>NC_072395.2:20630240-25697740 GCF_028885625.2 Pongo pygmaeus
GGATGACTAGATAGATACATAGACAGATAGGTAGATAGATAGATAGAAATAGATGATAGATAGATACATAGATAGATAGATAGATAGATACACAGATAGATACATAGATGGATACATGGAAGGATGAATGGATGGATGGATGGATAGATAGATGAGATGGATGAATAGATACATAGATAGGTAGGTAGATAGATGAGATGAATGGATAGATGATTGAAAGACAGATAGATGTTAGATAGATAGATAGATGATAGGCAGGCATTTAAAGTTAAATTGCATTCCAGAACCTCTCTCAGTAGACCTAGAGAATGCCAAAACCCAATCCCATGTTGTCAGATAGTTTAAAGTATGAATTTTGAAAGTTTGACACCCAGGATGCCGTGAAGCTCTCAGAGAATCTCCAAATTCGCAGATGATAACCCTGTTGAAATACAGAAGTGAAGCCGTCCATGTTGAATGTAGTAAACTCCACTATACCTTTAGAAGAATCCTTGAGTTCTTTGCGTTTCAACGTTTTTTTAAACGTTATCTCATCACACAGAATGCAGAAACCATCAAAAGTGCATGTAAACATTCAATTAGACTTGATGTGTTTCTGTTGAAATCCATCAGATAAGCTTAAACCATGATTAAGATCTTTTTTTTTCTTTTTTTTTTGGACATATGTTTCCTTCTAAACAGTCTTTCTGCACTTATCAGCGTTTTATCGACGGCGTGTCCCATGCACGGTTAATATCATTTGCCTCCAGGCCGTTTCAATCTTCCCTTGATAACGAAGATAGATTTATAAACCCCACTTACCACTGTGTTTTCCTTTTGCCGAAAGCGAAGTAAACAAATCAGAAACACAACGGAGTTTTGGGAAATAGGAGAAAGAGACAGAAAAGAAGGAAAGGAACGGAAATACAGCCGATGTCCCACGGACGACAAGTTGACTAGAGTTCTCTTGGAGAGCTGTGCCTAGGTTCACACAGCGTGTCTGTTTGCTGCGCACGTGTGTGATGAGATGTGTGGACAAGGACTGAGAAATATAAAAGAGATGGGTTAAAATCAGACTCATGGAGGCTGGGCGTGGCGGTTCACGCTTGTAATCCCACCGCTTTCAGAGGTTGAGGTGATAGCATCACTTAGCCCAGAAGTTTGAGACCAGCCTGGGCAACATAGCAAGACTCTGTATATATAACTCTGTTCTCAGGCTGCTAACAAAGACATACCTGAAACTAGGTTATTGATTGATTGATTGATTGAGATGGAGTTTCACTCTTGTCACCCAAGCTGGAGTGCAATGCTGCCATCGCTGCTCACTGCAACCTCCACCTCCCGGGTTCAAGTGATTCTCCTGCCTCAGCCTCCTGAGCAGCTGGGATTACAGGCACGTGCCCCCACGCCCAGCTAATTTTGTATTTTTAGTACAGACAGGGTTTCTCCATGTTGGGCAGGGTGGTCTTGAACTCCCGACCTCAGGTGATCCTCCTGCCTCGGCCTCTCAATGTGCTGGGATGACAGGCATGAGTCACCACGCCTGGCCTGATACTGGGTAAAAGATAAAAGAGGTTTAATGTACTCACAGTTCCATATGGCTGAGGAGGGCTTCACAATCATGGCAGTGCGTGCAGGGGAACTGCCCTCTATAAAACCATCCGATCTCGTGAGACATCTTCACTATCATGTGAACAGCAAGGGAAAGACCTGCCCCTGTGATTCAGTTACCGCCCACTGGGTAAGTGCGATGACACGTGGGAACTTTGGGAACTGCAATTTGAGATTTAGGTGGGGATACAGCCAAACCATATCGCTGCGTCTACAAAATATTTCCTTCTTTCCTTCCTTTTCCTTCCTCTTTCCTTCCTTCCTTCTCTCTCTCTTTCTTTCCTTCCCTCTTTCACTTTCCTTCATTCCTTTCTTTCCCCTCTCCCTTCTCTTCCTTACCCTTCCCTTCCTTCCCTCTCTTTCTTTCCTTTCTCTTTATTTTTCCTTCCTCTCCTTTCTCTCTTTCTTTTCTTTCTTCCTTTCTTTCCCTTCTCCCTTCTCTTCCCTACCCTTCCTTTCCTTCCCGCTTTGTTTTTTCTTTCTTTCCTTTGTTTCTCTTTCTTTCTCTCTTTTTCCTTCCTCTCCTTCCCTCTTTTTCTTTTTCTTTCTTTCTTTCATTCTTTCTTTCTTTCCTTTTTGTCTTTCTTTCTTCCTTCCTTCCTTCCTTTCTTTCTTTTCTTTCCTCACTCTGTCACCCAGGCTGGAGTGCAGTGGCACAATCTCAGCTCACTGCAACCTCCGCCTCCTGGATTCAAGTGATTCTCCTGCCCCAGCTTCCCAAGTAGCTGGGATTACAGGCCCAGCTAATTTGTGTATTTTTAGTAGAGACGGGGTTTTACCATATTTGCCAGGCTGGTTTCAAACTCTTGACCTCAGATGATGCATCCGCCTCACCCTCCCAAAGTGCTGGGATTACAGGCTTGAGCAACCATGCCCAGCCTTACATTTTTATGTTTTATACATAAAACATAATTGCCAACTAAAGAATCCCTAAAGCCCACCTATGACTCATAGGAACCCACTTTGAGATGTTTCATCTTTAGGGCCAAAACAAGGTATACCTTCTATGTATTGATTTATGATTTTACCTACAATTCCTGTCTCCCTGAAATATATACATTAGAACTGTAGGTCGGGTGCAGTGGCTCACACCTGTAATCCAAGCACTTTTGGAGGCCGAGGCTGGCAAATCAACTGAGTTCAGTTCAAGACTAGCCTGACCGTTTCTAGTAAATATAAAAATGCCCAGATGTGGTGGCGGGGGCCTGTAATCCCAGGTACTCAGGAGGCTGAGGCAGGGGAATTGCTTGAACCCTGGAGGCAGACGTTGCAGTGAACCGAGTTCATGCCATTGCACTCCAGCCTCGATGACAGAGTGAGACTCCATCTCAATTAAAATATAAATAAATAAATAAATAAAAATGGAACTGTAACAAGACCTCCTCAACATACCTTCTCAGGATCTCTTGAGACCATGTAACCCAGGAGCACAGGTGCTCATATAGGTTCAGAATAAACCTCTTTAAATATCTTGGCATAATTTGTTTTATTCTGTCATCAGTAGCAAATGCTGACGATTACATACACTCACTTTTTCTAGCTAAGACTCCTGGTGTTGGAAACAGCTACGTTGTCTGGGGTATATAACCTGGAGTTCGTTGTCTCATACTGAGAAAGAATTGAGGGCAGGGACAGATGACAGATGAGGATGGGTTAAAGAGTGAAAAGTTTAATGGACAGAAGAAAGGAGAGAGGAGAGCAGCTCCTTGTGAGAGAGGCAGAGACAGACAGATAGAGAGAGACAGAGACAGAGAGAGACTGTCAGACAGACAGTGATAGAGAGACAGACAACACACACACAGAAGTCCAAACAGGAGAAAAGAGAGGAGAGCAGCTCGTTGTGAGGGAAAGAGAGAGAGAGGGAGACAGAGACAGACAGAGACAGAGAGACAGACACACACACACACAGAAATACAGAGAGAGACACAGAGAGAGAAACAGAGAGACAGACACACACAGGGACAGAGAGAGACACACACACACACATACACACACACACACGCACACACATAGGTCCGAACAGATGAAAGGAGAGAGAACAGCAGCTCCTTGAGAGAGAGAGAGAGAGAGGAAGACACACATACACACAGACACACACAAGCAGAGAGGTCCAAACAGAAGAAGAGAGGAGAGCAGCTCCTTGCGATAGAAAAAGAGAGAGACAGGGAGAGAGACAGAGGGACAGAGAGAGACAGAGATACAGACAGACACACACACACTAGTCTGAACAGTAAAAAGGAGAGAGGAGAGCAGCTCCTTGCGAGAGAGAGAGAGAGAGACAGAGACAGAGAGAGAGAGAAAGAAAGGGAGAAAGACTGAGAGATATACAGAGAGACAGAGGGACAGACAGAGACAGAGAGACAGATAGACAGACAGACACACACACACACGTCCAAACAGAAGAAAGCAGAGAGGAGACCAGCCGTTTGTGACAGAGAGAGACAGAGAGAGAGAGAGAGACAGAGAGAGAGAAACAGACAGAGAGAGAGAGATGGACAGAGAGGGAGAGAGAGACAGACCAAGAGACACAGAGAGAGACAGAGAGAGACAGAGGGACAGAGAGAGACAGAAAGACAGTCAGACACACACGTCCTAACAGAAGAAAGGAGGAGAGCAGCTTCTTGCAAGAGAGAGAGACAGAGAGACAGACAGAGAGAGACAGAGACAGAGAGAGAAAGGGGGAGGGGGAGAGGAAGGGAGGGAGAGGAAGAGAGGGAAGGAGGAAGGGAGGGAGAGGGAGGGAAGGAAGGAGGGAAGGGGAGGGAAAGAGAGAGAGAGACAGAGAGAGAAAGAGAGCCAAAAAGGGGGGCGGCACCTGACCTCTGCAGACTTTATAGGCAGGCTGGTGAAGGCCGTGTTTAATTTACGTAGGGCTCAAAGATTGGTTCCATCAGGTATGACATCCACAGAGTGCGTGGGGAAAGCCGGTCGCCCCACGCTCATCTTAATCAAATGGCATTTCCAGTTGATCAGCGCCATCTTGTCGGCTTTTCTTACTGTACAAGTGGTTGACAAAGAGGAGGGAAGATGGAGCCGCCATCTTGAACGTGTCTAGACCCTAGTTCCTGCCAGGAAGATGAAGCCACCATCTTGAAGGTGTCTAGCCCCTAGTTCCTGCCGGGAAGATGGAGCTGCCAACTTGAAGGTGTCTAGTCCCTAGTTCCTGCCGGGAAGATGGAGCCGCCATCTTGAAGGTGTCTAGTCCGTAGTTCCTGACGGGAAGATGGGGCCGCCATCTTGAACGTGTCTAGTCCGGAAGTTTTGATGGCATTCACCCGTACAAGCTCCCAGCTGGATTGTCTATGTCTGCAGCTCGAATGCAGCTCAATTTTACAGACTGCTCTTTGTTAGAAAATGATATGGGGCTGCTTTTCATTAAAGAGAAAAGCCTTACTAAGGACTTCCATATCCTTACCATCTGCCCAAGTGATTTCTTCTTAACTCCTATATAAATGTCTTTATTTCAATTCTCTTAATGCCAAAAAAAAAAGATGAGGCTGTGTCCTTGCTGTAAAATGCATGCAAAATAATTTGCACTCTGTCAAAGTCAAGTTCAATATAATTTATACATCCTCAGCAATGGCTATACAAGCTGAGTCCTACTTAGTGGATTTAGCCACAGTGAATTCATTAATTTACTCACTATATTTGCCTACATTTTCAATAAACCTGTTTTCTGAGTGATATCTCCTACATATTATATTATATTATACTATATTATATTATTTATATTATTTTAACAAAATATGTATACTAGCCTGGTATGGTGGCATATGCCTATAATCCCAGCACTTTGGGAGGCCAAGGCAGGAGGATCACTTGAGACTAGGAATTTGAGACCAGCCTGGGCAACATAGAGAGACTTCATCCCTAAAAAAGAAAAAGAAATATATGTATACTATCTTTAAATGTAGCTTATATCTGTTAATATGCAAATATAGAAATATGCAACTAAGGAAGACAAACAAGGTCTGAATCCAAATATAAACTGGTTTTTGTTAAAGTCTATAGTTGATTAAAGACTGTATTTACTGCAATTTTATAAATCCCACCCAATGAGTTATAAATTAATAATTTGCTATAATTATTTGTGTGCTGCCTGTGGAAAGGAACGGAATGGAACGTGGAATGGAACGTGGAAAGGAACATGGAATGGAAGGTGGAATGGAAAGCGGAATGGAATGGAATAGAACGTGGAATGGAATGTGGAAGGAATGTAGAATGGAATGGAATGGAATGTGGAAAGAGGGTAATCGAATGTGGAATGGAGTGTGGAACGGAATGGACTGGAATGTGGAACGGAATATGGAATGGAATGTGGAATGGAAAGAAAAGGAATAAGGAAAGCAGTGGAATGGAATGTGGAATGGAATCTGAAAGATTGAATATGGAATGCAATGTAGAAAGGAATGGAATGGAATGGAATGGAAGGGAATGGAATGGAATGTGGAATGGAATGGAAAGGAATGTGGAAAGGAATAGAGTGGAATTTGGGAAGGAATGGAAAGGAATGTGGAATGGAATGTGGAATAGAATGGAATGGAATGTGGAATGGAATTCAAAGCAATGCTATGGAATGTGGAAAGGAATGGAATGGAATCCGTAATGGAAAGTGGAATGGAAAGTACAATGGAACGTGGAGTGGAACGTGGAGGGGAAAATGGAATGGAATGGAAAACGATGAGGAATGGAATCTGGAATGCAATGGAATGGAATGCGGAAAGGAAAGTAATGGAATGTGGAAAGGAATGGAATGCTATGAAATGCTGAATGGAATGGAATGGAATGAATTGGAATGTGGAAGGTAATGGAATGGAATTTGGAAAGGAATGAAATTCAATATGGAATAGAATGGAATGGAATGGAATGTGGAATGAAATGGAATGGAATGGAATGGAATGTGGAACGAAATGGAATGGAATGGAATGGAATGTGGAATTGAATGGAATGAAATGTGGAATGCAGTGGAATGGAATGGCACATGGAATGGAATGGAATGGAATGTGGAAAGCAGTGTGGAAAGGAATATTGAATGGAATGGAATGGAATGGAATCGAATGCGGAATGGAATGTGGAATGGAATGGAATGGAATGGAATGTAGAAAGGAATGTGGAATGTAATGGATTGGAAAGTGGAATGGAATGTGGAATGGAAAGTGGAAAGGAACACGATGAAATGTGCAATGGAATGAGGAATGGAAAGCAGAATGAAACGTGGAATGGATCACGGAATTGAATTGATTAGAAATTTTAATAGAATGTGGAATGCATTGGAAGGGAATGTGGAATGGAATGTGGAGTGGAATGGAATGGAATGTGGAAAGGAATGGAATGGAATGAGGAATGGGAAGAGGAATGGAATGGAATGAAATGTATAATGGAATGTGGAATGGAATGTGGTATGGACACTTGAATGGAATGGAATGGAAAGTGGAATGGAAAGGAAAGGAACGTGGAATGGAATGTGGAATGGAATGTTTGACGGAACGTGGAATGGAGTGGAAAGGAACATGGAATTGAATTTGGAATGAAATGTGGAATGGAACGTGGAATGGAATGGAATGGAATGTGGAATGGAACATGGAATAGAAAGGAAAGGAATGTGGAATGGAATGTGGAATGGAAAATAGAATAGAATGTAATGGAATGTGGAATGAAATGTGAAATGGAATGTGGAATAGAATGTGGAATGCAACGTAATGCAATGTAGAAGGGAATGTGAAATTGAATGTGGAATGGAAAGTGTAATGGAATGGAATGGAATGTGTAATGGAACGTGGAATGGAATGGAATGGAACGAGGAATAGAACATGGAATGGAATGGAATGGAACGTGGAATGGATTGTCTAACGGACCGTGGAATGCAAAGTGGAATGGAATGGAACGGTACGTGGATGTGAATGTGGAATGGAATGTGGAATAGAAAGTGGAATGGAAAGTGGAAAGGAATGTTGAATGGAAAGGAATGGAATATGGAATGGAATGGAATGGAATGGAATGTGGACTGGAATGGTATTGAATGGAAAGGAATGTGGAATGGAAGGTGGAATGGTATGGAATGGAACATCGAATGGAAAGTAGAAAGGAACCTGGAATGGAAGGTGGAATGAAACGTGGAATGGAATGGAACAGAAGGTGGAATGGAATGTGGAATGGAATGTGGAATGGAACGGAATGGAAAGTGGAAAGGAATGTAATCAAATGTGCCTTGGAATGTGTAATGGAATGGATTGGTATGTGGAATGGAATGTGGAATGGAATGGAATGGAATGGAATGAGGAAGGGAATGTGGAATGGAATGTGGAAGGCAAAGTGGAATGAATTGGAATGGAATGTGGAATGGAATGTAGAATGGAAAGGAATGCAATGTCTAACGGAATGTGGAATGGAATGGAATGGATTGTGGAATGCAAAGTGGAATAGAATGTGGAATTCAACGGAATGGAATTTTGAATGGAATGTGGAATGGAATGGAATGGAATGTGGAATGGAATGAGGAATTCAATGTGGAATGGAATGGAATAGAATGTGGAATGGAATGTGGAATTGAATGGAATGGATTGTGGACTGGAATGTGGAATAGAATGTGGAATTCAACGTGAAATGGAATGTCGAGTGGCATGTGGAATATAACGGAATGTAATGTGGAATGGAATATGGAATGGAATGTGGAATGGAATGTGGAATGGAACTTGTTTTGGAACGGAATGTAATGTGGAATGGAAATGAATGCAATGTGCACAGCAATGGAATGGAATGTGGAATGGAATGGAATGCAATGGTACGAAATATGGAATGGAATATGGAATGGAACATGGAATGGAATGTGGAATGGAATGCGGAATGCAACGTGGAATGGAAGGTGGAATGGAATGGAATGGAAAGTGGAATTGAATGTGGAATGGAATATGGAATGGAACGTGGAATAGAATATGGAATGGAATGTGGAATGGAAATGAATGGAATGTGCAATGGAGTGGAATGGAATGTGGAAGGAATGGAATGGAATATGGAATGGAATGGATTGCAATGTGGAATTGACTATGAAATGGAATGGAATGGAATGAGGAATAGAATGTGGAATGTAATGGAATGGGAGGCAGAATGGAATGGAAAGGAAAGGAATGTGGAATGTAATGGAATGAAATGTGGATTTGAATGTGCAATGGAATTGAATGGAATTGAATGGAATCTGGAATAGAATATGTAATGGAATGGAATGGGGAATGGAATGGAATGGAATGGCATGGGATGTGGAATGGAATGGAATGCAATGTGGAATGGAATGGAATGGAACGTTGAATGGAACGTGGAATGGAATGTGGAGTGGAAAGGAAACGAATGTGGAATGGAATGCGGAATGGACAGGAATGGAATGGAATGTGGAATGAAATGGAATGCAATGTGTATTGGAATGTGGAATGGAATGGATAGGATTGTGGAATGCAGTGTGGAATGGAATGTGGAATGGAATGGAATGGAATGGTATGGAATACAGAATGGAATGTGGAATGAAATGGAATGGAATGTGGAATGAAATGTGGAAAGGAATGTGGAATTAAATGTGGAATGGAATGCAATGGAATTTGGAAAGGAATGTGGAGTGTAATGGATAGGAATGTAGAATAGAATATGGAATGGAGTGAGGAATGGAAAGCAATGGAATGTGGAATGGAATGTTTAATGGAATGTGAAATTCAGTGTGGAATGGAATGGAATGGAATGTGGAAAGGAACGTGGAATGGAATGTGGAGTAGAATGTGGAATGTAATGGAATGTAATGCGGAATGAAATCGAATGCAATGGTTAGGAATATGGAATGGAATGGAATGGAACGTGGAATGGAACATGGAATGCAACGAGGAATGGAAGCTGGAATGGAAAGTGGAATGGAATGGAATGGAACGTGGAATGGAATGTGGAATGGATTGTGGAATGGAATGGAATGGAATGTGGAATGGAATGGAATAGAATGTGGAAAAGAATGTAATCGAATATGGAATGAAAAGTGGAATGGAATGGACTGAAATTTGGAAAGGAATGTGGAATGGAATGGAATGGAACATGGAATGGAATGGATGGAATGTGGAAAGGAATCTGGAATGGAATGAAATGGAATGCTTAAAGGAATGTGGAAAAGAATGTGGAATGGAATGGGATGGAATGCGGAATGGAATGTGATGGAATATGGAATGGAATGTGGAATGGAACTTGGACTGGAATGTGGAACGGAATGTTGAATGGAATGTAGAGGGGCATGTGGAATTGAATGGAATGGAACGTGGAATACGATGTGGAATGGAATGTGGAATGGAACGTGAAATGGAGTGGAATGGAATGTGGAATGGAACGTAGAATGGAATGGAATGGAATGGAATGTGGAATGGATCGTGGAAAGGAATGGAATGAAATCTGTAATGGACGTGGAATTGAATGGAATGGAATGTGGAATGGAACATCGAATGGAACGTGGAATGGAATGTGGAATGGAAAGTGGAATGGAATGTGCAATGCAATGTGGAATGCAACGTGGAATGGAATCGAATGGAAAGTGGGCTGGATCTTGGAATGGAACGGAAAGGAATGTGGAATGGATTGTGGAATCGAATGTGGAACGGAAAATGGAATGGAAAAGAAAGTAACTTGGAATGGATCGAGGAATGGAATGTGAAATGGAACGTGCAATGGAATAGAATGGATTGTGGAATGCAATATGGAACGGAATGTGGAATGGAATGTGGAATGGAATGGAATGGAATTGAATGTAGAATGGAATGTGGAAAGCATGTGGAATGGAATGTGGAATACAACGGAATGGAATGTGGAATGGAATGTGGAATGGAAAACAGAATGGAAAGTAATGGAATGTGGAATGGAATGTGAAATGGAATGTGGAATGGAATGTGGAATGGAATGTGGAAAGAAAAGTGGAATGGATCATCAAATTGAATAGAATGGAACTTGGAATACAATCCGGAAGGGAATGGAAGGGAATGTGGAATGCAATGTGGACAGGAATGCAATGGAAAGTGGAATGGAATGGAATGGAATGTGGAATGGAATCTAATGGAATGTGGAATGGAATGTGTAATGGAATGGATTGGAATGTGGAATGGAGTGGAATGGAATGTCGAAGGGAATGTGGAAAGGAATGATGAATGGAATGGAATGGAATTTGCAATGGAATGTGGAATGGAACGTCGAAATTATGGAATGGAACGTGGAATAGAATCGAATGGAACATTCCATGTAACGTGGAATGGAATGGAATGGAATATGGATTGGAACGAATAACGGATTGTGGAATGGAACGTGGAATGGAATGGATTGGAATGTGGAATGGAATGTGGAATGGAATGGAAAGGAATGTCGAATGGAATGGAATGGAATATGGAATGGAAAGTGGGATGGAACGTGGAACGGAATGTAATGGAATGTGGAATGGAATGTGGAATGGAATGGAAAGGAATGTCGAAAGGAATGGAATGGAATATGGAATGGAATGTGGAATGGAATGGAATGGAATGTGGAATGGAATGTGGAATGGAAAGTGTAATGCAATGGAAAGGAATTTGAAATAGAATGGAATGGAATGGAATGGAAGATGCCATGGAATATGGAATGGAATGTTTTGGAATGTGGAATGGAATTGAATGGAATGTGGAAGGGAATAGAAAGGAATGTGGAATGGAATGGAATTGAATGTGGAATGGAATGGAATGGAACGTGGAATGGAATGTGGAATGAAATAGAATGGAATGTGGAATGGAATGTGGAATGAAGTGGAGTGGAATGTGGAATACAATTTAATGGAATGGAAGGTGAAATGGAATGTGGAATGCAATGGAATTGAATGTGGAATGGATTGGAGTGTAATGTGCAATGGAAAGGAAACTGGAATGGATTGGGATGGAATGTGGATTGGTATGGAACGGAGTTTGGAAGCAATGGAATGGAACGAATGGAATGTGAAATGAAATGCGGAATGGAATTTGAAATGAAAAGAAATGAAACGTGGGATGGAATGAAATGGAACGTGGAATGGAATAGAATTGAACTTGGACAGGAATGTGTTGGAATGTGGAATGGTACATGGAATGTAACCTGGAATGGAATAGAATGGAATGTGGAATGGCATAGAATGGAATGTGGACTGGAATGCAATGGAATGGAATGGCATGCAATGTTTAATGGAAGGTGGAATGGAACGTAGAATGGATTGGAATACAACGTGGAATGGAACATAGAATGGAACGTGGAATGCAAGTTGGAATGGAAAGTGGAATGGAAGGTGGAATGGAACGTGGAATGGAACGTGGAATGGAAGGTGGAATGGAACGTAGAATGGAAAGGAATAGAACGTGGAATGTAATGTGGAAGGAATGTAGAATGGAATAGAATGGAATGTGGAAAGGAGTGTAATCGAATGTGGAATGGAATGTGGAATGGAAAGGAATGGAATGTGGAATGGAATGTGGAATGGAATGGAATGGAATGTGGAATCAATGTGGAAAGGAATGGAATGGAATGTGTAATGGAATGTGGAAAGGAATGGATTGTAATGTGGAAAGGAATCTGGAATGGAATGGAATGGAATGTGCAAGGGAATGTGGAATAGAATGTGGAATGGAATGGGATGGAATGTGGAATGGAATGTGGAAAGGATTGGAATGGAAAATGTACTGGAATGTGGAATGGAATGTGCAATGGAATGTGGAATGGCATGTGGAATTGAACGGAATGCAATGTGGAATGCAATGTGGAATGGAATGTGGAATGGAACGTGCTATGGAACGGAATGGAAGGTGTAATGGAACGTGGAATGGAATGTGGAATGGATCGTGGGATGGAGTGGAATGGAATGTGAAATGGAACGTTAAATGGAATGTGGAATGGATCGTGAAATGGAGTGGAATGGAATGTGGAACGGAACGTAGAATGGAATGGAATGGATTGTGGAATGGAAAGTGGAATGGAATGTGGAATGGAAAGTGGAATGGAATGTGGAATGCCTTGTGGAATAGAATGGAATGGAATGTGTAATGGAAAGTGGAATGGAATGGAAGGGAACATGTAATGGAAAGTGGAATAGAATTTCCAAAGGGATATGAAATGGAACATGGAATGGAATGGAACGGAAAGCAGTGTGGATCATGGAATGGAACGGAAAGCAACGTGGAATGGAATCTGCAAGGAAACGTGGAATGAAACTTGGAATGGAATGGAAAGGAACGTGGAATGGAATGTGGAATGTAACGTGGAATGGAACGTGGAATGGACTGGAATGGAATGTGGAATGGAATTCGGAATTGAATGAGGAATGAAATGAGGAAAGGAATGGAATGGAATGGAATGTGTAATGGAATGTGGAAAGGAATGTGGAATGGAATGTGGAATACAATGGAATGGAATGTGGGATTGAACGTGGAATGGGAAATAGAATGGAATGTCATGGAATGTGGAATGGAATGTGAAATGGAATATGGAATGCAATGTGGAATGGAACGTAATTGAATGTGGAATGGAATGTGGAAAGTACTGTGGAATGGAATGGAATGTGGAAAGTACTGTGGAATGGAATGGAATTGAATGTCTAATGGAATGTGAAATGGAATGAAATGGATTGTGTAATGCAATGTGGAATAGAATGTAGAATTGAATGGAATGGAATTTTGAATGGAATGTTAAATGGAATGGAATGCAATGTGGAGTGGAATGTGAAATGGAATGTGGAATTCAATGTGGATTGGAATGGAATGGAAAGTGGAATGGAATGTCGAATGTAATGGATAGTAATGTGGACTGGAATGTGGAACAGACTGTGTAATGGAATGTGGAGTGGCATGTGGAATAGAACGGAATGAAGCGTGGAAAGGAATGGGGAATGGTTCATGGAATGGGATGGAATGGAATGTGGAATGGAACGTGGAATGGAAAGGAATGGAAAGTGGAATGGAACGTGCAATGGAACGTGGAATGAAATGTGGAATGCAACGTGGAATGGAAAGTGCAATGGAATGTGGAATGGATCGTTGAATGGAATGGAATGGAAAGTGGAATGGAACATGGAATGGAATGTAAAGGAACATGGAATAGAATGTGGAAGGATTGTGGAATGGAACGTGGAATAGAATCGAAAGGAACTTGGAATGGAATGTGGAATGGAACGAAGAATGGAATGGAATGGATTGTGGAATGGAATGTGGAAGGGAATTTGGAATGCAATGTGGAATGGAATGTGGAATTGAATAGAGTGGAATGGAATGTGTAATGAAATGTGGAAAGAATGTGGAATGGAATGGAAGGGAAAGTGGAATGGAAAGTGGAATGGAAATGAATGGAATGTGCAATGGCATGAAATGGAATGGGAAATGGAATGGAATGGAAGGTGGAGTTGAATGTGGAATGGAATGGAATGGAATCTGGAATGGAATATGGAATGGAATGGAATGGAATGCGGATTGTAATGGAATGAATTGGTATGGAATGTGGAACGGAATGGAATACAACGTGGAATGGAATGGAATGGAATGTGGAATGGAACGTGGAATGGAATGTGTAAAGGAAAGGAATGGCATGTGGAATGGAATGCCGGATGGAAAGGAATTGAATGGAATGGAATGGAATGTGGAATGGAATGGAATAGAATGCAGAATGGAATGCAAAAAGGAATGTGGAATGAAATGCGGAATGGTATGCAATGCAATGTGAAATAGAATGTGGAATGGAATTGATTGGAATGTGGAAAGCAGAGTGGAAAGGAATGTGGAATATAATGGATTGGAAAGTGGAATGGAATGTGGAATGGAAACTGGAAAGGAACGCGATGAAATATGCAATGGAATGTGGAATGCAATGTGGAATGAAACGTGGAATGGATCGCGGAATTGAATTGAATAGAAATTTTAATAGAATGTGGAATGCATTGGAAGGGAATGTAGAATGGAATGTGGAGTGGAATGGAATGGAATGTGGAACGGAATGGAATGGAATGAGGTATGGGAACTGGAATGGAATGGAATGAAATGTATAATGGAATGTGGAATGGAATGTGCTATGGACAGTTGAATGGAATGGAATGGAAAGTGGAATGGAAAGTGGAATGGAAAGGAAAGGAACGTGGAATGGAATGTGGAATGGAATGTTTAACGGAACATGGAATGGAGTGGAAAGGAATATGGAATTGAACGTGGAATGAAATGTGGAATGGAACGTGGAATGGAACGGAATGGAATGTGGAATTGAATGTGGAATGGAACATGGAATAGAAAGGAATGGAATGTGGAATGGAATGTGGAATGGATAATACAATAGAATGTAATGGAATGTGGAATGAAATGTGAAATGGAATGTGGAATAGAATGTGGAATGGAACGTAATGCAATGTAGAAGGGAATGTGAAATTGAATGTGGAATGGAAAGTGTAACGGAATGGAATGGAATGTGTAATAGAACATGGAATGGAATGGAATGGAACGAGGAATAGAACATGGAATGGAATGGAACGTGGAATGGATTGTCTAACGGAACGTGGAATGCAAGGTGGAATGGAATGGAAAGGTACATGGATTTGAATGTGGAATGGAATGTGGAATAGAAAGTGGAATGGAAAGTGGAAAGGAATGTTGAATGGAAAGGAATGGAATGTAGAATGGAATGGAATGGAATGTGGATTGGAATGGTATTGAACGCAAAGGATTGTGGAATGGAAGTTGGAATGGTATGGAATGGAACGTTGAATGGAAAGTGGAATGGAACCTTGAATGGAAGGTGGAATGAAACGTGGAATGGAATGGAACAGAAGGTGGAATGGAATATGCAATGGAATGTGGAATTGAATGGAATGGAAAGTGGAAAGGAATGTAATCAATTGTGCCTTGGAAAGTGTAATGGAATGGATTGGGATGAGGAATGGAATGTGGAATTAAATGGAATGGAATGTGGGAGGGAATGTGGAATGGAATGTGGAATGGAATGGAATGGAATGTGGAATGTAATGTAATGGAATCAGGAATGGAAAGTGGAATGGAATGTGGAAGGCAAAGTGGAATGGATTGGAATGGAATGTGGAATGGAAAACAGAATGGAAAGTAATGGAATGTGGAATGGAATGTGAAATGGAATGTGGAATGAAATGTGCAATGGAATGTGGAATGGAATGTGCAATGAAAAGTGGAAAGGAGAGTCTAATTGCACAGAATGGAACTTGGAATACAATGTGGAAGGGAAAGGAAGGGAAGGTGGAATGGAATGTGGACAGCAATGCAATGGAAACTGGAACGGAACAGAATGGAATGTGGAATGGAATCTAATGGAATCTGGAATGGAATGTGGAATGGAATGAATTGGAATGTGGAATGGAATGTGGAATGGAATGGAATGGAATGTGGAAGGGAATGTGGAAAGGAATGTTGAATGTAATGGAATGGAATTTGCAATGGAATGTGGAATGGAACGTCGAAAGAATGGAATGGAACGTGGAATGTAATCGAATGGAACATTCCATGTAACGTGGAAAGGAATGGAATGGAATGTGGATAGGAACGAATAACGGATTGTGGAATGGAAAGTGGAAAGGAACGTGGAATGGAAAGTGGAATGGAATGGATTGGAATGTGGAATGGAATGTGGAATGGAATGGAAAGGAATGTCGAATGGAATGGAATGGAATATGGAATGGAACTTGGAATGGAATGGAATGGAATGTGGAATGGAATGTGGAATGGAATGGAAAGGAATGTCGAATGGAATGGAATGGAATATGGAATGGAATGTGGAATGGAATGGAATGGAATGTGGAATGGAATGTGGAATGGAATGTGCAACGGAATTTCTACTGCAATGGAATGGAATGTGAAATAGAATGTAATGGAAAGGAATGTGGAATAGAATGGAATGGAATGGAAGTTGCCATGGAATGTGGAATGGAATGATTTGGAATGTGGAATGGAATTGAATGGAATGTGGAATGGAATAGAAAGGTATGTGGAATGGAATGGAATTGAAAGTGGAATGGAATGGAATGGAACGTGAAATGGAATGTGGAATGAAATAGAATGGAATGTGGAATGGAATGTGGAATGAAGAGGAGTGGAATGTGGAATACAATTCAATGCAATGGAAGGTGGAATGGAATGTGGAATGTAATGGAATGGAATGTGGAATGGATTGGAAAGTAATGTGCAATGGAAAGGAAACTGGAATCGAATGGGATGTAATGTGGATTGGTAGGGAATGGAATGTGGAAGCAATGGAATGGAATGAATGGAATATGAAATGAAATGCGGAATGGAATTTGAAATGAAATGAAATGGAACGTGGAATGGAATGTAACCAGGAATGGAATAGAATGGAATGTGGAATGGCATGGAATGGAATGTGGACTGGAATGGAATCGAATGGAATGGGATGCAATGTTTAATGGAAGGTGGAATGGAACGTGGAATGGAATGGAATAGAACGTAGAATGATATTTAGAATGGAACGTGGAATGCAAGGTGGAATGGAACGTGGAATGGAAGGTGGAATGGAACGTGGAATGGAACGTGGAATGGAAGGTGGAATGGAATGGAATGGAATGTGGAATGGAACGTGGAATGGAATGTGGAATGGAATGGAATGGAATGTAGAATGGAAAGTGGAATGGAATGGAATGCAACGTGGAATGGAAAGTGGAATGGAATGGAATGGAATGTGGGAAGGAATGTAATCGAATGTAGAATGTAATGTGGAATGGAATGGATTGGATTGCAGAATGGAATGTGGAAGGAAATGGAATGGAATGTGGAAGGGACTGAGGAATGGAATGTGGAATGTAATGTGGAATGGAATGGAATGCAGTGCGGAATGGAATGTGGAATCAAATTGAGTGCAATACGGAAGGGAAAGTGGAAAGGACTGTGGAATGGAATGGAATGGAATGTGGAAGGCAATGAGGAAAGGAATGTGGAATGGAATGTGGAATGAAATGTGGAATGGTATGGAATGGAATGTGGAAGGGAATGTGGAATGGGATGTGGAAAGGAATGTGGAATGGAATGGAATGGAATGTGGAATGGAATGTGCAATGGAATGTGGAATGGAATGTTCAATGGAATGGAATGGAATGTGGAATGGAATCTGGAAACGAAAGGAATGGAATGTGGGGTGGAATGTGGAATAGAATGCAATGGAATGTGGAAGGGAATATGGAATGGAATGTGTAATGGAATGTGGAATGGAATGGAATGGAATGGGAATGGAATGTGGAATGGAATGGAATGGACTGTGGAATGGAATGTGGAATGTGTAATTAAATGTGGAATGCACAGGAATGGAATGGAATAGAATGTGGAATGCAATGTGGAGTGAAATGGAATGTAATGCGGAATGTAATGGAATGTAATGGAATGTGGAATGGAATGTGGAATGAAATGAGGAAAGAAATGGGAAATAATGTGGAAAGGAATGTGGAATGGATATGAATGCAATGTTCAATGGAATGGAAAGGAATGTGGAATGGAATGGAATGAAATGGGGAAAAGAATGTGGAAGGCAATGGAATGGTAGGCGGAATGGAATCGAATGCAATGGAATGTGGAATGTAATGGAATGACATGTGGAATTAAATGTGGAATGGAATGTAATGGAATCGCGAATAGAATGTGGATTGGAATGGAATGCAAACCAAAATGGAATGGAATGCAATGGTAAGGAATTTGGAATGGAATTCAATGTAATGTGGAATAGAATGGAATTGAACGTGGAATGGAACGTGGAATGGAATGTGGAATGTGGAATTTAAAGTGGAATGGACAGGAATGAAATGGAATGGAATGTGGAATGGAAAGTGGAATGGAATTTGGAATGGAATGGAATGGAATGTGGAATGGAATGGAACGGAATGCAATGAGAAATGGAATGGAATGCAATGGAATACGGAAAGGAATGTGGAATGGACTGTGGAATGGACTGTGGAAAGGAATGTGGATTGAAATGTGGAATGGAATTGAATGCAATGCGGAATGGACTGCGGAATGGAATGTGGAATTGAATGTGGAATGAAATGTGGAGTGGAATGGAAAGGAATGTGGAATGGAATGTGGAATGGAATTGATAGGAATGTTGAATGGAATGTTGAATGGAATGTTTAATGGAACAAAATGGAATGTGGAATGGTATGTGGAGTGGAATATGGAATAGAAAGTGGAATGGAATGGAATGGAATGTGGAATGAAACATGGAATGAAATAGAATGGAACGTGGAATGGAAAGTACAATGGAATATGGAATGGAATGTGAAAAGGAATGTGGAAATGAATGTGGAAAGTAATGGAATGGAATGTAGAATTCAATGTGGAATGGAGTGTGGAATGGAATGGAATGGAATGTGCAATGGAATGTGGAATGGACTTTAATGGAATGTGGAAGGGAAAGTGGAATGGAATATGGAATGGATTGTGGAGTGCAATGTGGAACGGAATGGAATGGAAGGTGGAATGGAATGTGGAATGGAGTGTGGAATAGAATTTGGAACGGAATGCAATGGAATGTCAAATGGAACGTGGAATGGAATGGAATGGAACGTCGAGCAGAACTTGGAATGGGTCGTGGAATGGAACGTGGAATGGAATGTGGAATAGATTGTGGAATGGAACGTGGAATGGAATGGAATGGAAAGTGGAATGGAACGTGGAATGGAATGGAATGGAAGGTGGAAAGGAATGTGCAATGGAATGTGGAATGAAAAGTGGAATGGAACGTGGAATGGAACGTGGAATGGAATGTGGATTGGAAAATGGAATGTAATGTGGAAAGTAATGTGGAATGGAAAGGAATGGAACGTGGAATTGAATGTGAAATGGAATGGAATCGAATCCGGAATGGAATGGAATGTGGAATGAAATGGAATGGAATGTGGAATGGAAAAAATGGAATGAGGAATGGAATGGAATTTTATGGAACGTGCAATGGAATGGAATGGAATGGAATGGAACGTGGAATGGAAAGGAAAGGTAAGTGGAATGGAATGGAATGGAATGGAATGGAATGGAATGGAACGTGGAATGGAAAGGAAAGGAAAGTGGAATGGAATGGAATGGAATGGATTGGAACGTGGAATGCTATGGAGCGGAAAGTGGAATGGAAGGTAATGGAATGGAATGGAATGGGGAATGGAATGAGGAATAGAATGGAATGGAACGAGGAATGGAATATGGAATGGAATGTAGAATGGAATGGAATGGAATGTGGAAAGGAATGAAATCGAATGTGGAATGGAATGTGGAATGGAATGGATTGGAACGTGGAATGGAATGGAATAGAATGTGGAAGGGAATGAGGAATGGAATGTGGAATGTAAGGTGGAATGGAATGGACTGGAATGTCTAATGGAATCTGTAAGGGAATGGAAAGGAATGTGGAAGGGAATATGGAAGGGAATGTGGAAGGAAACACGGAATAGAAAGTGGAATGGAATGTGGAATGGAATGTGGATTGGAATGCAATGGAATGTCGAATGGAAAGTGGAATGGAACGGAATGGAATGTGGAAGGGAATGTGTTATGGAATGTGGAATGGAATGTGGAATGGCATGGAATGGAATGTGCAATGAAAGGTGGAATGGAATGCAAAGGAATGTGGAAAGGAATGTGGAATGGAATCGAATGGAATATGGAAAGGAATGTGGAATAGAATGTGGAATGGAATGGAATGGAATGTGGAATGGAATGTGGAAAGGAATGGAATGGAATGTTGACTGGAATGTGCAATAGATTGTGGAGTGGCATGTGGAATTGAACGTAATGGAAGGTGGAATGGAATGTGGAATGGAACGTGCAATGGAATGTACTATGGAACGGAATGAAATGTGGAATGGAACGTGAAATGTGATGTGGAAAGGATGTTGGAATGGAGTGTAATGGCATGAGGAATGGAACGTGGTATGGAATGTGGAATGGATCGTGGAATCAAATGGAATATAATGTGGAACTGAACGTACAATGGAATGGAATAGAATGTGGAATGGAACATGGAATGGAATCTGGAATGGATCGTGGAATGGAATGGAATGGAATCTGTAATGGATCGTGGAATGGAATGGAACTGAACGTGTAATGGAACGTGGAATGGAATGTGAAATGGAATGTGGAATGGAATGTGCAATGGAATGTGGAATGCAATGTGGAATGGAACGTCGAATGGATTGGAAGGGAAAGTGGGGTGGAACGTGGAAAACAACAAAAGGAACATGGAAGGGAATGTGGAATGGAATGTGGAACGGAACGTGGAAAGGAAAGGAAAGGAACGTGGAATGGAACGTGGAATGGAAAGTGGAATGGAACGTGGAATGGAACGTGGAATGCAATGGAATCAAATATGGAATGGAACGTGGAGTGGAATGGAATGGAATGTGGAATGGAATGTGGAATTGAATGGAATGGAATGTGGAAGGCAATGTGGAATGGAATGTGGGATTGAATGTGGAATGGAATGGAATGGAATGTGGAATGGAATGTGGAGGGGAATGGAACGGAATGCAATGAGGAATGGAATGGAATGGAATGGAATACGGAAAGGAATGTGGAATGGACCGTGGAATGGACCATGGAATGGAATGTGCAATGACATGTGGAATGAAATTGAATGGAATGCGGAATGGAATGCGGAATGGACTGCGGAACGGAATGTGGAATGGAATGTGGAATGAAATGTGGAAAGGAATGGAATGGAATGTGGAATGGAATCGTGAATGCAATTGATAGGAATGTTGAATGGAATGTTGAATGGAATGTTTAATGGAACAAAATGGAATGTGGAAAGGTATGTGGAGTAGAATATGGAATAGAAAGTGGAATGGAATGGAATGGAATGTGGAATGGAACACGGAATGAAATAGAATGGAACGTGGAATGGAAAGTGGAATGGAATATGGAATGGAATGTGAAAAGGAATGTTGAAATGAACGTGGAAACTAATGGAATGGAATGTGGAATTCAATGTGGAATGCAGTGTGGAATGGAATGAAATGGAATGTGCAATGGAATGTGGAATGGACTTTAACGGAATGTGGAAGGGAAAGTGGAACGGAATATGGAATGGATTGTGGAGTGCAATGTGGAACGGAACGGAATGGAATGTGGAATGGAATGTTGAAAGGACTGTGGAATAGAATTTGGAAAGGAATGCAATGGAATGTCAAATGGAACGTGGAATGGAATGGAATGGAACATCGAACAGAACTTGGAATGGGTCGTGGAATGGAACGTGGAATAGAATGTGGAATGGAGCGTGGAATAGAATGTGGAATTGATTGTGGAATGGAACGTGGAATGGAATGGAATGGAAAGTGGAATGGAACGTGGAATGGAATGGAATGGAAGGTGGAAAGGAATGTGCAATGGAATGTGGAATAAAAAGTGGAATGGAACGTGGAATGGAATGTGCAATGGAAAGTGGAATGTAATGTGGAAAGTAATGTGGAATGGAAAGGAATGGAACGTGGAATTGAATGTGAAATGGAATGGAATCGAACCCGGAATGGAATGGAATGTGGAATGGAAACAAATGGAATGCGGAATGGAATGGAATTTTATGGAACGTGGAATGGAAAGAATGTAACGTGGAATTGAACGTGAAATGGAATGGAATCAAATCCGGAATGGAATGGAATGTGAAATGAAATGGAATGGAATGTGGAAGGGAATGTGTTATGGAAAGTGGAATGGAATGTGGAATGGCATGGAATGGAAAGTGCAATGAAATATGGAATGGAATGGAAAGGAATGTGTAAAGGAAAGTGGAATGGAATCGAATGGAATATGGAAAGGAATGTGGAATAGAATGTGGAATGGAATGGAATGGAATGTGGAATGGAGTGGAATGGAATGTTGACCGGAATGTGGAATGGATTGTGGAGTGGCATGTGGAATTGAACGTAATGGAAGGTGGAATGGAATGTGGAATGGAACGTGCAATGGAACGTACTATGGAACGGAATGAAATGTGGAATGGAACGTGAAATGGGAAGTGGAAAGGACATTGGAATGGAGTGGAATGGAATGGGGAATGGAACGTGGTATGGAATGTGGAATGGATCGTGGAATCGAAGGGAATAGAATGTGGAAATGAACGTGTAATGGAATGGAATAGAATGTGGAATGGAACATGGAATGGAATTTGGAAAGGATCGTGGAATGGAATGGAACGGGATCTGTAACGGACCGTGGAATGGAATGGAACGGAACGTGTAATGGAACGTGGAATGGAATGTGGAATGGAATCTGCAATGGAATGTGCAATGGAATGTGGAATGGAACATGGAATGGAATGGAATGGAAAGTGGGGTGGAACGTGGAATGCAACGAAAGGAACGTGGAATGGAATGTGGAATGGAATGTGGAATGGAACGTGGAATGGAATGTGGAAGAGAATGTGGAATGCAATATAATGGAATGTGGAATGGAATGTGGAATGGAATGGAATGGAATGTGGACAGGAATGTGGAATGGAAAGTGGAATGGAATGTGGAGTGGCATGTGGAATTGAACGGAATGGAAGGTGGAATGGAATGTGGAATGGAATGTGGAGAGGAACGAACTATAGAACTGAATAGAAAGTGGAATTAACGTGGAAAGGAATGTGGAATGGAACGTTGATTGGAATGGAATGGAATGCGTATTGGAATGTGGAATGGAATGCGGAATGGATCGTGGAATGGTAAGTGGAATGGAATGGAATGGAACAGAATGGAATGTATTGCGGAATGGAATGTGAAATAGAATGGAATGTGGAATGGAATGTGGAATAGAGTGTGGAATGTAATGTGGAATGGAATGGAATGGAATGTGAAATGGAATGTTGAATGGAACGCAATGGAATGTGGAATGAAACGTGGAATGGAGGGAGAAATTGAATGGAATAGAACTTGGAATAGAATGTGAAATGGAATGGAATGGAATATGGAATGGAATGGAATGTGGAAAGGAATGGAATGGAACGTGGAATGTAATGTGGAATGGAATGTGAAATGGAATGTGGAATGGAAAGTGGAATGGAATGGAATGGAATGTGGAATGATATATGAAACTTAGTCTGTAATGGAACGTGGAATGGAATGTAATGGAATGTGGAATGGAATGTGAAACTGAGTGTGTAATGGAACGTGGAATGGAATGGAATGGAAAGTGGAATGGAATGTGAAATTGAGTGTGGAATGGAAAGTGGATTGGAATGGAATGGAATGTGGAATGGAAAGTGGAATGGAATGGAATTGAATGGAATGGAAAGTGGAATGCAAAGCAATGGAATGTTGAATGGACTGTGGAGTGGAAAGTGAAACGGAGTGTGGAAAGTTACAGAATGGAATGTGCAATGGAATGAGGAATTGAATGTGGAATGGAATGTAATGAAATGTGGAATGGAATGTGGAATGGACTTTAATGGAATGTGGAATGTAAAGTAGATTGTAATATGGAATGGAAAGTGGAATGGAAAGGAATGGAATTTGGAATGGAATGAGCAATGGGGTACGGAATACAACTCAGAGTGGAATACCATGGAATGTGGAAAGTAACGTTGAATGGAATGGAATGCAACAAGGTATTGAACGTGAAATGGAACGTGGAATTTAATGGAATGGAACGTGGAATGGAAAGTGGAATGGAACTTGTAATGTAATTGAATGGAATGTGGAATGGAACGTGTAATGGAATGGCATGGAATGTGGAAAGGATCGCTGAATGGAAGGTGGAATGGAATGTGGAATTTAACGTGGCATGGAATGTGGAATGCAATGTGGAATGGAAGGGAATGGAATGTGGAATGTAATGTGGAATTGAGTGTGGAATGGAACATGGAATGCAGTGGAATGGAATGTGGAATGGAAAATGGAATGCAACGTTTCATGGAATGGAATGGAATGTGGAATGGAACATGGAATGAAATGGAAATCAATGGAATGCAATGCGGAATGGAATGGAATGGAATGTGTAAGGGAATGTGGAAAGGAATGGAATGGAATATGGAAGGGAATGTGGAATGGAATGGAATGGAATATGGAAGGGAAAGTGGAATGGAATGTGGAATGGAATGTGGAATGGAATGCAATGAAATCTGGAATGAAATGTGGATTGGAATGGACTGGAATATGGAATGGAATGTACTGGAGTGTGGAATGGAATGTGGAATAGAATGTAATGGAAAGTGTAATGGAATGTGGAATAGAATGGAATGGAATGGAATGGAATGTGGAATGGAATGGAATGAAATTTGGAATGGAATGTGGAATGGAAGGTGGAATGGAATGGAATGAAATGTGGAATGGAATTTTGACAAGAATGGAAAGGAATGTGGTATGGAATGGAATGGAATGTAGAATGGAATGTGGAATGGAATGGAATGGAATGCGGAAAGGGATCTGGAAAGGAAAGTGGAATGGAATGGAATGGAATGTGGAATGGAATGGAATTGAATGTGGAATGGAATGTGGAATTGAAAAATGGAATGGAAGAAGGAATAGAATGGGGAATAGAATGTGGATTGGAATGTGGAATAGAATGGAATGGAAAGTGGAAAGGAACTTAGAAAGAATGGAATGGAACTTGGATTGGATTGTGGAATGGAATGTGGAATGGAACGTGGAATGGAATGTGGAATGGAATGGAATGGATTGCGGAAATGAATGGAATGGAACTTGGAATGCATGTGGAATGGAATATGGAATGGAAGGTGGAATTGAAAGTGCAATTATATGGAATGGAACGTGGAATGGAATGTGGAATGGAATGGAATGGATTGCGGAAATGAATGGAATGGAACTTGGAATGCATGTGGAATGGAATATGGAATGGAAGGTGGAATTGAAAGTGGAATTATATGGAATGGAACGTGGAATGGAATGTGGAATGGAATGGAATGGGGAATGGAAAGAAACGCAACGTAGAATGGAACTTGGAATGGAACGTGTAATGGAATGTAACGGAAGGTGGAATGGAATGTGGAATGCTATGGAATGGAAGTAGGAATGCAATGTGGAATGGAATGTGGAATGGAAAGTCGAATGGAACATTGAATGGAATGGAATGGAATGTTGAATGGAATGGAATGGAACGTGGAAAGGAATGAGAAATGGAATGGAATGGAATGTGGAATGGTATGGAATGGAAGGTGAAATGGAATGGAGTGGAGTGGAAAGTGGAATGGAATGGAATGCAATGGAATCGAATGCAGAATGCAATCGAATGTAATGTGGAATGGAATAGAATGGAATAGAATGGAAGGTGGAATGGAATGGAAAGTGGAATTGAATGGAATGGAATGTGGAATGGATTGTTTAATGGAATGGAATGGAATGTGGAAAAGAATGGAAAGGAATGGAATGTGGAATGGAACGTGGAATGGAACGGAATGGAATGTGCAACAGAATGCAATGGAATGTGAAATGGAATGGAATGGAATGAAATGTAAAGTGAAACAGAATGTGGAAAGGAATGTGGAATGGAATGTGGAATGGAATGTGGAACTAATTGATATGGAACGTGAAATGTAGTGGAACGGAACGTCGAATGGAACGTGGAATGGATCATGGAATGAAAGGAGTAATGGAATGTGAAATGGAATGTGGAATGGAATGGATTGTTGTATGAAATGTGGAATGGAATGGAGTGGAATGTGGAATAGAATGCGGAATGGAATGCAATGGAATGAGAATAGAATGTGGAATGGAATTGAATGGAATCTGGAATGGAATGTGGAATGTAATGAATTGGAATGTGGAATGGAATGTGGAATGGAATGTGGAATGAAACGTCGAAAGGAAAGTGGAATTTATTGGAATGTAATGTGGAATGGAATGTGGAATGGAAAGTGGAATGGAATGGAAAGGAATGGAAAGGAATGGAATGTGGAATGTAATTGAATGGAATGCAATGTGGAGTGGAATTTGGAATGGAATGTGGAATGGAATGGAATGGAATGTGGAAAGGAATGGTATGGAATGGAATGTGGGATGGAAATGAATGCAATGGAATGGAAAATGGAACGGAATGGAAAGTGGAAAAAAATGGAATGGAATGTGGAATGCAATGGAAAGGAACGGAATGTCAAATGGAATGGAATGGAAAGTGGAAGGCAATGGAAACTGGAAAGGAATGGAATGGAATGTGGAATGCAATGGAAAGGAATGGAATGTGAAATGGAATGGAATGGACTAAGGAATGGAATGGAAGGGAATGGAATATGAAATGGAACGGAAAGGAATGTGGAAAGGCATTTTATTGAATGGAATGTGGAATGGAAACGAATGGAATGCAATTTGAAAGTGTAATGGAATTGAAAGCGGAATGGAATGGAATGGAATGTGGAATGGAATGGAATGAAATGTGGAATGGAATGGAATGCAATGGAATGTGGAACGGAATGGAATGGAAAGCGCATGTGGAATGGAATGGAATGTGGAATGAAATGGAGTGGAATGTGGAATGTCATGGAAAGGAATGCGGAATGCAATGGAATGGAATTGAATGGAATGTGGAATGGAATATGGAATGGAATATGGAATGGAATGGAATGGATTGTGGAAAGAATGGAATGGAAGGTGGAATGGAATGGAATGTAGTAGAATGGAATGTGGAATGCAATGGAATGGAATGGATTATAGAATGGAATGGAAAGTAGAATGGAAGGGAATGGAAAGTGGAATGTAAGGGAACGTGGAATGGAGTGGAATTGAACGTGGAATGCAATATGGAATGGAATGGAATGGAATGCAGAATGGAATGATTAAAGGAACATTTAATGGAATGGAAAGGAAGATGGAATAGAACGTGGAATGGAACGTGGTATGTATAGTGGAATGGAATGGAATGGACCGTGGAATGGAATGGAGCGTGGAATATAATGGAATGTAATGTGGAGTGGAATGGAATGGAACATGGAGTGTAATACTATGGAAAGTGGAATGGAGTGGCATGGAACGTGGAATGGAATATGGAATGGAATGGAATGGATTGTGGAAAGAATGGAATGGAAGGTGGAATGGAATGGAATGTAGTAGAATGGAATGTGGAATGCAATGGAATGGAATGGAATATAGAATGGAATGGAAAGTAGAATGGAAGGGAATGGGAAGTGGAATGTAAGGGAACGTGGAATGGAGTGGAATTGAACGTGGAATGCAATATGGAATGGAATGGAATGGAATGCAGAATGGAATGATTAAAGGAACATTTAATGGAATGGAAAGGAAGATGGAATAGAACGTGGAATGGAATGTGGTATGTATAGTGGAATGGAATGGAATGGACCGTGGAATGGAATGGAGTGTGGAATATAATGGAATGTAATGTGGAGTGGAATGGAATGGAACATGGAGTGTAATACTATGGAAAGTGGAATGGAGGAGCATGGAACGTGGAATGGAATGTGGAATGGAATGGAAGGAATGGAACGCAAAGTGGAATGGAATGGAAAGTGGAAAGGAAAGGAATTGAATGTGGAATGGACATTGGAATGGAATGGAAAGGAATGTAGAATAGAAAATGGAATGGAATGGAATTTAAAATGGAAATAGAACAGAATGTGAAATGGAAATAAAATGGAATGTGGAATGGAATGAAATGGAATATGAAATGGAATGCTATGGAATGTGGAATGGTACGTGGAATGGAATGGAAAGGAATGTGGAATGGAATGTGGAATGGAATTTGGAATGCAATGGAATGGAATGGAATGTGGAATGGAATGGAATGCATTTGGGAATGGAATGGAATATGGAATGGAATATTGAATGCATTGGAATGGAATGGAAAGTGGAGTGGAATGGAAAGGAATGTGGAATGGAATGCACTGGAATGAAAGGTGGAATAGAATGGATTGGAATGTGGAATGGAAGGGAACGGAAAGCAATGCAATGTGTAATGGAAAGCAATGGAAAGTGAAACGGGATGTGGAATAGAACTTGTAATGGAATGGAATTCAATGGAATGGAATGTGGAATGGAATGTGGAATGGTACGTGGAATGGAATAGGCTGGAACGGAATGGAATGTTGAATGAAATGTGGAAAGGAATGGAATGGAAAGTGGAATGGAATGGAATGGAATTGAATATGGAATGGAATGTTATGGAATGTGGAATGGAATGGAATGGAATGGTATTTGGAATGGAATTGAATGGAATGTGGAATGAAATGGAATGGAATATGGAATGGAAAGGAATGGAATGTGGAATGAAATGGAATGGAATGGAATGTGGGCTGTATAGGAATGAAATGGAACAGAATGTGGACTGGAATGGAATGGAATGTGGAATGCAAACTGGAATGGCATGGAATGGAATGTGGAATGGAATGGTATGGAATGCGGAACGGAAAGTAATGAAATGTGGAATGGAACATGGAATGGAACGTGGAATGGAATGGAATGGAATAGAACGTGGAATGGAACGTGGAATTATACGTGGAATGGAATGGAATAGAACGTGGAATGGAACGTGGAATTATACGTGGAAGGGAACGTGGAATGAAATGAGGAATATGGAATGGAATGGAATGGAATCTGGAATTTAATGAAATGGAATGTGGATTGGAATGGGATGGAATGTGGAACGGAATGGAATGGAAAGTGGAATGGAATTTGATGGAATGTGGAATGGAATGTAGAATGGAATCGAATGCAATGTGGAATGGAAAGTGGCATGGAATGGAATCTGGAATAGAACGGAATGGAATTTGGAATGCAAAGGAATGGAAAGTGGAAAGGAACGTGGAATGGAATGGCATGGAAGGTGGCATGGAACGTGGAATGGAATGGAACGGAACGTGGAATGGAACGTGGAAAGAAATGTGGAATCGAACGTGGAATAGAAAGTGGAATGGAATGTGGAATATGGAATGGAATGGAAAGGAATGTGGAATGCAATGCAATGGAATGCCTTATGGAATGGAATGGAATGCGTAATGGAATGTGGAATGGAATGTTTAATGGAATGTTATTTGGAATGGAATGGCATGGAATGTGGAATGGAATCAAATGCCATGGAATGTGCAAAGGAATTTGGAATGGAATGGAATGTGCAATAGAATGGAAGGGAATGTGGAATTGAATGTGGAATGGAATGGAATGAAATGTGGAATGGAATGTGGAATGCAATGGATAGGAAAGTGGAATACAATGGAATGGAAAGTGGAAAGCAACGTGGAATGGAATGCAGTGGAACATGGAATGGATAGTGCAATGGAAAGAGGAATGGAACGTGGTATGGAATGTGGAATGGAACGTGGAATATATAGTAGAATGCAATGGAATGGAACGTGGAATGGAAAGTGGTTTGGATAGTGGAATGGAATGTGGAATGTGGAATGGAAGGTAATGTGGAATGGAATGCTTTGGAATGTGAAATGGAACGTGGAATGGAATGGAATGCAATGTGGAATGGAATGGAATTCAATGTGGAATGCAATGGAATGGATTGGAATGTGTAATGGAGTTAAATGGAAATTCCAGTGCTTTGGAATTGAAGTGAATGGAAAGTGGAATGGAATGGAAGGTAATGTAGAATGGAACGGAATGGAATGGACTGGAATGTGGAATGGAATGGAATGGAATGGAATGGAATGGAACGGAATGCAGAATGGAATGAGGAAAGGAATGTGGAATGGAATGGAATGTGGAACCCAATTGATTGGAAAGTGGAATGGAATGTGGAAAGGAATATGGAATGGAATGGAATGGAATGTGGAATGGAATGTGGAATGGAAAGTGGAATGTAATGTAATGTGGAATGGAAGGGAATTGAATGTGGAATGTGGAATTGAATGGAATGGAATGTGGAATAGTATCTGGAATGGAATGTGGTATGGAATGGAATGGAATGTGGAATGGAATCTGTAATGGAATGTGGAATAGAATGTGGAATGGAATGGAACGTGGAATGCAATGGAATGGAATGGAATGGAATCTGGAATTAAATGTGGAATGGAATGTTTTATGGAATGAAATGGAGTGTGGAATCGAATGTGGAATGGAAGGGAATGGAATGTGGAATGGAAGGGAATGGAATTTGGAATGGAATGGAATGGAACGTGGAAGGGAACCTGGAGTGGAAAGTGGAATGTAATGGAATGTGGAATGGAATGGAATGGAATGTGGAATGGAATGTGGAGTGGAATGTAATGCAATGTAGAAAGGAATGTTGAATGGGATGGAATGGAATGTGTAAGAGAATGTGGAATGGAATGGAATGGAATTTGGAATGAAATGGAAAGAAATGTGAAATTGAATGTGGATTGGAATATATTGGAATATGGAACGTTATGTGTAATGGAACGAGGAATGGAATGGAATGGAAAGTGGAGTGGAATGGAATGGAATTTGGAATAGAATGCGGAAAGGAATGGAATGGAATATGGAATGGAATGTGGAATGGAGTGCAATGGAATATGGAAAGGATCATAGACTGGAATGTGGAATGAAAAGTGGAATTGAACGAGGACTGGAATGGAATGGAAAGTAGAATGGAATGGAATGGAAAGAAACGTGTAATGCAATGAGGAATGGGAGGAGGAATAGAATGTGGAGTCTAATGTGGACTGGAAAGGAATGGAATATGGAACGGAAAGGAATAAAATCAGGAATGGAATGTGTAAAGGAATGGAACGGAGTGTGGAATAGAATGTGGAATGCAATGGAATGGAATGGAACGAAATGGTAAGGAATGTGGAACGGAATGTGGAATGGAAAGTGGAATGGAAAGTGGAATGCAATGGAATGGAATTTGTAATGGAATGTGGAATGGAACGGAATGGAATGGAATGGAATGAAGAATGGAATGAGGAATTGAATTTGGAATGGAACGCGGAACGGAACACGGAATGGAATGGAATGTGGAATGGAATGTGGAATTTAATGGAATGTAATGGAATGTAGAATGGAATGTGGAATGCAATGGAATGGAATTTTTAAAGGGAATGCAATGGAATGTGTAATGGAATGTTGACTGGCACAGAATGCAATGTGGAATGCAATGTGGAATGGAATATAATGTAAAGTGGAATGGAAAGTTAATGGAATGTGGAATGAAATGTGTAGGGGAACGTGGAATGGAACGTGGAAAGAATGGAATGGATCGTGGAATGGAACATGGAATGGAAGGTGGAATGGAATGGAATGGAACGTGAAACATAAAGTGGAATGGAATGGAATGGAACGTGGAATGGAATGTGGAATGGAATGGAATGGAATGTGGTAGGCAATGAGGAATGGAATGGAATGGAATGTGGAATGGAATGTGGCATGGAACGTGGAATGGAAAAGAATGCAATGTGGAATGGAAGATGGAATGGAACGGAAAGGTACATGGAACGGAATGTGGAATAGAATGGAATGGAACGTGGAATGGGATGAGGAATGGAATGGAATGGAATGTGGAATGGAATGGAATGTGGAAACGAATGAAATGGAAAGTGGAATGAATGGAATGTGGAATGTAATGTGGAATAGAATGTGGAAAGCAACATGGAAAGGAAGAGAATGTGGAATGGAAATTGGAATGGAATGGAATGGAACGTAGAATGGAACGTGCAAAAGAATATTGATTGGAATGGAATGGAAGGTGGAATGAAATGGAACGGAATGTGGAATGGGATGCAATGGAACGTGGAATGGAACGTGGAATGGAATGGAACGGAAGTTGGAATGGAATGAAATGGAATGTGGAATGGAATGTGCAATGGAATTGAATGGAATGGAATTTGGAATGCAATGTGGAATGGAATGTGGAATGGAACGTGGAATGGAATAGAAAGTGGAATGGAATGTGGAATAAAATGTGGAATGGAATGGAATGGAATGCACAATGGAATGTGGAATGGAATGGAACGGAACATGGAATGGAACGTGGAATGGAATGTAGAATGGAACCTAGAAAACAACTTGGAATGTATTGCAGTGGAATGTAATTCAATGGAATGAGGAATGGAATGTGGAATGGAATATATTGTAATGGAATGGAATGTGGAAAGAAACGTGGAATGGAACGTGGAATAGAATGTACAATGGAATGGAATGGAAAGTGTAATGGAATAGAATGGAATGTGGAATGGAATGTAATCGAACGTGGAGCGTACTGTAGAATGGAACCTGGAAAACAATGTGAAATGTACTACAAAGGAGTGAGGAATGGAATGTGGAATGGAATATATTGTAATGGAATGGAATGTGGAAAGGAACATGGAATAGAATATACAATGGAATGGAATGGAAAGCGTAATGGAATAGAATGGAATGTGGAATGGAATGGAATCGAACGTGGAGTGTACTGTAGAATGGAACCTGGAAAACAATGTGGAATGTACTACAATGGAGTGAGGAATGGAATGTGGAATGGAATATATTGTAATGGAATGGAATGTGGAAAGGAACGTGGAATGGAACATGGAATTGAAGGTAGAATGGAATGGAATGGAAAGTGTAATGGAACGGAATGGAATGTGGAATGAAATGGAATGGAATCGATTGAAATGGAATGCAACGTGGAAAGGAATGGAATGGAATCCAATGCGGAATGGAATGGAATGTGGAATTCGATGGAATGGAATGGAATGGAATCAGGAATTGAATGTGGAATGGAATGTGGAATTGAACGGAATGGAATTGAATGTGGAATGGAATAGAATGGAATGTGCAAAGGAATGTGGAAAGGAATTTAATGCATTGTGGAATGAAAGGTGGAATGGAGTGGATCGTGGAATGCAATGTGGAATGCCATGGAATGGAATTTGGAATGGAGTGTGGAATGGAATGGAATGGAATGTTGATTGGAATGGAATGTGGATTTGAAGGGAATGAAATGTGGAATGGAATGTGGAATGGAATGTGACATAGTATGGAAAGGAAAGTGGAATGGAAAGTGTAATCGAATGTAATGGAATTTAACGTGGAAAGGAATGGAATGAAATATGGTTTGGAATGGAATATAATGTGGAATTGAAAGGAATGGATTGGAATGGAATGCGAAATGGAATGTGGAATGTACCGTGAAATGGAACGAGGAATGCAATGTGGAATGGAACGAAATGGAACGTGAAATGGAATGGAGTGTAAAGGAGTGGAATGGAACGTCAAATAGAACGTGGAATGGAACGTGGAATGGAATGTGGAATGGAACATGGAATGGAAAATGAAATGGAATGGAATGGAATGGAATGGAATGGAATGGAATGGAATGGAATGGAATGTGGAATGGAATGGAATGGTGCGCAATGTGGAAAGGAATGGAAAGGAATGGAACGAAATGGAATGGAATGCGGAATAGAATGTAATGGAATGAGGAATGCAATGGAATGGAAAGTGGAATGGAATGGAATGGAATGTTGAATGGAAAGGAATGGAATATGGAATGGAAAGGAATGGAATGGAATGGAATGTGGAATGCCATGGAATTTAAAGTGGAATGGAATGGAATGGAAAGCATTGTGGAATGGATAGGAAGGGAATCGAATGCAAAGGAATGCGGAATGGAATGGAATGGTGTGCAATGAGGAATGCATTTGAACGGAATGGAATGGTATGGAATGCAAAATGGAATGGAATGGAATGCTGAATGGAATGGAATGCAATGCGGGATGGATTGGAATGGAATGTGGAAAGGAATGGTATGGATTGTGGAATGGAAAGGAATGGAATGGAAATGAATGGAATGTCAAATGGAATGGAATGGAATGTGGAACCGAATGGAATGGAATGTGGAATGGAATGGAATGGAATGTGGAATGGAAAGGAATGGATAGCGAAATGAAATGTGGAATGGAATGGAATGTGGATTGAAATGGAATGAAACGTGGAATGGAATGGGATGGAATGTGGGATGGAATGCAATGGAATTTGGAATGGAATGGAATGGAAAGTGGAATGGAATGTGGAATGGATTGGATGAGAATGTGGAGTGGAATGTGGAATGGAATAGAATGGAATGGAACGGAACGTGGAATTGAATGGAATGGAATGTGGAATGGAATGGAATGGAATGTGGGATGGATTGTGGAATGAATTGGAATGGAATGGAACGTAATGTGGAATGGATGGTGGAATGAATTGGAATGGAACGTGGAATGGAATGTGAAATGGAATTGAATGGAATGGAATGAAACGTGTAATGGAATGGAATTGAAAACGGAATGGAATGGAATGCAATGCAATGTGGAATGGATTGGAACGGAATGGCATTGAATGGAATGCGGAATGGAATGGAATGTAATGCAAAATGGAATACAATGGAATGTGGAATGGAATGTGGAATGGAATGGGGAATGGAACGGAAGGGAATGTGGAATGGAAAATGGAATGGAATGTGGAATGGAATGTGGAATCGAACAGAATGGAATGTGCAATGGAATGTGGCATGGAATGTTGAAAGGGAAGTGGAAAGGAAAGTGGAATGGAATGGAAAGGAAAGAGGAATGCTATGTAGAATGGAATGGAATGGAATTTGGAATGGAATGTGGAATGGAAGGGAGTGGAACGTGGAATAGAACATGGATTGGAATGTGGAATAGAACATGGAACATAACGTCGAATGGGATGAGGAATGCAATGTAGAATGGAAAGGAATGGAATGTGGAATGGAATGGATTGGAAAGTGGAATGGAAAGTGCAATGGAATGGAATGGAATCTGGAATGTAATGTGGAATACAATGGAATGGAAAGTAGAAGGGAATGTGGAATGGAATAGAAAAGAATTTGGAACGGAATGGAATGGAAAGGAATGTGGAATGGAATGGGGAATGGAATGAAATGGAATGTGAAATGGAATGGAATGGAACGTGGAATGGAATGGAATGTGGAACGGAATGGAATGGAATGTGGAATGGAATGCAATGGAATGTGGAATACAATGGAATGGAATGGAATGGAATATGGAATGGAACGAAATGTGGAATGGAATGGAATTGAATGATAAATGGAATAGTATGTAATATGGAATGGAATGGAATGGAAGGCAATGTGCAATGGAATGGAATGCAATGTGGAATGGAATGGAATGCAATGTGGAATGCAATGGAATGGAATGTGGAATTGAATGGAATGGAATGAAGTGTGGATAGGAAAGGAAAGGAAGGCAATTTGGAATGGAGTGGCATGGAATGTGGAATTGAATGCAGGTGAATGTGCAAAGGAATGGAATGGAATGTGGAATGCATTGTAATGGAAAGGAATGGAATGTGGAATGGAATAGAATGGAATAAGCAATGAAATTGAATGTGGACTGCAATGGAATTGAATGTTTAATGGAATGGAATGGAATGTGGAAAGGAATGGAATTGAATGTGGAATGGAATTTAGAATTGAATGGAAAGGAATGGAATGCAATGTGGAATGACATAGAATACATAACGGAAAGGTATGGAATGTGGAATGGAATGGAATGGAAAGGAAAGTGGAATTGAATGGAATGAAATGTGGAATGGAATGTGCAATGGAATGGAATGGAATGGAATGCAACGTGCAATGGAATGTGGAATGGAATGGAATGGAATGTGGAATGGAAAGGAATGCTATGTGTAAAGGAATGGAATGGAATGTGGAAAGGAATATGGAATGGAGTGGAATGGAATGGAATGTGGAACAGATTGCAATGGAATGTGTAATGGAATGTGGAATGGAATGGAATGGTATGTGGAATGGAATGTGGAATGGAATGTGTAATGCAATGGAATCGAATGTGGAATGGAATGGAATGAAATGTGGAATGGAATGTGGAATGTAAGGGAATGGAATGGAATGTGGAATGGAATGCAATGGAATATGTAAGGGAATGCAATGGAATGGAAAGTGGAATGGAATTGAATGGAATGCAATGTGGAATGGAAAACAATGGAATGTAGAATGGAATGGAATGGAATGTGGATTGGAATGGAATGGAATGAAATGTGGAATGGTAAGAAGTGGAATGGAATGTGGACAGCAATGTGGAATGGAATGGAATGCAATGTGGAACGGAATGTGAAGTGGAATGGAATGGAATGTGGAATGGAATTTAGAATGTAAGGGAATGCAATGGAATGTGGAATGGAAAGTGGAATGGAATGCAATGCAATCTGGAATGGAAAGCGGAATGTAATGGAATGAAATGTGGAAAGTACAGGAATGGAATGTGGAATGCAATGTGGATGGAATGGAATGCAATGTGTAATGAAAAGTGGAATGCTTTGGAATGTGGAATGGAATGTGGAATGCAATGTGAAATAGAATGGATTGGAATGTGGAATGGAATGTGGAATGGAATGTAATGGAAAGAGGAATGCAATGGAATTGAACTGTGTGAAATGTGGATTTGAATGGAGTTGAATGCGGAATGGAATGTTCAAATTAATGGAATGGAACGTGAAATGGAACGTGGGAAGGAACGTGGTATGGAACGCGGAATGGAATGGATGGGAAAGTGGATTGGAAGGGAATGAAACTTGGAATGGAATTTGGAATGGAATGGAATGGAATGGAATGGAATGTGGAATGGAATGGAATGGAATGTGTAATGAAATTGAATGTGGACTGGAATGGAAGTGAATGTTTAATGGAATGGAATGGAATGGAATGTGGAATGGAATGGAATTGAATGTGGAATGGAATTTAGAATTGAAATGAAAGGAATGGAATGCAATGTGGAATGGAATAGAATGTATAACGGAAAGGTATGGAATATGGAAAGGAATGGAATGGAATGTACAATGGAATGGAATGGAAAGTGGAATTGAATGGAATGAAATGTGGAATGGAATGTGCAATGGAATGGAGTGGAATGGAATGCAACGTGCAATGGAATGTGGAATGGAATTGAATGGAATGTGGAATGGAAAGGAATGCTATGTGTAAAGGAATGGAATGGAATGGAATGTGGAATGGAATATGGAATGGAGTGGAATGGAATGGAATGGGGAACGGATTGGAATGGAATGTGGAATGGAATGTGGAATGGAATGGAATGTAATATGAATGGAATGTTGAATGGAATGGATCGCCGATTGGTGTGTGTAATGGAATGTGGAATGGAATGGAATGGAATGTGGAATGGAGTGAAATGGAATGTGGAATGGAATGGAATGGAATATGGAATGCAATGGAATGGAATGTGGAATGGAATGGAATGGAATATGGAATAGAATGGAATGGAATATGGAATGGAACGTGGAATGGAATGGAATGTGGAGTGGAATGTCGAATGGAATGGATCGTGGAATGGAATGTGGAATGGAATGGCATGGAATGTAGAATGGTATGTGGAATTTAATGTGGAATGGAATGGAATGGAATGTGGAATGCATAATGGAATGGAATGGAATCGAAAGTGGAATGGAATGGAATGGAATGTGGAATGGAATATGGAATGGAATGGTATGGAATGTGGAATGGAATTGAAAGGAATGTGGAATGCAACGTGGAATGGAACGTGGAATGGAACGTTGAATGGAACGTGAAATGGAAAGACGAATGGAATGGCACGGAAGATGGAATGGATTGCAATGGAGAGACGAATGGAAAGGAATGTAACGTGCAAAGGACCATGCAATTGAACGTGGAAAAGAACGTGGAATAGAACATGGAATGGAATGGAATGGAATGCGGGATAGAAGGGAATGTGATGTGGAATGGAAAGTGGAATGGAATTTAATAGAATGTTTAATGGCATTCAATGGAATGTTCAATGGAAGGGAATCGAATGTGGAATGGAAGGTTTATTTGAATTGAAAGGAATGTGGATTGGAATGGAATGGAATGTGGAATGGAATGTTTAATGGAATGGAATGGAAAGGAATGTGGAATGGAATGGAATGGAATGGAGTCGAATGTTGAATGGAATTGACTGGAATGTGGAACGGAATCGAATAGAATGTGGAATGGAATGGAGTGGAATGTTGAACGGAATATGGAATGGAATGCAATGGAATGTGGAATGCATTGGAATGCACTGTAGAAGGGAATGGAATGAAATGGAATGGAGAGTGGTATTGAATGTGGAATGGAGTGGAATGCAATGGAATGTGGTATGGATTGGAATGGAATGTGGAATGGAAAGGAATGTTATGTGGAAAGGAATGTGGAATGGAATGGAATGGAATGTGGAATAGAATGGAATGGAATTTGGAATGGAATGTGGAATGGAATATGGAATGGAATGGTATGGAATGTGGTATTGAATGGAAGGGAATGCAATGTGGAATGGAATGCAATTGAATGTGGAATGAAATGGAATGGAATGTGGATTGTAACGGAATGGAATGAAATGTGGAATGGAAAGAAATGGAATGGAATGTGGAATGGAATGGAATGGAATGTTGAATGGAATTTGGAATGGAATGCAATAGAATGTGGAATGGAAGGTGGAATGGAATGGAATGGAATGGAATGTGGAATGGAATGCAATGGAAAATGGAAAGGAATGGAATGAAATGGAAAGGGGAATGGAATGGAATGCAATGTGGAATGGAAAGCAATGGAATGTGGAATGGAATCAAATGGAATGTGGATTGGAATGGAATGGAATCAAATGTGGAATGGAAAGAAGTGGAATGGAATGTGGACCGCAATGTGGAATGGAATGGTTTGGAATGTGGAATGGAATGTGGAATGGAAAGGAATGGCATGTGGAATGGAAGTTAGAATGTAATGGAATTTAATGGAATGTGGAATTGAAAGTGGAATGGAATGCAATGGAATGTGGAATGGAAAGCGGAATGTAATGGAATGGAATGTGGAAAGTACAGGAATGGAATGTGGAATGCAATGTGGGATGGAATGTAATGCAATGTGTAATGAAAAGGGGAATGCTTTGGAATGTGGAATGGAATGTGGAATGTAATGTGAAATAGAATGGATTGGAATGTGAAATGGAATGTGGAATGGAATGTAATGCAAAGAGGAATGCAATGGAAGTGAACTGTATGAAATGTGGAATGGAATGGAATTGAAAGTGGAATGGAATGTTCAATGGAATGGAATGGAACGTGAAATGGAACGTGGGATGGAACGTGGAATGGAACGCGGAATGGAATTTAAGGGAATGAGGATTGGAAGGGAATGAAACGGGGAATGGAATTTGTAATGGAATGGAAAGGAATGGAATGGAAAGTGGAATGGAAGGGAATGGAACGTGGAACGGAAAGGAATGGAATGTGGAATGGAATGGTATGGAATTTGGAATGGAATGGAATTGAAGGGAATGTTGAACGGAATTGAGTGGCATGTGGAATGGAATGTTTTGGAATGCAGAATGGAATTGAAAATAGTGGAATGTGGAATGGAATGTGATTGAATGGAATGGAATGTGGAATGGAATGCAATAGAAAGGAATGTGGAATGGAATGGAATGGAACGTGGAATGGAATGTGGAATGGAAAGGAATGTGAAATGGAATGGAATGGAATGTGGATAGGAATGGAACTAGGAATGGAAAGGAATGGATAGTGGATTGGAATGGAATGGAATGTGGAATGGAATGTTGTATGGTATGGAATGGAATGTGGACTGGAATGTGGAGGGGCATGTGGAATAGAACGGAATGGAATGTGGAATGGAATGTGGAAAGGAACGTGGAATGGATCCTTGAATGGAATGGAATTGAATGTGGAATGGAATGTGGAATGGAACGTGGAATGGAACTTGGAATGGAATGTGGAAGGAATGTTCAATGGAATGCAATGGATTGTGGAATGGAATGTGGAATAGAATGAAGAATAAATGGATAGGAATATTGAATGGAAAGTGGAATGGAATGGGAAAGAATTTGGAATGGGTTGGGATGGAATGTGGAATGGAATGTAGAATTTAATTGAAAATAATATGGAATGGAATGTGGAATGGAATGGAAGGGAATGTGGAATGGAATGTGGAATGGAATGTGGAATGGAAGGTGGAATGGAATGGAATGTGGTATGGAATGTCGAATGGAATGTGGAATGGAATATAGAGAAATGTGGAATTGAAGATGGAATGGAATGTGGAATGGAATGTGGAATGGAAAGTGGAATGGAATGAAATGGAAAGTGGAATTGAACGTGGAATGGAAAGTGGAATGGAATGGAATGGAATGTGGAAGGGAAAATGAAATGTAATTTGGAATGGAATGTTGAATGGAATGGAAAGGAATGTGGAATGGAATGTGGAAGGGAACATGGAATAGAATGGAATGGAATGTTGAATGGGATGTGGAAGAGAATGTGGAATGTAATGTGGAATTGAATGAAATGGAATGTGGAATGGAATGTGGAATGGAATGTTAAACAGAATGGATTGGAAAGTGGAATGGAATGTGGAATGCAATGTGGAAAGGAATGGGTAGGAATGTGGAAACGAATGTGGAATGGAATGCAATGGAAAGTGGAATGGAACAGAATGGAATGTGTAATGGAATACGGAATGGAACGGAATGAAATTTGGAATGGAACGTGAAGTGAAGAGTGCAATCGAATGTGGAATGGAACGGAATGGAAATTGGAATGTAATTTGTAATGGCACTGTGGAATGGAAGGTGAAATGGAATGGCATGGAATTTGGAGCAGAACGTGGAACGGAATGGAATGGAACATGGAATGGCACGTGGAATGGAACATGGAATGGAATCGAATGGAACGTGGAATGGAATGTAGAGTGGAATGTGGAAACGATTGAAATGTGGACTGGAATCCAACAGAATGTGGAGTGGAATGAAATGAAATGTGTAATGGAATGGAATTGGACGTGGAAGGGAAGAAAAGCAATGTTTTGTGGAATGTCGAAATAAATGCGAAATGGAAGGTGGAATGAAATGTGGAACGGAACAGAATGAATGGAACATGGAAAGGAATGGAATGGAACGTGGAATAGAACGTTGAATGGAACATGGAATGGAATGTCGTAGGGAATGGAATGGAATCTGGAATGGATTGGAATGGCATGTAGAATGAAACGTGGAACAGAAGGTGGAATGGAATGTGAAGTGGATTGTACAATGGAGTGGAATGCAATGTGGAATGGAAACTGGAATGGAATGCAGTGGAATGGGGAATGGAATGTGGAATGGAATGTGGAATGGAATGCAATGGAATGTGGCATGGAAAGTGGAATGAAATGGATTAGAATGTGGAACGGAATGTGAATGGAATGGAATTTGATGTGGAATGGAAAGTTTAATGGAACATGGAATGGAAAGTAGAATGGAATATAAAGGAATTGATTGTGGAATGGATGGAATGGAATGGAATGTGTAATGGAATGTGAAATGGAATGTGGAATATAATGTTGAATGGAATGGAATGTAATGGGCAATGGAATGTGGAATGGAATGTGGAAGGGAACATGGAATGGAATGGAATGGAATGTGGAATAGAATGTGGAATAGAATGTAGAATGTAATTTGGAATGGAATGAAATCGAATGTAGAATGGAATGTGGAAAGGAAAGTGGAATGGAATGGAATGGAATGAGGAATGGACCGTAGAATTTAATTGAATGGACCTTGGAATGGAAGGTAGATTGGAACGTTGAATCGAATGTGGAATGAAATGGAATTGAATGTGGAATGGAATGGAATGGAATGTGGAATGGAATGCAATGGAATGTGGAATAGAATATGGAAGAGAATGTGGAGTGGAATGTGGAATGGATGTAACTGACTGTGGAATGGAATGGATTTGAATGAGGAAAGGAATGTAGAAGGGAATAAAATCTGATGTGGAATGGAACGGAATGAAATGTGCAATAGACTGTGGAATGGAATATGGAAAGGAATGGAAGAGAATGTGGAATGGAATGTGGAAAGCAGTGTGGAATTGAATGTGGAATGGAACGGAATGGAATGTGGAATGGAAGGTGGAATGGAATGTGGAAAGCAGTGTGGAATTGAATGTGGAATGGAACGGAATGGAATGTGGAATGGAAGGTGGAATGGAATGTGGAGTGGAATGTGGAATGCAAAACGGAATGGATTGGAATGGAAAGTTAAATGGAAAGGAAAGGAATGTCGGATGGAATGTGGAATGGAATGGAATGGAACATGGAATGGAACATGGAATGGAACGTGTAATGGAATGGAATGGAACGTGGAATGGAAGGTGGAATGGAATGTCAAAAGGATTGGAAAGTGGAAAGGAATGGAATGGAATGTGGAATGGAAGGGAATGGCAGGTGAAATGGAATGTGGATTCCAATGTCAAACGGAATGGAATGGAACGTGGAATGGAATGGATTGGAATGTGGAGTGAAATGTGGAATGGAACGTGGAATGGAATATCGGATGGAAAGGAATGCAATGTTGAATGCAATGTAATGGAATGCCTAATGGAATTTGGAACGGAATGGAATGGAATGTGGAATGGAATGTGAAATGGAATGCGGAAAGGAATGTGGAATGGAATGGAATGCAATGTGGAATGGAATGTGGAATGGAATGGAAAGGAATATGGAATGGAATGTGAAACGGATTGTGGAATGGAATGCAGAATGGGATATGGAATGGTGTGGAATGGATTATGGAATTGATTGGAATGGAAGGTGGAATGGAATGTTGAATGGAATGGAATTGAATGTCGAATGGAATGGAATGGATTTTGGAATGGAATGGTAAGTAATGTGGAATTGATTGGGGAATGAAATGTGGAATGGAACGTGGAACACAATGGAATGGAAGGTGGAATGGAACGTGGAATGCTGTGGAATGGAAAGTGGAAAGGAACGTTGAAAGGAACGTTGGAAGGAAAGTGGAATGTAATGTGGAAAGGAAGATACACTGGAAGGTGCAATGGAATGTGGAATGGAACGTGGAAAGGAAAGTGGAATTGAATGGTTGGAACATAGAATGGAACGTGGAATGGAAGCTGGAACGGAAAGTGGAAAGGAACGTGGAATGGAATGTAATGGAATGTGGAATGGAATGGAATGGAATGTGGAATGGAATGTGGAAGTGAAAGTGGAATTGAATGGAATGTAATGTGGAATTCAACGTGGAATGGAACTGATTGAACCTTCAAATGGAAAGTAGAATGGAACGTGGAATTCAATGGAATGTAATGGGGAATTGAATGAAAGGGAATGGAATGTGGAATGGAATGGAATGGAATGTGGAATGGAATGTGGAATGGAATGGAATGGAATGTGGAATGGAATGTGGAATGGAACGGAATGGAATGTCAAATGGAATGTGGAATGGAATGGAATGGAATGTTGAACGGAATGTGGAATGGAATGTGGAAAGGAATGTGGAATGGAACGGAATGGAATGTCAAATGGAATGTGGAATGGAATGGAATGGAAGCTGGAACGGAATGTGGAAAGGAAATTGGAATGGAATGTGGAATGGGAAGTGGAAAGGAATCTGGAATTTAACGCAAGGGAATGTGAAATGGAATGAAATGGTATGTTTAACGGTATGCGGAATGAAATCGAAAGGAATGCGGAATGGAATGTGGAAACGAATGTGGAATGGATCGGAATGAAATGTGAAATGGGATGTGGATTGGACTGTGGAATGTAATGTGGAATGGAAAGTGGAATGGAATGCGGAATGGAATGTGGAAACAAATGCGGAATGGAAGGGAATGGAATGTGGAATAGAATGGAAAGGAATTTGGAATGGACTCTGGAATGGAGCGTGGAATGGAATGTGGAATGGAACGCAATGGAATGTCGAATGGAATGTGGAATGGAGTGTGGAATGGAATGTGGAATGGAACGGAATGCAACGTGGAATGGAATGTGGAATGGAATGTGGAATGGAGTGTGGAATGGAATGTGGAATGGAACGGAAAGCAACGTGGAATGGATTGTGGAAAGAATGTGGAATGGAGTGTGGAATGGAATGTGTAAAGGAACGGAATAGAATGTGATATGGAATTTGGAATGGAATGTGGAATGGAATGTCAAATGTAATGCAATGGAAAGTTGAATTGAACGTGGTATGGAATGGAATGGATTGTGTAATGGAATGGTGCATGGAATGGAACAGAATGTGGAAAGGATTCTGGAATGGAATTTGGAATGCAATATGGAATGAAACGTGGAATGGAACGTGGAACGAAACGTGGAATGAAACGGAATGGAACGTGGAATGGAATGGAATGGAATGTGGAATGGAATGTGGAAAGGAATGTGGAATGAAATATGGAATGTAATCTGGAATAAAATGTGGAATGGAATGCAATGTAATGTGGAATGGATTGGAATGGAATGTGGAATGGAATGTGGAATGGAATGTGGAATGAAACGGAATGGAATGGGGAATGGAATGTTGAAAGGAAATGGAATGGAATGAAATGGAATGCGGAATGGAAAGTGAAAAGATATTGAATGGAACACGGAATAGAACATTGAATGGAACGTGGAATGTAATGTGGAATGGAATGCAATGGAATGTGGAATGGAATTTAATGGAAAGTGGAATGGAATATGGAAAAGAATGTGGTATGGAGTGCGGAATGGAATGAGGAACGGAATATGTAATGGAACGGAATGGAATGTGAAAAGGAATGTGGAATTGAGTGTGGAATGGAATGTGTAATGGAACGGAATGCAATGTGAAATGGAATGTGGAATGGATTGTGGAATACAATGTCAAAAGTAATAGAATGGAATGTGGAATTGAAAGTGGAATGGAATGGATAGCAACGTGGAATGGAATGTGGGATGAAATGGAATGGAATGTGGAATGGATTGTGGAATGGAACGGGGAATGCAAAGAGGAATGGAATGTAGTGGAATGTGGAAGGGAATGTGAAATGGAATTTGGATTGGAATGTGGAATGGAAGGTGGAATTGAATGGAATTGAACGTCTTATGAAATGTGGAGTGGACTAGAATGGAATGTGGAATGGAATGAAATGGAATGTGGAATGGAATGTGGAAAGGAAAGTAGAATGGAATGGAATGGAATGAGGAATGGAACGTGTAATTTATTTGAATGGACCTTCGAATGGATGGTACATTGGAACGTTGAATGGAATGTGGAATGAAATGGAATTGAATGTGGAATGGAATGGAATTGAATGTGGAATGGAATGGAATGGAATGTGGAATGGTATGGAATGGAAAGTGGAAAGGAAATTGCAATGGAATGGAACGGAATAGGGAAATGAAAGGAATGGAATATGAAATGGAATGTGGAATGGAATGCGAAATGGAAAGTGGGGTGGAATGGAATGCATTGTAGAATGGAATAGAATGGAATGTGGAATGCAATGCAGAACGAAATGTGGAATTGAATGTGGAATAGAACGAAGAATAGAATGGATTGGAAACTGGAATGGAAAGTGGATTGGAATGCAAAAGAATGTGGAATGGAATGGGATGGAATGTGGAATGGAATGTGGAATTTAATGGAATATAATGTGGAATGCAATGTGGAATGGAATGCAATTGAATGTGGAATGGAATTTAATGGAAAGTGGAATGGAATATGGAAAAGAATGTGGTATGGAGTGCGGAATGGAATGAGGAACGGAATATGTAATGGAACGGAATGGAATGTGAAAAGGAATGTGGAATTGAGTGTGGAATGGAATGTGTAATGGAACGGAATGCAATGTGAAATGGAATGTGGAATGGATTGTGGAATACAATGTCAAAAGTAATAGAATGGAATGTGGAATTGAAAGTGGAATGGAATGGAAAGCAACGTGGAATGGAATGTGGGATGAAATGGAATGGAATGTGGAATGGATTGTGGAATGGAACGGAGAATGCAAAGAGGAATGGAATGTAGTGGAATGTGGAAGGGAATGTGAAATGGAATTTGGATTGGAATGTGGAATGGAACGTGGAATTGAATGGAATTGAACGTCTTATGAAATGTGGAGTGGACTAGAATGGAATGTGGAATGGAATGAAATGGAATGTGGAATGGAATGTGGAAAGGAAAGTAGAATGGAATGGAATGGAATGAGGAATGGAACGTGTAATTTATTTGAATGGACCTTCGAATGGATGGTACATTGGAACGTTGAATGGAATGTGGAATGAAATGGAATTGAATGTGGAATGGAATGGAATTGAATGTGGAATGGAATGGAATGGAATGTGGAATGGTATGGAATGGAAAGTGGAAAGGAAATTGCAATGGAATGGAACGGAATAGGGAAATGAAAGGAATGGAATATGAAATGGAATGTGGAATGGAATGCGAAATGGAAAGTGGGGTGGAATGGAATGCATTGTAGAATGGAATAGAATGGAATGTGGAATGCAATGCAGAACGAAATGTGGAATTGAATGTGGAATAGAACGAAGAATAGAATGGATTGGAAACTGGAATGGAAAGTGGATTGGAATGCAAAAGAATGTGGAATGGAATGGGATGGAATGTGGAATGGAATGTGGAATTTAATGGAATATAATGTGGAATGCAATGTGGAATGGAATGCAATTGAATGTGGAATGGAATTTAATGGAAAGTGGAATGGAATATGGAAAAGAATGTGGTATGGAGTGCGGAATGGAATGAGGAACGGAATATGTAATGGAACGGAATGGAATGTGAAAAGGAATGTGGAATTGAGTGTGGAATGGAATGTGTAATGGAACGGAATGCAATGTGAAATGGAATGTGGAATGGATTGTGGAATACAATGTCAAAAGTAATAGAATGGAATGTGGAATTGAAAGTGGAATGGAATGGAAAGCAACGTGGAATGGAATGTGGGATGAAATGGAATGGAATGTGGAATGGATTGTGGAATGGAACGGAGAATGCAAAGAGGAATGGAATGTAGTGGAATGTGGAAGGGAATGTGAAATGGAATTTGGATTGGAATGTGGAATGGAACGTGGAATTGAATGGAATTGAACGTCTTATGAAATGTGGAGTGGACTAGAATGGAATGTGGAATGGAATGAAATGGAATGTGGAATGGAATGTGGAAAGGAAAGTAGAATGGAATGGAATGGAATGAGGAATGGAACGTGTAATTTATTTGAATGGACCTTCGAATGGATGGTACATTGGAACGTTGAATGGAATGTGGAATGAAATGGAATTGAATGTGGAATGGAATGGAATTGAATGTGGAATGGAATGGAATGGAATGTGGAATGGTATGGAATGGAAAGTGGAAAGGAAATTGCAATGGAATGGAACGGAATAGGGAAATGAAAGGAATGGAATATGAAATGGAATGTGGAATGGAATGCGAAATGGAAAGTGGGGTGGAATGGAATGCATTGTAGAATGGAATAGAATGGAATGTGGAATGCAATGCAGAACGAAATGTGGAATTGAATGTGGAATAGAACGAAGAATAGAATGGATTGGAAACTGGAATGGAAAGTGGATTGGAATGCAAAAGAATGTGGAATGGAATGGGATGGAATGTGGAATGGAATGTGGAATGGAATGTGGAATTTAATGGAATATAATGTGGAATGCAATGTGGAATGGAATGGAAAGGAATGTGCAATGCAATGTGGAATGGAATGTGGAATGGAAAGTGGAATGGAATGGAATGGAACGTGGAATGGAAAGTGGAATGAAACGTCGAATGGAATGGAAAGGAATAGAATGTGGAATGTAATGTGAAATGCAGGGTGGAATGGAATGTTTAATGGAATGGAAAGGAATGTGGAATGGAATGTGGAATGCAATGTGGAATGGAATGTGGAAGGGAATATGGAATAGAACGGAATAGAATGTGGAATGGGATGTGGAATAGAATGTGGAATGGAATGTGGAATGGAATGGAATGGAATGTGGAATGGAATGTAGAATGGAAAGGAATGGAATGTGGAACCGAATGGATGGGAATGTTTAAAGGAATGTGGCATGGAATGCAATGGAATGTTGAATGGAACGGAATAGAATGTGGAATGAAATTTGGAATGGAATGTGGAATGGAAAGGAATGGAATTTGGAATGGAATGCGGAGCAGAGAGAGGAATCGAATGAGGAATGGGACGGAAAGGAAAGTGGCATGGAATTTGTAATGGAATTGTTGAATGGAACGTGAAATGGAATGGAATGGAATGTGGAGCGGAACGTGGAATGGAATGGAATGGAACAAGAAATGGAAAGTGGAATGTAACGTGGAATGGAAAGGAATGGTACGTGGACTGGAATGTGGAATGGAATGTGGAAAGGATTGTAATGTGGAATGGAATGGAATGTGGAATGGAATGCAATGGAATGTGGAATGAAATGGAATTGAACGTGGAATGGAAAGAAAAAGAATGTGTAATGCAATGTCGAATGGAATGCGAAATGAAAGGTGGAATGAAATGTGGAATGGTACAGAATCATTGGAACATGCAATGGAATGGAATGGAACATTGAATAGATCCTGGAATTGAAAGTGGAATGGAATGTCGAATGGAATGGAATGGAATGTGGAATGGAAGGTGGAATGGAATGAGAAATGGATGGTGAAATGGAGTGCAATGGAAAGTGGAATGGAAAGAGGAATGTAATGCAGTGGAATGGGGAATGGAATGTGGAAAGGAACGGAATGGAATGTGGAAAGGAATGTGGCATGGATAGTGGAATGCAATGGATTGGAATGTGGAACGGAATGTGGAATGGATTGGAATGGAGAGTGGAATGGAACGTTCAAAGTAAAGTGGAATGGAAATTGGAATGCAATGTAGAATGGAACGTGGAATGGAATATGCAATAGAATGTGGAATGGAACATGGAATGGAATGGAATGGAATGTAATGTGGAATGGAACGTGGAATTGAATGTGGAAAGGAATGTGGCATGGAAAGCGGAATGAAATGTGCAATGGAATGTGGAGTGGAACGTAGAATGGGATGTAATAGAACGTGGAATGGAAAGTGGAATTGAATGGAATGAAACGTGGAATGGAACATGGAATGGAATTTAGAAGGAAATGTGGAATGGAATGTGGAATGCAATGGAACAGAAATTTGAATGAAACACGGAATGGAATGGAATGGGACGTGGAATGGAATGTGGAAGGGAATGTGGAATGGAAAGTGGAATGCAACGTGGAATGGAACATAATGGAACGAGGAATAGAATGGAATGGAACTTCAAATGGAATGTGGAATGGAATGTGGTATGGAATGTGGAATCGAACATTGAATGGAATGTGGAATCAAATGTGGAATGGAAAATAAAGGAATGTGGAATAGGATGGAATGGAATGTGGAATGGAATGGAATGTACTGTGGTATAGAATGGAATGCAATTTGGAAAAGAATGTAGAATAGAATGTAATGGAATGGTATGGAACGTGGAAAGGAAAGGAATGGAATGTGCAAAACAATGTGGAATGGAATGTTGAATGGAAAATGGAATGGAATGGAATACAATGCGGAATGGAAAGTCGAATGGAACGGAATGAAACGTGCAATGGAAAGACGAATGGAACGCGGAATGGAAAGTGGAATGGAATGTGGTAGGGAATGGAATGGAATGAGGAATGGAATGGAATGGGAGGTGTAATCGAATGTGGAATGGAATGGAATGGAAGATGGAGTGGAATGGAATGTGGAATGGAAAGGAAAGGAATGTGTAATGGAATGTGGAATGGAATGTGGAAAGGGATGTGGAATACAATGGAATGGAATGTGGAATGCAAGGTAGAATGGAACGTGGAATGGAATGGAATGGATTGCGGAATGGATTGTGGAATGGAATGTGGAATGGAATGGAACGGAATGGAATGTGGAATGGAATGTGGAATGCAATAGGGAGTGGAATGTGGAATAGAATGGAAAGGAATGTGGAATGGATTGGGGAATGGAATGTTGAATGAAAAGGAATGGAATGTGGAAAGGAATGTGGAATGGAATGGGCAATGGAATGTAGAATTGAATGGAAAGGAATGGGGATTGTAATGTGGAATTGAGTAGAATGCAATGTGGAAAGGAAAGTTGAATGCAATGTGAAATGGAATGGAATGGAATGTGGAATGCAATGTGAAATGGAATGGAATGTGGATAGGAAAGGAATGGAATAAGGAAGGAAATGTGGAAGGGAAAGGAATGTGGAGTGGATCGGAATGGAATGTGGAATGGAATGGAATTGAATGTGGAATGGAATGGAATGGAATGTGGAATGGTATGGAATGGAAAGTGGAAAGGAAATTGCAATGGAATGGAACGGAATAGGGAAATGAAAGGAATGGAATATGAAATGGAATGTGGAATGGAATGCGAAATGGAAAGTGGGGTGGAATGGAATGCATTGTAGAATGGAATAGAATGGAATGTGGAATGCAATGCAGAACGAAATGTGGAATTGAATGTGGAATAGAACGAAGAATAGAATGGATTGGAAACTGGAATGGAAAGTGGATTGGAATGCAAAAGAATGTGGAATGGAATGGGATGGAATGTGGAATGGAATGTGGAATGGAATGTGGAATTTAATGGAATATAATGTGGAATGCAATGTGGAATGGAATGGAAAGGAATGTGCAATGCAATGTGGAATGGAATGTGGAATGGAAAGTGGAATGGAATGGAATGGAACGTGGAATGGAAAGTGGAATGAAACGTCGAATGGAATGGAAAGGAATAGAATGTGGAATGTAATGTGAAATGCAGGGTGGAATGGAATGTTTAATGGAATGGAAAGGAATGTGGAATGGAATGTGGAATGCAATGTGGAATGGAATGTGGAAGGGAATATGGAATAGAACGGAATAGAATGTGGAATGGGATGTGGAATAGAATGTGGAATGGAATGTGGAATGGAATGGAATGGAATGTGGAATGGAATGTAGAATGGAAAGGAATGGAATGTGGAACCGAATGGATGGGAATGTTTAAAGTAATGTGGCATGGAATGCAATGGAATGTTGAATGGAACGGAATAGAATGTGGAATGAAATTTGGAATGGAATGTGGAATGGAAAGGAATGGAATTTGGAATGGAATGCGGAGCAGAGAGAGGAATCGAATGAGGAATGGGACGGAAAGGAAAGTGGCATGGAATTTGTAATGGAATTGTTGAATGGAACGTGAAATGGAATGGAATGGAATGTGGAGCGGAACGTGGAATGGAATGGAATGGAACAAGAAATGGAAAGTGGAATGTAACGTGGAATGGAAAGGAATGGTACGTGGACTGGAATGTGGAATGGAATGTGGAAAGGATTGTAATGTGGAATGGAATGGAATGTGGAATGGAATGCAATGGAATGTGGAATGAAATGGAATTGAACGTGGAATGGAAAGAAAAAGAATGTGTAATGCAATGTCGAATGGAATGCGAAATGAAAGGTGGAATGAAATGTGGAATGGTACAGAATCATTGGAACATGCAATGGAATGGAATGGAACATTGAATAGATCCTGGAATTGAAAGTGGAATGGAATGTCGAATGGAATGGAATGGAATGTGGAATGGAAGGTGGAATGGAATGAGAAATGGATGGTGAAATGGAGTGCAATGGAAAGTGGAATGGAAAGAGGAATGTAATGCAGTGGAATGGGGAATGGAATGTGGAAAGGAACGGAATGGAATGTGGAAAGGAATGTGGCATGGATAGTGGAATGCAATGGATTGGAATGTGGAACGGAATGTGGAATGGATTGGAATGGAGAGTGGAATGGAACGTTCAAAGTAAAGTGGAATGGAAATTGGAATGCAATGTAGAATGGAACGTGGAATGGAATATGCAATAGAATGTGGAATGGAACATGGAATGGAATGGAATGGAATGTAACGTGGAATGGAACGTGGAATTGAATGTGGAAAGGAATGTGGCATGGAAAGCGGAATGAAATGTGCAATGGAATGTGGAGTGGAACGTAGAATGGGATGTAATAGAACGTGGAATGGAAAGTGGAATTGAATGGAATGAAACGTGGAATGGAACATGGAATGGAATTTAGAAGGAAATGTGGAATGGAATGTGGAATGCAATGGAACAGAAATTTGAATGAAACACGGAATGGAATGGAATGGGACGTGGAATGGAATGTGGAAGGGAATGTGGAATGGAAAGTGGAATGCAACGTGGAATGGAACATAATGGAACGAGGAATAGAATGGAATGGAACTTCAAATGGAATGTGGAATGGAATGTGGTATGGAATGTGGAATCGAACATTGAATGGAATGTGGAATCAAATGTGGAATGGAAAGTAAAGGAATGTGGAATAGGATGGAATGGAATGTGGAATGGAATGGAATGTACTGTGGTATAGAATGGAATGCAATTTGGAAAAGAATGTAGAATAGAATGTAATGGAATGGTATGGAACGTGGAAAGGAAAGGAATGGAATGTGCAAAACAATGTGGAATGGAATGTTGAATGGAAAATGGAATGGAATGGAATACAATGCGGAATGGAAAGTCGAATGGAACGGAATGAAACGTGCAATGGAAAGACGAATGGAACGCGGAATGGAAAGTGGAATGGAATGTGGTAGGGAATGGAATGGAATGAGGAATGGAATGGAATGGGAGGTGTAATCGAATGTGGAATGGAATGGAATGGAAGATGGAGTGGAATGGAATGTGGAATGGAAAGGAAAGGAATGTGTAATGGAATGTGGAATGGAATGTGGAAAGGGATGTGGAATACAATGGAATGGAATGTGGAATGCAAGGTAGAATGGAACGTGGAATGGAATGGAATGGATTGCGGAATGGATTGTGGAATGGAATGTGGAATGGAATGGAACGGAATGGAATGTGGAATGGAATGTGGAATGCAATAGGGAGTGGAATGTGGAATAGAATGGAAAGGAATGTGGAATGGATTGGGGAATGGAATGTTGAATGAAAAGGAATGGAATGTGGAAAGGAATGTGGAATGGAATGGGCAATGGAATGTAGAATTGAATGGAAAGGAATGGGGATTGTAATGTGGAATTGAGTAGAATGCAATGTGGAAAGGAAAGTTGAATGCAATGTGAAATGGAATGGAATGGAATGTGGAATGCAATGTGAAATGGAATGGAATGTGGATAGGAAAGGAATGGAATGAGGAAGGAAATGTGGAAGGGAAAGGAATGTGGAGTGGATCGGAATGGAATGTGGAATGGAATGCAATGGAATGAGGAATGGAATGTGGAACGGAAGGGACTGTGGAATGAAATTTAATGGAATGGAATGGAATTTAATGGAATTTGGAATAGAATGTGGAATGGAATTGAATGGAATGTGGAATTTAGTGTAGAATAGACTGGAATGTGAAATGGAAATTGGAATGGAGTGGAGTGGAATGCGTAATGGAATGTGAAATGGAATGGAGTGGATTATGTAATGGAAAGTGGAATGGAAAGTGGACTAGAAAGTGGAATGGAATATGGAAAGGAATGTGGAATGGAACTTGGAATGGAATGGAATGAAATGGAAGGTGTAATGGAATGGAATGCAATGTGGTAAGGAATGGAATGGAAAGAGGAAGGGAATGTGGAATGGAATGGAATTTAATGGAATGTGGAATTGAAAGGAATGTGGATTGGAATGGAATGTAGAATGGAAGGTGGAATTGAGTGGAATGGAAAGTTTAATGGAATGGAAAGTGGAATGGAATGGAAAGCGGTATGGAATGGAATATGGAACAGAATGGAATCTGGAATGGAATGGAATGTAAAGGAACGTTGAGTGAAATGGAATGGAATGGAATGTGGAATGGAAGGGAATGAGGAATGGATTGGAATGGAATGGAATGGAAAGGAAAGTGGAATGGAATGGAATGGAACGTGGAATGGAATGCAACGTAACACGGAATGGAATGGGTTAGAATGGAATGTCGAATGGAATGGAAGGTGGAATGGAATGGAATGGAACGAGCAATGGAATGGAATGGAACTTGGAATGGAATGGAATTGTACATGGAATGGAATGGAAAGGAATGGAATGGAATGTGGAATGGAACGTGGAATTGAACGTGGAAAGGAATGGAATGGAAAGGAATGGAATGTGGAAAGGAATGTGGAATGGAATGGAATGGAATGGAATGGAATGTGGAATGGAATAGAATACAATGTGGAACGGAATGTGGAATGGAATGTGGAATTGAATGGAATGGAATGGTATGTGGAATTGAATGGAATGGAATGTGGAATGGAATGGAAAGAATGTGGAATGGAATATTTCATGGAATGGAATGGAAAGTGGAAAAGAATGTGAAATGTAATAGTATGGAAAGTGGAATGGAGAGGAATGGAACTTGGAATGGAATGTGAAAAGGAATGGAACGGAAAGAAATGCAAAGTGGAATGGAATGGAACGTGGAATGGAACAGAATTGAATGTGGAATGGAATGTGGAATGTAACGGAAGGGAATGTGGAATGGAATGGTATGTGAAATGGAAATAGAATGTAATGTGAAATGGAAATAGAATGGAATGTGGAATGTAAGGGAATGGAATGTGGAATGGAATGGAATGGATAGGAATGTGGAATGCAATGGAAATGAATGGAGTGGAATGGAATGTGGAATGGAATTCGATGGAATGTGGAATGGAATGTGGATTCGAAAGTGGAATGGAATTGAATGGAACGGAATGGAATGTGGAATGGAGTGTGGAATGGAAAGTGTAATGGAATGGAATGGAACGGAATGGAATGTGGAATGGAACGTGGAATGGAATAGAATGGTATGGAATGGAATGGAATGTGGAGTGGATTGTGGAATGTAATGTGGAATAGAATGGAATGGAGTGGAATGGAATCAAATGAAGAATGGAATGAAATGGAATGTGGAATGGAATTGAATGTGGATTGGAATGTAATTGAATGGATAGGAATGGAATGGAATGCAGAAATCTATGTGGAATGGAATGGAATGGAATGGAATGGCATGGAATGGAATGAGGAATGGAAGGGGGAATGGAATCTGGAATGGAATGTGTCATGGAAAGGAAGGGAATGCAATGTGGAATGGAACGTGGAATGGAATGTGGAAGGGAATTCAATGTGGAGTGGAATGGAATGTAATGTGGAATGGAGTGGAATGGAATGTGCAATGGAATGCAAAGGAATAGAATGGAATGTGTAATGGAATGGAGTGTAATGGAATGGAATGTGGAATGGAATGTGGAACGGAATGTAGAATAGAATGGAATGGAATGTGGAATGCAATGTGGAATGGAATGGAACGTGGAATGGAATGTGAAATGGATGGAAACTGGAATGCAACGTGGAATGGAAGGGATTGTGCAATGGAATGTTGAATGGATTGGAATGGAAGGTAGAATGGAATGGAATGGAATTTGGAATGGAATCTGGAATGCAAAGTTGAATGTAACGTGGAATGGAATGGAATGGAACGTGGAATGGAAAGTGGATTGAACAATGGAATGGAATGTGGAATGGTATGTGGAATGTGGAATGGAATCGAATGTGGAATGAAATGCAATGGAATGTGAAATGGAACGTTGAATGGAATGGAATGCAATGTGGAATAGTATGGAATGGATTGGAACGTGGAATGGAAAGGAAAGGAATTTAGATTGTTATGGAATGGAATGGAATGGAATATGGAATGCAATGGAATTGAATGTGGAATGGAATGGAATGCTATGTGGAATGCAAAGTGCAAGGGAGTGGAATGGAATGAGTAACGGAATGTGGAATGGAAAGGAATAAAATGTGCAGTTGAATGGAATGGAATGTGGAATGGAAAGTGGAAAGGAAGGTGGAATGAAATGGAATGGATAGTGCAATGGAACATGGAATGGAACACGAAATGGAATGGAGTGTAATGTGGAATTGAAAGTGGAATGGAACGTGTAGTGGAAAGTGGAATGTAATGGAAAGAAAGGTGGAATGGAAAGTGGAATTGAAGGTTGAATGGAACGTGGAATGGAATGGAATGGAAACTGGAATGGAATGGAATGGAATGTGGTATAGAATGGTATGGAATGTGGAATGGAATGGAATGGAATGGTACTTGGAATGGAATTGAATGCAATGTGGAATGGAATGGAATTGAATATGGAATGGAAAGGAATGGCATGTGGAATAGAATTGAATGGAATGGAATGTGGAAAGGAAGTGAATGAAATGGAACGGAATGTGGATTGGAATGGAATGGAATGTGGAATGGAAACTGGAATGGCATGGAATGGAATGTGGAATGGAATGGTAAGGAATGTGGAATAGAAAGTAATGCAATGTGGAATGGAAAATGGAATGTAACGTGGAATGGAATGGAAAACAACGTGGAATGGAATGTGGAATTATACGTGGAATGGAACGTGGAATGGTATGAGGAATGTGAAATGGAATGGAATGGAATCTGGAATGGAATTGAATTTTATTTGGAATGGAATATAGAATAGAATGGAATGCAAGTAGGAATGGAAAGTAGAGTGGAATGGAATCTGGAATGGAACGGAATGGAACGTGGAATGCAATGGAATGGAAAGTGGAAAGGAACCCGGAATGGAAAGGAATGGAACGTGGAATGGAATGTGGAATGGAATTGAATGGAACGTGGCATAGAACGTGGAATGGAATAGAACCGAGCGTCGAATGGAACGTGGAAAGAAATGTGGAATTCAACGTGGAATGGAAATTGGAATGGAATGTGGAATATGGAATGGAATGGAATGGAATGTGGAATGGAATGCAATGGAATGCCTTATGGAATGGAATGGAATGTGGAATGGAATGTGGAATGGATTGTGGAATGGAATGGAATGCAATGTGGAATGGAATGTGGAGTGGAATGTTATTTGGAATGGAATGGAATGGAATATGGAATGGAATCAAATGGAATGGAATGTGCAATGGAATGTGGAATGGAATGGAATGGAATGTGGAATGGAATGGAATGTGGAATTGAACGAGGAACGGAATGGAATGAAATGTGGAGTAAAATGTGGAATGGAAAGGAATGGAATGGATATGAACGTGGAATACAGTGGAATGGAAAGTGGAAAGCAAGTAGAAAGGAATGCAATGGAAAGTGGAATGGAAAGTGCAATGGAAAGTGCAATGGAACGTGGTATGGCATGTGGAATGGAACGTGGAATGTAACACAGAATGGAATGGAATGGAACGTGGAATGGAAAGTGGATTGCATAGTGGAATGGAATGTGGAAAGCAGAATGGAATGGAATGTGGAATGGAATGCAATGGAATGTGACATGGAACGTGGAATGGAATGGAATGCAAAGTGGAATGGAATGGAATTGATTGGAATGTGCAAAGGAATGGAATACAATTTCCTGTGTTTTGAATTGGAAGAGAAAGAAAGTAGAATGGAATGGAAGGTAATGTGGAATGGAACAGAATGGAATGGAATGGAATGTGTAATGTAATGGAATGGAATGGATTGGAATGGAATGGAATGCGGAATGGAATGTGGAATGGAATGCGGAATGGAATGTGGAATGGAATGTGGAATGGAATGGAACGTGGAATATAATTGATTGGAATGTGGAAGAGAATATGGAATGCAATTGAATGGAATGTGGAATGGAAAGTGGAATGGAAAGTGGAATGTAATGTAGTGTGAAATGGAAGGGAATGGAATGTGGAATGTGGAATTGAATGGAATGGAATGTGGAATGGAATCTGGAATGGAATGTGGAATGGAATGGAATGGAATGTAGAATGGAATCTGTAATGGAATGTGGAATGGAACGTGAAATGGAATGGAATGTGGAATGCAATGGAATGGAATGTAAAGGAATCTGGAATTGAATGTTTAATGGAATGTGGTATGGAATGAAATTGAGTGTGGAATTGAATGAGGAATGGAAGGGAATGGAATGTGGAATGGAATGGAATGGAACGTGGAATGCAACCTGGAATGGAATGTGGAATTTAATGGAATGTGGAATGGAATGGAATGGAATGGCATGTGGAATGGAATGTGGAGTGGAATGTAATGGAATGTGGAATGGAATGTTGAATGTGATGGACTGGAATGTGTAATAGAATGTGGAATGGAACGGAATGGAATGCGGAATGGAATGTGGAATGAAATGGAATGGAATGTGAAATTCAATGTAGACTGGAATATAATCGAATGTGGAAAGGTATATGGAATGGAACGAGGAATGGAATGCAATGGAAAGTGGAATGGAATGAAATGGAATTTGGAATGGAATGTGGAACGGAATGGAATGGAATATGGAATGGAATGGAATGTGTAATGGAGTGGAATGGAATGTGGAAAGGAACATGGAATGGAATGTGGAGCGAAAATTGGAATTGAACGCGGAATGGAATGGAATGGTAAGTAGAATTGAATGTGGAATGGAATGTGGAATGGAATGTAGAATGGAAAGTGGAATTGAATCGAATGTAATGGGGAATGGAATGGAATGGAATGTGGAATGGAACGGAGTGGAATGTGAAATGGAATGTGGAAGGGAAGGTGAAATGGAATGTGGAACAGAAGGTGAAATGGAATATGGTATGGAATGTTGAACGGAATGTGGAATGGAATGTGGAATGGAACGTGGAATGGAATGGAACATAATGTGGAATGCAATGTGGAATGGAATGGAAAGGAATGTGGAATGAAATGTGGAATGGAAAGTGGAATGGTATGTGGAATGGAATGGAATGTGGAATGTAATGTGGAATGGTATGTGGAATGGAATGGAATGTGGAATGGAATGTGGAATGGAATGTGGAATGTAATCTGGAAATGAATATAATGTAATGTGGAATGGAAGATATAATGGAACGTGGAATAGAAAGTGGAATGGAATGGAACAGAAAGTGCAATGGAAAGTGGGAAGGAATTGAATGGATAGTGGAATGTAACGTGTAATGAAACGTCGAATGGAATGGAATGGAATGTGGAATGTAATGTGAAATGTTGGGAGGAATGGAATGTTGAATGGAATGGAAAGGAATGTGGAAAGGAAAGTGGAATGCAATGTGGAATGTAATGCAGAAGGGAACATAGAATAGAAAGGAATGGAATGTGAAATGGGATATAGAATAGAATGTGGAATGTAATGTGGAATGGAATGGAATGGAATGTGGAAAGGAAAGGAATGTAATGTGGAACGGAATGGATTGGAATGTTTAAAGGAATGTTTCATAGAATGAAATGGAATGTTGAAAGGAAAGGAATGGAATGTGGAATGAAATGTGGAATGGAATGTGGAAGGGAAAGGAATGGAATTTGGAATGGAATGTGGAGTGGAGAGTGGAATCGAGTGTGGAATGCAACAGAATGGAAAGTGGAAAGGAATTTGGAATGGAGTTGTGGAATGGAACGTGAAACAGAATGGAATGGAATTTGGAGAGGAACATGGAATGGAATGGAATGGAACATGAAATGGAAAGTGGAAAGTAAAGTGGAATGGAAAAGAATGGAACGTGGAAGGGAATGTGGAATGGAATGTGGAAAATATTTTAATGTGGAACGGAATGGAATGGAATATGCAATGGAATGCAATGTAATGTGGAATGGGATGGAATTGAACACGGAACGGAACGGAAAGGAATGTGTAATGCAATGCCGAATGGAATGAGAAATAAAAGGTGGAATGAAATGTGGAATGGAACAGAATGAATGGAACATGGAATGGAATGGAATTAAACGTGGAATAGATCGTGGAATGGAAAGTGGAATGGAATGTCGAATGGAATGTAATGGAATGTGGAATGGAATGTGGAATGGAAGGTGGAATGGAATGTGAAATGGATTGTGAAATGGAATGGAGTGGAAAGTGGAATGGAAAGAGGAATGTAATGCAGTGGAATGGGGAATGGTATGTGGAAAGGAATGGAATGGAATGTGGAATGGAATGTGGCATGGAAAGAGGAATGCAATGGACTGGAATGTGGAACGGAATGCAGAATGAAATGGAATGGAAGTGGAATGGAAAATTTAATGGAATCGGGAAGGGAAAATGAAATGTAATGAGGAATGGAATGGAATGGAATGTGTAATGGAATGTGAAATGGAATGTGGAATGGAATGTTGAATGGAATGGAATGGAAGGTGGAATGGAATGTGGAAGGGAACATGGGATGGAATGGAATGTAATGTGGAATAGAATGTGGAATAGAATGTAGAATGCAGTGTGGAATGCAATGGAATATGGAATGGAATGTGGAACAGAATGTGGAATGGAATGTGGAATGGAATGAAATGTGGAATTGAATGTAAGGGAATGTGGAATGGAATGGGTTTGAATGTGGAAAGGGATGTGGAAGGCAATACAACGCAATGTGCAATAGAACGGAAAGGAATGTGGAATAGAATGTCGAATGGAATGTGGAAAAGAATGGAATGGATTGTGGAATGGAATGTGGAATGCAGTGTGGAGTGGAATGTGGAATGCAACGGAATGGAAAGTGGAATGGAATGTGGAATGGAATGTGGAATGGAAAGTGGAATAGATTGGAATTGAACGTTAAATGGAATGGAATGGAATGTGGAATGGAACCTGGAATGGAATGGAATGGAACATGGAATGGAACGTGAAATGGAACGTGGAATGGAATGGAATGGAACGTGTAATGGAAGGAGGAATGGAATTTCGAAAGGATTGGAATGTGGAAAGAACGGAATGCAAAGTGCAATGGAAGGGAATGGAAGGTGAAATGGAATGTGGATTGGAATGTATAACGGAATGGAAAGGAAAGTGGAATGGAATGGAAGGGAATGTGGAATGAAATGTGGAATGGAACGTGGAAAGGAATGTCGGATGGTATGGAATTCAACGTTGAATGCAATGGAATGGAATGTGGAATGGAATGGAATGGAATGTGGAATGGAATGTGAAATGGAATGCAGAAAGGAATGTGGAATGGAATGGAATGTAATATGACATGGAATGTGGAATGGAATGGAAAGTGGAATGCAATGTGAAATGTATTGCGGAATGGAATGTAGAATGGAATATGGAATAGTGTGGAATGGAATATGGAATTGAATGGAATGGAAGGTGGAATGGAATGTGGAATAGAATGGAATTGAATGTCGAATGTAATGGAATGGATTGTGTAATGGAATGGAAAGGCTGTGGAATCAAATGGGGAAAGGAATGTGGAATGGAACATGGACAGGAATGGAATGGAAGGTGGAATGGAACGTGGAATGGTATGGAATGGAACGTGGAATGGAACATTGATGGCAACGTGTAATGGAACGCGGAATGTAATGTTGAATGAAAGACAAAATGGAATGTGCAATGGAATGTGGAATGGAACGTGGAATGGAAAGAAATTGAACCTGGAATGCAACATAGAGCGGAATGGAATACAACGTGGAATGGAATGTGGAATGGAATGTGGAATAGAACATGGAATGGAACGTGGAATGGAACGTAACGGATTGTGGAATGGAATGTGGAATGGAATTGAATGGAATATGTAATGAAATGTGGAATGGAATGGAATGAAATGTGGAATGGAATGTTGACACGAATTGAATGGAATGTGGAATGGAATGGAATGGAATGGAATGTGGAATGGAATGTTTACTGGAATACATTGTAATGTGGAATGGATTGTGGAATGGAAGAGAATGGAATGTGGAATGGAATGTGGAATGTAAAGTGGAAAGGAATGCAATGGAATGTGGAATGGAATGTGGAATGGGGTAGAGTGGAATGTGGAATGGAATGTGGAATGGAATGTGGACAGGAATGCAATGGAATGTGGAATGGAATGTGGAATGGAATGGAATGGAAAGGAATGTGGAAAGTAATGTGGAATGGAATGGAATGGAATGTGGATTGGAATTTGGAATGGTGTGGAATGGATTGGGGAATGAAGTGGATTGGAATGTGGAATGGAACGTGGAATGGAATGTACAATGGATTGTGGAATGGAACATGGAATGGAATGGAAAGGAACGTGGAATTGAACGTGAAATTGAATGGATGGAACGTCTAGTGGAACGTGGAATGGAATGTGGAATGGAATGTACAAAGGAACGTGGAATCGAATGGAATGGAATGTGAAATGGAACGTGGAATGTAGTGCAATGGAATGTGGAATAGAATGTGGAATGGAATGGAATGGAACATGGAATGGATCGTGGAATGGAAAGTGGAATGGAATGTGGAATGGAACGGAATGAAATGTGGAATGAAAGGTAATGAAATGTGGAATGGAATGTGGAATGGAATGGAATGGAATGTGCAAAGGAATGGAATTGAATGTGGAATGCAAAGAATGGAATGTGGAATGGAATGGAATCATATGGAATGTAGAATGGAATGGAATGGAATGTGGCATTGGATGGAACTAAGTGAGGAATGCAAAAGAAAGGAATGTGGATTGGAAAGGAAAGCAAAGTGGAATGGAATTGAATGGAATGGAATGTGGAATGGAAGGTGAAATGGAAAGGAATGTAATGTGGAAGGGTTTGTGGAATGGAATGTGGAATGCAATGGAATGGAACGTGGAATGGAAAGTGGAATGGAATGGAATGGAATGTGGAATGGAATGTTATGGATTGGAATGAGGAATGGAATGGAATGGAATGTGGAATGGAATGGAATGCAATGGAATGGAATTTGAAATGGAATGGAAAGGAATGTGGAATGGAATGTAATGGATTGGAATGAGGAATGGAATGGAATGGAATGTGGAATGGAATGGAATGCAATGGAATGGAATTGAAATGGAATGGAAAGGAATGTGGAATGGAATGTGGAACAGAACGTGGAATGGAGTGGAATGGAATATGTAATGGAAACTTATGGAATGGAATGTGTGGAATTTAATGGAATGGAATGTGGAATGGAACGGAATGGAATGGAATAGAATATAATTTGAAATGGAATGCAATGGAATGTGTAATGGAATGGAATGGAATTCTTAATGGATTGGAAAAGAATGGGGAATGTAAAGGAATGGAATGGAATGTGGAATAGAATGCTGAATGGAATGGAAGGGAATGTGAAATGGAATGGAATGGAATGTGGAACGAAATGGGTTGGAAAGTGGAATGGAATGAAAGGGAATGAGGAATGGAATGCAATGAAGTGGATGGTGGAATTGAATGCAATGGAATGTGGAATAAAATGTGGAATGGAAATTGGAATGGAATTTGGAATGGAATGTAGTGGAATGGGGAATGCAATGGAATGGAGTGGAATGTGGAATGGAATGGAATGGGTTTTGGAAAGTAACGGATTGGAAATTGAAATGGCAAGGAATGGAATGTGGAATGGGATGGAATGGAATGCGGAATGCTATGGAATGAAATGTGGAATGAAATGGAATGAACTGGAAGGTGCAATGGAATGGAAAGGAATGTGGAATGGTATGTGGAATGTAACGCAGTGGAATGAAGAATTGAATGGAACGGAATGGAATGTGGAATGGAAAGTGGAATGGAATGTAATGGAATGGAACGTTGATCGGAATGTTGAATGGAATGTGGAATGGAATGTGGAAAGGAATGTTATGGAACGTTGAATGGAATGTGGAATGGAAAGTGGAATGGTATGGAATGGATGGTTTAGTGGAACGTGGAGTGGAACGTGGAAAGGAACCTGAAATGGAAGATGGATTGGAATCTTGAGTGGAACGTGCAAAGGAACGTGGAATGGAAAGTTTAATTGAACGTGGAATGGAATGTGGCAACGAATGTGGAATGGAGTGGAATGGAATGTGGAGAGGAACGTGAAATGGAACGTGGAGAGCAACTTGGAATGGAACGTGGAATGGAACATGGAATGGAATGGGACATGGAAAGAGGAATGGAAAGTGGAATGGAATGGAACTGAATTTTGAAAGGAATGTGGAATGGAAGGGAATGCAATGTAGAATGGAATGGAATGCAATATGGAACGGAACAGAATGGAATGTGGAATTAAATGGAATTCAATATGGAATGGAAAGTGTAATGGAATGGAATGGAATCTAGAATGGAATGTGGAATGGAATGGAAGGTTAAATGGAATTTAATGGAATGGAATGTTCAATGGAACAGAGTGCAATGTGGAATGCAATACAGAATGGAATGGTATTGAATGGAATGGAATGCAATGCAATGTACAATGGAATGGAATTGAATGGAATGGAATGTGGAATGGAATGGAATGGATTGAAGAATGGAATGGAATGGAATGGAATGGGGAATGGAAGGGAATGGAAACGAACGGAATGGAATGCAGAATGGAATGAAATTGAATGTGGAATGGAACGGAATGGAATGTGGAATGGAATGGACTGGAATGGAATGTGGAATGCAATGGACTGGAAAGGAATGGAAAGTGGAATGGAATGGATGGGAATGTGGAATGGAATGTGGGATGAAATGGAATGGAATGTGGAATGGAAAGAAATTGAATGTGGATTGGAATGGAATGGAATATGGAATGGAATGCATCCAATTGTAGAATGGAATGGAGCAGAAAGTGGAACGGAAAGGAATGGAATGTAGAATGGAATCGAATGGAATAGGGAATAGAATGGAATGGAATGGAATGGAATGTAGAAAGGAAAGGAACGGAATTTGGAATGCAATGCGGAAGGGAATGCAATGGAATGGAATGGAATGGAAAGTGGAATGGAATGCAATGGAATGTGGAATTGAATGTGGAATGGAACAGAATGGAATGTGTAATTGAATGTGGAAAGGAATGGAATTGAATGGAATGTGAATTGGAATTTGGAATGTAATGGAATTGAATGTGGAATGGAAATTATTGGAACGTGAAATTCACTGTGGAATGGAATTTGGAATGGAAAGGAATGGAATGTGGAATGGAATAGAGTGGAATGTGGATTGGAATGTGGAAAGGAATGAGGCATGGAATGTGGAATGGAATAGAAAGAATGTGAAATGGAATGGATTGTGATGTGGAATGGAATGGAATTGATTTTGGAATGGAATGTGGAATGGAATGGAAAGCAACGTCAAACTGAATGGAATGCAATGTGGAATGGAATGGAATGGAATGTGAAATGGAATAGAATTTAATGCGGAATGGAATGTAGAATGGAATGGAATGGAACCAGGAATGGAATGCGGAATGGAATTGAATGTTAAATGGAATGGAATGGAATGTGAAATTGAAAGGAATGGAAGGTGGAATGGAATGTGGAATAGAATGGAATGCAATGGAAGGTGCAATGGAATGGAATTGAATGGAATGGAATGTGGAATGGAATGGAAAGGATTGCGGAATAGAACGGAATGGAATGGAATGTGGAATGGTAGTGAATGGAAGCAAATGGAATGGATGTGGAATGCAATGCTATGGAATGTGGAATGGAATGGAATGGAATGTGGAATGTAATGGAAAGGAATGGAATGTGGAATGGAATGGAATGGAAAGGAATGGAATGTGGAATGGAATGGATAGGAATGTGAAATGGAATGCTGAATGAAATGGAATGGATTGTTGAATGGAAAGGAATGCAATGTGGAATGGAATGGAAAAGACCATGGAATTGACCGGAATGTTGAAAGGAATGTAATGGAACGGAGTGGAATGGAATGTGGAATGAAATGGAGTGGAATGCGGAATGGAATGGCATGGAACGTAGAATGGAATCCAATGGAATATGGAATGCAATGGAATGGAAACTAATGGAAAGGGGAATGGAATGGAAAGAATGTGGAATGGTATTGGGAATCGAATTGAATGGAAAGGAATGGAATGTGGAATGGAATGGAAGGGGATTTGGAAGGGAATGGAATTTGGAATGGAATGGAATGCAATGGGGATTGGAATGGAATGGAATTAAATGGAATGTGGAATGGAATGGAAAGAAATGTGAAATTGAATGGAATGGAATGTGAAACGGAAGGTGGAATGGAATGCAATAGAATGTGAAACGGAAGGTGGAATGGAATGCGGAATGGAATGGAATGGAACTAGGAATGGAATGAAATGGAATGTGGACTGGATTGGAAAGGATTGTGGAATGGAATGTGGAATGGAACGTGGACTGTAATAGAGTGGAATGTGGAATGGAATATGGAATGTAATGGAGAGGAGTGTGGAATGGAATCGAATGGAATTGGATGTGGAATAGAATGGAATGGAATGTGGAATGATGTGGAATGGAATGTGGAATGATATGGAATGGAATGTGGAATGCAATGTGGAATGGAATTTAATGGATTCTGGAATGGAATGGAATGGAATATGGAATGGAATGGAATGTGGAAAGGAATGCAATGTAGTGGAATGGAATGGAATGGAACGTGGAAAGGAATGGAGTGGAATGCAGAATGGAACGGAATGGAATGTAGAATGGAATGGAATGGAATATGGAATGGAATGGAATGGAAATGAATGGAATGCAGAATTGGATGGAAGGGAATTTGGAATGCAATGTTGAACAGAATGGAATGGAATCGAACGGAATGTGGAAAGGAATGGAATGGAATGTGGAATGCAATGTGGAATGGAATGGAATGGAATGTGGAATGCATCGTGGAACGGAATGGAATGGAATGTGGAATGGAATGTGGAAAGGAATGGAATGGAATGTGGAATGGAATGTGGAATGGAATGGAATGGAATGTGGAATGGAATGTAGAATGGAAACGAATGGGACATGAAATTGAATGTGGAATGGAAGGTGGAATGGAATATGGAATGGAACGGAATGGGATGTGGAATGGAATGTGGAATGGAAAGTGGAATGGAATGTGGAATGTAAGGGAATGGAATGTGCAATGTAATGTGGAATTGAATGGAAAGGAACGTTGAATGGAATGTGAAATGGAATGCGGAATGGAATGTGGAATGAAATGGAAAGGAACGTTGAATGCAATGTGTAATGGAACGTGGAATTGAATGCAATGCAAGGTGAAGTGGAACGTGGAAAGGAAGGTAGAATGGAAGGTGGAATGGAACGTGGAATGGGATGTGCATTCAATGAGGAATAGAATGGAATGCAATGCGGAATGGAATGAAATGCAACGTGGAATGGAATGGAGTCCAATGTGGAATTTAATGGAATGGAATGTGGAATGGAATGGAATTGAATGTGGAATGGAAAGTGGAATGGAATGGAATGGAATCTGGAATAAAATGTGGAATGGAATGGAATGTTAAAAGGAACGTAATGGAATGGAATGTGAAATTGAAAGGAATGGAAAGTGGAATGGAATGTGGAATGGAATGTATTGGTATAGAAATTGCAATGGAATGGAATGGAAAATGCAATGGCATGGAATTTTGTGGAATGGAATGTGGAATGGAATGAAATGGATTGTGGAACTAAACGGAATGGAATGGAATGTGGAATGGAAGGGAATGGAAACGAATGGAATGGAATGTGGAATGGAATGCAATGGAATGTAGAAAGGAACGGAATGGAATGTGGAATGGAATGGAATGGAATTGAATGTGGAATGGAATGGAATGGAAGGAATGGAATGTGGAATGAAATGGAAGGGAATGTGGAAAGGAATTTGGAATGGAAGGAAAGGGAATGTGGAATGGAATGCAATGGAGTTTGGAATGGAATGGAATGGAAAGTGGAATGGAATGGAAAGGAATGGAATGTGGAATGGAATGGAATGGAATGGAATGGAATATGGAATGGAATGGAATGAAATATGAAATTGAATGGAATGGAATGTGGAATGGAACAGAATGGAATCAATGTGGAAAGGAATGGAATGAAATGTGTAATGGAATGTGTAATGTAAAGGAATGGAATGTGAAATGGAAGTTGGAATGATATAGAATGCATTGTGGAATAGAATGTGGAATGGAAAGGAATGGAACGTGGAATGGAAGGTGGAATGGAACTTGGAATGGAATGTGGAATGGAATTAGGAATAGAATGTAATGTAATATGGAATGGAATGGTATGGTATGTGGCATGGAACGTGGAAGGGAAGGGAATTGAAAGCAATGGAATGTGGAATGGAACGTGGAAGGGAATGGAATCGAAAGCAATGAAATGTGGAATGCAATGTGGAGTGGAATGGAATGGAATGCGGAATGGAATTGAATGGAGTGGTATGTGCAATGGATTGGAATGGAAAGAGGGATGGAATGTGGAATGGAATGTGGAATGGAATGGACTGCAGAGTGTAATGGAACGGAATGGAATTTGGAATGGAATGAAATGGAATGGAAAGGAATGTGGTACGGAATGTGGAAAGGAATGGAATGGAATGTGGAATGGAATGGAATGTCATGGAATGGAATGGAATGGAATGGAATGGAATGGAATACAGAATGGAATGGAAAAGAACGCAATGGAAAGTGGATTGGAATGCAATGGAATGTGGAATGGAATGGAACGGAAAGTGCAATGGAATGTGGAATGGAAAGTAGTGAAAAGTGTAATGGTATGGAATGCAAAGGAATATGGAATGGAATGGAATGGAATGGAATGGAATGGAATGGAATGGAATGGAGTGGAATGTGCAGTTGAATGGAATGGAGTCTAATATGGAATGGAATGGAATGGAATATGGAATGGAATGTGGAATGGAATGTGGAAAGGAAAGAATTGGAATGTGAATGGAATGTGGAATGGAATGGAGTGGAATGTGGAATGGTATGGGATGGAGTAGAAGGCAGAATGGAAAGGAATGGAAAGGAATGAATGTCGAATGGAATGGAATGGAGTGGAATGTGGAAATGAGTGGAATGGAATGTGGAATGGAATGGAAAGAAATGTGGAATGGAATTGGAATGGATTGGAATGGAAAGGAAAGTAATGTGGAATGGATAGTGCAATGGATTGGAATGGAATGGGAAATGGAGTGTGAAATGGACTGGAAATGAATGGAATGGAATGTGGAATGGAATGCAATTGAAAGCAGAATGGAATGGAATGGAATGGAATGTGGAATGGATTGGAACGGAATGGAATGGAATGGAATGTGGAATGGAATGGAATGGAATTCCATGTGTAATGGATTGGAACAGAATGGAATGGAATGGAATTCGGAATGGAATGGAATGGAATGGAATGGAATGTGGTATGGAATGGTAAGTGGAATGAATTGTGGAATGGAATGGAATGGAAAGTGGAATATAATGTGGAACGGAATGCAATGGAATGGAATTTGAACTGGAATAGAATGGAAGGGAATGTGGGACGGAATGCAATGTGGAATGGAATGGAATGCAACGTGGAATGGAATGGAAGGGAATGTAGAATTGAATGGAATGGAATGAAGTGTGGAATGGAATGGAATGGAAAGCAATGTGGAATGGAATGTGATAGAATGTGAAATTGAATGCAATGGAATGTACAAAGGAATGGAATGGAATGTGGAATGGAATGCGGAATGGAATACAATGCAATAGATTGAATGTGGAATGGAATGGAATGGAATATGGAATGAAATGGAATGTGGACTGGAATGGAACTGAATGTTAACGGAATGGAATGGAATGGAATATGGAATGGAATGTAATTCAAAGTGGAATGGAACTTAGAATTGAATGAAAAGGAATGGAATGGAATGTGGAATGGAATGGAATGGAATGTGTAATGGAATATAATGTGCAGTGGAATTCAATGGAATGTGGAATGGAATATGGAATGGAATGGAATGGAATGTGGAATTCAATGGAAAGGATTGTGGAATGGAGCGTCAATTGGAACATGGAAAGGAAGGTGGTATGTAATGGAATGAAGCATTGAATGGAACGTGGAATGGAATGTAGAATGGAATGGAGTGGAATGGAATGGAATGGAATGGATTGGAATGGAATGGAATGGAATGAGGAACGGAATGGAATGGAATGTTAACTGGAAAGGAATGGAATGTGGAATGGAATTTGGAATTTAATGAAATGGAATGGAATGGAAAGTGGAAAGGAATGGAAAGTGGAATGGAATGGAATAGAATGTGGAATGCAAGGGAATTGAATGCGGAATTCAATGGAAAGGATACTGGAATGGAACGTGAAATGGAAAATGGAAAAGAAAGTGGAATACAATGGAAAGGATCGTGGAATGGAACGTGACATGGAACATTGAATGGAACGTGGAATGCAATGGAATGGAACATGGATTGGAATGTGGAATGGAACATACAATGGAATGGAATATGGAAATGGAATGGAAAGGGAATATGGAAAGGAATTTGGAACGGAATGGGATGAAATGGAATTGAGTATGGAATGGAATGGAATGGAAGGGAATATGGAATGGATTGCAATGTGGAATGAAAAGGAATTCAATGTGGAATGGAATGGATTGCAAAGAAGTTTGGAATGGAATGGAAAGGAATGCAATGTGGAATAGAGTGGAATGGAATGTAGAATTGAATGCAATGGAATGTGCAAAGGAATGGAATGGAATGTGGAATGGAATGTGGAATGGAAAGGAATGGAATGTAATTGAATGGAATGTGGAATGGAATAGAATGGAATCTGGACTGGAATGGAATTGAATGTTTAACGGAATGGAATGGAATGTGGAATGGAATGTAACTGAATTTGGAATGGAATTTAGAATTGAAAAGAAAGGAATGGAATGCAATGTGGAATGGAATGGAATGGAATGTGGAATGGAATGGAATGGAAAGTTAAATGTAATTTGGATTTGAATGGAAAGGAATGGAACCCAATGTGGAATGGAATGGAATATGTAATGGAAAGGAATGGAAAGTGGAATGGAATGGAATGGAATGGAATGGAATGTGGAATGGAATGGAAAGGAATGTGGAATCGAATTTAATGGAATGTGGAATGGAAAGTAGAATGGAATGGAATAGAATGGAATGGAAATTGTAATGAAATGGAATGGAATGCAATGTGGAATGGAATGCAATGGAATGTGGAAAGGAAAGGAATGCAGTTGAATGTGTAATGGTAATGAATGGAATGCAATGTGGAATGGAATGCAATGGAATATGGAATGGAATGGAATGTGGAATGAAATGGAATGGAATGCAATTTGAAACGGAATGGAATGGAAAGTGGAATGGAATGTGGAATGGAATGGAATGTTGAATGGAATGGAAAGGAAGGAGGAATGGAATTGTGATTTTAATGGAAAGGAAAGGAATGGAATGTGGAATGAAATGCAATGTGGAAAGGAATGGAATTTGGAATGGAAAGGAATGCAAGGTGGAATAGAATGTAATGGAATGTGGAATGGAATGTTCAGTGGAATGGAATGGAATGCAATCGAATGTGGAAGGAATGTAAAGGAACGCAATGTGGAATGGAATGAAATGGAACATGGAAAGGAATGGAATGGAATGGAATTTGGAGTCGAATGCAATGTGGAATGGAAAGTAATGGAATGTGGAATGGAATGAAATGCAATGTGGAATGGAAATGAATGGAATGCAATGTGGAATGGATTGGAATGGAACTTAAAGGAATGGAATGGGAAGTGGAATGTAATGGAATGTTAAATGAAATGGAATGTGGAATGGAATGCAAAGGAATGAGGAATGGAATGTAACGGAATGTGAAATGCAATGTGGAATGGAATGGAATGGAATGGACTTGCATGGTATGGAATGGGATGTGGAATGCAATGGAATGTAATACAATGTGGAATGGAAAGGAGTGGATTGTGGAATAGAAGAGAATGGTATGGGGAATGGAACAGAATGGAATGCAACGTGGAATGGAATTGATTGGAATCTAATGTGGAAAGAAACGGAATGGAATGTGGAATGGAATGCAATGGAATGTGGAATGGAATGCAATGTGGAATGGAATGGAATGGAATGCAATGTGGAATGGGATGGAATGAATTGTGGAATGGAATGAAATGCAATGTGGAATGGTATGTGGAATGGAATGGAATGGAATATGGAATGGAATGGAATGGAATATGTAATGGAATGTGGAATGGAATGGAATGCAATTTGGAATGGAATGGAATTCAATGTGGAAAGGAACGGAATGGAATATGGAAAGGAATGGAATGGAATGGAATGGAATGTGCAATGGAATAGAAGGTAAAGTGAAATGGAATGAAATGGAATATTGAATGCAATGGAACAGAAGGGAATTTGGAATGGAATGGAATTCAATGTGGAATGGAATGGAATGGAATTTGGAATTCAATGGAAAGGATCGTGGAATGCAACGTGGAATGGAACGTGGAATGAAACGTGGAATGGAATTGATTGGAACATGGAATTTAACGCGGAATGGAATGTGGAATGGAAAGGAATGGAATGGATTGGAATGGAATGTGGAATGGAATGGAATGGAATGTGGAGTGAAATGGAATGGAATGAGGATTAGAATTAAATGGAATGGAATGGAATGGAATGTGGAATGGAATGGAATGTGTAATGGAATAGAATGGAATGTGAAATGGAATGGAATGCAGCATGGAATACAATGGGATGGAATGTTTAATGGAAGGGAACGGAATGTGGAATGGAATGGAATGTGGAATGGAATGGAATGGAATGTGGAATGGAATGGAATGGAATTGAATGGAATGGAATGTAATGTTTAATGGTATTGAATGTGGAATGGAATTGAATGGAATGTGGAATGGATTCTGGAATGGATCAGAATGGAATGTGAAATGGAATGTGAAATGGAAAGGAATGGAATGGAATTGATTGTGGAATGGAAAGGAATGGAATGTGGAATGGAAGGGAATGGAATGCAATGTGCAATGGAATGGAATGGAATGGAATGCGAAATGGAATGGAATGGAATGCAGAATGGAATGGAATGGAATGTGGAATAGAATGGAATGGAAAAGTGGAATGTAATGGAATGGAATGGAATGTGGAATGGAAAGGAATGGAAAGTGGAGTGAAATGTGGAATACATTGGAATGGAAAGTGTAATGGAATATGGAATGGAAAGTAATGGAATGTGGAATGGAATTTAATGGAATGGAATGGAATGGAATGGAATGGAATTTGGAATGGAATGGACTGGAATGGAAAGCAAAGTGGAATGGAATGGAACGCGGAATGGAATGCAATGCAATGTGGAGTGGAATGGAAGGGTGGAATGGAATGGAATGGAATGTGGAATGGAATTGAATGGAATGTTGAATGGAATGTGGAATGCAATGGAATGTGTGTGGAATTCAATGGAATGTGGAATGGATTATGCAGTGGAATCGAATGGAATGGAATAGAAGGTGGAATGGAATGGAATGGAAAGTGGAATGGAAAGGAATAGAATGTGGGACAGAATGAAAGGGAATGTGGAATTCAATGGAATGGAACATGGAATGGAACATGGAACCGAACTTGGAATGGTATGGAATGGAACACGGAATGGAACATTGAATGGAAATTAGAATGGAATGGAATGGAATGGAAAGGAATGGAATGGAATGAAACGGAATGTGGAACGGAAAGGAATGGAATGTTGAGTGGAATGGAATGGAATGTGGAATGGAATTTGGAATTAAAAGGAATGGAATGGAAAGAACGGGGAATGGAATGGAATGGGGAATGGAATGGAATGCAATGTGGAATGGAATGGAAAGGAATGTGGAATGGATTGGAATAGAAGGCGGAATGGAAATGAATGGAAAGTGAATGGAATGTGGAATGGAATGGAATGGAATGGAATGTGGAAAGGAATGCAATGGAACGTGGAATGGAATGTGGAATGGATTGGAATTGAATGTGGAATGCAATGTGGAATGGAATTAAATGGAATGTGGAATGGAGTTGGAATGGATTGAAATGGAATGGAAAGTAATGTGGAATGGATTGTGCAATGGTTTGGAATGGAAAGGGGAATGGAGTGCGAAATGGAATGGAATGTGGAACGGAATGGAATTGAAAGTGGGATGGAATGGAATAGAATGCAATATGGAATAGACTGGAACGGAAGGGAATGGAATGGATTGCATTGCGGAATGTAATGGAATGGAATGCTAGGTGGAATGGATTGGAAGAGAATGGAATGGAATGGAATGTGGAATGCAATGGAATAGAATGTGGAATGGAAATGAATGGAATGTGAAATTGAATGGAATGGAATGGAATGGAAAGTGGAATAGAATGGAATGTGCAATGAAATGTGGAATGGAATGTGGAATGAAAAGGAATGGAAAGTGGAATGGAATGGAATGGAATTTGAAATGGAATGGAATGGAAGGGAATATGGAATCAAACAGAATGTCGAATGGAATCGAATGCAATTTGGAATGGAATGGAATGGAATGGAATGTGGAATGGAACGGAATGGAATGTGGAATGGAATGGAATGGAATATGGAATTTAATGGAATGGAATGTGGAATGGAATTGATGGGAATGTGAAATGGAATGGAATGAAATAGGGAATGGAATGTGGGATGGATTGGAAATGAAAGGGGGATGCAATGTGGAATCGAATGGAATGCAGTGGAATGGAATGTGGAATGGAATGGAATGGAAAGTGTAATGAAATGTGGAATGGAATGGAATTCAGTGCAATGTGGAATGAAATGCAATGGAATGCAGAATGGAATGGAATGGAATATAGAATGGAATGGAATGGAATGTGGAACGGAATGGAAAGGAATGTGGAATGGAATGGAATGGAAGGTGGAATGGAATGTGGAATGGAATGGAATGCGATGTAGAAGGGAACGTGGAACAGAACAAGGAATGTAACCTGGAATGGAATACGGAATTGAATGGAATGGAATGTTCACCGGAAAGGAATGGAATGGAATGGAAGGAGGAATGAAATTGAATACCAACTATAAAGGAATGTGGAATGGATTGGAACGGAAATACCAAGTATAATGGAATTCGGAATGGAAATGAATGTCAATTGGAAAGTGGAATGGAATCGATTGGAATGCAATGTGGAATGGATTTGAATGGACTGTGGAATGAAATGGAACAGAATGTGGAATGGAATGGAATGGAATGGAATGGAGTGCAATGTGAGAAGGAATGGAATGGAATGGAATGTGGAAAGGAATGGAAAGGAATATGGAATGAAATGTGGTATGGAATGGAATGGAACGTGGAATGGAATGGAATGGAACGTGGAATGGAATGTGGAATGGAAAGGAATGGAAATTGGAATGCAATGAGGAATGGATTGGAATGGAATGTGGAAAGGAATGTAATGGAATGGGGAACGGAATGGAATGGAATGTTGATTGGAATGGAATATGGAATGGAATGAAATGGAATGGAATGTGGAATGGAATGGAATGTGAAATGGAATGTGGAATGGAAAGGTATATAAAGAAATGTGGAATGGAATTGAATGAAATGAGCAATGGAATGGAATGGAATGTGGAATGGAATTTAATGGAATGTGGAAAGGAATGGAATGGAATGTGGAATGCATTGGAATGGAATGCGGAATTAAATAGAATGGAATTTGGAATGGAATGTGGAATGCAATGGAATCGAATATGGAACGTAATGAAATGGAATAAGGAATGAAATGAAATGGAATGCGGAACTGAAAGGAATGGAATGTGGAATGGAATGGGGAATGGAATGGAATGGAATGGAATGTGGGACAGAATGGAATGGAATGTGCAATGGAATGACGAATGGAATGGAATGGAATGATTAATGGAATGTGGAATTTAATGGATCGTGGAAGGGAATGTGGACTGGAATGCAATGGAATGTGGAATGGAATCAAATAGAATGTGGAATGGAATACAGAAAGGAAAGTGGAATGGAATGGAATGGATTCCGGAATGGAATGTGGAATTGAATGGAAATGAATACGGAATGGAATGTGTAATGGAATGGAATAGAATCCAATTTGGAATGGAATGGCATTAACTGAAATGTGGAATGGAATTAAATGGACTGTAAAATGGAATGGAATGGAATGGAATGCAATGCAATGTGGAAAGGAATGGATTGCAATGCAATGTGGAATTGAATGGAGTGGAATGTGGAATGGAATGGAATGCAATGTTGAATGGAATGGAATGGAAAGTGGAATGGAATGTGGAATGGAGTGGAATGGAATCGAAAGGAATGTGAAATGGAATGGATTGGAATATGGAATTGTAATGAATGAAATGGAATGTGGAATGAAGTGCAAATGAATGTGGAATAGAATGGAATGGAAAGTGGAATGGAATGGAATGGAATTCAATGTGGAATGGAATGGATTGTAATGTGGAATGGAATAGAATGCAAAGTGGAATGCAATGGAATGGAATGGAATGTGGAGTGGAATGGAATGGAAAGTGGAATAGAATGTGGAACTAAATTGAATGGAATGGAATGGAACGTGGAACGGAATGGAATGGAATGTGGAATGGAATGGAATTGAATGTGGAATGGAATCGAATTGAATGGAATGAATTGTGGAATGGAAGGCAATGGAATGTGCAATGGATTGTGAAATGGAATGTAAGGGATTGTGGAATGGAATGTGGAATGGAATGGAATGAAATGTGGAAACGAATGTAGAATGGAATGGAAATGAATGTGGAATGGAATGTGGAATGGAGTGGAATGGAATGTGGAATGGAATGGAATGGAATGCAATTTGGAACAGAGTGTAGTGGAATGTGGAATGGAATTGAATGGAATGTGGAATGAAGTGGAATGGAATGCAATGTGGAATGTAATAGAATGCTATGCAATGTGGAACAGAATGGAATGGAATGTGGAATGGAATCGAATGTAATGTGGAATGAAGTGGAATGGAATGCAATGTGGAATGTAATAGAATGCTATGCAATGTGGAACAGAATGGAATGGAATGTGGAATGGAAAGTAATGGAATGTGGAATGGAATGGAAACGAATGTGGAATGGAATGTGGAATGCAATGGAATACAATGGAAGAGAATGTGGAATGGAATGGAATGGAATGGAATTTAAATGGAACGTGTAATCGCATGGATTTGAATCTCGAATGGAATAGAATACAACGTTGCAAGGAATGGAATGGAATGTGGAATGGAACAGAATAGAATGAAATGTGAAATGGAATGGAATGGAATGGAATGCAATGTGGAATGGAATAGAATGGAATTTGGAATGCAATGCAATGGAACGTGGAATGGAACGGAATGGAAAGTGGAATCGAATGGAAAGGAAAGTGGTATGGAATTTGTAATGGAATGCAATGGAATGGAAAGGAAGGTGGAATAGGATGGAGTATAATGTGGAATAGAGAGAAATGGAATGAGGAGTAGAATGGAATGGAATATGGTAAGTAACGGAATAGAGTGGACTGTGGAATTGAATGGAATTGAATGCGGAATGGAATGTAATGGAATGTGGTATGGAAAATAATGGAATGTGTAATGGAATTTGATATGAACGGAAAGTAATGGAATGGAATGTGGAATGTAATGGAAAGTGGAAAGTAATGGAATGCGGAATGGAATGGAATGGAACGTGGAACAGAATGGAAAGTGGAACGGAAAGGAATGGAATGTGGATTGGAATCGGATGCAAATTGGAATGGAATGAAATGGAATGGAATGCAATGTGAAATGGAATGTTTAATAGAATGTGAAATGAATGTAGAATGGAATGTGGAATTGAATGAAATGGAAGGTTTAATGGAATGGAATGAAACGTGGAATGGAATAAAACGGGATGTGTAATGGAGGGTGGAATGTTACATGGAATGGAATATGCCATGAAATGCGAAATGGAACGTGGAATGGAATGGAATTGAACGTCTAATGGAATGTGGAATAGGTCGTGGAAAGGAATGTGGAATGGAATGATTTGTGGAATTGAATGTGCCATAGAACTGAATGGAATGTGTAATGGAATGGAATGGAATGTGGAATGGAAAGGAATGGAAGGTGGAAAAGAATGGAATGGTAAGGAATGTAGAATAGAATTAAATAGAATGGAATGGAATGTGGAATAAAATGGAATGGATTCTGTAATGCAATGGACTAGAATGTGGAATGGAATGGGATGGAATGGAATTTGGAATGGATGGGAATGGAATGCAATGGAATGTGGAATGGAATGGAATGGAATGAGGAATGGAATGGAATGGAAGGGAATGGAACAGGGAATCCAATGGAATGGAGTGTGGCATGGAAAGAAATGTAATGTGGAATGGAATGGAATGGAATGTGGAATGGAATGGAATAGAATAGGATTTGGAATGGAATGGAATGGAATGGAATGGAAAGGAATGGAATGGAATACAATGAGGAATGGAACGGAATGGAATGCGGAATGGAATGCAATGGAATGGAATGGAATGTGGAATTGAATGGAATGGAATGTGGAATGGATTGGAATGGAATGTGGAATGATATGGAAAGGAACGTGGCATGGAATGTGGAATGGAATTCGGAAAGTATTGGAATGGAATGGAATGTGAAGTTGACTAGAATGGAACGTGGAATGCAATAGAATGGCACGTGGAATAGAATGTGGAAAGGAATGTGGAAAGTAATGGAATGGAAAGTGGAATGGAATGGAACATAGAACGGAAAGGAATAGAATGTGGAAGGGAATGGAATAGAATGTTGAACGGAATGGAATGTGGAATGGAAAGGAACGGAATGTGGATTGGAATGAGATGGAATGTGAAATGGAATGGAATGCAATGGAATGTGTAATGGAAGGTGGAATGGAATGTGAAATGGAATGTAGAATGGAATGTGTAATGGAATGTAGAATGGAATGTGGAATTGAATGAAATGGACCGTGGAATGGATTGGAATGGAACGTGGAATGGAATGAAATGGGACGTGGAATGGAAGGTGGAATGGAACGTGGAATGGAATGTACAAAGTAATGCGGAATGGAACGTGGAATGGATCGTGGAATGGAATGGAATGGAAGGTGTAATGGAAGGTGGAAGTAGTCGTGGAATGCAACGTGGAATGGAATGGAATGGAATGCGGAATTCAATGTGGAAAAGAATGGAATGGAATGTGGAATGGAAAGTGAAATGGGATAGAATGGAATCTGGAATGGAATGTGGATTGGAAAACAGTGGAATGTGGGTTGGAATGGAATGGAAAGTGGAATGGAATGTGGACAGGAATGCAATAGAATTTGGAATGGAATGTGTAAGGGAATGGAATATGGTATGAAATGTGGAATCAAAAGTGGAATGGAATGGTATGGAACATGGAATGTAATGTGGAATGGAATGGAACGGTATGTGGAATGGATTGTGGAATGGAAAGTGGAATGGAAATTGGAATTGAATGTAATGGAATGGAATGTGGAGTGTAACGTGGAACGGAATTTGGAATGCAATGTAACGGAATGAGGAATGGAATGTGGACTGGAATTCAATGTGGAATGGAATGTGGAATGAAATGGAATGGAATGAAATTGAACGTGGAATTGAATGGAATGGAATGTGGAATGGAATTGAAAGAAATGTGGAATGAAATGTGGAATGAAATGGAATGGAACGTGGCATGGAATGAGGAATGGAATTCGGAAAGGAATGGAATGAAATGGAAAGTGTAATTGACCAGAATGGAAAGTGGAATGGAATGGAATGGAATGTGGAATGGAATACAATGTAACATGGAATGGAAAGTGGAATGGAATAGAATGGTACATGGAATGGAATGTGGAAAGGAATGTGGAATGTAATGGAATGGAATCTGCAATGGAACGGAACATAGAACGGAAAGGAATAGAATGTGGAATGGAATGGAATGGAATGTGGAATGGAATGGAATGGAATTTCGAATGGAACGTGGAATGGAACATGGAATGGAACGTGGAATGGAACTTGGAATGGAACTTGGAAAGGAACGTGGAATGGAATGTGGAATGGAACATGGAAGGGAATGTGGAATGGAATCTGGAATGGAATGGAATGGAATAGAAGATGGAATGGAACGTGGAATGGAATGGAATGCAACGTGGAATGGAAACTGCAATACAATACGGAATGGAACTTGGGATGGAAAGGAACGGAAAGTGGATTGGAATGCGATGGAATGTGAAATGGAATGGAATGGAATGGAATGTGAAATGGAATGTAGAATGGAATGCGGAATTGAATGAAATGGAACGTGGAATGGAAAGGAATGGAACGTGGAATGAAATGAAATGGGACGTGGAATGGAACGTGGAATGGAATGTGCAAAGTTATGCGGAATGGAACGTGGAATGGAATGGAATGGAACGTGTAATGGAATGTGGAATTAGTTGTGGAATGGAACGTGGAAAGGAATGGAATGGAATGCGGAATTTAATGTGGAATGGAATGCAATGGAATGTGGAATGGAAGGTGAAATGTGATAGAATGGAATGTGGAATGGAATGTGGATTGGAATAGAGTGGAATGTGAAATGGAATGGAATGGAAAGTGGAATGGAATGTGGACAGGAATGCAATGGAACTTGGAATGGAATGTTGAATGGAACGGAATGTGGAATCAAAAGTGGAATGGAATGGAATGGAACGTGGAATGTACTGTGGAATGGAATGGAACGGTATGTGGAATGGATTGCGGAATGGAAAGTGGAATGGAAATTGGAAGGGAATGGAAGGGTATGGAATGTGGAGTGCAACGTTGAATGGAATATGGAATGGAATGTAATGGAATGTGGAATGGAATGTGGAATGGAATGGAATGTGCAATGGAATGTGAAATGAAATGGAATGGAATGTGGAATGGAATGGAATGGAATTTCGAATGGAACGTGGAATGGAACATGGAATGGAACGTGGAATGGAACTTGGAATGGAACTTGGAAAGGAACGTGGAATGGAATGTGGAATGGGACATGGAAGGGAATGTGGAATGGAATCTGGAATGGAATGGAATGGAATAGAAGATGGAATGGAACGTGGAATGGAATGGAATGCAACGTGGAATGGAAACTGCAATAAAATGCGGAATGGAACTTGGAATGGAAGGTGCAAATGAATGGAATGGAAAGTGGAATGGAATGGAATGGAACGTGGAATGGAACGTGGAATGGAATGGAATGGAACGTGGAATGGAATGCGGTATGGAATTTGGAACGGAACGTTAAATGGAATGTGGAATGGAAAGTGGAATGGAAAGGAAAGGAATGTGGAATGGAATGGAATGGAATCCAATGGAATTTGGAATTGAATGGAATGTGGAATGGAATGGATTGGAATGGAAAGTGATGTGGAATGGAATGGAATGGAACGTGAAATGGAACGTGGAATGGAAAGTGCAATGGAATGTTTAAAGGAACGTGGAATGCAATGTGGAATGGATTGGAATGGAATGTGGAATGGAATGGAAAGGAATGGGAAGTGAAATGGAATGGAATGATGTGGAATGTAGAATAGAATTAAATGGAATGGAATGGAATGTGGAATGAAATGGAATGGATTGTGGAATGGAATGGAATGGAATATGGAATGGAATGGAATTGAATGTGTAATGGAATGGAACGTGGAATGGAATGGAATGCAAAGCTTAATGGAACATAGAATGGAACTTGGAATGGAATGTGGAATGGAACATGGAATGGAATGTGGAATGGAGTGGAATGGAATCTGGTGTGGAAAGTGGAATGGAATGGAATGGAAAGCGGAATGGAATTTGGAATGGAATGGAATGGAATCGAATGTGAAATGGAATGTGGAAATGAATGTGAAATGTAACGTGGAAAGGAATGTGAAATGGAATGTGGAAGTTAATGTGAAATGGAATGCGGAATGGAATGTGGAATGGAATAGAATGGAATGTTGAATGGAATGTGGAATGGAATGCAATACAATGTGGAATGGAATGTGGTATGGAATTGAATGGAATGTGGAATGGAATTGAATGAAATGTGAAACGTAATGTGGAATGGAACGTGGAATGGAATGTGGAATGGAATGGAATGGAACAAGTAATGGAATACAGAATGGAATGGAATAGGAATTTTGGAATGGAATGTATAATGAAAAGGAATGGAATGTGGAATGGAATTGAATGGAATGCGAAATGGAATGTGGAAAGAAGGTGGAATAGAACGTGGAATGGAATGGAATGGAACGTGGAATGGACTATTTAATGGAATGTTATGGAATGTGGAATGCAATGGAATGTAAAGTGGAATGAAACGTAATGTGGAGTGGAATGTTGAATGAAACGTGAAATGGAATGTGAAATGGAATGTGGAATGGAATGTGGAATGGAACGTGGAATGGATTGGAATGGAATGTACAATGGAATGGAATGCAATGGAATGGAATGCGGAATGGAATTGAAAGAATGTGGAATGGAATGGAATGGAATGTGGAATGGAATGTTGAATGGAATGGAATGGAATTTAACGTGGAATTGAAGATGCAATGGAATGGAATGGAATGTGGGATCGAATGAGGAATGGAATGTGGAATGGATTTTGGAATGGAATGGAATGGAATGTGGAATGGAATGGAATGGAATGGAACGTGGAATGTAAGGTGGAATTGAATGGAATGGAATGTGGAATAGAATGTGAAATGGAATGGAATGGAAGGTGGAATTGAATGGAATGGAATGTGGAATGGAATGGAATGAAATGTGGAATGGAATGGAATGAAATGTGGAATTCAAAGGAATGGAATGTGGAATGTAATGGATTGGAATGTGGAATGGATTGGAATGGAATTGAATGGAATATGGAATGGAACGGAATGGAATATGGAATGGAGTGGAATGGAATGCAATGGAATGGAATGTGGAAAGGAATGATGGAATGGAATGGAATGGAATGGAAAGTGGAATGGAATGGAATGGAATAGAATGTGGAATTGAAGTTGAAGTGGACTAGAATGGAATGTGGAAAGGAGTGGAGTGGAATGTGGAATGGAAGGTGGAATGGAATGGAATGGAACACGGAATGGAATGGAATGGAACGTAGAATGGAATGGAATTTAACGTGGAATGGAATGTGGAATGGAACCTGGAATGGAATGGAACGGAATGTGGAATGGAACGTGGAATAGAACAAGGAAGGGAATGGAATGGATTGTGGAATGGAATGTGCATTGGGAAGGAAAGGTATGTGGAATGGAATGTAGAACAGGATGTGGAATAGAATGGAATGGAATGTGGAATGGAAAGTGGATTCGAATGGAATGGAATGTGGAAAGGAATGGAGTGGAATGTGGAATCGAATGTGGCGTGGAATAGAAATGGGATGTGGCAGGGAATGTGGACTGAAATGGAATGTAATTTGGAATAGAATGTGGAATGGAAAGTGGAATGGAATATGGATTGGAATGGAATATAATGTGGAGTGGAATGTGGAAAGGAATGCAATGTGGAATGGAACGTGGAAAGGAAAGTTGAATGGAAAGTGGAATGGAAAGTGCAATACCATGTGGAATGGAATAGAATGGAATGTGGAATTGAATGGAAAGGAATGGAATGGAATGTGGAATGGAACGGAATGGAATGGAATGTGGAATGGAAAGTGGAATGAAATGTGAAATGGAATGTGGAATGGATTGTTGAAAAGGAATGGAATTGAATGTGGAATAGAATGTGTAATGGAAGGGAATTTAACGTGGAATGGAATGTGAAGTGGAATGTGGAATGGAACGTGGAATGGAATGTGGAATCCAATGTGGAATGGAACGTGGAATGGAACGTGGAAAGGAAAGGAATGGAACATGGAATGGAACGTGGAATGGAATGTGGAATGCAACGTGGAATTGAATGTGGAATGGAATGTGGAACAGAAAGTTATGGAATGTGGAACGTAAAGGAATGGAATGAGGAATGGAATTTGAAGGAATGCAGAATGGAATGTGGAATGGAACGGAATGGAATGTGGAATGGAATGGAAAGGAATGTGGAATGGAATATGGAAAGGAATGCGGAATGCTACGGAATGGAATGTGGGATGAAATCTGGAATGGAGTGTGGAATGGATTGTGGAAAGTAACGGAATGGAATGTGGAACGGAATGTGGAATGGAATGGAATGGAATTGTAAGTGGAATGGAATGGAATGTGGAATGGAATGGAATGGAATGTGAAATGGAACGGAATGGAGTGTGGAATGGAATGGAATGGAACGGAATGGAATGCGAAATGGTATGTGGAATGGAAAGTGGAACGGCATGAAACGGAACGTGGAATGGAATGGAGTGCAACGTGGAATGGAATTGAATGGAACATGGAATCGAACGTGGAATGGCACGTGGTATAGAATGTGAAATGGAATGTGGAATGGAATGTGGAATGAAATGTGGAAAGGAATGGAAAGGAATGTGCAAAGGAATATGGAATTGAATGTGGAATGGAATGCAATGGAATGTGGAATGGAAGTTGGAATGGAACTTGGAATGGAAAGTGGAATCAAATGGAATTGATAGTGGAATGGAAGATGGAATGGAAAGTGGAGTGGAAAGTGGAATGGAATTGAGTGGAACATGGAATGGAATGTAGAATGGAACTTAAAAGAATGTGGAATGGAATGTAGAATGAAATGTGGAATGGAATGGAATGGAATGGAATATGAAATGGAATGTGGAATGGAATGTGAAATGGAACGTGGAATGGAATGTGGAATTGAGTGGAATGGAATGTGGAATGGAATGTGGAATGGATTGGAATGGAATGAGAAATGGAATGTGTAATGGAATGGAATGGAATGTGCAAAAGAATGTGGAATGGACTGTGGAAGGGAATGCAATGGTATGTCAAAAAGAATGTGGATTGGATTGCGAAATGGAATGTGGAAAGAAATGTCGAATGGAATGGAATGGAACGTGGAATGGATCGTGGAGTGGAACGTGGAAAGGAACGTGTAATGGAATGGAATGGAAAATGGTATGGAATGTGGAATGAATGTGGAATGGAACGTGGAATGGAATGGAATAGAACGTGGAATGGAACATGGAATTGTATGTGGAATGGAACGTGGAATGGAATGAGGAATGGAATGGATAGGGATGTGGAATGGAATGTGGAATGGAATGTGAAATGCAACGTGGAATGCAAAGGAATGGAATGTGAAACGGAACGTGGAATTTAGTGGAATGGAAAGTGGAATGGAAGGTGGAATGGAATGGAAAGGAACGTAGAATGGAATGTGGAATGGAACGTGGAATTTAATGTGGAATGGAATGGAATGGAATGTACAATGGAATGTGGAATGGAATGAGGAATGGAATGTGAAATGTCATGGAATGGAATGTGGAATGGAATGTGGAAAGGAATGTGGAATGGAATGGAATGGAATGTGGAATGGAACTTGGAGGTGATTGTGGAATGGAATGTGGAATGGAACGGAATGAAATATGGAATGGAATGAGGAATGGAGTGTAGAATGCAATGTAGAATGGACGGAATGGAACGTGGAATTGATTGTGGAATGGAATGTAGCACGGAACGCGAAATGGAATCGAATTGACTTTGGAATTGAACGTGGAATGAAATGGAATGGGACATGGAATGGAACGTGGATTGGAAAGTGGAATGGAAAGGAGTGGAACGTTAAATGGAATGTGTAATGGAATGTGGAAAGGAATGGAATGGAATGTGGAATGGAATGTGGAATGGAATGTGAAATGGAATGTGGAATGGAAAGGAATGAAATGTGAAATGGAATGTGTAATGGAATGGAAAGGAATGTGGAATGGAATGTAGAATGGAGTGTGAAATGGGATGGAATGGAATGGAATGTGAAATGGAATGTGAAATGGAATGTGAAACGGAACGTGGAATGGAATGTGGAATGGAATGAGATGGAACGTGGAATGGAACATGGAATGGAATGTGCAATCGAATGGAATGGAATATGGAATAGAATGTGGAATGGAATGGAATGGAATATGAAATCCATTCCATTCCACATTTCATTCCATTCCATTCCAAGCTCCATTCCACATACCATTCCACTTTCCATTCCACAATCCATTCCATTCCATTCCATTCTTTCCACATTCCATTCCACATTCCATTCCTTTCCATTCCACATTCCATTCTACGTTGCATTCCACGTTCCATTCCACGTTCCATTCCACTTTCGATTCCATTCCATTCCATGTTCCATTCCACATTCCATTCCATTCCATTCCACTTTCCTTTCCTCATTCCATTCCACATTCCATTTCACATTCCATTCTATTCTACAATCCATTCCATTCCATTCCACATTCCATAAATGGTTGCATTCCATTCCAGTCCACATTCCATTCCACAACCCGTAGCATTCCATTCAGGATTCCATTCCATTCCAATACACTTTCCATTCCACATTCCATTCCATTCTATTCCACATTCAATTCCTCATTCCATTCCACATTCCATTCCTTACCATTGCACATTCCTTTGCACATTACATTACATTCCACTTCAGGTTCCATTCTGATTTACATTCCACATTCCATCCCACATTCCATTCCATTCCATTCCGGGTTCCATTCCATGTTCAATTCCACATTCAATTCCACATTCCATTCCATTCCATTCCACGTTCCACTCCACATTCCATTTCACATTACATTCCTCCTTACATTCCACAATCCATACCATGTTCCATTCCATTCAAATCCACGTTCCATTCCACGTTCATTCCTTTTAATTTCATGTTCCATTCCACTTTCCATTCCATTCCATTCAACTCCACTTTCCATTCTGTCCCATTCTGCATTCCATTCTGTTACATTCCACTTTCCATTCCATTCCATTGCACATTCCATTACAATCCATTGCACATTCCATTCCATTAAATTCCATTCCTGTCCACTCCACATTCCATACAATTCCACTGCATTGAACATTCCATTCTTTCCATTACACATTGCATGTTCCATTCCATTCCATTACACATTCCATTCCATTCCATTACACATTCCATTCCATTTCATTCCACATTCCATTCCATTCCATTTCACATTCCATTCCACATCCTATTCCACGTTCCATTCCATGATCCATCCCACGTTTCAGTCCACGTTCCATTTGAGGTTTCATTCCATTCCATTCCACTCCATTCCATCTTACATTCCAAATTCCACTCCCTTCCTTTCCACATTCATTTCCACATACCATTCCATTCCATTCCATTCCATTCCACATTCCATTCAATTCCATTCCACCATCCATTCCACATTCCATTCCATTCTTTTCCACATTCCATTCCATTCAATTCTAACTTCAATTCTGCATTCCATTCCATTCCATTCCATTCCATATTCCATTCAATTCCACATTCCATTCAACATTTCATTCCGCATTCCATTCCACATTCCACGTCTCAATCCATTCCACATTTCTTTACATTGAATTCTACATACCATTCCACATTCCATTCAATATTCCATTCCACATTATATTCCATTCCACATTCCACTCCATTCCATTCCATTCTATTCGAAATTCCATTCCATTCCATTCCACATTCCATTCCATTCCGTTCCTCATTCCATTCCTTTCCACATTCCATTCCATTCAATTTCACTTTCCATTCCATTCCATTCCCCATTCAATTCCACATTCCATTCCATTCCATTCCATTCCAAATTCTTTTCTATTCCATTCCACATTCCATTTTACATTCCATTCCATTGCTTTCCAAATTAGATTCCACATTCCATTCCATTCCTTTCGACTTTCCATTCCACATTCCATTCCATTTAACTTCACATTCCATTCGATTCCATTCTACATTCCATTCCACATCCCATTCCAAGTTCAATTCCACGTAATATTCCACGTTCCATTCCATGTTCCATTCCTCATTCCACTCCATTCCATTCCACATTCCATTCCACATTCCATTCCATTCCATTCCATTCTACATTGCATTCCACTTTCCATTCCATTCCATTCCACTTTCCATTCCACATTCCATGACACATTCCATTGCACTTTCCATTCCGTTCTATTCCACATTCCGTTCCGTATTCCATTCCACTTTCCATTCCTCATTCCCTTCCGTTCCATTCCACACTCTGTTCCACATTCCATTTCACATTCCACTGCATTCCATTACTCATACCACTACACATTAATTTCCATTCCTTTCCACATTCCATTACATTCCATTCCGTTAAAATCCATTCCACCTTGCATTCCATTCCACTCCATTGTGCATTCCATTCAACGCCATTCATTTCCAATCCATTCCACATTGCGTTCCATTCCAATCCGTTCCACCTTCCATTCCATTTCATTCAGCATTCCATTCCATTCCAGCATTACATTTCGCATTCCATTCCATTCCAGTCAACATTCCATTCCATTCCATTCCACATTCCATTCAATTCCATTCCAGTCCATTCGGCATTTCATCCAATTCCATTCCAAATTCCATTCCATTCCACTGCACATTCCATTCCATTCAATTCCATTCCACAATCCATTCCACATTCCATTACATTCCACTTTCGATTCCACATTCCGTTCCACAATCCATTTGATTCCACATTCCATCCGATTCCACATTCAATTCCACATTGCATTCCAATCCATTCCACATTCCATTCTACATTCCATTCCATTCCATTCCACATTCCATTCCATTCCACGTTCCATTCCACATTGCATTCAATTCCACTCCCAATTCCATTCTACATTCCATTCCATTCCATTCCGCATTCCATTCCTTTCCATTACAACTTCCATTCCATTTCACTCGGCATTCCATTCCATTCTAGCATTCCATTCAAAGTTCCATTTCACATTCCGTTCCTGGTTCCATTACAAATTCCATTCGATTCCATTCCACTTACCATTCCAAATTCCATTCCATTCAATTCCACATTCCATTCTATTCCATTCCACGTTCCATTCGATTCCACGTTCCATTCCACATTCCATTCCATTCTATTCCACATTCCATTCCAGATTACATTCCACATTCCATTCCACATTGCATTCCATTCCATTCCATCCCACATTCCATTCCATTACATTCCACATTCCATTCCATTACATTCCATTCAACATTCCATTCCATTCCATTCCATTCCATTCAATTCGGCATTTCATTCCATCACATATTCCATTCAATTCCACTGCACATTCCATTCCATTCCATTCCACAATCCATTCCACATTCCATTCCATTACACTTTCGATTCCACATTCCATTCCACAATCCATTCGATTCCACATTCCTTTCGATTCCACATTCAATTCCACATTGCATTCCATTCCATTCCACATTCCATTCTACATTCCATTCCATTCCATTCCACATTCCATTCCATTCATTCCACATTCCATTCCATTCCACTTTCCATTCCATGTTGCTTACAATTCCACTCCAAATTCCATTCTACATTTCATTCCACTCCATTCCGAATTCCATTCCTTTCCATTACACCTTCCATTCCGTTTCACTCGGCATTCCATTCCATTCCAGCTTTCCATTCAAAGTTCTCTCGCATATTCCGTTCCAGGTTCCATTCCAAATTCCATTCCATTGCATTCCACGTTCCATTCCAAATTCCATTCCTTTCCATTCCACGTTCCATTCCATTCCATTCCACGTTTCATTCCTCATTCCATTCCATTCTATTCCACATACCATTCCAGATTACATTCCACAGTCCATTCCACATTCCATTCCATTCCATTCCTTTCCACATTCCATTCCGTTACATTCCACATTCCATTCCATTCCATTCCATTCCATTCATTTCGGCTTTTCATCCCATTCTATTCCAAATTCCATTCAATTCCACTGCACATTCCATTCCATTCCACAATCCATTCCACATTCCATTCCATTCTACTTTCGATTCCACATTCAATTTCACAATCCAATCGATTACACATTTCATTCGATTCCACATTCAATTCCCCATTGCATTCCATTCTATTCCGCATTCCATTCTACATTCCATTCCATTCCATTCTACATTCCATTCCATTCATTCCACATTCCATTCCATTCCACATTCCATTCCACGTTGCATTCAATTCCACTCCAAATTCCATTCTACATTCCATTCCATACGATTCCGCATTCCATTCCTTTTCATTACACCTTCCATTCCATTTCACTCGGCATTCCATTCCATTCTAGCATTCCATTCAAAATTCCCTTTCACATTCCGTTTCAGGTTCCATTCCACATTCCATTCCATTCCATTCCATTCCACGTTCCATTCCAAATTCCATTCTATTCCATTCCACATTCCATTCCATTCCATTCCATGTTCCATTCCACATTCCATTCCATTCTATTCCACATTCCATTCCAGATTACTTTCCATAGTCCATTCCACATTGCATTCCATTCCATTCCATTCCACATTCCATTCCATTACATTCCACATTCCATTCCATTCAATTCCATTCCAGATTACTTTCCATAGTCCATTCCACATTGCATTCCATTCCATTCCATTCCATTACATTCCACATTCCATTCCATTCCATTCCATTCCATTCCATTCAATTCGGCATTTCATCCCATTACATTCCAAATTCGATTCTATTCCACTGCACATTCCATTCCATTCCATTCCATTCCACATTCCATTCAATTCCACCTTCGATTCCACATTCCATTCCACAATCCATTCGATTCCACATTCCATTTGATTCCACCTTCAATTCCACATTGTGTTCTATTCCATTCCACATTCCATTCCATATTCCATTTCAAATTACGTTACATTCCATTCCACATTTCATTCAATTCCATTCCATTCCACATTCAATTCCATTCCATAGCACATTCTATTCCATTCCATACCACATTTCATTTGATTCCACAGCACATTCCGTTCCACATTCCATTCCATTCCATTCCATATTCCATTCTGCATTCCATTCCATTTGTTTTCACATTCCATTTCATTGCACTGCACATTCCTTTGACATTCTATTTCATTCCATTTCACATTCCATTCCATTCCATTCCATTCCACATTCCCTTCCCTTCCATTCCATTCCTTTCCCTTCCGTTTGATTCCATTGAATTCCACATTCCATTCCATTGCATTCCATTCTACCTTCCTTTCCATTCCATTCCATTCCACAATCCATTCCACTCCACCTTCCTTTGCATTCAATTCCACATTGCATTCCATTCCATTCCACATTCCATTTCACATTACTTTCCACCTTCTGTTCCGTGTTCCATTCCACTTTTCAATCCATGTTCCATTCCGTTCCATTCCAGGTTCCTTTCCACGTTCCATTCCACTTTCCTTTCCACTTTCCATTCCACTTTGCATTCCAATTTCCATTCTACTTTCCATTCCACATTGCATTCCTTTCCACATTCCATTCCACATTCCATTCCACGTTCCGTTCCACTTTCCTTACCACCTTGCATTCCACGTTCCATTCCATTCCATTCCACAATACATTCCACATTCAATTCCATATTCCATTCCAATGAATTCCATGATGCATTCGATTCCATTTCACATTCCATTCCAAATTACGTTCCATTCCATTCCCTTCAATGGCACTTTACATTCCATTCCTTTCCACATTCCCTTCCATTCCATTCCATTCCATTCTACATTCCAATCCACATTTCATTCCATTCCATTCCACATTCCATTGCACATTCCATTCCATTCCATTCCATATTACATTCCATGGTCGAGTCCACGTTCCATTCCACGTTCCTTTCCGTTGTCCATTCCACATTCCATTCCACGATCCATTCCACCTTCCATTCTATTCCATTTCACTTTCAATTCCAAATTCCATTGCATTCCATTCCTCATTCCATTTCATTCCACTTCATTCCATTGGATTCCATTCTATTCCACTTTGCATTCCATTCCACATTCCATTCCACATTCCATTAGATTCCTTTCTACATTCCATTCCACATTCCATTCCACGTTCCATTCCACGATCCATTCCACATTCCTTTCCACGTTGCATTGCATGTTCTAATCCACGTTTCATTCCATGGCATTCCACATTGAAATCCACATTGCATTCCACTCCTTTCCACATTCCATTCCAAGTTCCATTCCACTTTGCATTGCAGGTTCCATTCCATTCCTTTAAAATCAATTCCAGATTCCATTCCACGTTCCATTCCAGGATCCATTACACGTTCCTTTCTACTTTCCATTACACGTTTCATTCCATGTTCCATTCCATTCCACATTCCATTCCACTTTGCATATGACGTTCCATTCCATTCGATTCCACATTCCATTCCACATTGCATTCCATTGCATTCCACATTCTTTTCCACGTTCCATTCCACTCCTTTCCATTCCATTCCACATTCCCATCCATTCCTTTCCACTTTGCATTCCACATTTCACTCCGTTCCATTCCACATTCCATTCCATTTCATTCCACATTCCACTGCATTCCATTCCACATTCCATTCCACATTGCATTCCATATTCCATTCCAAATTCCATTCCAAATCCATTCCATTCCGTTCCACCTTCTATCTCATTCCTTTCTATTCCACATTCCATTCCAGTCCATTCCACATTTCATGCCGTAGTTGCACCAAATATCCACATGCAGTTTCCGCAACAAAAGTGTAGCAGAACTGCTCTATGAAAAGAAAGTTTCAGCACTGTGATTTCAATCCCCAAATGACAAAGTAGTTTTTAGAATCCTTCTGTCTAGGGTTTATGTGGAGATAATCCTATTTGCAGCATAGGTCTCAAATCACTCCAAATATCCACTTGTAGATTTTACAAAATGGCTGTCTCCAAACTACTCTATCAAAAGGCAGGTTCAACTCTCTGAGTTGAATGCACACAGCACAAAGGATTTCCTGAGAATGCTTCTGTCTAGATTTTATGGGAAGATACTTCGTTTTCAAGCATAGGCCTCCAATTGCTCCAAACATCCCCTAGCAAATTCTAAAAAAGAGTGTTTCAAAACTGCGCTTTCAAAAGGAAGGTTCCTCTCTGTGACTTGAATGTGTAAAGCACAGGGAAGTTCCTGAGAATGCTTCCATCTAGTTTTTATGTGAAGATATTTCCTTTTCCAATGTTGGCCTCTTAACACTCCAAATATCCACTTGAAGATTCTACTAAAAGAGTGTTTAAAAATAGCTATATCAAAAGGAAGCTTCAACTCTGAGTTGAATCCGCACATCACAAAGAAGTTTGAGAGAATGCTTCTACCTAGTTTTTATGTGAAGATATTTCCTTTTCCAGCATACGCCTCAATGCGTTCCAAATGTTTACTTGCAGATTCTACGAAAAGAGATTTTCAAAACTGTTCTATCAAAAGGAAGGTTCACCTATGTGGGTTGAATGCAGAAAGCACAGGGAAGTCTGAGAGAATGCTTCTGTCTAGTTTTTATGTGAAGATATTTCCTTTTCCAGTATAGGCTTCAAAGCGCTCCAAATAAAGAGTTGCAGATCCTACAAAAGGAGGGTTTCAAAACTGTTCTATCAAAAGGAACGTTCAAGTCTGCGAGTTGAATGCACTCATCAGGAAGAAGTTTCTGAGAATGCTTCTGCCTAGTTTTTATGTGATGATATTTGTTTTCCAGCATTGGCATAAAAACCGTCCTAATATCCACTTACAGATGCTACTAAAAGAGTGTTTCAAAACTGCTCTATCAAAAGGAAATTTAAGTGTGTGAGTTGAATGCACTTATCCCACAGAAGTTTCTGAGAATGCTTCTTTCTCGTTTTTATGTGAAGATATTTCCTTTTCCAACATAGGCCTCAAAGCGCTCCAAATAAACACTTGCAGATTCTACAAAAGGAGTGTTTCAAAACTGTTCTATCAAAAGGAAGGTTCAAGTCCGTGTGTTGAATGCACTCATCACACAGAAGTTCCTCAGAATGCTTCTGTCTAGTGTTTCTGTGAAGATATTTCCTTTTGCAGCATAGGCCTCAAATCGCACCAAATATCCACTTGCAGAGTTTACAAAAAGGCTGTTTCCAAACTGCTCTATCAAAAGGCAGGTTCAACTCTGAGTTGAAAACACATCACAAAGAAGTTTCTGAGAATGCTTGTGTGTAGTTTTCAGGTGAAGATATTTCATTTCCCAGCAAAGACTTCAAAACGCTCAAAATATCCACTTGCAGATTCTACAAAAAGAGTGTTTCAAAACTGCTCTTTCCAAATGAAGGTTCCAGTCTGTGAGTTGAACGCACTCATCACAAAGAAGTTTCTGAGAATGCTTCTGTCTAGTTTTTGTCGGAAGGTATTTCGTTTTCCAGCATAGGCCTCAAATCGCTCCAAACATCCACTAGCAAGTTTTACAAAAAGAGTGTTTCAAAACTGCGCTTTGAAAAGGAAGGTTCCTCTCTGTGACTTGAATTCATAAAGCACAGAGAAGTTTCTGAGAATGCTTCCGTCTAGTTTTTATGTGAAGATATTCCTTTTCCAGTGTTGGCCTCTTAACACTCCAAATATCCACTTGCAGAGTCTACTGAAAGAGGGTTTCAAAACAGCTATATCAAAAGGAAGCTTCAACTCTGTGAGTTGAATGCGCACATTACAAAGAAGTTTCTGAGAATGCTTCTGTCTAGTTTTCAGGTGAAGATATTTCTTTTCCCAGCAAAGGCCTCAGAACACTCAAAATATCAACTTGCAGATTATACAAAAAGAGTGTTTTCGAAACTGCTATTTCAAAAGGAAAGTTAAAGTCCGTGAGTTGAATTCACTCATCACAAAGAAGTTTCTGAGAATGCTTCTGTCTAGTTTTTATGGGATGATATTTCATTTTCCAGCATAGGCCTCAATTCGCTCCAAACATCCACTAGCAAATTCTACAAAAAGAGTGTTTCAAAACTGCGCTTTCAAAAGGAAGGTTTGTCTCCGTGGTTTGAATGCATAAAGCACAGGGAAGTTCCTGAGAATGCTTCCGTCTAGTTTTTATGTGAAAATATTTCATTTTCCAGTATTGGGCTCTTAACAATCAAAATATCCATTTGAAGATTCTACTAAAAGAGTCTTTCAAAACAGCTATATCAAAGGAAGCTTCAACTCTGTGAGTTGAATGCGCACATCCCAAAGAAGTTTCTGAGAATGCTTCTTCCTAGTTTTTATGTGAAGATATTTCCTTTTCCAGCATAGGCCTCAAAGCGTTCCAAATGTCGACTTGCAGATTCTATGAAAAGAGGTTTTCAAAACAGTTCTATCAAAAGGAAGGTTCAACTATGTGGATTGAATGCAGAAAGCACAGGGAAGTCTCTGAGAATGCTTCTGTCTAGTTTTTATGTGAAGATATTTCCTTTTCCAAGATAGGCTTCAAAGTGCTCCAAATAAACAGTTGCAGATCCTACAATAGGAGTGTTTCAAAACTGTTCTCTCAAAAGGATCGTTCAACTCTGTGAGTTGAATGCACTAATCATGAAGTAGTTTCTGAGAATACCTCTGCCTAGTTTTTATGTGATGATATTTCGTTTTCCAGCATTGGCATAAATTCCCTCCAAATATCCACTTACAGATGCTACTAAAAGAGTGTTTCCAAACTGCTCTGTCAAAAGGAAAGTTCAAGTGTGTGAGTTGAATGCAGTCATCCCACAGAAGTTTCTGAGAATGCTTCTGTCTGGTTTTTAATGTGGAGATATTTCCTTTTCCAACATAGGCCTCAAAGCGCTCCAAATAAACACTTGCAGATTCTACAAAAGGAGTGTTTCAAAACTGTTCTATCAAAAGGAAGGTTCAAGTCCGTGAGTTGAATGCACTCATCACACAGAAGTTCCTGAGAATGCTTCTGTCTAGGGTTTCTGTGAAGATATTTCCTTTTGCAGCATAGGCCTCAAATCACTCCAAGTATCCACTTGCAGATTCTACAAAAAGACTGTTTCCAAACTGCTCTACCAAAAGGCAGGTTCAACTCTGTGAGTTGAATGCACACATCACAAAGAAGTTTCTGAGAATGCTTCTGTGTAGTTTTCAGGTGAAGATATTTCATTTCCCAGCAAAGGCCACAAAACGCTCAAACTATCCACTTGCAGATTCTACAAAAAGAGTGTTTCAAAACTGCTCTTTCAAAATGAAGGTTCAAGTCTGTGAGTTGAATGCACTCATCGCAAAGAAGTTTCTGAGAATGCTTCTGTCTAATTTTTATGGGAAGCTATTTCCTTTTCCAGCATAGGCCTCAAATCGCTCCTAACATCCGCTAGCAAATTCTACAAAAAGAGTGTTTCAAAACTGCACTTTCAAAAGGAAGTTTCCTCTCTGTGACTTGAATGCATAAAGCACAGGGAAGTTTCTGAGAATGCTTTCATCTTGTTTTTATGTGAAGATATTTCCTTTTCCAGTGTTGGCCTCTTATCACTCCAAATATCCACTTGCAGATTCTACTGAAAGAGTGTTTCAAAACAGCTATATCAAAAGGAAGCTTCAACTCTGTGAGTTGAATGCACACATCACAAAGAAGTTTCTGAGAATGCTTCTATCTAGTTTTTATGTGAAGATGTTTCCCTTTCCATCATAGGCTGCAAAGCCCTCCAAATATCCACGTGCCGACTCCACAAAAAGAGTGTTTCAAAACTGTTCTATCAAAAGGAAGGTTCAACTCCGTGAGTAGAATGCACACATCACAAAGAAGTTTCTGAGAATGCTTCTATGTAGTTTTTATGTGAAGATGTTTCCCTTTCCAGCATAGGCTGCAAAGCCCTCCAAATATCCACGTGCCGACTCCACAAAAAGAGTGTTTCAAAACTGTTCTATCAAAAGGAATGTTCAACTCCGTGAGTAGAATCCACACATCACAAAGAACTTTTTGAGAATGGTTCTATCTAGTTTTCATCTGAATGTATTTCCTTTTGCACTAGATGCTGCAATCGCACCAAATATCCACTTGCAGTTTCCACAGCAAGAGTGTTGCAGTACTGCTCTACGAGAAGGAAGGTTCAACTCTGTGAGTTCCATCCCCAAATGACAAGGAAGTTTCTGAGAATGCTTCTGTCTAGGGTTTATGTGGAGATATTTCATTTTGCAGCACAGGTCACAAATCGCTCCAAATATCCACTTGCAGATTCTGCAAAAAGGCTGTCTCCAAACTATTCTATCAAAAGGCAGGTTCAACTCTGTGAGTTGAATGCACACAGCATAAAGAAGTTTCTGAGAATACTTCTGTCTAGTTTTGATGGGAAGATATTTCGTTTTCCATTATAGGCCTCAAATTGCTCCACACATCCACTAGCAAATTCTACAAAAAGAGTGTTTCAAAACTGCGCTTTCATAAGGAAGGTTCCTCTCTGTGACTTGAATGCATAAAGCACAGGGAAGTTTCTGAGAATGCTTCGGTGTAGTTTTTATGTGAATATATTTCCTTTTCCTGTGTTGGCCTCTTAACACTCCAAATATCCACTTGAAGATTCTACTAAAAGAGTGTTTCAAAACAGCTATATCAAAGGGAAGCTTCAACTCTGTGGGTTGAATGCGCACATCACAAAGAAGTTTCTGGGAATGCTTCTATCTAGTTTTTATGTAAAGATATTTCTTTTTCCAGCATAGGCCTCAAACCATTCCAAATGTCGACTTGCAGTTTCTACGAAAAGAGATTTTCAAAACTGTTCTATGAAAAGGAAGGTTCAACTATGTGGGTAGAATGCAGAAAACACTGGGAAGTTTCTGAGAATGCTTCTTTCTAGTTTTTATGTGAAGACATTTCCTTTTCCAACATAGGCCTCAAATCGCTCTAAATAAACACTTGCAGATTCTACAAAAGGAGTGTTTCAAAACTGCTCTATGAAAAGGAAGGTTCTACTCCGTGAGTAGAATGCACTCATGACACAGAAGTTCCTGAGAGTGCTTCTTTCTAGGTTTTCTGTGAAGATACTTCCTTTTGCAGCATAGGCCTCAAATAGCTCCAATTATCCACTTGCAGATTTTTAAAAAAGGCTGTTTCCAAACTGCTCCATCAAAAGTCAGATTCAACTCTGTGAGTTGAATGCACACATCACAAAGAAGTTTCTGAGAATGCTTCTGTGTAGTTTTCAGGTGAAGATATTTCATTTCCCAGCAAAGGCCTCAAAATGCTCAAAATATCCACTTGCAGATTCTACAAAAAGATTGTTTCAAAACTGCTGTTTCAAAATGAAGGTTCAAGTCTATGAGTTGAATGCACTCATCACAAAGAAGTTTCTGAGAATCCTTCTGTCTAGTTTTTATGGGAAGATATTTCGCTTTCCAACATAGGACTCTAATCGCTCCAAACATCCACTAGCGAATTCTACAAAACGAGGGTTTCAAAACTGCGCTTTCAAAACGAAGATTTCCTCTCTGTGAGTTGAATGTGTAAGGCAAAGGGAAGTTTCTGAGAATGCTTCTGCCTAGTTTTTATGTGAAGATATTTCCTTTTCCAGTGTTGGCCTCTTAACACTCCAAATATCCACTTGAAGATTCTACTAAAAGAGTGTTTCAAAACAGCTATATCAAAAGGAATCTTCAACTCTGTGAGTTGAATGTGCACATCACAAAAAAGCTTCTGAGAATGCTTCTATCTAGTTTTTATGTGATGACATTTCCTTTTCCAGCATAGGCCTCAAAGCATTCCAAATGTCGACTTGCAGATTCTAGGAAAAGAGATTTTCAAAACTGTTCTATGAAAAGGAAGGTTCAACTATGTGAGATGAATGCAGAAACACAGGGAAGTTTCTGAGAATGCTTCTGTCTAGTTTTTATGTGAAGATATTTCCTTTTCCAACATAGGCCTCAAAGCCCTCCAAATAAACAGCTGCAGATCCTACAAAAGAAGACTTTCAAAACTGTTCTATCAAACGGAATGTTCAACTCTGTGAATTTAATGCACTCATCAGGAAGAAGTTTCTGAGAATGCTTCTGTCTAGATTTTATGTGATGATATTTCTTTTTCCAGTATTGGCATAAAAGCCCTCCAAATATCCCCTTACAGATGCTAGTAAAAGAGTGTTTCGAAACTGCTCTATCAAATGGAAATTTCAAGTGTGTGAGTTGAATGCACTCATTACACAGAAGTTTCTGAGAATGCTTCTGTCTCGTTTTTCTGTGAAGATATTTCCTTTTCCATCATAGGCCTCAAAGCGCTCCAAATAAACACTTGCAGATTCTACAAAAGGAGTGTTTCAAAACTGTTCTATCAAAAGGAAGTTTCAAGTCCGTGAGTTGAATGCACTCATCACACAGAAGTTCATAAGACTGTCTAGGGTTTCTGTGAAGATATTTCCTTTTGCAGCATAGGACTGAAATCGCTCCAGATATCCACTTGCACATTTTTCAAAAAGCTGTTTCCAAATTGCTATATTAAAAGGCAGGTTCAACTCTGTGAGTTGAATGCACACATCGCAAAGAAGTTTCTGAGAATGCTTCTATCTAGTTTTTATGTGAAGATGTTTCCTTTTCCACCATAGGCTTCAATCCGCTCCAAATATCCATGTGCAGACTCCACAAAAAGAGACATTAAAAACTGTTCTATCAAAAGGAAGGTTCAAATCAGTGAGTAGAATGCACACATAACAAAGAAGTTTCTCAGAACGGTTCTATCTCGTTTTTATGTGAATGTATTTCCTTTTTCACTAGATGCCGCAATCGCACCAAATATCCACTTGCAGTTTCCACAAGAAGAGTGTTGCAGAACAGCTCTATGAAAAGGAAGTTTCAACCCTGTGAGTTCAATCCCCAAATGACAAAGAAGTTTCTGAGAATGCTTCTGTCTAGAAAATATCTTCACATAAAATCTTCTTTGGGATGAGTTCATTCAACATTCCATTCCATTCCATTGCACATTCAATTCCATTCCATTACATTCAATTCCATTCAATTCCACATTCCATTCCATTCCATTCCACATTCCATTCTATTCCACGTACCATTCCACATTCCATTCCACATTCCATTCCACGTTCCATTCCACGTTCCAATCCACATTCCTTTCTACGTTCGATTCCATGTTCCAAACCATTCCATTCCACATTCCATTGCATTGCATTCCACATTCCATTGCATTCCATTCTACATTCCATTCCACAGTCCATTCCATTCCATTCCACATTCCATTCCATTCCATTCCACATTCCATTCTACTTCATTCCACGTTCCATTCAACGTCCCATTCCACGTTCCATTCCGTGTTCTATACCACATGCCATTCCATTCCATTCCACATTCCATTCCATTGCATTCCATATTCCATTCAATTCCATTTCACATAACACAACTTTTCATTCCATTCCCCATTCTATTCCATTCCACATTCCACACCGTTCCATTCCACATTCCATTCCAATCCATTCCATTCCATTCCAATCCACATTGCATTCCAATCCATTGCATTCCACATTCTATTCCATTCCACATTCCATTCCACTACTTTCCACATTCCATTTGATTCCATTCCATTCCACACGACATTCTGTTCTTTTCCATTCTACATTCCATTAAATTTCACTCCCTTCCACATTCTATTCCATTCCAATTTCCATTCCATTCAATTCCACTTTCCATTCCATTCCATTACAAATTGCATTCCACATTCCATTCCACATTCCATTCCATTCCATTCCACTTTGCAGTCCACATTCCATTCCACATTCCAGTCCACATTCCATTTCATTCCATTCCATTACACATTCTATTCCATTTCATTCCACATTCCAATACATTCCATTGAACATTCCATTCCATTTCATTCCATTCCACATTCTATTCCATTCCACATTCCATTCCATTCCATTTCACATTCCATTTCAATCCATTCCATTTCATTCCATTCCATTCCACATTCCATTACATTCCATTCCACATTCCATTCCAATCCATTCCATTCCATATTCCATTCCATTCCATTGCATTCCACATTCTATTCCATTCCAGTTTCCATTCCATTCCATTCCAGATTCCATTCCACATTCCATTCCATGCCATTCTACATTGCATTCCATTTCATTCCATTCCATTTTTTATTCCATTCAACATTCCATTCCATTCCATTCCACATTCCATTCCATTCCATTCCATTCCATTCCATTCCACATTCCATTAAATTCCATTCCATTACACATTCCATTCCATTCTATTCAACATACCATTCCATTCCATTCCACATTCCATTCCATTTATTTCCACATTTCATACAACTCCATTCCATTCCATTCCACATTCCATTTCATATTCCATGGAATGGCATTCCACATTTCATTCAACATTCCATTCCATTCCATTCCATACCACATTCCACTCCATTCCATTCCATTCCATTCCATTCCAAATTCCATTCGATTTCATATTCCATTCCATATTCCATTCCATTCCATATTCCATTCCATTCCATTCCATTCCACATTCCATTCCATTCCATATTCCATTCCATTCCATTCCATTCCACATTCCATTCCATTCCACATACCATTCCAAATTTCATTCCACATTCCATTCCACATTCCATTCCACGTTCCATTCCACGTTCTTTCCACGTTCCATTCCATTCCATTCCACATTCCATTCCATTCCATTCCACATTCCATTCCACATTCCAATCCATTCCATTCCATTCCACATTCCATTCCATTCCATTCTTCATTCTATTCCAGATTTCCACTCCATTGCATTCCACATTCCATTCCAAATTCCTTTCCATTCCATTCAATTGCACATTCCATTCCACATTCCCTTCCATTCCATTTCACATTCCTTTCCATTCTCTTCCATTCCATTCCAAATTCCATTCCACAATGCCTTTCATTCCATTTGAGTTTCCTTGCCATTCCATTCCATAATTCATTCCGCATTTCATTCCATTCCATTCCACCTTCCATTTCATTGCATTCCACGATCCATTTTAATCCATTCCACGTTCCATTCCATGTTCCATTCCACGTTCCATTACACGTTCTATTCCATAAGCCATTCCATTCCATTCCAAATTCCATTACACTTTCCACTCCATTCCACATCAGATTCCATTCCATTCCACACTGAATTGCACATTCCATTAAATATTCCAGTCCACATTCCCTTCCATTCCATTCAACATTTAATTCCATTCCATTCAATTCCATTCCACATTCCATTCCACATTCCCTTTCATTCCATTCCATTCCACATTTCATTCCATTCCATTCCACATTTCATTCAATTCCATTTCACACACAATATCGTTTCATTCCATTCCACATTCTATTAAATTCAACATTCCATTCGATTCCATTCCACATTCCATTCCAAACTATTCCACTCCATTCCATTCCATTTTCCATTCCATTCCATTGCTTTCCACAATCTATTCCATTCCTCATTCCATTCCATTCCATTCCAAATTCCATTCCATTCCATTCCACTCAATATTCCATTCCATTCAATTCTACATTTCTTTCCATTTCATGCAATTCCACATTCTATTCCATTCCACATTCCATTCCATTCCATTCCGATTTCCATTCCAATTCCATTCCATTCCATTCCACATTCCATTCCATTCTATTCCATTCTATTCCACATTCCATCCCATTCCATTTCACATTCCATTCCATTCATTTCCAAATTTCATTGCATTCCAATCCATTCCATACCCATTCCATTTCATATCCCATTGCTTTGCATAGCAAATTGCATTCCACATTCTAATCCACTCCATTCCATTCCACGTTCCATTCCATTCCATTGCATTCCACATTCCATTCCATTCCATTCCATTCCATTCCATTTCATTCCATTCCATTCCACATTCCATTCAATTCCATTCCATTCCACTCCACATTCCATTCGGTTTCATTCCACATTCCATTCCATTCCATTCCACATTCGATTCCATTTCATTCCATTCCTCATTCTCTTCCATTCCACATTTCATTCAATTCCACATTCCATTCAATTCCATTCCATTCCATTCCACATTCCATTCAATTCCAATCCATTCCATTCCCCATTTCATTCCATTGCTTTCCATTCCACATTCTATTCCATTAAACATTCCATTCCATTCCATTCCATTCCACATTCCATTCCACATTCCATTGCATATTCCATTCCATTCCATTCCACATACATTTCCTTTCCATTTTATTCCACATTCTAATCAATTCCACAGTCCATTCCCTTCCATTCCACATTCCAATCCATTCCATTCCATTCCATTGCACATTCCATTACATTCTTTTCCACATTCCATTCCATTCCATTCCATTCCACAATCTACTCCATTCCACATTACATTCGATTCCATTCCACATTCCATTCCACATTCCTTTCCATTCCATTCAATTCCACATACCATTCGGCATTCCGTTCCATTCCACGTTCCATTCCGCATTCCATTCCATTCTACATTTCATTCCACATTCCATTCCATTCCATTCCATATTCCATTCCATTGCATTCCACGTTCCATTCTAAGTCATTCCACGTTACACTCCATTTTCCTTTCCACTTTCTATTCCTCATGCCATTCCATTCCATTCCACGTTCCTTTAACCATTCCATACCAATCCATTCCACATTGCATGCCACATTCCATTCCGAATTCCAGTTCAGATTCCATTCTATTCCATTCCATTCAACATTCCATTTCATTCCATTCCACATTCCATTCCATTCCGTTTCACATACCATTCCATTTCAGTCCATTCCACATTCTATTCCATTCCACATTCCATTCCATACCATTCCACATTCCATTACAATCCATTCCATTCCATTCCGCATTCTGTTCCATTCCATTTCCTTCCACTTCCTATTCCATTCCACATTCCTTTCCATCCTATTCCACATTCCATTTCATTCCATTCCACATTCCATTCTGATCCATTCCATTCCATATTCCATTCCAATCCTTTGTATTCCACATTTCATTCCATTCCACTTTCCTTTAAATTCCTTTACACATTCAATTCCATTCCATTCCACATTCCATTCCATTCCATTTCACATTCCATTCCATTTCATTCTATTCCACATTCTATTCCATTCCACATTCCATTCCATACCATTCCACATTCCATTTCAATCCATTCCCTTCAATTCCGCATTCTGTTCCATTCCATTTCCTTCCACTTCCTATTCCATTCCACATTCCATTCCATTTCATTCCATATTTCATTCCATTCCACATTCCATTCCATTCCATTCCACATTCCTTTCCATTGCATTATAGATTTCATTCCATTTCACTCCATTCCACATTCTATTCCATTCCACAATTCATTTCATTCCACATTCCATTACACATTCCATTCCACATTCCAATACATTCCATTCCACATTCCATTCCATTCCACATTCTTTACACATTCGATTCCACATTTCATTCCACTCCTTACCACATTCCATTCCATTCCATTCCACTTTCCATTCAACGTTCCATTCCATTCCATTCCATTGCACATTCCATTCCACATTCCATTCCATTCCATTCTACATTCCATTCCACATTCTATTCAATTCCTTTCCATTACACAATGAATTCCACATTCCAATCCTTTCCATTCCAATTTCCATTCCACTTTCCATTCCATTCAGCTCCACATTCCTCTACATTCCATTCTACATTGCATTCCATTCCATTCAATTCCAAATTCCATTCCATTCCATTCCACATTAAATTCCATTCCATTCCATTTGCTTTCCATTCCTTTCCATTCCACTCAATTCCACATTCCGTTCCACTCCACTTTCCTTTCCGTTACATTGCTTTCCCTTTCCATTCTATTCCATTCCACATTCCTTTCCATTCCACATTCCATTGCATTCCATTCCACATTCCATTCAATTCCATTCCATTCCACTTTCCATTCCATTCCATTCCACATTCCTTTCCATTCCACATGCCATTCCATTCCATTGCATTCCACATTCCATTCCACATTCCACTACACGTTCCATTCCACGTTCCATTCCACGTTCCATTCAACATTCCATTCCACCTCCCATTCCATGCCATTCCTCATTCAATTCCTTATTCCTTTCCATTCCATTCCACGTTCAATTCCGCATTCCATTCCATTCTATTCCACATTCCATTCCAATCCATTCCACATTCCATTTCACATTCTATTCCATCGCATTCCTCTTTCCATTCCTTTCCATTCCATTCCAAATTCCATTCCATTCCATATCCCATTCCCTTCCATTGCACATTCTATTCCATTCCATTCCACATTCAATCCACATTTCATTCCACATTCCATTGCGTTCCATTCCATATTCCATTCCATTCCATTCCATTCCACATTCCATTCCACTTTCCTTTACACATTTCTTTCCATTCCATTCCACATTCCATTGCATTCCATTCCACTTTCCTTTCCATTTAACATTCAATTCCAGATTCCATTCTGTTTATTTCCACATTCCATTCTGTTCCATATTACATTCCATTCCATTCCATTCCACATACCTTTTCAATTTCCATTCCACATTTCATTTCATATTCCATGTCACTTTCCATTCAATTCCATTCCATTCCACATTCAATTCCTTTCCATTCCACATTCCATTCCATTCCATTCCACATTCCATTCCACATTCCATAACATTTCATTCCACATTCTTTCCACATACCCTTCCACATTGCCTTACACATTCCATTCCATTCCGCTCCACATTCCATCCCATTCCATTCCACATTCTCTTCCATTTCGTTCCAGATTCCTTTCAACATTCCATTCCACTTTCCATTCTACGTTCCTTTAAACATTCCCTTTCACCTTCCATTACATTACATTGTACATTTCATTCCACATTCCATGGCTTTCCATTACACATTCCATATCACATTCCATTCCATTCTATTCCACACTCCATTCCATTACATTCTACATTTCATTCCAGTTTCCATTCCATGTTCCATTCCATTCCATTCCACATCCCATTCCTTTTCATTCCACATACCATTCAACATTCCTTTCCACATTCCATTCCACCTTCCATTAAACATACCCTTTCACGTTCCATTGCATTATATTCTACATTCCATTCCATTCCATTGCTCATCTCTTACCACATTCCATTCCATTCTATTACACATTGCATTCCATTACATTCCACATTCCATTCCACATTCCATTCCACGTTCCAATCCATTCCATTCCAATTTCCATTCCACGTTCCATTAGACATTCCATTCCACGTTCCATTCCACGTTCCATTCCATTCCATTCCACTTTCCATTCCACATTCCATTCTATTCCATTCCATGTTCCATTCCATTCCACATTCTATACCATTCCACATTCCAATCCACTGCATTCCACATTCCATTCCATTGCATTCCACAATCCATTCCATTCCATTCCACATTCCATTCCTTTCCATTCCTCACTTCATTCTACATTCCATTCCACATTCCATCCCATTCCATTCCACCTTCCATTCGACATTCCGTTGCTTTCCATTCGATTCCACTTTCCATTCCATTCCACTTTCCATTGAACATTCCAATCCACATTCCATTCGAAACCACATTCCATTCCACATTGCATTCCATTCCATTCCACAATCCATTCCACATTCCATTCCACATTCTCCATTCCATTCCATTCCACATTCTATTACGCATTCCATTCCATTCCATTCGATTCCACTTTCCATTCCTGTTTCCATTCCATTCCATTCGACACCACATTCCATTCCACATTCCATTCCATTTCATTGCACATTCCATTCCACATTCCATTCCTTTCCATTCCACATTCCATTCCACATTCTATTCCAATCCTTTCCTTTACTCATTCCATTCCACTTTCCATTCCTTTCCATTCAAATTTCCATTCCACATTCCATTAATTTCTATTCTAATTTCCGTTTCACATTTCAATCCATTCGGCTCCACATTCCACTCCATTCCTTTCTACTTTCCATTCCATTCCATTCCATTCCAAATTCCATTCCATTCCATTCCGCATTCCATTCCATTCCACTCCATTTTCCATTACACATTCCAATCCACTTTAAATTCCACATTCCAAAACACTTTCCATTCCACTTTCAATTTCACTTTCCATTCTACGTCCCGTTCCATTCCATTCCACTTCCCATTCCACATTCCATTCCAAATTCCATTACATATCCCATTCCAGATTCCATTCCATTCCATTCAACATTCCATTCAATATTCTTTTCCATTCCGTTCCACATTCCATTAGATTCCATTCCACATTCCATTCCATTCCATTCCATATTCCATTCCATTCCATTCCACATTCCATTCCACTCCATTCCACATTCCATTCCATTCCATTCCACATTCCATGCCATTCCATTCCACATTCCATTCCATTCCATTCCACATTGCATTCCATTCCATTCCACATTCCATTCCATTACTTTGCATTCCATTCCACATTCCATTCCTTTCCATTCCACATTCCATTCCATTCCATTCCATTCCACATTCCATTCCATTCCATTCCACATTCCATTCCATTCCATTCCACATTCCATTCCATTCCATTCCACATTCCATTCCATTCCTTTCCACATTCCATTCCATTCCTTTCCATTCCATTCCACATTCCATTCCTTTCCATTCCTCTTTTAATTTGACATTCCGTTCCTCATTCTATTTCATTCCATTCCACCTTCCATTCCACATTCAATTCCATTCCATTCTATTCCACATTCCATTCCACATTCCATTCCATTCCACATTCCGTTGCACATTCCATTCCACATTCTGTTCGATATAACATTCCATTCCATTCCATTCCACAATCCATTTCACATTTCTTTCCACATTCCGTTCCACATTCCATTCCAATCCATTCTGCATTCCATTCCATTTTCCATTCCATTGCATTCGATCCCAGATACCATTCCACTTTCCATTCCTTTCCATTCGTTACCACATTCCATGCCGCGTTCCATTCCATTCCGTTGCACATTCCATTCCCCTTTCCATTCCATTCCATTCCACATTCCATTCTGCATTCTATTCCATTCCTTTCCATTACATATTCCATTCCACATTTCATTCCACATTCCATTCCGTTCCATTACATTTTCCATTTCATTCCATTTCACATTCCATTCCACGTTCCATTCCGCATTCCACTCCACGTTCCATTCCATTCCAGTCCACATTACATACCATTCCATTATATTTCATTCCGCATTCCATTCCTTTCTATTCTACATTGAATTCCACATACAATTCCAATACATTCCACATTCCATTCCATTCATTTCCACATTCCATTCCTTTACAATCCACATGTATTCCACAAACCATTCCGTGTTCCATTCCACATTCAATTCCACGTTCCATTCCACGTTCCTCTCCATTCCATTCCACGTTCCATTCCACCTTCCATTCCACTTACCATTCCACTTTACATTACACGTTCCATCCCATTCCATTCCACTTTCCATTCCACGTTCCTTTCCATTCCATTCCGCGTTCCATTCCACATTCCAATTCACTTTCCATTCCACGCTCCATTCCACATTCCATTACAGGTTCCATTCCTCGTTCCATTCCAAGTTCCATTCCACATTCCATTCCATTCCATTCCATTCCGCATTCCATTCCACATTGCATTCCATTCCATTCCACATTCCATTCCACATTCCATTCCGTTCCATTCCACATCTCTTTCCACTTTCCATTCCACATTCCATTACTTTCCATTACACAATGCATTCCACATTCCATTCCACATTCCATTAATTTCCATTCCACATTCCCATCCTTTCCATTGCGCATTCTATTCCACATTTCATTCCACATTCCATTCCATTGCATTCCAGATTCCATTCCACATTCCAGTCCATTCATTCCACCTTCCATTCCACATTCCATTCCACAATCCATTCCACATTCTATTCCACGTTCCATTCCAGTCCATTCCTCATTCCATTCCACTTTCCATTCCATTGCATTCCACTTTCCATTCCACATTCCATTGCCCATTCCGTTCCACGTTCCATTCTACATTCCATTCCACGTTCCATTCCACATTCCATTCCTCGTTCCATTCCACTTTCCATTCCACGTTCCATTCCACTTTCGATTTCATTCCATTCCACATTCCATGCCACATTCCATTGCCCATTCCATCCCAAGTTCCATTGCACGTTGCATTCCACATTCCTTTCCACGTTCCATTCCATTTCATTCCCCATTCCATTCCACATTCTATTCCATTTCATTCCACTTTCCATTCCACATTGTATTCCAGATTCCATTCCATTCTATTGCACCTCCCATACCATTACATTCTATTCCATTCCACAATCCATTCCATTCATTTCCACATTCCATTCCACATTGCATTTTATTCCATTCCACATTCCGTTCCCTTGCATTCCACATTCAATTCCATTGTATTCCACATTCCATTCCACAGTCCATTCCACTATCCTTTCCACATTTCATTCCTTTTTACATTCCACGTTCCATTCCACTTTCCATTCCACTTTCAATTCCATTCAATTCCAAGTTCCATTCCAAATGCCGTTCCATTCCACTCCACTTTCCTTTCCACATTCCATTCAACGCTACATTCTGTTAAACTCCACATTGCATTCCACATTCCATTCCACATTCCGTTCCATTCCATTCCACATTCCATTCCACGTTCCATTCAACATTTCATTCCACATTGCATTCCATTCCATTCCACATTTCATTCCACATTCCTTTCTACCTTCCATTCCACATTCCATTCCACCTTCCATTCCATGTTCCATTCCAAGTTTCACTCCAAGTTTCATTCCATTGCATTCCACATTCCATTCCACGTTCCATACCATTCCATTCCACGTTCCATTCCATTGCTTTCCACGTTCCATTTCATTCCATTCTATGTTCCTTTCCACCTTCCATTTCACATTCCATTCCAACTTCCATTCCTTTCCATTGCCCATTCTATTCCCCATTCCATTCCATTGCTTTCCACTGCCCATTCCGTTCAATTCCACATTCCTTTCCATTCCATTACATTCCATTCGACATTCCATTTCATTGCATTCCGCATTCCCTTCCATTCCATTCCATTCCATTCCACATTCTATTGCATTCCATTCCACATTCCATTCCATTCCAATCCATTCCATTCCATTCCACATTCCATTCCACATTCCTTTCCCTTCCATTACACACTCCATTACATTCCATTTCACATTCCATTCCACGTTCCATTCCACGTTCCATTCCGTGTTCCATTCCATTGCATTCCACATTCCATACCATTCGATTTCATTTCTTTCCCTATTTCATTACATTCCATTCCAAATTATATTCCACATACCATTCCATTCCACTGCACATTCCATTCCATTCAATTCCACATTTCGGTCCTTTCCAATCCACATTACATTCCACATACTATTCCGTGTTCCTTTCCACATTCCATTAAACTTTCCATTCCATGTTCCATTCCATTCCATTCCATTCCACTTTCCATTGCATGTTCTTTCAACTTTCCATTCCACATTCCATTATATGTTCCATTCCATTCCATTCCACTTTCCATTCCACGTTCCACTCCACGTTCCACTCCACATTACATTCCATGCTCCATTCCACATTCCATTACACGTTCCATTCCACTTTTCATTCCAAGTTCCATTCCACGTTTCATTCCATTCCATTCCACGTTCCATTCCGTTCAATTTCACATTCCATTCCGCATTCTATTCCACAATGCATTCCACATTCCATTACGTTCCATTCCACATTGCATGCCACGTTCCATTCCACTCCATTCAACATTCCTTTCCACTTTGCATTCCATTCCAGTCCACATTCCATTCCACATTCCATTCAATTTCTTTCCACATTCCTATCCATTCCATTGCACATTGCATTGCACATTCCATTCCACATTCCATTCCATTCCATTTCTCATTCAATTCGTCATTCCATTCCACATTCCATAATACATTCCATTCCACATTCTATTCCATTACGTTCCACATTTCATTCCACAATACATTCCATTCCACATTCTATTCCATTCCATTTCACATTTCATTCCACATTCCATTCCATTCCATTCCACGTTCCATTCCACTCCATTCCATATTCCATTCCACATTCTATTCCACATTCCATTCCATTACATTCTATTCCACATTCCATTATATTCCATTCCTCATTGCATTACATTCCATTCCACATTCCATTCCACATTCCATTCCACATACCATTCCACGTTGTATTCTATTCCATTGCATTCCACATTCCGTACTATTCCATTCCACATTCCATTCCATTCCATTCTACATTCCATTGTACGTTCCATTTCATTCCATTCCACATTCCATTTCACATTCCATTCCATTGCTTTCCACATTCCATTCCACATTCCATTCCACATTCCATTACACGTTCCATTCCACATTCCATTCCACGTTCTATTCCCAGTTCCATTCCATTCCATTCCACGTTCCATTCCACGATCCATACCATTCCATTCCACTTTGCATTCCTTTGCATTCTGCGTTCCATTTCATTCCATTCCATGTTCTATTCTACCTTGCATTTCACATTCCATTCCACCTTCCATACCTTTCCATTACCCATTCCATTACATTCATTTCCACTTCCCATTCCATTCAATTCCACATTGCTTTCCATTCCATTACATTCCATTCAATTTCACATTGCTTTCCATTCCATTCCATTCCATTCCACATTCCGTTCCACATTCCGTTCCATTCCATTCCATGTTCCATTCCACGTTCATTTGAACTTTCCGTTCCACGTTCAATTCCATTCCATTCCACATTCCATTACATTCCATTCCACATTCTATTCCACATTCTTTTCCATATTCAATTCCATTCCATTCTATTCCACATTCCATTACATTCCATTCCACATTGCATGGCATTCCATTCCATTCCACAATCCATTCCACATTCTATTCCACGTTCCATTCCACGTTCCATTCCATTGCATTCCATTTCACATTCCATAACATTCCATTCAACATTACATTACATTCCATTCCACATTGCACTTTATATTCTATTCCATTCCATTCCATTCCAAATTCCACTCCACATTCCAATCCATTGCATTCCATTCCGCATTCCATTCCACATTCCATTCCATTCCAATCTGCCTTCCATTCGACGTTCCATTCCACATTTCATTCTTCGTTCCATTGCACGTTCCATTCCTCGTTCCTATCCATGTTCCATTCCATTCAATTCCACGTTGCATTCCATATTCCATTCCATTACATTACACTTTCTTTCCACATTCCTTTCCACATTCCATTCAACATTACATTCTGTTGCATTCCACATTCCATTCCACATTCCATTCCATTTCATTCCACATTCCATTCCACATTCCATTCCACATTCCTTTCCATTCCTCTTTGCATTCCACTTTCTATTCCATTCCATTCTACATTGCATTGTACATTCCTTTCCGTTCCATTGCACACTCCATTCCACATTCGATTCCATTCCATTCCACGTTCCATTCCACATTAATTTCCACATTCCAATCCAAGTTCCATTCCATTCAATTCCACGTTCTATTCAACTTTCCATTCCTTTCAATATCACTTTCCATCACATATTCCATTCCACATTCCATTCCTCATACCATTCCACTTTACATTCCATGATCCAAACCACGTTCCATTCCATGTTGCATTCCATTCCATTTCACGTTCCATTCCACATTCCATTCCACGTTACATTGCACATTCCATTCCACTTCTCATTCCATTCCATTCCACATTACATTCCACTTTCCATTCCGTTCCATTCCACATTACATTCCACTTTCCATTCCGTTCCATTACACATTCTATTCCACATACCATTCCACATTCCATTCCACATTCCAGTGCACGTTGCATTCTGTGTTCCATTCCACGTTCCATTCCACGTTCTTTTCCATTCCATTCCACGTTCCATTTCATTGCATTCCACGTTGCATTTCATTCCGTTACACATTCAATTCCACATTTCTTTTCACATTCAATATAACATTACATTTCACCTTCCATTCTATTCCATTCCATTCCATTCCATTCCACACTCCATTCCATTCCATTCCACATTCCTTTCCATTCCATTCCTCATTCCATTCTAAATTCCATTCTATTCCATTCCACATTCCATTCCATTCCATTCCACGTTCCATTCCATGTTCCATTCCACAGTAAATTCCACATTCCATTCCACATTCCATTTCACATTCCATTCCACGTACATTTCCATGTTCGCTTCCACATTCCATTCCATTCAATTCCATGTTCCATTTCACTTTCCATTCCATTCCATTCCAAATTCCATTCCATTCCATATTCGTTTCCATTCCACATTCCATTCCATTCCATTCCACATTCCATTCCATTACATTCCATGTTCCATTCCATTCCATTCCACATTCAATTACACATTCCATTCCTGGTTGCAATCCACTTTCCTTTCCACGTTCCATTCACCATTCCGTTCCCTTCCATTCCATTACGTTCCACTTTCCATTCCACGTTCCATTCCACGTTGCATTCCACGTTTCATTCCACGTTCCATTCCGAGTTCCATTCCTTTCCCTTCCACATTCCATTCTATTGCATTGCACATTTCATTCAATTCCATTCCATATTGGAGTCCACATTCTCTTCAACTCCTTTCCATTCCACATTGCATTAGACATTCCACTCCATTCCATTACATTCCATTCCACATTCAATTCCATTTCATTCTATTCCACATTACATTCCATTCCATTCCAAATTCCGTTCCATTACATTTCACATTCCATTGCATTTCCTTCCATTCCACATTCGATTCTGTTCCACATTCCATTCCATTCCATTCCATTCCATTCCATTCCACGTTCCATTCCATTCCATTCCATTCCATTCCACGTTCCATTCCATTCCATTCCATTCCATTCCATTCCACGTTCCATTCCATTCCATTCCATTCCATTCCATTCCATTCCATTCCATTCCATTCCATTCCATTCCACATTCCATTCCATTCCATTCCATTCCATTCCATTCCATTCCATTCCATTCCACATTCCATTCCATTCCATTCCATTCCACATTCCATTCCGTTCCATGCTACATTACATTCTATTTCATTCCATTCCACATTGTATTCCATTCCACATTCCATTCCATTTTATTCCATATTCCATTAGATTACATTCAATTCCATTCCACATTCCATTGCATTCCATTCCATTCCAACTTCCATTCCATTTTTTCCAAATTCCATTCCATTCCATTGCTCATTCCATTCCACTCATTTCCACATCTCATTTAATTACATTCCATTCCATGAAACATTGCATTTCTTATTCCATTTCATTCCATTACACATTGCTTACAACTTTCTATTCCATTTCATGCCATTCCACATTCCATTCCATTCAATATCACATTCCAATCCATTATATTCCATTCCATACCATTCCATTCCATTCCACATTCCATTCCACTTTCCACATTCCACTTTCCATTCCATTCCATTCCATTCTATTCCACATTCCATTCCATTCCATTCCACATTACATTCCATTCCACATGCCATTCTATGCGATTCCATTCCACATTCCAATCCATTCCATTCCACATTCCATTCCATTCCGTCCCATTCCATTCCACATTCCACTACATTCAATTCCATTCCACATTCCTTTCCTTTCCTTACCACATTCCATTCCATTCCATACCACATTCCATTCCATTCCATTCCACATTCCATTCCATTCCTTTCTGCGTTCCATTCCCTTCCATTCCACATTCTATTGAACATTCCATTCCAAATTCCCTACCATTCCATCCCAACTTCCTGCCATTCCACATTCCATTCCGCTTTCCATTCCATTCAATTCTGCATTCCATTTCATTCCAATCCATTCCACTTTCCATTGCAATCCATTCCACCTTCCATTCCATTCCATTACACTTTCTATTTCACATTCCATTCCACATTCTATTCCACGTTCCATTCCATTTCATTCCACATTCCTTTCCAGTCCATTCCACATTCCATTCCACGTTCTTTTCCATTCCATTCCACATTTCATTCCATTCCTTTCCACATTCCATTCCATTCAATTCCTCATTTTATTACATTCCATTACATTCCACATTACATTCTATTCCATTGCTATTCCATTACATTAAATTTCATTTTGTTCCACATTCCATTTTATTCCATTCCACATTCCATTCCATTCAATTCCACATTCCATTCCACATTCTATTCCACTTTCCATTCCATTTCATTCCACATACCATTTAATTCCTTTCCACATTCCATTCCTTTCCATTCTACATTGCATTCCACATTCCATTCCTTTCCATTCCACATTCCATTCCACATTCCTTTCCGCATTCCATTCCACATTCCATTCCATTCCATTCCACATTCCATTCCACCTTCCATTCCACGTTGCATTCCATGTTTCATTGCACGACACCTTCCACTTTCCACTCCTTTCCATTGCACATTCCATTCCATTCCATTCCACATTCCATTCCACTTTCCATTCCATTCCATTGCACGTTCCATTCCACGTTAAATTTCACATTCCATTCCACATTGCATTCCAAGTTCCATTCCATTTCATTCCATTGCATTACACGTTCCATTCCACGTTCCATTGCACATTCCATTACACATACCAATCCACGTTTCATTCCATTCTTTCCAAATTCCTTTACACTTTCCATTCTATTCAATTCCACGTTCCATTCCACATTCCGTTGCCCATTCCATTCCACTCTCCATTCCTCATTCCAATACATTTTCAATTCCACTTTCCATTCCAAATTCAATTCCATTCCATTCCATTGTACATTCCATTCTGTATTCCATTCCATTCCATTTCACTTTACTTTCCAAATTCCCTTTCACATTCTGTTCCACATTCAATTTCAGTTTCCATTCCATTACATTCCATTCCGTTACACATTCCATTCCATTACATTCCACATTCCACTCCACATTCCATTCCACATTCCATTCCACATTCCATTACACTGTCCATTCCACATACCATTCCACTTTCCTTTCCACATTCCATTTAACACTCCACTCCACATTTCTTTCGTTCCATTCCACATTCCATTCCACATTTTATTACACGTTCCATTACACTTTCCATTTGACATTCCATTCCTTTCCACTATAAGTTCCATTCCACATTCCACTCCATTCCGTTCCACTTTCCTTTCTACATTCCATTCCACATTCCATTCAACATTACTTCGGTTCCATTCCACATTCCATTCCACATTCCATTCCAAATTCCATTCCATTGCATTCCACATTCCATTCAACATTCCATTCAATATTTCATTCCGCATTCCATTCCATTGCCTTCCACATTCCACTCCACATTCCATTCCATTCCATTCCACATTCCATTCCAGATTCCATTCCACATTCCATTGCATTCCTTTTCACATTCCATTCCGTTTCATTCCACATTCCATTCCGCATTCCGTTCCATTCTATTCCACGTTCCATTACACTTTCCGTTCCACGTACCATTCCACGATCCATTCCATATTCCATTCCATGCCATTCCACATTCCATACCATTCCATTCCACTTTCCATTCCATTCCATAACGCTTTCGATTCCATTCCATTCCACAATCCATACCATTCCATTCCACATTCCATTCCATTCCGTTCCACATAACATTCCAGATTCCATTCCACATTCCATTCCAGATTCCATTCCACATTCCATTCCATTCCATTCCACATTCAATTCCGTTCCATTCCACATTCCATTTCAAATTCAATTCCACTTTCCATTCCATTCCATTCCACATTCCATTGCATTCCATTCCGCATTGCTTTAAACATTCCAATCCATTCCTTTCCACATTCCATTCCATTCCACTCCACATTCAATTAGATTCCATTCCATTCCATTCGACATTCCATTCCATTCCATTCCATATTCCCTTCCACATTCCATTTCAAATTCTGTTTCACGTTCCATTCCATTTCAGTTTCCATTCCACATTCCATTCCATTCCATTCCACATTCTTTTCGGCTCCATTCCACCTTCTATTCCACGTTCCATTACACGTTGCATTCCACGTTAGATTCCACGTTCCATTCCACATTCCATTCCATTCCATTGTACTTTTCATTTCACATTGCATTCCAAATTCCATTCCACCTTACATTCCGTTCCATTTCACATTCCACTCCACATTCCATTTAAAATTCCATTCCATTCCATTCAGAATTCCATTACACGTTCCATTCCACATTCCATTCCATTTCACATTCTATTCCATTCCACACCACATTGCATTCCACATTCCATTCCCAATTGGATTCCATTCCATTCCACATTCCATTCCACATTCCATTCCATTCTATTCCAATTTCCATTCCACTTTCCAGTCCTCATTTCATTCCACGTAGCATTCCGTCCCATTTCACATTCCATTACACATTCCATTACATTCCATTCCACTTTGAATTCCACATTCCATTCAACATTCCATCTCATTCCGCATTCCATTTCCAATTCCTTTGCATTCCAGTCCACATTCTATTCCACATTCCATTTCAATCCATTCCATATTCCACTCCATTCCAATCCACATTCCATTCCACTATCCATTCGATTTCTTTCCAGATTCCATTCCACATTCCATTCCATTCCATTACACATTCAATTACACATTCCATTCTATTCCATTCCACGTTCCATTCCACGTTCCATTCCACATTCTATTCCGCAATCCGATACACGTTTCATTCCATTCCATTCCGTGATCCATTCTACGTTCCATTACATTCCATTCCAAGTTCCATTCCGCATTATATTGCACATTCCATTCTACGTTCCATTCCACCTTCCATTCTACGACCCATTCGATTCCATTCCCTTTTCCATTCCATTCCATTCCACGTTCTGTTTCATTCCCTTCCGCATTCCATTCTCCATTCCGTTTTACTTTACTTTCCACATTCCATTGCACTTTCCACATTCCACATTCCATTCCATTCCATTCCATTCTATTCTATTATATTCCACATTCCATTCCATTCCACATTACGTTCCATTCCACATTCTATTCTATTCGATTCCATATCACATTCCAATATATTCCATTCCACATTCCTTTCCATTCCGTCCCATTCGATTCCACATTCCACTACATTCAATTCCATTCCACATTCCATTCCATTCCATACGACATTCCTTTCCATTCCATACCACATTCCATTGCATTCCATACCACATTCCATTCCATTCCATTCCTTATTCCATTCCATTCCATTCCGCATTCCATTCCATTCTGCATTCAATTCCATTCCATTCCGCAATCCATTCCATTCTGCATTCCAATCCATTCCATTCCACATTCTATTGAACATTCCGTTCCACATTCCATTCCATTCCATCCCACCTTCCTGCCATACCACATTCTAATCCACTTTCCATTCCATTCAATTCCGCATTCCATTTCATTCCATTCCGTTCCACTTTCCACTCCATTGCATTTCACATTCCATTCCATTCCATTACACATTCCATTCCACATTCCATTCCACATTCTATTCCACGTTCCATTCCATTTCATTCGATATTCATTTCCAGTCCATTCCACATTCCATTCCACTTTCTATTCCATTCCATTCCATTCCACATTTCATTCCATTCCTTTCCACATTCCATTCCATTCAATTCCTCATTTCATTCCATTCCGTTGCATTCCACATTCCATTCATTTCCATTCACTTTCCATTCCATTCCATTTTGTTCCACAATCCATTCCATTCCCTTCCTCATTCCATTCCATTCCTTTCCACATTCCATTCCACATTCCATTCCACATTCTATTCCACTCTCTATTTCATTTCATTCCACATTCCTTTTCATTCCTTTCCACATTCCATTCCGTTCCATTCTACATTGCATTCCACATTCAATTCCATTGCGTTCCACATTCCATTCCACATTACTTTCCACATTCCATTCCACATTCCATTCCATTCCATTTTCCATTCCACATTCCATTGCATTCCTCTGCACATTCCATTCCAAGTTCCATTCCTGATTCCAATCCACATTCCATTCATTTCCATTCCACATTCCATTCCACTTTCCTTTGCATGCCCTTCCACATTCCATTCCTCATTCTGTTCCACTCCATTCCACATTACATTCCATTCCAAACCACCTTGCATTCCATATTCCACTCCACATTTCATTCCACAATCCGTTCCACATTGCATTCCACATTCCATTCCATTTCATTCCACATTCCTTTCCACATTCCATTTCAAGTTGCATTCCATTCCATTCTATGTCCCATTCCAAATTCCATTGCAAATTGCATTCCACGTTCCATATCATTCTATGCCACGTTCCTTTCGATTGCATTCCACTTTCTGTTCCACTTTCCTTTCCACATATCATTCCACATTCCATTCCACGTTGCATACCATTCTATTCCACGTTCCATTCCATTCCATTCCACTTTCCATTACACATTCCATTCCACAATCTATTCCACATTGCATTCCACGTACAATTCCATTCAATTCAACTTTGCTTTCCACGTCCATTCCATTCCATTCTACGTTCCATTCCACATTTCATTGGACATTTCTTCCCACGATCCATTCCACATTCCATTCCGCGTTCCATTAGAGGTTCCATTCCACGTTTCACTCCATGTTCTATTCCATGTTACATTCCACGTTCCATTCCACGTTCCATTCCATTCCATTCCACGTTCCATTCCGCATTCCATTCTATTCCTTTCCACATTCTATTAAACATTCCATTCCACATTCCATTGCATTCCATCCTACCTTCCATTCCATTCCACATTTGATTCCACATTCCATTCCACTTTCCATTCCATTCAATTCCGCATTCCATTCCATTCCATTCAATTTCATTACATTCCATTCCACATTGCATTCCATTCCATTCCACATTCCATTCCATTTCACATTCCATTCAATTCCTTTCCACATTCCGTTCCATTCAATTCCACTCTACATTCCACATTCCTTTACACATTCTACTCCACGTTCCATTCCATTTCATTCTGCGTTCCATTCCAGTCGATTCCACTTTCCGTTCCACTTTCTATTCAATTCCATTCCATATTCCATTCCATTCCTTTCCACATTCCATTCCATTCAATTCCTCATTCCATTCCATTCCATTCCATTCTACATTCCAATACACTTTCCTTTCCATTCCACTCGACGTTCCATTCCACTTTCCATTGCACATTCCTTTCCATTCCTTTCCATTCCCTTCCACATTCCATTCCACATTCCCTTCCGCTTTCCATTCCATTCTTTTCCATATTCAATCCCACATAAAATTCTATTCCATTCTACATTACATTCCACATTCCATTGCACATTCCCTTCCACATTCCATTCCATTCCATTCCACATTCTATTCCACATACGAATCCATTCCATTCCACATTCCATTCCACATACGGTTACATACTTTTAAACATCCCATTCCATTCCAATCCGCATTCCTTTCCACGTTCAGTTCCATTCCATTCCACGTTTCATTCCACCTTCCATTCCACGTTCCATTCCACGTTCCATTCTATTCCAGTCCACATTCCATTCCATTCCATTCCACGTTCCATTCCACTTTCCATTCCACGTCGCATTCCATTCCATTCCACTTTCCAATCCATTCCATTCCACATTCCATTCAATTCTGCATTGCATTCCATTCCATTCCGTTCCATTCCATTCCACATTCGTTTCCATTGCATTCCACATTCCATTCCGTTCCATTTCACGTTACATTCCACATTCCATTCCACATTCCTTTCCACATTCCATTACATTCGACTCCACATTCCACTCCACATTCCATTGAACATTACATTCCACATTCTTTTCCATCCATTCCACATAACATTCCACATAGCATTCCAGTCCAGTACACATTCCATTCCACATTCCATTCCATTCCATTTAAACATTCCATTCCATTACACAGTCCAATACACTTTCCATTCCATTCCACATTCCGTTCCATTCTATGCCACATTCCATTCCACATTCCATTACTTTCCATTCCATCTTCCATTCCACATTCCACTCCACGTTCCATTCCACTTTCCATTCCACGTTCCTTTCCACGTTCCATTCTAAGTTCCATTCCACTTTCTACTACATTTCTTTCCACATTCCATTCCGTTCCATTCCACTTTCCTTTCCATTCCATTCCATTCCACGTTCCATTCCATGTTCCATTTCACGTTCCATTCCATTCAATTCCACATTCAATTCGACTTTCCATTCCGTTCCATTCCATATTCCATTCCATTCCATTCCACATTGCATTCCTTGCCTTTTCACATTCCCTTTCCTTCCATTCCACATTCAATTCCATTCCTTTTCACATTCCTTTCCATTCCATTCCACATTCCATTCCACATTTCATTCCATTCCATTCCTTTCAACATTCCATTCCACATTTCATTCCATTCCATTCCATTCCAAATTCCATTCCATTCCATTCCACATTCCATTCCATTCCATTTCAAATTCCATTCCATTCCATTCCACATTCCATTACGTATTCCCTTCCTTTCCATTCCATTCCATTCCATTCCTTTCCTTTCTTTTCCATTCTATTGAGTTCCACATTCAATTGCATTCCATTCAATTACACATTCCATTCCATTCCTTTCCATTCCATATTCCTTTGCATTCCATTCCATTGCACAGTGCATTCCATTCCATTCCACATTCCATTCCATTCCATAACACATTCGATTCCACATTTCATTCCATACCATTCCACATTCCATTGGACATTCCATTCCATTTCATTCCACATACCATGCGACCTTCCATTCCACATTCTATTCATTTCCATTCCACATTCCATTCCACATTCCTTTTCACATTCCGTTCCCTTCTTTTCCATTCCATTCCACATTCTGTTAAATTCCATTCCACATTCTATTACATTCCACATTCCTTTCCACATTCCATTACATTCCATTGAACACTCTATTCCATTCCTTACCACATTGCATTCCAATCCATTCCATTACATTACATTCCCTTCCACATTCCATTCCTTTCAATTCAATATTCCATTCCATTCCATTCCACATTCCATTCCTTTGCATTCCACATTCCATTCCATTCCACAATCCATTCCACATTCCATTCCACGTTCCACTCATTTCCATTCCACATTTCATTCCACATTCCATTCATATACTTTGCATTACATTCCAAATTCCCTTCCATTCCTTTCCAAATTCAATTTAATTCCGTTCCACATTCCATTCCATTTCACGTTCCAGTCCATTCCATGCCATTCAAAATCACATTCCATTCCAGATTCCATTCCACTCCATTCCACATTCTATTCCACGTTGCATTTCACATTGCATTCTACATTCCAGTCCACATTCCATTCCATTCCATTCCACATTCCACTGCATTCCATTCCATTCCACATTCCAATCCATTCCATTCAACATGCCATTCCACATTCCACTTCATTTCTTTCCACATTCCATTCAACATTCCAATCCACGTTCCATTCCATATTCCATGGCATTCTATTCCACATTCCGTTGCATTCCATTCCTTTGTACATTCCATTCCATTCCATGGCATTCTATTCCACATTCCGTTGCATTCCATTCCTTTGTACATTCCATTGCAGTCCATTACATTCCACATTCCATTCCATTCCTTTCAATTGCAGTCCAACTTCCATTCTTTTTCATTCCACATTCTATTCTATTGTATTCCACATTCCAGTCCATTCCATTCCACATTCTATTCCACATTCCATTCCGTTCCATTGCACAATCCATTCCATTCCATTACACATTGCGTTCCATTCCATTGCACATTCCATTCTACATTCCATTCCACATTACATTCCATTCCTTTCCACATTCAATTCCACATTCCCTTGCATATTGCATTCCAAGTTCCATTCCACTCTATTCCACATTGCATTCCACAATCCTTTAGATTACATTCCACATTCCATTCCATTCCATTCCATTCCAATCTAAATTCCTTTCCATTCCATTCCACCTTGCTTTCCATTCTATTCCACATTCCATTCCATTCCATTCCACGTTCCATTCCATTCCATTTCAAACTCCATTGCATTCAATTCCATTCCATTCCACATTTCATTCCATTTCATTCCACATTCAATGCCATTCCATTTCAAATTCCATTCCATTCCAATACGTTCCATTCCACATTCCATTCCATTCCATTTCAAATTCCATTCCATTCCTATCCATTCCATTCCAAATTCCAATCCATTCCATTCCACGTTCCATTGCACGTTCCATTCCACATTCCATTCCACATTCCATTTCTGTTCATTTCACATTCCATTCCACCTTCCATTCCACGTTCCTTTCCTCTTTCCTTTCCACGTTGTATTCCATGTTCCATTCCACGTTCCATTCCTTTCTATTCCACATTCCATTCCACATTCCGTTCCACACACCATAGCACATTCAATTCTGGTTCCATGCCTTTCCATTCCACGTGCCATTTCACGTTCCATTATATTCCATTCCACATTTCATTCCACATTCCATTCCATTCCATTCCACATTCCATTCCACATTAAGCTCCGTTCCATTCCAATTTCCACTGCATTCAATTCCACATTCCATTCCACATTTCACTCAATTCCTCTCCACATTCCATTGCACATTCCATTCCGTATTCCATTCCACATTTCATTCCATTCCATTCTACATTTCATTCCATTCCATTTGAGATTCCATTCAATTCCATTCCATTCCACTCCATATTCCATTTCAGTCCATTCCACATTCCATTCCATTCCATTTCAAATTCCATTCCACTCCATTCCATTCCACATTCCATTCCATTCCTTTCCACATTCAACTCCATTCCATTCCATTCCACGTTCCATTCCACATTCAATTCTGCGTTCCATTATACGTTCCGTTCCACGTTCCATTCCATTCCATTCTACGTTCCATTACACATTCCATTCCACATTCAATTCCATGCCATTCCAGATTTTATTACACATTCCATTGCATTCCAATCATTTCCTCATTCCACTCCACTGCATTGCGTATTACATTCCACATTCCATTGCACATTACATTCCACATTCCATTCCTTTCCATTCCACATTCCATTCCATTCCATTCCACATTCCATTCCATTCCACTTGCCATTCCGTTCCTTTCCATTCCACATTCCATTCCATTGCATTCCATTCCACATTCCATTCAGTTCCATTCCACATTTCATTCCATATTCCATTCCACGTTCCATTCCCCGTTCCATTCCACATTCCATTAAAGTTTCCATTCCATTGCATTCCACATTCCATTCCACATTCCATTCCATTCCATTCCACGTTCCATTCCACATTCCATTCATTTCTTTTGCATTCCACATTCCATTAGACACCGTTCCATTCCACTTTCCATTCCGTTCCATTCCAATCCATTGCATTCCATTCCAAATTCCATTCCATTCATTACCACAGTCCATTCCACATTCCATTCCATTCCATTCCATTCCACATGCCTTTCCGTTCAATTTGACATTCCGTTCCATTCCACGTTCCATTCCATTCCATTCCATGTTGCATTCCACTTTCCATTCCACATTCCATTCCATTCCAGTCCACATTCCATGCCACATTCCATTTCATTCCATTCCGTTCAGCATTCTACTATATTCCATTTCACATTTCATTCCAATACATTCCATATAACATTACACAGTCCACTCCATTCCATTCCACCATCCGCTTCATTCCATTCCAGTCCACATTGTAATCCATTGCATTCCACTTTCCATTCCATATTTCATTCCTTTCCATTCCATTCTACATTCCATTCCACATTCCATTCCACATTCCATTCTCTTCCTTTCCAGTTTCCTTTTCACATTCCTTTCCACAATCCATTGCATTCCAGTAAAGATTCCACTCCACATTCCATTCCATTCCACGTTCCATTTCATTGAATTCCACATTCCATTCCACATTCAATCCCGTTCCACAGAACATTCCATTCCACATTCCATTCCATTCCATTAAGCATTCCACTCCACATTCCATTTCATTGAATTCCACATTTCTTTCCACATTCCACTCCATTCCATAGCACATTCCTTTCCACATTCCTTTCCCTTCCATTCCACATTCCATTCCATTCCAATCCACATTCCATTCCACATACCATTCCACTTTCCATTCCACATTCCATTCCACTTTAAATTCCACATTCCATTCTATTTTCCATTCCATTCCATTCCACATTCCATTCCACACTCTATTCCATTCCATTTCACACTCGATTCCATTCCATTCGACATTCCATTCCATTCCATTCCACATTCCTCTTCGTTCCATTCCATTTTCCAGCCCACTTTGCATTCCATTCCATCCCACTTTCCTTTGGAATGGAATGAAATATGGAATGGAATGCAGAATGGATTGTAGAATGGAACGTGGAATGGAACGTGGAATGGAATGGATTGAAATGTGGAATGGAATGCGGAATGTAATGTGGAATGGGGTGAGAAATGGAATAGAAAGCGAAATGCAATGTGGAATGGAATGGAATGGAATGTGGAATGGAATGTGGAATGGATAGTGGAATGGAATGTGGAATTGAATGGAATGGAATCTGTATTTGAAAGGAAGGGAATGTGGAATGGTATGTGGAATGGAATGGAGTGCAATGGAAAGGAATGGAATGTGGAATGCTATGGAATGGAATGTGGAGTTGACATGAATGGAACGAGGAATGTAATGCGGAATGAAATTGGAATGCAACGTGGAATGGAACGTGGAATGGAAAGTGGAATGGAATAGAATGGATTGTGGAATGGAAGGGAATGGATGGTGGAATGGAAAGTGGAATGGAACGTGGAATGCAACGTGCAGTTGGACGTGGATTGGAATGTGAAATGGAGTGGAATGTTATGTGGAATGGAATGGAATGGAAAGTGGAATGGAATGGAATGTAGTTGAAAATGGAATGGAATGCAATTGAATGCGAAACATATTGGAATGTAATTTGGAATGGAACGGAATGGAATGAAATGTAATGTGGTATGCAATGGAATGGAATGGAATGGAATGTGCAATAGAAATAATGGAATGAAATGTGGAATGTAATGTGGAATTGAATGTGCAATTGAATGGAAAGCAAGGTGGAACGGAATGGAATGGAACATGGAATAGAATGGAAAGGAAACTGGAATGGAATGGGTAATGGAATCTGGAAAGTATTAGAAGGGAATGTGGAATGGAATGGAATGGAATGTGGAACGGAATTTCGAATGGAATGGAACAGAATGTGGAATGCAATGTGGAATAGAAAGTGGAATAGAATGTGGAATGGAACAGAATAAAATGTGGAATGGATAGTGTAATGGAGTGTGGAATGTAATGTGGAATGGAATGGAATGGAAAGTGTAATGGAATGTGAAATGTCACGTGAAATGTAACGGAATGGAATGTTGAAAGGAATGTAAAATGGAATGTGGAACGGAATGGAATGGAATGTGGAAAGGAACGTAGAAATGAATGGAATCGTACGTGGAATGGAATGGAATAGAATGGAATGTGGAATGGAAAGTGGACTAGATTGCGGAAAGGAATGTGGAATGTAATCTGGAATGGAATGTGGAAAGCAATGGAATGTGGAATGTGTAATGGAATGTGGAATGGAATGGAGTGGAATGTGGATTGGGTGGTGGAATGGAATGTTGAATGGAACGTGGAATGTAATGGAATGGAATGTGGAATAGAAGGGGGAATGAAATGTGGAGTGGAATGGTATGTGCAATGGAGTGTGTAATGGAAAATAATGTGGAATGGAATGTGCAATGGAATGGAATGAAATGTCTAAATGGAATGGAAAGGAATGTGGAATGGAATGTTGACTGGAATGGAATGCAATGTGGATTGGAATGTGGAATGCAATGCAATGGAACGTGGAATGGAATGGAATGTGGAATGGAATGTGGAATGGAATTTGCAAAGGAAAGGAATGGAATTGAATGTGGAACAGAATGATATCGAATGTGGAATGGAATGTAATGGAATGTGACATGTAATGTTGAATGCATTGGAATGGAATGTGGAGTAGAATGTGGAATGGATTGGAATGGAATGCGGAAAGGAATGGAAAGCAATGAAAAGTAACGGAATGGAACGGAATGTTGAATGGAACTTGGAATGGAAGGTGAAAATGAATGTAATGTAAAGTAGAATGGAACGTGGAATGGAATGTGGAATGGAATGTGGAAAGGAATGTTAAATGGAATGTGGAATGGAATGTGGAATGGAATGGAATCGAATGTGGAAAGCAATGTGGAATGGAAAGTGAAATAGAATGTGGAATGGAACGGAATAGAATGTGGAATGGAATGTGTAATGGAGCTTGGAAAGGAATGTGGAATGGAATTGAATGGTATGTGGATTGGAATCTGAAACGTTTGGAATGGAAGGGAATGGAATGTAGAATGGATCGTGGAATGGAACGTGGAATGCAACGTAGAGTGGAAAGTGGAATGGAATGTGAAATGGACTGGAATGGAATGTGGAATGGAAAGGAATGTAATTTGGAATGGAATGGAATGTAGTGGAATGTGAAAAGGAATGGAATGGAATTAAATGCAATGCGAACTATAATTGAATGGAATGTGGAATGGAATGGAATGGAATGGAATGCAATGTGGAATAGAAAGAAATGGAATGGAAAGTGGAATGGAATGTGGAATGGAAAGTGGAATTGAATAGAAAGGAGTGTGGAATCAAATGGAAAGGAACGTGGAATGGAATGGAATTGAAATTTGAATGGCATTATGAATGGAAACTGGAATGGAATGGAATGGAATGTGGAAAGGAATGTAAAGGAATATTGTAAGGAATGTGGAATGGAATGTGGAATGAAATGTGGAATGGAATGCAATGGAACGTGGAATGGAATGGATTGGAATCCGGAATGTATTGGAACGGAATGGTAAGGAAAGTGTAATGGAATGTGGAATTGAAAGTGGAATGGAATGGAATGGAATGGAATGGAATGGAATGGAATGGAATGAGGAACTGAATGGAACGGGAAGTGGAATCGAATGGAATGGAATGCGGAATGTAAAGTAATGCAATGCAATGGAATGTGGAATGGAATGTGAAATGGAATGTGGATTGGAACTTGGAATGGAATGAAATGGAAAGTGGAGTGGAATGGAATGGAAAGTGGAATGGAATGGAATGGAACGTGGAAAGGAACGTGGAATGGAACGTGTAATTGAAGGTGGAATGGAACGTGGAACTGAATGTGGAAAGGAATGGAATGGAACGTGGAATGGAATGGAATGGAACGCGTAATGGAATGGAATGGAATTTGGAGTGGAACGTGGAATAGAATGGAATGGAATGGAAAGAGGAATGAAAAGTTGAATGGAACGTCCAATATTAAGTGTAACGGAATGTTGAATGGAATGGAAGGGAAGGTGGAATGGAATGGAATGGAACGTTGAATGGAAAGTGGAATGTAATGGAATGGAATGTGGAATGGAATGGAAAGTAATGTGGTATGGAATGTGGAATGGAATGTGGAATGGAATGGAATGGAATGTGGAAGGGACTGAGGAATGGAATATGGAATGGAATGTGGAATGGAACGTGGAATTGAATGTGGAACAGAACGTGAAATGGAATGTGGAATGAAATGTGGAATGGAAAAGAATGGAATCTGGAATGGAATGGAATGGAATGGAAGGTGGAATGGAAAGTCTAATGGAATGGAAGGGAATGTGGAATGGAATGTATAATGGAATGGAATGGAATGTGGAATAGAATCTGGAATGGAATGGAATGGAATCTGGAATGCAATGGATTAGAATGGTATGGAATATGGAATGGAATGGAAAGGATCATGGATTGGAAGGTGGAATGGAAAGTGGAATTGAATGTGGAATGGAATGGACTGGAATGGGGAAAGCAAGGGAATAGAATGTGGAATGGAATGAGGAATACAATGGAATGGAATGGAATGCAATTAGGAATGGAATGGAATGGAAAGTGGAATGCAAGGGAATAGAATGTGGAATGGAATGTGGAAGGGAATGGAAAGGAATGGAATGGAATGTGCAATGGAATGGAATTTAATGTGGAATGGAAAGAATGCAATCTGGAATGGAACAGAATGGAATGTGGAATGGAAAGGAATGCCATGTGGAATGGAATGGAATGGTATGGAATGTGGAAAGAAAATGAATGGAATGGAATGGAATGTGGAATGGAATATAATGGAATGTGGAAAGGAATGGAATGGAACGTGTAATGGAATGGAATGGCACTTAATGAGGAATGGTATGGAATGCCATTTGGATTGGAATGGAATGGAATGGAATGGAATGCAATGGAAAGAAATGTGGAATTGAATGGAATGAGAAGTGGAATGGAATGGAAAGGAATGTGGAACTGCATGGAATGGAGTTGAATGGAAGGTGTATTGGAATGTGGAATGGAACATGAAATTGAATGAAATGGAACATGAAATGGTGTGGAATGGAATGTGGAATGATATGGAATGAAATGTGGAATAGAACGTGGAATGCAAAGTGGAAGGGAACGTGGAATGGAATGGAATGGAACGTGGAAAAGAATGGAAAGGAATGTGGAATGGAATGGAATGGAATATTGAATGGAATGGACTGGATCATGGAATGGAACATTGAATGGAACGTCCAATGCAACTTGGTAAGGAAAGTCGAATGTAATGGAATGGAAAGTTGAATGGAATATGGAATGTAATGTGGAAAGTAATGGAATGGATTGTGGAATGGAATGGAATGGAATGTGGAAAGGAATGTGTAGTGGAATGTGGAATGGAATGGAATGGAATGTGGAATGTAATATGGAATGGAATGGAAAGGAATGGAATGTGGAATGTGGAATGGAGTGGAATGGAATGGAATGTGGATTGGAATGGTTGGAATGAAACGGAATGGAAAGTAGAATGGAAAGGAGTGGAATGTGGAATAGAATGGAACGTGGAATTTAATATGGAATGGAATGGAATGTGTAATGGAATGGAATAGAACGGAATGTGGTATGAAATGTATTGGAATGGAATGGAATGTTGAATGGAAGGGAATGGAATGTGGAATTGAATGTGCAATTGAATGGAATGGAATGTGGAATGGAATGTGCAAATGAATGGAATTGATGGAATGGATTATCGAATGGAATGGAATGCAATGTGGAATGGAATGGAATGGAATGTGCAATATAATGGATGTGGAATGGAATATGGAAAGGAATGGAATGCAATGGAATGTGGAATGGAATGGAATGTGCAATTGAATGTGGAACGGAACGGAATGTAGAATGGAATTTAAGTTGGAATGGAATGCGGAATGGAACGAAATGGAATACGGAATGGAATAAGGAATGGATTGATGAATAGAAAGTGGAATGGAATGTGCAATTGAATGTGGAATGGAACGTGAAATGGAATGGAATGGATTGTGGAATGGAACATGGAATTTAATGGAATGGAATGTGGAATGGAATGTGGAAGGGAACGTGGAATGTGGAATGGAATGGAATGGAATGAGGAATGGAATGGAATGGAAAGTGGAATGGAATATGGAATGGAATGGAATGGAATGTGGAATGAAATGGAATGTGGAATGGAATGTGAAACTGAATGTGGAATGGAATGTGGAAGGGAATGGAAAGGAGTGTTGAATACAATTGAATGGAATATAGAATGGTATGTGCATTAAAAAGGAATGGAATGTGGAATGGAATGCAATGGATCATGGAGTGGAACGTGGAGTGGAACGTGGAATGGAATGTGGAAAGTAATTGAATGGAATGTGTAATGGAATGAAATGGAATGTGGAATAGAATGGAATGGAATGGAGTGTGGAATAGAATGGAATGTCATGGATGGTGGAATGCAATGTGGAATGGAATGTTTTGGAATGTGGAATGGAATGGAATGGAATGTGGAATGGAATGGAATGGAATGTGGAATGGAATGGAACGTAGAATGGAATGGAATGGAATGTGGAATGGAATGGAATAGAATGTGGAATGGAATGTGGAATGCAACGGAAAGGAATATGGAATGGAATGTGGAATGGAATGTGGAATAGAATGCAAAGGGTTGCAGTGTGGAATAGAATGGAACGGCATGGAATCTGGAATGGAATGTGCAATGGAATGTTTTGGAATGTGGAATGGAATGGAATGGAATGTGGAATGGAATGGAATGGAATGTGGAAAGGAATGGAACGTAGAATGGAATGGAAGTGAATGTGGAATGGAATGTGGAATGCAATGGAAAGGAATGTGGAATGGAATGTGGAATGGAAAGTGGAATTGAGTGGAATGGAATGTGGGATAGAATTTAATTGAATGGAATGTGGAATGGAATGGAAAGGAATGTGGAATGGAATGGAAAGTGGAATGCAATGGAATTGAATGGAATGTGGAATGGAATGGAATGGAATGTGGAATGGAATGTGGAATTGAAAGAGAAAAGGAATTTGGAAAGCTATGGAATGGAATGTGGAATGGAATGTGGAATGGAGTGTTGAATGGAAGGGAATGGAATGTGAAATGTAATGTAGAATGGACTTTAATGCAATGTGGAATGGAAAGTGGAATGGAATGTGGCATAGATTGTTTAATGGAACGTGGAATGGAACTGAATGGAATGTGGAATGGAGTGTGAAATGGAACATGGAATGGAATGCAACAGAATGTAGAATGGACCACGGAATGGAATGGAATGGAACGGGGAATGGACTGTGGAATGGAACTTGGAATGGAATGGAATGGAATGTGGAATGAAACGAGAAATGGAATGGAATGGAACATCGAATGGAACGTGGAATGGAACGTGGAAAGGAAAGCTGTATTGAACGCTGCATGGAATGTGGAATGGAATGTGGAATGGAATGGAATGGAAGGGAATGTGGAATGGAAAGTGAAATGGAAAGGAATGGATCATGGAATGTAACGTGGAAGGAAAGTGGAATGGAATGTGGAATTGAATGCTGCATGGAACGCGGAATGGAATGTGGAATGGAACGTGGAATGGTATGTGGAATGGAATGTAGAATGGAAAGGAATGGAATGTGGAACGGAATGTGGAATGGAAGGCCAAGGAATGTCGAATGGAATGGAATGGAATATGGAATGGAATGCAATGAATCATGGAGTGGAACGTGGAATGGAATGTGGAATGGAATGTTGAATGGAATGGAATGGAATGCGTAATGGAATGGAATGGAATGTGGAATAGAATGGAATGGAATGGAATGTGGAATAGAATGTAATGCAATGGAAGGTGAAATGGAATGTGGAATGGAATGTTTTGGAATGTGGAATGGAAAGGAATGGAATGTGGAATGGAATGGAATGGAATGTGGAATGGAATAAAATGGAATGTGGAATGGATTGGAATGGAATGTGGAATGGAATGGAACGTAGAATTGAATGGAATCGAATGTGGAATGGAATGGAATGTGGAATGGAATGTGGAATGCAATCGAATGGAAGGTGGGATGGAATGTGGAATGGAAGGTGGAATGTTGTGGAATGGAATGGGGAATAGATTTTAATGGAATGGAAAGTGGAACGGAAACTGGAATGGAATTAAACGTAATGTGGAATGGAATGGAATGGAATGTGGAATGGAATGGAAAAAGGAATGGAATGGAACAGAATGTGGATTGGAAAGGAATGGAATGCGGAATGCATTGGAAAGGTGTGGAATGGAATGTGAAATAGAATGTGGAATGGAATTTGAAATGGAATGAAATGGAACGTGGAAAAAATGAAATGGAACGTGGAATGAAATGGAATGGAACGTGGATAGGAATGTAATGGAATGTGGAATGATACTTGGAATGTAACATGGAATGGATAAGAATTGAATTTGGAATGGCATGGAATGGAATGTGGACTTGAATGGAATGTTGACTGGAATGGAATGGAATGGATTGGAATCTAATGTGGAATGGATGGTTTAATGGAACGTGGAATGGAATGCAATGGAACCTCGAATGGAACATGGAATGGAGGGTGGAATGGAATGTGGAATGGAATGGAATCGAACGTGGAGCGGAACGTGGAATGGAAAGTGGAATTGAAAGGAGTGGAATGTGGAAAGGAATGTGGAATGGAATAGAATGAAATGTGTTATGGAATGAGGAATGGAATGTGGAATGTAACATGGAAAGGAATGGAATGAATGTGGAAAGGAAGGGAATGGAATGTGGAAAGGAATGAGAAATGGAATGTGAAATGTAATGTGGAATGTAATAGAATGGAAAGTGGAATGCAATGTGGAATGGAATGTAGTGGAATGGAATGTAATGGAATGTGGAAAGAAATGCATTCGAATGTGGAATGGAAGGTGGAATGGAATGGATTGGCTTGTGAAATGGAATGTGGAATGCAATGGAATGCAATGTGGAAGGGAACGTGGAATGGAATGTGGAATGGAAAGGAAAGGAATCTGGAATGGAATGCGGAATGGACAGATATGGAATGGAATGGAATGCAATACGGAATGGAATGTGGAATGGAGTTGTTGTAACGTGGAAGGGATTGCGGAATGGAATGTGGAATGAAATGTGGAATGGAGTGGAATGGAATGTGGAATGGAATGCGGAATGGAATGTGGAATGAAATGTGGAATGGAATGCAATGCAACGTGGAATGGAATGTGGAAAGGAATGTTTTGGAATGTGGAAAGCAACGTGGAATGGACTGTGGAGTGGAATGGAATGGAACGGAATGCGGAATGAAATGTGGAATGGAATGGAATGGAATGTGGAATGGAATGGAATGTGGAATGGAATGTGGAATGGAATATGGAAAGAAATGTGGAATGGAATGGAATGAAATGTGGAATGGAATGGAATGGATTGTGGAAAGGAATGTGGAATTGAATGTATTGGAATGTGGAATGGAATGTGGAATTGAATATGGAATGGAAATGAATGGAATGTGGAATGGAATGTCAAATGGAATGTGGAATGAAACGTGGAATGGATAGTGGAATAGAATGGAATGGAACTTGTTATAGAAAGTGGAATCGAATGGAAGGGAATATGGAATGGTATGTGGAGTGGAATGGAATGGAATGTGGAACAGAATAGAATAGAATGTGGAATGGAATGTGGAATGGAACGGAATGTAATGTGGAATGGAATGTGGAATGGAATGTGGAATGCAAGGTGGAATGGAATGGAATGGAATGTGGAATGTAATGGGGAATGGAACGGAATGGAATGTGGAATGGAATGTGGAAATGAGTGTGGAATGAAACGTGGAATGGAATGCAATGGAATGTGGAATGGATGGTGTAATGCAACATGGAATGGAATGAAATGGTAACTGGAATGCAAAGTGGAATGGAATGGAATGGAATAGAATGGAATGTGGAATGGAATGGAATGGAATGTGGACTGGAATGTGGAGTGGAAAGTGGAATGGAAGGTGAAATGGAATGTGGAATGGAATGGAATGGAATGTGGAATGGACTTTAATGCACTGTGGAATGGAATGTGAAATGGATTGTGGAATGGAATGTGGAATGGAACGGTATGGAATGTCGAATGGAATGTGGAATGGAGTGTGGAATCAAACATGCAATCGAAAGCAATGGAATGTGGAATGGACCATGGAAAGGAATGGAATGGAATGTGGAATGGAACGCTGAATGGAATGCGGAATAGAATGCAATGTAACGTGGAATGAAATATGGAATGGAACTTGGAATGGAATGGAATGGAATATGGAATGGAACGTGAAATGGAATGGAATGTAACGTGGAACGTAACATGCAATGGAACTTGGAATGGAAAGTGGAATTGAACACTGCAGGGAATGTGGAATGGAATGTGGAGTGGAACGTCAAATGGAATGGAATGGAACGTGGAATGTAAAGTGGAACGGAACGCGGAAAGGAATGTGGAATTGAACGCTGCATGGAATGTGGAATGGAATGTGGAATGGAATGGAATGGAACGTGGAATGCAATGTGGAATTGAGTGTGGAATGGAACGTGGAATGGAATGGGATGGAATGTGGAATGGAACGTGGAATGGAAAGTGGAATGGAATAGAATGGAAAGTCGAGTGGAACCTGCAATGGAAAGGAATGGAATGGAATGGAATCTGGAATGGAATGGAAAGGAATGTGTAATGGAATGTGTAATTGAATGGAATGAAATGTGGAAGGGAATGTGGAATGGAATGTGGAAGGGAATGTGGAACGGAATCTGGAATATCATGTGGAATGGAAGGGAATGAAATGTGGAATGAAATGTGGATTGGAATGGAATGGAATGTAGAATGATATAGACTGGAAAATGCGATGCAATGTGTAACAGAATTTAATGGAAAGTGGAATGGAACGTGGAATGTAATGGAATTGAGTGGAATGGAATGGAATGTGGAATGGAAAGAAACGGAATGTGGAATGCAATGTGAAATGGAATGTGGAATGGAATGGAATGAAATGTGGAAGGGAATATTGACTGGAATGGAATGGAATGTGGTATAGAATGGAATGGACTGCGGAATGGAATGTGGAATGGAATGTGTATTATATTGGAATGGAATTCGGAATAGAATGTCGAATGGCAGGTTAATTGGAATGCAATGGAATGTGGAATGGAATGTGGAATGAAATGCATTGGAATTAGAATGGAATGTGGAATGGAATGTGGAGTTGAATGTGGAATGGACTGCGGAATGGAATTGTGGAATGGAATGTGGCAGGGAAACTGGACTGGAAAGGACTGGAATGGAATGTGGAATGGAATGTGAATTGGAATGCAATTGAATGTGGAATGGAACGTGGAAAGTAATGCAATGGGATGAGAATGGAATGTGGAAACAAATGCAATGGGATGATAATGGAATGTGGAATGGAAGGTGGAACAGAATGAAATGGAATGTGGAATTGAATGTGGAATGGAAATTGGAATGGAATCAAATGAAATGTGGAATGGAATGTGGAATGAAATGTGGAATGGAATGGAATGGAATGTGGAATGGAATGTGAAATGGAATGTGGAATGGTACGGAATGGAAAGTGCAATGGAATGTGGATTGGTATGCGGAATGTAAAGTGGAATGGAATGGAATGGAATATGTAATGGATCGTGGAATGGAAGGTGGAATGGATCGTGCAATGGAACATGGAAAGGAAGGTGAAATGGCATTTGAAAATGAATGTGGAATGGAAAGCTGAATGGAATGGAATGGAAGGTTGAATTGAACGTGGAATAGAATGGAATGGAACGTGGAATGAAATGTGGAATGGAACGTGTAAAGGAATGTGGAATGGAACGTAGAATGGAATGTGGAATGGAATGTGGAAGGGAATGTGGAATGGAACGGAATGGAATGGAATGGAACGTGGAGAGGACCGTGCAATGCATCGTGGAATTGAGTGTGGAATGGATCGAGGAATGGAACGTGAAATCCAATGTGGAATGGAATGTGGAATGGAATATGGAATGGAAGGTGAAATTGAATGGAATGGAATGTTGAATGGAACGTGGAATGGAATGGAATGGAATGTGGAATAGAATGGAATGCAAAGTGGAATGGAATCTTGAAAGGAAAGTGGAATGGAGTGGAAAGGAATGTGGAATGGAAAGTGGAATTGAATGGAATGGTATGTAGAAAGGAATGTGGAATTGAAAATGAAGTGGAATGAGAATTGCAACGTGGAATGGAATGGGCAATGGAATGTGGAATAGAACGTGGAATGGAATGGAATGGAAAGGGGAATGGAACTTGGAAAGAATGGAATAGAACTTGGATTGGAAAGTGGAATGGAATGTGGAATGGAAAGTGGAATAGAACTTGGAATGAAATGGAATGGAACGTGGAATGGAATGTGGAATGGAATGGAATGGAATGTGGAATGGAATGCGGAATGGAATGGAATGGAATGTGTAATATAGAGGAATGGAAAGTGGAATTGGACGTGGAATGGAACTTAGGCTGCAACGTGGAATGGAACGCGGAATGAAATATGGAATGCAATGGAATGGAATGTGGAATGGAATGGAATGGAATGTGGAATGGAAAGGAATGGAACGTGGAATGGAACGTGGAATGGAATGTAATGGAACGTGGAACGGAATGTGGAATGGAATGGAATGGAACTTGGAATGCAATGTGGAATGGAATGTGGAATGGGACGTGGAGTGGAACATTGAATGTAATGGAATCGAGTGTTGAATGGAATGGAATGGAACGTGGAATGGAGTGTGGAATGGAATGGAATGGAATGTGGAGTGGAATGGAATGAAGAATGGAAAGGAATGGAATGGAATGTGGAATGGAATGAGGAAAGGATCGTGGAATGCAATGCAATGGACTGTGCAAAGGAAAGGAATGGGACGTGGAATGGAACATAGAATGCGACGTGGACTGGAAAGCGGAATGGAATCTGGAATGGAATGGAACGAAATGGAATGGAATGTGGAATGGAATGAGGAATGGAAAGTGGAATGGAATGGAAGGCAAAGTGGAATGGAATCTGGAAAGGAAAGTGGAATGGAATGGAAAGGAATGTGGAATGGAAAGTGGAATTGAATGGAATGGTATGTAGAAAGGAATGTGGAATTGAAAATGAAAAGGAATGAGAATTGCAATGTGGAATGGAATGGGCAATGGAATGTGGAATGGAACGTGGAATGGAATGGAATGGAAAGGGGAATGGAATTTGGAAAGAATGGAATAGAACTTGGATTGGAAAGTGGAATGGAATGTGGAATGGAAAGTGGAATAGAAATTGGAATGAAATGGAATGGAACGTGCAATGGAATGTGGAATGGAATGGAATGGAATGTGGAATGGAATGTGGAATGGAATGGAAAGGAATGTGTAATATAAAGGAATGGAAAGTGGAAAGGGATTTGGAATGGAATGTGGAATGGAATGGAATGGAATGTGTAATATAAAGGAATGGAAAGTGGAATGGGATGTGGAATGGAACTTAGAGGGCAACGTGGAATGGAACGTGGAATGGAATGTGGAATGCAATGGAATGGAATGTGGAATGGAATGGAATGGAATGCGGAATGAAAAGGAATGGAACGTGGAATGGAACGTGGAATGGAATGAAATGGAACGTGGAATGGAATGTGGAATGGAATGGAATGGAATGGAACTTGGAATGAAATGTGGAATGGAATGTGGAATGGGACGTGGAGTGGAACATTGAATGTAATGGAATGGAATGTTTTATGGAATGGAATGGAACGTGGAATGGAATGTGGAATGGAACGGAATAGAAGGTTGAATGGAATGGAATGGAATGTGGAAGGGAAAGGAATAGAATGGAATGTGGATTGGAATGAGGAAAGGATCGTGGAATGGAACGCAATGGACTGTACAAAGGAATGGAATGTTATTTAATGTGGAATTGAATGTGGAGAGGAATGGAATGGAATCTGGAAAAGAATGCGGAATGGAATGGATTAGAATGCCGAATAGAATGGAATGCAATGGTATGTAACGTGAAATGGAAAGGAATGCAAAGTGCAATGCAATGGAATGGAACATGGACTGGAACATGGAATGGAATATGGAATGTGTAATTTAGTGTGGAATGGACAGGAATGGAATGGAATGGAATGTGGAATCGAATGTGAAATGGAATGGAATGGAATGTGGAATGTAACGGAATGGAATGGAATGTGTAACGGAATGGAATGGAATGCGGAATGGAATGTGGAATGTACTGTGGAAAGGAATGTGGAATGTAATCTGGAAAGAAATGTGGAAAGGAATGTGGTGTGGAATGTGCAATGGAATGCAATGGAATGTGGAATGGAACAGAATGGAATGTGGAATGGTATGTGGAATGTAATGTGAAACGGAAAGTCGAATGGAATGGAATGGAATGTGGAATGGAACATGGAATGAAATAGAATGAAACGTGGAATGGAAAGAGGAATGGAATGTGGAATGGAATGTGGAAAGGAATGCAATGGAAAGTTGAATGGAATGTGGAATGGAATGTGGAATGGACTTTAATGGAATGTGGAATGGAAAGGGGAATGGAATGTGGAATCGATTGTGGAGTGGAATGTGGAATGGAAAGGAATGGAAGGTGTAATGGAATGTGAAATGAAGTCTGTAACGGAACTTGGAATGGAAAGCAGTGGAATGTCAAAAGGAACGTGGAATGGAATGGACTGGAACGTGGAATGGAACTTGGAATGGAACGCTTAATGGATAGTTGAATGGAGCGTGGAATGGAATGTGGAATGTAATGTGGAATGGAGCATGGAACGGAATGGAATGGAAGGTGGAATGGAAAGTGGAATGGAAAGGAATGGAAGGAGGAACAGACTGTGGAATGGAATGTGGAATGGAATGCAACGGAGTGTAATTTGGAATGGAATGCAATGGAACGTGGAAGGGAACGTGGAATGGATCATTGAAAGGAACGTGGCATGGAATGTGGAATGGAATCGAATGGAAAGTGGAATAGAATGGAATGGAATGGAATGGAATGGAATGTGGAATGGAAACGGGAATGGAATGTAATGGAAAGGAATGAAATGGAATGTGGAATGGAAAGTGGAATGGAATGGAATGGAATGGAATGTGGAATTCAATCTGAAATGGAATGGAATGGAATATGGACTGGAAAGGAATGATATGTGGAATGGAAAGTGGAATGGAATGGAATGAAATGTGAAACGGAATGGAATGCAATGGAATGGAATGTGGAATGCAATGGAATAAGATATGAAACGGAATAGAATGAAAGGTGGAATGGAAAGGAATGGAGTGGAAATTGGAAGGGAATGGAATGGAAGATGGAATGGAATTCAAAATTGAATACAATGTGGAATGCAATTGGTTGGAATGGAATGGATTGGAAAGAATGGAATGGAATGGAATTCGGAAAGGAATGTGGAGTGAATTGGAAAGGAATTTGGAATGGAAAGAAAGTAATGGAATGTGGAATGGAATGGAATGGAATATGGAATGGAATGTGGAGTGGAATGGAATTTGGAATTGAATGGAAAGTGGAATGGAATGCAATGGAATTGAAGGGAATGCCGAATGGAATAAAATAGAAAGGAAAGGAATGTTTAACGGAATGAAATGGAATGTGGAAAGGAATGGAATGGAATGTGGAATGGAATGGAATGGAATGGAAGTTGGAATGGAATGGAATGAAATGGAATGCAGAATCGAATTCAATTGAATGTGGAATGGAATGGAATGGAATGTGGAATGGAATGTGAAACGGAATTGAATGGAATGCGGAATGGAATATGGAATGGAATGGAATGGAATTTGGAATGGAATGTTGAATGGAATGTGGAATCGAATGTGGAAACAAAAGGAAATCAATGTGGAATGGAATGTAGAATAGAATGTGCAATGGAACGGAATGCAATGTGGAATGGTATGGAAAGTAATGTGCAAAGGAATGGAAGGGAATGTGGAATGTAATATAGAATGGAATGGAAAGGAATATGGAATGGAATGGAATGGAATGTTAAATGGAATATGGAATGGAATGGAATGGAATGTGGACTGGAATGGAATGAAGCGGAAGGTGGAATTGATTAGAATGGAAAGTGGAATGGAATGTGGAATGGAATGGAGTGGAAGGTGGAATGGAATGGAATGGAATGGAACGTGAAATGGAATCTGGAATGGGATGGAATGGAAAGTGGAATGGAATGGAATGGAATGTGAAAAGGAAAGGAATGGAATGTGGAATGGAATGGAATGGAATGTGGAATGTGGAATGCCATGGAACGGATTGTGGAATTGAATGTGGAACGGCATGAAGTGGAATGTGGAATGGAATGTGCAATGGAATGGAGAGGAATGTGGAATGGAAAGAACTGGAATGTGGAATGGAATATGGATTGGAATGAAATGGAATGTGGAATTAAATGTGGAATGGAATGGAAATGAATGGGATAGAATGTGGAATGGAATGTGGAATGGAATGGAATGTGGAATGGAGAGGAATGTGGAATGGAAAGAACTGGAATGTGGAATGGAATATGGATTGGAATGAAATGGAATGTGGAATTAAATGTGGAATGGAATGGAAATGAATGGGATAGAATGTGGAATGGAATCTGCAACGGAATGGAATGTGGAATGTAATGTGGAATGAAACGTAGAATGGAACGTGGAATGGAACGTGGAATGGAATGGAATGGAATGGAATGTTAAATGGAATGGAATGGAATGAGGAATGGAATATGGAATGGAAAGGATTGGAATGTGGAATGGAATGGAATGGGATGGAATGTGGATTTGAATGTGGATTGGAATGGAATGTGGAATGGAATGTGGAATGGAACAGGGAATGAAATGGATTGGAATGTGGAATGGAACGTAGAATGGGACATGGAATGGAACTTGGAATGGAATGGAATGGAATGGAATGTTAAATGGAATGGAATGCACTTTGGAATGGAATGGAATGGAATGGAATAGAATCTGAAATGGAATGGAACAAAATGTGGAAAGGAATGGAATGCAATGTGGAATGGAATGCAATATAGTGGAATGTGGAATGGAATGGAATGGAATGTGGAATCGAATATGGAATGTAATGTGCAATGTAATGTGGAAAGGAATGCAGTGAAATGTAGAATGGAATGTGGAATGGAATGGAGTGGAATGTGGAATTGAATGGAGTGGAATGTGGAGTGGATTGGAGTGGAATGTGGAATAGAATTCATTGGAATGTGGAATGGAATGGAATGGAATGTGGAATGGAATGTGGAATGGAATGGAATGGAATGTGGATTGGAAGGTGGAATGTAATGGAATGGAACATGGAATGCAAAGTGGAATGCAACGTGGAAAGGAAAGTGGAACGGAAGGTGGAATGGAACGTGGAATGGAATGTGGAATGGAATGTGGAACGGAATGGAATCTGGAAATGAATGTGGAATGGAACGTGAAATTCAATGAGGTATGGAATGTGGAAGGGACAGTCGAATGCAATGGTGAATGGATAGTGGAATAGAATGGAACGTGGAGTGGAAAGGGGAATGGAACGTGGAATGGAAGGTGGAATGCAACCTGGAATGGAAAGTGGAATGGAATAGAATTCAATGTCGAATGGAATGCAAAGGAATGTAGAATGGAATGGAATATAATGTGGATTGGAATGTGGAAAGGAATGGAATGGAACGTGTAATTGTATGGAATGGAATGTGGAATGGAATGTGCTATGGAATGGAATCGAACCTGGAATGGATCGTGGAATGGAATGTGGAATGGAAAGCGGAAAGGAACGTGGAATGGAACTTGGAATGGACAGTGGAAAGGAATGTGTAAAGTAATGGAATGCATTGGAGTGGTATGTCAAATGGAACGGAATGGAAAGTTTAATCGAAAGTGGAATGGAATGGAATGGAAGGTGAAATGGAAAGGAATGCAATGTGGAATGGAAAGTGGAATGGAATGGAATGGAATGTGAAATGTAATGTAATGGAATGTGGAATGCATTGTGAAATAGAATGGAATGGTATGTTTAATGGAATGGAATGATACATGGAATGGATTGTGGATTGGAATGCAAGGGAATGTGAAATGGAATGAAATGGAAGGTGGAATGGAATGTAATTGAATGGGAGCTGGATTGGAATGGAATGGGATGTGAAATGGAATGGAATGGAAGGTGGAATGGAATGTAATGGAGTGGAAAGTGGAATGGAATGGAATGGAATGTGGAATGGAATGTAGAATGGAATGTGGAATCGAACGTAAAATGGAATGGAACGGAATGTGGAATATAATGGAATGGATTGTGGACTGGACATAAATGGAATGAAATGGAATGTAAAATGGAATGGAATGGAATGTGGAAAGGAATTCAATGGAAATTTTAATGGAACAGAATGTAATGTGGAATGGAATGGAAAGTAATGTGGAATGGAAACTTGAAGGGAATGCAGTGGGATGGAATGTGGAATGGAATGGAATGGATAGCAGAATGGAATGGAATGGAATGGGGAATGGAATGGAGTGGAAACGAAGGAAATGAAATTTGGAATGGAATGCAATGGAATGTGGAATAGAATGGAATGAAATGTGGAATGGAATGGAATGGAATGGAATGTGGAATGGAAAGGATGGTAATTTGGAATGGAATGTGGAATGGAATAGAAAGTAATGTGGAATGGAAACTTGAAGGGAATGCAGTGGAATGGAATGTGGAATACAATGGAAAGGATAGCAGAATGGAATGGAATGGAATGGGGAATGGAATGGAGTGGAAACGAAGGAAATGAAATGTGAAATGGAATGCAATGGAATTTGGAATGGAATGGAATGGAATGTGGAATGGAATGCAATGGAATGGAATGTGGAATGGAAAGGATGGTAATTTGGAATGGAATGTGGAATGGAATGGAATAGGATGTGGTATGGACAGGATAGGAATGTGGAATAGATTGAAATGGACTATCGAATGGAAGGGAATGGAATGGAACGTGGAATGGAATGGAAAGGAATGGAATGTGGAAAGCAATGTAATGGAATAGATTGGAAGGGAATGCAATATGGAATGGAATGGAAAGCAATGTGAAATGGAAAGTGGAATGGAATGGAATGGAATGTGGAATGGAATGGAATGGAAAGTGGAATGGAATGCGGAATCGAATTTGGAATGGAAAGTGGAATGGTAAGGAGTGGAACGCGGAATGAAATGGAATGCAATTTGGAATGGAATGCAATGGAATGTGGAATGGAATGGAATGTTATGAAATGGTAATTGAAATGGAATGGAATGGAATGTGAAATAGAACGGAATGGAATGCGGAATGGAATACAGCGCAATGGAATGTGAAATGGAGTGGAATGAAATGTGGAATGGAATGTGGAATGGAATGTGGAATGGAACGTGGAAAGGAATGATGCGGAATGTGGAATGGAATTTGGAATTGAATGGAGAAGAATGTGAAATGGTATGGAATGGAGAGGAATGTGGAAAGGAATGGAATGGAATATGGAAAGGAAAGTTCAATGGAATGGAATGGAATGTGGAATGGAATATGGAATGGAATGGAATGGAATGTGGAATGAAACGTGTAATGTAATGTGGAATGGAATGTGGAGTGAATGGAATGGAATATGGAATGGAATGTGGAATGGAATGGAATGAAGTCTGGAATAGAAAGGAATGGCGTGGAATGTGGAACGGAAGGTAGAATGGAAAGTGAAATGTAATGTGGAATGGAATGGAATGTGGAATGTAATGTGGAATGCAATGGAATGGAATGGAATGTGGAATGGAATGCGGAATGGAGTGGAATGGAATGGAGTGGAATTTAGAATCGAATGGAATGCAATGAAATCTCTGAAGGAATGGAATGGAATGGAGTGTGTAATCGAAAGGAATGGAAATGAATGGAATGTGTAATGGAATGAAACAGAATGTGGAAAGAATGGAATGGAATATAAAGTGGAATGGAATGGAATGGAATGCAGAATGGAATAGAAAGGATTTCACAATGGAATGCAATAGAATGTGAAATGTAATGGAATGCAAAGTTTAATGGAATGTGAAATAGGATTGCATGAACTGCAAAATGGAAGGTGGAATGGAATGGAATGGATTTTGGAATGGAATGTGGAATGGAATGTGGAATCGAATGTGGAAAGGAACGGAATGCAATGTGTAATGGAATGTAGAATGGAATGTGCAATGCAATGGTATGCAATGTGTAATGGAATGGAATGGATTGTGCAATGGAATGGAATGGAATGTGGAATGGAAGGTGGAATGGAATGGACTGGAATGTGGAATGGAATAGAATGGAAAGTGGAATGGAATGGAACGGAATTTATTCTGCAATGGAAAGGAATGGAATGGAATAAGGAATGCAATGGGACGTTGAATGGAATGGAATGGAAGGTAGAATGGAATGTGGAATGGAAGTGAATGGAATGTGGAATTGCATGGAATGGAACGTAGATTGGAATGCGGAATGGAATGGAAAGGAATGTGGAATGGAATGCGGTATGGATGGATTGGAAAGTGGAAAGGAATGTAAAGGATAGTGAAATGGAATGGAATGGAATGGAATGGAATATGGAATGGAATGGAATGCAATGGAAGGGAATGTGGAATGGAATGGAAAGAAATGGAATGTGGAATGGAAAGGATTGCAATGGAATGGAATGGAATGGAAAGGAATTCAGAATGGAATGTGGAATGGATTGGAATGAAATGTGAAATGGAATGGAAAGAAATGTAATGTGGACTGGAATGGAATGCAATGTGGAATGAAATAGGGAATGGAGTGGAATGGAATGTGAAAAGGAATGGAATGGAATGTGGAATACAATGGAATGTGAAAAGTAATGGATTGGAAAGTGGAAAGGAATGGAATGGAATGTGGAATGCAATCTGGAATGGAATTGAATGGAATGTGGACTGGAATGGAATGCAGCAGAAGGTGGAATGGACAGGAATGGAAAGTCGAATTAAATGTGGAATGGAATAGGGAATGGAATGGAGAGGAATGTGGTATGGAATGGAATGGAATGGAATGTGAAATGGAATGTGGAATGGAATGGAATGGAATGCGGAAAGGAATGTGGTATGCAACGTGGAATGGAATGGAATGGACTATGGAATGGACTTTGGAATGTAATGTGGAATGCAATGGAATTGAACGTAGAATGGAACTTGTAATGGAACGTTGAATGGAAATTGGAATGGAAAGGAATGGAATGGAATGAAGAATGGAATGGAATGGAATGTGGAATTGAATGGAATGTAACTGAATGGAATTTGAAATTGAATGGAATGGGATGCGGAATGGAATGGAATGGAACGTGGAATGTAATGGAATGGAAAGTGCAATGGAATCTAATGGAATGTGGAATGGAATGGAATGGAAAGGAATGTAGTATGGAATGGAATGGAATGTGGAATGGAATGGAATGGAAAGGAATGGAATGTGGAATGGAATGGATGGGAATTTGGAATGGAATGCAGAAGGGAATGGAATGGAATGTGGAACGGAATGGAATGGAGAGGGGAATGCAATGGAATGGAATGCATGTGGACAGGAATGCAATGTTATGTGTAATGGAAAGTGGCATTGAATGGAATGGAATCTTGAATTGAATATGGAATGGAATGGAATGGAATGTGGAATGGAATGGAATGGAATGCAGAATGTGGAATGGAGTGGATTTGAATGTGGAAAGGAATGTGGAATTTAATGTGGAATGGAATGGAGTGTAATGTGGAATGGAATGTGGAATGGAATGGAGAGGAGTGTGCAATGGAATGGAATGGAATTTGGAATGGAATGCAATGGAATGTGGAATGGAATGGAAAGGAATGTGGAATGTAAACTGGAATGGAATGGAATTGAATGTGGAATGGAATGGAATTGATTGCGGAATGGAAAGAAAGGAATGCAATTTGGAAGGGAATGGAATGGAATGTGGAATGGAATGGAATGGAAAGGCATGGAATGTGGAATTAAATGGATGTTAATGTGGAATGGAATGTGGAATGTATGGAATGGAATAGAATGTGGAATGGAAAGGAATGGAATGTGGAATGGAATGGAATGGAATATGGAATGAAATGGTAAGGAATGGAATGTGGAATGGAATGGAATGGAATGTGGAAAGGAATCTAATGTAATGTAATGGAATGGAGTGGAATGGACTGTGAAATGGGATGGAATGGAATGTGGAATGTAATGGTATGGAATGTGGAATGTAATGGAATGGAATGGAGTGCAATGTGGAATAGCATGGAATGGAATGTGGAATGGAAATTGGAATGGAGTGGAGTGGAATGTGGAATGGAATGTGGGATGGAAAGGAATGGAATGGAAGGGAATTTGGAATGAAATGGAATTGAATGTGGCATGGTAGGGAATGGAAAGAATGGAATTTGGAATGCAATGTTGAATGGAATGGAAGGCAATGTAGAATGGAATGGAATGCAATATGGAATGCAAAGTGGAATGGAATGTGGAATGCAATGTAATGTGCAATGGAATGGAATGGAAAGTGGAATGGCAGATGGAAAGGAATGGAATGAAATGTGGAATGGAATGGAATGGAATGCAATTGAATGTGGAATGGAAAGGAAAGTGGAATGCAATGGAATGGAATGTGGAATGGAAAGGAATGGACTGTAGAATGGAATGTGGAATGGAATGTGCTCTGCAATTGAATGGAATGTGGAATGGAATGGAATGGAATGTACAATGGAATGTGGAATGGAATGGAATGCAATGTGGGAAGGAATATGGTATGAAATTGTATGGATAGTGGAATTGAATGGTATGGATATTGGAAAGGAATGGAATGGAATGGCATGGAATGGAATATGGAATGGAAAGGAATGGAATTGATTGTTAAATGTAATGGAATGCAACGCAATGAGGAATGCAATGGATTGGAGAGGAATGGAATGGAATGGAAGGGAATGCGGAATGGAATGTGGAATGAATTGGAAAGGAATGTGGAATAAAATTGAAAGGAACGTAATGTGGAATGGAGTGGAATGGAATGTTGGAATGGAATGGAATGGAAAGTGGAATGAAATGTGGAATGCAACGTAAAATGGAAGGTGGAATCGAACATGGAGTGGAAAGTTGAACGGAATGCAATGAAATGTGGAATTGAAAGTGAATGAAACGTGAAATTATCTTGGAATGGAATGGAATGTGGTGTGCAATGGAATGGAAAGGAAGGTGGAATGGAAAGGAATGGAATTTGGAAAGGAATGGAATGGAATGGAATGAAATGTGGAATGGAATGGAATGGAATGTGGAATGCAACGTGGAATGCAATTGAATGGAAATTGGAAATGAATGTGGAATGTAATGGAATGGAATGTAGAATGTAATGGAATGGATTGTGGAGAGGAATGTGGAATGGAAAGGAAAGGAACGACGAATGGAATGTTGAATGGAATGTGCAAAGGAATGTGGAATGGAATGGAACTGAATGTGGAATGGAATGGAATCGAAGGTGCAATGGAATGTAGTGGAATGTGGAATTCAATGGAAAGTATCGTGGAATGGAAAGTGGAAGGGAACATGGAATGGAACATGGAATGGAGTAGAATAGAACTTGGACTGAAACACGGAATGCAACGTAGAATAGAATCGAATGGAATGGAATATGGAATGGAATGGAAAGTAATGTGGAATGGATTGTGGAATGGATTGGAATGGAATGTGGAATGGCATGTGGAATGAAATGGAACGGAATGTGGAATGGATTGGAATGGAATGTGGAATGTAATATGGAATGGATTGGAAAGGAAAGTGGAATGGAATGGAATGGAATGGAATGAAATGGAATGGAATGGAATGAAATGGAATGGAATGGAATGGAATGGAATGAAATGGAATGGAATGGAATGGAATGAGAATTGGAATGGAATAGAATGTGGAATGGATTATGGAATGGATTGTAATGGAATGGAATGTGGAATAGATTATGGAATTGATTGGAATGGAAAGTGGAATGGAATGGAATGGAATTTAATGGAATGGAATGGAATGTGGAATGGAATGGTATGGAATGTGGAATGGAATGGAATGGAATGTGGAATGGAATGGAATGGAATGGAATGGAATGTGGAATGGAATGGAGTGGAATGTGGAATTGAATGCAATGGAATTCAATGTGGAATGGATTGGAACGGAATGGAATGGAATTGAATGCAGAATGGAATGCAATGGAATATGGAATGGAATTGAATGGAATGTGAAATGGAATGGAATGGAATGTGGAATGGAATGGAATGCAATGTGGAATGGAATGGAATGGGATGGAATGGAATACAATGTAGAATGGAATGGAATGGAATGTGGAAGGAAATGTGGAATGGAATGAAATGCAAAGTGGAATTGAATGTGGAGTGGAATGTAACGGAATGTGAAATGGAATTGAGAATTTAATGGAATGGAATGGAATGGAATGTAGAATAGAATGCAATTTGAAATGGAATGGAATGCAATGTGAAATGGAATGGAATGGAATGTGGAATGGAATGGAATTGAATGTGGAATGGAAAGTAATGAAAGGTGGTATGGAAAGTGGAATGGAGTGGAATGTGGATAGGATTGGAATGGAATGTAGAATGGAATGGAATACAATGTGGAATGGAATGGAATGAAAGGTGGAAAGGAAGGGAATGGAACGTGGAATGGAATCTGGTATCGAATGCGGAAAGGAATGGAATGGAATGTGGAATGGAAAGGAAAGGATTGTGGAATAGAATGTGGAGTGGAAAGGAATGGAATGCAAAGTGGAATGAAAAGGAATTGAACGTGGAATGGAATTGAATGGCATGTGCAATGGAATGGAATGGAATGGAATGTGGAATAGAATGGAATGGAATATGGAATGGAAAGGGATGGAATGTGGAAAGTAATGTGGAATGGAATGGAATGAAATGTGGAACGGAAAGTGGAATGAAATGTGGAATGCAATGTGAAATGCAATGAAATATTGAATGGAATGTGCATTAGATGTGGAATGGAAGGTGGAAAGCAATGGGTTGGAATGCAGAATGGAATGGAAAGGAAAGTGGAATGGAATGTTGAATGGAATGGAATGGATAGTGGAATGGAACTTTGCATGGAATGTGGAATGAAAGGTGGAATGGAAAGTGGAATGGAATGGAATAGAATGTGGAATGATATGTGGATTGGAATGGAATGGAATGTGTAATTGATTGGAATGGAACGTGGAATGGAATGTGGAATAGAATTTAATGGAAAGTGGAATGGAATGTGGAAAGGAATGGAATGAATTTGAATGGAATTGAATGTGGAATGGAATGGAATGAAATGCGGAATGGAATGGAATGTGGAATGGAATGGAATGGACTGCGGAAAGGAATGTGGAATGGAATGTGGAATGGAATGGAATCGAATGGAATGGAATGTGGAATGGCATGTGAATTGGAATGCAGCCGAATGTGGAATGGAATGTGGAATGCAATGCAATGGAATGACAATGGAATGTGGAATGGAATGTGGAATGGAGTGTAATGGAATGTGGAATGGAATGTGGAATGGAATGGAATGGAATGTGTAATGGAACGGAATTTAATTTGGAATGGAAAGTGTAATGGAATGTGGAATGCAAATTGGAATGTAATGGAATGGAATGTGGAATGGAAAGTGGAATGGAACGTGGAATGGAACGTGGAATGGAAGATGGAATGGAACGTGCAATGGGATGTGCATTGTAATGTGGAAAGAAAAGAGGAATGGAATGGAATGGAACGTGGAATTCAACGTAGAATGGAATGGAATGGATCATAGAATGGAACACAGAATTGAACGTGCAAAGGAATGTGGAATGGAAACTGGGAAGTAATGTGGAAGGGAATGTGGAATGGAATGGAATGTGGAATGGAACTTGCAATGGATGGTGGAATTGAACGTGGAAAGGATCATGGAATGGAACGTGAAATGCAAAGTGGAATGGAAAGTGAAATGGATTAAGTAACGTAATGTGAAATTGAATGAAATGGAATGTTGAATGGAACGTGGAAAGGAATGAAATGGACTGAGGAATGGAATGTGGAATGGTATGTGGAATGCAATGTGGAATGTATTGGAATGGAATGTGGAATGGGATTTGGAAAGGAAAGTGGAATGGAATGGAGTGTGGAATGGAACGCGTAATGGAATGAAAAGGAATGGAATGTGGAATGGAACGTGGAATTGAATATGGAATGGGACGAGGAATTGAATGTGGAATGGAAAGGGCAATGGAATGTGGAATGGAATGGAATGGAAAGTGGAATGGAATGGAATGGAATGTGGAATGGAATGTTAAATGGAATAGAATGGAATGGAATGTGGAATTATATGTGGATTGGAATGGAATGGAATGTGTAATTGAATGGAATGGAATGTGGAATGGTATGTGGAATAGAATTTAATGGAAAGTGGAATGGAACGTGGAAAGGAATGGAATGGATTTGAATGGAATTGAATGTGGAATGGAATGGAATGAAATGCGGAATGGAATGGAATGTGGAATGGAATGGAATGGACTGAGGAATGGAATCTGGAATGGAATGTGGAATGGAATGGAATCGAATGGAATGGAATGTGGAATGGCATGTGAATTGGAATGCAGCTGAATGTGGAATGGAATGAGGAATGAAATGCAATGGAATGACAATGGAATATGGAATGGAATGTGGAATGGAGTGTAATGGAATGTGGAATGGAATGTGGAATGCAATGGAATGGAATGTGGAATGGAACGGAATTTAATTTGGAATGGAAAGTGTAATGGAATGTGGAATGCATATTGGAATGTAATAGAATGGAATGTGGAACGGAAAGTGGAATGGAACGTGGAATGGAACGTGGAATGGAAGAGGGAATGGAACGTGCAAAGGGATGTGCATTGAAATGTGGAAAGAAAAGTGGAATGGAATGGAATGGAACGTGGAATTGAACGTAGAATGGAATGGAATGGATCATAGAATGGAACGCTGAATGGAACATGGAAAGGAATGTGGAATGGAAACTGGAAAGTAATGTGGAAGGGAATGTGGAATGGAATGGAATGGAAAGGAATGTGGAATGGAATTTGCAATGGATGGTGGAATTGAACGTGGAAAGGATCATGGAATGGAACGTGAAATGCAAAGTGGAATGGAAAGTGAAATGGAATAAGAAATGTAACGTGAAATTGAATGAAATGGAATGTTCAATGGAACGTGGAATGGAATGAAATGGACTGAGGAATGGAGTGTGGAATGGTATGTGGAATGCAATGTGGAATGTATTGGAATGGAATGTGGAATGGGATTTGGAAAGGAAAGTGGAATGGAATGGAGTGTGGAATGGAACGTGTAATGGAATGAAAAGGAATGGAATGTGGAATGGAACGTGGAATTGAATATGGAATGGGACGAGGAATTGAATGTGGAACGGAATGGGCAATGGAATGTGGAATGGAATGGAATGGAAAGTGGAATGGAATAGAATGAAACCTGGAATGGAATGTGAAATGGTATGCGGAATGGAATGTAATGGAAGGTGGAAAGCAGTGTAATAGTATATGGAATGCAGAGTGAATGGAATGTGAAATGGAATGAGGAATGAATTGGAATGGAATGTGAAATGGAATGCGGAATGGAACGTAATGGAATGTGGAATGGAATGTGGAATGGAGTGTGGATTGGAATGTGGAATGGAACAGAATGCAATGTGGAATGAAAGGTGGAATGGAATGTGGAATGGAACGTGAAATGGAATGGAATGGAATGTGAAATGGAAATTGGAATGGACTGGAATGGAAAGTGGAAAGGAAAGTTGAATGGAACTTGGAATGATACGTGGAATGGAACGTGTAGGGGTAAGTGGAAGAGAAAGTGGAATGGAATGGAATGGAACGTGGAATGGAATGTGAAACGGAATTTCAAATGGAATGAAAGGGAATGTGGAATACAGTGGAATGGAAGGTGGAATGAAATGTGAAGTGCAAAGGAATGGAACGTGGAATGGAATTTGGAATGGAATGGAAAGGAATGTGGAATGGAAGGTGCAATGGAATGGAATGGAAGGTGGAATGGAAAATTGAGTGGAACGTGGAATGGAAAGTGAAATGGAATGGAATGGAACGTGGAATGGAATTTGAATTGGAATTTGGAATGGAATGGAATCGAATGTGGAATAGAATGGAAAGAAGGTGGAATGAAATGTGGAATGAAATGGAATGGAATGTGGCATGGATTGTGGAATGGAATGGAATGGAATGTGCAATGCACTGTGCAATGGAATGGAATGGAACGTGGAATGGAAAGTGGAATGGAATGTGGAATGGAAAGTGGAATGGAACGTGGAATGCAATCTGCAGAGGAAAGTAGAATGGAATTGAATGGAATGTGGATTGGAATGGAATGGAATGTGGAATGGAATGTGGAATGCAATGCAATGGAATATGGAATGGAATGTGGAATGCAATGGAATGGAGTGAAGAATACAATATGGAATGAAATTGAATGGAATTTGGAATGGAATGGAATGGAATAGAATGTAGAATGGAATGGAATGTGGAATGGAATGGAATGGAATGTGGAAGGGAATGGAATTGAATATGGAATGGAATGGAATGGAATGGAATGCAATGTGGAACTGAATGGAATGGAATGTGGAATGGAATGTTGAATGGAATGTAGAATTTTATCTGGAATGGAATGTAACGAAATGTGGAATGGAATGTGGATTGGAAGGTGTAATGGAACGTGAAATGGAATGGAATGGAATGGTGAATCAAGTGTAATGGAATGTTGAATGGAATGTGGAATGTAACACAATGGATTGTGGCAAGGATTTTGGAATGGAGAGTGGAATGGAATGTGGAATGGAATGGAATGTGGAATGGAATAGAATTTGGAATACAATGGAATGGAATGAGGAATGGAATGGAATGTGGAATGGAATGGAATGGAATGTGGAAAGGAATGAGGAATAGAATGTGGAATGGTATGTGGAATGGAAAGTAATGGATTGTGCAAGGGTATATGGAATGGAATGTGTAATGGAATGTGGAATGGAATGGGGAAGGCAATGTGGAATGGAATGCGGAATGGAATGTTTAATGAAGTGGAATGGAATGTGTAAATGAGTGGAATGGAATCTTGAATGGAAAGTGAAATGTAATTCAAGGGAATGTGGAATGGATTTTGGAATGGAATGTAGAATGAAAAGAAATTGAATGTGGAATGAAATGTGCAATGGAATAGCATGGAATGTGGAATGGAATGTGGAATGGAACGAAATGGAATGCGGAATGGAACATGCAATGGAATGTGGATCGGAATGGAGTGGAATGCGGAATGGAATGGAATGAAATGGAATGGTGAATGGAATGCAATGTAATAGAATGGAATGGAATGGAATGTGCACTGGAACGTGGAACAGAATGGAATGTGGAATGGAATGTGGTATGGAATGTGGAATGGAACATGGAATGGAATGAAAAATGGAATGTGGAATGGAATGTGCAATGGAATGCAATGGAATGGAAACGAATGTGGAATGGAATGGAATGGAATGGAATGGAATGGAATGGAATGGAATGGAATGGTATGGAATGGAATGTGGAATGAAGTGTGGAATGCAATGGAATGGAATGCAAAGGAATGTGGAATGGAATGGAATTTGGAATGGAATGGAATGCAATATGGAATGGAACGGAATGAAATCTCGAAAGGAATGGAATGGAATGTGAAATGGAATGTGGAATGGAATGCAATGTGGAGTGGAATAGAATGGAATGTGGAACGGAGTATGGAATGGAATGGAATGGAATGGAAAATGGAATTGAATGGAATGGAATGTGGAAGGAAATGGAATTGAATGTGGAATGGAATGGAGTGGAATATGGAATGGAATGGAATGGAATGTGGAATGGAATAGAATCGAACGTGCAATGGAATGAAATGGAATGTGGAATTCAATGGAAAGCATAGTGGAATGGAGGTGGAATGAAACGTGGAATGAAACGTTGAATGGAGTGGAATGGAACTTGGAATGGAACGAGGAATGCAACGTAGAATGGAATGGAATAGAATTGAATGGAATATGGAATGAAATGGAATGCAATGTGGAGTGGAATGGAATGGAATGTGCAATGGAATTTGGAATGGAATGGTATGGAATGCAAAGATTGTGGAATGGAAAGGAATGTGGAAAGTAATGGAATGCAAAATGGAATTGAATGGAATGGAGTGGAATGGAATGGAATGGAATGGAATGAATTATGGAATGGTATGGAAAGTAATGTGGAATTGACTGTGGAATGGATTGGAATGGAATGAAATGTAAAGAGGAATGGATCGTTTAATAGATTAGAATGGAATGTGGAATGGCATGTGAAATGAAATGGAATGGAATGTCTAATGGAATGGAATGGAATGTGGAATGGAATGGAATGTGGAATGGATTACGTAATGGACTGGAATGGAAAGTGGAATGGAATGGAATGGAATGGAATGGAATGGAATGGAATGGAAAGGAATGAAATGGAATGGAATGGAATGGAATGGAAAGGAATGAAATGGAATGGAATGGAATGGAATGGAATGAAATGGAATGGAATGGAATGTAATGGAATAAGGATTGGAATGTAATGGTATGTGGAATGGATTATGGAAAGGCCTGGAATGGAATGGAATGTGGAATGGAATATGGAATGCATTGGAATAGAAAGAACAATGGAATGGAATTGAATGGAATGAAACGGAATGGAATAGAATGGAATGGAATAGAATGGAATGAGGACTCGAATGTAATGAAAAGTGGAATGGATTGTGGAATGGATTGGAATGGAATGGAATGGAATGGAATGCCGAATGGATTGCGGATTAGATGGTAATGGAATGTGGAATGGAATGTGAAATGGAATGGAATGGAATGGAATGGAATGTGGAATGGAATGGAATGGAATGTGGAATTGAATGGAAAGTAATATGGAATTGAATATGGATTAGACAGGAATGGAATGTGAAATGGAATGGAATGGAATGTGGAAAGGAATGTGGAATAGAGTGTGTAATTTAATGGAATGGAAAGCGGAATGAAATGTAAAGGAGTGGAATGAAATGGAAAGAGTGGAATGTGGAATGGACTGTTTAATATAATGGAATGGATTGTGGACAGAAATGGAATGGATTGAAATGTGAAATTTAATGGAATGGAAAGAGAATTGGAAAGGAATCGAATGTGGAATGGAATGGAATGGAATGTGGAATGGAAAGTGGAATGGAATGGAATGGAATGGAATGTGGAATGGAATGGAATGGAATGGAATGTGGAACGGAATGGAATGGAATGTGGAATGGAATGGAATGGAAAGTGGAATGGAATGGAATGGAATGTGCAATGGAATGTAATTTAATATTGAAAGGAATGGAATGGAATGACGAATGGAAATGAAAGGATTATGGAATGGCATGGAATGGAATGGAATGGAATGGAATGTGGAATGGTGTGGAATGGAATGGAATGTGGAATGGAATAGAATTCAATGGAATGTGGAGTAGAATGGAATGCAATGTGGATTGGAATCTAATGAAATGGGGAAAGCAATGGAATGGAATGTGGAATGGAACGGTATGGAATGTTGAATGGAATGCAGGGGAATGGAATGGAATGTAGAATGGAATGTGGAATGGAATGGAAAAGAAATTGGAATGGAACATGGAGTGGAACGTGGAAAGTAATGGAATGGAACTTGGAGTGGAAATTGGAATTTAACGTGGAATGGAAAGTGGAATAAATTTGATAGCAATGTGGAATGGAATGGAATGCAAGGTGGCACGGAATGGAATGGAAAGTGCAATGTACTGGAATGGAATGTGGAAATGAATGGAATGGAATATGGAATGGAATGTGGAATGTAATGGAATGGAAACTGAAATGGAATGTTGAATGGAATAGAATGGAATGTGGAATGGAATGGAATGGAATGGAATGTGGAATCAAATGGAATGGAATATGGAATGGAATTGAATTGAATGGAGTGGAATTTAAAATGAAATTGAATGGAAAGTAGAATGGAATGGAATGAAGTGGAAGGTGGAATGGAATGGAATGTAATATGGAATGGAATATGGAATGGAAGGTGGAATGGAATGTGGAAAGGAATGTGCAATGGAATGGATTGGATTCTGGAATGGAATGTGGAATGGAATGGAGCAGAGTATACAATTGAATGGAATGGAATGTAGAATGCAATGGATTGGAATGTGGAATGGAATGTGGAATGACATGGAACAGAATGTGTAATGGAAAGTGGAATGGAATGGAATGGAATGGAACGTGGAATTGAACGTGGAATGGAACGTGGAACTGAGTGTGGAATGGAATGTGGAATTGAATGGAATGTGGAATGGAATGGAATGGAAAGTTGAATGGAATGTGGAATGGAATGGAAACGAATGGAATCTGGAAAGTAGTGGAATGTCATCTAGAATGGAAAGGAATGGAATGTGGAATGGAAAGGAATCGAACGTGGAATGGAAAGTGGAATGGAACATGGAATGGAATGTGGAATGGAATGGAATGAAATGTGAAATAGAATGGAACGGAATGGAATGTGGAATGCTGGGGAATGAAATGTGGAATGGAAAGGAACGGAATGGAATGTGGATTGGAATGCAATGGAATGTAGGAAGAAATTGTACGGAATGGAATGGAATTTGAAATGGAATGGAATGGAAAGGAATGGAAGTTGGAGTGGAACGTAGAAAGTAATGGAATGAAATGTGGAATGGAATGAGGAATGGAATGGAATGGAATGGAATGTGGAATGGAATTGAATGGAATGGAAAGCAACTTGAAATGGAATGGAATGGAATGCGGAATGGAATTGAATGTAATGTGGAATGGAATGGATAGAAGTGGAAGGTGGAATGGAATGCAATGTGAAATGGAATTTGAATTGAAACTTGGAATGCAATGTGGAATGGAATGCAGTGGAATGTGCAATGCAATGGAATTCAATGTGGAATGGAATGTGGAATGGATTGCAATGGAATGTGGAATGGAATGTGGAATGGTGCATGGAATGTAATCGAATGGAACGTGGAATGGAACGTGTAATGGATCATGCAATGAAACAAGGAATGGAAAGTGGATTGGAATGGAATGGAATGGAATGTGGAATGCAATGGAATGGTAAGTGGAACGGAATGGAATGTGGAATGGAATGGAATGGAATGTGGAATGCAATGGAATGGATTTTGGAATGGAATGTTGAATGGAATATAATGGAATGTTGAATGGAATGCAACGGAATGGAATGTGGAATGGAATGGAATTTGGAATGGAATGCTAGGGAATGGAATGTGGAATGGAATGGAGTTGAATATGGAATGGAAAGGAATGGATTGCGGATAGGAATACAATGGAATGTGGAATGGAATGGAGTGGAATGTGGATTGGAATGAATGGAAGGTGGAATGAAATGGAATGGAATGTGGATTGGAATGTGGAATGGAATGTGGAATGGATTGTGGAATGGAATGGAATGGAAAGTTTAATGGAATGGACTGGAATATGGAATGTAATCTAATGGAATTTGGAGCAGACAAGAATGGAATGTGCAATTGAAAGTGTAATGTAATGGAATGCAATGTGTTATGGAATGTGGACTGGAATGCAATGGAATGTGTAATGGAATTGAATGGAATGTGGAATTGAATGTTGAATGGAATGGAATGGAATGCGGTATGGAATGGAATGGAATGGAATTTGGTATGCAATGGAATGGAATGTGGAATGGAATGGAATGGAATGGAATTTGGAATATAATGTGGAATTGAATATGTAATGGAATGTGGAATATTATGTGCAATTCAATGGAATGCGATGTGGAATTGAATGTAGAATGGAATGGAATGGAATGGTATGTGGAATGGATGGAATGGAATGGAATGTGGAATGGAATGTGGAATGGAATGTAATGGAAGGTGGAATGGAATGGATTGAATGTGGAATGGAATATGGAATGGAATAGAATGGAATGGATTGGAATAGAATTCGGAATGGAACGTGGAATGGAATGGAATGAAATGTGAAATGGAATGTGGAATGGAATGTAACGGAATGTGGAATGGAAAGGAATGCGATGTGGAATATAATGTGGAATGGAATGGAATAGCATGTGGAATGGAATGGAATGGAAGTTGGAATGGAATGTAATGGAAGGAGGAATGGAGTGGAATGCAATGTGGAATGCAATGTAAAATAGAATGGAAAGGAATGAGGAAAGAAATGGAAAAGAATGGAATTGAATATTAAATGGAATGGAATGGAAAGTGGAATGGAATGTGGATTGGATTGCAACGGAATGTGGAATGGAATGTGGAATGAAATGGAATGGAACGTGGAATGTAATCGAATGGAATGTGGAATGGAATGGAATTGAGTGTTGAATGGAATGTAATAGAATGTGGAATGGAATCTTTTGGAATGTGGAATGGAATGTGGAATGGAATGGAATGCAAGGAAATGGAATATGGAATGGAATGGAATGGAATCTGGAATGGAAAGTAATGGAATGCGGAATGGAAAGGGGAATGGAATGTGGAATGCAATGGAATTGAAAGTGGAATGGAATGGAATGGAATGTGGAATGGAATGGAATGGAATATGCAATGGAATGGTATGGAATGGAATGAAATGTGGAATGGAATAGAATGGAATTTAATGAAATGTGGAATGGAATGGAATGGAATTTAATGATATGTGGAATGGAAAGGAATGGAATGTGGAATGGAATGCATTGGAATGTGGAATGGATTGTAGAATGGAATGGAATGGAATGTGGAATGCAATGTGGAATGGAGTGGAATGGGATGGAAAGGAATGTGGAATGGATTTTGGAGTGGAATTGAATTGAAATTAGAATGGAAATTGGAATGGAGTGGAATGGAATGGAATGGAATATGGAGTGGATTGGAATGGAATGTGCAATGCAGTGGAATGAAATGTGGAATGGAATGGAATGGAAAGTTGAATGGAAGGGAATGTGGAATACAATGAAATATAATGTGGAATGGAATGTGGAATGGAATGGAATGGAAAGTGGAATAGAATGTGGAATGGAATGGAATGGTATGTGGAATGGAATGTGGAATGGAATAGAATGGAATGTGGAAATGAACGTGTAATGGAATGGAATGGTATGTAGATTGGAATGTGGAATGGAATGTGGAATGTAAAGGAATGTGGAATGGAATGTGGAATGGAGCTTTGAATGGAATGGAATGTGGAATGGATTGTTGAATGGAAAGTGGAATGGAGTGTTGAAAGGCATAGAATGTAAAGTAGAGTGGAATGTGAAATGAGATGGAAAGGAATGTCGAATGGAATGGAATGGAATGTGTAATGGAACGTTAAATGGATTGAAATGGGATGTGGAATGGAAAGTGGAATGGAATGGAATGTGGAATGGAAGGGAATGGAATGTGGAACGGAATGGAAAGGAATGTGGAATGGAATGTGTAATGGAATGGAATATAATGTGGAATGGAATCTGGAATGGAATGGAATGGAATGTGGAATGGGATATGGAGTGGAATGGAGTGGAATGGAATGGAATGGAGTGGAATGGAATGGAATGTGGAATGGAATGTGGAATGGAGTGGAGAGGAAAGTAATGGAATGTGGAATTGAATGTGGAATGGAATGGAGTGGAATGGAATGCAATGTGGAATGGGATATGGAGTGGCATGGAGTGGAATGGAATGGAATGGAGTGGAATGGAATGGAATGTGGAATGGAATGTGGAATGGAATGTGGAATGGAGTGGAGAGGAAAGTAATGGAATGTGGAATTGAATGTAGAATAGAATGTAGTGGAATGGAATGCAATGTGGAATGCAATGTATTGGAATGTCAAATTAAATGGAATGGAATGTGGAATGTGATGTACAATTCAATGGAATGGAATGTGGAATGGAATGTTGAATGGAATGTGGAATGGAATGTGGAATGGAATGGAAAGGAATGTGGAGTGGAATGTGGAATGGCATGGAAGAGAATGTTGAATGGAATGGAAGGGAATGTGGAATGGAATGTGGAATGGAATGCATAATAGAAAGTGGAATGGAATGTGGTATGTAATGGAAGGTGTAATGGAATGTGGAATGGAAAGTGGAATGGAACGGAATGGAATGGAATTGAATGTGGAATGGAATGGAATGTGGAATGGAATTGAATGAAATGTGGAATAGAATGGAATGGAATCTGGAATGGAATGTGGAACGGAATGGAATGGAATGTGGAATGGAATGGAATGGAATGTGGAAAGGAATGTGGAATGGAATGTGGAATGGAATGGAATGGAATGTGGAATGGAATTTGGAAAGGAATGTGGAATGGAACCTGGAATGATATGTGGAATGGAATGTGAGATGGAATGAAATGGAATATCGATTGGAATGTAATGTAATGTGGAATTGAATCGAATGGAATTTGGAATGGAAGGCAATTGAATGGAATGAAATGTGGAATGGAATGCTTGGGATGTGGAACGGAATAGAATGGAATGGAATGATATCTGGAAAGGAATGGAATGGAAGAATAATGGAATGTGGAAAAGAATGGAATGGTATTTTGAATGGAACGTGGAATGGAATGGAATGGAACGTGGAATGGAATGGAATGGAATGTGTAATGGAATGAGGCATGGAACGTGGAACATAATGGAATGGAATACGGAATATACTCCAATGGAATGTGGAGTGGAATGGAAAGGAATGGAATGTGGAATGGAAGGGAATGGAATGTGGAATGGAATGAGGAATTGCACGTGTAATGGAATGGAATAGAACGAGGAATGGAACATTTAATGAAACGTGGAGTGGAACGTGAAATGGAACGTGGAATAGAATGAAGTGTAATGTGCGTTGGAATGGAACGTGGAATATAATGGAATTGAACGTGCAATGGAATGGAATGGAAAGCGGTACGTAATGGAATGGAAAGTGGAATTAAATGGGATGTGGAATGGAGTGGAATTGAACTTGAAATAGAATGTGGAATGGAATGGAATGGAATGTGGAATGGAATGGAGTGGAATGTGGAATGCAAGTTGGAATGGAATGGAATGGAACATGTAATGGAATGAGGAATGGAACGTGGAATGGAGTGGAATGGAACACGGGATAGAGTGTAATGGAACGTTGAATGGCGTGTGGAATGCAATGGAATGGAATGTTGAATGGAGTGGAATGGAATGTGAAATGTAATGTGGAATCAACATGGAATGGATTGGAACGGAATATGTAATGGAATGGAATGGAATGGAATGGAAGATGGAATTCAATGCAGAATGGAAGGGAATGGAATGTGGAATGCAATTGAATGTATTTTGGAATGCAATCTAGAATGGAATGAAATAAAATGTGGAATGGAATGCAATGGAATGTGTAATCGAATGCGGAATAGAATGGAGAATTATGGGTAACAGAATGTATAATTGGATGGACTGGAAAGGGGGATGAAATGGAATGAAATGTGGAATGGAATGTGGAATGGAATGGAAAGGAATGGAATGTGGAATGGAATGGAATGGAAAGTGGAATGGAACGTGGAATGGAACAGGGAATGGAATGTGGAAAGGAAAGTGGAATGGAACGTGGAATGGAACTTGGAATGGAATATGGAATGGAATGGAATGGAATGAAATGTGGACAAGAATGGAGTGGAATGGAATGGAATGGGCAATGGAATGGAATTGAATGTGGAATGCAATGTGGAATGGAATGGAATGGAATGGAATAGAATGGAATGTGAAAAGGAATGGAAAGGAATGTGGAATAGAATGTGGAATGGAATGGAATGGAACATGGAATGGAATGTGGAATGGAATGTGGAATGGGATGGAATGGAACGTGTAAGGGAAAGTGCAATGGAATGGAATGGAATGTGGAAGGGAATGTGGAATAGATTGGAATGGAATGGAAGGTGGAATAGAACGTGGAATGGAATGTGGAATAGAATGGAATGGAAAGTGGAATGGAACGTGGAATGGTATAAAGTGGAAAGTGAAATGGAATGCGGAATGGAACGTGGCATGGAACGTGGAATGGCACATGGAATGGAATGGAATGGCAAGTGGAAGTGAATTGAATGGGACGAGAAATGGAATGGAATGGAACATGGAATGGAACGGAATGAAATGTGGAATTGAATGGAATGGAATGTGGAATGCAATGTGGAAAGGAATGGAATGGATTGTGGAATGGAATGTTGAATGGAATGGTATGGAATGTGGAATCGGATGGAATGGAAAGGAATGTTGACTGCAATGGAATGGAATGTGGATTGGTATGGAATGGAATGGAATGTGGATTGGAATTCAGTGGAATAGAATGTGGAATGCAACGGAATGGAAGGTGGAAAGGAATGGAATGGAATTTAGAATGGAATTGAATGGAATGTGGAATGGAATTGAATGGAATGTCGACTGGAATGGAATGGTATGGAATCTGGAAGTAAATGGAATGGAATGTGTAATTGAATGGAAAGTAATATGGAATTGAATATGGATTAGACAGGAATGGAATGTGAAATGGAATGGAATGCAATGTGGAAAGGAATGTGGAATGGAGTGTGGAATCTAATGGAATGGAAAGTGGAATGAAATGGAAAGGAGTGGAATGAAATGGAAAGAGTGGAATGTGGAATGGACTGTTTAATATAATGGAATGGATTTTGGACAGAAATGGAATGGATTGGAATGTGAAATGTAATGGAATAGAAAGAGAATCGGAAAGGAATCGAATGTGGTTTGGAATGGAATGTGGAATGGAAAGTAGAATGGAATGGAATGGAATGGAATGTGGAATGGAATGGAATGGAATGGAATGGAATGGAATGTGGAATGGAATGGAATGGAAGGGAATGGAATGTAGAATAGAATGGAATTTGAAATGGAATTTAATGCAATGTGGAATGGAATGGAATGGCATGAGGAATGGAATGGAATGGAATGTGGAATGGAATGGAATGGAATGTGGAATGGAAAGTAACGAAAGGTGGTATCAAAGTGGAATGGAATGGAATGTGGATTGGATTGGATTGGAATGTAGAATGGAATGGAATACAATGAGGAATGGAATGCAATGAAAGGTTGAATGGCAGGGAATGGAACGTGGAATGGAATCTCGTATGGAATGTGGAATGGAAAGGAATGCAATGTGGAATGGAAAGGAAAGGAATGTGGAATAGAATGTGGAGTGGAAAGGAATGGAATGGAATGTGGAATGTAAAGGAACGGAACGTGGAATGGAATTGAATGGCATGAGCAATGGAATGGAATGGAATGTGGAACAGAATGGAATGGAATGTGGAATGGAAAGGGATGGGATGCGGAAAGTAATGTGGAATGGAATGGAATGAAATGTGGAATAGAAAGTGGAATGAAATGTGGAATGCAATGTGAAATGCAATGAAATATGGAATGGAATGTGAATTAAATGTGGAATGGAATGTGGAATGGAATGGGCTGGAATGCGGAATGCAATGGAATGGAAAGTGGAATGGAATGTTGAATGGAATGGAATGAAATGCGGAAACGAATGTGGAGTGGAATGGAATGGAATGTGGAATGGAACGTGAAATGGAAAGGATTGGAATGTGGAATGGAATGTGGAATGTAGTGGAATGGAATGTGGAATGGAATGGGATGGAATGAGGAATGTAATGTGGAATGGAATGTAATTAAATGTGGGAAGGAAAGCGGAATACAATTTACAATGGAATGAAATGAAATGTGGAATGGAAAGTGGAATGAAATGTGGAATGCAATGTGAAATGCAATGAAATGAGGTATGGAATGTGTAATGAAATCTGGAATGGAATGTAGAATGGAATGGGCTGGAAATTGGAATGGAAAGTGGAATGGAATGTGGAATGTAATGGAATGGAATGTGGAATGGAATGGAATGGAATGTGGAATGGAATGGAATGTGGAATGGAATGGAATTTATTGGAATGTGGAATGGAAAGGAATGGAATTGAAAGGAATGGAATGTGGAATGGAATGGAATTTTGAGTGGAAATGAAAGGAATGGAATATGAAATGGAATGGAATGGAATGTGGAATGGAATTTGGAATGGAATGGAATGTGGAATGGAAGGGAATGGAAAGTGAAATGGAATGTGGAATGGAATGTGGAATGGAATGTGGAACATGGAATGGAACGTGGAATGGAACGTGGAATGGAATGTGGAATGGAATGTGGAATGGAAGGGAAAGGAATGAATAATGGAATCAGGAAAGGAATGTGGAATGGGATGTGGAATGGAAAGGAAAGGAATGGAATGTGGAATGGAAAGTGAAATACTATGTGGAATGGAATAGAATGGAATGTGGAACGGAATGTGAAATGTAATGTGGAATGGAATATGTAATGGAACGTAATGGAATGTGAAATGGAACGTGGATAGGAATACGGAATGGAAAGTGTAATGGAATGGAATGGAATGTGGAATGGAGAGTGGAATTTAGTGGAATATAACGTTGAATGGAAGTTGGAATGAAACGTGGAATGGAACGTGGACTTGAAAGTGGAATGGAAAGTGGAACGGAAGGTGGAAAGTAATGTGAAATGGAAAGTGGAATGGAAAGGAATGGAAAGTGGAATGGAACATGGAATGGAAAGGAATGGAAAGTGGAATGGAATATGGAATGCATCGTGGAATGGAACTTGGAATGGAATGGAACGGAACATGGATAGTAATGTGGAACGGAATGTAGAATAGAAAGTCGAATGGAATGTGGAATGGAATGTGTAACGGAAAGGAATGGAATGTGGATTGAAATGGAATGGAATGTAGAATGGAATGGAATGGAATGGAATGTGAAATGGAATGCAGAATAGAAAGTTGAATGGAACGAGGAAGGGAAAGTGTAATGGAAAGGAAAGGAAAGTGTAATGGAATGGAATAGAATGGAATGGTATGTGGAATGGAGTAGAATGTAATGTGGAATGGAATGAAATGGAATGTGGAATGGAATGCGAAAGGAGTGTGCCGTGGATTGTGGAATGTAATGGAATGGAATGTGGAGTAGAATGTGGAATGCAATGGAATGGAATCCAATGGTAAGGAATATGGAATGGAATGGAATGGAGAGGAAGGTGGAATGGAATGCGGAATGGAATGTGGAATGGAACGTGGAATGGAGGGTGGAATGGAATGGAATGGATAGTGGAATGGAACTTTGCATGGAATGTGGAAAGAAAGGTTTAATGGAATGTGGAATGGAATGGAATGTGGAATGATATGTGGATTGGAATGGAATGGAATGTGAAATTGAATGGAATGGAACGTGGAATGGAGTGTGGAATAGAATTTAATGGAAAGTGGAATGGAACGTGGAAAGGAATGGAATGGATTTGAATGGAATTGAATGTGGAATGGAATGGAATGAAATGCGGAATGGAATGTGGATTGGAAGGGAATGGAATGTGGAATGGAATGGAATGGACTGTGGAATGGAATGGGGAATGGAATGTGGAATGGAATGGAATGGAATGTGGAAGGGAATGTGGAATGGAATGGAATGGAATGGAATGTGGAATGGAATGGAATGGAATATGGAATGGTTTTGAATGAATGCAATGGAATTTGAAATGAAATTGAATGGTATGTGGAATGGAATTGAATGAAGTGAAAGGTGGAATGGAATGGAATATGGAATGGAATGTGGATTGGAATGTGGAAAGGAATGGATTGGACTCTGGAATGGAATGTAGAATTGAACAGAACGGCGTGTACAATTGAATGGAAAGGAATGTGGAATGGAATGGATAGAAGTGGAAGGAGGAATGGAATCGAATGTGTAATGGAATTAGAATTGGAACGTGGAATGCAATGTGGATTGGAATGTGGAATGGAATCCAGTGAAATGTGGAATTTAACGGAATGGAATTGAATGTGGTATGGAATGTGGAATGGATTGCAATGGAATGTGGAATGGAATGTGGAACGGAGCATGGAATGGAATGGAATGGAATGTGGAGTGGAACGTGTAATGGAACATGCAATGTAACATGGAATGCAATGTGGAATGGAACGTGGAATGGAATGGAATGGAATGGAATATTGAATGGAATGGAATAGAAAGTGGAATGTAATTGAATGTGGAATGGAATGGAATGGAATGTGGAATGGAATGGAAAGGAATGTGTAATGGATTGGAATGGCATGGAAAGTGGAAGGGAATCCAATGGAATGTGGAATGGAATGTGGAATGGAGCGTGGAATGGAATGTTTAATGGAATGCAGTGGAACGTGGAATTGAAAGGAATGGGATGTTGCATGGAATGGAGTGGAATGCGGAATGGAATGTGGAATGGAATGGAGTGGAATGTGGAATGGAATGTAATGGAATGGGGAATGCAATGGAGTGGAATGTGGAATGGAATGAGGAATGTAATGGATAGGAAAGTGGAATGGAATGTGGAAAGGAAATCAATGGAACGTTAAATGGAACGTGGAATAGAATGTGGAATGGAATGTGGAATGGAGTGGATTGCAATGTGGAATGGAATGTGGACTGGAATCTAATGTAATGTGTAATGGAACGTGTAACGAGACGAGGAATGGAACGTGGAATGGAATGTGGAATAGAATGTGAAATGGAATGTAATGGAATTTGGAATGGCATGTGGAATGGAACGTGGAATGGAACTTTTAATAGAAAGGGGAAAGGAACGTGCAATGGAAAGTGGAATGGAACGTGGAATGGAACGGAATGGAACCTGGAGTGGAAAGGGGAATGTATTGGAATGCAATGTGTAATGGAATGTTGAATAGAAAGGTATGTGGAATGGAATGCAGAATGTAATGGAATGGAAAGGAACAGAATGTGGAATGGAATGGAATGGAATGTGGAAAGGGATGGAATTCAATGGAATGTGGAGTGGAATGGAATGGAAAGGAATGGAATGTGTAATGGAATTGAATGGAATGTGGAAAGGAATGGAATGGAATGATATGTGAAATGGAGTGGAATGGAATGTGGAATAGAAAGGAATGTAGAAACAAAGTGGAATGCAATGGAATGGAATGGAAGGCAGAATGAAATGTAATGGAATGCGGAATGGAATGGAATAGAATATGGAATGGAAAGGAAAGGAATATGGAAAGAAAGGAAATTGAAAGTGGAATGCAATGGATTGGAATGTGAAATGGAATGTGAAATGGATTTGAATGGAATGCGGAATGGACTGTGGAATGTAATGGAATGGAATGTGGAATGGAAAGAGGAATGGAATGGAATGGAATGTGGAAAGGAGTGGAACGGTTTGTGGAGTGGAATGGAATGGTATGGAATGTGGAATGGAATGGAAGGGAAACGAATGAAATGGATAGATGAATGGAATAGAATGAAATGTGGAATGAAATGTAATGGAATGTGGAATGGAATGGAATGGAATGGAATGTGGAATGGAATGGAAGGGAAATAAATGGAAGGTGGAATGGAATGGAAGGGAACGTGAAATGGAAGGTGGAATGAAGTGGAATGGAATGTGGAATATAATGGAATGGAATGTGGAACAGAATGGAATGGAAACGAATGGAAGGTGAAATGGAATGGAAGGGAATGAGGAATGGAATGTGGAATGGAATGGAGTGGAATGTGGAATGGAATGGAATGGAATGTGGAATGGAATCGAATGGAATGGAATGTGGAATGGAATGGAAAGTAGTGGAAGGTGGAATAGAATGGAATGGAATGTGAAATGGAATGGAAAGTAGTGGAAGGTGGAATAGAATGGAATGAGAAATGTAATTAGAATTGGAACGTGGAAAGCAATGTGGAATGGAATGTGGAATGGAATGCAGTGGAATGTGGAATGGAATGGAATGGAATTGAATGTGGAATGGATTGCAGTGGAATGTCTAGAGGAATGTGGAATGGAGCATGGAATGGAATCGAATGGAATGAGGAATGGAACGTGTAGTGGAACATGCAATGAAACATGGAATGGAAGGTGGAAAGGAACGTGGAATGGAATGGAATGGAATGGAATGTTGAATGGAATGTCATGAAAAGTGGAATTAAAAGAAATGTGGAATGGAATGGAATGGAATGTGGAATGGAATGGAATGGCGTGGAATGTGGAAGGGAATCGAATGGAATGTGGAATGGAATGTGGAAAGGAAAGTGGAATGGAATGTTTAACAGAATGCAGCGGAATGTGGAATTGAATGGAATGCAATGTGGCATGGAAAGGAGTGGAATGTGGAATGGATTGTGGAATGTAATGGAATAGAATGTGGAATGGAATGGAATGAAATGGGGATTGCAATGGCATGGAATGTGGAATGGATTGTGGAATGAAATGGAGTGGAATGTGGAATGGAATGGAATTAAATGGTGAATGCAGTGGAATGGAATGTGGAATGGAATGTGGAATGCAGTGGAAAGGAACGTGGATTGGAATGTGGAAAGGAATGGAACAGAACGTTGAATGGAACGTGGAATAGAATGTGGAAAGGAATGTGGAATGGAGTGGATTGCAATGTGGAATGGAATGTGGACTGGAATGGAATGGAACGTGGAATGGAACGTGTAATGGAACGTGGAATGGAACGTGGAATGGAAAGGAATGGAATGCGGAATGGAATGTGGAATGGAAAATAATGGATTGTGGAAAGGAATGTGGAATGTAGTGGAATGCAATGTGTAATGGAATGTGGAATAGAAAGGTATGTGGAATGGAATGTGGAATGGAATGGAGTGGAATGGAATGTGGAATGCAATGGAAAGGAATGGAATGGAATGGAATGGAATGTGGAAAGGAATGGAATGGAAAGGAATGGATTGCGTAATGGAATGGAATGGAATGTGGAAAGGAATGGAATGGAATGATATGTGAATTGGAGTGGAATGGAATGTGGAATGGAATGTGGAATAGAAATGAATGTCGAATGTAAAGTAGAATGGAATGGAATGGAATGGAATGCGGAATGAAATGGAATCGAATGCAGAATGGAATTCAATGGAAACTGGAATAGAAACGAATGGACTGTTTAAAGAAATGAAATTCAATGTGGAATGGAATGGATTGGAGTTTCAAATGTAAGGTGAAAAGGATTTGAATGGAATGCAGAATGGACTGTGGAACGGAATGGAATGGAATGTGGAATGGAAAGTGGAACGGAATGGAATGGAATGTGGAATGGAAAGTGGAATGGAATGAAATGTGGAAAGGAATGGAATGGATTGTGGAATGGAATGGAATGGAATGTGCAATGGAATGGAAGGGAAACGAATGAAATGGATTGCTGAATGGAATACAATGAAATGTGGAATGTATTGTAATGGAATGTGGAATGGAGTGTAATGGAATGGAGTGTGGAATGGAATGGAATGGAAAGGAATGGAAGATGGAATGGAATGGAAGTTAATGTGGAATGGAATGTGCAATGAAGTGGAATGTAACATGGAATATAATGGAATGGAATCTGGAATGGAATGAAATGGAATGGAATGTGGAATGGAATGGAATGGACAGGAATGGAAGGTAGAATGGAATGGAAGGGAATGTGGAATGGAATGTGGAATGGAATGGAGTGGAATGTGGAAAGGAACGGAAAGGAATATGGAATGGAATCGAATGGAATGGAATGTGGAATGGAATGGAGTGGAATGTGGAATGGAATGGAATGGAATGTGGAATGGAATCGAATGGAATGGAATGTGGAATGGAATGGGATGGAATGGAATGGAAAGGAACGTGGAATGGAATGGATAGTAATGGAATGGAATGGAATGGAATGTGGAATGGAAGGGAGTGGAATGTGGAATGGAATGAAATGGAATGTGGAATGGAATCGAATGGAATGGAATGTGGAATGGAATGGAATGTAATGGAATGTAATGGAATGTGGAATGGAATGGAAAGAATGGAATGGAATGGAATAGAATGTGGAATGGAATGGAATGGAATATATAATGGAACGCGGAGTGTACTGGAATGAAATGTGGAATGCAATGTGTAATGTAATGGAATGGAACATGGAATGGAACGTGGAATGGAACGTGGAATGCACTGTGCAATGGAATGCAATGGAATGTGTAATGGAATAGAATGGAATGGAATGTGGAATGGAATGGAATGGGATGTGGAAAGGAATTAAATGGAATGGAATGGAATTTGAAATAAAATGGAATGCAATGTGGAATGGAATTGAATGAAGTTGAAGGTGGAATGGAATGGAATGGAATAAGGAAAGCAATGTGGAATGGAAAGTTGAATTGAATGTCGAATGGAAAGTGGAATGGAATGTTGAAAGGAATGGAGTGGAAGGTGGAGTGGAATGGAATGGAACGGAAAGTGGAATGGAATCTGAAATGGATTGGAATGGAATATGGAAGGGAAAGTGCATTGTAATGTGGAATGGAAAGTGGAATTGAATGGAGGGGAATGTGGAATAGAATGTTGAACGGAATATATTGGAAAGTGGAATGGAATGGAATGGAATGTGGAATGGAATGTGGAATGCAATAGAATGGATTGTTTAATGGAATGTGGAATGGAATGGAGTGGAACGTGTAATGGAATGTGGAATGGAATGGAATGCAATATGGAATGGAACGTGGAATGGAACGTGGAATGGAATGTGGAATGTTGTGGAATGGAACGTGGAATAGAACGTGGAATACAACGTGGAAAGGAATGTGGAATGCATCGTGGAATGGAACGTGGAACGGACATGGAATGGAATGTGTAATGAAATCGAATGGAACGTGGAATGGAATGTGGAATGGAATGGAAAGTGGAATAGAATGGAATTGAGTTGAATGTGGAATTGAATGGAAAGGAATGTGGAAAGGAACGTGGAATGGAACATGCAATGTAATGGAATGGAATGTACAATGGAATTGAATGGAATGTGGAATGCAATGGAATGCATTGGAATGGAACATGGAACGTAATGGAATGGAATGTATAATGGAATTGAAAGGAATGTGGAATGCAATGGAATGCATTGGAATGGAATTGAAATTGAAATGTAACGGAATGGAATGTAGAATGGAATGGAATGGAGTGGAATGTGGAATGGAATGGAATGGAATGTGGAATGGAATGGAAAGAATATGGAATAGAAAGTGGAATGGAATGGAATGTGTAATGGAATGGAATGGATTGCTAAATGGAATGGAATGTGCAATGGAATGGAATGGAATGGAAGCAAAAGGAATGGAATGTGGAATGGAAGGCAATGTAATGTGAAATGGAATGGAATGGATTTGAAGCTGGAATGGAATTTAATGGAATGGAATGTGGAGCGGAATGGAATGAAAAGGAATGGAATGTGGAACGGAATGTGGAATGGAAAGGAATTGGACATGGAATGGAATGTAGACTAGAAGAGAATGGAATGTGGAATGCAAAGGAATGGAAAGTGGAATGGAATGGAATGTAATATGAAATGGAATGGAATGGAATGGAATGTGGAATGTAAAGGAATGGAATGGATTGTGGGAAGGAATGTAATGGAATTGAATGGATTGGAATGGAAAGTGGAATGTAAGAGAATGGAATCTGGAATGGAATGGGATGGAATGTGGAATGCATCGTGATATGGAATGCAATGGAATGGAATGAGAAATGGAATGGAATTCAATGGAATGTGGAGTAGAATGGAATGGAATGTGGAATGGAATCTAATGAAATGGGGAAAGCAATGGAATGGAATGTGGAATGGAATGGTATGGAATGTCGAATGGAATGCAGGGGAATGGAATGGAATGTAGAATGGAATGTGGAATGGAATGGAATAGAATGTGGAATGGAAAGTGGAATGGAATGTGTAAAGGAAAGTGGAATTGAATGAAATGGAACGTGGAATGCAATGGAATGGAATGGAACGTGGAATGGAATGGAAGAGAAAGTGGAATGGAATGAAATGGATTGGAATGGAATTTGAAATGGAATGGAATGGAATGTGCAATTGTATGGAATGGAATGTGGAATGGATTATGAAATGGCATGGAATGAAATGTGGAATGTAACATGGAATGGAACATGGAATGGAAGGTGGAATGGAATGGAACGTAACGTGGAATGGAATGAGGAAAGGAATGTGGAAAGAAACGTGGAAAGGAACGTGCAATGGAAAGTTTAATAGAAAGTGGAATGGAACGTGGAAAGGACTGGAATGCCATATGGGATAGAATGGAATGGAATGGGGAAAGGAATGGAATTTAATGTGGAATGGAAAGGTATAGAATGTGGAACGGAATGTGGAATGGAATGGAATGGAATGTCGATTGGAATGGAATGGAATGTGGAATGAAATGTGCAATTGAATGGAATGGAATGTGGAATGGAAGGTGGAATGGAATGGAATGGAATGTGGAATGTAACATGGAATGGAAAGGAATGGAACCTGGAATGGAAAGTGGAATGGAAATTGGAGAGGAACGTGCAATGGAAATTGGAATCGAACGTGGAGTGGAACGTGGAATGTAACGAGGAATGCAACGTGGAATGCAACGTGGAATGGAATGTGGCATGGACAGTGGAATGGAATGCAATGGAATGTGGAATGGAAGCAAATGGAATGTAGAGTGGAAAGTAATGGCATGTTGAATGGAATATGGAAAGAAAAGGAATGGAATGTGGAATGCAATGCAGTGGAATGGAATGTGTTATCGAGTGGAATGGAATGAGGAATGGAAACTGGAATGGAATGTGGAATGGAATGAGGAATGAAACGAGGAATGGAAAGTGAAATTGAACGTGGATTGGAACTTGCAATTCAAGATGGAATTGAATGTTGAATGGAACATGGAGGGGAAAGAAGAATTGAACGTGGAATGGAATGTGGAATGCAATGGAATGGAATATGGAATGGAAAGGAATGGAATGGAATGGAATGTCTAATGGAATGAAATGGAAATTGGATAGCAATGGAATGGAATTGGGTATGGAATGGAATGGGGAATGGAATGGAATGGAGCAGCATGGAATGTGGAACAGAATGATACGGAAAGTGGAATGGCATGGAAAGGAATGGAATGTGGAATGGAATGGAATGGAATGTGGAATGGAATGGAATGGAAACAGAATGGAATGGAATGGAATGTCGAATAGAATGGAATGTACTGGAATGGAATATGGAACGGAATGAAAAGGAATGGAATGTGGAATGGAATGCAATGGAATGGAATGTGGAATGGAATGGAATGTGCAATGGAATGGAACGGAATGGGAAATTGAATGGAATGGAATTTGGAATGGAATGGAATGGAAAGGAATGGAATGGAATGTGGAATGGAATGGAATGGAATGGGGAATAGAAGGTAATGGAATGGAATGTGGAATGGAAAGTGGAATGGAATTGAATGGAATATTGAATTGAAAGTGGAATTTAATAGAATGGAATGTGGAAAGGAAAGAAACGGAATGTGGAATGGAAAGTAGAATGGAATGGAATGGAACGGGGAATGGAATGGAATGGAATGTTTAGTGGAATGGAATGGAATGTGAAATGGAATATGGAATCGAAGGTGGAATGGAATGGAATGGAAAGTTTAATGGAATAGAATTGCCAGTGGAATCGAACGTGGAATGGAATGGAATGGAAAGTGGAATTGAATGGAGTGGAATATGGAATTCAGTGGAATGGAAAGTGGAATGGATTATGGAATGGAATGGAATGGAAAGTGGAATGGATTGGAATGGAATGTTGGATGGAAGGCAATGGAATTTGGAATGGAAGAGAATGGAATGTGGAATGGAATGAAACGGAATGCAAATGGAGAGAAATGTGGAATGGAATGGAATGGAATGTGGGATTGAAGGGAATGGAATGTGGAATGGAATCTAATGGAATGCGAAGGGAATGGAATGTGGAATGGAATGCAATGGAAAGTCGTATGGAAAAGAATGGAATCTGGAATGGAATGGAATGTGGAATGGTATGGAATGGAATGTCGAATGGTATCCAAAGTGGAATGGAATGTGGAAACAAATGGAATGGAACGTGGAATGGAATGAGGAACGGAAAGTGGAATGGAGTGGAATGAAACGTGGAATGGAACGTGGAATGGAACGAGTAATGGAACGTGCAATGGATTGTGGAATGAAACGAAATTGAACGTGGAATGGAATTGAACGTGGAAATGAATGGAATGGATTCTGGAATGGAATGGAAAGGAAAGTGGAAGGGAACGGAATGGAAAGTGGAATGGAATCGAACATGGAATGGAGTTGAATGCAACGTGAAATGGAATGTGGAATGGAATGGAATGGAATGTGGAATGGAATGAGGAATGGAAGGTGGAATGAAAAGGAATGGAACGTGGAATGGAACGTGGAATAGAATGTGGAACGGAACGTGGAATGGAACTTGGAATGGATCGTGGAATTGAATGGAATGGAAAATGGTGTGAAATGGAACGTGGAATGGAGTGGATTGGAACGTGGAAAGGAATGGAATGGAAGGTGGAATTGAGTGGAATGAAACGTGGAATGGAATGGATTGGAATGTGTAATTTAATGTGGAATGTAATGGAATGGATGGTGGAATGTGATGAAGAATGGAATGGGATGTGGAATGGAACATGGAATGGAACGTGCAATGGATCATGGAATGAAATGGAATGGAACGTGGAATGGAACGGAACGTGAAAATGAATGGAATGGATCGTGGAATGGAATGGAATGGAACGTGGAAGGGAACGGAATGGAAACTCGAATGGAATCGAACGTGGAATGGAGTTTAATGCAACGTGAAATGGAATGTGGAATGGAATGGAATGGAACGTGGAATGGAATGAGGAATGGAAGGTGGAATGAAAAGGAATGGAACGTGGAATGGAATGGAACGTGGAAATGAATGGAATGGATTGTGGAATGGAATGGAATGGAACGTGGAATGGAACGGAATGTTTCGTGGAATTGAATGGAATGGAAAGTGGTGTGGAACGGAAAGTGGAATGGAGGGAATGCAACGGGGAATGGAATGGAATGGAACGTTTAATGGAGTGGAATGGAATGTGGAATGGAATGCATTGGAGTGTTTAATGTAATGTGGAATGTAATGGAATGGAAAGTGGAATGGAATGAAGAATGGAATAGGATGTGGAATGGAACGTGGAATGGAATGGAATGGAATGTGGAATGGAATGGAACGAAATGTGGAATGGAACATGGAATGGAATGGAAAGGGATGGAAAGGAATGTGGAAAGGAATGTGGAATTGAAAGTGGAATGGAATGGAAAGGAATGTGTAAAGGAACGGGGAATGGAATGGAATGTGGAAAGGCATGTGGAATGGAACGTGTAAGAGACTGGAATGGAATGGAATGGAATGTGGAATAGAATGAGGAATGGAACGTGGAATGAAACGGACTGGGATGTGGAAGGGTACGTAGAATGGAACGTGGAATGGAAAGTGGAATGGAATGGAATGGAAAGTGTAGTGGAATGGAACGTGGAATACAGTGGAATGGAATGCAGAATGGATTGGATGGGAATGTGGAATGTGATGAGGATTGTAATGGAATGGAAGGGGTAATGGAATGTGGAAGGGATCGGAATGTAGAATGTAATGTAGAATGGGATGGAATAGAATGTGGAATGGAATGGAATGGAATGTGGAATGGAACGTGGAATGGAATGGAAAGGATTGGAATGGAATGTGCAAAGGAATATGGAATGGAATGAGGAATTTAACTTAATGGAATTTGGAAAGGAATGTGGAATGGAATGGAATGTGGAATGGAAGAGAATGGAAAGTGCTACGGAATGGAACGTGGAATGCAGGGGAATGCAATGTGGAATGGAAAGGATTGGAATGTTTAATGTAATGTGGAATGTCCTGGAATTGAATGTCGAATGGATTGTGGAATGGAATGGAATGTGGAATGTAATGTGGAATGGAATGGAATAGAATGTGGAATGGAATGTAATGTAATGAGGAATTCAATGGAATGGAATGGAATGTGGAATGGAATGGATTGTGGAATCGAATGGAATGAAATGTGAAACGGAATGAAATGAAATGTGGAGTGGAATGTGGAATGGAATGTGGAATGTAATGTGGAATGGAATGGAATGGAATGTGGAATGGAATGGAATGGAATGGAATGTGGAATGCAATGGAGTGCAATGGAATGTGGAATGGAAATGAATGGAATGGAATGTGGAATGAAATGGAAAGGAATGGAATGAAATGGAATGTTTAATGGAATGTAATGTGGAAAGGAATGGAATGCAATGTGGAAAGGAATGTAAAGTAATGGAATGTGGAATGGAATAGAATATGGAATGGAATGGAATGGAATGTGGAATAAAATGGAATGTGAAATGGAATGCGGAATGAAATGTACAGGAATGTAGAATGCAATGAGGGATGCAAAGCGGAATGGATATGAAATGGAACGTGGAATGGAACGTGGAATGGAAAGTGGAAGGGAACTTGGAATGGGTCGTGCATGGAATGAAATGGAATGGAACGTGAAATGGAATTGAACGCGGAATGGAGTGGAATGGAACGTTGAATTGAATGGAAAACAACGTGGAATGGAACTGAACGGATATTGGAATGGAATGGAAAGTGGAATGGAGTGGAATGGAACGTGGAATGGAATGTGGAATGGAATGGAATGGAATGTGGAATGGAATGAGGAATGTAAGGTGGAACGGATCATGGAATGGAATGTAATGGAAAGTGGTATGGAACACAACGTGGAATGTAGTGGAATGGAAAGTGTAATGGAATGGAATGGAACGTGGAATGGAATGCAATATAAACTGGAATGGAATAGAACGTTGAAGTGAGGGGAATGGAATGTGGAATGCAATGGACTGGAGTGTGGAATGGAATGTGTAATGGAATGGAATGGAAGGCGGAAAGGAATGTGGAATGGAATGGAAAGGAATGTGAAAGAGAAAGTGGAATGGAATGGATAGTGGAATGGAATGGAATGGAGAGTGGAATGAATCGTGGAAGGGAATGGAATGGAATGGAATGGAATGTGGAATGGAACGTGGATAGGAATGGAGTGCAATGTGGAATGGAATGGAATGGAATGTGCAATGGAATATGTAATTGAATGTAGAATGGAATTGAATGGAATGTGGAATGGAATGGAATTAATTGTGAAATAGAAATAGAATGGTATGTGGAATGGAATGTGGAATGAAATGTAATGGAATATGTAATGGAATGAGGAATGGAAAGTGAAACAGAATGGAATGTAACTTGGAATGGATAGTGGAATGGAACGTGGAATGGAACGGAATGGAATGTGGAAAGGAAAGTGGAAATGAATGTGGAATAAGACGGAAAGTGGAATGCAATGTAATGGAAATTGAAATGGATCTTGGAATGGAATTGAATGGAATGGAATGCGGAATGGAATGAGGAATGGAACCTGGAATGGAATGGAATAGAATGAAATGGAAAGTGGAATGGAATGTGGAATGGAATGTGGAATGGAATGGAATGGAATGTGGAATGGAATGTGGAATGAATTGGAATGGAATGTGGAATGGAAAGGAATGGAATGTGGAATGCAATGGAGTGGAGTGGAATGTGGAATGGAAAGGAATGGAATGGAATGTGGAAAGGAATGGAATGGAATGGAATAGAATGTGGACTGGAACGTGGAATGGAATGGAATGGAATGTGGAATGGAATGTGGATTGGATTGTAATGGAATGTGGAATGGATTGGAATGGAATGTGGAATGCAATGGAATGGAGTGGAATGTGGAATGGAAAGGAATGGAATGGAAAGTGGAAAGGAATGGAATTGAATGGAATAGAATGTGGAATGTAATGGAATGTGGAATATAATGGAATGTGGAATGGAATGGAATGTGGAATCGAAAGGAAAGGAATGTGGAGTGGAATGGAATGGAATGTGGAATGAAAATGAATGGAATGTGAAATGGAAATAGCATGGAATCTGGAATGCAATATAATTGTATGTGGAATGGAATGGAATGGAATGTGGAATGGAACATGGAATGGAATGGAACGCAAAGTGCAATGGAATGTGGAACGGAAAGGAATGGCACGTGTAATGGAATGGAATGGAGTGGAATGTGGCATGCAATGGAATGGAATGGCAAGGAATGGAATGTGGAATAGAATGGAATGGAAAGTGGAATGGAATGGAATGGAAACTGGTTTGGAAAGTTTAATGGAATTTAACCGAATGTGGAATGGAGTGTGGAATCGAACTTTGGATGGAATGGAACGGAACGGACTGGAATGTGGAATGGAAAGTGGAATGGAACGGAATGGAATGGAATGGAATGTGGAATGGAATGGAATGGAATGTGGAATGGAATGGAATGGAAAGTGGAATGGAATGAAATGGAATGGAACCTGGAAATGAATGGAATGGAACGTGGAATCGAATGGTAGGGAATGTGGAATGGAATGTGGAATTAAATGGAATGTGGAATGGAATGAAATGGAATGTGGAATAGAAAGGAATGGAATGTGGAATGGAATGGATTGGAATGTGGAATGGTGTGTGGAATGGAATGGAATGAAATGTAGAATGGAATGGAATGTGGAATGGAATGGAATGTGGAAAGGAAAGGAAAGGAATGTGGAATGGAATGTGGAATGGAATGGAATGTGGAATGGAATGGAATGCAAAGTGGAATGGAAAGGAACATGGAATAGAATGGAATGGGATGTGGAATGGAATTGAATGTGGTATGGAATGGAATGTGGAATGGAATGTGGAAGGAAATGGAATGGAATGTGTAATGGAATGAGGAATGCAAAGTGGAATGGAATGGAATGGAATGGAAAGTGGAATGGAACCTGGAATGGAATGTGGAAAGGAACGTGGAATGGAATGTGGAATTGATCTTGGATTGAAATGGAATGGAAAGTTTAATGGAATTGAATGATGAATGGCATGTAACGGAATGTGGAATAGAATGCAATGGAACGTGGAATGGAACGGAATGGAAAGTGGAAAGGAATGGAAAGTGGAATGGAGTGGAATAGAACGTGGAGTGGCATGTGGAATGGAAAGGAATGGAATGTGGAATGGAATGAGTAATGGAACGTGCAATGAAATGGAATGGAACGTGGAATGCAACGTGGAATGGAACATGGAATGAAAGTGGAATGGATCATGGAATGGAATGGAATAGAAAGTGATATGGAATGGAACGTGGAATGGAGTGGTATGGAACGTATGATGGAATATAATGGAACTTGGAATGGAATGGAAAGTAAAATGGAATGGAACGTGGAAAGGAGTGGAAGGCAATGTGTAATGTAATGGATAGGAATGTGGAATGTAAAGTTGAATATGACGGAATGGAATGTGGAATGGAATGTGGAATGGAATGGAATGTGGAATGGAATGGAATGGAATGTGCAATGGAATGGAATGGAATGTGGAATGGAACGTGGAATGGACTGGAATGGAATGCACTGAAATGTGGAATGGAATATGGAATTGAATGAAATGGAATGTAGAAAGGAATGTGGAATGGAATGGAAAGTGGAATGGAACTAATGGAAACTAGAATGGATCGTTTAATGGAATGGAATGTGGAATGGAATGTGAAATGGAACATGGAACGGAATGTGGAATGGAAAATGGAATGGAAAGGAAAAGAATGGTATTTAATGTGTAATGGACAGTGGAATGGAATGGAATGTGGAATGGAATGAGGAATGGATTGGAACGGAATGTGAAATGGGGATTGGAACAGAATGTGAAATGGAATGAAATGTGGAATGGAATTGAATGGAAAGTATCGTGGAATGGAATGGAATGTGGAATGGAATGGAATGGAATGGAATGTGCAATGGAATGGAACGTGTAATGGAATGGAATGTGGAATGGAATGGAAATGAATGGAACGTGAAATGGAATGGACTGGAATGCAATGTGGAATGGAATGAGGAATGGAATGGAATGGAATGTGAAATGGAATGGAACGTGTAATGGAATGGAATGTGGAATGGAATGGAAATGAATGGAACGTGAAATGGAATGGAATGGAATGGAATGTGGAATGGAATGGAATGGACTGTAGAATGGAATGTGGAATGACAAGTGGAATGGAATGGAATGGAATGGAATCTGGAAACGAATGGAATGGAACGTGGAATCGAATAGAAGGGAATGTGGAATGGAATGTGGAATGAAATGGAATGTGGAATGGAATGAAATGGAATGTGGAATAGAAAGGAATGGAAAGTGGAATGGAATGGATTGGAATGTGGAATGGTATGTGGAATGGAATGGAATGAAATGTGGAATGGAATGGATTGTGGAATGGAATAGAATGCAATGCAGAATGGAATGGAATGCAAAGTGTAATTGAATGGAATGGAATGTGGAATGGAATGTGGAATGGAATGGAATGTGGAATGGAATGGAATGCAATGTGGAATGGAATGGAACATCGAATAGAATGGAATGGAATGTGGAATGAAATTGAATGTGGTATGGAATGGACTGTGGAATGGAATGTGGAAGGAAATGGAAAGGAATGTGCAATGGAATGAGGAATGGAAAGTGGAATGGAATGGAATGGAAAGTGGAATGGAAACTGGAATGGAATGTGCAATGGAACGTGGAATGGAATGTGGAATTGATGTTGGAATGAAATGGATTGTAACGTTTAATGGAATTCAATGATGAATGGAATGGAATTGAATGTGGAATAGAATGCAATGGAACGTGGAATGGAACGGTATGGAAAGTGGAAAGGAATGGAAAGTGGAATGGAGTGCAATAGAAAGTGGAGTGGAATGTGGAATGGAAAGGAATGGAATGTGGAATGGAACGAGTAATGGAACGTGCAATGAAATGGAATGGAACGTGGAATGGAACGTGGAATGGAACATGGAATGAACGTTTAATGGATCATGGAATAGAATGGAATGGAAAGTGGTATGGAATGGAACGTGGAATGGAGCGGTATGGAACATGTAATGGAAAGGAGTGGAATGTGGAGGGGAAAGGAATGGAATGTGGAATGGTAAGTGGAATGGAATGGAATGGAAAGTGGAAAGGAATGGAATGAAACGTGGAATGGAATGGAATGCAATTCTGGAATGGAAAGTGGAATGGAATTTAATGGAATGTGGAATGGAATCGAATATAATGCAATGAGGAATGGAATGGAAAGGAAATTAGAACGTAATGTGGAATTGAATGGAATGGAAAGAACTGGAATGTGGACTTGAATGGAATGGAAAGTGGAATGGAATGGAATGGAAAGTGGAATAGAATGCGGAATGGAACGTGGAATGGAATGGAATGGACAGTGGAATGGAACGGAATGGAATGTGCAAAGGAATGGAATGTGAAATGGAATGGAATGTGAAATGGAATGTGGAATGGAACGGAATGGAATGTGGAATGGAACTTGGAATGGAACGTGGAATGGAACTGAAGGAACTTGGCATGGAATGGAAAGGAATGCCGGAATGGAATGGAATGCAATGCGGAATGGAATGGAATGGAATGAAATGGAATGGAATGTGGACTGGAATGGAATGGAACGGAATGGAATGTGGAATGCATTGGAATGGAAAGTGGAATGCAAGGGAATAGAAAGTGGAATAGTATGTGGAATAGAATTTAATGGAAGGTGGAATGGAACATGGAATGGAAAGGAATGGAATGTGGAATGGAAGGAAATGGAGTGAAATGTGGACTGGAATGGAATGGAATGTAATGGAATGTGGAATGCAATGGAATGTAATGTGGAATGGAAGGGAATAGAACGTGGAACAGAATGTGGAATAGAATGGAATGGAAGGTGGAATGGAACGTGGAATGGAATGGAATGCATCATAGATTGCAATGGAATGGAAAGTGGAATGGAATGGAATGGAACGTGGAATGGAATGGAATGGAACGTGGAATGGAATGGAATGGAATGTGGAATGGAATGTGGAATGGAATGGAATGGAATTTGGAATGCAATGGTATGGAAAGTGGAAGGGAATGGAATGGAATGTTGAATGCAATGGAATGGAATGTGGAATGGAATGTGGAAAGGAATTGAATTTAATGGAACGTGGAATGGAATGGAATGTGGAAACTTCTGGAATGTATTGCGGAATGGAATGAAATGGAATGGAATGAAATTTGAACTGGAATATAATGGAAAGGAACGTGGAATGGAATGGAATGAAACGTGGAGTGGAATGGAATGGAATGGAATGGAATAGAATGTGGAATGGAATGGAATATGGAATGGAAAGAGGAATGAAATTGAATGTGGAAAGGAGAGTAATGGTGTGGAATGGTATGGACTAGATTGGAATGGAATGTGGAATGGAATGGAATGTGCATTGGAATGTGGAATGCAATGGAATAGAAGGTGGAATAGAATGTGGAATAGAATGAAATGGAAGGGGGAATGGAACGTAGAATGCAAGGTGGAATGGAATGGAATGGAACGTGGAATGGAATATGGAATGGAACGTAGAATGCAATCTGGAATGGAATGGAATGGTACATGTAATGGAACGTGGAATGCAACGTGGAATGCAACGTGTAATGGAATGTGGAATGTCGAATGGAATGCAATGGAATGTGGAATGTCGAATGGAATGCAATGGAATGTGGAATCGAATAGAATGGAAAGTGGATTGGAATGGAATGGAATCGAATCGGATGTGTATTGGAATGCAATAGAATGTGGGATGAAATGTAGAATGGAAAGGAATGGAATATAAATTGGAATGTGGAATGGCATGGAATGGAATGTCAAATGGATTGGAATGGAACCGAATGGAAAGTAGAATGGAATGTGGAATGGAATGCAATGGAATGTGGAATGGAGTGGACTGGAATATGGAATGGAATTTGGAATATAATGGAATAAAATGTGGCATGGAATGGAATGGAATCTGGAATGGAATGTGGATTGGAATGGAATGGAATGTGGAATGGAAGGGAATGGAACATGGAAAGGAAAGTGGAAAGGAATGTGAAATGGAACTTGGAATGGAATTGAATGTGGAATGGAATGTGGAATGGAAACCGGAAATGAAATTGGAATCGAATGGAATGGAAGGTGGAATGGAATGGGGAATGAGATGTAATGGAATGTGGAATGCAATGGAGTGGAATTTGGAATGGAACGTGGAATGGAATGGAATGGAATGTGGAATGGAACGTGGAATGCAATCTGGAATGAAAAGTTTAATGGAATGGAATGTGGAATGGATTGTGGAATGGATCGTGGGATTGAATGGAATGTGAAATGGATTTTGGAATGGGATGGAATGTGGAATGGATTGGGGAAGGGAATGTGATATGGAATGTGGAATGGAAAGGAATGGAAAGTGGAATGGAATGTGGAATGAAATGGAATGCTATGTGGAAGGATGTGGAATGGAATGAAATGGAATGTTGAATCGAACTTGTAATGGAAAGCGGAATATACCGTGGAATGAAATGGAATGTGGAATGGAATGTGGAATGTAACGAGGAATGCAATGGACTGTGCAATGGATAGTGGAATGGAATTTAATGGAAAGGAATATGGAATGGAATGGAATGGAAAGTGGAATGGAATGCAATGGAATGTGGAATGGATTGTGGAAGGGAATCAAATGCAGTGGAATGTGGAAAAGAATGGAATAGAACGTGTAATGGAATGGAATTCAATGGAATGTGGATAGGAATGGAATGGCATGTGGTAAGGAATGAGGAATGGAAAGGAATGGAAAGTTGAAAGGAACTTGGAATGGAAAGTGGAATTTGGAAATATTGGAACTTCTCATAGAATGGAATGTGGAATGGAATGTGGAATGGAACGTGGAATAGAATGGAAAGTGGAATGAACTGTATAATCAAATGGAATGGAATGTGGAAAGGAATGGAATGGAATGTGGAATGGAATGGAATTGAATGTGGAATAGAAAGGTATGGGATGTGGAATGGAAAGCAATGGAATGGAATGTGGAAAGGAATGTGGAATGGAAAGTGGAATGGAACGGGGAATGGAATGGATTGTGGAATGGAATGTGTAATTTAATATCAAATGGAATGGAATGGAAAGTGGAATGGAAAGTGGAATGGAATGGAATGGAATGTGTAATGGCATGGAAAGGAAAGTGGAATGGAATGCAATGAAATAGAATGGAATGTGGAATGGAATGGAATGCAGTGTTAAATGGAATGTAAAATGGAATCGGGAATGGAATGGATTGGAATCTGTAATGGAATATTAATGGAATGGAATCGAATGCTATGTGGAACCGAATGCGGAATGGAATGTGGAATGGAATGGAGTGGAATGTGGAAAGGAACGTGGAGTGGAATGGAATCAAATTTGGAATGGAAAGTGTAATGGAACGTGGAATGAAACGGAATGGAAAGTGGAATGGAATGGAATGGAACTTGGAAAGGAATGGAATGGAATGTGGAATGGAATGGAAGGGAACAGAGATAGGAATGTGGAAGGGAACGAGGAAAGGAACGTAGAAAGGAACGTGGAATGGTAGGTGCAATGTAACGGAATAGAAGGTGGAATGGAATGGAAAGCAAGGTGAAATGGAATGGAACGTGGAATTGTAGGTGCAATGTAACGGAATAGAAGGTGGAATGGAATGGAAAGCAAGGTGAAATGGAATTGAACGTGGAATGGAATGGAATGGAACGTGGAATGGAAACTGGAATGGAATGGAATGGAATGGGGAATGGAGTGGAACTTAACGTGAGATGGAACGTGGAATGGAATGGATTGGAAAGTGGAATGGAATGCAGACTGGGACGTGGAGTGGAATGGAATGGAACGTGGAATGGAATGGAATAGACTGTGGAATGCTACGTGGAATGGAATGGAAGGGAATGTGGAACAGAATGGAATGCAATGTGGAATGGAATGTGGAATGGAATGTGCAATGGAATGGACAGGAGTGTGAAATGGAGGAATGGAATGGAGTGGAATGTGGAATGGAATGGAAGGGAATGGAATGTGCAATGGAATGGAACGGAAACTACAATGGAATGTAACGGAATGTGCAATGGAAAGAAATGGAATGGAATGGAATGTACAATGGAATGTGCAATGGAATGGAATATGGAACGGAATGGAAAGGAAAGTGGAATGGTATGGAATGGAATATTGAATGGAATGGAATGGAATGGAATATGGAATGGAAAGTGTAATGGAATGTGGAATGGAATGGAATAGACTGTGGAATGCTACGTGGAATGGAATGGAAGGGAATGTGGAACGGAATGGAATGCAATGTGGAATGGAATGTGGAAAGGAATGTGCAATGGAATGGACAGGAGTGTGAAATGGAGGAATGGAACGGAGTGGAATGTGGAATGGAATGGAAGGGAATGGAATGTGCAGTGGAATGGAACGGAAAGTACAATGGAATATAATGGAATGTGCAAACGAAAGAAATGGAATGGAATGGAATGTACATTGGAATGTGCAATGGAATGGAATATGGAACGGAATGGAAAGGAAAGTGGAATGGAATGGAATGGAATATGGAATGGAAAGTGTAATGGAATGTGGAATGGAATAGAATGGAATGGAATGTGGAATTGAATGGGAATGGAATGGAATGTGAAATTGAATGGGAATGGAATGGTATAGAAAGTGGAATGGAATAGAACGGAGTGTGGAATGTAACGGAACATAATCTGGAGTGGAATGGAATGGAGTGTGAAATGGAATGTGGAATGGAATGTGGAATGGATTGGAATGGAAAGAGGATTGGAATGGAATGGAACGTGGAATGGAATGGAATAGAATGTTTAATGGAATGGAATGGAATGTGGAATGGAATAGAACGCAATGTGGTATATAACGTGGAATGGAATGGAATTGAATGTGGAATGGAAAGTGGAATGTAATGGAATGGAATGTGGATTGGAATGGAATGGAACGCGGAATGGAATAGAATGGAATGTGCAATAGAATGCATGGAATGTGGAATAGAATGCAATGGAATGTGGAATGGAATGTGGAATGGAAAGGAATGGAACGTTGAATGGAATGCGGAGTGGAATGGAGTGGAATGGAATGGTATGTGGAATAGAATTTGGAATGGAATGGAATGGAATGTGGAATTCAATGTGGAATGGAAGGGAATGGAATGTGGAATGGAAAGTTTAGTGGAACGGAATGGAACGTGGAATAGAAAGGAATGAAACATGAAAAGGAATGGAATGGGACGTGGAATGGAAAGTGGAATGTAATGAAATGAACCGTAGAATGGAAAGTGGAATGTAACGTGGAATGGAACAGAATGGAATGAGGAATTGAATGGAATGGAACGTGGAATGGAATTGAATGGAATGTCAAATGGAATGGAATGGAACCTCAAATGGAACGGAATGGAAAGCACAATGGGAAGGAATGCAATGGAATGTGGAACGGAATGGAATGGAATGTGAAATGGAAGGGAATGGAATGAAATGTGGAATGAAACAGAATGGAATGTGGAATGGACGGGAATTGGAATGGAATGGAATGTGGAATGGAATGGAATGGAATGGAATGTGGAATATAATTTTGAAAGGAATGGAATGGAATGTGGAATGGAATGTGAAATGGAGTGGAGTGGAACATGGATTGCAATGGAATGGAATCTGGATTAGAATGGAATAGTATGTGAAAAGAAATTGAATGCAATGTGGAATGGAATAGAGTGCAATTTTGAATGAAGTGTCGAATGGAATGGAATGTGGAATGGAATGGAATGGAATGTAGTATGGCATGGAATGGAATGGAGAGTGGAAAGTAACGTGGAATCAAATGGAGTGGAATGTGGAATGGAACGTGGAATTGAATGGAATGGAAAGTGGAAGGGAATGGAATACAGTATGGAATGCAATGGAATGTAATGTTTAATGGAATATGGAATGGAATTGAAGTTAATGGAACGTGGAATGGACTGGAATGGAATGTGGAAAGGACTGGAATGTATTGCGGAATGGAATGAAATGGAATGCAATGGAGTTTGAACTGGAATGTAATGGAATGGAACGTGGAATGGAATGGAATGAAAACTGGAGCCGAATGGAATGGAATGGAATGGAATGTCGAATGGAATTGAATGTGGAATGGAATGAGGATTGGAATGGAATGTGCAATGGAGAGTAATGGTATGGAACGTGGACTACCATGGAATGGAATGTGGAATGGAATGGAATGTAATATGCATTGGAAAGTGGAATCCAATGGAATAGAAAGTGGAATAGAATGTGGAAAAGAATGGAATGGTAGGCGGAATGGAACGTGGAATGCAACGTGAAATGGAATAGAATTGAACATGGAATGGAATGGAAAGGATCATGGAATGGAATGTAGAATGCAACGTGGAATGGAATGGAATGGAATATGGAATGGAACGTGGAACGGAACGTGGAATACAATGTGGAATTTCGAATGGAATGCAATGTAATGTGGAATTGAACAGAATGGAATGTGGATTGGAATGGAAAGGAATGGAATCGAATGTGGATTGGAATGCAATGGAAAGTGGAATGAAAAGTGGAAAGGAATGGAATGGAATGTAAAATGGAATGTGGAAAGGCAGGGAATGGAATATGTTCTGTAATGGAAAGGAACATGGAAAGCAATGTGGAATGGAACTTGAAATGGAATTGACTTTTCAATGGAATGTGGAATGGAAATTGGAAAGGAAAGTGGAATAGAATGGAATGGAAGGTGGAATGGAATGGGGAATGAGATGGAATGGAATGTGGAATGGATTGGAAAGGAAGGTGGAATGGAAAGTGGAATGGAATGGAATGGAATGTGTAATGGAACGTGGAATGCTATGTGGAATGGAAAGTTTAATGGACTGGAATGTGGAATGGAATGTGGAATGCATCGTGGAATGGAAACGAATGTGGAATGGATTGCGGCATGGAATGGAATGTGGAATGGATTGCGGAATGGAATGTGATATGGAATGTGGAATGGAAAGGAATGGAAAGTTGAATGCAATGTTGAAGGAAATGGAATGGAATGCGGAATGAAATGAAATGCAATGGAATGGAATGCTGAATGGAACGTGGAATGGAAAGTGGAATGTAACGTGGAACCGAATAGAATGCAGAATGGAATGTGGAATGGAATGGAATTCAACGGAATGTGGAATGGAATGGAGTGGAATGTGGAATGGAAAGGAATGGAATAGAATGTGGAATGGAATTTGGTACGGAATCTGGAATGGAATGTGCAATGGAATGGAATGGAAAGGATTGGACTGAGGAATGGAATGGAATTGAATGTCGAATGTAATGGAATGCAACGCGGAACGGAATGCAAGGAGAAATGGAATGGAATGGAATGGATTGGAATGGAATGGAATGTGGAAAGGAATGTGGAACGGAATTGAATGGAATGGAATGGAATGGAATGGAATTGAATGGAATGTGGAATAGAATGTGGAAAGGAATCTGGAATGGAATGAGGAACGGAATGGAATAGAATGGAATGCAATGTGGAAAGGACTGGAATGGAATGTGGAATGGAATGCAATTTTATGTGGAAAGGAATGGAATGGAATGTGGAATGGAATGAAATGGAATGGAGTGGAATGTAGTGGAATGGAATGCAATGGAAGGTGTAATGGAATGTGTAGTGGAATGGAATCGAATGGAATGCAGCGTGGAATGGAACGGAATGTGTAATGGAATGAGTAATGGATTGGATAGGAATGGAATGGAATGGAATGTGGATTTGAAAGCAATGCAATGGAATGGAATGCGGAATGGAAAGTGGAAAGGAATGGAATGGAAAGTGGAATGCATTGGAATGTAATGGAATGTGGATTGAAATGAAATGGAGTCGAATGGAATTTGGAATGCAATGGAATGTGGAATGGAATGGAATGGAATGGAATGGAACGTGGAATCGAAATGAATGGAATTTAATGGAATGTGAAATGGAATGGAAAGCAATACGGAAAGGAATATGCAATTGAATGGAAAGTAATGTGGAATGGAAGATGGAAAGTAATGGAATGGAAGGGGGAATGAGTGGAATTTTATGTGTAATGGAATGAGGAATGGAATAGAATAGAAAGGAATGGAATGTGGAAAGAAATGGAATGGAATATGGAATGGAATGTGGAATGGAATGAAATGTGGAATGAAATGTGGAATGAAATGGAGTGTGAAAAGGAATGTGGAATGGAAAGAAATGTCGAATGGAATGGAGAGGAATGGAATGTAGAATGCAAAGGAATGGAATGGAATGGAAAGGAATGTGGAGTGGAATGGAATGAAATGCGGAATGGAATGGAATGAAATGCGGAATGAAAGCGAATATAATTTGTAATGGAATGGAATGGAATGTGGAATGGAATGTGGAATGAAATGGAATAGAATGCGGATTGGAATGTGGACTGGAACGTGGAAAGGAATGGAATGGAATGTGGAAGGGAATGTGGAATGGAACGTGGAATGGAATGAAAGGGAACGAAATGGAATGTGGAATGGAAAGTGGAATAGAAATTGTACAGGAATGGAATGGAACGGAATGGAATGTGGAATGGAAAGTGGAATGGAATGGAATGGAATGGAAAGGAATAGAATGTGGAATGGAATGGAATGGAAAGGAATGTGAAAAGGAATGGAATGGAAGGTGGAATGGAAGGGAAAGAAATGCGGAATGGAATGGAATGGAATGTGGAATGGAATGTGAAATGGAATTGAAAGGAATATGGGATGGAATGTGGAATGGAACAGAATGTGGATTGCAATGGAATGGAATCCAATGGAATGTGGAACGGAATCAAATGCAATGTGGAAAGGAATGGAATGGAATGAAATGTAGAATGGAATGGGATAGAATCTGGAATGGAATATGGATTGGAATGGAAAGTGGAATGGAATGAGCAATAGAATGGAATGGAATGTGGAATGGAATGAGGAAGGTAACGTGGATTGGAATGGAAAGGAACGTGGAATGGAACGTGAAATGGAACGTGGAATGGATCGTGCAATGTAATGGAATGGAACTTGGAGTGGAATGGAACATGGAATGGAATGGAATGGAAAGGGGTATGAAAAGGAATGGAAAGAGGAATAGAATGAAAAGTGGAATTGACTGTAATGGAAAGTGGAATGGAATGTGGAACGGAATGGAATGGAATGTGGAATGGAATTGAGAATGGAACGTGTAGTGGAATGTAATGGGTCATGGAATACAACATGGACTGGAACGTGGAATGCATCTTGGAATGAAATGGAATGGAAAGTGGAATGGAATGGAACGTGAAATGAAATGGAATGGAATGTGGAATGGAATGGAACGTGGAATAAAATGGAATGGAAAGTGGAATCGAATGGAATTGAAAGTGGAATGGAATGGAATGGAAAATGGAATGAAATGGAACGTGAAATGGAGTGGAATGGAACATGCAATGTAATGTGGAATGTAATGGAAAGGAACGGAAAGCAAAGGGGAATGGAGTACAGCGTGGAATTCAATGTGGAATGGAATGGAATGTGGAATGGAAGATGGAATGTAATGGAATGGAATTTGGAATGGAATGTGGAATCGAATGGATTGTAGAATTGAATGTGGAATGGAATTGAATGGAATGTGGAATGGAATGGAATGGAATGAAATGCGGAATGGAATGTGTAATGGAATGTGAAATGGAATGGAATGTGGAATGCAATGCAAAGGAATGGAATGTGGAAAGGAACGTGGAATGGAATGTGGAATGGGACGTGGAATGGAATGTGCAAAGCACTGGAATGGAAATGAATGGAATGTCGAATGGAATGAAATGGAATGGAATGGAATGGAATGCTGAATTGAATGCGGAATTGAATGTAATGGAATGTGAAATGGAATGGAAGGGAATGTGGCATGGAATTGAATGGAATGTGGAATGGAATGCAGAATGAAATGTAATGTGGAATGGAATGTGGACTGGAATAGAATGGAATGCAGTATGGAATGTGGAATGGAACGTGGAATGGAATGGCATGGAATGTGGAACGGAATGTGGAATGGAACGTGAAATGGAATGGAATGGAGTGTGGAATGGAATGTGGAATGGACTGAAATGGAATGTGGAAGGGATTGGAATTGAATTTGGAGTGGAATGGAATGGAATGGAATGTGGAATGAAATGGAATGGAATGGAATGGAATGGAATTGAATGTGGAATGCAATGTAGAATGGAATGGAATGAAATGGAATGTGGAGCGGAATGGAATGGAAAGGAATGGAATGTGGAATGGAATGGAATGGAATGGAATGGTATGGTATGGAATGGGATTTGGAATGGAATGGGATTTGGAATGTAATGGAAAGTGGAATGGAATGTGCATTGGAATGCAATGGAATGTGGAATTCAATGTGGAATGTAATTTAATGGAATAGAATGGAAATGAAATTTTAATGGAATGGAAAATGGAATGGATTAGAATGCAATGTGGAATGGAATGGAATGCAAAGTGGAATGGAAAGGCGAATGGAATGGAATGGAATGTGGAATGGAATGTGGAGTAGAATGGAATGGAATGGAAAGGAATGTGGAATGGAATGGAATGTAATGTGGAATGTGAAGTGGAAAAGGAAGGAATGGAATGTGGAATGGAGTGGAATGGAATGTGGAATGGATTGAAATGGAAAGGAATGTTGGAATGAACTGGAATGAAATGTAGAATGGAATATGGAATGGAATGGAGTGAAATGTGGAATATAATGTGGAATGGAAAGGAAAGGAATGTGGATTGAAAACTGGAATGGAATGGAATGGAATGTTGAATGGAACGTGGAATGGAACGTAGTGGAAACTGGAATGGAATGGAATGGAACATGGAATTGAAGGGAATGCAGTGTGGAATGAAATGGAATGGAATGTGGAATGAAATTGAATATAACGTGGAATGGAATGGAATGAAATGTGAAATGGAATCCGGAATGGACTGGAATGGAATGTGGAATGGAATGGTTTGGAATGTGCAATGGAATGTGGAATGGAAGGGAATGTAATGTGGAATGCAATGGAAAGGAATGCGGAATGGAATGGAATGAAATATAGAATGGAGTGTGGAATGGAAGAGAATGGAATGCGGAATGGAATGTGGAATGTAAGGGAATGGAAGGTGCAATGGAATTGAATGGAATATAGAATGGATTTTGGAATGGAAGGGAACGGAATGGGGAATGGAATGGAATGCATTGTGAAATGGAATGGAATGGATTGTGGAATGGAATATGCAAAGGAATGGATTGGAATGTGGAAAGAAATGGAATGGAATGTGGAATGGAATGTTGATGTGGAATGGAATGTGGAAAGGAATGGAATGGAATGTTGAATGGAACATGGAATGGAATGGAATCGAATGTGGAAAGCAATGGAATGGAATGTGGAATGGAATGGAATGGAATGTGGAATGCAATGGAATGGAATGCAATGTGGAATTGAGTGGAATACAATGTGTAATGGAGTGTGGAATCGAATGGAATTGAATGCGGAATGTAAGGGAATGGAATGGAATGGTATGTGAAATGGAATGGAATGAAATGCGAAATGGAAATTGGAATGGAATGGAATGTGGAATGGAACGTGGAATGGAATGGAATGGAACGTGGAATGGAATGGAATGGAATGGAATGTGGAATGGAACGTGGAATGGATTGCAATGAAATTGAATGGAAAGTAAAGTGGATTGCAATGGAATGGAATGTTGAATGGAATGTGTAATGTAATGAAATCGAATATGGATTGGAATGTGGAAAGGAATGGAAACGAATGTGGAAAGTAATATGGAATGGCATGGAATGGAATGACGAATGGAATGGAATGGAATGTAGAATGGATGTAGAATGGAATGGAAAGGAAAGTGGAATGGAATGGGAAAGAAGGAAGAATGGAATGGAATGGAATGTGGGATGGAATTGAGTGGAACGTGGAATGGAATAAAATGGAATGTGGAATGGAACGGATTGGAATGTGGAATGGAATGGAAAGGAATGTGGAATGGAATGTGTAATGGCTTGGAAGAGAATGTGGAAGAGCCTCGAATGGAATGTGGAATGGAGTGGAAAGGAATGTGGAATGGAATGAAATGGAATGGAATGTGGCCTGGAATAGAAAGGAATGTGGAATGGAATGTGAAATGGAGTGGAATGAAATCTGGAATGGCATGGAATGGAATGTGGAATGGAATGTGGAATGGAATGTGGAATGGAGTGGAATGGATTGTGCATTGGAATGTGGAATGGAACGTAGAATGGAATGCAAAGCAATGTGGAATGGAACTTGGAATGGAAAGTTGCATGGAACTTTGTATGGAATGTGGAATGGTATGGAATGGAACGTGGAATGGGAAGTGGAATGGAAAGTGGTAAAGAACGTGGAATGGAACCTAGAATGCAATGCAATGGAATGTGAAATGCTACGGAATGGAATGTGGAATGGAAAGGAAGTGAATGCGGAATGTAAAGGAATGGAATGTGGAATGGAATGGAATTGAATGGAATGAGGACTGGAATGGAATGGAATGGAATGGAATGCAGATTGGAATGGAATGGAATGTGGAATGGAATGCATTGGAATGGATTGTGGAGTGGAATGGAATGGAATGAAATGTGGATTGCAGTGGAGTGGAATATCGGATGGAATGTGGAATGGAATGGTATCGAATGTGGAATGGAATGTGGAATGGCATGGGATGGAATGTAGAATGGATTGTTGAATGGCATGGAATGGAATGTGGAATTGAATGTAGAATGGAATGGAAGGGAATGTGGAATGGAATGGAAATGAAGGTGGAATGGAATGCAATGGAATGTGGAATGGAATTTAGAATGGAATGGAAGGGAATGTGGAATGGAATGGAAATGAAGGAGGAATGGAATGCAATGGAATGTGGATTTGAATGTAATGGAACGCGGAATACAACGGAAAGCAATGCAATGTGGACTGGAATGGAATGGAATGGAATGGAATGGAATGTGGACTGGAATGGAATGGATTGTCGAATGGAATGTGGAATTGAAGGGAATGGAATGAGGAATGGCATGGAATGAAAACTGGAATGGAAAGGAATGGAATGTGAAATGGAATGTGGAATGAAAGGGAAAGGAATATGGAATCAAATGTCGAATGGAATGGAATGGAATGTGGAATGGAATTGAATGGAATGTGGAACGGCACGGAATGGATAGTGGAATGGAAAGTGGAATGGAAAGGAATGGAACGTGGAATGGAACACGGAATGGAACGTAGCACGGAACGTGGAATGGAACGTGGAATGGAAAGGATTGGAACGTGGAATGGAACGTGGAATGGAATGGAATGGAACATAGAATGGAATATGGAATGGAATATGGAATGGAATGGAATGGAATTCGGAATGGGAGGGAATGTGGAAGGAATGGAATGGAATGTGGAATGGGATGTGGAATGGCATGGAATGTCGTGTAATTGAATGTGGGATGGAATGTGTAATGTAATGGAATGAAATTCCGAATGGAATGTGGAATGGTATGGAAAGAAATGCGGAATGGAACGGAATGGAATGGAGAGGAAGATGGAATGTAAGGGAAAGAAATGTGAAATGGAATGGAATGGAACTTGGAATGGAATGTAAAGGAATGTAATGTAGAATGGAGAGAAATGTGGAATGAAATGAAATGAGGAATGGAACAGAATGAAATGTGTAATGGAATGGAATGGATTGTGGAATGGAAGGTGGAATGGAATGGAATGGAACGTGGAATGGAATAGTTTGGAATGTAGAATGGAATGGAATTGAACGTGGAAAAGAATGGAATGTGGAATGGAATGCAATATGGAATGGAATGGAATGCAATATGGAATGTAATGGAATGGAATGTGGAATGGAATGGAATGGAACTGAATGTGGAATAAAATGGAATGGAATGAATTGTAGAATGGAATGTGGATTGGAATACATTGGAATGGATTGTTGACTGGAATGCAGTGTATTGGAATGAAATGTGGAATGGAATGGATTGGAAAGTGGAATGGAAAGTAGAATGGATTGGAATGGAATGGATTGGAAAGTGGAATGGAAAGTAGAATGGATTGGAATGGAATGGAATGGAATGTGGAACGGAATGTGGAACGGAATGGATTGGAAAATGGAATGGAACGTGGAATGGGATGGAATAGAAAGTGGAATGGAATGTGGAATGGAATGGAAATGAATGGAATGGAATCGAATGTGACATGGAATGGAATGGAATGGAATGGAATTGAATGGAATTTGGAATGTAATGAGGAACGGAATGGATTGGAAAGTGGAACGGAACGTGGAATGGGATGGAATGCAAAGTGGAATGTAATGTGGAATGGAAGAGAATTTACGTGGAATAAAATGGAATGCAATGTGGAATGGAAGGGAATGTATGTGGAATGAAATGCAATGCAATGTGGAATGGAAAGTAAAGTAATGTAATGCAATGGAATGGAATGGAATGGAATGTCAAATGGAATGGTATGGAAAGTGCAATATAATGGAATGGAATGTGGAATGGAATGGAATGGTGAGGAATGGAATGTGGAATGGAATGGAACGGAATGTGGAATGGAATGTGGAAAGGAATGGAATGCAATTTGGAAACGAGTGGAATGGAATGTGCAATAGAATATAATAGAGTGGAATGAGGAATGGAATGGGATGGAATGTGGAATGAAAAGTAGAATGGAATGTGGAATGGAATGTGGAATGGAATGTGGAAAGGAATGGAATGAAATGTAGAATGGAATGTGGAATGGAATGTGGAGTGGAAGGTGGAATGGAATGGAATGGAATTTGGAATGAAATGGAATGGATTTTGTAATGGAATTCAAAGGAATTTCGAATGAAATGTAATGTAATGTAGAATAGAATGGAAAGGAAAGTGGAACGGAAATCGGAATGGAATTGAATGGGAGGTGGAATGGAAAGGAATGGATTGTGGAATGGATTTGAAGGAAATGGAATGTGGAATGGAATGGAATGCAATTGAATGGAATGTGAAATGGAATGGAATGTGGAATGGAATGTGGAATGGAAAGGAATGGAATGTGGGTTGGATAGTGGAATTGAAAGGAATGTGGAATGGAATGTAATGGAATGGAAAGTGAAATGGAATGGAAAGGAATGTGAAATGGAATGGAATTGATTGAGGAATGGAATGGAATGGAATGCAATGCGGAATGGAATGGAATTGAATGCAATGCGGAATGGAAAGGAATGGAATGGAATGAAATGGAATGGAATGGAATGGAATGTGGAATGGAATGGTATGGAAAGTGGAATGGAATGTGGAATAGAATGGAATGGAATGTGGAGTGGAATGGAATGGAATGTGGAATGGAAAGTGGATTGGAATGGAAGGGAAAGTGGAATGGAATGGAATGGAATGGAATGGAATGTGGAATTGAATGGAATGGATTGGAATGGAATGTGGAATAGAATGGCATGGAATGCGGAATGGAATGGACTGTGAAGTGGAATGGAATGAAATGGAATGTGGAGTGGAATATAATGGAGCGGAATGTGGAATTGAACGGGATGGAATGTGGATTGGAACGTAGATTGGAATGTGGAATTGAATATGGAATGTAATGTGGAATGGTATGGAATGGAATTAGAACCGGAATGGAATGGATTGGAATGGCTGGAATGGAATGGAATGTGGAATGGAATGGAAAGAAATGTGGAATGGAATGGAATGGAAATTGGAATAGTATGGAATAGAATGAGGAATGGAACGTGGAATGGAATGGAATATATCATGGAATGGAATGGAATGGAATGTGGAATGGCATGTGGAATGGAATTGAATGGAAAGTGGAATGGATCATGGAATGGAATGTTAAACCTAAAATGGAAAGGAACGTGGAATGGGATGTGTAAAGGATCGTGGAAGGGAACCTGGAATGTACCGTGGAAGGGAATGTGGAATGGAAAGGAGTGGAATCCAATGGAATGTGGAATGAAATGGAATGGAATTTGGAATGGAATGTGAAATTGAATGGAATTTAATGTGGAAGGGAATGGAGTGGAATGGAATGTGGAATGGTATGGAATGGAATGTGGAATGGAATGTGGAACTGAAAGGAATGGAATGTGAAATGGAATGGAATGGAATGTGGAATGAAATGTGAAATTGAATGGAATGGAATGGAATGGAATGTGGAATGGAATGGAATGGAAGGGGGAATGGAATGTGGAATGAAATGGAATGGGATGTGAAATGGAATCGAATGGAAGGTGGAATGGAATGGAAAGGAGTAGAAATTGGAATGGAATGGAATGGAATGGAATTTGGAATTGAATGGAATGTGGAATTGAATGGAATGTGGAATTTAATGGAATGTGGAATGGAATGTGGAATGCAATGGAATGGAATGTGGAAAGGAATGTGGAATGGAATGGAATGGAATGTGGAATCGAGTGGAATGGAATGTGGAATGGAATGTGGAATGGAATGGAAAGGAACATTGAATGGCATGTGGAATGTAATGTGGAATGTAAAGGAATGGATTGTAGAATGGAACATGGAATGGAAAGTGGAATCGAATGTGGAACGGAATGTGGAATGGATGGAATGGAATGTGGAATGGAATGGAATGGATTGTGGAAAGGAATGTGGAATGCAATGGAAGTGAATTTGGAATGGAATGTGGAATGGAATGGAATGGAATGGAACGTGGAGTGGAAACGAATGGAATGGAATGGAATAGAATTGAAAGGAAGGGAATGCAGAATGGAATGCTGAATTGAATGGAAAGGAATGAGGAATGGAAGAGAATGGAATGTGGAATGGAATGTGGAATGCAATGTGGAAAGGAAAGAAGTGGAATGTGGAAAGGAGTGTGGAATGGAATGTAGTGGATCATGAAATGGTATGGAACTGAGAGGAATGTGGAAAGGAATGTGGAATGGAATGGAATTGTATGTGGAATTGAATGTGGAATGGAATGGAATGCAAAGTGGATTCGAACGTGGAATGGAATGTGGAGTGGAATGTGGAATGAATGGAACCGCATACGGAATGTAATGTGGCATTTAATGGCATGGAATTGAATGTGAAATGGAATGGAATGGATTGTGGAACAGAATGGAATTGAGTGGAATTTGGAATGGAATGCATATTGGAATGGAAAGGAATGGGAAAGGATGGAAGGCAGAATGGAATGGTATGGAAAGGAATGGAATGTGTAATGCAATGAAACAGAATGTGGAAAGAAATGAAATGGAATGGAATGTGGAATGGAATGGAATGAAAGGGAAGGCAGACTAGAATGGAAAAGAAGGCAGAATGGAATGCAAATTAATGTGCAATGGAATGGAATGGAATGTGGAAAATAATGTGAAATGGAATTGAATATAATGCGGAATGGAATGTGGAATGGAATGCTATTGAATTAGGAAAGGAATGTGGAATGGAAAGTGGAATCGAAAGTGGAATGGAATATGGAATGTGATGGAATGGAATGTGGAATGAAATGGAAGGGAATGTACAATGGAATGGAATGGAGTGCAAAGTGGAATAGCATGGAATGGAATGTGGAATGGAATATGGAATGGAATGTGAAATGGAATGGAATGAAGTGGAATGTGGAGTGGAATGTGGAATGCAATGTGGAATGCAATAGAGTGGATTCTGGAATGGAATGGAATGGATTGGAACGTGGAATGGAATGTAGAATGGAAAGTGGAAAGCAATGTGGAATGGAATGGTATATGGAATGAAATTTGGAGTGGAATGGAATGAAATGGAATGGAATGTGGAAAGGAAAGTAGAACGAAATAGAATGGAATGGAACGGAATGTAGAATGGAATGAAATGGAATAGAATGAGGAGTGGAATGGAATGGGATGAAATGGAAAATTTAATGGAATGAAACGGAATGCAGAAAGGAATGGAATGAAACGGAATGTAGAATGGAATGGAAAGGAATGGAATTGAATGCGGAATGGAATCGGAGTGGAATGCAGAATGGAAGGCAATTGAAAGTGGAATGGAATGGAATGGAATGTGGAATGGAATGTGAAAAGGAATTGAATGGGATGCGGAATGGAATATTGAATGGAATGTAATGGAATTTGGAATGGAATGTGGAAAGGAATATGGAATCGAGTGTGGAATGTAACGGAATACATTGTTCAATGGAATTGTAGAATGGAGTGTGCAATGGAATGGAATGGAATGTGGAATGGAATGGAATGGAGTGTGCAATGGTTTGCAATGGAATGTGACATGGAATGTGGACTGAAAAAGAATGAGAAAAGGAATGGAAAGGAATGTGGAATGGAATGGAATGGAGTGTGCAATGGTTTGCAATGGAATGTGAAATGGAATGTGGACTGAAAAAGAATGTGGAAAGGAATGGAATGGAATGTGGAGTGGAATGGAATCTAATGTGGAATGGAATGGAAATGAATGCTTTGGAATGTGAAATGGAATGTGGAATGCAATGTGGAATGGAATTGAATGGAGTGTGGAATGGAATGGAAGGGAAAGTAGAATGGAATGTGGAATGGAATGGAATGGAATGCGGAATGGAATGTGGTATGGAAGGTAACGCAATGTGGAATGGAATGGAATGGAATGGAATGGAACAGAATGGAATGGAATGGAATGCAATGGAATGTGGAATGGAACGGAATGCAATGTGGAAAGGAATGGAATGGAATGATATGTGAAATGGAGTGGAATGGAATGTGGAATGGAATGTGGAATAGACAGGAATGTGGAATGTAAAGTGGAATGGCATGGAATGGAATGGAATTGAATTGAATGGAAGGTGGAAGAAAATGGAAAGAAATGCGGAATGGAATGGAATGGAATGGAATGTGGAATGGAAAGGAATGGAATGTGGAAAGAAATGAGATTGAGCGTGGAATGGAATGGATAGGAATGTGAAATGTAACGTGGAATGGATTTGAATGGAATGCAGAATGGACAGTGGAATGTAATGGAATGGAATGTGGAATGTAATGGAAAGGAATGTGGAAAGGATTGGAATGGATTGTGGAATTGAATGGAATGGAATGGAATGTGGAATGGAATGGAATGGAAAAGAATAAAATGGATAGCTGAATGGCATAGAATGAAATGTGGAATGAAATGTAACAGAACATGGAATAGAATGGAATGGAATGGAATGTGGAAAGGAATGGAATGGAAAGGAATGGAAGGTGGAAAGTAATGGAAGGGAATGTGGAATGGAATGTGGAATGAAGTGGAATGGAATGTGTAATATAATGGAATGGAATGTGGAATTGAATGGAATGGAATGGAATGTGGAATGGAATGGAATGGAAAGGAATGGAAGGTGGAATTGAATGGAAGGCAAAGTGGAATGGAATGTGGAATGGAAAGGAATGGAATGTGGAATGGAATTGAATGGAATGTGGAATGGAATCGAACATAATTGAATGTGGAATGGAATGGCTAGAAGTGGAAGATGGAATGGAATGTAATGTGAAATGGAAAGTGGAATGGAATGCAGTGGAATGTGTAATGGAATGGAAAGGAATTGAATGTGGAATGGAATGTGGAATGGATTGCAATGGTATTTGGAGTGGAATGTGGAATGGAGCATGGAATGGAATCGAATGGAATGTGGAATGGAACGTGTAATGCAACATGCAATGAAACATGGAATGGAAAGTGGAATGGAACGTGAAATGGAATGCAGTGGAATGGAATGTTGAATGGAATGTAATGGAAAGTGGAACGGAATGGAACGTGGAATGGAATTTGGAATGGAATGGAATGGAATTTGGAAAGGAATGGAATGGAAAGTGGAATGGATAGGAATGGCGTGGAATATGGAAGGGAATCGAATGGAATGTGGAATGGAACGTGGAATGGAATGTTTAATGTAATGTAGATTAACGGGTAATTGAATCGAATGGAATGTGCCATGGAATGGCGTGGAATGTGGAATGGAATGTGGAAGGAAATGGAGTGGAATGTGGAATGGAATGGAATGGAATGGGGAATGCAATGGAATGGAATGTGGAATGGAATGTGGAATGGTAGGAATGGAACGTGTAATGGAATGTGGAACGGAATGGAACGTGGAATGGAAAGTGGAATAGAATGTGGAATGGAGTGGAATGGATTGTGGAATGGAATGGAATGGAACGTGGAATAAAACGCGGAATACAACGTGTAAAGGAAAGTGGAATGGACCGTGGAATGGAACGTGGAAAGGAATGTGGAAAGAAATTGAATGGAAAGTGGAATGGAATGGGGAAGGGAATGGAAAGTGGAATAGAATGGAATGCAATGAAATGCAATGCAATGGAGTGGAATGGAATGGAATGTGGAATAAAATGGAATGGAATGTGAGACGGAATGTAATGGAATGTGGAATGGAATGGAATGGAATGTGCAATAGAATGTGGACTGGAATTGAATGGAATTTGGAATGCAATGTGGCAAGGAGTGGAATGGAACTTGGAATGGATAGTGTAAAGGAACGTGGAATGGAAAGTGGAAGGAAACGTGGAATGGATAGTGGAATGGACCGTGTAATGAAATGTGGAATGGAATGGAATGGAATGTGGAATTGAATGTAGAATGGAATGTAATGTAATGTGGAATGAAATGTGGAATGGAAAACAATGGATTGGAAGGGAATGTGCAATGGAAAGGAATGGAATGGAATGTGGCATGGAAGGGAATTAAATTGAAGGGAATTTGGAATGGAATGTGGAATGGAATGGAATGCAATGTTAAATGGAATGAAATGCAATATGGAATGGAATGTGAAATGGAATTTGGAATGGAATGCAATGGAATGTGGAATGGAATGAAATGTGGAATGGAATGGAATGCAATGAGGAATAGAATGAGGAATGGAATGGAAATGAATGTAGAACGAAACGTGGAAAGAAACGTGGAAAGGAACGTGGAATGGAACGTGGAATGGAATGGAATGGATTGTGGAATGGAATGGAATGGAATGTGGAATGCAACGTCGAATGGAACGTGGAATGGAATGGAATGGAATGTGGAATGGAATGGAATGGAATGTGGAATGCAACGTGGAATTGAACGTGGAACGGAATGGAATGGATCGTGTGGTGGAACGTGGAATGGAATGTGGAATAGCACGAGGAATGGAAAGTGAAATGGAACGTGGATTGGAATGGAATTCAATGTGAATTGGAATGGAATGGAAGTTGGAATGGAATGGAATGCAATGTGGAATGGAAAGTGGACTGGTATAGAATGGAAAGGAAAGGAAATTGGAATGGGATGGAATGGAATGTGGAAGGCAATTCCATGGAATTTGGAAGTGAATGGAATGGAATGTGGAATGGAATGGAATGGAAACGAATGAAATGGAATGTGGAATGGAATGGAACAGAAAGTGGAATGTAATGGAATGGAATTTGGAATGGAATGGAATGAAACGTGGAATGGAATGAGGAGTGGAATGGAATGGAAAGTGGAATGGAATGTGGAATGCAATGGAATGTGGAATGGAATGGAATGGAAAGGAAAGGAATGTGCAATGGAACAAAATGGAATGTGGAACGGAATGGAATGGAACATGGAATGCAATGGAATGGACTGTGGAATGTGATGTGGAATGGAATGGAATGGAATGTGAAAAGGAAAGGAATGGAAGGTGGAATGGAATGGAATGTGGAAATGATTGGAATGGAATGTGGAAAGGAATGGATTGGAATGTGGAATGGAATGGAATGGAACGTGGAATGGATCGTGGAATGGAACATTGAATAGAAACTGGAAAGGAATGTGGAATGGAACGTGGAATGGACCGTGGAATGGAATGTGGATAGGAATGGAATGGAATGGAATTCAATGTGGAATATAATGGAATAATACGTGGAATGGAAGTGGCATGGAACGGAATGGAATGTGAACTTGAATGGAATGGAATGGAATGGAATGTGGAATGGAATGGAAAGGGAAGTTAAATGGAATGGAATGGAATGGAATGGAGTGGAAAGTTGAATGGAATGGAATGGAATGTGGTATGGAATGTGCAATGGAATGTATAATGGAATGTGGAATGGAAGGTGGAATGGAATGTGGAATGGAATGGAATGGGATGTGGAATGATATGGAATGGAATGTGGACCGGAATTTAATGGAATGGAATGGAAAGTGCAACGGAATGGAATGGAATGTAGAATGGAATTCACCGGAATTTCGAATGGAATCGAATGCAATGTAGAATTGAAAGAAAAGTAATGTGGAATGGAAAGTGGAATGGAATGGAAAGGAATGGAATGTGTAATGGAATGTAATGGATTGCGGAATGGAATGGAATGGAATGGAATGTGGAATGCAATGGAATGGAATGCAATGTGTAATGGAATGGATGGGAATTTGGAATGGACTGTGGTATGGAATGGAATGGAATGTGGAATGGAATGGAATGGAATGTGGAATGGAAAGGCATGCAATTGAATGGAATTTGAAACGGAATGGAATGTAATAAAATGTGGAAAGGAATGTAATGGAATAGATGGGAATTGAATGTTATGAGGATTGGAATGCAATGCAATGTGGAATGGAAAGTGCCGTGGAATGGTATGGAAAGTGGAATGGAATGGAAGGGAATGTGGAATGGAATGTGGAATGGAATGGGGAAGGGAATGGAATGGAATTTGGAATTGAATGTGGAATGGAATTGAATGTGGAATGGAATGTGGAATGGAATGGAATGGAATGTGAAATGTAGTGGAATGGAATGGAAAGTGATATGGAATGCAATCAGATGTGAAATGGAATGGAATGAAATGTGGAATGGACTGTGCTGGAAGTTGGAATGGCAATGAAGGGAATGTGCAATGGAATGGAATGGAAATGAATGTGGAATGGAATGGAATGGAATGTGGATTGGAAAGGAATTGATTGTGGAAAGTAATGGAATTGCATGGAATGAGGAAAGAATGGAATGGAAGGGAATGGAATGGAATGGAATGTGTGATGGAATGGATTGGAATGTGGAAAGGAATGGAACGAAAAGAAATGTGGAATTGTATGGAATGGAATTAAATGCGGAATGGAATGGAATGGAAAGGAATGGAATGTTGCATTTAATGGAAGGGAATATGAAATGAAATGTGGAATGGAATGGAATGGAATGTGAAATATAATGCAATAGAATGTGGAATGGAATGGAATGGAATGGAAATTGGAATGGAATGGAATGCTACGGGTATGGAAATTAATCGAATGTAATGTGGAATGGGAAGTGGAATGGAATGGAATGCAATGTTTAATGGAATGGAACGGAATGTGGAATGTGGAATGGAATGGAATGGAACGTGGAATGCAATGTGGAATGGAATGGAGTGGAATGTGAAATGGAGTGTGGAGTGGAATCAAGTGGAGTGTGCAACGTATTAGAAAGGAATGTGGAATGGAAAGGAATGGAATGGAATGGAATGTGGAATGGAAAGTGGAATACTATGGAATGGAACGTGGAATGGAATGGAATGGAAGGTTGAATGGAAAATGGATTGGAACATGGAATGGAATGTGGAATCGTTTCTAATGGAATGTGGAATCGTGTCTAATGGAATGTGTAATGGAATGTGGAATGGAATGGAATGGAATGTGGAATGGAATGAAATGGAATGTGGAATGGAAAGTTGAATAGAATTCAAAGATATTTGGAAGGGAATGGAATGGAATGTGGAATGGAAGGGAAAGGAACGTGGAATGGAAGGGAAAGGAATGTGGAAAGGATTGGAATGGATTGTGGAATGGAATGGAATGGAATGGAATGTGGAATGGAATCGAATGAAACGAAAGAAATGGAAAGTGGAATGGAATAGAATGGAATGTGGAATGCAGTAGAACGGAATGTGGAATGGAATGGAATAGAGTGGAATGTGGAATGGTATGGAATGGAAAGGAATGGAAGGTGGAATGGAATGGAAGAGAATGTTGAATGGAATGTGGAATGGAAAGGAATGGAATGTGTAATAGAAGGGAATGGAATGTGGAATGTAATGGAATGGAAGGTAGAATGAATTGGAATGGAATGTGGAATGGAATGTGGAGTGGAACGGAATGGCATAGAATGAAAAGGAATGGAAGTTGGAATGGAATGGAAGAGAATGTGGAATGGAATGTGGAATGGAATGGAATGGAATGTGGAATTGAAGGGAATGGAATGTGGAATGCAATGGAATGGAATGTGGAATGGAATGGAATGGAAAGTGGAATGGAACGTGGAGTGGAATGGAATGGAATGGAATGGGATGTGGAAGGGATTGTGGGATGGAATGATGTGTGAAATGGAATGGAATGGAAAGGAATGGAATGTGGTATGGAAAGAAACGGAATGTCGAATGGAATGTAATTGAATGGAATGTGGAAATGAAAGGAATAGAATGGAATTCGGAATGGAATGTAATGGAATGCGGAATGGAATAGAATGGAATGGAATGCAATGTCGAATGGAATGGAGTGCAATGTGGAATGGAATGGAATGGAATGTGGAATGGAAAGGAATGGAAAGGAATTTGGACTGGAATGAAACGGAATGTGAAATGGAAAGGAATGCAATGTCGAACGGAATGTGGAATGGAATGGAATGGAATGTGGAATGGAATGAAATGGAATGTGGAATGGAATGGAATCCAATGTGGTATGGAATGTGTAATGGAATAGAATGGAATGTGGAATGGAATGGAATGGAATGGAATGGAATGTGTAACGGAATGGAATGGAAACTGGAATGGAAAGGAAAGTAATGTGGAATGGAATGTGGAATAGAATGGAACGGAATATGGAATGGAATGTGGAATAGAATGGAAAGGAAAGTGGAATGGAATCGAATGAAATGTTGAATGGAATGTGGAATGGAATGGAAAGGAATTTGGAAGGGAATCGAAAGGAACGTTTAATGAAATGGAATGGAATGTTGAATGAAATGTAATGGAATGTGGAATGGAATGTTATGGAATGTGGAATCAAATGTGGAATGGAATGGAATGCAATGAAATGAAATGTGGAAAGGAATGGAAAGGAATATGGAGTGGAATGGAATGGAATGTGGAATGGAATGGAATGGAACGCGGAATGGAATATGGAATGGAACGTGGAACGGAATGTAATGGAATGTGGAATGCAATGGAATGGAATGTGGAATGGAAAGGAATAGAATGTGGAATGGAACAGAAAAGAATTTGGAATTGAATGTAATGCAGTGTGGATTGGAATGGAAAGGAATGTGGAAAGGAATGCAATGGAAAGTGGAATGGAATGGAATGGAATGTGGAATAGAATCTAATGGAATGTGGAAAGGAATGGAATGGAATGTGGAATGGAATGGAAGGGAATGGAAACTTGAATGGAATGGAATTGAGTATGGAATGGAATGGTATACAATGTGGAATGGAATGGAATGGAATTTCAAATGGAATGGAATACAGTGTGGAATGGAATGGAGTGTAATATGGAAAGGATTGCTATGGAAAGTGTAATGGAATGGAATGAAATGTGAAAAGGAATGTAATGTGGAATGGAATGCGGAATGGAATGGAATTCAATGAGGATTGGAATGGAATTGAATGGAATGTGGAATGGAATGGAATAGAACATGGAATGTAATGGAGTGGTATGTGGATTGGAATGGAATGGAATGTGGAATGGAACGGAATGGAAAGTTTAAAGAAATGTGGAATGGAAAGGAATGTGGAATGGAACAGGATGCAATGGAATGTGGAATGGAATGGAATGGAATGTGGAATGCAGTTGAATACAACATGGAATGGACTGGAAAGGAATGTGGAATGGAATGTGTAATGGAATGGAATGAATGTGGTATGGAATGTGGAATGGAATAGAATGGAATGTGTAATGGAATTGAATGGAATGTGGAACGGAATGTGGAATGGAAAGGAATGTAATAGGGTGCGTAAAGGACAGGAATGGAATATAGAATGCAATCGAATGTGGAATGCAATATGGAATGGAATGGAATGGAACGTGGAATGGATGGAATGTAGTGATGACTGGAATGGAATGGAATGTGGAACGGAATTGAATGGAATGGAATGTGGAAAGGAATGTGGAATTGAATGGAATGCAATGGGGAATGGAATGTGGAATTGAATGGAATTGAATGGAATGTGGTATGGAATGGAGTGTGGACTGCCATGTGGAATGGAATGGAAAGTGGAATGGAATGGAATGGAAGGTGGAATGGAATGGAATGGAACGTGGAATGGAATGCAAGGGAATTTAGTATGGAATGGAATGGAATTAGGAATGGAATGCAAGGGAATGGAACGTGGAATGGAATTTAATTGAATATGGAATGGAAAGGAATGGAATGTGGATTGGAATGCAATGGAATGTGGCATTCAACGGAGTGGAATGTGAATTTGAATAAATGGAATGTGGAATGGAATGGAATGGAATGTGGAATGGAATGTGGAATGGAATGTGAAATGGATTGTGGAATGGAATGGAATGGAATGTTTAATTGAATGGACTGGAATATGGAATGAAATCTAATGAAATTTGTAATGGACCAGAATGGAATGTGCAATGGAATGTGTAATGTAATGTACTGGAATGTGGTACATTACCGTAATGTAATGTACTGGAATGAAATCTAATGAAATTTGTAATGGACCAGAATGGAATGTGCAATGGAATGTGTAATGTAATGTACTGGAATGTGGTATGGAATGCAGACTGGAATGCAATGGAATATGTAATGGAATTGAATGGAATGTGGAATTGAATGGTGAATGGAATGGAATGGAATGTGGAATGGAAAGTGGAATGGAATGTGGAATGGAATGGAATGTAAAGTGGAATGGATTCTGGAATGGAATGTTGAAAGGAATGTGCATTTTAATGGAAAGTGGAATGGAAGGGAATGGAATGGAATGTGGAAAGGACTGAAATGGAGTCTGGAATCGAATGTGGAATGAAATGGAATGGAGTTTAGAATAGAAGGAGATAGAACGGGGAATGTAACGTGAAAAGGAACGAATAATGGAACGTGGAATATAATTGAATGTAGATACGAATGATATGTAGTGTGGAATCGCATGTGGAAATGAATGGAATGGAATTTGGAATAGAAAGGAATGGAATGGGGAATGGAACGTGGAATGGAACGTAGAATGGAACGTGGAATGGAATGGAATGTGGAATGGAATGGAATGTGGAATGGAGTGGAATTTAATGTGGAATAGAATGGAACGGAATGGAATGGAATTTGAAATGGAATGGAATGAAATTTGGAATGGAATATGGAAGGGAACATAGAATGGAAGTTGGAATGGAAATAGGAATGGAACGTGGAATGGAACGTGGAATTGAATCTGGAATGGAATGTGGAATGGAGTGGAATGGAATGTCGAATGGAAGGGAAAGGAAAGTGGAATGAAAGGGAATGGAATGGGATGCAATGTGGAATGGAATGCAATGGAATGTGGAGTGGAATGTTAAATGGAACGGAATGGAAGTTGAAATGGAACGGAATGGAAGGTGAAATGGAATGGAATGGAATGTGGAATTGAATGGAATGGAATATGGATTGGAATGTGGAATGGAATGGAATGGAATATGGAATGGAATTTAATGGAACGTGGAATGGAATGGAATGAAATGTGGAATTTAATGTGGAATGGAAAGGAATGGAAAGTGGAATGGAATTGAATGGAATGTGAAATGGAACGTGGAATGAAATGGAATGGAACATGGTATGGAATTGAATGGAACACGAAATGCAATGGAATTGAACTTGGAATGAAATGGAACGGAACATGGAATGGAATGGAATGGAATGGAATGTGGAATGGAATGGAATTGAAAGTGGAATGCAATGGAATGGAATACGGAATGGAGTGGAATGGAATGGAATGTGGAATGGAATGGAATATAGTGGAATGTTGAATGGAATGTGGAATGGAGTGGAATGGAATGTGGATGGAATGGAATGGAAAGTGGGATGGAATGTGGAATGGAATGAAATGGAATGTGAAATGGAATGGAATGGAATGTGTAGTGGAGTCTGGTATGGAATGGAATGGAATGTTGAATGTAATGTGGAATTCAATTGATTGGAAATTTGAAGGGATTGGAATGGAAAGCGGAATGGAATGTGTAATGTAATAGAAAGTGGAATGCAATGTTGAATGGGATGGAACGGAAAGTGTAATGGAAAGTGGGATGGAATGGAATGGAATGTGGAATGGAATGTGGAATGGAAAGGAATGGAATGCGGAATGGAATGTGGAATGGAATGGAGTGGAATGTGGAGTGGTAAGTGGAATGTAATGGAACGGAATGTGGAAAGGAATGGAATGGAATGTTGGATGGAAAGTTTAATGGATTGGAATGGAATGCAATACTGAATGGAATGAAGTGGAATGGAATGGAATGGAATTTGAAATGGAATGGAATGGAAAGTGGAATGGAATGGAATGTGGACTGCAATGGAATGGAGTGGAATGTGAAATGGAATGGAATGGATTGTGAAATGGAATGTCGAAAGGAATGGAATGGAATGGAAAGTGGAATGGAATGGAAAGGAAAGGAATGGAACGTGGAATCGGATGGATGGGACGTGGAATGGAATCTGCAATGTAATTGTATGGAATGTTGAATGGAATGTGGAATTCAACGTCGAATGGAATTTTGAATGGAATGGTATGGAATCTGGAATGGCACGTGGAATGAAATGTAGAATGGAATGGAATGCAATGGAAAGGAATGTGGAATGGAATGCAATGGAATTTGGAATGGAATGGAATGGAGTGGAATGGAATGGAATGGAATCTGTAAAGGATTGTAATGGACTGAAATGGAATGGAATGCTATCTGGAATGGAATGGAATGGAATACAATGTTGAATTGAATGGAATGGAATGTGGAATGGAAAGTGGAATGAAATGGAATGGAATGGAATGTGGAATGGAAAGTGGAATGAAATGGAATGGAATGTGGAATGGAATGTGGAATGGAATGTGGAGTGGAATGGAATGGAACTGAATGTGGAATGGATTGGAACATGGAATGGAAAGGAATGGAATGTGGAATGGAATGGGATGTAATGAGGACTGGAATGGAATGTGGAATGGAATGGAATGGAACGTGGAATGGAACATGGAATGCAACTTGAAATGGAACGTGGAATGCAATGTGGAATGGAAAGTGGAGTGGAACATGGAATGGAACGAGGAATGAAACGTGGATTTGAATGGAATGGAATGTGTTATGGAAGGTGTCATGGAACGTGGAATGGAACTTGTAATGAAACGGGGAATGGAAAGGAAAGGAACGTGGAAAGGAAAATGGAATGGAATGTGGAAGAGAATGGAATGGAATCTGGAATCGAATGGAATGGAATTTGGATTGCAGTGGAGTGGAAATGGCACTGGAAAGTGGAATGGAACATGGAATGGAACGTGTAATGAAAAGTGGAATGGAATGGAATGGAACGTGGAATGGAGCGTGGAATGGATGATGAATGGAATGGCATGGAAAGTGCAATGGAATGGAATGGAATGTTGACTGGAATTGAATGGAATGGAATGTGGAAAGGAATAGAATGGAAAGGAATGTGGACTTGAATTGAATGGAATGCAATGGAATGTGGAATTGAATGGAATGCAATGGAATGTGGAATGGAATGGAATGGAATGGAATGTGAAATGGAATGCAATGGAAAATGGAATGGAACGTGTAATAGAAGGTGGAATTGAGCGTGAAATGGAATGGAATGGCATGTGGAATGGAACGTGGAATGGAATGTGGAATGGAATGTAATGGAACGTGGAAAGGAATGGAATGGAAGGGAATGGAATGGAATGGAATGTGGAATGGAATGAAATAGAATGGAATGGAATGAAAAGAGGAATGAAAAGTGGAATGGAATGTGGAATGGAACGGAATGGATTGTGGATTGGAATGTGGAATGGGACTTGGAAGGGAACGTGGAATGGGACGGAATGGAACGGAATGGAATGTGGAATGGAATTGAATGGAATATTTAACGGAATGTAACGGAATAGAATGTGGACTGCAATGGAATGGAATGGAATGGAACGTGGAATGGAATGTGAAATGGAATGTGGAATGGAATGGAATGGAATGTGGAAAGGAATGTAGAACGGAATGTGGATTGGAATGTGGAAAGGAATCTGGAATGGAAAAGAATGGAATGTGAAATTGAATTGATGGATGGAATGCAGAATGGGATGTGGAAGGGAATGGAATGGAATGTGGACTCGGACTTGGAATGGTATGGATTACAACGCGCAATGGAACATGGAAAGGAACGTGGAATGGAACGTGGAATGGACTGCGGAATGTACGTGGAGAGGAATGGGTAATGGAATGTGGACTGGAAAGTGGAATGGAACGGAATGGAACGTTTAATGGAACGTGTAACGGAATGGAATGCAAAGTGGAATGGAATGTGGAATTGAAGGTGGAATAGAATGGAATGGAATGTGGAATGAAATTGAATGATTCGTGGAATGGAACGTGAAACGGAATGGAATGCAACGTGGAATGGAATGGAATGGAATGTGGAATGGAATAGAATGAAACATGGAATGGAACGTGGAAAAGAATGGAATGAAACGTGGAATGGAACGTGGAATGGGATGTGGAATGGAATGTGGAATGCAATCGAATGGAATGTGGAATGGAATGGAGTGCAAAGCGCAATGGAAAGGAATGGAATGTGGAATGAAATGGAATGGAATGTGGAATGCAATGGAATAGTATCGAATGTGGAATGGAATGGAATTGAACGGAATGGAATGTGGAGATGAATGGGATGATATGTGGAACAGAACGGAATGAAATGTGGAATGGAATACAATGGAATGTGAAATAGAAAGTGGAATAGAATGTGGAATGGAATGGAATGGAGTGTGGAATGGAATGGAATGGAATGTGCAATAGAATGGAATGTAATGGAATGGAATGCAGAAAGGAATGGAATGTGGAATACAATGGAATGGAAAGGAATGTGGAATTGAATGGAATGGAAAATGGTATGGAATGGAATATTATATGGAATGGAATTAAATGGAAAGTGGAAGAGAATGTGGAATTGAATGGAATGGAAAATGGTATGGAATGGAATATTATATGGAATGGAATTAAATGGAAAGTGGAAGAGAATGTGGAATTGATTGTGGAATGGAATGTAGAACGTAATTGAATGGAATGTGGATTGGAATGTAATGGAATGTGTAATAGAATGGAATGTAATGGAATGTGGAATAGAATGAAATGGAATTGAATGGAATATAGAATCGAATGTAACGGAATGTGGAATGCAATGGAATGGAATGGAATGTGGAATAGAATGGAATGGAATGGAATGGAATGCGGAAAGGAATGGAATGTGGAATACAATGGAATGGAAAGGAATGTGGAATTGAATGGAATGGAAAATGGTATGGAATGGAATATTATATGGAATGGAATTAAATGGAAAGTGGAAGAGAATGTGGAATTGATTGTGGAATGGAACGTGGAATGTAATTGAATGGAATGTGGATTGGAAAGGAATGGAATGTGTAATAGAATGGAATGTAATGGAATGTGGAATAGAATGAAATGGAATTGAATGGAATATAGAATCAAATGTAACGGAATGTGGAATGCAATGTAATGGAATGGAATGTCAAATTGAATGGAATGGAATGTGGTATGGAATGGAATGGGAAGTGGTATGGAAGGGAATGGAATGTGGAATGGAATGTAATGGAATCTGGAATGGAATGTAATGGAATGTGGAATGCAATGGAATGTGCAATTGAATGGAATGGAATGGCAATTGTAATGGAATGTGGAACGGAATGTGGAATGTAATGGAATGGAATGTGGAATGGAATGGCATCGAATGTGAAATGGAATGGAATGGAATGTTAAACGGAATGGAAAGTATAATAAAATGGAATGGAATGTGGATTGGAATGGAATGGAATGTGTCATGGAATGGAATGGAATGGAATGGAAAGTGAAACTGAATGTGGAATGGAATGTGAAATGTAACGTGCAGTGGAATATGGAATGGAAAACCGAATGGAATGAAACGGAACATGGAATGGAATGGAATGGAAAGGAACGTGGAATGGAACATTGAATGGTAGGTGGAATGGAATATGGAAGGGAATGTGCAATGGAAAGTGGAATAGAACGTGGAATGGATGGTGGAATGGAATGGAATGGAACGTGGAATGGTGAAGAATGGTATGGAATGCAGTGTGGAATGGAACTGAATGGAATGTGCAATGGAATTGAATGGAATGTGGAATGGCATAGAATGCAATTTTGAATGGAATGCGGCATGGAGTGGAAAGGAATAGAATTTGGAATGGGTTGGAATGAAATCTGGAATGGAATGTGGAATGGAATAGAATGGAAAGTGGAATGGAATGTGGAATTGAATGGATCGTGGAATGAAATGTAGAATGGAATGGAATGGAAAGTGGAATGGAATGTGGAATGGATTGTGGAATGGAATGGAATGGTATGGAATGGAAAGAATCTGGAATGGAATGTAATGGAATGTGGAATGCAATGGAATGTGCAATTGAATGGAATGGAATGGCAATTGGAATGGAATGTGGAACGGAATGTGGAATGCAATGGAATGGAATGTGGAATGGAATGGCATCGAATGTGAAATGGAATGGAATGGAATGTGAAACGGAATGGAAATTATAATAAAATGGAATGGAATGTGAATTGGAATGGAATGGAATGTGACATGGAATGGAATGGAATGGAATGGAAAGTGAAACTGAATGTGGAATGGAATGTGAAATGTAACGTGGAGTGGAATGTGTAATGGAAAACCGAACGGAATAAAACGGAACATGGAATGGAATGGAATGGAAAGGAACGTGGAATGGAACATTGAATGGTAGGTGGAATGGAATATGGAAGGTAATGTGGAATGGAAAGTGGAATAGAACGTGGAATGGATGGTGGAATGGAATGGAATGGAATGTGGAATGGTGTAGAATGGTATGGAATGCAGTGTGGAATGGAATTGAATGGAATGTGCAATGGAATTGAATGGAATGTGGAATGGAACAGAATGCAATTTTGAATGGAATGCGGCATGGAGTGGAACGGAATAGAATTTGGAATGGGATGGAATGAAATCTGGAATGGAATAGAATGGAAAGTGGAATGGAATGTGGAATTGAATGGATCGTGGAATGGAATGTGGAATGGAATGGAATGGAAAGTGGAATGTAATGTGGAATGGATTGTGGAATGGAATGGAATGGAATGTGAAATGGAATGTGGAATGGAATGTAGAATGGAATAGTATGGAATGTAGAATGGAAAGTGGAATGGAATGGAATGGGATACAATGTGGAATGGAATAGAATGGAATGTGGAATGGAATCGAATGGAAAATGGAATTGTTTTGAAGGGAATGCAATGTGGAATTGAATGGAATGGAATGAAATGTGGAATGGAATGGAATTGTAAGTGGATTCCAATGTAAACGAACGTGGAATGGAATTCAATATGGAATGGAATGGAATGGAATGCAATGTGGAATGGAATGGAATGGAATGTGGAATTGAAAGTGGAATGGAATGGAATGCAAGGGAATGGAATGTGGAAAGGACTGGAATGGAATATGAAATTGAACGTGGAATGGAAAGTGGAATGAAAGGTGGAATGGAATGGAATGGAATGTGGAATGGAATGGAATGGAATGTGGAATGCAATGGAATGGAACGTGGAAAGGAAAGGAATGGAATGTGTATTGGAAAGGATTGGAATGTGGAATGCAATGGAATGGAACATGGAATGGAATGTGAAATGGACTGTGGAATGGAACGTGGAATGGAACATTGAATGGAATGCAATGTGGAATGCAATGTGGAATGGAACGTGGAATGTAACTTGGAATGGAATGGAAAGGAAGGTGGAATGGAATATTCAATGGAGCGGAATGGTATGTGGAATGGAATGTGGAATAGAATGAAGAATAGAATGGATTGGAATGTGGAATGGAAACTGGATTCGAATGGAAAAGAATGTGGAATGGAGTGGGATGGAATGTGGAATGGAATATGGAATGGAATGTGGAAAGGAATGAAATATAATGTGGAATGGAATGTGGAATGGAATGGAAAGGAATGTGGAATGAAATGTTGAATGGAATGTGGAATTTAATGTGGAATGGAATGTGGAATGGAATGGAATGTGGAATGGAATGTGGAATGGAATATAAAGTAATGAGGAATGGAATATGGAATGGAATGGAATGGAATGTGGAATACAATGGAATGGAAAGGAATCTGGAATTGAATGGAATGGAATGTAGTATGGAATGAAATAGTATATGGAATGGAATGGAATGGAAAGTGGAAGAGAATGTGGAATGGTATGTGCAATGGAATGTGGAACGGAACGTAATGGAATGTGGAATGGAATGTGGAATGGGGTGTGGAATGCAATGTGGAATGGAACGGAATGGAATGGAATGTGGAATGGAAAGTGTAAAGGAACGTGGAATGGAACATGGAATGGAAAGTTGAATGGATGGTGGAATGGAACGGAATTGAACGTGCAATGGAAAGTGGAATGGAATGGAATGGAACGTGGAATGGAATTTGGAATCAAATGGAATGGAACATGTAATGCAATGTGGGATGGAATGGAAAGGAATGTGTAACGGAATGGAATATAATGTGGAAAGGAATGTGGAATGGAATGGAAAGGAATGTGGAATGGAATGTGGATTGGAATGTGGAATGGAATGTGGAATGCTATGTGGAATGGAATGGAATGTGGAATGGAATGTGGAATGGAATGTGGAATACTATGTGGAATGGAATGGAATGTGGAATGGAATGTGGAATGGAATGTCGAATGGAAGGGAATGGAAAGGAATGTGTAATTGAATGGAATGGAAAGTGGTATGGAATGGAATAGTGTATGGAATGGAATGGAGTGGATACTGGAAGAGAATGTGGAATGGTATGTGGAATGGAATGTAGAATGGAACGGAATGGAATGTGTAATGGAATGTGGAATGGAGTGTGGAATGCAATGTGGAATGGAACGTAATGGAATGTGAAATGGAAGGTGGAATGGAGAGTGGAAAGGAATGTGGAATGGAAAGGAATCAAATGTGGAACAGAATGTGCAATGGAATATGGAAAGGAATGGAATGGATTATGGAATTAAATGGAATGGAATGGTATGGAATATGGAATGGAATGGAATGGAATGCGGAATGGAACATGGAATGGAAACTGGAATGGACGGTGGAATGAAATGGAATGGAACGTGCAAAGGAAAGCGGAATGGAATGGAATGGAATGTGGAATGGAATCTGGTATCGAATGGAATTGAACATGTAATGAAATGTGGGATGGAATGGAATGGAATGTGGAATGGAACGTGGAATAGAATGTGGAATGGAATGTGGAATGGAATGTGGATTGGAATAGAATGGAATGTGTAATGGAGTGGAATGGAGTGGAAAGTGAAACGGAATGTGGAAAGTAATGTGAAATGGAACTTGGAATGCAATGTGGAACGGAAATTTGAATGGAATGAAATGGATCGTGGAATGGAATGGAATGGAAAGTGGAATGGAACGTAGAATGGAAAGTGGAATGGAATGCGGAATGGAATGGATTGGAATGTGGAATGGAATGTGAAATGGAATGTGGAATGGAATGTGGAATGGAATCGATTGGAATATGTAGTGGAATGTGGAATGGAATCCAATGGAACGTGGAATGGAACGTGGAATGGATCGTGGAAAGGAACGTATTATGGAACGTGGAATGGAACATGGAATGAAATGTGGAATGGAATGGAATGAAACGCGAAATATTATGTGGAAAGGAATGGAATGGAATGTGGAAAGGAGTGAGGAATTGACTGGAATGGAATGTGGTTGGAATGTGCAATGGAATGAAATGGAATGTGGAATGGAATGAGGAATGGAATGAAATGGAATGTGGTTGGAATGTGGAATGGAATGTGGAATGGATTGTGGAATGAAATGTGGAATGGAATGTGTAATGGAACGGAATGAAAAGTAGTATGGAATGTGGAATGGAATGTGGAATGGAACGTGTAATGTAACATGGAAAGGAAAGGAATGGAACGTGGAATCGTATGTGGAAAGGAATGGAATGGAATGAGGAATGGAATGTGCAATGGAGTGTGGAATGGAATGGAATAAAATGTGGAATGCAATGTCGGTCGAATGGAATGGAATGTGAATGGATTGCAATGGAATGTGGAATGGAATTTGGAATAGAATGGACTAGAATGTGCAATGGAATGTGGAGAGGAATGGAAAGGAATGTGTAATGGAATGTGGAATGGAATGGAATGTGGAATGGAATGTGGAAAAGTATGTGGAATGGAATATTGAATGGAATGGAATGGAATGTGGAATGGAATGTGGAATGGAATGGAATATAGTGTTGAATGGAATGTGGAGAGGAATGGAATGGAATGTGGATTACAATGCTCCATTCACGATCTGCTCCATTTCATTCCATTCCCTATTCCATTCCATACCCAATTCCATTCCATTGCAATCCAAATTCCATTTCATTCCATTAGACATTCCATTCTATTCCATTCCACTCCTTTCCATTCCACATTCAATTCCATTTCATTCCACATTCCATTCCACGTTCCATTCATCTTTCCAAATCCACGTTCCATTCAACATTCAATTCCACCTTGCATTGCGCATTCCACTCCACGTTCAATTCCGATTTCCATTCCTCGTTTCATTCCTCATTCCATTCCATATTCCATTCCACTTTCCATTCGTCATTCCATTCCGATCCATTCCACATTCCATTCCACAGCATTCCATTCCACCTTCCATTCGATTCCTTTCCATATTCCTTTCAATATACCATTACTTTCCACTCCACATTCCATTCGCTTCCATTCCACATTACATTGCATTCCATTCCACAATCCATGCCACATTCCATTCCACGTTGCATTCCACGTTGCATTGCTCCTTCCATTCCATGTTCCACTCCACGTTCGATTCCACGTTCCACTCCACGTTCCACTCCAATTTCCATTCCAATTTCCATTCCACGTTCCATTCCATTCTGTTCCTCGTTCCATTCCACATTCCATTCCATTCCATTCCACCTTCCATTCCGCATTCCATTCCATTCAATTGAACATTTCATTACACATTCCATTCCATTCCACTCCACATTCCATTCCATTCCATTCCACATTCCATTCCATTCCATTCCACATTCCGTTCCACATTCCATACCTTTCCATTCCACATTAAATTCCATTCCATTCCATATTCCATTCCATTCCATTCCACTTGGCATTCCATTCCCTTCCACGTTCCATTCCACTTTCCATTAAACTTTCCATTGCACGTTCCTTTCCACGTTCCATTCCACGTTCCTTTCCTTGTTCCATTCCACGTTCCATTCCATTCCATTCCACCTTCCATTCCGTGATCCACTCCACGTTACATTCCACGTTTCATTCCACGTTCCATTCCACATTTCATTCCATGCCATTTCATATTCCATTCCACATTCCATTCCACACCATTGCACGTTCCATTCCATTCCATTTCAAATTCCATTCCAATCCATTCCATTCCATTCCACATTCCATTCCCTTCCATTCCACATTCCATTCCATTCCATTCCATTCCACATTCCATTTCATTCAATTCCACGTTCCATTACACGTTCCATTCCATGTTCATTTCCACGTTCCATTCCATTCCATTCCACATTCCATTCTACATTCCATTCCATTCCGTTCCATTCCATTCCAACTTACCTTGCATTCCATTCCACATTCCATTCCATTCTACTCCACATTCCATTCAACTCCATTCCATTCCGCATTCCATTACATTCCATACAATTCCACATTCCATTCCATTCCATTCCATTCCATTCCATTCCAATCCATTCCATACCATATTCCATTCCTTTCCATTCCTCATTCCATTCCATTCCTTTCCACATTAAATTCTATTCCATTGCATATTCCATTCCATTCCATTCCTCTTTCCATTCCATTCCATTCCACATTCGATTCCATTCCAATTCTCTTTCCATTCCATTTCACAGTACATTCCACAATCCATTCTTTTCCATTTCATTCCACATTCCACTCCATTAAATTCCACACTCCATTCCACATTCCATTCCTTTGCATTCCACATTCCGTTCCCTTCCATTCCACATTCCATTCCATTCCACATTCCATTCCTTTCCACATACCTTTCCAATCATTTCCAAACTCCATTCACTTCCATTCCACATTCCATTAGATTCCGTTCCACATTCCATTCCATTCCATTCCACATTCCATTCCACGTTCCATTCCAAGTTCCATTCCACGTTCAACTCCACGTTCAACTCCACGTTCTATTCCACATTCCATTCCACGTTCCTTTCCATTCCGTTCCATGTTCCATTCTATGTTGCCCTCCATTCTATTCCACGTTTCATTGCATTCGATTCCAAGTTCCATTCCATTCCATTCCTATCCATTCCATGTTACATTCCATTCCACATTGCATTCCATTCCATGACACGTTGTATTCCACATACTTTTCCACGTTCCATTCCATTATCCATACCACTTTCCATTCGACATTCCATTCTACTTTCCATTCCAAGGTCCATTCAACTAAATTCCACGTTCCATTCCACATTAGATTCCATTCCATTCCAATTTTCTTTCCACATTCCATTCAATAGTCCATTCCATTCCACTCCACATTTCAATCCATTCCATTCCAAATTCCACTACACGTTCCATTCCATTCCATTCGACGTTCCATTCCACGTTCTATTCCACATTCCATTCCACATTCGAATCCAAATTCCATTTCACATTCCATTTCACTCCATTTCACATTGCATTCCACATTCCACTCCATTCCATTCCACGTTCCATTCTACATTCCATTCCAGAATCCATTCCACATTCCATTCCATTACATCCCACATTCCATTCCATTCCATACCACATTCCATTCCACACTCCCTTCCATTCCATTCCACCTTCAATTCCACATTCCCTTCCATTATACATTCCGTTCCATTGCACTTTGCATTCCACATTCCATTCCATGTTCCATTCCACGTTTGATGTCTTCCCATTCCACTTTCCATTTCACATTCCATTCCACATACCATTTCACATTCCATTCCATTCCACATTCCATTCTACATTCCGTTCCACATTCCTTTCCATTCCATTCCACATTCCATTCCACGTTACATTCCATTCCATTCCCCTTTCCATTCCACGTTCCATTCCGCGTTCCATTCCTCTTTCCATTCCATTCCATTCCACTTTCCATTACAAGTTCTATTACACACCCCCTTCCACATTCCTTTGCATTACATTCCACATTCCTTTCCACATTCCATTCCATATTCCTTTGCACATTCCTTTCCATTCCATTCCACATTCGATTCCACATTCCATTCCATTCCAATCCGCATTCCATTCCACTTTCCTTTCCTCGTTCCATTCCATGTTCCATTCCCCGTTCCATTCCATTCCATTCGACTTTCAATTCCAATCCATTCCACATTCCATTTCATGCAATTCCACGTTCCATTCCACATTCCATGTAGCATTCCTTTCCATTCCACACTCCATTCCATTCCATTACACCTTCCATTCCATTCCATTCCACATTCCATTCAACATTCCATTCCGTTCCATTCCATTTTACTCCTCTTTCCATTCCATTGCATTCCGCATTCCATTCCCTTCCTTTCCGTATTCCATTGAACATTCCGTTCCATATTACATTGCGTTCCTTTCCACATTCCATTCCACATTACATTCCACAATCCATTCCACATTCCATTCCGTTGCATTCCACATTCCTTTTCACATTCCATTCCGCATTCCATTCCATTCCATTCCACATTCCATTCCACATTACATTCAAAATTCAATTCCACATTCCATTCCAATCCATTCCACATTCCTTTCCAAATTCCATTCCATTCTATTCCACATTCCATTCCATTCCATTCCACATTCCATCCACATTCCATTCCATTCCTTTACACATTCCATTATACGTTCCATTCTATTTCATTGTACGTTCCATTCTGCAATTAATTCCATATTCCATTCCACATTCCAATCCATTCCATTCCACATTCCATTCCACATTGCATTCCGTTCCTTTCCAGATTGTATTCCACATTCCAATCCACATTGCATTCCATTCCGTTCCACGTTACATTCCACATTCCATTCCCCTTCCCATTCCATTTCATTCCATGATGAATTGTACATTCAATTATTTTCCCTTTCACGTTGCATTCGACATTCCCTTCAATTCCTTTCCACATTCCATTCCGTTTCACCGCACATTCCATTCCACATTCCATTCTATTCCAATACACATTCTTTTCCATTCCTGCAGTCCATATTCTATTCCATTCCACATTCCATTCCAATCCATTCCGCATTCCATTCCATTCCATTCCACATACCATTCCACATTATATTCCATATTCCATTCCCCATTCCTTTCCATTCTGTTCCACAAACCATTCCATTCATTCCAAATTCCATTCCATTCCATTCCATTCCATATTCCAATCCATTCCTTTCCACATTCCATTCCACATTCCATGTAACGTTCCTTTGATTTCCATTCAACTTTCACGTCTACGTTCCATTCCACGTCCCGTTCCATTTCATTCCACTTTCAATTCCACAGTCAATTCCATTGCATTTTACGTTCCATGCTATATTCCATTGCACATTCCATTCCATGTTCCATTCCGTCCATTCCACATTCCATTCCACACTCCACTCTGTCCATTCCACATTCCATTCCACACTCCATTCCACATTGCATTCCATATTACATTCCGTTCCATTCCACATTCCATTCCACACTCCATCCCACATTCCATTCCACACTCCATCCCACATTCCATTGCACATTCCATTCCGTTCCATTCCACGTTCCTTTGCACATTCCATTCCACATTTCATTGCATTCCATTCCACATTTTTTTCCAAAACACACTGCATTAAATTCCACAGTCCATTCCATTCCTTTCCACATTCATTTCCACATTCCATTCCACATTCCATTCCATTACATTTCACATTCCATTCCCCATTCCATTCCACATTCCATTCCCCATTGCATTCCACATTCCAAATTCCACATTCCATTCCACATTCTATTCCACGTTCCATTCCACATTCCATTTCATATTCCATTACATGTTTCATTCCATTCTATTCCACATTACGTTCCCTTCCATTCCACATTCCTTTCCATTCCGTTCAATTCTACTCCACATTCCATATCATTCCATACCATTCCACATTCCATTCCTTTCCGTTAAACTCTCTATTCCATTTCATTCCACATTCCATTCCATTTCATTCCATTACATTCCACATTCCATTAAACATTACGATCCCTTCCATTGCACATTCCTTTACATTCCATTCAACATTTCATTCAACTTTCCATTCCACGTTCCATTCCGTGTTCCATTCCATGTTACATTCCATTCCATTCCAGATTTCACTGCAAATTACATTCCATTCCATTCCATATTCCATTCCACTAAATTACATTCCATTCCAAATTCCATTCCATTACACATTCTATTCCACATTCCATTCCTTTCCATTCCACATTCCATTCTGCATTACATTAAATTCCATTCCACATTCCATTCCATTCCATTCTACATTCTTTCCACATTCCATACCACGTTCCATTCCAAGTTCCATTCCTCGTTCCATTCCAGCTTCCATTCCATTCCACTCCACATTCCATTCCACATTCCATTTCATATTCAATTCCACATTCCATTTCACATTCCATTCCCTTACATTCCATTGAATTCCACTTTGCATTCCTTTCCAATCCACATTACATTCCTTTTCATTCCACAATAAATTCCATTCCATTCAACATTCCATTCCATTCCATTGCATTCTACATTCCATACCATTCCATTCCATTCCACATTCCATTCTTTTCATTCCACATTCCATTCAATTCCTTTCCACTTTCCATTCCATTACATTCCACTCCAGATTCCATTCCCTTTCATTCCACATTCCATTCCATTCCATTACACTTTCCATTCCACTTTCCATTCCAGGATCCATTGCACGTTCCATTCCATTCTATTCCACTTTCTATTCAACATTCCGTTCCATTCCATTCCACGTTCAATTCCACATTCCGTTACATTCCATTCCACGTTCCTTTCCACATTCAATTCCACATTCCATTCCTCGTTCCTCTCCACGTTCCATCCATTCAATCCACTTTCCTTTCCACGTTCCATTCCGCATTCCATTGCACATTCCATTTTATCTTCCATTCCACATTACATACCATGTTCCATTCCACGTTCCACTCAACGTTGCATTCCACGTTCCATTCCATAACATTCCACGTTTCATTCCACCTTCCATTCCATTCCGATCCATGTTCCATTCCACATTCCATTCCCCAATCGATTCCACATTCCTTTCCTTTCCATTCCACAATCCATTCCATTCCAATCGACATTCAATTCCATTCCATTCCACATTCCATTCCACCTTCCATTCCATCCAATCCCATATTCCATTTCACAGCATTCCATATTCCATTCCACATTCCATTCCACAATCCATTTTACGTTCCTTTCCACATACCATTCCATTCCATTTCACATTAAATTCCACATTCCATTCCATTCCATTCCCCATTCCTTTATGCATTCCTTTTAACATTCCATTCCACATTCCATTCCATTCCATTCCACATTCCTTTAGACACTCCATTCCATTGCACTCAGCATTGCATTCCATTCCATCCAACATTCCATTCCACGTTCCATTCCACTTTGCATACCACGTTCCATTCCATTCCGTTCCACGTTCCATTCCATTCTGTTCCACATTCCAAATCCACATTCCATTTCACCTTTCATTCCTTTCCATTCCACATTCCATTCCATTCCTTTCCACTTTCCAATGCTTTTGACATTCCATTCCAAATTGCATTCCACGTTCCATTCCATTCCTTTTCACATTCCATTCCACGTTCCTTTCCATGTTGCATTCCATTCCAGTCCGCGTTCCATTCCACATTCCATTCCTTTCCATTTAACGTTCCCTTCCAATCCTTTCCACTTTCCATTCCACACTCCTTTCCACATTGCATTCCACGTTCCATTCCACATTCCATTCCGTTCCGTTCCACATTTCATTCCACACTGCATTCCACATTCCATTCCACATTCTGTTCCGTTTCTTTCAACATTGCATTACACATTCTATTCCACATTCCCTTCCGTTCCATCCCACATTGCATTGTATTCCCTTCCACATTCCTTTTCACAATCATATCCATTGAATTCCACATTCAATTCCATTCCATTCCACATTCAATTCCTCATTGTCTTCCATATTCAATTCCACATTCCATTCCATTCCACATTCCATTCTACATTCTATTCCACATTCTATTCCACATTCCATTCCATTCCATTACATGTTCCCTTCCACATTCCATTCCATGTAATTCCACCTTCAATTCCATTCCATTCCATTCCATTCCACATTCAATTCCACGTTCCATTCCACGTTCCATTAAACTTTCCATTCCACTTCCCTTTCCATTCCATTCCACATTCCATTCCACGGTCCAATCCATTGGATTCCACTTTCCCTGCCACATTCCATTCCACATTCCATTCCATTCCTTTCCACATTCCATTCCACATTCCATACCCCATTTCACTGCATTCTGTTCCACTTTCCATTCCACATTCCATTCCACTCCATTGCACAATCCATTTCTCATTCCATTCCACCTTCCATTGCAAATGCCATTCCACATTCCATTCCATTCCATTCCAGATTCCATTCCATTCCATTTGACGTTCCATTCCATTTTCCATTCCACTTTCTATTCCACATTCCATTCCTTTGCATGATCCATTCATTCTGTTCCATTCCAAATTTCATTCCACTTTGCATTTTGCGTTCCATTCAACATTCCATTATACATTCCTTTCCATTCCATCCTTCATTCAATTCCATTCTATTCCACGTTCCATTCCATTCCGTTCCACTTTCCATTCCACGTTCCGTTCCATGTTCCATTGCATTCCATTCCACATTCCGCTCCAAATTCCATTCCATTCCATTTCATGTTCCATTCCAGAATTCAATTACAAATTCCATTCCACTTTCCATTCCGATCCATTCCACATTCGATTCCACTCTCCATTCCACATTCCTTTCCACATTTCATTCCGTTCTATTTCACATTGGATTGCATTTCATTCCACATTCCTTTCCACATTCCAATCCATTCCGTTCCACATAACATTCAACATTCCATTCCATTCTATTCCATGTTCCCTTCCACATTCCATTCCACATTCCATTCCACATTCCTTTCCATTCCATTGAACATTCCATTCCTCATTACATTTCAATTTCCATTCCACATTCCATTCCATTACATTCCACGTTCCATTCCACGTTCAATTCCACGTTCCTTTCCATTCCATTCCAAATTCCATTCCATGTTACATTCCATCTTCCTTTGCACATTACTTTATATTCCATTCCACATTCCATTCCTCATTCCAATCCACATTCCATTCCATTACACATACCAATCCACTTTCCGTTCCACATTCCATTCCACATTCCTGTCCATTCCATTCCACATACTATTCCACATTCCATCCCATTCCATTCCACATAGTTTTCCATTCCAATCCACTTTCCATTTCACATTCGTATCCATTGTATTCTTCATTCTATTCCACATTCCATTCCACAAGCCATTCCATTCCATTGTACATTCCATTCCACATTCCATTCCATTCCATTCCACCTTAAATTCCATGTTACATTCCACATTCCATTCCACATTCCATTCCATTGCATTCAAGGATCCATTCCACGTTTCATTCCACATTCCATCCCACTTTCCATTCCATGTTCCATTCCATTACATTCCATGTTCCATTCAACATTCCATTCCACCTTCCATTCCACATTCCATTCCATTCCATTCTATTCCTTTGCATTCCATTCAACATTCCTTTCCATTCCATTCCATTCCATTCCACATTCCATACAATTCCATTGCATTCCACATTCCAATGCTTTCCAAAACACATTCCATTCCTTTCCTTTCCACGTTCCATTGCTTTCCATTCCACATTCCATTCCATTCCATTCCACATTCCATTCTATTCCATTCCACCTTCCATTCCACTTTCCATTCCACTTTTCATTCCTCGTTCCATTCCACGTTCCTTTCCTTGTTTCATTCCATTAAATTCAATATTCCGTTCCGTTCCAGTTCACAATCCTTTCCAAATTCCTTTCCATTCCATTCTACGTTCCATTCCATTCCGTTCCAAATTCAATTCCACATTCCATTCCATTCAATTCCATTCCACATTCCATTCCTTTCCATTACATTCCACATTCCATTCCATATTCCATTCTCTTCCATTCCGCGAACCCTTCCATTCAATTCCACATTCCATTCCATTCCATTCCGCATTCCATTCCACATTCCATTCCATTCAATTTCACCTTCCATTCGACATTCCATTCCATTCCATTCCGCAGTCCATTCCACATTCCATTCCGCATTCTTCTCCACATTCCTTTCCATTCCATTCCAACCACCATTCCACATTCCATTCCATGAATTTCCATTCCAGATTCCATTCCATCAATATCCATTCCACATTCCATTCCGTTCCACATTCCATTCTATTCCATTCCATATTCCATTCCATTCCATTCCACATTCCATTTTTTTCCATTCCACATTCCATTCCACGTTCCATTCTACGTTACATTCCACTTTCCATTCCACTTTCCATTCCACATTCCATTCCACATTCCATTCCATATTGCATTCCACATTGCATTCTACATTACAATCCATTCCACTTTCCATTATATTCCATTCCACATTCCATTCCATTCCATTCCATTCCATTCAACATTCTATTCCGTTCCATTACACATTCTATTCCACGTTGCATTCCACTTTGCATTCCACGTTCCATTAAATTCTGTTCCACTTTCCTTTCGACATTTCATTACACATACCTTTCCACATTACTTCCGTTCCATTCCATATTCAATTCGAAATTCCATTCCACATTCCATTCCATTCAATTCCTCATTCCGTTCAACCGTCCTTTCAAAATTCAATTATACATTCCATTCCATCCCATTCCACATTCCATTCCACATTCCATTCCACATTCCGTTCCATTACTTTCTACAATTCATTCCACATTCCATATCACGTTCCATTCCATTCCATTCCACATTCCATTCCACATTCCATTCCATTCTATTCCACGTTACGTTCCACGTTCCACTCCACCTTCCATTCTATTTCATTCCAAATTCCATTCCATTCCATTGCACTTTCCATTCCATTCACGTTCCATTCCATTCCATTAATCTTTCCAGTCCATTCCATTTCACATTCCATTCCACATTCCATTCCACATTCCATTAAATTCCATTCCATTCCACATTCCATTCCATTCTATTAGTCATTCCATTCCACGTTCCATTCTACTTTCCATTGCACATACCATTATACGTTCCATTCCACGTTCCATTTCACGTTCCATTACATTCCATTCCACATCCCATTCCTCATCCCATTCCATTCAATTCCAATTTCCATACCATTCCATTTCATTGCATTCCAAATTCCATTCCATTCCATTCTGCTTTCCATTGCAAATTCCTTTCCATTCCATTCCAATTTCCATTCCATTCCATTCCACTTTCCATTCCACATTCCATTCTGTTCCATTCCACATTCCATTCCACATCCCATTCCATTCCATTCCACATTCCATTTCACATTCCATTCCATTCAATTTCACATTCCCTTCCGTTCCATTCCAGATTCGTTACCACATGCCATTCCATTTTCCGTTACATATTCCGTTCCACATTCCAGTCCACATTCCATTCCATTCCATTCCATATTCCATTTCACATTCCATTCCATTTCATTCTACATTCCTTTCCACATTCCATTCCACATTCCATTCCACCTTCCGTTCGGCATTGCATTCCACATTCCATTCCATTCCATTCCACATTGCATTCTATTCCATTCTACTTTCAATTCCACATTCCATTCTGTTCCATTAAACATTCCATTTCACATTCCATTACACGTTCCTTTCCTTTCCATTCCACTTTTCATTAAACTTTCCATTAAATTCCGTTCCACTTTCCTTTCCATATTCCATTCCACATAGTTTTCCACATTACTTCCGTTCCATTCCACATTCCATTCCACATCCCTTTCCACATTCCATTCCATTCCATTACACATTCCATTCCGCCTTCCATTCAAAATTCCATTCCACAATCCATTCCATTCCATTCCGTATTCCATTCCACATTGCATTCCATTCCATTACACATTCCATTCCATTACATTCCACATTCCATTCCACATTCCACTGCACATTCCGTACCATTCCATTCCACATTCCATTATACGTTCCGTTCCGTTCCATTTGACGTTCCATTCCATGTTCCATTTCATATTCCATTCAATTCCATTCCCCATTCCATTCCTTTCCGTTCCACATTCCATTCCACATTGCATTCCATTTCTTTCCACATTGAATTCAACTTTCCATTCCAAATTCCATTCCATTCCATTCCACGTTATATTCCACGTTGCATTCCACGTCCCATTCCATTCCATTCTAGGTTGACTTCCACATTCAATTCAATTCCATTCCACATTCCATTCCATTCCATTCCATTCCATTTCATTCCATTCCACATTCCACTCCACATTCCATTCCGTATTCCATTCCATTCCATTCCACATCCCATTCCCTTCCATTCCACCTTCCTTTCCATTTCATTCCACATTCCATTCCACATTCCATTCCATTACAATCCACATTCTGTTCCATTCGATTGCATTCCAGTCCGCATTCTATTCCACTGCATTGCATTCCAGATTCTATTCCACTCTATTCCATTCCACATTCCATTCCATTCCATTCTGCATTCAATTCCGTTCAATTTCACATTCCATTCCATTCCATTCCATATTCCATTCCATTGCATTCCATATTCCATTCCATTCAATTCCACATTCCATTAAATTCCACTGCACATTCCTTTTCCATTCCATGCCATTCCATGTTCCATTCCATTTTATTCCACATTCCAGTCAATTCCCCTCCACATTCCATTCCACATTCCACTCCATTTCATTCCACATTCCGTTCCATTCCATTCCACTTTCAATTCCATTCAACTTCACAATGCATTCAGTTCCATTCCAGATTCCTTTCCACATTCCATTCCTCATTCTATTCCAAATTTCGTTCCACATTATATTCCACATTCTAGTCCATTCCATTTCACATTCCATTCCACATTCCATTCCATTCCATTCGACATTCCATTTCAAATCCCATTCCACATTCCATTCCACATTCCATTCCCCATTGCATTCTACGTTCCTTTCCATTCCATTCCACATTGCACTCCATTCCATTCCACATTACATTTCACGTTTCATTCAACGTTCTATTCCAACTTCCGTTAAATATCATTGCACGTTCCGTTCCACATTCCATTCCATTCCATTCCACTTTCCTTTCAACATTTCATTCCCAATTCCATTCCACATTACATTCCATTCCATTCCATATTCCATTCCACTTTCCGTTCCATATTCTATTCCATTCCATTCCACAATCCATTCTATTCCATTCCACATTCCATTCCTTTCCATTCCACATTTCATTCCACATTCCATTCCACATTCCAGTCCACATTCCGCTCCACTTTCCATTCAAGATTGCATTTTATTCCATTCCACATTCTGTTCCATTCCTTTCCACATTCCATTTCACTTTCAGTTCCACTTTCCATTCCACATTCCTTTCCATTCCTTTCCAAATTCCATTCCGCATTCCATTAAAGGTTCCATTCGTTTCCATTCCAGGTTCCATTCCACGTTCCATTCCACGTCCCATTGCATTTCATTCCACCTTCAATTCCCCAGTGAATTCCATTCCATTTCACGTACCACGCTACATTCTATTCCACATTCCATTCCACGTTACTTTCCGTCCATTCCATTTTCCATTCCGCACTCCATTCCTCATACCATTCCACATTCCCTTCCGTTGACTGCCACATTCCATTCCACACTCCATTCCACATTCAATTGCACATTCCATTCCGTTCCATTCCACAATCCTTTCCATATTCCATTCCACATTCTATTCCACTTTCCATTCCATTCTATTCCACATTGCATTCCACAACCCACTACATTCCATTCCACATTCCATTCCATTCCATTCCACATTCCTTTCCACATTCCATTCCACTCCATTGCACTTTCAATTCCTCATTCCATACAACGTTCCATTCCACGTATCATTCCTTTCCATTCCACGTTCCATTCCATTCAATTGCACGTTCCCTTCCACATTCCATTCCATTCCATTCCACATTGTATTTCACATTCCATTTCACATTCCATTCCTCATTACTTTCGATTCCATTCCTCATTCCATTCCACGTTCCATTCCATGTACAATTCCACGTTCCATTCCACATTCCATTCCATTCCATTATACGTTCCATTCCACATTCCATTCTACATTCCATTCCACGTTCCATTCCATTCCATTCAGTTCCACATTCCATTCAACATTCCATTCCTCATTCCATTCCATTACATTCCACATTTCCTTGCACGTTCAATAGCACGTTAAATTCCACTTTCGTTTCCATTCCATTCCACGTTCCATTCCATTCCATTTGACATTCCTTTCCATATTCCACTTCACATTCCATTCCACATTCCATTTGACGTACCATTGCATTGCCTTCCACATTCCATTCCACATTCCTTTACACCACTTATTCCATTCCATTGCATATTCCATTCCACATTCCATTCCATTCCATTCCACATTCCATTCCATATTCCATTCCATTCGATTCCACATTCCATTCCACGTTCCATTCCACGTTCCATCTCATTCCACTCCAAATTCCCTTCCTCGTTCCATTTCACATTCCATTCCACAATCCATTTCACATTCAATTCCATTCCATCCCATTCCACAGTACATTCTACATTCCATTCCACATTCCCTTCCATTCCATTCCACATTCCATTCCACGTTCAATTCCCTTCCATTCCACTTTCCATTCAACGTTCCATTCCACATTCCATACCACTTTCCATTCCATTACCATTCCACTTTTGATTCCACGTTCCATTCCACATCCCATTCCGCATTCCATTGCGTTCCATTCCACATTGCATTCCACTTTCCATTCTATATTCCTTTGCACATTCCTTTCCATTCCATTCCACATTCCTTTCCACATTCCATTCCATTCCATTCTACATTCCATTACACGTTGCAATCCATTCCATTACACGTTCCGTTACACGTTGCATTCCACGTTGCATTCCAAATTCCAATAAACCTTCCATTTCACATTCTATTCCACTCCATTTCAAATTCCATTCTACATTGCAATCCATTCCATTCCACATTGTATTCCATATTCCATTTAACAATCCATTCCACATTCCATCGCACATTCCATTCCATGTTCCATTCCATTCCATTCCACGTTGAACTCCACATTCCATTGAATTACATTTTACATTCCATTATACATTCCATTCCACATTCCATTCCATATTCCAGTCCATTCGATTCCACATTCCGTTCCACGTTCCATTCCACATTCCATTTCACATTGCATTCCATTCCATTACACATTCCATTCCACACTCCATTCCACATTCCATTCCACATTCCATTCCACATTCCTTTACATCCCATTCCACTTTCCTTTCCACATTCCATTCCACATTCCATTCCACATTACTTTCCGCATTCCATTCCACATTCCATTCCACATTAAATTCCACACTCCATTCCACATTCCATTCCATAACATTGCACTTTCCTTTCCACATTCCTTTCCACATTCCATTACTTTCCGTTCCACATTCCATTCCACATTCCTTTTCATTCTATTTCACATTCCATTCTGTTCCATTCCACGTTCCTTTCCACATTCCATTCCACATTCCGTTCTACATTCCATTCCACATTCCGTTCTACATTCCATTCCACAAGCCATTCCATTGCATTCCAGAATCCCTTCCCTTCCATTCCACATTCCATTTCAAATTTCATTCCGTTCCATTCCACATTCATTTCACATTAGATTCCACATTGCATTCCACATTCCTTTCCACATTCCATTCAAGATTCCATTGCATTCCCTTCCACATTCCATTCCATTCCATTCCACATTCCATTTCACATTCCATTCCACTTTCCTTTCCATATTCCATTCCATTACATTCCATATTCCATTCCACATTCCATTCCATTCCATTCCACATTCTTTCCTCATTCCATTACACATTCGTTTCCATTCCATTTCACATTCCAGTCCACATTCCATTCCACATTCAATTCCATTCCATTCCACTTTCCATTCCAAGTTCCATTCCACGTTCCATTCCACGTTCCATTCCATTCAATTCCATGATGCGTTCCATATTCCTTTCCATTCCATTCCACATTGCATTTCACATTCCATTCCACATTCCTTTCGATTCCATTCCTCATTCCATTCCATGTTCCATTCCACGTACCATTCCACGTTCCATTCCACATTCCATTCCATTCTATTCCACGTTCCATTCCACGTTCCATTCAACATTCCATTCCACATTCCATTTCATTCCATTCCTTTCCACATTTCATTCAACATTCCATTCCACATTCCATTCCATTCCATTCCACATTACTTTCCAAGTTCCATTCCACTTTCCAATCCACGTTATTTTCCATTCCATTCCATGTTCCATTCCATTCCATTCTGCATTCCTTTTCATATTTCATTTCACATTCCTTTCCACATTCCCTTTGACATACCGTTGAAGTCCCTTCCACATTCCGTTCCACATTCCTTTGCACATTCTATTCCTTTGCACGTTCCATTCCACATTTCATTCCATTCCATTCCTTGTTCCATTCCACTTTCTATTCGACGTTCCATTCCACTTTCTATTCCACTAAATTCCACATTCCGTTCCACATTCTATTCCATTCCACGTTTCATTTCACATACCATTCCACATTGCATTCCACATGCATTACCATTCCATTCCTCATTCCATTCCACTTTCAATTCCACGTAATATTCCCCGTTCCTGTCCACGTTCCATTCCATTCCACGTTCCATTCCACGTTCCTTTGCACATTCCATTCCATTCCATTCCATTTCACATTCCATTCCACATTCATTCCACATTCCACTCCATATTCCATTCCATTCCATTCCTCGTTTCTTTCCACGTTTCATTCCACGTTCCATTCCAAGTTCCATTCCATTCCATTCGACGTTCCATTGCATTCCGTTCTACGTTCTATTCCATTCCATTCGACATGTCTTTCCACATTCAATTTCAGAATCCATTACACATTCCATTTCACATACCATTGCATTCCCTTCCACAGTCCATTCCACATTCCTGTGCACATTCCATTCCATTCCATTGCACATTCCATTCCACATTCCATTCCATTCCATTCCACATTCTATTCTACATTCCATTCCACTGCTTTCCATTTTTCATTCCAGGTTTCATTTCACGTTCCATTTCATTCCATTCTACATTGCATTCCTCATTCCATTTCACATTCCATTCCCTTCCACATTCCATTCTACATTCCATTCCACATTCCTTTCCATTCCATTCCACATTCCATTAAACTTTCTGTTCTATTTCATTCCACTTCCATTCCACGTTCCATTCCAAATTCCATTCCACTTTCCATTCCATTCCATTCCACTTTCCATTCCACGATCCGTTCCACATTCCATTCCACATTGAATTGCATTCCATTCCACATTCCATTCCACATGCCATTTCACGATCGATTCCATGTTCCATTCAATTCCATTTCACTTTGCATTCCATTCCATTCCACGTTGCATTCCATTTCACTGTGCATTCCATTCCATTCCACGTTGCATTCCATTTCATTCCCTTCCATTGCATTCCATTCCACATTCCATACCATTCCAATCCTCTCCACAATCCATTCCATTCAATTCCATATTCTATTCTTTTCCATTCCACATTCTAATCCACCCAATTGCACATTCCATTCCGTTCCATTCCATTCCATTCCACATTCCATAACATTGTATTGCATTCCACATTACCTTCCTTTATGTTACACATTCCATTCTTTCCATTCTACGTTCCATTCCATTCCATTCCATTCCACAATCCGTTAAATTCCACTCGACCTTCCATTCCATGGTCCATTTCACATTCCATTGCATTTCATTCAATTCCATTGCATTCCATTCCACACTCCATTACATTCCATTCTACTCCAAATTTCATCCCATTCCATTCCACATTCCATTCTTTTCAATTCCACATTCCATTCCATTCCATTGCACATTCCATTCCATTCCATTCCATTCTATTCAACGTTTCTTACCATTCTGTTGCATTCCACATTTCAATCCTTTCCATTCCACGTACCATTCCATTCTATTCCAAGTTCCATTCCATTCCATTCCACATTCCACTCCATTCATTTCCACTTTCCATTCCACATCCCATTCCACGTTCCATTTCACTTTCCATTCCACGTTGCATTCCACGTTCCATTCCATTCCATTCCACCATCCATTTAATTCCATTCCACCTTCCTTTCAATGTTCCATTCCAAGTTCCATTCCACGTTCCATTCCAAGTTTCATTCCACTCCATTCCACATTCCATTCCATATCATTCCACCTTCCATTCCACAATCTATTCCACTCCTTTTCTCATTATTTTCCACATTCCAATCCATTCCACTCCAACTTCAATTCCACATTCCATTCCGTTCCACATTCCATTCCATTCCATTCCACATACAACTCCATTCCATTCCACATTCTATTCCATTCCATTCCATTCCACATTCCATTGCATTCCATTCCATTCCGTTTCACACTCCAATCGATTACATTCCACATTCCATTCCAATCAATTCCACATTCCATTCCATTGCATTCCACTTTCCTTTCCATTCCATTTCTCATTCTATTCCACATTCCATTCCATTCCATTCCATTCCACCTTCCATTCCAATTCCATTCCATTCCATTCCATTCCACATTCCGTTCCATTCCATTCCATTCCCCAGTCCATTCCACTTTCCTTTCCCCACTCAATTCCACATTCCATCCATTCCATTCCATCTTCAATTCCAGGTTCCATTCCATTCCATTCCATTCAACATTCCATTCCACATTCCATTCCATTCCATTCCACATTGCATTCCATTCCATTGCACATTCCATTCCATTCCATTCCATTCCACACTACATTCTATTCCATTCCACATTCTATTTCATGTTCAATTCCACTTTCCATTCCATTTTCCTTTCCACGTTACATTCAATATTCCATTGAATATTAAATTGAACTTTACATTCCAAATTCCATTCCATTCCATTCCAGATTCCAGTCCACATTCCATTCCACATTTCATTCCATTCCACTCCTCTTTCCATTATACATTCCATTCTATTCCATTCCACATTCGATTCCACGTTCCATTCCATTCCAATCCACGTTGCATTCCATCTTCCATTCCATTCCAATCCACGTTCCATTCCACATTCCATTCCACATTCCATTCCAGATTCAATTCCACATTCCATTCCGTTCTTTTCCACATTGCATTCCACATTCCATTCCTCATTCCATTCCAATCCATTGCGCATTCCATTCCACATTCTATTCCATTGCATTCCACATTCCATTCCACAATGCATTCCACATTCCATTCCATTCCGTTCCACATTCCTTTCAACATTCCATTCCATTTGATTCCACATTCCATTCAATTCCATTACTCATTCCATTCCCCATTCCATTCCACATTCCATTCCTCATTCCATTGCATTAAATTCCACATTCCGTTTCACATTGCATTCCACGTTTCATTCCATTCTATTCTAGATTCAATTCCATTTCATTCCACATTCCATTCCATTCCAATCCACACTCAGTTTCATTGCATTCCACGTTCCATTCCTTTCCACATTCCATTCCATTGCATTCCACATTCCATTCCATTCCATTCCACATTACATTCTATATTCCATTCCATATTCCATTCCATTCCATTGAAATCCACATTCCATTCCATTCCATTCAACATTCCATTCAATTCCATTCAACATTTCATTCCACCTTCCATTCCACATTCCATTCCACTTGCCATTCCGTTCCATTCCTCATTCCAATCCATTGCATTCCACATTATTTTCCATTCCATTGCACATTCTATTGCATTCAATTCCATTCCTCATTCCATTCCATTCCATTCCGAATTCCACTCAATTGCCTTCCATTCCACTCCTCATTCCTTTCCATTCCATTCAATTAGGGATTCAATTCCCCATCCCTTTCCACGTTATATTCCACATTACATTTCCCCTTCCATTCCACATTCCATTGCGTTCCAATCCACATTCCATTACACACTGCATTCCGTATTCCTTTAGAAATTCCATTCCGATCCATTCCACATTCCATTCCACATTCCATTCCGCATTCCATTCCATTCCATTCCACATTCCGTTGCATTCAATTTCACATTCCTTTCTGAATTAAAATCCATTCCATCCGCATTCCATTCCTTTCCATTCCACATTCCATTCCACATTCTATTCCACATTCCATTCCACATTCCATTCCATTCCATACCACATTCCGTTCTATTCCATTCCACATTGATTTCCACAATCTATTCCACGTTCCATTCCACATTCCAATCGATTGCATGCCGTGTTCCCTTCCACATTCCATTCCACATTCCATTCCACATTCCATTCCACATTCTTTCCATTCCATTCAACATTCAATTGCACAATGCATTTCACTTTCCGTTCCTCTTTCCATTCCATTCCATTCCACTTTTCTTTCCATTCCACGTTCCCTTCCACGTTCTATTCCTCATTCCACACCTGTTTCAATTCCATTCCATTCCATTCCACGTTCCACTCCACTTTCCATTCCATTCCATTCCACTTTCCATTCTACATTCCGTTGCACATTACATTGCTTTCAATTCCACATTCAATTCTACATTCCATTAGACATTCCATTCCATTCCATTCCACATTCCATTCCACATTCCACTCAACATTCCATTGCATATTCCATTCAATTTCGTTCCACATTCCATTCCACATTCCAAGCATTCCATTCCACATCCATTGCATTGCACTCCACATTCCATTCCGCATTCCATTCCATTGAATTACACTTTCCGTTCCATTCCACATTCCAACCCATTCCATTCCACATTCCAATCCATTCCATTTCACTGTTCATTTCACATTCCATTCCACATTCCATTCCACGTGGCTTTCCATTCCATTCCACGTTCCATTCCAGTATCCATTCCATTCCATTCCAGGTTCCATTCAATATTCCATTGCACATTCCTTTCCAAGTTCAATTCCATGCTCTTTTCCATGTTCCATTCCACATTCCATTCCATGTTCCATTGTTTGTTCTATTCCAAACCATTGCAACTGGCATTCCACATTCCATTCCATTCTATTCCACACCCCACTCCACATTCCATTCCACTTTCCATTCCACATTCTATTCCGTTCCTTTCCTCATTCGATTCCACATTCCATTACACTTTAAATTCCATTCTATTACATTCTATTTCACATTCCATTACACATTCCAGTCCACATTACATTACATTCCATTCCACATTCCCTTCCACTTTGCATTCCATTGCACTCCACATTCTATTCCACATTCCATTTCACATTCCATTCCGCATTCCATTCCATTCCATTCCACTCCACATTCCATTCCATTCCACTCCGCATTCCATTCCATTCCATTCCGCATTCCATTCCATTCCATTCCACTTTCTATTCCATTCCATTCTGCATTACATTCCATTCTATTCCATTCGACTTTCAATTCCATTGCATTCTACATTCAATTCCACTCATTTCCATTACATTCCACATTCCATTCCACATTCCATTCCAATCCATTCCACATTCCATTCCACATTCCATTCAATTCCATTTCACATTCCCATCCATTACATGGAACACTCCAGTCCATTCCATTCCACATTCCGTTCCATCCCATTCCACATTCCATTCCTTTCCAATCCACTTTGAATTCCATTCCACATTCCATTCCACATTACTTTCCATTCCATTCCACATTTCATTCCATTCCATTTCACATTCCATTCCATTCTATTCTACATTCCATTCCATTACATTCCATTCCATTCCACATACGTTTCCATTAAATCCCATTCCATTCCAAATTCCATTCCTCTCCTTTCCATTCCACATTCCATTCCACATTCCATTCCATTCCATTCCACATTCCATTCCACCTTCCATTCCATTAAATTCCACATTTCTTTCCACATTCCATTTCTTTCCATTCCACATTCCATTCCATTCCATTCCATTCCATTCCATTTCACTTTCCATTCCATACCATTCCACATTCCATTCCATTCCATTCAACATTTCATTCCATTCCATTCTGCTTTCGATTCCATTCCATTCCGCATTCCATTCCATTCCACTCCGCATTCCATTCAATTCATTCCGCACCAATCCATTCCATATTCCATTCCATTCCATTTTATTCCACATTCCATTCCATTCCACATACTTTTCCATTAAATTCCATTCCATTCCAAATTCCATTCCATTCCTTTTCATTCCACATTCCATTCCACATTCCAATCTATACCATTCCACATTACATTCCACCTTCCATTCCACTAAATTCCACATTTCTTTCCACATTCCATTTCTTTCCATTCCACATTCCATTCCGTTGCATTCCATTCCATTCCATTACACTTTCCATTCCATACCACTCCACATTCCATTCCATTCCATTCCACATTTCATTCCATTCCATTCTGCTTTCTATTCCATTCCATTCCGCATTCCATTACATTCCACTCCGCATTCCATTCAATTCATTCCGCTCCAATCCATTCCATATTGCATTCCATTCCATTCTATTCCACATTCCATTCCATTGCATTCCACATTCCATTCCAATCCATTCCATTCCGTTTCACATTCCATTCCATATTCCTTTCCAATCCATTCCACAATACATTCACCTTTCCATACCGATCCATTCCAATACTTTCCATAGTCCATTCCACATAAGATTCCATTCCATTCCGCATTCCATTCCATTCCATTCCACATTCCGTTCCATTCCTTTCCATTCCATTCCACATTCCAGTCCATATTCCATTCAAACCCATTCAACTTTGCATTCCACGTTGCATTCCACATACCATTCCATTGCAATCCACATTGCATTCCATTCCACATTCCATTCCACCTTCCATTCCTTTACACACCACATTCCATTCCACTACTTTCCATGTTCCATTCCATTCCATAATTCTTTCCACATTCCGTTCCACTAGTTTCCATGTTCCATTCCATTCCATATTTCTTTCCACATTCCATTCCATTGCATTTCTCAATCCATTGCATGTTCCATTCCATTCCATTTCACATTCCAATCCATTCCATGCCATTACAGATTCCCTTCCACATTCCATTTCATTCCATTCCACTTTCCATTCCATTCCATTCCACATTGCATTCCATTCCGTTCCACATTCCATTCCATTCCGTTCCAGATTCTATTCCGTTCCATTCCACATTCCATTCCACTTTCCATTCCGTTCCATTCAACATTCCATTCCACGTTCCTTTCCATTCCATTCAACATTCCATTGCACTTTCCTTTCAATTCCATTCCACATTCCTTTCCACCTTCTATTCCATTCCATTCCAACTTCAGTTCTATTCCATTCCACATTCCGTTACATTCCATTCCACAATGCATTCCATTCCATTCCGCATTCCATTCCATTCCATTATATTCTGCATTCCATTCCATTCCATTCCACTTTCCATTCCATTGCATTCTACATTCCATTCCACTCCTTTCCGTTCCATTACACATTCCATTCCACATTCCATTCCACTTTCCATTTCCATCCATTCCAAATTCCGTTCCACATTAAATTCCATTCTGTATTGCATTTCCATCCATTACATTGAACATTCCATTCCATTCCATTCCACATTCCATTCCATTCCATTCCACATTCAATTCCTTTCCAATGCACATTCCATTCCACTCCACATTCCATTCCACAGTTCTTTCCATTCCATTCCACATTCCATTCCATTACATTCCACATTCCATTCCATTCCGTTCCAAATTCCATTCCGTTCCATTCCACATGGCATTCCATTCGATTCCATATTCCATTCCATTTCATATTCATTTTCATTCCATATTCCTTTCCATTAAATTCCATTTCTTTCCGAATTACATTCCATTCCATTCCAATCCACATTCCGTTCCATATTCCATTCCATTCCACATTCCATTCCACCTTCCATTTCATTACATTCCACATTTCATTCCAAATTCCATTTCATTCCATTCCACATTACATTCCGTTCCATTCCATTCCATTCCATTCCATTCCACTTTCCATTCCATACCATACCACATTCCATTCCATTCCATTCCACTTTCCATTCTGTTCCATTCCAATTTCGATTCCATTCCATTCCGCATTTCATTACATTCCGTTCCGCTTTCCATTCCATTCTATTCCGTTCCAATCCATTCCATATTGCATTCCATTCCATTCCATTCCACACTCCATTATATTCCATTGCATATTCCCCTCCATTCCATTCAATTACATTTCACATTCCAGTCCATATTCCATTCCAATCCATTCAACATTAAATTCCATTACATTCCTATCCTTTTCACAATCCGTTCCACATACCATTCCATTCCATTCCACATTACATTGTGTTCTATTCCAAATTCCATTCCTTTCCATTCCAATGCATTCCACTTTCCATTCCATTCCATACCACATTCTATTCCATTCCACTTCACATTCCATTCAATTCCAATCAACATTCCATTCCATTCCATTCCACCTTCCATTCCATTCCAATCCACATTCCATTGCATTCCACATTCCTTTCCATCTTCCATTCCTTTCCAATCCACATTCCTTTCCATTCCATTCCACATTCCATTGCATTCCATTCCACATTACTTTCCATTCCAATCTACATTCCATTCCATTCCACATTAAATTACATTCCATTCCAAATTCCATTCCACATTCCATTCCATTCCACTCCACATTCCATTAAATTTAGTTCCACATTCAATCCCATTCCATTGCATTGCATTCCGTTCCATTCTATTCTACGTTTCATTCCACATTCCTTTCCACTTTCCATTCCATTCTCTTCCACGTTCCATTAAATTCCCTTCCACGTTCCATTCCATGTTCTATTCCACTTTCTATTCCACGATCGTTTCCATTGAATTCCACATTGCATTCCATTCGGTTCCACATTCTATTCCATTCAATTCCACTTTCGTTTCCTTTCCATTCCTTTCCATATTGCATTCCATTCCATTGCACATTCAATTCCATTCCATTCCCCATTCCACTCCATTCCTCCTTCCATTCCATTCCATTCCATTCCATATTCTATTCGACATTACATTCCAATCCACACCACTTTTCATTCCATTTCACATTCCATTCCACATTCCATTCCACTGCATTCCACATTCCATTCCATTCCATTCCATTCCAGTTTTCATTCCCTTAAGTTCCAAGTTCCATTCCACATTCCATTCCACTTCCCATTCCACGTTCCTTTCCTTTCCATTCCGTTCCACATTCCATTCAACATTCAATTCCATTGCATTCCAAATTCCATTCCATTCCATTCCTCATTCTATTCTACGTTAAATTCCCCATTCCATTGCACGTTCCATTCCACTTTCCATTCCATTCCATTGCATGTTCCATTCCACATTCCATTCCATTCCTTTCCACTTTCCTTTCCTCATTCATTCTACATTCCATTCCACATTCCATTCCCTTCCATTCCACATTCCAATCCACATTCCATTCCACATTCCATTCCAGTCCATTCCACTTCCCAATCCACATTTCATTCAACATTCCATTCCGCATTCCATTCCTTTCCATTATACATTCTATTCCGTTTTCCATTACATTCCATTCCACATTTCATTCAATTCCTTTCCTTTCCTTTCCACATTACATTACGAATTCCATTCCATTCAATTGAACATTCCAGTCCACATTCCATTCCATTCCATTCCACATTCCATTCCATTCCACATTCCATTCCATTCCACATTTCATTCCATTCCATTCCATTCCACAGTCCATTCCATTCCATTTCACATTCCATTCCATGCCATTCCACATTCCATTACACACTCCATTTCGTTCCATTACACATTACATTCCACGTTCTGTTCCATGTTCCTTTCCACTTTCCATTCCACATTACATTCCACTCCATTCCATATTCCATTCCTCATTACATTCCATTCGATTCCGCATTATATTACACACCCCATTCCACATCAATTCCACTTCCATTTCTTTGCATTCCACATTCCATTACACACCCCATTCCACTTTCCATTCCGTTGCATTCCACATTCCATTCCATGTTCCATTCCACATTCCTTTCCGGTCCATTCCACATTCCATTCCATTCCCTTCCATTCCACATTCCATTCCACATTCTCTTCCACATTCCATTCAACATTCCATTCCATTCCGTTGCACATTGCATTCCACATTCTATTGCACATTCCATTCCACATTCCATTCCATTCCATTCCATGCTTCCTTCCACATTCCATTCCACATTCCTTTCCATTCCATTCAACATTACATTCCACATTCCATTTCACAATCCATTCCACATTCCATTCCATTCTATTCCACGTTCCATTCCATTCCATTCCACATTCCATTCAATATTCAATTCCACATTCTATTCCAAGTTCCATTCCATTCCGTTCCACATTCCATTCTATCCCATTCCACATTACATTCCGTTCCATTCCACATTCCAACCCATTCCATTCCACTTTCCATTCCATTCCATTCCATGTTCCATTCCACATTCCATTCCACGTTGCCTTCCATTCTTTTCTACATTCCTTTCCACGTTCCATTGCACATTCTTTTCCACGTTCTGTTCCACATTGCATTCCACGTTCCACTCCACGTTCCATTCCGCGTTCCATTATGCGTTGTTTTGCATACCATTCCAAGTTCCATTCCACATTCGATTCCGTTACATTCCACTTTCCATTCCACTTTCCTTTCCAGGTTCCATTCCATTCCAATCCATGATGTAATCCACGTTTCATTCCAAGTTGCATTCCATTCCATTTCACATTCCATTCCAAATTCCATTCCACTTCTCATTCCTTTCCATTCCCCTTTTCATTGAACTCTCCATTCCACATTCCACTCCACATTCCATTCCGTTCCATTCCACATTCCATTCCACATTCCATTGCACACTTCATTCCACATTCCATTACACATTCCATTCCTTTCCATTACATATTTCATTCCATACCATTCCAAGTTTCATTGCACATTCCATTCCACTTTCCATTCCACATTCCATTCCATTGCATTCTATTCAATTCCATTCCACATTCCATATCACATTCCGTTCCATTCCATTCCAAATTCCATTCAATTCCGTTCCATTCCATATTCCATTCTATGTTCCATTCCAAGTTCCATTCCACGTTTCATTCCACTTTCCGTTCCATTCCATTCCATGTTCCATTCCACATTCCTTTCCATTCCATTCCACTTTCCTTTCCTCATTCCATTCCACATTCCATTCCACATTCCATTCCCTTCCATACCACATTCCAATCCACATTCCATTCCACATTCAATTCAACTCAATTCCACTTCCATTCTGCATTCCATTCAACATTCCTCTTCGCATTCCATTCCTTTCCATTATACATTCCATTCCGCAGTCCATTACATTCCATTCCACATTCCATTCCATTCCATTCCATCCCTTTCCACATTCCATTCCAAATTCTATCCCATTACATTGAAGATTCCGTTTAACATTCCATTCCATTCCATTCCACATTCCTTTCCAACCCATTCCACATTCCATTCCATTTTCACTTCCATTCCATTCCACATTTCATTCCACTCCGTTCCATTCCACATTCCATTGCATCCCATTCCGCATTCCATTCCATTCAATTCCGTTTTCCATTATATTACATAACGCATTCCATTCCATTTCATTCCATTCCATTCCATTCCATTCCACATTGCATTGTATTCCATTCCATTCCACATTCCTTTCCATTCCATTCCATTCCAATCCATTTCGTTTTCCATTCCATGTTCCATTCTAAATTGCATTACACTTTCAATTCCGCGTTCCATTTCACGTTTCATTCCAATCCTTTCCACTCCATTCCATTACACTTTCCATTTCATTCCATTCCACTTTCCATTTCATTCCATTCCACATTCCATTCCACATTCCATTTCACGTTACATTCCACATTGCATTTTGCATTCCATTTCAATCCATTCCTTTCCATTCCACATTATATTCATTTACAAACCATATTCCATTCCATTCAATTCCTCATTTCATTCCATTCCATATTCCATTCCATTCCACTTCCCATTCAATTCCATTCCACGTTCCATTACATTCGATTCTACATTCCATTCAACATTCCATTCCATCCCATTCCACATTCCTTTCCACATTCCACTCTACATTCCATTCCATTCTAATCCACATTCCATTCCATTCCATTACACGTTCCATTCCAAGATCCACTCCATTCCACATTTCATTCCACATTCCATTCCTTTCCATTTCACATTGCATTCCGTTCCATTTCACTTTGCATTCCATTCCATTCCAGATTCAATTCTATTCCATTCCACATTCCATTCCATTCTATTCCATATTCCATTCCATTCTATTCCACATTCCTTTCCATTCCATTCCATTAAATTCTACATTCCATTCAACATTCCATTCCATTCCATTCCATATTCCATTCTATTCTATTCCACATTCCATTCCATTCAATTCAACTTTGCATTCCATTCCATTACATTCCACATTGCCTTCCATTCCATTCCATTCCATTCCAAATTCCAATCAATTCCATTCCACATTCCATTCCATTCATTTCAAAGTTGCATTACATTCCATTCCTTTCCACTGGCATTCCATTCCATTCCATTCCATTTCACATTCCATTCCACATTCCAATCCTCATTCCATTCCTTATTCCATTCGATTCCATTCCACATTCCATTCCACATTGCATTGCATTCCAGTCCACATTCTATTCCACTTTCCATTGCAAGAGGAATTCTTTTCCATTCCACGTTCCATTCCAGATTCCATTCGATAATCGATTCCACGTTCCATTCCATTCCATTTCACAATCCCTTCCACATTGCATTCCATTCCAGTCCACATTACATTCCACATTTAATTCAATTCCATTCCACATTCCATTCCACATTCCATTCCATTCCCTTCCATACCATTCCATTCCAAATCCCATTCCACCTTCCATTCCACATTATATTTCACGTTCCATTCTACTTTCTATTACACGTTCCATTGCACGTTCCATTCCACATTCCATTCCATTCCATTCCACTTTCCATTCCATTTCCATTCCTTGTGCCATTCCGCATTCCATTCCACATTCCATTCCACTTTCCAGTCTATTTCATTCCACGTTCCATTCTACATTGTATTGCACATTCCATTCCACGTTCCATTCTACATTCCATTCCACGTTCCCTTCCACATTCCATTCCATTCCAATATATTCCATTCTGCATTCCATTGTATTACATTCCACATTAATTTCCATGTTCCATTCCATTCCATTATATTCCTTTCCACATTCCATTCCACATTCCATTCTATTACGTTCCACATTATTTTCCATGTTCCATTCTACATTCCAATCCACGTTCCTTTCTGCGTTCCATTCCATTCCATTCCGCATTCCATTGCACATTCCATTCCATTCCGTTCCACATTGTATTCCACATTACATTCTACGTTCTAGTCCACTCCACGTTGCGTTCCACATTCCATTCCGTTCCATTCCACATTCCATTCCATTCCATTCCACATTCTATTCCACATTCCATTCCACGTTCTAGTCCATTCCACATTGCCTACCTCATTCCATTCCATTCCACATTCCATTCCACGATCCATTCCACTTTCCATTCCACATTCCGTTCCACGTTCCATTACATTGCATTCCACTTTCCATTCCACGTTCCTTTCCACGATCCATTCCATTCTTTCCCGTTTTCCATTCCACGTTCCCCTACACATTTGATTCCACATTCCATTAACTTTCCATTCCACATTCCATTGTATTCCATTCCACATTGCATTCCACATTGCATTCTATTCCATTCAACATTCCATTACACATTTCATTGCATTCCCTTTAAAAATTCAATTCCATTCCACATTCCATTCTACATTCCATTCCATTCCATTCTATTGCACATTCCATTCCATTCCACGTTCCATTCTGTGTTCCATTCCAAATTCAATTCCACATTCCATTCCACGTTCCATTCCTTTCCATTCCGTTCCATTCCACATTCCATTCCAGATTCCATTCGATTCCGTTCCACATTCTATTCCACACTCCATTCCATTCCATTCCACATTCCATTCCACAATCCATTGCATTCCATTCCTCTTTCTATTCCTTTCCGTTCCACGTTCCATTACTTTCCAGTCCACATTAGATTCCACATTCCATTCCATGTCCAATTCCAATTTCCATTCCACGTTCTATTCCACGTTCCATTCCATTCCATTCCACGTTCCATTCCACATTCCATTCCGCATTCCATTCTACTTTCCATTCCATTCTATTCCACATTCATTTTCAATTTTCATTCCACATCCCGTTCCTCATTCCATTCCAAATTCTATTCCATTCCATTCCACAAACCATTCCATTCCATTCCTTGTTCCATTCCACATACCATTCCACATTCCATTATATTCCTATCCACATTCCATTTCACATTCCATTCGATTTCATTTCACATTCCATTCCGCATTCCATTCCATTCCATTCCACATTCTCTTTCACATTCCATTCCATCCCATTCAACATTCCATTCCATATTCTATTACATTGCACTACACATTACATTCCACATTCCTTTCCATTCCATTCCACATTCAATTCCATTCCACATTCCGTTCTAGGTTCCATTCCACCTTCCATTCCAGGTTCCACTCCATTCCATTCCACATTCCATTCCCTTCCATTCCACATTCGATTCCACACTCCGTTTCATTCCCTACCACATTCCATTTCACTTTAAATTCCAGATACCATTACATTCCATTCCATTGCATTCCACTTTCCAATCCATTCCACATTCCATTCCACTTTCTGTTCCAGATTCCATTCCACATTCCATTCCAATCCATTCCAAATTCCAAGTTCCATTCCCTTCCATTGCACATTACATTACATTCCACTTTCCACCTTCCATTCCACATTCCATTCCATTCCATTCCATATTCCCTTCCACATTCCATTCCACATTCCAGTCAATTCAATTCCACATTACATTCCATTCCATTCCACATTCCATTCCACATTCCATTCCTCATTCCCTTCCATTCCATTCCACATTCCATTCCATTCCACATTCCATTTCGCATTCCATTCTGCTTTCCATTCCATTCCATTCCATTCCAGATTTCTTTAGATTGCAATCCATTCCACATTCCTTTCTATTGCATTCCATATTCCTTTCCACATTCCATTCCACATTTCTTTCCACATTCCTTCCACATTCCATTCCATTCTAATCCACATTGCTTTCCATTGAATTTCACATTCCATTACATTACATTCTACATTCCTTTCCACATTACATTCCATTCCTTTCCACATTGTATTCCATTCCATTCCTTTCCACATTGTATTCCATTCCATTCCACATTCAATTCCATTCCATTAAACATTCCACTCTCTTTCCGTTTCACATTCCATTCCATTCCATTCCATTCCACATTCCGATCCATTCCTTTCCATTTGACATTCCATTCCACATTCCATTCTGTTACATTACACATTGCATCCAACATTCCAATCCATTGCTTTCCATTCCATTCCATTCCACATTCCATTCCATTCCATTCCACATACCACATTCCATTGCATTCCACATTCCATTTCATTCAATACCATTCCACATTCCGTCCCTTTTCATTCCATTCCACATTCCATTCCATTCCGTTGCATTCCACATTCCATACCATTCCCTTCCACATTCCATTCCACATTCTATGTCATTCCTTTCCACATTGCGTTGCACATTCCATTCCATTCCATTCCACTTTCTATTCTAAGATCCATACCAGTCCATTCCATTCCATTCCCCATTCCATTCCATTTCCCATTGCATTGCATTTCACATTCCATTCCACATTCCATTCAATTCCATTGAACATTCCATTCCATTCCATTCCACTTTGAATTCCATTTCATTCCAGGTTGCATTGCATTCCTTTCCATGTTCCATTCCACCTTCCATTCCGTGTTCCATTCCACGATCCATTCCACGTTCCATTCCATTCCATTTCATATTCCATTCCACATTCCATTCCATTCCACATTCCATTCCACATTCCATTTCTCATTCCCTTCCATTCCATTCTTTATTCCTTTTAATTCCACACTCGATTCCGCATTCCGTACCTTTCCATTCCATTCCATTCCACATTCAATTCCATTCCATTCCACGTTCCATTCCACATTACATTAAACATTCCATTCCAATCCACTACATTCCTTTCCATTCCAATCCACATTCCATTCTATTCCATTCAGTTCCATTCCACCTTACCATCCATTACATTCCACTTTCAATTCCCTTTCATTACACATTCCATGCCACATTACGTTCCACGTTCCGTTCCACGTTCCATTCCATGTTGCATTACACAATCCATTCAATTCCATTTCATATTCCATTCCATTCCATTCCATTCCACATTCGATTCCATTGCTTTCTAGATTCCACTCCGTTAAATTCCACATTACATTCCATTACATATTCAATTCCATTCCCTATTCCATTCCATTCCATTCCACATTCCATTCGATTCCATTATAATCCTCTTTCCATTCCATTCCATTCCACATTCCATTGCATTCCATTTCAATCCATTCCACATTCCGTTCCACATTCCATTCCATGTTTCCTTGCATTCCATTCCACATTCCATGCCATTCTAATCCACATTGCATTCCATTCCATTTCACATACCATTCCATTCCATTGCATTCCCATGCATTCCATATTCTATTTCATTTCATTTCACATTTCATTGCACGTTCCAATCAACATTCCGTTCCACTTTGCAATCCTGATTCCTTTCCACATTCCATTCCAAATTCCATTCCATTCCATTCCACAATCCATTCCTTTCTATTCCACATTCCATTCCACTCATTACACATTCAATTCCACATTCCATTCCTTTCCATTCCACATTACATTCCCTTCCTTTCCACATTCCATTCCACACTCCATCCATTCCATTCCAAATTCCATTCCCTTCCATTACAGATTCCATTCAATTCCATATTCAATTCCATTCCACTTTCCATTGCATTGCTTTCCACATTCTATTCCATTCCATTCCACATTACTTTCCATTCCACATTCAATTCCATTCCCCATTCCATTCCATTCCACATTCCATTCCATTCCACATTCTTTTCCATTCCCCATTCCATTCCATTCCTTTCCACATTTAATTAGATTCCATTCCATTCCACTTTCCATTCAAATCCATTCCACATTCCATTCCATGGCATTCCACATTCCTTTCCACAATGCATTCCACTTTGCTTTCTATTCCTTTCCACATTCCAATCCATTCTAATCCACATTACTTTGCATTCCATTTTATATTCCCTTCCATTGCATTCCATTCCATTACATTACACATTCCATTCCATTCCATTCCACTTTCCGTTCCACGTTCCATTCCACATTCCATTCCACATTCCATTCCATTCCATTACACTCCATTCCCTATTCCATTCCATTCCGTTCTGTCCATTCCACATTACCTTCCATTCCATTCCAATTTCTATTCCCTTCCATTCCACATTCCATTCCACATTCAATTCCACGTTCCATGCCACGTTCCTTTCCACGTTCCATTCCACTTTCCATTCGATTCCATTCCACATTCCATTCCACCTACCATTCTGTTGCACTCCACATTCCATTCAATTAAATTTCACATCCATTCCATTCCACATTCGATTTCTTTGCTTTCCAGATTTCATTCCATTCCATTGCACATTACATTCCATTCCACATTCAATTCCATTCCCCATTACATTCAATTTAACTCCACATTCCACTGGATTCAATTTCCTTCCACCTTCCATTCCATTCCATTCCATTCCATTCCATTCCACATTCCGTTCCATTCTATTTTATTCCATTCCACATTCCGTTCCACATTCCATTTCACATTTCTTTGCATACCATTCCATATTCCATTCCATTCTAATCCACATTCCATTCCTTTCCATTTCACATTCCATTCCATTCCATTGCATTCCTTTCCATTCCACTTTCCATTTCATTCCATTCCACATTCCATTCCTTGATCCAATCCGTGTAACATTCCTCTTACCATTCCACATTCCACTCCAGGTTCCTTTCCACGTTCCATCCAACTTTCCATTCCTTCTTCCATTCCACATTCTATTCCACATTACATTCCATTCCATTCCACATTCGATTCCCTTCCTTTCCACATTCCATTCCACACTCCACTCCATTCAATTCCACTTTCCATTCCCTTCCATTCCACATTCCGTTTCATTCCACATTCCATTCCTTCCCATTCCATTCCATTCCACATTCCATTGCATTCCTTTCCACATTCCATTCCATTCCATTCCACAAATCATCCATTCCACATTCAACTGCATTCCCCATTCCATTCCATTGCATTCCACATTCCTTTCCATTCCTTTCCATTACGCATTCCAAGGCATTCCAGTCCACTTTCAATTCCACGTTCCTTTCCGCATTCCATTCACCGTTCCATTCCACTTTCCATTCCTCATTCCGTTCCACATTCCATTCCACATTCCATTCCGTTCCATTCCACATTCCATTCCTTTCCATACCACACTGCATTCCATTCAACTTTCCACTCCACTTTCCATTCCTTTCCATTCCACATTCCATTCCCTTCCATTCCACATTCCATTCCACTTTCCATTACACGTTACATTCCACGTTCCACTCCATGTTCCTTTCCACGTTCCATTCCATGTTACATTTTTCGTTCCAATCCATTCCATTCCACTTTCCATTCCACATTCCATTCCATTACTTTCCACCTTCCATTCCACATTCCATTCCATTCCTTTCCACCTTCCATTCCACACTCCATTCCACTCCACGTTCCATTTTACTTTCCATTCGACGTTCCATTCCATGTACCAATCCATTCCATTCCACATTCCGTTCCACATTACATTCCAGTCAATTACACATTCCATTAGACATTCTGTTCCATTCCATTCCACATTCCGTTCCATTCCATTCCACTTTCCATTCCACTTTCCATTACACGTTACATTCCACGTTCCACTCCATGTTCCTTTCCACGTTCCATTCCATGTTACATTTTTCGTTCCAATCCATTCCATTCCACTTTCCATTCCACATTCCATTCCATTCCTTTCCACCTTCCATTCCACACTCCATTCCACTCCATGTTCCATTCCACTTTCTATTCGACTTTCCATTCCATGTACCAATCCATTCCATTCCACATTCCGTTCCACATTACTTTCCAATCAATTACACATTCCATTACACATTCTGTTCCATTCCATTCCACATTCCGTTCCATTCCATTCCACATTCCATTCCCTTCCATTCCACATGCTGTTCCACATTTCATTCCACTTTCATTCCACGTTCCACTTCACCTTCCATTGCACTTTTCATTCCATGTTCCATTACCCTTTCCATTCTATTCCATTCCAATTTCCATTCCACAATCCATTCCTTTCCATTCCGTGTTCCATTCCATTTTCCATTTGATTTCATTCCACATTCCATTCCATTGCATTCCACATTCCATTCCATTCCATTCCATATTCCTTTCCATTCCAAATTCCATTCCATTCCATTCAATATTGCATTCCATTCCAAATTCCATTCCATTCCACATTCCATTCCATTCCATTCCAAATTCCATTCCATTCCATTCCATTCCACATTCCATTCCACATTCCTTCGCATTCCATTCCATTCCACATTCCATTCCATTCGATTGCACGTTTCATTCCACTCCATTCCACATTACATTCCACTTTCCATTTCAAATTTCATTCCATTCCATTTCACATTTCATTTCACATTCCATTCCTTTCCATTCCATATTCCATGCCAAATTCCATGCTATTCCATTCCACATACCATTCCAAATTCGATTCCATTGTATTCCACCTTCCCTTCCAGATTCCATTCAATTCCACTGTACTTTCCATTCCATTCCTGTCCACTTTCATTTCCATTTCTTTCTACTTTGCTTTGCATTCCTTTCCACGTTACATTCCACCTTCCATTTCACATTCCATTCCACGTTCCATTTCACATTCCATTCCATTCCATTTCATATTCCATTCCACATTCCATTCCATTCCATTCCACATTCCTTTCCTCATTCCATTCCATTGCATTTCAAATTTCTTTCCATTCCATTCCATTCCGCATTACATTCCACATTCTATTCCATTCCATTCCATTCCACATTAATTTCGGCATACGACTCCATTCCATTCCACATTCCATATCACTTTACATTTCACGTTCCTTTCCACGTTAAATTCCACGTTCCATTCCACGTTCCATTCCGTTCCATTCCACATTAAATTCCATTCAATTCCACATTCCATTCCTTTTCATTCCACATTCCATTCCACATTTCATTCCATTTCTTTCTACATTGCATTCCACTTTCCATTCCACATTCCATTCCATTCCATTCCATGCTACATTCCACGTTGCATTCCACGTCCCATTCCATTTCATTCCACGTTGAATTCCACATTCAATTCCATTACATTTCACGTTGCATTCCACACTACATTCAATTCCATTCCACATTCCATTCCATTCCATTCCATTCCATTCCATTCCATTCCATTACACATTCCATTACACATTCCATTCCATATTCCATTCCATTACATTTCACATTCCATTCCACTCCATTCCATATTCCTTTCCATTTCATCCCACATTCCATTCCACATTCCATTCCACTGCAATCCACTTTCTGTTCCATTCCATTCCATTCCAGTCCACATTATATTCCATACCATTCCATTCCACAATCTATTCCTTTCTATTCTATTCCACATTCCATTCCATTCCATTCCACATACAGTTTCATTCAATTCCACATTCCATTCCATTGCAATCCGTATTCCATTCCATTCCATTCCACATTCCATTCCACTCAATTCCACATTCCATTACATTCCATTGCACATTCCATTGCATTCAATGCCATTCCACATTCCATTCCATTCTGTTGCACATTCCATTCCATTCCATTCTACATTACATTCCACATTCCATTCCAGTTTCCACTACACTAAATTCCACTTTCCATTCCACGTTCCATTGCCCTTTCCATTCCACGTTCCATTCCTTTGCATTCCACGTGCCATTGCATATTCTTTTCCATTCCATTACACATTCAATTCCACATTGCTTTCCACATTCCATTCCACATTCCATTCTGGGTTCCATTCCACATTCAATTTCTCATTCCATTCCACATTACATTTGTCATATCATTCCACATTCCATTCCAGGTTCCCTTCCATTCCACCCAATTCCACATTACATTCCACATTTCAATCCACATTGCATTCCTAATTCCGTTCTATTTCATTCCACATTCCATTCCATTCCATTACACATTTCATTGCACATTCCATTCCTCATTCCTTTCCATTCCATTGCACATTCCATTCCACATTCCATTCCATTCCACATTCCGATCCACATTGTATTCCACGTTCCATTCCACGTTCCATTTCACGTTCATTCCATGTTTCATTCCCTTCTACTCCACGTTCCATTGCACATTTCATTCCATTCCATACCACGTTGCATTCCACCTTGCTTTCCACATTCCATACAAAGTTCCATTCCGCATTCCATTCCACATTCAATTCCACATTCCATTCCACATTCCATTCCTCATTCCATTCCACAATTCACTCCAATTTCCATTCCATTCCACTCCATTCCTCATTCCATTCCTCGTTGCATTCCACTTTCCATTCCATTCCACTCCATTCCACATTCCATTCCAACTTCCATTCCACATTCAATTCCTTTCCATTCCACATTGCATACCATTCCTTTCCACCTTCCATTTTATTCAATTTCACGTTGCATTTCACATTCCACTCCACATTCCATTAAGTTACATTCCACATTCCTTTGCACAATTCTTTCCACATTCCATTCCGCAATCCATTTCATTCCATTACACATTTCATTCCACATTCCATACCATTACATTAAACATTCCATTCCACATTGCATTCCATTCCAATCCACATTTCATTCCACATTCCACTCCATTCAATTCCACGTACCTTTGCATTCCATTACACATTCAATTCCACATTCCATTCCACAATCCATTCCATTCGATATCACATCCCATACCTCATTACATTCCATTCTGTTCCACGTTCCATTCCTTGTTCCAATCCACGTTCATCTCCAAAATCCATTCCACGTACCATGCCATTGAACTCCACGATTCATTCCTTTACACTACACTACTTTCTATTCCACAATCCATTCAACATTAATTTCCAGATTCCATTCAACTCCATTCCCCTTTCCATTCCAGGGTGCATTCCATTCCATTACAAATTCCATTCCACATCCCATTCAATTCGCTTCCACATTCCTTCACGTTCTATTCCACGTTCCATTCCACATTCCATTCAATTCCATTGCACATATCACTCCATAGAATTCCACATTCCTTTCCATTCCATACGATTGCATTCCATTCCATTACATTCCGTTCCATTCTATTCAACATTCCGTTACAATCCATTCCATTCCAGATTCCATTCCATTCCATTCCATTCCACGCACAATTCCATGCCACATTCCATTCCATTCCATTCCATGCCATTTTCCATCCCGTTACATTCCATTACACATTCCATTCCAGTCCACATTCCATTAATCATTCCATTCCATTCCAATGCATTCTAATCCACATTCCATTCCATTCCATTCCATTCCACATACCATTCCATTCCATTCCACTTACCATTCCATTCCATTCCACATTCCACTCCATTCCGTTCCGTTCCTCATTCCATTCCATTCCATTTCACTGGAATGTGGAATGGACTGTGGAATAGAATGGAATGGAAGGTGGAATGGAATGGAATTTAATGGAATGTGGAATGGAATGGAATGGAATGGAATGTGTAGTGGAATGGAATGGAAACTGGAATGTAATGGAATGGAATGTGGAATGGAATGGAATGGAATGAGGAATGGAATGTGGAATATAATGTTGTAGAGAACGTGCAAAGAATTGGAATGGAATGTGGAATGGAATGTGGAATGGAATGGAATGGAAAGGAATGGAATGCGGAATGGAATGTGCAATGGAATGTTGAGTGGATCCTGGAATGGAATGTGGAATTCAGTGGAATCGATTCTGGAGTGTAATGGAATGGATTCGAATGGTATGGAATGAGGAATTAAATGGAATGGAATGGAATGGAATGTGGAATGGAATGCAATGGAAATTTGAATGTAATATGGAATGGAATGGAATGTGGAATTGAGTGGAATGGAATTGATTGGAATGTGCAATGGAATGGAGTGCAATGTGGAATGCAATGTGGAATGAAATGTGGAATGGATTGGAATGCAATGTCGAATGGAAAGTGGAATGGAATGAGGAATGGAATGGAATTCAATGTGGAATGGAATGTCGAATGGAATGGAATGAGGAATGGAAAGCAATGCAATGTGGAATGCAATGGAAAGTGGAATGGAATGGAGAGGAATATGGAAAGGAATCGAATGGAATAGAATTTAGAATAGAATGGAATGGAATGGAATGGAATGGAATGGAATGTGGAATTGAATCAAAATTAATGTGGAATGTAATGGAATGTAATGCTGAATGGAATTTGGAATGGAATGGGATGGAATGTTGAATGGAATGTGGAATGGAATCGAATGGAATGAAATGTGTAATGGACTGGAATATAAAGGAATATGGAACCGAATGGAATTAAATGTGGAATGGAAAGGAATGGAATGTGTAATTGATTGTGGAATGAAACGTGGAATGGAACATGGAATGGAATGGAAGGGAATCTGGAATGGAATGTGGAAAGGAATGTGCAATGGATTGTGCAATGGAATGTGGAATGAAATGGAATGGAATGTCGAATGGAATGTGGAATGGAATGTCGAATGGAATGTGGAATGGAATGTGGAATGGAATATGGAAGAGAATGCAATGGAATGTCAAATGGAACGTCGAACGGAATGGAATGGAACGTTGAATGAAACGTGGAATGGAATGTGGAATGGAATGGAATGGAATGTGGAATGGAAAGTGGATTGGAATGTGGAATGAAACTTGAAATGGAATGGAATGGAACGTGAAATGGAATGGAAAGGAATGTCTAATGGAACCTGGAAAGTAAAGAGGAATTGAACGTGGCATGGAATGTGGAATGGAATGTGCAATGGAACGGAATGGAATGTGGAATATAATGTGAAATTGAGTGTGGAATGGAACGTGGAGAGGAACGGAATGGATTGTGGAATGGAATGTGCAATGGATCATGGAAAGGTATATTAAATGGAATGTGGAATGGAATGGAATGGAATGTGAAATGGAATGTGGAATGGAATGGAATGAATTGTGGAATGATATGTGGATTGGAATGGAATGGAATGTGCAAAGGAATGGACTGGAATGTGGAATGAATGTGGAATACAATTTACTGTGAAGTGGAATGGAAGGTCGAATTTAATGAAATGGAATGCAATGGAATGTGGAATGGAAAGGAATGGAATGTGGAATGGAATGTGGAATGGAATGGAAAGAATTGTGGAATGATATGTGGATTGGAATGGAATGGAACGTGCAAAGGAATGGACTGGAATGTGGAATGAATGTGGAGTAAAATTTACTGTGAAGTCGAATGGAACGTCGAATGTAATGAAATGGAAAGCAATGGAATGTCGAATGGAAAGGAATGGAATGTGGAATGGAATGTGGAATGGAATATGGAATGGAATAGAATGAAATGTGAAATGGAATGTTGATTGGAATGGAATGGAATGGGGAAAGTTATGGAAGGGACTGCAGAATGGAATGTGTAATGGAATGTGTAATGGAATGTGGAATGCAATGGAATGGATTGAAATGTGGAATGGCATGTGAATTGGAAAGCAATGGAATGCGGAATGGAAAGTGGAAAGAAATGCAATGGTATGAAAATGGAGTTTGGAATGGACTGCAGAATGGAATGTGGTATGGAATGGAATGGAATGGAAAGTGGATTGGATTGTGAATTGGAATGCTACAGAATGTGTAATGAAATGTGGAATGAAATGCAATGGAATGAGAATGTAATGTGGAATGTAATGTGGAATGTAATGTCGAACGGAGTGTGGAATGGAAAGCAGAATGGAATGGAATGGAATGTGGAATGCAACATGGAATGAAAACGAAGGGAATGTGGAAAGGAAAGTGGAATGGAATACGGAATGGAATGTGGAATGGAATGGAAGGGAATGTGGAAAGGAATGGAATGGATTGTGGAATGGGGTGTGGAATGGAATGGGATGGAATGTGGAATGGAATGTGGAATGGAATGGAATGTGGAATGGAATGTGGACTTCAACGTGAAATGGAACTTGGAAAGGAAAGTGGAATGGAATATGGAATGCAATGTGGAATGGAATGGAATGAAATGTGGAATGAAAGGTGGATTGGAATGGAATGGAAGTTGGAATGGAATAGAATTGAATGTGGAATGGAATTTAATGGAAATTGGAATAGAACGTGCATTTGAAAAGAAAGGAATAGAACGTGGAATGGAACGGAATGGAATGTGGAATGGAATATAGAATGGAATGGAATGGAATGTGGAATGGAATGTGGAATAGAATGTGGAATGGAATGTGGAATGGAATGGAAGGAATGTGGAAAGAAACGTGGATTGCAACGGAAAGGAAAGTGGAATGGAATGGAATGGAGTGCGGAATGGAAGACGGTGTGGAATGTGGAATGGAATGCGTAATTGTATGTGGTATATGGCATGCAATGGATTGTGGAATGCAATGTGGAACGAAATGCAATGGAATGTGGAAAGAAATTCAATGGAAGGAGAATGGAAATTGGAATGGAAAGTGGAATGGAAAGTGGAATGGACTGAGGAATGGAATGCGGAATGGAAAGTGGAATGGAATGGAAAGGATTGTAATGTGGAATGGAATGTGAAATGGAATGGAATGGAATGTGGAGTGGAATGTGAATTGGAATGCAATGGAATGTGGAATGGAATGTGGAATGAAATTTAATGGAATGAGAATGGAATGTTGAATGGAATTTGGAATACAATGTGGAAAGGAATGGAATGGAATGTGGAATGGAATCTATAATGCAATGGAATAGAATGTGGAATGGAATGTGGAATGGAAGGTGGAATGTAATGGAAAGGGACGTGGAATGGAATGCGGAAAGGAATGGAATGGAAAGTGGAATGGATTGGAATGGAATGTGGAGTGGAATGTGGAATAGAATGTTGAATGGAAAGCGGAATGGAATGGAATGGAATATGGAATGGAATTGAATGGAATATGGATAGGAATGTGGAATGGAATGCAATGGAATGTGTAATGGAAAGGAATGGAATATGGATTGGAATGTGGATTGGAATGTGGAATGGAATGGTATAGAATGTGGAATGGAATGTGGAATGGAATGTGGAATGGAATGGAATGGAATGTGGAATGCAATGTGGAATCGAATGGAATGGGATGTGGAATGAAATGTGGAATGGAATGTGTAATGGAATGGAAGGCAATGTGGAAAGGAAGGGAATGGAATGTGGAATGGGATGTCGAAAGGCAGGGGAATGGAACGTGGAATGGAATGTTGAATGGAATGTGGAATGGAATGCAATGGAATGCGGAACGGAATGTGTAATGGAATGTAAAGGAAAGCAGAAAGGAATGTGGAATGGAATGTGTAATAGAATGCAATGGAATGTGGAATGGAATGTGGAATGGAAAGCAATGAAAAGTGTAATGGAATGTGGAATGGAGTGTGGAATGGAACGTGGAATGTAATGGAAAGTGTCGCGGAATGGAACACAGAAAGGAATGGAATGGAAAGTGGAATGGATTGGAATGGAATGTGGAGTGGAATGTGGAATAGAATGGAATGGAATGTGGAATGGAATTGAATGGAATGTGGATAGGAATGTGGAATGGAATGCAATGGAATGTGGAAAGGAAAGGAATGGAATATGGAAAGGAATGTGGAATGGAATGGAATGGTATGTGGAATGGAATGTGGATCGGAGTGTGGAATAGAATGTGGAATGGAACAGAATGGAATGTGTTATGGAATGTGGAATCGAAAGTGGAATGGAATGGAATGGAATGGACTGTGGAATGGAATGAGGAATGGAATGGAATGGAATGTGGAAAGGCATGTGGAATGGAAAGTGGAATGGAATGTGGAACACAACGGACTGAAATGTGGAATGGAACGTTGAGTGTAATGGAATGGAACGTGGAAGGGAATATGTAATGGAATGGAATGGAATGTGGAATGGAATTTGGAATGGAAAGTGGAAAGGAACGCTCTGGAATGTGGAATGCAATGTGGAGTGGAATGGAATGGAATGTGGAATGGATTGTTGAATGGAAAGTGGAATAGTATGGAATAGAATGTGGAATGGAATGTGAAATGGAATGGAATGGAACGTCCAATGAATAGTGGATTGGAATGTAGAATGGAACGTGGAATGGAATATGGAATGGAATGTGGAATGTAAAGGAATGGAATGTGGAATGGAAAGAAACGGAATGTGGAATGGAATGTGGACTGGAATGGAATGCAATGTGGAATGGAATGTGGAATGGAATGGAATGTGGAAAGGAATGTGGAATGGAATGTGGAATGGAATGGAATGGAATGTGAAATGGAATGTGGAATTGAATGTGGAATGGAATGTGGAATGGGACGAAATGGAATGTGGAATGGAACGTGGAATGGAATGGAATGGAAAGTGGAATGAAACTTGGAATGGAATGGTATGGAACGTGTAATGAAATGTGGAATGGAAAGTGTAATCGAACGTGGAATGGAAAGCGGAATGGAATGGAATGGAACGTGGAATGGAATGTGGAATGGAACACGGAATGTTATGTGGAATATAATGTATATTGGAAAGGAATGTAATGTGGAAATGAATGGAAAGGAATGTGGAGTGGAATGGAATGGTGGATGGAATAGTACGTGGAATGGAATGGAATGGAATCTGGAATGAAATGGAATGTAATAGTGTGGAATGTGGAATGGAATGGAATGGAACGTGGAATAGAATGGAATGGAATGTGGAATGTAACGTGGAATGGAATGGAATGTAGAATGGAATGGAATGAATTGAGAAATGGAATGGAATGGAATTTGGAAAGGAATGGAATTGAATGGAATATGGAATGGAATGGAATGTGGAATGGAACGTGTAATGGAATGGAATGGAACGTGGAAGGAAACTTGGAATGGTACGTGCAATGGAACGTGGAATGCAATGTGGAAAGCAGCGTGGAATAGAAAGTGGAATGGAATGTGGAATGGAATGGAATGGAATGTGGATTTTAATGGAATGTAATGTTGAATGGAATGTGGAATGGAATGGAATGGAATGTGGAATAGAATGTGGAATGAAATGGAATGGAATGTGGAATGGATTGTGGAATGGGATATGGAATGGAATGGAATGGAAAGTGGAATAGAATGGAGTGGAATGGAATGTGGAATAGAATGTGGAATGGAATGTGGAATGGAATGGAATGGAATATGTAATGGAATGGAATGGAATGTGGAATGGCATGGAATGGATTGTTTAAATGGAACGTAAAGGAATGTGGAAAGGAATATGGACTGGAATGGAATGGGGAATGGAATGGAATTTGGAATGGAATGGAATGGAATGTGGAATGGAATGAGAAATGCAATGTGCAAAGGAACGCCTTGGAATGTGGAATGGAAAGTGGAATGGAACATGGAATGGAAAGTGTAATGGTAAGGAATGGAATGTGGAATGGAACGCGAAATGGAAAGGAATGGAACGTAGAAAGGAAGTTGGAATGGAATGTGGATTGGAACGTGGAATGGAATGTGAAATGGAATGTGTAATGGATCGTGGAATGGAATGGAATGCAATCTGCAATGGAAGGAGGAATGGAATGGAATGGAATTTGGAATGGAACGGCATGGAATGTGGAGTCTAATTTTTAATGGAAAGAAATGGAATGTGGAATGGAATGGAATGGAATGTGGAATGGAAAGGAATAGAATATGGAATGGAATGGAATGGTATGGAATGTAGAATAGAATGAAATTAAATGGAATGGCATGTTGAATGGAACTTGGAATTAAATGGAATGGATTGTGGAATGGAATGGTATGGAATGTGGAATGGAATGGGATGGACTGTGGAATGGAATGGAAAGGAATGGAATTTAGAATGGAATGGAATGGATTGAAATGGAATGCGGAATGGAATAGAATGGAAAGCGGAATGGAATGGAATGGATGGGAATGGAATGTGGAAAGGAATGGAATGGAATATGGAATAGAATGGAATAGAATGGAATGGAATGGAATTTGGAATGGAATGCAATGGAATGGAAAGCAATGCAATGCGGAATGGAGTGGAATGGATGGCGGAATGGAATAGAATGGAATGGAATGAAAGGGAATGTGGAATTGAACTGACTGGAATGTTAAATGGACTGCATTGGAATGTGGAATGACATGGAATGGAACGTGGAATGGAATCTAGAATGGAATTCGGATTGGAATGGAATGGAATGGAATGTGGAATTGAATAGAATTGGATGTAGAATGGAATGGAGTGGAATGTGGAATGGCATAGAATAGAACGTGGAATGGAATGTGGAAAGGAATGTGGAATGTAACGGAATGGAATGTAGAACGAAATGGAATGGAATGTGAAATGGAATGTAACGTGGAATTGAAAGGAATGGAAAGTACATTGGAATGTAAAGGGTTGTGGATTGTAATGGAATATAATGGAATGGAATGTGAAATGGAATTTGGAATGGAATGTGAAACGTAATGTGGAATGCAATGTGGAATGGAACGAAATTCAACGTGGAATGGAAAGGAATGGAACGTGGAATGGAATGGAGTAAAACGTGTAATGGAACATAGAAGGGAACGTGGAATGGAATGTGGAATGAAATGAAAAGAAATGTCTTCTGGAATGTGGAATGGAATGTAACGGAAAGTTGAATTTAATGTGGAATGGAAATGAATGGAATCGAATGTGAAATGGAAGGTGGAAAGAAATGTGAAATGGAATGTGGAATGGAATGTTGAATGGAATGTGTAATGGAATGTGAAATGGAACGTGGAATGGAATGTGAAATGGAATGTGGAATGGAATGTGGAACGGAATGAAATGGAAAGTGCAATGGAATGGAGCGGAATGGAATTTAACGTTGAATGGAACGTGAAATGGAATGTTGAATGGAATTTAATGGAATGTGCAATGGAATGTGGAATGGTATGGAATGGAATGTTGAATGGAATGTGAAATGGAATGTGGAATGGAATGTGAAATGGAATGGAATGGAATGTGTATTGGAATGGAATGGAATGTGAAATGGAAGGTGGAATGGAAGGTGGAATGGAATGTGGAATTTAATGGAATGGAACGAGGAATGGAATATGGAATGGAATGGAATGGAAAGTGAAATGGAATGTAGAATGGACAGGAATGGAAATTGGAATGGAATTGAATGGAATGTGAATTGGAATGTGGAAAGGAAGATGGAATGGATCGTGGAATGGAATGTAATGCAACGTGGAATGGAACGTGGAATGGATTATGGAATGGAATGGTATGTAATGTGCAATGGAATGGAATGGAATGTGGAAGAGAACGTGAAATGGAAGGTGGAATGGAACGTGGAATGTAACGTGGAAAGGAATGTGGAATGGAACGCGGAATGGAATGGAATGGAATGCAATGGAATGGAATGAGGAAAGGATTACAATGGAACGAGGAATGGAATGGAAAGGAAAGCAATGTGGAATTTAATGCAATGCAAGGTAGAATGGAAAGGAATGCAACGTGGAATGGAATGTGAAATGGAATATGGAATGGAATGTGGAATAGAATGGAATGGAAAGTGAAATGGAATGGAATGGAATGTGGAATACAATGGAATGGAACGGAAAGTGGATTGGAATGTGGAATGGAATGTGGAATGGAATAGAATGGAATGTGGAATGTAACGGAATGGAATATGGAATGGAATGGAATGAAATGTTGAATGGATCATTGAATGCAATGTGGAATGGAATAGAATGGAATGTGGAATGTAATGTGGAATGGAATGGAATGGAATGGAATGTGGAACAGAAAGTGGAATGGAATGTGAAATGGAATGGAATGGAATATGGAATGGAATGGAATGGAATGTGGAATGGAATGTGGAATGGAAAGGAATTAATTGCTTAAATGGAATGGACAGGAATGTGGAAGGGAATGTGGACTGGAATGGAATGCAATGTGGAATGGAATGTAATGGAATGTGGAATGGAATCAGAAATGGAAAGTGGAATGGAAAGGAATGGATCCTGGAATGGAATGTGGAACGGAATGTGGAACGGAACATGGAATGGCATGGAATGAAACGTAGTATGGAACATGGAATGGCATGGAGTGGAACGCGGAATGGAATGTGGTATGGAATGGAATTGAATGGGGAATGGAAAGTGGAATGGAATGGAGTGGAATGTGGAACGGAATGGAATGGAATGTGTAATAGAATGGAATGAAATGGAATGTGGAATGGAATGCAATGGAATTTGGAATGGAATGGAATGAAAAGTGGAATGAAATGGAATGGAATGTGGAATGGAATTGAATGGTATGTGGAAAGGAATGTGCAATGGAATTGAATGGAATGTGCAATGGAATAGACTGGAATGAAATGGCATGAGAAATGGAATGTGTAATGGAATGTGAAATGGAATGTGGATTGGAATGTGGAATGGAACGAAGAGGAACGTGGAATGATATTGAATGGAACATGGAATTGAATGGAATGGAATGTGGAATGGAAGGTAGAATGGAACATGGAATGGAACGTAGAATGCAACGTGGAAAGGAACAGAATGGATTGTGGAACGGAATGGAATGGAATGTGAAATGGAAAGTGGAATGGAATGCAATGAAATGTGGAATGGAAAGTGGAATGGAATGGAAAGGAATGTGGAAAGGAATGGAATGGAATGTGGAATGCAATGTGGGATGGAAAGGAATGGAATGTGGAATGGAAATTTGAATGCAATGGAATGTGGAATGTAAACAAAAATGCAATGTGGAATGGAAAGGATTGGAATGTGGAATGGAATGTAGAATGGAAAGTAATGGAATGTGGAATGGAATGGAATGGGTTTGTATGGAATGTGGAAAGGAATTTGATTGAATGTGGAATGGAATGTGGAATGGAATGGAATGGAAAGTGAAATGGAACGTGGAATGGAAAGTGACATGGAATGTGGAATTTAACATGGAATGGAATGTGGAATGTAATGGAAGTGAAAGTCGAATGGAATAGAATGGAATGTGTAATGGAATGGAATGGAATGGAATGGAAAGTGAAATGGAATGTGGAATGGAATGTGAAATGGAATGTGCAACGGAATGTGGAATTGAATGAAATGGAACGTGAATGGAATGGAATGGAACATGGAATGAAATGAAATGGGACGTGGAATTGAAGGTGGAATGGAAGGTGGAATGGAATGTGCAACGGAATGCCTAATGGAACGTGGAATGGAATGGAAAGGAAAGTGGAATTGATCGTGGAATAGAATGGAAAGGAACGTGTAATGGAATGTGGAATTGGTCGTGGAATGGAATGTGGAACGCAATGGAATGGAATGTGGAATGAAACGTGGAATGGAACGGAATGGAATGTGGAATGGAATGAGCAATGCAATTGAATGGAATGTGGAAAGCTAAGTGGATTGGAATGGAGGGGAATGTGGAATGGAATGGAATGGAAAGTGGAATGGAATGTGGACAGGAATGCAATGGAATTTGGAATGGAACGCGGAATGTGAAGGAATGTGGAATGGAATGTGGAATCGAAAGTGGAACGGAATGGAATGGAACGTGAAATGTAACGTGGAATGGAACGGAATGGTATGTGGAATGGAATGTGGAATGGAAAGTGGAATGGAAATCGGAATGGAATTAACGGAAGCGAATGTGGAGTGCAATGTGGAATGGAATGCGGAAAAGAATGGAATGGAATGTGGAATGGAGTCTGGAATGGAATGTGGAATGGAACGTGGAATGGAATCTGCAATGCAAAGTGGAACGGAATGTGGAAACGAAATGAATGGAACTAGGAATGGAATGTGGAAAAAAATGTAATAGACCGTAGAAAGGAATGTGTAATGGAATGGAATGGAATGTGCAGTGGAATGTGGAATGGAATGGAAAGTGGAATGGAATGGAATGGAATGTGGAATGGAATGTGGAATGGAATCGAATGGAATGTGCAATGGAATGTGGAATGGAATGGAAAGTGGAATGGAATGGAATGGAATGTGGAAAAGAATGCGGATTGGAATGGAAAGTAGAATGGAATGAAATGGAATGGAATGTCGAATGGAATGTGGAATGGAATGTTGAATGGAATGGAATGGAATGTGGAATGGAATGCAATGGAATGGAAAGTGGAATGGAATATAATGGAATGTGGAATGGATGGGAATGGAATGTGGAATGGATTGGAATTGGATAGAATGGAATGTGGAATGGAATGTAATGGAATCCGGAATTGAATGCAATGGAATGTGTAGTGAAATGAAATGGAATGGAATGGAATGTTGAATGGAACTGAATGGAATTTAATGTTTAATGGCATTGAATGGAATATGGAATGGAATGGAACGGAATGGAATATGTAATGGAATGTGGAATGCCATGGAATTGAATGTCGAATGGAATGGAATGGATTGTGGAATGGAATGTGCAATGGAGTGGAATGTAATGTTGATAGGAATATGGAATGGAATGGATTGGAATGTGGAATGGACGAGGAATGGAATGTGGACAATAACGTGGAATGGAATGTGGAATGGAATGCGGAATGGAACGTGGAATGCAATGGAATGGAAAGTGGAATTGAATCGAAAGGAATGTGAAATTGAATGGAATGGAATGAGGAATGGAATGTGGAATGGGTTGGAATTTGGGAAGGAATGGAACGGAATGGAATGTGGATTGGAATGGAATGGAATGTGGAATGTAGTGGTAACGAATGTTGAGTGGAATGGAATGGAATACGGAATGGAATGGAATGGAATGTCGAATGCAATGGAATGAAATTGAATGGAATGGAATGTGGAATGGAATGGAAACTGGAAAGGAATGGAATGGTATGGAGTGGAATGGAATGTGGAATGGATTGGAATGGAATGTGGAATGGAATGGAATGGAATGGAATTCAAAGGAAAGTGGAATGGAATGGAATATGAAATGGAATGGAAAGGAATGACGAATGGAATGTAACAGAGTGTGGAATAAAATGGAATGGAATGTGGAATGAAATGGAATGGAATGGAAGTAAACGGAACCTGGAGTGGAAAGGAATGTGAAATGGAATATAATGGAAATAGGAATGGAATGAAATGGAATGTGGAACCGAATGTGGAAGAGAAGGGAAAGGAATATGGAATGGAATGGAATGCAATGTGGAATTTAATGTGAAATGGAATGGAATGGAACGTGGAAAGGAATGTAATGGAATGTGGAGTGGAATGGAACGGAATGTGGAAAGGAACGTGTAATGGAATGGAATGGAATGTTCAATGGAATGGAATGGAATGTGACATGGAATGTTGAACGGAATGTGCCATGGAAAGTAACGGAAAGAGGAATGCAATGTTGAATGGAATGGAAAGGAAAGGAATGGAATGTGGCATGGAAAGTAATGGAATGTGAAATGGAATGTGGAATGGAACGGAATGGAAACTAGACAGGAATGGAATGGAATGTGGAATGCAATGAGGGATGGAAAGTGGAATGGAAAGTGGAATGCAATGGAATGTAAAATGGAAGGTGGAATGCAATGTGGAATGGAATGGAAAATGGAATGTGGAATGGAATGTGTAATAGAATGTAATGGAATGTGGAATGGAATGGAACCGTTTTGTCTGGAATATGGAACGGAAAGGAATTCAGTGTGGAATGGAATGTGGATTGGAATGGAATGGAACGTGAAATGGAACTTGGAATGCAACGTGGAATGGAACGTGGAAAGGAACGTGGAATGCAACGTGGAATGTAATGGAAGGGAACGTGTATTGGAAAGGAATGGAACACCGAATGGAATCTGTAATGGAATGGAAAGGAAATTAATGGAATGTGGAATGGAATGGAATGGAATGTGGAATGGAAAGGAATGGAATGTGGAATGGAATGGTGTGGAAATTGGAATGGAATGGAATTGAAATGAATGCTGAATGGAATGGAGGGGAATGCGGAATGGAACAGAATGGAATGTGGAGTGGAATATGGAATGGAATGGAAAGGATTGTGAAATTAAATGGAATGGAATGTGGAATGGAGTCTGGAATGGAATGTGGAATGGAATGTGGAATGGAATCTTGAATGGAAAGTGGAGGGGAATGGAATGGAATGGAATGTGGAATGCAATGGAATAGAATTTCGAAAGGAATGGAAGGGAATGGAATGGAATTAAATGGAACTTGGAACGGATTGGAAAGGGAAATGGAATGGAATGGAATGAGGAACGCAATGGAATGGAATGTGGAATGAAATGGAATGGAATGTGGAATGAAATGGAATGGAAGGTGTAATCGAATGGAATGGAATGTTGTATGGAATGGAAAGTAATTTGGAATGGAATGTGGAATGGAAGGTGGAATGGAATTTAAAGGAATGTGGAATGGAATTGAATGGAACATGGAATGGAATTTCGAATGGAATGGAATGGAGTGTGGAATGGATCGTTGAAAGGAAAGTGGACTAGAGTGTGTAATGGAATGTGAAAGGCAATGGAATGGAATGGTTGAGAAAGTGGAATGGAACGTGGAATGAAATGGACTCGAATGAGAAATGAAAGGTTGAATGGAATGAAAAGAGGAATGGAATGGAAATTAATGGAATGTGGAATGGAATGGAATGGATCGTGGAATGGAACACGGAATGGAACGTGAAATGGAATGTAATAAAATATGGAATGGAATGTGGAATGAAATTAAATGGAATGTGGTATGGAATGAGAAATGGAATGGAATGGAAAGTGGAAGGGAATGTGGAATGCAATGAATTGGAATGTGCAATGGAATGTGGAATGGAATGGAATGTGGAATGGAATGGAATGGAATGTGGAATTCAATGTAATGGAATGGAATGTGGAATGGGATGGAATGGAATAGATTGTGGAATGGAATGGAAAGGATTGTGGAATGGAATGTGGAATGGAATGGGATGCATTGTGGAATGGACTCTGGAATGGAGTGTAACGGAAAATGGAATGGAAAGGAATATGGAATGGAATGTAGAATGGAATGGAATGTGGTATGAAATGCGGAAGGGAATGAAATGGGAAGCGTAACGGAATGTGGAATGGATTTGAATGGAATCTTTATTGTAATGCCATGGAATGTGCAATGGAATTAAATGGAATGTGAAATGGAATGGAGTGGAATATGCAATGGAATTCAATAGAATGGAATGGAACATGGAATGGAATGTGGAATGGAAAGTGGAATGCAATGGAATGGAATGTGGAAAGGAATGGAATGGAATTTGGAATGGAATTGAATGGAATATGGAATGGAATGGAATGGAATGGAATGTGGAATGGAATGGAAATGAATGTGGAATTGAATGGAAATTAATGTGGAATGGAATGGAATGGAATGTTGAATGGAATTTGGAATGGAATGGGATGGAATGTGGAATAGAATGTGGAATGGAATAGAATGGAATGGAATGTGGAATGGAATGGAATAAAAAATATGGACCCGAATGGAACTGAACATGGAGTGGAATGGAAAGAATGTGGAATGGAATGTAGAAGGTAATGGAATGGAATGTGGAATGGAATGTGGAATGGAATGAGGAATGTAATAGAATGGAATGTGGAATGGAATGTGGAATGAAATGTAGAATGGAATGGAATGGAATGCGGAAGGGAATGGAATGGAATGTGGAATGGAATGGAATGGAATGTGGAAGGGAATTGAATGGAGTGTGGAATGAAATAGAAAGGAATGTGGAATGATATTGAATGGAATGGTATGGAATGTGGAATGGAATGGAATGGAATGTGCAGTGGACTGTGGAATGGAATGGAATGGAATGGAATGTGACATGCAATACGGAATGGAAAGGAATGGAATATGGACATGAATGGGGAATGGAATGTGGAATGGAATGGAATGGATTGAAGAATGGAATATGTAATGGAATGGAATGCAGTGTGGAATGGAATGAGGAATTGAATATGGAATTGAACATGGAATGCAAAGGAATGGAATGTGGACTGGAACGTGTAATGGAATTGAGTGGAACATAGAATTGAACACGGAATGGAATGGAATGGAACTTTGTGTGCAGTGTGGAATGGAATATGGAATGGAATGTGGAAAGGAATGTGTAATGGAATGGAACGGAATGTGCAATGGAATGGAGTGGTACGTAGAAAGGAACGTGGAATGGAATGGAACGGAGTGTAGAATGTAATGTGGAATGCAATTGAATGGAATGGAAAGCAATGTGTATTGGAATTGATTGGAATGTGGAATGGAATGTGGAATAGACTGTGGAAAAGAATGGAATGGAATGTGTAATGGATTGTTGAATTCAGTGGAACGGAATGTGGATTGGAATGTGCAGTGGAATGGAATGGAAGGTGGAATGCAATCGTGTTGAATGGAATGTGGAATGGAATGGAAAGGATTGTCGAATGGAGTATGTAATGGATTGGGATTCAATGTGGAATGGAATGCGGAATGGAATGGATTGGAATCTGGAATGGAATGTGGAAAAGAATGAGAAACAGAATTGAATGGAATGTGGAATGGAATGTGGAATGAAATGGATTGGAATGTGGAATTTAATGTGGAATGGAATGGAAAGAAATTGATAGGAATGTGGAATGGAAAGTGGAATGGAATGGAATGGAATGGAATGTGGAATGGAATGGAATGGAATGGAATCTAAAATGGAGTGGAAAGGATTGCGGAAATGAATATGGAATGGAATGGGATGCAATGTGGAATGGAATGTGCAATGAAATGGAATGGAATTTGGAATGGAATGTGGAATGGAATGGAATGGAATGGAAAGTGGAATAGATTGGAATGGAATGGAATGTGGAATGGAATGGGATGGAATGGAATGTGGAATGGATTGCAATGGAATGGAATGTGGAATGGATTGTTGAAAGGAATGGAATTTAATGCAGAATGGATGGTTGAATGGAATGAAACAGAATGTGGAATGGAATGTGCAGTGGAATTGAATGGAATGTGGAATGGAATGGAGTGGAATGGAATGTGGAATGGAAAGGAAATGATTGTCGAATGGAATATGGAATGGGATCGGATGCAAAGGGGAAAGCAATGTGGAATGGAATGGATTGGAATGTGGAATGGAATGTGGAATAGAATGAGAAATAGAATTGAATGGAATGTGGAATGGAATGGAATGGGATGGAATGGAATGTGCAATGGAATGGAAAGAATTGCAAAAGGGGATATGGAATGGAATGGCATGCCATATGGAATGGAATGTGGAATGAAATGGAATGGAATGTGGAATTGAATGTGGAATGTAATGGAATGGAATGACGAATGGATTGGAATGGAATGGAATGTGGATTGGAATGGAATGGAAAAGAATGTGGAATGGAATGGAATGGAATGTGGAATGGAATATAATGGAATGTAGAATGGAATGTGGAATGGAATAGGATGGAATGTGGAATGGAATGTGGATGTAATGGAACGGAATGGAATGTGGAATTGAATGTGAAATGGAATGTGGAATGGAGTTGAATGGAATGTGGAAAGTAATGGAACTGAATGTGGAAAGGAATGGATTTGAATGTGGAATGGAAACGAATGGAATATGGAATGGAATGGAATGGAATGTGGAATGCAATTGAATATAATGGAATCGAATCTAGAATGTAATTGAATGGAATGTGGAACGGAATGTGCAAAGGAAAGTGGAATGGAATGAAATGGAATGTGGAATGGAATGAAATGGAATGTGAAATGGAATGGAATGGAATTTAATGTGGAATCGAATGGAATAAAATGTGGAATGGGACCGAATGGAATATGGAATGGAATGGAATGGAATGGAATGTGGAATAAGATGGAATGGAATTGAATGGAATGGAATGTGGAAAGGAATGGAAATTAATGTTGAATGAAATGGAATGGAATTTGGAATGCAATGCGATGGAATGTGGATTCGGATGTGGAATGGAATCGAATGGAATGGAATGTGGAATAGAATGGATTGTAATGGAATATGGAACCGAATGCACTTGAATGTGGAACGGAAAGGAATGGAATGAGAATGGAATGTATAAAGTAGTGGAATGGAATGTGGAATGGAATATGGAATGGAATGGAATGGAATGTGGAATGGAATAGAATGGAATGTGGAATGGAATGTGGAATTATATGGAATGCAAGGTGAAGTGGAATGTTAATTCGAAATTGGAGTTGAATGGAATGGAATGTGAAATGGAAAGTGGAATGGAATGGAATGAAACGTGCAATGGATAGTCGAATGGAATGCGGAGTGGAACGTGGAATGAAATCTGGAATGGAATGGAATGGAAGGTGGAATGGAAAGGAATGGAAAGAGGAATCGAATGAGGAATGGAATGGAATGGAATGTGGAATGGAAAGGAATGGAATGTGGAATGAAATGTGGAATGGAATGTGGAAGGGAATGTGGAAGAGAACAGAATGGAAGGTGTAATGCAATGTGGAATTGAACGTGTAGTGGAATGGAATGGATTGTGGAATGGATTATGGAATGGATTGTGGAAGGTAATACAATGGAATGGGGATGGAATGTGTAATGGAATGGGAAATGGAATCTGGAATTTAATAGAATGGACTGTTGAATGGAATCTGGAACGGAATGGAATGGAATGTGGAACGGAATGTGGAATGGAATGGGGAATGGAATGTGGAATTGAATGTAATGGAAATTGGAAAGCAAGGTTGAATGCAATGTGAAATTGAATGGAAGGGAATGTGGAATGGAATGTGGAAAGGAATGGAATGTTGAATGGAATCGAATGCAATGAGGAAGGCAATGTGGAATGGAATGGAACGTGGATTGGAATGGAATGTGGAATGGAATGGAATGGAATGTAGAATGGAAGTAAATGAGGAATGGAATGTGGAATGGAATGGAATGTGGAATGGAATTTAATTGAATGGAATGGAATGGAAGGGAATGGAGTGGAATGTGGAACGGAATGGGTTGGAATGGAATGTCGATTGGAATGGAACGTGGAATGGAACGGAAAGGAACACGGAATGGAATGGAATGTAACGTGGAATGGAATCAAATGGAACATGGAATGGAATGGAATGGAACATGGAATGAAATGGAATAGAATGGAATGTGGAGTGGTATGCGGAATAGAACACGGAAAGGAATGGAATGGAATGGAATGGAATGGAATGGAATGGAATGGAAATTGGAATGGAATGGAATGTAATATGGAATGGAATGGAATGCAATGGAATGGAACTTGTCATGGAATGCAATTGAATGTGGAATAGAAGGGATTGAAATGCAATGTGCAATGTAACGGAATGCAATGTGGAGTAAATTAAATGGAATGTGAAATGTAATGCAAAGGAATGGAACGAGCAATGGAATAGAATGGAATGTGGAATGGAATGGAATGGAATGTGGAATGGAAAGGAATGGAATGTTGAAAGGAATTTGGATTTGAACGGAAAGAATGGAAGGGAATATGGAATAGAATTGAATGTGGAATGGATTGGAATTGAAAGTGGAATGGAATAGAATGGAATGTGGAATACAATGTAATGGAAAGTGGACTGGAATGTGGATTGGAATGGAATGAAATTGGAACAGAACACAATGGAATGGTATGAAGTGTGGAATGGAATGGAATGGAATATGAAATGGAATCTGGAATGGAATGTACAATGGAACGTGGAATGGAAAGTAGAGTGGAACACGGAATGCAATGTGGAATGGAATGGAAAGTGATGTGGAATGGAATGTGGAATGCAGTGGAATGGAATGGGGAGTGGAATGGAATGGAATGCGGAACGGAAAGTAATGAAATGTGGAATGGAATGGAATGCTTTGGAATGTGGAAAGGAATGGAATGGAATGGAAAGGAATGTGGAATGGAATGGAATGGAACGTGGAATGGAATGGAATGCAATCGAATATGGACTGGAATGGAAAGGAATATGGAATTGAAAAAATGGAATGTGGAATGGAATGGAATAGTATGAAATATGGAATGGAATGGAAAGGCATGGAATGTGGAATGGAAGGTAATGGAATGCAATAGAATGTGGAAGGGAATGGAATAGAATGAGGAATGGAATGGAAAGGAATGTGGAATGGAATGGAGTGGAATGTGGATTGGAATGGAATGGAATGTGGAATGGAAGGTAATGGAATGCAATAGAATGTGGAAGGGAATGGAATAGAATGAGGAATGGAATGGAAAGGAATGTGGAATGGAATGGAGTGGAATGTGGATTGGAATGGAATGGAATGTGGAATGTAATGGAATGGAATGGAATGTGCAAAGGAATGTGGAACGGAATGTGAAATGGAATGTGAAATGGAATCGAATGAATTGTGGATTGCGGAATGGAATGAAATGCAATGTGGAATGCAATGGAATGATATGTAGAATAGAAAGGAATGGAATGGATTTTGGAATAGAATGTGGAATGGAAGGTGGAATGGAATTCAATGGAGTGTGGAATGGAATGGAATGGAATGGAATGGATTGGAATGTGAAATGGAATGTGGATTGGAATGTGAAAAGGAATGTGGAATGGAATGTGGAACGGAAAGAAATGGAACGTGGAATGGAATGGAATGGAATGGAAAGTGGAATGGTATGTGGAATGGAATGTGGAATGGAATATAGAACGGAACGTGGAATGGAAAGGAATACTATGTGGAATGGAATGTGAAACGGAATGGAACGAAATGTGGAATGCAGTGTGGAATAGAATGGTATGGGAAGTGGAATGCAAGGTGGAATTGAAAGGAATGGAATGTGGAATGGAATGTGGAATGGAATTTGGAATGGATTGGAATGGAATGTGTAATGGAATGCAGTGGCATATGGAATGGAATTGAATGGAATGTGGAATGGAATGTGAAATGGAATGGAATGGAATCTGGAATACAATGTGGAATGGAATGGAATGGAATCTGGAATGGAATGGAATGGAACAGAATGCAACACGAAATGGAACGTGGAATGGAAAGTGAAATGGAATGGAAAAGAATGAGAAGGGAAGGTAATGAAATGTGCAATGGAAAGAGGAATGGAATCGAATGCAATGTGTAATGGAATGGAAAAGAATGTGGAATGGATTGTCAGGGAATGTGGAATGGAATGTGGAATGGAACGGAAAAAATGTGGAATGGAAGGTAATGGAAATGGAATGGAAGGTAACGGAGCATGGAATAGAATGGAATGGAACGTAGAATGGAATGAGAAATGGAACATGGAATGGAGGGTAGAATGTAAAGTGGAATATAATGTGGAATGGAAAGGAATGGAATGTGGAATGGAGTGGAATGGAATGTGGAATGGAATGGAATGGAATGTCGAATATAATTTGGAATGGAATGTAAAGAATCCAGAACGGAATTGAATGCAATGGAAAGGAATGGAACGTGGAATAGAACGTGGAATGGAATGTGGAATGGAATGTAATGGAATATGGATTGGAAGGGAATGGAATGTGGAATGGAATGTGTAATGGAATGGAATGGAATGTGTAATGGAATGGAATGGAATGTGGAATGGAGAGGAATAGAATGCGGAACGGAATCTATTGGAATGGAAGGTGGAATGGATGTGAAATATAATGTGGAATGAAATCTGGAATGCAATGCAATTGAAAGTGGAATGGAATGGAATGGAACGTGGAATGGAAAAGAATGGAACCTGGAATGGAACGTGGAATGGAAAGTGGAATGCAACGTGGAATGCAATGGAATGGAAGGTTGAATTGAGTGGATTGGAATGTGGAAGGGAATAGAATAGAATATGGAATGTAACGTAGAATTTAATGGAATAGAACGTGAAATGGAATGCAGAATGGAACCTCTAACCAAACGTAGAATGGAAAGTGGAATGGAATGGATTGAAACGCCTAATAGAATGTAGAATGGAACGTGGAATGGAATGGAATGGAACGTGGAATGGAATGCGGAATGGAATGTGGAATGAAATGTGCAATGAAATTTGCAATGGAATGTGGTATGGGATGTGGAATGGAATGTGAAAGGGAATGTCGAATGCAATGTGGAATGCAGTGTGGAAGAAAACGTGGAATGGAACAGAATGGAATGTGGAATGGAATGTGGGATGGAATGGAATGTGGAATGGCATGTGGAATGGAACGGAATGGAATATGGAGTGGAATGTGGAATGGAATTTGGAAAGGGAAGTGGAATGGAATGTGGAATGGAAAGTGGAGTGGAATGGAATGGCATGTGGAATGGAATGTACAATGGAACGTGGAATGGAATGCAGTGTGGAATGGAATGCGGAATGGAGTGGAATGGAACGAGGAAAGGAACGTGGAATGAAACGTGGAATTGAATGTAGAATGGAAAGTGGAATGGAATAAAATGGAATGAGGATAGGATCATGAAATAGAATGAATTGGAACGTGCAATGGAAAGTGAAATGGAATGTGGAATGGAATGTGGAATGGAACGTGGAATGGAGCGTGGAATGCAATGGAATGGAACGTGGAATGGAATGTGGAATGGAACGTTGAATGGAATGTGGAATGAAAAGTGGAATGGAATGGAATGGAATGAGGAATGGATCGTGAAATGGAATGAAATGGAAAGTGAATTGAAAAGTGAAATGGAACGTGGAATGGAATGTGGAATGGAACGTGAAATGCAATGTGCAATCGAATGTGGAATGCAATGTGGAATGGAATGTGAAATGAAATGTGGAATGGAACTTCAATGACATGGAATGTGGAATGAAACGTGGAATGGAACGTAGAATGGAATGTGGAATGGAACTTGGAATGGAATGTACAATGGAATGTGGAATGGAAGGTGGAATGGAATGGAACGGAAAGTGGAATGGAATGTGGAATGGAATGGATGGGAACTTGAAAACTAACGTGGAATGGAATTTGGTATGGAAAGTGCAAAGGAACGTGGAGTTGAATGGAATGGAATGTGGAATGGAATGTGGAACGGAATGTGGAATGCAAAGCAATGGAATGTTAAATGGAATGTGGAATGGAATGTGGAATGAAATGTGGAATTAAAGGTGGAATGGAACGTGGAATGGAACGTGGAATGGAATGGAACAGAATGTGGAATGGCATGTGGAATGGAATGTGGAATGGACTGTTGAATGGAATGTGAAATGGAATGGAACGTGGAATGGAATGGAATGGAATGTTTAAATGGAATGGAATGGAATGTGCAATGTAATGTTGAATGGAATGTGGAATGGAATGGAATGTGGAATGGACGGGTATGGAATTTGGAATGGAATGTGTAACGGAATGGAATGGAAAGGAATGGAATTCAATGGAATGGAATGTGTAATGGAATTTGCAATGGAATGTGGAATTTTATGGAATGGTATGGAATTTGAAACGTAATGGAATGGAATGGAATGGAATGTGGAATGGAATGGAATGCAATTTTGAATGGAATGGAATCGAATGTAGAATTAAATGGAATGGAAGGGAATGTAGAAAGTTATGCAGTGGAATGTGGAATGCAATGTAATGGATTGGAATTGAATGTGGAATTGAATGGAATGGAAGGTGGATTGGAACGGTATGGAATGTGGAATGGAAAGGAATGGAATGAAATGGAAGGTGGAATGGAATGTGAAATGGAATGTGGACTGGAAAGTGGAATGAAATGAAATGGAACGTGGAATGGTATGGAATGGGACGTGGAATGGAAAGGAACGGAACGTGGAATGGAATATGGAATGGAATGGAATGCAACGTGGAATGGTACGTGGAACACAACACGGAATGGAAAGTGGAAAGGAACGTGGAATATAATTGAATGGAATGTTGAATGCAATGGAATGGAATTTTAAATGCAATGGAATGGAATGGAATGTTGAGTGGAATGGAATGGAATGTTCAATGCAATGGAATGGAATATGGAATATAACATGGAATGGAATGAAATGGAACGCGCAATGGAAATTCTAATGGAAGGTAGAATGGAACGTGGAATAGAATGCAATAGAACATCTAATGGAAAGTGGAAGGGAAAGTGTCATGGAATGGAATGGAACGTGGAATGGAATGGAATGGAACGTAGAATGGAATGTGGAATGGAACGTGGAATTGAATGTGGAACAGAACGTGGAATGGAAAGTGGAATGCAATGTGGAAAGGAAAGAAATGGAATGTGGAATGGAATGGAATGGAATGTGGAACGGAATGGAATGGAATGTGGAATGGAATGGAATGGAAAGGAATGGAGTGTGCAATGCAATGTGGAATGGAATGGAATGGAATGTGGAATGGAATATGGAATGGAAAGGAATGTAATGTGGAATGGAATGGAATAGAATGTGGAATGGAATGAAATGGAAGGTGCAATAGAATGTGGATTGGAATGGAATGGCAAGTGGAATGAAAAAGAATGGAATGGAATGTGTAAAGGAATCTCGAATGGAATGGGATAGAATGGAATATGGAACAGAATGTTGAATGAAATGTACAGGAATGTGGAATGGATTGGAATGGAATGTGGAATGGAATGGAATGTGGGATCGAATATGGAATGGAATGGAATGTGGTATGTAATGGAATAGAATAGAATGTGGTATGGAATGGATTGGAATGGAATAGAATGTGAAACGGAAGGGAAAGGAATGTGGAATGGAATGTGCAATTGAATAAAATGGAATGTGGAATGGAATGCGCAACTGAATGCAATGGACTGGAATGGAAGGTCGAATGGAATGGAATGGAATGTGGAGTGGAATGGAATCTGGAGTGCAATGGAATGGTATATGGAATGGAATGAAACCTGGAGTGGAATGGAATGGAATGTGGAATGGAATGTGGAATTGAATGGAAGGGAATGTGGAATGGAATGGAATGGAATATGGAATGGAATGGAATATGGAATGGAATGGAATGTGGAATGGAAAGGAATCTGAAGTGGAATGGAATGGAATGTGGAATGGAATGGAATGGAATGTGGAAGGGAATAAGGAATGGAATGGGGAATCTAATCTGGAATGGAATGGAAATGAAAGTGGAATGGTATGTGTAACGGAATGTAATGGAATGTGGAATGGAATGAGGAATTGAGTGTGGAATGGAACATGGAGTGCAATGGAATAGAATGTGGAATGGAACGATGAATGGAATGGAATGGAATTGCATGGAAGGTGGAACTGAGTGTGGAATGGAACGTGGAATGGAATGGAATAGAATGTGGAATGGAACGTGGAATGGAATGGAATGGAATGGAATGGAAAGGAATGGAATGGAATGTAGAATTGAAACAAATGGAATGTGGAAAGGAATGTGGAATGGAATGGAATGGTATGTGGAAGGGAATGTGGAATGGAATGTGTAATGGAATGTGGAATATAATGCGGAAAATAATGGAATGAAACGTGGAATGAAATGTGGATTTGAATGGAATGGAATATGGAATGGAAAGGATCGGAATGTGGAATGGAATGTGGAATGGAATCTGGAAAGCTATGTGGAGTGGAAAGGAAGGGAGGTGGAATCCAACGTGGAATGGAATGGAATGGAACGTGGAATGGAATGGAATGGAATGTGGAATAGAATGGCATGGAATATGGAATGGAAGGTGGAACAGAATGTGTAATGAAACGTGGAATAGAATGTGGATTGGAATGTGGAATGGAATGGAATGGAATGGAATGGAATGTGGAATGGTATGTGGAATGGAATGGAAAGGAATGAGGAATGGAATGAGGAATGAAACGTGGAATGAAATGGAATGGAACGTGGAATGGAAAATGGAATGGAACGTGGAATGGAATGAGGAATGGAAAGTGGAATGGAATGTGGAATCGAATGGAATGGATAGTGGAATGGAAGGAATGGAATGGAACGGAATTTGGAATGGAATGTGAAATGGAATGTCAAATGGAACGTGGAATAGAATGAAGTGGAATGTGGAATGGAATGGAATTGAATGTGGAATGGAATGTGGAATGGAATGGAATGGAATAGAATGTGGAATGGAATGTGGACTGGATAGGAATGCAATGTGGAATGGAATGTGGAATGGAATATAATGGAACGTGGAATGGAATGGAATGGAATGCAGAATAGAATGGAATGGAATGCTGAATGGAATAGAATAAAATGGAATGGAATGGAAGGTGAAAGGGAACGTGGAATGGAAGGTGGAATGGAATGTGGAACGGAATGAAATGTAACATGGAATGCAATGGAATGAAAGGTGAAATGGAATGGAATGGAAAGTGGAATGGAACCTGGAATGGAACATGGAATGGAACATGGAATGGAATCTGGAAAGGAATGCGGAATGGAAAGGAATGGAACCTGTAATGAAATGTGGAATGGAGTGGAATGGAATGTGGAATGGAATGTGGAATGGAATGGAATAGAATGTGGAATGGAATGGAATAGGATGTGGAATGGAATGCAATGGATTGTGGAATGAAATGTGGAATGGAATTTAATAGAATGTGAAATGGAATGGAATGGAATATGGAATGGAAGGGAATGGAATGTGGAACAGAATGGAATGGAATGGAATGTGGAATTGAATGGAATGGAATGGAATGGGATGCGGAATAGAAGGGAATGGAATGTGGAATGGAATGTGCAATTGAATGGAATGGAATTGAATGGAAATTGGAATGGAATGGAATGCAGTGTGGAATGGAATGGAATGGAATGTGGAATGGAATGGAATTAAATGTGGAATGGAATGGAATAATTAATGGAATGGAATGTGTAATGGAAAGTGGAATGGAATGGAATGGAAAATGGAATGGAACGTGGAATGGAACGTCTAATGGCAGGTGGAATGGAAATTGGAATGGAATGGAATGGAACGTGGAATGTAATGTGTAATGGAATGTGGAATGTAATGGAATGTAATGCGGAATATAATGGAATCGAATGTGCTATGGAATGTGTAATGGAATGGAATAGAATGTGGAACGGAATGCGAAATGTAAAGTAATGGAATGTGGAAGGGAAAGTGCAATTGAATGAGGAATGGAATGTGGAATGAAATGGAATATAATGTGGAATGCATTGGAATGGAATGTAGAAGGGAATGAGCAATGGAATGTGGAATGGAATGTGGAATGAAATGAAATGGAATTTGGAATGGAATGTGGAATGGAATGTGGAATCGTATGTCCAATGTAATGTGGAATGCACAAAGGAATGGAATAGAATGGAAAGTGGAATTGAAAGTGAAATGCAATGGAAAGGATCGTGGAATGGAATGTGGAATGGAATGGAATGGAATGCTTTAAGGACTGTGGAATGGAAAGTGGAATGGAATGGAATGGAATGCAATGGAATGTGGAATGGAATGTGGAATGCAATGATGAATGGAATCTGGGATAGAATGTGGAATGGAATGTAGAATAAAATGTGAAATGGAATGGAACGGAATGTGGAATGGAGCACGGAATGGAATGGAATGGAACATGGAATTTGGAATGGAGTGGAAGGCAATGTGGAATTGAATGGAATGCAATGTGAAATGGAATGTGGAATGGAATGGAATGGAATATGGAATGGAATGGAATGGAATGGAATGTGGAAAGGATTCTTGAAGGGAATATGCAATGGAATTGAATGGAATGTGGAATGGAATAGAATGGAATGGAATGTGGAATTGAATGTGGAATGGAATGGAATTTAATGGAATGTGGATAGGAATGTGGAATTGAAGGGAACGGAATATGGAAAGGAATGCGGAACGGAATGGAATTTAGTGTGGAATGGAAAGGAATTGAATGTGGAATGGAATGTGTAATGCAATGGAATGGAATGTGGAATGGAATGTGGAATGGAATATGGAATGCAAGGTGGAATGGAAGGTGGAATGGAATGGAATGGAACATGGAATGGAACGTGTAATGAAACATGGAATGGAATGTGGAATGGAACGTGTTATGGGATGGGCCACGGAATGTGGATTGGAACGTGGAATGGAATGTGGAATGGAATTTGGAAGGGAACGTGGAATGGAATGGAATGAAATGGAATGTGAAAAGGAACTTGAATATAACGGAAAGTGGAATGGAAGGTGGAATGGAACGTGGAATGGAACTTGGTATGGAATGTACAATGGAATGTGGAATGGAAAGTGGAATGGAAGGTGGAATGGAACGTGGAATGGAACTTGGTATGGAATGTACAATGGAATGTGGAATGGAAAGTGGAATGGAATGAGAAGTTGAATGGAAAGTGGAATGGAATGGGGAGTGGAACGTGAAATGGCACGTGGAATTGAATGGAATGGAACGGCACGTGGAATGGAATGAAATGGAATGTGCAATGGAATGTGGATTTGAAAGTGGAATAGAATGTGGAATGCAATGGAATGGAATGTGGAATGGAATGTGGAATGGAATGGAAGGTGGAATGGAAAGTGGAATTGAATGTGGAATAGAACGTAGAATGGAATGGAATGGAATGTGGAATGGAATATGGAATGGTATGGAATGGAGTCTGGAATGGATTGTGGAATGGAATGTTTAATGGAAAGTGGAATGCAACGGAAGGTGGAATGGAATTTGGAATGGAATAGATTTGAATATTTGAATGAAATGGAATGGAAAGTGGAACGGAAAGTGGACTGCAATGGAATGCAACGTATAATAGAATGTGGAAAGGAATGTTTAATGGAATGTGGCATGAAATCTGGAGTGGAACGTGGAATAGAATGTGGAATGGAATGGAAAGGAGAGTGGAATGGAACCTGGAATGGAACGTGGAATGGACGGTGGAATAGAATGTGCAATAGAAAGGGGAATAGAAAGGAATGCAATGTGCAATGGAACGTGGAATGGAATGGAATGGAATGTGGAATAGAACTTGGAATTGAACGTGGAATGGAAAGTGGAAAGGAATGTGGAATGGAGTGGAATGGAATGTGGAATGGAATGTGGAATGGAATGGAATAGAATGTGGAATGGAATGGAATAGGATGTGGAATGGAATGCAATGGATTGTGGAATGAAATGTGGAATGGAATTTAATAGAATGTGAAATGGAATGGAATGGAATATGGAATGGAAGGGAATGGAATGTGGAACAGAATGGAATGGAATGGAATGTGGAATTAAATGGAATGGAATGGAATGGGATGCGGAATAGAAGGGAATGGAATGTGGAATGGAATGTGCAATTGAATGGAATGGAATTGAATGGAAATTGGAATGGAATGGAATGCAGTGTGGAATGGAATGGAATGGAATGTGGAATGGAATGGAATTAAATGTGGAATGGAATGGAATAATTAATGGAATGGAATGTGTAATGGAAAGTGGAATGGAATGGAATGGAAAATGGAATGGAACGTGGAATGGAACGTCTAATGGCAGGTGGAATGGAAATTGGAATGGAATGGAATGGAACGTGGAATGTAATGTGTAATGGAATGTGGAATGTAATGGAATGTAATGCGGAATATAATGGAATCGAATGTGCTATGGAATGTGTAATGGAATGGAATAGAATGTGGAACGGAATGCGAAATGTAAAGTAATGGAATGTGGAAGGGAAAGTGCAATTGAATGAGGAATGGAATGTGGAATGAAATGGAATATAATGTGGAATGCATTGGAATGGAATGTAGAAGGGAATGAGCAATGGAATGTGGAATGGAATGTGGAATGAAATGAAATGGAATTTGGAATGGAATGTGGAATGGAATGTGGAATCGTATGTCCAATGTAATGTGGAATGCACAAAGGAATGGAATAGAATGGAAAGTGGAATTGAAAGTGAAATGCAATGGAAAGGATCGTGGAATGGAATGTGGAATGGAATGGAATGGAATGCTTTAAGGACTGTGGAATGGAAAGTGGAATGGAATGGAATGGAATGCAATGGAATGTGGAATGGAATGTGGAATGCAATGATGAATGGAATCTGGGATAGAATGTGGAATGGAATGTAGAATAAAATGTGAAATGGAATGGAACGGAATGTGGAATGGAGCACGGAATGGAATGGAATGGAACATGGAATTTGGAATGGAGTGGAAGGCAATGTGGAATTGAATGGAATGCAATGTGAAATGGAATGTGGAATGGAATGGAATGGAATATGGAATGGAATGGAATGGAATGGAATGTGGAAAGGATTCTTGAAGGGAATATGCAATGGAATTGAATGGAATGTGGAATGGAATAGAATGGAATGGAATGTGGAATTGAATGTGGAATGGAATGGAATTTAATGGAATGTGGATAGGAATGTGGAATTGAAGGGAACGGAATATGGAAAGGAATGCGGAACGGAATGGAATTTAGTGTGGAATGGAAAGGAATTGAATGTGGAATGGAATGTGTAATGCAATGGAATGGAATGTGGAATGGAATGTGGAATGGAATATGGAATGCAAGGTGGAATGGAAGGTGGAATGGAATGGAATGGAACATGGAATGGAACGTGTAATGAAACATGGAATGGAATGTGGAATGGAACGTGTTATGGGATGGGCCACGGAATGTGGATTGGAACGTGGAATGGAATGTGGAATGGAATTTGGAAGGGAACGTGGAATGGAATGGAATGAAATGGAATGTGAAAAGGAACTTGAATATAACGGAAAGTGGAATGGAAGGTGGAATGGAACGTGGAATGGAACTTGGTATGGAATGTACAATGGAATGTGGAATGGAAAGTGGAATGGAAGGTGGAATGGAACGTGGAATGGAACTTGGTATGGAATGTACAATGGAATGTGGAATGGAAAGTGGAATGGAATGAGAAGTTGAATGGAAAGTGGAATGGAATGGGGAGTGGAACGTGAAATGGCACGTGGAATTGAATGGAATGGAACGGCACGTGGAATGGAATGAAATGGAATGTGCAATGGAATGTGGATTTGAAAGTGGAATAGAATGTGGAATGCAATGGAATGGAATGTGGAATGGAATGTGGAATGGAATGGAAGGTGGAATGGAAAGTGGAATTGAATGTGGAATAGAACGTAGAATGGAATGGAATGGAATGTGGAATGGAATATGGAATGGTATGGAATGGAGTCTGGAATGGATTGTGGAATGGAATGTTTAATGGAAAGTGGAATGCAACGGAAGGTGGAATGGAATTTGGAATGGAATAGATTTGAATATTTGAATGAAATGGAATGGAAAGTGGAACGGAAAGTGGACTGCAATGGAATGCAACGTATAATAGAATGTGGAAAGGAATGTTTAATGGAATGTGGCATGAAATCTGGAGTGGAACGTGGAATAGAATGTGGAATGGAATGGAAAGGAGAGTGGAATGGAACCTGGAATGGAACGTGGAATGGACGGTGGAATAGAATGTGCAATAGAAAGGGGAATAGAAAGGAATGCAATGTGCAATGGAACGTGGAATGGAATGGAATGGAATGTGGAATAGAACTTGGAATTGAACGTGGAATGGAAAGTGGAAAGGAATGTGGAATGCGGAGTGCAATGGAATGCGGAGTGGAATGAAATGGAATGATATGGAATGTGGAATGGAATGGAATGGAATGTGAAATGGAACGTGTAATGTAATGGAATGGAACGTAGAATGGAATGCGGAATTTAATATGGAATGGAAAATGGAATGGAATGTGGAATGGAAGGTGGAATGGAATGTGGAATGGTAGGTTGAATGGAATGTGGAATGGAATGGAATTGAATGTGGAATGGAATGGAATGGAATGGAATGTGGAATGGAATGAGGAATGGAATGGAATGCAGTGTGGAATGGAATGTGAAATGGAATGGAATGGAATGTGAACTGGAAAGCTCAATGGAAAGTGGAAGGGAATGTGGAATGGAATGGAATGTAATGTGGAATGGAATGTGGAATATTACGGGGAATAAAATGTGGAATGGAATGTGGAACGGAATATGGAATGGAATTTGGAATGTAATGGAAAGGAATGTGGGATGGAAGGTGGAATGGAAAGGAATGTGGGATGGAAGGTGGAATGAAATGTAATGGAAAGGAATATGAAATGGAATGTGGAATGGAATGGAATGGAAAGTGAAATGGAATGGTATGGAATGTGGAATGGAATGGAAAGGAATGGAACGTCGAATGGAATGTGGAACGGAATGTGGAATGGAATATGGAATAGAAGGTGGAATGGAATATAATGGAACGTGGAATGGAATGTAATGGAATGCGGAATAGAATGGAATGGAATGTTGAATGGAATAGAATGGAATGGAATGGAATGGAAGGTGAAAGGGAAAGTGGAATGGAATGTGGAATGGAATGTGGAACGGAATGAAATGTAACATGGAATGCAATGGAATGAAAGGTGAAATGGAATGGAATGGAAAGTGGAATGGAACCTGGAATGGAACGTGGAATGGAACATGGAATGGAATCTGGAAAGGAATGCGGAATGGAAAGGAATGGAACCTGTAATGAAATGTGGAATGGAGTGGAATGGAATGTGGAATGGAATGAGGAATGGAAAGGAATAGAATGTGGAATGGAATGGAATGGAATGGAATGTGGACCAGAATGTGGAATGGAATGTAATGTAATGTGGAATAGAATGTGTAATGGAATAGAATGGAATGCAGAGTGGAATGAAATGGAATGATATAGAATGTGGAATGGAATTGAATGGAATGTGAAATGGAACGTGTAATGTAATGGAATGGAACGTAGAATGGAATGCGGAATGGAATATGGAATGGAAAATGGAATGGAATGTGGAATGGAATGTTGAATGGAATGTGGAATGGAATGGAATTGAATGTGGAATGGAATGTGGAATGGAATGGAATGGAATGGAATGTGGAATGGAATGTGGACTGGATAGGAATGCAATGTGGAATGGAATGTGGAATGGAATATAATGGAACGTGGAATGGAATGTAATGGAATGCAGAATAGAATGGAATGGAATGCTGAATGGAATAGAATAAAATGGAATGGAATGGAAGGTGAAAGGGAACGTGAAATGGAAGGTGGAATGGAATGTGGAACGGAATGAAATGTAACATGGAATGCAATGGAATGAAAGGTGAAAGGGAATGGAATGGAAAGTGGAATGGAACCTGGAATGGAACATGGAATGGAACATGGAATGGAATCTGGAAAGGAATGCGGAATGGAAAGGAATGGAACCTGTAATGAAATGTGGAATGGAGGGGAATGGAATGTGGAATGGGATGTGGAATGGAATGGAATAGAATGTGGAATGGAATAGATTGCGGAATGGAATAGGATGTGGAATGGAATGCAATGGATTGTGGAATAAAATGTGGATTGGAATTTAATAGAATGTGAAATGGAATGGAATGGAATGCGGAATGGAAGGGAATGGAATGTGGAACAGAATGGAATGGAATGGGATGCGGAATAGAAGGGAATGGAATGTGGAATGGAATGTGCAATTGAATGGAATGGAATTGAATGGAAATTGGAATGGAATGGAATGCAGTGTGGAATGGAATGGAATGGAATGTGGAATGGAATGGAATTAAATGTGGAATGGAATGGAATGGAATGGAATAATTAATGGAACGGAATGTGTAATGGAAAGTGGAATGGAATGGAATGGAAAATGGAATGGAACGTGGAATGGGACGTCTAATGGCAGGTGGAATGGAAATTGGAATGGAATGGAATGGAACGTGGAAAGTAATGTGTAATGGAATGTGGAATGTAATGGAATGTAATGCGGAATAGAATGGAATCGAATGTGCTATGGAATGTGTAATGGAATGGAATAGAATGTGGAACGGAATGCGAAATGTAAAGTAATGGAATGTGGAAGGGAAAGTGCAATTGAATGAGGAATGGAATGTGGAATGAAATGGAATATAATGTGGAATGCATTGGAATGCAATGTAGAAGGGAATGAGCAATGGAAAGTGGAATGGAATGTGGAAAGAAATGAAATGGAATTTGGAATGGAATGTGGAATGGAATGTGGAATGGTATGACCAATGTAATGTGGAATGCACAAGGGAATGGAATAGAATGGAAAGTGGAATTGAAAGTGAAATGCAATGGAAAGGATCGTGGAATGGAATGTGGAATGGAATGGAATGGAATGCTTTAAGGACTGTGGAATGGAAAGTGGAATGGAATGGAATGGAATGGAATGGAATGTGGAATGGAATGTGGAATGGAATGTAGAATGAAATGGAGTGGAATGTGTAATTGAATGGAATGTGGAATGGAATGTGGAATGGAGTGCAATGGAATGTGGAATGGAATGTGGAATGGAGTGCAATGGAATGTGGAATCGAATGGAATGGAAAGTGGAGTGGAGTGGAACGGAATGTAGAATGGAATGAGGAATGGAATGTGAAGTTGCACCTGGAATGGAATGGAATGCAATGTGGAATGGAATGTGGAAAGGAATGTTAAATTGAAAGTGGAATGGAATGCAATGTGGAATGGAACATGAATTGCAATGGAATGGTACGTGGAATGGAATGTGGAATGGAAAGCGGAATGGAATGGAGTGGAATGTGGAATGGATCGTGGAATACAATGGAATGGAACATGGAATGGAATGTGGAATGGAATGGAAAGGAATGTGTACTGGAATGTGGAATGGAGTGCAATGGAATGTAGAATGGAATGTGGAAAGAAGTGCAATGGAATGAGGAATGGAATGGAATGGAATGTGGAATGGACTGGAATGGAATGTGGAATGGAATGTGGGATGGAGTGCAATGGAATGTGGAATGGAACGTGGAAAGGACTGTGGAATGGAATGTGGAATGGAAGGGAATGGAATGTGTAATGGAAGGGAATGAAATGTGGAATGGAATGCAGAATCTAACGTGGAATGAAACGGAATGGAGCTGAATATTTTGTGGAATGGAATGTGGAATGGAATGTGGAATGGAAAGTGGAATGCAATGGAAATGAACGTGTAATGGGATGGATTTGAAAGTGGAATGGAATGCGGAATGGAAAGTGGAATGGAATGTGGAATGGTACGTGCAATGGAAAGTGGAATGGAATGGAATAGAATGTGTATTGGAATGTGGAATGGAGTGTGGAATGGAATGTGGAATGGAATGGAACGGAATTTGGAATGGAGTGGAATGGAATGTTGAATGGAAGGGGGAATGGTATGTGCAATGTAACGTGGAAATGAAAGGAATGCAATGTGGAATGGAATGGAGTGGAATGTGGAATGGAATAGAATGTAATGTGGAATGGAATGTGGAATGGAATAGAATGAAACATGGAATAGAACCTGTAATGGACTGGAATGGAATCCGGAATGGAATGGAATGTAATGGAATGCAATGCAAAATGTAAAGTTGAATGGAACTTGGAATGGAACGTGGAATGGGACGTGGAATGGAATGTGGAATGGAATGGAAAAGAATAAGAATGGAATGGATTGGAATGTGGATTAGAATGTGGTATGGAATGGAATGGAATTTGGAATGGAATAGAATGGAATGGTATGTAATGTCGAATGGAATGCAATGCAATGAGGAATAGAACGTGGAATTTAATGGAATGGAACGTGGAATGGCATGTGGAATGCAACGTGGAAAGGAAAATGGAATGGAACGTGAAATGGAATGGAATGGATTGTGGAATGGAATGGAATGAATTGGAATGGAATGGAATGTGGAATGGAATGGAATAGAATGTTGAATGAACTGGAATGTTATGGAATGTGGAATGGAAAGGAATGGAATGGAATGTGTAATGCAATGTATTGTAACATGGAATGGAACTTAATGGTATGTGGAATGTAATGGAATAGAATGGAATGTGGAATGGAATGGAATGGAATGTGGAATGGAATGTAATGGAATGGAAAGGAATGTGGAATTGAATGGAATTGGAAGTGGAATGTAATGGAATGGAATGTGGAATAGAATGGGGAAATGAAAGGAATGGAAGGTGGAATGGAATGTGAAATGGAATGAGGAATGGAAATGGAATAGAAAGAAATGGAATGTTGAATGGAACGGAATGGAACGTGGAATGGAATGATATGGAACGTGGAATGGAACGTGGAATGGAATGTGGAATGTAATGTGGAATATAACCTGGAATGGAATGTGGAATACAATGTGGAATGGAAATGGAATTGAATGTGGAATGCAATGGAAAGGAATGTGGAATGGAAGGTGGATTGGAATGGAATGGAATGGTATGGAATGTGGAATGGAATGGAATGCAGTGTGGAATAGAACGTGGAATGGAATGGAATGCAACGTGGAATGGAATGTGGAATGCAATGTGGAAAGGAAAATGGAATGGAACGTAGAATGGAATGGAATGTAATGTGGAATGGAATGTGGAATGGAATGCAATGCAATGTGGAATAGAAAGTGGAATGGAATTGAATGTAATGTGGAATGGAATGTGGAATGGAATGGAATGAAATATGGAATAGAACCTATAATGGACTGGAATGGAATCCGGAATGGAATGGAATGAAATGGAATGCAATGCGAAATGGAAAGTGGAATGGAATGTGGAATGGAACGTTTAATGGAATGTGGAATGGAATGGAAAAGAATGTGGAACGGAAAAGAATGGAATGGTATGGAATGTACAATGCAATGCAATGCAATGTGGAACAGAACGTGGAATGCAATTGAATGGAACGTGGAATGGAATGTAGAATGCAATGTGGAAAGGAAAATAGAATGGAACGTGGAATGGAATGGAATGTATTGCGGAATGGAATATGGAATGGAATGGAATGAATTGGAATGGAATGGAAAGTGGAATGGAAACGAATAGAATGTGGAATGGAATGGAAAGTTATGGAAGGTGGAATGGAATGGAATGGAATGGAATGTGTAATGCAATGGATTGGAATCTGGAATGGAACTTAATGGAATGTGGAATAGAATGGAATAGAATGGAATGTGAAATGGAATGTAATGGAATGTGGAATGGAATGTAATGGAATGGAAATTAATGTGGAATTGAATGGAATTGGAAGTGGAAAGTAATGAAATGGAATGTTGGATAGAATGGAGAATGGAAGGTGGAATGGAACGGGTAATGGAATGTGGAATGGAAATGCAATAGAATGAAATGGAACGTGGAATGGAATGGTATGGAACATGGAATGGAACGTGGAATGGAATGTGGAATGGAATGTGGAATATAACGTGGAATGGAATGTGGAATAGAATGTGGAATGGAATATGGAATTGAATGTGGAATGCAATGGAAAGGAATGTGGAATGGAAGGTGGAATTGAATGGAATGGAACGGAATATACAATGGAATGTGGAATGGAATGCAATGGAATGTGGAATGGAATGGTATGGAATGTGGAATGGAATGGAATGGGATGGAACATGAAATGGAATGTGGAATGGAATGTGGAATGGAATGTGGAATGGAAAGTGGAATGGAATTTAATGGAATGTGAAATGGAAAGTAATGGAATGCGGAATAGAATGGAATGGAATATGGAATGGAATGGAATGGAATGGTAGTTGAAACCGAATATGGAATGGAATGTGAAATGGAATGTCAAATGGATTGTGGAACGGAATGACATGTAACGTGGAATGGAATGGAATGAAAGGTGGAATGGAATGGAAAGGAATGTGGAAGGGAATGTGGAATTGAATGACCAATGGAATGTGGAATGAAATGGAGTATAATGTGGAATGCAATGGAATTGAATGTGGAATGGAATGGAATGGAATGTGGAAGGGAATGTGCTTTGGAATGTGGAATGGAATGGAATGGAATGTGGAATGGAATGGAATGGAACGTTTGATAGAATGTGGAATGGAATTTGGAAGGGAATGTGGAATGGAATGGAATGGAATGCGGAAAAGAACGGAATGGGATGGAATGGAATGCGGGATATAATGGAAATTCATGTGGAATGGAATGGAAAGGAATGTGGAATAGAATGGAATGGAATGTGGAATGGAATGGAATGGAATGTGGAATAGAATGTGGAATGGAATGTAGAATGGAATGTGGAATGGAATGGAATGGAATGGAATGGAATGTGAAATGGAATGGAAGTTGGAATGCAGTGGAATTGAATGTTGATTGGAAAGGAAGGAAATATGGAATGGAATGGAGTTTATTGGAATGGAATGTGGAATGGAATTTGGAATGGAATGTGGAATGGAATGAAATGGAATGTGAAATGGAATTTGGAATGGAATGTGGAATGGAATGAAACGGAATGTGGAATGGAATGGAAGGGAATGTGGATTGGAATGTGGAATGGAATGTGGAATGCAATGTGGAATGGATTGTGGAATGCCATGTGGAATGGAAACGAACGGAATGTGGAATGGAATGTGGAATGGAACGTGGAAGGGAATGTGAAATGGAATACTGAATGAAATGTGGAATGGAAAGTGGTAAGGAATGGAATGGAATGATGAATTGAACGGAATGGAATGTGGAATGGAATGTGGAATGGAATGTGGAATGAAACGTGGAATGGAACGTGGAATGGAATAGAATGGAAAGTGGAAAGGAATAGATTGGAACTTGGAATGAAATGAGGCATGGAATGGAATGAAATCAGGAATGGAATGTGCAATGGAGTGTGCAATGGAATGGAATGGAATGTGGAAAGTAATTTGAAGTGGAAAGGAATTGAATGTGGTATGTAATGGAATGGAATGTGAAATTAAATTTGGAATGGAAAGGAATGTTATGTGGAATGGAATGTTGAATGGAATGTGGAATGGAATGTGGATTGGAATGTAATGGAATGTGGAATGCAATGGAAAGGAATGTGTACAACAATGTGGAATGGAAAGGAGTGCAAAGTGGACTGGAATGGAATGGAACAAAGAATGGAATATGGAATGAAATGGAATGGAAACTGCTATAGAATGTGGAATAGAAAGTGGAATGGAATGTGGAAAGGAATGTGGAGTGGAATGAAATGAAATGTGGAACAAAATGGAATCGAATGGAATGGAATGGGAATGGAATGGAATGGAATGGAATGTGGAATGCAATGGAATGGAATTAAATAAGGAATTGAATGGAATGGAATGTGGAATGGAATGAAATGGAATGTGGAACAAAATGGAATGGGAATGGAATGGAATGTGGAATGCAATGGAATGGAATCAAAAGGGGAATTGAATGGAATGGAATGTGTAATGGAAACGAATGGAATGTGGAATGCAATAGAATGGAATGAAATGAGGAATTGAATGGAATGGAATGTGGAATGGAATGGAATGGAATGTGGAATGGAATGGAATAGAACTTGGAATGGAATGTGGAATGGAATGGAATGGAATGTTGAATGAAATGGAATGGAACGTGGAATAGCATGTGGAATGAAAAGTAGAATGGAAAGTGGAATAGGATGGAATGGAACGTGGAATTGAATGGAATGGAATGCGGAATGAAATGGAATAGAATGGAATGGAATTTGGATTGCAATGGAATGGAATGAAATGAAATGTGGAATTGAATGGAATGGAATGTGGTATGGAATGTGGAATGGAATAGAAGGTGGGATGGAATGGAATGCAATGTGGAATCGAATGTTGAATGGAATGTTGAATAAAATGTAGAATGGAATAGAATGGAATGCGAAATGGAACATGGAATGGAATGCTATGGAACGTGGAATGGAACTTGGAATGGAACTTGTAATGGAACATGGAGTGTAAAGTGGAATGGAACGTGGAATGACATGTGCAACGGAATGTGGAATGGAACGTGGAATGGAATGGAATGGAAGTGGAAAGCACAGTCGAATTGAATGGAATAGAACGTCGAATGGAAGGTGGAATAGAATGTGGAATGGAATGTGGAATGGAAAGTGGAAAGGAATGGAATGGATCGTAGAATGTAACGTGGAATGGAATGGAATGCAAAATGTAATGGAATATGGAATGGAATGTGGAATGGAAAGTCGAATGGAATGTGGAATGTAATGGAAAGAAACGTGGCATAGAATGGAATGGAACGTGGAATGCAATTTGAAATGGAATGTGGAATGGGACATGCAATGGAATAGAATGCAATTTGGAATGGAAAGTGGAATGGAATATCGAATGGAATAGAATGGAATGTGGAATGGAATGTATAATGGAATGTGGTATGTAATGTGGTTTGGAATGGAATGGAATGTGGAATGGAATGGAATGGAACGAGGAACGGAATACGGACTGGAATGCAAATGACTGTGCATGGAATGTGGAATGGAAAGGAATTGAGTGTGAATTGGAAAGTGGAATGGAATGAGGAATGGAATGCGAGAGGAATGCAGTGGAATGTGGAATGGAATGTGGAATGGAACAGAATGGAATGTGGAATGGAATGCAGAAAGCAATGTGGAATGGAATGTGGAATGGCATGGAAATGTATGTGGAATGCAATGTAGAATGGAAAGGAATGGAATGTGGAATGGAATGGAATGGATTGTGGAATGGAAGGCATAATGGAAAGGAATGGCATGTGGAGTGGAATAGAATGGAATGTGGAATGAAATGAAATGGAACATGGTTTAGAATATGGAGTGGAATTTGGAATGGAATGTGGAATGGAATGGAATGGAAGGTAAAATGGAATGGAATGGAATGGAATGTGGAATAGAATGGAATGGAATTGAATGGAATGGGAATAGAATGGAATGGAATGGAATGTGGAATGCATGGAATGTAAGGAAACGAGGAATGTAATGGAAAGGAACGGGGAATGAAATGGAATGGAATCTAGAATGGAATATCCAATGGAATGGAACAGAATATGGAATGAAAAGTAATGGGACGTGGAATAGTATGTGGAATGGAATGGAAAGGAATGTGGAATGGAATGGAACGTGGAATGGAATGTGGAATGGAATGTGGAATGGGATGTGGAATGGAATGTGGAATGGAATGGAATGGAATCAGGAATTGAACGGAATGGAATGTGGAATACAATGGAGTGGAATGGAATGTGGAATGGAATGTGGAATGGAATGGACTGTGGAATGCAATGTGGAATGGATAGTGAAATGGAATGGATTGGAAGGTGGAATGGAATGGAATGGAATGTGGATTGGAATGGAATGTAAAGTGGAATGGAATGGAAAGTGAAGTCGAAGGTCGACTGGAATGTGAAACGGAATGTGGAAAGAATGTAGATTGGAATGTGGAATGGAGTGAAATGACACGTGGAAGGGAATAGAATGGAACGTTTAATGGAACGTGGAATGGAAAGTACAATTGAAAGTGAAATGGAATGGAATGGAAAGTGGAATGGAATGTGCAATGGAATGTGGAATGCAACGTGGAATTGAACGTGGATATGTATATGGAATGGGATGGAATTGAATGTGGAATGGAAAGTGCAGGGGAATTTGTTATGGAATGGAATGTGGAATGGAATGTGGAGTGGAATGAAATGGATTATGGAATGGAATGCAATGCAATGTGGAATGGAATGTGGAATGGAATGGTTAGAATGTGGAATGGAATGTAAAATGGAATGTGCAATGGATTGTGGAATGGAATGTGGAATTGAACGTGGAATGGAAAGTGCAATGGAAAGTGGAATGGAATGGAAAGGAATGTGGAATACAACGTGGAATTGAACGGAATGGAACGTGGAATGGAAAGTAGAATGTAAAATTTAAAGGAAGGTGGAATGGAATGTGGAATGGAATTGAAAAGAATGTGGATTGGAATGGAATGGAATGTGGAATGGAATGGAATGGAACGTGGAATGGAATGTGAAACGCAATGTGGAATGGAATGTGGAATGGAATGGAAAGTGGAATGAAATGGAATGGAACGTGGAATTGTATGTGGAAAGGAATGTGGAATGGAATGTGGAATGGAAAGTGGAAGGGAACATGGAATGGAATGGAATGGAATGTGGAATGGAAGTGAATGGAAAGTGGAAATAATGTGGAATGTAATGCGACGGAATGTGGAATGGAAAGGAATGAAATGTGGAATGGAATGTGGAATAGAACAGAATGGAAAGTGGAATGGAATCTGGAATGGAATGGAATGGATTGTGGAATGGAAAGGAATGGAATGTTATGAAATGTGGAATGGAATGGAATAGAATGTGAAAAGGAATGGAATGGAATGTGGAAAGCAATGTGGGATGGAATGGAATGGAATGTGGAATCGGAAGTGGAATGCAATGCATTGTGGAACGGAATGTGGAATGCAATGGGGAATGCCATGGATTGGAATGTGGAATGGAATGTAATGGAATGTGAAATGGAATGCAATTGAATTGTATGGAATGTGGAATGGAATGGAAGTGAAAGTTGAATGGAAGTAGGATTGGAATGGAATGGAACTTGAAATGGAAAGATGAATGGAACGTGGAACGGAACGGGTAATGGAACGTGGAATGGAATGGAATGGAATGAGGATTTGAAGGGAATAGAAAGCGGAATGGAATGTGTAATGGAATGGAATGGAATGGAAAGGAATGTGGAATGGGATGTAATGGAAAGTGGAAATTTAAGGAATGGAGTGTGGAATGGAAAGGTATGGAATGTGAAATGGAATGGAATGGAAAGGAATGTTGAATGGAATGGAGTGGAAAGTGGAATGGAATGGAATGGAATGTGGTATGGAAAGGAATGTAATGTTGAATGGAATTGAACGTAGTGGAATGCGGAGTGGAATGGGACGGATTGGAATTGAATGTGGAATGGAATGGAATGGAATGGAATGGAATGTGGAAGGCAATGGAATAGAATGGAATGTGGAATGGAATGAAAAGGAATGTGGAAAGGAATGTGGAATGGAAAGTGGATTGGAATTGAATGTAGTGGAATGTGGAGTGGAAGGGGACGGAATGGAATGGAATGTGGAATGGAATGGAATGGAATGTGGAAGGAATGTGTAATGGAATGTGGATTGGAATTGAATGTAGTGGAATGTGGAAAGGAATGGGACAGAATGGAATGGAATGTGGAATGGAATGGAATGGAATGTGGAATGGAATGGAGTAGAATGGAATGTGGAATGGAATGTAATGGAATGTTGAATGGAATGAGGACTGGAATTTGGAAAGGAATATGGGATGGAATGGAATGTAGGGGAATGTGGAATGGAATGGGACAGAATGGAATGGAATGTGGAATGGAATGGAATAGAATGGAATGTGGAATGCAATGGAATTGAACTTGGAATGGAAGTTGGAAAGGATTGGAATTGGATTGGAATGGAATGTGGAAAAGAATGGAATGGAATGTGGAATAGAATGGAGTGGAATGGAATGTAGAATGGAATGTGCAGTGGAAAGTAAAATATAATATTGAATGGAAAGTGGAATGGAATGAAATGGAAGGTCTAATGGGATGGAACGGGACGTGGAAAGCAGTGGAATGGGACTTGGAATGGAAGGTGGAATGGAACGTAGAATGGAATGTGCAATGCAATGCAGAAAGGAACGTGGAATGGAATGGAACAGAAAGTCGAATGTATCGTGGAATGGAATAGAATGGAACGTGGAATGCATCATGAAATGGAATGGAATGAAACGTGTAATGGATTGTGGAATGGAATGTAGACAGGAATGCAATGGAATTTGTAATGGAATGTGGAATAGAATGTGGAATTGAAAGAGGAATAGCATGGAATGTGGAATAGAATGTGGAATTGAAAGAGGAATATCATGGAATGAAATGTGGAATGGAATGTGAATAGGAACGGAATGCTACGTGGAATGGAATGTGGAATGGAAAATATAATGGAAATTGGAAGGGAATGGAATGCAAGGTAGAATGGAATGCAAGGTGGAATAGAATGTGGAATGCAATGAAATGCAATATGGAATGGAAAGTGGAATGCAATGTGGAATGGAATGGAATGGAATATGGAATGGAATGGAATGGAATGTGGAATGCAATGTCGAATGGAATGGAATGCAATGAAATGGAATGTGGAATGACATAGAATGGAATGTGGAATGGAATGGATTTGAATGTGAAAAGGAATGGGGAATGGAATGCAAAGGAAGGTGGAATGGAACGGAATGGAAAGTGGAATGGAATGTGAAATGGAATGTGGAATGTAACAGAATGGAATGTGGAACAGAATGTGGAATGGAGTGTGGAATGGAATGGAATGGATCGTGGAACGGAATGGAATGGAATGGTATGGAATGTGGAATGGAATGGAATGGAATATGGAATGGATCATGGAATGGTACTGGGAATGGAACGTGGAACGGAAAAGAATGGAAAGTGGAATGGAATGGAAAGGAATGTGGAATGGAATGGAATGGAATGTGGAATGGAAAGTGGAATGGAATGTGGAAAGGAAAGTGGAAAGGAATGGAAAGGAGTGTGGAATGGAAAGTGGAAAGGAATGAAATGGAATGGAAAGTGGAATACAATGTGCAATGGAAAGTGGAAAACAATGTGGAAAGGAACTTAATGGAATGTGGAATGGAATGTGTAATGGATTGTGGAAAGTAATGTGGAAGGGAATGGAATGGAATGTGGAATGGAATGTGAAATGTAACATGAAATAGAACAGAATGGAATGAGGAATGGAATGTGGAATGGAATCTGGAATAGAAAGAAATGGAATGTGGAAAGGAGTGTGGAATGGAATTTGTAAAGGAACGGATTGGAATGTGGAAGGTTATGTGGAATGCAAAGTGAAATGGAATGGAATGGAATGTGGAATGGAACTTGGAATGAAAGGGGATGGAACATGGAAGGGAATGTGTAATGGATCGTGTATTGGAATGGAATTAAACGTGGAATGTAACGTGGAAAAGAATGTGGAAAGGAAAGGAATGGAATATGGAATAAAATGTGGAATGGAATGGATTGGCATGTGGAAGGAAATGGAATTCAATGTGAAAAGGAATGTGGAATGGAATGTGGAAAGGAATATAGAATGGAATGCAATGTGGAATGGAATGTGGAATGGAATGTGAAATGGAATGGAATGGAATGGGGAATAGAATTTGGAATGGAACTTGGAATGGAATCTGGAATGGAATGTGGAATAGAATGGAATGGATTGTGGAATGGAAAGTGCAATGAAATGGAATGGAATGTAGAATGTAACGTGGAATGGAATGGAATGGAATGAGGAATGGAATGTGCAATGGAATGTGGAGTGGAATGGAATGGAATGTGGAACGGATCATGGAATGGAATGTAATGGAACGTGGAAAGGAAAGTGTAATGGAATGTGGAAAGGAATGGAAAGGCATGTGGAACGGAATGTAGAATGGAATGGAATGGAATGTGGAAAGGAATGGAAAGGAATGTGGAATGGAATATGGAATGGAATGGAATGGAATGTGAAATGGAATGTGGAATGGAATGGAATCGAGAGAGGAAAGCAGTGTGGAATGGAATGTGGAATGGAATGAAATGGAATGCGGAATGGAACGTGGAATGGAATGGAAATGAACGTGGAATGTAACTTGGAAATGAACGTGGAATGGAATGTGGAATGGAACATGGAATGTAATGTGCAATGGAATGTGGAATGGAACGTGGAATGGAATGGAATGGAATCTGGAACGGATTGTGGAGTGGAATGTGGATTGTAATGGAATGGAATGGGGAATGGAATGTGTAATGGAATAGGGAATGCAATGAAATGGAAAGTGGAATGCAGTGTGGAATGGATCTTGGAATGGAACTTGGAATAAAATGTGGAAGGAATGGGGAATGGAATGCAATGGAATGTGGAATGTAATGGATTGTAATATGGAATGGAATATAGACTGGATTGCAATGGAATGTTGAATATAATGTGGAATGGAATGGAATGCAATGACATCTGGATTGGAATGGAATTGAAGGTGCAATGGAATGGAAAGGAAATTGGAATGGAATGTGCAATGGAATGGAATGGAATGTGGAATGGAATTGATGGGTATGTGAACTGTAATGGAATGGAATGTGGAATGGAATGTGGAATGGAATGGAATGGAATGTAGAATGGTATGGAATGGAATGTGGAATGAAATGTGGAATTGAATGGAATGGAAAGTGGAATGGAATGTGGATTGCAATGGAATGGAAAGTGTAACGGAATGTGGAACGAAATGAAAGGGAATGAAATGGAATTTGGAATGGAAAGGAATGGAATGGAATAGAAAGGAATGTGGAATGGAATGGAATGTGTAATGGAATGTAATGGAATGTGTAATGGAATGTAATGGAATGTGGAATGGAATGGAATGGAATGTGGAATAGAAAGTGGAATGGGTTGTGGAATGGAATGTGGAATGGAACGGAATGGAATGAGGAATGGGATCTGGAATGGATTCTGGAATGGAATGTGGAATGGAGTGTGGAATGGAATGTTGAATGGAACGGAATGGATTGTGGAATTGAATGTTGAATGAAGTGTGGAACGGAAAGTGGAATGGAACGGAATGGAATGTGGAATGGAATGTGGATGGAACGGAATGGAATGTGGAATGGAATGTAGAATGTAGTGTGCAAAAGAATGTGGAATGGAACGGAATGGAATGTGGAATGGAACGTGGAATGGAATGTGGAATTGAATGGAACAGATTGTGAAATGCAATGGTGTGGAAGATGGAATGGATTGTGGAATTGAATGTGGAATGGAGTGGAATGGAATGTGGAATGGAATGTGCAATGGAAAGGAATGGAAAGTGGAAGGGAACATCTAATGGAACGTGGAACGGAACGTGGAATGGAACGTAGAAAGCAATCTGGAAAGGAACGTAGAATGGAATGGAATGGAATGTGGATTGGAATGCAATGGAATGTGGAATGGAATGTGGATTGCAATGGAATGGAATGTGGAATGGAATGTGAAATGCAATGGAATGGAATGCAGAATGGAATGTGGAATGAAATAGAATGGATTGTGAATTGGAATATGGAATGGAAGGTGGAATGGAACGTGGAATGGAATGGAATTGAACGAAGAATGGAATATGGAAAAGAATGGAATGGAATGTGGAATGGAATGAGTAATGGAAAGGAATGGAATGTGGAATGGAATTGAATGGAATATGAAATAGAATGTGGAATGGGAGGTGCAGTGGAATGTTGAATGGAATGCAATGGAACGTGGAATGGAATATGGAATATAACGGCATGGAATGTGGAATGGAATGGAATGGAATGTGCAATGGACCATGCAATGGAACGTGCAATTTAACGTGGAATGGAAAGTGGAACTGAAAGTGGAATGGAATGGAATGGAATGCGGAATAGAAGGGAATGTGATGTGGAATGGAATGTGAAACGGAATGGAATTGAATGTTTAATGGAATGCAACGCAATGTGGAATGGAATGGAACCGATTGTGGAATGGAATGGAATGCAATACAATGTGGAATGGAATGGTTTGGAAAGGAAAGGAATGTGGAATTGAATAGAATGGATTATGGAATGGATTGGAATTGGACGTGGAATGGGATGTGGAATGGAACATGGAATGCAAAGTGAAATGGAATGGGCAATGGAAAGTGGAATGAAACGTGGAATGGAAAGTGGAATGCAATGTGGAATGCAATGTGGAATGGAATGGTACGGGAAGTGGAAATGCACGTGGAATGGAAAGCGAAATGGAACGTGTAATCGAACATGCAATGGAACATGGAATGGAACGTGGAATGGAATCTGGATAGGAATGGAATAGAATGTGGAATGGAAATTGAAACGGAAAGTGGAATGGAACGTGAAATGGAACGTGGAATGGAATGTGGAATTGAATGGAATGAAAAGTTTAATTGAATGAAATTGAATGGAATATGCAATGAAACGTGGAATGGAACAGATCGTGTATTTGAATGGAATGGAATTTGGAATGAAATAGAATGGAATGTGGAATGGAATGTGGAATGGAACGGAATGGAATGTGGAATGGAAAGTGGAATGGAATGGAGTGTAATGAGGAATGGAATGGAATGGAATATGGAATGGATTGGAAAGGAATGTGGAACGAAATGGAATTTAATGTGGAATGGAATGGAATGGAATGTGGAATTCAATGGAAAGGATCGTGGAATGGAACATGGAATGGAACATGGAATGCAATGGAAAGGAAAGTGGAATGGAAAAAGGAATGGAACGCGGAATGGAATGGAAAGTGGAATTGAATGGAGTGGAATGTGGAATTGAATACAATGGAACGTGGAATGGAATGGAATGGAATGTGGAATGGAACGGAATGGAACGTGGAACAGAATGTTGAATGAAAAGTGGAAAGAAATGTGGAATCCAAAGGAACGCAATGTGGAATGGAAACAAATGGAATGTGGAATGGAATGTAACGTGGAATGGAAAGGAATGGAATGTGGATTAGAACGGAATGGAATGTGGATTGTAATGGAATGTAACGGAATGGAATATGAAATGGAATGTGACATGGAATTTGGTTTGGAATGTGAAACGGAATGTGGAATGCAATGTAGAATGGAATGAAATGCAACGTGGAATGGAATGGAATGGAACGAGGAATGGAATGGAAGGCAACGTGCAATGGAACGTAGAATGGAACGTGGAATGGAATGTGGATTGCAATGCGCAACGGAACGTGGAATTGAATGGAATGGAAAGTGGTGGGGAATATGGAATGAAATGTAATGGAAAGTGGAATGGAATGTGGAATGGAATGGAATGGAATCGAATGTGAAATGGAATGTGGAAAGGAATGTGAAATGGAATGTGGAAAGGAATGTGGAATAGAATGTGAAATGGAATGTGGAAAGAATGTGGAATGTAATGAAATGGAACGTCAAATGGAATGGAATGGAATATGGTATGTAATGTGGAGTGGAATGGAATGCAATGTGAAAGGGAATGTGGAATGCAATGTGGAATGGAATGTGGAATGAAATGGAATGGAATGTGGAATGGAATGTGGAATGTAACCTGGAATGGAACAGAATGCAACATGGAATGCTACGTGGAATGAAACGTGTAAGGGAATGTGGAATGGACCATGGAATGAAATGTGCAATGGAACGTGGAATGGAACTTGGAATGGAATGCAATGGAAAGTGGAATGGAACTTGGAATGAAATGGTATGGAATGTGGAATGGAACGTGGAATGGAATGTGGAATGGATCGTGGAATGGAACGTGGAATGGAATGGAATGGAATGTGGAATGGTATGTGGAATGCAATGTGGAATGGAATGGAATGGATTGGAATATGGAATAGAATTTGGAATTGAAGGTGGAAAGGAAAGTGGAATGGAACGTGCAATGCAATGTAAAGGAATGTGGAATGGAATGTCAAATGGTGTGGAATAGAGTTTGGAATGGAATGTTCAACGGAATGTGGAATGGAATGGAATGTGGAATGGGAGGTGGAATGGAATGGAATGGAAGGTTTAAATGGAATGGAATGGAATGTGTAATGGAATGTGAACTGCAATGGAATGCAAAGTGGAATGGAAGGTAAGGGAATATGGAATTGAATGTTTAATGGAATGTGGAATGAAATGCGGAGTGAAACATTTAATGGAATGTTGAACGGAATACTATGGATCGTGGAATGGAACGTGGAATAGAAGTTGGAATGGAGAGAGGAATGGAATTGAATGGAATGTGGAAAGGAATGTTCAATGGAATGGAATGGAATATGGAATGGAAAGTGGAATGGAATGGAATTGAATGGAATGTAGAATGGAAAGTGGAATGGAATGGAATGGAATGTGGAATGGAATGTAGAATGGAATGTGGAAAGGAGTGTGGAATGGAACCTGGAATGGAATGGAATTTAACGTGTAAAAGATTGGAATGAAATGTGGAATGGAAGGTGGAATGAAATGGAAAGGAATGTGGAATGGAAAGTGGAATATAACGTGGAATGGAAAGGAATGGAACGTGGAAAGGAACGTGGAATGGAACTAGGACTGGAAAAAGGAATGGAATGTGGAATGGAACGTGGAATGGAATGGAATGGAATGTGGAATGGAAAGTGGAATGGAACGTGGAATGGAATGGAACGTAGAATGTAATGTGGAATGTAATGTGGAATGGAATGGAATGGAACATGGAATGGAATGGAATCGAATGTGGTATGCAATGTGGAATGGAATGCAATGGAATGTGTAATGGAATGTGGTATTGGATGTGTAATGGAATGGAATGGAATGGAATGTGGAATGGAATGTGAAATGGAAAGGAATGGAATGTGAAAGGAAATTTGGAATACAATGTGGAATGAAATGTGGAATGGAATGTGGAATTAAATGGATTGGAATGTGGAATTTAATGTGGAATGCAATGGAATGCAAAGTGGAATGGAATGTGGAAATGAATGCAATGGAATGGGGAATGGAATGTGGAATAGAATGTGGACTGGAATGGAATGGAATGTGGAATAGAATTTGGAATGCAATGCAATGGAATATGGAATGGACTGTGGAACGGAATGTGGAATGGAATGTGTAATGGAATGTGGAATGGAATGGGATGACATGTGGAGTGGAATGTGGAATGCAATGGAATGCATTGTGGAATGGAATGAGGACTGGAACGTAGAAAGGAACGTGGAATGGATTGGAAAGGAATGTGGAATGGAACGTGGAATTGAATGGAATGGAAAATGGTATAGTACGTGGAATCAAACGTGTAAGGGAATGTGGAATGGATCGTGGAATGGAATGTGCAATGGCATGTGGAATTGAACGTGGAATGGAATGGAATGGAAAGTGGAATGGATCGTGGAAGGGAATGGTATGGAACGTGGAATGGAACGTGGAATGGAATGTGGAATGTATTGTGGAATGGAACGTGGAATGCAATGGAATGGAATGTGGAATGGAATGTGGAATCGAATGTGGAATGGAATGTGGAATGCAATAGAATCGTATGTGGAATTGAATGTGGAATGGAATGGAATGGTATGGAATGTGGAATAGAATGTGGAATTGAACGTGGAATGGAAAGTGGAATGGATCGTACAATGGAATGTAACTGAATATGGAATGGAATGTGGAATGGTATGGAATCGAGGGCGGAATTGAATGTGGAATGGAATGTGGAATGGAACGGAAGTTGGAATGGAATGCTTAATGGCATGGAATGGAATGTTTAAAGGAAAATTTGAAAGGAATGGAAGGTGGAATGGAATGTAGAATGGCATGGAATGGAACGTTTAAATGGAATGGAATGGAATGTTAAAAGGAAGGTGGATTGCAATGGAATGCAATGTGGAATGGAATGGAATGGAATGTGGAATTGAATGTTTAATGGAATGTGGAATGAAATGAGAAGTTGAACGTGGAATGGAACGTCGAATGGAATGGAATGGATCCTGGAATGGAAGGTGGAAAGGAACTTGGAATGTAAGGAGGAATGGAGTGAGGAATGGAATGGAATAGAACGTGGAATGGAATGTGTAATGGAATGAAATGGAATGGGGAATGGAATGGAATTGATTGGGATGTGGAATGGAAAGTGGAATGGAATGGAACGGAATGCAGAATCTAATGGTATGGAATTTGGAATGGAATGTGGAATGGAATGTGTATTGGAATGTGGAATTGAACCTGGAATGGAATGGAATGTAAAGTGTGATGGAATGGAATGGAATGTGGAAAGGAAGGTGGAATGGAAATGAATGGAATGTAGAATGGATCGTGGAATTTATCGTGGAATGCAAAGGAATGGAACGTGGAGTGGAACGTGGAATGGAACTTGCAATTCAACTTGGAATGGAATGAGGAATGGAACGTGGAATGGAGTGGAATGGAATGTGGAATGGAACGTGGAATGGAACGTGGAAAGGAACGTGGAAAGGAACGTGGAATGGAACGTGGAATGGAATGTGGAATTGAACATGGAATGGTACGGAATGGAAAGTGGAATGGAATTTAATGGAATAAGGAACGGAAAGCAGAATGGAATGGAATGGAACGTCTAATGGTAGGTGGAATGGAAGTTCTAAAGGAACGTGGAATGGAAAGTGAAATTGAATGTAATGGAAAGTAGAATGGAATGTGGAATTGAAAGTGGAATGTACTGGAATGGAATGTGGAATGGAATGTGGAATGGAATGGAGTGGAATGTGGACTTGAACTTGAATGGAATGGAACGTGGAATGGAATGGAATGGGACGTGGAATGGAACGTGGAATGGAATGGAATGGTATGTGGAATGGAATGTGGAATGGAATGTCGAATAGAATGTGGAATGGAACATGGAATGCAAAGTGGAATCGAATGGAACGGAATGTTGAATGGAATGTCGAATGTTATGGAATGGAGTGTGGAAAGGAATGTGGAATGGAATGTGTAATGGAATGAAATGGAATATGGAAGGGAATGTGGAATGGAATGTGGAAGGGAATGTGGAATGGAATGTGGAATGGAATGGAATGAAATGGAATGTGGAAGGGAATGTGGAATGGAATGTGGAATGGAATGTGGAATGGAATGGAAGGTGGAATGGTATGTGGAATGGAATATTTAAATGGAATGGAATTGAAAGTGTAATGGAATGAGGACTGCAAAGGAATGCAATGTGGAATGGAATGGAATGGAATGTGGAATGGAATGTTTAATGGAATGTGGAATGAAATGTGGAGTGGAACGTGGAATGGAATGGAATGGATAGTGGAATGGAATGTAGAATGGAACATGCAATTGTAGGTGGAATGGAGCTTGGAATGGAATGGAATGGAATGTGGTATAGATTGTGGAATGGAATGGCCTGGAATGTGGAATGGAATCTGGAATGGAATGGAATGGAATGTGGAAGGGAATGTGGAATGGAATGTGAAAGGGAATGTGGAAAGGAATGTGGAATGGAATTGAATGGAATGTTTAATGGAATTTGGAATGGAAGGTGGAATGTAACGTTTAACGGAAAGGACGGGAAAGTGGAATGAAACGGAGAGGAATATGGAATGGAATGAAATAGAACGTGGAATGGACTGTGGAATGGAATGGAATGGAATGTGGAATAAAATTTGGAATGGAATGGAATGGAATGGAACGTGAAAAGTAACATGGAATGGAACTTGCAATGGAATGTGGAATGGAATTGAAAACAATGTGGAATGGAAGGTAATGGAAAGAGAAATGAAATGTAGAAAGGAATGGAATGGATTATGGAATGGAATGGAAAGGAATGTGGAATGGAAGGTAATGGAATGTGGAATCGAATGTGGAATGGAATGGAATGGAGTGGAATGGAATGTGGAATGTTATGTAATGGATTGTGGAATGCAACATGGAATGGAACATGGAATGGACCGTGGAATGGAATGGAATGGAATGTGAAGTGGAACGTGAAAGGGAATGTGGAAAAGAACGTGGAATGGAACGTGTAACGGAATGGAATGGAACACAGAATGGAATGTGGAAGGGAACGTAGAATAGAACTTGGAATCGAATGTGGAAAGGAACGTGGAATGGAAAGTTGAAGGTAATGTGGACTGGAAAGAAATCTAATCTGGAATGGAATGGAATGAAATGTGGAATGGAATGGAGTGGAAAGTGGAATGGAATGGAATGGAATGGAAAGAGGAATGCAATGGAATGAAATGTAGAATGGAACACGGAATGGAAAGTAGAATAGGAACGTAGAATGGAATGTGGAATGGAACATGGAATGGAAAGTTGAATATAATGTGGAATGGAGAGGAATGTAATGTTAATGGAATGAAATGGAATTTAATGTGGAATAGAAAGGAATGGAATTTGGAATGCAATGGAAAGGAAAGTACAACATAATTTTGAATGGAATGGAAAGGAATCCAGAATGGATTGGAATAGAATGGAATGGAGTGTAGTGGAATGGAAGGTGGAATGGAAATTGGAATGGAACGTGGAATGGAATGTATTATGGAATGCAATGGAATATGGAATGGAAGGGAATGGAATGTGGAATGGAAGGTGTAATGGAATAGAATGTAATGGAATGGAATGGAATGTGGAATGGAATGGAACGGAATATGGAATGGAATGTTAAATAGAATGTGGAATGGAATGGAATGGTATGGAATGTGGAATGGAATGGAATGGAAAGTGAAATTGAAGGAATCGAATGTGGAATGGATTGGAATGCAATGGAATGTGGAATTGAATGGAATTTAATGGAATGGAATGTGAAACTGAATCGAATGGAAAGTGGAATTGAATGGAACGTAATTTGGAATGGAATGGAATGGAATGTGGAAGGGAATGTGGAATGTGGAAGGGAATGTGGAATGGAATGTGGAATGGAATGGAATGGAATGTGGAAGGGAATGTGGAAAGGAATGCGGAATGGAATGTGGAATGGAATGGAAGGTGGAATGGTATGTGGAATGGAATATTTAAATGGAATGGAATTGAAAGTGTAATGGAATGAGGACTGCAAGGGAATGCAATGTGGAATGGAATGGAATGGAATGTGGAATAGAATGGTTAATGGAATGTGGAATGAAATGTGGAGTGGAAGGTGGTATGGAACATGGAATGGAATGGAATGGATAGTGGAATGGAACGTGGTACGGAACGTGCAATGGTAGGTGGAATGGAGCTTGGAATGGAATGGAATGGAATGTGGTATGGATTGTGGAATGGAATGGCCTGGAATGTGGAATGGAATGTGGAATGGAATGGAATGGAATGTGGAAGGGAATGTGGAATGGAATGTGGAAGGGAATATGGAAAGGAATGTGGAATGGAATTGAATGGAATGTTTAATGGAAGTTGTAATGAAAAGTGGAATGTAACGTGGAACGGAAAGGAAGGGAAAGTGGAATGGAATGGAGAGGAATATGGAATGGAATGAAATAGAATGTGGAACGGAATGTGGAATGGAATGGAATGGAATGTGGAATAGAACTTGGAATGGAATGGAATGGAACGCGAAACGGAATGTGGAATGGAACTTGCAATGGAATGTGGAATGGAATGGAAAAGAATGTGGAATGGAAGGTAATGGAAAGAGGAATGGAATGTGGAAAGGAATGGAATGGATTATGGAATGGAATGGAAAGGAATGTGGAATGGAAGGTAATGGAATGTGGAGTCGAATGTGGAATGGAATGGAATGGAATGGAATGGAATGTGGAATGTTATGGAATGGATCGTGGAATGGAACATGGAATGGAACGTGGAATGGACCGTGGAATGGAATGGAATGGAATGTGAAGTGGAACGTGGAATGGAATGTGGAAAATAACGTAGAGTGGAACGTGTAATGGAATGGAATGGAACGCAGAATGGAACGTGGAAGGGAACGTAAAATAAAACATGGAATCGAAGGTGGAAAGGAACGTGGAATGGAAAGTCAAAGGTAATGAGGAATGGAAAGAAATCTAACCTGGAATGGAATGGAATGAAATGTGGAATGGAATGGAATCGAATGTGAAATGCAATGGAATGGAATGGAAAGTGGAATGGAATGTAGTGAAATGTAGAATGGAACATGGAACGGAAAGTAGAATAGGAACGTGGAATGGAATGTGGAATGGAAGGTGGAATGGAAAGTTGAATATAATGTGGAATGGAGAGGAAAGGAATGTTAATGGAATAAAATGGAATTGAAAGTGGAATAGAAAGGAATGGAATTTGGAATGCAATGGAAAGTAATGTACAATATAATTTGGAATGGAATGGAAAGGAATCCAGAATGGATTGGAATGGAGTGGAATGGAGTGTAATGGAATGGCACGTGGAATGGAAATTGGAATGGAACGCGGAATGAAAGGTGAAATGGAATGGAATGGAATATAGAATGGAAGGGAATGGAAAGTGAAATAGAAGGTGTAATGGAGTAGAATGTAATGGAATGGAATGGAATATGGAATGGAATGGAATGTTAAATAGAATGTGGAATGGAATGGAATGGTATGGAATGTGGAATGGAATGGAATGGAAAGTGAAATGGAAGGAATCGAATGTGGAATGGAATGGAATGGAATGGAATGTGGAATTGAATGGAATTTAATGATATGGAATGTGGAACTGAATCGAATGGAAAGTGGAATTGAATGGAACATAATTTGGAATGGAATGGAATGGAATGAAATGGAAGGTGGAATGGAATGTGAACTGGAATTTGGAGTGGAAAGTGGAATGCAATGAAATGCAACGTGAAGTGGAATGGAATGGAAAGTGGAATGGATTGGAATGGAAAGTGGAATGGAATGGAATGGAACGTGCAATGGAAAGTGGAATGGAATGGAAAGGAACATGGAAGGGAACGTGGATAGGAACGCGGAATGGAACGTGGAATGGAACGTGCAATGGAATGGAATGGAATGTTGAATGGAATGGAATAGAATGTAGAATGGAATGGAATGTATTATGGAATGTAACGTGGAATGGAACGGAATGGAACGTGGAAGGGAACCTATAATGGAACGTAGAACGGAAAGTGGAACGGAATGGAATGGAACATCTAATGGAAAGTAGAATGGGAGCTTGAATGGAATAGAACCGAACCTGGAATGGAATGGAATGGAACATACAATGGAATGAGGAATGGAACATGGAATGGAATTTGGAATGTAACGTGGATTGCAAACTGGAATATAAAGTGGAATGGAAAGGAACGGAATGTGGAATGCAATGGAATGGAAAATGGAAAGGAATGGAATGGAATGTCGAATATAATTTGGAATGGAAAGGAAAGGAATTCAGAATGGAATGGAATGGAATGGAATGGAGTGGAATGGAATGGAAAAGAATGAGGAATGGAAAGTGGAATGGAATGTGGAATGGAATGGAATTGAATGTGGAATGGAAGGGAATGGAATGTGGAATGGAATGGATTGGAATGGAATAGAATGTGGAATGGAATGGAATGGAATATGGAATGGAAAGTGGAATGGAATGTGGAATGGAATGGAAAGGTATGGAATGTGGAATCGAATTGAATGGAATGGAATAGAATGGAATCTGCAATGCAGAGGAATGGAACGTGGAATGGAATGAAATCGAATGTGAAATGGAATGGAATGCGGAACGGTATGGAATGGACTGTGGAACGCAATGGAATCGAAAGGAATGGAATGTGGAATTGAATGGAATGGAAAGTGGAATTGAATGGAATGGAATGCAATGGAATAGAAGGTGGAATGGAATATGAAATGGAATGTTGAATGGAAAGTGGAATGGAATGGAATGGAACTTTGAATGGAATGGAATGGAACGTGGAATGCAAAGTGGAATGGAACGTGGAATGGAACGTGGAGAGGAACGTGGAATGGAATGGAATGGAATGGAATGTTGAATGGAATGCAATGGAATGTGGAATGGGATGTAATGGAATGGAATATGGAATGTAAAGTGGAATGGAATGGAATGGAATATGGAATGTAATGTGGAATGGAATGAAATGGAATGCGGAATGGAACATGGAAAGGTACATGGAATGGAAGCTCTAATGGAATGTAGAATGGAACACGGAATGGAATGGAATGGAACGTCTAATGGAAAGTAGAATGGAATGTGGAATGGAATGGAATGGAACGTCTAATGGAAAGTAGAATGGAATGTGGAATGCAATGGAAGGGAACGTGGAGTGGAATGTGGAACGTAACGTGGAATGGAATGGAAGGGAACATGGAATGGAATGGAAAGGAATTTGGTATGGAATGTGGAATGGAATGGAATGGAATGTGGAATGGAATGTGGTGTGGGATGTGGAATGGAAAGTGGTATGCTATGCGGAATGGAAGGAGGAACGAAATGGCATGGAATGTAGAATGGAATTTGGAAAGGAAAGGAATGTAAGGTGGAATGGAATGGAAGGGAATGTGGAATGCAATGTGGAATGGAATGGAATGGAATGTGGAACGGAATGTAGAATAGATTGGAATGGAATGTGTAATGCAATGGAATGGAGTGTGGAATGAATGTGGAATGGAACGTGGAATGGAATGGAATGGAATGTGGAATGGAACATGGAATGGAACGTGAATGGGACATGGAATGCAACGTGGAATGGAATGTCGAATGGAATTTGTAATGGAACATGGAATGCAATGCTCAGTGCAATGTGGAATGGAAGGTGGAATGGAGTGTGAAATGGAATGTGGAATGGAACGTGAAATGGAATTGAATGGAAGGTGTAATGGAACTTCAATGGAATGGAATTTGCAATGGAATGTGGAATGGAACGTGGAATGGAATGTCGAATGGAATTTGTAATGGAACGTGGAATGCAATGCTCAATGCAATGTGGAATGGAAGGTGGAATGGAGTGTGAAATGGAATGTGGAATGGAATCTGAAATGGAATTGAATGGAAAGTGTAACGGAACTTCAATGGAATGGAATTTGCAATGGAATGTGGAATGGCACGTGGAACGTAATGTGGAATGGAACTTGAAATGGAATGCACAACAGAATGTGGAAAGGAACGTGGAATGGAATGGAATGGAAAGTGGAATGGAACGTACAACGGAAAGGAATGGAAATTTGAATGGAACGTGGAATGCAATGTGGAATGGAATGTGGAATGGAACGTGGAAAAGAACGGAATGGAATGTGGAATAGAATGTGGAAAGGAATGTGGAACGGAATGTGGAATGGAATGCGGAATGCAATGGAATGGAATGTGAAATGGAATTTGGAAAGGAATGGAATGGAATGGAATGTGGAATGGAATTTGGAATGGAATGGAGTGTGGAATGGAATGTGGAATGGAGTGAAACGGAATGTGGAATGGAATGTGCAATGGTATGGACTGGATTGTGGAATGGAATGTGGAATGGAATATGGAAAGGAATGGAAAGTTGAATGGAATGTGGAATGGAATGGAATGGAATGTTTCAATGGAATGGAATGGAAAGTGGAAAGGAATGTGGACTGCAAAGAATTGCAAAGTGGAATGGAATGGAATGGAGTGTGGAATGGAATGTGGAATGGAATGTGGAATTGAATGGAATGGAATGTGGAACTGAATCGAATGGAATGTGGAATTGAATGTGGAATGGAATGGAATGGAATGTGGAATGGAATGCACTGGAATGTGGAATGGAATGGAATGGAATGTGGAATGGAATGTGAAACGGAATCTGGAATGAAATGGAATGGAATGTGGAAATGAATATAATGGAATGTGGAATGAAATACAGAATGGAATGGAACGGTATATGGAATGGAATCGAACGGAATGTGTAATGGAGTGGAATGGAACGTGGAATGGAATGGACTGGAATGTGGAATGGAATGGAATGCAATGTGGAATGGAATGGACTGGAATGTGAAATGGAATGGAATGGAATGTGGAGTGGAATGGAATTCAATGGAATGGAATGTGGAATGGTATGTGGAATGGAATGGAATGGAATGTGGAAGGGAACGTGGAATGGAAAGTGCAATGTAATGTGGAATGTTACGTGCAATGGAATGGAATATGGAATGGTATGTGGAATGGAATAGAACGCAATATGGAATGGAATGGAATGGAATGTGGGATGGAATGTAATGTGGAATGAAATGGAATGGAATGTGGAATGGAATGGAATGGAATGTGGAATGGAATGAAACGGAATGCGGTATGGAATGCTATGGAATGATGAATGGAAAGTGGAAAGTAACGTTTAATGGAATAGAATGGAATGTGGAATGGAATGGAATGTGGAATGAAATTCAATGGAATATAGAATAGAATGAAATGCTGTCTGGAATCGAATGTAAGGGGATGTGGAGTGGAATTTAATTGAATGTTGAATGGAATGGAATGAAATGTGGAATGGAATGGAATGTGGAATGGAATGTGGAATGAAATGGAATGGAATATTTAATGGAATGTGGAATATAATGGAATGGAATGTGGAATGGAATGGAATGGCATGGAATGTGGAATGGAATGTCGAATGCATTTGGAATTTAATGTGGCATGGAATAGATTGGAATGTTTTATGGAACGTCATGAAATATGGAATGGAATATGGAATGGAATGTGGAATGGAATGTGGAATGGTATCTCGAATGGAATGGAATGGAGCGTGGATAGGAATGTGGAGGGGAAAGTGGAATGAGATAGAATGCAATGTGGAATGAAATGTGCAATGGAATGGATTGTGCAATGAAATGTGGAATGGATTTGGAATTAAATGTGGAATGGAAAGGATTGGAATGTGGTATGGAACGGAATGAAATATGGAATGGAATGTGGAATGCAATGTGGAATGGAATGGAATATAATGTGGAATGGAATGGAATGGAATGTGGAATGTAACGGAATGGAATATGGAATGGAATAGAATGGAATGGAATGTGGAATGGAATGTGGAATGGAATGCGGAATGTAATGGAATGGAACGTGGAATGGAAAATAGAATGGAATGGAATGAAAAGTGAAATGGAAGGTGGAATGGAATGGAATGGAATGTGGAATGCATCGTCGAATGGATTGGAATGTGGAATGAAATGTGGAATGGAATGGAATGGAATGCAAGGCAATGTGGAAAGGAATGTAATCTGGAATGGAATTGAATGGAACCTGGAATGGAAAGGAATGGAATGGAATGTGGAATAGAAGGTGAAATGGAATGGAATGGAATGGGAATGGAATGTAATGGAATGGGGAATGGAATATGAAATGTGGAATGGAAGGGAAAATATGTGGAATGGAATGGAATGTGGAATGGAATGTGAAATGGAATGGAATGGAAAGTGGTATGGAATGTGGAATGGACTGTGAAATGGAATTGAATGGAAAGTGGTATGGAATGTGGAATAGAATGGAATGGAATGTGGAATGGAATGGAATGGAATGTGGAATGGAACGGAATGGAATATGGAATGGAATAGAATGGAATGGAATGTGGAATGGAATGGAATGGAACGTGGAATGGAAAATAGAATGGAATGGAATGAAAAGTGAAATGGAAGGTGGAATGGAATGGAATGGAATGTGGAATGCATCGTCGAATGGATTGGAATGTGGAATGAAATGTGGAATGGAATGGAATGGAATGCAATGAAATGTGGAAAGGAATGGAATCTGGAATGGAATGGAATGGAACCTGGAATGGAATGGAATGGAATGCAATATGGAATAGAAGGTGAAATGGAATGGAATGGAATGGGAATGGAATGTAATGGAATGGGGAATGGAATATGAAATGTGGAATGGAAGGGAAAAAATGTGGAAAGGAATGGAATGTGGAATGGAATGTGAAATGGAATGGAATGGAAAGTGGTAAGGAATGTGGAATGGAATGTGAAATGGAATGGAATGGAAAGTTGTATGGAATGTGGAATAGAATGGAATGGAATGTGGAATGGAATGGAATGGAATGTGGAATGGTATCTGGATTGGAATGGTATGGAATGTAGAAAGGAACGTAGAATGGAATGCGGAATGGAATGTGGAATGGAACATGTTATGTAATGAAATGTGGAATGGAATGGAATGCAATGTGGAATGTAATGGAAGGTGGAATGGAATGGCATGGGATGTGGAATAGAATGGGGAATGGAGTGGAATAGAATGTGGAATGGAATTGAATGGAATGTGGAATGGAATGGAATGGAATGAGTAAAGGAAAATGTAATCGAATGTGTATTGGAATGTGGAATTTATAGGAATGCGACTTTAAAAGGAACGTGGAATGGAATGGAATGGAAAGTGTTATGGAAAGGAATGCAAGGTGGAATGGATTGTGGAATGGAATGGAATGTAATGTGGAATGGAATGAAATGGAATGTGGAATGGAATGTAATGCAATTTTTAATGGAATGGAATGGAATGTGGACTGGAAAGGAATGGAATATGGAACGGAATGGAAAGGAATGGAATGTGAAATTGAATGTGGAATAGAATGTGGAATTCAATGGAATGTGTTGTGGAATGGAACGTGGAATGGAATGGAATGGAATGTGCAATGGAATGGAATGGAATGTGGAATGGAATGGAATGGAATCTGGAATGAAATGGAATGCAGTGTGGAATGGAATAGAAAGGAATGTGGCATTCAATTCTATTAAATTCCACATTGCTTTCCGTTTCATTCCACGTTCCACTCCACATTTCATTCCATATCCCATTCCACATTCCATTCTGCATTTCATTCCACATTCCATTCCACATTCCATTCCTTTCCAATCCACATTACATTCGTTTTCATTCCACATTGCATTCCACATTTCTTTCCACATTTCATTACACATTCCATTCCACATTCCATTCCACATTCCATTCCATTCCACATTCCATTCCACATTCTATTCCTTTCCATTTCACATTCCATTCCATTCCATTCCACATTCCATTCCGTTCAATTTCACATTCCATTCCGTTCCATTCCATTCCATTCCACACTGCATTCCATTCCATTCCGCTTTCTTATTCCGTTCCATTCCAATCCACATTCCATTCCATTTCATTCCACGATTCCACATTCTAATCCATTCCATTCCACATTCCATTCTATTCCATTCCACATACCATTCCATTCCACTCCACATTCCATCCGATTCCGTTCTATTCCACATTCCATTCCTTTCCATTTTACATTCCATAGCATTCAATTCCATTCCATTCCGCTTTCCATTCAATTCCATCCCTGTTTCCTTCCCTTTCCATTCCATTCCACATTCCATTCCACTCAATTAAATTCCACATTCCATCCCATTCCATTCCTCCTTCCATTCCATTCCCTTCCACATTCCTTTCCATTCCATTCCATTTAACATCCCATACCATTCCATTCTATTCCACATTCCATTCCTTTCCATTCCACATTCCATACCATTCCATTCCACATTCCATACCATTCCATTCCATCCCACATTCCATTCCTTTTGCATTCCACACTCTATAACATTCCATTCCATTCCACATTCCATACCTTTCCATTCCATATTCCATTCCTTTCCATTCCATATTCAAATCCATTCCTTTCCATTCCATTCCACATTCCATTCCCTTCCTTTCCACATTCATTTCTATTCCATTCCACATTTCATTCCACATTCCATTCCACGATACATTCCATTCCATTCCACATACCGTTCCATTCAATTCGACATTCGATTCCATTCTATTCCCTTCCCTTCCACAATCCATTCCATTGCATTACATTCCAAATTCCATTCCATTCCATTGAAGTCCACATTCAATTCCATTCCATTCGTCATTGCATGCCAATGAATTCCACATTCCATTCCATTCCATTCTATTCTATTCCACATTACATAACATTCCATTCTATTCCACATTCCATTCCTTTCCATTCCACATTCCATACAATTCCGTTCCATTCCACATTCCATTCCTTTCCATTCTACATTCCATTCCATTCCATTCCACATTGCAATACTTTCCATTCTATTCAACTCCAATTTCCATTCCCTTCCATTCCAGATTCCTTTCCATTCCATTCCGCATTCCATTCCACGTTCAATTCCACGTTCCATTCCATTCCATTCCAAATTGCATTCCTCTCTATTCCACATTCCATGCCTTTCCTTTCCACATTACATTCCACATTTCATTCCACGTTCCATTCCAAGATTCATTCCAAGTTCCATTCCACATTCCATTCCATTCCACTCCACTTTCCATTCCACATTCCATTCCATTGCATTACAGTTTCCATTCCACATTCCATTCCACATTCTATTGCTTTCCATTCCACATTCCATTCCACATTCCATATTCCTTTGCTTTACATTCCACATTCCATTCCACATTGCATTTCACATTCCTTTCCACATTTCATTCCATTCTATACCACATTCCGTTCCACATTGCATTCGGTTCCATTCCACATTCCATTCCACGTTCCATTCCACAAAGCATTCCTTACCATTCCATTCCGTTGCACGTTGCATTCCACATTACATTCCACATTAAATTCCACTTTCCATTCCTCATTCCATTCCACATTCGATTCCATTCCATTCCATGTTCCATTCCACTTTCCATTCCATTCAATTCCACATTCTATTCCAGTCCATTCCATTGCATTCAACATTCCATTCCATACCATTCCACTTTTCTTTCCATTCCATTCCATTCCACATTCGATTCCATTCCATTCCACATTCCATTCCATTCCATTCCACATTCCATTCCATTCCATTCCACATTCCATTCCATTCCATTGCAATCCATTGCTTTACACTTTCCATACCATTCCATTCCATTCCACTTTCCATTCCACATTCCATTCCATATTGCATTCCATTACATTCCACTTTCCATTCCATTCCATTCCATTCTATTCCATTTCACATTCCACTCCGCATTCCATTCCCTTCCATTCCACGTTCCATTCCAGTCCATTCCACATTCTATTCCTCCTTCCATTTCACGTTCCATTCCATTCCATTCCATTCCAATCCATTCCATTCCATTCCATTCTATTCCATTCTGAATTCCTTTACATTCCATTCCAAATTATATTCGACATTCCATTCCATTCCATGCCACATTCCGTTCCATTCCATTCCACATTCCATTCCATTCCACATTCCAGTCCTTTCCATTCCACATTACATTCAACTTTCCATTCCACGTTCCATTCCACATTTCATTCCATGTTCCATTCTACGTCCCATTCGACGTTCCATTCTACGTCGCACTCCACGTTCCATTCTGCGATTCATCCCACGTTCCATTCTACGTTCCATTCCATTCCATTCCACGTTCCATTCCATTCCATTCCAAGTTCTATTCTACTTTCTATTAGACGTTCCACTCCATTCCGTTCCACGTTCCATTCTACGTTACATTAGAGGTTCCATTCCACGTTCCATTCCACGTTGCATTCCATTCGATTCCATGTTACATTCCATATTCCATTACATTCCATTCCACATTCCGTAACATTCCATTCCACATTCCATACCATTCCATTCCACATTCCATTCCATTCCATTCCATGTTCCATTCCACGTTACACTGAGCGTTCCTTTCCACGTTTCATTTCAAGTTCCATTCCATTCCATTCCACTTTCCATTCCACGTTCTGTTCCATTGCATTCCACGTTCCATTTCATTCCATTCAACTTTCCATTCCACTTTCCATTCCACATTCAATTCCACCTTCCATTCCATTCCATTCCATTCCATTCCAATTTCCATTACATTCCATTCCAGTTTCCATTCCATTCCTTTCAATTCCATTACATCTTCCTTTCCATACCATTCCACATTCCATTCCAATACATTCCATTCCACATTCGTTTCCATTCCATTCCACATTCCATTCCATTCCATTCCACATTCCATTCCATACCATTCCATTCCATTCCACATTCCATTACACATTCCATTCCATATTCCATTCCATTCCATTTCACAATGCATTCTATTCAATTCCATTTCATTCCATTACACATTTCATTCCACATTCCATTCCCTTCCATTCCACATTCCATTGCATTCCATTCCACATTCCATTCCCCGTTTCATACCACGTTCCATAACACTGCATTCCATTCCATTCCATTCCACTACATTCTGGATTCCTTTCCTTACCATTCAAACTTACATTCCATTCCTTTACACGTTCCATTCCATTCCATTGCACATTCCATTCCGTTCCTTTCCACATAACATTCTTTCCATTCCACATTACATTCCACTTTGCAGTCCACTTTCCATTCCACGTTCCATTCCACGTTCCATTCAACGTTCCATTCGACCTTCCATTCTACGATACATTCCATTGCATTCCGCGTTCCTTTCTACGTTCCATTCCACCTTCCATTCTCCGTTCCATTCCATTCCATTCCACGTTCCTTTCTACGTTCCATTCGACCTTATATTCTATGTTACATTCCATTTCATTCCACGTTCCATTCCATGCCATTCCATTACAAATTCCTCTCCATTCAATTCCACATTCCATTCCATTCCACATTCAATTCCTTTCCATTGCACATTACATTCCACTTTCCATTCCACCTTCCATTCCACATTCCGTTCCACGTTCAATTCCACATTCCATTCCACGTTTTATTCTACGTTCCATTCCACGTTCCATTCTATGTTTCATTCCGTTCCAGTCAACTTTCCATCCCACGTTCCATTCCACATTCCATTCCACGTTCCATTGCACGTTCCATTTCGTTCCTTTCCATGGTACATTGCACTTTCCATTCCATGTTCCATTCCACGTTCCATTCCATAACATTCCACATTCCATTCCATTCCATTCCATTCCATTCCACATTCCATTCTGCATTTGATTCTACGCTACATTCCACTTTCCATTTCACGTTCCATTCCACGTTCCATTCCAAGTTCCATTCCACGTTCCATTCAATTCCATTCCTCAATACATTGCACAATCCATTCCATTCCATTCCACTTTGTATTCCACAATCGAATCCACATTCCATTCCACATTCAATTCCGTTCCATTGCACACTCCATTACATTCCATTCCACATTACATTCCACATTCCATTCCATCCCATTCCATTCCACATTACATTCCATTCCATTCCGCATTACATTCCACATTCCATTCCATTCCATTCCACTTTGTATTCCACAATCGAATCCACATTCCATTCCACATTCAATTCCGTTCCATTGCACACTCCATTCCATTCCATTCCATATTACATTCCACATTCCATTCCATCCCATTCCATTCCACATTACATTACATTCCATTCCGCATTACATTCCACATTCCATTCCATTCCATTCCACATTCCATTCCATTCCATTCCAGATTCTTTCCAATTTGCCTTGCATTACATTCCATATTCCATTCCATTACATGCCTCATTCCATTCCGTTCCATTCCGTATTGGATTCCATTCCATTCCACATTCCATACCACTCCATTCCACATTGAATTCCAATCCTCCCCACATTCCATTCCATTCCATTTAAACTTTCCATTCCATTGCCTTCCACATTTCATTCCACATTCCATTCCATTCCACATTCCATTATAAATTCCATTCTATTCCATTCCACATTCATTCCACATTCCATTCCATTCCACATTCCATTATAAATTCCATTCTATTCCATTCCACATTCCATTGCACATTCCATTCCACATTCTCTTCAAATCCATTCCATATTCCATTCCATTGCATTCCACATTCAATTCCATTATTTTCCACCTTCCATTCCTCATTGCCTTCCTTTCCATTCTATTCCACATTCCATTCTATTCCATTCCACATTCCATTACATTCCACATTCCATTACATTCCGTTCCACATTCCATTCCATTACGACCCACATTCCATTCCATTCCATTCCATTCCATTGCATTCTACATTCCATTCCATTCAGTTGTATCCAGATACCATTCCACATTCCATCCCATTCCATTCCACCTTCCATTCTACATTCCATTCCATTCCATTCCACATTCCATTCCATTCCATTGCATTGCATTCCACATTTCTTTCCTTTCCACTCCATTCCATTCCACATTCCATTCCTTTCCATTCCATTTCATTCCACTATCCATTCCACATTCCATTCCATTCCATTCCACATTCCATTTCACATTGCAATGCATTCCATTCCACATTCCATTCCACTTTCCTTTGCACGTTCCATTCCACGTTCTTTTCCACTACATTCCATTCCATTCCATTCTGAATTCCTTTTCATTCCATTCCAAATTATATTCGACTTTCCCTTGCATTCAATTCCACATTCCATTCCATTCAATTCCACATTCCATTTAATTCTATTACAGTCCATATTCCATTCCATTAAATCCCACTTTCCATTCCATTCCATTCCACGGTCCATTCTATTAAATTCCACATTCCATTCCATATTCCATTCCACATTCCATTCCGAATTCCAGTCACTCCATTACATTCCATTCCACATTACATTCCACATTCCATTCCATCCCATTCCATTCCACATTACATTCCATTCCATTCCGCATTACATTCCACATTCCATTCCATTCCATTCCACTTTGTATTCCACAATCGAATCCACATTCCATTCCACATTCAATTCCGTTCCATTGCACACTCCATTCCATTCCATTCCATATTACATTCCACATTCCATTCCATCCCATTCCATTCCACATTACATTACATTCCATTCCGCATTACATTCCACATTCCATTCCATTCCATTCCACATTCCATTCCATTCCATTCCAGATTCTTTCCAATTTGCCTTGCATTACATTCCATATTCCATTCCATTACATGCCTCATTCCATTCCGTTCCATTCCGTATTGGATTCCATTCCATTCCACATTCCATACCACTCCATTCCACATTGAATTCCAATCCTCCCCACATTCCATTCCATTCCATTTAAACTTTCCATTCCATTGCCTTCCACATTTCATTCCACATTCCATTCCATTCCACATTCCATTATAAATTCCATTCTATTCCATTCCACATTTCATTCCACATTCCATTCCATTCCACATTCCATTATAAATTCCATTCTATTCCATTCCACATTCCATTGCACATTCCATTCCACATTCTCTTCAAATCCATTCCATATTCCATTCCATTGCATTCCACATTCAATTCCATTATTTTCCACCTTCCATTCCTCATTGCCTTCCTTTCCATTCTATTCCACATTCCATTCTATTCCATTCCACATTCCATTACATTCCACATTCCATTACATTCCGTTCCACATTCCATTCCATTACGACCCACATTCCATTCCATTCCATTCCATTCCATTGCATTCTACATTCCATTCCATTCAGTTGTATCCAGATACCATTCCACATTCCATCCCATTCCATTCCACCTTCCATTCTACATTCCATTCCATTCCATTCCACATTCCATTCCATTCCATTGCATTGCATTCCACATTTCTTTCCTTTCCACTCCATTCCATTCCACATTCCATTCCTTTCCATTCCATTTCATTCCACTATCCATTCCACATTCCATTCCATTCCATTCCACATTCCATTTCACATTGCAATGCATTCCATTCCACATTCCATTCCACTTTCCTTTGCACGTTCCATTCCACGTTCTTTTCCACTACATTCCATTCCATTCCATTCTGAATTCCTTTTCATTCCATTCCAAATTATATTCGACTTTCCCTTGCATTCAATTCCACATTCCATTCCATTCAATTCCACATTCCATTTAATTCTATTACAGTCCATATTCCATTCCATTAAATCCCACTTTCCATTCCATTCCATTCCACGGTCCATTCTATTAAATTCCACATTCCATTCCATATTCCATTCCACATTCCATTCCGAATTCCAGTCACTTCCATTCCACATTCCATTCTTTCTATTCGACTTTCCATTCCATTCCATTAATCGTCCCTTTCCATTCCAGATTGCACTCAAAATAATTCCACATTCCATTCCATTCCATTCCACATTGCATCCCATTCCATTGCACGTTCCATTCCACTTTCCATCCGATTCCATTCCACGTTCCATTTCATTCCATTACACTTTCCATTTCATTCCATTCCACATTCCATTTCACATTCCATTCCACATACCATTCCACAATCCATTCCATATTCCATTTCACATTCCATTCCACATTCCATTTCACATTCCGTATTCCATTGCATTCCATTTCGGGTTCCATTCCATTCCACATTGCACTCCATTCTTTCCATATTCCATTCCATTCCATTCTACTTTCCATTCAGTTCAATTCCACATTCCATTCCACATTCCATTCCTTTCCATTCCATTCCACTTTCCATTCCATTCCACTTTCCATTCCATTCCATTCCATTCCATTCCGCATTCGATTCCTTTCCATTCCATTCCATTACACATTCAATTCCACATCCATTCTCTTCCATTCCTCATTGCATTATATTCTATTCCACATTAAATTCTATTCCATTCCATTGCACTTCCCATTCCAATCCATTCCAAGTTCTATTCCATTACATTCCACATTCCTTTCCATTCCATTCCACATTCCATTCCACCTTCTATTCCTCTCCATTCCACATTATATTCCATTCCATTCCTCTTTCAATTCCACTTTCTATTCCACGTTCAATTACACGTTCCTTACACCTTCCATTCCACATTCCATTCCAAATTCCATTCCATTCCATTCCACATTCCATTCCACTTTCCATTCCATTCCATTCCACATTCCATTCCATTCCTCTCCAATCTATTCCACATTCCATACCATTACAATCCACATTGTATTACACATTAAATTCCACATTCCAATCCACATTGCATTCCACATTCCATTCCCTACCATTGCACATTCCATTCCATTCTACGTTCCATTCCAACTTCCGTTACATACCGTTCCACATTCCATTCCACATTGCATTCCATTCCATTCCACAATCCATTCAACATTCCATCCAATTCCATTCCATATTCCGTTTCATTTCTTTCCACATTCCATTCCTTTACAGTCCACATTCCATCCCATTGCATTACACATTGCATTCCATATTCCATCCCATTCCATTACGTATTCCATTCCATTCCATTCCACATTCCATCCCTTTCGATTCCATGATCCATTCCATTCCATTACACTTTCCATTCCATACTCCCTTCCACATTCCATTCCACGTTCCATTCCACTTTCCATTCCTCGTTCCATTGCGCGTTGTATTCAATACTTTCCAATTTCCATTCCACATTCTACTCCATTCCATTCCACGTCCCATTCCACATTCCATTCCACATTCCATTCTACATTGAATTCCATTCCGTTACATTGTATTGTACATTGCATTCGACGTTCCATTCCACCTTCCATTCCACATTCCATTCCATTCCATTCCACATTCCACTCCACATTCCATTCCATTCTATTGCACATTCCTTTCGACATTCCATTTCACATTCCATACCACATTCCATTCCATATTGCGTTTCATATCCCATTCCACATTCCGTTCCATTCCATTCAACATTCCATGGCACATTCCATTACATTTCACTCGACATTCCATTCCATTCCATTCGACGTTCCTTTCTACCTTACATTCCACCTTCCATTCCACATTCCTTTCCACATTCCATTTCATTCCTTTCCACATTCCACTGCACATTCCATTCCATTCCATTCCACATTCCATTGCACATTCCATTCCATTCCATTCATCATTCCATTCCATTCCATTCCACATTCCATTCCATTGCTTTACACATTCCAATCCTTTCCACATTCCATTCCACGTTCCATTCCACATTCCATTCCATTCCATTTTACGTTCCATTCTACAATACTTTCCACTTTCAATTCCACTTTCCATTCCACTTTCCATTCCGTTCCTTTCCACATTCAATTCCACACTCTTCTCCACATTCCCTTCAACATTCCATTCCGTTCCACTCCACGTTTCATTGCCCATTCCATTCCACATTTCATTCCATTCCATTTCACATTCCATTAAGTTACATTCCACATTCCTTTCCTCATTCCATTCCACATTCCTTTCCATATTTCATTCCACATTCCTTTCCATTCCAGTCCACATTCCATTCTATTCAACATTCGATTCCATTCTATTCCACATTCGATTCCATTCCATTCCACATTCCATTCCACATTTCATTCCATTCCATTTCACATTCCATTCCATTACATTCCACATTCCTTTCCATATTCCATTCCACATTCCATTCCACATTCCATTCCATATTCCATTCCAAAATCCCTTCCATTCCTTTCCATATTCCGTTCCATTCCATTCCATTGCATTCTGCATTCCTGAACATTTAACAATGAATTCCATTCCACTCCACATTCCATTCAACTCCATTCCGCAATACATTCCATTGCATTCCACATTCCATTCCATTCCACACTCCATTCCATTCCATTCAATTACACATTCCATTCCACATTCCAATCCACATTCCATTCCATTCCATTCCATTCCACATTCAATTCCACTCCACGTTCCATTCCATTCCGTTCCACATTCAATTCCATTCGGTTCCATATTCCAGTATATTCCATTCCAATCCACATTCCATACCATTCGATTCCAATCCACATTCCATCACTTTCCTTTCCAAATTTCATCAAAATTCCATTCCATTCCATTCCGCATTAATTTCCATTCCATTCCCCATTCCAGTCCATTCCATTCCATTCCATTTTATTCCACATTCCATTCCTTTTCATTCCATTCCATATTGAATTCCATTCCATTCCACATTGCATTCCATTCCATTCCACATTCCATCCCACTCATTTCCACATTTCGTTGCCTTCAATTCCATTCCATTTCACATTCCATTCCATGCCATTCCACATTCCACACCATTGTTTTCAACATTCCATTCCACCTTCCATTAATATTGTTCCACTTTCCATTCCACATTCCATTCCACATTCGATTCAATTCCATTCCTCTTTCCATTTCCACCGATTCAATTGCATTCCACCTTGCATTCCATTCCATTCTATATTCCACTCCTTACCATTCCACATTCCATTCCATTCCATTCCACATTCCATTATGTTACTTTCCACATTCCGTTCCATTCCATATTCCATTGAACATTCCATTCCATTCCATTCCAAATTCCATTCAATTCCGACTCAAATTCAATTCCATTCCATTCCATTCCACATTCCATTCCATTCCATTACATTCAGATTCCATTCCACTTTCCATCTCATTCCATTCCATATTCCATTCTACATCCCATTCCATTCCACATTCCATTCTACATTCCATTCCATTCCACATTCCATTCTATTCCATTCCATTCCATTGCTCATTCCATTCCATTCCATTCTACTCCATTCCATTCCACAATGCATTGCATTCCATTCCATTCCACGTTCCATTCAATTCCATTCCACATTCCATTCCAAATTCCATTCCATTCCATAACACATTCCATTCCACATTGCATACAATTCTGTTCCACATTCCATTTCACGTTCCTCTGCAGGTTCCATTCCACGTTCTTTTCCACTACATTCCATTCCATTCCTTTCCATTGTGTTCTGAATTCCTTTCCATTCCATTCCAAATTATATTCGACATTCCATTCCATTCAATTCCACATTCCATTACATTCCATTCCACATTCCATTTCATTCCATGTCAGTCCATATTCCATTCCATTAAATTCCACGTTCCGTTTCATTCCATTCCACAGTCCATTCCACATTCCATTCCATTGCATTCGGTATTCCATTCCATTCCATTCCCCATTCCATTCCACATTCCATTCCATTACATTCTACATTGAATTCCACATTCCTTTCCAATCTGTTCCACATTCAATTGCATTTCATTCCATATTCCATTCCATTCCATTCCATTCCACATTCCATTCAATTCCATTCCATTCCACTGTCCACTCCACATTCCATCCCATTGGATTCCACATTCCATTCCATTCTACTCCACATTTCCTTTCCATTCCATTCCACATTCCTTTCCATTCCATATTCCCTTCCATTCCATTCCATATTCCATTCCATTCCATTCCGCATTCCATTCCATTCAATTTCACTTTCCATTCCATTCCATTCCATCTCATTTCACATTCCATTGCATTCCATACCACATTCCATTCCATTCCATTCCACTTTCAATTCCATATTCCATTCAATTCCATTCCATTACACATTCCATTCCACATTCCATCCCATTGCATTCCACATTTCATTCCATTCCATTCCACTTTCCATTCCATATTCCATTCCACATTCCATTCCCTTCCATTACATTACATTCCACATTCCACTCCATTCCATTACACATTTCATTCACTTCCATACCACATTCCATTCCACGCCATTAAACATTCCATTCCATTCTATTGCACATTCCATTCTGCATTCCATTCCATTCCACTCCACATTCCATTACACATTCTATTCCTTTCCATTATACATTCCGTTCCATTTCCCATTCCATTCCTTTCTACATTCCATTACATTCAATGCCAAATTCCGTTCCATTCCATTCCTTGACATTCCACTTTCCATTCCATTCCATTCTGCATTCCATTCCATTCCATTCCATATTGCATTTCACATTCCATTCAATTCCATTGCAGTCCATTCCACTTTCCATACCCTTCCATTCCACATTCCATTCCATTCCATTCAACAATCCATTCCCCATTACATTACCTTACATTCGACATTCCATTCCACATTTCATTCCATTCCATTCAACATTCCTTTCCACTTTTCATCCCAATCCATTCCATATTCCATTACACATTCCCTTCCATTCCATTCCACATTCCATTCCATTCCATTCCACATTCCATTCCATTCCATTCCATTCCAAATTCCATTCCATTCCTTTCCATTCCGTTCAAGATTCCATTCCATTCCATTGCACATTCCATACCATTCCACGTTGCATTCAATTACACATTCCATTCCACGTTCCGTTCCACTATCCATTTCACATTCCATTCCATTCCATTTCACAGTCCGATCCACATTCCAATCCATTCCATTCCACATAACATTGCATTCGATTCCACGTTGTATTCCATTGCATTCCCTTACACGTTCCGTTCCACTTTCCGTTCCACAATCCATTTCACGTTCCATTCCTTTCCATTCAACACCCCTTTCCACATTCCAATCCATTCCATTCCACATTATATAGCATTCCATTCGACTTTCCATTCAATTCAATTCCATTCCATTCCATTCCACATTCCATTCAATTCCATCGCATTCCACATTCCATTCTACATTCCATCCCATTACATCTCACATTCCATTCAACATTCCATTCCATTCCAATCCACGTTCCATAGCAGATTCCATTCCATTCCACATTCCTTTCCATTCCGTTCCACATTCCATTCCATTTCGTTCAACTTTCCATTCCACTCAATTCTATTCCACTCCATATTCCATTACATTCCATTACATTCCAGATTCCATTCCACATTCCATCCCATTGCATTCCACATTCCATTCCACATTCCGTTCCATTCAGTTAAACATTCCATTCCATTCCATTATGTTCCATTCCACATTCCATTACATTTCGTTCCATTCCATTCCACATTCCATTCCATTTCGTTCCATTCCATTACACATTCCATTCCATTGCATTCCACTCCACATTCCATTCCACATTCCAATCCATTCCTTTCCACATTACATTGCATTCCATTCCACTTTCCATTCCATTCAATTCCATTCCTTTCCATTCCACATTCCATTCCATTCCATTCCATTCCATTCCTTTCCATTCCACATTCCATTCCATTCCATTCCATTCCATTCCATATTCCATTCCATTCCATTCCACCTTCCATTTCATTCCATTCTATTCCATTCCACGTTTCATTTCACATTCCATTCCACATTATATTCATTTCATTCCACATTCTATTCCACAGTACATTCCAAATTTTATGCCACATTCCATTCCATTCCCTTCCACCATCCATTCAACATTCCATTCCATTTCATTCTACATTGGATTCCACATTCCATTCCGTTCCATTCCACTTTCCAATCCCCTTTAGATTCCACGTTCCATTCCACATTCCATTCCATTCCATTCCACGTTGCATTCCACGTTCCTTTCCATTCCATTCCAAGTTCCATTCCACGTTCATTCTACGTTCCATTCCATTACATGCCACGTTATATTCCACATTCCATTCCATTCCATTCTACGTTCCATTCCTCGTTCCTTTCCATTCTATTCCACGTTCCATTCCATTCCATTCCACGTTCCATTTCATGCCGTTTTACCTTCCATTCCACATTTCAATTCGCATTCCATTCCATTCCATTCCATACCACACTCCTTTCCGTTCCATTCCACATTCCATTCCATTCTATTCCACACTCCTTTCCATTCCATTCTATTCACCATTCCATTGAATTCCATTCCGCATTCCATTCCATTCCATTCCGCATTCCATTCCATTCAATTCCGCATTCCATTCCACCTTCTGTTCCACAATCCATTCTGTTTCTTTCAAGATTGCATTCCACACTCCATTCCACATTCCATTCCGTTCCATTTCACATTCATTTCCATATTCCATTCCACATTCCATTCCATTCCATTCCACATACCATTCCATGTTCCATTCCATTCCATTTCACATTCCGTTCCATTCCATTCCACATTCCCTTCCGCATTCCATTCCACATTCCGTTCCATTTCATTCCACATTCTGTTCCATTCCATTCCACATTCCCTTCCACATTCCATCCCACATTCCATTCCATTCCCTTCCCCATTCCATTCCACATTATATTCTATTCCATTCCACATTCCGTTCCATTCCATTCCACATTCCATTCCACATACCTTTCCACATACCATTCCATTCCATTCCACATTCCATTCCATTCCATTCCACTTTCTGTTCCACATTCCCTTCCGTATTCCATTCTATTCCATTCCACGTATGATTCCACATGTTATTCCGCTAGATTCCACATTCCATTTCATTCCATTCCATATTCCATTCCACTTTGCCGTCCACGTTCCATTCCACGTTCCACTCCACATTCCATTCCATTACATTCCACGTTCAATTCCGTTTTCCCTTTCACATTCCATTCCACATTCCATTTCATTATCTTTTCCTTCCCATTGCACATTCCATTCCACATTCCATTCCATTCCTTTCCACATTGCAGTCCGTGTTCCATTTCACGTTCCATTCCATTCCATTCCACGTACCATTCCACTTTCCATTCCATGTCCCATTACATTCCACTGCAGGTTCAATTCTACATTCACTTCCAATCCATTTCACGTTCCATTCTACATTCCATTCCAAATTCCATTCCGTTCCATTCCAGATTCCATCCCACACTCCATGCCGTTCCATTCCAAATTCCATTCCATGTACCATTGAACATTCCATTCCACATTCTATTCCACATTAAATTACACAGTCCATGCCATTCCACTACAATTTCCATTCCACAATACATTCCACATTCCATTCCTTTCCATTCCACATTACTTTCCACAATCCATTCCACGTTCCATTCCACGTTCTGTTCCACCTTCCATTCCATTCCATTCCATTCCATTCCACGTGCAATTCCATTCCATTCAACTTTCCATTTCATGCCGTTCCAGGTTGCATTCCACATTTCATTTCACATTCCTTTCCATTCCATTCCATTCCACTCCACATTCCATTCCTTTCCAATCCACATTCCATTCCCTTCCAATCCACATTCTATTCCATTCCATTAGATGTTCCATTCCATTCCACGTTCGATTCCTTTCCATTCCACATTCCATTCGATTCCACATTCCATGCCAATCCATTCCACATTCCATTCCAATGCATTCCACTTTCCATTCCATTCCGTTCTATTCCACATTCTGTTCCATTCCATTCGACATTCCATTCCATGTTCCATTCCATTCGACATTCCATTCCATATTCCATTCCAATTCATTCTATTCCACATTCTATTCCAATCCATTCCACATTCCATTTCACATTCCATTCCAATTCATTCTATTTCACATTCCATTCCACTCCATTCCACATTCCATTCCATGGCATTCCACATTCCATTCCACGTTCCATTCCACATTCCATTCCACGTTCCATTCCATGTTCCATTCCATTCCATTACACATTCCATTACAGAACATTCCAAATTTCATTCCACATTCCTTACCTCATTCCATTCCATTCTATTCTATTCCACATTCAATTCCACTTTCCATTCCATTCCATTCCAGATTCCATTCAAAATTCCATTCCACATTCCATTACACGTTCCATGCCATTCCATTAAATATTCCATTCCATTCCATTCCATTCCACCTTCCATTCCATTCAATTTCACCTTTCATTCCATTACATTGCTTCCCAAATTCCATTCTGTTCCATTCCGTATTTCATTCCATTGCATTCCACTCTATTCCACATTCCACTCCATTCCATTCTATTCAACATTCCATTCCATTATATTCCACATTCCATTCAATTACATTCCACATTCCATTCCACATTCCATTCCACATTCTATTCCACGTTCCATTCTTTTGCATTCCACATTCTCTTCCATTCCATTCCACATTCCATTCCCTTCAGTTCCTCATTCCTTTCAATTCCTTTGCATTCCACATTGCATTCCATTCCATTCCATTCCACATTCGATTCCTTTCTATTCCACTTTCCATTCCATTGCATTCCACATTCCGTTCCAAATTCCATTCCATTCCATTCTATTCCACATTCCATTCCATTCGATTCCACATTCCAGTCCATTCCATTCCACATTCCATTCCACAATCCATTGAACGTTCCTTTCCATACCATTCCACATTCCATTCCACGTTGCATTCCATATCATTCCACTTTCCATTCTGCATTCCATTCCATTGCCTTCCACGTTCCTTTCCATTCCATTCCACATTCCTTTTCATTTCATTCCACATTCCCTTCCACATTCCATTTCACATTCCATTACACAGTTCATTGCACATTTCATTTCACATTCCACATTCCATTCCATTCCATTTCACGTTCCATTCCGTTCCATGTTCCATTCCATTCCATTCCAAATTCCATTCCATTCCATTCCACATTCCAATCAGTTCCATTCCACATTCCATTCCACATTCCATTCCACAATCCATTCCATTCGATTCCTCATTCCTTTCAATTCCATTCCACATTCCTTTAAACATTCCATTCTACTTTCCGTTCCATTCAATTCCATTCCAAATTCCATTTCATTACTTTCGACAATCCACTCCATTCCATTCCATTCCATTTCACGTTCCAATCCATATTCCATTCCATTCCATTCCATTTCATTCCATGTTCCATTCCGCATTCCATTCCATTCCATTTCATTCCATTCCATTCCACATTCCATTCCACGTTCCATATCCTTCTATTGCACATTCCATCCCATTCCATTCCACATTCCATTCCGTTCCTTTCCATTCGACAGTGCATTGCATTCCACGTTCCATTCCATTCCATTCCATTCCACATTCCATTCATTTCCATTCCACCTTGCATTCCATTCCATTCCTCATTTCATTCCACGTTCCTCTCCACATTCCATTGCACGTTCCATTCCACGTTCCATTCCACATTCCATTTAAATTTCCCTTCCATTACATTCCACATTCCATTCCCCGTTCCAATCCATTCCATTCCACGTTCCATTCTACATTCCTTTCCTTTGCATTCCTTTTTCCATTACACATTCTATTCCCCATTCCACTGAGTTTCATTCCAGATTCCATTCCATTCCATTTCACATTCCATTCCACATTCCATTCCACATTCCATTCCACATTCTATTCCACTCTCTATTCCAATCCATTCCAGGTTCCATTTCACTTTCCATTCCACACTCCATTCCACATACCATTCCACGTTCTAGTCCATTGCATTCCACTTTCCATTCCCTGTTCCATTCTATTCCCTTCCACGTAACATTCTACATTCCTTTTGTTTGCATTGCACGTTCAATTCCACATTCAATTCCACATTCCATTCCTTTCCATTCCACATTCCATTCACTTGCAATCCACATTCCATTCCAAATTCCATTCCACGTTCCATCCCTCGTTCCATTCCACCATCCATTCCACGTTCCATTCCACATTCCATTCCATTCCTTTTCACATTCCATTCCACGTTCCATTCCATTCAATTAAACATTCCATTCTATTTCCATTTCACAGTCCATTACATTCCATTGCATTCCACATTCCCACTGCATTCCATTCTGCATTCCATCCCACTTTCCATTCCATTCCATTTCATATTCCTTTCCATTACATAACACATTCCTTTCCACATTCCATTACAATCCATTCGAAATTCCATTCCATTCCATTCCACAATCCATTGCACATTCCATTCGACATTACATTCCATTCCACGTTCCATTCCATTCCATTCCACATTCCATTCCAAAGTCCTTTAAATTCCATTCCACATACCATTCCAGATTCCAAACCATTCCACATTCCATTCCACATTCCATTCCAATCGATTTCACATTCCATTCCAATCCACATTCAATTCCATTCGACATTGCATTCCATTCCTTTCCACCTTCTATTCCACGTTCCATTTGACGTTCCATTCCACGTTCTATTCCACTCCATTCCACAATCCATTTCATGTTCCATTTGAAGTTCCATTCCACGTTCTATTCCAAATTTCATTCCATTCCATTTCGTATACCATTCCACATTCCATTCCATTCCATTCCACATTCCATTCCATTCCATGCCAATCCTTTCCAAATTCCATTCAGTTCCATTCCATTCCATTCCACGTAGCATTCCACGATCCATTCCATGTTACATTCCATTCAATTCCACTTTCCATTCCACATTCCATTCCACATTCCATTACATTCCATTCAACATTCCACCCTACATTCCAGTCCATTCCATTCCACTTTCCATTTCATTCATTTCCATTCCATTCCACATTCCATTCCATTCCATTGCACCTTTCATTACATTCCCTTCCACGTTCCATTCCACTTTCCATTCCACATTCCATCCCACTGTCCATTCCACGTTCCATTCAATTTTCCATTCCCCATTCCATTGCACGTTCCATCACACTTTCCATTCCATGTTCAATTCCAGTCCATTCCATATTCCTTTCCACTCCATTCCACTTTGCATTGCATTGCTTTCCACATTCCATTCCATTCCATTCCATTCCATATTCCATTCCACATTTCATTCCATTCCATTCCACATTCCATTCCAAATTCCATTCCATTCCATTCCACATCCCATTCAACATTCCATTCCAAATTCCATTCCACATTCCATTTCAGAATACATTCATTCCATTCCATTTCATATTCCATTCCACTTTCCATTATATTTCATTCCACTTTCCATTCCAAATTCCATTCCATTCCCTTCCGCGTTCTATTCTATTCCATTTCAAATTCTGTTCCATTTCATTCCTTTCCACATTCCATTCCATTTCACTTTGCATTCCATTCCACTTTCCATTCCATACCATTCCACATTCCATTCCATTCCATTCCATATTTCATTTCATTCCATTTCATTACATTCCACATTCCATTCCTTTCCATTTCACGTTCCTTTCCATTCCATTCCATTCCATTCCACAATCCATTACATTCTGTTCCACATTCCATTCCATTCCATTCCGAGTTCAATTTCGTTGCATTCCACATTCTATTCCATTCCTTTACTTTACACATTCCATTTCATTCCATTCCACATTCCGTTCCATACCACTCCATTCAATTCCACTTTCCAATCCACATTCTATTCCACATTCCTTTCCATTCCATTACACATTCCACCCTATATTCCAATCCCTTCCTTTCCACATTCCATTCCATTCATTTCCATTCCATTCCACATTCCACTCCCTTCCAGTCCACCTTCCATTCCATTCCCTTCGATGTTCCATTCCACGTTCCATTCCACGTTCCATCCCACTTTCCGTTCCACGTTCCATTCCATTTTCCATTCCACATTCCTTTCCACGTTACATCCCACGTTCCATTCCAAGTTCAATTCCAGTCCATTCCACATTCCACTCCATTCCATTCCATATCCCATTCCACTCCATTCCGCATTGCATTGCATTGCTTTCCACATTCCATTCCATTCCATTCCAGATTCCATTCCAAATTCCCTTCCATTCCATTCCACATTCATTTGCAAATTCCATTCCACATTCCATTCTACATTCCATTCCATTCCATTCCACATTCAATTCCATTCCATTCCATTCCACATTCCATTCCGTATTCCATTACTCATTCCATTCCGCATTCCATTCCATTGCATTCCACTTTCCATTCTATTTCATTCTACATTCCATTACAAATTCAATTACATTCCGTTTCACTTTCCATTCCACATTCCATTCCTAATTCCATTACATTCCTTTCCACATTCCATTCCGCATTCCATTCCACATTCCATTTCATTCCACATTACATTCCATACCATTCAACATTCCATTCCTTTCCATTCCAGATTCCATTCCATTCCATTCCACATTCCATTCCACATTCCATTTCATTCCACATTAAATGCCATACCATTCAACATTCCATTCCTTTCCATTCCAGATTCCATTCCATTCCATTCCACATTCCATTCCACATTCCATTTCTTTCCACATTACATTCCATACCATTCAACATTCCATTCCTTTCCATTCCAGATTCCATTCCATTCCATTCCATTTCTTTGCACATTCCATTACTTTCCATTCCACATTCCGTTGCGGACCATTCCATTCCATTCCACATTCCTTTCCACATTTCATTCCACTTTCAATTCGATTGCATTTAACCATCCACTCTACTTTCCAATCCATTACATTCCACATTCCATTGCATTCCTTTCCATTCCATTCCACATTCCATACAATTCCATTCCACCTTCCGTTCCATTCTCTTGCATGATCCATTCCACTTTCCATTCCATGTTCCATGCCACTTTCCATTACACTTTCCATTCCATTTTCCATTACTCGTTGCATTCCACATTCCCTCTCACGTTCCAATCCATTTTCAATTCCAGTCCATTCCACATTCCATTCCATTCCATTTCATATTCCATTCCATTCCAAATTCCATTCCATTCCATTCCCCTTTCCATTCCACATTCTGTTCCAAATACCATTCCAGATTCCATTAATGATTCCATTCCACTTCCCATTCCACATTCCATTCCATTCCATTCCCCATTCCATTCCCCATTGCATTACATTCCATTCCCCATTCCGTTCCACATTCCATTCCATATTCCATTCCATTCCATTTCACAATACATTCCATTCCATTCCACAATACATTCTGCATTCTATTCCATTCCATTCCACATTCCATTCCACATTCCATTCCTTTCCACATTCCATTCCATTACATTCCGTATTCCATTCCACCTTTCATTCCATTCCACATTCCATTCCACATTCCTTTCCTTTCCATTCCACATTCCATTCCATTCCATTCCATTCCACATTCCATTCCATTCCTTTCCATATTCCACTTCATTCCATTCCACATCGCATTGCATTGCATTCCACATTCCATTGCACATTCCATTCCATTCCATTAAACATTCCACTCCACATTCCATTCCATTCCACATTACATTCCATACCATTCTACTTTCCATTTCATTCCATTCCACATTCCATTCCATTCCATTCCACATTCCATTCTGCATTCCATTCCATTCCATTCTACATTCCGTTCCACATTCCATTCCATTCCATTTCACATTCCATTCCATTCCGTTCCATTCCATTCAGCATTCCATTCCATTCCATTCAACATTCCATTCCGTTCCATTCCTTTCCACATTCCATTTCTTTTCATTCCACATTCCATTGCGGACCATATTATTTCATTCCACATTCCATTCCACATTCCATTCCATTCCATTCCACATTCCACTCTACATTCCATCCATTCCATTCAATTCCACATTCCATTCCATTCCTTTCCATTCCATTCCAAACTCCATTCCTTTCCATTCCACCCTCCATTGCATTCTCTTCCACGTTCCATTCCTCGTTCCGTTCCACGTTCCATTCCACATTCACTCCCACGTTCCACTTCATGTTCATTTCCAGTCCATTCCACATGCCATTCCTCTCCATTCCATATTCCATTTGATTCCATTCCACATTGCATTGCATTGCTTTCCACTTTCCATTCCATTCCAAACCACCTTCCGTTCCACATTCCACTTCATTCCATTGTGCATTCTATTCCAAATGCCATTCCATTCAATTCCACATTCCATTCCATTCCATTCCACCTTCCATTCCATTCCCTTCCACGTTCCATTCCACTTTCCGTTCCACCTTCCATCCCACGTTCCATTTCACTTTCCATTCCAAGTCCCATTCCACATTCCACCCCACATTCGATTCCATGTTCAATTCCAGTCCATTTCACATTCCATTCCAAATTCCATTCCACATTCTCAACCATTCCATTCAATTCCATTCCGCAATCCATTCCGTTCCATTGCATATTCCATTCCATTCCATACCACATACCATTCCACATTCAATTCCATTCCATTCCGCATTCCATTCTAGATTCCATTCCATTCCATTGCACATTCCTTTCCATTCGACTTTCCAATCCAAATGCCATTTCATTCCATTCCACAATCCATTCCATTCCATTCCACATTCCATTCCATTCCGTTTAACATTCCATTCCATTCCACATTCCTTTCCACATTCCACTTCATTCCATTCCACAATCCATTCCGTTCCATTCCACATTCCACTCCATTCCATTCCATTCCATTCCATTCCATTTCACATTCCTTTCCATTCCATTCCACATTCCATTCCACATTCCTTTTCATTCCATTCCAAATACCATTTTGTTCCATACCACATTCCATTCCTTTCCATTCCATTTCATTCCATTCCATTCCATTCCATTCCATACGATTTCACATTCCATTCCTTTCCATTCCTTTCCATTCCATTCCACATTCCTTTCCATTCCATTCCATTCCATTCCATTTCACATTCCATTCCTTTCCATTCCTTTCCATTCCATTCCACATTCCTTTCCATTCCATTCCATTCCATTCCATTCCACATTCCATTCCACTTTCCATTCCATTCCATTTCACGTTCCATTCAATTCCATTCCACAATCCATTGCATTATATTCCACATTCCATTCCATTCTGTTCCGAATTCCATTCCATTCGATTCCACATTCCATTGTATGCCATTCCTTTCCACATTCCATTTCATTCCATTCCACATTCCATTCCATACCATTCCATTCCTTTCCAGATTCCATTCCACATTCCATTCGACATTCCATTCCATTCCATTAGTCATTCCACCCTACATTCCAGTCCATTCCATACCAATTTGCATTCCATTCATTTCCATTCCATTCCACATTCCTTTCCATTCCATTCCACCATCCATTCCATTCCCTTCCACGTTCCATTCCACTTCCCATCCCACTTTCCATTCCACGTTGTATTCCATTTCCCTTTCCCCATTCCATTCCATGTTCCATCCCATGTTCCATTCCATGTTCAAATCCAGTACATTCCACATTCCATTCCATTCCATTCCATATTCCATTCCACTCGATTCCACATAGCACTGCATTGCTTTCCACATTCCATTCCATACATTTCCATTCCATTCCACATTCCATTCCACATTCCATTCCGTTCCATTGGATATTCCACCCTACATTCCAGTCCGTTCCATTCTAATTTGCATTCCATTCATTTCCATTCCATTCCACATTCCTTTCCATTCCATTCCACCATCCATTCCATTCCCTTCCACGTTCCATTCCACGTTCCGTTCCACTTCCAATCCCGCTTTCCATTCCACGTTGTATTCCATTTTCCTTTCCCCATTCCATTCCATGTTCCATCCCATGTTCCATTCCATTTTCAAATCTAGTCCATTCCACATTCCATTCCGTTCCATTCTGTATTCCATTCCACTCGATTCCACATAGCATTGCATTGCTTTCCACATTTCATTCCATTCCATTCCATTCCATTCCATATTCCATTCCACATTCCATTCCATTCCATTCCGCATTCCAATCCAAATTCCATTCCATTCCATTCCACATTCCATTCCACATTCCATTCCATTCCGCATTACAATCCAAATTCCATTCCATTCCATTCCACATTCCATTCCAATTTCCATTCCACATTCCATTCCAGATTGCATTCATTCCATTTCATTCCATTCCACTTTCCATTCCATACCGTTCCATTCCATTCCAGATTCCATTCCACATTCCATTCCACATTCCGTTCCATTCCATTCCACATTCCACGCTACATTCCAGCCCATTCCATTCCAATTTCCATTACATTCATTTCCATTTCATTCCACATTCCATTCCATTCCATTCCACCTTCCATTCCATTCCCTTCGACGTTCCATTCCACGTTCCATTCCACGTTCCATTGCACCTTCCATTCCACGTTCCATTCCATTTTCCTTTTCCCATTCCATTCCATGTTCCATCCCATGTTCCATTCCATGTTCAATTCCAGTCCATTCCACATTCCACTCCATTCCATTCCATATTCCTTTCCACTCCATTCCACGTTGCATTGCATTGATTTCCACATTCCATTCCATTCCACACTCCATTCCACTTTCCATTCCAATCCATTACACATTCCATCCCAAATTCCATTCTATTCCATTCCACATTCCATACTACATTCCATTCCACTTTCCATTCCAAATTCTATTCAACATTCCATTCCAGATTGTATTCATTCCATTGCATTTCGTATTCCATTCCACATTCCATTATATTCCATTTCATTTTCCATTCCACATTCCGTTCCATTCCGATCCACATTCTATTCCATTCCATTTCAAATTCCATTCCATTTCATTCCATTCCACAATCCATTCCATTCCACTTTTCATTCCATTCCACATTCCATTCCATTCCATTTCACATTCCATTTAATTCCACTTCATTACGTTCCACATTCTGTTCCACATTCCATTCCATTCCATTTCACGTTCCTTTGCATTCCATTCCATTCCATTCCATTCCATTCCATTCCTCAATCCATTCAATTTTATTCCACATTCCTTTCCAATCCATTCCGAATTCAATTCCATTCCATTTCACTTTCCATTCCATTCCATTCCTTTCCACATTCCATTTCATTCCATTACACATTCCATTCCATACCACTCCATTCCATTCCATTTTCAATTCCACATTCCATTCCACATTCCATTCCTTTCCATTCCACATTCCACCATCTATTCCAATCCATTCCATTCCACATTCCATCCCATTCAACATTCCACATTCCACATTCCATTCCATTCTATTCCACATTCCATTCCATTTCTTTCGACTTTCTATTCCACGTTCCATTCCAAGTTCCATCCCACTTTCCATTCCAAGTTCCGTTCCATTTTCCATTCCACATTCCATTCCACGTTTCATCCCCCGCTCCATTCCATGTTAAATTCCAGTCCGTTCCCCGTTCCATTCCATTCAATTCCATATCCCATTCCATTCCATTCCACATTGCATTGCATTGCTTTCCTCCTTCCATTGCATTCCATTCCACATTCCATTCCACATTACATTCCATGCCTTTCCACATTCCATTCCAAATTCCATTGCATTAAATTCCACATTCCATTCCACTTTCCATTGCAAATTCCATTCGACATTCCATTCCACATTCCATTCCACATTCCATTCTACATTTCATTCCATTCCATTCCATTCCATTCCATTCCATTCCAAATTCCATTCCACATTGCATTACTCATTCCATTTCACATTCCATTCCATTGCCTTCCACAATCCATTCTAGTCCATTCCACATTCCATTACATATTCATTTCCATTGCATTCCACATTCCATTTCATTCCATTCCATTCCATTCCGTTCCACATTCCATTCCACATTCCATTGTATACCATTTCACATTCCATTCCATTCCATTCCACATTCCATTCCATTCCATTCCACATTCCATTCCATTCCATTCCATTCCTCAGTTCATTCTACATTCCATGCCATTGCACGTTCCATTCCATTAAATTACACGTTACATTCCACTTTCTATTCCATGTTACATTCCATTACATTCTACGTTCCAGTGCACGTTCCATTCCACTTTGCATTAAATTTCTTTCCACCTTCCATTCCACATTCCATTAAACATTACATTCCATTCAATTCCAAGTTCCATTGCACATTCCATTCCATTAATTTCCACTTTCCATTGCACATTCCATTCCATTCCATTCCACTTTCCCTTCCATTCCATTCCACATTATATTCCATTCCATTCCACATTCCGTTTCTCATTCCTTTCCATTCCATTCCAATTTCCATTCCACATTCCATTCCATTCCATTCCACTTTGCTTTCCACCCAGCATTCCATTCCATTCCGCATTCCATTCCATTCCATTCCACGTTCCTTACCATTATGTTCCATTCCTTTGCAAAATGCATTCCATTCCACTCCACTTTGCATTCCACATTCCAATCCAATCCATTCCATATTCCATTCCACATTCCATTCCTCATTCCATTCTATTCTACATTCTATTCCTTTCCATTCCATTCTGTTCCACATTCCGTTCCATTGCATTCTACATTCCATTCCACATTCCATTCCATTCCATTCCACATTCCATTCCATTTGACTGCACATTTTTTGCCAAATTCCATTCCATACCATTCAACATTCCATTCCACATTGCATTCCATTCAATTGCTCATTCAATTCCAAATTCCATTCCATTCAGTTCCACATTGCATTCGATATTCCAATTTACATTCCATTCCACATTCCATTCCATTCCATTCATTTCCACATTACATTCTATTCCATTCCACATTCCGTTCCACTCCATTCAACATTCTTTTCCCTTACATTCCATTCCACATTCCATTCCATTCCAATCCACATTCCATTCCATATTGCATTCCATTCCATTCCATATTTCATTCCATTCCATTCCTCATTCCATACCATTCAATTTCACATTCCATTCCATTCCATTCCACGTGATATTCCAGATTCCATTCCATTCCTTTCCACATTACATTCTATTCTATTCCATTCCATCCCCACGTTCCATTCCACTCCATTACACATTGCATTCCATTCCACTCCATTCCACATTCCGTTCCACATTATATTTCATACCACGTTCCATCCTGCATTCCATTCCACATTCCATTCCACGTTCCATTCCACATTCCATTCCATTCTGTTACAATTTCCATTCCACATTCCATTCCACATTCTATTCCACGTTCCATTTCACATTCCATTCCATTCCGTTACTCTTTCCTTTCCACATTCCATTCAACTCCATTCCACATTCCATACCATTCCATTCCACATTCCATACCACATTTCTTTCCATTCCATTCCACATTCCATTATACATTCAATTCCATACCACGTTCCATTCCTCATTTCTTTCTATTCCATTCCACATTCCATTCCATGTTCAATTACATTTCATTTCACATTCCATTCTACATTCCATTCCATTCCTTTCCGTTCCAAATTTTATTCCATTCCATTCCACATTCCATTCGATTTCATTCCATTCCATTCCATTCCACATTACAGTCCACATTCTATTCCATTCCATTCCACATTCCATTCCAATTCATTCCACTTGCCAGTCCACATTCCATTCAATTCCATTCCACATTCCATTCCACATTCCATTCCGTATCACGTTCCATTCCAAATTCCATTCCACATTCCAATCCAACTTCTTTTCCATATTCCATTCCATTCCATTCCACTTTCTTTTCCACATTCCATACAATTCCATTCCACATGCCATTCCATTCAATTCCGCATTGAAATCCGTCTCAATCCAAATTCCATTCCATTCCATTCCACGTTCTGTTACATACAACATTACATTCCATTCCAATCCACATTCCATTCCATTCAATTCTACATTCCATTCCCTTCATTTCCATTCCATTCCACATTCCATTCCACATTCCATTGCATTGCATTCCAATTTCCATTCCACTTTCCATTCCACATTCCATTCCACATTTCATTCCATTGCATTCCACATTCCTTTCAACATCGCATTCCTTTCCATTCCACATTCTTTTCCACATTCCATTAGACATTCCATTCCGCAATCCATTTCACATTCTATTCCATTCCACATTCGATTCCATTTCATTCCATTCAACATTACATTCCGTTCCAATTCACATTCCATTCCACTCCATTACACATTCCATTCCATTCCATTCCATTCCGTTGTGCATTCCATTCTATTCCATTCCATTGCACATTCCATTCCACATTGCATTACATATTGCATTGCATTTTCCATTCCATTCCATTCCACATTCCATTCCATTCCATTCCACATTAATTTCCAAATCCATTCTACATTCCATTCCACATTCCATACCATTCCATTCCATTCCAAATTCTATTCCACATTCCATTCAATTCCATTCTTCATTCCATTCCACATTCCATTGCATTCCATTCCACATTCCATTCCACATTCCATTCCATTCCACATTCCACTGTATTCCGTTCCACATTCCATTCCATTCCATTCCACATTCCATTCCATATTCCATTCCGCATATAATTCCATTCCATTCCATTCCATTACACATTCTTTCCATTCCTTTACATTCCACATTCCATTCCATTCCATTCCATTCCACATTCCATTCCACATTCCATTCCATTGCATTCCTGTTCATTCCACATTAAATTCCACACTCCCCATTCCATCCACGTTCTATTCCATGTTCCATTCCTTTCCATTCCATATTACATTCCATTCCTTTCCACATTCCATACCATTGTATTCCCCAATCCATTCCATTCCATATTACATTCCATTCCTTTCCACATTCCATACCATTATATTCCCCATTCCATTCCATTCCATTCCGCTTTCAAATCCATACTCCATTCCATTCCACTCCACATTCAATTCCAAATTCCATTCCTTTCCTTTCCACCTTCCATTCCATTCCGTTCCACATTCTATTCCATTCCATTCCATCTCCCATTCCATTCCATTCCACATTACATTCCATTGCACTTTCCAAATCGTTCCATTTCACATTCCATTCCACCTTCCTTTCATTCCGTTCTATTCCAAATTCCATTCCTTTCCGTTCTATTCCACATTCCATTCCAGTCAATTGCGCATTCCATTCTATTCCATTCCATATTCTATTCCACGTTCCACTCCACGATCCATTGCTTTCCATTCCACATTCCATTCCTTTCCATTCCACTTTCCATTCCATATTCCATTTCATTTCTTTCGACATTCCTTTCCATTCCATTACACATTCCATTCCACGTTCCGTTTCACATTCCATTCCACATCCCATTCCATTGCACATGACTTTCCATATTCCATTCCATTCCATATTCCATTAGACTTTACCTTCCATTCCATTCGTCATACCATTCCATTCCGTTACACATTCCACATTCCATTCCACGTTCCATTCCATTCAATTCCACGTTCAATTCCACCATCCATTCCATTCTATTTCACGTTCCATTCCACATTCCATTCCACTTCCCATTCGTCGTTCCATTCCATTCCATTCCACGTTCCATTCCATCTTCCATTTCACATTCCATTCAATTCCATTGCATTCCATTCCGCATTAAATTCCACATTCCATTTTACATTCCATTCCACTTTCCATTCCATTCCACTTCACATTCCATTCCATTCCACATTCCATTCCACATTCCATTCCATTCCGTTCCACATTGCATTCCACCTTCCATTCCATTCCATTCCACATTCTATTCCATTCCAGATTCCATTCCATTCCACTTTCCATTCCATTGCAATCCATTCCACTCCACGTTCCATTCCCACATTCCCTTCCGATTCATTAGAAGTTGCATTCCATTCCATTCCACCTTCCATTCCATTCCATTCCACGTTCCATTCTATTCCATTCCACGTTCCATTCCGCTTTCCATTCCAATCCATTCGACATTCCATTCCACATTCCATTCCATTCAATTCCACATTCGATTCCACTTTCCATTCCACTTTCCAATGCATTCCATTCTACATTCCTTTCCACATTCCATTCCATTTCTTTCCAAATTCCATTCTCCTTTCCTTTCCTTTCCATTCTAAATTCCATTCCACATTCCTTTCCATTCCATTTCAGTCCACACACCATTCCATTCCATTCCATTCCACGTTCCATTCCATTCCAAATTCCATTCCATTCCATTCAACATTCCATTCCATTCCATTCCACATTCCATTTCACTTTCCTTTCCACGTTCCATACCACGTTCAATTCCACGTGCCATTCCACGTTCTATTACACCTTCCATTCCATTCTATTCCATTCCATTCCAGATTCCGTTCCATTCCTATCAAAATTCCATTCCTAATTCCAATACTTTCCATTCCACATTCCATTCCACATTGCATTAGATTGCATTCTATTCCATTCCATTCCAGATTCCATTCCACTCCATTCCACATTCCATTCCACATTCCATTCCATTACATTCCAACTTTCATTCAATCCTATTCCATTCCACCTTTCATTCCATTCCATTCCAGATTCCATTCCATTCCATTCCAACTTTTATTCCATCCCATTCCATTCCACCTTTCATTCCATTCCATTCCACATTCCATTCCATTCCTTTCCACATTCCATTCCACCTTTCATTCCATTCCATTCCACATTCCATTCCATTCCTTTCCACATTCCATTCCATTGCATTCCACATTCCAGTCCATTCCATTCCCCATTCCATTCCATCCCACTCCATTCACATTCCATTCCATTCCATTCCATTCCTTTCCTTTCCACATTCTATTCTACATTCCATTTTATTCCATTCCTCATTCCATTTCACATTCGATTCAATTCCATTCCACAATCCATTCAATTCCATTGCACAATCCATTCAATTCCATTCCATTTCCATTCCATTCCACTCCACATTCCATTCCATTCCACTCCACATTCCATTACATTCCATTCCACATTCCATTCCATTCCATTCCACATTCCATTCCACTTTCCATTCCACATTACTTTCCATTCCATTACACAATCCATTCAATGTTACATTCCTTTCCTTTCTACATTCTATTCCACACTACTTTCCTTTCATTCCACATTCCATTCCATTCCATTCCACATTCCATTCCTCATTCCATTCCGCATTACATTCCATTCCACATTCCTTTCCATTCCTTTGCACTTTGCTTTCCGCATTCCATTCCACATTCCATTCCATGCTATTTCACATTCCATTCCACATTCTATTCCATTCCAATCCACATTCCATTCCATTCCATTCCACATTACACTCCATTCCATTTCACGTTCCATTCCATTCCATTCCACGTTCCATTCCATTCTCTTCCACTTTACATTGCATTCCCTTCCACGTACCAATCCATGTTGCATGCCACGTTCCATTCCACGTTCCATTCCATTCCATTCCACGTTCCATTCCGTTGCATTCCACCATCCATTCCATTCCATTCCACTTTCCATTCCATTCCATTCCACATTCCATTCCATTTCATTCCACATTCCAGTACCCTTTCCTCTCCATTCCATTCATTATTCCATTCCACATTATATTCCATTCAATTCCATTCCACACACCATTCCATTCTGTTCCATTCCACATTTCCTTCCATTCCATTTCATTGCACATACTATTCCATTCCATTACCCGTTCCTTTCCATTCCAAATTCCATTCCATTCCATTCTACATTCCATTCCATTCCATTCCACATTACATTCCATTCCATTCCACTCCCCATTCCATTCCATTCCATTCCACTTTCCATTCCATTCCATTCCACATTCCATTGCATTCCTGTCCAAATACCATTCCATTACATTCCCCTTTCCATTCCTTTCCATTCCGCATTCAATTCCATTATATTCCTCCTTCCATTCCATTCCATTCCATTTCACATTCCATTCCATTCCATTCGACATTCCATTCCACATTCCATTGCATTCCATTCCACATTCCATTCCATTCCATTCCACATTCAATTACATTCCATTCCACTTTTTGTTCCATTACATTCCATGTTCCATTTCATTCCATTCTGCATTCCATTCCATTATATTCCACGTTCTCTTCCATTACATTCCATTGCACTTTCCATTCCATTCCATTCCACATTCCATTAGTTCCCATTCCATTCCACCTTCCATTCCCACATTCCCTTCCGATTCTTTCCACATTCCTTTGCATTGTATTCCACATTCCATTCCGCTCCATTCCATATTCCATTCCATGCCTTTCCACATTTCATTCCACATTCAATTCCATTCCATTCCACTTTCCATTCCATTGCATTCCTTTCCAGTCCACACTAAATTCCATTCCACTCCATTCTAAGTTCCATTCCATTCCATTTTACATTCCATTCCATTGCATTCAATATTCCATTCCATTCCATTCCATGTTCCTTTCCATTCCAATCCACATTCCAATCCATTCCGTTCCACATTCCATTCCACTTTCCATTCCACGTTCCATTCCATCTTCCATTCCATTGCATTGCACATTCCATTCTACATTCCAATGCATTCATCATTTTATTCCATGAATATCCCCTTGTATGTTCTTCAAATAGAATATTTCACAACTTCTCTATGAAAAGTTATATTCAACTCTATGAGTTTGATGCACACATCACAAAGTAGATTCTGGGAATGCTACTGTCTAATTTTTAGTTGAAGGTATTCCCGTTTCCAACAAAGGCTTCATAGTGCTCCAGTTATCCACTTGCAGATCCTACAAAAAGAGTGTTTCAAATCTGCTCTATCAAAAGGAAGGTTTAACTCTGTGAGTTGAATGCACACATCACAAAGAAGTTTCTGAGAATATTTCTGTCTTGTTTTTATGTGAAGATATTTCCTTTTTTGCTGAAGGCCTCAAAGCACTCCAAATGTCCACTTGCAGATTCTACAAAAGAGTGTTCCAATACTGCTCTACCAAAAGGAAGTTTCATCTCTGTGAGTTGAATCCACTCACCACAAAGAAGTTTCTGAGAATGCTTCTGTCTAGTTTTTATGTGAATTTAATCCCGTTTCCAACAAAGGCCTCAAATCAGTTCAAATATCTACCTTTGGATTCTACAAAAATAGTGTTTCTAAACTGCTCTATCAAAAGGAAAGTTCAATTCTGTGGGTTGAATGCACCCATCACAAGAACTTTCTGAGAATGCTTCTGTCTAGTTTTTATTTGAAGATATTCCCGTTTCCAATGAAGGATTGAAAGTGCTCCAAATATCCACTTGCCGATTCTACAAAAAGACGGTTTCAAAACTGCTGTATCAAAAGGAAGCTTCAACTGTGTGAATTGAATGTACACATCATGAAGTAGTTTCTGAGAATGCTTCTGTCTAGTTTTTATGAGAAGATATTCCTGTTTCCAATAAGGGCCTCAATACGGTCCAAATATCCCTTTCAGATAGTGCAAATAGAGATTTTCAAATCTCCTTTATAAAAAGTTATGTTCAACTCAGTGAGTTGAATACACACATCACAAACTTGTTGCTGAGAATGCTTCTGTCTAGTTTTTATTTGAAGATATTCCCGTTTCCAATGAAGTCTTCAAAGCACTCCAAATATACACTTGCAGATACTACAGAATGAGTGTTTCAAACCTGCTCCATCAAAAGAAAGTTTAAACTCTGTGAGTTGAATACACACATCACAAAGAAGTTTCAGATAATGCTTCTCTCTAGTTTTTATTTGAAGATATTTACTTTTCCACCATAGCCCTCAAAGCATTACAAATGTCTATATGCAGATTCTACAAAAACAGTGTTTCAAAACTTCCCTGTCAAAAGAAATATTCAACACGGTGAGTTGAATGCACACAACACAAAACAGTTTCTGAGAATGCTTCTGTCGAGTTTTTATTTGAAGAAATTCCCATTTCCAACGAAGGCTTCAAAGCGCTCAAAATAGCCATTTGCAGATTGTACAAAAAGAGTGTTTCAAAACTGCTGTACCAAAAGGAAAGTTCAACTCTGTGAGTTGAATGCACACATCACAAAGAGGTTTCTGAGAATGCTTCTGAGTAGTTTTTATGTGAAGAGATTTCCCTTACCACCGAGGGCCTCAAAGCACTCCAAATGTCCACTGGCAGATTCTAAAAAAAAAAAATGTTTAAAAACTGCTCTATCAAAAGTAAGGTTCAACTCTGTGAGTTGAATGTACACATAACAAAGTAGTTTCTGAGAATGCTTCTATCTACTTTTTATGTGAAGATGTTTCCTTTTCCACCAATGGTCACAAAGCACTCCAAATGTCCAATTGCAGATTCTGCAAAAAAAGTGTTTCAAACGTGCTGTATCAAAACAAATGTTCAACTCTATAAGTTGAAGGCAGACATCACAAAAATGTTTCTGAGACTGCTTCTGTCTAGTTTGTATGTGAAGGTATTCCCTTTTCTACCATAGGCCCCAAAGCAGTCCAAATATCCATTTGCAGATTCTACAAAAAGAGTTTTCAAAACTGCTTTATCAAAAGAAAGGCTCAACTCCACGAATTGAAAGCGTACATCTCAAAGTAGTTTTGGAGAATGCTTCTGTGTAGTTTTTATTTGAAGATATTCCCGTTTCCAACGAAGGATTCAAAGTGCTCCAAATATCCACTTGGAGATTCTACAATAAGAGTCTTTCAAAGCTGCTCTATCAAAAGGAAGGCTCATCACTGTGAGTTTGAATGCACACATCATAAAAAAGTTTCTGACAATGCTTCTGTCTAGTATTTATGTGAAGATATTTCCTTTTGTACCAAAGGTCTCAAAGGGCTCGAAATGTCCTCTTGCAGATTCTACCAAAAATGCGTTACAAAATTGCCCTATCAAAACAAAGGTTCAACTCTGTGAATTGAATACACACATCACAAAGATGTTTCTAAGAATGCTTCTCTCTAGTTTTTATGTGAAGGTATTCCCGTTGAAATCGAAAGCCTCAAAACGGTCAAAATATCCCCGTGCAGATTCGACAAAAAGAGTGTTTCAAAACTGCTCTACCAAAAGGAAGCTTCAACTCTGTGAGTTGAATGCGTACATCACAAAGAAGTTTCTGAGAATGCTTCTGTCAAGTTTTTATCTGCAGATATTCCCTTTTCCAACGAATGCCTCAAAGTCTTCTAAATATCCACTTGCAGATTCTACAAAAAGAGTGTATCAAAACTGCTCTATGAAAAGTTATGTACAACAATGTGAATTGAATTCACACATCAGAAAGAAGTTTCTGAGAATGGTTCTGTCTAGTTTTTATGTGAAGACATTCCCATTTCCAATGAAGGCCTCAAATTGGTCCTAATATCCACTTGCAGGTGCTTCAAAAAGAGTGTTTCACAACTGCTCTATGAAAAGGTTTGTTCAACTCTGTGAGTTGAATGTGCACATAACAAAGAAGATTCTGAGAATACTTCTGTGTAGTTTTTATTTGAAGATATTTCCTTTTCCACCACAGCTCTCAAAGCTCTACAAGCAACCATTTGAAGATGCTGCAAAAAGAGTGTTTCAAAACTGATCTATCAAAAGAAAGGTTCAACTCTGTGAGTTGAATGTACACATCACAAAACAGTTTCTGGGAATGCTTCTGTCTCTTCTTTATTTGAAGAAATTCCCGTTTCCAACGAAGGCTTCAAATCTCTCCAAATAGCCAATTGCAGATTCTACAAAAAGTGTGTTTCAAAACTGCTCTATAAAAAGGAAGGTTCAACCCTGTGAGTTGAATGCACACATCTCAAAGAAGTTCCTGAGAATGCTTCTCTCTAGATTTTATGTGAAGATATTTCCTTTTCTAATGTAGGCCTCAAAGCACTCCAGATATCCACTGGCAGATTCTACAAAAAGTGAGATTCAAAACTGCTCTATCAAAAGAAACGCTCAATTTGGTGTGTTGAAAGCACACATTACAAGGTAGTTTCTGAGAATTCTTCTGTCTAGTTTTTATTTGAAGATATTACCGTTTCCAACGAAGGCTTCAAACCACTCCAAATAACCACTTGCAGATTCTACAAAAAGAGTGTTTCAAAACTGCTCTATAAAAAGTAAGGTTATACCATGTCAGTTGAATGCACACATCACAAAGAAGTTTCTGAGAAAGCTTCTGTGTAGTTTTTATATGAAGATGTTTCCTTTTCTACCTTAGGCCTCAAAGCACTCCAAATATCCACTTGCAAATTCTACAAAAAGAGAGTTTCAAAACTGCTATATGAAAGCGAATGTTCAACCCCATGAGTTGAATGCACGCATCATAAATAAATTTCTGAGAATGCTACTCTGTAGTTTTTATGTAAAAATATTTCCTTTTCCACCTAAGGTGTCAATGCACTCAAAATGTCCACTTGAAGATTCTACAAAAAGAGTGATTCAAAACTGCTCTATGAAACGTTAAGTTCAACTCAGTGAGTTTAATGCACACATCACAAAGAAGTTTCTGAGAATGCTTCTGTCTAGTTTTTATGTGAGGATATTTCCTTTTCTATCATAGGACTCAAAGTGCTCTAAGAATCCACTTGCAGATTCTACCAAAAGTGTGTTTTGATACTGCTCTATCAAAAGTAAGATTCAACTCTGTGAGTTGAATGCACACATCAGAAAGAAGTTTCTGAGAACCCTTCTGTCCAGTTTTTATGTGAAGATATTTCTTTTTCCAGGAAAGGCCTCAAAGCCAGCCAAATATCCACTTGCAGATTTTACAAAAACAGTGTTTCAAAACTACGCTATCTAAAGGAAAGTTCAACTCTGTAGGTTGAATGCACACATCACAAATAAGTTTCTGAGAACACTTCTGTCTAGTTTTTACGTGAAGATATTTCCTTTTCTAGCATAGGCCACAAAGCTCTCCAAATATCCACTTTCAGATTTTACAAAAAGACTGTTTCAAAACTGCTCTATCAAAAGGAAGGTTTAACTCTGTGAGTTGAATGCACACATCACAAAACAGTTTCAGAGAATGCTTCTGTCTAGTTTTTATGTGAGGATATTTCCTTTTCCAGCATAGGACTCAAAGTCCTCCAAATATCCACTTGCAGATTCTACAATAACAGTGTTTCAAAACAGCTCTATCTAGAGGAAGGTTCAACTCTGTCAGTTGAATGCCCACAACACAAAGAAGTTTCTGTGACTGCTTCAGTCTAGTTTTTATGTGAAGATATTTCCTTTTCCAATGAAGGCCTCAAAGTGATCAAATGTACAATTGCAGATTCTACAAAAAATGGTTTCAAAGCTGCTCTATGAAAAGTTATGTTCAAATCTGTGAGCTGAATGCACATATCACAAAGAAGTTTCTGAGAATACTTCTGTTTAATTTTCTTTGAAGATATTTCATTTTCCACCATAGCCCATGAAGCGCTACAAATGTCCATTTGCAGATTTGACAAAAAGAGTGTATCAAAACTGATCTATGAAAGGTAATGTTCAGCTATGTAAGTTGAATGAACACATCAATAAGCAGTTTTTGAGAATGGTTCTGTCTTGTTTTTAGTGGAAGATATTCCCGTTTCCAATGAAGGTTTCAAAGTGCTTCAAATGTCCAATTGCAGATTCTACAAAAAGAAAGTTTCAAAGCTGCTCTATCAAAAGGAAGATTCAACACTGTGAGTTCAATGCACACATCACAAAGAAGTTTCTGAGAATGCTATTGTCTAGTTTTTATGTGGAGATATTTCCTTTTCCACTGAATGTCTCTAAGCGCTGCAAACATCCACTAGCAGATTCTTCACAAAAAGTGTTTCAAAACTGCTCTATAAAATGGAAGGTTCAATTCTGTGAGTTGAATGCACACATCACAAAGAGGTTTCTAAGAATGCTTCTGTCTAGTTCTTATGTGAAGATATTCCCCTTTCCAACAAAGGCCTCAAAACGGTCCAAATATCCCCTTGCAGATTCTACAAAAAGAGTGTTTCAATCTGCTCTATCAAAAGTAAGGTTGAACTCTGTGAATTGAATGCACACACCACAAAGAAGTTTCTGAGAATGTGTCTCTCTAGTTTTTATGTGCAGATATTCCCATCTCCAATGAAGGCCTCAAAGGAGTGCAAATATCCACTTGCAGATTCTACAAAAAGAGTGTTTCAAAACTGCTTTATGAAAACCTATATTCAACTCTGTGAGTTGAATGCATACATCACAAAGAAGTTTCTGAGAATGCTTTTGGGGAATTTTTAGGTGAAGATATTTCCGTTTCCAATGAAAGCCTCAAATCGGTCCAAAAATCCGCTCGCAGGTCCTTCAAAAACAGTGTTTCACAAATGTTCTATGAAAAGTTATATTTAACCCTGTGAGTTGAATGCACACATCTCAACGAAGTTTCTGAGAATGTTTCTGTCTAGTTTTTATGTGAAGTTATTTCCTTTACTAACACAGGCCACAAAGCGCTCCAAATATCCACTTGTAGATTCTACAAAAACATTGTTTCAAAACTGCTCTATCAAAAGGAAAGCTCAACTCTGTAAGTTGAATGTAGAAACCACAAAGGGCTTTCTGAGAATGCTTCTGTCTAATTTTTATATGAAGATATTCGTGATACCAAAGAAGGCTTCAAACCGCTCCAAATGTCCACTTGCAGATTGTACAAAAAGAGTGTTTCAAAACTGCTGTAACAAAAGGAATGTTCAACTCTGTGAGTTGAATGCACACATCAAAAGGTAGTTTCAAAGAATGCTTCTGTCTAATTTTTATATGAAGATATTTCTTTTTCCACTGAAGTCCTCAAAGCACTCCGAATGTCCACTGGCAGGTTCTACAAAAAATTGTTTCAAAACTGCTCTATCAAAAGGAAGGTTCAAATCGGTGAGTTGAATGACGTCATCAGAAAGAAGTTTCTGAGAATATTTCTGTTCAGTTTTTATGTGCAGATATTCCCGTTTTCAACGAAGGGCTCAAATCGGTTCAAATATCCCCTTGCAGATTCTACAAAAAGAGTGTTTAAAAACTGTTCTATCAAACGGAAGTTTCAAATCTGTGAGTTGAATGCACATATCACAAAGAAGTTTCTCAGAATGCTTCTGTCTAGTTTTTATGTGAAGATATACCCGTTTCCAATGAAGTCCTCAAATTGGCCCAAATATCCACTTGCAGGTTCTTCAAAAAGCGTGTTTCACAACTGCTCTATGAAAAGGTATTCTCAATTTTGTGAGTTGAATGCACACATCACAAAGGAGTTTGTGAGAATGTTTCTGCTTAGATTTTTATGAAGATATTCCCCTTTCCAACGAAGGAATGCATCCGGTCCAAATATCACTTTGCAGATTCTACAAAAACAGTGTCTCAAAACTTCTTTATCAAAAGGAATGTTCAACTCTGTGAGTTGAATGCACACATCACAAAGACATTTCTGAGAATGCTTCTGTCTAGTATTTGTTTGAAGATATTCCCGTTTCCAATGAGGACCTCAAATTGGCCCAAATATCCACTTTCAGGTTCTTCAAAAAGCGTGTTTCACAACTGCTCCACGAAAAGGTATTCTCAACTCTGTGAGTTGAATGCACACATCACAAAGGACTTTGTGAGAATGTTTCTGCTTAGATTTTTGTGAAGATATTCCCCTTTCCAATGAAGGAACGCAATCGGTCCAAATATCGCTTTGCAGATTCTACAAAAACAATGTCTCAAAACTGCTCTATCAAAAGGCAGGTTCAACTCTGTGAGTTGAATGCACACATCACAAAGACATTTCTGAGAATGCTTCTGTCAGTTTTTATGTGAAGATATTCGCGTTTCCAATGAGGGCCTCAAATTGGTCCAAGTATACAGTTGCAGGTTCTTCAAAAACAGTGTTTCACAACTGCTCTATGAAGAGGAATGTTCAACTCTGTGAACTCAATGCAAAAATCACAAAGAAGTTTCTTAGAATATTTCTGTCTAGTTTTAATTTGAAGATATTTCCTATCCCACCATAGCCCTCAAAGCGCTACAATTGTTCACATGCAGATTCTGTAAAAAGAGTTTTTTGAAACTACTCTATCAAAAGAAAGGTTCAACTCTGTGAGTTGAATGCAGACATCACAAAGTAGTTTATGAGAATGCTTCTGTCTATTTTTTATTTGAAGATATTCCGGATTCCAATGAAGGAACCATAGAGTTCAAAATATCCACTTGCAGATTCTACAAAAAGGGGGTTTCAAAGCTGCTCTATCAAAAGGAAGGTAAAACTCTGTGAGTAGAATATACATTTCACACAGCAGTTTCTGAGAATGCTTCCCTCAATTTTTTATGTGAAGAAATTCTCGCTACCAAAAAAGGCCTCAAATCGGTCCATATATCCCCTTGCGGACTCTACAAAAAGAGTGTTTCAAAACTGCTCTATGAAAAGGTATGTTCAACTCTGTGAGCAGAATGCACACATCACAAATAAGTTTCTGAGAATGCTTCTGTCTAGTTTTTATGTGAAGATATTTCCTTTTCCACAGAAGGCCTCAAAGTGCTCCAAATGTCCACTTGAAGATTCTACAAACGAAGTGTTTTGAAACTGCTCTATCAAAAGGAATGTTAAAATCTGTGAGTTGAATGCACACATCACAAAGAAGTTTCTGAGAATGCTTCTGTCTAGTTTTTATGTGAATGTATATGTGTTTCGAATGAAGGCCTCAAAATGGTGCAAACATCATCCTGCAGTTTATACAAAAAGAGTGTTTCATAACTGCTCTATCAAAAGGAAAGTTTAACTCTGTGAGAAGAATGTACACATCACAATGCAGTTTTTGAGAATGCTTCTGTCTAGTTTATATTTGAAGATATTCCCGTTTCCAAGGAAGGATTCAATGTGTTGCAAATATTCACTTGCAGATTCTACAAAAAGAGATTTTCAAGCCTGCTCTATCAAAAGGAGGTTTCAGCTCAGTAAATTGAATGCACAGATCACAAAGAAGTTTCTGAGAATGCTTCTGTCTAGTGTTTATGTGAAGATATTTCCTGTTCCACTGAACGCTTCAAAGTGCTCCAAATGTCCACTTGCAGATTCTAAAAAAAGAGTGTTTCAAAGCTGCTCTATTAAAAATTATGTTGAACTCTGTGAGTTAAATGCACACATCACAAAGAAGTTTCTGATAATGCTTCTGTCTACTTTTTATGTGGATATTTCATATTCCACCGAATTCCTAAAAGTGCTCCAATTGTCCACTTACAGATTCTACAAAAAGAGTGTTTCAAAACTGCTCTATGAAAAGTTATGTTCAAATCTATGATTTGAATGCACACATCACAAATCAGTTTCTGAGAATGTTTCTGTCTAGTTTTTATGTGAAGATCTACTAGTTTCCAAGGAAGGCCTCAAATAGGTCTAAATATCCCCTTGCAGAATCTATGAAAAGAGTTTTTCAAAACTGCTGTATCTAAAGGAAGGTTCAACACTGTGAGTTGAATGCACACATCACAAAGAAGTTTCTGAGAACGCTTCTGTCTTGTTTTTATTTGAAGACATTTCCTTTTCCACCATAATCCTCGAAACGCTCCGAATATCCACTTGTAAATTCCACAAAAAGATTGCTTAAAACTGTTCTATCAAAAAGAAGGCTGTACACTGTGAGTTGAATGCACACATCACAAAGTAGTTTCTGAAAATGAATCAGTCTAGTTTTTATTTGAAAATACTCACGATTCCATAGAATGCTTCAAAGCACTCCAAATATCCACTTGCAGATTCTACAAAAAGAGTGCTTTAAAAGTGCTCTATCAGAAGGAAGTTTCAACTCTGTGAGTAGAATGCACACATCAAGAAGAAGTTCCTGAGAATGCTGTTGTGTAGTTTTTAAGTGAAGTTATTTCCTTTTCTACCACAGGCCTCAAAGCACTCCAAATATCCACTTGCAGATTACACAAAAAGAGTGTTTCAAAACTGTTCTATCAAAAGGAAGGTTCAACTCTGTAAGTTGAATGCACATATCAGAAAGAAGTTTCTGAGAATGCTTCCGTCTAGTTTTTATGAGAAGATATTTCCTTTTCTTCCATAGGCCTCAAAGCACTCCAAATATCCACTTTCAGAATGTAGAAAAAGAGTATTCCAAAACTGCTCTATGAAACATTATGTTCAATTCTGTGAGTGGAATGCACACATCTCAAAGATGTTTCTGAGAATGCTTCTGTCTAGTTTTTATGTGAAGATATACCAGTTACCAAAGAAGGCCTCAATTCGGTCCAAATATCCACTTGCAGGTTCTTAGAAAGCATGTTTCACAACTGCTCTATGAAAAGATTTGTTCACCTCTGTGAGTTCAATGCAAACATCACAAAGAAGTTTGTGAGAATGCTTTGTCTAGTTTTTATGTGAAGATATTTCCTTTTCTACCATATGCCTCAAAGCACTGCAAATATCCACTTGCAGATTCTACAAAAAGAGTGTTTCAAAACTGCTCTATCAAAAGGAAGGCTCAACTCCATGAGTTGAATGCACACACCAAAAATTAGTTTCTGAAAATTCTTCTATCTAGATTTTATTTCAAGATATACCCGTTTCCAATGAAAGCTTCAAAGCGCTCCACATATTCACTTGCAGATTGTACAAAAAGAGTGTTTCAAAACTGCTCGATGAATCGTTATGTTCAACTCTGTGAGTCGAATGCACACATCACAAAGAAGTTTCTTAGGATACTTCTGTCTAGTTTTTATACGAAGATATTTCCTTTTAAACTGAAGGCCTCAAAGCGCTCCAAATGTCCTCTTGCAGATTCTGCAAAAACAGTTTTTCAAAACTGTTCTATGAAAAGGAAGATTCAACTCGGTGAGTTGAATGCTCACGTAACAAAATAGTTTCTGAGAATGCTTCTGTGTACTTTTATGTGAAGATATTCATGTTTCTGATGAAGGCCTCAAAATGGTCCAAATATCCCATTGCAGATCCTAGGAAAAGAGTGTTTCAAAAGTGTTCTATCAAGAGGAAGGTTCAACTCTGTGGGTTAAAAGCACACATCACAAAGAAGTCTCTGAGAATGCCTCTGTCTAATTTTTATGTGAAGATATTCCCATTTCCAACAAAGGCCTCAAAGCGGACAAAATTTCCACTTGCAGATTCTACAAAAAGAGTGTTTCAAAACTGCTCTATGAAAAGGAAGGTTCACCTCTGTGAGTTGAATGCACACATCACAAAATCGTTTCTCAGAATGCTTCTTTCTAGTTTTTATGTGAAGCTATTCCGGATTCCAATTAAGGCCTCATATCGGTCTATCCCCTTGCAGAATCTACAAAAACAGTGTCTCAAAACTCCTCTATCAAAAGGAAGGATCAACTCTGTCAGTTGAATGCACACATCACAAAAAATTTCTGAGAATTCTTCTTTCTTTTTTTTATGTGCAGGTACTCCCGTTGCCAAAGAAGGCCACAAAGTGTTCCAAGTATTCACTTGCAGATTCCACAAAAAGAGTTTCAAAACTGCTCTATGAAAAGATATGTAGAATTCTATGAGTTGAACGCACACATCACAAAGAAGTTTCTGAGTATGCTTCTGTGTAGTTTTTATTTGTCATATTTCCTTTTCCACCATAGCCCAAAATCGCTAAAAGTGTCCATTTGCAGATTCTAAAAAAGAGTGTTTCAAAAATGCTCTTTAAAAACATAGTTCAACTCCTTGAGCTGAATGCACACATCACAAAGAAGTTTCTGAGAATGCTTCTGTCTACTTTTTATGTGAAGAATTTCCCATTTCAAATGAAGGCCTCAAATCGTTCCAAAATTCCACTTGCAGAAGCTAGAAAAAGAGTGTTTCAAAACAGCTTTATGAAAAATTATGTTCAACTCTGTGAGTTGAATTCAAACTTCACAAAGAAGTTTATGAGAATGCATCTTTCTAGTTATTATGTGAAGACATTTCCTTTGGTACCATAGGCCACAATTTGCTCCAAATATCCACCCGTAGATACTTCAAAAAGAGTGTTTCAAAACTATTCTATCAAAAGGAAGGCTCAACTCGGTGAGTTGAATGCACACATCACAAAGTAGTTTCTCAGAATGCTTCTGTCTAGTTTTCATTTGAAGATATTCCCGTTCCCAATGAAGGCTTCAAAGTGCTCCAAATATCCACTTGCAGATTCTACAAAAAGAGTGTTTCAAAACTGCTGTATCAAAAGGAAAGTTCAACACTGTTAGTTGAATGCACACATCACAAAGGAGTTTCTGAGATTGTTTCTGTCTAGTTTTTAAGTGAAGATATTTCCTTTTCTACCATAGGCCTCCAAGTGCTCCAAATATCCAATTTCAGATAATACAAAAAGAGTGATTCAAAACTGGTCTATCAAAACAAAATTTCAACTCTGTGATTTGAATGCACACATCACAAAGATGTTTCTAAGAATGTCTTTGTCTAGTTTTTCAGTGAAGACAGTTCCTTTTCTACCATAGGCCTCAAAACAGTCCAAATGTCCTCTTACAGATTCTAGAAAAAGAGTGCTTCAAAACTGCTCTATCAAAGGGAAGGTTTAACTCTGTGAGTTGAATGCACATATCTTCAGGAATTTTCTGAGAATGCTTCTGTCTAGTTTTTATGTGAAGAAATTCCCGTTTTGAATGAAAGCCTCAAATCGGTGAAATATACCCATGCAGATTCTACAAAAAGAGTGTTTCAAAACTGCTCTATCAAAAGGAATGTTGAACTCTGTGAGATGAATGCACAGATCACAAAGTAGTTTCTGAGAATGCTTCTGTCTATTTTTTATGTGCAGATATTCCTGTTTCCAATGAAGGCCTAAAAGCGTTCCAATTATCCACTTGCAGATTCTAAAAAAAGAGGGTTTCAAAACTGTTCTATGAAAAGTTATGTTCAACTCTGTGAGGTGAATGCACAAGTCAGAAAGAAGTTTCTGAGAATGCCTCTCTAGTTTTTATGTGAAGATATTTCCCTTTCCACAGAAGGCCTGAAATCGCTCCAAATATCCACATGCACATTCCAAAAAAAAAAAAAGGTTTCAAAGCTACTCTAGCAAAAGGAAGGTTCAACTGTTTAAGCTGAATGCACACATCAAAAAGTAGTTGCTGACAATGCTTCTGTCTAGTTTTTATGTGGAGATATTCTTGTTTCCAATGAAGGCCTCAAATTGGTCCAAATATCCCCTTGCAGATTCTACAAAAAGACTGTTTCAGAACTGCTATATGAAAAGTTATGTTCAATTCTGTGAGTTGAATGCACACATCACAAAGAAGATTCTGGGAATTCTTCTGTCTAATTTTAATGGGAAGATATTCCCGTTTCCAATGAATGAATCAAACCGTCCAAATATCCACTTGCAGATTCTACAGAAAGAGTGTTTCAAAACTGTCCTATGAAAACTTATGTTCTACTCTGTGAGTTGAATGCACACATCACAAAGAAGTTTCTGAGAATGTTTCTGTCTAGTTTTTATGTGAAGATTTTCCCGATTACAACGAAGGCCTCAAATTGGTAAAATTATCCACTTGCAGGATTTCAAAAAGAGTGTTTCACAACTGCTCTATGAAAAGGCATGTTCAACTCTGTGAGGTGAATGCAAATATCACAAAGAAGTTTCTGTGAATGTTTCCGTCTAGTTTTTATTTGAAGATATTTCAATTTCCACCATAGCCGTCAAAGCGATACAATTGTCCATTTGCAGATTCTACAAAAAGAGTGTTTCAAAGCTGCTCTATCAAAGGAAATGTTCATCTCTGTGAGTTGAATGCACACATCACAAAGTAGTTTCTGAGAATGCTTCTGATTTTATTTGAACACATTCCCGTTTCCAATGAAGGCTTCAAAGCTCTCCAAGTATCCAATTGCAGATACTACAAAAAGAGTGTTTCAAAACTGCTCTATCAAAAGGAAGATTCAACTCTGGGAGTTGAATGGACACAACACAAAGAAGTTTCTGATAATGCTTCTGTCTAGTTTTTATGTGAAGAGATTTCCTTTTCCAATGAAGTCCTCTAGGTACTCCAATTTTCTACTTCCAGATTCTACAAAAAATGTGTTTCAAAACTGTTCTATGAAAAGGATGGTTCAACTCTGTGAGTTGAATTCACAGATCACAGAGAAGTTTCTGAGATTGCTTCTGTCTACTTTTATGTGAAGATGTTGCCTTTTCCACCAAAGACCTCAAAACACTACGAATGTCCACTTGCAAATTCCACAAAAAAAGGTTTCAAACTGCTCTATGAAAAGGAAGTTTCAGCTCTGTGAGCTGAATGCACACATCACAAAGAAGTTTCTGGCAGTGCTCAGGTCTTGTTTTTATCTGAAGATATTCCCGTTTGCAACGAAAGCCTCCAACAGGTTCAAATATCCCCTTTCAGATTCTACAAAAAGAGTGTTTCAAAACTTCTTTATGAAAAGTTATGTTCAACTCTGTGAGTCGAATGCACACATCACAAAGTAGTTTCTGAGAATGCTTCTGTCTAGATTTTATGTGAAGATATTCCCGTTTCCAATGAAGGCTTCACACTGTCCAAATATGCTATCGCAGATTCTACAAAAAGAGTGTTTCAAAACTGCTCTATGAATAGTTATGTTCAACTCCATGAGTTGAATGCACACATCACAAAGTAGTTTCTGAGAATCCTTCTGTCTAGTTTATATGTGAAGATATTCCCGTTTTCAATGAAGGCCTCAAATCATTCCCAATATACACTTGCAGGTCCTTCAAAAAGAGTGTTCAACAACTGCACTAAGAAAATGTATGTTCAACTCCGTGAGTTGAATGCAAACATTCCAAAGTTGTTTCTGAGAATTTTTCTGTGTAGTTTTTGGTTGAAGATATTTCCTTTTCCACGATAGCCCTCAAGGTGTTACAAATATCCTCTTTCAGATTCTACAAAAAAGAGAGTTTCTAAACTGCTCTATCAAAAGAAAGGTTCAACTCTGTGAGCTGAATGGCCATATCACAAAGTTGTTTCTGAGAGTGCTTCAGTCTAGTTTTTATTTGAACATATTCCCGTTTCAAACGAAGGCTTCAAAGCCCTCTAAATATCCGCTTGCAGATTCTACACAAAACTGTTTCAAAACTACTCTATCAAAAGGAAGATTCAACTCGGTGAGTTGAATTCACACCTCACAAAGAAGTTTCTGAGAATGCTTCTGTCTAGTTTTCATGTGAAGATATTTCCTTTTCCACCAGAGTACTCAAAGTGCTCCAAATGTCCACTTTCAGATACCACAAAAAAACTGTATCTAAACGCCTCTATCAAAAGGAAGGTTCAACTCTGTAAGTTGAATGCACACAAAAGAAAGAACTTTCTGAGAATGCTCAGCCTAGTTTTTATGTGAAGATATTTCCTTTTCCACTGAAGGACTCAAAGCGCTCCAATTGTCCACATTCACATTCCACAAAAAAATGTTTCAAAACTGCTCTATCAAAATGAAGGTTTAACTTTTTGGGTTGAATGCACACGTCACAAAGAAGTTTCTGACAATGCTTTTGTCTAGTTTTTATGTGATGATATTCAAGTTTCCAACAAAGGCCTCAAATCGGTCCAAATATCCCGTTACAGATTCTACAAAAAGACTGTTTCAAAACTGCTCTATGAAAAGTTATGTTCAAATCTGTGAGTTGAATGCACCCATCACAAAGAAGTTTCTGAGAATGCTTCTGTGTAGTTTTTATGGGAAGATAATTCCGTTTCTAATGAAGCCCTGAAACGGTCCAAATATCCACTTGCGGATTATACAAAAAGAGTGTTTCAAAACTGCTCCATGAAAACTTATGTTCTCCTCCGTGAATTGAAAGCATGCATCACAAAGAAATTACTGATAACGCTTCTGTCCAGTTTTTATGTGAAGATATTCCTGTTTTTAATGAAAGCCCCAAATTGGTCCAAATATCCACTTGCAGGTTCTTCAAAAAGAGTGTTTCACTACTGCTCTATCAAAAGGAATGTTCAACTCTGTGAGTTGAATGCAAACATCTCAAAGAAGTTTCTGAGATTGCTTCTGTCTGGTTTTTATTGGAAGATATTTCCTTTTCCACCAGAGCCCTCAAAGTCCTACAAATTGTCCTCTTTCAGATTCTACAAAAAGAGTGTTTCAAAACTGCTCTATGAAAAGAAAGGTACAACTCTGTGAGTTGAATGCATACATCACCAAAAAGTTTCTAAGAATGCTTCAGTCAAGTATTTATGTGAAGATATTTCCCTTTCCACCGAAGGCCTCAAAGCTCTCAAACTGTCCAATTGCAGATTCTACACAAAATGTTTCAAAACTGCTCTATCAAAAGGAAGTTTCAAATCTGTCAGTTGAAGTCACACATGAAAAAGAAGATTCTGAGAATGCTTCTGTCTAGTTTTTATGTGAAGATATTCCCGTTTCCAACGAAGGCGTTAAAGAGGTCTAAATATCCATGTGCAGATTCCACAGAAAAAGTGTTTCAAAACTGCTCTATGAAAAGTTACGTTGTCCTCTGTGAGGGGAATGCACACATCTGAAAGAAGTTTTTGAGAATGCTTCTGTCTAGTTTTTCTGTGAAGATATTCCTGTTTCCAATGAAGGCCTCAAATCTGTCCAAATAACCACTTGCAGGTTCTTAAAAAAGAGTGTTTCACTACTGCTCTATGAAAAGATATGTTCAGCTCTCTGTGTTGCATGAAAACATCGCAAAGAAGTTTCTGAGAATGTTTCTGTCTAGTTTTTTATGTGAAGATGTTTCCTTTTACAGCATAGGCCTTAAAGGACTTCAAATATTCATTTGCTGATTCTACAAAAAGAGGGTTTCAAAACTGCTCTATCAAAAGAAAGGTTCAACTCTGTGAGTTGAATGCACACATCAAAAAGAAGTTATTGACAATGCTTCTCTCTACTTTTTATGGGAAGTTATTTCCTTTTCCAGCATAGGCCTCAAAGCGCTCCACATATATACTTGCAAATTCTACAAAAAGAGTGTTTCAAAACTGCTCTATCAAAAGGAAGGTTCAACTCGGTGAGTTGAATGCAGGCATCACAAAGAAGTTTCTGAGAATGCTTCTGTCTAGTTTTTATGTGAAGATATTTCCTTTTCCAGGTTTGGCCTCAAATTGCTCCAAATATCCACTTGCAGATTCTTAAAAAAGAGTGTTTCAAAACTGTTCTATGAAATGAAGTTTCAACTCTATAACTTGAATGTAGACATTACAAAGAAGTTTCTGAGAATGCTTCTGTCTAGTTTTTATATGAAGCTGTTCCCTTTTCCAGAATAGGTCTCTAAGCGCTCAAAATATTGACTTGGAGATTCTGAAAAAAGATTGTTTCAAAACTGCCCTATCAAAAAGAAGGTTCAACTCTGTGTGTTGAATGCGCACAGAACAAAGAAGTTTGTAAGAATGCTGCTGTCTAGTTTTTATGTGAATATAACTCCTTTTCCAGCATTGGCCACAAAGCGATACAAATATCCACTTACAAATTCTACAAAAAGAGTGTTTCAAAACTATTCTATCAAAAGAAGGTTCAACTCTGTTAATTGAGTGTACACATCTCATGGATTTTTCTGATAATGCTTCTGTCTAGTTTTTAGTTGAAGATTTTCCTTTTACAGCATTGGCCTCAAAGTGTTCAAAATAACCACTTGCAGATTCTGCAAAAAGAGTGCTTCAAACCTGCTCTATCAAAAGGATGTTTTAACTCTGTGAATTGAATGCACATATCACAAAGAAGTTTATGAGAATGCTTCTGTCTAGTTTCTATGTGAAGATATTTCCATTTCCAGCATAGACTTTAAGGGCTTCAAATATACACTTGCAGATACTACAAAAAGAGCGTTTCAAAGCTGCTCTATCAAAAGGAAGGTTCAACTCTGTGAGTTGAATGCAAACGTCACGAAGAAGTTTCTGAGAATGTTTCTGTCTACTTTTTATGGGAAATATTTATTTTTCCAGCATAGGCCTCAAAGCACTCCAGATAGCCACTTGCAGATTTTACAAAAAGACTGTTTCAAAACTGCTCTATCAAAAAGAATGTTCAACTCTGTGAGTTGAATGCACACATCAGAAAGAGGTTTCTGAGAATGCTTCTGTCTAGTTTTTATGTGAAGATATTCCCTTTTCCAGCTTAGAACTCAAAGCGCTCCAAATATCCCCTTGCAGATTCCACAAAATGAGTGTTTCAAAACTGCTCTATCAATAAAAGGGTTCAACTCTGTGAGTTGAATGCATATATCACAAAGAAGTTTCTGAGAATGCTACTATCTACTTTTTACGTGAAGATATTTCCTTTTCCAGCTTAGACCTTAAACTGCTCGCAATATTCACATGGAGATACTACAAAAAGAGTGTTTCAAACTGCTCTATCAAAAGGAAGATTCAACTCAGTGTGTTGAAAGCACACATAACAAAGAAGTTCGTAAGAATGCTTCTGCCTAGTTTTTGTGAAGATATTTCCTTTTTCAGCATTGACCTCAAAGCGCTCCATATATGCACTTGCAGATTCTCCAAAAATAGTGTTTCAAAACTGCTCTATCAAAAGGAAAGTTCAACTCTGTGAGTTGAATGCACACATCTCCAGGATGTTTCTGAAAACGCTTCTCTTTAATTTTTATGTGAAGATATTTCCTTTTCCATCATTGGCATCTAAGGGATCCAAGTATCCACTTGGATAATCTACAAAAAGAGTGTTCCAAAACTGCTCTATCAAAAGGATTGTTCAACTCGGTGAGTTGAAGCCACATATCACAAAGAAGTTTCTGAGAATGCTTCTGTATAATTTTTATGTGAAGATATTTCCTTTTCCAGCATATGCCTTAAAGCGCTGCAAATAACCACTTGCAATTTCTACAAAAAGAGTCTTTCTAAACTGCTGTATCAAAAGGAAGGTACAAATCTGGAAGTTGAAAGCATACATCACAAATTAGTTTCTGAGAAAACTTCTGTTTAGTTTTTAAAGGAACATATTTCCTTTTCCCCCAGAATCTGTAATCACTGCAAATATCCACTTGCATATTCGGAAAAAAAGAGTGTTTCAAATCTGCTCTATCAAAAGGAAGGTTCAACTCTGTGAGCTGAAGGCACGTATCACAAAGAAGTTTCTGAGAATGCTTCTATCTAGTTTTTAGGTGAAGATATTTCCTTTTCAAGAATTGTCCTTAAAGGACTCCAAATGTCCACTTGCAGATCCTATAAAAAGAGTGTTTAAAAACTGTGCTGTCAAAAGAAAGGTTGAACTCTATGGGTTGAATTCAGACATCACAAAGAAGTTTCTGAGAATGCTTCTGTCTAGTTTTTATGTGAAGATATTTCCTTTTCCAGCACAGGCCTCAAGGCGCTGAAAATATCCTCTTGAAGATTCTACAAAAAGAGTGTTTCAAAACTGCACTATCAAAAGGAAGGTTCAACTCTGTGTGTTGAAAGCACACAAACATCACAAATAAGTTTCTGAGAATGCTTCTCTCTAGTTTCTATGTGAAGTTATTTCCTTTTCCAAGCACAGGCCTCATAGCGTTCCAAATATCCACTTGCAGATTCTTCAAAAGTAGTATTTCAAAACTGGTCTATCAAAAGGAAACTTCATCTCTGTGATTTGAATACACACACCACAAAGAAGTTTCTGAGTATACTTCTGTCTAGTTCTTATGGAAAAATATTTCCTTTTACAGCATAGGCCTCAAGATGCCCCTAGTGTCCAGTAGCAGATTCTACAAAAAGAGTGCTTCCAAAATGCACTATCAAAAGGAAGGTTCAACTCTGTGAGTTGAAGGCACACATCACAAAGAAGTTTCTGAGAATGCTTCTCTCTTGTTTTTATGTGAAGATATTGCCTTTTCCAGCTTAGGATTCAAAGCACTCCAACTATCCACTTGCAGATACTACAAAAAGTGTGTTTCAATACTTCACTATACAAAGCATGATTCAACTTTGAGAGTTGAACGCATACATCACAAAGAAGATTCTGAAACCACTTCTCTTTAGTTTGTATGTGAAGATATTTCCTTTTCCAGCATAGGCATCAAAGAGGTCAAAATATCCACTTGCAGAATCTAAAAAAGAGTGTCTCAAAACTGCTCTATCAAAAGGAACGTTCAACTCTGTGAGCTGAAGGCACACATCACAAAGAAGTTTCTGAGAACGCTTCTGTCTAGTTTTTATGTGAAGATATTTCTTTTTCCTACATAGGCCTCAAAGTGCTGCAAATAACCAACTGCAAATTCTACAAAAAGAGTCTTTCAAAACAGCTCTATCAAAAGGAAGGTGCAAGTTTGTGATTTGAAAGCACACATCACTAATTACTTTCTGAGAACACTTCTGTCTAGATTTTATATGAAGATATTTCTTTTTCCCCCAGAGGCCACAGTCTTTCCGAATATCCACTTGTAGATTCTACAAAAAGAGTGTTTCAAAACTGCTCTATCAGAAAGAAGGTTCAACTCTGTGAATTTAATGCACACATCACAAAGAAGTTTCTGATAATATTTCTGTATAGTTTTTATGTGAAGATATTTCCTTTTCCAGCATAGGCCTTCAAGGGCTTCAAATATCCAGTTGCAGATTATGCAAAAGGAGTATTTCAAAACTGTTCTATCAAAAGGAAAGTACAACCTTGTGAGTTGAATACACGCAGCAAAATGAAATTTCTGAGAATACATCTCTCTACTTTTTATGGGAAGATATATCCTTTTCCAGCATAGGCCTCAAACCGCTCCAAATATCCTCTTGCAGATTCTGCAAAAACAGTGTTTCAAAACTGCTCTATCAAAAGGAGGTTTCAAACGTGAAAGTTGATTGCACATATAACAAAGAATTTTCTGAGAATGCTTCTCTCTACTTTTTATAGGCAGATATCTCCTTTTCCAGAATAGGCCTGTTCACTCCAAATATGCACTTGCAGATTCTATAAAAACAGGGTTTCAAAATTGCTCTATCAAAAGGAAGGTTCATCTCAGTGAGTTGAATGTACACATCACAAGGTACTTTCTGAGGATGCTTCTATCTACTTTTTATTTGAAGATATTCCCGTTTCCAGCGAATGCATCATAGTGCTCCAAATATCCACTTGCAGATTCTAGAAAAAGAGTGTTTCAAATCTGCTCTATCAAAAGGAAGGTTCAACTCTGTGTGCTGAATGCACACATTGCCAAGAAGTTTCTGAGAATGCTTCTGTCTAGTTTTTCTGTAAAGATATTTCCTTTTCCACCGAAGGCCTCAAAGCGCCTGAAATGTCCACTTGCAGATTCTAGAAAAAGTGTTTCAAAACTGCTCTATCAAAAGGAAAGTTCAAGTCTGTGAGTTGAATGCAAATATCAAAAAGAAGTTTCTCAGAGTTCTTTTTTCTAGTTTTTATTTGAAGTTATTTCATTTTCCACCACAGCCCTCAAAGCTCTACAAATGTCCACTTGCAGATTCTAAAAGCAGAGTGTTTCAAATTTTTTTCTATCAAAAGAAATGGTCTACTCTTTGAGTTGCATGCACACATCACAAAGTAGTTTCTGAGAATGCTTCTGTCTTGTTTTTATTGGAAGATATTGTCATTTCCAATGAGGCTTTGAAGCGCTCAATACATACACTCGCTGATTCTACAAAAAGAGTGTTTCAAAACTGCTGTATCAAAAGGAAGATTCAACACAGTGAGTTGAATGCACACATCAGAAGGTACTTTCTGAGGATGCTTCTGTCTACTTTTTATTTGAAGATATTGTTTCCAGCAAATGCTTCATAGTGCTCAAAATATCCACTTGTAGATTCTACAAAAAGAGTGTTTCAAAACTGCTCTATCAAAAGGAAGATTCAAATCTGTGTGTTGAATGCACACATCTCCAAGAAGTTTCTCAGAATGCTTCTGTCTAGTTTTTATGTAAAGATATTTCCTTTTCCACTGAAGGCCTCCTAGTGCCCCAAATGTCCACTTGCAGATTCTACAAAAAAACTGTTTCAAAACTGCTCTATCAAAAGGAAGGTTCAAGTTTGTGAGTTGAATGCAAATATCACAAAGAAGTTTCTCAGAATGCTTCTGTTTAGTTTTTATTTGAAGTTATTTCATTTTCCACCACAGCCATCAAAGCTCTACAAATGTCCACTTGCAGATTCTAAAAGCAGAGGGTTTCAAATTTCTTCTATCAAAAGAAATGTTCTACTCTTTGAGTTGCATGCATACATCACAAAGTAGTTTCTGGGAATGCTTCTGTCTTGTTTTTATTTGAAGATATTGTCATTTCCAGTGAAGGCTTTGAAGCGCTCAAAATATACACTTGCTGATTCTACAACAAGAGTGTTTCAAAACTGGTCTATCAAAAGGAAGGTTCAACTCAGTGAGTTGAATGGACACATCAAAAAGAAGTTATGAGAATTCTTCTGTCTAGTTTTTATGTGAAGATATTTCCTTTTGTACTGTTGGTCTCAAAGCGCTCCAAATAACCACATGCAGTTTCTACAAAAAGAGCGTTTCAAAACTGCTCTATCCAAAGGAAGGCTCAACTCTGTAAGTTGAATGCACTCATCATGAAGAAGCTTCTGAGAATGCTTCTGTCTAGTTTCTATTTGAAGATATACACGTTTCCAAAGAAGTCCCAAAACTGTCCAAATATCCCATTGCAAATTGTACAAAAAGAGAGTTTCAAACCTGCTCTATAAAAGGGAAGCTTCAAATCTGAGAGTTGAATGCACACATCTCAAAGAAGTTTCTGAGAAATCTTCTGTACAGTTTTTATGTGAAGATATTCCCGTTTCCAACAAAGGCCTCAAATCAGTCTAAATATCCCCTTGCAGATTCTACAAAAAGAGTGTTTCAAAACTGCTCTATCAAAAGGAAGGTTCAACTTTGTGAGTTGAATGCGCACATCAGAAAGAAGTTTCTGAGAATGCTTCTGTCTAGTTTTTATGAGAAGATATTTCCTTTTCAACCGAAGGCCTCAAAGCACCTAAAACGTCCTCTTGCAGGTTCTTAAAAAAAGTTGTTTCAAAACTGCTGTATGAAAAGGAATGTTCAACTGTGTGAGTTGAATGCACACATCAAAAGGAATTTCTGAGAATGCTTCTGTCCAGTTTTTATGTGAAGATATTCCCGTTTCCAACAAAGACCTCAAAATGCTACAAATATCCCCTTGCAGATTCTACAAAAAGAGGGGTTCAAAACTGCTCTATCGAAAGGAATTTTCAACTCTGTGAGTAGAATGCACACATCACAAAGTAGTTTCTGAGAATGCTTCTGTGCAGTTTTTATGTGAAGATATTCCCGTTTCCGACGAATGCCTCTACACGGTCAAAATATCCCCATGCAGATTATACAAAAAGAGGGTTTCAAAACTGCTCTATCAAAAGGAAGGTTCAACTCCGTGAGTTGAATGCACACATCACAATGTAATTTCTGAGAATGCTTCTGTGTAGTTTTTATGTGAAGATATTCCCGTTTCCAAAGATGGTGTCAATTCGGTCTAAATATCCACTTGCAGGTTCTTCAAAAAGAGTGTTTCAGAACTGCTCTGTGAAAAGGTATGTTCAACTCTGTGAGTTGAATGCAAACATCACAAAGAAGTTTCTGAGAATGCTTCTGTCTAGATTTATTTTGAAGATATTTCCTTTCCACCATAGCCCTCAAAGCACTACAAATGTCCACTTGCAGATTCCACAAAAAGAGTGTTTCAAAACTACTCTCTCAAAAGAAAGGTTCATCTCTGTGAGTTGAATGCACATCACACAGTAGTTTCTGAGAATTGTACTGTCTAGCTTTTATTTGAAGATGTTCCCTTCTCCAACTAAAGCTTCAAAGTGCTTCAAATATCCAATTGCAGATTTCACAAAAAGAGTGTTCCAAAGCTGCTATATCAAGAGAAAAGTTGAACTCTGTGAGTTGAATGCACACATCACAAAGAAGTTTCTGTCTAGTTTTTATGTGAAGATACTTCCTTTTCCAGTGTAGGCCTCAAAGCACCCCAAATGTTCTCTTGTAGATTCTGCAAAAAAGGTGTTTAAAAACTGGTCTATCAAAAGGAAGGTTCAAGTCTGTGAGTTCAATTCACACATCACAAAGAATTTTCTGAGAATGCTTCTGTCCAATTTTTATGTGAAGATATTACCATTTCCAACGAAGGCCTCAAAACGCTCCAAATATTCCCTTGCAGGTTTTACAAAAAGAGTGTTCAAAACTACTCTATTGAAAGGAAGGTTCAATTATGCAAGTAGAATGCACACATCACAAATTAGTTTCTGAGAATACTTCCGTGTAGTTTTTATTCGAAATTATTCCCATTACTAATGAAGGCCTCAAAGCAGTCCATATATCAAGTTGCAGATTCTACAAAAAGAGTGTTTCAAAACTCTTCAATCAGAAGAAAGGTTCAACACTGTGAGTTAAACGCCAACATCACAATGAAGTTTCTGAGAATGCTTCTGTCTAGTTTTTATGTGAAGACATTCCCGTTTACAATGAAGGCCTCAAATAGGTCAAATATCCAATTGCAGATTGTAAAAAAGAGTGTTTCAATACTGCTTTACCAAAAGGATGGTTCAACTCTTTGAGCTAAATGCACACATCAAAAAAGAAGTTTCTGAGAATGCTTCTGTCAAGTTTTTATGTGAAGATATTCCCTTTTCCAATGAAAGCCTCAAATTGGTCCACTTCTCCACTTGCAGATTCTACAAAAAGAGTGTTTCAAAACTGCTGTATGAAAAGTTATGTTCAATTATGTGAGTTGAATGCACACATCACAAAGATGTTTCTGAGAATGCTTCTGTCTAGTTTTTATGTGAAGATATTCCCTTTTCCAGCATAGGCCTCAAATCGCTCCAAATATCCAATTGCAGATTGTACAGAAAGGGTGTTTCAAAACAGCTCTATCAAAAGGAAGGTTCAACTCTGTGAGTTGAATGCATTCATCACAAAGAAGTTTCCGAGAATGCTTCTGTCCAGTTTTTATGTGAAGATATTTCCTTTTTCAGCAAAGGCCTCAAAGTGCTCCAAATATCTACCTGCAGATTCTACAAAAAGAGTGTTTCAAAACTGTTCTATCAAAAATAAAGTTCAAATCTGTGAGCTGAATGCACTCATCACGAAGAAGTTTCTGAGAATGCTTCTGTCTACTTTTAATGTGACGGTATCGCCTTTTTCACCATTGGCCTCAATGCACTCCTAACATCCACTTGCAGACTCTACAAAAAGAGTGCTTCAAAGCTGTCCTATCAAAAGGAAGGTTCAACACTGTGAGTTGAATGCACCCATCACAAAGTAGTTTCTGATAATGCTTCTGTCTAGTTTTTATGTGATGAGATTTCCTTTTCCAGCATAGGTCAGAAAGCACTCCAAATATCCACTTGTAGATTCTCCAAAAGGGTTTTTTTAAAACTGTTGGATCAAAAGGGAAAGTTCAAATCTGTGAGTTGAATGCACTCTTCACAAACAGTTTCTGAGAATGCTTCTGTCTAGTTTTTTTGTGAAGATATTTCCTATTCCAGCATAGGCCTCAAAACGCTCCAAATATCCACTTGCAGATTCTACTAAGAGAGTGTTTCAAATCTGTTCTACCAAAAGGAAGATTCAACACCGTGAGTTGAATGCACTCATCACAAAGAAGTTTCTGAGAACTTTTCTGTCTTGTTTGTATGTGAAGATATTTATATTTGCATCATAGGCCTCAAATCGCTCCAAATATCCAGTTGCAGATAGTACAGAAAGGGTGTTTCAAAACAGCTCTATCAAAAGGAATGTTCAACTCTGTAAGATGAATGCAGACATCACAAAGAACTTTCTGAGAATGCTTCTGTCTGCTTATCATGTGAAGATATTTCGTTTTCAAGCATAGGCCTCAAATCACTCTAAATATCCACTTGCAGATTCTACAAAAAGAGTGTTTCAAAACTATTCTATCAAAAGAAAGTTTCAATCCTGTGAGTTGAATTTATGAGGCAAAGAGAAGTTTCTGAGAATGCTTCTGTCTAGTTTTTATGTGAAGATATTCCCTTTTCCAGCATTGGCCTCACATCGCTCCAAATATCCACTTGCAGATTCTACAAAAAGCGTGTTTCAAAACTGCTCTAACAAAAGGAAGGTTCAACACTGTGAGTTGAATGCACACATCACAAACAAGTTTCTGAGAATGCTTCTGTCTTGTTTTTATGTGAAGATATTTCGTTTTCCTGCATAGACCTCAAAGCGCTCCACGTATACCCTTGCAAATACTACAAAAAGAGTGTTTCAAAACTGCTCTATGAAAAGGAAGGTTCACGTCTGTGAGTTGAATGCACACATAAGAAAGACGTTTCTGAGAATGCTTCAGTCTAGTTTTTATGTGAATTTATTTCCTTTTCCAGCATAGGCCTCAAAGCACTCCAAATATCAACTTGCAGATTCAACAAAAAGAGTGTTTCAAAACTCTTCTATCAAAAGGAAGGTTCAACTTTGTGAGTTGAATGCACTCATCAAAAAGAAGTTTCTGAGAATGCTTCAGTCTTGTTTGTATGTGAAGATATTTCTATTTCCATCATAAGCCTCAAATCGCTCCAAATATCCAATTGTAGGTTGTACAGAAATGGTGTTTCAAAACAGCTCTATCAAAAGGAATGTTCAACTCTGTAAGTTGAATGCACACATCACAAAGAACTTTCTGAGAATGCTTCTGTCTACTTATCATGTGAAGATATTTCGTTTTCAAGCATAGGCCTCAAATCACTCTAAATATCCACTTGCAGATTCTACAAAAAGAGTGTTTCAAAACTATTCTATCAAAAGGAAGTTTCAAGTCTGTGAGTTGAATTTATGAGGCACAGAGAAGTTTCTGAGAATGTTTCTGTCTAGTTTTTATGTGAAGATATTCCCTTTTCCAGCATTGGCGTCACATCGCTCCAAATATGCACTTGCAGATTCTACAAAAAGGGTGTTTCAAAAGTGCTCTATCAAAAGGAAGGTTCAACACTGTGATTTGAATGCACACATCACAAACAAGTTTCTGAGAATGCTTCTATCTTGTTTTTATGTGAAGATATTTCGTTTACCTGCATAGGCCTCAAAGCGCTCCACATATACCCTTGAAAATTCTACAAAAAGAGTGTTTCAAAACTGCTCTATCAAAAGGAAGGTTCACATCTGTGAGTTGCATGCACACATAAGATAGACGTTTCTGAGAATGCTTCAATCTAGTTTTTATATGAATTTATTTCCTTTTCCAGTATAGGCCTCAAAGGGCTCCAAATATCCACTAGCAGATTCCACAAAAAGAGTGTTTCAAAACTCTTCTATCAAAAGGAACGTTCAACTTTGTGAGTTGAATGCACTCATCAAAAAGAAGTTTCTGAGAATGCTTCTGTCTAGTTTTTATGTGAAGGTATTTCCTTTTCTGGCATAGGCCTCAAAGCGCTCCAAATATCCACTTGCAGGTTCTACAAAAAGAATGCTTCAAAACTGTTCTATCAAAAAGAAGGTTCACATCCGTGAGTTAAATGCTCTCATCACAAAGAAGTTTCTGAGAATGCTTCTGTCTATTTTTTATGGGAAGATATTTCCTTTTCCAGCATAGGCATCAAAGCGCTCCAAGTATCCATTTCCACAATCTACAAAGAGAAAGTTTCAAAACTGTTCTATCAAAGGGAAAGTTCAACACTATCAATTGAATGCACTCATCACAGAGAAGTTGCTGAGAATGCTTTTGTCTAATTTATAAGTGAAGATATTTCCTTTTCCATCATAGGCCTCAAATCGCTCCAAATATCCACTTGCAGATTCTACAAAAATAGTGTTTCAAAACTGTTCTATCAACAGGAAGGTTCAACTGTGTGAGTTGAATGCACTCACCACTAAGAAGTCTCTGAGAATTCTTCTGTCTAGTTTTTATGTGAAGATATTTCCTTTTCCAGCACAGTGCTCAAATGCCCCAAATATCAAATTGCAGATACTACAAAATGAGTGTTTCAAACCTGAACTACCAAAACGAATGTTCAAGACTGTGAGTTGAATTCATAAAGCACAGGGAAGATTCTGACAATGCTTCTGTCTAATTATGATGGGATAATATCTCCTTTTCCAGCATAGGCCTCAAGCGCTCCAAATATCCACTTGCCGATAGTACAGAATGGGTGTTTCAAAACTGCTGTATCAAAAGGAAGGTTCCACACGGTGAGTTGAATGCATACATCACAAACAAGTTTCTGAGAATGCTTCTGTCTACTTTTTATGTGAAGATGTTTCCTTTTCCAGCATAGGCCTCAAATTGTTCCAAACATCCACTTGCAGATTCTAAAAAAAGAGTGTTCCAAAATTGCTCAATCAAAAGATGGTTCAAGTCCTTGAGTTGAATGCACTCATCACAAAGAAGTTTCTGAAATTGCTTCTGTCTAGTTTTTCTGTGAAGATATTTCCTTTTCCAGCATAGCGCTCAAGGCACACCAAATATCAACTGGCAGACACTACAAAAAGAGTGTTTCAAACCTGAGCTATCAAAAGGAATGTTCAAGTCTGTGAGATTAATTCATAAAGCACAGGGAAGTTTCTGATAATGCTTCGGTCTAATTTTTATGTGAAGATATTTCCTTTTCCAGCATAGGCCTCAAGCCCTCCAAATATCCACTTGCAGATTCTACAGAAAGGGTGTTTCAAAACTTATCTATCAAAAGGAAGGTTCAACTCTGATAGTTGAATGCATACATCACAACGAAGTTTCTGAGAATGCTTCTGTCTACTTTTTATGTGGATATATTTCCTTTTCCAGCATAGGCCTCAAATTGCTCCAAACATCCATTTGCAGATTCCACAAAAAAGTGTTCCAAAATTGCTCTATCAAAAGAAGCTTCAAGTCTTTGAGTTGAATGCACTCATCACAAAGAATTTTCTGAGATTGTTTCTGTCTATTTTTTATGTGAAGATATTTCCTTTTCCAGCATAGGCCTCAAAGCCCTCAAAACATCCACTTGCAGATTCTATAAAAAGAATGTTTCAGAACTGTTCTATCAAAAGGAATGTTCAATTCTGTGAGTTGAATGCATTCATCACAAAGGAGTTTCTGAGAGTACTTCTGTCTAGTTTTTATGTGAAGATATTTCCTTTTCCAGCATAGGCCTCAAAACATTCCAAATATCCACTTGCAGATTCTACAAAAAGTGTGTTTCAAAACTGCTGTTTCAACACGAAGTTTCAACTCTGTGAGTTTTGAATGTGCATATCACAAAGAAGTTTCTGAGAATGCTTCTGTCTACTTTTTATGTGAAGATATTTCTTTTTCTTGCATAGGCCTCATAGTGCTCCAAATATCCACTTTCAGATTCTGCCAAAAGAGTGTTTCAAAACTGCTCTATTAAAAGAAAGTTCAAGTCTGTGAGTTAAACGCATTCATCATAAAGATGTTTCTGTGAATTCTTCCATCTAGTTTTTTGTGAACATATTTCCTTTTCCAGCTTAGGTCTCAAAGCACTCAAAATATCCACTTGCAGATACTACAAAAAAGAGTGTTTCAAAACTGTTCTAGCAAAAGAAAGGTTCAACTAAGGGAGTTCAATGCACTCATCACAGAGAAGATTCTGAGAATGCTGCTGTCTAGTTTTTATGTGAAGATATTTCCTTTTCCAGAATAGGCCTCAAAGCACTCCAAATATCCACTTGCAGATACTACAAAAAGAGTGTTTCAAAACTGCTCTATCAAAAGGAACGCTCACCTCTGTGAATTGAATGTGCTCATCACAAAGAAGTTTCTGAGGATTCTTCTGTCTAGTTTTTATGTGAAGATATTTCCGTTTCCAGCATAGGCCTCAAAGTGCTCCAAATATCCACTTGCAGATTCTACAAAAAGAGGGTTTCAAAACTGCTCTATCAAAAGGAAGGCTCAAATTGGTGAGTCGAATGCACTCATCACAAAGTAGTTTCTGAGAATGCTACTGTCTAGTTTTAATGTGAAGATATTTCCTTTTCCAGCATGGACCACAAAGTGCTCCAAATATCCACTTGCAGATTATTGAAACAGAGTGTTTCAACACTGTCCTATCAAAAGGAGGGTTCAACTCTGAGAGTTGAATGGACTCATCTCATAGAAGTTTCCCAGAATCCTTCTGTTTAGTTTTTATGTGAAGATGTTTCCCTTTCCAGCATAGGCCTCAAAGAGCTCCAAATATCCACTTGCAGATTTTACAGAAACGGTGTTTTAAAGCTGCTCTATGAAAAGGAATTTTAAACTCTGCTTTGAATGCACTCATCACAAAGAAGTCACTCATAATGCTTCTGTCTAGCTTTATTTGAAGATATTTAATTTTCCAGTATAGGCCTCCAAGCGCTCCAAATATCCACTAGCAGATACTACAAAAAGGGTGTTTCAAAACTGCTCTATCAAAAGTATGGTTCACCTCTGTGAGTTGAATGCACATATAACAAAGAAGTTTCTGAAATGCTTCTGTTTTGTTTTCATGAGAAAATATTTCCTTTTCCATCATAGGCCTCAAACCGCTCCAAATATCCACCTGCAGATTCTACAAAAAGTGTGTTTGAAAACTATTCTATCAAAAGGAAAGCTCAACTCTGTGGGTTGAAAGCACTCATCACAGAGAACTTTCTGAGAATGCATCTGTCTATTTTTTATGAGAAGATATTTACTTTTCGAGCATAGGCCTCAAAGCATTCCAAACATCCACTTGCAGATTCTACTAAAAGTGAGTTTCAAAACTGCTGTTTCAAAAGTAAGGTTCAACTCTGTGAGTTGAAGGCACACATCCAAAAGAAGTTTCTGAGAATGCTTCTGTCTAGTTTTTAGGTGAAGATATTCAATTTTCTAGCATTAGCCTCATAGCACTCCAAATATCCACTTTCAGATCCTACCAAAAAAATTTTTCAAAACTGCTCTATCAAAAGGAAAATTCAAGTCTGTGAGTTGAATGCACTCAATACAAAGATATTTCTGAGAATTCTTCTGTCTAGTTTTTATGTGAAGATATTTCCTTTTCCAGCATAGGCCTCAAAGGGCTCCAAATATCCACTTGTAGATTCTACAAAAAGAATGTTTCAAAACTGTTCTATAAAAAGAAAGTTTCATCTCAGGGTGTTCAGTGCACTCATCACAGAGAAGTTTCTGAGAATATTTCTGTCTAGTTATTATGTGAAGATATTTCCTTTACCATCATAGGTCTCAAAACGCTCCTAATATCCACTTGCAGATTCTACAAAAAGTGTGTTTCAAAACTGTTCTATGAAAAGGAAAGTTCAACTCTGTGAGTTGAATGCACTCATAAAAAAGAAATTTTGGTGAATGCTTCTGTCTTGTTTTCATGTGAAGATATTTCCTTTTCCAGCGTAGGCCTCATAGCTCCCCAAATATCCACTTGCAGATCCGACAAAAAGAGTGTTTCAAAATTTCTCTATCAAAAGGAAGGCTTAACCCTGTGAGGTGAATATGCTCATCACAAAGAAGTTTCTGAGAATGATTCTGTCTAATTTTTGTGTGAAGATATTTCCTTAACCAGCATAGGCCCCAAAGCACTCGAAATATACACTTGTAGTTTCTACAAAAAGAGTGTTTCACAACTGCTCTATTTAAAGGAAGTCTCAGCTCCGTGAGATGAATGTGCTCATCACAAAGAAGTTTCTGAGAATGCTACTGTCTAGTTTTTATATAAAGATATATCCCTTTCCAGGATAGGCCTCAAATTGCTCCAAATATCCAACTGCAGATTTTACAAAAAGAGTGTTTCAAAACTGTTCTTTCAAAACGAAGGTTCAACTCTGAGATTTGAATGCACTCATCACATAGAAGTTTATCAGAATGCTTCTGTCTAATTTTTATGTGAAGATATTTCCTTTTCCATCATTGGCATCAAAGCACTCCAAATATCCACTTGCAGATTTTATAAAAGGGGTGTTTCAAAACTGCTCTTAAAAAGCAAAGTTAAACTCTGTGAGTTCAACTCACTCATCACAAAGAAGTTTCTGAGAATGCTTCTCTCTAGTTTTTATGTGAAGACATTTACTTTTCCAGTATAGGTCTCAAAGCACTGAAAATATCCACTTGCAGAGCCTACAAAAAGGGTGTTTCAAAACTGCTCTATCAAAAGTACAGTTCAACTCTGCGAGTTGAATTCACACATCACAAAGAAGTTGGTGAGGATGCTTCTCTTTCGTTTTTATGTGAAGTTATTTCCTTTTACCACATAAGCCTCAAAGCGCTCCAAATATACACTTGCAGATTCTGTAAAAACAGTGATGCAAAACTGTTCTATCAATAAGAAGGTCCAAATCTGAGAGTTTAATGCCCACATCATAAAGAAGTTTCTGAGAATGCTTCTGTTTAGTTTTTCTGTGAAGACATTTCCTTTTCCAGCATAGGCCTCAAAGCATTCCAAATATCCACTTGCTGATTCTACTAAAAGTGTGTTTCAAAACTGCTGTTTCAAAAGGAAGTTTCAACTCTGTGAGTTGAATGCGCCCATCATAAACAAGTTTCTGAGAAAGCTTCTGTCTAGTTTTTATGTGAAGATATTTCCTTTTCCAGCAAATGCCTCATAGCACTCCAAATATCCACTTTCAGATTCCACTAAAAGAGTATTTCAAACTGCTCTATCAAAAGGAAAGTTCAATTCCATGAATTGAATGCACTCATCACAAAGATGTTTTTGAGAATTCTTCTGTCTAGTTTTTATGTGAAGATATTTCCTTTTCCAGGGTAGGCCACAAAGCGCTCCAAAATTCCACTTGCAGATTCTACAAAAAAGAGTGTTTCAAAACTGTCCTATCAAAAGAAAGTTTCAACTCAGTGAGTTCAAAGCAATCATCACAAAGAAGGTTCTGAGAATGCTTCTGTCTAGTTTTTATGTGAAGATATTTCCTTTTCCATCATAGGCCTCAAAGGGCTACAAATATCCACTTGCAGTTTCTACAAAAAGGCTGTTTCAAAACTGCTCTGTCAAAAGGAATGGTCGATTCTGTGAGTTGAATGCTCACATTACAAAGAAGTTTCTGAGAATGCTTCAATCTAGTTTTTATGTGAAGTTATTTCCTTTTCCAGGGTAGACCTCAAAGCGCTCAAAATATCCAACTGTAGATTCTACAAAAAGACTGTTTCAAACCTGCACTATCAAAGGGAGGTTTGAACTCTGATTTGAATGCATAAAGCACAGGGAAGTTTCTCAGAATGCTTCTGTCAAGTTCTTATGTGAAGATATTCCTTTTTCCAGTGTAGGCCTCAAAGCACTTCAAATATCCACCTGCAGATTTTACAAAAAGTGTGCTTCAAAACCGCTTTATCAAAATGAAGGTTCAAATCCGTGAGTTGAATGCACTCATCACTAAGAATTTTCTGAGAATGCTTCAGTCTAGTTTTTATGTGAAGATATTTTCTTTTCCAGCATAGGCCTCAAAGCACTCAAAATATCCACTTGCAGATTCTGAAAAAAAAGGTGTTTCAAAACTGCTCCTTCAAAAATACTGTTCAACTCCGTGAACTGAATGCACACATGACAAAGAATTTTCTGAGAATCCTTTTATTTAGTTTTTATGTGAAGGTATTTCCTTTTCCAGCATAGGCCTCAATGAGCTCCAAATATTCACTCGCAGATTCTACAAAAAGGGTGTTTCAAAACTGCTCTATCAAAAGGAAGGTTCAACTCTTTGACTTCAATGCACTCATCACAGAGAAGTTTCTGAGCATGGTTCTGTTTAGTTTTTATGTGAAGATATTTTCTTTTCCATCATAGGCCTCAAAGCTCTCCAAATATCCACTTGGAGATTCTACAAAAAGAGTGTTTCAAAACAGTTCTATGAAAAGGAAGGTTCAACTGCATTAGCTGAATGTACTCATCACAAAGAAGTTTCTCAGAATACTTCTCTGTAGTTTTAATGTGAAGATATTTCCTTTTCCAGCCGAGGCCTCATAGCTCTACAAATATCCACTTGCAGATTCTACAAAAAGGGTGTTTCAAAACTGCTCTATCAAAAGCCATGTTCAACTCTGTGAGTTGAGTGCACACAACACAAAGAAGTTCCTGAGAATGCATCTGTTTAGTTTTTATGTAAACATATTTCCTTTTCCATAAAAGGCCTCAAAGGGCTCCCAATATCCACTTGCAGATTCTACTAAAAGTGTGTTTCAAACTGCTGTTTCAAAAGGAAGGTTCAACACTGTGAGTTGAATGCACACATCACAAAGAAGTTTCTGAGAATGACTCTGTCCAGTTTTTATGTGAAGATATTTCCTTTTCCAACAAAGGCCTCATAGCGCTCCAAATATCCACTTTCAGATTCTACCAAAAGAGTGTTTCAAAACTGCTCTATCAGATAGAAGGTTCAAGTCTGTGAGTTGAATGCACTCATCTCAAAAAAGTTTCTGAGAATGCTTCTGCTCATGTTTTATGGGAAGATATTTCCTTTTCCAGCACAGGCCTCAAAGCGCTCCAAATAATCTCTTGCAGATTCTACCAATAGAGTGTTTCAAAACTGTTCTATCTAAAGGAATGTTGAACTCTGTGAGTTAAATGCAATCATCACAGAGAAGTGTATGAGAATGCTTCCGACTAGTTTTTATGTGAAGATATTTCCTATTCCAGCATAGGCCTCAAAGTGCCCAAATATCCACTTGCAGACACTACAAAACGGGTGTTTCAAAACTGTTCTATCAAACGGAAAGTTTAACTCTGTGAGTTGAATGCACTCATCACAAAGAAGTTTCTGAGAATCCTTTTGTCTAGTTTTTATGTGAGGATATTTCCTTTTCCAGCATAGGCCTCAAAGCCCTCCAAATATCCTTTAGCACTTTCTACAAAAAGAGTTTTTCAAATCTGCTCTTTCAAAAGGAAGTTTCAAGTCTGTGAGTTGAATGCATAAAGCACAGGCAAGTTTCTCAGAATGCTTCTGTCTAATTTTTATGTGAAGATATTCCTTTTTCCAGCATAGGCCTCAAATCCCACCAAATGTTCACTTGCAGATTCTACAAAAAGAGTGTTTCAAAACTGCTCTATCTGAAAGAAAGTTCAAGTCTGTGAGTTGAATGCACTCCTCACAAAGTTGTTTCTGAGAATTCTTCTGTCTAGTATTTATGTGGAGATATTACCTTTTCCAGCATAGACCTCAAAGAACTAAAATATCCACTTGCAAGTTCTCCAAAAAGAGTGTTTCAAAACTGTTCTATCAAAAGGAAAGTTCAACTCTATGGGTTGAATGCAGTCATCACAAAGACATTTCTGAGAATGCTTCTATCTAGTTTTTATGTGAAGATTTTCCCTTTTTGCAGCATAGGCCTCAAATCGCTCCAAATATCCACTTGCAGATTATACAAAAAGAGTGTTTCAAAACTATTCTATCAAAAGGAAGGTTCAACTCTTTGAGTTGAATGCACACATCAGAAAGAAATATCTGTGAATGCTTCTGTCACTTTTTTTTGTGAAGATATTCCCTTTTCCCGCATAGGTCTCAAAGTGCTCCAAATATCCACTTGCAGATTCTACGAAAAGAGTGTTTCAAAACTGCTCTTTCAAAAGGAAGGTTCAAGTCCGTGAGGTGAATCCACTCATCACAAAATGTTTCTGAGAATGGTTCTGCTTAGTTTTTATGGGAAGATATTTCCTTTTCCAGCACAGGCCTCAAAGCACTCCAAATAATCTCTTGTAGACTCTACAAGGAGAGTGCTTCAAAACTGTTCTATGGAAAGGTATGTTGATCTCTGTGAGTTGAATGCAATCATCACAGAGAAGTGTCTGAGAATGCTTCCGTCTAGTTTTTATGTGAAGATATTTCCTTTTCCAGCTTAGGCCTCAAAGCGCTCAAATATCCACTTCCAGATTCTACAAAAAGAGTGTTTCAAAACTGTTCTATCAAAAGGAAAGTTCATCTCTGTGAGTTGAATGCACTCATCACAAAGAAGTTTCTGAGAATGCTACTGTCTAGTTTTTATGTGAGGATATTTCCTTTTACAGCATGGGTCCCAAAGAACTCCAAATATCCCCTTGAAGATCCTACAAAGAGAGTTTTTCAAAACTCTTCTATCAAAAGGAAGGTTCTTCTCTGTGAGTTCAATGCACTGATCACAGAGAAGTTTCTGAGAATACTTCTGTCTAGTTTTTATTTGAAGATATTTCCCATTCCAGCATAGGCCTCAAAGCACTCCAAATATCCACTTGCAGATTCTACAAAAAGTGTCTTACAAAACTGCTCTATGAAAAGGAAGGTTCAAGTCTCTGAGTTGAATACACTCATAAGAAAGAAGTTTCTGAGAATGCTTCTGTCTAGTTTTTATATGAAGATATTTCCTTTTCCATCATAGGCCTCAATGCGCCCAAATATCCACTTGCAGATCCAACAAAGGGAGTGTTTCAAAACTGTTCTATGAAAAGAAAGGTTCAACTCTGCGAGTTCAATGCACTCATGACAAAGTACTGTCTGAGAATGCTTTTGTCTGTTTTTAATGTGAAGATATTTCCCTTTCCAGCATAGGCCTCAAAGCGCTCCAAATAACCAATTGCAGATTCCACAAAAGGAGTCTTTCAAAACGGCTCTATCAAAAGGAAAGTTCAAGTCTGTCAGTTGAATGCACTCATCATGAAGAAGTTTCTGAGAATGCTTCAGCTTAATTTTTAGGTGAAGATATTTCCTTTTCCAGCATAGGCTTCAAAGCGCTCCAAATATCCACTTGCAGATACTACAAAACGAGTGTTTCAAAACTGCTCTATCAAAAGGAAGGTTCAAGTCTGTGAGTTGAATGCACTCATCTCTAAGAACTTTCTGAGAATGCTTCTGCTTAGCTGTTATGTGGAGATGTTTCTTTTTCCTGCATAGGCCTCTAAGCACTCCAAATATCCACTTGCATATTGTACAAAAAGAGTATTTAAAACTGTTCTATAAAAGGGAAAGTTCAACTCTGTGAGTTCAATGCTGTCATCACAGAGAAATTTCTGAGAATGCTTCTGTCTAGTTTTTATGTGAAGATATTTCCTTTTCCAGCATAGGCCTCAAATTACTCCAAATATCCACATGCAGATTCTACAATAAGAGTTTTTCGAAACTGGTCTATCAAAAGGAAGGTTCAATTCTGTGAGTTAAATGCCTAAAGCAAATTGAAATTTTTGAGAATGCTTCTGTCTACATTTTCTGTGAAGATATTCCCTTTTCCAGCATAGGTCAGAAAGTGCTCCAAATATCCACTTGTAGATTCTACAAAATGTGTGTTTCAAAACTGCTCTATCAAAGGAAACTTCAAGTCTGTGAGTTGAATTCATAAAGCACAGGGAAGTTTCTTAGAATGCTTCTGTCTAGTTTTTATGTGAAGATATTCCCTTTTCCAGCATAGGCCAGAAAATGCTGCAAATATCCACTTGCAGATTCTATAAAAAGTGTGCTTCAAAACTACTCAATCAAAAGGAAAGTTCAAGTCTGTGAGTTGAATTCATAAAGCACAGGGAAATTTCTTAGAATGCTTCTGCCAAGTTTTTATGTGAAGATATTTCCTTTTCCATCATAGGCCTCAAAGCGATCCAAATATCCACTTTCAGATTCTACAAAAAGGGTGTTTCAAAACTTCTCTACCTAAAGGAAGGTTCAACTCTGTGAGTTGAGTGCACACACCACAAAGAAGTTTCTGAGAATGCTTCTGTCTAGTTTTTATGTGAAGACACTTCCTTTACCAGCATAGGCCTCAAAGCGCTCCAAATATCCAATTGCAGATTCCACAAAAAGAGTGTTTCAAAACGACTCTATCAAAAGGAAAGTTCAAGTCTGTCAGTTGAATGCACTCATCATGAAGAAGTTTCTGAGAATGCTTCAGCTTAATTTTTATGTGAAGATATTACCTTTTCCAGCATAGACCTCAAAGCGGTCCAAATATCCACTTGCAGTTTCCTCAGTAAGAGTGTTTCAAAACTGCTCTATCAAAGGGAAGGTTCAAGTCTGTGAGATAAATGCATAACGCACAGGAAGTTTCTGATAATGCATCTGTCTTGATTTTATGTGAAGATATTCCCTTTTACAGCATAAGCCTCAAAGCACTCCAAATATCCACCTGCAGATTCTACAAAAAGAGTGTTTCAAAACTGCTCTATCAAAAGGAAGGTTCAAGTCTGTGAGTTGAATTCATAAAGCACAGGGTAGTTTCTGAGAATGTTTCTGTCTAGTTCTTATGTGAAGATATTTCCTTTTCCAACATAGGCCTCAAAGCTCTCCAAATATACACTTGCAGATCCCATAAAAAGGGTATTTCAAAACTACTCTATCAAAAGGAAGGTTCAAGACTGTTAGTTGAATGCACACATCACAAAGAAGTTTCTGAGAATCCTTCTGTCTAGTTTTTATGTGAAGATATTTCCTTTTCCAGCATAGTCCCCAAAGCTCTCCAAATATACACTTGCAGATACTACAAAGAGAATGTTTCAAAACTGTTCTCTCAAAAGAAAGGTTCAACTCTGTGAGTTGAATGCACTCATTGCAGAAAATTTTCTGAGAATATTTCTGTGTTGTTTTTATGTGATAACATTTACTTTTCCAACATCGGCCTCTAAGTGCTCCACATATCCACTTGCAGATTCTACAAAAAGAGTATTTCAAAACTGCTCTATGGAAAGGAAGGCCCAAGTCTGTGAGTTTAATGCACTCATCAAAAGATGTTTCTGAGAATGCTTCTGTCTAGTTTTTATGTGAACATATTTCCTTTTCCAGCATCGGCCTCAAAGCGCTCCAAATATCCACTTGCAGATTCTACAAAGAGAGTTTTCCAAAACTGTTCTACCAAAACGAAAGTTCAACTCTGTGAGTTGAATGCACACATCACAAAGAAGTTTCAGAGAAAGCTTCTACTTAATTTTTGTAAGAAGATGTTTCCTTTTCCAACATAGGCCTCAAAGCACTCCAAACACGCACTTGCAGATTCCACAAAAGGATTGTTTCAAAACTGCTCTATGAAAAGTTAGGTTTAAGTCTATGAGTTGAATGGACACATCACAGATACTTCCTTTTCCATCATAGACCTCAAAGCACTCTATATATCCACCTGCAGATTCTTTAAAAAGAGGGTTTCAAAACTGTTCTATTAAAAAGAGGGTTCAACTCTGTGAGTTGAAAGCACTCATAACAAAGAATTTGATGAGAGTACTTCTGTCTAGTTTTTATGTGAAGATATTTAATTTTCCAGCATAGGCCTCAAAGCACTCCAAATGTCCACTTGCAGACTCTACAAAAAGAGTGTTTCAAAACTGCTCTAACAAAAGGAAGGTTCAAGTCTGGGAGTTGAATGCACTCATCACAAAGAAGTTTCTGAGAATGCTTCTGCTTATTTTTCATGTGAAGATATTTCCATTTCCAGCATAGGCCTCAGAGTGCTCCAAATATCCACTTGCAGATTGTACAAAAACAGTGTTTCAAAACTGTTCTTTCAAAAGGAAGGTTCAGCTCTGTGAGTTGAATGCACTTATCACAGAGAAGTTTCTGAGAATGCTTCCATCTAGTTTTTATGTGAAGATATTTCCTTTTCCATCGTAGGCCCCAAAGTGCTCCAAATATCCACTTCCAGATTCTACAAAAAGAGTGTTTCAAAATTTTTCTATCAAAAGGAAATTTCAACTCTGTGAGTTGAATGCACTCATCACAAAGAATTTTGTGAGAATGCTTCAGACTAGTCTTTATGTGAAGATATTTCCTTTTCCAGCTTAGGCCTCAAAGTGCTCAAAATATCCATTTGGAGATTCTAGAAAAAGAGTGCTTCAAATCTGTTCTATCAAAAGGAAGGTTCAAATTTGTGAGTGAAATGCACTCATCACAAGGTAGTTTCTGAGAATTCTTCTGACTATTTTTAATGTGAAGATGTTTCCATTTCCAGCATAGGCCTCAAAGTGCTCCAAATATCCACTTCCAGATTCTACAAAAAGAGTGTTTCAAAATTTTTCTATCAAAAGGAAATTTCAACTCTGTGAGTTGAATGCATTCATCACAAAGAATTTTGTGAGAATGCTTCAGACTAGTCTTTATGTGAAGATATTTCCTTTTCCAGCTTAGGCCTCAAAGTGCTCAAAATATCCATTTGGAGATTCTAGAAAAAGAGTGCTTCAAATCTGTTCTATCAAAAGGAAGGTTCAAATTTGTGAGTGAAATGCACTCATCACAAGGTAGTTTCTGAGAATTCTTCTGACTATTTTTAATGTGAAGATGTTTCCATTTCCAGCATAGGCCTCAAAGTGCTCCAAATATCCACTTGCAGATTCTACAAAAAGAGTGTTTCAAAACTGCTCTATCAAAAGGAAGGTTCAAGTCTTTGAGTTGAATGCACTCATCACAAAGGAGTTTTGGAGAATGCTTCTGTCTATTTTTTATGTGAAGATATATCCTTTTAAAGTGTACACCTGAAAGCGCTCCAAATATCCACTTGTAGATTCTACAAAGAGAGTGTTTCAAATTTGTTACATCAAAAGAAGGTTCAACTCTGTGAGTTGAATGCACTCATCACAGAGAAGTTTCTGAGAATGCTTCTGTCTGGTTTTTATGTGAAGATATTACCATTTCCATCATAGGTCTCAATGCTCTCCAAATATTCATTTGCAGATTCTACAAAAATAGTATTTCAAAACTGTTCTATCAAAGCGAAGGTTCAACTCCATGAGTTGAATGCACACAACACAAAGAAGTTTCTGAGAATGCTTCTGTCTAGTTTTTATGTGAAGATACTTACTTTTCCAGCCTACGTCTTAAAGCCCTCCAAATATTCACTTGTAGATGCTACAAAAAGAGTGTTTCAAAACTGCTCTATGAAAAGGAAGGTTCAAATCTGTTAGTTGAATGCACTATAATAAAGAAGTTTCTGAGAATTCTTCTGCTTTGTTTTTATGTGAAGATATTTCCCTTTCCAGCATAGGCCTCAAAGCACTCCAAATATCCACTTGCAGATTGTTCAAAAGAGTGTTTCAAAAGCGTTCTGTCAAAAGGAAGGTTCAACTCTATGAGTTGAATGCAGTCGTCACAGAGAAGTTTCTGAGAATTCTTCTCTCTAGTTTTTATGAGAAGGTATTTCCTTTTCCATCATAAGCCCCAAAGTTTTCCAAATATACACTTGCAGATTCTACAAAAAGAGTGTTTCAAAACTCCTCTAACAAAAGAAAGGTTCAAGCCTGTGAGTTGAATGAACACATCCCGAAGTAGTTTCTGAGAATGCTTCCATCTAGTTTTTATGTGAAGTTATTTCCTTTTCCAGCACAGGCCTCAAAGCGCTCCAATATCAACTTGCAGATTGTAGAAAAAGATTGTTTCAAAACTGTTCTATCAAAGGAAGGTTGAATTCTTTGAGTTGAATGCACACATCACAAAAAGTTTCTGAGAATGCTTCTTTCTAGTGTTTATGTGAAGATACTTCCTTTTGCAGGATAGGCCTCACAGTACTGCAAATATTTACTTACAGATTCTACAAAAAGAGTGTTTCAAAACTGTTCTATCAAAAGGAAGGTGCAACTCTTTGAGTTGAATGCCCTCATCACAAAGAAGTTTCTGAAAATCCTTTTGTCTACTTTTTATGTGAAGATATATCCTTTTCCAGCATAGGCCTCAAGGCCCTCCAGATATCCACTTGCAGATTCTACAAAAAGAGTGTTTCAAAACTGCTCTATCAAAAGGATGGTTTAAGCCTGTGATTTGAATTCACTCATCACAAAGAAGTTTCTTAGAATGCTTCCGTCAATTTTTTGTGTGAAGATATTTTCTTTTCTATTATACGCCTCGAAGCGCTCCAAATATCCATGTGTAGATTCTACAAACAGAGTGTTTCAAAACTGCTGCATCAAAAGGAAAGTTCAAGTCTGTGAGTTGAATTCATAAAGCAGAGGGAAGTTTCTGAGAATGCTTCTCTCTAGTTTTTATGTGAAGATATTTCCTTTTCCAGCATAGGTCTCAAAGCACTCCAAATATCCACTTGCAGATTCCACAAAAATGGTGTTTCAAAACTGCTATATCAAACGGAAGGTTCAACTCCTTTAGTTGAATGCACTCATCACATAGAAGTTTCTGAGAATGCTTCCGTCTAGTTTTTATGTCATGATATTTCCTTTTCCAGCATAGGCCTCAAAGCGCTCCAAATATCCACTTGCAGATACTACAAAAAGGGTGTTTCAAAACTGCTCTATCAAAAGGAAGTTTAAACTCTGTGAGTTGAATGCACTCATCTCAAAGAAGTTTCTGAAAATGCTTCTGTCTAGTTTTTATGTGAAGATATTTACTTTTCCAGTATAGGCCTCAAAGCGCTCCAAATATCCACTTGCAGATTCTACAAAAGGGTGTTTCCAAACTGCACTATCAAAAGTATGGTTCAACTCTGTGAGTTGAATGCACACATCACAAAGAAGTTTCTGATAATGCTTCTGTTTAGTTTTTATGTGAATATATTTCCTTTTCCAGCACAGGCCTCAAATTGCTCCAAATATCCACTTGCAGATTCTACAAAAATGGTGTTCCAAAGCTGCTCAATCAAAAGGAAGGTTCAATCTGTGAGTTGAATACAATCATTACAGAGAAGTTCCTTGGAAAGCTTCTTTCCAGTTTTTATGTGAAGATATTTCCTTTTCCATCATAGGCTTTAAGGCGCTCCAAATATCCACATGCAGATTCTACAAAAAGAGTGTTTCAAAACACTTCTATGGAAAGGAAGGTTCAACTGTGTGAGTTGAATGCACTCATCACAAAGAAGTCTCTGAGAATGCTTCTGTCTAGTTTTTGTGTGAAGATATTTTCTTTTCTAGCATAGGCCTCAAAGCCCTCAAATTATAAATTGCTGATCCTACAAAAAGTGTGTTTCAAATCTCTTCTATCAATAGGAAAGTTCAACTCTGTGAGTTGAATGCACTCATCACAGAGAACTTTCTGAGAATCCATCTGTCTAGTTTTTATGGACGATATTTCTTTTTCCATCATAGGTCTCAAAGCGTTCCAAATATAAACTTACAGATTGAACAAAAAGACTGTTTCAAAACTGTCCTATCAAAAAGAAGATTCAACTCTGTGAGTTGAATGCACTCATCACAAAGCAGTTTCTGAGAATGTTTCTGTCTAGTTTTTGTGTGAAGATATTTCCTTTTCCAGCATAGGCCCCAAAGCACTCCAAGTATCCACTTGCAGATTCTACAAAGAGAGTGTTTCCAAAGTATTCTATCAAAAGGAAGGTTCAACTCTGTCAGTTTAATGCACTCTTTCTGAGAATGCTTCTGTCTAGTTCTTATGTGAAGATATTTCCTTTTCCCGCATAGACCTCAAAGCGCTCCAAATATCCACTTGCAGATGGTACGAAAAGGGTGTTTCAAAACTGCTCTATCAAAAGGAAGGTTCAATTCTGTGAGTTGAATGCACACATCACAAAGAAGTTTCTGAGAATGCTTCTGTGTAGTTTTTATGTGAAGATATTTCCTTTTCTATCTTAGGCCTCAAAGCATTCAATCTATCCACTTGTAGAATCTACTAAAAGTGTGTTTCAAAACTGCTGATTTAAAAGCAAGGTTCAACTCTGTGAGTTGAATGCGCACATCACAAAGAAGTTTCTGAAAATGCTTCTGTCTAGTTCTTATGTGAAGATATTTTCTTTTATAGCATAGGCCTCATAGCCCTCCAAATATCCACCTTCAGATTCTACCAAAAGAGTTTTTCAAAACTGCTCTACGAAAAGGAAAGTTCAACCTGTGAGTTGAATGCACTCATCACAAAGATGTTTCTGAGAATTCTTCTGTATAACTTTTATGTGAAGACATTTCATTTTCCAGCATAGCCCTCATAGCGCTCCAAATATCCACTGGCAGATTCTACAAAAAGAGTGTTTCAAAACTGTTCCATCAAAGGAAAGGTTCAACTCTGTGAGCTGAATGCATTCATGCCAAAGAAGTTTCGGAGAATGCTTTTGTCTCGTTTTTATGTGAGGATATTTCCTTTTCCAGCATAGGCCTCAAAGCGCTCCAAATGTCCACTTGCAGACTCTACAAAAAGAGTGTTTCAAAACTGCTCTAACAAAAGGAAGGTTCAAGTCTGGGAGTTGAATGCACTCATCACAAAGAAGTTTCTGAGAATGCTTCTGCTTATTTTTCATGTGAAGATATTTCCATTTCCAGCATAGGCCTCAGAGTGCTCCAAATATCCACTTGCAGATTGTACAAAAACAGTGTTTCAAAACTGTTCTTTCAAAAGGAAGGTTCAGCTCTGTGAGTTGAATGCACTTATCACAGAGAAGTTTCTGAGAATGCTTCCATCTAGTTTTTATGTGAAGATATTTCCTTTTCCATCGTAGGCCCCAAAGTGCTCCAAATATCCACTTCCAGATTCTACAAAAAGAGTGTTTCAAAATTTTTCTATCAAAAGGAAATTTCAACTCTGTGAGTTGAATGCACTCATCACAAAGAATTTTGTGAGAATGCTTCAGACTAGTCTTTATGTGAAGATATTTCCTTTTCCAGCTTAGGCCTCAAAGTGCTCAAAATATCCATTTGGAGATTCTAGAAAAAGAGTGCTTCAAATCTGTTCTATCAAAAGGAAGGTTCAAATTTGTGAGTGAAATGCACTCATCACAAGGTAGTTTCTGAGAATTCTTCTGACTATTTTTAATGTGAAGATGTTTCCATTTCCAGCATAGGCCTCAAAGTGCTCCAAATATCCACTTCCAGATTCTACAAAAAGAGTGTTTCAAAATTTTTCTATCAAAAGGAAATTTCAACTCTGTGAGTTGAATGCATTCATCACAAAGAATTTTGTGAGAATGCTTCAGACTAGTCTTTATGTGAAGATATTTCCTTTTCCAGCTTAGGCCTCAAAGTGCTCAAAATATCCATTTGGAGATTCTAGAAAAAGAGTGCTTCAAATCTGTTCTATCAAAAGGAAGGTTCAAATTTGTGAGTGAAATGCACTCATCACAAGGTAGTTTCTGAGAATTCTTCTGACTATTTTTAATGTGAAGATGTTTCCATTTCCAGCATAGGCCTCAAAGTGCTCCAAATATCCACTTGCAGATTCTACAAAAAGAGTGTTTCAAAACTGCTCTATCAAAAGGAAGGTTCAAGTCTTTGAGTTGAATGCACTCATCACAAAGGAGTTTTGGAGAATGCTTCTGTCTATTTTTTATGTGAAGATATATCCTTTTAAAGTGTACACCTGAAAGCGCTCCAAATATCCACTTGTAGATTCTACAAAGAGAGTGTTTCAAATTTGTTACATCAAAAGAAGGTTCAACTCTGTGAGTTGAATGCACTCATCACAGAGAAGTTTCTGAGAATGCTTCTGTCTGGTTTTTATGTGAAGATATTACCATTTCCATCATAGGTCTCAATGCTCTCCAAATATTCATTTGCAGATTCTACAAAAATAGTATTTCAAAACTGTTCTATCAAAGCGAAGGTTCAACTCCATGAGTTGAATGCACACAACACAAAGAAGTTTCTGAGAATGCTTCTGTCTAGTTTTTATGTGAAGATACTTACTTTTCCAGCCTACGTCTTAAAGCCCTCCAAATATTCACTTGTAGATGCTACAAAAAGAGTGTTTCAAAACTGCTCTATGAAAAGGAAGGTTCAAATCTGTTAGTTGAATGCACTATAATAAAGAAGTTTCTGAGAATTCTTCTGCTTTGTTTTTATGTGAAGATATTTCCCTTTCCAGCATAGGCCTCAAAGCACTCCAAATATCCACTTGCAGATTGTTCAAAAGAGTGTTTCAAAAGCGTTCTGTCAAAAGGAAGGTTCAACTCTATGAGTTGAATGCAGTCGTCACAGAGAAGTTTCTGAGAATTCTTCTCTCTAGTTTTTATGAGAAGGTATTTCCTTTTCCATCATAAGCCCCAAAGTTTTCCAAATATACACTTGCAGATTCTACAAAAAGAGTGTTTCAAAACTCCTCTAACAAAAGAAAGGTTCAAGCCTGTGAGTTGAATGAACACATCCCGAAGTAGTTTCTGAGAATGCTTCCATCTAGTTTTTATGTGAAGTTATTTCCTTTTCCAGCACAGGCCTCAAAGCGCTCCAATATCAACTTGCAGATTGTAGAAAAAGATTGTTTCAAAACTGTTCTATCAAAGGAAGGTTGAATTCTTTGAGTTGAATGCACACATCACAAAAAGTTTCTGAGAATGCTTCTTTCTAGTGTTTATGTGAAGATACTTCCTTTTGCAGGATAGGCCTCACAGTACTGCAAATATTTACTTACAGATTCTACAAAAAGAGTGTTTCAAAACTGTTCTATCAAAAGGAAGGTGCAACTCTTTGAGTTGAATGCCCTCATCACAAAGAAGTTTCTGAAAATCCTTTTGTCTACTTTTTATGTGAAGATATATCCTTTTCCAGCATAGGCCTCAAGGCCCTCCAGATATCCACTTGCAGATTCTACAAAAAGAGTGTTTCAAAACTGCTCTATCAAAAGGATGGTTTAAGCCTGTGATTTGAATTCACTCATCACAAAGAAGTTTCTTAGAATGCTTCCGTCAATTTTTTGTGTGAAGATATTTTCTTTTCTATTATACGCCTCGAAGCGCTCCAAATATCCATGTGTAGATTCTACAAACAGAGTGTTTCAAAACTGCTGCATCAAAAGGAAAGTTCAAGTCTGTGAGTTGAATTCATAAAGCAGAGGGAAGTTTCTGAGAATGCTTCTCTCTAGTTTTTATGTGAAGATATTTCCTTTTCCAGCATAGGTCTCAAAGCACTCCAAATATCCACTTGCAGATTCCACAAAAATGGTGTTTCAAAACTGCTATATCAAACGGAAGGTTCAACTCCTTTAGTTGAATGCACTCATCACATAGAAGTTTCTGAGAATGCTTCCGTCTAGTTTTTATGTCATGATATTTCCTTTTCCAGCATAGGCCTCAAAGCGCTCCAAATATCCACTTGCAGATACTACAAAAAGGGTGTTTCAAAACTGCTCTATCAAAAGGAAGTTTAAACTCTGTGAGTTGAATGCACTCATCTCAAAGAAGTTTCTGAAAATGCTTCTGTCTAGTTTTTATGTGAAGATATTTACTTTTCCAGTATAGGCCTCAAAGCGCTCCAAATATCCACTTGCAGATTCTACAAAAGGGTGTTTCCAAACTGCACTATCAAAAGTATGGTTCAACTCTGTGAGTTGAATGCACACATCACAAAGAAGTTTCTGATAATGCTTCTGTTTAGTTTTTATGTGAATATATTTCCTTTTCCAGCACAGGCCTCAAATTGCTCCAAATATCCACTTGCAGATTCTACAAAAATGGTGTTCCAAAGCTGCTCAATCAAAAGGAAGGTTCAATCTGTGAGTTGAATACAATCATTACAGAGAAGTTCCTTGGAAAGCTTCTTTCCAGTTTTTATGTGAAGATATTTCCTTTTCCATCATAGGCTTTAAGGCGCTCCAAATATCCACATGCAGATTCTACAAAAAGAGTGTTTCAAAACACTTCTATGGAAAGGAAGGTTCAACTGTGTGAGTTGAATGCACTCATCACAAAGAAGTCTCTGAGAATGCTTCTGTCTAGTTTTTGTGTGAAGATATTTTCTTTTCTAGCATAGGCCTCAAAGCCCTCAAATTATAAATTGCTGATCCTACAAAAAGTGTGTTTCAAATCTCTTCTATCAATAGGAAAGTTCAACTCTGTGAGTTGAATGCACTCATCACAGAGAACTTTCTGAGAATCCATCTGTCTAGTTTTTATGGACGATATTTCTTTTTCCATCATAGGTCTCAAAGCGTTCCAAATATAAACTTACAGATTGAACAAAAAGACTGTTTCAAAACTGTCCTATCAAAAAGAAGATTCAACTCTGTGAGTTGAATGCACTCATCACAAAGCAGTTTCTGAGAATGTTTCTGTCTAGTTTTTGTGTGAAGATATTTCCTTTTCCAGCATAGGCCCCAAAGCACTCCAAGTATCCACTTGCAGATTCTACAAAGAGAGTGTTTCCAAAGTATTCTATCAAAAGGAAGGTTCAACTCTGTCAGTTTAATGCACTCTTTCTGAGAATGCTTCTGTCTAGTTCTTATGTGAAGATATTTCCTTTTCCCGCATAGACCTCAAAGCGCTCCAAATATCCACTTGCAGATGGTACGAAAAGGGTGTTTCAAAACTGCTCTATCAAAAGGAAGGTTCAATTCTGTGAGTTGAATGCACACATCACAAAGAAGTTTCTGAGAATGCTTCTGTGTAGTTTTTATGTGAAGATATTTCCTTTTCTATCTTAGGCCTCAAAGCATTCAATCTATCCACTTGTAGAATCTACTAAAAGTGTGTTTCAAAACTGCTGATTTAAAAGCAAGGTTCAACTCTGTGAGTTGAATGCGCACATCACAAAGAAGTTTCTGAAAATGCTTCTGTCTAGTTCTTATGTGAAGATATTTTCTTTTATAGCATAGGCCTCATAGCCCTCCAAATATCCACCTTCAGATTCTACCAAAAGAGTTTTTCAAAACTGCTCTACGAAAAGGAAAGTTCAACCTGTGAGTTGAATGCACTCATCACAAAGATGTTTCTGAGAATTCTTCTGTATAACTTTTATGTGAAGACATTTCATTTTCCAGCATAGCCCTCATAGCGCTCCAAATATCCACTGGCAGATTCTACAAAAAGAGTGTTTCAAAACTGTTCCATCAAAGGAAAGGTTCAACTCTGTGAGCTGAATGCATTCATGCCAAAGAAGTTTCGGAGAATGCTTTTGTCTCGTTTTTATGTGAGGATATTTCCTTTTCCAGCATAGGCCTCAAAGCGCTCCAAATATCCACTTGCAGATTCTACAAAAAGAATATTTAAAATCTGCTCTTTCAAAAGGAAGTTTCGAGTCTGTGAGTTGACTGCATAAAGCACAGGGACGTTTCTGAGGATGCTTCTATCTAGCTTTTATGTGAAGATATCCCCTTTTTCACCATAGGCCTCAAATCGCTCTAAATATCCACTTGCAGAGTCTACAAAAAGGGTGTTTCAAAACTGCCCTATCAAAAGGAAGGTTCAAGCCTGTGAGTTGAATGCATAAGGCACAAGGAAGTCTCTGAGAATGCTTCTGTCTAGTTCTTATGTTCAGATATTCCCTTTTAGCAGCATAGGCCTCAAATTGCTCGAAATATCCACATGCAAATTCTACAAACGGAGTGTTTCAAAATTGTTCTATCAAAAGGAAAGTTCAACCCTGTGAGTTGAATGCACTCGTCACAAAGAAATTTCTGAGAATGCTTCTGTCTACTTTTTATGTGAAGATATTCCCCTTTCCAGCATAGGCCTCAAATTGCTCCAAATATCCACTTGTAGATTCTATAAAAAGAGTGTTTCAAAACTGCTCTATCAAAAGGAATGTTCAAGTCTCTGAGTTGAATGCACTCATTACAAAAATGTTACCGAGAATGATTCTGCTTAGTTTTTATGGGAAGATATTCCCTTTTGCATCATCGGCCCCAATGCGCTCCAAATAATCTATTGTAGATTCTACAAAGAGAGTGATTCAAAACTCTTCTACCAAAAGGAAGGGTGAACTCTGTGAGTTGAATGCACTCATCACAGAGAAGTGTCTGAGAATGCTTCTGTCTAATTTTTATGTGAAGATATTTCCTTTTCCAGCATAGGTCTCAAAGCACTCCAAATATCCACTTGCAGATTCTACAAAAAGAGTGTTTCAAAACTGTTCTATCAAAAGGAAGGTTCAACTCTGTAAGCTGAATGCATTCATCACAAAGAAGTTTCGGAGAATGCTTTTGTCTAGTTTTTATGTGAGGATATATCCTTTTCCAGAATACGCCTCAAAGCGCTCCAAATATCCACTTGCAATTTCTACAAAAGGGTTTTTCAAATCTGCTCTTTCAAAAGGAAGGTTCAAGTCTGTGAGTTGAATGCATAAAGCACACTGAAGTTTCTGAGAATGCTTCCAACTAGTTTTTATGTGAAGATATTCCCTTTTACACCACAGGCCTCAAATAGTTCCAAATATCCACTTGCAGATTCTACAAAAAGGGTGTTTCAAAACTGCTCTATCAAAAGGAAGTTTCTAGTCTGTTAGATGAATGCACGCATCACAAAGAAGTTTCAGAGAATGCTTCTGTCTAGTTTTTATGTGAAGATATTTCCTTTTCCAGATTAGGCCTCAAAGCACACAAAATATCCACCTTCAAATTCTACAAAAGGAGTGTTTCAAAACTGCTCTATCAAAAAGAATGTTCAAATCTGTGTGTACAATGCGCTCATCATAGAGATGTTTCTGAGAATGCTTCTGTATAGTTTTTATGTGAAGATATTTCCTTTTACTGCGTAGGCCTCATAGCGCTCCAAATATCCACTTGCAGATACTACAAAAAGAGTGTCTCAAAACTGCTATATCAAAAGGAAGATTTAAGTCTCTGAATTGAATGCACTCATCACTAAGAACTTTGTGAGTATTCTTCTGCTTAGTTTTTATGAGAACGTATTTCCATTTCCTGCATAGGCCTCAAAGCGCACCAAGTATCCACATTCAGATTCTACAAAGAGAGTGTTACAAAACTGTTCCAAAAAAAGGAAGTTTCAACACTGTGGGTTGAATGCACTCATCACAAAGAAGTTTCTGAGAATGCTTCTGTCTAGTTTTTAGGTGAAGATATCCCCCTGTTCACCATAGGCCTCAAATCACTCCAAATTTCCACTTGCAGATTCTACAAAAAAGGTGTTTCAAAACTGCTCTAACAAAAGGAAGGTTCTACTCTGTCAGTTTAATGCACACATCACAAAGAAGTTAGGAGAATACTTCTGTCCAGTTTTTATGTGAAGATATTTCCTTTTCCAGCTTAGCCCTCAAATCACACCAAATATTAACTTGCATATTCTACAAAAAGACTGTTTCAAAACTGCTCTATCAAAAGGAAGTTTAAAGTCTGTGAGTACAATGCACTCATCACAAAGAAGTTTCTGAGCATGCTTTTGTCTAGTATTTATATGAAGATATTTCCTTTTCGAGCATAGGCCTCAAAGCATTCCAAATATCCACTTGCAGATTCTACAAAAACAGTGTTTCAAAACTGTTCAATCAAAAGGTTGGATCAACTCTGTGAGTTGAACTCACTCATCACAGTGAAGTTTCTGAGAATACTTCCGTCTAGGTTTTATGTGAAGATATTTCCTTTTCCATCATAAGCCTCAAAGAGATCCAAATATCCACTTTCAGATTCTAATAAAAGAGTGCTTCACAACTGTTCTATCAAAAGGAAGGTTCAACCCTGTGAGCTGAATGCGTTCATCACAAAGTAGTTTCTGAGAAGGCCTCTGTCCAATTTTTATATGAAGATGTTTCCTTTTGCAGCATAGTCTTCAAAGAGCTCCAAAAATCCACTTGCAGATTCTACAAAAAGAGTGTTTCAAAACTGCGCTATCAAAAGGAAGGTTCAACTCTGTGAGTTGAAATCATAAAACATAGAGAAGTTTCTGAGAATGCTTCTGTCAAGTTTTTATGAATACATATTTCCATTTCCAGCACTGGCCTCAAAGCGCCAAAAATATCCACCCACAGATCCTACAAAAAGGGTGTTTCATAACTGCTCTTTCAAAAGCAGGGTTCAACTCTGTGAGTTGAATGCACACATCACAAAGAAGTTTCTGAGAATACTTCTGCCTAGTTTTTATGTGATGGTATTTCCTTTTCCTGCATAGGCCTCAAACCGTTCCAAATATCCACTTCCACATTCTACAAAAAGTGTGTTTCCATACTGTTCTATCAAAAGGAAGGTTCAAGTCTGTGAGTTGAATTCATAAAGCACAGGGAAGTTTCTGAGAATGCTTCTGTCCGGTTTTTATATGCAGATATACCCTTTTCCAGGCTAGGCCTCAAAGTGCTAAAACTATCCACTTGCAGATTCTAAAATATGGTGTTTCAAAACTGCTTTATCAAAAGGAAGTTTCAATTCTGTGAGTTGAAGGCACACATCACAAAGATGTTTTTGAGAATGCTTCAATATAGTTTTATGTGAAATTATTTCTTACTCCAGCATAGGCCTCAAGCGATCCAAATATCCATTTGTAGATTCTACAAGAAGATTGTGTCAGAATTGTTTTATCAAAAGGAACTTTCAACCCTGTGGGTTGAATGCACTCATCACAAAGAAGTTTCTGAGAATGCTTCTGTCTAGTTTTTAGGTGAAGATAATTTCTTTTCCAGCATAGGCCGCTAAGCCCTCCAAATATCCACTTGCACATTCTACAAAAAGTGTGTTTCAAAACTAGTCTATCAAAAGGAATGTTCAACTCTGTTGGTTGAATGTACTCATCCCGCAGAAGTTTCTGAGAATGTTTCTGTCTAGTTTTTATGTGAAGATATTTCGTTTTTCATCATAGGCCTCAAATCGCTCAAAATATCCACTTGCAGATTATACAAAAAGAGTGGTTCAATACTGCTCTATCAAAAGGAAGGTTCAAGCCTGTGATTTGAATGCATAAAGCACAGGGAAGTCTCTTAGAATGCTTCTGTCTAGTTCTTAAGTTAAGATATTCCCTTTAGGCAGCATGGGCCACAAATCTCTCCAAATATGCACATGCAAATTCTACAAACAGAGTGTTTCAAAACTGTTCTATCAAAAGGCAAGTTCAAACCTGTGAGTTGAATGCACTCATCACCAAGAAATTTATGAGAATGCTTCCGTCTAATTTTTATGTGAAGATATTTCCTTTTCCAGCATAGGCCTCAATTTGCCCCAAATATCCACTTCCAGATTCTACAAAAAAAGTGTTTCAAAACTGTTCTATCAAAAGGAAGGTTCAATTCTTTGAGTTGAATGCACTCATCCCAAAGTAATTTCTGAGAATGCTTCTGTCTAGTTTTTATATGAAGATATTTCCTTTTCCATCTTTGACCTCAAAGCGCTCGAAATACCCACTTGCAGAATCTACAAAAGGAGTGTTTAGAAACTGCTCTATCAAAAGAAATGTTCAAGTCTGTGAGTTGAATGCACTCATCACAAAAATGTTTCTGAGAATGTTTCTGCTTAGTTTTTATGGGAAGATACTTCCTTTTCCAGCATAGGCCTCAATGCACTCCAAATAATCTCTTGTAGATTCCACAAAGAGAGTGATTCAAAACTGTCCTACCAAAAGGAAGGTTGAACTCTGTGAGTTGAATGCACTCATTACAGAGAAGTGTCTGAGAATGCTTCCATCTTGTTTTTATATGAAGATATTTTCTTTTCAAGCATAGGCCTCAAAGCGCACCAAATATCCACTTGCAGATTTGACAAAAAGAGTGTTTCCAAACTGTTCTATCAAACGTAATGTTCAAGTCTGTGAGATGAATGCACTCATCACAAAAATGTTTCTGAGAATGATTCTGCTTAGTTTTTATGGGAAGATACTTCCTTTTCCAGCATAGGCCTCTAAGTGCTCCAAATATCCACTTGCAGATTCTACAAAAAGAGTGTTTCAAAACTGCTCTATCAAAAGGAAGGTTCAAGTCTGTGAGTCGAATGCACTCATCACAAAAAAGTATCTCAGAATGATTCTGCTTATTTTTTTATGGGAAGATACTTCCATTTCCAGCATAGGCCTCAATGTGCTCCAAATGATCCCTTGTAGATTCTACAAAGGGAGTGTTCCATAACTGTTCTACAAAAAGCAAGGTTGAACTCTGTGAGTTGAATGCACTCATCACAGAGAAGTGTCTGACAATGCTTCCATCTAGTTTTTATGTGAAGATATTTCCTTTTGCAGCATAGGCCTCAAAGTGCTCCAAATATCCACTTGCAGATTCTACAAAAAGAGTGTTTCAAAACTGTTCCATCAAAAGGAAGGTTCAACTCTGTGAGCTGAATGCATTCATCATAACACGTTTCAGAGAATGCTTTTGTCTAGTTTTTATGTGAGGATATTTCCTTTTCCAGAATAGGCCTCAAAGCGCTCCAAATATCCACTTGCAGTTTCTACAAAAACAGTGTTTCAAATCTGCTCTTTCAGAAGGAAGTTTCAAGTCTGTAAGTTGAATGCATAAGGCAGAGAGAAGTTTCTGAGTATGCTTCTATCTAGTTTTTATGTGAAGATATCCCCTTTTTCAGCATAGGCCTCAAATCTCTCCAAATATCCACTTGCAGATTCTACAAAAAGGGTGTTTCAAAACTGCACTATCAAAAGGAACGTTCTACTCTGTTATTTGAATGCACACATCACAAAGAGGTTTTGGAGAATGTTTCTGTCTAGTTTTTACGTGAAGATATTTCCTTTTGCGGCTTAGGCCTCAAAGCACACAAAATATCCACCTGCAGATTCTAAAAAAAAATGTTTCAAAACTGCTCTTTCAAAAGAAAACTTAAAGTCTGTGAGTTGAATGCACTCATCACAAAGAAGTTTCTGAGAATGCTTCTGTCTAGTTTTTATGGGAGGATATTTCCTTTTCCAGTGTTGGTCCCCTAACAATCCAAATATCCACTTGCACATTCTAGAAAAAGAGTGTTTCAAAACTGCTCTACCAAAAGGAAGGTTCAACTCGGTGAGTTGAATGCGCACATCAGAAAAAGTTTTGGAGAATGCTTCTCTCTAGTTTTTATGTGAAGATTATTCCTTTTCCAGCATAGGCCTCAAAGCGCTCCAAATAAACACTTGCAGAATCTCCAAAAAGAGTGTTTCAAAACTGTTCTGTCAAAAGGAAAGTTTAACTCTGTGAATAGAATGCACTCATCACAAAGAAGTTTCTGAGAATGCTTCGGTCTGGTTTTTATGGGAAGAAGTTTCCTTTTCCAACAAAGGCCTCAAAGCACACAAATATCCAATTGCAGATTCTACAAAAAGAGTGTTTCAAAACTATTCTATCAAAGGAAGGTTCAACTCTGTTAGTAGAATGCACTCATCACAAAGGAGTTTCTGAGAATTCTTCGGTCTAGTTTTTATGGGAAGATATTTCCTTTTCCAACTTAGGCCTCAAAGTGCTTCAAATAAACACTTGCAGATTCTTCAAAAAGAGTGTTTCAAAATTGTTCTATCAAAAGGAAGGTTTAACTCTGTGAGTAGATTGCAATGGAATGGAATTGATTGGAATCTCCAATCCACTCTACACGGTTTTCGTAGAATCTGCAAGTGTTTATTTAGAGCACTTTGAGGCCTATGTTGGAAAAGGAGTGTTTCAAAACTGTGCTTTAAAAAGGAAGTTTCGTCTCTATGACTTGAATGCATAAAGCACAGGGAAGTTTCTGAGAATGCTTCCCTCTAGTTTTTATGTGAAGATATTTCCTTTTCCAGTGTTGGCCTCTTAACACTCCATATATCCACTTGCAGATCCTACTGAAAGAGTGTTTCAAAACAGCTATATCAAAAGGAAGCTTCAACTCTGTCAGTTGAATGTGAACATCACAAAGTAGTTTCTGAGAATGCTTCTCTGTAGTTTTCAGGTGAAGATATTTCATTTCTCAGCAAAAGTGTCAAAACGCTCAAAATATCCACTTGCAGATTCTACAAAAAGAGTGTTTTCAAAACTGCTCTTTCAAAAGGAAAGTTAAAGTCTGTGAGTTGAATGCACTCATCACAAAGAAGTTTCTGAGAACGCTTCTGTCTAGTTTTTATGGGAAGATATTTCGTTTTCCAGCATAGGCCTCAAATCGCTCCAAACATCCACTAGCAAATACTACAAAAAGAGTGTTTCAAAACTGCGCTTTCAAAATTAAGGTTCCTCTCTGTGACTTGAATGCATAAAGCACAGGGAAGTTTCTGAGAATGCTTCTATCTAGCTTTTATGTGAAGATAATTCCTTTTCCAGCATAGGCCTCAAAGCGTTCCAAGTGTCGACTTGCAGATCCTACGAAAAGAGATTTTCAAAACTTTTCTATCAAAAGGAAAGTTCAACTATGTGGATTGAATGCAGAAAGCACAGGGATGTTTCTGAGAATGCTTCTGTCTAGTTTTTATGTGAAGATATTTCCTTTTCCAGTGTTGGCCTCTTCGCACTCCAAATATCCACTTGCAGATTCTACTGAAAGAGTGTTTCAAAACTGCTCTATGAAAAGGAACGTTCAACTCTGTGAGCTGAAAACACTCATCACGGAGAAGTTTCTGAGAATGCTTCTGCCTAGTTTTCATGTGATGATATTTCCTTTTCCAGCATTGCCATAAAACCCTTCAAATATCCACTTACAGATGCTATTAAAAGAGTGTTTCAAAACTGCTCTATCAAAAGGAAAGTCCAATTGTGTGAGTTGAATGCACTCATCACACAGAAGTTTCTGAGAATGCTTCTGTCTCGTTTTTATGTGAAGATATTTCGTTTTCCATCACAGGCCTCAAAGCGCTCCAAATAAACACCTGCAGAGTCTACAAAAGGAGTGTTTCAAACTGTTCTATCTAAAGGAAGATTCAAGTCTGTGAGTTGAATGCACTCATCACAAAGAAGTTCCTGAGAATGCTTCTGTCTAGGGTTTTTGTGAAGATATTTCCTTTGGCAGCATAGGCCTAAAATCGCTCCAAATATCCACCTGCAGATTTTACAAAAGGCTGTTTCCAAACTGCTCTATCAAAAGGCAGGTTCAACTCTGTGAGTTGAATGCACACATCACAAAGAAGTTTCTGAGAATGCTTCTGTGTAGTTTTCAGGTGAAGATATTTCATTTCCCAGCAAAGACCTCAAAACGCTCAAAATATCCACCTGCATATTCTACAAAAAGAGTGTTTCAAAACTGCTCTTTCAAAATGAAGGTTCAAGTGTGTGAGTTGAATGCGCTCATCACAAAGAAGTTTCTGAGAATGCTTCTGTCTAGTTTTTATTTTAAGATATTTCGTTTTTCAGCATAGGCCTCAAATAGCTCCAAACATCCACTAGCAAATCCTACAAAAATAGTGTTTCAAAACTGCGCTTTCAAAAGGAAGTTTCCTCTCTTTGACTTGAATGCATAAAGCACAGGGAAGTTTCTGAGAATGCTTCTGTCTAGCTTTTATGTGAAGATATTTCCTTTTCCAGTGTTGGCCTCTTAGCACTCCAAATATTCACTTGCAGATTCTACTGAAAGATTGTTTCAAAACAGCTATATCAAAAGGAAGCTTCAACTCTGTGAGTTGAATACACACATCACAAATAAGTTTCTGAGAATGCTTCTATCTACTTTTTATGTGAAGATGTTTCCTTTTCCAGCATAGGCTACAAAGAGCTCAAAATATCCACTTTCAGACTCCACAAAAAGAGTGTTTCAAAACTGTTCTGTCAAAAGGAATGTTCAACTCCGTGAGTAGAATGCACACATCATAAAGGAGTTTCTGAGAACCATTTTATCTAGTTTTCATCTGAATGTATTTCCCTTTCCTCTAGATGCCGCAGCACACCAAATATCCACTTGCAGTTTCCACAACAAGAATGTTGCGGAACTGCTCTATGAAAAGGAAGGTTCAACTCTGTGAGTTCAATCCCCAAATGACAAAGAAGTTTCTGAGAATGCTTCTGTTTAGGGTTTATGTGGAGATATTTCTTTTTGCAGCATAGGTCTCAAATCGCTCCAAATATCCACTTGCAGATTTTACAAAAAGGCTGTTTCCAAACTACTCTATCAAAAGGCAGGTTCAACTCTGTGAGTTGAATGCACACAGCACAAAGAAGTTTCTGAGAATGCTTCCGTCTAGTTTTTATGAGAAGATATTTCGTTTTCCAGCATAGACCTCAAACCGCTCCAAACATCCACTAGCAAATTCTACAAAAAGAGTGTTTCAAAACTGCGCTTTCAAAAGGAAGGTTCCTCTCTGTGACATGAATGCATAAAGCACAGGGAAGTTTCTGAGAATGCTTCCGTCTAGTTTTTATGTGAAGATATTTCCTTTTCCAGTGTTGGCCTCTTAGCCCTCCCAATATCCACTTGCATATTCTACTGAAAGAGTGTTTCAAAACAGTTATATCAAAAGGAAGCTTCAACTCTGTGAGTTGAATGCCACATCACAAAGAAGTTTCTGAGAATGCTTCTGTCTAGTTTTCAGGTGAAGATATTTCATTTCTCAGCAAAGGCCTCAAAACGCTCAAAATATCCACTTGCAGATTCTACAAAAAGAGTGTTTTAAAAACTGCTCTTTCAAAAGGAATGTTAAAGTCTGTGAGTTGGATGCACACAGCACAAAGAAGTTTCTGAGAATGCTTCTGTCTGGTTTTTATGGGAATATATTTCGTTTTCCAGCATAGGCCTCAAATCGCTCCAAACATCCACTAGCAAATTCTACAAAAGAGTGTTTCAAAACTGCGCTTTCAAAAGGAGGGTTTCTCTCTGTTACTTAAATGCATAAAGCACAGGGAAGTTTCTGAGAATGCTTCCATCTTGTTTTTATGTGTAGATATTTCCTATTCCAGTGTTGGCCTCTTAGCCCTCCAAATATCCACTTGCAGATTCTACTGGAAGAGTGTTTCAAAACAGCTATCTCAAAAGGAAGTTTCAACTCTGTGAGTTGAATGCCACATCACAAGAAGTTTCTGAGAATGCTTCTGTCTAGTTTTCAGGTGAAGATATTTCATTTCCCAGCAAAGGCCTCAAAACGCTCAAAACATCCACTTGCAGATTCTACAAAAAGAGTGTTTTCCAAACTGCTCTTTAAAAAGGAAAGTTGAAGTCTGTGAGTTGAATGCATAGAGCACAAAGAAGTTTCTGAGAACGGTTCTATCTTGTTTTCATCAGAATGTATTTCCTTTTCCACTATATGCCGCAATCACACCAAATATCCACTTGCAGTTTCCACAAAAAAAGTGTTCCAGAACTGCTCTATGAAAAGGAAGGTTCAACTCTGTGAGGTCAATCCCCAAATAACAAAGAAGTTTCTGAGAATGCTTATGTCTAGGTTTTATGTGGAGATATTTCTTTTTGCAGCATTGGTCTCAAATCGCTCCAAATATCCACTTGCAGATTTTACAAAATTACTGTTTCCAAACTACTCTATCAAAAGGCAGGTTCAAATCTGTGAGTTGAATGCACACAGCACAAAGAAGTTTCTGAGAATGCTTCTGTGTAGTTTTTATGGGAAGATATTTCGCTTTCCAGCATAGGCCTGAAATCGCTCCAAACCTCCATCAGCAAATTCTACAAAAAGAGTGTTTCAAAACTGCGTTTCAAAAGGAAGGATCCTCTCTGTTACTTGAATGCATAAAGCACAGGGATGTTTCTGAGAATTCTTCCGTCTAGTTTTTATGTGAAGATAATTCCTTTTCCAGTGTTGGCCTCTTAACATTCCAAATATCCACTTGAAAATTCAACTGAAAGAGTGTTTCAAAACAGCTATATCACAAGGAAGCTTCAACTCTGTGTTCAATGCGCACATCACAAACAGGTTTCTGAGAATGCTTCTATCTAGTTTTTATGTGAAGATATTTCCTTTTCCAGCATAGGCCTCAAAGCGTTCCAAATGTCGACTTAAAGATTCTACGAAAAGAGGTTTTCAAAACTTTTCTATCAAAAGGAAGGTTCAACAATGGGTTGAATGCAGAAAGCACAGAGAAGTTTCTGAGAATGCTTCTGTCTAGTTTTTATGTGAAGATATTTCCTTTTCCAGTGTTGGCCTCTTAGCACCCCAAATATCCACTTGCAGATTCTACTGAAAAAGTGTTTCAAAACTGTTCTATCAAAAGGAGCGTTCAACTCTGTGAGTTGAATGCACTCTTCACGAAGAAGTTTCTGAGAATGCTTCTGCCTAGTTTTTATGTGATGATAATTCCTTTTCCAGCATTGCCATAAAAACTCTTCAAATATCCACCTACAGATGCTACTAAAACGGTGTTTTGAAACTGCTCTATCAAAAGGAAAGTTCAAGTGTGTGAGTTGAATGCACTCATCACACAGAAGGTTCTGAGAATGCTTCTGTCTCTTTTTTATGTGAAGATATTTCGTTTTCCATCATAGGCATCAAAACGCTCCAAATAAACACCTGCAGATTCTACAAAAGGAGGGTTTCAAAACTGTTCTATAAAAAGCAAGGTTCAAGTCTGTGAGTTGAATGCACACATCACACAGAAATTCCTGAGAATGCTTCTGTCTAGGGTTTCTGTGAAGATATTTCCTTTTGCAGCATAGGCCTCAAATCGCTCCAAATATCCACTTGCAGATTTTACAAAAAGGCTGTTTCCAAACTACTCTATCAAAAAGCAGGTTCAACTCTGTGTGTTGAATGCACACATTGCAAAGTAGTTTCTGAGAATGCTTCTGTGTAATTTGTAGGTGAAGATATTTCATTTCCCAGCAAAGACCTCAAAACGCTCCAAATATCCACTTGCAGATTTACAAAAAGAGTGTTTCAAAACTGCTCTTTCAAAATGAAGGTTCAAGTCTGTGAGTTGAATGCACTCATCACAAAGTAGTTTCTGAGAATGCTTCTGTCTAGTTTTTATGGGAAGATGTTTCATTTTCCAGCATAGGCCTCAAATCGCTCCAAACATCAACTAGCAAATTCTACAAAAAGAGTGTTTCAAAACTGTGCTTTCAAAAGGAAGGTTCCTCTCTGTGACTTGAATGCATAAAGCACAGGGAAGTTTCTGAGAATGCTTCCGTCTAGTTTTTATGTGAAGATATTTTCTTTTCCAGTGTTGACCTCTTAACACTCCAAATATCCACTTGAAGATTCTACTAAAAGAGTGTTTCAAAACAGCTATATCAAAAGGAAGCATCAACTCTGTGAGTTGAATGTGCACATCACAAGCAAGTTTCTGGGAATGCTTCTAGCTAGTTTTTATATGAAGATATTTCCATTTCCAGCATAGGCCTCAAAGCGTTCCAAATGTCGACTTGCAGATTCTACGAATCCTCATTCTATTTCACATTCCATTCCACATTCCATTCCCTTCCGTTCCACATTCCATTCCATTCCATTCCATCCCAAATTCCACTCCATTCTTTTCCACATTTCATTGCATTCCATTCCATTGCATTCCACATACCATTTCATATTCCATTGCATTCCATTCCACACTGCATTCCACATTCCATTCCATTCCACATTATATTCCAGTCCATTATATATTCCATTCCATTCCACTTCATTCCACATTCCATTCCATTACGCTCCACATTACATTCCATTCCACATACCATTTCACATTCCATTCCACTTTCCATTCCACGTTCCATACCATTGCACTCCACATTCCATTTCATTCCATTCCACATTCCATTAAATTGTATTCCACATTCCATTCCATTCCATTCCATTCCAGATTCCATTCTACATTCCATTACATTCCATTAAACATTACATTCCACATTCCATTCCATTCCATTCCCCATTCCATTCGGCAATATATTCCATTCCACATGCCAATCCGCATTCCACTCAATTCCATTCCATTCCACATTCCCATCCACATTCCATTCCATTCCATTCCACATTCCACTCCATTGCATTCCACATTACATTCTATTCCATTCCACGTTCCGTTCCACGTTCCATTCCACTTTCCATTCCACATGCCATTCCATTCCATTTCATGTCTCATTCCTCATTCCATTCCGTTCCATTCCACATTTCATTCAATTCCATTCCACATTGCAGTACATATTCAATTGTATTCCATTCCATTCCACATTCCATTCCACATTCCATTCCATTCCACATTCCATTCCATTCCACATTCCATTCCATTCCATACTATTCAAAATTCCATTCAATTCCATTCCACATTCCATTCCATTCCACATTCCATTCCAATCCATTCCACATTCCTTTCCATTCCACTTCATATTCCATTCCATTCCATTTCATTCCATTCCACATTCCATTCCATTCTATTCCACATTCCATTCCATTCCATTCCATTCCATTGAATTCCATTCCATTCCACATTCCATTGCATTCCATTCAATTCCACATTCCATTCCATTCTATTCCACATTCCATTCCATTACATTCCACATTCCATTCCATTCATTTCCACATTTCATTGCATCACATTCCATTCCATTAAACATTCCATTTCATATTCCATTGCATTCCATTCCACACTGCATTCAACACTCCATTCCATTCCATTCCATACCACATTACATTCCATCCAATACCACATTCCATTCCATTCCATTCCATTCCATATTCCATTCCATTCCATACCGTTCCACATTCCATTCCATTCCATAACATTCCATTCCATTCCATTCCATTCCACATTCCATTCCATTCCATTCAACACTCAATTCCTTTCCACGTTCCATTCCACATTCCATTCCATATTCCATTTCATGTTCCATAACTCGTTCCATTCCACATTCCTTTAAACGTTACATTTCACGTCCAATTCCATTCAATTCCACTTTCCATTCCATTGCATTCCACATTGTATTCCACATTGTATTCCACATTCCATTCCATTCCATTCTATTCCACATTCCATTACATTCCATTCCACATTGCATTACATTCCATTCCACACTCCATTCCAAGTTCCATTCCATTCCACATTTCATACCATTCCATTCCACATTCCACTGCATTTTATTACACATTCTATTATACATTCCATTCCATTCCATTCCACATTCCATTCTACTTTCCTTTACACATTCCATTCAGCATTCCTTTCCACATTCCATTTAACATTCCATTCCTTGTTCGATTATACTTTCCATTCCGTGTTCCTGTCCACATTCCATTCCATTCAATTCCACGTTCCATTCCACTTTCCATTCCATTACATTCCACTTTCATTTCCACATTCCATTCCACATTTCATTCCACATTACATCCTATTGCAATTCCACATTCCATTCCAAATTCCATTGCACAATCAATTCCATTCCATTCCACATTCCATTCAATATTCCACTTCACTTTCCATTCCACATTCCATTCCATTGCATTCCTCATTGCATTCCACTTTCTATTCCATTCCATTACACATTGCATTCTACATACCATTCCATTCCATTCCACACTCCATTTCACATTGAATTCCATTCCATTCCATGTTCTATTCCACGTTCCATTCCACATTCCATTACAAATTCCATTCCACGTTCCATTCCACTTCATTCCACGTTCCATTCAGCATTTCATTCCAATCAATATCACGTTCCCTTCCATATTCCATTGCACATTCTATTCCTCATACCTTTCCAGATTCTATTCCACAATCCAAACCACTTTCCATTCCACGTGGCATTCCATTCCATTTTGCGTTCCATTCCACATTCCATTCCACTTTCCATTCCATTCCATTCCACATTCCATTCCACATTCCATTCCACTTTACGTTCCATTAAATTCCACATTCCATTCCACATTCCTTTCCATTCCATTCCACATTCAATTCCACAATCCATTCCACATTCCATTGCATTCCATTCCACATTCCATTCCATATTCCATTCCGCATTCCATTCTATGTTCCACTCCACGTTCCATTCCACATTCCATTCCATGGCATTCCACGTTCCATTACATTCCGTTCCACATTCCATTCTGCATTCCTTTTAACATTCCATTCCACATTACATTTCAGCTTCCATTCCATTCCATTACACATTCCTTTCCATTCCATTCCACATTCCATTCCATATTCCCCTCCATTCCTTTCTATTCCACATTCCATTCCATTTCATTCCATTCCGCATTCCTTTCCATTATATGCCTTATTTCATTCCATTCCATTCCATTCCATTCCACATTCGATTCCATTCCACATTCCATTCCATTTTATTCCGTATTCCATTCCATTCGATTCCATTCCATTCCAAATTCCACTGCATTCCATTCCAAATTCCATTCCATTCCGTTCGACATTCCATTCCATTCCATACAACATTGCATTCCACGTTCCATTCCACATTCCATTCCGCTTTCCATTCCAGATTTCATTCCATTCCATTCCACATTCCATTCCACATTCCATTCCATTGCATTCCACATTCCATTTCACATTCCATTCCACATTCCATTCCATTCCATTCCATTCCACGTTCCATTCCACGTTACATTCCACAATCAATTCCACGTTCCAATCCACGTTCCATTACATTCCATTCCACGTTCCATTCCACTTTCCATTGCCTTTCATTCCGCTTTCCATTCCACATTCTATCGCACATTCAATTAAATGTTCCATTACACGTTCATTTCCACATTCCCTTCCACGTTCCATTCCATTCCATTCCACGTTCCATTCCACATTCCATTCCACATTCCATTCCATTCCATTCCACATTCCATTCTACATTCCATTCCTCTTTGCATTTCACGTTCCATTCCATGTTCCATTCCACGTTGCATTCACTTCCATTCCGCATTCCATTCCATTCCATTCCACCTTCCATTCCACGTTGCATTCCATGTTGCATTCCAAGTTTCTTTCAGCGTTCCATTCCACGTTCCATTCCTTTCCACTCCACATTCCATTCCATTGCATTCCACATTTCATTCCATTAAATTCCACATTACAATCCACATTCCATTCTATTCCACATTCCATTCCACATTCCATTCCATTCCATTCCATTCCATTCCACATTCCATTCCATTTCATTTTATTCCACGTTCCATTACATTCCATTCCACATTCGGTTCCATTCCATTTCACATTCCATTCCATTTTATTCCATTCCACATTCGATTCCATTCAACATTCTATTCCATTCCATTCCATTCCACATTCCATTGCATTCCATTCCATTCCATTCCATTCCATTCCAGTCCACATTCCATTCCATTCCATTCCATTCCACATTCCATTCCGTTCCATTCTATATTCCATTCTATTTCATTCCATTCCACATTCTCTTCCATTCCACATTCCATTCCATTTCATTCCACATTCCATTCCATTCGATTCCACATTCCCTTGCATTCCATTACATTCCACATTCCATTCCATTCATTTCCATATTTCATTGCATTACCTTGCATTCCATTAAACATTCCATTTCCTGTTCCATTGCCTTTCATTCCACATTGAATTCCACATTCCATTACATTCCATTCCATTCCACATTCCATTCCATTCAATTCCACATTCCATTCCATTCCATTCCTTTCCATTCCATTCCATTCCCCAATACATTCCATTCCATTCCATTCCACATTTCATTCCATTCCGTTCCACTTTAAATTCCACGTTGTATTCCACGTTTCTTTCAGCGTTGCATTCCACGTTCCATTCCTTTCCACTCCACATTCCATTCCATTGCATTCCAACTTTCATTCCATTCCATTACAAATTACAGTCCAACTTCAATTCTATAACATTCCAAATTCCATTCCACATTCCATTCCATTCCATTCCACATTCCTTTCCATTTCATTTTATTCCACAATCAATTCCACTGCATTCCGCATTCCATTCCATTCCATTTCACATTCCATTCCATTTCATTCCAATACACATTCGATTCCATTCCACATTCCATTCAATTCCATTCCACATTCCATTGCATTCCTTTCCGTTCCATTCCACATTCCATTGCATTCCATTCCAATACACATTCCATTCCTTTCTGTTCCACATTCCATTCCATTACATTCCACATTCTATTCCATTCTTTTCCACATTTCATTGCATTCCATTCCATTCCATTAAACATTCCATTTCATGTTCCCTTGCATTCCATTCCACATTCCATTCCATTCCATTCCACATTCCATTCCATTCCATTCCACATTCCATTCCATTCCATTCCATTCCACATTCCATTCCATTCCATTCCATACCATTTCATACCATTCCACATTCCATTACAATCCATTCCATTCCACATTGCATTCCATTCCACGCTCCATTCCACATTCCATTCCACATTCCATTTCACGTTCCATTCCACTTTCCATTCCACTCCATTCCACATTCCATTCCACGTTCCATTCCACAATCAATTCCACGTTCCAATCCACTATCCATTCCGTTTCATTCCACGTTCCATTCCACTTTCCATTGACTTTCATTCCAGTCTCCATTCATCATTCCATCACACATTCCATTCCACGTTCTTTTCCATGTTCCCTTCTACGTTCCATTCCATTCCATCCCACGTACCATTCCACATTCCATTCTACGTTCCATTCCACGTTGCATTCCACATTCCATTACACGTTCCATTCCACGTTGCATTCCCTTCGATTCCACATTTCATTAAATTCTTTCCACTTTCCATTCCACGTTGCATTCCACGTTGCATTCCACGTTTCATTCAGCATTCCATTCCATATTCCATTCCTCTCCACTCCACATTCCATTCCATTGCATTCCACATTTCATTCCATTCCATTACACACTACAGTCCACATTCGATTCCATTCCATTCCACATTCCATTCCATATTCCATTGCATTGAATTCTATTCCATTCCACATTGCATTCCATTTCATTTTATTCCACATTCCGTTCCATTCCATTCCACATTCCGTTCCACAACATTAAGCATTCCATTCCATTTCATTCCATTCCACATTCGATTCCATTCCACATTCCATTCCATTCCATTCCACATTAAATTCCATTCCATTCCATTTCATTCCATTCCATTCCACATTCCATTCCGTTCTATTCCTTTCCACATTCCATTCCATTCCATTCTACACTCCATTCAATTTCATTCCATTCCACATTCTATTCCATTACACATTCCATTCCATTTCATTTCACATTCCATTCCATTCCAATCCACATTCCATTGCATTCCCTTCCATTCCATATTAAATTCCTTTCTGTTCCACATTCCATTCCATTACATTCCACATTCCATTCCATTCATTTCCAAATTTCATTGCATTCCATTCCATTCCATTAAACATTCCATTTCATGTTCCCTTGCATTCTATTCCACATATAATTCCACTTTCCATTCCATTCCATTCCATTCCACATTCCATTCCATTCCACTTTCCATTCCATTCCATTCCATACCATTCCATTCCATTCCACATTACATTCCATTTCATTCCATTCCACATTCCATTCCATTCCACTTTCAATTCCACATTCCATTCCACATTCCATTTCACGTTCCATTCCACGTTCCATTCCACATTCCATTCCACTTTCCAATACATGTTCCATTCCATGTTATATTCCTCATTCCTTTGAACGATCCATTCCACGTTCAATTCCATTCCATTCCATATTCTCTTCCATTCCATTCCATTCCACATTCTATTCCAAATCTATTCCACATTCAATTCCATTCCATCCTATTCCACATTCCATTACCTTCCATTCCACATTGTATTACATTTCATTCCACAATCTATTCCACATTCCATTCCACATTGCATTCAACGTTCCATTCCATTCCATTCCTTTCCACATTCCATAACATTCCATTAAACATTCCATTCCATTCCATTCCACGTTCCATTCCATTCCATTCCACATTCCATTGTACATTCCATTCCATTCCATTCCATTTCACATTTCACTCCACTTTCAATTCCATTGCATTCGACATTCCATTCCACATTCCATTCCAATTTCCATTCCACGTTCCATTCCACATTACATTCCTCGTTCCATTCCACGTTCAATTCCACGTTCCTGTCCACGTTCCATTCCATTCAATTCCACGTTCCTTTCCACATTCCATTCCATTACATTCCACTTTCTGTCCACATTCCTTTCTACATTTCATTCCACATTAAATTCTGTTGCTTTCCACATTCTATTCCACATTCCATTCCACATTCCCTTCCATTCCATTCCACATTCCATTCCACATTCCATTTCACATTCCGTTCCATTCCATTCCACATTCCATTCCACATTCCATTCCATTCCATTGCGCATTGCATTCCACTTTCTATTCCATTCGATTCCACTTTGCATTCTACATTCCATTCTGTTACATTCCACACGCCATTCAAAATATGATTCCATTCCATTCAACGTTCCATTCCACTTTCCATTACACTTTGCATTCCACATTCCATTCCACTTTCCATTCAATTCCATTCTACGTTCCATTTAACATTCCATTCCATTCAATATCACGTTCCATCATATATTACATTCCACATTCCATTCGTGATAGCATTCCATGTTCCATTCCACGATGCAAACCACGTTCCATTCCTTGTTGCATTCCATTCCATTTCGCGTTCCATTCCACATTCCATTCCACATTGCATTCCACATTCCATTCCACTTCCCATTCCATTTTATTCCACAATCCATTCCACATTCCATTCCTTTCCAATCCACAATTTATTCCATTTTCCATTCCACATTCCATTCCTTTCCATTCCAGATTCCACTGCATTCCATTCCATATTCCATTCCATGTTCCAGTCTATGTTCAATTCCATGTTCCAATCCATACCATTCCACGTTCCATTGCATTGCATTCCACGTCCTATTTCATTCCATTCCACATTCCATTCCACGTTCATTTCCACATTCCATTCCACGTTACAATTCACCTTCCATTTCATTCCATTCCGTTCGATGCCACATTCCATTTCATTCCATTCCACATTCCTTTCCATTCTATCCCACATTCCATTCCACATTCCATTCCACATTCCATTACATTCCTTTCTATTCCAAATTCCATTCCATTTCATTCCACATTCCATTCCATTATATTCCGTATCCATTCAATTCCATTCCATTCCATTCCACATTACACTACATTCATTCCCATTCCACATTCCATTCCATTCCATTCCACATTCCATTCCAATAAAATCCACATTCCACTCCACGTTCCACTCAACGTTGCATTCCAGGTTCCATTCCACGTTCTATTCCAAGTTCCATTCCCTTCCATCCCACATTCGATTCCATTCCATTCCACTTTCCATTCCACGTTCCATTCTGCATTCGATTCCATTCCATTCCAATTTCCGTTTCATGTTCCATTCCACGTTTCATTCCACGTTTCATTCCGCGATCCATTCCGCATTCCATTCCTTTCCACCCCACATTCCATTCCATTGCCTTCTACATTCCATTCCTTTCAATTCCATTCTATTCCACATTCCATTCCATATTCCACTCCCTTCCATTACAGATTCCATAACATTCCATTCCACATTCCATTTCGCATTCCATTCCATATTCCCTTCCACGTTCCATTCCATTCCATTCCACATTCCATTCCACATTGCCTTCCATTCCTGTCCATATTCCTTTCCACATTCCATAACTTTCCATTTAAACATTCCATTCCATTCCACTCCACATTGCTTTCCGCATTCCATTCCATTTCACTCTCCATTCCACATTCCATTCCACATTCCATTCAATTCCATTCCACATTCCAATCCATTCCATTGCACATTCCAATCCATTCCATTCCACGTTCCATTCTACGTTCCATTCCACATTCCATTCCGCATTCCACTCCACGTTTCATTCCATTCCATTCCACAATCTATTCAACATTGCATTCCACTGCATTCCACATTCCATTCAAGATTCTATACCATATTCCATTCCACATTCCATTCCACTTTCCATTCCACGCTCCATTCCACAATCAATTCCACGTTCCATTCCACTTTCCATTCCATTCCATTCCACGTTCCATTCCACTTTCCATTCCATTCCATTCGACATTCCATTCCACATTCCATTACTTTCTACTTTCCATTTCACTTTCCATTCCACATTCCATTCCACTTTCCTTTTCATATTCCATTCCATTGCATTCCACATTCCATTCCATTCAATTCCACATTACATACCATATTCCATTCCATTCCTTTCCACATTCCTTTCCACATTCCATTCCATGTTCCATTCCATTACAATCCACGATCCATTCCACGTTCCCTTCCATGTTCCATCACATTTCATTCCACGTTCCATTCCACATTCCATTCCATTCCTTCACTTTGCATTCAACATTCCATTCCACATTCCATTCCGTTCCATTACACATTCCATACCACACTCCATTCCACATTACATTCCACATTCCATTCCATTCCATTCCACATTCCATTCCACATTCCATTCCACATTCCATTCCATTCAATTCCACATTCTATTTCATTGCATTCCACATACCATTGCACATTCCATTTAACATTCCATTCCACATTTCATTTCACATTCCATTCCACTACATTCCACATTCCATTCCATTCCATTTCTCATTCCGTTCCACATTCCATTCCATTGCTTTCCACATTCCATTCCACATTCCATTCCATGTTCTATAGCACGTTCCATTCCATGTTCCATTCCACGTTTCATTGCCTTCTATTCCACATTACATTCCACATTGCATTCCATTCCAATACACATTCCATTCCACATTCCATTCCATTCCATTCCTTTCCATTCCACATTCCATTCCACATTCAATTCCATTTCACACTCCATTCCACATTCCATTCCACTCCACATACAATTCCACATTACATTCCACATTCCAGTCCATTACTTTCCACATTCCATTCCACTTTCCATTCCATTTTTTTACACGTTCCATTCCACATTCCACTACACCTTCAATTCCATATTCCATTCCAGTCCATTCCACCCTCCACTTCACATTCCATTCAATTGCATTCCACATTCCATTACAGATTCCATTCCACATTCCATTCCACTCCACGTTCCATTCTACGTTCCATTCCACAATCAATTCAATGTTCCATTCCACGTTCCATTCCACTTTCCGTTCCATTCCATTCCACATTCCATTGAACATTCCATTCCATGTTCCTTTCCACTTTCCATTCCACGTTCATTTCCTCATTCCATTCCATGTTCCATTCCATTCCGTTCTATGTTCCATTCCACATTCCATTCCATTCCGTTCCACATTCCATTCCAAATTTCTTTCCACATTGCATTCCACACACCATTCCAATCGATTCCACATTCCATTCCTCATTCCATTCCATTCCTTTACACATTCCATTCCACTTTCCTTTCCATTCCATTCCACATTTCATTACATTCCTTTCCACATTCCGTTCCACATTCCATTCCATTGTTTTCTACATTCCATTCCACATTCCATTCCACTTTCCATTCCATGTTCCATTCCACGTTACATTCCACGTTCCATTGCAATCATTCCACATTCCACTCCACATTGCATTGCATTCCAGCCCACATTCCATTCCACATTCCATTCCATTCCATTTAGACATTCCATTCCTTTCCATTTCACATTCCATTGCACATTCCATTCCATTTCACACTCCATTACACATTCCATTAAACATTCCATTCCATTGCATTCCACATTCCGTTCAACTTTTCATTCCATTTCTTTATATATTCCATTCCACGTTACATTCCACCTTCCATTCCACTTTCCATTCCATTCCATTCCACATACCATTCGACATTCCATTCCATTCCATTCCACATTCCATTCCACATTCCATTCCATTCCATTCCATGTACAATTCCACATTCCATTCCACATTCCATTCCATTCCATTCCATGTACATTTCCACATTCCATTCGATTCCATTCCACGTCCGATTCCAGTTTCCATTTCACGTTCCATTCCATGCCATTGCACTTTCCATTGTACATTCCATTCCCCGTTCCATTCCTTTCCATTCCACTTTCCATTCGACATTCCATTCCATCACATTCCACATTCAATTCCACATTCCATTCCATTCCATTCCAGTTCCATTCCACTTTCCTTTCCACAATCAATTAAACGTTCCTTTCCACGTTCAATTCCATTCCATACCACGTTCCATTCCACGTTCCATTCCATTCCTTTCCACATTCTATTGAACATTCCATTCCATATTCCATTCCACATTACTTTCCACGTTCATTTCCTCATTCTGATCCATGTTCCATTCCATTCCGTTCCACATTCCATTCCACTTTCCATTCCATTACATTCCACATTCGTGTCCATTCCATTCCACATTTTGTTCCACATTCCATTCCATTGCTTTCGACATTCCATTCCACATTCCATTTCACATAACATTCAACATTCCATTCCACATTCCATTCCATTCCATTCCACATTCTATTCCACATTCCGTTTCATTCCATTCCACATTCCATCCCTCAATCCATTCCTTTCAATTCCACATCCCTTTCGATTACATTCCACATTCCACTCCACGTTCCACTCCATTCCATTCCACTTTCCATTCTATGATCCATTCCACATACCATTCCACGATCCATTCCATATTCCATTCCATTCCATTCCACATTCCATACCATTCCACTCCATTTCTTTCCACAATCCATTCCATTCCATTCCTCCCTCCATTCCAAATTCCATTCCACATTCCATTCCATTCCATTCCACATTCCATTGCATTCCATTCCACATTTCTCTCCACTTTCCAATCCATTCCATTCCACATTCCATTCCATTCCATTCCACATTCCATTCCATTCCATTCCATTTGACATTCCATTCCACATTCCATTCCACATTCCATTTCACATTCCATTCCAAATTCCATTCCACTCCACATTCCATTCCACATTCCACTCCATTCCATTCCACATTCCATTCCACTCCATTCCACCTTATATTACCAGTTCCATTCCACCTTCCATTCCACTTTCCATTCCATTCCATTGCGCTTTACATATCAGATTACATTCCACACTCCATTCCACATTCCATTCCATTCAATTTTACATTCCTTTGCACTCCATTCCTTTCCTTTCCACATTCTATTCTATTCCATTCCACATTCTATTCCATTACATTACACGTTTCATTACATGTTGCATTCCATGTTCCATTCCACGTCACATTCCAGTTTCCATTCCATTCTATTCCACCTTCCATTCCACGTTCAATTCCTTTCATTTCCACGTTCCATTCAACATTCCATTCCACACTGCATTCCAAGTTCCATTCCATTCCATTCCACTTTCCAATCCACTGCATTACACTTTCCATTCCATGTTCCATTCCACAATCCATTCTTCATTGAAATACGTGTTTCATTCCATTCTTTCCGAATTCCATTCTACTTTCCATTCTATTCCATTCCACATTTCATTCCACTTTCCATTCTCTATTCCATTCCACATTCCATTCCGCGTTACTTTCGTTCCAGTCCACATTCCCTTCCACATTCTAATCCACATTCCATTCCACCTTCCATTCCATTCCGTTCCACATTCCATTCCACATTACATTCAACATTCCATTCCACATTCAGTTTCACGTTCCATTCCATTCCATTCCACGTTCCATTCTAAGTTCCATTGCACGTACCATTCCACAACCCATTAAATATTCCCTTCCATTCCATTCCACATTCCATACCATTCCATTCCACAACGTTCCACAATTCATTCCATTCCATTCCACACTTCATTCCATATTCCATTTCACATTCCATTCCATTCCATTCCACATTCCATTTCACATTCCATTCGAAAATCCTTTCTGTTACATTCCACCTTCCATTGCATTCCATTCCACATTCCTCTGAGCATTCCAATGCATTCCATTGCACATTCCATTACATTACATTCCACATTACGTTCCACATTCCATTCCATTCCATTCCACATTCCATTCAACATTCCATTCCACATTCCATTCCATTCCATTTCACATTCCATTCCACATTCCATTTCACATTCCATTCCATATTCCTTTCCACATTCCATTGCGTTCCATTTCACGTTACATTTCACATTCCATTTCACATTCCATTCCATTCCATTCAACATTCCATTCCACACTCGATTACACATTGCATTCCATATTCCATTCCTTTCCATTCCATATCATATTACACTTTCCATTCCACATTCCATTCCACATTCCATTCCATTCCATTCCACATTCCATTCCACATTCCTTTCCACATTCCATTCCATTCAATTCCACATTCTATTTCATTGCAGTCCACATTCCATTACACATACCATTTAACATTCCATTCCACATTTCATTTCACATTCCATTCCACTGCATTCCACATTCCATTCCATTCCATTTCACATTCCGTTCCACATTCCATTCCATTGCTTTCCACATTCCATTCCACATTCCATTCCACATTCAATTCCAAGTTCCATAGCACGTTCCATTCCATCTTCCATTCCACGTTTCATTGCCTTCCATTCCACATTTCATTCCACATTGCATTCCATTCCAATAAACATTCCATTCCACATTCCATTCCATTCCATTCCTTTCCATTCCACATTCCATTCCACATTCCTTTCCATTTCACACTCCATTCCACATTCCATTCCACTCCACATACAATTCCACATTACACTCCACATTCCAGTCCATTACTTTCCACATTCCATTCCAGTTTCCATTCCATTTTTTTCACGTTCCATTCCACGTTCCATTCCACATTCCACTTCACCTTCGATTCCATATTCCATTCCATTCCACATTCCATTTCACATTCCATTCAATTGCATTCCACATTCCATTACAGATTCCATTCCACATTCCATTCCACTCTACATTCCATTCTACGTTCCATTCCACAATCAATTCAACGTTCCATTCCACGTTCCATTCCATTCCATTCCACGTTCCATTCCACTTTCCGTTCCATTCCATTCCACATTCCATTGAACATTCCATTCCATGTTCCATTCCACTTTCCATTCCACGTTCATTTCCTCATTCCATTCCATGTTCCATTCCATTCCGTTCTACCTTCCATTCCACATTCCATTCCATTCCGTTCCACATTCCATTCCTCATTTCTTTCCACATTGCATTCCACACACCATTCCAATCCATTCCACATTCCATTCCTCATTCCATTCCATTCCTTTACACATTCCATTCCACTTTCCTTTCCATTCCATTCCACATTTCATTACATTCCATTCCACATTCCGTTCCACATTCCATTCCATTGTTTTCTACATTCCATTCCACATTCCATTCCACTTTCCATTCCACGTTCCATTCCACGTTCCATTCCACGTTCCATTGCAATCACTCCACATTCCACTCCACATTGCATTCCATTCCAGCCCATATTCCATTCCACATTCCATTCCATTCCATTTAGATATTCCATTCCTTTCCATTTCACATTCCATTGCACATTCCTTTCCATTTCACACTCCATTACACATTCCATTCCACATTCCATTCCATTACATTCCACATTCCTTTCCACTTTTCATTCCATTTCTTTATATATTCCATTCCACGTTACATTCCACCTTCCATTCCACTTTCCATTCCATTCCATTCCACATACCATTCGACATTCCATTCCATTCCATTCCACATTCCATTCCATTCCATTCCACATACCATTTCACATTCCATTCGATTCCATTCCACGTCCGATTCCAGTTTCCATTTCATGTTCCATTCCATTCCATTGCACTTTCCATTCTACATTCCTTTCCCCGTTCCATTCGATTCCATTCCACTTTCCATTCTACATTCCATTCCACATTCCATTCCAAATTCCATTCCATTCCATTCCACATTCCATTCCACGTTCCATTACTTTCTTCTTTCCATTCCACGTTTCATTCCACATTCCATTCCACATTCCTTTTCACATTCGATTCCACTGCATTCCACATTCCATTCCATTCCACATTTCATTCCATATTCCATTCCATTCCTTTCCACATTCATTTCAACATTCCATTCCATATTCCATTCCATTCCAATCTATGATCCATTCCACGTTCCCTTAAATGTTCCATTACATTTCATTGCAGGTTCCATTCCACATTCTATTCCATTCTATTTCACTTTGCATTCAACATTCCATTCCACATTCCATTCCGTTCCATTAAACATTACATACCACACTCCATTCCACATTCCATTCCACATTACATTCATTGCATTCCACATTACATTCCACACTCTATTACACATTCCATTCCACATTGCATTCCATTTCAGTCCACTTTCCGTTCCTCTAGCCCTTCTGTTCCATTTGGACATTCCATTTCTTTCCATTCCACATTCCATCCCACATTCCATTCCATTTCACACTCCATTCCTCCTTCCATTCCACTCCACATTCCATTCCACATTCCATTCCACATCCCTTTCCCCATTCCATTCCATTCCACATTCAATTCCACATTCCATTCCATTCCATTCCACGTTCCATTTAACTTTCCATTCCACAATCAATTCAATGTTCCACTTCACGTTCCATTCCATTCCATTCCACGTTCCATTCCACGTTCCACTCCTTTCTGTTCCAAATTCCATTGAACTTTCCATTCCATGTTGCATTGCACATTCCATTCCACGTTCATTTGCTCGTTCCGTTCCACGTTCTATTCCATTCCATTCCACATTCCATTCCACATTCCATTCCACATTGCATTCCACACTCCTTTCCAATCAATTCCACATTCCATTCCACATTCCATTCCATTCCCTCTCATATTCCATTCCACTTTCCATTCCATTCCACATTCCGGCCCACATTCCATTCCATTGCCTTCCACATTCCATTCCGCATTCCATTCCACATTCCATTCCACGTTCCATTCCATGTTCCATTCCATGATCCATTGCATTCCATTACACATTCCATTCCACATTTCATCCCATTGCAGTCCACATTCCCTTCCACATTTCATTCCATTTAGACATTCCATTCCTTTCAATTCCACATTCCATTCTACATTGCATTCCATTTCACACACCATTCCACATTCCATTCCACTCCACATTACATTCCAAGTTCCATTCCACTTTCCATTCCATTACAATCCACATGCCATTCCTCATTCCATTCCATTCCATTCCACGTTCCATTCCACTTTCCTTTCCACATTGCATTCTGCCTTCCATTCCGCATTCCTTTCCATTCCTTTCCATATTCCATTTCACATTCCATACCATTTCATTCCATTCCATTCCACATTCCATTCCCTTCCATTCCACATTAGATTCCTGTCCATTCCACATTTCATTCCACTTTCCATTCCACTTTCCATTCCACATTCCATTCCAGGTTCAATTCCACTTTCCTTTCCACATTCCATTCCACATTCCATTCCACTTTCCATTCCATTCCATTCCATTCTACGTTGCATTCTAAGTTCCATTCGATTCTATTCCACGTTCCAATCCCTATTCCATTCCACGCTCCATTCCACATTCAATTCCATGTTCCATTCCACTTTCCTTTCAAAGTTCCATTCCATGTTCCATTCGGTACCATTCCACGTTGCATTTCGCACTCCATTCCATTCCATTCCACTTTCCATTCCACATTCCATTCAACAATCCATTCCACAATCCAGTTGATTCCATTACACTTTCCATTTCGCAATCCATTCCACATTCTTTCCACTTTCCACTACCTTACTTTCCACATTCCATTGCACATTCCATTCCACATTCCATTCCATTACATTCCATATTCCATTCCACATTCCATTCCATTCCATTACACATTTCATACCACACTTCATTCCATTCCATTATACTTCCATTCCACATTCCATTCCACTTTTCATTCCATGTTCCATTCCATTCCATTCCACTTTCCATTCCATTCCATTCCACTTTCCGTTTCATTCCATTCCACTTTCCATTAACCATTCCATTTCACATTACGTTCCACATTCTATTTCACTTTCCATTCCATTCCATTCCGTTCCATTCCATTCCACATTCCATTCCATTCCTTTCGACATTCCATTCCACATTCCATTCCATTCCATTCTATTCCACATTCCATTCCACGTTCCATTCCACAATCCATTCCACATTGCATTCCAAGTTCCATTCCTTTCCATTCCACATTCCATTCCACTTTCCATTCCATTCCATTCCATGTTCTATTCCCCGTTCCATTCCAAGTTCCATTCCCTTCCATTCCACATTCTGTTCTATTCCTTTCCACATTCCATTCCATTCAATTCCACATTCCATTCCACGTTCCATTCCATGTTGCATTCCATGTTCCATTCCTCGTCACATTACACTTTGCATTCCTTTCCATTCCACATTCCGTTACATTCCATTCTATTCCATTCCATATGTCATTCCACTTTCCATTCCATTCCATTCCTCGTTCCATTCCACGATTCTTTTCACAATCCATTCCACATTGCACTCCAAGTTCCATTCCATTCCATTCCACTTTACAATCCATTGCATTACTCTCTCCATTCTACGTTCCATTCCACATTCCATTCCACATTCCAATGCATGTTTCATTCCATTCTGTCCAAATTGCATTCCACTTTCCATTCTATTCCATTCCACGTTCCATTCCACAATCCTTTGCCCATTCCACTCCACATTCCATTCTTCGTTCCAATCCATTTTCAATTCCACGTTCCATTCCAAATTCCATTCCATTTCATTCCATTCTACGTTCCATTCCGCATTCCATTCCATTCCATTTGACTTTCCTTCCAGGTTCCGTTCCACATTCCATTCCATTCCATTCCACATTCCATTCCAGAATCCATTTCACTTTCCATTCCACAGTCCACTCCACTTTCCTTTACACATTCCATTCAACTTTCAATTCCACATTCCCTTCGTTTCATTCCATATTGCATTCCACATTCCATTCCATGTGCCAATCCACATTCCATTCGTCTTTCCATTCCATTCCATTCCGTGTTCCATTCCACATTCCATTCCATTACGTTCCACTTTCCTTTCCACATTCCATTCCGCATTCCATTCCACATTACTTCGGTTCTATTCCACATTCCAATCCACATCCATTCCACATTCCATTCCATTCCATTCCAAATTCCATTCCACTTTACATTCAACATTCCATTCCACGTTCCATTCCATTCAATTCCACATTCCATTTCACATTCCATTCCACATTCCATTCCATTCCGTTCCACATTCCTTTCAATTACATTCCACATTCCATTCCACATTCCATTCCATTCCATTCCACGTTCCATTCTGCATTACTTTCCACGTACCATTCCATGATCTATACCATATTCCATTACATTCCATTCCACATTCCTTACCAATCCATTCCGTTCCATTGCACAATGCATTCCACTAAATTCCACATTGCATTGCATTCCATTCCACATTCCATTTCACATTCCATTTCACATTCCATTGCGTTCCATTCCACATTCCATTCCATTCCATTCCATTGCACCTTCCATTCCACATTCCATACAATTCCATTCCACATTCCATTCCACATTCCATTTCATATTCCATTCCACATTTTCCACATTCCATTCCACATTCCATTACTTTCCACATTCGATTCCACATTCCTTTCTTTCCATTCCACATTCCATTCCACTCCATTCCACCTTATATTCCACGTTCCATTTCACGTTCCATTCCACTTTCAATTCCTCGTTCCATTCCACATTCCATTCCATTCCATTGCACTTTAAATTTCACATTCCATTTCACATTCCATTCCACATTACATTCCGTTCCATTCCACATTCCATTCCATTCAATTCCACAATCCATTCCATGCCATTAATTTCCATTCCACATTCCATTCTATTCCATTCCACATTCCATTCCTTTCCATTCCACATTGCATTCCACATTAGTTTCCACGTTGCATTCCATGTTCCATTCCTCATCACATCCCAATTTGCATTCCTTGCCATTCCACATTCCATTCCATTCCATTCCACATTCTATTCCATTAAATTCCACATTCCATTCCATGTTCCATTCCATTCCATTCAACGTTCCATTCCACGTTCCATTTCACATTTCATTCCACATTGCATTCCAATTTCCACTCCATTCCATTGCACTATCCAATCCTTTGCATTACACGTTGCATTCCACATTCCATTCCACATTCCTTTCCACATTCCAATGCGAGTTTCATTCCATTCTTTTCAAATTCCATTCCACTTTCCATTCTATTCCATTCCACTTTCCATTCCACATTCCATTGCCCATTCCATTCCCCTTTCCTTTCCTCGTTCCAATCCATTTTCAATTCCACATTCCATTCCAAATTCCATTCCATTCCATTCCATTCCAGGTTCCATTCCGCATTCCATTCCATTCCATTCCACTTTCCTTTCAAGATTCCTTTCCACATTACATTCCATTAGATTACACATTCCATTCCACTTTCCATTCTACTATCCATTCCACATTCCATTCCCCTTTCCTTTCCAAATTCCATTCCACATTCCGTTCCACATTTCTTTGGTTCCATTCCACATTCCATTCCACATTCCATTCCACGTTCCATTCCATGTTCCATTCGACTTTCCATTCCATTCCATTCCACGTTCCTTTCCACATTCCATTTAATTTCATTCCACTTTGCTTTCCTCATTCCATTCCACATACCTTTCCACATTACTTCGGTTCCATTCCACGTTCCAATCCACATTCTATTCCAACTTCCATTCCATTCCATTCCACTTTCCATTCCATTCCATTCCACTTTCCATTCCATTCCATTCCATTCCACATTCCATTCCATTACATTACATTCCATTCGACATTCCATTCCACATTCTATTCCATTACATTTCATTTTCTATTCCACATTCCATTTCGCATTCCATTCCACATTCCTCGTCACATTCCTCTTTGCATTCCTCGTCGCATTCCATTCCACATTCCATTCCACATTCCATTCCTCATTTCATTCCTTTCCATTCCACATTCCATTCCACTCCATTCCTCCTTATATTCCACGTTCCATTCTACGTTCCACTCTGCGTTCCATTCCATGTTCCATTCCACATTCCATTGCATTCCATTCCACCTTCCATTCCACATTCCATTCAGTTCCATTCCACATTCCATTCCATTCCATTCCACATTCCATTCCATTCCATTCCACATTCTATTCCACATTCCATTCCATTCCATTCCACATTCCATTCTTTTCCATTATACATTGCATTCCACATTTCATTCCATTCCATACCACATTCCATTCCACATTTCTTTCTGCAATCCATTCCACATTCTATTCCACATTCCATTCCATTCCATTCCACATTCCATTCTTTTCCATTATACATTGCATTCCACATTTCATTCCATTCCATACCACATTCCATTCCACATTTCTTTCTGCAATCCATTCCACATTCCTTTCCATTCCTCTCCACATTCCATTCCGCATTCCTTTCCTTTCCATTCCACATTTCATCCCACAATCCTTTGCATTCCAGTCCACTTTCCATTCCTTGTTCCATTCCATTCCATTCCACATTCCATTCCATTCCAAACCACATTACATTCCAGATTCCATTCCACATTCCATTCCGCATTGCACTCCATTCCATTCCATTCCATTCGACATTCCATTCCACTTTCCATTCCAGGTTGCATTCCATTCCATTCCTTGTCCCATTCCACATTCCATTCCAAATTGCATTCCACGTTCCATTCCATTCTATGCCACGCTGCTTTCGATTTCATTCCACTTTCCATTCCACTTTCCTTTCCACAGTCCATTCCACCTTGCATTCCATTCCATTGTACGTTCCATTCCACGTTCCATTCCATTCCATTCCACTTTCCATTCCTCATTCCATTCCACATTCTAATCCATGTTGCATTCCACGTTCCATTCCATTAAATTCGATGTTCCTTTCCACGTCCTTTGCTTTCCATTCCATGTTCCATTCCACATTCCATTGCACTTTTCATTCCACGTTCCATTACACTTTCCATTCATCCTTCCATTCCACGTTCCATTCCATTCCATTCCACTATCCATTCCGCATTCCATTCCATTCCATTCCATTCCACATTCTATTCAACATTCTATTCCACATTCCATTCAATTGCATCCCACCTTCCATTCCATTCCACATTCCATTCCACAATCCATTCCATTCAATTCCACATTTCATTCAATTCCATTGCAATCCACATTCCTATCCATTCCATTCTGCATTCCATTCCATTCCACATACCATTCCATTCCATTCCACATTCCATTCCATTCCATTCCAATTTCCATTCCTTTCCATTCCACTTTCCATTCCAGTCCGTTCCACATTCTATTCTGTTTTCCATTCCATTTCATTCCACGTTCCATACCAGTCCACTCCACATTCCTTTCCTCATTCTATTCCTTTCATTTACACATTCCACTCCATTCTATTCCACATTCTATTCTATTGAATTCCCCATTTCATTCCATTCCATTGCATTCTACATTCCATTCCAATCAATTCCCATTCCATTTCATTCCATTCCATTTTATTCCACATTCCAATCCATTCCACTCCACAGTCCATTCCATTACTTTCCACTTTCCACTCCATATTCCATTCCACATTCCATTCCATTTAATTTCACATATCATTCCATTCAATTCCACATGCCTTGCCATTCCATTCCAAATTCCATTCCTCATTCCGTTCCACTACATTACACATTCCATTCCATTCCATTCCACATTACATTCCTTCCCATTCCACATTGCATTCCACAATCCATTCCATTCCTTCCCACATCCCATTCAACATTCCAATCCATTCCTTTCCACATTGCATTCCACAGTCCCTTCCACATTACAATTTTTTACATTCCACATTTCATTCCATATTCCGTTTCACATTGCATTCCCTTCCATTCCATATTCCATTCCACATTCCATTCAAGATTCCATTCCACATTACATTCCTTTCCATTCCATATTTAATTCCACATTCCATTGCTTTCCATTCCACATTCCATTCATTTCCACTACAGATTACATTCCTCATTCCATTCCATTGCATTGCACATTCCATTGCAGATTCCATTCCACATTCCATTCCGTAGCATGCCAGAATTCATTGCAAGTCCCATTCCATTCCATTCCACTTTCTCATCCTTTCCATTCCACGTTCCATTCCACGTTTTATTCCACAATCCATTCCACATTCCATTCCACATTCCATTCCGTTCAATTCAACATTCCATTCCATTCCATTCACATTACATTCCACATTTCTTTCCGTGTTCCATTCCACTTTCCATTCCACGTACCATTCCACATTCCATTCTTTTCCATTCCATACTTCTTTCCAAATTCCATTCCACATTCCATTCCACATTCCATTGTACATTCCATTCTATTCCATTCCACAATCCATTTCATTCCATTCCACATTCCATTCTAAATTCCATTTCACTTTCCATTCCATTTCATTCCATTTCAATCCATTCCATATTGCATTCCCCTCCAATCAATATTCTATTCCATTCTATTCCAAGTTCCATTCCATATCACATTCCATTCCTTTCCATTCCACTTTCCATTCCATTCCATTCCACATTCCATTCCATTCCATTCTATTCCACATTCCATTCGATTCCAATCTACATTCCATTCCATTCCATTACACATTCCATTCCATTCTATTCCACTCCGTTCCCCTTTCCATTCCATTCCATACCACTTTCCATTCCAAATTCCATTTCACATTCTATTCCATCTTCCATTCCATTTCATTCCACATTCCATTCCAGTCCTTTCCACATTCCATTTCACGTATATTCCATTCCATTCCACCTTGCATTCCATTCCATTCCACATTACATTCCATTCAATTCCTCATTTCATTCCATTCCATTGCATTCCACGTTTCATTCCATTCCATTCCTATTCCATTCCATTCCATTCCATTCTATCCTTCATTCCATTCCATTCCATTACACATTCCATTCCATTCCATTCCACATTCCATTCCCCATTCCATTCCACATTCTATTCCACTTTCCATTAAATTTCATTCCACATTCCATTTCATTCCTTTCCACATGGCATTCCATTCCATTACACATTCCATTCCACATTCCATTCCATTCCATTTCACATTCCTTTCCACAATCCATTCCATTCCATTCAACATTCCATTCCATTCCATTCCACATTCCATTCCACATACCATTCCACATTCCATTTAACATTCCCTTCCACGTTCCATTCCATTGCATTCCACATGCTATTCCATTCCATTCCACATTCCATTCCATTCTTTTACACGTTACTTTCCATTCCGTTGCCATCCACGTTACTTTCCATTCCATTCCGCATTCCATTCCATTCCTTTCCCTTCCACATTCCATTCCATTCCAATTTCCTTCCATTCCATATCACTTCCCGTTCCACATTCCATTCCACATTCCATTCCAACTTCCTTTTCATTTCGTTCCACATTCCATTCCTATCCATTCCACATTCCATTACACATTATATTCCATTCCATTACAACTTGCGTTCCATTCCATTCCACATTACATTCCATTCAATTCCTTATTTCATTCCATTCCATTGCATTTCACATTTCATTCCATTCCATTCCTGTTGCATTCATTCCATTCCATTCTATTACACATTCCATTCCATTACATTCCACGTTCCATTCCATTCCATTCCACATTCCTTTCCATTCCATTCCATTCCGCATTCCATTCCACGTTCCTTCCCACATACTATTCCACTTTCCATTATATTGCATTCCACATTCCATTTCATTCCATTACACATGGCATTCCATTCCACATGGCATTCCATTCGAATCCACATTCCATCGCACATTCCTCTTCATTCCATTCCACATGCCATTCCGTTCCATTCCACATTCTATTCCTCATTCCATTCCATCCCATTCCATTCCACTTTCCATTCCACGTTCCATCCCACATTCTTTTCCACTTTCCATTAAATTTCATTCCACATTCCATTCATTCCATTACACATGGCATTCCATTCCACATGGCATTCCATTCCAATCCACATTCCATCGCACATTCCTTTTCATTCCATTCAACATGCCATTCCGTTCCATTCCACATTCCATTCCTCATGCCATTCCATTCCATTCCTCATGCCATTCCATTCCATTCCACATTCCATTCCACATTCCGTTCCATTCCATTCCACATTTCATTCCACATTCCATTCCATTCCATTCCATATTCCATTCCACATTCCATAGCTTTCCATTCGACTCCACATTCCATTCAATTCCATTCCACATTCCGTTCCATTCCATTTCATTCCTTTCCACATTCTATTCCATTCCAAATTCCATTCCATTCCATTCCACATTCCATTCAATTCAATTCCATTCCAATCCACATTCCATTCCATTCCATTCTCTTTAACATTCCATTCCACATTTCTTGGCACATTCCATTCCATTCGATTCAACATTCCATCCCATGTTCCACTCCATTCCATTCCACGTTCCATTCCACTTTCCATTTGGCATTCCATTCCATGTTCCATTCCACATTCCATTTCACATTCCATTCCACCTACCATTCCATTCCATTCCACCTACCATTCCATTCCATTCCATTCCAGATTCCATTCCCTTCCATTCCGCTTCTCATTCCATTCATTTCCACATTCCATTCCATTCCATTCCATTCCATTCCATATTCCATTCCATTCCATATTCCATTCCATTCCATTCGGCATTCCATGAAATTGCATTCTGTAGCGAATTCCATTCGTTTCCATTCCATTTTGCTTTCCATTTTATTCCACAATCAATTTCATTCCATTCCATTCAATTCCATTCCATTTCATTCCACATTTCATTCCACATTCCATTCCCTTCGATTCCTGATTCCATTCCATTCCACATTCTATTCCACATTACTTTCCTTTCCATTGCACATTACATTCCACATTACATTGCACGTTCCATTCCACATTCCTTTCCGCATTCCATTCCATGTTCCATTCCATTCCATTCCACTTTCAATTTCACATTCCATTCCACATTAAGTTCCATATTCCATTCCACGTGAAATTCCATTCCATTCCACGATCAATTCCACATTACATTACATTCCATTCCACATTCCATTCCACATTCCATTCCACGCTAAATTCCACATTCCATTCCACATTCTATTCCACTTTCCAGTCCCAGATCCATTTCACTTTCCATTCCATTCAATTGCACGTTCCATTCGACATTCCATTCCATTCAATTCCACTTTCCATTCCACATTCCATTCTATTCCATCCCACGTTTCATTCTCTTCCATTCCACGTTCCATTTCACACACCATTGCAAATTCCATTCTATTCCGTTCCACATTCCCTTCCACATTCCCTTAAACATTCCATTCCATTCCATTCCACATTCCATTACACGTTCCAATCCATTCCGTTCCAGATTCCATTCCACATTCCATTACATTCCATTCCACATTCCGTTCCGTTCCATTCCACGTAACGTTCTACGTTCCATTCAACTTTAAATTCCATTCCAATCCACGTTCCTTTCCATTCCATACCACCTTGCATTTCATTCCATTCCACATTCCATTTTTTTCTTTTCACATTCCCTTCCAAATTCCATTTCACATTACACTCTATTCCATTCCATTGCATTCCACATCCCATTCCATTCCAATCCACATTAGCTTCCATTCCATTCCATATTCCATTCCATTCTATTCCACATTCCATTCAACATTCCATTCCACCTTCCATTCCATTCCATTCTATTCCACTTTCCATTCGATTCCATTCCACATTCCATTCCACATTCCATTAAATATTCCATCTCACGTTCCATTCCATTCCTTTCCACGTTCCATTCCACGTTCCATTAGGCGTTCCATTCCACGTTCCCTTCCATTCCATTCCTCATTCCTTTCCATTCCTTTTCAAATTACATTCCATTCCATTATAGGCTTCATTTCACGTTCCATTAAACTCCATTCCACAATCCGCTTCATTCCATTCCAAGTTCCATTCCACATTCTATTTCACATTCCATTCCACCTTCCATTCCATTCCATTTAATTCCACATTAAATTCCATTTCATACCACTTCCCATTCCATTCAAATCCACATTCCATTCCATTCTATTACATTCCATTCCACATTCCATTCCTTTCCATTACATTTCCTTCTACTTTCCATTCCATTCCATTAAATTCCATTCCACATTACATTCCATAGCACTCGGCATTGCATTCCAATCCATTCCTTTCCACATTCCATTCCATTCCATTCGATTCCATAGCATTCCGCATTCCATTCCAACCCATTCCATTCCACATTCCATTTTATTCCATTCCATTCCACATTAAATTCCATTTGATTCCGCGTTCCATTACATTGCATTCCATTCCATTCCACATTTCATAAAATTCCGTTCCATTCCTCTTCCCATTCCTTTACTTTCCACAATCCATTCCATTTCATTCCACATTCCATTCCATTATATTCCATTCCATTCCATTCCATATTACGCTCCACATTCCACTCTCTTCCATTCCACATTACATTGCATTCCATTCCACATTCCATGCCACGTTCCATTGCATTCCATTCCACATTCCATTTCACATTCCATTCCACATTCCATTCCATTCCATTCCGCATTCCATTTCACATTATATTCCATTTCCATTCCATTCCATTCCACATTGCATAACACATTCCTTTCCTCATTCCATTACACATTCCATTCCATTCCATTCCATTCCATTCCACTCCATTCCACATTCCTTTCCACATTACATTCCACATTCCATTCCATTCAACACCACGTTCCATTCCACATCCCTTTCCACATTCCAGTCCACGTTCCTTTTCATTCCATTACACGTTCCATTCCAAATTCCATTCCACATTTCTTTCCACGTTCGTTTACATTCCATTACACGTTCCATTCCACTTTCCATTCCATTCCATTCCGCTTTCCATTCCACATTACATTGCACGTTCCATTACACGTTCCGTTTAATTGCATTCCACATTCCATTCAAAATTCCATTCCATTCAATTCCACATTGTATTCCACGTTGCAATCCACAATCCATTCCATTCCATTGCACATTTCATTAGACATTCCGTTCCATTCCATTCCACATTCCATTAGACATTCCATTCCGTTCCATTCCACACTGCATTCCACATAAACTTCCTCATTCCATTCAATTCCATTGCATTCCACATTCCATTCCACATTCCATTATACATTACATTCCTCATTACATTACACATTCCCTTCAACAATCCATTCCATTCCACTCCGCATTCCATTCCACATTCCATTACACATTCCCTTCCACATTGCATTCCATTCCATTCCACTTTCCATTACTCATTCCATTCCATTCTATTCTACTTTACATTCCACATTCCATTGCACATTCCCGTCCACATTGCCTTCCATTCCATTCCACATGCCATTCCACATTTGATTACATTCTTTTCCACACTCCATTCTATTCCATTCGACATTCCATTCCACATTACATTCCACCTTCTATTTCATTCCATTCCGCGTTTCATTCCACCTTCCATTCCGCGTTCCATTCCAGTTTGCTTTGGATGTTCCATTCCATACCACTCCAACTTCCATTCCACATTTCATTCCATTCCATTCCAAACCATTGCAGTCCACATTCCATTCCATTGCATTCCACGTTCCATTGCATTACATTGCATATTCCATACCTTTCCTTTCAACATTCCATTCCACATTTCATTCCACTTTCCATTCCACATTCCGTTCCACATTCAAATCCACTTTCCATTCCATTCCATTCCACAACCCATTACACATTTCATTCCGTTTTCCATTCCATTTCATTCCATATTCTATTCCACGTTCCATTCCATTCCATTCCACGTTCCATTCTAGATTAAATTCCACATTCCATTCCACGTTGCATTCCACATTCCATTCCACGTTCTGTTCCATGTTTCATTCCAAGTTCCATGCCACGTTCGATTCCATTCCATTCCACGTTCCATTGCACATTCCATTCCATTCCATAACACTTTCGTTTCCACATTCCATTCCACATTCCTTTTCACATTCCATTACGTTCCATTCCAGATTCCATTCCACATTCCATTTCACATTCCATTCCACATTCCATTGCATTCCATTCTATTTTCCATTCCATATTCCATTCCACATTCCATTCAGTTCTATTCCACATTCCATTCCACATTCCTTTCCACATTCCATTCCACATATGATTGCAATCTATTCCTTTCCACATTCCATTCCACATTCCATTCCATTCCATTCCACGTTCCATTACACAATCCATTTCACATTCCATTCCTCTTTCCTTTCCATTCCATTCCACGTTCCGCTCCACATTCCATTCCACATTCCATTCAACATTCCATTCCACGTTCCATTCCATGTTCCATTCCATTCCATTCCACGTTCCGTTACACTTTCCATTCTATTATATTCCACGATCCATTCCACCTTACATTCCATATTCCATTTCATTCCATTCTACTTTCCATTCCACATTCCATTCCATTCCATTCCACTTTCCATTCCACTTTCCATTCCACGTTCCATTCGCCATTGCATTCCATTCCATTCCGCATTCCATTCCACGTTCCATTCCACATTCCATTCCCTTCCATAACACGTTCCATTCCACATTCCATTCCACATTCCATTCCATGCTCCATTCCATTGAATTACACATGCCACCCCACATTCCATTACACATTCCATTCCACATCCTATTCCATATTCCAGTCCACATTCCATTCCATTCCATTCCACATTCCATTCCATTCCGCTCCACATTCTTTTCCCCATTCCACTCCACATTCCATTCCATTACATTCCAGATTCCTTTCCACATTCCATTCCAATCCATTCCACATTCGATTCCACATTCCATTCCATTCCATTCCACATTGCATTCCACATTCCCTTCCACATTCCATTCTATTCCATTCCACATTCCATTCAACATTCCATTCCACTCCATTCCACATTCTATTCAAATTCCATTCCACATTCCGTTCCATTCACTTCCACATTCCATTTCACTGCCTTCCACATTCCTTTCCATTCCATTCCACATTCCATTCCACAGTCCATTATATTCCATTCCACATTCCATTGCACCTTCCATTCCATTCCATTCCATATTACTTTCCACGGTCCATTCCACATTCCCTTCCACATTCCATTCCATTCCATTCCACATTCCAATCCATTCCATTCCTCACTCCATTCCACATTCGATTACATTCCTTTCCACTTTCCATTCCATTCCATTCCACATTCCATTCCACCTTCTATTCCATTCCATTCCAAGTTTCATTCCACCTTCCATTATATGTTCCATTCCATTTTCCATTCGACCTTCCATTCTATTCCATTCAACGTTCCATTCCAACATCCATTCCACATTCCATTCCATTCCATACCATTCCAGTCCACATTCCTTTCCTTTCCATTCCGTATTGCATTCCATTCCTTTCCTCATTCCATTCCTTTCCATTGAATATTTCATTACACATTCCATTCCTTTCCATTGAACATACCATTCCACAATCCATTTCAATTTCTATTCCACATTCTGTTCCACATTCAAATCCACGTTCTATTCCATTCCATTTCACTTTCCTTTCCACGATCCATTCCACATTCCATTCCACGTTCCATTCCACATTCCATTCCACGTTCCATTCCATTCCGTTTCATGTTCCATTCCGTGTTCCATTCTATTCCATTCAACGTTCCATCACACATTCCATTCCACCTTCCATTCCACGTTCCCTTTCATAATCCATTCCACGTTCCATTCCACGTTTCATTACAAGTTCCATTCCACTTTCCATTCCACATTCCATTCTATTCCATTTCACTTTCCATTCCACATTCTATTCCACATTGCATTACACATTCCGTTACGTTCCATTCCACATTCCATTCCACATTCTATTTCACTTTCAATTCCACATTTCATTAGTCATTCCATTCCGTTCTATTTCACATTCCAATCCATATTCCTTTCCACATTGCATTTGACATTTCATTCAATTCCATTCCTCGTTCCATTCCACATTCCATTTCACGTTACATTCCGCGTTCCTTTCCATTCCATTCCACGTTCCGTTACACATTCCGTTGCACATTCCATTCTATGTTCCTTTCCGTTCCATTCCTCGTTCCACTCCACTTTCCATTCCATTCCATTCCCCGTTCCGTTCCACATTCCATTGCACATTCCATTCCACTTTCCATTCCATGTCCCATTCCATGTTCCATTCCACCTTCCTTTCCATTCCATTACACGTTCCATTACACAATCCATTCCATTCCATTCCACGATCCATTCCACATTCCATTCCACATTCCATTCCACATTCCATTCCACTCCATTCCACAATCCACTCCACATTCCATTCCACGTTCCATTCCACATTCCATTCCGTTAAATAGCACGTTACTTTCCACATTGCATTCCACATTCCATTCGACGTTCCATTCCATTCAATTCCGCATCCCACTCCACATTCCATTCTACATTCCATTCCACTATCCTGTCCACATTCCATTACATTCCATTTCACATTCCATTCCATTGCAATTCATTCCACATTCAATTCCACATTGCATTCCTCATTCCATTCCACGTTCCATTCCGTTCAATTCCGCATTCCACTCCACATTCCATTCCACATTCCATTCCACTATCCTGTCCACATTCCAAAACATTCCATTCCACATTCCATTCCATTCCATTGCATTTCATTCCACATACCATTCCACATTCCATTCCATGTTCCATTCCATGTTCCGTTCCGCATTCCAATCCATTCCATTCCGCTTTGCATTCCACATTCCATTCCACATTGCATTTCACATTACATTCCGTTCCTTTCCACATACCATTACACAGTCTATTCCTCATTCCATTCCACATTCCATTCCATTTCATTCTACTTCCCATTTCACCTTCCATTGCATTCCAATTCACAATCCATTCCACATCCCATTCCATTCCATTCCATTCCACATTCCATTCCACCTTTCATTCCACATTCAATTCCGTAGTCCATTACAAACTCCATTCCACATTCCATTCCACATTCCATTCTCATTCCATTGCATTTCTCTCCACTTTCCTTTCCACATTCCATTCCACATTCCATTCCATTCCATTCCATTCCACATTCCATTCCACTTTCCTTGAAATCCTATTCCACATTCCATTCCACATTCCATTCCACATTCCATTCTATTCCATTCCACATTCCATTCCACATTCCATTCTCATTCCTTTGCATTTCATTCCACATTCCATTCCACATTCCATTGCATTCTAATTCACAATCCATTCCACATTCCATTACATTTCATTCCATTCCACATTCCATTCCACGTTTCATTCCACATTCAATTCCGCAGTCCATTCCAACTTCCATTCCACTTTCCATTCCACATCACATTCCACATTCCATTCTCATTCCAATGCATTTCTTTCCACTTTCCATTCCACATTCCATTTCACATTCCGTTGCATTCCATTGCATTACATTCCACTTTCTATTCCACATTTCATTCCATTCCATTCCACATTCCACTCCGCTTTCCATTCCTCATTCCATTCCATTCCATTCCACATTCCATTCCACATTCGATTCCATTCCATTCCATTCCACGTTCCATTCCCCTTTCCATTAAATCCTGTTCCACATTCCATTCCACATTCCATTCCATTCCATTCCACATTGCATTCCATTCAAATCCATATTTCATTCCACAGTTCATTCCATTCCATTACACATTCCATTTCACATTCCATTCCATTCTATTCCACATTCCTTTCCATTCCATTCCATTCCATTACACGTTCCATTCCACATTCCATTCCCTTCCATTCCAAGCTCCATTTCTCGTTCCATTCCATATTCTATTCCATTCCTTGCTCGTTCCCTTCCGCACTCAATTCCATATTCCATTCCACATTCCGTTCCGTTCCATTTCAGATTCCATTCCACATTCCATGCCACATTCAATTCCACATTCCTTTCCACCTTCCATTCCACATTCCATTCCACGTTCCATTCCATTCCATTTCACATTCCATTCCACGTTACATTCCACAATCAATTCCATTTCATTCCATTAGACGTTCCATTCCACGTTCCTTTCCACGTTCCATTCCATTCCATTCCACGTTGCGTTCAACGTTACATTGCATTCCATAGCAAGTTCCATTCCACATTGCATTATACAATCCATTCAACATTCCATTCCATTATACTTTCCACATTCCATTGAAGTCCATTCCACATTGCATTCCACATTCCATTCCATACCTTTCCAAATTCAATTCCACATTCCATTCCATTTTCCATTCCACGATCCATTCTATTTCATTCCATGTTCCATTCCACATTCCAATCCATTACATTCCACTTTCCATTCCACATTCCATTCCACATACCATTCCACATTCCATTCCGTTACATTCCACATCCCATTCCACATTCCATTCCACATTCAGTTACACATTCCCATCCATTATATTCCACATTCCATTCCACATTCCATTCCATTCCATTCCACATTTCATTCCAAATTCCATTCCACATTCCATTCCACATTCCATTCCGCATTCCATTCCGCTTTCCATTCCATTCCATTCCATTTCATTCCACATTCCATTCCATTCCCTTACATTCCACATTCCATTCCATTCCATTTAATATTACATTCCACATTCCATTTCACATTCCATACCATTCCATTCCACATTGCATTCTCATTCCAATGCACTCCATCCAACATTCCATTATACATTCCATTCCATTCCATTCCACATTTCATACCATATTAAATTCCATTCCATTCCTTTTCGTTCCACATTCCATTCCTCTTTCCATTAAATGATCCATTCCACGTTCCATTACACTTTCCATCCCATTCCATTCCACGTTGCATTCAATATTACATTTCATTCCATTCCAAGTTCCATTCCACACTCCATTCCACCTTCCATTCTACCTTCTATTCCGTTCCATTCCACATTCCATTCCAGAATCCATTCCACATTCCATTCCACTTTCCATTCCACATTCCATTACAGTCCATTCCACATTCCATTACAGTCCATTCCTCTTTCCATTACACATTCCATTCCACATACAATTCCACATTCCATTCCGTTCCATTCCACATTGCATTCAACATTCCATTCCACATTCCATTCCACATTCCATTCCATATTCCATTCCGCATTCCATTCCATTTCATTGCACATTCCATTCCATTCCATTCCACATTCCATTCCACATTCCATTCCACTATTCCATTCCATATTCCATTCCATATTCCATTCCGCTTTCCATTCCATTTCATTCCACCTTCCATTCCGTTCCATTCCACATTACATTCCATTCCATTCCACTTTCCATTCTCATTCCATTGCACTCCATTACACGTTCTATTTAACATTCCATTCCATTCCAAATTTCATACCACATACCATTCCATTCCATTCCACTTTCCATTCCACATTCCATTCCTCTTTCCTTTCCATGTTCCATTCCACGTTGCATTACACATTCCATTCCATTTCATTCCACGTTCCATTCCATTCCATTCCACATTCCATTTCATTCCGTTCCACATTCCATTCCTCATTCCTTTTCACATTCCGTTCTACGTTCTATTTCTCTTTCCGTTCCATTCCATTCCATTCCATTCCATAACATGTTCCATTCCATTCCGTTGCACATTCCATTCCATTCCACTCCTTTCCACGATCCATTCCACATTCAATTCCATTCCATTAAACCATCCATTACACATTCCATTCCACAATCCCTTCCACGTTCCATTCCAGTCCTTTCCACTTTCCAATCCATTCCATTCCACATTCCATTCCATTCAATTCCACATTCCATTCCATTCCATTCTACATTCCATTCCATTCCATTCCAATCCATTCCCTTCCACTTTGCAATCAATTGCATTCCACATTGCATTACATTCCATTGCATTCCATTCCACATTCCACTCCATTCCATTACAGATTCCACTGCATTACAGATTCCACTCCATTCCATTCCATTCCTCATTATATTCCACATTCCATTCCATTCCATTCCACATTCAATTCCATTCCATTCCATTCCATTCCATTCCATTCCATTCCACATTCCACTCCATTCCATTCCATATTTCCCTCCATTCCATTCCATTCCACATTCCATTCCACATTCCATTCCATTCCATTCCACATTCAATTCCATTCCTTTCCACATTCCATTAGACGTTGCATTCGAAGTCGAATTCTATGTTCCATTCCACGTCGCATTCCACATTCAATACCTTTCCATTTCATATTCCATTCCATTCCCTTCCATATTACATTCCATTCCATTCCACATTCCATTCCACGTTCCATTCCATTCTGTTCAACGTTCCATTCCATTCCATTCATCGCTCTATTCTGCATTCCATTCCACATTCCATTCCAAATTTCATTCCAATTTCCATTGCATTTCATTCCACATTCCATTCCACGTTCCATTCCACGTTGCTTTCCTTGTTCCATTCCATGTCCCATTCGACATTTCATTCCTTTCCATTCCGCATTCAATTGCTTTCCATTCCATGTAACATTCCATTCCATTCCACATTCCATTTCACGTTTCATTGCATTTCATTCCACGTTCAACTCCACCTTCCATTCCACATTCTATTAAACATTGCATTAGAAGTTTCATTCCATTCCTTTCCACATTCCATTCCATTCCATTCTACGTTCCATTCCACTTTCCATTCCACTTTCCATTCCACATTCCATTCCTCATTCCAATCCAAGTTACATTCTATTCTTTGCAAGTTCCATTCCACTTTCCATTCCATTCCATTCCACGTTCCATTCCACATTCCATTGCCCATTCCATTCCACATTACATTCCTCTATTCTTTCCATTTTCATTTCCACATTCCATTCCACATCCCATTCCATTCCATTCCACATTCAATTCCAAATTCCATTCCATTCCACTTTCCTTTCCAGATTCCGTTCCTCATTCCATTCCATTACATTCCACATTTGATTCCACATTCCATTCCATTTCATTCCACTTCCCATTCTACATTCCATTCCATTCAATTTCACGTTTCATTCCATATTCCATTCCACATTCCATTCCACATTCCATTTCACGTTCCATTCCACTTTCCTTTCCACATTCCATTCCACATTCCATTTCTCCTTCCATTCCACTTTCCTTTCCACATTCAGTTCTTCGATACATTGCTCTTTCCATTCCACATTACATTCCATTCCATTCCATTCCACGTTCCCTTCAACATTCCATTCAACATTCCAATCTATGCTCCATTCCACATTGCTTCCCATGATCCATTCCACGTTCCATTCCGTTTTCCTTTACATTCCATTCCACGTTCCATTCCACGTTCCATTCCATTCCATTCAAATTTCCATTCCACTTTCCATTGCACATCCCATTCCACGTTCCATTCCATATTCCATTCTGGGTTCCATTCCACCTTCCATTCCACAATCCATTCCATTCCATTGCACTTTCCATTCCACATTCCAATCCATTCCACTTTCCATTCCACATTCCATTCCACATTCCGTTCCACATTCCTTTCCACATTCCATTCCATTCCACATTCCATTCCACATTCCATTGCACCCCAATTCATATTCCATTCCACATTCCATTCTCCTTCCAGTGCATTTGATTCCACATTCCATTGAGCATTCCATTGCATTCCAGTACACATTCCATTCCATATTCCATTCCATTCCTTTCCACATTAGATGCCACATTCCATTCTACATTCCATTATGCAGTCCATTCCACTTTCCATTCCACATTCCATTCTCAATCCATTTCATTCCATTCCACTTTCCATTCCACAATCCATTGCATTCCAATTCACATGTCATTTCACATTGTATTCCATGTTCCATTCCATTATATTCCACATTCCATTCCACATTCCATTCAAAATTCCATTCCGCAGTCCATTCCTATCCATTCCACATTCCATTCCATTAGAAACAACGTTCCATTTCACATTTCATGCCATTCCATTCCACATTCCATTGCACTTTCCATTTCACTTTCCATTCCATTCAATTCCACATTCCATTCCATTTTATTCCTTTCCATGTTCCCTTCCACTTTCCATTAAATACTATTCCACCTTCCATTCCACATTCCAGTCCATTCCATTTCAGATTCCATTCCATTCCAGAACACATTTCTTTCCACATTTCATTCCATTCCATCCCGCATTATATTTCACATTGCATTCCACATTCCCTTCCACATTCCATTCAATTCCATTCCACATTCCATTCCACATTCCGTTCCATTCCATTCCACATTCCATTCCATTCCATTCCACGTTCCATTCCACATTCCATTCCATTCCTTTCCACATTCCATTCCAGCTTCCATTCCACATTCCATGCCATTCCATTCCACGTTCCATTCCACACTCAATTCCACATTCCATTCCAAATTCCATTCCGTTATATTCCACGTTCTATTCCACCTTCAATGCCACGTTCAATTCAACATTGCATTCCAGGTTCCATTGCACGTTATATTTCACGTTCCATTCTATTCCATTTTACGTTCCATTCCACATTCCATTCCAAATTCCATTCCAGATGCCATTCCACTTTCCATTCCTTTCAATTCCACGTTACATTCCACTTTCCATTCCACATTCCATTAAAGTCCATTACACCTTCCATTCCACATTCCATTCCATTCCATCCCACTTTCCATTCCACATTCCATTCCACATTATATTCCGTTCCATCCCACATTCCATTCCACATTCCATTCCATTCCGTTCCCCATTCCATTCCATTCCACACCACATTAAATTCCACATTCCCTTCCATTCCATTGCACGTTCTATCGAAAGTTCTATTCCATTCAATTCCACGATCCATTCCACGTTTCATTCCACATTCCATTCCACATTGCATTCCACATTCCATTGCATTCCATTCCACACACCATTTCATTTCATTCCACGTTTCATTCCACATTCCATTCCACATTCCATTCCACATTCCATTGCATTCCATTCCAGACTCCATTCCATTCCATTCCACATTTCATTCCACATTCCATTCCACATTCCATTCCACATTCCATTCCACATTCCATTCCATATTCCATTCCATTAAATTCCACATCCCATTCCGCATTTCATTCCATTTCATTCCTTTCCATTCCATTCCACATTCCATTCCACATTGCATTCAATCCCTTTCCACATTCCATTCCGCATTCCATTCCACATTCCATTCCATTCCATTCCACATTCCATTCTGCATTCCATTCCATTCCATTCCATTCCTGTCAATTCCGCATTCCATGCCACATTCCATTCCTTTCCTTTAAACATTCCTTTCCACCTTCCATTCCACGTTCCATTCCATTCCATTCCACATTGCATTCGATTCCATTCCACATTCCATACCATTCCATTCCATTCCATTCTGCATTCCATTCCATTCCATTCCATTCCATTTTTCATTCCATTCCATTGCATTCCACATTGTATTACTCATTCCATTCCTTTCTATTCCACATTCAATTCCACATTCCATTCCATTCCATTACGCATTCCATTCCATTCCATTGCACATTCCATTCATTTCCATTCCACATTCATTTCCGCATTCCATTCCACGATCCGTTCCGCATTCCATTCCACATTGAATTCTTCTTTCCATTCCACATTTCATTCCACGTTCCATTCCATTCCATTCCCTATTCCTTATCAATGTATTCCAATGCTTTCTGCATTCCATTCCATTCTACATTCTACTCCACTATCAATTTCACTCCATTCCACATCCCATTTCTTTCCATTCCCCATTCCATTCCATTTAATTCCACTTTCCATACCTTTCAATTACACATTCCATTACACATTCCATTCCACTTTCTATTCCACATTCCGTTTCACATTCCAATGCAAGTTCCATTCCATTCCTTTCCACTTTCCATTCCACGATCCATTGCACATTCCACTCCACGCTCCCTTCCATTCCATTCCTTGTTCCATTCCACGTTCCATTCCATTCCTTTCCACGATCCATTACACATTCCATCCCACATTCCTTTCCATGTTCCATTCCACTTTCCATTCCATGTTCCATTGCACGTTTCTATCCAAGTTCCTTTCCACGTTCCATTCCATTCCATTCCGCGTTCCATTCAACAATCCATTCCATTCCATTACACTTTCCAGTCCATATTCCAATCCACATTCTATTCCACATTCCAATACGTTCCATTCGACATTCCGTTACACATTCCATTTCACATTCCATTCCACATTCCATTGCATTCTATTCCACATTACATTCCACATTACTTTCCACACTCCATTCCACATTCCATTCCATTCCTTTTCACATTGAATTCCACATTTCATTCCACATTCAATTCCACATTCCATTCCGTTCTATTCCACATTCCATTCCACATTCCCTTCCACAATTCATTCCACATTCCATTACACATTCCCTTCCATTCCTTTCTACGTTCCATTCCACATTCCATTCCACGTTCCTTTCCATTCCATTCCACGTTCCTTCACATTCCATTCCACGTTCAATTCCAGTTTCCATTGCATTACATCCCACCTTCCATTCCAAATTCCATTGCAAATTCCATTCCACGTCCCATACCAAATTTAATTGCATGTTCCATTCCACATTCCATTCCACTATTCGTTCCTTTCCATTGCACGTTCCATTTAACAATCCATTCCATTCCATTCCACGATCCATTCTGCATTCCATTCCACATTCCATTACACATTCCATTCCGTGCCATAAAACGTTCCATTCCACATCCCATTCCACATTCCATTCCGTTCTATTCCAAATGCCACTCCACATTCCATTCTACATTCCATTCCACATTGTATTCCACATTCCAGTCCACATAGCATTCCATTCCACATTGAATTCCATTCCACATTGAATTCCATTCCACATTGAATTCCATTCCACATTGAACTCCACATTCCTTTCCACATTCCCTTCCCCATTCCATTCCATTCCATTCCTCATTCCATTCAAAATTCCATTCCATTCAATTCCATATTGTATTCCACATTGCATTCCACAATCCATTCCATTCCATTCCACATTCTGTTAGACATTCCATTCCATTCCATTCCACATTCCGTTCCAGATTCCATTCCATTCCATTCAACACAGCATTCCACATTCCATTCCACACTCCCTTCCTCATTCCCTTCCATTTCATTCCACATTCCATTCCACATTCCGTTCCATTACATTCCACATTCCATTCCACATTCTATTCCACATTCCATTCCATTCCATTCCACATTACATTCCATTCCATTCCACATTCCATTCCACATTCCCTTCCACATTCCATTCCATTCCATTCCACATTCCATTCCAATCCATTCCACATTACATTCCACATTCCATTCCACATCCCCTTCCACATTCCATTCCATTACGCCTTCGAATCCATTCCATTCCACATTCCCTTCCACATTGGATTACATTCCTTTACACATTCCTTTCCATTACATTCCACATTCCATTCCTCCTAACATTCCACCTTCTATTCCATTCCATAACACTTTTCATTCCACCTTCCATACCACGTTCCATTCCAATTTTCATTGTACGTTATATTCCATACCATTCCAACATCCATTCCACATTGCTTTCCTTTCCATACCATTCCGGTCCACATTCCATTCCATTCCATTCCACATTCCATTCCATTCCCTTACATATTCCATTCATTTCCATTCAACATTCCATTCCACATTCCATTCCACTTTCTATTCCGCATTCCATTCCACATTCAAACCCACGTTTCATTCCATTCCATTCCACAATACATTCCACATTCCATTCCACGTTCTGTTCCATTCCATTCCATGTTCTATTCCACGTTCCATTCCATTCCATTTGACGTTCCATTCCACATAAAATTCCACATTCCTTTCCACTTTCCATTCCACATTCCATTAAACGTTCTATTCCACGTTTCATTCCAAGTTCCATTCAAAGTTCCATTCCATTACATTTTACGTTGCATTGCACTTTCCATTCCATTCCATTACACTTTCCATTCCACGTTCCATTCAACATTCCATTCCACATTCCATTCCATATTCCATTCCATTGAATTCTACTTTCCATTTCACCTTCCATTTCATTCCATTCCACTTTCCATTCCATGTTCCAGTCCACACTGCATTCCATTAAATTCCACATTCCATTCCATGTTACATTCCACATTCCATTCTGTTCCATAACATATTCCATTCCACATTCAATTCCACATTCTAATCCACGTTGCATTCCATTGGATTTCACATGCCACTCCACATTCCATTCCACATTCTATTTCATATTGTATTCCACATTCCAGTCCACATTGCATTCCATTCCGTTCCATATTCCTTTCCATATTCCTTTCCTTTCCATTGAACATTGCATTGCACATTCCATTCCACTTTCTATTCCACATTCCGTTGCACATTCAAATCCACGTTCCATTCCATTCCATTCCACTTTCCATTCCACGATCCATTCCCCATTCCATCCCATGTTCCATTCCATTCCATTCCATGTTCCATTGCACGTTCCATTCCATTCCATTCCACATTCCGTTCCACATTCTATTCCATATTCCATTCCACGTTCCATTCCACATTCCATTCCATTCCATTCCACCTTCCATTCCACATTACATTCCATTACATTACACTTTCCATTATTGTCCATTCCAGGTTCCATTCCACATTCCATTGCACATTTCATTACACATTCCATTCCAAATTCCATTCCACATTGCATTTCATCCCATTTCACATTCCATTCCATTCCATTTCACATTCCATAAAACATTACATTAAATTCCATTCCACATTCTATTACACATTCCATTCCACATTCCATTCCATTGCATTCTATATTACATTCTATTCCATTCCACATTCCATTCCACATTCCTTTGCATTCCAATCCACATTCCATTCCACATTCCATTCCACATTCCCTTCCACATTCCATTCCATTCCATTACACATTCCTTTCTACATTCCATTGCATTCCATTCCACATTCCATTCCACATTCCGTTCCACTGCTTTCCACCTTCAATTCCTTTCCATTCCACGTTCCATTCCGCATTCCATTCCACTCCATTCCACGTTCCATTCCACGTTCCATTCGACACCCCATTCCACGTTCCATTCCACGTTCCATTTCCATTCCATTTTCCATTCCATTCCATTCCATATTCCATTCCACATTCCATACCTGTACATTCCACATTCCATTCCACATTCCATTCCTCTTTCCATTCCATTCCATTCCACGTTCCATTCCACATTCCATTAGACGTTACATTCCAAAGCCCATTCCATGTTCCATTCCATTCATTTCCACGTTCCATTCCACTTTCCATTCCACGTTTCTTTCCATGTTCCATCTCCACACTGCATTGCAAGTTCCATTCCACATTCCATTCCACTTTCCATTCCAAGTTCCATTCCACCTTCCAATGCACATTCCATTCCATTCCATTCCACGGTCCATTCCAACTTCCATTCCACATTCCATTTCATTCCGTTCCACCTTCAATTCCACATTCCACTCCATTCCATTACACGTTCCATTACTTTCCATTCCAGGTTGCATTCCACATCCCATTGCACATTCCATTCCACATTCCATTCCATATTCCATTCCACATTCCATTCCATTCCATATTCCATTCCACATTCCATTCCATTCCATTCCACATTCCATTCCATTCCATTCCACATTCCATTCCATTTCATTCAACTTTCCATTCCACATTCCATTCAATCCTATTCCATTCCACATTCCATTTCACATTCCATTCCTTTCCTTTCCATTCCACATTCCATTCCATTCCACATTCCATTCCTTTCCGTTCCAGATTACATTCCACTTTCCATTCCACGTTCCATTCCACATTCCATTCCACGTTGCAATCTAAGTTCCATTCCACGTTTCATTCTAAGTTCCATTCCACGTTCCATTCTACGTTCCTTTCCTTTCCATTCCTCATTCCATTCCATTCCATTCCACGTTCCATTCCACTCTACATTAGACGTTCCTTTCCATTCCATTCCAGGTTCCATTCTACATTTCATTAGAGGATGCATTCCACGATCCATTCCATGTTCCATTCCATTCCATTCCATTCCACCTTACACTCCATATTCCATTCCATTCCATTCCACATTCCTTTCAACGTTCCATTCCACATTCAATTCCACATTCCATATCATTCCCTTCATTTCCACATTCTGTTCCACATTCCATTTCACATTCCATTCCATTCCATTCCACATTCCATTCCATTCCAATCCGTTCCTTTCCAATCTACATTCCATTCCACGTTCCCTTTCCATTCAGTCCACATTCCATTCCATTGCATTCCACATTCCATTCCACGTTCCATTCCACTTTCCATTCCATTCCATTCCATTCCGTTGCGGGTTCCGTTCCATTCCATTCCACTTTCTATTCCATATCCCATTCCATTCTATTCCATTCCGTTGCGGGTTCTGTTCCATTCCATTCCACTTTCTATTCCACATCCCATTCCATTCCATGCCATATTCCATTCCACATCCCATTCCTTTCAATTCCACGTTACATTCCATTCAATTCCACATGCAATTCCACATTCCATTACACATTCCAGTCCACATTTCATTCCACATTCCATTCTAATCCCTTCCACGTTCCATTCCACTTTCTACTCCACTCCATTCGAATTTCCATTCCACGTTACATTCCATACAATTTCACATTCCATTCCACATTGCATTCCACATTCCATTCCACATTCCATTCAACATTCCGTTCCACATTCCATTGGAATTCATTCCAAATTCCATTCCATTCCAATTTCCATTCCATATTCCATTCCATTCCATTCCACTTTCCATTCTATACCATTCCACGTTCCATTCCACTTTCTACTCCATTCAACTCGGCGTTCCATTCCACATTCCATTCCATTCAATTTCACATTGCATTCCACATTCCATTAAACATTCCATTCCACATTCCGTTCCACATTCCATTCCATTCCATTCCACGATCCATTCGCCATTCCATTCCACGATCCATTCGCCGTTCCATTCCACATTCCATTCCACGTTCCATTCCACGTTCCATTCCATTCCATTCCACGTTTCATCCAAAGTTCCATTCCATTCCATTCCACGTTCCAATCCACATTCCATTGCATGTTCCATTCCAATTTCCTTAACACCTTCCATTCCAAGTTCCATTCTATGTTAGTTCCCACCTTGCATTCCATTCCATTCCACGTTCCATTCCACATTCCATTCAATACCATTCCAGTGCCATTCCACATTGCATTCCACATTCCATTCCAACTTCCATTCCTTTCCATTCCCTTCCATTCCACGTTACATACAATTCCATTAAAGATCACTCTCCATTCAATTCTGCATTCCATTCAATTCCATTACATTCAATTCCACATTCAAATCCGTACCATTCCGCATTCTATTCCATCCCATTCCATTCCATATTCCATTCCATTAAATTCTACATTCCATTCCATTCCATTTCACATTCAATTCCATTCCATTCCATTGCATTCCACATTCCACTCCATTCCAGTCCATTCTTTCCACATTCCACACCATTCCATTCCATTCCACATTCCATTTCTTTCCAGTCCACATTACATTCCATTCAATTCCACGTTCCATTCTTTTCCATTCCATTCCACATATCATTCCTTTCCATTCAACATTCCATTACATTCCATTCCTTTCCACATTCAATTCCATTCCATTTCACATTCCATTCCATTCCGTTTCATTCCACATTCCATTCCAATCCATTCCACATTCCATTCCATTCCATTCCACATCCCATTCCACTTCATTCCGCATTCCACTCCATTCCATTCCACTCTTTCCACATTCCACAACATTCCATTCCATTCCACATTCCATTCCTTTCCATTCCACATTACATTCCATTCAATTTCACGTTCCATTCCGTTCCGTTCCATTCCACATCCCTTCAATTCCATTCCATTCCAATTTCCCTTCCATTCCATTCCATTTTCCATTCCACTCCATTCCACATTACTTTCCATTCCATTCCACTTTCCATTCCATTCCATTCCAATTTCAACTCCATGTTCTGTTCCACTTTCCAATCCATTCCGTTAGAGATTCCATTCCATTCCATTCCATTCCACATTGGATTCTATTCCATTCCACATTTCATTCCTTTCCATTCCAAATTCCATTCCTTTCCTTTCCACATTCCATTCCATTACAACCCAAATTCCATTCCATTAAACAATCCATTACATTACATTCCATTGCACATTCAATTCCATTCCTTTCCTTTCCACATTCCGTTCCACATTCCATTCCATTCCATTCCACTCCATTCCATGTTCTGTTCCACTCCATTCCATTCCACATTCCATTCGATTCCATTCCACATTCCCCTGCACATTGCATTCCATTCCAATCCATTGCACATCCCATTCCACACCATTCCACATTCGTTCCACATTCCACCAAAATAAATCCCATTCCACATTCAATTACATTCCATTGTATTCAATGCTACATTCCATTCCACATTCTACGGTCACATTCCATTTCATTCCATTCTATTCCACACTGCATTCTACTCCATTCCACCTTCCATTCCATTACATTACATTCCACATTCCCTTCCATTAAATTCCACTTTCTATTCAATTCCATTCTACATTCCATTACCTTCCATTCCACGTGGCATTCCATTGCATTCCATGTTCAATTCCACTTTCTGTTCAGCATTCCATTCCATTCCATCAATTCCCCTTATCATTCCATTCCATTTCACATTCCATTCCATTCCACATTCCATTCCATTACAATCCTCATTCCATTCTATTCCACACTCCATTCCATTCATTTCCATTCCTCTTTCCGTTCCATTACACATTCCATTCCATATTTCATTCAATTCTATTCCACGTTATATTCCATTCCATTCTATTCCACATTCCATTCCATTCCACATTCCGCTCCACATTCCATTCCAATCCGTTTGCATTCCTTTCCACATTCGATTCCATTCCATTCCATGTTACATTTCACATTACATTCTATTCCATTCCGCATTAAATTCCATTCAATTCCACGTTTCATTCCATTCCATTCCACATTCCATTCCACTTTGCATTCCATTCCATTCCTCATTCATTCTTTTCCATTCCACATTCCATTCCATTCAATTCCACATTCCATTCCGTTCCATTCTGTTCCATTCCGAATCCCATTTCATTCCATTCTACGTTCCATTTCATTCCATTCCATTCCATTTCTTTCCACACTCCATTCGACATTCCATCCCATTCCATTCCACATTCCATTACGCAATCCATTCCACATTCCATTCCACATTCTCTTCCATTCCATTCCACATTCCCTTCCATTCTATTCCACAGTCCATTCCATGCCACGCCACGTTGCATTCAACGTTCCACTACACGTTCCAATCCACTTTCAATTCCACCTTCCAGTCCATTGTATTCCACATTCCATTCTACATTCCATTCCACATTCCACTCCACATAGCTTTCCACATTCCTTTCCACATTGCATTCCATTCCATTCCACATTCCATTCCACTTTCCATTCAATTCCATTCTACATTTCATTCCATTCCAATGAACATGGCATTCCATTCCTTTCCACTTTCAATTACATTCCACATTCCAATCAATTCCATTGCATTGCATTCCACATTCCATTCCAATCCATTCCATTCCATTCCATTCCACTCCACAATCCATCCCACTGAATTCCACATTGCATTCCACGTTCCATTCAAATTTCCAGTCCACACTCCTTTCCACATTCCATTCCTTTCCATTCCATTCAATTCGGCATTCAATTCCACATTCCATTCCATTTCTTTACACTTTCCATTCAACATTAAATTTCACATTCGATTCCAAATTCAATTCAATTACATTCCACATTCCTTTCCATGACATTCCAGTTTCCATTCCATTCCACTCTAAATTCAATTCCATTCCACTCCACATTCCATTCCATCCCATTCCATTCCACATTCCATTACCTCACATTCCACAATCCATTTCACATTCCAGTGACGTTGAATGGAATGGAATGTGGAATGGAAGGGAATGGAATGTGGAATGGAATGGAATGGTATCTGGAATGGAATGAAAGGTGGAATAGAATGGAATGGAATTGAATTGAATGTGGAATGGAATGTAGAATGGAATGGAATGTGGAAAGTAAGGGAATGGAATGTGGAATGGAAGGGAATGCAATGGAATCTGGAATGGAATGGAATGGAACGGAATGTGGAATTGAATGAAACAGAATGGGATGGAATTAAATGGAATGGAAAGTGTAACGGAATGGAATGGAATGGAATGTGGAATGCAATGTGGAATGGAATGGAGTGTGGAGTGGAATAGAATAGGGAATGGAATGTGGAAGGGAATGGAATGGAAAGAGGAATGGAATGTGGAATGAAATGGGAAACAGAATGTGGAATGGAGTGGAGAGGAATGGAATGTGGAATGGAATGTGGAATGCAAGGAAGAATGGAATGTGGAATGAAATGTGGAATGGAATGTGGAATGGAGTGGAATGGAATGGAATGTGCATTGGAATGTGGAATGCAACGTGGAGTGGAATGGAATGGAATGTGGAATGGAATGTGGAATGGAAGGTGGAATGGAATGGAATGGAATGGATTGTGGAATGGAATGCGGAATGGAATGCAATGGAATGTGGAAGGGAATGTGGAATGGAATGTGGAAAGGAATGGAATGGAATAGGGAAAGAAACGTGGAATGGAATAGTATAGAATGTGGAATTGAATGTGGAATAGAATGTGGATTGTGATGTGGAAAGGAATGGAAAGGAAAGGAATGTGAAACAGAATGTGGAATGGAACAGAATGGAAAGAGGAAAGGAATGTGGAATGAAATGTTTAACGGAATGTGGAATGGATTGTGGAATGGAATGTGGAATTGAATGTGGAATCGAAAGTGAAATGGAATGTGGAACGGAAAAGAATGGAACGTGGAATGCATTGAGGAACGGAAAGTGGAAAGGAGTATACTGGAATGTGGAATGGAACATGGATTTGAATGGAATGGAACGTGGAATGGAACATGGAATTGAATGTGGAATGGAAATTGAAATAGAATGGGGAATGGAATGTGGAATGGAACGTGGAAAGTAATGGAATGGAAAGTGGAATGGAATGGAATGGAAAGCGGAATGGAATGTGAAAAGGAATGTGGAATGGAACGAGGAATGGAATGTGAAATTGAACGGAATGGAATGTGGAAGAGAATTGAATGGAATGTGGTATGGAAATTGTACTGGCAGGGAATGCAATCTGGAATGGAAAGTGGGATGGAGTGGAATGGAATCTGGACTTTAATGGAATGGAAAATGAAATGGAATGGAATGGAATGTGGAATGGAAAGGAATGGAATGAGGAATGGAATGGAATTGTATGTAATATGCAACGGAATGGAATGGAATGTGGAAAGGAATGCAATGGAATGTGGAATGGATTGGAATGCGGTGGAATGTAATGGAACGGAACGGAATGTAGAATGGAATGGAATGGAACTTGGAATGGGATGGAATGGAACGTGGAATGGAATTTGGAATGGAACGTGTAATGGAACGTGGAATTGAAGGTGGAATGGAGTGGAATGTGGAATGGAATTGAATGGAATGTGGAATGGAATGTGGAATTAAATGAAATGGAATGCAGAATGGAAAGTGGAACGGAATGGAAAGGAATGTGGAATGGAATGGAATGGAATGCAATGTGGAATGGAATGGAAAGGAATGTGGAGCAGGATGTGGAATGGAATGGAATGGAAAGTGGAACGGAATGTAGAATGGAATGGAATGGAATGGGGAATGGAATGTGGAATGAAATGAAATGGAATGTGGAATGGAATGTGGAATGGAATGGAATGCAATGTGGAAAAGAATGGAATGGAATCTGGAGTGCAATGGAATGGAATGGAATAAAATGTGGAATGGAAACAGAAATGGAACGTGGAATGGATTTGAGTGTGTAGTGGAATGGAATGGAATGGAATGGAATGGAATGTGGAATGGAAACATTAATGGAACGTGGAATGGAATGGAATGGATCATGGAATGGAACGTGGAATGGATTGTGGAATGGAATGCAATGGAATGACGAATGGAATAGAATGGAATGTGGAATGGAATGAGGAATGGAGTGTAGAATGGAATGGAATGGAATGTGCGATGGAATGGAATGGAATGTGGAATGGATTGGAATGGAATGTGGCATGGAATGGAATTTGGAATGGAATGGACTGGAACGGAACCTGGAATGGAAAGGAACCTAATGGAATGGAATGGAACCGAATGGATGGAATGGAATGGAATGGAATGGAATGTGGAATGCTTTGGAATGCTATGTGGTATGGAATGGAATGGAATGGAATGTGGAACAGAATGGAATGGAATGGAATGTGTAATGGAATGTTGAATGGAAAGGAATCAGCAATGGAATGTGGAATGGAATGGAATGTGCAGTGGAATGGAAATGAATGGAATGTTGAATGGAATGGAAGGTGGAATGGAATGGAATGGAATGTGGAATGGAAAGAAATGTGGAATGGAATGTGGAATGGAATGGAATGTGGAGTTGAATGGAAATGAATGCAGTGTGGAATGGAATGGAAAGTAGGATGGAATGGAATGGAATGTGGAATGGAAAGGAATGTGGAATTGAATGGATTGGAATGTGGAATGGAAAGGAAAGAATGGTGGAATTGAATGTGGAATGGCATGGAAAGGAATATGGAGTGGAATGTGGGATGAAATGGAACAGAATGCGGAATGGAATGGAATGTGAAATGGAATGGAATGGAATGCGGAATGGAATGGAATGGAATGTATAATGGAACGTGGATTGGAACGTGGAATGGAAAATGGAATTGAAAGTTGAATGGCACGTCGAAAGGAATGGGAAATGAAATGTGGAATGGAATGTGGAATGGAATGGAATGGAATGGGGTTTTGAATGGCATGGAAAGGGGAATGGAATGGAATGTGGAATGGAATAGAAAGGAATGTGGAATAGAATGGAAAGTAATGTGGAATGGAATCGAATGGAATGTGGAATGGAATGAGGAATGGAATGGAACTTGGAATGGAATGGAACGGAGTATGGAATGCAATTTGAAATGGAATGGAATGCAACATGGAAAGGAACGTGGAATGGAATGTGGAATGTGGAATAGAGTGCAATGGAATGTGGAATGGAATGGAAAGGAATGTGGATTGCAATGGAATTTGATGTGGAATGGAATGGAAGAGTATGTGAAATGGAATTGAGTGGAATGTGGAATGGAATGTGGAAGGGAACGTGAAATGTAACGTGGAATGGAATGGAACATAGAATGGAATGTGGAATGGAATGTGGAATCGAACGTGGAATGGAAAGTGGAATATAATTTGGAATTGAAAGAAAAGGAATGTGCAATGAAATGGAATGGAAAGTAGAATGGAATGGAAAGAAATGTGGAATGGAATGGAATGGAATGTCGAGTATAATTTGGAATGGAATGGAAAGGAATCCAGAATGGAATGGAATGGAATGGAATGGAATGGAACATGTAATGGAATGGAATGGAAAGTGGAATGGAATCATGGAATGGATGGTGGAATGGATCGTGGAATGGAATGTGGAATGGAACGTGGAATGGAATGGAATGTAGAATGGAAGGGAATGGAAAATGGAATGGAATGTGTAATGGATTTGAATGGAATGGAATGAAAAGGAATCTGGAATGGAATGGAATGGAATGTGAAATGGAATGTGGTATGGAATGTGGAATGGAATGGAATGGTATGGGATGTGGAATGGAACAGAATGGAATGGAATTGATTGTGGAATATAATGGAATACAATGTGGAATGGATTGGAATCGAATGTGGAATGGTATGCAATGGAAATGAATGTGGAATGGGAAGGAATGGAATGTGGAATGGAATGGAATTGGAGGTGGAAAGGAAAGTGAAATGGAATGTGGAATGGAACACGGAAATGACTGAAATGGAACATGGAATGGAATGGAACGGAATGTGGAATGGAATGGAGAGGAAAGCGAAATGGAAAGTGGAATGTAACGTCTAATGGAACGTGGAATGGAATATAGAATGAAATGGAATGGAAAGTGGAATGTAATGTTGAATGGAATGTGGAATGTACAGCAATGAGATGTCGAATGGAACGCGGAGTGCAAAGGAATGGAATGTTGAATCGAAATTGAGCGGAACGCAATGTGGAATTGAACGTGGAATGGAAAGTGGAATGGAAAGTGGAATGGAACTGGAATGGAAAGCACAACGGAAAGTGGAATGGAATGTGGAATGGAATGTGGAATGGAATGTGGAAAGGAACATGGAATGGAAAGTGGAATGGGATGGAATGGAATGTGGAATGGAAGGTGGAATTGAATGTGGAATGCAATGGAAAGGAATGTGGAATGGAATGTGGAATGGAATGGAAAGGAATGGAATGGAATGAGGAATGGAATGTGGAACGGAATGTGGAATGGAATGCATTGGAATGTTTACACGGAAAGGAATGGCATGTGGAATGGAATGTGGACTGCAAAGGAATGCAACGTGGAATGGAATGGAATGGAATGTGGATTGGAATGTTTAATGGAATGTGGAATGAATTCTGGAGTGGAAAGTGGAATGCAACGTGGAATGGAATGGAATGGATCGTGGAATTGAAAGTGGAATGGAACATGGAATGCAAGGTGGAATGGAGAGTTTAATGGAATGGAATGGAAAGTTGAATGGAATGTGGAATGGAATGGAATGGAATGTGGAATGGAATGTGGAATGGAATGCAATGGAATGTGGAAAGGAATGGAACGGAATGTGGAATGGAATGTGGAATGGAATGCAATGGAAAGTTGAATGAAATGGAATGGAATGTGGAATGGAATGGAATGGAATGCTGAATGGAAAGTGCAGTGGCACGTGGAATAGAACGGAGTGGAATGTGGAATGTTTGGTGGGATGGAACGTGGAATGAAATGTGGAATTGAAAGTGGAATGGAATGGAATGGAATGAGGAATTGATAGTGGAATGGAATGAAATGGAATGTGGAATGGAACGTGCAATGGAATGTGGAAAGAAGGTGGAATGGAAAGTGCAATGGAATGTGGAATGGAACGTGGAATGGAATGGAATGGATAGTGGAATGTAAAGTGGAATGAAATGGAATGGAAAGGGAAGTGGAAAGGAATGTGGAATGTAATGTGCAATGGAACGCGGAATAGAATGGAATGGAATGCGGATTGCAATTTGGAATGGAATGTGGAATGGCAAGTGGAAAGGAATGTGGAATGGAATGTGGAATGGAATGGAATGGAATGTGGAATATAATGGAATGAATTGTGGAATGTAAAGTGGAATGGAATGTGGAAAGGAATGGAATGGAATGTGGAATGGAATGGAATGGAATGTGGAATGGAAAGTGGAATGGAATGTGGAATGGAACGTGGAATGGAACGGAATGGAACCGAATGGATTGTGTAATGGAACGTGGAATGGAATGGAATGGAATGTCGAACAGATCGTGGAATGCAATGTGGAATGGAAAGTGGAATGGAATTTGGAACGGAATGTCGAATGGAATCTATAATGGAATATGGAATGGGAAGTGGAATGGAATTTGGAACGGAATGGAATGGAATGTCGAATGGAATGTATAATGGACTGTGGAATGGAATGTGGAATGCATTGTAATGGAATGTTTAATGGAATGTGGAATGGAATGGAATGGAATGGAATGTGGAATAGCAAGTGGAATTGAACGTTGAATGGAGCGTGGAATGGAACGTGGAATGGAATGGAACGGAATGTGGAATGGAATTTGGATTACAATGGAATGCAATGTGGAATGGAATGGAATGGAATGTGGAACGCAATGTTTAATGGAACGTGGAATGAAATGTCGAATGGACCATGCAATGGAACATGGAATGGAATTGAATTGATAGTGGAATGGAACGTGGAAAGGAAGTTGGAATGGAAGGTGGAATGGAGCGTAGAATGGATTAGAATGGAACGTGGAATGGAATGTGGAATGAAATGTGGAATGGAATGTAATGGAATGTGGAATGGAATGGAAGGTGGAATGGAGTGTAGAATGGATTAGAATGGAACATGGAATGGAATGTGGAATGAAATGTGGAATGGAATGGAATGGAATGTGGAATGGAACGGATTGGAATGTGGAATAGAAAGTGGAATGGAACGGAATGGAAAGTGGAATGGATTGTGGAATGGAATGGAATGGAATGTGGAAGGGAAAGTGAAATGGAATACAATGGAATGCGAAATGGTATGGAATGCAAACTGGAATGGAATGTGGAATGGAACGGAATGGAATGTGGAATGGAAAGTGTAATTGAATACAATGGAATGTGAAAGGGAATGTGTAATGGACTGTAATGGAATACGGCATGGAATGGGATGGAATGTGGAATGGAATGGAATGGAATGTGGAATGCAAAATGGAATGGAATGTGGAGTGGCACGTGGAATGGAACGGAGTGCAATGTGGAAAGGAATGTGGAATGGAATGTGAAATGAAACATGGAATGGAATGCAATTTCGATTGGAAAGAGGAATGGAATGGAATGGAACATGACATGTAACGTGGAATGGAACGTGGAAAGGAATAAGGAATGGAAAGTGTAACGGAATGAAATGGAATGTGGAATGCATCGTGGAATTGAATGGAACGGAACATGGAATGGAACGTGGAATGGATCATGGAATGCAATGTGGAATGGAACATGGAATGGAATGTGCAATGGAGTGTGGAATGAAACGTGGAATGGAATGGTATACAAAGTGGAATGGAACTTGGAATGGAATGGAAAGGAACGTGGAATGGAATGTGGAGTGGAATGTGAAATGGAACGTGGAATGGTTTGGAATGGACTGTGGAACGGAATGTGGAATGGAATGTGGAATGGAACGTGGAATGGAATGTGCAATGGAATGTGGAATGGAACGTTGTATGGGAAGGAATGGAAAGTGGAGTGGAACGCGGAATGGAATGGAATGGAACGTGGAATGGAAAGTGCAATGGACTGTGGAATGGAACGTGACATGGAACATGGAATGAATAGGAATGGAATGTGGAATTGAATGTGGAATGGAATGTGGAATGGAATGCAGTGCAATGTGGAATGGAATGTGGAATGGAATGTGGAATGGAATGTAATGGTATGTGGAATTGAATGTGGATTGTAATGTAATGGAATGTGGAATGGAATGTATAATGGAATGAAATCGAATGTGTAATGGAATGTGGAATGGAAAGTGGAATGGAATGTAATGGAATGTGGAATGGAACGGAATGGAATGTGGAATGGAATGTGGAATAGAAACTGCAGTGGAATGGAATGGAATGTGGAATGGAATGTAATGGAATGTGTAATGGAATGGAATGGAATGGAATGGAATCGAATGTGGAATGGAATGGAATCGAAAGTGGAAAGGAATGGAATGGATTGGAATGTGGAATGGTGTGGAAAGGAACGTGGAATGGAATGGAATGGAAGGTGGAATGGAATTTGAAATGGAATGTAGAATGGAACGTGGAATGGAATGAAATGGAACGTGGAATGGAATGGAATGGAATGTGGAATGGAATGGAAAGGAATGTGGAATGAAATGGAATGGAATATGGAAAGTAACGTGGAATGGAATGGAATGGAATGTTGAATGGAATGGAATGGAATGTGGAATGAAATGGAATGGAATATGGAAAGTAACGTGGAATGGAATGGAATAGAACGTGGAAAGGATCTTGGAATGGAAACTCTAATAGAACGTAGAATGGAACGTGGAATGGAATGGAATGCAAAGTCTAATGGAATGTAGAATGGAACGTGGAATGGAATGGAATGGAATGTGGAATGGAATGTGGAATGTAATAGAATGGAACGTGGAAAGGAATGGAATGAAATATGGTATGGAATGTGCAATGGAACGGAATGGAATGTGAAATGGAATATGGTATACGAGGTGGAATGGAATGGAATGGAATGTGGAATGAAATATGGAATGGAATGGAAAGGAAAGTGAAAGGGAATGAGGAATGCAATATGGAATGAAATGTGGAATGAAATGTAGAATGAAATGGAAAGGAATGTGGAATGGAATGTGGAATTAAATGGCATGGAATGTGGAATGGAATGTGGAATGGAATGGAATGGAATTTAGATTACAATGTGGAATTGAATGTGGAAAGGAATGGGATGGAATGTGGAATGGAATGTGGAAAGCAATGGAATGAAATGTGGAATGGAATGTGTAAAGGAAAGTGGAATGAAATGTGGAGAGGAACGTGAACTGGAATGGAAAGCAATGTGGAATTGAACGGGGAATGGAATGGAAAGGACCATGTAAGAGAACGTGGAATGAAACCTGGAATGTAATTTGGAATGAAACGTGGAATGAAATTTGCAATGGAATGTGGAATGGAACGTGGAATGAAATGGAATGGAAATTGAAGTGGAACGTGTAATGAAATGGCATGGAATGTGGAATGGAATGTGCAATTCAATTTGGAATGGAACGTCGAATGGAAACTGGAAGGGAATGGAATGGAATGTAGAGTGGAATGTGGAATGGATTATGGAATGGAATGTGGAATGCAATGGAATGGGATGCGGAATGTAATGTGGAATTGAATGTGGAATGGAATGTGGAATGGAATATGGAGTGGCACGTGGAATAGAACTGACTGCAATGTGGAATGGAATGTGGAATGGAATGTGAAATGGAACGTGGAATGGAATGCAATGTGGAATGGAACGTGGAATGGAATGGAATGGAACGTGGAATGGAACGTGGAATAGAAAGTGGAATGGAATGTGGAATGGAAAGTGGATAGGAATGGAATGGAATGTGGAATGGAATGGAATGGAATGTGGAATGGAATGGAATGCAATGTGGAATGGATGGTGGAAAGGAATGTATTGGGTTGTGGAATTGAATGGAATGGGATGGTATGGAACGCGCAATGGAATGGGATGGAATATGGAAAGGAATGTGGAATGGAATGTGGAATATAAAGTGGAATTTACTGGAATAGAATGTGGAATGGAAAAGGAAATGGAATGGAATGGAATGTGGAATGGAACGTGGAATGGAAAGTGGAATGGAATGTGGAATGGAACGTGGAATAGAATGGGCAAAGGAATGTGGAATGAAAAGTGGAATGGAATGGAATGGAAAGTAGAATGGAACCTGGAATGGAATGGAATGGAATGTGGAATGGATTGTGGAATGGAACTTGGAATGTGAAGTGGCATGTAATGGATTGGAATGTGGAATGGAATCTGGAATGGAATGGATTGGAATATGGAATGGAATGCAGAAAGGAATGTGGAATGGAATGGATTGGAATGTGGAATGGAATGTAATGGGATGTGGAATGGAATGTGGTCTGGAATGGAGTGCAATGTGGAATGGAATGTGGAATGGAATGCATTCCACATTCCATTGCACATTCCATTCCATTCCATTCTTGGGATGTGGAATGGAATGTGGAATGGAATGTAATGGAATGTGGAGTGGAATGTGGAAGGGAATGTGGAATGGAACGCAACGGAATGTGGAATGGAATAAAATGCAAGGTGGAACGGAACGTGTAATGGAATGAAATGGAACGTGGAACGGATCTTGGAATGGAACTTGGAGTTGAACGTGCAATGGAATGTGGAATGGAACGTGGAATGGAGTGGAATGGAACGTGGAACGGAACATGGAATGGAATTAAATGGAACATGGAATGGAACGTGGAATGAAATGTGGAATGGAACGCGAAATGTTATGTGGAATATAATGTGGGTTGGAAGTGAATGGAATGAGGAAATGAATGGAATGAAATGTGGAATGGAATGGAATCGTATGTGGAATAGAACGTGGAATGGAATGGAATGGAATCCAGAATGAAATGGAATGGAATGGTATGCAATGTGGAATGGAATGGAATGGAAAGTGGAATGGAAAGTGGAATGGAACGTGGAATGGAATGTGGAATGGAATGAAATGGAATGTGTAATGGAAGGGAATGAAAAGTGGAATGGAATGTGGAATTAAATGGGATGGAATGTGGAATGGAATGGAATAGAATGTGGAATTGAATGGAATGGTATGGAATGTTTAGTGGAAAGGAATGGAATGTGGAATGGAGCGGAATAGAATGTAGAATTGAATGGAATGGTATGGAATGTGGAATGGAATGAAATGGAATGGAATATGTAATGTAATGTAATGGAAGGTGGAATAGAATGTAATCGAATGGAAATGCATGTGGAATTGAATGGAATGGGAAGTGGAATGGAATGGAATGGAATGGGAATTGAAATGGAATGGAATGGAATGGGGAATGGAAAGAATGGAAGGTGGAATGGAATGCGAAATGGAATGTTGAATGGAACATGGAATGGAATGAAATGGACTGTGCAATGCATTGGAATGCAAAGTGGAATGGAATGTCATGGAACGTGGAATGGAACGCGGAATGGAATGGAATGGAACGTGGAATGGAACTTGCAATGGAATGTGGAATGATATGTGGAATGCATAGTACAATAGAATATGGAATTGAATCTGGAATGGAATGTGGAATGGAATGTGGAATGCAATGGAATGGAATGTAGAATGGAATGTGAAATGGAACGGAGTGGAATGGAATGTACAATGGAATGTGGAATTGAATGGAATGGAATGTGTAATGGAATGTTATGGAATGTGGAATGGAATACAGAATGGAACGTGGAATGGAATGTGGAATGGAATGTCCAATGGAATGTCCAATGGAATGTGGAATGGAATGTAATACAAAGTGGAATGAATGGAACGGAATGGAATGTGGAATAGAATGGAATGGAATGGAATGTGGAATAGAATGTGGAAAGAAATTTGGAAAGAACTGGAGTGGAATATGGAATGGAATGGAATGGAATGTGGAATGGAATGGAATGGAATGTATAATGGAATGTGGAATGGAATGTGAAATGGAATGTGGAATGGAATGTGGAAAATAATGAAATGGAATGTGGAATGGAATGGAATGGAAGATGTAATGGAGTGGAATCCAAAGTAGAATGGCATCTGGAATGCAAAATGCAATGGAGCATGGAATGGAATGTGGAATGGAACGTGGAATGGAATGTGCAATGCAGTGGAATGGAATGTGGAATGGAATGTGGAATGGCATGGAATGGAAACTGGAATGGAATGTGGAATGGAATGTGGAATGGAAATGAATGGAATGTGGAAAGCAATGGAACGGAATATGGAATGGAACGTTGAATGTAATGGAATGGATCATGGAGTGGAACGTGGAATTGAACGTCTAATGGAACGTGGAATGGAAGGTTGAATGGAATTGAATGCAAAGAGGAATGGAATGTGGAATGGAATATGCAACGGAAAGTGGAATGCAACGTGGAAAGGAGGGGAATCCAATGTGGAATGGAATGTGGAAGATTATGGAATGAAATGCGGAATGCAACATAGAATGGAATGGAATGGAACGGAATGGAACGTGGAATGGAACGTGGAATGGAACGCGGAATGGAACGTGGAATGGTATGGAGTGGAACGTAGTATGGAATGTAGATTGTAAAGTTGTATGGAATGTGTAATGGAAAGTGCAATGTTTTGTGGAATGGAAAGGAGTGGAATGTGGAGTGGAATGGAATGGAATGTCGAATGGAATGGAATGGAATGTGGAATGGAATGTGGAATGGGATGGAATAGATTGTGGAATGGAATGGAATGGAACGGTATGGAATGTGAAATCGGATGGAATGGAATGTGGAATAGAGTGTGGAATGGAATGGAATTGAACGTGGAATGGATTGTGGAATGGAACGTGGAATGGAATGGAATGGAATGCGGAATGGAATGGAATGGAATGGAATGGAATTTGGAATGGAATGGAATGGAAAGTGGAATTGAATGGAATGGAATGTGGAATGGAATGGAATTGAATGGAATTTGGAATTGAATGAAATGTGGAATGGAAAGTGGAATGGAAAGGAATGGAATGTGGAATAAAAGGAAATTTGGAATCGAACGGAACATGGAATGGAGTGGAAAGGAGTGTGGAATGGAATTGGATGGAATGAGGAATTGATAGTGAAATGGAGAGGAATGGAATGTGGAATGGAAAGTGGAATGGAATGTGGAATGGAATGTAATGGAATGTGGAATAGAATGTGGAATGGAATGTGGAATGGAATGGATAGGAATGTGGAATAGAATGTGGAAAGGAATGTGGTGTGGAATGGAATGGAATGTGGAGTGGAATGTGGAATGGATCGTGGGATGTAAAGTGGAATGGAATGGAATGGAACGCGGAAAGGGAAGTGGAATGGAATGTGGAATGGAACATGAAATGGAATGTGGAATGGAATTGAATGGAACGTGTAATGCAATTTGGAAAGAAATATGCAATGGAACATGGAATGGAAAGTGGATCGGAATGGAACAGAACGTGGAATAGAAAGTGGAATTGATTGTCGATTGGAACGTGGAATGGAAAGTGGAATGTAATGTGCAATGGAAAGGAATGGAATGTGGAATGGAATGGAATGGAACATGGAATGGAATGGAATGGAATGCGGAATGGAATGTGGAATGGCACTGAATGGAATGTGGAATAGAATCTGGAATGGAATGGAAAGGAATATGCAATGGAATGTAATGCTATGGAATGTGGAATTGAATGGAATGGATTCTGGAATGGAATGTGGAATGGAATGGAATGGAACGTTAAATGGATGGAGGAATGGAATGTGGAATGGAATGTGGAAGGGAATGGAATAGTATCTGAAATGGAAGGGAATGTGTGTGGAATGGAATGTGGAATCAAATGGAATGGAGTGTGGAATGAAATTCAATGGAATGAGGAAAGGAAAGAAAAGGAATATGGAATGGAAGGGAATAATATCGAATGTGGAATGGAATGGAATGAAATGTGCAATGGAATGGAATGGAATGCGGAATGGAATGGATTGCGGAATGGAATGGAATGGAATGTGAAATGGAATGTGGAATGGAATATGGAATGGAATGGAATGGAATGTGCAAAGGAACGTGGAAAGGAATTGAGTGGAATGTGCAATGGAATGTGGAAGGGAAAGAAATGGAATGTGGATTTAAATGGAATGGAAAGTGAAATGGAATGTGGAATGGAATGTGAAATGGAATGTGGAATGGAATGTGGAATGGATTGGAATGTAATGTGGAATGGAATGTGGAATTGAATTCTATGGAATGTGGAATGGAATGCGGGATGGAATGGAATGGAATGTGGAATGGAATGTGGAATTGAATGGAATTGAATGTGGAATGGAATGTGGAAGGGAATGTGGAATGGAAGGGAATGGAATGTGGAATGGATTGTGGAATGGAAAGTGGAATCGAACGTGGAGTGGAATGTGGAATTAAATGCAATGGAATGTGGAATGGAATGAAGAATGGAATGTGAAATTGAATGGAATGGAATGTGAAATGCAAGTTGGAAAGGAATGTGGAATGGAATGTAATGGAACGTGGAATGTAATGCAATGCAAAGTGGAATGGAATGAAGAATGGAATCTGAAATGGAATGGAATGGAATGTGAAATGCAACTTGGAAAGTAATGTGGAATGGAATGTAATGGAATGTGGAATGTAATTCAATGTAATTTAATGGAACGTTGAATGCAACGTAGAATGGAATGTGGAATGGGATGGAATGGAATATGGAATGGAATGTGGAATGGAATGGGATGGTATTTGGAATGGAATGGAATGGAATGTGGAATTGAAGGTGGAATGAAATTGAATGGAATGTGCAAAGGAATGTGGAATGAAGTGTGGAATTGAATGTGGAATGTAATGGAATGGAATGTGGAATGGAATGTGGAACGGAATGTGGAATGGAATAAATGGAATGTGGAATGGAATTTGAAATGGATTGTGCAATGGAATGGAATGGAATGTGGAATGGAATGGAGTAGAATGTGGTATGGAATGGAATCTGGTAAGGAATGGAATGGAATGTGGAATGGAATGTGGTATGGAATGGAATGGAATATGGAATGGAAAGTGGTATATAATGGAATAGAATGCGGAATGTAATGTGGAAGTAATGAAATGGAACGTGGAATGGAACAGAATGAAAATGGAATGGAACGTTGAAAGGAAAGTTTAATGGAATGTGGAAGGAATGAAATGGAAAGCGGAATAGAATGGAATGAAACGTGGAATGGAACGTTGAATGGAAAGTGCAATTGAATGTGGAATGGAATGGAAAGGAAAGTGGAATGGAATGTGGAATTAAATGGAATTTAATGTGGAAAGGAATGAGGAATTAAATGTAATGGAATGTGGTTGGAAAGTTGAATGGAATGTGGAATGGATTCTGCAATGAAATGTGGAATGGAATGTGTAACGGAACGGAGTGGAATGTGAAATGGAATGTGGAGTGGAATGGAATGGAAAGTGGAATGAAATGTGGAATGGAATGAAATGGAATGTGGAATTCAAAGTGCAATGGAATGTGGAATGGAATGGAATGTGGAATGTAATGGAATGCAAAGTGGAATGGAATGTGGAATGGAATGGAACGGATTGTGGAGTGGAATGTTTAATGGAAAGGAATGAAATGTGGAATGGAATTTAATGGAATGTCGAATGGTATGTGGAATGGATTGTGGAATGTAATGTGGAATGTAATTTGGAATGGAAAGTGAAATGGAATGGAATGGAATGTGAAATGGAACGGGGAATGTAATGGAATGGAAGGTGGAGTGGAACATTGAATGGAACGCGGAAGGGAACGTGGAATGGATCGAAATGTGGAATGGAATTTAATGGAATGTGGAATGAAATGTGAAATGGATTGTGGAGTGGCATGTTAAATAGAATTGAAGGGAATGTGGAATGGAATGTGGAATGGAATGTGGAATGAAATGTGGAATGTAATTGAATGGAATGTGGAATGGAATGGAATGTGGAATACAATGGAATGGAATGGAATGTGGAATATAATGGAATGGAATATGGAATGCAATGTAATTGAATTGAATGTGAAATTGAATGTAATGGAATGTGGAAAGGAATGGAATGGAATGTGGAATGGAATGGAATGGAATGCGGAATGGAATGTGGAATGGAATTGAATGGAATGTGGAATAGAATCTGGAATGTAATGGAAAGGAATACGTAATGGAATGGAATGGTATGGAATGTGGAATGGAATGGAATGGAATCTGGAATAGAATGTGGAATGAAATTGAATGGAACTATAAATGGAAGGAGAAATGGAAAGTGGCATGGAATGTGGAAGGGAATGGAATGGAATATGGAATTTAAGGGAATGTATGTGGAATGGAATGTGGAATGAAATGGAATGGAATGTGGAATGAAATTCAATGGAATGTGGAATGGAATTCAATGATCCATTCAACGTTACTTTCCACATTACATTACATTCTATTCCAGTCAATTCCATTCTGGATTCCTTTCCATTCGACTCCACATTGTATTCTCATTCCATTCCATTACATTCCACATTCCATTCCAATCCATTCCACATTCCATTCCATTCCATTCCACATTCCATTCCATTCCATTCAACATAATATTCCACTTTCCATTACACATTCCATACCACATTACAATCTACATTCCATACTACGTTCCACTGCATTCCATTCCACGTTCCATTCCGCGTTCCATTCTACGTTCCATTCCACGTTCCATTCCGTTCCATTCCATTCCATTCAACGTTGCATTACACGTTCCATTCCGTAAACTTTCACATTCCATTCTATTCAATTCCGTTCCATTCCATTCCACATTCCATTCCACATTCCGTTACCTTCCATTCCACATTTTTTTCCATTCCATTCCACATTCCATTCCACGTTCCAATCCACGTTCCATTTTGCGTTCCATTCCATATTCCATTCCATTACATTACACATTCCATTCCGTTCCATTCCACTTTCCGTTGCACGTTCCATTCCACATTCCATTCCACATTCCATTCCGTTCCATTCCATTCCATTCCACATTCCATTCCACATTCCATTCCATTGCATTCCACGTTCCATTCTACATTCCATTGCAAATTCCATTCCACGTTCCATTCCACATTCCATTCCACGTTCCATTCCACGTTCCATTCTATTCCATTGCACGTTCCATTCCATTCCTTTTCACGTTCCATTTCATTCCATTTCACATTCCATTCCAGATTCAATTTCACATTCCATTCCACCTTGCATTCCATTCCATTCCAATCCACATTCCATTTCAATCCATTCCACTTTCCATTCCATTCAATTCCACACTCCATTACATTCCATTCCATTCCACATTCCATTGCATACCATTCTGCATTCCATTGCATTCCACTCCATTACACATTCGATTCCATTCCATTCCAGATTCCATTCCATTCCATTCCGCATTCTATTCCACATTACATTCCACTTTCCATTCCATTCCATTCCACATTCCATTCCACATTCCATTGCCTTCCATTCCTCATTCCATTCTATTCCTTTCCACACTCTATTCCAAGTTCCATTCAACATTCCAATCCACGTTCCATTCCATTCCATTCCAATCCATTCAATTCCATTCTGGATTCCTTTCCATCCCATTCCACATTATATTCGCATTCCGTTCCATTCCATTCCTCATTCCATTCCATTCCAGTCCACATTCCTTTCCATTCCATTCCACATTCCTTTCCACATTCCATTCCATTCCTTTCCACATTCCATTCCACATTCCATTCCATTCCGTTACACATTCCACTCCACATTCCATTCGATTGCATTCCACATTCCATTCCACTTTCCATTCAACGTTACATTCTATTCCATTCCATTCCCTTCCACTTTCGATCTCATTCCATTCCACATTCCATTCTACATTGCATTTCACATTCCTTTCCACATTAAATTTCACATTCCATTCCATTCCACTCCACATTCCATTCCACATTCCATTCCACGTTAAATCCCATTCCATTCCATTCCATTCTACTTTCCATTTCATTCCATTCCAAATTCCATTCCACATTCCATTTCACATTCTTTTCCACATTCCATTTCACATTCTATTCCACATTCCATTCCACATTCCATTTTACATTCCTTTCCACATTCTATTTGACATTCGATTCCTTTCCATTCCATTCCACATTGCATTCCACTTTCCATTCCATTCCATTCCATATTCCCCACCACCTTCCATTCCATTCCATTCCACATTCCATTGCACATTGCAATCCACATTCCATTACACGTTCCATTCTACGTTCCATTGCACGTTACCTTCCATTCCATTCCACGTTGCAATTCATTCCATTCTACTTTGAATTCCACATTCCGTTTCACATTCCATTCCAAATTCCATGTCACACTCCATTTCATACTCCCTTCCATTACATTCCATTACAATCCACATTCCATTCCATTCCAATCCACGTTCCATTCCTTTCCATTCCACGTTACATTCCATTCCACATTCCATTCCTTTCTATTCAACATTGTGTTCCTTTACATTCCACATTACTTTCCACATTTCATTCCACATTCTGTTCCAAGTTCCATTCCATTCCATTCCACATTCCATTCTATTCCACTCCACCTTCCATTCTATTCAATTCCACATTCCATTCAATTCCATTCCACCTTCCATTCCATTCCGCGTTCCATTCCGTCTTCCATTCCACTTTCCTTTCCATTCCATTCCACGTTCCATTCCATGTTCCATTCACGATCCTTTCCACTGAATTAAACATTCTATTCCATTCCACTCCACGTTCCATTCCATTCCTTTCCACATTCCATTCAATTCCATTCCTTTCCACATTCCATTCTACTCCATTGCACATTCCATTCCATTCCACATTCCATTCCATTCCATTCCATTCCACATTTCATTACATTCCATTCTATTCCACATTCAATTCTACACCATTTCACATTCCATTCCCTTACTTTCCCCATTTCATTCCATTCCATTCCACGTTTCATTCCACATTCTGTTTCATTCCAGTCCACATTCCATTCCATTCCATTCCATTCCAACTTCCATTCCATTTCAGTCCACATTCCATTCCATCCCACTTCACATTACATTCATTTCCATTCCAAATAACGTTCCACTTTCCGTTACACATTCCATACCACATTACCATCTACGTTCCATACTACGTTCCACTCCATTCTATTCCACATTCCATTCCGCGTTCCAGTCCACGATCCATTCCACGTTCCATTCCGTTCCATTCCATTCCATTCAACGTTGCATTCCACATTAGATTCCATAACATTCGACATTCCATTCCATTCAATTCCGTTCCATTCAATTCCACATTCCGTTCCACATGCCATTACCTTCCATTCCACACTTTTTCCATTCCATTCCACTTTCCATTCCAGGTTCCAATCCACGTTCCATTTCGCGTTCCATTCCGCATTCCATTCCATTCCATTACACATTCCATTCCGTTCCATTCTACTTTCCATTTGACGTTCCATTCCACATTCCATTCCACATTCCATTCCGTTCCATTCCATTACATTCCACGTTGCATTCCACATTCCTTTCCACATTTAATTCTGTTACATTCCACCTTCAATTCCACATTCCTTTCCACCATCCATTCCACATTCCATTCCTTTCCATTGCATTACATTCCACATTCCATTCCACATTCCATTCCACATTCCATTCCACATTCCATTCCATTCCATTCCACATTCCATTCTACTTTCCATTGCACACTCCATTCCTCGTTAGATTCCATGTTCCATTCCACGAACCATTCCTTTCCATTCCCCAATCCATTCCACATTCCAGTCCACATTTCATTCCACATTCCATTAAAAATTCCATTCCACATTCCATTACATTCCATTCCACATTCCATTACATTCCATTACACATTGCATTCCATTGCAGCCCACATTCCATTCCACATTCCATTCCATTCCATTTAAACATTCCACTCCATTCCATTCCACATTCCATTCCACCTTCCATTCCTTTCAACATTCCATTCAAATTTCTATTCCACATTCCTTTCCACACTCCATTCCATACATTCCACATTCCATTCCCCTCTCTATTCCATATCATTCCACATTCCATTCCACATTCCATTCCATTCCATTACATTCCACATTCCATTCCACATTCTATTCCACATTACATTCTATTCCATTCCACGTTCCATTCCACATTCCATTGCTCATTCATTCTACTTTCCATTCCACGTTATATTCCATTCCATTCCACGTTCTATTCCACTTTCCATTCCATTCCATTCCACGTTCCATTCCATTCAATTTCCTTTCCACATTCTTTTCCATTCCATTCCACGTTGCATTCAACATTCCATTCTACATTCCATTCCACGATCTATTCCACATTCCATTGCACATTGCATTCCACGTAACATTCCACATTGCATTCCACGTTCCATTCCAAATTCCATTCCGTTTTCCATTCCATTCAATTCCACGTTACATTCCACTTTCCATTCCACTCCACATTCCATTCCATTCCATTCCATTCCCATTCCATTCCATTCCATTTAAACATTCCATTCCATTCCATTCCTCATTCCATTCCACATTCCATTCAATTCAACATTCCATTCAACGTTCCATTCCACATTCCATTCCACACTCCATTCCATGCATTGCACATTCCATTCCACACTCTATTCCATATCATTCCACATTCAATTCCACATTCCATTCCACTTTCCATTCCATTCCATTCCATTACATTCCACATTCCATTCCAATTGCCATTTCACATTCCATTCCAATCCATTTCACGTTCCATTCCACGTTCCATTCCACATGGATTCCACGTTCCTTTCCACGTTCAATACCAATCCATTCCACGTTCCATTCCACTTTGTATTCCATTCCATTCCACGTTCCATTCCACATTCCGTTGTACATTGCATTCCAAGTTCCATTCCACATTCCATTCTACGTTCCATTCCATGTTCAATTCCAAGTTCCATTCCATTCAAGTTCCATTCCACATTCTATTCCATTCCATTCCACGTTGCATTCAACATTCCATTCCACATCCATTCCACGATCCATTCCACATTCCATTGCACATTGCATTCCATGTAACATTACACACTCCATTCCACGTTCCATTCCACATTCCATTCCATGTTCCATTCCATCCAATTCCACGTTCCATTCCACATGCCATTCTACTCCATTCCACGTTCCATTCCACATCCCATTCCACATTCCAGTACACATTCCATTCCATTCCACATTCCGTTCCACATTCCATTCCATTCCATTCCACATTCCATTCCACCTTCCATTCCATTTCTTTCCACATAACATTCCACATTCCATTCCATTCCATTCCTAATATCATTCCTCATTCCATTTCATTCCATTCCACATTCCATTCCACATTGCTTTCCAATCCATTCCAACTTCCATTCCACATTCCATTCCATTTCATTCCATATTCCAATCCACATTCCATTCCACATTGCATTCCACATTACCTTTCACATTCCATTAGACATCCCATATGATATTCCATTCCACATTGCATTCCACATTACCTTTCACATTCCATTCGACATCCCATATGACATTCCATTCCACATTCCATTCCACGTTCCATTCCATTCAACTTCCATTCGACATTCTATTCCATTCCATTTCACATTGCATTCAACATTCCATTGCATATTCCATTCCACAATCCATTCCACATTCCATTGCACATGGCATTCCACGTAACATTCCACATTCCATTACACGTTCCATTCCAAATTCCATTCCATGTTCCATTCCATTTAATTCCACGTTCCATTCCACATTCCATTCCACTCCATTCCGCGTTCCATTCCACATTCCATTCCACATTCGATTCCACATTCCATTCCATTCCATTCCATTCCATTCCATTCCATTCCACATTCTGATCCACATTCCATTTCATTCCATTCCACATTCTATTCCACATTCCATTCCATTTCATTCCAGATAACATTCCACATTCCATTCCATTCCATTCTAGATATCATTCCACATTTTATTTCATTCCATTCCACATTCCATTCCACATTCCTTTCCAATCCATTCCACCTTCCATTCCACATTCCATTCCATTTCATTCCACACTCCAATCCACATTCCATTCCACATTGCATTCCACTTTCCCTTTCACATTCCATTCGACATCCCATACCACATTCCAATCCACATTCAATTCCATTGTATTCCGCATTCCTTGACACACTCCTTTCCATTCCATTCCACGCTACATCCCATTCCATTCCACATTCCTTTCCACATTGCATTACAGGTTCCATTCCATTCCATTCCACTTTCCATTCTACTTTCCATTAGACGTTCCATTCCATTCCATTCCACTTTCCATTCCTGTTCATTCAACATTCCATTCCATTCCCTTCCACGTTCCATTCCACGTTCCATTCCGCATTCTATTCTATTCCGTTCCACCTTCCATTACATTCCATTCCACATTCCATTCCATTCCACATTCCATTCCATTCCACATTCCATTCCATTCCCTTCCATTCCATTCCATTCCGCATTCCATTCCATATTCGAATACCTTCCATTCCACATTCCATTCCATTCCATTGTATATTCCATTCAATGTTCCTTTCCACGTTCCATTCCACATTCCATTCCACTTTCAATTCCATTCCATTCCACACTCTATTCCACATTCCAATCCATCCGATTCCACATTCCGTACCATTCCATCCCATTCCATTCCATTCCACAATCCATTCAATTCCGTTCCACTTTCCATTTCACGTTCCAATAAATTGCATTCCACATTCCATTCCATTCCACATTGCATTCCACGTTTCATTCCATTCCATTTCAAATTCCATTCCACATTGGATTCCATTCCATTCCGCATTCCTTTCCACATTCCATTTCACATTCCATTCCACATTCCATTCCACTTTCCATTCCATTAAATTCCATTCCACGTTCCATTTCATTCCGTTCCACCTTCCATTCCACATTCCATTTCACATTCCAACCCACATTCCATTTCACATTCCATACCATTCCATTCCATTCCATTCCACATTCCTTTCCACATTCCTCTCTATTTTTCATTCCACATTCCATTCCATTCCACATTCCATTCCATTCCATTCCATTCCATTCTGCATTACATTCAACATTGCATTCCATTCAATTCCATTCCATTCCACATTCCATTCTATTCCATTCCATTCCACATTCAGTTCCACTTTCCGTTCCACATTCCATTCCACATTCCATTTCACATTCCATTCCATTCCTTTCCAATTTTCCATTCCAATTTCATTCCATTCCATTTCATTCCATTCCACATTCCATTCCATTACTTTCCACATTCCATTCCACATTCCAACCCATTCCATTCCGCATTCCATTGCATTGCTTTCCACATTCCACTCCATTTCTTTCATTTCCACATTCCATTCCATTCTATTCCATTCCTCATTGAATTCCATTACATTCCTCAACCCATTCCACATTCCATTTCACATTCAATTCCATTCCTTTTCACATTCCGTTCGGCATTACATTCAATTCCACATTCCACTCTGCATTCCATACCATTCCACATTCCATTTCATATTCCACTCCACTCCATTCCTCATTCCTTTGCATTGCATTCCACATTCCATTCTAATCCATTCCACGTTCCATTCCACGTTCCATTCCTCGTTCCATTCCAGGTTCTATTTCACATGTCATTCCATGCCGTTACACGTTCCATTACACATTCAACTCCAATCCACTCCACATTGCTGTCCACATTCCATTCCATGTTCCAGTCCACCTTCCATTCCATTCCACATGCCATTCCATTCCATGCCACATTTCATTCCAATCCATTTCACATTCCATTGCATTTGATTACATTCCACATTCTATTCCATTCCACATTCCATTCCTTTGAATTCCACATTTCATTCCATTCCATTCCAATCCATTTCATTCCACATTCCGTTCCATTCCATTTCTTTCCAATTTCTATTCCATTCCACATTCCATTCCATTCTATTCCACATTCCGTTCCATTCCATTCCATTCCATTACTCATTCCCCTCTATTCCATTATACATTCCATTAAATTTCACGCCATTCCACATTCTATTCCATTCCACAACCCATTCCATTCCACATTCAACTCCACAATTCATTACATGCCATTGCACATTCCATTCTACATTCCATTTCATTCCATTAAACATTCCACTCCACATTCCATTCCATTCCATTGCACATTCTATTCCATTCCATTCCACAGTCCATTACAGATTGCATTCCATTCCATTCCACTTTCCAATCCACGATCCAAACCACATTCCATTGCACTTTCCATTCCACGTTCCATTCCAATTTCTATTCCATGACCCATTCCACGTTCTATTCCATGTTCCATTCCATTCCATTCCATTCCACGTTCCATTCCTCAATCCATTCCACATTCCTTTCCATTCCATTCCACATTTCATTCCACGTTCCTTTCCATGTTCCATTCCAAGTTCACTTCCATGTTCCATTCCTTTCCATTCCACATTCCATTCCACATTTCATTCCATTCCATTACACTTTCCATTCAACATTCAATTCCACATTCCATTCCACATTCCAAGGCGTTCCATTCCACATTGCATTTCTAATTCCATTCCACATTCCATACCTTTCCATTCCACATTCCATTCCATTCCACATTCCTTTCCAGTCCACATTCCATTCCACGTTCCTTTCCATTCCATTTAACATTCCATTCCACATTCCATTCCATTCCATTCCATTTAACATTCCATTCCGCATCCCATTCCATTCCATTCCATTCCACATTAAATTCCAGATTCTATTCCACATTTCTTTCCATTCCATTCTATTCCACGTTCCATTCCATTCCATTCCATATTCCATTCCACAATCCAATGCACGTTCCATTCCATTCCATTCCACGTTCCATTTCACTTTCCATTCCATTCCATTCCACATTACGTAAATTTGCATTCCATTCTATTCCACATTCCATTCCATTCCATTCCACATTCTATTATGCATTAAATTCCATTCCATTCCACATTCCATTCCACATTCCATTCTATTCCATACCACATTGCATTCAATTCCATTCCACTTTCCATTCCACATTCTATTCCACGCTGCATTCCACACTGCATTCCACGTTCCATTGCACGTACCATTCCAAGTTCCATTCCGCGTTCCATTCCATTCCATTCCATGTTCCATTCCACATTCCATTCTATTCCATATTCCATACAATTACATTCCATTCCACATTCCATTGCATTCCATTCCGCATTCCATTCTATTCCATTCCACATTCCATTCCCTTCCATTCCATTCCACATTCCATTCCGTTCCCTTCCATTCCATTGCATTCCACATTGCATTCCATATTCAAATCCCTTCCTTTCCACATTCCATTCCATTCCATTCTGCATTCCATTCAACGTTCCATTCCATGCACCATTCCACGTTACTTTCCACATTCCATTCCATTCCATGCCATTCCATTCCATTCCACAATCGATTCCATTCCATTCCACATTCCATTCCACATTCCATTAAATTGCATTCCACATTCCTTTCCTTTCCCTTCCACATTCCATTCCATTCCATTCCACATTGCATTGCATATCCCATTCCATTAAATTCCACATTGCACTCCATATCTCATTCCATTCCATTTCAAATTCCTTTCCACATTGGATTCCATTCCATTCCGTGTTCCTTTCCACGTTCCATTTCACATTCCACTACACATTCCATCTCACTTTCCATTCCATTAATTTCGATTCCACGTTCCATTTCATTCCGTTCCACATTCCATTCCACATTCCATTTCACATTTCAATCCACATTCCATTTCTCATTCCATTCCATTCCATTCCATTCCATTCCACCTTCCATTCCATTCCATTCCTCATTCCATTCCATTCCATTCCACCTTCCATTCCATTGCATTCCTCATTCCATTCCATTCCATTCCACATTCCATTCCATACTATTCAACATTACACTCCATTCCATTCCACTTTGCATTACATTCCATTCCACATTCCGTTGGACATTCCATTCAACTTTCCATTAAACGTTCCATTCCCCATTCCATTCCACATTCCATACCATTCCATTACTAAATCCATTCCATTCCATTTCACATTCCATTGTACATTTCATTCCACTACATTTCCTTCCACATTCCATTCCACATTACATTCCATTGCATTCCACATTCCATTCCACATTCCATTCCATTTCATTCCACATTGCATTCCACATCACATTCCATTCCTTTCCACATAGCATTCCATGTTTCATTCTATTCCATTTCAAATTCCATTCCACATTGGATTCCATTCGGTTCCGCGTTCCTTTCTACGTTCCATTTCACATTCCATTCCACATTCCATTCCACTTTCCATTCCATTAAATTTCATTCCACGTTCCATTTCATTCCATTACGCATTCCATTCCACATTCCATTTCACATCCCAATCCACATTCCATTTCACATACCATTCCATTCCATTCCACATTCCATTCCATTCCATTCGTCATTCCATTCCATTCCATTCCAGATTCCATTCCACGTTCTATTCCACATTCCATTCCATTCCATTCTATTCTACATTCCACTCTATTCCATTCCAAATTGCATTACAATGCATTCCATATTCCTTTGGACATTAAATTACACATTCCATTAAGTGTTCCATTCCACATTCCATTCCACATTCCATACCATTCCATTACTAATTCCATTCCATTCCGTTCCGCATTCCATTTTACATTTCATTTCACTCCATTCCATTCCACATTCCATTCCACATTCCATTCCATTGCATTTCACATTCCATTCCACGTTATTTTCCACATTCCATTCCACATTAAATTCCACATTCCATTGTACGATCCATTCCACATGCCATTCCACATTCCATTCCAAGTTCCATTCCACGTTCCATTCCATTCCATTCCATGTTCCATTCTACGTTCCATACCATTCCATTCCACTTTATGTTCCATTGCATTCCACGTTCCATTTCATTCCATTCCATGTTCCATTCCAGATTCCATTTCACATTCCATTCCAACTTCCAGTCCAGATTCCATTTCACATTCCATTCCACATTCCATTCCTTTCCATTCCCCATTCTATTCCCCATTCCATTTCATTCCATTCCACTTAACACTCCGTTGAATTCCACATTCTTTCTACTCGATTCCATTCCATTCCATTCCGCATTCCAGTCCATTCCACTTTCCATTAAATTCCATTCCACGTTCCATTCCATTCCATTACACATTCCATTACATTCCATTTCATTGCACATTGCATATCATTCCATTCAATTCCACATTCTATTTCATTCCATTCCACATTCCAATCCATTCCAATACATTCCATTCCATTCGACATTCCATTCCACAATCCATTCCCTTCCATTATATATTCCATTTCGTTCCATTCCACATTCCATTCCACTTTCCATTCCACGTTCCATTCCATTCCATTCCACATTCCATACCATTCGATTCCATTTCATTCCGGATTCCATTCCATTGCATTCCACATTCTATTGCACACACCCTTCCATTCCACTCAACATTCCATTCCATTCATTCCCACGTTCCATTCCATTGCATTCCATGTTCCATGTCCCATTCCATTCCATTACATTCCACATTACATAAACTTCCTTTCCATTCCATTCCACAGTCCATTCCATTCCATTCCACATTTATTATACATTAAATTCCATTCCATTCCACATTACATTCCATTCCAATCCACATTCCATTCCAATCCACATTCCATTCCACATTCTATTCCATGCCGCATTCCTCATTGCATTCCAGATTCCATTGCACGTACTATTCCAAGTTGCATTCCATGTTCCATTCCATTCCATTCCACGTTGCATTCCACATTCCATTCCATACCGTATTCCATTCAATTACATTCCATTCCACATTCCATTCCATTCCATTCTGCATTCCATTCCATTCCACATTCTATTCCATTCCATTCCGCATTCCATTCCATTCCCTTCCATTCCATTCCATTCCACATTCCTTACCATATTCAAATCCCTTCCATTCCACATTCCATTCCATTCCATTCTGCATTCCATTCAACTTTCCATTCCACGTTCCATTCCATATTCCATTCGACGTTCAATTCCATTCCATTCCACACTCTATTCCACATGCCTTTCCATCTGATTCCATATTCCATTTCATTCCATTCCATTCCACAATCCATTCCATTCCTTTCCACATTCCCTTCCATTCCATTCCACATCCCATTACATTCAATTCCACATTGCATTCCACATTCCATTATATATTCCATTCCATTCCATTCCATTCCAACTTCCATTCCACATTGCATTCCATTCCATTCCGCATTAAATTCCATTCCATTCCATTCCATTCCATTCCACATTCCATTCCATTCCATTCCATTTCACTCCACATTCCATTCCATTCAATTCAAGATACCATTCCATTCCATTCCACATTCCGTTCCATTCCTTTCCCTTCCATTCCACATTCCATTGCATTCCATTCCACTTTCCATAACATTCCCTTCCATTCCACATTCCATTACATTCCATTCCTCTTTCCATTCCGTTCCATTCCATTCCTCATTCCATTCCATTCCTATTCACTTTCCCTTCTATTACATTCCACATTCCTTTCCACGTTCCATTCCACGTTCCATTCCACTTTCCGTTCCTTTCCATTCCACATTCCATTCCATATTCAATCCCAATCCATTCCACGTTCCATACAAACCAATTCCATTCCATTCCACATTCCGTTACATTCCATTCGAAATTCCATTCCACATTCCAATCCATTGCATTCCACATTGCATTGCATTTCAATTTCCATTCCACGTTCCATTCCATTCCATCCCACATTGCATTATACATTCCATTCCATTCCTTTCCACATTCCTTTCCATTCCATTCCACATTCCATTCCACATTCCTTTGCATTCCATTCCACTTTCCATTCCACATTCCATTCCATTCCGTTCCACAGTCCATTCCATTCCTTTGCACGTTCCATTCTATGTTCCATTCCACGTTCCATTCCACCTTCCATTCCACATTCCATTCCATTCAATTCCACGTTCCATTCAATACCATTCCACGTTCCACTTCATTCCATTCAACATTCCTATCCACATTCCATTTCACATTCCATTACACATTCCATTTCGCATGCCATTTCATTCCATTCTATTCCACTGCACATTCCATTCAATTCCTTTCCACATTCCATTCCACATACAATTCAATTCCATTCCACATTCCATTCCTTTTCATTCCACATTTCATTTCATTCCATTGCATATTCGTTTCCATTCCATTTCACATTCCATTCCATTCCATTCTATTCCACATTCCATTCCATTCCATTCCACATTCCATTCCAATCCATTCCGCTTTCCATTCCACATTCAATTCCATTCCATACCACATTCCATTCCACATTGCACTCCACGTTCCATTCCACATTCCATTCCACGTTGCATTCCATTCCATTCCACGTTCCATTCCATTCCATTCCAAGTTTCATTCCATGTTCTGTTCCATTCCATTCCACTTTCGATTCCACATTCCATTCCATTCCATTCCACATTCCATTCAACATTCCTTTCCATTCCACTCCACATTCCATTTCACATTCCATTCCATTCCATTTCATTCCACTTTCCATTCCACATTCCATTCCACGTTCCAATCCCCGTTCCATTGCATTCCTTTCCACGTTCCACTACCCTCCATTCCACTTTCCAAGTCATTCCATTGCACATTCATTTCCACATTCCATTACACATTCCATTTCACATTCCATTCCATTCCGTTCTAATCCACGTTGCTTTCAATTCCAATACACATTCCATTCGATTCCATTCAACATTCCATTCCATTACACATTCCATTCCAATCCATTCCATATTCCATTCCATTACATTCCACATTCCATTCTATTGCATTCCACATTCCATTCCACCTTCCTTTCCATTCCACTGTATTCCACTTTCCATTACATTCTATTTCACTTTCCATTCCATTGTATTTCACGTTTCATTCCATATTATATTTCGCATTTCATTCCACGTTCCATTACTTTCCATTCTACTTTCCATTCCATTCAATTCCACATTCCTTTTCATTCCATTCAATTCCATTCTGCATTCCATTCCATTGCATTCCATTCCACATTTCATTCCATTCCATTCCACGTTCCATTCCACATTCCTTTCCATGTACCATTCCACATTCCATTCCACGTTCCATTTCACGTTCCCTTCCACATTCCATTCCATTCCATTACACATTATGTAACATTCCATTCCATAGTCCATTCTATTTTCCATTCCATTCCATTCCACGATCCATTCCACATTCCTTTCCAGATTTCATTACACATTCCATTCAATTCCATTTCACTTTCCATTCCTTTCCATTTGATATTCCATTTCACTTTCCATTCCATTTCATTCCATATTCCATTCCTCGTTCCGTTCCATTAAATTCCACATACCATTCCACCTTCCATTCCACATTCCATCTCACATTCCATTCCATTCCAATCCACATTCCATTCCATTCCATTCCACAACCCATTCCACTTTCCATTCCATTGCTTTCCACATTGCATTCAACATTGCATTCCATTCCATTCCAAATTCCTCACCACATTCCATTACCTTCCATTACACATTCCATTCCACGTTCCATTCCACGTTAAATTCCATTCCGTTCCATTCCATTCCACTTTTCATTTCATTCCATTCCACATTCCATTCCACATTACATTTCACATTCCCTTCCATTCCGTTCCACATTGCATTCATCATTCCTTTCCACATTCCATTTCACATTCTTTTCCACCTTCCATTTCACATTCGATTCCTTTCCATTCCATCCCACATTCCATTCCACTTTCCATTCCATTCCATTCCACATTCCAGACGATATTCCATTCCATTTCATTCCACATTCCATTTCACGTTCCCTTCTATGTTCCATTACACGTTGTTCTCCATCCCATTCCACGTTCCCTTCCTTTCCATTCCACGTTGCATTTCATTCCGTTCCACATTGCATTCCACATTACGTTTCACATTCCATTCCCAATTCCATTTCACATTCCATTTCACATTCCATTCCATTATATCCCATTACAATGCACATTCCATTACATTCCAATACACAATCCACTCCTTTCCATTCCACGTTACATTCCATTCCACATTCCATTCCATTCCATTCCATTCCAAATTCCATTCCATTCCATTCCATTGCTTATCATTCCACATTGCATTTAACTTTCCATTGCACATTCCATTCCACGTTCCATTCTGTTCCCTTCCACGTTCAATTCCTTTCCATTCCATGTTCCATTCAACGTTCCATTCCGCATTGAATTCCAGTTTGCATTCAACGTTTCATTCCATTACATTCCACGTTCCTTTCCATCTTCCATTCCATTCCATTCCATTCCACATTCCATTCCATATTGCACTCCACATTCCATTCCATATTGCACTCCACATTCCATTCCACATTGCACTCCACATTCCATTCCATTCCATTCAATTCCATTCCAAATTCCATTCCACTTTCCATTGCACATTCCTTTCCACATACCATTCTGTTCCATTCCACATTACATTCCTCATTCCATTCTACTCCATTCCACTTTCGATTCCACCTTCCACTCCACATTGCTTTCCAGTCCACATTCCATTCCAAATTCCATTGCATTCCTGTCCACATTCCTTTCCACTTTCCATTCCATTCCATTCCACATTCCCGTCCATTCCAATCCACATTACATTCCACATTCCATTCGATTCCATTGCTCATTCTATTCCACATTCCATTCCATTCCATTACACATTCAATTACACATTCCATTCCATTCCTTTCCACATTCAATTCCACATTCCATTCCATTCAATTTCACTTTCCATTGCACGACCAATTCCACATTCCATTACACGTTCCTTTCCACTCCATTCAACGATCCATTCCACATTCCATTTCATTCAATTCCACGTTCCATTCCACCTTCCATTCCACGTCTCGTTTCATTCCATTCCACATCCCATTTCATTCCACTCCACGTTCCATTCCATTCCATTCTACGTTCGGTTTCATTCAATTCCTCATTCCATTCTACATTCCATTTCACATTCCATTCCATATTCCATTTCACATTCCGTTCTATTCCATTCCATTCCATTCCACATTCCATTGCATTCCAATCCACTCTCCCTTCCATTACATTCCACATTCCATTCCACGTTCCATTCCACTTTCCATTCCACTTTCCATTCCATGTTCCATTTCACTTTCCATTCCATTCCATTCCATATTCCATTACACATTCAATTCCATTCCATTCCACATTCCATACAAACAAATTGCATTCAATTCCACATTCCATTAGAATGCATTCCATATTCCATTCCACATTCCAATCCATTGCATTCCACATTGCATTCCACTTTCCATTATACATTCCATTGCATTCCAATTTCCTTTCCCCATTCCATTCCATTGTGTCCCACATTTCATTCCACGTTCTGTTCCATTCCTTTCCACATTCCATTCCATTCTATTCCACTTTCCATTCCACATTCCATTGCATTCCATTCCACCTTCCATTCCACATTCCATTCCTTTCCAATCCACATTCCATTCCATTCCTTTCCACGTTCCATTCTGCGTTCCATTACATGTTCCATTCCACAATCCATTCCATTCAATTCCACGTTCCTTTCCATACCATTCCACGTTCCACTTCATTCCATTCCACATTCCAATCCACATTCCATTACACATTCCTTTCCACATTTCATTTTGCATGCCATTTCATTCCATTCTATTTCATTGCACATTCCATTCAATTCCATTCCTCATTCCATTCCAAATACCATTCAATTCCATTCCACATTCCATTGCATTATAATTCCTCATTGAATTCCATTCCATTCCAAGTTCCATTCCATTTCATTCAGTTCCACATTCCTTTCCATTCCCTTCCACTTTCCATACCACATTCAATTCCATTCCATACCACATTTCCTTCCACATTGCTCTCCACATTCCATTCCACGTTTCATTCCTTTCCATTCCACGTTCCATTCCATTCCATACCATGTTCCATTCCATGTTCTATTACACTCCTTTCCACATTAAATTCCACATTCCATTCCCTTCCATTCCACATTCCATTCGACATTACATTCCGTTCCACTCCACATTCCATTTCACATTACTTTCCATTCCATTCTATTCCACATTCTATTCCACTTTCCATTCCAAGTTCCAATCTACGTTCCATTGCATTCCATACCACGTTCCACTACAGTCCATTCCACGTTCCAATACATTCCATTACACATTCGTTTTCACATTCAATTACACATTTCATTTCACATTCCATTCCATTCCATTCTATTCCACATTGCATTCAATTCCAATCCGCATTCCATTCCATTGCTTTCCACATTCCATTCCATTCCACATTCCATTCCATTGCACAATCCATTCCACATTCCATTCCGTTCCATTCCACAATCCATTCAATTCCATTCCACATTCCATTCCACATTCCGTTCCATTCCATTCTATTCCACATTCCATTCCATTCCATTTCATTTTCTATTCCTTTCTATTCCACATTCCATTTCACTTTCCATTCTATGTTCCATTCCATTCCATTCTACATTCCATTCCCTTCGATTCCACATTCTCTTCCATTCCATTCCATTCCTCATTCCATTCCATTCCATTCCGCATTCCATTCCATTGCATTCCATTCCACTCCACATTCCATTCCATTCCATTTCAAGTTCCATTCCACATTCCATTCCATGTTCCATTCCATGTTCCATTCCACATTCCATTCCACATTCCATTCCATTCCCTTCCACATTTCATACCATTCCATTCCATAGTCTATTCCACGTTCCATTCCATTCCATTCCACTTTCCATTCCACCTTCCTTTCCACATTGCATTTCACATTCCATTCAATTCCATTCCACATATCATTCCTTTCCATTATACTTTCCATTCCACATTCCATTCCATTCCATTCCATATTCCATTCATCCTTCCATTCCATTCCATTCCACCTTCTAGTCCACATTCCATTTCACATTCCATTCAATTCCATTCCACATTGCATTCCATTCCATTCCACATTCCATTCCACATTCCATTCAATGTTCTATTCCATTCCATTCCACATTCCATTCCACATTCCATTCCATTCCATTCTACATTCCATTCGACATTCCATTCCATTCCACTCCACATTCCATTTCACACTACATTCCGTTCCATTCCACATTCCATTCCACTTTCCATTCCACGTTCAAATCCACGTTCCATTGCATTCCATTCCACGTTCCACTACCCTCCATTCCACTTTAAAAGTCATTCCATTCCACATTCGTTTCCACATTTCATTATGCATTCCATTTCACATTCCATTCCATTCCATTCTATTCCACATTGAATTCAATTCCAATCCACATTCCATTCCATTCCATTCCACGTTCTATTCCATTCCACATTCCATTCCATTCCATTCCACATACGATTCCGTTCCATTCCACATCCTTTTACATTCCATTCCACATTCCATTCCACATTCCATTCCACTTTCCATACCATTCAATTCCAAATTCCATTCCACATTCCTTTTCACATTGCATTCCACGTTCCATTCCATTCAATTCTATATTCAATTCCATTCAATTCCACATTGCATTCCATTTCATTCAATTCCTCATTCCATCCCATTTCATTCCGCATTCCATTTCATTGCATTCCATTCCATTCCACATTCCATTCTATTCCATTCTACGTTCCATTCCACACTCCATTCCACTTTCCATTCTGCTTTCCTTTCCACCTTCCGTTCCACATTCCATTCCACATTCCATACCATTCCATTCCACATTCCATACCACCTTCTATTCCACATTCCATTTCACATTCCACTCAATTACATTCCACGTTCAATTCCCTTCCTTTCCACATTCCATTCAACATTCCATTCCACATTCTATTTCACATTCCTTTCCTCTTTCCATTTCCCATTCAATCCCATTCCATTCCATTCCACATTCCGTTTCAGGTTCCATTCCACTTTCCCTTCCACATTCCATTCCACTTTCCATTCTCTGTTCCTTTACACGTTGCATTCCATTCCATTCCACGTTCCATTAAATTACTTTCCACATAGCATTTCTTTCCATTCCACATTGCATTGCACATTCCATTTCACATTGATTTCCAAATTCCATTTCACATTTCCCTTACACATTCCATTCCATTACATTGCGTTACAATCCACATTCCATTCCATTCCATTACACGTTACATTCCATTGCACATTCCATTCAATTCCATTCCACATTCCATTCCATTCCATTCCACATTCCTTTCAACATTCCATTCCACATTCCATTCCACGATCCATTCTATTCCATTCTACATAATATTCCATTCCATTACACATTCCCTTCTATTAAATTCCACATTCCTTTCCATTCCATTCCTTTCCGAATTCCATTCCACATTCCACATTCCTTTCCACATTCCACTCTACATTCAGTTCCATTCCATTCTACGTTCAGTTCCATTCCATTCCACATTCCGTTCCATTCTATTCCACATTCCATTCCATTCCACATTCCTTTCAACATTCCATTCCACATTCCATTCCACGATCCATTCTGTTCCATTCTACATAATATTCCATTCCATTACACATTCCATTCTATTAAATTCCACATTCCTCTCCATTCCATTCCTTTCCGAATTCCATTCCACATTCCACATTCCTTTCCACATTCCTTTCTACGTTCAGTTCCATTCCATTCCACAGTCCATTCCATTCTATTCCATATTCCATTCCATTACATTTCACCTTCTATTCCATTCTATTCCACATTCCATTTCACTTTCCATTCTATGTTCCATTCCATTCCAGTCTAGATTCCATTCCATTGATTCCATATCCTTTTCCATTCCATTCCATTCCTCATTCCGTTGCATTTCATTCCACATTCCATTCCATTGCATTCCATTCCACTCTACATTCCATTCCATTCCATTCCACGTTCCATTCCACATTCCATTCCATGTTCCATTCCACATTCCCTTCCACGTTCCATTCCACATTCCATTCCATTCCCTTCCACATTTCACACCATTCCATTCCATAGTCTATTCCACGTTCCATTCCATTCCATTCCACGTACCATTCCACCTTCCTTTCCACATTACATTTCACATTCCATTCAATTCCATTTCACATTCCATTCCTTTCCATTGTACATTCCATTTCACATTCCATTGCATTCCATTGCATATTCCATTTTTCGTTCCATTCCATTCCATTCCACATTCCATTCCACCTTCTAGTCCACATTCCATTTCACATTCCATTCTATTCCATTCCACATTCCATTCCATTCCATTCCACATTCCATTCCACGTTCCATTCCATGTTCTATTCCATTCCATTACACATTCCATTCCATTCCATTCTACATTCCTTTCGACTTTCCATTCCATTCCACTCCACATTCCATTTCACACTACATTCCATTTCATTCCACATTCCATTCCACATTACATTCCACGTTCAAATCCACATTCCATTGCATTCCATTCCACGTTCCACTACACTCCATTCCACTTTAGAAGTCATTCCATTCCGCATTCGTTTCCCCATTCCATTATGCATTCCATTTCACATTCCATTCCATTCCATTCTATTCCACATTGAATTCAATTCCAATCCACATTCCATTCCATTCCATTCAACGTTCTATTCCATTCCACCTTCCATTCCTTTCCATTCCACATACCATTCCTTTCCATTCCGCATTCCATTACATTGCATTCCAAATTCCATTCCACATCCCATTCCACTTTCGATTCCATTCTATTCCAAATTCAATTCCACATTCCTTTTCACTTTGCATTCCACGTTCCATTCCATTCAATTCTATATTCAATTTCATTCAATTCCACATTCCATTCCGTTCTATTCATTTCCTCATTCCATGCCATTTCATTCTTCATTCCATTCCATTGCATTCCATTCCATTCCACATTCCTTTCCATTCCATTCCACATTCCATACCACCTTCTATTCCACATTCCATTTTACATTCCACTCAATTCCATTCCACATTCAGTTCCATTCTATTACACATTCCATTCAACATTCCATTCCACATTCTATTTCACATTCCTTTCCTCTTTCCATTTCCCATTCAATCCCATTCCATTCCATTCCACATTCCGTTTCAGGTTCCATTCCACTTTCCCTTCCACATTCCATTCCACTTTCCATTCTATGTTCCTTTACACGTTGCATTCCATTCCATTCCACGTTCCATTAAATTACATTCCACATTGCATTTCCTTCCATTCCACATTGCATTACACATTCAGTTTCACATTGCTTTCCAAATTCCATTTCACATTCCCTTACACATTCCATTCCATTACATTGCATTACAATCCACATTCCATTCCATTCCATTACACGTTACATTCCATTGCACATTCCATTCAATTCCATTCCACATTCCATTCCATTCCATTCCACATTCCTTTCAACATTCCATTCCACATTCCATTCCATGATCCATTCTATTCCACTCTACATAATATTCCATTCCATTACACATTCCATTCTATTAATTTCCACATTCCTTTCATTCCATTACTTTCCAAATTCCATTCCACATTCCACATTCCTTTCCACATTCCATTCTACGTTCATTTCCATTCCATTCCACATTCCATTCCACATTCCATTCCATTCTATTCCACATTCCATTTCATTACTTTTCACCTTCTATTCCATTCTGTTCCACATTCCATTTCACTCTCCATTCTACGTTCCATTCCATTCCAGTCTACATTCCATTCCATTCGATTCCACATCCTTTTCCATTCCATTCCATTCCTCATTCCATTCCATTCCATTCCGCATTCCATTCCATTGCATTCCATTCCACTCCACATTCCTTTTCATTCCATTTCACTTTCCATTCCACATTCCATTCCATGCTCCATTCCACGATCCATTCCACGTTCCATTCCACATTCCATTCCATTCCCTTCCACATTTCATACCATTCCATTCCATGGTCTATTCCACGTTCCATTCCATTCCATTCCACATACCATTCCACCTTCCTTTCCACATTACATTTCACATTCCATTGAATTGCATTCCACATTCCATTCCTTTCCATTATGCATTCCATTCCACATTCCATTCCATTCCATTCCGTATTCCATTCTTCGTTCCATTCCATTCCATTCCACATTCCATTCCACCTTTTGGTCCACATTCCATTTCACAATCCATTCCATTCCATTCCACATTCAATTCCACGTTCCATTCCATGTTCTATTCCATTCCATTCCACATTCCATTCCACATTCCATTCCATTCCATTCTACATTCCATTCGACATTCCATTCCATTCCACTCCACATTCCATTTCACACTACATTCCATTCCATTCCACATTCAATTCCACGTTCCAATCCACGTTCCTTTGCATTCCATTCCACGTTCCACTACACTCCATTCCACTTTAGAATTCCTTCCATTCCACATTCGTTTCCCCATTCCATTATGCATTCCATTACACAATCCATTCGATTCCATTCTATTCCACATTGAATTCAATTCCAATCCACATTCCATTCCATTCCATTTCACGTTCTATTCCATTCCACCTTCCATTCCTTTCCATTCCACATACCATTCCATTCTATTCCACATTCCATTACATTGCATTCCACATTCCATTCCACATCCCTTTCCACTTTCCATTCCATTCTATTCCAAATTCCATTCCGCAGTCCTTTTCACATTGCATTCCATGTTCCATTCCATTCAATTCTATATTCAATTCCATTCCATTCCACATTCCATTCAATTCCATTCAATTCCTCATTCCATGCCATTTCATTCCGCATTCCATTCCGTTGCATTCCATTCCATTCCACATTCCATACCACCTTCTATTCGACATTCCATGTTACATTCCACTCAATTCCATTCCACTTTCAGTTCCATTCCATTACACATTCCATTCAACATTCCATTCCATGTTCTATTTCACATTCCTTTCCTCTTTCCATTTCCCATTCGATCCAATTCCATTCCATTCCACATTCCGTTTCAGGATCCATTCCTATTTCCCTTCCACATTCCATTCCACTTTCCATTCTATGTTCCATTACACATTGCATTCCATTCCATTCCACGTTCCATTAAATTACATTCCACGTTCCATTTCTTTCCATTCCACATTCCATTGCACATTCCGTTTCACATTGCATTCCAAATTCCATTTCACATTCCCTTACAAATTCCATTCCATTACATTGCATTAAAATCCACATTCCATTCCATTCCATTACACTTTACATTCCATTCCACATTCCATTGAATTCCATTACACATTCCATTCCACAATCCATTCTATTCCATTCTACATAATATTCCATTCCATTCCACATTCCATTCTATTAAATTCCACATTCCTTTCCATTCCATTCCTTTCCGAATTCCATTCCACATTCCATTCCAAGTTCAGTTCCATTTCATTCCATATTCCACTCCATTCCACATTCCATTCCATTCTATTCCTTTCCAGATTCCATTCTATTCCATTCCACATTCCTTTCCATATTCCATTCCACATTGCATTCCACGATCCATTCTATTTCATTCCACATTCCATTCCATTCCATTACACATTCCATTCTATTAAATTCCACATTCCTTTCCATCACATTCCTTTCGAATTCCATTCCACATTCCATTCTACGTTCAGTTCCATTTCATTCCACATTCCATTCCATTCCATTCCACATTCCATTCCATTCAATACCACATTCCTTTCCATTCCATTCCATTCCGCATTCCATTCCATTCCATTGCGCATTGCATTCCATTCCATTGTATTCCATGTCAAATTCCATTCCATTCAATTCCATTCCATTCCATTCCACAGTCCATTCCATTCCATTCCACATTCCATTCCATTCCTTTCCATTCCACATTCCATCCCACGTTCCATTCCATTGCATTCCACATTCCATTCCATTCAATTCCAAATTCCATTGCCTTCCTTTCCATTCCTCTCCGCATTCTATTCCATTCCATTCCGCATTCCATTCCATTCCATGCCACAATGCATTCCATTTCATTCCACATTATATTCAATACCATTTATTTCTATTCTATATTCCATACCACTCCATTCCATTCCACATTCCTTTCCTTTCCGTTCCACATTACATACCATTCCATTCCACATTCCATTTCAATGTACTCCACATTCCATTCCACGTTCCTTTCCACAATCCACTTTCACGTTTCATTCCACTTTCCATTCCAAGTTCTATTCCATTCCATTTTACCTAACATTCTACATTCCATTCCATTCCACATTCCATTACGGTCCATTCCATATTCCATTCCATTCCTTTCATCATTCCATTCCACATTCCATTCCGCCTTCCATTCCATTCCATTCCACATTCCATTTCACATTCCATTCCACATACCATACCACATTCCATTCCATTCCATTCCACATTCCATTCCACATTCCATTGAATTCCATTCCAGATTCCATTCCACATTCCATTCCATTTTCCATTCCATACCTTTCCACGTTCCATTCCATTCCATTCCACATTCTACTTCATTCTATTCCACGTTCCATTCCACATTCCGTTCCACATTCCTTTTCGCATTCCCTTTCACGATGCATTGCTTTCCACTCCATTCCATTCCACATTCCGTTCAATTCCAATCCGCATTCCATTCCATTCCATTCCACGTTCCCTTATATTCCACATTCCATTCCATTCCATTCCACATTCCATTTCACATTCCCTTCCTTTCTTTTTCACATTCCATTCCATTCCTTTCCATACCATTCCATATTACATTCCACGTTCACTTCCATTCCATACAACATTCCATTCCACGTTCCATTCCACATTCCATTCCACGTTCCATTCAACTTTCCATTTGACATTCCATTCCGTTCCTTTCCACGTTCCACTCCTTTTCATTCCACGTTCCATTTCATTCTATTCCACATTCCATACCACATTCCATTTCACTTTCCATTCCACATTCCATTTCGCATTCCATTCCTTTCCATTACATTCCACATTCCTTTCCATTCTAATCCATATTCCATTCCATTCCATTCCACGTTGTATTTCATTCCACATTCCATTTCATTCCATATCCCTTTCCATTCCATTCCACGTATCCTTCCATTCCACTCCACATTCCATTGAATTCCATTCCACATTCCATTCCATTTTCCATTCCATTGCATTCCACGTTCCAATCCATTCCATTCCACATTCTACTTCATTCTATTCCACATTCCATTCCACATTCCATTTCGCATTCCCTTTCGCTTTCCACAGCTTTCCATTCCATTCCATTCCACATTCCATTCAATTCAAATCCACATTCCATTCAATTCAAATCCACATTCCATTCCATTCCATTCCAGGTTCCCTTCCATTCCACATTCCATTCCATTCCATTCCACATTACATTTCACTCTCCCTTCCTTTCAATTCCACATTCCATTCAATTCCATTCCATACCATTCCATATTACATTCCACGTTCAATTACATTCCATTCAACATTCCATTCCACGTTCCATTACACTTTCCATTTGACATTCCATTCCGTTCCATGTTCCACTCCTTTTCATTCCACGTTCCATTTCATTCCATTCCACGTTCCATACCACCTTTCATTTCACTTTCCATTCCACATTCCATTTCGCATTCCATTCCACATTCCATTTCGCATTCCATTCCGTTCCATTACATTCCACATTCCTTTCCATTCCAATCCATATTCCATTCCATTCCATTCCACGTTGTATTTCATTCCGCATTCCATTCCATTCCGCATACCATTCCATTCTATTCCACATTCTATTCCTCATTCCACTCCATATTCCATTCCATGTTCCAATCCATTCCATTCCATTCCATTCCACATTCCACATTCCATTCTATTCCATTCCATTCCACATTCTATTCCACATTCCATTCCATTCCATTCCACATTCAATTCCAGATTCCATTCTATTCCATTCCGCATTCCACACCATTGCATTCCACATTCCATTCCATTCCATTTCACGAACAATTCCACGTTCCAATCCACGTTCCATTACACGTTCCATTAAAAGTTCCATTCCACTTTAGTTTCCACCTTCCATTCCATTCCATTCCATTCCATTACACATTCCATTCCATTCCATTCCACTTTCCATTGCATTCCATTCCACATTCCATTACACATTCCGTTCCATTCCATTCCACATTCCATTCCACATTTCATTCCACATTCCATTCAAATTTCCATTTCACACTCCATTCCACATTACTCTTCATATTCCATTCCATTCCATTCCCCATTCCATTCCACTCCATTCCACAATCTATTCCACATTCAATCCCATTCCTTTCTACGTTCCATTCCACATTCCATTTCACTTTCCATTTCATCACATTCAACGTTCTATTAAGCGTTCCATTCCACGACCCATTGCTTTCCATTCCACGTTCAATTCCACATTCAATTCCATTTCATTTCACTTTCCATTCTACATTCCATTCCACATTCCATCCCACACTCCAATCCGTTCCATTCCACATTGCTTTCCAAACTCCTATCCACATTTCGTTCCACATTCAATTACACATTCCATTCTGTTGCATTCCACATTCCATTCCACACTCCATTCCACATTCCATTCCACATTCCATTCCGTTGCATTCCTCATTCCTTTCCGCATTCCCTTCCACATTCCATTCCATATTCCTTTCCATTCCATTCCATTCCTTTCCACATGCCATTCCATTCCATTCCATATTCCCTTCCACATTGCATTCCACGTTTCATTCCACATTCCTTTCCGCGTTCCATTTTCTTCCATTCCACATTCCATTCCATTCCATTCCATACTCCTTTCCATTCAATTCCACATTCCATTCCACAATCCATTCCACTCCATTCCACATTCCATTACACATTCCATTCCACGTTCCATTCCACATACAATTTCATTCCATTCCACATTCTGTTCAATTCCATTACATATTCCATTTTATTCCATTCCGCATTTCACTCCACATTCCATTCCATTCCCTTCCACATTCCATTCCATTCCATTCCAGTCCACTTTTCACTCAATTCCATTACATTGCACATTCCATTTCATTCCATTCCATTCAACTATCCATTCCATTACATTCCAAATTCCATTCCATTGCATTCCATTCCACATTCCATTCCATTCCATTCCACATTCCATACCATTCCATTTCACATTCCCTTCCATTCCATTCCACGTTCCATTCCATTCCATTCCTCATTCCATTCCATTCCATTCCACGTTCTATTCCACGTTCCACTACACGTTCCATTCCACGTTCCATTCCATGTTCCATTACACTTTCCTTTCCACATTCCATTCCATCCCATGCCATTCCATTACACATTCTATTCCATTCCATTCCACTTTCCATTCCATTCCACATTCCATTCCATTCCATTATACTCTATTCCATTCCATTCTATTCCGTTCCATTCCCTACCATATTGCATTTCATTCCATTCCAACTTCCCTTCCATTCCACTGCATTCCAGTTCACATTCCATTTCGCATTCCATTCCACGTTCCTTTCCATGTTCCATTCCACGTTGCATTCCATTCCATTCCATTCCATTACATTACATTCCGCATTCCATTCTACATTCCACTCCGTTCCACTACATTCCATTTCACATTCCAGTCCACATTCCATTCCATTCCATTCCACCTTCATTTCTGTTCCATTCCACATTCCATTCCATTCCATTCTCTTCCATTCCACATTCCATTCACCTTTCCATTCCACATTACATTCCACATTCCATTCACCTTTCCATTCCACATTCCATTCCACATTCTCTTACAATCCATTCCATTCCACATTATATTTCACATTCCATTACATTTTTCATTCCACATTTCATTCCACTTTCCCTTCCATTCCATTCCACATTCCATGCCATACCATTCCATTGCATTCCATTCCACATTCCATTCCACATTCCAGTCCATTCAATTTCACATTCCGTTTCATTCCATTCCATTCCATTCCACATTCCATTCCGTTCCATTCCACATTCCATTCCACTTTCAATTCCACGTTGCATTTCACATTCCATTTCATTTGATTCCACATTCCATATCATTACCTTCCATTCCATTCCACATTCCATTCCACATTCTTTTTCACATTCCATTCCATTCCAATTTTCCATTCCACTTTCCATTCCAATTCATTTCCATTCCACATTCCATTCCATTCCATTCCACATTCTGTTCCATTCCATTCCACATTCCATTCCACATTCCATTACACTTTCCATTCCAAGTTCCATTCCACTTTCCATTTGACATTCCATTCCATTCCATTCCACGTTCCACTCCTTTGCATTCTACGTTCCATTTCATTCCGTTTCACATTCCATACAACATTCCATTTCACATTCCACTCCACATTCCATTTCGCATTCCACTCCATTCCATTCCATTCCATTACTTTCCACATTCCTCTCCATTCCAATCCATATTCCATTCCATTCCATTCCACGTTGCACTACATTCCAGATTTCATTCCGTTCAACATCCCATTCTATTCCATTCCACATTCCATTCCTTTCCATTCCACATTCCATTCCACATTCCATTCCATTCCATTTTCCATTACACTCCATTCCACATTACTTTCGGTGTTCCATTCCACGTTCCATTTCACTTTCCATTCCATTACATTCCATGTTCCATTCCATTCCTTTTGACATTTCTTTCCACATTCCATTTCACATTCCATTCCAAATTACATTTCTCATACAGATATATTCCCTTACACATTCCATTCTACATTCCACACCATTCAATTCCTTTCCATTCCAAATTCCATTCCTTTCCATTCCTCATTCCATTCCATACCATTCCACATTCCATTCCATTCCATTCCACGTTCAATACCATTCCATACCACATTCCATTCCACAATCCATTCCACATTCCAATGCATGTTCCATTCCACGATCCATTCCACATTCCATTACAAATTCCATTCCATTCCATTCCACATTCCATTTCTTTCCATTCCACATTCCATTCCACACTGCACTCCACATTCCCTTCCACATTCCATTCCACGTTTCTTTCCCTTCCCTTCCGCCTTCCATTGCATTGCATTCCAGTTTCCATTCCATGGTCCAATTCATTCCATTCCACATTCCATTACACATTGCATTCCATTCCATTCCACATTCCATTCCACGTTCCTTTCCACATTCCATTCCACGCTCCATTCCACCTTCCACTCCAGTCCATTCCACGTTCCATTCCACGTTCCATTCAACAATCCACTCTATTCCTGTCCACGTTCCCTTCCACATTCAATTCCAACTTACAATCCACATTCGATTCAATTCCATTCCACATTCCATATCATATTTCGTTTCACATTCCATTCCTCATTTCATTCCATTTCATTCCACCTTCCTTTCCATTACTTTCCACATTCCATTCCACATTGCATTCCATTCTATTCCATATTCCATTTCTCATTCCATTCCACGTTCCATTACACATTCTATTTCACATTCCATTCCACATTCCATTCCATTCCACATTCCATTCCACATTCCATTCCATTCCACTTTCCATTACACTCCATTCCAAGTTCCTTTCCCTTTTCCATTCCACGTTCCATTCCACTTTCCATTGCATTACATTGCATGTTCCATTCCATTCCTTTCGAGATTTCTTTCCACATTCCATTTCACATTCCATTCCAAATTACATTTCCCTTACCGTTTCCTTCCCTTACACATTCCATTCCACATTCCACACCATTCAATTCAATTCCATTCCAAATTCCTTTCCTTTCCTTTCCACGTTCCATTCCATACCATTCCACATTCCTTTCCATTCCATTCCACATTCCATTCCACATTCAATACCATTCCGTACCATATTCAATTCCACAATCCATTCCACGTTCCATTGCCTGTTCCATTCCATGATCGATTCCACATTCCATTACAGATTCCATTCCATTCCATTCCACAGTCCATTTCTTTCCATTCCACATTCCATTCCACACTGCACTCCACGTTCCATTCCACATTCCTTTCCACGTTTCATTCCCTTCCATTCCGCCTTCGATTGCATTGCATTCTAATTTAAATTCCATGGTCCATCCATTCCATTCCACATTCTAATACACACTCCATTCCATTCCATTCCACATTCCATTCCATGTTCCATTCCGCATTCCATTCCACGCCCCATTCCACGTTCCACTGCTTTCCATTCCACGTTCCATTCCACGTTCCATTCAACATTCCACTCCATTCCATTCCACGTTCCATTGCACATTCAATTCCACCTTACATTCCGCATTGCATTGCATTCCTTTCCACATTCCACTACACATTCCATTCCATATTCAATTCCATTCCATTCCATTCCATTCCACATTCCATTCCACATTCCCTTCCATTCCATTCCATTCCATTCCATTCCACATTGCATTCCACATTCCATTCCACATTCCATAGCATTCCATTCCACATTCCACATCATATTCCATTTCAGATTCCATTCCTCATTCCACTGCGTTGCATTCCACCTTCCATTCCATTCCATTCCACATTCCATTCCACCTTGCATTCTGTTCCATTCCATATTCCATTTCTCATTCCATTCCACTTTCCATTCCACATTCCATTTCACATTCCATTCCACATTCCATTCCATTCCATTCCACATTCCATTCCACAGTACATTCCATTTCACTCCACATTTCATTCCACTCCATTCCATGTTCCTTTCCACGTTCAATTTAAAGTTCCATTCCACGTTCCATTCCATTACATTCCATGTTAAATTCCATTCTTTTCAAAATTTATTTCTACATTCCATTTTACATGTCTTTCCAAATTCCATTTCACGCACCATTACATTGCCTTCCGCATTCCATTCCACATATCAATACATTCCATTCCACATTCCATTCCACATCCCATTCCATTCTATTCCACATTCCCTTCCATATTACATACCATTCCATTCCACTTTCCATTCCACGTTCCATTCCACTTTCCATTTCATTTCATTCCACATTCCATTCCACGTTCCATTTCACCTTCCATTCCATTCCATTCCATTCCACATAACATTCCATTCCGTTCCATATTACTTTCCATTCCATTCCACATTACTTTTCTTTCTATTCCATTACATTCCACCTTCCCTTCCACATTGAACACCACATTCCATTCCATTCCATTTCACATTCCCTTCCACATTCCGTTCCACATTCCATTCCGTTGCATTCCACATTCCATTCCACATTCCATTCCATTCTATTCCACATTCCTTTCCACATTCCATTCCATATTCCATTCCATTCCATACCATTCCACATTACATTGCATATTCCATTCCTTTCTATTTCACATTCCATTCCATTCCACATTCCTTTCCACATTACATTCCACTTTCCATTGCATTCCATTCCACATTCCATTCCATATACCCTTCCATTCCATTCCACATTTCATTCCATATTCCATTCCACATTCCATTCCATTGCATTCCACTTTCCGTTCCACATTCCATTCCACGTTCCAATTCATTCTATTCCACATTCCATTCCATTCCATTCCTCATTTCATTTCATTCCATTCCACATTCCATTCCACATTCAATTCCATTCCATACCACATTGCATTCCACATTCCATTCCACATTCAATTCCACATTCCCTTACATTCAATTCCACATTCCATTCCTTTCTATTCCACATTCCATTCCACATTGCACTCCATGTTCCATTCCTTATTGCACTCCCCGTTTCATATCCGTTCCATTCCACCTTCCATTGCTTTCCATTCCAAGTTCCATTCCATGTTGCCATCCATTCCATTCCGCATTACCTTCCGCATTCCATTCCATTCCTTTCCACATTCCATTCCATTTTCCATTCCACATTCCATTCCACGTTCCATTCCATGTTCCATTCCATTACATTCCACGTTCCATTCCACGTTCCATTGCACGTTCCATTCCACATTCCACTCCATTCCATTCCACGTTGAATTCCACATTTCATTTCATGATGCATTCCACATTCCATTCCATTCCATTCCATTACTTTCCACATTCCATTCCACATTCCATTACACATTCCATTCCATTCCATATTCCATTCCACTTTCCATTCCACATTCCATTCCACATTCCATATCATATTCAATTTCACATTCCATTCATCACTCCATTCCATTTCATTCCACCTTCCATTCCATTCCATTCCACATTCCATTCCGCATTTCATTCCGTTCCATTCCATATTCCATTTCCCATTACATTCCACGTTGCATTCCACATTCCATTCCACATTCCATTCCATTCCATTCCACATTCCATTCTAAATTCCATTCCATTCAATTCCATTCCATGTTCCTTTCAACTTTCCATTCCATGTTCCATTCCATGTTCCATTCCATTACATTCCATGTTAAAATCCATTCCTTTCAACATTTCTTTCCACATTCCTTTTCACTTTCCTTTCCCAAATACATTTCGCATACCGTTATATTCCCTTCCACATTCCATTCCACTTTCCTTTCCCAAATACATTTCGCATACCGTTATATTCCCTTCCACATTCCATTCCACTTTCCAATCCTTTCCATTCCACATTTCATTCCACATTCCATTCCATTCCATTCCACATTCCATTCCATATTTCATACAATGCCATTCCATGTTCCATTCTATGTTCCAATCCACTTTCCATTTCATTCCTTTCCACATTACATACCACGTTCCATTTCACATTCCATTCCACATTCCATTTCACTTTCCATTCCATTCCATTGAATTCCACATTTCATTCCACATTCCATTTCACTTTCCATTACAAGTTCCATTCCACGTTACATTCTTTTCCATTCCAAGTTGTATTCCACTGCATTCCACGTTCCATTTCATGCCGTTCCACGTTCCTTTCCACAATCCATTTCACATTCCATTCCAATCCACATTCCTTTCCAAATTCCATTCCATTCCATTCCACATACCATTTCCCATTCCATTCCACATTCCTTTCCACATTCCATTCTGTTACACTCCACATTGCATTCCACACTCCATTACACATTCCATTCCACATTCCATTCCATATTCCATTCCATTCCATTCCACATTCCATTCCATTCCATTTCCCTTTCCTTTGTACATTCCATTCCACATTCCATTCCAAATACGATTCAATTCCATTCCACATTCCATTACACAATCCTTTCCACATTCCATTCCTTTCCACATTCCATTCCACATTCCATTCCACATTCCATTCCATTCGATTCCACATTCCATATCATATTCCATTTCACATTCCATTCCTCATTCCATTCCATCTTCCATTCCACATTTCATTCCACATTCCATTCCACATTCCATTCCACATTCCATTCCATTCCATTCCACATTCCATTCCATTCCACATTCCATATCATATTCCATTTCACATTCCATTCCTCATTCCATTCCATCTCATTCCACCTTCCATTCCATTCCATTCCACATTCCATTCCGCATTGAATTCCGTTCCATTACATATTCCATTTCCCATTCCATTCCATGTTCCATTCCACATTCCATTTCACATTCTAATAAACATTCCATTCCATTCCATTCCACATTCCATTCTACATTCCATTCCATTCCATTCCTCGTTCCTTTCCACGTTCCATTCCACGTTCCGTTCCATGTTCCACTCCATTACGTTCCATGTTAAATTCCATTACTTTCGACATTTCTTTCCACATTCCGTTTCACATTCCATTCTAAATTACATTTCAAATACTGTTATTTTCCCTTCCACATTCCATTCCACATTCCAAACCATTCCATTCCACATTTCATTCCACATTTCATTCCATTGCATTCCACATTCCATTCCATATTTCACACCATTCCATTCCACATTACATTCTACGTTCCATTCCACTTTCCATTTCATTCCATTCAAAATTGCATTCCACGTTCCATTTCACATTCCATTCCACATTCCACTTCACATTCCATTCCATTCCACATTCCATTCCACTTTCCATTCCATATTACTTTCCATTCCTTTCCACATTACTTTCCATTCCATTCCAGTCCACATTCCGTTGCACATTCCATTCCATTCCATTCCACTTTCCATTCCACATTCCATTCCACATTCCATTCCATTCCATTCCACATTCCATTCCACATTCCATTCCATTCCATTCCACATTCCATATCATATTCCGTTTCACATTCCATTCCTTATTCCATTCCATTTCATTCCACCTTCCATTCCATTCCATTCCACATTCCATTCCGCATTGCATTCCGTCCCATTCCATATTCCATTTAACATTCCATTAGACATTCCATTCCACATTCCATTTCACATTCCATTCCACATTTCATTCCATTCCATTCCACATTCCATTCTACATTCCTTTCCATTACATTCCACGTTCCTTTCCACTTTCCTTTCTACGTTGGTTTCCACGTTCCCTTCCACATTCCGTTCCATGTTCCATTCCATTACATTCCATGTTAAATTCCATTCCTTTGGACATTGCTTTCCACATTCCAGTTCACATTCCATTCCACATTCCATTCCACATATGATTCAATTCCTTTCCACATACCATTCCATATTACATTCCACATTCCATTCCATTGCATTTTACATTACGTTCCACATTGCATTCCACATTTCATTACATTCTATTCCACATTCCATGCCATTCCATTGCACATTTCATTCCACATTCCATTCCACTTTAGATTTCACATTCCATTCCTCATTACATTTCACATTCCATTCCATTCCATTCCACATTGCATTACATTCCATTCCACATTCCATACCATTCCATTCAATTTCATTCCGCATTCCATTCCATTACATTCCACTCTCTAATCCAACCACTATTTGATTCCACTACACATTCCATTCCATTCATTTCCACATTCCATTCCTTTCCAATCCACATTATATTCCACTTAATATTACGTTTTCCTTTCCACATTCCTTTCCTCGTTCCATTAAATTCCGCATTCCATTCCACGTTCGATTCCACTTTCCCTTCCACATTCCATTACACGATTCATTCCATTCCATTCCAAGTTCCATTCCACTTTCCATTCCATTCCATTCCACGTTTCATTCCACATTCCATTCCGTTCCGTTTCACATGACATTCCACATTCCATTCCACATTCCATTCCACATTCCATTCCATATTCCATTCCAATCCATTCCACATTGCATTCCAAATTCCATTCCACGATTCATTCCATTCCATTCCAAGTTCCATTCCACTTTCCATTCCATTCCATTCCACGTTTCATTCCACATTCCATTCTGTTCCGTTTCACATGCCATTCCACATTCCATTCCACATTCCATTCCACATTACATTCCACATTCCATTCCATATTCCATTCCAATCCATTCCACATTGCATTCCACATTCCATTCCACATTCAATTCCATTCCATTCCACTTTCCATTCCACATTGCATTCCTTTCCAGACCACAATGCATTCCACATTCCATTCCATTCAATTCCATATTCCATTCAAAATTCCAATCCATTCCATTCTACGTTCCATTCCACGTTCCATTCCACAATCCATTCCAGATTCCATTCCACGTTCCATTCCGTTACATTCCACGTTCCATTCCACTTTCCACTCCTTTCCATTCCACATGCCCTTCCACATTCCATTGCCCATTCCATTCCACATTCCATTGCACATTCCATTCCACGTTGCATTCCACGTTACATTCCACGTTCCATTCGAAGTTCCATTCCACTTTAGATTCCAATCCATTCCTCGTTCCATTCCACTTTCCTTTGCCCATTCCATTCCACGTTCCATTCCAAATTCCATTCCACTTTCCATTCCATTCCATTCCCCATTCCATTCCACATTATATTCCAATTCTTTCCACTTTCCATTCCACATTCCATTCCATTCCACTGCACATTCCGTACCATTCCTGTCCATTCCATTCCACAATCCATTCCATTCCTTTCCACATTCCATTCCACATTGCATTCCATTCCATTCCACATTCCGTTCCATTCCATGCCACATTCCATTCCATTCTATTCTACTTTCCATTCCACATTGCATTCCACATTCCTTTCCGCATTCCTTTCCTCTTTACATTCTACGTTGCATTCCACGTTCCATTCCACGTTCAATTCCATTCAATTCCAAGTTCCATTACACATGCTATTCCACTCCATTCCACTTTCCTTTCCACATTCCATTCCACATTCCATTCCATGTTACATTCTCTTCCACTCCATGTTTCATTCCACATTGTATTCCACATTCCATTCCATTCCTTTCCACGTTCCATTCCATATTCCGTTCAACTTTCCATTGCACATTCCATTCCATTCCATTCCACTTTCCTTTTCACATTCCATTCCATTCCATTCCGCGTTGCATTCAACATTCCATTCCATTGCTTTCCAAATTGCTTTGCACATTCCATTCCATTCCATTCAACACTCCATTCCACATTTGATTCCATTATATTCCTCATTCCATTCCACGTTCCTTTCCACATTTCATTCCACATTCCATTCCACGTTGCATTCAACATTCCATTCCTTTCAATTTCACTATCCATTCCATACTGCATTCCAGATTCCATTCCACATACCATCCCACGTTCCATTCAGGGATCCATTCCACGTTCCATTCCATGTTGCATTCCATTCCATTTCGCGATCCATTCCACATTCCATTCCACGCTCCATTCCACATTCCATTCCATATTCCATTCCACATTGCATTCCATTCAATTCCACATTTCATTCCACATTACATTCCATTCCATTCCACCTTCCATTTCATTCCATTCGACATTCTATTCCACATTCCATTCCATTCCATTCTATTCCACATTCCATTCCGCATTGCATTACGTTCCATTCCAAATTCCATTCCACATTCCAATCCACATTCCATTACACGTTCCATTCGATTTCATTCCATCCCGCTTTCCGTAACATTCCAGTCCACATTCCATTCCATTCCATTCCATATTCCAATGTACATGACATTGCTTTCCATTTCATTCCACATTCCATTGCATTCCACTTTGCATTCCACATTCCATTACACTTTCCGTTCCACATTCCTTTCCAAGTTCCATTCCATTCCATTCCATTGCATTCCACGTTACTTTTCATTCCATTCCATGTTACATTCCACCTTCCATTTCGCATTCCATTCCACCTTCCATTCCTTTCCAGTCCCCATTCTATTCCCTATGACATTCCATTCCTTTCCAATTCCCATTCCATTCAATTCCACATTACTTTCCATTCCATTACATTCCATACCACATTCCATTTCATTCCATTCCGCATTCCATTCCATGCCATTCCTTTCCATTCCACATTCCATTAAGTTTGATTCCACATTCCATTGCATTCCATTACACATTCCATACCATTCCATTCAATTCCACATTCTATTCCATTCCATAACGCATTCCATTCCATTCCAATCCATTCCATTCAATTCCACATTCCATTACACATTCCATTCTCTTCCATTTCACATTCCATTCCATTCTATTCCGCATTCCACTCCATGTTCCATTACACGTTCCATTCCACCTTCCATTCCATTCCATTCCACATTCCATACCGTTGCATTCCATTTCATTCCGTATTCCATTCCATTCCATTCCACATTCTTGTCCACATACCATTCCATTCCATTCCACATTCCATTCCATTCAACTCCACATTCCGTTCCTTTCCAATCCACATTACATTCCACATATAATTCCGTGTTCAATTCCACATTCCATTAAACGATCCATTCCACGTTCCTTTCCATTCCATTCCAAGTTCCATTCCACGTTCCATTCCACTTTTCATTCCACATACCATTTAATTACATTCCACCTTCCAATCCATTCCATTTCACATTCCATTTCAAATTCCATTCCAGATTCCATTCCATTCCTTTACAGATTCCATTCTACATTACAATCCTTTACATTCCACGTTCCATTACACTTTCCATTCCACAATCCACACCACATTCCATTCCACGTTCCATTCCATTCCATTCCAAGTTCCATTCCATTCCATTCCACATTCCATTCCACTTTCTATTCCATTCCATTCCCCGTTCCATTCCACGTTCCATTCCATTTTCCATTCCACGTTCCATTCCATTCCACTCCCCGTTCCATTCCACATTCTATTCCATTTCATTCCACTTTCCATTCCACATTCCATTCCACATTCCATTCAATTCCATTCCACATTCTGTACCATTCCATTCCATTCCATTCCACAATCCATTCCATTCCTTTCCAGATTCCATTCCACACTGCATTCCATTCCATTCCACATTCCATATCATTCCATTCCATTCCATTACAGAATCCATTCCATTCCATTCCACATTCCTTTGCAAGATACATTCCACATTCCATTTCTTGTTCCATTCCACATTCTTTTCCACGATACATTCCACGTTCCATTCCATTCCATTCCAAGTTCCATTCCACATGCCATTCCATTCCACTTTCCTTTACACTTTCTATTCCACTTTACATACTTTTCCACTCCACATTCCATTCCACATTACATTCCACAATCTATTCCATTCCATTTCACTTTCCTTTCCACGTTCCATTCCTTTCCATTCCACATTTCATTCCAAATTCCATTCCGTTACACATTCCTTTCCATTCCATTCCACGTTCAATTCCGTTCCATTCCACATTCCATTAAATTCCATTCCATTCCGTATTACGTTCCATTTCATTCCACATTCCATTCCATTCCTTCCATTCTATTCCAGATTCCATTCCACATTCCATTCCATTCCATTCCACATTCCATTCCATTCCACATTCCATTCCATTCCATTCCACATTGCATTTCATTCCATTCCATTACACCTTCCTTTCCATTGCATTCCTTTCCATATTCCATTGCATTCCACTCCACATTGCATTCCATTCCATTCCACGTTCCATTGCATTCCATTCATTCCATTGAACATTCCATTCCACATTCCATTACATTCTATTCCACATTCCATTCCATTGCATTCCACATTGCATTCCATTTCATTACACATTCCTTTCGTTTCCATTATACATTCCATTCCACTCCTCATTCCATTCCATTCCTTTCCATTCAAATCCAAATTCCATTCCACATTCCCTTCCATTCCTTTCCATTGTAATCTAAATTCCATTCCACATTCAATTCCATTCCATTCCAAATTCCATTCCATTCCATTCCACATTCCATTCCACATTCTATTCCATTCAATTGTACATTCTTTCCATGATAAATTCCATTTCACATTCCATTCAACATTCCATTCCATTGCATTCCACATTCCATTTCATATTCCACTCCATTACTTTCCACATTCCATACCATTCCATTACATTCGATTCCACATTCCGTTAATTCCATTCCACTTTCCATTCCAAATTCCATTAAATTCTTTTCCACATTCCATTCCATTCCATTCCACGTTAATTCCATTCTATTCCACATTCCATTCCGTTCCATTCCACATTTGATTCCACATTGTATTAAACATTCCATTCCACTTGCCATTCCAAGTTCCATTCCATTCCATTCCTCGTTCCATTCTGTTCCATTCCACATTGCATTCCACTTTACATTTCACATTACATTCCTCATTCCATACCACGTTCCATTCCATTCCATTCCACATTCATTCCATGTTCCGTTCCATTGTATTCCACATTCCATTCCACATTCCATTCGACATTCCATTTCGTGTTCCATTCCACGTTCCATTCCATTAAACTCCGGGTTCCATTCAACATTCCATTACATTCCATTCTACTTTCCACTCCACATTCCATTGCACATTCCATTGCGTGTTCCATTCCACTTTCCATTCCACATTCTATTCCACGTTCAATTCCACATTCCATTCCATTCCGTTCCATTCCACGTTCCATTCCACATCCCATTGCACATTCCATTCCATGTTCCATATCACTTTCCATTCACGTTCCATTCCATGTTCCATTCCTCATTCCACTGCACATTCCATTCCATTTTCCATTCCACTTTCCATTACACGTTCCATTGCACGTTCCATTCCATTCTATTCCGTGTTCCATTCCACATTCCACTGAATTCCATTCTACATTCCATTCAACATTCCTTTCCACATTCCATTCCACATTCCAATTTATTCCATTCCACATTCCATTGCCTTTCATTCCACATTAACTTCCACATTCCATTCCACGTTCCATTCCATAACATTCTACGTTCCATTCCATTCACTTCCACGTTCCATTTCATTCTATTCCACTTTCCATTCCACATTCCATTCCACATTCCAATTCGCATTCCATTTCGCATTCCATTGCATTCCTCCACATTCCATTCCGCATTCCACTTTGCATTCTCTTTCGGATTCCATTGCATTCCATTCCACATTGCATTCCATTAAAATCCACATTCCATTCCATTCCATTCCACTTTCCTATCCATACCACAATCCATTCCATTCCACTCCACGTTCGTTTCCATACCACAATCCATTCCATTCCATTCCACATTCCCTTCCTTTCCATTCCACGTTCCATTCCATTCCATTCAGCATTCTGTTCCATATTCCCTTCCTTTCCATTCCACATTCCCTTCCTTTCCATTCCACATTCCATTCGATTCCATTCCATATTCCATTCCACATTCCCTTCCTTTCCATTCCACGTTCCATTCCATTCCATTCCACATTACTTTCCACGTTCCATTCCACATTCTATTCCACGTTCCATTCCACTTTCCATTTGACGTTCCATTCCATTCCATTCCACGTTCCACTCCTTTGGTTTCAACATTCCATTTCATTGCATTCCACATGCCATTCCACATTCCATTTCACGTTCCATTCCATATTCCATTTCGCATTCCATTCCATTCCATTCCATTCCACATTCCTTTCAATTCCAATCCATTTTCCATTCCATACCATTCCACGTTGCATTCCATTCCACATTCCATTGAATTGCACATCCCTTTGCATTCCACATCCCATTGCATACCATTTCGCATTTCATTCCATTCCATTCCACATTTCATTCCACATTCCATTCCATTCCATTCGACAATCCATTCCACATTCCATTCCATGCCATTCTATTCCACATTCTATTCCACATTCCATTCCACATTCCATTCCATATTCCATTCCACGTTTCATTCCATTCCATTCCATTACACATTCCATTCCATTATATTCCACATTCCACATTCCATTCCATTCCACATTCGATTCCATTCCATTAAAATTTCCTTTCCATTCTTCATTCCATTCCACATTCCATTACATTCCAGTGCAAATTCCATGCCATTACATTCCATTAAGGGTTCCATTCCTTTCCATTCCACACTCTATTCTATTCCATTCCACATTCCATTCCATTCCATTCCACATTCCATTCCATTCCATTCCACATTCCAATCCACATTCAATTGCACTCCACTCCACATTTCGTTCCACATTACATTCCACATTCCATTGCTCCTTCCATTCCATGTCAATTCCACGTTCCATTCCACGTTCCATTCCATGTTCCATTCCACATTCCATTCCAAATTCCATTCCATTCCATTCGACATTCCAATAGTTTCCATTCCACATTCCATTCCACATTGCACTCCATGTTCCCTTCCACTTCTCATTCTATGTTTCATTCCCTTCCATTCCAACATCAATTCTGTTCCATTCCATGTTCAATTCAATGTTCAATTCCATTCCATTCCCCATTCCATTCCACGATCCATTCCATTCCATTCCACAAAACATTCCACATTCCAATCCATTCCATTCCACATTCCATTTCGCGTTCCATTCCACCTTCCATTTCACGTTGCAATCCTCATTCCATTCCTTTCCATTCCACATTCCATTCCACATTCCATTCCACATTCTATTCCATTCCAATGCACATTACATTCCACGTTCCACTCCATTCCATTCCACATTCTATGACATTCCATTCCACATTCCATTCCATTTCATTCCATTCCACATTCCATTCCATTCCATTCCACAATCCATTCCTTTCCATTCCACATTCCACCTTATTTCATTCCAAATTCCAATCCATTTCATTCCACATTCCATTCCATTCCATTCCACCTTAAATTCTACATTCCAGTCCATTCCGTTCCATTCCACATTGCATTCCATTCCATTCCACAATCCATTCCACATTGCTGTCCGTTCCATTCCGCATTCCATTCCACATTCCTTGATGTTCGATTCAAACCTCAATTCCGCCTTGCACAACATTACCTTATATTCCACATTCTACACCATATTCCATTCCATTCGATTACACATCACATTCCATTCCATTCCTCATTCCGTTCCATTCCCTTCCATTGCATTCCATTCCAAAATCAATTCCTCATTCCATTCCATTCCATTCCACATTCCATTCCATTCCATTCCACACTCCATTCCATTCCATTCCACATTCCATTCCACATTCAATTCCACATTCAATTCCATTCCATTCCACTTTCCTTTCCACATTCCATTAAATTCCATTGCCCATTCTATTCCATTCCACTCCACATTCCATTCAATTGAATTCCACATTCCATTCCATTCCATTCCACATTCCATTCCACATTCCATTGCATTCCAATCCACATTACCTTACACATTGCTTTCCATTCCATTCCCTATTCCATTCCACATTGTATTCCACATTCCATTCCTTTCCATTCCACGTTCCATTCCACATTCCCTTCCACATTCCATTCCATTCCATTCCACATTCCATTCCTTTCCTTTCCACATTCCATTCCACATTTCATTCCATTGCATTCCACATTCCGTTTCACTTTCCATTCCATTCCATTCCACATTCCATTCCACATGCGATTACATTCCATTCCATATTCCATTTCATTCCATTCCACATTCCATTCCACATTCCATACCACCTTCTATTCTTTTCCATTCCACGTTTCGTTCCAACTTTTATTCCACGTTTCATTCCACTTTCCATTCGAAGTTCCATTCCATTCCATTCCACGTTCCATTCCAACTTCCATTGCATATTCCATTCCATTCCATGCCACACTTCATTCCACATTCCATTCCACATTCCATTCCACGTTCCATTGCGCATTCCATTCCATTCCATTCCATTCCCCATTCCATTCCATTCCATTTCATTCCACATTCCATTCTATTCCATTCCACATTCCTTTCCCCATTCCATTCCGTTCCATTGCTGTCCATTCCACATTAAATTCCACATTTCACATTCCATTCCACATTCCAATCCATGTTCTATTCCATTACATTCCACATTACATTACCTTCCTTTCCACATTCCATTCCATTCCATTCCGCATTCCATTCCATTCCATTCCAGATTCTACTCCAGATTCCATCCCACTCCATATTTAATTCCAAACTCCTTTCCATTCCATTCCACATTCCATTCCATTCCGCATTCCATTCCATTGCATTCCACATTCTATTCCTCTTTCCATTCCATTCCATTCCACATTCAATTCCACATTTCCATTCCATTCAATTCAACAGTCCTTTCCATTCCGTTCAACATTCCTTTCATTTCCATACCACATTCCATTCCACCTTCCACTTCACGTTCCATTCCACATTCCATTACACTTTCCATTCCATTCCATTCCACCTTAAATTCCATGTTCCATTCCACATTCCATTCCACATTCCATTGCACGTTCCATTCCATTTCATTCCATATTCCCTACCATTGCATTCATTCCATTCTGCAATCCATTACTTTCCATTTCACGTTCTACTCCTCATTCCTTTCCATTCCATTCAACATTCCATGCCACATTCCCTTCCATTCCATTCCATATTTCATTCCACATTCCATTCCATTCCATTCCACGATACATTCCACTTTCCTTTCCACATTCCATTCCAGATTCCATTCCATTCCATTCCACATTCCATTGCACGTTCCATTCCACATTCCATTGCATGATCCATTCCGTTGAATTCCACATGCCACTCCACATTGCATTCCACATTACATTCCACATTCTATTCCACATTCCAGGCCACATTCCAATCCATTCAATTCCATTCCATATTACATTCCACATTCCATTCCATTCCATTCCACATTCATTTCCACATTCCATTCCACATGCCATTCCATTCCATTCCAGATTCTTTTCCACATTCCATTCCATTCCATTCCACATTGCATTCCATTCCATCACATTCCGTATTCCATTCCATCGCATTCCACATTCCATTTCATTCCATTCCTTTCCACTTTCCATTCCACATTCCATTACACATTCGCTTCCACATTCCATTCCATTCCATTCCACTTTCCATTCCACATTCCATTCCATTCCATTGCACATTCTATTCCACATTCCATTATACAATCCATTCCAATCCATTCCACATTCCATTCCATTGCATTCCACATTCCATTCAATTCCAATCCACATTCCATTCCACATTCCATTGCATTCCAGTCCACATTACATTCCAGATTCCTTTCCATTCCATTCCCCATTCCATTCCCCATTCCATTCCACATTCCATTCCACATTCCATTCCTTTCCTTTCCACATTCCATTCCACATTCCTTTTCGCATTCCATTCCATTCCACATTCCATTCCACATTCCATTCCATTCCATTCCACATTTCATTCCACATTCCATTGCACATTCCCTTCCTCATTCCATTCCATTCCATTGAACTTTCCATTCCAACTTCCATTCCAGATTCCATTCCATTCCATAATGCATTCCACATTCCATTCCTCATTCCATTCCACGTTCCATTCCACATTCCAATCCATTACACTCCATTGCATTCCACATTCCATTCCATTGCAATACATTCCACATTCCATTCATTTCCATTCCATTCCTCATTCCATTCCATATTCCTTTCCATTCCATCCCTGTCCTTTCCACGTTAAATTCCACATTCCATATTCCATTACATGTTCCATTCCATATTCCATTGCTTTCCATTCCACTTTGCGTTCCATTCCTTTCCACTTTCGATACCATTCCATTCCACATTCCATTCCATTGCATTCCGCATTCTATTCCAGATTCCATTCCATTCCACTCCACATTCAATTCCACATTCCATTGCATTCCTTTCCACATTCCATTCCATTCCTTTCCATTCTGCATTCCATTCCATTGCATTACACATTCTATTCCTCATTCCCTTCCATTCCACATAATGTTCCTCATTCCATTCCATTCCATTCCACATTCAGTTCCTCATTCCATTTCATTCCATTCCATTCCACATTCCATTCCGTTCCATTCCTCATTCCATTCCTTTCAATTCCACATTCCATTCCAAATTCTATTGCATTCCAATCCACATGACATTCCACTTTCCATTCCATTCAATTCCACATTCCATTCCACATTACATTTCCCATTCCATTACACATTCCCTTCCACATTCCATTCCATTGCATTACCCATCCCATTCCACATTCCATTCCATTCCATTCCACATTACATTCCACATTCCATTCCACAATATCTTCCACATTCCATTCCATTCCACATTCCAATCCATTCCATTCTATTTCATTCCACATTCCTTTTGACATTCCAATCCTTTCCATTCCACATTCCATTCCACATTCGATTACATTCCTTTCCACATTCCATTCCATCTTCTATTCCATTCCACTCCACATTTCATTCCACTTTCCATTCCAGGTTCCATTCCACTTTCCATTCAACGTTCCATTCCATTCCATTCCACTTTCCATTCCGTATTCCATTCCACATTCCATTCGTTTCCATACCATTCCTGTCCACATTCCATTTCATTCCACATTCCATTCCATTCCTTTCCATATTCCATTCCTTTCCTTTGAACATTCCATTCAAAATTCGATTCCACTTTCTATTCCACATTCCATTCCACATTCAAATCCACGTTCCATTCCATTCCATTCCACTTTCCATTCAACGATCCATTCCACATTCCTTTCCACTTTCCATTCCACGTTCCATTCCACATTCCATTCCACATTCCAATCTACTTTCCATTCTACTTTCCATTCCACATTCCATTCCACGTTCCGTTCCACATTCCTTTCCACTTTCCATTACATGTTTCATTCCAAATTCCATTCCATTCCATTCCACCTTCCATTCCACATTCCATTCCATTCCATTAAACTTTCCATTCCACATTCCATACCACATTCCATTCCACATTCCAACACGTTCCATTCCACATTACATTAAAAATTCCATTTCACAATCTATTCCACATTCCATTAAACATTCCATTTCGATCTATTCCACATTCCATTCCACATTCCTTTCCACATTCCATTCCATTCCATTACACTTTCCATTCCATTCCATTACACTTTCCATTCCACATTCCATGCCACATTCCATTCCACATTCCATGCCACATTCCATTCCACATTCCAATACGTTCCATTCCACATTACATTAAAAATTCCATTTCACAATCTATTCCACATTACATTAAACATTCCATTCTATCTATTCCACATTCCATTCCACAGTCCTTTCCACATTACTTTCCACATTCCATTCCATTCCATTCCATTGAATTCCACATTGCATTCCACATTCCATTCCATTCCATTCCACGTTTCATTCCACATTCCATTCCACGTTCCTTTCCACGTTCGTTTCCATTTCATTCCACGTTCCGTTCCACATTCCATTCCACGTTCCTTTCCGTTCCATTCCACGTTCCACCACAATTTGCATTCCATTCCATTCCACGTTCCATTCCACAATCCATTCCACATTCCATTCCATTCCATTCCACATTCCTTTCTGTTCCGCATTCCAGAACATTCCATTCCACATTCCATTCCACTTTCCATTCCATTCCATTCTATTCCAATTTCCATTCCCCTCCATTCTATTTCACATTCCATTCGAATCCATTATGCATTCCATTCAATTCTATTCCATATTCCATTCCACATTCCATTCTATGTTCCTCTCCATGATGCATTGCTTTCCATTCCACATTCCATTTCATTCCAATCCACGTTCCATTCAATATTCCATTCCATTCCATTCGACATTCCTTTCCATTCCATTCCACATTCCATTCCATATTCCATTCCACTTTCCCTTCCAATCCATTCTTCATTCCTTTACATTCCATTCCACATTCCTCGTTCCAATCCACGTTGCATTCCACAATCCATTCCATTCTCTTTCTCATTCCATTCCACATTCCATTCCACTTTCCATTCCACATTCCATTCCACGTTCCATTCCTCATTCCATTACTCATTCCATTCCATATTCCATTTCTTTCCATTCTGCATTCCATACCAAATTCCATTCGATTACATTCCATTCCATTCCACATTCCATTCCATATTCCACACCACATTCCATTCCATTCAATTCCACTTTCCTTTCCATTACATTCCACATTCCATTCCATTCCATTCCACGTTCCATTCCACCTTCCATTGGACGTTCCATTCCACGTTCCATTCCAAGTTCCATTCCATTCCATTCCACGTTGCCTTCCATGTTCCATTCCATTCCACTCCACATGCCATTCCATTCCTTTCCACGTTCCATTAAATTCCATTCCACGTTCTCTTCCACTTTGCAATACAAGTTCCATCCACGTTCCATTCCATTCCATTACATGTTCCATTACGTTCCATTCCACTTTCCGTTTCTTTCCATTCCACGTTCCATACCACATTCCATTTCACATTCCACTCCATATTCAATTCCATTCCATTCCACATTCCATTCCATTCCATTCAGTTGCACAATCCAATCCACATTCCATTCCATTCCATTGCAAATGACATTCCACTTTCAATTCCCTTCCATTCCACATTCCATTCCATTCATATGCATTCCATACCATATGGCATCCTATTCCATTCCATTCTACATTCCTTTCCATTCCATTCCATATTCTATTCCACATTCTATTCCATTCCACATTCCATTCCACTTTTCATTCCATTCCATTCCACGTTCCATTCCACGTTCCATTCCATTCCATTCCACGTTGAATTCCATGTTCCATTCCATTCCATTCCACATTCCATTCCATTCCATTCCACATTCCATTCCACTCCTTTCCACCTTCCATTCCATTCCATTCCACCTTCCCTTCCACTTTGCATTGCACATTCCATTGCACGTTCCATTCGATTCCATTCCACTTTCCATTCCATTCCATTCCACGTTCCATTTCATTCCATTGAAAGTTCCATTCCACATTTCATTTCGCATTCCATTCCGCGTTCTGTTCCTTTCCACATTCCTTGCCATTGCATTCCGCCTCCCATTACATTCAATTCCACATTCCATTCCATTCCAAGACATTCCATTCCAAATTCCATTCCATACAATTCCACATTCCATTCTATTCCATTCTGCATTCCATTCCATTGCATTCCTTTTCATTCCGCTTTCCATAACCTTCCATTCCATTCCACATTGCATTCCCTTCCATTCCACTTTCCACTCCATTCCATTGCGCATTCCATTCCATTCCTTTCCATTCCATTGCATATTCCACACCACATTCTATTCCCTTCCATTCCAAATTCCATTGCATACCATTCCACATTCCATTCAATTCCATTCCATACCACATCCCATTCCATTCCATTCCATCCCATTCCAAATTCCATTCCACATTCTATTCCCTCGTATTTCACATTCAATTCCATTCCATTCCACGTTCCATTCCACTTTCCATTCCACCTTCCATTTCACGATCCATTCCATTCCATTCCGTTAGACGATTCATTCCATTCCACACCACGTTCCATTCTACGTTCCACTTCACGTTCCATTCCACTTTCCATTTCATTCCATTCCACGTTCCATTCCACAATCCATTTCACATTCCATTCCACATTGCATTCCATTCCATTCCTTTCCATTCCACATTCCATTCCATTCAATTCCACTTCCCATTTCATTGAATTCCTCATTCCATTCCGTTCCATTCCATTCCACTTTCCATTTCCTTCCATTCCACGTTCCATTCCACATTCCATTTCACATTCCATTCCACCTTCCGTTCCACATTCCATTTCACATTCCATTCCACCTTCCGTTCCATTCCATTACACGTTCCATTCCATTCCATTGCACTTTCCATTCCATATTCCATTTCACTTTCCATTGCATTCCATTCCATTCCACTCCATATTCCATGCCATTCCATTCCACATTCCATTCCACGTTCCATTTTACATTCCATTCCACATTCCATTCAACTTTCCATTGCACATTCCATTCCATTCCGTTCCACATTCCATTCCTCATTCCTTTTCATTCCATTCCACATTCCATTCCATTCCACTCCACATTCCATTCCACATTCCATTCCATTCCATTCCACTTTCCATTCCAAATTCCATTCCACAATCCATTCCCTTCCATTCCGCATTCCATTCCTTGTTCAAATCCATTCCAGTCCACGTTCCATTCCACGTTTCATTCCACATTCCAATACAAGTTCCATTCCAGGTTACATTCCACGTTCCATTCCATTGAATTCCATGTTCCATTCCATTCCATTCCGTGTTCCTTTCCATTCCGTTTCACATTCCATTCCACATTGCATTTCACATTTCATTCTACATTCCATTTCACATTCCATTCCATTCTATTCCATTCCATTCCACATTCCATTGCATTCCTTTCAATTTCATTCCACATTCCATACCATTCCATTCCATTCCGCATTCCATTTTTCCCATTCCACATTCCATTCCATTCCACATTCCATTCCATTCCGTTCCATTCCACATTCCATTCCCTTCCATTGTACATTCCATTGCATTCCATTCCTTTCCGTTCCACTTTCCATTCCACATTCCTTTCCACAGTACATTCCGTTCCATTCCACATTACGTTCCAGATTGCATTCCATATTCCATTCCATTCCATTTCACATTCGTTATACATTCCATTCCACTTCCCATTCCATTGCATTCCACATTCCAATCCACATTCCATTCCATTCTATTCCACATTCCATTCCACATTCCTTTCCATTCCATTGCATTTCAAATTTCTTTCCATTCCATTCCGCATTCCAGTCCATTCCATTGCCTTTCATTCCACATTCCATTCCATTCCATTCTATTCCATATTGAATTTCTTTCCATTCCACATTCCATTCCGTTCCATTCCAAATTTTATTCCATTTCATTCCACTTTCCATTTCATTCCATTCCATTCCATTCCGCATTGCATAGCATTCCATTCCTTTCCACATTACATTACGTTCCGTTCCGCCTTCCATTCCTTTGCATTCCACATTCCATTCCACATCCCTTTCCATTCAGTTTCACATCCCATTCCACATTCCATTCCCTTCCATTCCACATTCCATTTTATTCCTTTCCATTCACTTGCACATTCCCATCCACATTATATTCCATTCAATTGCATATTCCGTTCCAGATTCCATTCCCTTCCATTCCACATTCCATTCCGTTTCAATCCATTCCATACCACATGCCATTACATATTCCATTCCTTTCCTTTCCACATTCCATACCTTTCCATTGCATTCCATTCCACATTCCATTCCATTACATTTCATATTCCATTCCAAATTCAATCGCATTCAAATCCACATTCCATTCCATTCCATCCAACTTTCCATTCCATTCTGGATTCCATTCCATTCCATTCCTCATTCCATTTCATTAGATTCCACATTCCATTCCATTCAATTCCACTTTACATTCCACATTCCATTCCGCATTCCATTCCATTGCATTCTATTCTACCTTCCATTCCATTTCACATTCTTTTCCTGTAAATTCCAGATTCTATTCCACATTCCGTTCCACACTCCTTTCCCCGTTGCGTTCCATTCCATTCCAAATTCCATTCCATTCCATTCCACATTCCATTCCATTCCATTCCATTCCATTCCACATTCCATTCTGCTATCCATTAAATTCTATTCCACATTCCACTCCACATTCCAGTCCATTCCATTCCACATTCCATTCCATTCCAATCCATGTTTCATTTCACATTTCATTCCATTCCATTCAACATTGCATTCCACATTCCATTATACAATCCCTTCCACATTCCATTCCATGCCATTCCACATTCCATTCCACATTCCATTCAATTCCTTTCCACATTCCATTCCATTCCATTGTATTCCATTCCACGTTCCATTCCACATTGCATTACATTGCATTCCACGTTCCATTCCACACTTAATTCCACATTCAATTCCACATTCCATTCCGTTCCATTCCACATTCTATTCCACATTCCATGCCACGTTCAATTCCACATTCCATTCCACGCTGCATTCCACGTTCCGTTCTATGTTCCATTCCATTCCATTACACGTTCCATTCCACATTCCATTCCATTCCATTCCACGTTCCATTGCACAATCCATTCCACATTCCACTCAACTATCCATTCCACATTCCATTAAAGTCCATTCCACTTTCCATTCCACATTCCATTCCATTCCATTCCACGTTCCATATCATACTCCATTTCACATTCCATTCCTCATTCCATTCCATTTCATTCAACCTTCCATTCCACTCCATTCCACTTCCATTCCGCATTGCATTCCGTTCCATTCCATATTCCGTTTCCCATTCCATTCCACGTTCCATTCCCTTTTCCATTTCACATTCCATTCCACATTTCGTTCCATTCCATTCCACATTCCATTCTTCATTCCGTTCCATTCCATTCCACGTTCCTTTCCACGTTCCATTCCAAGTTGCTTTCCACGTTCCCTTCCACATTCCGTAACACGTTCCATTCCATTACATTCCTTATTAAATTCCATTCCTTTGAACACTGCTTTCCGCATTCCAGTTCACATTCCATTCCAATTTACATTTCACATACCGTTAGATTCCCTTCCACATTCCATTTCACATTCCATATCATTCCATTCCACATTTCATTCCACATTCCATTCCATATTTCATACCATTCCATTCCACATTCCATTCTACGTTCCATTCCACTTTCCATTTCATTCCATTCCAAATTACATTCCACGTTCCATTTCACATTTTATTCCACATTCCATTTCACATTCCATTCCATTCCATTCCACATTCCAATCCACATTCCCTTCCATATTACTTTCCATTCCATTCCACATTACTTTCCATTCCATTCCATTCAATTCCACATTCCGTTCCACATTCCATTCCATTCCATTCCACTTTCCATTCCACATTCCATTCCACATTCCATTCCACGTTGCATTCCACTTTCCATTCCACGTTACATACCATTCCATTCCAAGATCCATTTCATGCCGTTCCACCTTCCTTTCCACATTCCATTTCGCATTCTATTCCAATCCACATTCCATTCCATTCCAATCCAAATTCCATTCCATTCCATTCCACATGCCATTCCACATTCCATTTCACATTCCTTACTACATTCCATTCCACATTGCATTCCATTCCATTCCATATTCCATTCCACATTCCATTCCACATACGATTCAATTCCATTCCACATTCCATTCCATATTACATTCCTCTTTCCATTCCATTGCATTTCACATTCCGTTCCATATTCCATTCCACATTCCAATCCATTCTATTCCACATACCATACCATTCCATTCCACATTTGACTCCACATTCCATTTCACTTTCCATTTCACATTCCATTCCACATTACATTTCACATTTATTCCATACCATTCCCCATTCCATTCCATTCCATTCCATTCCACATTCCTTTCCACATTCCATCCCATTCCATTCCACATTCCATATTATATTAAATTTCACATCCCTTTCCTCTTTCCATTTCATTTCATTCCACCTCCATTCCATTCCATTCCACTTTCCCTTCCGCATTGCATTCAGTTCCATTCTATATTCCATTTCCCATTCCATTCTACGTTCCATTCCACATTCCATTTCACATTCCATTCCACATTTCATTCCATTCCATTCCACATTCCATTCTAAATTCCATTCCATTCCATTCCACGTTCCTTTCCACGTTCCATTCCACGTTGCTTTCCACGTTCCCTTCCACATTCCGTTCCACGTTCCCTTCCATTACGTTCCATGTTAAATTCCATTCCTTTCGACATTGATTTCCAAATTCCAGTTTACATTCTATTCCAACGTATATTTCACATACCGTTATATTCCCTTCCACATTCCATTCCACGTTCCAATCCATTCCATTCCACATTTCATTCCACATTCCATTCCATATTTCATACCATTTCATTCCACATTCCATTCTACGTTCCATTCCAATTTCCATTTCCTTCCATTCCAAATTACATTCCAAGTTCCATTTCACAATCCATTCCACATTCCATTCCATTCCATTCCACATTCCATTCCATGTTCCATTCCATATTACTTTCCATTCCATTCCACATTACTTTCCATTCCATTCCGTTCCACATTCCGTTCCACATTCCTTTCCATTCCATTCCACTTTCCTTTCCACATTCTATTCCACATTCCATTCCACCTTCCATTCGATTTCATTCCATTCCGCTTTCCGTAACTTTCCAGTCTGCATTCCATTCCATTCCATTCCATATTCCATTGTACATGACATTGCATTCCATTCCACTCCACATTCCATTTCACAATCCATTCCGTTGCATTCCACTTTTCATTCCACATTCCATTCCACCTTCCATTCCAAATTCCATTCGAAGTTCCATTCCATTGCATTCCATTGCATTCCACGTTCCTTTTCATTCCATTCCATGTTCCATTCCACCTTCCATTTCACATTCCTTTTCACCTTCCATTCCTTTCCAGTCCCCATTCTATTCAACAGACCATTCCATTCCTTTCCAATTCCCATTCCATTCAATTCCACATTACTTTCCTTTCCATTACATTCCATACCACATTCCATTCCATTCCATTCTATGCCATTCCTTTCCATACCACATTCCATTAAGTTTGATTCCACATTCCATTCCATTCCATTATACATTCCATTCCATTCCATTCAATTCCACATTCTATTCCATTCCATTCCACGTTCCATTCCATTCCAATCCACTCCATTCAATTCCACATTCCATTCCACATTCCATACTCTGCCATTTCCCATTCCATTCCTTTCCATTCCACATTCCATTCCACGTTCCATTACACGTTCCATTCCACATTCTATTCCATTCCATTCCACATTCCATACCATCGCATTCCATTTCATTCCACCTTCCATTCCATTCCGTTCCACATTCTACTCCACATACCATTCCATTCCATTCCATTCCACTCCAATTTCCGTTCCTTTCCAATCCACATTACATTCCACATATCATTCCGTGTTCAATTCCACATTCCATTAAATGATCCATTCCACGTTCCATTCCTTTCCACGTTCCATTCCACGTTCCATTCCACTTTCCACTCCACATTCCATTTAATTCCATTCCACCTTCCAATCATTTCCATTTCACGTTCCATTCCACATTCCATTCCACATTCCATTCCATTCCTTTACAGATTCCATTCTATATTATAATCCATTCCATTCCACGTTCCATTACACGTTCCATTCCACAATCCACTCCACATTCCATTCCACATTCGATTCCATTCCACTGCCTGTTCCATTCCACATTCTATTCCATTACATTCCACTTTCCATTCCACATTCCATTCCACATTCCATTCATTTCCATTCCACTTTCCATACCATTCCATTCCATTCCATTCCAGAATCCATTCCATTCCTTTCCAGATTCCATTACATAATGCATTCCATTCCATTCCACATTCCATTCCAAATTCCATTCCATTACACTTTCCTTTCCATTCCATTTCACATTCAATTTCATTCCATTCCACATTCCATATCATTCCATTCCATTCCTTTACAGAATCCATTCCATTCCATTCCACATTCCTTTGCATGATACATTCCACATTCCATTTCTCGTTCCATTGCACATTCTATTCCACTATACATTCTACATGCCATTCCATTCAATTCCAAGTTCCTTTCCACCTGCCATTCCATTCCACTTTCCTTTCTACATTCCATTCCACATTCCATTCCACTTTACATAATTTTCCACTCCACATTCCATTCCACATTCCATTCCACAATCCATTCCATTCCATTTCACGTTCCATTCCACGTTCCATTCCATTCCATTCCACATTCCATTCCACATTCCATTCCATTACACATTCCTTTCCATTCCATTCTGCATTCAATTTCATTCCATTCCACATTCCATTAAATTCCATTCCATTCCGTATTACATTCCATTTCATTCCACACTCCATTCCATTCCATTCCACATGCCATTCCACATTCCATTCCACATTACATTCCATCCCATTCCACATTGCAATTCATTCCATTCTATTCAACATTCCATTCAATTGCATTCCTTTCCATATTCCATTGCATTCCATTCCATTCCACATTCCATTCCATTCCATTCCATTCCATTGAACATTCCATTCCACATTCCATTACAATCAAATCCACATTCCTTTCCATTGCATTCCACATTCCATTCCATTGCATTTCACATTCCATTCCTTTCCATTATACATTCCATTCCATTCCTCATTCAATTCCATTCCTTTCCATTCAAATCCAAATTCCATTCCACATTCCCTTCCATTCCTTTCCACATTTCATTCCATTCCTTTCCATTCTATTCTAAATCCCATTCCACATTCAATTCCATTCCATTCCAAATTCCATTCCATTCCATTAAACATTCAATTCCATTCCAGAACACATTCCATTCCATTAGATATTCCATTCCATTCCATTCCACATTCCATTCCACTTCATTCCATTCTACATTACATTCCATTCCGTTGCACATTCAATTTCATTCAATTCCACTTTCCATTCCACTCCATTCCACATTGCATTCCATTCCATTCCATTCCACACTTAATTCCATTCCATTCCATTCCACATCTCATTCCATTCCAATCCACATTGCATTCCATTCCATTCCATTCCACATTCAATTCCATTCCATTCCACATTCAATTCCATTCCATTCCACAGTCCATTCCATTCCATTCCGTTCGATATTCCATTTCATCGTATTCCACATTCCATTTAATTCCATTCTATTCCATTCCACATTCGATTCCACATTCCATTCCATTCCATTCCACATTCCATTTCATTCCATTCCACATTGATTTCCATTCAATTCCATATTGTATTCCATTCCATCCCTTTAAACATTCCATTCCATTCCATTCCAAATTACATTCCACATTCCATTCCACATTGTATTCCATTCAATTGTACATTCCATTCCACGATCCATTCCATTTCATATTCCATTCAACTTTCCATTCAATTCCATTCCACATTCCATTTCATATTCCACTCCTTTACTTTCCACTTTCCATACAATTCCATTACATTCTATTCCACGTTCCGTTAATTCCGTTCCACATTCCATTCCAAATTCCATTAAATTCTTTTCCACATTCCATTCCATTCCATCCCTCGTTCATTCAATTATATTCCACATTCCATTCCTTTCCATTCCACATTGGATTCCACATTCTATTAAACGTTCCATTCCACATACCTTTCCAAGTTCCACTCCATTCCATTCCTCCTTCCATTCTATTCCATTCCACTTTGCATTCCACTTTGCATTTCACATTCCATTCCACATTCCATTCCACGTTCCATTCCATTCCATTCCACTTCCATTCCATGTTCCATTCCATTGTATTCCTCATTCCATTCCACATTCCATTCGACTTTCCATTTCGTGTTCCATTCCACGTTTCATTCCATTCACCTCCAGATTCCATTCAACATTCCATTACATTGCATTCTACGTTCCTCTCAACATTCCATTGCACATTCCATTCCGTGTTCCATTCAACTTTCCATTCCACATTCTATTCCACGTTCAATTCCACGTTCCATTCAATTCCATTCCATTCCACGTTCCATTCCACATTCCATTGCACATTCCATTCCATGTTCCATATCGCTTTCCATTCATGTTCCATTCCATGTTCCATTCCTGATTCCATTGCACATTCCATTCCATGTTCCATTCCACTTTCCATTACACGTTCCATTCCACGTTCCATTCCATTCTAAACCATGTTCCATTCCACATTCCACTGAATTCCATTCTATATTCCATTCAACATTCCTTTCCACATTCCATTCCACATTCCATTTTATTACATTCCACAATCCATTCCACGTTCCATTGCCTTTCATTCCACATTACCTTCCACATTCCATTCCACATTCTGTTCCATAACATTCTACTTTCCATTCCTTTCACTTCCACGTTCCATTTCATTCTATTCAACGTTGCATTCCACATTCAATTCCACAACCCAATTCGCATTCCATTTCGTGTTCCATTGCATTCCGTTCCATTCCATTCCACATTCCATTCCACATTCCATTCCGCATTCCTCTTCGCATTCTTTCTCGGATTGCATTGCATTCCATTCCTTTCCATTACACATTCCATTCCATTACAATCCACATTCCATTCCATTCCATTCCATTACACTTTCCTTTCCATACCACAATCCATTCCATTCCATTCCACGTTCGTTTCCATACCACAATCCATTCCATTCCATTCCACATTCCCTTCCTTTGCATTCCACGTTCCATTCAATTCCATTCCACATTCTGTTCAGTATTCCCTTCCTTTCCATTCCACATTCCCTTCCTTTCCATTTCACATTCCATTCGATTCCACTGCACATTCCAATCCACATTCCCTTCCTTTCCATTCCACGTTCCATTCCATTCCATTCCACATTCCTTTCCACGTTCCATTCCACTTTCCATTCCACGTTCCATTGCTGTTTCCATTTGACGTTCCATTCCATTCCGTTCCACGTTCCACTCCTTTGGTTTCCACATTCCATTTCATTCCATTCCACATACCATTCCACATTCCATTTAACGTACCATTCCACATTCCCTTTTGCATTCCATTCAATTCCATTCCATTCCACATTCCATTCCATTCCAATCCATTTTCCCTTCCATTCCATTCCAAGTTGCATTCCATTCCACATTCCATTGAATTTCACATCCCATTGCATTCCACATCCCATTCCATTCCATTCCACATTCCATTCCATTCCATTCCACATTCCATTCCACATTCCATTCCACTCCATTCTATTCCACATTCTATTCCACATTCCATTCCACATTCCATTCCATATTCCATTCCATGTTGCATTCCATTCCATTCCATTACACATTCCATTCCATTATATTCCGCATTCCACATTCCATTCCATTCCACATTCCATTCCATTCCATTGAAAATTCCATTCCATTCCAGATTCCATTCCACATTCCATTCCATTCCTTTCCAAATTCCATGCCATTACATTCCATTAAGCGTTCCATTCCTTTCCGTTCCACATTCCATTCCACATTCCATTCCATATTCCATTCCACGTTGCATTCCATTCCATTCCATTACACATTCCATTCCATTATATTCCGCATTCCACATTCCATTCCATTCCACATTCCATTCCATTCCATTGAAAATTCCATTCCATTCCACATTCCATTCCACATTCCATTCCATTCCTTTCCAAATTCCATGCCATTACATTCCATTAACCGTTCCATTCCTTTCCATTCAACATTCCATTCCATTCCACGTTCCATTCCATTCAATGACACATTGCATTCCATTCCATTCCATTCCATTCTATTCCAAATTCCGTACCAATCCGTTCCATTCCATTCCACGTTCTATCACATTCCATTCCCCATTCCATTCCATTCCGCATTCCATAACATGCCATTCCATTCCATTCCGTGTTCCTTTCCATTCCATTCCAGATTGTATTCCACATTCCCTTCCATTCCATTCCACATTCCGTTCCATTCCATTCCACATTCGATTTCATTCCATTCCACATTCCATTCCTTTCCATTCCACAATACATTCCATATTCCACTAAACCTTCAATTCCACATTCCATTCCACTTTCCATTCCACGTTCCTATCCATTCCATCCCACGTTCCATTCCACTTTCCAATCCACATTCCTTTGCACAGTCCATTCCACGTTCCATTCCATACAATTCCACATTCCATTCCACCTTCCATTCCACATTCCAACCCATTCCATTCCACATTCCATTGCATTCCATTGCACATTCCACTCTACATTCCATTCCACTCCATTCCACATTGCATTCCACATTCCATTCCGTTGCATTCCACTTTCCATTCCATACCATTCCACATTCCATTCTGTTCCAGATTCCATTCCATTCCACATTATATTGCATTCCATTCCAGATTCCTTTCCATTCCATTCAACTCCATTAAACATTCCATACCATTCCCTTCCGTTGCACACACTATTCCTTTCCATGCCACATTCAATTCCATTCCATTCCACATTCCATTCCAAATCCATGCCCTTCCATTCCAGATTCCAGTCCCTTCCCTTCCTCATTCCATTCCACGTTCCATTCCACGTTCCATTCCTCTTTCCCTTCTATTCAATTCCACATTCCATTCTGGATTCCTTTGAATTCCATTCCTCATTCCATAACATACCATTCCATTCCATTCCGTATTTCATTCCATTCCTATCCAGATTCTATTCCAGATTCCATTCCATTCCATTCCAGATTCCATTCCATTCCATTCCACATTCCTTTCCGTTCGTTTCCACATTCCTATCTTTTACATTCCACATTATATTCCACATTCCATTCCATGTTCCTTTCCAGATTCTATTCCACTTTCCATTAAACGTTCCATTCCATTCCATTCCACATTCTATTCCACCTTCCATTCCACGTTGCATTCCCCATTCCATTCCACGTTCCATTCCATTACATTCCACAAATCATTCCACATTCCAACCCATTCCATTCCACATTCCATTGCACGTTCCATTCCACATTCCATTTCACGTTCCATTCCACATTCCATTCCTTTCCATTCCACATTCCATTCCAGATTCTCTTCCATTCCAGTTCACGTTACATTCGACGTTCCATTCCATTCTATTCCACATTCCATTCCACGTTCCATTCAACTAAATTCCGCATTCCGTTCCATTCCATTCATCATTCCATTCCATTCAATTCCACATTCCATTCCATTCCATATCATTTCATTCCACATTCAATTCCATTCCAATCCACATTCCATTCCATTCCGTTCCACATTCCATTCCACTCCATTCCACATTCCATTCCATTCCATTCCACATTCCGTTCCATTCCATTCCACATTCCATTGCATTCCATTCCATTCCTGTTTCCATACCTTTCCATTCCATTCCAAATTCCATTCTTTCCGTTACACATTCCATTACATTCCTTTCCAAATTCCATTCCATTCAATTTCCTTCCATTCCACGTTCCTTTCCATTCCTTTCCACATGTCATTAAATGTTCCATAATACGTTCCACTCCATGTTCCATTCCACATTCAATTAAAATTTCCGTTCCACATTCCATTGCATTCCATTCCACATAACATTCCACATTCCATTCCATTCCATTCCACATTCCATACCATTAAATTCCATTCCATTCCACTTTCCATTGAATTCCATTCCACATTGCATTCCACATTCCGTTGCATTGCATTCCACATTCCATTCTGCATTCCATTCCCTTCTATTCCACATTCCATTCAATTCAATTGCACATCCCATAAATTTCCTTTCAACATTTCATTCCAGATTCCATTCCATGTTCCATTTCAAATTCCATTTCACATTCCGTTCCAAGTTCCATGCCATTCTATTCCACATTCCATTCTGTTCCATTCTATATTCTATTCCATTCCATTTAATTCCATTCCACCTTCCATATCATTCCATTCTGCATTCCATTCCATTCCTTTCCACATTCCATTCCACATTCCATTGAATTCCAGTCTGCATTCCGTTCCACATTCCATTGCATTCCATTTACCTTTCCATTACATTCCAATCCACATTCCATTCCACAATCCATTCCATTCTATTGCCCATTCTATTACAAATTCCATTCCACATTCCATTAAATTCCACTTCACATTCCATTCCACATTCCATTCCATAGCATTCCACGTTCCATTCCACATTCCATTCCACATTCCATTCCACCTTCCATTCCAGGTTCCATTCTATGTTCCATTCCACATTCCATTTCACATTCCATTACACGTTCCATTCCACGTTCCATACCACGTTCCATTCCACTTTCAATTCCAACTTTCATTCCACATTCCATTCCATTCAAATCCACGTTCCATTCCAAATTCCTGTATATTCCATTCTATTCCATTTCATTCCAATCCACATTCCATTCCATTCCATTCCACATTCCATTTGATTCCATTCGACATTCCATTCTGTTCCATTCCACTTTCCATTCTATTCAATTGCACATTCCATTCCATTCCATTCCATTCCATTTCTTTCCATTCGATTCCACATTCCATACCATTCCATTGCATGAAACATTCCATTCCTTTCCATTACACATTCCATTCCTTTCTATTCCATCTTCCATTCCATTCCATTCCACATTCCATTCCACTCCATTCCACATTCCTTTCCCCATTCCATTGGATTCCATTCCTGTCCATTCCACATTCCACATTCCATTCCACGTTCCAATCCATGTTCTATCCCATTCCATTCCACATTACATTACCTTGCTTTCCATATTCCATACCATTCCACTCCGCATTCCATTCCATTCCATTCCACATTGTATTCCAGTTTCCATCCCACTCCATATTTTTCTCCAAACTCCTTTCCATTCCTTTCCACATTCAATTCCATTCCTTTCCATTCCGCATTCCATTCCATTGCATTCCACATTCTATTCTTTATTCCATTCCATTCCTTTCCACATTCAATTCCACATTCCATTCCTTTCCCTTCCACATTCCATTCCATAGAATTGAACATTCCATTCATTTCCATTCCACATTCCATTCCACATTCCATTCAATTCCTATCCACGTTTCACTCCACATTCCATCCCTCATTCCACTCCACATTCCATTCCACATTCCATTCCGCATTCCATTCCATTCCATTCAACATTCCATTCCACATTCCATTCCACGTTCCATTCCATTCCATTCCACGTTACATTCCACTTTCCATTCCACGTTCCATTCCACATTCCATTCCTTTCCATTCCACATTCCATTGCACGTTCCATTCCGCATTCCATTGCACGATCCATTCCGTTGAATTCCACCTGACACTGCAAATTGCATTCCACATTCCATTCCACATTCCAGGCTACATTCCATTCCATTCAATTCCATTCCATATTCCATTCCACATTACATTCTTTCCATTCCACATTCTTTTCCACATTCCATACCACATGCCATTCCATTCCATTCCAGATTCCTTTGCACATTCCATTCCATTCCATTCCACATTCCATATTCCATTCCATCGCATTCCACACTCCATTTCATTCCATTCCATTCCACTTTCCATTCCACATTCCATTACACATTCCTTTCCACATTCCATTCCATTCTATTCCACTTTCCATTCCACATTCCATTCCATTCCATTGCACATTCTATTCCATATTCCATTCCACAGTCCATTCCATTCCTTTCCATATTCCATTCCATTTCATACCACATTCCATTCCATTCCATTCCACATTCCATTGCATTCCAGTCCACATTACATTCCAGATTCTTTTCCATTCCATTCCCCATTCCATTCCACATTCCATTCCACATTCCATTCCATTCCATTCCAGATTCCATTCCACATTCCTTTCCGCGTTCCATTCCATTCCACATTCCATTCCTTTCCATTCCACATTTCATTCCACATTCCATTGCACATAGCCTTCCACATTCCATTCCATTCCATTCCACGTTCCATTCCAACTTGTATTCCACATTCCATTCCATTCCATTCCATACTTCATTCCACATTCCATTCCACATTCCATTCCACATTCCATTCCATTCCACTCCATTGCATTCCACATTCCATTCCATTCCAATTCATTCCACATTCCATTCATTTCCATTCCATTCCATCACTGTCCATTCCACGTTAAATTCCACATTCCATATTCCATTCCACGTTCCATTCCATGTTCCATTGCTTTCCATTCCACTTTGCATTCCATTCCTTTACACTTTCGATATCATTCCATTCCTCATTCCCTTCTATTGCATTCCGCATTCTGTTCCAGATTCCATTCCATTCCACTCCACATTAAATTCCGCATTCCATTGCATTCCTTTCCACATTCCATTCCATTCCTTTCCATTCTGCATTCCCTTCCATTGCATTCCACATTCTATTCCTCTTTCCATTCTATTCCATTCCACATTCTATTCCTCATTCCATTCCATTCCATTCCACATTCAGTTCCACATTCGATTCCATTCCATTCCACATTCAATTCCATTCCATTCCTCATTCCATTCCTTTCAATACCACATTCCATTCCACATTCCATTGCATTCCAATCCACATTACATTCCACATTCCATTCCATTCCATTCCACATTCCATTAAACATTCCATTCCACATTTCATTTCCCATTCCATTCCACTTTCCCTTTCACATTCCATTCCATTCCCCATCCCGTTCCACATTCCATTCCATTTCATTCCTCATTACATTCCAAATTCCATTCCACAATCCCTTCAACATTCCATTCCATTCCACATTCCACTCCACATTCCAATCCATTCCATGCTATTTCATTCCACATTCCATTTGACATTCCAATCCATTCCATTCCACATTCCATTCCACATTCGATTACATTCCTATCCACATTGCATTCCATTCAATTCCACATTCCATTCCACCTTCTAGTCCATTCCATTCCACTTATCATTCCACTTTCCATTCCACGTTCCATTTCACTTTCCATTCAATGTTCCATTCCATTCCATTCCACTTTCCATTCCGAATACCATTCCACATTCCGTTCGTTTCCATACCATTCCAGTCCACATTCCATTCGATTCCACATTCCATTCCATTCCTTTCCATATTCCATTCCATTCCTTTTAACATTCCATTCCACATTCGATTTCACTTTCTATTCCACATTCCGTTCCACATTGAAATCCACGTTCCAGTCCACTTTCTATTCAACGATCCATTCCACATTCCATTCCACTTTCCATTCCATTCCTTTCCAAGTTCCTTTCAGCGATCCATTCCATTCCATTCCACGTTCCATTCCACAATCTATTCCACTTTCCATTCCACGTTCCATTCCACATTCCATTCCACTTTCCATTACATGTTTCATTCCAAGTTCCATTCCATTCCATTCCACCTTCCATTCCACATTCCATTGCATTCCATTACACTTTCCATTCCACATTCCATACCACATTTCTTTCCACATTCCATTACGTTCCATTCCACATTCCATTCCACATTCCATTTCATATTCTATTCCACATTCCATTAAACATTAAATTACGATCTATTCCACATTCCATTCCACATTCCTTTGCACATTCCTTTCCACATTCCATTCCATTCCATTCCATTCCATTCCACGTTTCATTCCACATTGCATTCCACATTCCATTCCATTCCATTCCGTGTTCCATTCCACATTACATTCCACGTTCCGTTCCACGTTCCTTTCCATTTCATTCCACGTTACGTTCCACATTCCATTCCACATTCCTTTCCATGTTCCTTTCCATTCCATTCCACGGTCCACCACAATTTGCATTCCATTCCATTCCACGTTCCATTCCACACTCCATTCCACATTCCATTCCATTCCGTTCCACATTCCATTCCGTTCCACATTCCACAACATTCCATTCCACATTCCATTCCACTTTCTATTCCATTCCATTCTATTCCAATTTCCATTCCACTCCATTCTATTCCACATTCCATTCCAATCCATTAGGCATTCCATTCCATTCTATTCCATTTTCCATTCCACATTCCATTCCACGTTCTTCTCCATGATCCATTGCTTTCCATTCCACATTCCATTTCATTCCATTCCCCGTTCCATTCCATATTCCATTCCATTCCATTCGACATTCCTTTCCATTCCATTCCACATTCCATTCCATTCCATTCCATAATCCATTCCACTTTCCCTTCCATTCCTTTCTTCATTCCATTACATTCCGTTCCACATTCCTCGTTCCATTCCACGTTCCATTCCACTTTCCATTCCATTCAACTCCACGTTCCATTCCACAATCCATTCCATTCTTTTTCACGTTCCATTCCATATTCCATTCCACATTCCATTCCACGTTCCATTCCTCATTCCATTACTCATTCCATTCCATATTCCATTTCGTTCCGTTCTACATTCCATACCAAATTCCATTCGATTCCATTCCATTCCACATTCCATTCCACATTCCATACCACATTCCATTCCTTTCAATTCCACTTTCCTTTCCATTAAATTCCACATTCCATTCCACTTTCCATTCCATTCCATTCCACGTTCCATTCCACCTTCCATTGGACGTTCCATTCCAAGTTCCATTCCATTCCATTCCACGTTGTATTCCATGCTCCATTCCATTCCATTCCACATTCCATTCCATTCCTTTCTACGTTCCATTAAATTCCATTCCACGTTCTCTTCCACATTGCAATACAAGTTCCATTCCACGTTCCATTCCATTCCTTTACATTTTCCATTCCGTTCCATTCCACATTCCATTTCTTTCCATTCCATGTTCCATTCCACATTCCATTTCACATTCCACTGCATATTCAATTACATTCCATTCCACATTCCATTCCATTCCATTCCATTCAGATGCACAATCCAATCCAAATTCCATTCCATTCCATTACACTTGCCTTTCCACTTTCAATTCGCTCCCATTCCACATTCCATTCCATTCCTATCCATTCCATACCACATTGCATCCTATTCCATTCCATTCTACATTTCATTCCATTCCATATTCTATTCCACATTCCATTCCATTCTGCATTCCATTCCATTCCTTTCCACTTTCCATTCCATTACATTCCATACCATTCCATTCCACTTTCCATTCCATTACATTCCATTCCACATTTCGTTCCTTTCCATTACGTTCCACATTCCATTCCATTCCATTCCACATTCCATTTCACATTCCGTTCCATTCCATTCCACATTCCACTACACATTCCATTCCACTTTCCATTCCATTCTATTGCACAATCCTTTGCACATTCCATTCCATTCCATTCCACATTCCAATCCACATTCCATACCACATTCCATTCCATTCAATTCCACATTCCATTCCATTACATTCCACAGTCCATTCCACGTTCCATTCCACGTTACAATCCACGTTCCTTTGGTCATTCCATTCCACGTTCCATTCCACGTTCCATTCCATTCCATTCCACGTTGAATTCCATGTTCCATTCCATTCCATTCCATTCCACATTCCACTACACATTTCATTCCACTTTCCATTCCATTCTATTGCACAATCCTTTCCACATTCCATTCCATTCCATTCGACATTCCAATCCACATTCTATACCACATTCCATTACATTCAATTCCACATTCCATTCCATTACATTCCACCGTCCATACCACTTTCCATTCCTTTCAATTCCACTTTCCTTTCCATTAAATTCCACATTCCATTCCACTTTCCATTCCATTCCATTCCAAGTTCCATTCCACCTTCCATTGGACGTTCCTTTCCAAGTTCCATTCCATTCCATCCACGATGTATTCCATGCTGCATTCCATTCCATTCCACATTCCATTCCATTCCTTTCCACGTTCCATTAAATTCCATTCCACGTTCTCTTCCACATTGCAATACAAGTTCCATTCCACGTTCCATTCCATTCCTTTACATTTTCCATTCCGTTCCATTCCACATTCCATTTCTTTCCATTCCACGTTCCATTCCACATTCCATTTCACATTCCACTGCATATTCAATTACATTCCATTCCACATTCCATTCCATTCCATTCCATTCAGATGCACAATCCAATCCACATTCCATTCCATTACATTACACTTGCCATTCCACTTTCAATTCCCTCCAATTCCACATTCCATTCCATTCCTATCCATTCCATACCACATTGCATCCATTTCCATTCCATTCTACATTTCATTCCATTCCATATTCTATTCCATATTCCATTCCATTCCGCATTCCATTCCATTCCTTTCCACTTTCCATTCCATTACATTCCATACCATTCCATTCCACTTTCCATTCCATTACATTCCATTCCACATTTCGTTCCTTTCCATTACGTACCACATTCCATTCCATACCATTCCACATTCCATTTCACATTCCATTCCATTCCATTCCACATTCCACTACACATTCCATTCCACTTTCCATTCCATTCTATTGCACAATCCTTTGCACATTCCATTCCATTCCATTCCACATTCCAATCCACATTCCACAACACATTCCATTCCATTCAATTCCACATTCCATTCCATTACATTCCACAGTCCATTCCACATTCCATTCCACTTTCCATTCCGTTCCATTCCACGTTACAATCCACGTTCTTTGGTCATTCCATTCCACGTTCCATTCCACGTTCCATTCCATTCCATTCCACGTTGAATTCCATGTTCCATTCCATTCCATTCCATTCCACATTCCACTACACATTTCATTCCACTTCCAATTCCATTCTATTGCACAATTCTTTCCACATTCCATTCCATTCAATTCGAAATTCCAATCCACATTCCATACCACATTCCATTACATTCAATTCCACATTCCATTCCATTACATTCCACAGTCCATTCCACATTCCATTCCACTTTCCATTCCATTCCATTCCACGTTACAATCCACGTTCCTTTGGTCATTCCATTCCACGTTCCATTCCACGTTCCTTTCCATTCCATTCCACGTTGAATTCCATGGTCCATTCCATTCCATTCCACATTCCATTCCATTCCATTTCACATTCCATTCCACTCCTTTCCACCTTCCATTCCATTCCATTCACCTTCCCTTCCACTTTGCATTGCACATTCCATCGCACGTTCCATTCTATTCCATTCCACTTTCGATTCCATTCCATTCCACCTTCCATTTCTTTCCATGGCAAGTTGCATTCCACATTTCATTTCACTTTCCATTCCCCGTTCCATTCCATTCGATTCCACATTCCATGCCATTGCATTCCGCCTCCATTCCATTCAATTCCTCATTCCATTCCATGACATTCCATTCCAGATTCCATTCCATACAATTCCACATTCCATTCTATTCCATTCCACATTCCATTCCATTTCATTCCTTTTCATTCTGCATTCCATAACCGTCCATTCCATTCCATTTCATTCCTTTTCATTCCGCATTCCATAACCGTCCATTCCATTCCACATCCCATTCCTGTCCATTCCACATTCCATTCCATTCCATTGCGCATTTTATTCCTTTCCTTTCCATTCCATTCCATATTCCACACCACATTCTATTCCCTTCCATTTCACATTCCATTGCATTCCATTCCACATTCCATTCAATTCCATTCCATCCCACATCCCATGCCATTATATTCCATCCCATTCCAAATTCCATTCCACATTCTATTACCTTGAATTCCACATTCAATTCCATTCCATTTCACATTCCATTCCACATTACATTCCACATTACATTCCATTCCATTCCACATTACATTCCATTCCATTCGACATTCGATTCCACATTCCATTCCACTTTCTATTACTTTCCATTACATTACAAATTCCATTCCATTCCATTTCACATTCTATTCCATTGAACATTCCATTCTACGTTCCATACCATTCCATTACACATTCCATTCCGCATTCCATTCCATTTCATTCCACAGTCCATTTCAAATTCCATTGCATTCCAGTCCACATTCAATTCCATTGCATTCCACTTTCCATTCCTCGTTCCATTCCATTTCATTCCACAGTCCATTTGAAATTCCATTGCATTCCATTCCACATTCAATACCATTGCATTCCACATTCCATTCCATATTCCATTCCATTCCATTCCACATTCCATTACACATTGGATTGCATTCCATTCCAGATTCTGTTACACATTCTATTCCACATTCCATTCCACAATCCCGTCCATCCAATTACACATTCCTTTCTATTCAATTCCACTTTCCATTACACATTCCATTGCATTCCAGTCCACATTCCATTCCACATTCCATTCCATACCATTCCACATTCCATTCCACTTTCAATTACTTTACATTCCAGACAGATGTCATTCCATTCTATTTCACATTCCATTCCACATTCCATTCCATTTCATTCCATTCCATGTTCCATTCCTCATTGTATTTCATTCCATTCCACATTGCATTCCATTGCATTCCATTCCACATTCCATTCCACTTTCCATTCCATTCCATTCCACATGCCATTCCCCATTTCATTCCATTCCTTTCCACATTTCATTCCACATTCCATTCCACCTTCTATTCCATTCCATTCCACCTTCCATTACACGTTCCGTTACATTCCATTCCATATTCTGTTGCATTCCATTGCACATTCCATTACATTCAATTTCACTTTCCATTCCATTTCATTCCACATTCCATTCCATTCCAATCCAAGTTCCTTTCCATTCCATTTCACATTCCTTTCCAATCCATTACATTCCAGTTTCCATTCCTTTCCATTCCATTCCATATTCCATTCTTTCCTTTACACATTTCATTGCATTCCATTCCACACTCCATTCCATTCCAATCCCTTCCATTCCACATTCCATTCCATTCCATTCCACATATCATTCCATGTTGCATTTTTTGTTCCATTCTGTGTCCCATTCCACGTTCTATTCCACGTTCCATTCCACGTGCCATTGCATTCCATTCCACATTCCATTCCAAATTACATTCCATTCTATTCCACATTCCATACCTGTAAATTCCATTCCATTCCATATTCCATTCCTTTGCATTAAAAATTCCATTCCACATTCAGTTGCTTTCCATTCCACATTCCATTCCGCATTCCATTCCATTCTATTCCACATTCCATTACATTCCATTCCATATCCCATAACCGTACTTTCAACATTCCATTCCACTTTCCATTCCACGTTCCATTCCACATTGCACTACATTCCATTACAGATTTAATTCCTCATTTCATTCCACTATACATTCCACATTCCATTCCACATTCCAACGATATTCCATACCATTCCTTTCCTCATTCCATTCCACATTCCATTCCATTACATTCCACGATCCATTTCCTTCCATTCCACTTTCAATTTCACATTCCATTCCACTTTCCATTATTTCACAATCCATTCCATATTTCCTTTCAATTTCCTTTCCATTCCATTCCATTACACATTCCATTGCATTGCAATCAACATTCCATTCCATTCCACGTTCCATTCCGTTTCACATTCCATTCCATTCCATTCCATTCCGCATTCCATTCCTTTCCATTCCTCATTCCATTCCTTTCCATTCCACATTCCATTCCATTCCATTCCACATTACATTCCATTCAATTTCACTTTCCATTCCATTACATTGCATTCCAAATTCCATTCCATTAGATTCCACATTCCATTCAATTCCATTCCATTCTATTCCACATTCCATTCCATTTCATATTATTCCACTTTCCACTCCATTCCATTCCACATTCCATTCAATTACTTTCCACATTCCATTTCACATTCTCTTCCACGTTCGATTCCATTCCATTCCATATTGTATTCCATTACATACCACACTATTGTCTGTTCCATTACACATTCCTTTCCACATTCCATACCACATTACATTCCATTCCATTCCACCTTCCATTCCATTCCATTCCACGTTTCATTCCGTTCCACATTCCATTCCATTCCATTCCGCATTCAACGTTCCTGTCCACGTTCCATTCCACGTTCCATCCCACCTTCCATTCTAATCCATTCCACGATCCCTTCCTTTCCGTATCGTATTTCATTCCACATTCCATTTCATAATCCATTCCACATTCCATTCCACATTCCATTCCATTCCATTCCACGTTCCATTCCACATTTCATTCCATTCCATTCTATTCCACATTGAATTCCATTCCATTCCACATTCCATTCCATTCCGTTGCACATTCCATTCCACATTCCATTCCACGTTCCTTTCCACTTTCCTTTCCATTCCATTACACATTCCATTCCATTCCTTTCCGCATTCCATGCCTTTCCATTCCACATTCCATTCCATTCAATTTCACATTCCATTACATTACAATGCATTCCACATGCCATTACATTCCATTCTGCATTCCATTCTGTTCCAACCCATTTAATTCCACATTCCATTCCATTCCATTCTATTCCACATTCCATTCCACATTCCATTCCCATTCCTTTCTGCTCCATTCAACATTCCATTGTACATTAAATTCCATTCCAATACACTATATTCCACATTCCATTATATTCCAGATTCCACATTCAGTTCCATTCCATTCCACATTTCATTCCAAATTGCATTGCATTCCATTTCACATTCCATTCCACATTCCATTCCACATTACATTCCAGATTGCATTTCACATTCCTTTGCACATTGCATTCCATTCCCTTCCACATTCCATTCCACATTCCATTCCATTCCATTCCACTTTCCATTCCATTACTTTACACATTCCAATCCTTTCCACATTCCATTCCACATTCCATTCCACATTCCTTTCCATTCCATTTTACGTTGCATTCCACAATCCGTTCCACATTCTTTTACACTTCCCATTCCTTTGCATTCCACATTCCATTCCACAATCCACTCCTCATTTCATTCCACATTCCATACCTTTCCACTGCACGTTCCATTTCACATTCCGTTGCATATTCCATGCCGTTCCATTCCACTTCCCATTCCATTCCATTCCACATTCCAATCCATTCCATTCCGCTTTCCATTCCACGTTCCATTCTTCATTCTATTCCAAGTTCCTTTCCATACCATTCCAGGTTTTATTCCACATTCCATTCCATTCCATTCTACATTCCATTCCATATTCCATTCCATTCCATTCAATATTCCATTCCTTTCCATTCCACTTTCCATTCCATTCCATTCTACATTCAATTCCATTACTTTCCACATTCCATTCCATTCCATTCCACATTCCATTGCACATTCCATACCACATCCCATTCCATTACACATTCCATTCCATTCCGTTCCACATTCCATTCCATTCCGACCCACATTCAATTCCATTCCATTCCATTCCATTTCACATTCCATTCCATTACATTACATCCACATTTCGTTCCACATTCCATCCCATTCCATTCAATATTCCATTCTATATTCCATTCCATTCCATTTCACATTCCATTCCATTCCATTCCATTCCATTCCACATTCCATTCCATTCCATTCCACTCCATTTTCCATTCCATTACTTTCCCCTCCATTCCACATTCCATTGCATTACATTTGACATTCCATTACACATTCCATTCCACATTCCATTTCACATTCCATTCCATTCCGTTACACATTCCATTCCACACTCCATTCCACATTCCATTCAACATTACATTTCACATTACATTCCATTCCACATTCCATTCCACATTCCGTTCCATTCCACTGCAAATTTCATTTAACCTTCCATTCTATTCCACTCCATATTCCATTTCATATTCCAGTCCATTCCATTCCACATTCCATTTCACATTCCATTTAACATTGCATTCCATTCCACTCCACATTCCATTTCACATTCCAGACCATTCCATTCCACGTTCCATTCCATGTTCCATTCCATTCCATTCGACTATCCATTCCATTCCATTCCATGTTCCATTTCATTCCATTCCACATTCCGTTCCACATTCCATTCCGTTCCGTTCCATTCCATATTCCGTTGTATTCCAATCAACATCGATTCCATTCCATTCCATGTTCCATTCCATTCCACATTCCATTCTATTGCATTCCACATTCCATTCCATTCCATTACACATTCCATTCCATGACTCTCCACATTGAATTCCACATTCCTTTCCATTCCATTCTATTCCACATTCTCTTCCATTCCATTCCACATTCCATTCCATTCCATTCCACATTCCATTCCACATTCCATTCCGCTTTCCTTTCTACGTTCCATTCCATTCCATTCCACATTCCATTCCATTCCATTTCACATTCCATTCCATTCCATTCCACATTCCGTTCCATTCCATTCCATTCCACATTCCATTCCACGTTATATTCAACATTCCATTCCATGTTCCATTCCATTTTCTATTCCACATTCCTTTCCATTCGATTTCACTTTCCATACCATTGCATTCAACTTCATTGCACATTCCATTTCATTCCATTCTGCATTCCATACCATTCCATTCCATTTTATTCCACATTCAATTCCACATTCAATTCCATTCCATTCCACATTCCATTCCATTCCATTCCACATTTCATTCCGCATTCCATTCCATTCCATTAAACTCCACTTTCCATTACTTTCCGTCGCACTTTCCCTTCCACATTACATTCCACGTTCCATTCCACATACCAATCCACAATCCATTCCACATTCCATTCCACGTTCCATTCCTAACATTCTACGTTCCTTTCCACGATCTATTCCATTCCATTCCACGTCGCATTCCAAAATCCATTGCACTTTCCATTCCATGTTCCATTCCACATTCCATTCCAAGTTCCATTGCACGTTTCATTCCATACCATTACATGCTCCATTCCACATTCCACTCCATTCCATTCCGAGTTCCATTCCACACTCCATTCCACATTCCATTTAACATTCCATTTCACATTCCATTCCAATCCATTCCACATTCCATTTCACATTCCGTTAAACATTCCATTCCATTCCACTCCACATTCCATTTAACATTCCATTCCATTTCACTCCACATTCCATTTCGCATTCCAGTTCATTCCATTCCACATTCCATTCCACATTCCATTTAACATGCCATTCCATTCCACTCCACATTCCATTTCACATTCCAGTCCATTCCATTCCAATTTCCATTCCATGTTCCATTCCATTCCATTAGCCATTTCATTCCAATCCGTGTTCCATTTCGTTCCATACCACATTCCATTCCACATTCCATACCACATTCCAATCCGTTCCATTCCACGTTCCATTCCACATTCCATCCCGCATTCCATTCTATTCCATTCTACTCCATTCCATGTTCCATTCCATTTCATTCCATTAAACTTTTCATTCGATTCCATTCAACATTCCATTCCAGGTTCCATTCCACGTTCCATTCGATTTCCCATTTGACATTCCATTTCACTTTCCATTCCACATTGCATTTCATTCCATTCCACATTCCATTTCATTCCCTTCCACATTCCATTCCACGTTCCATTCCACGTTTCATTGCACGTTTGATTCACCTTCCATTTCAATTTCCATTCCATGTCCTATTCCACGTCCCTTACCATTCCATTCCACATTCCATTCCACCTTCCATTCCGCGTCCCATTCCACGTCCAATTCCAATCCATTCCATATTCCATTCCATTCAATTCCACATTCCTTTCCATTTCTTTCCATTCCTTTCCACATTGTATTGCATTCCATTCCGTTCCACATTCGTTTCCATGTCATTCCACATTCCATTGCATTCCATTACAAATTCCAATCTGTTCAATTGCACATTCCATTCCACATCACATTCACTTCTATTCCACATTCCATTCCATTCCATACCAAGTTTCTATTCCCCGTTCCATTCTACGTTCAATTGCACGTTCCATTGCCCGTTGCATACCATTCCATTCCACGTTCCATTGCATTCCATTCCATATTCTGTGCCATTCCATTTGACGTTCCATTCCACTTCTATTCCACATTCCATTCCACATTCAATTCATTTCAATTCCACATTCCATACCATTCCATTCCGTATTCCATTCCACGTTCCTTTCCATTCCATTACACATTCCATTCCACCTTCCATTTCACATTCGATTCAAATCCATTCCACATTCCATTCCTTTCCATTATTCATTCCATACCACATTCCATTAAATTCCATTACATATTCCATTCCTCTTTCCATTCCATTCCATTCCATTCCACGTCCCATTCCACTTTCCATTCCACATTCTTTTCCACTTTCCATTCCATTCCATTCCACATTCCATTCCACAATCCATTCCATTACATTACACATTGCATTCCACATTCCTTTCGATTGCATTCCACGTTCCATTCCATGTTCCATTCCACGTTAAATTCTATTCCATTGTATTCCATTCCACTTTCCAATTCATTTCATTCCAAATTCAATTCCACATTCCATTCCACGTTGCATTTCACATTCCTTTCCACATTCCATTTCACATTCTATTCCATTCCACTCCACATTCCATTCCACGTTCCATTACACATTAAATTCCATTCCATTCCATACCTTTCCACTTTCCATTTGATTCCATTTCGCATTCCATTCCACATTCCATTCAACATTCCATTTCATGTTCCTTTCCACGTTCCATATGACGTTCCATTCCATTCCATTCCATTCCACATTGCATTTCATTCCATTCTACATTGCATTTCACATTCCGTTTCACATTCCTTTCCGAAGTACATGTCGCCTGCCATTTCATATTCCATTCCATTACATTCCATTACATTCCACATTCCATTCCATTCCAATCCACATTCCATTCCTTTCCATTTCACGTTACATTCCATTCCACATTCCATTCCTTTCCATTCCACATTCCATTCCACTACATTCCACCTTCCTTTCCACATTCCATTCCACAATACATTCCACGTTCCTTTCCATTCCATTCCACATTCCATTGCATTCCACATTCCATTCTATTGAATTCCACATTCCATTCCAATCCATTCCACCTTTCATTCCATTCCATTTTATTCCGCATTCCAATCCATGTTCCATTCCACTTTCCTTTCCATTCCATTCCACGTTCCATTGCGTGTTCCATTCTACTATCCTTTACATTGAATTCCACATTCCATGCCATTCCATTCCACATTCATTTCCATTTCGTTCCACATTCCATTCCATTCCATTCCATATTCCATTCCTTTCCATTCCACATTACACTCCATTCCATTCCACTTTCCATTCCACATTCCATTCCCTTCCATTCCACATTCCATTCCACATTCCATTCCATTCCGTTACACGGTCCGTTCCATTCCACATTTCATTCCACATTCTATTCCATTCCATTCCACATTCAATTCCACATTCCATTCCATTCCATTCTACATTCCATTCCACATTCCATTCCATTTCATTCCATTAAACTTTTCATTCCATTCCATTCCACATTCCATTCCACGTTCCATTCCACGTTCCATTCGACGTTCCATTTCACTTTCCATTCCACGTTCCATTCCAATTTCCATTCCACATTCCATTCCATTCCATTCCACCTTCAATTCCACTTTCCATTCCACATTCCATTCCATGCCATTCCAACTTCCATTCCACTTTCCATTCAAGTTTCCATTTCACGTTCGATTCCACGTTTCATTTCTCTTTCCATTCCTCGTCCCATACCATTTCCCATACCATTCCATTCCATTCCACATTCCATTCCACGTTCCATTCCACTTTCCATTGCCTTTTCCATTCCACTTTCCATTCCACGTTCCATACCAGTTTCCATTGCCCGTTCCATTCCACTTTCCATTCCATGTTCCATTCCACGTCACATTCCCCATCCAATTCCAATCTATTCCATATTCCATTCCATTGAATTCCACATTCCTTTCCATTCCTTTCCATTTCATTCCACATTGTATTGCATTTCGTTCCATTCCACATTTGATTCCATTCCATTCCACATTCCATTGTATTCCATTAAACATTCCATTCCATTCCATTCCACATTCCATTCCACATCATATTCCCTTCTATTCCGCATTCCATTCCATTCCCTTCCACGTTGTATTCCACGTTCCATTCCACATTCAATTGCACGTTCCATTTCACCTTCCATTCCATTCCATTCCACGTTCTATTGCATTTCAGTCCATCTTCCGTGCGATTCCTTTCGATATTCCATTCCACGTTCCATTCCACATTCCATTCCACATTGCTTTCCATTCCATTCCACATTCCATACCATTCCATTCCATGTTCCATTCCACATTCCATTCCATTCCACTTTCCATTCCACCGTCCATTCCTCATTCCATTTCACATTCCATGCAATTCCATTCCACATTCCATGCAATTCCATTCCACATTCCATTCCTTTCCATTATTCATTCCATTACACATTCCATTCCATTCCATATTGCTGGAATATTGTGGAATATTGCATATTCCACATTCCATTATGCATTTCTTTCCATTTCATTCCACATTCCATTCCATTCCATTCCAATCCATTCCACATTGCATTCCATTCTGTTCTACATTCCATTCCATTCCACATTCCATTCCATTCCTTTCCATTAAATTCCAAATTCCAGACAACATTCCACTCAATTCCACTCCACATTCCATTCCATCGCTTTCCACATTCCATTCCGTTCCATTCCGTTCAATTCCATTCCATTCCATACTAGGTTCCATTCGAAGTTCCATTCCATGTTCCATTCCATTCCATTCCACGTTCCGTTCCATTCCATTCCACATTCTATTCCATTCCATTCCACATTCATTTCCATTCTATTCCACCTTCCATTGCATTCAATTCCATTCCAATCCATATTCCATTCCACTTTCCATTCCATTCCACATTCCATTCCGCATTCCAGTCCATTCCATTCCACATTCCATTCCACTTTCCACTCCACTCCATTCCACATTTCCCTCCACATTTGATTCCATTTCATTCCACATTGCATTCCATTGGCTTTCATTCCGCAATTCATTCCATTCCATTCCACATTGCATTCCATTCCATTCCATTCCTTTCCACATTCCATTCCATTCCTTTCCACAATCCATTCCATTGCATTCCGCATTCCTTTCAATTCCATTCCACATTTCTTTCCACTTCATTCCACATTCAATTCCATTCCATTTCACATTCCTTTCCAAATTCCATTCCACATTCCATTCCATTCCACACCACTTTCCATTCCATTCAATTCCACATTCGATTCCACATTCCATTCCACGTTCTATTACTTCCCATTCCATTCCAAATTACCTTCCATTCCATTCCACATTCCAATCCACATTCCATTCCATTCCACATTCCATTCTACATTCCATTCCATTCCATTACACATTCCATTCCTCGTTCCATACCATTTCATTCCACAGTCTATTTCAAATTCCATTGCATTCCATTAAACATTCCATTCCACATTCCATTCCATTGCATTCCACATTCTGTTCCACATTCCATTCCATTTCATTCCACATTGCTTTCCATTCCGTTGCATTCCATTCCATTCCATTGCATTCCACATTAGATTCCATTCTGTTCCATTCCACATTCCATCCCATGGCATATAGAATTCGAGTCCATTAAATTCCACATTCCAGTCTACATTGCATTCCTTTCCATTCTAGATTCCATTGCACATTCCATTCCACATTCCATTCGACAATCCCTTCCTTTCCTTTCCACATTCCTTTACATTCCTTTCCACTTTTCATTCCACATTGCATTCCATTCCATTCCACATTATATTCCATTCCATTCCTCACTAAATTCCATTCCACTTTCCTTTCCACATTCCATTGCATTCCATAGCACATTCCATTCCACGTTCCATTCCACTTTCCATTACAATTTCCATTCCACGTTCCTTTACATTCCATTCCACTTTCCATTTCTCATTCCATTGAATTTCTTTCCACTTTCTATTCCATATTCCTTTCCATAAACTATACCACACTCCTTTCCGTACGATTCCACATTCCATTAAACATTTCATTCCACATTCCAGCACATTCCATTCCACATTCCATTCCATTCCATTCCACATTCCATTCCTCTTTGCCTTGCATTCATTTCCACATTCCATTCCACACTCCATTCCAGTTTCCTTTCCAATACATTCCACGTTCCATTTCACGTTCCATTCCACAGTCCACTCCACATTACATTCCAGATTCCATTCCATTCCATTGCACGTTCCACTTCACTATCAATTCCTTTCCACTTCACGTTGCATTCCACATTCCTTTGCACATTCCATTCCATGTTCCATTCCATTCCATTGCACGTTCCATTCCATATTCCATTCCACATTCCATTCCAAATTCCATTCCACATTCCATTCCATTCCATACCACATTCCATTCTTTCCACTCCATTACATTCCATTCCACGCTCCATTCCACTTTCCATTGAATTCTATTCCGCATTTCACTCCTTTCCATTCCACATTCCATTCCATTCTATACCACATTCCATTCCATTCCATTCCTTTCGACGTTCCATTCCACTTTCCATTAAATTCTAATCCACATTCCATTGCATTCCATTCCACATTCCAGTCCATTCCAATCCACATTTCATTCCACATTTCATTTCATTCCATTCCACTTTCCATTCCGCTTTCCATTCCCTTCAATTCCACATTCCATTTCATTTCTTTCCATTCCACTCCACATTCCATTCCGTTCCATTCTACATTCCATTGCACATTACATTCCACGCTGCATTCCACATTCCATACCTCGTTCTATTCCACATTCCATTCCAAGTTCCATTCCACGTTCCATTCTATTCCATTCCACGTTCCATTGCACATTCCATTCCATTCCACATTCCATTGCATTTTCCATTCCATTCCACGTTCAATTCCACGTTCCCTTCCACATTATATTCCATTCCGTTCCACGTTCCATTTCCCATTCCTTTGCCTATTCCATTCCACGTCCCATTCCACTTTCCATTCCACATTTCATTCCATTCCACATTCCATTCCACTTTCCATTAAATTCAATTCCACATTCCCTCCACATTTCATTCCACGTTCCATTCCAAGTTTCTTTCTACGTTTCATTCCACATTCTATTCCATTGCATTCCATGTTCCATTCCATTCAATTCCACGTTCCTTTTCATTCCGTTTCATATTCCATTCCATATTCCATTTCACAATGCATTCCACATTCCATTTCACTTTCCATTCCATTCCATACCATTCCATTTCACATTCCATTCATTCCACTCCACATTACGTTACACGTTCCATTCCACATTCCTTCCCCTTTTCAATGCACGTTCCATTCCATTCCATTCCACTTTCCATTCCACATTGCTTTTCACATTCCATTCCACATTTCATTTCACATTCCTTTCCATTCCACATTCTATTCCATTCCATTCCACATTCCATTTCACATTCTATTCCACATTTCATTTCACATTTCACATTCCATTCCACATTTCATTTCACATTCCATTCCATTCCATTTCAGATTCCATTCCACATTCCGTTCCACATTCCAATTCATTCCATTCCACATTCCATTCCATTGCATTCCACATTCCAATCCACATTCCGTTCCATTCTATTGCACATTACATTCCATTCCACTCCACATTCCCTTCCTTTCCATTCCACGTTCCATTCCATTCCATTGCATTCCACATTTCATTCCATTCAATTCTGCATTCCATTCCATTCCATTCCATTTCATTCCACATTACATTCCATTCCATTCTATTCCAAATTGAATTTCATTACGTTCCGCATTCCATTCTGTTTCATGCCAAATTCCCTTGCATTCCATTCCACATTCCATTTCATTCTATTGCATTCCATTCCACATTCCTCTGCATTCCATTCGTTTCCACATTCCGTTACTTTTCGTTCCGCATTCCATTCCACGTCCCATTCCATTTCTTTCCACATTCCATTCTACGTTCCATTCCACATTCCATCCCACATTCCATTACATATTCCGTTCCATTCCTTTCCACATTCCACACGGTTCCATTGCATTCTGTTCCACATTCCATTCCATTCCATTCCACATTCCATTCCAATTTCCATTCCATTCCATTCCACATTCCATTCCAAATGCCATTCCATTCCATTTCACATTCCATTCCACATTCAACTCCATTCCAATCCACATTCCATTCCATTCCATCCAACCTTCCATTCCATTCCACATTCCATTCCATTCCATTCCAAATTCCATTCCATTCCATTCCACATTCCGTTCCACATTCCATTCCAAATTTCCATCCCCTGCATTCTATTACACATTCCATTTCATTCCATTCCACATTCCATTCCATTCCATTCCTGATTCCATTCCACATTCCTTTCCACATTCATTTCCACGTTCCATACCATTCCATTCCACATTCCTTTCCATTCCATTCCACATTCCATTCCATTGCATTCCACATTCCATTCCATTGCATTCCACATTCCATTCCATTGAATTGCGCATATCATTCAATTCCATTGCATTCCACATTCCATTCCATACCATTTTGCCTTAATTTGCACTCCATTCCATTCTATTCCACATTCCATTACATTCCACTCCACATTCTATTCCACATTGTATTCCGCTTTCCATTCCATTTCGTTCCACATTCCATTCCATTCCATTCCAACTTCCATTCCACATTCTATTCCTCTTTCTATTCCATTTCGTTCCACACTCCACTCCATTCCTTTCCACATTCCATCCCACGTTCTATTCCATTCCATTCCACATTCCATTGCATTCCACTCCACATTCCATTCTATTCTATTGCTTATTTCTTTACATCCCATTGTATAACGCTTTCCATTCCATTCCATTCCAATTCCATTCCATTCCATTCCATTCTACGTTCCTTTCCGTTCCATTCCAAGTTCCATTCCACATTCCATTCCACATTCTATTCCACGTTCTATTCCATTTCAATCCACTTTCCATTCCATTTCATTCCACATGCCTTTCCATTCGATTCCACATTCCTTTCCACATTCCATTCCACATTCCATTCCACTTTGCATTCCACATACCACTCCACATTGCATTCCATTCCATTCCACTTTCCTTTCAACATTCCATTCCACAAACCATTCCGTTCCATTCCACATTCCATTCCACATTCCTTTCCACATTCCATTCTGTTCCATTCCTCATTCCATTGTGTTCAATTCCACTTTCCTTTCCACATTCTACTCCATTCCTTTCCACGTTCCTTTCCATTCCATTCCACATTACATTAATCATTCTATTCCACATTCCATTCCATCTTCCATTCCATTCCATTCCACGTTCCTTTCCACATTCCATTCGATTCCATTCCAATTTCCATTCCATTCCATTCCACACTCCATTCCATTCCATTCCACATTCCATTCCATTGAATTCCACGTTGCCTTCCACCTTCTATTTCATTCCATTCCACTTACCTTTCCACATTCCATTCCACATTCCATTCCACATTATATTCTTTTCCATTCCACATTCCATTCCACATTTCATTACACATTCCATTCTATTCCATTCCACATTCCATTCCACATTCCATTCCACATTCCATTCCATTCCATTCCACATTCCATTCCACGTTTCATTCCATCCCATTCCACTTTCCATTCCATTCCATTCCACATTCCATTCCACATTCCATTTCACATACTATTCCATTCCATTCCACATTCCACTGCATTGCATTCCTCATTCCATTCCATTCTTTTCCACGTTCCATTCATTTCCACATTCCATTCCACATTACATCCCATGTTCCATTCCATGCCATTCCACGTTCCATTACACGTTCCATTCCATGATCCACTCCATTCCTTTCCACGTTCCATTCCAAATTATATTCCATTGCATTTCAAGTTCCCTTTAACATTCCATTGAACATTCCATTTGACTATACATTGCGTTCCATTCCGAATTCCATTCCACACTCCACTCGACATTCCATTCCTCATTCCTTTCGACTTTCCATTGCATTCCATAACACATTCCATTCCACACTCCAGTCGACATTTCTTTCCACATTGCATTCCACACTGTATTCCACATTCCATTCCAGATTCCAGTCCATTCCATTCAACATTCATTTCCACTTTCAATTACATGTTCCATTCCTCGTTCCATTCCATGTTCCATTCCACCTTCCATTCCATTCCATTTCTCGTTTCATTCCACATTCCATTCCATTATATTCCATTCCATTCCACTCTACATTCCCTTCCACATTTCATTCCACATTCCATTCCAATTTCCATTCCACATTCGTTTCCCCTTTCCATGCTACGTTCCATTCCACATTCCATTCCATTCCATTCCACTTTCAATTCCACGTTCCATTCCATTCCATTCAACTTTCCATTCCGTATTCCATTGCACATCCCATTCCACGTTCCTTTGCATGTTCCATTCCACTTTCCATTCCACTTTCCATTCCATGTTCCATTCCACATTCTATTACATTCCATTCCACTTTCCATTCAACATTCCATTCCACATTACATTCCGTTCCATTCCACATTCCATTCCACATTCCATTCCACATTCCATTCCACATTCCTTTACATTCCACTTTCCATTCCACATCTCATTCCACATTCCATTCAACATTCCATTCCATTCCATTCCACATTCCATACCACAGTCCATTGTATTTCATTCCACATTCCATTCCACATTCCTTTGCATTCCAATTCACAATCCATTCCACATTCCATTCCATTCCATTCCTTTACACATTCCATTAAACATTCCATTCCACTTTCCATTCCTCAGTCCATTCCACATTCCATTCCACTTTCCATTCCACATTCCATTCTCATTCCATTGACTTTGTTTCTACTTTCCATTCCACATTCCATTGCATTCCAATTCACATGCCATTCCAGTCAATTCCACATTTCATTCCATTGCATTGCATTCCACATTCTCCTGCATTCCATTCCGCATTCCATGCCATTCCATTCCATTCCATTCCACTTTTCATTACATTCCTTTCCACATTCCAATCCATTCCATTCCACTTTCCATTCCACATTCCATTCCACATTCTATTCCACATTCCATTCCATTTCATTCCACGTTCTTTCCTTTCCAATCAACATTGCATTCCACGTTCCATTTGACGTCCTACTCCGTTCCATTCCACCTTCCATTCCACATTCCACACCACGTTCTGTTCCACCTTCCATTCCATTCAATTCGACGTTCCATTCCATCTTCCATTCCATTTCATTCCACGTTCCATTGCACATACCATTGCACTTTCATTCCATGTTCCATTCCACATTCCATTGCACGTTGCATTACAAGTTCCATTCCAAGTTCCATTCCACTTTCCATTGCATTCCATTCCACTTTCCATTCCACATTAAATTCCATTCCATTCCACATAATATTCAACATTCCATTCCATTCCACTTTCCATTCCTCATTAAATTCCATTCCATTCCAGATACAATTCAACATTGCATTCCACATTCCATTCCACTTGCCATTCCATTGCACTCCACATTCCATTCCCCATTGCATTCCAGTCCATTCCACATTCCATTCCACATTTCATTACATTAAGTTCCACATTGCATTCAACATTCCATTGTACTTTCCATTCCACGTTTCATTCCACATTGCATTACACGTTCCATTCCAAGTTCCATTCCATTCCATTCCATTCCTCGTTTCATTCCACTTTCTATTCAACTTTCCATTCCACATTCCATTCCTTTCCTTCCTACCTTCCATTCCATTAAACATTCCATTTCACATTGCATTCCATTCTACATCGAATTCCATTCCATTCCACATTGCATGCCACATTCCATTCCATTCCATTCCATTTCTTTCCACATTCCATTCCACATTCTGTTCCACATTGCATTCCATTCCATTCTATTCCATATTCCATTCTATTCCTTATTCCATTCCATTTCATTCAAAATTGCATTCCATTGCATTCCACATTCCATTCCACATACCATTCCACATTCCATTCCACATTCCATTCCATGTTCCATTCCATTCCATTCCACATTCCATTCCATTCCGTTCGACATTCCATTCCATTCAATTCCATATTTCATTCAAGGCCATTGCATTCCACATTCTATTCCATTCGATTCCGCATTCCCTTCCTTTCCATTCCATTCTATTCCACCTTGCATTCCATTCCTTTCCTCATTCCATTCCATTCCATTTCACTTTCCATTCCACATTCTGTTCCACATTCTATTCCACTTTCTGTTCCATTTCATTCCACATTCCTTTGCATTCAATTCGACATTCCATTCCACGTTCTATTCCATTCCATCCCACATTCCATTCCACTCCATTCCACATTCCATTCCATTCAATTCCTCATTTCATTCCATGGCATTGCATTCTATATTCCATTCCATTCCATTCGTCATATCATTCCATTCCATTGCATTCCACATTCCATTCCCATTCCCTTGCTTTCCGTTCTGTTCTATGCTACATTCCATTTCATTCCATTGCACATTCCATTCCATATTCCATTGTACATTCCATTCCATTCCATTTTGTTACACATTCCATTCCATTCCGTTCCACATTCCTTTCAATTACATTCCACATTCCATTCCATGTTCCATTCCATATTCCATTCCCCGTTCCACTCACTTCAATTCTACCTTCCATTCCATGTTCCATTCCAGTCCATTCCACGATCCATTCCACATTCAATTCTGTTCCATTTTACTTTCCATTCCACATTCCATTTCACGTTGAATTCCACGTTCCATTCCATTCCATTTCATTCCATTCTGGATTCCTTTCATTCCATTCCAAAATTTATTTGACTTTCCATTCGATTCCATTCCACATTCCATTCCATTTCATTCCACTTTCTATTCCATTCCATTGCACATTTCATTCATTTCAATTCCACATTACATTCCACTTTCCATTCCACATTCCATTCAACATTCCATTCCACGTTCCGTTCCAGGTTCCATTCCATTCCATTCCATGATCCATTCTACATTCCTTTCCATTCCATTCCACGTTCCATTCCACATTCCATTGTACATTCCATTTCAAGTTCCATTCCACATTCCATTCCACGTTCCATTCCACGTTGAATTCCACGTCCCATTCCATTCAAGTTAAATTCCACATTCCACTCTTTTGCTTTCCATGTTCCATTCCATTCAAGTTAAATTCCACATTCCATTCTTTTGCTTTCCAAGGTTCCATTCCACCTTCGATTCCATTCCATTCCACTTTCCAATCCAAGTTCCATTCCACATTCCATTCCATTCCAATTCACATTCTATTACACATTTCATTCGAATTCCTTTAGCTTTAAATTCCACATTACATTTCACATTCCATTCCGTTCCATTCCACATTCCATTACGTTCCATTCCACATTTTATTCCACATTCCACTCCCTTCCATTCCACATTCCATTCCACATTCCATGCCACATTCCATTCCATTCCATTCCACATTCCATTCCACATTCCATGCCACATTCCATTCCATTCCATTCCACATTCCTTTCCACATTCCATGCCACATTCCTTTCCATTCCATTCCACATTCCATTCCACCTTCCATTCCACATTCCTTTCCGCATTCCATTCCATTTCATTCCACATTCCATTCCACATTCCATTCCACATTGCATTCCACATTCCCTTTCACTTTCCATTCCATTCCATTCCACATTCCATTCCATATCCCATTCCATTCCATTCCATATCCCATACGACATTCCATTCCACATTCCATTCCAATCCATTCCACATTCCATACTACATTCTATTCCATTGCATTCCTCGTTCCATTCCATTCCATTTCACATTCTATTCCACATTGCATTCCACGTTCCATTCCATTCCATTCCACGTTCCTTTCAACTTTACATTGCAGACTCCATTCCACGTTTCATTCCACATTCCATTCCACATTCCGTTCTGCGTTCCATTCCATGTTTCATTCCATTCCATTCCACGATCCATACCACATTCCATTCCGTTCCATTTCACTTTCCATTCCACATTCCATTCCACGTTCCATGCCATGTTCCATTCCACGTTCCTTTCCTTTCCATTTCACTTATCATTCCACATTGCATTCCATTCCGCATTCCATACCACATTCCATTCCATTGCATTTCACATTCCATTAAATATTCCAATTTCCATTTCACGTTCCATTCCACATTCCATTCCACGTTCTTTGCACATTCCATTCCACATTCCATTCCACATTCCATTCCATTCCATCCCACATTCCATTCCACTTTCTGTTCCTTTCCATTCCACATTCCATTCCGTACCATTCCACATTGCATTCCATTCAATTCTACATTGCATTCCAGTACATTCCTTTCCAAATTCCATTGCATTCCATTCCATTCCGTTCCATTCCACATTCCATTCCATTCCATTCCACATTCCTTTCCATTCCATTACACATTTCATTCCATTCCATTCCATTCCACTTTCCATTCCACATTCTGTTCCTTTCCATTCCACATTACATTCCACATTCCATTACATTTCATTCCACATTCCATTCCATTCCATTCCACATTGCATTGCACATTCCATTCCATTCCATTCCATATTCCATTCCACTCCATTCCATTCCACATTCCATTTCACATTCCACTCCATTGCATTCCACATTGTATTGCACATTCCATTCCATTCCATTCCACTTTCCATTCCATGCCACTCCATTCCATTCCATTCCACTTTCCATTGCACATTAAGTTCCATTCCATTCCAAATTCCATTCCATTCCATTCCACATTCCATTCCATTCCAGAATCCATTCCATTGCATTCCACGTTCAATTCCACATTCCATTCCGTATTCCATTCAACTCCATTCCACATTCCATTCCATTCCATTACACTTTCCATTGCACATTCCATTCCATTCCATTCCACATTCCATTCCATTCCATTCCATTCTACATTCCATTCCACATTGCATTCCATTCCATTCCACATTGCATTGCACATTCTATTCCATTCCATTCCACTTTCCATTCGCTTCCATTCCATTCCATTCCATTCCATTCCACATTCCATTGCACATTCCATTCCATTCCATTTCACATTGCTTTCCATGTTCCATTCCGAGTTCCATTCTGCATTCCGTTCCACATTCCATTCCATTGCATTTCACATTCAATTTCACGTTCCATTCCACATTAAATTCCACAATGCATTCCGTTCCATTCCACATTCCATTACAGATTCCTTTACATTCCATTCAACATTCTATTCCATATTCTATTCCATTGAATTCCAAATTTCAATCCACTTTCCTTTACACGTTCTATTCCGCGATGCATTCCACTTTCCATTGCATTCCATTCCACTTTCCATTCCACATTAAATTCCATTCCATTCCACATAATATTCAACATTCCATTCCATTCCACTTTCCATTCCTCATTAAATTCCATTCCATTCCAGATACTATTCAACATTCCATTCCACATTCCATTCCACATGCCATTCCATTGCACTCCACATTCCATTCCCCATTGCATTCCAGTCCATTCCACAATCCATTCCACATTTCATTACATTAAGTTCCACATTGCATTCAACAATCCATTGTACTTTCCATTCCACGTTTCATTCCACATTGCATTACACGTTCCATTCCAAGTTCCATTCCATTCCATTCCATTCCTCGTTTCATTCCACATTCTATTCAACTTTCCATTCCACATTCCATTCCTTTCCTTCCTACCTTCCATTCCATTAAACATTCCATTTCACATTGCATTCCATTCTACATCGAATTCCATTCCATTCCACATTGCATTCCACATTCCATTCCATTCCATTCTATTTCTTTCCACATTCCATTCCACATTCCGTTCCACATTGCATTCCATTCCATTCTATTCCATATTCCATTCTATTCCTTATTCCATTCCATTTCATTCAAAATTGCATTCCATTGCATTCCACATTCCATTCCACATACCTTTCCACATTCCATTCCACATTCCATTCCATGTTCCATTCCATTCCACATTCCATTCCATTCCGTTCGACATTCCATTCCATTCAATTCCATATTTCTTTCAAGTCCATTGCATTCCACATTCTATTCCATTCCATTCTGCATTCCCTTCCTTTCCATTCCATTCTATTCCACCTTGCATTCCATTCCATTCCTCATTCCATTCCATTCCATTTCACTTTCCATTCCACATTCCGTTCCACATTCTATTCTACTTTCCGTTCCATTTCATTCCACGTTCCTTTGCATTCAATTCGACATTCCATTCCACGTTCTATTCCATTCCATCCCACATTCCATTCCACTCCATTCCACATTCCATTCCTTTCAATTCCTCATTTCTTTCCTTGGCATTGCATTCTATATTCCATTCCATTCCATTCGTCATATCATTCCATTCCATTGCATTCCACATTCCATTCCCATTCCCTTGCTTTCCGTTCTTTTCTATTCTACATTCCATTTCATTCCATTACACATTCCATTCCACATTCCATTGCACATTACATTCCATTCCATTTTGTTACACATTCCATTCCATTCCGTTCCACATTCCATTCAATTACATTCCACATTCCATTCCATGTTCCATTCCATATTCCATTCCTCGTTCCACTCACTTCAATTCTACCTTCCATTCCATGTTCCATTCCATTCCATTCCACGATCCATTCCACATTCAATTCTGTTCCATTTTACTTTCCATTCCACATTCCATTTCACGTTGAATTGCACGTTCCATTCCATTCCATTCCATTCCATTCCATTTCATTCCATTCTGGATTCCTTTGCATTCCATTCCAGAATATATTTGACATTCCATTCCATTCCATTCCATTCCACATTCCATTCCATTTCATTCCACTTTCTATTCCATTCCATTGCACATTTCATTCATTTCAATTCCACATTACATTCCACTTTCCATTACACGTTCCATTCAACAATCCATTCCACGTTCCGTTCCAAGTTCCATTCCATTCCATTCCACGTTCCATTCTACATTCCATTCCATTCCATTCCACGTTCCATTCCACATTCCATTGTACATTCCATTTCAAGTTCCATTCCACGTTCCATTCCACGTTCAATTCCACGTCCCATTCCATTCAAGTTAAATTCCACATTCCACTCTTTTGCTTTCCACGTTCCATTCCACCTTCGATTCCAGTCCATTCCACTTTCCAATCCAAGTTCCATTCCACATTCCATTCCATTCCATTTCACGTTCCATTCCAATTCATTTAGCTTTTAATTCCACATTCCATTTCACATTCCATTCCGTTCCATTCAACATTCCATTACGTTGCATTCCACATTTTATTACACATCCCATTCCCTTCCATTCCACATTCCATTCCACATTCCATGCCACATTCTATTCCATTCCATTCCACATTCCGTTCCACATTCCATGCCACAATCCATTCCATTCCATTCCACATTCCTTTCCACATTCCTTGCCACATTCCTTTCCATTCCATTACTCATTCCATTCCACATTCCGTTCCATTCCATTCCACAGTCAATTCCACATTCCATTCCATTCCATTCCACATTCTGTTCGGCATTCCATTCCATTTCATTCCACATTCCATTCCACATTGCATTCCACATTCCCTTGCACATTCCATTCCATTCCATTCCACATTCAATTCCACATCCCATTCCATTCCATTCCATATCCCATACCACATTCCATTGCACATTCCATTCCATTCCATTCCACATTCCATACTACGTTCTATTCCGTTGCATTCTACGTTCCATTTCATTCCATTTCACATTCTATTCCACATTCCATTCCACGTTCCATTCCATTCCATTCCACGTTCCTTTCAACATTGCATTGCAGACTCCATTCCACGTTTCATTCCACATTCCATTCCACATTCCATTTTACGTTCCATTCCATGTTTCATTCCATTCCATTCCACGATCCATACCAAATTCCATTCCATTCCATTTCACTTTCCATTCCACATTCCATTCCACGTTCCCTTCCATGTTCCATTCCACGTTCCATTCTTTTCCATTCCACTTACCATTCCACATTGCATTCCATTCCGCATTCCATACCACATTCCATTCCATTGCATTTCACATTCCATTAAATATTCCTCTTTCCATTTCACGTTCCATTACACATTCCATTCCACGTTCCTTTGCACATTCCATTCCACATTCCATTCCACATTCCATTCCATTCCATCCCACATTCCATTCCACTTTCTGTTCCATTCCATTCCACATTCCATTCCGTACCATTCCACATTGCATTCCATTCAATTCTACATTGCATTCCAGTACATTCCTTTCCACATTACATTGCATTCCATTCCATTCCGTTCTGTTCCACATTCCATTCCATTCCATTCCACATTTCTTTCCATTCCATTACACATTTCATTCCATTCCATTCCATTCCACATTCCATTCCATATTCTGTTCCTTTCCATTCCACATTCCATTCCACAATCCGTTCCATTCCATTCCACATTCCATTCCACTTTCCATTCCACATTACATTACATTTCATTCCACATTCCATTCCATTCCATTCCATTCCATTCCACATTGCATTGCACATTCTATTCCATTCCATTCCACTCCATTCCATTCCACATTCCATTTCACATTCCACTCCATTGCATTCCATATTGTGTTGCACATTCCATTCCATTCCATTCCACTTTTCATTCCATGCCATTCCATTCCATTCCATTCCACATTCCATTGCACATTAAGTTCCATTCCATTCCACATTCCATTCCATTCCATTCCACATTCCATTCCATTCCACATTCCATTCCATTCCATTCCACATTCCATTCCATTCCATTCCAGAATCCATTCCATTGCATTCCACATTCAATTCCACATTCCATTCCGTATTCCATTCAACTCCATTCCACATTCCATTCCATTCCATTAAACTTTCCATTGCACCTTCCATTCCATTCCATTCCACATTCCATTCCTTTCCATTCCATTCTACATTCCATTCCAGATTCCATTCCATTCCATTCCACATTGCATTGCACATTCTGTTCCATTCCATTCCACGTTCCATTGCATTCCATTCCATTCCATTCCACATTCCATTGCACATTCCCTCCCATTCTATTTCACATTAGTTTCCGTGTTCCATTCCGAGTTCCATTTTGCATTCCTTTCCACATTCCATTCCATTCCATTTCACATTCAATTTCACGTTCCATTCCACATTAAATTCCACAATGCATTCCGTTCCATTCCACAATCCATTACAAATTCCTTTACATTCCATTCCACATTCCATTCCATATTTTTTCCCTTTGAATTCCAATTTCCATTCCACTTTCCTTTACACGTTCTATTCCGCGTTGCATTCCACTTTCCATTCTATTCTATTCCACGTTCCATTCCATTTATTTCAACGTTTAATTTCACTCCGTTCAACATTCCTGTCCACATTCCATTCCACATTCCATTTCACATTCCAGTCCACATTTCACTTCACTTTCCATTCCATTCCACATTCCATTCCATTCCAGTACACATTCCATTCCATTCCATTCCACATTTCATTCCACATTGTATTCCACATTCCATTCCTTTCCACATTCCATTCTACATTCCATTCCATTCCATTCTATTCCACATTCTATTCCATTCCATTCCACATTCCATTCCATTCCATTCCACATTCTATTCCATTCCATTCCACATTCCATCCCATTCCATTCCACATTCCATTCCATTCCATTCCACATTCCATTCCATTCCATTCCACATTCAATTCCACAATCCATTCCACAATCCATTCCATTCCATTACACATTCCATTCCACTCCATTCCACATTTCATTCCATTGCATTGCATTCCACATTCCAATCTGTTCCATTTGGCGTTCCATTCCATTCCATCCCATTCCATTGCATTCTATTCCACATTTTAACACATTCCATTCCACATTCCATTCCATTGCGTTCCACATTCCATTCCACATTCCATTCCATTCCATTCCACTTTCCATTCCACATTCCATTCCATTCCATTCCACATTCCATTCCACATTCCATTCCATTCCATTCCAAATTCCATTCCACAATCCATTCCGTTACATTCAGCATTCCATTCCACGTTCCATTCCATTCCAGTCCACGTTCCATTCCACAATCCATTCCGCTACATTCAGCATTCCATTCCACGTTCCATTCCATTCCAGTCCACGTTCCATTCCACGTTTCGTTCCACATTCCATTCCAAGTTCCATTCCACGTTCCATTCCATGTTCCATTCTATAGCATTCCATTTTCCATTCCATTCCATTCTTCGTTCCTTTTTATTCCGTTTCACATTCCAATCGACATTGCATTTCACATTCCATTTCACATTCCATTCCATTCCATTCCATTAAATTCCACATTCCATTCCATTGCATTCCATTCCATTCCAAATTCCATTCCATTCCATTCCATTCCATTCCACTTTCCTTATCATACCTTCCATTCCACATTTCATTCCACGTTACATTCCTTTGCATTCCATGTTCCATTCCTTTGCATGCCACGTTCCTTTTCATTCTGTTTCGCATTCCATTCCACATTGCATTTTAAATTCAATTCCACATTCCATTTCACATTCCATTCCATTCCATTCAATTCCATTTCTTTCCACATTCTATTCCATTCCATTCTGTTATACATTCCGTACCATTCCATTCCATTCTGCATTCCATTCTTTCCATTCCGCATTCCATTCCTTTCCATTCCTCATTCCTTTCCATTTCATTCCATTCGACATTTCATTCCACATTCCATTCCCTTCCATTCCACATTCCATTCCATTCCATTCCATTCCATTCCACGTTCCATTCCACTATCAATTAAATTCTATTCCACATTCCATTCCACATTCCAGTCCATTCCATTCCACATTCCATTCCATTCAAATCCACATTTCATTTCCCTTTTCATTCCGTTCCATTCCACATTCCATTCCACAATCCCTTCCACATTCCATTCCATGCCATTCCGCATTCAATTCGACATTCCATTCCATTCCTTTCCACATTCCATTCCATTCCATTCTATTCCATTCCACGTTCCATTCCACATTGCATTCCATTCCATTCCACATTCCATTCCACACTCAATTCCACATTCAATTCCACTTTCCAGTCCATTCCATTCCACATTCTATTCCAGATTGTATGCCACGTTCAATGCCACATTCCATTCCACTTTGCATTCCACGTTACATTCCATGTTCCATTCCATTCCATTTCACGTTCCATTCCACATTCCATTCCATCCCATTCCACGTTCCATTCCACAGTCCATTCCACATTCCACTCAACTTTCCAATCCACATTCCATTAAAGTCCATTCCACATTGCGTTCCATTCCATTCCACACTCCATTTCACATTCCATTCCACACTCCATTCAATTCCTTTCCATATTCCATTCCACATTGCGTTCCATTCCATCCCACACTCCATTCCACATTCCATTCCACACTCCATTCCATTCCTTTCCACATTCCATTTCACTTTGCCTTCCACTTTCCATTCCACATTCCATTGCAAATTGCATTCCATTCCATTCCACGTTCGATTCCATTCCATTCCATTCCATTCCACTTTCCATTCCACATTCCATTCCACACTCAATTCCACATTCCATTCCACATTCCATTCCGTTCCAATTCACATTCCATTCCACATTCGATTCGATTTCATTCCACTATCTATTCCACATTCCATTCCATTCCATTCCACATTCCATTAAACATTCCATTTTATTCTATTTCGCGTTCCATTCCATGATACATTCCACAATCCATTCCACATTCCATTCCACATTCCATTTGACATTCCATTCCACATTCCATTCCACATTGCATGCCACATTCCATTCCATTCCATTCCACATTCCATTACACATTCCATTCCATGGTCCATTCCATTCAATCACACATTCCATTTCACAATCCATGAAGTTCCATTCCAGTTTCGATTCCACATTCCATTCCACATTCCATTCTGTTCCTTTCCACATTCCATTCCGCACTCCGTTCCACATTCCATTCCACATACCATTCCATTACATTCCACATTCCATTCCACATTCCATTCCATTCAATCCCACTTTCCATTCAACATTCTATTCCACATTCCATTCCACATTGCTTTCCATTCCATTCCTCTTTCCATTCCATTCCTTTCCACGTTCCATTCCAGGTTACTTTCTATTACATTCCACGTTCAATTCCTCATTCCATTTCACATTGTATTACACATTCCTTTGCTTTCGATTTCATATTCCTTTCCGAATTCCATTCAACATTCCATTCATCCTTCCATTGCGTTCCATTCCACATTCCATTCCACATTCCATTCTACATTCCATTACATTCCATTCCACATTCCATTCCACATTCCATTCCATTCCATTCCACATTCCATTCCACATTCCATTCTACATTCCATTATATTCCATTCAACATGCCATTCCACATTTGATTCCATTCCATTCCACATCTCATTCCACGTTCCATTCCATTCCTTTCCACATTCCTTTCTATTCCATTACACATTCCATTCCACATTTCATTCCTCATCCCATTCCATTCCATTCCACATTCCATTCCACATTCGTTTCCACATTCCATTCCATTCCATTCCACATTACATTCCACATTCCATTCCACATTCCTTTCCATTGCATTCCAGATTCCATTCCACATTCCATTCCATTCCTTTCCAGATTGCATTCCACATTCGATTCAACATTCCATTCTCATTCCATTGAATTTCATTCCACATTCCATTCCACATTCCATTGCCTTCCAATTCTCTTTCCATTCCACATTCCATTCCATTCAATTCCACATTCCATTCCACTTTCCAATCCTTTCCATTCCATTCCACATTCCATTCTGCAGTATATTCCGCAGTCCGTTCCACATTCTTTTCCACTTTCCATTCCATGTTCCATTCTCATTCCATTGAATTTCTTTCCACGTTCCATTTCATTTCGTTCCATGTTCCATTCCACAATCCATTGCATTGCAATTCACATGCCATTCCACATTCCATTCCATTCCATTCCACATTACATTACACATTCCATTCCACATTCCATTCTGCAGTCCATTCCATTCGATTCCACTTTCCATTCCATTGCAATCCACGTTTCATTCCACATTTCATTCCATTCCATTCCACATTCCATTCCACATTCTATTCCACATTCCATTCCACATTCCATTCCATTCCAATTCATATTCCATTCCACATTCCATTCCATTCCATTCCACATTCCTTTCCATTCCATTCCATTCAAATGCACGTTCCATTCCAATTTCCATTGAATTCCATTCCACATTCCGATCTATTCCCGTCCAAATTCCATTCCGGTCCAATCCACGTTTCATTCCAGATTTCTTTCCATTCCATTCCACTTTGCATTCCACATTCCCTTCCAGTTTACTTTCCTCGTTCCATTCCACATTGAATTCAACATTCCATTCCACCTTCAATTCCATTCCACATTCCATTCCACATTCCATCCCATTCAATTCCACCTCCCATTCCACATTCCATTCCATTCCTTTCCCCATTCCCTTCCATTCCATTCCACATTCCATTCCGCATTCCATTCCACTTTCCTTTCCACGTTCCATTCGATTTCATTCCATGTTCCATTCCACATTCCATTCCGTTCCATTCCACTTTGCATTCCACACTCCATTCAACATTCCATTCCACATTACATTCCACATTCTATTCTCATTCGATTGCATGTCATTCCACAATCCATTCCACATTCCTTTGCATTCCATTTCACAATCGATTCCACATTCCATTCCATTCCATTCCATACCACATTCCATTCCGCAGGTCATTCCAAATTCCATTCGTCATTCCAATCCACATTCCATTTTCATACCATTGCATTTCTTTTCACTTTCCATTGCACATTCCACTGCATTCCAATTCACATGCCTTTCCACATTTCAATCCATTCCATTCCATTCCATGCCACATTCCATTCCACATTCCATTCCACGTTCCATTGCATTCTATTCCAGTCCATTCAGCGTTCCATTCCACTTCCTAGTAAATTTCATTCCACATTCCATTCCACATTCCAGTCCATTCCATTGCACAGTAAATTCCATTCCAATCCACATTTCAATCCACAATTCATTCCACTCCATTCCGCATTCCATTCCACATTCCATTCCAAATTCCATTCCATTCAATTCCATTCCATTCCACCTTCCAATCCACATTCCATTCCATTCCATTCCACGTTCCATTGCACTTTCCATTCCACATTCCATTCTGTTCCATTGCACGTTCCATTCCACATTCCATGCCACCTCCAATTCCTCATTCCTTTCCAGGTTCCATTCCACGTTCCTTTCCATTCCATTTCACGTTCCATTCCATTCCATTTCAAGTTTCATTCCACATTCCAATCAACTTTCCATTCCACATTCCATTCCATTCCATTCCACGTTCCATTCCACGTTCCATTTCGCATTGCATTGCATTCCATTCCATTCCATTCTGGATTCCATTCCACTAAATTACACATTCTATTTCACATTCCTTTCCATTCCATTCCACATTCAATTCCACATTACATTCTATTCCATTCCACATTCCACTCCATTCCATTCCAGATTCCACTCCTTTCTATTCAAATCCATTCCACATTCCATTCCTATCCATTCCATTCCATTCCAGACACCATTCCACACTCCATTCCACTTTCCATTCCATTCCATTACACATTCCATTCCATTCCATTCCACTTTCCATTGCACGTTCCATTCCACATTCCATTCCACATTCCATTCCGTTCCATTTCATTACATTTCACGTTCCATTCCACATTCCATTCGTCATTCCATTCAGTTCCCTTCCACATTCCATTGCATATTCCTTTCCACATTCCATTCCACATTCCATTCCATTCCATTACATTCCATTCCACATTCCATTCCACATTCCATTCCACATTCCGTTATACATTCCATTCCATTCCATTCCACATTCCTTTCTACATTCCATTGCACATCCCATTCCACGTTCCATTCCACATTCGATTCCACGTTCCAATCCATAATCCATTCCACGTTCCTTTCCTTTCCATTCCACAATCCAATCCACATTCCACTCCATTCCATTCCGCTTTCCATTCCGCATTGCATTCCACATTCCATTCCGCATTCTATTCCATTGCATTCCACATTTCTTTCGACACTACAATCCATTCCATTCCACATTCCATTCCATTCCATTAAGCATTCCATTCGATATGCTATTCCAAATTCCATTCCATTCCATTCTATTCCACATTCCATTACATTCCATTCCTCATTGCATTCCATTCCATTCCACATTCCATTCCACATTCCATTTCACATGCCATTAAACATTGCATTTCACTTTCCATTGCATTCCAATCCATTCCATTATACATTCCATTAAATTCTAATCCACACTCCATTCCACATTCCATTCAATTCCATTCCACATTCCAAAACACATTCCATTATATTGCATTCCACATTCTATTGCACATTCCTTTCCATTCCGTTCCACATTCCATTCCATTCCATTCCACATTCCATTCCATTCCGTTACTCATTCCATTCCATTGCATTCCACATTCCATTCCACTTTCCCTTACTTTCCTTTCCACATTGCATTCCACTTTCCATTAAATTGCATTCCACATTCCCTTCCACTTTCCATTCCCTTGCGTTCAACATTGCATTACACTTTCCTTTCAAATCCATTCTTCATTCCATTCCACATTCCATTCAATTTCATTTCACCTTCCTTTCCATTCCACATTCCTTTCCATTCCATTCCACATTACATTACATTCCATTCCATGTTGCATTCCATCCCATTCTGCATTCCGTTCCATTCCATTCCACATTCCATTGCATTCCATTCCCTGCTACATTCAATTCCGTTCAATTCCACATTCCATTCCACTCCATTCCACATTCCAGTCCACATTGTGTTCCAATCCATCTGACATTCCATTCCGCTTTCCATTCCATCCCATTACATTTCATATTCCAATCCATTCCATTGCACATTCCATTGAATTCCATTCCACATTCCATTCCATTCCGTTCCACATTCCATTCCATTCCATTCCACATTCGATTCGATTCCATTCCACATTCAATTCCATTCCATACCACTTTCCATTCCATACCATTTTCCATTCCAATCCATTCCATTCCTTATTCCATTTCAGTTTCCTTTCCTTTCCATTCCACATTTCATTCAACATTCCATTCCATTCCATTCCACATTCCATTCCATTCCATTCCGTTCCATTCCATTTCCCATTCCATTCCATTCCATTCCATTCCTCATTCCATTCCACTCCATTCCATTCCAATCCATTTCACATTGCATTCCATTCCATTCCATTCCACATTACATTCCATTCCATTACATTCCGTTCGATTCCACTTTGCATGCCATTCCATTCCATTCCACTTTCAGTTCCATTCCATTCCACATTCCATTCCCTTCCATTTCACATTCCATTCCACATTACATTCCAATCCATTGCACAATCCATTTACATTACATTCCTTTCCATTGCAATCCACTTCACATTCCATTCCACATTTCATTCCAATCCATTGAACAATCCAATGCACATTCCATTCCATTCCATTACAAACCATTCCACATCCGTCCCACATTCCATTCCATTCCATTCCACATTACATTGCATTCCATTCTGCATTGCATTCCATTCCACATTCCATTCCATTGCATTCCATTCCATTGCATTCCAAATTCCATTCCACTTTCCACTCCATTCCAGTCCACATTCCATTCCATTCCGTTCTGCATTCCATTCCATTCCCTTGCATTCCTCTCTATTTCATTCCATTCTTCTTTCCATTCCACTTTCCATTCCATGTTCCATTCCATTCCATTCCACGTTCCGCAACATGTTCCATTCCACTTTCCATTCCACGATGCTTTCCATTGAATTTCACATTACATTCCGTTCCGTACCACATTTTATTCCATTCCGTTCCACAATCTATTCCATTCCATTCCACATTCCATTCCATTCCATTCCATTCCGTATTCCATTCCATTCCATTCCACGTTCCATTTCATTCCATTCCATTTCACATTTCATTCGACATTCCATTCTTATCCATTCCACAGTCCATTCCACATTCCATTCAATAGCATTCCACATTCCATTTCATTCCATTAAATATTCCATTCCATTCCATTCAATTCCATTCCTTTCCATTCCACATTCCATTCTATTCCATTCCACATTCCATTCAATATTCCTTTCCATTCCACATTCCTTTCCATTCAATTAAACATTCCATTCCATTCCTTTTAATTCCATTCCAATCCATTCCTCAATCCATTCCATTCCACTCCACATTCCATTCCACATTCCATTCCATTCGAAATTCCATACAATTCCGTTTCATTACACTTTCCATTCCTTTCCATTCCACATTCCTTTCCATTCCATTCCATTCCATTCTATTCCATTTCGTTTCCCATTCCATTCAATTCCAAATTCAGTTGCATTCCTCATTCTATTCTATTCCTTTCCATTCGAATACAAATTCCATTCCGCATTTCATTCCATTCCATTCCACATTCCATTGCATTCCACTGCATATTCAATTCCATTCCATTCCACAATCCATTCCATTCCATTCCATTCCATTCCATATTCCATTCCATTCCATTCCACATTCCGTTCCATTCCATTCCATTCCATTCCATTCAATGTTCCTTTCCATTCCATTCCACATTCCACATTCCATTCCACTCCACATTCCATTCCATTCCATTCAACATTCCATTCCATTTCATTCCACATTGCATTCCATTCCATTCCATTCCACATTTGATTTCATTCTATTCCATTCCACATTCCATTCCATTCCATTCCTCATTCAATTCCTTTCCATTCCACACTCCATTCCATTCCATTCCACATTCAATTCTACCCCATTCCAAATTCCATTTAAATTTCCATTCCATTCTATTCCACATTTCTTTCTACATTCCATTTCATTACATTCCACATTGCATTCCACTCCATTCCATTACATTCCATTCCATATTCCATTCCATTCCATTCCACATTCCATTCCATTCAATTCCGCAATCCATTCAATTCCATTCTGCATTCCATTCCATTTCATTCCGCATTCCATTACATTTCATTCCACTTCCCATTCCATTCCATTCCACTTCCCATTCCATTCCATTCCGTTCCAATCCACTCAACATTCCATTCCATTGAATTCCATTCCATTTCACTTTGCATTCCACATTCCATTCCAATCTACTCCACAATTCATTCCCCATTGCATTCTATTCCATTCCAATCCATTCCACAATCCATTTCATATTCTATTCCATTCTATTCCACATTCCATTATATTCCAATTGCTTCCATTCCACATTGCATTCCATTCCATTCCACATTCCATTCCATTACACATTCCATTCCATTCCATACCATTCCCTTCCAAATTCCATTGCACATTCCATCCCATTCCACTCTACATTCCATTCCATACCATTCCACATTCCATTCCATTCCCTTCTATTCTTACCTACTTTCCATTCCGTGTTCCATTTCACGTTCCGTTCCGTTACATTCCACGTTCCATTCCACGTTCCATTCCACTTTCCATTCCACTATGATTTCCATTGAATTCCACATTCCATTCCTTTTCGTTCCACATTCTATTCCATTCCATTCCATTCCATATTCCATTCCATTCCATTCTACTTTCAATTCAATTCCATTCCACATACCATTCCATTCAATTCCGCCTTCCATTCCATTCCATTCTATTTTCCGTTCCACATTCCTTTCCATTCCACTCCTCTTTCCATTGCATTCCACATTCCATTCCACATTGCATTTCACATTCCATTCCATTCCATTCCACATTGCATTCCATTCCATTCCACATTCCATTCCATTCCACCTTCCTTTCTATTAAATTCCATTCCATCCGAAATTCCATTCCATTCCATTCCATACAATTCCACATTCCAATCCACATTCCATTCCACATTGCATTCCAATTTCCATTCCATTCCTTTACACACTTTATTCCAAATTCCATTCCATTCCACATTCCATTCCATTCCACCTTCCTTTCTATTCCATTCCATTCCATCCGAAATTCCATTCCATTCCATTCCATACAATTCCACATTCCAATCCACATTCCATTCCACATTGCATTCCACTTTCCATTCCATTCCTTTACACACTTTATTACAAATTCCATTCCATTTCATTCAACATTGTATTCCATTCCATTCCTCATTCCATTCTATTCCAATCCACATTTCATTCCTTTCCATTCCATTCCATTTCATATTCCATTCCACATTCCATTCCAATCCATTCCACAATCCGTTCAACATTCCATTCAGTTTCATTCTATATTAAATTCCATACCATTCCACCTTCCATTCCATTCCATTCCATTCCACATTCCATTCCACATTGCATTCCAATCCAGTCCAGTTTCCATTCCACTTTCCATTTCATTCCATTACAATCCACATTTCTTTCCATTCCCTTGCACATTCCATTCCATTTCATTCTACATTCCATTCCATTCCAATCCACATTCCACTCCATTCCACGTTCTATTCCACCTTCCATTCCATTCCATTTCACAATCCATTCCATTCCTTTCCACATTCCTTTCCAAATTCCATTACTTTCGATTTCATTACACATTCAATTCCATTCCATTGCACATTCCATTCGAATCCACATTGCGATCCATTACATTCCCTTCCATATTTCGTTGCATTCCATTTGAATCCACATTCCATTCCATTGCATTCCACATTCTATTCCATTCCACATTCCCTTCCACATTCCATTCCACTTTCAATCCCATTGCATTCCACATTGCATTCCACACTCCATTTCACTCCATTTAACATTCCATGCCTTTCCAGATTGCATTCTACATTCCAATCCATTGCATTCCACCTTCCATTCCACATTCCATTCCATTCCACTCCACGTTCCATTCCACTTTTGATTCCACTTTCCATTAGATTCTGTTCCACATTCCATTCCATATTCAGCTCCATTGCATTCCACATTCCATTCCATCCCATTCCATTCCACATTCCATCCCATTCCATTCCACATTCTATTGCACATTCCATTCCATTCCATTACACATTCCTTTCCATTCCATTCCATTCCATTCTATTCCATTCCATTCCACATTCCATTAAATTCCATTCTATTCCAATCCACACTGCATTCTGTTCCATTCCATTCCACATTCCATTCCATTCCATTCCACATTCCATTGCATTCCACATTCAATTCCACATTACATCCCATTCCATTCCACATTCCATTCAACACTGCATCCCATTCCATTCCATATTTCATTCCTCATTCCATTGAATTCCATCCCGCATTGCTTTCCATGCCATTCCATTCCATTCCATTCTGCTTCCCGTTCCATTCCATTGAATTACACATTCCATTCCATTGAATTCCACATTCCATTCCATTCCATTCCATTCCTCTTTCCATTTAATTCCATTCCACATTCCTTTCTGCTCCATTGAATTCCACATTCCATTCCACTTTCCATTCCACATTCCATTCCACATTCCATTCTATATTCCATTCCATATTTCATTCCGTTCCATACCACATTCCAATCCTTTCCATTCGACATTAAATTCCAAATCCATTCCACATCCCATTCCATTCTATTCCATTCCACATTCCACTCCATTCCATTCCACTTTACATTCGACATTCCATTCCATTTCATTCTACATTCCATTCCAAATTCCATTACATTCCACATTCCATTCCATTCCATTCCACATTCCCTTGCTTTCCATTCCAGGAAGCATTCCATTCTTTTCCATGTTCCATTGCATTCCATTCCACATTCCATTCCATTCCACTTTTAATTCCATTCCATTAAACGTTACATTCCACTTTCCATTCCATTCCATTCCACATTCCATTCCACATTGCATTCCTTTCAATTCCACATTCCATTGCCTTTCATTCCACATTCCATTCCATTTCATTCCACATTCCATTCCACGATCCATTCCACGTTGAATTCCATGTTCCATTCTACATCCCATTCCACGTTCATTTAATTTCCATTCCAGATTCCATTCCCTTCCATTCCATATTCCATTCCTTTCCATTCCAAATTCCATTCCTTTCCATTCCACATTGCATTCCAAGTTCCATTCCATTCCATTCCACATTCCTTTTCACATTCAATTCTATCTGATTCCATTCCACATTCCATTCCATTCCATTCCACATTCCAATCCATTCCATTCCACATTCCATTCCATTCCACATTCCATTCAATCCCACTTTCCTTTCGACATTCAATTCCAATCCAATCCACATTCCATTACACGTTCCATTCCACATTCCATTCCTCATTCCATTTAACACTCCATTCCATTCCATTCCACCTTCCATTGCAATCCATTCCACATTCCTTTCCACATTCCATTCCATTCCATTCAACTTTCCGTTCCATTAAATTGCACATTGCATTCCACATTCCATTCCATGCTCTATTGCATGTTCCATTCCAAGTTCCATTCTCTTCCATTCTACGTTCCATTCCATTCCTTTCAACCTTTCATTTCACTCCATGCCACAGTCCATTCCAGATTTCATTCCACATTACTTTTCACATTCCATTCCACATTCCACTTCACTTTCCATTCCATTCCAAATTCCATTCCATTCCAATCCACATTCTATTCCATTCCACATTTCACTTCAGTTTTCATTCCATTCCACATTCCTTTCCATTCCAATCCACCTTCTATTCCATTCACATTGCATTCTATTCCATTCCACATTCCTTTCCATTCCATTCCACATTCCATTCCACATTGCATTCCACATTCCATTCCATACCACATTCCATTCCATTCCATTCAACATTCCATTCCACATTCCATTCCACATTCCATTCCATTGCACATTCCATTCCATTCAATTCCACATTTCTTTCCATTGCTTTGAATTCAACATTCCACTCCATTGCATTCCACATTTCGTTCCGTTAGATTCCATTCTATAACACATTCCATTACATTCCATTCCACATCGCATTCCTTTCCATTCCACTTTCCATTCCACATTCTATTCCATGTTCCATTCCATTTCATTCCACATTCCATTTCATTCCATTCGACGTTCCATTCCAAGTTCCATTCCATACCGTTCCACATTCCATTCCACATTCCATTCCATTCCATTCCACGATTCATTCTACATTACTTTCCACATTCCATTCCACATGGCAATGTGTTCCATTCCACATTCCATTCCACATTCCATTCCATTTTCCATTCCATTCCGTTCCACATTTCATTCCATATTCCATTCCACATTCCATTCCATTACATTCCACATTCCATTCCATTCCATTCCAGATTCCTTTCCACATTTCATTCCATATTCCAATCCATTCCATTCCACAATCCTTTCCACCTTCGATTCTATTCCATTCCGCTTTCCATTCCACATTCCATTCCATTCCGTTCCGCCTTCCATTGCATTCCACTGCACATTCCACTCCATTCCATTCCACTTTGCATTGCATTCCATTCCATTCCATTCCTCATTCCATTCCATTCCACATTCCGTTACATTCCATTGCATTCAATTCCACATTCCATTCCACATTCCATTCCCTTCCATTCCACATTCCATTCCTTTAAGTTCCTTTCCACATTCCATTCCTTTCCATTCCATTCCACATTCAATTCCTTTCCATTCCACATTCCATTCCATTCCATTCCAGATTCCATTCCAGATTCCATTCCACATTTCTTTCCATTCCATTCCACATACCATGCCACATTCCATTCTACATTCCATTCCTTTGCATTCCACATTCCATTCCACATAACATTCCCTTCCATTCCATTGCTTTCCACATTCCATTCCACATTCCATTCCCTTCCATTCCACATTCCATTCCATTAAATTCTATTCCACATTTCATTCCTTCCCTTTCCATTCCAAATTCCATTCCACTCCATTGCATTCCACTTTTCACTCCATTCCATTACACTATCCATTCCATTCCTTTCCATTCCATTCCATATTCCATTCCATTGAGTTCCACTTTCCATTCCATTCCATTTCATTCCATTCCAAATTCCATTCCATTCCATTCCATGCCACTGTCCATTCCACATTCCATTCCACGTTCCATTCCATTCCATTCCACGTTCCATTCCACTTTCCGTTCCATTCCATTCCACGTTACATTCCACTTCCGATCCATTGCATTCCATTTTCCATCCCACATTCCGTTCCATTCCTTTCCATATTCCATTCCATGTTCCATTCCACTCCATTCCACTTTCCATTCCACGTACCATTCTACATTCCATTCCAGTATCCATTCCATTCTCTTCCACATTGCATTCCACAATCCATTCCACATTCCATTCCACATTCCATTCTTTCCATTTCTCACTCCATTCCACAGTCCATTCCATTCAAAGTTCCATCCCACATTCCATTCCACATTCCATTCCACATTCCATTCCATTCCATTCCACATTCCATTCCTTTATATTACACATTCTATTCCACATTCAATTCAACATTCCATTGCTTTACATTCTATTCCACATTCCATTCCATTCCATTCCAATTTCCATTCCATTCCATTCCGCATTCCATTCCATATTCCATTCCAGTTCCATTCCATTCAATTCCACATTCCATTCCATTCCATTCTATATTGCATTCCACATTCCATTCCACATTACATTCCGGTTGCATTCCTTTCAATTCCACATTCCATTGCTTTCCATTCCACATTCCATGCCACATTCAATTCCACAATCCATTTACCATTCTATTCCACTCGATTCCACATTTCATTCCATTCCTTTCCACTTCCCATTCCATTTCACTTTCCATTCCATTCAATTCCACTTTCAATTCTAATGCATTGCATTCCACATTACACTCCATTGCATTCAGAATTCCGTTCACTTCCATTCCATTGTATTCCACATTCCATTCCATTCCATCACAAATTCCATTCCATTCCATTCCACATTCCATTCCACTTTCCATTCCTCAATTTATTCCACGTTCCATTCCATTTCATTCCTCATTCCATTCCATTCCATTCGACATTCCATTCCCCATTCCATTCCGTTCCATTCCACATTCCTTTCCATTCCAAATTCCTTTCTGTTCAATTCATCATTTCTTTCCATTTCATTGCATTCCACATTCCATTCCATTGCATTCCCATTCCATTCAATTCCTTTTAATTCTATTCCACCTTCGTTTCCATTCCATTTCACGTTCCATTGCATACCATTCCACTTTCCATTCCATTCCATTGCAGTTTCATTCCATTGCATTCCATATTCCATTACTTTCAATGTTCCATTCCACGTTCCATTCCACATTCCATTCCATTTCATTCCACATTCCATTCAACTTACCATTCCATTCTGCTTTGCATTGCACATTCCATTCCATTCTTTGCAATCCATATTCAATTCGATTCCATTCCATTCCACATTCCATTTCTTTCCACGTTCCAATCAACATTCCATTCCACATTACAATCCATATTACATTCCATTCCACATTACATTCCACTACATTCCAGTTTCCATTCCATTCCTTTCCACATTCCATTTCATTCCACTCCACATTCCATTCCATTCCATTCCATTCCACATTCCATTCGATTGCATTATATTCCACATTCCATTCCATTCCTTTCCACCGTCCATTCCACATTCCAGTGAAATGTAATGGAATGGAATGTGGAGTACAATGCAATGGAATGGTATGGAATGTTTAATTGAATGTGGAGTGGAATGGATTGTGTAATGGAATGCAATCTTGAATGTAATGTAATGGAAAGGGGAATGGAATGGAATGGAATGGAATGTGGCATGGAATTGAATGTGGAATGGAATGGAATGGAATCTGGAATGGAATGGATTGGAATGGAATGTGGAATGAAATGGAATGGAATGGAATGCAATGGTATGGAATGGAATGGAATGTGGAATGCTTTGGAATGATATGTGCAATGGAATGCAATGGAATGTGGAATTAAAGGAATGTGGAATGGAATGTGAAATGTAATGGAATGTGGAGTAGAATGGAAGTGAATGGAGTGTGGATTAGAGCGGAATGTGAAATGGAATGGAATAAAGTGTAATGTGTAATTGAATTTGGACTGGAATGTGGAATGGAATATGGAAAGGAATGGAATGGAATGTAGAATGAAACATAGAATGGAATGGAACGGAAAGTTTAATGGAACGTGGAATGTAATGTTTAATGGAATGTGGAATAGAATTGAATGGAATGTGGAATGGAATTGAATGGAAGATGGAATGGAATGTGAAATGGAAAGTGGAATGCAAGGTGAAATGGAATGAAATGGAATGAGCAATGGAATGTGCAATGGAATGTGTAAGGAAACATGGAATGGAATGGAATGTGGAATGGAAGTTAATGGAAAGTGGAAAGGAATCTGTAGTGGAATGCAATGGAATGTGGAATAGCATGGAACGGTAAGTGGAATGGAATGGAATGGAATGTGGAATGGAATGGAATGGAATGAAATGTTATGGAATGGAATGTGGAATGGAGCATGGAATGGAATGGAATGCAAAGTGGAATGGACAGTGGAATGTAAAGTGGAATGGAACGTGGAAAGGAACGTGGAGTGGAATGTGCTATGGAATGTGGAATGGAACGTGGAATGGAATGTGGAATAGAACAGATAATGGAATGTGGAATTTAATGGAATGTAATCTGGAATGCAATGGAATGGATGGTGGAATTGTATGTGTAATGGAATGGAATGGAATGTGGAATAGAATGTGGAACGGAATGGGGAATGAAAAGTGGAATGGAACGTGGAATGTAGCGTGGAATGGAATGGAATGGAAAGTGGAATGGAGCATGGAATGGAATGGAATAGAATGTGGAATGTAATGTGGAATGGAATGGAATGGAATGTGGAATGGAATGTGGAACGGAATGGAATGGGATATGGAATGGAATGGGATGGAATGTAGAATGGAAGGGAATGAAATCTGGAATGGAATGTGGAATGGAATGGAATGGAAAGAGGAATGTGATGTGGAATGATATGTGGAATGGAAAGTGGAATGGAGTGGAAACGAATGGAATGTGAAATGAATGTGGAATGGAATGATGTATGGAATGTGGAATGAAATGTGGAGTGGAATGTGGAATGGAGTGGAATGGAATGGAATGTGCAATGGAATGTGGAATTCAACGTGGAATGGAATGGAATTTAATGTGGATTGGAATATGGAATGGAATATGGAATGGAATGTGAAAAGGAATGGAAAGGAATGTGGAACGCAACTGAATGGAATGAGGAAAGGAATGTGGAATAGAATGGAAAGGAATGTGGAATGGAATGTGGAATACAAAGTGGATTGGAATGTGGAATGGAATGGAATGGAACGGAATGTGGAATGGATAGTGGAATACAATGGAATAGAATGAGGAATGGAATACGGAATGAAATGCGGAATGGAATGTGGAATGGAGTGGAATGGAATGGATTGCGGAATGGATTGTGAAATGAAACGAAGAATGGAAAGTGAAATGGAATGTGGAATGGAAAGGAATGGAATGTGGAAAGCATTGTGAAATGGAAAGTGGAAAGGAATGGAATGGAATGTGGAATGGAACGTGGAATAGAATGAAATGGAACATGAAATGGAACGTGGAATGGAACATGGAATTCAATGTGGAATGGAACGTAGAATAGAATGGGCAAAGGAATGTGGAATGGAAAGTGGAATGGAACGTGGAATGGAATGGAATGGAAAGTGGAAAGGAAGGTGGAATGGAATGTAGAATGGAACGTGGAATGATACGTGGTATTGAATGGTATGGAATGTGGAAGGGAATTGAATGGAATGTGGAATGAAATTTGTAATGGAATGGAATGGAATGCTGAATGGAAAGCGGAATGGAGTGGAAAGGAATGGGGAATCGAATGTGGAATGGAATGTGGAACAGAACCTGGAATACAATGGAATGAAACGTGGAGTTCAATGGCATGGATCGTGGAATGGAATGTGGAATGGAACATGGATTGGAACATGGAATGGAACGTGGAACAGAATGGAATGTAATGAGGAATGGAATGTGGAATGGAATGTGTAATGGAATGCAATGGAACGTGGAATTGAATGCAGTGGAATGTGGAATGGAATGTGGATTGGAATGGAATGCAATGTGGAATAGAATGTTAAAGGTAATGGTATGGAATATGATATGGAATGATACGTGGTATTGAATGGTATGGAATGTGGAAGGGAATTGAATGGAATGTGGAATGAAATTTGTAATGGAATGGAATGGAATGCTGAATGGAAAGCGGAATGGAGTGGAAAGGAATGGGGAATCGAATGTGGAATGGAATGTGGAACAGAACCTGGAATACAATGGAATGAAACGTGGAGTTCAATGGCATGGATCGTGGAATGGAATGTGGAATGGAACATGGATTGGAACATGGAATGGAACGTGGAACAGAATGGAATGTAATGAGGAATGGAATGTGGAATGGAATGTGTAATGGAATGCAATGGAACGTGGAATTGAATGCAGTGGAATGTGGAATGGAATGTGGATTGGAATGGAATGCAATGTGGAATAGAATGTTAAAGGTAATGGTATGGAATATGGAATGGAATGTGCAATGGAATGTAATGGATTGTGGAATGGAATGTGGAAAGGAATGTGTAATGGTATGTGGAATGGAACCTAATGGAATGTGGAATGAAATGTGAAATGTAACTTTTAATGGAATGGAATGGAATGTGAAATGGAAAGGTATGGAATGTGGAATGGAAAGGAATGGAATGTGCAATGGAAAGTGGAATGGAATGTGGAATGGAGTAGAGTAGAATGGAAAGTGGAATGGAATGTGGAATGGAATGAGGATGGAATATGGAATGGAATGTGGAATTGAATGTGGAATGGAATGCGGAATGGAATGTGGTATGGAATGTGGAAAGCCATGTGTAATGCAACGTGGAATGGAATGGAATGGAATGTGCAATGGAACTTGGAATGGAAAGGAATGGAACATGGAATGGAACGTGAAATGGAACGTCGAATGGAATGTGGAAAAGAATGTGGATCGGAATGAGGAATGGAATGGAATGTAATGGAACGTGAAATGGAATGTGGAATGGAATGTGGAATGTAAAGTGGTATGGAACGTGGAAAGTAATGGAATGGAATGTGGAATGAAATGTGGAGTGGAATGGAATGGAATGTGGAATGGAATGTGGAATGAAATGTGGAATGGAAAGAAATGGAATGTGGAATGCAATGGAATGGAATTTTTAATGGAATTGAATGCAATGAGGAATGGAATGTGGAATGGAATGTTGAACGGAATATGGAATGGAACGTAATGGAATGTGGAATGGAATTGAATGGAATGTGGAATAGAATGTAGAATGCAATGAAATGGATCCCAGAATGGAATGAAATGAAATGGTATGGAATGTCGAATGGAATGGAATGGAACATGGAATGGAACGAGGAATGGATCGAGGAATGGAAAGTTGAATGGAATGGAAAGGAATGTGTAATGGAAGGGAAATGAATGTTGAATGGAAGGTGGAATGGAATGGAATAGAACGTGGAATGGAAAGTAATGGGATGTGGAATGCAATAGAATGGTATGGAATGTGGAATGGAATGGAATGGAATGGAATGGAATGTGGAATTGAAAGGCAGTGGAAGAGGCATGGAATGGAATAGAATGTGGAGTGGAATGGAATGGAATGTGGAATGGAAAAGAATGGAATGTAATGCAAAGTGGTGTGGAATGTGAAATGGAATGTGAATTTAACATGGAATGGATTGGAATGGAACGTGTAATGGAATGGAAAGGAATGTTGAATGTGAGATGGAACTGAATGGAATGGAATATGGAGTGGAACGTGGAATGGATCGTGGAATCAAATGTAATGGAACATGAAGTGGAACATTGAATGGAACATGGAATGGAACATAGAATGGAATGTGGAACTGAATGTGGAATATAATCTGCTGGAATGTGGAATGGAATGGAATGGAATGTGGTATGGAATGTGGAATGGAATGCAATGGAATGTGGAACGGAATGTGGAATAGAATGTGGAATGGAAAGTGGAAAGGAATAGAAAGGAATGGAATGTGGAATGGAATGGAATGGAATGTGGATTGGAATGGAATGGAACGTGGAATGGAATGTGGAATGGAATGGAATGGAATGTGGAAAACAATTGAATGGAATGCTGAATGGAAAGAATGGAATTTAGAATGGGATGTGGAATAGAATGGAATGGAATGTGGAATATAACTTTGAATGGAATGGAATAGAATGTGGAATTCAACGTGAAATGGAATGTAGTGGAATGCAACATGGAATGGAATGTGGAATTGAATGTGAGATGGAATGTGTAATGGAAACTGGAATTAACGGAAAGGAATGTGGAACGGATTGTGGAATTGAGTTTGGAATGGAACATGGAATGCAACGTGGAATGGAATGTGGAAATGAACGTAGGATGGAGTGTGGAATGGAATGTGGAACGCAACGGAATGGAATGTGGAATGGAATGTGGAATTGAGTGTGGAATGGAACATGGAATGTAATGGAATGGAATGTGGAATGGAACGTGGAATGGAATGGAATGGAATGGAATTTTTAATAGGATGGAATGGAATGTGGAATAGAATGCAGTGAAATGTGGAATGAAATGTGGATTGGAATGGAATGGAATGTGGAATGGAATGCAATGGAATGTGGAACAGAATTTAATGGAAAGTGGAATGGAACGTGGAATGGAATGGAATGTGGAACAGAATTTAATGGAAAGTGGAATGGAACGCGGAATGGAATGGAATGGAATGGAAAGGAATGTGGAATGGACTGTGGAATGGAATGGAATGGAATGCAATGGAATGTGGAACGGAACGTGGAATGGAATGTGGAATGGAACGTGAAATGGAATGGAATTGAACGTGGAATCTAACGTAGAAAGGATCGTGGAATGGAATGTGTAATTGAACGAGCGATGCAATGGGGAATGGAATGTGGAATTTAAGGGAATGGAATTTGGAATGGAATGTGTTATACAGTGTGGAATGGAATGTGGAATGGAATGGAATGGAATGTGGAATGGATTATGGAATGGAACGAAAAGGATTATGGAATGGAACGAGGAATGGAATGATCAATGGAATGTGGAATGGAATGATCAATGGAATGTGGAATGGAATGTGGAATGGAATGTGGAATTGAAAGTGAAATGGAATGGAATGGATTGTGGAATATAACGTGGAATTGAGTGGAATGGAACGTGGAATGCAACGTGGAATATGGAATGGAATGGAATGGAATGAGGAATGGAATGGAATGGAAACTGGAATGGAAAGTGGAATGGAATGGAATGGAATGAGGAACGGAATGTGGAATGCAATGGAAAGTGGAATTGAATGTGGAATGAAATGTGGAATGGAATGGAATGGAATGTGGAATGGAATGAAATGTATCATGGAGTGGAACGTGGAATGGAATGTGGAATGGAATGTGGAATGGAGTGGAATGGAATGTTTAATGGAATGGAATAGAATGTTTAATGGAATGGAATGTGCAATTGCATGGAATGGAATGTGGAAAGGAATGTGGAATGGAAGGCTTGGAATGTGGATTGGAATGGCATGAAATGTGGAATGGAAAGCGGAATGGAATGTATAATGGAACGTAATAGTAGGTGGAATGGAAAGTAGAATGGAATGGAATGGAATGTGGAATGGAATGAAATGTGGAATGGAATATGGAATGGAATGAAATGGAATATGGAATGGAATGAGTAACGGAATGATGAATGGAATATGGAATGGAATGTGGAATGGAATGTGGAATGGAATGTGGAATGCAATTCAACGGAAAGAGGAATGGAAAGTGGAATGCAATGCAGTGGAATGAGAAATGGAATGTGGAAGGGAAGGTGGAATGGAACGTGTAATGGAATGGAATGGAATGTGGAATGGAATGGAATGGAATTTGGAATGGAATGTGGAATCGAATGTGGAATGCAATGCAATGTGGAATGGAATGTGAAATGCAATGGAATGGAATGTTTAAATGGAATGGAAAGGAATGTGGAATGGTATGTGGTCTGGAATGGAATGCACTGTGGAATGGAATGTGGAACGGAATGGAATGGACTGTGTAATAGAATGCTCAGTGAAATGTGGAATGGAATGTGAAATGGAATGAACTGGAATGTGCAATGGAATGTGGAATGGAACGTAGAATGGAACGGAATGAAACGTGGAATGGAATGTGGAATGGAATGTGGAATGGAATGTGGAATGGAAACTGGAAAGGAATGGAATGGAATGTGGAATGGAACATGGAATGATATGGAATGGAACGTGGAATGGAACTTGTAATGGAATGTGGAATGGAATGTGGAATGGAACATGCAATGGAATGGAATGGAAAGTGGAGTGGAATGGAATGGAATTTGGAATGGAATACGGAATGGAATGGAATGGAATCGAACGTGGAATGGAACGTGGAATGCATCGTGGAATGGAACTTGGAATGGAACGTGGAATGTTATGTGGAATGGTATATGGAATGGAACGTGAAATGTAATTGAATTGAATGTCAACAGAAATGTGAAATGGAATGTGGAATGGAATGCAGAAAGGAATATATTAGAATGTGGAATTAATTGTGCAAAGGAATGGAATGGTATGTGGAATGGAATGTTGAAAGCAATGTGGAATGGAATGAAATGTAATGTGGAAAGGCGTGTGGTATGGAATGGAATGGAATATGGTATGGAGTGTTGAATGGAATGTGGAATGGAATGCAGTTGAATGTGGAAAGGAATGTGGAATGGAATATGGAATGGAATGTGGAATGGAACAGAATACAATGTGGAATGGAATCTGGAATGGAATGTGCAAATGAAAGTGGAAAGGAACGGAATGGAATGTGTAATGGAATGGAGAATTGTATCGAAGGGAATGTGGAATGGAACATGGAGGGAATGGAATGGTACATGTAATGGAACTAGGAATGGAATGTGTAATGGAACGTGGTATGGAACATGGAATGGAACGAGGAATGGAACAAGGAATGCAATGGGCACAGGAATGTGGAATGGAATTTGGAATGGAATGGAATGGAAATTGGAATGACACGTGGAAGGTAATTTAATGGAACGTGGAATGGAATCTGGAATAGAATGTGGAATGGAACGTGGAATGGCACGGAATGGAATGTGGAATGGAATGTTTAATGGAATATGGAATGGAATTTTTAATGGAATGGAATGGAATGTGAAATGTAATGGAATGGAATGTGGAATGGTATGAGATGGAATACGAAATGGAATGTGGACTGGAATGAAATACAATGTGGAATGGAATGTGGAATGGATTGTAATGGTATGTGGAATGAAATTTGGAATGGAATGTGGAATAGAATGTGGAAAGGAATGGGAAGGAATGTGGAATGGAATGTGGAACAGAATGTAGAAGGGAAAATGGAATTGAATGGCATGGAATGTTGAAAGGATCGTGGAATGGAATCGAATGGAACGTGAAATGGAAATTGGAATGAAACGCGGAATGGAACATGGAATGGAATGTGGAATGTAGCGTGTAATTGAATGTGGAATGGAACGTGGAATGGAATGGAATGGAACATGGAACGGAATGTGGAATGGAATGGAATTTAACATGGAATGGAATATGGAACAGAATATGGAATGGAACGTGTAATGGAAAGTGGAATGGAATGGAATGGAATGTGGCATGGAATGTGGAATGGAATGTAGAAAGGAACGTGGAATGTAATGTGGAATGCAATGTGGAATGGAAAGGAATTTATTATGGAATAGAATGTGGAATGGATTAGAATCCGGAATGGAATGGAATGCAATGGTGTGGAATGTGGAATTTAATGGACGAGAACATGAATGGAACGTGGAATGGAACGTGGAATGGAACGTGGAACGGAACGTGGAATGTATTGGACTGGAACACGGAATGGAATATTTAATGGAATGTGGAATGTAATGGAATGGAATGGTATGGAATGTGGAAAGGAATGTGGTATGGAATGTGGAATGGAATGGAATGGAATGTGGAATGGAATGTGGAATGGAATGTGGAATAGAATGTGGAATGGAATGCAGAATGGATTGTAGAATGGAATATGGAATGGAACGAGAAATGGAATGGAAAGTAATGTGGAAAGTAATGTGGAATGGAATGTGGAATGGGATGGAATGGAATGCGGAATGGAATAGAATGGAATGGAATGTGGAATAGAATGTGGAATGGAATGAGGAGTAGAATGGAAAGGAATGGAATGTGGAATGGAAAGTGGAATGGAATGGAATGGAATGGAATGTGGAATGCAACGTGGAATGGAAAGGAAAGGAATGTGGAATAGAATGGCTTGGAATTTTGAATGGAATGTGGAATGGAATGTGGAATGGAATATGGAATGAAATCTGAAACGGAATGTGGAAGGGAACGGAATAGAATGTGGAATTGAACGGATTGGAATGTGGAATGGAATGTGGAATGGAATGTGAAATGAAGTGTGGAATGGAACGTGGAATGGAAAGGAATGGAAAGTGGAATGCAAAGCGGCATGTAATGGTATGGAATGTGGAATGGAAGGTGTAATGGATTGTGCAATAGAACGGAATGGTATGTGCAATGTAATTTGGAATGGAATGGAATGGAATGTGGAATGGAATGGAATGAAATGTGGAATAGAATGAAATTGAAAGGAATGGAATGGGAATGGAATGAAATGGAATGCGGAATGCAGTGGAATGGAATGAAATGAGGAAGTCAATGTAATGGAGTGTGGAATGGAATGGAATGGAATGTGGAATGGAATGGAATGGAATGTGGAATGCAATCGAATGTAATGAAATGAGGAATTCAATGGAATGGAATGGGAATGGAATGGAATAGAATGAGGAATGCAATGGAATTGAATGAAATGAGGAATTGAATAGAGTGGAATGTGGAATGGAGTGGAATGGAAGGTGTAATGCAATGGAATGGAATGAAATGAGGAATTGAATGGAATGGAATGTGGAATGGAATGGAATGGAATGTGGAAAGGAATGGAATAGAACGTGGAATGGAAGGTGGAATGGACTGGAATGGAATGTGCAATGAAATGGAATGCAACGTTGAATAGAATGTGGAATGGAATGGAATGTGGAATGGAAAGGAACATGTAATGGAATCGAATGGAATATGGAATGGAATGGAATGGAATGTGGAATGGAATGGAATGTGGATCGTAATGGAATGGAATTTGTAATGGAATGGAATGGAATGTGCAATGGAATGTGAAATGGAATGGAATGGAATGTAGAATTGAATGGAAAGGAATGGAATGGAACGTGTTTGGAATTAGGAATGAAATGTGGAATGGATTGTGGAATGAAATGTGGAATGGAATGTGTAATGGAACGGAATGGAGTGTGGAATGGAATGTGGAATGGAATGTGGAATGAGAGACAGCATGGAACGTGGAATGGAACCTGGAATGGAATGGAATGCGGAATGTATTGTGGAATTTAATGGAATGGAATGTGGAATGGAATGTGCAATGAAATGTTGAATGGAATTGAATGGAATGTGGATTGCAATGGAATGGAATGAAATGCGGAATTGAATGGAATGTAATGTGGAATGGAATTGAATGGAATGTGGAATGGAGTGGAATGGAAGGTGGAATGGAATGTGGAACGGAATATGGAATGGTATGTGGAATGGAATGTGGAATGTAATGGAATGCAATGGTGAATGGAATGGAATGGAATGTGGAATAGAATGGAATGTCATGGAATGTGGAAGGCACTGTGGAATGGAATGTGGAATGGAATGGAATGTGTAATGGAATGGAATGAAATGTGGAATGCAATGTGCAATGGAATGGGGAATGCAATGTGGAATGGAATGGATTGGAATGTGGAATGGAATGGAATGGAATGTGGAACGCAATGGAATGGAACTTAGAATAGAATGTGGAACGGAATGTGGAATGGAATGGAATGGAATGTGTAATAGAATGGAATGGAATGGAATGAATTGCGGAAAGGAATGGAATGAAATGTGGAATGGAATGGAATGGAATGTGAAATAGAATGGAATGGAATGTGGAATGGAATGTGGAATGGAATGTGGAACGGAATATGTAATGGAATGTGGAATGAATTGTGGAATGGAATGTGGAATAGAAACGATTGGAATGTAGAATGGAAATTGGAATTCAATGTGGAATGGAATATGGAATGTAATGTGAGATGGAATGTGGAATGGAACTTATTGGAATGTGGAATTGAACGGATTGGAATGTGGAATGCAATATGGAATGGAATGTGGAATGAAAAGTGGAATGGAATGGAATGGAAAGTGGAAAGCAATGCGACATGGAATGGAATGGAATGTGGAATGGAATGTGGAATGGAATGTGGAATAGAATGAAATGGCATGCGGAACGTAATTTGGAGTGGAAAGGAATGGAATGTGGAATGGAGTGGAATGGAATGGAATGGAATGTGGAATGGAATGTGGAATGGAAAGTGGAATGTAAAGGACATTAATGTGGAATGGAATGTGGAATGGAATGTGGAATGCAATGGAAAGGAATGTGTAATGGAATGGAATAGAACTTGGAATGGAATGTGGAATGAACTGGAATCGAATGTGGAAGGAAATGGATTGGAAAGTGGAATAGAATGTTTAATGGAATGAGGAATGGAAAGTGCAATGGAATGCAATGGAATGTGGAATGGAAACGATTTGTATGCGGAATGGAATGTGGAATGTAATATGGAATGAAATGTGAAATGGAATGTGGATTGGAATGGAAAAGAATGTGGAATTAAGCGAATTGGAATGTGGAATGGGATGTGGAATGGAATGTGGAATTTAACGGATTGGAACGTGGATTGGAATGTGGAATGGAATGGAATGGAATGTGCAATGCAAAGTAGAATGGAAAGGAAAGGAAAGTGGAATGGAATGTGGAATGGGATGTGGAATGGAATGTGGAATGGAATGGAATGGATTGTGGAATGAAATGGAAAGGAATGGTATGGAATGTGGAATGGAATGGAATGTGGAATGGAAGGCGGAATGGAACGTGGAATGGAATGGAATGGAACGTGGAACTGAACGTGCAATGGAAAGGAATGCGGAATGGAATGTGGAATGGGATCGAATGGAGTGGAATGGAGTGAAATGCAATGAGGAATGGAATGGTGTGAAATGTGGATTGCAATGGAATGGAATGAAATGTGAAATTGAATGGAATGGAATGTGGAATGTTTGGAATGGAATGTGGAATGGAATGTGGAATGCTATGTGGAATGGAATGTGCAATGGAGTAAAACAGAACGTTGAATGGAATGGAATGGAATGGAATGTGGAATAGAATGGAATGGCATGGAATGTGTAAGGGAATGTGGAATGGAATGTGGAATGGAATGGAATGGAATGCGGAATAGAGTGGATTGGAATGTGAAATGGAATGGATTGGAATGTGGAATGGAATGGAATGCAATGTGGAATAGAAAGATTAATGGAATGGAATGGAATGTGGAATAGAATGTGGAATGCAATGGAATGGAATGTGGAATGGATCGTGGAATGGAAGGTGGAATGGAATGGAATGTGGAATGAAAGGGAAAGTAATGTGGAATGGAACGTGGAATCGCATGGAATGGTATGGAACGTGGAGACGAATGGAATGGAATGTGGAATGGAAAGAATTGTATGTGGAATGGAATGAAATGGTATGGAATGTAGAATGGAAAGGAATAGAACGGAATGGAGTGTGGAATAGAATGGAATTTAGTGTGGAATGGAATGTGGAATGGACTGGAATGGAGCGTGGAATGGAATGGAATGCATTGTGGAAAGGAATGCAATAGAATTTAAGGTGGAATGGAATGGAATGCAATGGACAATGCAATGTGGAATGGAATGTGGAATGGAATGTGGAATGGAACGGAATGGAATGTGGAATAAAATGTGGAATGGAATGTGGAAAGGAATGGACTGTATTGTTGAATGGAATGGAATTAAATGGTATGGAATGTGGAATGGAATGGAATGGAATGTGGAATGGAATGTGGAATGAAATGTACGGCAATGTAGAATGCAATGTGGAATGGAATGTGGAGTGGAATGTGTAGTGGAATGTGAAATGGAAGGTATAATGGAATGTGGAATGGAATGAAATGGAACGTGGAATGGAACGGAATGGAACGTGGAATGGAAAGGTATGGGAAGTGGAATGGAATGGAATGGAACGCGGAATGGATCGTGGAATGGAATGGAATGGAACGTGTAATGGAATGTGGATTGGAATGTGGAATAGAATGTGGAATGGAACGTTTAATGGAATGGAATGAAACGTGGAATTTAATGTGGAAAGGAATAGAGTGGAACGTGGAATGGAACGTGGAAAGGAATGGAATGTGGAATGGAAGGTGGAATGGAATGTTGAATGGAATGGAAAGGTATATGGAATGGAATGCGGAATATAACGGAATATAATGTGGAATGGATTGTGGAATGGAATGTGAAATGGAATATGCAATGGTATGGAATGGAATGTGGAATTCAACCTGGAAAGGAACGTGCAATGGAACGTGGAATGCTACGTGGAATAGAAAGTGGAATGGAATGGAATGGAATGTGGAATGGAATGGAAGGAAATGTGGAATGGAGTGTGGAATGAAATGGAATGGAATGTGGAATAAATGTGAAATGGAACGTTTAATGGAATGTGGAATGCAATGGAATGAAATGTGGAATGGAATGTGGAAAAGAAGTTTGAATTGAAAGTGGAATGAAATGGAATGGAAAGTGAAATGGAATATATTGGAATGTCGAAACGAATGTGGAATGGAAGGCAATGGAATATGGAATGGAACGGAATGGAATGTGGAATGGAACTGCATGGAATTTGGAATGGAACGTGGAATGGACTTTGGAATGGAATGTGTAAAGGAATGTGGAATGGAATGTGCAAGGAAATGTAATGGATAGTGGAATGGAATGTAATGGAATGGTATGGAATGTGGAATGGAATATAATGGAATGTGGAATGGAACATGGAATGGTACATGGAATGGAACGTGGAATGTAACGTGGAAAGGAATGGAATGGAATGTGGAATGTAATGTGGAATGGAATGGAATGGAAGGTGGAATGGAATGTGGGACGGAATGGAGTGGAATGTGGAATGGAATGTGAAATGGAAAGTGGAATGGAAAGTGGAATAGATTGGAATGGAATGTGGACTGGAATGTGAAATAGAAAGGAATGGACTGTGAAACGGAATGTGAAATGAAATGTTTAATGTAATGTGGAATGGAATGTGGAATGGAATGGGATGGAACGTGTCATGGAATGTGGAACAGAATGGAATGGAATGTGGAATGGAATGTGGAATGCAATGGAATGGAATGTGGAAAGGAATCTGGAATGGAATGCAGTGGAATAGAGTGTGGAATGGAATGTGGAATGGTATGGAATTGAATGGAAGGGAATGTGGAATGGAATGTTGAATGGAATGTGGAATGAAATGTGAAATGGAACAGAATTGAATGTGGAATGTAATGTTGAAAGGAAAGTGGAATGGAAAGGATAGGAATGTGGAATGGAACGTGGAATGGAATGGAATGGAATGGAATGTGGAATGGAATGTAGAATGTAATGTGGAAAGGAAAGTCGAACGGAATGGAATCGAACGTGGAAAGGAAAATGGAATGGAATGGAATGGAAAGTGGAATGGAACGTGGAATGGAATGTGGTCTTGAATGAGGAATGGAAGGAAATAATGCGGAAAGGAAAGTGGAATGAAATGTGGAATGGAATGTGGAATGAAATGTGGAATTGTATGTTGATTGGAATGTGGAATGGAATGGAATGCAATGCGCAATTAAATGTGGAATGGAATGGAATGGTACGTGGAATGGAATGTGGAATGGAATGGAATGGAATGTGGAATGGAATGGAATGGAATGTGTAATGGAATGGAATGGAATAGAATGTGAAATAGAATGTGGAAAGGAATGTGAAATGGAATGTGGAATGGAATGGGGAACGACATGACATGGAATGTGGAATAGAATGGAATGGAATGTGGAATGGAATGTGAAATGGAATGTGGAATGGAACGTGCAACGACATGACATGGAATGTGGAATGGAATGGAATGGAACGTGGAATGGAATGAAATGGATCGTGGAATGGATCTTGGAAGGGAATGTGGAAAGGAATGTGGAATGGAATGGAATGGAATGTGGAACGGAATGTGGAATACAAAGTGGAAAAATGGAATGGAATGTGGAATGCAAAGGAATGGTTTGTGGAATGGAATGTTGATTGGAATGGAATGGAATGTGGAATGGAATGTGGAAAGAAATGTGGAACAGAACGAAATGGAATGTCGAATTGAACGTGAAATACAATGTGGAATGTAATGTGGAATGGAATCTGGAATGGAATGGAATGGAACATGGAATGGTATGGAACGTGGAATGGAATGTGGAAGGGAATGAGGAATGGAATGGAATGAAATGAAGTGTGGATTGTAATGCGCAATTGAATTGAATGAAATGTGGAATGGAATGAGGAATGGAAAGCAGAAAGGAATGTGGAATGCAACTTAATGGAATGTGGAAAGGAATGTGGAATTGAGTGTGGAATGGAATGGAGAATGGAATGGAATGGAACCTTTAATAAAATGTGGAATGGAAAGTGGAATGGAATGTGGAATGGAGTGTGGAATGGAATGTACAATGGAACGGAATCGAATGTGCAATGGAATGTAGTATGGAACGTGTATTGTAATGGAATTGAATGTGGAATGGAACGTGGAATGGAATGGAAAGGGACGTGGAATGGAACGTGGAATGGAAAGTGTAATGGAATGGAATGGAACGTGAAAGGGAATGTGAAATGGAATGTGGAAAGGAATGCAATGGAATCTGTAATGCAATGTGGAATGGAATGGGTAATGGAATCGAGTGGAATGTAAATGGAATGCCGAATGTAATGTGTACTGGAAACTGGAATTTAATTCAGAATGGAATGGAACGTGGAAAGTAATGGAATGCAACGTGGAATGAAACGTGGAATGCAACGTGGAATGTAACCTGAAATGCAATGTGGAATGGAATGTGGAATGGAATGTGGAATGCATTGGAATGGAAAGTGGAAGGGAATGTGGAATGGAATGTGGAATGGAACGGAATAGAATGTGGAATGTAATGTAATGGATTGTGGAATGGAATGTGAAATGTAATGTGGAATGGAATGTGGAAGGGAACATGGCATTGAAAGGAATGGAATGTGGAATGGAATGTGGATTAGAATGTGGAATGGAATGGAATGGAATGGAATGTAGAATAGAATGTGGAATGGAATGTGGAATTGAATGGAATATAATGTGGAATGGAATGGATTGGAATGCGGAAAGGAATGTTTAATGGAAAGAAATGGAATGTGGAATGGAACGGAATGGAATGTGGAATGGAATGTGGAATGGAGTGTGTAATAGAATGTGGAATGGAATGTAATGGATTGTAGAAAGGAATGGAATGGAATGGTATGCAATATGGAATAGAATGGAATGGAATGTGGAATGGAACGTGGAAAGTAATGTGGAATGGAAAGAGCAATGGATCGTGGAATGGAATGTGGAATGGAATGGAATGGAACATGTAAAGGAATGTGGGATGGAAAAGAATGTAACGTGGAATGGAAAGTGAAATGTAACGTGGAATAGAATGTAGAATAGAATGTGGAATGGAATGTGGAATGGAATTGAAAGGAATGTGGAATGGAATGTGGAATGGAATTAAATAGAAAATGTAATAGAATGTGGAACGGAATGGAATGCAATGTGGAAAAGAATGTGGAAAGGAATGTGGAATGGAATAGAATGGAATGTGGAATGGAATCTGAAATGGAAAGGAAAGGAATGTGCAATCCAATGTATAATGGAATGCAAAGGAATGTGGAAGGGAATGTGGAATGGAATGTGGAATGGAATGGAATGGAATGGAATGGAATGTGGAATGGAATGTAATGAGGAATGGAAATTGGAATGGAATGGAATGTGGAATGGAAGGGAAGTAATATGGAATGGAATGTGGAATGGAATGCGGAAAGGAAAGAGGAATGGAATCTGGAAAGAAATGTGGAATGGAATGTGTAATGGAATGTTGACTGGAAAGTGGAATGGAATGGAATGAAATGGAATGTGGAATCGAATGCTGAATGCAATGTGGAATGGAATGGAATGGAATGCGGAATGTAATGGAATGTGGAATGGTAAGTGGAATGGAATGGAACGTGGAATGGAAAGTTGAAAGGAATGTGGAATGGAATGGAATGGAATGTGGAATGGAATGTGAAATGCAATGTGGAAAGGAACGTGGAACGGAATGGAAAGGAATATGGAATGGAATGTGGAATGGAATGGAATGGAAAGTGGAATGGAACGTGGAATGGAATGTGGAATGGAATGTGGAATGGAACGGAAATAATGTGGAATGGAAGGTGGAATGGAATGTGAGAAGGAAAGTGGAATGAAATGTGGAATGGAAAGTGGAATGCAATGTGGAATGGAATGTAGAGTGGAATGTGGTATGGAATGGAATGGAATGTGCAATTAAATCTGGAATGGAATGGAAAGGAATGTGGAATAGAACATGGAATGCAATGGAATGGAAAGTGGAATGGAATGGAATGGAATGTGGAAATTAATGAAATGGAAAGGAATGCGAAATGGAATGTGGAATGTAATGTGAAATGGAATGTGGAATGGATCGTGGAACGGCATGACATGGAATGAGGAATGAAGTGGAATGGAACGTTGAATGGAGTGGAATGAAACGTGGAATGGAATGGAATGGAACGTGGAATAGAACGTGGAATGGAATGTGGAATGGAATGTGGAATGGAAAGTGGTATGGAATGGAAAGGAATGTGGAACGTAATGTGGAATGGAATGTGGAATGCAATGCAATGGAATGTTTAAAGGAATGGAATGGATTGTGGAATGGAATGTGGATTGGAATGGAATGGAATTTGGAAAGGAATGTGGAATGGAATGTGTAAACAAATGTGGAAGAGAAGGGAATGGAAAGTGCAAAGGAATGTGTAACAGAAGGGAATGGAATGTGGAATTGATTGTGGAATGGAATGTTTAATGGAATGTGGGATAGAATGGAATGGAAAGTTGAATGGAATGTGGAAGGGAATGTGGAATGGAATGGAATGGAATGGAGTGTGGAATGTAATGTGGAATGGAATGGAATGGAATGTGGAATGGAATGTGGAGTGGAAAATGGAAATTAACGTGGAATGCAACTTAATGGAATGTGGAATGAATTGTTGAATGGAATGTAGAATGGAACGGAGTGGAATGTGTAATTGAATGTGGAATGCATTGTGGAATGGAATATGGAATGGAGTGTGGAAAGGAATGTGGAATGGATGAGAATGGAATGTGGAATAGGACGGTGGATTGGAATGCAATGTAATGTGGACTGCAATGGAATGGAATGTGGAAAGGAATTGAATGGAACGTGGAATGGAATGTGGAATGGAATGTTGAATGGAATGGAATGGAATGTGGCATGGAATGGAATCGTATGGCAATAAATTGGAATAGAACAGAATGTGGAATGGAATGTGGAATGGAATGAAATGGAATGTGGAGTGCGAAGGAATGGAATATTCAATGGAATGCAATGAAATGTGGAATGGAATGGAACGTGGAATGGAATGGAATGGAATGTGGATTGGAATGGAATGGAATGTGGAATGGAACGGAATGGAACGGAATGCGAAATGCAATGTGGAATGGAACGTGAAATGGAATGTGGAATGGAACGTGGAAAGGCATGATATGGAAGTGGAACGGAATGGAATGGAACGTGGAATGGAATGGAATGGAACGTGGAATCGAACATGGAATGGAATGTGGAATGGACTGTAGAATGGAATGCAATGGAATGTGGAATGGAATGTGGAATGTAATGGAAAGGAATGAGGAATGGAATGTGGAAAGGAATGTGGAAAATATAGTGGAATGGAACGTAGTTAAAAGTGGAATGGAATGTGGAATGCAGTGTGGAATGGAATGGAATAGAATCGTATGTGGTATGTAATGACTATTGGAACGTGGAATGGAATGGAATGGAATGTGGAGTGGAATGGAATGGAATGTGGAAAGGAAATTGGAAAGGTATGGAATGGAATGTGGAATGGAATGTGGAAAGTGATGTTGAATGGAACGGAATAGAATGTGAAACGGAATGGAATGGAATGTGGAAAAGAACGTTTAAAGGAATGCAGTGAAATGTGAAATGGAATAAAATGGAAAGTGGAATGGAATGTGGAAAGTAATGTGGAATTGAACGGAATGGAATGTGAAATGGAATGGAATGGAATATGGAAAGGTATGTGGAATGGAATGTGGAATGGAATGGAATGGAATGTGGAATGGAATGGAAAGGAATATGGAATGGACTGGAATGGAACGTGGAGAGGAATGAGAAATGGAATGTGGAATGGAATGTAGAGTGGAATGGAATGGAATGTTGAATGGAATAGAATGGAATGTGGAATAGAATGGAATGGCATGGAGTGTGGAATAGAACGGAATGGAATGTGGAATAGAACGGAATGGAATGGAATGTGAAATGGAATGTGGAATGGAATGGAATGGAATGTGGAATGTAATGGAACGTGGAATAGAATGGAATGGAGGGTGGATTGGAAAGGAATGGAATGTGGAATGGACTGGAATGGAATGGAATGCGAAATGGAATGTGGAATGGAATGTGAAATGGAATGTGGAATGGAACGTGGAATGGCATGAAGTGGATCTTGGAATGGAATGAAATGGAACAAGGTATGGAATGGAATCGAAAGTGGAAAGGAATGTGGAATGGAACGTGGAATCAAGTGTGGAAAGGAATGTGGAATGCAATGGAATGGAATGGAATGTGGAATGCAATGGAATGTAATGGAAAGGAATGAGGAATAGAAAGTGTAATGGAACGGAATGTACTGTGGAATGGAATGTGGAATGGAGTGTGGAATGGAATGGAAAAGAATATGTAATAGAATGTGGAATTTAATGAGGAATGGAATGTGGAATGGAGTGTGGAATGGAATGCGGAATGGAACGGAAAGTAGTGTGGAATGTAAAGTAGAAAGGAAAGTGAAATGATACAGAATTGAATGTGGAATGGAACGTGGAATGGAATGTAATGGGACGTGGAATGGAACGTGGAATGGAACGTGGAACGAGATGAAATGGAAAGGGAAATGGAATGTGTAATGGAATGTTGAAAGGAATGTAATGGAATGTAGAATGGAATGTGGAAATGAATGGAATGGAATGGGGAATGGAGTGGAATGGAATGTGAAGTGTAACGTGGAATGGAATGTGAAAAGGAAAGTAGAATTTAAAGTAGATTGGAATGGAAAGGAAACTAGAATGGAATGGAATGGAACGTGGAATGGAACGGAATGGAACGTGGAATGGAACGTGAATGGAATGTGCACAGGAACATAGAATGTAACGTGGAATGGAATGAAATGGATTGTGGAATGCAGTGCAATGGAATGTGTAATGAAAGTGGAATGGAATGCAATGGAATGTGGAATTGAATGTAATGGAATGTGGAATGGAGTGTGGAACGGAATGTGGAATGGAATGGAAAGGAATGTGAAATGGAATGTGGAATGGAGTGTGGAATGAAATGGAAGGAAATGTGGAATGGAATGTGTAATGTAATGGAATGGAATGTGGAATGGATTGGATTGGAATATGGAATGGACTGTGGAATGGAATGGAATGGAATGTGGAATGGAATGGAATGGAATGGAAATGAATGCACAGGACTCTTTAATGGAATGGAATGGAATGCTTAATGGAATGTTGAATGGAATGCGGAATGGAATGGAATGGAATGTGGAATGACAATAGGAAAGGAATGGAATGGAGTTTAATGAATTGTGAAATGGAATGGAACGGATTGTGGAATGGGATGGAATGGAATGTGGAATGGAATGGAATGGAATGGAATGTGGAATGGAATGGAAGGTAATGTGGAAAGGAATGTGGCATGGAATGGAATGGAATGTGGGATGGAATATGTAATGGAATGAGTGGAATGTGGAGTGGAATGAAATGGAAAGAGGAATGGAATGGAATGGAATGTGTAATGAATAGTGGAATGGATTATGGAATGGAATGGAATGTGGAATGGCATGGAATGGAAAGTGGAATGGAATATAATGTGGAATGGAATGTGGAACGGAATGTGGAATGGAAAGTTGAATAGAATATGGAATGGAACATGGAATAGAATGTCGAATGGAATGAGGAATGGAACGTGGAATGGAATGTGGAATGGAATGTGGAATGGAATGGAATGGAATGTGGAATGGAATGGAATGGAATGGAATGTGGAATGGAATGGAATGGAATGTAAGTGAATGGAGTCTTTAATGGAATGGAATGGAATGTGGAATGGAATGTGGAATAGTATGTATAATGGAAAGTGGAATGGAATCAAATGGAATGTGGAATGGAATGTGGAATGGAATGGAATGGAATGTGAAATCGAGTGCGGAATAGTACGTGGAATGTAAAGTGGAATGGAATCGAACGGAATGTGGAATGGAATGTTGAATGAAATGGAATGGAATGTGGAATGGAATGGAAGGTTATGTGGAATTGAGTTGAGTGGATTGTGGACTGGAATGGAATGGAATGTGGAATGGAATGGAATGGAATGTGTGAATGGAATGTGGAATAGTATGTATAATGGAAAGTGGAATGGAATCAAATGGAATGTGGAAAGAAATGTGGAATGGAATGTGGAATGGAATGGAAAGGAATATGAAATCAAATGTGGAATAGTACGTGGAATGTAAAGTGGAATGGAATCTAACGGAATGTGGAATGGAGTGTTGAATGGAATGGAATGGAATGTGGAATGAATGGATTGGAATGTGGAATCGAAAGTGGAGTGGAATGGAAATTACCGTGGAATTGAATGTGGAATGGAATCGAAAGGAATGTGGAAAGTAATGGAATATAATGTGGGATGGAAGCGAATAGAATGTTGAATGGAATGGACTGTGAAACGGAATCGAATGGAATGTGGAATGGAATGAAATGGAATGGAATGTGGAATAGAATGGAATGGAATGTGGAATGGAATCGAATGGAATGGAAGGTGGAATGGAATGTGGAATGGAAGGGAATGGAATATGTAATAGAAAGTAGAATTTATTTTAATGGAATGTGGAAAGGAATGTGGAATGGAATGGAATGGAACGTGGAATGGAATGTAGAATAGAATGGAATGGAATTTGGAATGGATTGGAACGTGGAATTGAACGTGGAATGCAACGTGGAATGAAACGTGGAATGGAATGGAATGTGGAATGTAATGTGAAAAGGCATTGAATGGAAAGTGGAATGGAATGTGGTATGGAATGGAATGGAATGTGGAAAGGAATTTGGAATGGAATGTGGAATGGAATGTGGAATGGAATGTGGAATAGAATGTTGCATGGAATCTGGAATGGAATGTGGAATAGAATGTGGAATGGAATTTAATGGAATGTGGAATGGAATGTGAAATGGAATGTGGAATGGAGTGGAATGGAATGTTGAATGGAACGGAATGGAATGGAATGTGGAAAGGAGTGAAATGGAATGGAGTGTGCAATAGAACGGAATGGAATGGAATGTGGAATGGAATCGAATGGAACGGAAAGTGGAATGGAATGTGGAATGGAATGGAATGTGGAAGAGAAAGTGGAATTCAATTTAATGGAATGTGGAACGGAATGTGCAATGGAATGGAATGGAATGGAATGGAATGGAAAGTGGAATGGAATGTGGAATGGAATGAAATGGAATGTGGAATGGATTGGAACGTGGAATGTAACGTGGAATGCAACGTGGAATGGAACGTGGAATAGAATGATATGGAATGTGGAATGTAATGTGGAAAGGAATTGAATGGAATGTGGAATGGAATGTGGTATGGAATGGAATGGAATGTGGAATGAAATGTGGAATGGAATTGAATGGAATGTGGCATGGAGTCTGTAATGGAATGTGGAATAGAATGTGGAATAGAATGGAATATAATGTGGAATGGAATGTGAAATTGAATGTGGAATGGATTGGAAGAGAATAGAATGTGGAATGGAATGGAATGTAAGGTGGAATGGGATGTGGAATGGAATGTGGAATGGATTGGAATGAAAGGTGGAATGGGATGGAATGGAATGGAATGTGGAATGGTATGGAATGGAATGAAATGTTACGTGGAATGGAAGGGAATTGAATGTGGAATGGAATGAAATGGAACATGGAATGGAATGGTATGAAATTTGGAATGGAATGGAATGGAATGTGGAATGAAATGTGCAACGGAATGGAATGGAATGGAATGTGAAATAGAAATGAATGGGATGTGGAATGGAAGGGAATGGAATGTGGAATGGAATGCAATGGAACGTGGAATGGAATTTTATGAAATGTGGAATGGAATGGAATGGAATTTGGAATGAAATGTGGAATGGAATGGAATGGAATGGAATTTGGAATGGAATGGAATGGAATGTGGAAAAGAAATGAATGGAATGTGGAATGGAATGGAATGGAATATGGAATGGAATGGAATGGAATGTGGAATGGAATGTGAAATGGAATGGAATGGAATGTGAAATCGAATGTGGAATAATACGTGGAATGTAAAATGGAATGGAATCGAACGGAATGTGGAATGGAATGTTGAATGGAATGGAATGGAATGTGGATTGAATGGATTGGAATGTGGAATCGAATGTGCAGTGGAATGGAATTTAATGTGGAATTGAATGTGGAATGGAGTGGAATTGAATGTGGAATGGAATCGAAAGGAAAGTGGAAAGTAATGGAATATAATGTGGGATGGAAACGAATAGAATGTTGAATGGAATGGAATGTGAAATGGAATCGAATGGAATGTGGAATAGAATGAAATGGAATGTAATGTGGAATCGAATGGAATGGAATGTGGAATGGAATCGAATGGAATGGAAGGTGGAATGGAATGTGGAATGGAATGGAATGGAATGTGGAATGGATTGGAACGTGGAATAAAACGTGGAATTCAACGTGGAATGAAACGTGGAATGGAATGGAATGTGGAATGTAATGTGGAAAGGCATTGAATGGAAAGTGGAATGGAATGTGGTATGGAATGCAATGGAATGCGGAATGGAATGTGGAAGGGAATGTGGAATGGAATGAAATGGAATGTTGCATGGAATCTGGAATGGATTGTGGAATAGAATGTGCAATGGAATGGAATGTAATGTGGAATGGATTGTGAAATCGAATGTGGAATGGAGTGGAATGCAATGTGGAATGGAATGGAATGGAATGGAATGTGGAATGGAATGGAATGGAATGTGCAATGGAATGAAATGGAATGAAATGGAAGTGAATGGAATCTGGAATGTAATGGAATGTAATGGAATGTGGAATGGAACGGAATGGAGTGTGGAATGGAATGGAATTGAATGTGGAGTGGAATGGAATGGAATATTGAATGGAGTGGAATGGAAAGGAATGTGAAATGGAGTGGAAAGGAATGATGAATGGAATGGAATGGAATGTGGTATGGAATGGAATGGAATGTGGAATGGAGTAGAATGGATTTTGGACTGGAATGGAATGGAATGTGGAATGGAATGGAATGGAATGTGGAATGGAATTAAATGGAATGGAATGGAAGTAAATGGAATCTGGAATGGAATGGAATGGAATGGAATGTAGAATGGAACGGAATGGAGTGTGGAATGTAATGGAATTGAATGTGGAGTGGAATGGAATGGAATATGGAATGGAATGTGGAATAGTATGTATAATGGAAAGTGCAATGGAATCGAATGGAATGTGGAATGGAATGTGGAATGGAATGTTGAATGGAATGGAATGGAATGTGGAATGAATGGAATGGAATGTGGAATCGAATCTGGAGTGGAATAGAATGGAATGTGGAATTGAATGTGGAATGGGATGGAATGGAATGGAATGTGGAATGCTATGGAATGGAATGAAATGTTATGTGGAATGGAAGGGAATGGAATGTGGAATGGAATGGAATGGAACGTGGAATGGAATGGTATGAAATGTGGACTGGAATGGAATGGAATGTGAAATGAAATGTGGAATGGAATGGAATGGAATGGAATTTGGAATGGAATGGAATGTGGAATAGAAATGAATGGGATGTGGAATGGAAGGGAATGGAATATGGAATGGAATGGAATGGAACGTGGAATGGAATGGTTTGAAATGTGGAATGGAATGGAACGGAATGTGGAATGAAATGTGCAATGGAATGGAATGGAACGGAATTTGGAATGGAATGGAATGGAATGTGGAATAGAAATTAATGGAATGTGGAATGGAATGGAATGGAATGTGGAATGGAATCGAACGGAATGTGGAATGGAATGTTTAATGGAATGTGGAATGAACGGATTGGAATGTGGAATTGAATGTGGAGTGGAATGGAATTTAATGTGGAATTGAATGTGGAATGGAGTGGAATTGAATGTGGAATGGAATCGAAAGGAATGTGGAAAGTAATGGAATATAATGTGGGAAGGAAACAAATAGAATGTTGAATGGAATGGAATGTGAAACGGAATCGAATGGAATGTGGAATGGAATGAAATGTATTGGAATGTGGAATGGAATGAAATGTATTGGAATGTGGAATAGAATTGAATGGAATGTGGAATGGAATCGAGTGGAATGGAAGGTGGAATGGACTGTGGAATGGAATGGAATGGAATGTGGAATAGAAAGTTGAATTTATTTTAATGGAATGTGGAAAAGAATGTGGAATGGAATGGAATGGAACGTGGAATGGAATGTGGAATGGAATGGAATGGAATGTGGAATGGACTGGAACGTGGAATGAAACGTGGAATGCAACGTGGAATGAAACGTGGAATGGAATGGAATGTGGAATGTAATGTGGAAAGGTATTGAATGGAAGGTGGAATGGAATGTGGAATGGAATGTGGAATGTAATGTGGAAAGTATTGAATGGAAAGTGGAATGGAATGTGGTATGGAATGGAATGGAATGCAGAATGGAATGTGGAATGGAATGAAATGGAATGTTGCATGGAATCTGGAATGGAATGTGGAATAGAAAGTGGAATGGAATGGAATGGAATGTGGAATCGAATGTGAAATGGAATGTGGAATGGAGTGGAATGGAATGTGGAATGGAATGGAATGGAATGGAATGTGGAATGGAATGGAATGGAATGTGCAATGGAATGAAATGGAATGGAATGGAAGTGAATGGAATCTGGAATGTAATGGATTGTAATGGAATGTAGAATGGAACGGAATGGAGTGTGGAATGGAATGGAATTGAATGTACAGTGGAATGGAATGGAATATGGAATGGAATGGAATGGAAAGGTATGTGAAATAGAGTGGAAAGGAATGATGAATGGAATGGAATGGAATGTGGAATGGAACGGAATGGAATATGGAACGGATTGGAATGGATTTTGGACTGGAATGGAATGTAATGTGGAATGGAATGGAATGGAATGTGGAATGGAATATGGAATAGTATGTATAATGGAAAGTGGAATGGAATCGAATGGAATGTGGAATGGAATGTGGAATTGAATGTGGAATGGAATGGAATGGAATATGGGATGGAATGTAATGTAATGTGGAATCGAATGTGGAATAGTACATGGAATGGAAAGTGGAATGGGATCGAATGGAATGTGGAATGGAATGTTGAATGGAATGGAATGGAATGTGGAATGAATGGAATGGAATGTGGAATCAAATTTGGAGTGGAATGGGATGGAATGTGGAATTGAATGTGGAATGGAGTGGAATGGAATGTGGAATGGAATCGAAAGTAATGTGGAATCTAATGGTATATAATGTGGGATGGAAACGAATGGAATGTTGCATGGAATGGAATGGAATGCAAAATGGAATCGAATGGAATGTGGAATGGAGTGAAATGGAATGGAATGTGCAGTAGAATGGAATGGAATGGAATGTGGAATGGTATTGAATGGAATGAAATTTTATGTGGAAAGGAAGGGAATGGAATGTGGAATGGAATGGAATGCAAAGTGGAATGGAATGGTATGAAATGTGGAATGGAATGGAATGGAATGTGGAATGAAATGTGGAATGGAATGGAATGGAATGGAATTTGGAATGGAGTGGAATGGAATGTGGAATAGAAACGAATGGAGTTTGGAATGGAAGGGAATGGAATGTGGAATGGAATGGAATGGAATGGAACGTGGAATGGAATGGTATGAAATGTGGAATGGAATGGAATGGAATGTGGAATGAAATGTGGAATGGAATGGAATGGAATGGAATATGGAATGGAGTGGAATGGAATGTGGAATGGAATGGAATGGAATGTGGAATGGAATGGAATGGAATGTGGAATGGAATGGAATGGAATGGAATGTGGAATGGAATGGAATGGAATGGAATGTGGAATGGAATGGAATGGAATTTGTGATGGAATTGAATGGATGGAATGTGGAATGGAGTGAAATGGAATGGAATGAAATGTGAAATTGAATGGAAAGATGAAAGGAATGTGTAATGGAATGGAATGGAATGGAATGTGGAGTGGAATGAAATGGAGTAGAGTGGAATGGGATGAAGTGGAATTGAATGGAGTGGAGTAGAGTTGAATACATTTTTGTGGAGTGGATTGGATGCAGAGGAGTGTAATGGAAAGCGACAGAATGGCGTGGAGTGGAATGGACTGGAAAGGAGTGGAATGGAACAGAATGGAATAGCACGGAGTAGAATGGAATGGATTGGAGTGGAATGGAGTGGAGTAGAGTGGAGTGGAGTGTAGAGAAGTGGAGTGGAGTGGACTGGAATGAAGCGGAGTGGAAAAGAATGGAGTGGATTGGAAAGAACTGGAATGGAGTGGAATAGAATGGAGTTGAATGGAATGGATTGGAGTGGAATGGAATGGAATGGAGTGGAGTACATTGGAGTGGTGGAACGGAGTGGAGTTTAATGGAATGTAGTGTAGTGTAGTCGATTGCAATGGAGTTTATTGGAGTTGAATTGAGTGGAGTGTAGTGAAACGGATTGCAATGTAATGGAATGGAATGGAGTGGAATGAGGTTGTGTGAAGTGGATTGGAGAAGACTGTAGTGGAGTGGAGAGGACTGGAATGGAAAGGAGTGGAATGGAGTGGAATGGAAGGGAGTGGAATGGGGTGGAGTTGGATGGAATGGAATGGAAAAGGAAAGGAATGGAACATAGTGGGATGGAACATATTAGAATGGAATGGAACTGAATGGAGTGGAATGGAGTAGAGTGGAGTGGGGTGGAGGGGAGTAGAATGGAGTGCAATGTAATGGAATGGAATGGAGTGGAATGGAATGGAGTGGAATAGAACGGAATGGAATAATGAAATGTGAGCTGAGATAGTGCCACTGCACTCCGGGCTGGGAGACATAGTGAGATACCCTCAAAAGAAAGGAATGGAATGTAATGGAGTGGAATGGAATGGACTGCAATGGAATGGAGTGTACTGGAGTGGAGTGGAGTGAAGTGGAGTGGAGTGGAATGGATAGGAAGGGGATGGAATTGAATGAAATGGAATGAAAGGGAGTGGATTGAGGTGGAGTGGAGTGCAGTGGAATGGAGACAAAAGGAATGTGTTGGAGTTGAATGGAGTGGAGTGGAGTCCAGTGGAGTGGAGAGGATAGAAATGAAATGGAATGGAATCGGATGTAGTGGAATGTAGTGGAGTTGAGTGGAGTGGAACAGAGTGGAATGGAATGGAAATGAATGCAATGGACTGAAATGGAATGAAATGGAATGGAATGGAATGGAATTTAATGAAATTGAAAGCAATGGAATAGAATGCAATGCAATGGAAAGTTGACATGTAATGAGAGTTGAGATTGTGCCACTGCACTCAAGCCTGGGTGACACAGTGACATACTGTCGAAAGAAATGAATGGAATGCAATGGAGTGAAATGCAATGGAATGTAATATAATGGAGTGGACTGGAGTGGAGTGGAGTGTTGTGGAGTGCAGTGGAGTGGAGAGGAACGGAGTGGAATGGAATGGAATGGAATACAATAGAATGTAATGGAATAGAATGCAATGTAACGGAAATTTGTCTTGTAATGTGAGCTGCAATTGTGCCACTGCACTACAGCCTGGCTGACACAGTGATATCCTTTGGAAAGAAAGGAATGGAATGCAATGGAGTGAAGTGGAATTGAACGGAATGGAGTAGAATGGAGTGGACAGGAGAGGAGTGGAGTGGAGTAGAGTGGAGTGGAATGGACTCGAATGGAATGGGATGGAGTGGAATGGAATTGTGATGAGTTCAGTGGAGTGGAGTGAAATAGAATATAATGGAATGGGATGGAATGGAATGGAATGGTATGATGAAAAGAAACATCAGCTGAGTTTGTGCCAATGCACTCCAGCCTTTGTGACAGTGTGAGATCTTGTTGAAAGAAAGGAATGGAATGGAATTGAGTGGAATGGAATGGAATGGAATGGAGTGGTGTGGAGTAGAGTGGAGTTCAGTGGAGTGAAGTGGAGTGGAATGAAATGGAGTGGAGGGAAGTAGAGTGGAATGGAGTGGGATGGAATGGAGTGGAGTGAGTGAAATGGAGTGGAGTGGAGTGGAAGGGAATTGAGTTGAGTGGAATGGAATGGAAAGGACTGGAATGCTATGGAATGGGATGGAGTGGAGTGGAATGGAATGAAGAGGAGTGGGATGGAATGGAATGGAGTGTAATGGAATGGAGTGGAATGGAGTGGAATGGAATGGAATGGAGTGGAGAGGAGAGGAGTGGAATGGAGTGGAGTGGAATGAAGTGATGTGGAGTGGAGTGGAATGGAATGGAATGGGGTGGAAAGGAATGGAATGGAATGGAGTGGAGTAGAATGTAATGGAATGGGGTGGAGTGGAATGGAATGGAGTGAAGTGGAATGGAATGGAATAGAGTTGAATGGAATGGAATGGAATAGAGTTGAATGGAATGGAATGGAATAGAGTTGAATGGAATGGAATGGAATGCAGTGGAATGGAATGGAATGGAATAGAGTTGAATGGAATGGAATGGAATGCAGTGGAATGGAATGCAGTGGAATGGAATGGAATGGAATGCAGTGGAATGGAATGGAGTGGAGTGGAATTGAATGTAGTGGAGTGGAATGGAATGGAATGGAGCGGAATCGAATGGAGTGCAGTGGAGTGGAGTGCAGTGGAGTGGCACAGCGTGGAATGGAATGGAAATGAATGGAATGGAAAGGAATAGAATGTAGTGGAAAAAATGGAATGTTATTAAGGAGAATGCAGTGGAAATGGAAAGATGTCCTGTAATGTGAGCTGTGATTGTGCCACTGCACTCCAGCCTGGCTGACCCAGTGATATCCTGTGAAAAGAAACGATTGAAATGCCATGGAGTGAAATGGAATGGAATGGAAAGGAGTGGAGTGGAGTGGAGTGGAGTGGAATGGACTCGAATGCAGTGGGATGCAGTGGAATGGAATGGTATGGAGTAGTGTGAAATAGAATGGAATGGAATGGAATGGGATGGGTTGGAATGCAATGGAATGATGAAAAGAAATGTGAGCTGAGATTGTGCCACTGCACTCCAGCCTTTGTGACAGTGTGAGATCCTGTGGAAAGAAGGGAATGGAATGGAATAGAGTGGAGTGGAGTAGAGTGGAGTGGAGTGAAGTGGAATGGAGTGGAGTGGAGTAGAGTGTAGAGGAGTGAAGTGGAATGGAATGGAGTGGAGAGAAGTACAGTGGAATGGAGTGGACTGGAAAGGAGTGGAATGGAGTAGAGTGGATTGGAATGGAATGAAGTGGAGTGGAATGGAATGGATAGGAGTGGAATGCTATGGAATAGGATGGAGTGGAGAGCAATGGAATGAAGAGGAGAGGAATGGAATGGAATGCAATTAAATGGAGAGGAATGGAATGCACTGGAGTAGAGTGGAATGGAATGGAGTGGAGTAGAGTGGAACAGAATGGTGTAGAATGGAGTGGAATGGAATGGAGTGGAGTGGAGTGGAATGGAGTGGAGTGGAGTGGAATGGAATGGAATGGGGTGGAATGGAGTGGAATGGAATGGAGTGGAGTGGAATGTGATGGAATGGAGTGGAGTGGAATGCGCTGCAGTGGAGTGGAATGGAATGAAATGGAGTGGAATGGAATGGAATGAAATGGAATGCAGTGGAATGGAATGGAGTGGAGTGGAATTGAATGGAGGGGAGTGGAATGCAATGGAATGGAGTGGAATCGAGTGGAGTGCAGTGGGGTGGAGTGGAAAGGAGTGGAGTGGAGTGCAGTGGAGTGGAGTGGAGAGAAGTGGAGTGGAGTGCAGTCGAGTGGAGTGGAGTGGAGTGGAATGGAGTGGAATGGAGTGGAGTGGAGTGGAATGGAATGTGGTGGAATGGAGTGGAGTGGAGTTGAATGGAATGGAGTGGAATGGACTGGAGTTGAATGGAGTGGAGTGGAGTGGAGTGGTATTCAATGCAGGGGAGTGGACTGGAATGGAATGCAATGGAAAGGAATGGAAAAATGAAATGTGAGCAGACATTGTGCCACTGCGCTCCAGGTTGGGTGACAGAGAGAGATACTCTAGAAAGAAAGGAATGGAATGGCATGCAGTGGCATGGAATAGAATGGAATCAAATGGAGTGGACTGGAATGGAGTTGAGTGAAGTGGAGTAGAGTGGAATGGAGAGGAATGGAATTGGTTGGAATGGAATGGAATAAAGTGGAGTGGAGTGTGGTGGTGTGGTGTCCAGTGGAATGGAGCGGATTGGAATGGGATGGAGTGGAATGGATAATAGTGGAGTGCGTTGGAGAGGAGAGGAGTGGAATTGAGTGGAACGGAATCAGAAGTAATGGAATGTAGTGGACTGGAGTGGTGTGGATTTGTACGGAGTGGAATGGAATGGAATTAATTGGAATGGAATGGAATGGAATGAAAGGGAATGCAATGGAATGCAACGGAGTAGCATGAAATATAATGGAAAGTTGACGTGTAATGTGCACTGAGATTGTGCCACCCCACTTCAGCCTGGGTGACACAGTGATATCGTGTAGAAAGAAAGGAATGAAATGGAGTGGAGTGGATTGGAATATAGAGGAGTGGAAGAGAATGGAGTGGAGTAGAATATAATGGAGTGGATTGGAAAGGAATGGAATGGAGTGGAGTGAAATGGAATGGAATGGAGTAGAGTGTATTGGAATGTAGAGGAGTGGAAAGGAATGGAGTGGCGTGGCGTGAAGTGGATTGGAATGGAGTCTAATGGAGTGGAGCATAGTGGAATGGAGAGGAATGGAATTTAATGGAGTGGAATGGAGTGGAATGCAATGTAGTGTAGTGGAATGGAATGGAGTGAAGTGGAGTTTATTGGAGTAGAATAGAGTGGAATGGAATGGAGTGGAGTGGAGCGCAGTGGAGTGGAGTGGAGTGTAGTGGAGTGTATTGGAATGGAATGGAGTGGAATAGAATGGAGTGGAATGGAGTGGAGTGGAGTGGATTGGAGTGGAGAGGAATGAAATGGAATGGAGTCGAATGCAGTGGAATGGAATGGATTGGAGTGGAATGGAATGGAATGAAATGGAGTGGAGTGGAATGGAATGGAGTGGAATGGAGAGGAATGGAATGGAGTGGAATGGAATGGAGCAGAGTGGAATGGAATGGAATGGAATGGAGTCTAATGGAATGGGATGGAGTTAAGTGGAGTGTAGTGGAGTGGATTGAAGTGGGGTGGAATGGAGTCGAATGGAATGGAGTGGAGTGAAATGGAATGGAATGGAGTGTAATGGAGTGAAATAGAATGGAACGGAACTGGATGTAATGGAATGCAATGGAATGATGAAAAGAAAGGTGAGCTGAGACTGTGTCACTGCATTCCAGCATTTCTGACAGAGTGAGATCCTTGGGAAAGAAAGGAATGGAATGCAATGGAGTGGAATGCAATGGAATGGAGTAGACTGGAATGGAGTGGAATTGGGTGCAATGGAATGGAGTGGAGCAGAATGTCCTGGAGTGGAATGGATTGGTGTGGAGTGGAATGGAGTTGACAGAAGTGTAATGAAATGGAGTGGCGTGGAATGGAATGGAGTGGAGTGGACTGGAGTGGAGTTGAGTAGAATAGTATGGAATGGAGTGGAATGCAATGGAGTGGAGTGGAATGGAATGGAGAGGAGTGGAAAGGGATGGTATGGAATGGAGTGGAGTGCAATGGAATGGAGTGGAGTTGAATGGAATGGAGTGAAATGATATGGAATGGAATGGAGTGGAGTGGAATGGCGTGGAGTTGAGTGGAATGGAATTGAGTGGAGCAGAAAGGAATGGAGTGGAGTAGAATGGAATGGAGAGGCATGGAATGGGATGGAATGGAATGGAGTGGACTGGCATGAAATCTAGAGGAGTGGAATGGAATGGAATAGAATGGAGTGGAATGGAATAGAGTGGAGTGGAAGGGAGTATAGTGGTGTGGAGGGGAGTGGATTGGAGTGGAACGGAATCGGATGAAATAGAAGTAGTGGGTTGGAGTAGAGTGGAGTGGAATGGATTGGAACGGAATGGAACGGAATGGAAAAAAACGGAGCGGAACAGAACGGAGTAACGTGTGCTGAGATTGTGCCACTGCGCTACAGCCTTGTGACAGATGGAAATCGTGTTGAAAGAAAGGAGTGAAATGGAATGGAATGGATTGGAGTGGAGTGTAGTGGAATTGATTGGAATGACATGGAACGGAATGGAATGGAATGGAGTGGAATGTAATGGAAGGGTGTGGAGTTGAATGTCATGGAATGGAGTGGAAAGAAATGGAGTGGAATGCAACGTAATTGAGTGGAGTGGAGTGGAGTGGAATGGATTGGATTGGAGTGGATTGGAGTGGAGTGGAGGGGAGTGGACTGGAGTGGAGTGTAATGGAATTGAATGGAGTGGATTGCAATGCAATGGAGTGGAATAGAGTGCAACTGGTTGGAATGGAGTGTAAAGGAATGGAGTGGAATGGAATGGAGTGGAGTGGATTGGAGTGAAGTGGAATGGAATGGAGTGGAGTGGAATGGAGTAGAGTGGAGTGGAATGGAGTGGAGTGGAGTGGAATAGAGTGGAGTGGAGTAGAGTGGAATGGAGTGGAGTGCAATGGATTGGAGTGGAATGGAATGGAGTGGAGTGGACTGAATTGGTGTGGAGTGTAGTGGAATGGAGTGGAGTGGAATGGAATTGAGTTGAGTGGAATGGAAAGGACAGGAGTGCAATGCTATGGAATGGGATGGAGTGGAGTGAAATGGAATGAAGAGGAGTGGAATGGAATGGAATGGAGTGGAATGGAATGGAGTGAAGTGGAATGGAATGGAATGGAGTGGAGTGAAGAGGAGTGCAGTGGAATGGAGTGGAGTGGAATGGAATGAAGTGGAGTGGAGTGGAATGGAATGGAATGGGGTGGAATGGAGTGGAATGGAATGGAGTGGAGTGGAATAGAATGGATTGGAGTGGAACAGAATGGAATGGAGTGGCATTGAATGGAATGAAGTGGAATGGAATGGAGTGGAGTGGAATTGAATGGAGTGGAGTGGAATAGAATGGACTGGAGTGGAATCGAGTGGAGTGGAGTGGAATGGAGTGGAGTGGAGTGGAGTGGAATAGAGTGGAATAGAATGGAATTCATTGGAATTGAAAGGAAAGGAAAGGAATGGAAAGCTTTGGAATATAATGTAATAGAATGCAGTGCAATGGAAAGTTGTCTTGTAATCTGAGCTGAGATTGTGCCACTGCACTAAAGCCTGGCTGACACAGTGATATCCTGTCAAAAGAAAGGAATGGAATGCAATGGAGTGAAATGAAATGGAATGGAATGGAGGGGAATGAAGTGGAGTGCAGTGGAGTGGAATGGACTCGAATGGAAATGGAAGGAGTGGAATGGAATGGTGTGGAGTGGTGTGTAGTGGAGTGAAATTGAGTGGAATGGAATGGGATGGAATGGAGTGCAATGGAATGACGAAAAGAAATGTGAGCTGAGACTGTGCCACTGCACTCCAGCCTTTGTGACAGTGTGAGATCCTGTGGAAAGAAAGGAATGGAATGGAATGGAGTTTAATTGAATGAAATAGAGTGGAGTGGAGTGGAATGGAATGGAAAAGCATGGAATGAGAGGGAATGGAATGGAGTGGAGAGGAATGGAATCTAGAGGAGTGGAATGGAGTGGAATGGAATGGAATGGGATGGAGTGGAATGGAATAGAGTGGAGTGGAATGGAGTGGAGTGGAGTGCAGTGGAATTGAGGGGATTGGAATGGAGTGGAACAGAGTCGGATATTATGGAATGTAGTGGAGTGGAGCAGACTGGAGGGGAATGGACAGGAATGCAACAGAACGGAATGGAACAGAACAGAGCGGAACAGAATGGAGAAATGTGTGCTGAGATTGTGCCACTGCGCTACAGCCATGTGACAGATGCAGATCCTGTCGAAAGAAAGGAGTGAAATGGAATGGAACGGATTGGAGTGGAGTGGAGTGGAATTGAGTGGAATGGAACAGAATGGAAATGCATGGAATGGAATGAAATGGAGTGGAATTGAATGTAAGGGTGTGGAGTGGAATGCAGTGGAATGGAGTGGAATGCAATGGAGTGGAATGCAGTGGAACGGAGTGGAATGCAATGGAGTGGGATGCAGTGGAATCGAGTGGAGTGGAGTGTAGTGGAATGGATTGTATTGGAGTGCATTGGAGGGGAGTGGAGTGGAGTAGAATGGAGTAGATTGGAATGGAATGGAGTGTAAAAGAGTGCAATGGAGTGGAATGGAGTGGAATGGAATGGAGTGGAATGGAAAGGATTGGAGTGGAATGGAACGGAATGGAATAGATCGGAGTGGAGTGGAATAGAGTGGAATGGATTGGAATGGAGTGGAATGGAATGGAGTGGAATGGAATTGAGTGGAGTGGAATGGAATGAAATGGAATGGAATAGAGTGCAATGGAGTGGAATGGAGAGTAACTGAATGGAGTGGAATGGAATGGAGTGGAGTGGAGTGAAGTGGAATGGAAAGGAGTGGAGAGTAATGGAGTGGAGTGGAGTGGAATAGAGTGGAGTGGAGTGGAGTGGAATGGAGTGGAGTGGAATGGAATGGAGTGGAGTGGAATGGAATGGAGCAGAGTGGAAAGCAGTGGAGCTGAGTAGAATGGAATGGAATGGAATGGAGTGCAGTGGGATGGAGTAGAGTGGAGTGGAATGGAATGGAGAGGAGTGGTATGCTATGGAATGGGATGGAGTGGAGTGCAATGGAATGAAGAGGAGCTTAATGGAATGGAATGGAGTAGAGTGGAAAGGATTGGTATGGAGTGGAATGGAATGGAGTGGAGTGGAGTTGACTGGAGTGGAATGGAATGGAGTGGAGTGGAGTTGATTGAAGTGCAGTGGAGTGGAGTGGAATGGAATGGAGTCGAACGGAATGGAGTTCAATGGACTGGAATGGAATGGAGTGGAGTGGAGTGCAGTGGAATGAAGCAGAGTGGAACAAAATGGAGTGGATTGTAAAGTAATGGATTGGAGTGGAGTGGAATGGAATGGATTGGTGTGGAATGGATTGGCATGGAGACGATTGGAATGGAAGGGAGTGGAGTGGAATGGAATGGAGTGGTTTGGAAAGCAATGTAATGGAGTGGAGTGGAATGGACTGGAATGGAGTGTAGTGTATTGGACTGGAGAGGAGTGTAATGGAATGGAGTGGCATGACGTGGAGTGGATTGGAAAGTAGTGAAACGGAGTGGAGTGGAGTGAAGTGAAATGGAGTTTAACGTGAGTGGAATGGAGTGGAAGAGAATGAAGTGGAGTGGAATGCAATGGAGTGGAGTGGAATGTATTGGAGTGGGGTAGAATGGAATGGAATGGAGTGGAGTGGAATGGAGTGGAGTGGAGTGGAATGGAATGGAGTGGAATAGAATGGAGTGGAATGGAGTGGAATGGAGTGGAGTGGAATGAAATGGAATAGAGTGGACTACAGTGGAATGGTATGGAGTGGATTGGAATGGAATGGGGTGAAATTGACAAGAATGGAATGGAGTGGAGTGGAGTGGAGTGGAGTGGAATGGAGTGGAGGGGAATGGAGTGGAATAGATTGGTATGGAATGGAATGGATTGGAGTGTAATGGAGTGGAATGGAACGGAATGGATAGGAGTGGCATGGAGTGGAGTGGATGGGATTGGAGTGCAGTGGAGTGGAGTGGAGTGGAATGGAATGGAATGGAATGGAATACAGTGCAATGCAATGGAATGGAATGGTATGAAATGGAGTGGAATAATGAAATGTGAGCTGACATTGTGCCACTGCACTCCAGGCTTGTTCACAGAGTGGGATACTCTTGTAGGAAAGGAATGGAATGGAATGCAGTGCAATGGAATGGAATGGAAGGGAATGGGATGGAATGGAATGGAATGGAATGGAATGGACTGGAGTGCAGTGGAGTGAAGTGGAGTGTAGTAGAATGGAGAGGAATGGAAAGGAACGAGATGGAGTGGAATGAAGTGGAGTATAGTGCGGTTGAGTGGAGTGCAGTGGAATGGAGAAGAATGGATGTGATGGAATGTAATGTAGAGGAGTGGAGTGCAGTGGAGTGGAGAGGAGTGGAAAGGAGTGGAATAGATTCAGATCTCATGGAATGTACTGTAGTGGACTGCAGTGGAGTGTAACGGAACGGAATGGAATGGAACAGAACGGAACAGAACGGAATGGAAAAGAGAAATGTGTGCTGAGATTGTGCCACTGCACTACAACCTGTGTGACACAGGGAGATCCTGTTGAAAGAAAGGAGTGTAATGGAATGGAGTGGAATGGAATGGAATGTAGTGGAGAGGAGTGGAATGGAGTGGAATGGAATGGAATGGAATGAAATGGAATGGAATGGAATGAAATGGAATGGAATGGAATGGAATGGAATGCAATGGAATGCAAGGGAATAGAATGCAATGCAATGGAAAGTTTGCATGTAATGTGAGCTGAGATTGTGTCACTGAACTCCAGCTTGGATGACAGTGATATCCTGTCGAAAGAAAGGAATGGAATGCAATGGAGTGAAATGGAATGGAACGTTATGCAATGGAGTGGAGGGGAGTGACGTAAAATGGAGTGGAAAGGAATGAGTGCAGGGGAATGGAGTGGAGTGGAATGCAATGGAATGGAGGGGAGTGAAGTGGAGTGGAGTGGAATGGAGTGGAGTGGAGTGGAATGGCATGTAATGTAATGGAATGGAGTTGAGTGCATTGGAATGCAATGGAGTGGAGTACAACTGAAAGTAAGGAGTGGAGTGAAGTGGAGTGGAATGGAATGGAGAGCAATGGGATGGAATGGAATCAGTGGAGTGATGTGGAGTGGAATGGAGTGGAGTGGAGTGCAGTAGAGTGGAGTGGAGTGGAGTGGATTGGAATGGAGTCTAATGGAACGGAGTGGAATGGAATAGAGTGGAATGGAGTTGAGTGGAATGGGGTGTAGTGGAGTGGAATGGAATGGCATGGAGTGGATTGGAGTGGAATGGAATGGCTAGGAGTGGAATGGAAGAGAACGGAACGGAATGGAGAGGAGTGGTATGGAATTGAAAGGAATGGAGTGGAAGGGATTGGAGTGCATTGGAATGGAAGGGAGTTTAGTGGAGTGAAGGGTAATCGAGGTGAGCGGAAGGGATTGGAGTGGAGGGGATTGGACTGGAGTGGAAAGAAGGCGAGTGAAATGGAGTGGAGTGGAGTGGATTTTAGTGAAATGGAATGGAATGGAATGCAATAGAGTGGAATGGAGTGGAGTGGAATAGAGTGGACTCGAGAGGAATGGAATGGAATGAAGTGGAATGGAGTAGAATGGAATAGAGTGGAGTGGAATGGAATGGAGTAGAGTGGAGTGCAGTGGAATGGAATGGAGTTTAGTGGGATGGATACGAATGGAGTGGAATGGGATGGAATGGAGAATAATGGATTGGAGAGGAGTGGAACAGAATGGAATGGAGTGGAATGTAATGGAGAGGAGTGGAATGGCGTGGAGCGGAATAGAGTGGAATGGAATGGAGTGGAATGGAGTGGAATGGAATGGAGTAGAATGGAGTGGAGTGGAATGGCATGGAGTGGAGTCGAAAGGAATAGAATGGAGAGGAAAGGAGTGGAGTGGAATGAAGTGGAGTGGGATGGAATAGAATGGAATGAAATGCAGAGGAGTGGAATGGAATGGAATGAAATGGAGTGGAATGATGTGGAGTGGAAAGGAATGGAATGGAATGGAATGGAGTGGAGTGGATTGGAGTGGAGTGGATTCGAGTGGAGTGGAATGGAGTGTAGTGGTGTGGAGTGGAATGGAGTGGAGTTGAATGGAATGGAATGGAGTGGAAACGGGTGGAGTGGAATGGATTGGAATGTAATGGAGTCGAGTAGAGTAGAGTGGAATGAAGTAGAGTGGAATGGAATGGAATGGTGTGGAGTGGAATGGAATGGAGAGCAGTGGAATGGAATGGAGGGCAGTGGAATGGAATGGAGAGCAGTGGAATGGAATGGAGGGCAGTGGAATGGAATGGAAGGGAAGGGAGTGGAGTGTAATGGAATGGAGAGGAATGGAATGAAATGGACTGAAATGGAACGTAGTGGAATGGAATGTAGTGGACTGGAATGGAGTGGAGTAGAGTGGAGTTGAGTGGAATGGAATGAAGTGGAATGGAATGGAGTGGAGTGGAGTGGAGTGGAATGGAATGGGTTGGAATGGAGTGGAGTGGAATACACTGGCGTGGAGTGGAATGGAAAGGAATGAATGGGGTAGAATGGAGTGGAATGTAATGGACTGCATGGGAATGGAATGGAATGCAATGGAATGGGGTGGAGTAGAGTGGAGTGGAGAGGAGTGGAGTGGAATGGAGTGGAGTGGAGAGGAGTGGAGTGGATTGGAATGGAATGGGGTTGAATAGAATGGAGTGGAATGCAGTGGAGTGGAGTGGAGTGAAATGAAATGGAATGCAGTGAAATGCAGAACAATGGAAGGTTGTGGAGTGGAATGGAATGGAGTGTAATGGAATGGGATGGAACGGAGTGGAGTGGAATGGAATGTACTGGAGTGAAATGGAGTGGATTGGTGTTTAGAGGAGTGGAGAGGAGTGGAATGGAATGCAGTGCAGTGGAGTGGAGTGGTATGGAGTGGAAGAGAATGGAGTGTAGTGGAATGGATTGGAGTGGATTGGAAGGAATTGGAGTGCAGTGGAATGGAACCGAGTGAAGTGGAACCTAACGGAGTGGAATGGAATGGTTTGGAATGGAGTGTAGTGGAATGGAATGGAGTGGAGTGGAAAAGAGTGGAGTGGAATGGAATGCAATGGAGTGGAGTGGAATGGTATGGAATGGAGTAGAATGGGGTGTAATGGAGTGGAGGTGAGTGGAGTGGAATGAAATGGATCAAAATCGAATGGATTGGATTGGAATGGAGTGGAGTGGAATGAAACGGAGTGAAGTGGAGTGGAAAGGAGTGGAACGGAGTGGAGTGGAGTGGAATGGAGTGAAGTGGAGTGGAACAGAGTGGAGTGGAGAGGAACGGAGTGGGGTGGCTAGGAACGTAATTAAGTGGAGTGGAACGTAATGGAGAGGAGTGGAATGGAATGGAAAGGAGTGGAATGGAATGGAATGGAATGCAATGGAAGGCAATGGAAAGGAATGGAACGCAATGGAATGGAATGCAATGGAATGGAATAAAGAATTGTGAGCTGAAATTGTGCAACTGCGCTCCAGGCTGGGTGTCAGAGTGAGATACTCTCGAAAGTAAGGAATGGAATGGAATGCAGTGGAATGAAATGTAATGGAATGGAATGGAGTGGACTGGAATGAAGTAGAGTGAAGTGGAATGGAGTGGAATGCAGAGGAAAGAAATGGGATGGAATGGAATGGAATGAAGTGGAGTAGATTTGGGTGGAGTCAACTGCAGTGACATGGTATGGAATGGAATAGGATGGAGTGAAGTGGAGTGGTGTGGACTGGAGAGGAGTGTTATGGAGAAGAATGGAATTGGATGTAATGGAATGTAGTGGAGTGGAGTGGAATGGAATGGAACGGAACAAGACAGAAAGCCACAGAACGGGACTGAATGGAGAAATGTGTGCTGAGATTGTGCCACTGAGCTACAGGTTGTATGACATAGGGTGATCCTGTCGAAAGAAAGAAGTGGAATGGAATGGATTGGAAAGTAGTGGAGTGGAATTGAGTGGAATGGAATGGAATGGAATGGAAGGGAATGGAGTGGATTGGAGGAGAGCGGATCAGAAAGGAATGGAACGTTATGTAACGGGATGGAATGTGAGATGAGATTTTGCCACTGTGCTACATACTTGGTGACAGAGTGAGATACTCTCGAAAAAAAGGAATGGAAGGAATGGAATGCAGTGGAAAGGACTGGAATATAATGGAGTGGAGTGTAATGGAGGGGAGTGAAATGGAGTGGAATGGAGAGGAATGGAATGGGATGGAATGTAATCGAATGAAGGAGAGTGGAGTGGGTTGGAGTGGAGTGGAATAGAATCGGATGTAATGGAGTGGAGTGGAGTGGAGTGGAGTGGAACGGAGTGGATTGGAATGGAATGGAATACAATGGAATGGAATGCAATGGAATGCAATGGAATGGATAGAATGCAATGCAACGTTGTCATGTAATGTGAGCTGAAATTGGGCCACTGTACTCCATCCCAGGTCTCACAGTGATAACCTGTTGAAATAAAGGAATGGAATGCAATGGAATGAAATGGAATGGAATGGAATGCAATGGAATGGATTGGAGTGGAATGGAGTCTAATGGATTTTGATGGAGTGGAATGGAATGCAGTGTAGTGGAGTGGAGTGGAGTGAAATAGAATGGAATGGAATGGGATGGAATGGTTACAATAGAATGGTGAAAAGAAATGTGGGCTGAGTTTGTGCCACTGCAGTACGGCCTTTGTGACAGAGTGAGATCCTGTGGAAAGAAAGGAATGGAAAGGAAGGGAGTGGAATGGAATGGAATGGAGTGGAGTGGTGTTGAGTGGAGTGATATTGAATGGAGTGGAGAAGGGTGGAAAGGAGTGGGGAGGAGTGGATTGGAGTGGAGTGGAATGGACTGGAGTGGAGTGGAATGGAATGGGGTGGAATGGATTGGAAAGGAATGGAATGGAGAGTAGTGCAGTGGAATGGAATGGACTGGAGTGGAATGGAATGGAGTGGAGTGGAAAGGAATGGAATGGAGAGGAGTGTAATGGAATAGAATGGAATGGAGTGGATTGGAATGGAGTGGAGTGGATTGGAATGCAGTGGAGCAGAATTGAAAAGAGTGAAGAGTGGTGGAGTGGATTGGGCAGGAGTGGAATGGAGTGGACTGGAGTGGATTGGAATGGAATGGAGTAAAATGGAGTGCCATCGAATAGAGTGGAGTGGAATGGAATGGAGTGGAATGGACGGGAATGGAATGGAATGGAGTGGAGTGGAGTGGAATGGAATGGAGTGAAGTGGAAAGGAATGGAATGAAGTAAAGTGGAATGGAATGCAATGCAATGGAGCTGTATGGAATGGAGTTGAGTGGAGTGTAAAGGAGTGGAGTGGAGTGGAGTGGAGTGGAACGTAATGGAATTGAATGAAACGGAATCAAGAAATGTGTGCTGAGATTGTGCCACTGCTCTTCAGCCTGTGTGACAGAGGGAGATCCTGTCAAAAGAAAGGAGTGGAATGGAAGTGTTTGGAATGGAATGGCATGGAATGGATTCGATTGGAGTGGAGTGGAATTGAGTGGATTGGAGTGGAGTGCAATGGAATGGAATGGTGAAATGAAAACTGAGCTGAGATTGTGCCAATGCACACCAGGATGGGTGACAGAGTGAGATCCTGTCAAAAGAAAGGAATGCAATGGAAGGGAGTGGAATGGAATGAAATGGATTGGAGTGGAGTGGAGTACAGTGCAAAGGAGTGGAGTTGAATGGAATGGAGGGGAGTGGAATGGAATGGACTGCAGTGGAGTGGAACAGAGAGGATTGGAATGGAGTTGAGTGTAGTGGAGTGCAATGGAATGGAGTGGAGTGGAATGGAATGGAGTGCAGTGTAATTGAATGGAATGGGATGGAATGGAAAGGACTGGAGTGGACTGGAATGGAGTGGAGTTGAGGGAGTGGAATTGATTGGAGTGGAGTGGAGTGGAATGGAATAGAATGGAAGGGAATGGTGTGGAGTGGAGTGGAGTGGAATGGAGTGGCATGGAGTGGAAAGGAATTTAGTGGAATGGAATGGAATGGAGTGGAGAGGAATGGAATGGAGTGCAGTGGAATGGAGTGCAGTGGAGTGGAATTGAGTGGAGTGGAATGGAATGGAGTGGAGTAGAATGGAATGGAGTGGAATGGAATGGAGTGGAGTAGAATGGAATGGAGTGGAATGGAATGGAATAGTGTGGAGTGGAATGCAATGGAGTGTAATGGAATGGAATGAATGGAGTGGAATGGAATGGAGTGGAGTGGAATGGAATGGAGTGAATTGCAGTAGAGTAGAATGGAATGGAGTGGAGTGCGGTGGAGTGGAATTCAGTGGAATGGAGTGGAATCGAATGGACTGGAGTGGAATGGAATGGAGTGGAGAGGAGTGGAATGGAATGCAGTTTAGTGGAATGGAATGGAATGGAGTGGAAAGGAGTGGAGTGGAATGGAATGGAGCAGTATGGAATGGATTGGAGTGGAGTGAAATGGAATTTAGTGGTGTGGTGTGGAGTGGAGTGTAGTGGAGTGGAGTGGAACAGAATGGAATGGAATGGAATGAAGAAATGTGTGCTGAGATTGTGACACTTCTCTTGAGCCTGTGTGACAGAGGGAGATTCTGTCGAAAGAAAGGTGTTGAAAGGAAGGGATTGGAATGGAATAGCATGCAATGGATTGGAGAGGAGTGGAGTGGAATTGAGAGGAATGGAGTGGAGTGAAGTGGAATGGAATGGAATGCAATGGAATGGAATGGAATGTTGAAATGAAACGTGAGCTGAGATTGTGCCACTGCACACCAGGAGGGGTATCAGAGTCTGATCCTGTCAGAAAAAGGAATGGAATGGAATGGAATGGAGTCGAACGGAGTGAAATGGAGTGGAGTGGAGTAGAGTGGAGTGCAAAGGAGTGGAGTTGAAAAGAATAGACTGGAGTGCAATGGAATGGACTGGAGTGGAGTGGAAAGGAAAGGAAGGAATGGAGTCTAGTGGAGTGGATTACAATGGAATTGAGTGGAGTGTAATGGAATGCAGTGGATTGGAATGGAATGGAGTGGAGTGGAATGGAATTGAATGGGATGAATCGAAAGGAGTGGCGTGTACAGGAATGGAGTGGAGTAGAGGGAGTGGAATTGATTGGAGTGGAGTAGAGTGGATTGTAGTGGAGTGGAATGGAATGGAATGGAATGAAGTAGAGTGGAGTGGATTGGAATGGAGTGGAATGGTGGGCAATGGAATGGAGTGGAACGGAATGGAATGTTGTGGAGTGGAATGGAAAGGATTGGAGTGGAGTGAAGTGGAGTGGAATGGAATGGAGTGGAGTGGAATGGAATGGAGTGGAGTGGAATGGAATGGGTGTTGTGGAATTGAATGGAGTGGAGTGGAATGGAGTGGGTGGGGTCGAGTAGAATTTAGTGGAGTGGAATAGAGTGGAATGAAGTGGAATGGAGTGCAGTGGAATGGAATGGAGTGGAATGGAATGGAGTGTAGTGGAATGGAATGGAGTGGAATGGAATGCAATCGTGTGGAGTGGAATGGAATGGAGTGGAAAGGAATGGAATAGAGTGGAGTGGAATGGAATGGAGTGGAGTGGAATGGAGTGGAGTGGAGTGGAATGGAGTGGAGTGGAGCGGAATGGAGTGGAGTGGAGTGGAATGGAATGGAGTGGAGTGGAATGGAATGGAGTGGAGTGGAATGAATTGGAGTGGAGCGGAATGGAGTGGAGTGGAGCAGAATGGAGTGGAGTGGAGCGGAATGGAGTGGAGAGTAGTGGAATGGAGTGGAGTGGAATGGAGTGGAGTGGAGTGGATTGGAATTCAATTGCCTGGAATGGAATGGAATGGAGTGGAGTGGAATGGAAAGATGTGGATTGGAATGGAATGGAGTGGAGTGGAATGGAGTGTAGCGGAGTGGAATTCAGAGGAATGGAATGGAATGGAATTATATAGAGTGGAATGGAGTGGAGTGGAGTGGAGTTAAATGAAGTGGAATTGAGGGGAATGGAGTGGAATAATGAAATGTGAGCTGAGATTTTGCCACTGTACTCCAGGCTGGGTGAAAGAGTGAGACACTGTCGAAAGAAAAGAATGGAATGGAATGCAGTAGAATGGAATGGAATGGAATGGAGTGGACTGCAGTGGAGTGGAGTGAAGTGAAGTGGAATGGAGTGGAATGGAGAGGAATGGAATGGAATGCAATGGAAGGGAATGAAGTGGAGTAGAGTGGGGTGGGGTGGAGTGCAGTGGAATGGAGCGGAATGGAATGGTACGGAGTTGTATTGAGTGCAGTGGAGTTCAGTGGAGTCTAGAGGAATGGAGTGGAGTGGAGTGGAATCAGATGTAATGGAATGCATTTTAGTGGACTGGTATGGAGCACAACGGAATGGAATGGAATCGAACGGAATGGAACAGAACGGAACGGAATGGAATGGAATGGCGAAATGTGTGTGCAGATTGTGCCACTGCACTATAAGCTGTGTGACAGAAGGAGATCCTGTCGAAAGAAAAGAGAGGATTGGAATGGAATGCATTGGTGTGGAGTGAAGTGAAATTCAGTGGAATGGAATGGAATGGAAAGGAGTGGAATGGAATGGAATGGAATGGAAAGGAAAGGAATGGAGAGGATTGGAGGGGAGTGGAGTGAAGCAGAATGGAATGGAATGGAATGGAATGTGAGCTAAGATTGTGCCACTGCGTTCCAGGCTGTGTGAGAGAGTGAGATACTCTCCAAGGAAAGGAATGGAAAGGAATGTAGTGGAATGGAATGGAATAGAATGGACTGGACTGGTGTTGAGTGGACTGGAGTGAAGTAGAGTAGAGTGGAGTGGAGAGGAATGGAATGGGATGGAATGGAATGGAATGAAGTGAAGTGGAGTGGGGTGCAGTGGAGTGCCATGTAATGGAGCGTAATGGAATGGGTTGGAGTTGAATGGAGAGGAGTGGAGTGCGGTGGAGTCTGGAGGAGTGTAATGGAGTGGAGTGGAATTGGATGTAATGGAATATAGTGCAGTGGAGGGGAGTGGAGTGGAACGGAATGGGTTTCAATGGAATGGAATCAAATTAAATATAATGGAATAGTACGGAGTGGAATGGAATGAACTGAAATGTAATTTATTGGAATGAAATGCAATGGCTGGCAATAGAATACAATGCAATGCAATGGAAAGTTGACATCCAATGTTAGCTGAGATTGTGCCACTAAACTCCAGCCTGGGTGACACAGTGATATCCTGTTGAAAGAAAGGAATGGAATGCAACGGAGTGAAATGCAATGGAATGGAATGGAATGCAGTGGAGTGGAGTGGAGTTGAGTAGAGTGGAGTGGAGTGGAGTGGAGTGGGATGGAGTGGAATGGAGTAGAATGGAATGCAATGGAGTGGAATGGAATGGAGTGGAGTGGAGTGAAGTGGAGTAAAATAGAATGGAATGGAATGGTATGGAAAGGAATGCAATGGAATGGTGAAAAGAACTGTGAGCTGAGATTGTGACACTGCACTCCAGCCATTGTTACAGAGTGAGATGCTGTGCAAAAAAGGAATGGAAATGAATGGATTGGAATGGAATGGAACGAAGTGGAGTGGAGTAGAGTAGAATGAAGTGAGTGGAGTGGAATTGAGGGGAGTGGAAGGGAGTGGAGTGGAATGGAGTGGAGTGGAATGGAAAGGAATGGAGTGGATTGGAATGCAATGGAGTGGTGTGGAATGGAATGGAGTGGAATGGAATCTAGTGGAGTTGAAAGGACTGGATTGGAGTGAAATGGAGTGGAGTGGAGTGGAATGGAATGGGGTGGAGTGGAATGCAATGGAGTGGAATGGAATGGAGTGAAGTGGAATGCAGTGGAGTGGAGTGAAATGCAGTGGAGGGAGTGGAATGTAATGGAATGGAGTGGAATGGAATAGAGTGGAGTGGGATGATGTGTAGTGGAGTGTAGTGGAGTGGAAAGGAGTTGAGTGGAATGGAATGCAGTGCAGTGGAAAGGAGTGGAGTGGAATGGAATGGAGTGGAGTGGAATAGAACAGATTGGAATGGAATGGAATGGAGTGGAATGGAATGGAGTGGAGTGGAATGGACTCTAGTGGAGTAGAATGGAATGGGTTGGAGTGGAGTGGAATGGAGTGGAGAGGTATGGACGGGAGTGGAGTGGATTGGAATGGGTTGGAGTGGAATGGAATGGAGTGGAGTGTAATGGAGGGGAGTGGAGTTAAATGGAATGGAGTGCAATGGAATGGAGTGGAGATCTATGGAGTGGAGTGGAGTGGAATGGAATGGATTTGAGTGGAATGGAATGGAGTGGAATGTAATGGAGTGGAATGGATTGGAATGGAATGGAGTGGAGTGGGATGGAGTTTAGTGCAATGGACTGGAATAGAATGGAATGGAATGTAGTGGAGTGGAATGGAATGGAGTGAACTTCAATGAAATGGAGTGGAGAGGAAAGGAATGGAATGGAGTGGTGTGGAATGGAATGTAACGGAAGAGAGCAGAATTGAATGGAGTGGAGTGGAGTGGAAGGAAATGGAGTGGAGTGGGGTGAAATGGAATGGAGTGCAGTCGAGTGGAATGCAGAGGAATGGAATGGAATAGAGTGGAGTGGAATGGAATGCACTAGAGTGGAGTGGAATGGAATGGAGTGGAATGGAGTGGAGTGGAGAGGAGTGGAGTGGAGTGGAGTAGAGAGAAGTGGAGTGGAATCGAGTGGAGTGGAATGGAATGGAATGTAGTGGAGTGGAGTGGAGAGGAGTGAAATGGAATGGTATGGCGTGGAATGGATAGGAGTGGACTGGAAGGGAATGGAGTAGAGTGGAAAGGAATGGATTGGGCTGGACTGGAAAGGAATGAGTGGGAGAGGAGTGGAGTGCAGTGGAGTGGAAAGGAATGGAATGGAGTGGTGTGGAGAAGAATGGTATGGAATGGAGCAGAATTGAATGGAGTGGATTTTAGTGGAATGGAGTGGAGTGGAATGGAATGGAATATAGTTGAGTGGAGTGGAATGGAGTTCATTGGAATGGAGTGGAGTGGAATGGATTGGAGTGGAGTGGAATGGAATGGAGTGAAATGGACTGGAGTAGAATGGAATGGAGTGGAGTGGAAGGGAATGGAGTGGAGTGGAAATGAATGGAATGGAGTGGTGTGGAATGGATTGGAATGGAATGGAGTGCAACAGAATGCAGTGGAGTGGAGTGAACTGGAATGGACTGAAGCAGAAAGAAATGAAGTGGAGTGGAGTGGAAAGGAGTGGAGTGGAATGGAATAGAGTGTAGTGGAGTTGAGTGGAATGGATTGGAGTGGAGTGGAGTGGAGTGAAATGGAATTGAATGGAATGGAATGAAGAAATGTGTGCTTAGACTTTTCCACTGTGCTGCAGCTTGTGTGACAGATGGAGATCCTGTTGAAAGAAAGGAGTGGAATAGAAGGGATTGGAAAAGCACGGCAAAAAATGGATAGTAGTGGAGTGGAGTGGAGTGGAGTGCAGTGGAATAAAATGGAATGGAATGGAATGGAAAGGAATGGAATAGAATGGAATGGTGAAAAGAAATGTGACCTGAGATTCTGCCACTTCACACAATCATGGGTGAAAGAGGGAGATCCTGTAAAAAGTACGGAATGGAATGTAGTGGAATGGGTTGAAATGGAGTGGAGTGGAGTGGAATGGAAAAGAGTGGAGTGGAATAGAATGGAGTGGAGTGGAACGGAATGGAGAGGAGTGGAGTGCAATGGAATGGAGTGGAATGGAGTGGAGTGGAGTGGAGTGGAATGGAATTGACTGGAGTGGAAATGAATGAAGTGGAGTGGAATGGAATGTAATGGAGAGGAGGGTAGTGAGGTGGAGTGGAATGGAGTGGAATGGTGGGAATGGAGTGGAGTGGAGTGGAGTGGAATTGATTGGCGTGGAGTGGAAAAGAGTGGAGTGAAATGGAATGGAATGAGATGGAATGGAAAGGAGTGGAGTGGACTGGAATGGAGTGGAGAAGACAGAAATGGATTGGAATGGATTTCAATGGAATGGAGTGGAGTGGAAAGGAATGGAATGGAGTCTAGTGGAATGGAATGGAGTGCAGTGGAATGGAGTGGAGTTGAATGGGGTGGAGTGGAATGGAATGGAGTGCAATGGAATGGAGTGGAATGAAGTGAAGTGGAGTAGATTGGAGTGGAGTGCAGTGGAATGGAATGTAACAGAGTGGAATGGAATGGAACTGAGTGGAATAGAGTGGAATGGAATGAGGTGGAATGGAATGCAGTACAGTGGAATGGAATGGAGTGAAATGGATAGGAATAGAATGGAATGAATTGGGGTGGATTGGAGTGGAGTGAATTGGAGTGAACTGGAATGGAGTCGAATGGAACGGGATGGAGTGGAATAGAATGGAATGGAGTGTAGTGGAGTGCAATAGAATGGAATAGAATGGGATGGAATGGAATGCAATGGAATGGTGAAAAGAAATGAGAGCTGAGAGTTTCATTGCATTCCAGCATTTGTGACAGAGTGAGTTCCTGTGGAAAGAAAGTAATGAACTGCAATAGAGAGGAATGCAATGAAATGGAGTAGAATCGAATGAAGTGGAGTGGAATGGAGTGGAGTTGAGTGCAATGGAATGGAATGAAGTGGAGAGGAGTGGAGTGGAGTGGAGTGGAGTAGAATTGATTGGAGTGGAGAGGAAAAGAGTGGAGTTAAATGGAATGGAGTGGAGTGGAGTGCAGTGAAAAGGGTTGGAATGGAGTTCAGTGGAATGGAGTGGTGTGGAAAGGAATGGAATGGAATCTAGTGGAATGGAATAGAGTGGAGTGGAATGGAGTGAAGTTGAGTGGGGTTGAGAGGAATGGAAGGCAGTGCAATGGAATGGAGTGGAGTGGAGTGGATTGGAGTAGAGTTCAGTGGAATGGAATGGAACGGAGTGGAATAGAGTGGAATGGAATGGAACGGAGTGGAATAGTGAGGAATGGAATGGAGTGGAATGGAATGCAATAGAGTGGAATGGAATGGAGTGGAATGGATAGGAATGGAATGGAATGAATTGGATTTGATAGGATTGGAGTGAATTGGAATAAAGTAGAATGGAGTCGAATGGAATGGGATGGAGTGGAATGGAATGGAGTGGAGTGGAGTGTACTGTAGTGGAGTGAAATAGAACGGAATGGAATGGGATTGAATGGAATGCAATGGAATGGTGAAAAGAAATGTGAGCTGAAACTGTATCACTGCACTCAAGAATTTGTGACACAGTGGGATCCTGCGAAAAGGAATAAATGAACTGGAATGGAGTGGAATGCAATGGAATGGAGTAGAACCAAATGGAGTGGAGTGGAATGCAGTGGAGTTGAGTGCAATGGAATGGAGTGGAGTGGAATGGAGTGGAGTGGAATGGATTGGAGTGGAGTCGAATGGAGAGGATTGGAGTGGAATGGAATGGAGTGGAGTGGAACGGAATGGAGTGGAGTGGAATGGAGTGGACTTGAGTGGAATGGGAAGGAGTGGAGTGGATTGGAGTGGAGTGGCGTGGAATGGAGTGGAATGGAGTGGAGGAGAAAGGAATGGAGTGGAGTGGAATGGAATGGAGTGGAGTAGAATGGATTGGAGTGGAGTGGAATGGAATGGAGATGAGTATAATGGGATGGAATGGAATGGAATGGAATGGAGTGGAATGGAAAGGAGTGGAGTGGAATGGAATGGAGTGGAATGGAGTACAGTGGAGTGGAGGTGGGTGGAATATAGTGGAAAGGAATCGAATGTAATGGAATATAGCGCAGTGGATTAGAGTGGAGTTCAATGGAGTGGAAAGGAACAGAATGGAAAGGAACAGAATGGAATGGAATAGAATGGAGAAATGTGTGTTGCTATTGTGCCACTGCGCTACAGCCCTGTGACAGAGGGAGATACTGGGGAAAGAAACGAGAGGAATGGAATGCAAAGGAATGGAATGGAATGGATCGGTGTGCAGTGGAGTGGGATTGAGTGGAATGGAATGGAATGGAATGGAATAGAATGGAATTGAATAGAGTGGAGTGGAAAGGAATGGTATGGAGTGGAATGGAATGGAATGGAGTGTAGTGGAATGGAATGGAGTGGAGTGGAAATGAGTGGAGTGGAGTGGAATGGAATAGAGTGTAGTGGAATGGAGTAGAGTGGATTGGAGTGGAGTGAAGAGGAATGGAGTGGAGTAGATAGGAGTGGAGTGGATTGGAATGGAGTGGAGTGGAGTTGAAATTAACGGAAAGGAGTAGAATGGAATGCAATGGATTGGAATGGAATGGAATGGAACGGAATGGTATGGAGTGGAATGGAATGGAATGGAATGCAATGCAATGGAATGGAATGGAATGGAATGCAATGGAATGGAATGAAAAGGAATGGAATGTAAACGAATTGACTGGAATAACGAAATGTGAGCTTAGACTGTGAAACTGAACTCCAGGCTTGATTACAGAGTGAGATGTTCCCGAATGTAAGGAATGGAATGAAATTCAGTGGAGTGGAATGGAATGGAATGGAATGGAGTGGACTGGAGTGGAGTGGAGTGAAGTGGAGTGGAGTGGAAAGGAGAGGAATGGAATCGGAAGGAATGGAGTGGAATGAAGTGGAGAGAAGTGGGGTAGAGTGGAGTGAGGAAGAATGGAGTGGAATGGAAGGGGTTGGAGTGGAACGGAGTGGAGTAGAGTGCAGTGGAGTGCAGAGGAGTGGAATGGAGGAGAATGGAATCGGATGTAATGGAATGTAGTGCAGTGGAGTGCAGTGGAACAGAATGGAACGGAATGGAATAGAATGCAACAAAACGAAACGGAATGGAGAAATATGTGCTGAGATTGTGCCACTGCACTACAGCTTGTATGACACGGGGTGACCTGTCCAAAGAAAGGAGTGGATGGGAATGGAATGGAATGGAATGGAATGGAATGGAATGGAATGGAATATATTAGAGGGGATCAGAGTGGAATCGATTGGAATGGAATGGAATGGAAGGGAATGGAATGGAATGGAATGGGATGGAATGGAATGGGATGGGATCGAATGGAATGGGATGGGATGGAATGGAATGGAATGGAATGGATTGGAATGGAATGGAGCAGATTATAGAGAAGCAGAATGGAATGGAACAGAATGGAACAGAATGGAACGGAATGGAATGTGAGCTGAGATTGTGCCACTGCGCTACAGACTTGGTGACAGAGTGAGATACTCTCGTAAGAAAGGCATGGAATGGAATGAAGTGGAAAGGAATGGAATAGAATGGAGTGGACTGGAGTGGAGTGGAGTGGAGTGAAGTGGAGTGGAGTGGAATAGAGAGGAATGCAATGGGAAGGAATGGATTTGAATGAAGTGGAGTGGAGTGGGGTGGAGTCAAGTGCATTGGAATAGAGTGGAATGGAATGGGATGGAGTGGAATGGAGTGGAGTTGAGTGCAGTGGAGTGGAAAGCAGTGGAATGGAGTGGAAGAGAATCGGATTTAATGGAATGTAGTGGAGTGGAGTGGAGTTGAACGGAGTGGAATGGAATGGAATGGATTGGAATAGAAAGGAATGGCATGGAATGGAATGGAATGGAATGCAATGGAATGCAATGGAACAGAATGCAATGCAATGAAAAGTTGACATGTAATGTGACCTGAAATTGGGCCACTACACTCCAGCCTGAGTTTCACAGTGATAACCTATTGAAAGAAAGAAATGGAATGCAATGGAGTGAAATGGAATAGAATGGAATGGAATGGAGTGGAGTGGAGTGGAGTGGAGAGGAGTGGAGTGGAATGGAGTCGAATCGATTGGAATGGAGTGGAATAGAATGGAGTGGAGTGGAGGGGAGTGAAATAGAATGGAATGGAATGGGATGGAACGGAATGCAATGGAATGGGGAAAAGAAATGTGGGCTGAGATTGTGCCACTGCACTCCAGAATTTGTGACAGAGTGAGATCCTGTGGAAAGAAAGGAATGGAATGGAATGGAGTGGAATGTAACGGAATGGAGTGGAGTGGGCAGGAGTGGAGTGCAGTGGAATGGAGTGGAGTGGAGTGGAGTGGAATGTATTGGAATGGAAAGTAGTGGAGTGGAGGGGAATGGAATGGAGTGGAGTGGAAGGGAATGGAGCGGATTGGAATGGAATGGAATGGAATGGAGTAAAGTGGAATGAAATGGAGAGAAGTGAAATGGAATGGAATGGAATGGAATGCAGTGGAGGGGAATGGAATTGAGTGGAGTGGAGTGGAGTGTCGTGTAGTGGAGTGCAGAGGAATGCAGTGGACTGCAAAGCATTGGAGAGGAGTGGAATGGAGTGGAGTTGAGTGGAGTGGAATGGAATGGAGTGGAATGGAATGGAGTGGAGTGGAGTGGAATGGAATGGAATGCAGTGGAAAGAAGCGGAATGAAATGGAGTGGAGTGGAAGGGAATGGAGTGGAATGGATTGGATTGAAATGGAATGGAGTGGAGTGGAATGGAATGGAATGGAACGGAGTGGAGTGGAATGGAATGGAGTGGAGTGGATTTGAATGCCGTGGAGAGGAATGGAATGGAGTGAAGAGGAATGGAATGGAGTGAATTGGAGTGGACTGGATTGGACTGGAGTGGAATGGAGTGGAATGGAATGGAGTGCAGTGGAATGGAATGGAGTGGAATGGACTGGAATGGAATTGAATGGAGTGGAGAGGAGTGGAATGGAATGGAGTGGAGTGGAATGGAATGGAATGGAATGGAGTGGAGTGGAGTGGAATGGAATGGAGTGGAGTGGAAAGGAATGGAATGGAGTGGAGTGGAATGGAATGGAATGAAATGGACTGGAATGGAATGGAGTGGAGTGAAGGGGAATGGAATGGAGAAGAATGAAATGGAATGGAATGCAGTGCAATGGAATGGAGTGGAGTGGAGTGGAATGAAATGGAATGGAGTGGAGTGGAATGGAATGGAGTGGAATGGAGTTTAATGGAATGGAGTAGAATGGAATGGAGTGGAGTGGAATGGAATGAAGTGGAGTGGAATATAATGGAGTGGAGTGGAAAGGAGTGGAGTGGAGTGGAATGGAGTAGAGTGGAGTGGAAAGGAGTGGAGTGCATTGGAGTGGAGTGGAGAGGAATGGAGCAGAGTGGAGTGGAAAGGAGTGGAGTGCATTGGAGTGGAGTGGAGAGGAATGGAGTGGAGTGGAAAGGAGTGGAGTGGATTGGAATGAAGTGGAATGGAGTGGAATGTAATGGAAATGAGTGGAATGGAATGCAATGGATTGGAATGGAATGGAATGCAATGGAATGCAATGGAATGCAATGGAATGGAATGGAATGGAATGCAATGGAATGGAATGGAATGGAATGCAATGGAATGGAATGAAAAGGAATGGAATGGAATGGAATGGAATGGAATAACGAAATGTGAGCTGAGATTGTGCCACTGGACTCCAGACTGGGTTAAAGAGTGAGATATTCTCGAATGTAAGGAATGGAATGAAATTCTGTGGAATGGAATGGAATGGAGTGGACTGGACTGGAGTGGAGTGAAGTGGAGTGGAGTTGAAAGCAGAGGGATGGAATGGAGTGGAATGAAGTGGAGTGTAGTGGGTTGGAGTGGAGCGTGGAAGAATGGAGTGGAATGGAAGGGGATAGAATGGAAGGGAGTGGAGTAGATTACAGTGGAGTGGAGAGGAGTGGAATAGAGAAGAATGGAATCGGATGTAATGGAACGTAGTGGAGTGGAGTGGAACGGAACGGAACTGAACGGAATAGAAAGCAACATAACGGAATGGAATGAAGAATCATGTGCTGAGATTGTGCCACTGTTCTACAGCTTGTATGACAGAGGGTGACCTCTTGAAAGAAAGGAGTGGAAGGGAATGAAATGGAATGGAATGGAATGGAATGTATTAGAGGGGATCAGAGTGGAATCGAGTGGAATGGAACAGAATGGATTGGAATGGGATGGAATGGATTGGAATGTAATGGAGCAGCTTAGAGAGAAGTGGAATGGAAAGGAACAGAACGGTATAGAATGCAACGGAATGGAATGTGAGCTGAGATTGTGCCACTGCACTACAGGCTTGATGACAGAGTGAGATACTCTCGAAAGAAAGGAATGGAATGGAATGAAGTGGAAAGGAATGGAATAGAATGGAGTGGACTGGAGTGGAGTGGAGTGAAGTGGAGTGGAGTGGAATAGAGAGGAATGGAATGGGAAGGAATGGAATCGAGTGAATTGGAGTGGAGTGGGGTGGAGTCGAGTGCAGTGGAATGGAGTGTAATGCAATGGGATGGAGTGGAATGGAGTGGAGTTGAGTGCAGTGGAGTGGAGAGTAGTGGACTGGAGTGGAATAGAATCGAATTTAATGGAATGTAGTGGAGTGAAGTGGAGTGGAGTGAAACGGAGAGGAATGGAATGGAATGGATTGGAATGGAAAGTAATGGCATGGAATGGAATGGAATGCAATGGAATGCAATGGAACAGAATGCAATGCAATGAAAAGTTGACATGTAATGTGACCTGAAATTGGACAACTGCACTCCAGCCTGAGTTTCACAGTGATAACCTGTCGAAAGAAAGGAATGGAATGCAATGGAGTGGATTGGAATAGAATGGAATGGAATGGAGTGGAGTGGAGTGGAGTGGAATGGAGTCGATTTGGACTAGAAAGGAGTGGAATGGAATGGAGTGGAGTGGAGTGGAGTGAAATAGAATGTAATGGAATGGGATGGAACGGAATGCAACGGAATGGGGAAAAGAAATGTGGGCTGAGATTTTGCCACTGCACCTCAGAAACTCTGACAGAGTGAGATCTTGTGGAAAGAGAGGAATGGAATGTAATGCAGTGGAATGGAAAGGAATGGAGTGGAGTGGAGTGGACTGGAGTGGAGTGCAGTGGAATGGAGTGGAGTGTAGTGGATTGGAGTGAAAAGGAGTGGCGTGGAATGTATTGGAATGGAAAGGAGTGCAGTGGAGTGGAATGGAATGGAGCGGAGTGGAAGGGAATGGAGCGGATTGGAATGGAATGGAGTGGAATGGAGTGTAGTGGAATGAAATGGAGAGGAGTGGAACGGAATGGAATGGAATGGAATGCATTGGAGGCGAATGGAATTGTGTGGAGTGGAGTGGATTGCCATGTAGTGGAGTGCAGTGGAATGGAGTGGACTGGAAAGGATTGGAGAGGAGTGGAGTGGAGTGCAGTGGAGTTGAGTGGAATGGAATGGAGTGGAATCGAATGGAGTGGAAAGGAATGGAGAGGAGTGGAGTGGAATGGAAAGGAATGGAGTGGAAAGGAGTGGAATGGAATGGAGTGGAGTGGAAGGGAATGGAGTGGAATGGATTGGATTGAAATTGAATGGAGTGGAGTGGAGTGGAATGGAATGGAGTGGAGAGGAATGGATTGGAATGCCATGGAGTGGAATGGAAAGGAGTAAAGTGGAGTGGAGTGGATTGGACTGGAGTGGAATGGAGTGGAATCGAATGGAGTGCAGTGGAATGGAATGGAGTGGAATGGACTGGACAGGAATGGAATGGAATGGAGTGGAGAGGAGTGGAATGGCTTGGAATGGAGTGGAGTGGAGTGGAATGGAATGGAGTAGAGTGAAATGGATTGGAATGCCATGGAGTGGAATGAAAAAGAGTGAAGTGGATTGGAGTGGATTGGACTGGAGTGGAATGGAGTGGAATCGAATGTAGTGCAGTGGAATGGAATGGAGTGGAATAGGCTGGAATGGAATGGAATGGAGTGGAGTGGCATGGAATGGAATGGAATGGCGTGGAGTGGAATGGAAAGGAGTGGAGTGAAATTCAATGGAGTGGAATGCAATGGAATGAACTTGAAGGGAATGGAGTGGAGAGAAATAGAATGGAATGGAATGGGATGGAATGGATTGCAATAGAATGGTGAATACAAATTTGGGCTGAGACTGTGCCACTGCACTCCAGCCTTTCTGACAGACTGAGGTCCTGTGGAAAGAAAGGAATGTAATGGAATGGAGTGGAATGCAATGAAATGGAGTGGAGTGGAATGGATTGGAATGGAGTGGAGTGAGTGGATTCTGGTGCAGTGGAATGGAGTGGAGTGGAATGGAGTGTAGTGGAGTTGAATGGAATGGAGTGGAGTGGAATGGAATGGAGCAGATTGGAATGGAAAGGAGTAGAATTTAATGGAGTGGAATGAAATGGTGAGGAGTGGAATGGAATGGAATGGAATGGAATGGAATGGAATGGAATGGAATGGAATGGAATGGAGTGGAATGGAATGGAATGGAATGGAGTGGAATGGAATGGAGTGGAATGGAATGGAATGGAATGGAGTGGAATGGAATGGAGTGGAATGGAATGGAATGGAATGGAGTGGAATGGAATGGAGTGGAATGGAATGGAATGGAATGGCATGGAGTGGAATGGAATGGAATGGAGTGGAATGGAATTGAGCGGAGTGGAGTGGATTGGAATGGAGTGGAGTGGAGTGGAACGGAGTGGATTGAAAAGGAGTGGAGTGGATTGGAGTGGAGTGGAGTTGAGTGGAGTGGATAGGAGTGGAGTGGAGTTGAGTGGAGTGGAATAGAATGGAGTGGAATGGAATGGAGAGGAATGAAGTTGAGTGGAATGGAGTCGAGTGGAGTGGAGTGGAATGGAATGGAATGGAGTGGAGTGGAAGGGGTGGAGTAGAATGGAAAGGAGTGGAATGGATTTGTATGGAATGGAATGGAGTGGAGTGGAGTTGAATGGAATGGAGTGGAGTGGAATGGAATTGAGTGGAGTGGAATGGAATGGAGTTTAGTGAAATATAATGCAATGGAGTGGAGTGAAATGCAGTGGAGTGGAATGGAATGGAGTGAAGTGGAGTGGAGTGGATTGGGCTGAAGTGGAATGGAGTGAAGCGGGCTGGAGTGGAGTGGAATGGAATGGAAAGGAGTGGAATGGAGTGGAATGTGATGCAGTGGAAAAGACTGCAATGGAATGGAATGGAATGGAGTGGAGGGAATGGAATGGAATGCAGTGGAAAGGAATGGAATGGAGTGGATTGTAATGGAATGGAATGGGGCTTTATGGAAAGGAGTGGAGTGGAGTGGAATGGAACGCGGTGTAGTGGAATGGAATGGAGTGGAATGGACTGGAATGGAATGGAATGGAGAGGAGTGGAGTGCAATGGAATGCAGTGGAGTTGAAAGGAATGGAATGGAGTGGAGTGGAGTGGATTGGAATGGAACGGAATGGAGTGGAAGGGAATGGAGTGGAGTGGAGTGGAGTGGAATGGAATGGAATGCAGTGGAGTTGAAAGGAATTGAATGGAGTGGAGTGGAGTGGAATTGAACGGAGTGGAATGGAATGGAAAGGAGTGGAGTGGAACGGAATGGAGTGGAGTGGAGTGGAATGGAATGGAATGGAATGAAGTGAAGTGGAGTGGAATGGAGTCGAGTGGAATGGAATGGTGTAGAGTTGGGTGGAGTGTAGTGGAATAGAATGGAATGGAATGGAATGGAATGAAGAAATGTGTGCTGAGATTTTAATACTGTTTTTCAGCCTTTGTGACAGAGGAAGATCCTGTTGAAAGAAAGGAGTCGAATGGAAGGGATTAAAATGGAATGGCATGGAACAGATGAGTGTGGAGTAGATTGGACTTGAGTGGAGTGGAGTGGTTTGCAGTGGAATGGAATCGAATAGAATGGAATGGAATGGAATGGTGAAATGAAATGTAAGCTGAGATTGTGCCACTGCACACCAGGATTGGTTACAGAGTGAGATCCTGTCCAAAGAAAGGAATGGAAAGCAATGGAGTGGAATGGAATGAAATGGAGAGGAGTGGAGTGGAGTGCAAAGGAGTGGAGATGCATGGTTTGGACTGCAGTGGAATGAAATGGACTGGAGTGGAGTGGAATGGAAAGGTGTAGAATGGAGTGGAGTGAAGTGGAGTTGAATGGAATGGAGGGGAGTGGAGTGGAATGGAGTGGATTGGAATGGAATGGAATGAAATGGAGTGGAGGGGAATGGAATTGAGTGGAGTAGAGTGGAATGGAGTGGAGTGGAGTGGAATGGAAAGGAGTGCAGTAGAATGGAGTGGTGTGGAAAGTAATGGAGTGGAGAGGAATGGAATGGAATGGAGTGGAATGGAATTCAATGGATTGGAACGGAATGGAATGGAATGGAATGGAATGGAATGGAATGGAGTGGAGTGAAAAAGAATGGAATGGAATGGGATGGAATGGATTGCAATGGAATGGTTAAAATAAATGTGGGATGAGATTGTGGCACTGCACTGCTGCCTTTGTGCCAGAATGAGATCCTGTGCAAAGAAAGGAATGGAATGGAATGGGGTGGAATGGAATGGAAAGGATTGGAGTGGAGTGGAGAGGAGTGGAGTGGAATGGGAAGGAAGGGAGTAGAGTAGAATGGAATGGAGCCGACTGGATTGGAATGGAATGGAGTAGAGTGAAATGGAAAAGACTGGAATGGATTGGAATGGAATGTAATTGAGTGGAGTGGAGTGGAATGGAACTGAGTGGAGTGCAATGGAATGGAGTGTAGTGGAATGGAATGGAGTGGAGTGGAGTGAAATGTAGGGGAGTGGAATGGAATGGAGTGAAGTGCAGTGGAGTGGATTGGACTGAAGTGGAAAGGAGTGGAGTGGGCTGGAGTGGAGTGGAATGGAATGGAATGGGGTGGAATGGAGTGGAATGGAATGGAGTGGACTGGAATGGAATGGAGTGGAATCGACTTGAATGGAATGGAATGGGGTGGAGTGGAGGGAATGGAATGGAGTGCAGTGGAAAGGAATGGAATGAAGTGGAGTGGAATGGAATGGAATGGAGCTTTATGGAAAGGAGTGGAGTGGAGTGGAATGGAATGGAGCATAGTGAAATGGAATGGAGTGCAATGGAGTGGAATAGAATGAAATGGAGTGGAATTGAGTGGAGTGAAGTGGAATTGAGTGGAGTGGAGTGGAGAGGAGTGAAGTGGAATGGAATGGAATGGAATGCAATGGAATGCAGAAATGTTTGCTGATATTGTGCCACTGCTCTACAGCCTGTGTGACAGAGGGAGATGATGTAGAAAGAATGGAGTGGAATGGAAAGGATTTGGAATGGAATGGCATGGAATGTATTTGGGTGGAATGGAATTCAGTGGATTGGAGTGGAGTGCAGTGCAATGGAATGGAATGGAATTTTTGGTGAAATGGAAAGTGAACTGAGATTGTGCCAATGCACCCCAGCATGGGTGACAGAGTGAGACCATGTCTAAAGAAAGGAATGGGATGGAATGGAGTGGAATAGATTGAAATGGAGTGGACTGGAGTGGAGTGGCGTGCAAAGAAGTGGAGTTGAATGGAATGGAGTGGAGTGGAATGGAATGGACTGCAGTGCAGTGGAATGGAACGGAATGGAATGGAGTTATGCAGAGTGGAGTGGATTGGACAGGAGTGGTATGTAGTGGAGTGGAGAGGATTGGAGTGCAATGGAATGGAATGGAGTGGAATGAAATGGAGTGGAGTGGAATGGAAAGGAATGCAATGGAGTAGAGTGGAATGGAATTGAGTGGAGTGGAGTGGAGTGGAATGGAGTGGAGTGGAGTGCCATGGAGTGGAGTGGAGTGGAAAGGAACAGAGTGGAATGGAATGGATTAGAATGTAGTAGATTGGAGTGGAGAGGAATGGAATGAAATGGAATGGAATGGAATGGAATGGAGTGGAGTGGAATGGAGTGGAGTGGAGTGGACTGCAAAGGAATGGAATGGAGTGGAGTGGACTGGAATGTAGTGGAGTGGAATGGAATGGAGTTAAGTGGAGTGGAGTGCATTGGACTGCAGCGGTATGTAGTGGAATGGATTGGACTGGAGTGGGTGGAGTGCAATGCAATGGAATGGAGTGTAATGGAGTGTTGAGGAATGGAGTGGAGTTGAGTGGAATGGAATTTAGTGGAGTGAAATGGTATGGAATGGAGTGGAATAGAGTGGAGTGGAGTGGAGTAGAGTGGAGTGCAAAGGAGTGGCGTGGAATGGAATGGAGTGGAGTGGAGTGGAATGGAGTGGAGTGCAATGGAATAGAGTGGAATGGACTGGAATGGAGTGGAGTGGAATGGAATGGAGTGCAGAGGAATTGAGTGGAATGGAGAGGAATTGAATGGATTGGTGACGAATGGAATGGAGTGGAGTGAAATGTAGTGGAGTGGAGTGGAATGGAATGTAGTGGAATGGAATGGAGTGGAGAGGAGTGGAATGGAGTGGAGTGGAGAAGAGTGCAGTGGATTGCAATGGAATGGAGTGTAGTCGAATGGAATGGAGTGGAGAGGAATGTAATGGAGTGGAGTGGAATGGAGTGTAGTGGATTGGAAATGAGTGGAATTGAAAGGAGCGGAGTGGAATGGAATATAATGGAGTGGAATGGAGTGGAGTGGAGTGGAATGGAGTGGAAGGGGGTGTAGGGGAGTGGAATGGAATGAAGTGGAGTGGAATGGAATGGAATGGAGTGGAATGCAATGGAGTGGAGTGGAGTGGAGTGGAGATGAGTGGAGTGGAATAAAATGGAATGGATTCGAATGGAGTGGAATGGAATGGAGTGGAGTGGAGTAGAGGGGAATGGAGTGAAGTGGAGTGGAGTGGAATGCAGTGGAGTGGAATGGAATGGAATGGAGGGAAGAGGAATTGAGTGGAATGGAATGGAATAGAATGGAATGGAATGGAATTGACTGGATTGAAGTATAATGGAGTGGATTGGAGTGGAGTGGAGTTTAATGGAGTGGAATGGAGCGGAGAGGAAAGGAATGGAATAGAGCGAAGTGAAGTGTAATGGGATGGAATGGAACGGTATGGTTTGTAGTGGGGTGGAGTGGAAAGGAATGGAGTGGAGTGGAATGGAATGGAGTGGAATGGAGTGCAATGGAGTTCAGTGGAATGGACTGGAGTGGACTGGAATGAAGTGTAGTGTAGTGGAGTGGAATGGAGTGGAGTGAAGTGGAAGGAAATGGAATGGAGTCGAATTGAAAGAAGAAATGTGTGCTGAGAATGTGCTACCGCGCTTATACCTGTGTGACAGAATGAGATCCTGTAGAAAGAAAAGAGTGGAATGGAAGAGATTGGAATGGAATGGAATGGAACAGATTGGAGAGGAGTGGAGTGGAATTGAATGGAGTGGAGAGGAGTGCAGTGGAATGAAATGTAATGGAATGGAATGGTGAAATGAAATGTGAGCTGAGATTGTGCCACTGCACACCAGGATGTGTGACAGAGAGAGATCCTGTCAAAAGAAAGGAATGGAATGGAATGGAGTGGCATGGAATGGAATGGAGTGACATGGAATGAAATGGAGTGGAGTAAGGTGGAGTGGAAAGGAGTGGAGTGGAATTGAATTTAGAGGAGTGAGAAGGAATGGACTGGAATGTAGTGGAATGGAATGGAGTGGAATGGAGTGGAGTGGAGTGGAATGAAATCGAGTGCAGTGGAATGCAATGGAGTGGAGTGGAATTTAATGGAATGTGATGCAATGGAAAAGAGTGGAGTGGACTGGAATGGAGTGGAGTAGAGGGAGTGAAATTGAATGAAGTGGAGTGGAGTGGAATGGAATGGAATGGAATGGAATGGAATGGGACGGAGTGGAGTGGAGTGGACTGGAATGGAATGGAAAAGAGCGGAATGGAATGGAGTGGAATGGAATGAAATGGAGTGGAGTGAAATGGAATGTAGTGGAGTGGCATGGAGTGGAGTTGAGTGTAATGGAATTGAGTAGTGAGGAATGGAGTGGAGCGGAAAGGAATGTAGTGGAGTGGAGTGAAATGGAGTGGAGTGGAGTGGAGTGGAATGGAGTGGAGTGGAATGGAGTGGAATGAAGTGGAAAGGATCTGAATGGAGTGGAATAATGAAATGTGAGCTTTAATTGTGCCACTGCACTCCAGGCTGGGTGACAGAGCGAGATACTCTAGAAAGAAAGGTTTGGAATGGAATGCAGTGGAATGCAATGAAACGGAGTGGACTGGAGTGGAGTGGAGTGAAGTGCAGTGGAGAGGAATGGAGAGGAATGGAATGCTATGTAATTGGATGGCCTGAAATGGAATGAAGTGGAGTGGAGTGGGGCAGAGTTGCATGCAGTGGAATGGAGCAGAATGGAATGGGATAGAGTGGAATGGAGTGGAGGGGAGTGCAGTGGAGTGGAGAGGAGTTGAATGTAGATAAACGGAATCGGATGTTATGGAATGAAGTGAGTGGAGTGGAGTGTAGTGGAAGGCAGAGGAAAGGAATGGAATGGAATGGAAAAGAATTGAACGGAATGGACCGGAACGAAATGGAGAAATCTGCGTGGGATTTTGCCACTGAGCTACAGCCTGTGTGACAGAAGGAGATCCTGTCGAAAGAAACGAGTGGAATGGAATGGAATGGATTGTAGTGGAACGAAGTGGAATTCAGTGGAATGAAATGGAATGGAAATGAATGGAATGGAGCGGATGGAGCAGAGTGGAGTGGAGTGGAATGGAACGGAATGGAATGTGAGATGAGATTGTGCCGCTGCACTCCAGGCTAGGTGAAAGAGTGAGATACTCTCGAAAGAAAGGAATGGAATGGAATGCAGTGAAATGGAATGGATTGGAGTGGAGTGGAGTGGAGTGGATTGGAATGGAATGGAGTGGAGTGGAATGGAGCGGAGTGGGATGGAATGGAGTGGTATCGAATGGAAAAGAATGGAAAGAAATGGAGTGGATTGGAATGGAATGCATTGGAATGGAATGGAATGAAGTGGAATGGAGTGGAATGGAATATCATGGAGTGGAGTGGAGTGGAATGGAATTTAGTGGAATGGAGTGGAGTGGAGTGGAATGGATTAGATTGGATTGGAATGGATTGGATTGGATTGGAATGGAAAGGAGTGGATTGGAATGGAGTGGAGTGAAATGGAATGGAGCAGAGTGGAATGGAGTGGAGACTAGTGGAATGGAATGGAGTGGAGTGGATTGGAGTGGAGTGAAATGGAATGGAGTGAAGTGGAATGGAATGGAATGGAGATGAATGGAATGGAGTGGAGTGGAATGGAATGGAGTGAAGTGGAGTGGAGTGCAATGGAATGGATTGGAATGGAGAGGACTGGAGTGTCATGGAGTGGAGTGCAGTGGACTTGAGTGGAGTTGAGTGGAGTGGAACGAAATGGAATGGAATGGAAGGAAGAAATTTGTGCTGAGATTGTGCCACTGCACTTCAGCCTGTGTGACAGAGGGAGATCTTGTCAAAGAAAGGAGTGTAATGGGAGACACTGGAAAGGTACGGGATGGAATGGATCGGAGTGGAGTAGAGTGGAATTGAGTGGAGTGGAGAGGAGTGCAGTGGAATGGAATGAAATGGAATGGTGAAATGAAATGTGAGCTGAGATTGTATAACTCCACACCAGCATGGGTGATAGAGTGAAATCCTGTCAAAAGAAAGTAATGGAACGGAATGGAGTGGAATGGAATGAAATGGAGTTTAGTGTAGTGGAGAGGAATGGAGGGGAGTGGAATGGATTGGATTGGAATGGAAAGAAATTGAGTGGCATGGAATGGAAAGGAGTGGAGTGGAATGGAATGGAGTGGAGTGGTATGCAGTGGAGTGGAAATGACTGTAGTGGAGTGGAATGAAATGGAGTGGAGTGGAATTGAATGGAGTGGAGTGGAGTGGTATGGACAGGAGTGTAATGAAGTGGGGTGGATTGGAGTGGAGTGTTGTGGAGTAGAAAGCAGTGGAGTGGAATAGAATGCAGTGGAGTGGCATGGAGTGGAGTGGAATGGAATGGAGTGGAGTGGAATGGAGTGGAGAAGAATAAAGGGAAGTTGAGTTAAATGGGACGGGGTCAAGAGGAATGGTGTGCAATGGAGTGGAATTGAGTGGAGTGGAGTAGAGTGGACTGGAAAGGAGTGGAGTGAAATGGAATGGAATGGAGTGGAATGGAGTGGAGTGGAACGGATTGGAGTAGAATGGAATGGAGTGGAGTGGAATGGAATGCAGTAGAATGGAATGGAGTGGAGTGTAATGAAGTGGAGTGGAGTGGAATGGAAGTGGAGTGGAGTGGAATGGAATATGATGGAATGGAATGGAATGGAGTGGAGTGGAATGGAGTGGAATCGAGTGGAATGGAATAGAATGGAGTGGAATGGAATAGAATGGAGTGGAATGGAGTTGAGTGGAGTGCAATGGAATGGAGCTGTATGGAATGGAGTGGAGTAGAATGGAATGGATTGTAGTGGAATGGAGTGGAGTGGAACAGAGTGGATTGGCGTGGAATGGAGTGGAGTGGAATGGAATGGAGTGGAATGGAATGGAATGGAGTGGAGGGGCATGGAATGGAGTTGAGTGTAATGTAATGGAGTGGAGTGGAATGCTATGGAATGGAGAGGAATGGAGTGGAGTGGAGTGGAATGGAATTGAGTTGAATAAAATGTAGTGAAATTTATTGGAATGGAATGGAGTGGAGTGGAATGGAATGGGGTGGGGTGGAATGGAGTGGGGTGCAGTGGAATTGAGTGGAATCGAAAGGACTGGATTGGAATGGAGTGGAGAGGTATGGAATGGAATAGAATGGAGTGGAATGGAGTATAGTGGAATGGAAAGGAATGGAACAGAATGGAACAGAGTGGAGTGCAGTGGAGAGGAGTGAATTGGAATGGAGTGGAGTAGATTGGAGTGGAATGGATTGGAGTGGAATGGATGGAGTTAAGTGGAATGGAGTGGAGTGGAGTGGAGTTGAGTGGAATGTAATGGAGTGGAGTGGAAAGGAGTGGACAGCAGTGAAATGGATTGGAGTGGAGTGCAGTGTAATGGAATGGAACAGAGTGGTGTGGAATGGAATGGAGTAGAGTGGAAAAGAATGTAGCGGAGTGGAATGGAATGGACAGGAGTGGAATGGAGTGGAGTGGAGTGGAGTGGAATGGAATGGATTGGAATGGAATGGAATAGAGTGGATAGAAATGGAACGGAGTGGAGGAGAATAGAAAGGAGTGGAGGGTAATGGAGTGGAGCATAGTGGAATTAAGTGTAATGGAATGAAGTGCAGTGGAATGGATTGGAGTGGAGTGTAACGGAATATAATATAGTAGAAAGGAGTGGAGTGAAGTGGAGTGGAATGGAATGGAGTGGAGTGGAATGGTAGGGAATGGAGTGGAATGGAGAGGAGTGGAGTGGAGTGCAGTGGAATGGAGGGGAAGGGAATGGAGTGAAGTGTTTTGGAATGGAGTGGAGCGGAGTGGAATGGAATGCAGTGGAGTGGAATGGAGTGGAGTGCAGTGGAATTGAGTGGAATTGAATGGAGTGGATTGGAATGGAATGAAGTGGAGTGGAAAGGAATAGAATGGAATAGAATGGAGTGAAGTGAAGTGGAGTTGAATGGAGTGGAGTGCAATGGAATAGAATGGAGTGGAATGGAGTGGAGTGGAATTGAATGGAGTGGAGTGGAGTTGAGTGGAGTGGAGTTGAGGGGAATGGAGTGGAGTGAAGTGGAGTGGAATGCAGTGGAGTTGAATGGAAGAGAATAGAGTGGAATGTACTGGAGTGGAATGGAATTGAATGGAAAGGAATGGAGTGGAGTGGAGGGCAGAGGAGTGGAATGGAGTGGAGTGTGGTGGAGTGGAGTGGACTGGAATGGAATGGAGTGGAGTGTAATGAAGAGGAGCGGAGTGGAATTGACTGGAATCGAATGGAGTGAAGTGGAGTGGAATGGAATAGAATAGAGTGGAGTGGAATGGAATAGAATAGAGTGCAATGGAGTGGAGTGGAGTGGAATGGAGTGGAGAAGAATAAAGGGAAGTTCAGTGGAATGGGACGGGGTCAAGAGGAATGGTGTGCAATGGAGTGGAATTGAATGGAGTGGAGTAGAGTGGACTGGAAAGGAGTGGAGTGAAATGGAATGGAATGGAGTGGAACAGATTGGAGTGGAATGGAATGGAGTGGAGTGGAATGGAATGCAGTAGAACGGAATGGAGTGGATTGGAATGGAATGGAGTGGAGTGTAATGAAGTGGAGTGGAGTGGAATGGAAGTGGAGTGGAGTGGAGTGGAATGGAATGGAGTGGAATGGAATGGAGTGTAGTGGAATGGAGTGTAGTGTAGTGGAATGGAAGGCAGTGTAGTGGAATGGAGTGGAGTGGAAAGGAGTGAAGTGGAGTGCAGAGGAATGGAATGGAGTGGAGTGGAATGGAAAATGATGGAATGGAATGGAATGGAATGGAATGGAGTGGAGTGGAATGGAGTGGAGCAGAGTGGAATTGGGTGGAATCGAATGGAGTGGAGTGGAATGGAGTGGATTCGAGTGGAATGGAATAGAATTGAGTGGAATGGAGTTGAGTGGCGTGCAGTGGAATGGAACTGTATGGAATGGAGTGGAGTAGAATGGAATGGATTGTAGTGGAATGGAGTGAAGCGGAACAGAGTGGATTGGAGTGGAATGGAGTGGAGTGGAATGGAATGGAGTGGAGTGGAATGGAATGGAGTGGAGGGGCATGGAATGGAGTTGAGTGTAATGTAATGCGGTGGAGTGGGATGCTATGGAATGGAGGGGAATGGAGTGGAGTGGAGTGGAATGGAATGGAGTTGAATAAAATGTAGTGAAATTTATTGGAATGGAATGGAGTGGAGTAGAATGGAATGGAGTGCAGTGGAATGGAGTGGAGTGCAGTAGAATTGAGTGGCATCGAATGGACTGGATTGGAATGGAGTGGAGTGGAATGGAATGGAATAGAATGGAGTGGAATGGAGTGTAGTGGAATGGAAAGGAATGGAATAGAATGGAACAGAGTGGAGTACAGTGGAGAGGAGTGGATTGGAGTGGAATGGATTGGAGTGGAATGGAATGGAGTTAAGTGGAATGGAGTGGAGTGGAGTGCAGTCTAATGGAGTGGAGTTGAGTGGAATGTAATGGAGTGGAGTGGAAAGGAGTGGACAGCAGTGAAATGGTTTGGAGTGGAGTGGAGTGTAATGGAAAGGAGTGTAATGGAATGGAACAGAGTGGTGTGGAATGGAATGGAGTGGAGTGGAAAGGAATGGAGCAGAGTGGAATGGAATGGACAGGAGTGGAATGGAGAGGCGTGGAATGGAATGGATTGGAATGGAATGGAATTAGAGTGGAGAGAAATAGAATGGAGTTGAGGGGAATGGAAAGGAGTGGAGGGGAATGGAGTGGAGCGTAGTGGAATGGACTGGAGGCTAGTGGAATGGAGTGGAGCATAGTGAAATTAAGTGTAATGGAATGGAGTGCAGTGGAATGGATTGGAGTGGAGTGGAACGGAGTAGAATATAGTGGAAAGGAGTGGAGTGAAGTGGAGTGGAATGGAATGGAGTGGAGTGGAATGATAGGGAATGTAGTGGAATGGAGAGGAGTGGAGTGGAGTGCAGTGTAATGGGGGGGAAGGGAATGGAGTGGAGGGTAATGGAGTGGAGCGTAGTGGAATTAAGTGTAATGGAATGGAGTGCAGTGGAATGGTTTGCAGTGGAGTGGAACGGAATAGAATATAGTGGAAGGGAGTGAAGTGAAGTGGAGTGGAATGGAGTGGAGTGGAATGGTAGGGAATGCAGTGGAGTGGAGAGGAGTGGAGTGGAGTGCAGTGGATTGGAGGGGAAGGGAATGGAGTGAAGTGTTTTGGAATGGAGTGGAGCGGAGTGGAATGGAATGCAGTGGAGTGGAATGGAGTGGAGTGCAGTGGAATTGAGTGGAATTGAATGAAGGGGATTGGAATGGAATGAAGTGGAGTGGAACGGAATAGAATGGAGTAGAATGGAGTGAAGTGAAGTGGAGTTGAATGGAGTGGAGTGCAATGGAATAGAATGGAGTGGAATGGAGTGGAGTGGAATTGAATGGAGTGGAGTGGAGTTGAGTGGAGTGGAGTGGAAGGGAATGGAGTGGAGTGAAGTGGAGTGGAATGCAGTGGAGTGGAATGGAAGAGAATGGAGTGGAATGTAGTGGAGTGGAATGGAATTGAATGGAATGGAATGGAGTGGAGTGGAGGGCAGAGGAGTGAAATGGAGTGGAGTGTGGTGGAGTGGAGTGGACTGGAATGGAATGGAGTGGAGTGAAATGAAGAGGAGCGGAGTGGAATTGACTGGAATTGAATGGAGTGGAGAGGAGTGGAATGGAATAGAATAGAGTGGAATGGAGTGGAGTGGAGTGGAATGGAGTGGAGAAGAATAAAGGGAAGTTGAGTGGAATGGGACGGGGTCAAGAGGAATGGTGTGCAATGGAGTGGAATTGAGTGGAGTGGATTAGAGTGGACTGGAAAGGAGTGGAGTGAAATGGAATGGAATGGAGTGGAATGGAGTGGAGTGGAATGGAATGGAGTGGAGTGGAATGGAATGCAGTAGAACGGAATGGAGTGGATTGGAATGGAATGGAGTGGAGTGTAATGAAGTGGAGTGGAGTGGAATGGAAATGGAGTGGAGTGGAGTGGAATGGAATGGAATAGAGAGGAGTGGAATGGAGTGTAGTGGAATGGAGTGGAGTGGAATGGAAGGGAGTGTAGTGGAATGGAGTGGAGTGGAAAGGAGTGGAGTGGAGTGGAGTGGAGTGCAGAGGAATGGAATGGAGTGGAGTGGAATGGAAAATGATGGAATGGAATGGAATGGAATGGAGTGGAGTGGAATGGAGTGGAGCAGAGTGGAATTGGGTGGAATCATATGGAGTGGAGTGGAATGGAGTGGATTCTAGTGGAATGGAATAGAATGGAGTGGAATGGAATAGAATGGAGTGAAATGGAGTGGAGTCGAACAGAGTGGATTGGAGTGGAATGGAGTGGAGTGGAATGGAATGGAGTGGAGTGGAATGGAATGGAGTGGAGGGGCATGGAATGGATTTGAGTGTAATGTAATGGAGTGGAGTGGAATGCTATGGAATGGAGGGGAATGGAGTGGAGTGGAGTGGAATGGAATGGAGTTGAATAAAATGTAGTGAAATTTATTGGAATGGAATGGAGTGGAGTGGAATGGAATGGAGTGCAGCGGAATGGAGTGGAGTGCAGTGGAATTGAGTGGCATCGAATGGACTGGATTGGAATGGAATGGAGAGGAATGGAATGGAATAGAATGGAGTGGAATGGAGTGTAGTGGAATGGAAAGGAATGGAATAGAATGGAACAGAGTGGAGTGCGGTGGAGAGGAGTAGATTGGAGTGGAATGGATTGGAGTGGAATGGAATGGAGTTAAGTGGAAAGGACTGTACTGGAGTGGAGAGGATTGGTATGAATTGGAGTGTGGTGGCGTGGGGTGGAGTGGAATGGAATGAAGAAGAGTGGAATGGAATTGAGTAGATTGGGGTGGAATGGAGTGGAGTTGAATGGAGTGGAGTGGAGTGGAATGGAATAGAATGGAGTGGAATGGAGCGGAGTGGAATGAAATGGACAGGAGTGGAATGGAGTGGAGTGGAGTTGAATTGACTGGAATGGAATCGAGTGGAGTCGGATGGAGTGGAGTGGAGTGGAATGGAAGAGAATGGAGTGGAATGGAGTGGAGTGGATTGGAATGGAGTGGAGTGGAGTGGAATGGAATGGACTGGTGTGGAATGGAATGGAATGGAGTGTAATACAATGGAGTGCAGAAAAGTTGAGTGGAGTGGAATGGAATAAAATGAAATGGAGTGGAATGTTATGGAGTAGAGTGGAATGAATTGTAGTGGAGCAGAATAGAGTGGAGTGGAGGAGAATGGAGTAGAGTGAAGTGCAGTGGAATGGAGTGTAGAGGAATGGAATTGAATGGAGTGGAAAGGAGTGGAGTGGAATGAAATGGAATGGAATGGAGCAGAGTGGAGTGGAGTGGAGTGGAGTGGAGCCGCATGGAATGGAGTGGAGTGGAGGGTAATGGAATGGAGTGGAGCGTATTGGAATGGATTGGATTGGAACGGAGTGAAATGGAATGGAGTGGAAGGGAGTGGAGTGGAGGGGAATGGAGCAGAGTTGAGTGGAATGGAATGGGATGGAGTGAAAAGGAATGTACAGGAGGGGAATGGAGAGGAGTGGAGTGGAGTGGAATGTAATGGAGTGGAATGGAATGGAGTAGAGTGGAGTGGAATGGAATGGAGTGGAGTAAAATGGAATGCAGTGGAGAGGAATGGAGTGGAGTGGAGTGGAATTGAGTGTAATGGAATGGAGTTGAGTGGAATGGAGTGGAGTGGAGTGGAATGGAATGGAGTGGAATGGAATGGAATGGATTGGATTGGAAAGAGTTGGAGTTTAATGGAATGGAGTGGAGTGGAGTAGAGTGGAGTGGGAAGGAATGGACTGGAATGTAGTGGAATAGTAGAGTGAAGTAGAGGGGAGTGGAGAATATTGGTGCAAAAATTTGCAAAACGCCTAGCAAACTGAATTAAACAATGCATAAATAGGTAATTCATAATGACCAAGTGGGATTTATCCCAGGGATGCAAGGATAGTTCAACATGCAAATCAATGAATGTGATAGATCACATAAAGAGAATGAAGGGGCCAGGAACAGTGGTTCACACCTGTAATCCCAGCAATTTGGGAAGCCGAGGTGGGTGGATCACCTGAGGTCAGGAGTTTGAAACCAGTCTAGCCAACATGGTGAAGCTACGTCTGTACTAAAAATACAAAAATTAGCCAGGCATGGTGGTGAGCACCTGTAATCCCAGCTACTCAGGAGGCTGAAGAAGGAGAATCACTTGAACCCGGGAGGCAGAGGTTGCATTGAGCTGAGATCATGCCATTACACTACAGCCTGGGTGACAGAGGGAGACTACATCTCAAAAAAACAAAACAAAACAAAACAAAACAAAAAAAACCAAAAAAACAAGGACAAAATCCATATAATAATTTCAATTATGCTAAAAAATTTTTATAAAATTTAATATTCTTTAATAATAAAAAGCCCTTTGAAAACTGGGTATGGAATGAACATACCTCAACATAATAAAGTCATATATGACAGACCCACAGCTAGTATCACACTAAGTGGGGAAAAACTAAAAGCCTTTTATCTAAAATCTGGAAGATGACAAGAATGTCCACTTTACCGCTGTTATTCAACATAATGCTGAAAGTCCTATCTGGAGCAATCAGACAGGAGAAAGCAATAAAACGTATCCCAATTGGAAAAGAAGTCAAATTACATTTTTTTTTTTTTTTGCCAATGTTATAATGTTATATTGGAAAAGGCATAAATACTCCTCTGATAGGGTTTGAATGTGTGTTCCCTCCCAAATCTCATATTTAAATGTAATTCTCAATGTTGGAGATGGGCCTGTTGAAAGGTGATTTAACCATTGAGGTGGATTACTATAAATGGCTTAGCACCATCCCATTTGGTGCTATCCTCATGATAGTGAGTGAGTTCCCATAAAATCTGCTTATTTAAAACTGTGTAACAACTCGCCCCTCTGTTTTTTGGTTCTGCTTTTTGCCCTGTGATGTGCAAGATTCTGCTTCAACTTCTGCCATGACTGTAAACTTCCAGAGACTTCCCCAGAAGCATATTCCAGTACTATGTTTTCTCTACAGCCTGTAGAATCATAAGCCACTTAAACCTACTTTGTAAAAATAAATTACCCAGTCCTACTCTCATAGTGTTGCAAAAGCATATTCCAGTACTATGTTTTCTCAACAGCCTGTAGAATCATAAGCCACTTAAACCTACTTTGTAAAAAATTAATTATCCAGTTCCACTCTCATAGTGTTGCAAAAATAGCTTAATACAAAAATTGGCACCAAGGAATGGGAAATAGTTATAAGAATACCCCACAATGTGGAATCAGCATTGTAATTGGGTAAACAGGCAGAAGTTGGAAGAATTTGTGGGATTCAGAAGACAGAAAAATGAGGGAAAGTTGAGATTTTCTTAGAGACTGGTTGAATGTCTGTGACCAAAATGCTGATAGTGATCTGGACAGTGAAGGCCGGGCTGAGAAGGTCTCAGATAAAAACTAGAAACTTATTGGGACTGAAACAAAGGTCATGCATGTTGTCTAAGAAAAGTGGTTGGCTGAATTTCTGTCATGCACTAGGGATATAAAAAAATTTGAATTTGAAATTGATGATTTAGGGTTTCTGTTGGAAAAATGTCTAAGCAGCAAAGCATTTGTGATGTGACCTGGCTGCCTCTAACAACCTATGCTCACATGTTCTAGCAAAAAAATAAAAATAAAATAAGTAGTAACTTATACTTACAAAAGAAGCATAGTGTAAAAGCTTGAAAACTTTGCAACCTAGTCATGTGGCTGAAATATAAAAAGCTTTTATAAGAGAGGAACTCAAGCAGCATATGGGTCAACCACTTGTTAGAGATATTTGTATAACCTAAAAAAAAAAGCAAGTGTTGATAGCCAAGAAAATGGGAAAGAGGAATTAAAGGCATTTTAGAAATCTGAAAGGCAGCAACCCATCACAGGCCCTGAGGACTGAAAGAAGAGAATAGTTTCTGGGATCAGGTCTAGGACCTGCTGCCTTGGGTAGCTTTGGAACAAGGCTCACTGCATCGTTGCCACTGCTTCAGTTCCAGGTGTAGCTCATATTGACCCAGTTACAACTCCAGTCACTGCTTCAGAGGGTGCAAGCCATAACCTTGGTAGATTCCATGTGGTGTTAGGCCTGTGGGTTTACCAAATGCGAGTAGTTGAGACTTGGGAGCCTCCACCTTTATTTCAAAGGATGTATGAAAAAGACAGGGTGTGCAGGCAGAAGCATGTTGCAGGTGTGGAGCACTCATGGAGATCCTCTACTAAAACAATGGAGAAAAGAAATGTGGGGTGACAGTCCCCAGGAAGGCTCCCCACTGGGTCATGGCCTAGTAGATCTGTGAGGAGAGGATCACTGTCCTCCAGACCTCAGACCCCAGAATGGTAGATCTAGCTACAGCCTGCACCTTGCACCTTGAAAAGCCAGAGGCACAGTATGCCAGCCCATGAGAGCAGCCGTGGGGGCTGAACCATGCAAAGTCACAAGGTAGAACCTTCCCAAGGCATTAGCATGCCCTGGAAATAGGACACAGAGTCAAAAATAATTATTTTTAGCCTTACAATTCAATAACTGCCCTTCTGGGTTTCAGACTTTCATAGATCCTGTGACCGCTTTCTTTTGGCTGATTTCTTCCTTTTAGAATAGGAGTATTTACCCAATGCCTCAGCCTCATTTGTATCTTGGAAGAACCTAATTTGTTTCTTTATGTTACAGGCTTATAGGAGGAAGAAATTAGCTTTGTCTCAGATGAGAGTTTTGACTTTTGAGTTAAGGCTGAAATTAGTTAAGACTTTGAGGATTATTGGGAAGTCATGATTGTATTTTGAAATATGAGAAGGATTTGAGGTTTGGAACGGCCAGGGGCAAAATGATACAGTTTGGATGTGTATTCCCACCAAAATCTTATATTGAAATATAATCCTCAATGTTGGAAGTGGGCCTAGAGGGGAGGTGATTGAATCATGAGGGCAAGATTTCCACGGACAGTTTGGCATCATTTCCTTTGGTGCCATTCCCACAATAGTAAGTTTTTATCAGAGCTGGTTATCTATAAGTGTGTGTAACACTTCCCCCCTGCCCTCGCACTTACCATATGATGTGCAAGCACTGGATTTATTTTTCACCTTGTCAGTTGTCAGAGGCTTCCCCAGAAGCAGAAGCCAGTGCTATGCTTTCTGTACAGCCTGTAGAAACATGAACCAATTAAACCTATTTTCTTTATAAATTAACCAGTCACTGATTAATTTTTATAGCAATATGAGAATGGCCTAATACATCCACCAAAATCTATTAGAGGTAATAACTTGAGTAAATTTGCAGAATATGAAATCAACACATACAAATCAGTAGGGTTTCTATATGCCAACAGTCAACAAACTGAAAAAGAATTCAGAAATGTAATACCATTTGCAGTAGCCACAATTAAAACAAAATATGTGGGAATTTACCAAAGAAATAAAAGTTGTCAACAATTAAAACTGTAAAACACTGATAAAAGAAATGAAAAAGGACCCAAAAATTGGAAAGGTATTTTTATGTTCACAGATTGGAAGAATCAGTATTTTTTTTAAATGTCCATATGATCCATAGCAATCTATACATTTCATGCCATCTCTATCAAAATAACAGGCCAGGGGCAGTGGCTCATGCCTGTAATCCCAGCACTTTGGGAGGCCGAAGTTGGTGGATCATGAGGTCAGGAGTTCAAGACCAGCCTGGCCAACTTGGTGAAACCCCACCTCTACTAATAATACAAAAAATTAACTAGGTATGGTGGCGGGTGCCTGTAATCCCAGCTCTTCAGGAGGCTGAGGCACAGAATTGCTTGGACCCAGGAGGTGGAGGTTGCACTGTGCCCAGATCATATCACTGCACTCCAGTCTAGGTGACAGAGCAAGACGCCACCAAAAAAAAAAAAAAAAAAAGAAAAAGAAAAAGAAGAAGACATTCTTCACAGATATAGAAAAAAAAACTCTGAAATTTATATGGAAACATCACAAAACACCATAATAGTCAAAGCTATGCTGAGTATATAAAACAACACTAGAGGAATTCCATTACCTGGTTTTAAATTATACTACTAAGTTGTAGTAATTAAAACAACATGACACTAGCATAAAAACAGACATAAAGACAGATGGAATGAAATAGAGACCTGAGAAACAAACTCATACTGCTAAATTAATTTTCAACAAAAGTGACAAGAACATACAATAAAAAGAAGACAGATTTGTAATAAATATGGCTGGTAAAACTGGCATTCTGTGTGAGGGACAAACATTCAGACGCTCATAGCAGTGTTCTGGAATCCTATGTGAGGGAAAAACATTCAGACGACCGCAGGAGTGTTCTGGAATCCCCTGTGAGGAACAAACATTCAGACCCTCATAGCAGTGTTCTGGAATCCTATGGGAGGGGCAGCTAAATTAATTTTCAACAAAAGTGCCAAGAACATACAATAAAAAATGAGACAGCTTTTGTAATAAATAGGGCTGGGAAAACTGGCAAGCCATAGGCAGAAGAATAAAACTAGAACCCTATTTCTTGCCACTTACAAAAGTCAAATTAAAATGAATTAAAGACTTAAACCTAACGCCTCAAACCATCAAACTTTTACAAGAAAACATTGGGGAAACTCTTTAGGGCATTGGTTTGGGCAAAAATTCCTTAAATAATGCCCCAGAAGCACAGACAACTAAAACAAACATGGACAAATCGGATTACAGAAAGTCAGAAAGCCTTTGTAAAGTGAAAGAAACAAGAAACAAAGTGAAGAGAGAATCCACAGAATGGGAGAAAATATTTGTAAATTATCCATCTGAAAAGCAATTAATAGCTACATGATATGGTTAGGATTTGTGTCCCCACCCAAATCTCATATTGAATTGTAATCCCCAGATGTTGAGGGAGAGGTTGGTAGAAGGTGATTGGATCATGGAGGTGGTTTCCCCCATGCTGTTCTTCTGATAATGAGTAATTTCTCATGAAATCTGATGGTTTTATAAGGGACTCTTCCCCCTTTGCTTCACATACGTGCTCTCTCTCCTGCTGTCATGTAACAGGTGCCTGCTTCCCCATCTGCCATTACTGGAAGTTTCCTGAGTCCTCCTCGGCCATGTGGAACTGTGAGTCAATTAAACCCATTTCCTTTATAAATTACCCAGTCTTGCCAGGTGCCATGGCTCATGCCTGTAATCTCACCACTTTGGGAGGCTGAGGAGGGTGGATCACAAGGTCAAGATTTCAAGACCAGCCTGGCCAAGATGGTGAAACCCTGTCTCCACTAAAAATACAAAAATTAGCCAGGCATGGTGGCAGGTGCCAGCAATCCCAGCTATTCAGGAGCTGAGGCAGAGAGTTGCTTGAATCAGAAGGTGGAGGTTGCAGTGAGCCGAGATTGCGCCACTGCACTTCAGTCTGGGCAACAGATCAAGACTACATCTCAGTAAATAAATAGATAGCACCGTCTCAGGTATTTTTTTATAGCAGTGCAGGAACAGACTAATACACTACAATATATTGAGTTCAAAAAATTCCATAGAAAAAAGTAATAACCCAAATAAAGAGTGGACAAAAAATTTAAATAGACATTTATGAAAAGAAGACATACAAATGTGAAACAGGCAAATGAAAAGTTGCTCCAGATTACTGATCATCATGGAAATGCAAATCAAACCCAAAATGAGATATCATTTCACCCCAGTTAAGGTGGCTTTTATCCAGAAGTCAGTAAAAAACAAATGCTGGTGAGTATGTCGAGTGAAGGGAACCCTTGTACACTGCTGTTGAGAGCACATTTAAGGAGAGTTTGGATGTTCCCGATATAACTAAAAATAGAGCTACTATATGGTCCAGCAATCCCACTGCTCATTATATGCCTACAAGAAAAAAAATTAGTAAATCAAAGACATATTGGCACTCTCATGTTTGCTACAGCAAGGTTTATAATAGCCAAGATTTGGAAGGAACCTAAATATCCATCAACAGATGACAGGATAGAGAAAATGTGGTAGATATACACAATGGAGTACTATTCAGCTGTAAGAAAGAATGAGAGCCTTCCATTTGCAATAACATAAATGGAACTGAAAGTCTTTATGTTAAGTGAAATGTCAAGCACAGAAAGACAAATGTCACATGTTCTCACTATTTGTGGGTGCTAAAATTCAAAACAATTGGTTTCATAGATGTAGAGAGTATAAGGATGGTTACCAGAGGCTGGGAAGGGCAGGGAGGGAACAAGGGGATAGTGGGGATGCTAAATGGGTAAAAAAACAATTGTTAGAAAGAATGAATAAGACAGCATTTGATAGCACAACAGGGTGATTATAGTAAAAAATAATTTAATTCCACATTTAAAAAAACTAAAAGAGTATAATTGGATTGTTTATAACACAAGCTATAAATGCTTGAGGGGAGAGATACCCCGTTTTTTATTATGTATTACTCATTGCATGACTGCATCAAAGTGTGTCATGTACCCCCATGAATATATACACCAACTATGTACCCACAAAAATAAATTAAAAACTGAAATTGAAATTAAAATTAAAACAAAAGGGAGGAGAGTATAATGAGGCATGTGTGACCCATGGCTTGAACTAGCTTTTCAGGTTAACTTTGGAAAGTCCTTATCCAAGAAGAGAGGTCCATTTAATCAACAGGGGATTAGAAATTTATTTTTAGTTTATAAATGGAAAAAAGAAGGATTTTAAATCTTCAGCCATAGTTCTCAGTCAATCAATCATTGCAGGGAACTCTGTTCTTTCCTCTGGAGATAAACACTAGTTTTCTTTTCCACGGAATAACATCGCATTTCAAAATGTGGGGAAACATCTTGCAACTAAGAGGTGTGGCCTTATTAAATTTGATTTGGTTTCCATTGTAATTAATTTAATCACAAGTGTTCTAGAGTTTGTCCTCAGTCTTCCCCTAGTATAGGCCCATGATCTGTTGAATTTGCTCAGCTCTCTGCTCAACAGCAGGAAATCAGAATTATTTAAAAACCTCATTGTAGCTGGGAGTGGTGGCTCTCGCCTGTAATCCCAGCTATTTGGGAGGCCAAGGTGGGCAGATCGCTTGTTGTCAGGGGTTAGAGACCAGCCAGGCCAACAGAGGGAAACCCCATCTCTACTAAAGATACAAATATTAGCTGGGTGTGGTGATTCATGCCTGTAATCCCAGCTACTTGGGAGGCTGAGGCAGAAGAATTGCTTGAACCAGGGAGGCACAGGTTTCAGTGAGCCAAGATAGTGCACTGCATTGCAGCCTGGGCAACAGAGCAAGACTCTGTCTCAAAATAATAATAAATAATAATAATAATAATAATAATAATAAGTAACAATAAAAATCTCATTTTGTTTCAAACAAAATTTCTTTTGAATATCAACGGTATCAACTTGCATATTAACTGTAATCATTTTGTTTATTTGATATCCAATCTTGAGAAATCTTTGAGGAGTAATTTCACTCTTTTCTGCCATTTTGGTAAACATACCAAATGCCATTAAACAAAATGCACAAAATTCCTGAGAAATAGATTTTCTCCTTGAGGAGTAGACTTATTGTGTTAGAGGAACTCATGGTTACCTAGCTTCTAGTTTAATAAACATGACTAGAATATTCTATCTTAATATGAGTAGCTAGGTACTCACAGGGCATCTAGAAGATTAATGTTCATGGTCTGAAAAGAGTCACATTTTTTAACTGGCCACAAATTACAATTGCAGAATATTTGTGGTCATACAAGACATCTTCCACCAACCCTGAAAAATGTATAAATGTCCTAGGAGTGCAGCATTTTTTGTAAGGATATTATTAATGAGCTAGCTTAGGTCAGTGGGTTAATGGTCATTGTTAAAACGAATAGCCACGACTTTAGTGACTACATCTGCACCTTCCAAGTTTAATTATAACGCTTTGTCTTTATAGTTACTTATAAGTAGGGACACTAACAAAAGACAATGCATTCCTGCTCTTGTTTTCTGAGGATGTCCAACTCTGTAATGGAGTAATTTCTAATAAACTTGCTTCTTTCACTGTGCTCTCTAACTCACCTCAAATGTTTTCCTGCAGAAGATCTAGGAATCCTACTTTGTGGTCTGTATCAGGACCCTCTTTTCCGGCAACATCTTTCAGCAACACCATGAACGGACAACAAGACAAGACCCCCACTCCAAGGAAAACAATCCACACAGAATCAATCAGCTGACACCTGGCAAGTGGGCTGTCTTTTAGAGTCGTGAAGCCATTCTGGTGGGCAAGAATGATTATCCACTATTATCACACTCAGATTAGAGGCCAAGCCCACAGGGTTAGAGGCCCTGGGGAATATTGAGAAGAATGGATTTGGCTAAACAAGATGTTTGCTACTTTCTCTTTTTGGACTGTCCACCTTGTGCTTTCGGTCCCTCAACTGAGTGCTCTACATCTTGTCACCTTTCTGCTCATCGCCTCTGTTTTGCAGTAGCCTGGAGGCTGCCCCAGGACAGAGGCCCCAAACAGTTTAGCTTTTACTTTCCTCAGCGATCCTCTGACTCTGAACTGACTGCTTGTTTAATTTGCCACTTGTCCAAGTAACACTGAAAAAAAGAATTGTCTTGGAACCTAGAATTTTTTACCTTAATTTTCAGAAAAGATCAGCAGTAACCTCGCCATCATGACTGAAGTTGAAATGTGGTATTTAAGAGCTCTACATGATAAGATCAGATATGCCTGTTTGGTGACAGCCTCTTTTATGACAACCCTTTGCAAACAATTACCCTCAAGATGGAGAACATGAGACCTTTTCTTAAAAGTTTTCTCTCATTTCTTAAACATAATGCCATCTTTGATGAGCTTTTATAGGGCAGCTGGACCCTGCTTTCTTAACCCAGCAGGTCACTTTTTCCTGAGAGAGTTTTGTCAGATTTGTCATAGCAGTGTGAAAATGGACTAATACCATCAGAGTGAACAGGCAACCTGCAAAATGGGCGAAAATTTTCGCAATCTAGTCATCTGACAAATGGCTAATATCCGGAATCTACAATGAACTCAAACAAATTTACAAGAAAAAACAAACAACCCCATCAAAAACTGGGCAAAGGATATGAACAGACACTTCTCAAAAGAAGACATTTATGCAGACAAAAGACACATGAAAAAATTCTCATCATCACTGGCCATCAGAGAAATGCAAATCAAAACCACAATGAGATACCATCTCACACCAGTTAGAATGGAGATCATTAAAAAGTCAAGAGAAAACAGGTGCTGGAGAGGATGTGGAGAAATAGGAACACTTTTACACTGTTGGTGGGACTGTAAACTAGTTCAACCATTGTGGAAGTCAGTGTGGCGATTCCTCAGGGATCTAGAACTAGAAATACCATTTGACCCAGCCATCCCATTACTGGGTATATACCCAAAGGATTATAAATCATGCTGCTTTAAAGACACATGCACACGTGTGTTTATTGTGGCACTATTCACAATAGCAAAGACTTGGAACCAACCCAAATGTCCAACAATGATAGACTGGATTAAGAAAATGTGGCACATATACACCATGGAATACTATGCAGCCATAAAAAATGATGAGTTCATGTCGTTTGTAGGGACATGGATGAAATTGGAAATCATCATTCTCAGTAAACTATCGCAAGGACAAAAAACCAAACACTGCATGTTCTCACTCATAGCTGGGAATTGAACAATGAGAACTCATGGACACAGGAAGGGGAACATCACACTCTAGGGACTGTTGTGGGGTGGGGCTGGGGGGAGGGATAGTATTAGGAGATATACCTAATGCTAAATGACGATTTAATGGGTGCAGCACACCAGCAAGGCACATGTATACGTATGTAAGTAACTTGTACATTGTGCACATGTACCCTAAAACTTAAAGTATATATATATATATATAAAAGAAAATGGACTAATATATTACAATATACAAGTTACAGCCTTCCTATTTCCCCTGTTTGATCTGACTCCTATTTTGCAGCTTCATTTGTTTTATAGAAGAGAAACTAAGAGGGAGGAAATACATTATATACAGGCTTCTCTGATGCTTGGTCAGGATAAAAATTAAAATGGGCTTCTATATGTTTGATGGAGGAAAAGACAAAACAGGGATGGCACATAATTGATTACCCTTTTAATGCAAGTTACTCTTAATATTAGGCTTTTCTTAGCTGGGGCTGAACTCCCCCTGCCAATCCGAGCACCCCATAAGAACACAATCAGATTCCTTCCAGTTCTAGTGAGGTGTGCAACATATTATTAATTTCTTCTAGTTTTCCAGGGTTATGTAGTGTCCGCTCATCATCTTCTCCCTGCCCTTCAAGTCCTGTCTTACGTACATATCCCACTCTCGAAACACCCGAGCTTCACCAGAACAACATGTAGTGGGGCCTCTTATCAGCTGGCAAAGTTGAATATTTGCCCTCTCTGGGAAGTGACAGATGATAATAGGGACACTATATTGAAGGAGTGGCCTGTCCCTCCACTCCTGTGAGCGTTTCTCATCAGGTAGAACTAGAAGCTTGTGAAAAGAGATGCAGAGACAAAGTATAGAGAAAAAGTGGGCCCAGGGGACAAGTGCTCAGCATACGGAGGACCAGCGCCGGCACCTGTCTCTGAGTTTCCTTAGTATTTATTGATCATTATCGGGCATTTCTCGAGAGGGGGATGTGGCAGGACAATAGGGTAACAGTGGAGAGAGGGCCAGCAGGAAAACATGTGAGCAAATGTCTCTGCAACATAAATAACCTAAAGAAAAAAGCGCTGTGCTTTTGATGTGTATATACATAAATATCTCAATTACTTAAAGAGCAGTATTGCCTCCAGCATGTCTCACCTCCAGCCCTAAGGCAGTTTTCTCCTATCTCAGTAGATGGAATATACAATCGGATTTTACACTGAGACATTCCATTGCCCAGGGACGAGCAGGAGACAGATGGTTTTGTCTTACCTCAACTGCAAAGAGACTTTCCTCTTTTACTAATCCCCCTCAGCACAGACCGTTTACAGGTGTTGGGCTGGCGGATGGTCAGGTCCTTCCCTTCCCATGAGGCCATATTTGAGACTATCACATGGGGAGAAACCTTGGACAATACCTGGCTTTCCTAGGCAGTTTTCCCTGTGGCCTTCCGCAGTGTTTTGCACCCCTGGGTACATGAGAATAGGGAGTGCTGGTGACTTTTAACAAGCATGCTGCCTTCAAGCATTTGTTTAACAAAGCACATCCTTCATCTCCCTAAATCCATTAAACCTAGGGTCGACACAGCACATGTTTCTGTGAACACAGGGTTGGGGCTAGGGTTACAGATTAACAGCATCTCAAGGCAGAAGAATTTTTCTTAGTACAGAACAAAATGGAGTGTCTTATATCTACTTCTTTCTACATAGACACAGTAACAGTCTGATCTCTCTTTCTTTTCCCCATACTATATAGGTAAATGTACACTTTTCTATATCTGAATTAGCCATATGCAAGTAAAAACTAAAACAGTTTTCAGAGGTTCCGGGAAAATTCATAGACAAATTTAAAAGGCTAACCTTGACGTATGATCTGACCAGGCAGGATTTGCATAGATTTATGTTCGCCTGCTGCATGGTAGAAAAGCAGTGCATTATGGGAGTGGCTAGAGCACATGCTAATAGGGTGGCAACCTGCAACCAGGGGCATGACATCTATCAAGTAGGAGGCACAGCAGTGCCTGACTAGGACCCAAAAGAACTAGAATCTAGAAAAAACAAATGAATTAGGAAGAAAGTAGGAAATAGAGAGAAAAAATTATGATTGACTCCGTGAAGGAATAAAAAAAATTGTGATACAGCTTTTTAATTTTTATAAAGTCTGGAAAATTACTCAGGGAAAAGATGAAAACCTAGCCTTATTACAAGGGTGGATAATTTAGACCTTGAGGAAATACACTAACACTGACCCTGACTCCAAAAAGGGACAGGTATTTCTAGGAGTTTTATTTATAGCACGGTCTCCTTCTTATATCTGCAGGAATCTGCCAAAAGCAGCCTTAGGCTTCCAGACTCCCATGGATCAGATTTCAGACTTGGATTTTGCAGTTTTCCATCACAGGAATTGAGCAGAGAAAACATAAAATAAAGCAAATCTTCCAAGAGGCCCAGCTTCTAGCTGCAGCCTTGTGCTCTCCACCACTTCAGAAGCAGCCCCTTAACCCCTGGCCCTCACAGAGGAAGTGAGAAGGTGAAAATCGCAGTCTGTGCCTCTGGGCCACTGTGCCTTGGGTATAAATCTGTGTGCCTTCTGTAGGAAGGTAAGCCTCTGTCGAAGGAAATGCACTGTGCTTCCAAGGGAGCCATCATCAGAGCCCAGCACACTCAAAAGTGGCGGGGCCTGATACTTCCTACCTCCACTCCCATTGGACTACTAGCTATCGAGAGATGGAAGAGCCTCAGGTGACTCTTGAAGTAGCAGGTAGGGGTATTAACTTCGTATTAGGTGTGGGAGCAGATTATTCTGTACTGATTTAATACAATGGTCTCCTGTCTTCTCATGATGGACAAGCCCCAAAACACTCCTTTTTGTATCTTCTAAGTTGTCCTCCAGAGTCTCTAGGTTTCTCGCCTGCCTTTTTAGTACTGTCTGATTGCCTGACCTCTTACTGGGGAGACGTTTGTTGACTGAGGAGACCAAGTCATGGTCACCTTCACAGATCATAAAGCATAGAAACTGTTACTTTTGTTCCTGACCCATCAGGGGTAAAAAGAAGTTAAGAATGAGCTGTCACATTTACCACCTGAGGTGTTGTCTTAAGTAAATCTTGAGGTTTGGGCCACACGGGCTCTGGGAAACGCACTAAACCCCTCCCCCATTGAAATCCAACTTCAGCCTAGCACTCCTCGACCTCAGAGGAGACAATATATTTTAAGGCAAGAAGCATGAGGGGAAATTCAACCCCTTATTGCCAAATTCTTGCCATATGAGTTATTAAGCCCATGAGAATCTCCTTAAAATACTCGCATGTTACCAGATAAAAAGCCTAATGGCAAGTACAGATTTGTCAGAACCCTTAGAGCATTAAGAAATGCAGTTGTCTCCATACACCTCATTGTCCCCAATCCTTACCATGTCCCAGGGGATGCAAGCTGGTTTACATTCTTAAATCTGAAAGATGCACTTTTCTGGATCTCAATGCATCCAGATTCATAATATGTTTGCCTTTGAATGGACTGATCCAGATATGCATTCAGCCACAAAACTAACCTGGACAGTCATCTCTGAAGGGTTCTGGGATAGCACCCACTTATTTGAAAATACTCTAGCTAAGGACTTAACAAACCTATAATTGGAAAGGGACACAATTATTCAGTATGTAGGTGACTTGCTCATTGCTAACCCAACTAAAGAAGACTCATAATAATAATGTTAAGTTGGTAAATTTCCTGGGAACTTGCAGATATAGTGCGTCACCACACAGATCTCAGGTTTTGACTGAAAGACTTAAATATTTGGAATCTGTTTTAACCTCTGGAACTGATCAACCTCCCTAGAAGATAAAAAAGTTATTTTAGTCACCCAACAGTCCCTGTCCAAAAAATGACTGTGGGCTTTTTTAAGAGATGGCTGGGTACTGCTGCTTATGGGTGCCCAGATTTGGGCATGTAGCCAAGCCTTTATATGATACACTAAAGGGAAAGATTTAGAGCTCCTAGAATGTAATGAGAACTGCAAGCAAACCTTCAATACTCTCAAGGAGAAATTGGGCTCTGCTGCAGCCATGGGAGTCCCCAAGTTGGATGAACCTTTTTTTTCTTTATGTGACCAAAAAGCAAGGCATAGGCCTTGGGTAATCTTGTCCCAAAACTGGGGGACATTCCAAGGCCAGCAGCCTAATTTTCTAAGCAGATTGACCAGGTGGCCTCAGGGTGGCCTTGTTGTCTTAGAGCTATTGCCGCTACCACTTTTCTAGCAGGCAAAGCTAATAAACTAACATTAGAACAGCACTTACAGGTTTTTGACCCCACACCAAGGGAAGATGGTCCTAGAAGATAAAGGGCAGCAGTGAATAATAAGAGAACATTTATGAAAGTATCCGGGCTTATTGCTAGACACTCCAGACATAACCCTTAAAGCCTGCCAAACCATAAACCCAGCTACTTATCTGCCAGAGTCCACAGGTGCTTCTAGCCTTTCTGGCATACTGGTAGTATTAGTCTGTTCTCATGCTGCTAATAAAGACATATCTGAGGCTGGGTAATTTATAAAGAAAAGAGGTTTAATTGACTTACAGTTCCACATGGTCAGGGAAGCCTCACACTCATGGCAGAAGGCAAATGAGGAGCAAAGTCACATCTCTTACATGGCAGCAGGCAAAAGAGCTTGTGTAGGGAAACTCCCCTTTATAAACCCATCAGCTGTAATCCCAGCAGTTTGGGAGGCCAAGGCAGTGGATGACCTGAGGTGAGGAGATCGAAGCCAGCCTGGCCAACATGGTGAAACCCCGTCTATACTAAAAGTACAAAAATTAGACAGGCATGGGGGTAGGCGCCTATAATCCCAGCTACTCGGGAGGCTGAGACAGGAGAATCGCTTGAACCCAGGAGTCAGAGGTTGCAGTGAGCCAAGGTCATGATAATGCACTCCAGCCTGAGCAACAGAGCAAGATTATGTCTCAAAAATAAATTAATAAATAAACCATCAGATCTCATGAGGCTTATTCCCTGTCACGAGAACAGCATGGGAAAGACTCATCCCCCAATTCGATTGCCTCCTATTGGGTCCCTCCCACGAAATATAGGAATTATGGGAGCTACAATTCAAGATAAGATTTGGCTGGGGACACAGCCAAAGCATGTCACAGGTTATGAAACAAATTTATTCTAGCAGGCCAGACTTAAGAAGGATGAGCCCCTTGACCATCCCAAGGAAGATTGGTTAACATATTTTAGTTGTTTTATGCATCAGGAAAACAAGAAGGGTAGGTATGCTATTTGTAGTAGGCACAAGTCTTGCTGGCCTCGACATCAGCTCAAAAAGCTGAGTTAATTGAACTTACTCAGCTCCTGCAATTGAGAAAGGATTTAAAAGTTAACATTTACACTGATTCCAAGTATGACTTTTTAGTGCTTCATGCTTATGCTGTAATTTGGAATGGGTAGGGACTCCTAACCCCCAAGGGCTTTTCCATACAACATCATTCAAATTTTGAGCTTGTTAGAATGCTGCTTTGCTGCCAAAAAGTGACTATAATTAATTGCAGAGGACATCAAAAGAGAGACTGACCATGTAAAAGGAAATGCCCTTGTAGATGCCACAGCCAAGGCCCCTGCACTGAAAGGGCCAATGAAGCTTATGGGCGTGCTGGACAGCATACTTAGAACTGGGCCAGAATACTCTGAAGAAGAACAAAAATGGGCAAGGGTTTGCATTTCAGTCCAGGGCCCCTCTGGCTGCCTGAATGATGGTAATAAATTACTAATGTCAAGTACCAATCATAGGAATATAATTCAGCACTTTCATGATTCTTTTCACCCTAGAAGGGATTCTTGGTTTCTGTTAATGTCTCATTTGTTTATAGGGGTAAATCTTTTCAAGACACCAAAACAGGTGACTCAGCCCTGTGAGCTCTTTGCCTGACATGACCCAAATGGCCAGCAATTTTCTCCTTCTCCAGGTAAACCTGTCCAAAAATTAAGGACCCTATCCAGGTGAGAACTGGCAACTCTAATTTACTCAGATACCTTTCTGCAGGAGATTCAAATATTTGCTAATGCTTACTGATATCTTCACTGGTTAGATCGAGGTATTCCCCACCCCATCTGAAAAATCTTTAGCAGAAGAAATATCTCCTCAGTTTGGGTAATCTAAAAGCCTGCAAAGTGGCCATGGCCCGTCTTTCACAGCAGGTGTATTCCAACACCTATCCTCAGCTTTAAGAATCCAATATTACCTTCACTCTGTGTGCAGACCGCAGTCCTCTGGAAAGGTGAAATGGCTAATCCTACTCTAAAGAAGACTGTAGCTAAATCAGACGCCTGACTATCTCTAACACCCATAGCTTACTGTGGGTTTGAACTGTTCCAAAGTAAAACTTATAATTAAATCCTGTTGAGTTAACATTCAGAAGACCTTTCCTAAGCACAGGTCTCCTAATAGATGAAAAGACTCATCAATTACAACAATATGTTATCAATCTAGGACAGGTGCAAAGGCACTCTGTGAAAATGGAAACAAGAGTCTTCCCCTCCCACATGGGAGAATTCAGTTTCAGCTCAGCTAGGGATTTAGTCTTACTAAAGATGTGGGAGGAAGTTCTCCAGCTGACCAGCTTTCCTCAACGTGGAAAGGACCACAGCAAGGACTCCTGAGTTTTCCAACAGAAGTTCAACGGCAAGGGATTCACAGGTGGGTACACCTGTGTGGAAGTAAAGCTGTTGCTTATTCTGGGAGCCGAATCCGAGGCTGAGGGAGGTGGGCGCGGGGCGATTTCAGCGTCGGTGGAGGGCGGCCTGGGTAGCTATGCGTCTGCTTCTCCTTCTCGCGTTTCTACTGCCGCTGAAATCACGCCTTGGCCATGAAGGAAATCGTGCTCGCGCAGGCCGGACAGTACGGGAACCAGATCGGCGCCAAGGTTGTATTTGACTCCATAAAAATTAAAATTTTGTTTAAGAGAAAAATGCCTCAAAGTCAAAAGTCAAAAGTCTGGGGAAATAGATCTGCAACATACATGACAGACAAAAAGCTAATTTGGGATATATATATAGATAGATAGATAGATAGATAGATAGATAGATAGATGTAAATATCCGTTTTTAACACCATTTTAAAAAATATCGTCCTTTCCCCATTAAACAGTGTTGACGCCCTTGTTAAAAATTATGATCATATTTTTTGGTTCTTTATTTCTATTGCATTGGTCTTTGCGTCTGTCTCTATGCTGGTACAGCATTGTTTTGCATACTGAAGTTTGAAACCAGGAGGTGTTAGTCCTCTAACTTTGTTAGTTTTTAAGATTGATTTGGGTGCTTGGGTTTTTTTGAGATTTCATCTGAATTTTAGAATAAGTTTTTCTATTTTTGCAAATATTGGAATTTTTGTAGTGATTTTATTGAATCTGTAGAAGACTATAGATAACAATGGCACCTTGAAAAGATTTTGTCTTCCAGTCCATAAACACATGATGTCTTTTCATTTATTTGTGTCATCTTTAATACTTTCATGCCATGTTTATAGTTTTTGCTCTACAGGTTTTTCATTTCCTTGGTTAAGTGGGTTCGTAAGTATTTTATTATTTTGATGCTATCATACATGACCCTGTTGTCTTGATTTCTTCTTCAGATAGTTTATTGTTATTGTAGAAATACAACGATTTTTGTGTATTATTTTGTTTCATACAGCTTTGATGAATTGTATTTATTGCATCTGACAGTTTATTTCACAGAAACTAAAATATTTTTAATGTATAAGTTTATGTCATCTGCAAACAGATAATTTTACTTTTGAAAAAATTGGAATATCTTTAATTCTTTTACTCACCTTATTGTTTTAACTAACCAGAACCTTCAGTACTATATTAAATAGAAGTAGTAAAAGCAAGCATCCTTGTTTTTGCTCTTTGGGTAAAAGCTTTCAGTCTTTCACCATGTTAGCTGTGTTTTTTTGTTTTGTGTTGTTTGTTTTTTTGTATAGCATTATGTTAAGGTGTTTTCTTTCTTTTTATAGTTTACTAACTATATTTTATCCTGAATGTGGGTTAAATTTGGACAAATGCTTTTTCTTCTTTGATTAATATGATCACATGAGGGTTTTTTCCTTTATGTTAATGTGATATTATGCTGATTTTCATGTGTTGGAACATACTTTTATTTCAGGAGTCAATTTTACTCATTCATAGTGTATAATCCTTTTAAAGTACTGCTAAGTTTGAGTTACTGGTATTTTCTTGAAGATTTTTGCTTCAGCATTTATAAGGGATTTTTTTGTAGTTTTCTTATGGTGCCTTTGTCTGGCTTGGTGTCAGGGTAATACTGGACTCATAGAATAAGTTAGAAAAAATTACCGCCTCTTCAATGTTTTGAAAAAGTATGAGAAAAAGTGGTTTTAATTCTGCTTTAAACATTGGGTAGAATTCAACAGTGAAGCCATCTGGTCCAGGCTTTTCTTTGTTGCTGGGTTTTTGATTACTGATGCAATCTTCCTGCTGAATCTCCTTGCTGAATAGGTTTATTCAACTTTTCTGATTCAGTCTTAGTAGGTTTTTTGTTTCTAGGAATTTGTTCATTTTATTTAGGCTATTCAATTTTTTAGTGTATACTTCCTTATGTTACTGTCCTACATCCCTTTTTTACTCCAAAAATATGTTAGTAATGTACCCATTTTATTTTTGAGTTTAGTAATTTGAATATTCACTTTTTTTCTTAGTCAATCTAGATAAAATTTTGTCAGTTTTGATCTTTTTCAGGGAACAAACTAGGCTTTGTTTATTTTTGATATTGTTTTTCTATTCTCTATTTCAGTTATTTCCACTGTTATCTTTATCATTTTTTCAATTTTGCTAGTTTTAGTTGTCCCTCTTTAGTAGTCCCTCTTTTTCCCTCTGTTTTTAGTTCCTTAGGAGTAAAGTTGTTGATTCGGTATCTTATTTTTTATAATCACTTATAGCTATAAATTTTTCCCTTATGGTACTGTTTTTGATGTATCTCTTAACTTTTGGTATTTCATGTTTTTAATTTGTCTCTACATATTTTCTATTTTCTCTTGTGATTTCTTCTTTTATCTATCCTTGAGTGTTTCATACCTATATTTTTAGACACAAAATGTATAACCTACAAAATTTTCTTGATTTGTTAGTTTTATTTGTTGTAAGTTTTTATTTCAGAATTAAATGTGTGTATCAACATTTATTATGTTCTCATAAACTTTGTAATACCTGGAGATTTCTGGTCCACATATGTAAGTCTCTACATGAGTATTATTTTGAATCATTTAATCTTCTGTTTTAATATTTCAAAAATCTAAATGAAACTGAGATTTTGGTTTCTGAAATGAAATCATGGTAGGTGACTGAGAAACGCTTAAAAATTAGCCAAAACTTAAAATTCAGTTAAAGTTTACCTTCAAGATTCAACCTGAATAAGTCACCTCGTATTGCTGGTAATAAAGAATAAGTCTTTAATGGTATAAAAGGAACTTCAGAGAACGTTTCTCTGTCCCCAGTTGACATATAAATTAAAAGATGTAAAAAATTTTTATGGCCTTATGCAGTTTTTACTTTAGAATTCCAACTTTTTCTGGTTAAAATTTTTCCAAACAGATTCCTGTGTATTTGAAAGACAAATAATTTTTTAGTAGAAATGCTTAAGCAGTTAAATAAGGCCATGAAAGTTTCTTGAACTTGTGGGAATCCATGAGAAAATCTGACATTATGTTCTATTGTCTTGGAAGTTAGGAATATCGTTTGACTTCTGCTTTGCTGACAAGAAATGTCCTGAGCAAGACTTCCTGGGGCAATGACCTCACACATGGAAAACGCTGGAACCCGTCCGTTTCCAATCTGCTTTTTTCCAAAAATTAGGGAACTTTAGTTTTCCCTTTGATACTCTCTGTTACTGCCAATCACAATGCCAGGGCTGTCCTGCTTCTACAAGTGACAATGACAAATATAGGCCTGAAGAAAGATGAGCTGATGGCATTCCCAGCATATTACCTCTCCTTGGAGGCCTTATCTCATATACATGGATTCAACTCATAGACTTAGCTGGGTGAGGATCTATTATTCAGCTACATTACAAGTGACTGCTTAAGACTCAGGTGTATGGTGAAATGAGGCAGAATTTTCTCAATGGAGTGTTAGGAGAGTTTTCTCCTCATAATTACCTTCTTACTATCACTAAATCATAGCTAAAATTAGGAAATTATTCAAGAAGAAATAGAAATATAATCTTATGAGGACATAAATTTAGAGATTTGTGGAGAGCTCTTCATAATTTCATGGTGTTCTCTTTGAGCTGAGATTACAGTTGACTTTTCATTATAATGTATTAGCTGTTCTAGACTTTATGCATTTATGTAAAGTTTTCTTTGTTGTACTTTAAGTTCTGTGATAAATGGGCATAGCATGCAGGTTTGTTACATAGTTATACACGTACGATGGTGGTTTGCTGCACCCATCAACCCGTCATCTACATAGGTATTTCTCCTAACGCTATTCTTCCCCTAGCCTCCCACCCCATGACAGGCCCCAGTGTGTGATGTTCCCCTCCCTGTTTCCATGTGTCCTCATTGTTCAACTCCCACTTATGAGTAGGAACATGCAGTGTTTGGTTTTCTTTTCTTTTTTCTTTTTCTTTCTCTCTCTTTTTTTTTGAGACAAAATTTCACTCTTGTTGTCCAGGTTGGAGTGTAATGGCGTGATCTCGGCTCAACACAACCTCTTCCTCCTGGGTTCAAGCGATTCTCCTGCCTCAACCTCCCAAGTAGCTATGATTACAGGTATGTGCCAACATTCCTGGCTAATTGTTTGTATTTTTAGTAGAGATGGGGTTTCTCCATGTTGGTCAGGCTGATCTCAAACTCCCCACCTCAGCCTCCCAAAGTTCTGAGACTACAGGCATGAGTCACTGCTCCTGGCCTGGTTTTCTTTTCTTGTGTTAGTTTGCTGAGAATGATGATTTCCAGCTTCATCCATGTCCCTGGAAAGGACATAAATGCATAGTATTCCATGGTGTATATGTGCCACATTCTCTTTATCCAGTTTATCATTAATGGGCATTTGTGTAGGTTCCAAGTCTTTGCTATTGTGAACAGTGCTGAAATAAACATGCAGTGCTGAAATAAACATACAGTGCATGTGTCTTTATAGTATAATAATTGATAATGCTTTGGGTATATACCCTATAATGGGATTGCTGGGTCAAATGGTATTTCTGGTTCTATATCTTTGAGGAATTTTCATACTGTCTTCCACAATGACTGAACTAATTTACACTCCTACCAACAGTGTAAAAGCATGCCTATTTCTCTACAGCCTCATCAGCATCTGCTGTTTCCTGATTTTTTAATAATCGCCATTCTAACTGGCGTGAGATCGTATCTCATTGTGGTTTTGATTTGCATTCATCTAATGACCAGTGATGATGAGCTTTTCTTCATGTTTGTTGGCCACGTAAATGTCTTCTTTTGAGAAGTGTCTGCTCGTTTCCTTTGCCCACTTTTTGATGGGGCTGTTTTTTTCTTGTAAATTTGTTTAAGTTCTTTGTAGATTATGGATATTAGCCCTCTGTCAGACAGATAGATTGCAAAAATTTTCTCTCAATCTGTAGGTTGTCTGTTCACTCTGATGATAGTTTATTTTGCTGTGCAAAAGCTCTTTAGTTTAGTCTGATCCCATTTGTCAATTTGGGCTTTTGTTGTCATTGCTTTTGGTGTTTTAGTCACAAAGTCTTTGCCCATGCCTTTGTCCTGAATGGTATTGCCTAGGTTTTCCTCAATGGTTTTTATGGTTTTAGGTCTTATGTTTAAGTCTTTATTCCATCTTGAGTTATTTTTTGTATAAGGTATAAAGAAGATGTCCAATTTCAGTTTCTGCATATGGCTAGCCAGTTTTCCCAACATGATTTATTAAATAAGGAATCTTTTCCCCATTGCTTGTGTTTGTCAGGTTTGTCAAAGATCAGATGGTTTTATGTGTATGGTCTTATTTTAGAGTTCTCTATTATGTTTCATTGGTTGTTTTTGTACCTGTACCATGCTGTTTTGGTTACTGTAGCATTATTGTGTAGTTAGAAGTTGGGTAGTGTGATGCCTCCAGCTTTCTTCTTTTTGTTTAGAATTGCCTTGGCTATTTGGGCTCTTTTTTGGTTCATGAGAATTTTAAAATACTTTCTTCTAATTCTGTGAAGAATGTCTTTGGTAGTTTAATGGAAATAACATTGAATTCTTTTATAAATTACTTTGGGTAGTATGGACATTTTCAGGAATGAATTCTGCCCTATCCATGAGCATGGAGTGCTTCTCCATTTGTTTGTGTCCTATCTGATTTCTCTGACCAGTGGTTTGTAGTCCTCCTTGAAGAGGTTCTTCACTTCTCTTGTTAGCTGTATTCCTATGTATTTTGTTCTCTTTGTAGCAATTGTGAATGAAGTTCATTCACGATTTGGCTCTCTACTGGCCTGTTGTTTGTGTATAGGAATACTAGCAATTTTTGCACACTGATTTTGTATCCTGAGATTCTGTTGATGTGGTTTATCAGCTTAAGAAGCTCTTGGGCTGAGATGATGGGGTTTTCTAGATACAGGATTATGTCATCTGCAAAAAAAGATAATTTGACTTCACCTCTTCCTATTTAAATATCTTTATTTCTTTTTTCTACCTGATTGCCCTGGCCAGAAATTCCAGTACTACGTTGAATAGGAGCGGTGAGAGAGGCCATCCTTTTCTTGTGCCAGTTTTCAAGGGGAATGCTTCCAGCTTTTGCTCACTGAGTATGATATTGGCTGTGGGTTTGTCATATATGGCTCGTATTATTTTGAGGTGTGATCTTTCAATACCTAGTTTATTGAGAGTTTTTAACATGAAGGGATGTTGGATTTTATTGAAGGCCTTTTCTGCATCTATTGAGATAATCGTTTTGTTTTTGTGTTTAGTTCTGTTTATGTGATGAATTACAGTTATAGATTTGCCTGTGTTGAACCAACTTTGTATCCCAGAGATGAAGCCATCTTGATCGCGGTGGGTCAAGGTACCCTTATCAGTCTTATGTTCAGTCTTTTTACATAACCCCGTAATTCTTGAAGGTTTTGTTGTTCTTTCTTTTTTATTCTTCTTTCTCTATTCTTCTCTTCCTGTCTTATATCAGACAGATAGTTTTGAAGCTCTGAGATTCTTTCCTCCACTTGGCCTATTCTGTGAGTGATAGTTGTAGTTGTGTTGTGAAGTTCTCATGTTGTGTTTTTCAGCTCCATCATGTCAGTTATGTTCCTCTCAAAACTGAATATTCTGGTTATCAGCTACTGTGTTCTTTTATGATTTTTAGCTTCTTGCATTAAGTTAGAACGTGCTCCTTCATCTCAGAGAAGTTTGTTATTACCCACCTCCTAAAGCCTACTTTTGTCAATTCAGCCATCTCAGCCTCGGGTCAGTTCTGTGCCTTTGCTTGGGAGGTGTTGTTGTCATTTAGAGGAGAAGAGGAATTCTGCCTTTTTGAGTTTTCAGCGTTTTTGTGTTGATACTTTCTCATCTTTGTGGGCTTATCTACCTTTGACGTTGCTGACTTTTGAACGGAGTTGTTCGTTGGGTCTTTTTGTTGATGTTGTTGTTGTTGCTTTCTGTTTGTTTTTAACAGTCAGACCACTCTTCCCTAGGGCTAGGGCTGCTGTGGTTTTTGGGGGTCCCCTCTAGACCCTAGTCACATCAGTCTCCCCTGCACCTGGAGGTATCACCAGTGAAGGCTGCAAAACAGCAAAGATGGCAACCTGATCCTTCCTCTGGGAGCACAAGTCCAAGGGGGTACAGACTTGATGCCAGCTGGAATGCTCCTGTAGGAGGTGTCTGGAGACCCCTGTTGGGAGGTCTCACCGAGTCAGGAGGAACAGGATCAGGGACTGCTTAAAGAAGCAGTCTGGCTGCCCTTTGGCAGAGCAGTTGTGTTGTTTGGACCCCCTGGAGTCTTCAGAGCCAGTAGGCTGGAAAGGTTCAGTTGGCTGAACTGGGGAGACAGTAGCTATTTCTCTCCCTGGGAACTTCATCCCAGGGAGAAATCAGAGTTCTGTCCATAGAACTCTGGCTGGAGTTGCTAAAATTCTGATGGGGAGGCCCTGTCCAGTGAGGAAGGATGGATTTCAGTCTCTCTTAAAGAAGCAGCCTGGCCACGATCAGTCACAACAGCTGTACTGTGTTATAGGGGACTCCTCCTGATCCCTGGTGCCAGCAGGCTAGAGCAGCCAACTCAAACCACAGATAGAGTGGCTGCCCCTCCCCCTGGGAACTCAGTCCACCTCCAGCTTTCTCCAGCCTGCTGCCACTGGCTTGCTGGAATTCCAATCCAATGGGTCTTGTAAGGTGCTGTGGGAGTGAGGCCTCAGATTGATGTCACTTGGCTCCCTGGATTCATCCCCCTTCCTAAGGGAATGCACAGATATATCTCCCGGTTTGCTGGAATTCTCAGGGCAGAGTATGCAAAATTCCTGGCTTTCCATGCATGCCACAGTAAGCCATCAAGCACTCTGCTGAGACTCCACACAGCTCTGTGCTTCAAACCTGAGGCCGTGGTTGCTGAGCTCATGAAAGTACCTCCTGATTTGCAGGTTGCAAAGGTCCATCAGAGAAGCGTGGTTTCCCGGGCAGGGTCGCAAAGTCACTCATGGCCTCCCTTGTCTGCAAGTGGGGACTCGGCTAGCTCCATGCCACACCTGGGTGGGTCATTGACCCACTTGCTTTTCCTGACTCTCTGTGGGTCGAGCTGTCTGAATAGTCAGTCCCAATGCAAGAATCTGAATACATCCATTGAAGGTGCAGAATTCACTCGCAGTTTTCATTGCTCTCTGTGAGAGCCAAAGGCCCAGCTGCTTCTAATCGGCCAGTTTGGCCCCATCTAAAGTATGATTTCTTGATACATGAGATGTTTTAAATACGTAACAATAATGATATTTATCACAAATATATTTTGTCTCAATGTGATATACAAATTGCTTATAAATCAATTCTTTTTTGGTTACCACAAAGCTATCTGGAAATGTAACGTCTGCCATTTATAAAATTTTTGTAGAGTTAATAGAACTTTACTTGAAGGGAGGCTGGCAATATGCATCATGACTTCAAGCACTGCCAGTGAAGTTGTGGAGTTTGAAGTGTTACTGACGTCTTGTTACTGGGATTATAAATTAGTACAAACTATATTCATTGTGATTAAACAATATATACCAAAATTATAAATGAAAATACTCTCCAATTCAGCAATTTCATTTTCAGAAATTTACCCTACAGACATACTCATGATGCCTGGAATTATGTATGAATGGGAGAAACTATTATACCATCTTTTTAATTAAAAAAAGTCTAGAAATCACCTTAATGTTTATCAATCACATTAATGATTATCACCTTACCGTTTACTGAAATTATTGTTATTCATATGATAGAATACTATGCAGCTAATTAAAAAAATAAATTTCAAAAGGATGCTCAGAAATGATGTCCAAAATATGTTACAAAGTAAAAAACCTGGGTACAGAGCCAATTGTCTGATGTGCCTCCATTCCTATAAAATCAGAGTGTATAAAAATGCATAGAGTACATCTATTAACTGGTAACTCTTACAAAATTCAAAGTTAATGCAAGCAAGGCCTTTCTTTTTTAATGCTAAAACTCCAAGGATGTGCACAACATTTGAGGATTTCCAACACATGTCAATCTACCTTTGAACCTACAGATTTTAGGAAATGAAGCTCTTGAAAAATCAAGCATTAATATTCCTAGCTATAGTAGTTTGGGACATAACTAGAATGATCCATTCTTTGAAAGTCTGTAAAATTTGCTCATACAACCATGTGGGCCTAGTCCTCCCTTTGTGAAAGATTTTATTTTACTAGAGGTTTTATTTTATTCATGTTATAGTACTTCTTAGGTTTTCTATTTCCTCTTGATTCTTGAGTCAATTTTGGTACCACTTAGTACCCCACAGTGTGCTTGGGCTCAGAAGACATCAGTCAAAGAAAGAGAGAAGAAAGGAAGGCAGGATGGAGGGATGGAGGAAGGAAGGAAGGGGACAAAGAAGGAAAGAGAGAAGAAAGGAAAGAATGAGAGAAAGAAGGATGGAGGGAGAGAAAGATGGAGAGAGAAAGAGAAAAGGAGATGAGAGGGAGAAAGAAGGAAGGAGGGAGAGAAAAATGGAAAGAGAAAGAAGGAAAGAAACAAGGAAGCAGGGAGGGAGAGAAAGAATAAGGTAGAGGAAGGAAGGAAGAAATGAAGGAAGGAGGGAGGGATGGAAAGGAGAGAGAGGGAGGGAAAGAAAGAGAGAAAGGTGAAAGGTAGGGATGGGAAGAGAAGAGGAGCCAGCCACAGGCTACATGCTGTTTGTTCACTCTTTTAGTTTACCCAGGCAGTACTGCCTTTTAAATATTCCACCTACTGCCATGAGTTACAATGTTCAATATTCATTCCTCAGAGCATTCAAAGGTTTATGTGTGCCCTGCCATGATGGTGCATGGCTTCAGCTCCCAAACACAACTCTCAGCTAAAATATTCATGACTGGTCACTCCCATATACTCATCAATCCCCCATGTATGGTCTACATGTGTCCCCCGGAGCTCAAGTGTTGGAAACTTAATCCTCTATGAGACAGTGTTGAGAGGTGGGGCCTAATAAGAGTGATTGGGTTATGAGATTCTGCCCCCATGCATGGATTAATGTCACTATCTCAGGAATAGGCTAGTTATCTTGGGGGTGGGTTAGTTATCTTAGGAGTGGGCTTGTATTAAAAGACAGTTCAGCCCCTTTTGCTCTCTTTCTTTCTCAAAGTCTTGCTCTGCTGCCTTCAGCCATGAGATAACACAGCAAGAAGGCCCTCACCAGTTGCAGACCCCTAATCCTTGGACTTCCTAGCTTCCAGAACTCTAAGAAATAAATTTCCTTTATTTATAGATTCCCTAGTCTTTGGTATTCTGTTATAGCAGCACAAAATTGGTTAAGATGTCCCATTACATGGAGAGTGCTGATCCACAGGGTTGAGATCACTGACTTAGAAATTGGAGTCTTATACAACATCTCTACGGGAGTTGGCCTCCATATTCCCTAACTTCCAAGAATCTCAAATGGTGATCTCAGACCAAAATATAGCCCAGATATTTTGCATTTGGCAATATTGCCCACTTTTCCACTTTATCGTGGCAGCTTTGATGTGTTCACTTCTATGATCCCTAAAATGATATGAGTCCAAGATCCTGCTATGTTACAATCCAAGGATAGGAGAACCTAGACAAGAGTCTCATCACCTGGGTGATCAGTGCAGAGATATGTCACAAAGCCCCCGTAGACAGAGCCTAGACAAGAGTTACATCACCTGGGTGACAGGCAAACAACAACGGCAACTTATTTTCATCCCCACTTCAGTCTTTGAGGTTAGACAGACCTGGATTCAAATCCAAGCTCCACCCCTCGCTGTGTGACCTTGCTCATGCTGCTAACCTCTCTGAGACTTGACTCTTCATTTGTGAAATGAGGATAAAGCCCCTTCTCTCAGGGGCTGTGCCAAGGATGAGATGAGTCATGCATTGTTCAGGACAGGTGACGCAGTGTGACAAAAAGGTCCCCAAACCTCAGTGGCTTCAACAGCAATGTTGACTTCTTTTCTTTTCTTCTTTTTTCAGGGCGTGGGGTGCGGTGGATGGAGTCTTGCTCTGTGGCCCAGGCTGGAGTGCAGTGGTGCAATCTCAGCTCACTGCAACCTCCGCCTCCTGAGTTCAAGAGATTCTCCTGCCTCAGCCTCCTGAGTAGCTGGGACTACAGGCGCCTGCCACCACGCCCGGCTAATTTTTTGTATTTTTAGTAGGGACTGGATTTCACCGTATTAGTCAGGATGGTCTTGATTACCTGACCTCATGATCTGCCTGCCTCAGTCTCCCAAAGTGCTGGGATTACAGGTGTGAGCCACCGCACCCAGCTTTGACTTCTCAATTGATTTCACATCCATCACGGGTCAACAAGAGGCCTCTGGTTGTCGTAGTCATTCAGAGACTCAAAAAGATAGACCCTTATCCCAGAAGATGCTCCCACAGTTCCAGAAACAGAACACAGAAAACACAATCAGCCACGAGCCACTTCTTAAATCCCCTCCCCGGAAGGGATACACGTTTCTTCTGTCACAGCTGTTGCCCAAAATGTCTCAGGCGGCCGGGCACAGTGGCTCACATCTGTAATCTCAGCATTTTGGGTGGCAGAGGTGGGCAGATCACCTGAGGTCAGGAGTTCAAGTCCAGTCTGACCAACATGGAGAAACCCTATCTCTATTAATAATACGAAAATTTTCCAGTCGTGGTGGCGAGTGCCTGTTAGCCCCAGCTACTCTGGAAGCTGAGGCAGAAGAATCACTTGAACCCGGGAGGTGGAGATTGCAATGAGCCGAGACCAGGCCACTGCACCCCAGCCTGAGTGACAGAGTGAGACTTCATCTAAAAAAAAAAAAAAAAGTCTCAGGTTATGTCTGAACTAGGAGGGTAGAAAAAATAGTCATTTTGGTTGCCACAAACCATCGAAACAAAGATGCAGATCGTTGATGTAAAATTACAGTTAGTTCTTTCCCACTCCTTTTCAGCTTCTCTTCGTTGCTATGAACCAGCGTCTCCAGTGTCAGTTTTCAGTCTGTTGCCTCCCAGCTCCTAGTGCACCTTTCAATACGTGCACTGTGATAAACTGGGAAATACTGTTCAATATACCCTCTGGAAGTGAACATTCTGCAGGCATCTAGGTAGAGGATGGAGAGACTGCAGGGGTCAGGAGCTCTCTGGCTGGGCCTTGATCATGTTCAAGCCCCAACCACAGACCTAGGCCTGGTCCGTCAGCCACCTTGTAGCCTTGGCTTGCAACATCTTGACATGGAAACCAAAACGTAGCAGGGCCCATGTGGTCTGAAAGTTCCTGAAAAGTTTCCCAGAACCCCTCTTGTACCCCTTGTACAACCTGCACACAGTGACCTGTATTCTAGAGGGTCCGCACAGAGCTGCCATTCCTTCTGCCAGACCCTGCGGGACTCACGCATTCTGGAGACATCCTGCCCTACAAAGGCAGCCAGACTCCCACCATGCTTCCCTGCATCAGCGGCTTATGGCCAGCTCCTTCACCTGCACTCCAGTGGCTCATGGCCATCTCCCTCACCTGCCCCAACAGCTCAAGGCCTGCTCCCTCCCCTGCACACCAGCGGCTCATGGCCGGCTCCCTCCCCTGCATTCCAGTGGCTCACGACCGGCTCCCTCACCTGCACTCCAGTGGGTGGCCTAGTGCTTGTGCAAAAGCTGCTGACGAGCTCCAGCTTGCTCAAATCCACAAACGTATCTTATGTGGTGGCTGAACCACATTTAATGACATCCGAACACCTTTCAAATCTGTGCTTCCTTGGGTACCTGCCTCTGCACTAGGGCACCAGGCAGAATTGCTTTATGTCTTACAGTGACTCTTTTATCATAGTCGCAATCCTTTATACTACACTTCCCCATTAGACGCACTATGTGGTTTCTATCTCTTGATGGGACCCAGGCTGCTACACAACTTAACCCATGCAATTGCACTTCATTAGTTCCTCACCAATGGCCCAAGATCATGCTCCACCACCCCTCTCTGCCCCCTGGCTTTCTTTCCTTAATTGAAACCCCTAAACGCCCTCTTTGGGCCCAAAGCTTACCTGCTCTTCCTTCCCTATATTCTTGGCCAGACAAAAATCTGATGCTCCGGCAAATGCAGAAATGGGGAGAAGGCAGGAGAATCATTTTTCCTCCCTTAGGTAAGTACTGAGGGTTATGTTATTCCATTGTGTGAGGAATAAAAAATGAGGCATGGAGAGCTGCCATGATTTGCCTGGACAAAGGAAGTTGTCCTGGCAGAAGTGGAACAAAGGTTTAGGTGTCCTGAATGTCAGTCCAGCTCCTATGCCTTCAGAACATGCCATGGAGGGAGACACTGGGGGACCCCACTCATGCTGAGCACTCAGGGGTACCCAGGTGCTGAGAGTGGGGACGTGACAGGCTGAGTTGACTCAGTCCATTCCTCCTACACCAAGTAAGGTTGGAAACCCTCACATAATGGAAGTGAAGAGAGGGAACGAAGCCAGGAACTATTAAGAGGCTGATGCCTGGAAGTCCTGGGCAGAATGACAGGGAGAATGGAGCAGAACAGAGGCCCTAGATGGGGACAAGGGGAAGGAAGTGGCCTCAGTGGCCAAATGGCACCTTCCATCTAGTCTTTGTGAACTACAATCATTCTGCCCTATAGTTCAACGAGTCCTGGAGAAAATGTGTTTTCTGCAGTCTGGGGAGGTGAGAATAAAACAATTCAGCCTTAAGAAGTTGAAAGCCCAGGAAATCATAGCACGTGGAAATGGGATTCATACTTGAACTTCCTGTCCTTGACTTCTGGTTTGGCCATGTGACTCAGTTTTGCCAATGGATGTGGTAAAGTGATAGTCTGCCCATTCTCAGCCCGTGTAGTAAGATAAGAGACCTTCACATTTCCCTTTGTTCTTTGCACTCCTGCCATTGTCATGAAAAGAAGGCACCCTGGCAGTCCCCAAACCCAGGAGGATCAGAGACACTTGGAGTAGATCCAGCTCAGCCACCACAGTTCGAGCTGAAACCTCCCAAGCAACCCATGCTCATGAGTGAGAAATGGTGGCCTATGGTAGTAGGCCTCTGAGGTGTGGGGTTACTTGTTACCAAGCAAGAGTTAACTGATAGAGATTTCTACCTCACATCCCTACAAATCAAAGAACAAAGGAAATAAAACAGAATGTGAGAAACAGGTTTCCAATTTTTAGAAGAAAACAGAGGACAGATTTTATGACACTAAGCAAAGAAAAACTTTTTTTAATATGACACAAAACACAGACACCATAAAAGAAATTACTGATAAATTCAATCGTATTAAATGTAGAAGCTTTGATCTGACAAAAAAGGCAATGAATAAAGTTAAAAGACAAAGACAGTGCATGATATGGTTTGGCTGTGTGTCCCCACCTAAATCTCATCTAGAATTGTCCTCCCATAATTCTCCTGTGTCGTGGGAGGGACCTGGTAGGCGATAATTGAAATCATGTGGGCCGTTCCCCCATACTGTTCTCCTGGTAGTGAATAAGTCTCACGAGATCTGACGGTTTTATCAGGGGGTTCCACTTTTGCATCGTCCTCATTTTTCTCTGGCCACTGCCATGTAAGAAGTGCCCTTCACCTCCCTCTATGATTCTGAGGCCTCTTTAGTCATGTGGAACTGCAAGTCCAATTAAACCTCTTTTTCTTCTTAGTCTGGCGTACGTCGTTATCGGCAGTGTGAAAATGGACTAATACAGTGCACCAATAGGGAAAACATATTTGTAAGGTATTTGGCCAAAAAAGCATTGATATCCAGATCATTAAAATCAAAATTGGCCAGATATGGTGGCTCATGCCTGTAATCCCAGCACTTTGGGAAGCTGAGATGGGTGGATCACCTGAGGTCGGGAGTTTGAGACCAGTCTGACCAACATGGAGAAACCCTGTCTCTACTAAAAATACAAAATTAGTCGGACGTCGTGGCACTTACCTGTAATCCCATCTACTCAGGAGGCTGAGGCAGGAGAATCGCTTGAACCCGGGAGGCAGAAGTTGTGGTGAGCCGCGATCATGCCATTGCACTCCCACGTAGGCATCAAGTGCAAAACTCCATCTAAAAAAAAAAAAAAAAAAAAAAAGCACTTACAAGTCAGCAAGGAGAAACCAAAAACCCAACAGTCATATGGGCCAGGAGCTATTCACAGAGGAGGAGACCCGAAGGGCTGGGAAACACAAGGCACGCATTCAGCTGCACAGCAAAATCTAGGAACAATATCAGAAACTGTGATAACAAATATTGATGAAGATGAGTGAAGACGGATGTGGGCACTGCTGGCGAGGGGCATAGTGAGGTCTCCAGCCCCAAGGTAATCTGGCTGTGCTTCCTAGGAAGGAAGAGCTGACAACAGACCTGTCCCAAGACCCCAAGCTTCACCAGGCTATGTGCAGTCCTTGGACCAGAACATCAGCATCACCTTGGGGTGGGGGTTGAAAGGGGTTTTGCGCATCCTCTGCTCACCAGAAATGCAGGATTCTAGATTCATCTGGAAGATATTGTTGAAGGAAAAAGCAACTTTCAGGAGAGTATGTACAGACTGATATTTGTATAAAATTGCAAAAACAGACCAAAGAGCACTATCCATTCTTCATGGACAGGCACACTAGGTATTAATCATGGATGGGAAGACACATATTGACTTCAGAATGGTGGGGAGGGAGGGGGTAGCTGGACTAGAAAAGGGATATATAACTCGAGTGTCAGCGTGAACATTATGGCTGAATACGTAGTTTTCTTCCCTTAAACTCCAGAGCAATTGCATACAAAAGCTACCACGTTTGAATTTTAACTGGGAGGTACATGAAAGTTTGATGTCATTATCCCCTACATTGTCCTGTGTGTTTGTAATATTGAGCCATATTTTTTAAACACTTGACACAGCATGAAAGGAAGCTTGCCTACATGGTAACAATGGTTATCTTTAGGTAGCAGAATTCAAGACTGCTTCTTTTTCTTTTTTTCCTGCTTGTATATTATCTCTATTTCCCTGTGTGAGGATTTAAGACCATTGTGGTGAAAAGGCTAGTATTCTAACTCCATGCATCATAAGCACACACCGTGCCCTGGCTGGCAGGACGGGGAAGAGGGAGCATGTCTGTTCACCTGGCCAGCCCTAGGCAACTCTGCAGAGAAAAACACAGGCACTTTCCCTCTGCAGACAAAGAGTTAAGAAGGCTTGATGTGAAATGAATCATTCCAGGGGAGCTAAATCCCGGCCTTATCTAATTCTGTATCCTGAGGCTGATTAATTTAAACTAAAAAATAAAATAAACATCATCTTTAAATAGGGATTAAATATTCAGCGGTGTCCTTAGTTGAACAACCTGACATACATTTTATGGTATGGATTTAGGGGGCCCGGGGTGGGGCGAGGGGTATCTGTGGGGATGCTCTCTGAGCTAAGGTGAGAAAATCGCCAGTGCTCCTGGATTCCAGAGTGCATTCACATTTAGCTTCTTGTCTGGATACCCGCAGAAAACCAAAGAGCCGCCCTGTGGCAGGATCTTCACACAGGAATTGGGCTTGTACCCTGTGTCCCTGAGGGAGAAGGGATTAGTGGAGGGAGTAGGTGAAGAGTTTGGAGGAAGCCCCTGATGTTCTTAGAAAACAGTAGGAAAGAGATTCCCTTGCCTAAGCATTGTTCCCAAATAGGAGACAAGAGCATGAACTAAAAACAGAGATTCCCAGCTCCCTCCATGGTCCCTGAGTTCAGAAGGGAACCCAGGGAGGTGAGGCAAGTAAAAAATTGAGTGGGCTATGTGACATGTGCCTGGAGGGACCCACGAACGTGAGTCGGGCATGAGAGTGGGCAGCTGGTGGATTCTTCCAGGCCTGCAGCACAAAGCCATGCGGACGTCCCAAGAACAACCCATGTCTGCAGAGGCCTCTACTGTATCCCTGCCTCGTGGGCACAATGTCACAGAAGAGAATTACATCATGTGGGAGACCATGGGCAGTGTGGATGTCATAATGGAGATGGACCCAGAAGGTACCAGACCCAGGTACAGCTATGTCTCTGCTATAGTCAGTGTTTTTGTGCCCCTAAAATCCGTGTGTTGAAACCTAACCCCTGATAGGTTAGGTTTGACTTAGGAGGCAAAGACTTTAGGAAGTGATTTCATTATGAAAGCAAAGACCCCATGAATGGGATAAGTGGCCTTATATAAGCCCCCTAGGCTAAGGTATTTTGTTACGGTAGCCCAAATGGAATAAGACAGCCTCTGACCATCTTGAGCAACTCATTTATCTGCTGAACTCTCCTCAGATTTAACTGTGATGAAATCCCTTCAACAGATGTATATTGAACATCTACTGTGTATAAGGACACACTGTGTTATTGGATAGGGTATGAAGCAAGTCACTGTTCCCCAGAGGTAGGCCCTGCCATAGCTGAAGAGCAAACCCAAGTTTCTGTGGCCAGTGGGGGAAGGGGTGGGTGTCAGAGAAGAAGAGAACATGCTAGAGTCCATGTCTGCAGCAATATTGGAACGTCTAATGGATGGTTCCCAAAGTGGTGACATCTCATCTTCTTACAAAAACTCATAGTTGTCGCTGTGTAAAGTCTTCCCAGAAGTGCAGGGCATTTGAGAATATGCAGATCAGAAAAGAGAAGAGGACAGACAGAACACATTCTTGGCATCAGCAGCCACGGACTTCTTGCAGAAAGTACAGAAAGGGATCAAAGGAGGAGGAAAACAGAGCAATGAGAAGGGAGCTCTCAGCATGACCAATACAGAGACCTGGGTCTCTGCTACCAACAATACGAGCTAATGTATAATGATTGCAGGTCTGCAAACAGCAGGCTTTCCATATCACATGTGGCAAGCTCCAATGACAAACCTGTGTGACAGGTATTGTTGTCGGAGGCAGAGAGTTGCTAAATAATCACACGCAACTGGTGGAATGCCGGAGAGTTTGGTTTTAATTGGTCATCTTCCTGTTTGCTTTCTATTTGTCCTGTCTTTAGTTTCTTCTCCTTTTCCTCTTTCTCTGACTTCTTTTGAATTTGCTGAGTATTTTTATTTCATTTAATCTTCTTTGTTGGCCTTTTACATATAACTATTTTTGCTTCATTTGGATTTGAGTTTTAATCATTGCTCTATGGTTTACGGTATATCATATGGTTTGGATCTGTGTCCCTACCAAAATCTCATGTGGAAATGCAATCCCCAATGTCAAACATGGGGCCTGGAGGGAGGTGATTGGATCATGGAGCCAGTTTCTCACGGCTTAACACCATCCCCACTTGGTACTATATAGCGAGTGGGTTCTCACAAGGTCTTGTTGTTTAATCGTGTGTGGGACCTCCCCCTCTCTCTCTTCCTCCTGCTCCATTCATATAAGATGTGCCTGCTTCCCCTTTGCCTTCCATCACGATTGTAAGCTCCCTGAGGCCTCCCCAGAAGACGAGCAGATGACAGAATCACGCTTCCTGTACAGCCTGCAGAACTGTGAGCCAATTAAACCTCTTTTCTTCATAAATTACCAGTATCAGACTTTTTTTTGAGACGTAGCCTCGCTCTGTCACACAGGCTGCAGTGCAGTGGTGCAATCTCGGCACACTGCAATCTCTGCCTCCCTGGTTCAAGTGATTCTGCTGCCTCAGCCTCCCGAGTAGCTTAGCTGGGACTACAGGCATATGTCACCAAGCCCACCTAATTTTTTGTGTATTTTTAATAGAGGCAGGGTTTCACCATGTTGGCCAGGATGGTCTCAATCTCTTCAACTCGTAATCCACCCGCCTCAGCCTCCCAAAGTGCTGGGATTACAGGCGTGAGCCACCATGCCCAGACCCAGTCTCAGAAGTTTCTTTTTTTTTAATTAATGTATTTATTTTTTAATTATTATTATACTTTAAGATTTAGGGTACATGTGCGCAACGTGCAGGTTTGTTACATATATATACATGTGTCATGTTTGTGTGCTGCATCCATTAACTCCTCATTTAACATTAGGTATATCTCCTAATGCTATCTTTCCCCCCTCCCCCCACCCCACAACAGTCCCCGTTGTGTGATATCTCCTTTCCTGTGTCCATGTGTTCTCATTGTTCAATTCCCACCTATGAGTGAGAACATGTGGTGTTTGGATTTTTGTCCTTGCGATAGTTTGCTGAGAATGATGGTTTCTGGCTTCATCCATGTCCCTACAAACGACATGAACTCATCATTTTTTATGGCTGCATAGTATTCCATGGTGTATATGTGCCACATTTTCTTAATCCAGTCTATCATTGTTGGACATTTGGGTTGGTTCCAAGTCTTTGCTATTGTGAATAGTGCCACAATAAACATATGTGTGCATGCGTCTTTATAGCAGCATGCTTTATAATCCTTTGGGTATATACCCAGTAATGGGATGGCTGGGTCAAATGATATTTCTACTTCTAGATCCCTGAAGAATCGCCACACTGACTTCCACAATGGTTGAACTAGTTTACAGTCCCACTAACAGTGTAAAAGTGTTCCTATTTCTCTACATCCTCTCCAGCATCTGTTGTTTCCTGACTTTTTAATGATCGCAATTGTAACTGGTGTGAGATGGTATCTCATTGTGGTTTTGATTTGCATTTCTCTGATGGCCAGTGATGGTGAGCATTTTTTCATGTGTTTTTTTGGGTGCATAAATGTCTTCTTTTGAGAAGTGTCAGACATTTCTTTATAGCAGTACAAGAACAGACTAATACAGTATATGTATTTATCTTAACATTTACTGCCATCTACATTATACCACTCCACATAGAGGATAAGAACCTTAAAACAGTGCCATTCATTTCCCTCCTTTTGGGTTTTGTGTTATGGTTTTCATGCATTTTACTTCTATATGTGGTGTAAACTCACATTAATTTGTTATCATTTTTGCCTTAAACAGTCAATAATCTTTTAGAAATGCTTTTTAATGTTGTATCTTTGCTCACACATTTGCCATCTCTGGTGCTCTATATTCTTTTTTGTAGATCTGGACTTCCATCTGGTTTCACTTTCCCTCTGCCTGAAAGATTTCCTTTAATATTCCTTGTAGTGAGGACTTGCTGGTAATGCATTCTTCAAGCTTTTCAATGTCTGAAAGTCTTTTTTTCACTATCATCTTTGAAAGATATCTTTGCTGGGTGTAGATTTCTAGACTGATGATCGTTTTATCCTTAAGTATTTTATAAAAGTCACTCCGCTATCCTCTGATTTGCATTGTTTCTTTTTTTTTTTTTTGAGACAGGTTCTCCCTCTGTCACCCAGGCTGCAGTGCAGTGGCATGATTTCAGCTCACTGAAATCTTTACCTCCTGGGTTCAAGCAATTCTTCTGCCCCAGCCTTCCAAGTAGCTGGGACTACAAGCATGTGCCACCACACCCAGATAATTTTTGCATTTTATGTAGAGGCCAGGTTTTGCCATGTTGCCCAGGCTGGTCTAGAACTCCTGGGCTCAAGTGATCATCCTGCCTTGGCCTCCCAAAGTTCTGGGATAACAGGCACGTTCCACCACGCCTGACCTTGTGTTGTTTCTAACCAGATGTCTGCCATCTTTTTTTTTTTTTTTGAGACAGAGTCTCACTCTGTCGCCCAGGCTGGTGTGCAATCGCACCATCTCAGCTCACTGCAACCTCCACCTCCCAGGTTCAAGCGATTCTCCCTGCCTCAGCATCCTGAGTAGCTGGTGTTACCGATGTGTACAACCATGCCCTGCTAATTTTTGTATTTTTAGTAGAGATGGGGTTTTGCCATGTTGCCCATGCTGGTCTTGAACCCCTGGGCTCACATCCTGCCTCAGCCTCCCAAAGTGCTGGGATTACAGGTGTGAGCCACCATGCTCAGCCTATTTCATCTTTGTTCCTGTCTGTATAATGTCCTTTTATCTTTGGTAACCTTTCAGATTTTCTCTTTGTCACTGGTTTGGGGCAATTTGATTATGATGTGCTTCAGTGTGTCATCCTCATGTCTCTGTGCTAGGGGTTCATTGGTTCTTAGATCTCTGGGTTTACAGTTTTTCTCAAATTTAAATTTTTTCAGCCTCAGATTTTTCAAATATTTTTTCTTCTACTCCTCCCCACCTTCTTCAGGAACTCCAATTACACATATATTAGTCCTGTTGATGCTGATTTTCTGTTCAATTTTTTTCCATTATTTTCTTCATGTTCCATTTTTGATAGTTTCTACTTCTACATCTTCCAGTTAACTAATCCTTTTTTGTATAATACCTATTCTATTTTGAATGTCATTTAGTATATTTTTCGTCCCAGACTTTGTATTTTTCACCTCTAGAAGTTCAAGCTGGGTCTTCCATGTCTCTACTTCCATGTTCTAGCTTCCCTTTACCTTCTTCTTGTGGAATGTTATCATTACAGTAACAGTTTTAATATCATTGCCTACTAATTCCATCTTATTTGCCATTTCTGTATCTATTGATCAAGTTTTCCTCTCATTATTGAGACATTTCCTTTTTCTTCACATGCCTGGTAATTTTCAGCTGGATGGTAGACAACGTGAAATTTATCTTATTGTGTGTTGGATATTTTTGGGTTCCTATAAATATTATTGAGCTATGTTCTAGGATGCAGTTCAATTATCTGGAAAGATTTTGGTTCTTTGAGGGTTTTCTTTGAGCTCTTGTTAAGTAGGACCTTAGCAGCCTCGGCATAGATCTAACCTTCCACACTACTGAGGCAATTCTTTTCTGAGTGTTCCATCCAATGGTCTGGGAAGTATAAGATTTGTCCACTGTTGCTGGTGGGAACACCAAATATGCCTGGTTGTGTGGGAGGTTCAAGCATTGTTCTTTCTGTTTCCTTCAGGTATTTTTCCCCCAGACTGGTAGTTTACACACATACAGGTGCTGATCAGTATTTAGCTGAAGACTCTGGAGCTTTTTTGTTTTGTGACTTTGTCCTTTTCATGCCCTGAATACTCTGCCCTGCAGAGTTTATCTGAGCTTCTTTAGTCTCCCTGGACTCCGAGGTTATCTCCTCGACTCAGGACAATCACCAGGCTCAGCCTGGGTTCTCCCTCTTTGAGCTGTGGTCTAGAAACAGTTTGCCTTCTGGTCACTGCACCTGGGCAGTCCAGAGTCAGGAGAAACCCTAGGCCATGTTGCAGAATGCCCACAATCCCCACTTCACCACACTGTACTCTCTCCATCCAGTGCTAGCTGCATCCATGCTGCCTCACAGTCCAGAATGCTAGCCAGAAACCAAGCTTTCTACAGTGCCTTGGCTGGGGCCCACAGATAAGGATGGCCAAGCAGTGCTCCCAGAAGCCAGCAGATGTTATCAACCAGTTTTACATCCGCCAGGCCCTGAGAATCTCTGGACACCCCAAGTGTCCTCTGTTTCCAGAGCTGAACTCTTAAGTGAAGACTCCAGAAGGCCCTGAAATGTGGGCAGGCTCCTATCATTGCCTGTATGTGTCCACAAGGGCAAAGACTCTTTCCATGGCTGGTGAGATGTCCAGCACACTGGGGGCTCTGGAAAGCCCCTTTTCCACTTTAGGCCGTAGCTGAGCTCTCCATTTACCTCAGACCAGGCAGTGCACATTATAGGGAACACCGCTGGGTGCTGGGATAGGAATGGCACTTGGCATGTAAGCTAGGATTGAGAGCCCACCGCTCTCTTCCCCAGCCAGGTGGTGGCCAGTTACCATCTCTGGCTTCTGTCCCCTTACCAGCCTCCTCTGCTACAATTACTTTTCTGGCAGGCAGTGGATCAGGGAAGCACCGGCAGTTGAGGACCATGTGGAGAACCACTACTGGCCAAGCAATCCCAACCTGACAGCAGAACAGGAGTACAGCCGTGCTGAGGTGAACTTGACAGAGAAATTTGAGACCATGAAGGCAGCCAACACTTCCAACTTATCACAACCTGCCTCTCCCATACATTTATTGTAGACCAACTCAACCATCTCTTGTCAACAAGAAATGGTCTTCACTCTAAACCATCATATTTGGATTTAGATCATGGGGCTGTCCTGTCTTTAGGATGGAACTGAAAAGCTTTAATTTCCACAAAAATGTAAGGTTTTGGGCTACAGCCTTATTAAAACAAACAAATATGAGCATACTGGTCTACAGACGAAATATCTGGGGCTCTAAACAAACTGCTACTTGAAAGGATAATCACTCTCTTTTTGTTTGTTTCTTTAGCCTGGTAGGACAATGTCAGAAATTTCCTTGGTCATAGGGAATGTAAAACATAGTTTGAACAAAAGCAGCAATAAAGCTACAAACTATTTTTTGGTGTATTTGCTTAAGTATAATATAGCTGATGGCAGATTCATCATGTAATATTAGTTTGCTTAGTTTTCATCAAGTATGTTAAACTTGAATTGTGAATAAATATGTGGCTGATTCATATTGTAATTAAACTGAACATTGACATTAACTATACATTAAAAGTTGCTGCACATTCTCATCCAAAATAATACTTAGGTAAAACCAAAAATACTGTAAAGCAATGTGAAGGAATCTACCTTAAAATAAAAATACAGTTAACATGTAATTGCAAAACTAGAATGGGAGAAATATTTACCCATAAAATTTTGCTTGCAACACTGATATAACAATAGAAAAGATTTTTTCTAAATAACTACAATGTTCAACTGTGACTGTGCATCTGTGAAGACCAGATATTTTGAATCATTGCCCTGTGATGTATGGCAGTACAATTTTACAGAAATGGACTACAATAATTAATAAAATTCTCTAATGGGAAGATTTTAATGAATAAGTATTTACACTATAAATATTTATAATATTGGTGCTATTATTTCACAAAATAAAAAAGCTGTATTACAGCCATTAAAAGCAAGTAATAGCCTTACATTTCTAAATAAAGAAAAAATATAAATTTTATGTAATATGGTTAAGAGTAATTGAAAAAATAAAAATTGGGGCATAAATTATATTATAGTTTGGATAGAGGTAGAAAAAAGTGGATGAGAATTTTAATGAGCCCTTTCTGCCTGCACTAAACTTAATCTTATAAGTGAACATTATAATATATATAGGGTACCTACTAGCTATCTAATTTACTTTTTACACAATGTATAAATCCTAACCTATTGGTTTTAATATTTGAACTTAAAATAACACACAAACATACAAGAGAACAAAATAAGGAAAAAATGTATGGAGACAGTGTCATTATCAAGGTTGTGGAAAAGGGGGTCCCTACTTTTGTATTCCCCTGCAGCAATAAAAACTAGTCAGCTATCCATCAACCAAAGTAACTTTATGAGAGATCCAGGCACAGTGGCTCATGACAGTAATCTCCTCCATTCAGGAGCCTGAGGCGGGAGGACTGCTTCAGGCCAGGAGTTCAAGAACAGCCTGGGCAATATAGTGAGCTTTGGGAAACAGGGCATTATGAAACCTTGCTAAAACCAAAGATCGAAAAGGGTCATTTTGAGAAGGCAGGCCCTTTGGTTAACAAGGTGTCATATTATCCAAAGCAATCTGTAAGTTAACTTAAATCCCATCAAAATCCCTGTCCCACTTTTTATAGTAATAAAAAATGCAAGCCTACAATGTAGGCTGAATAGCCAAGCCAATCATGAGGAATAAGAAAAAAAGCTGGGGACATCGTACTCATGACACACACAAAACAGTTCAAAAGTCACTGTTTGTAGATAACCTGGGGAAACCCTGCTAGGTACTCAGTGGGAGCCACACTCACCCACACATCTGCTATTAGGCCCAGCATATAGCAGAACCTGCCCTAGTGCCTGCCCCACAAAACAAAACCCTGAAGACAATCCAGCCAGCCCAAAAACATGACAGAACTCACAATCACACGTGCTCCCGGTAACAAGCCCACTAAAGGTAAAACCCACTTCAGATTCGGCAGCCACCTTGTGACGCAGCTACAAGCCTTTTTACTGCAAACCCAGTAAAGATCTCATCAGCCTTGAGACCCAACAGATGAAGATCTTTACCTACTAAAACCAGTTTATAAAAATGAAAAGAAGAGGCTGGGTACGGTGGCTCACACCTGTAATCTCAGCACTTTGGGAGGCCGAGGTGGCTGGATCACGAGCTCAGGAGTTCAAGACCAGCCTGGCCAAGATGGTGAAACCCTGTCTCTATTAAAAATAAAAAATTAGCCGGGCATGGTGTTAGGCACCTGTAATCCCAGCTACTCGGGATGCTGAGGCAGAGAATTGCTTGAACCCAGGAGGCAGAGGTTGCAGTGAGCCAAGATCGTGCCACAGCACTCCAGACTGGGTGACAGAGCGAGACTCTGTCTCAAAAACAAAACAACAACAACAACAAAAAATGAAAAGAGGTGTTTGCTCCTTCAAATGCACAAACACCAATGCAAGTCTATATTATGCTCATTCTAACGGTTCTATTTTAACATAGAACTGGAAGTCCTATATAGAATAATTAAGTCCTAAATCAAATAATTAAGCAAGAAAAGCTAAAAGATCTAAATTGAAAGGAAGAAGTAACGTCACTGTTTGTAGATGACATAATGTTATACATAAAAAACATAAATAGTACTTTTAAATAGGGCGTTTAACGCATCTATATATAAATAGTGCATCTAATAAATGCACTCAGTCAAGAAGCAGAATATACAATTAACATACAAATATCAGTTTTGTTTCTATATACTAGCAACAAACCAGTAAAAAAATAAATCTCATTTACAATAGCAACAAAATAATAGATTTCTTAGCAATAAATTTAACCAATGTGGTGAAAGATTTTTACAACAAAAAATAAAATATATTCATGAAAAAAATTAAACAAGATACAAATAAATGTAAATATATTACATGTTTATTGATTAGAAGAATATTGTCTAAGTGCCATATTATCCAAAGCAATTGGTAGATAATTCAACTTCCTATCAAAATTCCTGTGCCACTTTTTACAGTAATAGAAAATAAAGTCGGCAATGTATATAAAACTATAAGAAATATTGAATGGCTAAAGCAATCATGAGGAATAAAACGAAATCTGGGGACACTATACTTTATTATTTAAAACTACATTTCAAGACTACGGTAAACATAATAGAATGGAATGTTTATAAGGACCAACACAAAAACCAATGGAACAGAATACAGAGCCCAGAAGTAAATCTATGCATCTAAAGTTAATCTTTGACAAGGGCAATAAGAATATGCAATATAAAAAGTGTAGCCTTTTCAATACTTAGTGCTGGGAAAACTGGATACTCACAAGCACAATAATAAAACTTGATCATATTTCTTACACCAGACACAAAAATTGACTTAAAGACTTAAGTATAATACATTAATCTTTAAAAGAAAAATCTTTAAAAAAGCATATGAAAAGCCTCCATGATACTGGCCTTGGCAATGTTTTCTTAAATATGATATCAAAATATAGCAATAAAACCAGACATAAAGTTGTAGTGTATTAAACTATTGTGCACAGCAAAAAATAAGAAAACATTTAAGATGGGATAAAATATTTGCAAACCATATATGATAAGAGGTTAGTATTCAAAATATAGCAGAAACTCATACAAATTAGAAGCTAAATAATATTAATTATAATACCCAACTAAATAATAGGCAAAAGACTAAATTTTTTATTATTATTATACTTTAACTTTCAGGGTATATGTGCACAACTTGCAGGTTTGTTACATATGTATACATGTGCCATGTTGCTTTGCTGCACCCATTAACTCGTCATTTAGCATTAGGTATATATCCTAATGCTATCCCTCCCCTCTACCCCACCCCACAACAGGCCCCAGTGTTGATGTTACCCTTCTTGTGTCCATGTGTTCTCATTGTTCAATTCCCACCTATGAGTGAGTACATGCGGTGTTTGGTTTTTAGTCCTTGTGATAGTTTGCTGAGAATGATGGTTTCCAGTTTCATCCATGTCCCTACAAAGGACATGAACTCATCATTTTTGGTGGCTGCATAGAATTCCATGGTGTATATGTGTCACATTGTCTTAATCTAGTCTATCATAGTTGGACATTTGTGTTTGTTCCAAGTCTTTCCTATTGTGAATAGTGCCACAATAAACATACATGTGCATGTGTCTTTATAGCAGCATGATTTATAATCCTTTGAGTATATACCCATTAAAGGGATGACTGGGTCAAATGGTATTTCTAGTTCTAGATCCCTGAGGGATCCCCACACCGACTTCCACAACGTTTGAACTAGTTTACCGTCCCACCAACAGTGTAAAAGTGTTCCTATTTCTCCACATCCTCTCCAGCACCTGTTGTTTCCTGACTTTTTAATGATCACCATTGTAACTGGTGTGAGATGGTATCTCATTGTGGTTTTGATTTGCATTTCTCTGATGGCCAGTGATGGTGAGCATTTTTTCATGTGTTTTTTGGCTACATAAATGTCTACTTTTGAGAAGTATCTGTTCATATCCTTCTCCCACTTGTTGATGGGGTTGTTTGTTTTTTTCTTGTTAATTTTTTTGAGCTCATTGTAGATTCTGGTTATTAGCCGTTTGTCAGATGAGTGGGTTGCAAAAATTTTCTCCCATTCTCTATGTTGCCTGTTCATTCTGATGGTGGTTTCTTTTGCTGTGCAGAAGCTCTTTAGTTTAATTAGATCTCATTTGTCAATTTTGGCTTTTGTTGCCATTGCTTTTGGTGTTTTAGACATGAAGTCCTTGCCCACGCCTATGTCCTGAATGGTATTGCCTAGGTTTTCTTCTAGGGTTTTTGTGGTTTTAAGTCTAACATGTTAGTCTTTAATCCATTTTGAATTAATTTTTGCATAAGGCGTAAGGAAGAGATCCAGTTTCAGCTTTCTATATATGGCTAGCCTAGTTTTCCCAGCACCATTTATTAAATAGGGAATCCTTTCCCCATTGTTTGTTTTTTTCAGGTTTGTCAAAGATCAGATAGTTGTAGATATGCGGCATTATTTCTGAGGGCTCTGTTCTGTTACATTGGTCTATATCTCTGTTTTGGTACGAGTACCATGCTGTTTTCTTTACTGTAGCCTTATAGTACAGTTTGAAGTCAGGTAGCGTGATGCCTCCAGCTTTGTTCTTTTGGTTTAGGATTGAATTGGCAATGCGGGCTCTTTTTTGGTTCCATATGAACTTTAAAGTAGATTTTTCCAATTCTGGGAAAAAAGTCATTGGTAGCTTGATGGGGATGGCATTGAATTTATAAATTACCCTGAGCAGTATGGCAATTTTCACAATATTGATTCCTCCTACCCACGAGCATGGAATATTCTTCCATTTGTTTGTATCCTCTTTTATTACCTTGAGCAGTGGTTTTTAGTTCTTGAAGAGGTCCTTCATGTCCCTTGTAAGTTGGATTCCTAGGTATTTTATTATCTTTGAAGCAATTGTGAATGGGAATTGACTCATGATTTGGCTCTCTGTTTGTCTGTTATTTGTGTATAAGAATGCTTGTGATTTTTGCATATCGATTTTGTATCCTGAGACTTAGCTGAAGGTGCTTATCAGCTTAAGGAGATTTTGGGCTGAGACAATGGGGTTTTCTAGATATACAATCCTGTCATCTGCAAACAGGGACAATTTGACTTCCTCTTTTCCTAATTGAATGCCTTTTATTTCCTTCTCCTGCCTGATTGCCCTGGCCAGAACTTCCAAAACTATGTTGAATAGGAGTGGTGACATATGGCATCCCTGTCTTGTGCCAGTTTTCAAAGGGAATGCGTCCAGGTTTGGTCCATTCAGTATGATATTGGCTTTGGGTTTGTCATAGATAGCTCTTATTATTTTGAGATACATCCCATCAATACCTAATTCATTGAGAGGTTTTAGCACGAAGTGTTGTTGAATTTTGTCAAAGGCCTTTTCTGCATCTATTGAGATAATCTTGTGGTTTCTGGCTTTTATTCTGTTTATATGCTAGATTACGTTTTTTGATTGTCATATGTTGAACCAGCCTAGTATCCCCAGGGATGAAGCCCACTTGATCATGGTGGATAAGCTTTTTGATGTGTTACTGGATTCAGTTTGCCAGTATTTTATTGAGGGTTTTTGCATCAATGTTCATCAAGGATATTGGTCTAAAATACTCTTTTTTTGTTTTGTCTCTGCCAGGCTTTGGTATCAGGATGATGCTGGCCTCATAAAATGAGTTAGGGAGGATTCCCTCTTTTTCTCTTTTTCTGTTGATGGGAATAATTTCAGAAGGAATGGTACCAGCTCCTCCTTGTACCTCTGATGGAATTCAGCTGTGAATCCATCTGGTCCTGGACATTTTTTGGTTGGTAAGCTAATAATTATTGCATCAATTTCAGAGCCTGTTATTGGTTTATTCAGAGATTCAACTTCTTCCTGGTTTAGTCTTGGGAGAGTGTATGTATCGAGGAATTTATCCATTTCTTCTAGATTTTCTAGTTTATTTATGTAGAGGTGTTTGTAGTATTCTCTGATGGTAGTTTGTATTTCTGTGGGGTCAGTGGTGATATCCCCTTTGTCATTTCTTATTACGTCTATTTGATTCTTCTCTCTTTTCTTCTTTATTAGTCTTGCTAGTGGTCTATCAATTTTGTTGATCTTTTCAAAAAACCAGCTCCTGAATTCATTGATTTTTTGAAGGGTTTTTTGTGGCTCTATTTCCTTCAGTTCTGCTCTGATCTTGGTTATTTCTTGTCTTCTACTAGCTTTTGAATGTGTTTTCTTTTGCTTCTCTAGTTCTATTAATTGTGATGTTAGGGTGTCAATTTTTGATCTTTCCTGCTTTCTCTTGTGGGCATTTAGTGCTGTAAATTTCCCTCTACACACTGCTTTGAATGTGTCCCAGAGATTCTGGTATATTGTGTCTTTGTTCTTATTGGTTTCAAGGAACAACTTTGTTTCTGCCTTCATTTCGTTATGTACCCAGTAGTCATTCAGAAGCAGGTTGTTCAGTTTCCATGTAGTTGAGTGGTTTTGAGTGAGTTTCTTAATCTTGAGTTCTAGTTTGATTTCACTGTAGTCTGAGAGACAGTTTGTTATGATTGATGTTCTTTTACATTTGCTGAAGAGTGCTTTACTTCCAAGTATGTGGTCAATTTTGGAATATGTGTGGTGTGGTGTTGAAAAGAATGCATATTCTCTTGATTTGGTGTGGAGAGTTCTGCAGATGCCTATTAGGTCCGCTTGGTGCAGAGCTGAGTTCAATTCCTGGATATCCTTGTTAACTTTCTGTCTTGTTGATCTGTCTAATGTTGACAGTGTGGTGTTAAAACGTCACATTATTATTGTGTGGGAGTCTAAGTCTCTTTGTAGGTCACTCAGGACTTGCTTTATGAATCTGGGTGCTCCTGTATTGGGTGCATATATATTTAGGATAGTTAGTTCTTCTTGTTGAATTGATCCCTTTACCATTATGTAGTGGCCTTCTTTGTCTCTTTTGATCTTTGTTGGTTTAAAGTCTGTTTTATCAGAGCCTAGGATTGCAACCCCTGCCTTTTTTTGTTTTCCATTTGCTAGGTAGATCTTCCTTCATCCCTTTATTTTGAGCCTATGTGTGTCTCTGCACGTGAGATGGGTTTCCTGACTACAGCAGATTGATGGATCTGGACTCTTTATCCAGTTTGCCAGTCTGGGCCTTTTAATTCGAGCCTTTAGCCTGTTTACATTTAAGGTTAGTATTGTTAAGTGTGAATTTGATCCTGTCATTATGATGTTAGCTGGTTATTTTGCTCATTAGTTGATGCAGTTTCTTCCTAGCCTCGATGTTCTTTACAATTTGGCATGTTTTTGCAGTGGCTGCTACCAGTTGTTCCTCTCCATGTTTAGTGCTCCCTTTAGGAGCTCTTCTAGGGCAGGTCTGGTGGTGACAAAATCTCTCAGCATTTGCTTGTCTGTAAAGGATTTTATTTCTCCTTCACTTATGAAGCTTAGTTTGGCTGGATATGAAATTCTGGGTTGAAAATTCTTTTCTTTAAGAACGTTGAATATTGGCCCCAACTCTCTTCTGACTTGTAGAGTTTCTGCCAAGAGATCAGCTGTTAATCTGATGGGCTTCCCTTTGTGGGTAACCTGACCTTTCTCTCTGGCTGCTCTTAACATCTTTTTCTTCATTTCAACTTTGGTGAATCTGACAATTATGTGTGTTGGAGTTGCTATTCTCGAGGAGTATCTTTGTGGCATTCTCTGTATTTCCTGAATTTGAATGTAGGCCTGCCTTGCTAGATTGGGGAAGTTCTCCTGGTTAATATCCTGTGGATTGTTTTCCAACGTGTTTCCAGTCTCCCTGTCACTTTTGGGTACCCCAGTTAGACATAGATTTGGTCTTTTCACATAGTCCCATATTTCCTGGAGGCTTTGTTCATTTCTTTTTATTATTTTTTTCTCTAAACTTCTCTTCATGCTTCATTTCATTCATTTCATCTTCCATTGCTGATACCCTTTCTTCCAGTTGATTGCATCATTTACTGAGGCTTATGCATTTGTCACGTTGTTCTCATGTCATGGTTTTCAGCTCCATCAGGTCCTTTAAGAATTTCTCTGCATTGGTTATTGTAGTTATCCGTTTGTCTAATTTTTTTTCAAAGCTTTTAACTTCTTTGCCATTGATTTGAACTTCCTCCTTTAGCTCAGAGTAGTTTGATCTTCTGAAGCCTTCCTCTCTCAGCTTGTCATAGTTATTCTCCATCCAGGTTTTTCTGTTACTGGTGAGGATCTGCGTCCTTTTGGGGGGAGGAGAGGTGCTATGATTTTTAGAGTTTCCAGTTTTTCTGCTCTGTTTTTTCCCATCTTTGTGGTTTTATCTATCTTTGGCCTTTGATGATGGTGACGTAGGGATTGGTTTTTGGTGTGGATGTCCTTTCTGTTTGTTAGTTTCCCTTCTAACAGACAGGACCCTCAGCTGCAGGTCTGTTGGAGTTTACTGGAGGTCCACTCCAGACCCTGTTTGCCTGGGTATCAAAAGCGGTGGCTGCAGAACAGCAGATATTGGTGAACCGCAAATGCTTCTGCCTGATGGTTCCTCTGGAAGTTTTGTCTCAGAGGAATACCCGGCTGTGTGAGATGTCAGTCCACCCCTACTGGGGGGTGCCTCCCAGTTAGGCTACTCAGGGTTCAGGGACCCACTTGAGGAGGCAGTCTGCCCATTCTCAGATCTCAAGCTGTGTGCTGGGAGAACCACTACACTCTTCAAAGAAGTGGGACAGGGACATTTACCTCTGCAGAGGTTATTGCTGTCTTTTGTTTGCCTGCGCCCTGCCCCCAGGGGTGGAGTCTACGGAGGCAGGCAGGCCTCCTTGAGCTTTGGTGGGCTCCACCCAATTCGAGTTTCCCAGCTGCTTTGTCTACCTACTCAAGCCTGAGCAATGGAGGGAGCCCCTTACCCCAGCCTCACTGCCACCTTGCAGTTTGATCTCAGACTGCTGTGCTACCAATGAGCGAGGCTCCGTGGGTGTAGGAACCTCCAAGCCAGGTGCAGGATATAATCTTCCCGTGTGCTGTTTGTGAAACTGGTTGTAAAAGCACAGTATTATGTTGGGAGTAACCCAATTTTCCAGTGCCATCTGGCACCCCTTTCTTTGACTAGGAAAGGGAATTCCCTGACCCGTTGCACTTCCCAGGTGAGGCAAAGTCTCACCCTGCTTCAGCTCATGTGCAGTTCGCTGTACCCACTGTCCTGCACCCACTGACTGGCACTCCCCAGTGAGATGAGCCTGATACCTTAGTTGGAAATGCAGAAATCAGCCATCGTCTGTGTCGCTCACACTGGAAGCTGTAGACTGTAGCTGCTCCTATTCAGCATCTTGGCTCCAAAGACCAAGACTAAACATTTTTTACAAACATATTAAAATAGCCAACAGGTGTGTAGAAAGACACTAAACATTACCATTCATGAGAAAATTGCAAATAAAATGTTACCACTTTACAGAAGTTGGAATGGCTAATAAAAAAAAAAAGAAAAGAAATATGACAATTGTTAACAAGGATGTGACAAAATATTTTTGTACAGTTTTAATGAGTTGAAAACTGGTGTACAATCCCGAAATTCCACTTCTGTCTATAAACAAAATAAAATCAGCATCTCAGAAATAATCTGCACCCCTGTATTCAATGCAGCGTTATTCACAACTGTCCAGGGTATTTTTTTTTAAAAAAAAACTACTTATCTGTAGATGCTGAATGGATAAGGAAATGTTTTATGAATAGAAAACTGAATGTTATTCACCCATAAAACGAATGAAGTTCTGCTATTTCAACAATATGAATGGACCGGGGTACATTATGCTATGGAAAATAAGCCAGACACAGAAAGACAAACACTGTATGTTCTCACTTAAATGGATAATTTTAAAAGCCTGAACTCATAGAAGCAGAGAGTACAATGGCAATGACTAGGCCTTGAGGTAGAAAAAATGATAAGCTGTTCAAACATTACAAACTTTCAGTTATAAGATAAATAAGTTTTGTGGGTCTAATATATAACTTTAAGATGTAGTTAATGAAAGTGTTTTCTATGCTTAAAATTTGCTACAACAGTAGAAGGCCTCAAATGCTCACACTACAAAAAACTTAACCATGTGAGGTGACATCAATGTTCATCAATTTAATTGTATTAAACATTTTACAATATATATACCTATCAAATTTTTATAACATACACAATACATAATTATGCAATTTTTATTATTCAAAAAATTAATGTTATGTACACATGCATATATTCACATAAATGTGTATATACACATATATAGAACATATACATATATCAATTACATATGTTGTTATGTATATACTTGTGTGTGTGTATATATATATACAAACATACATATCAGTGACAAAATCCTAGTAAGCTTCAAACTAAACAAGAGAAAATTATAAAATGATAACTATTTAAAAATCAGGAAACAAATGGGTATTTAATAGATGCTCAGCAATATTTTAAGTTTCTCAATGGCAAAGTACATGTTTTAAATGTGGAAAGCAGATGCATTAAACCATATTACACTTTAGGAATTATGGCACAGAGTGTTTATAGTATTTGCCTCAATACATACCAAAAACTTAAAATTTTGAAGTAAAATAACATTTGGTTTTATTATATGGGGCAGATGCTTAGGGTTCTGATAAAATTATTGAGTATGAATTTCTGTAGAATCACATTTGAAACCTTCACATGATATGAAATTATAAAGCAGAAAACATACGACACCTGGATGTGGTGTCTCTGCAATTTCTAAACCAAATCCCAATATCTCCACTACTCTCACACATTTTAGACAAGAATCAAAATGGAAATTAGAAAATGTTTAACATAGGGTTCCTTAAAAATCACAGACAGCCCCATGTCTTCAAAAGCAATAAAAGAGCAAGCAGCCAGGTCCTCCAGTCCCTCATAAGCCATGCAAAAGGCTTTGATTTTCTTTGTGACCTAGAAGAATGATCGATGAAGGGGAAGTCCAGTCCTAGAAAATTGAAGAGCATGGGGCAGAAGATGTCTGTCTCTAATGAAAGCAAGAGAAAGAAATCAGGGCTTCTCAGAAAAGACTTCCATTGGAGCATAGCTTCGCAAACCACACTATAAGATCTGGCTTTCTCTTTGACCTTTGGACATTTCATCTGTGTCATCTGCCTTATTCACTCCCACCTATTTGGATGTTTGGCTACTATCTCCTGTCTCCTCACACTCTGAGGTTTTTCTTTTACTCAATATAGGTGATCAAGTTTAGCTTAGAGAACAGCCAAGGACTCTGTATTAGAAAAATTAATATGACTTATGCTGTGATTTTCCAATTACTACTTAGTACTGTGCTCAGTGGAAAAAAAAAAACAGAACATTATAAAAGAGTCTAAAAATGTAATACCAAACACTATTTCCTCACAGAAACGTTATGATATTTAAAAACTTTTCTAAATTTGTGTATCTTTAGCTCCACGATCCAGTGCTGCTGAATCAAAATTTGGTGGTGGTTGGCTGGTCATGGTGACTCACACCGCTGATCACAGCACTTTGAGAGGCCAAGACAGGCAAATCACTTAAGTCCAGGAGTTTGAGGCCAGCCTGGGCAACATGGCGAGACCTGGTCTACGGGTTGATGGTGGGGAGGAGGGGGAAAGGTGGTGGTAATGGGAGGTGGTAATGCGATTATAAGGTGTGGGCAACCATATTTTGTGCCTCTAAATTTGTGGAGTTACCACTAATCTAAAATTAAGGATACAGATCAGCTGAAGAAAGAAAAAGATTTATGTCGAGATGAAACCTCCTTGTGGCGGTCCGCAGCTGCAATACCGCCAGGCAGCAGCATCCCACCTCTTTCGTCTGGCTGCAGCCCCACCAGGATCCCGGCTCCAGCCGGGGCGCTGTGGCAGGTACTAGACCCGGAAGGCACAGGCGCGGGTTTCCTGCCCTCTGGGGTGTCTTCCCACTCCCCGGGCCCCAGGCAATTCAATTCATTCATCAAGCACCGCCGCAACCTTCCAAGCTGGGGCAACAGGCCCCACAGTCACCAGCCAAGACCTCCACTCCAGAACCCATGGGCTGCATTCACGGGGGGAAGGACATTGTCTTCACCAGCCACGAAGAAATCCGTCACTGTGCACCCTGTTTCACATTGCCCTTGACTTCGTGTAAACTCTAGTCCCGAGGACACGAGAGAGAACCAGGCCTGGCCCTGTAGACATGCTCGGTGCCACACCTTCCACCAGACCGACAGGTGGACTCTACAAATATTTGGGCCCACCTCACCAAAGAGACAGAAAGAAGCAAACAAAGGAAGGACCCTATGAAAAGCACCCCCAAAGCAACCAACAAATCCAAGAAAAAAACAAATTCTCAGGGCTCTGTTGGTTTTCCTGCATGGGCGACCCTGATCCCCTGTTCCAGCCTGGCCCAAGCACCCTCCACCTCACCTCAACCTGCTTAAAGTGCCCTGTCTACCTGAGCAGAGCCTCCCTCTCCAAGGCTCTGTCTCTCTCGCCCTACAACTCCCTCACCCTCTCCCTTTCTCTACTTCCCCCTCCACCTCTCACTTTTCTGTCACCTTCTGTCTCTCTCCCCCTCCACCTTTCTCTCTGTCCCCCCATTTCTATCTCTCCATCGCAGTCTCCCTAGCTCTCTTTCAAGCCATGTCTGTGTTTTTGTCTGTATGCCCTTGTGTGTGTGTCTGTGTGTGGCCGTGTGCGTGTGTCCATGTGTTCGTGTGTGTCTTTGTGTGTCCGTGTGTGTGTCCATGTGTGTGTGTCTGTGTGTGTGTGTCCATGTTTGTGTTTGTGTGCCTGTGCGCGTGCACCCGTGTGTATCTGTGTGTGTGTCGGGGTGGGTTTGCTTGTGTTGGTGGTGTGGTGTGTCTGGGTGTCCATCAGCTCCTCTTTCCCGGGATCAGGCTGCCGGGGCTCTAGTGCCAGCGCGGGGCAAAGCAGGGCCTTCCGGCCCCGTTGGCCATGGGCAGGTCCTCATCGAGACAAGCAACGATGGTGTGAGCATTGTGAGAAAAAGGGCCCACGGGGCTCGGCCGGCTGCTCGCCCCTGGGCAGCCCTGGTGGCCGCTCTGGGTGTATGGGACAAAAGGGGGACTTGCAGGAAGGGTGTCGAGGGATCCAAAACAAGTTTTCTGCGGCTAGGCGGAGGAACAGAGGGGATCCCAGGACTGTGGGCCCCGGGCCCTGACGCCACCGAGCAGACCCTGTCCTGAGCCGGCCCGATGTGTTGGAAGCTCGGGAGCTCATGAGGCGGGGGAAGGCCTGGGGTGTCAGGGAAAGGGAGGCCGCCTAATGGTCCTTAAGCCTGGGCAGGGGACTGAAGCATCACGGCCTGATGATGGATTCCTCTTTCCTGCAACATAGGGAGTCTCCAAAATGGCCTGTTTGGAAACGAAAGAAGAGCGAAGACACGATGCTGCTTTTCCACGCTTTGCTGGAGATTTCTCTGTCCCCACAGAGCTTGGGAAACAAACAGTCAACATGGTCACGCTTTTGGGAGCCAGAGACACATGAGCAGCAGGCCCCCTTGCAGAGGGCAAAGGAACGTGGAATCCGGAATCATGGTTCACTCGGCTTGAGTGTGACTCCTATGTGGATAGGAGTATCTGCCTCGTGCTCTGTTGCAGGCTGAGCGTGGGGATATGTCATCGGTGAACCATGTGGATGAAAAACGGACAACCATTCGATTCTCAGCTCTGCTCTTTGGGGAATTTGCTCATTCCTTGGGAGGCGGAATTCGTCTGAATTACTCCCGGATGAAGTAACCCAGGCTGGCGATACAGAGGGATGGTGAGTGCACTGCCGGCCGATGCGGCCGTGGGCCAAGCACTCAGCCTGCACTGGGAATCCAACATTTTCCCGGAGTTCAAGGTCCTGCTGGTCCTGGAGGCAGAGGACCGCTTTTCTCTTTGCCTTCCTTTCTCTGCTTCTTGCTCCTTTCCTCCCTCTGTCCATCCTTCCCTCTGTTCTTCCTTCTCTCCCTCTTTCCCTCTCTCCCTCCCTCCCTCCCTCCCTCTGTTCTTCTCTCCTTCCCTCTCTCCCTCCATCCATACCTCCCTTTCTCCCTCTTTCCCCCCACCCTTCCTCTCTTTTTCTTTCCCTCCCTCCCTCCCTTCATCCTTCCAAGGTCCCTCCTTTCATCCTTCCTTTCTTCCCTCTGTCCCTCCCTCTCACTTTGTCTCCATTCCATTCCCCATCTCTGCCTGGCTTCCCTCCTGGCCGGAAAGTGCAGAACCACAGTTTGCGTGAGATCTCAGTGTCTACATTATTTACCAGACCCTCCACATGATGCCGAGGAGGATGGCAGGGCACGAGTGGATGAGGGAGAGTAGAGTGGGGAGGTAGTGGAGTCGAGCTGTGGAAAGGAGAGCAGGCCTGGCCGCTGCCCAGGCCAGTGTTTCCCGGGGTGGAGGTCTCCGCCTACCCCACTGAAGAATGCGGGGGCGGGGGGGGTTGTGGCATGGGGCGGGGGGAAGGGACGAGAGCCCTGCCTGGCCTGGTCCCAAACCCTAGCTGGATGCCCACGGACCTGTGCATGCGCAGTAGACGGCCCATCTCTGAGTACCTGGGCTGGCTCTGAAATCCTTCAGATGCTCAGGAAAGAATGACAGCCCTCCTTTCTGTGGAGTCCCTTGCCAGACCTGGACTCCGGGATCCTAGACAGTCCAGCTGGAAGGGAAGACTCACGTCTCCATACCGAGCCAGAGGTTCATCATGAAAGAGGGGCCACCGCCCTGCCCCCATCCGGTCCCAAACCCGCATCCTAAAGCTCCTCCAGCTGAGCCCAGTGTTCTTCCTGGCTGAGGAGTGGTTTCAGAAAAGCAGGCTCTTCCACGACCTTCAACTCTCCCAGTGGCTCCATTGCTAGGAAGGGTTGTGTCTTTTGCTGAAATTCTGGGGTCGACAGGAGCTCATATAACAGAGTGGACGTGAGTGCAGATGAATGCTTCAGCTCATGGAGCAGTTGGGAGGGTGCCTGGATGGCTTACATCTGCTTCTGACACACAGAGGCCTCCATGGGCGTGAGCTGCGGAGGTAGATGTGCCTCAGCTTCGCATTCCCACGCACCCTGGAAACCTGGGGATCCTGGCCCCAGCCCCAGTACTGACTCACGTGGGACGTGTGCGGCGCAAGCACACCTTGCTCCTGTGACTCAGCCTGAGTGGCTCAAGTTTTCCCACTGAGAATGCACCCAGAAAGCCACCGTACTGCGGGTCCTGGTCCTCCTGCCATCTGTTCAGGTGTGGAGCTCACCCAGGTGTCTGAGGGTGGGACAGCGCCACTTCCGAAGGAGCCAGGGCAGCAAACCCAAAATCCCTGTGTGCCGCAGCAGATTGGAAGATTCCTTCTGCCTGCGAAGCCTGGCTGGGCTGCAGCAGAGGGGCGACCCTTGCTGTCTGCCTCACGAAAGCCCCCTTTTCCCCATGCCCTGGCATGGGTGAAGGTGACCAAGGAGGGAGGGTAGCATCCGCGGTGGGCCATGTTGCACGGGCCACCTGCGTGTGTTCCCTGCCAACCTTGCCTGGATGCCTGGACCTTCGATTCTGACATGAAATCTGAATCCTGGCCTCCAAAAGGCAGGTCTCTCTGGTCATTTTGGTTACGGGTTCCACTCAAAGCACGCTGGCAGGGCATCTTTTTCGTTCAGGTTACAAAAGAGTCTCCTTCGCCGTCCTCGTCCTCGGGCTTCCGTGCGGAAGGGGCTGTCGGAAGTTGTCGGGAGCGCCATCGCGAGGGCACCTGGCCGGAACTTCACGGAAAGACACAGGCAGAGAGAGGCTGGCGGCTTCCATGCACCTCAGTTGGCCTATGTGCTGCACGCAGGTCCAGTCAGGAGTCCGACCCCACCAGTGGCCCTTATAAAGACCCACCGGCTTCACCCATTCATGAATATACATGAGCACCCAAGGACCCTGGGTTACCCGCCCTCTGCAGCCAGCAACCCCAGACACACGGCCTTGTGTGGTAGGTGAAGTTGGGGCCAGATCGGCTGGGAAAGGGTGGTTTCTGGGGCTGGCTCTCTGAGTTCTCCAGAATTCTACGGAAACTGGAAGTTTCTCTCTGGGCTCACACACGATTTCAGGGAGAAACCACCCTGGAAGGGTGGAGTGTGGAACTGAACTTCCACGACAGTTTTGAGTTTTCCAGGCCCTCTCTCTGAAGGCAGCAATGCCTGTGGGTGTCGCCATTGCTGTGATAGTCTCACGCACGCAGGTGTGTGGATCTCATTCATTTTCTTTCTTTTTTTAATTTTCATTTTTTATTTCTACCTCTTAAAGTCAATGATAAAGTCACAAGTGTAAAATGAATGCATTTAAAAAAATAAAAGATACATTTCAATGACAAGAAACATGCAATGATCATGAAAATCTACTGTACACTTTTTCAAGGTCAAAGAATGAAAGACAGTATGGAAAAGCCAACCTTCAAATATATCCTTAACAAAAACTCTCTCCTACATAGAAAAAGCATCACCTAAACAGCAGCTCCAACAAAGAAAAAAAAAAAAAAAAAAAGAAAAAGCAGGGTAGATGGGACAGATAACTTTCCCCAGGTTTTCCAGATAAAAACTTGTGGTCACCAGGAACTCAAGGTAACTTCAAAAGCCACATTTAATTCAAAATAAAATGAACATTTCTGACAGATGACAACAGTATGATACTGATTTTTTTCTTTATATACAAACGATATTGGGCATTTCTTAACAGTTTAGTAATCATCTAAGAATAACTGTACAAATAACTCCAATTCCACCATCCCAGCCACTGGTATAAAACAAATAACCTTCCATTTATACTGTCTTTCACATAACTAAAATATCCTCACTTACTTGGAACAATTTCATGCTTACACATCATCACAAACACTTGTTTTTAGATGTGGAATTATTGGAGCTGAAATTTTTGAAACAATATCTGAATCTTAGCAGAGAGATGATAATCCTTTCACTATACATTGATTGGGCTTCCTTAACCAAATCTAAGCAACTACTGTAATAATAATGATGGTGGTAATCCATGATACTCTCAAATTTTCCCCTTTAAGAAATATATAATCCAAGTAACTCTGGCAAATATGTTACATTGCACACTTTCTTAACAAGGAAAGGCTGTTTTCAGGCCTTATTAGGAAAACAAACAAACAAAGAAACAATGGCAGTTACTATCTGTTTTTTATCACTGATAAGCTACAATAAAGCTCAAATATGGACAGTTTAATTGTGTGATAGTAAGTAAAAAATGGAAAGCATTACAGTTTTACCAAAAGAAACATAAAAATTATGGGAAGATGTCAAATGAGCATAGCATAAGTCCCAAAGATTACACTATGATTCTGAACAGGATTTTCAAAACAAATAGTGTCTACATAGAATTTCTGTGAATATTTCTTGTACTAGAAAGATCCGAAGCAAACGTAGGCTCAGCCCTACCTTGTCAAAAATAAATATTCAGATAAACTAGAAGTTCCATCTGCTAAAGTACATCCACTGACCTGGTCTACCATGGCGCTGCTACTTACAGCCATCTAAGAAAGTGGCATCACTCATGCTCTTTCACTCATTCTGTAGCCTATCGAGAGTCACATATAAAAATGGTTTTGCTTTTTTAAAAAAACCAAATACTTTATACAGTGAACTACAGAAAAAACAATTCTAAATACACTTTTAAAATTATAGAGAGTTAAGATAACCTCATTTTTTAAAATACTGAAAATGTAAAGGGTCCATATATTCACTTGCTGTGCTCTTAAAATCTCTATGAGAGAAGCAGATATTTTACTCATGTCTTTTGACAAGAGATTCAAAAGCAAAAGTAGCAGGGCAGTAAAATTTCATAAAATTTGTGGGATTTTTAAAAGCTAAATTATTCAATATTTTGTATTGTTATTGCACTCATATATTGCCCAGAATATATATACAGCAACCCAGCAACAGTGATTGCAACAAAAGTAAGGTAAATAGGTCTACAAAGCATTTGATTTCCTTATTAGATAAATGAAGTTTTCAGAGAGGAAATGCAAATTCAGATCACATTACATAAGCTTAACAATTATTTAAACCTTATATAAAATTGAAACTAACCCTCACCACTACAAATCTGTAAGGAATCACTGTCAGGAATCTACAGGACTTGGCTCGTATTTACATTTGATGCACACTTAGAAATTTCATAAGTGATGAGATGCAGGCCAAGGGGATTCCTCAAAGGGCTCCACCCAAAAGGAAAAGAAAGAAAGTTAAACAGAATTACCACTTACATATTTGTGGGTAATCAGCTTATTCCTCAGCCTCTAGACAGTGAGGGGTATGAAAAAATGGAAGAAGATAACAAATAATAGGAAGAAAAAGATCACAGTGAAGCGATGAAGTCAGAGGAGCCACCTCAGAATTTACTGAGGAAAAAATCATGAAGCTGCCCCTCCCTGAATCTTTAAAAGCTTATCTGACATATTTTAGAGACAAATAAGTTAGATCAAGAAGAAAGAATGCCTACTGATTATTCCTTTAGTCTTGAAAATGTAGCATTTGTTAAGAATTAAAAGAATTATTTATTTCATCGAGCAAATTATAGTGAAAAAAATCATTTGTTACTCTCAGTAACATAAATGATGTATTGAGTGAATCAAAGAATCCCTTTTATAAAATCTATTTTTCTTTAAATCTTGGAAAATTGTTTTTTCACCTCAGAGTGATTTCAAAGTGGAATGTAACAGTTGTCAATACTTGTGTACTATAAATCCTTTTGTGATTCCTTATGGATCTCATTCATTTTCATGTAGAAAACGAGAGCAAAACTACAGAGAAAAGAAACGCCCGGTGCATCACGGCCTGACGATGGATTCCTGTTTCCTGCAACTTGGGGAGTCTCCACTATGGCCTGTTTCCAAACAGGAACTGGAAAGGGGAGTGAAGACAGGATGCTTCTTTTCTATGCTTCTCTGGAGGTTTCTGTGTCCCCACAGAGCTCGGGAAGCAAACAGTCATTATGGTCACACTTTCGGGGGCCAGAGACGCATGAGCAACAGGCCCCCTTGCAGAAGGCAAAGGAACGTGGAATCCGAAATCAGGCTTTAGTCAGCCTGAGTGTGATTCCTGTATGGACGGGACTATCTGCCTCGTGCTCCGTTGTAGGCTCAACGTGGGGCTATCTCATCTGTGAAGCATGTGGATGAAAAAGGGACAATCACCGGAATCTCGACTCATTGCTCTCTGGGCAATTCGCTCATTCCTTGGGAGAAGAAATTCGCCTGAATCGCTGCCAGATGAAGTAACCCAGGCTGGTGATCTGGAGGGCCGATGAGAGCCCCGCAGGCCGACACGGCTGTTGGCCAAGCACTTAGCCCGCACTGGGCACCCAACATTTTCCCAGAGTACGAGATCCTGATGGTCCTGGAGGCAGAAGACTGCTTTTCTCTCTGCCTTCCTCTCTCTATTTCTTGCTCCCTCTCTCCCTCTTTCCCTCAGTCCCCCCTTCAGTTCCTCCCTTCCTCCCTCCCTCCTTCCATCTCTCCCTCCCTCTATCCCTCCATCCCTTCCAAGGTCCCTCAGTCCATCCGTTCTTTCCTCCCTCCATTGCTCCCTCCCTATCTGTCTCCGTTCCTCTCTCCATCTCTGCCTGAGTTCCCTCCCGCATAGAAAGGGCAGCATCCCAGTTTGCGCGGGGTCTCGGGCCTGCATTTAGCTGTCAGGTGCTCCACAGTGATGCCGAGGAAGCTGGTGGGGCAAGGGTAGGCGAGTGACGGTGGGGCAGGGAGGCAGAGGTGGCGAGACGCAGAAAGAAGAGCAGGCCTGGTGCCTGCCTGGGCCAGTGTTTCCCAGGATGGAAGTCGCCGCCTGCCTCACTGAAGAACATGGCAGGGGGCAAGAGGGAAGGGATGAGAGCTCTGCCTAGGCTAGTTAGAAAAACTAGGCTACTGCCTGCTAACCCACGCATGAGCAGTAGACAGTCTGCCTCCCGGTACCTGGATTGGCCCTGGGATCCCCGGGATGCTCAGGAAAGAATGACAGCCCTCCTCTGAGTGGAGTCTCTCATGGGACCTGGAACTCAGGGATCCTAGGCAGGTCAGCTGGAAGGGAAGACATGCCTCTCCATATCAAGTCAGAGGTTCACCACGAAAGAGAGGGCACCGCCCTGCCACTATCCCACCCTAATCCTGCGTCCTAAAGTTCCTCCAGCAGTGCCCAGTGTTCTTCCTGGCTGAGGAGTGGTTCCAGTGGAGCGGGCTCTTCCACCTCCTTCAGCTTCCCCAATGGCGCCAGATCTAGGAAAGTTTGTGCCTTTTGCTGAAACTCTGGGGTTGACAAGAGCTCATCTATCTGGCTGGGGGTGAGTGTAGACGAGCACCCAGGCTCCTGGAGTGGTTGGAGGCACCTGGATGGCTTGCATATGTGCTTGACGTGGAAGCCTCTGGGGTCATGAGCTTTGGAAGTGGCGGTGCCCTGTCTTCGGTTTCCCATGCTGCCCTGGTGACCTGGGGCTCCAGCCCCACTGTGGACTCCAGTGGGACGTGGGTGATGCAAACACACCTTGTCCCTGTGACTCAGCTTGAGGGGACCCAAGCTGTCCCACTGATCACATGCCCAGCAGGCCACCATGATGTGGGTCCTGGTCCTCCTGGCATTTGTTGGGGTGTGGAGGCCACCAAGGAGTCTGAGGGTGGGACCGTCCTTCTTCCAGAAGAGCCAGGGCAGTGAACACAAAATCCCCGCATGCTGGGGCAGGTTGAGAGATTCCTTCTGCCTGTGCAGCCTGGCTGGGCTGGAGCAGGGGGATGGCCCTTGCTGCCTGGCTCACGACAGCCCCCTGTGGGAGAGCCCCAGGCGTGCAGGGCATGTGGGGTGTGGGAAGCCCCATTCCCCATGCCCCGGTGTGGGTGAACTCGATTGAAGAGGGAGGAGGATGACACCCACCGGGGGTGTTAATTAGTAACCACAGTGGCCTCAAAGAGCTCAAATTAAAGGAAGAATTGCATGTCTCTCACTTTAAGTCCAGAGCTAGAAATGATTAAGCTTAGTGAAGATGTAAAATTGTCATCACTAGAGAGACGTCAACACTTGGCTTCAAAACTTCAAAGGATGGGCTGACTCTCTTTGAGGACCACTGCAGTTGGTGACTTTAAGTTACAGCCAATGCTCATTGACCACTCTGAAAATCTCAGGGCCCTTAAGAATTATGCAAAATCTATTCTTTCCGTGCTCTAGAAATGGAACATCACAGTCTGAGTGACAACACATCTGTTAACAGCCTGGTTTACTGAATGTTTTAATCCCACTATTGAGACCTACTGCTCAGACCAAAAAAAAAACAAACAAACAAAAACAAACAAACAAAAAAAAAAACAAAAAAAACCCGATTCCTTTAAAGGGATTGCTGCTTGGCCAGGCACAGTGGCTCACACCTGTAATCCCTGCACTTTGGGAGGCAGAGGTGGGTGGATCACCTGAGGTCAGGAGTTCAAGACCAGCTTGGCGAAAATGGTGAAACCCCATCTCTAATAAAAATACAAAAAAAATTAGCCAGGCATGGTGGTGGTACCTGTAATTTCAGCTACCTGGGAGGCTGACGCAGAAGAATGGCTTGAACCCTGGAGGCGGAGGTTGCATTGAGCCAAGACCATGCCACTGCCCTCCAGCCTGGGCAACAAGATGTCAACTAAGTAAAGGTAAAAAAAAAAAAAAAAGGAAAGAAAAGAAAAAAGGAAAAAAGATTGCTGCTTATTAATAATTCTCCTAGCTACCCAGAATCTTAGATGGAGATGTACTTAGAAATTAATGTTACTTTCATGGCTGCTAATACAATATCTATCCTTCAGCCTGTGGATCAAGGAGTGGTTTTGACTTTCAAGTGTTTTTATTAAATAATAAATGCATTTTGTAAAGGTACAGCTGTGATAGATAGTAATTTCTTTGATGAATCTGGATAAACTGAATTGACAACCTTTTGGAAAGGTTTCACTGTTAATCCCTTCATGATGTTTGAACCTCTTCCTGTGATTGAATACCAAATGCCATTAAGGACATTTGTGATTGATGGGAGGAGGTTGAAATATCAACATTAACAGGAGTTTTGGAGAAGTTGATTCCAGCCCTTATGGAAGACTTTGAGGGCTCAGGATGTCAGTGGAGGAAGTCCCTACAGACGTGTTAGAAATCGCAAGACAACCAGAATTATAATTAGGGCCTTAAGATGAGATTAAATTGCTGTAAACTCATGATGAAACTTGAATAAGTGGGGAGTTGCTTCTTATGGATGAGCAAAGAAAATATTTTCTTGAGATGGAATCTAATCCAGGTGGAGATGCTATGAACGTTGTTGAAATAAGAACAAAGGATTTAGAATATTCCATAAACCTAGTTGATAAAGCAGCAGCAGGGTTTGAGAGGGTTTACTGCAATTTTCAAGGAAGTTCTACTGTGGATAAAATGCTATAAAACAGCATCACATGCTACAAGAAAATCTTTTGTGAAAGGAGCAAACTTCATTGTTTTAAGAAATTGACACAGACACCCAACCTTCAGCAGCCCCCACACTGATCAGTCAGCAGCCATCAACATAGAGACAAGACCCTCACTGTAGAAAAAAGAAAGAGTGATCAGACTGTTACTGTGTCTATATAGAAAGGAAAGACATAAGATACTCCATTTTGAAAATGACTTCTACTTTAAACAATTGCCTTGCTGAGATGTTTTTAATTTGTAGCTTTGTCCCAGCCACTTTGCCCCAGCCACTCTGACCCAACCTGGAGCTCACAAAAACATGTGTTGTATGAAATCAAGGTTTAAGGGATCTAGGGCTGTGCAGGATGTGCCTTGTTAACAAAATGTTTACAAGCAGTATTCTTGGTAAAAGTCATCGCCATTCACTAGTCTTAATAAACGAGGGGCACAATGCACTGCGGAAAGTCGCAGGGACCTCTGCCCTTGAAAGCGGGGTATTGTCCAATGTTTCTCCCCATGTGGTAGTCTGAAATATGGCCTCGTGGGATGAGAAAGACCTGACTGTCCCCCAGCCTGACACCCGTAAAGAGTGTGTGCTGAGGTGGATTAGTAAAAGAGGAAAGCCTCTTGCAGTTGAGATAGAGGAAGGCCATTGTCTCCTGCCTGCCCCTGGGAACTGAATGTCTCAGTATAAAACCCGATTGTACATTTGTTCAATTCTGAGATAGGAGAAAAACCACCCTATGGTGGGAGGCGAGACATGTTTGCAGTAAATCTGCTTTGTTATTCTTTACTCCATTGAGATGTTTGGGTGGAGAGAAACATAAATCTGGCTTACGTGCACGTCCATTCATAGTACCTTCCCTTGAACTTAATTATGACATATAGTTTTTTGGTCACATGTTTTTTACTGACCTTCTCCTTATTATCACCCTGCTCTCCTACTGCATTCCTTTTTGCTGAAATAATGAAAGTAATAACCAATAAAAACTGAGGGACATCAGAGGCTGGTTCCTGTGCAAGTCCTTGGTATGCTGAGCGCCGGTCCCCTGGGCCTACTGTTGTTTCTCTATACTTTGTCTCTGTGTCTTACTTATTTTCTCAGTCTCTCATCCAAACTTATTAGAAATGCTCCAAGTGTGGAGGGGCAGGCCACCCCTTCACTCACCAGCAAAAAGATCATGACTTGGTAAGGCTCAGATATTCATTAGTATTTTTCAGCAATGAGGTATTTTAAGTTGTTATGTACATAGTTTTTTAGACATAATGTGATTACTAATTAATTAATTAATTAATAATTAATTATTAAATACTCATTAGACTACAACATAGTTTAAGCATAACTTTTATAAGCACTGGGAAACAAAATGTTTATGTGACTAACTTGATTGTAACATTTGCCTTATTGTGGTTGTCTGGAACCAAACCCACACTCTCTGAGTATGCTTGTAGGTTTTTGGTTCTTCTTTGTTTTGAGATGCGGTTTCGCTCTCTCACCCAGGCCAGAGAGCAGTGACATGATCACAGCTCACTGAAGCCTCAAACTGCTGGGTGAAGTGATTGTTCTACCACAGCCTCCTGAGCAGCTGGGACTACAGGCATGAAGCACTATGCCTGACTATTTTTTTTTTTTTTTTGAGACGGAGTCTCGCTCTTTCACCCAGGCCAGAATGCCATGGTGCTATCTCAGCTCACTGCAAGCTCCACCTCCCAGGTTCACGCCATCCTCCTGCCTCAGCCTCCTGAGTAGCTGGGACTACAGGCACCCACATCAGGCCTGGATAATTTTTTGTATTTTTAGTAGAGACGGGGTTTCACCATGTTAGCCAGGATGGTCCCTATCTCCTGACCTTGTGATCTGCCCGCCTCGGCCTCCCAAAGTGCTGAGATGACAGGCGTGAGCCACCGCGCCTGGCCTGCCTTTTCTTTCTAGTGGCAGAAGCCCCATCGAGTGTGGTGCGCCTGATCTCTGATGCTTTTGAACAGTGTAGAAAGTGTTGCTGTCTGTGTTTAATTTTTTCCTACTTATATGGTCTCGATAGATCTCAAGAAAATCAATTAGCCTTTCTCCTTATTCTACTTCCCTTTCTAGCAACGGAGAACTTTGATTGTATTTTTCCTGCCTACGGACAGGAATGAGTCTGCTGTTTTCTTTTTTAAACCGAATGGGACTGAACCTGAGGGCCTCGAGCACGGCCACCCTCCCCCAACTCCCAACTGGTGATTGTGGTGGTGGTGGTTTTGTGTTCAAGCTTCTGTTCTGTTGTTGTTGTTGTTGCTGCCGCTGCTGCTGATGCTGTCGTCCTTGTTTTGGTATTTTACAGTCTCAGGGGGTGTACATGCTTGTTTGTTAGATTGGCATACTACTGCCTCCAGATGTAGAAGTGGACCTCCAGTGTATCCGATGCCCACGTGGCGAACGTTGTCTCCGAGGGGCGATTTATTCATCCCTCGTCCGCCTCTTACCCTCCTCCTCCCTTTTGGAGTGTCTGTTGTTTCCATCTTGATGACCGTGTGCGTACCGACTGTTTACTTCCCACTTGTAAGTAGAAGGCAGTTCACTGGGTATATACTTGCTTCAAGCTCTATCCATGTTGTGGGAAAAGACGTGAAATAGCTTTTTTATGCCTGCGCCATTGGAGAATTTTAACTTCCTTGGTGGTTGTTTTTCTCTTTTCTTTTCTTTTCTTTCCTCCTCCTCCTTCTTTTTTTCATTTTTTCAGCTGGGTTCTCCTACTCGTGTTGCTCAGTTGCTCGGGCTGGTCTCAAACTCCTGGGTTTGACACTTCTCCCGTCACATCCACCGTCTGGTTGTTGAAGTGAGCATCTCTTGTAAAATTGGAAAGATGAAAAAATAAAGAGAAAGACAAGAAACACGGGGTGAACATTTCTCTTGCCGCCTCCCAGGATGTATCTTGGACCAGATAGGAGGGAGGGAGCTTGGCTGGGTGGGTTTTTGGTGATAAATTCTCCCTAGGGCCTCCTTCCCTCTCCCCATTGTCCTGGCTTCTCCCCCACCCAAGGCTGCCACTGCCGCCATGGGATTTTCCATGGGAGAGGTATGAGAGAGGACTGACACGGCTTCCAGATCTATATCCTGCTAGACGTCTCTGGCTCAGCGTCCCCCACTGGCTGCCTGCCAACTTCCAGGTAGCTTTGAGGCTGATGCCCCGCCCCCCTTCACATCCTGCCACCCTGCCCTGGCTGACCTTTTCCCGGGGACCCCAAGGGAACCGCGTTGACACTGCTTTCGAATCCTCCAGCGAAGACTTCCACCAGATGCCCCAAGTGGGCCGGATGATGAGACTGGACCATCCCGAACCATGCTGTTCTTGTGGGTGGGTTGACGTACAGGGTGGACTGGCAGGCCCAACATTATAAAGGGTGCGCAGGTATGGAAATGTCACATAGGATGCCCTCCTTCCCTTCAGCCTGCCTTCAGCTTCCTCAGGCATGAAGAGAACTTCCCATCAGAATCTCTTTTCTTCCCTTTCTCCACCACACAGATGAGACCCATGAGAGGGAGAAAGAGCTCAATAGATACTGCTGACCTTCGTTTGTGGAATCCTCAGTCATCTACAGACAGAGAGGTGACTAGACAAGGACCCAAATCAAACACCTTTTCTGGGTCCTCATGGTGGGATTGGTCTCTCTCTCTCTCTCTCACATGCACACACACACACACACACAATTTCCACATCTAGTTCACAAACCACACTAATTTACCCTTTTCACAGTATGCAGTCTGAGTAAAACCCACCCCACCGTCCACGTGGTGGCTGATGAAACCCCTTCTCTACAGTTTATAAAAAGATTATCTAGGCCGGGCACAGTGGCTCATGCCTGTCATTCCAGCACTTTGGGAGGCCAAGGAGGGTGGATCACTTGGGGCCAGGAGTTCAAGACCAGGTTGGCCAACATGGCGAAACCCCACCTCTATGAAAAATAGAACAATTAGCCATACCTGGTGGTATAGGCTTGCAATCATAACTACTCAGGAGACTGAGGCAGGCCAGTTGCTTGAACCAGGGAAGCCGAGGTTTCAATGAGCTGAGATCTAGCCATGGCAATTAATGAGACAGAGTGAGACTCTGTCTCAACAATAATCATAATATTATTATCAGATGAGTTGTGCGTGCTGATACCTGCCTGTAGTCGCAGCTACTCAGGAGACTGAGATAAGGAGAAGATCACTTGAGGCCCAACAGGTCGAGGCTTCAGTCAGCTGTATACTGGGCAGTTACCAGTCAAGGAGATATGCCCCTCCCCGTTTTCTTTTCTTTTCTTCTCTTTTCTTCTTTTTTTCTTCTCTCTTCTTCTCCCTCCTTTTCTTTCTTTCCTTCCTTTTCTTTCTTTCTTTCATTCATTCATTCTTTCTTTCTTTCATTCTGTCTCTCTCTCTCTTTCTCTCTTTCTTTCTTTCTTTCTTTCTTTCTCTCTCTTGCCTGACTGCCTTCCTGCCTTTCTTCTTTCCTCCCTTCCTCCCTTCCTCCTTTCCTTCTTTCCTCCCACCTCGGCCTCTCAAATTGGTGGGATTACTGGCATGAGGTACCACGCCTGATTGGCCTAAAGAGACACCCTTTAAAGTAAGACACAGACAGCGCCTTCCAGTGATCTGATTGATTGATTGACTGATTTAGAGACAGCGTCTCACTCTGTCACTCTGGCAGTGCTGCCATCTTAACTCATTCACTGCAGCTTGGACGCTCCTGGACTCAAGTGATCCTTCCACCTCAGCCTCCACAGTAGAGTACCTGGAACCACAGGCATGTGCCGCTGTGCCCGGATCATTTTTAATTATTTATTTATTTTCCCGAGACAGAGTTTCTCTCTTGTTCACCAGATTGGAGTGCAATGGCATGATCTTGGATCACAGCAACCTCTCCCTCCTGGGTTCAAGCGATTCTCCTGCATCAGCCTCCCGAGTAGCTGGGATTGCAGGCATGCACCACCACGTCTGGCTGATTTGTATTGTTAGTAGAGACGGGGCTTCTCCATGTTGGTCAGGCTGTTCTCGAACTCCCGACCTCAGGTGATCCGCCCTCCCCAGCCTCCCAAAGTGCTGGGATGGCAGGCGTGAGCCACTGCACCTGGACTCCAGGGAATGATTCACGACCACGACCGCTGTACTGATTCTTTCTTTCTTTCATTGATGAATTTTTTTATTATTGATTGATTGATTGATTTTGAGATGGAGCCTCACTCTGGTCAAGGCGAGGCAAGGCAAGGAACATTGCTTTGGAAGCCACAGCACCGCCTTCCAAAGCCCCATTCAAATGCACAAAGCCCTGTTCCCTTCCTGGAGTTGGAGCTGATGCTGTCCATTGCCTTGGGCTTCTCTCCTTTCAGAAGCTTTTACAAGAGCAACCCCATCCAGAGGCTGGCTACGGCTGAGGATTAGGGGGTGTGGTGGTCTGGAAACTCGGTCCCCTATTGTTACAAGCTCAGCCAAGGCATCCCCCGACCCCCATCGCTTGCTCACCCTTTGAGATCCCCTGACTCCACCGCCTTGGAGGCTGACCTCTTACTTTAATTTCTGTCTTTCTTCCTTTCCTGCGTTTGAGGAGGGGGTGCAGGAATGAGGGTGTGTGTGGCGAGGGGGTGTGGGGTGGAGATGGAGGAGAGCGTCCTAAGGGTCGATTTAGTGTCATGCCTCTTTCACCACCACCACCGAAGATGAAAGCAACAATCAGCTAAATACCGCGTGTTCTCATCCATAAGTGGGAACTTATAGATGAGAGTTCTGCGTTGGCAGAACGAGGGGGACGAGATACGTGGGAGCCTACTTGAGGGAGGAGGGGTGGAAGGAGGGACAGCTTCAGGAGAAACCAAAACAAAACAAAACATGAAAACTGTCGAGTACTGCGCTGAGTATCCGGGTTATGAAATCATCTGCACACTGAACACCCCCATCAGAAGTTTATCTATGTAACAATCTTGCACATGTATGCTTGAACAAGAAATGAAAGTTAGGGAAGAAAGAAAGAGAGAGGGAGAAAGAGAGGGAGAGAGGGAAAGAGAGAGAGAAGTGAAACAAAACACCACCTCCTTGACCTGAGTCAGGGGGTTTCCGGCCTTTTGGGGGAACATTCAGCGACAATGTAGTATTTGGGTCTGTTCTTTTTTTTCTTTTCTTTCTTTTGGACTGAGTCTCTCTCACTCTGTCACCCAGGCTGCGGTGCAGTGGCACTCTCTCGGCTCTCTGAAACCTCTGCTTCCTGGGTTCCAGTGATTCTTCTTCGGTAGCTGGGATTACAGGCGTGCACCACCACAACTGGCTAATTTTTCTATTTTTAGTAGAGACGGGGATTCTCCATGTTGGCCACGTTGGTATTGAACTCCTGACCTCAAGTGATCTGCCCTCCTGGGCCTCCCAAAGTGCTGGGACGACAGGCTTGAGCCGCCGGGATTTCAGCCTTTAAAAGCGCGGGCCCTGCCAATTTTCACTGCGGCCCTTACGCTCAGAATGACGTGTCCTCTCTGCCACAGTTTGACTCCTTGAGTCCCCTATGCCATTGCACTCTAGACTGGGCAGCAAGAGCGAAACTCCATCCCCCTACCTTCCTGTGCAAAAAATAAATAAATAAATAAAATCTCTACACATCACCTATAAGTGTGTGTTCCCATGAGTGATTTCTAAGAAATGTCACTGTACACTGAATGCAGTGGCTCACGTCTGTCCTCCCAGCACTTTGGGAGGCCGAGGTGGGTGGGTCACGAGGTCAGGAGTTCAAGACCAGCCTAGCCAACATGGTGAAACCCCGTCTCTACTGAAAATATGAAACTTAGGTGCGGTGGGGCAGGCACCTGTAATCCCAGCTACTCGGGAGTTTGAGGCAGGAGAATCGCTTGAACCTTCCAGGTGGAGGTTGCAGTGACCCGAGATGGTGCCACTGCACTACAGCCTGGGCGACAGAGTGAGACTCAGTCTCTAAATAAATAAATAAATAAGAAAGAAAGAAAGAAAGAAAGAAAGAAAGAAAGAAAGAAAGAAAGAAAGAAAGAAAGAAAGAAAAGAAAGAAAGAAAGAAGAGAAAAGAGGAAAAGAAAAGAAATCCAGAAAAGAAAGAGAAAATGAAAGAAAAGTCACTGTATCACTAGTGGGCTAGGACCTTCTCTTTTTCTGTCTGTTTCTCTCTGACTCTCTCTGTCCATCTCTGTCTTTCTCTATCTGTCTCTTTCTCTCTTTCTGTCTGTCTCTTTCTTTCTCTCTGTCTCTGTCTCTCTCTCTCTCTGCCTGTCTCACTGTGTCTGTCTTCTGTCTACTCTCTTTCTCTGCCTGTCTCTCTCTCTTTCTGTCTGTTTCTCTCTCTCTGTCTGTCTCTCTGTCTCTCTCTGTCTGTCTCTGTTTTTCTCTGTCTGTCTCTCTGTCTGTCTCTTTATTTTTCTGAGTCTCTCTGTCTGTCTCTCTCACTCTCTCTCTGTCTCTCTCTCTGTGCTTATCATCTGTCTTACTCTCTTTGTCTACCCATCTGTCTCTCTCTCTATCTCTCTCCCTCCCTTTCTCTCTCTCTCACTCTCTCTCTGTCTCTCTCTCTTTCTGTCTGTTTCTCTCTGTCTCTCTCTGTCCATCTCTGTCTGTCTCTCTCTTTCTCTCTGCCTCTGTCTGCCTCTGTCTGCCTGTCTCCTGTCTTACTCTATTTTTCTGCCTGTCTCTCTCTCTCTCTCCCTGCCTTTCTGTTTCTCTCTGTCTCTCTGTCTCTCTCTCTTTCTGTCTGTTTCTCTCTGTCTGTCTTTGTCTGTCTCTTCCTCTGTCTGTCTCTCTTTCTTTTTTTTTTCAGACGGAGTCTCACTGTGTCACCCAGGCTGGAGTGCAGTGGCCCCATCTCGGCTCACTGCAAGCTCCACCTCCCAGGTTCACGCCATTCTCCTGCCTCAGCCTCCGGAGTAACTGGGATTGTAGGCGCCCACCACCACGCCCAGCTAATTTTTTTTATTTTTAGTAGACACGGGATTTCACAGTGTTAGCCAGTATGGTCTCGATCTCCTGACCTCATTATCCACCTGCCTCGGCCTCCCAAAGCACTGGGATGACAGGAGTGAGCCACCTCCCCAGGCCTGTCTCTTTCTTTCTCTCTCTCTTTCCCTCTCTCTCTCTCTCTCTCTCTCTGTGCCTATCTTCTGTCTTACTCTCTTTCTCTGCCTGTGTGTCTCTCTCTCTCTCTCTGTCTGTCTCTCTCCCTCCCTGTCTGTTTCTCTCTCTCTGTCTCTCTCGCTCTCACTCTCTCTGTCTGTCTCTCTCTCTTGCTGTTTCTCTCTGTCCGTCTCTGTCTGTCTCTTTCTCTGTCTGTTTCTCTCTTTCTTTCTCTCTGTCTCTGTCTCTCTCTCCCTCTGACTGTCTCTCTCACTGTGTCTGTCTTCTGTCTTACTCACTTTCTCTGCCTGTCTGTCTTTCTCTCTCCGTCTCTCTCTATTTCTGTCTGTTTCTCTCTGTCTCTGTCTTTCTCTGTCTGTCTTTCTCTCTCTCTGTCTCTCTCCCTCCCTATCTGTCTGTTTCTCTCTCTTTCTCTATGTCTGCCTCTCTCTCTTTCTGTTTCTCTCTTTCCATCTCTGTCTCTTTCTCTTTCTGTCTCTCTCTTTCTTTCTCTCTGTCTCGGTCTCTCTCTCTCTGCCTGTCTCTCTCACTGTGTCTGTCTTCTGTCTTACTCTCTTTCTCTGCCTGTCTGTCTCTCTCTCTGTCTCTCTCTCTTTCTGTTTCTGTCTGTCTCTCTCTGCCTGTCTCTTTGTATCTGTTTCTCTATTTCTCTGTCTCTGTCTCTTTCTGTCTCTGTTTGTCTCTCTCTCTCTGTCTCTCTCCCTCCCTGTCTCTCTGTTTCTCTGTCTCTCTCTCTTTCTGTCTGTTTCTCTCTGACTCTCCCTGTCCATCTCTCTCTTTCTATGTCTGTCTCTTTCTCTGTCAGTCTGTCAGACCCCCCCCGTGCCAGGGATGGCCCTGACCCTTCCACAAAAGTGAGAAGTGCCTGCTTAGAGAGGCCGAGAAGAATATAGACAGATGGGCCTCGCTAGGCTTCGCCACTCAGTGTATGATTTCGGGAGGTTGAGGCCGGGTCCCCACTTGGATGGAAGAGGTATTCTCAAACTTTTCTTTCTGTCACGTGTGGCGTCCCTACTTCTCGTATTTCCCTGATAAGCTCCTCAACTTAAAAATACATGGTTAAGGCCAGGCGCAGTGGCTCACATCTGTCATCCCAGCACGTTGGGAGGCCGAGGCGGGTGGAACACCTGAGGTTGGGAGTTCGAGACCAGCCTTGCCAACACGGCAAAACCCTGTCTCTACTAAAAATACTAAACTGAGTCGGGTTCAGTGGGGCAGGCCCCTGTAATGCCAGCTACTCGGGAGGCTGAGGCGGGAGAATCGCTTGAACCTGGGAGGCTGAGGCTGCAGTAAGCCGAGATCACGCCACTGCACTACAGCCCGGGCTGTAGAGTGAGCGAGACTCTGTCTCTAAATAAATAAATAAATAAATAAATAAATAAATAAATAAATAAATAAATGCATTGTTTTCCGTGCTGACTGACACTTGCAGGCATCGGTTGTCTTCGGGCATCACCTAGCGGCCACTGTTATTGAAAGTCAAGGTGACACGGAGGGAGGTCTCGCCCCCGACTTCACCTAGCCTGGGGCAACGTGTTTCTCTATCTCCCTTCTGGAGGCCCCTCCCTCTCTCCCTCATTGTCTAGGGAACCTCCACACTGTCGGGGGCCCTATTGTTCTTTGATCAGCTCTTTAGTTTTCTTTGTGTGTTGGTTTCTTTCATTCGCATAGACTCTTCTACTTGGGTTTTAGGAGGAGTCAGTTTAATTTTCAAGTCGCCCCCTGGCTCCCCCCACTACCCACGTCCCTTTACCTTCACTTGGTGAGTCAGTTAGGTGGGTTCCCTTCAAACCCCCCAACCCCCGCCTCCCAACAGCCTGCTTGGAAACCTTCCAGAGCCACCCCAGTGTGCCTCCATCTTCTCTTCCCTTCCCCAACTCCTTGCCGGCGATCTCATTCTTGCCAGGCTGACATTTGCATCGGTAGGTGTCAGGCCTCATTCAGAGGCCACCATTTTTGAAGATGTGGTTGGCAAGGTCCCACTTCCCCAGAGGCAGCTTGGGCCGATGGCATAACCCTTGACCCACGTGGGCAAGTGGGCAGGTCTGCAGTTGTGGGGTTTTTCCCCCACTTCCCTTCTCAGGCCTCCCTCCCTGGGAAAGCTTCACCCTTGCTGGGTCTCAATTACCTTTTATCATGATGTTTTAGTTTCTCCGCCCTCCGTCCAGCATTGTTTCACAATGGGAAGGGCGTCACAGCTGTAGTCTGGGCCTTCTTAGTATTTGCTCAAAATAGAAACGCTTTCTGAAAACTAATACTTTGCTCATTTAAGATTTCCGGGGACGGTGCCTTGGCCCGTGTTTGTTGACTTGTTTTGTTTTGTTCGTGTTTTTCCTTTTTCGTATGTATTTCTTTTCAGGTGAAGTAGAAATCCCCAGTTTTCAGGAAGACGTATATTTTCCCCAGGACACATTAGCTGCTGTTTTCTTCTGTTGTTAACTAGCGCTTTTGTGAATCTCTCAACGTGTAGTGAGAGCCGGTTGATGTTTACTATACTTCAGAACATCTTATTTTCTAGAAATCCGTAAGCGAATGCTGCTGTTGCTCTTGCTGCTGCTGTTGCTCTTGTTGCTGTTGCTGTTGTTTTCAAAGCACACCCTGGCCACTGTTTATGGGATCAAAAGTGTTATAAAATATGTGTAATTATTTCCTGAGCATGCCCTTCCTCCTCTCCATGTCTCTCTGTCTGTCTCTGTCTCTCTATTTCTCTGTCTTCTCACTCTCTGTCTCTCTCTCTCTGCCTGTCTCTCTCACTGTGTCTGTCTTCTATCTTACTCCCTTTCTCTTCCTGTCTGTCTGTCTCTCTCTCTCTGCCTGTCTGTCTGTCTCTGTGTCTCTCTCTCCCCATCTGTCTGTTTCTCTCTGTCTCTGTCTCTCTTTCTGTTTCTCTCTGTCTCTCTCTCTCCATCTCTGTCTGTCTCTCTCTTTCTTTCTCTCTGTCTCTGTCTGTCTCTCTCTGCCTGTCTTTCTCACTGTGTCTGTCTTCTGTCTTACTCTCTTTCTCTGCCTGTCTGTCTCTCTCTCTCTCTCTTTGTTTCTCTCTGTCTCTCTCTGTCCATCTCTGTCTTTCTCTGTCTGTCTCCTTGTCTCTCTGTATCTCTCTTTCTTTCTCTGTCTCGCTGTCTCTGTCTCTCCCTTGCTGTCTCTGTCTCTCCCTCTCTCTGTCTGTCTCACTGTGTCTGTCTTCTGTCTTATTCTCTTTCTCTTCTTGTCTGTCTCTCTCTCCCTGTCTGTCTGTTTGTCTTTCTCTCCCTGTCTGTTTTTTTCTCTCTCTCTCTTTGCCTGTTTCTCTGTCTCTGTCTCTCTGTCTTTCTCTCTGCCTGTCTCTCTCTGTGTCTGTCTTCTGTCTTACTGTCTTTCTCTGCCTGTCTGTCTGTCTCTCTCTCTCCTTGTCTGTTTCTCTCTCTCTGTCTCTGTCTGTCTCTCTCTCTTTCTGTCTGTTTCTCTCTCTCTCCAGCTGTCTGTCTCTGTCTTTCTCTCTGTCTCTCTCTTTCTTTCTCTCTGTCTCTCCATCTGTCTATGTCTCTCTCTCTCTCTCTCTCTCTGTGTCTGCCTTCTGTCTTACTCTCTTTCTCTGCCTGTCTGTCTTCCTGTCTGTCTCTCTCTGTTTGTCTGTCTCTCTCTTTCTGATTCTGTCTCTCTTTCTGTTTCTCTCTATCTCTGTCAATCTGTCTTTCTCTGTGTCTTTGTCTGTTTCTCTCTATCTTTCTGTCTTTCTCTCTTTGTGTATTTTTGTGGCTCTCTTTCTCTCTCTGTCTCCATCTCTGTCTCTCTCTCTCTCTCTCTCTCTTGCTCACTCGCTCTCTGGCTATCTCCCGCCCTCTCTTTCTTTGCAATATAAGTTCAAGTACATCTAATCTAATCCATTACCATGGCCTGAATTCTTAGCTTTAGACATCCCAGATTTGATCTACCTACAGAATGCTGTAGAGAACTGGTGAGTTGATTTCTGGACTTGGATACCTCATAGATACTACATATTAATAAAGATCCAACCCTAAAATCTGGGGTTGTGTCTCCCTCGACTGTCTCAAAAAGTCATACCTCTGTTCACCTAGGATGCTGGGAGGGTTTTATCAATGTGTATCTGCTCGTGTCCTACATGGCCTTTGACCGAACACTTTTCCTTCTGTCTCAAATATGTATCTGCAAACACTTCTCTCCATTTCCACAGCTACCCATGGCCCATTGTGGAACCACTGGCTCTTTGAAAAAAATCCCAGAAGTGGCTTTGGCTTTTTGGCTAGGAGGCCTAAACCTGCTGAGAACTTTCCTGCCCAGGATTCTGTGTGAACAAAAGTGCTTCTGCTGGGAGCTGAGATCCTCGGGACCATGCTTACTAGTGCTGGATGAGTCTCTGGAAGGATGCACGGGACTCTGCAAAGCTGACCTGTCCCACCAAGGTCAAATGGATACCTCTGCATTGGCCCGAGACCTACAACTTACATCACTGTCACCATCACCGTCAGCATCCTTGTGAGCCTGCCCAAGGCCCTGAATCTGGGGAGACTCTTGGGAGCCCGGCCTTCCTCGGCTAAAGTCCAAAGGGATAGCAACTTCCACCCACAAGGTCCCCACTGAACTGCGAAGACATGAAGTGTAGTTCAGAGAGGGTACCAGGAGGTAAAACGTCCTGAAAGGCGATGAGTTCCCTAGGCTCTGGCCACCGCACTCACGTCCCACGTCCTGGGCACCCACAGGACACTGCCCCTTTATCCCCTCCTCTGTCCACAGCCAACCCTACCCCACCCTGCAACCCATGCACACATGCTGGAGGTTACAAAACCACATGGCGTGAATAGACCCTGATGGAGCAAGAGCTCATTTCATGAGGCGGGGGGGTGGGGTGGTTTGGGGTGGGATGGGGGCTGAGGGGTCTGTAGAGAGCCCGATTCTCCCTCATGGGTGGCTACAGGATACAAATGAATATCGCTTCTTGGGCGGAGGGGCTTCCTTAGGCCATCATGTTTGGGGGACTATCTCTCAAATCCTTCCTTGAGGCCACAAAATACATTCCACCCCACCCCTCTATGTTTCCCCAGGTGCTGGATATATCCTGTCAAGAGACCTGAGCCTGACATGTTGAGTGAAACACCTTTATTGGCTTTGTGTGTTTGTTTGTTTCTGAGATGGAGTCTTGCTCTGTACCCTCCGGCCGGAGTGCAGTGGCGTGATTTCAGCTCACTGCAACCTCTGCCTCCTGGGTTCCAGTGATTCTCCTGCCTCAGCGCCACCACACACGGCTCATTTTTCTATTTTTAGTAGACACGGAGTTTGACCCTGTTTCATTGGTTTTCACTGGAGATTCTAAATTCGAGTCACACCTCATTGTGTGCCACAGAATGACTTCTTTTTTTTCTTTTTTCTTTTTTTTTAAAGCACAATATGTCTGCTTTATTTAAGTGGCTTTATATATAGTTATAATTGTGTTATAGATGAAGAAAAGGTATTAAACACGGTGCTAATGATAGTGAAAGTGAAAACAAAAGAAAGGCTATCTATTTTGCAGTTAGAATGAAGTTTCTCTGTATTTAGAGTTGCCTAAATATGTCAGCATTTAAACTCTTCCTAGTAAAAGCTTGCCGATCTGGATAATCCTTCTTTAATCACAATTTTTGATATGGTTAAGTTTTTTAAGAATCCACCTCCTGCAAAATAGCTGAACAGACCATACACATTTAAAAAAGAACAACACAGGGATCAACCAGGCTTCGGAAAAAATCAAAAACAACACAAGTCTCATGAAGAACTGAGTTCTTAAAATAATACGGAAAACTTAGCTATCAGAAGGGAAAGCAGTATTGGCAAGTTGATTGTTACATTTGTCAGCAAAAGCTAGCACTACTTTTGTGGCAATCTTTCAGGCACTGCAACTACTAATGAGATATAATACATTAAACAACATGTTCACAAATCAAAAAATGTTTTAGTAATATAATGCTTCAGATTTGGAAGCAAATCAAGTGATAAAACTCAACTGCTATAATAATTAACCCCAAAGATAACCATATCTGACAAAAAGGCTTCCACAGAGTTATGACTTCAGAATTATACTTTCTCTTGATATTTATTTATTTACTTATTTATTTATTTATTTATTTATTTATTTATTTATTTATTTAATTTTATTTTACTTTTTTCTTGAGATGGCGTCTCGCTCTGTCGCCCAGGCTGGAGTGCAATGGCACAAACTTTGCTCACTGCAACATCCACTTCCTGGGTTCAAGTGATTATCATGCCTCAGCCTCCTGAGTAGCTGGGACTATGGGCGCCCGCCACCATGACCAGCTAATTTTTATACTTTTAATAGAGAAGAGGTTTCACCATGTTGGCCAGCATGGTCTCAATCTCTTGATCTTGTGATCCGCCCACTTTGGCCTCCCAAAGTGCTGGAATGACAGGTATGAGCCACCGTGGCTGGCCTTCTCTTGATATCTAAACTTTTAAGTCAGTCCAGAAAAATACAATAAAAATCAACAGTAAGTATGGTGTTGAGGCAGAAGTAGGACCAAACGTTTTCATATGTTATTCAGTTGATAACTATATGACCTGGGTAGTAATTTCCTATCTGTCTACTTATACACAAATACGAAAAAGTAAAACAGAGATACTGTTAAATAAAAGGGTACACTAAGTTCTTAATAGTAATTCAATAAACTGGGACACTGTCAAAAAGCAGCAACTAGTGAATTTTTTCAGTGTTTTTTTCTATTATCCAATAAGTGAATTATGCTATTCATTTCCAATTCCCCAAGCACTTTTTGTCCCAATCACCATTTCTATGTTCGAAGAAAAAGTAACAAATCAAGTAACAAAACTAAACAAGCAAACTAATAAACAAAACACAACTACGGTATCTGCTAAAGTTTGGTAGAAGAATGAAACTGTTGAGTATAAGGATCTGGTATTCTATTATCACTAGTTAACTTAAGAGTTTGTTAAAGACATACATTTCATAAGAAAACATGTTAGTTTGAAGTTGTTGACCAGTATGTACCATCCCTAAGTATTAGTAACCAAATTCATGACAATAAAGAGCTATCTAACAAGAAAAATTAGTGACTTTAGCACCATCAACAAGACTTTGTCTTTACACTTCATTACCACTTACCATGCATTACAATGTCTAGGATTGACTCTGATAGCATTTAAAAACAAGCTAATCCTTTGTCCAATTCTTCAGTTAAGACAAACTCCTGCCCTAATAGAGTATAGGCATAAGCATAATTTGGATCCACTTGGATAGCTCTCTGGAAGAATTTAATTGCAATATCGTGTTCCCATGGCAGACTGAAACACTTCGCTGCAGCACACCAGGCCTCTGGCGAATTTTTATCCATGTCTGTTAAGTCTTTTGACAGAACTGAAAGAGCAACATCTTTTTGAAGATGCCAAAGTGTTGTAGAGTAGATTTCCATGCCTTTGACTCTATAATTCTCAATGCTTCTAACCTCTGAGAATATTCCTTCAGCTTTCATGTACTCTGAAAGTTCAAAATAGACCCTTCCAATTTGGCACAGTACCCAACCAGTATTGCAGTGGTGAGAAGGTAGATGGCTCAAAATATTTATAGCTTCTTAGCAATGGTATGAACACAAAGCTAAATAACCTTTCCCCGTTTCATGAAGAAGGCTCATCAAGCCTTCTGCTGCTTCTTTTTGTGGATTAAAAGCCTGAATCTGAGGTGTGATTGTGTATATTTTCCCTTCTAAAATGATGAAAGAGTCCAATTTTGTAATTTCCAGGCTATCATTTATGTTACGTTGAGTTATTCCTCCTTTATTAGTTTTACTTTTTGTTTTTTTGTTTGGGATTTTAGGTGGAAACTTCATTTTTAATTTCTTCCTATTCTCCTTGGTTGTGGAACTGTCACTAGTAAAGGGTCGTGAACTTCTTCAATGCAGTGCATTTGGGGGAGATGTCATAGTGGGGCTCAAAACCTGAGGTGTTGTATTTATTGATGGACGAGAACTTTCTGTTTGTGCAAGAATTGGAGTTACCTTTCGGCTATTTCCACTTTGTGAGAAGACAGACTTTGCTCCAGTTTGGCCAATTCTGGCAACAGACTTTTTTGAAGGGGCTCTGGTGGATGGCACATCAATTTCAGAAGGGGTATTAGTATAGTTTTGTAAATAGGATCCATCTCCAGGACTTGGGGTTTCCAATGGCAAAATCCCAAAACTTGGGGTTAATGGCCTAAGAGCTGCTGGTCCTCCTAATAAACTTCGAAGAGTTTTTGGTTATTTTGAACCTGTTTAGAAAACACGGAAGTTCCTGTTTACAGTCGGACAGTATCAGTTGAAATTACAGCTGAATCAATAGAAGACACTGGGGAATCTGTATTCAAGGAATATTTTGAATTGGAAGATTCTAAATTCAATCTGTTTAATACAGTTGTATCCTGGGGTGTTTCTGTAAGAACGGTCTCAGGCTGTCTGTGACATAAACTATGATTAGGTACTTGTGTTGTGCAAGAGTTGGGCAGACAGTTGCTAAAGTTCTGTAAAGATGTGAATAAAAATGTGTGGTCAGGATCTGGCTTTTCACCTATTTCACATAATGATTTAAAGGGATACCAGAAGAAAAGATTTAAACTAAGGCTCTTTTGGTAGCATTCTGATCCTTTGGCAAGTCGATCTGTCTTGCAATATACATGTCCCAATAATGGAAGGGGAAAGCAAGCTGAATCACCAAACTCAGTAACAATATCATCATGGCTTTTCTGCTTATGAAACACTCTGCCCGATAAGATTTGTTCACCTTCTGCAAGCTTGCTGAGATCAACACAACATTTTGCAAGCAGGTATTTGCATTGCAGTGTAGCACAACTGTGTCCTTTCAAGAGTCTATATGCTTTATAGGCTTTCCTGGGCAGTAAGAACAGGTCGCCAGTAAAAACAAGGCTTCTTCTGAGTATACTTCTGCATAAAGGCGTTCTGCGATGAAAACCCCATCTCGGTAATCATAGAGGTTTAGTGCTTGCCATATAGCAGCCTGGACGGGCTCCTGCAGCACCGTCATCCTCGAGGCTCAGACCCACTTTCTGCAATGCCTCAGGCACGCCCCCGACCCCTCCCAACCCCCTCCCTCCCGTAGCAGCTCTGGCCCAGCCAGCCTCGGCTCATTTAAACTCACCAGTTTTGTAGGTTGCCTGTTCACTCTGATGGTAGTTTCTTTTGCTGTGCAGAAGCTCTTTAGTTTAATTAGATCCCATTTGTCAATTTTGGCTTTTGTTGCCTTTGCTTTTGGTGTTTTAGACACGAAGTCCTTGCCCATGCCTATGTCCTGAATGGTAATGCCTAGGTTTTCTTCTAGGGTTTTTATGGTTTTAGGTCCAACATTTAAGTCTTTAATCCATCTTGAATTGATTTTTGTATAAGGTGTAAGGAAGGGATCCAGTTTCAGCTTTCTCCATATGGCTAGCCAGTTTTCTCAGCACGATTTATTAAATAGGGAATCCTTTCCCCATTGCTTGTTTTTCTCAGGTTTGTCAAAGATCAGATAGTTATAGACATGTGGCATTATTTCTGAGGGCTCTTTTCTTTTCCATTGATCTATATCTCTGTTTTGGTACCAGTACCATGCTGTTTTGGTTACTGTAGCCTTGGAATATAGTTTAAAGTCAGGTAGTGTGATGCCACCAGCTTTATTCTTTTGGTTTAGGATTGACTTGGCAATGCGGGCTCTTTTTTGGTTCCATATGAACTTTAAAGTAGTTTTTTCCAATTCTGTGAAGAAAGTCATTGGTAGCTTGATAGGGATGGCAAAGGGATCTAGAACTAGAAATACCATTTGACCCAGCCATCCCTTTCCTGGGCATATACCCACAGGACTATAAATCATGCTGCTATAAGGACTCATGCACACGTATATTTATTGCAGCACTATTCACAATAGCAAAGACTTGGAACCAACCCAAATGTCCAGCAATGATAGACTGGATTAAGAAAATGTGGCACATATACACCTTGGAATACTATGCAGCCATAAAAAATGATGAGTTTATGTCCTTTGTAGGGACATGGATGAAATTGGAAACCATCAATCTCAGTAAACTATCACAAGAACAAAAAACCAAACACTGCATATTCTCACTCATAGGTGGGAATTCAACAATAAGGACTCATGGACACAGGAAGGGGAACATCACACTCTGGGGACTGTTGTGGGGTGGGAGGAGGGGAGAGTTATAACTTTGGAAGATATACCTAATGCTAGATGACGAGTTAGTGGGTGCAGCGCACCAGCATGGCACATGTATACTTATGTAACTAACCTGTACATTGTGCACATGTACCCTAAAACTTAAAGTATAATAATAAAAAAATAAAAATAAAAAATAAACTCCCCAGTTACCAGGGGATGGGGGTAGCTGAGCCAGAATGACTTCTTTACCCTGCTGACTCTGGAAAGCCTGGCCCCTTGTGATCCGTTGCAAAGCGAGAGTCACCTCATGTTTGGAAAATGGATCCGCTCCCAAGTTCAGTGGTGGGATGTGGCATGTAGGACGAAGGACTCTCTTCCTTCTGATTTGGTCTGCACAGTGGGGCCTAGGGCTGGAGCTCTCTCTGTGCGGACTGCTGACTGACTCTACCTTGGGTTCCATTGGCCCCACCCTGGGACACAGGCCTTGGAAGATTCTGGCCCTTCCTGGCCCTTAAGTCGCTGTCAGAAACCCCATCTCGTGCTCAGATGCCCCAATGACTGTGGCTCACATCTCTCTGGAAACATTGGAGGTCTCTCCTCCATGCATGGTCACCTAAAATCCCAGGAGCTAGGACACATGGCCGCCATCCACCTCACTGCTTTCGGGAGAGAATGCTGAGAGTCTCTTACCGACTGTTGACTTGAGTTCTTCATGGGTGTGCGGTTAAGACGTAGTGAGACCAGATGTATTAACTCAGGCCGGGTTCTGGTGGCTCACGCCTGTAACCCCAACACTTTGGGAGACCGAGGCTGTAGGATCCCTTGAGGAATTGCCTAACTCTGGGGAGGTTGAGGCTGCAGTGAATGAGCCATAATGGTGTCACTGCACTCCAGTTCGGGTGAAAGACAGAGTGAGGCCTGTCTTGGGCAGGCAGGCAGTCAGGCAGGCAGACAGACAACAGCTGTATTATGTTCTTCTCAGGGTAGGAAGTAAAAATAACAGAACACAGTGCTTAATTTTTTTTTTTGGTCCAGAGTTTAAATCTTGTTGCCCACGCTGGAGTGCAATGGCACCATCTCAGCTCACTGCAACCTCCACCTCCCATGTTCAAGCATTTCTCCTGCCTCAACCTCCTGAGTAGCTGGGATTACAGGCATGTGACACTACACCCGGCTGATTTTGTATTGTTAGTAGAGACGGCATTTCTCTATGTGGGTCAGGCGGGTCTCGAACTGGCCACCTCAGGTGATCTGCCCACCTTGGCCTCCCAAAGTGCTGGGATGACAGGCGTGAGCAATTGCTCCTGGCCAGCTATGTTTTTTTTTTTTAATTTTCATTTTTAATCTATTTATTATTATTATTACTTTTTGAGATGGAGTCTCGCTCTGTTGCCCAGACTGGAGTGCAGTGGTGTGATGTCGGCTCACTGCAAGCTCTGCCTCCCAGGTTCATGCCATTCTCCTGTCTGAGCCTCCCAAGTAGCTGGGACTACAGGTGCCTGCCACCACACCTGGGTAATTTTTTGTATTTTGAGTAGAAACGGGGTTCTTGTGGTAGCCAGGATGGTCTCAATCTCCTGACCCCCAGGACCCCCCTGCCTCGACCTCCCAAAGTGCTGGGATTACAGGCGTGAGCCACTGCACCAGGCCTATTTATCTATTTATTAACTTTGAACCCAGGTTATGAAACCAGTCAGTATTTGTATTTTTTTAGAGACGAGGTTTCACCATGTTGCCAAGGCTTGGATAGAGGGATCCACCTTCCCTCGCCTCCCAAAGTGCAGGAATGACAGGCGTGAGCACACCGCTCCCAGCTCCCCCCCTTCCCCCCCAGCTTATCCCTCATGTGCCCGAGTCTGAGCGGTGGTGTGTGGTTCCCACCCCCAGCACCCCTCCTCCGGTCTCCGCTGCGGTGTCTCCAAGTGGGTCCTGAGGGAGCTCATTGGTGTGGGGGTCGAGGCGGTTGAGTGAGATGCACCCCTCCCACGCGGGGAAGGGTGCCACCTGGTCTGGCGAGCGCAGGTCCCGTGCTCCCCTATGGCGGGTGCACGCAGGCCGTGTGAGCGATCGCGGTGGGCTCAGGCAGGTGATGTGTGTGCCGGCCGCCCACTGAGGAGCTACCATTCTGCCTCTGACAGATTGTGTGTGGGTTTACTTGGACGTTCTTTGCCTGGGAGAAAGGAAGCTGGTGGATGGTGGAGCCCTTGGGGGATTGCGTGCACGTGCAGCGGCCAGGCCCCCGCCCAGTCCGTGAAGGCTCAAGGCTGCCACATGCAGATTTTTCCTGGTACGGCAGACCCCCTCCCTTCCCCAGGCATCCCTGTGCACCTCTGCAGGCCTGATGAGGGGTGACTGGCAGGTGGGGAGTGTGACCCACCCTCGGTGAGAAAGCCTTCTGTAGCAATCCGAGAGGTGTGCCTTTGGGGTACAGGATCCCCCGGCCTGCTACCTCTCTCTGCATTATGGTAGTGCTGCCATAGCAACTCACTTGCAGAGGACCCTCCTCCACTTCCCCCTAGACGGGGTGAGGGGTGGAGAGCGAGGGTTCTGCCAGCCTCCGCAGGGGAGACCTAGGGCGGATGGTCACCTACTGTGTGGCCCTTGCCTCCCCCTTACGAGTCGGGGATGATCCCCCTGGGCCAGGCCAGCATCCTACTGGTTGGGAGGCTGTACGAGTTGTGGCTGTGCCTGGCGTTCCGTCCGGCGCGTGACCCGCTCTGCTGTGAGCCGGATCTCCGCCCACTGCCCTGCGGAGCAGCGACCGGTGCTGACGACCGCTTTTGCGTGGCACGGGGTTGGGCCACCTGGCCCTGGGAAGCATCCCAATTGGGGGGGTGCTCCGGTCTCCCCGAGCTTGACTGGGTCAGAGGATGGACGAGAAATGAGCAACGTGGCCCTGGCGTTGGGTTTGTGGTGGAGGTCATTTCGGGGTCCTGATGGTGGGACCCGGGGCTCGTGAGGCAGGTCTCAGTGGGTGCCAAGGGCCGTCCGGCCTCCTAGGTAGGGTGCCGCAGGACCTCCCTCGTGTCTGCGGTGGTGGGATTCCGTGGCCATGTTTTCCTGGTGGCCTGGCCGTGCCTGAGGTTTCTCCCCAAGCTGCCCCTCTGCGGGCTCCTGGGTGACCTTGCCTTTGCGGTCCCTGGACTTACCTGTTTGTGCCTCCAACCCCGACCGCGGATCCTCTCTCCCCTAGTGGCTCACCGGCTTAGGCTGTGGCGGCCACGTCTAGGACCAAACCTGGCTCCGCCTTGTGGGGCACCACTGCTGGCCACTGATTGGCCTGTTGTCCATGTCCCCGGGCGTATGCCTTCGGGACCATTTCGGTGGCACACCGCGTGGGCCTGGTGGGTGCCTGGAGGGTTTGGGGTCAGCCTGCAGTGCATGCGGGGAAGAGGGTTCTGGGGGCTGGCCATGATGGCGGCAGCGGTGGGGGAGCCGTGGGCCCGCCGAAGGTCAGTTGGCTGCTCCAGGTACCGGGCGGGGCTGCCTTCATGCTTGGAGGCCACTGGCAGTGAGACCCCAGGCCCCACAATCCGCTTCTCGTTCACTGCCCAAACGTCGGGCCTGCCCTGCACCCGCCGCGTGTGAGTGGCCACCGGTCCCACATGGCTACCACGCATGGGTCAGGTGGTCTTCCTCCTCACACGTGGGCGTGAAGGGTCAGGAGTGGTGAGCCCATCGGGGGGTGTTGTGTCGTGCAGGTGGATGGGATGTCCAGTTCGCCACCCCAGCACCCCCCCCCGCTACTGCTCCGCGCTGCTCCCTCCCTCCCACACGTCGGGTTGCCCGCCCTGCCACACTCATCCTCCTGACTGGGCTGCCAGGCTCATCCTCGCAAGGCCCGGAGGCTGCTTTCTTCCTACATGATTGATCCTACCATAACCATATGCTTGTCTCAAAGATTAAGCCATACGTGTGTAAGTACGCAGGGCCGGTACAGTGAAACTGCGAATGGCTCATAAAATCAGTTATGGTTATTTAGGTCACTTGCTCCTCTCATGCTTGGAAAACTGGTAATTCTAGAGCTAATACATGCCGAAGGGCACTGACCCCCTTTGCAGGGAAGATGCACACATTTATCAGATCAAAACCAACCCGGTCAGCCCCTCTCTGTCCCCAGCCAAGGGGTCGGGTGCCGCTGGCTTTGGTGAATCTAGATAACCTCAGGCCAATTGCATGCCCCCAGTGACAGCGATGACACATTCGAACGTCTGCCCTATCAACTTTCGATGGTAGTCGCTGTGTCTACCATGGTGACCATGGGTGATGGGGAATCAGGGTTCAATTCTGGAGAGGGAGCCTGAGAAACCAGCTACCACATTCAAGGAAGTCAGCAGGCGTGAAAATTACCCACTCTCGACCCGGGGTGGTAGTGACGAAAAATAACAATACAGGACACTTTCGAGGCCCTGTATTTGGAATGAGTCCACTTAAAATCCTTTAACGAGGATCCATTGGAGGGCAAGTCTGGTGCCAGCAGCCACGGTAATTCCAGCTCCAATAGCGTATATTAAAGTTGCTGCGGTTAAAAAGCTCGTAGTTGGATCTTGGGAGCGGGCGGGAGGGCGAGCCACAAACCGTCCCCACCCGTTGCCCCTCGGTGCCCCCTCGATGCTCTTAGCTGAGTGTCCCACAGCCCGAAGCACTTACTTTGAAAAAGTTAGAGTGTTCAAAGCAGGCCCAAGCCACCTGGATACCACAGCTAGGAATAATGGAATAGGACTGCAGTTCTATTTTGTTGGTTTTCAGAACTGAGTCCATGATTAAGTGGGACGGCCGGGGGCATTTGTATTGCACTGCTAGAGGTGAAATTCCTGGACCAGCACAGTTCAGACCTGAGTGAAAGCATTTGCCAAGAATGTTTTTATTAATCAAGAATGAAATTAAGAGGTTTGAAGATGATCAGATACCGTCGTAGTTCCGACCATAAATGATGCCGACTGGTGATGCGGCAGGGTTATTTCCATGACCCACTGGGCAACTTCCAAGAAACCAAAGTCTTTGGGTTTTTGGATTCCAGCGGGGAGTATGGTTGCAAAGCTGAAACTTAACGGAATTGGTGGAAGGGCACCACCAGGAGTGGAGCCTTTGGCTTAATTTGACTCAACATGGGAGAACTCACCCAGCAGGGACATGGACAGGATTGACAGATTGATAGCTCTTTCTAGATTCCGTGGGTGGTGGTTCATGGCCTTAGTTGGTGGAGTGATTTGTCCCCTTAATTCTGATAATGAATGAGACTCTGGCATGCTAACTAGTTACGCGACCCCCGAGCAGTTGGTGTCCCCCAACTTCTTAGAGGGACAAGTGGCATTCAGCCACCTGAGATTGAGCAATAACAGGTCTGTGATGCCCTTAGATGTCCGGGGCTGCACGCGTGCTACACTGACTGGCTCAGCTTATGTCTACCCTACATGGCAGACGCAGGTAACCTGTTCAACCCCATTGGTGATGGGGATTGGGGATTGCTATTATTCCCCATGAACGAGGAATTCCCAGTAAGTGAGGGTCATAGGCTTGCGTGAAGTCCATGCCCTTTGTACACACCGCCGGTCGCTAATACTGTTTGGATGGTTTAGTGAGGCCTTCGGATCAGTCCCACTGGGTCAGCCCACTGCCATGGTGGAGTGCTGAGAAGACAGTAGAACTTGACTATCTAGAGGAAGTAAAAGTCGTATCAAAGTTTCCATAGGTGAACCTGCAGAAGCATCATTAACGGAGAAGAGTGAAGCTGTGGAGGCCCTGCCGCATCCTTCCTCCTTGGCTGACTGTGTTCTCTGTGAGGTGCATGCGTGGGCGGGGTTGTGCCCTTTTTTTGTTGCACTGTCCCACCTGCCCGGAGAGCCGGAGAACTTGGGAGAGAGAGAGGGGGTAGAGAGAGACAGGCATGTGGGGACAAAACCGTGTGTGCATGTCATGGGGTGGGCTGGATGGCTCGCCGGCCTGGTAAGCAGCGGGGAGCCATCCCCTGCCATGGCCCCCACGTGTGTGTCGGCAGGTGTGGGGGTGGTTCTCGGCGTCAGGGCAGGGTGGGATTCTCGATGCCCTCCCCGCTGGGGCCGTCGTCCCGCCCTGTCCCGCCGGCTCTGCACAATCCCGCCTGCTCCAGTCGGGGCCAGCCAGGTTCCCATCGCTGCCACTGCCGCCATCGTTGCCTCTGCAACACCATGCCACTGGGCCCGGCCTGGCCCACTGGCTCTCTCCAGCCTTCCCACTAGGATGTCTCAAGGATAGGGGGCCAGATGCCTGTCCCCTCCTCCTCGTCCGCCCCTGCCATCCATGTACCTGCTGCGTTCTGGCACAGAGGTTTAAGGACTCCTTGAGGGGTCGCCCGTCCACCCGTGGGTCGGGTGCTGTGAGCCCACAGGGAGTCCTTTCGGGAGAGGCCCACCCCTTCCTCGCCTCCCCCGCCGACTCCGTCCCGTCAGCTGGCTGGGACTGCGCCACACTTGGGTTTTGCCACTGATGCCGGTGGGGGCTTTACCCGGTGGCTGTCATGCTGTCGCATGTGTGCCACGTGTGTGGTGTGTGCCCCGCGCCATGGGGGCAGGAATCCCAGGCCGCCCGTGGGGTGGTGTCAGCGTTCGCCCCCTGCCCCATTGTCGACACTGCCTCCCTGTGTTGTGAAACCTTCCAACCCCACTCTGGAGTCTGGTCCCGTTGCTGTCTGACTGGCCAGCCTGAGGTAACCCCTCTGGAGGACGTGCTGTGCCAGGAGGGCCTCCCGTTGTTGGGAGCACCCTCGCCAAAATTGACCTTGTATGACTTTTAGCGGTGGATCACTCAGCTCATGCGTTGATGAAGAATGCAGCTAGCTGTGAGAATTAATGTGAATTGCAGGACACATTGATCATGGACACTTCAAATGCACTTGTGTCCTCGGTTCCTCCCAGGGCTATGCCTGGCTGAGCATGAGATGTCAATCAATAGCCCCCAGGGTTCTCTTCGGGCTCTTTGGGGTGCACGGCTTGGGGTCCCTTGGCAGGGTCCTCCGGGGCCCTCCACCTCCCCAAGTGCAGACCAGTGACGTCTGCCCTCCTCTTCCGCCATACCCGCCCCTTCCCCCTCTCCCGCAGGCCCTGTGTAGTCATGCGTTGGGTGGCGTGGGGAAGGGGGGCTCCCGGCTGTGAGGAAGAGAAAGAGGGCAGCACTGCCAACCGTGAAAACAAAGAGGGAAGAGAGCCGGCTGGGGCCGAGTTCCCGTGGCCACCACCGCGGTCCGGGTTCCTCCCTCGGAGGCTCCCTCATGCCTCACGCAGCTCGTGGTGTGGGGTTCTTTGGCCCTGGTGGGGTGGAAGGTCCCATGCCATCGTCGTCCTCGTGCATCATCGGTGGTGGGGGCTTGTTGGGTGGGGAGGAAAGCAAGTAGGAAGGGTCTACCGGGGAGAGGATAGGGCAGCACGTCCCAGTTGGTGCGGTTTGCCACCCGCCCCTGGCGGCAGCCCAGTGACCAGCCGACCGCCACTCCAGCACCCCTCCTCCCCAACACCCCTCCAAGGCACCATCTTTCTCATCTGCCTGCCTGCCCCCCAACCGCCCGGCTCACGTCGCAGTGTGCCCAGGGCCAGAAGCACACCTCATGGCCCATCTGGCAGCGCTTGTGCCTGCGGTCCCAGGGTTCACTTGCCCCTGGTGGTGACCCACTGGATGCTGCGGTTTCATCCGCCACCACACACCCGCCTCCGGCTCTCGGCCGTGTGGTGCCTGGGGCCCCACCTGGAGCTTCCATGTCATGGTGGGGTGGAGCTGCTGCATCCTCGGACCCATCCGCCACCTCCATTTAGTACGTAGGCAATCCTATGTAACTTAGCAAAGCTAGCAGTTCCCTAGACATGGCGCAGCCACTCTAGGGGTGGCCTCCCAGTAGCATTGTTAACATCAATTGTAATTGGTAGGCAATCACTTAGTTTCACATTTCATTACCTGAGTTATACAAATGTGTAAAAAAATACAGTTTTAATAAAGGGAGTAAGGGATAATATGAGTAATATTCACAATTTTCTCTAGTTGGAAGAGGTAGTGTTTTCTCAGAAATGATGCATTCCTGGAGCAAGGTCTTTTTGTGTTTGGTTTGTTAAATATCTGTTTCCATTTTGACAAACCACTGGAAAAGCCTAGCTTCACAAGAACTGTCCATGAGAATGATCACACAAAAGAACACTCATAACACACAATCAAAACAAGGGTGGTCTGGGATTCACATTAAAGACCCATTACCAAGTTTTCTTAGAAGAGATAAAAAGTAACACAAAGTTACTTTTATGTGATGGAAAACAGAGAGAAAGAGTAAATGGAAAAATGAATGTTAGGCAACAACAGTGAAAACCAAGCTGTGGAAAAAAATGAATGGAAATGTTTTGTTTGGTATTGATTTCCTATCCTGATATCAGAAAGTATGGGAAGGAACAAAGCACAATTTTTCTGAGACAATAGAACATAAAACAAATGAATGTTGAAGACTATTTTACAGTGCTAACAAAACTATCTGTGACTTGTTTTTTCCCTTTAAAAATACGATTTTGTACAATTACATTTATATAAATTATTGAAATAAAATTGTAAAGATGGAGAACAGACTGTGGGGTTGCCAAGGGGAAGGGGTGGAGGAAAACGTGTCAGGGTGTCAGGAAATATTGTAAGTTGGAGCCTGGTGGTGAGGCTACTCTTCTGTATCTTGACTACCGAAGTGGTAGTTACAGAGATCTACACCACATAAAAATGCACAGAACACATGCACACACATACACACACACAAAAATGAAGTCATACAAAACGGTTGCGATCTGAGTAAGCTTTCTGAATTGTACCTATGGCAGTTTCCAGGTTTTGATAATGCTCTATGGCTATGCGAGATGTCACCACTGGAATTAGTGAAGAATACCTAAGACATCCCAGTACATTTTGCAACTTCCTGTGAATCTATAATTATTTCAAAAGAAACTTGAACGTCATAGCAGACTTTAACTTCAAAGAGGAAAAAAACTGAAGATTAATGAAATTGTTGAAGAACATCAAATACTCAATAATCTGTATGAGAGCTGTATTCTGTCCACTCACAGAACAGCTGTCATTTAGCCTTTCCCTGATGTGCCCTGGAGGACTTGAGCTCCTCTTGGATTGCCAAGGCCGATAGTGTTTATTTGTTACTAACTTTGTACTGGACCCCCAACAAATGAAAAGTGATTGAATAATCATTTATGATAACAACTAGTAATTTTCTTATGAAGAGGCAATAGTGGTAACGAATTTAAATATTTAGGGTAAAGAATCGGATCTTCATAAGACAATAGTGGCAAAATTTAAAAAGAAAAAATAAGGAATCAGAAACATAGGTAGTTCAGTATTGTGAAAAAAATTCTGGATCTGAGAAACAAAAGAACAGAGATTGTATTGCATTTCTGCTCCAAACCTGATGAATCATCTTAAGTGTGTTTTGTTTCTGTGCCAAAGCTGCTGAATCACCTTAGGCAATGCATGCCTTTTCCCTGAATCTGTTTTCTTTTCTACAAAATAAAGTGAACTAGATCATCTCCAAGGTCCCCCAAATATTCACATTTTCGGCTCTACATCAACTTCAGTTGAATTCATAATTTCAGTGTGGATAATACATGTGTGTAGCACCACAAGCAGTGTGTCTAAATGATCATGTTGGTCCTAAAAACTAATTATGAGCAGTTTGGAAATTCCATTGTTGTAGAATCTGCAAAGGGGTATTTGTGAGCACTTTGAAGCCTATGGTGGAAAAGGAAATACCTTCACATAAAAACCATAAAGAAGGCTTCTGAGAATCTGCTTTGTGATGTCTGCATTCATCTCACAGTTAAACGTTTCATTCCTTTGATCAGTCTGGAAACTCTGTTCTTGTACAATCTGCAAAGTGATATTTGTGAGTGCTTTGAGGTCTATGGTGAAAAAGGAAATATCTTCACATAAAAACTAGAGAGAAGATTTCTGGGAAACTACTTTTGACGTATGAATTCATCTCACAGAGTTAAACCATTCCTTTGATTGAAAAGCTTGGAAATGGTGTTCTTGTAGAATCTGCAGAGGGATATTTGTGAGCGCTTTGAGGCCTATGTTGAAAAAGGAAATATCTTCACATAAAAACTAGAAAGAAGGTTTATGAGAAACTGCTTTGTGATGTGTGCGTTCATCTCACAGAGGTAAATGTTTCTTTTCATTGAGCAGATTGGAAACTATGTTCTTGTAGGATCTGCAAAGGGATATTTGTGAGCAGTTTGAGGCCTATGGTGTAAAAGGAAATATCATCTCATAACAACTTGACAGAAGTTTCTGAGAAACTTCCTGGTTATGTGTGCATTCATCTCACAGAGTTTAACGATTCTTTTGATTGAGCAGTTTGGAAACAGTATTTTTGTAGAATCGGCAAAGGGATATTTGTGAGCACTTGGAGGCCAATGGTGAAAAAGGAAATATCTTCACATAAAAACTAGAAAGAAGCTTTCTGAGAAACTTTTTTGTGATGTGTGCATTCATCTCAGAGTTGAACCATTCTTTTGATTAAGCAGTTTGGTAACAGTCTTTTTGTACAATCTGCAAAGGGATATTTGTGAGCACTTTGAAGCCTATGGTGAAAAAGGAAATATCTTCACATAAAAACTAGAAAGGTTTCTGAGAAACTGCTTTGTGATGTGTGAAATCATCTCACAGAGTTGAAATTTTCTATTGATTGAGCATTTTGGAAACAGTCTTTTTGAAGAATATGCAAAGGGATATTTGTGAACACTTTGAGGCCTATGGTGAAAAAGGAAATATCTTCACATGAAAACTAGACAGAAGCTTTCTGAGACACTTCTGTGTGATGTGTGCAGTCACCTCACAGAGTTGAACCATTCCTTTGATTGAGTAGTTTGGAAAGACTCTTTTTGTAGAATATGCAAAGGGATATTTGTGAGTGCTTTGAGGCCTATGGTGAAAAAGGAAATATCTTCACATAAAAACTAGAGAGAAAGTTTCTGAGAAACTGCTCTGTAATGTGTGCATTCATCTCACAGAGGTAAACGTTTCTTTTCATTTAGCAGATGGGAAACTCTTTTCTTGTAGAATCTGCAAAGGGATATTTGTGAGCACTTTGAGGCCTATGGTGAAAAAGGAAATATCATCACATAAAAACTTGACAGAAGTTTCTGAGAAACTTCCTGGCTATGTGTGCATTCATCTCACAGAGTTGAACCATTCTTTTGATTGAGCAGTTTGGAAACAGTATTTTTGTAGAATTGGCAAAGGGATATTTGTGAGCACTTGGAGGCCAATGGTGAAAAAGGAAATATCTTCACATAAAAACTAGAAAGAAGCTTACTGAGAAACTTTTTTGTGATGTGTGCATTCATCTCAGAGTTGAACCATTCTTTTGATTAAGCAGTTTGGTAACAGTCTTTTTGTACAATCTGCAAAGGGATATTTGTGAGCACTTTGATGCCTATGGTGAAAAAGGAAATATCTTCACATAAAAACTAGAAAGGTTTCTGAGAAACTGCTTTGTGATATGTGAATTCATCTCACAGAGTTGAAACTTTCTATTGATTGAGCATTTTGGCAAAAGTCTTTTTGAAGAATATGCAAAGGGATATTTGTGAACACTTTGAGGCCTATGGTGAAAAAGGAAATATCTTCACATGAAAACTAGACAGAAGCTTTCTGAGACACTTCTGTGTGATGTGTGCAGTCACTTCACAGAGTTGAACCATTCCTTTGATTGAGCAGTGTGGAAAGACTCTTTTTGTAGAATATGCAAAGGGATATTTGTGAGCGCTTTGAGGACTATGGTGAAAAACGAAATATCTTCACATAAAAACTAGACAGAAAGTTTCTGAGAAACTGCCCTGTAATGTGTGCATTCATCTCATAGAGGTAAACGTTTCTTTTCATTTAGCAGATGGGAAACTCTTTTCTTGTAGAATCTGCAAAGGGATATTTGTGAGCACTTTGAGGCCTACGGTGAAAAAGGAAATATCATCGCATAAAAACTTGACAGAAGTTTCTGAGAAACTTCCTGGCTATGTGTGCATTCATCTCACAGAGTTGAACAATTCGTTTGATTGAACAGTTTGGAAACAGTATTTTTGTAGAATCAGCAAAGGGATATTTCTCAGCTCTATGAGGCCTAAGGTGAAAAAGGAAATATCTTCAATAAAAACTATAAAGAATGTTTCTAAGAAGCTGTTTTGCAAGGTGTGCATTCAACTCACAGAGATAAAAGTTTCTATTCTTTGATGAGTCTGGAAACTCTGTTCTTGTAAAATCTGCAAAGGGATATTTCTGAGCCGTTTGAATCTTAAGGTTAAAAAGAAATATCTTCTCATAAAAACTAGATAGAAGCATTCTGAGAAACTTCTTTTTTATGTGTGCATTCATCTCACAGAGATGTTTGGAAACAGTCTTTTTATACAATCTGCAAAGCGATATTTCTGTGTGGTTTGAGGCCTATGGTGAAAAAGTAATATCTTCACATAAAAACTAGACAGAAGCATTCTGAGAAACTTCTTTTTTATTTGTGCATTCACCTCACAGAGTTGAAACTTTCATTTCATTGAGCAATTCAGAAACACGCTTTTTGTAGAATCTGAAAGGGATATTTGTGAGTCCATTGAGGCCTGTGGTGAAATAGGAAATATCCTCACATAAAAACTAGACAGAAGCTTTTTGAGAAACTTCTTTGTGATGTGTGCTTTCATCTCACAGAGTTGAACCTTTCTTTTGATTGAGCAGTTTGGAAGCAGTCTTTTTGTGGGATCTGCAAGTGGATGTTTGGAATGCTTTGAGACCTATGGTGAAAAAGTAAATATCATCATATTAAAACTAGACAGAAACATTCTGAGAAACTTCTTTGTGACGTGTGCATTCATCTCATGTTGTTGAGCCTATCTTTTGATTTAGCAGATTGGAAACAGTCCTTTTGTTGTATCTGCAGAGAGATATTTGTGAGCAGTTTGAAGCCTACGGTGAAAAAGGAAATACCTTCACATAAAAACTAGACAGTAGCATTCTGAGAAACATCTCTGTGATGTGTGCATTCGTCTCATAGAGGTGAACCTTTCATTAGATTGAGCAGTTTGGAAACAGTCCTTTTTTAGAATCTGCAAAGTGATATTTCTGAGCCCACTGAGGCCTAGGGTGAAAAAGAAGTAACTTCACATAAAAACTGGACAGATGCATTCTGAGAAACTTCTTTGTTATATGTCCATTCATCTCACAGAGTTGAAACTTTCTTTGGATTGAACAGTTTAGAAACAGTCTTTTTGAAGAATCTGCAAAAAATATTTGTGAGCCCTTTATGTCCTATGGTGAAATAGGAAATATCTTCATATGAAAACTAGACAGAAGCCTTCTGAGAAACTACTTTGTGATGTGTGCTTTCACCTCACAGAGTTGAACCTTTCTTTTGAATGAGCAGTTTGGAAACACTCTTTTTGTAGGGTCTGTAAATGGATATTTGGATCACTTTCAGGCCTATGGTGAAAAAGGAAATATCTTCACATAAAAACCAGACAGGAGCATTCTGAGAAACTTCTTTGGATGGGTGTATTCATCTCACAGAGATGAACATTTCTTTGGATGCAGCAGTTTGGAAGCCATCTTTTTGTAGTATCTGCAGAGGGATATTTATGAGCAGTTTACGGCCTATGGTTAAAAAGAATATATCTTCTCAAAAAAACTCAACAGATCCATTGTGAGAAACTTCTTTCAGATGTATGCATTCATCTCACAGAGTTGAACCTTTCTTTGGATTGAGCAGTTTTCTAAACAGTCCTTTTGTAGGATCTGCAATGGGATATTTCTGAGCCCATTGAGGCCTATGGTTAAAAAGGAAATATCTTCACATAAAAGCTAAACAGAAGCTTTCTGAGAAACTTCTTTGTGATGTGTGCATTCATCTCACAGTGTTGAAACTTTCTTTGGTTGAGCAGTTTGGAAACAATCTTTTTGTACTATCTGCACGGGGATATTTCAGAGCCATTTGAGGCCTATGGTGAAAGAGAAATATCTTCACATAAAAACTCGACAAAAGAAATCTGAGAAACTTCTTTGTGATGTGCGCATTCATCACACATATTTGAACCTCTCTTTTGATTGAGCAGTTAGGAAACAGTCTTTTTGTAGAATATGCAAAAGGATATTTGTGAGCCCTTTCTGGCCTATGGTGAAATAGGGAATATCTTCACATAAAACCTAGACAGAAGCTTTCTGAAAAACTTCTTTGTGATATGTGCTTTCATCTCACAGAGCTGAACTTTTCCTTTGATTGAACAGGTTGGAAACAGTCTTTTTGTAGAATCTGCAAATGGATATTTGCAGCATTTTAGGCCAATGATAAACAGGAAATAACTTCACATAAAAACTAGACAGAAAATTCCTGAGAAACTTCTTTGTGATGCATGCTTTCTTCTCAGATTTGGACCTTCCTTTTCATTGAGCAGTTTGGCAACAAGTCATTTTGTAGAATCTGCAAAGGGATATATGTGAGCAGTTTAAGGCCTATGGTGAGAAAGTAAATATCTTCACATAAAACCTAGACAGAAGAATTTTGAGAAAACTCTTTGTGATGTTTGCATTCGTCTCACTGAGTTGAACCTTTCTGTTCATTGAGCAGTATGGAAACATACTTTTTTGTGCAATCTGCAAAGGAATATTTGTTTGTAGTTTGAGACCTAGGTTGAAAAAGTAATATTTTCACATAAAAACAAGACAGAAGCATTCTGAAAAACTAATTTTTTATGTGTGCATTCATCTCACAGAGGTGAACCTTTCTTTTCATTGAGCAGTTTGGAAACTGTCTTTTTGTAGTATCTGCAAAGGGATATTTGTGAGCGGTTTGAGGCTTATGGTGAAAAAGGAAATACCGTCACATAAAAAACAGACAAAAGGTTTTTGAGAAACCTCTTTGTGATGTTTGCATTCATCTCCCAGAGTTGAGTCTTCCTTTTCATTGAGCTGTTTAAAAACCATCTTTTTGCACAATCTGTAAAGGGATATTTCTGAGTGGTTTGAGGCCTATGGTGAAAAAGAAATATCTTCACATAAAAATCAGACAGAAGCTGATTTTGTTATGTGTGCATTCATCCCACAGAGTTGAAACTTTCATTTCATTCATTAGTTCAGAAACAGTGTTTTCATAGAATCTGCAAAGGGATATTTCTGAGCCCTTTGAGGCCTATGGTGAATTACGAAATATCTTCACATAAAAACTAGACAGAAGCTTTTTGAGAAACTTCTTTGTGATGTGTGCTTTCATCTCACAGAGTTGAACCTTTTTTTGATTGAGCAGTTTGGAAACAGTCCTTTTGTAGAATCTGTAAAGGCAAATTTCTGAGCCCTTTGGGTCCTATAGTGAAATAGGAAATATCTTCACATAATAACTAGACAGAAGCATTCTGAGAAACTTCTTTGTGTTGTGTGCTTTCATTTCACAGAGTTGAACCTTTCTTTTGATTGAGCAGTTTGGAAACACTCTTTTTGTAGAATCTGTAAATGGATATTTGGAGCACTTTGAGGCATAAGGTGAAAAAGGAAGTATCTGCACCTAAAAACTAGACAGAAACTTTCTGAGAGACTTCTTTGTGATGTGTGCTTTCATCTCACAGATTTGGACATTTCTTTTCATTGAGCAGTTTTAGATCAAGTTATTGTGTAGAATCTGCAAAGGTATATTTGTGAATGGTTTGAGGCCTATGGTGAAAAACTAAATAACTTCACATAAAAACCAGACAGAAGCTTTTCGAGATAACTCTTTGTGATATTTGCATTCATCTCAAGGAGGTGAACGTTTCTGTTCATTGAGGAGTTCTGAAACATTCTTTTTGTGCAATCTGCAAAGGAATATTTCTGAGTGTTTTCAGGCCTATGGTGAAAAAGAAATCTCTTCACATAAAAACTAGACAGAAGCATTGTGAAAAACTTCTTTTTTATCTGTGCATACACCTCACAGAGTTGAACCTTTCTTTTCACAGAGCAGTTTGGAAACAGTCTTTTTGTAGAATCTGCAAAGGGATATTTGTGAGCAGTTTGAGGCCTATGGTGTAAAAGGAAATATCATCGCATAAGAACTTGACAGAAGTTTCTGAGAAACTTCCTGGCTATGTGTGCATTCATCTCACAGAGTTGAACCATTCTTTTGATTGAGCAGTTTGGAAACAGTATTTTTGTAGAATTGGCAAAAGGATATTTTTCAGCTCTATGAGGCCTACAGTGAAAAAGGAAATATCTTCAATAAAAACTATAAAGAATGTTTCTGAGAAGCTGTTTTGCAAGGTGAGCATTCAACTCACAGAGATAAAAGTTTCTATTCTTTGATGAGTCTGGAATCTCTGTTCCTGTAAAATTTGCAAAGGGATATTTATGAGCAGCTTGAGGACTGTTGTGAAAAAGGAAATATCTTCACATAAAAACTAGATAGAAGATTTCAGAGAAACTTCTCTGTGATATGTGCATTCACCTCACAGAGTTGAACCATTCTTTTGATTGAGAAGTTTGGAAACAGTCTTTTCAGAGAATCTGAAAAGGGATATTTTGAGCGCTTTGATAGGTATGGTGAAAAGGAAAATATCTTCGCATAAAAACTGGACAGAAGATTTCTGAGAAACTTCTTTGTGATGTATGCATTCATCTCACAGAGTTGAAACTTTCTTTTGATTGAGCAGTTTGGAAAGAGTCCTTTTCTAGAATCTGCAGAGGGATATTTGTGAGCCCTTTATGGCCTAAAGTGAAATAGGAAATATATTCACATAAAAACTAGACAGAAGCATTCTGAGAAACTTCTTTGTGAAGTGTGCTTTCATCTCACAGGGTTGAACCTCTCTTTTGATTGAGGAGTTTGGAAACAGTCTTTTTGTAGAATATGCAAATGAATATTTGGAGCGCTTGGAGGCCTATGGTGAAAAAGGAAATATCTTCACATAAAAACTAGACAGACGCATTCTGAGAAACTTCTTTATGATGTATGCATTCATCTCACAGAGTTGAACCTTTCTTCGGATTGAGGAGTTTCAAAACAGTTCTTTTGTAGAATCTGCAAAGAGATATTTGTGAGCCCATTGAGGTCTATGGTAAAATAGGAAATATCTTCACATAAATACTAGTCAGAAGATTTCTGAGAAACCTCTTTGTAATGTGTGCTTTCATCTCACAGAGTTGAATCATTCTTTTGATTTAGCAGTTTGGAAACACACTTTTTGCAGAATCTGCAAATGGATATTTGGAGCGCTTCGAGGCCTATGGTGAAAAAGGAAATATCTTCACATAAAAACTAAAAATTAACATTCTATGAAACTTCTTTGTGATGTGTGCTTTCATCTCACAGAGTTGAACGTTTCTATTCATTGAGGAGTTCGGAAACCATCTTTTTTCAGAATCTGCAAATGGATACTTGGAGCAGTTTTAGGCCTTGGTGAGACAGGTAATATCTTCACATAAAAACTAGACAGAAGCATTCTGAGAAACTTCTTTGTGACGTGTGCATTTACCACACAGAATTGAACCTTTGTTTTGATTGAACAGTTTGGAAACAGTCTTTCTGTAGTATCTCCAGAGGGATGTTTTTGAGTGGTTTGAGGCCTATGGTGAAAAAGGAAATATCTTCACATAAAAACTAGACAGAAGCTTTCTGAGAAACTTCTTTGTGATGTGTGAATTAATCTCCCAGTGTTGAACCTTTCATTGGGTTGAACAGTTTGGAAACAATCCTTTTGTAGAATCTGCAAAGGTATATTTCTGAACCCATTGAGGCCTAGGGTGAAATATGAAATATCTTCCCATAAAAACTAGACAGAAGTTTTCTAAAAAACATCTTTGTGATGTGTGCTTCCATCTCACAGAGTTGAACCTTTCTTTTGATTGAGCAGTTTGGAAACACTCCTTTTGTAGAATCTGCAAATGGATATTTGAGGTGCTTTGAGGCTCATGGTAAAAAACGAAATGTCTTCACATAACAACTAAATGAAAGCTTTCTGCAAAACTTTTTTCTGATGTGTGCATTCATCTCAGAGTTGAACTGTTCTTTTGATTGAGCAGTTGGAAACAGTCTTTTCGTAGAATCCACAAATGGATATTTGGAGTGGTTTTAAGCCTATGGTGAAAAAGGAAACTTCTTCACATAAAAGCTAGACAGAAACATTCTGGGAAACTTCTTTGTGATGAGAGCTTTCATCTCACAGAGTTCAACCTTTCTTTTTATTGAGCAGTTTGGAAACAGTCTTTTTGTAGAATCTGCTAAGGGATATTTCTTTGCCGTTTGAGGCATGTGGTGAAAAAGGATATACCTTCACATAAAAACTAGACAGAAGCATTTTGAGAAACCTCTTTTTGATGTTTGAATTTATCTCACAGAGTTGAACCTTTCTTTTGATTGAGCAGTTTGGAGACAGTCTTTTTATACAATCTGCAAAGGGATATTTCTGAGCCATTTGAGGCCTACGTTGAAAAAGAAATATCTTCCCATAAAAACTAGACAGAAGCATTCGTAGAGACTACTTTGTGATGTGTCCATTCATCTCACATAGTTGAAACTTGCTTTTGATTGAGCAGATTGGTAACAGTATTTTTGTAGCATCTGCAAAGGTATATTTTTGAGCCCTTTATGGCCTATGATGAAACAGGAAATATCTTCACATAAAAACTAAACAGTAGCTTTCTGAGAAACTTCTCTGTGATGTGTGCTTTCATTTCACAGAGTTGAACATTTCCTTCGATTGAGCAGATGGGAAACAGTCTTTTTGTACAACTTGCAAATGGATATTTGGAGCGCTTTGAGGCCTATGGTGAAAAAGGAAATATCTTCACATAAAAATAAGATGGAAGCATTCTGAGAAACTTCTTTGTGATGTTTGCATTCATCTCACACACGTTGAACATTTCTTTGATTGAAGATTTGGAAACAGTCTTTTTGTAAAATCTACAAAGGGATAATTGTGAACCCTTTGAGGCCTATGGTGAAGTAGGAAATATCTTCATATAAAAACTACACAGAAACATTCTGAGAAACTATTTTGTGATGGGTGCATTCATTCTCACAGAGTTGAAGCTTTCTTTTGCTAGAGCAGTTTGGAAACAGTCCTTTGTAGAATCCCCAAGGGGCTAATTCTGAGCCCATTGAGGCCTTTGGTGATATAGGAAATATATTCACATAAAATCTAGACAGAAGCTTTCTGAGAAACTTCTTTTAAATGAGTGCTTTCATCTCAAAGAGTCGAGAGTTTCTTTTGACTCAGCAGTTTGGAAGCACTCTTTTTGCAGGATCTGCAAATGGATAATTGGAGTGCTTTGAGGCCTATGGTGAAAAAGGAAATAACTTCACATAAAAACTAAATAGAAGCTTTCTGAGAAACTTCTTTGTAATGTGTGCATTCATCTCACAGCATTGAAACTTTCTTTTGATTGAGCAGTTTGTAAGCATCTTTTTGTAGAATCTGCAAATGGTTATTTGTAGTACTTTGAGGCCTGTGGTGCAAAAGGAAATACCTTCATATAAAAAGTAGACAGAAGATTTCTGAGAAACTTCTTTGTGATGTCTGCTTTCATCTCACAGAGTTGAGCCTTTCTTTTGAATGAGCTGTTTGGAAACATTCCTTTTGTAGAATCTGCAAATGGATATTTGAAGCAATTTGAGTCTTGTGGTGAAAAAGGAAATATGTTCACATAAAAACTAGACAGAAGAATTCTGAGAAACTTCTTTGTGATGAGTCCATTCATCTCACAGAGTTGAAACTTTCTTTGATGGACCAGTTTGGAAACAGTCTTTTTGTAATATCTGCAGAGGGATATTTTTGAACAGTTTAAAGTCTATGGTGAAAAAGGAAATATTTTCACATAATAACTAGACAGAAGCATTCTGAGAAACTTCTTTGTGATGTGTTCTTTCATTTCAGATAGTTGAACCCCTCTTTTGATTGAGCAGTTTGGAAACAGTTTTTCACATAATCTGCAAATGGATATTTTGTGGGCTTTGAGGCCTATGGTGAAAAAGGAAATATCTTCACATGAAAACTAGACAGATGCTTTCTGAGAAATTTTTTTGTGATGTTTGCATTCACCACACAGTGTTGAACCTTTCTTTTCACTGAGCAGTTAGTAAATAGTGGTTTTGTTCAATATGCAAAGAGATATTTCTGAGCAGTTTGAGCCCTATGGTGAAAAAGAAATATCATCACATAAAAACTAGACAGAAGCATTCTGAGAAACTTATTTGTGATGTGTTCATTCATCTCACAGGGTTGAAACTTTCTTTAGATAGAGGAGTTTGGAAAAAGTCTTTTTATAAAATCTGCACTTCACATAAAAACTAGACAGAAGCATTCTCATAAACTTCTTTGTGATGTGTGCACTCATCTCACAGAGTTAAAACTTTCTTTTGACTGAGCAGTTTGGAAACAATCTTTTTGTAGAATATGCAAAGGGATATTTGTGAACTCATTGAGGCCTATGGTGAAATAGGAAATATCTTCACATAAAAACTAGACAGAAGCTTTCTGAGAAACTTCTTTGGGATGTGTGCTTTCATCTCACACAGTTGAACCTTTCTTTTGATTGAGCAGTTGGGAAACTGTTTTTTGTAGAATCTGGAAAGGGATATTTGTGAGCCCTTTGAGGTCTACGGTGAAACAGGAAATATCTTCACATAAAAACTAGACAGAAGCTTTCTGAGAACCTTCTTTGTGATGTGTGCATTCATCTCACACAGTTGAACTTTCCTTTGATTTAGCAGTTTGGAAACAGTATTTTTGTAGAATCTGCAAGTGGATATTTGCAGCGCTTTGAGGCCTATGTTGAAAAAGAAATATCTTCCATAAAAATTAGACAGAAAATTTATAAGAAAATTATTTGTGATGTGTTCATTCATCTCACAGAGTTTAACCTTTCTTCTGATTGAGTAGTTTTGAAAAACTCTTTTTGTAGGATATGCAAGTGGATATTGTGTCGCTTTTAGCCTTATGTTGGAAAAAGAAATATATCCCCATAAAAACTGGACAGAAGCATTCTGAGAAACTTCTTTTGGAAGTGTGCATTCAACTCACAGAGTTGATCCTTTCTTTTGATTGAACAGTTTTGAAACACTCTTTTTTTAGAATCTGCAAGTGGATATATGGAGCGCTTTGTGGCCTAGAGTGGAAAAGGAAATATCTTCACATAAAACTAGACAGAAGCATTCTGAGAAACTTCTTTGTGATGTGTGCATTCATCTCACTGAGTTCAAACTTTCTTTTGATTGAACAGTTTTGAAATACTCTTTTTGAAGAATCTGTAAGTGGATATTTTTGGTGATTTGAGGCCTATGTTGGAAAAGGAAATATCTTCATATAAAAACTAGACAGAAGCATTCTGAGAAACTTCTTAGTGATTTGTGTATTCATCTCAGAGAGTTGAACTACACTTTTGATTGAGCAGTGTGGAAACAGTCTTTTTGTAGTATCTGCATGTGGATATTTGGAGCATTTTGATGCCTATGGTGGAAAAGGAAATACCTTAACATAAAAATTAGACAGAAGCATTCTGAGAAACTTCTTTGTGATGTTTGCATTCATCTCACACAGTTGAACCTTTCCTTTGATTGACCAGTTTTGAAATACTCTTTTTTTAGTATCTGCAAGTGGATATTTGGAGTGCTGTGGGGCCTATGGTGGAAACGGATATATCTTCACATAAGAACTGTAAAGCAGGTTTCCTAAAAACAGCCTTGTGATGTGTGCATTCATCTCACAGAGGTAAGTGGTTTCTTTTGCCTGATCAGTCTGGAAACTCTGTTCTTGTAAAATCTGAAAAAGGGTATTTTTGGGCACTTTGAGGCCTGTGTTGACAAAGGAAATATCTTCACATACAAAGTATAAAGTTTCTGCGATACTTCTTTGTGATATATGCATTCATCTCACAGAGTTGAACCTCTCTTTTGATTCATCAGTTTGGAAACGGTATTTTTGCAGAATCTGCAAACAGATATTTGTGAGCATTTTGAGGCCTATGCAGAAAAAGAAGTATCTTCACAGAAAAGTATAAAGAAGTTTTCTGAGAAACTGTTTTGTGATGTCTGTGCTCATCTCACAGAGGTAAACAATTCTTTTCTTTGATCAGTTGGGAAACTCTGTTGTTTTAGAATCTGCTAAGGGATATTTGTGAGTGCATAGAACCCTGTGGTGGAAAAAGAATTGTCTTCACATAAAAACTAGACAGAAGCCTACTGAGAAACTTCTTGGAGATGTGTGCATTCATCTCACAGAATTGAAACTTTCTTTTGATTGAGAAGTTTGGAAACGTCTTTTTGTGGAATCTGTAAAGGGATATTTCTGAGCACTTTGAGGCCTATGGTGAAAGAGAAAATATCTTCACATAAAAAGTAGACTAAATAATTTGAGAAACTTCTTTGTGATGTATGCATTCATCTCACAGAGTTCAACAATTCTTTGGATTGAGCAGTTGGGAAACTGTCTTTTTGTAGAATCTGCAAAGTATATTTGTGAGTGCTTTGAGGTCTATGGTTAAAGGGAAATATCTTCACATAAAAACTATAAAGAAGGTTTGTGAGAAACTTCTTTCTGATGTGTGCCTTCATCTCACAGAGTTGAAACATTCTTTTGTCTCAGCAGTTTGGAAACAGTCTTTTTTTAGGATCTGCAAAGGGATGTTTTTGAGCACTTTGAGGCCCATGGTGAAAAAGGAAACACAGTCACATAAAAACAAGATAGAAGCTTTCTGAAAAACATATTTTTGAAATATGCATTCATTCCACAGAGGTGACCCTTTCTTTTGATGAGCAGTTTGGAAACAGTATTTTGTAGAATTTCCAAAGGGTTATTAGTTAGTGCTTTGTGTCCTATGTTGGAAAAAGAATTATCTTTACATAAATACTAGAAAGAATATTTCTGAGAAACTGCTTTGTGATATGTGCTTTCATCTCACAGAGGTAACTGTTTCTCTTCATTTAGCAGATTCTTTTCTTCCAAAATCTGCAAAAGGATATTTGTCAGAGCTTTGAGGCATATGGTGAAAAATTAATTATCTTCACAAAAAAACTAGACAGAAGCTTTCTGTGAAACATCTTGGAGATGCGAGAATTCATCTCACAGAGTTGAAACATTCTTCTGATTGAGCAGTTTGTAAACAGTATTTTGGTAGAATCTGCAAAGGGATATTTGTGATGCTTTGAAGCCTCTGGTGAAAAAGGAAATATTTTCACATGAAAACTAGAGAGAAGCTTTATGAGAAACCACTTTGTGATGTGTGCATTCATCTCACAGATTTGAACCTTTCTTTGGATTGAGCAATTTGGAAACTATTTTTGTAGAATCTAGAAAGGCATATTTTTTAGAGCTTTGATGCCTATGATGAAATAGGAAATATCTTCACATAAAAACTAGACAGAAGCTTTCCAAGAAACTTCTTTGTGATGTGTGGATTCATCTCATAGAGTTCAACCATACTTTTGATTGAACAGTTTTGAAATAGTCTTTTTGTAGAATCTGCAAAGGGATATTTATGAGTGCTTTCAGGCCTATGGTGAAAAAGGAAATATATGCACATAAAAATTATAAACAACGTTTCTCAGAAACAGCTTTGTGATGTATGCATTCACCTCCAGAGGTAAAGGTTTCTTTTCTCTGGTCAGTCTGGAAACTGTTCTTGTAGAGTCTGCAAAGGGATATTTTTGAGCGCTTTGAGGCCTATGGTGAAAAAGGAAATATCCTCACATAAAAATTAGAGAGAGGCTTTCTGAGAAACCTTTTTGTGATGTGGGCATTCATCTCACAAAGATGAAACTTACTTTTGATAGAGCAGTATGGAAATGGTCTGTTTGTGGAATCTGCAAAGGGATATTTAGGAGCTTTTGAGGCCAATGTTGAAAAAGGAAATATATTCATATAAAAGATATGAAGAAAGTTTCTTAGAAACAGATTTGTGATGTGTGCATTGATCTCACAGAGGTAAATGCTTTATTTTCTCTGATCAGTCTGGAAACTCTGTTCTTGTAGAATCTTCAAAGGGATATTTCTGAGTGCTTTGAGGTCTATGGTGAAAAAGAAAATATCTTTACATAAAAACTAGACAGAAGCTTTCTTAGTGGCTTCTTTGTGATGTGTGCAATCACCTCACAGAGTTCAACCATTCTTTTGATTGAGCAATCTGGAAACAGTCTTTTTGTAGAATCTGCAAGGGATATTTGTCAGGACTTTGAGTGCTATGGTGAAAAAGGAAATATCTTCACATAAAAAATGGACAGAGGATCCCTGAGAAACCTCTTTGTGATGTGTGCATCCATCTCACAGAGTTCAAACATTTATTTGATTGAGCAGTTGGGAAGCAGTCTTTTTGCAGAAACTGCAAAGGGATATTGCTGAGCACTTTGAGGCCTATGGTGAAAAAGGAAATATCTTCACATAAAAACTATAAAGAAGGTTTCTGAGAAACTTCTTTGTGATGTATGCATTCATCTCACGGAGTTGAACTATTTTTTTGTTGGAAGAGTTTGGAAACAATCTTTTTGTAGAATCTGCAAAGGGATATTTTTGAGCGCTTTGAGTCCTAGGCAGAAAAAAGAAATATCATCACATAAAAAGTATAAAGAAGGTTTCTGAGAAACAGTTTTCTGATGTGTGCATTCATCTCACAGAGAAAAAAGTTTGTTTTCTTTGATCAGTCTGGAAATTCTGTTCTTGTACAATCTGCTAAGGGATATTTGTGAGCAGATGGAGGCCTATGTTGAAAAAGGAAATGTCTTCATATAAAAATTAGACAGAAGCCTCCTGCAAAACTTCTTAGTGATGTGTGCATTCATCTCACAGAGTTGAAACTTTCTTTGCATTGAGCAATTTTGAGCACTTTGCGTCCAGTGGTGAAAAAGGAAATACCTGCACATGAAAACTAGACAGAATGTTTCTGAAAAACTGCTTTGTGATATGTGCATTCATCTCCCAGATGTGTCAGTTTCTTTTCATTGAGAAGATTGCAAACTCTTTTCTTGTACAATCTGCAAAGGGATATTTTGAGCCCTTTGAAGCGTATGGTGAAAAAGGAAATATCTTCACATAAAAACTACACAGAAGCCTTCTGAGAAACATCATGGCAATGTGAGCATTTATCTCACAGAGTTGAAACATTCTTTTGATTGATCAGTGTGTAAAGAGTCTTTTTGTAGAATCTGCAAAGGGATATTTGTGAACGTTTTGAGGCTTACGGTGAAAAAAGAAATATCTTCACATAAAAACTAGAGAGAAGCTTTCTGAGAAAACTCTTTGTGATGTGCATACATCTCACAGATTTGAACCTTTCTTTTGATTGAGCAATTTGGAAAAAGTACTTTTGTAGAATCTGTAAAGGAATATTTGTGAGCACTTTGAGGCCTATGGTGAAAAAGCAAGTATCTTCACATGAAATCTACACAGAAGCATTCTGAGAAACTTCTTTGTGATGTGTGCATTCATCACACAGAGTTGAACCTTTATTTTGATTGAGCAGTTTGGAAACAGTCTTTTCGTGGAATCTGAATGTGGATATTTGGAGTGCTTTGAGGCCTATGGTGAAAAAGGAAATATATTCACATAAAAAGTAGACAGAAGGTTTCTGAGAAACTTCTTTGAGATGTGTGCATTCATCTCACAGTGTTCGATAATTCTTTTTATTGAGTGGTTTGGAAACAGTCTTTTTGTAGAATCTGCAAAGGGATATTTATGAGGGCTTTGAGGCCTATGCTGAAAAAGGAAATATCTTCACAGAAAAACTATAAAGGAAGTTTCTGAGAAACTTCTTTGTGGTGTGTGCATTCATCTCACCGAGTTGAAGCATTCTTTGGATCGAGCAGTTTGGAAACAGTCTTTTTGTACAATCTGCAAAGGGATATTAAGGAGCGCATTGAGGCCTATGGTGAAAAAGGAAATATCTTCACATAAAAACTAGAAAGAAGCATTCTGAGAAGCTGCTTTAAGATATGTGCATTCATCTCACAGAGGTAAACGTTTCTTTTCATTGAGCAGTTTGTAAACTCTGTTATTCTAGAATCTACAAAGTGATATTTTTGAGTGTTTTGAGACCCAGGTTGAAAAAGGAACTATCTTCACATTAAAAACTAGTGAGAAACTTGCTGAGAAACTACTTTCTGATGTGTGCATTCATCACACAGAGTTGAAAATTTCTTTTGATGGGGCAGTTTGGAAACATCTTTTGGTAGATTCTGCAAAGGTATATTTGAGAGTCCATTGAGGCCTATGTTCAAAAAGGAAATATCTTCACATAAAAACGAGAAGGAAGTTTTCTGAGAATCTTCTTTGTGATGTGCACATTCATCTCACAGGGTTGAACCATTCTGCTTATTGAGCAGTTTGGAAACAGTCTTTTTGTAGAAACTGCAAAGGGATATCTGGGAGAGCGTTGAGGCTTATGGTGAAAAAGGAAATATCTTCACATAAAAGGTAGAAAGAAATTTTCTGAGTAACTCTTTTGTGACGTGTGCATTCATCACACAAAAGTAAAAGTTTCTCCCATTGAGCAGTTAATTTTTATGTGAAGATATTTCCATTTTCATCATAGACCTCGAACCGCCTACATATATCCCTTTGCAGATTCTACAAAAAGACTGTTTTCAAACGGCTTAAAGAAGGCCTCCACTCTGTGAGATGAAAGCACACATCACAGAGAAGTTTCTCAGAAAGTTTCTGTCTAGTTTTTATTTGTTGATACTCTCTTTTTCACCATAGGCCTAAAACCGCTCATAAATAACCCTTTGCAGATTCTACAAATGACTGTTTCCAAACTACTCAATCAAAAGGAAGGTTCAATTCTGTGAGGTGAATGCACACATCACAAAGATGTTTCTCAGAAAGCTTCTCTCTAGTTTTTATTTGAAGATGTTTCCTTTTTCAATATAGGCCTCAAAGCCCTCACAAATGTCCCTTTACAGATTTTACAAAAAGACTGTTCCCAAACTGCCCAACCTAAACAAAGCTTCAACTCTTTGAGATGAATGCACACATCCCAAAGAAGTTTCTCAGAATGCTTCTGTCTAGTTTTTATGTGAAGATATTTCCTTTTTCACAATAGGCCTCAAATTGCTCACAAATGTCCCTGTGCAGGTTCTACATAAAGACTGTTTCCAAACAGTTCAATGAAAAAAAGTTTCGTCCTGGCATGGTGGCTCACACCTGTAATCCCAGCACTTTGGGAGACTGAGGCAGGTGGATCATGAAGTCTGGAGATCGAGACCATCCAGGCTAACAAAGTGAAATCCCGTCTCTACTAAAAATACAAAAAATTAACCGGGCAGGGTGACGGGCTCCTGTAGTCCCAGCTACTTGGGAGGCTGAGGCAGGAGAATGGCATGAACCCAGGAGGTGGAGCTTGCAGTGAGCCAAGATAGCACCACTACACTCCAGCCTGGCCGAAAGAGCAAGACTCTATCTCAAAAAAAAAAAAGAAAAAAGAAAAGAAAGTTTCAACTCTGTGAGATGAAAGCACACAACACAACGAAGTTTCTCAGAATGCTTCTGTCTAGTTTTTATATGAAGATATTTCCTTTTTCACCATAGGCCTCAATGGGTTCACAAATATTCCTATGCAGATTGTACAGAAAGAACGCTTCCAAACTGATCAATCAAAAGGAAGCTTCAACTCTGTGAGATGAATGCACACATCACAAAGAAGTTTCTCAGACAGTTTCTGTCTAGTTGTTTTGTGACGATGTTTCCTTTTTCATCATAAACCTCAAATTGTTCACAAATATCATCACCTTGCAGATTATACGAAAATACAGCTCCCAAACTGCTCAATCAAAACAAAGATTCAACTCTGTGAGATGAATGCACACATCACGAAGAAGTTTCACAGAAAGTTTCAGTCTAGATTTTATTTGTGGATATTTCCTTTTTCACCTTAGGCCTCAAACTGCTCACAAATATACCTTTGCAGATTCTCCAAAGAGACTGTTTCCAAACTGCTCAATCAAAACACTGGTTCAACTCTGTGAGATGAATGCACACATCACAAAGAAGTTTCTCAGAATGCTTCTCTATAGTTTTTATGAGAATATATTACCTTTTTCACCATATGCCGCAACATTTTCACCAATATCCCTATGCAATTTCTATAAAAATACTGCTTCCAAAATTCTGAATCAAAAGGAAGCTTCAAATCTGTGAGTTGAATGTATACTTCACAAAGAAGTTTCTCAGAAAGATTCTGTTTAGTTTTCATGTGCATGTATTTCCTTTTTCACCATATAGCTCAAAGTGCCCAGAAATATCACTTTGCAGATTCTAACAAAAAACTGTTTCCAAAATGCTCAATCAAAAGAAAGGTTCAAACCTGTGAGATGAATGCACCCATCACAAAGAAGTTTCACAGAAAGATTCTGTCCAGAATTCATTAGCAGTTATTTCCCTTTTCACAATAAGCCTGAAAGGGCTCATAAATATCCCTTGGCAGAATCTACAAAAGGACTGTTTACAAACTGCTCAATCAAAAGAAAGTTTTGACTCTGTGTGATGAATCCACACATCAAAAAGAATATTCCCAGAAAGATTCTGTCTAGTTTTTATATGGACACATTTCATTTTTCACCATAGGTGTCAAACCTCCTACATATATACCTCTGCAGATTCTTCAAAAAGCCTGTTTCCAAACTGCTCAATCAGAAGAAAGGTTCCACCCTGTGAGATGAATGCACACATGACAAAGAAGTTTCTCAGAAAACTTTTGTCTAGTTATTATGTGAAGACATTTCTTTTTTCACCATAGGCCAAAAATGGATCAGAAATATCCCTTTGCAGATTCTACAAAAAGATTGTTTCCAAACTGCTCAATCAAAAGAAAGTTCAAACCTGTGAGATGAATGCACACATCACAAAGAAGTTTCTCAGAAACTTCTGTCTGCTTTTCTGTAAATATATTTCCTTTCTCACCATGAGCCACAAACTGCCCACAAATATTCTTTTGCAGATACTCCAAAAAGACTGTTTACAAAGTGTTCAATCAAAAGAAAGGTTCAACTCTGTTTGATGAATGCACACATCACAAAGAAATTTATCAGAAACCTTCTGTGTAGTTTTTATTTGAAGATATTTCCTTTTTCATCCTAAGCCTCAAAGCGTTCACAAATATCACTTTGCAGATTCTACAGATAGACTTTTTCCAAACTACTCAATCAAAAGAAAGGTTTAACTCTTTGAGTTGAATGCACACATCACAAAGAAGTTTCTCAGAATGCTTCTGTCTAGTTTTTTGTGAAGATATTTTGTTTTCCACCATAGGCCATAAAGCGCTTGAAATATCCACTTGCAGATTCATCAAAAAGAGTTTTTCAAAACTGCTCAACCAAAAGAAAGATTTAACTCTGTGAGTTGAATGCACACATCACAAAGCAGTTTCTCAGTATGTTTCTGTCGAGTTTTTATGTGAAGATATTTCCTTTTTCACTAGAGTCCGCAAAGTGTTCCAAATATCCAATTTCAGATTCTACAAAAAGAGTGTTTGAAAACTGCTCAAACAAAAGAAAGGTTCAACTCTGTGAGCTGAATGCACACAGCACAGAGAAGTTTCTCTGATTGCTTCTGTCTAGTTTTCATGTGAAGATATTTCCTATTCCACCATAGGCCACAAAGCGCACAAAATATCCACTTGCAGATTCTACAAAAAGTGTGTTTCAAAACTCCCAATGAAAAGTAATACTCAATTCTGTGAGGTGAATGCACACATCACAAAGAAGTTTCTCAGAATGCTTCTGTCTAGTTTTTATGTGAAGATATTTCCTTTTCCACTAGAGGTGGCCAAGCGCTCAGCATATCCACTTGCAGATACAACAAAAAGAGTGTTTCAAAACTGCTCAATCAAAAGAAATGTTCAAATCTGTGAGGTAAATGCACACATCACAAAGAAGTTTCTCAGAATGCTTCTGTCTAATTTTTATGTGAAGATATTTCCTTTTCCACCACAGGCCTTAAAGTGCTCTAAATATCTAAATATACTACAAAAAGACTATTTCCAAACTGCTCAGACAAAACAGTTGTTCAACTCTATGAGTTGAATGCACACATCACAAAGAAATTTCTCAGATTGCTTCTGTGTAGTTTTTATGTGAAGATATTTCCTTTTCTATCGTAGGCCACCAATCGCTCCAAATATTCACTTGCAGATTCTACAAAAAGAGTGTTTCAAAACTGCTGAATGAAAAGAAAGGTTCAACTCTGTGAGATGAATGCAAACATCACAAAGAAGTTTCTCAGAATGCTTCTGTTTAATTTTTATGTTAAAGTATTTCCTTTTCCACCGTAGGCCTCAAAGCATTCCAAATATCCACTTGCAGATACTACAAAAAGAGTGTTTCAAAACTGCTCAATCAAAATAAAGGTGCAATTATGTGAGAGGAATGCATACATGACAATGAACTTTCTCAGAATGCTTCTGTCAAGTTTTAATGTGAAAATATTTCCTTTCAAATCTAGACCTCAAAGCGCTACAAAATCCAATTGCAGATTCTAAGAAAAGAGTGTTTCAAAATTGCTGGATCAAAAGAAACTTTCAACTCAGCGAGATGAATGCACCCATCAAAAAGAAGTTTCTCAGAAGGCTTCTGTCTAGTTTTTCTGTGAAGATATTTCCAAGTGGAGGCTGCAAAGCACTCCAAATATCCACTTGCAGATTCTATAAAAAGAGGGTTTCAAAACTGCTCAATGAAAAGAAAGATTCAACTCTGTGAGGTAAATGCACACATCACAAAGAAGTTTCTCTTAATGCTTCGGTCTAGTTTTTATGTGAAGATATTTCTTTTTCCACTAGAGGCCACAAAAGCCCTCCAAATATTCACTTGCAGATTCTTCAAAAGAGTGTTTCAAAGCTGCTCAATCGAAATAAATGTTTAACTATGTGAGGTCAATGCAAATATCACAAAGAAGTTTCTGAGAATACTTCTATCTAGTTTTTATGTGAAGATATTTCCTTTTCCACCATAAGCCTCAAAGTGCCCCAAATATACACTTGCAGATACTACAGAAATACTGTTTCTAAACTGTCAGTGAAAAGAATGTTTCAACTCTGAGAGTCGAATACAAACATCACAAGGAATTCTCTCATAATGCTTCTCTGTAGTTTTTATGTGAAGATATTTCCTTTTCCACCAAAGGCCTCAAAGCACTCCATGTATCCAACTGCAGATTCTAAAAAAAAGCCTCTTTCCAAACTGCTCAATCAATAGAAAGGTTCAGCTCTGTGAGTTGAATGCACACATCACAAAGAATTTTCTCAGAAAGCTCTGTATAGTTTTTAAGTGAAGATATTTTCTTTTCCACCTTAGGCCTCAAAGCGCTCCAAATATCATTGCAGATTCTACAAAAAGTGTGTTTCAAAACTGCTCAATCCAAAGAAAGTTCTAACCCTGTGAGTTTAATGCACACATCAGAAAGAGGTTTCTCAGAATTCTTCTGTCTAGGTTTTAGGTGAAGATATTTCCTTTTCCACTTTAGGCACCAAAGCTCTCCAAATATCCACTTGAAGATCCTACAAAAAGAGTGTTTCAAAACTGTTCAATGAAAAGAAAGGTTCAACTCTTTGATATGAATTGAATGCACACATCACAAAGAAGTTTCTCAGAATGCTTTTCTCTAGTTTTTGTGTGAAAATATTTCCTTTTCCATAATTGGCTGCAGAGCGTTCAAAATATCCACACGCAGATATTACAAAAAAATTGTTTCCAAACTGCTCAATCAAAAGAGTGGTTCAGAGGAAGGGCCAAGATGGCCGAAAAGGAACAGCTCCGGTCTACAGCTCCCAGGGTGAGCGACACAGAGGACGGGTGATTTCTGCATTTCCATCTGAGGTACCATGTTCATCTCACTAGGGAGTGCCAGATAGTGGGTGCAGGTCAGTGGGTGAGCGCACCGTGCGCCAGCCGAAGGAGGAGTGAGGCATTGCCTCACTCGGGAAGTGCAAGGGGTCAGGGAGTTCACTTTCCAGGGGTGACAGACGGCACCTGGAAAATCGGGCCACTCCCACCCGAATACTGTGCTTTTCCGAGGGGCTTAGGAAACGCTGCCCCAGGAGATTATAGCCCACACCTGGCTCAGAGGGTCCTATGCCCACGGAGTCTCACTGATTGCTAGCACAGCAGTCTGAGATCAAACAGCATGGCGGCAGCGAGGCTGGGGTATGGGCGCCCGCCATTGCCCAGGCTCGCTTAGGTAAACAAAGCAGCCTGGAAGGTTGAACTGGGAGGAGCCCACCACAGCTCAAGGAGGCCTGCCTGCCTCTGTAGGCTCCAACTCTGGGGGCAGGGCACAGACAAACAAAAAGACAGCAGTAACCTCTGCAGACTTAAATGTCCCTGTCTGACAGCTGTGAGGAGAGCAGTGGTTCTCCCAGCACGCAGCTGGAGATCTGAGAATCGGCAGACTGCCTCCTCAAATGGGTCCCTGAACCCTGACCCCCAAGCAGCCTAAATAGGAGGCACCCCCAAAAAGGGCAGACTGAAAACTCACACTGCCGGCCAGGTACTCCAACAGACCTGCAGCTGAGGGTCCCGTCTGTTAGAATGAAAACTAACAGAAAGGACATCCACATCAAAAACCCATCTGTACATCACCATCATTAAAGACCAAAAGCAGATAAAACCACAAAGATGGGGAAAAAACAGAGCAGAAAAACTGGAAACTCTAAAAAGCAGAGTACCTCTCCTCATCCAAAGGAACACAGTTCCTCACAAGCAACGGAACAAAGCTGGACGGAGAATGACTTTGACGAGCTGAGAGAAGGCTTCAGACGATCAAATTACTCCGAGCTACGGGAGGATATTCAAACCAAAGGCAAAGAAGTTGAAAACTTTGAAAAAAATTTAGAAGAATGTATAACTAGAGTAACCAATACAGAGAAGTGCTTAAAGGAGCTGATGGAGCTGAAAACCAAGGCTCAAGAACTACGTAAAGAATGCAGAAGCCTCAGGAGCTGATGCGATCAAATGGAAGAAAGGGTATCAGCCCTGGAAGATGAAAATGAATGAAATGAAGCGAGAAGGGAAGTTTAGAGAAAAAAGAATAAAAAGAAACGAGCACAGCCTCCAAGAAATGTGGGACTATGTGAAAAAACCAAATCTATGTCTGATTGGTGTACCTGAAAGTGACGGGGAGAATGGAAACAAGTTGGAAAACACTCTGCAGGATATTATCCAGGAGAACTTTCCCAATCTAGCAAGGCAGGCCAACATTCAGATTCAGGAAATACAGAGAACACCACATAGATACTCCTCGAGAAGAGCAACTCCAAGACACACAATTGTCAGATTCAGCAAAGATGAAATGAAGGAAAAAATGTTAAGGTCAGCCAGAGAGAAAGTTCGGGTTACCATCAAAGGAAAGCCCATCAGACTAACAGTGAATCTCTCAGTAGAAAATCTACAAGCCAGAAGAGAGTGGGGGCCAATATTCAACATTCTTAAAGAAAAGAATTTTCAACCCAGAATTTCATATCCAGCCAAACTAAGGTTCATAAGTGAAGGAGAAATAAAATACTTTACAGACAAGCAAATGCTGAGAGATATTGTCACCAGCAGGCCTGCCTTAAAAGAGCTCCTGAAGGAAGCGCTAAACATGGAAAGGCACAACCGGTTCCAACCACTGCAAAATCATGCCAAAATGTAAAGACCATCGAGACTAGGAAGAGACTGCATCAACTAACGAGCAAGATAACCAGCTGACATCATAATGACAGGATCAAATTCACACATAACAATATTAACTTTAAATGTAAATGGACTAAATGCTCCAATTAAAAGACACAGACTGGCAAATTGGATGAAGACTCAAGACCCATCAGTGTGCTGTATTCAGGAAACCCATCTCAAATGCAGAGACACACATAGGCTCAAATAAAAGGATGGAGGAAGATCTACCAAGCAAACGGAAAACAAAAAAAGGCAAGGGTTGCAATCCTAGTCTCTGATAAAACAGACTTTAAACCAACAAAGATCAAAAGAGACAAAGAAGGCCATTACATAATGGTAAAGGGATTAATTCAACAAGAAGAGCTAACTATCCTAAATATATATGCACCCAATACAGGAGCACCCAGATTCATAAAGCAAGTCCTGAGTGACCTACAAAGAGACTTAGACTCCCACACATTAATAATGGGAGACTTTAACACCCCACTGTCAGCATTAGACAGATCAACGAGACAGAAAGTCAACAAGGATACACAGGAATTGAACTCAGCTCTGCACCAAGCCGACCCAATAGACATCTACAGAACTCTCCACCCCAAATCAACAGAATATACATTTTTTTCAGCACCACACCACACCTATTCCAAAACTGACCACATACTTGGGAGTAAATCTCTCCTCAATAAATGTAAAAGAACAGAAATTATAACAAACTATCTCTCAGATCACAGTGCAATCAAGCTAGAACTCAGGATCAAGAATCTCACTCAAAACCACTCAACTACATGGAAACTGAACAACCTGCTCCTGAATGACTACTGGGTACATAACGAAATGAAGGCAGAAATAAAGATGTTCTTTGAAACCAACGAGAACCAAGACACAACATACCAGAATCTCTGGGATGCATTGAAAGCAGTGTGTAGAGGGAAATTTATAGCACTAAATGCCTACAAGAGAAAGCAGGAAAGATCCAAAATTGACACCCTAACATCACAATTTAAATAACTAGAAAAGCAAGAGCAAACACATTGAAAAGCTAGCAGAAGGCAACAAATAACTAAAATCAGAGCAGAACTGAAGGAAAAAGAGACAAAAAAAACCCTTCAAAAAATTAATGAATCCAGGAGCTGGGTTTATGAAAGGATCAACAAAATTGATAGACCGCTAGCAAAATTAATAAAGAAAAAAAGAGAGAAGAATCAAATAGATGCAATAAAAAATGATAAAGGGGTTATCACCACCGATCCCACAGAAATACAAACTACCATCAGAGAATACTACAAACACCTCTATGCAAATAAACTAGAAAATCTAGAAGAAATGGATAAATTCCTCACACACACACCCTCCCAAGACTAAACCAGGAAGAAGTTGAATTTCTGAATAGACCAATAACAGAAGATGAAATTGTGGCAATAATCAATAGCTTACCAACAAAAAAATCCAGGACCAGATGGGTTCACAGCCAAATTCTACCAGAGGTACAAGGAGGAACTTGTACCATTCCTTCTGATACTATTCCAATCAATAGAAAAAGAGGGAATCCTCCCTAACTCATTTTATGAGGCCAGCATCATCCTGATACCAAAGCCTGGCAGAGATACAACAAAAAAAGAGAATTTTAGACCAATATCCTTGATGAACATTGATGTAAAAATCCTCAATAAAATACTGGCAAACAGAATCCAGCAGCACATCAAAAAGCTTATCCAGCATGATCAAGTGGCCTTCATCCCTGGGATGCAAGTCTGGTTCAATATACGCAAATCAATAAATGTAATCCAGCATATAAACAGAACCAAAGACAAAAACCACATGATTATCTCAATAGATGCAGAAAAGGCCTTTGACAAAATTCAACAACCCTTCATGCTAAAAACTCTCAATAAATTAGGTATTGATGGGACGTATCTCAAAATAATAAGAGCTATCTATGAGAAACCCACAGCCAATATCATACTGAATGGGCAAAAACTGGAAGCATTCCCTTTGAAAACTGGCACTAGACAGGGATGCCCTCTCTCACCACTTCTATTCAACATATTGTTGGTAGTTCTGGCCAGGGCAATTAGGCAGGAGAAGGAAATAAAGGGTATTCAATTAGGAAAACAGGAAGTCAAATTGTCCTTGTTTGCAGATGACATGATTGTATATCTAGAAAACCCCATCGTCTCAGCCTAAAATCTCCTTAAGCTGATAAGCAACTTCAGCAAAGTCTCAGAATACAAAATCTATGTACAAAAATCACAAGCATTCTTATACATCAATAACAGACAAACAGAGAGACAAATCATGAGTGAACTCCCATTCACAATTGCTTCAAAGAGAATAAAATAACTAGGAATCCAACTTACAAGGGATGTGATGGACCTCTTCAAGGAGAACTACAAACCATTGCTCAAGGAAATAAAAGAGGATAAAAACAAATGGAAGAAAATTCCATGCTCATGGGTACGAAGAATCAATATCGTGAAAATGGCCATCGTTCACAAGGTAATTTACAGATTCAGTGCCATCGCCATCAAGCTACCAATGACTTTCTTCACAGAATTGGAAAAAACTACTTTAAAGTTCATATGGAAACAAAAAAGCGTCCGCATCGCCAAGTCAATCCTAAGCCAAAAGAACAAAGCTGGAGGCATCACACTACCTGACTTCAAACTATACTATAAGGCTACAGTAACAGAAACAGCATGGTACTGGTACCAAAACAGAGATATAGATCAATGGAACAGAACAGAGCCGTCAGAAATAATGCCACATATCTACAACTCTCTGATCTTTGACAAACCTGAGAAAAACAAGAAATGGGGAAATGATTCCCTATTTAATAAATGGTGCTGGGAAAACTGGCTAGCCATATGTAGAAAGCTGAAACTGGATCCCTTCCTTACACCTTATACAAAAATCAATTCAAGATGGATTAAAGACTTAAATGTTAGACCTAAAACCATAAAAACCCTAGAAGAAAACCTTCGCATTACTATTCAAGACATAGGCATGGGCAAGGACTTCACGTCTCAAACACCAAAAGCAATGGCAACAAAAGCCAAAACTGACAAATGGGATCTAATTAAACTCAAGAGCTTCTGCATAGCAGAAGAAACTACAATCAGAGTGAACAGGCAACCTACAAAATGGGAGAAAATTTTCACAACCTACTCATCTGACAAAGCGCTAATATCCAGAATCTACAATGAACTCCAACAAATTTACAAGAAAAAATCAAACAACCCCATCAAAAAGTGGGCGAAGGACATGAACAGACACTTCTCAAAAGAAGCATTATGCAACCAAAAAACACATGAAAAAATGCTCATCATCACTGGCCATCAGAGAAATGCAAATCAAAACCACAATGAGATACCATCTCACACCAGCTAGAATGGCAATCATTAAAAAGTCAGGAAACAACAGGTGCTGGAGAGGATGTGGAGAAATTGGAACACTTTTACACTGTTGGTGGGACTGTAAACTAGTTCAACCCTTGTGGAAGTCAGTGTGGCAATTTCTCAGGGATCTAGAACTAGAAATTCCATTCGACCAAGCCATCCCATTACTCGGTATATACCTAAAGGACTATAAATCATGCTGCTATAAAGACACATGCACACGTATGTTTATTGTGGCATTATTCACAATAGCAAAGACTTGGAACCAACCCAAATGTCCAACAATTATAGACTGCATTAAGAAAATGTGGCACATATACACCATGGAATACTATGCAGCCATAAATAATGATGAGTTCATGTCTTTTGTAGGGACATGGATGAAATTGGAAATCATCATTCTCAGTAAACTATCGCAAGAACAAAAAACCAAACACCGCATATTCTCACTCATAGGTGGGAATTGAACAATGGGAACACATGGACACAGAAGGGGAACATCACACTTTGGGGACTGTTGTGGGGTGTGGGGAGGGGGGAGCGATAGCATTGGGAGATATACCTAATGCTGGACGACGAGTTGGTGGGTGCAGCGCACCAGCATGGCACATGTATACATATGTAACTTTCCTGCCCATTGCGCACATGTAACATAAATCCTAAAGTATAATAATAAATTGTTAAAAAATTGTATATTTAAAAAAATAATAATAATAAAAGAGTGGTTCAACTCTCCAAGATGAATGCACACATCACTAATAAGTTTCTCAGAATACTTCTGTCTAGTTTTTATGTGAAGATATTTCCTTTTCAAATACAGGCCTCTAAGTGCTCCAAATATACATTTGTGGATGCTACAAAAAGAAAGTTTCCAAACTGTTCAATCAAAAGATAGGTTAAACTCTGTGAGTTGAATGCACACATCTCAAAAGACGTTTCTCAGAATGCTTCACTCTAGTTTTTATGTGAAGATATTTCCTTTTCCACCAGAGGCTGCAAAGCACTCCAAATATCCATTTACAGATTCTACAAAAAGACTGTTTCCAAACTGCTCAATCAAAAGTAAGTTTCAGCTCTGTAAGAAGAAGGCACACATCACAAATAAATTTCTCAGAAGATTTCTGTCTAGTTTTTATGTGAAATTATTTTCAGTTTCCCTAGAGGCCACAAAGCGCTCTGAAATATCCATTTGCAGATTCTAGAAGTGATGGATTCAAATCTGCTCAAACTAAAGAAAGGTTCAACTCTGTGAGATGAATGCACACATCACAAAGAAGTTTCTCAGAATGCTTCTGTGTAGTTTTGATGTGAAGATATTTCCTTTTCAAGTACAGGCCACAAAGCGCTCCAATTATCCACTTACAGATTCTATAAAAAGAGTGTTTCAAAACTTCTCGATCAAAAGAAAGATTCCACTCTGTGAGATGAACGCACACATCATAAATAAGGTTCTCAGAAAGTTTCTGTCTAGTTTTTATTTCAAGATATTTCCTATTGCCCCAGAGACGACAATGGGTTCAAAATATCCCTTTGCAGACAGCACAAAATGACTGTTGCCAAACTGCTCAATCAAAAGAAAGGTTTACTTCTGTTATATGAATGTACACATCACAAAGAAGTTTCCCAGAATGCTTCTGTCTAGTTTGAATGTGAAGATGTTTCCCTTTCCACTTTGTCTGCAAAGTGCTCCATATATCCATTTGCAGATTCTACAAAAAGACTGTTTCCAAACTGCTCAATCAAAAGGAAGATTCAAATCTGTTAGATGAATGCACAAGTCATAGGAAGTTACTCAGAATGCTTCTGTATAGTTTTTATGTAAAGTTATTTCCTTTTCCACTATAGGGCACAAAGTGCTCCAAATATAAATGTGCAGATTCTATAAAAAGTGGGTTTCCAAATTGCTCAAACAAAAGAAAGCTTCAACTCTCTGTGATGAATGCACACATCACAGAGAAGTTTCTCAGAATGCTTCTGTCTAGGTTTTATGTGAAGATAGATCCCTTTTCCTCTATAGGCCCCAAAATGCTACAAATATCCACTTGAAGATACTACAAGAAGAGTGTTTCAAAACTACTCAATCAAAAGAAAGTTTCCATTCTGTGAAATGAATGCAAACATAGAAAAGAAGTTCCTCAGAATGCTTCTGTCAAGTTTTTATGCGAATATATTTCCTTTTTCAACGTAAAAAGCCTAAAAGGCACTCCAAATATCCATTTGCAGATAGTCCAGAAAGACGGCTTCCAAACTGCTCAATCAAAAGAAAGGTTCAAATCTGTGAGATGAATCCACACATCAGAAGGAAGTTTCTCAGAATGTTTCTGTCTAGTTCTTATCTGAAGATATTTCCCATTTCCCCAGAGGCCTCAGTGGCCTGACAAATATCCCTCTACAGAGTCTACAAAATGACTGTTTCCAAACTGCTCAATCGATACAAAGTTTCAAGTCTATGAAATGAATGCACACATCACAAAGAAGTTTCTCAGAATGCTTCTGTCTATTTTTTATATGAAGATATTTCTTTTTCAACATAGGTTTCAAAGTGCTCCAAATATCCACTTGCAGATTCTACAAAAAGAGTGTTTCCAAACTGCCCAATCAAAAGAAAGTTTCAACACTGTGAGATGAAAGCACACTTCACAAATAACTTTCTCAGAAATTTTCTGTTTAGTTTTTATGTGAAGATATTTCCTATTACCCCATAGGCCTCAATGGGCTCAAAAATACCCCTTTGCAGATTCTACAAAACGACTGGTACCAAACTGCTCAATCAAAAGAAAGTTTAACTCTGTGAGATGAATGCACACATCATAAAGAAGTTTCTCAGAATGCTTCTCTCTAGATGCTATGTGAAGATATCACCTTTTCCACTCTAGGCCGCAAAGCACTCCAAATATCCACCTGCAGATTCTAAAAAAAGACTTTTTCAAAGCTGCACAATTAAAAGAAAGGTTCAACTCTGTGAGATGAAGGCACACATCACAAAGAAGTTTCTCAGAATGCTTCTTTCTAGTTTTTATGTGAAGATATTACCTTTTCCAACATAGGCCTCAAAGCGCTCCAAATATCCAATTGCAGTTTCTACAAAAACAGTGTTTCACAACTGCAAAATCAAAAGAAAGTTTCATCTCTGTGAGATGAATGCACATACCACAAAGAAGTTTCTCAGAGTGCTTCTGTGTACTTTTTAAGTGAAGATATTTCGTTTACCACCATAGGCCTCAAAGTGCTGCAAATATTCACTTGCAGATTGTACAAACAGAGTGTTTCATCACTGCTCAATAAAAAGAAATATTCAACTCTGTGAGATGAATGCAAACATCACAAAGAAGTTTCTCAGAATGCTCCTGTTTAGTTTTTATGTGAAAATATTTCCTTTTCCACCGTAGGCCCCAAGGCGCTCCAAACATCCACTTGTAGATTCTACAAAAGGACTGTTTCAAAACTGCTCAATCAAAAGAAGGATTCAACTCTGTGAGATGAATGCACACATCACAAAGAAGTTTCTCAGAATGCTTCTGTCTAGTCTTTGTGTGAAGATATTTGCTTTTCCACTCTAGGCCACAAAGTGCTCCAAATATCCAGTTGAAGATTCTACAATAAGAGTGTTTCAAAACTGCTTAATCAAAAGAAGGTTTCACATCTGTGAGTTGAATGCACACATCACAAATAAGTTCCTCAGAATGCTTCTGTCTGGTATTTATGTGAAGATATGTCCTTTTCCACCATAGGCCTCAATCCGCTCCAAATATCCATTTGCAGATACTACATAAAGATTGTTTCAAAATTGCTCAATCAAAAGAAAGAGTGAACTCTGTGAGTTCAATGCACACATAAAAAGAGAGTTTCTCAGAATGCTTCTGTTTAGTTTTTCTGTGCAGATATTTCCTTTTCCACCATAGGCCCCAAATTGCTCCAAACATCCACATGCAGATTCTACAAAAAGAGTGTTTCAAAACTGCTCAATCAAAAGAAAGGTTCAACTCTGTGAGATGAACACAGACATCACAAAGAAGTTTCTCAGAAAGCTTCTGTCTAATTTTTATATGAAGATATTTCCTTTTCCACCATAGGGCTCAAAGAGCTCCAAATATCCACTTGCAGATTCTACAAAAAGAGAGTTCCAAAACTGCTCAATCAATAGAAAGTTTCAACTCTGTGAGATGAATGCACAGATCAAAAAGGAGTTTCTCAGAATGGTTCTGTCTAATTTTCATGTGAAGATATTTCCTTTTCCACCATAGGCCACAAAGGGCTCTAAATATCCACCTGCCAATTCTACAAAAGTGTATTTCAAAACTGCTCAATCAAAAGAAAGCTTCAACTCTGTGAGTTGAATGCACTCATCACAAATAAGTTTCTCAGAATGCTCCTGTCTAGTATTAATGTGAAGATATGTCCTTTTCCACCGTATGCCTCATTCTGCTCCAAATATCCATTTGAAGATATTTAAAAAAGAGTGTTTCAAAACTGATCAATCAAAAGAAAGGTTCAACTCTGTGTGTTGAATGCACACATCACAAAGAATTTTCTCAGATTGCTTCTGTGTAGTTTTTATGTGAAGATATTTTCTTTTACATCATAGGCCCCAAAGTGCTGCAAACATCCACATGGAGATTCTGCAAAAAGAGTGTTTCAAAACTGCTCAATCACAAGCAAGGTTCAACTCGGTGAAATGAACGGACACATCACAAAGAAATTTCTCAGAATGCTTCGGTCTAATTTTTATGTGAAGATATTTCCTTTTCCACCATAGGCCTCAAAGTGCTCCAAATATCCACTTGCAGAACTTTCAAAAAGTGATTTTCAAAACTGCTCAATCAAAAGAAATGTTCAACTCTGTGTGATGAACGCACACATCACTAGGATGTTTCTCAGAATGCTTCTGTCTAATCTTTATATGAAGATATTTCCTTTTTAAACATTGACCTCAAAGCTCTCCAAATATCCACTTTCAGATTCTACAAATAGAGTGTTTAAAAACTGCTCAGTCAAAAGTAAGGTTCAAGTCTGTGAGATGAATGCACACATCACCAATAAGTTTCTCAGAATGCTTCTGTCTAGTTTTTATGTGAAGATATTTCCTTTTCCTCCACAGGCCTCAAACTTTCCAAATATCCAATTGTAGGTTCCACAAAAAGAGTGTTTTAAAACTGCTCAATCAAAATAAAGGTTCAACTCTGTGAGATGAATGCACACATCACAAAGAGGTTTCTCTGAATGCATTTGTCTAGTTTTTACATGAAGATATTTCCTTTTCCACCATAGCCCTCAAAGCGATCCAAATATCCACTTGCAGATTCTACAAAAAGAGTGTTTCAACACTGATTAATTAAAATAAAGGTTCAACTCTGTGGGACGAATCCACACATCACAAAGAAGTTTCTCAGAATGCTTCTGTCTAGTTTTTATGTGAAGATATTTTCTTTTCCAGTAAAGGTCACAAATCATGCAAAATATCCACGTCCAGATTCTACTAAAACTGTGTTTAAAAACTGCTCAATCAAAAGAACAATTAAAAGTTGTGAGTTGAATGCACACATCACAAAGGAGTTTCTCAGAATGCTTCTGTCTAGTTTTTATGTGAAGATATTTCCTTTTCCAACATAGGCCTCAAAAAGCTCCAAATATCCACTTGCAGATAGTACAAAAAGAGTGTTTCAACACTGTTCAATTAAAAAAAAAAGTTTAACTCTGTGAGATGAATGCAAACATCACAGAGAAGTTTCTCAGAATGCTCCTGTTTAGTGTTTATGTGAAGATATTTATTTTTCCACCATAGGCCCCAATGCGCTCCAAATATCCACTTGCAAATACTACAAAAGGACTGTTTCAAAACTACTCAATAAAAAGAAGGATTCAACGCTGTGAAATTAATGCACACATCACAAAGAAGTTTCTCAGAATACTTCTGTCAAGTTTTTATGTGAAGATACTCCCTTTTCACCATAGGCCTCAATGCTCTCCAAATATCCACTTGCAGATTCTACAAGAAGAGCGTTTCAAAACTGGTCATTCAAAAGAAAATTTCAACTCTGTGAGTTGAATGCACACATCACAAATAAGTTTTTCAGAATGCTTCTGTCTAATATTTATGTGAAGCTATGTCCTTTTCCACCATAGGCCTCAATCCACTCCAAATATCCATTTGCAGATACTACAAACAGAGTGTTTCAAAACTGCTGAATCAAGAGAAAGTTTCAACTCTGTGAGTTGAATGCACATATCACAAAGAAGTTTCTCACATTGCATCTCTGTAGCTTTTATGTGAAGATATTTCCTTTTCTACCATGGGCCTCAAAGTGCTCCAAATATACACTTGCAGATTATACATAAAGAGTTTTTCAAAACTGCTCAATCAAAACAAAGGTTCAACTCTGTGAGATGAATGCACACGTCAAAAAGAAGTTTCTCTGAATGCTTCGGTCTAATTTTTATTTGAAGATATTTCCTTTTCCACCATAGGGCTCAAAATGCTCCAAATATCCACTTGTAGATTCTGCAAAAACAGTGTTTGAAATCTGTTCCATCAACAGAAATGTTCAAATCTGTGGGATGAATGTGCAAATCAAAGAGAATTTTCTCAGAATGCTTCTGTCTAATTTTCATGTGAAGATATTTCCTTTTCCACCATAGGCCTCAAAGTGCTTCAATTATCCACCTGCAGATTTTACAAAAACAGTGGTTCAAAACTGCTCAATCAAAAGAAATCTTCAACTCTGTGAGATGGACGCACACATCACTAAGATGTTTCTCAGAATGCTTCTTTCTAATCTTTATATGAAGATTTTTCCTTTTCCACCATTGACCTCAAAGCTCTTAAAATATCCACCTGCAGATTCTACTAATAGAGTGTTTAAAAATTACTCATTCAAAAGAAAGTTTCAAATCTGTGAGATGAATGCACACATCACAAAGAAGTTTCTCAGAATGCTTCGGTCTTGTTTCTATGTGAAGATATTTCCTTTTGCACCATAGGCTGCAAATCGCTCCAAATATCCACTTTCAGATTTGACAAAATGAGTGTTTGTAAACTGCTCAATCAAAAGAAAGGTTCACCTTTGTGTGATGACTGCACCCATCACAAAGAAGTTTCTCAGAATGCTTCTGTCTGGTTTTTATGAGAAGATATTTTCTTTTACACCATAGACCACAAATCACTCCAAATATCCTCTTGCAGATTCTACAAATACAGTGGTTCAAAACTGATCAATCAAAAGAAATGTTCAACACTGTGAGATGAGTGCACACATCACAAAGAAGTTTCTCAGAATGCTTCTCTCTGGTTTTTATGTGAAGATATTTCCTTTTCCACCATGGGCCTCAAAACGCTCCAAATATCCACTTGCAGAATATACAAAAAGAGTTTTTCAAAACTGCTCAATCAAAAGAAAGGTTCAACTCTGTGAGATGAATGCACACATTATAAAGAAGTTTCTCAGAATGCTTCTGTCTAGTTTTTATGTGAAGATATTTCCTTTTCCACTAGAGGCTGCAAAGTGCTCAAAATATCCCCTTGCAGATACAACAAAAAGAGTGTTTCAAAACTGCTCAATCAAAAGAAAGTTTCGACTCTGTGAAGTGAATGCAAACATCACAAAGAAATTTCTCATATTGCTTCTGTCTAGTATTTATGTGAAGATTTTTCCTTTTCCTCCATAGGCCTCAAACCACTCCAAATATCGATTTGCAAATACTACAAAAAGAGTGTTTCAAAACTCTCGAACCAAAAGAAAAGTTCAACTCTATGAGTTGAACACACACATCAAAAAGTAGTATCACAGAATGTTTCTGTGTAGTTTTCATGTGAAGATATTTTCTTTTCCACCAGAGACCCCAAGGTGCTCCAAATATCCACATGCAGATTATACAAAAAGAGTGTTTCAAACCTGCTCAGTCAAAACAAAGTTTGAACTCTGTGCAATTAAGGCACACATCACCAAGAAGATTCTCAGAATGCTTCTGTCTAGATTTATGTGAAGATATTTCCTTTTCCACCATAGGCCTCAAAGTCGTGTATATATTCAATAGCAGATCTACAAAAAGAGTGTTTCCAAACTGCTCAATCAAAAGAAATGCTAAACTCTGTGAGATGAACTGCACATATCACAAAGTAGTTTCTCAGAATGCTTCTGTGTAGTGTTTATGTGAAGATATTTCCTTTTCCAACACAGGCCTTGAAGTGCTCCAAATTTCCACTTGCAGATTCTACAAAAACAGTGTTTCCAAACTGCTCAATGAAAAGAAAGCTTCCACTATATGAGATGAATCCACACATCAAAAAATACTTTCTCAGAATGCTTCTGAGTAGTTTTAATGTGAAGATATTTCCTTTTCCACAATAGGCCTAAAAGCACTACAGGTATCCACTTGCAGACTCTACAAAAAGTGTTTCCAAACTGCTCAATCAAAAGAAACTTTCAACTCTGTGAGATGAATGCACACATCACAAAGAAGTTTATCAGAATGCTTCTGTGTAATTTTTTATGTGAACATACTACCTTTTCCACCATAGGCCACTAAGGGCTCCAAATATACACTGACAGATTTTACAAAAAGAGAGTTTCAAAGCCGCTCTATCAAAATACAGGTTCAACTCTGCGAGTTGAATGCGCACATCACAAAGAATTTTCTCAGAATGCATCTGTGTAGTTTTATGTGAAGGTTCTTCCTTTTCCGCCATAGGCCTCAAAGCGCTCCAAATATCCAATTGCAGATTCTACAAAAAGAGTGTTTCAAAACTGCTCCATCAAAAGAAGGGTTCAATTCTGGGAGATGAATGCACACATCACAAAGAAGTTTCTCGGAATGCTTCTGTGTAGTTTTTATGTGACGATATTTCCTTTTCCAAATAGGACACTAAGGTCTCTAAATATCCACTTTCAGATTCTACAAAAAGAGAGATTCAAAACTGCTCTATCAAAAGATAGTTTCAACTCAGTGAGTTGAATGCACACATCACAGAGAAGTTTCTCAGAATGCTCCTGTCTGTTTTTTATGTGAAGATATTTCCTTTTCCACCATAGACCTCAAAGCGCTCCAAATATCCACTTGTAGATTCTGCAAAAAGAGATTTTCAATACTGCTCTATTAAAAGATAGGTTCAACTCTGTGAGTTGAATGCACACATTACAGAGAAGTTTCTCAGAATGTTTCTGTGTAGTTTTTATGTGAAAATATTTCCTTTTCCACCATAGGATTCAAAGCGCTCCAAATATCCACTTGTAGATTCTACAAAAAGAATGTTTCCAAACTGCTCAATCAGCAGAAAATTCAACTCGGTGAGATGAATGCACACATCACAAAGAAGTTTCTGAGAATGCTTCTGTCTAGTTTTTATGTGAAGATATTCCTCTTTTAAAAGATATGTTGAACACGTGTGTTGAAAGCACACATCACAAAGAAGTTTCTCAGAATGCTTCTGTGTGTTTACAGCAGCATGATTTATAGTCCTTTGGGTATATACCCAGTAATGGGATGGCTGGGTCAAATGGTATTTCTAGTTCTAGATCCCTGAGGAATCGCCACACTGATTTCCACAATGGTTGAACTAGTTTACAGTCCCACCAACAGTGTAAAAGTGTCCCTATTTCTCCACATCCTCTACAGCACCTGTTGTTTCCTGACTTTTTAATGATCGCCATTCTAAGTGGTGTGAGATGGTAGCTCATTGAAGCTTTGATTTGCATTTCTCTGATGGCCAGTGATGATGAGCATTTTTATATGTGTCTTTTAGCTGCATAAATGTCTTCTTTTGAGAAGTGTCTGTTCATATCCTTCACTCACTTTTTGATGGGGTTGTTTTTTTTTTCTTGTAAATTTGTTTGAGTCCATTGTAGATTGTGGATATTAGCCCTTTGTCAGATGAGTAGGTTGCGAAAATTTTCTCCCACTTTGTAGGTTGCCTGTTCACTCGGTTGGTAGTTTCTTTTGCTGCACAAAAGCTCTTTAGTTTAATTAGATCCCATTTGTCAATTTTGGCTTTTGTTGCCATTGCATTTGGTGTTTTATACGTGAAGTCCTTGCCCATGCCTATGTCCTGAATGGTAATGCCTAGGTTTTCTTCTAGGGTTTTTATGGTTTTAGGTCTAATGTTTAAGTCTTTATCTATCTTGAATTAATTTTTGTAAAATGTGTAAGGACGGGATCCAGTTTCAGCTTTCTACATATGGCTAGCCAGGTTTCCCAACACCATTTTTTAAATAGGGAATCCTTTCCCCATTGCTTGTTTATCTCAGGTTTGTCAAAGATCATATAGCTGTAGATATGCAGCGTTATTTCTGAGGGCTCCATTGTGTTCCATTGATCTATATCTCTGTTTTGTTACCAGTACCGTGCTGTTTTGGTTACTGTAGCCTTGTAGTATAGCTTGAAGTCAGGTAGCGTGATGCCTCCAGCTTTGTTCTTTTGGCTTAGGGTTGACTTGGTGATGCACATGTATGTTTATTGTGGCACTATTCACAAGAGCAAAGACTTGGAACCAACCCAAATGTCCAACAATGATAGACTGGATTAAGAAAATGTGGCACATATACACCATGGAATACTATGCAGCCATAAAAAATGATGAGTTCATGTCCTTTGTAGGGACATGGATGAAATTGGAAATCATCTTTCTCAGTAAACTATCGCAAGGACAAAAAACCAAACACCGCATGTTCTCACTCATAGATGGGAATTGAACAACGAGAACACATGGACACAAGAAGGGGGACATCACACTCTGCGGACTGTTGTGGGGTGGGGGGAGAGGGGAGGGATAGCATTACGAGATATACCGAATGCTAAATGGCGAGTTAATGGGTGCAGCACACCAGCACGTCACATGTATACATATGTAACTAACCTGCACACTGTGCACACATACCCTAAAACTTAAAGTATAGTAATAATAAAAAAAGAATGCTTCTGTGAGGTTTTTATGTGAAGATGTTTCCTTTTCCACCACAGGCTACAAAGGTCTCCAAATATGCAGATCCTACAAAAAGGGAGTTTCAAAACTGCTCTTTTGAAAGATATGTTGAACACTGTGAGTTGAATGCACACATCATAAAGAAGTTTCTCAGAATGCTTCTGTGTAGTTTTTATGTGAAGATATTTCCTTTTCCACAATAGGCCTCAAAGGGCTCAAAATGTCCCCTTCAGATTCTACAAAAAGAGTGTTTCCAAACTGTTCAATCAAAAGAAAATTCAATTCTGTGAGATGAATGCACACATCACAAAGAAGTTTTTCAGAAGGCTTCAGTGTAGTTTTTCTCTGAAGATATTTCCTTATCCAAAATTGGCAAGAAACAACTCTAAATATCCACTTGGAGATTCTACAAAAAGAGGGATTCATAACAGTTCAATCAAAAGGCAGTTTCAAATCTGTGAGTTGAAAGCACACATCACAAAGAAGTTTCTCAGAATGCTTCTTTGTAGTTTCTATGTGAAGATGTTTCCTTTTCCACAATAGGCCTAAAAGCGCTCCAGGTATCCACTTGCAGATTCTACAAAAAGTGTTTCCCAACTGCTCAATCAAAAGAAACGTTTAATACTGTGAGATGAATGCACACATCACACGAAGTTTCTCAGAATGCTTCTGTGTAGTTTTTCTGTGAAGATGTTTCCTTTTCCACCATAGGCCTAAAAGCACTCCAAATTTCCGTCTGCATATTCTACAAAAAGAGTGTTTCAAAACTGCTCAGTCAAAAGAAAGTTTCAACTCTGTGAGATGAATGCACACTTCACAAAACATATCTCAGAGTGATTCTGTGTAGTTTTCATGTGAATATATTACCTTTTCCACAAAAGACATCAAACGCTACAAATATCCACTTTGAGATACATAAAAAGAGTGTTGCAAAACTTCTCAATCAAAGGAAAGGTTCAACTCTGGGAAATGAATGCACACATCACAAAGAAGTTTCTGCGAATGTTTCTATGTAATTTTTATGTGAAGATATTTCCTTTTCCAAAATAGGGCACAAAGGTCTCCAAATATCCATTGCAGATTCTACAAAAGGAGAGATTCGTAACTGCTGAATCAAAAGATTGTTTCAACTCTGTGAGTTGAATGCACACATCAAAAATAAGTTTCTCAGAATGCTTTTGTCTCTTTTTTATGTGAAGATATTTCCTTTTCCACCATAGAACTCAAAGCTCTCCTAACATCCACTTGCAGATTCTCCAAAAAGAGTGTTTCCAAACTGTTCAATCAAAACAAAGGTTCAACTATGTGAGATGAAAGCACAAATCACAAAGAAGTTTCTCAGAATGCTTCTGTGTAGTTTTTGTGTGAAGATATTTCTTTTTCCACAATAGGCCTCAAAGTGCTCCAGATATCCACTTGCAGATTCTAAAAAAGACTTTCAAAACTGCTCAATCAAATGAAATTTTCAACTCTGTCAGATGAATGCACACATCACAAAGAGGTTTCTCGGAATACTTTTGTGTAGTTTTTATGTGAAGATATTTCCTTTTCCACCATAGACCGCAAAGGGCTCAAAATATCAACTTGCAGAATCTACAAAAAGAGAGTTTCAAAACTGCTTTATCAAAAATAGGTTCAACTCTGTGAGTTGAATGCACACATCACAAAAAGTTTTTCAGAATGCTCCTGTGTAGTTTTTCCAATAAGTTATTTCCTTTTCCAAAATAGGCCAGATAAGTCTCTAAATATCCACTTGCAGATTCTACAAAAAGAGATATTAAAAACTGCTCAATCAAAAATAGTTTCAACCCTGTGAGTTTAGTGCACACATCAGAAAGAAGTTTCTCATAATGCTTCTGTGTAGTTTTAATGTGAAGATATTTCCTTTTCCACCATAGGCCTCAAAGCGCTCCAAATATTCATTTGCAGATTCTACAAAAATGGTGTTTACAAACTGCTCACAAAGAAGTTTCTCAGAATGCTTCTGTGTAGTTTCTATGTGAAGATGTTTCGTTTTCCACCATAGGCTGCAAAGGGCCCTAAATATCCACTTGCAGATTCAACAAAAAGAGATTTTTAATACTGCTCTATTAAAAGATATGGTCAAATCTGTGAGATGAATGCACATCACGAAGAAGTTTCTCTGAATGTTTCTGTGTAGTTTTTTTGTGAAGATATTTCTTTTTCCACCATTGGTTTCAAAGCACTCCAAATATCCACTTGTAGATTCTACAAAAAGAATAGTTTCCAAGCTGCTCAATCAACAGAAAAGTTCAACTCTGTGAGATGAATGCACACATCACAAAGAAGTTTCTCAGAATGCTTCTGTGCAGTTTTTATGTGAAGATATTTTCTTTTCCACCATGGGCCACAAAAGTCTCCAAAAATGCACTTGCAGATTCTACAAAAAGAGTTTCAGAACTGCTCCATTAAAAGATAGGTTGAACTCTGTGAGTTGAATGCACACATCACAAAGAAGTTTCTCAGAATACTTCTGTGTAGTTTTTATGTGAAGATATTCCCTTTTCCATAATAGGCTTGAAAGGGCTCCAAATATCCACTTGCAGAGTCTACAAAAAGAGTGTTTCCAAACTTTTCAATCAAAAGAAAAGTTGAAATCTCTGAGATTAAAGCACACATCACAAAGTAGGTATTCAGAAGGCTTCTGTGTAGGTTTTCTGTGAATTTATTTCCTTTTCCAAAATAGGCCAGAAAGGGCTCCAAATATGCATATGCAGATTCTACAAACAGAGTGTTTCAAAACTGCTCAATCAAAAGAACATTTCAACTCTGTGACATGAATGAACACATCACAAAGAAGTATCTCAGAATGCTTCTGTGTAGTTTTTATGTGAAGATATTTCCTTTTTCACCATAGGCCTCAAAGCGCTAAAACTATCCACTTGCAGATTATGCAAAAAGAGAGATTCAAAACTACTCAGTCAAAAGAAAGGTTCAACTCTGTGAGATGAATGCACACATCACAACGAAGTTTCTGAAAATGCCTCTGTGTAGTTTTTTTGTGACAATACTTCCTTTTCCACCATAGGCTGAAAAGGGCTGCAAGTATCAACTTGCAGATTCTACAAAAGTGATTTTCAAACTGCTCTATCAAAAGAGAGTTTAAACACTGTGAGTTTAATGCACACATCACAAAGAAGTTTCTCAGAAAGCTTCTTTGTAGTTTTATGTGAAGGTGTTTCCTCTTCCTCTGTAGGCCTCAAAGCATTCCAAATATCCACTTGCAGATTCTACAAAAATTGTGTTTCCAAAATGATCAACCAAAGAAAGTTTCAACTCTGTGGGATTAATACACACATCAAAAAGAACTTTCTCAGAATTCTTCTGTGTAGTTTTTATGTGAAGATATTTCCTTTTCCACAGTAGGCCTCAATTCACTCCAAATACCCACTTGCAGATTCTACAAAAAGAGTGTTTCAAAACTGCACTTTCAAAAGAAATGTTCAATGCTGTGAAATGAATGCACACATGACAAAGAAGTTTCTCAGAATGTTTCTGTGTGGTTTTTAAGTGAAGATATTTCCTTTTCCAAAATAGGCCACTAAGGGCTCCAAATATCCACTCGCAGATCCTTCAAAAAGAGAGATTCAAAACTGCACAGTCAAAAGATAGGTTCAATTCTGTGAGTTGAATGCACACGTCAAAAAGGAGTTTCTCAGAATGCTTCTGTGTAACTTTTAGTGAAGATATATCCTTTTCCACAATGGGCTGCAAAGGCTCCAAATACACACTTTCAGATTTCACAAAAAGAGAGTTTCCAAACTACTCTATCAAAAGATAGGTTCAACTCTGTGAGTTTAACCACACCTCACAATGAAGTTTGTCAGAAAGCTTCTGTGTAGTTTTTATGTGAAGATATTTCTTTTTCTGCCATAGTCCTCAAAGTGCTCCAAATATCCACTTGCAGATTCTACAAAAAGAGTGTTTCAAAACTGCTCACTCAAAAGAAATCTTCAACTCTGTGAGGTGAATGCACACATCACAAAGAAGTTTCTCACAATGCTTCTGTGTAGTATTTATGTGAAGTTATTTCCTTTTCTACAATAGGCCTGAAAGCACTCAAAATATCCCCTTGCAGATTATACAAAAAGAGTGTTTCAAAGCTGCTCAATCAAAAGAAAGTTTCAACTCCGTGAGATGAATGTGCACATCAAAAAAAGTTTGTAAGAATACTTCTGTGTAGTTTTTATGTGAGGATGTTTCCTTTTCCACAACAGGCCACAAAGCACTCCAAATATACACCTGCAGATTGTACAAAATGAGTGTTTCAAAACTACTCAATCAAAAGAAAGTTTCAACTCTGTGAGATGAATGCACACATCACCAAGAAGTTTCCCAGAATGCTTCTGTGTAGTTTTTATATGAACATATTTCCTCTCCCACCATAGGCTGCAAAGGGCTCCAAACAACAGCTTGCAGATTCTACAAAAAGAGAGTTTTGAAACTTCCCATTCAAAAGATATTTTCAGCTCTCTGAGTTGTATGCACACATCACAAAGAAGTTTCTCAGAATGCTACTGTGTAGTTTTTATAAGAAGAAATTTCCCTTTCAGCAATAGGCCTCAAAGCGCTCCAAATATTCTCTTGGAGATTCCACAAAAAGAGTGCTTCAAAACTGCTCAATCAAAAGGAAAGTTCAACTATATGAGGTAAATGCACACTTCACAGAGAAGTTTCACAGAATGCTGCTGTGTAGTATTTATGTGAAGATATTTCCTTTTCCACCATAAACTTCAAAGCTCTCCAAATATCCTCTTGCAGAATCTGCCAAAAAAGTGTTTAAAAAATGCTTAATCAAACGAAATACTGAACTCTGTGAGACTAATGCACACATCACAAAAAATTTACTCAGAAAGCTTCTGTGTAGTTTTTATGTGAACTTATTTCCTTTTCCAAAATAGGGTGGAAAGGGCTCAAAATATCCACTTGCAGATTCTACAAAAAGAGATTCAAAACTGCTCAATCAAAACACAGGTTTAACTATGTGAGTTGAATGCACAAATCACAAAGAAAATTTTCAGAATGCTTCTGTGTAGTTTTTATGGCAAGATATTTTCTTTTCCACCGTAGGCCTCACAGTGCTCCAAATATCCGATTGCAGATTCTGCAAAAAGAGAGTTTCAAAACTGCTCAATCAAAAGAAAGTTTCACCTCTGTGAGATGAATGCCCACATCACTAAGAAGTTTCTCAGAATGTTTCTGTATAGTTTTCATGTGAAGATATTTCCTTTTCCACAATAGGTCTCAAAGCACTCCAAATATACACTTGAAGATTCCTACAAAAAGACTGTTTCAAAACTACTCAATCAAATGAAAAGCTCAACTCTGTGAGATGAATGCACACATCACAAAGAAGTTTCTCAGAATGCTTCTGTGTAGTTTTTATGTGAAGCTATTTCCTTTTCCACCATAGACCGCAAAGGGCAACAAATATCTAGTTGGAGATTCTACAAAAATACAATTTGAAAACTACTCTGTCGAAAGATAGGTGCAGCTCTTGAGTTGAATGTACACATCAAAAAGAAGTTTCTCAGAATGCTTCTGTGTAGTTTTTATGTGAAGATATTTCCGTTTCCACCATTGGCTTCAAAGCACTCCAAATATCGACTTGCAGATTCTGCAAAAAGAGTATTTCCAAACTGCTCAAACAAAAGAAAGGTTAACTCTGTGAGATGAATGCACACATCACAAACAAGTTTCTCAAAATGCTTCTGTGTAGTTTTTGTGTGAAGATATTTCCTTTTCCAAAATTGGCCTCAAAGTGCTCCAAATATCCACTTGCAGATTCTACAGAAAGAGTGTTTCCAATTTACTCAATGAATAAAAAGTTCACCTCTGTGAAATTAATGCACACATCACCAAGAAGTTTCTCAGAATGCTTCTGTGTAGTTTTTATATGAAGATATTTCCTTTGCCACAATAGGCCTCAAATATCCACTTGCAGATTCTGTAAAATGAGTGTTTCTATTTTTTTGACTTCAAACCCCAATTTATCATTATGATTATGATTATTATTATCTTTTGAATTTCTATGGGTCCACTACAGATTCAGCTGAGTTGTTTTCTTTTATTATTATTATTATTATTTATGTTTTAGTGTAAATGTGCACAATGTCCAGGTTAGTTACATATGTATACATGTGCAATGCTGGTGTCCTGCACCCATTAACTCGTCATTTAGCATTAGGCATATCTCCTGAATCTACCCCTCCTCCCTCCCGCACCCCACAACAGTCCCCAGAGTGTGATATACCCCTTCCTGTGTCCATTTGTTGTCATTGTCCAATTCCCACCTATGAGTGTGAATATGCAGTGTTTGATTTTTGGTTCTTGCAGTAGTTTACTGATAATGATGATTTCCAATTTCACCCATGTCCCTACAAAGGACATGAACTCATCATTTTTTATGGCTGCGTAGTATTCTGTGGTGTATATGTGCCACATTTTCTTAATCCAGTCTATAATTCTTGGACATTTGGCTTGGTTCCAAGTATTTCCTACTGTGAATACTGCCGCAATAACAATACGTCTGCATGTGTCTTTATAGCAGCATGATTTATAGTCCTTTGGTTATATACCCAGTAATGGGATGGCTGGGTCAAATGGTATTTGTAGTTCTAGATTCCTGAGGAATTGCCACACTGACTTCCACAATGGTTGAACTAGCTTACAGTTCCACCAACAGTGTAAAAGTGTTCCTATTTCTTCACATCCTCTACAGCAACTGCTCTTTGCAGACTTTTTAATGATTGTCATTCATACTGGTGTGAGATGGTATCTCATTGTGGTTTTGATTTGCATTTCTCTGATGGCCAGTGATGGTGAGCATTTATTCATGTGTTTTTTGGCTGCATAAACATCTTCTTTTGAGAAGTGTCTGTTCATGTCCTTTGCCCACTTTTTGATGGAGTTGTTTGTTATTTTCTTGTAAATTTGTTTGAGTTCACTGTAGATTCTGGATATTAGCCCTTTGTCAGATGAGTAGGTTGAGAAAATTTTCTCCCATTTTGTATGTTGCCTGTTCACTCTGATGGTAGTTTATTTTGCTGTGCAGAAGTTCTTTAGTTTCATTAGATCCCATTTGTCAATTTTGGCTTTTGTTGCCATTGCTTTTGGTGTTTTAGACATGAAGTCCTTGCCCATGCCTATGTCCTGAAAGGTAATGCCTAGGTTTTCTTCTAGAGTTTTTATGTTTTTATGTCTAACGTTTAAGTCTTTAATCCATCTTGAATTAATTTTTATATAAGGTGTAAGGAAGGGATCCAGTTTCAGCTTTCTACATATGGCTAGCCAGTTTTCCCAGCACCATTTATTAAATAGGGAATCCTTTCCCTATTGCTTGTTTTTCTCAGGTTTGTCAAAGAACAGATAGTTGTAGATATGTGGCATTATTTCTGAGGGCTCTGTTCTGTTCCATTGATCTATATCTCTGTTTTGGTAACAGTGCCATTCTGTTTTGGTTACTGTAGCCTTGTAGTATAGTTTGAAGTCAGATAGCATGATGCCTCCAGGTTTGTTCTTTTGGCTTAGGATTGACTTGGTGATGTGGGCCCTTTTTTGGTGCCATATTAACTTTAAAGTAGATTTTTCCAGTTCTGTGAAGAAAGTCATAGGTAGCTTGATGGGGATGGCATTGAATCTATAAATTATCTTTGGCAGTACAGCCATTTTCACGATATTGATTCTTCCTACCCATGAGCATGGAATGTTCTTCCATTTGTTTTTATCCTCTTTTATTTCGTTGAGCGGTGGTTTGTAGTTCTCCTTGAAGAGGTCCTTCACATCCCTTGTAAGTTGGATTCCTAGGTATTTTATTCTCTTTGAAGCAATTGTGAATGGGAGTTCACTCATGATTTGGCTGTTTGTCTATTATTGGTGTATAAGAATGCTTGTGATTTTTGTACATTGATTTTGTATCCTGAGACTTTGCTGAAGTTGCTTATCAGCTTAAGGAGATTTTGGGCTGAGACAGTGGCGTTTTCTAGATATACAATCATGTAACAGGGACAATTTGCCTTCCTTTTTTCCTAATTGAATACCCTTTATTTCCTTCTCCTGCCTAATTATCCTGGCTAGAACTTCCAACAGTATGTTGAATATGAGTGGTTACAGGGGGCATCCCTGTCTTGTGCCAGTTTTCAAAGGGAATGCTTCCAGTTGTTGCCCATTCAGTATGACATTGGCTGTGGGTTTGTCATAGATAGCTCTTATTATTTGGAGATACGTCCCATCAATACCTAATTTATTAAGAGTTTTTAGCATGAAGCATTGTTGAATTTTTTTCAAAGGCATTTTCTGCCTCTTTTGAGATAATCATGTCGTTTTTTTCTTTGGTTCCTTTGTATGCTGGATTACATTTATTCATTTGGTTATATTGAACCAGCCTTGCATCCCAGGGATGAAGCCCACTTGATCATGGTGGATAAGGTTTTTGATGTGCTGCTGGATTCAGTTTGCCAGTATTTTACTGAGGATTTTTGCATCAATGTTCATCAAGGATATTCGTCTAAAATTCTCTTTTTTGGTTGTGTCTCTGCCCGGCTTTGGTATCAGGGTGATGCTGGCCTCATAAAATGAGTTAGGGAGGATTCCCTGTTTTTCTATTGATTGGAATAGTTTCTGAAGGAATGGTACCAGTTCCTCCTTGTACCTCTGGTAGAATTCTGCTGTGAATCCATCTGGTCCTGGACTCTTTTTGGTTGGTAAGCTATTGATTTTTGTCACAATTTCAGAGCCTGATATTGGTCTATTCGGAGATTCAACTTCTTCCTGGTTTAGTCTTCGGAGGGTGTATGTGTCAAGGAATTCATCCATTTCTTCTAGATTTTTTAGTTTATTTGTGTAGAGGTGTTTGTAGTATTCTCTGATGGTAGTTTGTATTTCTGTGGGATTGGTGGTGATACCCCTTTATCATTATTTATTGCATCTATTTGATTCTTCTCTCTTTTTTTCTTTATTAATCTTGCTAGTGGTCTATCAATTTTGTTGCTCCTTCCCAAAAACCAGCCCCTGGATTCATTGATTTTTTTGAAGGTTTTTTGTGTCTCTATTTCCTTCAGTTCTGCTCTGATTTTATTTACTTCTTGCATTCTGCTGGCTTTTAATGTGTTTGCTCTTGCCTTTCTAGTTCTTTTATTTGTGATGTTAGGTTGTCAATTTTGGATCTTTCCTGCCTCCTCTTGTGGGCATTTAGTGCTATAAATTTCCCTCTACACACTGCTTTGAATGTGTCCCAGAGATTCTGGTATGTTGTGTCTTTGTTCTCGTTGGTTTCAAAGAACATCTTTATTTTTGCCTTCATTTCATTGTGTACCCAGTAGTCACTCAGGAGCAGGTTGTTCAGTTTCCATGTAGTTGAGCTGCTTTGAGTGAGTTCCTTAATCCTGATTTCTAGTTTGATTGCACTGTGGTATGAGAGACAGTTTGTTATAATTTCTGTTCTTTTATATTTGCTGAGGAGAGCTTTACTTCCAACTATGTGGTCAATTTTGTAATAGATGTGGTATGGTGCTGAAAAAAATGTATGTTTTGTTGATTTGGGGTGGAGAGTTCAGTAGATGTCTATTAGGTCCACTTGGTGCAGAGCTGAGTTCAATTCCTGGGTATCTTGCTAACTTTCTGTCTTGTTGATCTGTCTAATGTTGACAGTGTGGTGTTAAAATCTCCCATTATTATAGTGTGGGAGTCTAAGTCTCTTTGCAGGTCACTCAGGACTTGCTTTATGAATCTGGGTGCTCCTGTATTGGGTGCATATATATTTAGGATAGTTAGCTCTTCTTGTTGAATTGATCCCTTTACCATTATGTAATGGCCTTCTTTGTCTCTTTTGATCTTTGTTGGTTTAAAGTCTGTTTTATCAGAGACTAGGATTGCAACCCCTGCCTTTTTTTGTTTTCCATTTGCTTGATAGATCCTCCAACTTTTATTTTGAGCCTATGTGTGTCTCTGTATGTGAAATGGGTTTCCTGAATACAGCACACTGATGGGTCTTGACTCTTTATCCAATTTGCTAGTCTGTGTCTTTTAATTGAGGAATTTAGTCCATTCACCTTTAAAGTTAATATTGTTATGTGTGAATTTGGTCCTGTCATTATGATGTCAGCTGGTTATTTTGCTCATTAGTTGATGCAGTTCCTTCCTAGACTTGATGGCCTTTACAATTTGGCATGATTTTGCAGTGGCTGGTACGAGTTTTTCCTTTCCATGTTTCATGCTTCCTTCAGGAGGTTTTTTAGGGGAGGCCTGGTGGTGACAAAATCTCTCAACATTTGCTTGTCTGTAAAGTATTTTATTTCTCCTTCACTTATGAAGCTTAGTTCGGCTGGATATAAAATTCTGGGTTGAAAATTCTTTTCTTTAAGAATGTTGAATTTTGACTCCCACTCTCTTCTGGCTTGTAGAGTTTCTGCCGAGACGTCCGCTGTTAGTCTGATGAGCTTCCCTTTGTGGGTAACCTGACCTTTCTCTCTGGCTGCCCTTAACATTTTTTCCTTCATTTTAACTTTGGTGAATCTTACAATTATGTGTCTTGGAGTTGCTCTTCTCGAGGACTATCTTTGTGGCATTCTCTGTATTTCCTGAATCTGAATGTTGGCCTACCTTGCTAGATTGGGGAAGTTCTCCTGGATAATATCCTGCAGAGTGTTTTCCAACTTGGTTCCATTCTCCCCGTCACTTTCAGGTAAACCAATCGGTCGTAGATTTGGTCTTTTCACATAGTCCCATGTTTCTTGGAGGCTTTGCTCATTTCTTTTTGTTCTTTTTTCTCTAAACCTCCCTTCTTGCTTCATTTCATTCATTTCATCTTCCATCACTGATACCCTTTCTTCCAGTTGATCGCATTGGCTTCTGAGGCTTCTGCCTTCTTCATGTAGTTCTTGAGCCTTGGCTTTCAGCTCCATCCGCTCCTTTCAGCACTTCTCTGCATTGGTTATTCTAGTTATACATTCATCTAAATTTTTGTCAAAGTTTTCAACTTCTTTGCCTTTGGTTTGAATTTCCTCCTGTAGCTTGAAATAGTTTGATCATCTGAAGCCTTCTTCTCTCAAGGCATCAAAGTCATTCTCCATCCAGCTTTGTTCCATGTCTGGTAAGGAGCTGCACTCCTTTGAAGGAGGAGAGGCACTCTGCTTTTTAGAGTTTCCAGTTTTTCTGCTCTGTTTTTTCCCCATCTTTGTGATTTTATCTACTTTTGGTCTTTGTTGATGGTGATGAACAGATGGGTGTTTTTGTGTGGATGTCCTTTCTGTTTGTTAGTTTTCCTTCTAACAGAAAGGACCCTTAACTGCAGGTCTGTTGGAATTTGCTAGAGGTCCACTCCAGACTCTGTTTACCTGGGTACCAGCAGCAGTGGCTGCAGAAAAGCGGATTTTCATGAACCGTGAATGATGCTGTCTAAATGTTCCTCTGGAAGTTTTGTCTCGGAGGAGTACCCGGCCGTGTAAGGTGTCAGTTTGCCCCTTCTGGGGGGTGCCTCCCAGTTAGGCTGCTCGGGGGTCTGGGGTCAGGGAACCACTTGAGGCAGTTTGCCCATTCTCAGATCTGCAGCTGTGTGCTAGGAGAATAACTGCTGTCATCAAAGCTCAGATGGAAATGCAGAAATCACCCATCTCCTGCATCACTCACACTGGGAGCTGCAGAAAAGAACTGCTCCTTTTCTGACATCTTGACTGCCAGCAGCAAAACTGCTCAATCAAAAGAAAGGATAAACTATGTGAGATGAATGCACACATCACAAAGAAGTCTCTCAGAATGCTTCTGTGTAGTTTTTGTGTGAAAATAATTCCTTTTCCAAAATAGGCCACAAAGGGCTCCAAACATCCATTTGCAAATTCTACAAAAAGAGAGATTCAAAACTGCTCAATCAAAAGATAGGTACAATTCTGTGACTGGAATGCACACATCACAAAGAAGTTTATCAGAATGCGTCTGTGTATTTTTTAGGCCAAGATATTAACTTTTCCACCATAGGTCTCAAAGTGTTCCTAATATTCACTTGCAGATTCTACAAAAAGAGAGATTCAAAGCTGCTTAATCAAAAGATAATTTCAACTCTGTGAGTTGAATGCACACATCACAAACAAGTTTCTCAGAATGCTTCTGTGTAGTTTTTATGTGAAGATATTTCCTTTTCTACCATAGGCCTCAATCCGCTCCAAATATACAATTGCAAATTCTACAAAAAGAGTGTTTCCAAACTGCCCAATCAAAAGAAAGTTTCAACTCTGTGACATGAATGCACACATCATGAAGAAGTTTCTCTGAATGCTTCTCTGTAGTTTTTATGTGAAAATATTTCCTTTTAAACAATAGGCCTCAAAGCGCTTCAAATATCCAATTGTGGATTGTATAAAAAGAGTGTTTCAACACCACTCAATCAAAAGAAAGGTTCAACTCTGTGAGATCAACGGAGACATCACAAAGAAGTTTCTCAGAATGCCTGTTTAGTTTTTATGTGAAGATATTACCTTTTCCACAGTAGGCCTCATAGAGTTCCAAATATCCACTTGCAGATTCTACAAAGGAAACTGCTCAATGAAAGGAAAGGTTCAACTCTGTGAGATGAATGCACACATTACAAAGAAGCTTCTCAGACTGCTTCTGTGTTGTTTTCATGTGAAAATATTTCCTTTTCTACCATAGGCCACAAAGGGCTCCTAATATCCACTTGCAGATTCTACAAAAAGAGTCTTTCAAAACTGCTCAATAAAAAGAAATTTTCAACTCTCTGAGATGAATGCACACAAGACAAAAAGTTTCTCATAATGCTTCTGTGTAGTTTTTATGTGAGGATATTTCTTTTTCCACAATTGCCCTCAAAGCACTTCAAATATCTTCTTACGGATACTATAAAGTGAGTGTTTCAAAACTGCTCATTCAAAAGAAAGGTTCAACACTTTGAGATGAATGCACACATCACAAAGTTGTTTCTCAGAATGCTTCTGTGTAGTTCTTATGTCAACTTAATTCCTTTTACAAAATAGTCTGGAAAGGACTCAAAATGTCCAATTGCAGACTCTACAAAAAGAGAGATTCAGAACTGCTCATTCAAAAGAAAGTTTCAATCTGTGAGATGAATGCACACATCACAAAGAAGTTTCTCAGAATGCTTCTGTGTAGTTTTTATGTGAAGATATTTCCTTTTAAAAAATAGGACTCAATGCACTTCAAATATCCACTTGTGGATTCTATAGAAAGAGTGTTTCAAAACTGCTCAATAAAAGAAGGTTCAACTCTGTGAGATGAATGCACACATCACAAATAAGTTCTTCAGAATGCTTCTGTGTAGTTTTTATGTGAAGCTATTTCCTTTTCTGCAAGAGGCCACAAAGGGCTTCAAATATCCACTTGCAGATTCTACAAAACGAGAGATTCAAAACTGCTCAATCAAAAGATATATTCATCTCTGTGAGTTGAATGCACACATCACAAAGTAGTTTCACAGAATGTTTGTGTGTAGTTTTTATGTGAAGATATTATCTTTTCCACCGTACACCTCAAAGCGCTCCAAATATCCTCTGGCAGATTCTAAAAAAAGAGTGTTTCCAAACTGCTCATTCAAAATAAACGTTCAAATCTGTGAGATGAATGCACACATCACAGGGAAGTTTCTCAGAATGCCTTCTGTGTAGCTTTTATGTGAAGATATTTCCTTTTCTACAATAGACCTCTAAGTGATCCAAATATCCACTTGCAAATTCTACAGAAATGGTGTTTCAAAACTGCCCAATCAAATGAAATGTTCAATAGTTTGAGATGAATGCACATATCACAAAGAAGTTTCTCAGAATGCTTCTGTGTAGTTTTTATATGAACATATTTCCTTTTCCACTATCGGCCACAAAGGGCTTCAAATATCCACTTGTAGATTCTACAAAAAGAGAGTTTAAAACTGCTCACTCAAAAGATAGGTTCAACTCTGTGAGTTGAATGCACACATCACAAAGGAGTTTCTCAGAATGCTCTTGTGTATTTTTTATGTGAAGGTATTTCCTTTTCCACTGAAGGAATCAAAGCTCTCCAAATATCCACTTAGAGATTCTACAAAAAGAGTGTTTCCAAACAGTTCAATCAAAAGAAAGGTTCAGTTTTGTGAGGTTAATGAACACATCACAAAGGAGTTTCTCAGAATGCTTCTATGTAGTTGATATGTGAAGATATTTCCGTTTACACCATAGGCCTCAAAGGGCTCCCAATATCCACTTGTAGATTCTACAAAAGGAGGTTAAAAATCTGCTCAACCAGAAGAAAGGTTCAACTCTATGAGATGAATATACACATCACAAAGAAGTGTGTGAGGATGCTTCTTTGTAGTTTTTATGTGAAGATATTTCCTTTTCCACCACAGGCCACAAAGCACTCCAAATATCCACTTGCAGATTCTACAAAAAGAGAGTTTAAACTACTCATTCAGAAGATAGGTTCAATTCTATGAGTTGAATGCTCACATCACAAGGAAGTTTCTCAGAATGTTTTTGTGTAGTTTTTATGTGAAGATATTTCCTTTTCCACAGTAGGCCATCAAGATCTCCAAATGTCCACTTGCTGATTCTACTAAAAGAGGGGCTCTAAGATGCCCAATGAAAAGAAAAGTTCAATTCTATGAGATGAATGCACACATCAGTAAGAAGTTTCTGAGAATGCTTCTGTGAAGTTTTTATGTGAAGATATTTCCTTTTCCACAATAGGCCTCAAAGTGCTCCAAATATCCACTTTCAGATCCTACAAAAGAGTTTTTCAAAACTTCTCATTCAAAGTAAAGTCCAACTCTGTGTTCTGAATTCACCCATCACAAAGATGTTTCTCAGAATGCTTCTGTATGGTTTTTACTTGAGGATATATCCTTTTCCACCATAGGCCACAGAGGGCTCCAACTATCCACTTGCAGACTTTACAAAAAAAGAGTTTCAAAACTGTTCTATCAAAAGATACGTTTAGCTCTGTGAGTTGAACGCACACATTACAAAGCAGTTTCTCAGAATGCTTGTGTGTAGTTTCTATGTGAAGATATTTCCTTTTCCACAATAGGCCCCAAAGCGTATCAAATATCCACATTCAGATTCTGCAAAAAGATTGTTTCAAACCTGCAAAATCAAAAGAAAGCTTCAACTCAGTGAGTTGAATGTACACATCTAAAGGAAGTTTCACAGAATGCTTCTGTGTAGTTTTTATGTGACTATATTTCCTTTTCCACAATAGGCCATGAAGCACTCCAAATATCCACTTGCAGATTCTACAGAGTTTTTCAAAACTGCTCATACAAAAGAAAGGTTCAACTCTGTTAAATGAATGCACACATCATAAAGATGTTTCTCAGAATGCTTCTGTGTAGTTTTTCTGTGAAGATATTTCCTTTTCCACTATAGGATGCAATGGGCTCCAAATGTACACTTGCAGATTCTACAAACAGAGTTTCAAAACTTCTGTATCAAAAGATAGATTCATCTCTGTGAGTTGAATGCACACATCACAAAGGAGTTTCTCAGAGTGCTTCTGTGTAGTTTTTATGTGAAGATATTTCCTTTTCCAAAAGATGCCACAAAGGGCTCCAAGTATCCACTTGGAGATTCTAAAAAAAGAGAGATTCAAAACTGCTCAATCAAAAGATAGGTTCAACTTTAGGAGTTGAATGCGCACATCACAAAGAAGTTTCTCAGAATGCTACCGTGTAGTATTTATGTGAAGATGTTTCCTTTTCCACCATAGGCCTCAAAGCACTCCAGATATCCACTTACAGTTCTTCAAAAGTGAGTTTCAAAACTGCTCTAACAAAAGTTGGGTTCAACTGTGTTAGTTGAATGCCCACATCACAAAGAAGTTTCTTAGAATGCTTCTCTGAGGTTTTAATGTGAAGATATTTCCTTTTCCACCAAAGGCCTCAAAGTGCTCCAAATATCCAAATGCAGATACTACAAAAAGAGTGTTTCCAAATGGCTCAATCAAAAGAAGGTTCAACACTGTGAGATGAATGCACACATCATGAAGAAGTTTCTCAGAATGCTTCTGTGTACTTTTTATGTGAAGATATTTCCTTTTCCACAATAGACCTCAAATTGCTGCAAATATCCACTTGCAGATTCTACAAAAAGAGTGTTTCAAGACTGCTCAATCAAAATGAAGGTTCAACATTGTGGGATGAATGCACACATCACAAAGAAGTTTCTCAGAATGCTTCTGTACAGTTTATAGGTGAACATATTTCCTTTTCCTAAATAGGACACAAAGGGCTACAAATGTTCACATTCAGAAACTAAAGAAAGAGAGATTCAAAACCGCTTAATAAAAGGATAGGTTCAACTCTGCAAGATGAGTGCACACATCAAAAAGAAGTTTCTCAGAATGCTTCTGTATAGTTTTTATGTGAAGATATTTCCTTTTCCACATTAGGCCTCAAATCACTCCAAATATCCACTTTGCAGATTTTACAAAAACTGTGTTTCAAAACTGCTCAATCAAATGAAATGCTCAACCCTGTGAGATGAATGCACACATCATAAAGAAGTTTCTCAGAATGTATCTGTGTAGTTTTTATGTGAAGATATTTCCTTTTCCACCATAGGGTACAAAAGGCTCCAAATAACAATTTGCAGATTGTAGAAAAAGAGAGTTTAAAAACTGCTCATTCGAAAGATAAGTTTAACTCTGTGAGTTAAATGCACACATCAGAAAGAAATTTCTCAGAATGCTTCTGTGTAATTTTTATGTGAAGATATCTCTTTTCCACCATAGGCCTCAAATCGCACCAAATATCCACTAGCAGATATTACAAAAAAAGTGTTTCAAAACTGCTCAATCAAATGAAAGGCTCAAACCTGTGGGATGAATGCACACATCACAAAGAAGTTTCTTAGAATGCTTCTGTGTAGTTTTCATGTGAAGATATTTCCCTTTCCTATACAGGTAGCAAAGGACTCCAAATATCCCCTTGCAGATTCTACAAAAATAGAGATTGAAAACTGCTCTATCAAATGATGGGTTCAATGCTGTGAGTGAAACACACACATCACAAATAAGTTTCCCAGAAAGCTTCTGTTTAGTTTTTATGTGAAGATATTTCCCTTTCCACCATTGGCCACATAGTGCTCCAAATATCCACTTGCAGATTATACAAAAAGAGTGTTTCCAAACTGCTCCATTAAAAGTAAGGTTCAACTCTCAGAGATGAATGCACACATCAAAAAGATGTTTCTCAGAATGCTTCTGTGTAGTTTTTATGTGAAGATATTTCCTTTTCTACCATAGGACTCAAAGAACTCCAAATAGACATTTGCATTCTACAAAAAGAGTGTTTCCAAACTGCTCAATCAAAAGAAAGTTTCAACTCTGTTAGATGAATGCACACATCACAAAGAAGTTTCTCAGAATGCTTGTGTGGTTTTTAAGTGAAGATCTTTCCTTTTCCACCATAGGCCTCTAATCGCTCCAAATATCCACTTGCAGATTATACACAGCAGTGTTTCAAAACTGCTCAATCAAATGAAAGGCTCAACTCTGTGAGATGAATGCACACATCACAAAGAAGTTTCTCAGAATGCTCTTGTGTAGTTTTTATGTGAACATATTTCCTTTTCCAACATAGGCCACAATGGCTCCAATTATCCACTTGTAGATTCTATAAAAACGGAATTTAAAACTGCTCATTCTAAAGATAGGTTCAACTCTGTGTGTTGAATGCACACATCACAAAGAAGTTTCTCAGAATGCTCTTGTGTAGTTTTTATACGAAGATATTTCCTTTTCCACAATAGGCGTCAAAGCGCTCCAAATATCCACTTGGAGATTCTACAATAAGAGTGTTTCAAAACTGCTTACTGAAAAGAAAGTTTCAACTCTCTGAATTGAATGCACACATCACAAAGAAGTTTCTCTGAATGCTTCTATGTAGTTGATATGTAAGACATTTCCTTTTACACCCCAGGTGTAAAAGGGCTCCACATATCCACTTGCAGATTCTACAAAAATAAGTTTCAAAAATAATAATGAAAGGAAAGGTTCAAAACTGTGAGATAAATGCACATATCACAAAGAAGTTTCTGAGTATGCTCCTGTGTAGTTTTTATGTGAAGATATTTCCTTTTCCGCCACAGACTACAAAGTGCTCCTATTATCCACTTGTAGATTCTACAAAAAGAGAGTTTAAAACTGCTCCTTCAAAAGATAGTTTCAACTCTATGAGTCGAATGCACACATCACAAAGAAGTTTCTCAGAATTCTTTTGTGTAGTTTTTATGTGAAGATATTTCCTTTTCCACAACAGGCCATCACGGTCTCCAAATATCCACTTGCAGATTCTACTAAAAGAGAGTTTCCAAACTGCTTAATGAAAAGAAAGGTTCAACTCAGTGAGATGAAAGCACACATCAGAAGGAAGTTTCTGAGAATGCTCCTGTGAAGTTTTTATGTGAAGATATTTCCTTTTCCACAATAGGCCTCAAAGCGCTCCAAATATCCACTTTCAGATTCTGCAAAAAGAGTGTTTCAAAACTTCTCAATCAAAACAAAGTCCAACTTTGGGTTCTGAATTTACACATCACAAAGAAGTTTCTCAGAATGCTTCTGCGTAATTTTTATTTGAAGATATTTCCTTTTCCACCATAGGCTGCAGAGGTCTCCAAATATCCACTTGCAGATTTTACCAAAAAAAGAGTTTCAAAACTGCTCTATCAAATGATATATTTAACTCTGTGAGTTGAATGCACACATCACAAAGAAGTTTCTCAGAATGCTTCTGTGTAGTTTCTGTGTGAAGATATTTCCTTTTCCACAATAGGTCTCAAAGCGCTTCAAATATGCACTTGCAGATTCTACAAAATGATTGATTCAAAACTGCAAAATCAAAAGAAAGTTTCAACTCTGTGAGTTGAATGCATCCGTCAAAAAGAAGTTTCTCAGAATGCATCTGTGTAATTTTTATGTGACGATATTTCCGTTTCCACAATAAGCCAAAAAGGGCTCCAAATATCCACCTGCAGATTCTACAGAGTGATTCAAATCTGCTCATACAAAAGAAAGGTTTAACTCTGTGTGATGAATGCGCACATCACAAAGATGTTTCTCGGAATGTTTCTGTGTAGTTTTTCTGTGAAGATATCTCCTTTTCCACCATAAGCCACAATGGGATGCAAATATACACTTGCAGATTCTACAAAATGAGAGTTTAAAAACATCTCTATCAAAGGATAGCTTCAGCTATCTGAGATGAATGCACACATCACTAAGGAGTTTTTCAAAGTGCTTCTGTTTAGTTTTTATGTGAAGATATTTCCTCTTCCAAAACAGACCTCCAAGGGCTCCAAATATCTACTTGGAGATCATAAAAAAAGAGAGACTCAAAACTGCTAAATCAAAAGATAGGTTCAACTCTGGGAGTTGAATGCACACAACACAAAGAAGTTTCTCAGAATACTACTGTGTAGTTTTTATGTGAAGATGTTTCCTTTTCCACCATAGGCCTCAAAGTACTCCAAATATCCACTTGTAGATTCTTCAAAAGTGGGCTTCAATAGTGCTCTATCAAAGATGGTTTCAACTGTGTGAGTTGAATGCACACATCACAATAAGTTTCTTAGAATGCTTCTCTGAGGTTTTTAGGTGAAGATATTTCCTTTTCCAACATAGGCCTCAAAGCGCTCCAAATATCCAATTGTAGACACTACAAAAAGAGTGTTTCCAAACTGCTCAACCAAAAGAAGGTTCAAACGTGTGAGATGAATGCACACATGATGAAGAAGTTTCTCAGAGTGCTTCTGTGTACTTTTTATGTGAAGATATTTCCATTTCCACAATAGGCTTCAAAGCGCTCCAAATATCCACTTGCAGATTCTGAAAAAGAGTGTTTCAAGACTGCTCAATCAAAACAAATGTTCAACAGTGTGGGATGAATGCACACAGCACAAAGAAGTTTCTCATAATGCTTCTATGTAGTTTTTAGGTAAACACAATTCCTTTTCCAAAATGGGCTGCAAAGGGCTCCAAATATCCACTTTCAGATACTACAGAAAGAGAGATTCAAAACTGCTCAATCAAAGGATAGGTTCAATTCTGTGAGGTGAATGCATACACCAGAAAAAAGTTTCTCAGAATGCATCTGTATAGTTTTAATGTGAGGATATTTCCTTTTCCACCATAGGTCTCAAATCGCTCCAAATATCCACTTGCAGATATTATAAAAAGTGTGTTTCAAAACAGCTCAATCAAATGAAATGCTCAACCCTGTGAGATGAATGCACACATCACAAAGAAGTTTCTCAGAATGCTTCTGTGTAGTTTTAATGTGGAGATATTTCCTTTTTCTATATAGGCAACAAAGGGTTCCAAATATACCCTTGCAGATTATACAAAAATTGAGGGTCAAAACTGCCCTGTCAAAAGATGTGTTCAACTCTGTAAGTGGAATGCAAACATCACAAAGAAGTTTCTGAGAATGATTGTGTCTAGTTTTTATGTGAAGATATTTCCTTTTCCACGATTGGCCTCAAACCACTCCAAATATCCACTTACAGATTCTACAAAAAGAGTGTTTTAAAACTGCTCAATCAAAAGAAAGATTCAACTCTGTGAGTTGAATGTACACATCAGAAAGTAGTTTCTGAGAATGCTTCTCTCTAGTTTTTAATGTGAAGATATTTCCTTTCCCATCATAGGCCTCAAAGCACTCTTAATATCCACTTGCAGATTGTACAAAAAGAGTGTTTCAAAATTGCTCAATCAAAACAAAATTTCAAATATGTGAGATGAATGCACACATCACAAAGAAATTTCTCCAAATACATATGTGTAATATTTATGTGAACATATTTCATTTTCCAGCATAGGCCTCAAAGTGCTCCAAATATCCACTTGCAGATTATACAGAAAGAGTGTTTCCAAACTGCTCAATCAAAAGCAACGTTCAATTCTGTGAGATGAATGCAGAACTCACAAAGAAGTTTCTAAGAATGCTTCTGTGTATTTTTTATATGAAGATATTTTGCTTTCAACCATCGGCCACAAAGAGCTCTAAATATTGACTTGCAGATTCTAGAAAAAGAGAGTTTCAATACTGCTGTATCAAAGGTAGGTTCAACACTGTGAATTGAATACACACGTCACGAAGAAGTTTCTCAGAATGCTTCTGTGTAGTTTTTATGTGAAGATATCTCCTTTTCCACCATAGGCCTCAAAGCGCTCCATATATCCACTTGCAGATTCTAAAAAAGAGTGTTTCAAAACTGCTCAATCAAAATGTTAAACACTGTAAGATTAATGCACACAAAACAAAGAAGTTTCTGTGAATGGTTCTGTGTAGTTTTTATTTGAAGATATTTCCTTTAACACTATAGGCTGCAAAGTGTGCCAAATATCCACTTGCAGATTCTACAAAAAGAATGTTTCAAAACTGCTCAATCAAATGAAACGTTCAATTCTGTGAGATGAACGTACACATCAGAAAGAAGTTTCTCAGAATGCTTTTGTGTAATTTTTATGGGAAGATATTTCCTTTTCCACTATCGGCAACAAAGGCCTTACATAACCATGTGAAGAATCTACAAAAACAGAGTTTCGAAACTGCTCTATGAAAACATAGGTTCAACTCTGCGAGTTGAATGCACACATGACAAAGAAGTTTCTCAGAATGCCTCTGTGTAGTTTTTATGTGAAATTATTTCCTTTTTCACAATAGGTCTCCAAGCGCTCCAAATATCCACTTGCAGATGCTATGAAAAGAGTGTTTCAAAACTGCTCAATCAAAAGAAAGGTTCAACTCTCTGAGATGAATGCACACATCACAAAGAAGTTTCTTAGAATGCATCTGTGTAGTTTTTATGTGAAGATATTTCCTTTTCCAGCAGAGGCCTCTAAGTGCTCCAAATATCCACTTGCAAATTCTACAAAAAGACAGTTTCAAAACTGCTCAATCAAAAGAATTGTTCAACTCTGTGATATGAATGAACACATCACAAAGAAGTTTCTCAGAATGCTTCTGTGTGGGTTTTATATGAAGATATTTCCTTTTCCACCACAGGCTGTAAAGGTCTCCAAATATCCACTTGCAGATACTTCAAAAAGAGAGTCTCAAAACTGCTCTATAAACAGATAAGTTCAACTCTGTGAGATGAATGCATACATCACAAAGAAGTTTCTCAGAATGCTTGTGTGTAGTTTTTATTTGAAGATATTTACTTTTCCATAAGCCTCAAAGCACTCCAAATATCCACTTGTGGATTATACAAAAAGAGTGTTTCAAAACTTCTCAAAAAAAAGAGAGTTTCAATTCTCTGAGATGAATGCATACATCACAAAGAAGTTTCTCAGAATGCTTCTGTGTAGTTCTTATGTGAAGATATTTCCTTTTCCACCATAGGCCCCAAAGGGCTCCAAATATCCAGTTGCAGATTCTACAAAAGGAGATTTTCAAAACTGCTGTATTAGAAGATAGGTTCAACTCTGTGATTTGAATGCACACATCACAAAGAAGTTTCTCAGAATGCTTCTGTGTAATTTTCATGTGAAGATATTTCCTTTTCCAACATAGGCCGCAAAGCCCTGAAAATATCCACTTGCAGATTATACAACAAGAGAGTTTCAACACTCCTCAATGAAAAGAAAGGTTCAAATCTGTGAGATGAATACATAGAACAAAAAGAAGTTTCTAAGAAGGCTTCTGTGTAGTTTTTATGTGAAGATACTTCCTTTTCCACCATAGGCCATAAAGAGCTCCAAATATTCAGTTGCAGATCCTAGAAAAAGAGTTTTTCAAATCTGCTCAATGAAAAGAAATTTTCAACTCTGTGTGATGAATGCACACATCACAAAAAAGTTTCTCAGAATATTTCTGTGTAGTTTTTATGGGAAGATGTTTCCATTTCCACCATTGGCCACAAACGGCTCCAAATGAAAACTTGCAGTATCTAAAAAAAGAGAGTTTCAAAACTGCTCTATGAAAAAATAGATTCAACTCTGCGAGTTGAATGCATACATCACAAAGAATTTTATCGGAATGCTTCTGTGTAGATATTTCCTTTTCGACCATAGGCCTCAAAGCACTCCAAATATCCACTTGCAGATTCTACAAAAAGAGAGTTTCAAAACTGCTGAATCAGAAGAAAGTTTCAATTCTTTGAGATGAATGCACACAAAACAAAGAAGTTTCTGAGAATGATTCTGTGTTGTTTTTATGTGAAGACATTTCCTTATCAACAATAGGCCTCAAGGCACTCCACATGTCCACTTGCAGATTCTACAAAAAGAGAGTTTCAAAACTGCTCAATCAAATGTAAGGTTCAAATCTGTGATATGAATGCATACATCACAAAGAAGTTTCTCAGAATGCTTCTGTGTAGTTTTTATGGGAAGATATTTCCTTTTCCACCTTCGGCCAAAAAGGGCTCTAAATAACTATTTGCAGATTCTACAAAAAGAGTATTTCAAAACTGCTGTATCAAAAGTTAGGTGCAACTCTGTGAGATGAATGTACACATCACAAAGAAGTTTCTCAGAATGCTTCTGTGCAGTTTTTATGTGAAGATATTTCCTTTTCCATCTTAGGACACAAAGCGCTCCAAATATCCACTTGCAGATTCTACAAAAAGAGAGTTTCAAAACTGCTCAATCAAAAGAAAGGTTCAACTCTGTGAGGTAAATGCACACATCACAAAGAAGTTTCTCAGAATGCTTCTCTGTAGTTTTTAATGTTAAGATATTTCCTTCTCCATCATAGTTCTCAAAATGCTCCAAATATCCACTTTCAGATTCTACAAAAAGAGTGTTTCAAAACTGCTCAATCAAAAGAAGTGTTCAACACTGGGAGATGAATGCACACATCACAAAGAAGGTTCTCAGAATGCTTCTGTGTAGTTTTTATGTCAAGATATTTCCTTTTCCATCTTAGGCCTCAAAGAATACCAAATATCCACATGCAGATTTTACAAAATGTGTGTTTTATAACTGCTCAATAAAAAGAAAGCTTCAATTATGTGAGATGAATGCATACAAATTAAAGTGATTTCTGAGAAGTCTTCTGTGTAGTTTTTATGTGAAGGTATTTCTTTTCCACAACAGGCCTCAAAGCACTCCAAATATCCACTTCCAGATTCTACAAAAAGAGTTTTTCAAAACTGCTCAAGCAAAAGAATGTTTCAACTCTGTGAGATGAATGCACCTATCACAACGAAGTTTCTCAGAATGCTTCTGTGTAGTTTTTATGTGAAGATATTAACTTTTCAACCACAGACTGCAAAGGGCTCCAATTATCCAATTGCAGATCCTGGAAAAAGACAGTTTCAAAGCTGTTCTATCAAAAGATAGGGTTAACTCTGAAAGTTGAAAGCACACATCACAAAGAAGTTTCTCAGAATGTTTCTTTGTAGTTTTTATGTGAAGATATTTCCTCTTCCACCATAGTGCTCAAAGAGGTCTATATATCCACGTGCAGATTCTACAAAAAGAGTGTCTCAAAACCGTGCAATCGAAAGAAAGGTTCAAATCTGTGAGACGAATGCACACGTCACAGAGAAGTTTCTCAGAATGCTTCTGTGTAGTTTTTATGTGAAGATATTACCCTTTCCAACATATGCTGAAAAGGGCTGCAAATATCCAATTGCACATTCTACAATAAGATAGTTTCAAAACTGCTCTATCAAAAGATATGTTCAACTCTGTGAGATGAATACACACATCACAAAGAAGTTTCTCAGAATGCTTCTGTGTAGTTTTTATGTGAAGATATTTCCTTTTCCACAGTAGGCCTCAAAGCGTTCCATATATCCACTTGCAGTTTCTACAAAAGGAGTGTTTCCAAACAGCTCAGTCAAAAGAGAGGTTCAACTCTCTGAGATGAATGCACACGTCACAAAGAAGTTTCTCAGAATGCTTTTGTGTAATTTTTATGTGAAGATATTTCCTTTTCCACCATAGGCCACAACGTTCTTCAAATATCCACTTGTGGATTCTACAAAAAGACAGTTTCAAAACTACTCTATCAAAAGATATGTTCTACTCTATTTTGAATGCACACATCTCAAAGAAGTTTCTCAGAATGATTCTGTGTAGTTTTTATGTTAACATATTTCCTTTTCCACCATAGGCCTCAGGGGTTCCAAATATCCACTTGCAGAACCTACAAAAAAGATTTATGCAAAACTTCTCAATCAAAATAAGGTTTCAAATCTGAGCTGAATGCACGCATTACAAAGCAGTTTCTCAGAATGCTTCTGTGAAATTTTTATGTGAAGATATTTCCTTTTCCACAATAGGCTTCAAAAGGCTAGAAATATCCACTTGCAGATTCTACTAAAAGAGTGTTTCAAAACTTCTCAATCAAAAGAAAATTCAACTCTGCAAGATGAATACAAACATCAAAAAGTAGTTTCTGAGAATGCTTCTTCATAGTTTTTATGGGATGATATTTCCTTTTCCATAATAGTCCTCAAAGCACTGCAAATATGCACTTGCAGAACCTACAAAGAGCGAATTTCAAAACTCCTCAATCAAATGAAATGGTCAATTCCATGAGATGAATGCACACATCACAAAGTAGTTTCTCAGAATGGTTCTGTGTAGTTTTTATGTGAAGATATATCCTTTTCCCCCATAGGACTCAAAGCGCTCCACATATCCACTTGCAGATTCTACAAAAAGAATGTTTCAAAACTGCACAAACAACAGAAAGATTCAACTATGTGAGATGAACGCACACAGAACAAAGAAGTTTCTGAAGATGCTTCTGTGTAGTTTTTACGTGAATATATTTCCTTTTCCACAAAAGGTCTCAAAGTGCCCCAAATATCCAATTGCAGATTCTACAAAAATGTGTTTCAAAACTGCTCGATCAATTGAAAGTTTCAACTCTGTGAGATGAATGCACTCATCACAAAGAAGTTTCTCAGAATGCTTCTGTGTAGTTTTTACGTGAATATATTTCCTTCTACACCATCGGCCACAAAGGGCTCAAAACAACCACATGCATATTCTGCAAAAAGAGAGTTTCAAAACTGCTCTATCAAAAGATAGGTTCAACCCGGCGAGTTGAATTTACACATCACAAAGAAGTTTTCATCACGCTTCTGTGCAGTTTTTATGTGAATATGTTTCCTTTTCCACCATAGACCTCAATGCGCTCCAAATATCCACTTGCAGATTCTACGAAAAGAGTTTTTCAAAACTTCTCAGACAAAAGAAAATTGCAACCCTTTGAGATGAATGCACCCATCACAACGAAGTTTCTCAGAATGCTTCTGTGTAGTTTTTATGTGAAGATATTTCCTTTTACACCATAGGCCACAAAGGGCTCCCAATATCCACTTGCAGATTCTACAAAAAGAGAGGTTCAAAACTAATCTATCAAAAGATAGGTTCAACTCTGTGAGATGAATGCACACATCCAAAGAAGTTTCTCAGAATGCTTCTGTGTAGTTTTTATGTGATGATACTACCCTTTCCACCATAGGCCTCAAAGTGCTCCAAATATCCACTTACAGATTCTTAAAATGAGTGTTTGAAACCTGCTCAATCAAAGGAAAGATTCAACTCTGTGTGGTGAATGGACACATCAAAGGAAGTTTCTCAGAACGCTTCTTTGTAATTTTTAGGTGAAGATATTTCCTTTTCCACCATAGGCCTCCAAGCTCTCCAAATATCCAATTGCAGATTATACAGAAAGAGTGTTTCAAAACTGCACAGTCAAAAGAACGGTTCAACTCTGTGAGATGAATGCACACAAAACAAAGAAGTTCCTGTGAATGCTTCTGTGTAGTTTTTCTGTGAATATATTTCCTTTTCCAAAAAAAGCCACAAAGCAATTCAAATATCCAATTGCATATTCTACAAAAAAAGTGTTTCAAAATTGCTCAATCAAATGAAAGTTTCAACTATGTGAGATGAATGCTCACATCAAAAAGTATTTTCTCAGAATACTTCTGTGCAGTTTTTCCTTGAAAATATTTCCTTTTCCACCATCGACCACAAAGGGCTCCATATAACCACATGCAGATTCTACAGAAAGAGAGTTTCAAAACTGGTCTATCAAAAGATAGGTTCAAATCTGTAAGTTGAATGCACACATAACAAAGAAGATTCTCAGAATGCTTCTCTGTAGTTGTTATGTTAGATATTTCCTTTTCCACCAAAGGCTGCAAAGGGCTCCAAATATCCACTTCCAGATTCTACAAAAAGAGAGTTTCAAAACTGCTCTATCAAAAGATAGGTTCAACTCTGTGAAATGAATACACACATCACAAAAAAGTTTCTCAGAATGCTTCTGTGTAGTTTTTATGTGAAGATACTACCTTTTCCACTTTAGGCCTCAAAGCGCTCCATATATCCACTTGCAGATTCTAAAAAAAGTTTGTTTCAAACCTGCTTAATCAAAAGAAATGTTCAACTCTTTGAGGTGAACGCACACATCACAAACGAGTTTCTCAGAATGCTTCCATGTTGTTTTTATTTGAAGACATTTCCTTTTCCACAATATGCCTCCTAGTGCTCCAAACATTCACTTGCAGATTCTACTAAAACAGTGTTTCAAAACTGCTCTATCAAAAGAAAAGTTCAACTCTGTGAGATGAATGTACACATCACAAAGAAGTCTCCCAGAATGCTTCTGTGTAGTTTTTATTTGAAGATATTTCCTTTTCCACAATAGGCATCTAAGTGCTCCATATATCTACATGCAGATTCTAAAAAAAGAGTTTTCCCAAACTGCTCAATCAAAAGAGAGGTTCAACTCTGTGAGATGAATGCACACATCACCAAGAAGTTTCTCAGAATGCTTCTCTGTAGTTTTTATGTGAAGATAGATTCTTTTCCACCAAAGGCTGCAAAGGGCTCCAAATATCCACTTGCAGATTCTACAAAAAGAGAGGTTCAAAACTGCGCTATCAAAAGATACGTTCAACTCTGTCAGTTGAATGCACACATCACAAAGAAGTTTCTCAGAATGATTCCATGCAGTTTTTAAGTGAAGATATTTCCTTTTCCATCATCGGCCACAAAGGCCTCAAATAACCAGTTGCAAATTCTACAAAAAGAGTGTTTCCAAACTGTTCAATCAAAAGAAAGGTTCAACTCAGTGAGACGAGTGCACACATCACAAAGAAGTTTCTCAGAATGCTTCTGTGTAGTTTTTATGTGAAGATACTACCTTTTCCACTTTAGGCCTCAAAGCGCTCCATATATCCACTTGCAGATTCTAAAAAAAGTTTGTTTCAAACCTGCTTAATCAAAAGAAATGTTCAACTCTTTGAGGTGAACGCACACATCACAAACGAGTTTCTCAGAATGCTTCCATGTTGTTTTTATTTGAAGACATTTCCTTTTCCACAATATGCCTCCTAGTGCTCCAAACATTCACTTGCAGATTCTACTAAAACAGTGTTTCAAAACTGCTCTATCAAAAGAAAAGTTCAACTCTGTGAGATGAATGTACACATCACAAAGAAGTCTCCCAGAATGCTTCTGTGTAGTTTTTATTTGAAGATATTTCCTTTTCCACAATAGGCATCTAAGTGCTCCATATATCTACATGCAGATTCTAAAAAAAGAGTTTTCCCAAACTGCTCAATCAAAAGAGAGGTTCAACTCTGTGAGATGAATGCACACATCACCAAGAAGTTTCTCAGAATGCTTCTCTGTAGTTTTTATGTGAAGATAGATTCTTTTCCACCAAAGGCTGCAAAGGGCTCCAAATATCCACTTGCAGATTCTACAAAAAGAGAGGTTCAAAACTGCGCTATCAAAAGATACGTTCAACTCTGTCAGTTGAATGCACACATCACAAAGAAGTTTCTCAGAATGATTCCATGCAGTTTTTAAGTGAAGATATTTCCTTTTCCATCATCGGCCACAAAGGCCTCAAATAACCAGTTGCAAATTCTACAAAAAGAGTGTTTCCAAACTGTTCAATCAAAAGAAAGGTTCAACTCAGTGAGACGAGTGCACACATCACAAAGAAGTTTCTCAGAATGCTTCTGTGTAGTTTTTATGTGAAGATATTTCCTTTTCCACAGTAGGCCTCAAAGCGCTGCAAATATCCTCTTGCAGATTCTACAAAAAGAGTGTTTCAAAACTGCTCAATCATGTGAAATATTCAAGTCGGTGAGATGAATGCACATATCACAAAGAAGTAAATCAGAATACTTCTGTGTAGTTTTTATGGGAAGGTATTTCCTTTTCTACTGTCAGCCACAAAGGGCTCCAAATAACCAGTTGCAAATTCTACAAAATGGGAGTTTAAAAACATCACTTTCAAAAGATATGTTCAATTCTGTGAGTTGAATGCACACAACACAAAGCAGTTTCTCAGAAAGCTTCTTTTTAGGTTTTATGTGAAGATATTTCCTTTTCCACAATAGGTCTACAAGGGCTCCAAATATCCACTTGCAGATTCTACTAAATTACTGTTTGAAAACTGCTCAATAAAAAGAAAGGTTCAACCCTGCGAGATGAATGCACACATCAAAAATAAGTTTCTGAGAATGCTTCTGTGTAGTTTTCATGGGAAGACATGTCCTTTTCCACTGTAGATCTCAAAGCGGTGCAAATATCCACTTGCAGAATCTACAAAAGGTGAGTTTCAAAACTGCTCAATCAAATTAAATGGTTAATTCTGTGAGATGAATGCACACATCACAAAGAAGTTTCTCAGAATGCTTCTGTGTAGTTTTTAGGGGAAGTTATTTCCTTTTCCACCATCAGCCACAAAGAAACCCAAATAATCTCATGCAGATACTACAATAGGAGAGTTTCAAAACTGCTTTATGAAAAGATAGGTTCAACAATGTGAGTTAAATGCACATATCATGAAGAAGTTTCTCAGAATGCTTCTGTGTAGTTTTTATGTGAAGATATCTCCTTTTCCCCCATAGGCCTCAAAGCGCTCCATATATCCACTTGCAGATTCTTCAAAAAGAGAGATTCAAAACTGCTCAATCAAAAGATAGGTTCAACTATGTGAGTTGAATGCACACATCAGAAAGGAGTTTCTCAGAATGCTTCTGTGTAACTTTTAGTGAAGATATTTCCTTTTCCACAATGGGTTGCAAAGGCTCCAAATACACACTTGCAGATTTTACAAAAAGAGAGTTTCCAAACTACTCTATCAAAAGATAGGTTCAACTCTGTGAGTTTAACCACACCTCACAATGAAGTTTGTCAGAAAACTTCTGTGTAGTTTTTATGTGAAGATATTTCCTTTTCCACCGTAGTCCCCAAAGCGCTGCAAATATCCACTTGCAGATTCTACAAAAAGAGTGTTTCAAAACTGCTCACTCAAAAGAAATCTTCAAATCTGTGAAATGAATCCACACAAAACAAAGAAGTTTCTGAGAATGCTTCTGTGTAGTTTTTATGTTAAGATATTTCCTTTTCCACAATAGGACTCAAAGCGTTCCAAGTATCCAAATGCAGATTCTACAAAAAGTGTGTTTCAAAACTCCTCAATCAAATGAAAGGTTCAACTCTGTGAGATGAATGCATATATCACAAAGAAGTTTCTCAGAATGTTTCTGTGTAGTTTTTATGTGAAGATACGTCCTTTTCCACCACAGGCTGAATGGGCTTCAAATATCCACTTGCAGATTCTACAAAAAGAGCATTTCAAAACTGCTCTATCAAAAGATATGGTCAACTCTGTTAGTTGAATGCACACATCACAAAGAAGTTTCTCAGAATATTTCTGAGTAGTATTTATGTAAAGATATTTCCTTTTCCACCATAGTCCTCAAAGTGCTCTGTCTATCCACTTGCAGATTCTACAAAAAGAGTGTTTCCAAATTGCCCAATCAATAGAAATGTTCAACTCTGTGAGGTGAATGCACACAACACAAAGAAGTTTCTCAGAATGCTTTGGTGTAGTTTTTATGTGAAGATATTTCCTTTCCCACACTAGGCCTCAAAACGCTCCATATATCCACTTGCAGATTCTACAAAAAAGAGTGTTTCCAAACTGCTCAATCAAAAGAGAGTTTCAACTCTCTGAAATGAATGCCCACATCAGAAAAGTTTCTCAGAATGCTTCTGTGAAATTTTTATGTGAAGATGTTTCCTTTTCCACCATAGGCCCCAAAGGCTCCAAATATCCACCTGTAGATTCTACAAAAAGACAGTTTCAAAACTACTATATCAAAAGACATGTTCAACTATGTGAGTTGAATGCACACATCACAAATATGTTTCTCAGAATGCTTCTGTGTAGTTTTTATGTTAAGATACTTCCTTTTCCACCAGAGGTCTCTCAGTGCTCCAAATATCCACTTGCAGATTCTACGAAAGGAGAGTATCAAAACTGTTCTATCAAAAGATAGTTTCAACTCTTTGAGCTGAATGCACACATCACAAAGAACTTTCTCAGAATGCCTCTGTGTAGTTGTTATGTGAAGATTTACCATTTATACCATAAGCCTCGAAGTGCTCCAAATATCCACTTGCAGATTCTACAAAAAGATTTATAGAAAACTGCTCAATCAAAAGAAAGATTCAACTCTGTGAGGTGAATGCACACATCACAAAGCAGTTTCTCAGAAAGCTTCTGTGTAGTTTTTATGTGAAGATATTTCCTTTTCCACAATAGGCCTCCAAGGGCTCCAAATATCCACTAGCAGATTCTACTAAAAGAGTGTTTCAAAACTGCTCAATCAAAATAAAGTTTCAATTCTATGAGGTGAATGCACACATGAAAAAGAAGTTTCTGAGAATGGTTCTGTATATTTATTATGGAAAGATAATTCTTTTTCAACAATAGTCCTCAAATTGCAGAAAATATCCACTTCCGGAACTACAAAAAGTGAGTTTCAAAACTGCTTAATCAAAAGAAATGGTCAATTCTGTGAGATGAATGCACACATCACAAAGAAGTTTTTCAGAATGCTTCTGTGTAGATTTTATGTGAAGATACTATCTTTTCCACCCTAGGCCGGAAAGCCCTCCATATATCCACTTGCAGATTCTAAAAAAAGAGTGTTTCAAACCTGCTCAATCAAAATAAAGTTTCAATTCTATGAGGTGAATGCACACATCAAAAAGAAGTTTCTCAGAATGCTTCTGTGTAGTTTTTATGTGAAGATATTTCCGTTTCCACACTATGTCTCCTAGGGCTCCAAATATTCTCTTGCAGATTTTACTAAAAGAGTGTTTCAAAACTGCTCAATCGAAAGAAAGGATCAACCCTGTGAGATGAATGCACACATCAGAAAGAAGCTTCCCAGAATGCTTCTGTGTAGTTTTTATTTGAAGATATTTCCTTTTCCACAACAGGCCTCTAAGCGCTCCATATATCAACTTGCAGATTCTACAAAAAGAGTTTCCAAACTGCTCAATCAAAAGAGAGGTTCAACTCTGTGAGATGAATGCACACATCACAAAGAATTATCTCATAATGCTTCTGTGTAGTTTTTATGTGAAGATATTTCCTTTTCCACCAAAGGCTGCAAAGCGCTCCAAATATCCACTTGCAGATTCGACAAAAAGAGAGTGTCAAAACTGCTGTATCAATAGATAGGTTCAACTCTGTCAGTTGAATGCACACATCACAAAGAAGTTTCTCAGAATGATTCTGTGCAGTTTTTATGTGAAGATATTTCCTTTTCCATGATCGGCCACAAAGGGCTCAAAATAACCACTTGCAGATTCTACAAAAAGAGTGTTTCCAAACTGCTCAATTGAAAGAAAGGTTAAACTCTGTGAGATGAATGCACACAACACAAATAAGTTTCTCAGAATGCTTCTGTTCTGTGTAGTTTTTATGTGAAGATATTTCCTTTCCCACAATAGGCCTCAAAACCCTTCATATATCCACTTGCAGATTCTACAAAAAGAGTGTTTCCAAACTGCTCAGTTGAAAGAGAGTTTCAACTCTCTGAGACGAATGCCCACATCACAAAAGTTTCTCAGAATGCTTCTGTGAAATTTTTATGTGAAGATGTTTCCTTTTCCACTATAGGCCCCAAAGGCTCCAAATATCCACCTGTAGATTCTACAAAAAGACAGTTTCAACACTACTTTATCAAAAGACATGTTCAACTATGTGACTCGAATGCACACATCACAAAGATGTTCTTCAGAATGCTTCTGTGTAGTTTTTATGTTAAGATATTTCCTTTTCCACCACAGGCCTCAAAGTTTTCCAAATATCCTCTTGCAGATTCTACAAAAGGAGAGTTTCAAAACTGCTCTATCAAAAGATAGTTTCAACTCTTTGAGCTGAATGCACACATCACAAAGAACTTTCTCAGAATGCCTCTGTGTAGTTGTTATGTGAAGATTTACCATTTCTACCATAAGACTCGAAGTGCTCCAAATATCCACTTGCAGATTCTACAAAAAGATTTATACAAAACTGCTCAATCAAAAGAAAGATTCAACTCTGTGAGGTGAATGCATACATCACAAAGCAGTTTTTCAGAAAGCTTCTGTGTAGTTTTTATGTGAAGATATTTCCTTTTCCACAATAGGCCTCCAAGGGCTCCAAATATCCACTAGCAGATTCTACTAAAAGAGTGTTTCAAAACTGCTCAATCAAAATAAAGGTTCAACTGTGCGAGATGAATGCATACATGAAAAAGAAGTTTCTGATAATGGTTCTGTTTATTTTTTAGGGAAGATGATTCTTTTTCCACAATAGTCCTCAAAGTGCAGTTAATATCCTCTTGCAGAACCTACAAAAAGTGAGTTTCAAAACTACTCAATCAAATGAAATGGTCAATTCTATGAGATGAATGCACACATCACAAAGAAGTTTCTCAGAATGCTTCTGTGTAGTTTTTATATGAAGATATTTCCTTTTTACACCATAGGACGCAGAGGGTTCCAAATGTCAACTTTCAGATTCTACAAAAAGAGTGTTCCAAAACTGCTCTATCAAAAGATATGTCCAACTTTGTGAATTTAATGCACACATCACAACGAAGTTTCTCAGAATCCTTCTGTGTAGTTTTTATGTTAAGATATCTCCTTTTCCACCATAGGTCACAAAGGGCTCCAAATATCCACTTGCAGATCTTACAAAAAGAGAGTTTCAAAACTGCTCTATCAAAAGATAGGTAAAAATCTAGGAGATGAATGCACACATCACAAAAAGTTTCTCAGAATTCGTCTGTGTAGTCTTTATGTGAAGATATTTCCATTTACACCATAGCCCTCAAAGCCCTCCATATATCTACTTGCATATTCTAGAAAAAGATTGTTTCAAATGTGTCTAATCAAAAGAAAGATTCAACTCTGTGAGGCGAATGCACACATCACAAAGATGTTTCTCAGAATGCTTCTGTGTAGGTTTTATGTGAAGATATTTTTTTCCTCAATAGGCCTCCAAGTGCTCCAAATATCAATTTGCAGATTGTACTAAAAGAGTGTTTCCGAACTGCTCAATAAAAAGAAAGCTTGAATTCTGTGCAATGGGTGCACACAACACAAAGGAGTTTCTGAGAATTCTTCTGTGTAGTTTTTATGGGAAGATATTTCCTTTTCCAGAATAGGCCTCAAAGCCCTGCAAATATCCACTTGCAGATTCTAGAAAAACGGTGTTTCAAAACTGCTCAATCAAATGAAATGTTCAACTCTGTGAGATGAATGCACAAATCACAAATAAGTTTCTGAGAATGCTTCTGTGTAGTTTTTATGGGAAAAAAATTCCTTTTCCACAATCTGCCACAAAGGGCTCCAAATAACCACATGCGATTCTAAAAGAAAGACAGTTTCATAACTGCTCTATCAAAAGATGTGTTCAACTTCGTGAGTTGAATGCACACATCACAAATGACTTTCTCTGAATGCTTCCATGTAGTTTTTATGTGAAGATATTTCCTTTTCCACCGTAGGTATCAAAGCACTACAAATATCCACTTGCAGATACTAGGAAAAAAGTGTTTCAAAACTGCTCAATCAAAAGAAAGGTTCAACTACATGACATGAATGCACACATCCCAAATATGTTTCTGAGAATGCTTCTCTGTAGTTTTTAAGGGAAGATATTTCCTTTCACACAATAGGCCTCAAAGCACTGCAAATATCCAATTGCAGATTCTAAAAAAGGCTGTTTCAAAACTGTTCAATCAAATGAAATATTCAACTCTGTTAGATGAATGCACACATCACAAGGAAGTTTCTCAGAATGCTTCTTTGTAGTTTTTATGGGAATATATTTCCTTTTCCACCATCTGAAACAAAGGGCTCCAAATAACCACTTGCAAATTCTACAAAAAGAGAGTATCAAAACTGCTCTATCAAAAGACAGTTTCAAGTCTGTGAGTTCAATACACATATCACAAAGAAGTTTCTCAGAATGTTTCTTTGTAGTTTTTATGTGAAGATATTTCCTTTTCCATCATAGGCCTCAAAGCACTCCAAATACCCACTTGCAGATTCTACAAAAGAGTTTTGAAACTGCTCAATCAAAAGAAAGTTCAACACTGTGAGATGAATGCACACAAAACAAAGAAGTTTCTCAGAATTATTCTGTGAAGTTTTTATGTGAAGATATTACCTTTTCCACGATAGGCCTCAAAGAGCTCCAAATATCCACTTGCAGATTCTACAAAAAGAGTGTTTCAACACTGCTCAATTAAAAAAGAGGTTTAACTCTGTCAGATGAATGCAAACATCACAGCGAAGTTTCTCAGAAAGGTCCTGTTTAGTTTTTATGTGAAGATAGTTCTTTTTCCACCATAGGCCCTAAGGTGCTCCAAACATCCACTTGCAGATTCTAGAAAAAGAGAGCTTCAAAACTGCTCTATCAGAAGATAGGTGAAGCTCTCTGAGATGAATGCACACATCACAGAGAAGTTTCCACGACGCTTCTGTGTAGTTTTATGTGAACATATTTCCTTTTCCACAACAAGCCTCAAAGTGCTCATTATATCCACTTGCAGATTCTACAAAAAGATTGTTTCAAAACTCCTCAATCAAAAGAAAGTTTCAACTCTGTGAGATGAATGCACCCATCACAGCAAAATTTGTCAGAATGCTTCTATGTAGTTTTTATGTGAAGATATTTCCTTTTCCACCATAGGCCACAAAGTGCTGCAAATATCCACTTGCAGATTCTACACAAAGAGAGTTTCAAAACTGCTCTATCAAAAGATAGGTTCCACTCTGTGAGTTGAATGCACACATCACAAACAAGTGTCTCAGAATGATTCTGTGTAGTTTTTATGTAAAGATATTTCCTTTTCCACCAAAGACTGCAAAGGGCTCCAAATATCCACTTGCAGATTCTACAAAAAGAGAGCTTCAAAACTGCTCCATCAGATGATAGGTTCAACTTTCTGAGATAAATGCACACATCACAAAATGTTTCTCAGAATGCTTCTGTGTAGTTTTTATGTGAAGATACTACCTTTTCCACCATAGGCCACAAAGCGCTCCAAATATCCAGTTGCAGATTCTACGAAAGGAGTGTTTCAAAACTGCTCAATCAAAAGAAAGGTTCAACTCTGTGAGGTGAATGTGCACATCACAAAGTGGTTTCTCAGAATGCTTCTGTGTAGTTTTTATGTGAAGATATTTCCTTTTCCACAATATGCCTCCAAGGGCTTCAAACTTTCACTTGCAGATCCTACTAAAAGAGTGTTTCCAAACTGATCAATCAAAAGAAAGTTTCAACTCTGTGAGATGAATGCACACATCACAAAGAAGTTTCTGAGAATGTGTCTGTGCAGTTTTTATGGGAAGATATTTACTTTTCCACAATACTTCTCAAAGCACTCCAAATATCTGCTTGCAGATTCTGCAAAAAGAGTGTTTCAAAACTGCTCAATCAAATGAAACGTTCAACCCTCTGAGATGAATGCACACATCACAACGAAGTTTCTCATAATGCTTCTGTGTAGTTTTTATGTGAAGATATTTCCTTTTCCACAATAGGCCACAAAGCCCTACAAATATCCAAATGCAGACTCTACAAATAGAGTTTTTAAAAGTGCTCAATCAAATGAAAAGTTCAACTCTATGAGATGAATACACACATCACATAGAAGTTTCTCAGAATGCTTCTGTGTAGTTTTTAATTGAAGATATTTCCTTTTTCTCCATAGGCCGCAAAGTGAATCCAAATATCCACTTTCAAATTCTACAAAAAGTGTTTCAATACTGCTCTATGAAAAGATAGGATCAACTCTGTGAGATGAACGCACACATTGCAAAGAAGTTTCTCAGAATGCTTCTGTGTAGTTTCAATGTGAAGATATTTACTTTTCCACAATAGGCCACAAAGGGCTCAAAATATCCCCTTGCATATTTTACAAAAAGGGAGTTTCAAATCTGCTCCATCAAAAACAGATTCAACTCTTTGAGATGAATGCACACATCATAAAGAAGTTTCTCAGAAAGCTTCTGTGTAGTTATTATGAAAAGATATTTCCTTTTCAACCACAGAACTCAAAGCACTCCATGTATCCACTTGCAGATTCAACAAAAAGAGTGTCTCAAAACTTCCCAATCAAAAGAGAGGTTCAACTCTGTGAGATGAATGCACATATCACAAAGAAGTTTCTCAGAATGATTCTGTGTAGTTTTTATGTGAAGATACCCCCTTTTCCACCATAGGCTGCAAAGGGCTCCAAATATCCACTTCCAGATTCTACAAAAAGAGAGTTTCAAAACCTCTCAATCAAAAGAAAGCTTCAACTCTGTGAGATGAATGCACACATCACATAGCATTTTCTGAGAGTGCGTCTGTGTAATTTTTATGAGAAGATATTTCCTTTTCCACAAAAGGCCTCAAAGTGCTGCAAATATCCACTTGAAGACTCCACAAAAAGAGTGTTTCAAAACTGCTCAATCAAAAGAAATGTTCAATTCTGTGAGATGAATTCACACATCACAAAGAAGTTTCTCAGAATGTTTCAGTGTAGTTTTTATGGGCAGATGTTTCCATTTCGTCCATCAGCCACAAAGGGCTCCAAATAATCACTTGCAGATTCTGCAAAAAGAGAGATTCAAAACTGCTCTATCAATAGATAGGTACACCTCTGAGAGTGGAATGCACACATCACTAAGAAGTTTCTCAGAATATTTCTGTGTAGTTTTTATGTGAATATATTTCCTTTTCCACCAGAGGCTTCAAAGAACTCCAAGTATCCAATTGCAGATTCTACAAAAAGAGTGTCTCAAAACTGCTTAATCAAAACAAATGTTCAATACTGTGGGATCAATGCAAACAATATAAAGAATCTTATAAGAATGCTTCTGTGTAGGTTTTATGTGAAGATATTTCCTTTTCCACAATAGGCCTCAAAGCCCTACAAATATCCAAATGCAGATTCTACAAATAGAGTTTTTAAAAAGTGCTCAATCAAATAAAAATTTCAACTCTATGAGATGAATGCACACATCACATAGAAGTTTCTCAGAATGCTTCAGTGTAGTTTTTAATTGAAGGTATTTCATTTTTCTCCATAGGCCACAAAGGGGATCCAAATATCCACTTTCAAATTTTACAAAAAGAGAGTTTCAATACTGCTCTATGAAAAGATTGGTTCAACTCTGTGAGATGAATGCACACATTACAAACAAATTTCTCAGAATGCTTCTGTGTAGTTTTTATGTGAAGATATTTACTTTTCCACAATAAGCCGCAAAGGGCTCAAAATATCCACTTGCATATTATACAAAAAGGGAGTATCAAACCTGCTCTATCAAAAGATAGGTTCAACTCTTTGAGATGAATGCACACATCACAAAGAAGTTTCTCAGAATGCTTCCGTATAGTTATTATGATAAGATATTTCCGTTTCAACCATAGACCTCAAAGTACTCCATGTATCCACTTGCAGATTCTTTAAAAGAGTGTCTCAAAACTGCTCAATCAAAAGAGAGGTTCAACTCTGTGAGATGAATGAACACATCATAAAGAAGTTTCTCAGAATGCTTCTGTGTAGTTTGTATGTGAAGATACTTCCTTTTCCTCCATAGTCTGCAAAGGGCTCCAAATATCCACTTGCAGATTCTTCAAAAAGTGAGTTTCAGAACTCCTTATCAAAAGTTAGGTTCAACTCTGTGAGGTGAATGCACACATCACAAAGAAGTTTTTCAGAATGCTTCTGTGTAGTTTCATGTGACGATATTACCTTTTCCACCATAGGTCTCAAATCTCTCCAAATGTCTACTTGCAGATGTTATGAAAAGAGTGTTTCAAAACTGCTCAATCAATAGGAAGTTTCAACTCTGTGAGAAGAAAGCATATATAGCAAAAAAGTTTCTCAGAATGCTTCTGTGTAGATTTTATGTGAAGATATTTCTTTTTCTACAACATGTCTCAAAGCACTCCTTATATCCACTTATGTATTATACAAAAAGAGTGTTAACAAACTACTCAATCAAAAGAGAGATTGAATTCTGTAAGATGAACGCACAGATCACAAATAAGTGTCTCTGAATGCTTCTGTTTACTTTTTATGTGAAGATATTTACTTTTCCACCATAGGCCGCAAAGGTCTCCAAATATCCACTTACAGATTCCACAAAAAGAGAGTTTCAAAGCTACTCTATCAAAAGTTAAGTTCAACTCTGTGAGTTGAATGCACACATCACAAAGAAGTTTCTCAGAATGCTTCTGTGTAGTTTTTATGAGAAGATATTTCCTTTTCCTCCATAGGCTGCAAAAGTCTCAAAATATACACTTGCAGATTCAATAAAAAAAAGGTTTCAAAACTGCTGTATGAAAAGATAAGTTCAACTCCATAGGGTGAATGCACACATCACAAAGAAGTTTCTCAGAATGCTTCTGTGTAGTTTTTATTTGAAGATACTTCCTTTTCCACCATAGGCTGCCAATGGCTCCAAATATCCACTTACAGATTCTTCTAAATGTGAGTTTCAAAACTGCTCTATCAAAAGTTAGTTTCAACTCTGTGAGGTGAATGCACATATCACAAAGAAGTTTCTCAGAATGCTTCTGTGTGATTTTATGTGAAGATATTACCTTTTCCACCATAGGTCTCAACGTGCTCCAAATATACACTTTCAGATGCTAGGAGAAGAGTGTTTCAAAACTGCTCAATCAATAGAAAGTTTCAACCCTGTGAGAAGAATTCACATATCACAAAAAAGTTTCTCAGAATTCTTCTGTGTAGTTTTTATGTGAAGATATTTCCTTTTCCACAAAACGCCTCAAAGCGCTCATTATATCCACTTGCATATTCTACAAAAAGAGTGTTTACAACTGCTCAATCAAAAGAGAGATTCAACCCCTTGAGATGGATGCACAGATCACAAAGAAGTTTCTCAGAATGCTTTTGTTTACTTTTTATGTGAAGATAATTCCAATTCCACCATAGGCTGCAAGGGGCTCCAAATATCCACTTATAGATTCTACAAAAAGAGAGTTTCAAAACTGCTCTGTCAAAAGTTAGGTTCAATTCTGTGAGTTGAATGCACACATCACAAAGTAGTTTCTCAGAATGCTTCCATATCGTTTTTATGAGAAGATATTTCCTTTTCCACAATAGGCCACAAAGGGATCCAAATATACACTTGCAGATTCTACGAAAAGAGAGTTTCAAAACTTACCTATCAAAAGATAGGTTCAACTCTGTGAGATGAATACACACATCACAAAGAAGTTTCTCAGAATGTTTCTGTGTAGTTTTGATGTGAAGATATTTCCTTTTCAACCATAGGCCTCAAAGCGCTCAAAATATACACTTGCAGATTCTACAGAAAGAGTGTTTCAAAACTGCCCAATCAAAGGAGAGATGCAACTCTGTGAGGTGAATGAGCACATCACAAAGAAGTTTTTCAGAATGCTTCTGTGTAGTTCTTATGTGAAGATATTTCCTTTTCCAACATAGGCTGAAAACGGCTCCAAATATCCACTAACAGATTCTGAGAAAAGAGTGTTTCAAAACAGCTCCAGGAAAAGAAATGTTCAATTCTGTGAGAAGAATGCACACAAATCATAGAAGTTTCTGGGAATGCTTCTGTGTAATTTTTATGTGAGGATATTTCCTTTTCCACCATAGGCCGCAAAAGGTCCAAAATCCACTTACAGATTCTACACAAAGAGAGTTTCAAAACTGCTCTAGCAAAAGATAGGTTCAACTCTGTGACATGAATGCAAACATGACAAAGTAGTTTCTCAGAATGCCTCTATGTAGTTTTTATGTGAAGATATTTCCTTTTCCACAATAGGCCTCAAAGCCCTCCAAATATCCACTTGCAGATTTTACAAAAAGTGTGTTTCAAACAGCTCAATCAAATGAAAGTTTATACTCTGTGAGATGAATGCACACATCACAGAGAAGTTTCTCAGAATGCTTCTTTGTAGTTTTTATTTGAAGATATTTCCTTTTCCACCATAGGCAGCAAAAGACTACAAATATCAACTTGCAGATTCTAGAAAAAGAGAGTTTCAAAACTGCTCTATCAAAAGATAGGTTCAACTTTCTTTGATGAATGCACACATCACAGAATGATTCTCAGAATGCTTCTGTGTAGTTTTTATGTGATGATGTTTCCTTTTCAACAATAGGCACCCAAGGGCTCCAAATATTCACTTACAGATTGTACTAAAAGAGTGTTTCCAAGCTGCTCAATCAAAGGAAAGGCTCAACTCTGTGAGATGAATGCACACATCACAGAGAAGTTTCTCAGAATGCTTCTGTGTAGTATTTATGGGAAGATATTTCCTTTTCCACCATACGCCTCAAAATGCTCCAAATATCCACTTGCAGATTCTGTGAAAAGAGATTTTGAAAACTTCCTAATCAAAAGAATGGTTCAACTCTGTGAGGTGAATGCACACATTGCAAAGAAGTTTATCAGATTGATTCAGTGTAGTTTTAAAGTGAAGTTATTTCCTTTTTCACCATAGGCCCCAAATGGCTCCAAATATCCACATGCAGATTCTACAAAAAGAGATTTTCAAAACTGCTCTATCAAAAGATAGGTTCAGCTCTCTGAGTTGAATGCACACATCACAAAGAAGTTTCTCAGAATGCTTCTGTGTAGTTTTTATGTGAAGATATTACATTTTCCACCATAGGCCTCAAAGCACTCCATGTATGCAGTTGCAGATTCTATGAAAAGAGTGTTTCAAAACAGCTCATTCAAAAGAAAGGTTCGACTCTGTGAGATGAATGAATACATCACAAAGAAGTTTCTCAAAATGTTCCTGTGTAGTTTTTATGTGAAGATGTTTCCTTTTCCAAAACAGACTGCAAATGGCTCCAAATACCCACTTGCAGATTCTACAAGGGAGAGATTCAAAACTGCTCAATCAAAAGAGAGTTTCACCTCTGTGAGTTGAATGCACACATCACAAAGAAGTTTCTCAGAATGCTTCTGTGTAGCTTTTCTGTGAAGATATTTCCTTTTCCACCGTAGACCTCAAAGTGATCCAAATATCCACTTGCAGATTCTACAAAAAGAGTGCTTCGAAACTGCTCAATAAAAGAAAGGTTCAACACTGTCAGATGACTGCACACATCACAAAGAAGTTTCTCAGAATGCCTCTGTGTATTTTTTAATGGAAGATATTTCCTTTTCCACCAAGGCCTCAAATTGCTCCAAATATTCACTTGCAGATTCTCCAAAAAGAGTGTTTCCAAACTCCTCAATCAAAAGAAAGGTTCAACTCTGTGAGATAAATGCACACATCACAAAGAAGTTTCTCAGAATGCTTCTGTATAGTTTTTATGTGAAGATATTTCCTTTTCCACAATAGGCCTCAAAGCGCTCCAAATATCCACTTGCAGATTGTATAAAAAGAGTGTTTCTAAACTGCTCAGTCAAAAGAAATTTTCAACACTGTGAGATGAATGCACACATACAGAGAAGTTTCTCAGAATGCTTCTGTACAGTTTTTATATGAAAATATTTCCTTTTCATCCATAGGCCACAAAGGGCTCCAAATATCCACTTAGAAATTCTACAAAAAGAGAGATTTTAAACTGTGCCATCAAAAGATAGGTTCAACTCTGTGAGTTGAATGCACACATCACAAAACAGTTTCTCAGAATGCTTCTGTGTAGGTTTTATGTTAACATATTTCCTTTTCCACCATAGGCCTCTAATCGCTCCTAGTATCCACTTGCAGATTCTACAAAAAGAGTGTTTCAAAACTGCTCCATCAAAAGGAAGGCTCAGCTCTGTGAGGTGAATGCACACATCTGAAAGAAGTTTCCGAGAATGCTTCTGTGTAGTTTTTATGTGAAGATATTGCCTTTCCACAATAGGCCAGAAAGGGCTCCAAATATCCACTTGCAGATTCCACAAAAAGAGTGTTTCAAAATTGCTCAATCAAAGGAAAGTTTCAGTCCTATGAGTTGAATGCACACATCACAGAGAAGTTTCTCAGAATGCTTCTGTGTAGTTTTTATGTGAAGATATTGCCTTTCCACAATAGGCCAGAAAGGGCTCCAAATATCCACTTGCAGATTCCACAAAAAGAGTGTTTCAAAATTGCTCAATCAAAGGAAAGTTTCAGTCCTATGAGTTGAATGCACACATCACAGAGAAGTTTCTCAGAATGCTTCTGTGTAGTTTTTATGTGAAAATATTTCCTTTTCCACAATAGGCCGGAAATCACTCCAAATATCCACTTTGAGATTCTACAAAAAGAGTGTATAAAAACTGCTCAATCAAAAGAAAAGTTCAACTCTGTGGCATGAATGTATATATCACAAAAAAGTTTCTCAGAATGTCTGTGTGTAGTTTTCATGTGAAGATATTTGCTTTTCCACAGTAGGCCTCAATGCGCTCCAAATATCCACTTGCAGATTCTACAAAAACAGCATTTCAAAACTGCTTCATCAAAAGAAAGGAACAACTCTGTGAGATGAATGCAAACATCACAAAGAAGTTTCTCAGAATGCTTCTGTGTAGTTTTTATGTGAAGATATTTCCATTTCCACAATAGGCCTCAAAGCACTCCAATTATCCACTTGCCAATTCTGCAAAAGGAGTGCTTCAAAACTGCTCAGTCATGAGCTAGGTTCAACACTGTGAGATGAATGCACACATCAAAAAGAAGTTTTTCAGAATGTTTCCGTGTAGTTCTTATTTGAAGATATTTCCTTTTCCACCATAGGCCACAAAGGGCTCCAAACATCCACTTGCAGATTCTACAAAAAGAGTTCAAACTTGCCCAATTCAAAAGATGTCCAACTCTATGAGTTGAATGCACACATCACAAAGAAGTTTCTCAGAATGTTTCTGTGTAATTTTTATGTGAAGATATTTTCTTTTCCACTATAGGCCTCAAAGTTCTCCAAATATCCACTTGCAGACTCCGCAAAAAGAGAGATTCAAAACTGCTCAAGCAAAAGATATCTTCTACTCTGTGAGTTGCATGCACACCTAACAAAGAAGTTTCTCAGAAAGCTTCTGTGTAGTTTTTATTTGAAGATATTTCCTTTTCCACCATAGGCTGCAAAGGGCTCCAAATATCCACGTGCAGATTCTACAAAAAGAGAGATTCAAAACTGCTCAATCAAAACATAGGTTCAACACTGTGAGTTGAATGCACACATCACAATGGAGTTTCTCAAAGTGCTTCTGTGTAATTTTTATGTGAAGATATTTCCTTTTCCTAAATAGGCCTCAAATCACTCCAAATATCCACTTCCAGATACAACTAAAGTGTTTCAAAGCTGCTCAAACAAAAGCAAGTTTCTACTCTGGATGATAAACGCACTCATCACAAAGAAATTTCTCTGAATGCTTCTCTGTAGTTTATATTTGAAGATATTTCGTTTTCAACAATAGGGCTCAAAGGGCTCCAAATATCCACTTGCAGATTCAACAAAAAGAGAGATTCAAAACTGCTCAATCAAAAGATAGGTTCAACTCTGTGAGTTGAATGCACTGATCACAAACAAGTTTCTCAGAACCCTCCTATGTAGTTTTTATATGAAGATATTTCCTTTTCTACCACAGGCCTCAAATCACTCCAAATATCTACTTGCAGATTCTATAAAAAAAAGTGTTTCAAAACTGCTCAATCATAACATAGGTTCAACACTTTAAGATGAATGCACTCATTAAAAAGAAGTTTCTCAGAATGCTTCTGTGTAGTTTTTATGTGAAGATATTTGCTTTTCCACAGTGGGAGTCAAAGCACTCGAAATATCCACTGGCAGATTCTGCAAAAAGAGAGATTCAAAACTGCTCAATCAAAAGATAGGTTCGATTCTATGAGTTGAATGCACTCCTCACAAAGAAGCTTCTCAGAATGCTTCTGTGTAGTTTTAATGAGAAGATATTTCTTTTTCCAAAATAGGTCTCAAAACCCTCCAAATATCCACTTCCAGATTATACAAAAAGAGTGTTTCAAAACTGCTGAATCAAAATAAAAATTGAACTCTGTGTGATGAATGAACTCATCACAAAGTTGTTTCCCTGAATGCTTCTGTGTAGTTTTTGTTTGAAGATATTTGCTTTTCCACCATAGGGGGCAAAGGGCTCCAAATATCCACTTGCAGATTCTACAAAACGAGAGATTCATTATTGCTCAAACAAAAGACAGAGTCAACTCCGTGAGTTTAATGCACACATCACAAAGAAGTTTCTCAGAATACTTCTGTATAGTTTTTATGTGAAGATATTTCCTCTTCCACAATAGGCCTTAAGTCACTCCAACTATCCACTTGCAGATTCTACAAAAAAAGTGTTTCAGAACTGCTTATTCAAAAATAAGGTTCAACTCTGTGAGATGAATGAACACATCACAAAGCATTTTCTCAGAATGATCCTGTGTAGATTTTATGTGAAGTTATTACCTTTTGCACAATAGGCCTCAAAGCACTCGAAGTGTACACTTGCATATTCTACAAAGAGGGTTTTTCAAAACTGCTCCATGCAAAGAAAGTTTCAACTCTGTGAGATGAATGCACGCATCACAAAGGAGTTTGTCTGAATGTTTCCATAAATTTTTTATGTGAAGATATTTCCTTTTCCACCATATGCCTCAAAGCGCTCCAATTCTACACTTGCAGATTCTACAAAAAGAGAATTTCAAAACTGCTCAATCAAAAGAAAGGTTCAACTCTGGGTGATGAATGCACACATCACAAAGAAGTATGTCAGAATGCTTCAGTCTTGTTTTTATGTGAAGATATTTCCTTTTCAACCGTAGGTCACAAACCCCTCCAAAAGTCCATTTGCAGATTCTACACAAAGAAAGTTAAAAAACTTCTCAATCAAAAGAAAGGTTCAACTTTCTGATATCAATGCACACATCACAAAGAAGTTTCTCAGAATGCTTCTGTCTAGTTCTTACGTGAAGATATTTCCTTTTCCACGATAGGCCTCATAGCGCTCAAAATGTCCACTTGCAGATTCTACAGAAAGAGATTTTCCAAATTACTCAATCAAAAGAAAGGTTCAACTCTGTGTGATGAATGCACATATCACAAAGAAATTTGTCAGAATGCTTCTGTCTAATTTTATGTGAAGATATTTCCTTTTCCACCATAGGCCTCAAAGCACTCCAAAAGTCCACTTGCAAATAGTACCAAAAGGGTGTTTCAAAACTGGACAGAAACATTCTGACAAACTTCTTTGTGATATGTGCCTTCATCTCAGAGTTGAAACTTACTTTTTATTAAGCAGTTTTGAAACACGCTTTTTGAACTATCTGCAAATGGTCATTTGGAGTGCTTTGAGACCCATGGTGGAAAAGGAAATTTCTTCACATAAAAACTAGACAGAGGCATTCTGTCAAATTTCTTTGTGATGCATGCATTCATCTCACAGAGTTGGACCTTTCTTTTGATTGAGTAGTTTGCAAACCCTCTTTTTGTAGAATCTGCAAGTGGACATTTGGAGTGCTTTACGGCCTATGGTGGAAAAGGAAATACCTTCACATACAAACTAGACAGAAGCATTCTGAAAAACTTCTTTGTGATGTATGCATTCATCTCACAGAGTTTAACCTTTCTTCTCATTGAGCAGCTTTGAAACACTATTTTTGTAGAATCTGCAAGGGGACATTTCGGGTGCTTTTGGCCTATGATGGAAAAGGAAATATCTTCACATAAAAGCTAGACAGAAGCATTCTGACAAACTCCTTTGTAATGTGTGCATTCATCTCACAGAGTTGAATCTTTCTTTTGATTGAGCAGTTTTGAAACACTGTTTTGTGGAATCTCCAAGCGTACATTTGGAAACATTTGAGGCCTATGATGTAAAAGGAAATATCTTCACATAAAAACTGGACAGGAGCATTCTGAGAAACTTCTTTCTGATGTGTACATTCATCTCACAGAGTTGAACCTTATTTTCGATTGAACAGTTTTGAAACACTCTTTTTGTAGAACCTCCAAGCAGACATTTGGAACGTTTTGAGGCCTATGGTGGAAAACGAAATATCTTCACATAATAACTAGACAGAAGCCTTCTGAGAAATTTCTTTATATGTGCATTCATCTCACGGAGTTGAACTTTTTTTTCATTTAGCAGCTCTGAAACACTCTTTGTGTATATTCTACAAGTGGACATTTATAGCGCTTTGAGGCCTAAGGTGGAAAGGGAAATATATTCACATAAAAACTGTACAGAAATATCCTGAAAAACTTCTTTGTAATGTGTGTATTCATCTCACAGATTTGAACCTTTCTTTTCGTTGAGCAGTTTTGAAACACTGTTTTTGTAGAATGTGCAAGTGTACATTTGGAGCACTTTGAGGCCAATGGTGGAAAAGGAAATATCTTCACATAATAAATAGAAGCATTTTGAGAAAATTCTATGTGATGTGTGCATTCATCTCACATTGTTGAAAATTTCTTTTGATTGAGCAGTTTTGAAACACTCTTTTTGTACAATATACAAGTGTACACTTGCAGTGCTTTGAGGCCTATGGTGGAGAAGGAAATGTCTTCACATAGAAACGAGACAAAAGAATTCTGAGAAACTTCTTTGTGATGGGTGCATTCATCTCACTGAGTTGAACCTTTTTTTGATTTAGCAGTTTGGAAAAACCCCTTCTGTAGAATATGCAAGTGGATATTTGGAGCCCTTTAAGGCCTATTGTGGAAAAGGAAATATTTCTACACAAGAAAGTTTGTCAGAATGCTTTTGCCTAATTTCTATATGAAGATATTGACTTTTCTGCTGTAGGCCACAAAGCTGTCCAAATGTCCTCTTGCAAATTCTACAAAAAGAGTGTTTCAAAGCTGCTCAATCAAAAGAAATTTTGAACTCTGTGAGATGAATGGACACATCACAAAGAATTTTCTCAGACTGCTTCTGTCTAGATTTTATGTGAAGATATTTCTTTTCTACCATGGGCCGCAAAGCACTCGAAATGTCCACTTCGAGATTCTAGAAAAAGAGTGTTTCCAAACTGCTTAATCAATAGAAACATTGAACTCTGTGAGATGAACGCACGCATAAGAAAGAAGTTTCTCAGAATTCTTCTGTCTAGTTTTAATGTGAAGATTTTCCTTTTCCACCATAGGCGTCAAAGTGCTCCAAATGTCCACTTGCAGATTCTACAAAAAGAGAGTTTCAAAACTGCTTAGTCAAAAGAAAGGTTTAACTCTGTAGATGAATGCACATGTCTCAAAGAAGTTTTTCCGACTGCTTCTTTCTAAATTTTATGGGAAGATATTTCCTTTTCTACCATAGGTCACAAAGCGCTCCAAATGTCCACTTGCAGATTCTACAAAAACAGTATTTCAAAACTGCTCCATGAAAAGAATGGTTCAACACTGGGAGGTGAATGCACTCATCACCAAGATGTTTCTCAGAATGCTTCTGTCTAGTTTATATATGAAGATATTTTCTTTTCCACCTTAGGCCTAAAAGCAATCCAAATATCCACCTGCAGATTCTACAAAAAGACCGTTTCCAAACTGCTCAATCAAAAGAAATGTTCAACTCTGTGAGATGAATGCACACATCACACAGAAGTTTCTCAGAATTCTTCTGTCTAGTTTTTATGTGAACATATTTCCTTTTCCACAATAGGCCTCAAAGATCTCCAAATGTCCACTTGCAGATTCTACAAAAAGAGAGTTTCAAAACTGCTTCATCAAAAGAAAGGTTTAACCCTGTGAGATGAATACACAAATCACAAAGAAGTTTCTCAGATTGCTCCTGTATAGATTTTATGTGAAAAGATTTCCTTTTCTACCATAGGCCACACAACGCTCCAATTATCCACTGGCAGATTCTACAAAAAGAGTGTTTCAAAACTAATCAATGAAAAGTAAGTTTCAACTATGTGAGATGAATGCACGCATCACAAAGAATTTTGTCAGAATGCTTTTGTCAAGTTTTTCTGTGAAGATATTGACATTTCCAACATAGGGCACAAGGCTGTCCAAATGTCCTCTTGGAAATTCTACAAAAAGAGTGTTTCAAAGCTGCTCAATCAAAAGAAATTTTGAACTCTAAGAGATGAATGGACACATAACAAAGAAGTTTGTTAGACTGCTTCTGTCTAGATTTTATGTCAAGATATTTCCTTTCTACCACAGGCTGCAAAGTGCTCCAAATGTCCATTTCCACATTATAGAAAAAGAGTGTTTCCAAACTGCTCAATCAATAGAAACATTGAACTCTGTGAGATGAATGCACAGATCACAAAGAAGTTTGTCAGAATTCTTCTGTCTAGTTTTTATATGAAGATATTTCCATTTCCACCATAGACCTCAATGCGATCCAAATGTCCACTTGCAGATTCTACAAAAAGAGTGTTTCAAATCTGCTCAACCAAAATAGAGGTTTAACTCTGTGGAATGAATGTACACATCACAAAGAAGATTCTCAGATTGCTTCTGTCTAGATTTTATGTGAAGATATTTCCTTTTCTACCATTGGCCGCAAAGCGCTCAAATTGTCCACTTGCAGATTCTACAAAAAGAGTGTTTCAAAACTTCTCAGTAAAAAGAAAGATTCAACTCTGTGAGATGAACGCATACATCACATAGAAGTTTTTCAGAATTCTTCTGTATAGTTTTTATGTGAAGATATTCCGCTTTCCACCATAGGTCACAAAGCGCTCCAAGTATCCACTTGCAGATTCTACAAAAAGACAGTTCCAAAACTGCTCAATCAAAAGAAAGGTTCAACTCTGTGAGATGAATGCACACATCACATAGAAGTTTCTCAAATTGCTTCTGTCTAGATTTTATGTGAAGATATTTCCTTTTCTACCATAGGCAGCAAAGTGCTCCAAATGTCCCCTTGCAGATGCCACAAAAGAGTGTGTCAAAGCTGCTCAATCAAAAGAAAGGTTCAACTCTGTGAGATGAATGCACACATCACAAAGAAGTTTGTCAGAATGCTTCTGTCAAGTATTTATGTGAACATATTTCCTTTTGCACCATAGGAGATAAAGCACTCAAAAAATCCACTTGCAGATTCTACAAAAAGAGTGTTTCAAAGCTGCTCAATCAAAACAAACGTTCAGCTCTGTGAGATGACTACAGACATCACAAACAAGTGTGTCAGAATGCTTCTGTCTAGTTTTTATATGAAGATATTTCGTTATCCACCATAGGCCTCAAAGCTCTCCAAATATCCACTTGCAGATTCTACAAAAAGAGTGTTTCACCTAACTGCTCAATCAAAACTACAGTGCAACTCTGTGAGATGAATGCACCCATCACAAAATAATTTATCAGAATGCTTCTGTCTAGTTCTTATGTGAAGATATTTCCTTTTTCTCTGTAAGCCTCAAAGCACTCCAACTGTCCAATTGAAGATAGTACAAAAAGAGTGTTTCAAATCTCTTCAATCAAAAGAAAGGTTCAACTCTGTGAGATGAATGCACACAACACAAAGAAGTTTCTCAGAATTGCTCTGTCTAGTTATTTTATAAAGATATTTCTTTATCCACCATAGGCCTCAAAGCGCTCAAAATGTCCACTGGCAGATTCTACAAAAAGAGTGTTTCAAAACTGCTAAATGAAAAGTAAGGTTCAACTCTGTGAGATGAAGGCACACATCACAAAGACGTTTGTCAGAATGCTTCTGTTTAGTTTTTATGTGAAGATATTTCCTTTTCCTCCATCGGCCTAAAAGCGCTCCAAATGTCCACTTGCAGTTTCTACAAAAAGAGTGTTTCAAAACTGCTCAATGAAAAGTAAGATTCAACTCTGTGAGATGAATTCGCACATCACGAAAAGTTTGTCAGAATTCTTCTGTCTAGTTTTTATGTGAATATATTTCACATTCCACCATAGGCCTCAAAGCGCTCAAAATGTCCACTGGCAGATTCTACAAAAAGAGTGTTTCAAAACTGCTAAATGAAAAGTAAGGTTCAACTCTGTGAGATGAAGGCACACATCACAAAGGAGTTTGTCAGAATGCTTCTGTTTAGTTTTTATGTGAAGATATTTCCTTTTCTACTATCGGCCTAAAAGTGCTCCAAATGTCCACTTGTAGATTCTATAAAAAGAGTTTTTCTTTTTTTTTTTTTTTTTTTTTTTTTTTTTTTTTTTTTTTTACATTTTTTTTTCTTTTATTATTATTATTATTATTATTATACTTTAGGTTTTATGGTACATGTGCACAATGTGCAGGTAAGTTACATATGTATACATGTGCCATGCTGGTGCGCTGCACCCACCAACTCGTCATCTAGCATTAGGTATATCTCCCAATGCTATCCCTCCCCCCTCCCCCCACCCCACAACAGTCCCCAGAGTGTGATGTTCCCCTTCCTGTGTCCATGTGTTCTCATTGTTCAATTCCCACCTATGAGTGAGAATATGCGGTGTTTGGTTTTTTGTTCTTGCGATAGTTTACTGAGAATGATGATTTCCAATTTCATCCATGTCCCTACAAAGGACGTGAACTCATCATTTTTTATGGCTGCATAGTATTCCATGGTGTATATGTGCCACATTTTCTTAATCCAGTCTATCATTGTTGGACATTTGGGTTGGTTCCAAGTCTTTGCTATTGTGAATAATGCCGCAATAAACATACGTGTGCATGTGTCTTTATAGCAGCATGATTTATAGTCCTTTGGGTATATACCCAGTAATGGGATGGCTGGGTCGAATGGAATTTCTAGTTCTAGATCCCTGAGGAATCGCCACACTGACTTCCACAATGGTTGAACTAGTTTACAGTCCCACCAACAGTGTAAAAGTGTTCCTATTTCTCCACATCCTCTCCAGCACCTGTTGTTTCCTGACTTTTTAATGATTGCCATTCTAACTGGTGTGAGATGGTATCTCATTGTGGTTTTGATTTGCATTTCTCTGATAGCCAGTGATGGTGAGCATTTTTTCATGTGTTTTTTGGCTGCATCAATGTCTTCTTTTGAGAAGTGTCTGTTCATGTCCTTTGCCCACTTTTTGATGGGGTTGTTTGTTTTTTTCTTGTAAATTTGTTGGAGTTCATTGTAGATTCTGGATATTAGCCCTTTGTCAGATGAGTAGGTTGCGAAAATTTTCTCCCATTTTGTAGGTTGCCTGTTCACTCTGATGGTAGTTTCTTTTGCTGTGCAGAAGCTCTTGAGTTTAATTAGATCCCATTTGTCAATTTTGGCTTTTGTTGCCATTGCTTTTGGTGTTTTAGACATGAAGTCCTTGCCCATGCCTATGTCCTGAATGGTAATGCCTAGGTTTTCTTCTAGGGTTTTTATGGTTTTAGGTCTAACATTTAAGTCTTTAATCCATCTTGAATTGATTTTTGTATAAGGTGTAAGGAAGGGATCCAGTTTCAGCTTTCTACATATGGCTAGCCAGTTTTCCCAGCACCATTTATTAAATAGGGAATCCTTTCCCCATTTCTTGTTTTTGTCAGGTTTGTCAAAGATCAGATACTTGTAGATATGTGGCATTATTTCTGACGGCTCTGTTCTGTTCCATTGATCTATATCTCTGTTTTGGTACCAGTACCATGCTGTTTTGGTTACTGTAGCCTTGTAGTATAGTTTGAAGTCAGGTAGTGTGATGCCTCCAGCTTTGTTCTTTTGGCTTAGGATTGACTTGGCGATGCGGGCTCTTTTTTGGTTCCATATGAACTTTAAAGTAGTTTTTTCCAATTCTGTGAAGAAAGTCATTGGTAGTTTGATGGGGATGGCATTGAATCTGTAAATTACCTTGTTGGAAGTTCTGGCCAGGGCAATTAGGCAGGAGAAGGAAATCAAGGGTATTCAATTAGGAAAAGAGGAAGTCAAATTGTCCCTGTTTGCAGATGACATGATAGTATATCTAGAAAACCCCATTGTCTCAGCCCAAAATCTCCTTAAGCTGATAAGCAACTTCAGCAAAGTCTCAGGATACAAAATCAATGTGCAAAAATCACAAGCATTCTTATACATCAATAACAGACAAACAGAGAGCCAAATCATGAGTGAACTCCCATTCACAATTGCTTCAAAGAGAATAAAATACCTAGGAATCCAACTTACAAGGGATGTGAAAGACCTCTTCAAGGAGAACTACAAACCACTGCTCAAGGAAATAAAAGAGGATACAAACAAATGGAAGAACATTCCATGCTCATGGGTAGGAAGAATCAATATCATGAAAATGGCCATCCTTCCCAAGGTAATTAAAAAGAGTTTTTCAAAGTTACCCAATGAAAGAAACTTTCAACTCTGTGAGATGAATGCACACATCACATGGAAGGTTCTCAGAATGCTTCCATGTAGTTATTATATGAAGATATTTCGTTATCCACAATAGGCCTCAAAGCGCGCCAAATGTCAACTTGCAGATTGTACAAAAAGAGTTTTTCAAAACTGCTCAATTGATAGTAAGGTTCAACTCTGTGAGATGAATGCGCACATCACTAAGAAGTTTGTCAGAATGCTTCTGTCTAGTTCTTGTGTGAAGATAATTCCTTTTCAACCATAGGCCTCAAAGCACTCCAAATGTCCACTTGCAGATAGCACAAAAAGGGTGATTCAAAACTGTTCAATCAAAAGTAAGTTTCAACTCTGTGAGATGAATGCACATATCCTAACGAAGGTTGTCAGAATGCTTCTGTCTAGTTTTTATGTGAAGATATTTCCTTTTCCTCCATTGGCCTAAAAGCACTCAAAATGTCCACTTGCAGATTCTAGAAAAAGAGTGTTTCCAAACTGCTCAATCAAAAGAAAGGTTCAGCTCTCTGAGATGAATGCACACATCACAAAGAAGTTTGTGAGAAAGCTTCTTTCTAGTTTTTATGCGAAGATATTTCCTTTTCCACCATAGGCCTAAAAGAGCTCCAAATGTCCACTTGCAGATTCTACAAAAAGTGTGTGTCCAAACTCCTCAATCAAAACAAACTTTCAACTCTGTGAGATGAATGCGCACATCAAAAGAAGATGGTCAGAATGCTTCTGTCCAGTTTTTATGTGAAGATATTTCCTTTTCCACCACAGGTCTCAAAGCGCTCCAAATGTCCCCTTGCAGATTCTACAAAAACAGTGTTTCAAAGCTGCTCGATCAAAAGAAAGGTTCAACTCTGTGAGATGAATGCACACATCACAAAGAAGTTTGTCAGAATGCTGCTGTCTAGTTTTTATGGGAAAATATTTCCTTTTCCACCATAGGCTTCAAAGCGCTCCAAATGTCCACTTTCAGACCCTACCTAAAGAGTGTTTCAAAGCTGCTCTATCAAAAGAAATGTTCAACTCTGTGAGATGAATGCAGACATCACCAACACGTTTCTCAGAATGCTTCTGTCTAGTTTTTATGTGAAGATATTTCCTTTTCCACCAAAGGCCTCAAAGCACCACAAATGTCTCTTACAGATTCTACAAAAAGAGTGTTTCAAAACTGCTCAATGAAAACTAAGGTTCAAATCTCTGAGATGCATGAAAGCATCACAAAGGTGTTTGTCAGAATGCTTCTGTCTAGTTTTTATGGGACAATATTTCCTTTTCCACCATAGGCCTCAAAGCGCTCCAAATGTCCACTTGCAGATTCTACAAAAAGAGCGTTTCAATGCTTCTCAATCAAAAGAAATGTTCAAATCTTCCAGATGAATGCACACATCACAAAGAAGTTTCTCAGAAATGTTCTGTCTAGTTATTCTATGAAGATATTTCATTATCCACCATAGGCCTAAAAGCGCTCGAAATGCCCACTTGCAGATTCTACAAAAAGAGTGTTTCAAAACTGCTCAATCGAAAGTAAGGTTCAACTCTGTGAGATAAATGCACACATCACAAAGTAATTTCTCAGAGTGATTCTGTCTAGTTTTTTTTTTATTTATTATTATTATACTTTAGGTTTTAGGGTACATGTGCGCAATATGCAGGTTAGTTATATATGTAGACATATGCCATGCTGGTGTGCTGCACCCACCAACTTCTTATCTAGCATTAGGTATATCTCCCAATGCTATCCCTCCACCCTCCCCCCACCCCACAACAGTCCCCAGAGTGTGATGTTCCCCTTCCTGTGTCCATGTGTTCCCATTGTTCAATTCCCACCTATAAGTGAGAATATGTGGTGCTTTGTTTTTTGTTCTTGTGATAGTTCATTGAGAATGATGATTTCCAATTTCATCCATGTCCCTACAATAGATATGAACTCATCATTTTTTATGGCTGCATAGTATTCCATGGTGTATATGTGCCACATTTTCTTAATCCAGTCTATCATTGTTGGACATTTGGGTTCATTCCAAATCTTTCCTATTGTGAATAATGCCGCAATAAACATATGGGTGCATGTGTCTTTATAGCAGCATGATTTATAGTCCTTTTGGTATATACCCAGTGATGGGATGGCTGGGTCAAATGGAATTTCTAGTTCTAGAAAACTGACTTCCACACTGACTTCCACAATGGTTGAACTAGTTTACAGTCCCACCAACAGTGTAAAAGTGTTCCTATTTCTCCACATCCTCTCCAGCACCTGTTGTTTCCTGGCTTTTTACTGATTGCCATTCTAACGTGTGTGAGATTGTATCTCATTGTGGTTTTGATTTGCATTTCTCTGAAGGCCAGTGATGGTGAGCATTTTTTCATGTGTTCTTTGGCTGCATAACTGTCTTCTTTTGAGAAGTGTCTGTTCATGTCCTTTGCTCACTTTTTGATGGGGTTGTTTTCTTTTTTTTGTAAATTTGTTTGAGTAAATTGTAGATTCTGGATATTAACCCTTTGTCAGATGAGTAGGTTGTGAAAATTTTCTCCCATTTTGTAGGTCTCCTCTTCACTCTGATGGTAGTTTCTTTTGCTTTGCAGAAGCTTTTTAGTTTAATTAGATCCCACATGTCAATTTTGGCTTTTGTTGCCATTGCTTTTGGTGTTTTAGACATGAAGTCCTTGCCCACGCCTATGTCCTGAATGGTAATGCCTAGGTTTTCTTCTAGAGTTTTATGGTTTTAGGTCTAACATTTAAGCCTTTAATCCATCTTGAATTGATTTTTGTATAAGGTGTAAGGAAGGGATCCAGTTTCAGCTTTCTACATATGGCTAGCCAGTTTTCCCAGCACCATTTATTAAATAGGGAATCCTTTCCCCATTGCTTGTTTTTCTCAGGTTTGTCAAAGATCAGACAGTTGTAGATATGCTGCATTATTTTTGAGGGCTCTGTTGTGTTCCATTGATCTATATCTCTGTTTTGGTACCAGTACCATCCTGTTTTGGTAACTGTAGCCTTGTAGTATAGTTTGAAGTCAGGTAGTGTGATGCCTCAAGCTTTGTCCTTTTGGCTTAGGATTGACTTGGCAATGTGGGCTCTTTTTTGTTTCCATATGAACTTTAAATTAGTTTTTTCCAATTCTGTGAGGAAAGTCACTGGTAGCTTCATGGGGATGGCATTGAATCTGTAATTACCTTTGGTAGTATGGCCATTTTCACGATATTGATTCTTCCTACCCATGAGCATGGAATGTTCTTCCATTTGTTTGTATCCTCTTTTATTTCATTGAGCAGTGGTTTGTAGTTCTCCTTCAGGAGGTCCATCATATCCCTTGTAAGTTGGATTCCTAGGTATTTTATTCTCTTCAAAGCAATTGGGAATGGGAGCTCACTCATGATTTGGATTTCTGTTTGTGTGTTATTGGTGTATAAGAATGCTTGTGATTTTTTGTACATTGATTTTGTATCCTGAGACTTTGCTGAAGTTGCTTATCAGCTTAAGGAGATTTTGGGCTGAGACAATGGGGTTTTCTAGATATACAATCATGTCATCAGCAAACAGGGACAATTTGACTTCCTCTTTTCCTAATTGAATACCCTTGATTTCCTTCTCCTGCCTAATTGCCCTGGCTAGAACTTCCACCACTATGTTGAATAGGAATGGTGAGAGAGGGCATTCCTGTCTTGTGCCAGTTTTCAAAGGGAATGCTTCCAGTTTTTGCCCATTCAGTATGATATTGGCTGTGGGTTTGTCATAGATAGCTCTTATTATTTTGAGATACATCCCATCAATACCTAATTTATTGAGAGTTTTTAGCATGAAGCGTTGTTGAATTTTGTCAAAGGCCTTTTCTGCATCTATTGAGATAATCATGTGGTTTTTTTCTTTGGTTCTGTTTATATGCTGGATTACATTATAGATTTGTGTATATTGAACCAGCCTTGCATCCCAGGGATGAAGCCCACTTGATCATGCTGGATAAGTTTTTGATGTGCTGCTGGATTTGTTTTGCCAGTATTTTATTGAGGATTTTTGTTTCAATCTTCATCAAGGATAATGGTCTAAAATTCTCTTTTTTGGTTTTGTCTCTGCCAGACTTTGGTATCAGGATGATGCTGGCCTCATAAAATGAGTTAGGGAGGATTCCCTCTTTTTCTATTGATTGGAATAGTTTCAGAAGGAATGATACCAGTTCCTCCTTGAACCTCTGGTAGAATTCGGCTGTGAATCCATCTGGTCCTGGACTCTTTTTGGTTGGTAAGCTATTGATTATTGCCACAATTTCAGATCATGTTATTGGTCTATTCAGAGATTCAACTTCTTCCTGATTTAGTCTTGGGAGGGTGTATGAGTTGAGGATTTTATCCATTTCTTCTAGATTTTCTAGTTTATTTGTGTAGAGGTGTTTGTAGTATTCTCTGATGGTAGTTTCTATTTCTGTGGGATCGGTGGTGATATCCCCTTTATCATTTTTCATTGCATCTATTTGATTCTTCTCTCTTTTTTACTTTATTAATCTTGTTAGCGGTCTATCAAATTTGTTGATCCTTCCAACAAACCAGCCCCTGGATTCATTAATTTTTTGAAGGGTTTTTGTGTCTCTATTTCCTTCAGTTCTGCTCTGATTTTAGTGATTTCTTGCCTTCTGCTAGCTTTTGAATGTGTTTGCTCTTCCTTCTCTAGTTCTTTTAATTGCAATGTTAGGGTGTCAATTTTGGATCTTTCCTGCTTTCTCTTGTGGGCATTTAGTGCTATAAATTTCCCTCTACACACTGCTTTGAATGCATCCCCGGGATTCTGGTATGTTGTGTCTTGGTTCTCGTTGGTTTCAAAGAACATCTTTATTTCTGCCTTCATTTCGTTATGTACCCAGTAATCATTCAGGAGCAGGTTGTTCAGTTTCCATGTAGTTGAGCCGTTTTGAGTGAGATTTTTAATCATGAGCTCTAGCTTCATTGCACTGTGATCTGGGAGATAGTTTGCTATAATTTCTGTTCTTTTACATTTGCTGAGGAGAGCTTTACTTCCAACTATGTGGTCAATTTTGGAATAGGTGTGGTGTGGTGTTGATAAAAATGTATATTCTGTAGATTTGGGGTGGAGAGCTCTGTAGATGTCTATTAGGTCCACTTGGTGCAGAACTGAGTTCAATTCCTGGATATCCTTGTTGACATTCTGTCTCATTGATCTGTCTAATGTTGACAGTGGGGTGTTAAAGTCTCCCATTATTAATGTGTGGGAGTCTAAGTCTCTTTGTAGGTCACTCAGGACTTGCTTTATGAATCTGGGTGCCCCTGTATTGGGTGCATGTATATTTAGGATAGTTAGCTCTTCTTGTTGAATTGATCCCTTTACCATTATGCAATGGCTTTCTTTGTCTCTTTTGATCTTTGCTGGTTTAAAGTCTGATTTATCAGAGACTAGGATTGCAACCTCTGCCTTTTTTTGTTTTCCATTTGCTTGGTAGATCTTCCTCTATCCTTTGATTTTGAGCCTATGTGTGTCTCTGCACGTGAGATGGGTTTCCTGAATACAGCACACTGATGGGTCTTGACTGTTTATCCAATTTTCTAGTCTGTGTCTTTTAATTGGAGGATTTAGTCCATTTACATTTAAAGTTTATATTGTTATGTGTGAACTTGATCCTGTCTTTATTATGTTAACTGGTTATTTTGCTCGTTAGTTGATGCAGTCTCTTCCTAGTCTCGATGGTCTTTACATTTCGGCATGATTTTGCAGCAGCTGGTACTGGTTGTGCCTTTCCATGTTTAGCACTTCCTTCAGAGCTCTTTTAGGGCAGGCCTGGTGGTGACAAAATCTCTCAGCATTTGTTTGTCTGTAAAGTATTTTATTTCTTCTTCACTTATGAAGCTTAGTTTGGCTGGATATGAAATTCTGGGTTGAAAATTCTTTTCTTTAAGAATGTTGAATGTTGGCCCCCACTCTCTTCTGGCTTGTAGAGTTTCTGCTGAGAGGTCTGCCGTTAGTCTGATGGGTCTCCCTTTGAGGGTAACCCGACCTTTCTCTCTGGCTGCCCTTAACATTTTTTCCTTCATTTCAACTTTGGTGAATCTGACAATTATTTGTCTTGGAGTTGCTCTTCCCGAGGACTATCTTTGTGGCATTCTCTGTATTTCCTGAATCTGAATGTTGGCCTGCCTTGCTAGATTGGGGAAGTTTTCCTGGACAATGTCCTGCAGAGTGTTTTCCAACTTGGTTCCATTCTCCCCGTCACTTTCAGGTACACCAATCAGACGTAGATTTGGTCTTTTCACATAGTTCCATATTCCTTGGAGGATTTGCTCATTTCTTTTTATTCTTTTTTCTCTAAACTTCCCTTCTCTCTTCATTTCATTCATTTCATCTTCCATTGCTGTTACACTTTCTTCCATTTGATCGCATCGGCTCCTGAGGATTCTGCATTCTTCACGTAGCTCTCGAGCCTTGGTTTTCGGCTCCATCAGCTACTTTCAGCACTTCTCTGTGTTGGTTATTCTAGTTATACATTCTTCTAAATTTTTTTCAAGCTTTTCAACTTCTTTGCCTTTGGTTTGAATATCCTCCCATACGTCAGAGTAATTTGATCGTATGAATCCTTCTTCTCTCAGCTCGTCAAAATCATTCTCCATCCAACTTTGTTCCGTTGCTGGTGAGGAACTTCATTCCTTGGGAGGAGGAGAGGTGCTCTGCTTTTTAGAGTTTCCAGTTTTTCTGCTCTGTTTTTTCCCCATCTTTTGGGTTTTATCTACTTTTGGTCTTTGATGATGGTGATGTACAGATGGGTTTTTGGTGTGGATGTCCTTTCTGTTTCTTAGTTTTCCTTCTAACAGACAGGAACCTCAGCTGCGGGTCTGTTGGAGTACCCGGCCGTGTGAGGTGTCAGTCTACCCCTGCGAGGGGGTGCCTCCCAGTTAGGCCGCTCGGGGGTTAGATTTCAGGGACCCACTTGAGGAGGCAGTCTGCCCATTCTCAGATCTCCTGCTGTGTGCTGGGAGAACCACTGCTCTCTTCAAAGCTGTCAGATGGGGACTTTTAAGGCTTCAGAGGTTACTGCTGTCTTTTTCTTTGTCTGTGCCCTGCCCCCAGAGGTGGAGCCTACAGAGGCAGGCAGGCCTCATTGAGCTGTGGTGGGCTCCACCCAGTTTGAGCTTCCCAGGTGCTTTGTTTACCTAAGCAAGCCTGGGCAATGGCGGGCGCCCCTCCCCCAGCCTCGCTGCCGCCTTGCAGTTTGATCTCAGACTGCTGTGCTAGCAATCAGCGAGACTCCGTGGGAGTAGGACCCTCTGAGCCAGGTGTGGGATATAATCTCCTGATGTGCCGTTTTTTAAGTCTGTTGGAAATGCGCAGTGTTCGTGAGTGACCCGATTTTCCAGGTGCCGTCTGTCACTCCTTTCTTTGACTAGGAAAGGGAACTCCCTGACCCCATGCACTTCCCTAGTGAGGCAATGCCTCACCCTTCTTTGTCTCATTCACGGTGTGCACACCCCCTGACCTGCGCCCACTGTCTGGCACTCCCTAGTGAGGTGAAACCCGTACCTCAGATGGAAATGCAGAAATCACCCATCTTCTGTGTCTCTCACGCTGGGAGCTGTACACCGGATCTGTTGCTATTCAGCCATCTTGGCTCCTCCTGTCTAGTTCTTATGTGAAGATATTTCCTTTTCCACCATAGGCTTTGAAGCCCTCCAAGTGTCCAGTTGCAGATAGTAAAAAACGGTGTTCTAAAACTACTCAAACAAAAGTAACTTTCAACTATGTGATATGAATGCACATATCACAGAGAAGGTTTTCAGAATGCTTCTGTCTAGTTTTTGTGTGAAGATATTTCCTTTTCCACCATAGGCCTCAAAGTGCTGCAAATGTCCAGTTGCAGATCCTACAAAATGATTGTTTCCAAACTGCTCAATCAAAAGAAAGCTTCAACTCTGTGAGATGAAAACACACGTCACAAAGAAGTTTGTCACAATGCTTCTGACTAGTTTTTATGGGAAGATATTTCCTTTTCCATCATGAACCTCAAACGGCTCCAAATATCCCATTGCAGATACTATAAAAAGAGTGATTCAAAACTGTTCATTGAAAAGTAAAGTTCAAATCTGTGAGATTAATGCACATATCACAAAGAAGTTTGTCAGAATGCTTCTGTCCAGTGTTAATCTGAAGATTTTTCCTTTTCCAACATAGGCCTCAAAGAGCTCTAAATGTCCACTTGCAGATGCTACAAAAATAGTGTTTCAAAGCTGCTCAAACAAAAGAAAGTTCAACTCAGTGAGATGAATGCTCACAACACAAAAAGTTTAGCACAATTATTCTGTCTAGTTTTTATGTGAAGATATTTCCTTTTCCACCATAGTCCTCAAAGTGCTCCAAATGTCCACTTGCAGATTCTTCAAAAAGAGTATTTCAAAGCTGCTCAATCAAAACAAAGGCTCAACTCCGTGAGATGAATGCACACATCACAAAGTGATTTGTCAGAATCCTTCTGTCTAGAATTTATGTGAAGATGTTTCCTTTTCCAGCTTAAGCCTCACAGCGTTCCAAATGTCCACTTGCAGATTCTACAAAAAGAATATTTCAAAGCTACTCATTGAAAAGTAAGGTTCAACTCTGTGGGATGAATGCACACATCACAAAGAGGTTTGTCAGAATGCTTCTGTCTAGTTTTTATGTGAATATATTTCATATTCCACCATAGGCCTTAAAGTGCTCAAAATGTCCACTAGCAGATTTTAAAAAAGAATGTTTCAAAGCTGCTCAATGAAAAGAACGGTTCAACTCTGTGAGATGAATGCACACATCACAACGAAGATTGTTAGAATGCTTCTGTCTAGTTATTATGTGAAGATATTTCATTATCCACCAAAGTCCTCAAAGAACTCCAAACATCCACTTACAATTTCTACAAAAAGAGTTTTTCAAAACTGCTCAATGAAAAGTAAGTTTCAACCCTGTGAGGTGAATGCACACATCACAAAGAAGTTTGACAGAATGCTTCTGTCTAGTCTTTATGTGAAGATATTTCCTGTTCCACCATTGACTTCAAAGCACTCCAAATGTGCAATTGCAGATTATACAAAAAGAGTGTTACAAAGCTGCTTGATTAAAAGAAAGTTTCAACTCCAGGAGATGAATGCACACATCACAAAGATGTTTGTCAGAATGCTTCTGTCTAGTTTTGATATGAAGATATTTCCTTTTCCACCATAGGCCTGAAAGCACTCCAAATGTGCACTTGCAGATTCTACAAAAACAGTGTTTCAAAGCTGATCACTCTAAGGAAACATTCAACTCAGTGAGATGAATGCGCATATCACAAAGAAGTTTCTCTCTTAATCCTTCTGTCTAATAAATGCATGAAGATATTTCATTATCCACCATAGGCCTCAAAGAGCTCCAAAAGTCCACTTGCAGATTCTACAAAAAGAGGGTTTCAAAACTGCTCAATGAAAACTAAGATTCAACTCTTTCAGATGAATGCACACATAACAAAGAAGTTTGTCAGAATGCTTCTGTCTAGTTCTCATGTGAAGATATTTCCTTTTCCATCATAGGGATCTAAGCCCTCCAAATGTCCACTTGCAGGTAGTACAAAAAGAGTGTTTCAAAACTTCTCAATGAAAAGTAATGTACAACTCTGCGAGTTGAATGCACACATCACAAAGAAGTTTGTCAGAATGCTTCTGTCTAGGGATGTGAAGATATTTCCTTTTCAACCATAGGACTTAAAGTGCTCCAAATATCCACTTTCAGATTCTAAAAAAAGAGTGTTTCAAAACTGCTCAATGAACAGAAAGTTTCAAATCAGAGAGATGAATTTACACATCACAAAGAAGTTTCTCAGAATGCTTCTGTCAAGTTTTTATGTGAAGATATTTCCTTTTCAACCATAGGCCTCAAAGCACTCCAAATGTCCACTTGCAGATTCTACAAAAATAATGTTTCAAAACTACTCAAAGAAAAGTAAGATTCAACTCTGTGAGATGAATGCACACATCACAAACAAGTTTGTCAGAATGCTTTTGTCTAGTTTTTCTGTGAAGATATTTAATTTTGCACCATAGGCCACAAAGCACTACACATCTCCAATGGCAGATTATATAGAAAGAGTTTTTCAAAGCTGCTCACTGAAAAGAAACGTTCAACTCTGTGAGATAACTGCACACATCACATAGAAGATTCTCAGAATGCTTCTGTCTAGTTATTATATGAAGATATTTCGTTATCAACCAGAGGATTCAAATACCTCCAAATGTCCACTTGCAGATTCTAGAAAAAGAGTGTTTCAAAACTGCTCGATGAAAAGTAAGGTTCAACTCCGTGAGATGAATGCACACATCTCAAAGAAGTTTGACAGAATGCTTCTGTCTAGATTTTATGAGAAGATATTTCTTTTCCCACCAGAGGCCTCAAAGCTCTCCAAAGTTTCAACTCTGTGAGATGAATGCAAAAATCACAAAGTTTCTCAGAATGCTTCTGTCTAGTATTTATCTAAGGATATTTCCTTTTTCACCATAGACATCAAAGCACTCCAAATGTTCGCTGGCAGATTCTACAAAAAGAGTATGTCATAGCTGCTCAATCAAAATAAAATTTCAACTCGGTGAGATAAATGCACACATCACAAAGCAGTTTGTCAGAATGCTCCTGTCTTGTTTTTATGTGACGATATTCCCTTTTCCACCATGGGCCTCAGAGCTCTGCAAATGTCCACTTGCAGATTCTGCAAAAAAAAAAAATCTTCAAAGCTGTTCAATGCAAAGTAAGGTTCAACTGTGTGAGATGAATGCACGCATCACAAAGAAGTTCGTCAGAATGCTTCTGTCCAGCTTTTATGTGAAGATGTTTCCTTTTCCACCATAGTCTTCAAATCGCTCCAAATGTCCACTTGCAGATTCTACAAAAAGAGTCTCAATGAAAAGTAAGGTTCAACTTTGTGAGACGAATGCACACATCACAAAGAAGTTTGTCAGAATGATTCTGTCTAGTTTTTATGTGAAGACATTTCCTTTTCCAGTATGGGCCTCAAAGCGCTCCAAATATACGATTCCATATTCTACAAACAGAGTGTTTCAAAGCTGCTCGATCTAAAGAAAGATTCAACTCTTTGAGATGAATTCACACATGCCAGGAAGTTTGTCAGAAAGCTTCAGTCTAGTTTTTATGTGAAAATATTCCCTTTTCCACCATAGGCCTCAAAGCTCTCCAAATATTCTCTTGTAGATACTACAAAAAGAGTGTTTCAATGTTATGCAATCAAAACGAAGTTTCAACTCTGTGAGATGAATGCACGAATCACAGAGAAGTTTCTCAAAATGCTTCTGTCTAGTTACAATATGAAGATATTTCATTATCGACCACAGGCCCCAAGGCGCTCCAAATGTCCACTTGCAGATTCTACAAAACGAGTGTTTCAAAGCTTCTTAATCAAAAGGGAGGTACAACTCTGTGAGATGAATGCACACATCACAAAGAAGTTTGCCAGAATGTTTCTGTGTAGTATTTATATGAAGATATTTCCTTTTCCACTATAGGACTCAAAGCTCTCCAAACGTCCACTTTCATATTCTACAAAAAGACTGTTTCAAAACTGCTTAATCAAAAGAAAGGTTCAACTCTGTGAGGTAAATACACACATCACAAAGAACTTTGTCAGAATGCATCTGTCTAGTTTTTATGCGAAGATATATCCTTTTCCACCATAGGCCACAAAGCGCTCCAAATGTCCACTTGCAGTTTCTACAAAAGAGTGTTTCAAAACTCCTCAATCAAAAGAAAGGTTCAACTATGTGAGATGAATGCACACACCACAAAAAAATTTGTCAGAATGCTTCTGTCTGGTTTTTATGTGAAGATATTTCCTTTTCAACCATTGCTCTCAAGGCGCTCGAAATGTCCACTTACAGATTCTCCAAAAAAAGCATTTCTTAATTGCTCAATGAAAAGTAAGTTTCAACTTCCTGAGATGAATGTAAACATCACTAAGAAGTTTGTCAGAATGCTTCTGTCTAGTTTTAATGTGAAGATATTTCATTTACCACCATAGGTCTCAAAGAGCTCCAAATGTCCACTTCCTGATTCTTCATAAAGAGTATTTCAAAGCTGCTCAATGAAAACAAAGGTTCAACACTGTGAGATGAGTATACACATCAAGTAGAAGTTTTTCAGAATGCTTCTATCTACTTATTATATGTAGATATTCCGTTATACACCATAGGCTGCAGAGCACTCGAAATGTCCACTTGCAGAGTATACAAACAGAGTGTTTCAAAGCTGTGCAATAAAAGAAAGGTTCAACTCTGTGAGATGAATGCAAAAATCACAAAGAAGTTTCTCAGAATGCTTCTGTCTAGTTTTTATGAAAGGATATTTCCTTTTCCACCATAGACATCAATGCGCTCCAAATGTCCGCTTGCAGATTCCACAAAAAAAGTATGTCATAACTGCTCAATCAAAAGAAAGTTTCAACTCGGTGAGATGAAGGCACACATCACAAACAAGTTTGTCAGAATGTTCCTGTCTTGTTTTTATGTGAAGATATTCCCTTTTCCACCATAGGCCTCAAAGCTCTGCTAATGTCCACCTGCAGATTCTGCAAAAAAAACTTTCAAAGCTGCTCAATGAAAAGAAAGGTTCAACTCAGTGAGATGAATGCACACATCACAAAGAAGTTTGTCGGAATGCTTCTGTGTGGTTTTTATGTGAAGATATTTCCTTTTCCACTATAGTCCTCAAAGCGCTTCGATTGTCCACTTGCATTTTCTACAAAAAGAGTGTTTCGAAGCTGCTCAATCAAAATAAAGGTTCAACTGTGTGAGATGAATGCATACATCACAAAGAAGTTTGTCAGAATGCTTCTGTGTAATTTTTATGTGAAGATATTCCTTTTCCACCATAGGCATCAAAACAGTCCAAATGTTCACTATCAGATTCTACAAAAAGACTGTCTCGAAACTGCCCAATGCAAAGTAAAGTTCAACTGTGTGAGATGAATGCACGCATCACAAAGAAGTTTGTTGGAATGCTTCCGTCTAGTTTTTATGTGAAGATATTTCCTTTTCTATCATAGGCCTCAAATCGCTCCAAATATCCACTTGCAGATTCTACAAAAAGAGTGTTTAAAAGCTGCTCAATGAAAAGTAAGGTGCAACTCTGTGAGTCGAATGCACACATCACAAAGAAGTTTGTTACAATGCTTCTGCCTAGTTTTTGTGTGAAGATGTTTCCTTTTCTACCATAGGCCGCAAAGTGCTCCAAATGTCCACTATCAGATTCTACAAAAAGAGTGTTTCAAAGCTGTTCAATGAAAAGAAAGCTTTAACACTGTGAGATGAATGCAGACATCACAGAGAAGATTCTCAGAATGCTTCTGTGTAGTTATTATATGAAGATTTTTTTTTATCCACCATAGGCTTCAAAGACCACTCAATGTCCAATTGCAGATTCTACAAAAAGAATGTTTCAAATCTGCTCAATCAAAAGGAAGGTTCAACTCTGTGAGATGAATGCACACATCACAAAGAAGTTTGTCAGAATGATTCTGTCTAGTTTCTATGTGAAGATATTTCCTTTTCCACTGTGGGCATCAAAGCACTCCAAATGCCCAACTCCATACGCTACAAAAAAAGTGTGTCAAAGCTGCTCGATCAAAAGAAAGATTCAACTCTGTGAGATGAATTCACACATGACAGGAAGTTTGTCAGAATGCTTCTGTCTAGTTTTTATGTGAAGATATTTCCTTTTCCACCATAGGCCTCAAAGCGCTCCAAATGCCCACTTGGAGTTTGTACAAAAGAGTGTTTCAAAGCTCCTCAATCAAAAGAAGGGTTCAACTCTGTGAGATGAATGCACACGCCACAAGAAAATTTGTCAGAATGCTTCTGTCTGGTTTTTATGTGACGATATTTTCTTTTCCACCATTGCTCTCAAAGAGCTCGAAATGTCCACTTGCAGGTTCTCCAAAAAGACTGTTTCAAAATTGCTCAATGAAGAGTAAGTTTCAACTTTCTGAGATGAATGTACACATCAGAAAGAAGTTTGTCAGAATGTTTCTGTGTAGTTTTTATGTGAAGATATTTCCTTTACAACCATATGTTTCAAAGTGCTCCAAATGTCCACTTCCTGATTCTACATAAAGAGCATTTCAAAGCTGCTGAAAGAAAATAAAGGTTCACCACTGTGAGATGAATATACACATCACCTAGAAGTTTCTCTGAATACTTCTATCTACTTATTATATGTAGATATTCCATTATACACCATAGGCCGAAAAGCGATCAAAATGTCCACTTGCAGATTCTACAAACACAGTGTCTCAAAGCTCCTCAATCAAAAGAAAGTTTCAACTCTGTGACATGAATGCACACATCACAAAAAAGTTTCTCAGAATGCTTCTGTCTAGTTTTTATGCGAAGATATTTCCTTTTCCACCATAGACATCAAAGCGCTCCAAATGTCCGCTTGCAGATTCTACAAAAAGAGTATGTCATAGCTGCTCAATCAAAAGAAAGTTTCAACTCGGTGAGATGAAGACACACATCACAAAGAAGTTTGTCAGAATGTTCCTGTCTTGTTTTTATGTGAAGATATTCCCTTTTCCACCATAGGCCTCAAAGCTCTGCAAATGTGCACTTGCAGATTCTGCAAAAAAAAGTTTCAAAGCTGCTCAATGAAAAGAAATGTTCAACTCAGTGAGATGAATGCGCACATCACAAAGAAGTTTGTCGGAATGCTTCTTTCTAGTTTTTATGTGAAGATATTTCCTTTACCACTGTAGGCCTCAAAGCACTTTTAATTTCCACTTACATATTCCACAAAAAGTGTGTTTTGAAGCTGCTCAATCAAAAGAAAGGTTCAACTCTGTGAGATGAATGCACACATCACAAAGAAGTTTGTCAGAATTCTTCTGTGTAATTTTTGTGTGAAGATATTCCTTTTCCACCATAGGCATCAAAATGCTCCAAATGTCCACTATCAGATTCTACAAAAAGAGTGTCTCGAAACTGCTCAATGCAAAGTAAGGTTCAACTGTGTGAGATGAATGCACGCATCACAAAGAAGTTTGTTGGAATGCTTCTGTCTAATTTTTATGTGAAGATATTTCCTTTACCACCATAGACCTCAAATCGCTCCAAATGTCCCCTTGCAGATTCTACAAAAAGAGTGTCTGAAAGCTGCTCAATGAAAAGTAAGGTTCAACTCTGTGAGTCGAATGCACACATCACAACGAAGTTTGTTGGACTGCTTCTATTTTTTATGTGAAGATATTTCCTTTTCTACCGTAGGCTGCAAAGCGCTGCACATGTCCACTATCAGATTCTACAGAAAGAGCATTTCAAAGCTGCTCAATGAAAAGAAAGCTTTAACTCTATGATATGAATGCACACATCACAGAGAAGTTTCTCAGAATGCTTCTGTGTAGTTATTATAGGAAGGTATTTTGTTATCCACCATAGGCTTCAAAGTCCACTCAAAGTCCACTTGCAGATTCTACAAAAAGAGTGTTTCAAAACTGCTCAATGAAAAGTAAGGTCCACCTCTGTGAGATGAATGCACACATCACAAAAAAAGTTTGTCAGAATGCTTCTGTCTAGTTTTTATGTGAAGATATTTCCTTTACCACCGTATGTCTCAAAGCGCTCCAAATGTCCACTTCCTGATTCTACATAAAGAGTGTTTCAAACCTGCTCCACGAAAATAAAGGTTCAACACTGTGAGATGAATAAACACATCACGTTGAAGTTTCTCAGAATGCTTTTATTTACTTATTATATGCAGATATTCCATTATACACCATAGGCTGCAAAGGGCTCGAAATGTCCACTTGCAGATTCTGCGAACAGAGTTTTTCAAAAATGTTCAATCAAAAAAAAGTTTCAACTCCATGACGTGAGTGCGCACATCACAAGAAATTTCTCAGAAGGCTTCTGTCTAGTTTTTATGTAAGGATATTTCCTTTTCCACCATAGACATCAATGCGCTCCAAATGTCTGCTAGTAGATTCTACAAAAAAAGTATTTCATAGTGGCTCCATCAAAAGAAAGAATCAACTCGGTGAGATGAAGGCACACGTCACAAAGAAGTTTGTCAGAATGTTCCTGTATTGTTTTTATGTGAAGATATTTCCTTTTCCACCATAGGCCTCGAATCTCTGCAAAGGTCCACTTGCAGATTCTGCAAAAAAAGATTTTCAAAGCTGCTCAATGAAAAGAAAGATTCAACTTAGTGAGATGAATGCACACATCACAAAGATGTTTATCAGAATGCTTCTGTGTAGTTTTTATGTGAAGATATTTCCTTTTCCACTATGGGTCTCAAATGGCTACAAATGTTCACTTGCATATTCTACAAAAAGAGTGTTTCCAAGCTGCTCAACCAAAGGAAAGGTTAAACTCTGTGAGATGAATGCACATATCACAAAGAAGTTTGTCAGAATGCTTCTGTGTAATTTTTATGTGAAGATATTCCTTTTCCACCATAGGCATCAAAACGCTCCAAATGTTCACTATCAGATTCTACAAAAAGAGTGTTTCAAAACTCCTCAATGCAAAGTCAGGTTCAACTGTGTGAGATGAATGCACGCATCACAAAGAAGCTTGTCAGAATGTTTCTGTGTAGTTTTAATCTGAAGATATTTCCTTTTCCACCGTTGGCCTCAAATTGCTCCAAATGTCCACTTGCAGATTCTACAAAACGGGTGTTTGAAAGCTGCTCAATCAAAAGAGAGGTTCTACTCTGTGAGATGAATGCACACATCACAAAGAAGTTTGTCAGAATGTTTCTGTGTAGTTTTTATGTGAAGGTATTTCCTTTTCCACCGTAGGCCTCAAAGCTCTCCAATTGTCCACTTGGATATTCTACAAAAAGACTGTTTCAAAGCTGCTCAATCAAAAGAAAGGTTCAACTCTGTGAGATAAATGCACACATCACAAAGAACTTTGTCTGAATGCGTCTGTCTAGATTTTATGTGATGATATTTCCTTTTCTACCGTAGGCCTCAAAGCGCTCCAAATGTCCACTTGCAGATCCTACCAAAATAGTGTTTACAAACTGCTCAATCAAAAGAAAGGTTCACCTCTGTGAAATGAACGCACACATCATGAAGAAGTTTCTCAGAATTCTTCTGTCTAGTTTTTATGTGAAGATATTTCCTTTTCCACCGTAGGCCTTAAAGCGCTCCAAATATCCACCTGCAGATACGACAAAAAGAGAGTTTCAAAACTGCTCAATCAAAAGAAAGATTTAACTCTGTGAGATGAATGCACACATCGCAAAGAGGTTTCTCAGTTTGCTAGTGTCAAGATTTTAGGTGAAGATATTTCCTTTTCTACCACAGTCCACAAAACACTAATAATGTCCTTTTGCAGATTCTACAAAAAGAATGTTTCCAAACTGCTCAATCAAAAGAAGGTTCAACTCTGTGAGTTGAACGCTCACATCACAAAGACGTTTCTCTGAATTCCTCTGTCTAGTTTTTATGTGAAGAAATTTCCTTTTCCACTGTAGGCCTGAAAGCACTCCAAATGTCCACTTGCAGATTCTACAGAAAGAGATTTTCAAAACTGCTCATCCAAAAGAAACGTTTAAGTCACTGAGATGAATGCACACATCACAGAGAAGTTTCTCAGATGGCTTCTGTCTAGATTTTATATGAAGATATTTCCTTTTCTACCATTGTCCCCAAAGTGCTCCAAATATCCACATGCAGATTCAAAAAAAAAGAGTGTTTCCAAACTGCTCAAACAAAAGAAAGGTTCAACTATGTGAGGTGAATGCACACATCACAAAGAAGTTTCTCATAATTCTTCTGTCTACTTTTTATGTGAAGATTTTTCCTTTTTCACCACAGGCCTCAAAGCGCTGCAAATATCTACTTGCAGATTCCACAAAAAGAGAATATCAAAACTGCTCAATCAGAAGAAAAGTTTAACTATGTGAGATGAATGCACACATCACAAAGAAGTTTCTCAGATTGCTTCTGTCTAGATTTTATGTGACGATATTTCCTTTTCTTCCATAGGCCTCAAAGCGCTCCAAATATCCACTTGCAGATTCTACAAAAAGAAAGTTCCATCACTGCTCAATCAAAAGAAAGGTTTACCTCTATGAGATGAATGCACAGATCACAAATAAGTTTCTCAAATTACTTCTGTCTAGATTTTATGGGAAGATATTTCCTTTTCCACCATAGGCCTCAAAGTGCTCCAAATGTCCACTTGCAGATTCTACAGAAAGAGAGTTTCAGAACTGCTCAATCAAAAGAAAGTTTTAACTCAGTGAGATGAATGCACACATTACAAAGAAGTTTCTCAGTTTGCTTCTGTCTAGATTTTATGTGAAGATATTTTCTTTTCTACCATAGGCAGCAAAGTGCTCCAAATGTCCACTTGCAGATTCTACAAAAAGAGTGTTTCCAAACTGCTCAATCAAAAGAAAATTTCAACTCTGTGAAATGAATGCATACATCATAAAGAAGTTTCTCAGAATTCTTCTTTCTAGTTTTTATGTGAAGATATTTCCTATGCCAGCTTAGGCCTCAAAGCACTGCAAACGTCCAATTGCAGATTCTACACAAAGAGAATTTGAAAACTGTTCAAACAAAAAAAGGTTTAACTCTGTGAGATGAATGCACACATCACAAAGAAGTTTCTCAGCTTGCTTCTGCCTAGATTTTATGTGAAGATATTTCCTTTTCTACCATAGGCCACAATGCAATCTAAATGTCCACTTGCAGATTCTACAAAAAGAGGGTTTCCAAACTGCTCAATCAAAAGAAACTTTCAACTCTGTGAGATGAATGCACGCATCACAAAGAGGTTTCTCAGAATTCTCTGTCTAGTTTTTATGTGAAGATATTTCCTTTTTCACCATAGGCCTCAAAGCACTCCAAATGTCCACTTGCAGATTCTACAAAAAGAGAGTTTCAAAACTGCTCAATAAAAGAAAGGTTTAACTTTGTGAGATAAATGCACACATCACAGAGCAGTTTCTCAGCTTGCTTCTGTCTAGATTTTATGTGAAGATATTTCCTTTTCTACCATAGGCCACAAAGTGCTTCAAATATCCACTTGCAGATACTACAAAAAAAGGGTTTCCAAACTGCTCAATCGAAAGAAAGGTTCAACTCTGTGAGAGGATCACACACATCACAAAGTAGTTTGTCAGAATACTTCTGTGTAATTTTTAATTGAAGATATTACCTTTTCCACCCTAAGCAGATTCTACAAAAAGAGTGTTTCCAAACTGCTCAATCAAAAGAAAGGTTCAACTCTGTAAGATGAACACACACATCAAAAAGGAGTTTCTCAGAATTCTTCTGTCTAGATTTATGTGAACATATTTCCTTTTCCGCCATAGGACTCAAAACGCTCCAAATGTCCAATTGCAGATTCTACAATAAGAGGGTTTCCAAACTGCTCAATCAGAAGAAAGGTTCAACTCTTTGAGATGAATGCACGCATCACAAAGAGGTTTCTCAGAATTCTTCTGTCTAGTTTTTATGTGAAGATATTTCCTTTTCCACCATAGGCTGTAAAGCACTCCAAATGACCACTTACAGAAAACAGAGTTTAAAAACTGCCCAATCAAAAGAGAGATTTAATTATGTGAGATCAATGCACACATCACAAAAAAGTTTCTCAGTTTGCTTCTGTCTAGATTTTATGTGAAGATATTTCCTTTTCTTCCATAGACCTCAAAGCGCTCCAAATGTCCATTTGCAGATTCCATAAAAGGAGGGTTTCCAAACTGCTTAATCAAAAGAAAGGTTCAACTCTGTGAGATGAACGCACACATCACAAAGAAGTTTCTCAGAATTCTTCTGTCTAGTTTTTATGTGAAGATATTTCCTTTTCCACCATAGGCCTCAAAGCGTTCCAAATGTCCACTTGCAAATTCTACAAATAGAGAGTTTCAAAACTGCTCAATCAAAAGAAAGGTTTAGCTCTGTGAGATGAATGCACACATCACAAGAACTTTCTCAGATTGTTTCTGTTTGGATTTTATGTGAAGTAATTTCCTTTTCTACCATAAGACGCAAAGCGCTCCAAATGTCCACTTTCAGATTCTACAAAGAGTCTTTCCAAAGTGCTCAATCAAAAGAAAGGTAAAACTCTGTGAGATGTCATTAAGCAAGTCCTTAATTACATACAAAGAGACTTAGACTCCCACACAATAATAATGGGAGACTTTAATGCTCCACTTTCAACATTAGACAAATCAATGAGACAGAAAGTTAAAAATGATACCCAGAAATTGAACTCAGCTCTGCACCAAGTGGACCTAATAGACATCTACAGGACTCTCCACCCCAAATCAACAGAATATACACTTTTTTCAGCACCACACCTATTCCAAAATTGACCACATAGTTGGAAGTAAAGCTCCCATCAGAAAGTGTAAAAGAACAGGAATTATAACAAACTGTCTCTCAGACCACAGTGCAATCAAGCCAGAACTCAGGATTAAGAAACTCACTCAAAACCACTCAACTATATGGAAACTGAACTACCTGCTCCTGAGTGACTACTGCCTACATAAAGAAATGAAAGCAGAAATAAAGATGTTCTTTGAAACCAATGAGAACAAAGATACAACATAACAGAATCTCTGGAACACATTCAGACAGTGTGTAGATGGAAATGTATAGCACTAAATGCCCACAAGAGAAAGCAGAAAATATCTAAAATTGACACCCTAACATCACAATCAAAAGAACTAGAAAAGCAAGAGCAAACACATTCAAAAGCTAGCAGAAGGCAAGCAATAACTAAGATCAGAGCAGAACTGAAGCAAATAAAGACAGAAAAAACCCTTCAAAAAATTAGTGAGTCCAGGAGCTGGCTTTTTTGAAAAGATCAACAAAATTAATAGACCACTAGCAAGAATAATAAAAAGTAAAAGAGAGAAGAATCAAACAGATGCAATAAAAATGATAAAGGGGATATCACCACCGATCCCACAGAAATAGGAAGTAGCATCAGAGAATACTATGAACACCCCTATGCAAAAAACTAGAAAATGTAGAAAAAATGGCTAAATTCCTCGACACATACATCCTCCCAAGACTAAACCAGGAAGAAGTTGAATCTCTAAATAGACAAATAACAGGCTCAGAAATTGAGACAATAATCAATAGCTTACCAACGAAGAAAATTCCAGGACCAGGTGGATTCACAGCCGAATTCTACCAGAGGTAGAAGGAGGAGCTGGTACCATTCCTTCTGAAAATGTTCCAATCAATAGAAAAAGAGTGAATCCTCCCTAACTCATTTTATGAGGCCTGCATCATCCTGACACTAAAGCCAGGCAGAGACACAACCAAAAAAAAGAATTTTAGACCAATACCCTTGATGAACATTGATGCAAAAATTCTCAATAAAATACTGGCAAACCAAATCCAGTAGCATATCAAAAAGCTTATCCACCATGATCAAGGGGTCTTCATCCCTGGGATGCAACACTGGTTCAACATACACAAATCAATAAATGTAATACCGCAATAAACAGATTCAAAGACAAAAACCACATGATTATCTCAATAGATGCAGAAAAGGCCTTTGACAAAATTCAACAAGTCTTCAGGCTAAAAACTCTCAATAAATCTGGTATTGATGGGACGTATCTCAAAATAATAAGAGCTATCTATGACAAACCCACAGCCAATATCATAGTGAATAGGCAAAAACTGGAAGTCTTCCCTTTGAAAACTGGCACAAGACAAGGATGCCCTCTCTCACCACTCCTATTCAACATAGTGTTGGAAGTTCTGGACAGGGAAATCAGGCAGGAGAAGGAAATAAATGGTATTCAATTAGGAAAAGAGGAAGTCAAATTGTCCGTTTGCAGATGATATGATTGTATATCTAGAAAACCCATGATCTCAGCCCAAAATCTCCTTAAGCTGATAAGCAACTACAGCAGTCTCAGGATACAAAATCAATGTACAAAAATCACAAGCATTCTTATACACCAATAACAGACACACAGAGAGCCAAATCATGAGTGAATTCCCATTCACAATTGCTTCAAAGAGAATAAAATACCTAAGAATCCCACTTACAAGGGATGTGAAGGAACTCTTCAAGGAGAACTACAAACCACTGATCAATGAAATAAAAGAGGATACAAACAAATGGGAAATCATTCCATGCTCATAGGTAGAAAGAATCAATATCGTGAAAATGGCCATATTGCCCAAGGTAATTTATAGATTCAATACCATACCTATCAAGCTACCAATGACTTTCCTCACAGAATTGGAAAAACATTACTTTAAAGTTCATTTGGAACAAAAAATGTGCCGGCATCGCCAAGTCAATCCTAAGCCAAAAGAGCAAAGCTGGAGGCGTCACACTACCTGACTTCAAACTTACTACAAGGCTACAGTAACCAAAACAGCATGTTTCTGGTACCAAAACAGAGATATAGATTAATCGAACAGAACAGAGCCCTCAGAAATATTGCCATATATTTACAACTCTCTGATCTTTGACAAACCCGAGAAAAACAACAAATGGGGAAAGGATTACCTATTTAATAAATCGTGCTGGGTAAACTGCCTAGCCATATGTAGAAAGCTGAAACTGGATCCCTTCCTTACACGTTATACAAAAATTAATTCAAGATGGATTAAAGACTTACCTGTTAGACCTAAAACCATAAACACCCTAGAAGAAAACCTAGGCAATACCATTCAGGACATAGACATGGGCAAGGACTTCCTGTCTAAAACACCAAAAGCAATGGCAACAAAAGCCAAAATTGACAAATGGGATCTAATTAATCTAAAGAGATTCTGCACAGCAAAAGAAACTACCATCAGAGTGAACAGGCAACGTGCAGAATGGGAGAAAATTTTCGCAACCTACTCATTTGACAAAGGGCTAATATCCAGAATCTACAATGAACTCAAACAAATTTACAAGAAAAAAACAAACAACCCCATCAAAAAGTGGGCAAAGGATATGAACAGACACTTCTCAAAAGAAAACATTTATGCAGCCAAAAAACACATGAAAAAGTGCTCACCATCACTGGCCATCAGAGAAATGCAAATCAAAACCACAATGAGATACCATCTCACACCAGTTAGAATGGCAATCATTAAAAAGTCAGGAAACAACAGGTGCTGGAGAGGATGTGGAGAAATAGGAACACTTTTGCACTGTTGGTGGGACTGTAAATTAGTTCAACCATTGTGGAAGTCAGTGTGGCGATTCCTCAGGGATCTAGAACTAGAAATACCATTTGACACAGCCATCCCATCACTAGGTATATACCCAAAGGATTATAAATCATGCTGCTATAAAGACACATGCACAAGTATGTTTATTGTGTCACTATTCACAATAGCAAAGACTTGGAACCAATTCAAATATCCAACAATGATAGACTGGATTAAGACAATGTGACACATATACACCATGGAATACTATGCAGCCATAAAAAATGGTGATTTCATGTCCTTTGTAGGGACATGGATGAAACTGGAAACCATCATTCTCAGCAAACTATCACAAGGACAAAAAACCAAACACCGCATGTTCTCACTCATAGGTGGGAATTGAACAATGAGAACACATTGACACAGGAAGGGGAACATCACACACCAGTGACTGTTTTGGGTTGGCGGAAGGGGGAAGGGATAGCATTAGGATATATACCTAATGTTAAATGACGAGTTAATGGGTTCAGCACACCAACATGGAACATGCATATATATGTAACAAACCTGCACGTTGTGCACATGTACCCTAAAACTTAAAGTATAATAATAATAAATTTAAATAAAAATAAAAAAAAGAGAGGAAGTAAGCCATGCTGATTCCAGATGAGAAAGCATTCCAGGCAAAGGGGACCACACATGCAAAGGTCCTGAGGCAGAAGCACATCTGCCTGGTGTCTTTGAAGATTGCAACAATAGAGGGGAGACTGATTGGACCAGACATCACAGAAGTGTCAGGGGACAAGATGGTTTAAAACATTCCTAGCCATGGAAGGTTTTAAGCAGATGAAAACATTATTTTCCTTATGCTTTAAAAAGACTTACTCTGGATCACGTGAGGTTGGGAGTTCGAGACCAGCCTGGCCAACATGGCAAAACTCCATCTCTATTAAAAATACAAAAATTAGCCAGGCTTGGTGGTGCATGCCTGTAGTCCCAACTACTTGGGAGGCTGAGGCAGGAGAATCACTTTAACCCAGGAGGTGGAGGTTGTAGTGAACCCAGATTGCACCAGTGCACTCCAGCCTGGGTGAGAGAGGAGACTGTGTTTCAAAAAATAAAAAATAAAAAAAAGACTTACTCTTGTTGCTCAGTGAAGAACAAAGTACAGGGAGAAAGAGAAAGTGAGAGAGGAGTAAGGAGGCTATTTTGATAATCCATGAAAGCAATGACGTAAAGTGAAGCAGGGTGTACACAATGGGTGTGGCAAGGGATGCTCAGATTCTTAATACAGTTCAACAGTATATGCTGATATGAGGTGTAAGAAACAAAGAGGGGTCAAAGCAATTTTTCTGGCCTAACGGCTGGTATGCTGAAGGTGCTATTTACTGAGACGGAGAAGACTGAGTATTGTTGGGTCCAGGGGTTGAAGGTGGAGGATCAAGAATTCCCTTACGGATGTGTGATAGTTGAGTTGTCTAGTAGTCTTCCAAGTGGTGATAATTGGCAGATAATTCAATTTGAGTCTAAATTTTAGAGGAGATTTAGGAGCTGGAAATATGTGTTCATGGACCATGCACATATACATGGAATTTAATGCCACTGGGCTTCATGAGATCACAGAGGCATGAGTGCACCTAGAAAAACGGTTGAGAACTGAGACCCAGGATACTCCCTTCTTAAAAGGTAAATGTTCCTTCTACATTTTGAATTTATAGAAATAATGACACAGTAACCAGTTGCTGAAACACTACCCAGTTCAGAGTAAAACAAAATTCCTATTTTAAAAATCACTGAATGTCATTTAAAATTCAGAATACTTGCAGAAATCCCAAATATCTTAATAAAGATGAAAGCCTAAATTAACATTGGTGGCCTAGACTCTGCCTTCCCTGATCGTCTATTTAAAAATAACAATAATGATAATAATAAGAAGAAATATTCATGGATCACTAGATATGTTGAAATACACTCAAAGGTAGATTCAATTTTTTCTACTACACCTTTGTAAATATCAGTCTATAAAATAGTTTTATTAGAAAGGCACAGTCACCCTCAAGCCAATAGCAGCTTATAAATACGAGGCAAGGAGCCTGGTGTGGGGAGGCTGAGAAACAATTGAGAGAACCAGTAGATATTAAGCTTATTCGACCAGAATAAGGCGGATAAGCCAGAGGCAGTGCAAGTGGCCGGTCAAGACAGGTAGACAGACAGAGGCCAGGAGTGAGAGATGGGAGTTCCAAAGTGCAATAAAATACTCAAGCGCCAGTCAATCCATGGGAGCTTACAGCGGGGTGGTGGGGGGGGGGGGGTGGCAGATGAAGGGAGGATCATCCAGGTAGAGGGGAAGGAATGGAAGTGTGAACAGGAGGCAGAAGGGCACAAGCTATTTGATATGTTTGGAGAGTGAGGTGCTTTTTTGGGCTGAGAAAATAACTGGAAGCCAGAATCTGGAGGACTGGGTAGATCATGTTAAACAACAACACTTGATTCTGCACGTGTTGGAAGCCAGTGCAGGGCTTCTAAGCAAGGCAGTGACATGATCACATCACATTTTAGGAAGGGTATAAATTAGTCATGGCCACAGGCAGGAAGACCTGAGGGATCTCTTACAGTCAGGGATAAGAGTCTAAATGACAAGGTGGCCATGAACATTCCAAGAAAGAAGACTGAAGAGACTTTAGAGGGCAGGCCCCACAGGACCTGAGTGAAGGGGTTTGGGAGACTCACAGCTTTCTGCTGTGAAGTCAAGGATATCACAAACTATCGGAATAAAGGAAACAGTCCTATGGCCGTGGGTAGGTGGATGAATATGATTCCATTTTGAACAAGAGGAGAAAATTCAGGTAATTCATTTTGATTGATCAAGCAAAATAATTTGAAGCTGAACATAATAGAAGCAACAACAATTCTTATGATATTGGGGTAAAGGAAACAGGCCCAAGAAAGCATAGTATTTCCTGTTTCTCTTCTGATTCAATAGATATTTTCTGTTAAGGTTTTTGATAAACTGTTGTTTTAATTAATCAAAGGGAGGCAAGATAAATTTGAACTTAAAAGCATAAGAAAATCAGTTGTCTTTTTAGAAAAGGTGAGTCAGTGTTTCTTATGGTCTTAAATCATCCTTCAAATAATGGGCTATGAAACAAATGAGATCCTACTTATCTAGCCTTTTCCTTGATAGATTAAAAACTGTACCAAAATCTTACTATATTGCAAAGACACTAATTGACTTAAGTGAGAATCCACAGTATACAAATATATAAATCAAGGGAATTTAAAACCAATCATTGTGTTCAAAATGGGAAGAATATTCCAAATTTTTTCTACATATTTTAGAATAATTTTGAAGTAAAAAACACTGTACTTTTATAAAATCATTATCTAGTATTTAAATAAAGTATATATATAACAATATCAACACTGGAATTTAACAGTTTAGAAAGCACTTTTGATACATCACATTTAAATGAAGGCGGCAACGAGTTCAGTACATTCATGAAGATTAGAAACCAGTAGTTTTTGAAGATTGCATTTGTTCATATAAGTCAGAAGGTTTGAAGTATTTCCTACCCCTGCTATAGGTTTAAGCCTACGAATTGTTATTCATTATGATTTGGTCTTTAAATCAATTATGAAGGTAGCGAGTAGAGCACACACCATGAATGCACTGAAGTGCCGTAAGGCTCCAATGCCAGAGGCAGTAGGTTGGAATTTAGTTCAATCACGCATTTGTTATGAGAAGTCTGACAAGCTTCAGCTCTAAAGTAAGCTTAGAAACACAAAGAAACTCTGCGAAAAATACGAAACCTAGACACACACACACACTCACTCCTCTCTTTTAAGACTGGCATAGAAGATGTAAGTGTACCAACAAGCAACCCCAAAGAGCAAATGAAACAGAAAATTCAAACGAGTGCCTGGTAGGTGTTGTAACTTCAACAAAGTGCCTCTCATATCTGCCTCATAAACCCGTACTCATTTTTCACAACTAACTCACATAGCACCTCCTCAGTGACACCTTTCCTGTTCCGCCCACCAGATATACCTGCAGACCTAGTGTATCCTCTCGCCCAGAACACAGGGCATCTTATACAGAGGGCTCTATCTACAGGGGGCTCTATGCTTTGACAGGAAATATGAACCCATGGGCAGCGGTTTTTCAATTCATGTTTGTGGCTGTCATTACAAATGTCCTCCCTCAGACACCAAGCAGGCAGTAATAAATGCTGGTTGAACACTAAAACCTTGGAATGCTACACCATTATTCTAAAGGATAGTCATTTTTTAAAACATTTTGGAAGTTCTTTTGAAACTGACTTTTTAGATTATGAAAATATCTCAATGATAGGTTTTGGTTTTCCAAGTTAGACCTTATTTTATTTTAGAAACTGTCAAAGTTATACAAACCAAGCATGTGTCTCTGTGCATTTTGTTTTCTCTCCTCCCTTAGCGCTAAGGAAGCGTTTCTTCTCTTTTATAGGCCAAATGCTCCACAAATGAATGGGTTAACGAATGAACAAATTAATAAATGACATGAATGGGAGCTCAAACTGCATAAAACTATATCTACTTAAAAATGAGAGGTGACGATTACTAACATGTCATAACCAGACTCTGTCCTGACCTCAGCAAGTCACAACTTTGACAATAAAGAGGAAAGAGGATCAAGTCCCTAAATACCGCAGGTGCACTAAGACCTTCCCACGTGCCTGAAGAAGATACACTTGCAGAAGAGAAATGATGATGCAGAGGTCTGCTCCGAGATGCAGGAGGAAGTTTAATTGCCTGTGAATTTGACTGGGATGGAAGGGATGAAATGAGGTTTGAAAGGAAATAGAGATTGTTAAACTCCTGACTAGGCAATAACTGCCATCCTTCTCTTCTATCTGCCCCTGTGACTAGGCGATAACTGCCCTCCTTCTCTTCTATCTGCCCCTACCTTGGGCCCCAAATGACTCAGCACTAAAGTGCCTTAAGCAGGCTCCAGCCCAAAAGTGGCCTCCATGGGCACCACTTCCCGCTCTGCTGCTCTGCCTCACTTTCCTCCTCGGCCTTCCCGGGTGGATGACAGATGTCATTCCCAGGTTCCCTAACACTCAAGTCTAGCCCCTCAGTTTCTAGCAAACATCAAGCTTCACTGTCTGTCTAGCTTATCAGGAGTCAGACCTCAGAAGTACAGCTTGATGTAAATTCAGAGGCAGGGAAGAAAGAAGGAAGGAAAGAAGATCCTGAGCTGGATTCATACACATCATCGCAATTCCTCCACACCGCAGTCCTGTAAGGTATGTGCCATTGTACTCAGAAAACTGAGGCTCAAAGAGATTGAGCAACTTATCTAAGACCTCACAGGTCCTGAGAGCAGAGCCTGGATTTCAAACACCTGGGAGACTCTGAAATCCATGTTAGCTATTCTATACATGAGCCCAAAATGCAGCTGTACACCAGCAAGGCTGACTTCTTCTTGCGGCTTATCGCTAGCTCTGAATACAAGAATCCTCAAAATGCTTTGTAAGCAATAGTAGCATCATGGGTATAAGTTGGCAAGTTCCCAGCATTACTGCTTTCGATGCACTTGAACTTTTTTTCCATGTATAGAGTCAAGAATAAGGAAAAAGGATCCAAAGGAGAGAAATAAAACGGGACTGAGCCTTATATTTCTTGATCAGAACAGATAATGTTGGGATTTTCCTTACTTTTTTTCCAGACAAATCCAACAAAGATGACTGTTTGTGTTACCTAAAACCAACTTGAAAAGTTTGCTCCCTCCCACCTTAAGCGGCTTTGTATAGAGCCCACAGTTGAACATTGGTTCCTCCTACGGCAAAGATTAATTTCAAAGTTTTTATAGTATTATTCAAAGCACGTTTGATTTCAGCCTTGGCAACCATGGGCAGAATGTCAGCAGTGCTCCCTGTATTAGTTATTGGAGAGAAAACACTGTGAAACTCTAAGACCTTGGTTATTGGGCCAATGAAACATTTATGCCCTGATCAGATGGAGCAAAACTTTGGCAGGGTTAGTGAGACACCTTCCCAGTGTACTAATGAAGCTCTTGCCTGCTGTTTCAGATAAATGACTTTCATTTCACTCTTGGTTTGTGCTTGAGAAGGTTATTCAATTGATTCCAGTTGATCACAATGCCTTGAAGGCAATTAATGTTTTAGCATCCACTGTCCTCATAATACATTGTTTCTTTTCTAAAGAAGTTTGTTGTCATAATACCCTAGATATCAACAGAAAATATTCCACTTGCTATCATATATTAATTTTGCTCTGGAATAAGTAAACGTAACTACCAGAATGGTAACGAGTATGTTACGCTGATGTTTATTTGTGTGTTCTAATCTGTAGATAAACAGCAAGGTCTCTTTTACTTCATGATTCCAAGTCTCAGGCCACAGCAGGACAAGTATCAAAACATCTATTCTCAATTCGGAGTTGAGATTTCTAATAAGAATTCTATTTTCTCCATAATCATAAAATAGCACCAGGAAAAGTCAATATCTTAAAATACAAATCATTGAAAAGTAGATCTTTCTGCCCTTAACATAAACAAACTGTAAAATCTAAAGTTAAAATTATTCCTTGTGCCAGCCTTCTAATTTACCCAGAGTTAATAGAAAAGTTATAGCAGTGCATGAAACTCTGAGGTTTTGATGGGTGTAGATATAGACATCCAAACCCGTCATTTCACACTAGTCAGAATATCAGTCATAGAAATCCCACTGGAAAAATCATTTCTGAAGGTATCTGGTCTTATGGATTATAAAATTAAACTTTCTTATCATTGTACCTAAACCAAAATATGCTTCCTATACAAAGAAAGTTTCTTTCAAGAGTTAAGACCACCTCCCGCCATCCCCCTTAACACGCACACACACAGAGAGAGACAGAAAGAGAGAGAGAAAGAGAGAGACAGAATTGAGAGCATTAGTGGTTTTCTCCCTTGGATTGATTTTTTCTTACTGTTATTTTCAGCCACTTTGTTAACGGTGGGGTTAAACGGCAGGATAGATGTAACACCCATTTCACATACATGTTGCAGCATCAGAGATGCTGGTTTTCATTAAAAACACCAGTTCTAAATTCCTTCTAAAATATATTTTTAAAAATAAGTACACTTAGCACCTTGAAAACGCTGAAATGTTATCATGAATGCAGGTTATCTGTTATGAGTCAACTGAATATTATCTTCAATGTAAACTAAAATTTACTGGTCTGAACAGTCTTCCTATCTTACCTGTATATACTCAAAGGGAGCAATTGCTCATGTTTAGCAAATTGTTCTTTAGGTAATTTGTTCTTTAGTTTTTTTGTACAAAACTACAAAATAGTTATCACAGCAAACTTTCCAGTATTTTTTATTTTGAAGCTATGTATTTCAGAGTGAATTTGATTTTCTTTTTTTTTTTTTTTTTTTGCCATGTCAGGCTTGAGCAGGATAGCAAATATGTAAATTGAGCTCTCTAATTATAATCTCAATATATGAATTCTTGCTAATTAAAATACTTTGCACCAGCAAAAACAATTTCCACTTATGTGTTTAGCAGGTATTTAAGTAACTCCATATAAAAATAAGTGCAGTTTCCCATCCTTTCTTCAGTGACTAGAAAATTTCCATACTTTTAAAATAATCAAATAATAATTAGAGAGCAACAGCCCTCAACTCTTTGCTGGTGCTTATCACACTGCCTTTCTTCACTCCATCCTTAGCTATGCTAGTTTCTTCTTGTCTGTAATGACAATAAGGGAATGTGTGTGTGTCAGCACTTCTGTGTAGGTCCCCTTTCCAAATTTACCTTCCAAAAAGACAACCAAATAAACAACCAAAAAATTGTGCAACAAAACACAAATAGCGTTCCAACAGCTTGGCAAGTGATGCATTCTCCTGAGATTAAGTGGTTTTAGGCGGTCAGTAACAAAATGCTGCTTTGCTGTCTTAGTAGAAGGGCAAAAAATTCTTCAAAGAAACCAAGAATGTTACAACCTTGACAAAGTCTCTCATTATCTTCCTCCTCTTATGTCTTTTCTCTCCACATTATCTGTTGTGTAACTACTATAGAAGGCTGTAAAACATACATCAGAAAGGATGGCTTTAAGGCAATAGATTTTTGTAAATAAATCCACAACAGTATCCAAGCTGAAGAGGTGAACACATCAGCCGGGTGGGACAATTTTCAGCATGTGCAAACATAGGCAAATTCTAGCCAATGTTATATTAAAAACAATGTCAGTGCATTTTTTCATGTTAAAGATTTTTTTCAAAGCTAAAGCGTGTTTCTTGCTGTGCTGATCACAAACAATTTTAAGAGTTTCAAAAGTCTGGCAAAAATAGAAAAAAAAAAACTGAAGCAACATTGAACCGCAAAATGTAAGCATTGGGCATGCACAAATTTTCAAAACAAAGAAAGAAATCATCCCTCTCTACAACGTGGTTAGGCTTATTTTTAAGAAATAAAATGTAAGAAATCAGAAAATCAAATGTTTGGCACCTGCGTATCCAATATCTGGCACCGTGCAGAGTAGAAGAGTGAAAGAAATAATGAAGAACAAACTGGTTACTTTGCTTCAGGAGTCATGATCTATAGTTAGAAACCAATATGAACATTTTGAGTATGTTTCAAAGAAAGAGCAAAAGCAGGCCGGGTGTGGTGGCTTGCACCTGTAGTAATAACAATTTGGGAGGCCGAAGTGGGACGATTACTTGAGCTCATGAGTTTGATACCAGCCTGAGAAATAGAGTAAAACCTCATCTCTATAAGAAATTAATTTAAAAAAGGCAGAGCAAAAACAAATATGAAAGAAAACATTAGAAATGAGAACTTAGGCAAAGAGTTCAACGTGAGCAAAGCAGCTCTGCCATGGGGGACCTCTGGAGCATCCCGGCTTCCTGTAGAGACCCCAACACATGGCCCTTTACCGTCACTGGGAACCATCTTCTGTATCATAACAGGATTTTCCCCCAAACTTCTCAACCTAATTTATTCAGCCAAAACATATATATTTCTTGAAACCTTACTAAGAGCAAGGCACTGTTCAACAAAATGAAAATATGGCAATGATATAAAACAAAACTGTTTACCCTCATGCAAATTACATTCCAGTGAGAAAAGACAGATGATTAATAAAATAAATATGTAAAATATATAATATGCCCGAAGTTAATAAGTGGCACAGAGAAAAATTAAGCGTAGAAGGGAGCTCAGAAATGCTGGGAGCGGGTGGATGTGAAGGTAGTTAGAATGCTCAAGGAGGGAGTAATAGGCAGAAGAATGGCCTTTCTACATGTCCATGTCCCTATATGGCAAAAAGGACTTGTGGATGTGATGAAGTTATGGATCATGAGATGAGGAGATTATTCTGGATTACCCAGGTTGGCCCAAAGTCATCACAAGAGTACTTAAGAGCAAAAGAGGGAGGCAGGAGAGTCTGAGGTAAGAAGCGTGACAGCTAGGGTCAGAATGATGTGGTTGCTGCCTGGAAGGGGGCCAGGGGCCAAGGGATGCAGGCATCCTTTCAAAGCTGGAGAAGGTAAGAAAGGGTTCTCTCTCCCCTAGGGAGAGTGTGTGTTCTGCTAGGCTACTAGAGGTGTGCTAATTTATTCCAGAAGTCATAGAAAACTTACATAGAAAGTCTCACTGAGAAGATAACATTTGAACAGATTCCAAGGAGGTGAGGGCACCAGCTATGCAGATATCTGGGGAAGAGCACTCGAGGAAGAAAACGCAGGCAAACAGCAGGTTGCCTGGCCCATGTGCATGAAGTAGAGAACACTGGGAGTCAAAAGGCTAAGAGGAGACAGGTCAGAGAGGGGGACTGGGGTGGGTCAACTCACACTCAGCCCCACTGGCTATTGTGAGAAGTTCGAGTTATTCTGAGACACTGAGTATAGGAGAGTCAATGAATATTTATATAAATTCTGAACGTTTACAAGATGAATAAAAGTTGTATGCTAGTAAACCTATTGGTTGGGTGGGGAGAAGCCCAGATTTGTAGCATTTGCTGATTTCCATTGTGTAAATATTTCTACTGATGGTTTGACAAACACTTCATGAAATTTCTGGGCACTTAATTATCAGCTCCAGTAGAGCGCTGCATGTATGACACCACATTTGCCAATTCTGCACTTGATTCTATTGGGAATAAGCTGTATGAGAGTCAACTGGTGGCAGAAATAAGGAAGTCCTCAATAAAAATCAGCGTTTACTTTTGACAGATGTGAGATTCTGGAAATTATTTCTCTTTACTTGCTCTGCCTGGTGATTAAAATATGATTTTAAAAGAAATAGTTTTAATTTCTTATCAGAATGCTGCCACCAAATAAATAAAATACGTACTTTAACTATGTGCAATCCTGTCTATATTATACTGTTGCCAACAGAAACATGATCAGGGACCAACTTCATGAAAGGAGATATGTGATAGAAGATGGAGTTGTTGGAATGAAAAAAAAGTCAAATTTTACTTTGGATTAATCAGAGGGAAGAAAGCAGACAGATAGGAAAGAAAAGGCAGGCTTAGCAAAGTTGAAGAAAGAGGATGATCTCAGGAGGTAGTGGGAGAATAAGATCATAGTTTGAAGAGAGCTGCGAGGCTGTTTAGTCCAGGTGAGAATCATAATCCAAGACCCAGTCACAAACACCATAACCCTGAATGTTGAAATCCTGAAAGATCAAAACTCCTAAGGTCTAAATTCTTTTTTTTTAATAGAGACAGAGTAAATTGGTTCATTCTCATGCTCCCAATAAACACATACACGAGCCTGGGTAATTTATAAAAGAAAGAGGTTTAATTGGCTCACAGTTCAGCACGGCTGGGAAGGCTTCAGAAAACTTACAATCATGATGAATGCAAACACGAAGAAAGGCACCTTCTTCACAAGGCAGCAGAAGATGCTGAGCAAAAGGGGAAAAGACCCTTATAAAACCTTCAGGTATCACTCACTGTCATGAGAACAGCAAGGGGGTAACCACCCCCATAATTCAATTACCTCCAACTGGATTCCTCCCACAACATGTAGGGCTTATGGAAACTATAATTCAAGGTGAGATTTGGGTGGGGACACAGCCAAACCATATCATTCTGCCCCCAGCCCCTTCCAAATCTCATGTCCTTACATTTTAAAACATGATCATGCCTTTCTAACAGTCTGCCAAAGTCTTAGCTCATTCCAGCATTAACCCAAATGTCCATGTCCAAAGTCTTGTCTTAGACAAGGCAAGGTCCTTCTGCCTATGAGCCTGTAAAATCAAAATCAAGTTAGTTACTTCATAGATACAATGAGGATATAGGCATTAGGTAAATACACCTGTTCCAAATGGGAGAAATTGGCCAAAATGAAGGGACTGCATGCCCCATGCAAGTCCAAAATTCAATGAGTCAGTCAAATCTTGAAGCTCTGAAATGATTTCCTTTGACTTCATGTCTCACATCCAGGTCACACTGAAGCAAGTAGTGGGCCCCCATGGCCTTGGGTAGCTCCACCCCTGTTGATTTGCAGGGTACAGCCCTCTTCCTGGCTGCTCTCACAGGCTGGTGCTGAGTGTCTGTGGCTTTTCCAGGCAATACGGTGCAAGCTGTCAGTGTATCTACTATTCTGGAGTCTGGAGGATGGTGGCCTTCTTCTCTCAGCTCCACTGGGCTGTGGCCCAGTGGGGACTGTGTTGGGGCTCTGACCCAAAATTTCCCTTCTGCACTCACTGCCCTAGCAGTGGTTCCCCATGAGGGCTCCGTCCCCGTCACAAATTTGTGCCTGAACACCTAGGCGTTTCCATGCATCCTTTGAAATTTAGGCATAGATTCCCAAACCTCAATTCTTGACTTCTGTGCACTCACAGACCCAATGCCTGATGTAAGGTGCCAAGGCTTGGGGCTTGTACCCTCTGAAGCCATGGGCTGAGCTGTACATTTGCCCTTTAGTCGTGATTGGGACACAGGGCACCAAGTCCTGAGACTGCACAGAGCAGCAAGTCCCTGCCGCGGGCCCATGAATCCATTTTTTTCCTCCTAGGCCTCCTGGCCTGTGATGGTTTGAGTTGCTGTGAAGGTCTCTGACATGCCCTGAAGATATTTTTTTCCGTTGTCTTGGTGATTAATATTCAGCTCCTCGTTACTTATGCAAATTTCTGCAGCTAGCTTGAATTTCTCTCCAGAAAATGTATTTTCCTTTTCTATCTCATCATTAAGCTGCAAAATTTTTAAATCTTTTATGCTTTGCTTTCTCTTGAACACTTTGCTACTTAGGAATTTCTTCTGCCAGATACCCTAAACCATGTCTCTCAAGTTTAAAGTTCCACAGATTTCTAGGGCAGGGGCAAAATGCCGTCAGTCACTTTGCATAGCAAGAGTCACCTTTACTCCAGTTCCCAACTAGTTCTTCATCGCCATACGAGACCACATCAGCCTGGACTTCATTGTCTATGTCACTATCAGCATTTACCTCAAAACCATTCTGCAAATCTCTAGGAAGTTCCAAACTTCCTCACATTTTTCTTTCTTCTTCCGAACCCCGCAAACTGTTCAACCTCTGCCTGTTACCCAGTTCCAAATTCACTTCCACAATTTTAGGTATCCTTATAGCAATGCCCCACTACCTCAGTACCAATTTACTGTATCAGTCCATTCTCATGCTGCTAATAAAGACATAACCAAGCTTGGTTATGTTATAAAGGAATGAGGTTAAATTGAATCACAGTTCATCATAGATGGGGAGGCCTCAGGAAACTTATAAGCGTGGTAGAATGCGAAGGGGAAGCAAGTCACCTCTTCAAGAGGTGGCAGGAAGGAGAAGTGCAAGCAAAGGGGTCAAATCTCCTTATAAAACCATTAGATCTTGTGAGAACTCACTCACTATCACGAGAACAGCATGGCGGTAACTGTCTCCATGATTCAATTACCTCCCACTGGGTCACCATCATGATAGTGAGAATTATGGGAATTACAATTCAAGATGAGATTTGGTTGGAGACACCTCCAAACCATATCATGGGGTCTCACTTTATTGCCCGGGCTGATTTCGAACTCCTGGGCTGAAGTGATCCTCCTAACTTGGCCTCCCAAAGTGCTGGGAATACAGGCATGAACCACCATGCCCAGTCCTAAAGTCTAAATTCTTAACATCTAAAATCCAGAAAATCACAATCAAAGGGGAGTTGTACCACGTTAGTTGCATCGTGTTACGTACAACTGTTGCTTTGTTTTCTTTTTATTTGGAAATTATGTATGGTTTATTGAGGTCCATATGGGTGCCAAATATACAAGGGGTGGACTTGCAGACTTAATTTCAGGTGTCAACTTGACTGGATTAAGGAATCCCTGGAAAGCTGGGAAAGCATTATTTTGGGTATGTCTGCGATGGTTTTCTCAGAAGAGATCAGTGTGTGGTTCTGAGCGGACTAGGCGGGGAAGATCTGCTGTCATTGTTTTGAATGTCTTGAATATCACAGAAGAAGTGAAAATGAAAGTAAAAAATGCACCAAAATCTTGTCTGCCAAATTATGTAATCATGTACCAAGCACCTCTACACGTAGCACCATGCTTGCCTTCAAAAAATGCCTTTTGTCAGATAATAAAAACAGTTCAACAAATTCAGTGGCCTTCTAAGCCAGACACCTCCTGGCACAGAGCTTCCTCCAGTGCTACAAGACATATTAAATCATAAACTATTCTTGATTAGGGATTTGACTCTCAAAAAATATAAACATATTTATTTACCATTAAGTTTAACATAGCAAAACAGGTGTATGTTTCACTTTGGCTGATGAACGGCACTTTAAAAACTGTCCCCAGTGGGTTTTTTTAATCAACTTCATACAGTTTATGCCCCCATTGGATTACAAAATTCTGTAATTTAATCTGCATGTTTACAGTTTAATAACTGGAAAAAGTGAAGCACTTTATAAAAGCTTATTTGAAGATTTGGAGGGCTTTGCAGAAGAAAATAGATTTCAATTGGATCCCCAAATTTTAATGACAAGTTTTTAATTAGGTGTGATCAAGGCTTCTAAAAGTGAATTGCAATTTGTTACCAGTAAAGTTTATATCTTCCATTCAGCCCAGCTCATTTGCCAGAAAATTCATGTGAGTGGATTGGCCAGGCCATATGGCGATGATGAAAATTTTAGTTTAAAAATGTGTCATTTGTCTGTATTGGCATTCCTTCCACCCAACAAAATTCCAGGATCTTTTGATAAATTAAAACCACAATTGTCTGAAGAAGCCAGAAATATTACAAACTGGTTTGAAAATAATGATGTGCAACGTAGGATAAGAAGTCATTTAGACAACGGTGTTGCTGTTCAATCAAGAGTATTGTTTCTGCCAAATGAGTGGCCTGCATATGAGGGCCTGCAAAGTGGATTTCCACATACTCAAAACAATAGACAAGAATGGCATAGAACATTGGAAAATGTCATAGGAAATGCTCATGTCAGTGTGTATCAAATTATAGAAGAATTTCAAAAAGAGCAGTGCCACGTAGAAAATGAATGTGAATGTGTTTTATGAGGAGAGTCAAACCCTAAAAACAAAAAAGGCAAATATTCATCGTGATGCAAGACTTCAAAATATAGTTAATGATCATGAAAGTCAGCCAGCTATGACGAACTCTGCAATTGCCCATAATCTATCCATGTAGTATACTTTTTATACGTCAATTTTCTTTTTAGTTGTTTCTTTTTCCATTTTTTCCACTATTAATTGTCAGCATTATTTTTTGTAACTTGCTATGCTATGTATTTCATCTTAGTATCATTTCCAATACTGGAGGTATAAGTTTTGCAAAGACTTTTAGAGAGTTCTAATTTGTCTTATGCATTTTTTTTTTTTTTTGCAAATTTGACTCCACAAGAGTGCATTATCACAACACTGACTTTGTGTGTAAGCATTGTACATGTACATAAAAACATAAAAGTTTCCTCAATAAATGAGAAGATATCCTTTTTTCACATTTGCATTTGGAAAAGAGAAAATTCCTCAGGATCTCAGCTCTTTGACTGCGTATTAGATGGTAACCCATCCCAGCTTTTGATGAATCTGGTCAAAAGACTTAGGTTGTCTGTCACAGTATGCCAGATGACCTAAGTTATAAAGCTGAGTGCACCCAGTTACCAACCATGCTTTTATACATTTTGGTTTTTGACCCATTTCTTTACAAATACAACTCATTTGCTCATTATCATTACACTCTTGAGACTATCATTAGCATACCTGAGTTTTATGCTTATAAATATATGTATGTTATTATTGCCAATTGATTGTGTATAAAGTGGCCTAGGAAGCGTTCTGTTGTGTTTTTATACATTTCTCAAATAAATTCCATCTTAAAAATATAAATAAACGCTTTTTTGTTGTTGTTTTTAGAGTCTCACTCTGTCACCAAGGCTGGAGTACAGTGGTGCGATCGCGGCTCGCTGTAACCTCCACCTCCTAGGTTCAAGCGATTCTCTTGCCTCAGCCTCTTGAGTAGCTGGGACTATGGGCACCCGTCACGAGGCCTGGCTAATTTTTTGTATTTTTAGTAACGATGGGGTTTCACCATGTTAGCCAGGTTGGTCTCCGTCTCCTGACGTTTTGATCCACCTGCCTCGGCATCCAAAAGTGCTGGGATTAAAGGCATAAGCCACCATTAGCTGCACAATAAATGCTTTTTAAAGAATGTGTTAATAATTTTTTTCCAGAATTGTATTTTCAGAATTTTGTTTTTTTAGGATTGTAATTTTCAGGAGTTTAGACTGTACAGATTTAGATCTTTTGGGACTTCAACATTTGGGATTATGACGTTCAAGATTGTGTCTTCCTGGGCTGTGGCCCAAACGTGTGTGGTCCAACACTATTTCACATGAGAGGAAAGCAAACCACGTGCACAGAAGCAATGAAGGCTTAAATAGCCGTCATGTATAGATTATATCCCAGGAAAACATGATTAAGGTGATACATAGCAACTTTTTTTTCCCAGTGAAAAAGATCCACATTCTTTTTCTTGTGTGGAATTAAACACAATTTCTGAATCAATGTAAGTGAATGCAAATCACCATGTTCACTTAGTTGATGATCCTTTATTAACGGGGATAGAACGGAGGTGATTCGAAGAGATGATGGCTCGGGACCCAGGACCTGAGGAAGCTGCAGTGGGTGAAGGGGAGAAACAGAGGAGCAGGGGCTGGAGAAAGAGTGGGGAGTCATCAACTACCCTCCTTGCTCCTGGCATCTGGTGTTCGGAGCCCAGATGTCTTCTCTAGGGCCTCGGAGAAGCTTCCAAGTCTGTTCATTTCTCTTTCCCCACCCCTGCTTGTATCACAAAAAAAGAAATTATTGACAACTGAGTTCCTGACTAGGTGGCAGGATTTTAGGGACCCTTCACCTCGTCTGAACCTCATGAAGGTAGTGAGAGTCCCATGGGTTAGTTTGCAATAGTCCTTGAGATTATTTGGTCATATAAATAATCAGAAAACTCATAGTCATCTTGCTTTTCTCATAATGCCCAGCTGGGGGATGGTGGGGGCAGGGAGGACTGGAGTGAGAAGAGATAGAACCAGAGCTGGCTTTCATGTATGGGGCTCTCCAGAGCAATCAGGCCTAAGTACAACCAAGAGGGGTCTTGAAGCAGCTCTGGCGAGGGCAGCCTGGGCTCAGGCCCTAGCTCACACCAAGCACATCACCTGTCCGATTGGGAAGCTTAGCAATGTGTTTCTGTTTTTGTTTTTGTTTTCTGGTAAAGAATTCAATGTCATCAGCTACATTCACAATGATGTGCAATCATCACCACTATCCATTTCCGAAACATTCTATCATCCCAGACAGGAACTCTGTGCCCATTAGTCACTAACCCCGCCCATTTCCACCTCCGGCCAGTTCTGAAAACCTCTATTCTACTTTGTGTCTCTATTAATTTGCCTGTTTCAGGATCTCCATGTAGATGGAATCACGTAGTCTGTGTTTGAAGTCTCACTTACCGTAATGTTTTTAAGTTTTATCTATGTGGTAGCAAGTATCAGAATTCCCTCCCTTTTCAAAGTTCACTAATATTCCATTTTATGTCTATACCACGTTTTGTTTATCCATCTATCCCTCAATAGACTTTTTAGGTTGTTTCCACCTTGCAGTTCCTGTAAATAAGGCTGCTGTGATGCTGCAATGAACACAGGTGTAGCAGCCAGGTGTGGTGGCATGCACCTGTAGTTCCTGCTACTCAGGCTTCTGAGGCAGGAAGATTGTTTGAGCCCAGGAGTCCTGGGCTGCAGTGCTGTGTTGATCAGATGTCTGCACGAAATTAGATATTAGTACAGTGACCTCCTGGGATAAGGGACTACCACGTTGCCTAAGGAGGGGCGAACCAGCCTGGGTTGGAGACAAAGCAGGGCACAACTTCCAGTTTGACCAGCAAGGGGTCATGCCTGTGGACAGCCCTGCAGCAGGGAGATCGTGCCTGTGGACAGCCCTGCAGCAGGGAGATCGTGCCTGTGGACAGCCCCTCAGCAGGTGGTTGTGCCTGTGGACAGCCCCGCAGCATGGGGATCATGCCTGTAAACAGCCCCACAGAAGAGATTCATGCCTGTGGACAGCCCCGCAGCAGGGGTCCGTGCCTGTGGACAGCCCTGCAGCAGGGGGATCATGCCTGTAAACAGCCCTGCAGCAGGGGGTCACGCCTGTGTACATCCCTGCAGCAGGGGGTCCTGCCTGTGGACAGCCACACAGCAGGGATCCGTGCCTGTGGACAGCTCCGCAGAAGGGGGATAATGGCTATAAACAGCCCCGCAGCTGGGGGTCATGCCTGTGGACAGCCCTGCAGCAGGGGGTCGTGCCTATAAACAGCCCCTGCACTCCGGCCTAGGAAAGATAGTGAGACCCCGTTTATTACCAAAAAAAAAAAAAAAAAAAAAAAAAAGGTGTGGGGGAGAACACAGGTGTACAAGTATCTATTTGAGTAACTGCTTTCCATTCTTTTGAAGATAGATATAGGTAGATAAAGATACAGATATAGAGATTTATAGATGTGAGTGGGATTACTGAATCATATGGTAATTCTATGTCTAAATTTTTGAGGAACCTTATGTTTTCCACAGCTGATGTACTGTTTTTCATATCCACCCTCAATGCACAAGAGTTACAATTTTTCCACATCCTTGTCAGCACTTGTTATTTTCTGGGTGTTTTTGTTTTGTTTTGAGGCCGAGTCTCCTTCTGTCTTCAGAGTGGAGTGCAGTGGCGTGATCTCAGCTCACTGCAACCTCCACCTCCCAGGTTCAAGTGATTTTCGTGCCTTAGCCTCTCGGTTAGCTGAAATTAAACATGTGTGCCACCATGCCCAACTAATTGTGTGTGTGTGTGTGTTGTTTTTTGTTTTGTTTATTTATTTTTTTTGGGGGGGTACAGATGAGGTTTCATCATGTTGGCTAGGCTGCTGTCAAACTCCCGACCTCAGGTGATCCCAAAGTGCTGGGATCACAGGTGTGAACCAGCGTGCCTGGCCCCGATTTTTTTGTTTTTTCTTTTTTTGATAGCAGCCATCCTAATGGCTGTGCAGTGTGTGTGTATGTGTGTGTGTGTTTGTGTGTTTAATGACAAATTGGTGATTCTAATGTGCAACCCGGAAAGAAAAGCATGGATTCTGGGTCTCAATTTTTCATCTAGGTAAACCAGAGCAAATAAAACCTGTTGATGAGTTCTCCTGATGATTGAATGGGTTCCCCCATAGAAGGCAAATTCTACAAATGTTAGTTCCTCTCTTATTACCTTAGAATTCTACTAAACTTCCTGCCTCAACATACAGAGAAACTCCCTGAAGCCTAAAACTATGCAGATTTGACACAGGGCTGATTCTAACTTCTGTTTTGCTTTTACCATATAGCTAGCTGCAGATGTCACATGCGTCCTCCATGACATCTAAATAGCACTACACCTGCATCAGCTTTCCTCTCAAATTAACTGCTCATCAGTTGTATTATTAAGCAAACAAGGAGCAGCTGTAATACTGAAGGAATGAGTGAGATTGTGCTTTAAAATTACATCTCTGCCAACACTTTTAATTTTCTTGTTGAATAACTACAAGTTTTCCAGTTAAATTAATAGAATACATTATACCCATAAAATCATGAAATACTTGGCAATACACACAACAAAATATTTTACAAGTAGAGAATATAATAAATGTATGACACTTTAGAAATGCATTGAGATAAGTTTAAACAGTGTTTACTTTTAATTGGTGTGCTTTCTTTCATCTCACAGTAATAAGCTGTGGTTTAGTTTATCAGCTGAATACTCACTATGCAGTCCTTTGTAAAATTTCGGAGGTCCGCAGTAATGTGATTATTGAGCTTCAACAGAATACACAGAATATCCCAGGAACCAAACTAACCTATCCACTATGCTGTATCTAAAGTGTTTGCAAAAATTAAAACAAACAACAACAACAAAAAAAAACTGAACAACTGACTTGTAGCAAAACTATCAGGTAAGTGCAAAAGTAACTGTGATTTTGCCACTGAAAGTAATTGAAAGAATAGGTGTTCTAGCTGGATATTTTACAATGCATACCACAACCATGGATCAATTATGTATTTAAAACCCAAACCAAATGAGAATCACTGCTGTGCATTATTCCCATCGTGTCATAATGTGGCAAACTAAAACTAAGGACCTGTAACAAGGGATTTTCAGAGGGAAAGCAAACATATTGGTTAAAGCAAAGAAAACTGGAAATTTTCAATTGGCTCAAATCAAACTATTCACATACTTTGTATTCTTCTCTACAAAATCCAGAACTTTTGATAGGATCACACTTAGGTAAAACTCTTAAGTGAGCAGCTTCTGATCAATAGACCTCAACTCCTTTTCCCTTCTGTATCACAGACCATGTGGGTGAATCCATCACATGACCTAATATGATTTGGCCAGTTGGGAAAGGTCTCTTTAAAGAACTAGCACTCAGGCTGGGATCCAGAGCAAAGCACCGTAAACTTGAATGTGCATATGAACCACCTGGGGACCTTGTCAACATGCAGATTCTGATTCATTGGATCTAGGGTGGTGCCTGAGCTCTAGCAAGCTCCCAGGGATGCCTATGTGACTGCATTGGACATCAGTTACAGTAGCAAGAATATAAGCAGATACCAGCCAACAAAGCAGGAGTGAACGCATCACGGCCCAGGCAGCCCTGGACCAGGCCAGCTCAGGGATCTGAGAAAAGAGTAACTGGACTGAGGTCTATGAGTGCTTCCAAGAGAAGTGAGGCTGGGAAGGTGGACAAGATCTAGGTCAATGTGTTAAGTTCCTACTAAATGCAAGGCTAGGCTCTGCATAAACAGAAACAAATAAAGCAAACCTAGTCCTTGCATCTTTAGAGCTTGCAGTCTAGCAGAATAATTTCGTGGGTAGAAAATCATAAAAGATTTTTAAACGAAGGAGAGACATGATCTAATTGAAATTTTTGAAGAACCTCTCTGGGTGTGCCATAGAGAAGGTATTGGAGATGCAAGAAGTTGGAAAGAGGAGTATATGCTTGCAGACCAGGTGAAAGATGCGGATGACAGAAGTCGATAATTTTAGCACATATTTTGAAGGTGAAATAACAGTACTTGGTTGCAAGTTGTGATGGTAGGGGGGTTGCATTAAGAAGAAAGCATCAAGGATGATGATGCTTTCTGGAAGAAGCAAATGGGTAAATGGAGATAATTTTTATGAAGAATAGTAAGGCTGAAGAAGAAATAAACTAACAAAAGGGAAATGATTGAGGAAGTGGCATAGATGTGGGGGCAGAACTCAAGAGTTTTGAATTCTGATTTTAGGAATGCCTGTGAAAATCCCAGTGGAGATTTCAAGATGGCAGGTTCACATAATGTTTTGGAGCTTGGGAGGAGAAGTCTGTAGGAGCCATATGCATATAAATGGTATCTAAAGCCATAGGAATTAATAAAACCTTGTCTAGAGTCTGTGTAGGCAGGGGTGTCCAATCTTTTGGCTTCCCTGGCTGCATTCGAATAAGAAGAATTGTCTTGGGCCACACATAAAATATACTAACATTAACAATAGCTGATGAGCTATAAAAAATTAATAAAATATCTTATAATGCTTGAAGAATATTTACAAATTTGTGTTGGGCTGCATTCAAAGCTGTCCTGGGCCACACGTGGCCCACAGGCCATTGGTTGGACAAGCTTAGTATGGAATAAGAACAGAAGAGGACCCAGAATTTAGGAACTTCAACATTTAAAGTTTGGGCAAAGAGGGAGAAGCAGATAAGAAAATAGTTCAAGCTAGAGGAAGAGGTCAGGGGTCTACTCTACCGAATGTTCCTGAGACCCCATTGGACTTATATATTACATAATATGTACAATATATGTTACTTGGGTGATGGATACCCTAATAGCTTTGAACTGACCACTATGCATGGAACAAAATTGCACATGTATCTCACAAATTTTATATAAGCAGAAGTAAATAAATAGAAGGAAGGAAGGGAGAAAGAGACAGGGAAGGAAGGAAGGAACAAAGGAAGGAAGGGCGAGGAAAGGAAAGGAACGAAGGAAGGGAAAGCATGGATAGGAAGGGAAGGGAAAGGAAAGGAAAGAAGGAAGGGAGAGTGAGGAAACGAAAGGAAAGGGAGGGAAGGAAGGAAGGGAGAAAGAAAGAAAGAGAAAGAAAGAAAGAAAAAAAGAAAGAAAGAAAGAAAGAGGAATAGTGTTCATGATGTTTAGGAATCACCAATTCTGTGGGCGCTGAATTGTGTCCCCCCAGATTCCTATGTTGAAGAGCTGATCCCCACTGCCTCAGAGGGGACTGATTTAGAGAAGGCATTCAAAGAGGTAAGTGAAGTCAAATGAAGCCATATGAGTGGACCCTAAACCAATATGGCAGCTATCCATCTAAAAAGAGATTGAGACACAGGCAACACAGCCTGAGGACACAGCAGGAAGGGAGGTATCTGCAAGGCAGCAGTTCTCAGAAGAAGGCAAACCTGCTGACCTTCCATCATGTATTTCCAGTCTTCAGAGCTGTGAGAAGATAAACCACTCAATCTGTGGCAGCTTGTGATGGAAGCCCCTAGCACTCTTATATGGTGACCTTAAAACCACCAGTTTCACAGGCTTGGTGAAAGTGAAAGCCAAACTGACCTGAATAAAGAGTGAAAGGAAAATGAGAAAAAGGAGATAGTAAGTGTGGAAAATCCTTGAGAAAAAGTTGCCAAGAAAGGAGGAGATGGCTTGATAGCTAGAAAGACACACAGAGTCAAAGTTAAGGTTCCTCCAAGATAGAAGATTTTTTAAATGAAAAATATATATTTAAATGCTGACAGAATGCATCAAGAAGGAGATAGATTGAAGATGCAGATGACAAATGGAAAAGCAATGAACAGAATCCCTGAAAAGTCAGGAAAAGAAGGGAGATTATTAGAGGGATGTCCTTTTACAGTAAGAGGAATACTTCCTCCACTGCTCCAGGATTTAAAAAGCTTATAAATCACAGGGAACATTCTACTTAATTATAGAGCTTTACGCTTTTCAATAAATTTTGTTGTACATAATACAGTCACTCTGTGAATTCAGTGAGACAGATAGTTATCCATATTTTACATAAAAAGAAAGAAAAGGCAGAAAAGAAGTGATTTATTTGTAGTGACACAGAAATAGCTAGTAGAACCATGCACTGTGTAGATGGCACAGCTCCTGACTTCTCATTTCACACCAGAAATGTAGACAGAATTAGATATAATCACAGTTATTATATTTTTAAACCTTTCAAATAAGAATATCCTTAGATTTCCATTCATTAACAAACACAAAGCATGTGATTAGCATCTGAAAATGTTTTATTATACAATCACTAGACACCAAAAGAGGTTTCCATTTTCCTGTGTATTTGAAAGAGTTCAACAGCCCTAAGTCACACAGTTGGAGGAAACTCAAACAAGGGAAATTTCATTTGAAGTGATGAAATTAGCATGATGAAGTTTAAATACAAAGATTTTTATTTCAAGACTCTGAGGTTTGGTAGGGAGGAAGGGGAAAGGCAGATGACACCAAATAAGACTGGTTAGAGAGGGGATGAGAAGAATCAATTAGAAAGCTCTTCAAATTCAAACGGACCATTAAAACCATCCTGGGACTAGACTTCAATCAGGAAAGACTCTGAAGGAAATGATCTCCTACTCCCACGAGATGGCTAATGTGATTTAGGTAAAAACTTTTAGTTTTATGGCTGGGGAGGTAGCAAAAAATAAATGAACCTCCTGCCAGTGATTCTTTTTCAAGCCCTGCCAATTCCTGTGTCTGGGGAAGCTATAAAGAATGTCCAGCCTCATGTCAAAAGAATTGCCACAGATCTCCAGCTCACCTGCTTTCAAGCATTGAAACATCACTAAGCCTCTTCCCAGTCCAGCCTGAAATTGAGAATCCAGGAGAGTCTTTTCTGTTCTGCTGCTGCAGCTACACTATCTACTTGTTAGCATAACCAGGGCCACCAGCAACAGATGCTAGAGAAATATAGAGAGCAAAAATCAACAGCTGATGAAAAGCAGAGTCTTTTCTTTTTTGCAGCAATACCAATAGCATGAAGCACGTCCCTTTTGGAGCTTTCCAAACCACTTCAAAACGAGTTTTCTGGTGTGGATCAAGAAAGCTAGCCAAATTGCCCCTGAGTGCATAGCCATTGGCCAAGATATTGATGACTGTAGGCAGCTCAGGACACATCCTCGGCCCCGGTGCTGTCTTTCTCAGAGCTCTGTTTAATTCCATCAGGCACGGGCAGCGTTTGGAGAAAGCTGTGTTGATTTTTGTGATCTTCAGCCAGCACAGAGGTGGCCAGTTCCCTAGCCTCCCAGCACCATCCTTCTCCTGTCATGCCCCTTCATGGCCTGCCTGGGCTCACTGGACCCAGACTTGCCTTTCGCCCCTTTCAAAACCTCACAGTCCTGTGTGTCTGTTTCCCTTTGAACTACACAAACGAACTAATTTAGTGAATCTATTAAGTGAACTTCTTTATACTCATGGTCTAGAGTGCACTGAACGCTAAAGGGTTTGCTAGAGATTGTCAAAATCAATTCTGCCTTCTTCGAACTGGACCAAGGCTTCTTTGAGTTAATAAAACTCTGAGAAATCTGAGTTCATTTTTCATAGTATCTCTTTCTGTTCTTTTGGGGGTTTTTTGTTTGTTTTTTACTTTTCATGGAGATTTTCCTTAATTTAACCCAAAAGATATACCCATATGACATTTGAACTAATATGAAAGAGGTAGTAGGACAAAGAATTTGAAGACAGTCTTTCAGAGCCCCACAAAGTACTTGAAATTTATCAATAAACCCCTCCCTGTGCTTCCCACCATGTTCCACATTCCATCTCCATTTTAAGCCATGAAGCTCCAAGTGGCATCCCCTCCTGTGAAACTTACAGTTTGGAGATAAATTATTGATGACTAATGACTTAGAAGAACCAAAGAAAGTATCCACTAGTGGAGACACAGCATGGAAATGGTGGTCCAGGGTGAGACGGAACTGCTTCCAATCCCAGTGCTGCCTGCGTGGTTCCAGCTGTGTGCTTCTCTTTTTTTTTTTTTTTTTTTTCTCAGAATGCATCTGTCTTTTTTTTTTTTTTTCTTTTATTATTATTATTATTCTTATTATTATACTTTAGGTTTTATGGTACATGTGCGCAATGTGCAGGTAAGTTACATATGTATACATGTGCCATGCTGGTGCGCTGCACCCACCAACTCGTCATCTAGCATTAGGTATATCTCCCAATGCTATCCCTCCCCCCTCCCCCCACCCCACAACAGTCCCCAGAGTGTGATGTTCCCCTTCCTGTGTCCATGTGTTCTCATTGTTCAATTCCCACCTATGAGTGAGAATATGCGGTGTTTGGTTTTTTGTTCTTGCGATAGTTTACTGAGAATGATGATTTCCAATTTCATCCATGTCCCTACAAAGGACGTGAACTCATCATTTTTTATGGCTGCATAGTATTCCATGGTGTATATGTGCCACATTTTCTTAATCCAGTCTATCATTGTTGGACATTTGGGTTGGTTCCAAGTCTTTGCTATTGTGAATAATGCCGCAATAAACATACGTGTGCATGTGTCTTTATAGCAGCATGATTTATAGTCCTTTGGGTATATACCCAGTAATGGGATGGCTGGGTCGAATGGAATTTCTAGTTCTAGATCCCTGAGGAATCGCCACACTGACTTCCACAAGGGTTGAACTAGTTTACACTCCCACCAACAGTGTAAAAGTGTTCCTATTTCTCCACATCCTCTCCAGCACCTGTTGTTTCCTGACTTTTTAATGATTGCCATTCTAACTGGTGTGAGATGGTATCTCATTGTGGTTTTGATTTGCATTTCTCTGATGGCCAGTGATGGTGAGCATTTTTTCATGTGTTTTTTCACTGCATAACTGTCTTCTTTTGAGAAGTGTCTGTTCATGTCCTTCGCCCACTTTTTGATGGGGTTGTTTGTTTTTTTCTTGTAAATTTGTTGGAGTTCATTGTAGATTCTGGATATTAGCCCTTTGTCAGATGAGTAGGTTGCGAAAATGTTCTCCCATTTTGTAGGTTGCCTGTTCACTCTGATGGTAGTTTCTTTTGCTGTGCAGAAGCTCTTGAGTTTAATTAGATCCCATTTGTCAATTTTGGCTTTTGTTGCCATTGCTTTTGGTGTTTTAGACATGAAGTCCTTGCCCATGCCTATGTCCTGAATGGTAATGCCTAGGTTTTCTTCTAGGGTTTTTATGGTTTTAGGTCTAACATTTAAGTCTTTAATCCATCTTGAATTGATTTTTGTATAAGGTGTAAGGAAGGGATCCAGTTTCAGCTTTCTACATATGGCTAGCCAGTTTTCCCAGCACCATTTATTAAATAGGGAATCCTTTCCCCATTTCCTGTTTTTGTCAGGTTTGTCAAAGATCAGATACTTGTAGATATGTGGCATTAGTTCTGACGGCTCTGTTCTGTTCCATTGATCTATATCTCTGTTTTGGTACCAGTACCATGCTGTTTTGGTTACTGTAGCCTTGTAGTATAGTTTGAAGTCAGGTAGTGTGATGCCTCCAGCTTTGTTCTTTTGGCTTAGGATTGACTTGGCGATGCGGGCTCTTTTTTGGTTCCATATGAACTTTAAAGTAGTTTTTTCCAATTCTGTGAAGAAAGTCATTGGTAGCTTGATGTGGATGGCATTGAATCTGTAAATTACCTTGGGAAGGATGGCCATTTTCATGATATTGATTCTTCCTACCCATGAGCATGGAATGTTCTTCCATTTGTTTGTATCCTCTTTTATTTCCTTGAGCAGTGGTTTGTAGTTCTCCTTGAAGAGGTCTTTCACATCCCTTGTAAGTTGGATTCCTAGGTATTTTATTCTCTTTGAAGCAATTGTGAATGGGAGTTCACTCATGATTTGGCTCTCTGTTTGTCTGTTATTGATGTATAAGAATGCTTGTGATTTTTGCACATTGATTTTGTATCCTGAGACTTTGCTGAAGTTGCTTATCAGCTTAAGGAGATTTTGGGCTGAGACAATGGGGTTTTCTAGATATACTATCATGTCATCTGCAAACAGGGACAATTTGACTTCCTCTTTTCCTACTTGAATACCCTTGATTTCCTTCTCCTGCCTAATTGCCCTGGCCAGAACTTCCAACACTATGTTGAATAGAAGTGGTGAGAGAGGGCATCCCTGTCTCGTGCCAGTTTTCAAAGGGAATGCTTCCAGTTTTTGCCCATTCAGTATGATATTGGCTGTGGGTTTGTCATAAATAGCTCTTATTATTTTGAGATACGTCCCATCAATTCCTAATTTATTGAGAGTTTTTAGCATGAAGGGTTGTTGAATTTTGTCAAAGGCCTTTTCTGCATCTATTGAGATAATCATGTGGTTTTTGTCTTTGGTTCTGTTTATATGCTGGATTACATTTATTGATTTGCGTATATTGAACCAGCCTTGCATCCCAGGGATGAAGCCCACTTGATCATGGTGGATAAGCTTTTTGATGTGCTGCTGGATTCTGTTTGCCAGTATTTTATTGAGGATTTTTGCATCAATGTTCATCAAGGATATTGGTCTAAAATTCTCTTTTTTTGTTGTGTCTCTGCCAGGCTTTGGTATCAGGATGATGCTGGCCTCATAAAATGAGTTAGGGAGGATTCCCTCTTTTTCTATTGATTGGAATAGTTTCAGAAGGAATGGTACCAGCTCCTCCTTGTACCTCTGGTAGAATTCGGCTGTGAATCCATCTGGACCTGGACTCTTTTTGGTTGGTAAGCTATTGATTATTGCCACAATTTCAGCTCCTGTTATTGGTCTATTCAGAGATTCAACTTCTTCCTGGTTTAGTCTTGGGAGGGTGTATGTGTTGAGGAATTTATCCATTTCTTCTAGATTTTCTAGTTTATTTGCATAGAGGTGTTTGTAATATTCTCTGATGGTAGTTTGTATTTCTGTGGGATCGGTGGTGATATCCCCTTTATCATTTTTTATTGCATCTATTTGATTCTTCTCTCTTTTTTTCTTTATTAATCTTGCTAGCGGTCTATCAATTTTGTTGATCCTTTCAAAAAACCAGCTCCTGGATTCATTTATTTTTTGAAGGGTTTTTTGTGTCTCTATTTCCTTCAGTTCTGCTCTGATTTTAGTTATTTCTTGCCTTCTGCTAGCTTTTGAATGTGTTTGCTCTTGCTTTTCTAGTTCTTTTAATTGTGATGTTAGGGTGTCAATTTTGGATCTTTCCTGCTTTCTCTTGTGGGCATTTAGTGCTATAAATTTCCCTCTACACACTGCTTTGAATGCATCCCAGAGATTCTGGTATGTTGTGTCTTGGTTCTCGTTGGTTTCAAAGAACATCTTTATTTCTGCCTTCATTTCGTTATGTACCCAGTAGTCATTCAGGAGCAGGTTGTTCAGTTTCCACGTAGTTGAGCGGTTTTGAGTGAGATTCTTAATCCTGAGTTCTAGCTTGATTGCACTGTGATCTGAGAGAAAGTTTGTTACAATTTCTGTTCTTTTACATTTATTGAGGAGAGCTTTACTTCCAAGGATATGGTCAATTTTGGAATAGGTGTGGTGTGGTGCTGAAAAAAATGTATATTCTGTTGATTTGGGGTGGAGAGTTCTGTAGATGTCTATTAGGTCTGCTTGGTGCAGAGCTGAGTTCAATTCCTGGGTATCCTTGTTGACTTTCTGTCTCGTTGATCTGTCTAATGTTGACAGTGGGGTGTTAAAGTCTCCCATTATTAATGTGTGGGAGTCTAAGTCTCTTTGTAGGTCACTCAGGACTTGCTTTATGAATCTGGGTGCTCCTGTATTGGGTGCATATATATTTAGGATAGTTAGCTCTTCTTGTTGGATTAATCCCTTTACCATTATGTAATGGCCTTCTTTGTCTCTTTTGATCTTTGTTGGTTTAAAGTCTGTTTTATCAGAGACTAGGATTGCAACCCCTGCCTTTTTTTGTTTTCCATTTGCTTGGTAGATCTTCCTCCATCCTTTTATTTTGAGCCTATGTGTGTCTCTGCACGTGAGATGGGTTTCCTGAATACAGCACACTGATGGGTCTTGAGTCTTTATCCTGTTTGCCAGTCTGTGTCTTTTAATTGGAGCATTTAGTCCATTTACATTTAAAGTTAATATTGTTATGTGTGAATTTGATCCTGTCATTATGATGTTAGCTGGATATTTTGCTCGTTAGTTGATGCAGTCTCTTCCTAGTCTCGATGGTCTTTACATTTCGGTATGATTTTGCAGTGGCTGGTACCGGTTGTGCCTTTCCATGTTTAGCGCTTCCTTCAGGAGCTCTTTCAGGGCAGGCCTGGTGGTGACAAAATCTCTCAGCATTTGCTTGTCTGTAAAGTATTTTATTTCTCCTTCACTTATGAAGCTTAGTTTGGCAGGATATGAAATTCTGGGTTGAAAATTCTTTTCTTTAAGAATGTTGAATATTGGCCCCCACTCTCTTCTGGCTTGTAGGGTTTCTGCCGAGAGATCCGCTGTTAGTCTGATGGGCTTCCCTTTGATGGTAACCCGACCTTTCTCTCTGGCTGCCCTTAACATTTTTTCCTTCATTTCAACTTTGGTGAATCTGACAATTATGTGTCTTGGAGTTGCTCTTCTTGAGGAGTATCTTTGTGGCGTTCTCTGTATTTCCTGAATCTGAATGTTGGCCTGCCTTGCTAGATTGGGGAAATTCTCCTGGATAATATCCTGCAGAGTGTTTTCCAACTTGTTTCCATTCTCCCCATCACTTTCAGGTACACCAATCAGACGTAGATTTGGTCTTTTCACATAGTCCCACATTTCTTGGAGGCTTTGCTCGTTTCTTTTTATTCTTTTTTCTCTAAACTTCCCTTCTCGCTTCATTTCATTCATTTCATCTTCCAGGGCTGATACCCTTTCTTCCATTTGATCGCATCGGCTCCTGAGGCTTCTGCATTCTTCACGTAGTTCTCGAGCCTTGGTTTTCAGCTCCATCAGCTCCTTTAAGCACTTCTCTGTATTGGTTATTCTAGTTATACATTCTTCTAAATTTTTTTCAAAGTTTTCGACTTCTTTGCCTTTGGTTTGAATATCCTCCCGTAGCTCGGAGTAATTTGATCGTCTGAAGCCTTCTTCTCTCAGCTCGTCAAAGTCATTCTCCGTCCAGCTTTGTTCCGTTGCTGGTGAGGAACTGCGTTCCTTTGGAGGAGGAGAGGTACTCTGGTTTTTAGAGTTTCCAGTTTTTCTGCTCTGTTTTTTCCCCATCTTTGTGGTTTTATCTACTTTTGGTCTTTGATGATGGTGATGTACAGATGGGTTTTTGGTGTGGATGTCCTTTCTGTTAGTTTTCCTTCTAACAGACAGAACCCTCAGCTGCAGGTCTGTTGGAGTACCTGGCCTGCCGTGTGAGGTGTCAGTCTGCCCCTGCTGGGGGGTGCCTCCCAGTTAGGCTACTCGGGGGTCAGGGGTCAGGGACCCACTTGAGGAGGCAGTCAGCCCGTTCTCAGATCTCCAGCTGCGTGCTGGGAGAACCACTGCTCTCCTCACAGCTGTCAGACAGGGACATTTAAGTCTGCAGAGGTTACTGCTGTCTTTTTGTTTGTCTGTGCCCTGCCCCCAGAGGTGGAGCCTACAGAGGCAGGCAGGCCTCCTTGAGCTGTGGTGGGCTCCACCCAGTTCAAGCTTCCAGGCTGCTTTGTTTACCTAAGCGAGCCTGGGCAATGGCGGGCGCCCCTCCCCCAGCCTCGCTGCCGACTTGCTGTTTGATCTCAGACTGCTGTGCTAGCAATCAGCGAGACTCCGTGGGCGTAGGACCCTCTGAGCCAGGTGCGGGCTATACTCTCCTGGGGCACCGTTTCCTAAGCCCGTCGGAAAAGCACAGTATTCGGGTGGGAGTGGCCCGATTTTCCAGGTGCCGTCTGTCACCCCTGGAAGGGGAACTCCCTGACCCCTTGCGCTTCCCGAGTGAGGCAATGCCTCGCCCCTGCTTCCGCTGGCGCACGGTGCGCTCACCCACTGACCTGCGCTCGCTGTCTGGCACTCCCTCGTGAGATGAACACGGTACCTCAGATGGAAATGCAGAAATCACCCGTCTTCTGAGTCGCTCACGCTGGGAGCTGTAGACCGGAGCTGTTCCTATTCAGCCATCTTGGCTCCTCCCCTCGTGCTTCTCTTCCTCTAATCTTGTTTACTTGTCTCTAATAGGGGACTAATAACATATACATCAGACTATTGTGAGAGTTGAATGTAAAGATATTCCAAATTGTTGCATGTGTCCAGTATTTAACATAGTGCCAAGAACAAAGCATGTATCAATAAGTATGAATAGCCTTCCCAGCGCACACCTCCAAGCAGTGGATTTCTGGCCGGTGACAAGCAATGGTTCCCAGCGGTCCTACAGTTTATGGTTTAACTTACCACTAGCCAATCAGTAAGTTTGCCTCAGACCACATCACAATTCTTTTCAAGCTTGGAGCTTGGTGAAAAACAAGGGGGAAAATAATCAATGTCCCTAAGGCAGATGCTGAAAGATTAACCTCATAACATAATTCTCTCACTAGACTTGTTTCCTGAATGTCTATTTAAATTTTAATTCTGCAAATAAAATAAAGTTGGTAATAACGAAGGTGATTAAGATGGTATTTGTCCAGGGAACGAATCTCCTCACAACATACCTAAGAAAGAGATATATGAACAGAAAACGAAGCACAGTAAAATACCACTTCATTACTATCGGAGATTTTCCCCAAACACAGAGAAAGCTCTATAGAGCTGAGCTTAAGCCAGAGCTCTGTTATTTACTTGGTCTAATGCCAAAACAGTCCAGAGACCCCTTTCACCTACTTCTCTTTAATCCCAAACCCATGTCTCGGTTTGATCTTAGAAAGAGCCAAATGCCCAGGAGGCGCCAGGTTAGAGAAAAGCAGCCAGCCGGAGAGTGGCCTCCGTGACAGGGGAGTGTGTCTCAGCTTTGTTTTATTTTTCTTATTTGTCTGTAGTTGTGTGATTGGTAGAAGAGAGTAGATATGAAGTCTACTGACACAGGATTGGTCTTCAGGCATGTCTTACCAAACATTTGGGGGAATAGAGGGGTTCCAGAAATAAGAGAGCAATGAACAAACTTTCTTCTAAAAGGAGCATCCACAAGCTACCTTAAGTCTCCAACTTGCCCATTAATCTTCAACTAGAGTTAGGAAGATTTCACCATTAGCTGTGGCCCATAAAAGATCCTTAAGTTTGACCAACCACAGAGGTCCATCTACTTGAGGAGGAAGTGAAAGGGGTATGGACAGAAGCTGTGAGCTTTCTGTCCTCCACAGGACCCCAGCTGTGTCTTCTACTTCTTGTACAAGATAGTCTCCAAATGATGTTTCCTGGCTGACAATGCCACAGAATTCATCCTTATCTCACTATGGAAATGAAAGATTTCAAAGAATTTGTTGCCTGAAATATGGTGCCCTAATCACGTATTAATAAAGCTGCTATCCAGAAAGAAGGCAGATTTCAAAAGAAAGGCTGTTAGCATTCTCAGGGACCTAAAAAGTACATATTGTAGAACAATGGTAAATAGATCTTGGAATCAGGTAGACTTTAATTCAAACCCCAGCTATGCCACTTATTAACTTATGTGACATTGGAAAAGCCTCTCAAATTTAGATTTGAAAAATCAGAATAATATAAGTAGCCAACAAATAGGGTTTAATGGAGATAATAATGAAGGTGATTAAGATGATAAAATTAAATAGTGAATATAAAGTGCTTAGCATTTAATAAATTTATTGTATGATTTCAAAGCACATGCTCTTACCTACAGTTCTATAAAGCTGCTTGCAATAGTCAAAGCTAATAGAAGCTCTTATCAGAGCTAATGGAAGCCTTGTATATGTAATTATTTAAGAATTCTGTAAATATACACAATAGGGTAGGAATGAGAAAATCTTTAGAGGAAATATTCAAGTATGTTTGATTTCTAGCAAATCCAGATAGACAGTTTTGGCAACAACCAAGTCATAATTTTAAGTCTTGTTATAGAAGCTAGAATTGTAGTCAAGGGACAACAGATTTGATTAGATTAGATGCTGTGCACTGCATGTTTGCATCAACAAATGCACATGTTGAAACTCTAACAATAGAATGGCATTAGAAGGAGGACCTTTGGGAAGTAATTTGGTTTTGATGATGACGGAGTTCCCACAATGGGGTTGGCATCCTAATAAGAAGAGTAGGAGAGTAGAGCCCTCTTCTCTCAGCCATGTGAATATACAACAAGAACACCTGCAAACCAGAAAGAGGGCCTTCACCAGGCACTGGCTCTGCTGGCCAAGATTTTAATCCTTGAATTCCCACAACTGTGAGAAACAGGTATATGCTGTTTAAGCCACAGTTGTTTGTAGCAGCAGCCTGAGCAGACAAAGACATAATGTTCCTTTTATTTTCAGAATTCGGTTTAGCTGTAATCACCTACCATCCTGAGATGATGTTTCCTCCCTCCTCCCTTGAAATATAGGCTCTGGGACTATAGCTTCATGGACAAATTCTGAAGAATTTTTCTCTACTCTTGTGGGATGGTAACCTAACCAATCAAGGAATGTTTGCTCAATGGAATGAAACATCTTAATGCAGCTCACCAGCCAATATCTGCAGAGCACACCTCATGGGTTCTGGCTGGCTTGGATTTCTGAGACTACTTCATCCTACTCATCAGACTGTGGACTCAGATTCAGCCAGGAGGCCCAGATTCTAGCGTCAGTTTTGCCCTTGGGATACAAATGCACGTCCTGCTTCACTGAACATGAAACCCTAAATATTTGGCCATTACTCTGGCAATTGTCCTCTCTCCCTGTGCCAATTGCCAATCAACCCAACTCCCAGGCAGCCTTGGCAGTTATGTCTGCTTGGCCTGCTGTAGCAGCCAATGACTTAGTAAAATCAGAACATAGATCTGCTAGCTCCCAGTCCAGGATTTCCCCATAACTCATCCATGTATATATTAAACAACTAGCCTTGCTTTTAAAATTCTTTTTCATTTAGCCTCTTCTTAGAGCTTATCATTTTGAGAATCCTGACCTGCCAATATTCCATAACCTTTCTGAGAGTAGCACAGCAAATACGATGCATGCACACTGCTAACTGCAGCTGATTTCATTTTCCATCATCTATAAAGCACATAAGGTAATTTCTAAACCAGCAGTAAAATCTATTTATAAAGAAAGCTGATTTGTTTTCTGCATTTTCCAACACAGAGCTTCAATTTATTTCCTTACCATAAAAAACTATTACTTTTTAAAACAATCACAGTTAGTATATTTTATTAATGTTTTAATTTTTGTAAAGTCCAACTTGCAAATTGGAGTATAAATAGCTTTCTTAAAATGGAAGGAACCGTGTTAGAGCCAGTATGCTGATTGATGATTTCACTGTGATTCAAAGCAGACGATTTCACAGTCATTGAGTATATAATGTAATGAGTTTTTATAAAGCAATTGATATCATTAAAATATAATTATAATAAATAAAATTATAGGGAAAAAGAAATCAATCTGACAATGCCAAATTTTTTAACTAATTCATTGCTAAAACATTATGTTTCTACATGAAAAGTTTTACACATTCTTTCTATGAAATAAACCTGATAACATCTTGAAAACTTAATAGTTATGGAAAAGGAACTACTGTGTTTTTTTTTGAGAATGTCATGTTCTTCATGTTCTTGAGTGAGCTGTCTCACGTTATTAGAAGGGAAACAGCATCACCTTGTGGACAAACAAAGAAAGTGAATGAATTTTTAGGACACGGTGCAGTGGTTCATGCCTGTAATCCCAGCACTTTGGGAGACCTGGGTGGAGGGTAACTTGAGCCCAAGAGTTCAAGTCCAGCCTGGGCAACACAGTGACACGCCGATATTTACCAAAAATTGAAAAATTCGCTGGGCTTGGTGGCTCATACCTCAGGTCCCAGCTACTTGGAAGGCTGAGGTGGGAGGATCGCTTAAGCCCAGGAGGTCAAGGCTGCAGTGAGTGTGATCATACCGCTGCATTCCAGCCTGGGTGACACAGCAAGACCCTATTTCAAAAAAATTATATTTATGTAGCACTTTCTACAAGGAATATAGTATCATGTTTGTATTTAAATGACGTCAGGACTAGCATGGTGGCTTACACCTGTAATCTCAGCTCCTCAGACGGCGGAAGGCAGGAGGATCGCTTGAGGCCAGGAATTGGAAGACCAGCCTGGGCAGCATAATGAAACCCCCATTTCTACAAAAATAATAATAATAATCAAATGGTAGGCGTGCTGGCACACACCTGCAGACCTAGCTACTGTGGAGGCTGAGTCGAAGGATCACTTTTAGCCCAGGAGTTTGATTGTATTGTGTATTGTGAGCTACGATCGAGCCACTCCACTCCAGACAACACGGCAAGACCCAGTCTCTAAACAAAATAAAGGGACATCAGATCATTGTTTATTGAGATTTATAAATGATCCCAAAATGTCTTCAGGGAGATAAATCATCTAAATGTAGCTATATCGACTCTTCCTAAATTCCAAATTTGGGTGGGAAAAATAAATGAGATAGAAGAATTCTTGAAATGTGTCAAGACTCAGGAGGATAAAACAAAAACTTTCATTAGGCAGTACCAAGAATGTTCATTAATGCTATTTCTAAGTTATGATACGATCATCTAAAGAGGGAATCCCAGCAACAAGAGGCCAAAGGAAAGGGAAAAGAAATGAAAACAACGACCATACTTTCTCCACATCCAACCTCTTCTCTACCACGTCTCAGCAAGACCTCCCACAGCCAATCACTGCTTTCTCTTGCGGACTTCCCCTCTACTCTGTGAACACAAGAGCCAGAGAACCCTGAGAAGTCTCTGAGTCCCTTCCAGGGGCTCTGCAAGTCAAAAGTCTTTTCATAAAAATACACAGGTTTTGTTTACCTTTTTCACTTTCATTTTCTCACAAGTATAATTGGAATTCCCCAGAGGCTACCTGACATGGGATGTCACAAGAAATTAGACATAGAAGCAGAAAGGAGAACCAAGTTTTCTTCTATTAAACCAGACTTTAAAGACATACCTAAAAATATAAAACAATGTCACTGTTCTCACCAACTTTACTGCTTAAAAATGATAATTTTAAATAAAAATGTGATTTATGTAAACATATATGTATATATTTTTTAATTTCTCAGTTTTAATGTTTAATATGATAAATATAGATAGACATAATTCAAATAAATAAAAGCTCTTTAGGCTCCTCAATAACTTTTAAAAATGTAAAGTGTTCCTGAGACCAAAAAGCTTGAGGACTGATGCGCTAAATCTCATACCCTTTGATGTAGCTTCCACCCAGGTCATTTCTGAAATACTTGATCAATCATTTCCCATGTCCCTCACCCTATCCTTGTTGAAAAATTCCCTTTTCCTACTCTAGCCTTCCCTCTCATGAGAAAGTTCCCAGATTGTAGACACGATTTACTAAATCTTTCTTAACAGCTTTATCGTGATAACATGATATAAACCAATTGTATAAATTTAAGGTAACTTAATGTTTTGATATTTCTATACTTTTTGAAATGATCACCACAATCAAGCAAATTAGCATATTTTCTCTACATATTTACCATTGTGTGTGTGTTGACAGTAATTAATTTATGATCTAGTCCTTTAGCAGAACACAAGAATATGATACAGTGTTGTTCCATGTTGTACATTGTATCTCCAGAAATTATTATAACTTGAACATAGCACAATTTAATTAACATCATCCCATTTCCCCTCCCTGAGCCCCTGCAACCACTGTCCTATTCTCTGTTTTTATGAATTTGACTGTTGTAGATTCCACATGTAAGAGACATCATGAAGTATTTGTCTCTGTGTCTAGCATTTTTGCTTGGCACAATATCTTCCAGCTCCATCGATGTTTTCACAAATAGAAGGATTTCCTTCTTTTTTAAGGTTGTATAATATTTCATTTTATGTATACACGTCACATTTTCTTTACGCATGCATCTGTTCCTCTGCCAAAGGACATTTAGGTTATTTTCATATTTTGGTCATTTTGTGTCATGCTGCAATGAACGGGATGACAGACACCTATCTAAGACTCTTATGTCAATTTCACTGGTCATATATCCAGAAGTGAAATTGTTGGATTATGTGGTAGTTCTTTTTTTCATTTTTGAAACCGGGTCTCACTCTGTCGACCAGGGTAAAGTCCAGCGGCAAGATCATAGCTCACTGCAGCCTTGAACTCCTGGGCTCAAGCGATACTCCTACCTCAGCCCCCTGAGTAGCTGGGACTACAGGTGTACAACACCATGTCTGGCTAATTTTAATTTTTTTTCTGAGACAGGGTCTTGCTATGTTACCCAGGCTGGTCTGGAGCTCCTGGTCTCCTGCCTTGGCTTCCCCAAATCCTGGGATTACAGGTGTGAGCCATCACACCAGGCCAGTGCTATATTCAATATTTTTTGGAGGAACCTCAATACTGTTTTCTGTGTTTTACTAATTTGCATTCCCATCAATAGTGTATAATGGTTTCCTTTTCTCCACATTCTTACCAACATTTATATTTTCTCTTTTTGATAATAGCCTTTTTGTCTGGTGTGACATGATATCTCATTTTGGTTTTGATTTGCATTACTCTGAAGTTTAGAGATATTGAGCACATTTTCTTATACCTGTTAGCCCTTTGAATTTCTTCTTTTGGGATGTATCTATTTAGTTCTTTGCCGTAAAATAAAATTAGGTTATTTATAATTTTGGAATTGATGTGTATGTGTCCTTCTTACTTTTTGAACTCCTTATAAGAGATATGGTTTACAAACATTTTCCCCATTTCGTAGGTTGCCTTATCATTTCATTAATTGTTTTCTTTGCTGTGCAGAAGCTTTTTAGTTCGATGTAATTCATTTATCTACTTTGCCTTTGTTGCCTGTGCTTTTGGCATCATATCTAAACAAATTATTGCCAAGACCAATGTCAACAATGTTTTATCCTGTCTTCTTCCAGGAGTTTTATGGTTTCAGTTATTACATTTAAACGTTTAATTCATTTTTAGTTAATTTTTGCATAAGGCGTGAGCTAGGGATCCGATTTCATTCTTTTACATGTAGACATCCAGCTTTCCTAACACCATTTGTTCAAGAGCCTATCCTCTGCCTATAGTGTCTCCTTGTCACCTTCCAGGGTGATCAATTGCTGCAAATATGTGGGTTATGCCTAGGTTCTCTATTTTGTTTCACTGGTTTATGTGTCTGTTTTTATGCCAGTACCACAGTGTTTTTCTTTCTACAGCTTTGTAATTTAATTTGAAGTCAGGAAGTGTGATACCTGCAGTTTTGTTCTTGCTTAAAATAGCTTCAGCCACTCAGGGATTTTTGTGATTCTATATGAATTTTAGGATTATTTTTTTCTATTTCTGTGAGAGATACCATTGGGATTTTTATATGGATTACATTAAATGTGTAGATTGTTTTGAGTAATATGGACCCTTTAATAATACAGTACTAACTCTTTCAATCCATGGGTTGTCTTTCAATTTACTTGGTTTAAATTTCTGTCATCAATCTTTTATAATTTGTAGTGTTTAAGTCTTTCACTTCTTTGTTTAGTTAGTTCCAAAGTAGTTTATTTGATACTGTTTTTTTAAATTTCCCTTTGAGACAATTCATTGTTAGTGTTTAGAAATAGCAATGAATTTTGTATGTCAATTGTTTATCCTACAACTTTAGTAAATTTATTATATAGTCAGTCCTTCATATCAATGGGTTCTGCAACCATGAACTCAATCAACCATGAACCTAACTTGTACATATTTTCCATCTGTGGTGGTTTGAAGCCACAGATGTGGACCCATGGATACATACGGCCAACTGTACATGATTTTATGTGAGGGAGTTGATCTTCACAGATTTTGTTATCTGAGAGGGTCCTGAAACAAATCCCCAGCAGATATGAAAGACTGATTGTATTATTTCTAACCATTTTCTGTGGAGTCTTTAGAGTTTTCAAAGTATAATAGTCATGTCTTCTGTTAACAGAGGTAACTACATCTTTCCTTTCAATTTTGATGGCTTTTATTTTTCTTGCCTGATTGCTCTGGCTAGGACTTCCAGTACTATGTTGAATAGGAGTGATGAGAGTAGACATCCTTGTCTTGTTCCAGATATTAAAGAAAAAGCTTTCAGTTTCTCCCCATTGATTATAATATTAGATATAGGTTTTTCATATACAGGCTTTATAGTGTTAAGTTTCTTGTATACTTATTTTGTTGAGAGTTTTATCATGAAAGTATATTGAATTTTGTCAAATGTGTTTTCTGCATCTATTGGAATGTTATTTCTTTCTTTCATTCTGTTAGTGTGGTATATCACATTATTAATTTTTACACATTGAACCATCCTTGCATCCCATAGATAAATTCCAATTGGTCATGGTGTATGACCTTTTCAATGTGCTTTTGAATTCAGTTTGCTAGTTTGTATTTTACTGAGAATTTTTGCATCTATATTCATTAAGGATACTGGTCTGTAATTTTTTTGTGTGTGTGTTTGTGTTGTCTTCGTCTAGCTTTTAAGTCATGGTAACATCGGCCTCATGAAATGAGTTTGAGAGTATTCTCTCTTCTATTTTTTCTGAAGAGTTTAAGAAGTTTTGGTGTTAGTTCTTCTTTGAATGTTTGGTAGAAGTTGCCCATAAAAGCATCTGCACCTGGGCTTTTCCTTGTTGGGAAATTTTTGATTACTGATTCAATCTCTTTGCTTGCTTTTGGTCTGTTCTATTTCTTTTTAGCTCCACCTTGGTAGATGGCATCTTTCTAAGAATTTATCCATTTCTTCTAGGTTATCCAATTTATTGGCATATAATTATTTAATTGTCCTTTATAATCATTTGTATTCCTGTACAATTGTTATAATGACTCCATTTTCATTTCTGATTATATTTACTTGAATTTCTCTTTTTTTCTTAGTGTAGCTAAGGGTTTGTTATTTTTGTTTGTATTTCCAAAAATTCAATTCTAGCTTTGTGGATTTTTCTATTGTTTTTTATTTTGTAGTTATTTTATTTATATTCTAATCTTTATTATTTACTTCATTACGCTAACTTTGGGTTTAGTTAGTTTTTCTTTTTCTAATTGTTTATTTGTAAATTTAGGTTGTTCGAGTGAGATCTTTCTTATTTTTTAATGTAGGTATTTATCACTGTAACATTTCCCTCTTAGCACTTCTTTTGCTGCATTCTGTAAGTTTTATTGAGTTGTATGTTCATTTTTGTTTGTCTCAAAATATTTTTAAAATTCCCTTTTGATTTCTTCTTTTACCCAATCGTTGTTCAAGAGTGTGTTGTTTAGTTTCTGCATTTTTGTCAATGTTTCCGTTTTCTTTGTTATTGACTTCTAATTTTATTCAATTGTAGTCTGAGAAGATACTTAGCATTATATCAAACTTCTTAAATTTGTAGGAGGCCTTGTGACCTAATATTTGATCTATCTCAGAGAATATTTTGTGTGCACTTGAGAAGAATGTATATTCTGATGCTGTTGGATGGAAAGTTCTGTATATGTCAGTGTTTAATCTACTGTGTTGTTCAAGTCAGCTGTTTCCTCTTTTTTTATTCCTGCCTAGATGTTCTATCCATTATTGAATTTGTGGTAATGAGGTTGGCTACTACTATTTTAGTGTTACTGATTTCTCCTCTTAGCTTTGTTGATATTAACTTTATATAATTAGGTGTTCTAATGTTGGGTGGATATATATATACAATCTTCCCATTGAAGTGAACTTTTATCATTATATAATGACTTTCTTAGTCTCTAGTGACAGTTTTTGATTTCAAGTCTATTTTTTTCTGATCTAAGTATAGATACCCTTGCTCTTTTTTGGTTACCATTTGTGTAGAGTATCTTTTCCCATCACTTCACTTTGAGCCTCCATGTATCTTTATATCTAAAGTGACTCCCTTATAAATATGTACTGATGAGTATCTTTTATGCATTGTGCCACTCTGTGTCTTTTAATTAGGTAGTTTAATCCTTTCACATTTAAAGTCATTGTTGATAGGTAAGGAGTAACTTGCATTTTGTTAATTGTTTTTCATATATTTTGCAGTTATTTTTTTTTTCTCTCTTGCTGCCTTTTTAGTTTAGTTATTTCTTGTAGTGGTTTGGTTTCATTTATTTTTCTTCACATTTTGTGTATCTCCTATAAGCTTTTAATTTGTTTTTGCAAATTTACATCTTCTATAAAAAGCTGTCTTAATGTTATCAGCTTTTTTGGAATCATTTTCTTTCTCTTCCCTCTTCAGATATATTTGCAAATACTCTGTTTTTCAAGACACGAGTAAATAGGGCTCTGGCTAGAAATTTATCAATATGAGAAAAAAGATCCTCTGAGTCTTTTGATAAGTTAGAAAACAGTGATAGACTGCGGTAGAATGTCATGTATTTCAAGTTGTGTCATCTATGTTACTCTGCAATATGTTTTCTGTGTGTATTAGTCAATGTTATATATTTATAAGGTAAATCCATAAAGCATACATTCTAGAATGCCCTAACTTAGGTTCTTAAGAGATATGCTCCTTATAGCCTTCTTGGCCCTCTTGAAGTGTTAAATATTTCCATTGAATAAGGTTGCATATGGCTTCTGAGATGAAGTCTAGACAGATTAAGATTATTTTTCGCTCCTTTTGCCCACACAGCACCCACTGTCCCCTCTCTTTGTTATTAGCCATTATCTGATACCCTAGATGAAGCCACCTTCTGTCCTTCAGTTTTGGCGTTGGGGCTGATTTCACCCCCAGTTTCAGGAATAAGCACAGGACAGCTACTAATAATTATGTTGTTCACTCAAGGAAGAAACCCAGCTAAGGGAGAAAGGGGGGCTGAAATCCAGTCTGCATGCTCTTCTCCAAGCCACATGCGCCGATACAGGGCTGCATCAAACTGGAGAAAGGGGAGACATTTTCTAATACTTGCAAAGGCACTGTGTGGACAGTGGAAGCACTTCATGAGCTCGTGACACAGGCCTGGCCAATGAATATACTTCTAATCCTGGCACAGATGAAACTACAGATGGACAAGAAATCCAATCCTCACACCCAAAGTCAATCTCTAGTGTCTTATTGAAACTATTAGAAGTGTTTCTGTTTTTGATTTGTTCTGGGGCTGTGGAACTAAGGAAATGTAAACTGGAGGAGTGATGATGGCCACATTGCAGCACAAAGGGAAAATTGTCTGAGAATAAAATCAATGGGGATGAAAAAAGCAAGGAAGAGGAGAGGAGCCAAGTCCTGAGTGCCTACGTTCAGCCGTTCTGAAGATATACCCTGGATTTTTCCATTATACGAGTCCACAAATTAATTTTTTTTGGCTTAGACCAGTTTGAGTTTGAATTCTATTATTTATAACCAAAGGAGTCCTACCATATTAGCTTAGCCGGACTTTCATAAACACGGTATATGTTGATCAACAAACTTCCTAAATGTTTCAAGTTCACTCCAAATAGTGAGGGGAAAAAAGAAAGAAGAGGAAGAGAATGATTACTTATCATCCATAGTAGTCAAGGAAGCTGCAGAAGCATCAAGCAAAAACAGCAGAAGTTAGCTTTGTACTCCCACACACCCTGCTCTGAAGTACTCTGTCTAGTGGCCCACAGCAGAAGCTGCATTTCTAAAATCTTTAAAAAGACAGAAAAGGAATCACCACTTACCCTGGGAACCCTAACAGCTGGCCACATAGGAATATGTCCCATTGGTTTGAAGTTGATAAGTCCATTTTCAAAGCTTTAGTAATTCCAGAAACAAGAACATATTTATTTTACTTTGATCACACAATGCCTAGTTATATTAAAAGTAAGAAGACATTCAATAAATATATTTTATGGAAATAAAAACAGACAATTTAGGAGAAAATTAACTATCGATGCATTATTTTCAAAGGTAAAGGAAAAAGAAATTATTCTGAACACACAAATCTATTTTATCAAATATCATGGTAATTATCATTATATACTAGGTCACTTAATAAATTTCCAGAGATGGTTGGAAAGAGTTTCCACAATAGATTTTGTTTCACCCCAGGAAGAAGTTTCACAAAAAGTTAGTTACTTATCTCCATTGTTACTAGTACCAAAACAATCCTATCATTCTTAGTCAAATTACAAAAAACGTCCACACTTTTTCCAGTGAGATCACAGGAGATGCCTAAGTGGAGTGTGTTTTAATGTGAGGGGATAATTGGTTTATATTTTTCACTGAAAATAACAAATTCTAGACAACTTAAGCAAAACAGGAATTCAATGAAAGGATATTGAATAGTTCACAAAATCATGGAAGATGCTGGAGAAGCAAGGTAAGAACTGAAGGAATCTCAGCACAGAAAAGTTCATTCGATGGAAGAAGATCTTGGGATGCCACCACTAGGATGTTGTCATTTGACACTTCTCACCATGTAGCTGGGCTCTGCTGAACCTAGGCACTTGCTGCCACATTCCTGGTCCTGCATCTCTGCTCAATTTCTCAGAATCATCTCTGATTCTTTCAGGTCTTTTGCATCATTTCGTCGGGTTCCAAGTTCTGATAAAGAAACATCAGTTGGCTGGGCCTAGATATGTGCCCACACGTGAGTGGCCAAGAAACTTGAAAAGGATCATGCACTCCCTTTCAGCTTTTGTAATGGAAAGTGGGGCCTGTCCTCATATTTCGCTTGGGGTTCAAGAAACTAGGAAGGGTGTTTTGTTGAAATGAAACCCAAAACTATTGCTATCTATTTATAGCACCTTATTTATACATGAAGAAACCATGAGACAAAATGTATAAAAGTGCATGGGAGGTCTAAACATATGAGGGGGTTTCTGAGGAGAGAAAGATCATACTTGATTGGTGCTGTGGTTTCACTGTGCATCCTCTGAGATTCAGCGTTGATAATGTGATAGTGTTGAGGTGGAATCTACAGGAAGTGATAAGGCTATCAGGACTCCTACCTCAGGAATGGGTTTAGGAGCCCTCATGAAAGGGCTTCATGGAGGGAGTTCATCCCTCTTGCTCTCCCGCCTTCCACCATGTGAGGACACAGTGTTCCTTGTCTCTGGAAGATGCAGCATCAAGACACCATCTTGAATGGAGAGAACAGTCCTTACCAGACATTAGACCTGCCAACGCCTTGATCTTGGACTTCCTAGTCTCCAGAACTATGACAGATAAAAGTCTGGTTTTCATAAATTGTCTAGTCTGTGTTATTTTGTTGTAAGAGCATAAATTGACTAAGACAATTGGGGATTAGAATAACTTTTTTGAAGTGGCATTTGAGAACGGCTTTTTAGATAAGGTATCTACAAATAGAAATAGAGAGATGGTTTCAAATCACCCAGGTGAAAGGAATAACATAGCCATGTTCATTCTGAATGCAAAATGGAGATGGTAAAAAGTACATAGGATTCCACCACCAGTGGGAGGACAGAATTGTAATGGGGTAGCAATCTGTAAATATAATATGTATCACTCATTCACATTTATTTAGAATCTAATGTGTTCTAGGCTCTGAAATTAAGCAAAGAAAATCTAGATATGCATAAGTCCAAGACTTTGCCTTTGTGAAAGTCAAAATAATGACCCCATAAAGATGTTCTAGTCCCTGGAATCTGTGACCGTATTACTTTACATGGGGCAAAAGGGACTTTGGAGATGTGATTAACCCTTAAGTTAGGGGGATTATCGTTGATTATCTTGGGGGCCGATCTAATTGCATGTGTCTATAAAATCAGAGAATCTTTCCTATCTACAGTCAGAAGGTGATATGACTACAGAACAATGGTCACTGACTTCCCACATTACTGGCTTTGAAGATGGAGGGATGGTCCCATGATCCAAGGAATAGGGACAGCATCTAAAAGTTGGAAAAGGAAATTGATTCTCTCTAGAGCCTCCAGAAAGCAATACAGCCCTGACAACACCTTGGCTTAAGCCCAGTAAGACCACAGTCAGAGGTTTGCCCTACAGAACTATAGGGTGGTAAGTCTTTGACATAAGAAACAAAGTTGTGGTAATTTGTTACGGCAGCAATAGAAAATTAATTTTAAGAACTTTATTATTTGGAAGATAGGCAGACCAGAAAATCCAAATTATCATATAATTCGATTAAAACCTATGGCGATTTGGGCTAGGTGTTTTATAAAAGAATTGAGTATTAACAAGACTAACAGAAGAAATGTTCTAAAATTTACACACTAAGTACATCACATTTTTCTAATGATTACGTTGATAGAACAACTTAGAATCCATGGTTTTAACAAACCAACAGGCTTATATACATATATATAAATATTATATATATTATATATATAATATATATTATATAGATGTATATTATATATTATATATATAATATATATTATATAGACGTATATTATATATATTATATGTATTATATATTATATAGATGTATATTACATATATATATGGAATAACCCCATGGGCACGGGCAGCCGTGGGTCAAAGGGCGGCACTGTACTAGCAGCCCACACCCCACCTCACCCGCCTACCCTGAGCTGACTTGTCTGCTAAATGCTAAGTAAACCTGTCAACCTGTCTGGTTTAAATTAGAAGGGCCTGGATGCAACAAGCCTGAGGGCTGTGACTGGGGGAAGAGAGAGCACAGACAGAGCTCCTCCTCCTTCTGCCACTGCCCACCAACTGAAAATCACCAACTTAAGTTTGCTTAGATTCTCAGCCTAAACCTTGTTCCCAACAAAACTCATGCAATAATTTGACCCCCACTACAATCTCTGGAACAAAATATTCTACGGATCTGCTTTTTGAGCTGCAACTTATCTTACTAAATTCCAAGAAGCTTATGTAAGAGAAAACCACCAGATAATACCAGATTTTCAATGTGATCATCATTGCTACTTTTAACTAGAAATTATCCAGTAAATGTATTGTGAACTGCTTTGTGACTATGGTGATTTGTTAAGTCTTTCTGATCCTTGGTTTGATTATCTCAAATATATGAGTATCACCAATTTTATAAAGTGGCTGTAAAAATTAAATGAAAGAAAAATAATTCTCCTTCCCCATATATTGAACACTTTCAAAATTATAGGCATTGTGTCCAGTTTTTTACATACTTACGTGATAGAAGTCTCCTAACAACCCTCTTTTTTAAATTACAAGCATTTTGCCATGATTTTTACACATGTACGTTATGGAAGCCTCGTACCAACCACATCTTTTATAGATCAGCAAACTGAGGCTCAGACGAGTTAAAAACACATTCACCATCATATCATAATGAGGGATGGAACTGGGATTCAAATCCGATTCTCTCTGATGCCAAAAATGGTGCAATTTAATGAGGACCAACTTACACCCAGAACATGGAGGGCTCAAAATATGTGGATTCCCTTTTCTGCCCCCTCATGTGGGAATTTCAATAACTTTCATTGCCTCAGAGCAATCCTAAACTCCCTCCCAGGTTGCCTTGCAATGGCCCCCTTATTCTTGGGGATGATTAGAAATCTGCATTTTTAGACCACAAGCATCTATAAAGAGTTGTGTTGATCAAGAAATAAAATTTTCTAGGCCATAGGTTACTGTGAATTGTCTAGCTTCTCTGCAAAAAATAAAGGGGCTATTCCATGTAAAAAAATCACAGGATCCACTGAATCTGTGCAGAAAGACTTAGAACTATACTGCAGGAGCATCTTACTGACAGCTGCGCATGAAGACAAGCCAAAACACACAAAGCAAAAGCACCTCCAATGACCAGGTGTGGTGGCTCTTGCCTGTCATCCCAGCAGTGTGGGAGGCCAAGGTGGGTGAATCACTTGAGGACAGGGGTTTGAGACCAGCTTGGGCAACACAGTGAGACCTTGTCCTTACAACAAAAAATCATTTTTTAGTATTAGAATCAAGAAGAATACCTCTAACCCCTTGCCGTTGCTTAAGGGTAGAGAGCTTCGGTCTAGAACTCAAGATATGAAACCGTGAGTCCCAGTGTAGCTACTTAAGTTTAAATATAAGAGCTGTCAGACATTTCCTCTACAGCAACGAAATCTATAGCAACCATTTTGCACTTTGAAAACTTAGATTTTGGCCAGCCTCTAGGAAGAATAAGAGGGCCCAGAACTGGGTATATGGGTAGGGAGGGGAAAAGAGACCGGCTGGATACCACAGGGAAAGACGATGGGATGGAGACGCCAGGCAGAGCCAGTCCTCATGCTTGGGGCCTGGACCTAGGAAAGGAACTAGGTGAAGAAGGGAGGAGCCCCAGGCTGTGGATGTCTCTGGGGGAACCTTGGTTCAGCAACGGCCAGAGGAGCTCCTGAGGCCAAGCGGTATCTGTCGTCTCCCTACCTTTGGGTGTCTTCTGGTCGCCAATGTGCTGCAGGTCATGGCTCCGGAATCAAATTGGGCTCAAATTGTGCGAGCTCCAATGCAGTGGAGCCAGGCGCTGCTCCCACCTCCACCTCGTGGATCTCAGAGCTGCAGGATGGCTCTGCCCACCGCACCCTAAGCTGGCCCCGCTTGGGGCTGGCATTGGGGACAGTATGTTCTGGTCGTCTCTGCTCCTTTCTGCTGGTTCCTGTGCTTTTGCTGGCCTCCCACTCATAGATATCAGAGCCACAGGACGGCCCCACAGAACCCCTGCGCTAGCCCTGCCGGGGACTGGTTTTGTTGCACATGCGACCGCTCATCGTGGTCCCCATGGGGCACCTCTGCTCTTCTCGAGGCAGCTTGGGCCTTCGAATGCCCCCACGTCTACAGAGCTGAGCACCTGCCGCCTCTCCGCTGGAAAGGTGACCAAATGCCACCAACTAAAGGCACCCACTGAAGGCTACGAACTGAAGGCCGGTTGCCCTGCCAAGAAGATCGTGTCCTGCTTAGGAAGAATCAATCAGGCTTTGAGTTCCCTCCACACGCTGCCCTTCCATTTGTGACGTGGGAGTCCAGGAACTGACTCACAAAGCCGCGGCCCCCAGCGACCCCGCCCCACCTTTCATTTATTGGTAGCTGGTAGCAAATTTCAGGTTTCCTCACTGTGAATTATGAATATGAATTATGATAAAATTACTGTATCCTAATGAACCTCATGCACTATCTGACAGCCAAAGTCCCCTCTTACCCCATGGCCTCTGAGTTTTTTTGAAACTAGAAAGAAGATACATTGCTGCAGGTGCTTTCAGAAGAAAACATTGCCACGACGTAAGGTTACTCTGTGATGTCAAGTCATATTTCATATGTCATACATATTCATATTTATATTCATAATTCAAAACGCACGTATTCAATCAAATTAACAGGACTAAAAAGGAAATTTTCTAAAATTTATACACTAAGTACATTATATTTTTCTAATGATCACTTTGATAGAGCAAACTTAGAATCTACGGTTTCAACAAATGAAGAGGCTTATGCAAGAGAAAATCACCACGTAACACAAGATTTTCAATGTGATCATCATTGTTACTTTTCACTAGCAATTATCCAGTCAATAGATTGTGAACTGCTTTGTGACTATGGTGATTTATTTAAACTAACTGATCCTTTGATTATCTCAAAAATATAAATAATACCAATTTTATAAACTTGTTCTAAAAATTAAATGAGAGAAAAATAATCCTCCTTCTCTATATATTGAAAACCTACAAAATTTGTTACATTGTGTCCAGATTTTTACACACTTACCTTATTGAAGCCTCATCACAACCCCGTCTTTTAAATTACAGGGATTATTCCCAGATTTTAAAACACTTAATTTATGCAAGTCTCATAACAATCCCATCTTTTATAGATGAGCAAACTGAGGCTCAGATGAGTTAAAAAAACATTCACCATCAAATCATAATGAGTGATGGAACTGGGATTCAAATCCAGTTCTCTCTGACACCAAAGGTGGTGCAATGTAATGAAGACCAAGGTATATCCAGCACATGGAGGGATCAAAACATTTGGATTCCCTTTCTCTACCCTCTTACATGTGAATCTCAATGGCTTTCACTGCCTCAGAACAATCCTAAACTCCCTCCCAGGTTGCCTTGCAGAGGATCCCTTCTTTTTGGGGACGATTAGGAATCCGCATTTTTGGACAACAGGCATCTATAAAGAGTTATGTTGATCAGGAAATAAAATTGCCTAGACCATAAGTTACTGTGAATTGTCTAGCTTCTCTGCAAAAAATAAATGGGCTATTCTCTTTATTTTTTGTTATTCCACTATTGACAATAGCCTAGAATCAACCTAAGTGTCCAAGAAGACTTGATTTATCCCTGAGGATTACTAATGTTTTCACTGTGGTCATTGTGGTAGATTATATTACCATTCTCCCATTATCTGGTCTTCCTACTGCAGTGGCCCTCTCTCCTAGAAGATTATACATTTCTGTCCTATTGAAGGAAGGGTCAGATTCAGACATGTCACCTGTTTGTCCAGTGAAATGCAGATAGAAGTGGCATGTGTAAATTGTAAGCAGAAAATTTCCTTTTACAAGGATCTGGGAGCCATCCCTTTCAAGTGTAATCCTCCAGAGAGATAATACCTTATTTCCCAGTCTCCATGAGACAGTAAGAGCCTAATCTTGCTCCAAATTGTAAAAATTACCTTATATAATAAAGATGAAAGAAAATTTATTTTCCCTTTGAGAAAAGATAGTTAGCAAAGACAGGTGGCCTATGATCGCCCCCTTACCCTCACTTTCAAAAACTCCACTGCTCTTTGTATCAGGGGAGCTGAGTTCAGACTAGGTCTGGCCTCTCTCCCATATTGCAATAGCTTGAATAATATCTTCCTTACTTATTTAACTTTTTCCAGTGCAGTTTTTTCTTTGAATCTTTCCTCCCTCTCTAAAACTTACGTTGAAATTTTAGTAGGATTCAAGGCAGCGAATCTCGACCCTTGAATATATAAAGAACCTTTTAAGATTAAAAAACCCATGTTTTCTTCCATAAGTTATTTCTTCGGACTATTGCCTTATTAAAAGTTTCTAGTTCTTATTTTTGCATTGAATAGGAGAATGATGATTTTTAAATAAGTTCCTACTCACTTTTAATTTCTACTATCACAGTTTTATTGCTTTTCATGGCAATAGATTCCTCTTGTTCAACAAGAAGGCCAGAACAAGGAAGTACAGAAAAATCTCAATATATCTCACAAAGTTATTTAACATGAACAGTGTTATTTAGTATCTTTAACATCCCTATGAAATTGATGCTATTATTATCCCTCTTTAACAGGATATTAAAACTTTCATACTGTAAATAACCAGCTCAAAGTCATATAGCATGGAAAATACAATAAGCATACAAAGAAGCAATGGCATTAGAAGTGGAGAAGGGTGAAGGATTAAAAGACTAAACTTAGTTTGGTTAAGAGAAAAGAAAACTAGAAGGTGGCAAACTCTTGTTGGAAAGGGGAAGGATTTGGGCAGAGCAAGGTAGTGGAGTAGATCTCTCCAATAATCATACCCCTACGGACACATCTATATGAAAAACTATCCACATATGAAATTAACTTTACAAGAGCTAATGAACCCTGAATACATGAGTGAGTCTATGAAGCCCCTTTGGACTGCAAAGAAGAGTAAAACCATGCTTGGACAGTAAGGGAAACAGTACTCTGTGACTGTGATACTCCTCTCCCAGGCCATAATGGTATTATATGCAGAAAGTCCTCCTGAACTCACAGTTCTTACACTGAATAAAGTGAGCAGAAGTTGAATATTTTTTCCACCATATTGAGTGCCTTCACAGTAGACTCACTCCTGCATCTGCCCGCAAGCAGCACCATGACTGTCAACAGAGCTGAACAACCAGAGGCATGCTAGGGACATAGAGAAGGGATTGGGTTAGCAATACTTACTATACGAAACTTAGCAGTGGCTAGCCATTCCTACCAGAGGAAACATTATACCAGACAGGTTGTTTATGGGCACCAAGCTCTGCGAAACATGATACACAGACTGCCCAGATTTGATGTCATGACTTGTTCTCCCCCCACAGACAGCAGCTTTCTGTGGGTCACTCATGGGCCCATCCAGTTACATTGCATCAGTGGTGAAGCCCCATTGCAAAACTTATGTCTAACCATTGCTTTGGCACCTCCTAATGCTAAAATGGAATATAATGGAAATCCACACAGAATTTCTAAACAAGCCCACTGAGAAACAGTCAAAAACAAACATAGACTGAGAAGATTGAAATAAATATTTAATTCATCAATGTGTAGACAGAGATGTACATCTACAAAAAATAAGAATAGCCTAGGAAAAACTGTCTCACCAAATGGAGAAAACAAGGTGTTTGGATCTAAAGACATGCAAATGAATGATGTGTCAGACAAAAAAATTCAAATAGCTGTTTAAAAAAAAAATCTGTGCACTTCAACAAAGTACAGAGAAACAATATGGAAATTTTTGAGAAATTCAACAAAGAGTTTAAAATAATGGGAAAAAATCAAATGAAAATCCTGCAGGTGAAAAGTTCAGTAAACAAACTGAAAAATGAACTACAGGGCATCAAGAGCAGAACTTATCAAGTAGAAGAAAAAAAGCAATGAGCTCAAAGACAGGCTCTTTGAAAACTCACTGTCAGAGTAGAAAAGAGAAAAAAATGAGAAGAAACAAAGAAAACTTATGAGATCCATGGGACACCATCAAAAAAACAAATCTACAGTGTTAAAGTGGAACTAAGAATGAAAAAGAGTTAGAAGCTTATTCAGAGAAATAACAGACAACTTTTTAAACTTAGAGAAGGATTAAGATGTTTAGGATGGCCAAAGCTCACTAATGTGATTTAATCTGAATAAGACAACCACAAGACATATTATAATGAAACTTTTAAACGTCAAAAACAAAGAGTAGGTCCTGAAAGCACTAAGAAAAAGGAAGCATATAACACACAAGAGAATTCCAATGTGCCTGGCAGCAGACTTCTCAGCAGAAACAATATGGGCCAGGAGAGAGTAGGATAATAGAATCAAGGGCTGAAGAATAAAACTGTCAATAATCAATACAGTATCCAGCACAGCTCTCATTTAGAAATGAAGGAGAGGTTAAAACATTCTAAGACAAACAAAAGATGAAGGAATTAATTGTAACCATATCTGCCTTAAAAGAAATGTTAAAGAACAGTCTTCAAACTGAAAGAAAATGGCACTAACATGTAATACAGAAAATTGGAAGGCATAAATCTGCAGGTAAAAATAAATATTCAGACAAATTCAGGATGCTCTAATATAGTAATAATTGAATGTAAACCACTTACATGTTTTTAGTAAGAAGGTTAAAATACAAAACAAAAATAAAAACAACTACAATAATTTGTTAAGGGATAAGTGATATAAAAGATGTAAATTAAGACATCAAAAATGCAAAATGTAGGGGAGTGATTGAGTTAAGGAGCAGTGTGATTGCTTTTCCCCATTTCTTATTATCAGAATTAAGTTGTTATCCATTCAAAATTACCTACTGAAACTATAAAATATTCTTCGAATGCCTCATAGTAACCAAAAAGCAAAGGTTTTTATTAGATACACTAAAAATAAAAGAACAAGAAACAGAAACACACAGAGAAAATCACTTAACTAAAAGGGAAGACAACAATGGGACAAAAAGGTACAAAAATTCTGAAAGACAACAAGAAAACAGTATATGGCAGTACAAGTCCTTATCTATCAATAATTACCTTGAATGTAAATAGATTAAATTATCCAGTAAGAAGACAGAGAATGGGTAAATGGATTAAAAAGAAGACCTAACTATATTCTTTCTACAAGAGACTCCCATCATCTGTAAATACACACATAAATTGAAAGCGACCAGATGGAAAAATATATTTTATGACAATGGTAATCAAAAGAATGCAGAAGTAGTTATATTTATATCAAATAAAATATACTTCAAGTAAAAAAACTGCAAACACAGAAAATCAAGGCCATTATTTAATAATAAAAGGGTCAGTACAACAAGAGAATACAATAATTGCAAATATATAATGCATTCAACATCAGAGAACCTAAATATATGAAGCAAACATTAATAGATCTAAAAGGAGAGACAAAAAACTGTACAATAATAGTAAGAAACGTCGACATCCCATTTTCAGAAATGAACAGATCATTGAGAGAGAATATCAACAAAGAAACATTTAAACTGCACTCTAGATCAAAAGAATTTAACAGTTATTTACATAATATTTCATCCAACAATTGCATAATTCACTGTCTTTTCACCTGCATATGGAATATTGTCCATGATAGATATGTTAGACCACAAAACAAGTCTTAGCTAATCAAAAAATCAAATCATATCACGTTTTTTTTTTTGACCATATGGAATAAAGCTAGAAATAAACAACAGGAGGAACTTCAGAAAGAGTGCAAATACGTAGAAATTAAACAACATATCCTTAAACAAACAATGGGTCAACGGAAAAAAAATTTAATTTTAAAAATGTCCTAAGACAAATAAAAATGAAATCAGAACATATGAAAACTTATGAAATACAGGAAAACAGTCCTTAGAGGGAAGTTTATAGCAATACATTTCTACATCAATAAATAAGAAAGATAATGAATAAACCATCTAACAATGTATTTCAAGGAACTATAAAATCAAGAACAAACTAAGACCCAAATTAGCAAAAGAATATAAATATCAGAACACAAATATACAAAATGAAGACAAAACTACAAATGACTAATTAAATGAAGGAATCTTTTTTGAAAAGGTAAAATTGACAAATATTTTGACAGACTAAGAAAAAGAGAAAATTCAAATAAAATCAGAGATGAAAAAGGATATACTATGATAGACTCTAGAGAAATATAAGGAATCATGAGTAATTACTACAAACAATTATACGCCAAAAAATTGAAAAACTTAGAAGAAATACGTATGCTCTGGACACATATAACCTATCAAAATTGAAGAAAGAAGAAATAGAAAATGTGAACACACCAATGACAAACAATGAGATTGAAGGAGCGATTTAGGCTCTCAGTCAAGGAAAATACACACAGTAGCTCACATCTATAATCTCACAGTTTAGGAGCCCAAGGCAGGAGAATCACTAGAGGCCAGGAGTTCAAGATTAGCCTGGGCAACACAAAGAGACTTCATCTCTAAAAATAAAAATGAAAATTATCCAGGTATAGTGCTGTGTATGTGTACTCAGGAGGCTGAGGCAGGTCAGCTATGACTGCACCACTGTATGCTAGCCTCAGTGATAGAGTGAGACCCTGTCTCTAAAAAAATAGAGGAAGAAAGAAAAGTTCACGACTTGGTGGTTTTCACTGACAAATTCTACAAAACATTTAAAAAATGTTTTGTAAAAGGCATCCAAATTGGAAAAAACAGTCAAATTGTCCCTCTTTGCAGATGACGTTATCATATATGTAAAAAACCCTAAATACGCCACTGAGAATCAGAAACAGTAAATGAATACAATAAGGTTTCAGCATACAACAGCAACATAAAATCAGTAACATCTCTATACACCAATAGCAGACTATCTGAAAAAGGAATCAAGAAAGTAATCCCACTTAAAATAGCTATTAAAAAAACAAAATACCTACAAGTAAATTAAGCCATGGAAAGGTTAAAATTATTAAACATTGATAAAAGCAATTAAAAAATTAAAATAAACAGAAAGATATCCCTTGTTCATGGACTAGAAAAATTAATATTGTTGAAATAACCATACTACTAAAATCAATCTATAAATCCAATATAATCTCTATCAAATTTCCAATTTCATTCTTCACAGATATTAAAAAAATCTTAAAATCCAAGTGAAACTACAAAACATCCCAAATAGCCAAATAAATATTAAGCAAAAAGAGCAATACTAGAGGTATTACACTATCTAATTTCAAAATATATTACAAAGCTGTCTTAACTAAAACAGCATGGTATTGGCATAAAAACAGGTATGTAGACCAGTGGAACAAAAATAGAGAGCCCAGGCATAAATCCACACATTTGCATGCAACTTATTTTTGAAAAAGTGCAAACATTCAATGGGGAACATACAGTCTTTTCAACAAATTGTGCTGGGAAATGTGTATATCCACATACAAAAGAATGAAAGTGGACCCCTATCTCTCATCATACACAAAAATCAACTCAAAATAAATTAAATATTCAAATGTAAGACCCCAAACTATGAAACTAGTAGAAGAAAACATAGATGAAATGTTATATGTCATTGGTCTGGGCAAGGAATTTTTAGAAAAGACACCAGAAGACATGAAAAACAAAAGCAAAAATAAACAAATGTGATTACACCAAATAAAAACTTCTGCACTGCATAGGAAACAATCACAAGAGTGAAGAGACAACCTACAAAATGGGAGAAAATATCTGCAAACTATTCACTTGATAAGGGGTTAATATCCCAAATTTATAGAAAACTCAAACAACTCAATAGCAAAAATGCAAATAATTGGATTAGAAAATAGTCAGGAGAGCTGAATAGACATTTCTCCAAATTAGACAAAACAATCACCAACAGGTATATGAAAAAATGCTCACCATCACTAATAATCAGAGAAATGCAAGTCAAATCCACAGTGAGATATTATCTCACCCTGCTTAGAATGCTTTTTATGAAAAAGTCAAAAATAACAAATGCTGGCAAGGATGTGAAGAAAGGGGAATGTTCATACACTGTTGGTGGAAATGTAAATAAGAGCAATTTTTATGGAAAACAATATAACTTCCAAAAACATTAAAAATAGACTTATCACATAATCCAGCAATCCCACTACTGGGTACATATTCAAAGACTATTAAGTCAGTATGTCAAAAAGATTTCTGGACTCTCATGTTTATTACAGCACTATTCACAATAGCCTAGAATCAAACTAAGTGTCCATCAATGAATGAATGGAGAAATAAAATGTGGCATATATGCTGTATTTGGCCATTCTTGCATTGCTATAAAGAAATACCTGAGATTGGATAATTTATAAGAAAAGAGACATAATTGGCTCCTGGTTCCATGGGCTGTACAGGGAGCATAGTGCCAACATCTGCTTGACTAGTCAGGAAGATTGAGAACTCATTCACTATCATGAGGATAGCATCAAGCCATGAGGGATCCACCTCCATGACCCAAACACCCCCTACCAAGCCCCATCTCTAACAGTGGGTATTACAATATAACATGAGATATGGGTCAGGACAAATATCCAAACTATATCATATGCACATTTGGCCATAAAAAAGGGTAAAATCGTGTCACTTGTGACAACATGAATGAGCATAGAGGACATTGTGGTAAGTGAAATAAGCTGACCACAGTAAGAGAAATATCACATGATCTCATTCATATGTGAAATCTAAAAACACTAATCTAACAGAGAGTAGAAGAGTGGTTACCAGACTGGGAAAGATAGGGAGAAGAGGTCTTAACAATATGTCATGTATCAAAATATCACATTGTACCCCATCAACATGTGAAATTATCATGTATCCACTTAATAAAAGAAAAGAAAAAAGAAAGTGGAAGAGTCAAGATACTGGGGCACTGGAAGAGATAGAAGAGAAGGTGAGTTGGCAATCAGGAAGAGAGAGTCTGAAAGAGCAGGTCACAGAGTGGAACATTAAAGTTTATAACATTAGAAATCAATTTTTAAGTTGTTGAAAAGTTAAGTTTATAGCCACAAAAGTGACTAGCTCAATTGAAGTGAAAGTAAAAGTCAATGAAAGATTAAATTAGAAAATATATTACTTGGCATTTAGTAGTTACTTCAGAAATATTAATAAATCTTAAGAAAATTAAGAACACCAAAGCATTCATAGTGAACCATTATATAATACGAATTTATGTGGTAATATTTTATTCTTTCCAGTGAAGGGAGTAATTCAACAGTCTTGATTATAGGTTAGAAAATGATTTCTCCAGGTGTGAACCCACTGACACATTCATTGTATTTGAATTTTTTGAGCAATTTGTTTCAGGAGAAAATGGAAAGATTTTAAGATGGACCAACGAAATTACCACTGAGTGTCTTTAATAGAAATCTCAGCCTTGTCTAGAATAACCTGGGTTATCTGTTTCTATGGGGTATCTGTGCCTTTTGTTTTCTTTGTTATTTGCAATTCTGTTAGTTGTAGATTACTGATAGTAATGCAAATATTCTTGTCTATAGACAGGCAAATGATTGATTTTTGTGGAAGTATAATTAACTTTCCTTTTTCCACCTTCCATCAAGAAGTCAGTTTTGAACCTATCAAGCAAATTTCTTTCAGTGTTCCTTAGTGCCTAGATATGTGTGGCTCTTAATTTTCCATAAAACTCTATAACATCTTACTGGCTCCCTCATTAAATAAATGAGTTAAACAAAAATCTTAGACAAGTGTTCATTTTATATTTGTAAGTCATAATTTACCCTATTTTAAGCAATTTTCCTTTATCATTCCTAAAAATACAGATTCCTATGCCCCATGCTAGACCTATTGAATCAAAATCTCAGGCCTAAGGCACAAGAATTTACATTGTTAGTAAGCTTTTCAAGTGGTTTTTAGGCATACTAAATTGTATTAACCTTTACCATTCTAATTCTTTAAACTTGAATTATTGTATTTATAATTCCATCTTCATCAAAGTAAACTTTTGGTTAGCAAAAATGGTAGAAACTCCCTTATTCAATCAGATTGGGACCAGTAATAAAGAGATTAATCACAAATTTAAGTTAGATGGAGGAATCATAAGAAGTATTAGATGTAAGTCCTTAAAATTTAACTTTAATTTAAAAGACGTGTAAATAAATTTGCCAGAATTTTGATGACAAGGTCAAAGCCTTGCAAGGATTCAGAGTGGAGTTTCTTGTGGAAACTACGCCAATGATATGTTGTCATTGATTTCTTGTTCACTTTCTGTGAAGACAACTGGAGTAAAGCAATCTGAAATCCTAGATGACACAATTCTTCCCATTTGTTTCTAGTTGTCTTGCCAACAGTTAAGCTGACAGCAACTGTTTGAGTTTCTCATTTTTCCAACAAATTTAGTTAATTTCTCAAAGAAACAACAATACTACTCTTGTTATACTCATTTTCTCAGTTTAAATAATATTTATTTATTTATTTATTTATTTTGAGACGGAGTCTCGCTCTGTCACCCAGGCTGGAGTGCAGTGGTACGATCTCTGCTCACTGCAAGCTCCGCCTCCCGGGTTCATGCCATTCTCCTGCCTCAGCCTCCCCAGTAGCTGGGAGTACAGGCACCCGCCACCATGCACAGCTAGTTTTTTTGTATTTTCAGTAGAGATGGTGTTTCACCGAGTTAGCCAGGATGGTCTCGATCTCCTGACCTAGTGATCCGCCCGTCTCAGTCTCTCAACATAATATTTAATTAAATCACATAACTACAAGAACAAGAACAAATGGCATAAACATATTTAGGAATGAACACAGCTTCCTCTTAGAAACTATACAATTTCTGTGATGGAAGGAGAAACATACAGGCATTAAACGTAGCTCAAAGGCTTTCAGTTTGCAGTGGACATCAGTCAATAAGTTGTACAGGGGTACCAGAAAGTGCTGATTGCAAATTAGTTAAGTGGATGTCAGTTAAGGCAGCATCCACTCTATCTTAATTTGTAAAGTGAATGTTCTAAAACTGGGTTCACTTTTGTTATAAAGGACCAGATGATAAATATTTTAGGCTTTGCAAACCATACGGTCTCTATAGCAACCACTCAACTCTACCATTGTAGCAGGAAAGCACCATAGATAAATGGATGCCCAAGAAAACTTTATTAAAACAGGCAGCTGGTCTGAGGGCCATGTATATATCTTGCTGTTTTCATACAATTTTCTAAGTTACTAGTTCCCTGCCTTTTTAACAATTAAGGATTACTTTTAATCCTCTCCTCTGATTTTATGTTTCAAAAGCCTTAAGAAAAACCCACAAAATATATTTATTTTGTAATTTTGGGGGGTTTCTTATTTTACTAATAAGTAATCAATGATATATAAAGGCTACCCTCTAGGTCAGTAAGAAATAATCAACATTATTAACTCTAATGACTTAGTTCTGGATAGAAATAAAAAGTATACAACTATATATATATATAACTTAAAACCTGTATAGCTTTTTCTGGTGTAAGTATATAACTTTTCGAGATTTTTCAAGTATTAAATACAACTTTTGGGAATCCTCACACCTGGCTCCCTATCTCCCTATGATGACATTGAAGAATTCCTTAGGATTCTGGGAATCTTAGAATGAAAGTCACTGCTCTGTAGGAATGAATGAAGGAATGAATAAGAAAGGGAAGGAAGAAGAAAGAGCATGTTTACTAAATGTAAATTAATCATCAAGGAACGTTTATTTTATTAATAAATTTGTCAACTTTAGGTTGCCAAATCTAACAAGATACCAACATGGCATTCATGGTGATCACATCTCTAGTCAAATTTTATTTTAGTTCATTGACTATAGTATTAATATCCTGAAATACTCAAAAATTCTGTCCTAATTCTGTGAATAATTCACTTATTAATCACCCTGTATACTACTTAATGAATGGAATGGTGCTTGGAATAAAGATAATCACAGGGCTAAAAGGGTTTTCTCTAGAGGCAGGTTATAGGATTTTGTTGTCTGACTGGAATAAAACAAAATTAATCAATATTTTCTACAACCAGTGGCTTTTGACTTAGTCGTCTACTAATATCTATCAATCACTATAACCTCAGTCCTATTTCCTCCATTCTTCTTTTTGCTATCATAAAAACTTGTCCATTTTTTTCCTGTTAGATCTATATGTTTCTCATCTTTTCTTTTCATCAAAACAACTGGACATCAACTTAGTACAGATAGTGCAATTGAACCGAACCCTACAGAACTCACTGTTTCCATTTACATAACTTACATAACTGTCAAGCTGAAATCACTCTTAAATTTTTTAATTCAAAATTTTAATTTCATTTAATCATATTTATTTATTCATTAATTATTTTGAAAATAATTTTAACTTGTATTTTACATTCAGTGGTACATGTGCCAGTTTGTTACATGGCTATATCTCATAATGCTGAGTTTTGGGGTATGAATGATCCCATCATCCAGATGCTGATTTGGTATGGTTTGACTCTGTGTACCCACCCAAATCTCATGTTGAATTATAATTCCCAATGTAGGGGGAATGACCTGGTGGGAGGTGATTAGCTCATGAGGGCAGATTTCCCCCTTGCTGTTCTTAGATGGTAAGTGAGTTCTCATGAGATCTGATGGGTTAAACATATGGCACATCCCCCCTGGCTCAGTTAGTCTCCTGCCACCATGGTAGAACGTGCCTTGCTTCCCCCTTCACTTTCTGCCATGATTATAAGTTTCCTGAAGCCTCCCAGCCATGCTTCCTGTACAGCCTGTGGAACTGTGAGTCAGTTAAACCTGTTTTCTTTATAAATTACGCAGTCTCAGGTAGTTCTATATAGCAGTGTGAGAACAGATTAATACATGATCATGATACCCAATAGTTAGTTTGTCAAACCTTGCCTTCCTCCTTCTCCCCTCTAGTAGTCCCGGTGTTTGGAAGGTGGCCCCTATAAATCTCATGGTGAAATGTAATCCTGAGTGTTGGAGGTGGGGCCTGGTAGGAGGTGTTTGTGTCACGGGGGTGGATCTCTCATGGCCTGATATCGTACTTGTGGTAGCGAATTCTTTCAAGATCTGGTTGTTTAAGGGTGTGTGGTACTAACCCCCACTCCCATTCTGTCTTGCTCCTGCTCTGGCCATGTGATGAGCCTACTCCCTCTTCGCCTTCCATCATGAGCAAAAGTTCCCTGGAGACTCCACAGGCGCCAAGCAGATGCCGTCACCATGCTTCCTGTACAGCCTGCAGAGCTATGAGCCAATAAAATCTCTTTTCCTTATAAATTACCCAGTCTCAGGTATTTCTTCATAGCAATGCAAGAATGGCCTAATAATACTGTGTGGATGCACCACATTTTATTGATCCAATCCACTGTTGATGGGCACCTAGGCTGACTCCATGTCTTTGCTATTGTGAATAGTGCTGCTATGAACATGCAAGTGCGTATGTCTTTTTGGTAGAATAACTGACTTTCTTTGGGTCATATACCAGTAATGGAATTGTTGGCTTGAACGGTAATTCTATTTTAAATTCTTTGAGAAATGTCCAAACTGCTTTCAACAGTGGCTGAACTAATTTGCATTCGCACCAATTATGTGTAAATGTTCCCTTTTCTCCACAGCCTCCCAAGATCTGTTGTTTTTCGAATTTTTAATAGTAGCTATTCTGACTGGGGTAGGATAGTATCTCGTTTTGGTTTTGATTTGCATTTCTCTCATGATTACTGATGTTAAGCCTAATCTTTGCCACCAGAAAACTGGGAAAATACAGTGTCGCTTGCCAAAATAAATTTTTACTTTAACTTAAAAATAATCAATTGAGTAGTATATGTCTTCCAGCAAAATTAAGAAGTAAACATTTAGAAATGTACAGTACCTTGCTGTTAAGTCTTCGCACAAGTATACCAATCGAACATAAAGGCCACCTTAAACTTTCATTTGAAATGAAAGACAATTTTTAAGAGGTTAGGAGCTAGCAATTTGTTAAAGTCCTGAAGTTAAATTAGCTCAAGTAAATACAAAGACTTTCCTTTAATTAAAGTCTTTTAAATGAACACTTTAAAGCATAGTTGGTTTCTCCCTCAAATCTTGTCCAAAGCCACTGTTTACAACTCAGTATATCAAAGGTTTCAGACATGATTGTGAAGTTCCCTCAACTTACAATTTGTTATTTGCAACCTTAGATGGCTATCATTCTGGCTTTTCTACCTTTTAGCAACAATAAGCACATCCTTCCCATTTCTCCCCCACCCTGACTTACCCCTCTTTGTATTTAATACATAATTTTTCTCAGAGTGTTCTTACACATCTTTAACTGTAAATATGACAAAAGCACACAGCATAGTACATGTCCCACATATATAAATGTTGTATCTAGTCATACAATTTTCACTTAAAAAAATAAATATTTTATTTTCAAAAAGCAAAGACTCTAGGAATCTTTTCTAGCTGCCAGTCATAAAAATATAAATTCCTGGTTAGATTCCCAAGTATGCCTGACCCTAATAACCACTTGTGGTACTTGTCAAACACATGTATTCTGAGTCCCATCAATGATCTCCTGAATCAGAATCAGCAGGTGAGAGGCCCGGGAAAACACATTTTAAACAAACGTCCACAGTGATTACGATTAGTAAAACTTGAAAAAAATTTCACTAGGATCTTTATGACTGAATAACCTCACAAACATAGGAAAGTTACTGGAGAGAAATATGAGCAGAATTTCAGAATTCTGCCTTTGCTGAAAGTGTTTGTTCCCTCCTCCTCTACTCATCAAGACCTGACTGCTTATGTAACGCCCCCAAACCACCTACACCTGGAAGGAGTTGAAAATGATTTTAATGAAGAAAAGCTGATGTTTAATTTCAAAACTGATGGTGACAATAGAAGGGAGAAGCATGAATTTATCTTGATTCTAACACAAAGCATTGTATTTGAGTCTACAAACGAAATTGGTTTCATTTTTATTTTTTGTAAGTTTTCGCCAAACTCTACGCATATATAGAGGCTGGGCAAGAAAGAAAGAAATCCAGAAATATGGCATATGCCATCCCTTATTTATTTTCCCATGCGACCAGCCAACAGCTTCTTCACCTAGTCCCTGCTTCAAGCTGACTTTCTGTCTACTTCTCTATCGGAAATGGAGCTTCCCTAAAGACTGCCTCAATGTCAGTTACCCAGAGGCCTTTTTTCCATCTTGTGCTCCTAAACTTCTATGATATTAAATATTACCCTTTCTGGAAATTCTCCTTAGCTTTGATTTTATAATTTTACTCTAACTCTGTTCATTCCTTCTTTTATAGCCTTTCTTTTCTCTATCCCTTTACTGCAGACATGTTTTAAGGCTTTGTTCTTGACCTTCTGATCTCTCCACATTCATTCCCTCAGAGCATGAATCCATTTTCTTGGTGTCGGCCTTCCTGACTATCTGATTATTACCATCATATAACGATGTTGGTGATGAGCATAGCTAACATATCCTAGGCATTTTCCATATAGGTTATAATAAGCCCCCTACATAATTCCTACCATTTAATTCTTCAACCCTAAATGATACTATTACTAACCACATTGTATGAGATGAGGAAACTGAGATTTTCATCAAAACCATGGAAAGCCAACGTGAGGAGCGCCTGTGTGTCTCCTTTGTTAATGCCTCTGGGCATCATGGCATGTGGATTGAGGTGGAATGAGGATTAGGAAGCACAGCACTCTGAAAACACCAGAAAATATGATAGCGGGTAAGGACGCTCATCTCTACACATTGAGATGGTTTTGTTTCTGAGTCAAGTTTGAGATGAGCCAATCCTAAATCCATGGTGCCACCAGAGATCACGAATTTAATAAGATCTACGTGGATGCTTGGAACCCAACTGGTCTCTGTTTTCTACTTTAGGGAAAGAGCCACAGCTTGAGTGGGGTGGTTTTGGTGTCACATACGCTATCAATAATACCCAACGTTTTGGCCTCACATACGCGATTAATAATACCCCCCGCTGCAGAGGAATCACGGTGGAGTACTCCTCGTTTCATCCCATGCTCTTGTGATGGATCCCTCTCACCTGTTTACTGATTTCATTCAAATTCTTCAGCGACCACAGGACCCCGACTTGCCTTCTCTATCCTGGATCCCATCACTGCTTTACAGGCCTGGCCTGCTCGCGGCTCCTCACACCAGCGCTGCACGGCTCCCTCCACGCCTCTGCCCTGTTTCCGCCAACAGACAGGACTAGCTTCCTCCATCTCTATCGGGTAAAAGCCTGCCCAGCTCTCAAGACCCTCCTCAGATGCTGCCTCTGTGATTAGGCTTCTTCCTGACCCCTGAGCCTGTAACACGCGCCACCATAACTCTCCAACTTAGCCCACTTTCCCACAGCACTCGCGACGTCCGCGGCCCTCAACATGGTGCTTCATTCTATATTAGGGTATTTCCTGCTTGTTTCCTGCACACAGAGTCGCGCGAGGCACAGCCCCGAGTGACCCGCGCACAAGTGGCCCACGCTTCCAGAAGCGCGGCTGCGAGACAGCGAGGGTAACCTGAGCCGCTTCCCGCCCCCGCGGGGACCGTAGCCAGCCCGCAGCTCTAGCGGGAGGCGGTTCCACAGCGCGCATGGCAGCCCCAAAACCATCAGCACCGGCGCCTGGGGCGGGCTTTCCCCACCTCTGGGAGGCACGAATCCTCAGGGGCTCCTCGAGAGGGCGCCAGGGAGCAGATGCGTGCGGACACCTTTCAGCCCTCTGCAGCCGCTGTAGCCTCCCCCTCCCCCCATCCCCCCCCCCCCCGGCCAGAAATCCGGAAGTGGAAATGTCAGCCATTCAGCGTTTGGGTGAAGACGAAAGGGGGTTCTGGGCAGACGTACGCTTTCAGGGAGTGTTTACTTCAACTCCACTTCTGTTCCTCCCCGCCCTGGTGCTGCTCCGGGTCACATTCTCGTCCTGGGCCAGCTTCAGCCTCTCTGCGCAGAAGTCTTCCGGAGCCATGGCCTAGTACTCTTATGTGAAGTCTACCAAGCTTGTGCTCAAGGGAACCAAGGCGAAGAGGTGGGTCCTGCAGCTCCGGCGGGAGCCTCCTCAGTTCTTTTCGGATGCACTCCATCCCCGCGAATCCGGTGGAAGCCGTGGTCTGGAGAGCCGGCTTCGTGGCCTCCCAGGCTTCGCCCTGACCCTTTCTGGGCTGGACGGAGGCCAGATCGCAGTTCCTGGCGCCTGTGCAGACAGGTGCAGCCTCCCGCGCGGACGACCCTGGAAACAGGATAGATGGTCGGGTGATCCGTGGACCTGTACCCACGAGTTTGGGTCCCCTGAGGCATCTCTCCAGGCCTCTGCCTGGTGGGTCTGCATTAGTCTGATCTTGTACTTCATGATAATAACTTCCTTTATTAGGGATTATTCTTTTCTCCATTGTCTCTTCTTGGAAAAATTATTGATTAATTTTTTCTAAGCTAAGATGTAGAGTGAAACCAGGATGAATCACCCAGTGGTTGAGGTGTATATGGGCTTTGATAGGGATATGGGATGGAACCTGCATTCTGTCATTTACTAATTTTGTAATTTGTGGCAAATTGCTTAATATGTCTGAACTTCCATTTACTCATTAAGAGATCAAGTATCTTTGAACCTCCGTTTACACATTTATACTTTCAGACAATTTTTTGTACCTTTAGAAGACTGTGAGGATTAAATGAGAGAACATACATGCAGTAAATAAATTGAGCCAAATGTGAGGAGGAGGTCGTAGTGGTAATTTATTAGCTCTTTGGGAGAAAAGTACCTGTGCATTCATATCCCCACTTCTTTTTTAACTGGCAGATTTGCCTGAGGCTGACTGTACATACAAATATTGAGCATTTCCTCCTGGCCTCCGTGATAAATAGAGGTTTTGATATTGGTAGGCGAGATGGAAAGGAAGTATCAAGGAGTGAGCTGAAGCCACTGCCCTTGAGAGCCCTTTCAAGGAGTCTGGCCTCATGAAGATGCCAGAACAAATGCAGGTATATCCTGAATGAATGTGAGATTTTTACTCTGTGAATTTCCTGTGAGGAATGGTGAGTTATCTTCTGAAAACTTTATGATGAAAATGCAGGCAAGAGTGTCTTAAGATTATCGTAATAATCATAATTAATGCTTATATAGCGCTTTCAATGCGCCAAGAAATTGTAGGCACTTTGCACATTAACTTTTTTGAAATCGCTCTTGGGTTTTTATTTTTTATTGCGATGTAATTCATAATTATAAAATTCACCGTTTTGTACAGTCAGTGGTTTTTAGTATATATTCAAGATGTTCACCACTGTCTAGTTGATCAGCATTTTCATCATCTCAGAAGGAAATCTCTTCCTACCCATTAAAGCAGTCACATCCCATCCTCCCCCTCTCCTAGTCCTTGGAAACCACTAGTCTGCTATCTATGTGAAATTGCCTATTCTGAATATTTCCTAAGAAATCATGCAACATGTGGCCTTTTGTATCTGGCGTCTTTCACTTTTAACATTCTTCAGGTTCATCATTGTTGTAGCGCTTGTTCCTTTTTATGGCTGCATAGTATTCCATTGTATGGATGTAACATTTTGTTCATCCATTCATCAGTTGATGAACATTTAGGTTGTTTCCCCTTTTTGACTATTGTGAATAATGCTAGTGTGAATATTCTTACGTAAGTATTTTTGTGGGTATATGTTTTCATTTCCCTTGGGTATACATACTTAAGAGTAAAATTGCTTAAGAGTAAAATATACATACTTAAGAGTAAAATAAAAAAAGTCATATGGTAACCCTTTAACTTTTTGAGGAATCACAAACTGTTTCCTGTAGATGCTGCATCATTTTACATTTCCACCAGCAATGTGTGAAGATACATATTATCTCTTAATCCTCACAATAGCCTTAAGAGTTAAGTTATTATCCTAATTTTCTAAGTGGGGAAACTGACTCACAGAGAGATTCGGTACCTTTTCCAAAAATTACAGAGCTAAGAAGTGACAGAATCAGGATTTAAAATCTGGCAGTTTGGCTCTACAATCTGCTTTGAACTTTAACATAATATGTACAAAGCATGAAGCCAATTCTCAGTACTGTATTTAAGAGGGCATAGCAATGTAAGTCTCCCTAAATCAATAATTTATAAATGAAACAGCTTAAAGACTTCCAAGTTTCAATCTTACGATATTTATTTATCACACAAATCAATATACCTGAACTCATCTATATAAATTATGTCCTGTAGTAAGAAGAAAAAGAGCAAAGATAAGAAGAGAAAAAGAGAAGAAGATGAAGAAACCCAGCTTGATATGTTGGTGAGTCAGTTTTCAGTGTTTTATTCTCAAAAAAGTTAACATTTCTTGAGATCTCATTGAAAATATTTTCCTAGTTAGAAATTTATGATGTATTCATATTTGTCTTAAAGTGCTTAAATATTACCTACAGTTGCAAATTGCATTTATTCTTTAGCACAGTAGATGCTACTGATGCCTTTCCTTCATTGTCAGAACAGAGCACGCGAGAGAAGAATTACAACTCTCTGACTTAGTAGGCACCATTAGACTGCTTAATAGCTGCAGATTCTGATACATAATTTTAAAGGCTTAATGTAAATGTTATTCAACCAAATATATTTTACAAGTTATTTTCTTTGAATATATATACATTTTAGTTGTAGAAGTCAGTTGCCTCTTAAACAAAGTATCTTCACAGGAAAAGTCATTATTTTGTGAACTCTGAAATGAATGAAAATTTTAAATACAATATCAGGGTAGCCTGTAAATGATACTAGAAATAAACTGACCCAAACTCACTTAACCATCCTGTTTTCCATTTAGCTGTTTCCATACTTTTTTTTCTCTCCCTTTTAAAACTTGGCAAGTTGTATTTTGAATCTTCATAAATTATGGGAGCTTTAAAAATATATAAAATATGGAATGGTATAAAGCTAATGTTCTGGAAGAATCATTGCTTTTGAAATTGCAAATCAACAATTCTAAAATTAAGGTAAATATCTAGGGTGGATATGTAGATGTGGAATTGCTGTGTCAAAGGATAGGTGAATGTTTAACTATATAAGAAATTGCCAAAAATTTTCTAAAATAGTTGTGCTATTTTAGCCTCCCACCAAGAATGAATTAGTTCTCCACTTACATCCTTGCCAAGAGTTGATGGTGTTATCAGTCTTTTCTCCCAGTCTTAGGTTTACATTTTCAGTTTCTTAATGGTGGTTTTTGGATGGACAGCTTTTTTTTTTTTTTTTTTTTTTGAGATGGTGTCTCGCTCTGTCACCCAGGCTGGAGGGCAATGGCGCGATCTCGGTTCACTGCAAGATCCACCTCCCAGGTTCACACCATTCTCCTGCCTCAGCCTCCCAAGTAGCTGGGACTACAGGCGCCTGCCACCATGCCCAGCTAATGTTTTGTGTTTTTAGTAGTGACAGGGTTTCACCATGTTAGCCAGGATGGTCAGAATCTTTTAATTTTTATAAAGCTTAGTTTATTTTTTTATTTTATGGTTACTGCCTTATCTCTTTGATCTAAGAGATCTTTGCTTACCCCAAAGTCAGGAAAATATTCTACATTGTCTTTTAGAGGCATCACAGTTTTAGTTTTTACATTAAATCTGTCATTAATCTCAAATTAATTTTTGGCATGGTGTGAGTTTGGTTTCAAGATTTACTTTTTTTTTTTTTAAAACATCTTGATAGCCATTTGTGCCAGCACCACTGATGTTTCCTTTTTCCATTAATCCAGTTTCGTATCTTCATAAAAAGTCAATTAACTTTCTATGTATTGGTCTATTTCTGGACTCTGTTCTATCGATTGTCTGTTTTTCTTTTGGTATATTTCTCTTGATTGCTATAATTTCATGAAGTCTTGAGATCAGGTAGTGTGTGTCCTCCAACTTTGTACTTACTATTAGTTTATTAATTTCTACCATGAAGCCTGTTGGATTTTCTCGGAGAATTGTATTGAGTCCAGAACATTTGGGGGAGAATCAACATCTTAATATTGAGCCTCAATATTTCATAATTTTCAATGTAGCAGTCTTGCATGCCTGTTTAAAAATTTATTCTTAACTATTTTATAATTTTACACTACTGTCAATAGAAGTTCTGAATTTGATTTTCCAGTTGTTTGCTGTCAGTATATAGATATACAGTTGATTTTGGATAGTGACTTTGTAGTCTGATAAGTCTGTTTCACTTATTACTTCTAGTGGTTTGTTTATATAGGAAACGAAGGAATTTGCAATTATGTTTCCTGTGACTATCGTTTTACTTCTTTTTTTTTAATCCTTATGTCTTGTCTTGCTTTTTATTGGTTTATTATACTGACCAGGACTTCCACGGTGTTGAACAGAAGTCAGGAGAATGGGCATAATTGCACTGTTTTCAGGCTTAGGTAGAAAGCTTTCAGTAGTCCACCATATGGTATGATGTCTGTAGGATCTGCAGAGAAAACCTTTATCAAAATGAGGACATTCCTTTTAAACTTTGTTTCTTGGGAGTTTTTATCATAACGATGTTTAATGCTGTCAAATGTGTCTTTCTGTATCTGTTGAGATGATTATACAACTTTCTTCATTCTGCCAATGAATTACATTGGTTTCATTTTCAACTTTTAAACTAACTTTACATCCCTGAGATAAACCCCACCTGGTTGTGGTGCGTTCTCCTTTGGGATATTGCTAGAGTTGATTTGTAGGTTTTTTTTTTTTTTTTAAGATTTCTATATTGGTGTTGATGGGAGATATTGGACTTTTGTGTCCTTTTCTTGTAATGTCTTTTTTTGATTTTGGTGTCAAGGTGATATTGGGTGTCATAAAATTAGATGGGAAGTGCTGTCTCCTTCCCTGTTTTTTGGAAATAGCTCTGTGAGATCAGTATGATTTCTTCTTTACATGTTTGACAGGATTTACCAGTGAAGTCATCTGAACCTAGAGGGTTTTGTTTGGTTTGGTTTAAATTTTTTGTGGGAGAATTAAGATTTTTTAAGAGATATTTTCAGATTTTTCGGTTGTCAGTTTTGATAATTTGTGTCTTTTAGGAAAATTTCATTTCATCCAAGTTGTTGGATTTATTGGCATAAAATTGTTCAAAATATTCCTTTAATATCCTTTTAATGTCTATAGAATCTAATCTGTATTGCAGTCTCTTCATATTGGTAATTTGTGTTTTTAGTGTTTTTCCCTGGATCAGTCAGTCTAGCTGGAGGTTTATCAATTCTTTATAAGATCACTTATTTTAGATCATTAATGATCTTTTAGTATAGGGGTATTCAATCTTTTAGCTTCCCTGGGCCACAATGGAAGGAGAAGAATTGTCTTGGGCCACACATAGAATACACTAATGATAAGCTGATGAACCAAAAAAAAAAAAAAAGGAAAAAAATCTCATCATGTTTCAAGAAAGTTTATGAATTTGTGTTGGGCTGCATTCAAAGCTGGCCTGGGCCACAGGCAGCCCTCAGGTTGGACAAGCCTGTTTCAATGTTACTTATTTTCTCTTTTTTTCATTTTCTATTTCATTTATTTTCCGTCTTTTTTTTCTCCCTTTAACTTATTTTCAGTTTATTTCGCTCTTGTTTTATTGCTTCTTAAGAAGGGAGTTAGATCTCTTCATTCCACTTTAGTTTTAGTTATAGTCAACACATTTTGTTTCATTTTGATTCCATTCAAAATATCTCCAAGTTTTCCTTGTGATTTTTCTTTTCATGGACACTTGAGTTATTTAAAAGTGTATTGTTTTTAATTTGTACTACATAGAGATATTGTAGGTATGTTATTGTTGCTGATTTCTAATTCATTTATAGTATAGTTGGAGAACATACTTTCTTAGTGAATTTCCATGTACACTTGAAAAGAATGTGTGTTCTGCAGATGTTGGTTCAGGGTTTTTTTTATTTCTATTTTTATTTTTTTTGGAGATTTAGTTGTGCTCTGTTGCCCAGCAGGCTGGAGTGCAGTGGCACGATCTTGGCTCACTGCAGACTCCGCCTCCCAGGTTCAAGTGATTCTCCTGCCTCAGCCTCCGGAGGAGCTGGAATTACAGACACCTGCCACCAGGCCTGGCTAATTTTTTTAATATTTTTAATAGAGGCGGCGTTTAACCACGTTGGCCAAGCTGGTCTCAAACTCCTGACCTCAGGTGATCCACCCACCTCAGCCTCCCAAAGTGCTGGGATTACTGACGTGAGCCATGGCGTCCGGTGATTCAGTGTTCTTTAGATGTCAGTTAGATAAACTGGTGGAGCTTGTGACTATGCACATCTTCTGTGTTCTTACTGATTTTTTACTCATCCTACAATGTATTGAGAGTTATGTTAAAATCTCCAGCTGTAATTCTAGATCTGTCTACTTAAGCAGTTTTTTCTTAAAGTATTTTGAAGCTTTCATGTGTACACATTTAGGATAGTTAAGTCTTCCTTATAAATTCAGTCTTTCATTTTCATAACATTTTAACCTTTATTTCTGTTAAATGTGTTGATGCCTAGTGAAATTGTTTGACCACACTTTTGCTCCTGTCAAGCCTGGGCCTTTGTTAGTTTGTTCTTATTTGTTAGGTTTTTGCCTGTAGACTTAGACAGTGACTCTTACTCTAGGAAAGGTTCATCCTCATGGGCCTCAGCGACATGTTCTAGGTATACTTGATGAGTTCTCTCCACTCTGCTATGTCCCAAATTTGTGTGATCTCTGGCATCTCCAGTCAGCCCTCAGAAGTGCCAGCCACTCTGCAGAGGCCTTGTGGAGCCTGCCTGCTGTAAGCACTCCCCCCAGCCCTTGGCCCGAGATCTGCAGAGAACTTTTGCATACTCTTTTGAGGCCTCACCTGTATGTAGTTCCCTCTTCTCCAGTACCTTATTCTGTAAGCTTCAAACATGTTAGTACTGCAAGACTCAGCTTAGTGACAGTGACATTGCCTCATTTTTGGAGGTCTCTACCTCTCTCTGGGTGGTCAAGAAACAGCCATTGGGCAGAAAACAGAAGTGTGTGTGAGATTTGCCTTCTGTGTTTTCCTGTTCTCTAATATCACAGTCCTGCTCTGCCTGTGTTCCAATCACCGAAAACAGTTTTCTCAAATATTCTATCCAGTTTCAGTTTTCTTGTTGGTCATGGTGGGAGGTCAAGTCCATCTTGGCTGGAAGACGAGGTCCTTCTGCGTCTTTTTCTCTTTGTCCTTCCACCTTCTTTGGCAATGTGGATTTTCTAAACTTGCCGTATAAGTAAGCATGTGCCTATTTGTGAAGGGAAAGAAAAAAACCTTTTAATTTTTTAAAGCTGTTCTGTTGGTTGCTCACAAGGATCTGAAGGGATTGGTAAGTAGGATGAAAGAAATTCTGTCTTTCACATGGAGACTACCATGTGTGACATTAATAAAAATGAGCATGTCTGTAAGCAAGTAGTTTCACTGAGCTCTGCTAGATTCAGAAGCACTTGAACTTACAACATCGTAGTTTGCAAAACACAGATTTGATTTACCCAGGAACTAAAGTTAAGTAAGCTATGGGTTAATAGAAGGTCTGTGAATGGTACTTAGACTACAATAAGATTGGGGAAGAAAATTCCATTTCCAAATCTAAGATATATCATTCCTTTGTGCCAAGCACATAATGAAGGCAGATATTTAAGGGGGCCCTTAGCACAGAAGCACTGGGTTAGTGAGAAGGCGAGGTGAGCTGTCACACAGCCTTGATGCTAGAATGAGGGTGCCCTGGTAGTATCTTATCAGCCATGACACTGGTGCATGGGAACTTTTTTTTTTGAGACAGGCTCTTGCTTTGTTGCTCAGGCTGGAGTGCAGTGACATGATCATGACTCAGTGCACGCTCAACCTCGTAGGCTCAAGCAATCCTCTCACCTTGGACTCCTGAGTAGCTGGGACCACAGTCTTGTACCACCATACCCAGCTAATTTCTTATTTTTTTAGTAGAGATGGGGGTCTCCTTTTGTTACCTAGGCTGATTTTGAACTCCTGGGCTTAAGTGATTCTCCTGCTTCCTCCTCTCCAAGTGCTGGAATACAGGCATGCCTGACATATGTAAACATTCTAAACTATATGAAAATATGTGAAAAGCTTTGTTATGCATTGTGAGACAACACAGCGGGAATATTTCACCATCTTCCTCAGGTTTAAAAGGAAATAACTTTAAGCATTTGTCTAAATAGCAAGTAATGTTTCAGAGTGGATTCTCTTAAATTCAGCTTGGGCATCTGCAGCATATACACAGCTTGAGCTGTAACCTGATGTAGAGACAGGCAACTTCAGTGCCCACTGTTCTTAGGATCCACTGCTTTTTCACAGCTAAAACCCCCGAGTGGCACTGTTAAGTATTATGTTACTTTAGTCGTTAAACATATAAGCATACCTCCAAAGGTTGAATGTAGGCCACTTGCAGAAAGTAGGCAGAATGCTCATATTTAATTCTTGATGATACTGTGTTTAGCTTTCTTATTCTTTGAAATGTCAGTGAGAAAAAATACTGGCATCTGCACAAAGTAATTTCATTTTCAGTTTACAATATTATTAGTAATTTTATTGTATCATTTCCCTACTTGGACAGAGTGTGAAAATTTTGAGGAGCTTTTCTGACAGAAATGTCTTCATTTGCAACACATTAATGAGATATTATATTTAAATGATTTTATTTAATAATAAGTGTACTTGGTGAACGTGGCATAGAACATAGAAAATAAAACTAATTTAAAATTATTAACTATTACATTTATAAGAAAGTCTTGCTAATCATACCACTGTTCATAATGATTCTGAATAAAGCATTATTTCTTTTACTGAAAACAATTGTAGCTATAACTCAATCATCTAAATTGTCATTAGTTTTATTGCTTTCTAATCCTCTTTAGCTGAAACTTTAATTTTGATTAATTTTCTTTTTCTCCATTGGTTTTGTGTGTGTGTGGAGGTAAAATATTCAGAATATAGAACTTGCCAGTTTTTCTATTTTTACGTGTATACTTCAGTGGCATTTAAGTACGTGTAACATTTTACCTTACCACCAGCATTGCACAGGGTTTCAGTTTCTCCACATCCTGCCCAATATTTGTTTTTCTGGTTTTCTTGGTTTCTGTTTTTTGTTTGTTTTGATAATAGCATTCTAATGGGTGTGAAGTGGTATTGCATTATGGTTTTGATTTATATTTCCCTAGTGACTAGTGATGTTGAGCGTCTTTTCTAGTGCTTATTGGCCATTTGTATATCATCTTTGGAGCAATGTCCGTGTATATGCTTTGCCCAGTTTTGAATTGTGGTATTTGTCTTTTTGGAGTTCTCTTTATAGTCTTGATATTAATTCCTTATAATGTATGTAGTTTACAAATATTTTCTCCATTCTCTGGGTTGCCTTTTACTCTGTTGACAGTGGTTCTTGATGCACAAAAGGTTTTAATTCTGATGAAGTCCAGTTTGTCTATGTTTTCTTTTGTTGCCTGTGCCTTTGATGTTCTATATAAGAAATCATTGCCAAATTCATTGTCGTGAAGCTTTTCCCATTTTCTTCTAAAAGTTTTCTAACTTTAGCTCTTACATTTAGGTCTTTAGTCTATTTTAAGTTACTTTTTGTATTTGGTGTTAGATAAGGGTCCAACTTCATTTTAGCTAAAATTTTATGTATTTTAAAATTGATTATGAAAAGCATGAAATGTTTAGTTGAATAGAAAATTTTGTGCAGTGGAATTAACTGAATCTTTAAAACCTTTTTATTATGGAAATATCTAAACTAATCCACACATAGAAGAATATAATGAGTCCCCCATGTGCCCAGTCCCCAGCATTAATTATCAATATTTTGCCAATCTCGTTTCATTTACATACACACCCCCACACACGTTTTTTCCTAGAAAATTTTAAGTAAAATCACAGATATTATGTCATTTTACCCATAAGTACATAAATGTACATTTCTTAACGTGGTATGTCTTTCTCTCATCACCTGTTTTGTTCTTTACTTTTATACATTATACTATGTCATTATCAGACCTTGTAAAATTAACAAGAATTCCTTAATATGTCATATCCAGTTAATGACTGACTCATTTCTACTCCAGTTGAAGTACAATTTAGGAGGAGGTTTGAGGATATTTTTTAACATTAAGATATAAACTTTTATAACAACTGGTAAAATAATTGTTGCTAGAGTCTAACATTTCTATTGTTAAATTGGAAATTAGTATACATAGACATAGATTCTGCTCATTTTGCTTTCAATCTAAGGTTCACACCTGTAATCCCAGCACTTTGGGAGGCAGTGGTTGGTGGATCACGAGGTCAGGAGTTCTAGACCAGCCTGGCCAATGTGGTGAAACCCCGTCTCTACTAAAAATACAAAAAAAAACTATTCGGGCATGGTGGCAGGCTCTTGTAACCCCAGCTACTCGCGAAGCTGAGGTAGAGAATTGTTTGAACCCAGGAGGCGGAGGTGGCAGTGAGCCAAGATCACGCCACTGCACTCCAGCCTGGGTGACAGAGCGAGACTCCGTCTCAAAAAAAAAAAAAAAAAGAATACTATGCTAGAAAGTCTTCCTGTAGAGACATTTTTAAGAAGCATTATGATAGGCATTGCCTGTGGAAAGCAGGCGTGAATAGATGCCTGGGATCTATCATGAGAGAGACCATTCTTCCTATATCACTTTGTACCTTCACATGTTGCCTTTTGTTTTGGTCTTTTTTTGAGACAGGACCTTGCTCTGTCCCTCAGGCAAGAGTGCAGTGGTGTGACCATAGCTCATTATAACCTTGAAATCCTGGGCTCAGGTGATCCTCTTTCCCAGCTCCCCGAGTAGCGATTACAGTCATACACCCCCATGCCTGGCTCTATGTTGCTATTTTGTATCTTAAAAACCTAATCCTGACTGTGCTGTTAGTCGCATGAATCTGTGCACATACATGCAAACAAGTACATGTAAAACTAGTGAAATCTGAATAAGCTTCTTGGATTATATCAATGTCAGTTTCCTGAATCTAACAATGTATGATACTTATGCAAGATGTCATCATTGAGACAAAGCGAGTAAAGGATATGTGAGATCTTCATAGTATTTCTTATGACTGAAAAATAAAAAGTTTTTAAAACTAAGTTATAATAACAAAGAACTCTGTGTCAAAACTAAAATATAAAGTTGAAATGTCAATTTTATTTTTTAGGAATCTGGTGGATAGTAACAAACTTTGGTGAAATTTCAGGAACCCCAGCCATTGAAATGGATGAGGGAACCTATATAAAAGCACTCCACAATGGTCTTTTTACCCTGGGAGCTCCACACAAGAAGGTTTGTGTCTGGAAGGGAAAATCTTGCCGCAAGTGTAGATTTTAGGACATTCATTCACTTAGGCCAAACTCTAACTAGTCTCAAACGTTTTCCAAAGGAATGGAACCATTGCTTTTGATTATTCCATTTTTTTTTAATTCCTTAATATTTACCAGCCATTGGCAAGTCCCTCTTTCTAATATAAGCGTTTCAAAACATTCCGTATAGTTCCAGAAGAATATCTTTGGAAATCAAAACAATATGAATAATTAATATAGTAAGTGGAAAGAAAAAAGAAAGTCTATTTGTGTCAAACATGTTTGAATTTCTTTTTTATTCAGACCTATTACCAAAACTAACCTGCGTGCATTTAACAATTTGAAGTGTCCTCATTTTCTTTAGCCCATTAGAGGAAGCACTAATGAGATACAAAATAATTAGAAGATAAAAAGCAGGATCATTTCATCAGCAAGGCCATCCATTGAATAAATGAAAGCATTTAGCTTTTTTAAATAAGTGCTTCTTTATGACTGTATTTTAAAACATAAAGAGAAGCTATCTCAAAAGTTATTAAATAAGCATTATATCACCCTGTCTTACTCAGTGTATAAAATTAGCACTGTAGTTAAAAGGTAAAATAGATCTTGATTCCAAAGATACAGTATTACAGTGACGTCAGTATATCTGAATATTCTTACTTTTAATTGCAGAAGAAAATAGCCACTTTTTTAAAGAAAATAATGTCTTCCTATTTATAGCAAATGTCAAATTTATTTTCAAATGTTTTTTCTCCAATAGTTGATGAGGGCCCTAGTCCTCCAGAGCAGTTTATGGCTGTCAAATTATCTGATTCCAGGTGAGCTTATGTTGTAATATAATTAGTAACCAGTTATTTTAAAAATTTAATTTTATTCATTAAAAATTTTAGTATCTGTCTTAAGCCCATGGTAATTTTGATATAAAAAATGAAATAGCTTTTTTGAAAAGTAGATTTTATGATCTACATTTAGTGGATTTCCTATCAATATATAATGCTAGGCTGGAAAAAAGATATGTAAGTTAAAAAATGAAGATTAGTAATTTCACACACCAAATAAGATAGATTAAAAAAAATCAAATAGTACAAAACCTGTTTCACTGTTGCTATGATATTTAAACTCACTGTTTGGAAGTCTAAAGACAAACAGGAAGACTCAAAAAAGGAATATTGTTGAAACCAGCAGAGAATGTTACAGCATCATAACGAACGAAAGAATATTTTTACTCACTATTTTTACAGTATTTTATAAAGTAGCCATTTTATTCTCACCTTGTGCAGAAGTATAGAATGATTCTTTGGATAAAAGATACTGAAAGTGAATTTACATATTTTAGTAATTGGTTACATCAACATGATAATGATTTCTGTTATATAATCATTAACGTATAAAGGAGTAAAAGTTGATTCTGGCATCCAAGGAGATTCTTGGTAAGGTAAAAGAAATCATAATTTTAAAAAATCACATTAAGATGATTATTTCTATACTTTCTTTGAAAGTCTGATGAGTAGGGTGAAAGACAAAGAATAAAAGCAGAGGAAGAAAAAATTCAATAGTTTTAAACTGCTTTACAATTATAAACAAAAAGGATTATAAAGAAAATTAACTGACAAATGAGGAAAATATTTGCAACAATCTTAATAGGCAGTGAGTTCTTACTCTTCACATGTATCTTGTATAGAATCCATAGCACTGAAGACCCCAGTAGAAAAATTGCGAACAATCAGATCTGAATAGAAAAATGGACAAAGGACATTACCAGATAATCTAAAAACTAAAAAGGAAAGGAAAAAAAAAAACAGTTGTTATTCTTGTTAATTACTAAAATGCAAATTAATAGAATACTGCTTTTTCCATATCAGGTTTTCAAGTATTTTTTTGGAGTCATAATATTTAAAAAAAAATCCATGATACAAAACATACTCTGGTAATTTGAGGTAAGAATGTAAATGGAAGCAGCATTTTCTTCAAAACAGTTTGGTGACATAAAGTTTTATTAATTTATTATTGAAGTTTATAACTAAAGAGATATAATTGAAGAATGATGAATTTTGAAAATATTTGTTATGTAATATATAACGTACAATGTTTATATTAAAAAAGCAAAATATAAAACTAAATTTAAAACTGCACTGTCCAATATGGCAACAACTAGTCACATGTAGCTTTTTTTTTTTGGAAGGCACAGAGTCTCACTCTGTCACCCAGGCTGGAGGGCAGTGGTGTGATCATAGCTCACTATAACCTAAAATTTCTGGGCTCAAGCACTCCTCCTGCATCAGCCTCCCAAGTAGCTGGTATTACATGTGCACACCACCATGCCCAGCTAACTTTTTAAATTTTGTGTAGAGATGGGGTCTCACTATGTTGTCAAGGCTGATCTTGAACTTCTTGCCTCAAGCAATTCTCCCATTGCCTTCCCAAAACACAGAGATTACAGGAGTGAGTCACCACTCAGCCACATGCATCTTTTGAACACTTGGAATATGTCCAGTCTGAAATTTTTGATATGTACACACCCACACACATACACATATCATGTTTTGATGTCCTATAATTAATTTTCTCTCAGTTTTTAACTTTCATCTATCTTATAAATGTACACAATTGCCTTGAAATCTGGCTATGAAAAATATCTTGGTATAAATTCAGATGAACTTGTTGAGCGTTCAGATGCAATTGTACCAAGAGAACAATGGGAACCAGTCTTTCAAAATGTAAGTGCTGTTATGGTTTATAAAAACTTCCTGTCAGTTTAACAGAAAGTCTGTAACAGTCAATCATAATATATTTAAAAAGAAAAACTAGGATGTAATAATATAATACATTAAACTGGAATAAATCAGTAAGAACATAGAGCCTTAAAGAGATCTCAAAATAGAGTGCAACAAAAATAGCATTAGTACTTTTCCCCACAATTATTTCTGTATACCCTTAGTGCCTAGATGTGGATCTCATTTCCATTGAAGAACCAGTCAATTTTAGGTCACAGAGTAGGAAAACAGAATAGTTTCTAAGTATCTTCTTTGTAGCAGAAATCATGGATGCTTTCAGAAACATTACAGACTGTAAGTGAACAGTGGAGCTAGCTAAGACCAAGTTGTGACAATTTGCGTATAAAATATAAATAGTAATAATTCATTAAAGTAAATTATCTCTAAAACACTTTCAGTTCATAAGCTTAAAATAGTTTATGAAAAGATAGTTTTAATATAAGAAGAAAAAAGATAATATACTAATTCTTAATTTTAGTAAGTAGACAGTTGTAGCGTATGGATGTTTTGTTAAATCTTTGTTGATACAGAATACATAATTTCCTTTTTCTGTTTGTGTGACAAGTAAAGATTGAACAAAAATATGCGAGTGTTAAACTGTCTTTAAAAAGTAGATAACTATATCAAAAACAGTAAGGACCAGTGGGCACCACGCAGAACAAGCAAATAGAAGATAAGCTCAGCTTTTGAGTAGCAGCTTTGGTAGTATACAATAGTGAACTGAAAATAGGAACTCAGCAGTGTTTTCTAAGATGACAGATTAAACAAACATCCCACCAGAAAGAGGTAATCACTTAGACTAATTTCCTCATCTCCTAGGATAAAATCTTAAGTCAATGACTTGAAAACTATTTTGACCCAATCCATTGATAAATGCATTTTTACATTGCAGCCCAGCACATACATATGTGTAACTGAAGCAAGAGTTGCACTTAACAATACTTACTTATCCATGTGTTATGCACCTTGATATTTCTTATTCTCTTTTACCCCTTCCTCTGTGTGTCTGTGTGTATTCCTTTTCCTCCCCACCCACCCAATACTGTTCAGTAAACACTGCATTGATTTCATTACCTGCTAATGTGTTGCAACCCCTTTGACATGATCCTACTAGTTATGATGAGATGCTTCTAATAAAAGTTACACCAGTAGAAAATGCCAATATTTCATAAGACCAAGATGATAACTTAGATAGAACTAATAATACAACACTTTAGGAAAGTTCATTTCATTTTATTTTTAGGAAGGACACTAAGTTTCAAAAATTTAAATTTAAATGAAAGAGGGTCTTAAAACTCTATTGCAAAAAGGACTCAGCTGAATAATCTGTGGCACAGGTTTAAATCACCTTGGACCACGCCGCCATGTTCCAGGGCTCACCAGGAGCCATCCAGATCAGAGACCACCCAGCCCTTGTGACTTGACTAAGAAATTAAATACGTGTTATCAGCACGTTTTTAACTGGATGTGATACAAATTTACCACATTTTGAAATCATTGTATTTATAAATATTTTGTCTAAATGTTATGGTATTCCAAGTTTTCCAAAAGAATCAACCAAATACAGGTTATAAATAAATGTTATATTTGTTACAGGAGTTAAGCTAACCAAATTTATAACCCAGATTTAGATACACAAGAAAATCAGTTTTTAAAGTTTTGTTTAATAGAAAGCAGTGTAATACATCAAACATTAAACAACTAAAAATGTATAAGAATATTTATTTTCACACACAAAAGTCCCCCAGACATTGATTCTTAAATTCAGAACACCAAAGGCATTGTATATACCTTTTCATGTTTTCTAATTGTGAAGAAAATAAATTTTACTTAAAATGCTAATATTTGAATAAACTATGCATTCATAATTATGTTCTTGTCTTTAAAGTTAATTTTTGAAATAGAACTAAATCAGTTTTATCTTCAGTAGATCTTTTAGAAAGGAAGCAATCCTACCTCATCTAATTAGAATTTAGTCCTACTAGGAAGATACACTACAAATGTTTATTGTGGTAATCTTTGAATAGTAAAATGAAAGGTGATTTTGGTTTCCTTTTCTATATGTTTTGTATTACATTTTTCAGGTTTTTCTCTAAGTTCTTTTCTGTGATTTTTAAATCAGGGAGGAAAAATTAATTCAGTCTAAACACTTAATGTTTGTTCTACAAGAAGTATCCTCATGGCTATTTTGTTATTTTGTTTCACTTAGGGGTAAATGGCTTTGTTGGCCTCAAATAGCTGCTTTATTAGATGCAATGAAGCAGGGGACATAGAAGCAAAAAGTAAAACAGCAGGAGAAGAAGAAATGATCAAGGTAATGATGACATTTTATAAAGATGACTGCATTCACACATGCGATGTGACTGTATCTCTTCAAAATGTTGTCATCATTTACTGTCACTTTAAAGATTTAGTTAATAGCTTTTTATAATGTGGTGTTTCAAATAGACTTATTTTTAATTATAAATCTCATAGCTGATGGATTGTTTATACAATGTGGTAGAGAAATCAGTGCATCAAGGAGCTACCTTGCCATTATCTCCATGGATTAGTATCGTTTTACTGGTAGTTCCACATGCTCTTTTTAAGCTTTCATTTTCTTATTTCTTCTATTTTAAAATCTAATTTTTAAAATAGATAACATGTACACGTGGTCCAACATTTTTAAAGCATATGAAGTAAGATGAAGACAAATGCCTGCCATACATCTTACTCACGTGTGTCCCAGCTCCTGTTCCTCTTTCCTTTGTTTTGTTTTTTATAGCCTCCTAAAATTTCTTTATAAACATATGAATATATTCATAATTTTCAACTGTTTTACACTAAAGGAAGCCTCCTCTATAGTCTTCTTGACTTTGATTTTTTTTCCTTAAAATTGTATCTTGGAGAGTTTTCTACTATTAGTTTGAATGTAGAAAGTTTTCTCTTTTTCTTGCTTTTCCTCTCTTTCTCTCTCTTTTTTAACAGCCACATAATATTCCATTTTAGGGATATACCTTAATTTATTTAGCCTTTTATAGATGGAAATTTAGGCTGTTTCCAGTCTTTTGCTCTTATGAACAGTGCTGCAGTACATAACATTGAATATGCATCAATTTGTAGATGTGCGGGTGGACCTGAAGATAAATTTCCAGAAGCAGCTTTACCAGGTTGGGGTATACCTGTTTGTATTTATGTAATGCTTGAGCTTCTGTGATGATAATCACGCTATGAAACATAAAAAATCATAGCAGAACTTCTGGGGCCTTATCCCTTACATTTTAAAAATATTTTTACTAATAGTACCCGTCTTCTTTGCATTAGGAGAAATATGAATCACATAAAACATGATTTTTATTTTATTTTTAAAATTTGTGTGCCTCACTAAGCTGAAAATAAAAGTTGCTTATTCCAGGCTAAATTCCCTCATCCGTAGTCAGATGCATTATCCATTGCACCAGTGGCCTGTGCCCTCCTTAATCCTACTCTTTGTTTACATCATTGTAAAAGTTACACAGACATCTTCATATCAAGGTGAAATTCTAAATAATACTGTTAATATAACCTATATAAATCAGGTAGTTAACTGGAATTTGATGAAAACATTTAAGGCTTAATTTTTTAGTCTCACAAATGCCACTGATCTTTAATGATAAACATATACCAGGATGTGTCTAAAGAATAACTCCCCACTTCTTGACACATGGTTTTTCTGTGTCTTGGGATTCCATCACTATACTGACCATCGTGAACCTTGCTTTGTTTGTCTCTGTTGAGAATCACAGGTTGCATCCAGTCTGACCCATATTTGCTCTGTAAGGCATTGTGGGGGCCAGAGTGGAAGGCTCTAAGAGAGGGGGCAAATACCTTTTCTAAAATGCCCTTCGTTCTTATAATTAGAGCATAAAAATTTATGTTACATTTTTCTCTACTACCAGGCAATTTAAAAGCATCTAGAAATTCTCTGTACGTGCTACATGTTAGATATCCGATCATATGTTTGATTTTATTTTTAGAATACTCTTGATTTCAGATAATTTCAAATCTAAAGCTCAAACAGTTTCAATCTAAAATGTAGGTGTTTTCCTACAATTAGAGAAGTGAAATGTTATATTTTTTCATTGCATGCATCCGGCACATGCGTTGTAGTCTTGAATTTCCATAATGCTCCTGTGAGGTGGATGTGAGCTCAGCCTTACAGACAGGAAGACAGCCCCTGACCCTCCTTACATCCTCGTGGTTTTTGTCAGTCAGTTCATGGAAATCACAGTGATTTCAAGGTATGGTAAGATAGGATGTGTACCCACCCCAGCTGACTCCAGAGGCCACTCTCAGTATTTCATAGCACATTGCTTCTCAGGAAACAGGTCATTGAGGAAATGCAGATGGGTTTGTGACTTACATTTATCTTTACTTATTTATATTTTATTGTATCATGTTTAAATTATTTTTCATCTGGATATCATCACAAAAGGATTATTGAAGGCAGTTGCAAATATATGTGCAGTGCTTGGCACTTATACAAAGATACAAAGATACTTACACAAAGATTGTGTTTTTCACTATTTAAAGAAATTTTCAGATGAAATACAAAGTTTTCTGGGTCTCTTTGGTTAGTCAAGTACTTGGAAGCTCTGAACAGTGATTATTTAGGACTCTTTTCGTACCATTTGATTACAGGCTGTCCTACTCTCTGTCAGCCTTTCACCTTTATGACCTTGCCTTGTCTACCAGAACACAGATCCCTCTTACTAAAGGTAGCATTGTGCTACAGACCCTAGCAGGGAATGTTTTCAGGTCTGGGACCCCCCTAATCAAAGCTGTCACAAAGATGTCATTGGCACAAACACGTTATTTGTCATCACTTTCTAAGCAGCACTGGAACTGGACTCTGGCCACAGAGATCCCTTAGGAGACATGAGTCCTTGCCATTGCCAGTTGCTTGTTCTGCGGGTGATCCTAATTGATGAATGCAGATCAATTAACTTATGACATGTGATAGTAAACATCTATCCAAACTTAAGAGGATATAAGAAGCTAGTAAAAGAGGTGGGTTCCAATTAATTAAAAACAAGTTGGTAATGTTAAAAATTTTAATACTTTGGTAATAGTCTGTGCAATGTAAAATAGCTATTACGCTTTCAATCTAATCAAATAAACACTTGTCTACTAGGGATAATTTGATCCTAGTGTATTCACTTGGAGGACAAAGTTAAATTAATGATTGTTTTATTGCCTAGCAGGATCTGATGTGTAAAATGTTTCTGAAATAATTTTGTCTGTAGTGTTTCTGACACAAGGGCTGTGGAGGAAGTATGTAATAGCACTTACTCATATAGATTATATATATGAAGTAAAAACACATAGCCAGAACCAGTCTTTTTCTGATTATAGTTGCTCAGTTAATTTTTGCTTCTGCTTAAGAAATCATCTCGAATGTTCTTATGTGATAGGTAAAGTGGGGAAGGGAGAAGATAAACATATAACCCATTGGATTCTCTTTTCCAATAACTAGATTAGATCCTGTGCTGAAAGAGAAACCAAGAAAAACAATGACATTCCAGAAGAAGACAAAGGAAATGTAAAACAATATGAAATCAATTATTTGTATGTATGCTTTTCCTTTTAGACCTACAGATTTGATATTGAAGTTCTTCTCAAAGTGCTTTCAAAATAAATTACCTGATTAGCTGCGGATGGTGGTGCATGTCTGTAGGCTCAGCTACCCGGGAGGCTGAGACAGGAGGATTGTTTGAGCCCAGGAGTTCAAGGTTGCAGTGAGCTCTGATCAACACTGCACTCCAGCTTGGGTGACAGAGCAAGTCCCTGTCTGAAAAAGTGAAAACTGATGGACAAGAAGAGGCAACACAATGTAGCTCTTGGATAGAGCACTGAGCTAAATGCTTTTCTTTTCTTGAGGGTTCAGTTTAACTAATCATCTTACCAGCTCCCAAAGCTAGTCACTCGGGTTAGTCAATCTCTCTATTCATTCATAGAATGGGGGTGATGCTAGTCAAATGCTGTGCTATGGCCAGGACACAGAGGACTCCAGCCAGCATGCCCTAATAGAAGTGGGGCCTTCTGCTACCCAATCAATGAGTAGCCCTCCTCTTGAGAGGTCACGAAGGTCATCTTTGTTGTTCAAAATCTCCAGCTTATTAAAAAAAATACAATTAGACATTTTTTTCTCCCCCAAGATGGAGTCTCGCTCTGTCCCGAAGACTGGAGTGCAGTGCCACGATCTCGGCTCATCGCCACCTCCACCTCCCAGGTTCATGTGATTCTCCTTTCTCAGCCTCACGAGTAGCTGGGACTACAGGCACACGCCACTACGCTCAGCTAATTTTTGTATTTTTAGTAGAGACGGGGTTTCACCATGTTGGCCAGGCTGTTCTCGAACTCCTGACATCGAGTGATCAGCCTGCCTTGGCCTCCCAAAGTGCTGGGATTGCAGGTGTGAGCCACTGCACCTGGCCTACTATTAGACTTTTTTACTAAGTGAAAAAGAAATTAACAGTATTTATAAATTTAATAGTAAATATGTATATTCAGAGTTTGAGGTATTTTTCAATGAAGACATTTTCTTTGCAGAAAGAAATTTCAGAGCTTCCAAACCCACAAACTTAAAATAAGTAAAGAAGACATTAAAATTCTTAAAAACGCTCAGAAAGATGGATTTTTGCATGAGACGCTTCTGGACAGCTAGCTATTTATTTACTTATTTTCACTATTTTCAGTAGCCAATAGAAATGGCATGTAGAAAACCTATATTCTCTTAAATTACTGTAGTTTCCACATTTTTGTCTTTATTTCTGATTTATGAATGTGGCAATATTACCTAGAGAGGACATCATGAGTTTGGGAAAAGACTGTCAAGAAAGAATATCTAAAAATTATAACCGATTCTAAGTATGTATTTTAAGAAATTGAGGTTTGACTGTATCTACTTCATAAATTTATCATTATCTTTTTATAATTATTAGAACCAGAGTTAGAAAAAAGCAGTTTGACTAATAAAAAAAGTATGTGGATTCTGTTAGTGTAGTTCAGGTTCCTTAAAATAAGTATAGATCAACTAAAAAACTAAGTATAAAAGCTAAACAAGTGAAATAGAAGCAGTTTTATTGTAAGATTTGGAAGAGTGCAGGGTGTTTATCATAGCACATTATTAATACTTATTACTCTTCCTATGTAGACAAGTAATGTCCTAGATTTACAATATAGAAAAACAGGTAGAGACGTTTAGCTGTGAGTGTACAAGTATAAATCCATTAATTGCCAGATTTTGATAATCACCAGCCGCTCATTCAAGTCCTATGTTGAAAAATTACTCCTACCCTTTTTTTACATTACTTGATAAATGCAATGTTTAATTACATATTTCCTGTTAACTAGCTGGTAGAATTCATACCTACAGTCAGTAAATAATGTTAAGAATTTTTTCCAGCTGAGCAAATGAATATGAATCTAGTTGTAAGAAATCAAGAAGAGGATATAAAATATAATCAGGGTGTGGACTCTAAAATGGAATAAGCTCTATGTCCTGTAACGTTTTTCGCTTGTAATAATACAGCATTCTCACCCTGTTAAATGGAAATTTAGAGCACCCTTAAATTCCGGAATAATTAAAATTGCTATTTGGATTGAAAAAGCCCTTAGTCAACATTTATTGAATATTAGAAAATAACTTTTATAAGATTAGAATCAATTTTTTATAGAAACCAAATTTAAAAGTATACATATTTTAACATAAGTGTTTTGGTAAAACAATAATCAAAATCAAACACAGAGTATTAAAGCTTTTTATATTTATTAGTAGTTGAATATATATGGCATGTTTTACATAGATTAATTTTACTATTTTTCTTTGTTTAAACAAGAGAACCAAATTGAAAGCCGACAGATACTGCAAATGACTGGGATTTTTGTTTCTGCCTTATCTTTTTGTTTTTTTTTTCTGAGTAAAATATTCAGAGGGAATGCTTTTACAGAGTTCTTGAATTGTTGTGAAATTATTGTTTAGCTAGTAGCTAGTTTAACCAGGATTAAACAAGTTTAATCAGGATTCTTCATGGATGTACTTTTTAGCTAACTACAGTTTTTCACATGGAAATGAACCTTACAGTACACACTTAACCTACCATAGAATTTTTTTTTTTTGGATTTCCTGTCCTGAAGAATGAACTGTACTAGAAACCAATTCTTTCTGCGCTACTTGTTGAATCTTTCTTACTGGACCGTATTCTTACTTTACTTTATACAATAGATGCTTAATCAGTGCCTTTAATGGGAAGTTAGAAACTCCAAATCCAATCAACAAGTCTTTGATTCTACCTCCTAAGTACTACCCAGATCACAGACAATCCAAATATCAGAACTAGGTGGCTGGGCAGAGAGGACAAGTCATCTATTAGGGAGTGGGACAGAAAGTGGAAACACTATAAAGGAGCAAGTAGGCTCAGAAAAGAGGCGAGAGTAGTACTGGGGAAACTCCCTACTGAGGAGAGGTTTGCCACAGTGGATATGTATGTGATGCTTTTGTCCTCGTGGACTGGAATGGAAGCTGATAAAGAAGTTCAGATGCTACGTTTTGCTTAGGTCTGCTTTGTTGTAGCCTGTCTCTTTCAGAGTTTCTAAACACAATATTCCTGTGGCATCTAACGCTAGTGAGAGCTCCAAATCTAGGCTGTGTATCAGATGCCACGGGAAATTCTGCCTCAGGACTGAGGTTGGTTCAAGCATCTGGATGATGTCAAAAGTCCACGTTGTGTGTTGGCCAAACCTGAAAGACCCTATCTAGTTCTAGCCTTTAAATTCGTTCTGTCACCAAATCTAGAGTTACATGGCATCTGTACAAGCTAGGTAGCTGAGGCATGGGATCAGCCCTATAAAGGAGCTTTTGGAGCTTTTGTTGTAGGTCTAGCTTCAACTTGGAACTCCAGTTCCAATAGCTGGACTTTCTCTCATCGTGTGTTTTGATCCTTGGATTGGGAACAAAGTAACCACTCTGATCCCACAAAGCAGTGTTTCTGGTTCCCAACTGGTGACTATTTTGCCTCCCAGGGGACATTTTTGCTTTTCACACTGGAATATGTTGTTAGAGGGTAGAGGCTAGGGATGCTGCAAAGCATGTGGCAGAATCCTGTTACGCCCAGAATGCTAACAGTGCCAAGTTTATGGAGCCTTCCCACCCAAGGGCTTGGTCTATTCCTTGCTTTTGCCAGCCCCCTAACCCTTAAACACAACAGTTCAAATCTATATGCATAAGCATCTCCTAGGGACCTGAACGTTTCCAATATCGACTACTGAGACCCATCCGTAGAGATGCAGGCTTAGGAGGTCTAGGATTGGGCTCAAAATTTGCATTTTAACAAGTACTCCAGGTCATTCTGAAGCAAGTGATACAAACCACACAATGAGGAACACCGCCTTCAAGAGACTAAATCTTGCTTCCCAACACTAGCTTCCTATCTGAGACAATCTGCCTGCTGACTGGCTTTCCTGGCACAAACGTTCTTCATGTAGGCACAGTGTGTTCCTGGACTCCATGTCAACCCATTCACCCTCATGTTCCCTTGGTTCCTGTCCCCAGTACAGTGAGCAGAACTTATTACAGATCTTCACAACAGAAGATACAGATTTAAAATAACTTGCCTGTTCCCGTGGACTTTATCCACTAGTGAAGGAGGACAAGTGGACAAGGGGAGAGGGTAGGTGGGGGCTCCTTCCCTATTCCTCCCATTCCACTTTATACAAACCCCAGCTAGACCACTGGGAGAGCAACGGAGGTTAAGAATGACTGCATCTAAATATTGTCATCTGGTCCACTCTTCTTCCATCTTGTACACAAGAATATCATGAGTTTTGTTTAAAGCACCGCTGAAACCAACATAAACTCTGGCTTAGCATGCCCCTGACAGATCAGTCTAGTAATCTTGTCAAAACCAAGATTACCTAAAAGCACTAACCAAAGGAAAAGCTCCTTCGCCCCAACCTATGACTGCTCACATTTTTCAGATTGAATCATTTCAATTGTATTTTTAGGTTCATTGACTCTTTACCACCTCCAAGCTGCTCCTGAACACAACTGATTATTATTTTTTAATTTTGAAAACTTTCTCACTTCTAGAATTTCTACTTTAGCCTTTGTTATTATTGTAGTTTCTTCTTCTCTGCTGTGATTTCCTATCCATTTATTTTAAGGGTTTTTGGGGTTTTGATTTTAGTAAGAATTACAATAACTACTTTAAAAATCCACACTAATTCCAACATCTGGGTCATCTCGAGATCAGTCGCTATTGATTGCCTTTTTCTTTGAATATGTTTCTTTATGTGTTTGATATAATGAGAATGAATTCTAAAGATTTTAAAACAAATTTTGTTTTGTTCCTCTGTAAATTTTGATAATTTTTTGTTGTACTATTTTGTTTGATTTTTTTTTCTATTTTATACTTTACAATATATTTTCCTCCAATGATTTTAACATTTCCATTTCTCAACATATTTATGTTTATGTTAAAAATTAGTCAAAGTAGCTTGATGCACTGACTCCCATCTGTAATCCCAGAATTTTTAGAGGCCAAGGCAGGAGAGTCACTCGAGCCCAGGAGTTGGAAACCAGCCTAGACAACAGGGCAAGACCCTGTCTCCACAAATAATTATTAGGGTGGTGCAAAAAGTAATTGCGGGTTTTGCCATTACTTTCAATGGCAAAAACCGCAATTATTCTTGCACCAACCTGATAAAAAATAAGCTGGCTATGGTGGCCTCTGCCGGTGGTCTCAGCTATTTAGGAAGTGAAGGCAGAGGTGGGAGGATTGCATAAGCCCAGGACTTCCAGACAAGCCTTAGACCCTGTCTCTATGAGAAAAAACAAAAATTAGCTGGGCCCGTGTACCTGTCTTACTAGATACATGGGAGTCAAAGGCAGAGGTGCCAGAATCACTTGAGCCCAGAAGCTCAAGGCTGCAGGGCACTGTGATTGTGCCACTGCACTCCAGCCTGGGTGATGGAGCACGACCCTGACCCAAAATAATAATTATAATTACAAAAAGGAAAGACCTAGAACACCAGGTTAGGGTTAAGTATTCTAAAATTTAGCTGACTTATGCTGTTCTGTATAAAACAGGTTGCCACAGAAAATATAGCATGCCCAGTTAATTTTAAATTTCAGATAAATAAATACTTTTTTCAGTGTAAGTATATCCCATGCAATATTTGGAACATGCTTATACTAAAATATTATTCTTTGTATATCTGAAATTGAAATTTAACTGGGTATTACATAATTAGAGCAGCCTGACCATAAAAGATATGTAGGCTGATCAAAATTCTACTTAAAACTTCAAGCTTTATAATAAATGCATTATTAATCAAGAACTATTATTTACTGAGACCTGTGTAGATCCCCATATTTATCTTTTTAAATGTGAATCTAGGAAAGCTACATAAAGAACATTTATAGAAATAAATGACTGTTCTATAGCTGAAAGGAAAACTCTAGCTTTTATTTTTCTCCCTAAATTTAAGCTTTATTCTACATTTGTATAAACAATAAAATTACAGCTCAACTTTGGAAACAGAGATCATAATATAAAAATAAAGCAAAGATCCCAGAAATATTTAACAGGCAACAAATCTTTCACATCATCTTACTATAGCAACTAAACATATAATAATTTAGAATGATCCATTAATTATAAGTAAAGAATAAATTCTTTTACAAAGCATAACTATTAATATTATTGACCATCATAAGAGCAAATATTTTAAGTAAAACACCATGAATACTTTACAGAAAGGAGCGAGTTGCAGACACAGTCATTCTTGGATTTCTTTCAACACCAGGCTTTCTTCCCTTTTGGCCTGAACTGGGAGTTGAATATTTCCTCTCTTTTCCCTCTAGTCTCTGAAGCATCTTTTGTACTAGAGGTATGTGCAGAGACTTTCTGGAAATTTGGATTTGTAAATTGTGCTGTTGTATCTTCTAGGCACTGCAGTGATCCAGATATAGAGCTGTTGCTCTCGCTTATATAAGTGCAACATTTTGATTCAAAAAAGGAAGTAAAAGGAAGAGAGTTGATTACATTTGGCTACTGACATTAATAATAATAAATAATAATTGTACTTCTAATATAAACATCTGAAAGTTTTAGTTCTAAGAATGGCTGTCCACATAAGAAAATTATGTAAAAATAATTAATGCCTATTATAATTTCTTTAACCAATCAAAAAGTATAATTTAAGGATGGCTGTATAAGGATCAAATTGCAGCAATTGTTAAAAGTAGATATTAGTCATATTTATTAAGTGACACACAGTGATACTGAAGGCACTTATTTCTCAAGAAACATCATTTTTTCCCAACAAGATCATACTACATCGTAGACATCAAATGAAAATAAGCTTTAATTTTCACCACAGGAGAGCGACAATCAGAGAACTGAGGTGGTACAGATCCATTAGAGGACGATATTCATGAGTCAGTCTCTACTGTAGGACAGAGCAAGAATTTTAAAAAAGAATCTTGGTGAAGGCTCCTTTTCAAAAAAATACAAAGATTAAAGCCTTTGAAACGTAAATTATTTTTTTCAGTTATTACATTGAGGACAAAGTTATAGTTTTAAAGTTAAGATTTTTATAACTATCCCTAAAATTGATTCTCAGTGACTCCCTTGTTCTACAAATGTTAAGGAAAAAGTCAAGATGAAGATGTGTTAAATATTTTCCTGTTTTTAAAAATCAGTTTCAATATAAGGTATACTCAAATAATGGTGAATTAAATGACAATGAAAGTAAGTAACAGCAGATGCTCCCTCATCAACATGCCTTGAAATTAAAGGTTTATAAGGTGCATAAGGGCAAAGTTTTTGATGTTTCCATTACATTCACAAAAGTATCTGAGGCACGTACACGTACAGCATGAAGTTCACTAAGTGCTTGCAACATAACCAGCACTAAATTGTGTTGAATAAATAAATGAATATTTTTGTATAGCATCTGTTCAAAATTTCCGATATAAAAATGAAAATAATCTGAAAACATGCAAAACTGAAATTTCCCGCAAACAGCTGCCAATTCGTACAAACAATAAGATGAATTTCAAAAGGAGTACATGACAATAAAATCAAGTTTCAAAATGGCTGGCCTTTTTAGAAAAACCCATGTTCAGAAAAAGGAATAAGACATCAAATGTTTTGAGAACCAAAATTTTACTGCTGTTTCTCTAACACTCTGTTGTTAACCTGAGCCGCCATCCTCTTACCGTCAATAACAAATTTTCATCATAAAATACAAGAAACAGGCCGGATGCCGGTCAATAACAGATTTTCATCATCAAATACAAGAAACGGGCAGGGCACACTGGCTCACACATGTAATCCCAGCTCTTTGGGAGGCTGAGGTGGAACACTTGAGGTCAGGAGTTTGAGACAAGCCTGGCCAACATGGGGAAACCTCATCTCTACTAAAAATACAAAAATTAGCTGGGTGTGGTGGCAGGCTCCTGTAATCCCAGCTAATCAGGAGGCTGAGGCAGGAGAATCACTTGAACCCGTGAGGTGGAGGTTACAGTGAACTGAGATCAAGCCACTGTACTCCAGCCTGGGTGACAGAGCAAGACTCTAACTTAAAAAAAAAAAAATACACAACATAACAGAATCTGTGGGACACATTCAAAGCAGTTTGTAGAGGGAAATTTATAGCACTAATTGCCCACAAGAGAAAGCAAGAAAGATCCAAAATTGACACCCTAACATAACAATTAAAAGAACTAGAAAAGCAAGAGCAAACACATTCAAAAGCTAGCAGAAGGCAAGAAATAACTAAAATCAAAGAAGAACTGAAGGAAATAGAGACAAAAAACACCCTTCAGAAAATTAATGATTCCAGGAGCTGTTTTTTTGAAAAAATCAACAAATTCGATTGACAGCTAGCAAGACTAATAACAAAAGAGACAAGAATCAAATAGAGACAAGAATCAAATAGGTGCAATAAAAAATGATAAAGGGGATATCACCACTGATCCCACAGAAATACAAACTTCAATCAGAGAATACTATGAACACCTCTACGCAAATAAACTATACAATCTAGAATAAAAGAATAAATTCCTTGACACATCCTCCCAAGACTAAACAAGAAAGAAGTTGAATCTCTGAATAGACCAATAACACGCTTTGGAATTGTGGCAATAATCAATAGCTTACCATTTAAAAAAGGTCCAGAACCAGATGGATTCATGCTGAATTCTACCGGAGGTACAGGGAGGAGATGGTACCATTCACTATGAAACTATTCTAATCAATAGAAAAAGAGGGAATCCTCCCTAACTCATTTTATGAGGCCAGCATCATCCTGATACCGAAGCCTGGCAGAGACACAACCAAAAACGATAATTTTAGACCAATATCCCTGATGAATATTGATGCAAAAATCCTCAATAAAATACTGGCAAACAGAATTCAGCAGCACATCAAAAAGCTAATCCACCATGATCAACTGGGCTTCATCCCTGAGATGCAAGGCTGGTCCATCATACACAAATGAATAAACGTATTCCAGCATATAAACAAATCCAAAGACAAAAAGCACATGATTATCTCAATAGATGCAGAAAAGGACTTTGACAAATTTCAACAACCCTTCATGCTAAAAACGCTCAATAAATTAGGTATTGATGGGACATATCTCATAATAATAAGAGCTGTCTTTGACAAACCCACAGCCAATATCATAATGAATGGGGAAAAACTGAAAGCATTCGCTTTGAAAACTGGCACAACACAGGGATACCCTCCCTCCTCACTCCTATTCAACATAGTGTTGGGAGTTCTGGCCAGGGCAATCAGGCAGGAGAAGGGAATAAAGGGTATTCAATTAGGAAAAGAGGAAGTCAAATTGTCCCTGTTTGCAGATGACATGATTGTGTATCTAGAAAACCCCATCGTCTCACACAAAAATCTCCTTAAGCTGATAAGCAACTTCAGCAAAGTCTCAGGATACAAAATCAATGTACAAAAATCACAAGCATTCTTATACACCAATAACAGACAAACAGAGAGCCAAATCATGAGGGAATTCCCATTCAAAATTGCTTCAAAGAGAATAAAATACCTAGGAATCCAACTTAAAAAGGATGTGAAAGACCTCTTCAAGGAGAAGTACAAATCATTGCTCAATGAAGTAAAACAGGTTACAAACAAATGGAAGAACATTCCATGCTCATGTGTAGGAAGAATCAATATCATGAAAATGGCCACACTACCCAAGGCAATTTATAGATTCAATGTCATCCCCATCAAGATACCAAAGTCTTTCTTCACAGAAATGGAAAAAACTACTTTAAAGTTCATATGGAACCAAAAAAGAGCCCGCATCCCCAAGTCAATCCTAAGCCAAAAGAACAAAGCTGGAGGCATTACGCTACCTGACTTCAAACTATACTACAATGCTACAGTAATGAAAACAGCATGGTACTGCTACCAAAACAGAGATACAGATCAATGGGACAGAACAGAGCCCTCAGAAATAATGCCACATATCTACAACCATCTGATCTTTGACAAACCTGACAAAAACAAGCAATGGGTAAATGATTCCCTATTTAATAAATGGTGCTGGGAAAACTGGCTAGCTGTATGGAGAAAGCTGAAACTGGATCCCTTCCTTACACCTTATACAAAAATTAATTCAAGATGGATTAAAGACTTACATGTTAGATCTAAAACCATAAAAACCCTAGAAGAAATCCACAGCATTGCCACTCAGGACATAGGCATGGGCAAGGACTTCATGTCTGAAACAGAAAAAGCAATGGCAACAAAAGCCAAAATTGACAAATGGGATCTAATTAAACTAAAGAGCTTCTGCAAGTCAAAAGAAACTACCATCAGAGTGAACAGGCAACCTGCAGAATGGGAGAAAATTTTCGCAACCTACTCATCTGACAAAGGGCTAATATCCAGAATCTACAATTAACTCAAACAAATGTACAAGAAAAAGACAAACAACCCCATCAAAAAAAACTTCTTTTGAGAAGTGTCTGTTCATGTCCTTCACCCACTTTTTAATGGGGTTGTTTGGGTTTTTCTTGTCAATTTGTTTGAGTTCATTGTAGATTCTGGATATTAGCCTTTTGTCAGCTGAGTAGATTGGAAAATTTTCCCCCCATTCTGTAGGTTTCCTATGCACTCTGCTGGTAGTTTCTTTTGCTGTGTAGAAGCTCTTTAGTTTAATTAGATCTCATTTGTAACTTTTCTCTTTTGTTGTCATTGCTTTTGGTGTTTTAGATATGAAGTCCTTGCCCATGCCTATGTCCTGAATGGTAATGCCTAGGTTTTCTTCTAGGGTTTTTATGGTTTTAGGTCTAACGGTTAAGTCTTTAATCCATCTTGAATTGATTTTTGTATAAGGTGTAAGGAAGGGATCCAGTTTCAGCTTTCTCCATATGACTAGCCAGTTTTCCCAGCACCATTTATTAAATAGGGAATCCTTTCCCCACTTCTGGTTTTTCTCAGGTTTTTCAAACATTAGATAGTTGTAGATATGTGGCATTATATCTGACGGCTCTGTTCTGTTCCATTGTTCTATATCTCTGTTTTGGTACCAGTACCATGCTGTTTTGGTTACTGTAGCCTTGTAGTATAGTTTGAAGTCAGATAGTGTGATGCCTCCAACTTTTTTCTTTTGGCTTAAGATTGACTTTGTGATGCGGGCTCTTTTTTGGTTCCATATGAACTTTAAAGTAGTTTTTTCCAATTCTGCGAAGAAAGTCATTGGTAGCTTGATGGGGATGGCATTGAATCTTAAATTACCTTGGGAAGTATGGCCATTTTCACGATATTGATTCTTCGTACCCATGAGCATGGAATGTTCTGCCATTTGTTTGTATCCTCTTTTATTTCCTTGAGCAGTGGTTTGTAGTTCTCCTTGAAGAGATCCTTCACATCCCTTGTAAGTTGGATTCCTAGGTATTTTATTCTCTTTGAAGCAATTGTGAATGGGAGTTCACTCATGATTTGGCTCTCTGTTTGTCTGTTATTGGTGTATAAGAATGCTTGTGATTTTTGTACATTGATTTTGTATCCTGAGACTTTGCTGAAGTTGCTTATCAGCTTAAGGAGATTTTGGGCTGAGAAGATGGGGTTTTCTAGATACACAATCATGTCATCTGCAAACAGGGACAATTTGACTTCCTATTTTTTTAATTGAATACTCTTTATTTCCTTCTCCTGCCTAATTGCCCTGGCCAGAACTTCCAACACTATGTTGAATAGAAGTGGTGGAAGAGGGCATCCCTGTCTTGTGCCAGTTTTCAAAGAGAATGCTTCCAGTTTTTACCCATTCATTATGATATTGGCTGTGGGTTTGTAATAGATAGCTCTTATTATTTTGAGATACGTCCCATCAATACCTAATTTATTGAAAGTTTTTAGCATGAAGGGTGGTTGAATTTTGTCAAAGGCCTTTTCTGCATCTATTGAGATAATCAAGTGGTTTTTGTCTTTGGTTCTGTTTATAAGCTAGATTACATTTATTGATTTCCATATATTGAACCAGCCTTGCATCTCAGGGATGAAACCCACTTGATCATGGTGGATAAGCTTTTTGTTGTGCTGTTGGATTCTGTTTGCCAGTATTTCATTGAGGATTTTTTCATCAATGTTCATCAAGGATATTGGTCTAAAATTCTCTTTTTTTGTTGTGTCTCTGCCAGGCTTTGGTATCAGGATGATGCTGGCCTCATAAAATGAGTTAGGGAGGATTCCCTCTTTTTCTGTTGATTGGAATAGTTTCAGAAGGAATGGTACCAGTTCCTCCTTGTACCTCTGGTAGAATCCGGCTGTGAATCCATCTGGTCCTGGACTTTTTTTAGTTGGTAAGCTGTTGATTATCGCCACAATTTCAGCTCCTGTTATTGGTCTATTCAGAGATTCAAATTCTTCCTGGTTTAGTCTTGGGAGGGTGTATGTGTTGAGGAATTCATCCATTTCTTCTAGATTTTCTCGTTTATTTGCGTAGAGTTGTTTGTAAGATTCTCTCATGGTAGTTCGTATTTCTGTGGGATCGGTGGTGATATCCTCTTTATGATTTTTTATTGCATCTATTTGATTCTTCTCTCTTTTATTCTTTATTAATCTTGCTAGCAGTCTATCAATTTTGTTGATCCTTTCAAAAAACCAGCTCCTGGATTCATTAATTTTTTGAAGGGTTTTTTGTGTCTCTATTTCCTTCAGTTCTGCTCTGATTTTAGTTATTTCTTGCCTTCTGCTAGCTTTTGAATGTGTTTGCTCTTGCTTTTCTACTTCTTTTAATTGTGATGTTAGGGTGTCAATTTTGGATCTTTCTGGCTTTCTCTTATGAGCATTTAGTGCTATAAATTTCCCTCTACACACTGCTTTGAATGTGTCCCAGAGATTCTGGTATGTTGTGTCTTAGTTCTCATTGGTTTCAAAGAAGATCTTTATTTCTGCCTTCATTTCGTTATGTACCCAGTAGTCATTCAGGAGCAGGTTTTTCAGTTTCCACGTAGTTGAGCAGTTTTGAGTGAGATTCTTAATCCTGAGTTCTAGCTTGATTGCACTGTGATCTGAGAGATAGTTTGTTATAATTTCTGTTCTTTTACATTTGCTGAGGAGAGCTTTACTTCCAAGTATGGTAGTCAATTTTGGAAAAGTTGTGGTGTGGTGCTGAAAAAAATATATATTCTGTTGATTTGGGGTGGAGAGTTCTGTGGATGTCTATTAGGTCCGCTTGGTGCAGAGCTGTGTTCAATTCCTGGGTATCCTTGTTGACTTTCTGTCTCGTTGATCTGTCTAATGTTGACAGTGGGGTGTTAAAGTCTCCCATTATTAATGTGTGGGAGTCTAAGTCTCTTTGTAGGTCACTCAGGACTTGCTTTATGAATCTGTGTGCTCCTGTATTGGGTGCATATATATTTAGGACAGTTAGCTCTTCTTGTTGAATTAATCCCTTTACCGTAATGTAATGGCCTTCTTTGTCTCTTTTGATCTTCATTGGTTTAAAGTCTGCTTTATCAGAGACTAGGATTGCAACCCCTGCCTTTTTTGTTTTCCATTTGCTTGGTAGATCTTCCTCCATCCTTTTATTTTCAGCCTATGTGTGTCTCTGCACGTGAGATGGGTTTCCTGAATACAGCACACTGATGGGTCTTGAGTCTTTATCCAATTTGCCAGTCTGTGTCTTTTAATTGGAGCATTTAGTCCATTTACATTTAAAGTTAATACTGTTTTGTGTGAATTTGATCCTGTCATTATGATGTTAGCTGGTTATTTTGCTCGTTAGTTGATGCAGTCTCTTCCTAGTCTCGATGGTCTTTACATTTTGGCATGATTTTGCAGTGGCTGGTACCGGTTGTGCCTTTCCATATTTAGCACTTCCTTCAGGAGCTCTTTTAAGGCAGGCCTGGTGGTGACAAAATCTCTCACCATTTGCTTGTCTGTAAAGTATTTTATTTCTCCTTCACTTATGAAGCTTAATTTGGCTGGATATGAAATTCTGGGTTGAAAATTCTTTTCCTTAAGAATGTTGAATATTGGCCCCCACTGTCTTCTGGCTTGTAGGGTTTCTGCCGAGAGACCCGCTGTTAGTCTGATGGGCTTCCCTTTGATGGTAACCCAACCTTTCTCTCTGGCTGCCCTTAACATTTTTTCCTTCATTTCAACTTTGGTGAATCTGACAATTATGTGTCTTGGAGTTGCTCTTCTCGAGGAGTATCTTTGTGGTGTTCTCTGTATTTCCTGAATCTGAATGTTAGCCAGCCTTGCTAAATTGGGGAAGTTCTCCTGGGTAATATTCTGCAGAGTGTTTTCCAGCTTGGTTCCATTCTCCCCGTCACTTTCAGGTACACCAATCAGACGTAGATTTGGTCTTTTCACATAGTCCCACATTTCTTGTAGGCTTTGCTCGTTTCTTTTTATTCTTTTTCTCCAAACTTCCCTTCTCGCTTCATTTCATTCATTTCATCTTCCAGGGCTGATACCCATTCTTCCATTTGATCGCATCAGCTCCTGAGGCTTCTGCATTTATCACGTAGTTCTCGAGCCTTGGTTTTCAGCTCCATCAGCTCCTTTAAGCACTTCTCTGTATTGGTTATTCTAGTTATACATTCTTCTAAATTTTTTTCAAAGTTTTCAACTTCTTTGCCTTTGGTTTGAATATCCTCCCGTAGCTCGGAGTAATTTGATCGTCTGAAGCCTTCTTCTCTCAGCTTGTCAAAGTGATTCTCCATCCAGCTTTGTCCCATTGCTGGTGACGAACTGCTTTCCTTTGGAGGGGGAGAGGTACTCTACTTTTTAGAGTTTCCAGTTTTTCTGCCCTGTTTTTTCCCCATCTTTGTGGTTTTATCTACTTTTGGTCTTTGATGATGGTGATGTACAGATGGGCTTTTGGTGTGGATGTACTTTCTGTTAGTTTTCCTTCTAACGTACAGGAGCCTCAGCTGCAGGTCTGTTGGAGTACCTGGCTGGCCGTTTGAGGTGTCAGTCTGCCCCTGCTGGGGGGTGCCTCCCAGTTAGGCTGCTTGGGGGTCAGGGGTCAGGGACCCACTTGAGGAGGCAGTCTGCCGTTTCTCAGATCTCCAGCTGCGTGCTGGGAGAACCACTGCTCTCCTCAAAGCTGTCAGACAGGGACATTAAAGTCTGCAGAGGTTACTGCTGTCTTTTTGTTTGTCTGTGCCCTGCCCCCAGAGGTGGAGCCTATAGAGGCAGGCAGGCCTCCTTGAGCTGTGGTGGGCTCCACCAAGTTCAAGCTTCCCGGCTGCTTTGTTTACCTAAGCGAGCCTGGGCAATGGCGGGCGCCCCTTCCCAGCCTCGCTGCTGACTTACTGTTTGATCTCAGACTGCTGTGCTAACAATCAGCGAGACTCCGTGGGCTTAGGACCCTCTAATCCAGGTGCGGGCCACAATCTCCTGGTGCACCGTTTCCTAAGCCCGTCGGAAAAGCCCAGTAATCGGGTGGGAGTGGCCGGATTTTCCAGGTGCCCTCTGTCACCCCTGGAAAGGGAACTCCCTGACCCCTTGCATTTCCCTAGTGAGGCAATGCCTTTCCCCCCTTCGGCTGGTGCACGGTGCACTCACCCACTGACCTACGCCCAATGTCTGGCACTCCCAAGTGAGATGAACATGGTACTTCAGATGGAAATGCAGAGATCACCAGTCTTCTGTGTCGCTCATGCTGGGAGCTGTAGACCGGAGCTCTTTCTATTCGGCCATCTTGTCTCCTCCCCAAGTAGGGTATTCTTTCTCTGCTTTATGTTTTTGTTTGTTTTGTTGAAGATTAGATTACTGTAAGTATTTGGCTTTATTTCTGGGTTCTCTATTATGTTCCATTGATCTAAATGGCTATTTTTATACCAGTACCATGCTGTTTTATTGACTATGGCCTTCTACTATAGTTTGAAGTCAGCTTCTAGATTTGTTCTTTTTGCTTAGTCTTTCTTTGGCTATACAGACTCTTTTTTGGTTCCAGGCTTTTATTACCTTAAGGTATGTCCCCTCTATGTCTTTTTTAGTTCCATGTGAATTTTTGTAATTCTGTGAAGACTGATGTTTGTACTTTAATGGGGATTGCATTGAGTTTGTAGATTGCTTTTGGCAGTATGGTATTTTCACAATATTGATTTTACCCATCCGTGAGCATGGGATATGTTTCCATTTGTTTGTATCTATGATTTGTATCAGCAGTGTTTTGTAGTTTTCCTTGTAGAGGTCTTTTGTCTCTTTGGTTAAGTATTCCGGATATAATTAAGACTTTGTCTGCAAAGATTGCACGCAATTGACAATTATAGGAATATGCTATTATAATTATAGGAATTATAATATTCCTAAGGTTTTTATTGCAGCTATTGTAAAAGGGGGTGAGTTTTTTATTTAATTCTCAGCTTGTTCACTATTACTGTATAGCAGAGCCTCTGACTTGTGTACATTAATTTTGTAACCTGAAACTTTGCTGAATTCATTTACCAGTTCTAGTAGCTTTTGGGATGTGTCTTTAGGGTTTTCTAGGTATACAATCATGTCATCAGCAAAGAGTGACAGTTCGACTTCCTCTTTACCGATTTGGATGCCCTTTATTTCTCTTATCTGATTGCTCTGGCAAGGACTTCTAGTACTGTGTTGAATAGAAATGGTGAATGTTGGCATCACTGTCTTGTTCCAGTTCTCAGGGCGAATTATTTCAACTTTTCCCCATTCCATATATTTTTGGCTGTGTGTTTGTCATATATGGCTTTTATTACCTTAAGGTATGTCCCTTCACTGCTGATTTTGCTGAGGGCTTTAATCATAAAGGGATTCCAGATTTTGTCAAATGCTTTTTCTATGTCTATTTTGCTGAGGGTTTTAGGCATAAAGGGATGCTGGATTTTGTCAAATCCTTTTTCTGCATGTACTGAGATGATCATGTGATTTTTGTTTTTAATTCTGTTTATATGGTGTATCACATTTATTGACTTGCAGATGTTTAACCATCCTGCATCCCTGGTTTCTCTTCAGATCGTATACATCTTTCACCTTATGATGGTTAATTTTATTTGCGAAGTTTGGTTGCCTAGATATTTGGGTAAACACTCTGGATGTGTCTGTGAGGGTGTTCCTTGATGAGACGAACATTTGAATATGTAGACTTAGTAAAGTAGTTGCCCTCCCCAGTGTGAGTGGGCCTCATCCAATCCATTAAATCCCAAATAAAACACAAGGGTAGAGGAAGAGAGAATTCACTGTCTTTGATGATTTCAGAGCTGTGACGTAGATCTTCTCTCGCCTTTGAAGTCAGATGTGGACTGTAACTTATGCCAGCAGCTTTCCTGGTTCTCAGGACTTTAGGCTTGGACTGGAACTCCAACATTGGCAGTCCTGGTTCTCCAGCTTGCTGACTGCAGGTCCTGGGACTTCTTAGCCTCCATAACCACATGAGCCAATTCCTTACGATAAACCTATATATATATATATATAGATGCAACTGATAAATATTTTGTTGTTACAGATTTGACTACCATGTTCTTTTTGTGCTTGTTTTAACAGTCCCAGTCATAGGCTGCCTTCATCTCTGAAGGGACCAAGTGACCCACGGAGTGCCTCGGCAGCCTTGTCATTGCATGCAATCTTCACAGACAAGATCTCACTGCAGCCACCTTTCTACAGGAGCACAGGTGTGACATTATACTGATGACATCATTCTCAGAGAAAATTCATTTTACACACTAAGGACACTCAGAGACAAGGAGGCTTACACAAAGGGAATGGACCTTTCCCCAACACAGTAATGCAAGGCCCTGCCACTTTGCTTCAATTCCTGAAAATTCCTTGGTAAACATGTGGCTGCTCTATTCCTGACACTTTCAAAAAATAGTTATTCATCCTCTCAGCGTCCACAATGTTAATACAAGCCTAATATTCCTTAATTTGTGTTTTGTTTTTTGGAGGCACAGTCTTGCTCTGTCACCCAGGCTGGTATGAAGTGGCACGATTTCAACTCACTGCAGCCTCGACTTCCTGAGCTCAAGCAATTCTCCCATCTCGGCCTTCCAAGTAGCTAGGACTGCAGGTGTGTGCCACCACACTCAGCTAATTTTGTTTATTTTTTTGAAGAGGAAAGGTCTCACTATGTTACCCAGGCTGTTCTCAAACTCCTGGGCTGAAGCGATCCTCTTGCCTCAGCCTCCCAAAATTCTGGAATTACAGGTGTGAGCGACTGCGCACAGTCCTTTAATTCTTTACTTGGGGTTCAGGTGACAACATATTTCTTATTTACAAATTTTACTTAATGTCACTGATGCTGTCATTCGCAAACTGACCCACCTTGAATGAAGCCTCCTGCAACAAGTCTTGAATCTGTCCGAATTTAAATTAACAGGTGCTCCTATGAATTCCCTCAGAGAACACACTGTGGATGCTTTAGCAACCTCTTCCCATGCCTCCTGAAGTATCTTGGTTGCATATGGTGGCCATAAGTAGTCCATGGGCTTCTGATGTAAAAAACAAACCTGCCCCTCTTGACCCTATTCAGTACAGCCCCAGGGAAGTGATTGCTGACCACATACTGGACCCTCTGGAAACAGAGGGCTTTGCATCCATATCCACGAGCTTTCATGCCCATTTGGCCAACAGGCCTTGGGAAGCAGCACCACACAGCCTTGGCACAGCTGCAGAGACCTCCTTGCCTCAGGATGGAGTCAAACCTGGACCTCCTGCCATTCTCATCTGCAGGAACACTGGCCTCCTTCATCCTCAGGTGGTGTTGCTGGAAGTCACCTGTCTCTGAGGCCCCTTGGGATCGACTGAATGACCAGCAGTCAAGTTCGTCCACCTTCTTAGTGGATGCCATCATCTGATGTGATGGAGCTCAGTGGGATTCTGCTGCCTTCCCTCCCTTAGCTACGATGTCCTTGATAAAGGATGACACCCAAGCCTCAGCACAACTGGCCAAAGTTGAGGTGGTCATCTCAGCACTGATGCTGGGCCAACAATTATTCCCATTTTTACATGTTTACAAATTTTTTGCAATTGCCAAGAATTGTCCACCTTCACTCCCCATTGAATTAAAGAAACTTCTTGCCTCATGGATACTCAGAATACAATCAAGGTAACAGACGCCTTTTTTTTACTCAAGGACACAGTACGGATCTCACAGGGACACTCCTTATCCCCTGCAGAGTTCCAGACACTACTGATGGTGGACAAGGCAACATTTCATCAGAAAACACAGTGATAGGCTCGTGAAAGTGTCCAATAGGGCTTCCACTGCCCCTATAGGCTGCAGGCAGCTGCTTTAGTTGAGAGATAGACTGAGCTCCTCAAAGAATTCCTCTTTAAGTTACAAAGCAGCGAGTGGATGCCCTGCTGGGTTCCACTGTTGCCACAGGCTTTGATTACTCTAAGTTCCTGCTTCTTAGGAAAGTGCACTTTTTACACCAATGCTACACAGTTCCCTCAGTTGCCTTTACTGGACATCAAGGAGTTCACATTTTTGACAACCATTCAGTCCTGGACTGTCCAAGGGGTGGAGGTAGCTCCATACAGGAAGCTACCTGCTGCTTGTGGATCAGTAATATCAGACTTGCCCAACAACTCACTGGAGACATGAAAACCAATGCATGGGGGGTGCATGACATCACCCAAATATTTATGAACACGCTTGTGCTGCCAGAGACCCCAGAACTCTAAACCAATGCATGGGGAATGCATGAAGTCACCCAAATATTTACGAACACGCTTGTGCTGCCAGAGATCCCGGATCACTTTTCCTGCCTCCTGCTAAATAAATGGGGGCAGTAGCTTTGCATCGGCTTCCACATTACATTACTCATAACTGTGGCCTTCCTAATCTCTCATGTCCCTAAGCACTTATTACAATGTCTCAGCTGCTTTCTCTCAGCCTCTCAAAATATTAGTCATCATGAAAATAAATGTCTAATGTTAAAGCATCAGGGGTCAATTGTATTGTGACACCCAAAATTTCATGCAGCACCCCACCATGTCCTCAGCCTAATGGCTTTCATACCCCCACCAGACTGCAAAACTCTGAATTAGTCAAGCACATCCCTGAAGGGACCAGGGGTTACCCCACCCTGTGATTTCTACCAAGCCTGCCTACCACACCCTATGTTCCAGAGTGCAACCCTGGGTATACCTGCATAAATGCAGTGTCATCCCCCGCTGGGCTGAGTATGTGTGACGAGTAAATTACTGGGAATTTCGTCTGCTCAGTGTTTGTTTTGTCTGCAGCCATTCCCAGAATTCTAGGGAAAGACTAGCTTCTTCACCAATGGGGTTAACAGGAAGGAACCCAAGTAGGAATTGCCTTTTTAAAAAAAACCCCTTCCCACCCTCTTAATTATGTAATGCATGCATTTTTATAGCTTTTTTGTCACTCCATTACCTGAGGTCAGCCACTGATATTTAACCCATCTTTAGCCTCGGAGGAGAGCAGAGGAGCACTGGATATATTGATTTCGCTAGCGGTGACATGATTTCCTCCTGTGCCACTCAAATTCTCTGCTTTAACTTGATGCTCAGTAGGTTGTGTTTCACTCGTCTTTTCAGATTGTTAGGAAGATGAGAATCAGCTTTCATTTTTGATGTTGCCATAGAGAAGACTCCATGGTAATCTTTATTTGCACAATCAACTTTTTCTTTTCCCCCAGAAATTGCAAATTCTTATGTGAGAGACAGCTTTCTGGAGTCTGCAAACATAGATTATCGTCTCTCTTTTGATGGTAAATTTCTTATATCCCCACCAACAATAAAATACTTACATATAATTTTGGCATGACATATTGATTGCCAACTACACGTAAGAACATTCCTTGATTTTAAATCTAGACTAATTATGAAAATTTGGGTAGTCATAAAAAAATATTGTGTACAAATTTATAGACCTTAGGATTAAATGAGTTACTATTAACTAATATTTATTGTGCAGTCAGTGTATGGCAGAAGCTTACTAGGTACTATTTCATTTTATACTCAAAACAACATTCTATGCATAATGCTATAATTTCCCCATGCCTCCAATTTGGACATGATAAAACTGGATATCGTAAAGTTTTCACCCCACAGTTCTCTGCTTAGTAAGAAGCAGAAGTAAGTCTAAACCTAAGTCATCTGATTTCAGAGCCCATATAGTTAAATGCTCTAAATGCAGCTTCCCATGGTGATGGTGACTATTAGAGCCTGTCACATGATGTATGCCAGTGCTTCCCTGTAACGTGTGCAAGATTCCCGTGATGATGGTGACTGTGAGAGCCTGTCACATATGAAGTAGGACAGTGCTTCCCTGTAACGCACACAGGATTCCCGTGATGACGGTGACTATGAGAGACTGTCACATATTGTGTAGGCCAGTGCTTCCCTGTAACGTGATGATGGTGACTATGAGACCCTGTCAGATATGATGAAGGACAGTTCTTTCCTGTAACATGCACAAGATTCCCGTGATGATAGTGATTATGACAGCCTGTCACATATGATGTAGGACAGTGCTTTCCTGTAACATGCGCAACATTCCCCTGCTGATGGTGACTATGAAAGCCTGTCAGATATGATGTAGGACAATGCTTCCCTGTAACATGCACAAGATTCCCATGATGATGGTGACTATGACAGCCTCTCAGATACGATGTAGGGCAGTGCTTCCCTGTAACATACACACGATTCCCGTGATGATGGTGACTATGAGAGTCTGTCACATATGATGTAGGACAGTGCTTCCCTGTAACATGTGCAAGATTACCGTGATGATGGTGACTATGAGAGCCTGTCGGATACTATGTAGCACAGTGCTTCCCTTTAACATGCACAAGATTCCCGTGATGATAGTGACTATTAGAGCCTGTCACATATGATGTAGGTCAGTGTTTCCCAGTAACATGCACAAGATTTCCGTGATGATGATGACTATTTGAGCCTGTCACATATGATGTAGGACAGTGTTTCCCTGTAACATGCACAAGATTGCCATGATGATGATAACTATGAGGGCCTGTCACATATGATGTATGCCAGTGATTCCCTGTAACGTGTGCAAGATTCCCGTGATGATGGTGACTATGACAGCCTGTTACATATGATGTTGGACAGTCCTTCCCTTTAACATGCACAAGATTCCCATCATGATGGTGACTATGAGAGCCTGTTACATATGATGTAGGACAGTGCTTCCGTGTAACATGCACAAGATTCCCGTGATGATGGTGACTATGAGAGCCTGTCACATACGAGGTAGGAGAGTGCCTCCCTGTAACATGCGCAAGATTCCCGTGGTGATGGTGACTATGAGAGCCTGTCACATACGATGTAGGACCGTGCTTCCCTGTAACATGAGCGAGATTCCCGTGATGATGCTGACTGTGACAGCCTGTCATATAAGATGTAGGACAGTGCTTCCCTGTAACATGCAAAAGATTCCCGTGATGACGATGACTATGAGAGCCTGTCACATATGATGTAGGACAGTGCTTCCCTGTAACATGCAGAGGATTCCTGTGATGATGGTGACTATGAAAACCTGTCAGGTACTATGTAGGACAGTGCTTTCTTTAACATGCACAAAATTCCCGTGATGGTGGTGACTATGAGAGCCTGTCACATATTATGTAGAATAGTGCTTCCCTGTAACATGCGCAAGATTCCCGTGATGACGGTGACTGAAAGCCTGTCACATATGATGTAAAACAGTGCTTCCCTGTAACATGCGCAAGAGTCCCGTGATGATGGTGACTATGAGAGCCTGTCCCATAAGATTTAGGACAGTGCTTCCCTTTAACATGCCCAAGATTCCCATGATGATGGTGACTGTGAAAGCCTGTCACATATGATATTGGACAGTGCTTCCCTGTAACGTGTGCAAGATTCCCGTGAGGATGGTGACTATGAGAGCCTGTGACATATGAGGCAGGAGAGTGCTTCCCTGTAACATGCACAAGATTCACCCTGGAATCTTATTAAAATGCAAACTCATAGACCACACTTTGACTAGCTAAGACAAGAGCATTTAAATGGATGTCCAGGTGACAGTGCTAAGATCCTACTGTTCATATGGGCACTGGCTCACCATATTAACGAAGCTTAGGACCTCCAGTCCCTGCTGGAAAAGAAATGCAGATACATAGGATGTGACTGTGCATATGGAATGTCTGTTGTGTTCTCGACATTGTACTAGACACTAGGGATAAAAAGTCAAATATCCCTTTCCTCTTTCTGAAAGGAGCTTCCTACACAGTGGCTTCTGACTGCATTGTATATTTTCTCTTCTGTCGTGGGTGGGTGAGCTCTATCTCAATGTTGGTAACTGAACACTGCCCAGTGGGTTTGACGGGAGAGACCATGGCTAGCTGTGCTCCCACATAGGTATGACCATAGCATATCTTGTGATGCCATTTTCCCCTTGTCAAAAGGCTCCTTCCAGTATCATACACGCTCCCCATAATTATAAATTCTGCCTCCTTCCACTAAATGTTCCTAAATCTTGCAAAGATAAAAACATAAACCACATTCTTGTCATATTAGTTATATATTAATGATGAAAGTTCCTTACTTTTCTTTCTTTTTTTTTTTTTTGCGACGGAGTCTCGCTCTGTCCCCAGGCTGGAGTGCAGTGGTGCGATCTCTGTTCCCTGCAAGCTCCGCCTCCCGGGTTCAAGTCATTCTCCTGCCTCAGCCTTCCGTGTAGCTGGGACTACAGGCACCCACCACCACACCTGGCTAATTTTTTTGTATTTTTAGTAGAGACGAGGTTTCACCATGTTAGCCAGGATGGTCTTGATCTCCTGACCTTGTGATCCGCAAGCCTCCCAAAGTGCTGGGATTACAGGCATGAGCCACCACACCCAGCCCAAGTTCCTTACTTTTCATGTGTTTAATATTTTCTCCCAATTTATAGACTATATTGATTAAGAATAAATTTTAGCCATGCACGTCTATTACAAACTTCATGATATACTTTGCCGTTTTTAAATTTCTTACACTCTTATAAAATGTTTGTTCTGGACTCACGTTGGCTTCCATTTCTTCCCTCTGGCTTCTATTTAGGCTATGAGCAGAGATGGACGAGGTGGCTACTGTAATGGATCAAGGCTATGAGCAGAGATGGATGAGGCAGCGGCTGTAATGGATTAAGGCTATGAGCATCTTGTGAAGTAGGATGTTAAATCTGTAAATGTCAGAATGAATCCAAACTTACCAATTCAAAACTGGATTGTAAAAAAGCTCGAAAAAGATTGAAAACACAGCTCTACACTTTAGGAGGCTGAGGCAGGCAGATTGCTTAAGTTCAAGAGTTGGAGACAAGTCTAGGAAACATGGAAAAACCGTCTCTACAAAAAAAAAATAATTAGCTGAGTATGGTGGTATGAGCCTGTGGTCCCAGCATTTCAGGAGGCTGAGGTGAGAGGATTGCTTGAGCCCAGAAGGTAGAGGCTGCAGTGAGCTCTGATCGCGCCACTGCATTCCAGCCTAGGTGACAGAGTGAGACCCGTCTCAAAAACAAACAAACAAAAATAACAAGCAAAAGCAGCTCTAAACGAAAGTGGCTAGAAAAGTAGTTCAAGTTGTTCCTGTCTGGTTAAATAGAAACATAAATGAATTACTTATGTGCCCCAGTGGCTTCATAATTCTAAGAGCAAAGTCAATTATTCTAGAAGGTTCTAGAAAACTTATATCATGGGATTCAGTGAAAACATCAAATCATAAATATAATAATCAAATCTGAAAATGAATCTAGTTTCAAAGACCACAGAAGCCAGTGTGTAGGAAATTCTTTTCAGCTAGAGACAAGGGATTATTTGACTTCTTATCTCTGTTGTCTAGCACAATGTCCAGAACACAACAGATCTTCCATATTCACAGTCACATCCTATGTATTTTTATTTCTTTTCCAGCAAGGACCAGAAATCCTAAGCTTTGTTTATGTGGTGAGCCAGTGCCCAAATGAGCAGTACAATCTTAGCACAGTCACCTACACACTAATTTCAATGCTCTGGTCCCTTACCCAAGCTAGTCAAAGTGTGGTCTATGGTTTTGCATTATAAAGGATCCCCAGGTGAATCTTGTGGCTGTCAAAGGAGGAGAAGCACTGCCCTCAAAATATAGAAAAGGTGAACTAATTTATCCAGGCAGGCCGACTATTTATTTATGTATTTATTTATCTTGTTGATGGGAAGATTCAAATTGACATATACAATCACCCCCATAAGGATTTCAGGTAAAAAATAAACAAAGGTTTAGATAGCAGATATGTTTTACAGTTACTGCACCAGTGTTTTTACTACAGAATCTAGTGGCATATTTCCAATAGATCTAGGTGAAAATTTCTATCTCATGAGCCTTCTGTCAGTATTTTTAAAATGGGATACCCTATTAGTGGCCAAATTGAATCTCTTACAGGCATCTCACTCAAACTGCAGTCATACTTTCCAATAGGCCCCATAAAAATCCTTGTTCTGGAGGAATCTATTTATCCACCTCTTTAGACACTTAGGTAAGTATAATAATACAAGCTTTGTGTGTGTGTGTGTGTATGTGTGTATTGTGTACCTTGTGGCCTCTAGTCCAGTTTCTACAGCACCTGAAGATGAGGCAAGTTTAATGTAAATAACGTCCAACAATGTTAGAAATGTTGACTTTTGTGTGCCCATCAGGAAAAAAAGATGAATGTTATTGTAGAGGAAATTTTCATTCTGGAAAAAATGCACACTGTTTGAATATTACTTTCATGCTTTCCAAAGATATTATACACAGATATTATATTCCACGTATTATGTCTTAAAGTCTTCAAAAATAGAAAATTCATTTTATATTTCTAGCTGAAAATAATAACAGTAATTAGCCTACCTTTGTGGAAATGTGATAAAAATACTAATGACCATCACAACTCATTAAAAGCATAAAATGTGCAATGATTTAAACTACATGTTCTTTCTATGAATCTGCATAGAAATATAGACACATTTGATAAATGCTATTTAAAGTCTGAGTGCTTTGGTAAATGATTCTTCTATAGGTTGAACGGATTACTTTTATCTGCCTTCATAGTGAGAATTAGATTTCTATTCTTTATAAAGCAGGGAATACAGATTGTGCATGGAGTAAAAGCATTCAGTCCTTATTAATAATGATGGTAGCTGCGCTGCAGAAAAGAAAGCCTATCAGAGTAACGTGTTCAATTTTACATCATAATCAGAGGTATGTCGATCTCTGTTGAAGGCAGAATTAAAGACGCCATCAACATTTTTAAAATAATAGATGAAAAACATCTCAAAGTCACTTTTAAAATTTGAATTGACGACTCCACATAACAGGAAAAGGACCAAGAACATCTTAAATTCTTCACGATGGAATTGATGTTTTAAGTGCAATTTCATCAAGGAGAAGCTTTTCCAGAAAGTCTTTTGACCTCGGGAAGAAGCTTATTTACTCTGGTAGTTTCTATTAAGATGAGAAAGACTTGATTTTTTAAAAACAATAAAAAATTTACATGGTTTAATCTAATGTTGTGATTTCAAAAGTACTACTTTTGCCCTTATAGTTACACATGTGTATTTATACGCATTTTCTTGGTTCATTCAAACGCCAATAAGATACTTTACTATCCAGGCCCCTTAAAAGCCAAATTAATTTATAAAAGTTAGGATTGTATGTATGCTGTGAGGTGTGCGCAGGAGTATGTGTGTGATGTGTATGTATGGTGTGTGTGTTTGGTCTGTGTGTGTAGTAGGTTCATGGGGTATGTGTATGTGTGTGTGGTGTGTATTATGGGTGTTATGCGTGCATACTGTGTGTAGTTTGTGGGTGGTGCATGGTGTGTATATGTGCTGTGTTTGTGGTGTATGTGTGTGGTGTGTGTGTGTACTATGTGTGGTGTGGTGTGCGTGTGATATGTGTCGGTGCAATGTGTGGAGTATGTGATGTGTGTGTGTATGGTGCTGGGTTTGTGTGCACTGTGTGCAGTGTTTGATGTGTGATGAGTGTAGAATGTGTGGTGTGTGTGCACAGTGTGTGTGGTGTGTGTATGTGATGTGTGTGCTCTGGGTCTGTGGTGCTATATATACGTGTGCAGTGTGTGGGGTGTATGTGTGGGGTGTGTGTTTGATGTGTGTGGGGAGTATGGGGTGTGTGTGGTGCTGTATGTGTACGTTGTGGTGTAGTAGATTCGTGTGGTGTAGTGTGTGCAGTGTATGCTTGTGTGCACATTGTGCAGTGTGTGGTATGGGGATGTGTGCATTTTCACATGGTGTGTGTGCAGTGTGTGTGTGGTGTCTGGGGTGTGTATGTGCACATGATGTGGTGTGTGTGGTGTATCAGGGGTGTGCGCGTGTGCACCTGGTCTGTGTGCAGTGTGTGTGGTGTGTGTGCATGTGCGCGTGGTGTGTGCAGTGTGTGTGGTGTGTGGGGGTGTGTGTGAGTGTATGCATGGTGTGCTGTGTGTAGTGTGTGTGGTGTCTGTGTGGTGCATGTGTGGGGCATGTGTGCTTGTGTACACAGTGTGTGTGGTGTGTATGTGGTATGTGCATGTACACATGGTGTGGCATGTGCACTGTGGTGGGGTGTGTGTGCATTTTGTGGTGTCTGTGTGTGGGGTGTGTGTGCACATGGTGTGTGTGCAGTGCGTGGTGTCTGTGGGTTGTGTGCATATGCACATGGTGTGTGTGTGCAGTGTGGTGTCTGGGGTGTGTATGCGTGCACATGGTGTGTGTGCAGTGTGGTGTCTGTGGTGTGTGCATGTGCACATGTGTGTGCAGTGTGTGGTGTGTTTGTGCATATTGTATGTATGCAGTGTGTGGTGTCTGTGTGATGTGTGTCATGGTGTATGTGCAGTGTGTATGGTGTCTGGGTTGCATGTGTGTGCACATGGTGTGGTGTGTAAAGTGGGTGTGGTGTGCGCAGTAGGTGTGGTGTCTGTGTGGTGTGTGTATGTGCATTGTGTGTGGTGTCTGTATGGAGTGTGTGCCTGCACACATGGCGTGGTGTGTGCAGTGTGTGTGGTGTCTGGGGTGTGTGCATGTGCAGATGGTTATGTGTAGTGTGTGTGGTGTCTGTGTGTGATTGTGTGCACATGGTGTGTGTGCAGTGTGCAGTGTGGTGTCTGGGGTGTGTGTGTGCACATGGTGTGGTGTGTGTAGTGTGGTGTCTGGGGTGTGTGCATGTGCCCATGGTGTGTGGAGTGGGTGTGGTGTGTGTGTGGGGTGTGCATGTGCACATGGTGTGTGTGCAGCGTGTGTGGTGTCTGGTGTGTGCATGTGCACATGGTGTGTGCAGTGGGTGAGGTGTGTGTGCAGTGTGGGGTGTGTGTGTGCATGTGCACATGGTGAGTGTGCAGTGTGTGTGGTGTCGGGTGTGTGTGCGTGTGCACATGGTGTGGTGTGTGCAAAGTGTGTGGTGTCTGGGGTGTGTGCATGTGCAGATGGCTATGTGTAGTGTGTGTGGTGTCTGTGTGGTGTGTGTGTGTGTGTGTGCACATGATGTGTGTGCAGTGTGGTGTCTGGGGTGTGTGTGCACATGGTGTGGTGTGTGTAGTGTGGTGTCTGGGATGTGTGCATGTGCACATGGTGTGTGTGGAGTGGGCGTGGTGTGTTTGTGGGGTGTGCATGTGCACATGGTGTGTGTGCAGAGTTTGTGATGTCTGGTGTGTGCAGGTGCACATGGTGTGTGCAGTGGGTGTGGTGTGTGTGCAGTGTGGGGTGTGTGTGTACATGTGCACATGGTGTGTGTGCAGTGTGTGTGGTGTCGGGTGTGTGTGCGTGTGCACATGGTGTGGTGTGTGCGTGGTGTGTGGTGTCTGGGGTGTGCATGTGCACATGGTGTGTGCAGTGGGTGAGGTGTGTGTGCAATGTGGGGTGTGTGTGTGCCTGTGCACATGGTGTGTGTGCAGTGTGTGTGGTGTCGAGTGTGTGTGCGTGTGCACAGGGTGTGGTGTGTGCAAAGTGTGTGGTGTCTGGGGTGTGTGCATGTGCAGATGGCTATGTGTAGTGTGTGTGGTGTCTGTGTGTGGTGTGTGTGTGTGCACATGGTGTGTGTGCAGTGTGGTGTCTGGGGTGTGTGTGCACATGGTGTGGTGTGTGTAGTGTGGTGTCTGGAGTGTGTGCATGTGCACATGGTGTGTGTGGAGTGGGCGTGGTGTGTGTGTGGGGTGTGCATGTGCACATGGTGTGTGTGCAGCGTTTGTGATGTCTGGTGTGTGCAGGTGCACATGGTGTGTGCAGTGTGTGTGGTGTGTGTGCAGTGTGTGTGGTGTCGGGTGTGTGTGCGTGTGCACATGGTGTGGTGTGTGCATAGTGTGTGGTGTCTGGGGTGTGTATGCAGTGTGTGTGGTGTCTGTGTGTGGGGTGTGTATGCGTGTGTGGGGAAAAGAAAGAGATCAGACTGTTTCTGTGTCTATGTAGAAAGAAGTAGACATAAGAGACTCAATTTTGTTCTGTACTAAGAAAAATTCTTCTGCCTTGAGAAGCTGTTAATCTGTAACCGTACCCTCAACCCTGTGCTCCCTGAGACATGTGCTGTGTCAAGTCAAGGTTAAATGGATTAAGGGCTGTGCAGGATGTGCTTTGTTAAACAAATGCTTGAAGGCAGCATGCTTGTTAAGAGCCATCACCACCGCCTACTCTCAAGTACCCAGAGACACAAAACACTGCGGAAGGCCACAGGGACCTCTGCCTAGGAAAGCCAGGTATTGACCAAGGTTTCTTCCCATGTGATAGTCTGAAATATGGCCTCGTGGGAAGGGAAAGACCTGACCGACCCCCAGCCTGACACCGATAAAGGGTCTGTGCTGGGGAGGATTAGTAAAAGAGGAAGGCCTCTTTGCAGTTGAGATAAGAGGAAGGCATCTGTCTCCTGCTCGTCCCTGGGCAATGGAATGTCAGATGTTAAAGCCCAATTGTATATTCCATCTACTGAGATGGGGAAAACTGCCTTAGGCCTGGAGGTGGGACATGCTGACAACAATACTGCTCTTTAAGTCATTGAGATGTTTATGTATATGAACATCAAAAGCACAGCACTTTTTTCTTTATTTATGATGCAGAGACATTTGTTCATATGTTTTCCTGCTGACCTTCTCTCCACTATTACCCTATTGTCCTGCCACATCCCCCTCTCTGAGAAACGCCCGATAATGATCAATAAATACTAAGGGAACTGAGGGACTGGTGCCAGCGTGGGTCCTCCGTATGCTGAGCGCCGTTCCCCTGGGCCCACTTTTCTTTCTCTATACTTTGTCTCTGTGTCTCTTTCTTTTCTCAAGTCTCTTGTTCCACTCGACGAGAAACGCCCACAAGTGTGAAGGGGCAGGACACCCCTTGACGTGTGCACATGGTGTGTGTGCTGTTTGTGTGGTGCCTGTGTGTGGGGGGTGTGTGTGTGTGCTCATGGTGTGGTGTGTGCAGTGTGTGTGTTATGAGTGACTGCTTCTGTTAGCATGTGGACATCAGTCTTCCAGACCAGCTTTCTCCATGTGTCTGGGAACATAAGAAACAATTTTCTGCAATAATTGTTACACAACTTTTCCAGAGAGGGACGAAATCTCTGTCGTGAGTGGGTATCTGCGTCATTGCAGGGGGGAATGTGATGTCCTGGCTTGGCTCACACCCTCTGAGGGCTTAGGCAGGGTTCCTGCTGGATCCCTCACTGTGGCCAGAGAGGGAGGGCTCTGTTTCACTACAGGGAACCAGAAGAAGACTGGTGCTTGGGAAGACCAGGTAATCATAATAGTATTAATAATAGTGGTAATAATACTGTTTTATACATTGTATATGTCATAAGGATTTTAACTTTCATGTAACATAATTGTTAAAATGTCCCCAGTTTGTTTTGTGCTATTTACCTGGTGTTGAAATGTGTAAGAATTTACATTCTAGGTACGTTAGGTTTATTCCTTTTTATATGGTTTCTGTTTGCAATTTTGATTTTAGAAGATATTCATTCATTCTCAAGGTCATAAAGCACACACACATCTAATTTTATTTTCTTTTCTCCCTCTCCTCTTTTTTTTACATTTAATATTGGAATTTTATGTAAGGTGTAGGACCATGATTCAATTCTATCATTTTATATTCTCAAACCATTACCTAATATTTTAATACCATAAATGGAAAAATCACTCTGTTTTGTGGGTTTAAAATATTACCATTACTAGATAAAACTACACTCAATTTCTGTGTTTTTGATTCTCTTTCATTAATGTGTTTATTTTTGTGCCATTTCAAATTTGTTTAATTTTGAATAGTAATAACAATCTTAAATATCTTATAGTAAATTTTATAAAATTGGCTCTCGTGTGTGTTCAATATGTGGATTTAAAATCACATTTTCTTTTTCGAAAATATTTTTCTTGGAATTTTTATTGGAATTTGAGCATATTTTTAAATTATTTACAGCAAACTAAAGAGTTAATATTATTGAGTGCTCTCATCCAGAATGTGACATGCAAATTCCTCAAACCTCCTTTAATGCCATTTAGTCAAAATTAATATGTTAAATCAATATAAATTAGTATAAATGAGCATAACTAATGATTAAAATAAATTAATGTGTTTGGCTCCACTTTTCTGTCTTCTGCCTTCTATCACTGATGTTTTATTCCTATCCTTGTTGTTTTCTATAGTTTCTTTTATTATGTCTTTTTCTGTCTTGTGATTTGAAAACTATATGACACATTGTAAGGTTTTAATTTTTCTAATTTTTTGCTTTTAATTTTAACTAATTTTATTTCTTAGAGGAGTGCAGGTTCACAGCTAAACGGAACAGAGAGTACAGACTTCTCATATGTCTCTTTCCCCACACACAGCCTCCCCTCTACAGCTTCCTGCCTTACAGGATCACACCTGTGAAAACCAAGAACCTACATTGACCCTTCATTATCACTCAAAACTTACAGTGCACATTCATGTTTACTCTTCACATTGTACTTTCTGAGTCTTGACAAAAGTACATTGGCAATGGGATATTATTCACTGCTAACAGGAGATGATCTATGAAGCCACAAAAAAATATGGAGGAAACTTAAATGCATGTTGCTAAAAGAAGCCAATCCAAAGTCTACATACTGTTCGATTCTAATTATGTGACGTTCTGGAAACGGTGAAACTATGGGAACAGTAGAAAGATCAGTGGTTGCCATGGACCAAAGGGAAGGAAGAGATGGATACACACAGCACAGAGAACCTTCACGGCAGTAAAACCATTCTGTATGATACTGTAATGGTAGATATATACATTTGTAAAAATCTATCTTAACTTTTAATCTTTTAAATTACTTTTTTTTTTTTGATGGAGTCTTGCTCTGTTGCAAGGCAGGAATGCAGTGGCACGATCTCGGCTTACTGCAACCTTCGCCTCCTGGATTCATGCGATTCTTCTGCCTCAGCCTCCCGAGTAGTTGGGACTACAGGTGCCCACCACTGCACCTGGCTAATTTTTGTATTTTTAGTAGAGAGTGGGTTCACCATCTTAGCCAGTCTGGTCTCAAACTCCTGACCTTGTGATCCACCTGCCTTGGCCTCGCAAAGAGCTGGGATTACAGGCGTCAGACACCGCACCTGGCCGTTTTTGTTTTAAGAACTGCAGACAAGCTGGGTGCAGTGGCTCAAGCCTGTAATGGCTGCATTTTGGGAGGCCGAAGTGGCTGGATTGCTTGAGCCCCGGAGTTCAAGACCAGCTGGGCAACATAGTGAGATCCCGTCTCTACAAAAAAAGTATTAAAATAATAGCCAGGCATAGTGCTGCATGCCTGTAGTCCCAGCTACTCAGGAGGCTGTGGTAGAAAAATCACTCGACCCAGCAGTTTGAGACTGCAGTGAGCTATGATCATGCCACTGCCCTCTGGCCTGGGTGACACAGCAAAACCCCATCTCAAAACAAAGAACAACGAAAAACCTACAAGCATACTCAGAGATATTGTGGGTTTGGTTCCAGACAACTGCAATAAGGCAAATGTTACAACCAAAAACCTACAAGCACATCTCAGAGTTAGTGTGGGTTTGGTTCCAGACCACTGCAATAAGGCAAATGTTACAACCAAAAACCTACAAGCACACCTCAGAGATAGTGTGGGTTTGGTTCCAGACCACTGCAATAAGGCAAATGTTACAATCAAGTTAGTTGCATAAACATTTTGTTTCCCAGTGCTTATAAAAGTTATGCTTAAACTATATGGTAGTCTAATGATTATTTAATAATTATTAATTAGTAATTAATAGCATGTCTAAAAAACTGTGTACATACCTTAAATTAAAATTCGTCAGTGCTAAAAAATGCTAATGAATATCTAAGCCTTACCAAGTCATAACCTTTTTGCTGGTGAGGATCTTGCCTCTATATTGATGACTGCTGGCTAATCAGTGTGGGAGCTGCTGAAGGTTGGGTGGCTTTGTCAATTTCTTAAAACAATGAAGTTTGTTCCTTTCACAAAAGGATTCCTTGTAGCATGTGATGCTGTTTGACAGCATTTTATCAACAGTAGAACGTCTTTCAAAATTGAAGTAAACCCTCTCAAACCCTGCTGCTGCTTTATCAACTAGGTTTATGGAATATTCTAAATCCTTTGTTGTCATTTCAACAATGTTTGTAGCATCTCCACCTGGATTATATTCCATCTCAAGAAAATATTTTCTTTGCTCGTCCATAAGAAGCAACTCCCTATTTGTTCAAGGTTCATCATGAGTTTACAGCAATTTCATCTCACCTTAAGGCTCTAATTCTAATTCTAGTTGTCTTGCAATTTCTACCACATCTGCAGGGACTTCCTCCACTGACATCCTGAGCCCTCAAAGTCACCCATGAGGGCTGGAATCAACTTCTTCCAAAGTCCTGTTAATGTTAATATTTCATCCTCCTCCCATCAATCACAAATGTCCTTAATGGCATTTAAGGATTGCTATTAAGGACATTTGTGATTCACGGGAGGAGGTTCAAATATCATGAAAGGATTAATGGTGAATCCTTTCCAAAAGGTTTTCAATTCAGTTTATCCAGATTCATCAAAGAAATCACTATCTATGAGAGCTATACCTTTACAAAATGCATTTATTAATTAATGAAAACACTTGAAAGTCAAAACCACTCCTTGATCCACAGGCTGAAGGTAAATATTGTATTAGCAACCATGAAAATAACATTAATTTCCAAGTACATCTCCATCTAAGCTTCTGGGTAGCTAGGTGAATTCTCAATAAGCAGCAATCTTTTTTTCCTTTTCTTTTCTTTTCTTTTCTTTTATTTTATTTATTTATTTTTTTTTGTAGTTTCACTCTTATTGCCCAGGCTGGAGTGCAGTGGTGCAGTCTCGGCTCACTGCAACCTCTGCCTCCAAGGTTCAAGCCATTCTTCTGCCTCAGTCTCCCAAGTAGCTGAAATTACAGGTACTACCACCATGCCCGGCTAGTTTTTTTGTATTTTTATTAGAGATGGGGTTTCATCATTTTGGCCAGGCTGGTCTTGAACTCCTGACCTCAGGTGATCCTTGGCCTCCCAAAATGCAGGGATTACCGGTGTGAGCCTCTATGCCTGGCCAAGCAACAATCTTTTTAAAGGAATTGGTTTTTTTTTTTCTGAGCAGTAGGTCTCGATAGTGGGATTAAAATATTCAGTAAACCATGCTATTAACAGACGTGCTGTCACCCAGACAGTGATGTTCCACTTCTAGAGCACAGAAAGAATAGATTTTGCATAATTCTTAAAGGCCCTGAGATTTTCAGAGTGGTCAATGAGCACTCGCTGTAACTTAAAGTCACCAGCTGCAGTGGTCCTCACAGAGAGTCAGCCCATCCTTTAAAGTTTTGAAGCCAAGCGTTGACTTCTCTCTAGCTATGAAAATTCTACATTTTCACTAAGCTTAATCATTTCTAGCTCTGGACTTAAAGAGTGAGACGTGCAAGTCTTCCTTTCATTTGAGTTCTTTGAGGCCACTGTGGTTACTAATTAGCAACCCCGGTGGGTGTCACCCTCCTGCCTCCTCTATGGAGTTCACTCACACTGGGGCGTGGGGAACGGCGCTTCCCACACCCCACATGCCCTGCTTCCCTGTGGCTCTCCCACAGGGGGCTTTCGTGAGCCAGGCAGCAAGGGACATCCCCCTGCTCCAGCCCAGCCAGGCTGCGCAGGCAGAAGGACTCTCCCAACCTGCCTGGGCATGCAGGGCTTTGTGTTTGCTGCCCCGGCTTCTCCGGAACTGGGGCTCTCCCATCCTCAGACTCCCTGGTGGCCTCCGCACCCCAACAAATGACAGGAAGACCAGAACCCGCAGCGTGACGGCCTGCTGGGCGCGTGCTCAGTGGGATAGCTTAGGCCCCCTCAAGCTGAGTCACAGGGGCAAGGTGTGCTTCTGCCACCCACGTCCCACCGGAGTCCGTAGGGGGACTGGAGCCCCAAGTCACCAGAGCGGCATAGGAACCCGAAGACGAGGCACCTCCACCTCCGGAGCTCTCAACCCCGGAGGCCTCCGCGTCAAGCACAGATGCCAGCCATCCAGGCACCTCACAACAGCTCCAGGAGCCGGCGTGCTCATCTGTACTCACCTCCAGCCTGTTAGATGAGCTCCTGTCAACCCCAGAGTTTCAGCAAAAGGCACAACCTTTCCTAGATCCGGCGCCACTGGGGGAGCTGAAGGACTTGGAAGAGCCCGCTTTGCTGGAACCACTACTCAGCCAGGAAGAACACAGGGCTCTGCTGGAGGAGCAGGTTGGGGCGGGGTTTGGGCGGGGTGGGGGCAGAGTGGCGGCCTCTCTTTCGCGGTGAACCTCAGGCTTGGTGTGGAGAGGCGTATCTTCCCTTCCAGCTGACCTGCCTAGGATCCCTGAGTTCCAGGTCCAGGGAGAGACTCCACACAGAGGAGGGCTGTCAAGAATGAAAAGACAGAACTGCTGAGCATCCCGGGGATCCCAGGGCCGGTCCAGGTACTGTGAGGTGGGCTGTCTACTGCGCATGCGCGGGTTTCCTGGCAGCAGCCTAGGTTTTCTAACTAGCCCAGGCGGAGCTCTCATCCCTTTTTCCTCCGCGTTCTTCAGTCGGGTTGACGGAGACCTTAGTCCGCGAAACACTGGGCCGGGGCAGAAGCCAGGCCAGTTATCCTTTCTGCGGCTGTCCTCCTCTGCCTCTTCGCTAACCATCATTTGCCAACCCTTGTCCCGCCAGCCTCCTTGCCAGTACCATGGAGGGCCTTGCAACTAAATGTAGACCCGAGACCCCGTGCAAACCGCGGTGCTGCCCTTTCCAGGCAAGAGGGAAGGCAGGCAGAGATGAGGACAGGAGCGGAGACAGAGTGAGATGGAAGGATGGAGCTAGGAAAGGATGGGTGGAAGGAGGGACCCCGGAAGGGAGAGAAAGAGGGAGGGAGGGAAAAGGGAGGAAAAAACCGGAGGAGGGAAGGAAGAACACAGGGAAGGATGGACCGAGGTACAAAAGGAGCAAGAAACAGAGAACGGAAGGCAGAGAGAAAAACGGTCTTCTGCCTCCAGAACCAACAGGACCCAGCACTCCGGGAAAATGTTGGGTGCTCAGTGCAGGCTAAGTGCTGGGCCCACAGCCCCTTTGGCCGCGGGGTGCTCAGCGGCCCTCTGGATCGCCAGCCTGGGTTACTTCATCCCGGAACAATTCAGACCAATTCCATTTCCGAACGAATGAGCAAATTCCCCAGAGAGCAATGAGCCGAGACTCAGGTGGTTGTCTGTTTTTCATCCACATGGTTCACAGATGACATATCCCCACTTTGAGCCCTGCAACACAGCGCAAGGCGGATAGTCCCATCCACACAGGAGTCACACTCAGGTCAACTGAAGCGTGATTCTGGATTCCACATTTCTTTGCCCTCTGCAAAGGTGCCTGTTTCTCAAGTTTCTGCCCCCCGAAAGCTTGACCATGTTGACTGTTTGTTACCCGAGCTCTGTGGGGCCCCAGAAACTTCCAGGAATGCGTGGAAGACCAGCATCATGTCGGTGCTCTCCTTTCCAGTTTTCAAACAGGCTATATTGGAGACTACCCATTTTTCAGGAAACAGGAATCCATCATCTGGCCGTGATGCACGGGATGTTTCTTTTCTCTGTGGTTTCGCTCTCGTTGTCTACGTGAAAATGAACGAGATCCACACACCTGCATGTGTGAGACTATCACGGCAACTGTGACACCCACGCGCTGGCAATAGAGTTGGCAGCCTGATCCCGGGACAAAGGTACTGATGGACATCCAGACACACCCCACCACAATCATTAGCAAACCCACTCCCAAACACACAGACACACACGGGTGCACGCGGGAGAACACAGGCACACACACAGACACACAAAGACACAGACAGCTTGAAGGAGAGCAAGGGACAGAGGGATGGAGAGATAGAAACGGAAGGAGAGAGAAACAGTGATCGGGAGAGAGACAGAGAGGAACCGGGGAGATTGAGAGAGAGAACGAGCAAGGTGGAGAGGGAAGAAGAGAAAGGGAAAGGGTGAGGGAGCTAGAGAGGGAGAGCAACAGAACCTTGGAGAGGGAGGCTCTATCTGGTAGACAGGGGGCCCTTTGGCCAGGGTAGGGTGGAGGGTGCCTGGGCTGGGCTGGAACAGGGGGACAGGGCCGCCCACGCGGGAAAACCAACAGAGCCCTGAGACGTGTTTTTACTTTGATTGGTTGGTTGCTTTGGGGGTACGTTGCGTAGCGTCATTCCTTTGTTGGCTCCTCCCTGTCCTTTTGGTGCTGTGGGCCCTGAAAGTTGTAGAGTGCGCCCCTCACTGTGGCAGGAGCAGTGGCGCTGAGCGTGCCCACGGACCGCGGCTTGGGTCTCTCTCGTTTTCCGGGTGGTATAGCCATAGACAATGGCAGTGGCGCCTGGCTGGCCCAAGAGCCCGGTCCAGCTACGCCCGCCTGATTCCAGGCATCACCACCAACCCGGGGCCGCGAGGCTGAGATCAGGCACCCCGGAGCCTCTTGCCCATGGCCGGGCCGCTCTCCCCCTCTACGCCCAAGCACCACCAGTCGCCGCACTGCGCTTTCCGCTGACCTCCCAGAGCGTCCCGCTGTTGCTGGCGGCCAGACCAAGCACGAGACCGCCCAAGCACCAGAGGTCTCCATCCCCTGTCAGGGCTCTGGACTCTCCAGGTGGCTACTCTCTCGCTGACACTCCAGGCCTTCCCCCGGCTCTTGAGCTCCAGAGCTTCCAACACCTGGGGCCCGCTCAGGACTGGGTGTGCTCCGAGGCGTCAGGGCCTAGGGCCCACGGTCCTGGGATCTGCTCCGGTCCTCCGCCTTGCCACGGAAAAATTATTTTGGATTCCTCGCCGCCCCTCCTGCAAGGCCCCCTCTTGCCCCACACACCCAGAGCCACCAGGGCTGCCCAGGGGCGAACAGCCGGCCCAGCCACGCGGGCGCTTTTTCTCACAACCCCCACACCATCGTCGCTTGTTCTGATGAGGACATGCTGTGGCCAATGGGGTAGGAAGGCTCTGTTTGCCCCGCGCTAGCACTAGAGCCCCGGCAGCCTCATCCCGGGAAAGAGGGGCTGACGGACACCCAGACACACCCCACCACTACCACGAGCAAACCCACCTTGACACACACACGGATACACACGGGTGCACGTGCGCAGACACACACACACGGACACACACACCACACCAGGCACACAGACACAGACACACAAAGACACAGACACAGATAGCTTGAAGGGAGACCACCCCTCATATTGTCTTATGCCCAATTTCTGCCTCCAAAGAAAGAAGAAGTAAAATCTAAAAGGCAGAAATGAAATCCACAGGCAGACAGCCCTGAGCCACATCCTGGGCGTGGTAGTTAAAGATCGACCCCTGACCTACTCGGTTATATTATCTATAGATTACAGACATTGTATAGAAAAGCACTGTGAAAATCCCTGTCGTGTTTTGTTCTGATCTAATTACCCCTGCATGCAGCCCACAGTCAGGTACCTCTGCTTCCTCAATCCCTCACGACCCTCTCACGCGGACCTCCTTAGAGTTGTAAGACCATAAGAGGGAAAGGAATTGCTCAGAGAGCTAGGTTTTTGGAGACGTGAGTCTGCCGATGCTCCCAGCTGAATAAAGCCCTTCCTTCTACAACTCGGTGTCTGAGGGGTTTTGTCTGCAGCTCCTCCTGCTACAGAAGGAGAGCAAGGGAGAGAGGGATGGAGAAATAGAACCAGAGGGAGAGAGAGAGACAGCAATAGAGAGAGAGACAGAGAAGGGGGAGGAGAGACAGGGAGGGGGGAAGAGAGAGAGCCACAGTAGAGCGCGAGGTGGAGGGGGAAGTAGAGAAAGGGAGAGGGTGACGGAGTTGTAAAGCGACAGCGACAGCGACAGAGCCTTGGAGAGGGAGGCTCTGCTCAGGTAGACAGGGCACCTTTCAGCAGGCCTGGGTGGGGTGGAGGGTGCTTGAGCCGGGCTAGAACAGGGGGTCAGGGCCCCCCACCCGGGAAAACCAACGGAGCCCTGAGATGTGTTTTTCTTTTTTCTTGAATTGGTTGGTTGCTTTGGGGGTGCGTTTCATAAGGTCCTTCCTTTGTTTGCTTCTTTCTGTCACCTTGGTGCGGTGGGCCCCGAGATTTGTAGAGTGTGCTCGTTTGTCTGGCAGGAGCCAAAGCGCTGAGCCTGTCCACGGGAAGAGGCCTGGGTCTGTCTCCTGTCTTCAGGACTGGAGTTCACACGAAGTCAGTGGAATTGGGAAACCGGGTGCACAGGGACGGATTTCCTAGTGGCTGGCGAAGACAATGTCCTTCCCCTGGGGAAAGCAGCCCATGGATTCTGGAGCAGAGGTATTGGCTGGGGTCTGTGGGACCCGCTGCCCCTGACCGCCCCTTCCGCTGGCTTGGACGGTTGCGGCGTCGCTGGATGAATGAATAGAATAGCCTGGGAGTCCGGGGAGCATGAAGACACCCGGGACCTTAGGGAACCCGCGCCTGCGCCCTCGGGGTTGGTCCCGTCCAGCCCGGCTTGTAGCCAGTCTCCTGGTGGGGCTGCTGCGAGTTGGAAGAAGTGGGATGCTTCTGCCTGGCGGTGCTCCAGTGGCGGATCTTCAGGAAGAGGTCCTGGGCTTCGGCTGGGGAGCGGGGGCTGTCAATGGGGAGCAGAGACGGGGGTGGTTGGGAAGCACGGAGACAAAAGGGGGAAAGAGGGAGGGAGCGGGAAGCCAAAAGCCTATGGTACCCGCTATTACCAGGCGGAATCCCATCCAAGTACTAACCAGGCGGACCCTGCTTAGCTTCAACAGATCATAGGAGAGCGGACGCGTTCAGGGTGGTGTGGCCTAGACGCCAGCAGCGGCGCCTCGCTGCCCCAAGCCTAGCCCATGCTAGGCTCAGTGCTTGTTATACTCTTGGGACCCAGTGCTTTCCTTCTCCATCATGTGGCATACTTGGCATTATTTGTTGTTTAAAATATTATCCTTAGTTTTCACCTTTCCTAGGAGACACAGGCAGACCCTGTGGCACTGCAGGGTCTGGCACACAATAGGTGCATCACAAACATCTGCTGAGTTCACACACTCTTGCCTTCTCAAACCTTCTTGTCAAGTCTTCAGTGAAAAGGAATTGCTGATTGAGGAAGAATTAAACTTGTAGAGACTCCTGGATCCACTGAAGTTTGAGACAAGGTGAGATTTGTTTACTGCCATATTCCTAGCTCACAGCATACTGTAGTCAATTTAAAAATGTTTGTTGAATCAGCGAGTGAATTGATTCATAGGTCATACTTAGCTATATATTTTCTGAGTAAAATTGATAAATTTAATAGTTTACTTCTAGTATAATTTTACTTTACTTATTCAACGAACCCGAGAATTCAACTAGGTTCCAGGCACATCGCTGCTGAAGAAAAAGAGGTGTAAGATGCAATTTCTGTCTACAAGAAAGCCACAGTCTAAAAAGTAGAAACATATGAACAAATTATAACAATAAATAGGATAAATTCAAAATCAGAGGGGTTTGTTTCTATTTTAAACAGCTCTAGTCAGGAAGTGTTAGAAAGTTCTAAACAGGAAATGTTCCAACACACCATCTAAGCATGAAGCAGAAGACACCCATAATTGCGTTTGCTGCCACCAACCCCAATAGCAAGAATTCCAATCCTGCTGCTGCAAAGTAAGTGTCACTCTGATTTTATTACTGTTGTGTAATGCAGTTTTAGACTCTCTGGTTGTCACTTAATGTTATAAAAAATTATTAAAGATAAAATATTATTATGGTGTTGAGCCCATCCACTGCAGCCATCTCAACATCACACCAATTATAAGGCCTATCATTTAAAAAGAAAACTGTTAGTTTAACTTATTTATCCAAATATCAGTATTACATAAACATATTTGTCATCAGACTTTGAATTTATGGGTTAAATAGCATATAAAGATAATTAGAGCTTTAAGTTTACACTTTTCTGTTTCGCTCAAATTTTTTTCAAAATAGTATAATCCTTTCTAAACAATTGTTAGTATATTTTTTAAAATGAACATTAAAATGTATATTTTCCAAAAACAAAATACAGCTCCCATTGGTAAATCATGATGTTGAGATACAACAGACAACTTCTCTTGGGAATCATTTAATCAATCCTCACTTTCTCACTCTTTCCAGAAATGTCAATGGCTTTAAAATATGGAAGTATATTATACAACTAAACTTACACTTATTCAGTATTGTGCAATACTTAGTACTTGTTCTAGCTATCTCTTGCTGAGTAGTAAGCCATTCCAAAACTGAAGGAATTATTTATTTTTTAATATTGTTTATTGTTATTATTTGTTAAGTAATTTTAAATAACGTTATTTCTCATGGTTTTGTGGGTTGACGGGCAATACAAAAGTTCTCTTTCAGAGTCTTTCTTGCACTTGAGGTTGGTTGGCTGCTGCTGAGGTCACCTGAAAGCTCAACTAGGCTAAAGAACCTAGAGGGGTCACTCACATGGCTGGCAGTGCATATTGGCTGCTGAGTGTGATGCCTATCTGACCTCTCCATTTTACCTGGAGTCCTCACAACGTGGTAGTTGGTCCCAAGACACACAGGAAAATACTACAAAGCTTCTTAGGACCTAGCCTTGGAAGTCCTAGAATACGACTTCTGCTCCATCCTATTGGTAAAGCAAGTCATTGTGACGATCACAGATTCAAGAAATGGGAGATTCGACTCTACCTGTCAATGTAGAGAGCAGCATGTGCATGCAGGGAGGAAAGAAATTGAGGGCATCATCTTGAAGACTATCATATCACACCATTATTCCAGCTAATGAACATTATGTTTCAAATGGGTGGTACTAGCTACTCTTCTCTCCCCCAGAAACCCAAGCTAGGCACGGACATATTGAAGACTATCATATCACACCATTATTCCAGCTAATGAACATTATGTTTTAGATGGGTGGTACTAGCTACTCATCTCTCCCCCAGAAACCCAAGCTAGGCATGGACATATTGAAGAGAATGTCAGCACCATTAAAAAAACTCTAGAAAAATCACATGTGATTACTGAGGTTAATTCAGCCTGTCAATTACATCTATATAATTCCGTTATTGTAACCCTCAATATGGTGAAACAGAATTGAATTCTACAAAAGTCTTTCATCTGTTTTCCTATGGAATAATTAACAAACCCAATTAATGTATAAATAGTATGAAGCCCAAATTTATTTTAGATTTTTACCTGTTAATTTCAAAGCTTATAGAAATCCAGAGAACTAATCATCATAATCCATAATGCCTGGACCAGAAGTCCTTGTTCTAAGAGTATCCTGTGGCATGCTAAAAATGTATTACTAACTCGGAAATTTAAAACTTTTTGGTTAGTGATTTTAAGTGAGCTGACTAGCTCATCATCACAAATCACACAGATTAAGAATGGAGGTTACTCTGCTGAGTGGATTCATAGTGATCAGAAAAAAAATCACAAAAGAGGAAAGAAGATAGAGAAGGGGAAATATACTGTCAATCCCAACAATTATAGTGATTTTTCGAATGGTTTGATTTTGTATTTGCAAAGGAAAGGCAGCTTATTGTGATAGAATTAGAATCCCACTTCTATATATATATATATATATTTTTTTTTTTTTTTGAGACGGAGTCTCACTCTGTCGGCCGAGCTGGAGTGCAGTGGTGCGATCTTGGCTCACTGAAAGCTCTGCCTCCAGGGTTCACGCCATTCTCTTGCCTCAGCCTCCAGAGTAGCTGGGACTATGGGGGCCCGCCACCATGCCTGGATAATTGTTTTGGATTTTTTGTAGAGAAGGGGTTTCACCGTGTTAGCCAGGATGGTCTCAATCTCCTGACATTGTGATCCACCCACCATGGCCTCCCAAAGTGCTGGGATTACAGGTGTGAGCCACTGTGCCCGGCTCGTCTTCTTTTGAGAAGTGTCTGCTTGTGTCCCTTGTCAATGTTTTAATGGGGTTGTTTTCCTAATGTTCAACATCACTAATTATCAGAGAAATGTAAAGCAATGTGAGATACCATCTCGTATTAGTCAGAATGGCTACTATTAAAATTAGAAAATAAATTCTGGTTAGACTTCAGAAAAAATGAAACGCTTATACACTGTTGGTGAGAATGTAAATTTGTTCAGCCACTGTGAAAAGCAGTTTGGAGATTTTTCAAAGAATTTTAAACAGAAGTACCATTCAACCAGCAATTCCATTGCTGAGTATATATCCAAAAGAAAATTAAAAATTCTACAAAAAGAAACCCCACACACACTTGTATATTCGTCATATTGCTATTCACAATAGGGAAGGCATGGAATGAACTTATGTGTGAATCAATAAATTGGATGGAAATATGTGCCACATATACACCATAAAATACTATGCACACATTAAAAAGAATAAAATCATGTCCTGTGCAGCAACATGCATACGTCTGGAGGCCATTATCCTAAGGAATTTAATACAGCAACAGAAAACCAAATGCCCACATGTTCTTGCCTATAAGTAGGATCTAAACATGGCGTACTCATGAATATAAAGATGACAACAATAGACACTGAGAACTATTAGATGAAGGAGGGAAGTGGGAGGGCAGGGGGTGAGAAACTATGGGTTCTATGTTTACTACCTAGGTGATGGGATCAATTATATCCCACATAGCTCAGCATCACACAATACATCCATGTAACAAACCTGCAAATATACTCCCTGAATCTAAAAAATTTAAGGCAGAGACAGAGTAAGAGGGCAGAATAGAAGCCTACACTCTCATCCCCCACACAAAACACCAAATTTCCACAACTCCCTACATTCAAGAAGCACTGTCAAAGGGACCAAAAATTGTGTGAGCAATCACAATACCTGGTATTAACTTCATATTACTGAAAGAGACATTAGAGGAGACAAAGAAAATAAAAGACGGCCTAGGAGCACGGATGCCACCTCTTTTTCAACCACCAGTAGTGGCTACATGGTGCAGAGATAGTAAGTTTGGGAGAGGGAGAGCATAGTTTGTGAGGCTTTGCAATAAACTCAGTACTACACTGTCACAGTGAAAAGCAGAACCAGACTGTAATCAGCTGACATCTGCCAATGGGGGGTGCGTTTGTATTGGCCTGAGAAAGAGGAAAACCTCCCATGCTAGTGTTGGGAGCTTGAGTTTTACAAGTCTTGCCATCATGAGTTGATGTGCTATTGGACTTTAAGAGAACTTAAGGGGCAGTCTAGGCCACAAGGACTTCAATTATTAGGCAAGGCACATTCGGAGCTGGGCTCAGAGCCAGTGGAATGTGGAGGGTGGGGAGAATGGGGTCTACTGAGACAGCAGCCAGAGAAGCTAAGGGAGTGCTCACAACACCACTCCCCCACTCCCACCTAGCAGCAGCCACACAACACAGAGAAACCTGTGAATTTGGGAGAGGGAGAGCACAGTGACTGGAGGACTTTACATTAAACTCAATGCTGCCATGTCAGTAAAGACCTGGCAGAATTCATCACCTGCTGACTAAAGAACCCCTGTACCCAGAATAAAAAACAGTGACAACCAGGTAATACCCCATGGGCACTGGGCTCTGAGAAGTGCTAACTTCAGGTGTGACACAATACATTTTTAGCTGTGGTAGCTACGGTGAAAGACTTCTGTTTGAAAAAAGCAGGGGGAATAGTAAGGGAAACTCTGCGTTGCACCTGATATACCAGCTCAAACACAGTGGGGTAGAGCACAAAGCAGATTCTTAGAGTCCCTGAGTCCAGGCCTAGGTCTTTCTTGGTCAGCATTTCTGCACTTGCCCTGGGCCAAAGGTCGAGTCCCAGACATGGCAGAATTTATCACAAGCTAAATAAAGAGTCCTTGGGCTTTAAGTGAGAAAGTGATGATGATTTGGTGGAAACCCCCCATGGGCTAGTACTGTTGGCAGTCATAGAAGAGGCTCTTCTGCCTGCTGCAGACAGGGGAAGGAAGAGTAGAAAATACTTTGTTTTATTCCCTAAGTGCCAGGTTAGCTAAAGTAAAATAGAAGAGCAGCTAAATTTTGAAGATTCTATGCTTTAATCTCTGGCTCCCAGGTAGCATCTGTGGACCCACTCATGGCTAGGGGAACTTGCCACCCTATAGGCAGAGACACAAACCTGGCTGGCATTGCCACCTGTTAATCACAGTCCTAGGGCTTTGAATAAACTCATATGTTAGCAAAGTAGTTGTTGCAGTGCGCCTTGGGTGAGACCAAGTTCTGTGCCTACTTCAGGTGTGAACGAGCACAGTCTCAGTGGTGGTGGCCACAGGAGTGCTTATGTTACGCCAACCACAGTTTCACACGTCTCAACACAGAAAGAGAGACTGCTGATTTGAGAGAAAGTAAGGGAAGGGAACAAGAGCCTCTACTTGATAAATCAAGAGAATTTTTCTTGATGTTAACCCAAGGCCACCAAGGCAGTACCTCTACGTGTTTGCATAAACTACTGTGCTATTGGGTTTGGGATCTAAGTCTCTTTCAATACCTGGAAAGTGTTCCCAAAGATAATGGGCACAAACAAGCCCAGATTGTGAAAACTACAACAAAGACTGAATTCGTCAATGCCCAGATACAGATGAACATCTACAAGTATCAAGGCCATCCAGGAAACATGACCTCACCAAACAAGCTAAATAAAGCACCAGGGACAAATCCTGGAAAAAAAAAGAGATATGTAACATTTAATACAGGAAATCCAAAATAGCTGGTTGAGGTAATTCAAAGAAATGTACAATATAACACAGAGAAAGAATTCAAAATTCTATCAGATAAATTTAACAATGAGATTGAAATAAAAAGAAAAAATCAGAAATTCTGAAGTTAAAATGCTATTGTCATACTGAAGAATGGATCAGAATTACTTAAAAGAAATGACCAAGGAGAAGATAGATTTAGTGAACTTGAAGCCAGACTATTTAAAAATACAAAGTCAAAGGAGACAAAAAAGAATAAAAAATAAAGCATGCCTATAGAATTTGAAAAATTGCCTCAAAATAGCAAATCTAAGAGTTATTGGCCTCAAAGAGGATGTTGAAAAAGAGATGAGTTGAACATTTATTTAAATAAATAATATTAAACAATTCCTCAACATTTGATATCAACATTCGAGTAACAGAAAGTTACAGAACATAAAGCAGATTTAACCAAAAGAATACCACCTCAAGGCACTTAACTGAACTCCCAAAGGTTAAGGATAAAGAAATGATTCTAAAAGCATCGAGAGAAGAGAAACAAATAACATTCAGTGGAACTCCAATACATCTGACAGCAGACTTTTCAGAGGAAAAATTACAGGCTGGGAGACTGGCATGACATATTAAAAAACCTGAAGGAAAAAAAGACTTTTACTTTAGAATAATGTATCTGGCAAATCGTCCTTTAAATTTGACGGAAAAATAAGAATTTTCCGACAAACAAAAACTGAGGGATTTCATTAACACCAGACCTGTCCTACAAGAAATGCTAAAGGGACATCTTAACTTAAAAGAGAAAAGTTAGTGAGCAATAAGAAATCATCTGAATGTACAGAACTCTCCAGCAATAGCATATGGAAAAACACTGAATATTATAACGTGGTAATTATGGGGTGCAAAAATCTCAGATACAAAGAGTAAACAATAAACCAATAAAAATAACTACAACATATTTCCAAGACATAGACTGTAAAATAGGGAACGAAGATAAACAACAAAAAGTTTAAAAGAATGGCAGTATAGGGTTTTTATTAGTTGGTTTACTTGTTTCTTTTTTTATTATACTTAAAGTTATAGGGTACATGTGCACAAAGTGCAGGTTTGTTACATATGTATGCTCGTACCATGTTGGTGTGCTGCACCCATTAAGTCGTCATTTAGCATTAGATATATCTCCTAATGCTATCCCTCCCCCATCCTCCCACCCCACAACAGGCGCCGGTGCATGATGTTCCCCTTCCTGTGTCCATGTGTTCTCATTGTTCAATTCCCACCTATGAGTGAGAACATGCGGTGTTTGGCTTTTTGTCTTTGTGATAGTTTGCTGACAATGATGGTTTCCAGCTTTCTCCATGTCCCTACAAAGGACATGAACTCATCATTTTTTATGGCTGCATAGTACTCCATGGTGTATATGTACCACATTTTCTTAATCCAGTCTATCATTGTTGGACATTTGCGTAGGTTCCAAGTCTTTGCCATTGTGAATAGTGCCGCAATAAACATACGTGTGCATGTGTCTTTATAGCAGCATGTTTTGTAATTCTTTGGGTATATATCCAGTAATGGGATGGCTGGGTCAAATGGTATTTCTAGTTCTAGATCCCTGAGGAATTGCCACACTGACTTCCACAATGGTAGAACTAGTTTACAGTCCCACCAACAGTGTAAAAGTGTTCCTATTTCTCCACATCCTCTCCAGCACTTGTTGTTTCCTGACTTTTTACTGATCACCATCCTAACTTCTGTGAGATGGTATCTCATTGTCGTTTTGATTTGCATTTCTCTGATGGCCAGTGATGATGAGCATTTTTTCATATGTTTTTTGGCTGCATAAATGTCTTCTTTTGAGAAGTGTCTGTTCATGTCCTTCGCCCACTTTTTGATGGGGTTGTTTGGGTTTTTCTTGTCAATTTGTTTGAGTTCATTGTAGATTCTGGATATTAGCCTTTGGTCAGATGAGTAGATTGGAAAATTTTCCCCCATTCTGTAGGTTTCCTATTCACTCTGCTGGTAGTTTCTTTTGCTGTGCAGAAGCTCTTTAGTTTAATTAGATCTCATTTGTCACTTTTAGCTTTTGTTGCCATTGCTTTTGGTGTTTTAGATATGAAGTACTTGCCGACGCCTATGCCCTGAATGGTAACGCCTGGGTTTTCTTCTAGGGTTTTTATGGTTTTAGATGTAATGTTTAAGTCTTTAATCCATCTTGAATTAATTTTTGTATAAGGTGTAAGGAAGGGATCCATTTTCAGCTTTCTGCATATGGCTAGCCAGTTTTCCCAGCATCATTTATTAAATAGGGAATCCTTTCCCCATTACTTGTTTTTCTCAGGTTTGTCAAAGATCAGATAGTTGTAGATATGCAGCATTATTTCTGAGGGCTCTGTTCTGTCCCATTGGTCTATATCTCTGTTTTGGTATCATTACCATGCTGTTTTGGTTACTGTAGCCTTGTAGTATAGTTTGAAGTCAGGTAGCGTGATGCCTCCAGCTTTTTTCTTTTGGCTTAGGATTAACTTGGCAATGCGGGCTCTTTTTTGGTTCCATAGGAACTTTAAAGTAGTTTTTTTCCAATTCTGTGAAGAAAGTCATTGTTAGCTTGATGGGGATGGTATTGAATCTATCAATTACCTTGGGCAGTATGGCCATTTTCATCATATTGATTTTTCCTACTCATGAGAATGGAATGCTCTTCCATTTGTTTGTATCGTCTTTTATTTCATTGAGCAGTGGTTTGTAGTTCTCCTTGAAGAGGTCCTTCACATCCCTTGTAAGTTGGATTCCTAGGTATTTTATTCTCTTTGAAGAAATTGTGAATGGGAATTCATTCATGATTTGGCTCTCTGTTTGCCTGTTATTGGTTTATAAGAATGCTTGTAATTTTTGTACATTGATTTTGTATCCTGAGACTTTGTTGAAGTTGCTTATCAGCTTAAGGAGATTTTTGGCTGAGACAATGGGGTTTTCTAGATATACAATCATGTCATCTGCAAACAGGGACAATTTGACTTCCTCTTTCCCTAATTGAATACCCTTTATTTCCTTCTCCTGCCTGATATCCCTGGCCAGAACTTCTAACACTATGTTGAATAGGAGTTGTGAGAGAGGACATCCTTGTCTTGTGCCAGTTTTCAAAGGGAATGCTTCCAGTTTTTGCCCATTCAGTATGATATTGGCTGTGGGTTGGTCATAGATAGCTCTTATTATTTTGAGATACGTCCCATCAATACCTAATTTTTTGAGAATTTTTAGCACGAATGTTGTTGAATTTTGTCAAAGGCCTTTTCTGCATCTATGGAGATAATCATGTGGTTTTTGTCTTTGGTTCTGTTTGTATGCTGGATTACGTTTGTTGATTTGTGTATGTTGAAGCAGCCTTGCATCCCAGGGATGAAGCCCACTTGATCATGGTGGATAAACTTTTTGATGTGCTCAAGCAGCATTATTTGGTACTTTTCAAACTGAAAACAAATCAAATGTGCATCAATAATAAAATAAATAAATAAAACAGCTATATATTCCTTTATATGGGGACAATATCCAGATATAAAACTAATTACAGGCATGTGAAAATGTACAAAAATCTCTGAAACACAATTTAATTAGATTTAAAAGTCCTAGCCAGAGCAATCAGATAATAGGAAAAAAAAGACATCTAAATGAAAAAAAAAGTTGAATTCTCTCCCTTTATTTGCAATATGAGTTTCTACGCAGCGAATGCTAAAGCCTCTCCAAAACTCCTTCTGGAGAAAACCGGAGAGCCTCCAGGAAGGGATAAGCAAGTAAAGTTTTAGGACACAAAACCAACGCACAAAAATTGGTAGCATTTCTATGCACCAATAACATTGAATTCCTGAACATCTTCTATTTTTATTGCATTTTCAATTTCTTCCTCAGTTACCTATATATTTTTTTTCATCTAAACTAATTTATTCTTCTGTATAATTTCACCTTGCTAATAATCCTCAGGACCAAAGAGTGAGAATAAAGTACTTGTGTGCATGCTGTTTCCTCATTTTGAAAACTAGTCTAGATGAAACAGATACTTGTCCTAGGGAGTTGGCAAAGACAGCAATTATTTTCATTCTCAGCAGGGATGTCTGCCAGAAAGAGGGAGTCCCTGAGAAGGAGCCAGGTGCCCCATACATATGGGGAATTCTCAGCCATGTTAGGTAACCACCACAAGCATTTTCACTCTGGTTAGACAGGACTCTGGATGGTTGTATGGGAAAAGAGCCAAACTCTAAGGGAGTGAATTATGGCATTGCAAATATTTATGCATTTACCCAGGGAGGATTTATTGTGTTAAATTATGTGCAAAACACTGTGCAAAGGTCAATTAAAGTGAAAATTATTAAGGCATTATATTTACTTCGGTAAACTCACACTATCAGATTCTCTGAACTACAAAACTTAACAAGAACCTAGTAAAAGCTTGTTCAGAGTGGAGAGAGGGTAGGGGCAGGAAGGTAAATTTAAAAATCAGGCTGGTTGGATGAGATAATTACCCCTGATAATGCACTGGAAGTATGGATGGGTTTGGGATGGGTGAAGACAAAATAAACTCAGCAGAGGGTGCAGATAAAAAACGGCAGATACCCAGAAGGTTTATGCAGAAATGAGTTTGCTGGGCTGGGGAGAGTGACAGTAAAAAGCAGAGGATAATGGGCCTCTGTGGTGGTCAGGGACTATGGGGTGAATTAGTTGGAGGTTACGGTATCAGTGAGGTACTTTTGAACAGTACGGTGTGTAAATAGGAGAAATATTTTGGAATAATTATGTAGCAACGGTCGTTAAGAGCAATAGAAACTCAAAGTATTACATAAATATGTTTTTTTCTTATTATCCCACACAAGCCTTTAGCCTTTCCTCTTAAACTGAGAAAGGAGTGGTTTTCTGAGATGTTTTTAAATTCCCACAGGCAATCTTTACTCTGTGCTGCCTTTTAGTAAAGGTTTGTTTTAACCAAATCAAAGAAGTTTGAATACATTTTCTTGCTCATTAGGGTTTAGTGCAACCTCTCATACCTTCTACTAGTTTTCAGAACATTTAGTGTGATGCTCCTGACAACCCAAAATTATTCCCTTGGGCAGAAAGAAAGCAGCATTGATGGAAATAATTGGCTGAATGTCAATACTCCATGGAGGGGTGCTCCGCTTGCTAAGCCTCCCTCCTCTGTGCTATGCCTTCTACACCATGGTTGTCCGCTGCTGCTGGAGCTTGGAAAGAGCTCTATGGGTCTTCTCAGCACATAATAGGTGCCCAATTAGCATGGCCAGAATCAAGCTGCCTCCTCTCACCATTTCTTTCTCCATTTGTCCCTTGTTGGGAATGGAGAGCTTTGCAACTGATTTCAGCTCAGGGTTGAAGGTCAAATCTCAGCTGATACTTGGTGCATGTTGACTTTTCTGAGAAGAATTTGGGAGAATAAAACATTAAAAAGGGCCTGACCAGGGAGAGTGGTTCATACCTGTATTCCTGGTATATTGATAGGTTGAGAAGATAGAATTGCTTGAGGCCAGGAATTTGATACCAGCCTTGTCAACATAGTGAGACTCTATTTATACAAAAACATTTAAACATTAAAAAAGTTTGGCCAGGTGTGATGGTTCCCAACTGTAGTCCCAGCTATGTGGGAGTTTGAGGCAGAGGATCACTTGAGCCCAGAGATTCTAGGCTGCAGTGAGCTATGATCATGCTACTGCACTCCAACCTGGACAACCATGCAAGATATTGCAAAAATAAAATATTTTATTATTCTTCACCCCTATAATCTCTCTAAAACTTGTGCACTATGTGGCAGAAAGAAACAAACTCCCCCAAGAGTTTGGTTCTTGCTTAAGATTTGGTTTACTGCTCCTTGCCTGCTCCCTCATGTCCTCATTTTGTATAAAATAAGAACCCCCATGTCAAGTGGAGGTTCTCCTCAGCAGAGGGTCTCATCAAGGCCCCAGGACTGGCACTTTAGGTGGAGGCTTGCTTTTCAACCTCTGAATAACAAAAGACACTAAAATTGAGAAAAGATTTCTAGACACCAGCTTCTTGAAAGGAGCATTCAGTCAGAAGACAAGATGTGGTCATTGGCAAAGGTGACCCAGGCTGATTGGGGAAGTCCACCAGCTCATCTGAAGACTGAGCTAGGGGAGGGTTTCCCTGATGTTCACTCCTTCTGCCCTCCATACATTCCTCTACTTTTCCCAAACTTCCCTCTACATTCTCCAAATGTTCTAACCTCCCATGACTTTCTTGCCAGGGAGTCTAATGAAATAAAAGCTTTAAAATTGCTTGGATTTTAAAAATAATTTTATTGATTCTTATAAGGTACTGACACAAAATTAGAATATCAATTCTTGAAATGTTTAAAAAGTAAATTGAGTGTAAGTTGACATTTAATTAACTTATTTGATTCCTAATTAAAATATTTTTTTTTTTGAAACAAGGTCTTGCTCTGTCACCCAGGCTGGAGTGCAGTGGTGAGATCTTGGGTTATTGCAATGTCTACCTCCTAGGGTCAAGTGATTCTCATGCATCAGCCTCCGAAATATCTGGGACTACAAGTAGACACCACCAACTGGGTAATTTTTGTGGTTTTGGTGGATATGGGGTTTTGCCATGGTGCTCATACTGCTGTCAAGCTCCTGGTCTCAAGTGATTCACCCGCCTCGGCCTCCCAAAGTGCTGGGATTACAGGCATGAGTCACCACACCTGGCCTTAAAATTTAAAAAATTATAGGTAAATTTAAATTACTCAGAAGTAGCTAGAATTAACCATTATATACTCTGAATCTTTTTCTCATGCATAAGCCTTTCTAATCTTTCTATTTGAACTTAGGATTTGACTTGGTTCTAGTGTTTTAAAACCTGCTTTTTTTCCTTCAAGGAAATGCAGATCATCTCACAGGCCAATAGACATCAAGAACTTTCTGATGCTTAGTGGCTGCCTGGTTGTTTATCTATGACCTCCCATAATGTACTTAAGTAACACCCTCTTGATGATGGGGTTAAGTTGTTGGAATTGCCTTCTCCTTTCTGAAGCACTACGTGGAAAAAATTAGATCTTAAAAGAAACACACAGACCCATACCACACCCTTCCTTTGAACTTCACTCCTGCTTATTGAAAGATATGCTTATTACTGACTAAGGTCCTACATTACACTCTCTGTAGAACTTTTGGAAACTATAAAAGTACAAGAGAATCAATAAGGCAAATCAATTTCTCACGGGATCCTGATTCCTATAAGAAACACCTCAATTCTTATAATTCGGCATATTTCCTCTCAGTCATTTTTCTGCACATTTTAAATTTTAAGCTCTAGTGTATAAGTTTGGTTATACCTTTTAATGTATGCCTTTAATTAATATGTTTAATGGTACATCTTCTCATAAGCACTTCTCCATGTCATAAAAAAATTATTTGTACATCCCATTTTTAATACATATATGTAGCTCCAATGAAGACGCATACCTTGTTTACTCTTCTAATCTCCTATTATTGGAAAAATTTGTTTTTCCAATTCTTTGAGATAATAAACTGGTTAGAGTTAGTATTTTGGTCCTCATTTAAATTTTCTAAGTGTTGCCTTTCTGTAAGTGGTTAAGTGACTGTTACAAGGAGAAGAGCCCTCTTGCAGGGCTGTGACCTGGGGTTGAGGCCTCCCTGCAAAGTGCCTCCCTTGTGGCAGGTCCCCATGTGTCTTTCTAACATCATCACAGTCAGACTGAGGGTGCTTGGAATTCTGCAACTGTAACCCCTCTCGAATCTTCCTTGAATTCAGGTGCAACTGATCTCCTCCATTGTGGATACCAGGAAGTAGGCTGTAGAACATTCTGTGACCCTGAAGAATGACACGATGTCCTTGATAAAGAAGGTGGAAATTCCTGAAGAAGAAACAATGTTTTCTCAACAGCAGAAGTAGATGAAGAGTCTATTCAATGACTGGGTCATGGAAAACCCTGTTTTCTACAGGTAGATGCTGGCTTCCAGGCAAACCCACACACTAGGTGTATGACAGAGGCCTCAGAAACACAAAGGAGCTCATGAAAGATGAGTGCCAGGTGGCAATGAAGCCTCAAGAACTTCCACTGCAACAGAAGGTAATAACACTCTGGAATTGTTTGCATCTCCTTGCCCATCCCCTGACTACTGACTACAACTATGCAACTCAATTGTATGCAACTACAAATATAGCTATAATTATGAAAAGCGCTGAGATTGTAAATCACAAATACAGAAAACTATGAATATAGATAAGAACAAAAAACACAAGCCTTCTAAAGGGTGTATAATATGTAACAGCAGCTCTCATTAACTCATGTTTAGATATCAAGGAAATAATAGCAGTAATGTTTTATGTTCACATTCCAAACAAAACCTATTATCATCTATCATCAGTTCATTTATTCGTATTTTACTAATATTTGTTTTACTCTATCTTGTAAGCACATATGCTTCTCTGCTAGAATTAGAGAAATAACTTAGTCCAGTGATAGTGTCTCAAAGTTATACAGGTCATTCTATCAAAGCCTGTTTATAAGAGTACTTGGGGCAGTTATTTCTGTGGGTCTCTGAGACATTCTTATTTGGTTGAAGACAAAGCTTTGTGGCCTGGAACTGATTTGCAAGCACTTTTAGAAAAACAGCAGAGAACAACCAAAATTACATAACAATGAAAAAGTAAGCTATGCCTACAGGAATGTATTTAGTCGATACCACTAAAATGTTGTTTTATATCATGCAAATGGCACTAACACTTTGACAAATAGAATTATATTATGTACAGTGAGGGCACTGGAAATTTTTTAAAAACATTAAATAATTTCTGGATTATTTATGTGAATAACAATTATATAAAAAATTTAACCTAGGGGAATCTAAGCATATGTCTGATTACTTAACTTAATAAAATGCAAAATAGGCAAATACCCATTTATGATAGTAGGACATAAACACTTTGTTCTGATACAAATTTCAAACAGAAAAGGTAAGTAAGAAATAGAAAAAAAAATGACCTGTGTATGTTCATTATTTATATGTGTGTATGTTACTATGCAAAATTATGTAATTTTTAGTAACTTAGATTACATAAATTTGTATTATATTTTAGGCAGCAGCAAATATTAACACAGTTTTTAATGTGCAGCTTAGATAATAGTTGATGATTAAAATTTATTAATATTAGCTACTTACAACAAACGGTTATGCAATCAGAAATTTTAAAATTAATTTTGTATTAACTTTGAAAATTTTAGACTATTTTATACTCTACACAAGTTTTTAAATTACAAACAATAAAATAGAAATTTTATAAAATAAGAAATGCTATGAGAAATAGTTGGATTTTGATTCCTTAATTTTTCCAAATATTAGTACTTGGAGCTTCACCGTTAATAATTCCAATAGGCTACACAAATTTTCTCCTCAGTAAAATGGCAAAACAGAAGGCATTCAATTTTTAAATATATGGTGCAATTTTATTACAATTTTTTCTATATAAATGACACAAAAGTTAGACCAGTAAAAACAGAATTTCTTCCTTGAAATTTCAAGAGCTGAGCTGAGCTGGAAAGAGCTAAACTGCTTCATATCAGAGTTGGAAATTAAAGCAAGAGGCCCACATCAAAGTAATAGTTTAGCGTTTTTGTCTTCCTTTCTGTTAGTGTGGTAAGCAACAGACAACATCAGATGAAGCACCAACTCCTCATTGTTCCATTTTTTCCTCATGGAGAAGCACCAGGAAAGGGTCAGATGGATCAGCACAAACATGGGGAACTGTCTCACTGCCGAGGTGGCCCCTCATTAAAAACAGGCCTGCAATTTTGTATGAAAGTGGGCAGGAGACCATAGAGGAGAATGCATGAGCAAGAGTAAAAAGCATGGAGTATTAATAATAATGTATAAAAATTATCATCAAAGTTCCATTTCTTCTCCAGAAACAGGGATCTGAACAAAAGTTTCTGAAGAAGGCCTCAACCAAAAGCCCCTCAGGAAGGTGCCCCTGAATCTAAGTGCCGGGACTGGGAATGAAAAGCTACATGTGAGACTCAGTGGCCAAGATGTCCGGTATTGTTTATTTCAACCCCTCAGAGACAGCAAAGCACTGACATTTATATACTTCTCCTAAATTCACATGTCAGCAGGAGTGTGACAACCAAAGATTTAAAAGATATAATGTGAGTATCAGAATTTCTGGCAAAATTTAGATAATCTTATCTTTTCAACCTGAAATAACAATATATGCTGAGAAACATCAAATGCCTCTACCTCCACAAATAATTTTTCAGGAAAGAATAAAGGAGCACAGCTGTAGAATAAAAATTAGACTAGAAGTTGATGCTACCTTTTGGAATTGCTAATAAGGAAAGCACAGGTTTTTAGAATTGCACATGTCTCATTGGTGAGTATAATCTCACAGCAGCATAGATGCAGGAGTATTTGGATCTGACTATGCTATCTAAAACAAAAATCCTTACATTTTCATAAGTTTAGAAAAAATAGGTTAGAGTAGTTAGTGGAGGTGGTATTTCTCCTCTTTGGTTGATTTGGGAATTAACAGCAATCCTCATATTAGTTTCTTGTTCATATGTACACCCTGTGTTTGAATCAGGACAATTTAGATAAATACATTGACTTAATCATTTCAGGTGTCTTCAAAGGGAGCATTGTTCACATTACAGATATCTTTTCACTGGAATAAAATACCTCGAAACAGAATCTTCAATGACCCCATCATTTGAGGTCGGTCATTTATAATAAAATGAAATCTACTATTCTTTTTAAGATATACAAAGTAAAAGTCATCAAGACCAAAGTTATTCAGAAACAAAATACTAATGAAAACACGGCTGCACCATTAGATCTTAATAAATCTCAAAATTGTATATATAGTGTAGAAACAATGTAAGTAGTTATAGTGATTAAATATAGAAGAGGAAAAGTTTAAAAGCAAGAAAAAAGTATAATATGAAAATAATTAGGTAAAAATTTTAAATGTAAAAAAATTTTCAATGTAAGGGATAGAATAAATAGAAAAATTACATAAATGAAAAAAGGAATTATGAATTAGAGGGTAGGATGAAGTGAATATTTAGGAGTCCCAATAGGGATAAAACAAATAAACAATATGAAAAATTAAAATACATAAAAATCTAGAATAAGTCATGTAGTTTAAGTCCTAGTTTAAATAAATAAAATGGAGTGAATGTCAAATAGGGAATAAATAATTAATTATAATAGCTTAAAAGCATACATATTAAAAGAAAAACAATAGTTAAAAGCATAATACAAAAATACAGAACTTCACATAAAGCCATCTAAGATAAAATTCAAATTAATTATAAAGCAATGAAATCAAACGTATTTCTCAATAAGTGAATAAGATCAAGAATCCAGTAGATTATGGTCTTCAAAGTTCTGAGGGAAAAACATGTAAATTTAAAATTATATATATTTCCAAAGTTATTTTCAGGATTGAGGAAAAATGTGCCTTAATACACAAAAGCAATGTAAACTGAGCATATTTACCTCAGTAAAATACATTTAAAATTTTGCTGAAAATTTAGTTTATGAAGAAAAATACTCTTCCTGAGAACAAACATTGAGATAAAATAAATGTGCAAAAATCTAAATAGATCGAGAAAATATTAACACTGTGTCAAATTATACACATGTGTGATATATCCATATGAAGCATATTTGTGGACGAATAAAAGAAAAAGTTATCCCAAGAGTTATATTAAATAAAAGAGTAAATTTGGTAATAGATGAATAACTAAGAAAAATAATTCTTGCCCAGGTTACATTTGATTTAGCTTTAGTGGGGAAGAGCCAGTCACTACTAATACAGAAGTTGAGAATCCATGAGAGGAAGAAAACACATAGTGTATAACTAAAATGAGTAAGTTTGAAATTCACCAACCAGTAGGTTCTGGGATTAACGGCAATGGCTTGTATGTTCAAAGAGCAGGTGGTGCATGGGAAGAAGCTTCTCATTATCATGTTAAGATAGCAGGCTTCTATTTGAGGCCACTCTAGAGAACATCTTCCCAATCTATGTCTGTAGAGAAAAAGTTTATCATGGTAGGAGCATCACTATGTAGATGAAAGCCTAGTTACTGATGCTCTGGTCACAGGACCTGGGCCTGCAACCCAAAAACAGGCAAAAATCCAGAAGACAGGAAGGAACATGACAGAGATTCCAATTCTATGGAATACAAAGCAATTTTATGGCACTATTATTTGAAGATAAGTCCTTTATCAGAAAAGTAAATGCATATCTGGAAAAACAAACAGGACAACAAATAAAGTCTCTTCTTAGAAAATCTCTGTGATTATGTCAACCAAAGAACATCTTTATTTCTGCCTTCATTTCGTTATGTACCCAGTAGTCATTCAGGAGCAGGTTGTTCAGTTTCCACATAGTTGAGCGGTTTTCAGTGAGATTCTTAATCCTGAGTTCTAGCTTGATTGCACTGTGATCTGAGAGACAGTTTGTTACAATTTCTGTTCTTTTACATTTATTGAGGACAGCTTTACTTCCAAGTATATGGTCAATTTTGGAATAAGTGTGGTGTGGTGCTGAAAAAAATGTATATTCTGTTGATTTGGGGTGGAGAGTTCTGTAGATGTCTATTAGGTCTGCTTGGTGCAGAGCTGAGTTCAATTCCTGGGTATCCTTGTTGAATTTCTGTCTCGTTGATCTGTCTAATGTTGACAGTGGGGTGTTAAAGTCTCCCATTATTAATGTGTGGGAGTCTAAGTCTCTTTGTAGGTCACTCAGGACTTGCTTTATGAATCTGGGTGCTCCTGTATTGGGTGCATATATATTTAGGATAGTTAGCTCTTCTTGTTGAATTAATCCCTTTACCATTATGTAATGGCCTTCTTTGTCTCTTTTGATTTTTGTTGGTTCTTTGAAACCAACGAGAACAAAGACACAACATACCAGAATCTCTGGGATGCATTCAAAGCAGTGTGTAGAGGGAAATTTATAGCACTAAATGCCCACAAGAGAAAGCAGGAAAGATCCAAAAATTGACACCCTAACATCACAATTAAAAGAACTAGAAAAGCAAGAGCAAACACATTCAAAAGCTAGCAGAGGCAAGAATTAACTAAAATCAGAGCAGAACTGAAGGAAATAGAGACACAAAAAACCCTTCAAAAAATAAATGAATCCAGAAGCTGGTTTTTTGAAAGGATCAACAAAATTGATAGACCGCTAGCAAGATTAATAAAGAAAAAAAGAGAGAAGAATCAAATAGATGCAATAAAAAATGATAAAGGGGATATCACCACCGATCCCACAGAAATACAAACTACAATCAGAGAATATTACAAACACCTCTATGCAAATAAACTAGAAAATCTAGAAGAAATGGATAAATTCCTCAACACATACACCCTCCCAAGACTAAACCAGGAAGAAGTTGAATCTCTGAATAGATCAATAACAGGAGCTGAAATTGTGGCAATAATCAATAGCTTACCAACCAAAAAAAGTCCAGGACCAGATGGGTTCACAGCCGAATTCTACCAGAGGTACAAGGATGAGCTGGTACCATTCCTTCTGAAACTATTCAAATCAATAGAAAAAGAGGGAATCCTCCTTAACTCATTTTATGAGGCCAGCATCATCCTGATACCAAAGCCTGGCAGAGACACAACAAAAAAAGAGAATTTTAGACCAATATCCTTGATGAACATTGATGCAAAAATCCTCAATAAGATACTGGCAAACAGAATCCAGCAGCATATCAAAAAGCTTATCCAACATGATCAAGTGGGCTTCATCCCTGGGATGCAAGGCTGGTTCAATATACGCAAATCAATAAATGTAATCCAGCATATAAACAGAACCAAAGACAAAAACCACATGATTATCTCAATAGATGCAGAAAAGGCCTTTGACAAAATTCAACAACCCTTCATGCTAAAAACTCTCAATAAATTAGGAATTGATGGGACGTATCTCAAAATAATAAGAGCTATTTATGACAAACCCACAGCCAATATCGTACTGAATGGGCAAAAACTGGAAGCATTCTCTTTGAAAACTGGCACAAGACAGGGATGCCCTCTCTCGCCACTTCTATTCAACATAGTGTTGGAAGTTCTGTCCAGGGCAATTAGGCAGGAGAAGGAAATAAAGGGTATTCAATTAGGAAAAGAGGAAGTCAAATTGTCCTTGTTTACAGATGACATGATAGTATATCTAGAAAACCCTATCTTCTCAGCCCAAAATCTCCTTAAGCTGATAAGCAACTTCAGCAAAGTCTCAGGATACAAAATCAATGTGCAAACATCACAAGCATTCTTATACATCAATAACAGACAAACAGAGAGCCAAATCATGAGTGAACTCCCATTCACAATTGCTTCAAAGAGAATAAAATACCTAGGAATCCAACTTACAAGGGATGTGAAAGACCTCTTCAAGGAGAACTACAAACCACTGCTCAAGGAAATAAAAGAGGATACAAACAAATGGAAGAACATTCCATGCTCATGGGTAGGAAGAATCAATATCATGAAAATGGCCATCCTTCCCAAGGTAATTTGCAGATTCAGTGCCATGCCCATCAAGCTACCAATGACTTCCTTCACAGAATTGGAAAAAACTACTTTAAAGTTCATATAGAACCAAAAAAGAGCCCGCATCGCCAAGTCAATCCTAAGCCAAAAGAACAAAGCTGGAGGCATCACACTACCTGACTTCAAACTATACTACAAGGCTACAGTAACCAAAACAGCATGGTACTGGTACCAAAACAGAGATATAGATCAATGGAACAGAACAGAGCCGTCAGAAATAATGCCACATATCTACAACTATCTGATCTTTGACAAACCTGACAAAAACAAGAAATGGGGAAAGGATTCCCTATTTAATAAATGGTGCTGGGAAAACAGGCTAGCCATATGTAGAAAGCTGAAACTGGATCCCTTCCTTACACCTTATACAAAAATCAATTCAAGATGGATTAAAGACTTAAATGTTAGACCTAAAACCATAAAAACCCTAGAATAAAACCTAGGCATTACCATTCAGGACATAGGCATGGGCAAGGACTTCATGTCTAAAACACCACAAGCAATGGCAACAAAAGCCAAAATTGACAAATGGGATCTAATTAAACTAAAGAGCTTCTGCACAGCAAAGGAAACTACCATCAGAGTGAACAGGCAACCTACAAAATGGGAGAAAATTTTTGCAACCTACTCATCTGACAAAGGGCTAATATCCAGAATCTACAATGAACTCCAACAAATTTACAAGAAAAAACCAAACAACCCCATCAAAAAGTGGGTGAAGGACATGAACAGACACTTCTCAAAAGAAGACATTTATGCAGCCAAAAAACACATGAAAAAATGCTCACCATCACTGGCCATCAGAGAAATGCAAATCAAAACCACAATGAGATACCATCTGACACCTGTTAGAATGGCAATCATTAAAAAGTCAGGAAACAACAGGTGCTGGAGAGGATGTGGAGAAATAGGAACACTTTTACACTGTTGGTGGGACTGTAAACTAGTTCAACCCTTGTGGAAGTCAGTGTGGGGATTCCTCAGGGATCTAGAACTAGAAATTCCATTTGACCCAGCCATCCCATTACTGGGTATATACCCAAAGGACTATAAATCATGCTGCTATAAAGACACATGCACACGTATGTTTATTGCGGCATTATTCACAATAGCAAAGACTTGGAACCAACCCAAATGTCCAACAATGATAGACTGGATTAAGAAAATGTGGCACATATACACCATGGAATACTATGCAGCCATAAAAAATGATGAGTTCGTGTCCTTTGTAGGGACACGGATGAAACTGGAAATCATCATTCTCAGTAAACTATCGCAAGAACAAAAAACCAAACACCGCATATTCTCACTGATAGGTGGGAATTGAACAATGAGAACACATGGACACAGGAAGGGGAACATCACACTTCGGGGACTGTTGTGGGGTGGGGGGAGGGGGAGGGATAGCATTGGGAGATATACCTAATGCTAGATGACGAGTTGGTGGGTGCAGCGCACCAGCATGGCACATGTATACATATGTAACTTACCTGCAGATTGCGCACATGTACCATAAAACCTAAAGTATAATAATGATAATAATAATAATAATAATAAAAGAAAAAAAAAAGAAAATCTCTGTGATTATGTCAACCAAGACCACCACCCTCCTCAGTGCCGACCATCATGGTTACCTCAATAAAACTGTCCTGAGTCATCCCTAGCAACCCTATGTGAACCATCCCCCCAGCCTGCTCTTTCCTTCACTTCCCATAAGCATCAAACATGCAATGATGCCACTGAAGCCCCCTCTTTTTGTACTTTTATTATCTTCACATTTCCTGAATAGTTATAAGTGCCATGTGCCCTGGAAGTTTTTAGTTTATTTTTATATCTTCTCTTAAATTACACAAGATCATGGACAATGACTTATGAACATTTGTATCTGCACACTTGGTACAGTGTTAGGTTAAGTTTTTTAAGAAGGTGAATGACTGGAGATAAGTAGACAATCCATTGGTCAGTTTTATTCAATCTATGAATTAATATGAGGTGGAGAGAAGTTATAATGTGTAATTGACCAAACTTTCTTAATAAAACATTTTAATAAGAGCAGTAATCTATTTATAAGGATAGAGCACTCATGACCTAAACACGTCCCAAAAGACTGCACCTCCTAATACTGCTGCTTTGGGGATTAATTTTCAACATAAAGTTTTAAGGGAAATAAAAACATGAAAACCATGCCTCATGTCCCCAATTTTTTAATTCCAAACAAAATGTAATCATTCCATCTACTAGATTCTATAATTCTAAACTCTCTCCAAAATCAACTTTAAAATCTAACTTCAAAGTCTTGTCCAAGCCACATATGGGTGAAAGCCAAGGTATAATTCATTCTAATGCAAGTTTTTCTTTAGCTGTGAATCTATGAAATCTAACATGTTATGTGTTTTTGAAATACAACGGTGGGAAAGGCAAAGGACAGACATTGCTGTTTCAAAAGGGAGAAATAGACAAGAATAAATAAATAACAGGTCCCAAGTGTGTTATTAAAAAAAAAGGCAGGCCATGCATGGTGTCTCATACCTGTAATCCCAGCACTTTGGGAGGCCAAAGCAGGTGGATCACTTGAGGTCAAGTGTTCAAGATCCACCTGGCAATATAGTGAAATCCCGTCTCTACTATTAAAAAAAATACAAAAATTAGCCAAGCCTGGTGGCACTCACCTTTAGTCCCAGCTACTTGGGAGTCTGAGGCAAGAGAATCACTCTAGCCCGGGTGGCAGAGTTTGCAATGAGCTGAGATCACACCACTGCACTCTATTCTGGGCAACAGAGTGAGAATCCATCTCAAAATAAATAAATAAACAAACAAAATTAATGGACAAAAACTGCTCAAATTTGAAAAAAGAAATGGACAAACACACTCAAGAACTTAAGTGGACTTTGACCAGCATGAATTTAAAGAAAATCAAAGTGAGACACAATATAAAACTGTTAAATATCTCACGGGAAAAACTTCAAAAATTTCAAGAGAAAAAAGATTAAACACATACAATTTAGGCCTGCTAATACTATCAACAGATGTCTTTAAAGATATTTTGCAGTTCAGAGTGTGGGATGATATATTCAAGTTCAAAAAAAAAGAGAAAAATTACCAACCAAGAACATTATATATGGCAAAACTCTCATTGAAACATGAAGGTGAAATTAAGATTTTTTCAGATAAACTGAAGCTGAAGGAGTTTATGACCACTGGGTTTGTTCTTCAAGAAGTGCTAGAAAGTCCTTTGAGATTAAAAAATGTGAGCACCAAAAAAGCCATGCAATACTATAAAGCTCTGTTGTAAAGCAAATATATAGAGAAATATAGCATCCTGTTTTATTGTGATGGTGGTAAGTAATTTTAATTCCCTTATAGAATTTGACACAAAATATACCAAAATATTTTATGTGTATGTTAAAGAATACATCATATAAAAAGGTCTAATTTATGACATCAAGAACAACGTGTGTGTTGAGAAAGACAGTCATGTAAAAGACTGGAGTTTTTATATGCTACTGGAGATAACATCAGATTAAACTAGACTGTTATAACTTTGAGACTTTTCATGTAATGTGCATAGTAATCACAAAGATAATACGTGTAGAATGTACACAAAAGGACAAGAAATAAAAACATATTAGTACAAAAATTAATTAGACACAAAGGGAGACAGCAAGAAATAAAATAAATAAAGAACTACAAAAGAAACACAATACAATTAACAAAATGGCAGCAGTAACTCCTTAACTGCAAATAATAACCTTATAAGTAGCAATGTCAAATTCTCCAATAACAGACACAAGGTCACTGAAAAAATAAAAATATAAAATCAAATAAATTCTGTTTATAAATTGTTTATAAAAATAAAAATAAAAATAAGAAATCAAATAAATTCTGTTTATTTAAGGATAAACATGGATTGAAAGTGCAGGGATGGAAAATTATATTCTATATGGTAACCAAATCATCCTAAATAGCAACCAGAATAGAACAAAGTTGGTCACCTTTACATTAGATGATTAGACTTTAAGCAAAAAACTGTCATAAAGACAAACAAGGACATTATATAATAAAAATAAATCTCCAAGAAGATATCATAATTAAAATATGCACATGTATCAGCAACTATTCCAAACACATAACACTAATAATGACAGAATTAAAAGGAGAAAGAGGCTGAGTACAGTGGCTCACACCTGCTTGTAATCCCTGCATCTTGGCATGGGCTGAGGCAGGAGGATGGCTTGAGCCCAGGAGTTGAGACTAACCTGGGCAAGATAGCAACACTTCGTCTGTGTAAAAAACAAAATTATAAATAAAAATAAAGGGAGGAATAGAGACCACCACCAAAATGATAGACTTTAATAACGGAGAGGACAACCTGGCAGACCAAATGAAGACAGAGGATTGAGCACGGAGTGATTCAACCAAATCCAACAGACTTTTAGAAACGGTCTTCTCAACAACAGAATGCACATGCTTCTGGTGCACACATGGAACATTCTTGAAACTATATCACAAATCGAACCACAAGGAAATCAATTCAAGAAAATTAAAATCATACGAAGTATCATTTACAACTAAAATGGAATGGAACTAGAAGTGAATACAAGAAGAAAAATTTAAAAATTTGCAAATACATAAAAATCAAGTAACATGCTCCTAAACAACATTACGGGTTAAAGAAGAAATCACAGTGAAAATTTCAATGTAACTGGAGACAAACCATAACAAAATTATTGAATACAACTAAAGCTTTCATTCAATTGTAGTAGTAAATGTGTACATTTAAAAAAATCTATCTAAACCAACAACTAAATGTAACCAAACATAACTAAAGAATAAAAATTTCAGCAGTTATAAATAAATAACAATTAAAAGCCATAGAAAAATCAATTAAAGTTTGATTTTATTGAAAAGATTAAGAAAACTGACAAACAGTTAGATTAAAAGAAAAAAGAAGATATCTCAAATAATTAACTTCAGAAATAAAAGAGGAGCTATTACTACTGATGCCACAAAAGTAGGAAAAGAAGAGATTATAAAATTTTAATTCCAAGTATATGCCAAAAAATGTGATAAGGTAAGAGAAATAGACAAATGTCTAGAAATATAGATTATACTAAAAATAAACCATAAAAAAAATCTGAATAGACATATAAGTAGAACAACAACCCCCCCCTTAAAAAGCCCATGCCTGGATCACTTCATTAAATATATATTTTTTTTTCAAAATGTTAAAGCAGGGTTAACGCCCACCTTTCTTAAACTACTTCAGAAAAATGAAAAAAAAGAAAACAATTTCCAACTTATTTTATGAGCCCAGAATTAACACAACACCGAACCCCACAAAGACATTAAGGAAAAAAAAATACAACTACAAATCAATTTTCCTGTTGACTATTGATGTAAAAATTCTCCTCGGAACATTAGAACACCAAATTCAATAACATATTGAAAGGATTATACACCCTGATAAAGAAGGAGTTATCTCTCCAATATATGTATTGTTCAAAACATGTAAATAAATCTATTTTTTTATTATACTTTAAGTTCTAGGGTATATGTGGACAATGTGTATGTTTGTTACATATGTTTACATGTGCCATGTTGTTTTGCTGCACCCATCAACTCATCATTTACATTAGATATTTCTCCTACTGCTATCTCTCCTCTAGCTCTCCAGCCCCTGACAGGCCCCGTTGTGTGATGTTACCTGCCTTGGGTCCAAGTGTTCTCATTGGTAAATTCCCACCTATGAGTGAGAACATGTGCTGTTTGGTTATCTGTCCTTGTGAGAGTTTGCCAAAAATGATGGTTTCCAGCTTCATCCAAGTCCCTGCAAAGGACAGAAACTCATCCGTTTTTATGGTGGCATACTATTCCATGGTGTATACGTGCTGCATTTTCTTAATCAGTTCTATCATTGATAGTCATTTGAGTTGGCTCCAAGTCTTTGCTATTGTGAATAGTGTTGCAACAAACATACGTGTGCATGTGTCTTTATGTGGCATGATTTATGATCCTTTGAGTATATACCCAGTAACGGGATCGCTGGGTCAGATGGTATTTCTAGTTCTAGATCCTGGAGGAATGGCCACACTGTCTTCCACAATGGTGGAACCAATTTACAATCCCACCAACAGCGTAAAAGCCTTCCTATTTTTCCACATCCTCTCCAGCATCTGTTGTTTCCTGACTTTCAAATAATCGCCATTTTAACTGGCGTGAGATTGTATCTCATTGTGGTTTTGATTTGCATTTCTCTGATGACCAGTGGTGATGAGCATTTTCTCATGTGTCTGCTGGCTGCATAGATGACTTCTTTTGAGAAGTGTCTGTCCATATCCTTTGCCCAATTTTTGATGGTGTTTTTTTCTTGTAAATTTGATTAAGTTTTTTGTAGATTCTGGATATTAGCCCTTTCTCAGATGGATAGATTGCCAATACTTTTCTCCCATTCTGTAGGTTGTCTGTTCATGCTGTTGGTAGTTTCTCTTGCTGTGCAGAAGCTCTTTAGTTTAATTATATCTGATTTGTCTATTCTGGCTTTTGTTGCCATTGCTTTTGGTGTTTTAGTCATGAAATCTTTGCCCATGCCTATGTCCTGAATGGTGTAGCCCAGGATTTCTTCTAGGGTTTTTATGGTTTTAGGCCTAACATTTAAGTCTTTAATCCCTGTTGAATTAATTTGTGTATAAGGTGTAAGGAAAGGATCCAGTTTCAGCTTTCTATGTATGGCTAGCCATTTTTCCCAGCACCATTTATTAAATAGGGAATCCTTTCTCCATTGCTTGTTTTTGTCTCGTTTGTCAAAGATCAGATGGTTGTAGATGTGTGGTGTTATTTCTGAGGCCTCTGTTCTGTTCTATTGGTCTATAGATTTGTTTTGATATCAGTACCATGCTATTTGGTTACTGTAGCCTTGTAGTATAGATTGAAGTCAGGTAGTGTGATGCCTCCAGCTTTCTTCTTTTTGCTTAGATTGTCTTGGTGAAATGGGCTCTTTTTCGGTTCCATATGAACTTTAAAGTAGTATTTTCTAATTCTGTGAAGAAAGTCATTTGTAGCTTGATGGGGCATTGAATCTGTAAATTACCTAGAGCAATATGACCATTTTCACAATATTGATTCTTCCTATCCATGAGCATGGAATGTTCTTCCGTTTGTTTGTGTCCTCTTTTATTTCGTTGAGCAGTGATTTGTAGTTTTCCTTGAAGAGGTCCTTCATATCTCTTGTAAGATGTATTCCAAGATATTTTATTCTCTTTGTAGCAATTGTCAATGGGAGCTCACTCATGATTTGGCTGTCTGTTTGTCTGTTATTGGTGTATAGAAATGCTTGTGGTTTTTGCATATTGATTTCTTATCCTGACACTTTGCTAAAGTTGCTTATCAGCTTAAGGAGATTTTGGGCTGAGATGATGAGGTTTTCTAAATATACAAGCATGTCATCTGCAAACAGAGATAATTTGACTTCCTAATTTAATACCTTTGTTTCTTTCTCTTGCCTGATATCTCTGGCCAAAATTTCCAACACTATTTTGAATGGGATAGGTGAGAGAGGGCATTCTTTTCTGGTGTCAGTTTTTAAAGGGAATGGTCCCAGTTTTACTGATTTAGTATGATATTGGCTGTGGGTTTGTCATAAATAGCTCTTATTATTTTGAGATACATTTCATTAATATGTAGTTTATTGAGAGTTTTCAGCAGGAAAGACTGTTGAATTTTGTCAAAGGCGTTTTCTATATCTGTGGAGATAGTCATGTGGTTTTGGTCATTGATTCTGTTTATGTGATGGATTACATTTATTAATCAGTGTATGTTGCACCAGCCTTGCATTCCAGGGATGAAGACTACTTGATCGTGGTGGATAAGATTTTTGATGTGCTCCTGGATTCCATTTGCCAGTAGTTTATTGAGGATTTTCACATCGATGTTTATCAATGATATTCGTCCACAATTCTCTTTTTTTGTTTTGGCTCTTGAAGGGTTTGGTATCAGGATGATACTGGTCCCATAAAATGAATTATGGAGGATTTCCTCTTTTACTATTGATTGGAATAGTTTCAGAAGGAATGGTATGGTACCAGCTCCTTTTTGTACCTCTGGTAGGATTCAGCTGTGAATCTATCTGGTCCTGGATATTTTTTTGTTGGTATGCTATTAATTATTGCCTCAATTTCAGAGCCTGTTATTGGTCTATTCAGAGATTCAACTTCTTCCTGGTTTAATCTTAGGAGGGTGTATGTGTCCAGGAATTTATCCATTTCTTCTAGATTTTCTAGATTATTTGTGTAGAGGAGTTTATAGTATTCTCTGATGGTAGTTTGTATTTCTGTGAGATCAGTGATGATATACCATTTATCATTTTTTATTGTGTCTATTTGATTCTTGTCTTTTTTCTTCTTTATTAGTCTTGCTCGTGGTGTATCAATTTTGTTGGTTTTCTCAAAAAATCAGCTCCTAAATGCATGAATTTTTAAGGGTTTTTTGTGTCTCTATCTCCTTTAGTTCGGCTCTTATCTTTCTTGTCTTTTGCTTACTTTTGAGTGTGTTTGCTCTTGTTTCTCTAGTTCTTTTAATTGTGATGTGGGGCTGTCGATTTTAGATCTTTCCTCCTTTCTCTTGTGGGCATTTAGTGCTATAAATTTCCCTCTACACACTGCTTTCGATGTGTCCCAGGGATTCTGGTGTTTTTTGTCTTTGTTCTTACTGGTTTCAAAGAACATCTTTATTTTTGCCTTCATTTCGTTATTTACCCAGTAGCCATTCAGGAACAGGTTGTTCTGTTTCCATGTATTTGTGCCGTTTTGAGTGAGTTTCTTAATCCTAAGTTCTAATTTGATTGCACTGTGATCTGAGAGACAGATTTTTGTGATATCTATTCTTTTACATTTGATGAGGAGTGCTTACTTCCAATTATGTGATCAATTTTAGAATAAGTGCAATGTGGTGCTGAGAAGAATGTTCATTCTGTTGATATGGGGTAGAGAGTTCTTTAGATTTCTATTTGGTCTGCTTGGTGCAGAGCTGAGTTCAAGTCCCAGATATCCTTGTTAACCTTCTGTCTTGTTGATCTATCTAATATTGATAGTGGAGTGTTAAAATCTTCCATTATTATTGTGTGGGAGTCTAAGTCTGTTTTTAGGTATCTAAGGACTTACTTTATGAATATGGGTGCTCCTATACTGGGTGCATATATATTTAGGGTAGTTAGTTCTTCTTGCTGAATTGATTATTTTACCATTGTGTAATGGCTTTCTTTGCGTCTTTTGATCTTGTTGTTTTAAATTCTGTTTTATCAGAGACTAGGATTGCAATCCCTGCTTTTTAAAAATTTTCAATTTGTTTTGCTTTCCATTTGCTTTGTCAATCTTCCTCCATCCCTTTATTTTGAGCCTATGTGTGTCTCTGCATGTGAGATGGGTCTCCTGAATACAGCACTCTGATGGGTCTTGACCCTTTATCCAATTTGACAGTCTATGTCTTTTTATTGAGGCATTTAGCCCATTTATATTTAAGGCCAATAACGTTATGTGTGAATTTGATCCTGTCATTGTTATGTTAGCTCACTGTTTTTCCAGTTAATTAATGCAGCCTCTTCATAGTATCAACGGTCTTTACAATTTGGCATATTTTTTTGCTGTGGCTGATACCAGTAGTTCTTTTGCATGCTTAGTGCTTCCTTCAGGAGCTCTTTTAAGGCAGGCCAGGTGGTGTCAAAATCTCTCAGCATTTGCTTGTATGTAAAGGATTTTTTTTCTCCTTCACTTATGAATCTTAGTTTAGCTGGATGCGAAATTCTGAGTTGAAAATTCTTTTCTTTAAGAATGTTGAATATTGGCCCCCACTCTCTTCTGGCTTCTAGGGTTTCTGCTGAGAGATCTGCTGTTAGTCTGATGGGTTTCCCCTTGTAGGGAACCCGACCTTTCTCACTGGCTCCCCTTAAGATTTTTTCCTTCATTTCAACCCTGGTGAATCTGACAATTAGTATCTTGGGGTTGCTCTTATCCAGAAGTATCTTTGTGGTGTTCTCTGTATTTCCTGAATTTGAATGTTGGCCTGCCTTGCTACATTGGGAAAATTCTCCTGAATAATATCCTAAGGAGTGTTTTCCAACTTGGTTCCATTCTCTCTGTCACATTTAGGTACACCAAGCAAACTTAGATTTGGTCTTTTCACATAGTCTCATTTTTCCTGGAGGCTTTATTCATTTCTTTTCACTCTTTTTACTGTAAACTTGTCTTCTTACTTTATTTTATTATTTTGATCTTCATTCACTGACATCCTTTCTTCCACTGGATTGAATCAGCTATTTAAGCTTCTGCATGTGTCACAAAGTTCTTGTGCCATGGTTATCAGCTCCATAAAGTCATTTAAGGTATTCTCTGCACTGCTTATTCTAGTTAGTCATTGTCTGACCTTTTTTCAAGGTTTCTAGCTTCCTTATGATGTGTTCAAACATGCTCCTTTATCTCGGAGAAGTTTGTTATTACCAGCCTTCTGAAGCCTCCTTCTGTCAACTCATCAAAGTCATTCTCCCTGCAGCTTTATTCAGTTGCTGGTGAGGAGCTGCAATCCTTTGGAGGAAAATGGGTGGTCTGGTTTTTAGGATTTTCAGCTTTTCTGCTCTGGTTTCTTCCCATCTTTGTGGTTTCATCTACCTTTGCTCTTGATGTTGGTAACCTACAGATGGGGTTTTGGTGTGGATGTCCTTTTTTTTATGCTGATACTATTCATTTCTGTTTGTTAGTTTTCCTTCTAACAGTCAGGCACCTTAGCTGCAGGTCTGTTGGAGTTTGCTGGAGATCCACTCCAAACGCTGTTTGCCTGGGTATCAACAGAGGAGGCTGCAGAACAGCAAATATTGCTGCTTGATCCTTCCCTGGAAGCGTTGTTGAAGGGGGTCTCCCGCCTGCATGAGGTGTCTGTTGGACCTTACCAGGAGATGTCTCCCAGTTAGGCTACACGGGGTTCAGGGACCCACTTGAGGAGGCAGTATGTCCATTCTCAGAGCTCAAACACCATGCCAGGAGAACCACTGCTCTCTTCAGAGCTGTCCGATGGGATGTTTAAGTCTGCAGAAGCTTCTGCTGCCTTTTATTCAGCCATGCCCTGCACACAGAGGTGGAGCTTATAAAGGCAGTAGGCCTTGCTGAGCTGTGAGTGTCTCTACCCTGTTCAAGCTTCCTGGCCACTTTGTTTACCTACTCAAGCCTCAAAAATTGTGGATGCATCTCCACCTGCTCAGCTTCAGCATGAAGATTAATCTCAGACTGCTGCGCTAGCAGTGAGCAAGGCTCTATGTGTGTGGGACCCAATGAACCAGGCACTAGAGAGAATTTCCTGGTCTGCCAGGTGCTAAGACTGTGCAAAAAGTGCAGTATTTGGGCGAGAGTGTCCTGCTTTTCAAGGTACAGTCTGTCATGTCTTCCCTTGGCTAGGAAAGGAAAATCCCCCAAACCCCTTGCACTTCCTGGGTGAGTTGATGCCCTGCCGTGCTTCAGATCTCCCTCCATGGGATGAACTCACTGTACAACCAATCCCAATGAGATGAATCATGTACCTCAGTTGGAAATACAGAAATCACTCATCTTGCATTGATCACGCTGGGAGCTGCAGACCAGAGCTCTTCCTATTTGGCCATATTGGAATGAGAGTTTAAATCAATCAATTTAATATATCATATTAACAGAGTAAAAGATATAAACCACACAATCATCTCAAATAATGCAGAAAAGTCAATTGACAATATTAATCATCTTTTCAAGAGAAAAAACACTCCATAAACTAGAAATAAAAGGAAACTAAAAACAAAAGATATGTAAATAACTCATCACCAACTGGGTTCAATAGCTCATGACTATAGTCCCAGCAGTTTGGGTGGCTGAGGTGCGTGGATGATTTTAGATCAGGATTTCCAGACCTGCCTGACCAACATGGTGAATCCCTGTCTCTACAAAAAATATTAACATTAGCTGGACGTTGTGGTGTGTGCCTGTAGTCCCAGCTATCAGGGAGGCTGAGGCATGAGAATAGCTTGAACTCGGGAGGTGGAGGTTGCAGTGAGCCCAGATCATGCCACTGCACTCCAGCCTGAGTGACAGCACAAGATTCTATCTCAAAAAAACAAAAACAACAAATAAAACAAAAAAAATCATTAATATTATACTGAATTCTGAAGTGTGGAAAGTTTATCCTCTAAGATTAATAATAAGACAAGATATTCACTGTTGCCACATATATTCAAAAATAGCAGTGAAGGTCCTGGCAAAACAACAGGGCAACGAAAAAAAGAAAAGATCCACGTTCTAAAGGAAGAAGTAAAATTACCTGTTACTTATGATATGATGTTATATACAAAAAATCCTATATGCTGAAAACAATACCTGTTAGAATTAATAGTTGAATTTAGCAAAATTGCAGAATACAAAATTAAGTGTTTTTCTCTTCATTACAACGTACAATCCAAGTTTTTAAAATTCCATTGAAAACAGCATTAAGAAGAATATACTTTGGAATACACAAGCAAAGAGATGTAAGACTAGTATACTAGAAGTTGCAAGATGTTGCTGAAGAAAAGTCACAAACAATGGGGAAGATATTCTATATTTATAGATTAGACAATTGAAAAGATATCCCATATTCATAAATTAGAAAACAATATTCTTATGTCTATACTAATGAAATCAACAACAGATTAAATGCAACAGCTATATGAATCATAACAATATTTACTTGCAGAAATACAAAATTCTAAAACATATGAAATCTCAAGACTGAAAATAGCCAATTAAACTTGCAAAGGAATGTCAAGTGTGGAGTCCTCACAATTTTTAAATAAAAAACTAATTGCAGTGCTGTTGAACTCTTTTCAAATGTAGTATTTTGAAGCCAGGTTCTATGGCTTATACTTGTAGCCCCAGCACTTTGTGAGGTTGAGGTAGGAGGATTGCTTGAGCCCAGGAGTTCAAACCACACTGGGCATCATAGAGAGAACACCCATCACTACAAAAAAAATGAAAATAAAATTAACCTGAAAATGTGACATGAACCTTTTGTCTCAGCTATTCCAGAGGCTGTGGTGAGAGGATTGTTTAAGCCTGGGAGAGAAGGCTGCAGTGAGCCATGGTCACACCAGTGCACCCCAGCCTGGATGACAGAACCTATCTCAAAAATTAAAAAGGAGAAAATCTAAAAAGAAATGTATTAAATCAAGATGTGTATACATAGTAAATAATAGAGACACCCCTCTCCACAAAAGCCTTGTATATATGGCCAAAATGATCTTCAACAAGGGTACAAAGGCCAACCTATGGAGAGGGAATAGCCTCCTTTAACAAAAAACAGTATGAAGACTTGCTATCAACATGTAAAATAGAGAAGTCAGAATTGTAGTTTATACTATTTTTTTAAAAAACTCAAACGGATAAGTCTGAAAGCCTTACACAAAAATATAAGGGAAAAATATCCAAAATTATGTCATGGAATTTGGCAATGGGTTCTTGACAGCCAGCAGGCCCACATCCCTGGAGCATCCATCCGCTCACCATTGGCTGGTGCTGGGTCCTTCCACACCTGTCACACTGCTTTGTGCGGGGCTCTGAGGGCCACGAGCCAGGACACCACGCCAAGCACAGGGCACAGGCCGGGCTTTCTCAGGCTATTTGAGGGCAGGATGTCCCCATGACTGACTCAGGCGCTGGAGGGAGGATGGCCTGATCTGAGTCTGCAGAAGGAGGAATAAGCTCGTTTCCTCAGCCAGCAGGGACACAGAGGAGGAAGCGGGACACAGAGACGGGTGACTTAAAAATATACGGCATATATTTTGAAACATGGCCGCAATTTGAATAATTAGAATATCTTAAAACTCCAAAGATTGTTATGCTGAAACTGCACCAAAATTTATCATTCCAGTGACTACAGGGAATTTTTGAAAGTTGTTATTTTTATAATAAAATTAAACTTTAATTAAATAACTGACTTTCAATCTTCTGCAAGAGGACAGAAATTCAGCCAGAGGCATCAGTTCCCGGTTTCTGCTCCGGGTCCTCTCTGGTCTCCCACAGCCCCTCCTGCATCACCCAGGTCTAAGGGGCCACCTGGCCTGGCCTGCGTCCCCTTGTCCCTCCCCTTCCACACCCAGCTCCTGCAGCGCCCTCCTGGGGCAGGGGCGGCAAACCGTCCAGAGTTAGAGGCTCCCTCGCCCAGGGCAGCACCGCTCCGCCCCTCTCCGCACCTGCCCAGACCCTGGCAAATAAGTCGCCTGGACCTGGCCATCTGCCCGCCCCCCAATGCCTGCCCTGTGCCTGCAACGGCGACGCTGCCAACAAGAGGTGCCCGAGGCCACGGCGTAACCCGCCCAGAGCGCAGGGTCCCACTCACCTGGGAGCGGGGACACGTCCCTCCCGGTAGGTGATGGAATTAAGATTATTTCCTTATTTATTTTACTTAAAACTGGTAGAATGTTACTCTTATATGAAGTACCCATGACTCTGTCAGTAAATTTGAGCAAACTTTTTTTAGTTTTTGTCAGTTTAAGTAGTTCTTTTGTTTCTATTATTAAGGTGAAATTTAACTTCTATCTGAAAACCGTAAGATGCAGAGAGATTTTAATGACAAGTGAATATTTCTTTCTCAGGGGGAACTGAATTATGAATTGAATGAATTAACTATGAATTAAATGAATGAATTCATTACGAAGGTAGAGAGGACACTAACCAATCGGTAGTTTTAATCAATCTGTGTTCCCTCCCTCCTCCCTCTTTGTATTTTTGTTTGTTTGTTTGTTTTTGAGACAGAGTTTTGCTCAGTCGCCCAGGCTGGATTGATGTGACGCGATCTTGACTCACTACAACCTCCGCCCCCCCGGGTTCAAGCAACTCTCTGCCTCAGACCCGCGTGTAGCTGGGATAACAGGCGCCAGCCACCATGCCCAGTTAATTTTTGTGTTTTCATTAGAGGCGGGGTTTCACCACGTTGGCCAGGCTAGTCTCAAACTCCTGACCTCGGGTGATCCGCTCACCTTGGCCTCCCAAAATGTTGGCATTACAGGAGTGAGCCACCAGTCCCGGCCCCTCCCGCCCCTCTGCATTATGACCATGTGTACCCAGCATTTAGCTCCCACTTATGAGAAAGAACATGCAGTATTTTGTTTTTTGCTTTTCATTAGTTTGCTGGAAACAATGCATCCATGTTGCTTCAAATGGCATAAATTTGAGTTTTTTTTATGACTGTATAGTATTCCATGAATCTTTATCCAGACCACCACTGATGGACGCCTGGGTTAAGTCTATGTCTTTGTGATTGTGAATACTGCTGTTATAAAAATATGGCTATATATGTCTTTTTGGTAGGATATTTATTTTCTTTCGGGTATATACCCACTAATGGGGTTACTTGGTTGAATGGTAGTTCAACTCTCAGTTCTTTAAGAAATCTCCAACCTGCTTTCCACAGTGGCTGAACTAATTTACATTCCTTCATAAAGTGTATGAGTGTTCTCTATTCTTTAAATCTTCACCGATATGTGTTTTTCTTTTGACTTTTCAAAAAAAGCCATTCTGACTGGTATGAAATGGTATTTCATTTCGGTTTTGATTTGCATTTCTTTAATAAATAATGATGAGCACTTTTACATATGTTTGTTGGGTGCTTGTGGTTATGTCTTCTTTTGAGAAGTGTCTGTTTATGTCCTGTTGCCCACTTTTTAATGGAGTTACTTTCTGCTTGTTTGTTGGTTTGTTTAAGTTCCTTATAGGTTCTGAATAATAGACCTCTGTTAGATGCGTAGTTCGTGAATATTTTCTTTCATTCTGTGGGTTATCTCTTTCCTATCTTGATAGTCTCTCTTGTTGTACAAAAGTTTTTCAGTTTAATTAAATCCCACTTGCCAATTTTTGTTTTAGTTGCAATTGCTTTTGAGGACTTAGACATAAATTATTTGCCAAGGCCATTATCAAGAAAAGTATTCCCTAGGTTTTTTATAGCTTGAGATTTTACATTTAACTCTTTAATCCATCTTAAGTTAATTTTTGTATTTGGTGAAATATGGGGGTCTAGTTTTATTCTTCTGCATATGACTAGCCAGTTATCCCCGCATTATTTATTAAATAAAAAGTCTTTTTCCCATTGCTTGCTTTTTCAACTTTGTTAAAGATGTGATGGTTGCAGGCATGGGGACTTAGTTTCTAGTACTCTAGTCTGTTCCTTTGGTCTATGTGTCTGTTTTTCTACAAGTACCATGTTGTTTTGATTACTATAGTCTTCTAGGATAGTTTGAAGTCATGTAATAGTATGTCTCTAGCCTATGTCTCTAGCCTTAGTATTGCTTTGGATTGGCTATTCAGAATCCTTTTAGGTTCCATATAAATTTTAGATGTTTTCTATTTTGTGAAAAATGACATTAGTAGTTGGATAGGAAAAGCATTGAATCTATAAATCGCTTTGAGCAGTATACTCATCTACACGCAGATGATACTCCAGTGTATGTTCTGTGGTTGACGAGTGAAGTGTATTATAATTCCAAATGGTCAAGCATTGAATTTAAATGTGGAATTTCTTTATTAGTTTTCTGCATCAATGATCTGTCTAACACTGTCATTGGGGTGTTTTCCAATCTGTGTGCTCCAATGTTGGCTGCATATATATTTAGAATATATATATATATATATATATATATATTGCATATATATTTAGAATATATTAAAATATATTTTACTTACTGGTGCTTCACTCACTTTTATTAGCTGGATGCCATCATGGGGGCAGTTTGCCTCCATTCTCCTTCCCGGGATCTGGTGTCTCCTTCATGATTCTGGTGGATTCCTATTCTTCTTCTTAAATTAAAGCTCAGAGAGTTGACATTTATGCACTATTGTGCTACATCCATGTGGCTGAAGCATGCTTAAACTCTCTAATCCATCAACTTGAAAAAAAAATTTAATCTAAATTTGAGTTTAGAAAAGGAAAATTGTATATTTTATTAAGTGGTTGTTATTCTCGAGCTAAAAGGTTAATCTCATAAATACACATATTTATCTTCAGTGCCAGAACCAAATAATTAATTGGTGCCACCAACACGTATTGGCACAGTCATATTGTTTGTGTTTTCTGTCATTTTGGACACAAGAATAGTAAGAAAAAAATTAACTTTAAAACACAATGTTATCCACATTATAAGAATTGTAGTAGTTGGCTCAAAAACTAGTGTCTTTCTCCAATGGGTCTCTGGAGGTAGTTGGAGCTAATCTTGGACAGAAGAGCACCAAGGTTCCCATGGATTGGAGTTGAGAGATAACAAAGGACACAATTAAATTTGAACTTGAGATAAATAATAGATAAAATTCAGTGTATTTACATTTAAAGTATTGCATATACATATTGCATGCAAGTATGCAGATATCATAATAGAAAATTATTACTTTTGTCAAAATCTTGAACTTAAGTATATTCTATATGACTATTTGCTGAATTTTCATAATAGAAAATTATTACTTTTTTCAAAATCTTGAACTTAAGTATATTCTATATGACTATTTGCTGAATCTTGTAGATCCACCATGAAAATAATCATGGGTCTTGGAAAATATGATATGTACCAGGAGAAGTGATATAGAATTAAAATTTATAGAATTCATATAGTTTGGTCAGAGTGTAAAAGAGTGTAATCAGGTCCTAATACATACGTTCAAAATGTAAAATCTGAATACAAACCTCAGCACTCAGTGTAAGAAGTGACAATTAAGCTAGAGTGAATCCCCTGACCACTCTCAAAAGACACATAATGCATTCGAGACCAGCCTGGCCAACATGGCAAAACCACGTCACTACTAAAAATATAAAAATTAGCCACGTATGGTGGTGTGCACCTGCAATCCCAGCTACTTGAGAGGCTGAGGCAGGAGAATCACTTGAACACCAGAGGCAGAGGTTGCAGTGAGCTGAGATCACACCATTGCACTCCAGCCTGGGCAACAAGAGCAAGATTCCATCTCAAAAAAAAAAAAAAGAAGAAGAAGACAGATAATGCATATCAATGTGACCATTATTATGACTTCACTTTAGGCTATTCTCCATAGAATAATTTCCAAAGTATGTGATCATCATGGGTAATGGTGGAGAAGATGACATAAATAATGAATCTTTATGTTATAGGTTATCTCTTAGGTATTAAATCTATGTTGGATAAAGAACATCTGAAGTGAGATTGCTATTATTTTGAAGACAATATCAAATTATTTTCTCCAAGTTGCATTTGGTCACTATGAGACAACTTACTGATGCGTGGGAAAATGCCAACTATCACGATTCACATATAATTTACATTACAAAATTTTAGAAGAAAAACCAAACTCTTTGAGGGATTTTAAGAGGTTTATTTTGAGCTTACATGAATTACTGTGGCCCAGTGAATCACAGGTTTAAGGAGTCCTGAGAAATTGCATGCACAGCAGTTGAATTACAGTTGATTTTCCATTTTAGAGAGGGAGAAATTATAGGGAAATACATAAATCAATACACAAAAGGTATACATTTGTTTGACCCAAAAAACATTCTTTGAAAGATCAAGCCTTTCACTATATTGACTGAGAAAAAGATGGAAGACTAATTAATAAAATAATAAATGAAAGCTGAGCCATTACTATCAACTTTACAGAAATACAAAAGGATTACAGGAGTATACTGTGAATAAATGTCTAACAACAAATTATGTGCCCTGGATGAAATGGACGAATCACTAGAAAGACACAAACTACCAAAGTGGCTCAAGAAGAAAGAGAAAATCTGAATAGACCTATAATCTAGGAGATTGAATTAGTAATTGAAAGGGATTAACAAAGAAATATTTATGACCAAATAGGTGCATTAACTGGTGAGTCAACCTAACATTTAAAGAAGAATTAATACCATTTCTTCTCAAACACTTCTGACAAAATATATGAAGAAGGAATACTTGCTAATTCATTTTTTGATAACAGCATTATCCTTATACCAAAGCCAAAGAGAGCACAAAAGAGAGAACTACAGCACAATATCCCTTATGAATATATAAGCAAAAATCTCAGCAAAATACTAGCAATACCAGCAAAATACTAGCAGCAATACTATGTAATCAAAGGATTGTAAACTATCACCCTATGAGATCTATCCCCAAAATGCAAGGGTGGCTCAACATATAAAAAATCAATCAGAGTAATATACTGTAACAGTAAAATGAATAAGCAAGTTATTATTTCAATTGATGCAGAAAAAACATTGATGAAATACAACACCTTTCTATAATAAAAATACTCAATAAACTAGGCATAGAAGGGAACTTCTGCAACATGACAATGGGATGTATAAAAAACCAACAGTTAATATCATGATCAATGATGAAACACTGAAAGCTGTTTTCCTAACATCTAGAACAAGATGAGGATGGTGCATTTGCCACCTGTATTCAACGTAGCACTGGCAGTTCTAGCCAGAGTAATTAGGCAAGAAAAAGAAATAAATAGTATCTAAATTAGAAATAAAAAATAGGAGTAAAATTATATCTACACATGATCTTATGTGTATAAAGCTCCAAACAAAACACAAAACCGATTATAACTAATAAAAGAGGCAGGATGCAAAACAAACATAGGCAAATGAGCTATATTTCTACATAGTTGTAAAGAACTATGAAAACATTTTAAAAATTCCATTTATAATAGCGTCAAAGAATAAGTTATTCAGGCAGAAATCTAACCATGATGGTATACACAAAACTTTGCTGAAAAAAACTAAAGAGAATGGAAATAACTCGAAAGACATTCTATGTTCACTGGTTGTAAGACAATATTGTTAAGATTACAATACCATCCAAAGTAATCTACAGATTCAATGTAATACCATCAAAATTCCAAAGGCATTTTTGCAGAAACAAAGAAACTCATTCTAAAATCATACAAAAATTCAAAGGATCTGACAGACAAAACAGTCTTGAAAAAGAATATTGGAAAACTCACATTTTTCAGTTTCACAGCCTACTACAAATCTACAGTAGTCAAGAGAGTGTGGTACTGGCATAAGACCAATAGACTTTTAGACCAATAGAATAGAACAGATTTGAGATTCTACAAATTAGTCCTCACATATACGGTCAATGACTGTTCAACAAGGTGGCCAAGTCTAGTCAAGGGAGGAAAGAACAGTCTCTTCAACAGCTAGATGTCAGTGCACAAGAGAGAAGTTAGACCCCTACCTTGCAGTATATACAAAAATTAATTTTAAATTAATAAAAGACTTAAATGTAAGGACTAAAAATACGTAACTCTTAGAAGAAAACCAAAGGTAAGCCTTTATGACCTTTGAGTTTTAAGTGTATTTTGAAATATGACAGAAAAGCACAGATAACAAAAAATACACGTAAATTAGATTTAATCAAAATCTAACTTTGATCGCCAGCGCACCCAGCCTGAGGGCCCCAAAGCCATGCCTCTCGCCCACTCCTCCACCTGAGAGAGATCGGGGCCGCTGGCATGGGCACTCGGCAGTCACCTCGTGTGGAGTTGAGCGGCGGGTTCTCAGTTCTCGCTCCTGTGCAGCCGCTGCCGCTGGGCAGAATGCCTGGTTTGGTCGCAGCCACTGGGACACCTGGCCCTGGTTCTGCGATGCTGGGAACGCGAGCCGACTTGGGGGTTGCCAGGCAGCTGCTGCCTGCACACAGAGGGCGACTGCATCTTGGGGGCCCAGGCGGCAGGGCATGGTCTGGGTGGCCTCTGGAATGCATGTGCGCCAGGCCTGAGGACCTCCCTGGTGGTGCCACCTGCCTCGCTGCTGGGCGCCTCCCTGCGCCTGCGCCGGCGCTGGGTCTTCGCGAGGGCGGAGCTGCTTTCTCCTCAGCACAGACCTGGAGAGCATCGCGAGGGCGGAGCTGAGTTCTCTGCACAGACTTCGGAGATACAGCGAAGGCGGAGCGGTGTTCTCCTCAGCACAGATCCGGGCGGGCGGGCCAGGGTCACCGCAAGGGCGGAGCTGCGTTCTGCTCAGCACAGACCTTGGGGGCACTGCCTCACTTTAGGACAACTCGTGGCCGTATCGACGGTGAATAAAATTCTTCTTGTTTGCAGCCCTGAATAATCAGGGTCAGAGACCAGTTAGAAGGGTTCAGTGTGGAAAACGGGAAAGAAAAAGCCCCTCTGAATCCTGCCCACAGAGGTTCTCCCCAGCCAAGGCGAGGCGGCCGCAGTGCGAGATCCACACCACAGCCTCGGAAGACAAATGCAGCATTCCTAATGCAGACATGACACCCAAAATGTGACACCCCCATTTCTCATGTAACAAGCACCTGTAATGCTAATGCACTGCCTCAATACAGAAATATTAATATAAGACCCGCAATCCCCTCGCTGCTATGCAGTCCTAAGACAGCAATTATAATAATCGACATTGACATAGTCAATACAAACATAGTAACGAATCTAGGGTTAAGGTTGGTGTTAGGGTTAGGGGTTAGGGGTCAAGTTTAGGGTTAGGGGTTGGAGATAGGGGTTGGGGTCAGAGTTAGGGGTTAGGAGTTAATGTTTAGATTTAGGGGTTAAGAGAGTTTAGGGGTTAGGGATTAGGAGTAAGGGTTGGGTTAGGGTGAAGGTGAGGGTTGTGGTTAGGGGTTAGGGTTAGGGGTTAGGGTTAAGGCTTAGGGGTTAGGGTCAGGGTTAGGGGTTAGGGTTAGTGTCAGGGGTTAGGGGTCAGGGTCAGGGGTCAGGGTCAGGGGTCCCACTCTGTAGGTTGTCTATTTACTCTGCTGACTGTTCCCTTTGCCAAGCAAAAGCTCTTTAGTTTAATTAAGTCCCAGCTAATTATCTTTGTTTTTATTGCACTTGCATTTGGGTTCTTGGTCATGAAATCCTTGCCTATGCCAATGTCTAGAAGGGTTTATCCAGTGTTATCTTCTAGAATTTTTATAGTTCAGGAATTAGGTTTAAGTTCTTAATCCATCTTGAGTAGATTTTTGTATAAGGTGAGAGATGAGAATGCAGTTTTATTCCCCTACATGTGGCTTGCCAATTATCCCAATATCATGTGTTGAAGAGGGTGTCCTTTCCCCACTTTATGTTTTTGTTTACTTTGTCGAAGATCAGTTGGCTGATTATACTTGGGCATATGTCTAAACAAAACATGTATAGATCTGTATGCAGAAAATCATGAGACACTAATGCAAGAAACTAAAGAACACTTATAGGAAGGGACTTGTTATACTAATGAACTGGAAAACTCAATGTGATAAAGACAGATCTACTGATTTAACATAATGTCAATGAAAATACCAGCTGAATTTTTGGTAGATATAAATAAGCCAATTCTAAAATGCATATGGAAAGGCAAAGGAACCAGAATAGCTAAGAACAATTTTGGAAAAAAAGAATAAATTTGGAGGAATCAAACTATCCTGTCTTAAGATTTACTATCAAGCTACAGTAAATATGCTATCTTGGTACTGGTGAAGAGATACACACATAGATCAATTTAGCAGAACATGGTACAAAAATAAACCCAAATAAGTGGTGTTGAGATGGTTGGTCATTCATATGTAAAGAAATAAACCCCAACGTAACCATCACATATTATTAAAATGTTAACTCACAATGGATCACAGATTTACGTGTAAAACCATAAAACTGCTAGAACAAGAGAAAATCTTCATGACCTGGGGCTAGGCAGACTTCTTAGATATGACATCAAAAGCACAATCCAAAAAAGATAACATTGATAAATCAGATGTCATTAAAATTAGAAATTTTGTTCTGCAAAAGACACTATTAAGAGAATGAAAAGAGAAGCTGCAGGCTGAGAAGAAATATTTGCAAATCACACATCCAACAAAGGACTTACATCCAGAATATATAAATAGCTCTCAAAAATCAACAATAGGAAAAATATAACCCAATGTAAAACTGGGCAAAGCATGCATACAGACACTTCCGCAAAGAAGATATAAGGATGGCAAAGAAACAACAACAAAAAAGTAATATCTGCTGAACACCATTAGCTATTAGGGAAATGTAAATTAAACTTACAATGCTTAGAATGGCTAAAAAAAATAAGGAAAATACTAAGTGTTGATGAAGATGTAAATATACTGGAACTTTCTACATCATTAGTGAGAATGCAAAATGGTACAGTTAGGCAGTTTCTTATAAAGTTAACCATGCATTTCCCATATGACCCAGTAACCGTACTCCTGGCTTCTTATCCTTCAGAAATAAGCACAAAAAACTATACACAAATGTTTGTATCAGCTCTATTCATAAATGCCGAAAAGTGGGGAAAAATGTCTGTCAACCAGTGAATAGATGACCTGTGATATAGCCATAAAGTGGATACTTCTGTTAACCAGAAGTAAACAGAAATGAAGTATTGATAAGAATAACAACTTGGATGAACGTCAAGAGCAATTTGCTGAGTAAAAGAATCCGGTCTCAAATGTTACATATAGCATCAGTCCATTTATATGACATTCTCAAAAAGACAAAGCTATAGAGTTTTAGTAATTATGGTAGTTGCCAGTGGTTACAGGTATGGTGAGGGGTAATTATGAGGGAAGACATGAGCAGAGTTTTTGGGGTGATGGAAATGTTCTTTTTCTGACTACGGTACTTGTTACACAAACTGTGCCTGTGTTGTAATAAAATTGTACCCCAAAAATAACAAAATAGTCAATTTTACTGTAGAAACATTTTTTAAAAACCTGTTTTAAAATCCTGGAAACACAATCTCAGTTATAAGGCATGGTCTATCAATGTTGTTATCATTTCTAACAATTTGTTTCTTAGGAATTTTTTTTAGATTATCAAAACATAACCAGTCATTGCTCTTCAACTCTTCAATAATTTGAAATAGTTGGTGGATTATATAATCTACCAATATTAAGTGAGGTTAAGGAATATATCCAGGGGTTATTTGTATTCGATTTTGATACCTAATTCCAATTCTACACTGCAAATCCTTGATGCCATCTGTCTGTTGAGTAGCTACTCTAACCATAAACACTTAACAACTTTGTACGATGTGCTGGACACATAGAGAAAAATATGACATGGTCCCAGAAATAGAAGAACTTTCAGTGTACAGATTTAGATAAAGAGAAATAAGAAACAAAGAGCTATAAGACTAGGCAAGGCAAACTCTATGCTGGAACACAAAATTCATCACCATCCTTCTCCAAGGTACAACTCTCTTGTGTCCCCTAACGTCCTCAAGTAAGGACCATTCTGTAAGCTGCAACGAATGAAAACCTTAGAGTAGCTGCTGGCATTTCCCTTTCATGGTCTTGGATATAAGCAATTTATGATCATCAATGTTTGACAATTATGACAATCAATCAAACAATATTATTCTAAGTCAATGTTAGAGATTTGGTTTAAAATACTGAAACAAAAAAAAGGGGCAGAGAGTTGATCCGAGACTGGAAAATGTTAACGAAGGTTGAAGCTGGGTGATGCTTCCACAGAATTATTTTAGTCATATTACATTTGGCTATGCTTATAAATTTCCATAGTAAAAACTTAAGGGAAAAATAAAAGCTATGAAGCCTATTTGGTTAAACACGGGTAAAAATCCAAAAAGAAGTCTACTGGAAGAGGAAAATATTGAATTAATATTGTTATTGTTATATCTTCTGGTTAGCATAATTAAATTTTTTATTTTACACTTTCTATACTTTCTTAAACTTTTACAATATGTAATCATTTATATAATCAGAATATGAACCGTAAATATTTCAAATAAAATTAAATTACAGATAACTAACAAAAATTAAAAATTCAAAGCTCATTAACCTCTCTTTTACGGTCCTCTAGAAAATTCCAAACATGTCTTCTGAAGCTGACACTAAACACATCAAGAACTAAGGCAATGGATGGAAACTATCTGAATTCAAATCCCAGCTCAGGCTCTTACCACCTGGGTGACCTAAAGATAAACCACCTATGTCTTTTGTCTCTTTGCTTATCTTTAAGATGGGAATGGTGGCACCCAACCCAGCCTCAAAGGGCTCTTGTGAGGATTAAACATGTTAATTCACATCAAACTCTTGGAATGATCAGCACTCGATGTTTAAATACTATCTTTATTACTCATGCCCAAGTACTCCCTCATCCGTTTCTGCATTTATTGAACAAATATCAGGGCATCTTCGAGCAGAATTTGCTAATGAATGAAGGAAATATCGTCTCCCCTGGGAAGAAAGGATGATAAGTACTACTCAGGTGAGACTCCACTGCCAAGTGCCAAAGGGTCATTCCCTCCTTCTCCCTGCAACCTTTTTCAAGAATTCAAGGCTAAAGAAGGAAAGGAGGATGGAAGAAATCAGAACTCCTGCATGAATTACAGTGGACTGCCCAGACAGCCCGGAGTAATCCTCTCCTAAAGAAAAATCTCTCAGTGATCAGAAAAGGGTCAGGGATACTCTGCAGCTGGAGCTCTGACCCCATCCTGGGTTCACAGAAGCTTTCAGGGAACTGAGTCCTTCTCAGAAAATTAAAAAGTGCTAGTAACAAGAGGCACATCTTCTACCACCTGTCAGGCTCTGTTCCAAGTCTTTTTATTTAACTCTCAAAACAACTCCATTAGATAGATACTAGCACCATTTTAAAGAAAAAGAAACATAGGCAGAGAGATTAAGATACTCGCCTTTTATTATACTGCTAGGAAATGGCAGAGCTGGCTGATGGTCAGGGGAAAGGGCTGGGGGAGTACAGAACCCAGGAGATCCCCAGTCCCTGCGATGTAGGATCCTGGACCCCTGGCTCTAAGTGGGGATGCGCCAGCTGCCCCACAATGGAGAAGGCTCATTCAAAGAAAACAAATCCCACCCTTCGCCGCAAGTGGATTCTCCTCCCCTAGAGCTACTGTCCAGTTGCTACTGGTCCCCAGCAAAACGAGCATCAGTATGGACGGAAGGAGCAGGACGCAGAGCGGTAAGGGTCACCTTTCTGGGAGGAAAGAAGAAGGTTCCCTAGCGTATCTTGGGCGGAAGTGGCTCTGCCTACGGAGACCTTCAGGACTACGCTTCCCAGAATTCCCGACGGGATAAGGGAGACGGTCTCAGCCTCCTAGAGCGGAAGTTACCCGACTACACGGGGCTCCCAAACTACACTTCCCAGAATTCCTAGGAAAACTCTCCACTTCTCTGCCTACCTAGGACGCAAGTTCCTGGTGCCAAGCTGAGAGCCTGGATCATATTTCACGTGTGCCGGTCCCAAAGGAATTCCTTAACTCCCCCTTCCTGGAATCGAAATGCTTCCAAAGACAGAGAGCTCCTATATATATATTTCTCTGTTTTCCCCAGAGGACCGTGCATGAAAGGCGCCTTTCCTGGCACTTGTGTCTCTGACCCTGTGGACCTTCTGGACAATTCCCGGAATTTCTTGCAGTGCAGCACTTCCCCTTAAATCATCTCTTTCTCGTTTGGATAGTCAGTATTTGTATAGTCACTATTCTCTTTTGGTTAGCCCTCTAATTTTATACTGCTAGTCCAGCTCTACTGCCTTCCCCCTAGAGTTTGAATTTATTTTTCTTCAAACGCTACACAAACCCAAATAAACTCAACCAAAGCGGACTTTACCTACCTTCCTACCTACCTACCAAGAAAATATCCCATAAAGGAGAGAACAGAGAAGCTTGCAATACAGGAAGAAAAAAAAAAAATAATTACAGAATGGAAGTGATGTGTGTTCTAAAAATGCAGGCACTTAAAGGAAATTGGGCTGATTTGTACTGTACACCGAATTTGAGGAATACAGGATCTCAACCTTTCTTTGACTGGATTACTTTTTTATTACATTTTGGGGTGGACCCGTCTGAAACGGATAGCGCTGCTGCTACCTACCGTAATGTGTTTGTTGCAACATCCACAAGAACGTGGATGCCAATAATCCACAAAAAAACAGATGTAACCATTGATGAGGCCATAAGCAGAAAGAGCAAGTGGTTCCCACGTTTTCTCTGCTTTAACTACTGATGAGGAAATGCAAGTCATAAGGCAAATAGTAGGACTGTACTGATACAGACAAAATGTTATTATTATGGGAAGGGATAAGTCCCTTCTAAAACCTTGAAATTTTTTTCTTCTTTGAGAAAAATCTATCACCTATTTTCTCCCTACTCTTAATATAGCAAATATTGTATGTTGTCTTATGGAGGACATAAGACATTCAGGGAGGACGGTGAATGGGTTGACTCAATCCAGAAAAGGAAGAGGAAAATAAAAAGACATAAGGACCAATCTGTGAAAATGCTCAGTGGCTTAAGACACTATTAAGAGATGAGACTATTTGATTCTTTATTTAACTCCTTTCCAAGGAAATGTTTTTGAAAATCCATACGGTTTATGTATTAAAGAGGATCAATCTGATAATAGGTGATTTTTTTGATAAAATGAAAGGAAAATTTGAAAAGAAAAGTGACAGAATAATACTTTGTATACTTCCACTTCCAGTAATAATAAAATGAGTGATTTGGAACAAACATCTAGCAGAGGAAAGGTGAGCAAACTTTTTAAATGTCAAAAGGCATCAAACGACAAGATAATGGAGAAATGGTGGGCCAAAATTCAGAAACGGTTGGGAGAGTCACGCATTTGGGGCTACTTTTCTCCTGGGGATGATGGTCTAGTCTAGGATCTGAAAAGCCTAGAAGCTCTATAGCGCTTTTGACACCTATATGAAGCTGGGGGAACAAAATGTTCTAGCAAAAACTAAAATGCACATCTTTTCAAGCTCACATAAGATTTGTACAAATGAGTAAAATGATGTGGGATTTCAAAATACTGAAATACTATGTTTTTGAATACAGTGAAATTTGGCTAGAAATCAATAAAAATACAACTAAATGATTCATGTGTGCATTTAATAAATATTGTCTCATCTCCAAACCCACCATTCTTCACTCTGCTTTATGGGGCTGGAATGGGGGAATCTGCAGCCAATCTTTCCCGACCTCCACACCCCCAATCTGGTTCTGTGTTCGGCAACTATTAGCTGAAGAGTATAGGGGTGGTGGGGGCTGGGAGTTATACTATATCCTGTGCCTGCCAGCCAGCAGTACTTTTTCTTGTAGCAACTGCCTAATTTTCAGTTTTTCTAACACTTAAATACCTATTTCATCATGGCCCTTTATAAACATTATTAAACATCTTCCCAAAGACTGATCCTTAGATGTCTAAGTCCTAAAACTGAAGGGCCCTGTTTCTGAGCTCAGAGACAGCAGAACCAGCTGAACACTGGCCTCTCCTTAGAGGTCTGAGTTTCAGGTGAGCATGACCTTCCTCCAAGCTTCTAAGTTTTAGTAATTCCTGTCTCTTTACTTTGTTTCCTCAGACCTCAGGTGGTTGCTGCTTGCTGCAGTTGCTACTTCTTGTAGTTGTTATTTCCATCATATATTAGAGATTTTTTTTTTTTTTGACAGGGTGTCGCTCATTTCCCCGGGCTGAAGTGCAGTGGTGCCATCTCGGCTCACTGCAACCCCTGCATCTCGGCTTCAAGCAATTCTCCTGCCTCAGCCTCCCAAGTAGCAGGGATTACAGACAGGCACCACCACGCCCAACTAATTTTTGTATTATCAGTAGAGATGAGGCTTCACCATGTTGGCCACGCTGGTCTTGAACTCCTGACCTCGTGATCCACCCACCTCAGCCTCCCAAACTGCTGGGATTACAGGCGTGAGCCACTGCATCTGGCCTAGAGTTCTTTTTCTGCTCTTTCAGAAATCTAGCTACCAACTCTACAGTATGCTAATTTTTCTTTTCAAATAATTAGAAAAGCTTCTATCTTCTCAGTGGACCCTAAATTATAAACTTTTTTGGAAATTAATCAAACCACTTTTAAGTAATCCATAGATAAAAAGTATGGCATTGAAATCTGGTGTCATAAGTGAATTCTACCAAATATTTTAAAAAGAAACCATGTTATGTTAGTCTCAAAATTATTCCTGAGAATAACAAAATAGGAAGCACTTTCCAAATAACTTTATGAGGCCACTATAATAACACTGACAAAATTTGTGAGAGGCTTCATTAGAATAGAAAATGACAGGTCTGGCTGGGCAAGGTGGCTCATGCCTGTAATCCCAGCACTTTGGGGGGCTAAGGCGAGCAGATCATGAGATCAGGAGATCCAGACCATTCTGGCTAACACAGTGAAACCCCGTTTCTACTAAAAATACAAAAAAGAAAAAAAGCCAGGTGTGGAGGCACACGCCTGTATTCCAAGCCACTTGGGAGGCTGAGGCAGGAGAATCACTTGAACCTGGGAGGTGGAGATTGCAGTGAGGTGAGTTCGTGCCACTGCACTCCAGCCTGGGTGACAGAGTGAGACTCCGTCTCAAGAAAAAAAAAGAAAATAAAAAAGAAAAAAAAGAAAATGACAGGTCTATCTCGTTATAAATATACTTTCAAAAATCCTAAACAAAATGTTGCCAATGATATATAAAAGATTAACACATCATGACCTAGGTATCAGAAACAGAAAAAGAAAGTTTACTTAATCACCCATTTGTCATAAGAAAATTTAGGCAACCAAGCAATAGTAAAGATCTACAAAAATGGCAACAAATATCAAAAGGAATAGTGAAATATCGAAAACATTTCCTCTACGATGGGGAACAAAATAATGATTGCCACTCCAACCATTTCTACTAAATACCACATTTGCTCCTTTATCCTGCAATCTTGCCAACTAATCTAATTAAATTTAATATTTTATGTGTAGATCTTTTGAATTTTATATGCATGCTCATGTTGACTTCAGATCTGCAACAAATGTGGCACTGCAGCAACATGGGAACAGGGCAAATATTCAATACATGTTGCTGTTAAATTGAGTATTGTGAAATAAAACTGAAATTGACCTATACGTCCCACTATATGCAACAACCTAAGGCTGGTGGATTGTAGAGCCCAATTTGAAAAGCATTTCTTATGACACTTAAATCTACTCAGTGTATAAACCCATAAGAAATGTGTACCAAAATACACATATAAGAATATTCATAGCAGGATCATTCATCACAATGACATGCTGAGAATACTCCAGATGTTTATCGATGATAGTATGGATAAATATATTTTGTTATTTACACAAGGTAAGAGCAAGGACATTGAACAAACTTTAGCTGTACATGCAATACCATGATGACTCCCATAAATATGCTGAGCAAAATAACTAGACAAACCCAGTAGAAGCAGTGTGATTCTACTTGTACGAAGTGCATTAGACATGCAAAATTCATCAGTAGGATGATTTCGGACACTTATATAGTAAAAATATAAAGAAAAGCAAGGGAACCTTAAAACTTAGGGTAGTGGTTTCTTTTAATGGGGAAGAAAGTATCATTATGCTGTGAGAGTGGGGTGTTTGCAATTCCACCATGCTCCATTTTTGGTTGTGGGTGGTGATTATACAGCTGTTCATTTTATGTTCATACTTTCACATGTATATTTATGATTTGGACACTTTTCTGAATGTAAGTGATATTTCAATCCGTAAAAATCAATGATATATGACCAACAAACTGTGGTACATCAATACAATAGAGTATTATTCAGCCATAAAAAGAAATGAGATATGAAGTTATGAAAACACATAGAATAACCTTAAATTCATATTGTTAATGGAAAGAAGCCAGTCTGTCAAAGCTACATACTGTAATTCAACTATATGATAATCTGGAAAAGGTGAAACTAAAGGTCAGTAAAGTGATCAGTGGTTGTTAGAGGTTCAGGGAGATTAAATGGTAGAGCACAGGGTATTTGTAAGCAGTGACACTATTCTGTATGATATGGTATGGTGGATATAGGACATTATGCTTTGTCAAAACCCATGGAATGTACAACACAAAGAATAAGCCCTAATGTCAACCACAGACTTTAGTTAATAATAATGTATCGATATTGATTCATTAGTTGTAACAAATATGCCACACACATGCAAGATGCAAACAATAGGAGAAACTGGGCAGGGGAAAGGAGAGTATATGGGAAATATTAATACTTTCTCTGCAATTTTTTCTGTAACCCTAAAACAGCTCTTAAAATAAAGTCTATTTTAAAAAATTAATGATATATTTCAAAGGAAACTGAATATATGGCATAGAACTTTATTCAGAACTTAGAGGGAAGGGCTAAAAATAATAAGGAAGTCTATAATGAATATGAACATATTGATCAGGTGTATCTTATAAGCTAATGAGAAAAAATGAGGATTAGAGAAGGAAGCAGATTGTAATAAATAAATCATTAAGAGAGAATAAACAATTTATCCAAATGGGCAAAATCGCATATTGGAAGGAGGAGAAAAAGATGGAGGAGAAGTGGGAGGAAGGCCAGGGTGTGTAGGAGGAGAAGTAGGAGGAGGAAGAGTAAGAGAAAAAGGAGGAAGAGTCTCCTAGAGATGCACCTGTAGACATTGAGAAATTTTTTTAATGGTAAGGCCGAAGACTAAAGAATTGAGTCAATTTCAAAGGAATGAAAAAATAAGCTTTTCATTTTTAATTATTGTCTGCAACATTAAAAGTAGTAATAAAATATAAAAATAATCTATGGGATTTTGAGATGAAAAGATTGATCCTTCTATGGTCAGAGAATGTTTTGTTCATGTGCACTATTCTTGGCATATAAGATTCAGTTGCGAATCACTTCTAAATTCTTTCTGGAAAATATTCTTCAAGACATATTATAGGCCTTTGGCAACAACACAGATAAAGCTTCCACAGACCATCTTCCTAGTTTATTTACATAGAAATACTGAATAAAATGTGAGCATAAAAATATTTATTTGAATAGGGGAATGTTTGAGGGCATACATATTAAAAATAAAAAGGAAAAAACAAACATATTATTTATTTGTTCCATTATATCCCCCACTACCCACTCTCATTTTCTCTCCTGTAGCATCTGTAGCCAGGTCGATCTGTTTAATGTGTGCCTGTTGTTCGTATGTCTTTTTGGCAAAATGTGTGGAATTTCGGATGCATATATATATATATATATATATCTTGTGTTATAAAACTGCTAAAATTTGTCACTCAAAACAATATATTTCTCAATATTTTACTAAAAATATTTTTTGGAAACACAGTCTTACCTTGTCACCTATGCTAGAGTGCAATGGCATGACCACAGTTCACTGCAGCCTTGACCACCTGGGCTCAAGCCATCTTCCCACCTCAGCCTCCAAAGTAGCTGGGACTATAGGTGTGCCCAACCAGACCTGGCTATTATTATTTTTTTTTTTTGCTAAGATGGGTTCCCACTATGTTGCCCACGCTGATCTTAAACTCCTGGCCTCAAGTGATCCTCCCACCTTGGCCTCCCAAAGTGCTGGCATTATAGGCAGGAGCCACTGTACCTAGCTCTGAAATTTTATGACCTAAAGAAGAGTTGGAAGAAGTATACAGTAGTCACCCATATATTCTCAGCTTAGCTGCTATAATTAGCAACATTTATGTCTTAGTCATTAATCTAGCTATCTTACTTATTACTTATCCATCAGAACATTAGCATTACCCGACAGATTCCCTCATGACACTTACCAGTCAGTCTCTAACCCCTTCCCCCATTGGCAACCACTGTTCCACTTTTTCTCCATAAATTTTACTAATTTTAGAATATGAAATATATGGAACCATATGGTAAGAACTCTTCTGCATTACAATTATTTGAATATAGTGTTTTTCTGATCCATCCATGTTGACGCACATATCAGTCATTTGATATTTTTTATTACTGAGTGATGTTCTATTGCATGAATATATGTCTTTGGAAACTTGCTTACCTTTTAATTGTCTAAATATTTTTATGAATAAAGATCCTGCAGAATACTTATAAAAATCTTTTTTTGGGCATATGCTTTCTTTTCTCTGGAATAAATATCTATGATTAGAATTGCTTGATGTGTTTAACTGCTTAAGAAAACACCAGATCATCTCCCAAAAGATTAATTTTACACTGTCTCCCAAAATATATGCAATTTCTGATGGTTTTGAATCCTAATAAGCATTTGCTGTTATTAGTATTTCTTTTTTGAGAAGGAGTTTCACTCTTGTCATGCAGGCTGGAGGGCAGTGGCGTGATCTTGACTCACTGCAACCTCTGCCTCCTGGGTTCAAACGATCCTCCTGCCTCAGCCTCCTGAGTAGCTGGGATTACAGGCACCTGACACCATGCCTGGCTAATTTTTGTATTTTTAGTAGAGATGGGGTTTCTCCATGTTGGTCAGATTGGTCTCGAACTCCTGACCTTGGATGATCCGCCCACTTCGGCCTCCCAAAATACTGAGATTACAACTGTGAGCCACCGCGCCTGGCCTGTTATCAGTATTTTTAATATCTGCCATTCTGGTGGTTGTGTAGTTGTATCTCTCTGCAGTTTTCATTTGCTTTTTCCTGATGACCAATAATGTCACACTTCTTCACGGGCCATATTAACAATTTGTATGTCTTCCTTTGTAAAGTAACTGTTCAAATTTTGCCCATTATAATTGAGATGTTGGGCTCTTTAATATTGTATTGTACAAGTCTTTGTATATTCTGGGTGTCAGTCAGTCTGAAATTTGGGCAGAGTTTAATGTAGAATAAGGGGCATTTCTTTGCTTGACATCTTTTTCCTAGGATTTCTTCCCTCACTTTCCAGGTCCTGCGGTCACCTCAATCTGATCCCTTCCCAGGGTCACAGAAGCTTTCAGGTAACTGGGGCTTCTCGGGAAATTAAAAAAAATTAATAAAATGAACCACACTTACCACCTTTTACTTGTGACTATCTCATTTAATTCTCCACTGAACTGCATCAGTTTGATACTTCTATTCCACTCATGTTACATAAAAGGAATGCTAGGCACATACAGTTTGAATTACTTCCCAATTTCACATCCCTAGAAGGTGGCAGAACTTCCTGGTCAGTCCTGGAGTAGGAAGAGAGCACACCAAATACAAGAGATCCTCAACCTGCCAAGACAAAATGCTGCCAACTCGACAAAGGCTCACTCACCTGGGGCCCAACCCCATCTTCCACTGCTAACGGCAGATGCTCTTCTTGAAGACAAGGAGGGCCACCGCCAGGCTAAACTAAACATTGCTGTCTCAGGCCTCACTCAACTTCCTGAAAGAAATGATGACATAACTTTCATGAAGCAGAAGTGACTGTAGTTACCCACAATTCCTGGATTATAACCTCAGAATTCCCAATGAGATAATCGTCACAGCCACGCCCTCCTGTAGCGGAAGCCCGGCCGCCTACACAGAGCTCCAAGGTTACTGCTCCTAGAATCCTCGCAAAGAATTGGCAATGTCGTTGCCTGTCTCTGGTGGAAGGCTGGCTACTACCCTTTGAATTTGGAATGTATGTTACACAATTCTAGAGCAGAATGCAAAGTCAGCACTGTAATTTTTGAACCAAAATGTCTCCAAAAACAGGATTCTAATTTATACTTAATATTTCCCCCAGAAGCCCAATCATTAAAGCTAGCTTTCCTGAAACAGAAGTGTTTTTGACGCCGTGAATCCTTTGGACCAGTTTCCAGAATCCTCTTCAGGTAGCGCTTCTCACCAGCGTTTCTCTTTTTATTTTGGATAACTAGGTTCAGTCCGAATCATTCTATCTCACAGGTCAAGCTCAGCATTCTTTTTCCTTATTCTCATTGTTTTTTCTTTCACATGTGACAAAACACATGTATTTGAACGCCCCTCTCACCCTGTCCCCCACCCAATTCCCTTTAGTAGAGAACACAGTTTGAAATGAAAAGGAGGAATAAATTATAAAGAGGAAGATATGTGTGAGCTAAAAATGCAGAAGTTAGAAACTGTGCACGAATGTAAGGAACACAAGATCTCAAACCTACTTTGACTGAATTTTCTACTTTAATCCACGTGTGTTGGATGCATCTAGAACTCTTGGCGGAGTTATCTGATATTAGCTATTCATTCCATGATACAAGAACCCACAAGAAAGTCATGCAAAGTTTATTAAAGTATAAAGCAGAAGCAGCAACAGCTTTTGGGTGTCCCTTTACTTTAATTGTTCATTGTAAAACGTGGCTCATGAGGCGAATGAAAGGAGGTGTGTTCATGTGGAGGAATTATTATAATATGAAAAGAGATAAATGTATAAAAAATTGAAATTTCTTTTTGTTCAAGTTCAAATATCACATCACCCACTTCCACCATATTCTTATTATCATAAATACAATAATAACTGTATTTCATTCAGGTGAGTCAATTGACAGTTGGACGCAAATCCAGAAAATCCAGCAAATGAAAATACACGAAGTTTCTGTTTACCACTTTTCTTCTGGACAAGAATTAAACATTTTCATACCTTTATATTATGAAAAATTTCAAACATTGATAGAAGTAAAGAATGAAGTATTCCATCACTTCATCACCCAGATTCAGCAATTTTCAACATGTGCCACACTTCCTTTATCTATCAATATTGTCTTTCTGCCCTTTTTGTTATTGTAATTTTAAAACAAAATCATGACACTGTATTATTTTCCCCCTAAACTCTCCCATGCATACTTCAAAGTATTACATTTTCTAATATAACAAAAATACTACTATCACACTGAAGAAAGTTAATAATTCCTTAATATTATTTTATACCCTACAAAAGGAAACTTCAAAATTTCCAGTCATCTCAAAAATACCCATTCTTTACATGTGATTGTTTTCTCTCTTGAGTCTCTTTCAATCTGGAAGAGTATCCCCACTTCGATCCACTTTAAATTCATGCTTTTGGCCTATAGAAGACATCAGGTCAGTTGTCAAGTAAGATGTCCCACATTCTGGATTTTTAAAAATGTTTCATTATGCTGCCAGCGAGCATTTTCTTGAATATCTTCTGTGGCTCTGGTAAACTACAATTTAGATTTAGAGAGCTGATGAGATTAAGGTTCATCGTTTTCAGCAAGAATACTTTTCCATAGGTAGGTTTATTTTGGCCTTGTTCAGTAGCATCACTTCCTTAGTGCAGATCACAGCACATTCTTAATGTTACTATTTCCTACAGCACCTAAGATACTACACCTCAATCATGCACACAAATGTCCATTAGAAGAATAACAAGGTTCAAAGAGTTTGAGGGAAAGGGGGAAGATTTTAAGAATCATAATTTTTTCTCTTTCAATTGCTAATCTCATCCTATTAAGCATCCATAGTCTTGCAAAGCGTGAAAGAAAAATAAATCTTGGGACCCCCAAATCACTAAGCCAGAGGGAAAAGTCAAGCTGGGAACTGTGCCAGGCAAACCTCCCATTTTATTATTTAATAAGATAGCTATAAAGAAGAAAAAGCTACATATCTCCTTCACAATTTGTCAACAAGGAAATTCCCTGTGGGCCTGAACATCTTTATCTAAAACATTTCTGTTGAATTTCACCCTGGTAAAGTAAATGGATAGCTTATCTTCACAGGTGTGGGACAAAGGACAGAGAGAACTCAAAGTCATTCCTCTGTTCACCTGAACAATATCTGATTGATTCCTCTTCCCTATTGTTTCTGTAATAATGCATATTCACTAAGCAACATTAAGACCTAAGTCACTATTCATCTACCAACCTCTCACGTGTGAGTTTTGTATTCAGTAAAAGCCTAATCAGAGCCTCAAAATAATGCCACTGTTTGTCTCTTATCTACCTACGATGTAGAAGGTCCCACTCCCATTCGAGATTGTCCTACCTTTCTGGATTTAAGCAATGTATAATTGAAACATACTGTTTGTTTGATGCCTGATTTCTCCTAAAATGTATAAAATCAAGCTGTGCCCTGACCACTTTGGGCACATGTCGTCAGGACCTCCTAAAGCTGTGCCACAGGTGCATACTTAACCTTGATAAACTAAATGCTCTAAATTGATTGAGACCTGTCTCACATACTTTTGTGTTCACAAAAGTATGCTTTAGTGAACACCCATGTCCATTTGTTCTTGATCTTTAAATGAGTGCTCCCGTAATATAAATTCCTTGAATGGGGACCCTTGAATCTAAGAGTATGCACAGTGCATAGAGTCATATTACCAACCCTATCCCCAAACAAGTGATCTGATTGACGGAGCCAATAGAATTTGGGAGCCTATTCCCCAAAAATAGGTGCTATGAATTGAAATATCCCCTTTCATGGCATGTTTGAAATACTTCTACCATTGCACATACCGACTTATCAAAGTTATCTGACCTCTGTTCTCTGTACCTCTAAAGCAATGCTTCCCAGTCAAGTCACATACACTGAGAAAGTGTCTCACAAATAACTCTTAAGTGATAACTGGTACCAAATCTGATGTTATTTAAAAACAAAAACAGAGGCAAGTCAATATTCCTCACATAATAGCATCACCGGTGCCTGAACTGAAGTTTGCTGTCTAGAGTAGGAGACCAAAAGATGATTTTGAAGCTGCTCGGACAGGTAATATATTTAATCTGTAGCCTTTGGGACATAGGCTATTGACTGGCTCACAGAGCATCCATTCATAATCCCTTTGACCCTGCATGTCTCTTCTATAAACTCATGGGGGAAATTCAAAATACTTTCTTAATGTTCCTTAAGTCTACGGTTGTCATGGGACAATATTTTGAACAACTAGATGTAAGTGTAAGTCTTCTGTTTATACTAGAAAGAAGAGAAAAGATTTGGTTGGTATTGAGGATATGAGATCAATAAGAGATATTGAAAATGCAATAAGATCAATGAGTTGTAGAAATTGATGAAGTCAATATCACAGTAAACCATAGGAAGTTCTAGCAAGAGAATATGTAGAGCAGAGTATAATGCCTTAAATGGAGACTATGGAGGGATTGCAGCTATTGCTAATTTAAGGCCTATAGTATGACCATGGAAATGAGTACCCCAAGTAGGATAGACAAAAAAGATGACCAGAGGCATGGAAGTCAGCATATATCTCTTAAATTGTAAAACATTTCATATATACATAAAATTATGAGAATAATTTTTAAACACATCCCAGATGCCCAGGTTTAACAAGTGCACATTCACTCAATAGAATACAACACAATCATTAAAGATGAACTTTATGAAGAATGTAGGAAACAGCAAAATTAACTTATGGTATTTTACTAACTGAAATACTAATTTAAAATTTACACATTATTTAATAAAAAGCCAATATCTACATAAGTATAAAATAAACCAAAATGAAAATGTTTATATGAGGGTGGTGCTAGTAGGATTATAGTAAGTCCTAATTTAGTTCTGAACTTACCTGTAATGAGGTCCTGCCACTTAAAAAAAATAAATAAAGTTCCAGACACTTTTAAAAAGTCACATTTATTGAAGTGCAATGTACATACATTTTAAAGTCTACTATTGTTAAGTGTATAGTTCAATGAGTTTTAACAAATATGTACAGACATGTAACTACCAACACAATCAAGTTACAGAATATTTCTAACGCCTCAAAAACTTCCCTAGGAAGCGGCAATGCTGATTGGTGGGTCCAATAGAAGATCTATGGGAGTACAGGACCCAAGAAACTATCAAACCCAATGATGCAAGACCCTGCCTCATTCCCCAACCTGGGACTCAGGAACCTCCCCTAACATTAGAAAGCTCGGCTGAGTCAAGGGAAACGCAAACACTTCCAATCCTAATCCTCCACCGGCCACTTTTCCTCCTCAAGAATCCTGCCACTTTTCCTCCTCAAGACAGAGGGCCTTGACCATCTTTGGTCCCTCACCCAGGCTTAGGAGGCGCAGAAGCGTCGCTGGGGCTCAAGTCTCGCATGCAGCATGATGGCCGCAACTTTCCCTGGAGCGGAGTCTGGAGTCACACGAGAGGGCCACACCCTGTACTCCTGAAGAGGAAGTGTTGTCGACTATATGAAAAGTCTGACTCACACTTCCCAGAATGTTTAAGCGGAACGATGATGAGGAATCCACCAGCCTGGGCGAGAATGCTTCGGACTACAGTTCCCAGAATACCCAGCAGGCTAGTGCTTCTGCCTTCCTACAGCTCATTCTGTTGGTTAAGTGCGTTCAAACTGAAGGTCACTTCTGTAGCGCGATTAGCGCTTGGGCTTTTTATTTTTGTAATTTTTTCCTCAAGAAAAAACGAGTATGTGGAAATATAAAGAAAATATAACTATTTGGGGATAAAAGCAAAGGTTTTAGTATTAAAAGAAACACACTTTAGCGGAAAAGTGATGAGTAAGAGAAAAAACTAGATTCTAAAAGGGAGTTGGGCTGTCCACTGGACATAACCTTAAGGAATATGGAATCTCAGATGTGGTTTAACTCCATTGCCTCTTTACAAGTGCCTGTAGTCATCTAGACCTCTGCTTATGCTATCTGGCATGGACAATTTATTTCAAGATGCCAAGAATCCACAAGGAATTCCAAGGACAAATCAGTCCTGAAATCAAGCACAGAAAAATCAAGTTGTATCTGAAAAATGAAGGAAGCTGTACTGGCAGGAAATTTAGAAAATATGATATGGAAAATGGCTCCTGTCTTGAAATTTTTTGCGTTCAAATCAGGCTTGGAATTGGCTATTCCTCTGTTGCCGGTTGACCTCATATATTTAACATGAACGTATCTTTTCTACAAATCTGTTTAAGCTATGTGAATTTATGGTTATTCAGGAAGACGTGGGTAGGTTGAGATGGGAGACGGACTCCAGATAACTATAACAAGTCAAACTACAGGAAGTAGGTACTTACCACTTTCCTTCTGGGAAGGAAATTTTTTTTTTAATGAAACTTTCGATATTAACACAAAAAGGCGGAGCTTGCAGTGAGCTGAGATCGCGCCACTGCACTCCAGCCTGGGAGACAGAGGAGACTCCATCTCAAAAACAAAAAAGAAAAGAAAAAGAAAATGATAACATGAAACACCAAATGCGCCTACCCTAAATTCAACACTTCCCAACATTTTGCCATACAGGCAATTTCTATGACTATTGAATTTTGTTACTGAAATATTTTAAAGCAGATCCCTGGCCTTATCCCTTCCCAATACTATCTGTATCACTTAAAAATAATGATGTTTTAACATAACCACAAAATTGTTACCTTATGAAATAAAATTAATAGTTCTTAGTATTATCTAATATGCATCCCAATTTGAATCCTGTTTCTTGGGGGAAAAATACTTTTACAGCTGGTTTATTCCAGTCATTATCCAAATATTTTGATCTATTGTATTTGATTGTTATCTCACCAGGAAGTCATTTACTCTAAAACTATGCCCCCACACCGACCCTCCCACACACACCACCACCACCACCATTTTTTATTTCCTTGAACTGTTGGGGAAATAAAAATGTCAAATTAGGTGTCTAAATTCTGGATTTGTTTATAGGCATCCCCATATTTTCTCCTCTGCTCTTTTAAATGTTCTGTAAAGTAGAAATTTGATGTAAAGTCTAGGTTAAATACAAGATATTGGTTTTTGCAATACTTCATAGAAGGGACTGGAAATATTGGAAACAAAAACCATATTCTCTTCAACTAAAGTCAATACAAATCCTCAACAAGTTTCCCTCTGAAGAGAAAGACAAAAATAAATAGCAGAAAATATGCAAAAAGAGAGATTAAAATATGGAAACCATCATAAAAAATCAGATTCTAGACTGAGTACAATGGCTCATACCTGTAATCTCCAGCACTTTGGGAGGCTGAGATGGGAGGATTGTTTGAGCCATGGAGTTTGAGACCAGCCTGGGCAATGCTGTGAGACCTTGTCTCTGAAAAAAATCCATTAAGGTAAGCTAGGTATTTGAGACCACTTTCATCTCAAAAAAAGTTGAGGTGGAACTTGCCAATTCCTTAAGGTAAAAACCTGAGAAGCTGATAGTTGGAGTCTAGGACATGCTAAAGATGGGGTGGATAACCATGGTTTAAAAAATCACTTGGGGTACGGTGGCTCACGCCTGTAATCCCAGCACTTTGGGAGGCCAAGGTGGGCAGATCACAAGGTCAGGAGATTGAGACCATGCTGGCTAACACGGTGAAACCCTGTCTCTACTAAAAATACAAAAATTAGCCAGTTGTGTTGGTGCGCACCTGTAGTCCCAGCTACTCAGGAGGCTGAGGCAGGAGAATCACTTGAACCAAGGAAGCAGAGCTTTCAGTGAGCCGAGATCATACTACTGCACTCCAGACTGGGCTACAGAGGGAGACTCCGTTTCAAAAAAAAAAAAAAAAATCACTTGGGTTTTGTGTATGGAAAACCAAAGGGCTGCATCTTAGGTGTAAAGTTGAAAGGGAAGTAGGCCCAACCTGGCAGGTATTCAAACCCAAATCCAAGTCAACTCAATCCCTAACCCTGTATTGCTTGTAAATCTGGCAGAAATAAATAAAATCCTCTATAGAGATCCTAAGCATCCAATTATTTTTTAAACTTTTTATTTTAAAATATTCACAGATTCATATGAAATTGAAAAGATAGTAAAAAGAGGTCCCATGTACCCTTCACCCAGTTTCACCCAATGATTATACTGTCCTTAATTAAAATACAACATAAAAACCAGGGAATTATATTGACGCCATGAATATGTGTAGTTGTATGTTATCACTTGTAGACTGATATAGCTACTACCGCAATCAAGATAAATAACTATTCCATCACTGCAAAGCCCTCCTTCTTGCTACATCTTGATAGTCACACCCAGTCCCCTCCCTTCCACTATTCCTGATATCTAGAAACAACTAATCTGCTTTCCATCTCTACAATTTGGTCATTTCAAGAATGTTATACAACCAGAACCATAAAATAGATTCACATTTTTCACTTAGCATAATTATCTTAAGATCCCTCTAAGTTGTGTGTGTATCAATAGTCCATTCCTTTTTATTGCTGAGTAGTATTCCACGGTATGGATGTACCACGATTTGTTTAACATTTACCTATTAGGGAACATTTTGGTTGTTTCCAGTTTTTTGCCATTATGAATAAAGCTACTATGAACATTCATGTACAGGTTTGTGTGCATTTGTTTGTGTATGTAAGTTTTCATTTCTCTGGAGTACATGTCCAGGATTGAAGTTATGGGGTTGTATGGTAAGGATATGTTTAATTTTTTAAGGAACTGCCAAACTGTTTTCTGGAGTGGTTCTACTACTTTACATTCCCAACAGAAATTTATGAGACTTCCAGTCTCTTTACATCCTTGCCAGAGTTTGACATTGTTGCTATTTTTTATTTTAGCTGTTCGAATAGATGTGTAGTGATATTTCATTGTGGTCTTGATTTATATTTACCTAATGACTAATGACGTTGATTATCTTTGCATGTGCCCCTTTGTCATAGGCATATCTTTTTCAGTGAAGTGTTTGTTTAAATCTTTTAGCTTAAAAAATTGGATTGTTTTCCTATTGAGTTTTGAGAGTCTTTATGTGTTCTCTATACAAGACTTTTACACATATATGATTTGCAAATATTCTATCATTCTCTAGCTGGTCTTTTCATACCTGTGTAAGAATTATGATTTTATTTTTTGAAAATTATTTTTTTAAAAGTTTTGGGGGTCCCACAGAGATGCCAGATAGATTCATGTAACAAATCCAGTTAATGTTTGTCACCAGAAAAGTACACCTCAGTGATGGTCTTAAGCCCAGTTGCATTGTTTCTTGGCTCCCAGAGGTAAATACAAAGTGGCAATAGAAATTTGTTGATCCTCTGTTTTTCTCATTTTAATTTTCTTCTATTTTTGTCTTTCATTTTTGTTCTGTTTGTGTTCACTTATGGCTGATAAATTTTCACTATCGCTGGCAAAAATAATGGGGAATTTTTTATGATCTTCTTTTTAAAGTGACTATCAGTGCTGCTCCCAATGTTCTCAACTTTTTAAGAAACTGTCCTTGTCAAAAGGCTTACAGTCTTAGACAAATTTATATGATACATTTCTTCAGCTGCTGCAAAATATGATTCAACTAACTCATTATCAGTAAATAACTTTTCTTGCTTGACTAACAGATTAGCCACTCTAAAACTAACTTTGGTTATAGCCTCATTTTTATTTGTTATTTTATAGAAGTAATTCTGCTTTGATAAGATATTCCATTTTAATTTTTTTATTTTTGGCCATAATTGTCTGTGATTTGGAAATATTGGGATACATTTTTAATCTGGCAGTATTAATGCTATAATTTTTCTTCTTGTACAGCTGTCACTGCATAACAAACACAATAGTCAGCCTAGCAAAATAATCTACACTTTACTATACCTTAAAAGCATGACACTCAAAATTTGATTTTCTCTTCTTGTTTTGACACGATGTATATGCAAAATAAATAAAATATCATAGTAGAGTGATACATATGGCACTTAAAAATCTGCTAACTTGTAATAACTGTGTTACTGTGATTTATGATACCCTGAGTAGAAGTATGAAGTGATGAGAGCATTATATATGGTCTCTATCATAAGTACACAACTGTACCAATATAACATGAAAACAGCCATAGACAATATGTAAACAAATAAGCATGACTGTGTCTCAACCAAAATTTATGAATGCTGAAATTTGAATTTTGCATACTTATCATATGTCATAAAATATTCTTCTTTTGATTTTTTTGAATATTTTAAAATGTAGGCTGGGTGTGGTAGCTCACACCTGTAATCCCAGGACTTTGGCATGCTGAGGAGGGCAGAATGCTTGAGCTCAGGAGTTTGAGACCAGCCTGAACAACATGGTAAAACCCAATCTCTACAAAAATGCAAAAAATTAGCTGGACATGGTGGTGCATGCTTACAGTCCCAGCTACTCAGGAAATTAAGGTAAGAGGATTTTTTGACCCCAGGAGGTTGACACTGCAGTGAGCCAAGATCATGCCACCACACTCCAGCCTGGGCGATGGAGTGAGACCTTGTCTCAATAAAAAATGTAAAAGCCATTATTACTTCATGGGGGCATACAAAAACAGTCAATACACCATATTTAACCATTAGGCCAGAATTTCCCAGCCACTGGCTTACTCCATCTTTCCCAGAACCAGAATTCCAAATTGATCTATAAAGTCAACACAGTATCAATCAAATTTAGAGCAGGCTTTTTGCTGAAACTAATATTAAGACTTACATTGAAATGCAAAAAACTGCCAACTAAGAAAAACTAGAATAGTCAAAATTGTTTTGAAAAAGAAGAACATCATTAGAGGAATAAGAGTATCAGATTTCAAAACTTGTTCTAAAGCTCCTGTAGTCAAGACATAGTAATAGCTTAACAATATTTATATAAATCAGTGGAATAGAAGTGATTCCAGAAAATAGAGCCAAGTATATATGATCAGTTTATTTTCGGTGCAGCCACAAACATAATTCAATGGGGGAAAGTTGTTTCAAAAAATAGCACTGGAACAACTGGATGCCTATTCGAATATTATGAACCTCAACACTTACCTGACATCATACACAAAAAGAACTCAAAATAAGTAACAGACCTAAACAAAAAGCTAAAACTACAAATGTTATACAAGAAAATATAGGATAAAATTTTCAAAACCTTGGGATGGGCAAAAAAAGATTCCATAGGTGGGCAAAAAAAGATTCCATACGTGGGCAAAAAAAGATTTCATAGGTAGGCAAAAAAGAGAAAAAAATCTAATTTAAAAAGATAAATCAGAACTTCATCAAATTAACTTACTCTCTTAAAGACATTAACAAAATGAAGAGGCAAGCCAAGACTAGCAAAAAATATTCATAATGTATTTATCTGAGAATGGATTTGTATCTAGGCTATATTAAGAAATCTTACAACTCAACAATAAGTAAACAAACCACCAAAAAACAAGCAAAACTTTCAAAAGTTCTTTTCCAAAGAAGATATAAAATGACCAATCATCACATGATAAAACGACTGATAACCACATCATTACTTATCAGGGAAATGCTAATTAAACCACAGTGAGATGACACTACAAATAATCCCAATGACAAAAAATCCCAAGTGTTGCTTAGCATGTAGAACAATTGATCTTGCATTGACTGCTAATGGAAGTATAAAGTTGTATAGTTATTTTTAGAAATGGTAAAGTTAAACATACACTTAGCATATTCACTGTTACTTGCCTTGTACCAAAAGTATCATTCTTAAAGATATGAGATAGTGGTTTGAGAATAAACAGAAATGGGCCGGGTATGGTGGCTCATGTCTGTAATCCCAGCACTTTGGGAGGCCGAGGTGGGTGGATCCTGAGGTCAGGAGACCATCTTGACCAACATGATGAAACCTCCTCTCTACTACTAAAAATACAAAAATTAGCTGGGCATGGTGGCTGGCGCCTGTAATGCCACCTACTCAGGAGGCTGAGGCAGGAGAATCACTTGAACCCAGGAAGTGGAAGTTGCAGTGAGCCAAGATCGTGCCACTGCATTCCAGCCTGGTGAAAGAGCAAGCCTCTATCTCAAAAAAAAAAAAATGATCAGAGATTTCAGTAATAAACATAAAAGTTAGGAGACTCTAGGAATGGATATACCTAGTGTAGTATAAATGTGACCTTTAAGATCAGTAAATAAAAAAAGGACTCATCAATAAATGTTGAAAGCCTTGACTATCCAACTGGAAAAAATTAAAATTAGATTTGTGCCTGACACCACTTAAAAGATATTCTTCATGTTTTTAAAATAATTAGTGCCTGGGAGTGTGGGAAAGTTTTCTTTTAAAAAATCATTATACAAAAATTTCATAAACACATGGAAATTTTAACCACACAAATTTTTTTAGCTAAGATGCCCAGGCTAGAGTGCAGTGGCTATTCACAGGCACGATTGTAGCACCCAATAGCCTCAAACTCCTGCCCTCAAAAGATTCTTCTGCCTCCCAAGTAGCTGGGACTACAGGTATGTTACAGGTATGTGCCGCCCCACACAGCCCAAACACATAAAGATTTTAAGTGAACAATAAAATACCTCATTCTTTATGTTAATAGACAAGGACAGGCAATTCTTCATAAAGATAACATACACTTAGCTTATGACAGCAATTCAACTCCTAGGTATTTACCCAAGAGAAATCAAAGCATATGTCTGCAAAAACGTGAATACAAGAATATTCTTAGTAGCTTTATTCAAAATTTCCAAAACCTGGAAACGAATGTTCACCAACGTGAGAATGGGCAAACTGTGGTAATTTCCTGATTACTCTGAACATAAAAAGAAGACTGACAGCATAATAATATAAACGAACTTGAAAACATTATGTTAAATGGTGGCAGCTTCTATAGAAAACAAAATGGCAGATCCTGAAAAAATTGAAAATGCAATTACCATATGATCCAGCAATTCCACTTCTGGATATGTGTCCAAAAGAATTGAAAGCAAGGTCTTGAAGAGATATTTGTACTCCTACGTTCATAACAGCATTATTCACAGTAGCCAAAAAGTGGAAGAAACCCAAGTGTACAAAGGAAGAAAATTCTGACACATTCTACAACACAAATAAACCTTAAGGACATTATGGTAAGTTAAATAAGCCAGTCACAAAAAGGCAAATATCGGACAGGACGTGGTGGCTCACGCCTGTAATCCCAGCACTTTGGGGGGCCGAGGTGGGCGGATCACAAGGTCAGGAGATCAAGACCATCCTGGCTAACATGGGGAAACCCCGTCTCTACTAAAAATACAAAAAATTAGCTGGGCGTGGCGGAATGTGCCTGTAGTCCCAGATACTCAGGAGGCTGAGGCAGGAAGATGGATTGCGTGAACCCTGGAGGCGGAGCCTGCAGTGAGCCAAAATGGAACCACAGCACTCCAGCCAGGGCGACATAGGGAGACTCCGTCTCAAGAAAAAAAAAAAAAAAGTCAAATACTGTATGATTCCATTTATGTGACCCAGAGAAGTCAAATGCATAGAGACACAAAGTATAGTGGTTGCCAGTGGCTGGGAGCAGGGGAAAATTGAGGGTTGCTCTTGAATGGGATAGAGTTTTAGTTTTGCAAGATAAAATGAGTTTTGGAGATTGGTTTTGCAGCAATGTAAATGTACTTAACACTACTAAGCTATACATTTAAAAATGGTTGAGATGGTAAATTTCATGTTATGTATATTTCACCAGTAAAAAATTGTAAAAAGCTGAAAGCATTCCAGGTAGCTCTAGTTTGCATCTAAGATTAAGAGACATTTATTTGCATGAAAAACCAAGGATCTGAAAGTAACCAATTTATGAGCTCACAAGTTAGCCTGACAGTCTCACAGATGCTGGCACAAGACAAGAGACTCCTGGCTCTGAGACAAAGGACTTTATTAGTCACAACCACAGCAGTAGCCAGAGTGTCATTCTTTGTAATGGTTTTTGGCATTCTAATGCCATAGAGTGACATGGAAGGCCAGGTGCTGCAGGCCTAGCGGGCTGTGGAATAGAACCCTAAGCTTAGGAAACCTGAATCTTTTATGATAGCCCGTGGGAAAAAAACCACTGCCCTTCACCCTAGAGGGAGACACTGCCTTCACTAGAGTGGGCCATAAACAAATCTACTGCTCTAGAGGGAGACACTATATTTTTGTTCCCTAACATGCACCTTTGAAGAGACAGTGGGGAACAAAGGTGACCAGTGTCTCCACTGAAAGACATGCAGAAAAAGAGAAGTAGACACTTAAGTAACCATAGTGTCTGCAGAAAAATAAAAGAAAAAAATAGGGGAAGTAGATACAGAGAATGAGTGGGGAGTGAGGAATAATAACTAATGTTACATTCTAATTCAAAGCCAGTTGACTTCAGAGGAAAAAGGCCAATTCTGAGGTTACATCTCCTCTGTGAGTGGTATGCTAATAAATGTTTAATAAATGGCTCTCCAGAAAGAAAAGTGTGTACATTATAGAAGTTTACTATAAATTTTACTAACATAGAATGCTTTTAGAACACCATTTATAAACAATAATAAAATATGCAATAATCTTTATTATAAATTACTAATTTAGAAAACCATGTTGAATGAAAAAAAGCCAAATACAACAGTATATTACAGTATGATTTCATTTATATATAGTTCAAGAATAGGCAAAACCAACATATGGTTATAGAAAGCAAAACAGTGATTATATCCTGTTTTGGAAAGAAATGAAGGGAAAGGGGCAAAAGGGAAATTTGGAGGCAAAGAAAATGTTTAACATGTTGAATGGGCATTATTTACAAGGATATGTACATTTGTTAAAACAAATGTAGTTAAAGTCTGCACTTTATGTAAATTATACCTGAACAACATGAGTTAAAAAAAAAGAAAAGACAGATCAGACACCTTTGGTAGCTGTTACTATGTGCTTCTATGGGCAGTCTAGTGGAGGCATAGCCACTGATCCCAGTCTGCCAGCTGCATGTTATTTGTATTTATTGCCTACAATTGTATGAAGAACTAGTGTTAAGTAGCCAGTGAACCCAGCATCAGTTATTAAAATTACTATTATTTCTCCAACATATTTCAAGGCTGATAAACTGACTCACTGTATACATGTGGATCTGTTTTTGTGCTCCTTATTCTTTTCCATTGATCTATTCTTTCTCTCCTGAGATAATACTACACTGTATTAATTATAGAACATTTATAATAAATGTTGATCTCTGGTAGTGTAAGTCTACCAATGTTGCTCTTCATCAAATTTTATAATCACACATAAGGGACTTTTATTTTTTTTTTTTTTGGAGACAGAGTCTCTCACTGCCACCTGGGCTGGAGTGCAGTGTTGCGATCTCGGTTCATTGCAACCTCTACCTCCTGGGGTCAAGCCTCAGCCTCCGGAGTAGCTGGGATTACAGGTGCCTGCCACAATGCCCAGCTAATTTTTTGTATTTTTAGTAGACATGTGGTTTCACTATGTTGGCCAGGCTGGTCTCAAACTCCTGATCTCATGATTCACCCGCCTCAGCCCCCCAAAGTGCTGGGATTAGGACTAAGTTTTCTAGGGAAAACATATAAGCCACGGGTCTGGAAGAGAACGCACAGGACCATAATTTATCAAACCACTTGAAGAAACACCAGGGCCTGGGTGAAGCAGAAGGTAGACCACACCTCACCCCTATCTTTTTATCCTTCTTAAAGAGCAATTGTGAAGGCATCCATGTTGGTGAGGAAACAAATTGACTATGCAGGTAATCTGGAACACTTAACTAGAGCAGACAATCTGGCTTTAGTTGTCAGATCAAATGACTAATTGATCTGACAGATTGAGTAAAGCAGACAATCTGGCTTTAGTTGTCAGAGCTTCACAGAAGTTGCATGAGAAAGCCTGGTTCTAACAACTCCCATCAGAAAGAGAAAGCCGCTGGGAAGTTGAGCTCATGTAAAGCCCTTCCCACTGAGGAATGTGGGAGTCTGAGGCTCCAGAGAGCTCCTCATCTAGGCATCCCAAAGAGAACTCCCAGAATTACCTTTGTACAATTCTGGTCTTTGCACACAATTGTTATTGTGAATGAAACATTTTGGCTACATTTTATAAAAGACTCTTACATAGTAATGCTATGAATTTTCATGTGCCAATTTTGTGTGAAACCAATTTTTTGACCTGATAATTTTAAAACAGACTTCAATTGGTCAAATTTTACAGGCAGATTTGAATTTTATAAGTAAATAACATTATTCTCTAACATAAAAATAGTACCTTCTTTTTCCTTCCAACGATTACGTCTCAACATTTTTTATCTTGTCTTAATCCCACCGCATGAATCTGGGCCAGTGTTGTGACTTGCTTTAATCATTAGAATGTGGTGGAAGTATCATTGAGCCTGTTCTCTGACGAGGCCTTAAGAGATGACAGCTTTTGCTCTTGAAACCCTGGCACTATAGGACCAACACTAGATTGGTCTTCTGGAGGATGAGAAACCATGATGACAGAGAGAACTTCGTTGTCTCATCTATGACTATCATAAAACAGCCAGGACCAGATGAGCCATCAGCTGAATGCAGATGCATGTACAAAGCCCAGTGAAGATAATCTAGCATGTCCCACACCAGAACTGCCCAGCTAAGGCCAACTGAACTTGCCAGCTCACACATCATGAGCTAAATAAATTTGTATTTAGAGCTACTCAGTTCTTGTGTGTGTTATGAGGCAGAAGCTGATAAGCATATTTAGGATAAATTATACATGAGCAGAGTCTGTTATGCTTTTATCAAATCATTGGATTTGACATGCTCATATTTATTTAGGATCTCTGCATCTACATTTTTAAATGAGTTTGGCTCCCACTGATTGGGAGCTAGACTAATTTCTGCTTTTTCCATGCTACTTTGTTACAAGAGGAAAAGCAAACAATGTTATGAAGTAGGGAGACAATCCTGTTAGCATCATTTATTTAAAAACCTTAATGTGATATGCAAGGGCTGCTCCTGACCAAACTGGAGGATTGCCTGGGACACCTCCACCAAGACTGAGGGCTGATTCTGTCATGAGGGAATGTTGCACCCTTTGTAAACCCCAAAAGCTTCCTGGGAAAATGTGTATCCCAGATTTTTTCTCTAACCTACTGTTTGCAAGTAGGAAGACTGGAGTATGTGGTGGACATGGACAATAATATGTGGACATTTTTATAGATCTAGATCATTGTTGATGGAGCCATGTTATTCCATTATATGGGATGTCTTAATTTACTTAATCTCTTATACATGAAGCTTCAGGTTGTTTACAGTCTTCTCATTGCAAAATTCTTAGAATATATTTCTTTCTGAAACCACATTTTTCCACTCATGTAATTACATCCTAAAAATACATTCTGAGAAGCAGGATCATTGGCTCAAAGACAATGCAAATTGTACATCTGATACATATAGACAAGATCCTCTCCAGCAACTTTGTACCTGTATTTTTTCCCCACCAACTTATGTAAGAACACTCATTTCCTCATTTCTACTGACACAGAATTTTTAAAATACTTCACTCTTATCCCCCTTATCAGTAAGAAAATGATGCTTCAGGGATGGTTTTATTTGCACTTGAATGACTATTCTATTTACAAACTATAACTGGCAGGAAAATGTAATGAAGGAAAAACTAGGAATAAACCATGATCCAAATGAAGAAACCTATAAGTCAATTAAAACAAAAAAGGACATTGTTTTTGAAGAAAAAATAAAAGACATTGTGGTCTGAGTACAGTGGCCCACACTTGTAATCCCTGCACTTTGGGAAGCTGAGGTAGGAGGATCATTTGAAACCAGAATGAGACTAACCTGGGAAACAAAGCAAAACCCCATCTCTACAAGTAAATTTTTTAAAGAAAACATTAGCTGAAGATGGTGGTATATGCCTGTAGTCCCAGCTACCTAGGAGGCTGAGGCAGGAGGATCACTTGGGCCCAGGGGTTCAAGGCTATAGCAGCGAGTCATGATCAGGCCACTGCAGTCCAGCCACCTGGGTGACACAATAATACCCTGTTTCCAAAAAAAAAAAAAAAGCAAAGAGATCTCCTCTCGAATTCATCTATTATCTCCCATTAAATGACAATTTTGGGAGGAAGTTGACAGAAAGAGCATCCTTTAAAAACCCATTATTATACAAGTCTGCTGAGAAGAAGACTGCATCAGTCTGCAATGAACACTGTTGGTTTTTTACATGTTATTGCTCACTTTAGTAAATGTTAGTTTTATTCAATTAATTTTATTAAGACTAACCACAGAACACCTATTCTAGTTAATTTTTAATTGCATTTAAGGTGTAAGCTGACAAATTTATTCAGCTCCCACACTATAGGGTTTCTTTATTGTATGAGATTTCTTACATCTGTGGGTTGTACTTTTCAGTAAAGTTTTACCACAGTTATATCATCTTGAACATTTCTCTTTGGTGTACACATTAAAGAATGAAGGTTATCACTGGAGAAGTCCCATCCATACCATTTTAGATGGTTGCACTGCCACATCAAGCCTTAAAGACTTAAAAGCTTTGAACTCTGAATTACAGTGTTGCTTCTGTATGTGGACAATGAAACATATTGCTATAACAATATGTTTGACATTCTGTATGACAATGAAACATATTGCTATGAAATCCCTCCATGCTAGTCAGGATGGCCTAGGCAATGCTGCAGTAACAAATAAACCACCAAAAATCTCAGTGGTGAGACACAATGAATTTTTATTTCTTACTCTAAAAAGAAATACAACACAGATCAGATAGCAACCTTCTATCGACCCAGTCTGGAATAAGCAGCCTCCAAGTTCACCTTGGCAGGGATAGAGAAGCCTGAGTTTGTTTGTAATGGCTAGACCTGAAAGTGGTTTGTATCACTTTTGCTCACACTCCATTGGCTAGAACTCAAACATGGGCACACTCTTAACTGCAAGAGTTACTGAGAAATAGAGTTTTATTATTTGCAAGGAAATGGAACTAGTGTGATAAACACAGCACTGCCTTTGCCACACCCTTCAAATGCCACTTCTGTAGAGCTTCTCGCGTGTGCAGAGAATCTCATGGAAAACCTGAGTACTAATGTTCTTTCATAGTAAGAGCACCGGTTTCATTTCTGAGCACACTTTGGAAGGTTCTTCATACAGAGAGTATTGTTCTGTTGGGGACTAAAAAAAACTAAGGACTTTGGCTAAACTGAAGACCTTATCATAATCATCCCAATTAGAATTTTCTTTCTGGACACACCCTTTAATGGAAATTTGACCTCTAACTACAAACACTACCACAAACCACCCATTTGTCAGGAGTAACCTACTTTGCCATTGTAGCATACAGAAGTACTTGAAATCCACAAGCCTTGCCTGGCACACTCCAATGCTGTGGGCTGACATTATCGATGGCAGTGTCCCTGTCTTTTGCTCCCCCAGCCCTCCCACAGGCTGAGTAAGCTTCTATTATCTGGAATACAGTGTGGCTTCTGTTTTCCTAATTTAACTCTGGCTTACTATGTTTATAATGTTTCTCTCTGCTCATGTAGTCTTTGATGAGTCAGAAGGTCTTTGCCATGCTCACAATGTGTGTACTGTGTCTCATCTATATGCACTCTCTGTTGGGCAAGGAGGTGCGAATTACGACTGAAGCCCTTACCAGATGCCTTACACTTATAGGGCCTCTGTCCTGTGTGGACTCTGAGATGAACATGAAGATCTGAATTCCAGCTGAAGCCTTTACCACACTCATCACATTTATATGGTTTCTCTCTGGTGTGGTCACTTTGATGGAAGTGAAAATATGAACTGTAACTAAAGCAATTTCCACACACTTCACATTTATATGGTTATTCTCCAGTGTGAACTCTCTGATCAGTGTGAAGAACAGAGCTATAAGCAAAATCCTTTGCACACACATTGCATTTGTATGGTTTCACCCCTGTGTGGACTCTCTGGTGAATGTGAAGCTGTGTACTTTGGCTGAAGCCCTTTCCATGCTCACCACACCTATAAGGTTTCTCCCCTGTGTGAAACCTCCAGTGGAGTTGAAGAACGGAGCTTGAACTAAAGCACTTGCCACACTCACTGGATTTGTAAGGCTTCTCTCCAGTGTGGACTCTCTGATGGATAAGAAGGTTGGAGCTCTGTTCAAAGCCCTTCCCACACTCTTCACCATTTGTAGGGCTTTTTCCCTGTGTGTACTCCCTGATGAATACAAAAAAGTGACCTAAATCCAAACGCTTTCCCACATACATCGCATTTGTAGGGCATTTCACCTGTGTGGACTCGATGATGGTTGTGAAGGGAAGAGTTGCACCTGAAGCCCTTGCCACATTCTTTATATTTGTAGGGATTGTCTCCTGAGGGGAATTTCTGACATCTGGGAAGGTCTGAGCTCTGTTAGCAGCCTGTAGGCCATTCGTAGAATTCATAGGGAGTCTCTCCTGAGTGGGTTTTACAATGAACGATAAGATATTGGCTCTGACTTAAGTTCTTTCCGTGCTGGTCACATTTATAAGATTTTTCTCCTAGGTGAGTGCTGTGATGGACACGAGGATCTGTATCATCTGCAAAGGCCACCCCACAGTTATTACATGTGAAAGGCTGTGGTAAAACATGGGCCGCATGATGTTGTTCAACTGTTGATTTCATACTCAAGTTTTTCCCACAGTTGTGGTGTCTACCAGGGTCCTCCCCTTTACGTTCTTGGGACTCATGATGATCACGTGAGGTCCAATTGAGGCTGTCATTATGCCGAGCACGTCTGTACAATTTCTCTTCCACGTAAATTCCCTTATATCTTCCCTGAGATTTCTGGGGCTCGGTCATTATGTTGGCTTTCCTCCAAGTTTCTGGGGTAAGAACCTGTGTCAGGCTTTGCCGTGCTGTGATATCTTGATTTTTGATAATGGCATTTACTACATAGTTTCTGTTTTCAGAAATCTGAAGAGACATGCCTGCCCACTCTTCACAGAGGGAAACACCTTCTAAATGTGGGGAACACTGTTCTTTAAGGTTCATGATATAATCCTGACTCACTCTTAAATCCTGGATCCTTTGTTTCCAAATCTGCCAGCAATGAAGCGCTTCTGGAGAAAGGTAATTTAACCCCTTTTCCTGAAGATTCAAAATGTTGTTTTTAATCCCATCTCTCATGAGAAGAAAGAGAATTTGTGAATCACCTGTCCAGAGGTTTTGAGAAAATGAAATATGATGGGGTGGGAAGTTGTCCCTGGCTTCTATTGACATGAGAAATAGTTAGAGCCACAGTAATTCTAACCTGAGCTGCCAATTAGAAGTCAACTATTGTAGGGAAATTAAGAGAAATCTTGGCCAGGTGCAGTGGCTTATGCTTGTCATAGCAACACTTTCAGAGGCTGAGGTGGGAGGATCACTCAAGCTCAGGAGATCAAGACCAGGCTGGGCAGTATGGTGAGATCGCATCTCTACAAAAAATTTAAAAATTGGCTCGGTTTTGCCTATGATCCCAGCTACTTGGAAATCTGAGGTTGGAAGATTGCTTAATCCTGGGATGCAGAGGCTGCAGTGATCCAAGATTGTGCCACTGTATTCCAGCCTGGGTGACCGAGCAAGACCTTTCCAACCCCACGCAGCAAAAAAGAATAAAAGGAAATCTTAGGAAAAATTTATGAAGGAAGAAATTCACCTCTCAGCTATAAGAGTAGTCAATAAAAAGACTTTAATAATCTTGCTACAAAAGGTATGGGAAAGGCTCCCATTTTATGTAGTATATGTGTGTATAGAAATAATACATATTGATGGAGTGTTTTTTATATGTTGGGCAGAGTAAGGGACACAAAGTGTCACAAGAGGTTTCAGAAACATGCAAGTCCTGTCTCCTGATGGCTTCCCTTCTTTCACATCACTGTCATATGGAGGACTATCATGTATGTTTGTGTACAACTTGCACAACTGTACAGGGTGAGCCTTAAGGGGATGGGGATAAAAAGGCATTGGGGATTGAAATAGGGATAAACATTGTGAAACATGGTCCTGGCATTGTGCGGGGATGCATATGTAAACCTCTGAGACAAGCTTTAAGAGACATCCTTTTTATGTTCCCCGAGGTTCTTTGTCTTCATGAAAAGATAGAGAGCACTCAGATCCTATAATCCATTTCCTTAAGTTCTGACCTTTTAAATTATTGCAGAATCTCAAACAGCCATGACTATGAGAATGGGGAACAGATACTGTGGCTCTGTTAATGGCCTGGCACCCAGGGAAGCAAGACTGTGGTATATAACAAACAGGGGGCTGAGGCCGAAGAGGATGATCATATTTTTTGGACCCTATGATGGGTTTCAAAATGGCATGAATATCATGGTCAAGTCCCACTGGATACTGCTTCTGGTTTAAGGTCCTTTCTGGGTTGTTTTATTGAAAGTGACTTTAGTTTATAAGATAGTATCAGGGAAAGGGAGACCATGAGCTGACCCAAATGGGCTTTACGCAGTGGTTTCCCAATTGTTCTGATTGTAACCCACAATAAAGTCAGCATTGTGACTCAGTAGGAATAGGTACGAACATCAACACAGACTGCTCACTAAAACAGAAGTTTTATCAGCTGATACATACGATGTGCAATGCACTTTGATAAATTCTTTTGTTTTCTGTTCTATTAAACTATTTTTGCTTTTTAAAAATTGCTAGTTATGACACAGTAATTTGATTTCAGGACTCACCAAGAGGGTTTTATCCTGCAGTTTGAGAAACAACTGCAGGGATATGCAGATTTATGTAGAAGGTCCTGTGTCTACAGATTACACTTTGGTTTCACAAGGTTATTTATTAAAAACACAGGACCAACTAGTTCAACCCTTGTGGAAGTCAGTGTGGCAATTCCTCAGGGATCTAGAACTAGAAATTCCATTCGACCCAGCCATCCCATTACTGGGTATATACCCAAAGGACTATAAATCATGCTGCTATAAAGACACATGCACACGTATGTTTATTGCGGCATTATTCACAATAGCAAAGACTTGGAACCAACCCAAATGTCCAACAATGATAGACTGGATTAAGAAAATGTGGCACATATACACCATGGAATACTATGCAGCCATCAAAAATGATGAGTTCATGTCCTTTGTAGGGACATGGATGAAATTGGAAATCATCATTCTCAGTAAACTATCGCAAGAACAAAAAACCAAACACCGCATATTCTCACTCATAGGTGGGAATTGAACAATGAGAACACATGGACACAGGAAGGGGAACATCACACTTCGGGGACTGTTGTGGGGTGGGGGGAGGGGGGAGGGATAGCATTGGGAGATATACCTAATGTTAGATGACAAGTTAGTGGGTGCAGCACACCAGCATGGCACATGTATACATATGTAACTTACCTGCACATTGTGCACATGTACCATAAAACCTAAAGTATAATAATAATAATAAAATAAAAAATTAAAAAAAATAAAATAAAATTTAAAAAAACCACAGGACCTAGGGCAAGATTAGGAGAGCTCAAATCCTAGTTCTTCTTATAAGCTGTGTGATCATGGGAAAGTTATGAATTCTGTGACTCAGTTGTTTCATCCGTTGATATGGTTTGGCTGTGTCCCCACCCAAATCTCGTCTTGAATTGTAACTCCCATAATTCCCAGGTGTCATGTCCCATAATTCCCACATGTCACAGCCCCCACACAGATTCCCTACCAGGGAACTACGTAGTGGAGCTGTGAGAAGAGGACCACTGTCCTTCAGACACCAGAATGCTAGATCCGACAGCTTTCACCGTGTGCCTGGAAAAGCCACAAACACTCAACACCAGCCCACAAAAGCAGCCGGAAGGGAGACTATACTCTGCAGAGCCACAGGGATGGAGCTGCCCAAGACCAAGGAAACCTATCTCTTACATCAGCGTGACCAGGATGCAAGACATGGAGTCAAAGGAGATCACTATCGAGCTTTAAGATTTGACTGCCCCGTTGGATTTCAGACTTGCATGGGGCCTGTAGCCCCTTTGTTTTGGCCAATTTCTCCCATTTGGAACAGCTGCATTTACACAATGCCTGTACCTGCACTGTATCTAGGAAGTAAGTACATTATTTTTTTTATTTTGCAGGCTCATAGATGGAAGAGTCTTGGCTTGTCTCAGATGAGACACTGGACTGTGCAATTTTGAGTTAATGCTTAAATGAGTTAAGACTTTGTGGGACTGTTGGGAGGCATGATTGGTTTTGAAATGTAAGGACATAAGATTTGGGAGGGGCTGGGATGGGATAATATGGTTTGGCTGTGTCCCCACTCAAATCTCATCTTGAATTGTAACTCCCACAATTCCCATGTGTCATGGGAGGAACCCGCTAGGAGGCGATTGAATTATAGGGGCGGGTCTTTCCTGTGTTGTTCTCATGATAGTGAATGAGTCTCATGAGATCTGATGGTTTTTAAAAGGAGATTCTGAATGGGCGCAGTGGCTCACACCTGCAATCCCAGCACTTTGGGAGGCCAAAGTGGGTTGGTCAAGAGATTGAGACAATCCTGGCCAACATGGTGAAACTCCGTCTCTACTAAAAAATACAAAAATTAGCTGGGCATGGTGGCACATGCCTGTATTCCTAGATACTGGGTTGGCTAAGGCAGGAGAATTGCCGGAACTTGGTAGTTGTAGGTTGCAGTGAGCCAAGATAGCACCACTGTACTGCAGCCTGGCTACAAAGCCAGACTCTTTCAAAAAAAAATGGGGTGGGCGGTTTCCCTGCACAAACTCTTTTCTCTTGTCTGCCACCATGTGAGACGTGCCTTTCACCTTCCACCATGACTATGAGGCCTCCCCAGGGATGTGGAACTGTAAGTCCAATACATCTCTATCTTTTGTAAATTGCCCAGTCTCGGGTATGTCTTTATCAGCAGTGTGAAAACAGAGTAAAACGTCCATAAAAGGGGGATAATAACAGTAACTATCTGTATTAGTCCATTCTCATGTTGCTAATAAAGCCATACCCAAGACTGGGTAATTTATAAAGGAAAGAGGTTTAATTGACTCATAGTTCCATGTGGCTGTGGAGGCCTCACAATCATGGCAGAAGGTGAAGGAAGAGCAAAGGGACATCCTACATGGTGGCAGGCAAAGAGAAAGCCTGTGCAGGAGAACAACAATTTAAACAACCATCAAATCTCATGGGACTTAGTCACTCTCATAAGAACAGCACGAGAAAGACCCCTGCCCCATGATTCAGTTACCTCCTACCAGGCCCCTCCTACAACATGTGGGAATTATGGGAGCTACAATTCAAAATGAGACTTGGGTAGGGATATAGCCAAACCATATCTCTATCTCATAAACTAAACTTAGATAACCCATAACTGTATATGAACCTCTGAGAAATGAAAACGAGGTTAGATATTTATCAAAAAGTAATCAAATAAGCCAACACTTAGATTAAACTTACTACGTACCAGTAAGTGTTGGCTATTGTAACTGCCAACCAAACCAAAGTTCTCCCTTGGTTCCTTTCACACTAGTTTATCCAAAACATTGGATAAACATTGATTTTTCTGCAGAAGCAACCCATAGATCAAGGTTCTTGGTGATGTGTGAATTTTATAAGTCTCATTCTGAGAAATATGACGAAGGAATGAGAGCCTAAATATGTGATTAGGGGAGGGAGGGATTACTAACTGCAGTGAATGCCCACAGGCCAGGGGTATGAGATTTGTGGAGAGCTCCCTCACAAACCCATCACAAGGGGCCAGATCCTCACATTGATCTGTAAAAACTCATTAACTTCAGGGTTCTAACCTGCACATGTATCTCTTAGGAGTTTTCTTTCCAGTGGTTAAAGTTTCTCTTTGTGATCTAACTGGAGTTTTCTATCTGGTTTGAAATGATGATTTCATGACACAGGTCCAGTGGTCTGATGCTCAGTTACTCACCCACTGAGATGAGGTTCCTGAAGTTTTCCAGCATCACATCTTGGTACAGGTTTATCTGGGTTTTATCCAATAGAGCCAGCTCTTCCTTGGCGAAGACAACAGCCATGTCCTTGAATGTCACCCTTTCCTAAAACATCAACCACATGCCACATCAATCATCCACAAAAATGAGTGGTCTTAGTCTGTTTGGGCTGCCTTAATAAAATACCACAGTCTGATTAGGTTAAACAAAATAAACTAATTTCTTACTGTTCTGGAGGTTGGAAAGTCTAAGATCAAGTACCACCAAGATAGGTTTCATTCAGGTTTCTTCTCTTGGCTTGTAGACAGCTGTCCTCTCACTATGTCCTTACATGGCAGAGGGAGAATGAGAGCAAACTCTGTTGAGGCTCTCTCATAAGGACATTAATCCTATTGGATCAGGGATTCCCAAAGGACAATATTAATCAAATTATAAAATACGGCCCAGGAAATAGGCACAGATAAATCTATACTAAGGTTTTGTGCCGATACACAAGTCTAGTACTGTTCCATGATTTCATTTCTCATCACACACCAAGATTTGGTATTTTCACTTTATCATGGCAGATTAATCTATTTTTATCATGTTAAAAGGAACTAAGAAGACAGGGAAACTAAAAGCCTGGCTCCTAGATTCAAAAAGCATAATAGAGAAAAGGGAGATTATTAGGATAATTAAGAACACTTGGATATGCACTAGGTATTAAAAAATAGGGTATCAATGTGAAATTTCTTGAGTATGTTAGCAGTAATGTGGAAATGTAGGAAAATGCTCTTACTCTTAGGAGATACAAGCTGAAATATTTAGGGATGAATTATAATAATGTCTGAAATTTATCCCCAAGTGGGTCATCAAAATAAAATATAGATATGTGTGTTTATACGTATATTATGCATAGGTTTGTGGGTGATTGTTAACAACTAGTGAATCTAGGTGAAGATTACACATTACGCTATTATTTCATTTTCCTGATAAATTGAAATTTCTCAAAATAAAAGGATGTGGGGAATAATCTGATATTAATAACCCTCTCCTAATCAAGAAACCAATTTTTACATAAAATATTTCTATCGTTGCATATATCAGACTGCTCAGAGTTAAGTATTTACAGATATGTTCTCTCAATAGACTCTGCATCTCTAAATAACGCAGAGCTTTCAAACGAAAGTTGTAAGCAGTTACAAAGGACTTCACAAAGAATATGTTCCTAACAATTGTCCAATTACCAAAATCTGACAATGATTAAAAACAAAATCTAGGGGAGTCAGCACGGTTGTCCTAATAGCATCACTCTCTCAGTAACACTACTGTATGCCTTCTTCTGTGCGAGGCAACAAAATTGAATTGGAGTTAATCATTCAGGAAATACAGATACCCTGAAGTCTACTTGGGGTGTTCAAATGTAGGGAGAAGCGGTTAGGGATAGAGGTTCACCCAGCCTACACCCCATTCTCCCTTCTCTGCTTCAACTATAGAGCCTGGGAAAACAAAACACTCATTTCTCCACCACCCTTGTAGCTGGATGGATGCCTTGTAGGAAGCCTAGGCAGCGATTGTCATAGGATGCAGATACAAGGACAGCCCCAAAATATTAAGAAACCAATTTTTTCAACGAATAAACACTTGCAAAAATCTATAAATATTTTCCTCTCTGAAGCATTCTTGTATAACCATCTATGAAGTATTCTTGTAAAATCTCGAACCTGAATCTATTCAAGCATCTGGTGCTTCCACTTACAAGAAAAACTGTGGATAGAGTAACACATTGAAACACACAAAAAGGAAGCAAACAAATGCATTCCAAATGTAGGAGAGAACACAGGACACCAAACTTGGTTTCTACAACAAGTCAATAGCAGGAGAGAATAAAGTAGAGGGGCAGATTTCTCTAGATTAAAAGAGATTATGAGACACAACAACCAACTATAAGATAGTATAGACCTTGGTAAGATTCCATTTTAACAAACAAACTGTTAAAATTTTTTTGAGATAATCAGGGAAATTTTGTTATTGTCTGGGTATTAGATAATAACAAATAATTATTGATTATCTCATTAGTCAATTTTTACAGAAATATATACTGAAATGCATAGAAAATGTGGTAAATTAGATTTCTGTTTAGAAATATCCTCTTCCAGTCTATCATTGTTGGACATTTGGGTTTGTTCCAAGTCTTTGCTATTGTGAATAATGCCGCAATAAACATACGTGTGCATGTGTCTTTATAGCAGCATGATTTATAGTCCTTTGGGTAGATACCCAGTAATGGGATGGCTGGGTCGAATGGAATTTCTAGTTCTAGATCGAAAATGTGGCACATATACACCATGGAATACTATGCAGCCATAAAAAATGATGAGTTCATGTCCTTTGTAGGGAAATGGATGAAATTGGAAATCATCATTCTCAGTAAACTATCGCAAGAACAAAAAACCAAACACCACATATTCTCACTCATAGGTGGGAATTGAACAATGAGAACACATGGACACAGGAAGGGGAACATCACACTTCGGGGACTGTTGTGGGGTGGGGGGAGGGGGGAGGGATAGCATTGGGAGATATACCTAATGCTAGATGACGAGTTGGTGGGTGCAGCGCACCAGCATGGCACATGTATACATATGTAACTTACCTGCACATTGTACACATGTACCATAAAACCTAAAGTAAAATAATAATAATAATAATAATAATAATAATAATAATAATAATACTAAAAGAAAAAAAAAAAGAAATATCCTCTTCCATGCTCACCAATCCCACTAAAGGACCAGAGTGTGTTTTCTTACTCCTTTTAGTTTTGACTTGGCAATGTAACTTGCTCTGGCTACCAAAATGAAGCAGAAGTGAGAATGTGCCATTTCTAACCTGAGACTTGACAGATCTCATGCGTTCACTTGCTCTCTTGTCCCTCTGTCTTCACTATGAGGACACACCCAAGCTAACCAAAACCAGCAGAGTGCCACCAAATATTCATGGCATTGGCTTTAGGTCCAGGCCATAACCATTTAGGACAGTGTTATGGGGGCTGGAAAAATGGTGACCTGGGTGATGTAGTGGTGAACACTTGGTAAAATGTTGCTGTAATTTAGAAGATAGAAAATGTACCTAATGAATCTTGGACTTGGGCAAGATCGTTTCCAGCCAGAAGGATAAAAGTGTGAGCTCATTCATTTTAGTTGCATATATAATTAGGTACTATACAAAAGTGACATGCTCAGAGAAATACCAATACAGTGTAAAATAACCTGCCTCTTTAAAATACTCTGGGAAAGAAAAAACTGAAAAAGAGATTAAGCAAACCTCTTTGGCAAAAAGTTAATCGTTGAAACTGCATGATGGGTAGTGCAAATGGAGGCTCATAATACCATTTGTTCTTTTTGTGTACTTTCATAATTAATTTTTTTGTGATTAAAGGAAAATCCTTCCTCCACACTGTGATGGTCTTTTTAATGTGACAACTTGGCTAAGCTACAGTCCTCAGTTATTGAATCAAACAATAATCTAGGTATTGCTATGAAGATAATTTGTAGATGTGATTAAAGTCCATAATCAGTTGACTTTAAGGGAGATTATTCTAAGGAATCTGAGTATGTCTGATTCAAAAAACTGAAAGGTCTTATGAGCAGAGCTGAGGCTTCCCTGGGAGGGTGAGAAATTCCACCCATAGACAGCGGCTTCAGTCTGTGTCTAAGAGTTCTGGCCCACCCTTCCTGAGGGACTGCCCTGTGGATTTTGGACTTGCTTAGTTAGCCCCCATAATCATATAAATCAATTCCTTACGATAAATCTCTTAATATATATCTCTTACTGGTTCTGCCTTGCTGGTTGAACTCTGATCAATACATACCCATTCAAAGCTTGTTACTTTTCGAACGAGACCACTGACATTTAGAGTATAGTCATGTATACTCTGCCCATGCACTCAGATGCTGCGGCAACACCAAATTGCTATAAAAGTTTCTGAACTTACTGTTGATTCTTTTTTCCTTATGGGGCAGTGATAAGCAGTTCATGGACTGGTACTTGTGCATGAACCACACCTAGAGTAGCACCAAAGTAGACATCTTGAAATCTGTGAGTTTGTTTCTTCACTTCTATAAAGGGAGTCAAACCACCTGCCTCACAAAGTCATTATGAGCAAGATGAAGTACCTAATACATAGTAGTCACTCAAAAAATGCTGACCTCCTTTCAGAAAAGAGAAGTGTCTGGTTCCTCAGAATGAACAGTATATTTAAAGAGAAAGAAAACCTTAACTTCCCTGGAACTTAATCATACCATCTTCCCTTTCCAAAGGAAAGGGCAGGATTCTGGAAAAGCAGAACTGCAAAGAAGAAAGAATCCATGAGATCATGGATTCAACAAGTTATAAATGAACATTGGTTCCTTCCTTATCTGTACAAATTTCTTACAATTCCTTCTCTCCCTAGGTATCGTCTCTTCTTGTTCTGAAAAGACTGAACTCCCACCTCCTCAAGACTTCCCTAGATTTGTCCCCAGTCCCTCAATCTCAGACCACTGTGTAACTCCTATCTCTCTCCTCAAGCTTTTGGGTCAAAACCTGCACATTCCATTCCTTTTCTCAGACTTGTGAATGAACTGACATAATCTACATCTGAATTACGCTGGAAAAAAGGCTCCAGAATTGCTGAGTAAGGGAGCTATCTCAGGGCTGGGCACGGTGCCTCACGCCTGTAATCCCCAGCATTTTGGGAACCTGAGACGGGTGGATCACTTGAGGCCAGGAGTTCTAGACCAGCCTGGCCAACATGGTGAAACCCTGTCTCTACTAAAAATACAAAATTAGCTGGGCTTGGTGGCAGGCACCTGTAATTCCAGCTACTCTGGGGACTGAGGCAGGACAATCACTTGAACCTGGGAGGCAGAGTCTGCAGTGAGCTGTGTTTGCACCACTGCACTCCAGCCTGGACAACAGAGACAGACTTTGTCTCAAAAAAAAAAAAGGAAAAAAAAAAGAGAGCAATCTCAGGATGACAGGGGTCTTCTGCTATTTCCACTTTCACATGCAAGACTTGATCTTGTATGGCCAGGCCTGTGGCCTAAAGAACTTGTGATTAGCGAAGATATACAAATTAAATCCCAATTTTTATTATTATGTTAATCAATAATACAAATTTTTAAACATCTACATCTTGACTCTTGGCTTCCTGAACTATCTGTCCAGCACCCATTCTATCCATTGCTTTTGCAAATATTGATGACACACCTATGACATATAAGACACATCGTCTGCTCTGGAAATGCTCACGGTATACTGAACTATACATGTTCTCAGACTGCACGTAGACCAAAGTAGATAGACAGACCTTCTAAGCTTGCCACTTCATATACACTAAAGTCCCTGCCTGTTCTGCTTATATCAGTGGATTCCCTTGCCAATTAGCTTCCAGTTGGGTTTAGCCAATGGGGAAAGCCAGCAAGAGATCCAGGGAAGAGAGAAGAGTGAAGTCAGAATATTTATTCCCACAGGTTTTTCCCTAGAGGTTGCTGTGGAATGGCTATGTTCCATATCCATTGACCAAAGTTCATGGCCACCATCAGGCAGCTGTCATCCCATAAATCTTTCTTCACATTTTAGTGACTGCCTCCTCCCTTAGCTGTTCAGTCCTAAAGGCAGTAAGTTACCCTGCTATCACTAGCTCTGAAATATTGCAATACCCTTTGTTGATTACCACAGCCTGCCTACAACTTTATAGATTGTCCCTTTATTAAGCTCTTCTCAAATTACCCATTTTGAGTGTTCTGCTTATTTTTTGTTGAGATTCCATCTGATAAACCCTGTAAACACAATTGCCTCTCGCCTTTGTGGAGAAATTTACTGTATAAAATTGCCACTTTAAGCAGTGTGGAAACTCCAAAGATTAAAAAATAAAAGCCAAAAACCACGTTTCTGCCTTCTCAGATAGTCCTTCTCACACTATCTGTGATAAAGGGCTAGTTTTTATATTATTATTACCGTTACCTTCAGTCTGTCACAGACTGATATTTTGGTAAGATACAGTAAAAATAAATTACTGGAAAAAGGAAATTAAGAAGGTATGCAAATTAAAGCCCAATTGTTATTATTATATTAATCAATAAGACAAAATTTTAAACATCTACAATCAACTTCTCAAATTATCTAGTCACAGACCAATATCATTTATTGGCACTGGTCTGCTGGCTACCATTTGAATTGCAGCTCATAGGGTTATAGAAACAGGTTAATAGAATATGAAATGTCTCTTTGGTAAATCCTTGGACTCTTTTTCTCTCCTTTACTACCTTTAAGAGACAACATTAATCACTTCTTATCTTGGGCTCCAACAAAGGCCAAAATAAGGAATGTTCAACTTATTAATACAGCATGAATTACATCATTTCACAATAGTTAAAACCTACCAAGGAAACACTCCTCCTTTCCCCTGTCAAAAAACTACAAATCCTAAAAAAAAAAGAAAGAAAAAAAAAACTGTAGTCTTTTATCCACTGTACTTGCTAAGAATCTTATCATTTAACAAGCACTCAATCAATGTTTCTTAATATTAACAAATGCACAAATAGAATTGGCTTGGATATTATACATCAGATGCACGTGCAAAGACATAAACTCACCCCCTACTTCCAGTACCTGTTCTCACTTAAGAGCCAATAATGGGACAGCTTTATTTTCAAGCACACATCCACACACATGCAGTCACACATATATGGTTGAGGGATTGGTTTCCTGAATTTCTGGCTTCAGACACTCCCTGCCTGTATCAACTACGGGCCATGGCAGGAACCAGATGGCACATTCAAATTTGAGGGGAGTTTAATAAACAAACGGCTTACAATAGTGTTGGCTGGGGGTAAGGAAATCAGAGTGGATAAAGCTCTATCCTGGGAAGTGACAAGGAGGTGCCATTATGATACCTGGGCCTTAAGAGGTAAGGGGAGGGAGCAGTCCCTGGAGCCTGGAACTGAGAGGACTGTGTGGCCAGGGCCACCCAAACCATGACCTGTCTTTTAGAATGGCAGCTAATCTGTGACAATCCTGCAGAGAGAGAACTGGGGGACAAGATCCTCCAACTCACACTTCTTCTTCTCTCCAAACTTTCCTGTTGAGACTTCCCATTGGCCAAAGACAAGCAAGGCCAGAAGGCAATGGCGGCCTTTCAGGGCAGACAGCAGGGTGGAAAAGGTGGGGAGCCAAAGGCATGGGACACATGGCACCTCAGGATTCTTGTTTTTTCCCTATCTGCCAATGTCCCCACAGCTCTCTCACACAAATGCCTTTCTCATCCCTCAACCTGACAACTACTCTGATCTGAGGAATACATCACGAATGAGACCAGATGCCCATATCAACCTCTTCAGGGAATGAAGACCTAGAGGAAAAGTGCAGCTGAATCTGGAACTGCAATTGTCCAGAAACACGATCAGAAATGAAATAAATGCTGCTATTACACCTAAAATAATTAACACTAAATCTCTAACTTTATCAAATATACAGAGAGCGTTCAAGCTTCAAACTTGTTGAGTGTAATTTAACAACTTACATTTGCTCATGTGCTTTATAATACTCAAATTCCGTCCTCCCTGGCTCACAGCATGTGACGTGAGAATGGAGTTAATAATTTGGGGCAGTTCTTTTCTTTTCTTTCTTTTTTTTTTTTTTTTTTTGAGACGGAGTCTCGCTTGGTCGCCCAGGCTGGAGTGCAGTGGCGCCATCTCTGCTCACTGCAAACTCCGCCTCCCGGGTTCACACCATTCTCCTGCCTCAGCCTCCTGAGTAGCTGGGACTACAGGTGCCTGCCACCATGCCCGGCTAATTTTTTGTAATTTTTTTTTCAGTAGAGACGGGGTTTCACCGTGTTAGCCAGGATGGTCTCGATGTCCTGACCTCGTGATCCACCCACAGTGCTGGGATTACAGGAGTGAGACACCGCGCCAGGCCTGGGGCAGTTCTTTCCAATATGTATTCGGTGACATTAAACTCCAGAGTTATTACAGTCTGAGTTGTTTCTTTATTGCCAGAAGCCGGAAACTCTGCCCTGAAGTCAGAAATGCCCCAATGGAGTCGGAGCTGCCAAAATCCAGAGTTCAGACCCAAGACAACTCCCCATCCAAGAACCTAGGGGTGCTGAGCCAGAATCGCCCCCACCAAATTGAGCGAGAATAGCCCAAGCCATCTTCTCTCTCCAGAGACAAGCTGCTTAAGCAAATCCCTCATCCCATTCAGGGAGACACAGCCCCAGTCGTTACTCCCAAACCCTGAACCAGCAAACTTCTGCCGTCATCCAGAGATGCACTTTCCAAGACTGACCCTAAGACTCGACCCAAGGTGGCACAGCGCAAGTCGCTGTCACGAAACGTGAAGATGCACGTTTTGTCAAACCCAGGGCTGCTCCCCAAACCCAGCCCAAGCGCTTTCCATCCCATCCCGGGTAGGTAGGGGCCGCTGAACTTCCCCAGCCTACCCCATCCACGAGGCCATATCATTGGTCACTAGTCCCCTCTTCCACTCCTCCTACTTCAGTCCACAGGGACGGGTCAAAGCTGCACATCCTACACCCCTACTCCTGGCTACACTTCCGAGAGGGGCGCGGTCCCGGCGGAACTCACCCCAGCATCCCAAACAATGTCGCCCGCAGCTAGCGTCTGGTACCACGGCGCATGCGCAAGGAGGCCTATGGACTACAATCCCCAGAAAGCCCTGAGTGCAGCCGTGGCCATTCGCAAGGCTACCAGGGTGATGGTAGCCTTTGACTTCCGTGCATTTGGAAGTCCTTTGACTCCCGTGCATTCATCTAAAATAATGACAACCATAATAACGATAAAGTACTGAAATGTTAAATAAATCACTATCAACGACGAAAAGAAAAAGTTTCAATATTTTACTACTTGGAAATGAGCACTTTACCATTTTAGTGAAGACTTTTATATGTTCTTATTTTATAGGCATGTCTTTTAATGTTAAAACCACGAAATTTTTCAATTAAAATTCACTTAAATATTTCCATCCCCGCCCACCATCATGTTTTGCTTCTGTTGATGAAGACTCCGCATAATCTACACTTGCGATATAACATAGCCCTGTAATTTGTTTCCTAGTCTCAGAAGAAGCAGAATGAATTAACAACCATTGTCTGAATCCTTAACAGCGGAATTACAGGAGTACTCATTACAACATAACAAGAAAACGCGGGAAGTTTTCAGATTCTTTTTGAAAATTTCCCCTTGTTTGGACTTGGGCTTTATTTTACTTTATGTTATTGCATTTAAGATTTAAGATCATTAAAAAGTCAGGAAATAACAGGTGCTGGAGAGGATGTGGAGAAATAGGAACACTTTTACACTGTTGGTGGGACTGTAAACTAGTTCAACCATTGTGGAAGTCAGTGTGGAGTTTCCTCAGGGATCTAGAACTGGAAATACCATTTGACCCAGCCATCCAATTACTGGGTATATACCCAAAGGATTATAAATCATGCTGCTATAAAGACACATGCACACGTATGTTTATTGTGGCACTATTCACAATAGCAAAGACTTGGAACCAACTCCAATGTCCAACAATGATAGATTGGATTAAGAAAACGTGGCACATATGCACCATGGAATACTATGCAGCCACAATAAATGATGAGTTCATGTCTTTTTTAGGGACATGGATAAAGCTGGAAACCATCATTCTCAGCAAACTATAGCAAGGACAAAAAACCAAACACCGCATGTTCTCACTCATAGGTGGGAATTGAACAATGAGAACACATGGACACAGGAAGGGGAACATCACACACTGGGATCTGTTGTGGGGTGGGGGGAGGGGGGAGGGATAGTATTAGGAGATATACTTAATGCTAAATGCGTGCAGCACACCAAGATGGCACATGTATACATATGTAACAAACTTGCACGTTTTGCACATGTACCCTACAACTTAAAGTATAATAATAATAAAATTAAAAAACATTTAGGATTTCTATTAAAGAAAATTTTGTGTACCCTAATGGGGTAAGAAAATTGAATAAGAATTCTATTAGAGACTCACAGTTTTAGCCTGCAGGAAAGCCCTGATAATGGGTAAGAACAATCTCTCTCCTAGGAATGGTCGCCTGGTAATGCTGGCAGAGGCTCTGCTTGGAATATCTGGCTGGCATTCCGTTTTCCACGCACCCTCAAGCTGTAGGGGTCATGAGGCAGTTCCAGTCCTAGAATAGACAGGGAAGTGAAGACCCCCACCCCTAGGCAATGGGCAGGAAATGGTTGAATAATATCCAACTATAGCTTGACATTGCAACTTAGGGCACATAAAGGGACAGTGCAATTCTTTTGGCTTATCTCTGTCTTTTGATGTTTACATGTTTGATGTTCTTATATATTGCTCTAAGTTGAAGGATTACTTGATTTAATTTGACATACTTGAATTTTAAAAAACGAGTTCAGGAACATTTTTATTTTTGACCTAATACAAGGTTAATTTTTGTGACATCTGTGTCTCTTGGAAAACAATGTGTGTTCTCTATCAGAGGGATATGCATACATTTATATTTTCACCAGACTTGTTAATTGTTTCTATTTAAATTTCCTGCGTGCTTATTTGTGATTACTTAGATTTTTTCATTATGCATCTGTCAATGATTGAGAAGTTCATGTCAAAAAGGCTCCCAGGCTGGGCGTGGTGGCTTAAGCCTGTAATCCTAGTACTTTGGGAGGCCGAAGAGGGCAGATCACGTTGTGAGGCGTTCAAGACTAGCCTGGCCAGGATGGTGAAACCCCGTCTCTACTAAAACTACAAAAATTAGCCAGGCATGGTGGCAAGCACATGTAGTCTCAGCTACTTGGGAGGCTGAGACATGATAATCGCTTGAACCCGGGAGGTGGAGGTTTCAGTGAGCCAAGATCATGCCACTGCACTCCAGCCTGGGCGACAGAGCGAGACTCTGTCTCAAAAAAAAAAAAAAGAAAGAAAGAAAGAAAAAGAAAAAGAAAAAAATGTCTATAATGGTAAATTTGTCATTTTCCTCTCTATAGCATTAGCTTTATTTATTTATTTATTTATGTTTTTGAGACTGAGTCTCGCCCTGTTGCCCAGGCTGGAGTGCAGTGGCACCATCTCAACTCACTGCAAGCTCCACCTCCCAGGTTCACGCCATTCTCCTTCCTCAGCCTCCCGAGTAGCTGGGACTACAGGTGCCCGCCACCACGTCTGGCTAATTTTTTTTGTATTTTTAGTAGAGACAGGGTTTCACCGTGTTAGTCAGGATGGTCTCCACCTCCTGACCTTGTGATCTGCCCGCCTCGGCCTCTCAAAGTGCTGGGATTACAGTCATGAGCCACCGTGCCCAGCCTACTTCTTTTTTCAAAAGTCGTGTTATTAGGTACACAAGGGGCTTTACTTTTTAAAAGTGTTATTAGGTATGGAAGTGGTCTGTTCCTTATCTGAAACACTTGGGACCAGAAGTGTTTCAGATTTTTTATTTTTTTTCAGATTTTGCAATATTTGCGTATGCATAATGAGATATCTTGAGGATGAGACCCAAGTCTAAACGCAAAATTCATTTCTGTTTCCTATACAACTTATACACTTACCCTGAAATTAATTTTATAGAATTATATGATTAATTTTGTTCACAAGGTTTGTATACAATGTTTGGTGTGCATTGAACCATCAGAAGCAAAGATTGCCTTCATCAGATGACCAAAGAAAAATCAATTAATGAAAAGACGAGAAAGAAAGCAAATATTTCAGGTGTGGAAATTTCCTCTTGTGGTGTCATGTTCACATTCCAAAAGTTTCAGATTGTGGAACATTTTGGATTTTAAAATTTAGAGATGCTGAACCTGTAAGTTTCACAATGGTCATATCTTCTTGATGGACCAAAAATTTCATTAACATTTTAAGTACTTTGTATTTTCATCTTGAGTTTACTTTTCAGTGCCAACTGTACCTGCTTTCTTTTCATTAGATTTCATCTAGTATTTATTTTTTCACTTTGTCCTAAAATTAGCATTTTTTACCTTGTTATTTATATACTCTTTATTATTATAGTTATTTTTAAATGTTACTTTTACCTAATCTAAGAGCTTGTCTTTAGTCTGAAAATACACACTTAAATGGGTGTGTTAGGAACAAAAGAGACAGTGCTTGTATAATTGATCTAGGAGCTCCTCCTAATTCCCAACTACAGAACAGTGACTCTGGCCTGCAATTCTAGTTGATCAAGCAGCTGAGGTGGGAGGATGGCTTGAGCATGGAAGGTTCAGGGTGCAGTGGGCTATGATGGTGCCACTGTTCTCCAGCTTGGGTGACAGCATGAGATTTTATGTCTAAAAAAAGAAAACGAAAATGAAAGAGTAGAACAGTGACCCTCAAAGAGGAAGGAAATAGCCTCCCAAAGACTCTTTTGAATTGTGTGAGTGATCTTTGCTTGCTCCAGTGACTGGGGTATGAGTTTAGTATGAAGAGGTAAGGAATGCTAAACATATTGCATCTGTAAATTAATTCTCTCAACAAAGAAGTCATCCATTCAAAACACCCAACAGTAACCCCTTGAAAATCAGTGCTCTAAAGGAAATAAAATGAACAATAACAACCTCAATCAAATAAAAGGAGGTAAAGAAATGATTGAATCAATAAAGAGAAAGTCAGACTGCTGCTGTTTGCTGATGATATGATCATATACCTAGAAAACCCTAAAGACTCCTTCAAAAAGCTTCTAGAACTCAAAAATGAATTCAGCAAAGTTTCATGATACAAAATTAATGTACACAAATCATAAATCTGCTGTACACCAACAGCAACCAAGCTAAGAATGAAATCAAGAACTCAATCCCTTTTACAATAGCTGCAAAAAAAAAAATACTTAGGAATATTTCTAACCAAGGAGGTGAAAGACCTCTACAAGGAAAACAATAAAACACTGTTGAAAGAAATCATAGATGACACAAACAAATGGAAACACATCCCATGTTCATGAATGGGTAAATCAACATTGTAAAAATGACCATACTGCCAAAAGCTGTTTACAAATTCAATGCAAGTTCCATCAAAATACCAACATCATTGTTCCCAGAACTAGAAAAGACAATTCTAAAATTCATATGGAACCAAAGAAAAGCCCACAGAGCCAAAGCAAGACTAAGCAAAAAGAACAAATCTGGAGGCATCACATTACCTGACTTCAAACTATACCATAAGGCTATAGTCACCTGAACAGCATGGTACTGGCATAAAAATAGGCACAAAGACCAATGGAACAGAACACAGAACCAAGAAATAAATTCAAATACTTGAAGCCAACTGATATTTGACAAAACAAACAAAAACATAAAGTAAGGAAAGACCCCCTATTCAGGCCAGGCACGGTGGGTCACGCCTGTAATCTCAGCACTTTGGGAGGCCAAGGCGGGTAGATCACAAGGTCAGGAGATGGAGACCATCTGGGCTAACATGGTGAAACCCTGTCTCTACTAAAAATACAAAAAAATTAGACTGGCGTGGTGGCGAGTGACTGTAGTGCCGGCTACTCGGGAGGCTGAGGCAGGAGAATGAATTGAACCAAGGAGGCGGAGCATGCAGTGAGCAGAGATCCCGCCACTGCACTCCAGCCTGGGTGACAGAGCGAGACTCCGTCTCAAAAAAAAAAAAACAATTGTTGCTGGTGTAATTGGCAAGCCACATGTAGAAGAATGTGAATGGATCCTCATCTCTCACCTTATACAAAAATCAACTCAAGATGGATCAAAAACTTAAAACTTGAAACCATAAAAATTCTAGAAGATGACATCAGAAAAACCCTTCAAAACATTAGCTTAGGCAAAGGCTTGATGACCAAAAACCTAAAAGCAAATTCAATAGAAAAAATGATAAATAGGCGAGACTTAATCTAAGTAAAAAGTTTCTGCACAGCAAAAGAAACACTGAGCAGATTAAACTGGCAATCCACAAAGGGGGAGAAAATCTTCACAATCTATACTTCTGAAAAAGGATGAATATCCAGAATCTAGAAGGAACTCAAACAAATCAGCAAGAAAAATATGAAGAATCCCATCAAAAAATGGACGAAGGACATGAATAGACAATTCTACAAAGAAGATATACAAATAGCCGACAAACAAGAAAACATGCTCAACATCACGAATGATCAGGGAAATGCAAATCAGAAACACAATGCAATACCACCTTTCAGCTGCAAGAATGGCCATAATAAAAAATTTAAAAAATAATAGATGTTGGTGGAGATGTGCTGAAAAGAGAACACTTTTACATTTCTGCTGGGAATGTAAACTACTGCAACCACTATGGAAAACAGTGTGGTAATTCCTTAAAGAACTAAAAGTAGAACTACCATTTGATTCAACAATCCCACTACTGTGTATCTACCCAGAGGAAAAGAAGTCATTATATGAAAAAGATAGTTGCACAAACGTTTATAGCAACATAATATGATGTTTTATAAATATAAGTGATAAAATTCCTCAATTAAAAGTTTATTAGAGTTCATCAGTGTGGATATCATCTCTCCAAATTAAAAAAATATTTTCTGTTCGTTGCTTTGGTTTTTGTTTGTTTGTTTTGCTGCATGGTCTTGCTCTTTTGCTTACTGCAGCCTCAACTTCCTGGGCATGAGTAATCCTCTCACCTCAGTGACCCAGGTAATTGGAACTACAGGTGTGCACCACCATGCCTAACTGATTTTTAAAAATTTTCTTATAGAGTCTCACTGTGTTGCCTAGGGTGGTCTGAAACATCTGTGTTCAAACAATCCTCCCACCTTGGACTGAAAAAATGTTGACATTACAGGCACAAGCCGTCATGTCTGGCCAGAAATGTTTTTTTCTTATTTTTTCTTATTTTTTTTTTTTTTTGAGACAGAGTGTCTTGCTCTTTTGCCCAGGCTGGGGTGCAATGGCACGATCTTGGCTCACTGCAAGCTCCAACTCCCAGGATCATGTCATTCTTCTGTCTCAGCCTCCAGAGTAGCTGGGACTACAGGTGCCTGCCAACACGCCCGGCTAATGTTTTTTTTTTATTTTTAGTAGAGATGGGTTTTCACCATGTTAGCCTGGATGGTCTCGATCTCCTGACCTCGTGATCCACCCGCCCTCTCCTCCCAAAGTGCTGCGATTACAGGTGTGAGCCACCAGGCCTGGCCCAGAAAAATGTTTTTAATAAGCTTTCTTCCTTTCTTCCCCTCTCATCTCCCATATTTATGTCTTCTAGAATCTTAACACTAAATTTTCTTTTTTCCTCACATATTAACAATTATTTAGATTTAACCTTAAGATTTACTGTGTATTCTTGCTTGTTGTACATACTGTACATCTTCCTCTAACTTGAATTTATTTATTTTTCTGGACAGTATTCTTAAGATTTTTCAGACAGTCTGAAGTTGGTAAGTTCCTTGCGTCCTTTTGTCTTATGTCTTCATTCTTCCCTCACAGCAAATGTTGGCTTGCCTGGGCATATAATACTTAGTCACAAGTTACAGTTCTTCATAACTTTGAAACATTAGCTCTCTCTCTTTTAGTTTTTATTACTGATGAATACTATGATACCAAATTAATTCTTCAATCTCTAATAGGTTATATTTGGGTTTTACTTTTTTTCTTGAGACATTTAGGATTTTTTTCTTTATCAGCTGAAATTTTACCATAATTTAATTTGATGAGGTTTTTGCTTCTTCCTGTTAAACACTCAGCAGGATATTTCAATAAGAATCTCAAATCTCTCCTTCAGGTCTGGGATATTTTATTTTATTTTATTTTTTTTGAGGTTTTCCTCCCCATTATTGTATATTCCCTCCCTTTGTGATACTCTTATTATCCATATGTTGGTTCCTTCTTTCATGTCTCCTAATATCCATCATATACCCATCATATATCCTATTGTGCCATCTTCTTGCATTACTCTCTGGAATAATCCCTTGCCTAATCTTCCAGCTCACTAATTTGCACCTTCAGCAATATGCATCCATTATTATGCCCATCAATTCATATTTTTGTTTAAAATTCTGAAATAAAATTATTGTCAACTTAGACCCAGTAATAGTTATGCAAACTATAAATTGCCTAAATGGAAAAATACTGGGATTCAGAAAATGTACTTCCTATGTACTCTTTATGTACTCTTAAGTGCAGGAGAAGTAACCCTCATGCTGTTACTTGATTACGTGCTACAGCAAATGAGGTAATAATTTAAGAAAGAGGAAGACTTAGCATCTAGGGAGTGGGAAATTCAACCCCGGATTTTTTTGCTGGATCACAGCGAAAGGAAGTCCCAGGAGACTGAACCAGACTGTAATCAGGCCAAGATGGTAATCAGCCCTCAAGGAAGGATAAAGATGGGGGGATCCAGGAAGGGGGAATCTGGAAAAAGGAGACTCCATACATTATAGAGCATATTTGAAACACTGAAAACTTGGAGAAATAATAACTATATATAATGTACCAAAAAAGCATTTAGAAACACCAGGAAGACAAAAACTGTATGAGTGGTAGTAGAATCATAACCTCCCACATGGCTTTATAGTGGATAATATTAATATAATTTATATTAATGCATATTAATATAATTATACTAATTGGTACAATGCTGCATTATACTAATGGAGACAATCATCCGCACTAGTGATACAAGTGGTGTCATGTGCTATTGGTAGGTCAAGTAAGATGAGAGATGCTGAAAAGTGACTGCTGGATTTGGCGATGTAATCTTAACTAGAACAGCTGTGGGGAAACGTGTGTGCCAGACAAGATGATGTGGAGGTTGTAGGAAGCATGAATGGAGTGAGTTTTAAAAGAATTGGAGGAGAGAAACTGAGGCAGTGTCTCTTGACAACTTGTGGTCAAGAACAGAAGTGAAAGGAGAGAGGGTAGCTAGGAAGGCTAATGGAATCAAATACCATTCCATTCCTACCAAGACTGGAGATGTTAACCAAGTTCCTAAGTTGATGGAAATGCACTGAAAGAGAGTGATGCTTGTGATGCTGGAGAATTGAAGGGATAGCAGCAGGAACAGAGTACTTGACTAGGCAAGAAGAGATGGGATCTTGGGCACAAGCTGAGGGGATTACAGTTAGAATCAGGCACAGTCCAGCCATGGTGACATGAAGGCATAAGAGGATTCAGTGAAAGAAATTTGCTAGATTTCATGGTAGAAGGTGGCATACTTTTCCTGAATGATTTTATTTTCTCAGTGAAAGGAGAAGCAAGGTCATGAGCTAGAAGGGAAGAGGGAGGAAGAGGACAGGGAGAGATGTTTGGGAAGAGATGTAAAAGTGGGAAATGGTCATTCTGGTAAATGGGAGGCTGAATAGTCCAGAGAAATAGAGTAGGATTGCCTGGAAGCAGTGAGCACTGGCTCATTGTTCATGGCCTGAAATTTAGAGGAAGACCAGGTAGCACAATTGTGTGTTTTTTCCTCCAGCCACTGCTCAGGTAAGTTTGTGACACATTTTCTTGCTGTTGTTGTTTATTTTGATTTTTTGAGACAGAGTTTTGCTCTTGTTGCCCACGCTGGAGTGCAATGATGCGATCTCGGCTCACTGCAAGATCTGCCTCCTGGGTTCAAGCGATTCTCCTGTCTCAGCCTCCTGAGGAGCTGGGATTACAGGTTCCCACCACCATGCCTCGCTAATTTTTGTATTTTTAGTAGAGATGGGATTTCACCATGTTGGCCAGGCTGTTCTTGAACTCCTGATCTCAGGAGATCTACCCACCTCAGCCTTCAGAAGTGCTGGGATTACAGGCGTGAGCCACCATGCCCAACAAGTTTGTGATAAAAATTTGCATTTAATAAGGATAAGAGTTTGGCCACAAGAACAAGAGTGATAATGGAATGAGAACTCAGGATATATAAAAGGTTGTGGTTATAATGCACTATGGATTGGGTATGGAGGAAAAAATGGGAACATGAAATATGTGATAAAGTCATAGAAATTCATGGGCTTATGAATTGAAGTTTCCCTCAGGACAAGGTATTGCTGGAGTTGGGATACTAGAGGGAAGGATGCATAAACTTCAGGGATGGGGTTGCAGATAGATCATGGAAACTGAGGTTTTGATTTTTTTTAAAATAAGGACTAGTGAATGGCCATGGAGGAGGATGAATGCAATAGGATGAAGAACATCATTTGCCTTCCAAAAGTGACAGAGACATTGACATAAAATGAAAAGATACAAAGGTTTTGAAATACAAAATTCTGTAAATATTCATGTATACATAATTTTTTATCACAAAGACCAGAAAAAAATGCATGGCTTTTGTTGTGGGTTGAATCGTGTGCCCTCCCATCCCAAAAATATGTTCAAGTCCTGACACCCAGCACCTATGAACATGACTTTATTGACCAACAGGATCTTTGCAGATATAATCAAGTTAAGATGAGACCACATTAGCTTAGGGTGGACCTTAATGCAATGATTTCTGTCCTAAAAAACAGAAGAAACTTTGGACACAGACACACCCAGAGGGAAAACTGCCATGTTAGGGTGGAGGCAAAAACTGGAGTGATACAAGCCAGGGGATGCCAAAGATTGCTGGAAACTGAGGCTAGGAGGAGACAAGGAAGAATTCTTCTCTAGAGCTTTTAGGGAGAGCATGGCCCTGCTGACACCTTGATTTCAGATTTCTATTCTCCAGAACTGTGAGAGAATTAATCTCTGTTGTTTGAAGCCACCCAGTTTCTGGTACTTTGTTACAGCAGCCTGAGGAAACTAATATAGTTTTCAAACATGCATTAAAAAGCACTGAGAAAGTAAAATGAAGAACAAAATATAGACGACATATGACAGCTCAAGAATTATTTTCTGTGGGAGATTGCAGAAGTGACCAAATCCTTCACTCTTGACAATGTGACATTGTAGCCCCTTATTTCTTCAAGAGCTGAAGTCTATTCCCCCATTCCTTGAATGCTGGCATTGTGACTTGTTTTATCTGACAGAATGCACACCTCTGTTCAGTCTCTTGGACCATTGTGACTGCTATGACTTCGTGAGCATGTGACCTGCTGGAGAATAAGACAAAGTGGGGCAGAGTTCCAAGTTGAGGGTCCCACCCCACCTCAGGACCCAGCTGCTGCAGTTGACAACGATGCGTGAGTTCTATTTTATGCAGTGTTAACTTAGAAGTTGACTCAGCTGCATGCTTGAGCCTGGCTGAGGCACACTCAAACTACTGATTTATAGAATCATGAGTTAAACACATGGTAGGTTTTGTTTTGTTTTGTTTGTTTGTTTGTTTTTGAGACAAGGGATCTCCTGTCTCAGCCTCCTAAGAGGCTGGGATTACAGGTGCATGGCACCATATGCAGCTAATTTTTGTATTTTTTCTAGAGACAGGGTTTTGCCATGTTTCCAAGACCGGTCTCGAACTCCACTGCCTAAGCTTCCCAAACTGCTGGGATTAAAGGCCTGAGCCAACTCGCCTGGGTCAAATGGTAGTTTTTGAATGCAATAGATAACATTTGTCCCAGAACAGAAACCATGTAGGTCACTTTCATTGATCATAATGCAATTAAATTCACAAAAGGACATAAAGAGTGTTCTGTAAGTTATTTATTCACCTCAAGATTGAAAGGAACCCGAGGACACTCTTTAAATGCAGGCTTGGATTAAAGAGGAAATCAAAATAATAGTCACATACTATTTGAAAATAAATAAAAACAAAAGAAGTACATATCCAAAACAGTGGAAAATAGCTTAAAATCATACTCGGAGGAAAACTTGTAACATTGGTTAAACTTATGAAACACAAGAGTGAAAATAAATTAACTTAACTTCCATTTCAAGAAAGTGGTAATAACAGTGGTAGCTGATATGCATTGAGGGTTTGTGTGTTCTAAGTCTTTCATGTGTATTACTTCATTTAATTCTCATGTCACGCCATAAAATGGGCACTTATATATTGCTATGTTATGGATGAGGACACTGAGGTACAGAGAACAGCATGTCTAGTAAAAGGCAGACCAATTACTAAACAATCAAGTACAACAAACTGAGAGGAAGTTTCCAGAGCTCAAGCTTTTTTTTTTTTTTTTTTTTTGACAGAGTTTTGATCTTTTTGCCCAGGCTGGAGTGCAATGGCACTATCTCAGCTCACTGGAACTTTTGCCTCCTGGGTTCAAGCGATTCTCCTTTCTCAGCCTCCCAATTAGCTGTGATTATAGGCATGAGCCACCATGCCCCGCTAATTTTTTGATGTTAGTAGAGATGGGGTTTCACCAAGGTCGTCAAGCTGGTCTTGAACTCCTGACCTCATGTGATCCACCTGCCTCGGCCTCCCAAAGTGCTGGGATTAGAGGCATGAACCACTGCGCCTGGCCCCATGCTCTTAACACTGAACTATCTATGTCTCAGATATACAGATGCAAAACAAAACCAGAGAAAGTGGAAAGCAGATAATACAGAAGAAACAGAGGTGAAATGAAGAATATAATACTCAGGGAATATGTAGAGAATGCAAATATATTTAACAAGCAGTATAAATGCTAAATAAAACAACAACCTCAGAAGAAACCTAAGGTTCATAGCCAAATAGGAATTCCATTCTGAATGCTCTAAGAGAGAAATAACACAAACCTACAATGAGGTGATTATTAGAATAAACTTTTCCAGAGAGCAGAATGTGTTAGGAGCTTCTTAACTTATTACATTACTTCCACAAATCCTCGTATAATCTTGATAACCAAATTATACCCTAAAAGAGCAACAACAAAAACAACAATAACAACAAAAAAACAAAAAAGCCAGAAAACTAAAGGAAAATGTCTCAATGAATAGAACTGCAAAATTTTATGAAAGGCAGCAAACAAAATCCATCAACATATTAAAATTATTACAGTACAACAGTAATGCATGGAAATTCATCATTACTTCATTTAGCAATATAATTCATCTTATTAAGAAATATTACTTTCTAAAACATATCACCATGAAAACAAATGTCAATCAACAGGTTAAAACTAAATTTCTTGTTAATACATATAACAGAAGAAAAAAGATCAAAACCTAGAAAAAAATACACACAAAGAGTTCATAAATAAGATGAATACCTAAACAGAAAGAAACAAGGAGAAAATAGCAAGGGGAATACAAAGGAATAAGCTTATAAGAGGATGAAGAGGCAGGGAGAGATGGCTCACACCTGCAATCCCAGCACTTTGGAAGGCCAAGGCAGGAGGATAGCTTGAGCCCAGGAATTTGAGACAAGCCTGGGCAACATAGTGAGACCTCAACTCTACAAAAAATTTAAAAGAAAGTTATCAGGTGCAGTGGTGCACACCTGTAGTTCTAGTTACTCAAGAGACTGAGGATCGCCTGAGGCTCTAATTGTACCATTGCAGTCAAGCCTGGGAGACAGGGTGAGATCCTGTCTCAAAAAATAAGAGGATGGCCAATATCTCCTACCTGGAAAAATTAACATAATGTAATGCCATAACTGTTCACCTGATGGAAAAAGACTAAAAGGATTAATAACAGCCAGGTTTTTTTGTTTGTTTGTTTTTGTTTTGAGATGGAGTCTTGCTCTGTCACCCAGGCTGGAGGGCAGTGGCATGTGATCTTGGCTCACTGCAACTTCAACCTCCCAGGTTGAGGTAATTCTACTGCCTCAGTCTCCCAAGTAGCTGGGATGACAGGCGTCCACCACTTAAGCAAAAACAAACACACAAACCCCAAACTCTATTCCTAACTGTACACAAATATATGTGTAAATATATAGAAACCGATCTGAAACAACTAAGGTGAAATTGTTAATAACGGTGATTTTGGGAGGAAAATGAAAGTAACAAGATAGAGGAGGTTGATATAGCAATAGGGACTTTCATTTTAACTTAAAAAAATAAAACATAAGCAAATATTATTTTAAACATGCATGTAATTTGCATTAGCAAAAAGAGAAATGAAGTCCCAGAAATATGCCGACATTTAAGAAAACCCTAGTGATGTGAAGTCATTATCCTCAGCAAACTAATCCAGGAACAGAAAACCAAACACCACGTTCTCACTTACTGTGGGAGCTGAAAAATGAGAACACATAGACACAGGAAGGGGAACAACACACATTGAGGCCTGTCATGGGGTGGGGTTGGGGGAGGGAGAGCATTAAGAAAAATAGCTCATGCATGCTGGGCTTAATCCCTAGGTGATGGGTTGACAGGTGCAGCAAACCACCATGGCACACGTTTACCTATGTAACAAATCTGCACATCCTGCCCATATACCCCAGAACTTAAAAATAAAACAAAACAAAAACAAAACGCTAGCGGTAAAATAAAGTCTCAAAATGAAAAAGTGACAGACCAATTTTTGGTTCAAATAATGGTTTTCAACCCAGGTGTCATAAAGTAAAGACAAAGAATTTGATTACATATTGCAATTAAGACATACAGCAAATGACTAGAAAAATTATTCTCAACACATATGACGGTTAGTAGCTAATTTCCTTAAGAGGAAATGGTCACAAAACAATGAAGGGGGGAAAATGAACACATGAAAAATGGATGAACAGCTAGGCCTTGTGGTGTGTGCCTGGGGTCCCAGCTACTCAAGAGGCTGTTGCAGGGGAATTGTTTGAGCCCAGGGATTGGAGGCTGTAGTGAGCTGCGATTGGACCACTGCAGTTCAGCGTGGATGACACAGCAAGACCTTGTCTCTAATTTTTTTTTTTTTTTTTTTTTGAAACGGAGTCTAGCTTTGTAGCCAGGCTGGAGTGCAATGGCGCCATCTCGGCTCCCTCCAACCTCTGCCTACCGGGTTCAAGCGATTCTTCTGCCTCAGCCACTTGAGTAGCTGGGACTACAGGCGCCAGCCACCACGCAGGTAATTTTTGAATTTTTAGTAGAGACGGGGTTTCTCAATGTTGGCCAGGATGGTCTCGATGTCTTCACCTCGAGATCCGCCCGTCTCGGCCTCCCAAAGTGCTGGGATTGTAGGTGTGAGCCAGTGAGCCTGGCATAAAAAATTTTTTTCATTAAAAATTAAGTAATTAAAAAGTGGGTGAAAGACATGACAAGACAGTGAAAAGAAAAATGACAAAAAGACATCAACTATGATCACCTTGATTGTTAGCAATAAAATGAAAACCAACATCCTTTTTATATATCAAAGATTAAACATTTTTATTGTAAATCAAGTGAACCTCAATAGTGTGAGAAAATAGACCCGTTTACATTTTAGGCTGAGTGAAAAAAAACAAAAACTGTATTTCCTCCACTCTCATATCACAACAATTAACAAAGAAGATTTCTGTGTCAACAGGTCTGGGGATTTCTCTCGGTCAGTCAAGCACACAATGCATTCTGCTCTCGACATCAGTTGGGTGTCTTCTAATTCAATTATGAGGCTATCTACCTGGATATAGCGTTAGATTCCACAGGGCTAGGTTCCAAAAGACTGGCCTTCCACTCTAATACCAATGGCAAGTCCTAGGTTGTTTTACCTGTGCTTCTGACCAACAGGCTATAAATCAGGTTTCCACCACTCCTGATTTAGCTGAATTAATTTCCTCGAACAGCCCACAGCAAGCAGGAAAACACTTACATTTACCATTTTATTATAGCGGATATTGGAAAAAATTCAGAAAATGATTCATAGGGCTCGGCATGGGGGGAGGGGAACACTACATTCAAGGAAGTTTTACCTAGAAACTCTCTAAAGCCAGTCGTTTTCAGTTTTTATGGAGACTTCATTATACAGGCATCATGAGTTAAACCACAGGCTATTGGTGCTCAACTCACCATGAGGCTCTCAACCCTCCCTGGAAATTGGGATTGAGGCATTGACATTCTCAGTCTGAGTAAAAGAATTTACACAAACTGAATTTTAAAACAAATTAATATAACTGAAAACTTAATTAGATGATTGAATTATCAGGAGCCACATCTTGATATTCCTAACCCAAGCACACTCATCCAATGAATGCTCCACCCAACTGGCCCCGGAGTCTCTACGGGGTCCCAGAGTAGACGAATGTTTACACAATGTATATCTCCAATTTTTCTTCAAAGTCTTTTCACTTACAAGGGTAATTCTTAAGCTGCCATGCATCAGGGTTAGGGGGAGGACTTGTTACCACACAGACCTGTGGATCTCTGGGGTTTGAGGGTTGCAAGGATGCTTCTGGTCTCAAAACCACAATGCGAGAACCACAGAACCACTAGATGGTTTTCAGTGTTTCAGTGCATTTAATTCATAATGTAGTTGACCATCAAAGCTTGTAAATTCCTAGATTGTCCCAAATGTGTCACAAGACATCAAATCAAGAGAGCAGTTTCCTACTAGGTGTAGCCTGGGAAAGTGGGGATGACTCATGGAAAGGAGGAGTGAAGCTCCGCCCTTTCCGCTACCAGGCTGCGCCCGAGGCTATTTAAACCCACCCTGGCGGGCCTGTACTCAGATCTTCGCAGAGTGGAGCAGGGGCCGGAGCGTTTTGCCGGCTCTGCGTGGAGTTGGAGCTTACAGCGTCTTGCAACTTGGAAGCGGATTCAGAGGACAGGACAGAACACTTGGGTAAGTGTATCTCTGTCTGTCTGTCTGTCTGTCTGTCTCATTGGTTGGTTTATTTCCATTTTCTTGAGGAGCACATACCTCACAACACACACACACACACACACACACACACACACACAAACACACACACACACTCCTTCATTCTGCGGGTTAGAGAATTGGTAGGAGTCCCTGGGAGCTACAGGTTTCCTAATCATGTCTGCACCTAAGAACAGTAGGGTCTTGTCTGGTTCTTCTTATGAACGGTCCCCCAGCCCGGACTCCCCAAGATCCTCTACCAGCTTCTCCCTCTCCCCTCCCAGAAACTCAGACTTAAGAGGAAGCTCCACACCAGGGTTCCGGAGCTACCATTCACCAACCTCTAGGGCTTCACCACACTCACCTCTGTCATCACCAGAATCCCACAAGCTCCCATTTCCCTTTCCTCACCGTGATGGGCAATCAATGAAGCCTTTGGGCTCTCCCATGTCCTCCTCTGGGGATTCTTTAGAGTCACCAAGTTCATCAATAATATACCACATGTTCTTACTGCCATCACCCAGCAGCTCATCCCCAGCTCTCGGGGACTCTCCAGTGTCTCCCACCTACTCTCCAAACAACCGCAGATTTCAGCTGGACTCAGCCCCACACACCCAGAAATCACCGACAAACTCACGAGCCTCACTGTGCTCCTCCTCTATGTCTTTCATCTCTTCACCCCCAGGCCTCAAGGACTCTCCCGTGTCTCCCACTTACTCTCCAGCCATCCCCAGGTTTCTGCGGGAGTCAGCCCCATGCATGCAGGAGTCCCCCAGAGACTCACAGGTCTCGACAGATTATGAGAGGTCCCCCAGCCCTGACTCCCCAAGATTCATGCCCGCCTCACCTAGCTTCTCCCTCTACCCTCCCAGAAACTCAGACCCAAGGGGCAGCTCCTCACCAGGCATGTGGAAGTATTCTACATCAACCCGCAGGGCTTCACCACTCTTACATCCATCATCAACAGAATTTCACAGCTTTACATTTCCCTTTCCTAACCAATTAGGACAATCACTCATGTCATTGTGCTCTCCCGTGTCCTCCTCTGGAGATTCTTCACAGTCACCTCATTCATCAATAATATACCATATGTTCTTACTGCCATTATCCAGCAGCTCACCCCCAGCCATCACTGACTCTCCTGTCTGTCCCAGCTACTCTCCAACTACGCCCAGATTTCAGCGGGAGTCGGTCTCCCACACACCAGAAACAAGTACAAACCCAGAGAACTCAGTGAGATCCTCGCCTGTCTCTCTCACGTCTTCACCCCCAGCCCTTACAGACTCTCCTGTCTGTGCCTGCTACTCTCCAACCACGCCCACATTTCAGAGGGAGTCAGTTCCAGGAACCCAGGGATCACCACCAAGCTCACCACTTTCACTGAGTTACTCCCCAGTCTCTAGCACGTGTTTATCCCCAACCCTCAGGGACTCTCCTGTCTGTCCCAGCTACTCTCCAACCATGCACACATTTCAGTGGGAGTCAGTTGCAGACACCCAGAAATCACCACCAAACTCACCAATTTCACTCAATTACCCTCCAGTCTCTCTCATGTCTTCACCATCCCTCAGGAGCTCTCCTGTCTGTCCCAACTACTCTCCAACCACACCCACATTTCAGTTGGAGTCAGTTACAGGCACCCCGAAACACCACCAAACTCACCAATTTCACTCAATTACTCCCCAGTCCCTCTCATGTCTTCACCCCCAGACCTCAGGGACTCTCCTGTGTGCCCCGCTACTCTCCAACCACGCCCAGATTTCAGCGGGAGTCAGTTCCAGGCACCCAGGGATCACCTACAAACTCACCAGTTTCACTGAGTTACTCCCCAGTCTCTCTCATGTATTCACCCCCAGTCCCCTGGGACTCTCCTGTCTGTCCCAGCTGCTCTCCTGCCACGCCCAGATTCCAGCGGGAGTCAGCCTCCTACACTCCGGAGTCACCTAGAGACTCACAGACCTCACTGACATCCTCCCTGGTCTCTCTCAGGTCTTTGCCCTCAGCCCACAGGGACTCTTGTGTCTCTTTCAGCTACTCTCAAAACTTCTCTAGATTGCAGCTGGAGTCACTTCCAGGCAACCAGGACACACCACCAAACTCACCAATTTCACTGACTTACTCCCCAGTCTCGCTCATGTTGTCACCCCCAGCCCTCAGGGACTCTTCTGTCTCTCTCAGCTACTCTCCAACCATCTCCCGATTTCACCTGGAGTCAGCTTCCCACACCCAGGAACCACCTACAAACTCACGGACCTTACTGCAACCCTCCCCCATTTCTTTCACCTCGTCACACCCAGCCTTCAGGGACTCCCCTGTGTCTCCCAGCTTCTTTCCAGCCTTCCCCAGATTTCTGCTGCAGTCAGCCCAAGGCACGCAGGAGAACCCTAGACACTCACAGGCCTCACGAGACTATATCCCTATGACCTGTATCTGTACAGGGATGGCTCCCACGTGTCCCTCAGTGAACCCAAACACATCTCCACTTACACTCAGACACTCCCAGGGCCTGACAGCTACTCCCCGTTATTGTCCTTCAGTTTGAGGCCCTGGCCAATCTACTAGCAAACTTGATGCAGTTACCTGGCCGTTTCTCCACATTTCCGGTGCGGGCCCCACACCCAGCCGCAGAAGAGCCTCTCCTGCATTGCATCCTCACACACAAGGCTGTCCATCTACTTGCTACTCTCACACTCTTGCCAGCGGAAGAGGCCCCTCTATTGGCCGATATCACCACCCAGGCTATCCTCACCCCACAGCTGTGCAGCGGGACCCTCCTGCTGGCCCAAGTGGCTGCCAGAGCCCATGCTGACACGAAACTCCAGCATGTTGGCGTCCCTGCGGGCGACACTACCGGTGACATGGCTAGCATGACCCTCCTCCCTGGCAGTGACACTGTTGATGTGAGCCCCAGTTTCAGATCTGTCATTTGTATTTAAGACCATTTTCCCTTTTCTCTCTCTCTTCCATTCACAGGGCTTTTCATTCTTTCTGTTTCTGCCTCTGTTGCAGATATTTACTCACCTTTTTCTCTTTCACTATGTCTGCTGTGGTCTCGATGAGAGTGTGCCACATAAGATTCCCCCATTAAAGGTCATGAATTGAGTGGCTTTTACTATATTTGTGGTTGTGCACCTTCAATTTTAATTCGCAATCCATTTTAGAACATTTTATCACCCCCGACCAGAGAAAAACCCTGTAAACATTAGTCACTCCTCATTCTCTCTCAAACCCTCTCCCTGACCCTCAGCCCTAGGTAACAACTACATAGAGCGATGAACCCCATATCCATAGATTTCCATATTATGGGCAGTTCATATAAACACAATTGCACAATATGTGAGCTTTTGTGACTGACTTTGCACTTAGCACAATATTTTCAAGATTCATCCACATTGTAGCCCTACTCACAGTGGGAAAACATTTTTTTTTTTTTTGGTTTTAGTAACACCGGGTGTTTTCTCCTTCCTTCCGTCTGTCCTTCCTTCCTTCTTTCCTTCCTTCCTTCCTTCCTTCCTCCTATTTCTCTCTTACTCCTTCTGCCCTCTCTCTTTCTTATGCCTTAGGTGCATCCTACTTTCTGCGGTTTTTTTTTGGGAAATCCTCGACAGTTGCCAGAAAATTGTGTTATTGTTATTATTTACCACTATCTCTCTTTCATGAATCTCCATCAATTGTAAACATCTATTGTTTTTTTCCCATGTCACTAAGTATATTTTAATTAGGTACGCCTGTTTTTCTTTATACAGCGATTTCTGGAGTATAGTGTCACATACTCACAAACACTGTGTAACATTAGATGTTCAAAAACGCATCTAATATCCCAATAAACCCATCACAAACTTGAAAAATCATAAATCAAACCATCATAAGTCACGGTTTGTCTGTGGATATGGGCTTATCAATTCCATTGTTTTCAATAATGCTGTACACCATTAACAGTGGCAGACGGATGGGGAGTGGATTTTGATAGCGTTTTAAAAAACAGTTATTAGAGGGATACTTTAACCTGACTGTATTATCTGATCTAATTGTATTAGTACAGTGAATGATTATGTGAAATGTTTTGAGACAGAGTAGTACATTTGTGAATGAAATTTTATGGCTTTTTTCACTTAGTAGGAACCTTTGTGTGTGGAAAGTTGAGAAAATTGCTTTCTGCTGTAGAGTCTGGCATTCATTGTAGATTAAAGCTTATTTTTCTGTGAATAAATCTTATTCAATAAAATACTATTTTTAAAAATAAAAATGAACACTTGTGATGTGAAGTCATTATCCTCAGCAAACTAATCCGGAAAAGAAAACCAAACACCATATTCTCACTTATAATGGGAGCTGAAAAATGAGATCCCATGGACACAGGAAGGGGAACAACACACACTGGGGCCTTTCAGGAGGCAGAGCATTAAGAAAAACAGCTAATGCATGCCGGGCTTAATACCTAGGTGAGGGGTTGACAGGTGCAGCAAACCACCATGGCACACGTTTACCTTTGTAACAAATCTGCACATCCTGCACATATACCCCAGAACTTAGAAAGAAAACGAAACAAACGATGCGAAAAAACATTAACAAAAGGCTAGCGGCAAAATAAAGTTTCAAACTCAGAAAGTGACAGACACATTTTTGGTTCAAATCATGGTTCTCAACCCAGGTGCCATAAGGTCAGGATAAATAATTTGATTACGTAGTCTAAATAAGACATACAGCAAATGACTAGAAAATTTATTCTCAACATACGTGTGTCTTCTAATTCAATGATGACGCTATCTACCGGGACACAGCATTAGATTTCAAAGGGCTCAGTCCCGCAAGACTGGCCTCCCACTCTGATAACAACGGGAAGCCCAGCGTTGTTTTACCTCTGCTTCTTAGCAACTGGCTATAAATCAGGTTTCCACCACTCGCAGTTTTAGTTGCATTAATTTGCTGGAAGAGCTCACAGCACGCAGGGAAACACTTACATTTACCATTTTATTATAGCGGATATTGCCAAAAATTCGGAAAAAAGATTTTGGGCCCGGCATGTGGGGAGGGGCGCACTACCTTCCCTGAAGTGTTATCCAGAAGCCCTCTAAACCCAGTCCTTTTGGGTTTTTATGGAGACCTCATTCTATAGGTATGATGGGTTAAACAATAGGCTATTTGTGAGCAACTCAACCTGAGGCTCTCAACCCTCCCTGGAAATTGGGGTTGAGGCTTTGCCATTCTCAGTCAGAGTAAAAGAATTTACATAAAAGGAATTTTGAAACAGATTAGCATAGCTGGAAACTAAATTAGGTGATTGAATTATCCGGAGCCACACCTTGATGTTCCTAACCCGAGCACCCTCATCCAACGAATGCTCCACCCAACTGGCTCCCAAGTCTCTACGTGGTTCCAGAGCAAAAGAATGTTTATACGACGCATATCTCCACTTTTTCTTCAAAGTCTTTTCGCTTACACGGGTAATTCTTAAACTGCCATGCATCAGGGTCGGGGGAGGGCTCGTTACAACACAGATCTGTGGATCTCCGGGGTTTGAGGGTTGCAAGGATGCTGCTGGTGTCAAAACCACGATGTGAGAACCACAGAACCACTAGTTGGTTTTCAGTGTTTCAGTGCATTTAATTCATAATATATTTGGCCAAGAAAACTTGTAACTTCTTAGATTTTCCCAAATGTGGCGCATGAAATCAAATCAGGAGAAGAGTTTCCTAAGAGGTGTAGCCTGGGAAAGTTGAGGCTGACTGATGGAAAGGAGGAGTGCAGCTCCGCCCTTTCCGCTACCAGGCTGCTCCTGAGGCTATTTAAACCCACCCTGGCGGGCCTGTACTCAGATCTTCGCAGAGTGGAGCAGCGGCCGGAGCCTTTTGCGGGGGCTGCGTGGACTTGGAGCTTACAGCGTCTTGCGACTTGGAAGCAGATTCAGAGGACAGGACAGAATACTTGGGTAAGTGTATCTCTGTCTGTCTGTCCGTCTGTCTCATTGGTTGTTTTATTTCCATTGTCTTGAGGAGCACTTACTTCACAACACACACACACACACACACACACACACACACACACACACACTCCTTCATTCTGCGGGTTATAAAATTGGTAGGGGTCCCTGGGAGATACAGATTTCCTAATCATGTCTGCACCTAAGGACTGCGGGGTCTTGTCTGGCTCTTCTTATGAACCTTCCCCCTGCCTGGACTCCCCAAGATCCATGCTAGCCTCACCCAGCTTCTCCCTCTCCCCACTCAGAAACTCAGACTTAAGAGGAAGCTCCTCACCAGGGATCCGGAGCTACCATTCACCAACACCTAGGGCTTCACCACACTCACCTCTGTCATCACCAGAATCCCACAAGCTCCCATTTCCCTTTCCTCACCGTGATCGGCAATCAATGAAGCCTTTGAGCTCTCCCGTGTCCTCCTCTTGGGATTCTTTAGAATCACGATGTTCATCAATAATATACCACATGTTCTTACTGCCATTACCCAGCAGCTCATCCCCAGCTCTCGGTGAGTCTCCTGTGTCTCCCAGCTACTCTCCAAACAACCCCAGCTTTCAGCTGGAATCAGCCCCCCACACCAAGGAATCACCTACAAACTCACGAGCCTCACGGTGCTCCTCCCCTATGTCTTTCATCTCTTCACCCCCAGGCCTCAGGGACTCTCCTGTGTCTCCCACTTACTCTCCAGCCATCCCCAGGTTTGTGCGGGAGTCAGCCCCATGCACCCAGGAGTCTCCCAGAGACTCATAGGTCTCGGGAGATTATGAGTGGTCCCCCAGCCCTGACTCCTCAAGATTCATGCCTGCCTCACACAACTTCTCCCAGGAACCCAGAAATCACCACCAAACTCACCAATTTCACTCAATTACTCTCTAGTCTCTGTCATGTCTTCACCAGCCCTCAGGGACTTTCCTGTCTGTACCAGCTACTCTCCAACCACACCCAGATTTCCGGGGGAGTCCGTTGCATGCACCCCGGAATGACAACGGAACTCACCAATTTCACTGAGTTACTCCCCTGTCTCTGTAATGTCTTCACCAGCCCTCAGTGACTCTCCTGTGTTTCCCAGCTACTCTCCACACACACCCAGATTTGAGCGGGAATCAGTTCCATTCACCCAGGAATCACCTACAAACCCACCAGTTTCACAGAGTTACTCCCCAGTCTCTCTCTTGTCTTCACCCCTAGCCCCCTGGGACTCTCCTGTGTCTCCCAGCTACTCTCGTGCCATGCCCAGATTTCAGCAGGAGTCAGCCTCCTACACACCAGAATCACCTACAGACTCACAGACCTCACTGTTATCATCCCTGGTCTCTCTCAGTTCTTTGTCCTCAGCCCACGGGGACTCTTTTGTCTCTTTCAGGTACTCTCAAAACTTCTCTAGATTCCAGCAGAGTCAGTTCCAGGCACCCAGGACACACCACCAACCTCACCAATTTCACTGACTTACTCTCCAGTCTCTCTTATGTTTACACCCCCAGCCCTCAGGGACTCTTCTGTCTCTCTCAGCTACTCTCCAACTATCTCTAGATAGAAGCTGAAGTCAGCTTCCCACACCCACGAATCACCTAGAAACTCACAGACCTTACTGCATCCCTCCCCCATTTCTTTCTCCACTTCATCCCCAGCCTTCAGGAACTCTCCTGTGTCTCCCAGCTTCTTTCCAGCCATCCCCAGTTTTCTGCCGCAGTCAGCCACATGCACCCAGGATCACCCTGGAAACTTACTGGCCTCACACGACTATTTCCTTATGACCTGTATCTATACAGTGATGGTTCCCACGTATCCCTCAGTGACCGCAAACCCATCTCCACTTACAGTCAGACACACCCAGGGTCTATCAGCTACTCCCTGTTATTGTCCTTCAGTTCGAAGCCCTGGCCAATCTACTAGCCCCCATGACGCAGTTACCTGGCCATTTCTCCACATTTCTGTTGAGGACCCCACACTCAGTGGCTGTACGGCCCCTTCTGCATTCCATCCTCACACGCTGGCCTGTCCATCTACTTGCTACTGTCACACTCTTGCCAGCAGAAGAGTCTTCTCTAATGGCCAATATCACCACTCAGTGTATACTCACCCCACAGCTGTGCAGCGGGAGCCTCTTGCTTGCCGAAGTGGCTGCCAGAGCCCATGCTGACACGAACCTCCACCATGTCAGCATCCCTGTGGGCGACACTACCGGTGACATGGCTAGCATGACCCTCCTCCCTGGCAGTGACATTGTTGATGTGCGCCCTCAGTTTCAGATCGGTGATTTTTAAATAGGGCCATTTTCCCTTTTCTTTCTTTCTTCCATTCACAGGGCTTTTCTTTCTCTCTGTTTCTGTCTCCATTTCAGATATTTACTCACCCTTTTTCTCTTTTTCACTGTGTCTCCCGTGGTCTTAATGAGAGTGTGCCACATAAGATTCCCTCATTAAAAGTGATGAACTGAGTGGCTTTTCGTATACTTGTGCACATTCAATTTTAATTCACAATCCATTTTAGAACATTTTATCTCCATCTACCAGAGAAAAACCCTGTAAGCGTTAATCATTCCTCATTCTGTCTCAAACCCTCTCCCCGATGCTCAGCCCTAGGTAAAACCTACATAGAGCGCTCAACCCTGTCTCCATAGATTTGCATGTTCTGTACATTTCCTATAAATAGAATTTTACAATATGTGAGCTTTTATGACTTACATTGCACTTAGCACAATATTTTCAAGGTTCATCCACATTGTAGCATTATCCAGAGTGAGAAACCATTTTTTTTTGTTTTAGTAACACCAGGTGTTTTCTCCTGTCTTCCTTCCTTCCTTCCTCCTATTTCTCTCTTACTCCTTCTGCCCTCTCTCTTTTAGATTCCTTGGGTGCATCCTACATTCTGTGTTGTTTTGGGAAGTCCTCGACATTTGTAGGAAAATTGTGTTATTGTTTTTTTTTTTTTTACCGATATCTCTCTTTCATGGTTCTCCATCAATTGTAAACATCTATTGGTTTTTCCCAAGTCACTAAGTATATTTTAATTAGGTACACCTGTTTTTCTTTATACAGCTCTTTCTGAAGTATAGGGTTACATACTGATAAACCAGTGTAACTCAAAAACATATCTAATATCCCAATAAAACCATCGTAGTGTTGAAAAATCATAAATCAAACCATCAGAAGTCAGGGTTTGTCCGTGGTTATGAGTTTCATCTATACCGTTGTACTCAATAATGCTGTACACCTTTAAAAATGGCAAACTGGTAGGGAAGGAATAATACTAGCATTTTAAAATTTTAAAATTCAGTTGTTACAGGGATCCCACATAATATTTGGTCATTTATATGAGGGAGGATGAGGGCTGAAAGTTCGTCTTGGGTCTTGGAACAGATTCATGGGCACACATTTTAAAGCGATTGGTCCTCAGTTCTGCAGGTTAAGAAACTCCAATTTATTGATTTCCCAGGATAATGAGAAAATGCCTTGAGTGATATATAACATCCACCACATTCACAGGAAATGCTTTCCTGTATCAAAAACTGATCTGGTCATTGAATTATGACGGAGAACTCATAACAATTCCATGGAGAAAGTGATATTCAAGTTGGGTCATGAATTCTGAGTAAAAGTTTAAAAACAAAGGAGAGGATAGCCTTACAGACAGAACAATTTCAGCAAAGTCACAGACTTGTAGAAATGGAAGACCGGGCTGGAAATTAGGACAGTTCATATTCAAGCAAAAAGGGGTGGGTTTGTGAACAAATGCCTTGAAGCTTTGGATGCCGTGGAGCCCTTGACAGTTTTTGAGAATGTATCAAAACAATTAAATAGTCTATTTGGAAGTGAGAGTCCTGGAACTTCTAGGATGTAATTTTTGAACAATAGTGAGAATGGAGTAATAAAGAAACGTGTTATCACTCTAATTGACAACTCTTCTTATGGCACAGAAAAAGATATGTCTATCTTTTCAACAGGATTGTATCCCAGAAAATATCTATTATATAATATATAGAGTAATGTACTAAGTGATCAAAATAGTATTTCAATCTATATGGAAAGAATAAATTTTTCAGGAAATAATGTTGACATAACTCGACAAACATTTGGAGAATCAGAAAATAAGATCTTCCTTTCATACCACACACAGGGATTAAAAACAATAGAAGCATTAAAAGTGAATATAGACATGTGTTTATTGGGAGTCAGGGTAAGGAAATTCTTTATGATCCTACAGGAAAATACACAATCCAGAATAAAAAGACAGATAAATTTAGACAAATCAAGGTGTTTTTAATTTAAACTTCTTTACCGTATAACATTTCAAACTTGGGAAAAATTTATCATTTATAACAGAGTCAACACCATTAGTTTAGACAGAATTTAAAATAAATAAATGAAGAAAGTGGGCAAAGGATATAAACAGAAAATTCACCACCATTGATAGATCAACGTCTGTTCAACATTTCCATGATCAACGTAATGCAGTCAATAATAAGAAAGCATGATCAGTCTACCAAATCGTGATAAAATTAAGAAAATGATTATTTCTAGTTTAGCTACACTGTAATTGGAAGTATAAGTTTACTGGAGGACAAGGTAGTATGGGATCTAAAAACTAAATTATCCTAGGCAACCATTACAAATGATTTCATGATGTAGTGAAAATCTATCTACAATATACGATCTGTGATTGAAAAAAAATGGTTACAATCTATTATGGGTCATTTGCTAGAGGGGATTTAAAATATATATATATATAGACTCATGAACATCAGAAAATAAATAAGCCAAGATATTAATAGTGTGTTCACGTGAGCTAGGATTACAGAAGACTTTAAGTTCGTTAGTTTTTTTTATTTCTTCATGTTGAATATGCACACCTTTTGAAATAAACCTTTAAACGTAATTTACATCAAAACAACCAGTAATACTGCATATGCAATGGTGATGGATATGGATTTTTTTGAGAATATTGTAAGGTTTTCTTCAACACGAATATGTCAGGAGTGAGTAAAGACGTTCTAAAATACAAAAAATTAGCTGGGGTCGGTGGTTGGGGCCTGTAATCCCAGCTACTTGGGAGGCTAAGGCAGGAGAATCACTTGAACCCGGGAGGTGGAGGTTGCAGTGAGCCGAGATCGCGCCACTGCACTCTAGCCTGGTCCACAGAGCGAGACTCCATCTCAAAAAAAAAAAAAAAAAGAAAGAACGAGAGAAAGAGAGAAGAAAGAAAGGAAGGAAGGAAGGAAGGAAGGAAGGAAGGTGTGGTGGTTCCGAAACCCGAACATACGACCACAGTACAACATGGAGGGCCACCTCTCTTTTCTGAGTAGTGGGGGGAACTCGAGGGGGCACTCATTTATGGCTGTATGTTGACCCTAATTCAGACCTCCTGGTGGAGGGTTCTGGGAAATATCCGACCATCTGGAGTCACTCATTTCCGCTTCCGACAGGCACCCCACTGAGCTCATCTCAGACAATGCTGAAGCACTCTGGGAAACACTTACATTTACGAGTTTATTATAAAGGATATTGCAAAAATTTCAGAAAAAAAGATTCATGGGGCAAGGCATGCAAAGAGATGCTCTACCTTCCAGGAAGTTGTATCCAGAAGCTTTCTAAACCCAGTCTTTGGAGGATTTATGGAGGCTTCATTACATAGGCATGATGGGTTCAACCATAGGCTATTGGTGATCAAATCCACCTGCAGCCTCTCTCCCCTTCCTGGAAATTGGGGTTGAGGCTGAAAATCACAGCTCTCTAATCCTGCCTTGGCCTGTCTGGTGAACAGCCCTATCCTGAAGCTACGTAGGGGTGACCAGCCATCAGCAAACTCATTAGCATATACACAAAGGAAAAACACTTATCACTTTGAATATTGTTAAAACTTTAGGAGTTGTATGCCAGGAAACAAGGATGAAGACCAAATATATATGTCATATATACATACATAATATTGGTATAAAATCTTTTCAGAAAAGTCGGCAATATCGGCTACATTTAAAAATGTGCAAGACCTTGAAATGATTGCATATCTAGGAATTGATACAAAGACTCTTCCAAGTAAGCTTATAAAAATACATATAAGGGCCAGACGCGATGGCTCACACCTGTAATCTCGGCATTTTGGGAGGCCAAGGCACGTGGGTCACAAGGCCAAGAGATCGAGACCATCCGCGCCAACATGGTGAAACCCCGTCCCTACTAAAAATACAAAAATAGTGAAGCATGGTGGCGAACGCCTGTAATCCCAACTACTTGGGAGACTGAGGCAGCAGAATCACCTGAACCTGGGAGGCGGAGGTTGCAGTGAGCCAAGATCACAGGCCACTGCATTCCAGCCTGGGTGAAAGAGCAAGACTCCATCTCAAAACAAAAACAAACAAACAAAAAACCCTGGCTCTTATTAATCCTCTTAATTTTTTTCCATCAGGCGAACAATTATGGCATTATATTATGTGAATTTTTCCAGGTAGGACATATTGTCCATGCCCCCCCCCCCTTTTTTTTTGAGAGAGAGGATCTCACCCTGTCACTCAGGCTTTAGTGCAATGGTCGGATCAGAGCCTCAAGTGATCCTCAGCCTCTTGAGTAGCAGGATCTACAGCTGTGCACCACTGCACCTGATAATTTTCTTTTAAATTTTTTGTGGAGTTGAGGTCTCCCTATGTTGCCCAGGCTTGTCTCAAACTCCTGGGCTCAAGTGATCCTCCTGCCTTGGCCTTCCAAAGTGCTGGGATTACAGGTGTGAGCCATCTCTCCCTGCCTCCTCATCCTCTTATAAGCTTGTTCCTTTGTATTCCCCTTGCTATTTACTCCTTGTTTCTTTCCGTTTAGGTATTCATCTTATTTGTGAACTCTTTGTGTGTATTTTTTCTAGGTTTTGATCTTTTTTCTTCTGTTATATGTATTAACAAGAAATTTACTTTCAACCTGTTGATTGACATTTATTTTCATGGTGATATGTTTTAGAAAGTACTATTTCTTAATAATATGAATTATATTGCTAAATGTAGTAATGATGAATTTCCATACCTTACTGCTGTACTGTAATAATTTTATTGATGGATTTTATTTGCAGCTTTTCATAAAATTTTGCAGTTCTATTCATTTAGACATTTTCCTTTAGTTTTCTGGCTTTTGTTGTTGTTGTTGTTGTTCTGTTATGGTACAATTTTGTTGTCAAGATTATACTCCTCTCCAACCAGCCCCAGATTTTACAACAGCCGAACCTGCACAGCCAGACAACACACAGAAATTCAGAGTCCTCACTGCACTCCTCCCCTGTGTGTCCCATCTCTTCACTCCGAGCCCTCGAGGACACTCCCACGTTTCCCAGTTACTCTCCAGACCTCCCCACATTTCTCTGCCAGTCAGCCTCCCACACCCAGGAAACGCCTGGAAACTCAGGGTCCTTGCAGGGCTCCATCTCCATGTCTCCCAACTCTTTATTCCAGGCCCTCAGCTACTCTCCCATCATCCCAACATTTCTGCAACACTCAGCCCCTCACACCTGGGGGTCACAGACTAATTCAAAGATCTCAGTTCCCTCCTCAATCTGTGCTCCTCGGCCATGTCTCCCATCTATGCATCCCCATTCCTCCGAGACTCTCCAGTGTCTCCCTGATCCTCTCCAACCATAACCAGGTTTCTCCTAGGGCCAGCCCCTAACACAGAGGAGTCACCTGGAAACTCACAGACCTTACTGTGCTCTCTTCCTCCTATCTGACCTTTGGACCGCCATTCCTTAGGGTCTCTTCCATGTCTCCCAGCTACTCTCCAACCATTCCAATTTTTCTGCAAGAGTCAGACCCCAGCACTCAGGAGACCCCTAGAAATTCACAGAGCTCACCAGATTCTTCCCCAATGACCTCCGTCTCCATGGCAGCAGGCCCCAAATATGCCCTGGGGGGCCCACACCCATCTTCTTTTACACTCAGACCCTCCCAAGGCCTCACAGTCACTCCTGGTTATCATCATTCAGCTCGAAGTCCTTGCCAGCCTCCTAGCCAACTTGATGCAGTTACCAGGCCATTGGTTCACATTCCTGCCCAGGGCCGCACACCCAGACACAGAAGAGCCCTTCCTACATTCCAGCCTCACACACAGACCTGTCCTTCTTGCTACTGTCAGACACTTGCTGGCCAACATCACCACCCGGGCTATAGTCACCCCTCAGCTGTGCAGCGGGATCCTCCTGCCTGCCGACATGGCTGCTGGCGCCCATGCCAGCACGAACCCCCAGCCTGTCTGTGTCCCTGCGGGCGACACCACTGGCGACATCGCTCACATGACCCTCTTTCCTGGCAGTGACACGATTGGTGTGAACCCCCGTTCTCAGATCTCTCATGTATACATATGACCATTTTCCCTGTGCTCGGCTTCTTCCATTCACAGGCCTGATTGTCTCTCTTTCGGCCTCCACTTCAGACATGTACTCATCCTCTTTCCCTGTGTCTTCCCCTGTCTCCTTGTGGATGCTCTGGATAAGATTCACCCGTTTAAGGGGATGAATTGTATGGCCTTTAGTGTATTCATAATTGTGCACAGTCCATTTAAAATCACAATAATATTACAACATTTTCATCAACCCCCAAAGAAAATCCCTGTAAACATTAGTCATTCCTCTTTCTATCTCCAGGCCCCAACCCCAACCGGTCCTGGGGTGAGGTGGGCCCCTCAACTGGGATCTCTGCTCCACTTGGCCCTTTTTTTTTTTGAGACAGAGTGCAGATAGAGTGGAGCTCTGTATAGAGCTGTGACCTAGGTCCACAGGGACCTCAGAAGGTTCCAGTAGAGGTGAGTCCTGGGTTCCCTGTCCCATGGCTGGCCCCTGAGACTTGCTTCACCTGCCAGCTCTTTCCACAAAGACATCAGGATGGCAAACCCAACCGAACCCCCTCCCAGGGAAAGGGGATTAATGTCAGGGCCCATGCCCATCCTGGCCTTTTCAGTAACTGTTTAAGTAGTGAATAGGTTAGGCCAGAATGTGCTGTTGTGGCCCCTGGGATCACATCCCTGGAGGGAACTTGCCTGGGGTTGAGAACTGAAGGGTGAGGCTGGACAGCCCTCTTGGGGTTCAGTGAGCCGAGACTTAGTTTTCAGCTTAGTTCCCTCTGCCACTCCTGGGGGACTTGGGCTTGTCTAGAGCAGGCATTGAGGATGGCATACAGCATATATTCTGAGCTGTCAGGTGGGTGCCAAAGGGTGAGCTTGAGGCATCATGGGGGTTGGAGCCATTAGAAGGCCCTGAGGTCAGCCCAGAGCTAGCCCAGCCTCTGTACCTGGAGCTGCAGGTACACAGGCTGTACCTGGAGCTACAGGGTGGGCGCTGTGCAGTGGGCTGGTCACAGTGGACTGAGAAGCCAGTCAGGGAGGGGCTTTCATTGCCCAATTTCCTGTGGTGCAAATCAAGTCCCCAAGGCCACAAGCCAGGTGAGGCAGAAACAACGGGCTGAGGCATCACCTTCTCTCTTCTTTGGCTCACATAGGCCCCTGACTTTCCTGGGCTTGCTTGAAAGTGAGAGAAGATCCCTCTTCTTGTGAGGGTGGACACAGAAGTCACCAGTCACGTGTGGTGAGGAGGGCTGAGGCACCCCCAGAGTCTTTGCAGAGCAGCACCCACTAATTGCTGGCTGAACCAGGAGGCCAGGCTGGGACACTGTGGGAACTGAGGTAACCAGTCCCCGCTATGCCTCGAATCTGTCTCCATCCTGCAACATTGGGCCAGCTCAGGCTCTGCCACCAGCTCCCCACATCGTCGTCCCTCAGAGCCCTAGGGTGGGTTCCCCCTACCTAGTGTCTCTTGCCCCTGCTCTCCACTCTCAGGCCTGACAAGCACCCAACCCCCACACCTGTGTTTTCCTGAAGGTGTGGATGTTGGGACTGCTGGCACAGAAGTCACAGCTTAGCTACATGTGTGTCCCAGATTTGCTTAATCAATGGAGCAGTTAACCTGCAGCTTCTGGGGTACAGTCTGCTGCATTTCATGGGTCAGGTAGATAGGCTGCGTCCCCTTCACCCGCAGGTGTGCGCACACACAGTCATCTCCACCTGCAATCCAGTCCCACCTGAAGCTGCACGCTCTGCAACAGAGGCCTGTGCACGACCTCGCTGTGCACCCAGCAGGGGATGCCTTCCGTCCCTCCCCCTCCCTTAATGTCCCTGCCTCCCAGCCCCACGATCCACAGGAGGAGCCAGTCCCCTAGCCCAGGGAGCAAGGGTGGGTGCGGCCTGGGGACTGGGCGTGGCAAGCTGGCCCATAGGGTCGTCCCTAGCACCTACTAGAGCGCGTACAAGGGAGCGGAGGCTGCAGCGCCGGGTGAGCAGCGTGGATGAGCAGCGAGCTCCCTGGAGACCCATGCAGCGGGTCAGGTCACAGCGGCCGCCAGGTCGGGGCGCGGGGCCGGGCCACCAGGGTGCGGCTTCCCGCTCTGGAGATTTTATGTCCCCTGTCATCGGACGGCTTCGCAGCTGCCAGGGAGGGACTGGAGGGACCGCGGCTGGGACAGGCTGCTGCGCCAGGCGGCCCTGGACTGCCGCTTCCGCCCCTAAGCCGCCCTCCCAGCCCAGGTGACCGGTCGCCCTACCCGGGGAGCATCGCCCTCCTTCGCGGGGCCCGAGCCAGGCGTGGGGGTTGCAGGCCGGCGCCACAGCCTCAGGACACCGCGACCTCTGCTCCTGGGAGCGCGCCGAATGCCAGATGGGGCTGCTGTCGCAGGCCGTGCAGCCGCAGCCCCGCTGGAGGGCAGGGTCCGGCTGGGCGTTGGGGTCCTGGCAGAGACCGCGGCGAGGGCAGGAGCAGGTGCACTGGCCACTGCACACGCGCCGCCAGGCTGCCGGACTCCGCGGGGGCTCCCCCTGGTGGCAGCCGGCTCCGGAGCCGCGGGAGGGCGGTGCCCAGTCCCCAGCCAGGCGGCAGCGCCAAGCTCCTTCCCCGCTTGGGGGAGTGGACGTGGCCCAGCAGCCGGAGTGCCTTACTAGTGAAAAAGCTGGGCTTGGAGTTGCCACGGGGTGAGGTGTGGAAGCCTAGGGGGCTCTGCCTGGACCTTCTGGGTGTCCTCCTGTGACTTCAGGTTCCTCACCTGTCTCAGAGGTGAGGATGGGCTGCTATGGCAGGGTTGTTTGGAGTATTAAGCCAGATAGTCCCAGTAAAGCCCCATTAGCCCCCCCGGCCTCTGGATTTTTTTTTTTATTATTTTTCTGGCTTTCTTACGAAACTTTCCGGGATGTGTCCAGGTGTTCAATCCGGAAGGCTGGACACTCTCCCTTGGCGTTGCGGTTCCTTCCAGACGCCCCCTCTTCTTAGGCTCTTTTCAAGCGCACGCACGGCAACATGTGCTCTACCAAGAGCGCTTCACAGATTTTCCTGTGGGTCTAAAACCAGAACGCTTTCTTCCCTGACCCCTGCCCTTATATCACCCCAACCCCAAGTCTTTTGGCAGAGCCGGCTACAGACTCGAGTGTCAGTCTAATGTTTGTTCCCTAAGGTCTCCCCCAGCCTCTTAGGACGGCGTTAGGGTTAGGATTCGGGTTCGGGTGCGCCTGCGCCGGCGCTGCGCGCCCCTCTGCGCCTGCGCCGGCTCTGTGCCTTTACTAGGGCGGAGATGTGTTCTCTTAGGCACAGACCTGAAGAGCGACGCAAGGGCGGAGCTGAGTTTTCCTCTGCACAGACTTCGGAGATACAGCGAAGACGGAGCAGTGTTCTCCTCAGCACAGACCCGGGCTGGCGGGCGCCGGACGGGGGCACAGCGAGGGCGGAGCTGCGTTCTGCTCAGCACAGACCAGGAGAGCATCGCGAGGGCGGAGCTGAGTTTTCCTCTGCACAGACTTCGGAGATACAGCAAAGGCGGAGCAGTGTTCTCCTCAGCACAGACCCGGGAGGGCCCGGGGCACTTCGAGGGCGGAGTTGTGTTCTGCTCAGCACAGATCTTGGGGACACTGCCTCGCTTTGGGACAACTCGGGGCCACATCGATGGTGAGTAAAATCCTTCCTGTTTGCAGCCCTGAATAATCAGGGTCAGAGACCAGTAAGAAGGGTTCAGTGTGGAAAATGGGAAACCAAAAGCCCCTCTGAATCCTGCCCACCGAGGTTCTCCCCAGCCAAGGCGAGGCGGCTGCAGTGCGAGATCCACACCGCAGCCTCAGAAGACAAATGCAGCATTCCTAATGCAGACATGACACCCAAAATATGACACCCCCATTGCTCATGTAACAAGCACCTGTAATGCTAATGCACTGCCTCAATACAAAAATATTAATATAAGATCCGCAATTCCCTCGCTGCCGTGCAGTCCTAAGACAGCGATCACAACAATCAACGTTGACATAGTCAATACAAACGTAGTAACGAACCTAGGGTTAAGGTCGGTGTTAGGGTTAGGGGTTAGGGGTTAAGTTTAGGGTTAGGGGTTGGAGATAGGGGTTGGGGTCAGAGTTAGGGATTAGGAGTCAACGTTTAGAGTTAGAGGTTAAGAGAGGTTAGGGGTTAGGGATTAGGGGTTATGGTTGTGTTAGGGTGAGGGTGAGGGTTGTGGTTAGGGGTTAGGGTTAAGTGTTAGGGGTTAGGGGTTAGGGTTAGGGTCAGGGGTTAGGGGTCAGCGTCAGGTGTTAGGGGTCAGGGTCAGTGGTCCCACTCTGTGGGTTGTCTGTTTACTCTGCTGACTGTTCCCTTTGCCATGCAAAAGCTTTTTAGTTTAATTAAGTCCCAGCTATTTGTCTTTGTTTTTATTGCATTTGCATTTGGGTTTTTGGTCATGAAACACTTGTCTATGCCAATATCTAGAAGGGTTTATCCAGTGTTATCTTCTAGAATTTTTATAGTTCAGGAATTAGGTTTAAGTTCTTAATCCATCTTGAGTAGATTTTTGTATAAGGTGAGAGATGAGAATGCAGTTTTATTCCCCTACATGTGACTCGCCAATTATCCCGACATCATGTGTTGAAAAGGGTGTCCTTTCCCCACTTTATGTTTGGTTTACTTTGTCGAAGATCAGTTGGCTGTAAGTATTTGGGTTAATTTCTGGGTTCTCTCTTCTGTTCCATTGGTCTATGTGCCTATTTTTAAACCAGTACCATGCTGTTTTGGTAAATATGGCTTTATTGTACAGTTTGAAATCAAGTAGTGTGATGCCTCCGTTTGTTTTTTTTGCTTAGCCTTGGTTTGGCTACATGGCTCTCTTTTGGTTCCATATTAATTTTAGAATTGTTTTTGTAATTCTGTGAAGAATGACGGTGGTATTCAGATGGGGATTGCATTGAATTTGTTCGTTGCCTTTAACAGAATGGTAGTTTTCACAATATTGGTTGTACCCATCCGTGACCATGGGGATGGGTTTCCATTTGTTTGTGTCATCTATGATTTATTTTCTTTCTTGTTTTTTTTTTTTTTTTTTTTTTTATTCAGAGGGACTTTCGCTCTTTTCGCTGAGGTGGGAGTGCAATGGTATGATCTTGACTCACTACAACTTCTGCCTCCCGGGTTCAAGCGATTCTCCTGCTTCAACATCCCAAGTAGCTGGGATTATAGGCATGCGCCAGTGTGCTTGACTCCATCTATGATTTCTTTCAGCAGTGTTTTGTAATTTTTATTGTAGAGGTCTTTTGATTCCTTTGCGAGGTATATTCCTACGTTTTTTTTTGTTTGTTTGTTTGATTTTTTGCAGCTATTGTAAAAGGGGTTGAGTTCTTGATGTGATTCTCTGCTTGGTAGCTGTTGATGTATAGAAGAGCTACTGATTTGTGTCCATTAATCTTGTATCTGGAAACTTTGCTGAATTCTTTTATCAGTTCTAGCAGCTTTCTAGAGGAGTCCGTAGGGTTTTCAAGGCAAAAGATCATATCGTCAGCAACCAGTGACAGTTTGACTTCCTCTTTACCGATTTGGATTTCCTCTATTTCCTTCTTTTGTCTGATTGCTCTGGCTAGGAATTCCAGTACTATGTTGAAGAGGAGTCGTGAGAGTAGGCTCCTCATCTTGTTCCAGTTCTCAAAGGGAATGCTTTCACCTTTTCCGCAGTCAGTATTATGTTGGCTGTGGGTTTGCATAGATGGCTTTTATTACCTTAAGGTATGTCCCTTGTATGCCTATTTTGCAGAGAGCTTTAATCATAAAGCAATGCTAGATTTTGTCGAATGCTTTTTCTGCATCTGTTGATATAATCATGTAGTTTTTCTTTGAATTCTGTTTATTTGGTGTATCACATTTATTGGCTTGCATATGTTAAACCATTCCTGTATCACTTGTATGAAACCCACTTGATCATGGTGGATTATCTTTTTGATATGTTGTTGGATTCAGTTACATAGTATTTTGTTAAGGATTTTGGCATCTGCGTTCATCAAGGATATTTGTCTGTAGTTTTCTTTTTTGGTTATGTCCTTTCATGGTTTTGGTATTAGGGTGACGCTGGCTTCATAGAATGAATCAGGGAGGGTTTCTTCTTTCTGTCTTGTGGAATAGTGTGAAAGGATTGGTATCATTTCTTCTTTGAATGTAAGAAGACATTCTTTGAAAGTCTGGTAGAATTCTGTTGTGAATCTCTCTGGTCCTCGGCTTTTTTTGTTGGTAATTTTAAAATTACCATTTCAATCTTGCTGCTTGCTTTATTGGTCTGCTTGGGGTATCTAATTCTTCCTGATTTAAGCTAGGAGGGTTGTATTTTTCCAGGAATTTATCCAACTTTTCTAGGTTTTCCAGTTTATGTGTCAAAAGGTGTTAATGGTACCCTTGAATAATCTTTAATATTTCAGTGGTTTCATTTGTAATATCCCCTGTTTCATTTCTTAGTGAGGTTAGTTGGATTTCCTCTTTCCTTTTCTTGGTTAATCTTGCTAATGGTCTATCAATTTTATTTATCTTTTGAAATAACCAATTTTTTGTTTTATTTATGTTTGTATTTTTTTCTTGTTGTTGTTGTTGTGTTAATTTCATTTAGTTCTGCTCGATCTTGGTTATTTCCTTTGTTTGGTGGGATTGGGTTTGACTTGTACCTGCTTCTCTAGTTCCCTGAGATGTGAACTTAGATTGTCTGTTTGTGCTTTTTCAGACTTTTTGACGTAGGTGTTTAGGGCTAGAAACTTTCCTCTTAGCACTGCCTTTGCTGTATCCCAGAGGTCTTGATAGGTTGTGTCATCCAGTTCGAAGAAATTTTTACATTTTACATATCCATCTTGATTTCGTTTTTCACCCAATGCTCATTCTGTGAGGAACCACCAAATTGTTTTCCACATCAAGTGCATCATTTTCTATTCCTAGCAGCCAGTTCATGAGGGCTCCAATTTCTCCACTTCCTTAGCAACATTGATTTTCTGTGTCGTTGTTATGGAAGCCTTACTAGTGGATGAAAAGTGGCATCTCATTTGGGTTTTGTCTTGCATTTTATTAATGAATAACCGTGTTTAGCATCTTTTCTTGTCCTTCTTAGACATTTGTGTATCTTTGGAGAAATGTCTATTCAAGTCCTTTGCCTATTTTTTTATTGAGATGTTAGAAATTCTGTTGTTGAATTGTGGGATATTAAGCTTTTATCAGATACACATTTTGATTTTATCAGATACATATTTTCTCACATACTATGGGTAGACTTTTTACTCCCTTGATAGTATCCTTTGATGCATAAGGGTTTTTATTTTGATTAAATCTAATTTACATGTATTTTCTTTTGTTATCTGTGCTTTTCTGTAATATTTCAAAATACACTTAAAACTCAAAGATCATAAAGGTTTACCTTGTGTTTTCTTCTAAGAGTTACATATTTTTAGTCCTTACAGTTAAGTCTTTTATTAATTTAGAATTAATTTTTGTATATACTGCAAGGTAGGGGTCTAATTTCTTTCTTGTGCACTTACATTCAGCTGTTGAAGAGACTCTTCTTTCCTCCCTTGACTAGACTTGGCCACCTTGTTGAACAGTCATTGACCATATAAGTGAGGACTAATTTGTAGTATCTCAAATCTGTTCTGTTCTATTGGTCTAAAAGTCTATTGGTCTTATGCCGGTACCACATTCTCTTGATGACTGTAGATTTGTAGTAGGCTGTGAAACTGAAAAATGTGAGTTTTCCAATATTGTTTTTCAAGACTGTTTTGTCTGTCAGATCCTTTGAATTTTTGTATGAATTTTAGAACGAGTTTCTTTGTTTCTGCAAAAATGCCTTAGGAATTTTGATGGTATTGCATTGAATCTGTAGATTACTTTAGATGATACTGTCATCTTAACAATGTTATCTTACAACCCATGAACACAGAATGTCTTTCCAGTTATTTCCACTCTCTTTAGCTGTTATCAGCAACGTTTTGTGTATACCACCATGGTTAGATTTATGCCTGAATAACTTATTCTTTGATGCTATTATAAATGGAATTTTTAAAATGTTTTCATAGTTCTTTACAACTATATGGAAATATAGCTCATTTGCCTATGTTTGTTTTGCATCCTGCCTCTTTCATTAGTTATAATCGGTTTTGTGTTTTGTTTGGAGCTTTATACCCATAAGATCATGTGTAGATATAATTTTACTTCTATTTTTCATTTCTAATTTAGATGCCTTTTATTTCTTTGTCTTGCCTAATTGCTCTGGCTAGAACTGCCAGTGCTACAATTGAACACAAGTGGTGAATGCACCATCCTTGTCTTGTTCTACATGTTAGGAAAACAGCTTTCAGTGTTTCATCATTGATCATGATATTAACTGTTGGCTTTTTATACATCCCATTGTCATGTTGCAGAAGTTCCCTTCCATGCATAGTTTATTGAGTATTTTTATTATAAAAGGGTGTTGTATTTCATCAATGTTTTTTTCTGCATCAATGGAAATAATCACGTGCTTATTCATTTTCCTGTTACAGTTTATTACACTGATAGGTTTTTTATATGTTGAGCCATGCTTGCATTTTGGGGATAAATCTCACAGGGTGATAGTTTACAATCCTTTGATTATACAGTATTGCTGCTAGTATTTTGTTAGTATTGCTAGCATTTTGCTGAAATTTTTGCTTATATATTCATAAGGGATATTGTGCTGTAGTTCTCCTTTTTGTGCTCTCTTTGGCTTTGGGATAAGGATAATGCTGTTATCAAAAAATGAATTAGCAAGTATTCCTTCTTCATATATTTTGTTGGAAGAGTTTGAGAAGAAATGGTATTAATTCTTCTTTAAATGTTAGGTTGACTCAACAGTTAATGCAGCTATTTGGTCATAAATGTTTCCTTGTTAATCGCTTTTGATTACTAATTCAATCTCCTAGGTTATAGGTCTATTCAGATTTTCTCTTTCTTCTTGAGCCACTTTGGTACTTTGTGTCTTTCTAGCGATTCGTCCATTTCATCCAGGGCACCTAATTTTTTGTTAGACAGTTGTTCACACTATACTCCTGTAATCCTTTTGTATTTCTGTAAAGTTCGTAGTAATGGCTCTGCTTTCATTTATTGTTTTAAAAATTAGTCTTCCATGTTTTGCTCAGTCAACATAGTGAAAGGCTTGATCTTTCAAAGAATCTGTGTTCATTCTACTGCTCTCCAACCTTCTATTTTATTGATTTATGCTCTAATTATGCTCTTCATTATTTCTTTAATTCTGCTAGCTTTGCATTCAGTCCTTTTTTGTTTTCTTCCACTGCCTTTAGGTATAGAGTGAGGATATTGATTTGAGATTTTTTTCTTAAATGTAGTTGTTTATATCCATATATTTTCCACTTTCACTGCATTCAATAAGTTTCGGTATGTTTTGTGTTTATTTTAATTTGTCTCAAGATATTTTATAATGTTGCTTGTGATTTATTTTTTCACTCACTGGTAGTTGAAGGCTGTATTGTTTAATTTCCACATTTTTGTGAATTTTCCAGTTTTCACTTATTTATTTGTTGTTTCTTCCTTTGTGGTTGTAAATTATATTTTGTATGATTTCAAACTTTTAAAAGTGATTAGGACATATTTTGTGGACGAAGATATGGCCTATCCTAGAGAAAGTTCCATATACACTTGAAAAGAATGTATATTCTGCTGTTGTTGGATGGACTGTCCTGTATATGTGTATTATCTCTCAGTGGCTTCTACTGCTGTTTATGTCTTGTATTTCTCATGAACTTCTGTCTGGTTTTTCTATCCATTAAATAAAATGAGGTACTGAAGTGTCCAACTGTGACTATAGAACTGTGGGTTTATCCTCTCAATCCTGTTAATTATTTCAGCTTTACTGAGGTGTAATAGAGAAATAAAAATGGTACATGTGATGCGTTTATATGCACATTCTGAAGTGATTACCAAAATGGAGTCAGTGAACATGTTAATTACCTCACAGAATAGTTACCTTTCTGTGTGCATGTGTGGGATAAGAAAACTTAACTCTATCCCCTGTGACTGCAGAGTGGCCATTCCAGCTGCTCCAGGCTCCAGCAGAGGAAGACCGGGGCAGGTGGCACCACCAGGGGGGCCCTCAGGCCTGGCGCGCATGCATTCCAGAGGCCACCAAGACCATGCTCCGCTGCCTGGCTGCCCAAGCTGCAGTCGCCCTCTGTGTGCAGGCAGCAGCTGCCTGGCAACCCCCGAGCACGCTCGCGCTCCCAGTCTCGCAGAACCAGGGCCTGGTGTCCCAGTGGCTGCGGCCAAGCCAGGCATTCTGCCCGGCGGCAGCTGCACAGGAGCGAGAACTGAGAACCCGCAGCTCAACCCCACACATGGTGACTGCCGAGTGCCCATGGCAGCGACTCTGATCTCCCTCAGGTGGAGGAATGGTTGGGAGGCACGGCCTGGGGGCCCTCAGGTTGGGCACGCTGGTGATCCTGAGGCCGTCCAGGCCATGCACCTCTAGCCCGCCTGGGCACCCAAGATGCAGTCGCCTTCTGTGTGCAGGCAGCAGCCTCCAGGCAACTCCCGAGCCCACCCGCTCTCCCTACATCTCGGAAGCAGGGCCAGATGTCCCTGTGGCTGCGGCCAATCCAGGCGGTCTGCCCTGCAGCAGCTGCACGGGGTCAGGAATCGGCCCTCAGCCCCATCTCCGGTGGCTGCAGAGGGCCCCTGGCTAGAGGTCTCGAGCTCTGGCAGAGGAGGGGCCGGGCGGGGGTAGGGTCCGGCTTGACCATTTGGAATTACAATACACTTCACTCATCAACCACAGAACATACACTGGAGTATCATCTGCGTGCAGATGAGTATACTGCTCAAAGCAATTTACAGATTCAATACTTTTCCCATCAAACTACTAATGTCATTTTTCACAAAATAGAAAACATCAAAAATTTAAATAGAACCTAAAAGGAGTCTGAATAGACAAGCCAAAGCAATACTAAAGCTAGAGACATAGGCGAGAGACATCATATTATATCACTTCAAACAATACTAGAAGACTATAGTAATCAAAACAACATGGCACTGGTAGAAAAACAGACACATAGACCAATGGAACAGACTAGAGTACTAGAAACTAAGCCAACATGCCTGCAACCATCACAACTTTAACAAAGTTGACAAAAGTAAGCAATAGGAGAAAGACTTTTTATTTAATAAATAATCCGGGGATAACTGGCTAGTCATATGCAGAAGAATAAAACAAGACCCCCATATTTCACCAAATACAAAAATTAGCTTAAGATGGATTAAAGAGTTAAATGTAAAATCTCAAGCTATAAAACGCCTACAAAAAACCTAGGAAATACTTTTCTTGATAATGGTCTTGGCAAATAATTTATGGCTAAGTCCTCAAAAGCAATTGCAACTAAAACAAAAATTGACAAGAGAGATTTAATTAAACTGAAAAACTTTTGCACAACAAGAGAAACTATCAAACTACATCGCCTACCGGGAGGGACGTGCCCTCGCTCCCAGGTGAGTGGGAACCTGCACTCTGGGCGGGTTGCGCAGTGGCCTCTGGCACCTCTTGTTGGCAGCGTCGCCCTTTCAGGCAAAGGGCAGGCACGGGGGGACGGGCAGCGGGCCAGGCCCAGGCGATTCCTTTGCCAGGGGCTGGGCAGGTGCGGAGAGGGGCGGAGCGGTGCTGCCCTGGGTGAGGGAACCTCCCGCTCTGGACGGTTCGCCGCCCCTGCCCCAGGAGGGCGCTGCAGGAGCTGAGTGGGGAAGGGGAGGGACGAGGGGACGCAGGCCAGGCCAGGTGGCCCCTTAGACCTGGGTGATGTAGGAGGGTCTGTGGGAGACCAGAGAGGACCCGGAGCAGAAACCGGGAACTGATACCTCTTGCTGAATGTTTGTCCTCTTGCTGAAGTTTGAAAGTCAGTTATTTCATTAAAGTTTAATTTTATTATAAAAATAACAACTACTAAAAATTCCCTGTAGTCACTGGAATGATAAATTTTGGTGCAGTTTCAGCATAACAATCTTTGGAGTTTTTAGATATTCTAATTATTCAAATTGCGGCCATGTTTCAAAATATATGCCATATATTTTCATGACATCCACCTCTGCGTCCCTGTGTCCCGCATCCGCATCTGTGTCCCTGCTGGCTCAGGAAACGAGCTTCTTCCTCCTTCCGCAGACTCGGATCAGGCTGTCCTCCCTGCGGCGCCTGAAGCGGTCATGGAGACAACCTGCCTTGGAATAGCCCGAGAAAGCCTGGCCTATGCCCTGTGCTCAGCGTGGTGTCCGGGCTCGTGCCCCTCAGCCCCGCACAAAGCAGTGTGGCAGGTGTGGAAGGACCCAGCACCGGGCAGCGGTGAGCTGATGGATGCTCCAGGGATGTGGGGCTGCTGGCAGTCAAGAAGCCATTGCCAAATTCCATGGCATAATTTTGGATATTTTTCCCTTATATTTTTGTGTAAGGCTTTCAGACTTACACATTTGGAGTTTTTAAAAAAATATAGTATAAACTACAATTCTGACTTCTATATTTTACATGTTGATAGCAAGTCTTCATACCGTTTTTTGTTAAAGGGGGCTATTCGGTCTCCATAGGTTGGCCTTTGCACCCTTGTTGAAGATCATTTTGACCATATATACAAGGCTTTTGTGGAGAGGGGTGTCTCTATTATTTACTATGTCTACATGACTTGATTTAATACATTTCTTTTTAGATTTTCTCCTTTTTAGTTTTTGAGACAGGTTCTCTGTCATCCATGCTGGGGTGCACTGGTGCGACCATGGCTCACTGCAGCCTTGCTCTCCCAGGCTTAAACAATCCTCTCACCTCCGCCTCTGGAATAGCTGAGACTACAGGCTCATGTCACATTGCCAGGTTAATTTTAATTTTTTTTTTTTTTTTTTGTAGCGATAGGTGTTTTCACTATGATGCCCAGTGTGGTTTGAACTCCTGGGTTCAAGGAATCCTCCTACCTCAGCCTCACAAATTGCTGAGGTTACACGTGTAAGTCATAGAACCTGGCCTCAAAATACCACATTTGAAAAGAGTTCAACCGCACTGCAATTAGTTTTTGATTTAAAAAATGTGAGGGCTCCCCACTTGACATTCTTTTACCAGTTTAATTGACTATTTTCAGTCTTGAGATTTCATAGGTTTTAGAATTTTATATTTCTGCAAGTAAATATTGTTATGATTTATATAGCAATTGCATTTAATCTGTTGTTGATTTCATTAGTATAGACTTAAGAATATTGTTTTCTAATTTATGAATATGGGATATCTTTCAATTGTCTAATCTAAAAATATAGAATATCTTCACCATTGTTTGTGACTTTTCTTCAGCAGCATCTTGCAACTTCTAGTATACTAGTCTTACATCTCTTTGCTTGTTTATTCCAAAGTATATTCTTCTTAATTCTGTTTTCAATGGAATTTTAAAAACTTGGATTGTACATTGTAATGAAGAGAAACACAATTTTGTATTCTGCAATTTTGCTACACGCAACTATTAGTTCTAACAGGTACTGTTTTCAGCATATAGGATTTTTTGTATATAACATCATATCATAAGTAACAGGTAATTTTACTTCTTCCTTTAGAATGTGGATCTTTTCTGTCCTTCGTTGCCTAGTTGTTTTGCCAGGACCTTCACTGCTATTTTTGAATAGATGTGGCAACAGTGAATATCTTGCCTTATTATTAATCTTAGAGGATAAACTTTCCACACTTCAGGATTCAGTATAATATTAGTGATGATTGTTTTTGTTTTTTTGTTTTTGTTTTTGTTTTTTTTTTTTGAGATAGGATCTTGCTCTGTCACCCAGGTTGGAGTGCAGTGGTATGATCTGGGCTCACAGCAACCTCCACCTCCCGAGTTCAAGCTACTCTCATGCCTCAGCCTCCCTGATAGCTGGGACTGCAGGCACACACCACAAATTCCAGCTAATGTTAACAGTTTTTGTAGAGACAGGGATTCACCATGTTGGTCAGGCAGGTCTGGAACTCCTGACCTAAAATCATCCACCCACCACAGCCACCCAAACTGCTGGGACTATAGGCATGAGCTGTTTAACCCAGTTGGTGATGAGTTATTTACATATCTTTGTTATGTTAGTTTCCTTTTATTTCTAGTTTATTGAGTGTTTTTTATCTTGAAAAGATGACTAATATTGTCAGTTGACTTTTCTGCATTATTTGAGATGATTGTGTGGTTTATGTCTTTTACTCTGTTAATATGATATATTAAATTGATTGATTTAAACTCTCATTCCAATATGGCCAAATAGGAAGAGCTCTGGTCTGCAGCTCCCAGTGTGATCAATGCAAGATGGGTGATTTCTGCATTTCCAACTGAGGTACCTGATTCATCTCATTGGAACTGGTTGGACAGTGAGTTCATCCCATGGAGAGTGAGCTGAAGCAGGGGAGGGCATCAACTCACTCAGAAAGTGCAAGGGGTTTGGGGGATTTTCTTTTCCTAGCCAAGGGAAGGCATGACAGACTCTACCTGGAAAAACAGGACACTCTCACCCAAATACTGCACTTTTCACAGAGTCTTAGCACCTGGCAGACCAGGAGATTCTCTCCTGTGCCTGGTTCATTGGGTCCCACACCCATAGAGCCTTGCTCACTGCTAGCACAGCAGTCTGAGATTAACCTTCATGCTGCAGCTGAGCATGTGGAGCTGAATCCGCAATTTTTTAGGCTTGAGTAAGTAAACAAAGTGGCCAGGAAGCTTTAACAGGGTAGAACCACTCACAGCTCAGCAAAGCCTACTGCCTTTATAAACTCCACCTCTGAGGGCAGGGCATAGCTGAATAAAAGGCAGCAGAAACTTCTGCAGACTTAAACATCCCATCTGACAGCTCTGAAGAGAGCAGTGGTTCCCCTGGCATGGTGTTTGAGCTCTGAGAATGGACATACTGCCTCCTCAAGTGGGTCCCTGAACCCCATGTAGCCTAACTGGGAGACACCTCCTAGTAAGGGCCAACAGACACCTCATACAGGTGGGAGACCCTCTTCAATGAAAATTCCAGGGAAGGATCAAGCACCAATATTTGCTGTTCTGCAGCCTCCTCTGTTGATACCCAGGCAAACAGGGTCTGGAGTGGACCTTCAGCAAACTCCAACAGACCTGCAGCTGAGGGACATGACTGTTAGAAGGAAAACTAACAAACAGAAAGGAATAGCATCAGCATAAACAAAAAGGACTTCCACATCAAAACCCCATCTGTAGGTTACCATCATCAAAGACCAAAGGTAGATAAAACCACAAAGATGGGAATAAACCAGAGCAGAATAGCAGAAAATCTTAAAAACCTGAGCACCTCTTTTCCTCCAAAGGATTGCAGCTCCTCACCAGCAACAGAACAAAGCTGGAGGGAGAATGACTTTGATGAGTTGACAGAAGGAGGCTTCAGAAGGCTGGTAATAACAAATTCTCCGAGCTAAAGGAGCATGTTCGAATACATCGCAAGGAAGCTAAAAACCTTGAAAAAAGGTCAGACAATGGCTAACTAGAATAAGTGTAGAGAATACCTTAAGTATTCTCTTAAGGTATTCTTAAGAATACCTTAAGTGTAGAGAATACCTTAAATGACCTTATGGAGCTGATAACCATGGCACAATAACTTTGTGACACATGCACAATCTTCAATAGTTGATTCAATCCAGTGGAAGAAAGGATATCAGTGATTGAAGATCAAATTAATAAAATAAAATGAGAATAAAAGTTTAGAGTAAAAAGAGTGAAAAGAAACTAACAAAGCCACCAGGAAAAATGGGACTATGTGAAAACACCAAATCTAATTTTGCTTGGTGTACCTAAATGTGACAGAGAGAATGGAACCAAGTTGGAAAGCACTCCTTAAGATATTATTCAGGAGAATTTTCCCAACATAGCAAGGGAGGCCAACCTTCAAATTCAGGAAATACAGAGAGCACCACAAAGATACTTCTGGATAAGGGCAACCCCAAAATATTAATTGTTAGATTCACCAGGGTTGAAATGAAGGAAAAAATGTTAAGGGCAGCCAGAGAGAAAGGTCGGGTTCCCCACAAGTGGAAACCCATCGGACTAACAGCAGATCTCTCAGGAGAAACCCTAGAAGCCAGAAGAGTGTGGGGGCCAATATTCAACATTCTTAAAGAAAAGAATTTTCAGCCCAGAATTTCATATCCAGCTAAACTAAGTTTCATAAGTGAAGGAGAAATAAAATCCTTTACAGACAAGCAAGTTCTGAGAGATTTTGACACCATCTGGCCTGCCTTAAAAGAGCTCCTGAAGGAAGCACTAAACATGGAAAGGAACTACTGGTACCAGCCACTGCAAAAAGTATGCCAAATTGTAAATACCATAGATACTATGAAGAAGCTGCATCAATTAACAGGAAAAACAGTGAGCTAACATAACAATGACAGGATCAAATTCACACATAACATTATTGACCTTAAATGTAAATGGTCTAGATGCCTCAATAAAAAGACATAGACTGTCAAATTGGATAAACAGTCAAGACCCATCAGAGTGCTGTATTCAGGAAACCCATCTCACATGCAGAGACACACATAGGCTCAAAATAAAGGGATGGAGGAAGATCGACCAAGCAAATGGAAAGCAAAACAAATTAAAAATTTAAAAAAAGCATGGATTGCCATCTCAGTCTCTGATAAAACAGAATTTAAACCAACGAAGATCAAAAGACACAAAGAAGGCCATCACATAATGGTAAAAGGATCAATTCAGCAAGAAGAGCTAACTACCATAAATATATATGCACCCAGTATAGGAGCACCCAGATTCATAAAGTAAGTCCTTATATACCTACAAACAGACTTAGACTCCCACAAAATAATAATGGGAGACTTTAACACTCCACTGTCAATATTAGATAGATCAACAAGACAGAAGGTTAACAAGGATATCCAGGGCTTGAACTCAGCTCTGCACCAAGCAGACCTAAGGGAAATCTACAGAACTCTCCACCCCATATCAACAGAATAAACATTCTTCTCAGCACCACATCACACTTATTCTAAAATTGATCACATAATTGAAAGTAAGCACTCCTCATCAAATGTAAAAGAATAGATGTCAAAAAAAACTCTCTCAGATCACAGTGCAATCAAATTAGAACTTAGGATTAAGAAACTCACTCAAAACGGCACAAATACATGGAAACAGAACAACCTGCTCCTGAATGGCTACTGGGTAAATAACGAAATGAAGGCAAAAATAAAGATGTTCTTTGAAACCAGTGAGAACAAAGACAAAAAACACCAGAGTCACTGAGACACGTCTAAAGCAGTGTGTAGAGGGAAATTTATAGCATTAAATGTCCACAAGAGAAAGGAGGAAAGATCTAAAATCGACAGCCCCACATCACAATTAAAAGAACTAGAGAAACAAGAGCAAACACACTCAAAATTAAGCAAAAGGCAAGAAAGATCAGAGCCGAACTAAAGGAGATAGAGACACAAAAAACCCTTAAAAAAATCAATGAATTTAGAAGCTGATTTTTTGAAAAGATCAACAAAATTGTTAGACCACTAGCAAGACTAATAAAGAGGGAAAAAGACAAGAATCAAATAGCACAATAAAAAAAGATAAATGCTATATCATCACTGATCCCACAGAAATACAGACTACCATCAGAGAATACTATAAACTCTCTATACAAATAAACTAGAAAATCTAGAAGAAATGGATAAATTCCTGGACACATACACCCTCCCAAGACTAAACCAGGAAGAAGTTGAATCTCTGAATTCAGACCAATAACAGGCTCTGAAATTGAGGCAATAATTAATAGCATACCAACAAAAAAATATCCAGGACTAGATGGATTCACAGCTGAATCGTACCAGAGGTACAAAAAGGACCTGGTACCATACCATTCCTTCTGAAACTATTCCAATCATTAGAAAATGAGGAAATCCTCCCTAATTCATTTTATGGGACCAGTATCATCCTGATACCAAACCCTGGCAGACACAAAATAGAAAAAGAGAATTTTAGACCAATATCCTTGATGAACATCATTGTGAAAATCCTCAATAAAATACTGGCAAATGGAATCCAGCAGCACATCAAAAAGTTTATCCACTGTGATCAAGTAGTCTTCATCCCTGGAATGCAAGGCTGGTGCATCATACACAAAATAATAAATTTAATCCATCACACAAACAGAATCAATGACAAAAGTCACATGACTGTCTCCATAGATATAGAAAAGGCCTTCGACAAAATTCAAGAGTCTTTCCTGCTAAAAACTCTCAATAAACTACATATTGATGAAATGTATCTCAAAATAATAAGAGCTATTTACGACAAACCCACAGCCAATATCATACTAAATCAGTAAAACTGGAACCATTCTCTTTCAAAAAACGACACAAGACAAGAATGCCCTCTCTCATCTCTCCTATTCAAAATAGTGTTGGAAATTCTGACCAGGGCAATCAGGCAAGAGAAGGAAACAAAGGTATTAAATTAGGAAGTCAAATTATCTCTGTTTGCAGATGACATGGTTGTATATTTAGAAAACCTCATCATCTCAGCCCAAAATCACCTTAAGCTGATAAGCGACTTTAGCAAAGTCTCAGGATAAGAAATCAATATGCAAAAATCACAAGCATTTCTATACACCAATAACAGACAAACAGAGAGGCAAATCATGAGTGAACTCCCATTCACAAATGCTACAAAGAGAATAAAATACCTTGGGATACATCTTACAAGGGATGTGAAGGACCTCTTCAAGGAAAACTACAAATCACTACTCAACGAAATAAAAGAGGACACAAACAAACGGAAGAACATTCCATGCTCATGGATAGGAATAATCAATATTGTGAAAATGGTCATACTGCCCTAGGTAATTTACAGATTCAATGCCATCCCCATCAAGCTAACAATGACTTTTTCACAGAATTAGAAAATACTACTTTAAAGTTCATATGGAACGGAAAAAGAGCCCATATTGCCAGACAATCTAAGCAAAAAGAACAAAGCCGGAGGCATCACACTACCTGACTTCAATCTATACTTCAAGGCTACAGTAACCAAATAGCCTGGTACTGATATCAAAACAGATCTATAGACCAATGGAACAGAACAGAGGCCTCAGAAATAACACCACACATCTACAACCATCTGATCTTTGACAAACCTGACAAATACAAGCAATGGAGAAAGGATTCCCTATTTAATAAGTGGTGCTGTGAAAACTGGCTAGCCATATGTAGAAAGCTGAAACTGGATTCCTTCCTTACACCTTATACACAAATTAATTCAACAGGGATTAAAGACTTAAGTGTTAGGCCTAAAACCATAAAAACCCTAGAATAAATCCTAGGCTACACCATTCAGGACATAGGCATGGGCAAAGATTTCATGACTAAAACACCAAAAGCAATGGCAAAAAAAGCCAGAATAGAGAAATCAGATCTAATTAAACTAAAGCGCTTCTGCACAGCAAGAGAAACTACCAACAGCATGAACAGACAACCTACAGAATGGGAGAAAATTGTTGGCAATCTATCCATCTGACAAAGGGCTAATATCCAGAATCTTCAAAAAACTTAAACAAATTTACAAGAAAAAAACACCATCAAAAAGTGTGCAAAGGATATGGACAGACACTTCTCAAAAGAAGACATCTATGCAGCCAACAGACACATGAGAAAATGCTCATCATCACTGGTCATCAGAGAAATGCAAATCAAAACCACAATGAGATACAATCTCATGCCAGTTAGAATGGCGATTATTTGAAAGTCAGGAAACAACAGATGCTGGAGAGGATGTGGAAAAATAGGAAGGCTTTTACACTGTTGGTGGGATTGTAAATTAGTTCCACCATTGTGGAAGACAGTGTGGCCATTCCTCCAGGATCTAGAACTAGAAATACCATCTGACCCAGCGATCCCATCACTGGGTGTATACCCTAAGGAGTATAAATAATGCCACTATAAAGACACACGCACACGTATGTTTATTGCAGCACTATTCACAATAGCAAAGACTTAGAACCAACCCAAATGTCCATCAATGATAGAACTGATTAAGAAAATGCAGCAAGTATATACCATGGAATAGTATGCAGCCATAAAAACGGATGAGTTTTTGTCCTTTGCAGGGACTTGGATGAAGCCGGAAACCATCATTTTCAGCAAACTATCACAAGGACAGATAACCAAACAGCACATGTTCTCACTCATAGGTGGGAATTTACCAATGAGAACACTTGGACACAAGGCAGGTAACATCACACAACAGGGCCTGTCAGGGGCTGGAGGGCTAGAGGAGAGATAGCAGTAGGAGAAATATCTAATGTAAATGATGAGTTGATGGGTGCAGCAAAACAGCATGGCACATGTAAACCTATGTGACAAATGCGCACGTTGTCCACATGTACCCTAGAACTTAAAGTATAATAACAAAAAAAAAAACCAAATAGATTGATTTACATGTGTTGAGCAATACTTACATTGGAGAGATAACTCCTTCTTCGTCATGGTGTATAATGCTTGCAATATATAATTGAATTTGGTGTTCTAATGTTCCGAGGAGAATTTTTACATCAATAGTCAACAGGAAAATTGATTTGTAGTTGTATTTTTTTTCCTTAGTGTCTTTGTGGGGTTCGGTGTTGTGTTAATGCTGGGCTCATAAAATAAGGTGGAAATTGTTTTCTCTTTTTCATTTTTCTGAAGTAGTTTAAGAAGGGTTGGTGTTAACCCTGCTTTAACATTTTGAAAAACAATATTTAATGAAGTGATCCGTGCCTGGGCTTTTTGAGGGGAGGTTGTTGTTAATACTTATATGTATATTCAGATCTTTTTATGGTTTATTTTTAGTATAATCTATATTTCTAGACATTTGTGTATTTCTCTTAGCTTATCACATTTTTTGGCATATACTTGGAATTAAAACTTTATAATCTCTTCCTACTTCTGTGGCATCAGTAGTAATAGCTCCTCTTTTATTTCTGAATTTAATTATTTGAGATATCTTCTTTTTTCTTTTAATCTAACTGTTTGTCAGTTTTCTTAATCTTTTCAATAAAACGAAACTTTAATTGATTATTTTGTGGCTTTTAATTGTTATTTATTTATAACTGCTGAAATTTTTATTCTTTACTTATGTTTGGTTACTTTTACTAGTTGATTTATATAGATTTTTTAAATGTACACATTTACTACTACAATTGAATACAAGCTCTAGATGCATTCAATAATTTTGTTATGCTTTGTCTCCAGTTATGTTGAAATTTTCACTGTGATTTCTTCTTTAACCCATAATGTTGTTTACGAGCATGTTACTTGATTTTTATGTATTTGTAAATTTTTAAATTTTTCTTCTGGTATTCACTTCTAGTTCCATTCCATTTTAGTTGTAAATGATATTTTGTATGATTTTAATTTTCTTGAATTGATTTCTTTGTGGTCCGATTTGTGATATAGTCTCAAGAATGTTCCATGTGTGCACCAGAAGCATGTGCATTCTGTTGTTGAGAAGACCCTTTCTAAAAGTCTGTTGGATTTGGTTGAATCACTCCGTGCTCAATCCTCTGTCTTCTTTTGGTCTGCCAGGTTGTCCTCTCCGTTATTAAAATCTCCTATCATTTTGGTGGTGGTCTCTATTCCTCCCTTTATTTTTATTTATAATTTTGTTTTTTACACAGACGAAGTGTTGCTATCTTGTCCAGGTTAGTCTCAACTCCTGGGCTCAAGCCATCCTCCTGCTTCAGCTCCCGCCAAGATGCAGGGATTACAAGCAGGCGTGAGCCACTGTACTCAGGCTGTTTCTCCTTTTAATTCTGTCATTATTTGTGTTATGTGTTTGGAATAATTGCTGATACATGTGCATATTTTAATTATGATATCTTCTTGGAGATTTATTTTTATTATATAATGTCCTTGTTTGTCTTTTTGACAGTTTTTTGCTTAACGTCTAATCATCCCATGTAAGTGTGACCAACTTTTTTCTATTTTGGTTGCTATTTAGGATGATTTGGTTACCATATAGAATATAATTTTCCATCCCTGCTTTTTCAATCCATGTTTATGCTTAAATAAACAGAATTTATTTGATTTTATATTTTTAATTTTTCAGTGACCTTGTGTCTGTTATTGGAGAATTTAACATTGTTACTTATAAGGTTATTATTTGCAGTTAAGGAGTTACTACCACCATTTTTTTAATTGTATCGTATTTCTTTTGTAGTTCTTTTATTTATTTATTTTATTTCTTGCTGTCTTCCTTTTTGTCTAATTAATTTTTGTACTAATATGTTTTTATTTCTTTTTCTTTTGTGTACATTCTACATGTATTATCTTTGTGATTACTACGCAGATTACATGAAACGTCTCAAAGTTATAACAATCTAGTTTAATCTGATGTTATCTCCAGTAGCATATAAAAACTCCCGTCTTTTACATGACTGTCTTTCCCAACACACACATTCTTGATGTCACAAATTAGGCCTTTTTATATGATGTATTCTTTAACATACATATAAAATACTTCTGTGTATTTTGTGTCAAATTCTATAAGGGAATTAAAATTACTTACCAACATCACAATAATACAGGATGCTATATTTCTCTATATATTTGCTTTGCAACAGAGCTTTATAGTATTGTATGGCTTTTTTGGTACTCTCATTTTTTAATCTCAAAGGACTTTCTGGCATTTCTTGAAGAACAAACCTAGTGGACATAAACTCGTTTGGCTTCAGTTTATCTGAAAAAATCTTAATTTCACCTTCATGTTTCAATGAGAGTTTTGCCACATATAATGTTCTTGGTTGGTAATTTTTCTCTCTTTTTTTGAACTTGAATATATCGTCCCACACTCTGAACTGCAAAATATCTCTAAATACATCTGTTGATAGTATTAGTGGGCCTAAATTGTAGGTGTTTAATCTTTTTTCTCTTGAAATTTTTGAAGTTTTTTCTATGAGATATTTAACAGTTTTATATTGTGTCTCACTTTGGTTTTCTTTAAATTTATGCTGGTGAAAGTCCACTAAAGTTCTTGAGTGTGTTTGTCCATTTCTTTTTTCAAATTTGAGCAGCTTTTGTCCGTTAATTTTGTTTATTTATTTATTTTGAGATGGATTCTCACTCTGTTGCCCAGACTAGAGTGCAGTGGTGTGATCTCAGCTCATTGAAACCTCTGCCACACGGGCTAGAGTGATTCTCTTGCCTCAGCCTCCCAAGTAGCTGGGACCAAAGGTGAGTGCTACCAGGCTTCGCTAATTTTTGTATTTTTGTATTTTTTTTAGTAGAGATGGGGTTTCACTATATTGCCAGGTGGATTTGAACTCTTGACCTCAAGTGATCCACCTGCCTTGGCCTCCCAAACTGCTGGGATTACAGGTATGAGATACCATGCATGACCTGTCTTTTCTTTTTTAATAATACACTTGGGACCTGTTATTTATTTCTTCCTGCCTATTTCTCCCTTTTGAAACAGCAATGTCTGTCCTTTGCCTTTCCTGCCTTTATATTTCAAAAACACATAACATGTAGATTTCATAGATCCACGGCTAAAGAAAATCTTGCATTAGAATGAATTATACCTTGACTTTCACCCATATGAGGTTTGGACAAGACTTTGAAGTTAGATTTTAAAGTTGATTCTGGAGTGAGTTTAGAATTATGGAGTCTAGTAAATGGAATGATTGTATTTTGTGTGGAATTAAAAATGAATTGGGGACATGAGGTATGGTTTTCATGTTTTTGTTTCCCTTAAAACTTTATGTTGAAAATTAATCCCCAAAGCAGCAGTATTGGGAGGTGTGGTCTTTCGGGATGTGTTTAGGTCAGGAGTCCTCTATCCTCATAAATAGATTACTGCTCTTATTAAAACGTTTGATGAAGAAAGTTTGGTCAATTACACATTACAACTTCTCTCCACCTCATATTAATTCGTAGAGTGAAAAAAATGACCCATGGATTGTCTACTTATCTCCGGTCATTCACCTTTTTATAAAACTTAACCTAACACTGTACCAAGTGTGCAGATACAAATGTTCATATGTCATTGTCCATGATCTTGTGTAATTTAAGAGAAGATATAAAAATAAACTAAAAACTTCCAGGACACATGGCACTTATAACTGTTCAGGAAATGTGAAGATAATAAAAGCACAAAAGGAGGGGGCTTCAGTGGCATCATTGCATATTTGATGTTTATGGGAAGTGAAGGAAAGAGCAGGCTAGGAGGATGGTTCACATGGGGTTGCTGGGGATGATTCAGGACTTTTTTGTTGAGGTAACCGTGATGGTCGGCACTGAGGAGAGTGGTGGTCTTGGTTGACATAATCACAGAGATTTTCTAAGAAGAGACTTTGTGTCCTGTTTGTTTTTCCAGATATGCATTTACTTTTCTGATAAAGGACTTATCTTCAAATAATAGTGCCATAAAAGTGCTTTTTATTCCGTAGAATTGGAATCTCTGTCATGTTCCTTCCTGTCTTCTGGATTTTTGCCTGCTTTTTGGGTTGCAGGCCCAGGTCCTGTGACCAGAGCATCAGTAACTAGGCCTTCATCTACGTATTGATGCTCCTACCATGAGAAACTTGTTCTCTACAGACATAGATTGGCAAGATGTTCTCTAGAGTGGCCTCAAATAGAAGCCTACTGTCTATCTTAACATGATAATGAGCAGCTTCTTCCCATGCACCACCTGCTCTTTGAGCATACTACAAGCCATTGCCATTAATCCCAGAACGTACTGGTTGGTGAATTTCAAACTCACTCATTTTAGTTATACACTATGTGTTGTCTTCCTCTCATGGATTCTCAACTTCTGTATTAGTAGTGACTGGCTCTACACCACTAAAGCTAAATCAAATGTAACCTGGGCAAGAATTATTTTTCTTATTTACTAATCTATTACCAAATTTACTCTTTTATTTAATATAACACTTGGGATAACATTTTCTTCTTCCATAAATGTGCTTCATATGGATATATCACATATTGTGTATAGTTTGATACAGTGTTAATATAGTTTCGATCTATTTGGATGTTTGTACATTTATTTTATCTCAATATTTGTTCTCAGGAAGAGTATTTTTCTTCATAATCTAAATTTTCAGCAAATTTTAAATGCATTTTACTGAGGTAAATATACTCAGTTTACATTGCTTTTTTGTATTAAGGCACATTTTTCCTCAATCCTGAAAATAACTTTTGAAATATATGTAATTTTAAATTTATATGTCTTTCCCTCAGAACTTTGAAGACCATAATCTACTGGATTCTTGATCTTATTCACATATTGAGAAATAGGTTTGTTTTCATTGCTTTATAATTAATTCGAATTTTATCTTAGATGGCTTTATGTGATTTTCTCCATTTTGGTATTATGCTTTTAACTATTGTTTTTCTTTTAATAGGTATGCCTTTAAGCTATTATAATTAATTATTTTAATAATTATATATTTTTATTCCCTATTTGACATTCACTCCATTTTATTTATTTAAACTGGGACTTAAACTACATGACTTATTCTAGATTTTTAAGTATTTCAATTTTTCATATTGTTTATTTGTTTTAACCCTATTGGGACTTCTAAATATTCACTTCATCCTACATTCTAATTCATAATTCCTTTTTTCATTTATGTAATTTTTCTATGTATTCTATCCTTTACATTGAAAAATTTTTTTACATCTAACATTTTTACCTAATTATTTTCATAATATACTTTATTTTTCTCTTACTTTTAAACTTTTTCTCTACTATATTTACTCATTATAACTACTTATATTATTTCTACACTATATATGCAGTTTGGGGATTTACTAAGAGCTAATTGTACAGCCGTGTTTTGATTAGTATTTTGTTTCTGAATAACTTTGATCTTTATGACTTTTACTTGGTATATTTTAAAAAGAATAGTAGATTTCATTTTATTATAAATGACTGACCTCAAGTGGTGGGGTCATTGAAGATTCTTGGTTGAGGTATTTTATTCCAGTGAAAAGATATCTGTAATGTGAACAATGTTCCCTTTGCAGACACCTGAAATGATTAAGTCAATGTATTTATCTAAGTTGTCCTGATTAAAACACAGGGTGTACATATGAACCAGAAACTAATATGAGGATTCTTGTTAATTCCCAAATAAACCAAAGAGGAGAAATACCACCTCCACTAACTACTCTAACCTATTTTTTCTAAACTTTTGAAAATGTAAGGATTCTACCTTTAGATAGCATAGTGAGATCCAAATACTCCTGCATCTATGCTAATGTGACATTATATTCACCAATCAGACATGTTCAATTCTAACACCTGTGCTTCCATTATTAGCAATTACGAAAGGTAGCATCAACTTCTAGTCTAATTTTTATTCTACAGCTGTGCTTCTTTATTCTTTCCTGAAAAACTATTTGTGGAGGTACATGCCTTTGAAGTTTCTTTGCATATATGGTTATTTCAGGTTGAATAGATCAGATTATCTAAATTTTTGCCAGAAATTCTACCCATTTTATATCTTCGAAATCATTGGTTGTCACACTCCTGCTGACATGTGCATTTAGGAGAAGTATATAAATGTCAGTGCTTTGCAGTCTCTGAGTGGTTGAAATAAACAATATCGGACATCTTGGCCACTGAGGCTCGCATGTAGCTTTTCATTCCCAGTCCAGGCATCTAGATTCAGGGGCACCTTGCTGAGGGGCTTTTGGTCGAGGCCTTCTTCAGAAACTTTTGTCCAGATCCCTGTTTCTGGAGAAGAAATGGAACTTTGATAATAATTTTTATACATTCTTATTAATACTCCATGCTTTTTACTCTTGCTCATACATTCTCCTCTCCGCTCTCCTGCCCCCTTTTGTACAAAATTGCAGGCCTGTATTTAATGAGGGGGCCACCTCAGCAGTGAGACAGTGCCATGTTTGTGCTGATCCATCTGACCCTTTCCTGGTGCTTTTCCATGAGGAAAAAATGGAACAATGAGGAGTCGGTGCTTCATCTGATTTTGCCTGTTGCTTACCACAATCACAGAAAGGAAGACAAAAAGGCTTAACTATTACTTTGATGTGGGCCTCTTGCTTTAATTTCCAACTCTGATATCAAGCAGTTTAGGTCTTCCCAGCTCAGCTCAACTCTTGAAATTTCAAAGAAGAAATTCTGTTTTTATTGGTCTAAATTTTGTGTCATTTATATAGAAAAAAGGTAATAAAATTGCATCATATATTTAAAAATTGAATGCCTTCTGTTTTGCCATTTTACTGAGGAGAATATTTGTGTAGCCTATTGGAATTACGAACGGTGAAGCTCCAAGTACTAATATTCAGAAAAATTAAGGAATCAAAATATAACTATTTCTCATAGCATTTCTTTTTTTATAAAATTTATATTTTATTGTTTGTAATTTAAAAACTTTTTAGAAAATAGTTTAAAATTTTCAACGTTAATACAAAATTAATTTTAGAATTTCTGTTTGCATAACTGTTGTAAGTAGCTAATATTAACTAATTGTAATCATCAACTATTATCTAAGCTGTACATTAAAAAATGTGTTAATATTTGCTACTAAAATATAATACATATTTACATAATCTAAGTTATTAAAAATAATATAATTTTGCATAGTAACATAACACAGATAAATAATCAACATACACAGGTGTTTTTTAATTTTTATTATTATTATACATTAAGTTTTAGGGTACATGTGCACATTGTGCAGGTTAGTTACATATGTATACATGTGCCATTTAGCATTAGGTATATCTCCTAAAGCTAACCCTCCCGGGTACCCCACCCCACAACAGGCCCCAGAGTGTGATGTTCCCCTTCCTGTGTCCATGTGTTCTCATAGTTCAATTCCCACATATAAGTGAGAATATATGGTGTTTGGTTTTTTGTTCTTGCGATAGTTTACTGAGAATGATGATTTCCAATTTCACCCATGTCCTTACAAAGGACATGAACTCATCACATAGTATTCCATGGCGTATATGTGTCACATTTTCTTAATCCAGTCTATCATTGTTGGACATTTGGGTTGGTTCTAAGTCTTTGCTATTGTGGATAGTGCCGCAATAAACATACGTCTGCATGTGTCTTTATAGCAACATGATTTATAGTCCTTTGGGTATATACCCAGTAATGGGATGGCTGGGTCAAATGGTGTTTCTACTTCTAGATCCCTGAGGAATCGCCACACTGACTTTCACAATGGTTGAACTAGTTTACTGTCCCACCAACAGTGTAAAAGTGTTCCTATTTCTCCACATCCTCTCCAGCACCTGTTGTTTCCTGACATTTTAATGATCGCCATTCTAACTGGTGTGAGATGCTATCTCATTGTGGTTTTGATTTGCATTTCTCTGATGGCCAGTGATGGTGAGCATTTTTTCATGTGTTATTTGGCTACATAAATGTCTTCTTTTGAGAAGTGTCTGTTAATGTCCTTGGTCACTTTTTGATGGGGTTGTTTGTTTTTTTCTTGTAAATTTGTTGGAGTTCATTGTAGATTCTTGATATTAGCCCTTTGTCAGATGAGTAGGTTGCGAAAATTTTCTCCCATTTTGTAGGTTGCCTGTTCACTCTGATGGTAGTTTCTCTTGCTGTGCAGAAGCTGTTTAGTTTAATTAGATCCCATTTGTCAATTTTGGCTTTTGTTGCCATTGCTTTTGGTGTTTTAGACGTGAAGTCCTTGCCCATGCCTATGTCCTGAATGGTAATGCCTAGGTTTTCTTCCAGGGTTTTTATGGTTTTAGATCTAACGTTTAAGTCTTTAATCCATTTTGAATTAATTTTTGTATAAGGTGTAAGGAAGCCATCCAGTTTCAGCTTTCTACATATGGCTAGTTTGTGTTCCCAGCACCATTTCTTGAATAGGGAATCCTTTCCCCATTGCTTGTTTTTCTCAGGTTTGTCAAAGATCAGATAGTTGGAGATATGTGGCATCATTTCTGAGGGCTCTGTTCTGTTCCATTGATCTATATCTCTGTTTAGGTACCAGTACCATGCCGTTTTGGTTACTGTAGCCTTGTAGTATAGTTTGAAGTCAGGTAGCTTGATGCCTCCACCTTTGTTCTTTTGGCTTAGGATTGACTTGGCAATGCAGGCTCTTTTTTGGTGTCATATAAACTTTAAAGTAGTTTTTTCCAATTCTGTGAAGAAAGTCGTTGGTAGCTTGATGGGGATGGCATTGAATGTATAAATTACCTTGAGCAGTATGGCCATTTTCACGATATTGATTCTTCCTACCCATGAGCATGGAATGTTCTTCCGTTTGTTTGTATCCTCTTTTATTTCATTGAACAGTGGTTTGTAGTTCTCCTTGAAAAGGTCCTTCACATCCCTTGTAAGTTGGATTCCTAGGCATTTTATTCTCTTTGAAGCAATTGTGAATGGGAGTTCACTCATGATTTGGCTCTCTGTTTGTCTGTTATTGCTGTATGAGAATGCTTGTGATTTTTGTACATTGATTTTGTATCCTGAGACTTTGCTGAAGTTGCTTATCAGGTTAAGGAGATTTTGGGCTGAGATCATGGGTTTTCTATATATACAATCATGTCCTCTGCAAACAGGGACAATTTGACTTCCTCTTTTCCTAATTGAATACCCTTTATTTCCTTCTCCTGCCTAATTGCCCTGTCCAGAATTTCCAACACAATGTTGAATAGGAGTGGTGAGAGAGGGCATCCCTGTCTTGTGCCAGTTTTCAAAGGGAATACTTCCAGTTTTTGCCCATTCAGTATGATATTGGCTGTTGGTTTGTCATAGATAGCTCTTATTATTTTGAGATATGTCCCATCAATACCTGACTTATTGAGAATTTTAGCATGAAGCGTTGTTGAATTTTGTCAAAGGCTTTTTTGCATCTATTGAAATAACCATGTGGTTTTTGTCTTTGGTTCTCTTTTTATGCTGTATTACATTTATTGATTTGCGTACATTGAACCATCCTTGCATACCAGGAATGAAGCCTTCTTGATCATGGTGGATAAGCTTTTTGATGTGCTTCTGGATTTGGTTTGCCAGTATTTTATTGAGGATTTTTGCATCAATGTTCATCAAAGATATTAGTCTAAACTTCTCTTTTTTGGTTGTGGCTCTGCCCGGCTTTGGTGTCAGGATGATGCTTGCCTCATAAAATGAATTAGGGAGGATTCACTCTTTTTCTATTGATTGGAATAATTTCAGAAGGAAGTGTACCAGTTCCTCCTTGTACCTCTGGTACATTTCGGCTCTGAATCCCTCTGGTCCTGGACTCTTTCGTTGGTAAGCTATTGATTATTGTCACAATTCCAAAGCCTGTTATTTGTCTGTTCAGAGATACAACTTCTTCCTGGTTTCGTCTTGGCAGAGTTTATGTGTCGAGGAATTTATCCATTTTTTCTAGATTTTCTAGTTTATTTACATAGAGCTGTTTGTAGTATTCTCTGATGGTAGTTTGTATTTCTGTGGGATCGGTGGTGATATCCCCTTTATCATTTTTTATTGCATCTATTTGATTCTTCTCTGTTTTCTGCTTTTTTAGTCTTGCTAGCAGTCTATCAATTTTGTTGATCCTTTCAAAAAACCAGCTCCTGGATTCATTAATTTTTTGAAATGTTTTTTGTGTCTCTATTTCTTTCAGTTCTGCTCTGATTTTAGTTATTTTTTGCCTTCTGCTAGCTTTTCAATGTGTTTGCTGTTGGTTTTCTTGTTCTTTTAATTGTGACATTAGGGTGTCAATTTTGGATCTTTCCTGCTTTTTCTTGTAGTCATTTAGTGCTATAAATTTCCCTATACACGCCGCTTTGAATGTGTCCCAGAGATTCTGTTATGTTGTATATGTACTTTTTTTAAGGCAGAGTCTTGCTCTGTCGCCCAGGCTTGAGTACAGTGGCTCGATCTCAGTTCCCTGCAACCTCCATCTCCCAGGTTCAAGTGATTCTCCTGCCTCAGCCTCCTGCTTAGCTGGGATTACAGGCACCTGCTACAACACCCAGCTAATTTTTGTATTTTTAGTAGAGATGAGGTTTCATCATGTTGTCCAAGCTTGTCTCAAACTCCTGACCTCAAGTGATCCACCCGCCTCAGCCTCCCAAAGTGCTGGGATTATAGTTGTGAGCCACCGTGCCCTGCCTCTTTCTTGTATTTGATGATGATAATCTGTTATTGACAGGCACCTGGCCTGTTTCTCGTATTTTATAATGAAAATCTGTTATTGACAGTAAGAGGATTGGGGCTCAGGTTAACAACAGGGTGTTAGAAAAGCAGCAGTAAAATTTTGGTTCTCGAAACATTTGATGTCTTATTCCTTTATTTGAAGATGGGTTTTGCTAAAAAAGGCCAGCCATTTTGAAACTTTGATTTTATTGTCATGGTTTCATTTTGAAATTCATCTTGTTGTTTGTACGAATTGGCAGCCGTATGTGGGAAACTTCAGTTTTGCATATTTTCAGATTATTTTCATTTTTACATCAGAGATTTTGAACAGATGCTATACAAAAGTATTCATTTATTTATTCAACAAAATTTAGTGCTGGTTGTGTTGCAAGCACTTACTGAACTTCATGCTGTACGTGCCTCAGATACTTTTGTGAATGTAATGGCAACACCAAAAACTTTTCCCTTATACACCTTATAAACCTTTAATTTCAAGACATGTTAATGAGTGGGCATCTGCTATAACATACTTTCATAGTCATTTAATTAACCTTTATTTGGGTATACCTTATATTAAAGCTGATTTTCAAAAACTGGAAAATATTTAACACATCTTCATCTTGCCTTTTTCCTTAACATATGTAGATCAAGGGAGTCACTGAGAATCAATTTTAGGGATAGTTATAAAAATCTTAACTTTGCAAATATGACTTTGTCCTCAATGTTATAACTGGAAAAATAATTTACGTTTCAAAGGCTTTAATCTTTGTATTTCTTTGAAAAGGAAACCTGACTGAGATTCTTTAAAAATTCTTGCTCTGTCCTAGAGACTGATAGACTCATGTATATCGTCCTCTAATTGATCTGTACCACCTCAGTTCTCTGATTGTCGCCCTCCTGTGGTGAAAATTAAAGCCTATTTTCATTTCATGTGTAGGATGTAGTATGTTCTTGTTGAGAAAAATGATGTTTCTTGAGAAATAAGTGCCTTCAGTATCACTGTGTGTCACTTCACAGATATGACTAATATCTACTTTCGTCAATTGCTGCAATTTGATTCTTAAACAGCTATCTTTAAATTATACTTTTTCTATGGTTAAAGTAATTATAATAGACATTAATTATTTTTACATACTTTTCTTATGTGGACAGCCATTCTTAGAACTAAAACATTCAGATGTTTATATTAGAAGTACAATTATTATTTATTATTATTAATGTCAGTAGCCAAATGTAATCAACTCTCTTCCTTTTACTTCCTTTTTTGAATCAAAATGTTACACTTCTACAAGCAAGAGCAACAGCTCTACATCTGTATCACTGCAGTGCCTAGAAGATACAACAGGACAATTTACAAATCCAAATTTCCAGGAAGTCTTTGCACACACCTCTAGTACAAAAGATGCTTCAGAGACTAGAGGGTCAGAGGGCAAAGAGAGGAAATATTCAACTCCCAGTTCAGGTCAAAAGGGAAGAAAGCCTGGTGTTGAAAGAAATCCAAGAATGACTGTGTCTGCAACTCGCTCCTTTCTGTAAAGTTTTCATGGCATTTTACTTAAAATATTTGCTCTTATGATGGTCAATAATATGAATAGTTATGCTTTGTAAGAGAATTTATTCTTTACTTATAATTAATGGATCATTCTAAGTTATTGTATGTTTAGTTGCTAAAGTAAGATGATGTGAAAGATTTGTTGCCTCTTAAATGTTTCTGGGATCTTTGCTTTATTTTTATATTATGATCTGTGTTTCCAAAGTTGAGCTGTTATTTTATTGTTTATTCAAATGTAGAATAAAGCTTAAGTTTGGGGAGAAAAATAAAAGCTAGAGTTTTCCTTTCAGGTCTATAGAACAGTCATTTATTTCTATAAATGTTCTTTATGTAGCTTTCTTAGTTCCATATTTTAAAAGATAAATATGGGGATCTACACAGGTCTCAGTAAATAATAATTCTTGATCAATAATTCATTTATTATAAAGCTTGAAGTTTAAAGTAGAAGTTTGCTCAGCTTACATATCTTTTATGGTCAGGCTGCTAGAATTATGTAATACCCAGTTAAATTTCAATTTCAGATAAACAGGGAATAATATTTTAGTATAAGCATGTCCCAAATATTGCATGGGATATACTTACACTGAAAAAAGTATTTGTTTATCTGAAATTTAAAATTAACTGGGCATGATATATTTTCTGTGGCAAACTGTTTTATAGAGAACAGGGTAAGTCAGCTAAATTTTAGAATATTTAACCCTAACCTGGTGTTCTAAGTCTTTCCTTTTTGTAATTATTATTATTATTTGGAATCAGGGTCGTGCTCCATCACCCAGGCTGGAGTGCAGTGACACAATCACAATGCCCTGTAGCCTTGAGCTTCTGTTCTCAAGTGATTCTGGCACCTTGGCCTTTGCCCCCCAAGTAGCTAGTACCACAGGTACGTGGGCCCAGCTAATTTTTTTTTTTTTCTCATAGAGACAGGGTCTCAGGATGGTCTGGAACTCCTGGGCTCAAGCAATCCTCCCACCTCTGCCTTCACTTTCCAAATAGCTGAGACCACAGGCACACGCCACCACCATACGCAGCTTATTTTTTTTTATCAGGATGGTGCAAGAGTAATTGCGGGTTTTGCCATTGAAAGTAATGCCATTGAAAGTAATGCACCACCCTAATAATTTTTTTGTGGGGACAGTGTCTTGCGCTGTTGTCTAGGCTGGTTTCCAACTTCTGGGCTCCAGTGAACCTCCTGCCTTGGCCTCTAAAAGTTCTGGGATTACAGATGGGAGCCACTGCACCAAGCTACTTTGTATAATTTTTAACATAAACATAAATATTTTGAGAAATAGAAATGTTAAAATCATTGGAGGAAAATATATTGTAAAGTATACAATAGAAAAAAATCAAACAAAATACAACTAATACAACAAAAATTAACAAAATTTTCAGAGAAACAAAACAAAATCTTGTTTTACAGTCTTCAGAATTCAATCCCATTATATCAAACATATAAAGAAACATATTCAAAGAAAAAGGCAATCAATAGCGACTGACTTCGAGATGACCAAGATGTTGGAATTAGTGTGGATTTTTAAAGTAGTTATTGTAATTCTTATGAAAATCAAAACCCCAAAAACCCTTAAAATAAATGGATAGGAAATCACAGCAGAAGAAACTACAATAATAACAATGGCTCAAGTGGAAATTCGAGAAGTGAGAAAGTTTTCAAAATTAAAAAAAATAATCAATTGTGTTCAGGAGCAGCTTGGAGGTGGTAAACAGTCAATGAACCTTAAAATACAATTGAATTGATTCAATCTGAAAAATGTGAGCAGTCATAGTTTGGGGTGAGGGAGCTTTTCCTTTGGTTAGTGCTTTTAGGTAATCTTGGTTTTGATAAGATTACTAGACTGATCCATCATGGGCTGGCTAAGCCAGAGTTTATCTTGGTTTCAGTAGTGCTTTATACAAAACTCATATCATTTTTTACAAGATGGAAGAAGAGTGGACCAGAGGACAATATTTAGATGCAGTCATTCTTAACCTCTGTTGCTCTCCCAGTGGTCTAGCTGGGGTTTGTATAAAGTGGAATGGGAGGAATAGGGAAGGAGCCCCCACCTACCCTCTCCCCTGGTCCACTTGTCCTCCTTCATTAGTGGATAAAGTCCACGGGAACAGGCAAGTTATTTTAAATCTGTATCTTCTGTTGTCAAGATCTGCAATGAGTTCTGCTTGCTGGACTGGGGACAGGAACCAAGGGAACATAGGGGTGAACGAATTAACATGGAGTGCAGGAACACCCTGTGCCTACATGCAGAATGTTTGTGACAGGAAAGCCAGTCAGCAGGCAGATGGTCTCAGATACCAAGCTAGTGTTGGGAAGCAAGATTCAGTCTCTTGAAGGCGGTGTTCCTCATTGTGTGGTTTGCATCACTTGCTTCAGAATGACTGGAGTACTTGTTAAAATGCAAATTTTGAGCCCAATCCTAGACCTCCTAAGCCCGCATCTCTATGGATGGGTCTCAGTAGTCGATATTGGAAACGTGCAGGTCCCTAGGAGATGCTTATGCATATAGATTTGAACTGTTGTGTTTAAGGGTTAGGGAGCTGACAGAAGCAAGGAATAGACCAAGCCCATGGGTGGGAAGGCTCCATAAACTTGGCACTGTTAGCATTCTGGGCAGAACAGGATTCTGCCACATGCTTTGCAGCATCCCTAACCTCTACCTTCTAACACCATATTCCATTTTTGAAAACCAAAAATGTCCCCTGGGAGGCAAAATAGTCACGAGTTGGGAACCGGAACCTCTGCTTTGTGGGATCAGAATGGTTACTTTGTTCCCAATCCAAGGATCAGAACATACGATGAGAGAATGTCCAGCTATTGGAACTGGAGTGCCAAGTTGAAGCTAGACCTACAACAAAACTCCAAAAGCTCCTTTATAGGGCTGATCCCATGCCTCAGCTACCTAGCTTGTACAGATGCCATGTAACTCTAGATTTGCTGACAGAAGTTATTTAAAGGCTAGGACTAGATAGGGTCTTTCAGGTTAGGCCAGCACACAACGTGGACTTTTGACATCATCCAGATGCTTGAACCAACTTCGGTCCTGAGGCAGAATTTCCCATGGCATCTGATGCACAGCCTGGATTTGGAGCTCTCACTGGGATTAGACGCCATTGTAATATTGTGTTTAGGAACTCTGAAAGAGACAGGCTTCAACAAAGCAGACCTAAGCAACACGTAGCGTCTGAACTTCTTTATCAGCTTCCATTCCAGCCCACGAGGACAAAAGCATCACATACATATCCACTCTGGAAAACCTGTCCTCAGTAGGGAGTTTTCCCAGTACTAGTCTCGCCTCTGTTCTGAGCCTACCTGCTTCTTTGTAATGTTTCCACTTTCTGTCCCACTCCCTAATAGATGATTTGTCCTCACTGCCCAGCCCCCTAGTTCTGATATTTGGATTCTCTGTGACCTGGGTAGTACTTACGAGGTAGAATCAAAGCCTTGTTGATTGGAATGGGAGTTTCTAACTTCCTATTAAAGGCACTGATTAAGCATCTATTGTATAAAGTAAAGTAAGCTTATGATCCAGTAAGAAAGATTCCACAAGTAGCGCAGGAAGAATTGGTTTCTAGTACACTTCATGCTTCAGGACAGGAAATCCAGAAAATAATTATTTGGTACGTTAAGTGTGTACTGTAAGTTTCATTTCCATATGAAAAACTGTAGTTAGCTAAAAAGTACATGCATGAATAATCCTGATTAAACTTGCTTAATCCTGGTTAAACTAGCTACTAGCTAAACAACAATTTCACAACAACTCAAGAACTCTGTAAAAGCATTTCCTCTGAATATTTTATTCAGAAAAAAACACAAAGAGATAAGGCAGAAACAAAAATCCCAGTCATTTGCAGTATCTGTCGGTTTCAACTTCGCTCTCCTGTTAAAACAAAGAAAAATAGTAAAATTAATCTATGTAAAACATGCCATATATATTAAACTGCTAATAAATATAAAAGCTTTAAAAATGTGTGCTCAATTTTGGTTACTGTATTACCACAACACTTATATTAAAATATGTATACTTTTAAATATGGTTTGTATAAAAAATGGATTCTAATCTTATAAAAGTTATTTCCTAATATTTAATAAATGTTGTCTAAGGGCTTTTTCAATCCAAATAGCAATTTTAATTATTCCAGAATTTAAGGGTGCTCTAAATTTCCATTTAACAGGGTGAGAATGCTGTATTATTACAAGTGATAAAAGTTACAGGACATAGAGTTTATTCTGTTTTACAGTCCACATCCTGATTATATTTTATAACCTCTTCTTGATTTCTTACAACTAGATACATATTCATTTGCAAAGCTGGAAAAAAATTCCTAACATTATTTACTGACTTTAGGTATGAATTCTGCCAGCTAGTTAACAGGAAATATGTAATTAAACATTGTCTTTATCAAGTAATGTAAAAAAAAGGGTAAGAGTAAATTTGCAACATAGGACTTGAATGAGCGGCTGGTGATTATCATAATCTGGCACTTAACTGATTTATACTTGTACACTCACAGCTAAACGTCTGTTTTTCTATGTTGTAAATCTAGGACATTGCTATCTACATAGGAAGAGTAATAAATATTAATAATGTGCTATGATAAACATCCTGCACTCTTCCAAATCTTACAATAAAACTGCTTCTATTTCACTTGTTTAGCTTTTATACTTAGTTTTTTAGTTGATCTATGCTTATTTTAAGGATCCTGAACTACTCTAACAGAATCCACATACTTTTTATATTAGTCAAACTGCTTCTTTCTAACTCTGGTTCTAATAATTATAAAAAGATAATGATAAATTTATGAAGTAGATACAGTCAAACCTGAATTTCTTTAAGTATATACTTAGAATCGGTTATAATTTTTAGATATTCTTTCTTGACAGTCTTTTCCCAAACTCATGATGTCCTCTCTAGGTAATATTGCCACACTCATAAATTAGAAATAAAGACAAAAATGTGAAAACTACAGTAATTTAAGAGAATATAGGTTTTCTACATGCCATTTCTATTCGCTACTGAAAATAGTGGAAATAAGTAAATAAATAGCTACCTGTCCAGAAGCACCTCATGCAAAAATCCATCTTTCTGAGCCTTTTTAAGAATTTTACTGTCTTCTTTACGTATTTTAACTTTGTGGTCTTGGAAGCTCTGAAATTTCTTTCTGCAAAGAAAATATCTTCATTGAAAAATACCTCAAACTCTGATTATACATATTTACTATTAAATTTATTAATACTCTTAATTTCTTTTTCACTTATTAAAAAAGTCTAATTATAGGCCAGGCACAGTGGGTCATGCCTGCAATCCCAGCACATTGGCAGGTCAAGGCAGGCAGATCACTCGAGGTCAGGATTTCGAGAACAGCCTGGCCAACATGGTGAAACACTGTCTCCACTAAAAATACAAAAATTAGCCGAGCATAGTGGCGTGCGCCTGTAGTCCCAGCTACCGGGGAGGCTGAGAAAGGAGAATCACATGAACCTGGGAGGTGGAGGTTATGACGAGCTGAGATCGTGGCACTGCACTCCAGTCTGGGGGACAGAGCGAGACTCCATCTTGAGGGAGAAAAAAAGTCTAATTGTATTTTTTTTAATAAGCTGGAGATTTTGAACAACAAAGATGACCTTCGTGACCTCTCAAGAGGAGGGCCACTCATTGACTGGGAGCACAAGGCCCCACTTCCATTAGGGCATGCTGGCTGGAGTCCCCTGTGTCCTGGCCATAGCACAGCCTTTGACTGGCATCACACCCATTCTATGAATGAATAGAGAGATTGACTAACCCGAGTGACTAGCTTTGGGAGCTGGTAGGATGATTTGGAAAACTGAACCCTCAAGAAAAGAAAAGCATTTAGCTCAGTGCTCTGTCCTAGAGGCTACATTATGTTGCCTCTTCTTGTCCATCAGTTTTCATTTTTTCAGACAGGGTCTTGCTCTATCACCCCAGGCTGGAATGCAGTGATGATCAGAGCTTACTGCAGCCTTGAACTCCTGGGCTCAAACAATCCTCCTGTCTCAGCCTCCCGAGTAGCTGGGCCTAAGGCATGCACCACCATCCCCAGCTAATTAGGTAATTTATTTTGAAAGCACTTTGAGAAGCACTTCACTGTCAAATCTGTAGGTCTAAAAGGAAATGCATACATACACATAATTGATTCCACATTGTTTTACATTTCCTTTGTCTTCTTCTGGAATGTCATCTTTTTTCTTGGTTTCTCTTTCAGCACAGAATCTAATCTAGATATTGGAAAAGAGAATCCAATGGGTTATATGTTTATCTTCCACCTTCCCACTTTACATATCACATAAGAATATTCGAGATGATTTCTTATGCAGAAGAAAAAATTAACTGAGCAACTATATTCAGAAAAAGACAGGTTCTGGCTATGTGTTTTTACTTCATATATATAATCTATATGAGTAAGTGCTATCACATGCTTCCTCCTCAGCCCTTGTGTCAGAAACACTACAGACAAAATTATTTCAGAAACATTTTATACATCAGATCCTGCTAGGCAATAAAGCAATCATTAATTTAATTTTGTCCTCCAAGTGAATACACTAGGATCAAATTATCCCTAGTAGACAAGTGTCATTTGATCAGATTGAAAGCTCAGTAGCTATTTTACATTGCACAGACTATTACCAAACTATTAAAATTTTAACATTACACAACTTGTTTTTAATTAATTGGAACCCACCTCTTTTAGTAGCTTCTTATATACTCCTAAGTTGGATAGATGTTTACTATCACATGTCATAAGTTAATTAATCTGCATTCAACAATTAGGATCACCCACAGAACAGGCAATGGGCAATGGTAAGGATTCATGTCTCCTAAGGGATCTCTGTGGTCAGAGTCCAGTTCCAGGGCTACTTAGAAAGTGATGACAAATAACGTGTTTGTGCCAATGACATTTTTGTGACAGTTTTGATTAGAGGGTTCCCAGACCTCAAAACATTCCCTGCTAGGGTCTGTAACACAATGCTACCTTTAGTAAGAGGATCTGTGTTCTGATAGCTGAGGCAAGGTCCTAAAGGTGAAGGGCTGACAGAGATTAATTAGGGCAGCCTGCAATTAAATGGTATGAAAAGAGTCCTAAATAATCACTGTTCAGAGCTTCCAAGTACTTGACTAACCAAAGAGACCCAGAAAACTTTGTATTTCATCCGAAAATTGCTTTAAATAGTGAAAAATGAAATCTTTGTGTATCTTTGTGTCTTTGTATAAGTGCAAAGCACTGCACATATATTTGCAATTGTTGCCTTCAGTAACACTTTTGTGATGATACCCAGATGAAAAAAATGTAAACATGATACAATAAAATATAAATAAATTAAATTAAATGTAAGTCACAAACCCATCTGCATTTCCTCAATGACCTGTTTCCTGAGAAGCAATGTGCTATGAAATACTGAGAGTGGCCTCTGGAGTCAACTGAGTCTGGGTACACATCCTGTCTTACCACACCTTGAAATCACTGTGATTTCCATGAACCGACTGACAAAAATGATGAGGATGTAAGGAGGGTCAGAGGCTGTCTTCCTGTCTGTAAGGCTGAGCTCACATCTACCTCACAGGAGCATTATGGAAATTCAAGACTACAACGCATGTGCCGGATGCATGCAATGAAAAAACATAGCATTTCACTTCTCTAACTGTAAGAAAATATCTACATTTTAGATTGAAATTGTTTGAGCTTTAGATTTGAAATTATCTGAAATCAAGAGTATTCTAAAAAGAAAATGAAACATATGACCGGAAATCTAACATGAAGCATGTACAGAGAATTGAGAGATGCTTTTAAATTACACTGGCAGTAGAGAAAAATGTAACATAAATTTTTATGCTCTAATTATAAGAATGAAGGGCATTTTAGAAAAGACATTTGCCCCCTCTCTTAGAGCCTTCCACTCTGGCCCCCACAATGCCAGCAAATCTGGGTCACACTGGATGCAACGTGTGATTCCCAACAGAGACAAACAAAGCAAGGTTCACGATGCTCAGTACTGCGTTGGAATGCCAAGACACAGAAAAACCACGTGTCAAGAAGTGGGGAGTTATTCCTTAGACACATCCTGGTATATGTTTATGATTAAAGATCAGTGCCTTGCTCAGTACTGGGATGGAATGCCAAGACTCAGAAAAGCCATGTGTCAAGAAGGGGGAGTTATTCTTTAGACACATCCTGGAACATGTTTGTCATTAAGGATCAGTGGCTTTTGTGAGTCTAAGAAATTAAGCCTTAAATGTTTTCATCAAATTCCAGTTAACTACCTGATTTATCTAGGTTATATTAACAGTATTATTTAGAATTTCACCTTGATATGAAGATGTCTGTTTAACTTTTACAATGATGTAAAACAAACAGTAGGATTAGGGAGGGCACAGGCCACTGGTGGAATGGATAACGTGTCTGACTATGGATGAGGGAATTTAGCCTGTAATAAGGAACTTTTATTTCCAGCTTAGTGAGGCAAACATATTTTAAAAATAAAATAAAAATTATGTTTTATGTGATTCATGTTTCTCCTAATGCAAAGAAGACGGGTACTAGTAATAAAAATATTTTTAAAATGTAAGGGCTAAGGCCCCAGAAATTCTGCTATGATTTTTTATGTTTCATAGAGTGATTATCATCACAGAAGCTCAAGCATTACATAAATACAAACGCGTATACCCCGACCTGGTAATTCTGCTTCTGGAAATTTATCTTCAGGTCCACCTGCACATCTACAAATTGATGCATATTCAATGTTATGTACTGCAGCACTGTTTATAAGAGCAAAAGAATGGAAACAGCCTAAATTTCCATCTATAAAAGACTACATAAATTAAGGTACATCCCTAAAATGGAATATTATGTGGCTGTTAAAAGAGAGAGAGAGAGAAAGAGAAGAAAAGCAAGAAAAAGATAAAATTTTGTGCATTCAAACTAAGAGTAGAAAACTCTCCAAGATACAATTTTAAGGAAAAAAAAAATCAAAAGTTGAGAAGACTAGAGAGGAGGCTGCCTTTAGTGTAAAACAGTTGAAAATTATAAATGTATTCATATGTTTATAAAGAAATTTTAGGAGGCCATAAAAAAAACAAAGGGAAAGAGGAACAGGAGCTGGGACACAGGTGAGTAAGATGCATGGCAGACATACGTCTTCATCTTCATATGCTTTTATTTAAAAATGTTGGATCACGTGTACATGTTATCTATTTTAAAAATTAGATTTTAAAATACAAGCAAGAAAACAAGAAAATGAAAGCTTAAAAAGAGCATGTGGAACTACCAGGAAAAGATACTAATCCTTGGAGATGATGGCAACGTAGCTCCTAGATACACTGATTTCTCTACCACATTGTATAAACAAGCCATCAACTATGGGATTTATAATAAAAAATGAGTCTATTTGAAACACCACATTATAAAAAGCTATTAACTAAATCTTTAAAGTGACAGTAAATGATGATTTAACATTTTAAAGAGATACAGTCACATCGCATGTATGAATGCAGTCATCCGTATAAAATGTCATCATTACCTTGATCATTTCTTCTTCTCCTGCTGTTTTACTTTTTGCTTCTATGTCTCCTGCTTCATTGCATCTAATAAAGCAGCTGTCTGAGGCCAATAAAGCCATTTTCCCCTAAGTGAAACAAAATAACAGAATAGCCATGAGGATACTTCTTGTAGAAGAAACATTAAGTGTTTAGACTGAATCAATTTTTCCTATCTGATTTAAAAATCACAGAAAAGAACTTAAGAGAAGAACGTGAAAAATATAATACAAGAACATATAGAAAAGGAAACCAAATTTACCTTTCATTTTACTATTCAAAGATTACCACAATAAATATTTGTAGTGTATCTTCCTAGTAGGACTAAATTCTAATTAGATGAGGTAGGATTGCTTCCTTTCTAAAAGATCTACTGAAGATAAAACTCTTTAGTTCTGTTTGAAAAATTAACTTTAAAGACAAGAACATAATTATGAATGCATACTTTATTCAAATATTAGCATTTTAAGTAAAATTTATTTTCTTCAGAATTAGAAAACATGAAAAGGTATATACAATGTCTTTGGTGTTTTGAATTTTAGAATTCATGTCTGAGGGAGTTTTGTGTGTGAAAATAAATATTCATATACATTTTTAGTTGTTTAATGTTTGATTTATTACACTGCTTTCTATTAAAACTATAAAAACTGATTTTCTTGTGTATCTAAATCTGGGTTATAAATTTGGTTAGCTTAACTCCCATAACAAATAAAATGTTTATTTATAACTTGTATTTGGTTGATTCTTTTGGAAAACTTGGAATACCATAACATTTAGAAAAAATATTTATAAATACAATGATTACAAAATATGTTAACTTTATATCACATCCAGTTAAAAACGTGGAGATAACATGGATTTAATATCTTAGTCAAGTCACAAGGGCTGGGTGGTCTTTCATCGGGATGGCTGGTGGTTCACATCGCGTGGTGGTCATAAGAAATACTATGAAGATCTCACATATCCTTTACTCGCTTTGTCTCAATGATGACATCTTGCATAAGTATCGTACATTGTTAGAATCAGGAAACTGACATTCATATAATCCATGAAGCTTATTCAGATTTCACCAGTTTTACATGTACTTGTTTGCATGTATGTGCACAGATTCATGCGACTACCAGCACAGTCAGAATTAGGTTTTTAAAATACAAAATAGCAACATACAGCCAGGCATGGGGGTGCATGCCTGTAATCCCAGCTACTCGGGGAGCTGGGAAAGAGAATCACTTGAGCCCAGGAGTTCAAGGTTATAGTGAGCTATGATCATGCCATTGCACTCTAGCCTGAGTGACAGAGCAAGGTCCTGTCTCAAAAAAAGACCAAAACAAAACAAAAGACAACATGTAAGATACAAATTGATATATGGAGAACGGTCTCTCTCATGAAAGACCCCAGCCATCTATTCATGCCTGCTTTCCAGAGGCAATGCCTATCATAATATTTCTTAAAAATACCTCTACAGGAAGACTTTCTAGCATAGTAATCTTTTTTTTTTTTTTTTTTTTTTTGAGACGGAGTCTCGCTGTTTCGCCCAGGCTGGAGTGCAGAGACGCGATCTTGGCTTACTGCGACCTCTGCCTCCCGGGTTCAAACCATTCTCTGCCTCAGCTTCCCGAGTAGCTGGGGTTACAAGTGCCTGCCACCATGCCCGAATAATTTTTTGTGTGTTTTCAGTAGAGACGGGGTTTCACCATATTGGCCAGGCTGGTCTTGACCTCCTGAGCTCGTGATCCACCCGCCTCTGCTTCCAAAAGTGCTGGGATTACAGTTGTGAGCCACGGCGCCCGGCCAGTAATCTTAACTATGATTTTAGATTGAAAGCAAAACGAGCAGAATCTGTGTCTATGTATACTAATTTCCTATTTGCCAATAGAAATGTTAGACTCTAGCAAAAATTATTTTAAAAGTTGTTATAAAGGTTTATTTCTTAATGTTAAAAAATATCCTCAAACCTACTCCTAAATTGTACTTTAACTAGAGTGGAAATGAGTCAATCATCAACTGGATATGACATATTAAGGAATTCTTGCTAATGTTACCAGGTCTGATAATGACATAGTATAATGTATAAAAATAAAGAACAAAACAGGTGATGAGAGAAATACATACCACGTTAAGAAATGTACATTTATGTACTTATGGGTAAAATGACATAATATCTGTGATTTTACTTAAAATTTTCTAGGAAAAAATGTGTGTGTGGGTGAGTAAGTAAATGAAACGAGATTGGGAAAATATTGATAATTAATGCTGGGGCCTGGGCACATGGGGACTCATTATATTCTTCTATGTATGGATTAGTTTGGATATTTCCATAAAAAAAAAGGTTTTAAAGATTCAGTTAATTCCACTGCACAAAATTTTCTTTCAACTAAACATTTCATGCTTTTCATAATCAATTTTAAAATACATAAAATTTTAGCTAAAATGAAGTTGGACCCTTATCTAACACCAAATACAAAAAGTAACATAAAATAGACCAAAGACCTAAATGTAAGAGCTAAAGTTAGAAAACTTTTAGAAGAAAATGGGAAAAGCTGCACTACAATGAATTTGGCAATGATTTCTTATATAGAACATCAAAGGCACAGGCAACAAAAGAAAACATAGACAAACTGGACTTCATCAGAATTAAAAACTTTTGTGCATCAAGAACCACTGTCAACAGAGTAAAAGGCAACCCAGAGAATGGAGAAAATATTTGTAAACTACATACATTATAAGGAATTAATATCCAGACTATATAGAGAACTCCAAAAAGACAAACACCACAATTCAAAACTGGGCAAAGAATATACACGGACATTGCTTCAAAGATGATATACAAATGGCCAATAAGCACTCGAAAAGACGCTCAACATCACTAGTCACTAGGGAAATATAAATCAAAACCATAATGCAATACCACTTCACACCCATTATAATGCTATTATCAAAACAAACAAAAAACAAAAAACAGAAACCAAGAAAACCAGAAAAACAAATGTTGGGCAGGATGTGGAGAAACTGAAACCCTCTGTAATGCTGGAGGGAAGGTAAAATGGTGCATTCATTTAAATGCCACTGAAGTGTACACGTAAAAATAGAAAAACTGGCAAATTCTATATTCTGTGTATTTTACCTCCGCACACACACAAAACCAATGGAGAAAAAGAAAATTAATAAAAATTAAAATTTCAGCTAAAGACGAGTAGAAAGCAATAAAACTAATGACAATTTAGATGATTGAGTTATAGCTACAATTGTTTTCAGTAAAAGAAATAATGCTTTATTCAGAATCATTATGAACAGTGTTATGATTAGCAATTCTTATAAACGTAATAGTTAATAATTTTAAATTAGTTTTATTTTGTATGTCCTATGCCACATTCACCAAGTACACTTATTATTAAATAAAATCATTTAAATATAATATCTCATTAATGTTTTGCAAATGAAGAAGTAATTTCTGGCAGACAAGTTCCTCAAAATTTTCACACTCTGTCCAAGTAGGGAAATGATACAATAACATTACTTATAATATTGTCAAGTGAAAAAGAAATTACTTTGAACAGATGCCAGTATTTTTTCTCAATGAGATTTCAAAGAACAAGAAAGCTAAACACAGTATCATCAAGAATTAAACGCGAGCATTCTGCCTACTTTCTGCAAGTGGCCTACATTCAACCTTTTGGAGGTATGTTTATATGTTTAACGACTAAAGTAACATATCATAATACTTAACAGTGCCACTCGGGGGTTTTAGCTGTGAAAAATCAGTGGATCCTAAGAACAGTGGGCACTGAAGTTGCCTGTCTCTACGTCAGGTTACAGCTCAAGCTGTGTATATGCTGCAGATGCCCAAGCTGAATTTAAGAGAATCCGCTCTAAAACATTACTTGCTATTTAGACATATGCTTAAAGTTATTTCCTTTAAAACTTAGGCAGATGGTGAAATATTACCGCTGTGTTGTCTCACAATGCATAATAAAGCTTTTCACATAGTTTAGAATGTTTACATATGTCTGGCATGCCTGTCATCTAGCATTTTGAGAGGTGGAAGCAGGAGAATCACTTAAGCCCAGGAGTTCAAAATCAGCCTAGGTAACAAAAGGAGACCCCCATCTTTACAAAAAAAATAAGAAATTAGCTGGGTATGGTGGTCCCAGCTACTCAGGAGTCCGAGGTGAGAGGACTGCTTGAGCCTATGAGGTCGAGCGTGCACTGAGTCATGATCATGTCACTGCACTCCAGCCTGAGCAACAAAGCAAGAGCCTGTCCCAAAAAAAAAAAAAAAAAAAAATGGCCTGATGCACCAGTGTCATGGCTGATAAGATACTACCAGGGCACCCTCATTCTAGCATCAAGGCTGTGTGACAGCTCACCTCGCCTTCTCACTAACCCAGTGCTTCTGTGCTAAGGGCCCCTTTAAATCTCTGCCTTCATTATTTGCTTGGCACAAAGGAATGATATATCTTAGATTTGGAAATGGAATTTTCTTCCCCAATCTTACTGTAGTCTAAGTACCCTTCACAGACCTTCTATTAACCCATAGCTTACTTATCTTTAGTTCCTGGGTAAATCAAATCTGTGTTTTGCAAACTACGATGTTGTAAGTTCAATTGCTTCTGAATCTAGCAGAGCTCAGTGAAACTCTTTGCTTACAGACATGCTCATTTTTATTAATGTCACACATGGTATTCTCCATGTGAAAGACATAATTTCTTTCTTCCTATTTACCAATCCCTTTAGATCCTTGTGAGGAACCAACAGAACAGCTTTAAAAAATTAAAAGTTTTTTTTCTTTCCCTTCACAAATAGACACATGCTTACTTACACGGCAAATTTAGAAAATCCACAATGCAAAAGAAGGTGGAAGGACAAAGAGAAAAAGACACAGAAGGACTTCCTCTTCCAGCCGAGATGGACTTGCGCTCCCACGATGACCAATGAGAAAACTGATACTGGATAGAATATTTGAGAAAACTGTTTTCGGGGATTGGAACACAGGTAGAACAGGACTGTGATATTTGAGAACAGGAAAACACAGGAAGCAAATCTCACACACACTTCTGTTTTCTGCCCAATGACAGTTTCTTGACCACACAGAGAGAGGTAGAGACCTCCAAAAATGAGGCAATGTCACTGTCACTAAGCTGAGAGTTTTGCAGTGCTAACATGTTTGGAGTTTATAGAATAAGGTACAGTAGAAGAGGGAAATACATACAGGTGAGGCCTCAAAAGAGTATGCCAAAGTTCTCTGCAGGTCTGGGGCCAAGGGCTGGGAGTAGTGCGTATAGCAGGCAGGCTCCACAAGGCCTATGCAGAGTGGCTGCCACTTCTGAGGGCTGACTGGAGATGCCAGATATCACACAAATTTGGGACATAGCAGAGTGGAGAGAACTCACCAAGTATACCTAGAGTCCATGAGGATGAGCCTTTCCTAGAGTAAGAGTCACTGTCTAAGTCTACAGGCAAAAACCTAATAAATAAGCACAAACTAACAAAGGCCCAGGCTTGACAGGAGCAAAAGGGTGGTCAAATAATTTAACTAGGCATCAAGACATTTAACAGAAATAAAGATTAAAATGTTATAAAAATGAAAGACTGAATTTATAAGGAAGACTTAACAATCCTAAATGTGTACACATGACAGCTTCAAAATACTTTAAGCAAAAATTGCTCAAGTAGGCAGATCTAGAATTACAGCTGGAGATTTTAACATAACTCTCAATACATTGTAGGATGAGTAAAAAATCAGTAAGGACACAGAAGATGCGCATAGTCACAAGCTCCACCAGTTGATCTAACCAACATCTAAAGAACACTGAACCGCCGGCGCCACGGCTCACCTCTGTAATCCCAGCACTTTGGGAGGCCGAGGTTGGTGGGTTGCCTGAGGTCAGGAGTTTGAGACCAGCTTGGCCAACGTGGTGAACCCCCGCCTCTATTAAAAATATAAAAAAATTTAGCTAGGCGTGGTGGCAGGTGCCTGTAATTCCAGCTACTACAGAGGCTGAGGCAGGAGAATCACTTGAACCTGGGATGTGGAGGCTGCAGTGAGCCGATATTGCACCAGTACACTCCAGCCTGCTGGGCAACAGAGAGAGACATCATCTCCAAAAAAAAAAAAAAAAACCCTGAACCAACATCTGCAGAATACACATTCTTTTCAAGTGTACATGGAAATTCACTAAGAAAGTATATTCTCCAACTATACTAAAAATGAATTAGAAATCAGCAAAAATAACATACCTATAATATCTCTATGTAGTAGAAATTAAAAACAATACACTTTTAAATAACTCAAGTGTCCATGAAAAGAAAAATCACAAGTAAAACTAGATAATATTTCGAATGGAATGAAAATGAAAGCAAAATGTGTTGACTGTAACTAAAACTAAAGTGGAATGAAGAGATCAAACTTTCTTCTTAAGAAGCAATAAAACAAGAGCAAAGTAAACTGAAAATAAGTTAAAGGGAGGAAAAAAAAATACTGAAAATAAATGAAATAGAAAATGAAAAAAAGAGAAAATAAGTAATACTGAAACAGGCTTGTCCAACCCGAGGGCTGCATGTGGCCCAGGCCAGCTTTGAATGCAGCCCAACAAAAATTCATAAACTTTCTTGAAACATCGTGAGATTTTTTCTTTTTCTTTTTTTTTTTTTTTGGCTCATCAGCTTATCATTAGTGTATTCTATGTGTGGCCCAAGACAATTCTTCTCCTTCAATTGTGGTCCAGGGAAGGTAAAAGATTGAATATCCCTGTACTAAAAGATCATTAATTATCTAAAATAAATGATCTTATAAAGAATTGATAAACCTACAGCTAGACTGACTGATCCAGGAAAAAATAGAAAAAACACAAATTACCAATATGAAGAGACTGCAATACAGATTAGATTCTACAGACATTAAAAGGATATTAAAGGAATATTCTGAATAATTTTATGCCAATAAATCCAACAACTTGGATGAAAGGAAATTTTCCTAAAAGACACAAATTACCAAAACTGACAACAGAAAAATCTGAAAATATCTCTTAAAAAATCTTAATTCTCCCATAAAAAACTAAAACCAAACCAATCCAAACCCTCTAGGTTCAGATGACTTCACTGGTAAATCCTATCAAACATGTAAAGAAGAAATCATACCCACCTTACACAGCTATTTCCAAAAACAGGGAAGGAGACAGCACTTCCCATCTAATTTTATGATACCAAATATCACCTTGACACAAAAATCAAATAAAGACATTACAAGAAAAGGATACAAACGTCCAATATCTCCCATCAGCACCAATATAGACATCTTAAAAAAAAAAAAAAAAACACCTAGAAATCAACTCTAGCAATATCCCAAAGGACAATGCACCACAACCAAGTGGGGTTTATCTCAGGGATGTAAAGTTAGCTTAAAAGTTGAAAATGAAACCAATGTAATTCATAGGCAGAATGAAGAAAATTGTATAATCATCTCAACAGATACAGAAAGAGGCATTTGACAGCATTAAACATCGTTATGATAAAAACTCCCAAGAAACAAAGTTTAAAAGGAATGTCCTCATTTTGATAAAGGTTTTTCTCTGCAGACCCTATAGACATCATACCATATGGTGGACTACTGAAAGCTTTCTGCCTAAGCTTGGAAGCAATGCAATTATGCTGATTCTCGTGACTTCTGTTCAACACTATGGAAGTCCTGGACAGTATAATAAACCAATAAAAAGCAAGACAAGACATTAGGAATAGAAAGAAAGAAGTCAAACGACAGTCATGGGAAACATAATTGCAAATTTCTCAGTTTTCTACATAAAGTACTAGAAGTAATAAGTGAAACAGACTTATCAGACTACAAAGTCACTATACAAAAATCAATTGTATACCTACATACTGACAGCAAAAAACTGGAAAATCAAATTCAAAATTTCTATTGACAGTAGTGTAAAATTATAAAACTCTTAAGAATAAATTTTTAAACAGGCATGCAAGATTGCCACATTGAAAATTATTAAATACTGAGGCCCAATATTAAGATGTTCATTCTCCCTCAAGTGATCTGGACTCGATACAATTCTCTGAGAAAATCCAACATGCTTCACTGTAGAAATTAATAAACTAATAGTAAGTACAAAGTTGGAGGACACACACTACCTGAACTCAAGACTTCATGAAATTATAGCAATCAAGAGGTATACCAACAGAAAAACAGACAATCAATAGAACAGAGTCCAGAAATAGACCAATACATAGAAAGTTAACTGATTTTTTATGAAGATACGAAACTGGATTAATGGAAAAAGGAAACACCAGTGGTGCTGGCACAAATGGCTATCAAGATGTTAAAAAAAAAAAAAAAGGTAAATCTTGAAACCAAACTCACACCATGCCAAAAATTAATTTGAGATTAATGACTGATTTGATGTAAAAACTGAAACTATGATGCCTCTAAAAGACAATGTACAATATTTTCCTGACTTTGGGGTAAGCAAAGATCTCTTAGATCAAAGAGATAAGGCAGTAACCATAAAAGAAAAAAATAAATTAGGCTTTATAAAAATTAAAAGCTTCTGACCATCCTGGCTAACATGGTGAAACCCCATCACTACTAAAAACACAAAAAATTAGCTGGGCGTGGTGGCGGGTGCCTGTAGTCCCAGCTACTTGGGAGGCTGATGCAGAAGAATGGCATGAACCTGGGAGGTGGAGCTTGCAGTGAACCGAGATCGCGCCACAGTCCTCCAGCCTGGGCGACAGAGCGAGACTCCATCTCAAAAAAAAAAAAAATCAAAAAAACAAACAAACAAACAAAAAAAAGCTGTCCATCCGAAAACCACCATTAAGAAACTGAAAAGGTAAAACTCAGACTGGGAAAAAAGACTGATAACACCATCAACTCTTGGCAAGGATGTAACTGGAGCACTAATTCATTCTTGGTGAGAGGGTAAAATGGCACAACCACTTTAGAAAATTTTTGACAGTTTCTTACATAGTTAAACATTCACCTATCCTTTGACACAGCAATTCCACATCTACATATCTACCCTAGATATTTACCCTAATTTTAGAATTGTTGATTTGCCATTTCAAAAGCGGTGATTCTTCCAGAACATTAGCTTTATAACATTCCATATTTTATATATTTTTTAAGCTACCATAATTTATGAAGATTCAAAATGCAACTTGCCAAGTTTTAAAAGAGAAAAAAAAAGTATGGAAATAACTAAACAGAAAACAGGCTGGTTAAGTGTGTTTGGGTTAGTTTATTTCTAGTATCATTTACAGGGTACCCTGATACTGTATTTAAAATTTTCATTCATTTCAGAGTTCACAAAATAATGATTTTTCCTGTGAAGATACTTCGTTTAAGAGACAACTGACTTCCATAACTAAAATGTATACATGTTCAAAGAAAATAACTTGTAAAATATATTTGGTTGAATAACACTTACATTAAGCCTTTAAAATTATGTATCAGAATCTCCGGCTATTAAGCAGTCTAAGGGTGGCTATTAAGTCAGAGAGTTGTAATTCTTCTCTCGTGTGCTCTGTTCTGACAATGAAGTAAAGGCATCAGTAGCATCTACTGTGCTAAAGAATAAATGGAATTTACAACTGTAGGTAATATTTAAGCACTTTAACACAAATATGAATACATCATAAATTTCTAACTAGGAAAATATTTTCAATGGGACCTCAAGAAATGTTAACTTTTTTCAGAATACAGCACTGAAAACTAACTCACCAACAATATCAAGCTGGGTTTCCTCATCTTCCTCTCTTTTTCTCTTCTTATCTTTGCTCTTTTTCTTCTTACTACAGGACATAATTTATGTAGATGAGTTTAGGTATATTGATTTCTGTGATAAATAAATATCATAAGATTGAAACTTGGAAGTCTTTTAAGCTGTTTCATTTATAAATTATTGATTTAGGAAGACTTATATTGCTATGCCCTCTTAAATACAGTACTGAGAATTTGCTACAGGCTTTGTACATATTATGTTAAAGTTCAAAGCAGATTGTAGAGCCATACTGCCAGATTTTAAATCCTGATTCTGTCACTTCTTAGCTCTGAGATTTTTGGAAAAGGTACTGAATCTGTCTGTGAGTAAGTTTCCCCACATAAAAATTAGGATAATAACTTAACTCTGAAAGCTATTGTGAGGATTAAGAGGTAATATGTATCTTCACACATTGCTGGTGGAAATGTCAAATGGTGCAGCATCTACAGGAAACAGTTTGGGGTTCCTCGAAAAGTTAAAGAGTTACCATATGACCCAGCAATTTTACTCCTAAGTATGTATACCCAAGGGAAATGAAAACATACGCCCACAAAAATACTTACGTAAGATTATTCACACTAGCATTACTCACAACAGTCAAAAAGGGGAAACAACCTAAATGTTCATCAACTGATGAATGGATGAACAAAATGTTACATCCATACAATGGAATACTACGCAGCCATAAAAAGGAACGGGTGCTACAACAATGATGGACCTCAAGAATGTTATAGGTGAAAGAAGCCAGAAACAAAAGGCCACATGTTGCATGATTTCTTAGGAAATATTCACAATAGGCAATTTCACATAGATAGCAGACTAGTAGTTGCCAAGGACTAGGAGAGGGGGAGGATGGGATGTGACTGCTTTAATGGGTAGGAAGAGATTTCCTTCTGAGATGATGAAAATGCTGAGCAACTAGACAGTGGTGAAACTCTTGAATATATACTAAAAACCACTGACTGTACAAAAAGGTGAATTTTATAATTATGAATTACATCGCAATAAAAAAATAAAAAAACAAGAGTGATTTGAAAAAAGTTAACGGGCAAAGTGCCTAGAACAATTTCTTGGTGCACTGAAAGTACTATATAAGCATTAATTATGATTATTACGATAATCTTATGACACTCTTGTCTGCATTTTCATCATAAAGTTTTCAGAAGATAACTCACCACTCCTCACAGGAAATGCACTGAATAAAAATCTCAAATTCATTCAGGATATACGTGCCACTTATTCTGGCATCTTCATGAGCCCAGACTCCTCGAGAGGGTTCTCAAAGGCAGTGGCTTCAGCTCACTCCTTGATACTTTCTTTCCATCTCACCTAAAAATATCAAAACCTCTGTTTATCACGGAGACCAGGAAGAAATACTCAATATTTGTATGTACAGTCAACTTTGGGCAAATCTGCCAGTTAAAAAAGAAGCGGGGATATGATTGCACAGGTATTTTTCTCCTAAAGAGCTAATAAATTACCACTACGACCTCCTCCTCACATTTGGCTCAATTTATTTATTGCATATATGTTCTCTCATTTAATCCTCACAGTCTTCTAAAGGTATAAAAAATGGTCTGAAAGTATAAATGTGTAAACGGAGGTTCAAAGATATTTGATCAAAGATATTTGATCTCTTAATGAGTAAGTGGAAGTTCAGACATATTAACCAATTTGCCACAAATTACAAAATTAGTAAATGACAGAGTGCAGGTTCGAGCCCACATCCTTATCAAAGCCCATATACACCTCAACCACTGTGTGATTCATCCTGGTTTCACTCTACATATTAGCTTAGAAAAAATTAATCAATAATTTTTCCAGGAAGAGACAATGGAGAAAAGAATAATCCCTAATAAAGGAAGTTATTATCATGAACAACGAGATCAGACTAACGCAGACCCACCAGGCAGAGGCCTGGAGAGTTGCCTCAGGGGACCCAAACTCGTGGGTATGGGGCCACCGGTCCCTGTCCAGCCCGGACAGGGGCCAGGGCGAAGCCTGGGAGGCCACAAAGCCGGCTCTCCGCGCCACGACTTCTACCGGATTCGCGAGGGGTGGAGTGCGTCCGAAAAGAACTGAGGAGGCTCCCGCCGGAGCTGCAGGACCCACCTCTTCGCCTTGGTTCCCTTGAGCACAAGCTTGGTAGACTTCACATAAGAGTGCTCGGCCATGGACCCGGGAGACTCCTGCGCAGAGAGGCTGAAGCCGGCTCAGGACGAGTATGTGACCCAGAGCAGCACCAGGGCGGGGAGGAACAGAAGTGGAGGCGAAGTAAACACTCTCTGACAGCGTACGTCTGTCCAGAACCCGCCTTCCTCTTGACCCAAACGCTGAATGGCTGAGATTTCCACTTCCGCGCTTCTGCTGGGGAGCTACGGCGGCCGCAGAGGGCCAAAAGGTGTCCTTACACAGCTGCTCCCTGGCTCCCTCTCAAGGGGCCCCTGAGGATTCGCGCCTACCCAAGGGGAGGAAAACCCGCCAGAGGCGCTGGTGCTGGCGGTGGTGGGGCTGCCATGCGCGCTGTGGAACCGCCTCCCGCTAGAGCTGCTGGCTGGCGACGGTCCCCGCGGGGGCGGGAAGCAGCTCAGGCTGCCTTCGCTGGCCTGTTGCGGCGCGGCTGGAAGCGCGGGCCACTCTGGGCTGTGTGTGCGGGAAAGAAGCAGGAAATACCCTAAAATAGAATGAAGCGCCATGTTGAGGGCCGCGGACGTCTAGAGTGCTGTGGGAATGTGGGCTGAGGTGGAGAGTTATGGTGGCGCGTGTTACAGGCTCAGGGATCAAGAAGAAGCCTAATCGTGGAGGCGGCATCTGAGGAGGGTCTTGAACGCTGGGCAGGCTTTTGCCTGATAGAGATGGAGGAAGCTCGCCCTGTCTGATGGAGGAAACAGGGCAGAGGCTTGGAGGGAGCCGTGCAGCGCTGGTGTGAGGAGCCGGGAGCAGGCCAGTCCTGTAAAGCAGAGTGATGGGAACCAGGATAGAGAAGGCAAGTCGGTGTCCTGTGGTCGCTGAAGAATTTGAATGAAATCAATAAACAGGTGAGAGGGATCCATCGCAAGAGCATGGGATGAAACGAGGAGTAGTCCACGGTGATTCCTCTGCAGTGGCAGATATTATTGATCTCGTATGTGACACCAAAACGGTGGGTACTATTGATCGCGTATGTGACACCAAAACCACCCCACTCAAGCTGTGGCTCTTTACCTAAAGTAGAAAACAGAGACCAGTTGGGTTCCAAGCATCCACGAAGATCTTATTAAATTCGAGATCCCTGGTGGCACCATGGAGTCAGGATTGGCTCGTCTCAAACCTGACTCAGAAACAAAACCATCTCAATGTGCAGAGATGAGAGGCCTTACCCGCTATCATAACGTATTTTCTGGTGTTTTCACAGTGCTGCGCTTCCTAATCCCCATTCCACGGCAATCCACATGCCATGATGCCAGAGGCATTAACAAAGGAGACACACAGAGGCTCCTCACGTTTGCTTTCCATGGTTTTGATGAAAATCTGCTTCCTCATCTCATACAGTGTGGTTAGTAATAGTATCATTTAGGTTTGAAGAATTAAATGGTACAAATTATATAGGGTGCTTATTATAACCTACATGGAAAATGACTAGGATATGTTAGCTATGCTCATCACCAACATTGTTGTATGATGATAATAATCAGATAGTCAAGAAGGCCGACACCAAGAAAATGGATACATGCTCTGAGGGAATGAATGTGGAGAGATCAGAAGGTCAAGAACAAAGCCGTACAACATGTCCGCAGTAAAGGGATGGACAAAAGAAATGCTACAAAAGAAGGAATGAAACAGAGTTAGAGTAAAATTATAAGATGAAAGCTAAGGAGAATTTCCAGAATGGGTAATATCTTTTAATATCATAGAAGTTTAGGAGCACAAGATGGAAAAAAGGCCTCTGGGTAACTGACATTGAGGCAGTCTTTAGGGAAGCTCCATTTCCAACAGAGAAGTAGACAGAAAATCAGCTTGGAGCAGGGACTAGGTGAAGAATCTGTTGGCTGGTCGCATGGGGAAATAAATCAGCGATGGCATATGCCATATTTCTTTCTTTCTTTCTTTCTTGCCCAGCCTCTATATATGCATAGAGTTTGGTGAAAACTTTCAAAAAATAAAAATGAAACCAATTTTGTTTGTAGACTCAAATACAATGCTTTGTGTTAGAATCAAGATAAATTCATGCCTCTCCCTTCTATTGTCACCATCAGTTTTGAAATTAAACATCAGCTTTTCTTCTTCATTAAAATCATTTTCAATTCCTCCCAGGTGTTGGTGGTTTGGCGGAGTTACATAAGCAGTCAGGTCTTGATGAGTAGAGGAAGAAGGAACAACCACTTTCAGCAAAGGCAGAATTCTGAAATTCTGCTCGCATTTTTCTCCAGTAACTTTCCTATGTTTGTGAGGATATTCAGTCATAAAGAGCCTAGTGAAATTTTTTTCAAGCTTGACTAATCGTAATAACTGTGGATGTTTGTTTAAAATGTGTATTCCCAGGCCTCTCACCTGCTGATTCTGATTCAGGAGATCACGGATGGGACTCAGAATACATGTGTTTGACAAATATTACAAGTGGTTCTTATGGTCAGGCAAATTTGAAAATCTAACCAGGAATTTAAGTTTTTATTACTGGCAGCCAGAAAATATTCCTAGAGTCTTTGCTTTTTGAAAATAAAATATTTCTTTTTTAAAAGGAAAATTGTATGACTAGATACAACATTTATACATGTGGCACATGTACTATACTGTTTACTTTTGTCATATTTACAGTTAAAGATGTGTAAGAACACTCTGAGAAAAATTATATATTAAATGCAAAGAGGGGTAAGTCGGGGTGGGGGAGACATGGGAAGGGTGTGCTTATTGTTGCTAAAAGGTAGAAAAGCCCGAATGATAGCCGTCTAAGGTTGCAAATAGCACATTGTAATTTGAGAGAGCTTCGTAATCATGTCTGAAAGCTTCTTTGATATACTGAGTTGAAAACAGTGGCTTTGGACAAGATTTGAGGGAGAAACCAACTATGCTTTAAAGTGTTCATTTAAAAGACTTTAATTAAAGGAAATTCTTTGCATTTACTTGAGCTAAATTAACTTCAGGACTTTAACAAATTACTAGCCCTTAACCTCTTAAAAATTGTCTTTCATTTCAAATGAAAGTTTAAGGTGGCCTTTATGTTCGATTGGTATACTTCCGCGAAGACTTAACAGCAAGGTACTGTACATTTCTAAACGTTTACTTCTTAATTTTGCTGGAAGAAATATACTAATCAATTGGTTATTTTTAAAGCAAAGTAAAACAATTTATTTTGACAAGCAACACTGTATTTTCCCAGTATTCTGGTGGCAAGGGTTAGGCTTAAATCACTAATCAGAGAAACACAAATCAAAACCAAAACGAGATACCATCCTACACCAGTCAGAATAGCTACTATTAAAAAATTGAAAAACAACAGATCTTGGGAGGCTGTGGAGAAAAGGGAACATTTACGCATAATTGGTGTGAATGTAAATTAGTTCAGCCATTGTTGAAAGCAGTTTGGAAATTTCTCAAAGAATTTAAAATAGAATTACCATTCAAGCCAACAATTCCATTACTGGTATATGACCCAAAGAAAATCAGTTATTCTACCAAAAAGACATACGCACTTGCATGTCCATCGCAGCACTATTCACAGTAGCAAAGACATGGAGTCAGCCTAGGTGCCCATCAACAGTGGATTCCATCAATAAAATGTGGTACATCTACACTCTATTATTAGGCCATTCTTGCATTGCTATGAAGAAATACCTGAGGCTGGGTAATTTATAAGGAAAAGAGATTTAATTGGCTCATAGCTCTGCAGGCTGTACAGGAAGCATGGTGACGGCATCTGCATGGTGCCTGTGGAGTCTCCAGGAGCTTTTACTCATGATGGAAGGTGAAGAGGGAGTAGGCACATCACATGGCCAGAGCAGGAGCAAGAGAGAATGGGAGTGGGGTAAGTACCACACACCCTTATACAACCAGATCTTGAAAGAATTCACTATCACAACGACAGCATCAGGCCATGAGAGATCCACCCCCATGACACAAACACCTCCTACCAGGCCCCACCTCCAACACTGAGGATCACATTTCACCACGAGATTTATAGGGGCCACCTTCCAAACCATTTCACACACCATGGAATACTATGCCACCATAAATATAATAAAATCATGTCCTTTGAAGCAACATGGATGTAGCTGAAGGCCATTATCCTAAATGAATTAATGCAGGAATACAAAACGAAATACCACATGATTTCACTTATAAGTGGGAGCTAAACACTGGGTACTCATGAACATAAAGATGGAAAGAATAAACACCGGGACTACTAGAGGGGAGAAAGAGGAAGGCAAGGTTTGACAAAGTAACTGTTGAGTACTATGCTCATTTATTAATCTGTTCTCACACTGCTATATAGAACTACGCGAGACTGGGCAATTTATAAAGAAAAGAGGTTTAACTGACTCACAGTTCCACAGGCTGTACAGGAAGCATGGCTGGGAGGCTTCAGGAAACTTATAATCATGGCAGAAGGTGAAGGGGGAAGCAAGGCACGTTCTACCATGGCGGCAGGAGAGCAAGTGAGCCAGGGTAGATGTGCCATATATTTAAACCATCAGATCTCATGAGAACTCACTTACCATCTAAGAAGAGCAAGGGGGAAATCTGCCCTCATGAGCTAATCACCTCCCACCAGGTCATTCCCCCTACATTGGGAATTACAATTCAACAAGATTTGGGAGGGGGCACAGAGTCAAACCATACCAAATCAGCATCTGGATGATGGGATCATTCATACCCCAAAACTCAGCATTATGAGATATACCCATGTAACAAACTGGCACATGTACCCCTGAATGTAAAATACAAGTTAAAATTATTTTCAAAATAAATAAATTAATGAATAAATAAATATGATTAAATGAAATTAAAATTTTGAATTAAAAAAATTTGAGAGTGATTTCAGATTGACAGTTATGTAGGTTATGTAAATGGAAACAGTGAGTTCTGTAGGGTTCGGATCAATTGCACTATCTGTACTAAGTTGATGTCCAGTTGTTCAGATGAAAAGAAAGCAGGAGAAACATATAGATCTAACAGGAAAAAAATGTACAAGTTTTTTATGATAGCAAAAAGAATAATGGAGGAAATAGGACTGAGGTTATAGTGATTGACAGATATTAATAGACGACTAAGTCAAAAGACACTGGTTGCAGAAAATATTGATTAATTTTGTTTTATTCCAGTCAGAGAAAAAAAATCCTGTAACCTGCCTCTAGAGAAAACCCTTTTAGCCCTGTAATTATCTTTATTCCAAACACCATTCCATTTATTAAGTAGAGTATAGGGAAATTAATAAGTGAATTATTCACAGAATTAAGACAGAAGTTTTGAGTATTTCAGGATATTAATAGTGTACTCAATGAACTAAAATAAAATTTGACTAGAGGTGTGATCACCATGAATGCCATGTTGGTATCTTGTTAGATTTGGCAACCTAAAGTTGACAAATTTATTAATAAAATAAACGTTCCTTGATGATTAATTTACATTTAGTAGACATGTTCTTTCTTCTTCCTTCCCTTTCTTATTCATTCATTCATTCATTCCTACAGAGCAGTGACTTTCATTCTAAGATTCCCAGAATCCTAAGGAATTCTTGAATGTCATCATAGGGAGCCAGATGTGAGGATTCCCCAAAGTTGTATTTAATACTTGAAAAATCTCAAAAAGTTGTATATTTACACCAGAAAAAGCTATACAGATTTTTAAGTTATATATATATATGGTTGAATACTTTTTATTTCTATCCAGAACTGAGTCATTAGGGTTAATAATGTTGATTATTTCATACTGACCTAATGGGTAGCCTTTATATATCATTGATTACTTATTAGTAAAATAAGAACACCACCAAAATTACAAAATAAACATATTTTGTGGGTTTTTCTTAAGGCTTTTGAAACAAAATCAGAGGAGAGGATTAAGAGTAAACCTTGATTGTTAAAAAGGCAGGGAACTACTAACTTAGAAAATTGTATGAAAACAGCAAGATATATACATGGCCCTCAGACCATCTGCCTGTTTTAATAAAGTTTTATTGGAGCACATCCATGGATCTATGGTACTTTCCTGCTACAATGGTAGAGTTGAATGGTTGCTATAGACACCGTATGGTTTGCAAAGCCTAAAATATTTATCATCTGGTCCTTTATAGCAAAAGGGAACCCAGTTTTAGAATATTCACTTTACAAATTAAGATACAGTGGATGCTGCCTTAACTGACCTCCACTTAACTGATTTGCAATCAGCACTTTCTGGAACCCCTGTACAACTTATTGACTGATGTCCACTGCAAACTGAAAGTCTTTGAACTACTTTTAATGCCTATACATTTCTCCTTCCATCACAGAAATTGTATAGTTTCTAAGAGGAAGCTGTGTTCATTCCTAAATATGTTTACGCCATTTGTTCTTGCTCTTGTAGTTATGCAATTTAATTAAATATTATTGAGAGGCTCAGACGGGCGTATCACTAGGTCAGGAGATCGAGACCATCCTGGCTCACGCGGTGAAACCCTGTCTCTACTGAAAATACAAAAAAATTAGCTGTGCGTGGTGGCGGGCGCCTGTACTCCCAGCTACTGGGGAGGCTGAGGAGGGAGAATGGCATGAACCCGGGAGGTGGAGCTTGCAGTGAGCAGAGATCGCACCACTGAACTCCAGCCTGGGTGACAGAGCGAGACTCCGTCTCAAAGTAAATAAATAAATAAATATTATGTAAACTGATAAAATGAGTATAACAAGAGCAGTATTGTTGTTTCTCTGAGAAATAAACTAAATATGTTGGAAAAATGAGAAACTCAAACAGTTTCTGTCACCTTAACTGTTGGCAAGACAACTAGAAACAAATGGGAAAAATTGTGTCAACTAGGATTTCAGATTGCTTTACCCCAGTTGCCTTCACAGAAAGTGAACAAGAAATCAATGACAACATATCATTGGCATAGTTTCCACAAGAAAGTCCACTCTGAATCCATGCAAGGCTTTGACCTTGTCATCAAAATTCTGGCAAGTTGATTTACACGTCTTTTAAATTAAAGTTAAGTTTTAAGGACTTACATTTAACACTTCTTATGATTCCTCCATTTAACTTAAATTTGTGATTAATCTCTTTATTACTGGTCCCAATCTGATTGAATAAGGGGGTTTCTACCGTTTTTGCTAACCAAAAGTTTACTTTGATGAAGATGGAATTATAAATACAGTAATTCAAGTTTAAAGAATTAGAATGGTAATGGTTAATACAATTTAGTATGCCTAAAAATCACTTGAAAAGCTTACTAACAATGTAAATTCTAGTGTCTTAGGCCTGAGATTTTGATTCAATAGGTCTAGCTTGGGGCATAGGAATCTGTATTTTTAGGAATGATAAAGGAAAATTGCTTAAAATAGGGTAAATTATGACTTAAATATAAAATGAACACTTGTCTAAGATTTTTGTTTAACTCAATGATATAATGAGGGAGCCAGGAAGATGTTATACTGAGTTTTATGGAAAATTAAAAGAGCCACACATATCTAGGCACTAAGGAACACTGAAAAAATCTGCTTGATAAGTTCAAAACTGACTTCTTGATGGAAGGTGGAAAAAGAAAAATTAATTATACTTTCACCAAAATCAATCATTTGCCTGTCTATAGACAAGAATATTTGCATTACTATCAGTAATCTACAACTAACAGAATTGCAAATAACAAGGAAAACAAAAGGCACAGAGACCCCATAGAAACAGATAACCCAGTTATTCTAGACAAGGCTGAGATTTCCATTAAAGACACTCAGTGGTAATTTTGTTGGTCCATTTAAAATCTTTCCATTTTCTCCTGAAACACATTGCTCAAGCAATTCAAATACAATGAATGTGGTCATTGGGTCACACCTGGAGCAATCATTTTCTAACCTATAATAAAGACTGTTGAATTACTCCCTTCACTGGAAAGTATAAAATATTACCACATAAATTCGTATTATGATAATGGCCCACTATGAATGCTTTGGTGTTCTTAATTTTCTTAAGATTTATTAATATTTCTGAAGTAACTACTAAATGCCAAGCAATATATTTTCTAATTTAATCTTTCATTGACTTTTACTCTCACTTCAATTGCGCTTCTCACTTTCATGGCTATAAACTTAACTTTTCAATAACTTAAAAATTGATTTCTAATGTTATAAACTTTAATGTTCCACTCTGTGACCTGCTCTTTCAGACTGTCTTCCTTACTGCCAATTCACCTTCTTTTCTGTCTCTTCCAGTGCCCCAGTATTTTGACTCTTCCATTTTCTTTTTTCTTTTCTTTTATTAAGTGGATACCTGATAATTTCACATGTTGATGGGATACACTGTGGTATTTGGATACATTAAACATCGTTAAAAATCTCTCCTGCCTATCTTTCCCAGTCTGGTAACCACTCTTGTAGTCTCTATTAGATCAGTGTTTTTAGATTTCACATATGAATGAGATCATGTGATATTTGTCTTTCCGTGGTTAGCTTATTTCACTTAACACAATGTCCTCTATGCTCATTCATATTGTCACAAGTGACACGATTTTACCCTTTTTTTTTTGGCCAAATGTGCATATGATATAGTTTGGATATTTGTCCTGACCCATATCTCATGTTGTATTGTAATCCCCACTGTTAGAGGTGGGGTCTGGTAGGGGGTGTTTGGGTCATGGAGGTGGATCCCTCATGGCTTGGTGCTATCCTCATGATAGTGAATGAGTTCTCAAGCTTCCTGACTAGTCAAGCAGATGTTGGCACTATGCTCCCTGTACAGCCCATGGAGCCAATTAAGTCTCTTTTCTTATAAATTATCCAATCTCAGGTATTTCTTTATAGCAATGCAAGAATGGCCAAATACAGCATATATGCCATATTTTCTTCATTCATTCATTGATGGACACTTAGGTTGATTCTAGGCTATTGTGAATAGTGCTGTAATAAGCATGAGAGTCCAGAAATGTCTTTGACATAATGATTTAATATTCTTTGAATATATACCCAGTAGTGGGATTGCTGGAGTATGTGGTAAGTCTATTTTTAATGTTTTTGGAAATTATATTGTTTTCCATAACAATTGCTCCAATTTACATTTCCACCAACAGTGATTGCACATTCCCCTTTCTTCACATCCTTGCCAGCATTTGTTATTTTTTGACTTTTTCATAAAAAACATTCTAAATAGGGTGAGATGATATCTCACTGTGGGTTTGACTTGCATTTCTCTGATTATTAGTGATGGTGAGCAATTTTTCATATACCTGTTGGTGATTTTTTTGTCTTATTTGGAGAAATGTCCATTCAGCTCTCTTGACTATTTTCTAATCCAATTATTTATATTTTTGCTAATGTGTTGTTAGAGTTTTCTCTATATTTGAGATATTTACCCCTTACCAAGTGAATAGTTTGCAGATATTTTCTTCCATTTTGTAGATTGTCTCTTCACTCTTGTGATTGTTTCCTATGCAGTGCAGAAGTTTTTATTTGGTGTAATCCCATTTGTTTATTTTTGCTCTTGTTGTGCATGTCTTTTGGTGTCTTTTCTAAAAAGTCCTTGCCCAGACCAATGACATATAACATTTTACCTATGTTTTCTTCTAATAGTTTCATAGTTTGGGGTCTTATATGTAAATATTTAATTTATTTTAAGTTGACTTTTGTGTATGATGAGAGATAAGGGTCTACTTTCCTTCTTTTGTATGTGGATATGCACTTTTCCCAGCACCATTTGTTGAAAAGACTGTCTTTTCTCCATTGAATGTTTGCACCTTTGTCAAAAATAAGTTGCATGTAAATGTGTGGATTTATGCCTGGGTTCTCTATTTTAGTTCCACTGGTCTACATGCCTGTTTTTATGCCAATACCATGCTGTTTCATTTAGGATAGCTTTGTAATTTATTTTGAAATTAGATAGAGTAATACCTCCAGCATTGCTCTTTTTGCTTAAGATTTATTTGGCTATTTGGGGTGTTTTGTAGTTTCACATGGATTTTAAGATCTTTTTTAATATCTATAAAGAATGAAATTGGAAATTTTATAGAGATTATATTGGATTTATAGATTGATTTGGGTAGTATGGTCATTTCAACAATATTAATTCTTCTAGTCCATGAACAAGGGATATCTTTCTATTTATTTTAATTTTAATTGCTTTTATCAATGTTTAATAATTTTCATCTTTCCATGGCTTAATTTACTTGTAGGTATTTTGTTTTTTTAATAGCTATTTTAAATGGGATTACTTTCTTGATTCCTTTTTCTGATAGTCTGCTATTTGTGTATAGATATGTTACTGATTTTTTATGTTGCTTTTGTGTCCTGAAACCTTATTGTATTCATTTACCATTTGTGATTCTCAGTGGTGTATTTAGGATTTTTTACATATATGATCATGTCATCTGCAAAGAGGAACAATTTGCCTTTTTTTTGCAATTTGTATGCCTTTTATTTCTTTCTCTTACCTAATCGTTCTGACTAGGACTTCCAGTACTATGTTGAAAAAAGTGATTAAAGTGAACATCCTTGTCTTGTTCCAGATCCTAGAGGCAAAGATTTCAGGTTTTCACCATTCAGTATAATGTTGCCTGTGGATTATCACATATGGTCTTTATTTTATTATGTTCTTTTATAACTTATTTGTTGAAAGGTTTGATCATAAAAGGATGTCTAATTTTGTCAAGTGTTTTTTCTTCATCTATTGAAATGATTATGTTTTTTATCCTTCATTGTTTAATGTGATGTATCACATTTTATTGATTTACATGTATTAGACTATCCTTACCTCCCCGGGTAAATACCACTTGATTATGGTGAATAATCTTTTTAATGTGTTTTTGAATTATCGTTGCTAGAACAGCTGATTTTGAATGTTTGCATCTATGTTTATCAGTGATATTGGCCTGGAGTTTTCTTTTATTTGCTGTTCTTGCATCATTTTGGAATCAGGAAATACTGTCTTCATAGAATGAGTTTGGAAGAGTCCTCTCCTTTTCATTTTTTTGAAATAGTTTCTAAGTAATTTGTATAAGTTTTTTAAATGTTTTGTAGAAATTTTCAGCGAAAACTACCAAGTTGTGAACTTTTCTTTCTTCCTCTATTATTTTACAGACAGGGTCTCACTCTATCACTGAGGCTGGCATACAGTGGTGCAGTCATAGCTGACTGAAGCCTCAAACTCCTGCTCTTAAGTGATCCTCCTGCCTCAGCCTCCCCAGTACAAGTACACACCACTATACCTGGGGAATTTTTATTTTTATTTTTAGAGATGGAGTCTCTTTGTGTTGCCCAGGCTAATCTTGAACTCCTAGCCTCTAGTGATTCTCCTGCCTTGGGCTCCTAAACTGTGAGATTACAAGTGTGAGCTACTGTGTGAAGTCTTTTGAATTTTCCTTAACTGAGAGCCTAAATCGTTCATTCAATCTCATTATTTGTCATTGGTGTGTTCACATTTTCTATTTCTTCTTTCTTCAATTTTGATGGGTTATATGTGTCCAGAGCATATGTATTTCTTCTAAGTTTTTCAATTTATTGGCGTATAAATGTTTGTAGTACTTACTCATGATTCCTTATATTTCTCTAGAGTCTATCATGGTATATCCTTTTCATCTCTGATTTTATGTGAATTTTTTCTTTTTTTCTTAGTCTGACAAAACATTTGTCAATTTTACCTTTTCAAAAAAGATTCCTTCATTTAATTAGTCATTTGTATTTTTTATCTTCATTTTGTATATTTGTGCTCTCATCTTTATATTCTTTTGCTAATTTGGGTCTTAGATTGTTCTTGATTTTATAGTTCCTTGAAATACATTGTTAGATTGTTTATTTATTATCTTTCTTCTTAATTGATGTGGAAATGTATTGCTATAAACTTCCCTCTAAGAACTGTTTTGCTGTATTTCATAAGTTTTCATATGTTCTGATTTCATTTTTATTTGTCTTAAGACATTTTTAAAATTAATTTTATTTTCATTGACCCATTGGATGTTTAGGGATATGTTGTTTAATTTGAATGTATTTGCACACTTTCTGAAGTTTCTCCTGTTGTTTTGTTCTGGCTTTATTCCATATGATCAAAAAAAAAACACGTGATATGATTTCATTTTTTGATTAGCTAAGACTTGTTTTGTGGTCTAACATATCTATCATGGACAATATTCCATATGCAGGTGAAAAGACAGTGAATTATGCAATTGTTGGATGAAATGTTATGTAAATAACTGTTAAATTCTTTTGATCTAGAGTGCAGTTTAAATGTTTCTTTGTTGAGATTCTCTCTCAATGATCTGTTCACTGCTGAAAATGGGATGTCGAGGTTTCTTACTATTGTACAGTTTTTTGTCTCTCCTTTTAGATCTATTAATGTTTGCTTTATATATTTAGGTTCTCCAATGTTGAATGCATTATATATTTACAATTATTGTATTCTCTTGTTGTACTGACCCCTTTATTAATACATAACGGCTTTGTTTGCCTGTGTTTACAGTTTTTTTAATTGAAGTCTATTTTATTTGATATAAATATACCTACTTCTGCATTCTTTTGATTTCCATTGTCATAAAATATATTTTTCCATCTGATCACTTTCAATTTATGTGTGTATTTACAGGTGATGGGAGTCTGTTGTAGAAAGAATATAGTTAGGCCTTGTTTTTAATCCATTTACCCATTCTCTGTCTCCTTACTGGATAATTTGATCTATTTACATTCAAGGTAATTATTGATAGATAAGGACTTGTACTGCCATATACTGTTTTCTTGTTGTCTTTTAGAATTTTTGTACCTTTTTGTCCCTTTATTGTCTTCCTTTGTATTTAAGTGATTTTCTCTGTGTGTTTTTGTTTCTTGTTCTTTTATTTTTATTGTATCTAATAAAAATGTTTACCTTTTGGTTACTATGAGGTATGTGAAGAATATTTTATAGTTTCAGTAGGTAATTTTGAATGGATAACAACTTAATTTTGATAACAAGAAATGGGGAAAAGCAATCACTCTGCTCTTTAACTCAATCACTCCCCCACATTTTGCATTTTGATGTCTTAATTTACATCTTTTATACCACTTATCCTTTAACAAATTATTGTAGTTGTTATTATTTTTGTTTTGTATTTTAACCTTCTTACTAAAAACATATAAGTGGTTTACATTCCATTATTACTATATTAGAACATCCTGAATTTGTCTGAATATTTATTTTTACCTGCGGATTTATACCTTCCAATTTTTTGTATTACATATTAGTGCCCTTTTCTTTCAGTTTGAAGACTGTTCTTTAACATTTCTTTTAAGGCAGGTAGGGTTACAATGAATTACTTCATCTTTTGTTTGTCTTAGAATGTTTTAACCTCTCCTTCATTTCTAAATGAGAGCTGTGCTGGATATTGTATTCATGGTCGACAGTTTTGTTCTTCAGCACTTGATTCTATTATCTTACTCCCTCCTGTCCTATATTGTTTCTGTTGAGAAGTCTGCTGCCAGGCACATTGGAATTCTCTTGTGTGTTATATGCTTCCTTTTTCTTAGTGCTTTGAGGAACTACTCTTTGTTTTTGACTTTTTAAAGTTTAATTATAATATGTCTTGTGGTTGTCTTATTCAGATTAAATCAGATTAGTGAGCTTTGGCCATCCTAAACATCTTAACCCTTCTCCAAGTTTAAAAAGTTGTCTGTTATTTTTCTGAATACGCTTCTAACACTTTTTCATTCTTAGTTCCACTTGAACACTGTAGATTTGTTTTTTTGATGGTGTCCCAAGGATCTCATAAGTTTTCTTTGTTTCATCTCATTTTTTTCTCTTTTCTACTCTGACAGTGTATTTTCAAAGAGCCTGTCTTTGAGCTCACTGTTTTTTTTTCTTCTACTTGATCAGTTCTTCTCTTGATGCCCTCTAGTGCATTTTTCAGTTTGTTTACTGAACTTTCCACCTCCAGGATTTCCATTTGATTTTTTCCCATTATTTTAAATTCTTTGTTGAATTTCTCCTAAATTTCCATAGGGTTTCTCTGTACTTTGTTGAAGTTCACAGATTTTTTTTTTTAAAAAGCAGCTATTTGAATTTTTTTGTCTGCCACATCATTCATTTGCATGTCTTTAGGTTCAGTTGTTGACACCTTGTTTTCTCCATTTGGGGAGGCAGTTTTTCCTAGGCTATTTTTATTTTTTGTAGATGTACATCTCTGTCTACACATTGATGAATTAAATATTTATTTCAATCTTCTCAGTCTGGGTTTGTTTTTGACTGTTTCTCAGTGGGCTTGTTTAGAAATTCTGTGTGGATTTCCATTATATTCCATTTTAGCATTAGGAGGTGCCCAAAGCAAAGGTTAGACATAAGTCTTGCAATGGGGCTTCACCACTGATGCAATGTAACTGGATAGGCCCATGGGTGATCCACAGAAAGGCGGCTGTCTGTAGGGGGAGAACAAGTCAGGCCATCAAATCTGGATAGTCTGTGTATCATGTTTCCCACAGTGTGGTGCCCATAAACAACCTGTCTGGTATAATGTTTCCCCTGGTAGGAATGGCTAGCCACTGCTAACTTTCATATAGTAAGTATTGCTAACCTAATCCCTTCTCTATGTCCCTAGCATGCCTCTGGTGGTTCAGCTCTGTTGACACTCATGGTGCTGCTTGTTAGCTGATGTAGGAGTTAGTCTACTGTGAAGGCACTCAAGTATGGTGAAAAAAATATTCAAATTCTGCTCACTTTATTCAGTGTAAGAACTGTGAGTTCAGGAGGACTTTCTGCATAAGACACCATAATGGCCTGGGGGAGGAGTATCACAGTCACAGAGTACTGGTTCCTTACTGTCCAAGCATGGTTTTACTCCTCTTTGCAGTCCAAAGGGGCTTCATAGACTCACTCATGAATTCAGGGTTCATTAGCTCTTGTAAAGGTAATTTCATATGTGGATAGTTGTTCATATAGATGTGTCTGTAGGGGTATGATTACTGGAGAGATCTACTCCACTACCTTGCTCTGCCCAAATCCTTCCCCTTTCCAGCAAGAATTTGCCACCTCCTAGTTTTCTTTTTTCTTAACCAAACTAAGTTTAGACTTTTAATCCTTCACCCTCCTCGACTTCTAATGCCATTGCTTCTTTGTATGCTTATTGTATTTTCCACGCTATATGACTTTCAGCTGGTTATTTACAGTATGTAAGTTTTAATATCCTGTAAAAGGGGGATAATAATAGCATCCATTTGACAGGGATGTTAAAGATATTAAATGACACTGTCCATGTTAAATAACTTTTTGAGATATATTGAGATGTTTCTGTACTTCCTTGTTCTGGCCTTCTTGTTGAACGAGAGGAATCTATTGCCATGAAAAGCAATAAAACTATGATAGTAGAAATTAAAAGTGAGTAGGAACTTATTTAAAAATCATCATTCTCCTATTCAATGCAAAAATAAGAACTAGAAACTTTTAATAAGGCAATACTCCAAAGAAATAACTTATGGAAGAGAACATGGATTTTTTAATCCTAAAGATTTCTTTTATATATTCAAGGGTCGAGATTGGCTGCCTTGAATCCTACTAAAATTTCAATGTAAGTTTTAGAGAGGGAGGAAAGAGTCAAAGAAAATATTGCACTGGAAGAAGTTAAATAAGTAAGGAAGATATTATTCAAGCTATTGCAATAGTGGAGAGAGGCCATACCTAGTCTGAACTCAGCTCCCCTGATACAAAGGGCAGTGGAGATTTTCAAATTGAGGGAAAGGGGGCGATCATAGGCCACCTGTTTTGCTAACTGTCTTTTCTCAAAGGAAAAATAAACTTCCTTTTATCTTTATGATATAAGGTAATTTTTACAACTTGGAGCAAGATTAGGCTCTTACTCTCTAATAGAGACTGGGAAATAAGGTATTATCTTTCTGGAGGATTACATTTGAAAGGATGGCTCCCAGATCCTTGAAAAAGGAAGTTTTCTCCTTACAACTTACACATGCCACTTCTACCTGCATTTCACTGGCCAAACAGGTCACATGTCTAAATCTGACCCTTCCTTCAATAGAACAGAAATGTATAATATTCTAGGAGATAGGGCCACTGCAGTAGGAAGACCAGATAATGGGAGAATGGTAATATAATCTACCACAATGACCACAGTGAAAACGTTAGTAATCCTTAGGGTTAAACCAAATCTTCTTGGACACTTAGGTTGATTCTAGGCTATTGTGAATAGTGGAATAATAAAAAATAAAGAGAATAGCCCATTTATTTTTTGCAGAGAAGCTAGACAATTCACAGTAACTTATGGCCTAGACAATTTTATTTCTTGATCAACACAACTCTTTATAGATGCCTGTGGTCCAAAACTGCGGATTCCTCATCAGCCCCAAAAAGAAGGGATCCTCTGCAAGGCAACGTGGGAGGGAGTTTAGGATTTTTCTGAGGCAGTGAGAGCCATTGAGATTCACATGTAAGAGGATAGAGAAAGGTAATCTACATGTTTTGATCCCTCCATGTGCTGGATATAACTTGGTCTTCATTACATTGCACCACCTTTGGTGTCAGAGAGAACTGGATTTGAATCCCAGTTCCATCAATCATTATGATTTTAAGGTTGAATGTGTTTTTAACTTGTCTGAGCCTCAGTTTGCTCATCTATAAAAGATGGGATTGTTATGAAACTTGCATAAGGTAAGTATGTAAAAATCTTGGAATAATCCCTGTAATTTAAAAAACAGGGTTGTGATGAGGCTTCAATAAGGTAAGTGTGTAAAAGTCTGGACATAATGTTACCAATTTTGTAGGTTTTCAATATATAGAGAAGGAGGATTATTTGTCTCTCATTTAATTTTTAGAACACGTTTATAAAATTGGTATTGTTCATATTTTTGAGATAATCAAAGGATCAGTAAGTTTAAATAAATCACCATAGTCACAAAGCAGTTCACAGTCTATTGACTGGATAATTGCTTGTGAAAAGTAGCAATGATGATCACATTGAAAATCTTGTGTTAGGTGGTGGTTTTCTCTTGCATAAGCCTCTTCATTTGTTGAAACCATAGAATCTAAGTTTGCTCTATCAAAGTGATCATTAGAAAAATATAATGTTCTTAGTGTATAAATTTTAGAAAATTTCCTTTTTAGTCCTGTTAATTTGATTGAATATGTGCGTATTGTATTATGAATATAAATATGAATCTGTATGACATATGAAATATGACTTGACATCACAGAATAAGCTTACATCGTGGCAATGTTTTCTTCTGAAAGCACCTGCAGAAACGTATCTTCTTTCTTGTTTCCAAAAGACTCAGAAGCCATAGGGGAAGAGGAGACTTTGGCTGTCATATAGTGCATGAGGTACATTAGGATACAGTAATTTCATCATAATTCATATTCATAATTCACAGTGAGGAAACCTGAAAGTTGCTACCAGCTACCAATAAATGAAAGGTGGGGCGGGGTCGCTGGGGGTCGCGGCTTTGTGAGCCAGAGCCTGGACTCCCATGTCACAAATGGAAGGCCAGTGCGTGGAGGGAACTCAAAGCCTGATTGGTTCTTCCTAAGTAGTACACGATCTGGTTGGCAGGGCAACCGGCCTTCAGTTGGTAGCCTTCAGTGGGTGCCTTATGTTGGTGGCATTTCGCTGCCTTTCCTGGGGAGAGGCGGCAGGTGCTCACCTCTGCAGACGTGGGGGCAAGCAAAGGCCCAAGCTGCCTCGAGAAGAGCAGAGGTGCCCCATGGGGACCACGATGACCGGTCGCATGTGCACCAAAACCAGCCCCCGGCAGGGCCAGCGCAGTGGTTCTGTGGGGCCGTCCTGTGGCTCTGACATCTATGAGTGTGTGGCCAGCAAAGGCACAGACACGAGCAGAGAGGAGCAGAGATGACCAGAACATGCTGTCCCCCAATGCCAGCTCCCAGCCGGGCCAGCTTAGGGAGCAGTGGGCAGAGCCATCCTGCAGCTCTGAGATCCACGAGGTGGAGGTGGGAGTAGCGCCAGGCTCCACTGTGTTGGAGCTCGCGCAATTTGAGCCCAATTTGATTCTGAAGCCCTGACCTGCAGCACATTGGCGACCAGAAGACACCCAAAGGTAGGGAGGCGACAGATACCGCTTGGCCTCAGGAGCTCCTCTGGCCGTTGCTGAACCAAGGTTTCCCCAGAGACATCCACAGCCTGCGGCTCCTCCCTTCTTCACCTAGTTCCTTTCCTAGGCCCAGGCCCCAATAATGAGGACTGACTCTGCCTGGCGTCTCTATCCCTTCGTCTTTCCCTGTTACATCCAGCCGGTTTCTTTCCCCCTCCCTACCCATATGCCCAGTTCTGGGCCCTCTTCTTCTTCCTAGAGGCTGGCCAAAAACTAAGTTTTCAAAGTGCAAAATGGACGCTACAGATTTCGTTGCTGTAGAGGAAATGTCTGACAGCTCTTGTATTTAAACTTAAGTAGCTACACTGGGACTCACAATTTCATATCTTGAGTTCTAGACCAGACCTCTCTACCCCAAAGCAATGACAAGGAGTTAGAGGTACTCTTCTTGATTCTAATAATAAAAAATGATTTTTTGTAGGGACGAGGTCTCACTATGTTGCCCATGCTGGTCTGAAACCCCTGGCCTCAAGTGATTCACCCATTTTGTCCTCCCACACTGCTGGGATGACAGGCAAGAGCCACCACACCTTGTCAATGGAGGTGCTCTTGCTTTGTGTGTTTCGGCTAGTCTTCAGGTGCAGCTGTCAGTAAGATGCTCCTGCAGTATAGTTCTAAGTCTTTCTGCACAGATTCAGTGGATCCTGTGATTTTTTACATGGAATAGCCCCTTTATTTTTTGCAGAGAAGCTAGAAAATTCACAGTAACCTATGGCCTAGAAAATTTTATTTCTTGATCAACACAACTCTTTATAGATGCTTGTGGTCCAAAAATGCAGATTCCTAATCATCCCTACGAATAAGGGGGCCATTGCAAGTCAACCTGGGAGGGAGTTTAGGATTGCTCTGAGGCAGTGAAAGCTATTAAAATTCCCACATGAGGGGGCAGAAAAGGGAATCCACATGTTTTGATCCCTCCATGTTCTGGGTGTAACTTGGTCCTCGTTAAATTGCACAATTTTTGGCATCAGAGAGAACCAGATTTGAATCCCAGTTCCATCCCTCATTAGGATTTGATGGTGAATGTGTTTTTAACTCGTCTTAGCCTCAGTTTGCTGATCTATAAAAGATGTGATTGTTATGGGGCTTCCATAACGTACATGTGTAAAAATCATGGCAAAGTGCTTGTAATTTAAAAGAGAGGATTGTTAGGAGAATTCTATCAGGTAAGTATGTAAAAACCTGGACACAATGTCTGTAATTTTGTAACTGGTCAATATATGGAGAACGAGGATTATTTTTCTTTCATTTAATTTTTAGAGCAACTTTATAAAATTGGTGCTACTCATATATTTGAGATAATCAAACCAAGGATCAGAAAGACTAAATAAATCACCATAGTCACAAAGCAGTTCACAATACATTTACTGGATAATTTCTAGTTAAATGTAGCAATGATGATCACAATGAAAATCTTGTATTATCTGGTGGTTTTCTCTTACGTAAATTTCTTGGAATTTAGTAAGATAAATTGGAGCTCAAAAAACAGATCCATAGAGTATTTTATTCCAGCGATTGTAGTGGGCGCCAAAGTATTGCATGAGTTTGTTGGGAAAAAAGTGTAGGCTGAGAATCTAAGCGAACTTCCGTTGGTGGTTTTCAGTTTGTGGGCAGTGGCAGAAGGAGGAGGAGCTCCGTCTGTGCTCTCTCTTCCCCCAGTCAAAACCCTCAGGCTTGTTGCATCCAGGCCCTTCTAAGTTAAACCAGTCAGGTTGACAGTTTTATTTAGCATTTAGCAGACAAGTCACCTCAGGGTAGGCGGGTGAGGTGGGCTGTGGGCTGCTAGTACCGTGCAGCCCTTTGACCCAGGGCTGCCCATGACCTTGGGGCTATTCCGTATATTATATAATATATATATAATATTTATATATATATGTATATAAGCCTTTTCTTTTGTTAAAACCATGGATTCTAAGTTGCTCTATCAACGTGATCATTAGAAAAATGTGATGTACTTAGTGTGTAAATTTTAGAACATTTCTTCTGTTAGTCTTGTTAATACTCAATTCTTTTCTAAATCACCTAGCCCAAATCTCCATAGGGTTTAATCGAATTATATTATAATATGGATTTTCTGGTCTGCCTATCTTCCAAATAATAAAGTCCTTAAAATTAATTTTCTATTGCTGCCATAACAAATTACCACAACTTTGTGGCTTAAACCAAAGACCTATGACCCTATAGTTCTGTAGGGCAAACCTCTGACTGTGGTCTTACTGGGCTTAAGTCAAGGTGTTGTCAGGGCTGTATTGCTTTCTGGAGGCTCTATAGAGAATCCACTTCCTTTTCTAACTTTTAGATGCTGTCCCTATTCCTTGGATCATGGGACCATCCCTCCATCTTCAAAACCAGTAATGTGGGATGTCTGTGACCATTGTTCTGTAGTCATATCACCTTCTGACTGTAGCTAGGAATGATTCTCTGATTTTATAGACACATGCAATTAGATTGGCCCCCAAGATAATCAAGGATAATCCCCCTAACTCAAGGGTTAATCACATCTCCAAAGTCCCTTTTGCCCCATGTAAAGTAATATGGTCACAGATTCCAGGGACTAGAACATCTTTATGGGGTCATTATTTTGACTGTCACAAAGGCAAAGTCTTGGACTTATGCATATCTAGATTTTCTTTGCTTAATTTCAGAGCCTAGAACGCATTAGACTCTAAATAAATGTGAGTGAGTGATAAATATTATATTTACAGATTGCTGCCACATTGCAATTCTGTCCTCCCACTGGTGGTGGAATCCTATGTAATTTTTACCATCTCCATTTTGCATTCAGACTGAACATGGCTATGTTATTCCTTTCACCTGGGTGATTTGAAACTATCTCTCTATTTCTATTTCTAGAGATCTTATCTATCAAGCCCTTCTCAAATGCCACTTCAAAAAACTTTTTCTAATCCCCAATTGTCTTAGTCAATTTATGCTCTTACAACAAAATAACACAGACTAGGCAATTTATTAAGACCAGACGTTTATCTGTCACAGTTCTGGAGACTAGGAAGTCCAAGATCAAGGTGTTGGCAGGTCTGATGTCTGGTAAGGGCTGTTCTCTCCCTTCAAGATGGTGTCTTGATGCTGCATCTTCCAGAGACAAGGAACACAGTGTCCTCACATGGTGGAAGGCGGGAGGGCAAGAGGGATGATCTCCCTCCATGGATCCCTTTCATGAGGACTCCTAAACCCATTCCTGAGGTAGGAGTCCTGATGGCCTAATCACTTCCTGTAGGCTCCACCTCAACACTATCACATTGTCAATGCTGAATCTCGGAGCAGGCACAGTGAAACCACAGCACCCATGAATTATTATCTTTCTCTCCTCAGAAACCCCCTCATATGTTTAGACCTCCCATGCACCTTTATACATTTTGTCTCATGGCTTCTTCCTGTACAAATAAGGTGCTATAAATGGATAACTATAGTTTTGGGTTTCATTTCAACAAAACGTCATTCCTAGGTTTTGAACACCAAGCGAAATATGAGGACAGACCCCACCTTCCATTAGAAAAGCTGAAAGGGAGTACATGATCCTTTTTCCAGTTTCTTGGCCACTCACGTGTGGGCACATATCTAGGCCCATCCAACTGATGTCTTTTTATTAGAACTTGGAAACTGATGAAATGATGCAAAGGACCTGAAAGAATCAGAGATGATTCTGAGAGATTGAGCAGAGATGCAGGTCCAGGAATGTGGCAGCAAGTGCCTTGGTTCTGCAGAGCCCAGCTACATGGTGACAAGTGTTAAATGGTAACATCCTAGTGGTGGCATCTCAAGATCTGCTTCCGTCGATTGAACTTGGCTGTGCTGAGTTTCCCTCAGTTCTTTCCTTCCTTCTTCAACATCTTCAATGATTTTGTGGACTATTCAATATACTTTCATTGAATTCTTATTTTGCTTAAGTTGTCCAGAATTTGTTATTTTCAGCGAAAAATATAAACCAATTATCCCCTCACATTTAAACGCACTCCACTGAGGCATCTCCTGTGATCTCACTGGAGAAAAGTGTGGACGTTATTTTTAATTTGACTCAGACTGAAAGTATTAGTTTGGTACTAGTAACAATGGAGATAAGCAACTAACTTTTTGTGAAACTTCTTCCTGAGGTGAATCATAATCTATTGTGGAAATTCTTTCCAATCATCTCTGGAAATTTATTAAGTGACCTAGTATATAATGATAATTTACCATGATATTTGATAAAATAGTTTTGTGTGTTCAGAATAATTTCTTTTTTCTTTACCTTTGAAAATAATGCATCGATAGTTAATTTTCTCCTAAATTGTCTGTTTTTATTTCCATAAAAGGCATTTATTGAATGTCTCCTTACTTTTAATGTAACTAGGCATTGTGTGATCAAAGTAAAATAAATATGTTCTTGTTTCTGGAATTACTAAAGCTTTAAAAATGGACTTATCGACCTCAAACCAATGGGTCATATTCCCATGTGACTTGCTCTCCAGTTAGGGTTCCCAGGGTAAGTGGTGATTCCTTTTCTGTCTTTTTAAAGATTTTAGAAATGCAACTTCTGTTGTGGGCCACTAGGCGGAGTACTTCAGAGCAGGGTTTGTGGGAGTACAAAGCTAACTTCTGCTGTTTTTGCTTGATGCTTCTGCAGCTTCCTTGACTACTGTGGATGATAAGTAACCATTTTCTTCCCCTCTTTCTTTTTTCCTCTCACTCTTTGGAGTGATCTTGAAACATTTAGGAAGTTTGTTGATCAACATATACCTTGTTTATGAAAATCCAGCTAAGATAATATGGTAGGACTCCTTTTGTTATAAATAATAGAATTCAAACTCAAACTGCTGTAAGCCAAAAAAATATTAATTTGTGGACTCGTATAATGGAAAAATCCAGGGTATAGCTTCAGAATGGCTTAAAGTAGGGACTCAGGACTTGGCTCCTCTCAGCTTCCTTGCTTTTTTCTTCCCCATTGATTTTATTCTCAGACAAGTTTTCTCTTTGTGCTAAAATGTGGCCATCATCACTCCTCCAGTTTACATTTCCTTAGTTCCACAGCCCCAGAATAAAGTGAAAAGAGAAACACTTCTAATATTTTCAATAAGAGACTACAGATTGACTTTGGGTGTGAGGCTTGGATTTCATGTCCATCTCTAGTTTCATCTGTGCCAGGATTAGAAGTATATTCATTGGCCAGGTCTGTGTCACAAGCTCATACAGGGTTTCCACTGTCCACACAGTGCCTTTGCAAGTATTAGAAAATGGCTCCCCTTTCTCCAGTTAGATGCAGCCCTGTATCGGGGCATGAGGTTTGGAGAAGAGCATGCAGGCTGGATTTCAGCCCTCCTTTCTCCCTCAGCTGGGTTTCTTCCTTGAGTGAACAACTTACTTGTTATTAGCTGTCCTGTGCTCATTCCTGAAACTGTGGGTGAAATCAGCCCACACGCCAAAACTGAAGGACAGAAGGTGGCTTCATCTGGGGTATCAGATAATGGCAAAGAACAAAGGGAGGGGACAGTGGGTGCTGCGTGGGCAAAAGGAGCAAAAAAGAATCCTAACCTGTCTAGACTTCATCTCAGAAGCCATATGCAACCTTCTTCAATGGAAATATTTAACACTTCAAGAGTGCCAAGAAGGCTATAAGGAGCATATCTCTTAAGGACCTAAGTTAGGGCATTCTAGAATGTATGCTTTATGGATTTACCTTATAAACATATAACATTGACTAATACACACAGAAAATATATTGCAGAGTAACATAGATGACAGAAGTTGAAATACATGACATTCTACCGCAGTCTATCATTACTTTCTAACTTATCAAAAGACTCAGAGGATCTTTTTTTCGTGTTGATATATTTCTAGCCAGAGCCCTATTTACTCGTGTCTTGAAAAACAGAGTATTTGCAAATATATCTGAAGAGGGAAGAGAAAGAAAATGATTCCAAAAAAGCTGATAACATTAAGACAGCTTTTTATAGAAGATGTAAATTTGCAACCACAAATTAAAAACTTATAGGGGATACGCAAAATTTGAAGAAAAATAAATGAAATGAAACCACTGCAAGAAATAACCAAACTAAGAAGACAGCAAGAGAGGAAAGAAAAGAACTGCAAAACATATGAAAAACAATTAACAAAATGCAAGTTACTCCTTACCTATCAACAATGACTTTAAATGTGAAAGGATTAAACTATCTAATTAAAAGACATAGAGTAACACAATGCGTAAAAGATACTCATCAGTACATATTTATAAGGGAGTCACTTTAGATATAAAGATTCATAAAGGCTCAAAGTCAAGGGATGAGAAAAGATACTCTACGCAAATGGTAACCAAAAAAAGAGCAAGGGTATCTATACTTAGATTAGAAAAAATAGACTTGAAATAAAAAACTGTCCCTAGAGAGTAAGAAGGTCATTATACAATGATAAAAGTTCACTTCAATGGGACGATTGTAAATATATATCCACCCAACATTAGAACACCTAAATATATGTAAAGTTTGGCAACTTCTACCAAACATTCAAAGAACTAACACCAAAACTTCTTAAACTCTTTAGAAAAAATAGAAGGAGAATACTCCCAAACTCATTTCATGAGGCCGATGTTACCATGACTTAAAAGCTAGACGAAGACAATACAAGAAAAAATAATTACAGACCAGTATCCTTAATGAATATACATGCAAAAATTCTCAATAAAATACTAACTAGCAATCTGATTTCAAAAGCACATTGAAAAGGTCATACACCATGACCAATTAGAATTTATCTATGGGATACAAGGATGGTTGAATGTGTAAAAATTAGTAATGTGATATACCACATTAACAAAATGAAAAGCAAAAATAACATTCCAATAGATCCAGAAAACACATTTGACAAAATTCAACATGCAATCATGATAAAACTCTCAACCAAATAAGTATGTAAGAAACTTACCTCAACACTATAAAGGCTGTATATGGAAAACTTATATCTAATATTATAATCAATGGGGAAAAACCGAAGGCTTTTCCTTTAATATCTGGAACAAGACAAGGATGTCTACTCTCATCACTCCTATTCAGCATAATACTGGAAGTCCTAGCCAGAGCAATCAGGCAAGAGAAATAAAAGGCATCAAAATTGAAAGGAAAGATGTAGTTACCTCTCTTAACAGAAGACATGATTGTTATTCATTGAAAACTCTAAAGACTCCACAGAAAATGGTTAGAAATAATACAATCAGTCTTTCATATCTGCTGGGGATTTGTTTCAGGACCCCCTCAGATAATAAATTCTGTGATGATCAACTTCCTCATGTAAAATCATGTACAGTTGGCCCTATGCATCCATGGGTCCACATCTGTGGATTCAAACCACCGCAGATGGAAAATATGTACAAGTTAGGTTCATGGTTGATTGAATTCATGGTTGCAGAACCCATGGATAGGAAGGACTGACTATACAATAAATTTACTAAAGTTGTAAGATACACAAGTGACATACAAAAATCATTGCTATTTCTAAACACTAACAATGAATTGTCTGAAAGGGAAATTTAAAAAATAGTATCAAATAAACTACTTTGGAACTAACCAACCAAAGAAGTGAAAGACTTAAACACTACAAACTACAAAAGATTGATGACAGAAATTTAAACCAAAGTAGATTGAAAGACAACCCATGAATTGAAAGAGTTAGTGCCATATTATTAAAGTGTCCATATTACTCAAAGCAATCTACACATTTAATGTAATCCATATCAAAACCCCAAGGGTATCTCTCACAGAAATAGAAAAAAAATCCTAAAATTCATATAGAATCACAAAAATCCCTGAGGGGCTGAAGCAATTTTGAGTAAGAAAAAAGCTACAGGTATCACACTTCCTGAATTCAAATTAAATTACAAAGCTCTAGAAAGAAAAACACTGTGGTACTGGCATAAAAACAGACGCATAAACCATTGAAACAAAATAGAGAACCTAGGCATAACCCAAACATTTGCAGCAATTGATCACCCTGGAAGGTGACGAGGAGACACTATAGGGAGAGGATATGCTCTTGACCAAATGGTGTTAGGAAAGCTGGATGTCTACATGTAAAAGAATGAAATCGGATCCTTAGCTCACGCCTTATGTAAAAATTAACTCAAAATGGATTAAACATTTAAATGTAATAACTGAAACCATAAAACTCCTGGAATAAGACAGGAGAAAACCTTCCTGACATTGGTCTTGGCAATAATTTGTTTAGATATGATGCCAAAAGCACAGGCAACAAAGGCAAAATAGATAAATGAATTACATCGTACTAAAAAGCTTCTGCACAGCAAAGAAAACAACTAATGAAATGATAAGACAACCTATGAAATGGGGAAAATGTTTGTAAAACATATCTCTTATAAGGAGTTCAAAAAATAAGAAGGACACATACACAGCAATTCCAAAATTATAAATAACCTAATTTTATTTTAATGTAAAGAACCTAAATAAATGCATCTCAAAAGAATAAATTCAAATGGCTAACAGGTATATGAAAATGTGCTTAACATCTCTAAACTTCAGAGTAATGCAAATCAAAACCACAATGAGATATCATGTCACACCTGTTAAAATAGCTATTATCAAAAAGAGAAAAGATAAGTGTTGGTAAGAATGTGGAGAAAAGGAAACCATTATACACTATTGATGGGAATGCAAATTAGTAAAGAACAGAAAACAGTATTGAGTTTCCTCCAAAGAAAATTTAAAATAGCACTTGTCTGGTGTGGTGGCTCACACCTGTAATCCCAGGATTTGGGAAGCCAAGGCAGAAGGCCAGGAGCTCAGGACCAGCCTGGGTAACATAACAAGACCTCATCTCTGAAGAAAATTAAAATTAGCCAGACATGGTGTTGTACACCTGTAGTCCCAGCTACTCAGGGGGCTGAGGTAGGAGGATCGCTTGAGCCCAGGAGTTCAAGGCTGCAGTGAGCTATGATCTTGCCACTGGACTTTACCCTGGACGGCAAAGTGAGACCTGGTTTCAAAAATAAAAAAAAAAAGAACTACCACATAATGCAACAATTTCACTTCTGGATATATGTCCAGTGAAATTGACATAAGAGTCTTAGAGAGGTGCCTGTCATCCCCTGTTCATTGCAGCATGACACACAAGACCAAAATATGAAAATAACCTAAATGTCCTTTGGCAGAGGAACAGATGAATGGGTAAAGAAAATGTGGTGTGTATACATAAAGTGAAATATTATACAACCTTTAAAAAGAAGTAAATCATTCTATTTGTGAAAACATCGATGGAGCTGGAAGATATTGCGCCAAGCAAAAATGCAAGACACAGAGACAAATACTTCATGATCTCACTTACATGTGGAATGTACAACAGTCAAATTCATAAATAGAGAGAATAGGACAGTGGTTGCCAGGGGCTCAGGGAGGGGAAATGGGGTGATGTTAACTAAATTGTGCAATGTTCAAGTTATAATAATTTCTGGAGATATTATGTACAACATGGAACAACACAGTATCATATTCTTGTGTTCTGCTAAAGGACTAGATCATAAATTATTATCAACACACACACAATGGTGAATATGTAGAGATAATATGCTAATTTGCTTGATTGTGGTGGTCATTTCAAAAACTATAGAAATATCAAAACATTAAGTTACCTTAAATTTATACAATTTGTATATGTCATGTTACCATCATAAAGCTGTTAAGAAAGATTTAGTAAATCATGTCTACAACCTGGGAACTGTCTCATGAGAGGGAGGGCTGGAGTAGGAAAATGGAATTTTGCAACAAGGATTGGGTGAGGGACATGGGAAATGATTGATCAAGTATTTCAGAAATGACCTGGGTGGAAGCAAACTTTTTGGTTTCAGGAACACTTTACATTTTTAAAAGTTATCGAGGACACAAAGAGCTTTTATTTATTTGGATTATATCTATTTATATTTATCATAGTAAACATTAAAACTGAGAAATTACAAAAAATAAAATAATATACTTATATGTTTACATAAATCACATTTTTATTTAAAATTATCATTTTTAAGCAGTAAAGTTGATGAGAACAGTGACATTGTTTTATATTTTTAGTTATGTCTTTAATGTCTGGTTTAATAGAAGAAAACTTGGTTCTCCTTTCTGCTTCTATGTTTAATTTCTTGTGACATCCCATGTCAGGTAGCCTCTGGGCAACTCCAATTATACTTGTGAGAGAATGAAAGTGGAAAAGGTAAACAAAACCTGTGTATTTTTATGAAAAGACTTTTGACCTTACAGAGCCCCTGGAAGGGACTCAGGGACTTCTCAGGGTTCTCTGGCTTATATGTTCACAGAGTAGAGGGTAAGTCCGCAAGAGAAAGCAGTGATTGGCTGTGGGAGGACTTCCTGAGAGGTGGTAGAGAAGAGGTTGGAAGTGTTGAAAGTATGGTCGTTGTTTTCATTTCTTTTCCCTTTCCTTTGGCCTCTTGTTGCTGGGATTTCCTCTTTAGATGATCGTATCATAAATTAGAAATGGCATTAATGAACATTCTTGATACTGCCTAATGAAAGTTTTTGTTTTGTCTTCCTGAGTCTTGCTTCTATCTCATTTATTTTTCCCACCCAAATTTGGAATTTAGGAAGGGTCGATATAGCTATATTTAGATGATTTATCTCCCTGAAGACATTTTGGGATCATTTATAAATCTCTATAAACAATGCTCTGATGTCCCTTTATTTTGTTTAGAGACTGGGTCTTGCCGTGTTGTCTGGAGTGGAGTGGCTTGATCGTAGCTCACAATACACAATACAATCAAACTTCTGGGCTCAAAATGTTCCTTCCACTCAGCCTCCACAGTAGCTAGGTCTGCAGGTGTGTGCCAGCACGCCTAGCTTTTGATTACTATTATTATTTTTGTAGAAATGGGGGTTTCATTATGCTGCCTAGGCTGGTCTTCCAAATCCTGGCCTCAAGCGATCCTCCTGCCTTCCGCCGTCTGAGGAGCTGAGATTACAGGTGTAAGCCACCATGCTGGTCCTGATGTCATTTAAATACAAACATGATACTATATTCCTTGTAGAAAGTGCTACATAAATATAATTTTTTTGAGATAGGGTCTTTTTGTGTCACCTAGGCTGGAATGAAGTGGTATGATCACACTCACTGCAGCCTTGACCTCCTGGGCTTAAGCGATCCTCCCACCTCAGCCTTCCAAGTAGCTGGGACCTGAGGTATGAGCCACCAAGCCCAGCGAATTTTTCAATTTTTCATAAAGATCAGCGTGTCGCTGTGTTGCCCAGGCTGGTCTTGAACTCTTGGGCTCAAGGTACCCTCTACCCAGGTCTCCGGAAGTGCTGGGATTACAGTCATGAACCACTGCACCGTGTCCTAAAAATTAATTCACTTTCTTTGTTTGTCCACAAGGTGCTGCTGTTTCCCTTCTAATAACGTGAGACAGCTCACTCGAGAACATGAAGAACATGACATTCTCAAAAAAAATCACAGTAGTTCCTTTTCCATAACTATTAAGTTTTCAAGGTGTTATCATGTGTATCTCATAGAAAGAATGTGTAAAATTTTTCATGTAGAAACATAATCTTTTAACAATGAATTAGTTAAAAAAAATTGGCATTCTCAGAATGAAGATTTCCTTTTCCCTATAATTTTATTTATTATAATTGTATTTTTAGTAATATCAATTGTTTTATAAAAACTCATTACATTATATACCCAATGACTGTGAAATCGTCTGCTTTGAGGCACAGTGAAATCATCATTCAGCATACTGGGTCTAACGCGGTTCCTTCCATTTTAAGAAAGCTATTTGCACTCCAATTTGCAAGTTGGACTTTACAAAAATTAAAACATTTAGAAAATATGCTAACTATGATTGTTTTAAAAAGTAATTGTTTTTTATGGTAAGGAAATAAGTTGAAGCTCTGTGTTGGAAAGTGCAGAAAACAAATCAGCATTCTTTTTAAATAGATTTTACTGCTGGTTTAGAATTACCTTATGTGGTTTATAGATGATGGAAAATGAAATCAGCTGCAGTTAGCAGTGTGCATGCATCGTATTTGTTGTGTCACTTTCAGAAAGATTATGGAATGTTGACAGGTCAGGATTCTCAAAATGATAAGTTCTAAGAAGAGACTAAATGAAAAAGAATTTTAAAAGCAAGGCTATTTGTTTAATATATACATGGATGGGTTATGGGGAAATTCTGGACTGGGAGCTAGCAGATCTATGTTCTGACTTTTACTAAGTCATTGGCTGCTACAGCAGGCCAAGCAGACATAACTGCCAAGGCTGCCTGGGAGTTGGGTTGATTGGCAATTGGCACAGGGAGAGAGGACAATTGCCAGAGTAATGGCCAAATATTCAGGGTTTCATGTTCAGTGAAGCAGGACGTGCATTTGTATCCCAAGGGCAAAACTGATGCTAGAATCTGGGCCTCCTGGCTGAATCTGAGTCCACAGCCTGATGAGTAGGATGAAGTAGTCTCAGAAATCCAAGCCAGCCAGAACCCATGAGGTGTGCTCTGCAGATATTGACTGGCGAGCTGCATTAAGATGTTTCATTCCATTGAGCAAACATTCCTTGATTGGTTAGGTTAGCATCCCACAAGAGCAGAGACAAATTCTTCAGAATTTGTCCATGAAGCTATGGTCCTAGAGCTTATATTTCAAGGGAGGAGGGAGGAAACAGCATCTCAGGATGGTAGGTGATTACAGCTAAACCGAATTCTGAAAATAAAAGAACCCTATGACTTTGTCTGCTCAGGCTGCTTCTACAAACAACTGTAGACTGAGTGGCTTAAACATCACATACTTGTTTCTCACAGTTGTGAGAATTCAAAGATTAAAATCTAGGCCAGCAGAGCCAGTCTCTGGTGAAGGCCCTCTTACTGGTTTGCAGGTGTTCTTGTTGTATCTTTACATGGCTGAGAGAAGAGGGCTCTAGTCTCCTCCTCTTCTTATTAGGATGCTAACCTCATTGTGGGAACTCCATCCTCATCGAAACCAAATTACTTCCCAAAGGTCCTCCTTCCAAAGCCATTCTATTGTTAGAGTTTCAACATGTGCATTTGTTGATGCAAACATGCAGTGCACAACATCTTATCTAATCAAATCAGTTGTCCCTTGAATAAAATTCTAGCTCCTATAACAAGACTTACAATTATGACTTGGTTGTTGCCAAAACTGTCTATCTGGATTTGCTAGAAATCAAACATACTTGAATATTTCCTCTAAAGATTTTCTCATTCCTACCCTATTGTGTATATTTACAGAATTCTTAAATAATTACATACCCAAGGCTTCTATTAGTTCTGATGAGAGCTTTTATTAGCTTTGACTATTGCAAGCAGTTTTATAGCACTGTAGGTAAAAGCATGTGCTTTGAAATCATACAATAAATTTATTAAATGCTAAGCACTTTATATTCACTATTTAATTTTATCATCTTAATCACCTTCATTATTACCTCCATTAAATCCTATTTGTTGGTTACTTATATTATTCTGATTTTGCAAACCTAAATTTGAGAGGCTTTCCCAATGTCACATAAGTTAATAAGTGGCATAGCTGGGGTTTGAATTAAAGTCTACCTGATTCCAAGATCTATTTACCATTGTTCTACTATATGTACTTTTTAGGTCCCTGAGAATGCTAACAGCCTTTTTTTTGAAATCTGCCTTCTTTCTGGATAGTAGATTTACTAATATGTGATTAGGGCACCATATTTCAGGCAACAAATTATTTGAAATCTTTCATTTCCATAGCGAGATAAGGATCAATTCTGTGGCATTGTCAGCCAGGAAACATCATTTGGAGACTATCTTGTACAAGAAGTAGAAGACACAGCTGGGGACCTGCGGAGGACAGAAAGCTCACAGCTTCTGTCCATACCCCTTTCACTTCCTTCTCAAGGAGATGGACCTCTGTGGTTGGTCAAGCTTAAGGATCTTTTATGGGCCACAGCTAATGGTGAAATCTTCCTAATTCTAGGTGAAGATTAATGGGTAAGTTGGAGAGTTAAGGTAGCTTGTGGCTGCTCCTTTTAGAAGAAAGTCTTATCATTACTCTCTTATTTGTGGAACCCCTCTGTTCCCCCAAATGCTTGGTAAGACACACCTGAAGACCAATCCTGTGTCAGTAGACTTCATATCTACTCTCTTCTACCAATCACACAACTACAGACAAATAAGAAAAATAAAACAAAGCTGAGACACACTCCCCTGGCACGGAGGCCACTGTCTGGCTGGCTGCTTTTCTCTAACCTGGCGCCTCCTGGGCATTTGTCTCTTTCTTAGATCAAACCGAGACATGGGTTTTGGACTAAAGAGAAGTAGGTGAAAGGGGTCTCTGGCCTGTTTTGGCATTAGACCAAGTAAATAGCGGAGTTCTGGCTTAAGCTCAGCTCTGTAGAGCTTTCTCTGTGTTTGGGGAAAATCTCTGATAGTAATGAAGTGGTATTTTACTGTGCTTCGTTTTCTGTACATATATCTCTTTCTTAGGTATGTTGTGAGGAGATTCGTTCCCTGGACAAATACTATCTTAATCACCTTCATTATGACCAACTTTATTTTATTTGCAGAATTAAAATTTAAATAGACATTCAGGAAACAAGTCTGGTGAGAGAATAATGTTATGAGGTTAATCTTTCAGCATCTGCCTTAGGGACATTGATTATTTTCCCCCTTGTTTTTCACCAAGCTCCAGGCTTGCAAAAGAATTGTGATGTGGTCTGAGGCAAACTTACTGATTGGCTAGTGGTAAGTTAAACCATAACCTGTAGGACCGCTGGGAACCATTGCTTGTCACTGGCCAGAAATCCACTGTTTGGAGGTGTGCGCTGGGAAGGCTATTCATACTTATTGATACATGCTTTGTTCTTGGCACTAAGTTAACTACTGGATACATGCAACAATTTGGAATATCGTTACATTCAACCCTCACAATAGTCTGATGTATATGATATTAGTCCCGTGTTAGAGACGAGTAAACAAGATTAGAGGAAGAGAAGCACACAGCTGGAACCACACAGGCGGCACTGGGATTGGAAGCAGTTCTGTCTCACCCTGGACCACCATTTCTATGCTGTGTCTCCGCTAGAGGATACTTTCTTTGGTTCTTCTAAATCATTATATCTCCAAACTGTAGGTTTCACAGGAGATGCCACTTGAAGCTTCATGGATTAAAATGGAGATGGAATGTGGAACATGGTGGGAAGCACCAGGAGGGGTTTACTGATAAGTTTCAAATACTTTGTGGGGCTCTGAAAGACTGTCTTCAAATTATTTGTCCTACTACCTCTTTCGTATTAGTTCAAATGTTATATGGATATATCTTTTGGGTAAAATTAAGGAAAATCTCCATGAAAAGTACAAAACAAACAAAAAACCCCCAAAAGAATAGAAAGAGATACTATGAAAAATCAACTCACATTTCTCAGAGTTTTATTAACTCAAAGAAGTCTTGGTCCAGTTGGAAGAAGACAGAATTGATTTTGACAATCTCTAGCAAATATTTTAGCATTCAATGCACCCTAGACCATGAGTATAAAGAAGTTCACTTAATAGATTCACCAAATTAGTTAGCTTGTGTAGTTCAAAGGGAAACACACACAGGACTGTGAGGTTTTGAAAGGGGCGAAAGGCAAGTCTGGGTCCAGTGAGCCCAGGCAGGCCATGAAGGGGCAGGGCAGAAGGATGGTGCTGGGAGGCTAGGGAACTGGCCACCTCTGTGCTGGCTGAAGATCACAAAAATCAACACAGCTTTCTCCAAACACTGCCTGTGCCTGATGGAATTAAACAGAACTCTGAGAAAGACAGCACCGGGGCCGAGGATGTGTCCTGAGCTGCCTACAGTCATCAATATCTTGGCCAATGGTTATGCACTCAAGGGCAATTTGGCTAGCTTTCTTGATCCACACCAGAAAACTCGCTTTTGAAGTGGTTTGGAAAGCTCCAAAAGGGACGTGTTTCATGCTATTGGTATTGCTGCCATAAAGAAAAGATTCTGCTTTTCATCAGCTGTTGATTTTTGCTCTCTGTATTTCTCTAGCATCTGTTGCTGGTGGCCCTGGTTATGCTAACAAGTAGATAGTGTAGCTGCAGCAGCAGAACAGAAAAGACCCTCCTGGATTCTCAGTTTCAGTCTGGCCTGGGAACAGGCTTACGGATGTTTCAATGTTTGAATGCAGGTGAGCTGGAGATCTGTGGCAATTCTTTTGACATGAGGCTGGACATTCTTTATAGCTTCCCCAGACACAGGAATTGGCAGGGCTTGAAAAAGAATCACTGTCAGGAGGTTCATTTTGTTTTTGTTACCTCCCCAGCCATAAAATTAAAAGCTTTTTACCTAAATCACGTTAGCCATCTCGTGGGAGTAGGAGATCATTTCCTTCAGAGTCTTTCCTGATTGAAGTCTAGTCCCAGGATGGTTTGAATGGTCCATTTAAATTTGAAGAGCTTTCTAATGGATTCTTCTCATCCCCTCTCCAACCAGTCTTATTTAGTGTCATTTTCTTTTAACCTTCCTCCCTACCAAACCTCAGAGTCTTGAAATAAAAATCTTTGTAGTTTAAACTTCATCATGCTAATTTCATCACTTCAAACGAACGTTCCCTTGCTTGAGTTTCCTCCAACTGTGTGACTTAGGGCTGTTGAACTCTTTCAAATACACAGGAAAATGGAAACCTCTTTTGGTGTCAAGTGATTGTATAATAAAACAATTTCAGATTCTAATCGCATGCTTTGTGCTTTGTTAATGAATGGAAATCTAAGGATATTCTTATTTGAAAGGTTTAAAAATATAATAACTGTCATTATATCTAATTCTGTCTACATTTCTGGTATGAAATGAGAAGTCAGGAGCCCGGCCATCTACACAGTGCATGGTTCTACCAGCTATTTCTGTGTCACTTCAAGCAAATCACTTCTTTTCTGCCTTTTCTTTCTTTTTATGTAAAAGGTGGATATCTATCTGTCTCACTGAATTCACAGAGTGACTGTATTATATATAACAAAATTTATTGAAAAGCGTAAAGCTCTATAATTAAGTAGAATGTTCCCTGTGATTTATAAGCTTTTTAAATCCTGGAGCAGTGGAGGAAGTATTCCTCTTACTGTAAAAGTACATCCCTCTAATAATCTCCCTTCTTTTCCTGACTTTTCAGGGATTCTGTTCATTGCTTTTCCATTTGTCATCTGCATCTTCAATCTCTCTCCTTCTTGATGCATTCTGTCATCATTTAAATATAAATTTTTCATTTAAAAATCTTCTATCTTGGAGGAACCTTAACTTTGTGTGTCTTTCTAGCTATCAAGCCATCTCCTCCTTTCTTAGCAAGTTTTTCTCAAGGATTTTCCACAATTACTTATCTCCTTTTGCTTATTTTCCTTTCACTCTTTATTCAGGTCAGTTTGGCTTTCACTTTCACCAAGCCTGTGAAACTGGTTGTGCTAAGGTCACCATATAAGTGTGCCAGGGGCTTCCATCACAAGCTGCCACAGATTGAGTGGTTTATCTTCTCACAGCTCTGAAGACTGGAAATCCAGGATGGAATGTCAGCAGGTTTGCCTTCTTCTGAGAACTGCTGCCTTGCAGATATCTCCCTTCCTGTTGTGTCCTCAGGCTGTGTTGCCTGTGTCTCAATCTCTTTTTGGATGGATAGCTGCCATATTGGATTAGGGTCCACCCATATGGCTTCATTTACCTCTTTGAATGCCTTCTCTAAATCAGTCCCCTCTGAGGCAGTGGGGATCAGGTCTTCAACATAGGAATCTGGGGGGACACAGTTCAGCGCCCCCAGGATTGGTGATTCCTAAACATCATGAACACTATTCCTCTTTCTTTCTTTCTTTCTTTCTTTCTTTCTTTCTTTCTTTCTTTCTTTCTTTCTTTCTTTCTTTCTTTCTTTCTTTCTTTCTTTCTCTTTTTTCTTTCTTTCTTTCTTTCTTTCTTTCTTTCTTTCTTTCTTTCTTTCTTTCTTTCTTTCTTTCCTCTTTCTTTCTTTCTCCCTTCCTTCCCTCCCTTTCCTTTCCTTTCCTCGCTCTCCGTTCCTTCTTTCCTTTCCTTTCCTCGCGCTTCCTTCCTTCCTTCTCTCTTTCTCCCTTCCTTCCATTTATTTACTTTTGTTTATATAAAATTTGTGGGATACATGTGCAATTTTTTTCCATGCATAGTGGTCAGTTCAAAGCTATTAGGGTATCCATCACCCAAGTAACATATATTGTACATATTATGTAATATATAAGTCCAATGGGGTCTCAGGAACATTCGGTAGAGTAGACCCCTGACCTCTTCGTCTAGCTTGAACTATTTTCTTATCTGCTTCTCCCTCTTTGCCCAAACTTTAAATGTTGAAGTTCCTAAATCCTGGGTCCTCTTCTGTTCTTATTCCATACTAAGCTTGTCCAACCCATGGCCTGTGGGCCACGTGTGGCCCAGGACAGCTTTGAATGCAGCCCAACACAAATTTGTAAATATTCTTCAAGCATTATAAGATACTTTATGATTTTTTGTAGCTCATCAGCTATTGTTAATGTTAGTATATTTTATGTGTGGCCCAAGACAATTCTTCTTATTTGAATGCAGCCAGGGAAGCCAAAAGATTGGACACCCCTGCCTACACAGACTCTAGACAAGGTTTTATTAATTCCTATGGCTTTAGATACCATTTATATGCATATAGCTCCTACAGACCTCTCCTCCCAAGCTCCAAAAGATTAAGTACACCTGCCATCTTGAAATCTCCACTGGGATTTTCACAGGCATTCCTAAAATCAGAATTCAAAACTCATGAGTTCTGCCCCCACATCTATGCCACTTCCTCAATCATTTCCCTTTTGTTAGTTTATTTCTTCTTCAGCCTTACCATTCTTCATAAAAATTATCTCCATTTACCCATTTGCTTCTTCCAGAAAGCATCATCATCCTTGATGCTTTCTTCTTCCTGCAACCCCCCTACCATCACAACTTGCAACCAAGTACTGTTATTTCACCTTCAAAATATGTGCTAAAATTATCTGCTTCTGTCATCCACATCTTTCACCTGGTCTGCAAACATATACTCCTCTTTCCAACTTTTTGCCTCTCCAATACCTTCTCTATGGCACACCCAGAGAGGTTCTTCAAAAATTTCAATTAGATCATGTCTCTCCTTCGTTTAAAAATCTTTAATGATTTTCTACCCATGAAATAGTTCTGCTAGACTGCAAGCTCTAAAGATGCAGGGACTAGGTTTGCCTTATTTGTTTCTGTTTATGCAGAGCCTAGCCTTGCATTTAGTAGGAACTTAACACATTGACCTAGATCTTGTCCACCTTCTCAGCCTCACCTCTCATGGAAGCACTCATAGACCTCAGTCCAGTTACTCTTTTCTCAGATCCCTGAGCTGGCCTGGTCCAGGGCTGCCTGAGCCGTGATGCGTTCACTCCTGCTTTGTTGGCTGGCATCTGCTTATATTCTTGCTACTGTAACTGATGTCCAAGGCAGTCACATAGGCATCCCTGGGAGCTTGCTAGAGCTCAGGCACCACCCTAGATCCAATGAATCAGAATCTGTATGTTGACAATATCCCCAGATGGTTGATATGCACATTCAAGTTTACGGTGCTTTGCTCTGGATCCCAGCCTGAGTGCTAGTTCTTTAAAGAGACCTTTCCCAACTGGCCAAATCGTATTGGGTCATGTGATGGATTCACTCACACAGTCTGTGATACAGAAGGGAAAAGGAGTTGAGACCTATTGATCAGAAGCTGCTCACTTAAGAGTTTTACCTAAGTGTGATCCTATCAAAAGTTCTGGATTTTGTAGAGAAGAATACAAAGTATGTGAATAGTTTGATTTGAGCAAATTGAAAATTTCCAGTTTTCTTTGCTTTAACCACTATATTTGCTTTCCCTCTGAAAATCCCTTGTTACAGGTCCTTAGTTTTAGTTTGCCACATTATGACACAATGGGAATATTGCACAGCAGTGATCCTCAGTTAGTTTGCGTTTTCAATACAAAATTGATCCATGGTTGTGGCATGCATTGTAAAATGTCCAGCTAGAACACATATTCTTTCAATTACTTTCATTATTTTCAATGGCAAAACCACAATTACTTTTGCACTAACCTGATAGCTTTGCTACAAGTCAGTTGTTCAGTTTTTTTTTGTTGTTGTTGTTTGTTTTAATTTTTGCAAACACTTTAGATACTGCATAGTGGGTGAATTAGTTTTTGGTTCCTGGGATCTTCTGTGTATTCTGTTGAAGCTCAATAATCACATTACTGCGGACCTCCAAAATTTTACAAAGGACTGCATAGTGAATATTCGTCCGATAAACTAAACCACAGCTTATGACTGTGAGATGAAAGAAAGCACACCAATTAAAAGTAAACACTGTTTAAACTTATCTCAATGCATTTCTAAAGTGTCATACATTTATTATATTGTCTAATTGTAAAATATTTTGTTGTGTGTATTGCCAAGTATTTCAGGATTTTATGGGTATAATGTATTCTATTAATTTAACTAGAAAACTTGTAGTTATTCAACAAGAAAACTAAAAGTGTTGGCAGAGACGTAATTTTAAAAAACAATCCCACTGATTCCTTCAGTATTACAGCTGCTCCTTGTTTGTTTAATAATAGAACTGATGAGTAGTTAATTTGAGAGGAAAGCTGGTGCAGGTGTAGTGCTATTTAGATGTCCTGGAGGACACATGTGACATCTGCAGCTAGCTATATGGTAAAAGCAAAACAGAAGTTAAAATCAGCCCTGTGTCAAATCCGCATAGTTTTAGGCTTCAGGGAGTTTCTCTGTATGTTAAGGCAGGAAGTTTAGTAGATTTCCAAGGGAATAAGAGAGGAACCAACATTTGTAGAATTTGCCTTCTATGGGGGAACCCATTCAATCATCAGGAGAACTCTTCAATAGGTTTTGTTTGCTCCGGTTTACCTAGATGAAAAATTGAGACCCAGAATCCATGCTTTTCTTTCCTGGTTACACATTAGAATCACCAATATGACATTAAACACACACACACACACACACTGCACACCCATTAGAATGGCTGCAATCAAAAAAGAAAAAACAAAAAAATCGGGGCCAGGCACGCTGGTTTACACCTATAATCCCAGCCCTTTGGGATCACCTGAGGTCGGGAGTTTGACAGCAGCCTGGCCAACATGGTGAAACCTCATCTGTACCAAAAAAAATAAATAAATAATTAAAACAAAAAACAACACACACACACACACACACACAATTAGTCGGGCATGGTGGCACGCATGTGTAATCTCAGCTATTTGAGAGACTAAGGTAGGAGAATCGCTTGAACCTGGGAGGCGGAGGTTGCAGTGAGCTGAGATCATGCCACTGCACTCCAGCCTGGAGACAGAAGGAGACCCGGCCTCAAAACAAAACAAAAACACCCAGAAAATAACAAGTGCGGAGAAGGATGTGGAAAAATTGTAACTCTTGTGCATTGAGGGTGGGTATGAAAAATAGTACATCAGCTGTGGAAAACATACGTTTCCTCAAAAATTTAGACATAGAATTACCATATGATTCAGTAATCCCACTCACATCTATAAATCTCTATATCTGTATCTTTATCTACCTATATCTATCTTCAAAAGAATGGAAAGCAGTTACTCAAACAGATACTTGTACACCTGTGATCTCCCCCTACCCCCCTCCCTTTTTTTTTTAATAAATGGGGTCTCACTATGTTTCCCAGGCTGGAGTGCAGGGGCTGTTTATAGGCACGACCCCCTGCTGCGGGGCTGTTTATATCCATGATTCCCCTGCTGCGGAGCTGTCCACAGGCACGGACCCCTGCTTCGGGGCTGTCCACAGGCACGACTCCCTGCTGAGGGGCTGTCCACAGCCACGATCCCCTGCTGCGGGGCGTTTACAGGCATGATCCCAATGCTGCGGGGCTGTCCTCAGGCACAACCCCCTGCTGAGGGGCTGTTCACAGGCACGATTTCTGCTGCGGGGCTGTACACAGGCACGATCTCCCTGCTGCGTGGCTGTCCACAGGCATGACCCCCTGCTGGTCAAACTGGGAGTTGTGCCCTGCTTTCTCTCCAACCCAGGCCGGTTCGCCCCTCTTAAGGCAACGTGGTAGTCCCTTATCCCCGGAGGTCACTGTACTAATGTCTAATTTCGTGCAGACATCTGATCAACACAGCACACGGCAGCCCAGGACTCCTGGGCTCAAGCGATCTTCCTGCCTAAGTAGACTGAGTAGCAGGAACTACAGGCGCATGCCACCACACCTGGCTGCTACACCTGTGTTCATTGCAGCATCACAGCAGCCTTATTTACAGGAACCACAAGGTGGAAACAACCTAAAAAGTCTATTGAGGGATAGATTGATAAACAAAATGTAGTATAGACATAAAATGGAATATTAGTGATCTTTGAAAAGGGAGGGAATTCTGATACTTGCTACCACATAGATAAAACTTAAAAACATTACACTAAGTGAGACGTCAAACTCAGACTACGTGATTCCATCTGCATGAAGAACCTGCAACAGGCAAATTAATAGAGACAAAAAGTAGAATGGAGGTTTTCAGGACTAGCAGGAGGTAGAAATGGGCGGGGTTAGTGTCTAATGGGCACAGAGTTCCTGTCTGGGATGATAGAATGTTTCCGAAATGGATAGTGGTGATGATTGCACATCATTGTGGATGTAGCTAATGACATTGAATTCTTTACCAGTAAACAAAAAGAAAAACAGAAACACATTACTTAAGCTTCCCAGTCGGACAGGTGACGTGCTTGGTGTGATCTGGGGCCTGAGCCCAGGCTGCCCTCGCCAGAGCTGCTTCAAGACACCTCTTGGTTGTACTTAGGCCTGATTGCTCTGGAGAGCCCCATACATGAAAGCCAGATCTGGTTCTATCTCTTCTCACTCCAGTCCTCACTGCCCCCACCATCCCCCAGCTGGGCATTATGAGAAAAGCAAGATGACAATGAGTTTTCTGATTATTTATATGACCAAATAATTTCAAGGACTATTGCTAACTAACCCATGGGACTCCTACTGCCTTCATGAGGTTCAGACGAGGTGAAGGGTCCCTAAAATCCTGCCACCTAGTCAGGAACTCAGTTGTCAATAATTTCTTTATTTGTGATACAAGCAGGAGTGGGGAAAGAGAAATGAACAGACTTGGAGGCTTCTCCGAGGCCCAAGAGAAGACCTTTGGGCTCCGAACACCAGACGCCAGGAGCAGGGAGGGTAGTTGATGACTCCCCACTCTTTCTCCAGCGCCTGCTACTCTGTTTCTCCCCTTCACCCACTGCAGCTTCCTCCGGTCCTGGGTCCCGCGACATCATCTCTTCGAATCACCTCCATTCTATCCCTGTTAATAAAGGAGTATCAGCTAAGTGAACACGGTGATTTGCCTTCACTTACATTGATTCAGAAATTGTGTTTAATTCCACACAAGAAAAAGAATGTGGATCTTTTTCACTGGGAAAAAAAAAATTGCTATGTATCATCTTAATCATGTTTTCCTGGGACATAATCTATACATGACGCCTATTTAAGCCTTCATCGCATCTGTGCACGTGGTTTGCTTTCCTCTCAAGGGAAATAGTGTTGGACCACACGGCTTTGGGCCACAGCCCAGGAAGACACAATCCTGAACGTCATAATCCCAAATGTTGAAGTCCGAAAAGATCTAAATCTGTACAGTCTAAAATCCTGAAAATTACCACCCTAAAAAAACAAAATTCTGAAAATACAATTCTGGAAAAAAATTATTCACACTTTTTTTAAAAAGCATTTATTGGGCAGCACATGGTGGCTCATGCCTTTAATCCCAGCACTTTTGGAGGCTGAGGCGGGTGGATCACAAAATCAGAAGATGGAGACCATCCTGGCTAACACGGTGAAACCCCATCTTTACTGAAAATACAAAAAATTAGCCAGGCATCGTGACGGGTGCCCATAGTCCCAGCTACTCAGGAGGCTGAGGCAGGAGAATCGCTTGAACTTAGGAGGTGGAGGTTACAGTGAGCCGCGATCACACCACTGTACTCCAGCCTCGGTGACAGAGTGAGACTCTGTCTAAAAACAACAACAAAAAAGCATTTATTTATATTTTTAAAATGGAATTTATTTGAGAAACGTATAAAAACACAACAGAACTCTTCCTAGGCCACTTTACACAATCAATAGGCAATAATAACATACATATATTTGCAAGCATAAAACTCAGGTATGCTAACGATAGTTTCACGGGTATAATGGTAATGAGCAGATGAGTTGTATTTGTAAAGAAATGGGTCAAAAAGCAAAATGTATAAAAGCATGGTTGGTAACTGGGTGCACTCAGCTTTATAACTTAGATCATCTGGAATACTGTGACAGACAACCTAAGTCTTTTGACCAGATTCATGAAAAGCTGGGATAGGTTACCATCTAACATGCAGTCAAAGAGCTGAGATCCTGAGGAATTTGCTCTTTCCCAAATTCAAATGTGCAAAAAGGATATCTTCTTATTTATTGAGGAAACTTTAATGTTTTTATGTACATGTACAATGCTTACACACAAAGTCAGTGTTGTGATAATGCACTCTTGTGGGGTCAAATTTGCAAAAAAAAAAATGCATAAAACAAATTAGAACTCTCTCAAAGTCTTTGCAAAATTTATACCTCCAGTACTGGAAATGATACTAAGTTGAAATACATAGCATACCAAGTTGTAGAAAATAATGCTGACAATTTAAAATAGTGGAAAAAATGGAAAAAGAAGTAACTAAAAAGAAAATTGACATATAAAAAGTATATTACATGGATAGATTATGGGCAATTGCAGAGTTCATCATAGCTGGCTGACTTTCATGATCATTAACTATATTTTGAAGTCTTGCATCACGATGAATAGTTGCCTTTTTTGTTTTTAAGGCTTGACTCTCCTCATAAAATACATTCACATTCATTTTCTACGTGGCACTGCTCTTTTTGAAATTCTTCTATAATTTGATACACACTGACATGAGCATTTCCTATTACATTTTCCAATCTTCTATGCCATTCTTGTCTATTGTTTTGAGTATGTGGAAATCCATTTTGCAGGCCCTCATATACAGGCCACTCATTTGGCAGAAACGATACTCTTGATTGAACAGCAACACCGTTGCCTAAATGACTTCTTATCCTACCTTGCACATCATTATTTTCAAACCAGTATGTAACATTTCTGGCTTCTTCAGGCAATTGTGATTTTAATTTATCAAAAGCTCTTGGAATTTTATCGGGTGGAAGGAATGCCAATACAGACAAATGACACATTTTTAAACTAAAATTTTCATCATTGCCATATGGCCTGGCCAATCCACTCACCTGAATTTTCTTTCAAATGAGCTGGGCTGAATGGAAGATATAAACTTTACTGGTAACAACTTGCAATTCACTTTTAGAAGCCTTGATCACACCTAATTAAAAACTTGTCATCATAATTTGGGGATCAAATTGAAATATATTTCCTTCTGCAAAGACCTCCAAATCTTCAAATAAGCTTTTATAAAGTACTTCACTTTTTCCAGTTATTAAACCATAAACATGCAGATTAAATTACAGAATTTTGTAATCCAATGGGGGCATAAACTGTATGAAGTTGATTTAAAAAGCCCACTGGGGACAGTTTTGAAAGTGCCGTTCATCAGCCATAGTGAAACATGCACCAGTTTTGTTATGTTAAACTTAGTGGTAAATAAATATGTTTATATTTTTTGAGAGTCAAATCCCTAATCAAAAATAGTTTATGATTTAATATGTCTTGTAGCACTGGAGGAAGCTCAGTGCCAGGAGGTGTCTGGCTCAGAAGGCCACTGAATTTGTTGGACTCTTTTTATTATCTGACAAAAGGCATTTTGTGAAGGCAAGCATGGTGATACGTGTAGAGGTGCTTGGTACATGATTACATAATTTGGCAGACAAGATTTTGTGCATTTTTTTACTTTCATTTTCACTTCTTCTGTGATATTCAAGACATTCAAAACAGTGACAGCAGATCTTTCCCAACTAGTCCGCTCAGACCCACACACTGATCTCTTCTGAGAAAACCATCACAGACATACCCAAAATAATGCTTTCCCAGCTTTCCAGGGATTCCTTAATCCAGTCAAGTTGACACCTGAAATTAAGTCTGCAAGCCCACCCCTTGTATATTTGGCACCCATATGGACCTTCTTAAACCATATATAATTTCCAAATAAAAAGAAAACAAAGCAAGAGTTGTACCTAACACGATGCAACTAACGTGGTACAACTCTCCTGTGATTGTGATTTTCTGGATTTTAGATGTTAAGAAAATTAGACTTTAGGACTGGGCATGGTGGCTCATGCTTGTATTCCAAGCACTTTGGGAGGCCAAGTCAAGAGGATCACTTGAGCCCAGGATTTTGAATTCAGTCGGGGCAATAAAGTTAGACTCCATGATATGGTTTGGCTGTGTCTCCAACCAAATTTCATCTTGAATTGTAGTTCCCATAATTCTCACATATCATGAGGGGGACCCAGTGGGAGGTAATTGAATCATGGAGACAGTTACCCCCATGCTGTTTTCATGATAATGAGTGAGTTGTCACAAGATCTGATAGTTTTATGAAGAGCTTTTCCCCCTTTGCTTGCACTTCTCCTTCCTGCCACCTCGTGAAGAAGGACTTGCTTCCCCTTCGCATTCTACCATGCTTGTAAGTTTCCTGAGGCCTCCCCAGCTATGATGAACTGTGAGTCAATTAAACCTCTTTCCTTTATAAGTTAACCAAGCTTGGTTATGTCTTTATTAGCAGCATGAGAATGGACTGATAGAGTAAATTGGTACTGAGGTAGTGGGGCATTGCTATAAGGATACCTAAAAATGTGGAAGTGAATTTGGAACTGGGTAACAGACAGAGGTTGAACAGTTTGCAGGGTTCAGAAGAAGAGAGAAAAACGTGAGGAAGTTTGGAACTTCCTCGAGACTTGAAGAATGGTTTTGAGGAAAAGGCTGATAGTGACATGGACAATGAAGTCCAGGCTGAGGTGGTCTCATATGGCGATGAAGAGCTTGTTGGGAACTGGAGTAAAGGTGACTCTTGCTATGCAAAGAGACTGACGGCATTTTGCCCCTGCCCTAGAAATCTGTGGAACTTTAAACTTGAGAGACGTGGTTTAGGGTATCTGGAAGAAGACATTCCTAAGTAGCAAAGTGTTCAAGAGGAAGCAAACCATAAAAGTTTTAAAAATTTTGCAGCTTGATAATGAGCTAGAAAAGGAAAACCCATTTTCTGGAGAGAAATTCAAGCCAGCTGCAGAAATTTGCACAAGTAATGAGGAGCTGAATATTAATCACCAAGACAATGAGAAAATGTCTTCAGGGCATGTCAGAGACCTTCACGGCAACTCAAACCATCACAGGCCAGGAGGCCTAGGAAGAAAAAAATGGCTTCATGTGCCCGGTGCAGGGACTTGCTTCTCTGTGCAGTCTCAAGACTTGGTGCCCTGTGTCTCAATCATGGCTAAAGGGCCAATGTACAGCTCAGCCCATGGCTTCAGAGGCTACAAGCCCCAAGCCTTGGCAGCTTACATGAGGCGTTGGGCCTGTGTGTGCACAGAAGTCAAGAATTGAGGTTTGGGAATCTGCCTAAATTTCAGAGGATGCATGGAGACGCCTGGGTGCTGAGGCACAAATTTGTGATGGGGACGGAGCCCTCATGGGAACCTCTGCTAGGGCAGTGAATGCAGAAGGGAAATGTGGGGTCAGAGCCCCCACACAGTCCCCACGGGAGCATTGCCTGGTGGAGCTGAGAGAAGAGGGCCACCCTCCTCCAGACTCCAGAATGGTAGATATACTGACAGCTTGAACTGTGTTACCTGGAAAAGCCACAGACACTCAGCATCAGCCTGTGAAAACAGCCAGGAGGAGGGCTATACCCTGCAAATCAACAGGGGTGGAGCTGTCCAAGGCTACGAGAGCCCACCTCTTGCTTCAGTGTGACCTGGATGTGAGACATGAAGTCAAAGGAAATCATTTCAGAGCTTCAAAATTTGACTGACCCATTGAATTTTGGACTTGCATGGGGCCTGCAGTCCCTTCATTTTGGCCAATTTCTCCCATTTGGAACAGGAGTATTTACCCAATGCCTATATCCTCATTGTATCTATGAAGTAACTAACTTGATTTTGATTTTACAGGCTCATAGGCAGAAGGACCTTGCCTTGTCTAAGATAAGACTTTGGACTTGGACATTTGGGTTAATGCTGGAATGAGCTAAGACTTTGGGGGAGTGTTAGAAATGCACGATCATGTTTTAAAATGTAAGGACATGAGATTTGGAAGGGGCTGGGGGCAGAATGATATGGTTTGGCTGTGTCCCCACCCAAATCTCACCTTGAATTTTAGTTTCCATAATCCCTACATGTTGTGGGAGGAATCCAGTTGGAGGTAATTGAATCATGGGGGTGGTTACCCCCGTGCTGTTCTCATGACAGTGAGCAATACCTGAAGGTTTTATAAGGGGCTTTTCCTCTTTTGCTCAGCACCTTCTGCTGCCTTGTGAAGAATGTGCATTTCTTCTTGTTTGCATTCACCATGGTTGTAAGTTTTCTGAAGCCTTCCTAGCCATGCTGAACTGTGAGTCAATTTAACCTCTTTCTTTTATAAATTACGCAGGCTCGTGTATGTGTTTATTGGGAGCATGAGAATGAACCAATTCACTCTGTCATGAAGTTGGCCCCTGATAATGTTTCTGTTGACAACAGTATAATATAGACAAGATTGCACATAGTTAAAGAACGTATTTTATTTATTTGGTGGCAGCATTCTGATAAGAAATTAAAACTATTTCTTTTAAAATCATAATTTAATCACCAGGCAGAGCAAGTAAAGAGAAATGAGTTCCAGAATCTCACATCTGTCAAAAGTAAATGCTGATTTTTATTGAGGACTTCTTTTTTCTGCCACCAATTGACACGCATACAGCTTGTTCCCAATAGAATCAAATGTGGAATTGGCAAATGGGGTGTCACACGTGCAGCGCTCTACTGGAGCTGATAATTAGGTACCCAGAAATTTTATGAAGTGTTTGTCAAACCATCAGTAGAAATATTTACACAATGGAAATAATCAAATGCTACAAATCTGGGCTTCTCCCCACCCAACCAATAGGTTTACTAACATACAAATTTTATTCAACTTGTAACGTTCAGAATTTATATAAATATTCATAGGCTCTCCTATACTCAGTGTCTCAGAATAAATCGAAGTTCTCACAATAGCCAGTGAGGCTGAGTGTGAGTTGACCCACCCTTGTCCCTCTCTTTGACCTGTCTCCTGTTAGCCTTCTGACCCCCATTGTTCTCTACTTCATGCACTTGGGCCAGGCACACTGCTGTTTGCACGCCTTTTCTTCCTCGAGTGCTCTTCCCCAGATATCTGCATAGCTGGTGCCCTCACCTCCTTGGAATATTTGTTCAAATGTTATCTTCTCAGTGAGACTTTCTACATAAGTTTTCTATGACTGCTGGAATAAACTAGCACACCTCTAGTAGCCTAAGAGAACACACACTCTCTCTAAGGGAGAGAGAACACTTTCTTACCTTCTCCAGCTTTGAAAGAATGCCTGAATCCCTTGGCCCCTGGCCCTCTTCCAGGCAGCAACCACATCATTCTGACCCTAGCTGTCACGCTTCTTTTCTCAGACTCTCCTGCCTCCCTCTTTTGATTTAAGTACTCTTGTGATGACATTGGGCCAACCAGGGTAGTCCAGAATAATCTCCTCATCTCATGATCCATAACTTCATCACATCCATGAGTCCTTTTTGCCATATAGGGATATGGACATGTAGAAAGGCCATTCTTCTGCCTATTACTCCCTCCTTGAGCATTCTAACTACCTTCACATCCACCCACTCCCAACATTCCTGAGCTCCCTTCCACGCTTAATTTTTCTCTGTGCCACTTATTACCTTCTGGCATATTATATATTTTACATATTTATTTTATTAATGATCTGCTTTTCTCACTGGAATGTAATTTACATGAGGGTAAACATTTTTGTTTTATATCATTGCCATATTTTCATTATGTTGAACAGTGCCTTGCTCTTAGTAAGGATTCAAGAAATATATATGTTTTAGCTGAATTAATTAGGTTGAGAAGTTTGGGGGAAAATCCTGGCATGATACAGAAGATGGTTCCCAGTGATGGGAAAGGACCATGTGGTGAGGTCTCTACAGGAAGCCGGGATGCTCCAGAGGTCCCCCTTGGCAGAGCTGCTTTGCTCACGTTGAACTCTTTGCCCAAGTTCTGATTTCTAATGTTTTCTTTCATATTTGTTTTTGCTCTGCCTTCTTTTAATTAATTTTTTTATGAAGATGAGGTTTTACTATATTTCTCAGGCTGGTATCAAACTCATGAGCTCAAGCAATCGTCCCATCTCGGCCTCCCAAAATGTTATTACTACAGGTGCAAGCCACCACACCCGGCCTGCTTTTGCTGTTTCTTTGAAATATACTCAAAATATTTATATTGGTTTCTAACTATAGATCATGAACTCCTGAAGCAAAGTAACCACTTTGTTCTTCATTATTTCTTTCACTATTCTACTCTGCACAGTGCCAGATATTGGATATGTAGTTGCCAAACATTTGATTTTGTGATTTCTTACATTTTATTTCTTAAAAATCAGCCTAACCACGTTGTAGAGAGGGAGGATTTCCTTCCTTTGTTTTGAAAATTTGTGCATGCACAATGCTTACATTTTGCGGTTCAATGTTGCTTCACCTTTTTTTTTTTCTATTTTTGCCAGACTTTCGAAAGTCTTAAAACTTGTTTGTGGTCAGCACAGGAAGGAACACGCTTTAGCTTTGAAATAATCTTTAATATGAAAAAATGCACTGACATTGTTTTTATGTGACATAGGCTTGAATGTGCCCATGTTTGCGCATGCCGAGAATTGTCCCACCTGGCTGATGTGTTCACCTCCTCAGCTTGGATCATGTTGTGGATTTATTTACATACATCAATTGCCTTCGAGCCATCCTTTCTGCTGTACGTTTTGCAGCATTCTATAGTAGATACACAACAGATAATATGGAGAGAAAAGACATAAGAGGAGGAAGGCAATGAGAGACTTTGTCAAGGTTGTAACCTTCTTGGTATCTTTGAATAATTTATTGCCTTTCTACTAAGACAGCAAAGCAGCATTTTGTTACTGACCTCATAAAACAACTTAATCTCAGGTGAATGCATCACTTGCCAAGCTGTTGGAACGCTATTTGTGTTTTGTTGCACAATTTTTTGGTTGTTTATTTGGTTGTCTTTTTGGAAGGCAAATTTGGAAAGGGGACCTACACAGAAGTGCTGACCCACCCACATTCCCTTATTATCATTACAGACAAGAAGAAACTAGCATAGCTAGGAATGGAGTGAAGAAAGGCAGTGAGATAAGCACCAGCAAAGAGTTGAGGGCTGGTGCTCTCTAAATTATTATTTGATTATTTTAAAAGTATAGAAGTTTTCTAGTCACTGAAGAAAGGAGGGGAAAGTGCACTTAATTTTATATGGAGTTACTTAACTACCTCCTAAACACATAAGTGGAAATTGTTTTTGCTGGTGCAAAGTATTTTAATTAGCAAGAATTCATGTATTGAGATTATAATTAGAGAGCTCAATTATATATTTGCTATCCTGCTCAAGCCTGACATGGCAAAAAAAGAAAAAAGAAAAAGAAAAAAAAAGAAAAGCAAGTTCACTCCAAAATATATAGATTCAAAAAAAAAAAAAAACTGGAAAGTTTGCTGTGATAACTATTTTGTACTTTTGTACAAAAAACCTAAAGAACAAATTACCTAAAGAACAATTTGCTAAACATGAGCAATTGCTCCCTTTGAGTATATTACAGGTAAGATAGGAAGAGTGTTCAGACCAGTAAACTATAGTTTATATTGAAGATAATATTCAGTTGACTCATAACAGATAACCGGCATTCATGATAACATTTCAGCATTTCCAAGGTGCCAAGGGTACTGATATTTAAAAATATATTTTAGAAGAAATTTAGAACTGGTGTTTTTAATGAAAACCAGCATCTCTGATGTTGCAACATGTATGTGAAATGGGTGTTACATCTATCCTGCCCTTTAACCCCACCGTTAACAAAATGGCTGAAAATAACAGTAAGAAAAAATCAGTCTAAGGGAGAAAACCACTAATGCTCTCAATTCTCTCTCTCTCTCTCTCTCTCTCTCTCTCTGTGTGTGTGTGTGTGTGTGTTAAGGGGGATGGCGGGAGGTGGTCTTAACTCTTGAAAGAAACCTTCTTTGTATAGGAAGCATATTTCGCTTTAGGTACAATGATAAGAAAGTTTAATTTTATAATCCATAAGACCAGATACCTTCAGAAATGATTTTTCCTGTGGGATTTCTATGACTGGTATTCTGACTAGCGTGAAATGACAGGTTTGGATGTCTATATCTACACCCATCCAAACCTCAGAGCTTCATGCCCTGCTATAACTTTTCTGATAACTCTGGGTAAATTAGGAGGCTGGTACAAGGAATAATTTTAACTTCAGATTTTGCAGTTTGTTTATGTTAAGTGCAGGAAGATCTACTTTTAAATGATCTGTATTTTAAGATATTGACTTTTCCTGGTGCTATTTTATGATTATGGAGAAAATAGAATTCTTATTAGAAATCTCAACTCCAAATTGAGAATAGATGTTTTGATACTTGTCCTGTTGTGGCCTGAGACTTGGAATCATGAAGTAAAAGAGACCTTGCTGTCTATCTACAGATTAGAACACACAAATAAACATCAGCGTAACATCCTCATTAGCATTCTGGTAGTTACGTTTACTTATTCCAGAGCAAAATTAATATATGATAAGAAGTGGAATATTTTGTTTTGATATCTGGGGTATTATGACAACAACCTTCCTTAGAAAAGAAACAGTGTATTATGACGACAGTGGATCCTATAACATTATTTGCCTTCAAGGCATTGCAAACAACTGGAATCAATTGAATAACATTCTCAAGCGCAAGCCAACAGTAAAATTAATGTCATTTATCTGAAACAGCAGGCAAGAGCTTCATTGGTACACTCGGAAGGTGGCTCACTAACCCTGCTGAAGTTTTGCTCCATCTGATCAGGGCATAAATGTTTAATTGGCCCATTAACCAAGGTCTTAGAGTTTCACAGTGTTTTCTCCCCAATAGCTAATACAGGGAGCATTGCTGACATTCTGCCCATGGTAACCAAGGCTGAAATCAAACGTGCTTTGAATAATACTATAAAAATTTTGAAATGAAGCTTTGCCATAGGAACCAATGTTCAACTGTGAGCTCTATACAAAGCCGCTTAAGGTGGGAGGGAGCAAACTTTTCACGTTGGTTTTAGGTAACAGAAACAGATGTCTTTATTGGATTTGTCTGGAAAAAAAGGAAGGAAAATTCCAGCATTATCTGTTCTGGTCAAGAAATATAAGGCTTAGTCCCGTTTTATTTCTCTCCTCCTTTGCATCCTTTTTTCTTATTCTTGACTCTATACATGGAGAAAAAGTTAAAGTGCATCTAAAGCAGTAATGCTGGGAACTTGCCAACTTATTCCTATGATGCTACTATTGCTTATAAAGCATTTTGAGGATTCCTGTATTCAGAGCTAGTGATAAGCCGCAAGAGGAAGTCAGTCTTGCTGGCGTATAGCTGCATTTTGGGCTCATGTATAGAAGAGCTAACATGGATTTCAGAGTCTCCCATGTGTTTGAAATCCAGATTCTGCTCTCAGGACCTGTGAGGTCTTAGATAAGTTGCTCAATCTCTTTGAGCCTCAGTTTTCTGCATACAATGGCACATACCTTACAGGACTGCGGTGTGGATGAATTGCGATGATGTGTATGAATCCAGCTCAGGGTCTTCTTTCCTTCCTTCTTTCTTCCCTGCCTCTGAATTTACACCAAGCTGTACTTCTGAGGTCTGACTCCTGATACGCTAGACACACAGTGAAGCTTGATGCTTGCTAGGAACTGAGGGACTAGACTTGAGTGTTAGGGAACCTGGGAATGACATTTGTCATCCATCCAGGAAGGCTGAGGAGGAAAGCGAGGCAGGGCAGCAGAGCGGGAAGTGATGCCCATGGAGGCCAATTTTGGGCTGGAGCCTGCTCAAGGCACTTTAGTGCTGAGTCATTTGGGGCCCAAGGTAGGGGCAGATAGAAGAGAAGAAGGGCAGTTATCGTCTAGTCACAGAGGAAGATAAAAGAGAAGGAAAGCAGTTATCGCCTAGTCACAGGGGCAGATAGAAGAGAAGGACGGCAGTTATTGTCTAGTCAAGAGTTTAACAATCTCTATTTCTTTTCAAACCTCGTTTCATCCCTTCCATCCCAGTCAGATTCACAGGCAATTAAACTTTCTCCTGCATCTCGGAGCAGGCCGCTGCATCATCATTTCTCCTCTGCAAGTGTATCTTCTTCAGGCACGTGGAAAGGTCTTAGTGCACCTGCGGTATTTAGGGACTTGATCCTCTTTCCTCTTTATTGTCAAAGTTGTGGCTTGCTGAGATCAGGATAGAGTCTGGTTATGACATGTTAGCAATCGCCACCTCTCATTTTTAAGTAGATATACTTTTATGCAGTTTGAGCTCCCATTCATGTCATTTATTAATTTGTTCATTCGTTAACACATTCATTTGTGGAGCATTTGGCCTATAAAAGAGAAGAAACCCTTCCTTAGCATTAAGGGAGGAGAGAAAACAACATGCACAGAGCCACATGCTTGGTATTGTATAACTTTAACAGTTTCTAAAATAAAACAAGGTCTAACTTGGAAAACAAAAACCTATCATTGAGATATTTTCATAATCTAAAAAGTCAGTTTCAAAAGAACTTCCAAAATGTTTTAAAAAATGACTATCCTTTAGAATAATGATGTAGCATTCCAAGGTTTTAGTGTTCAACCAGCATTTATTACTGCCTGCTGGGTGCCTGAGGCAGGACATTTGTAATGACAGTCACAAACATGAATTGAAAAACTGCTGCCCATAGGTTCACAGTTCCTGTCAAAGCATAGAGCCCCCTGTAGATACAGCCCCCTGTATAAGATGCCCTGTGTTCTGGGCGAGAGGATACACTAGGTCTGCACGTATATCTGGTGGGCAGAACAGGAAAGGTGTCATTGAGGAGGTGCTATGTGAGTTAGTTTTGAAAAATGAGTACTGGTTTATGAGGCAGACATGAGAGGCTCTTTGTTGAAGTTACAATTCCTACCAGGCACTCGTTTGAATTTTCTGTTTCATTTGCTCTTTGGAGGTTGCTTGTTGGTACACTTACATCTTCTATGCCAGTCTTAAAAGACAGGAGTGAGTGTGTGTGTTTCTGTGTTTAGTATTTTTCGCAGAGTTTCCTTGTGTTTCCAAGCTTACTTTAGAGCTGAAGCTTGTCAGATTTCTCATAACAAATGCATGATTGAACTAAATTCCAACCTGCTGCCTCTGGCATTGGAGCCTTACGGCACCTCTGTGCATTCATGGGGTGTGCTCTACCCTCTAACTTCGTAATTTATTTAAAGACCAAATCATAATGAATAACAATTCTTAGGCTTAAACCTATAGCAAGGGTAGGAAATACTTCAAACCTTCCGACTTACATGAACAAATGCAATCTTCAAAAACTACTGTTTTCTAATCTGCATGAATGTACTGAAATCGTTGTCGCCTTCATTTAAATGTGATGTATCAAAAGTGCTTTCTACACTGTTAAATTCCAATGTTGATATTGTTATAGATATACTTTATTTAAATACTGGATAATGATTTTATAAAGTACAGGGTTTTTAACTGCAAAATTATTCTAAAATATGTAGAAAAAATTTGGAATAATCTTCCCATTTTGAACACAATGATTGGTTTTAAATTTCCCTTGATTTATATGTTTGCATACTGTGGATTCTCACTTGAGTGAATTAGTGTCTTTGCAATATAGTAAGAATTTGGTACAGTTTTTAATCTATCAAGGAAAAGGCTAGATAAGTAGGATCTCATTTGTTTCACAGCCCATTATTTGAAGGATGATTTAAGACCATAGAAGATACTGACTCACCTTTTCTAAAAAGACAACTGATTTTCTTATGCTTTTAAGTTCAAATTTATCTTGTCTCCTTTTGATTAATTAAAACAACAGTTTATCAAAATCCTTAACAGAAAATATTATTTATTGAATCAGAAGAGAAACAGGAAATACTATGCTTTCTTGGGCCTGTTTCCTTTATCCCAATATCATAAGAATTGCTGTTGCTTCTATAATGTTCATCTTCAAATTATTTTGCTTGATCAATCAAAATGAATTACCTGAATTTTGTCCTGTTGTTCAAAATGGAACCACATTCATCCACCTACCCACAGCCATAGGACTGTTTCATTTATTCTGATAGTTTGTGATATCCTTGACTTCACAGCAGAAAGCTGTGAGTCTCCCAAACCCCTTCACTCAGGTACCGTAGGGTCTGCCCTCTAAAGTCTCTTCAGTCTTCTTTCTTTGAATGTTCATGGCCACTTTTTCGTTTAGACTCTTATCCCTGACTGTAAGAGATCCCTCAGGTCTTCCTGCCTGTGGCCATGACTAATTTATATCCTTCCTAAAATGTGATGTGTTCATGTCACTGCCTTGCTTAGAAGCCCTGCACTGGCTTCCAACACGTGCAGAATCAAGTGCTTGCTCTTTAACATGGTCTACCCTGTCCTCCAGATTCTGGCTTCCAGTTATTTTCTCAGCCCAAAAAAGCGCCTCACTCTCCAAACATATCAAATAGCTGTGCCCTGCTGCCTCCTGTTCACACCTCCATTCCTTCCCCTCTACCTGGATGCTCCTCCCTTCATCCGCCTTCCCCCCCCACCCTCCCGCTATAAGCTCCCATGGATTGACTGGTGCTTGAGTGTTTTATTGCACTTTGGACCTCCCGTCTCTCACTGCTGGCTTCTGTCTGTCTACCTGTCTTGACCGGCCACTTGCACTGCCTCTGGCTTATGTGCCTCATTCTTGTCAACAGTGTTCTTTGTTAGCTTCATATCTACTGGTTCTCTCAATTACTTATCAGCCTCCCCACACCAGGCTCCTTGCCCCATATTTATAAGCTGCTATTGGCTTGAGGGTGACTGTGCCTTTCTAATAAAACTATTTTATAGACTGATTGTTACAAGGGTATAGTAGAAAAGAAACGAATCTACCTTTGAGTGTATTTCAACATATCTAGTGATTCATAAATATTTCTTCTTATTATTATCATTATTGTTATTTTTAAATAGACGATCAGGGAAGGCAGAGTCTAGGCCACCAATCTGAACTTAGGCTTTCATCTTTATTAAGATATTTGGGATCTCTGCAAGTATTCTGAATTTTAAATGGCATTCAAGGATTGATAAAATAGGAATTTTGTTTTACTCTGAACTGGGTAGTGTTTCAGCAACTGGCGACTGTGTCATTATTCCTATAAATTCAAAATGTAGAAGGAACATTTACCTTTTAACAAGGGAATATCCCAGGTCTCAATTCTCAACCGTTTTTCTAGATACACTCATGCCACTGTGATCTCATGAAGCCCAATGGCACTAAATTCCATGTATATGTGCATGGTCCGTGAACACATATTTCCAGCTCCTACCTCTCCTCTAAAATTTAGACTCATATCTAATTATCTGCCAATTATCACCACTTGGAAGACTAATAGACAACTCAACTATCACACATCCATAGGGGAATTCTTGATCCTCCACCTTCAACCCCTGGGCCCAACAATCCTCAATCTTCTTCGTCTCAGTAAATAGCACCTCCAGCGTACCAGCTGTTAGGCCAGAGAAATTGCCTTGACCCCTCTTTGTTTCTTACACCTCATATCAGCATACACTGTTGAACTGTATTAAGAATCTGAGCTTCCCTTGCCACACCTATTTTGTATACGCTGCTTCACTTTACGTCATTGCTTTCATGGATTATCAAAATAGCCTCCTTACTCTTCTCTCACTTTCTCTTTCTCCCTGTACCTTCATCTTCACTGAGCAACCAGAGTAAGTCTTTATTTATTTTTTTTTTTTTGAGACAGATTCTCCTCTCTCACCCATGCTAGAGTGCACTGGTACAATCTGGGTTCAGTACAACCTCTATATCCTGGGTTAAAGTGATTCTCCTGACTCACCCTCCCAAGTAGTTGGGACTACAGGCATGCACCACCAAGCATGGCTAATTTATGTGTTTTTAATAGAGATGGGGTTTTGCCATGTTGGCCAGGCTGGTCTCGAACTCCTGACCTCAGGTGATCCAGATTAAGACTTTTTAAAGCATAAGGAAAATAATGTTTTCATCTGCTTAAAATCTTCCATGGCTAGGAATGTTTTAAACCATCATGTCCACTCACACTTCTCTGATGTCTAGTACAATCAGTCTCCCCTCTATTGTTGCAATCTTCAAAGACACCAGGCAGATGTGCTTCTGCCTCAGGGCATTTGCGTGAATAGTCCCCTTTACCTGGAATGCTTTCTCACCAGGAATCAGCATGGCTTACTTCCTCTCTTTTTTTACTTTTTTAAATTTTATTTAATTATTATTATAATTTAAGTTTTAGGGTACATGTGCAAAATGTGCAGGTTTGTTACATATGTATACATGTGCCACATTGGTGTGCTGCACCCATTAACTCGTCATTTAGCATTAGGTATATCTCCTAATGCTATCCCTGCCCTCTTCCCCCAACCCACAACAGTTCTTCGTGTGTGATGTTCCCCTTATTTTGTCCATGTGTTCTCATTGTTCAATTCCTACCTATGAGTGACAACATGCAGTGTTTGGTTTTTAGTCCTTGTGATAGTTTGCTGAGAATGATGGTTTCCAGTTTCATCCATGTCCCTACAAAAGACATGAACTCATCATTGTTTATGGCTGCATAGTATTCCATGGTGTATATGTGCCACATTTGCTTAATCCAGTCTATCATTGTTGGACATTTGGGTTGGTTCCATATCTTTGCTATTGTGAATAGTGCCACAATAAACATACGTGTGCATGTGTCTTTATAGCAGCAAGATTTATAATCCTTTGGGTATATACCCAGTAATGGGATGGCTGGGTCAAATGGTATTTCTTGTTCTAGATCCCTGAGGAATCGCCACGCTGTCTTCCACAATGATTGAACTAGTTTACAGTCCCACCAAAAGTGTAAAAGTGTTCCTATTTCTCCACATCCTCTCCAGCACCTGTTGTTTCCTGACTTTTTAATGATCGCCATTCTAACTGGTGTGAGATGGTATCTCATTGTGGTTTTGATTTGCATTTCTCTGATGGCCACTGATGATGAGCATTTTTTCATGTGTTTTTTGGCTGAATAAATCTCTTCTTTTGAGAGGTGTCTGTTAAGAACCTTTGCCCACTTTTTGATGGGGTTCTTTGTTTTTTACTTGTCAATTTGTTTGAGTTCACTGTAGTTTCTGGATAATAGCTCTTTGTCAGATGAGTAGGTTGCAAAATTTTTCTCCCATTCTGCAGGTTGCCTGTTCACTCTGATGGTAGTTTCTTTTGCTGTGCAGAAGCTCTTTAGTTTAATTAGATCCCATTTGTCAATTTTGGCTTTTGTTGCCATTGTTTTTGGTGTTTTAGATGTGAAGTCCTTGCCCATGCCTATGTCCTGAATGGTATTGCCTAGGTTTTCTTCTAGGGTTTTTATGGTTTCAGGTCTAAAAGGTAAGTCTTTAATCCATCTTGAATTAACTTTTGTATAAGGTGTAAGGAAGGGATCAAGTTTCAGCTTTCTCCATATGGCTAGCCAGTTTTCCCAGCACCATTTATTAAATAGGGAATCCTTTCCCCATTTGTTGTTTTTGTCAGGTTTGTCAAAGATCAGATGGTTGTAAATATGTGGCTTTATTTCTGAGGGCTCTGTTCTGTTCCATTGATCTATATATCTGTTTTGGTACCAGTACCATACTGTTTTGGTTACTGTAGCCTTGTTGTATAGTTTGAAGTCAGGTAACGTGATGCCTCCAGCTTTGTTCATTTGGCTTAGGATTGACTTGGTGATGCCTGCTCTTTTTCGGTTCCATATTAACTTTAAAGTAGTTTTTTCCAATTCTGTGAAGAAAGTCATTGATAGCTTGATGGGGATGGCATTGAATCTATAAATTACCTTGGGCAGTATGGCCATTTTTACGATATTGATTCTTTCTACCTATAAGCATGGAATGTTCTTCAATTTTTTTGTATCCTCTATTATATCATTGAACAGTGGTTTGTAGTTCTCCTTGAAGAGTTCCTTCACATCCCTTGTAAGTTGGATTCTTAGGTATTTTATTCCCTTTGAAGCAATTGTGAATGGGAGTTCACTCATGATTTGGCTCTATTTTGTCTGTTATTGGTGTATGAGAATGCTTGAGATTTTTGTACATTGATTTTCTATCCTGAGACTTTGCTGAAGTTGCTTATCAGCTTAAGGAGATTTTGGGCTGAGACCGTGGGTTTTCTAGATATACAGTCATGTCATCTGCAAACAGGGACAATTTGACTTCCTCTTTTCCTAATTGAATACCCTTTATTTCCTTCTCCTGCCTGATTGCCCTGTCCAGAACTTCCAACACTATGTTGAATAGGAGTGGTGAAAGAGGACATCCCTGTCTTGTGCCAGTTTTCAAAGGGAATGCTTTCAGTTTTTTCCCATTCAGTATGATATGGGCTGTGGGTTTGTCATAGATAGCTCTTATTATTTTGAGATACGTCCCATCAATACCAAATTTACTGAGAGTTTTTAGCATGAAGGGATGTTGAATTTTGTCTAAGGATTTTCTGCATCTATTGAGATAATCATGTGGCTTTTGTGTTTGGTTCTGTTTATTGCTGTATTACATTTATTGATTTCTGTATGTTGAACCAGCATTGCATCCCAGAGATGAAGCCCCCTTGATCATGGTGGATAAGCTTTTTGATATGCTGCTGGATTTTTTTTATCAGTATTTTATTGAGAATTTTTGCATCAATGTTCATCAAGGATATTGGTCTGAAATTCTCTTTTTTTGGTTGCGTCTCTGCCAGGCTTTGGTATCAGGATGATGCTGGCATCAGAAAATGAGTTAGGGAGGATTCCCTCTTTTTCTATTGATTGGAATAGTTTCAGAAGGAATGGTACTACTTCCCCCTTGTACCTCTGGTAGAATTCGGCTGTGAATCCACCTTGTCGTGAACTTTTTTTCGTTGGTTATCTATTGATTATTGCCTCAATTTCAGTGCCTGTTATTGGTCTATTCAGAGATTCAACTTCTTCTTTGTATAGTCTTGGGAGGGTGTATGTTTCGAGGAATTTATCCATTTCTTCTACGTTTTCTAGTTTATTTGTGTAGGGGTGTTCATAGTATTCTCTGGTGGCACTTTGTATTTCTGTGGGATTGGTGGTGATATCCTCTTTATCATTTTTTATTGCACCTATTTGATTCTTCTCTCTTTTCTTCTTCATTAGTCTTGCTACTGGTCTATCAATTTTGTTGATCTTTTCAAAATACCAGCTCCTGTATTCATTAATTTTTTGAAGGGTTTTTGGTGTCTTTATTTCCTTCAGTTCTGCTCTGATCTTAGTTATTTCTTGCCTTCTGCTAGCTTTTGAATGTGTTTGCTCTTGCTTTTCTAGTTATTTTAATTATGATGTTAGGGTGTCAATTTTAGATGTTTCCTGCTTTCTCTTGTGGGCATTTAGTGCTGTAAATTTCCCTCTACAAACTGTTTGATGTGTTCCAGAGATTCTGTTATGTTATATGTTTGTTCTCATTGGTTTCAAAGAATATCTTTATTTCTGCCATCATTTCGTTGTTTTTCCAGTGGTCATTCAGGAGCAGGTTGTTCAGTTTCCATGTAGTTGAGTGGTTTTGAGTGAGTGAGTTTCTTAATCCTGAGTTCTGTCTTGATTGCACTGTGGTCTGAGAGACAGTCTGTTATAATTTCTGTTCTTTTACATTTGCTGAGGAATGTTTTCCTTCCAACTATGTGATCAGTTTTGTAATAGGTGTGGTGTGGTGCTCAAAAGAATGTATATTGTGTTGATTTGGGGTGGAGAGTTCTGTAGATGTCTATTAGGTCCACTTGGTGCAGAGGTGAGTTCAATTTCTGGGTATCATTGTTAACTTTCTGTCTCATTGTTCTGTCTAATGTAGAAAGTGGGGTATTAAAGTCTCCCATTATTATTGTGTGGGAGTCTAAGTCTCTTTGTATGTAACTAAGCACTTGCTTAGTGACATCTCACAGAGTTTCACCTTTCTTTTCATTGATAAGTTTGGAAACACTCTTTTTGTAGAATCTGTAAGTAGACATTTGGAGCGCTGTGTGTCTTAAGGTAGAAAAGGAAATATCTTCACAGAAAATCTAAACAGAAGGAATCTGAGAAAGTTCTTGTGATGTGTGCATTCATCTCACAGAGGTAAACCTTTTGAATGAGCAGTTTTGAAACTCTCTATTTGTGCAATTTGCAAGTGGACATTTGGAATGCTTTGAGGCATATGGTGGAAAAGGAAATATCTTCCCATAAAAAGTAGACAGAAAAATTCTGAGAAACACTTTTGTGATGTGTGCATTCATCTCACAGAGTTGAACCTTTCTTTTGATTAAGCAGTTTGGAAACCCTCTTTTTGTAGAATCTGCAAGTGGACAATTGGAGCGCTTTGAGACCTATGGAAGAAAAGGAAATATCTTCATATAAAATGTAGACAGAAGCAAACTGAGAAACTTTTTTGTGATGTGTGCATTGATCTCACAGAATTAAATCTCTCTTTTGGTTGGGTAGTTTTTAAACTCATTTTTTGTAGAATTTGCAAGTGGACATTTGAAACGCTTTGCAGCCTATGCTGTAAAAGGAAATATCTTCACATAAAAACTAGACAGAAGAACTCTGAGAAACTACTTTGTGATGTGTGCATTCATCTCACAGAGCTGAACCTTTCTTCTGATTGAGCAGTTTGGAAACCCTCTTTTTGTAGAATCTGCAAGTGGACAATTGGAGCGTTTTGAGGCCTATGGTGGAAAAGGAAATATCTTCACATAAAAACTAGACAGAAGAATTCTGAGAAATTTTTTTTTGATGTGTGTGCTCATCTTACAGAGTTGAACTTTTCTTTTGATTGAGCAGTTTGGAAACACTCATTTGTAGAATCTGCTTAGGGTGTAAAGGTTAATATCTTCACATAAAAACTAGACAAGTATTCTGCCAAACTGCTTTGTGATGGGTGCGATACACTAACAGAGTTGAACCTTTCTTTTGATTGAGCAGTTTGTAAACACTATTTTTGTGGAATCTGCAAGTGGACATTTGAAGTGCTTTGTGGCCTACAGTAGAAAACGATATATCTTCACATAAAATCTAGAGACAAGAAAGCTGAAGGGGGAGGAGCCAAGATGGCCGAATAGGAACAGCTCCAGTCTACAGCTCCCAGCGTGAGTGACACAGAAGACGGCTGATTTCTGCATTTCTATCTGAGTTACCGGGTTCATCTCATTAGGGAGTGCCAGACAGTGGGAGCAGGTCAGTGGGTGCGCGCACCTTGTGCGAGCTGAAGAAGTGCGAGGCATTGCCTCACTTGGTAAGCACAAGGGGTCAGGGAGTTACCTTTCCTAGTAAAAGAAAGGGGTGACAGACGGCACCTGGAAAATCGGGTCACTCCCACCCAAATACTGCGCTTTTCCGACGGGCTTAAAAAATGGCACACCAGGAGATTAATATCCTGCACCTGGCTCGGAGGGTCCAATGCCCACAGAGTATCACTGATTGCTAGCACACCAGTCTGAGATCAAACAGCAAGGCAGCAGCGAGGCTGGGGAAGGGGCGACCGCCATTGCCCAGGCTTGTTTAGGTAAACAAAGCAGATGGGAAGCTCGAACTGGGTGGAGCCCACCACAGCTTATGGAGGCCTGCCTGCCTCTGTAGGCTCCACCTCTGGGGGCAGGGCACAGACAAACAAAAAGACAGCAGTAACCTCTGCAGACTTAAATGTCCCTCTCTGACAGCTTTGAAGAGAGCAGCGGTTCTCCAAGCACACAGCCAGAGATCTGAGAACCTGCAGACTGCCTCCTCAAGTGGGTCCCTAACCCCTGACCCCAGAGCAGCCTAACTGGGAGGCATACCACAGCAGGGGCAGACTGACACCTCACACGTCCGGCCAGGTACTCCAGCAGATCTGCAGCTGAGGGTCCTGTCTGTTAGAAGGAAAACTAACAAACAGAAAGGACATCCACAACAAAAAGCCCATCTGTACATCACCACAATCAAAGACCAAAAGTAGATAAAACCACAAAGATGGGGAAAAAAACAGAGCAGAAAAACTGGAAACTCTAAAAAGCAGAGCGCCTTTCCTCCTCCAAAGGAACGCAGTTCCTCACCAGCAACGGAACAAAGCTGGATGGAGAATGACTTTGACGAGCTGAGAGAAGAAGTCTTCCGATGATCAAATTACTCTGAGCTAAGGAAGGATATTCAAACCAAAGGTAAAGAAGTTGAAAACTTTGAAAAAAAGTTTAGAAGAATGTACAACTAGAATAACCAATACAGAGAAGTGCTTAAAGGAGCTGATGGAGCTGAAAACCAAGGCTGGAGAACTACTTGAAGAATGCAGAAGCCTCAGGAGCTGATGCGATCAACTGGAAGAAAGGGTGTCAGTAATGGAAGATGAAATGAGTGAAATGAAGTGAGAAGGGAAGTTTAGAGAAAAAAGAATAAAAAGAAATGAGCAAAGCCTCCAAGAAATATGGGAATATGTGAAAAGATAAAATCTATGTCTGATTGGTGTACCTGAAAGTGACGGAGAGAATGGAACCAAGTTGGAAAACACTCTGCAGGATATTATCCAGGAGAACTTCCGCAATCTAGCAAGGCAGGCCCACATTCAGAGTGAGGCAATACAGAGAATGCCACAAAGATACTCCTCGAGAAGTGCAACTCCAAGACACACAATTGTCAGATTCACCAAAGTTGAAATGAAGGAAAAAATGTTAAGGGCAGCCAGAGAGAAAGGTCGGGTTACCCTCAAAGGGAAGCCTATCAAACTAAGAGCAGATCTCTCGTCAGAAACTGTAGAAGCCAGAAGAGAGTGGGGTCCAGTATTCCACATTCTTAAAGAAAAGAATTTTCAACTCAGAATTTCATATCCAGCCAAACTAAGCTTCATAAGTGAAGGAGAAATAAAATACTTTACAGACAAGCAAATGCTGAGAGATTTTGTCACCACCAGGCCTGCCCTAAAAGAGCTCCTGAAGGAAGCGCTAAACATGGAAAGGCACAACCGGTACCAGCCACTGCAAAATCATGACAAAATGTAAAGACCATCGAGACTAGGAAGAGACTGCATCAACTAACGAACAAAATATCCAGCTAACATCATAATGACAGGATCAAATTCACACATAACAATATTAACTTTAAATGTAACTGGACCAAATGCTCCAATTAAAAGACACAGACTGGCAAATTGGATAAAGACTCAAGACCCATCAGTGTGCATATTCAGGAAACCCATCTCATGTGCAGAGACACACATAGGCTCAAAATAAAAGGATGGAGGAAGATCTGCCAAGCAAATGGAAAACAAAAAAAGGCAGGGGTTGCAATCCTAGTCTCTGATAAAACAGACTTTAAACCAACAAAGATCAAAAGAGACAAAGAAGGCCATTACATAATGGTAAAGGGATCAATTCAACAAGAATAACTAACTATCCTAAATATATATGCACCCAATACAGGAACACCCAGATTCATAAAGGAAGTCCTGAGTGACCTACAAAGAGACTTAGACTCCCAAACATTAATAATGGGAGACTTTAACACCCCACTGTCAACATTAGGCAGATCAACAAGACAGAAAGTCAACAAGGATACCCAGGAATTGAACTCAGCTCTACACAAAGTGGACCTAATAGACATCTACAGAACTCTCCACCCCAAATCAAAAGAATATACATTTTTTCCAGCACCACACCACACCTATTCCAAAATTCACCACATACTTGGAAGTAAAGCTCTCCTCAGTAAATGTAAAAGAACAGAAATTATAACAAACTATCTCTCAGATCACAGGACAATCAAGCTAGAACTCAGGATTAAGAATCTCACTAAAAACTGCTCAATTTTATGGAAACTGAACAATCTGCTCCTGAATGACTACTGGGTACATAACAAAATGAAGGCAGAAATAAAGATGGTCTTGGAAACCAACGAGAACCAAGACACAATATACCAGAATCTCTGGGATGCATTCGAAGCAGTGTGTAGAGGGAAATTTATAGCACTAAATACCCACAAGAGAAAGCAGGAAAGATCCAAAATTGACACCCTAACATCACAATTAAAAGAACTAGAAAAGCAAGAGCAAACACATTCAAAAGCTAGCAGAAGGCAAGAAATAACTAAGATCAGAGCAGAACTGAAGGAAATAAAGTCACAAAAACCCTTCAAAATATTAATGAATCCAGGAGCTGGTTTTTTGAAAGGATCAACAAAATTGATAGACCGCTAGCAAGATTAATAAAGAAAAAAAGAGAGAGGAATCAAATAGGCGTAATAAAAAATGATAAAGGGGTTATCACCACCGATCCCAAAGAAATACATAGTACCGTCAGAGAATACTACAAGCACCTCTACACAAATAAGCTAGAAAATCTAGAAGAAATGGATAAATTCCTCGACACATACACTTTCCCAAGACTAAACCAAGAAGAAGTTGAATCTCTGAATAGATCAATAACAGGAGCTGAAATTGTGGCAATAATCAATAGCTCACCAACTAAAAAAAGTCCAGGACCAGATGGATTCACAGCCAAATTCTACCAGAGGTACAAGGAGGAACTGGTACCATTCCTTCTGAAACTATTCCAATCAATAGAAAAAGAGGGAATCCTCCCTAACTCATTTTCTGAGGCCAGCATCATCCTGATACCAAAGCCGGGCAGAGACACAACCAAAAAAGAGAATTTTAGACCAATATCCTTGATGAACATTGATGCAGAAATCCTCAATAAAATACTGGCAAACAGAATCCAGCAGCACATCAAAAAGCTTATCCACCATGATCAAGTGGGCTTTATCCCTGGGATGCAAGGTTGGTTCAATATATGCAAATCAATAAATGTAATCCAGAATGTAAACAGAACCAAAGACAAAAACCACATGATTATCTCAATAGATGCAGAAAAGGCCTTTGACAAAATTCAACAACCCTTCTTGCTAAAAACTCTCAACAAATTTGGTATTGATTGGATGTATCTCAAAATAATAAGAGGTATCTATGACCCATCCGCAGCCAATATCATACTGAATGGGCAAAAACTGGGAGCATTCCCTTTGAAAACTGGCACAAGACAGGGATGCCCTCTCTCACCACTCCTATTCAACATAGTGTTGGAAGTTCTGGCCAGTGCAATCAGGCAAGAGAGGGAAATAAAGGGTATTCAATTAGGAAAAGAGAAGTCAAATTGTCCCTGTTTGCAGATGACATGATTGTATATCTAGAAAACCGCATCGTCTCGGCCCAAAATCTCCTTAATCTGATAAGCATCTTCAGCAAAGTCTCAGGTTACAAAATAAATGTGCAAAAATCACAAGCATTCTTATACAACAACAGACAAACAGATAGCCAAATCATGAGTGAACTCCCATTCACAATTGCTTCAAAGAGAACAAAATACCTGGGAATCCAACTTACAAGGGATGTGAAGGAATTCTTCAAGGAGAACTACAAACCACTGTTCAAGGAAATAAAAGAGGATAAAAACAAATGGAAGAATATTCCATGCCCATGGGTAGGAAGAATCAATATCGTGAAAATGGCCACAGTGCCCAAGGTAACTTACAGATTCAGTGCCATCCCCATCAAGCTACCAATGACTTTCTTCACAGAACTGGAAAAAACTACTTTAAAGTTCATATTGAACCAAAAAATTGCCCGCATCGCCAAGTCAACCTTAAGCCAAAAGAACAAAGCTGGAGCCATCACACTACCTGACTTCAAACTAAACTACAAGGCTACAGTAACCAAAACAGCATGGTACTGCTACCAAAACAGAGATATAGACCAATGGAACAGAACAGAGTCCTCAGAAATAATGCCACATATCTACAACTGTCTGGTCTTTGACAAACCTGAGAAAAACAAGCAATGGGGAAAGGATTCCCTATTTAATAAATAGTGCTGGGAAAACTGGCTAGCCACATGTAGAAAGCTGAAACTGGATCCCTTTCTTACACCTTATAAAACAATCAATTTAAGGTGGATTAAAGACTTAATTGTTAGACCTAAAACATAAAAACCCTAGAAGAAAACATACGCGTTACCATTCAGGACATAGGCATGGGCAAGGACTTCATGTCTAAAACACCAAAGGCAATGGCAGCAAAAGCCAAAATTGACAAATGGGATCGTATTAAACTAAAGAGCTTCTGCACAGCAAAAGAAACTACCATGAGAGTGAACAGGCAACCTACAAAATGGGAGAAAATTTTCGCAACCTACTCATCTGACAAAGGGTTAATATCCAGAATCTACAATGAACTTCAACAAATTTACAAGAAAAAAACAAACAACCCCAACAAAAAGTGGGCAAAGGACATGAACAGACACTTCTCAAAAGAAGACATTTTTGCAGCCAAAAAAGACATGAGAAAATGCTCACCATCACTGGCCATCAGAGAAATGCAAATCAAAACCACAATGAGATACCATATCTCAGCAGTTAGAATGGCGATCATTAAAAATTCAGGAAACAACAGGTGCTGGAGAGGATGTGGAGAAATAGGAACACTTTTACACTGTTGGTGGGACTGTAAACTAGTTCAACCCTTGTGGTAGTCAGTGTGGCAATTCCTCAGGGATCTAGATCTAGAAATACCATTTGACCCAGCCATCCCATTACTGCGTATATAACCAAAGGACTATAAATCATGCTGCTATAAAGACACAGGCACACGTATGTTTATTGCAGCATTATTCACAATAGTAAAGACTTGGAACCAACCCAAATGTCCAACAATGATAGACTGGATTAAGCAAATGTGGCACATATACACCATGGAATACTATGCAGCCATAAAAAATGATGAGTTCATGTCGTTTGTAGGGACATGGATGAAATTGGAAATCATCCTTCTCAGTAAACTATTGCAAGAACAAAAAACCAAACACCACATATTCTCACTCATAGGTGGGAATTGAAAAATGAGAACACATGGACACAGGAAGGGGAACATCACACTCTGGGGACTGTTGTGGGGTGGGGGGAGGGGTGAAGGATAGCATTGGGAGATATACCTAATGCTAGATGACGATTTAGTGGGTGCAGCACACCAGCATGGTGCATGTATACATATGTAACTAACCTGCACTTTGTGCACATGTACCCTAAATCCTAAAGTATAATAATAATAAATAAATAATAAATAAATAAATAATTAAAAATATTTTAAAAAATTAAAAAAAAGAAGCAAGCTGAGAAACTGCTTTGTGATGTGTGCATTTATCTCACAAAGTTAAACTTTTCTTTTGATTGAGCAGTTTTGAAACTCTCTTTTTGTAGAATCTGCAAGTGGACATTTGGAGCGCTTTGAGGCCTATGGTGGAATAGGAAATATCTTCACATAAAAACTAGACAGAAGAATTCTGAGAAACCTCTTTGTGGTCCCTGCGTTCATCTCACAGAGTTGAACTTTTCTTTTGATTGAACAGTTTGGAAACCCTCTTTTTGTAGACTCTGCATGTGGACATTTGGATTGCGTTGTGGCCTATGGTAGAAAAGGAAATATCTTCACATAAAATCTAGACGGAAGCAAGCTGGGAAACTTCTTTGTGATGTATGCACTCATCTCACAGAGTTAAAACTTTCTTTTGATTGAACGGTTTTCAAATTCTTTTTGTTTTGAATCTGCAATTGGACGTTTGGAGCACTTGGAGGCCTAAGCTGGAATAGGAAATATTTTCACATAAAAACTAGACAGAAGAATTCTGAGAAACTTCTTTGTAATGTGTGCATTCTTCTCACAGAGTTAAAACTTTCTTTTGATTGAACAGTTTTCAAATTCTTTTTGTGTAGAATCTGCAATTGGACGTTTGGAGCTCTTGGAGGCCTAAGCTGGAATAGGAAATATTTTCACATAAAAACTAGACAGAAGAATTCTGAGAAACTTCTTTGCGATGTGCGCATTCTTCTCACAGAGTTAAAACTTTCTTTTGATTGAACAGTTTTCAAATACTTTTTGTGTAGAATCTGCAATTGGACGTTTGGAGCGCTTGGAGGCCTAAGCTGGAATAGGAAATATTTTCACATAAAAACTAGACAGAAGAATTCTGAGAAACTTCTTTGTGATGTGTGCGTTCTTCTCACAGAGTTGTAACTTTCTTTTGATTGAGCAGTTTGGAAACACTCTTTTTGTAGAATCTGCAAGTGGACATTTGGAACACTTTGCTGCCTATGGTAGAAAAGAAAATATCTTCACATAAAATCTAGACAGAAGCAAACTGAGAAACTTATTTGTGATGTATGCATTCATCTCACTGAGTTAAAGTTTTTTTGATTGAGCAGTTTTGAAACTCTCTTTCTGTGGAATCTGCAAGTGGACATTTGGAGCCCTTTGAGGCCTATGTTGGAAAAGGAAATATATTCACATAAAAACTAGACAGAAGAATTCTGAGTAACTTCTTTGAGATGTGTGCGTTCATCTCACAGAGTTGTGCCTTTCTTTTTATTGAGCAGTTTGGAAACACTGTGTCGAATCTGCAAGTGGGCATTTGTAGCGCTTTGCAGTCAATGGTAGAAAAGAAAATATCTTCACATAAAATTTAGACAGAAGCAATCTGAGAAACTTCTTTGTGATATGTGCATTCATCTCACAGAGTTAAACCTTTCTTTTGATTGAGCAGTTTTGATACTCTCTTTTTGTAGAATCTGCAAGTGGACATTTGGAGTGCTTTGAGGCCTGTGGTGGGAAAGGAAAAATCTTCACATAAAAACTAGACAGAAGAATTCTGAGCAACTTCTTTGTGCTGTGTGCACTCTTCTCACATAGTTGAACCTTTCTTTTGTTTGAGCAGTTTGGAAACACTCTTTTTGTTGAATCTGCATTTGGACATTTGGAGGGCTTTGGAGACAATGGTAGAAAAGGAAATATCTTCACATAAAATCTAGACAGAAGCAATCTGAGAAACTTCTCTGTAATGTGTGCATTCATCTCAGAGACTTAAACGTTTCTTTTGGATGAGTAGTTTTGAAAATCTCTTTTTGTAGAATCTGCAAGTGGACATTTGGTGTGCTTGAGGCCTGCGGTGGGTAATGAAATAACTTCATGTAATAACTAGACAGAAGCATTCTGAGAAACTTATTTGTGATTTCTGCATTCATCTCACACAGAGTTGAACCTTTCTTTGATTCAGCAGATTTGAAACACTCTTTTTGTAGAATCTGCAAGTGGACATTTGGAGCGTGTAGAAGCCTATGGTGGAAAAGGAAATATCTTCACATAAAAAATAGACTGAAGCATTCTGAGAAACTTCTTTGTGATGTGTGCAATCATCTCAAAGAGTTGAACCTTGCTTTACATTGAACAGTTTGGAAACACTCCTTTTGTAGGATCTGCAAATGGACATTATCAGCGTTTTGTGGCCTATGGTAGAAAAGGAAATAAATTCACATAAAATCTTGACAGAATCAATCTGAGAAACTTTTTGTGATGTGTGCATTCATCTCACAGAGTTAAACGTTTCTTTTGATTGAGCAGTTTTGAAATTCTGTTTTTGTAGAATCTGCTATTGAATATTTGGAGTGCTTTGAGGCCTATGTTGGAAAAGGAAATATCTTCACATAAAAACTAGACAGAAGAATTCTGTCAAACTTCTTTGTGATGTGTGCATTCATCTCAGACAGTCGAAACTTTCTTTTGATTGGGCAGTTTGGAAACACTCTTTTTGGAGAATCTGCAAGTGGACATTTGGAACATTTTGCGGCGTAAGTTGGAAAAGGAAATAACTTCACATTATACTACACAGAAGCCTTCTGAGAAATTTCTTTGTGATGTGTGCATTCATCTCACAGAGTTGAACCTTACTTTCGATTGAGCAGTATTGAAACACTCTTTTTGTAGAATCTGTAAGTGGACATTTGAAGCGCTTTGAGGCCTATGGTGGAAAAGGAAATATCTTCACATAAGAACTCGACAAAAGCATTCTGTCAAACTTCTTTGTGATGTGTGCATTCATCTCACAGAGTAGAAAATTAGTTTTCATTGAGAAGTATTGAAACACTATTTTTGGAAAATTTGCAATTGGACATGTGGGGAACGTTGAGGCCTACGGTGGAAAAGGAAATATCTTCACATAAAAACTAGACAGAAGCATTGTGAGAAACTTCTTTGTGATGTGTGAATTACTCTCACAGAGGTGAACTTTTGTTTTGATTGAGCAGTTTGGAAAACCTATTTTTGTAGAATCTGCAAGTGGACATTTGGAGCGCTTTAAGGCCTATGGTGGAAAAGGAAATATCTTCACATAAAAACTAGACAGAAGCATTCTGAAATCCTTCTTTTTGATATGTGCATTCATCTCAGAGAGCTGAACGTTGCTTTTGAATGAGCAGTTTTGAAAAACTCTTTCTGTACTATCTGCAAGTGGATACTTGGAGTGTTTTGAGGCCTATATTGGAAAAGGAAATATCTTCACATACAAGCTAGAGAGAAGCATTCTAAGAAATTACTTTGTGATGTGTGCCATCATCTCACAGAGTTGAACCTTACTGTCTTTTGAGCAGTTTTGAAACACTCTTTTTGTAGTATCTGCAAGAGGACATTTGGAGCGGTTTGAGGCTTATGGTGGACAAGGAAATATCTTCACGTAAAAACTAGACAGAAGCATTCTGACAAACTTATTTGGATGTGTGAATTCATATCATAGAGTTGCACCTTACTTTTTGTTGAGCAGTTTGGAAACACTGTATTTGCAGAGTCTGCAATGGGACATTTGGAGCGCTTTGTGGCCTATGGTGGAAAACTAAATATCTTCACATAAAAACTAGACAGAAGCATTCTGAGAAACTTCATTATAATGTGTGCATTCATCTCACAGAGTTGAACCTTTGTTTTGATTGAGCAGCTTTGAAAAACTCTTTTTGAAGAATCTGTGAGTGGACATTTGGAGCACTTTGAAGCCTATGGTGGAAAGGGAAATATCTTCACATAAAAACTAGACAGAAGCATTCTGAAAAACTACTTTGTGATGTGTGCATTCAACTCACAGAGTTGAACCTTTCTTTTGATTCAGCAGCATTGAAACTCTCTTTTTGTAGAATCTGTAAGTGGACATTTGGAGCGCTTTGAGGCTTTTGGTGGAAAAAGAAGTATCTTCACATAAAAACTAGAAAGAAGCATTCTGAGAAAGTTCTTTGTAATGTCTGCATTCATCTCACAGAGTTCAACCTTACTTTTCATTGAGCAGTTTTGAAACACTGTTTTTGTGGAATCTGCAAGTGGACACTTCGAGCGATTTGAGGCCTATGGTGGAAAAGGAAATACCTTCACATAAAAACAAGACAGAAGCATTCTGACAGACTACTTTGTGATGTGTGCATTCATCTCACAGAGTTGAATCTTACTTTTCATTGAGCAGTTTTGAAACACTCTTTTTGTAGAATCTGATAGTGGACATTTGGAGCGTTTTGATGCCTATTGTTGAAAAGGAAATATCTTCACATAAAAACTAGACAAAACCATTCTGAGAAACTTCTTGGCTATGCGTGCATTCCTCTCACAGAGCTGAAACTTCCTTTGATTGAGCAGCTTTGAAACACTATATTTGTAGAATCTGCAATTGGAGATTTGGAGCGCTTTGAGGTCTATGGTGGAAAAGGAAATATCTTCACATAAAAACTAGACAGATGTATTCTAAGAAACTTCTTTGTGATGGGTGCATTCATCTCACACAGATGAACCTTTCTCTTGATTGAGCAGTGTTGAAAAACTCTTTTTGTAGAGTCTGCAATTGGACATTTAGAGTGCTTTGAGGCCTATGTTGGAAAAGGAAATATCTTCACATAAAAAATAGACAGAAGCATTCTGAGAAACTTCTTTGTGACGTGTTCATTCACCTCACAGAGTTGAACCTTTCCTTTGATTCAGCAATTTTGAAACACTCTTTTTGTAGAATCTGCAATTGGACATTTGGAGCGCTTTGAGCTCTACAGTGGAAAAGGAAATATCCTCACATAAAAACTAGACAGAAGTATTCTGTCAAACTTCTTTGTGATATGTGCATTCATCTCACAGAGTTGAATCTTACTTTTCACTGAGCAGTTTTGAAACACTCTTTTTGTAGAATCTGATAGTGGACATTTGGAGCATTTGGAGGCCTATTGTTGAAAAGGAAATATCTTCACATAAAAACTAGACAGAAGCATTTGGACAAACTTCCTTCTTATGCGTGCATTCATCTCACAGAGTTGAAACTTCCTTTGATTGAGCATCTTTGAAACACTATTTTTGTAGAATCTGCAAGTGGACATTTGGAGTGCTTTGAGGTCTACGGTGCAAAAGGAAATATCTTCACATAAAAACTAGACAGAAGCATTCTGACAAACTTATTTGGATATGTGAATTCATATCACACAGTTGCACCTTACTTTTCATTGAGCAGTTTTGAAACACTGTTTTTGTAGAATCTGCAAGTGTACATTTGGATGGCTTTGAAGCCTATCATGGATATCGAAATATCTTAATACAATAGCTAAACAGAAGCATTCTGAGAAACTTCTCTGTGATGTGTGCATTCATCTCACAGAGTTGAACCTTTGTTTTCAGTGAGGAGCTTGGAAGCACTCTTTCTGTAGAATCTGCAAGTGGACATTTGGAGAGCTTTGCAGCCTATGGTGGAAAAGGAAATATCTTCACATAAAAACTAGACAGAAGCATTCTGGGAAACTTCTCTGGAATGTGTGCATTCATCTCACAGAGATGAATCTTTCTTTTCATTGAGCAGTTTTGAAACACTCTTTTTGTAGAATCTGATAGTGGACATTTGGAGCGTTTGGATGCCTATTGGTGAAAAGGAAATATCATCACATAAAAACTAGACAGAAGCCTTCGGACAAACTTCTTTGTTATGCGTGCATTCGTCTCACAGAGTTGAAACTTCCTTTGATTGAGCAGCTTTGAAAACCTTTTTGTAGAATCTGCAATTGGAGATTTGGAGCGCTTTGAGGCCAATGTTGGAAAAGGAAATATCTTCACATAAAAAATAGACAGAAGCATTCTGAGAAACTTCTTTGTGACGTGTTCATTCATCTCACAGAGTTGAACCTTTCTTTTGATTCAGCAACTTTGAAACACTCTTTTTGTAGAAACTGCAATTGGACATTTGGAGCGCTTTGAGCCCTATGGTGGAAAAAGAAATATCCTCAACTAAAAACAAGACAGAAGTATTCTGACAAACTTCTTTGTGACGTGTTCATTCGTTTCACAGAGTTGAACATTTCTTTTGATTCAGCAGCTTTGAGACACTCTTTTTGTAGCATCTGTAAGTGGACATTTGCAGCGCTGTGAGGCCTCTCCTGGAAAACGAAATATCTTCACATAAAAACTAGACAGAAACATTCTTACAAACTTCTTTGTGATGTGTGCATTCACCTCACAGAGTTGAACATTACTTTTCATTGAACAGTTTTGAAACACTCTTTTTGTAGAATCTGAAAGTGGATATTTGGAGGGCTTCAAAGCTTATGGTGGATAACGAAATATCTTCATATAATAACTTGACAGAAGCATTCTGAGAAACTTCTTTGTGATGTGTGCATTTATCTCACAGAGTGGAAACTTTCTTTTTATTGAGCAGCTTGGAAACACTCTTTCTGTAGAATCTGCAAGTGGACACTTGGAGCGCTTTGCATCCTATGGTGGAAAAGGAAATATCTTCACTTAAAAACTAGACAGAAGCATACTGACAAATTTATTTGTGGTGTGTGCATTCATCTCACAGAGTTGAAACTTTATTTTGATTCAGCAGCTTTGAAAAACTCTTTTTGTAGAATCTGCAATTGGACATTTGGAGCGCTTTGCGGCCTATGTTGGAAAAGCACATATCTTCACAGAAAAACTAGACAGAAGTATTGTGAGAAACTTCTTTGTGATGTTTGCATTCATCTCACGGAGTTGAACTTTTCTTTTGGTTGAGTAGCTATGAAACACTCTTTTTGTACAATCTGCAAGTGGAGACTTGAAGTGCTTTGAGGCCAATGGTGGAAAAGCAAATATCTTCACATAAAATGTAGACAGAAGCATTCTGAGAAACTTCTTTGGATGTATGCATTCATCTCACATTGCTGAACATTTCTTTTGATTCAGCGGTCTGGAAACACTCTTTTTGTAGAATCTGCTTGTGGACATTTGGAGTGCTTTGAGGCCTCTGGTGGAAGAAGAAATATCCTCACACAAAAACTAGACAGAAGCATTCTGACAAACTTTTTGTGAAGTGTGCTTTCATGTCCCAGAGCTGAACTTTACTTTTCATTCAGTAGTTTTGAGACACTCTTTTTGTAGAATCTGCAATTGGACATTTGGCGGGCTTTGAAGCCTATGGCGGATAACAAAATATCTTCATATAATAACTAGACAGAAGCATTCTGAGAAACTTCTCTGTGATGTCTGCATTCATCTCACAGAGTTAAAGCTTTCTTTTCATTGAGCAGCTTAGAAACACTCTTTCTGTAGAATCTGATAGTGGACATTTAGAGCACTTTGTGGCCTATGGTATAAAAGGAAATATCTTCACACAAAAACTAGACAGAAGCATTCTGACAAACTTCTTTGTGATGTGTGCATTCGTCTCACAGAGTTGAACCTTACTTTTCATTGAGCAGCTTTCAAATACTCTTTTTGCAGAATCTGCAAGTCGACATTTGGAGCAATTTGGGGCCTATGGTGGAAAAGGAAATATCTTCACGTAAAACCTAGACAGAAGCATTCTGACAAACTTCTTTGTGATCTGTGCTTTCATTTAACTGAGTTGAACCTTACTTTTCATTGAGCAGTTTTGAAACACTCTTTTTGTAGAATCTGCAAGTGGACATTTGCAGAGCTTTGAGGCCTATGTTGGAAAAGGAAATGTCTTCACATAAAAACAAGACAGGAGCATTCTGACAAACTTGTTTGTGATCTGTGCCTTCATCTCACCGAGTTGAAACTTTCTTTTGATTGTGCAGCTGTGAAATACTCTTTTTGTAGAATCTGCAAGTGAACATTTGGAGCGCTTTGATGTCTATGGATGAAAAGGAAATATCCTTACATAAAAACTAGACATAAGCATTATGAGAAACTTCTTTGTGATGTGTGCATTCATCTCAGATAGTTGAAACTTTCTTTACATTGGGCAGCTTTGAAACACTCTGTTTGTAGCATCTGCAAGTGGACACCTCGAGCGCTTTGTGGCCAATGGTGGATAACGGAATATCTATGTATAATAAGTAGATAGAAGCATTCTGAGAAACTTCTACGTGATGTGTATATTCATCTCACTGTGTTGAACCTTTGTTTTCATTTAGCAGCTTTGAAGCACTCTTTATGTAGAATCAGCAAGTGGACATTTGGAACGATTTGAGATATGTGGTGGTAAAGGAAATATCTTCACATAAAAACTACACAGAAGCATTCTGACAAATTTTTTTTTGTGGCGTGTGCATTCCTCTCACAGAGCTGAACCTTTCTTTTGATTGAGGAGCTTGGAAAAACTCTTTTTATAGGATCTGAAAGTGGATATTAGGAGCCCTTTGAGGCCTATCGTGGAAAAGGGAATATCTTCACATAAAAACTAGACAGAAGCATTCTGACAAACTTCTTTGTGACGTGTGCATTCATCTCGGAGAGGTGAACCTTACTTTTCATTGAGCAGTTTTGAAACACTCGGTTTTTAGAATCTGCAAGTGGACATTTGGAGCGCTTTGGGTTCTATGGTGGATAATGAAATATCTTCATATAGTAACTAGACAGAAGCATTCTGAGAAACTTCTCTGTGATGCGTGCATTCACCTCACAGAGTTGAAACTTTGTTTTGATTGAGCAACATTTAAACACTCTTTTTTGTAGTATCCACAAGCAGATATTTGGATCGCTTTGAGACCTATGGTGGAAAAGGAAATATCTTCACATAAAAACTAGACAGAAACATTCTGACAAAGTTCTTGGATTGTGTGAATTCATCTCACAGAGTTGAACCTTTCTTTTGATTGAGCAGCTTTGAAACACTCTTTTTGTAGAATATGCAAGTGGACATTTTGAGCGCTTTGAGGCCTACAGTGGAAAAGGAACTATCTTCACATAAAAACTAGATAGAAGCATTCTGACAAACTTCTTTGTGATGCGTGCATTCGTCTCACAGAGTTGAACCTTACTTTTCATTGAGCAGTTTTGAAACACTCTTTTTGTAGAATTTACAAGTGGACATTTGGAGTGCTTTGGGGCCTATGGTGGATAACGAAATATCTTCTTATAGTAACTAGACAGAAGCATTCTGAGAAACTTCTCTGTGATGTGTGCATTCATCTCACAGAGTTGAAACTTTGCTTTTATTGAGCAACATTGAAACATTCTTTTTGTAGTGTCTGCCAGAGGATATTTGGAGCGCTTTGAGGCCTATGGTGGAAAAGGAAATATCTTCACATAAAAACTAGACAGAAGCACTCTGACAAACTTCTTGGTATGTGTGAATTCATCTCTCACAGAGTTGAATCTTAGTTTTCATTGAGAAGTTTTGAAACACTCTTTTTGTAGCATCTGCAAGTGTACATTTGGAGGGCTTTTAGGCCTATGGTGGAAAAGGAAATATCTTCACATAAAAACTTGACAGAAGCATTCTGACAATGTTCTTTGTGATGTATGCATTCATCTCACAAAGTTCATTTTACTTTTCATTAAGTAGTTTTGAAATACTCTTTTGTAGAATCTGATATTGGACATTTGGAGCGTTTTGATGCCTATGGTGAAAAAGGAAATATCTTCACATAAAAAATAGAGAGAAGCATTCGGAAAAAATTCTTTGGGATCTGTACCTTCATCTCACTGAGATGAAACTTCCTGTTTATCCAGCACCTTTGAAACACTGTTTTTGTAGAATGTGCAAGTGGACATTTGGAGAGCTTTGAGGTCTACGGTGGAAAAGAAAATATCTTCATATAAAAACCAGACAGAAGCATTCTGACAAACTTCTTTGTGATGTGTGCTTTCACCTAACCGAGTTGAACCTTCCTTTTCATTGAGCAGTTTTGAAGCACTCTTTTTGTAGAATCTCCAAGTAGATATTTAGAGAGATTTGAAGCCCAAGGTGGAAAAGGAAATATCTACACATAAAAACCAGACAGAAGCATTCTGACAAACTTCTTTGTGATGTGTGCATTTATCTCACAGAGTTGAAACTTACTTTTCATTGAGCAGTTTTGAAAAACTCTTTTTGTAGTATCTGCAAGTGGACATTTGGAGTGCTTTGTGGCCTATGGTGGATAACGAAATATCTTCGTATAGTAACTAGACAGAAGCATTCTGAGACACTTCTATGTGATGTGTGCATTCATCTCAGATAGTTGAAATTTCTTTTGTTTGAGCAACTTTGAAACACTCTTTTTGTAGTATCTGCAAGAGGACCTTTGGAGCGCTTTGAGGCCTATGGTGGAAAAGGAAATATCTTCACATAAAAACTAGAAAGAAACAGTCTGACAATCTTCTTTGGATGTGTGAATTCATCTCACAGAGTTTAACCTTACTTTTCATAGTGCAGGTTGGAAACCCTCTTTTTGTAGAATCTGCAATTTGACATTTGGAGAGCTTTGAGGCCTATTGTGGAAAAGGAAATATCTTCAAATAAAAGCTAGAAAGAAGAATTCTGAGAAACATATTCGTGTTTTGTGCATTCATCTCACAGAATTGAACCTTTCTTTTGATTGAGCAGCTTTGAAAAACTGTTTTTGTAGAATCTGCAAGTGGGTATTTAGACCGCTTTGAGGCCAAAGGTGAAAAGCAAATATCTTCACATAAAAACTAGAAAGAAAGATTCTGAAAAACTTCTTTGTGACGTGTGCATTCATCTCACAGAGTTGAATCTTACTTTTCATTGCGCACTTTTGAAACACTCTTGTTATAGAAACTGTAGGTGGACATTTGGAGTGCTTTGAGGCCTATGGTGGATAATGAAATGTCTTCATATAATAATTAGACAGACCATTCTGAGAAACTTTTTTGTGATGTGTGCATTCATCTCACTGAGTTGAAACTTTCTTTTCATTGAGCAGCTTTGAAATACTTTCTTTGTAGAATCTGCAATTGGACATTTGGAGTGCTTTGAGGGCTATGGTGGAAAAGGAAATATCTTCACATAAAAACTAGACAGAAGAATTCTGAGAAATTTCTTTGTGATGTGTGTATTCATCTCACAGAGTTAAACCTTTCTTTTGATGGAGCAGTTTTGAAACTCTGTTTTTGTAGGATCTACAAGTGGACATTTAGAGAGCTTTGAGGCCTATGGTGGAAAAGGAAATGTGTTCACATAAAAAGTAGACAGAAGAATTTTGAGAAACTTCTTTGTGAGGTGTACGTTCATCTCACAGAGTTGAAAATTTCTTTTGATTGAGCAGTTTGTAAACGGTCTTTTTGTAGAATCTACAGGTGAACATTCGGATTGCCTTTCCACCTATGGTGGAAAAGGAAGTATCTTCACAGAAAAACTAGATAGAAGCATTCTGAGAAACATTTTGGAGATGAGTGCATTCAGCTCCCAATATTGAACCATTCTTTTCATGGAGCAGTTTTGAAAAACTCTTTTTGTAAAATCTACAAGTGGATATTTGGAGGGTTTTGTGGCCTATGGTAGAAAAACAAATATCTTCCCATAATATTTAGACAGAAGCCGTCTGAGAAACTTCTTTGAGACATGTGCTTTCATCTGCAGAGTTAAACCTTTCTTTTGACTCAGCAGTTTTGAAACTCACTTTTTGTAGAATCTGCAAGTGGACATTTGGAGCGCTTTGGAGCCTAAGGTGGAAAAGGAAATATCTTCACATAAAAACTAGACAGAAGCATTCTGAGAAACTTCTTTCTAATGTGTGCGTTCATCTCACAGAGTTCAATGTTTCTATTGATTGAGCAGTTTGGAAACCCTCTTTTTCTAGAATCTGGAAGTGGACATTTGGAGTGCTTTAAGGCCTATGGTAGAAAGGAAATATCTTCACATAAAATCTAGACAGAAGCAGTCTGAGTAACTTCTTTGTGACGTGTCCATTCATCTCACAGAGTTGAAAATTTCTTTTGATTGAGCAGCTTTGAAACACTCTTTTTGTAGAATTTGCAAGAGGACATTTGGACAGCTTTGTGGCCTACGGTGGAAAAGTCAATATCTTCACATAGAAATTAGACAATAGCATTCTGACAAACTTTCTTACGTGAAAATATTTCCTTTTCCACAATAGGCCTTAAAGGTCTCCAATTATCCATTTACAGATTCTACAAAAAGAGTGTTTCCAAACTGCTAAATCAAAAAAAATATTTCAACCCGGTGACATGAATGCAATGTTGTTTCTCAGAATTCTTTTGTCTCATTTTTATGTGAAGACATTTCCTTCTCCACCATAGGCCTCAAAGCACACCAAATGTACACTTGCAGATTCTGCAAAAAGAGTGTTTCAAAACTGATCAATCAAAAGAAATGTTCAACAATGTGAGATGAATGCACACATCACAAAGTATTTTCTAAGAATGCTTCTGTCTAGGTATTATGTGAAGATATTTCCTTTTCCACCATTGGCCTCAAAGTGCTTGAAATGTACACTTACACATTCTACAAAATCAGTGTTTCAGAATTGCTTAATGAAAAGAAAGGTTCAAATCTTTGAGATGAATGCACACGTTACAAAGAAGTTTTTTAGAATGTTTCTGAATAGCTTTTATGTGAAGATATATCCCTTTCCACCTTAGGCTTCAAAGTGCTATAAATGTCCACTTGCAGAATATACAAAAAGAGTGTTTCAAAGCTGCTAAATGAAAAAAAATTCAACTCCTTGAGATGAATGCACGTATAAAGAAATTGATCAGAATGCTTCTGTCTAGTTATTATGTGAAGATATTCCATTTTCCACCATAGGCCTCAAAGCATTCCAAATGTCCACTTGGGGGTTCTACAAAAAGAGTGTGTCAAAACTGCTCAATTGAAAATAAGGTTCAACTCTGTGAGATGAATGTACACATCAGAAAGAGGTTTGTCAGAATGCTCCTGTCCAGTTTTTATATGAAGATATTTCCTTTTACACCATAGGCCTCAAATCTCTCCAAATGTCCGCTTGGAGATTCCACAAAATAGTGTTTCAAAACTGCTCAATCAAAAGAAAGATTCAACTCTGTGAGATGAATGCACACATCATAAAGGAGTTTGTCAGAATGCTTCTGTCTAGTATTTATTTGGAGATATTTCCCTTTCCAACATAGGCCTCAAAGCACTCCAAATGTCCACTTACAGATAGTAAAAAAAGGGTGTTTCAGAACTGCCTAATCAAAATTAAGATTCACCTCCGTGAGATGAATGCACATATCACAAAGAAGTTTTTCAAAATCCTTCTGTCCAGTTTTTACATGAAGATATTTCCTTTCAACATAGGCCTCAAAGCACTCCAAATGTAGACGTGCAGATTCTACAAAAAGAGTGTTTCCAAACTGCTGAATTGAAAGTAAGGTTCAACTCTGTGAGATGAATGCACACTTCACAAAGAAGTTTTTCAGAATGCTTCTGTCTAGTAATTATGTGAAGATATTTCCTTTTCCACCATAGGCTGCAAAGCACTCCAAATGTCCAATTGCAGATTCTACAAAACGAGTGTTTCAAAACTGCTCAATGGAAACTAAGGTTCATCTCTGTGAGATGAATGCACACTTCACAAGGAAGTTTGTCAGAATGCTTCTGTCTAGTTTTTATGTGAAGATATTTCCTTTTTCACCATAGACCTCAAAGTGCTCCAAATGTACACTTGCAGATATATCAAAAAGAATGTTTCAAAACTTCTCAATGAAAAGAAAGGTTGAATTCTTTGAGATGAATGCACACATCACAAAGAAGTTTGTCAGAACGTTTCCGTATGTTTTTTATGTGAAGATATTTCCTTTTCCACCATATGCCTCAAAGTGCTCCAAATGTCCACTTGAAGATTCTACAAAAAGAGTGTGTCAAAGCTGCTCAACCAAAAGAAAGTTTCAACTCTGTGAGACGAATGCACACATCAGAAATAATTTTCACGGGATGATTCTGTCTAGTTTTTATGTGAAGATATTTACTTTTCCAGCATAGGCCTCAAAGTGTTCCAAATTTCCACTTTCAGATTCTACAAACAGAGTATTTCAAAACTGCTCAATCAAAAGAAATGTTCATGTCTGTGAGATGAATGCACACATCTCAAAGAATTTTCCCAGAATGATTCTGTCTAGATTTCATGTGAAGATATTTCCTTTTCCACCATAGGCTTCAAAGTGCTCCAAATGTCCAGTTGCAGATTCTACAAAAAGAATGTCTGAAAACTGCTCAATGGAAAATAAGTTTCAACTCAGTGAGATGAATGCACACATCACAAAGAAGTGTGTCAGAATGCTTCTGTCTAGTTTTTATGTGAAGATATTTCCTTTTCCATCATAGGCTGCAAAGTGCTCCCTATGTAGACTTGCAGATGCTACAAAAAAAAGTGTTTCAAAACTGCTTAATGAAAAGAAAGTTTCAAGTCTCTGAGATGAATGCACTCATCACAAAGAAGTCTGTCAGAATGTTTCTGTCTAGTTTTTATGTGAAGATATTTCCTTTTCCATCATAGGCCAAAAGCGCCCAAAATGTCCTCTTGCAGAGTCTACAAAAATAGTGTTTCAAAGCTGCTCAATGAAAAGAAAGGTTTAACTCTGTGAGATGAATGCACACGTCACAAAGAAGTTTTTCAGAATGCTTCTGTCTAGTTTGTATGTGAAGATATTTCCTTTTCCACCATAGGCCATAAAGCGCTCCAATTGTCCACTTTCAGATTCTACGAAAAGAGGGTTTGCAAACTACTCAATCAAAAGAAAGGTTCAACTCTGTGAGATGAATGCACACATCACGAAGCAATTTGACAGCATGCCTCTGTCTAGTTTTTATATGAAGAAATTTCCTTTTCCACCATAGGCCTCAAAGCACTCCTATTGACCATTTAGCTATAGTTCAAAAAGGATGTTTCAAAACTGCTCAATCAAAAGTAAGTTTCAACTCTGTGAGATGAAGGCACATATAACAAAGAAGTTTGTCAGAATGTTTCTGTCTGGCTTTGAAACACCCTTTTTGTACTATTTGCAATTGGACTTTTGGAATGCTTTGAGGCCTATGGTGGAAAAGGAAATATCTTCACATAAAATTAGACAGAAGCATTCTGACAAATTTCTTTGTGACGTGTGCATTCATTTCACAGATTTGAAACTTTCTTTTGATTGAATAATTTGGAAGATCTCTTTCTGTAGAATTTGGAAGTGCACATTTTGAGCGCTATGAGGCCTATCGTGGAAAAGGATATTATCTTCGTGTAAGAACTAGAGAGAAGCATTCTGAGAATCTTCTTTGTGATGTGTGCATTCATATCAGAGAGTTGAACCTTTCTTTTCATTGAGCAGTTTTTTAAATTTCTTTGTGTAAAATCTGCAAATGGACGTTTGGAGGGCTTTGCGACCTATGGTTGAAAAGGAAATATCTTCACATAAAAACTAGACTGAAGCATTCTGCCATACTTCTTTGTGATGTGTGGATTCATCTCACAGAGTTGAACCTTTCTTTTGTTTGAGCAGTTTTGAAACTCTCTTTTTGTAGAATCTGCAAGTGTACAATTGGAGTGCTTTGAGGCCTATGGTAGAAAAGGAAATATCTTCACATAAAAATTTTACGGAAACATTCTGACAAACTTCTTTGTGATGCGTGCATTCATCTCACAGCGTTGAAACTTTCTTTGCATTGAGCAGTTTTGAAAAACCCTCTTTGTAGAATATGCAAGTGTATACTTGGAGCTCTTTGAGGCCTATTATGGAAAAGGTAATAACTTCACATAAAATCTAGACAGGATCATTGTGAGAAAATGCTTTGTGATGTGTTCATTCATCTCACAGAGGTGAAACTTAATTTTGAATAAGCAGTCCTGAAACACTCTTTTTGTAGAATCTGATAGTGGACATTTGGAGGGCTTTGAGGCCTATTTTGGAAAAGGAAATATCTTCTCATAAAAACTACACAGAAACATTTTGAGAAACTTCTTTGTGAGGTGTGCATTCAACTCATAGAGTCGAACCTATCTTTTGATTGAGCAGATTTGAATCTCTCTTTCTGCAGAATCTGCAAGTGGATATTTGGAGCGCTTTGACTCCCTCTGTGGAAAAGCAAATATCTTCACATAGAAACTACACAGAGGCTTTCTGTGAAACTTCTTTGTAATGAGTGCATTCATCTCAAAGGGTTAAACCTATGTTATGATTGAGCAGTTTTGAAACACTCTTTTTGTAGAATTTGGAATTGGATATTTGGAGTGCTTTGAGGACAATTGTGGAAAAGGAGATATCTTCACATAAAAACTACACAGAAGCATACTGAGGAACTTCTTTTTGATGTGTGCATTCATCTTACAGAGTTGATCCTTTCTGTTGATTGAGCGGTTTTGAAACACTGTTTTTGTAGAATCTGCAAGTGGATATTTAGAGCGCTTTCAGGCCCACTGTGGAAAAGTAAATATCTTCACATTAAAACTACACAGAAACATTCTGTGAAACTCCTGTGTGATGTGTGCATTCATCTCACAGAGTTGAATCCTTCTTCTGATTAAGCGGTTTTGAAACACTCTTTTTGTAGAATCTGCAAGTGGATATTTTCAACGCTTTGAGGCCTACTGTGGAAAAGGAAATATCTTCACATAAAAACTACACAGCAGCATTCTGAGAAACTTCTTTGTGAGGGGTGCATTCAACTCACAGAGTCGAACGTATCTTTTGATTTAGCTGTTTTGAATCTTTTTGCAGAATCTTCAAGTGGATATTTGGAGAGCTTTGAGGCTGATTGTTCAAAAGGATATATCTTCACATAAAAACTACACAGAAGCAAGCATTCTGAGAAACTTATTTCTGATGTGTGCATTCAACTCACAGAGTTGAGCCTATCTTTTGATTGAGCAGTTTTAAATCTCTATTTTTGTAGAATCTGCAAGAGGATATTTGGAGCCCTTTGCTCCCTATGGTGGAAAAGGAAATATCTTCAAATAAAAACAACCCAGAATCATTCAGAGAAACTTCTTTTTGAGGCGTACATTCAACTCACAGAGTCGAACCTATCTTTTGATTGAACAGTTTTGAAACCCTGTTTTTGTAGTATCTGCAAAACATGAATATTTGGAGCGATTTGAGGCCTACTGTCGAAAAGCAAATATCTTCACATAAAAACTTCACATAAAAACTATACAGAAGCATTCTGAGAAACTCCTTTGTGATGTGTGTATTCATCTCACAGAGTTGAAACTTTCTTTTGATTGAGCAGTTTTGAAACACTCTTTTTGTAGAATCTGCAAGTGGATATTTGGAGCGATTTGGGGCCTATTGTAGAAAAGCAAATATCTTCATATAAAAACTACATAGAAACATTCTGAGAAACTTCTTTGTAATGAATGCATTCAACTCACAAAGTTGAACTTATCTTTTGATTGAGCAGTTTTGAATCTCTCTTTTTGTAGAATCTGCATTTGGACATTTGGAGCCCTTTGTGGCCTATGGTGGAAAAGGAAATATCTTCATATAAAAACTACACAGAAGCATTCTGAGAAACTTCTTTGTGATGTGTCCATTCAAGGCACAGAGTTGAACCTCTCTTTTGATTAAGCAGTTTTGAATCTGTCTCTTTGTAGAATCTGCAAGTTGATATTTGGAGCCCTTTGCGCCCTTTGGTGGAAAAGGAATTATCTAAAATAAAAACTACAGAGAAGCATTGAGAGAAACTTCTTTGAGACGAGTGCATTTCTCACAGAGAGTGGAACCTTTCGTTTGATTGAGCAGTTTTGAAACACTCTTTTTGTAGAATCTGGAAGTGAATATTTAGAGGGCTTTAAGCCCTATTTTTGAAAAGGAAATAACCTCATAAAAACTACACAGAAGCATTCTGAAAAACTTCTTTGTTATGTGAGCATTCAATTCACAGTATTGAACCTATCTTTTGGTTGAGCAGTTTCGAATGTCTCTTTTTGCAAAATCTGCAAGTGGATATTTGGAGCGCTTTGAGGCCTACTGTGGAAAAACAAATATCTTCACATAAACACTACATAGAAGCATTCTGAGAAACTTCTTTGTGTGGTGTGCATTCAACTCACAGAGTTGAACCACTCTTTTGATTGAGCAATTTTGAATCTCTCTTTTTGTAGAATCTGCAAGTGGATATTTGGAAAGCTTTGAGGCCTATTGAGGAAAAGGAAATATCTTCATATAAAAACTACTCAGAAGCATTCTGAGAATCTTCTTTGTGATGTGTACATTCAACTCACAGAGTTGAACATATCTTTTGATTGAGCAGTTTTGAATCTCTCTTTTTGCAGAATCTGCAAGTGGATATTTGGAGAGTTTTGAGGCCTATTGTGGAAAAGGAAATATCTTCACATAAAAACTACATAGAAGCATTCTGAGTAACTTCTTCGTTATGTGTGCATTCAACTCACAGAGTTGAATGTATATTTTTATTGAGCAGTTTTGAATCTCTCTTTTTGTAGAATCTGCAAGTGTATATTTGAAGCCTTTTGTGGCCTATGGTAGAAAAGGAAATATCTTCAAATAAAAACTACACAGCAGCATTCTGAGAAACTTCTTTGTGAGGGGAGCATTCAACTCACAGGATAGAATGTATCTTTTGATTGAGCAGTTTTGAATCTTTTTGCAGAATCTGCAGGTGGATATTTGGAGAGCTTTGAGGCCGATTGTGCAAAAGGATATATCTTCACATAAAAACTACACAGAAGCATTCTGAGAAACTTCTTTGTGATGTGTGCATTCAACTCACAGAGTTGAACCTATCTTTTGATTGAGCAGTTTTGAATCTCTGTTTTTGTAGAATCTGCAAGTAGATATTTGGAACCCTTTGCACCCTATGGTGGAAAAGGAAATATCTTCAAATTAAAACAACCCAGAAGCATTCAGAGAAACTTCTTTGTGAGGTGTACATTCAACTCACAGAGCCGAACCTATCTTTTGATTGAACAGTTTTGAAACCCTGTTTTTGTAGAATCTGTAAGTGAATATTTGGAGCGATTTGAGGCCTACTGTCGAAAAGCAAATATCTTCACATAAAACAACACAGAAGCATATAGAGAAACTTCTTTGTGATGTGTGTATTCATCTCACAGAATTGAACATTTCTTTTGATTGAGCAGTTTCGGAACACTCATTTGTTGAATCTGCAAGTAGATATTCGGAGTGTTTTGAGGCCTGTTGTAGAAAAGGAAATATCTTCATACAAAAACTACATAGAAGCATTCTGAGAAACTTCCTTGTGACGAGTGCATTCAACTCAGAGAGTTGAACCTATCTTTTGATTGAGCAGTTTTGAATCTCTCTTTTTGTAGAATCTGCAAGAGGATTTTTGGAGCCCTTTGCACCCTATTGTGGAAAAGGAAATGTCTTCAAATAAAAACTACAGAGAAGCATTCAGAGAAACTACTTTTTGATGAGTACACTCATCACACAGAGTTGAACTTTCTTTTGATTGAGCAGTTTTGAAACACTCTTTTTGTTGAATCTGGAAGTGGATATTTGGAGGGCTTTTAGGACTACTTAGGAAAAAGAAATATCTTCACATAAAAACTGCACAGAAGCATTCTGAGAATCTCCTTTGTGATGTGTGCATTCAACTCACAGTGTTGAACTTATCTTTTGATTGAGCAGTTTTGAATCTCCCTTTTTGTAGAATCTGCATGTGATATTTGGAGACCTTTGTGGCCTATGGTGGAAAAGGAAATATCTTCAAATAAAAACTACACAGAAGCTTTATGAGAAACTTCTTTGTTAGGTGTGTGTGCAACTCACAGAGTCGAATATATCTTTTGCTTGAGCAGTTTTGAATCCCTCTTTTTGCAGAATCTGCAAATGGATATTTGCATAGCTTTGAGGCCTATTGTGGAAAAGGAAATATCTTCTAATAAAAACTACACAGAAACATTCTGAGAAACTTCTTTGAGATGTGTGCATTGAACTCACAGTGTTGAACCTATCTTTTGATTGGGCAGTTTTGACTCTCTCTTTTGCAGATTCTGCAGGTGGATTTGTGGAACGCTTTGAGGCCTACTGTGGAAAAGCAAATAACTCCTTAAAAACACACAGAAATAGTCTGAGAAACTTCTGTGTGAAGTGTGCATTCAACTTACAGAGTTGAACCTATCTTTTGATTGAGCAGTTTTGAATCTCTCTTTTTGCAGAATTTCCAAGTGGATATTTGGAGAGCTTTGAGGCCTACTGTGGAAAAGGATATATCTTCACATAAAAACTGCATGGAAGCATTCTGAGAAACTTCTTTGTCATGTGTGCATTCAACTCACAGAGTTGAACCTATCTTTTGATTGAGCAGTTTTGAATCTCTGTTTTTGTAGAATATTCAAGTGGATTTTTGGAGCCCTTTGCAACCTATTGTGGAAAAGGAAATGTCTTCAAGTAAAAACTACAGAGAAGCATTCAGAGAAACTTCTTTTTGATGAGTGCATTCATCACACAGAGTTGAACCTTTCTTTTGATTGAGCAGTTTTGAAACACTCTTTTGGTTGAATCTGGAAGTGGATATTTGGAGGGCTTTGAGGACTATTTAGGAAAAGGAAATATCTTCACATAAAAACTACACAGAAACATTCTGAGAATCTCCTTTGTGATGTGTGCATTCAACTCACAGTGTTGAACCTATCTTTTGATTGAGCAGTTTTGAATCTCTCTTTTTGTAGTATCTGCATGTGGTATTTGGAGCCCTTTGTGGCCTATTGTGGAAAAAGATATATCTTCAAATAAAAACTACACAGACGCTTTATGAGAAACTTCTTTGTTAGGTGTGCATGCAACTCACAGAGTGGAATATATCTTTTGCTTGAGCAGTTTTGATTCCCTCTTTTTGCAGAATCTGCAATTGTGTATTTGGACAGCTTTGACGCCTATTGTGGGAAAGGAAATATCTTCACATAAAAACTGCACAGAAGCATTCTGAGAAACTTCTTTGAGATGTCTTGCATTGAACTCACAGAGTTGAACTTATCTTTTGATTGAACAGTTTTGACTCTCTCTTTTGCAGATTCCGCAAGTGGATTTGTGGAACGCTTTGAGGCCTACTGTGGAAAAGCAAATAACTCCTAAAAAACACACAGAAATATTCTGAGAAACTTCTGTGTGAGGTTGCATTCAATTCAGAGTTGAACCTATCTTTAGACTGAGCAGTTTTGAATCTCTCTTTTTGCAGAATTTCCAAGTGGACATTTGGAGAGCGTTGAGTCCTACTGTGGAAAAGGATATATCTTCACATAAAAACTGCATAGAAGCATTCTGAGAAACTTCTTTGTCATGTGTGCATTGAACTCACAGGGTTGAACCTATCTTTTGATTGAGCAGTTTTGAATCTCTCTTTTTGTAGAATTTGCAAGTGGATATTTGAAGCCCTTTGTGGCCTAAGGTGGAAAAGGTAATATCTTAAAATAAATTCTACACAGAAGCATTCTGAGAAACTTCTTTGTGATGTGTGCATTCATCTCACAAAGTTGAATCTATCTTATATTGAGCAGTTTTGAAACACTGTTTATGTAGAATCTGGAAGTGGATATTTGGAGAGCTTTGAGGCCTATTTTGAAAAAGGAAATATCTTCACATAAAAACTACAAGGAAACATACTGAGAAACTCCTTTGTAATGTGTGCATTCATCTCAAAGGGTTGAACCTACCTTATGATTGAGCAGCTTTGAAACACTGTTTTTGTGGAATTTGGAATTGGATATTTGGAGTGCTTTGAGTCCAATTGTGGAAAAGGAAATATCTTCACATAAAAACTACACAGAAGCATTCTGAGAAACTTCTTTTTCATGTGTGCATTCATCTTAATGAGTTCATCCTTTCTTTTGATTGAGCAGTTTTGAAACACTGTTTCTTTTGAATCTGCAATTGGATATTTAGAGAGCTTTGAGGCCTGCTGTGGAAAAGCAAACATGTTCACATTAAAACTACACAGAAACATTCTGAGAAACATCTTTGTGATGTGTGCACTCATCTCACACAGTCGAATCTGTCTTTTGGTTGAGCAGTTTTGAAACACTCTTTTTGTGGAATCTGGAAGAGGATATTTTGAGTGGTTTGAGGCCTCTTGTGGAACAGGAAATATCTTCACATAAAAACTACACAGAAGCATTCTGAGAAACTTCTTTGTGATGTATACATTCAACCCAAAGAATTGAACCTATTTTTTGATTGAGCACTATTGAATCTCTTTTTTTGTAGAATCTGCAAGTGGATATTCGGAGCCCTTTGCAGCCTATGTTGGAAAAGGAAATATATTAAAATAATAACTATACAGATGCATTCTGGGAATCTTATTGGTGATGTGTGCATTCATCTCACGGAATTGATCCTTTCTTTTGATTGAGCAGTTTTGAAACACTGTTTTTGTGAAATCTGAAAGTGGATATTTGGAGCACTCTGAGGCCTATGGTGGTAACGCAAGTATCTTCACATAAAAACTACACAGAAGCATTCTGAGAAACTTCTTTGTGATGTATGCATTTAACTCACAGAGTTGAACCTATGTTTTGATTGAGCAGTTTTGAATTTCTCTTTTTGCAGAATCTGCAAGTGGATAGTTGGAGCGCTTTGAGGAATATTGTGGAAAAGGAAATATCTTCACATAAAAACTAGACAGAGATATTGTGAGAAACTTCTTTGTGATGTGTGCATTCAACTCACGGAGTTGAACCTATGTTTTGACTGTGCAGTTTTGATCTCTCTTTTTGTAGAATCTGCAAGTGGATACTTGGAGCCCTTTGTGGCCTATGGTGGAAAAGGAAACATCTTCAAATAAAAACTGCACAGAAGCATTCTGAGAAACTACTTTATGATGTGTGTGTTCATCTCACAGGCTTGAATCTATCGTATGGCTGAGGAGTTTTGAATTACTCTTTGTAGAATCTGCAAGTGGATAATTGGAGTGCTTTGAGGCCTGTTGTGGAAAAGGAAATATCTTCACATAAAACCTACACAGAAGCATTGTGAGAAACTTCTTTGTGAGGTGTGCATTAGTCTCACAGAGTTGATTCTTTATTTTGATTAAGCAGTTTTGAAACACTGTTTTTGTAGAATCTACAAGTGGATATTTGGAGCAATTTGCGGCCTACTGTCGAAAAGGAAATATCTCCACATAAAAACTACACAGAAGCATTCTGAGAAACTTCTTTGTGATGTATGCATTTAACTCAGAGTTGAACCTATGTTTTGATTGAGCAGTTTTGAATTTCTCTTTTTGCAGAATCTGCAAGTGGATAGTTGGAGTGCTTTGAGGAATATTGTGGAAAAGGAAATATCTTCACATAAAAACTAGACAGAGATATTGTGAGAAACTTCTTTGTGATGTGTGCATTCAACTCACGGAGTTGAACCTATGTTTTGACTGTGCAGTTTTGATCTCTCTTTTTGTAGAATCTGCAAGTGGATACTTGGAGCCCTTTGTGGCCTATGGTGGAAAAGGAAACATCTTCAAATAAAACGTACACAGAAGCATTCAGAGAAACTAATTTATGATGTGTGCGTTCATCTCACAGGGTTGAATCTATGGTATGGCTGAGGAGTTTTGAATCACTCTTTGTAGAATCTGCAAGTGGATAATTGGAGTGCTTTGAGGCCTATTGTGGAAAAGGAAATATCTTCACATAAAACCTACACAGAAGCATTGTGAGAAACTTCTTTGTGAGGTGTGCATTAGTCTCACAGAGTTGATTCTTTATTTTGATTAAGCAGTTTTGAAACACTGTTTTTGTAGAATTTGCAAGTGGATATTTGGAGCAATTTGCGGCCTACTGTCGAAAAGGAAATATCTTCACATAAAAACTACACAGAAGCATTTTGAGATACTTCTTTGTGATGTGAGCATTCACCTCACAGAGTTGAACCTTTCTTTTGATTTAGCAGGTTTGAAACACTCTTTTTGTAGGATCTGAAAGTCGATATTTGGAAAGATTTGAAGCCTATTTTGGAAAAGGAAATATCTTCACATAAAAACTACACAGAAGCATTCTGAGAAACTTCTTTATGATTTGTTTTTTAATCTCACACCGTTGATCCTTCCTTTTGGTTGAACAGTTCTGAAACTCTGTTTTTGTTGAATTGCAAGTGGATATTTTGAGTGCTTTGAGTCCTACTTTGGAAAAGCAAATATCTACAAACAAAAATTACACGAAGCATTGAGAGAAACTCCTTTGTGATGAGTGCATTTATCACACAGAGTTGAACCTTCATTTTGATTGAGCAGTTTTGAAATACTCTTTTTGTAGAATCTGTAAGTGGATATTTGGAGAGCCTTGAGGACTATTTAGGAAAAGGAAATATCTTCACATAAAAACTAGACAGAAGCATTCTCAGAAACTTGATTTCCATGTGTGCATTCATCTTGCACAGCTGAACTTTTATTTTGATTGAGCAGTTTTGAAACACTCTTTTAGTAGAATCTGCAAGTGGATATTTGGAGCCCTTGGAGGCCTATTGTGGAAAAGGAAATATCTTCAAATAAAAACTACACAGAGGCTTTCTGAGAAACTGCTTTGTGATCTGTGCATTCACCTCACAGAGTTGAACCTTTCTTTTGATTGGGCAGTTTTGTATAAATCTTTTTGTAGAATCTGCACGTGGATATTTGGAGTGCTTCGAGGCTTATGGTAGAAATGGTAAATCTTCATATAACAACTACACAGAGGCATTCTGAGAAAATTCTTTGTGATGTGCGCATTCATCTCAAAGAGTTGAAACTATCTTTTCATAGAGCAGTTTTGAAACTCTCTTTTTGTAGAATCTGCAATTGGATATTTGGAAATCTTTGAGGCCTGTGGTTGAAAAGGAAATATCTTAACATAATAAATACTCAGAAGCATTCTGAGAAACTTCTTTGTGATGTGTGCATTCCACTCACATAGTTGAACATGTCTTTTGATAGAGTAGTTTTGAAACTGTCTTTTTGTATAATCTACAAGTGGATATTTGGAGCCTTTGAGGCCTATGGTGGAAAAGGAAATACCTTCATATAAAAATTTCACAGAAGCATTCTGAGAAATTTCTTTGTGATATGGGCATTCATCTCAGAGAGTTGAAGCTCTCTTTTGACTGAGCAGTTTGGAAACACTCTTTTTGTAGAATCTGCAAGTGGATATGTGGAGTGTTTTGAGGCCTATTGTGGAAAAGGAAATATCTTCACATAAAAACTACAGAGAACCATTCTGAGAAACTTCTTTGTGATGTGTGCATTCATCTCACAGAGTTAAACCTTTCTTTTGATTGAGCAGTTTTGAGACACTCTTTTTGTAGTATCTGCAAGTGGATATATAGAGTGCTTTGAGGACTATTGTGGAAAAGGAAATATCTTTACATAAATACTACTCAGAAACATTCTGAGAAACTACTTTGTGATGGGAGCATTCAACTAACAGAGTTGATTGTATCTTTTGATAGAGCAGTTTTGAAATGCTCGTTTTGTAGAATCTGAAAGTGGATATTTGGAGCACTGAGAGGCCTCTGGTGGAAAAGGAAATATCTTCACATAAAAACTACACAGAAGCATTCTGAGAAACTTCTTTGTGATGTGTGCATTCAATGCACTGAGTTGAACCTTTAATTTGATTGAGCAGTTTTGAAACACTGTTTTCGTAGAATATGCAAGTGGATATTTGAAGCACTTTGAGACGTATGGTGGAAAAGGAACTATCTTCACAAAAAAACTACACAGAAGCATTCTGAGAAACTTCTTAGTGATGTGTGAAATCATCTCGCAGAGTTGAAACTGTCTTTTTATAGAGCAGTTTTGAAACTCTCTTTTTGTAGAATCTGCATGTGGTTATTTGGAGCCCTTTCTGACTGATGGTGAAAAAGGGAACGTTTACCTCTAAAAACTGCACAGAAGAATTCTGAGAACCTCCTTTGTGATGTGTGCATTTATCTCGCACAGGTGAAACTTTCTTTTGATTGAGCAGTTTTGAAACACTCTTTTACTAGATTCTGCAAGTGGATATTTGAAGCCCTTAGAGACCAGTTGTGGAAAAGGAAATATCTTCACATAAAAACTACACAGAAGCTTTCTGAGAAACCGCTTTGTGATGTGTGCATTCACCTCACAGATTTGAACCATTGTTTTGATTGAACAGTTTTGTATAAATCTTTTTGTAGAATCTGCAAGTGGATATTTGGAGCGCTTTGAGGTTTATGGTAGAAATGGTAAATCTTCACATAACAACTACACAGAGGGATTCTGAGAAAGTTCTTTGTGATGTGTGCATTAATCTCACAAAGTTGAACCTGTCTTTTGATAGATCAGTTTTGAAACTCTCATTTTGTACAATCTGCAAGTGGATATTTGGAACCCTTTGGGGCCTATTGTGGAAAAGAAAATATCTTAGCATAAAAACTACAAAGAAGCATTCTGAAAAACTTCTTTGTGATGTGTGCATTCAACTCACAGAGTTGAACATATGTTTTGATAGAGTAGTTTTGAAACTTTTTTTTGTAAAACCTACATGTGGATATTTGGAGCATTTGGGGCCTATGTTGGAAAAGAATATATCTTCACATAAAAACTATACAGAAGCATTCTGAGAAACTTCTTTGTGATGTGGGCATTCATCTCAGAGAGTTGAACGTCTATTTTGACTGAGTAGTTTGGAAAAACTCTTTTTGTAGGATCTGCAAGTGGATATATGGAGCACTTTGAGGCCTACTGTGGTAAAGGAAACATCTTCACATAAAAACTACACAGAAGCATTCTAAGAAACTTCTTTGAGATGTGTGCATTCATCTCACAGAGTTGAACCTATCTTTTGATAGAGCAGTTTTGAAGCTATCTTTTGTAGAATCTGCAAGTGTTTATTTGGAGCCCTTTGCAGGCTTTGGTGGAAAAGGTACTATCTTCAAGTAGAAACTACACAGAAGCATTCTGAGAAACTTGTTTGTGATGTGTGCATTCATCTCACAGACTTGAACATTTCTTTTTATTGAGCAGTTCTGAGACACTCTTCTTGTAGAATCTGCAAGTGGATATATACAGCACTTTGAGGACTACGGTGGAAAAGGAAATATCTTTACATAAAAATAACTCAGAAACATTCTGAGAAACTGCTTTATGATGTGTGCATTCAACTCACAGAGTTTACCCTATCTTTTGATAGAGCAGTTTGGAAACTCTCTTTTTGTAGAATCTGCAAGAGGATATTTGGAGCCCTATCATCCTGTGGTGGAAAAGGAATTATCTTCACATAAAAATTACACAGAAGCATTCTGAGGAACTGCTTTGTGATGTGTGCATTGAACTCAAACAATTGAAACTATCATTCAATGGAGCAGTTTTGAAAGTCTCCTTTTATGGAAATCTACACGTGGTTATTTGGAGCCCATTGTTGCAGAGGTAGAAAAAGGAAATATCTTCCCATAGAAACTACACAGAAGCATTCTCAGAAACTTCTTTGTGATGTGTGCATTCAAGAGTTGAACCTCTCTTTGACTGAGCAGTTTGGAAACACTCCTTTCGTATAATCTGCAAGTGGATATATGGAGCGCTTTGAGGCCTATTGCGGAAAAGGAAATATCTTCTCATAAAAACTACAAAGAAGCATTCTCAGAAACTTCTTTGTTTTGTGTGCATTCACCTCACAGAGTTGAACCTTTCTGTTGATGATGCAGTTTTGAAACACTCTATTCATGGTATCTGCAAGTGGATATTTGGAGCGCTTTGAGGCCTATGGTGGAAAAGGTAGTATCTTCACATAAAAACTACACAGAAGCCTTCTGAGAAGCTTCCTTGTGATGTGTGCATTCATCTCACAGAGTTGAACCTATCTTTCAAGAGAGCAGTTTGGAAGTTCTCTTTTTGTAGAATCTACAAGTGGATATTTGGAGCCCTTTTCAGCCTTTGGTGGAAAAGGAAATATTTTAACATGAAAAGTACACAGAAGCATTCTGAGAAACTTCTTTGTGATGTGTGAATTCAATTCACAGATTTGAACCTATCTTTTCTTAGAGCAGTTTTGAACCTCTCTTTTTGTAGAATCTGCAAGTGGATATTTGGAGCCCTTTGTGGCCTCTGGTGGAAAAGGAAATATCTTCACATAAAAACTACACAGAAGCAGTCAGAGAAACTTCATTGTGAAGTGTGCATTTATCACACAATGTTGAAACTTTCTTTTGATTGAGCAGTTTTGAAAAAATCTTGTCATAGAATCTACAAGTGGGTATTTGGAACCCTTTGAGGCCTATGGTGGAAAAGGAAATATATTCACATAAAAACTACACAGAAGCATGCTGGAAACTTCTTTGTGATGGGTGCATTCATCTCACAGAGTTGAACCTTTCATTTGATTGAGCAGTTTTGAAACACTCTTTTTGTAGAATCTGCAATTGGATACTTGGAGTGCTTTGAGGCCAACTGTGGAAAAAGCAATATCTTCACATGAAAACTACACAGAAGCATTCTCAGAAACTTCTTTGTTTGTATGCATTCATTTCACAGAGTTGAATCTTTCTGTGGATGGTGAAATTTTGAAACACTCTCTTTGTAGAATATGAAAGTGGATATTTGGAGCGCTTGGAGGCCTATAGTGGAAAAGAAATACCTTCACAAAAAAACTACACAGAAGCATTCTGAGAAACCGCTTTGTGATGTGTGCATTCAACTCGCATTGTTGCACCTATCTTTTAATAGAGCAGTTTTGAAACTCACTTATTGTAGAATCTGCCTGTGGTTATTTGGAGCTCTTTGTGGCCAATGGTGGAAAAGGAAATATCTTCCCCTAAAAACTACACAGAAGCATTCTGAGAAACTTCTTTGTAATGTGTGCATTCAACTTTCCGAGTTGAACCTATCTTTCCATAGAGTAGTTTTGAAAGTCTCTTTTTGTAGAATCTGCATGTGGTTATTTGGAGCCCTTTGTGGCCGATGGTGGAAAAGGAAATATCTTCAGGTTAAAACTACACAGAAACATTCTGAGAAACTGCTTTGTGATGTGAGCATTCATCTCACATAGTTGAAACTTTCATTTGATTGAGCAGTTTGGAAATTTTTTTTTGCAGTGTCTGCAATTGGATATTTGGATCGCTTTGTAGCCTTTTGTGGAAAAGATAATATATTCACATAAAAACTACACAGAAGCATTCTCAGAAACTTACTTGTTTTGTGTGCATTCATCTCACAGAGTTGAACCTTTCTTTTGATGGAGCACCCTTGAAACACTCTTTTTTTAGAATCTGCAAGTGGATATTTGGAGCACTTTGAGGCCTATGGTGGAAAAGGTATTATCTTCATATAAAAACTACACAGAAGCATTCTGAGAAACAACTTTGTGATGAGTGCATTCATCTCACAGAGTTGAAACTTTCTTTTGATACAGCAGTTTGGAAACTCTCTTTTTGTAGAATCTGCAAGTGGATATTTGGAATTCTTTGCAAACTTTGGTGGAAAAGGAATTATCTTAACATAAAAACTACACTGAAGCATTCTGAGAAACTTCTTTGTGATGTATGCATTCATCTTACAGAATTGACCATTTCATTTGATTGAGCAGTTTTGAAACTCACTTTTTGTAGGTTCTGCAAGTGGATATTTCCACCGCTTTGAGGTCTATAGTGGAAAAGGAAATATCCTCCCATAAAAACTACACAGAGTCATTGTCAGAAACTTCTTTTTGATGTGTACATTCATCTCAAAGAGTTGAACATATCTTTTGAAGGAGCAGTTTTTAAAACCCTTTTTGTAGAATTTGCAAGTGGTTATTTGGAGCCCTTTGTGGCCGATGGTGAAAAGGAAATACCTTCCCATAAAAACTACATAGAAGCATTCTGAGTTACTTCTTTGTGATATGTGCATTCATCTCATTCTTGAACATTTCACATGATTGAGCAGTTTGGAAACACTTTTTTTGTAGAATCTGCAAGAGAATATTTGCAGCGTTTTGAGGCTTATGGTGGAAAAGGAATATCTTCTTATAAAAACTACACAGAAGCGTTTTGAGAAACTTCTTTGTGATCTGTGCACTCATCTCACAGAGTTGAACTTTTCTTTTGATCGAGCAGTTTGGAAACACTCTTTTTGTAGAATCTGCAACTGGTTGTTTTAAGCCCTTTGTGGCCGATGGTGGAAAATGAAATAACTTCACATAAAAACTGCACGGAATCATTCTGATAAACTTCTTTTTTGATGTGTGAATTCAACTGACATATTTGAACCTTCCTTTTGATAGAGCAGTTTTGAAACGCTCATTTTATGGAATCTGCAAGTGGATATTTGGAGCCCTTTGTGGCCTCTGGTGGAAAACGAAATATCTTCACATAAAAACTACACAGAAGGATTATTAGAAACTGCTTTTTGATTTGTGTGTTCATCTTACAGTGTTGAACCTCTCTTTTGATTGAGCACTTTGGAAACACTCTTTTTGTAGAATCTGCAATTAGATATATGGAGCTCTTAGAAGCCTATTGTGGAAAACGAAATATCTTCAAATAAAAACTACACAGAAGCAATCTGGGAAACTTCTTTATGATGTGTGCATTTATCTCACAGAGTTGAATCTTTCTTTTGATTGAATTGTTTCGAAACACTCTTTTAATAGAATCTGCAAGTGAATGTTTGGAGCTCCAGGAGGCGTATTGTGGAAAAGGAAATATCTTCACATAAACACTACACAGAAGCATTCTGAGAAACTTCTTGGTGATGTGTGCATTCACCTCACAGAGCTGAACATTTCTTTTGATTCAGTAGTTTTGAAACACTCTTTTTAGGATCTGCAAGTGGATATATGGAGCACTTTGAGGCCTATGGTGGAAAACGTAGTATCTTCACATAAAAACTACACAGAAGTATTCTGAGAAACTTGTTTGTGATATGTACATTCATCTCAGAGAGTTGAACCCATCTTTTGATAGAGCAGTTTTGAAACTCTCTTTTTGTAGAATCTGCATGTGGATATTTGGAGCCCTTTGCAGCCTTTGGTGGAAAAGGAAATATCTTAAAATAAAAAATACACAGAAGCATTCTGAGAAACTTCTTTGTGATTTGTGCACTCAACTCACAGGGTTGAACGTATCTTTTGATAGAGCAGTTTTGAACCTCTCTTTTTGTAGGATCTGCAAGTGAATATTTGGAGCCGTTTGCGGCCTATGGTGGAAAATGAGATTTCTTCACACAAAAACTACACAGAAGGATTCTGAGAAACTTTGTTGTGATGGATGCATTCATCTCACAAGGATGCAATTTTTTTTTGATTAGGCAACTTTGAAAAACTCTTTTCGTAGAATCTGCACGTGGATATTTGAAGCACTATGAGGCCTATGGTGGAAAAGGAAATATATTCACATAAAAACTACATAGAAGCATGCTGGAAACACCTTTGTGATGTGTGTATTCAACTCGCAGAGTTGAACCTATCTTTTGATGGAACAGTTTTGAAACTTTCATTTTGTAGAATCTGCATGTGGTGTTTTCAAGCCCTTTGTGGCCAATGGTGGAAAAGGAAATATATTCACGTAAAAGCTACAGAGAAGCATTCTGAAAAACTTCTTTGTGATGAGTGCATTCATCTCACAGAGCTGAAACTTTCATTTGATTGAGCAGTTTTGAAACTTTTATTGTAGAATCTGCAATTGGATATTTGGGGTGCTTTGTGGCCTTTTGTGGAAAAGGAAATATATTCAAATAAAAACTACACAGAAGCATTCTCTGAAACTTCTTTGTTTTGTGTATGTTCATCTCATGGAGTTGAACCTTTCTGTTGATGTTACATTTTTGAAGCACTCTTTTTGTAAAATCTGCAAGTGGGTATTTGGAGAGCTTTGAGTCCTTTGGTGGAAAAGGAAATATCTTCACATAAAAAATACGCAGAAGCATTCTGAGAAACTAATTTGTGATGTGTGCATTCAACTCGCATTGTTGAACCTATCTTTTCATAGAGCAGTTTTGAGACTGTCTTATTGTGGAATCTGCATGTGGTTATTTGGAGGTCTTTGTGGCCGATGGTGGAAAAGGAAATATCTTCCCCTAAAAACTACACAGAAGCATTGTGAGGAACTTATTTGTGATGTGTGCATTCATCTCACAAAATTGACCATTTCATTTAATTGAGCAGTTTTGAAACTCAGTCATTGTAGTTTCTGCAAGTGGATGTTTGCAGCGCTTTGAGGATGATTGTGGAAAAGGAAATATCTTCCCATAAAACTGCACAGACGTATTCCCAGAAACTACGTTTTGACGTGTGCATTCATCTTGCACAGTTGAATTTTCTTTTGATTGAGCAGTTTTGAAACCCTCTTTTAGTAGATTCTGCAAGTGGATATTTCTAGCCCTGTGAAGCCTATTGTGGAAAAGGAAAAATCTTCACATCAAAACTACACAGAAGCATTCTGAGAAACTGCTTTGTGATGTGTGCATTCACCTCACAGAGTTGAACCTTTCTTTTGATTGAACAGTTTTGTTTAAATCTTTTTGAAGTATCTGCAAGTGGATATTTGGAACCCCTGATGCCTATGGTGGAAAAGGAAATATATTAACATAAAAACTACACAGAAGCATTCTGAGAAACTTCTTTGTGATGTGTGCATTCAACTCACAGCGTTGAACGTATCTTTTGAGAGAGTAGTTTTGAAACTGTCTTGGTAGAATCTACAAGTGGATATTTGGAGTCCTTTGGGGCATATGGTGGAAAAGGAAATATCTTCACATAAAAATTACCCAGAAGCATTCTGAGAAACTTCTTTGTGATGTGTGCATTCAACTCAGAGAGTTGAAGCTCTCTTTTGAATGAGCAGTTTAGAAACACTCTTTTTTCAGGATCTGCAAGTGGATATATGGAGCGTTTTGTGGCCTATTGTGGAAAAGGAAATGTCTTCACATAAAAAATACACAGAAGCATTCTGAGAAACTTTTTTGTGATGGGTGCATTCATCTCAAAGAGTTGAACCTATCTTTTGATAGAGCAGTTTTGAAACATATCTTTTTGTAGAATCTGAAATTGGATATTTGGAACCATTTGTAGCGTATGGTGGAAAGAGTACTATCTTCACATAAAAACTACACAGAAGCATTCTGAGAAACTTCTTTGTGATGTGTGCATTCATCTCACAGGGTTAAAGCTTTCTTTTGATTGAGTAGTTTGGAAACACACTCTTTGCAAAATCTGCAAGTGGAGATTTGGATCACTTTTAGGAATATGGTAGAAGAGGAAATAACTTCATATGACATCTAGACAGAAGCAATCTCAGAAACTTCTTTCTGATGTGCACATTCATCTCACAGAGTTAAAACTTTCTTTTGATTGAGGAGTTTTGAAACTCTCTTCTTTTAGAATCTGCAAGTGGGCATTTGGAGCACTTTGGGGCCTATTGTGGAAAAGATAATATATTCACATAAAAAGTAGACAGAAGAATTCTGTGAAACTTCTCTGTGATGTGTGCATTCATCTCACAGAGTTGAAACTTTCTTTTGAATGAGCACTTTGAAATCACTCTATTTGTACTATCTGCAAGTGGAAATTTGGAGCGTTTTGTGGCCTATGGTAAAAAAGGAAATATCTTCACATAAAATCTAGAAAGAAGCAATCTGAGAAACTTCTCTGTGATGTGTGCATTCATCTCACAGACTAGAAAGCTTTCTTTGATTGAGCAGTTTGGAAACAATCTTTTTGTAAATTCTGCAAAGGGATATATGTAGGCAATTTCAGGTCTATGGTGAAAATGGAAATATCTTCACATAAAAACTAGACAGAAGCTTTCTGAGAAAATTCTTTGTGATGTGCTCATTCATCTCACAGATTTGAAGTCTTCTTTTCATTGACCAGTTTGGATAGAGTCTTTTTGTAGAATCTGCTTTGTGATATTTGTGAGCCCTTTGAAGCCTATGGTGTAAAAAGAAGTATCTTCACACAAAAACTAGACAGAAGCTTTCTGAGAAACTTCGTTGTGATGTGTGCATTCATCCCAAAGAGCTGAACCTGTCTTTGGATTGAGCAGTTTGGAAACAGTCCATTTGTAGAATGTACAAAGGGATATTTGGGATCCCTTTTTGGACTATGGTGAAAAAAGAAATATCTTCACATAAAAACTAGACAGAAGCATTCTGAGAAACTTCTTTTTGATGTGTGCATTCTTCTCACAGAGTTGAACCTTTCTTTAGATAGAGCAGGTTGGAAAATGTCTTTTTGTAGAATCTGCAAAGTGATAATTTGAATGCTTTTAGACTTACAGTGAAAAAAGAAGTATCTTCACATAAAAACTGAATGGAAGCTTTCTGAGAAACTTCTTTGTGATGTGTGCATTCATCTCAAAGAGTTGAAGCTTTGTTTAGGTTGAGCAGTTTGGGAACAGCCGTTTTGTAAAGTTTGTAAAGGGATATTTGTGAGGGCTTTGAGGCCTATATTGAGAAAGGAAACATCTTCAAATAAAAACTAGACAGAAACTTTCTGGGAAACTTCTTTGTGTTGTGTGCATTCATCTCACAGAGTGGAACCTTTCTTCTGATTGAGCAGTTTGGAAACAGGCTTTTTGAAAAATCTGCTGAGGTATATATGTAGGAGGTATGACACCTATGGTGAAGAATGAAATGTCTTCACATAAAAACTAGTCAGAATCTTTCTGGGAATCTTCCTTGTGATGTGTGCATTCATCACACAGAATCAAAACTTTCTTTTGATTGAGCAGTTTGTAAACGTCTTTTTGTAGATTCTGCCAAGGGATATTTTTGAGCCCTTTCAGGCTTATTGTGAAAAAGGAAATACCCACTAATAAAATCTGGACAGAACCTTTCTGTGAAACTTCTTTGTGATGGGTGCATTCATCTCACAGGTTTGAACCTTTCTTTTGATTGAGCTTTATGGAAACAGTCTTTTGGTAGAATCTGCAAAGTGATATTTCCCGGCGTTTTGAGGTATATGGTGAAAAAGGAAATACATGCACATGAAAACTAAACAGAATCTTTCTGAGAAACTTCTTCATGATGTATGCATTCATCTCACGGATTTGAAGTTTCATTTTGATTCAGAATTTTGGAAGCAGTATTTTTATAGAATCTGCATAGGGATATTTGTGAAAATGTTGAGGCATATGGTGAAAAAGGTAATATATTCACATAAAAACTATAGAGAAACATTCTGAGAAACTTCTTTGTGATGTGTGCATTCATCTCACAGAGTTGAACCTGTATTTTGATTGAGCAGTTTGGAAACAGTCTCTTTGGAGTATCTGCAAAGATATATTTGTGAGTGGTTTGAAGCCTAAGGTGAAAAAGGAAATATCCACAAATAAAATCCAGACTGAAGCTTTCCGTGAAACTTCTTTGTGATGTGTGCATTCATCTCACAGAGTTGAACCTTTGTTTTGATTGAGCAGTTTGGGAGCCGTCTTTTTGTATAATCTGCAAAGTGATATTTGTGAACAATTTGAGGTTTATGATGAAAAAGGAAACAGCTTCACAAAAAAACTAGACAGAAACGGTCTGGGAAACTTCTTTGTGATGTGTGCATTCATCTCACAGAGTTGAAGCTTCCTTTTGATTGATCAGTTTGGAAGCATTCTTTGTAGAATCTGCATAGGGATATTTCTGAACCCTTTGAGGCCTGACAAAAAAGGAAATATCTTCATATAAAAACTAGACAGAAGCATTCTTAGAAACTTCATTGTGTTGTGTGTTTTCATCTCACAGAGTTGAACCTTTCTTTTCTTTTTTTTTTTTTTTTTGAGACAGAGTCTTGCTCTTTCAGCCAGGCTGGAGTGCAGTGGTGCTATCTCGGCTCACTGGAATCTCCACGTCCTGGGTTCATGCCATTCTCCTGCCTCAGCCTCCCGAGTAGCTGGGACTACAGGCATCCACCACCGTGCCTGGTTAATTTTTTGTATTTTTAGTAGGGACTGGGTTTCACCGTGTTAGCCAGGATGGTCTCGATCTCCTGACCTTGTGATCCGCCTGCCTCAGCCTCCCAAAGTGCTGGGATTACAAGCATGAGCCACCACGACTGGCCAAACCTTTCTTTTCATTGAGCAGTTTGGAAACAGTCTTTATGTAGAATGTGCACAGGGACATTTGTGAGCAATTTGAGGCCTATTGTGAAAAAGAAAATATCTTCACATAAAAACTAGACAGAAGCTTTCTGAGACAGTTCTTTGTGTTGTGTGCATTCACCTTACAGAGTTGAAACTTTCTTTTGATTAAGTAGTTTGGACAGTCTTTTTGTAGAATCTGCAAAGGGTTATTTATGAGCGGTTTGAGTCCTATGGTGAAAAATTGAGTATCAACCAATAAAAACTAGATAGAAACTTTCTGAGAAACTTCTCTGTGATATGTGCTTTTATCTCGCAGAGTGGAGGCTTTCTTTAAGCCGTTTGGAAGCAGTCTTTTTGTAGAATCTGCAAAGGGATATATGTAGGCAGTTAGAGGTCTATGGTGAAAACGGAAATATCTTCACATAAAAACTAACTGCTCAATGGGAAGAAACTTTTACTTTGTGTGATGAATGCACACGTCACAAAGGAGTTACTCAGAAAATTTCTTTCTACTTTTTATGTGAAGATATTTCCTTTTTCACCATATGCCTCAAAGCGTTCCCAGATATCCCTTTGCAGTTTCTACAAAAAGACTGTTTCCAAACTGCTCAATAAACAGAATGGTTCAACCCTGTGAGATGAATGTGCATATCACAAAGAAGTTTCTCAGAAAACTTCCTTCTCGTTTTTATGTGAAGATATTTCCTTTTTGAACATAGGCCTCAACGCACTCCCAAATAAACCTTTGCAGAATCTACAAAAAGACTGTTTCCAAACTGCTCAATCAAAAGAAAGTTTCAACTCTGTGTGATGAATGCACACATCAGAAAGTTTCTCAGCAAGCTTCTCACTAGTTTATATGTGAAGATAGTTCCTTTTTCAACCTGGGTCTCAAAGCACTAAAAAATATCCCTTTGTAGATTCTAGAATAACAGAGTTTACAAACTGCTCAATGAAAAGAAACGTTTACCTCTGTGAGATGAATAAACATATTTTAAAGCAGCTTCTCAGAATGTTTCTTTCTAGTTTTTATATGAATATATTTCCTTTTTCACCATAGGCCTCAATGCACTCCTAAATATCCCTTTGCAGAATGTAAAAAAAAGTCTGTTTCCAAACTGCTCAATCCAAAGAATATTTCAACTCTGTGAGATGAATGCACACATCACAAAGAAGTTTCTCAGAATCCTTCTTTATAGTTTTTCCATGAAGGTATTTCCTTTTTCACCATAGACCTCAAAGCCCTCACAAATATCCCTTTGCAGATTCTACAAAAAGACTGTTTCCAAACCACTCAATAAAAAGAATTATTGAACACTGTGAGATGAATGCACACATCTCAAAGAAGTTTCTCAGAAACCTTCAGTCTAGTTTTGATGTGAATATATTTCCTTTTTCACCGTAGGCCTCAAAGCACTCCAAATATCCATTTGCAGATTCTACAAAAAGACTGTTTCCAAACTGCTCGATCAAAACAAAGGTTCAACTCTGTGTGATGAATGCACACATCACAAAGAAGTTTCTCAGAATGCTTCTGTGTAGATTTTATGTGAAGATACTTGCTTTTTCACCATAGGCCTCAAAGTGCTCACAAATATCCCTTTACAGATTCTACAAAAATTCTTTTTCCAAATTGCTCAATCAAAAGAAAGGTTCAACTCTGTGAGATGTATGCACACCACAAAGAGGTTTCTCAGAAAGCTTCTCTCTAGTTTTTATGTGAAGATATTTCCTTTTTCACCATAGGCCTCAAAACGTTCACAAATATCCCTTTGCAGATTCTACAAAAAGACTCTTCACACACTGCTCAATCAAAAGAATGTTTCAACTCTGTGAGATAAATGCTAAGTTTCTCAGAAAGCTTCTGTGTAGTTTTTATGTGAAGATATTTCCTTTTTCACCATACTCTTCAAAGGGCTCATAAATATCCCTATGCATATTTTACAAGAAAATAGTTTCCAATCTTCTCAATGAAAAGAAACAGACACATCTAGGAGATGAATGCACATATCACAAAGCAGTTTCTCAGAAACATTCTGTCTAGTTTTCATGTGAAGATATTTCCTTTTTCACCACTGGATGCAAAGCACTCAAAATTGTCCATTTGCAGATTCTACAAAAAGCCTGTTTCCACACTGCTCATCAAAAGAAAGGTTCAACTCTGTGAGATGAATGTGCACGTCAAAAAGTAGTTTCTCAGAAAGCTTATATTAAGTTTTTATATGAATGTTTCCTTTTTCACCATAAGCCTCAAAGTGCTCACAAATATCCACTTGAAGAATAATTAAAAAGAAGGTTTCCAAACTCCTCAATCAAAAGAAAGCTTGAACTGTGTGAGATGAATGCACACATCCAAAGAAGTTTCCCAGAAACCATCTTTATAGTTTTTCTGTGAAGATATTTCCTTTTTCACCATAGGCCTCAAAGCCCTCACAAATATCTCTTTGCAGATTCTACAAAAAGGCCGTTTCCAAACTGCTCAATAAAAAGAATTATTGAACTTTGTGAGATGAATGCACACATCTCAAAGAAGTTTCTCAGAAACCTTCAGTCTAGTTTTTTTGTGAATATATTTCCTTTTTCACCATAGGCCTCAAAGTGCTCCAAATATCCATTTGCAGGTTCTACAAAAAGATGGTTTCCAAATGGCTCAATGAAAAGAAAGTTTCAACTCTGTGAGATGAATGCACACATCACTAAGAAGTTTCGCAGGAGGCTTATGTCTAATTTTTATTAGAAGACATTTACTTTTTCACCATAGGCCTCCATCTGCTCTCAAGTATCCCTTAGCAGATTCTACAAGAACAGAATTTACAGACTGATCAAAGAAAACAAAGGTTTTTCTCTGTGAGATGAGTGCACACGTCAGAAAACTGTTTCTCAGAAACCTTCTTTATACTTTTTATGTGATGATATTTCTTTTTTCTGCCTAGGACTCAAAGCGCTCAAAAATATCCCTTTGCAGATTCCATAAAAAGATTGTTTCCAAACTGATCATCAAAAAAATTGTTCAATTCTGTGAGATGAATGCATACATCACAAAGAAGTTTCTCAGAAACCTTCTTTATAATTTTTATGTGAAGATATTTCCTTTTTCACCATAGGCCTCAAAGTGCTCTGGAATATCCCTTTGCAGATTCTGCAAAAAGACCGCTTCCTAACTGTTCAATCAAATAAATGTTTGGACTCTGTGAGATGGATGCACACATCACAAAGAGGTTTCTCAGGGATCTTCTGTCCATTTTTTATGTGAAGATATTTCCTTTTTCCCCATAGCACTCAAAATCCGGAAAATTATTCCTTGCAGATTCAACAAAAAGACTGTTTCCAGATTGCCCAATCAAAAGAATGGCTCAACTCTGTGAGATGATTGCACACATCACAAAGAAGGCACTAAGAAAGCTTCTGTCCAGTTTTTATGTAAAGATATTTCCTTTTTCACCATAGGCCTCAAAGCACTCACAAATATCCCTTTGCAGATTCTACAAGAACAGAATTTCCAGACTGATCAGAGAAAATAAACGTTTACCTCTTTGAGATCAATGCACACATCACAAAGCTGTTTCTAAGAAACCTTCTTTATACCTTTTATATGAATATATTTCCTTTTTCACCATTGGCCTCAAAGTGCTCATAAATATCCCTTTGCAGATTCCACAGACAGACCGTTTCCATACTGCTCAATCAAAAGTAAGTTTCATCTTTGTGAGATGAACGCCCACATCACAAAGAGGTTTCTCAGAAAGCCTCTCTGTAATTTTTATGTGAAGATATTTCCTTTTTCACCATAGGCCTCAAAGCACTCACAAATATCCCTTTGCAGACTCTACAAGAACAGTTTCCAGACTGACCAGAGAAAAGAAACGTTTACCTCTGTGAGATGAATGCATACATCACAAAGCTGTTTCTGAGAAACCTTGTTTATACTTTTTATGTGAATATATTTCCTTTTTCACCATAGGCCTCAAAGCACTCATAAATATCCATTTGCAGACTCTACAAGAACAGTTTCCAGACTGACCAGAGAAAAGAAACGTTTACCTCTGTGAGATGAATGCATACATCACAAAGCTGTTTCTGAGAAACGTTGTTTATACTTTTTATGTGAATATATTTCCTTTTTCACCATAGGCCTCAAAGCACTCATAAATATCCCTTTGCAGATTCTACAAAAAGACTGTTTCCAAACTGTTCAATCAAAAGAATGGTTGAACTCTATGAGATGAATCCACACATCACAAAGAAGTTTCTTGGAAAGCTTCTGTCTAGTTTTTATGTGAAAATATTTCCTATTTCATCATAGGCCTCAAAGCTCTCAAAAATATGCCTTTACAGATTCTACAAAAATACGTTTTCCAAATTGCTCAATCCAAAGAAAGTTTCAAATCTGTGAGATGAATGCACACATCACAAAGAGGTTTCTGAGAAAGCTTCTCTCTAGTTTTCATGTGAAAATATTTCCTTTTTCACCATAGGCTTCAAAGCATCACAAATATCCCTTTGCAGATTCTACCAAAATACTGTTTACAAACTGCTCAATCAAAAGAATGTTTCAACTCTGTGAGATGAATTCTCACATCTCCAAGATGTTTCACAGAAAGCTTCTGTCTAGTTTTTACATGAAGATAATTACTTTTTTACCATATGCCTCAAAGCGCTGACAAATATCCCTTTGCAGATTTTACAACAGAATCTGCTCAATGAAGATAAATGGTTACCTCTGTGAGATGAAAGCACATATCACAAAGCAATTTCTCAGAAATATTCAAAGAAGTTTCTCACAAACCTTCTTTATAGTTTTTTATGTGAAGATATTTCCCTTTAATCATAGACCTCAAAGGGCTCACAAATATACTTCGCAGATTCTACAAAAAGACGGTTTTACAACTGCTCAATCAATAGAATTGTTGAACTCTGTGAGATGAATGCATACATCACAAAGAAGTTTCTCAAATTCTTTAGTCTAGTTTTTATGTGAAGATATGTTCTCTTTCACCATAGGCCTCAACCTGCTCAGAAATATCCCTTTACAGATTCCACAAAAAGACGTCTCCAAAAGGCTCAATCAAAAGAAAGTTTCAATTCTGTGAGATGAATGCACACATCACCAAGAAGTTTCTCAGTAGGCTTCTGTCTAGTTTTTATGTGAAGACAATTCCTTTTTCTCCATAGGGTTCTATGCACTCACAAATATCCCTTAGCAGATTCTAAAACAACAGAGTTTCCCAACTGATCAAAGAAAAGAATCATTTACCTCTGTGAGATGAACACAGATATCAAAGAACAGTTTCTCAGAAACCTTCTTTATACTTTTCTGTGAAGATACTTCTTTTTCTGCATAGGCCTCAAAATGCTCACAAATATCTTTGCAAATTCTGCAAAAATACTATTTCCATACTGATGAATCAAAAGAGAGATTCAACTCTGTGAGATGAATGCACAAATCACAAAGAAGTATCTCAGAAACCTTCTTTATACTTTGTATGTGAAGATATTTCCTTTGTCAACACAGGCCTCAAAGTGCCCAAAAATACCCTTTTTCAGATTTTACAAGAACAGAATTTCCAGCTGATCAGAGAAAAGAAACCGCTTACCTCTGTGAGATGAATGCACACATCACAAGGTTGTTTTTAGGAAACCTGCTTTACAGTTCTTATGTGAAGATATGTCCTTTTCCACCACAGGCCTCACAGCGCTCCAAATATCCACTTGCAGATTCTACAAAAAGAGTGTTTCAAAACTGCTCAATCAAAGGAAATGTTCAACTATGTGAGATGAATGCAAACATCACAAATAAGTTTCTCAGAATGCTTCTGTCTAATTTTTATGTTAAGGTATTTCCTTTCCCACCATAGGCATCAAAGTGCTCCAAATATCCACATGCAGATATTACAAAAAGACTGTTTCCAAACTGCTCAATCAAAAATGTAGTTCAACTCTCTGAGATGAATACACACATCACTAAGAAGTTTTTCAGAATGCTTCTGTCTAGTTTTTATATGAGGATATTTCCTTTTCCAACCTAGGCCTCAAATCGCCACAAATATCCACTTACATATTCTTCAAAAAGAGTATTTCAAAACTGGTCAATCAAAAGAAAGCTTGAAATCGGTGAGATGAATGCACACATCACTAAGAAGTTTCTCAGAATACTTCTGTGTAGTTTTTATGTGAAGATATTACCTTTTCCACTCTAGGCTGCAAATCGCTCCATATATCTACTTGCAGATTCTGCAGAAAGAATGTTTCAAAACTGCTCAACCAAAAGAAATAATCAACTCTGTGAGTTGAATGCACACATCACAAAGAAGTTTCTCAGAATCCTTCTGTCCACTTTTTATGGGGAGATATTTCCTTTTCAAACATAAGGCTAAAAGCGACACAAATAACCACTTGCAGATTCTACAAAAAGAGTTTTTCAAAACTGCTCAATCAGAAGAAAAGTTCAACTATGTGAGGTGAATGAATACATCACAAAGAGTTTTCTTAGAAATTTTCTGTCTAATTTTTATAGAAGATATTTCTTTTTCAAAATGGGCCTCAAAGCGCTGCAAATGTCCACTTGCAGATTCTACAAAAATACTGTTTCCAAACTGCTAAATCAAAGGAAAGTTCAACTGTGTGATGAATGCACACATCACAAAGAAGGTTCTCAGAAAGCTTCTGTCTAGTTTTTATGTGAAGCCAGTTGCTATTTCACCCTTGGCTCAATGCCCTCCAAATATCCATTTGCAGACTCTACAAAAAGACTGTTTCCAAAATGCTCAATAAAAAGAAAGGTTCATCTCTGTGAGATGAAAGAACAAATGACAAAGAAGTTTCTCAGAAAGCTTCTGTCTAGTTTTTATGTGAAGATATTTCCTGTTTCACCATAGACCTCAAAGGGCTCAAAAATATCCCTTTCCAGATTCTACAAAAAACAGTTTCCCCACTGCTCAATCAAAAGAAAAGTTCAACTGTGTGAGATGAAAGCACACATCCCAAAGAAGTTTCTCAGAAAGCTTCTGTCTAGTTTTTATGTGAAGATATTTCCTATTTCACCATAGGCCTCAATGGGTTCACAAATATCCCTTTGCATATTCTACAAAAAGACTGTTTCCAAACTGCTCAGTCAAAAGAAAGTTTTTACTCTGTGAGATGAGTGCACGCTTCACAAAGAGGTTTATGAGAATGCTTCTGTCTAGTTTTTATGTGAAGATATTTCCCATTTCACTGTAAGCCTCAAAGTGCTCGCAAATATCCTTTTGCAGATTTTATAAAAAGAGTGTTTCCAAGCTCGTCTATCTAAAGAAAGTTTCAACTCTGTGAGATGAATGAACACATCACAAATAAGTGTCTCAGAATGCTTCTGTCTAATTTTTATGTGATGATATTTCTTTTTCACCATAGACCTCAAACCGCTCAGAAATATCCCTTTGCATATTGAACAAAAACACTATTTCCTAACTGCTCAATGAAAAGAAAGGTTCAACTCTGTGAGGTGAAAGCAAACATCACAAAAAAATTTCTCAGAAAACGTCTGTCTGGTTTTCATGTGAAGATATTTCCTTTTTCACCGTAGGCCTCAAACCCACAAAATATCCATTTGCAGATTATATGAAGAGACTTTTTCCAAACTGCTCAATCAAAAGAATGGTTCATCTCTCTGAAATGAAAGAACACACCACAAAGAAGTTTCTCAGAAAGGCTCTGTCTATTTTCTATATGAAGATATTTTCTGTTTCACCATAGGCCTCAAAGGACTCTCAAATATCCCTTTGCAATTCTGTGAAGAAAGTCATTGGTAGCTTGATGGGGATGGCATTGAATCTATAAATTACCTGTGCAATGTGGCCATTTTCACGATATTGATTCTTCCTACCCATGAGCAAGGAATGTTCTTACATTTCTTTATATCCTCTTTTATTTCATTGAGCAGTGGCTTGTAGTTCTCCTTGAAGAAGTCCTTCATGTCCCTTGCAAGTTGGATTCCTAGGTATTTTATTCTCTTTGAAGCTATGCAGCCATAAAAAATGATGAGTTCATGTCTTTGTAGGTACATGGATGAAATTGGAAATCATCTTTCTCAGTAAACTATTGCAAGAACAAAAAACCAAACACCGCATATTCTCACTCATAGGTGGGAATTGAACAATGAGATCACATGGACACAGGAAGGGGAATATCACACTCTGGGGACTGTTGTGGGTTGTGGGAGGGGGGAGGGGTAGCATTAGGAGATATACTTAATGCTAAATGACAAGTTAATGGGTGCAAAACACCAGCATGGCACATATATACATATGTAACTAACCTGCACATTGTGCACATGTACCCTAAAACTTAAAGTATAATAATAATAAAATAAAAATAAAAAATAAATAAAAATATCCCTTTGCAGATTCCAAGAACAGACTGTTTCCCAACTGCTCAATCAAAAGAAAGGTTCAACTCCGTGAGATGAAAGCACACATAACAAAGCACACATAACAAAGCTGTTTTTCATAAAATTTCTGTCTTGTTTTTATGTGAAGATTTTTCCTATTCTACTGTAGGCCTCAATGGGCTCACAAATATCCCTTTTCTGATTCTACAAAAATACTGTTTCCAACTGCTCAATCAAAAGAAAGGTTCAACCCTTTGAGATAAATGCACATATCACAAAAACGTTTCTTGGAATGCTTCTACACAGTTTCTATTTGAATATATTTCGTATTTCACCATAGTCCTCAAAGGTCTCAAAACTATCCCTTTGCAGATTCTACAAAAAGATGGTTTCCAAACTGATAAACCAAAACAAAGGTTCAACTCTATGGGACTAATGCACACATCACAAAGAAGTTTCTCAAAATGCTTCTGTCTAGTTTTTATGTGAAGATATTTCCTATTTCACCAAAGTCCTCAAAGGGCTGAAAACTATCTTTTTGCAGATTCTACAAAAAGATTGTTTCCAAACTGCCCACTCAAAAGAAAAATTCAACTCTGAGGTGAATGCACACATCACAAAGAGGTTTCTCAAAATGCTTCTGTCTAGTTTTTATGTGAAGATATTTCCTATTTCACCAAAGTTCTCAAAGAAGTTTTGTGGAATCTGCAAAGGGAGAAGTTTTATATGAATATATTTCCTTTTTAGCCATAGGCCTCAAAGCTCTCCAAATATCCATTTGTATATTCTTCAAAAAGACTGTTTCCAAAGTGATCAATCAAAAGAAAGGTTCAACTCTGTAGAATGAAAGCACACATCACAAAGAAGTTTCCCAGAAAGCTTTTGTCTAGTATTTATGTGAAGATATTTCTTATTTCTCTGTAGGCCTCAAAGGGATCACAAATATCCCTTTGCAGATTCTACAAAAAGACTGTTTCCAAACTGCTCAATGAAAAGAAAGGTTCAACCCTGTGTGATGAATGCACAGATGAAAAAGAAGTTTTTCAGAATGCTTCTGTCTAGTTTTTATGTGAAGATATTTCTTTTTCACCACAGGACTGAAAACACTCAGAAATATTCCTTTGCAGATTGCACAAAAAGAATGTTTCAGAACTCTTCAATGAACAAAAAGGTTCAACTCTTTGAGATTAATGCAAACATCACAAAGAGTTATCACAAAAAGCTTGTGTCAGGTTTTTATGTGAAGATATTTAGTTTTTCACCATGGGCCTCAAACCGCTCACAATTATACCTTTGCAGATTCTACACAATGATTTTATCTCAAACTGCTCAATGAAAAGAAATGTCCAAGTCTGTGAGATGAGAGCACGCATCACAAAGAAGTTTCTCAGAAAGTTTCTGTCTAGTTTTTAGGTGCAGATACTTCCTTTTTCACCTTATGCCTCAAAGTGCTCCAAATATCCATTTACAGATTCTACAAAAAGAGTGTTTACAAACTGCTCAATCAAAAGAAAGGTTCAACTCTGTGAAATGAAAGCACACATCACAAAGAAGTTTCTCAGAATGGTTCTGTCAAGTTATTATGTGAAGATATTTCCTATTTCACTATAGGACTCAAAGGGCTCAGAAATATCCCTTTGCAGATATGACAAAAGGACTGTTTCCAAACTGCTCAATCAAAATTACGTTCAACTCTGTGAGATGAAAGCACACATCACAAAGAAGTTTCTCAAAAAGCTTCTGTCTGGTTTTTATGTGAAGATATTTCCTATTTCACCATAGGCCTCAAATGGCTCAGAAATATCCCTTTGCACGTTCTATGAAAAGACTGTTTCCGAACTACTGAATGAAATGAAAGTTTCAACTCTGTGGAATGAATGCACACATAACAAAGAAGTTTCTCGGAATGCTTCTGTCTGATTTTTGTGTGAAGATATTTCTTTTTCACCATAGGCCTCAAACCACTCAGAAATATCCCTTTACAGATTGTGCAAAAAGACTGTTTCTAAATAGCTCAATGAAAAAGAAGATTCAACTCTGGGAGATGAATGCAAACATCACAAAAAGTTTCTCAAAAAGCTTCTGTCTGGTTTTTATGTGAAAGTATTTGCTTTTTCACCATAGGCCTCAAACCGCTCTCAAATTATCCCTTTGCAGATACTACAAAAAGGCAGTTTCCAAACTGCTCAATGAAAAGAAAGGTTAAACTCTGTGAGATGAAAGCACACATCACAAAGAGGTTTCTCAGAATGCTTTTGTCTAGTTTTATATGAAGAAGTTTCCTTTTTCACCATAGGCCTCAAAGCACTCCAAATATCCATTTGCAGATTCTACGAAAAGACTGTTTCAAATTTCTCAATCAAAAGAGTGGTTCAACTCTTTGAAATGAATGCACACAACCCAAAGAAAATTCTCAGAAAACTTATGTTTAGTTTTTATGTGAATATATTTCCTTTTTCACCATGGGCTTCAAAGCCCTCCAAATATCCACTCGCAGATTCTACAAAAAGAGTGTTTCCAATCTGCTCAATCAAAAGAAAGGTTCCACTCTGTGATATGAAAGCACACATCACAAAGAAGTTTCTTAGAAACCTTCCATCTAGTTTTTTGTGAAGATATTTCATATTTCAAAATAGGCTTCAATGGGCTCAGAAGTTCACCCTTGCAGATGCTACATAAAAGAGTTTTTCCAAACAGCTCAACCAAAAGAAAGGTTTAACTCTGTGAGATGAATGCACACATCACAAAGAAGTTCCTCAGAATTATTTTGTCTAGCTTTTATGTGAAGATATTTCTCTTTCACCATAGGCCTCAAATGGTTCAGAAATATCCCTTTGCAGATTGTACAAAAAGACTGTTTCCAAACTGCCCAACCAAAAGAAAGTTTCAACACAGTGAGATGAATGCACACATCGCAAAGAAGTTTCTCAGAAAGCTTCTGATTAGCTTTCATGTGAAGATATTTCCTTTTCCAACATAGGCCTCAATGGACTCAGATATATCCCTTTGCAGATTCTAAAAAAGGACTGTTTAGAAAACTGCTCAATCCAAAGAAAAGTCCAACACTGTGAGATGAATGCATACATCTCAAAGAAGTTTCTCAGAATGGATCTGTCGAGTTTTTTTGAGAAGATATATCCTTTTTAACCATAGGCCTTAAACTGCTCATGAATATCCCTCTGCAGATATTACAAAAAGACAGTTTCCAAACTGCTGCATCCAAAGAAATGTTTAACTCTGTGAGATGATTACACCCACCACAAAGAAGTTTCTCAAAATGCTCCTGTCTGGTTTTTATGTGAAGGTATTTCCTTTTTCACCATAGGTCTCAAAGTGCTCCAAATATCCATTTACAGACTCTAAAAAAGAGTGTTTCCAAACTGCTCATTGAAAAGAAAGGTTCAACTCTGTGCGATGAAAGCACACATCACGAAGTAGTTTCTCAGAAAGCTTCTGTCTAGTTTTTATGTGAAGATATTTCCTATTTCACCATAGGCCATAAAGGGCTCACAAATATTTTTTGCAGATTCTTCAGAAAGACTGTTTCCAGACTGCTCAATTCAAAGAAAATTTCAACTCTGTGAGACGAATGGACACATCACAAAGAAGTTTCTCAGAATGCATCTATCCAGTTTTTATGTGAAGTTATTTCTTTTTCACCCTAAGCCTCAGTAGGCTCAGAAACATCCCTTTGCAGATTCTGAAAAAGGACGGTGTCCAAACTGCTCAATCTAATGAAATGTTCACCTCTATGAGTTGAATGCACACATCACAGAGAAGTTTCCCAGAATGCTTTTGTCTAGTTTTTATGTGAAGGTATTTCCTTTTTCACCATAGGCCTCAAACTGCTCACAAATATCCCTCTGCAGATACAACAAAAGGACTGTTTCCAATCTGCTAAATCAAAAGATAGGCTCAACAACGTGAGATGAATGTGCACGTCACAAAGAAGTTTCTCAGAATGTTTCTGTCTAGTTTTAATGTGAAGATATTTACTTTTCCACCATAGGTCTCAAAGCACTCCAAACATCCATTTGCAGATTCCACAAAAAGACTGCTTCCAAACTGCTCAATCAAAAGAAAGGTTCAACTCTGTGAGATGAAAGCACACATCACAAAGAAGTTTATCAGAAAGCTTCTGTCTAGTTTTTATGTGAGGATATTTCCTATTTCACCACAGGCCTCTATGGACTCACAAATATCCCTTTCAGATTCTACAAAAAGCGTGTTTCTGGACTCCTCAATGAAAAGAAAGCTTCAACTCTGTGAGATGAATGCACACATAAAAAAGAAGTTTCTCAGAATGCTTCTGTCTAGTTTTTCTGTGAAGATATTACTTTTTCACCATAGGCCTCAAATCACTCAGAAATATCCCTTTGCATATTGTACAAAAAGACTGTTTCCAAACTGTTCAATGAAAAGAAAGATTCCTCTCTGTGAGATGAATGCACACATAAAAAAGAAGTTTCTCAGAATGCGTCTGTCTAGTTTTTATGTGAAGATATTTCCTTTTTCACCGTAGTCCTTAAACCGCTCACAAATCTCTCTCTGCAGATACTACAAAAAGACTGTTTCCAAACTGTTTCATGAGAAGAAACGTTCAAATCTGTGAGATAAATGCACACATCACATAGAAGTTTCTCAGAATGTTTCTGTCTAGTTTTTATGTGAAGATAATTCTTTTTCAAAGAAAAGAATTCTTTATCAAATGGCTCAGAAATATCCATTTGCAGATTGTAAAAAAAGACTGTTACCAATCTGTTCAATCAAAAGAAAGCTTCAGCTCTGTGTTATGAATCCACGCATCACAAATAAAGTTCTCAGAAAGCTCCTTTTTAGTGTTTTTGTGAAGATATTTCCTTTTTTACCATAGATCTAAAAGCGCTGCAAATATCCATTTGCGGATTCTACAAAAATACTCTTTCCAAACTGTTCAGTCAAAAGAAAAGTTCAACTCTATGAGATGAAAGCACACATCACAAAGCATTTTCTCAAAAAGATGCTCTCTTGTTTTTATGTGAAAGTATTTCCTATTTCATCATTGGGTGTAAAGGGCTCACAAATATCCGTTTACATACTCTAAAAAAAGACTGTTTCCATACTGCTCATACAAAAGAAAGGTTCAACTCTGTGAGATGAGTGCACACATCAGAAAGAAGTTTCTCAGAATGCTTCTGTCTAGTTTTTATGAGAAGATATTTCTTTTTAACCTTAGGCCTCAAACGGCTCAGAAATATCCCTTTGCAGATTTTACAAAAAGACTGTTTCCAAACTGCTCAATGAAAAGAAAGTTCCAACACTGTGAGATGAATGCACACATCACATAGCAGTTTCTCAGAAAGCTTCTGTTTTCTTTTTATTTGAAGATATTTCCTTTTTCACCGTAGGCGTCAATGGGCTCAGAAATATCCCTTTGCAGATTCTACAAAAGGACTGTTTAGAAAACTGCTGAATCCAAAGAAAGATTCATATCTGTGAGATGAATGCACACATCACAAAGAAGTTTCTCAGAATGCATCTGTCCAGTTTTTATGTGAAGATAGTTCCTTTTTCACCATAGGCCTCAAAGCGCTCCACATACCCATTTGCAGGTTCTACAAAAAGAGTGTTTCCAAACTGCTCAATCAAAAGAAAGGTTCAACCCCTGACACCAAAGCACACGTCACAAAAAAGTTTCTCAGAAGCATTCTGTCTAGTTTTATGTGAAGATATTTCCTATTTCACCATGGGCCATGTAGGGCTCACAAATATTTTTTGCAGATTCTACAAAAACACTTTTTCCAAACTGCTCAATCCAAAGAAAGTTTCATCTCTGTGAGTTGAATGGTCACATCACAAAAAAGTTTCTCAGAAGGATTCTGTCTAGTTTTTATGTGAAGATATTTAATATTTCACCATGGGCCATGTAGGGCTCACAAATATTTTTTGCAGATTCTACAATAAGACTTTTTCCAAACTGCTCAATCCAAAGAAAGTTTCATCTCTGTGAGATGAATGGTCACATCACAAAAAAGTTTATCAGAATGCTTCTGTCTAGTTTTTATGTGAAGATATTTCTTTTTCACCATAGTCATCAATAGGCTCAGAAATATCCCTTTGCAGATTCTACAAAAGGACTGTTTCCAAACTGCTCAGTCAAAGAAAGGTTCACCTCTATGAGATGAATGCACACATCACAGAGATGTTTCTCAGAATGCTACTATCTAGTTTTTATGTAAAGTTATTTCCTTTTTCACCATAGTCCTCAAAGCGCTCCAAATGCCCATTTGCAGATTCTACAAAAAGACTGTTTCCAAATTGCTCAATGAAAAGAAAGGCTCAACTCTGAGGTGAAAGCACACATCACAGAAAAGTTTCTCAGAATGCATCTTTGTAGTTTTTTTGTGAAGATATTTCCTTTTTCACCACAGGCCTCAAAGTACTACAATTATCCATTTGCAGATTCTACAAAAAGATGCTTACAAACTGCTCAATTAAAAGAAAGTTTCAACGCTGTGAGATGAATGCTCACATTACAAAGAAGTTTCTCAGAAAGCTTCTGTTTAGTTTTTATGTGAAGCTATTTCCTTTTTCACCATAGGCCTCAAAGCGTTCCAATTATCCATTTGCAGATTATGCAAAAAGAGTGTTTCCAAACTGTTGAGTCAAGAGAAACGCTCAACTCTTTGAGATGAAAGCACTCATTTAAAAGAAGTTTCTCAGGAAGCTTCTGTCTATCTTTTATGTGAAGATATTTCCTATATCACCAAAGGCCTCAATGGTCCCAAAATTATCTCTTTGGGGATTCTACAAAGGACTGTTTCTAAACTGCTGTAGCAAAAGAAAGCTTCAACTCTGTGAGATGAATTCACCAATCACAAAATAGTTTCTGAGAATATTTCTGTGTAGTTTTTATATGAAGATATTTCCTACTTCACCATAGGCCTCAAAGGGTTCACAATTATCCCTTTGTAGATTTTACTAAAAGACTGTTTCCAAATATTCAATAAAAGAAATGTTCAACTGTGTGAGATGAATGCAAACATCACAAAGAAGTTCCTCAGAATGCTTCCATCTAATTTTTATGTGATGATATTTCCTTTTTCACCATAGGCCTCAAAAGCACTCAAAATATCCATTTGCAGGTTGTACAAAAAGACTGTTTCCAATCTGCCCAAACGAAGGAAATGTTCAACTCTGTGAGATGAAAGCACACATCACAGAGAAGTTTCTCAGAAAGCCACTGTTTAGTTTTTATGTGAAGATATTTCCTATTTCATCATAAGCCATAAATGGCTCACAAATATACCTTTGCAGATCCTACAAAAATACTGTTACCAAACTGCTCAATCAAAAGCAAGTTTCAACTCTGTGGGATAAATGGACACATCACAAAGTAGTCTGTACGAATGCTTCTGTCTAGTTTTTATGGGAAGATATTTCTTTTTCACCATAGGCTTCAAACGGCTCAGAAATATCCCTTTGCAGATTGTACAAAAAGACTGCTTCCAAACTGCTCAATCAAAAAAGGTTCAGCTCTGTGAGATAAGTTCAAACATCACAAAGAGGTTTCTCAAAATGCTTCTGTCTAGTTTTTATGTGAAGGTATTTCCTTTTTCACCACATGCCTCAAACGGCTCACAAATATCCCTTTGCAGATTCTACAAAAAGACTGTTTCCAAACTACTCAATGAAAAGAAAGGTTGAACTCTGTGAGATGAAAGCTCTCATCACAAAGAAGTTGATCAGAATGCTTCTGTCTAGTTTTTATGTGAAGAAGTTTCCTTTTTCACCATAGGCCTAAAACCTCTCCAAATATCCATTTGCAGATTTTATGAAAAGATTGTTTCAAACTGCTCAGTCAAAAGAATGCTTCAACTCTGTGAGATGAACGCCCACATCACAAAAAAGTTTCTCAGAAAGCTTCCATTTATTTGTTATGTGAAGATATTTCCTTTTTTACCATGGGCCTCAAAGTGCTCCAAATATCCATTTGCAGATTCTACAAAAGGAGTATTTCCAATCTTCTCAATCAAAAGAAAGGTTCAACTCTGTGAGGTGGAAACACACATCACAAAGAAGTTTCTTAGAAACCTTCTGTTTAGTTTTTATGGGAAGATATTTCATATTTCACCATGGGCCTCAATGGGCTCAGAAATATACCTTTGAAGATTCTACAAAAGTATGGTTTCCAAACTGCTCAATCCAATGAAAGGTTCAACACTGTGAGATGAATTCACACATCACAAAGAAGTTTATCAGAAAGCTTCTGTCTAGTTTTTATGTGAAGATATTTCCTTTTTCACCATAGGCCTCAAGCCACTCACAAACATCCCTCTGGAGATACTACAAAAAGACTATTTCCAAACTGTTCAATCAAAAGAAAGGTTCAACTCTGTGTGGTAAATCCACACATCACCAAGAAGTTTCTCAGAATGCTTCTATCTAGTTTTTATGTGAAGATATTTCCTTTCTCACCAAGGCCTCAAACTGCTCCAAGTATTCATTTGCAGATTCTGCAAAAAGATGGTTTCTAAACTCCTTAATGAATAGAAAGGTTCAACTCTGTGAGATGAAAGCACATATCACAAAGAAGTTTAATAGAATGTTGCTTTCTAGTTTTTATGTGAAGATATTTCCTTTTTCACCATAGGCCTCAAAGCGCTCCAAATATCCATTTGCATATTCTACAAAAAGACTGTTTCCAAACTCTCAATCAAAAGAGAGGGTAAACTCTGTGAGATGAAAGCACACTTCACAAAGAAGTTTCTCATAATGCTTCTGTCTAGTTTTTATGTGAATATATTTCCTACTTCACCTTAGGCCATAAAGGGTTCACAAATATCCCTCTGCAGATTCTAGAAAAGGACTCTTTCCAAACTGCTCAATCAAAAGAAAGTTTCAACTCTGTGAGATGAATGCACACGTCACAAAGAAGTTTCTCAGAAAGCTTCTGTCCAGTTTTTATGTGAAGATATTTCCCTTTTCACCATACCTATCAAAGCATTCAAAATATCCCTTTGCAGATTCTCTGAAAAGACTGTTTCCAAACTTCTCAATCAAAAGAATGGTTCAGCTCTGTGAGATGAATGCACATATCACAAAGAAGTTTCTCTGAAATCTTCTATCTAGTTTTTATGTGAAGATATTTCCTTTTTCACCATAGGCCTCAAGCCACTCACAAATATCCCTTTGCAGATTTTACAAGAACAGAGTTTCCAGACTCATCAAATAACAGAAACTTTTATCTCTGTGAGTTGAATGCACACCTTGCAAAACAGCTTCTCAGAAACATTCTTTATAGTTTTTATTGAAGATATTTCCTTTTTCAACGTAGGTCTCATAGAGTTGACAAATATCCCTTTGCCAATTCTAAAAAAATACTGTTTCCAAAGTGCTCAGTCAAAAGAATGGTTCAACTCTGTGAGATGAATGCACATATAGCCAAGAAGTTTCTCAGAAACTTCTGTCAAGTTTATATGTAATGATATTTCCTTTTTCACCATAGGCCTCAAACTGCTCACAAATATCCCTTTGAAGATTCTACAAGAAAAGAGTTTCCCATCTGCTAAATGAAAAGAAATATTTACCTCTGTGAGATGAATGCACAAATTACAGAACAGTTTCTCAGAAACTTTCTGTCTAGTTTTTATGTGAAGATATTTCCTTTTTCACCATAGGCCTCAAAGCACTCAAAAATGTTCCTTTGCATATTCTACAAAAAGACTGTTTCCAAACTGCTTAATCAAAGGAATGGTTCAACTCTCTGAGATGAGTGCACACATCACACAGAAGTGTCTCAGAAAGCTTCTGTCTAGTTTTCATGAGAAGATATTTCCTTTTTTCACCATAGACCTCAAAGTGTTCACAAATATCCCTTTGCATATTCTTCAAAAAGACTGTTTCCAAAATGCTCAATCAATAGAAAGTTTCAACTCTGCGAGATGAATTCACACATCATAAAGCACTTTCTCAGAAACCTTTCTAGTTTTTATGTGAACATATTTCCTTTTTCACCATAGGCTTCAAAGTGCTCACAAATATCACTTTGCAGATTGTAAAAGAACAGAGTTTCCAGACTGATCAAAGGAATGAAACGTTTAACTCTGTGAAATGAATGCAGACATCACAAACCAGTTTCTCAGAAACCTTCTTTATAGTTTTTATGTGAAGGTATTTCCTTTTTCACCATAGGCTTCAAAGCCCTCAAAAATATCCCTTTGCAGATTCTACAACAGAATTTCCAAACTGCTTATAATTAGTTTTTAGGACCAACATGAGTGTTTAGACACACTGCTTGTGGTGCAGCACACATGTATTATCCACACTGAAATTAGGAATTCAACTGAAGTTCATGTAGAGCCGAAAATGTGAATATTTGGGGGACCTTGGAGATGATCTAGTTCACTTTATTTTCTAGAAAAGAAAACAGATTCAGGGAAAGGGCATGCATTGCCTAAGGTGATTCAGCAGCTTTGGCACAGAAACAAAACACACCTAAGGTGATTCATCAGGTTTGGAGCAGAAACGCAATACAATCGCTGTTCTTTTGCTTCTCAGATCCAGAATTTTTTCACACTACTGAACTACTTATATTTCTGATTCCCTATTTTTTATTTTTAAATTTTGCCAGTATTGTCTTATGAAGATCCTATTCTTTACCCTAAATATTTAAATTCGTGACCACTATTGTCTCTTTATAAGTAAAATTATTAGTTGTTATTATAAATGATTATTCAATCACTTTTCATTTTTGGGGGGTCCAGTACAAAGTTAGTAACAAATAAACACTATCAGCCTTGGCAATCCAAGAGGAGCTCAAGTCCTCCAGGGCACTTCAGGAAAAGGCTAAATGACAGCTGTGCTGTGAGTGGACAGAATACAGCTCTCATACAGATTATTGAGTATTTGATGTTCTCCAACAATTTCATTAATCTTCAGTTTTTTTCCTCTTTGAAGTGAAAGTCTGCTATGACTTTCAAGTTTCATTTGAAATAATTATAGATTCACAGGAATTTGCAAAATGTACTGGGATGTCTTAGGTACTCTTCACTAATTCCAGTGGTGACATCTCACATAGCCATAGAGCATTATCAAAACCGGGAAACTGACATAGGTACAATTCAGAAAGCTTACTCAGATTGCAACCATCTTGTATGCATTCATGTTTTTGTGTGTGTATGTGTGTGTGTGTGTTCTGTGCATTTTTATGTGGTGTAGATCTCTGTAACTACCACTTCCACAGTCAAGATACAGAACTGTAGCCTCACCACCAGGCTCCAACTTACGATCTTTGCTGACACTCTGACACATTTTCCTCCGCCCCTTCCCCATGGCAACCCCATAGTCAGTTCTCCATCTTTACAATTTTATTTCAATAATTTATATAAATGTAATTGTACAAAATCGTATTTTTAAAGGCAAAAACAAGTCACAGATAGTTTTGTTAGCACTGTAAAATAGTCTTTAACATTCATTTGTTTTATGTTCTATTTGTCTCAAAAAATGTGCTTTGTTTTTTCCCATACTTTCTGATATCAGGATAGGAAATGAATACCAAACAAAACATTTCCATTCATTTTTTTCCACAGCTTGGTTTTCACTCTTGTTGCTTAACATTTATTGTTCCATTTACTCTTTCTCTCTGTTTTCCATCACATAAAAGTAACTTTGTGTCCTTTATCTCTTCTAACAAAACTTGGTAATGAGTCTTTAATGTGAATCCTGGACCACCCTTGTTTTGATTTTGTGTTATGGGTGCTCTTTTGTGTGATCATTATCATGGAGAGTTCTTGTGACCCTGGGCTTTTCCAGTGGTTTGTCAAAATGGAAATAGATATTTAACAAACCAAACACACAATGACCTTGCTCCAGGAATGCATCATTTCTGAGAAAACACTACCTCTTCCAACTAGAGATTGTGAATATTACTTATATTATCCTTTACTCCCTTTTATTAAAACTGTATTTTTTTGCAAATTTGTATAACTCGGGTAATGAAATGTGTAACTAAGTGATTGCCTACCAATTACAATTGATGTTAATGATGCTACTGGGGGGCCACCCCTACAGTGGCTGCACCAAGCCTAGGGAATTGCTAGCTTTGCTAAGTTACATGGGATTGCCTACGTACTAAATTGAGGTGGAGGACGGGTCCAAGGACGTGGCGGCACCACCCCACCCTGACGTGGAAGCTCCGGACAGGACCCCAGCACCACACGGCCGGGAACGGCAGGCGGTTGGACAATGGTGGATGACACCACAGCACCCAGCAGGTCACTGCCAGGGGCAAGCGAACCCTGGGACCGTGGCCACGAGCACTGCCAGACGGGCCACTTGGTGAGCTTCTGTCCCCGGACACACCGCGACGTGTGGTGGGCAGGCGGGGGCGGGCAGGCATGGAGGACATTGCCTCAGAGGAGTGTTGGGGAGGAGGGGCACTGGAGCAGTGGTCGGCTGGTCACCGAGCTGCCACCAGGGGCAGGCGGCAAACCGCGCTGATTGGGATGCACTGCCCCACCCTCTCCCCAGTGGACCCTTCCTAATTGCTTTCCTCCCCACCCAACAAGCCCCTACCACCGATGACGCGCGACGATGACGATGGCACGGGACCTTCCGCCCCACCTGAGCCAATGAACCCCACACCACGAGCTGCATGAGGCGTGAGGGAGCCCCCGAGGGAGGAATCCAGACCGCGGTGGGGGCCAAGGGAACTCGTCCCCAGCTGGCTCTCTTCCCTCTCTGTTTTCACGGGTGGCAGCGCTGCCATCTCTCTCTTCCTCACAGCCGGGAGACCCCTTCCCCACGCCACCCAATGCGTGCCACAGGGCCTGCAGGGGGAGGGGGAAGGGGCGGGTACAGTGGAAGAGGATCGTGGATGTCGCCTGTCTGCACTTGGGGGTATGGAGGGCCCTGGAGGGCCCTGATATGGAACCCCCAGCCATGCACCCCGAAGAGCCCAGAGGCACCCCTGGGGGCTATTGATCGGCAAGCGACGCTCAGACAGGCATAGCCCTGGGAGGAACACAGGCCACAAGTGAGTTCGAAGTGTCCATGTTCAATTTGTCCTGCAATTCACATTAATTCTCACAGCTAGATGCATTCTTCCTCAACGCAGAAGCCGAGTGATCCACCGGTAAAAGTCATACAAGGTCAATTTGGTGAGGGTGCTCCTAAGAATGGGAGGCCCTCCTGGCACAGCACGTCCCCCAGAGGGTTTACCTCCGGCCGGCCAGTCAGACAGCAATGGGACGAGACTCCAGAGAGGGATCGGAAGGTTTCACAACACAGGGAGGTGGTGCCGACCACGGGGCGGGGGGCTAATGCTGACACCAACCCACGGGCACCCGGGAGTTCCTGCCCTCATGGCATGGGGCACATGCCACACGCACGGCACACGCGCGACAGCACGATGGCCACTGGGTAAAGCCCCCACCAGCATCAGTGGCGACACGCAAGTGCGGCGTGGCCCTGGCCGGCCAGGGAGATGGAGTCGGTGGGGGAAGTGAGGGAGGGGCGGGCCCCTCCTGAAAGGACTCACCCGCGGGCCCACAGCACCTGACTCACAGGTGGACGGGCTACCCCCTCAAGGGGTCCTTAAGCCTCCGCGCCAGAACGCGCTAGGTAACTGGACGGCGTGGGCGCAAGAGGAGGGGGGACAGGCGTCTGACCCCCTATCCTTGAGACGCCCTAGTGGGAAGGCTGGTGAGAGCCAGTGGGCCGGGCCGGGCCCGGTGGTGCGGTGTTGAAGAGGCAACAATGGCGGCAGTGGCAGCGATGGGAACCTGGCTGGCCCTGACGGGAGCAGGCGGGATGGGGCCGAGCTGGCAGGACACGGCAGGATGACGGCCCCGGTGGGGAGGGCACCGAGAACCCCACCCCGCCCTGATGCTGAGAACCACCCCCGCACCGGCCAACACACACGTGGGGGCCACGGCAGGGGATGGCTCCCCGCTGCTCACCAGGCTGGCGAGCCATCCAGCCCGCCCCACGACACACACACACTGTTTCTTCCCCACACACGTGTCTCTCTCTATCCCCCTCTCCCTCCCGAGTTCTCTGGCTCTCAGGGCAGGCGGGGCCGTGCAACAAACAAAGGGAATGACCCCGCCCGTGCATGCATCTCACAGGGAACACAGTCAGCCAAGGAGGAAGGACGCGGCGGAGCCTCTGTGGCTTCACTCTTCTCCATTAATGATCCTTCTGCAGGTTCACCTACAGAAACTTTGTTACGACTTTTACTTCCTCTAGATAGTCAAGTTCGACTGTCTTCTCAGAGCTCCACCAGGGCAGTGGGCTGACCCAGTGGAGCCGATCCAAGGGCCTCACTAAACCATCCATTCAGTAGTAGCAACTGGCGCTGTGTACAAAGGGCAGGGACTTCACGCAAGCCTATGACCCTCACTTACTGGGAATTCCTCGTTCATGGGGAATAATTGCAATCCCCGATCCCCATCACCAATGAGGTTCAACAGGTTACCCACGTCTGCCACATAGGGTAGGCATATGCTGAGCCAGTCAGTGTAGCACGCATGCAGCCCAGGACATCTAAGGGCATCACAGACCTGTTATTGCTCAATCTCGGGTGGCTGAACGCCACTTCTCCCTCTAAGAAGTTGTGGGACGCCGACCGCTTGGGGGTCACGTAACTAGTTAGCATGCCAGAGTCTCGTTCGTTATCAGAATTAACCAGACAAATCACTCCACCAACTAAGGCCATGCACCACCACCCACGGTATTGAGAAAGAGCTAGCAATCTGTCAATCCTGTCTGTGTCCCAGCCGGGTGAGTTTTCCCATGTTGAGTCAAATTAAGCCGTAGGCTCCACTCCAGGTGGTGTCCTTCCACCAATTCCTTTAAGTTTCAGCTTTGCAACCATACTCCCCCCTGGAATCCAAAAACCCAAAGACTTTGGTTTCTTGGAAGCTACCCAGCGGGTCATGGAAATAACCCTGCCACATCACCAGTCGGCATCGTTAATGGTTGGAACTATGACGGTATCTGATCATCTTCGAACTTCCAACTTTCATTCTTAGTTAATGAAAACATTCTTGGCAAATGCTTTCACTCTGGTCCGAACTGCACCGGTCCAAGAATTTCACCTCTAGTGGTGCAATATGAATGCCCCCGGCTGTCCCTCTTAATCATGGCCTCAGTTTCGAAAAATAACAAAATAGAACCGCGGTCCTATTCCATCATTCCTATCTGCGGTATCCAGGCAGCTTGGGCTTGCTTTGAACACACTAACTTTTTCAAAGTAAACGCTTCAGGCCGCGGGACACTCAGCTAAGAACATCGAGGGGTTGCCGAGAGGCAAGGGGTGGGGACGGGCCATGGCTCATCCTCCCGCCCGCTCCCAAGATCCAACTACTAGCTTTTTAATTGCAGCAACATTAATATACGCTATTGGAGCTGGAATTACCGCGGCTGCTGGCACCAGACTTGCCCTCCAATGGATCCTCGTTAAAGGATTCAAAGTTGACTCATTCCAATTACAGGGCCTCAAAAGAGTCCTGTATTGCTATTTTTCATCACTACCTACCCGGGTCGGGAGTGGGTAATTTGTCCGCCTGCTGCCTTCCTTGAATGTGATAGCAGTTTCTCAGGCTCCCTCTCCAGAATGGAACCCTGATTCCCCATCACCCATGGTCACCATGGTAGGCACAGCAACTACCATCGAAAGTTGATAGGGCAGACGTTCGAATGGGTCATCGCTGTTACTGGGGGAGTGCGATTGGCCTGAGGTTATCTAGAGTCACCAAAGCCGGTGGCACCTGACCCCCTGGCCGGGACCAGAGAGGGGCTGACTGGGTTGGTTTTGATCTGATAAATGCATGCATCATCCCTGTGAAGGGGGTCAGTGCCCGTCGGCATGTATTTGTCCTAGAATTACCACAGTTTTCCAAGTAGGAGAGGAGCAAGTGACCAAAAGAACCATAACTGATTTAATGAGCCATTCACAGTTTCACTGTGCCGGCCCTGCGTACTTAGACATGTATGGCTTAATCTTTGAGACAAGCATACGGTTCTGGTAGGATCAACCATGTAGGTAGAAAGTGGCCTCCAGGCCTTGTGAGGATGAGCCCGGTGTCCCAGTCATGAAGATAGGCATGGCAGGGTGGGCAACCCGGAGTGTGGGAGGGAGGGAGCAGCGTGGGGCGGTGGGAGAGGGGTGGTGGTACGGTAAACTGGACATCCCATCCACCCACGACACAACACCCCCCGACGGGCTCACCACTCCTGACCCTTCGCGCCACGTGTGAGGAGGCAGACCGCCCGACCCGTGCACAGCAGCCGCGAGGGGCCAGCGGCCACTTGCACGCCGTGGGCACGGGGCAGCCCCGCGCGGTACCTGGAGTGGCTGACTGGCCTTCGGCGGGCCCGCGGCTCCCCCACCACCGCCGCCGTCGTGGCCAGCCCACGGAACCCTCTTCCTCGCATGAACTCCAGGCCAACCCCAAACCCTCAAGGCACACACGAGGCCCATGTGGGGTGCCGCCGAACTGGTCCCGAAGGCGCACGCCTGAGGACATGGACAACGGGCCAACCCGTGGCCAGCGGCGGCGCCCCACAAGGCGGAGCCGGGTTTGGTCCTAAACGGGGCCGCCACGGCCTAAGCCAGTGAGCCACTAAGGGAGAGAGGATCCACGGGTGGGGTGGAGGGCACAGACAGGCAAGGCCAGGGACCACGAGGACATGGGGACCCAGGATCTCACAGAGGGGCGGCTCGGGGAGAAACCTCAGGCACAGCTGGGCCACCAGGAAAACACGACCACTGGATTCCACTGCCACAGACACGAGGGAGGTCCCACGGTACCCCACCTAGGATGCCGGATGGCCCTCGGCACCCCCTGAGACCCACCTCACGAGCCCTGGGTCCCGCCATCAGGACCCCGAAGCGACCTCACCACAAACCCAACGCCAGGGCCACATTGCTCGTTTCTCTTCCAAACTCCATCCCAGTCAAGCTCTGGGAGACTGGCATGGCCCCCACTTGGGACGCTTCCCAGGGCCAGGCAGCCCAACCCCATGCCACGCAAATGCGGTCGTCGGCACTAGTCGCTTCTCCACAGGGGAGTGGGCAGAGATCCGGCTCACAGCAGAGCGGGTCACTCACTGGATGGAACACCGGGCACAGCCACCTCTTGCGCAGCCTCCCAACCTCTAGGATGCCGGACCGGCCCAGCAGGATCCTCCACCAACTCAGAAGGGGGAGACACGTGTCACATAGTAGGTGACGAGGCACCATCGGTCCCCACCGCAGAGGCCAGCAGAACCCTCGCCCTCCACCCCCACCCCATCGAGGGGGAAGGGGAAGAGGGTCCTCTGCAAGTGAGTCACTATGGCAGCACTACCATAATGCAGACGAGAGGTGGCAGGCCGGAGGATCCTGTAACCCAAAGGCACAACTCTTGGGTCGCTACAGAAGGCTTTCTCACCGAGTATGGGTCACACTCCCCACCTGCCAGTCGCCCCTCGTCGGGCCCACAGAGGCACTCAGGGACACCTGGGGAAGGGAGGGGGCTTGCAGTACCAAGAAAAATCTGCGTGCGGCAACCTTAAGCCTTCGCTGTCTGGGCAGGGACCTGGCCGCTGCGCGTGTACGCAATCCCCCAAGGGTCCCCCCGTCCACCTGCCTCCTTTCTCCCAGGCAGAGCACCTCCAAGTAAACCTACACACAACCTGTCGGAGGCCGAACAGTAGCCCCTTGGCGGCCTGCCGGTGCATGCATCACCTGCCCGAGCCCAACGCGATAGCTCACATGGCCCGCGCGCACCCGCCAGAGGGGAGCACGGGACCTGCGCTCGCCAGACCAGGTGACACCCTTCCCTGCGTGGGAGGGGTGCGTCTCACTCAACCGCCTCAACCCCCACACCAAAGAGCTCCCTCAGGACCCACTTGCAGACACAGTGGTGGCCACCGGAGGAGGGGTGCTGGGGGTGGGAACCACACACCACCGCTCGGCCTTGGGCACCTGAGGGATAAGCTGGGGGGGAATTGGGGGAGCTGGGCACGGTAGGCTCATGCCTGTCATCCCCGCACTTTGGGAGGCGAGGGAAGGTGGATCCCTCCATCCAAGCCTTGGCAACATGGTGAAATCTTGTCTTTAAAAAAATACAAAAACTGACTGGTTTCATAAGCTGGACTCAAAGTTAATAAATAGATAAATAGGCTGGGCACGGTGGCTAACGCCTGTAATCCCAGCATTTTGGGAGGCCGAGGGGGGCGAATCACGGGGATCAGGAGATCGAGACCATCCTGGCAGCCACAGGAACCCCGTCTCTACTCAAAATACAAAAAATTAGCCAGGCGTGGTGGCGGGCGCCTGTAGTCCCAGCTAATTTGGAGGCTGAGACAGGAGAATGGTGTGAACCTAGGAGGCAGAGCTTGCAGTGAGCTGACATTACGCCACTGCACTCCAGTCTGGGAAACAGAGTGAAACTCCGTCTCAAAAATAAATAATAATAATAAATAGATTAAAATTGAAAATTAAAAAAAAAGTAACTGGCCAGGCACAATTGCTCACGCCTGTCATCCCAGCACTTTGGGAGGCCGAGGTGAGCAGATCACCTGAGGTGGCCAGTTTGAGACCTGCCTGACCCACATAGAGAAATGCCATCTCTACTAACAATACAAAATCAGCCAAGTGTAGTGGCACATGCCTGTAATCCCAGCTACTCAGGAGGTTGAGGCAGGAAAATCGCTTGATCACGGGAGGTGGAGGTTGCAGTGAGCTGAGATGGTGCCATTGCACTCCAGCGTGGGCAACAAGAGTGAAATTCTGTCCCCCTCGAAAAAAAAATTAAGTGCTGTTTTCTGTTATTTTTACTTCCTACCCTGAGAGGAACATAATACAGCTGTTGTCTGTCTGCCTGCTTGCCTGTGACAGGGCCTCACTCTGTCTTTCACCCAAACTGGAGTGCAGTGACACCATTATGGCTCACTCACTGCATCCTCAAACTCTCCAGCGTTAGGTGATTCCTCAAGGGAGCCTACGGTCTCGGCCTCCCAAAGTGTTGGGGTTACAGACGTGAGCCACCAGCACCCGGCCTGAGTTAATACGTCTGGTCTAACTACGTCTTAACAACACACCCATGAAGAACTCAAGTCAAGAATCCGTAGGAGACTCAGCATTCTCTCCTGAAAGCAGTGAGGTGGAAGGCGGCCGTGTGTACCGAGCTCCTGGGGTTATAGGTGACCATGCATAGAGGAGAGATTTTCAATGTTTCCAGAGAGGTGCGAGCCACAGTCATTGGGGCATCCGAGCACGAGATGGGGTTTCTGACAGCGACTTAAGGGCCAGGAAGGGCCAGAAATTGCCAAGGCCCGTGTCCCAGGGTGGGGCCGATGGAACCCAAGGTTGAGGGAGTCAGCAGTCCGCAAAGAGAGAGCTCCAGCCCTAGGCCCCACTGTGCAGACCAAATCAGAAGGAAGAGAGTCCTTCGTCCTACATGCCACATCCCTCCACTGAACTTGGGATCAGATCCGTTTTCCAAACCTGAGGTGACTCTCACTTTGCAATGGATCACAAGGGGCCAGGCTTTCCAGAGTCAGCAGGGTAAAGAAGTCATTCTGGTTTGGCCTCCCCCAACCCCTGGTAACTGGTGAGTTTATTTTTTATTTTTATTTTTTTATTATTATTTTACTTTAAGTTTTAGGGTACATGTGCAGAATGTGCAGGTTAGTTACATATGTATACATGTGCCATGCTGTGCACTGCACCCACTAACTCGTCATCTAGCATTAGGTATGTCTCCCAATGCTATCCCTTCCCCCTCCCCCCACCCCACAACAGTTCCCAGAGTGTGAGGTTCCCCTTCCTGTGTCCATATGTTCTCATTGTTCAATTCCCACCTATGAGTGAGACTATGCGGTGTTTGGTTTTTTGTTCTTGTGATAGTTTACTGAGAATGATGATTTCCAATTTCATCCATGTCCCTGCAAAGGACATGAACTCATCCTTTTTTATGGCTTCATAGTATTCCATGGTGTATATGTGCCACATTTTCTTAATTCAGTCTATCATTGTTGGACATTTGGGTTGGTTCCAAGTCTTTGCTATTGTGAATAATGCTGCAATAAATATATGTGTTCATGTGTCTTTATAGCAGCATGATTTATAGTCCTTTGGGTATATGCCCAGGAATGGGATGGCTGGGTCAAATGTTATTTCTAGTTCTAGAGCCCTTTGCCATCCCCATCAAGCTACCAATGACTTTCTTCACAGAATTGGAAAAAACTACTTTAAAGTTCATATGGAACCAAAAAAGAGCCTGAATCACCAAGTCAATCGTTATCCAAAAGAACAAAGCTGGAAGCATCACACTACCTGACTTTAAACTATACTTCAAGGCTACAGTAACCAAAACAGCCTGGTCCTGGTACCAAAACAGAGATATAGATCAATGGAACAGAACAGAGCCCTCAGAAATAATGCCACATGTCTACAACTATCTGATCTTTGACATACCTGAGAAAAACAAGCAATGAAGAAAGGATTCCCTATTCAATAAATGGTGCTTGGAAAACTGGCTAGCCATATGTAGAAAGCTGAAACTGGATCCCTTCCTTACACCTTATATAAAAATCAATTCAAGATGGATTAAAGACTTAAATGTTAGACCTAAAACCATAAAAACCCTAGAAGAAAACCTAGGCATTACCATTCAGGACATAGTAATGGGCAAGGATTTCATGTGTAAAACACCAAAAGCAATGACGACAGAAGCCGAAATTGACAAATGGGACCTAATTAAACTAAAGAGCTTCTGCACAGCAAAAGAAACTACCATCAGAGTGAACAGGCAACCTACAAAACTGGTGAGTTTAAATGAGCCGTGGCTGGCCGGGCCGGAGCGGCTACGGGGGGAAGGAGGTTGGGCGGGTTGGGAGGTTGCCTGAGGCGTTGCAGAAAGTGGGTCTGTGCCTCGACGATGACGGTGCTGCAGGAACCCGTCCAGGCTGCTATGTGGCAAGCACTAAACCTGTATGCATACCAAGATGGGGTTTTCCTCACAGAACGCCTTTATGCAGAAGTACACTGAGAAGAAGCCTTATTTTTACTGGCAACCTGTTCTTAGCACCCGGGAAAGGCCTATAAAGCATATAGACTCCTGAAAGGACACAGTTGTACTACAACGCAATGCAAATACCTGCTTGCAAAGTGTTGTGTTGATCCCAGCAAGCTTGCAGAAGGGGAACAAATCTTATCCGGTGGAGTGTTTCATAAGCAGAAAATCCATGATGATATTGTTACTGAGTTTGGTGATTCAGCTTGCTTTCCCCTTCCATTATTCGGACATGTATATTGAAAGACAGATCGGCTTGCCAAAGGATCAGAATGCTACCAAAATAGCCTTAGTTTAAATCTTTTTTTCTGTTATCCCTTTGAATCGTTATGTGAAATAGTTGAAAAGCCAGATCCTGACCAAACAATTAAATTCAGGTCTTTACAGAACTTTAGCAACTGTCTGCCCAACTCTTGCACAACACAAGTACCTAATCATAGTTTGTGTCACAGACAGCCTGAGATCGTTCTTACAGAAACACCCCAGGACACAACTGAACTAAACAGATTGAATTTAGAATCTTCCAATTCAAAGTATTCTTTGAATACAGATTCCCCAGTATCTTCTATTGATTCAGCTGTAATTTCACCTGAAACTGTCCCACTGGGAACAGGAACTTCCATATTTTCTAAGCAGGTTCAAAATAAACCAAAAACTGGTCGAAGTTTATTAGGAGGACCAGCAGCTCTTAGTCCATTAACCCCAAGTATTGGGATTTTGCCATTAGAAACCCCAAGTCCTGGAGATGGATCCTATTTACAAAACTACACTAATACACCTTCTGAAATTGATGTGCCATCCACCAGAGCCCCTTCAAAAAAGTCTGTTGCCAGAATCGGCCAAACTGGAGCAAAGTCTGTCTTCTCACAGAGTGGAAATAGCCGAGAGGTAACCCCAATTCTTGCACAAACAGAAAGTTCTCATCCGTAAATAAATACAACACCTCAGATATTGAGCCCCACTATGATATCTCCCCCAAATGCACTGCATTGAAGAAGTTCACGACTCTTTACTAGTGACAGTTCCACAACCAAGGAGAATAGGAAGACATTAAAAATTAAGTTTCCACCTAAAATCCCAAACAGAAAAACAAAAAGTAAAACTAATGAAGGAGGAATAACTCAACCTAACATAAACGATAGCCTGGAAATTACAAAATTGGACTCTTTCATCATTCAGAAGGGAAAATATCCACAATCACACCTCAGATTCAGGCTTTTAATCTACAAAAAGCAGCAGCAGAAGGCTTGATGAGCCTTCTTCGTGAAAGGGGGAAAGGTTATTTAGCTTTGTGTTCATACCATTGCAAAGAAGCTGTGAATATTTTGAGCCATTTACCTTCTCACCACTACAATACTGGTTGGGTAATGTGCCAAATTGGAAGGGTCTATTTTGAACTTTCAGAGTACATGCAAGCTGAAAGAGTATTCTCAGAGGTTAGAAGGATTGAGAATTATAGAGTCGAAGGCATGGAAATCTACTCTACAACACTTTGGCAGCTTCAAAAAGATGTTACTCTTTCAGTTCTGTCAAAAGACTCCACAGACATGGATAAAAATTCGCCAGAGGCCTGGTGTGCTGCAGGGAAGTGTTTCAGTCTGCAATGGGAACAGGATATTGCAATTAAATTCTTCCAGAGAGCTATCCAAGTGGATCCAAATTATGCTTATGCCTATACTCTATTAGGGCAGGAGTTTGTCTTAATTGAAGAGATGGACAAAGCATTAGCTTGTTTTTGAAATTCTATCAGAGTCAATCCTAGACATTATAATGCATGGTAAGTGGTAATGAATTGTAAAGACAAAGTCTTGTTGATGGTGCTGGTAGTCACTAATTTTTCTTGTTAGATAGCTCTTTATTGTCATGAATTTGTTTACTAATACATAGGGATGGTACATACTGGTCAATAACTTCAAACTAACATGTTTTCTTATGAAATGTATGTCTTTAACAAACTCTTAAGTTAACTAATGATAATAGAATACCAGATACTTATACTCAACAGTTTCAGTCTTCTACCAAACTTTAGCAGATACCGTAGTTGTGTTTTGTTTGTTTGTTTGCTTGTTTAGTTTTGTTACTTGATTTCTTATTTTTTCTTTGAACACAGAAATGGTGATTGGGACAAAAAGTGCTTGGGAAATTGGAAAGGAATAGCATAAATCACTTATTGGATAATAGAAAAAAACACTGAAAAAATTCACTACTTGCTGCTTTTTGACAGTGTTCCAGTTTATTGAGTTACTATTAAGATCTTAGTGTGCCCTTTTATTTAGCAGTATCTCTGTTTTACTTTTTTATATTTGTGTATGAGTAGACAGATAGGAAATTACTACCCAGGTCATATTGTTATCAACTGAATAACATATGAAAAACTTTGGTCCTACATTTGCCTCAACACCATACTTACTGATGACATTTATTGTATTTTTCTGGAATGACTTAAAAGTTTAAATATCAAGAGAAGTCCAGGCATGGTGGCTCATGCCTCTTATCCCAGCACTTTGGGAGGCCAAGGCAGGTGGATCACAAGGTCAAGAGATTGAGATCATCCTGGCCAACATGGTGAAATCCCGTCTCTATTAAAAGTATAAAAATTAGCTGGGCATGGTGGCGGGTGACCGTAGTCCCAGCTACTCAGGATGCTGAGGCAGGAGAATCGCTTGAACCCCAGAAGTGGAGGTTGCAGTGAGCCAAGATTACACCATTGCCCTCCAGCCAGGGCGACAGAGCGAGACGCCATCTCAAGAAAAAAATTAAAAAATAAATAAAATAAGTAAATAAATAAATATCAAGAGAAAGTATAATTCTGAAGTCATAACTCTGTGGTAGTTTTTTTTTGTCAGATATGGTTATCTTTGGGGTTAATTATTATAGCGGTGGAGTTTTATCACTTGATTTGCTTCTCAATCTGAAGCAATACATTACTAAAATATTTTTTGATTTGTGAATATGTTGTTTAATGTATTGTATCTCATTTTACAGTAGTAGCTGCCGTGCCTGAAAGATTACCAAAAAAAATAGTGCTACCTTTTGCTGACAAATATAACAATCAACTTGCCAATACTGCCTTCTCTTCCAATAGCTATGTTCTCCGTAAAATTTTAAGAACTCAGTTCTTCATGAGACTTGTGTTGTTTTTGATTTTTTCTGAAGTCTGGTTGATCCCTGTGTTGTTCTTTTTTAAATGTGTATTTTCTGTTCAGCTATGTTGCAGGAGGCGGATTCTTAAAAAACTTAACCATATCAAAAATTGTGTTTATAGAAGGATTATGCAGATTGGCAAGCTTTTACTAGGAGGAGTTTAAATGCTGACGTATTTAGGTAACTCTAAATACTGAGCAACTTTATTCTAACTACAAAATAGATAGCCTTTCTTTTGTTTTCACTTTCACTATCATTAGCATCATGTTTAATACCTTTTCTTCATCTATAACACAATTATAATGATATATAAAGCCACTCTAATAAAGGAGATATATTGTGCTTTAAAAAAAAAGAAAAAAAGAAAAAAAAAGAAGTCGTTATGTGGCACACAATGAGATGTGACTCGAATCTAGAATCTCCAGTGAAAACCAATGAAACAGGGTCAAACCCCGTGTCTACTAAAAATAAAAAAATAAGCCAGGTGTGGTGGCGCTGAGGCAGGAGAATCGCTGGAACCCAGGAGGCAGAGGTTGCAGTGAGCTGAAATCACGCCACTGCACTCTAGCCAGGGGGTACAGAGCAAGACTCCATCTCAGAAACAAACAAACACACAAAGCCAATAAAAGTGTCTCACTCAACGTGTCAGGCTCAGGTCTCTTGACAGGATACATCCAGCACCTGGGGAAATATCGAGGGGTGGGCTGGAATCTATTTTGTGGCCTCAAGGAAGGTTTTGAGAGATAGTCCCACAAACGTGAAGGCCTAAGGAAGCCCCTCCACCCAAGAAGCGATATTCATTTGTATCCTGTAGCCACCCACGAGGGAGAATCAGGCTCTCTACAGAACCCGCAACCCCCACCCCACCACCCCGCCTCGTGAAATGAGTTCTTGCTCCATCAGGCTGTATTCACACCGTGTGGTTTTGTAACCTCCAGCACGTGTGCGTGGGTTGTGGAGTGGGATGGAGGCGGCTGTGGACAGAGGAGGGGATAAAGCAGCGGTGTCCCATGGGTGCCCGGTACGTGGGACGTGAGTGGGGTAGCTAGAGCCTAGGGAGCTCATCGCCTGTCAGGACGTTTTCCCTCCTGGTACCCTCTCTGACCTACGCTCCACATCTTTGCAGTTCAGTGGGGATCTTGTGGGTGGAAGTCACCATCCCTTTGGACTTTAGCCAAGGAAGGTCAGTCTCCCAAGAGTCTTTCTGGTGTCGGGGTCTTGGGCAGGCTCACAAGGATGCTGACGGTGATGGTGACAGTGATGTAAGTTGGAGGCCTCGGGCCAATGCAGAGGTATCCATTTGACCTCGGTGGGATAGGTCAGCTTTGTGGAGTCCCGTATGTCCTTCCAGAGACTCATCCAGGGCTAGCAAGCATGGTGCTGAGGATCCCAGCTCCCAGCAGAAGCACTTTTGTTCACACAGAATCCTGGGCAGGAACGTTCTCAGCAGGTTTAAGCCTCCTAGCCAAAAAGCCGAAGCCACTTCTGGGTTTTTTTTCGAAGAGCCAGTGGTTCCACAATGGGCCATGGGTAGTTGTGGAAATGGAGAGAAATGTGTGCAGATACATATTTGAGACAGAAGGGACAGGGCTCGGTCACAGTTCATGTAGGACACGAGCAGATGCACATTGAGAAAACGCTCCCAGCATCCTAGGTGAACAGATGTATGACTTTACGAGACAGTCGAGGGAGACACAACCCCAGATTTTAGGGTTGAATCTTTATTAATATGTAGTATCTATGAGGTATCTGAATCCAGAAATCAACTCGCCAGTTGCGTACAGCATTTTGCAGGGAGATCAAATCTGGGATGTCTAAAGTTAAGAATTCAGGCCATGGTAATGGATTAGATTAGATGTACTTGAACTTATTTTGCAAAGAAAGAGAGGGTGGGTGATAGCGAGAGCCAGAGAGCGAGCGAGAGAGAGAGAGGAGAGAGAGAGATAGAGAGACACAAAAATACACAAGAGAGAAAAACAGAAAGAGAGAGACAGACAGAGAAATACAGAGATTGACAGAGACAGAGAGAAACAGAAAGAGAGACAGAGACAGAAAGAGAGAGACAGAGAGAGAGAGAGAGAGACAGACAGGCAGAGAAAGAGAGTAAGACAGAAGGCAGACACACACACAGAGAGAGACAGAGACAGTTGGAGAGACAGAGAGAAAGAAAAAGAGAGACAGACAGAGAGAAAGACAGAGAGAAAAAGACAGAGACAGACAGAGGGAGAGAGAGAGAAACAGACAGAAAGTGAGAGACAGACAGAGAGAGAAACGGACAAGGATAGAGAGAGACAGACAGACAGAGAAAGATAGTAAGACAGAAGACAGACACAGAGAGAGAGAGACAGGCAGAGAAAGAGACAGAGAGACAGAGACAGAGAAACAGACAGGCAAAGAGAGAGAGAGAAAAAACAGACAGACAGAGAGAGAGAGAGAGACAAACGGACAGACAGACTGGGAGAGAGAGACAGAGACCAACAGACAGACAGACAGAGAAAGAGAATAAGACAGAAGACAGACACAGTGAGAGAGACAGAGAGAGACAGAGACAGCGAGACAGAGAAAGAAAGAGAGATACAGACAGACAAAGAGACAGACAGAGAAAGACAGAGATGGACAGAGAGAGACAGAGAGAAACAAAGGAGAGAGACAGAGAGAGAAAGAGAGAGAGACAGACAGACAGGCAGAGAAAGAGAGTAACACAGAAGACAGACACAGTGAGACAGACAGGCAGAGAGAGACAGACAGAGACAGGGAGAAAGAAAGAGAGAGACACACAGAGATGGAGAGAGAGAGACAGAGAGAAACAGACAGAGAGACAGAGACAGAGAGAGACAGGGAGAAACAGACACACAGGGAGAGAGAGAGAGACAGAGACAGACAGGCAGAGATAGAGAGAGACAGACAGATAGGCAGAGAAAAGGAGTAAGACAGAAGACAGACACAGTGAGAGAGACAGGCAGAGAGAGAAAGACAGAGAGAGAGAAGACAGAGAAAGAGAGAGACAGAAACAAAGAGTCACAGAGAGGAGGAGGAAGGGCATGCTAAGGAAATAATTACACATATTTTATAACGCTTTTGATCCCATAAACGGTGGCCGGGGTGTGCTTTGAAAACAACAACAGCAACAAGAGCAGCAACAGCAACAAGAGCAGCAGCAGCATTCACTTACGGATTTCTAGAAAATAAGATGTTCTGAAGTATAGTAAACATCAACCGGCTCTCACTACACGTTGAGAGATTCACAAAAGCGCTAGTTAACAACAGGAGAAAACAGCAGCTAACACGTCCTGGGGAAAATATACGTCTTCCTGAAAACTGGGGATTTCTACTTCACCTGAAAATAAATACATATGAAAAAGGAAAAATATGAACAAAACAAAACAAGCCAAAAAACACGGGACAAGGCACCATCCCTGGAAATCTTAAGTGAGCAAAGTACTAGTTTTCAGAAAGCGATTTTATTTTGGGCGAATACTAAGAAGGCCCAGACTAGAGCTGTGACACCCTTCCCATTGTGAAACTATGCTGGCCAGAGGGCAGAGAAACTAAAACATCATGATAAAAGGTAATAGAGACCCAGCCAGGGGGAAGCTTTCCTAGGGAGGGAGGCTTGAGAAGGGAAGCGGGGGGAAAACTCCAAAACTGCAGACCCGCCCGCTTGCCCACGCGGGTCAAGGGTTATGCCATCGGCCCAAGCTGCCTCTGGGGAAGTGGGACCGTGCCACACCCATCTTCAAAAACGGTGGCCACTGAGGGAGGACAGAGGCCCACCGATGCAAATGTCAGCCTGGCAAGAATGAGATCCCCAGCAAGTGCTGGGGGAAGGGGAGAGAAGACAGAGGCACACCGGGATGGCTCCGGAAGGTTTCCAAGCAGGCTGTTGGGAGGCGGGGGGTGGGGGGTTTGGGGGGAACCCACCTAACTGACTCACTAAATGAAGGTAAAGGGACGTGGGTAGTGGGGGGAGGTGGGGGGCAACTTGAAAATTAAACTGACCCGTCCTAAAACCCAAGTAGAAGAGTCTATGTGCATGAAAGAAACCAACACACAAAGAAAACTAAATAGCTGATCAAAGGACAATAGGGCCCCCGCCAGTGCTGAGGTTCCCTAGGCAATGAGGGAGAGAAGGAGGGGCCTCCAGAAGGGAGAGAGAGAAACCCGTTGCCCCAGGATCGGTGAAGTGGGCGAGACCTCCCTCCAGGTCACCTCGACTTTCAATAACAGTTGCCGCTAAGTGATGCCCGAAGACAACCAATGCCTGCAAGTGTCAGTCAGCACGGAAAAGAATGCATTTATTTATTTATTTATTTATTTATTTATTTATTTATTTACAGAGTCTCACTCACTCTACAGCCCGGGCTGTAGTGCAGTGGCATGATCTCGGCTCACTGCAGCCTCCGCCTCCCAGGTTCAAGTGATTCTCCCGCCTCAGCCTCCCGAGTAGCTGGCATTACAGGCGCCTGCCCCACTGCGCCTGACTCTGTTTAGTATTTTTAGTAGAGTCAGGGTTTCGCCATGTTGGCAAGGCTGGTCTCGAACTCACAATCTCAGGTGATCCACCAGCCTCGGCCTCCCAAAGTGCTGGGATGACAGACGTGAGCCACCGCACCCGGCCTTAACCATGTATTTTTAAGTCAAGGAGCTTATCAGGGAAATACGAGAAGTAGGGAGGCCACACGTGACGGAGAGAAAAGTTTGAAAATACCCCTTCCATCCAAGTGGGGACCTGGCCTCGACCTACCAAAATCATACACTGAGTGGTGAAGCCTAGCAAGGCCCATCTGTCTATATTCCTCTCGGCCTCTCTAAGCAGGTGTTTCTCACTTTCATGGAAGGTTCAGGGCCCTCCCCGGCAAAGGGAGTCTGACAGACTGACAGAGAAAGAGACAGGCATAGAAAGACAGAGATGGACAGAGAGAGACAGAGAGAAACAGATAGGGAGGGAGAGAGATAGAGAAAGAGAGAGAAACAGACAGACACGAAGAGACAGATAGAGAGAGACAGAGAGAAACAGAAAGAGAGAGAGACGGAGAGAGAGAGAGAAAGGGAGGGAGAGGGAGACAGACAGGCAGAGAAAGAGAGTAAGACAGAAGACAGACACAGTGAGAGAGACAGGCAGAGAGAGACAGACAGAGGCAGAGAGAAAGAAAGAGAGAGACAGAAAGAGAAAGAGACAGAGATGGACAGAGAGAAACAGAGAGAGATAGAGAAAGAGAGAGAAACAGACAGGGAGGGAGAGAGACAGAGAGAGATAAAGACAGACAGAGAAAGACAGAGACAGAGAGAAACAGACAGAAAGAGAGAAAGACGGAGAGAGAGAGTGATAGAGAGAGAGAGAAACAGAAAGAGAGGTGGAGAGAGAGACCAAAAGACAGACAGGCAGAGAAAGAGAGTAACACAGAAAACAGACACAGTGAGAGAGACAGGCAGAGGGAGAAAGAGACAGAGACAGACAGAGAAAGAGATGGACAGAGAGAAACAGCAGGAGAGAGAGACAGAGAGAGCGAGAGAGACAGAGAGAGAGAAACAGACAGGGAGGGAGAGAGACAGAGAGAGAGAGACAGATAGACAGGCAGAGAAAGAGAGTAAGACAAAAGATAGGCACAGAGAGAGAGAGAGAGAAAGAGAGAGAGGAAAGAAATAGAGAGACAGGCCTGGTGAGGTGGCTCACTCCTGCCATCCCAGCACTTTGGGAGGTCGAGGCGGGCAGATCAGGAGGTCAGGAGATCGAGACCATACTGGCTAACACTGTGAAATCCCGTCTCTACTAAAAATACAAAAAATTAGCCAGGCGTGGTGGCAGGCACCTCTAGTCCCAGCTTCTCAGGAGGCTGAGGCAGGAGAATGGCGTGAACCTGGGAGGTGGAGCTTGCAGTGAGCCAAGATGGCGCCACTACACTCCAGCCTGGGTGACACAGTGAGACTCCGTCTGAAAAAAAAAAAGAGAGAGACAGACAGAGACAGACAGAGAGAAACAGACAGAAAGAGAGAGAGAGACAGAGAGAAAGAGAGAAACAGAAAGGCAGGGAGAGAGAGAGACAGAGAGAAAGAGAGAAACAGAAAGGCAGGGAGAGAGAGAGACAGACAGGCAGAGAAAGAGAGTAAGACAGAAGACAGACACAGTGAGAAAGACAAGCAGAGAGAGACAGACAGAGGCAGAGAGAAAGAAAGAGAGAGACAGACAGAGATGGAGAGAGAGAGACAGAAAGAAACAGACAGAAAGAGAGAGAGACAGAGAGAGTGAGAGAGAGAGAAAGAAAGGGAGGGAGAGGGACAGACAGAGAGAGAGACAGACGGGTAGAGAGAGTAAGATAGAAGATAAGCACAGAGAGAGAGACAGAGAGAGGGTGAGAGAGACAGACAGAGAGACTCAGAAAATGAAGGAGACAGACAGACAGAGAAAAACAGACACAGACAGAGAGACAGAGAGAAACAGAGACAGAGAGAGACAGAGAGAAACAGACAGAGAGAGAGAGAGACAGGCAGAGAAAGAGAGTAGACAGAAGATAGACACAGTGAGACAGGCAGAGAGAGAGAGAGAGAGACAGAGAGAAAGAAAGAGACAAACAGACAGAGAGAGAAAGAGACAGATAGAGAAATACAGAGACAGACAGAGAGAGTCAGAGAGAAACAGACAGAAAGAGAGAAGGTCCTAGCCCAGTAGCGATACAGTGCCTTTTCTTTCATTTTCTCGTTCTTTTCTGGTTTTCTTTTCTTTTCTTTTTTCTTTTCTTTCTTTCTTTGTCTCTAATTACTTATTTAGAGACCGAATCTCACTCTGTCACCCAGGCTGTAGTGCAGTGGCGCCATCCCGGGTCACTGTAACCTCTGCTTGCCAAGTTCAAGCTATTCTCCCGCCTCAATCTCCCGAGGAGCTGGGATTACAGCTGCCTGCCCTACAGCGCCTGACTCAGTTCCGTATTTTCAGTAGAGACGGGGTCTCACCATGTTGGCTAGGCTGGCCTTGAACTCCTGATCTCGTGACCCACCCACCTCAGCCTCCCAAAGTGCTGGGAGGACAGACGTGAGCCACTGCATTCAGTGTACAGTGACATTTCTTAGAAATCACTCATGGGAACACACACTTATAGGTGATGTGTAGAGATTTTATTTATTTATTTATTTATTTATTTATTTTTTGCACAGGAAGGTGGGGGGACGGAGTTTTGCTCTTGCTGCCCAGTCTAGAATGCAATGACATAGGGGACTCAAGGAGTCAAACTATGGCAGAGAGGACACGTCATTCTGAGTGTAAGGGCCGCAGCGAAAATTGGCAGGGCCCGCACTTTTAAAGGCTGAAATCCCGGCGGCTCAGGCCTGTCATCCCAGCAGTTTGGGAGGCCCAGGAGGGTGGATCACTTGAGGTCAGGGGTTCAATACCAACGTGACCAACATGGAGAATCCCCGTCTCTACTAAAAATAGAAAAATTAGCCAGCTGTGGTGGTGCGTCCCTGTAATCCCAGCTACTGAAGAGGAATCACTGGAACCCGGGAAGCAGAGGTTTCAGTGAGCCGAGAGAGCGCCACTGCACCGCAGCCTGGGTGACAGAGTGAGAGAGACTCAGTCCAAAAGAAAGAAAAGAAGAAAAAGAAAGAACAGGCCCAAATACTGCATTGTCGCTGAATGTTCCCCTAAAAGGCCGGAAACCCCCTGACTCACGTCAAGGAAGTAGTGTTTCATTTCAATTCTCTCTCTCTCTTTCCCTCTCTCCCTCTCTCTCTTTCTCCCTCTCTCTCTCTTTCTCCCCTAACTTTCATTTCTTGTTCAAGCATACATGTGCAAGATTGTTACATAGGTAAACTTCTGACAGGGGGGTTCAGTGTGCATATGATTTCATCACCCGGACACTCAGCACAGTACTCGACAGTTTTCATGTTTTGTTCTGTTTTGGTTTCTCCTGAAGCTGTCCCTCCTTCCACCCCTCCTCCCTCAAGTAGGCTCCCGTGTCTCTCGTCCCCCTCGTTCCGCCCACACAGAACTCTCATCTATAAGTTCCCACTTATGGATGAGAACACGCGGTATTTGGCTGATTGTTGCTTTCATCTTCGGTGGTGGTAGTGAAAGAGGCATGACACTAAATCGACCCTTATGATGCTCCCCTCCGTCCCCACCCCGCAGCCCCTCGCCACACACACCCTCATTCCTGCACCCCCTTCTCAAATGCTGGAAAGGAACAAAGACAGAAATTAAAGAGGTCAGCCTCCAAGGTGGTGGAGTCAGGGGATGTCAAAGGGTGAGCAAGCAATGGGGGTCGGGGGATGTCTTGGCTGAGCTTGTAACAATATGGGACCGAGTTTCCAGCCCCACCACACCCCCTAATCCTCAGCCGCAGCCAGCCTCTGGGTGGGGTTGCTCTTGTAAAAGGTTCTGAATGGAGAGAAGCCCAAGGCAATGGAAGGCATCAGCTCCAACTACAGGAAGGGAACAGGGCTTTGTGCATTTGAATGGGGCTTTGGAAGGCAGTGCTGAGGCTTACAAAGTGATGCACCTCACCTCGCCTTGCCTCGACCAGAGCAAGACTTAGTCTCAAAATCAATTACTCAATCAATAATAAAAAATTCATCAATGAAAGAAAGAAAGATAGAAAGAAAAAGAAAGAAAGAAAGAAAGAAAAAAGAAAGAAAGAAAGAAAGAAAGAGAGAAAGAAAGAAAGAAAGAAAGAGAGAAAGAAAGAATCAGTACAGCGGTTGTGGTCGTGAATCATTCCCTGGAGTCCAGGCGCAGTGGCTCACGCCCATCAGGCCAGCACTTTGAGACGCCGGGTCAGGAGGTTTGCAACAAAATGAAGGGACCCTCTCTGTGGAAAAACATTTAAAAATGAAGGCCAGGAGCAGTGGCCCACGCTTGCCATCCCAGAACTTTGGGAGGACGGGGAGGGTGGATCATCTGAGGTCGGGAGTTTGAGACCAGCCTGACCAACATGGAGAAGCCCCGTCTCTACTAACAATACAAAATCAGCCAGACGTGGTGGCTCATGCCTACAATCCCAGCTACTCGGGAGGCTGATGCAGGAGAATTGCTTGAACCCAGGAGGGAGAGGTTGCCGTGGGCCAAGATCACGCCATTGCACTCAAGTCTGGGCAACAAGAGAGAAACTCTGTCTCAGGAAAATAAATAAATAAATAAAAATGATCTGGGCACAGTGGCACATGCCTGTGGTCCCAGGTACTCTACTCTGGAGGCTGAGGTGGAAGGATCGCTTGAGTCCAGGAGCATCCAAGCTGCAGTGAGTGAGTTAAGATGGCACCACTGCCAGGGTGACAGAGTGAGATGCTGTCTCTAAATCAGTCAATCAATAAATCAGATCACTGGAAGGTGCTGTCTGTGTCTTACTTTCAAAGCTTGTCTCTTTAGGCCAAGCAGGCATGGTACCTCACGCCATTAATCCCACCACTTTGGGAAGCTGAGGCAGGAGGAAAGAAGAAAGGGAGGAAGGGAGGAAAGAAGAAAGGCAGGAAGGCAGTCAGGCAGGAAAGAAAGAAAGAGAGAGAAAGAAAGAAAGAAAGAAACAAACAAAGGGAGGGAGAAGAAGAGAGAAGAAAAAAGAAGAAAAGAGAAGAAAAGAAAAGAAAAGAAAAAGAAAAGAAAAGAAAAGAAAAGAAAACGGGGAGGGGCATATCTCCTTGACTGGTGACTGCCCAGGATACAGCTGATTGAAGCCTCGACCTGTGGGGCCTCAAGTGATCTTCTCCTTATCTCAGCCTCCCAAGTAGCTGTGAATACAGGTGGGTATCAGCATGCACAACTCATCTTATAATAATATTATGATTATTACTGAGACAGAGTCTCGCTCTGTCTCAATAATTGCCATGGCACGATCTCAGCTTATTGCAACCTCAGCCTCCCTGGCTCAAGAAACTGTCCCACCTCAGTCTCCTGAGTAGTTATGGTTGCAAGCCTATACCACCAGGCCTGGCTAATTGTTCTATTTTTCATACAGATGGGGTTTCACCATGTTGGCCAGCCTGGTCTTGAACTCCTGACCTCAAGTGATCCACCCTCCTTGGCCTCCCAAAGTGCTGGAATGACAGGCGTGAGCCACTGTGCCCGGCCCAGATAATCTTTTTAATAAGCTGTAGAGAAGGGGTTTCATCAGCTGCCGGGTGGAGGATGGGGTGGGTTTTACTCAGACTGCATACTGTGAAAAGGGTAAATTAGTGTGGTTTGTGAACTAGATGTGGAAATTGTGTGTGTGCATGTGAGAGAGAGACCAATCCCACCATGAGGATCCGGAAATGGTGTTTGATTTGGGTCCTTGTCTAGTCACCTCTCTGTCAGTAGATGACTGAGGATTCCACAAATGAAGGTCAGCAGTATCTATTGAGCTCTTTCTCCCTCTCCTGGGTCTTATCTGTGTGGTGGAGAAAGGGAAGAAAAGAGGTTCTGATGGGAAGTTGTCTTCATGCCTGAGGAAGCTGAAGGCAGGCTGACGAGAAGGAGGGCATCCTATGTGACATTCCCATACCTGTGGACCCTTTACAATGCTGGGGCTGCCAGTCCACCCTGTACAACCCACCCCCAAGAACATCACGGTCCAGGATGGTCCAGTCTCATCCCATCCGGCCCTCCTGGGGCAGCTGGTGGAAGTCTTCGCTGGAGGATTTGAAAGCAGAGTCAACGCGGTTCCTTTGGGGTCCCCGGGCAAAGGCCAGCCAGGGGACGGTGGCGGGACATGAAGGGGGGTGGGGCATCAGCCTCAGAGCTCCCTGGAAGTTGGCAGGCAGCTGGTGGGGGACGCTGAGCCAGAGACGTCTGGCAGCATATAGATCTTGAAGCTGTGTCAGTCCTCTCCCATACCTCTCCCATGGAAAATCCCACGGCGGCGGTGACAGCCTTGGCTGGGGGAGAAGCAGTGACAAGGGGGAGAGGGAAGGAGGCCCTAGGGAGGATTTAGCACCGAAAACCCATCCAGCCAAGCTCCCTCCCTCCTATCAGGTCCAAGGTACATCCTGGGAGGTGTCAAGAGAAACGTTCACTCCATGCTTTTTGTCTTTCTCTTTATTTTTTCATCTTTTCAATTTTACGAGAGATGCTCATTTCAACAACCAGACGGTGGATGTGAGGGGAGAAGTGTCAAGGCCAGGAGTTTGAGACCAGCTTGAGCAACTGAGCAACACAAGTAGGAGAACCCAACTGAAAAAAATGAAAAAAAGAAGGAGGAGGAGGAGGAAAGAAAAGAAAAGAAAAGAAAAAAAAGAAAAGAAAAAAAAAAAGAAAAGAAAAGAAAAAAAGAAAAGAAAAGAACAGAAGAGAGAAAAACAAGCACCAAGAAAGTTAAAATTCTCCAATGGTGCAGGCACAAAAAAGAGTGATTTCACATCTTTTCCCACAACATGGATAGAGCTGGAAGCAAGTATGTACCCAGTGAACTGCCTTCTACTTACAAGTGGGAGGTAAACAGTAGGTACGCACACGGTCATCAAGATGGAAATAACAGACACTCCAAAAGGGGGGAGGAGTGTAAGAGGGGGACTAGGGATTAATAAATCGCCCCTCGGAGACAACGTTCGCCACGTGGGTATCGGATACACTGGAGGTCCACTTCTACATCTGGAGGCAGTAGTATGCCAATCTAACAAACAAGCATGTACACCCCCTGTCTGTAAAATACCAAAACAAGGACGACAGCACCACCAGCAGAGGCAGCAACAACAACAACAACAACAGAACAGAAGCTGGAACACAAAATCACCACCACCACCACCACAATCACCAGTTGGGGATTAAGGGAGGGTGGCCGCGCTCGAGGCCCTCAAGCTCAGTCCCCTCGGGTTTAAAAAAGAAAACAGCAGACTCATTCCTGTCTGTAGGCAGGAAAAATCCAATCAAAGTGCTCTGTTGCTAGAAAGGGAAGTAGAATAAGGAGAAGGGCTTATTGATCTTCTTGTGATCTATCGAGACCATACATGTAGGAAAAAATTAAATACAGACAGCAACACTTTCTACATTGTTGAAAAGCATTGGAGATCAGGCGCACCACACTTGATGGGGCTTGTGCCACTAGAAAGAAAAGGCAGGCCAGGCACGGTGGCTCACGCCTGTCATCCCAGCACTTTAGGAGGCCGAGGCGGGTGGATCACGAGTCAGGAGATAGGGACCATCCTGGCTAACACGGTGAAACCCCGTCTCTACTAAAAATACAAAAAATTAGCCAGGGCTGGTGTGGGCGCCTGTAGTCCCAGCTACCCAGGAGGCTGAGGCAGAAGGATGGCGTGAACTCGGGAGGTGGAGCTTGAAGTGAGACGAGATAGCGCCACTACACTCTGGCCTGAGTGAAAGAGTGAGACTCCGTCTCAAAAAAAAAAAAAAAAAAGCCAGGCATAGTGCTGCATGCCTGTAGTCCCAGCTACTCAGGAGGCTGTGGTAGAACAATCACTTGACCCAGCAGTTTGAGGCTGCAGTGAGCTATGGTCATGCCACTGCACTCTGGCCTGAGTGACAGAGTGAAACCCCATCTCAAAACAAAGAACAACCAAAAAGCTACAGGCATACTCAGAGAGTGTGGGTTTGGTTCCAGACAACCACAATAAGGCAAATGTTACAATCAAGGTAGTTGCATAAACATTTAGTTTCCCAGTGCTTATAAAAGTTATGCTTAAACTATGTTGTAGTCTAATGAGTATTTAATAATTAATTATTAATTAATTAATTAATTAGTAATCGCATTATGTCTAAAAAACTATGTACATACCTTAAAATACCTCATTGCTGAAAAATACTAATGAATATCTGAGCCTTACCAAGTCATAATCTTTTTCCTGGTGAATGAAGGGGTGGCCTGCCCCTCCACACTTGTGGGTGTTTCTAGTCAGGTTGGACGAGAGCCTGAGAAAATAAGTAAGACACAGAGACAAAGTGAAGAGAAACAACAGTAGGCCCAGGGGACCGGTGATCAGCATACCAAGGACTTGCAAAGGCACCGGCCTCTGATTTTTTATTGGTTATTATTTTCATTATTTCAGCAAAAAGGAATGCAGTAGGAGAGCAGGGTGATAATAAGGAGAAGGTTAGCAAAAAACATGTGAGCAAAAAAATCTATGTCATAATTAAGTTCAAGGGAAGGTACTATGACTGGACGTCCATGTAAGCCAGATTTATGTTTCTCTCCACCCAAACATCTCAGTGGAGTAAAGAATAATAAAGAGCATTACTGCAAACATGTCTCACCTCCCATCATATGGCGGCTTTTCTCCTCTCTCAGAATTGAACAAATGTACAATCGGGTTTTATACTGAGACATTTAGTTCTCAGGGGCCGGCAGGAGACAGTGGCCTTCCTCTATCTCAACTGTAAGAGGCTTTCCTCTTTTACTAATCCACCTCAGCACAGACCTTTTATGGGTGTCAGGCTGGGGGACAGTCAGGTCTTTCTCATCCCAAGAGGCCATATTTCAGACTATCACATGGGAAGAAACCTTGGATAATACCCCGCTTTCAAGGGCAGAAGTCCCTGTGGCTTTCCGCAGTGCATTGTGCCCCTCGTTTATTGAGACTAGAGAATGGCGATGACTTTTACCAAGAATACTGCTTGTAAACATTTTGTTAACAAGGCAAGCTCTACACAGCTCTAGATCCCTTAAACCTTGATTTCATACAACAAATGTTTTTGTGAGCTCCAGGTTGGGTCAGAGTGGCTGGGGCAAAGTGGCTGGGGCAAAGCTACAAATTAACAACATCTCAGCAAGGCAATAGTTTAAAGTACAAGTCTTTCTCAAAATGGAGTCTCTTATGTCTTTCCTTTCTATATAGACACAGTAATAGTCTGATCTCTCCTTTCTCTACAGTGAGGGTCTTGTCTCTATGTTGATGGCTGCTGACTGAGCAGTGTGGGGATTGGGTGCCTGTGTCAATTTCTTAAAACAATGAAGTTTGTTCCTTTCACAAAAGATTTCCCTGTAGCATGTGATGCTGTTTGATAGCATTTTATCCACAGTAGAACTTCCTTCAAAATTGGAATAAACCCTCTCAAACCCTTCTGCTGCTTTATCAACTAGGTTTATGGAATATTCTAAATCCTTTGTTGTTATTTCAACAATGTTCATAACGTCTCCACCTGGATTAGATTCCATCTCAAGAAAATATTTTCTTTGCTCATCCATAAGAAGCAACTTCCCACTTGTTCAAGTTTCATCGTGAGTTTACAGCAATTTAACCTCATCTTAAGGCCCTAATTCTAATTCTGATTGTCTTGCGATTTCTACCACATCTGTAGGGACTTCCTCCACTGATATCCTGAGCCCTCAAAGTCTTCCATGAGGGCTGGAATGAACTTCTTCCAAACTCCTGTTAATGTTGATATTTCAACCTCCTCCCATCAATCACAAATGTCCTTAATGGCATTTCCTATTCAATCACATGAAGAGGTTCAAATATCATGAAGGGATTAATGGTGAAACCTTTCCAAAAGGTTTTCAATTCAGTTTATCCAGATTCATCAAAGAAATTACTATCTATGACAGCTATACCTTTACAAAATGCATTCATTATTTAACAAAAACACTTGAAAGTCAAAACCACTCCTTGATCCACAGGCTGAAGGATAGATATTGTATTAGCAGCCATGAAAATAATGTCAATTTCCATGTATATCTCCATCTAAGATTCTGGGTAGCTAGGTGAATTGTCAATAAGCAGCAATCTTTTTTCCTTTTTTCTTTTCTCTCCTTATTATTATTATTTTTTTTACCTTTATGTAGTTGACGTCTTTTTGCCCAGGCTGTAGGGCAGTGTCATGGTCTTGGCTCACTGCAACCTTTGCCTCCAGGGTTCAAGCCATTCTTCTGCATCAGCCTCCCAGGTAGCTGAAATTACAGGTACCACCACCATGCCTGGCTAATTTTTTTGTATTTTTATTAGAGACAGGGTTTCATCACTTTCGCCAGGCTGGTCTTGAACTCCTGACCTCAGGTGATCCACCCACCTCGGCCTCCCAAAGTGCAGGTATTACAGGTGTGAGCCACTGTGCCTGGCCAAGCAGCAATCCCTTTAAAGGAATCGTTTTTTTGTTTTGTTTTGTTTTGTTTTGTTTTTGGTTGTTTTTGTTTTTGTTCCTGAGCAGTAGGTCCCAACAGTGGGATTAAAATATTCAGTAAACCATGCTGTTAATAGATGTGTTGTCACTCAGACTGTGATGTTCCATTTCTAGAGCATGGAAAGAATAGATTTTGCATAATTCTTAAGGGACTTGAGATTTTCAGAGTGGTCAATGAGCATTCGCTGTAACTTAAAGTCACCAACTGCAGTGGTCCCCAAAGAGAGTCAGCCCATCCTTTGATTTTTGAAGCCAAGTGTTTACGTCTCTCTAGCAATGAAAATTTTACATCTTCACTAAGCTTAATCATTTCTAGCTCTGGACTTAAAGTGAGAGACATGCAATTCTTCCTTTAATTTGAGCTCTTTGAGGCAACTGTGATTACTAATTAACACCCCCAGCAGGTGTCATCCTCCTCCCTCCTCAATCGAGTTCACCCACACCAGGGCATGGGGAACAGGGCTTCCCGCACCCCACATGCCCTGCACGCCTGGGGCTCTCCCACAGGGGGCTTTCGTGAGCTAGGCAGCAAGGGCCATCCCCCCTCTCCAGCCCAGCCAGGCTGCTCAGGCAGAAGGAATATCTCAACCTGCCCTGGCTCACGGGGATTTTGTGTTCACTGCCCTGGCTCCTCTGGAAGTAGGACGGTCCCACCGTCAGACTCCTCGGTGGCCTCTTCACCCCAACAAATGCCAGAAGGACCAGGACCCACAGCATGGTGGCCTGCTAGGTGTGTGCTCAGTGGGACAGCTTGGGCCCCCTCAAGCTGAGTCACAGGGGCAAGGTGTGTTTGCACCACCCATGTCTCACCAGAGTCCGCAGAGGGGCTGGAGCCCCAGGTCGCCAGGGCGGCATGGGAAACTGAAGATGGGGCACCTCCACTTCAAAAGCTCGTAACCCCGGAGGCCTCCACGTCAAGCACATATGCAAGCCATCCAGGTGCCTCCCAACCACTCCAGGAGCCTGGGCACTCATCTACACTCACCCCCAGCTAGTTAGACGAGCTCCTGTCAACCCCAGAGTTTCAGCAAAAGGCACAAACTTTCCTAGATCCAGCGTCATTGGGGGATCTGAAGGACGTGGAAGAGCCCACTCCGCTGGAACCACTCCTCAGTCAGGAAGAACATTGGGTTCTGCTGGAGGAGCTTTAGGATGCAGGGTTGGGGCGGGGTAGGGGCAGGGTGGCAGCCTCTCTTTCAAGGTGAATCTTTGACTCGGTATGGAGAGGCATGTCTTCCCTTCCAGCTGACCTGCCTAGGATCCCTGAGTTCCAGGTCCTGTGAGAGATTCCACTCAGAGGAGGGCTGTCATTCTTTCCTGAGCATCCAGGGGATCCCAGGTCCCATTCAGGTACCGGGAGGCGGAATGTCTACTGCTCATGCATGGGTTAACAGGCGGTAGCCTAGTTTTTCCAACTAGCCTAGGCAGAGCTCTCATCACTTCTTTCTTGCCCCCCACCACGTTCTTCAGTAGGGTGGGCGGAGACCTCCATCCCAGGAAACACTGGCCTGGGCAGGCACCAGGCCTACACTTCTTTCCACGTCTCACCACCTCTGCCTCCCTGCCCCACCGTCACTCGCCTACCCTTGTCCTGCCAGCTTGCTCGGCATCACCCTGGAGCGCCTGACAGCTTAATGCAAACCCAAGACCCCGCACAAACCAGGGTGCTGCCCTTTCTACGTGGGAGGGAACTCAGGAAGAGATGGGCAGAGGAATGGAGACAGACAGGGAGGGTGTGATGGAGGGAGGAAAGAATCGATGGACCCAGGGAACTTGGAAGGGATGGAGGGAGAGAGGGAGGGAGAGACAGAAGGAGGGAGGGAGGAAGGAAGGAACTGAAGGAGGGACAGAGGGAAAGAGGGAGAGAGGGAGCAGAAATAGAGAGAGGAATGCAGAGAGAAAAGCAGTCTTCTGCCTCCAGGACCATCAGGACCTCGTACTCCGGGAAAATGTTGGGTGCCAAGTGCAGGCAAAGTGCTCAGCCCACAGCCGCGTTGGCCTGCAGGACTCTCATCGGCCCTCCGGATCGCCAGCCTGGGTTACTTCATCCGGGAGTGATTCAGGCGAATTTCGTCTCCCAAGGAATGAGCGAATTGCCCAGAGAATTATGAGCCGAGATTCCGACGATTGTCTCTTTTTCATCCACATGCTTCACAGATGAGATAGCCCCATGTTGAGCATGCAACAGAGTAAGAGGCGGATAGTCCCGTCCACACAGAAGTCACACTCAGGCCGACTGAAGCCTGATTTCAGGTTCCACGTTCCTTTGCCTTCTGCAAAGGGGCCTGTTGCTCATGAGTCTCTGGCCCCCAAAAGCGTGACCATGTTGACTGTTTCCCCAGCTCTGTGGGGACATAGAAACCTCCAGAGAAGCATGGAAAAGCAGCATCATGTCTTTGTTGCCCTTTCCAGTTTCCTGTTTGGAAACAGGCCATAGTGGAGACTCCCCATGTTGCAGGAAACAGGAATCCATAGTCAGGCCGTGATGGACCAGGCGTTTTTTCTCTCTGTAGTTTCGCTCTCGTTTTCTACATAAAAATGAACGAGATCCATAAGGAATAACGAAAGGATTTATAGTACACAAGTCTTGACAACTGTTACATTCCACTTTGAAATCACTCTGAGGTGAAAAAGCAATTTTCCAAGATTTAAAGGAAAATAGATTTTATAAAAGGGATTCTTTTATTCACTCAATACATCATTTATGTTACTGAGAGTAATAAATGTTATTTTTTCCACTATAATTTGCTCTGATGAAATAAATAATTCTTTTAATTCTTAACAAATGCCACATTTTCAAGACTAAAGGAATTATCAGTAGGCATTCTTTCTTCTTGATCTAAGTTATTTGTCTCTAAAATATGTCAAGTAAGCTTTTAAAGATTCAGGGAGGGGCAGCTTCATGATTTTTTCTCTCCGTAAATTTTGAGGTGGCTCCTCTGGCTTCATCGCTTCACGGTGATCTTTTTCTTCCTCTTCTTTGTTATCTTCTTCCATTTTTTCATACTCATCACTGTCTGGAGGCTGAGGAATAAGCTGATTACTCACAAATATGTAAGTGGTAATTCTGTTTAACTCTATTTCTTTTCCTTTTGTGTGGAGTCCTTTGAGGAATCCTCTTTGCCTGCATCTCATCACTTATGAAATTTCTAAGTGTGCATCAAACGTAAACACGTGCCAAGTCCTGTAGATTCCTGACAGTGATTCCTTACAGATTTGTAGTGGTGAGGGTTAGGTTTAATTTCATATAAGGTTTAAATAATTGTTAAGCTTATGTAATGTGATCTGAGTTTGCATTTCCTCCATGAAAACTTCATTTAACTAATAAGGAAATCAAATGCTTTGTAGACCTATTTACCTTACTTTTGTTGCAATCACTGTTGCTGGGTTGTTATATATATATATTTCGGGCAATATATGAGTGCAATAACAATACAAAATATTGAATAATTTAGCTCTTAAAAGTCCCGCAAATTTTATGAAATTTTACTGCCCTGCTACTTTTGCTTTTGAATCTCTTGTCAAAAGACATGACTAAAATATCTGCTTCTCTCATAGAGATTTTAAGAGCACAGCAAGTGAATTATTAAAATAGGAAGTATGTGCTTAATACAACTCTTTATATGGACCCTTTATATTTTCAGTATTTAAAAAAATGAGATTATCTTAACTCTCTAGAATTTTAAAAGTATATTTAGAATTGTTTTTTCTGTAGTTCACTTTATAAAGTATTTGCTTTAAAAAAACAAAAACAAAACCATTATTATGTGTGACTCTTGATATGCCACAGAACGAGTGAATGAGCATGAGTGAGGCCACCTTCTTAGATGGCTGTAAGTAGCAGAACCATGGTAGACCTGGTCAGTGGATGCACTTTAGCAGATGGAACTTCTAGTTTATCTGAATATTTATCTTTGTCAAGGTAGGGCTGAGCCCACGTTTGCTTTGGATCTTTCTAGTACAAGAAATATTCACAGAAATTGTATGTAGATACCCTTTGTTTTGAAAATCCTGTTCAGAATCATAGTGTAATCTTTGGGACTTATGCCATGCTCATTTGATTTCTTCCCATATTTTTTATGTTTCTTTTGGTAAAACTATGATGGTTTTCATTTTTTACTTAATATCACACAATTAAACTGTCCATATTTGAGCTTTATTGTAGCTTATCAGTGGTAAAAATCAGATAGTAACTGCCATTGTTTGTTGGTTTGTTTTCCTAATAAGGCCTGAAAACAGGCATTCCTTGTTAAGAAAGTGTGCAATGTAACATATTTGCTAGAGTTACATGAATTATATATTTCTTAAAGGGAAAAATTTGAGAGTATCATGGATTACCACCAGCATTATTATTACAGTAGTTGCTCAGATTTGGTTAAGGAAGCCCAATCAATGTATAGTGAAAGGATTATTATCTCTCTGCTAAGATTCAGATATTGTTTCAAAAATCTCAGCTCCAATAATTCCACAACATCTAAAAACAAGTGTTTGTGATGATGTGTAAGCATGAAATTGTTCCAAGTATGTGAGGATATTTTATTTATATGAAAGACAGTATCATTGGAAGGTTATTTGTTTTATACCAGTGGCTGGGATGGTGGAATTGGAGTTACTTGCACAGTTATTCTTAGATGATTACTAAACTGTTAAGAAATGCCCCATATTATTTGTATCTAGGAAAGAACAAAATCAGTAAAATACTGTTGTCATCTGTCAGAAATGTTCATTTTATTTTGAATTAAATGTGGCTTTTGAAGTTACCTTGAATTCCTGGTGACCACAAGTTTTTATCTGGAAAACCTGGGGAAAGTTATCTGTCCCATCTACCCTGCTTTTTTTTTCTTGGTTGGAGCTGCTGTTTAGATGATGTTTTTACTATGTAGGAGAGAGTTTTTGTTAAGGATATATTTGAAGATTGGCTTTTCCATATTGTCTTTCATTCTTTGACCTTGGCAAAGTGTACAGTAGATTTTCATGATCATTGCATATTTCTTGTCATTGAAATGTATCTTCTATGTTTTTAAATGCATTCATTTTACACTTGTGACTTTATCATTGACTTTAAGAGGTAGAAATAAAAAATGAAAATTAAAAAAAAAGAAAATGAATGAGATCCACACACCTGCGTGCGTGAGACTATCATGGCAACGGCGACACCCACAGGCATTGCCGCCTTCACGGAGAGAGTCTGGAAAACTCAAGACTGTCATGGAGATTCAGTTCACACTCTACCTTTCCAGGGTGGTTTCTCCCTGAAATCCTGTGTGAGGCCAGAGAGAAACTTCCAGTTTCTGTAGAATTCTGCAGAAATCAGAGAGCCAGCCCCAGAAGCCCCCCTTTCCTAGACGATCTGGCCCCAACTTCACCTACCACACAAGGCCGTGTGTCTGTGGTTTCTGGCTTCGGAGGGCAGGTTACCCAGGGCCCTTGGGTGCTCATGCATATTCATGAATGGGTGAAGCTGGTGGGTCTTTATAAGGGCCACTGGCGGGGTCCGACACCTGACTGGACCTGCGTGCAGCACAGAGGCCAAATGAGGTGCATGGGAGCCACCGGCCTCTCCCTGCCCGTGTCTGTCCATGAAATTCCAGTCAGGTACCCTTGCAATGGCTCTCCCAACACCTTCCGACAGCCCCTTCCCAGCAGAAGCCTGAGGACGAGGACGGCAAAGGAGACTCATTTGTAATCTGAACAAAAAAGATGGTCTGCCAGCGTGCTTTGAGCAGAACCCGTACACGAACTGGCCAGAGAGACCTGCCTTTTGGAGTCCAGGATTCAGGTTTCATGTCAGAATCGAAGGTCCAGGCATCCAGTCCAGGGTGGCAGGGAACCTGCACATGGAGGCGTCCTGTGCAACATGGTCTACCGCGGTTGCCACTCTCCCTCCTTGGTCGCCTTCACCCACACCAGGGCGTGGGGAACAGGGGGTTTTGTGAGCCAGAAAGTAAGGGTCGCCCCTCTGCTGCAGCCTAGCCGGGCTTCACAGGCAGAAGGAATCTCCCAACCTGCGCGGCACAGGGATTTTGGGTTTGCTGCCCTGGCTCCTTCAGAAGTGGCGCTGTCCCACCCTCAGACACCTGGTTGAACTCCACACCCGAACAGAAGGCAGGAGGACCAGGACTCACAGTACGGTGGCTTTCTGTGGAAAGCCGCTCAGGCTGAGTCACTTGAGCCGCTCAGGCTGAGTCACAGGGGCAAGGTATGCTTGTGCCACACACTTCCCACGTGAGTCAGTATTGGGGCTGGGGCCAGGATCCCCAGGTCACCAGGGCATGTGGGAACGTGAAGATGAGGCACATCTACCTCCACAGCTCGAGCCCGTGGAGGCCTCTGCATGTCAGAAGCAGATGTAAGCCATCCAGACACCCTCCCAACCACTCCATAAGCTGGAGCATTCATCTGCACTTGCATCCACCCTCTCACATGAGCTCCTGTTAACACCAGAATTTCAGCAAAAGGCACAACCCTTCCTAGCAACGAAGGCACTGGAGGAGGTGAAGGACGTGGAAAAGCCCGCTTTTCTGAAAGCACTCCTCATCCAGGAAGAACACTGGGCTCAGCTGGAGGAGCTATAGGACGCGGGTTTGGGACCGGATGGGGGCAGGGCAGTGGCCCTTCTTTCGCGGTGAACCTCAGGCTCGGTATGGAGACCTGTGTCTTCCCTTCCAGCTGGACTGTCTAGGATCCCTGAGTCCAGGTCCGGCGAGAGACTCCACAGGAAGGAGGGCTGTCATTCTTTCCTGAGCATCCAAAGGATTTCAGAGCCAGCCCAGGTACTCAGAGATGGGCCGTCTACTGCGCATGCTCGAGTCCGCGGGCAGCCGGCTAGGGTTTGGGACGAGGCCAGGCAGGGCTCTCACCCATTCCCCCTGCCCCATGCCGCACACACTCCCCCCGCCCCCGTGTTCTTCAGTGGGGTAGGTGGTGACTTCCACCCTGGGAAACACCAGCCTGGGAAGCAGCCAGGCCTGCTCTTCTTTCCACAGCTCGATTCCACTACTTCCCCACTCCACCCTCCCTCGCCCATCCATGCCCCACCATCCTCCTTGGCATCAAGTGGAGGTCCCGGCAACTAAATGTAGACCCTGAGATCTCACGCAAACAGTGATTCTGCCCTTTCTGGGTGGGAGGGAAGCCAGGCAGAGATGGGGAAAGGAGCGGAGACAAAGTGAGAGGGAGGGACAGAGGGAGGAAAGGAGAGATGAACGGAGGGATCTTGGAAGGGATGGAGGGAGGGAGGGAAAGAAAAAGAGAGGAAGGGAGGGAGGGAAGGAGGGAGAAAGGGAGGTATGGATGGAGGGAGAGAGGGAAGGAGAGAAGAACAGAGGGAGGGAGGGAGAGAGGGAGAGAGGGAGAGAGGGAGAGAGGGAGAGAAGAAAGAACAGAGGGAAGGATGGACAGAGGGAGAAAAGGAGCAAGAAACAGAGAAAGGAAGGCAAAGAGAAAAGCAGTCTTCTGCCTCCAGGACCAGCAGCACCTCGAACTCCGGGAAACTGTTGGATTCCCAGTGCAGGCTGAGTGCTCAGCCCACGGCCGCTGCGGCCGGTGGTGCGCTCACTGGCCCTCAGGATCTCCAGCCTGGGTTACTTCATCCGGGAGCGATTCAGACGAATTCTGCCTCCTAAGGAATCAGCAAACTCCCTAAAGAGCAGAGCTGAGACTCGAATGGTTGTTCGTTTTTTATCCACATGGTTCATAGATGACATATCCCCATGCTGAGCCTGCAACAGAGTGTGAGGCAGATACTCCCATCCACACAAAAGTCACACTCAAGACGAGTGAACCATGATTCCGGATTCCACGTTCCTTTGCCCTCTGCAAGGGGGCCTGCTGCTCATGTGCCTCTGGCCCCCGAAGGCGTGACCATGTTGACTGTGTTTCCCGAGCTCTGTGGGGACAGAGAAACCTCCAGCGAAGCGTGGAAAAGCAGCATCCTGTCTTCGCTCTTCTTTCGTTTCCAAACAGGCCATTTTGGAGACTCTCCATGTTGCAGGAAAGAAGAATCCATTGTCAGGCCGTGATGCTTCAGTCCCCTGCCCAGGCTAAAGGACCACCAGTCGGCTTCCCTTTCGCTGACACTCCAGGCCTTCCCCCGGCTCGCGAGCTCCCAAGCTTCCAACACATCGGGCTGGCTCATGACAGGGTGTGCTCGGAGGCGTCAGGGCCCGGGGCCCACAGTCCTTTATCTCCTCTGGTCCTCCACCTTGCTGTGGAAAAATTGTTTTGGATCCCTCGCCGCCCCTCCTACAAGGCCCCCTCTTGCCCCACACACCCAGAGCCGCCACCAGGGCTGCCCAGGGGCGAACAGCCTGCCCAGCCCTGCGGGCCCTTTTTCTCACAACGCCCACACCATCGTCGCTTGTCCCGACAAGGACCCGCCCATGGCCAACGGGACAGGAAGGCCCTGCTTTGCCCTGCGCTGGCACTAGAGCCCTGGCAGCCTGATCCCAGGAAAGAGGAGCTGACGGACACCCAGACACACCACACCTCCACCACAAGCAAACCCACCCCGACACACACACAGATACACACGGATGCACGCGAACAGGCACGCAGACACACACACGGACACACACACATGGACACACAAAGACACACACGGACACATGAACACACGCACACGGCCACACACGAACACACACACAAGGACATACAGACAAAGACACAGACACAGCTTGAAAGAGAGCTAGGGAGACCGGGATGGAAAGATAGAAATGGGGGGAGAGAGATAAAGGTGGAGGGGGACAGAGAGAGAAGGTGACAGAAGAGCAAAAAGTGGAGGTGGAAGTAGAGAAAGGGAGAGGGTGAGGGAGTTGTAGAGTGAGAGAGACAGAGCCTTAGAGAAGGAGGGTCTGCTCAGGTAGACAGGGAACGTAAAGCAGGCCAGGGTGAGGTGGAGGGTGCTTGGGCCAGGCTAGAACAGGGGATAAGGTTTGCCCACGCGGGAACACCAATGGAGACCTGAGACTTTATTTTTTTCTTGGATTGGTTGGTTGCTTTGGGAGTGCGTTTCATAGGGTCCTTCCTTTGTTTGCTTCTTTCTGTCTCCTTGGTGTGGTGGGCCCAGGGATTTTCAGAGTGCACTCGTCCGTCTGGTGGAAGCCGTGGGACTGAGCGTGTCCATGGGGCCAGGCCTGGGTCTCTTTCATGTCCTCAGGGATAGAGTTTACACGAAGTCCGGGGCAATGGGAAACAGGGTGCACAGGGACAGATTTCTTCGTGGCTGGCGAAGACAATGTCATTCCCCCCAGGAAAGCAGCCCACGGGTTCTGGGAGCGGAGGTCTTGGCTGGCGACTGTGGGACCTGCTGCGCCAGCTTGGATGGTTGCAGCGGCGCTTGATGAATGATTGAATTGCCTGGGGTCCGGGGAGCGGGAAGACACCCCAGAGGGCAGTAAACCCGCGCCTGTGCCTTCCGGGTCTAGTACCTCCCACTGCGCCCCAGCTGGAACCGGGATCCTTGTGGGGCTGCAGCCAGGCGAAAGAGGTGGGATGCTGACGCCTGGCGGTATTGCAGCTGCAGACCCCCACGAAGAGGTTTCACCTCGACATAAATCTTTTTCTTTCTTCAGCTGATCTGTATCCTTAATTTTAGATTAGTGGTAACTCCACAAATTCAGAGGCACAAAATATGGTTGCCCACATCTTATAATCGCATTACCACCTCCCATTACCACAACCTTTCCCCCTCCTCCCCATCCTCAACCCGTAGACTAGGTCTCGCCATGTTGCCCAGGCTGGCCTCAAACTTCTGGGCTTAAGTGATTTGACTGTCTCGGCCTCTCAAAATTCTGTGATCAGCGGTGTGAGTCACCATGCCCAGCCAACCACAACCAAGTTTTGATTCAGCAGCACTGGGTCGTGGAGCTAAGGATCCACAAATTTAGAAAAGTTTTTAAATATCATAAGGTTTCTGTAAGGAAATAGTATTTGGTATCACATTTTTAGACTCTTTTATAATGTTCTGTTTTTTTCCACTGAGCACAGTACTAAGTAGTAATTGGAAAATCACAGCATAAGTCATATTACTTTTTCTAATACAGAGTCCTTTGCTGTTCTCTAAGCTAAACCTGATCACCTACATTGAGTAAAAGAAAAAGCCCCAGAGTGTGAGGAGATAGGAGATAGTAGCCAAACATCGAAATAGGTGGGAGTGAATAAGGCAGATGACACAGATGAGATGTCCAAAGGTCAAAGAGAAAGCCAGATCTTAAAGTGTGGTTGCGAAGCTATGCTCCAATGGAAATCTTTTCTGAGAAGCCCTGATTTCTTTCTCTTGCTTTCATTAGAGACAGACATCTTCTGCCCCATGCTCTTCAATTTTCTAGGACTGGACTTCCCCTTCAATGATCATTCTTCCAGGTTACAAAGAAAAGCAAAGTCGTTTGCATGGCTTACAAGGGACAGGAGGACCTGGATGCTTGCTCTTTTATTGCTTTTGAAGACATAGGGCCGTCTGTGATTTTTAAGGAACTCTATGTTAATCATTTCCTAATTTCCATTTTGAGTCTTGTCTAAAATGTGTGAGAGTAGTGGAGATATTGGGATTTGGTTTAGAAATCGCAGAGACACCACATCCAGATGTCATATGTTTTCTGCTTTATAATTTCATATCGTGTGAAGGTTTAAAATGTGATTCTACAGAAATTCATACTCAATAATTTTATGAGAATCCTAAGCATCTGCCCCATATAATAAAACCAAATATTATTTTACTTCAAAATTTTAAGTTTTTGGTATGTATTGAGGCTAATACTGTAAACACTCTGTGCCATAATTCCTAAACTGTAATACGGTTTAATATATCTACTTTCTACATTTAAAACTTGTACTTTGCCATTGAGGAACTTAGAATATTGCTGATCGTGTATTAAATACCCATTTGTTTCCTGATTTTTAAATAGTTATCATTTTATAATTTTCTCTTGTTTAGTTTGAAGCTTACTAGGATTTTGTCATTAATATGTGTGTGAGTATATATATATATATACACATACACAAGTATATACATAACATATGTAATTGATAAGTATGTATGTGTTATATATGTGTGTATATACACATATCTGAATATATGCATGTGTACATAACATTAATTTTTTGACCAATAAAAATTGCATAATTATGTATTGTGTACATTATAAAAATTTGATAGGTATATATATTGCAAAATGTTTAATACAATTAAGTTGATGAACATTTATGTCACCTCACATGGTTATGTTTTTTGTAGTGAAAGCATTTGAGGTCTCCTACTGTTGTAGCAAATTTTAAGCATATAACACACTTTTATTAACTACATCTTAAAGCTATATATTAGACCCTCGAAACTTATTTATCTTATAACTGAAAGTTTGTACTCTTTGAACACCTTATTGTTTTTTCTACATCCAGTCCTGCTCATTGCCGTTGTACTGTCTGCTTCTATGAGTTCAGACTTTTTAAGTTCTCCATTTAAGTGAGAACATACAGTGTTTGTCTTTCTGTGCCTGGCTTATTTTGCGTAGCATAATGTACCCAGCTCCATTCATGTTGTTGAAATAGCAGAATTTCATTCCTTTTATGAGTGAATAATATTTGGTTGTCTATTTATACCAAATTTTCTTATCCATTCAGCATCTACAGATAAGTCGTTTTGAAAAAAAATACCCTTGACAGTTGTGAATAATGCCGCATTGAATACAGGGGTGCAAATTATTGCTGAGATGCTGATTTTATTTTGTTTATAGACAGAAGTGGAATTTCGGGATTGTATGATAGTTCTATTTTTTAAAATAGCCTGCATACTAATGTTCATAGTGACTCTTCCAGTTTTCAACTCATTAAGACTGTACAGAAATATTTTGGCACATCCTTGTTAACACTTGTCATATTTCTTTTTTTTGATATTAGCCATTCCAACTGCTGTAAAGTGGTAACTTTTTATTTACAATTTTCTCATGAATGGTAATGTTTAGCATCTTTCTACACACCTGTTGGCTAATTGAATATGTTTGTAAAAAATATTTAGTTTTGGTCGGTGGAGCAAAGATGGCCAAATAGGAACAGCTCAAGTCTACAGCCTCCAGCATGAGCGACGCAGAAGGTGGCAGATTTCTGCATTTCCAACTAAGGTACCAGGCTCATCTCACTGGGGAGTGCCAGTCAGTGGGCGCAGGACAGTGGGTACAGTGTGCTGCACATGAGCTGAAGCAGGGTGAGGCATTGCCTCACCTGGGAAGTGCAAGGGGTCAAGGAATTCCCTTTCGTAGTCAAAGAAAGGGGTGCCAGATGGCACATGGAAAATCGGGTCACTCCCACCTTAATACTGCGCTTTTACAACCAGATTCACAAACAGCACACCAGGAGATTATATCCTACACCTGGCTCAGAGGTTTCTACACCCAAGGAGCCCCACTTATTGCTAGCACAGCAGTCTGAGATCAAAGTGCAAGGTGGCAGTGAGGCTGGGGGAAGGGGAGCCTCCCACTGCTCAGGCTTGAGTAGGTACAGAAAGCGGTTGGGAAGCTCGAATTCAGTGGAGCCCACCACAGCTCAAGGAGGTCTGACTGCCTCCGTAGACTCCACCCCTGGGGGCAGGGCACAGGAAAACAAAAGACAGCAATAACCTCTGCAGACATAAATGTCCCTGTCCCACAGCATTGAAGAGAGTAGTGGTTCTCCCAGCACACAGCTTGAGGTCTGAGAATGGGCAGACTTCCTCCTCAAGTGGGTCCCTGACACCCGAGTAGCCTAACTGGGAGGCACTCCCCAGTAGGGGTGGACTGACACCCCACACGGCCGAGTATTCCTCTGAGACAAAATTCCAGAGGAACCATCAGGCAGCAGCATTTACGGTTCACCAATATCTGCTCTTCTGCAGCCACCGCTGCTGATACCCAGGAAAACAGGGTCTGGAGTGGACCTCAGTAAACTCCAACAGACATGCAGCTGAGGGTCCTGTCTGTTAGGAAAACTAACAAACAGCAAGGACATCCACACCAAAAACCAATTTGAACGTCACCATCATCAAAGACGAAAGATAGATAAAACTACAAAGATGGGCAAAAAACAGAGCAGAAAAACTGGAAACTCTAAAAGTCATAGCACCTCTCCTTCTCCAAAGGAACACAGCTCCTCACCAGTAACGGAACAAAGCTGGATGGAGAATGACTATGACAAGCTGAGAGAGGAAGGATTCAGAAGATCAAACTACTCTGAGCTAAAGGAGGAAGTTCAAAACAATGGTAATGAGTTAAAAACTTTGAAAAATAATTAGACAAATGGATAACTAAAATAACCAATGCAAAGAAGTTCTTAAAGGACCTGATGGAGCTGAAAACCATGACACGAGAACTACGTGACGAGTGCACAAGCCTCGTAACCGATGCAATCAACTGGAAGAAAGGGTATCAGCGATGGAAAATGAAATGAATGAAATGAAGCACGAAGAGAAGTTTAGAGAAAAAAGAATAAAAAGAAATGAACAAAACCTCCAAGAAATATGGGACAATGTGAAAAGACCAAATCTATGTCTCATTGGGGTACCTGAAAGTGACAGGGAGAATGGAAACAAGTTGGAAAACAATCCACAGGATATTAACCAGGAGAACTTCCCCAATCTAGCAAGACAGGCCAACATTCAAATTCAGGAAATACAGAGAATGCCACAAAGGTACTCCTCGAGAAGAGCAACTCCAAGACACACAATTCTCAGATTCACCAAAGTTGAAATGAAGAAAAATATGTTAACGGCAGCCAGAGAGAAAGGTCAGGTTACCCACAAAGGGAAGCCCATAAGACTAACAGCTGATCTCTCGGGAGAAACTGTACAAGCCAGAAGACATGAGGGCCAATATTCAACATTATTAAAGAAAAGAATTTTCAACCTAGAATTTCATATCCAGCCAAACTAAGCTTCATAAGTGAAGGAGAAATAAAATCCTTTACAGACAAGCAAATGCTGAGAAATTTTGTCACCACCAGACCTGTCCTAAAAGAGCTCCTGAAGGAAGCACTAAACATGGAAAGGAACAACCGGTAACAGCCACTGCAAAAACATGTCAAAATGTAAAGACCATCGAGGCTAGGAAGAAACCGCATCAACTAATGAGCAAAATAACCAGCTAACATCATAATGACAGGATCAAATTCACACATAACAATACTAACTTTAAATGTAAATGGGCTAAATGCTTGAATTAAAGTGCACAGACTGGCAAATTGGATAAAGAGTCAAGACCCATCAATGTGCTGTAGTCAGGAAACCCATCTCACATGCAGAGACTCATATAGGCTCAAAATAAAGGGATGAAGGAAGATCTACCAAGCAAATGGAAAACAAAAAAAGGAAGGGGTTGCATTCCTAGGCTCAGATAAAACAGACAGTAAACCAACAAAGATCAAAAGAGACAAAGAAGGCCATTACATAATGCTAAAGGGAGCAATTCAACAAGAAGAACTAACTATCCTAAATATATGTGCACCCAATACAGGAGCACCTAGATTCATAAAGCAAGTCCTGAGTGACATACAAAGAGACTTAGACTCCCACACAATAATAACGGGAGACTTTAACACTCCACTGTCAACATTAGATCGACAATACAGAAAGTTAACAAGGATATCCAGGAATTGAACTCAGGTCTGTACCAAGCAGACCTAATAGGCATCTACAGAACTCTCCACCCCAAGTCAATAGAATATACATTCCTTTCAGCACCACACCACACATACTCCAAAATTGACCACATAGTTGGAAGTAAAGCACTCCTCAGCAAATGTAAAAGAACAGAAATCATAACAAACTGTCTCTCAGACCACAGTGCAATCAAACTAGAACTAAGGATTAAGAAACTCACTCAAAACCGCTCAACTACATGGAAACTGAACAACCTGCTCCTGAATGACTACTGGGTACATAACAAAATGAAGGCAGAAACAAAGATGTTCTTTGAAACCAATGAGAACAAAGACACAACATACCAGAATCTCTGTGACACATTCAAAGCAGTGTGTAGAGGGAAATTTATAGCACTAAATGCCCACAAGAGAAAGCAGGAAAGATCTAAAATTGACACCCTGACATCACAATTAAAGGAACTGGAGAAGCAAGAGCAAACACATTCAAAAGCTAGTAGAAGACAAGAAATAACCAAGATCAGAGCAGAACTGAAGGAAATAGAGCCACAAAAAACCCTTCAAAAAATCAATGAATCCAGGAGCTGGCTTTTGAAAAGATCAACAAAATTGATAGACCACTAGCAAGACTAATAAAGAAGAAAAGAGAGAAGAATCAAAAAGACGTAAGAAAAAATGACAAAGGGTTTATCACCACTGATCCCACAGAAATACAAACTACCATCAGAGAATACTACAAACACCTCTAAGTAAATAAACTAGAAAGTCTAGAAGAAATGGATAAATTCTTAGACACATACACTCTCCCAAGACTAAACAAAGAAGAAGTTGAATCTCTGAATAAACCAATAGCAGGCTCTGAAATTGATGCAATAATTAATAGCTTACCAACCAAAAAAATTCCGGGACCAGATGGATTCAGAGCCGAATTCTATAAGAGGTACAAGGAGGAGCTGGTACCATTCCTTCTGAAATTATTCCAATCAACAGAAAAAGAGGGAATCCTCCCTAACTCATTTTATGAGACCAGCATCATCCTGATACCAAAGCCTGGAAGAGACAAAACAAAAAAAGAGTATTTTAGACAAATATCCTTGATGAACATTGATGGAAAAATCCTCAATAAAATAATGGCAAACCGAATCCAGCAACACATCAAAAAGCTTATCCATCATGATCAAGTGGGCTTCATCTCTAGGGATACAAGGCTGGTTCAACATACGAAAATCAAAAAACGTAATCTAGCATATAAACAGAATCAAAGCCAAAAACCACAAGATTATCTCAATAGATGCAGAAAAAGCCTATGACAAAATTCAACATCACTTCATGCTAAAACCTCTCAATAAATTAGGTATTGATGGGACGTATTTCAAAATAATAAGAGCTACCTATGACAAACCCACAGCCAGTATCGTACTGAATGGACAAAACTGGAAGCATTCCCTTTGAAAACTGGCACAAGACACGGATGCCCTATCTCACCACTCCTATTCAACATAGTGTTGGAAGTTCTGGCCAGGGCAATCAGGCAGGAGAAGGGAATAAAAGGCATTCAATTAGGAAAAGAGGAAGTCAAATTGTCCCTGTTTACAGATGACATGATTGTATATCTAAAAACCCCGTTGTCTCAGCCCAAAATCTCCTTAAACTGATAAGCAACTTCAGCAAAGTCACAGGATACAAAATCGATGTGCAAAAATCACAAGCATTCTTATACACCAATAACAAACAGAGAGCCAAATCATGAGTGAACTCCCATTCACAGTTTCTTCAAAGAGAATAAAATATCTAGGAATACAACTTACAAGGGACGTGAAGGAACTCTTCAAGGAGAACTACAAACCACTGCTCAATGAAATAAAAGAAGATACAAACAAATGGAAGAACATTCCATGCTCATGGGTAGGAAGAATCAATATCGTGACAATTGCCATAATGCCCAAGGTAATTTACTGATTCAATGTCATGACCATCAAGCTACCAATGACTTTCTTCGCACAATTGGCAAAATGTACTTTAAAGTTCATATGGAACCAAAAAAGAGCCTGCATTGCCAATTCAATCCTAAGCCAAAAGAAGAAAGCTGGAGGCATCACCCTACCTTACTTCAAACTACACTTTAACGCTACAGAAACCAAAACAGCATGGTACTGATACCAAAACAGAGATATACATCAGTGGAACAGAACAGGGCCCTCAGAAATAATACCACATATATACAACTATCTGATCTTTGAACAACCCGACAAAAACAAGAAATGGGGAAAGGATTCCCTATTTAATAAACGGTGCTGGGAAAACTGGCTAGCCATATGTAAAAAGCTGAAAATGGATTCCTTCCTTACACCTTATACAAAAATTAATTCAAGATGGATCAAAGACTCACATGTTAGACCTAAAACCATAAAAACACTAGAAGAAACCTAGGCAATGCCATTCAGGACATAGGCATGGGCAAGGACTTCATGTCTAAAACACATGAAACAATGGCAACAAATGCCAAATTTGACAAATGGGATCTAATTAAACTAAAGATCTTCTACACAGCAAAAGAAACCACTATCAGAATGAACAGGCAGCATACAGAATGGGAGAAAATTTTTGCAGTCTACTCATGTGACAGAGGGCTAATATCCAGAATCTACAATGAACTCAAACAAATTTATAAGAAATAAACAAACAACCCCATCAACAAGTGGGCAAAGGATATGAACAGACACTTCTCAAAAGTAGACATTTATGCAGGCAAAAAACACATGAAAAAAAATGCTCACCATCACTAGCCATCAGAGAAATGCAAATCAAAACCACAATGAGATACCATCTCACACCAGTTAGAAAGGCAATCATTAAAAAGTCAGGAAACAACAGGTGCTGGAGAGGATGTGGAGAAATAGGGACAATTTTACACTGTTGGTGGGACTGTAAACTAGTTCAACCGTAGTGGAAGTCGGTGTGGGGATCCCTCAGGGATCTAGAACTAGAACTACAAATACCATTTGACCCAGCCATTCCATTACTGGGTATATACCCAAAGGATTATAAATCATGCTGCTATAGAGACACATGCACACATATGTTTATTGCGGCACTATTCACAATAGGAAAGACTTGGAACCAACCCAAATGACCAACAATGATAGACTAGATTAAGAAATTGTGGCACATATACACCATGGAATACTATGCAGCCATAAATAATGATGAGTTCATGTCCTTTGTAGGGACATGGATGAAGCTGGAAACCATCATTCTCAGCACACTATCGCAAGGACTAAAAACCAAACACAGCATGTTCTCACTCATAGGTGGGAATTGAACAATGAGAACACATGGACACCAGAAGGGGAACATCACACACTGGGGCCTGTTGTGGGGTGGGGGAGGGGGGAGGGATTGCATTAGGAGATATACGTAATGCTAAATGACGATTTAATGGGTGCAGCAAAGCAACATGGCACATGTATACATGTGTAACAAACCTGCAATTTGTGCACATGTACCCTAAAAGTTAAAGTATAATAATAATAAAAATAGTTGAGTCTTTTGCCTATTTTTTAGCTGGGTATTATAATTATTATTATTTATCTTCTGATTTGTATGAGTTTCTGCTATATTTTGAATACTAACCTCTTATCATATATGGTTTGCAAATATGTTATCCCATCTTAAAAGTTTTCTTATATTTTGCCGTGCACAATAGTTTAATAAACTACAACTTTATGTCTGGTTATACTGGTATACTTTTGATATCATATTTAAAAAAACATTGCCAAGGCCAGTATCATGGAGGCTTTTCATATGCTTTTTGAAAGATTTTCTTTTAAGGATTTACGTATTAAATTTAAGTCTTTATGTTAAGTCAATTTTTGTGTCTGATGTAAGAAATATGATCAAGTTTTATTATTGTGCCTGCGAGTATCCCAGAGTTTTCCCAGCACTAAGTATTGAAAAGGCTACACTTTTTGTATTGCGTATTCATATTTCCCTTGTCAAAGATTAACTTTAGATGCATAGATTTAATTCTGGGCTCTGTATTCTGTTCCATTGGTTTTTGTGTTGGTTCCTATAAACCTTCCAGTCTGTTATGTTTACGGTAGTCTTGAAATGTAGTTTTATATAATAAAGTATAATGTCCCCAGATTTCGTTTTATTCCTCATGATTGCTTTGGCCATTCAATATTCCTTATAGTTTAATATACATTGCAGACTTTATTTTCTATTACCTTAAAAAGTGGCACAGGAATTTTGATAGGAAGTTGAATTAATCTACAGATTGCTTTGGATAATATGGCACTTAGACAATATTCTTCTAATCCATAAACATGTAATGTATTTACATTTATTTGTATCTTCTTTAATTTTTTTCGTCAATATATTTTATTTGTTATTGTAAAGATCTTTCACCATATTGGGTAAATTTATGGCGAAGAAATCTATTATTTTGTCGTTATTGTAAATGAGTTTTTTTTTTTTTTTACTGGTTTGTTGCTAGCATATAGAAACAAAAATCATATTTGTATTTTAATTGTATATCCTGCTTCTTTACTGAGTGCATTTATTAGATGCACTATTTATATATAGATGTATTAAACACACTATTTAAAAGTACTATTTATGTCTTTTGTATATAACATTATGTCATCTACAAACAGTGACGTTATTTCTTCTTTTCAATTTGGATCTTTTAGCTTTTCTTGCTTAATGATTTGATTTAGGACTTAATTATTCTATGTAGGACTTCCAGTTCTTTGTTAAAATACAACCGTTAGAATGGGCATAATATAGACTTGCATTGTTGTTTGTGCATTTGAAGGAGCAAACACCTTTCATTTTTTGTTGTTGTTATTTTTGTTTTGTTTTTGAGATGGAGTCTTGCTCTGTCACACAGGCTGGAGTGCTGTGGCATGATCCTGGCTCACTGCAACCTCCGCCTCCTGGGTTCAAGCAATTCTCTGCCTCAGCACCCTGAGTAGCTGGGGTTACAGGCGCCAAACACCATGCCTGGCTAATTTTTGTATTTTTAGTAGAGACAGTGTTTCACCATCTTGGCCAGGCTGGTCTTGAACTCCTGATCTCGTGATCCACCAACCTCGGTCTCTTAAAGTGCTGGGATTACAGGTGTGAGCCACCGTGCCCAGCCACCTCTTTTCATTTTTATAAACTGGTTTTAGTAGGTAAAGATCTTCATCAGTTGGGTCTCAAGGCTGATGAGATCTTTACTGGGTTTTCAGTAAAAAGGCTTGTAGCTGCGTCACAAGGTGGCTGCCGAATCTGAAATGGGTTTTACCTTTAGTGGGCTTGTTACCAGGAGCACGTGTGTTTGTGAGTTCTGTCATGTTTTTGGGCAGGCTGAATTGTCTTCAGGGCTTTGTTTTGTGCAGCAGGCACTAGGGCAGGTTCTGCTATATGCTGGGCCTAATAGCAGATGTGTGGGTGAGTGTGGCCCCCACTGAGTACCTAGCAGGATTTCCCCAGGTTATCTACAAACTGTGACTTTTGAACTGTTTTGTGTGAGTCACGAGTATGATGTTCCCAGCTTTTTTCCTATTCCTCATGATTGGCTTGGCCATTCAGCCTACATTGTAGGCTTGCATTTTCTATTACTATAAAAAGTGGGACACGGATTTTGATAGGGATTTAAGTTAACTTACAGATTGCTTTGGATAATATGACACCTTATTAACCAAAGGGCCTGCCTTCTCAAAATGACCATTTTCGATCTTGGGTTTTAGCAAGATTTCATAATGCCCTTTATCCCAAAGCTCACTATATTGCCCAGGTTGTTCTTGAACTCCTGGCCTGAAGCAGTCCTCCTGCCTCAGGCTCCTGAATGGAGATTACTGTCATGAGCCACTGTGCCTGGATCTCTCATAAAGTTACTTTGGTTGATGGATGGCTGACTAGTTTTTATTGCTGCAAGGGAATACAAAAGTAGGGACCTCCTCTTCCACCACCTTGATAATGACACTGTCTCCATACATTTCTTCCTAATTTGTTCTTTTGTACGTTTGTGTGTTATTTTAGGTTCAAATATTAAGACCAATAGGCTAGGATTTATACATTGTGTAAAAAGTAAATTAGATAGCTAGTAGGTACCCTATATATATTATAGTGTTCACCTATAAGATTAAGTTTAGTGCAGGCAAAAAGGGCTCATTAAAATTTTCATCCACTTTTTCCAACCTCTATCCAAACTATAATATAATTTATGCCCCAATTTTTATTTTATCAATTACTCTTAACCATATTTCATAAAATTTATATGTTTTCTTTATTTAGAAATGTAAGGCTATTATTTCCTTTTAAAGGCTGTAATACAGCTTTTTTATTTTCTGAAATAATAACACCAATATTATAAATATTTATAGTGTAAATACTTATTCATTAAAGTCTTCCCATTAGAGAATTTTATTAATTATTGTAGTGCATTTCTGTAAAATTGTACTGCCACACACCACAGGGTAATGATTCAAAATGTCTGGTCTTCACAGATGCACAGTCACAGTTGAACACTGTAGTTATTTAGAAAAATTCCTTCCTAGTGTTATATCAATATTCCAAACAAAATTTTATGGGTAAATATTCCTCCCATTCTAGTTTTGCAATTCCATGTTAACTGTATTTTTATTTTAGGGTAGGTTCCTTGACATTGGTTTATAGTATTTTTGGTTTTACCTAAGTATTATTTTGGATGACAATGTGCAGCAACTTTTAATGTACAGTTTACGTCAATGTGCAGTTTAATTACAATATGAATCAGCCATATATTTATTCACAATTCAAGTTTAACAAACTTAATGAAAACTTAGCAAACTAATGTGACATGATAAATCCCCAATCAGCTATATTATACTTAAGCAAATACACCAAAAAATAATTTGTAGCTTTATTGCTGCTTTTGTTCAAACTGTGTTTTATATTCCCTATAACGAAAGAAATTTCTGACATTGTCCTACCAGGCTAAAGAAACAAACAAAAAGGCACTGATTATACTTTCAAGTAGCAGTTTGTATAGAGCCCCAGATATTTCATCTGTAGACCACTATGCTCATATTTGTTTGTTTTAATAAGGCTGTAGCCCAAAACCTTACTTTTTTTGGAAATTAAAGATTTTCAGTTCCATACTAAAGAGAGGACAGCACCATGATCTAAATCCAAGGATGATGGTTTAGAGTGAGGACCATTTCTTGTTGACAGGAGATGGTTGAGTTGGTCTACAATAAATGTATGGGAGAGGCAGGTTCTGATAAGTTGGAAGTGTTGGCTGCCCTCATGGTCTCAAAGTTCTCTGTCAAGTTCACCTCAGCACTGCTGTACTCCTGTTCTGCTGTCAGGTTGGGATTGCTTGGCCAGTAGTGGTTCTCCACATGGTCCTCAACTGCCGGTTCTTCCTTGATCCACTGCCTGCCAAAAATGCAATTGTAGCAGAGGAGGCTGGTAAGGGGACAGAAGCCAGAGATGGTAACTGGCCACTGCCTGGCTTGGGAAGAGAGCAGTGGGCTCTCAATCCTAGGTCACATACCAAGTGCCATTCTCATCCCAGCACCCAGTGGTGTCCCCCATAATGTTCACTGCCTGGTCTGACGTAAATGGAGAGTTCAGCTAAGGCCTAAAGTTGAAAAGTGGCTTTCCAGAGCCCCCATTGTGCTGGACATCTCACCAGCCATGAAAAGAGTCTGTGTTCTTGTGGCCACATACGGGCAATGATAGGAGCCTGCCCACATTTCAGGGCCTTCTGGAGTCTTTACTTAAGAGTTCAGCTCTGGCAACAGAGGACATTTCTGGTGTCCAGAGATTCTCAGTGCCTGGCAGATGTAAAACTGATTGATGATATCTGCTGGCTTCAGGGAGCACTTCTTGGCCATCCTTATCTGTGGGCCCCAGCCAAGCCACTGCAGAAAGCTTGGTCTCTGGCTAGCATTCTGCACTGTGAGGCAGCGTGGCTGCAGCTGGCACTGGATGGAGAGTGTACAGTGTGGTGAAGTGGGGATAGTGGGCATTCTGCAACATGGCTTAGGGTTTCTCGTGACTCTAGACTTCCCAGGTGCGGTGACTAGAAGGCAAACAGTTTCTAGGCCACAGCTCAAGGAAGGAGAACCCAGACTGAGGCTGGTGATGGTCCTGAGTTGAGAAGATAAGCTGGGAGTCCAGGGAGACAAAAGAAGCTCAGATAAACTCTGCAGGGCAGAGTATTCAGGGCATGAAGAGGACAGAGTCACAAAACAAAAAACCTCCAGAGTCTTCAGTTAAATACTGATCAGCACCTGTATGTGTGTAAACTACAAGTCTGGGGGAAAAATACCTGAAGGAAACAGAAAGAACAATGCTTGAACCTCCCACAGAACCAGGCATATTTGGTGTTCCCACCAGCAACAGTGGACAAATCTTATACTTCCCAGACCACTGGATGGAACACACAGAAAAGAATTGCCTCCATAGTGTGGAAGATTAGATCTAGGCCGAGGCTGCTAAGGTCCTACTTAACATGACCTCAAAGAAAACCCTCAAAGAACCAAAATCTTTCCAGAAAATTGAACTCCATCCTAGAACATAGCTCAATAATATTTATAGGAACCCAACAATATCCAACACACAATAAGATAAATTTCACGTTGTCTGCCATCCAGCTGAAAATTACCAGGCATGTGAAGAAAAACGAAATGTCTCAATAATGAGAAGAAATCTTGATCAATAGATACAGAAATGGCAGATAAGATGGAATTAGTAGGCAACGATATTAAAAGAGTTATTGTAATGATTACATTCCACAAGAAGAAGATAAAGGGAAGTTAGAACATGGAAGTAGAGACATGGAAGACCCAGCTTGAACTTCTAGAGGTGAAAAATACAATGTCTGAGATGAAAAATATCCTAAATGACATTTAAAATAGAATAGATATTATACAAAAAGGGATTAGTTAACTGGAAGATGTAGCAGTAGAAACTATCAAAAATTGAACATGGAGAAAATAATGGAAAAAACTGAACAGAAAATCAGCAAAAACAGGACTAATGTATGTGTAATTGGAGTTCCTGAAGAAGGTGGGGAGGAGTAGAAGAAAAAATATTTGAAAAAACTGTGGCTGAAAAAATTTAAATTTGAGAAAAACTGTAAATCCAGTGATCTAAGAACCAATTAACCTGTAGCACAAGAGACATGAGGATGACACACTGAAGCAGATCATAATCAAGTTGCCCAAAATCAGTGACAAAGAGAAAATCTGAAAGGTTACCAAAGGGAAAAGGACATTATACAGAGAGGAACAAAGATGAAAATAGGCTGAGCATGGTGGCTCACACCTGTAATCCCAGCACTTTGGGAGGCTGAGACAGGATGATCACTTAAGCCGAGGAGTTCAAGACCAGCCTGGGCAACATGGCAAAACCCCGTCTCTACTAAAAATACAAAAATTAGCAGGGCATGGTGGAACGCATCTGTAACCCCAACTACTCAGGAGGCTGAGACAGGGAGAATCGCTTGAACCTGGGAGGCGGAGGTTGCAGTGAGCTGAGATGGCGCCATTGCACTCCGGCCTGGGCAACAGAGTAAGACTCTGTCTCAAAAGAAAAAAAAAAAAAAAAAAAGATGGCAAACTTCTGGTTAGAAACAACGCAAGGTCAGGCATGGTGGCACATGCCTGTTATCCCAGCATTTTGGGAGGCCAAGGCAGGATGATCACTTGAGCCCTGGAGTCCTAGACAATCCTGGGCAACATGGCAATACCTGGCCTCTACATAAAATGCAAAAATTAGCTGGGTGCGGTGGCACATGCCTGTAGTCTCAGCTACTTGGGATGCTGGGGCGGGAGGATTGCTTGAACCCAGGAGGTAAAGGTTTCAGTCAGCTGAAATCATGCCACTGCACTGCAGCCTGGGTGACAGAGCGAGAACTTGTCTCAAAAAAAAAAAAAAAGAAACAATGCAAATCAGAGGATAGTGGATTCACTTCTATAAAATACTTAAGGATAAAACGATCATCCGTCTAGAATTCTACACCCAGCAAAAATATCTTTCACAAATGATAGTGAAATAAAGACTTTCAGACACTGAAAAGCTTGAAGAATGCATTACCAGCAAGTCCTCACTACAAGGAATATTAAAGGAAATCTTTCAGGCAAAGGGAAAATGAAACCAGATGGAAGTCCAGATCTACACAAAAGAGTATAGAGCACCAGAGATGGCAAATGTGTGAGCAAAAATACAACATTAAACAGTATTTCTAAAAGATAATTGACTGTTTAAGGCAAAAATGATAACAAATTAATGTGAGTTTACAACACATATAGAAGTAAAATGCATGAAAACCATAACATAAAACCCAAAAGGAGGGAAATGAATGGGCAGAGTTTTAAGGTTCTTATCCTCTATGTGAAGTGGTATAATGTTGATGGCAGCCAATGTTAAGATAAATACATATACTGTATTAGTCTGTTCTTGCACTGCTATAAAGAAATGTCTGACACTTCTCAAAAGAAGACATTTATGCAGCCAAAAAACACATGAAAAAATGCTCATCATCACTGGCCATCAGAGAAATGCAAATCAAAACCACAATGAGATACCGTCTCACACCAGTTAAAATGGCGATCATTAAAAAGTCAGGAAACAACAGATGCTGGAAAAGATGTGGAGAAATAGGAACACTTTTACAATGTTACTGGGACTGTAAACTAGTTCAGCCATTACGGAAGTCAGTGTGGCGATTCTTCAGGGATCTAGAACTAGAAATACCATTTGACCCAGCCATCCCATTACTGAGTATATACCCATAGGATTATAAATCATGCTGCTATAAAGACACATGCACACGTATTGTGGCACTATTCACAATAGCAAAGACTTGGAACCAACCCAAATGTCCAACAATGATAGACTGGATTAAGAAAATGTGACACATATATATCATGGAATACTATGAATCCATAAAAAATGATGAGTTCATGTCCTTTGTAGGGACATGAATGAAGCTGGAAACCATCATTCTCAGCAAACTATCACAAGGACAAAAAACAAAACACCACGTGTTCTTTCTCATAGGTGGGAATTGAACAATGAGAACACATGGACACAGGAAGGAAGATATCACACAGCGGGGACTGTTGTGGGGTGGAGGGAGGGGGGAGGGATAACATTAGGAGATATACCTACTGCTAAATGAGGAGTTAATGGATGCAGGACACCAACATGACACATGTATACATATGTAAAAAACCTGCACGTTGTGCACATGCATCTAAAACTTAAAGTATAATAATAAAAAAGTAAATAAATAAAAAAAAGAAATGTCTGAGACTGGGGCTGGGCATGGTGGCTCACGCTTGTAATCCCAGCACTTTGAGAGGCTGAGGTGGGTGGATTACGAGTTCAAGAGATTGAGACAATCCTGGCCAACATGGTGAAACCCTGTCTCTACTAAAAATACACAAAAAATTAGGTGGGCTTGGTGGCATATGCCTGTAGTCTCAGCTAAGCTACTCGGGAGGCTGAGGCAGCAGAATCACTTGAACAGGGAGGCGGAGGTTGCAGTGAGCCGAGATCATACCAGTGCACTGCAGTCTGGGTGACAGAGCAAGACTACGTCTCAAAAAAAAAAAGTCTGAGACTGGGTAGTTTATGAAGAAAAGAGGTTTAATTGGCTCACAGCTGTACAGGAAGCATGATTCTGTCATCTGCATGGCTTCTGGGGAGACCTCAGGGAGCTTACAATCATGACGGAAGGCAAAGGGGAAGCAGGCACATCTTATGTGACTAGAGCAGGAGGAAGAGAGAGAGGGGGAGGTCCCACACACTATTAAACAACCAGATGTGAGAACCCGCTATATAGTACCAAGTGGGGATGGTGTTAAACCATGAGAAACTGGCTCCATGATCCAATCACCTCCCTCCAGGACCCATGTTTGACATTGGGGATTACATTTCCACATGAGATTTGGGTAGGGACACAGATCCAAACCATATGACATACCGTAAACCATAGAGCAATGATTAAAACTCAAAATCAAACGAAGCAAAAACAGTTATATGTAAAAGGCCAAAAAAGAAGATTAAATGAAATAAAAATACTCAGCAAATTCAAAAGAAGTCAGAGAAAGAGGAAAAGGAGAACAAACTACAGATGGGACAAATAGAAAGCAAACAGGAAGATGACCAATTAAAACCAAACTCTCCGGCATTCCACCAGTTGCGTGTGATTATTTAGCAACCCTCTGCCTCTGACAACAATACTTGTCACACAGGTTTGTCATCAGAGCTTGCCACATGTGATATGGAAATCCTGCTGTTTGCAGACCTGCAATCATTATACATTAGCTCGTATTGTTGGTAGCAGGGACCCAGGTCTCTGTGTTGGTCATGCTAAGAGCTCCCTTCTCATTGCTCTGTTTTCCTTCTGCCTTGATCCTTTCTCTACTTCCACGCCCCACACCATCTGGTTAGAGAAGATTCTCAGCCTGTCAGTCTGCAAATCTTCAAAGTGCATGAATCAAATAGCCAACAAATGTATTTCTGTACGTTTATGTGCTACCCAGGGATCCAGGAGAAATGCTTTCCTTCCTGCAAGAAGTCCGTGGCTGCTGATGCCAAGAATGTGTTCTCTCTGTCCTCTTCTCTTTTCTGATCTGCACATTCTCAACTGCCCTGCACTTCCGGGAAGACTTTACACAGGGACAACTATGAGTTTTTGTAAGAAGATGAGAAGTCACCACTTTGGGAACCATCCATTAGACTTTCCAATATTGCTGCAGACATGGACTCTAGCATGTTCTTTTCTTCTCTGACACCCACCCCTTCCCCCATTGGCCACAGCAACTTGAGTTTGCTCTTCAGCTATGGCAGTGCCTACCTCTGGGGAACTGTGACTTGCTTTATACCCTATCCAATAACACAGTGTGTCCTTATACACAGTAGGTGTTCAATATACGTCTATTGAAGGGATTTCATCACAGTTAAATCTGTGGATAGTTCAGCAGATAAGTGAGTTGCTCAAGATGGTCAGAGGCTGTCTTATTCCATTTGGGCTACCGTAACAAAATACCTTAGCCTAGGGGGCTTATAAGCAGCAGAAATTTATGTCTCATAGGTCTGGATGCTGGCAAGTGGAAGGTCAAGGTAGTGGCAGATTGGGTGTCTGTTGAGGGCCTGTTCCTTATAGAGGGCACCTCCTAGATGTGTCTTCACATTGTGGAAGGAGAGAACAACCTCCCTTGGATCCCTTTTACAAGGCCACTTATCCCATTCATGGGGTCTTTGCTTTCATGATGAAATCACTTCCTAAAGTCTTTGCCTCCTAATTCAAACCTAACCTATCAGGGGTTAGGTTTCAACACACGGATTTTAGGAGCACAAAAACATTGACTATAGCAGAGACATAGCTGTACCTGGGTCTGGGACCTTCTGGGTCCAGCTCCATTATGACACCCACACAGCCCATGGTCTCCCACATGATGTAATTCTGTTCTGTGTCATTGTGCCCATGAGGCAGGGATGAGGTAGAGGCCTCTGCAGACATGGCTTGTTCTTGGGATGTCCGCCTGGCTTTGTGATGCAGGCCTGGAAGAATCCACCAGCTGCCCACTCTCATGCCTGACTCAGGTTCGTGGGTCCCTCCAGGCACATGTCAGATAGCCCAATCAATTTTTTACTTTCCCCACCTCCCTGGGTTCCCTTCTGAACTCAGGGACCATGGAGGGAGCTGGGAGTCTCTGTTTTTAGTTCACGCTCTTGTCTCCTACTTGGGAACAATGCCCAGGCAAGGGAATCATTTTCCTACTGTTTTCTAAGAACATCAGGGACTTCCTCCAAACTCTTCACCTACTCCCTCCACTAATACCTTCTCCCTCAGGGACACAGGGCACAAATCCACTTCCTGTGTGAAGATCCTGCTACAGGGTGGTTCTTTGGTTTTCTGCGGGTATCCAGACAAGAAGCTAAAGGTGAATGCACTCCGAAATCCAGAAGCACTGGCGATTTTCTCGCCTTAGCTCAGACAGCATCCCCACAGATACCCCTTGCCTCACCCCGGTCCCCCTGAATCCATACCATAAAATGTATGTGTTTGTTCAGCTAAGGACCCCGCTGAGTATTTAATCCATATTTAAATATGATGCTTATTTTATTTTTGAGTTTAAATTAATCAGCCTCAGGATACAGAATTAGATAAGGCCGGGATTTAGCTCCCCTGGAATGATTCGTTTCACATCAAGCCTTCTTAACTCTGACTGCAGAGGGGAAGTGCCTGTGTCTTTCTCTGCATAGTTGCCTAGGGCTGGCCAGGTGAACAGACATGCTCCCTCCTCCCCGTCCTGCCGGTCAGGGCACGGTGTGTGCTTATGATGCATGGAGTTAGAATACTAGCCTTTTAATCACAACAGTCTTAAATCCTCACACAGGGAAATAGAGAATATAAAAGTAGGAAAAAATGAAAAAGAAGCAGTCTTGAATTCTGCTACCTAAAGATAACCATTGTTACCACGTAGGCAGGCTTCCTTTCATGCTGTGTCAAGTGTTTAAAAAATATGGCTCAATATTCCATTCCTTTCCATTCCACTCCATTGCATTCCACTACATTCAATCCCTCTCCATTCCATTCCATTCCACTCCATTCCATTCCACTACACTAAACTCCAATCCATTTCACACCACTCCATTCCACTCTACTCCATTCCCCTCCACTCCACTCCATTAAACTACACTCCACTCCATTCCACTCCACTACAATCCACTCCACTAAATCAATTTCCCTCCACTACACTCCACTACACTCCACTACTCTCCACTCAACTCCTTTCATTTCCACTCCTTTCCACTCCATTCAACTGCACTCCATTCAACTACACTCCATTCCATTCCATTCCAATCCTCATCATTCCATTCCATTCCACTCCATTCCATTTAACTCCATTCCATTCCACCCGACTCCACTCCACTCAATTCCACTCCATTCCATTCCATTCCATTAGACTGCACTTCATCCTTCTCCACTCAATTCCACACCAATGCACTCCATTCTATTCCATTCCATTCCATTCCCCTCCATTCCACTCCATTGCATTCACTCAACTTTCCTCCACTCCAATTCGTTCCATTCCATTGCATTCCACTGCATTCCATTCCATTCCTTTCTTTCGAGAGAGTCTCAGTTTGTCACCCAGTCTGGAGCGCGGTGGCACTATCTCCGCTGCTGTTCCGTTCTATTCCTTTCCGTTCTGTTCTGCTCCGCTCCACTCCTCTCCACTCCGTTCCGTTCCTTTCCTTTCCGCTCCACTCCACTCCACTACATTCCCTTACATCCGATTCCAGTACACTCCATTCCACTCCTCTCGACTCCACTGCACTCCACTCCACCTCATTCCACTCCATCCCTTACTATTCCACTCCATTCCACTGAACTCCTCTCCACCCCAGTCCACTCCACTTCATTCTATTCCGTTAACTCCCATTTCATTACTTTCCTTTCCACTCCACTCCACTTCACTCCACTCCAGTCCACTCCATTCCATTCCATTCCACTGCATTCCATTCCGCTCCATTCCATTCCACTCCATTCTACTCCAGTCCACTCCATTCCACTCCACTCCATTCCATTCCACTTCCATCAAATCCACTGCACTCCACTCCATTCAATTGCACCCCATTCAACTCCACTACATTCCATTCAATTGCATTCCATTCCACTCCACTCCACTACATTCCAAACCACAACACTCCATTCCACTCCAATTCATTCCACTCTACTCCATTCACCTCCACTCCATTCCATTCCATTCCATTCCGTACAACTCCACTAAACTCCATTCCACTCCTCTCCACTGCAATAGATTCCATTCCACTTCACTCCACTCCACTCCATTCTACTAGACTCCATTCCATTCCATTCCATTCCATTCCATTCCATTCCATTCCATTCCATTCCATTCCACTCCATTCCATTCCATTCCACTCCACTCCAATCCATTCCACTCAACTCCTCTCCAATCTACTCCACTTCCCTCTATTTCATCACATTATATTCCAATCCATTCCATTCCATTCCATTCCATTCCATTCCATTCCAGTCCAGTTCAGTCCATTCCACTCCATTCCACTCCACTCCATTCCACAACATTCCACTCCATTCCATTCCACTCCATTCCACTCTACTCCATTCCATTCCATGCCACTCCATTCTACTCCACTCCACTCCATTCCACTCCACTCCACTCCATTCCTCTCCACTGAAATCCATTCCATTCCATTCAATTCCATTCCATTCCAGTCCACTCCTTTCCACTATACGCCCTTCCACTCCATTCAATTCCATTCAATTCCTTTCTATTTCAATCCACTCCACTCCACTGCATTCCCCTCCAATCCAATCCATTCCATTCCATTCCACTCCACTCTACTCCATTCTACTGCATTACACTCCACTCCATTGCCTTTCACTCCAACCTACTGCACACCACTCCGTTCCAATCCACTCCTTTCCATTTCACTCTATTCCACTCCAATCCACTGCATTCCACTCCACTCCAATCCATTCCTTTCCATTCCATTCCACTCCACTCCACTACATTCCGTTCCATTCTGTTCCATACCCCTCCATTCCACTCCACTCCACTTCACTCAACTCCACTCCACTCCAATCCATTCCATTCCATTCCATAAGAATGCATTCAATTCCATTCCATTAGACTGCATTCCATTCCATTCCTTTCTTTCGACAGTATCTCACTCTGTCACCCAGTCTGTAGTGTGGTGGCACAATTTCAGCTGCTGTTCCGTTCCGTTCCGTTCCATTCTGCTCCACTCCATTCCCCTCCACTCCTTTCCATTCCGCTCCGTTCCACTCAAATCCACTACATTACATCTGATTCTAGTACCCTCCTTTTCACTCCTCTCCACTCTAGGGCACTCCACTCCACTCCATCCCATTCCATTCCACTCCACTCCACTGCACTCAACTCCACCCCACTCCACTCTACTTCATTGCATTCCTTTACGTCCCATTCCTTTCCTCTCCATTCCACTCCATTCCACTCCACTCCACTCCACTTCACTCCAGTCAGCTCCATTCCTTCCATTCCACTGCATTCCATTCCATTCCTTTCTTTCAAGAGAATCTCACTCTGTCACACAGCCTGGAGTGCAGTTTCCCAATCTCAACTTCTATTCCATTCCATTCCATTATTTTCTATTTCAATACACTCCTCTCTATTCCACTCCATTCCACTCCATTCCCCTCGACTCCAATCCATTCCATTCCACTCCACTCCACTGCATTCCATTCTACTCCACTCCACTACAATCCTCTCCATTCCACTACATTCTTTTCCATTCCGTTTCACTCTGCTCTATTCCATTCTTCTTCATTACACTCCACTCCTTTACATTCCACTCCTTTCCAATGCACTCTGCTCCACTCCACTTCTCTCCTTTCCATTTCATTCCATTCCATTCCATTCTATTACTTTCTATTTCAATCCACTCCTCTCTACTCCACTCCATTCCACTCCATTCCCCTCGACTCCAATCCATTCCATTCCACTCCACTCCACTGCATTCCATTCTACTCCACTCCACTACACTCCTCTCCATTTCACTACATTCTATTCCATTCAGTTTCACTCTGCTCTATTCCATTCTTCTCCATTACACTACATTCCTTTACATTCCACTCCTTTCCAATGCACTCTGCTCCGCTCCACTTCTCTCCTTTCCATTTCACTCTATTCCACTCCACTCCATTCCAATACACTCCACTCCAATGCATTCCATTCCAATTCATTCCACTCCACTCCATTCCATTCCATTCCACTCCATTCCATTCCACTCTTCTCCACTCCATTCCATTCCACCCCACTGCATTCCACTGTACTCCACTCCATTCCACTTCCCTCCACTCAACTTCACTCCAATTCCTTCCACTCCATTCCATTCCACCCCACTCCATTCCACTGCACTCCACTCCATTCCACTTCTCTCCACTCAACTTCACTCCACTTCCTTCCACTCCATTCCATTGCTTTCCACTCCATTCCACTCCAATCCATTGCATTCCATTCCCTTCCTATCCATTACATTCCATTACACTCCACTCCAATCTTCTCTACTCCACTCCACTCCAGTCGACTCCACTCCACTCCACTCCATTCCATTTCACTCCATTCCATTTCACTCTATTCCATTCCATTCCTTTCTATCCAAACGGTCTCATTCTGTCACAAATGCTGGAGTACTGTGGCTCAATCACAGCTCACATTTCCTTTCACCATTCCATTGCATTACATTCCATACCATTCCATGACATTCTGTTACACTCCACTCCACTCCACTCCATTCTATTCCATTCCATTCTATTCCATTCCATTCCATTCCATTCCATTCCATTCCTATCTTTCCATAGGATCTCACTCTCAGAAAGGCTGGAGAACAGTGGCTCAATATCAGCTCACATTTCTCTCCACCATGCCATTGTATTCCCTTCCGTCCCATTCCATGACATTCTATTACCCTCCACTCCACTCCATTCCATTCCAACACATCGCATTGCATTCGAATTCATTCCACTCCATTCCTCGCCAGTTCACGCTGCTCCACTCCACTTCATTCCACTCCAATACATTCCATTTCACTGGCTTGTATACCACTCTATTCTTTCGAGAGGATATCACTGTGTCGCCCAGGTTGTAGGGCGGTGGCACAATCTCAGCTCACATTATATGTCAACTTTCCATTGCACTTCAATCTATTCCATTGCATTCCATTCCATTCCATTCCATTCCTTTCCATTCAATAACTTTCCTTGCCCCACTCCACTCCATTCCATTCCATTCCTTACGATTCACCTCCACTCCATTCTACTTCACTCCACTCCATTCCAATCCACTCCACTTCATTCCATTTCACTCCACTCTATTCCAGTCCACTCCACTCCAATCCACTCCACTCCACTCCGTTTCATTCCATTCCATTACAGTCCACTCCACTCCATTCAAGTGCACTCCACTCCACTACATTCCATTCCACTCCACTCCATTCCTTTTCACTTCACTCCATTCCATTCCATCTCATTCCACTGCGCTCCACTGCATCCACTCTGCACCATTCCAGTCAATTCCATTCCACTCCACTCCATTCCATTCCATTTCATTCCACTGCACTCCATTTCATCCACTCCACTCCGCTAAAATCCATTCCATTCCATTCCACTGCACTCTATTCCAATCCATTCCACGCCATTCCACTCCACGCCACCCAATTCCATTCCATTCCATTGCATTTCACTCCATTCCATTCCATTCCAATTTACTAAATTCTCTCCACTCTATTTCACTGAACTCCATTCCATTCCATTCCACTCCATTAAATTCGATTCCACTCCACTCCATTCCATTCTATTCCATTCCACTGAACTCCACTCCAATGCACTCTACTCCACTCCATTCCACTCCATTCAATTCAACTCCATTGAAATTCACTCCATTCCATTCCGCTCCACTCCAGTCCATTCCATTTCCAACACTCCATTCCACTCCCCTCCATTCCATTCCACTCCATTACAATCATTTCCATTCCATTACACTCCACTTCACTCTTTTCCACAACACTCCACTACACTCCATTCCGCCCCACTCCATTCCATTCCATTCCAATCGACTCCATTCCACTCAATTCCACTCCATTCCACTCCATTACACTCAATTCCATTCCACTCCACTGAACTGCAATCCATTCCATTCCATTCCACTGCACTGCATTCCTCTACATTCAATTGCTACCCATACCACTCTACTCCTTTGCATTCCACTCCATTATATTCCATTCCATTCCACTCCATTCCATTCCACTACACTCCTCTCCGTTTCATTCCACTCCACTCCACTCCATTCCACCTTACTCCACTCCACTCCAAGCCATTCAAGTCCACTCTACTCCACTCCATTCCATTCCATTCCACGCCATTCCCCTCCACTCCATTCCACTGCATTCCAGTCCACTCCAATCCACTCCATTCCATTCAGTTAAATTCCACTGCATTCCATTCCATTCCGTTCCAATCCATTCCACTCCACTGCATTTCATTCCATTACACTCCACTCTATTCCAATCCAGTCCACTCCATTCCATGTCATTCCACTGCATTCCACTCCTTTCCATGCCATTTTATTTCATTCCACTCCATTCCAATCCATTTCACTCCATTGAAGTCCATTCCACTCCACTCCATTCCATTCCATTCCACTCCATTCCAGAACATTATATTCCACTACACTCCACTTAACTCCATTCAACTCCATTCCACTCAATTCCACTCCTTTCAATTCCACTCCATATCACTCCATTCCATTCCATTCTATTAATATCCACTCCATTCCACTCCATTCCATTCCTCTCCATTCCACTCTACTCCATTCCATTCCACTCCAGTCCACTGCACTCCTCTCCATTACATTCCACCCCATTCCGTTCCTCTCCATTCCACTCCACTGCACTCCACTCCACTGAAATCCATTACATTCCAATCCGTTTCATTCCACTCCTCTGCAATTCACTCCACTCCACTCCATTCCATTCTACTCTAAGCCCTCCACTCCACCCCATTTCCCTCCATTCTATTCCATTCTATTCCATTCCATTCCATTCCATTTCATTCCCCACACTCTACTCCATTTCAATCCGATCCACTCCATTCTACTCCACTCCACTCCATTCCATTCCATTCCATTGAACTCCATTCCATTCCACTCCACTCTACTGGATTACACTCCACTCCATTCTACTGCACTCCATTCCATTCCATTCCATTAAAATCCATTCCACGCCACTCCACTACATTCTACTCCACTACACTTCATTCCATTCCATTGCATTCGACTCCACACCATTCCACTCCACTGCATTCCATTACATTCCTATCAATTTCTTACCATTGCGTTCCACTCCACTTCATTCCAATCCACTCCACTCCATTCCACTCCACTCCACTCCACTGAACTCCAATCCATTCCACTCCACTCCATTCCATTCCACTCCATTGCATTCCATTCCACTGCATTCCTCTCCGTTGCATTACACTCCTCTCAATTCCACTCCTTTCCATTCCACTACATTCCACTCCACTCCATTTACTTCCATTGTATTCCACTCTACTCCAGTCCATGCACTCCACTCCACTCCACTTCCATTCCTCCTCACTCCAATCCGTTCCATGCCATTCAAATCCACTACACTCCATTCCATTCCATTACACTCCATTCCATTCCATTACACTCCATTCCATTCCATTCCACTCCATTCCAGTCCTTTCCACTCTACTCCACTCCTTTCCAGTCCGCTCCACTCCATTCCACTCCACTGAACTACCCTCTACTTCACTCCACTCCATTCCATTCCATTCCATTCCATTCCATTCCATTCCATTCCACTCCACTCCATCCCATTCCCGTCTACTCCATTCCATTCCATTCCATTCCATTCCATTCCATTCCATTCCACTGTACTAAACTCCTTTCAACTCCATTCCACTCTATTCCTTTCCAGTCCATTCCTCTCCACCCCGTTGCATTCCTTTCCACTCCACTCCTGTCCACTCCAGTCCAATCCAGTCCATTCCACTCCATTCCAATCCACTCCACTCCATTCCATTCCATTCCAGTCCTCTCTAATCCACTCCAGTCCGTTCCACACCATTCCACTCCACTCCACCCTACTCCAATCCACTCCAATTCACTGCATTGCATAGCAGTCCATTCCATTCCTCTCCATTCCACTCCAGTCCTCTCCATTCCAGTCCACTCCATTCCTTTCTATTCCACTCAACTCCACTCCACTCCATTCCACTCCACTCCATTCTTTTCCATACTACTCCATTCCATACCACTCAAGTTCACTCCATTCCACTCCACTGCATACCACTCTACTGCACTCCATTCCTTTCTGTTCCATTCCAATCCACTCAATTCCAATGCATTCCACTCCATTCCACTCCACACCACTCCATTCCATTCCATGCAACTCCACTTCTTTCCTTTCCCGTCCACTCCATTCCATTCATTTCCATTCCACTACACTGAATTACTTTCCACTCCATTCCACTCCATTCCTGTTCATTCCCTTCCAATCCTCTCATTCGTTTCCATTATACTCCATTCCATTCCACTCCACTCCATTCCAGTCCATTACACTGCATTGCCCTCCACTCCACTTCACTCCACTCCACTCAATTCTATTCCACTCCACTCCATTCCATTCCACTCCACTCCATTCCAATCCATACCATTCCACTGCACTCTACTGCATTCCAATCCACTCCACTCCATTCCATTCCCTTTCATTTTACTCCACTATACTCCACTACATTCCATTTTACTCCATTCCACTCCATTCCAGTTCACTCCACTCCATTACTTTCCATTCAATTCCACTCCATTCCATTCCATTCATTTCCATTCCACCCCCCTCTACTCCATTCCATTCCTCTCCATTCCACTCCATTACACTCAACTCCACTCCAGTCCAATAAACTCCATTCCATTCCACTCTATGCCATACCAATTCATTCCATTCCACTACATCACACTCCATTCCACTCCATTCCAGTCAACTCCGTTCCACTCCATTCCACTCCACTACACTCCATTCCCCTCCATTCTACCCCACTCCTTTCCAGTCCATTGCACTCCACTCCATTCCTTTCCATTACACTCTGCCCTACTCCACTACATTCCATTCCACTCCATTCATTTCTACTCCACTCCAATCCATTCCACTCGACTCCATTCCATTCCATTCGACTCCACTCCTCTCCACTCCATTCCATTTAATTCCACTCCAGTCCATTCCATTCCATTGCACTCCACTCCACTCCATTCCAATCCATTCCACCACATTCCACTCCACTCCTCTCCATTCCATTCCATTCCACTCCTTTCCACTCCACTCTGCTCCTTTCCAGCCCATTCCACTCCATTCCTGTTCAATCCAGTCCACTCCACTCCATTCCATTCCTCTGCACACCACTCCACTCCATTCCATTCCAATCCATTCCATTCCACTCTTTTCCATTCCACTCCACTCTACTCTACTCCAGTCCACTCCATTCCATTCCACTCCATTCCATTCCTCTCCTATCCACTCAAATCCACTCCATTCCACAGAACTCCATTCCTTTCCATTCCACTCCACTCCACTCCATTCCACTCCACTCCGCTCCATTCCATTCCATTCCACCCCACTCCAATCCAGTCCAATCCATTCCACTATATTCCACTCCACTCTTCTCAATTCCATTCCATTCCATTTCACTCCATTCCACTCCATTTCATTCCATTCCATTCCACTCCACTCCATTACTTTCCATTCCATTTGGCTGCATTGCATTCCATTTCACTCCATGCCAGTCCCCCACACTCCATTCCACTCCACTCCACTCCCTTCCACCCCACTCCGTTCCATGCCATTGCACTCCACTCCACTACATTCCTTTCCATTCCACTGAATTAAATTCCATTCCATTCCACTCAACCCCAATCAATTCCACTCCATTCCATTCCATTCCATTCCACTCCAATCCATTGCATTCCATTCCATTCCATTCCATTCCACTCCACTCCATTATATTCCACTCCACTTCATTACATTACACTCCATTCCAATTCATTACACTCCAGTCTATTCCAATCCATTCCATTCCACTGGACTCCACTTCACTACACTACACTTCAATCCATTCAACTCCATTCCATTCAACTCCCTTCCATTCCAATCCATTCCATTCCATTCCAGTCCACTACATTCCACTGCACACCATTCCACTCCACACCATTCAATTTCACTCCATTCTTTCCAATCCATTCCCCTCAATTCCGTTCAATTCCACTCGAATCCACTCCATTCCATTTCACTCCACTCCACTCCTTTCAACTCCACTGCATTCCACTCCTCCCCTCCCCACTCCATTCCATTCCATTCTACTCCATTCCATTCCATTCTATTCCACTGCACTCCACTCCATTCCACTCCATTCCACACAATTCCAATCCACTCTACTCCACTCCAATCCATTCCGTTCAATTCCACAACACTCCACGTCACTCCATTCTATTGCACTCCATTCCACTCCACTCCTTTACATCACACTCCATTCCATTCTATTGCATTCCATTCCATTCCATTCCACTCCACCTTACTCCATTTGATACCACTCCAATCCACTCCACGCCACTACACTCCAGTCCACTCTACTCCATTTCATTCCGTTCCATTCTATTCCACTCCACTGAATTCCAGCCGATACCAATAAATTCTTCTCCATTCCAGTCCACTCCACTACACTCGACTCCATTCCATTCCACTCCACTCTATTCCATTCCATTCCACTCCAATCCACTTCATTCCAATCCATTTCATTCCATTCCTCTCCACTCCACTCCATTCCATTCCATTCCATTCCATTCCATTCCACTCCATTTCACTCCACTCCATTCCACTCCATTCCACTCCATTCCAGTCTACTCCTCTCCAATCCACTCCATTCCATTCTATTCCACTGCAGTCCACTCCATTCCATTCCAAGTCATTCCACTCAAGTCCATTCCATTGCACTCCATTCCACTCCATTCCAATCCATTCCACTCCATTCCACTCCACTCCACTCCAATCCATTCCATTCCATTCCATTCCACTCCTTTCCACTCAACTCCACTCCATTACACTCCACTCCACTCCATTCCATACAATTCCATTAAATTCCAATCCATTAAATTTCATTCCACTCCATTCCATTCCATTCGACTCCATTCCAGTCCATTCCACTCCACTCCAGTCCATTCCATTCCATTCCACTCCATTCCAGTCCGTTACCCTTCATTCCACTCCACTAAACTCCATTGAACTCCATTCCACTCCATTCTACTCCATTCCATTCCACTCCATTCCATTCTATTACACTCCATTCCACCCCATTCCATTCTATTACACTCCATTCCACCCCATTCAATTCCACTCCATTCCACTCTACTCCTTTTCATTCCTCTCCACTCCACTCCATTCCACTCCTTTCCATTCCATCCCATTCCATTCCTCTGCATTCTACTCCACTCCACTCCATTCCACTCCATTCCAGTCCAATCCATTTTATTCCACTCCACTGCACTCCACTCCTTTCCATTCCACTCCAATGTACTCCACTCCAATCCAATCCACTCCACTTCATTCCACTCCAGTCCGTTGCATTCCATTCCATTCCATTCCATTTGATTCCACTCCCCTCTACTCCACTCCATTCCACTCCAATCCACTCCATTCCACTCCACAACCCTCCATTTAATTCCATTCCTTTCAACTCCATTCTATTCCTTTCCACTCTACTATATTCCACTCCACTACCTACCACTCCACTCCATTCCATTCCATTCCATTCCATTTCAGTGCACTCAATTCCACTGCACTCCATTTCATTGCATTCCACTCCATTCCATGCCATTGTATTCCACTCCACTCCATTCCACTCTGCTCCAATCCACTCCACTCCGCTCCATTCCACTCCACTCTGCTCCATTCCTCTCCATTCCATTCCACTCCCCTCCTCTCCATTCTATTCCACTCCACTCCATTTTATTCCTTTCCATTCCATTCCAGTCAATTCCAGTCCATTTCTCTTCACAGCAATCCACACCATTCCATTAAATTCCCCCCAATTCCATTTCATTCCATTCCACTACACTCCATTCCATTCCATTCCTCTCCACTCCAATCCACTCTACTCCATTCCACTCAATTCCATTATATTCCACTAAATTCTAACCCACTCCACTCCATTACACTTCATTCCATTCCATTCCATATGCTTCAATTCCATGCCATTTCACTCCACTCCACTCCACTCCACTCCATTCCACTCCACTCCGTTCCATTCCTTTCCATTCTATTCCACTACCCTCCTCTCCATTCTATTCCACTCCACTCCATTTTATTCCATTCCATTCCATTCCAGTCAATTCCAGTCCATTTCACTTCACAGTAATCCACTCCATTCCATTAAATTCCCCCCATTCCATTCCTCTACACTCCACTCCACTCCACTCCATTCCACTCAATTCCATTATATTCCACTAATTTCCAATCCAGTGCAGTCCATTCCACTTCATTCCATTCCATTCCATTCCCATCAATTCCATGCCATTTCACTCTGCTCCACTCCACTCCAATCCATTCCACTCCATTCCACTCCACTCCCCTCCATTCCACTCCAATCAATTCCACTCCACTCCTCTCCATACCACTCCACTCCTTTTCATTCCATTCCATTCCACTCCACTCCGCTCCACTGCACACATTTACTCTTCATTCCATTCCATTCCGCTGAATTCCGTTCCATTCCACTCCATTCCAGTGCACTACACTCCATTCCACTCCACTTAACTATACTACTTTCAATTCTATACAAAGCCATTACATTCCACTCCTTTCCATTCCATTCCATTCCACTGCATTCCATTCCACTCCATGCCACACAATTCTACTTCATTCCATTCCATTCTTCTCTGCTCCAATCAACTCCAATCCAATGCACTCCAATCTATTCCATTCCATTCCAGTCAACTCCATTCCTATCCACTCCAGTCCATTCAACTCCAATCCACCCCACACGACTCTGGTCTACTCCATTACGTTCCATTCCATGCCACTCCACTCCATTCCACTCTACTCCATACCATTCCATTCCACTCCATTCCTTCCACTCTTTGAAATCCATTCCACTCCATTCCTGTCCACTCCACTCCATTCCATTCTGTTACATTCCATTCCACTCCACTCCATATCACTTCACTCCACTCCATACCACTTCACTCCACTCCATTCCACTCAACTCCACTCCATTCTTTACATTCCATTCCATTCAACTGCATTCCATTCCTCTCCACTCCATTGTAGTCCAATCCACTCCATTTCCCTCCACCGCATGCCAGTCCATTTCACTCCATTCCACTCCACTGCACTCCACTCCGTTCCAGTCCACTCCATTACATTACATTACATTACATTCCACTCCATTCCTTTCCACTCTACTACATTCCAACGCACTCCACTCCATTCCACTCCACTCGACACCACACCATTACATTACATTACACTCCACTACATTCTATTCCACTTAACTCCATTACATTCCATTCCTTTCCATGGCACTCCAATCCATCCACTCCACTCCACTCCATTAAAGTCCATTCCATTACACTCCATTGCATTCCATTCCATTCCATTCCATTCCATTCCACTAGATTCCATTCCATTCCACTCTTCTCCATTCCTCTCCACTCCATTCCACTCCACTCCATTCCATTCCACTCCACTGAACTCCACTCCACTCCACTCCACTCCATTCCACGCCATTCCATTCACCTCCTTTCTACTCCACTGCATTCGTTTGCATTCTGCTCCACTCCACTCCACTCCATTCTATTGCACCCCATCCCACTACCCTCCTTTCCATTCCACTCCATTCCATTCCGTTCCATTCCGTTCAATTCCACTCCACTCCACTGCATTCCATTCCAATCTACTCCATTCCATTCCATTCCACTCGACTCCCCTCCACTCCATTCCACTCCATTGCACTCCATTCCACTCCATTCCAGTTCACTCCACTCCAATCCAATCCACTCTATTCCATTTCATTCCATTACACTCCACTCCACTCCAATCCAATCCACTCCATTCCATTTCATTCCATTACACTCCACTACACTCCATTCCTTGCACTCCATTCCAAGCCAATCCTTTCCATTCCACTCCAGTCCATTCCACTCCAATCCAGTGCACTGCACTCCACTCCATTCCACTCCATTCCAGTTCACTCTACTCCATTCTATTCCTTTCCATTCCATTTCACTCCATACCACTCCACTTCATTCCACTCGATTCCATTCCATTCATCTCCATTCCAGTCCACTCCACTCTACTCCAATCCATTCCTTTCTATTTCACTGCACTCCACTCCACTCCATTCCATTCCAATCCATTACACTCCACTCCATTCCACTCCACTCCACTCTATTCCACTCCACTCCACTCTCCTACACTCCACTCTACTCCACTCCATTCCATTCCACTCCACTCCATTCCACTACACTCGATTGCATTCCACTCCATTACACTCCATTCCATTCTTTCCATTCCACTTCACTCCATTCCATTCCATCCCACTCCACTCCACTCCATTCCACTCCTCTCTGCTCCATTCTACTCCATTCCATTCCACTCGACTCCACTCCATTCCAATCCATTCCACTCCATTCCACTCCTCTCTACTCCATTCCATTCCATTCCTTTCAATTCCACGCCAGTCCACTCCATTCCATTCAACTCCGTTGCACTCCAATCCACTGCAATCCAGTCCACTCCACTGCACTCCATTCCAATCCATTCCACTGCACTCCACTCCATTCCATTCCAGTCAATTCCACTCCAATATATTGCATTCCATTCCACTCCACTCCATTCCAATCCCCTCCACTGCACTCCATTTCACATCAATCCGCTACATTCCATTCTCCTCTACTCCATTCCATTTTATTCCATTCCCCTCCATTCGACTCCAATCCATTCCACTTCATTCCACTGCATTCAAATTCTGTCCACTCCACTACAATCCATTCTATTCCTTTCCACAACACTCCACTCCTTTCCATTCCAATCCATTCCTCTAAAATCCATTCCATTTCACTCCACTCCACTGCAATCCATTCCAATACATTCCACTCCATTCCATTCCATTCTATTCCATTGCACTTCATTCGAATACACTCCACTCCATTCCACTCCACTCCACTCCATTCCATGCCATTCCATTCCATTCCATTCCAATATATTCCATTTCATTCCACTCCATTTCATTCCATTCCAGTCCTTCCAGTCCTTTCCACTACACTCCTGTCCATTCCATTCTATTACACTCCATTCCATTCCATTAGACTCCATTCCAGTCTTTTAAACTCCATTCCACTCCACTCCACTCCATTCAACTCCATTCCCCTCCATTCCATTCCATTCCATTCCACTCTACTCTATTCCATTCTGTTACACTCCATTCCATTATATTCAACTCCATTCCAGTCTACTCCATTCCATTCTATTCAACTCCATTCTAGTCTACTCCATTCCATTCTATTACTCTCCATTACATTACGTTCCACTCCATTCCACTCTACCCCATTCCATTTGTCTCCACTCCACTCCATGGCACTCCATTCCATTCCACCCCATTACATTCCTCTCCATTCCACTCCACTCCATTCCACTGCAATCCATTGCATTACAATCCATTGCATTCTACTCCACTCTTCTCCACACCACACGACTCCATTCCATTCCACTCCAGTGTACTCCACTGCACTCCACTCCACTCCACTCCACTCCAATCCAATCCATTCCCTACCATTCCATTCCATTCCCCTCCACTCCACTGCACTCCACTACACTCCTCTCTATTCTTTTCCATTCCATTCCACTCCACTCTATTCTATTCCATTCCACTGCATTCCATTCGTTTCCATTGCACTCCACTCAATTCCACTCCATTCCATTCCATTCCATTCCACTCCTCCCCATTCCATTCTGTTCCATTCCACTATGCTCCACTCCATTCCACTCCATTCCACTCCATGCCACTCCACTCTATTCCACTCCACTCCATTCTAATCCAGTGCATTCCATGCCCATCCACTAAATTTCCTCCACTCCACTCCATTTCACTTCTCTGCCTTCCATTCTTCTCCACTCCATTGTACTCCCCTACTCTCCAGTCTATTCCACTACACTCCATTTTATTCCATTCCATTCCAATCCATTAAAGTCCAATCCAGTCCATTTCACTTCAGTACAATCCACTCCACTGCACTCCATTCCATTCCACTCAATTCCATTATATTCCACTCCTTTCTAATCCACTCCACTCCATTTCACTCCACTCCACTCCACTCCATTCCACTCCATTCCACTCCATTCCACTCCACTCCACTCCACTCCATTCCACTCCCATCCACACCACTCCACTTCTCTCTACACCACGCCACACCATTTCATTCATTTCCATTCCTCTCCTACCCATTCCAATCCACTCCACTCCACTCCATTCCACTGCACTCAATTCCACTTCATTCCATTCCATTCTGCTGCATTCCATTTCACTCCACTCTATTGCATTCCACTCAATTCCATTCCATTCCACTCCTTTCTAATCCACACCACTCCATTCCAAACGATTTCATTCCATTCCATTCCATTCCATTCCATTCCATTCCCATCCACTCCACTGCACTCCACTCCAGTCCATTCCACTCCTCTGCACTCCACTCCATTCCATTCCAATCCACTCCACTCCACTCCAATACAAACCACTCCAATCCATTCCATTCCATTCCTTTTCATTCCTATCCATTCCATTCCACTCCACTCCAATCCACTCCACTGCACTCAATTCCATTTCATTCCATTTCTTTCCGCTGCATTCCATTCCATTCCACTCCATTGCAGTCCAACACACTCCATTCCATTCCACTCCACTCCATTCCATTCCTTTCCACTGCAATGCTTTCCACTCCACTCCACTCCATTCCACTCCATTCCATTACATTGCATTCCACTATGCTCCATTACATTCCATTCCACTCCACTCCACTCCACTCCCATCCATTCCACTCCATATCTTACCATTCCACTGGACCCCACTCCTTTCCATTCCACTCCACTCCATTCCAATCTTTCCACATCACTTCACTCAACTCCACTCCATTCCCCTCCATTCCATTCCTTTCTACTCCATTCCATTCCATTCAATTCCACTCCATTCCAGGTTCCATCAGTCCACTCCATTCCATTGCATTCCATTGCAGTGCACTCCAGTCCAATTCTCTCCACTCCATTCAGCTCAACTCCATTCCATTACTTTCCATTCCTTCCCACTCGATTCCATTCCATTCCCCTACATTCCAGTCCACAGCACTCCATTCCGCTACACTCCACTACACTCCATTTCACTGCACTCCATTCCATTCCAGTCCACTCCCCCCAATTCCAGTCCACTCCACTCCACTCCTCTACATTCCACTCCACTCCATTCCATTCCATTCCAATGTACCCCATTCCATCCACTCCACTCCACTCCATTCCACTTCATTCCATTCCACTCCACTTCATTACTGTCCATGCCATTCCAGTGCACTGCACTCCATCCACTCAACTCTGCTGCATTCCTTTGAATTCAATTCCACTCCATTCCACGGCATTCCAATCCATTCCACTCCATTCAACTCCACTCCACTCCATTCTATTCCATTCCTTTCCATTCCACTCCATTCCATTCCTCTCTGCTCTATTCCTCTCTGCTCTATTCCTCTCCACACAATTCCACTCCACTACGTTCCATTCCATTCCTTTCCATTCCATTCCATTCCATTCCATTCCACTGCACTCCACTCGACTTCATTCCACTGCACTCCATTCCACTCCTTTCCACTCCACTCCATTCCATTCTATTCTGCAACACTCCACTCCAACCCATTCCATTTGCATTCCATTTTCGTCCACTGCATTACATTCGCCTCCACTCCATTCCTATCCATTCCACTCCACTCCACTCCATTCCATTCAATTCCATTCCATTCCACTCCACTCCTTTCTCCTCCATACCAGTCCATTCCACTCTGTTCCCAGCCATTCCATTCCATTCCTATCAATTCCATTTCATTCCAGTCCATTGCATTCATTTCCCATACCTTCCAGTCCATTCGACTCCACTCGACTCTCTTCCATTAAGTAGAATGGAGTGGAGTAGAGTGGAGTGGAGTGGAACAAAGTTGAATGGAATTGAATTGAATGACACAGAATGGAATGGATTGGAATGGAATGGAATGGAATGGAGTGTACTGGAGTGCAATGTAATGGAATGGATTGTAATGCTGTGGAGTGGAGTGGAGTGGAATGGAATCGAAAGGTAATGGAGTAGAATTGACTGGATTGTAGTGGAGTGGAATGGAGTGTAATGGGATGGAATGGAATGCAGCAGAATGGAATGGAACGGTATGGAGTGGAATGAAATGGCATGGAATGGAGTGTATGGGAGTGGAGTTGAGTGCAGTGGAAAGGAGTGTAGTGGACTGGAATGGATTGGAATGAAATGTATTGGAGTGGAAGGGAATGGAATGGAAATTAAAGGAATGGATTGGAGTGGATTGGAATAAAGTGAAGTGAAGTGGAATAGAATGCTGTGGAGTAGAATGGACTAGAATGGAATGAAGTGGAGTTGAATGTAGTGGAGCAGAGTGGAGTGGATTGAAATCGAATTTAATGGAATGGAGTGGAGTGCATTGGAATGGAGTGGAGTGCAGAGGAATGGAATGGATTGGAATGGAATAGAATGGAATGGAAGGAGTGTAGTGGATTTGAATGGAGTGGAGTGGAAATGAGTGGAATGGAATGGAATGGAATCGAATGGAATGTATTCGAATGGAATGGATTGTAGGGGAATGGATTAGAGTGGAATGGACTGGAATGGGATGGAATGGAATGGAATGGATTGAAGATGAGTGGAAGGGGGGGAGTGGAGTGGAATGGAATGGAGTGGAATGGAGTGGATTGGAAAGCAGTGGACAGGACTGGAGTTGAGCGGAGTGGGGTTGAAATGACTACAGTACAGAGGAGTGGAGTAGAGAAGAGTGGAGTGGAATGAAATGAAATGGAATGGAATGGGGTGGAATGGTACGGAGTGGAGTGGAGTGGAATGTAGTGGAATTGAATGGAGTGAAATGGAATGGAGTGGAGTGGTACAGAGTGGAGTGCAATGGAATGGAGTGGAATGGAATGCAGTGGAGTGGATTGGACTGGAGTGGAGTAGAATGGAATGGAGTAGAGTTGAATGGAGTGGAACGGAATGGAGTGGAGTGGTCTGCAGTGAAATGTAATGGAATGGAATAGAGTGTAAGGGAGTGGAAAGTAATGGAATAGAGGGGAATGTAGTGGAATGCAGTGGATTGCAGTGGAATGGAGCTCAATTGACTGGAATGGAATGGAATGGAACGGAATGCAATGGCAGGGAAAGGAGTGGAGTGGAATGGAATGGAGTGCATTGGAGGGGAAAGGAGTGGAATGGAATGGAATGGAATGGAATGGAATGAAATAGAGTGGAATGGAATGGAGTGGAGTGGAGTGAAGTGGAGTGGAATGGAGTGGAATAGATTGGAATGGAGTGAAATGGAGTGGAGTGGAAATTAGTGGCAAGGAATGGAATGGAGTACAGTGGAGATGGATGGAGTAGGGTGGAGTGGAGTGGAGTGGAATGGAGTGGAGTGGACTGGAATGGAGTGGAATGGAATGGAATGGAGTTTAAAGGAATGGAATGGAATGGAATGTATTAGAGTGGAGTGTAACAGAGTGCAGTTGAATGGAATGAAATGGAGTGCAGTGGAGTGGAATAGATTGGAATGGAGTGGAATGGATTGAAATGGAGTGGAATGGAGTATAGTAGAATGACGTTGAGTGGAGTGGAGTGGATTGGATTGGAGAGCAGTGAAATGGAGTAGAGAGGAGTGGAATGGAATGGAGTGGTGTGGAATTGAATGGAATGGAGTGGAATGGAATGGAAAGAAATGGAGAGGAATAGAATGGAGTGTAGTGGAATTGAGTGGATGGAATGGAGTGGAGTGGAGTGGGGTGGAATGGAATGAAATGGAGTGGAGAGGAATGGAGTGGAATGGAATGAAGTGGAATGGAGTAGATTGGAGTGGATTGGAATGGAGTGCAGTGGAATGGAATGGAATGGAATGGAGAGGAGTGGAATGAAGTGGAGTGGATTGGAAAGGCTTTGAGTGGACTGGAATGAAGTGGAGAAGAATGGAATGGAGTTTAATAGAAAGGAATGCAAAGGAATGGAGTATTGTGGAGTCAAATGGAGTGAAGTAGAAGGGAAAGGAGTGGAGTAGAATGGAATGGAATGGAATGAAGTGGACTGGAGTGGAATGGAGTGAAGAATAGTCGAATGGAGTTGATTGCAATGGAATGGAGTGTAGTATAATGGAGTGGAGTGGAATATAGTAGAGTGGAATGGAACTGAAAGGAGTGAAATGGAATGAAATCGAATAGAGTGGAGTGGAGTGGAATGGAGTGGAGTGGATAAGAACTGAAGAGAAAGCATCGAAATGGAGTGGAATGGAGTGGAGTGGAGCAGTGTGGAATGGAATGGAGTGGAGTGGAGTGCAATTGAGTGGAATGGTATGGAATGGAGTGGAAAGGAATGGAATGGAATGCAAACGATTGGAGTGGTATGGTGTGAAGTGGAGTGGACAGGAGTGAAGTGGAGTGGAGTGGAATGGAATGGAATGGAATGGAGTGGAGTGGAATGGAGTGGATTGAAAAGGAATAGAGAGGAATGTAATGGAGTATAACGGAATTGAGGGGAGTAGTGGAGTGGAGTAGAATAGAATGGTGTGTAATGGAATGTAGTGGAGTGGAGTGGATTGGAATAGAATGGAATGGAGTGGAGTGGAAAGGAAAGGAATTGAATGGAGTGGAATTTGGTGGAGTGGAGAGGAGTGGAGTGGCATGGAAAGGAATGGAATGCAGTGGAATAAAATGGAATGCAGTGGAGTGGAATGCAATGGCATGGAATAGAATGGAGTGGAGTGGAGTGGAAAGGAGTGAAGCGAAATGCAGTGTAGTGGACTGGAATGGATTGGCATGGAATGGAATGGAGTAGAAGGGCATGGAAAGGAATGGAATGGAGTGGAGTGGAGAGGAATGGAATGGAATGGAATGGAATTGAGTGGATTGGAGTGCAATGGAGTGGAATGGAATGGAGTGGATTGTAGTAGATTGGAATGGAATGGAGTGGAGTGGAGTTGAATGGAATGGAAAGGAAATGGGGTGGAATTGACTGGTGTGGAGTGGAGTGGATTGTGGTGGAGTGGAATGGAATGGAATGGAATGGAAATGAGTGGAGTGGTACGGTGTGGAGTGGAGTGGAGTGGAATGGAATGGAATGGAGTCGAGTGGAATGGAGTTTAGTGGAAAGGAATAGAGAGGAATGTAATTGGAGTATAAGGGAATGGAGTTTGGTGGAGTGGAGTGGAATAGAATGGAGTGTAATTTAAAAGAGTTGAGTGTAGTGGACTGAAACGGAATGGAATGGAGTAGAGTGGAAAGAATGGAATGGAATGATGTAGAATTGAGGAGAGTGGAGTGGAGTAGAGTGGCATGCAATGGAATGGAATGCAGTGGAATGAAAGGGAATGCAGTGGGGTGGAATGCAATGGTGTGGAATGGAGTGGAGTGGAGTGGACTGGAAAGGAGTGAAGTGGAATGGAGTGGAGTGGGCTTGAATGGATTGGAATGCAATGGAATGGAGTGGAATTTCATGGAATGCTATGGAATGGAGTGGGGTGGAGTGGAATGGAGTGGAGTGGAGTGACATGGAATGGATTGGAGTGGAGTGGATGAAATGGAATGATATGGAGTGGAGAGAATTGAATGGAGTGAAGTGGAATGGAATGGACTTTAATGGAACGAAATGTAATGGAGTGGAGTAGAGTGGAGAGAAATGTAGTGGAGTGGAATGGAATGGAATGGAATGGAATGGAATGGAATGGAATGGAATGGAATGGATTGGAATGGAATGGAAAGGAATGGAGTGGAGTGGACTGGAATGGAGTGGATAAGAGTGGAATGGAGTTGAATGGAATGGAAAGGAATGGTGTGGAGTGGAATGGAGTGGAATGGAATGGAACACAGTGCAGTGGAATGGAGTGGAGTGGAATGGAATGAATTGGAGTTGAGTGGAGAGGAATGGAATGCAATGAAATGGAGTACAGAGGTATGGAGTGGAGTAGAGTCGAGTGGAGTGGATTGGAGTCGAGTGGGTAGGAATGGAATGGAATAAAATGGAGTGGAGCAGAATGGAGTGGAATGGAATTGAGTGGAGTGGAGTGAAACGGAAAGGAATGGAATGGAATTGAATTAGATAGAATGAAATGGAGTGGAATGGAATGAAATTGAATGAAGTGGAGTGGAGTGCAATGGAGTTGAATGAAATGGAATGGAGCGGAGTGGAGTGGAATGGAATGGAGAGCAGTGGAATGGAATTGAATGGTATGGAGTGGAATAGACTTGAGTGGTGTGTAGTGGATTGCAGTGGAATGGAATATAATGGAATACATTGGAATGGAATGGAATGGTATGGAGTGGAATGAAATGGCATGGAATTGAGTGGAGAAGTGTGGAGTGCAGTGGAGTGGAGTGAAATGCAGTGTAGTAGAATGGAATGGATTGGAATGGAAAGGAATGGAGTGGAATGGAATGGAATAGAATGAAGTGGAGTAGAATGCAATGTAGTGGAGTAGAATGGAGTGGAATGGAATGGAGTGGAGTTTAAGGCACTGGAGTGGAGTGCAATGGAGTGGAATGGAGTATAGTGGAGTGGAATGGAGTGGATTGGAATGGAATTGAATGGAATGGAGTGCAGTGGAGTGAAATGGAGTGGAGTGCAGATGAATGGAGTCGAATGTAATGTAATGGAATGGAATGGCGTGGATTGGAATTGAATGGTGTGTAGTGGAATGGATAGGAGTGGAATCTAATGTAATGGAATGGAATGGAGTGGAGTGGAGCGGAATGGAGTGGAGTGGGAAGGAGAGAATTGGAGTGAAATGGAGTGGAATGGAGTGGAGAGGAGTGGAGTGGAATGGATTGGAATAGAGTGCAGTGCGGTGGAATGGAATGGAATGGAGAGGAGTGGAGTGGAATGGAGTGGAGTTGGATGGAGTGGAGTGGAGTGGAATGGATTAGAATGCAATGCAGTGGAATTGAATTTAGTGCAGTGGAGTGGAATGGAGTAAAGTGGAGTGGAATGGAATGAAGTGTAGTGGAATGGATTGGAATGGAATGGAATGTAGTGGAGTGTCAAGGAATGGAATGGAGTGGAGTGGAAAGCAGTAGAATGGAATGGAGTGAAATGGAGTGGAGTGGAATGGAATGTAATGTAATGGAGTTGAGTGGAATGTAATGGAGTTGAGAAGAATGGAATGGAGTGGAGTGGAATGGAATTCAGTTGAAAGGATTCGAGAGGATTGGAATGGACTTGAATGGAGTGGAGTGGACTGGAATGGAGGGAAATGGAATGGAATGGCATGGAATGGTGCAGAGTGGAAAGGAATGGAGTGGAATGTAATGGAATGGAATGGACTGGGATGGGAATGAGTGGAATCGAATGGAGTGGAATGAAGTGGAATGGAATGGAGTGGAGTGGAGTGGAATGGAATGGAGTGGAGTGGAATGGAATGGAATGGAGTTGAATGGGAGGAATTCAGTGGAGTGGAGTGGAATGGAGCTGAATGGAATGAAATAAAATGGAATGGAGTTGAATGGAGAGTAGTGGAATGGAGTACAGCGGAATGGAATGGAATGAAGTGGAATGGAATGGAATAGAATGAACTGGAATGCAGTGGAGAAGAATAGAATGCAGTGCAGTGAACTGGAATGCAGTGGAGTGGAGTGGAATGTAATGAAATGCACTGGAGAAGGTTGTAATGCAGTGCGGTGGAATGCAGTGGAATGGAGTGCAATGGAGAGCATTGGAATGTGGTAGGGTGGATTGGAGTGGAGTGGAGTGGATTGAAATGGAATGGAATGGAATGGAGTGGAGTGGAACGGATTGGAGTGGAGTGGAATGGAGAGGAATGGAATGGAGTGGAAAGAAATGGAGTGGAGTGGAGTGGAATGGAATGAAATGGAGTGGAATGGAAAGGAATGGAGTGGAATGGAAAGGAATGGAATGGAATGGAAGGGAAAGGAATGGAATGGAGTGGAGTGGAGTGGAGTGGAATGGAGTGGAATGGAATGGAATGGAATCGAGAGGAGTGGAATGAAATTGAGTGGAATGGATTGGAATGGAGTAGAGTTGAGTGGAATGGAATGGAATGGAATGTGAAGTGGAGTGGAGTGCAATCGAGTGGAGTGGAAAGGAGTGGAGTGGAGTGTAATGAAATGGAATGCAGTGGAGTGGAATGGAGTGGTGTGGAGTGCAACACAGTGGAGTGGAATGGAGGGGAATTAAATGGAATCGACTGGGGTGAATTGGAGTTAAGTGGAATGGAATACAGTAGAGTGGAATGGATTGGAATGGGCTGGAGTGGAGTGCAGTGGAATGGAGTGGAGTGGAGTGGAATGGAGTGGAATTGAGAGGAGTGGAATGGATTGGAATGGAATGGACTGGAGTGGAGTGGAATGGAGTGGAATGGATTGGAATGGAATGGAGCGGAGTGGTGTGGAGTGGAATGGAGTGGAATGGATTGGAATGGATTGGAGTGGAATGGAATGGAATGGAATGGATTAGAGCAGAGTGGAGCGAAATGGAGTGGAGTGGGAAGCAGTGGAGAAGAGTGGAATGGAATGGAATGTTGTGGATTGGAATAGAGTGGAGAAGAATGGAATGGAATGGAACACAGTGGAGTGGAGTGGAATAGAGTGCAGTGGAGTGGAATGGAGTTGAATGGAATGGAATGAAATGGAGTGGAGTGGAAATCAATTGCATGGAATGCAATGAAATGGAGTGGGGTGGAATAAAATGGAGTGGAATGGAATGCAATGGAGTGAATTGGAGTTTAATGGAATGGAGTGCAGTGGAGTGGAGTGCAGTGGAGTGGATTGCACTGGAATGAAAAGGAAAGGAAGGGAAAGGGATGGAGTGGAATGGAGTGGAGTTTAGTGGAATAGAGAGGAATAGAATGGAGTGGAATGGAGTGTAGTGGAGTGGAATGGAGTGGTATGGACTGGAATGCTGTGGAATGGAATATAATAGATAGGAACGGAATGGAATGGAAAGAATGGAATGCAAAGGAGTGGATTAAAGTGGGTAGGCCTGCAATGGAGTGGAATGGATTGAAACGGAGTGGAATGAAATGGAATGGATTGGAATGGAATAGAACGGCATGGAATGGAGTTGAATGGAGTGGAATGGAGAGGAATGGAGTGGAAAGGAATAGAATGAATGGAGTGGAATGGAGTGGAATGAAGTGAAGAGGAAATGAGTGGAATGGATTGGAATGGAGTAGAGTGGAGTGGAATGGAATGGAATGGAATGGAATGGAATGGAATGGAGTGGAGTGGAGTGGAGTGGAATAGAGTTTAGTGGAATGGAATGGAGTGGAGTGGAACAGAGGGAAGTGGAATGGAGGGGAATTAAATGGAAAGGTGTGCAGAGGATTGGAGTGGAGTGGAATGGAATGGAGTGGAGTGGAATGGACTGGAATATAATAGTGTGGAGTGCAGTGGAATGGAATGGAATGGAGTGGAGTGGAATGGAGTGGAAGGGAAGGAATGGAGTGAAGTGGAGTGAAATTGAGAGTAATGGATTGGAATGGAGGTCAGTGCAGTGGAATGGAATGGAATGGAATGGAGAGGAGCGGAGCGGAATGGAGTGGAGTTGGATGGAGTGGAGTGGAGTGGAATGGATTGGAATGCAATGGAGTGGAATGGATTGGAATGCAATGCAGTGGAATTGAATTTAGTGTAATGGAGTGGAGTGGAACAAAGTGGAGTGGAATGGAATGAAATGTAGTGGAATGGAACGGAATGGAGTGGAGTGCAGTTGAATGGAATGGAATGGAGTGGAGAGGAGTGGAGTGGACAGGAATGTAGTGAAATGGAGTGGAATGCAGTGGAATGGAATGGAATGAAATGGAATGGAATGCAGTGGAATGCAGTAAAATGGAATGGATTGGAATGGAGTGGAGTGGAGTGGAATAAAATGAAATGGAGTGGAGTGAAATGGAGTGGAGTGGAGTGAAATTGATTTTAATGGATTAGAGTGGAGGGAAGTGCAGTGGAATGGACTGGAATGGAGTGGAATGGAATGGAGTGGCGTTTAGTGGAATGTAATGGAATGGAATGGAATGGCATGGAATGGAGTGGAGTGGAGTGGAATTGAGTGGAATGGAGTGGAAAGTTGTGGAATGGAATGGAAGAGAATGAAGTGAAGTAGAGTGGAATGGATTGGAAGGGAGTGGAACGGAGTGGTATGGATTGGAGTGGAGTGGAGAGGAGATGAATGGAATTTAGTGGAATGGAGTGGAGTGCAGTAGAATGGAATAGAATGGGGTGGAGTGTAGTGGAAGGAAGGGGAGTGGAGCTGAAAGGAGAGGAATGGAATGGAGTATAATGGAATGGAGTGGAGTCAACTGCAGTGGATTACAGTGTAATGGAATGGAATGGAGAGGAATGGAGTGAAGTGGAGTGGAATGGAGTGTAATGGATTGGAGTGGAGTGGAGGGGAGACGAATGGAATGGAGTGGAATGGAAAGGAGTGCAGTGGAATGGAATGGAATGGAATGGAGTGGAATGGAATGGAGTGGAGTTGAGATGAAAGGAGAGGAATGGAATGGAGTATAATGGAATGGAGAAGAGATGAGTGGAGTGGATTGGAGTGTAATGGAATGGAATGGTGTGGAATGGAATGGAGAGGAATGGAATGAAGTGGAATGGACGCAAATGGAATGGAATGGAGTGGGGAGGAGTGGAATGAGGAGAATGGACTGAAATGGAATTGAATGGAATGGAATCGAGTGGAGTGGAGTGGAATGGAATGCAATGGAGTGGAATGGAAGGCAATGCAGTGGAGTTGAATGGAATGGAGTGGAAAGGAATGTAATGGCACAGAAAGGAGTTCAGTGGGTTGAATGGAGTGGAAAGGACTGGAATGAAATGGAATGGAGTGGAGTCGAGTGGAATGGAGTGGAACGAATTAGATTGCAGTGGAGTGGAGTGGAATGCAATAGAATGGAGTGGAGCAGAGTGGAGGGGAAAAAGGTGGAGAGAAATGGAGAGGAGTAGAGTGGTATGGAGTGGAGGAGAGTGGAACGGAATGGAGTGGAGTCGAGTGGAGTAGGGCAGAATAGAGTGGAATAGAGTGTAGTGGAATGGAGAGGAGTAGAGTGGAGTGGAATGGAATAGAGTGGAATGGAGTGGAGTGGAACAGAAAGAAGTGGAAGGAAGTAGAGTGGAATGGAGATGAGTGTAGTGGATTGGAGTGGAATGGAATGGAGTACAATGGAATGGAGAGGGGTTGAGTGGAGCAGACTTCAGTGGAAACGAACGGAGAGGAAGGGAATGGAGTGGAGTGTAGTGGAATGGAATAGAATGGAATGGAATTGGATTGAATGGAATGGAATGGAACGGAATGGAGTGGAGTGAATAGGAATGGAGTGGAATGCACTGGAATTGAGTGGATTGGAATGGAATTGAGTGAACAGAGATGAATTGAATGGAGTGGAGTGGAGTGGTTTGGAGTGGAGTGGAAAGTAATGGGGTGGAATAGAATGGAATGCAGTGCAGCGGAGTTGAACGGAGTGGAATGGAATGGAATGGAGTGGAATGGAAAGGAGTGGAGTGGGATGGAGTGCAAAGGAATGCAGTGGAGTGGAGTGGTGTGGAATGGAATTGAAAGGATTAAGGAGGAATGGACTGGAATGGGAAGGAGAGGAATGTGGTGGAGTGCCGTGGAGTGCAGTGGAATGGAATGCATTGGAATGTTAAGGAATGGAATGGAATGGAGTGGAATGGAATAGAGTTGAGTGGAGTGGAGCGGATTGGAGTGGAATGGATTCGAATGTACTGGAATGGACTGGAGTGGAATGGAATGGATAGCAAAAGAGTGGAGTGGAGTGAAAAGGAATGGAATGGAATGAAAAGGAATGGATTCAACTGGAGTTGGTTGGAGTGGATTGGAGTGGAATGGAGTGGAATAGATTGGGGTGGGGTCGAGGGGAGATGAATGGAATGGAGTGGAGTGGAGTGGAGTGCACTGGAATGGAATGGAATGGAATGGAGTGGAATGCAGTGGAGTTGAGGAGAATGGAAAGGAATGGAATGGAGGTGAACGGAATGGAGCGGAGTGGTGTGGAGTGGAGTAGAGTGGAGTGTAATAGAATGGAATGGAGTGGAATGGATGGGAAAGGAGTGAATGGAGTGGAGTGTAGTGGAATGCAGTGGAATGGACTGGAATAGAGTGAAATGGAATGGAATGGAATGGGGTGCAGTGGAATGGACTGGAATGGAGTGGAATGGAATGGAATGGAGTGGAGTGGAATGGACTGGAATGGAGTGGAATGGAATGGAATGGAGTGGAATTGCATAGAACGGAGTGGTATGGAATGTAATAATACGGAAGGGAGTGGAGCGGAGTGGAATGTATGGAGTGGAGTGGAGTGCAATGTACTGGAATGAAATGGAATTGACTGGAGTTTAGTGGAATGGATTTAAAATTGATTGGAATGGAGTGGGGTAGAGTGGAATACAATGGAATGGAATGGAGTGGAGTAGATTGGAATAGAGTGTAGTGGAATGGAAAGGAGTAGAGTGGAATGGAGTGGAAAGGAGTCGAGTGGAATGGAGTGGAGTGCAGTGGAACGGAATGGAATGCAGTGGAATGGAACAGAGTGGAGTTGAGTGGTGTAGAGTGAAGAGGAACTGATTGGAGTGGATTGGAGTGGAGTAGATAGGTGTGGAATGAAATGGAGTGGAATGGAGAGGAGTGGAGTGGAATGGAGTTGTATAGAGTTGAGTGGAATGGAGTGGAGTGGAGTAGATTGGAGTGGAATGGAATGGACTGCAATAGAATGGATAAGGGTGGACGGTGTAGAATGGAGTGTAATGGAATGGAGTGGAGTGGAGTGAAATGGAATGAAATGGAGTGGAATGGAATAGAATGGAATGGAATGGAATAGAGTGGAACGCAATTGAGTGGGGTGGAGTGGAGTGAGGAGGAGTGGATTGGAGAAGAGTGGTGTGGAAAGGACTGCAGGTTAGTGGAATGGAATGGACTGGGGTCGAGTGGAATGGATTGGAATTGAGTGGAATGCAATGGAATGGAATGGAATGGAATGGAGTGGAATGGAAGGGAGTGTAGTGGAATGCAGTGCCAAGGAATGGAGTGGAGTGGAGGGGAGCGGAAAGTAATGGATGGACTGGAGTGGAAAGGAGTGGAAGGGAATGGAGTGGAGTGGATTGCAGTGAATCGGAATGCAGTGGAATGGAATGGAATAGTGTGGAGTGGAATAGAATTGAGTGGAGTGCAATGGAATGAAATGGGGTGGATTGGAATGGAGTGGAGAGGAATTGGAATAGAGTGGAATGAAATGGAATGGAATGGAATGGAATGGAATGGAATGGAATGGAGTGGAGTGGAGTGGAGTGGAGTGGAGTGGAATGGATTGGAATGGGATGGAGTGGAGTGGAATGCAATGGAATGGAATGGAATGGAATGGAATGGAGTGGAATGGAAGGGAGTGTAGTGGAATGCAGTGCCAAGGAATGGAGTGGAGTGGAGGGGAGCGGAAAGTAATGGATGGACTGGAGTGGAAAGGAGTGGAAGGGAATGGAGTGGAGTGGATTGCAGTGAATCGGAATGCAGTGGAATGGAATGGAATAGTGTGGAGTGGAATAGAATTGAGTGGAGTGCAATGGAATGAAATGGGGTGCATTGGAATGGAGTGGAGGGGAATTGGAATAGAGTGGAATGAAATGGAATGGAATGGAATGGAATGGAATGGAATGGAATGGAGTGGAGTGGAATACAATGGAATGGAATTTAGCTGACTTGAGTGGTTGGGGTGGAGAGCAGGGGAGTGGAGTGCAGTGGAATGGAATGGAATGGAGTGGAGGGTAATAGAATTGAGTGGAGTGCAATGGAATGAAATGGAGTGGAGAGGAATGGAGTGGAGAAGAATGGAGTAGAGTGGAACAGAAAGGAACGGTATGGAGTGGAATAGAATGGAGTGGAGTGGAGTGGAATGGATTGTAATGGAATTGAGTGGAGCAGAAAGGAATGGAACGGAAGGGAGTGGAGTCTTTGGAGTGGAGTTCAGTGAAATGGAATGAAATGGAATGGAGTGCAATGGACTGACGTTGAGCTTATGGAGTTGAGTGCAGTAGAATGGAATGCAATTGAATGGAGTGTAAGGCAATGGAATAGGGTAGAGTGGAATGGAAAGTAGTGGAGTGGAGTGGAGTTGAGTGGAATGGAGTGGAGTGGTCTGGAATGGAGAGTAGTGGAATGGAACAGAGTGGAAAGGAATGGAATGGAACGGTAAGGAATGGAGCGGAGTGGAGTGAAATGGAGTGGAGTGGAGTGGAGAGGAATGGATACGAGTGGACAGGAATGGAGTGGAATCGAATGGAATGCAGAGGAATGGAATGGAGTGTAATTTAATGGAGTGGAGAAGAGTGGAATGGAGTGGAGTGAATTGAAATTGAATGGCATGCAGTGGATTGGAGTGAACTTTAGTGGAGTGGAATGGAGTGTAATGGAGTTGAATGGAGTGGAATGGCATGGAGTGGAATGGAATGGAATGGAATGGGGTACGGTGGAATGTAATGGAATGGAGTGGAGTGGAGTTGATTGGGATTTAGTGGAACGGACTGGAGTGGAGTGGAGTGGAGTTGAGCGGGTTGAAGTGGAAAGGAGTTGAGTGGAGTGCACTGGAATGGAATGGAGTGGAGGGGAGTGAAATGGAATGGAATGGAGTGGAATGGAATGGAAAGAAATGGATTGCAATGGAATGGAGGGGAGTGAAATGGAGTGGAATGGAATGGAGTCTACTGGAACGGAGTGGAATGTAATGCAATGGAACGCAGTGGAATGGAGTGCAATGGAATGGAGTGGAGTAGAGTGGAGTAGAGTAGAGTAGAGTGGATTGCAGTGGAATGGAATGGAATGGAGTGGAGTGGAATGGAATGGAGTGGAGTGGAATGTAAAAGAATGGAATGCAGTTGAGTGGAGTGGAATGGAGTGGAATGGAATGGATTGTAGTGGACTGGAATGGTGTGAAGTGGAATAGAATGGAGTGTAAAGGAATGGAATAGAATGGAATGGAATTGAATGGAGTGGAGTGGAGTGGAATGGAGTGGAGTGGAATGGAATGGAATGGAATGGTGTGGATTGGATTTGAATGGATTGGAGTGGAAAGGAATGGAGTTGATTGATAGAAGTGGAATGCAATGGAGTGGAGTGGATTGGAGTGGAGTGGACTGGAGTAGAGGGGAATGGAATGGAATGGAATCGAAAGGAATTGAATATACTCGAATGGAGTAGAGTGGAGTGGAATGGAGAAGAATGGAGTAGAACAGAGTGGACTGGAGTGGAATGGAGTGGAGTGGATTGTGGTGGAGTGGATTGGAATGGAATGGAATAGAGTGGAATTGGGTGGAGTGGAGTGTAATGGAATTAAATATTATGCAGAGAAATGGAATGAAATGTAGTGGAGTGGAATGGAATGGCATGGAATAGAGTGGAGTGTAGTGGAGTGCAGTGAAGTTTAGGGGAAAGGAATGGAATGGAAAGGATTGGAATGGAGTGGAGTGGAATGGAGTGGAATGAAATGGATTGGAATGGAATTAATTGAACTGGAATGGAGTTGAGTGGAGTGGAAAGAGGAATGGAATGAGGTGGAATTGAATGGAGAGGAGAGGAGTGGAGTGGAGAGGATTGGAATAAAATACAGTGGAATGGAGAGGAATGGAACGGAACGGAATGGAGCAGAGTAGATTGGAATGGAGTGGAGGGGAGTGGAATGGAAAGGAAGGGAGTGGAGTGGAATGGAGTGGAAAGGAATGGACAGGAATTGAGTGGAGTGGAGTGGATGGAATGGAGTGCAGAGGAATGGAATTGAATGGATTGGATTGCAGTGGAATGCAATGGAGTGGAGTGGAATGGAATGAAACAGAGTGGACTGGAGTGGATTGGAATGGAGTGGAGTGGACTGGAATGGAGTGGAGTGGAATGGAATGCAATGGAATGGAGAAGATTTGAGTGGTTTGGAGTGGAGTGACGTGGAATGGAGTGGAGTTGAATGCAATGGAATTGAATGAAGTGGAGTTGAGTGGAATAGAGTGGAGTGGAGTGGAATGGAGTTGAATGGAATAGAATGGAGTGGAATGGAAAGCAAAGGAATGGTATGGAGTGGAGTGGATTGTGTTGGAATGGAGTGGAATGGAGTGGAATGATGTTGAATGGAGTGGAGTGGAATGATGTTGAATGGAGTGGAGTGGAATGGAGTGGAGTGGAATGGAGTAGAGTGGAATTTAATGGATTGAAGTGGAATGGCATTAAATGGAATGGAATGGATTCGAGTGGAGTAGAGTGGAATGGAGTGCAATGGAGTGGATTGGAAAGGAGTGGAGTTGAATGGAGAGGAGTGGAGAGAAGTGGAGTGGAACGGAATGGAATGGACTGGAGGGGAGCGGCGTAGAATGGAATGGAATGGAATGGGATGCAGTGGAATGAAGTGGAATGTTCTGGAATGCAGAGGAAAAGAATGGAAAGGAGTGGAATGGAGTGGAGTGGTGTGAATTGGAATGGAATGGAATGAATTGGAGAGGAGTTTAATGGAACGTAATGGAGCGGATTGCAGTGGAGTGGAATCGAATGGATTAGAATGGAGCAAGCAGGAAGGGAATTAAGTGGAGTGGAGGGGAATGGATTGGAATGAACTGTAATGGAGTGGAATGCAAAGCAATGGAATCGAATAGAGTGGAATGGAATGGAATGGAATGCAATAGAATGGCCTGGATTGTAGTAGAATGGACAGGAATGGAGTTGAATTAAATGGAATGGATTGGAATGGAATGGTATGGCATAGAATGGAGTGGAGTGGAGTGGAATGGAGTGGTGTGGATTGGAAAGTAGTGGAATGGAATGGAGTGGAGAGGAGTGGATTGTAGTGGAATGGATAGCAATAGAGTGGAGTGGAGTGGAATGGATTGGAAAGGAAAGAACTGGAGTGGAGTTGAGTGGAATGGAGTGGAGTGGAATGGAGTACAGTTGAGTGGAATGGAATGGAGTGGAGTGGAATGGAGTGGAGTAGAGTGCATTGTAATGGAGTGAATGTAATGGAGAGGAATTAAATGGAATGGAGTGCAGTGGAGTGGTGTGTAGTGGAATGGAATGGAGTGGAGTGAATTGGATTAGAATGGAATGGAATGGAGTGCAGTGGAATGAAATGGAATAGATTGGAGTGAAGTGGAGTGGGATGGAGTGGAATGGAGTGGAATGTAATGGGGTGCAATGGAGTGCAATAGAATGGAATGGAATGGAGTAAAGTGGAATGGAAAGGATTGGAGAGGAGTGGAATGGAGTGGAGTGGACTAAAATGTAGTGGAGTGGAGTGGATTGGAATGGAATAGAGTGGAATGGAATGGAAGGGAATGGAGATGAATGGAATGGAGTGGAAGGGAAAGGAAAGGAATAGATTGGATTGGACTGGAGTGCAATAGATTGGAATGGAGTGGAGTGGAGTGGACTGGAGTGGAATGGAAAGGTGTAGCATGGAGTGGAGTGGAGTGGATTGCAGGATAATGCAGTTGAATGGAATGCAAGGGAATGGAGTGCAGTGGAATGGAATGGAGAGGAGTGGAATGGAATGGAGTGGAGTGGAGTGGAATGGAGTGGAGTGAACTGGAATGGAGTGGAGAGGAATGGAATGAAACGTAATGGGATGGAGTGGTATAGAATAGAGTGGAGTGGAGTGGAATTTAGTGGAGTGGTGTGGAACGCCGTGGAGTGGAATGGAATAGACTGGAATGGAATGGAGTGGAGTGGAATGGAGAGGAGTGGAGTGAATTGGACTGGAAAGGAATGGAGTGGAGTGGAGTGGAGAAGCGTGGAACGACATGGAATGGAGTGGAATGGGATGGAGTGCCATGCAGTGGAATGCTGTGCAATGTAGAGGAATGGAATGGAGTGGAATAGAATGGAGTGGACTAGAGTGGAGGGGAAAGGAATGGAGTAGAGGAGATTGGAGTGGAATGTAATGGAGTGGAGTGGAGTGGAGTGTAATGGAAAGGAATGGAGAGGAGTGTAATGGAGTGGAATCAAATGGAGTCGAATGGAGTGGAATGGAGTGGAATGGAGTGGAGTGGAGGGGAATGGAGTGGAATGGAATGGAATTGAAAGGGATGGAATGGAATGGAATGGAATGGAATGGAATTGAATGGAATGGAATGGAACGGAATTGAATGGAATGGAATGGAATGGAGTGGATTGGAATGGAATGGAGAGAAATGAAATGGAATAAATTGGAATGGAATGGAACGGCAAGGAATGGAGCGGAGTGGAGTGGAATGGTGTGGAGTGGAGTGCAATGGAGAGGAATGGAATATAATGGAATGAATGGAGTGGAGTGGAATGCATTGGAATGGATTGCAACGCATTTGAGTGGAGTGGAATGGAAAGGAATGGACTAGAGTGGAGTGGAGGGTAATGGAGTGGAGTTGAATGGAGTAGGGTGTAACTGAGTGCAATGGAATGGAGTTTAGTGAAGTGGAGTGGAGTGGAGTGGAATGGAGTGGAATGGAATGGAGTGGAAGTAAATGGAATGGAGTGGAGTGGTGTGCAGTTTATGAAATGGAGTGGAGAGTATAGGATTGGAATGGAAAGGGCTGAAGTGCAGTGGAATTGAATGGAATGGTTTGGAGTGGAATGGAATGGAATTGAATGAAATGCGACAGAGTGGAATGGAATGGAATGGAGTGGAATGGAGTGGAGTGGGTGGAATGGAATGCAGTGGAGTGGAGTGGAATGGAATGGAATGTAGTGGAATAGAATGGAATGGAATAGAGTGGAATCGAATGGAGTTCAGTGGAACGGAATGCAATAGAGTGCAGTGGAGTGGAGTGGAATGGAACGGAATGGATTTAAGTGCAATGGAGTGGAATGGAATGGAGAGGAATGGATTTAAGTGCAATGGAGTGGAATGGAATGGAGAGGAATGGATTTAAGTGGAATGGAGTGGAATGGAATGGAGTGGAATGGAGTAGAATGGAGTGGAGTGCATTGCAGTAGAGTACAGTGGAATGGAATGTAATGGAATGGAGAGCAGTGGAGTGGAGTGGAGTGGAATGGATTGGAGGGGACTTGAATTTAGTGGAGAGGAAAGGAATGGAGTGGAATGGAATGGAATGGAAAGGAATGGAATGGAATCCAGTGGAGTGGAGTGGAGTGGAGTGGAATGGAGTCTAATGGATTGGAATGGATTGGAATTGACTGGAGTAGAGAGGAATGTAGTGGTGTGGACAGGAATGGAGTTGAATGGAATGGAATGAAATTGAGTGGAGTGGGAAGGAGTGGAGTGGAAAAGAGTAGAGTGGAATGGAATGGAGTGGAATGGAGTGGAATGGAATGGAGTGGAATGGAGTGGAATGGAATGGAGTGGAATTGAGTGGAATGGACTGGAAGGGAATGGAGTGGAGTGGAGTGGAGTTGAATGGAGTGGATTGGAATGAATTGGAGTGGAGCAGAATGGTATGGATTGGAATAAAATGGAACGTAGTGGAGTGGAAATGATTGGAGTGCAATAGAGAGTAGTGGAGTGCATTGGAGTGTAATGGAATGGAGTGGAGTGGAATGGAATGAAGTGGAGTTGAATGGAGAGGAGTGCAGTGCATTGGAGTGGAATTGAATGGAGTGTATTGGAGTGGATTGCAAAGAAGTGGAATGGAATGGAATGCATAGTTGTGAAACAGAGTTAAGTGGACTAGAAGGGAGTGGAGTGAAATAAAACGCAACTTTATGGAATGGAATGGAGTACAGTGGAGTAGAATGGAGGGGAATAGGGTGGAGTCGAGTTTAAAGGAGAGGAATGGAATGGAGTCGAATGGAATGGAGTGGAGTGGAGAGGAATGGAATTGAGTAGAGTGGAATGGCATGGAATGAAATGGAAGGGAGAGGAGTGGAGTGTAATGGAATGGAATGGAGTGCAGTGGAATGGAGTAGAATTGAACGGAGTGGAATGGAGGGGAATGGAGTAGAATGGAGTGGAATGGTATGGAATGGAGAGCAATGGAAAGGAATGGAGTGAAAATACATGGAATGGGTTGGAATGGAATTGAATGGCGTGGAATGGAGTGGAATGGAGTGGAGTGGAGTGGAAAGGACTGGAATAGAATGGAATGAAATGGAATGGAGAGGAATGGAGTGCAATGGAGTGGAATGGATAGGAATGGATTGGAATGGAATGGAATGGAATGGAATGGAATGGAGTGGAGTGGGGTGGAATGGATTGGAATCCAGTGGAGTAGAGTGAAGTTGAATGGAATGTTATGGAGTGGAGTGGAGTGGAGTGGACTGGAATGGAGTGGAATAGAGTGGAATGGAGTGGAGTGGAATGTAGTTGAATAGAGTGGAATGGAGTGGAGTGGAATGGAGTGGAATGGAATAAAATGGAATGGAATGGAGGGGAGGCGAGTGGAATGGTGTGGAATGGATTAGAATGGAGTGGAGTGGAGTGGAAAGGAACGGAGCAGAGTGGAGTGGAATGGAGTAGAATGGAATGGAATAGAGCGAAGTGGAATGGAACAGAATGGAGAGCAGTAGAATGGAATGGAATGGAATTGTGTGGAGTGCAATGGAATGTAATGGAATGGAGTGTATTTGAGTGGAATGCTGTGGAATGGAATGAAATGGAATGGAAAGAGTGGAGTAGAGTGGAATGGAGTGCATTGTAGTGGAAAGGAGTAGAACGGAATACAATGGCATGGAGTGGAGTGGAAAGGAGTGGAGTGGTTTGGAATGGAATGGAGAGGAATGGAATGGAGAGGAATGGAATTCAGTGGACTGGGTTGGAATGGAATGGACTGGAATGGAGTGGAGTCGAGTGGAGGGGAATGGAATGGAATGTAGTGGAGTGGAATGGAATGGATTGGAGTGGAGTGGAGTGGTATGGAGTGGAATCGAGTGGAGTGGAATGGAATGGAGTGGAGTGGAATGGAGGGAAATGGAATGGAGTGGAAATAAATGGAAGATATTGGAGTGGAGTGGAGTCGACTGGAATGGAGTGGAGTGGAATGGATTGGATTGGAATGGAGTACAGCGCAGTAGAATGCAATGGAATAGAGTGGTGTGAAGTGGAGTTGACTGGATTGTTGTGAAATGGAATGGAATGGATTGGAATGTAATGGAGTGAAATGGAATGGAATGTAATGGAGTAGAGTGGAATGGAAGGGATAGGAATGGAATGGAGTGCAATGGAATGGATTTGAGTGGAGTGCAATGGAATGGAATGGAGTGGAGTGGAATGATTTGAAATGGAATGGAGTGGAATGGAGTGGAGTGGAGTGGAGTGCAGTACAATGCAATGGAATAGAAAGGAGAGGAGTGGAATGGAATGGAGTGGAGTGGAACGGACTGGAGTGGAGTGGACAGGAGTGGAGTGGAGTGTAATGGAGTGGTGTGGAATGGAATGCAGTGGAGTGGACTGGAAGTGAGTGCAGTGGAATGGAATGGAATGCAGTGGAGTTGAATGGTTTGGAATGGAATGGAATGGAATAGAGTGGAGTGGAGTGGACTGGAATGGAGAGGAATGGAGTTGAATGGAGTGGAATAGAGTGCAGTTGAATGGAGTGGAAAGGAATGGAATGGAATGGAGTAGAGTGGGATGGAATTTAGTGGAGTATAGTGGAGTGGTATGGAATGGAATTTACTGGAGTGGAGTGGAGTGGAATGGTGTGCAGTGGAAAGGAGTACAGTTGAGTGGAATGGAATTGAGTGGAGTGCAATGGAGTGGAATGGATTGGAAGGGAGTGGAATTAAATGCAGTGGAGTGGAGTGGAGTGGAGTGGAATGGAATTTAGTGGAATGAATTGGATTGGAATAGAATGGAGTGGATTGCAGTGGAATGGATAGTAATGGAGTGGAGTGGAATGGAGAGGAATGTAATGGAGTGGAATGGGACGGAGAAGAGTGGAATAGAGTGGAATGGAATGGTGGGGAGTGTAGTGGAGTGGAGTGGAGTGCAGTGGAATGGAATGAGGTGGAATGTAGTGGAATGCAATAGGGTGAAATGGAGTGGAATGGAATGGAATGGAATGGAATTGAATGGACTGGATTAGAACAGGGTGGAAGGGAGTGGAATGGAGTGGAAAAGAGTAGAGTGGAATGGAGTGGAAAGGAATGGAATGGAATGGAGTACAGCGGAATGGAATGGAGTGGAGTGGAGTGGAGTGAGGTGGAATGGAATGTAACGGACTGGAGTGGAATGGAGTGGAATGGAGTGAAGTGTAATGGAGAAGGGTTGAGTGGAATGGAATGGAATGGAGTAGAGTGCAATGGGGCAGAGTGCATTGGAATAGAGTGGAATGGAATGGAGTGGAATTGAATGGAATAGAGTGGAGTGGAGTGGAGTGGAGTGGAACAGAATGGAGTGAATTGGACTGGAATGGCATGGAGTGGAGTGCAGGGGAATGGAATGGAATGGAGTGGAGTGGCCTGGAATGGACAGGAATGACATGGAATGGAATCGAATGGAATGTAGTGGAATGGAGTGGAGTGGAATGGAATGGAATGGAATGGAGTAGAGTGTAATGGAATCTAGTCGAGCGGACTGCAATGGAGTGGAGTGGAGTGGTATGGAATGGAGTGGAGTGGAATGGAATGCAATGGAGTAGAGTGGAGTGGAGTCAAGTGGAATGGAATGGAAAGACCTGGAGTGGAATGGAGTGGAATGGAATGGAGAGGAATGGAGTGCAGTGGAGTGGATTGCAGTAGTGTTCAGTGGAATGGAATTGAATGGAATGGAGTGGAGGGGAATTCAATGGAGCGGATTTTACTGGAATGGAGTGGAAAGGACTGGAATGGAGTGGAACGGAGTGGAGTGGAATGGAGTGGAATGGAATGGAATGGAGTGGAGTGGAATGGAATGGAGGGTAATGGAATGGAATGGAATTGAATCGAGGTGAGTGGAGTGGAATGTAGTGGAGTGGAGTGGAATGGTGTGGAGTGGAATGCCATGGAATGCAATGGAGTGGAGTGGAGCTGAATGTAGTGGAGTGGAGTGCAATGGTGTTAAATGGAATGGAATGAAAGGGAATGGAATGGATTGGAGTGGAATGGTGTGGAGTGGAATGCATTAAAGTGGAATGGAATGGAGTGGAGTGAAGTGGAATGGAGTGGATTGGAGTTGAATGGAGGGGTGTGGAATGGAATGGAATGGAAAGGAATGGATTGGAATGTACTGAAGTGGAATATAGTGGAGTGAAATGGAGAGGAGTGCAGTGCATTGGAGTGGAATGGAATGGAGTGGAAGGGAGTGTTGTGGAGTGGAATGAAGTGGAATGGAATGGAATTGATTGGATTGGAAAGTAGTGTAGTGGAGTGGAATGGAGAGGAATGGAAGGGATTGGAATGGAATGCAGTGGAGAGGAGTGCAGTGGAGTGGAGAAGAATGGAATGGAGTAGAGTGGAATGGCGTGGAATTGAATGAAGTGGAGTGGAGTGGAGTGTAATGGAATAGAGTGGATTGAAGTGGAAAGGAGTGAAATGGAAGGGAGTGGAATGGATAGGTATGGAATAGAATGGAGTGGAATGGAGTGCAGTGGAGTGGAACGGAATGGAATGGACTGAAATGGAGTGGAATGGAACGGAATGGAATGGAGTGTTGTGGAGTGGAATGGACGGGAATGAACTGGAATTGAATGGAATGGAGTGAAATGAAATGGAATGGATTGGAATGGAATGGAATGACATGGAATCGAGTGGAGTGGAGTGGAATGGAGTGGAGTGGAGTGGAAAGGAGTGGAATTGAATGGAATGGAAAGGAATGGAATGGAATGGAATAGAGTGGAGTGCAATGTAGTGGAATGGATTGAAGTGGAGTGAAGTACAGTGGAATAGAATGGAGAGGAGGGTAATGGATTGGAATTGATTTTAGTGGAGTGCAGTGAAAGGAATGTTATGGAGTCAAGTAGAGCAGAGTGGACTGGAATGGAGTGGAATGGACTGGAATGGAGTGGAGTGGAACGGAGTGGAATGGAATAAAATGGTATGGAATAGAGTGGAGTACAATGGGGTGGAACGTTTTGGAATGGAGAGGAATGGAGTTGAATTGGGTGGAATGGATTGGAATGGACTGGAATGGAGTGGTATGGAATGGAGCGGAGTGGAGTGGAATGTAGTGGAGTGGACTGGAATGGAGTGAAGTGGACGGAATGGAGGGGAATGGAATTGAATGGAATGGATTGGAGTGGAATAGAGTGTAATGGAGTGGATTGGAATGGTATGTAATGGAAAGGAGGGAGTGGAGTGGAATGGAGTGCAGTGGAGTGGAATGGAGTAGAATGGAGAGCCATGGAATGGAGTGGAGTGTAATGTAGTGGAGTGGAGAGGAATGGAGTAGAAGAAATTGGAATGGAGTGGAGTGGAGGGGAATGCAACGGAATGCAATGGAGCAGAGTGCAGTGGAATAGACTTGAATGAAATGGAATGGATTGGAGTGAAGTGGAGTGGAGTGGAATAGAGTTGAATGTAATGGAGTGGAGTGGCAAGGAATGGAGTAGAGTAAAATGGAAAGAGGTTGAGTGGAGTCGAATGGAGTAGAGTGGACTGGAATGGAGTGGAATGGAGTGGAGTGGAATCGAGTGGAGTGAAATGGAGTAGAGCGGAATGGATTGAAATGGAGTGGAATGGAATGGAATAGAATGGAAGGGAGTGGAGTGGAGTCGAATTGTGCGTAAAGGATTGGAATGAATTAGAGTGGAGTGTAATGGAATGGAGTGGAGTGGAATGGAGTGGACTGCAATGGAAGGAAATAGAGGGGAGTGGAATGGAATGGAATGGAGTGGAGTGGAGTGGAATGGAGTGGAGTGGAATAAAGTGGAGTGGAGTGAAATGAAATGAAGTGGAGTTCACTGTAATTAAGTGCAACGGAATGGAGTGGAATAAATTGGAGTGGAGTGGATGGAGCGGAGAGCAGTGGAATGGAATGGAATGGAATGCACTTCAGTGGAATGGAATGGAGTGGAGTGGATTGGAATGTATTGGAGTGGCATGTAGTAGAGTGGACTTGATTGGAGTGGATTGGAATGAAATGGAGTGGAATGGAATGGAATGCAATGGAATGGACTGGAATGTAATGTAATGTAATGTAATGTAATGTAATGTAATGTAATGGAGTGGAATGGATTGGAATTGAATGGAGTGGAGTGCAGTGAAATGGAATGGTATGGAGGGGATTGGTGTGGAGTGCACTGGAATGGAGTGGAATGGACTGGAATGGAACTGAATGGAGTGGAGTGGAATGGAGTGGAATGGACTGGAATGGAATTGAATGGAGTGGAGTGGAATGGCGAGGAATGTAATGGATTGGCATGGAATAGAATGGAGTGAAGTGGAATGGAGTGGAATGGATTGAAATGGATTGGAGCAGAGTGGGATGGAATCGAATGGAATGGAATGGAGAGGAATGGAGTTGAGAGGAATGGAACGGAGTTTCGTGGAGTGGAGTGGAGTAGGCTGGAATGGAGTGGAGTGGAAGGAATGGAGTGGAATGGAAAGAAATGTAAAGGAATGTAGTGGAGTGGAGTGTAATGGAGTGGAATGGAGTGGAGTGAAATGGAATGGAATAGAAAGTAGTGGAGTGGAATGGAAAGGAGTGGAGTGGAGTAGTGTAGAGTTGAATGGAATGAAATGGAATGTAGTGTAATGGAATGGAGTGGAGTGGAATGGAGTAGAGTAGAATGGAATAGAATGCAGTGGAATGGAATGGAATGGAATGCAGTGGAATGGAATGGAATGGAATGGAATGGCATGGAATGGAATGGAATGGCATGGGATGGAATGGAACAGAATGAACTGGAAAAGAATGTAATAGAGTGGAGTGAAGTATAATGGAGTGGAGTGGAGTGGAGTGAAATGGAATGGAATGGAACGTATTGCTGTGGATTGAAATGGAGTGTAGTGTAGTGGAATAGATTTGAATAGAATAGAATGGAATGGACTGGAGTGGAGGGGAGAGCAGTGGAGTGGAGTGGAATGGAGAGGAGTGGAATGGAATGGAATTTAAAGGCATGGAGTGGAGTGGTAAGGAGTAGAGTGAAATTCAATGGAGTGGAGTGCAGGGGAGTGGAATGGAATGGAACGGACTGAAGTGAAGTGCAGTGGAATAAAATGGAATTGAATGGAAAGTGATGAAGTGCAATAGAGTGGAGTGGAATGGAATAGAGAGGAATGGAATGGAGTGGAATGGAATGGAGTGGAGTGGAGTGTAATGGAATGGAATGGAAAGTAGTGGAGTGGAGTGGACTGCAGTGGAATAGAATGGAATGCAGTGGAGTGGAATGGAGTGGACTGGAGTGGAATGTAGTCGAATGGAAAGGACAGGTATTAAATGGAATAGAGTGGAGTAGAGTGGAGAGGAGAGGAATGGAAAGGAGAGGAGAATAATGGACAGGAAAGAAATGGAGTGGAGTGCAGTGGAATGCAATGGAATGAAGTGGAGTGGAGTGGAATGAATGGAATGTAGTGGAGAGTAATGGAGTTGAGTGGACTGGAATGGAATGGAGTTCATTGGAATGGATAGGAATGGAATAGAGTGGAAAGGAATGGCGTGGAATAGAATGCAGAGGATTTAAATGGATTGGAAAGGAAAGCAGTGGAGTGTAGCGGAATGGAATGGAATGGAGTGTATTGGAGTGGAATGGACCCGAATGGAGGGGAATGGAGTGGAATGGAGTGGAATGGGGTGGAATGGAGTGAAACGGAAGGGAGTGGAATGGAATGGAATGGAATGAAGTGGAATGGAGTGGATTTGAGTGGAGTGAATTGGAATCGAGGTGACGGGAGTGGAATGGAATGGTATGGATTAGAGTGGAATGGAGCGAAGGGAAATGGAATGGAGTGGAGTGCAGGGGAGTGGAATGGAATGGAATGGAGTGGAGTGGAGTGTAATGGAATGGAGAGGAATGGAATCTAGTTGAATGGAATGGCTTGGAGTGGAGTGCAGTGGAGTGTAATGGAATGGAATGGAAAGGAGTGGAGTGGAGTGGAATGGAGTGGAATGGAATGCAATGGAGTGGAGTGGAATGGAGTGGAGTAGAGTGGAATGGAGTCAAATGGAATGGAGTGGAATAGATTGGGTCGGAGGGAATGGAATGGAGTGGAGTGGAGTGGAGTATACTGGGATGTAGTGGAAGGGTTTGGAATGGAATGGAGTGAAGTGGAGTGGACTGGGATGTAGTGGAAGGGTTTGGAATGGAATGGAGTGGAATGGAGAGGAATGGAATGGAATGAAATGGAGTACAGCGGAATGGAATGGAGTGGAGTGTACATGAGTGGAGTGGAATGGAGTGGAGTGGAGTGGAATGGAATGGAATGGAATGGAATGGAGTGGATTGGCATGGAATAGAGTGGAAACGAGTGAAGTGGAATGGAAAGGAGAGGATTTGAATGGATTTTAATCGAATGTAGAGGAGTGCAGCATAATTAAATGGAATGGAGTGTATTGGAATGGTGTGGACCCGAATGGAGGGGAATGGAGTTGAAAGGAGTATAATTGAGTGGAATGGAAAGGAGTGGAATGAAATGAAATGGAATGGAATGAAGTAGAGTGGAGTGGAATGAAATGAAATGGAATGGAGTGGATTGGAATGGATTGGAGTGGAATGGAGTGGATTGGAGTGGATGGAGTACAGTGCAGTGGAATGTAATGGAATGGAATGGAGTGTAATGGAATGTAGTTGAGTGTAGTACAATGGAGTGGAATGGAATGGAGTGCCCTGGAAAGGTGTGCAGTGGACTAGAATGGAGTAGAATGGAATGGAATGGAATAGAGTGGACTGGTGTGGAGTGGAATGGATTGGAGTGGAGTGAAGTGGAATGGAGTGGAGTGGACTAGAATGGAGTGGAGTGGAATGGAATGGAATGGAGTGGAATGACATCGAATGGCATGTAATCGAGTGGAGAAGAGTGGAATGGAGTGGAGTGGACTCGAAAGGAGTGAAATGGAATGAATGGAATGGAGTGGAATGCAGTGGAGTGGAGTGGAATGGAGTGGAGTGGCATGGAGTGGAGTGGACTTGAATTGAAAGGAATGGATTGGAGTGAAATGGAGTGGAATGGAATGGAATGGAGTGTAGTGGACTGGAATAGACTGTAGTGGAGTGGTATGGAATGGAATGGAATGGAATGTAGTAGAGGGGACAAGAATAGGGTGGAGTGGAATTAAGTGTAATGGAGGGGAATGGAATAGAACGGAATGCAGAGGAATGGAATGCCATGGAGTTGAGGGTAGTGTAATAGAATGGACTGGAGTGGAGTGGAATGGAGTGGAATGGAATGGAGTGGAATGGAGGGGAATGGAGTTGAATGGAGATGTTTGAAGTGGAATGGAGGGGAATGGAATGGAGTGGAATGGAGGGGAATGGAGTTGAATGGAGATGTTTGAAGTGGAATGGAGGGGAATGGAATGGAGTGGAATGGAGGGGAATGGAGTTGAATGGAGAAGTTTGAAGTGGAATGGAGTGCAGTGGATTGGAATATAGTGGAATGGAATGGATTGAAGTGCATTGGACTGGAAGGGACTGGAATGAAGTTGAATGGAATGGAAAGGAGTGGAATGAAATGGAAAAGGTTGGAATGGAAAGGAATGGAATAGAATGGAATTGAATGGAATGGGTGGTGTGCAGTAGAGTGGAGTGGAGTGGAGTGGAGTTGAAATGAGTGGAGTGGAGTGGAGTTGAAATGAGTGGAATGGAATGGAGTGGAGTGGAGTGGCATGTAGTGGAATCTATTGGAATGGAGTGGAGTGCAGTGAAATGGAATGGAATGTAGTGGATTGGATTGGAATTGAATGGACTGGAGTGCAGGGGAAAGGAAAGAAATGGAGTGGAGTCGAGTGGAGTGGACTGGAATGCAGTGGAATGGAGTGGAATGGAGTGGAGTGGAATGGAGTGGAATTTAACCGAATGTAATGGAGTAGATTGGAATGGTATGGAGTGAAGTGGAATGGAGTGGAGTGGAATGGAGTGGAGTGGAGTGGAAAGGAATGGAGTGGAGTGGAATGGATTGGAATTTAATTGAGTAGAGTGCAGAGGATTGAAATGGAAAGGAGTGGAGTGGAATGCAGACGAGTGCATTGTAATTCAGTGGATTGAAATGGAATGGAATGGAGTAAAGTGAAGTGGAATAGAGTGGAGTGCAATGGAGTGGAGTGGTGTAGAATGGAGTGGAATGGAAAAGAATGGAGTGGAATGGAGTGGAGTGGAGAGGAATGCTATGGAACGGAGTGGACTGGAATGGAGTGGAGAGGAGTGAAATGGAGTGCGATTGACTAGAGTGGAGAGGAGTGGAGAGGAGTTGAATGCACTGGAATGGAGTGGAATAGACTGGAGAGGAAAGAGTGGAGTGGAGTGGAATGAAATGTAGTGGAGTGAATGGAGTGGACAGGAATGGAGTGGAAGGGATTGCAGTGGAGTGGAGTGCAATGGAATGGATTGGAATGGAGTGGAAGGGATTGCAGTGGAGTGGAGTGCAATAGAATGGATTGGAAAGGAGTGGAGTGCAGTGCATTGCAGTGGAATGGAATGGAAAGGAATGGAGTGGACTGGAATGGAATGGAGTGGACAGGAATGGAATGGAAAGGAATGGAGTTGACTGAAGTACTGTGGAGTAGAGTGGAAGGGCGTGAAATGAAGTGAAGTGAATGGAATTGATTGGATTGGAATGAAATGGAATGGAGTGGAGTGGAATGGAGTGGGATGGAATCGAGTGGAACGGAGTGGAGTATAGTGAATGGAGTGGAGTGCAGTGGAATGGAATGGAATGGAGTGGAGTGGAATAGAATGGAATGGAATGTGGTGAATTGGATTTGAATGGAGTGCATTGGATAGGAATGGAGATGAATGGAATGGAATGCAATGGAATTGGTAGACAGGAGTGGAGTGGATTGGATCAGAGAAGAATGGAAAGGAATGGAGTGGAAAGGAATGTATTGGAGTGGAGGGGATTGGAGAGGAGTGCAGTGGAATGCAATGGAGTGGAGTAGAATGGAATGGAATTGAATGGGTTGGAGTGGAATGGAATGGAGAGGAATTGAATGGAGTGGAGGGGAATGCAACGGAATGTACTGGAGTGGAATGGACCAGCATGAAATAGAGTGGAGTGAAGAGGAGTGGAGTGGAGTTTAGGGGTATGGAATGGAATGGAATCGTTAGAAGTAAAATGGAGCGTAGTGGAGTGAATTGGAGTGGAATCGATTGGAATGGAGATGAATGGAGTGTAGTGGAGTCGAATGAAATGGAGTAGAATGGAATTGATTGGATTGGAATGAAATGGAATGGAGTGGAGTGGAATGGAATCGAGTGGAATGGAGTGGAGTATAGTGAATGGGAGTGGAGTGCAGGGGAATGGAATGGAATGGAGGGGAGTGGAATGGAATATACAGGAGTGGAATGGAATGTTGTCGAATTTGGGGGAGTGGATTGGAATGGAGTGGAGTGGAATGGAATGGAGTAGAGAGGAATGAAATGGAATGGAGAGGAGTGGAGTGAAATGTAGTGGAGTGAATTGGAATGGAGTGGAGTGGAATGGAATGGGGTGGATTGGATTTGAATGGACGGGAGTGGATTGGAGTGGAGTTGAATGGAATGGAATGCAATGGAGTGTGGTGCAGACGAGTAGAGTGGAATGAGTAGAGAGGAATGGAAGGAATGGAGGGGAAAGGAACGGAATGGAATGGAATGGAAACGGGTGGAGTGGAATTGATTGGAGTGGAGTGGATTGGAATGGAATGGAATGCAGTGGAATGGAATCGAAAGTAGTGGAGTGGAATGGAACTGCATGGAATAGAGTGGAGTGGAGTGAAGTTTAGAAGAATGGAATGGAATGGAGTGGAATGGAATTGTATGGAATGGAAAGAAATGGAATGTAATGGAGTGCAGTGCAGTGGAATGGAGTGGAGTTGATTGGAATGGAATGGAATGGAGTGGAATGGAATGGAGAGGAATGGAATGGATTGGAATGCAGTGGAATGGAATGGAATGGAATGGAGTGGAATGGAAAGGAGTGGAGTGGAATGGAGTACAATGGAATGGAATGGAGTGGAGTGCAGTGGAATGGAGTGGAATGGATTGGAGTGGAGTGGATTGGACTGGAATGGGGTGGAATGGAGTGGAATGGAGAGGAATATAGTGGAATGGAGTCGAGTGGAAAGGAATTGAACGGAATGGAGTAGAGTGGAATGGAATTTTGTGGTGGAATGGAGTGGAGTGTTGTGTAGTGGTAAGGCGTGGAGTGGAATGGAATGGAGTGGAATTGATTTAAATGGAATGGAGTGGAATGGAGTGGAGTGGGGTGGAATGGAGAGTAATGGAATGGAGTGGAATGGAGTGGAACGGAATGGAATGGAGGGAGTGGAATGGAATGGAGAGAAATGGACTGGAATAGAGTGAAGTGGAGTGGAGAGCAGTGGAATGGACTGGAATGGAATGGAGTGGAGAGAAGTGGAATGGAATGGGGTAAGTGGAATGGAATGTTACGGATTGGAGTGGAATGCAATGGAATGGAGTGGAGTGGAATTGACTGGAGAGGAATGGACTAGAGTGGAGTGGAATGGAATGAAGAGAAATGGAATGGAATGGAATGGAGCGCAGTGGAGTGGAATGGAGTGGAATGGATTGCAATGGAGTGAACTGGAGTGAAATGGAAAGGAATAGAATGGAGCGGACTGGAGTGGAATTAAATGGAGTGGAATGGAATGGAATGGAATGCGGTGGAGTGGAATGGAAAGGAAAGGAATGGAGTAGAGTGCAGTGGATGGATTGGAGTGCAGTGGAGAGGAATGGATTGGAATGGAATGGAGTGGAGAGGAATGGAATGGAGTGGAGTGGAAGGGAGTTGAGTGGAATGCAATGGAGTGGAGTGGAATGGAGGTGAATGGAATGGAATAAAATGTAATGGAATGGAATGGAAAGGAATGGAATGGAATGGAGTGTTATGGAGTGGTATGGAGCGGAGTGGAGTTGAATGGAGTGGATTGGAGAAAAATGGAATGGACTGCAATGGAATAGATTGTAGTAGAATGGAATGGAGTTCAGTGGAGTGGAATGGATTTCAGTGCAGTGGAATGGAGTGGAGTGACGGGAATACAGTTGAATGGAATGGTATGGAATGGAGTGGAGTGGAATGGATTGTTGTGGAATGGATTAGAGTGGAGTGGAATGGAATGGATTGAAGTGGAATGAAATGGAATGGAATGCAAAGGAATGGAATGAAATGGAGTGGAGGGGAATGGAGTGCAGTGGAATGGACAGGAATAGAGAGTAGGGGAGTGGAACGGAATGGAGTGGAGTGGAGTGGAGTGGAATGAAATGGAATGGGAAGGAATGGGATGGAATGGAATGAAGTGGACAGAAGTGGAAGGCAGAGGAATAGAATGGAGTGGAATGGAAAGCGGTGGAGGGGATTGGAGTGGAATGGAATGGAGTAGAGTGGAATGGAGTGGAATGGAAAGGAGTGTACTGGAGTGAAGTGTAATGGAATGGAATGAGGTGGAGTGCAATATACTTGAATGGAATGGAGTGGAATAGAGGAGAAAGGAGTGGAATAGAGTGGAGTGTAATGGAGCAGAATGGAATGGAATGGATTGGAATGGAATCGAATGGAATGGAATGGAATGTGGTGGAATGAAATGGAATGGATTGGAATGGAACGCAATGGCATGGAATGGAGTGGAGTGGAGTGGAAGGGAGTGGAGTGGAAAGGATTGGAATAGAATGCAGTGGAGTGCAGTGGAATGAAGTGGAATAGAGTGGAGAGGAGTGGAGTGTACTGGAAGAGAGTGGAATGGAGTGGAATGGAGTGGAGTAGATTGGAGTTGAATGGAATCGTATGGTATGGAATGGAGTTAATTGCAGTTGAATGGAATGGAATGGTATGGAATGGAGTGGAATGGAGTGCAATGGAGTGGAATGGAGTGGAGTGGAGTGGAATGGAATGCAGCGGAGTGGAGTGAAATGCAGTGGAGTGGACTGGAATGGAGTGAAAGGGAGTGGAAACGAGTGGAATCCCATTTAGTGGACTGGAGTGGAGTGGAATGGAATGGAGCAGAGGGAATGGGAATGGAGTGGAAAGGAGTGGAGTGCAATGGATTGGAGAGGAGTGGAATGGAATGGAGGGGAATGGAATGGAATGGAGGGGAATGGAAAAGAGTACAGTGTAGATGAGTGCACTGGAATGGAGAGGAGTGGAATTCAGTCGAATGGAATGGAATGGAGTGGAGTGTAGTTGAGTGGAAAGGAATGGACAAAAGTGGAGTGGAGTGTAATGGAATGGAAAAGAATGTAATGAAGTAGAGTGGAATGGATTGGAGTGCAATGAAATGGAGTGGAGTGGAATGGAGTATAATGCAGTGGAGTGGATTGCAGTGGAGTGGAATATAATTTTAGGGAGTGGAGTGGAATGGAATTGAGTGGAGTGGAATAAAATGGAATGGAATGGAGTGGAATGGAGTGGAGAGGAATGGATTAGAGTGAAATGGAATGGAATGGAGTGGAATGGAATGGAATAGAAAGGAATGGAGTGAAGTGGAGTGTAATGGAGTGGAATGGATTGGAATGTAGTGGAGTGGAGTGGAATGGAAAGGAATGGAAAGGAGTGGAGTGCCTGGAGTGGAGGGGAGTGTATTGGAATGGAGTGGAATGGAGTGGATGGGAGTGGATGGAGTGCAGTGCAGTGGAACGGAATGGAATGGAATGGAGTGGAATGCAGTGGAATTGAATGTAGTGGAGTGGAGTGGTATGGAGTGGAATGGAAAGGAGTGGCCTCTAACGGAGTGCAGTGGAATGGAATGGAGTAGAATGGAATGGAATGGAATGGAATGGAATGGAGTGGAATGGAATGGAATGGAGTGGAGTGGAGTCGAATGGAGTGGAGTGGAGTGGAGTGGAATGGAGTCGAATGGACTGCAATGGAGTGGAGTGGAATGGAATGGAATGTAGTGGAATGGCATTGAATGGCATGGAATTGACTGGAGTGAAGTGGAATGGAACGGAGTGGAGGCTAAATGAGTGAAATGGAACGGAATAGAATGGAATGCAGTGGAGTGGAGTGGAATGGAGTGGAGTGGAATGGAATGGACTGGATTGAATTGAAAGGAATGGAGTGGAGACCAATGGCTTGGAAAGGAATGGAATGGAGTGGAGTGGAGTAGAATACACTGGAGTAGAGTGGAATGGAATTGAATGGGATGGAATGGAATGGAAAGGAATGGAATGGGATGGAGTGGAATGGATTGGAATGGAACGGATTGGAATTGTGTGTAGTGGAGAGAAACGGAATAGGATGGGATGCAGTGGAATGGAATGGAAAGGAGTGAGGTGGAATGGAATAGCATGGAGTGTAGTGGATTCTACTGGAGTGGAGTGGAGTTGGGTGGAATGCAGTGTAGTGTACTGTAATGTAGTGGAATGGAATGGAATGCATCAGATGGAATGGAATGGATTGGAGTGTACTGGAGTGGAGTGGAGTGTAATGGATAGGAGTGTAATGGAAAAGAATGTAATGGAACGGAGTAGAGTGGAATGGAATGAAGTGGAGTGGATAAGAGTGGAGTGGAATGGATTGGAGTGGAGTGGACTGAAGTGGAAGGGAATGGAATTAAATGGAATGGAGTGGAGTGGAAAAGAGTGAAGTGGACTGGAGAGGAATGGAGTGGAATGGAATGAAATGGAGGTCAGTGGAATGGATTGGAATGGAGGGGAATGGAGTGGAGAGGAATAAAAGGAATGGAGTGGAGTGCAGTGGGGTATAATGGAATGGAGTGGTGTAGAGGGGAATGAAGTGGAATGGAACGGAGAGGAGTGGAGTGGAATGGAGTAGAATGCAATGGAGCGGAATGGAGTGGATAGGAGAGGAATGGAGTGGAGTGGAGTGGAATGGATAGGAATGCACTGAAATGGAGTGATATGGAAGGGAATGGATTGGAATGGAATGAAATGGAATAGAATCGAATGCAGTGGAGTTTAGTGCAGTGGAATGGAATGGATTGGAGTTGAGTGAAGACGTATGGATTGGAGTTGAATGGAATAGAATGGAATGGAGGGGAAGCTGGTGGAATTGAATGGAATGAAGGGAAGTGGAGAGGAAAGGAATGGAGAGGAATGGAGACGAATGGAGTGGAGTGGAGTGGAAAGTAGTGGAATGGACTGGTATGGAGTGGAGTGGAATGGAATGGAATGGAATGGAGTGGAATACAGTGGAAAGGAATGGAATGGATTGGAATTGAATCGAATGCAGTGGAGTTTAGTGGAATGGAATGGAATGTATTGGATGGAGTGAAGTGGTATGGAGTGGAGTGGAATGGAGTGGAATGGAATGGAGTGGAATCGGGTGGAATGGAATGGAATATATTGGATGGAGTGAAGTGGTATGGAGTGGAGTGGTATGGAATGGAATGGAATGCAGTGGAATCGAGTGGAATGGAATGGAATGGAATGGAATGGAGTGGAATGGAATGGAGTGGAATGGCATGGAAAGGAGTGTAGTGGAGTGCAATGAAATGGAATGGAGTGCAGTGGAATGGATTGGAAAGAAATGGAATGGAATGGAATGGAGTTGAATTGAGTGGAATGGAATTGAACAGAATGGAGTCGAGTTGAATGGAAATGAATGGAATGGAGAGGAATGGCATGGCATGGACAGGAGTGGAGAGGAATGGAATGGAATGGATTGGAGTGGAGTGGAATGGAACGGAATGGAGTGCAGTGGAATGGAATAGAATGGAGTGTAGTGGAGCGGAGTAGAGTGGAGTGGAACGGAGTGGATTGGACTGGAATGTATTGGAATGGAATGGAATGTAGTGTTTTGGAATGAAATGGAATGGAATGGAATGGAAAGGAATGAAGTGGAGTGTAATGGAGTGGAGTGGAGTGGAATGTAGTAGAGTGGAGTGAAATGGAACTGAATGGAATGGAGAGGACTTGAATGGAGTGGAGTTGAATGGAGTGGAGAGGAATGGAGTGGAGTGGAGTGGAACGGAATGGCGTGGAGTGGAATGGAGAAGAGTGGAATGGAGTGGAGAGGAATGGAGTGACAAGCTATGCAGTGAAATGCAATGGAATGGAGTGGAGTGGAATGGAGTTGAATGGAATGGAAAGGAATGGAATGGAATGGAGAGCAGTGGAATGGAGTTGAGTGGAATGGAGTTGAATGGAATGGAGTGGAATGGATTGGAATGGAATGGAAAGCAGTGGAGTAGGGTGTAGTGGAATGTATTGGGATGGAATGTTAGAGTGAGGAATGGAGTAGAGAGGAATGTAGTAGACTTGTATGCAGAGTAATGACATGGTACGGAATGGGATGGAGAAGATTGGAGTGGAGTGGAGTCGAGTGGAGTGGAGTGGAGTGAAATACAGTGGAATGGAATGGAATGAGATCAAATGGATTGGAGTATAGTGGAGAGATATGGAGTGGATTTGAGTGGAGTGGAATGGAATGAGATCAAATAGATTGGAGTGTAGTGGAGAGATATGGAGTGGATTTGACTGGAATGGAATGGAATGAGATCAAATGGATTGGAGTGTAGTGGAAAGATATGGAGTGGATTTGAGTAGAATTGAATGGAATGGATTGGAATGGAATGGAATGGAATGGTATGGAATGGAATGGAGTGCAAAGGAGTGGAATGGATTGGAGTGGAAAGGAATGGAATGGAGTGGAAAGGAATGGAATGAAATGGAATGGAATGGAATGGACTGCAGAGGAGTGGAATGGAGTTGAATGGAATGGAATGCAATGGAATGGAAACGATTGGAATGGAATGGAAAGGAGTGGAGTGGAGTGAATTGAAATGGAATGGGATGAAATGTAACGGTGAGGAGTGGAGTGAAAGGGAATGTAGTAGGGTTGTGTGTGGAGTAATGGAATGGGAACGAATGGGATGGAGAGGATTGGAGTGAAGTGGATTGGGGTGGAGTGGAATAGACTGGAATGGAATGGAATGAGATGGAATGGATTGGAGAGGAGAGGCGAGATTTAGAGTGTAGTGGAGTAGTATGGAATGGAATGGAATGGAATGGAGAGGAGTGGAAAAGAGTGGAGTGGACTGGAGAGGAATGGAGTGTAATGGAATGAAATGGAGGTCAGTGGAATGGATTGGAATGGAAGGGAATGGAGTGGAGTGGAATGGAAAGGAATGGAGTGGAGTGCAGTGGGGTGTAATGGAATGGAGTGGTGTAGAGGAGAATGAAGTGGAATGGAATGGAGAGGAGTGGAGTGGAATGGAGTAGAATGCAATGGAGTGAAGTGGAGTGGATAAGAGAGGAATGGAGTGGCGTGGAGTGGAATGGATAGGAATGCACTGGAATGGAGTGGTATGGAAGGGAATGGATTGGAATGGAATGAAATGGAATGGAATGGAATCGAATGCAGTGGAGTTTAGTGGAATGGAATGGAATGGATTGGAGTTGAGTGAAGTCGTATGAATTGGAGTTGAATGGAATAGAATGGAATGGAGGGGAAGGTGGTGGAACGGAATGGAAAGAAGTGGAGTGGAGTGTAATGGAATGTAGTGGAATGGAGAAGAATGGAGCATAATGGAATGTAGTGGAATGGAGAAGAATGGAGTGGAGTGGAGTGGAGTGGAAAGTAGTGGAATGGACTGGTATGGAGTGGAGTGGAATGGAATGGAATGGAAGGGAATGGAGAGGAATACAGTGGAAAGGAATGGAATGGATTGGAATGGAATGGATTGGAATCGAATCAAATGCAGTGGAGTTTAGTGGAATGGAATGGAATGTATTGGATGGAGTGAAGTGCTATGGAGTGGAGTGGAATGGAATGGAAAGTATTGGATGGAGTGAAGTGGTATGGAGTGGAGTGGAATGGAATGGAATGGAATGGAGTACAATCGAGTGGAATGGAATGGAATATATTGGATGGAGTGAAGGGGTATGGAGTGGAGTGGAATGGAATGGAATGGAATGGAGTGGAATAGAGTGGAATGGAATGGAATGGAATGGAGTGGAGTGGAATTAAATGGAATGTAATGGAATGGAGTGGAATGACATGCAGAGGAGTGTAGTGATGTGGAATGAAACGGAATGGAGTGGAGTGGAATGGATTGGAATGAAATGGAATGGAATGGAATGGAATGGAATGGAATGGAGTTGAATTGAGTGGAATAGAATTGAATGGAATGGAGTCGAGTTGAATGGAATGGAGTGGAATGGAAATCAATGGAATGGAGTGGAATGGCATGGACAGGAGTGGAGTGGAATGGAATAGAATGGATTGGAGAGGAGTGGAACGGATCGGAATGGAGTGCAGCGGAATGGAATAGAATTGAGTGTAGTGGAGCGGAGTAGAGTGGAATGGAATGGAGTGGATTGGACTGGAATGTATTGGAATGGAATGGAATGTAGTGGTTTGGAATGAAATGGAATGGAATTGAAAGGAATGAAGTGGAGTGTAATGGAGTGGAGTGGAGTGGAATGTAGTGGAGTGGAATGAAATGGAATTGAATGGAATGGAGAGGACTTGAATGGAGTGGAGTTGAATGGAGTGGAGAGGAATGGAGTGGAGTGGAGTGGAACGGAATGGCGTGGAGTGGAATGGAGAAGAGTGGAATGGAGTGGAGAGGAATGGAGTGACAAGCTATGCAGTGAAATGCAATGGAATGCAGTGGAGTGGAATGTAATGGAAGGAAGTGGAGTGGAGTGGAGTGGATTGAAGGGGAATTGAGTGGAATGCAATGGTATGGAGAGTAGTGGAATGGAGTGGAATGGAGGAGATTGGACTGGAGTAGAATGGAATAGAATGGCGTGGAGTGGAATTTAGTGGAGTGGAATGGAGTGGGGTGGAATGGATTGGAATGGAATGGAGGGGAGTGTAGTGGAATGCAGTGGAGTGGAACATAGTGGAATGGACTGTAATGGAATGGAATGGAATGGAGTGAAATGGAATGGAATGGAGTGGATTGGAATGGAATGGAATGGAATGGAATAGAATGGAGGTGAGTGGAATGGAGTGGAGTGGAGTGGAATGGAGTTGAATGGAAAGAAAAGGACTGGAACGGATTGGAGTGGAGTGGAATGGATTGGAGTGGAGTGGAATAGAATGGAGTGGAGTGGAATGGAATGGAAAGGAGTGGAGTGGAGTGGAGTGGACTGGAATGGACTGGAATGGGGTGGAATGGAATGCATTAGCGTTTAGTGGAAAGAAATTGCAAGGCAAGGAATGGGGTGGAGTGGAGTGGAATGGAGTGGAGTGGAGTGGAATGGAGTGGATTGGAATGGAATGAAAGGGAGTGGAAAGGAATGGATTGGTGTGGAAAGGAGTGGAATAAAATGGAGTGGAACGGAGTGCAGTGGAGTGTAGTGGAGAGCAGTGTAATGGAGTGGAGTGGAGTGAAGTGGAATGGAATGGAATGGAGTGCAGTGGATGGAATGGAGCGGAGTGGAATAGAATGGAATGGAGTGGAGTTGAGTGAATTGGAGTGGAGTTGACTGGAATTGAGTGGAATGCAGTGGAGTGGAATGTAGTGGAATGGAGGGGAATGGAAGGGAATGCAGTGGAATAGAGAGGAATGGAATGGAATGGATTGGAGTGGAGAGAAATGGAGTGGAATGGAACAGAAAGGAATGGAGTGCAGTGGAGTGGAATGGAGTGCAGTGGAGGGGAATGGAGTGGAGTAGAGTGGCATGGAATGGAAGGGAAGGAGGTGGAGTGGATTGGAGTGGAGTGGATTGGAGAGGAATGAAGTGGAATGTAATGAAATCAATAGGAGTGGAATGGAGTGGAATGGAGTGGAGTGGAATGTAATGGAATGGAGTGGAGTAAATTGGAGTGGACTGGAATGGGGTGAAATGGAGTGGAATGGAGTTGTTGGGTATGGAGTGGAATGGAATGGAATGGATTAGAGTTGATTGGAAATCAGTTTAGTGGAGTGGATTGGAGTGGAGTGGAAAGGAGTGTAGTGAAGTGGAATGTAAAGGAGTGGAGTGGAGAGGAATGGATTTTAAGGTATTGAAATGGAATGGAGTGGAGTGGAGTGGAATGGAGTGGAATGGAATAGAGTGGAAGGGAGTGGAGTGGAGTGCAGTGGAATGTAGTGGAATTGAGTGGAGTGGAGTGCAGAGGAATAGAATGGAATTGGATGGAGACGAGTAGAATGGAAAGGAGTTGAGTGGAATGGAATGGAATGGAATGGAGTTGATAGAAGTGGAGTGCAGTGGAGTGGAGTGGAATGGAGTGCAGTGGTCTAGAAATTAGTGGAGTGTAATGGAATGGAGAGGAATGGAATGGAAAGGAATGGAGAGGAGTGGAGTGGAATGGACTGGAGTGGAATGGAATGGAGTGTAGTGGAGTAGAATGGTATAGAGTGGTGTGTATTGGAATGTAGTGCAGTGGAGTGGAGTGGAAATGAGTGTAATAGAATGGAGTGGATTGGAATGGAGTGTAGTGTAATCGAGTGGAGTGGAGTGGAATGGAGTGAAATGGAAGGGAGCGGAATGGAGTGGAGTAGAAGGGATGGGAATGGAATGGAATGGAATGGAATGGAATGGAATGGAATGGAATGGAATGGAGAGAAGTGGAATGGAGTTGAGTGGAATGGAGTTGAATGGAATGGAATGGAATGGATTGGAATGGAATGGAAAAGAGTGGAGTGGAGTGAAGTGGAATGTATTGGGATGGAATGTTAGGGTGAGGAATGGAGTGGAGAGGAATGTGGTAGACTTGTATGCAGAGTAATGACATTGGACAGAATGGGATGGAGAAGATTGGAGTGGAGTGGAGTCGAGTCGAGTGGAGTGGAGTGGAGTGGAATAGAGTGGAATGGAATGGAATGAGATCAAATGAATTGGAGTGCAGTGGAGAGATATGGAGTGGACTGGAGTAGAATTGAATGGAATGGATTGTAACGGAATGGAATGGAATGGTATGGAACGGAATGGAGTGGAAAGGAGTGGAATGGAATGGAGTGGAAAGGAATGGAATGAAATGGAATGGAATGGAATGGACTGCAGAGGAGTGGAATGGAGTTGGATGGAATGGAAGGCAATGGAATGGAATCGATTGGAATGGAATGGAAAGGAGTGGAGTGGAGTGAACTGAAACGGAATGGGATGAAATATAACGGTGAGGAGTGGATTGGAAGGGAATGTAGTAGAGTTGTATGTGGAGTAATGGAATGGGAATGAATGGGATGGAGAGGATTGGAGTGAAGTGGATTGGAGTGGAATGGAATAGACTGGAATGGAATGGAATGAGATGGAATGGATTGGAGAGGAGAGGAGAGATATAGAGTGCACTGGAGTAGAATGGAATGGAATGGAATGGAATGGAATGGAATGGAATGGAATGGAATGGAATGGAATGGAGTGGAATGGAATGGAGGGTAGTAGAGTGGAATGGAATCGAATGGAATAGAGTGGACTGGAATTGAGTGCAGTGGAATGGAGCAGAATGGAGTGGAATTTAGTGGAATGGAATGCAGTGGAATGGACTGGAATGAAGTGGAATGTAAGGGAATGGAATGGAAAGGAATGGAAGGGAATGGAGTGGAATGGAATGGAATGTAGTGTGGTGTAGTGGAATGGAGTGGAGTGGAGTGGAATGGGGTGGAGTGGAAAGGAATGGAATGGAACGGAATGGAATGGAGTGGAGTGGAAAAGAGTGGAGTGAACTGGAGAGGAATGGAGTGGAACGGAATGAAAAGGAGGTCAGTGGAATGGATTGGAATGGAGTGGAATGGAGAGGAATGGAGTGGAGTGGAGTGGAGTGGACAGTAGTGGAATGGACTGGTATGGAGTGGAGTGTAATGGAATGGAAGAGAATGGAGTGGAATACAGTGGAAAGGAATGGGATGGATTGGAATCGAATCGAATGCAGTGGAGATTAGTGGAATGGAATGGAATGTGTTGGATGGAGTGAAGTGGTATGGAGTGGAGTGGAATGGAATGGAATGGAATGGAGTGGAATCGAGTGGAATGGAATGGAGTGGAGTGAATTAAATGGAATGGAATGGAATGGACTGGAATTGCATGGAGAGGAGTGTAGTGGAATGGAATGAAATGGAATGGAGTGGAGTGGAATGGATTGGAATGGAATGGAATGGAATGGAATGGATTGGAATGAAATGGAATGGAATGGAGTTGAATTGAGTGGAATGGAATTGAGTGGAATGGAGTCGAGGTGAATGGTATGGAGTGGAATGGAAATGAATGGAACGGAGTGGAATGGCATGACAGGAGTGGAGTGGAATGGAATGGAATGGATTGGAGTGGAGTGGAATGGAACGGAATGGAGTGCAGCGGAATGGAATAGAATGGAGTGTAGTGGAGCAGAGTAGAGTGGGGTGGAATGGAGTGGATTGGACTGGAATGTATTGGAATGGAATGGAATGCAGTGGTTTGGAATGGAATGGAATGCATTGGTTTCAAATGAAATGGAATGGAATGGAAAGGAATGAAGTGGAGTGTAATGGAGTGGAGTGGAGTGGAATGTAGTGGAGTGGAGTGAAATGGAAATGAATGGAATGGAGAGGACATGAATAGAGTGGAGTTGAATGGAGTGGAGAGGAATGGAGTGAAGTGGAGTGGAACGGAATGGAGTGGAGTGGAATGGAGAAGAGTGGAATGGAGTGGAGAGGAATGGAGTGACAAGCTATTCAGTGATATGCAATGCAATGGAGTGGAGTGGAATGGAATGGAATGGAGTGGAGTGGAGTGAATTGGAGGGGAATGGAGTGGAATGCAATGGCGTAGAGAGGAGTGGAATGGACTGGAATGGAGGAGATTGGACTGGAGTAGAATGGAATAGAATGGCGTGGAGTGGAATTTAGTGGAGTGGAATGGAGTGGGGTGGAATGGATTGGAGTGGAATGGAGGGGAGTGGAGTGAAATGCAGAGGAGTGGAACGTAGTGGAATGGACTGTAATGGAGTGGAATGGAATGGAGTGGAATGGAATGGAATGGCGTGGATTGGATTGGAATGGAATGGAATAGAATGGAGGTGTGTTTAGTGGAATGGAGTGGAGTGGAATGGAGTTGAATGGAAAGAAAAGGACTGGAACGGAGTGGAGTGGAGTGGAATAGAATGGAGTGAAGTCGAATGGAATGGAATGGAATGGAATAGAGTGCAATGGAGTGGAGTGGAGAGGAGTGCAGTGGAATGGAGTGGAATGGAGAGGAGTGAAGTGAAGTGTAATGGAATGGAATGGAATGGAATGGAGTGGATTGGAATGGAATGGAGAGGAGTGGAATGGAATGGCATAGAATGGAATTGATTAAAATGGAGTGGAGCGGAATGGAGTGGAGTGGACCTGAAAGGAGTGGAGTGGAAGGAATGAATTGGAATGGAATGGAATGGAATGGAATGTAGTGGAGTTTAGGGTAGTAGAGTGGAGTGGAGACGAATGGATTTGAGTGTAATGGAAAGAAAAAGATTGGACTTGAGTGGAATCGAGTGGATTGGAGGGGAATGGAGTGGAATGGAATGGAGTGGATTGGAATGGATTGGAGTGGAGTCGAACATAATGGAGACAAGTGGCAAGGAGTGGAATGGAATGGACTGTAATGGAATAGAGTGGAATGGAGTGGAGAGGCATGGACTGGAATGGAGTGGAATGGAAGGGTCAGGAGTGGAATGGGATGTAATGGAATTTAGTGGAGTTTTGTCGAGTGGAATGTAGTGTCGTGGAATGGAGTTTACTGGAATGGAGTGGAATGGAGTGGAATAGAGTGGAATGGATTGGAGTGCAATGGAGTTGAATGGAATGTAATGGAACGGGGAAGAGTGGATTGGAATGGAGTTTACTGGAGAGGAGTGGAGTGGCATGGAATGGAATGGAGTGGAGTAGAATGGAGTGGAATGGAATGGAGTGGAATGGCATGGAGTGGAAGGGAGTGGAGAGGAGTGGATTACACTGGAATGGAATGGAAAACAATGGAGTGTAGTGAAATGGAATGCAATGGAGTGGAGTGGCTTGGAGTGGAATGGACTGAAATGGAATTGAATGGAGTAGAGTGGAGTGTAGAGTTGTGGACTGGAATGGAGCCGAGTGGAAAGTAATGGAGTGGAATTGAACCTAATGGAATGGAGTGGAGTGGAATGGAATGGAATGGAGTGGAGTGGAATGGAGTGGAATGGAATGGAATTGAATTGAATGGATTTTAGTGGAATGGAGGGTAGTGGACTAGAATGGAATGGAGTGGAAAGGAATGGAGTGGAATGGAATCGAATGGAATGGATTGGAGTGGAGTTGAGTGGTGTGGAATGGAGTAGAATGTAATGGAATTGAATTGAATGGAGTGGAGTGGAGTGGAATGGATTGTAGTGGAATGGAGTGGAGTGGAGAAAAATGGACTGGAGTGTAGTGGAATCGAGGGGAGTGGAGAGGAATGGACTGGAGTGTAGTGGAATCGAGGGGAGTAGAGTGTAATGGAATAGAATGGAATCGAGTGGAATGGAATAGACTGGAACGAAATGGAATGCAGTGTAAAGGAGTGGAGTGGAGTGGAATGGAGTTAAATGGAATGGAGGGTATTGGAGTGGAGAGGAATGGACAGGAATGGAGTGGAGTGGAATGGAATGGAGTGGAATGGAGTGGAGTGAAGTGCAATGGAGTGGAATGGAATGGAGTGGAAAGGACTGGAATGGAGTGGACTGGAAGGGAATGGAGTGGAATTAAATGAAATGGAATAGCATGGAGTGGAGTAGAGTAGAATGGAGTGGAGAGGAGTGGAATGGAAAGGAATGGAATGGAATTGAATGGAATCGAATGGAATAGAGTGGAATATAAATGAGTGGAATGGAATGAAATGGAATGGAGTGAAATGGAATGGAGTGGAATGGAATTAAATGGATTGGAGTGGAAAGAAATGGAGTGGATTGGAGAGGAAAGGAGTGGAATGGAATGGAATACAGAGGAATGCAACGGAGTGGAATGCAGTGGAATGAAGGGCAGAGAAGTGGTATGGAATGGAATGGGAATGGAATGGAGTAGACTGGAATGGATTGGAGTGGAATGGAGTGGATAGGTACTTAGTGGAATGGAATGGAGGTGAGTGGAGTGGAACTGAGTGGATTGGAATGGAGCGGAGTGGAGTGGAATGGAGTGGAGTGGAGGGGAGTGGAATGGAGAGGTATAGACTGGAACGGACTGGAATGGATTGGAATTGAGTGGCATGTAATGTAATGGAATGGAATCGAGTGCAGTGAATTTTAGGGGTATGGAATGGAATGGATTGGAGTGGAGTGGTATGGAGTGGAATGGAATGGGATGGAATGGAATTGAATGGAAAGGAGTGGAATGGAATGGAATGCGATGTTGTGGAGTGTAGTGGAATGGAGTGGAGTGGAGTCGAATGGAGTTGAGTGGAGTGGAATGGATTAGAATGGAGTGGAATACAGTGGAGAGGAGTGGAATGGAGTGGAGTGGAATGGATTAGAATGGAGTGGAGTGGAATACAGTGGAGAGGAGTGGAATGGAGTGGAATGGATTGTAGTGAAATGGAATGGATTGGAGTGGAGGGGAATGGAATGGAGTTAATTGGAATGGAGTGGAATGGAATGGAGTGGAATGGACTGGAGTGGCATGGACTGGAATGTAGTGGAATGGAAGGGTATGGAGTGGAATGGAATAGAATGGAATGGAGTCAAGTGGAGTTGAGTGGAATGGAGTTTAGTGGATTTGAATGGAGGGGAATGACATGGAATGGATTGGAATGGGGTGCAGTGGAGTGCAATGGAGTGGAGTGGAATGGAATGGAAGGGATTGGAGTAGAATGGCGTGGAATGGAATGGAATGTATTGGAATGGAACGGAGTGGAATGCAAAGGAGTGCAGTCAAGTGGAACGGCGTGGAGTTGAATTGAATGTAATGGAGTTAAGTGGAATGGAGTGGAGTGGAATGGAGTGGGATGGAATTGAGTGGAATGCAGTGGAGTGGAGTGCACTGGAGTGTAATGGAATGCAGGGGAGGGAAGTGGAGTGGAATGGAATGGAATGGAGTGTAGTGGAATGGATTGGAATGGAGTAGAGTTAAATGGACTGAAATACAGTGAAGTAGAGAGGATAGGAGTGGAGTGGAATGGAATGGAGTAGACTGGATAGGAATGGAATGGAGTGGAGTGGAGTGGAATGGAATGCAATGGAAACGAAGGGAGTGGAATGGTATGGTGTGGATTGGAATGGAGTGTAACGGAATGAAGTGGAATGGAATGGAATGGAATGGGATGCAGTGGAGTGGAATGAAGTGGAATGGAGTGAAGTGAAATAGAATATAGTGGAGTGGAATGGAGTGGAATGGAATGGCATGGAATGGAATGCAGTGGATTGGAATGGAGTGGAGTGGAGTGGAGTGAAATGGAATGGAGTGGAGTGGAGTGATGTGGAGTGGAATGGAAGGGAATGAACTGGAGTGGAATGGAGTGGTGTGGAATAGAATGGAGGGGAATGGAATGGAGTGGAAGAGAATGGGGTGGAGTGTAGTGGAGTGGATTGGAGTGGAATGGAAAGGAATGGAGTGGAACGGAATGGAGTGGGGTGGAGTGGAGAGGAATGGAATGGAATGGAGTGTAATCGAATGGAGTTGAATGGAATGGAAGGCAATAGATAAGAATGGAGCGGAGAGCAGTGGTGTCGAATGAATTGCAATAGATTGGAATGCAATGGCAAGGAATGGAATATCATGGAATGGAGTGGAGTGGAATATAATGGAATACAATGGAATGGAGTGGAGTAGATTGGAATGGAATAGAGTGGAGTGGAATTGAGGTGAAAGGAATTGAATGGAATGGAAAGGAGTGGAGTGGAGTTCAATGGAGTGGAGTGGAATGGAGTGAGGTGGAGTGGAATGGATTGGAATGGAATGGAGTGGAGTGGAATGAAATAGAGAGGAGTGGAATGAAATGGAATGCAACGGAGTTCAGTGGAGTGGAGTGGAGTGGAATGGAGTGGAGTAGAATGCAATTGAGTGGAATGCAATGGAATGGAATGGAGTGGAGTGTAGTGGAATGGAGTAGAGTGGATTGGAATGGAGTTAACTGGAGAGGAGTGGAGGGGAGTGGCAAGGAATGGATTGGAGTGTAGAGGAATGGAGTGGAATGGAATGGAGTGGAAGGGAGCGGAGAGGAGTGGAGTGCAGTGGAATGTAATGGAAAGGAATGGAGTGGAATAGAATGAAATGGAGTGGATTGGAGTGGCTTGAAGTAGAATGGAATGGAATGGAATTCAATGGAGTGGAGTGGAATGCAGCGTGGTGGTCTGGAATGGAGTAGAGTGTAAAGGAATGGAGTAGAACGGAATCGAATGGAAAGGAATGAAGTGGAGAGGAATGGAATGGAGTGGAGTGAAATGGAGTGTAATGGAATGAATGGAATTGAATGGACTGGAGAAAAATGGAGCATAGTGTACTGGAATGGACTGGAGTGTAAAGGAATGGAGTGTAATAGAATCGAATGGAATGGAACGGAGTGGAGTGGACTGGTGTGGAATGGAGTAGAATGGAATGGAATCGAATTGAATGGAGTAGAGTGGAGTGGAATGGAGTGAAGTTGAGTGGAATGGAGTCGAGTGGAGAGGAATCGAGTAGAGTTGAGTCGAATGGAATAGAATGGAATGGAGTGGAATGGAGTCGAGTGTAGTGGAATGGAGTCGAGTGTAGTGGAATGGAGTGAGTGGAGAGGAATCGAGTGGAGTTGAGTCGAATGGAATAGAATGGAGTGTAGTGGAATGGAGTGGAGTGGAGAGGAATGGACTGGAGCTGAGTGGAATTGAGGGGAGTGGAATGTAATAGAATAGAATGGAATCGAGTGGAATAGAGTAGAAAAATGGAATAGAATGCAGTGGTATGGAATGGAATAGAGTGCAATGGAGTTGAGCGGAATGGAGGGTATTGGAGTGTAGTGGAATGGACTGGAATGGAGTGGAGTGGAATGGAGTGGAGTGGAAAGAAGCCGAGTGAAGTTGAATGGATTGGAATGGAATGGAGTGGAAACGACTGGAATATAGTGGAGTGGAAAGGAGGGGAGAGAAGTGGAGTGGAATGGAACGGAATGGAGTGGAGTGGAATGGATTGGAATGGAATGGAGTAGTGTGGAATGGAAGAAAGTGGAATGGAATGGATTGGAATGGAGTGAAATGGAATGGAGTGGAATGGAGTGGAATCGAATTAAATGGAGTGGAGTGGAAAGGGGTGGAGTGGATTGGAGTGGAAAGGAATGGATAGGAGTGCAATGGAGTTTAATGGAGTGGAATTGAGGGGAGAGAAGTGGAGTGGAATGGAACGGAATGGAGTGAAGTGGAATGGATTGGAATGGAATGGAGTGGAGTGGAATGTAGTGGAATGGAATGGAGAAGAGTGGAGTGTAATGGAGTGGAGTATAATGGAGTGGCTTAGAGGGGAGTGGAATGGAGAGGAATGGAATGGAATGGAGTGGCTTAGAGGGGAGTGGAATGGAGAGGAATGGACTGGAATGGAGTGGAATGGATTGGTATGCAGTGGAAATGAATGGAATGGAAAGGAATCGAATGCAGTGGAGTTTAATGGTATGGAATGGAATGGATTGGAGTGGACTGGAGTGGTTTAGAGTGGAATGGAATGGGATGGAGTGGAATTGAAGGGAATGGAGTGGAATGGAATAGAATGGAATGGAGTGGAATGAAATGGATAGAAGTGGAGTGGAGTGGAGTGGATAGGAGTGGAATGGAATGGAATTGAGTGGAATGGAACGGAGAGCAATGGGGTGGAGTGGAATGGAATGGAATGGAGTGTAGTGGAATGGAGTGGAATGGAATGCAGTGCAAAGTAGTGGAATGGAGTGGATTGGAAAGGTGTGGAATGAAGTGGAATGGACTAAAATGAAGTGGAAAGGAATGGAATGGAGTGGAATGGGATGGAATGGAGTGGAATGGAATGGAATGGAATGGAATGGAATGGAGTGGAGTGTAGTGGAATGCAGTTGAATGCAATGGAGCGCAATGTAGTGGAATGAAGTGGTTTGGAAAGGTGTGGAATGTAGTGGAATGGACTAAAATGGAGTGGAAAGGAATGAAATGTATTTGAATGGGATGGAATGGAATGAAAAGAGGTGGAGTAGATTTGAATGGAGTCAAGAGGGGATGAAAGGAGTAGGGTGGACTGGAATGGAAGGGAATGAAATGGAGTGGAGTGGAATGGCATGGAGTGGAATCGAATGGAAGGGAACAGAATGGAGTTGAGTGGAGTGTAGTGGAATGCAGTTGAGTGGACTTGAATGGTGTGGAGTGGAATGGAGGGGAGTGGAGTGGAATAGAGTGGAATGGACTGGAATGGAATGGAATGGAATGGAGTGGAGTGGAATGGCATAAAGTGGAGTCGAATGGGAAGGAATGGAATAGAGTTGAGTGGACTGGAGTGGAGTGGATTGGAGTGGAATGCAGTGAAGCAGACTTGAATGGAGTGGAGTGGAATGGAGTGGAATGGAATGGAGTGGAAGGGACTGGAATGGAATGGAATGAAGTTGAGTGGAATGGAGTGCAGTGTAGTGGAATTGAGTGGAATGTAACGGAGTTTAAGTTAATGCAGTGGACTGGAGTGGAGTGGAGCCGTATGGAGTGGAATGGAATGGAGTAGAGTGGAGTGGAATGGAGTGGATAGGAATGGACACGAGTGTAGTGGAGTGGAATGGATTGGATTGGAGTGGAGTGGAATGGAAGGGAATGGAGTGGAATGGAGTGGAGTGGAGTGAAGTGGAGTGAAGTTGAATGCAGAGGAATGGAGAGGAGTGCAGTGGAGTGGAGTGGAATGGAATGGAATGGAGTGCAATGGAGTGGAGTGGAGTGAAGTGGAATGGAGTGGAATGGAGAGGAGTGCAGTGGAATGGAGAAGAGTGGAAAAGAGTGGAGTGGACTGGAAAGGGTTGGAGTGGAATGGAATGGAGGGCAATGGAATTGAATGGAATGGAATGTAGTGGAGTGTAGTGGAATTGAGTGGAGTGGAGAGGAACGGAGTTGAGTGGAATCGAATGGAATAGAATGGAGTGGAGAGGAACAGAGTGGAGCGGAGTGGAATGGAGTGGAATGGAATGGAGTGGAATGGAATGGAAAGGAGTGGAGTGTAATGGAGTTTTCTGGAATGGAGTGATGTGGAGTGGATTGGAGTGGAATGGAATTGAGTGGAATGGAGGGCAGTGGAATAGAATGGAATGGAGAAGAGTGAAATGCAATGAAAAGGAGTGAAGTAGAGTGGATTGTAGTGGAGTGGAATGGAGTGGACTGGAGAGGAAAGGAATGGAGTGGAGTGGAGTGGAATGGAGTGGACTGGAGAGGAAAGGAATGGAGTGGAGTGGAGTGGAATTGAATGGAACGGAATGGAGTGGAATTTTATGGACTGGAGTGGAATTGAATGGAATGGAGTCGATTGGAATGGAATGGAATGGAATAGAATGCAGTGGAGTGGAATGGGGTGGAGCAGAGTGGAGTGGAATAGAATGGAGAGGAGTGGAATGGAGTGGAATGAGGTGGAGTGGAATGGAGTGGAGTTTAGTGGAGAGGAATGCAATGTTGTGGAGTTGAGTGATTTGGAGTGGATTGGAATGGAATGGAATAGAATGAAGTGGAGTGGAATGGAGCGGAGTGGAATAGAATGTGGGGAAGGGAATGGTGTGGAATAGAAAGGAATGGAGTGGAGCAGAGTGGAGTGGAGTGGATTGGAGTGGAATGGAATTGAGTGGAATGGAGGGCAGTGAAATGGAATGGAGAAGAGTGGAATGGAATGAAAAGGAGTGAAGTACAGTGGATTTTAGTGGAGTGTAGTGGAATGGAGTGGACTGGAGAGGAAAGGAATGGAATGGAGTGGAGTGGAATGGAATGGAACCGAATGGAGTGGAATTTTATGGAGTGGAGTGGTATTTAATGTAATGGATTGGAGTGGATTGGAATGGAATGGAATGGAATAGAATTCAGTGGAGTGGAATGGGGTTTGGTGGAGTGGAGTGGAATAGAATGGAAAGGAGTGGAATGGAGTGGAATGGAATGTAATGGAATAGAATGCAGTGGAGTGGAATGGAGTGGAGTGGAGTGGAGAGGAATGCAATGTTGTGGAGTGGAGTGATTTGTAGTGGATTGGAATGGAATGGAATAAAATGAAGTTGGGTGGAATGGAGTGGAGTGCAATAGAATGGAGGGGAAGGGAATGGTGTGGAATAGAATGGGATGGAGTGGAGTAGAGTGGAGTGGAGTGGATTGGGATGGAATGGAAATGAATGGAGTGGAATGGAGTGGAATTGAATGGAGTGGAGTGGAGAGGAATGGAATGGAATGGAGTGTAGTGTAGTGGAGTCGAATGGATAGGAGGTAATGGAATGGAATGGAGTGGAGTGGAGTAGGGTGGACTGAAGTGCAATGGACTGGAATGGAGTGGAATGGATTGGAGTGGTGTAGTGTGGAATGAAGTGCAATGGACTGGAATAAAGTGGAATGGAATGAAATGGAGTGAAATGGAATGGAATGCAATGGAAAGTAATGTAATGGAGCGGAGTGGATTCGAATGGAATGGAGTGGAGTGGAATGATGTTGAAAGGAAAGCAATGGAAAGGAAAGGAGTGGAATGGAGTTCAATGGAGTGGAGTGGAATGGATTTCAATGGAGTAGAGTGGAATGGAATGGAACGTGACGGAGTTCTATGGAGTGGGGTGGAATGTAGTGGAGAGGAATGGAGTGCAGTGTACTTGAATGCACTGGAGTGGAAAGGAACGAAGTGGAATGGAATGGAATGGAATGGAGTGGAGTGGAGTGGAATGCCGTGGAGTGGAATGGAATGGTGTGGATTGGAGTGGAATGGAAAGGAATGGAGTGGAGTGGAATGGAGTGGAGTGGAGTTTATTGGAGTGCAGTGCACTGTAATGGAGTGGAATGGAGTAGAATTGTGTGGAGAGGAATGGAGTGTAGTGCAGTGGTATTGAGTGGAATGGAATGGAGTGGAATGGAATGCAGTGGAATGGAATTGAATGGAGTGGAGTGCAGTGGAGTGGAATGGAATGGAGTGGAAGGTAGTGGAATGGAATGGAGTTAAATGGAATGGAATGAAGAGAAATGTAATGGAATGGATTGGAATGGAGTGGAGTGGAATGTAATAGAGTGGAGTGGAATGGAATGGAATGGAATGCAATGGAATGGAAGAGTGGAATGGAATGGAGCGGAGGGTAGTGGACTTGATTGGAGTGGAAAGGAATGGAATGGAATGGAATGGAGTGGAATGGAATGGAATGTAGTGGAGTGGAGTGGGTTGGAAAGGAGGGGATTGGAATGGAGAGGAAAGGAATGGAATGGAACAGAATGCAAAGGAGGGTAGTGGAGTGGAGTGAAATGGAGGTGAATGGAGTGACATGGAATGGAATGGAATGGAATGGAGTAGAGTAGAGTGGAGTGGTGTGGAATGGTGTAGAGTGGAATGGAGTGTAGTGGAGTGGAATGGAGTGGACTGGAGTGGAATGGAATGGAATGGATTGGAGTGGAGTGGAATAGAGTGGTTTGGACTGGAATGGAGTGGAGTGGATTGGAGTGGAGTAGAGTGGAATGGCATGGAGTGGAGTGGAGAGGAGTGGATTGGAGTGGAGTGGAAAGGAATGGAGTGGAGTGGCGTTGAGTGGAGTGGAATGGAACAGAGAGAAATGGAATGGAGTACAGTGGAATGGAATGCAGTGGAATGGAATGGAATGGAGTGGACTGGAGTTGAGTGGAATGGAGTGGAATTGAGCGGAGTGGTGTGGAGAGGATTGGAATTGAATGGACTGGAGGGGAATGGAGTACAGAGGAATGGATTTGAGTGGAATGGAGTGCAATAGAATGGAGCGGAATGGAATGGATTGGAAAGGAGTGGAATGGAGTGGAGTGGAGTGAAACGCAGTGGATTGGAGTGCAGTGTAGTGTACAGGACTGTAAAGGAATGGAATGGAATCGTATGTAATGGAATGTAGTGGAGTGGAGTGGAGTCAAGTTGAACGGGGTGGAATGTAATGGAATTAAATGGAATGGACAGGAATAGAATGGAATCGTATGCAATGGATTGGAGTGGAATGGAGTCGAGTGGAGTGGAGTGGAATGAAGTGGAGTTGAGCGGACTGGAATGGGGTAGAATGGAAAGGAATGGAGTGGAATGGAATGGAATGGAATGGAATGGAATGGAGTGCAGTTGGGCAGAACGGAATGGAGTGGGGTGGATTGTGTGGAGTGGAGTGGAATGGTGTTGAATGGAATGTAATGGAATGGAGTGGAGTAGAATGCAATGGAATGGAGTGGAATGGAATGGGATGAAATGGAATGGAGTGGAGTAGAATGCAATGGAATGGAGTGGAATGGAATGGGATGAAATGGAATGGAGTGGACTGAAACGGGGTGGAGTGGAGTGGAGTGGAGTGGAATGTAACGGAATGGAATGGAATAGAGAGGAGTAGAATGGAGAGGACTCTAATGGAATGGACTGGATTGGGTTGGAATGGAGTTTAGTGGAGTGGAATGAAATGGAGCAGAATGGAATGGAGTGGATTGGAGTTGAATGGACTGGAGTGGATTGTAGTGGAATGTAAAATAATGGAATGGAATGTAGTGGAGTGGAGTGGAGTCGAGTTGAACGGGGTGGAATGTAATGGAATTAAAAGGAATGGACAGGAATAGAATGGAATCGAATGCAATGGATTGGAGTGGAATGGAGTCGAGTGGAGTGGAGTGGAATGAAGTGGAGTTGAGCGGACTGGAATGGGGTAGAATGGAAAGGAATGGAGTGGAATGGAATGGAATGGAATGGAGTGCAGTTGGGCAGAACGGAATGGAGTGGGGTGGATTGTGTGGAGTGGAGTGGAATGTTGTTGAATGGAATGTAATGGAATGGAGTGGAGTAGAATGCAATGGAATGGAGTGGAATGGAATGGGATGAAATGGAATGGAGTGGACTGAAACGGGGTGGAGTGGAGTGGAGTGGAGTGGAATGTAACGGAATGGAATGGAATAGAGAGGAGTACAATGGAGAGGACTCTAATGGAATGGACTGGATTGGGTTGGAATGAAGTTTAGTGGAGTGGAATGAAATGGAGCAGAATGGAATGGAGTGGATTGGAGTTGAATGGACTGGAGTGGATTGTAGTGGAATGTAAAATAATGGAATGGAATGTAGTGGAGTGGAGTGGAGTCGAGTGGAATGTAGTGAAAAGCAGTGGAGTGGAGTAGATTGGAATGGATTGGAATGGAATGGAAAGGAGTGGAATGGAATGGAATGGACTGGAATGGGGTGAAATGGAGTGGAGTGGAGAGGAATGGAGTTGAGTGGAGGGCAATGGATTGGAGTTGAATGGAATAGCATGCAGTGTTGCGAAGTGGAGTGGAGTGGAATGGAATGGAGAGGAGTGGATTGCACTGGAATGGAGTGGAATGCAATGGAAAGAAACGGAATGGAGCAGAGTAGAATGGAGTGGAGTTGGGTGGAATGGAGTGGATTGGAATGGAGTGGAATGGAATGGAGTGGAATTTAATGGAATGGAATGGAGAGAAGTGGAATAGAATGGAATGGAGTGAAATGGAACGGAGTGGAGTGTAATGGAAAGGAATGGAGTGAAGTGAGTGGAGTGGAACGTAATGGAGTGTAATGGAAAGGAGTGGGATGGAGTAGAGTGGAGTAGAGTGAAGTGGAAAGCAATGGAGTGTATTGGAGTGGAGTTGAGTGGCATGGAATGGAATGGATGGACTGGAGTGGAATATAGTGTAATGGAATGGAGTGGAGTGTAATGGAGTGGTATGGAATGGAGTGGATTGGAGTGGAGTAGAATGGAATGGCATGGAATGGAGTGAAGTGGAGTGGAGTGCAATGGAATGGAGTGGAATGGATTGTAATTGAATGGCATGGATTTGAGTAGAATGGAGTGGAACGGAGTCTAGTGGAATGGAGTGGATTGGAATGGAGTGGAGTGGAGTGGAATGGAGTGGAGTGGAGTGGAATGGAATGGAGAGGAATACAGTGGAATGGAATAGAATGGACTGGAATGGAATGGACTGGAATGGAGTAGAATGGAATGGAATGGAATGGAATGGAATGGAATGGAATGGAGTAGAATGGAATGGAATGGAATGGAAGCTGAGATAGTTCAAATGCACTCCATGCTCTGTGACAGACAGACTCATTCTCGAAAGAAAGGATTGGAAAGGAATGCAGTGGAATGGAATTAAATGCAATGGAGTGGACAGGAGAGGAGTGGAGTGAAGTGGAGTGGAGCGCAAAGAAATAGAATGGGATGGAATGAAATGGTATGATGTGGAGTGGAGTGGGGTTTGGTGGAGTGCATTGGAATGGAGTGGAATAGAATGGGATGTATTGGAATGGAGTGGACTGGAGTGCAGTGTAGCGGAGAGGAGTGGATTGGACTGGAATGGAATAGGATGTAGTAGAGTGGAGTGGAGTGGAACGGAGAGGAATGGAATGGAGTGGAACGAAGTGGAATGGAAAGGATTTCAATGGAATGGAACGGAGTGGAAAGGAATGGAATAGAAGGAACCGGAATGGATTGGAGTGGAAAGTACTGGAATTGAATGGCATGGAAAGGAGTGGAGTGGAATGGAATGGAATGGAGTGTAGTGGAATGGAGTGTAGTGGAATCGAATGGAATGGAGAGGTTTGGAGTTAAGTGGTGTGGAGTGAAATGGAAAGGAATGCAGTGCAGTGGAATGGAATGGAAGGTAATGGAGTGTAGTGGAGTGGAGTGAAGTGCAGTGGAATGGAGTGGATTAAACTGGAATGTATTGGAATGGAATGGAATGTAGTGGAATGGAATAAAATGGAATGGAATGGAAAGAAATGGAGTGGATTGGAGTGTAATGGAGTGGAGTGGAGTGGAATGGAGTGGTGTGGAGTGGAAAGGAGTGGACTGGAGTGAAATCGAATGGAATGGAATGGAGTGGAATGGAGTGGAGTGGAATGGAGTGGCATGGAGTGGAATGGAGTGGAGTAGAGTACAGTGGAGTGATTAGGAAAGTGGTGGAGTGGAGTGGAGTGCAGTGGAGATGAATGAATAGAATGGAGCAGAGTGGATTGGAATAGAATGGAGAGTAATGGAATGGAGTGGAATGGAATGGAGTGGAGTGGAATGTATTGGAATGGAATGGAGTACAGAGGAATGGAGTGGAATGGAATGGGGTGGAGAAGAATGTAATGAGATGGAGTGGAATGAAGTGGAATGGAATGGAATGGAGTGGAGTGGAATAGAGAGGAGTGGAATAGAGTGGAATGGAGGGGAACGGAGTGGAATGGAGTGGAGTGGAATGGAATGGAGTGTAATGGAATGGAATGGAGTGGAAATGAATGGAATGGAGTGAAATGGACTGGAGTGGAATGGAATGGAGTGTAATGGAATGGAATGGGGTGGAAATGAATGGAATGGAATGGAATGGAGTGGAGTTGGGTGGAATGGACAGGAATGGAGTGGAATGGAATGGAATGGAGTGGAAGGGAAAGGAGTGGAATGGAATGGAATGGAGTGGAATGGAATGGAGTTGAAAGGAATGGAGTTGAATGGAGTGGTGTGGAATGGAATGGAATGGAATTGAATGGAATGGAATGGAGTGGAATGGATTGGAGTGGAATGGAATGGAATTGAATGGAAAGGTGTGGAATGGAAAGGAATGGAATGGAATGGAATGGAATGGAGTGTAGTGAAATGGAGTGGAGTGGAATGGAAAGGAATATAGTGGAAAGGAATGGATTGTAGGGTAGAGGAATGGAGAGAACTAGAGCGGAATGGAATTGAATGGAATGGAGTGGAGTGGAATGCAGTGGAGTGGAATGGAGCGGAGTGGAGTGGAGTGGAATGGAGAGGAATGGAATGGATTGGAATACAATGTAGTGGAGTGGAGTGGAGTGGAGTGTTGCAGAGTGTAATGGAATGGGGTAGAGTTGAATACAGTGGAGTGGAATGGAATGGAGTGGAGTGGAATGGAATGAACTGCAGTGGAGTGGAATGGAACGGAGTGTAATGGAATGGAGAGGAGTGGAATGGAGTGGAGTGGAGTGGATTGTAGTGGAGTGGATTGGAATGCAGTGGAGTGGAATGGAATGGAGTTAAGCGGAGTGGAGTGGATTGGATTGGAGTGGTATGTAGTGGAGTGGAGAGGAGTGGAGTGCAATGCAATGGAATGGAGTGCAATGAAATGGAGTGGAGTGGAATGGAATGGAGTAGAATGGAGTGGATTGGAGTGGAGTGGAGTGGAATGGAATGGAATGGAGTGGAATGGAATGAAGTGGAGTAGAATGGAGTGGTGTGGAGTGCATTGGAATGGAAAGGAGTGGAGTGGAGTGGAATGTAGTGGACTGTAATGGAATGGAGTTAAGTGGAGTGGAGTGGATTGGACAGGAGTGCTATGTACTGAAGTGGATTGGAGTGGAGTGGAGTGCAATGGAATGGAATGGAGTGTAATGGAGTGGAGAGGAATGGAGTGGAGTTGAGTGGAACGGAATTGAGTGGAGTGAAATAGTATGGAATGGAGTGGAATAGAGTGGAGCGTAGTGGAGTAAAGTGGAGTGCAAAGGAGTGGCATGGAACAGAATGGAGTTGAATGGAATGGAGTGGAATGAAATGGAATAGAGTTGAGTGGAATGGAGTGGAGTGCAATGGAATGGAGTGGAATGGACTGGAATGGAGTGGAGTGGATAGAATGAAGTTCAGTGGAATTGAGTGGAATGGAGAGGAATGGAATGGAGTGGAGAGGAATGTAATGGAGTGGAGTGGAATGGAGTGGAGCGGAGTGGAAATCAGTGGAATGGAGTGGAGTGGAATGGAATATGATGGAGTCGAATGGAGTGGAATAGAGTGGAGTGGAATGGGGTGTAGTGGAGCGGAATGGAATGAAGTGGAGTGGAATGGAATAGAATGGATTGGAATGCAATGGAGTGGAGTGGAGTGGACTGGAGTTGAGTGGAGTGGAATAAAATGGAATGGACTCGAATGGAGTGGAATGGAATGGAGTGGAGTGGAATGGAGTGGAGTTGAGTGGAGGGGAATGGAGTGAAGTGGAGTGGAGTGGAATGCAGTGGAATGGAATGAATGGAGGGAAGTGGAATGGAATGGAATGGAATGGAATGGAGCGGATAGAAGTACAGTGGAGTGGATTGGAGTGGAGTGGAGAGGAGTGGAATGGAGCGGAGTGGAAAGGAATGCAATGGAGAGAAGTGAAGTGAAAAGGGATGGAATGGAACGGTATGGTTTGGAGTGGAGTGGAGTGGAGTGGAATGGAGTGGAGAGGAATGGAATGGAGTGGAGTGGAGTGCAATGGAGTGGAGTGGAATGGACTGGAGTGGACTGAAATGGAGTGGAGTGTAGCGGAGTGGAATGGAGTGGAGTGGAGTGGAATAAAAAGGAATGGAGTCAAATTGAAAGAAGAAATATGTGCTGAGATTCTGCCACTGTGCTTCCGCCTATGTGACAGAGTGAGATCCTGTCAAAAGAAAGGAGTGGAATGGAAGGGATTGGAATGCAGTGGCATGGAACGGATTGGAGTGGAGTGGAGCGGAATTGAACGGAGTGGAGTGCAGTGGAATGGAATGGAATGGTGAAATGAAATGTGTGCTGAGATTGTGTCACTGCACACCAGGATGGCTGACAGAGTGAGATCCTGTCAAAGGAAAGGAATGGAAAGGAGTGGAGTGGAATGGAATGAAATGGAGTGGAGTAAGGTGGAGTGGAAAGGTGTGGAGTGGAATTGAATGGAGACGAGTGGTATGGAATGGACTGAAATGTAGTAGAATGGAATGGAGCGGAATGGAGTGGAGTGGAGTGGAATGAAATGGAGTGCAGTGGAATGGAATGGAGTGGAGTGGAATTTAATGGAATGGGATGGAATGGAAAAGAGTGGAATGGACTGGAATGGAGTGGAGTAGAGGGAGTGGAATTGAATGGAGTGGAGTGGAATGGAAAGGAATGGAATGGAATGGGATGGCCTGGAATGGAAGGAAGTGGAGATGAATGGGACAGAGTGGCATACAGTGGAATGGAACAGAACGGAATGGGATGGAGTGGAATGGAGTGGAGTGGAGTGCAGTGGAGTGGAGAGGAGTGGAATGGAGAGAAACGGAATTGGATGTTATGGAATTAAGTTGAGTGGAGTGGAGTGGAGTGGAACGGAGAGGAACAGAATGGAATGGAACAGAATTGAACAGAATGGACTGGAACGAAATGGAGAAATTTGCATTGGGATTTTCCCACTGAGCTACAGCTGGTGTTACAGAGGGAGATCCTGTCGAAAGACAGGAGTGGAATGGAATGGAATGGATTATAGTGGAAAGAAGTGGAATTCAGTGGAATGCAATGGAATGGAAATGAATGGAATGGAACGGATGGAGTGGAGTGGACTGGAGCAGAATGGAACGGAACGGAATGGAATGGAACGGAATGGAATGTGAGCTGAGATTGTGCCACTGCACTCCAGGCTGGGTGACAGAGTGAGATACTCTAGAAGGAAAGGAATGGAATGGAATGCAATGGAATGGAATGGATTGGAGTGGAGTGGAGAGGAATGAAAGGGAGTGGAGTGGAAAGGAGTGGATTGGAATGGAAAGGAGTGGAGTGGAATGTAGTGGAGTGGAATGGAATGGAGTGGTATGGAATGGAGAGGAGTGGAATGAAATGGAGTGGATTGGAATGGAATGAAGTGGAATGGAATGGAATGAAGTGGAATGGAGTGGAATGAAATAGCATGGAGTGAAGTTGAATGGAATGGAATTTAGTGGGATGGAGTGGTGTGGAGTGGGAATGGATTGGATTGGATTGGAATGGAATGGAGCGGAATGGAATGGAGTGGAGTGGAATGGAGTGGAGAGTGGTGGAATGGCATGGAGTGGAGTGGATTGGAATGGAGTGAAATGGAATGGAGTGGAATGGAGTGGAGATGAATGGAATAGAGTGTAGTGGAATGGAATGGATTGGAGTGGAGTGGAGTGCAATGGAATGGATTGGAATGGAGAGGACTGGAGTGTAATGGAGTGGAGTGGAGTGGACTGGAGTGGATTTGAGTGGATTGGAACGGAATGGAATGGAATGAAGAAATTTCTGCTGAAATTGTGCCACTGCAATTCATCCTGTGTGACAGAGGGAGATCCTGTCAAAGAAAGAACATAAGGGAAGGGATTGGAAAGGTATGCCATGGAATGGATTGGAGTGGAGTGGAATGGAATTGAGTGGAGTGGAGAGGAGTGCAGTGGAATGGAATGGAATGAAATGCTGAAATGAAATGTGAGCTGAGATTGTGCCACTCCACACCAGCATGGGTGACAGAGTGAGATCCTGTCAAAAGAAAGTAATGGAATGGAATGGATTGAAATGGAATGAAATGGAGTGGAGTATAGTGGAGTGGAGTGAAATGGAGTGGATTGGAATGTGAAGGAATGGAGTGGAATGGAATGGAATGGAGTGGAGTGGAATGGAATGGATTGGAGTGGTATGGAGTGGAGTTCAAAGGACTGGAGTGGAGTGGAATAAAGTGGAGTGGAGTGGAATGGAATGGAGTGGAGCGGAATGCAATGGAAAGGAGTGGAATGGAGTGGAGTGGATTGGAGTGCAGTGGAGCAGAATAGAACGCAGTGCAGTCGCATGTAGTGGAGTGGAATGGAATGGAGTGTAGTGGAATGGAGTGGAGAAGAATAAAGGAAAGTTGAGTGGAATGGAACGGCATCTAGAGGAATGTTGTGGAATTTAGTGGAGAGGAGTGGAGTGGAGTAGAGTGGATTGGAACGGAATGGAGGGGAACAGAATGGAATGGAGTGGAATGGAGTGGAGTGGAATGGAGTGGAATGGAGTGGAGTGGAATGGAATGGAGTGGAGTGGAATGGAATGGAGTGGAATGGAATGGAGTGGATTGCAATGGAATGGAATGGAGTGGAATGAAGAGGAGTGGAGTGGAATGGAAATGGAGTGGAGTGGAATGGAATGGAATGCATTGGAATGGAATGGAGTTTAGTGGAATGGAGTGGAGTGGAGTGGAAGGGAGTGTAGTGAAATTGAGTGGAGTGGAAAGGAGTGGAGTAGAGTGGAGTGCAGTGGAATGGAATGGAGTGGAGTGGAATGGAATAGAGTGGAGTGGAATGGAATGGAGTGGAGTGGAACGGAGGGGAGTGGAGTTCAACTGGGTGGAATTGAATGGAGTGGAATGGAATGGAGTGGAGTCGAATGGAATGGAATAGAATGGAGTGGAATGGAGTGGAATGGAGTTGAGTGGAGTGCAGTGGAATTGAGCTGTATGGAATGGAGTGGAGTAGAATGGACTGGAATGTAGTGGAATGGAGAAGAGTGGGACAGAATGGAGTGGAGGGGAATGGAGTGGAGTGGAATGGAATGGGGAGGAGTGGAATGGAGTCGAGTTGAGTGTAATGTCATGGAGTAGAGTGGAATGCTATGTAATGGAGGGGAAAGGAGTGGAGTGGAGTGGAATAGAATGGAGTGGAATAAAATTTAGTGAAATTTATTGGAATGGAATGGAGTGGAGTGGAATGGAATGGAGTGGAGTGGAATGTAGTGGACTGAAGTGGAATTGACTGGAATTGAAAGGACTGGATTAGAATGGAGTGGAGAGGAATGGAATGGAGTGGAATGGAGTGGAGTAGAATGGAATGGAATGGAATAGAATGGAACAGAGTGGAGTGCAGTGGACAGGAGTGGATTGGAGGGGAGTGGAGTGGATTGGAATGGAATGGATTGGAGTGGAATGGAATGGAGTTGAGTGGAATGGAGTGGAGTGGAGTCGAGTCTAATGGAGTGGAGTTGAGTGGAATGGAATGGAGTGGAGTGGAAAGGAGTGGACAGAAGTGAAATGGAGTGGAGTGGAGTGTAATGGAATGGAGTGGAATGGAATGGAACAGAGTGGTGTGGAATGTAATGGAGTGGAGTGGAAAGGAATGGAGTGGAGTGGAATGGAATGGAATGGACAGGAGTGGAATGGAGTGGAGTGGAGTGGAATGGAATGAAGTGGAATGGAATAGAATAGAGTGGAAAGGAATGGAATGGAGTGTAGTGGAATGGAATGGAGTGTAGTGGAATGGAGTGGAGAATAGTGGAATTAACTGTAATGGAATGGAGTGAAGTGGATTGCATTGGATTGGATTGGAATGGAATAGAATACAGTGGAAAGGAGTGGAGTGAAGTGAAGTGGAATGGAAAGGAGTGGAGTGGAATAGTATGGAATGCAGAGGAATGAAGTGGAGTGGAGTGCAATGGAATGGAGTGGAATGGAATGGAGTGAAGTGTTTTGGAATGGAGTGGAGTGGAGTGGAATGGAATGGAGTGAAGTGTTTTGGAATGGAGTTGAGTGGAGTGGAATCGAATGGAGTGAAGTGGAATGGAGTGGATGGAGTGCAGTGTTATTGAGTGGAATCGAATGGAGTGGATTGGAATTTAGTGAAGTGGAGTGGAATGGAAAAGAATGGGGTGGAATGGAGTGAATTGAAGTGGAGAGGAATGGAATGGAGTGCAATGGAATAGAATTCATTGGAATGGGGTGGAGTGGAATTGAATGGAGTGGAGTTGAGTGGAGTAGAGTGGAGGGGAGTGGAGTGGGGTGGAATGGAATGGAGTGGAATGGAAGAGAATGGAGTGGAATGGAATGGAATGGAATGGAGTGGAGTGGAGTGGAGGGCAGAGGAGTGGAATGGAGTGGACTGGAATGGAATGGAGTGGAGTGTAATGAAGTTGAAAGGAGTGGAATTGAGTGGAATTAAATGGAGTGGAGTAGAGTGGAATGGAAAATAATAGAGAGGACTGCAGTGGAGTGGAGTAGATTGCTATAAAATAGAAAGGAGCGGAGTGGAATTGAGTGGAATATAAAGGAGTGGAGTGGAATGCAGTGGAGTGGAATGGAGTGGAGTGGATTGGATTTCAGTGGATTGGAGAGGAGTGTAGTGGAATATAATGGAGTGGAACGGAATGGAATGAAATGGAGTGGAATGCAATTTAGTGGAATGGAGTGGAAGTAATGGAGTGGAGTGGAGTCCAGTGGAGTGGAATGGAGTGGAGTGGAGTGTAATGGAATAGAATGGAATGGATTGGAGTGGAATGGAATGGGGTGGAGTGTAACGGAATGGATTGGAGTGGAGTGGAGTGGAATGGAGTGGAGTGGATTTGAGTGGAATGGAGTAGAATGGAGTAGAATGGAATGCAGTGGAGTGGAATGGAATGGAATGGAGTGGAGTGGAGTGGATGGAGAGGAGTGGAATGAAGTGTAGTGTTTTGTTGTGGAGTGGAGTGGAATGGAATTGAGTGGAGTGAAATTTAATGGAGTGGAGTGGAATGGAGTGGTGCGGAGTGAAATTGAGTAGAATGGAGTGGAGTGGAATGGAGTGTAGTGTAGCGGAATGGAATGGAATGGATTGGAATGCAATGGAGTGTAGGGGAATTGAGTGTAGTTTAATGGAATAAAACGGAATGGAGTGGAATGGAATGGAATAGAGTGGAGTGGAATGGAATGGAGTGGAGTGGAATGCAATGGACAGCAGTGGAATGGAGTGGAGTGCAGTGGGGTGGAATGGAAAGGAGTGGAATGGATTGGAATAGAGTGGAGTGGAATGGAGTGGAGTGGAATGGAATTGAGTGGAGGGGAATGAAGTGGAGCATAGTGGAATTGAGTGTAATGGAATGGAGTGGAATGGAATGGAGTGGAGTGCAGTGGACAGAATAGAATGTAGTGGAAAGGAGTGAACTGGAGTGCACTGGAGTGAAATGGAATGGAGTGGAGTGGAATGGTATGAAATGGAGTGGAATGGAGTGGAGTGGAGTGGAGTGGAAAGGAATGGAGTGGAATGGAATGGAATGGAGTGTATTGCAATGGAATGGAGTGTAGTGGAATGGTATGAAATGGAGTGGAATGGAGTGCAGTGGAGTGTAGTGGAAAGGAATGGAGTGGAATGTAATGGAATGGAGTGTATTGAAATGGAATGGAGTGTAGTGGAATGGAATGGAGTGGAGTTGAATGGAGTGGAGTGGAGTGGAATTGTGTGGAATTGAATGAAGTGGATTGGAATGGAGTGGAGTGGAGTGGAATGGAATAGAATGCAGTGGAATGGAGTGGATTGGAGTGCATTGGAATGGAGTGGAGTGGAATGGAATAGACTGAAGTGGAATGGAGTGTAGTGGAATAGAATGGAGTGGATTGGAGTGGAGAGGAGTGGAGTGCAGCGGAATGGAGTGGAGTGGAGTGGAATTTAGTGGAGTGGAATGGAAGAGAATGGGGTGGAATGGATTGCAGTGGAATGGAATGGAATGGAATGGAATGAAATGGAGTGGAGTGCAGTTGAGTTGAATGGAGTTGAATGTGGTGGAGTGGAGTGGAGTGGAATTTAAGGGAGTGCAGTGGAATGGAGTGGAGCGGAGTGGAATTGAGTGGAATGGAATGGACTGGAGTGGAATGGAGTGGAGTGGAGTGGAGTGAAATGGAATAGATTACAGTGGAATGGATTAGAGTAGAGTGGATAGTTATGGAATGGAATGGAGTGGAGTGGAACTGAGTAGAATGGAAAGGAGTGGAGTATAATGCAGTGGAGTGGTGTGGGGTGGAGTGGAATGGAGTGGAGTAGAGTGGATTGGAGTGGAGTGGAATGGAATGTAGTGGAGTGGAATATAATGGAGTGGAGTGGAATGGAATGAAATGGAGTGGAATGCAATGGAGTGGAGTGGAGAGGATTGGAAGTAATGGAGTGGAGTGGGGTGTAGTTAAAGGGAGTGGAGGAGAGTGGAGTGCAATGGAATGGAATGGAATGGATTGGAGGGGAATGGAATGGGGCAGAGTGTAATGGAATGGAGTGGAGTGGAATGGAGTGGAATGGAGTGAAATGAAATGGAGTGGAGTGGAATGGAGTTGGGTGGTGTGGAATGAAGTGGCCTGGAGTGGAGAGGAATGGAGTGGAGTGGAAAGGATTGGAGTGGAGTGGAAAGGATTGGAGTGGAGTGGAATGGAGTGGAGTGGAATGGAGTGGAGTTGAGTGGAATAGAATGAAAGATAGTGGAATGGAATGGAGAGGAGTGGAATGGAATGGAAAGGAATGGAGTGGAGTGGAGTGAAATAGAATGGAATGGAACGGGATGGAATATAATGCAATGGAATTGTGAAAAGAAATGTGAGCTGAGATTGTGCTACTGCACTCCAGCCTTTGTGACAGAGTGAGATCCTGTGGAAAGAAAGCAATGTAATGGAATGGAGTTGAATAGAATTTAGTGGAATGTAGTGGAATGGAATGGAATGGAGTGGACTGGAGTGTAGTGGAGTGAAGTGGAGTGGAGTGGAACGCAGAGGAATGGATTGTGATGGAATGGAATGGAATGAAGTGGAGTGGAGTTTGGTGGAGTGGAGTTGAATGGGAAGGAGTGGAGTAGAATGGTATTGATTGGAGTGGAATGCAGTGGAGTGGAGTGGAAAGGATTGTAGTGGAATGGAATGGAGTGGATTGGAATGGAGTCGAGTGGAATGGAATGGAGTGATGTGGAATGGAATGGAGTGGAATGGAATGCAATGGAGTGGAATTGAATGGAGTGGAGTGGAATGCAATGGAGTGGAGTGGAATGGAGTTGAGTGGAGTGGAATGGAATGGAGTGGAGTGGAATTGAATCGAGTTGAATGGAGTGGAGTGCAATGGAATGGACTAGAATGTAATGGGGTTCAGTGGAATGGATTGGAGTGGAGTGGAGTGGATTAGAGTGGAGTGGAGTGGCGTGGAACTTAATGGAATGGAATGTAATCGAATGAAGAAATGTGTACTGATATTGTGACACTGCACTTCACCCTGTGTGACAGAGGGCGATCCTGTCGAAACAAAGGAGTGGAATGGAAGGGATTGGAATGGAATGGCATGGAATGGATTGGAATGGAGTGGAGTGGAATGGAGTGGAGTTTAATGGAATGGAATGGTATGTATTGGAGTGGAGTGGAGGGGAATGGAGTGGAGTGGAGTGGAGTGGAGTGGAAAGGAATGGAATGGAATTGAGTGGAGTAGAATGGACTGGAATGGAATGGAATTGAATGGAGTGGAATGGAAGGAAATGCTGTGGAATGGAATGGAGTGGAATGGAAAGGAATGGAAAGGAATGGAATGGAATAGACTAAAGAAATGTGAGCTGAGATTGTGCCACTGCGTTCCAGGCTTTGTGACAGAGTGAGATACTCTCGAAAATGCCGAGTGGAAGGGAATGGAATAGAAAGAATTGGAGTGGACTGGAGTGGAGTGCCATGAAGTGGAGTGGAGTGGAATTGAGAGGAATGGAATGGGGTGGAGTGTAGTGGGTTGGAGTGGAGTGCAGTGGAATGGAGCGTAATGGAATGGGATGGAGTGGAATGGAGTGGTGTGGAGTGCAGTGGAGTGGAGAGGAGTGGAATGGAGTGTAGTGGATTCGGATGTAATGGAATGTAGTTGAGTGTAGTGGAGTGGAACAGAAGGGGACGGAATGGAACAGAATGGAAAGGAACAGAACGAAACGGAATGGAGAAATGTGTGCTTACATTGTGCCACTGCACTACAGCTTGTGTGACAGAGGGAGATCCTGTCGAAAGAAAGGAGTGAAATGGAATGGAATGGAATGGAATGGATTGGAGTGGAGCGGAGTTGAATACAGTGGAACCGAATGGAATGTAATGAAATGGAATGGAATGGAATGGAGCGGAATGGAGCGGAGCGGAACAGAACGGAACGAAACAAAACGGAACAGAACGGAAAGGTATGTAGCGGAATTTAATGTGAACTGAGATTGTGCCTCTGCTTTCCAGGCTGCATGCCAGAGTGAGATACTCTCAAAAGAATGGAATTGAATGGAATGCAGTGGAATGGAATGGAGTGAACTGGAGTGTAGAGGAGTGGAGTGGAGTGGAGTGGAGTGGAATGGAGAGGAGTGGAATGGGATGGAATGGAATGGAATGAAGTGGAGTGGAGTGGGGTGGATTGGAGTGCAGTGGAATTGAGCGGAATGCAATGGGATGGAGTGGAATGGGGTGTAGTGTGTTCAGTGGAGTGGAAAGGAGTGGAATGGAGTGGAATGGAATCAGATGTAATGGAATGTAGTGGAGTGGCGTGGAGTGGAACAGAGTGGAATGGAATTTAATGGAATGGAATGGAATGGAATGGAATGCAATTGAATGGAATGCAATGGAATAGAAAGCAATTCAATGGAAAGTTGACACGTAATGTGAGCTGAGATTGTGCCACTGCAATCCGGCCCGAGCTGAATGGGATCTCCACTCCACTCCACTCCATTCCAGATTCGTCTGAAGACTTCTTCTGTTAATTCGTCAAAGTCATTCTCCGTCCAACTTTTTTCCATTGCTTTTGAGGAGCTGCGTTCCTTTTGAGGAGGAGAGGCACTCTGATTTTTAGAGTTTCCAGTTTTTCTGCTGTTTTTTCCCCATCTTTGTGGTTTTATCTACCTTTGGTCTTTGATGATCATGACGTGCAGATGGGTTTTTGGCGTGGATGTCCTTTCTGTTTGTTAGTTTTCCTTTTAACAGTCAGGACCCCCAGCTGTAGCTCTGTTGGAGTTTTCTGGGCGTCCACTGCTGACCCTGTTTGCCTGAGTATCAGCAGCAGTGGCTGCAGAACAGCGGATATTGCTGAACCGGAAATGCTGCTGCTTGATCGTTCCTCTGGAAGTTTTGTCTCACAGAAGTACCCGGACATGTTAGGTGTCAGTCCGCCCCTACTGGGGGTGCCTCCCAGTTAGGCTACTCGGGGTTCAGGGACCCAGTTGTGGAGGCAGTCTGCCCGTTCTCAGGTCTCCATTTGCGTGCTGGGAGAATCATTACTCTCTTCAAAGCTGTCAGACAGGGACATGTAATTCTGCAGAGATTTCTGCTGCCTTTTGTTTGGCTATGCCCTACCCCCAGAGGTGGAGTCTACAGAGGCAGGCAGGCCTCCTTGAGCTGACGTGGGCTCCACCCAATTCGAGCTTCCCGGCTGCTTTACCTAATCAAGCCTCGGCAATGGCAGGGAACCCTCCACCAGCCTCGCTGCCACCTTGCAGTTTGATCTCACACTGCTGTGCTGGCAATGAGTGAGGCTCTGTGGGCATAGGACCCTCAAAGACACGCGTGAGATATAATCTCCTGGTGTGACGTTTGCTAAGACCATTGGAAATGTGCAGTATTAGGGTGGGAGTGACCCAATTTTCCAGGTGCCCTCTGTCACCCCTTTCTTTGACTAGGAAAGGGAATTCCCTGACCCCTTGTTCTTCCCAGATGAGGTGATGTCTCACCCTGTTTCTGCTCATGCTCAGTGCACTGCTCCCACTGTGCTGTACCCTCTTTCTGACACTCCCCAGTGAGATGAACCAGGTACATCATTTGGAAATGCAGAAATCACCCATCTTCTGTGTCGCTCATTCTGGGAGCTGTAGACTGGAGCTGTAGCTATTCGGCCATCTTGGCTCTAACCTCTGTTTTGCTTGTTTCTTAGTTTATGCAATCAGTGTTTAATTGTTCACAGTCGAAAAACATGTATTATATTATTTTCAAGCCTCATGGTAATTTCAAGTCAAAAAGTGTACCACAGATGTACAAAAAGTAAAAAGCAAGAAATTAGATTATAATTCAAGAGAAATCACCTTCACTAAAAGGAAGACAGGAAGAAACGAAAGAAGGAAGAGAAGAAAAAATCAATCAGAAAAAAAATTAAAAAATGGCAGGAGTAAGTGCTTATCACTGATAATATTGAATTTAAATGAACTAAATACTCCAGTCAAAAGAAAAATAGTGGATGAATCAATAGAGAAGCACGACAATAATCTGTGACCTACCAAGAAAACACACTTTATCTATAAAGATACATTTAGACTGAAAATAAAAGGATGGGAAAACTTATTCCATGCCAATAGAGACCAAAAAAAGCAGAAAGAGCCAAACATATACCAGAAAAAAACAGATTTGAACAAAGACTGTAAGAAGAAATTAAAAGGTCATTATGTAATAACGAAGAAATCAGTTCATCAAGAGGATATAATAATTGAAAATATATATGCACCCAACACTAAAGCACCTAGATAAATGAAGTAAGTATTACAAGAGCAAAAGAAAGAGACCTCAATACAATAATGGCTGGACACTTCAACACCCCACTTTACTCATTGGATAGACCTTCCAGACAGAAAATAAACAAACAAACATCAGACTTAATCTGTACTATAGAACAAATGAACCTAATAGATATTTAAAGAAAATTTCTTCCAACAGCTGCAGAATACACATTCTTCTCCTCAGCACATGGGTTATTTTCAAGGATAGACCATATGTTAAGTAACAAGTCTGAAAACATTCCAAAAAATTGAAGTAATATCAAGTATTTTCTCTGACTACAGGGGATAAAACTAGAAATCAATTAATAAAGGAATTTAAGAAACTATACAAACACATGGACATTAAACATTATGCTCCTGAATGATTAGTAGGTCAATAACAATGTTGAGAAGAAAACAGAAAAATTTCTTTAAACAAATGATAATGGAAACATAATATAGAAAAACCTATGGGATATAGTAAAAGAGGTACTATTATAAAAGGAAAATTTATAAGTGTAAGTGCCTAAATAAAAAACAGAAAAGCTTCAAATAAATAACCTAACAATACATCTTAATTAACTAGAATGAAAAGACCAAACCTAACCCAAAATTAGAAGAAAATAAATAATAAAGTTTAGAGCAGAAGTAGATAAATTTAAAATGAAGAAAGTTATGTAAAGAATTAAAGAAAGAAAAAGTTGATTTTTTGAAAAGTAAAACAACTGACAAATATTTAAACAGGCTAACTAAAAAACAGAAAAGATACAAATTAGTAAAATCAGAGGTGAAAAAGGAGACATTACAAGTAATGCTTCAGAAAAGCAAAGGATCATTTGTGAATACTATCAGCAATAGTATTACAACAAATTAGAAAATCTAGAGGAAATTCATTCTTAGACACAAAAAACTTACCAAGATTGAACTAGGAAAAAATCTAAAACCTGAACATACTGATAACAATTAACAAAATTAAAGCCTTAATAAAAAAGTCTGTAGGACCAGACTGAAAACTAGAGAAGGAAAGAACATTTCCAAACTCATTCTTTGAGGCTAGTATTACCCTGATATCAAAACCAGACAAAGACATATTTAAAAAAGCAAACTACAGGCCCATATCTGAGAATATTGGTGCAAAAATTTGCAAAACGCCTAGCAAAATGAATTAAACAATACATAAATAGGTAATTCATAATGACCAAGTGGGATTTATCCCAGGGATGCAAGGATAGTTCAACATGCAAATCAATCAATGTGATAGATCACATAAAGAGAATGAAGGGGCCAGGAACAGTGGTTCACACCTATAATCCCAGCAATTTGGGAAGCCGAGGTGGGTGGATCACCTGAGGTCAGGAGTTTGAAACCAGTCTTGCCAACATGGCGAAGCTACGTCTCTACTAAAAATACAAAAATTAGCCAGGCATGGTGGTGAGCACCTGTAATCCCAGCTACTCGGGAGGCTGAAGAAGGAGAATCACTTGAACCCGGGAGGCAGAAGTTGAATTGAGCTGAGATCATGCCATTGAACTCCAGCCTGGGTGACAGAGGGCGATTTCATCTCAAAAAAAAAAAAAAAAAAAAAAAAACAAGGACAAAATCCACATAATCATTTCAATTACGCTAAAAACTTTTGATAAAATTTAATATTCTTTAATAATAAAAAAGCCTTTGAAAACTGGGTATGGAATGAACATACCTCAACATAATAAAGTCATATATGACAGACCCACAGCTAGTATCACCACTAAGTGGGGAAAAACTAAAAGCCTTTTCTCTAAAATCTGGAAGATGACAAGAATGTCCACTTTTACCACTGTTATTCAACATAATGCTGAAAGTCCTACCTGGAGCAATCAGACAGGAGAAAGCAATAAAACGCATCCCAATTGGAAAACAAGTGAAATTACCTTTTTTTGTTGCCAATGTTATAATGTTATATTGGAAAAAGCATAAAGACTCCTCTGATAGGGTTTGAATGTGTGTCCCCTCCCAAATCTCATATTTAAATGTAATTCTCAATGCTGGAGATGGGCCTGTTGAAAGGTGATTTAACCATTGGGGTGGATTACCATAAATGGCTTAGCACCATCTCATTTGGTGCTATCCTCATGATAGTGAGTTCCCATAAGATCTGGTTATTTAAAACTGTGTAACAACTCGCCCCTCTGTTTTTTGCTCCTGCTTTTTGCCCTGTGATGTGCAAGATTCTGCTTCAACTTCTGCCATGACTGTAAATTTCCAGAGACCTCCCCAGAAGCACATTCCAGTACTATGTTTTCTCTACAGTCTGTAGAATCATAAGCCACTTAAACCTACTCTGTAAAAAATTAATTATCCAGTCCCACTCTCATAGTGTTGCAAAAATAGCTTAATACAGAAAATTGGCACCAAGGAAAGGAAAATGGTTATAAGAATACCCCACAATGTGGAATCAGCTTTGTAATTGGGTAAACAGGCAGAAGTTGGAAGAATTTGTGGGATTCAGAAGACAGAAAAATGAGGGAAAGTTGAGATTTTCTTAGAGACTGGTTGAATGTCTGTGACCAAAAGGTTGATAGTGATCTGGACAGTGAAGGCCGGGATGAGAAGGTCTCAGATGAAAACTAGAAACTTATTGGGACTGAAACAAAGGTCATGCATGTTGTCTTAGCAAAGTGGTTGGCTGAATTTCTGTCATGCACTAGGGATATAAGAAAGTTTGAATTTGAAATTGATGATTTAGGGTTTCTGTTGGAAAAATGTCTAAGCAGCAAAGTATTTGTGATGTGACCTGGCTGCCTCTAACAACCTATGCTCACATGTTCTAGCAAAAAAATAAAAATAAAATAAGTAGTAACTTATACTTACAAAAGAAGCATAGTGTAAAAGCTTGAAAACTTTGCAGCCTAGTCATGTGGCTGAAATATAAAAAGCTTTTATAAGAAAAGAACTCAAGCAGGATATGGGTCAACCACTTGTTAGAGATATTTGTATAACCTAAAAAAAATGCAAGTGTTGATAGCCAAGACAATGGGAAAGAGGAATTGAAGGCATTTTAGAAATCTGAAAGGCAGCAACGCATCACAGGCCCTGAGGCCTGAAAGAAGAGAATAGTTTCTGGGATCAGGCCTAGGACCTGCTGCCTTGTGTAGCTTTGGAACAAGGCTCCCTGCATCCTGGCCAGTGCTTCAGCTCCAGGTGTAGCTCAAATTGACGCAGTTACAACTCCCGTCACTGCTTCAGAGGGTGCAAGCTATAACCTTGGTAGCTTCCATGTGGTGTTAGGCCTGTAGGTTTACCAATGGGAGTAGTTGAGACTTGGGAGCCTCTACCTTTATTTCAAAGGATGTATGAAAAAGACAGGGTGTGCAGGCAGAAGCATGTCGCAGGGGTGGAGCTCTCATGGAGATCCTCTACTAAAACAATGGAGAAAAGAAATATGGGGTGACAGTCCCCAGGCAGTCTCCCCACTGGGTCATGGCCTAGTAGATCTGTGAGGAGAGGATCACTGTCCTCCAGACCCCAGAATGGTAGATCTAGCTACAGCCTGCAACTTGCACCTTGAAAAGCCAGAGGCACAGAATGCCAGCCCATGAGAACAGCTGTGGGCTCTGAACCATGTAAAGTTACAAGGTAGAACCTTCCCAAGGCATTAGCGTGCCCTGGAAATGGGACACAGAGTCAAAAATAATTATTTTTGAGCCTTACAATTCAATAACTGCCCTTCTGGGTTTCACACTTTCATGGATCCTGTGACTGCTTTCTTTTGGCTGATTTCTTCCTTTTAGAATAGGAGTATTTACCCAATGCCTCTGCCTCATTTGTATCATGGAAGAACCTAATTTGTTTTTTTATGTTACAGGCTTATAGGAGGAAGAAATTAGCTTTGTCTTAGATGAGACTTTTGACTTTTGAGTTAAAGCTGAAATTAGTTAAGACTTTAGGGATTATTGGGAAGTCATGATTGTATTTTGAAATATGAGAAGGATATGAGAATTGGAATGGCCAGGGGCAAAATGATACAGTTTGGATGGGTATTCCCACCAAAATCTTATATTGAAATATAATCCTTAATGTTGGAAGTGGGCCTAGAGGGGAGGTGATTGAATCAGGAGGGCAAGATTTCCATGGACAGTATGGCATTATTTCCTTTGGTGCCATTCCCACAATAGTAACTTTTTATCAGAGCTGGTTATCTACAAGTGTGTGTAGAATTTCCTTCTGCCCTCGCACTTACCATGTGATGTGCAAGCAATGGATTTATTTTTCACCTTGTCCCTGGTCAGAGGCTTCCCCAGAAGCAGAAGACAGTGCTATGCTTTCTGTACAGCCTGTAGAAACATGAACCAATTAAACCTCTTTTCTTTATAAACTAACCAGTCACTGCTTACTTTTTATAGCAATATGAGAATGGCCTAATACATCCACCAAAATCTATTAGAGGTAATAACTTGAGTAAATTTGCAGAATACAAAATCAACATATACAAATCTGTAGGGTTTGTATATGCCAAAAGTCAACAAACTGAAAAAGAATTCAAAAATGTAATACTATTTGCAGTAGCCACAAATAAAACAAAATATGTGGGAATTTACCAAAGAAATAAAAGTTCTCAACAATTGAAACTGTAAAACACTGACAAAAGAAATGAAAAAGGACCCAAAAATTGGAAAGAGATTTTTAAGTTCACAGATTGGAAGAATCAGTATTTTTTTAAAAATGTCTGTACAATCCATAGCAATCTGTACATTTCATGCCATCTCTATCAAAATAACAGGCCAGGGGCAGTGGCTCCTGCCTGTAATCCCAGCACTTTGGGAGGCCGAAGTTGGTGGATCATGAGGTCAGGAGTTCAAGACCAGCCTGGCCAAATTGGTGAAACCCCACCTCTACTAATAATACAAAAAAATTAGCCAGGCATGGTGGCGGGTGCCTGTAATCCCAGCTCTTCAGGAGGCTGAGGCAAAGAATTGCTTGGACCCAGGAGGTGGAGGTTGCAGTGTGCCAAGATCACATCACTGCACTCCAGTCAGTGACAGAGCAAGACGCCATCTAAAAAAAAAAAAAAAAAAAAAAAAAAGAAGAAGAAGACATTCCTCACAGATATAGAAAAAAAATTCTGAAATTTGTATGGAAACATCACAAAACACCATAATAGTCAAAGCTAAGTTGAGTATATAAAACAAAACTGGAGGAATTCCATTACCTGGTTTTAAATTATACTACTAAGTTATAGTAATTAAAACAACATGACACTAGCATAAAAACAGACATAAAGACAGATGGAACGAAATAGAGACCTGAGAAACAAACTCATACAGCTAAATTAATTTTCAACAAAAGTGCCAAGAACATACAATAAAAAATAAGACAGTTTTTGTAATAAATATGGCTGGCAAAACTGGCATTCTGTGTGAGGGACAAACATTCAGACCACAGCAGGAGTGCTCTGGAATCCCCTGTGAGGAACAAACATTCAGAACCTCGTAGCAGTGTTCTGGAATCCTATGTGAGGGACAAACATTCAGACCACAGCAGGAGTGTTCTGGAATCCCCTGTGAGGAACAAACATTCAGAACCTCGTAGCAGTGTTCTGGAATCTTATGTGACAAACGTTTAGAACCCAGCAGCAGTGTTCTGGAATCCTATGTGAGGGACAAACTTTCAGACCCTCATAGCAGTGTTCTGGAATCCTATGGGAGGGACAGCTAAATTAATTTTCAACAAAAGTGCCAAGAATATACAATAAAAAAATGAGACAGCTTTTGTAATAAATAGGGCTGGGAAAACTGGCAAGCCATAGGCAGAAGAATAAAACTAGAACCCTATTTCTTGCCACTTACAAAAATCAAATTAAAATGAATTAAAGACTTAAAACTAACGCCTCAAACCATCAAACTTTTACAAGAAAACATTGGGGAAACTCTTTAGGGCATTGGTTTGGGCAAAAATTCCTTAAATAATGCCCCAGAAGCACAGACAACTAAAACAAACATGGACAAGTCGGATTACAGAAAGTCAGAAAGCCTTTTTAAAGTGAAAGAAACAAGAAACAAAGTGAAGAGAAAATCCACAGAATGGGAGAAAATATTTGTAAATTATCCATCTGAAAAGCAATTAATAGCTACGTGATATGGTTAGGATTTGTGTCCCCACCCAAATCTCATATTGAATTGTAATCCCCAGATGTTGAGGGAGAGGTTGGTAGAAGGTGATTGGATCATGGAGGTGGTTTCCCCCGTGCTGTTCTTCTGATAATGAGTTATTTCCAATGAAATCTGATGGTTTTATAAGGGACTCTTCCCCCTTTGCTTCACATACATGCTCTCTCTCCTGCTGTCATGTAAGAGGTGCTTGCTTCCCCATCTGCCATTATTGTAAGTTTTCTGAGGTCTCCCCGGCCATGTGGAACTGTGAGTCAATTAAACCCATTTCCTTTATAAATTACCCAGTCTTGCAAGGTGCCATGGTTCATGCCTGTAATCTCACCACTTTGGGAGGCTGAGGCGGGTGGATCACGAGGTTAGGAGTTCAAGACCAGCCTGGCCAATATGGTGAAACCCTGTCTCCACTAAAAATACAAAAATTAGCCAGCACAGTGGCAGGTGTCAGTAATCCCAGCTTCTCAGGAGCTGAGGCAGAGAATTGCTTGAATCAGGAGGTGGAGGTTGCAGTGAGCCGAGATTGCACCACTGCACTTCAGTCTGGGCAACAGATCAAATCTTCATCTCAGTAAATAAATAGATAACACAGTCTCAGGTATTTTTTTTAAAGCAGTGCAGGAACAGACTAATACACTACAATTTATTGAGTTCAAAAAATTCTATAGAAAAAAGTAATAACCCAAATAAAGAGTGGACCAAAAATTTAAATACACATTTATGAAAAGCAGACCTACAAATGTGAAAGAGGCAAATGAAAAGGTGCTCCACATTACTGATCATCATGGAAATGCAAATCGAACCCAAAATGAGATATCATTTCACCCCAGTTAAGGTGGCTTTTATCCAGAAGTCAGCGAAAAACAAATGCTGGTGAGTATGTCGAGTGAAGGGAACCCTTGTACACTGCTGTTGGGAGCACATTTAAGGACAGTTTGGATGTTCCCGATATAACTAAAAATAGAGCTACTATATGGTCCAGCAATCCCACTGTTCAGTATATGTCTACAAGAAATAAAATTAGTAAATCAAAGACCTATTGGCACTCTCATGTTTGCTACAGCAAGGTTTATAATAGCCAAGATTTGGAAGGAACCTAAATGTCCATCAACAGATGACTGGATAGAGAAAATGTGGTACATATACACAATGAAGTACTATTCAGCTGTAAGAAAGCATGAGAGCCTTCCATTTGCAATAACATAAATGGAACTGAAAGTCTTTATGTTAAGTGAAATGTCAGGCACAGAAAGACAAATGTCACATGTTCTCACTACTTGTGGGTGCTAAAATTAAAAACAATTGGTGTCATAGAGGTAGAGAGAATAAGGATGGTTACCAGAGGCTGGGAAGGGCAGGGAGGGAACAAGGGGATAGTGGGGATGATAAATGGGTAAAAAAAAAAAAAATTGTTAGAAAGAATGAATAAGACAGCATTTGATAGCACAACAGGGTGATTATAGTAAAAAATAATTTAATTCCACATTAGAAAAACTAAAAGAGTATAATTGAATTGTTTATAACACAAGCTATTAATGCTTGAGGGGACAGATACCCCGTTTTTTATTATGTATTGCTCATTGCATGACTGCATCAAAGTATGTCATGTACCCTCAAAAATATATACACCAACTATGTACACACAAAAATAAATTAAAAATTGAAATTGAAATTCAAATTAAAACCAAAGGGAGGAGAGTATAATGAGACATGTGTGACCCATGGCTTGAACTAGCTTTTCAGGTTAACTTTGGAATGTCCTTATCCAAGAAGAGAGGTCCATTTAATCAACAGGGGATTAGAAATTTATTTTTAGTTTATAAATGGAGAAAAGAAGGATTTTTAATTCTGAGCCATAGTTCTCAGTCAATTAATCATTGCAGGGAACCCTGTTCTTTACTCTGGAGATAAACACTAGTTTTCTTTTCCATGGAATAACACCGCATTTCAAAATGAGGGGAAACATCTTGCAACTAAGAGGTACAGCCTTATTAAATTTGATTTGGTTTCTGTTGTAATTAATTTAATCACATGTGTTCCAGAGTTTGTCCTCAGTCTTCCCCTAGTATAGGCCCATGATCTGTTGAATTTGCTCAGCTCCCTGCTCAACAGCTGGAAATCAGAATTATTTAAAAACCTCATTGTGGCTGGGAGTGGTGGCTCTTGCCTGTAATCCCAGCTATTTGGGAGGCCAAGGTGGGCAGATCCCTTGTTGTCAGGTGTTTGAGACAAGCCTGGCCAACAGATGGAAACCCCATCTCTACTAAAGATACAAATATTAGATGGGTGTGGTGATTCATGCCTGTAATCCTAGCTACTTGGGAGGCTGAGGCAGGAGAATTGCTTGATCCAGGGAGGCACAGATTTCAGTGAGCCAAGATAGTGCACTGCACTGCAGCCTGGGCAACAGAGCAAGACTCTGTCTCAAAATATTATAATAATAATAATAATAATAATAATAATAATAATAATAAGTAAAAATAAAAAGCTCATTTTGTTTCAAACAAAATTTCTTCTGAATGTCAACTGTATCAACTTGCATATTAAATGTAATCATTTTGTTTATTTGATATCCAACCTTGAGAAATCTTTGAGGAATAATTTCACTCTTTTCTGCCATTTTGGTAAACATACCAAATGCCATTAAACAAAATGCACAAAATTCCTGAGAAATAGATTATCTCCTTGAGGAGTAGACTTGCTGTGTTAGAGGAACTCATGGTTACCTAGCTTCTAGTTTAATAAACATGACTAGAATATTCTATCTTAATATGAGTAGCTGGGTACTCACAAGGCATCTAGAAGATTAATGTTCATGGTCTGAAAATAGTCACATTTTTTAACTGGCCACAAATTACAATTGCAGAATATTTGTGGTCATACAAGACGTCTTCCACCAACCCTGAAAAATGTATAAATGTCCTAGGAGTGCAGCATTTTTTGTAAGGGTATTATTATTGAGCTAGCTTAGGTCAACGGGTTAACGGTTATTGTTAAAACGAATAGCCACGACTTTAGTGACTACATCTGCACCTTCCAAGTTTAATTATAACTCCTTCTCTTTATAGTTACTTATAAGTAGAGACACTAACAAAAGACTATGAATTCCTGCTCTTGTTTTCTGAGGATGTCCAACTCTGTAATGGAGTAATTTCTAATAAACTTGCTTCTTTCACTGTGCTCTCTGACTCACCTCAAATTTTTTCCTGCAGAAGATCTAAGAATCCTTCTTTTTGGTCTGTATCAGGACCCTCTTTTCCAGCAACATCTTTCGGCAACACCATGAACGGACACCAAGACAAGATCCCCACTCCAAGGAAAACAATCCACACAGAATCAATCAGCTGACACCTGGCAAGTGGGCTGTCTTTTAGAGTCGTGAAGCCATTCTGGTGGGCAAGAATGATTATCCACTATTATCATACTCAGATTAGAGGCCAAGCCCACAGGGTTAGAGGCCCTGGGGAATATTGAGAAGAATGGATTTGGCTAAACAGGATGTTTGTCACTTTCCCATTTTGGACTGTCCACCTTGTGCTCTCTGTCTCTCAACTGAGTGCTCTACATCTTGTCACCTTTCTGCTCACAGCCTCTGTTTTGCAGTAGCCTGGAGGCTGCCCCAAGACAGAGGCCCCAAACCGTATAGATTTTACTTTCCTCAGCGATCCTCTGACTCTTAACTGACTGCTTGTTTAATTTGCCAATTGTCCAAGTGACACTGAAAAAAAAATTGTCTTGGAACCTAGTATTTTTGTACCTTAACTATCAGAAAAGATCAGCAGTAACCTCGCCATCATTATGATTGAAGCTGAAATGTGGTATTTAAGAGCTCTAAATGATAAGATCAGATATGCCTGTTTAGTGACAGCCTCTTGTATGACAACCCTCTGCAAACAATTACCCTCAAGATGGAGAACATGAGACTTTTTCTTAACAGTTTTGTCTAATTTCTTAACCATAACGCCATCTTTGATGAGCTGGTATAGGGCAGCTGGACCCTGCTTTCTTAACCCAGCAGGTCACTTTTTCCTGAGAGAGTTTTGTCAGATTTTTAGTAGCAGTGTGAAATGGACTAATACCATCAGAGTGCACAGGCAACCTACAAAATGGGAGAAAATTTTCTCAACCTAGTCATCTGACAAAGGGCTAATATCCAGAATCTACAATGAACTCAAACAAATTTACAAGAAAAAAAGAAACAACCCCATCAAGTGGGCAAAAGATATGAACAGACACTTCTCAAAAGAAGACATTTATGCAGCCAAAAGACACATGAAAAAATTCTCACCATCACTGGCCATCAGAGAAATGCAAATCAAAACCACAATGAGATACTATCTCACACCAGTTAGAATGGTGATCATTAAAAAGTCAGGAAACAACAGGTGCTGGAGGGGAGGTGGAGAAATAGGAACACTTTTACACTGTTGGTGGGACTGCAAACTATTTCAACCATTGTGGAAATCAGTGTGGCGATTCCTCAGGGATCTAGAACTAGAAATACCATTCGACCCAGCCATCCCATTACTGGGTATAAACTCAAAGGATTATAAATCATGCTGCTTTAAAGACACATGCACACGTGTGTTTATTGCGTCACTATTCACAATAGCAAAGACTTGGAACCAACCCAAATGTCCAACAATGATAGATTGGATTAAGAAAATGTGGCACATATACACCATGGAATACTATGCAGCCATAAAAAATGATGAGTTCACGTCCTTTGTAGAGACATGGATGAAATTGGAAGTCATCATTCTCAGTAAACTATCGCAAGGACAAAAAACCAAACACCACATTCTCACTCATAGAAGGGAATTGAACAATGAGAACACATGGACACAGGAAGGGGGACATCACACTCTCGGGACTGTTGTGGGGTGGGGGAGGGGGGAGGGATAGCATTAGGAGATATACCTAATGCTAAATGACGAGTTAATGGGTGCAGCACACAATCATGGCACATGTATACGTATGTAACTAACCTGTACATTGTACACATGTACCCTAAAACTTAAGGTATGAAAAAAAAAAGAAAATGGACTAATACATTACAATATACAAGTTACAGCCTTCCCATTTCCCCTGTTTGTTCTGACTCCTATTTTGCAGCTTCATTTGTTTTATAGAAGAGAAACTAAGAGGGAGGAAACGCATTTTATACAGGTTTCTCTGATGCTTGGTCAGGATAAAAAATTAAAATGGGCTTCTATATGCTTGATGGAGGAAAAGACAAAACAGGGACGGCACATAATTGATTACCCTTTTAATGCAAGTTACTCTTAATGTTATGCTTTTCTTAGCTGGGGCTGAACTCCCCCTGCCAGTCCGAACACCCCATAAGAACACAGTCAGATTCCTTCCAGTTCTAGTGAGGTGTGCAACATATTATTAATTTCTTCTAGTTTTCCAGGGTTATGTAATGTCAGGTCATCATCTTCTCCCTGCCCTTCGAGTCCTGTCTTACGTACATACCCCACTCTCAAAACACCCGAGCTTCACCAGAACAACATGCAGTGGGGCCTCTTATCAGCTGGCAAAGTTGAATATTTGCCCTCTCTGAGAAGTGACAGATGATAATAGGGACACTATATTGAAGGAGTGGCCTGTCCCTCTACACCTGTGAGCGTTTCTCGTCAGGTGGAATGAAAGGCTTGTGAAAAGAGACGCAGAGACAATGTATAGAGAAAAAGTGGGCCCAAGGGACCAGTGCTCAGCATACGGAGGACCCGCGCCGGCACCAGTCTCTGAGATTCATTAGTATTTTTTGATCATTATCTGGCATTTCTCGGAGAGGGGGATGTGGTAGGACAATAGGGTAACAGTGGAGAGAGGGCCAGCAGGAAAACATGTGAACAAATGTCTCTGCAACATAAACAAGGTAAAGAAAAAAGTGCTGTGCTTTTGATGTGTATGTACATAAATATCTCAATTCCTTAAATAGCAGTATTGCCTCCAGCATGTCTCACCTCCAGCCCTAAGGCAGTTTTCTCCTATCTCAGTAGATGGAATATACAATCGGATTTTACACTGAGACATTCCATTGCCCAGGGACGAGCAGGAGACAGATGGTTTTGTCTTATCTCAACTGCAAAGAGGCTTTCCACTTTTATTAATCCTCCTCAGCACAGACCGTTTACAGGTGTCGGGCTGGAGGATGGTCAGGTCCTTCCCTTCCATGAGGCCATATTTCAGACTATCACATGGGGAGAAACCTTGGACAATATGTGGCTTTCCTAGACAATGGTCCCTGTGGTCTTCTGCAGTGTTTTTTGTCCCTGGGTACTTGAGAATAGGGAGTGGTGATGACTTTTAATAAGCATGCTGCCTTCAAGCATTTGTTTAACAAAGCACATCCTTCATATCCCTAAATCCATTAAACCTAGAGTCGACACAGCACATGTTTCTGTGAGGATGGGGTTGAGGCTAGGGTTACAGATTAACAGCATCTCAAGGCAGAAGAATTTTTCTTAGTACAGAACAAAATGTAGTGTCTTATGTCTACTTCTTTCTACATAGACACAGTAACAGTCTGATCTCTCTTTCTTTTCCCAACACTATATAGGTAAATGTACACTTTTCTATATCTGAATTAGCCATATGAAAGGAAAAATTAAAACAGTTTTCAGAGGTTCCGAGAAAATTCATAGACAAATTTAAAAGTCTAACCTTGACGTATGATCTGACCAGGCAGGATTTGCATATATTCATGTTTACCTGCTGCATGGTAGAAAAGCAGTGCATTATGGGACTGGCTAGAGCACATGCTAATAGGGTGGCAACCTGCAACCAGGGGCATGACACCTATCAAGTAGGAAGCAGAGCAGTGCCTGACTAGGACCCAAAAGAACTAGAATCTAGAAAAAACAAATGAATTAGGAAGAAAGTGGGATATAGAGAGAAAAAAATATGATTGTTTGACTCCGTGAAGGAATAAAAAAAAAAGTGTGATACAGCTTTTTAATTTTTATAAAGTCTGGAAAAGTACTCATGGAAAAGATGAAAACCTAGCCTTATTACAAGGGTGGATAATTTAGACCTTGAGGAAATACACTAACACTGACTTTGACTCCAAAAAGAGACAGGCATTTCTAAGAGTCTAATTTATAGCACGGTCTCCTTCTTACATCTGCAGGAAGCTGCCAAAAGCAGCCTTAGGCTTCCAGACTCCCATGGATCAGATTTTAGACTTGGATTTTGCCGTTTTCCATCACAGGAATTGAGCAGAGAAAACACAAAATAAAGCAAATCTTCCAAGAGGCCCAGCTTCTAGCTGCAGCCTTCTGCTCTCCACCACTTCAGAGGCAGCCCCTTAACCCCTGGCCCTCACAGAGGAAGTGAGAACGTGAAAGTCCCAGTCTGTGCCTCTGGGCCACTGCGCCTTGGATATAAATCAATGTGCCTTCTGTAGGAAGGTCAGCCTCTGCCGAAGGAAATGCACTGTGCTTCCAAGGGAGCCATCATCAGAGCCCAGCAGACTCAAAAGTGGCAGGGCCTGATACTTCGTACCTCCGCTCCCATTGGACTACTAGCTATCGAGAGATGGAGGAGCCTCAAGTGACTGTTGAAGTAGCAGGTAGGAGTATTAACTTCGTGTTAGGTGTGGGAGCAGATTACTCTGTCCTGATTTAATACAATGGTCTCCTGTCTTCTCATGATGGACAAGCCCCCAAACACTCCTTTTTGTATCTTCTAAGTTGTCCTCCAGAGCCTCTTGGTTTCTCGCCTGCCTTTTCAGTACTGTTTGATTGCCTGACCTCTTACTGGGGAGAGGTTTATTGACTGAGGAGACCAAGTCATGGTCACCTTCACAGATCATAAAGCATAGAAACTGTTACTTTTGTTCCTGACCCATCAGTGGAAAAATGAAGTTAAGAATGAGCTTTCACATTTACCACCTGAGATGTTGTCTCAAGTAAATCTTGAGGTTTGGGCCACACAGGCTCAGGGAAACACACTAAACACTTCCCCCATTGAAATCCAACTTCAGCCTAGTACTCCTCGACCTCAGAAGAGACAATACATTTTAAGGCAAGAAGCATGAGGGGAAATTCAACCCCTTATTGCCAAATTCTTGCCATATGAGTTATGAAGGCCGTGAGAGTCTCCTTACAATACTCACATGTTACCAGATAAAAAGCCTAATGTCAAGTACAGATTTATCAGAAACCTTAGAGCATTAAGAAATGCAGTTGTCTCCATACACTTCATTTTCCCCAATACTTACCATGTCCCAGGGGATGCAAGCTGGTTTGCATTCTTAAATCTGAAAGATGCACTTTTCTGGACCTGAATGCATCCAGATTCATAATATGTTTGCCTTTGAATGGACTGATGCAGATATGCATTCAGCCTCAAAACTAACCTGGACAGTCATCTCTGAAGGGTTCTGCGATAGCCCCCACTTATATGAAAATTCTCTAGCTAAGGACTTAACAAATCTACAATTGGAAAAGGACACAATTATTCAGTATGTAGGTGACTTGCTCATTGCTAGCCCAATTAAAGAAGACTCATAGTAATAATGTTAAGTTGGTAAATTTCCTGGGAACCTGCAGATATAGGGCATCACCACACAGGCTCAGATTTTGACTGAAAGACTGAAATATTTGGAATCTGTCTTAACCTCTGGAACTGATCAACATCGCTAGAAGATAAAAAAGTTATTTTAGTCACCCAAGAGTCCCTGTCCAAAAAATGACTGTGGGCTTTTTAAAGAGATGGCTGGGTACTGCTGCTTATGGGTGCCCAGATTTGGGCATGTAGCCAAGCCTTTATATGATACACTAAAGGGAAATATTTAGAGCTCCTAGAATGTAATGAGAACTGCAAGCAAAACTTCAATACTCTCAAGGACAAATTGGGCTCTGCTGCAGCCATGAGAGTCCCCAAGTTGGATGAACCATTTATTCTTTATGTGACCAAAAGGAAAGGAATAGGCCTTGGGTAATCTTGTCCCAAAACTGGGGGACATTCCAAGGCCAGTAGCCTAATTTTCTAAGCAGATAGACCAGGTGGCCTCAGGGTGGCCTTGATGTCTTAGAGCTATTGCCTCTATCACTTTTCTAGCAGGCAAAGCTAATAAACTAATATTAGAACAGCACCTACAGGTTTTTGACCCCACACCAAGGGAAGGTGGTCCTAGAAGATAAAGGGCAGCAGTGAATAATAAGAGAACATTTATGAAAGTATCAGGGCTTATTGCTAGATGCTCCAGACATAACACTTAAAGCCTGTCAAACCATAAACCCAGCTACTTATCTACCAGAGTCCACAGGTGCTTCTAGCCTTTCTGGCATACTGGTAGTATTAGTCTGTTCTCATGCTGCTAATAAAGACATATCTGAGGCTGGGTAATTTATAAAGAAAAGAGGTTTAATTGACTTACAGTTCCACATGGTCACTGAAGCCTCACACTCATGGCAGAAGGCAAATGAGGAGCAAAGTCACATCTCTTACATGGCAGCAGGCAGAGGAGCTTGTGTAGGGAAACTTCCCTTTATAAAACCATCAGCTGTAATCCCAGCACTTTGGGAGGCCAAGGCAGTGAATGACCTGAGGTGAGGAGATCGAGACCAGCCTGGCCAACATGATGAAACTCCGTCTATACTAAAAGTACAAAACTTAGACAGGCATGGTGGTAGGCGCCTGTAATCCCAGCTACTCGGGAGGCTGAGACAAGAGAATCGCTTGAACCCAGGAGTCAGAGGTTGCAGGGAGCCAAGGTCATGATAATGCACTCCAGCTGAACAACAGAGCAAGACTATGTCTCAAAAATAAAAAATAAACCATCAGATCTCATGAGACTTATTCACTGTCACGAGAACAGCATGGGAAAGACTCATGCCCCGATTCGATTACCCTCCACTGGGTCCCTCCCACGATATATAGGAATTATGGGAGCTACAATTCAAGATAAGATTTGACTGGGGACACAGCCAAAGTATGTCACAGGTTATGAAACAAATTTATTCTAGCAGGCCACACTTAAGAAGGATGAGCCCCTTGACCATCCCAAGGAAGATTGGTTAACAGATGCAAGTTGTTTAATGCATCAGGGAAACAAAGAGTGTAGGTATGCTATTAGTAGTAGGCACAAGTCTTGCTGTCCTCAACCTCAGCTCAAAAAGCTGAGTTAATTGAACTTACTCAGCCCCTGCAGTTGGGAAAGGACTTAAAAGTTAACATTTACAGTGATTCCAAGTATGACTTTTTAGTGCTTCATGCTTATGCTGTAATTTGGAATGGGTAGGGACTCCTGGCCCCAAGGGCTTTTCCATACAACATCATTCAGATTTTGAGCTTGTTAGAATGCTGCTTTGCTGCCAAAAAGTGACTATAATTAATTGCAGAGGACATCAAAAGAGAGACTGAACATGTAAAAGGAAATGCCCTTTTACATGCCACAGCCAAGGCCCCTGGACTGAAAGGGCCAATGAAGCTTATGGGCGTGCTGGACAGCATACACAGAACTGGGCCAGAACACCCTGAAGAAGAATAAAAATGGGCCAGGGTTTGCATTTCAGTCCAGGGCCCCTCTGGCTGGCTGAATGATGGTAAAAAATTACTAATGCCAAGTACCAATCATAAGAATATAATTCAGCACTTTCATGATACTTTCCACCCTAGAAGGGATTCTTGGTTTCTGTTAATGTCTCATTTGTTTATAGGGGTAAATCTTTTCAAGACACCAAAACAGGTGACTCAGCCCTGTGAGCTCTTTGCCTCACATGACCCAAATGGCCAGCAAATTTTCTCCTTCTCCAGGTAAACCTGTCCAAAATTGAGGAACCTATCCAGGTGAGAACTGGCAACTCTAATTTATTCAGATACCTTTCTGCAGGACATTCAAATATTTGCTAATGCTTACTGATACCTTCACTGGTTAGATCGAGGCATTCCCCACCCCATCTGAAAAATGATTACCAGAAGAAATAACTCCTCAGTTTGGGTAATCTAAAAGCCTGCAAAGTGGCAATGGCCCGTCTTTCACAGCAGGTGTATCACAACACATCCTCAGCTTTAAGAAACCAATATTACCTTCACTCTTCACTGTGCAGACCGCAGTCCTGGAAAGGTGAAAGGGCTAATCCTACTCTAAAGAAGACTCTAGCTAAATCAGACGCCTGACTATCTCTAACACCCATAGCTTACTGTGGGTTTGAACTGCTCCAAAGTAAAACTTATAATTAAATCCTGTTGAGCTAACATTCGGAAGACCTTTCCTAAGCACAGGTCTCCTAATAGATGAAAAGACTCATCAATTACAACAATATGTTATCCATCTAGGACAGGTGAAAAGCACTCTGTGAATATGGAAACAAGAGTCTTCCCCTCCCACATGGGAGGAAAATTCAGTTTCAGCTCAGCTAGGGATTTAGTCTTACTAAAGATGTGGGAAGAAGTTCTCCAGCTGACCAGCTTTCCCCAACGTGGAAAGGACCACAGCAAGGACTCCTGAGTTCTCCAACAGACGTTCAACGCCGAGGGATTCACAGGTGGGTACACCTGTGTGGAAGTAAAGCTGTTGCTTATTATGGGAGCCGAATCCGAGGCTGAGGGACGTGGGCGCGGGGCGATTTCAGCGTTGGTGGAGGGCGGGCTGTGTAGCTATGCGTCTGCTTCTCCTTCTCGCGTTTCTCCTGACGCTCTAATCCCGCCTTGGCCATGAAGGAAATCGTGCTCACGCAGGCCGGGCAGTACGGGAACCAGATCGGTGCCAAGGTTGTATTTGACTCCATAAAAGTTAAAATTTTTTGTATGAGAGAAAAATGCCTCAAAGTCAAAAGACAAAAGACTGGGGAAATAGATCTGCAACATACATGATAGACAAAAAGCTAATTTGGGATAGATAGATAGATAGATAGATAGATAGATAGATAGATAGATGTAAATATCCGTTTTTAACGCCATTTTAAAAAATATTGTCCTTTCCCCATTGAGCAGTGTTGACGCACTTGTTAAAAATCATGACCATATTTTTTTGGTTTTTTATTTCTATTGCTTTGGTCTTTGAGTCTGTCACTATGCTGGTACAGCATTGTTTTGCGTACTGAAGTTTGAAACCAGGAGGTGTTAGTCCTCTAACTTTGTTAGTTTTTAAGATTGATTTGGGTGCTTGGGGTTTTTTGAGATTTCATCTGAATTTTAGAATAGGTTTTTCTATTTTTGCAAATATTTGAATTTTTGTAGTGATTTTAATGGATCTGTAGAAGACTATAGATAACAATGGCACCTTGAAAAGATTTTGTCTTCCAGTCCATAAACACATGATGTCTTTACATTTATTTGTGTCATCTTTAATACTTTCATGCCATGTTTATAGTTTTTGCTTTACAAGCTTTTCATTTCCTTGGTTAAGTGGGTTCATAAGTATTTTATTATTTTGATGCTATCATACATGACCCTGTTGTCTTTATTTCTTCTTCAGATAGTTTATTGTTATTGTAGAAATACAACGATTTTTGTGTATTATTTTGTATCATGCAGCTTTGCTGAATTTTATTTATTGCATCTGACAGTTTATTTCACAGAAACTAAAAGACATTTAATATATAAGCGTATGTCATCTGCAAACAGATAATTTTACTTTTTAAAAAATTGGAATGTCTTTAATTCTTTTACTCACCTTATTGTTTTAACTAACCAGAACCTTCAGTACTATATTAAATAGAAGTAGTAAAAGCAGGCATCCTTGTTTTTGCTCTTAGGGTAAAAGCTTTCAGTCTTTCACCATGTTAGCTGTGTTTTTTTGTTTTGCTTTTTTTTTCGTATAGCATTATGTTAAGGTGTTTTCTTTCTTTTCATAGTTTACTAACAACATTTTATCATGAATGTGGGTTAAATTTTGACAAATACTTTTTCTTCTTTGATTAAGATGATCACATGAGTGATTTTTCCTTCTTTATGTTAATGTGATATTATGCTGATTTTCATGTGTTGGGACCTACTTTTATTTCAGGAGTCAATTATACTCATTCATTGTGTATAATCCTTTTAATGTACTGGTAAGTTTGAGTTGCTGGTATTTTGTTGAGGATTTTTGCATCAGCATTTATAAGGAATGTTTGTTTGTAGTTTTCTTATGGTGCCTTTGTCTGGCTTGGTGTCAGGGTAATACTGGACTCATAGAATAAGTTAGAAAAAATTACCTCCTCTTCAATGTTTTGAAAAAGTTTGAGAAAAAGTAGTGTTAATTCTGCTTTAAACATTGGGTAGAATTCAACAGTGAAGCCATCTGGTCCAGGCTTTTCTTTGTTGCTGGGTTTTTGATTACTGATGCAATCTTCCTGCTGAATCTCCTTGCTGAATAGGTTTATTCAACTTTTCTGATTCAGTCTTAGTAGACTTTTTGTTTCTAGGAATTTGTTCATTTTATTTAGGCTATTCAATTTTTTAGTGTATACTTCCTTATGGTACTATCCTACATCCCTTTTTTACTCCAAAAATGTGTTGATAATGTACCCATTTTATTTTTGAGTTTAGTAATTTGAATATTTCCTTTTTTTCTTAGTAAATCTAGATAAAATTTTGTCAGTTTTGATCTTTTTCAGAGAACAAACTAGGCTTTGTTTATTTTTCATATTGTTTCTCTATTCTCTATTTCACTTATTTCCACTGCTATCTTTATCATTTTTTAAATTTTGCTCGTTTTAGTTGTCCCTCTTTAGTAGTCCCTCTTTTTCCCTCTGTTTTTAGTTCCTTAGGAGTAAAGTAGTTGATTCGGTATCTTATTTTTTATAATCACTTATAGTTATAAATTTTTCCCTTATGGTACTGTTTTTGATGTACCTCTTAACTTTTGGTATTTCATGTTTTTAATTTGTCTCTACAGGTTTTCTATTTTCTCCTGTGACTTCTTTTATCCATCCTTGAGTGTTTCATACCTATATTTTTAGACATAAAATGTGCAACCTACAAAATTTTATTGATTTGTTAGTTTTATTTGTTGTAAGTTTTTATTTCAGAATTAAATGTGTGTATCAACATTTATTATGTTCTCATAAACTTTATAATACCTGGAGATTCCTTGTCCACATATGTAAGTCTCTACATGAATATTATTTTGAAGCATTTAACCTTCTGTTTTAATATTTCAAAGGTCTAAATGATACTGAGATTTTGGTTTCTGAGATGAAATCATGGTAGGTGACTGAGAAATGCTTAAAAATTAGCCAAAACTTAAAATTAAGTTAAAGTTTACCTTCAAGATTCAACCTGAATAAGTCACCCTGTATTGCTGGTAATAAATAATAAGTCTTTAATGGCATAAAAGGAAACTTCAGAGAATGTTTTTCTTTCCCCAGTTGACATATAAATTAAAAGATGTAAAAAATTTTTATGGCCTTATGCATTTTTTACTTTAGAATTCCAACTTTTTCTGGTTAAAATTTTTCCAAACAGATTCCTGTGTATTTGAAAGACAATTTTTTAATTGAAATGCTTTAGCAGTTAAATAAGGCCATGAAAGTTTCTTGAACTTGTGGGAATCCATGAGAAAATCTGACATTATGTTCTATTCTCTTGGAAGGTAAGACTATCGTTTGACTTCTGTTTTGCTGACAAGAAATGTCCTGAGCGAGACTACCTAGGACAATGACCTCACACATGGAAAACGCTGGAGCCCATCTGTTTCCAATCTGCTTTTTTCCAAAAATTAGGGAAGTTTAGTTTTCCGTTTGATACTCTCTGTTACTGCCAATCCCAATGCCAGGGCTGTCCTGCTTCTACAAGTGACAATGACAAATATAGGCCTGAAGAAAGATGAGCTGATGGCATTCCCAGCTTATTACCTCTCCTTGAGGGCCTTATCTCACATACATGGATTCAACTCACAGACTCAGCTGGGTGAGGATCTATTATTCAGCTACATTAGAAGTGACTGCTTGAGACTCAGGTGTATGGTGAAATGACGCAGAATTTTCTCAATGGAGTGTTAGGAGAATTTTCTCCTCATAATTACCATCTTACTGTCACAAAATCATAGCTATAATGAGGAAATTATTCAAGAAGAAATAGAAATGTAATCTTATGAGGACATAAATTTAGAGACTTGTGGAGAGCTCTTCATAATTTCATGGTGTTCTCTTTGAGCTGAGATTATAGTTGACTTTTCATTACAATGTATTAGCTATTCTAGACTTTATGCATTTATGTTATGTTTTCTTTGTTGTGCTTTAAGTTCTGTGATAAATGGGCAGAGCATGCAGGTTTGTTACATAGTTATACACGTGCCTTTGTGGTTTGCTGCACTCATCCAACCGTCATCTACATAGGTATTTCTCCTAACGCTATTCCTCCCCTAGCCTCCCACCCCATGACAGGCCCCTGTGTGTGATGTTCCCCTCCCTGTGTCCATGTGTCCTCATTGTTCAACTCCCACTTATGAGTGGGAACATGCAGTGTTTGGTTTTCTTTTCTTTTTTCTTTTTATTTCTCTCTCTTTTTTTTTTGAGACAAAATTTCACTCTTGTTGTCCAGGTTGGAGTGTAATGGCGTGATCTCGGCTCAACACAACCTATGCCTCCTGGTTTCAAGCGATTCTCCTGCCTCAGCCTCCCAAGTAGGTATGATTACAGGTATGTGCCAACATGCCTGGCTAATTGTTTGTATTTTTAGTAGAGATGTGGTTTCTCCATGTTGGTCAGGCTGATCTCAAACTCCCCACCTCAGCCTCCCAATGTTCTGAGACTACAGGCATGAGTCACTGTTCCTAGCCTGGTTTTCTTTTCTTATGTTAGTTTACTGAGAATGATGATTTCCAGCTTTATCCATGTCCCTGGAAAGGACATAAATGTGCAGTATTCCATGGTGTATATGTGCCACATTCTCTTTATCCAGCTTATCATTAATGGGCATTTTTGTTGGTTCCAAGTCTTTGCTATTGTGAACAGCGCTGAAATAAACATGCAGTGCTGAAATAAACATACAGTGCATGTGTCTTTATAGTAAAATAATTTATAATGCTTTGGGTATATACCCTATAATGGGATTGCTGCATCAAATGGCATTTCTGGTTCTATATCTTTGAGGAATTTTCACACTGTCTTCCACAATGACTGAATTAATTTACACTCCTACCAACAGTGTAAAAGCATTCCTATTTCTCCACAGCCTCATCAGCATCTGCTGTTTCCTGACTTTTTAATAATCGCCATTTTAACTGGCGTGAGATGGTATCTCATTGTGATTTTGATTTGCATTCATCTAATGACCAGTGATGATGAGGTTTTCTTCATGTTTGTTGGCCACATAAATATCTTATTTTGAGAAGTGTGTGCTCGTTTCCTTTGCCCACTTTTTGATGGGTTTTTTTTTTCTTGTAAATGTGTTTAAGTTCTTTGTAGACTCTAGATATTAGCCCTTTGTCAGACAGATTGCAAAAATTTTCTCCCAATCGGTAGGTTGTCTGTTCACTCTGTTGATAGTTTATTTTGCTGTGCAAAAGCTCTTTTGTTTAATTAGATCCCATTTGTCAATTTGGGCTTTGGTTGCCATTGCTTTTGGTGTTTTAGTCACAAAGTCTTTGCCCATGCCTATGTCCAGAATGGTATTGCCTAGGTTTTCTTCAGTGGTTTTTATGGGTTTAGGTCTTATGTTTAAGACTTTATTCCATCTTGAGTTATTTTTTGTATAAGGTATAAGGAAGATGTCCAGTTTCAGTTTCTGCATATGGCTAGCCAGTTTTCCCAACATGATTTATTAAATAAGGAATCATTTCCCCATTGCTTGTGTTTGTCAGGTTTCTCAAACATCAGATGGTTGTATGTGTATGGTCTTATTTCAGAGTTCTCTATTCTGTTTCATTGGTTGTTTTTGTACCTGTACCATGCTGTTTTGGTTACTGTAGCATTATAGTGTAGTTTGAAGTTGGGTAGTGTGATGCCTCCAGCTTTGTTCTTTTTGGTTAGAATTGCCTTGGCTATTTGGGTTCTTTTTTGGTTCATAAGAATTTTAAAATACTTTCTTCTAATTCTGTGAAGAATATCATTGGTAATTTAATTGGAATAACATTGAATTCTTTTATAAATTACTTTGGGCAGTATGGACATTTTAAGGAATGAATTCTTCCCTATCCATGAGCATGGAAGTCTTCTCCATTTGTTTGTATCCTATCTGATTTCTCTGAGCAGTGGTTTGTAGTCCTCCTTGAAGAGGTTCTTCACTTCTCTTGTTTGCTGTATTCCTATGTATTTTGTAATCTTTGTAGCAATTGTGAATGAAGTTCATTCACGATTTGGCTCTCTACTTGCCTGTTGTTTGTGTATAGGAATATTGTATAGGAATATTGTGTGTGTATAGGAATTGTGTATAGGAAAATTGTGCAAATACAATTTTTGCACACTGATTTTGTATCCTGAGATTCTGTTGATATGGTTTATCAGCTTAAGAAGCTCTTGGGCTGAGATGATGGGGTTTTCTAGATACAGGATCATGTCATGTGCAAACAAAGATAACTTGACTTCACCTCTTCCTATTTAAAAATCTTTATTTCTTTTTCCTGCCTGATTGCCCTGGCCAGAAATTCCAGTACTGCGTTGAATAGGAGTGGTGAGAGAGGCCATCCTTTTCTTGTGCCAGTTTTCAAGGGGAATGCTTCCAGCTTTTGCTCACTTAGTATGATATTGGCTGTGGGTTTGTCATATGCAGCTCTTATTATTTTGAAGTGTGATCTTTCAATATGTAGTTTCTTGAGAGTTTTTAACATGAAGGGATGTTGAATTTTTTTGAAGGCCTTTTCTGCATCTATTGAGATAATCGTGTTGTTTTTGTGTTTAGTTCTGTTTATGTGATGAATTACATTTATAGATTTGCCTGTGTTGAACCAACCTTGTCTCCCAGGGATGAAGCCGTCTTGATCGTGGTGGGTCAAGGTACCCTTATCAGTCTTAAGTTCAGTCTTTTTACATAATCCCATATTTCTAGAAAGTTTTGTTCTTCTTCTTTTTTATTCTTCTTTCTCTATTCTTCTCTTCCTGTCTTATATCAGACAGATAGTTTTGAAGCTCTGAGATTATTTCCTCCACTTGGCCTATTCTGTGAGTGATAGTTGTGGTTCTGTTGTGAAGTTCTCATGTTGTGTTTTTCAGCTCCATCATGTCAGTTATGTTCCTCTCTAAAGTGAATATTCTGGTTATTAGCTACTGTGTTCTTTTATGATTTTTAGCTTCTTGCATTAAGTTAGAACGTGTTCCTTCAGCTCAGAGAAGTTTGTTATTACCCACCTCCTAAAGCCTACTTTTGTCAATTCAGCCATCTCAGCCTCGGGTCAGTTCTGTGCCCTTGCTTGGGAGGTGTTGTCATTTAGAGGAGAAGAGGCATTCTGCCTCTTTGAGTTCTCATCGTTTTTGTGTTGATACTTTCCCATCTTTGTGGGCTTATCTACCTTTGATCTTTGACGTTGCTGACCTTGAATGGAGTTTTTCATGGAGTCTTTTTGTTGATATTGTTGTTGTTGCATTCTCTTTGTTTTTAGCAGTCAGACCACTCTTCCTAGGGCTAGGGCTGCTGTGGTTTTTGGGGGTCCACTCTGGACCCTAGTCACATCAGTCTCTCCTGCACCTGAAGGTATCACCAGTGAAGGCTGCAAAACAGCGAAGATGGCAACCTGATCCTTCCTCTGGGAGCACAAGTGCAAGGGGATACTGACTTGATGCCAGCTGGAACGCTCCTGTAGGAGGTGTCTGGAGACCCCTGTTGGGAGGTCTCACCCAGTCAGGAGGAACAGGAACAGGGACTGCTTAAAGAAGAAGTCTGTTTGCCCTTTGCAGAGCAGTTGTGTAGTTCTGACCCCCAGGAGTCTCCAGAGCCAGCAGGCTGGAAAGGTTCAGTTGGCTGAACTGGGGAGACAGCAGCTACTCCTCTCCCTGGGGACTTCATTCCAGGGAGAAATCAGCATTCTGTCCATAGAACTCTGACTGGAGTTGCTAAAATTCTGATGGGGAGGCCCTGTCCAGTGAGGAAGGATGGATTTCTTTCTCAAAGAAGCAGCCTGGCCACGATCAGTCACAACAGCTGTACTGTGTTATAGGGGACTCCTCCTGGTCCCTGGTGCCAGCAGGCTAGAGTGGCCAACTGAAACCACAGATAGAGTGGCTGCCTCTCCCCCTGGGAACTCGGTCCACCTCTGGCTTTCTCCAGCCTGCTAACACTGGCCAGCTGGAATACCAAGCCAATGGGTCTTCTGAGGGGCTGTGGGAGTGGGGCGTCAGAATAATGTCACTTGGCTCCCTGGATTCAGCCCACTTCCTAGAGAAATGCACAGCTGTATCTCCCGCTTTGCTGGAATCCTCGGGGCAGAGTGTGCAAAATTCTTGGGTTTCCATGCATGCCCCAGTAAGCCAGCAAGCACTCCACTGAGACTCCACACAGCTCTGTGCTTCAAACCCGAGTCTGTGGTGTCTGAGCACATGAAGGGACATCCTGATTTGCAGGTTGCAAAGATCCACTGCAGAAGCATGGTTTCCCAGACAGAGTTGCACAATTACTCATGGCCTCCCTTGCCTGTGAGTGAGGGCTCAGCTAGCTCCATGCCACACCAGGGTGGGTCATTGACCCACTTGCTTTTCCGGACTCTCTGTGGGTCGAGCTGTCTGCCTAGTCAGTCCCAATGTGAGAACCTGAATATCTCAATTGAAGGTGCAGAATTTACTCGCAGTTTTCATTGCTCTCTGTGAGAGCCACGGGCCACTGCTGATTCTAATCAGCCAGTTTGGCCCCATCTAAAGTATGATTTCTTAATACATGAGATGTTTTAAATACGTAAAAATAATGATAATTATCACAAATATATTTTGTCTCAATGTGATATACAAATTGCTAATAAATCAATTCTTTTTTGGTTACCACAAAGCTATCTGGAAATGTAACGTCTGCCATTTATAAAATTTTTGTAGAGTTAATAGAACTTTACTTGAAGGGAGGCTGGCAATGTGCATCATGACTTCAAGCACTGCCAGTGAAGTTTTGGAGTTTGAAGTGTTACTCACGTCTTGTTACTGGGATTATAAATTAGTACAAAGTATATCAATTGTGATTAAACAATGTATACCAAAATTATAAATGGAAATACTCTCTGATTCAGCAATTTCATTTCCAAAAATTTACCCTACAGACATACTCATGATGCCTGGAATTATGTATGAATGGGAGAAAGTATTATACCACCTTTTTAATAAAAAATAAGTCTAGAAATCACCTTATTGTTTATCAAACACATTAATGATTATCATCTTACTGTTTATTAAAATTATGGTTATTCATATGATAGAATATTATGCAGCTAATTAAAAAAATAAATTTTAAAAGGATGCTCAAAAATGATGTCCAAGATATGTTACAAAGGAAAAAACCTGGGTGCAGAGCCAATTGTCTGATATGCCTCCATTCCTATAAAATCAGAGTGTATAAAAATGCATAGAGTATATCTATTAACTGGTAACTATTACAAAATTCAAAGTTAATGCAAACAAGGACTTTCTTTTTTAATGCTAAAACTCCAAGGAACTGCACAACATTTGAGGATTTCCAACACATGCCAATCTACCTTTGAACCTACAGATTTTAGGAAATGAAGCTCTTGAAAAATCAAGCATTAATATTCCTAGCTATAGTTGTTTGGGACATTACTAGAATGATCCATTCTTTGAAAGTCTGTAAAATTTGCTCATACAACCATCGGGGCCTAGTCCTTCCTTTGTGAAAGATTTTATTTTACTAGAGGTTTTATGTTATTCATGTTATAGTACTTCTTAGGTTTTCTATTTCTTTTTGATTCTTGAGTCAATATTGGTACCACTTAGTACCCCACAGGGTGCTTGGGCTCAGAACACATCAGTCAAAGAAAGAGAGAAGAAAGGAAGGCAGGAAGGAGGGAGGAAGAAAGGAAGGAAGCGGACAAAGAAGGAAAGAAAGAAGGAAGGAAAGAATGAGAGAAGGAAGGATGGAGGGAGAGAAAGATGGAGAGAGAGAAAGAAAGAGAGAAGGAGATGAGAGAGAGAAGGAAGGAAGGAGGGAGAGAAAGAAGGAAAGAAACAGGGAAGCAGGGAGAGAGAGAAAGAAGAAGGTAGAGGAATGAAGAAAGGAAGGAGGGAGGGAAGGAAAGGAGAGAGAGTGCGAGGGAGGGAAAGAAAGAAAGGTGAAAGTTGGGGATGGGAAGAGAAGAGGAGCCAGCCACAGGCTACAGGCTGTTTGTTCACTCCTTTAGTTGACCCAGGCAGTTCTGCCTTTTAAATATCCCACCTTCTGCCATGAGTTACACTGTTCAATATTCATTCCTCAGAGCATTCAAAGTTCTATGTGTGCCCTGCCATGATAGCACATGGCTTCAGCTCCCAAACACAACTCTCAGCCAAAATATTCATGACTGGTCCCTCCCATATACTCATCAATCCCCCATGTATTGTCTGCATGTGTCCCCCGGAGCTCAAGTTTGGAAACTTAACCCTCTATGTGAGAGTGTTGAGAGGTGGGGCCTAAGAAGAGTGATTGGGTTATGAGATTCTGCCCCCATGGATGGATTAAACTCACTATGTCAGGAATAGGCGAGTTATCTTGGGGGCGGGTTAATTATCTTGGGAGTAGGCTTGTAATAAAAGCAAGTTCAGCCCCTTTTGCTCTCTTTCTTTCTCAAAGTCTGGCTCTGCTGCCTTCAGCCATGAGATAACACAGCAAGAAGGCCCTCACCAGATGCAGACCACTCATCCTTGGACTTCCTAGCCTCCAGAACTCCAAGAAATAAATTTCTTTTCTTTATAGATTCCCTAGTCTATGGTATTCTGTTACAGCAGCACAAAATGGGTTAAGATGTCCCATTACATGGAGACTGCTGATTCACAGAGTTGAGATCATTGACTTAGGAATTGGAATCTTATACAACATCCCTAAGGGAGTTGGCCTCCATATTCCGCAACTTCCAGGAATCTCAGATGGTGATCTCAGACCAAAATATAGCCCAGATATTTTGCATTTGGCAATATTGCCCACTTTTCCACAACTTTATCATGGCAGCTTTGATGTGTTCATTTCTATGATCCCTGAAAGGATATGAGTCCAAGATCCTGCAAGGTTACATTCCAAGGATAGAAGAGCCTAGACAAGAGTCTCATCACCTGGGTTATCAGTGCAGAGATATGTCACAAAGCCCTCGTAGGCAGAGCCTAGACAAGAGTGACATCACCTGGGTGACAGGCAAACAACAATGGCAACTTATTTTCATCCCCACTACAGTCTTTGAGTTTAGACAGACCTGGATTCAAATCCAAGCTCCACCCCTCACTGTGTGGACTTGCACATGCTGCTAACCTCTCTGAGACTTGACTCTTCATTTGTGAAATGAGGATAAAACCCCTTCTCTCAGGGGCTGTGCCAAGGATGAAATGAGTCATGCATTTGTCAGGACAGGTGATGCACTGTGACCAAAAAGTCCCCAAACCTCAGTGGCTTCAACAGCAAAATTGACTTCTTTTCTTTTCTTTTTTTTTCAGGCTGTGGGGTGCAGTGGATGGAGTCTCACTCTGTCGCCCAAGCTGGAGTGCAGTGGTGCAATCTCAGCTCACTGCAACTTCCAGCTCCTGAGTTCAAGAGATTCTCCTGCCTCAGCCTCCTGAGTAGCTGGGACTACAGGCGCCTGCCACCACGCCCAGCTAATTTTTTGTATTTTTAGTAGAGACTGGATTTCACCGTGTTAGTCAGTATGGTCTTGATTACCTGACCTCATTTTCTGCCTGCCTCAGCCTCCCAAAGTGCTGGGATTACAGGCGTGAGCCACCGCACCTGGCCTTGACTTCTCAATTGATTTCACATCCATCACGTGTCAACAAGAGGCCTCTGGTGGTCGTAGTCATTCAGAGACTCAAACAGATAGACCCTTATCCCAGAAGATTCTCCCACAGTTCCAGAAACAGAGCAAAGAAAGCACAATCAGCCATGAGCCACTTTTTAAATCCCCTGCCCAGAAGGGATACACATTTCTTCTGTCACAGTTGTTGCCCAAAATGTCTCAGGAGGCCGGGCACAGTGGCTCACATCTGTAATCTCAGCATTTTTGGAGGCAAAGGCGGGCAGATCACCTGTAGTCAGGAGTTCAAGACCAGTCTGACCAACATGGAGAAACCCTATCTCTATTAATAATACAAAAATTTGCCAGTCGTGGTGGCGAGTGCCTGTTAGCCCCAGCTACTCAGGAAGCTGAGGCAGAAGAATCACTTGAACCCGGGAGGTGGAGATTGCAATGAACCGAGACCAGGCCACTGCACCCTAACCTGAGTGACAGAGTTAGACTTCATCTCAAAAAAAAAAAAAAAAAAGTCTCAGGCTATGTCTGAACTAGGAGGGTAGAAAGAAGAGTCATTTCTGTTGCCACAAAACATCGAAACAAAGATGCAGATCGTTGATGTAAAATTACAGTTATTTCCTTCACACTCCTTTTCAGCTTCTCTTCGTTGCTATGAGCCAGCATCTCCAGTGTCAGTTTTCAGTCTGTTGTCTCCCAGCTCCTAGTGCACCTTTCAATACGTGCACTGTGATAAACTTGGAAACACTGTTCAATATACCCTCTGGAAGTGAACATTCTGTAGGCATCTACGTAGAGGATGGAGAGACTGCAGGGGGCAGGAGCTCTCTGGCTGGGCCTTGATCATGTTCAAGCCCCAACCACAGACCTAGGCGTGGTCCCTCAGCCACCTTGTAGCCTTGGCTTGCAAAATCTTGACATGGAAACCAAAACGCAGCAGGTCCCATGTGATCTGAAAGTCCCTGAAAAGTTTCCCAGACCCCCTCTTGTACCCCTTGTGCAACCTGCACACAGTGACCTGTATTCTAGAGGGTCCGCACAGAGCTGCCATTCCTTCTGCCAGACCCTTCGGGACTCACACATTCTGGAGGCTTCCTGCCCTACAAAAGCAGCCAGACTCCCGCCATGCATCCCTGCACCAGCGGCTTACGGCCAGCTCCCTCACCTGCACTCCAGCGGCTCGTGGCCAGATCCCTCACCTGCCCCAACAGCTCACGACCTTCTCCCTCCCCTGCACACCAACGGTTCACGGCTGGCTCCCTCCCCTGCATTCCAGCAGCTCACAGCTGGCTCCCTCACCTGCACCAGTGGCTCACAGCAGGCTCCATCCACTGCACTGCAGCGGCTCATGACCTGCTCCCTCACCAGCACTCCAGTGGGTGGCCTAGTGCTTGTGCAAAAGCTGCTGACGAGCTCCAGCCTGCCCAAATCCACAAACGTCTCTTATGTGGTGGCTGAACCTCATTTTATGACATCTGAACACCTTTCAAATCTGTGCTTCCTTGGGTACCTCTCTCTGCACTAGGGCACCAGGCAGAGTTGCTTTATGTCTTACAGTGACTCTTTTATTATAGTTGCATCCTTTATACTACACTTCCCCGTTAGACCCACTATGTGGTTTCTATCTCTTGATGGGACCCAGGCTGCTACACAACTTAACCCATGCACATTGCACTTCATTAGTTCCTAACCATTAGCCCAAGATCATACTCCACCACCCCTCTCTGCCCCCTGGCTTTCTTTCCTTAAGTGAAACCCCTAAACGCCCTCTTTGTGCTCAAAGCTTACCTGCTCTTCCTTCCCTATATTCTTGGCCAGACATAAAAATCTGATGCTCTGGCAAATGCAGAAATGGGGAGAAGGCAGGGGAATCATTTCTCTTCCCTTAGGTAAGCACTGAGGGTTATGTTATTCCATTGTGTGAGGAATAAAAAAATAAGGCATAGAGAGCTGCCATGATTTGCCTGGACCAATGAAGTTGTCATGGCAGAAGTGGAACAAAGGTTTAGGTGTCCTGAATGTCAGTCCAGCTCCTATGACTTCAGAAAGTGCCATGGAGGGAGACACCAGGGGACCCCACTCATGCTGATCACTCAGGGGTACCCAGGTGCTGAGAGTGGGGATGTGACAGGCTGAGTTGACTCAGTCCAGTCCTCCTACACCAAATAAGGATGGAAACCCTCACATAATGGAAAAGAGGGAACGAAGCCAGGAACTATTAAGAGGCTGATGCCTGGAAGGCCTGGGCAGAATGACAGGGAGATTGGAGCAGAACAGAGGCCCTAGATGGGGACAAGGGGAAGGAAGTGGCCTCAGTGGCCAAATGGCACCTGCCCACTCCACAGAGGCTGGAGACTTGAGTTCTGTCTAGTCTTTGTCAACTACAATCATTCTGCCCTATGGCTCAACGAGTCCTGGAGAAAATGTGTTTTCTGCAGTCTGGGGAGGTGAGAATAAAACAATTCAGCCTTAAGAAGTTGAAAGCCCAGGAAATCATAGCACGTGGAGATGGGATTCATAGTTAAACTTCCTGCCCTTGACTTCTGGTTTGGCCACGTGACTCACTTTGGCCAATGGATGTGGAAAAGTGATAGTCTGCCCATTCTCAGCCTGCGTGGTAAGATAAGAGACCTTCACATTTCCCTTTGTTCTTTGCACTCCTGTCATTGTCATGATTAGAAGGCACCCTGGCAGGTCCCAAACCCAGGAGGATCAGAGACACTTGGAGTAGATCCAGCTCAGCCACCACTGTTCGAGCTGAAACCTCCCAAGCAACCCATGTTCAGGAGTGAGAAATGGTGGCCTATGGTCGTAGGCCTCTGAGGTGTGGGGTTACTTGTTACCAAGCAAGAGTTAACTGATAGAGATTTCTACCTCACATCCCTACGAATCAAAGAACAAAGGAAATAAAACAGAATGTGAGAAACAGATTTCCAATTTTTAGAAGAAAACAGAGGACAGATTTTATGACACTAAGCAAAGAAAAACTTTTTTTAATATGACACAAAACACAGACACCATAAAAGAAATTACTGATAAATTCAATCGTATTAAATGTAGAAGCTTTGATCTGACAAAAAACGCAATGAATAAAATTAAAAGACAAAGACAGTGCATGATATGGTTTGGATGTGTGTTCCCACCCAAATCTCATCTAGAATTGTCCTCCCATAATTCTCCTGTGTCGTGGGAGGGACCTGGTGGGAGATAATTGAAATCATGGGGGCGGTTCCCCCATACTGTTCTCCTGGTAGTGAATAAATCTCACGAGATCTGACGGTTTTATCAGGGGGTTCCACTTTTGCATCGTCCTCATTTTTATCTGGCCACTGCCATGTAAGAAGTGCCTTTCACCTCCCTCTATGATTCTGAGGCCTCTTCAGTCATGTGGAACTGCAAGTCCAATTAAACCTCTTTTTCTTCCCAGTCTGGGGTATGTCTTTATCGGCAGTGTGAAAATGGACTAATACAGTGCACCAATAGGGAAAACATATTTGTAAGGTATTTGGCCAAAAAAGCATTGATATCCAGATCATTAAAATCAAAATTGGCCAGACGTGGTGGCTCATGCCTGTAATCCCAGCACTTTGGGAAGCTGAGATGGGTGGATCACCTGAGGTCGGGAGTTCGAGACCAGTCTGACCAACACGGAGAAACCCTGTCTCTACTAAAAATACAAAATTAGCCGGACGTCGTGGCACTTACCTGTAATGCCATCTACTCAGGAGGCTGAGGCAGGAGAATCGCTTGAACCCGGGAGGCAGAAGTTGTGGTGAGTCGCGATCATGCCATTGCACTCCCACGTAGGCATCAAGTGCAAAACTCCGTCTAAAAAAAAAAAAAAACACTTACAAGGCAGCAAGGAGAAACCAAAGACCCAACAGACATATGGGCCAGGAGCTATTCACAGAGGAGGAGACCCGAAGGGCTGGGAAACACAAGGCACACATTCAGCTGCACAGCAAAATCTAGTAACAATATCAGAAAGTGCGATAACAAATATTGATGAAGATGAGTGAAGACGGATGTGGGTACTGCTGGCAAGGGGCATAGTGATGTCTCCAGCCCCAAGGTCATCTGGCTGTGCTTCCTAGGAAGGGAGGGCTGACAACAGACCTGTCCCAAGACCCCAAGCCTCACCAGGCTATGTGCAGGCCTTGGACCAGAACATCAGCATCACCTTGGGGTGGGGGTTGAAAGGGGTGTTGGGCATCCTCTACTCACCAGAAATGCAGGATTCTAGATTCATCTGGAAGATATTGTTGAAGGAAAAAGCAACTTTCAGGAGAGTATGTACAGACTGATATTTGTATAAAATTGCAAAAACAGACCAAAGAGCACTATCCATTCTTCATGGACAGGCACACTAGGTATTAATCATGGATGGGAAGACCCATACTGACTTCAGAATGGTGGGGAGGGAGGCGGTAGCTGGACTAGAAAAGGGATATATAACTCGAGTGTCAGCGTGAACATTATGGCTGAATCCATAGTTTTCTTCCCTTAAACTAAAGAGCAAATGCATCCAAAAGCTACCACGTTTGAATTTTAAACGGGAGGTACATGAAAGTTTGATGTCATTATCCCCTACATAGTCCTGTGTGTTTGTAATATTGAGCCATATTTTTTAAACACTTGACACAGCATGAAAGGAAGCTTGCCTACATGGTAACAATGGTTATCTTTAGGTAGCAGAATTCAAGACTGCTTCTTTTGCTTTTTTTCCTGCTTGTATATTATCTCTATTCCCTGTGTGAGGATTTAAGACTGTTGTGTTGAAAAGGCTAGTATTCTAACTCCATGCATCATAAGCATAAACCATGCCCTGGCTGGCAGGACGGGGAAGAGGGAGCATGTCTATTCACCTGGCCAGCCCTAGGCAACTCTGCAGAGAAAGACACAGGCACTTCCCCTCTGCAGCCAAAGAGTTGAGAAGGCTTGATGTGTAATGAATCATTCCAGGGGAGCTAAATCCCAGCCTTATCTAATTCTGTATCCTGAGGCTGACTAATTTAAACTCAAAAATATAATAAACATCATCTTTAAATAGGGATTAAATACTCAGAGGGGTCCCTAGTTGAACAAACTGACATGCATTTTAAGGTATGGATTCAGGGGGCCCGGGGTGGGGCTAGGGGTATCTGTGGGGATGCTCTCTAAGCTAAGTTGAGAAAATCGCCAGTGCTCCTGGATTCCGGAGTGCATTCACCTTTAGCTTCCTTTCTGGATACCCGCAGAAAACCAAAGAGCCACCCTGTGGCAGGATCTTCACACAGGAAGTGGGCTTGTGCCCTGTGTCCCTGAGGGAGAAGGGATTAGTGGAGGGAGTAGGTGAAGAGTTTGGAAGAAGTCCCTGATGTTCTTAGAAAACAGTAAGAAAGAGATTCCCTTGCCTGGGAATTGTTCCCAAATAGGAGACAAGAGCATGATTAAAAACAGAGAGTCCCGGCTCCCTCCACGTTCCCTGAGTTCAGAAGGGAACCCAGGGAGGTGAGGCAAGGAAAACATTGAGGGGCTGACATGTGCCTGGAGGGACCCACGAACCTGAGTCAGGCATGAGAGTGGGCAGCTGGTGGATTCTTCCAGGCCTGCATCACAAAGCCTTGCGGACGTCCCAAGAACAAGCCATGTCTGTACAGGCCTCTACTGCATCCCTGCCTCATGGGCACAATGTCACAGAACAGAATTACATCATGTGGGAGAACATGGGCAGTGTGGTTGTCATAATGGAGCTGGACCAAGAAAGTCCCAGACCCAGGTACAGCTATGTCTCTGCTATAGTCAATGTTTTTGTGCCCCTAAAATCCGTGTGTTGAAACCTAACCCCTGATAGTTTAGGTTTGAATTAGGAGGAGTCAAAGACTTTAGGAAGTGATTTCATCATGAAAGCAAAGACCCCATGAATCGGATAAGTGGCCTTCTAAAAGGGAGCCAAGGGAGCTTGTTCTCCCCTTCCACTATGTGAGGACACAGCTAGGAGGTGCCTTCTATAAGGAACAGGCCCTCAACAGACACTACCTTGACCTTCCACTTGCCAGCATCCAGACCTATGAGACATAAATTTCTGCTGCTTATAAGCCCCCTAGGCTAAGGTATTTTGTTAAGGTAGCCCAAATGGAATAAGACAGCCTCTGACCATCTTGAGCAACTCACTTACCTGCTGAACTCTCCACAGATTTAACTGTGATGAAATCCCTTCAACAGATGTATATTGAACACCTACTGTGTATAAGGACACACTGTGTTATTGGATAGGGTATAAAGCAAGTCACAGTTCCCCAGAGGTAGGCCCTCCAATAGCTGAAGAGCAAACCCAAGTTGCTGTGGCCAATGGGGGAAGGGGTGGGTGTCAGAGAATAAGAGAACATGCTAGAGTCCATGACTGCAGCAATATTGGAACGTCTAATGGATGGTTACCAAAGTGGTGACTTCTCATCTTCTTACAAAAACTCATAGTTGTCCCTGTGTAAAGTCTTCCCAGAAGTGCAGGGCAGTTGAGAATATGCAGATCAGAAAAGAGAAGAGGACAGACAGAACACATTGTTGGCATCAGCAGCCACGGACTTCTTGCAGAAAGGAAAGCATTTCTCCCGGATCCCTGGGTAGCAGATAAACGTACTGAAATACATTTGTTGGCTATTTGATACACGGACTTTGAACATTTGCAGACCGAGAGGCTGAGAATCTTCTCCAACCAGATGGTGTGGGGCATGGAAGTACAGAAAGGGATCAAAGGAGGAGGAAAACAGAGCAACGAGAAGGCAGCTCCCAGCATGACCAACACAGAGACCTGGGTCTCTGCTACCAACAATACAAGCTAATGTATAATGATTGCAGGTCTGCAAACAGCAGGCTTTCCATATCACATGTGACAAGCTCTGATGACAAACCTGTGTGACAGGTATTGTTGCCAGAGGCAGAGAGTGGCTAAATAATCACACGCAACTGGTGGAATGCCGGAGAGTTTGGTTTTAATTGGTCATCTTCCCGTTTGCTTTCTATTTGTCCCATCTGTAGTTTCTTCTCCTTTTCTTCTTTCTCTGACTTCTTTTGAATTTGTTGAGTATTTTTCTTTCATTTAATCTTCTTTTTTGGCCTTTTACATCTAACTATTTTTGCTTCATTTGGTTTTGAGTTTTAATCATTGCTCTATGGTTTATGGTATATCATATGGTTTGGATCTGTGTCCCTACCCAAATCTCATGTGGAAATGTAATCCCCAATGCCAAAAGTGGGGCCTGGAGGGATGTGATTGGATCATGGATCCAGTTTCTCATGGTTTAACACCATCCCCGCTTGGTACCACATAGCGTGTGAGTTCTCACAAGATCTGGTTGTTTAATAGTGTGTGGCAACTCCCCCTCTCTCTCTTCCTCCTGCTCCAGTCACATAAGATGCGCCTGCTTCCCCTTTGCCTTCTGTCATGATTGTAAGCTCCCTGAGGCCTCCCCAGAAGCCGAGCAGAAGACAGAATCACGTTTCCTGTGCAGCCTGCAGAACTGTGAGCCAATTAAACCTCTTTTCATCATAAATTCCCCAGTCTCAGACATTTTTTTTTTTTGAGACGTAGTCTCACTCTGTCTCCCAGGCTGCAGTGCAGTGGTGCGATCTCGGCTCACTGCAACCTCCGCCTCCCTGGTTCAAGTGATTCTGCTGCCTCAGCCTCCCAAGTAGCTTATCTGGGATTACAGGCATATGCCACCAAGCCCACCTAATTTTTTTTTGTATTTTTATTAGAGACAGGGTTTCACCATATTGGCCCGGATGGTCTCAATCTCTTGAACTCATAATCCACCCGCCTCAGCCTCCCAAAGTGCTGGGATTACAGGCGTAAGCCACCATGCCCAGCCCCAGTCTCAGACATTTCTTTTTTTTAATTTATTTATTATTATTTTTAAATTATTATTATTATACTTTAAGTTTTAGGGTACATGTGCACAACGTGCAAGTTTGTTACATATGAATACATGTGTCATGTTGATGTGCTGCACCCATTAACTCGTCATTTAGCATTAGGTATGTCTCCTAATACTATCACTACCACCTCCCCACAAACCACAACAGTCTCTGGTGTGTGATGTCCCCCTTCCTATGTCCATGTGTTCTCATTGTTCAATTCCCACCCATGAGTGAGAACAGGAGGAGTTTCGTTTTTTGTCCTTGTGGTAGTTTGCTGAGAATGATGGTTTCCAACTTCATCCATGTCCCTACAAAGGACATGAACTCATCATTTTTTATGGCTGCATACTATTCCATGGTGTATATCTGCCACATTTTCTTAATCCAGCCTATCATTGTTGGACAGTTGTGTTGACTCCAAGTCTTTGCTATTGTGAATAGTGCCACAATAAACATATGTGTGCATGTGTCTTTATAGCAGCATGATCTATAATTCTTTGGGTATATACCCAGTAATGGGATAGCTGGGTCAAATGGTATTTCTAGAAGAATCGCCACACTGACTTCCACAATGGTTGAGCTAGTTTACAGTCCCACCAACAGTGTAAAAGTGTTCCTATTTCTCTGAATACTCTCCAGCACCGGTTGTTTCCTGACTTTTTAATGATCGCCATTCTAACTGGTATGAGATGGTATCTCATTGTGGTTTTGATTTGCATTTCTCTGATGGGCAGTGATGATATTGTGGTTTTGATTCACATTTCTCTGATGGTCAGTGATGATGAGCATTTTTTCATGTGTTTTTTGGCTGCATAAATGTCTTATTTTGAGAAGTGTCAGACATTTCTTCATAACAGTACAAGAACAGAGTAATACAGTATATGTATTTAACTTAGCATTGGCTGCCATCAACATTATACCACTTCACATAGAGGATAAGAACCTTAAAAGAGTGTCCGTTCATTTCCCTCCTTTTGGGTTTTGTGTTATTGTTTCGTGCATTTTACTTCTATAAGTGCTGTAAACTCACATTAATTTGTTATCATTTTTTGCCGTAGATCGTCAATTATCTTTTAAAAATGCTTTTTAATGTTGTATTTTTGCTCACACATTTGCCATCTCTGGTGCTCTACATTCTTTTGTGTACATCTGGACTTCCATCTGGTTTCACATTCCCTCTGCCTGAAGGATTTCCTTTAATATTCCTTGTAGTGAGGACTTGTTGGTAATGTATCCCTCAAGTTTTCAATGTCTGAAAGTCTTTATTGCACTATCATCTTTGAAAGATATTTTTGCTGGGTGTAGAATTCTAGACTGAAAATCGTTTCATCCTTAAGTATTTTATAGAAGTCACTCTTACTAACTTCTGGTTTGCATTGTTTCTTTTTTTTTTTTTTTTTGAGACAGGGTCTTGCTCTGTCACCCAGGCTGCAGTGCAGTGGCATGATTTCAGCTCACTGAAACCTTTACTTCCTGGGTTCAAGAAATCCTCTCACCCCAGCCTCCCAAGTAGCTGGGACAACAGGCATGCACCACCACACCCAGCTAATTTTTGCATTTTATGTAGAGGCCAGGTTTGCCATATTGCCCAGGCTGGTCTAGAACTCCTGGGCTCAAGTGATCATCCTGCCTTAGCCTCCCAAAGTGCTGGGATAACAGGCATGTGCCATCACATCCGGCCTTGCGTTGTTTCTAACCAGATGTCTGCCATCTTTTTTTTTGAGACAGAATCTCACTCTGTTGCCCAGGCTGGAGTGCAATGGCACCATCTCAGCTCACTGCAACCTCCCCTCCCAGAGTCAAGCGATTCTCCCTGCCTCAGCCTCCTGAGTAGTTGGGGTTACAGATGCGTGTCACCATGCCCTGCTAATTTTTGTGTTTTTAGTAGAGACGGGGTTTTGCCATGTTGCCCATGCTGGTCTTGAACTCCTGGGCTCAAGTGATCATCCTGCCTCAGCCTCCCAAAGTGCTGGGATTACAGGTGTGAGTCACCACGCTCAGCCCATTTTCATCTTTGTTCCTCTCTGTGTAATGTCCTTTTCCCTTTGGTAACTTTTCAGATTTTCTCTTTGTCACTGATTTGGGGCAATTGGATTATGATGTGCTTCAGTGTGTCATCCTTACGTCTCTTGTGCTAAGGGTTCCTTGGTTCTTAGATCTCTGGGATTACAGTTTTTCTCAAATTTAAATTTATTCAGCCACAGTTTTTTGAAATATTTTTTCTTCTACTCCTCCCCACCTTCTTCAGGAACTCCAATTACACATATATTAGTCCTGTTGGTGCTGATTTTCTGTTCAATTTTTTCCATTATTTTCTCCATGTTCCATTTTTGATAGTTTCTACTGCTACATCTTCCAGTTGACTAATCCTCTTTTGTATAACATCTATTCTATTTTAAATGCCATTTATTATATTTTTCATCTCAGACATTGTATTTTTCATCTCTAAAAGTTCAAGCTGGGTCTTCCATGTCTCTACTTCCATGTTCTAGCTTCCCTTTACTTTCTTCTTGTGGAATGTTATCATTACAATAACTGTTTTAATATCATTGCTTACTAATTCCATCTTATTTGCCATTTCTGCATCTATTGATCAAGTTTTCTTCTCATTATTAAGACATTTCCTTTTTCTTCACATGCCTGGTAATTTTCAGCTGGATGGCAGACAACATGAAATATATCTTATTGTGTGTTGGATATTGTTGGGTTCCTATAATATTATTGAGCTATGTTCTAGGATGCAGTTAAATTATCTGGAAAGATTTTGGTTCTTTGAAGGTTTTCTTTGAGGTCTTGTTAATTAGGACCTTAGCAGCCTCGGCCTAGATCTAATCTTCCGCACTGCTGAGGCAATTCTTTTCTGAGTGTTCCATCCAGTCGTCTGGAAAGTATAAGATTTGTCCACTGTTGCTGGTGGGAACACCAAATATGCCTGGTTCTGTGGGAGATTCAAGCATTGTTCTTTCTGTTTCCTTCAGGTATTTTTTCCCCCAGACTTGTAGTTTACACACATACATGTGCTGATCAGTATTTAACTGAAGATTGGAGAGTTTTTGTTTTGTGACTTTGTCCTTTTCATGCCCTGAATACTTTGCCCTGCAGAGTTTATCTCAGCTTGTTTGGTCTCCCCAGACTCCAGCTTCATCTACTCAACTCAGGACAATCACCAGGCTCAGCCTGGGTTCTCCATCCCTGAGCTGTGACCTAGAAATGGTCTCCACTCCCTGATTCCTTTCTGTACACCGCACCTGGGCAGCCCAGAGTCACGAGAAACTCTAGGCCGTGAGGCAGAATGCCCACTACCCCACTTCACCACACTGTACTCTCTCCATCCAGTGCTAGCTGCAGCCACGCTGTCTCACATTCCAGAATGCTAGCCAGAGACCAAGCTTTCTGCAGTGCCTTGGCTGGGGCCCACAGATAAGGATGGCCAAGCAGTGCTCCCAGAAACCAGCAGATGCCATCAATCGGTTTTACATCCGCCAGGCACTGAGAATCTCTGGACACCAGAAGTGTCCTCTGTTGCCAGAGCTGAACTCTCAAGTGAAGACTCCAGAAGGCCCTGAAATGTGGGCAGGCTCCCATCATTGTCTATCAGTGGCCACAAGGACAAGCACTCTTTCCATGGCTGGTGAGATGTCCAGCACACTTGGGATTCTGGAAAGCCCCTTTTCAACTTTATGCCTTAGCTGGGCTCTCCATTTACCTCAGGCCAGGCAGTGCACATTATGGGGGACACCACTGGGTGCTGGGATGAGAATGGCACTTGGCATGTGAGCTAGGATTGAGAGCCCACAGCTCTCTTCCCAAGCCAGGCAGTAGCCTGTTACCATCTCTGGCTTCTGTCCCCTTACCAGCCTCCTCTGCTACAATTGCATTTCTGGCAGGCAGTGGATCAGGAAAGCACTGGCAGTTGAGAACCATGTGGAGAACGACTACTGGCCAAGCATTCCAAACCTGAGAGCACAACAGGAGTACAGCAGTGCTGAGGTGAACTTGACAAAGAACTTTGAGACCATGAAGGCAGCCAACACTTCCAACTTACCACAACCTGCCTCTCCCATAGATTTATTGTAGACCAACTCAACCATCTCCATGTCAACAAGAAATGGTCCTCACTCTAAGCCATCACCCTTGAATTTAGATCATGGGACTGTCCTGTCTTTAGTATGGAAATGAAAAGCTTTAATTTCCACAAAAATGTAAGGTTTTGGGCTACAGCCTTATTAAAACAAAGAAATATGAGCATAGTTGTCTACAGATGGAATATCTGGGGCTCTAAACAAACTGATACTTGAAAGTATAATCACTGTCTTTTTGTCTGTTTCTTTAGCGTGGTAGGAAAATATCAGAAATTTCTTTGGTCATAGGGAATATAAACCATAGTTTGAACAAAAGCAGCAATAAAGCTACAAACTATTTTTTGGTGTATTTGCTTAAGTATAAGATAGCTGATTGGGGCTTTATCATGTAATGTTAGTTTGCTTAGTTTTCATTAAGTTTTTTAAACTTGAATTGTGAATAAATATACGGTTGATTCATATTGTAATTAAACTGCACATTGACATAAACTGTACATTAAAAGTTGCTGCACATTGTCATCCAAAATAATACTTAGGTAAAACCAAAAATACTATAAACCAATGTCAAGGAACCTACCCTAAAATAAAAATACAGTCAACATGGAATTGCAAAACCAGAATGGGAGAAATATTTACCCATAAAATCTTGTTTGGAACATTGATATAACACTAGAAAATAATTTTTCTAAATAACTACAATGTTCAACTGTGACTGTGCATCTGTGAAGACCAGGCATTTTGAATCATTGCCCTGTAGTGTGTGGCAGTACAATTTTACAGAAATACACTACAATAATTAATGAAATTCTCTAATGGGAAGATTTAAGTGAATAAGTATTTACACTATAAATATTTGTAATATTGGTGCCATTATTTCACAAAATAAAAAAGCTGTATTACAGCCTTTAAAAGCAAATAATAGCCTTACATTTCTAAATAAAGAAAAAAGATAAATTTTATGAAATATGGTTAAAAGTAATTGAAAAAATAAAAATTGGGGCACAAATTATATTATAGTTTGGACAGAGGTTGAAAAAAGTGGATGAAAATTTTAATGAGCCCTTTTTGCCTGCACTAAACTTAATCTTTTGGGGGAACATTATAATATATATAGGGTTCCTACTGGCTATCTAATTACTTTTCACACAATGTATAAATCCTAGCCTATTGGTCTTAATATTTGAACCTAAAATAACACACAAACATACAAGAGAACAAAATAAGGAAGAAATGTATGGAGACAGTGACATTATCAAGGTGGTGGAATAGGCGGTCAATACTTTTGTATTCCCTTGCAGCAATAAAAACTAGTCAGCCATCCATCAACCAAAGTAACTTTATGAGAGATCCAGGCACAGTGGCTCATAACAGTAATCTCCTCCATTTAAGAGCCTGAGGCAGGAGGACTGCCAGGCCAGGAGTTCAAGAACAGCCTGGGCAATATAGTGAGCTTTGGGATACAGGGCCTTATGAAACCTTGCTAAAACCCAAGATTGAAAAGGGTCATTTTGAGAAGGCAGGCCCTTTGGTTAATAAGGGGTCATGTTATCCAAAGCAATCTGTAAGTTAACTCAAATCCCTATCAAAATCCCTGTCCCAATTTTTATACAAATAGAAAATCTAAGCCAACAATGTAGGCTGAATGGCCAAACCAATCATAAGGAATAAGAAAAAAGCTGGGGACATCATACTCGTGACTCACACAAAACAGTTCAAAAGTCACTGTTTGTAGATAAACTGGGGAAACCCTGCTAAGTACTCAGTGGAAGCCACACTCACCCACACATCTGCTATTAGTCCCAGCATATAGCAGAACCTGCCCTAGTGCCTGCTCCACAGAACAAAGCCCTGAAAACAATCCAGCCTGCCAAAAAACGACAGAACTCACAGCCATACGTGCTCCTGGCAACAAGCCCACTAAAGGTAAAACTCACTCCAGATTCAGCAGCGACCTTGTGATGCAGCTAGTAGCATTTTTACTGCAAACCCAGTAAAGATCTCACCAGCCTTGAGACCCAGAAGATGAAAATCTTTACCTACTAAAACCACTTTATAAAAATGAATAGAGGTGGCTGGGCATGGTGGCGCAAACCTGTAATCCCAGTATTTTGGGAGGCCGAGGTCAGGCATTCAAGACCAGCCTGGACAAGATAGTGAAACACTGTCCCTACTAAAAATACAAAAATTAGCCGGGCATGGTTTTTGGCGCCTGTAATCCCAGCTACTCGGGATGCTGAGGCAGAGAATTGCTTGAATCCAGGAGGTGAAGGTTGCAGTGGGCCAAGATCGTGCCACAGCACTCCAGCCTGGGTGACAAAGCGAGACTCCATCTCAAAAACAAAACAACAACAACAAAAAAAATGAAAAGAGGTGTTTTCTCCTTCAAATGCACAAACACCAATGCAAGTCTATATTATGCCCATTCTAACGGTTCTATTTTAACATAGAACTGGAAGTCCTACATAGAATAATTAAGTCGTACGTCAAAAAATTAAGCAAGAGAAGCTAAAAGATCCAAATTGAAAAGAAGAAATAAAGTCACTGTTTGTAGATGACATAATATTATATTTAAAAAAACATAAATAATACATTTAAATAGTGCATTTAATTCATATATATATAAATAGTGCATCTAATAAATGCACTCAGTAAAGAAGCAGAATATACAATTAACATAAAAATATCAGTTTTGTTTCTGTATGCTAGCAACAAACCAATAAAAAAGAAAAAAATCTCATTTACAACAGCAACAAACTAATAGATTTCTTAGCAATAAATTTAACCAATGTGGTGAAAGATCTTTACAATAAAAAATAAAATATATTGATGAAAAAAATTAAAAAAATACAAATAAATGTAAATATATTATATGTTTACAGATTAGAAGAAGATTGTCTAAAGCCATATTATCCAAAGCAATCTGTATATTAATTCAACTTCCTATCAAAATTCCTGTGCCAGTTTTTACCGTAATAGAAAATAAATTCTGCAATGTATATAAAACTATAAGAAATATTGAAAGGCCAAAGCAATCATGAGAAATAAAACGAAATCTGGGAACATTATACTTTAGTCTTTAAAACTACATTTCAAGACTGCAGTAAACATAATAGATTGGTATGTTTATAGGAACTCACACAAAAACCAATGGAACAGAATACAGAGCCCAGAACTAAATCTATGCATCTAAAGTTAATCTTTGACAAGGGCACTATGAAAACACAATACAAAAAGTGTAGCCTTTTCAATACTTAGTGCTGGGAAAACTGGATACTCACAAGCACAATAATAAAACTTGATCATATTTCTTACGCCACACACAAAAATTGACTTAAGACAAATTTAGTACATAAATTCTTAAAAGAAAATCTTTAAAAAAGCATATGAAAAACCTCCATGATACTGGCCTTGGTAATTTTTTAAAAATATAATATCAAAATTATAGCAATAAAACCAGACATAAAATTGTAGTGTATTAAACAATTGTGCACAGCAAAAAATAAGAAAACTTTTAAGATGGGATAAAATATTTGCAAATCATATATGATAAGAGGATAGTATTCAAAATATAGCAGAAACTCATACAAATCAGAAGTTAACAATAATAATTATAATACCCAATTAAAAAATAGGCAAAAGACTAAATATTATTTTTTAATATTATTATACTTTAACTTTTAGGGTACATGTGCACAATGTGCAAGTTTGTTACATATGTATACATGTGCCATGTTGTTGTGCTGCACCCATTAACTCGTCATTTAGCATTAGGTATATCTCCTAATGCTATCCCTCCCCCCTCCCCCCCACCCCACAACAGTCCCCGGTGTGTGATGTTCCCCTTCCTGTGTCTACGTGTTCTCATTGTTCAATTCCCATCTATGAGTGAGAACATGTGGTGTTTGGTTTTTTGTCCTTGAGATAGTTTGCTGAGAATGATGGTTTCCAGCTTCATCCATGTCCCTACAAAGGACATGAACTCATCATTTTTCATGGCTGCATAGTACTCCATGGGGTATATGTGCCACATTTTCTTAATCCAGTCTATCGTTGTTGGACATTTGGGTTGGTTCCAAGTCTTTGCTATTGTGAATTGTGCCACAATAAATATATGTGTGCATCTGTCTTTATAGCAGCATGATTTACAATCCTTTGAGTATATACCCAGTAATGGGATGGCTGGGTCAAATGGTATTTCTAGGTCTAGATCCCTGAGGAAATGCCACACCGACTTCCACAATAGTTGAACTAGTTTACAGTCCCACCAACAGTGTAAAAGTGTTCCTATTTCTCCACATCCTCTCCAGCACCTGTTGTTTCCTGACTTTTTAATGATCGCCATTTTAACTGTTGTGAGATGGTATCTCATTGTGGTTTTGATTTGCATTTCTCTGATGGCCAGTGATGATGACCATTTTTTCATCTGTTTTTTGGCTGCATAAATGTCTTCTTTTGAGAAGTGTCTGTTCATATCCTTTGCCCACTTTTTGATGGGGTTATTCGCTTTTTTCTTGTAAATTTGTTTGAGTTCATTGTACATTGTGGATATTAGCCCTTTGTCAGATGTGTAGATTGCAAAAATTTTCTCCCATTCTGTAGGTTGCCTGTTCACTCTGATGGTGGTTTCTTTTGCTGTGCAGAAGTTCTTTGGTTTACTTAGATCCCATTTGCCAATTTTGGCCTCTGTTGCCATTGCTTTTGGTGTTTTAGACATGAGGTTCTTGCCCATGCCTATGTCCTGAATGGTATTGGCTAGGTTTTCTTCTAGTGTTATTATGGTTTTAGGTCTAACATGTAAGTCTTTAATCCATCTTGAATTAATTTTTGCATAAGGTGTAAAGAAGTGACCCAGTTTCAGATTTCTACATATGTCTAGCTAGTTTTCCCAGCACCATTTATTAAATAGGGAGTCCTTTCCCCGTTGCTTGCTTTTTCTCAGGTTTATCAAAAATCAGATAGTTGTAGAACTGCAGCATTATTTCTGAGGGCTATATTCTGTTCCATTGGTCTATATCTCTGTTTTGGTACCAGTACCATGCTGTTTTGGTGACTGTAGCCTTGTAGTATAGTTTGAAGTCAGGTAGCATGATGCCTGCAGCTTTGTTCTTTTGGCTTAGGATTGAATTGGTGATGAGGGCTGTTTTTTGGTTCCATATGAACTTTAAAGTAGTTTTTTCAATTCTGTGAAGAGTCATTGTTAGCTTGACGGGGATGGCATTGAATCTATAAATTACCTTGGGCAGTATGGCAATTTGCACAATATTTATTCTTCCTGCCCATGAGCATGGAATGTTCTTCCATTTGTTTGTATCCTATTTTATTTCATTGAGCAGTGATTTTTAGTTCTCCTTGAAGAGGTCATTCCCATCTCTTGTAAGTTGGATTCCTAGGTATTTTATTCTCTTTCAAGCAATTGTGAATGGGAGTTCACTCATGATTTTGCTCTCTGTTTGTCTGTTATTGGTGTATAAGAATGCTTGTGATTTTTGCACATCGATTTTGTATCCTGAGACTTTGCTGAAGTTGCTTATCAGATTAAGGAGGTTTTGGGCTGAGATGATGGGGTTTTCTGGATATACAGTCGTGTCATCACAAACAGGGACAGTGTGACTTCCTCTTTTCCTAATTGAATGCCTTTTATTCCCATCTTCTGCCTAATTGCCCTGGCCAGAACTTCCAACACTATGTTGAATAGGAGTGGGGAGAGAGGGCATCCCTGTCTTGTGTCAGTTTTCAAAGGGAATGCTTCCAGTTTTTGTCCACTCAGTATGGTATTGGCTGTGGGTTTGTCGTAGATAGCTCTTATTATTTTGAGATACGTCCCATCAATACCTAATTTATTAAGAGTTTTTAGCTTGAAATGTTGAATTTTGTCAAAGGTCTTTTCTGCATCTATTGAGTTAATCATGTGGTTTTTGTCTTTCGTTCTGTTTATATGCTAGATTACATTTATTGATTTTCGTATGTTGAACCAGCCTTGTATCCCCAAGGGTGAAGCCCACTTGATCATGGTGGGTAAGCTTTTTGATGTGCTGCTGGATTTGGTTTGCCAGTATTTTATTGAGAATTTTTGCATCAATGTTAATCAAGGATATTGGTCTAAAATTCTCTTTTTTGGTTGTGTCTCTGTCCAGCTTTGGTATCAGGATGATGCTGGCCTCATAAAATGAGTTAGGGAGGATTTCCTCTTTTTCTATTTATTGGAATAGTTTCAGAAGGAATGGTGCCAGCTCCTCCTTGTACCTCTGGCAGAATTCGGCTGTGAATCCATCTGGTCCTGGACTTTTTTTGTTTGGTAAGCTATTAATTATTGCCTCAACTTCAGAACCTGTTATTGGTCTATTCAGAGATTCAACTTCTTCCTGGTTTAGTCTTGGGACGGTGTATGTGTCAAGGAATTTATCCATTTCTTCTACATTTTCTAGTTTATCTATATAGAGGTGTTTATAGTATTCTCTGATAGTAGTTTGTATTTCTGTGGGATCCTTGGTGATATCCCCTTTGTCATTTTTTTTTTTTTTTGCGTCTATTTGATTCTTCTGTCTTTTCTTCTTTATTAGTCTTGCTAGTGATCTATCAATTTTGGTGATCTTTTCACAAAACCAGCTCCTGGATTCATTGTTTTTTGAAGGGTTTTTTGTGTCTCTGTTTCCTTCAGTTCTGCTCTGATTTTAGTTATTTCTTGTCTTCTACTGGCTTCTGAATGTGCTTGCTCTTGCTTCTCTAGTTCTTTTAATTGGGATGTTAGGGTGTCAATTTTGGATCTTTCCTGCTTTCTCTTGTGAGCATTTAGTGCTATAAATTTCCCTCTACACACTTCTTTGAATGCGTCCCAGTGATTCCGGTATGTTGTGTCTTTGTTCTCATTGGTTTCAAAGAACATCTTTATTTCTTCCTTCATTTCTTTACGTACCCAGTAGTCATTCAGGAGCAGGTTGTTCAGTTTCCATGTAGCTGAGCAGTTTTGAGTGAGTTTCTTCATCCTGAGTTCTAGTTTGATTACACTGTGGTCTGAGAGACAGTTTGTTATGATTTCTGTTCTTTTGCATTTGCTGAGGAGTGCTTTACTTCCAAGTATGTGGTCAATTTTGGAATATGTGTGTGTTGTGCTGGAAATAATGTATATTCTATTGATTTGGGGTGGCGAGTTCTGTAGTTGCCTATTAGGTCTGCTTGGTGCAGAGCTGAGTTTAATTCCTTGGTATCATTGTTAAATTTCTGTCTCGTTGGTCTCTCTAATGTTGACAATGTGGTGTTAAACTCTCCCATTATTTCTGTGTGGGAGTGTAAGTCTCTTTGTAGGTCACTAAGGACTTGCTTTATGAATCTGGGTGCTCCTGTATTGGGTGCATATATATTTAGGATAGTTAGCTCTTCTTGTTGAATTGATCCCTTTACCATTATGTAATGGCCTTCTTTGTCTCTTTTGATCTTTGTTGGTTTAAAGTCTGTTTTATCAGAGACTAGGATTGCAACCCCTGCCTTTTTTTTTTTTCCATTTGTTTGGTAGATCTTCCTCCATCTGTTTATTTTGAGCCTATGTGTGTCTCTGCACGTGAGATGGGTTTCCTGAATACAGCACACTGATGGGTATTCACTCTTTTCCAATTTGCCAGTCTGTGCCTTTTAATTCGAGCATTTAGCCCATTTACATTTAAGATTAGTATTTTTAAGTGTGAATTTGATCCTATCATTATGATGTTAGCTGGTTATTTTGCTTGTTAGTTGATGCAGTTTCTTCCTAGCCTTGATGGTCTTTACAATTTGGCAAGTTTTTGCAGTGACTGTTACCGGTTGTTCCTTTCCATGTTTAGTGCTTCCTTCAGGAACTCCTTTAGGGCATTTCTGGTGGTGACAAAATCTCTCAGCATTTGCTTGTCTGTAAAGGATTTTATTTCTCCTTCACTTATGAAGCTTAGTTTCGCTGGATATGACATTCTGGGTCCAAATTCTTTTCTTTAAGAATGTTGAATATTGGCCTCCACTCTCTTCTTCCTTGTAGAGTTTCTGCTAAGAGATCTGCTGTTAGTCTGATGGGTTTCCCTTTGTGGGTAACCTGACTTTTCTCTCTGGCTGCCCTTAACATTTATTCCTTCATTTCAACTTTGGTGAATCTGACAATGCTCTGTCTTAGAGTTGCTCTTCTCGAGGAGTATCTTTGTTGTGTTCTCCGTATTTCCTGAAATTGAATGTTGGCCTGCCTTGCTTGATTTGGGAAGTTCTCCTTGATAATATCCTGCTGATTGCTTTGCAACTTGGTTCAATTCTCCCCGTCACTTTCAGGTCCACCAATTAGATGTAGATTTGGTCTTTACACATAGTCCCATAATTTTTGGAGGCTTTGTTCGTTTCTTTTTATTCTTTTTTCTCTAAACTTCTCTTCACACTTCATTCCATTCATTTCATCTTCCATTGCTGATACCATTTCTTCCAGTTGATCGCGTTGGTTACTGAGGCTTGTTTATTCATCACGTAGTTCTGGTGTCATGGTTTTCAGCTCCATCAAGTCCTTTAAGGACTTCTCTGCATTGATTATTCTAGTTATCCATTTGTCTAATTATTTTCAAGATTTTTAACTTCTTTGCCATTGGTTTGAACTTCCTCCTTTAGCTTGGATTAGCTTGATCTTCTGAAGTCTTCCTCTCTCAACTCATCAACGTCATTCTCTATCTAGCTTTGTTCCATTGCTGGTGAAGAGCTGTGTTCCTTTGGAGGAGGAGAGGTGCTATGATTTTTAGAGTTTCCGGGGTTTCTGCTTTGTTTTTCCCCATCTTTGTGGTTTTATCTACCTTTGGTGTTTGATGATGGTGTTGTACAGATGGGTTTTTGGGGTGGATGTCCTTTCTGTTTGTTAGTTTTCCTTCTAACAGTCAGGACCCTCAGCTGCAGGTCTGTTGGAGTTTGCCAGACGTCCACTCCAGATCCTGTTTGCCTGGGTATTGGCAGCAGTGTTTGCAGAACAGCGGATATTGTTGAACCTAAAATGCTGCTGTCTGATCGTTCGTCTGGAAGTTTTGTCTCAGAGGAGTTCCCAGCCTTGTGAGGTGTCAGTCCAACCCTACTGGAGGGTGCCTCCTAGTTAGGCTACTCGAGGTTCAGGACCCACTTGAGGAGGCAGTCTTCCCATTCTCAGATCTCCAGCTGCATGCTGGGAGAACCACTACTCTCGTCAAAGCTGTGGGACAGGGACATTTATATCTGTAGAGGTTATTGCTGTCGTTTGTTTGTCTGTGCCCTGCCTCCAGAGGGGGAGCCTACAGAGGCAGGCAGACCTCCTTGAGCTGTGATGGGCTCCACCGATTTCGAGCTTCCCAGCCACTTTGTTTACGTACTGAAGCCTAAGCAATGGCGGGCGCACCTCCCCCAGCCTCACTGCCACCTTGCAGTTTGATCTCAGACTGCTGTGCTAGCAATGAGCGAGGTTCCATGGGCATAAGAACCTCTGAGCCAGGTTCAGGATATAATCTCCTGGTGTGATGTTTGTGAAGCCCATTGGAAAAGCGCAGTATTAGGGTGGCAGTGACCTGATTTTCCAGGTGCCATCTGTCACCCCTTTCTTTGACTAGAAAAGGGAATTCCCTGATCCCTTGCAGTTCCCCAGTTAGGCGATGCCTTGCCCTGCTTTGGCTTATGCGTGGTGCACTGTACCCACTGTCTGGTACCCACTGACAGGCACTCCCCAGTGAGATGAGCCTGGTACCTTAGTTGGAAATGCAGAAAGCACCCATCTTTTGTGTCACTCAAGCTGGGATTTGTAGACTGGAGCTATTCCTAGTCGGCCATCTTGGCTCCAACGACCAAGACTAAATATTTTTTACAAACATATTCAAATATCCAACAGGTGTGTAGAAAGATGCTAAACATTACCATTCATGAGAAAATTGCAAATGAAAAGATACCACTTTACAGCAGTTGGAATGGCTAATATAAAAAAAGAGATATGACAAGTGTTAACATGGATGTGACAAAATATTTCTATACAGTCTTAATGAGTTGTAAACTGGAAGAGTCATTATGAAAATTAGTATGCAGGTTATTTTAAAAAAATTGAACTATCGTACAATCCCGAAATTCCACTTCTGTCTATAAACAAAATAAAATCAGCATCTCAAAAATAATCTGCACCCCTGTATTCAATGCAGCATTATTCACAACTGTCAAGAGTACTTTTTTAAAAAAATTACTTATTTGTAGATGCTGAATGGATAAGGAAAATGTGGTAAAATAGACAACAGAATATTATTCACCCATAAAAAAGAATGAAATTCTGCTATTTCAACAACATGAATGGACCTGGGTACATTATGCTATGCAAAATAAGCTGGGCACAGAAAAACAAACACTGTATGTTCTCACTTAAATTGAGAATTTAAAAAGCCTGAACTCACAGAAGCAGAGAGTACAATGGTAATGTCCAGGCCTGGAGGTAGAAAAAATTATAAGGTGTTCAAAGAGTACAAACTTTCAGTGATAAGATAAATAAGTTTTGGGGGTCTAATGTATAGCTTTAAAATGTAGTTAATAACAGTGTTTTGTATGCTTAAAATTTGCTACAACAATAGGAGACCTCAAATGCTCTCACTACAAAATCATAACCATGTGAGGTGATATGAATGTTCATCAACTTAATTGTATTAAACATTTTACAATATATATCTATCAAATTATTATAATGTAGACAATGCATAATTATGCAATTTTTTTTGGTCAAAAATCAATGTTATGTACACATGCATATGTTCACATAAGTGTGTATATACACATATATAAAACATATAGATATATATCAATTACATATGTTGTTATATATATACTTGTGTGTGTGTATATATATATACACACATACATATCAATGACAAAATCCTAGTAAGCTTCAAACTAAACAAGAGAAAATTATAAAATGATAAATATTAAAAAATCAGGAAACAAATGGGTATTTAATACATGCTCAGCAATATTCTAAGTTACTCAATGGCAAACTACATGTTTTAAAGGTAGAAAGTAGAGACATTAAACCATATTACAGTTTAGGAATTATGGCACAGAGTGTTTACAGCTTTAGCGTCAATAAATACCAAAAACTTAAAATTTTGAAGTAAAATAACATTAGGTTTTATTATATGGGGCAGAGGCTTAGTGTTCTGATAAAATTATTGAGTATGAATTTCTGTAGAATCACATTTGAAACCTTCACAGGATATGGAATTATAAAGCAGAAAACATACGACATCTGGATGTGATGTTTCTGCGATTTCTAAACCAAATCCCAATATCTCCACTACTTTCACACATTTTAGACAAGACTCAAAATGGAAATTAGAAAATGTTTAACATAGAGTTCCTTAAAAATCACAGACGGTCCCATGTCCTCAAAAGCAATAAAAGAGCAAGCAGCCAGGTACTCCAGTCGCTTGCAAGCCATGCAAAGGGTTTGATTTTCTTTGTAACTTAGATGAATGATCGTTGAAGGGGAAGTCCAGTCCTAGAAAACTGAAGAGCATGGGGCAGAAGATGTCTGTCTCTAATAAAAGCAACAGAAAGAAACCTGGGCTTCTCAGAAAAGATTTCCATTGCAGTATAGCTTCGCAAACCACACTTTAAGATCTGGCTTTCTCCTTGACCTTTGGACATCTCATCTGTGTCATCTGCCTTACTCACTCCCACCTCTTTGGATGTTTGGCTACTATCTCCTGTCTCCTCACACTCTGGGGCTTTTTCTTTTTCTCAATGTAGGTGATCAGGTTTAGCTTAGAGAACAGCCAAGGACTCTGTATTAGAAAATGTAATATGACTTATGCTGTGATTTTCCAATTACTACTTAGTACTGTGTTCAGTGGAAAAAAAAAAGAACATTATAAAAGAGTCTAAAAATGTAATAACAAATACTATTTCCGCACAGAAACGTTGTGATATTTAAAAACTTTTCTAAATTTGTGAGTCCTTAGCTCCACGACCCAGTGCTGCTGAATCAAAACTTGGTGGTGGTTGGCTGGGCATGGTGACTCACACCGCTGATCCCAGCATTTTGAGAGGTCAAGGCAGGCATATCACTTAAGCCCGGGAGTTTGAGGCCAGCCTGGGCAACATGGCGAGACCTAGTCTACGGGTTGAGGGTGGTGAGGAGGGGGAAAGTTGATGGTAATGGGAGGTGGTAATGCGATTATAAGGTGTAGGCAATCATATTTTTTACCTCTAAAGTTGTGGAGTTAACACTAATCTAAAATTAAGGATAAATATCAGCTGAAGAAAGAAAAACATTTATGTCGAGATGAAACGTCCTCATGGGGGTCCGCAGCTGCAATACCGCCAGGTGTCAGCATTCCACCTCTTCTGCCTGGCTGCAGCCCCACCAGGAGCCCGGCTCCAGCTGGGGCGCTGTGGCAGGTACTAGACCCCAAAGGCGCAGGCTAGGGTTTCCTGCCCTCCGTGGTGTTTTCCCTCTCCCCGGACCCCAGGCAATTCAATTCATTCATCAAGTGCCACTGCAACTGTCCAAGCTGGGGCAGCAGGTCCCAAATTCACCAGCCAAGACCTCCGCTCCAGAACACGTGGGCTGCTTTCCCCGGGGGAAGGACATTGTTTTTCCCAGCCACGAATAAATCCGTCCCTTGCACCCTGTTTCCCATTGCCACTGACTTCGTGTAAACTCAACTCCTGAGGACACAAGAGAGACCCAGGCCTGGCCCCATGGACACGCTTGGTGCCACGGCTTCCACCTGATGGACGGTTGCACTCTACAAATCTCAGGGACCACCACACCTAGGAGACAGAAGGACCCTGTGAAACGCACCCCCAAAGCAACCAACCAATCCAAGAAAAAAAAAAAAAACACGTCTCAGGGCTCCGTTGGTTTTCCCACTTGGGCGGTCCTGACCCCCTGTTCTAGCCTGGCCCAAGCACCCTCCACCTCACCACGGCTTGCTCAAAGTTGCCCTGTCTACCTGAGCAGAGCCTACTTCTCCAAGGCTCTGTCTCTCTTGCTCTACAACTCCCTTGCCGTCTCCCTTTCTCTATTTCCCCCTCCACCTCTCGCTCTTCTGTCACCTTCTGTCTCTCTCCTCCTCCACCTTTCTCTCTCTCCCTACATTTCTATCTCTCCATCCCAGTCCCCCTAGCTCTCTTTCAAGCTGTGTCTGTGTGTTTGCCTGTATGTCCTTGTGTGCGTGTCCGTGTGTGTGCTTGTGTGCCTGTGTGCGTGCACCTGTGTGTATCTGTGTGTGTGTCGGGGTGGGTTTGCTCGTGGTGTTGGTGTGGTGTGTCTGGATGTCCGTCAGCCCCTCTTTCCCGGGATCAGGCTGCCGGGGCTCTAGTGCCAGCGTGGGGCAAATCAAGGCCTTCCATTCCCATTGGCCATGGGCGGGTACTCGTCGGGACAAGTGACGATGGTGTGGGCATTGTGAGAAAAAGGGCTGGGCAGGCTGTTCTCCCCTTGGCAGCCCTGGCGGCTCTGGGTGTGTGGGGCAAGAGGGGGCCTTCCAGGATGGGCAGCGAGGGATCTAAAACAATTTTTCCGCGGTAAGGCAGAGGACTGGAGGGGATCCCAGAACTGTGGACCCCGGGCCCTGAAGCCTCCGAGCACACCCTGTCCTGAGCCGGCACAATGTGTTGGAAGCTCGGGAGCTCGTGAGCCGAGGGAAGGCCTGGACTGTCAGCGAAAGGGAGGCCTCCTGGTGGGTCTGGAGCCAGGGCAGGAGACTGAGGCATCACAGCCTGATGATGCATTCCTGTTTCCTGCAACATGGGGAGTCTCCAAAATGGCCTGTTTGGAAACTGCAAAGGAGAGCGAAGACACAATGCCGTTTTTCCACGCTTTGCTGGAGGTTTCTGTGTCCCCACAGAGCTCGGGAAACAAACAGTCCACATGGTCACGCTTTCGGGGGCCAGAGACCAGTGAGCAACAGGCCACCTTGCAGAGGGCAATGGAACGTGGAATCCGGAATCATGGTTCACTCGGCTTGAGTGTGACTCCTGTGTGGATGGGAGTATCTGCCTCGTGCTCTGTTGCAGGCTTAGCGTGGGGATATGCCATCTGTGAACCATGTGGATGAAAAACAGACAACAATTCGAGTCTCGACTCTGCTCTTTGGGGAATTCGCTCATTCCTTGGGAGGTAGAATTCGTCTGAATCGCTCCCAGATGAAGTAACCCAGGCTGACAATCCCAAGGACCTGTGAGGGCACAGTCGGCCTACACGGCCTTTGGCCGAACACTCAGTCTGCACTGGGCACCCAACATTTTCCCAGAGTTCGAGGTCCTGCTGGTCCTGGAGGCAGAAGACAGTTTTTCTCTTTGCCTTCCTTTCTCTGTTTCTTGCTCCTTTTCTCCCTCTGTCCATCCTTCCCTCTATTCTTCCTTCTCTCCCTCTCTCTCTCCCTCTGTTCTTCTCTCCTTCCCTCTCTCCCTCCATCCATACCTCCATTTCTCCCTCCTTACCTCCGTCCATTCTTCTCTTTTTCTTTCCCTCCCTCCCTCCATCCCTTCCAAGCTCCCTCCGTTCATCCGTCCTTTCCTCCCTCTGTCACTCCCTCTCACTTTGTCTCCGTTACTTTCCCCATCTCTGCCTGGCTTCCCTCTCTCCTAGAAAGAGCAGAACCACAGTTTGTGAGAGATCTCGGGGTCTACATTTAGTTGCCAGGCACTCCACGTGATGCCAGGGAGTATGGCAGGGCACGGGTGCACGAGTGATGGTGGAGCAGGGAGGCAGTGGATTTGAGCCGCGGAAAAGAGAGCAGGCCTGGCCCCTGCCCCGGCCGGTGTTTCCCATGGTGGGGGTCTCCGCCTACACCACTGAAGAAAGCGGGGTCGGGGGGGAGGGTACAAGGCGTAGGGGGGCTGGGGAAGGGATGAGAGCCCTGCCTGGGCTGGTCCCAAACCCTAGCCGGCTGCTCGCGGACCCGCACATGGGCAGTAGACGGCCCATCTCTGAGTACCTTTGTTGGCTCTGAAATCCCTGAGATGCTCAGAAAAGAATGACAGCCCTCCTTTCTGTGGAGACTCTTGCTGGACCTGGACTCAGGAATCCTGGACAGGTCAGCTGGAAGGGAAGACACAGGTCTCCATACCGAGCCAGAGGTTCGCCGCGAAAGAAGGGCCACCCTCCTGTCCACATCCTTTCCCAACCCTGCGTCCTGAAGCTCCTCCAACTGAGCCCAGTGTTCTTCCTGGCTGAGGAGTGGTTCCAGAAAAGTGGGCTCTTCCACGTCTTTCAACTCCCCCAGTGGCTCTGTTGCTAGGAAAGGATGTGCCTTTTGCTGAAATTCTGGGGTCGACAGGAGTTCATATAGCAGGGTGGATGCGAGTGCAGATGAACGCTTCAGCTCCTGAAGCGGTTGGGAAGGTGTCTGGATGGCTTACATCTGCTTCTGACACGCAGAGGCCTCCATGGGCATGAGCTGCGGAGGTAGATGTGCCTCGGCTTCGCGTCCCCACGTGCCCTGGTGACTTGGAGACCCTGGCCCCAGCCCCAATATGGACTCATGTGGGACGTGTGTATTGCAAGCACACCTTGCTCCTGTGACTCAGCCTGAGTGGCTCAAGTTGTTCCACTGAGCAGGTACCCAGAAGGCCGCCTTGCTGTGGGTCCTGGTCCCCCTGCCGTCTGTTTGACTCAGCGTGAGAGGCCCCAGCTGTCCCATTGAGCACACACCCAGAAGGCCACCGTAGTGTGGATCCTGGTCCCCCTGCCATCTGTTTGGGTGCTGAGGTCACCCAGGTGTCTGAGGGTGGGTCAGCGCCACTTCCAAAGGAGCCAGGAAAGCAAACCCAAAATCCCCATGTTCCATGGCAGGTTGGGAGATTCCTTTTGCCTGGGAAGCCTCGCTGGGCTGCAGCAGAGGGGTGACCCTTGCTGCCTGGCTAACGAAAGCCCCCTGTACCCCACGCCCTGGTGGGGGTGAAGGCGACCAAGGAGGTAGGGTGGCACCCTTGTGGCCGCATTGCACAGGCCGTCTGCGTGCGGGGGTTCCCTGCCACCCTGGCCAGGATGCCTGAACCTTCGATTCTGACACGTAATCTAAATCCTGGACTCTAAAAGGCAGGTCTCTCTGGCCAGTTCAGGTAAGGGTTCCACTCAAAGCACGCTGGCAGGGCATCTTTTTCATTCAGGTTACAAACGAGTCCCTTTGCCGTCCTCGTCCTCAGGTTTCCGCGGGGAAGGGGCTGTCAGAAAGCGTCGGGAGAGCCATCGCGGGGGCACCTGGCCGGAATTTCACGGAGAGACAAGGGCAGAGAGTGGCCGGCAGCTCCTGTGGACCTCAGTTGGCCTTTGTGCTGCACGTAGGTCCAGTCAGGATTCCGACCACGCCAGTGGCACTTATAAAGACCCATCAGCTTCACCCCTTCACGAATATGCATGAGTACCCAAGGGCCCTGGATAACCCGCCCTCTGAAGCCAGAGACCACAGACACAGGGCCATGTGTGGTAGGTGAAGGTGGGGCCTGATCGGCCAGGAAAGGGTGGCTTCCGGGGCTGTCTCTCTGAGTTCTCCAGAATTCTACGGAAACTAGAAGTTTCTCTCTGGGCTCACACACGATTTCAGGGAGAAACCACCTTGGAAGGGTGCAGTGTAGAACTGAGCATCCATGATAGTCTTGAGTTTTCCATGCCCTCTCCGTGGAGGCGGCAATGCCTGTGGGTGTCACTGTTGCCGTGATAGTCTCACACACGCAGGTGTGTGGATTGCATTCATGTTCTTTTTTTTTTTAATTTTATTTTTTTATTTCTGCCTCTTAAAGTCAATAATAAAGTCACAAGTGTAAAATGAATGCATTTAACAACATAAAAATACATTTCAATGACAAGAAGTTTGCAATGATCATGAAAATCTACTGTACACTTTGCCAAAGTCAAAGAATGAAAGACATTATGGAAAACCGAATCTTCAAATATATCCTTAACAAAAACTCTCTCCTGCATAGTAAAAGCATCATCTAAACAGCAGTTCCAACCGAGAAAAAAAAACAAAAACAGCAGGGTAGATGGGACAGACATCTTTCCCCAGGTTTTCCAGATAAAAACATGTGGTCACCAGGAATTCAAGGTAACTTCAAAAGCCACATTTAATTCAGAATAAAATGAACATTTCTGACAGTTGACAACAGTATGATACTGATTTTTTTCTTTCCTAGATACAAATCATATGGGGCATTTCTTAGCAGTTTAGTAATCATCTAAGAATAACTGTAGAAATAACCACAATTCCACCATCCTAGCCACTGGTATAAAACAAATAACCTTCTATTGATACTGCCTTTCAGATAACTAAAATATCCTCACTTACTTGGAACAATTTCATGCTTACACATGATCACAAACACTTGTTTTCAGATGTTGTGGAATTATTGGGGCTATTTTTGAAACAATATCTTAATCTTAGCAGAGAGATAATAATCCTTTCACTATACTTTGATTGGGCTTCCTTAACCAAATCTGAGCAAATACTGTAAGAATAATCCTGGTGGTAATCCATGATACTCTCAAATTTTTCCCTTTAAGAAATATATATTCCATGTAATCCTAGCAAATATGTTACATTGCACACTTTCTTAATAAGAAATGGCTGTTTTCAGGCCTTATTAGGAAAACAAACAAGCAAACAATGGCAATCACTACCTGTTTTTTATCACTGATAAGCTACAATAAAACTCAAATATGGACAGTTTAATTGTGTGATATTAAGTAAAAATGAAAACCATTATAGTTTTACCAAAAGAAACATAAAAAATATGGGAAGAAGTCAATTGAGCAGGGCATGAGTCCCAAAGATTACACTATGATTCTGAACAGGATTTTCCAAACAAAAGGTATCTAGATACAATTTCTGTGAATATTTCTTGTACTAGAAAGATCCAAAGCAAGTGTAGGCTCAGCCCTAACTTGTCAAGGATAAATATTCAGGTAAACTAGAAGTTCCATCTGCTAAAGTGCATCCGCTGACCAGGTCTACCATGGCCCTGCTACTTACAGACATCTAAGAAAGTGGTCTCACTCATGCTCATTCACTTGTTCTGTGGCCTATCAAGAGTCACACGTAACGATCATTTTGCTTTTTAAAAAAAAACAAATACTTTATAAAGTGAACTATAGAAAAAACAATTCTAAATATAATTTAAAAATTCTAGAGAGTGGGTGCAGCCAAGATAGCCTAATAGGAAGAGCTGCAGTCTACAGCTCCCAGCGTGACTGATGCAGAAGACGGGTGATTTCTGAATTTCCATCGGAGGTACCGGGTTCATCTCACTAGGGAGTGCCAGACAGTGTGCGCAGGGGAGTGAGTGCAGCGCACCGTGTGCAAGCCAAAGCAGGGCTAGGCATTGCCTCACTCGGGAAGTGCAAGGGGTCAGGGAGTTCCCTTTCCTAGTCAAAGAAAGGAGTGACAGATGGACCTGGAAAATCGGGTCACTCCAACCCTAATACTGCACTTTTCCGACGGGCTTAAAAAACGGCACACCAGGAGATTATATCCCGCACCTGGCTCGGAGGGTCCTACACCCATGGAGTCTCACTGATTGCTAGCACAGCAGTCTGAGATCAAACTGCAAGGCGGCAGCGAGGCTGGGGGAGGAATGCCGCCATTGTCCAGGCTTGCGTAGGTAAACAAAGCAGCCGGGAACTTCGAACTGGGTGGAGCCCACCACAGCTCAAGGAGGCCTGCCTGCCTCTATAGGCTCCACCTATGGGGGCAGGGCACAGACAAACAAAAAGACAGCAGTAACCTCTGAAGACTTAAATGTCCCTGTCTGACAGCTTTGAAGAGAGCAATGGTTCTCCCAGCACGCAGCTGGAGATCTGAGAACGGGCAGACTGCCCCCTTAAGTGGGTTCCTGACCCCTGAACTCCAAGCAGCCTAAGTGGGAGGTACCCCCAGTATGGGCAGACTGATACTTCACACGGCCGGGTACTCCTCTGAGTCAAAACTTCCAGAGGAACGATCAGACAGCAGCATTCGTGGTTCATGAAAATCTGCTGTTCTGCAGCCACCGCTGCTGTTACAAAGGCAAACAGCCTCTGGAGTGGACCTCTAGCAAACTCCAACAGACCTGCAACTGAGGGTCCTGTCTGTTAGAAGGAAACTAACAAACAGAAAGGACATCCACCCCAAAAACCCATCTATACATCACCATCATCAAAGACTAAAAGGAGATAAAACCACAAAGATGGGGAAAAAACAGAGCAGAAAAATGGAAACTCTAAAAAGCAGAGTGCCTCTCCTCCTCCAAAGGAATGCAGTTCCTCATCAACAACGGAGCAAAGCTGGAGGGAGAATGATTTTGACGAGTTGAGAGAAGTCTTCACATGATCAAACTACTCTGAGCTACAGGAGGAAATTCAAACCAAAGGCAAAGAAGTTAAAAAATTTTGAAAAAAAATTAGACGAATGTATAACTAGAATAAACAATAGAGAGAAGTGCTTAAAGGAGCTGATGGAGCTGAAATCCAAGGCTTGAGAACTACGTGAAGAGTGCAGAAGTCCCAGGAGCCAATGCAATCAACTGGAAGAAAGGTTATCAGTGATGGAAGATGAAATGAATGAAATGAAGCGAGAAGGGAAGTTTAGAGAAAAAAGAATAAAAAGAAACAAACAAACCCTCCAAGAAATATGGGACTATGTGGAAAGACCAAATCTACGTCTGATTGGTGTACCTGAAAGTGACGGGGAGAATGGAAACAAGTTGGAAAACACTCTGCAGGATATTATCCAAGAGAACTTCCCCAATCTAGCAAGGCAGGCCAACATTCAGATTCAGGAAATACAGAGAACGCCACAAAGATACTCCTCGAGAAGAGCAACTCCAAGACACATAACTGTCAGATTCAGCAAAGTTGAAATGAATGAAAAAATGTTAAGGGCAGCCAGAGAGAAAGGTCGGGTTATGCACAAAGGGTAGTCCATCAGACTAACAGTGGATCTCTCAGCAGAAACTCTACAAGCCAGAAGAGAGTGGGGGCCAATATTCAACATTCTTAAAGAAAAGAATTTGGACCCAGAATGTCATATCCAGCCAAACTAAGCTTCATAAGTGAAGGAGAAACAAAATACTTTACAGACAAGTAAATGCTGAGAGATTTTGTCACCACCAGACCTGGCCTAAAGGAGATCTTGAAGGAAGCACTAAACATGGAAAGGAACAACTAGTACCAGCAACTGCAAAATCATGCCAAATTGTAAAGACCATCGAGGCTAGGAAGACACTGCATCAACTAACGAGCAAAATAACCAGCTACCATCATAATGACAGGATCAAATTCACACATAACAGTATTAACTTTTAATGTAAACGGACTAAATTCTCCAATTAAAAGACAAAGACTGGCAAACTGGATAAAGAGTGAAGACCCATCAGTATGCTGTATTCAAGAAACACGTCTCACGTGCAGAGACACTCATAAGCTCAAAATAAAAGGATGGAGGAAGATCTACCAAGCAAATGGAAAACAAGAAAAGGCAGGGGTTGCAATCCTAGTCTCTGATAAAACAGACTTTAAACCAACAAAGATCAAAAGAGACAAAGAAGGCCATTACATAATGGTAAAGGGATCAATTCAACAAGAAGAGCTAACTATCCTAAATATATATGCACCCAATACAGGAGCACCCAGATTCATAAAGCAAGTCCTGAGTTACCTACAAAGAGACTTATACTCCCACACAATAATAACGGGAGACTTTAACACCCCACTGTCAACATTAGACAGATCAACGAGACAGAAAGTTAACAAGGATACCCAGGAATTGAACTCAGCTCTGCACAAAGTGGACCTAATAGACATCTACAGAACTCTCCACTCCAAATCAACAGAATATACATTTTTTTCAGCACCAAACCTATTCGAAAATTGACCACATAGTTGGAAGTAAAGCTCTCCTCAGCAAATGTAAAAGAACAGAAATCGTAACAAACTGTCTCTCAGACCACAGTGCAATCAAACTAGAAACCAGGATGAAGAAACTCACTCAAAACTGCTCAGCTACATGGAAACTGAACAACCTGCTCCTGAATGACTACTGGGTACATAACGAAATGAAGGCAGAAATAAAGATGTTCTTTGAAACCAATGACAACAAAGACACAACATACCAGAATCTCTGGGACACATTTAAAGCTGTGTAGAGGGAAATTTATAGCACTAAATGCCCACAGGAGGAAGCAGAAAAGATCCAAAATTGACACCCTAACATTAGAATTTAAAGAGCAAGAAAAGCAAGAGCAAACACATTCAAAAGTTAGCAGAAGGCAAGAAATAACTAAAATCAGAGCAGAACTGAAGGAAATAGAGACACAAAAGACCCTTCAAAAATTAATGAATCCAGGAGCTGGTTTTTTGAAAGGACCAACAAAATTGATAGACCGCTAGCAAGCCTAATAAAGAAAAAAAGAGAGAAGAATCAAATAGATGCAATAAAAATGATAAAGTGGATACAATCTCCAATCCCACAGAAATACAAACTACCATCAGGGAATAATACAAACACCTCTATGCAAATAAACTAGAAAATGTAGAAGAAATGGATAAATTTCTCGACACATACACCCTCCCAATATTAAACCAGGAAGAAGTTGAATCTCTGAATAGACAAATAACAGGCTCTGAAATTGAGGCAATAATCAATAGCTTACCAACCAAAAACAGTCCAGGACCAGATGGATTCACAGCCGAATTCTACCAGAGGTACAAGTAGTAACTGGCACCATTCCTTCTGAAACTATTCCAATCAATAGAAAAAGAGGGAATCCTCCCTAACTCATTTTATGAGGCCAGTATCATCCTGACACTAAAGCTGGGACGAGACACAACAAAAAAAGAGAATTTTAGACAAATATCCGTAATGAACATTGATTCAAAAATCCTCAATAAAATACTGGCAAACCAAATAAAGCAGCACATCAAAAAGCTTATCCACCATGACCAAGTGGGCTTCATCCCTGTGATGCAAGCCTGGTTCAATATACACAAATCAATAAATATAATCCAGCATATAAATACAATGAAAGACAAAAACCACATGATTATCTCGATAGATAGAGAAGAGTCCTTTGACAAAATTCAACAACCCTCCATGCTAAAAACTCTCAATGAATTAGGTATTGATGGGACGTATCTCAAAATGATAAGAGCTATCTATGACAAACCCACAGCCAATATCATACTGAATGGGCAAAAACTGGAAGCATTCCCTTTGAAAACTGACACAAGACAGGGATGCCCTCTCTCACCACTCCTATTCAACATAGAGATGGAAGATCTGGCCAGGGCAATTAGGCAGGAGAAGGAAATAAAGGGTATTCAATTAGGAAAAGAGGAAGTCAAATTGTCCCTGTTTGCAGATAACACGATTGTATATCTAGAAAACCCCATCGTCTCAGCCCAAAATCTCCTTAAGCTTATAAGAAACTTCAGCAAAGTCTCAGGATATAAAATCAATGTACAAAAATCACAAGCATTCTTATACACAAATAACAGACTAACAGAGCCAAATCATGAGTGAACTCCCATTCACAATTGCTTCAAAGAGAATAAAATATCTAGGAATCCAACTTACAAGGGACATGAAAGACCTCTTCAAGGAGAACTACAAACCACTGCTCATTGAATTAAAAGAGGATAGAAACAAATGGAAGAACATTCCATGCTCATGGGTAGAAAGAAACAATATCGTGAAAATGGCCATTCTGCCCAAGGTAATTTATAGATTCAATTCCATCCCCATCAAGCTAACAATGACTTTCTTCACAGAATTGTAAAAAACTACTTTAAAGTTCATATGGAACCAAAAAAGAGCCCTCATCGCCAAGTCAATCCTAAGCCAAAAGAGCAACCCTGGAGGCATCACGCTACCTGACTTCAAACTATACTACAGGGCTACAGTAACCAAAACAGCATGATACTGGTATCAAAACAGAGTCATAGATCAGTGGAACAGAACAGAGCCCTCAGAAATAATGCCTCATATATACAGCTATCTGTATATATGACAAACCTGAGAAAAAGAAGCAATGGGGAAAAGATTCCCTATTTAATAAATGGTTCTGGGAAAACTGGCTGGCCATATGTAGAAAGCTGAAACTGGATCCCTTCTTACACCTTATACAAAAAATAATTCAATATGGATTAAAGACTTAAACATTAGACCTAAAACCATAAAAACCCCTGAAGAAAACTTAGGCATTACCATTCAGGACACAGGCATGGGCAAGGACTTCATGTCTAAAACACCAAAAGCAATGGCAACAAAAGGCAAAATTGACAAATGGGACCTAATTAAACTAAAGAGCTTCTGTACAGCAAAATAAACTACCATTAGAGTGAGCAGGCAACCTACAAAATGAGAGAAAATTTTCGCAACCTACTCATCCGACACAGGGCTAATATCCAGAATCTACAATGAACTCAAACAAATTTACAAGAAAAAAACAAACAACCCCATCAAAAAGTGGGCGAAGAACATGAACAGACACTTCTGAAAAGAAGACATTTAAGCAGCCAAAAAACACATGAAAAAATGCTCACCATCACTGGCCATCAGAGAAATGCAAATCAAAACCACAATGAGATACCATCTCACACCAGTTAGAATGGCGATCATTAAAAAGTCAGGAAACAACAGGTGCTGGAGAGGATGTGGAGAAATAGGAGCACTTTTACATTGTTGGTTGGTGGTATTGTAAACTAGTTCAACCATTGTGGAAGTCGGTGTGATGATTTCTCAAGGATCTAGAACTAGAAATACCGTTTGACCCAGCCATCCCATTACTGGGTATATACCCAAAGGACTATAAATCATGCTGCTATGAAGACACATGCACAAGTATGTTTATTGCAGCATTATTCACAATAGCAAAGACTTGGAACCAACCCAAATGTCCAACATTTGATTAAGAAAACGTGGCACATATACACCATGGAATACTATGCAGCCATAAAAAATGATGAGTTCATGTCCTTTTTAGGGACATGGATGAAATTGGAAATCATCATTCTCAGTAAACTATCCCAAGGACAAAATTCAAACACTGCATGTTGTCACTCATAGGTGGGAATTGAACAATGTGAACACACGGACACAGGAAGGTGAACATCACCCTCTGGGGAATGTCGTCGGGTGGGCGGAGGGTGGAGGGATAACTTTAGAAGATATACCTAATGCTAAATGTCGAGTGCTAAATGGGTGCAGCACACCAGCATGACACACGTATACACATGTAACTAACCTGCACATTTTGCACATGTACCCTAAAACTTAAAGTATAATAATAATAAAATAATTCTAGAGAGTTAAGATAACCTTATTTTTTAAAATACTGAAAATGTAAAGGGTCCATATAAAAAGTTGTGTTAAGTACATACTTCCTATTTTAATAATTCACTTGCTTTGCTCTTAAAATCTCTATGAGAGAAGTCCATATTTTACTCATGTCTTTTGGAAAGAGATTCAAAAGCAAAAGTAGCTGTGCTGTGAAATTTCATAAAATTTGTGGGATTTTTACAAGCTAAATTATTCAGTATTTTGTAATGTTATTACGGTCATATATTGCCCGGAATATATATACAGCAACCCAGCAACAGTGATTGCAACAAAATTAAGGTAAAAAGGTCTACAATCATTTGATTTCCTTATTAGATAAATGAAGTTTTCATAGAGGAAATGCAAATTCAGATCAGGTTACATAAGTTTAACTATTATTTAAACCTTATATAAAATTAAATCTAACCCTCACAGCTGCAAATCTGTAAGGAAACACTGTCAGGAATCTACAGGACTTGGCTCATGTTTACATTCGACCCACACTTAGAAATTTCATAAATGATGAGATGCAGGCCAAGGGGATTCCTCAAAGGGCTCCACCCAAAAGGAAAGGAAAGAGAGTTAAACAGAGAATTACCACTTACGTATTTGTGGGTAATCAGCTTATTCCTCAGCCTCTAGACAGTGAGGAGGATGAAAAAATGGAAGAAGATAGCAAAGAAGAGGAAGACAAAGATCACAGTGAAGCGATGAAGCCAGAGGAGTAACCTCAAAATTTACTGAGAGAAAAAATCATGAAACTGCCCCTCCCTGAATCTTTAAAAGCTTACTTGACATATTTTAGAGACAAATAACTTACATCAAGAAGAAAGAATGCCTACTGATAATTCCTTTAGTCCTGAAAATGTAGCATTTGTGAGGAGTTAAAAGAATTATTTCTTTCATCAGAGCAAATTGTAGTGGAAAAAATATCACTTGTTACTCTCAGTAACTTAAATTATGTATTGAGTGAATAAAAGAATCCTTTTATAAAATCTATTTTTCTTTAAATCTTGGAAAACTGTTGTTTTAGCTCAAAGTAATTTCAAAGTGGAATGCAACAGTAGTCAAGACTTGTGTACCATAAATTCTTTTCTGATTCCTTACGAATCTCGTTCATTTTCATGTAGAAAACGAGAGCGAAACTACAGAGAAAAGAAACGCCCGGTGCATCACGGCCTGACGATGGTTTCCTGTTTCCTAAGACATGGGGAGTCTCCACTATGACCTGTTTCCAAAGAGGAAACTGGAAAGGAGAGCGAAAACACGATGCTGCTTTTCCACTATTCTCTGGAGGTTTCTGTGTCCCCACAGAGCTCGGGAAACAGTCAAAATGGTCACGCTTTCGGGGGCTAGAGACCAATGAGCCACAGGCCCCCTTGCAGAAGACAAAGGAACGTGGAACCTGAAACCATGCTTCAGTCGGCCTGAGTGTGACTCCTGTGTGGGCGGGACTATCCACCTCGCGCTCCGTTGCAGGCTCAACGTGGGGCGATCTCATCTGTGAACCATGTGGCTGAAAAATGGACAATCACCCGAGTCTCGGCTCATTGTTCTCTGGGTAATTCCCTTATTCCTTTGGAGACGAAATTCGTATGAATCGCTCCCAGATGAAGTAACCCAGGCTGGCAATCCAGAGGGCTGGTGAGAGCCCCACAGGCCGTCGCAGCTGTGGGCCGAGCACTCAGCCTGCCCTGGGCACCCAACATTTTCCCGGAGTGCAAGATCCTGCTGGTCCTGGAGGAAGAAGGCCGCTTTTCTCTCTGCCTTCCCCTCTTTGTTTCTTGCTCCCACCCTCCCTCCCTCTTTCCCTCCCTCCCTCCCTCAGTTCCTCCCTTCCTCCCTCCCTCCCTCCTTCCCTCTCTCCCTCCTATCCCTCCAAACCTTCCAAGGTCCCTGGGTCCATCCGTTCTTTTCTCCCTCCATCGCTACCTCCCTCTCTGTCTCCGTTCCTCTCCCCATCTCTGCCTGAGTTCCCTCCCGCATATAAAGGGCAGCACCCCGGTTTGCGCGGGGTCTCGGGTCTGCATTTAGCTGTCAGGCACTCCACTTTGATGCCGAGGAAGCTGGCTGGGCAAGGGTAGGCGAGTGACGGTGGGGCGGGGAGACAGAGGTGGCGAGACGCGGAAAGAATAGTAGGCTTGGCACCTGCCCAGGCCAGTGTTTCCCGGGATGGAGGTCTCCGCCCGCCCCACTGAAGAACGCGGCGGGGGCGCAAGAGGGAAGGGATGAGAGCTCCGCCTGAGCTGGTTAGAAAACCTAGGCTGCTGCCTGCTAACCCGCGCATGAGCAGTAGACACTCCACCTCCTGGTACCTGGAGGGGCCCTGGGATCCGCGGGATGCTCAGGAAAGAATGACAGCCCTCCTCTGAGTGGAGTCTCTCATGGGACCTGGAACTCAGAGATCCTAGGCAGGTCAGCTGGAAGGGAAGACACGCCTCTCCATACGGAGTCAGAGGTTCACCGGGAAAGAGAAGCCGCCGCCCTGCCCCCACCCCGCCCCAACCCCGCGACTAAAAGCTTCTCCAGCAGAGCCCGGTGTTCTTCCTGGCTGAGGAGTGGTTCCAGCGGAGCGGGCTCTTCCACTTCCTTCAGATTCCACAGTGGCGCCGGATCTAGGAAAGGTTTTGCCTTTTGCTGAAACTCTGGGGTTGACAGGAGCTTATCTAACAGGCTGGAGGTGAGTGTAGACGAGTGCCCCGGCTCCTGGAGCGGTTGAGAGGTGCCTGGATGGCTTGCATCTGTGCTTGATGCGGAGGCCTCCGGGGTCGCTAGCTTCGGAGATGGAGGTGCCCCTTCTTTGGTTTCCCACACCGCCCTGGCGACCTGGGGCTCCAGACACACCGCGGGCTCTGGTGGGACGTGGGTGGTGCAAACACACCTTGCCCCTGTGACTCAGCTTGAGGGGGCCCAAGCTGTCTCACTGAGCACGCACCCAGCAGGCTGCCGTGCTGTAGATCCTCGTCCTTCTGGCATTTGTTGGGGTGCAGAGGCCACCGAGGTGTCTGAGGGTGGGACAGTCCTACTTCCAGAGGAGCCAGGGCAGTGAACACAAAAATTCCCACGTGCAATGGCAGGTTGAGAGATTCCTTCTGCCTGCACAGCCTGGCTGGGCTGGAGTGGGGGACGGCCCTTGCTCCCTGGCTCACGAAAGCCCCCTGTGGGAGAGCCCCAGGCATGCAGGGCGTGTGTGGTGCAGAACGCCCCGTTCCCCACGCAGAGATGTGGGTGAACTCGATTAAGGAGGGAGGAGGATGACACCCACTGGGGATGTTAATTAGTAACCACAGTGGCCTCAGAGAGCTCAAATGGAAGGAAGAATTGCACGTCTCTCACTTTAAGTAAAGAGCTAGAAATGATTAAGCTTACTGAAGATGTAAAAATTTTCATTGCTAGAGAGACGTCAACACTTGGCTTCAAAACTTCAAAGGATGGGCTGACTGTCTTTGAGGACCACTGCAGTTGGTGACTTTAAGTTACAGCCAATGCTCATTGACCACTCTGAAAATCTCAGGGCTCTTAAGAATTATTCAAAAGCTATTCTTTCTGTGCTCTAGAAATGGAATATCACTGTCTGAGTGACAACACAACTGTTAACAGTATGGTTTACTGAATATTTTAATCGCACTGTTGAGACCTACTGCTCAGAAAAAAAATAAAAAAAAAAAAACGAGTCCTTTAAAGGGATTGCTGCTTGGCCTGGTGCAGTGGCTCACACCTATAATCCCTGCAATTTGGGAGGCCGAGGTGGTTGGATCACCTGAGGTCAGAAGTTGGAGACCAGCTTGGCGAAAATTATGAAACCCCATGTCTAATAAAAATACAAAAAAATTAGCCGGGCATGGTGGTGTTACTTGTAATTTCAGCTACTTGGGAGGCTGACACAGAAGAATGGCTTGACCCTGGAGGCAGAAGTTGCAGTGAGCCAAGACCACGCCACTGCCCTCCATCCTGGGCAACAAGAGGGAAACTGTACAAAGGAGAAAAAAAAAAGGAAAGAAAAGAAAAAAGGAAAAAAGATTGCTGCTTATTAATAATTCTCCTAGCTACCCAGAAGCTTAGATGGAGATGTACTTGGAAATTAATGTTATGTTCATGGCTGCTAATACAATATCTATCCTTCAGCCTGTGGATCAAACATTGGTTTGGCTTTCAAGTGTCAAGTGTTTTTATTAAATAATAAATGCATTTTGTAAAGGTATAGCTGTCATAGATAGTAATTTCTTTGATGATTCTGGATAAACTGAATTGAAAACCTTTTGGAAAGGTTTCACCATTAATCCCTTCATGATATTTCAAACTCCTCCTGTGAATCACAAATGTCCTTAATAGCAAATGCCATTAAGAACATTTGTGTTTGATGGGAGGAGGTTGAAATATCAACATTAACAGGAGTTTGGAAGAAGTTGATTCCAGCCCTCATGGATGACTTTGAGGGCTCAGGATTTCAGTGGAGGAAGTCCATACAGATGTGGTAGAAATCGCATGACAATCAGAATTGGAATTAGGGCCTTAAGATGAGATTAAATTGCTGTAAACTCATGATGAAACTTGAAAAAGTGGCGAGTTGCTTCTTATGGATGAGGAAAGAAAATATTTTCTTGAGATGGAATCTACTCCAGGTAGAGATGCTATGAACATTGTTGAAATAACAACAAAGGATTTAGAATATTCCATAAACCTAGTGGATAAAGCAGCAGCAGGGTTTGAGAGGGTTTACTCCAATTTTGAAGGAAGTTCTACTGTGGATAAAATGTTATCAAACAGCATCACATGCTACAGGGAAATCTTTTGTGAAAGAACAAACTTCATTGTTTTAAGAAATTGACACAGGTACCCAAACTTCAGCAGCCCCCATACTGATCAGTCAGCAGCCATCAACATAGAGGCAAGACCCTCACTGTAGAGAAAAGAAAGAGAGATCAGACTGTTACTGTGTCTATATAGAAAGAAAAGACATAAGAGACTCCATTTTGAAAAAGACTTGTACTTTAAACAATTGCTTTGGTGAGATGTTGCTAATTTGCAGCTTTGCCCCAGCTGCTTTGCCCCAGCCACTCAGACCCAACCTGGAGCTCAGAAAAACATGCATTGGATGAAATCAAGGTTTAAGGGATCTAGGACTGTGCAGGATGTGCCTTGTTAACAAAACGTTTACAAGCAGTATACTTGGTAAAAGTCATCGCCATTCTCTAATCTTAATAAACGAGGGGCAAAATGCACTGCAGAAAGCAGCAGGGACCTCTGCCCTTGAAAGCGGGATATTGTCCAAGGTTTCTCCCCATGTGAAAGTCTGAAATATGGCCTCATGGGATGAGAAAGACGTGACTGTCCCCCAGGCCGACACCCGTTAAGGGTGTGTGCTGTGGTGGATTAGTAAAAGAGGAAAGCCTCTTGCAGTTGAGATAGAGGAAGGCCACTGTCTCCTGCCTGTCCCTGGGAACTGAATGTCTCATTATAAAACCCGATTGTACATTTGTTCAATTCTGAGATAGGAGAAAATCCGCCCTATGATGGGAGGGCAGACATGTTTGCAGTAATGCTGCTTTGTTATTCTTTACTCCACTGAGATGTTTGGGTGGAGAGAAACATAAATCTGGCTTACGTGCACATCCAGTCACAGTACATTCCCTTGAACTTAATTGACATAGATTATTTTTCTCACATGTTCTTTGCTGACCTTCTCCTTATTATCACCCTGCTCTCCTACTACATTCCTTTTTGCTGAAATAATGAAAATAATAAGCAAAAAAAACTTCTCCTTATTATCACCCTGCTCTCCTACTACATTCCTTTTTGCTCAAATAATGGAAATAATAAGCAATAAAAACTTCTCCTTATTATCACCCTGCTCTCCTACTACATTCCTTTTTGCTCAAATAATGAAAATAATAAGCAATAAAAACTGAGGGAACTCAGAGGCCGGTGCCTGTGCAGGTCCTTGGTATGCTGAGTGCCGGTCCCTTGGGCCTACTATTGCTTCTCTATAATTTGTCTCTGTGTCTTACTTATTTTCTCAGTCTCTCTTCCCACTTGACTAGAAATACCCACAAGTGTGGAGGAGCAGGCCACCCCTTCGCTCACCAGCAAAAAGATTTTGACTTGGTAAGGTTCAGATATTCATTAGTATTTTTCAGCAATGAGGTATTTTAAGTTAAGGTATGTACATGGAATTTTAGACATAATGTGATTACTAATTAATTAATTAATAATTATTAAATACTCATTAGACTACAACACAGTTTAAGCATAACTTTTATAAGTACTGGGAAACAAAATGTTTATGTGGCTAATTTGATTGTAACATTTGCCTTATTGTGGTTGTCTGGAACCAAACCTACACTATCTCTGGGTATTCTTGAAAGTTTTTGGTTGTTCTTTGTTTTGAGAAGGGGTTTCACTCTGTCACCCAGGCCAGAGTGCAGTGGCATGATCATAGCTCACTGCAGCCTCAAACTGCTGGGTGAAGTGATTGTTCTACCACAGCCTCCTGAGTAGCTGGGACTACAGGCATGCTGCACTATGCTTGGATTTTTTTTTTTTTTTTTTTGAGACGGAGTCTCGCTCTTTAGCCCACGCCAGAGTGTAGTGGCTCTATCTCGGCTCACTGCAAGCTGCGCTTCCTGGGTTCATACCATCCTCCTGCCTTAGCCTCCCGAGTAGCTGGGACTGCAGGCGCCCACACCAGGCCCAGCTAATTTTCTGTGTTTTTAGTAGAGATGGGGTTTCACCGTGTTAGCCAGGATGGTCTCGATCCCCTGACCTCGTGATCCACCCCCCTCAGCCTCCCAAAGTGCTGGGATGACAGGAATGAGCCACCGCGCCCGGCCTGTCTTTTCTTTCTAGTGGCACAAGCCCCATGGAGTGTGGTGTGTCTAATCTAAGATGCTTTTGAACAGTGTAGAAAGTGTTACTGTCTGTATTTAATTTTTTCCTACATGTATGGCCGCGATTGATCACAAGATCAATAAGCCCTTCTCCTTATTCTACTTCCCTTTCTAGCAATGGAGAACTTTAATTGGATTTTTCCTGCCTACAGGCAGGAATGAGTCTGCTGTTTTCTTTTTTAAACCCTAGGGGACTGAGCCTGAGGGCCTGGAGCGCGGCCACCCTCCCCCAACCCCCAACTGGTGATTGTGGTGGTGATGGTGGTGGTTTTGTGTTCCAGCTTCTGTTCTGTTGTTGTTGTTGTTGCTGCTGCTGCTGCTGGTGCTGTCGTCGTTGTTTTGGTATTTTACAGACTTAGAGGGTGTACCTGCTTGTTTGTTAGATCAGCATACTACTGCCTCTGGATGTAGAAGTGGACCTCCAGTGTATCCGATACCCACGTGGCGAACGTTGTCTCTGACGGGTGATTTATTCATCCCTCGTCCCCCTGTTGTCTTCTTCCTCGCTTTTGGAGTGTCTGTTATTTCCATCTTGATGACCATGTGCGTACCCACTGTTTACCTCCCACTTTTAAGCAGAAGGCAGTTCACTGGGTACATACTTGCTTCCAGCTCTATCCATGTTGTGGGAAAAGACGTGAAATCACTCTTTTTTGTGCCTACACCATTAGAGAATTTTAACTTTCTTGGTGATTGTTTTTCTTTTTTCTTTTCTTTTCTTTCCTCCTCCTCCCCCTTTTTTTTTCATTTTTTTCAGCTGGGCTCTCCTACTTGTGTTGCTCAGTTGATCAGGTTGGTCTCCTGGCCTTGACACTCCTCCCGTCACATCCACCGCCTGGTTGTTGAAATGAGCATCTCTTGTAAAATGGAAAAGACAAAAAAAAAAAGAGAAAGACAAAATGTATGGGGTGAACGTTTCTCTTGCCGCCTTCCAGGGTGTACCTTGGACCCGATAGGAGGGAGGGAGCTTGCCTGGGTGGGTTTTCTGTGCTAAATCCTCCCAGGGGCCTCCTTCCCTCTCCCCCTTGTCCTTGCTTCTCCCCCAGCCAAGGTTCCCACCGCCGCTGTGGGATTTTCCGTGGGAGAGGTATGGGAGAGGACTGATGCACCTTCCAGATCTATATCCTGCCAGATGTCTCTGGCTCAGCGTCCCCCACGGGTTGCCTGCCACCTTCCAGCGAGCTCTGAGGCTGATGCCCCGCCCCCGTTCATGTCCCACCACCCTCCCCCGGCTGGCCGTTTCCTGGTGACCCCAAGGGAACTGCGATGATGCTTTCTTTTTTCTTTTTTTTAAATTTTATTATTATTATACTTTAAGTTTTAGGGTACATGTGCCCAACGTACAGGTTTGTTACATATGTATACGTGTGCCATGTTGTTGTGCTGCACCCATCAACTCGTCATTTAGAATTAGGTATATCTCCTAATGCTATCCTTCCCCCCTTCCCCCACCTCACAACAGTCCCCGGTGTGTGATGTTCCCCTTCCTGTGTCCATGTGTTCTCATTGTTCAATTCCCACCTATGAGTGAGAACATGCGGTGTTTGGTTTTTTGTCCTTGCGATAGTTTGCTGAGAATGATGGTTTCCAGTTTCATCCATGTCCCTGCAAAGGACATTAACTCATCATTTTTTATGGCTGCATAGTATTCCATGGTGTCTAATCCTCCAGTGAAGACTTCCACCAGATATGCCGGGTGGGCCGGATGGGATGAGACTGGACCACCCCGGACCGTGCTCTTCTTGGGGGTATGTTGACATACAGGGTGGACTGGCAGCCCCAGCATTGTAAAGGGTGTCCAGGTGTGGAAATGTCACATAGGATGTCCTCCGTCCCGTCAGCCTGCCTTCAGCTTCCTCAGGCATGAAGACAACTTCTCATCAGAACCTCTTTTCTTTCCTTTCTCCACCACACACATGAGACGCGTGAGACGGAGAAACAGCTCAATAGATACTGCTGACCTTTATTTGTGGAATCTTCAGTCACCTACACACAGACAGTTGAATAGACAGGGACCCAAATCAAACACCATTTCCGCGTCCTCATGGCGGGATTGGTCTCTCTCTCTCACACACACACACACAATTTCCACATGTAGTTCACAAACCACACTAATTTACCCTTTTCACAGTACGCAGTCTGAGTAAAACCCACCCCACCCTCCACCCGGTGGTTGACAAAACTCCTTCTCTACAATTTATAAAAAAGATCATCTGGGCTGGGCACCGTGGCTCACGCCTGTCATTCCAGCACTTTGGGAGGCCAAGGTGGGTTGATCACTTGAGGCCAGGAATTCAAGACCAGGCTGGCCAACATAGTGAAACCCAATCTCTATGAAAAATAGAACATTTACCAGTTCTGGTGGCATAGGCTTGTAATCACAACTACTCAGGAGACTGAGGCAGGCGAGTTGCTCGAATTAGGGAGGCCAAGTGTGCAGTGAGCTGAGATTGTGCCATGGCAATTATTGAGACACAGTGAGACTCTGTCTCAATAATAATTATAATATTATTATAAGATTAGTTGTGCGTGGTAATACCTGCCTGTAGTCACAGCTACTCGGAAGGCTGAGATAAGGAGAAGAACACTTGAGGCCCCACAGGTCGAGGCTTCAGTCAGCTGTATCCTGGGCAGTCACCATTCAAGGAGATATGCCCCTCCCCGTTTTCTTTTCTTTTCTTTTTCTTCTCTTTTCTTCTCTCTTCTTCTCCCTCCCTCCCTCTCTCCCTCCCTCCCTCCCTCTCTCCCTCCCTCCCTCTCTCCCTCCCTCCCTCCCTCCCTTTCTTTCTTTCTTTCTTTCTTTGTTCCTTTCTTTCTTTCTTTCTTTCTTTCTTTCTTTCTTTCTTTCTTTCTTTCTTTCTTTCTTTCTTCCTTCCTTCCTTTCCTGCCTGACTGCCTTCCTGCCTTTCTTCTTTCCTCCCTTCCTCCCTTCCTTCTTTCCTCCTGCCTCAGCCCCCCAAAGTGCCGAGATTACTGGCGTGAGGCACCATGCCTGCTTGGCCTAAAGAGACACCCTTTGAAAGTAAGACACAGACAGCGCCTTCCAGTGATCTGATTGATTGATTGACTGATTTAGAGGCAGCGTCTTAGTCTGTCACCCTGGCAGTGGTGCCATCATAACTCACTCACTGCAGCGTGGACGCTCCTGGACTCAAGCGATCCTTCCACCTCAGCCTCCAGAGTAGAGTACCTGGGACCACAGGCACATGCCACTGTGCCCAGATAATTTTTATTTATTTATTTATTTTTTCCCGATACAGAATTTCTCTCTGGTTGCCCAGACTGGAGTGCAATGGCATGATCTTGGCCCACCTTAACCGCTGCCTCCTGGGTTCAAGCGATTCCCCTGCGTCAGCCTCCCCAGCAGCTGGGACTGCAGGCATGCGCCACCACGTCTGGCTGATTTTGTATTTTTAGTGCAGACGGGGCTTCTCCATGTTGGTCAGGCTGGTCTTGAACTCCCTACCTCAGGTGATCCCCCCTCCCCGGCCCCCCAAAGTGCTGGGATGGCAGGCATGAGCCACCGAGCCTGGCCTTCATTTTCAAATGTTTTTCCACAGATAGGGTCTCATCATTTTGTTGCAACCCTCCTGACCCGGTGCCTCAAAGTGCTGACGTGACAGGCGTGAGCCACTGCGCCTGGACTCCGGGGAATGATTCACGACCATGACCACTGTACTGATTCTTTCTTTCTTCTTTCTTTCTTTCTTTCTTTCTTTCTTTCTTTCTTTCTTTCTTCTTTCTTTCTTTCTTTCATTGATGATTTTTTTATTATTGATTGATTGATTGATTGATTTTGAGACGGAGTTTTGCTCTGGGCGAGGTGAGGCGAGGCGAGGTTCAATGCTTTGGAAGCCGCAGCATGACCTTCTAAAGCCCCTTTCAAATGCACAAAGGCCTATTCGCTTCCTGGACTTGGAGCTGATGCCTTCCATTGCCTTGTGTTTCTCTCCATTCAGAAGCTTTTACAGGCACAACCCCACCCAGAGGCTGGCTATGGCTGAGGATTACGGGATGTGGTGAGGCTGGAAACTCTTTCCCACATTGTTGCAAGCTCAGCCAAGATATCTCCCGACCCCCATCGCTTGCTCACCCTTTGAGATCCCCTCCCTCCACCACCTTGGAGGCTGACCTCTTACTTTAATTTCTGTCTTTCTTCCTTTCCTGCGTTTGAGGAGTGTGTGCAGGAATGAGGGTGTGTAGGGGGAGAGGGTGTGGGGTGGAGACAGAGGGGAACGTCCTAAGGGTCGATTTAGTGTCATGCCTCTTTCACCGCCACCACCGAAGATGAAAGCAACAATCAGTTAAATACCGCGTGTTCTCATCCATAAGTGGGAACTTATAGATGAGAGTTCTGCGTGGGCAGAACGAGGGACACGAGAGACGCAGGAGCCTACTTGAGGGAGGAGGGGGTGGAAGGAGAGACAGCTTCAGGAGAAACTAAAACAAAACGAAACATTAAAACTGTCGAGTACTGCGCTCAGTGCCTGGGTGATGAAATCATCTGCACACTGAAAATCCCATCAGAAGTTTACCTATGTTACAATCTTGCACATGTATGCTTGAACAAGAAATGAAAGTTAGAGGAGAAAGAGAGAGAGAGGGAGAGAAGGAAAGAGAGAGAGAGAGAAGTGAAACGAAACGCCACCTCCTTGACCTGAGTCAGGGGGTTTCCGGCCTTTTGGGGGAACATTCAGCGACAATGTAGTATTTGGGCATGTTCTTTCTTTTTTTCTTCATTTCTTTTTTTTGGACTGAGTCTCTCTTGCTCTGTCACCCAGGCTGTGGTGCAGTGGCACTCTCTTGGCTCACTGAAACCTCTGCTTTCCGGGTTCCAGTGATTCTTCTTCGGTAGGTGGGATTACAGACGCGCACCACGACAGACGGCTAATTTTTCTATTTTTAGTGGAGATGGAGTTTCTCCATGTTGGCCACGTTGGTATTGAACTCCTGACCTGAAGTGATTTGCCCTCCTGGGCCTCCCAAAGTGCTGGGATGACAGGCCTGAGCTGCAGGGATTTCAGCCTTTAAAAGCGCTGGCCCTGCCACCTTTTGCTGTGGCCCTTACACTCAGAATGACGTGTCCTTTCTGCCATAGGTTGACTCTTTGAGTCCCCTATGCCATTGCACTCTAGACTGGGCAGCAAGAGCGAAACTCCATCCCCCCACCTTCCCATGCAAAAAATAAATAAATAAATAAGTAAATAAATAAATAAAATATCTACACATGACCTATAAGTGCATGTTCCCATGAGTGATTTCTAATAAATGGCACTCTACACTGAAAGCAGTGGCTCACGTCTGTCATCCCAGCACTTTGGGAGGCCGAGGTGGGTGGGTCACGAGGTCAGGAGTTCAAGATCAGCCTAGCCAACATGGTGAAACCCCGTCTCTACTGAAAATACGAAACTGAGTCGGGCGCAGTGGGGCAGGCACCTGTAATCCCAGCTACTCGGGAGGTTGAGGCAGGCGAATCACTTGAACCTGGTAGGCGGAGGTTGCAGTGACCCGGGATGGCGCCACTGCACTACAGCCTGGACGACAGAGTGAGATTTGGTCTCTAAATAAATAAATAGACAGAAAGAAAGAAAAGAAAAGAAAGAAAAGAAAAGAGAGAGAAGAAAAGAAAAAAAGGAAAGAAAAGAAAACCAGAAAAGAAAGAGAAAATGAAAGAAAAGGCACTATATTGCTACTCGGCTAGGACCTTCTCTCTTTCTGTGTTTCTCTCTGTCTCTGTCTGTCTTTGTCTTTCTCTATCTGTCTCTTTCTCTGTCTGTCTGTCCCTTTCTTTCTCTCTATCTCTGTCTCTCTCTCTCTGCCTGTCTGTGTCTGTCTTCTGTCTAACTCTCTTTCTCTGCCTGTCTACCTCTCTCTGTCTCCCTCCCTGTTTCTCTCTCTCTCTGTCTCTCTCTGTCTGTTTCTCTCTGTCTCTGTCTGTCTCTGTTTCTCTCTGTCTCTCTCTGTCTGTCTCTGTTTTTCTCTGTCTGTCTCTGTCTTTCTTTTTCTGAGTCTCTCTGTCTGTCTCTCTCACTCTCTCTCTCTCTGTGCCTATCTTGTCTTACTGTCTTTCTCTACCCGTCTGTCTCTCTCTGTTGCTGTCCCTCTTCCTCCCTTTCTGTCTCTCTCCCTCTCTCTCTCACTCTCTGTTTGTCTGTCTCTTTTTCTGTCTGTTTCTGTCTCTCTGTCTCATCTCTGTCAGTCTCTCTTTCTGTCTGTCTCCGTCTGTCTCTCTCTGCCTGTCTCTCTCACTGTGTCTGTCTTCTGTCTTGCTCTCTTTCTCTGCCTGTCTGTCTCTCTCTCTGCCTGCCTTTCTGTTCTCTCTCGCTCTGTCTCTCTTTCTGTCTGTTTCTCTCTGTCTGTCTCTGTCTGTCTCTTTCTCTGTCTGTCTGTCTCTCTCTCTTTTTCTTTTTTTCACATGGAGTCTCACTGTGTTGCCAAGGTTAGAATGCAGTGGCACCATCTCGGCTCACTGCAAACTCCACCTCCCTGGTTCACGCCATTCTCCTGCTTCAGCCTCCTGAGTAACTGGGACTATAGGCACCCGCCCCCAAGCCCGACTAATTTTTTGTATTTTTAGTAAAGACGGGATTTCACCGAGTTAGCCAGTATGGTCTCGATCTCCTGACCTCGTGATCCACCCGCCTCAGCCTCCCAAAGTGCTGGGATGACAGGAATGAGCCACCGCGCCCGGCCTGTCTCTCTCTTTCTTTCTTTCCTCTCTCTCTCTCTCTGTGTGCCTATCTTCTGTCTTACTCTCTTCTCTGCCTGTCGGTCTCTCTCTCTCTGTCTGTCTCTCTCCCTCCCTGTCTGTTTCTCTCTCTCTGTCTCTCTCACTCTCGCTCTCTCAATCTCTCTCTCTTGCTGTTTCTCTCTGTCCGTCTCTGTCTGTCTCTTTCTCTGTCTGTCTCTCTCTTTCTTTCTCTCTGTCTCTGTCTCTCTCTCCCTCTGCCTGTCTCTCTCACTGTGTCTCTCTTCTGTCTTACTCTCTTTCTCTGCCTGCCTGTCTCTCTCTCACCCTCTCTTTCTGTTTCTCTCTATATATCTCTCACTCTCTCCATCTCTCTCTGTCTGTTTCTCTCTGTCTCTGTCTTTCTCTGTCTCTGTCTCTCTCCCTCCCTGTCTGTCTGTTTCTGTCTCTTTCTCTATCTCGGTCTCTCTCTTTCTCTTTCTCTCTGTTCATCTCTGTCTTTCTCTGTTTGTCTCTCTCTTTCTCTCTGTCTCTTTCTCTCTCTCTCTGCCTGTCTCTCTCACTGTGTCTGTCTTCTGTCTTACTCTCTTTCTCTGCCTGTCTGTCTGCCTCTCTCTCCCTCCCTTTCTCTCTCTCTCTGTCTCTCTCTTTCTGTTTTTCTCTGTCTGTCTCTGTGTGTCTGTCTCTTTCTCTCTTTCTCTGTCTCTCTCTCTGTTTCCTCTCCGTCTGTCTCTGTCTTTCTGTCTGTCTCTCTCTCTGTCTCTCTCCCTCCCTGTCTGTCTGTTTCTCTCTGTCTCTGTCTCTGTCTCTCTCTCTTTCTATCTGTTTCTCTCTGTCTCTCTCTGTCCATCTCTGTCTTTCTATGTCTGTCTCTTTCTCTGTCAGTCTGTCAGACCCCCCATGATGGAGAGGGCCCTGCCCCTTCCACGAAAGTGAGAAGGGCCTGCTTAGAGAGGCCGAGAGGAATCCAGACAGATGGGCCTTGCTACGCTTCACCACTCGGTGTATGATTTTGGGAGGTCGAGGCCGGGTCCCCACTTGGATGGAAGGGGCATTTTCAGACTTTTCTCTCTGTCACGTATGGCGTCCCTACTTCTCGTATTTCCCTGATAAGCTCCTCGACTCAAAAATACATGGTTAAGGCCGGGCGTGGTGGCTTGCGTCTGTCATCCCAGAACTTCCAGAGGCCGAGGCGGGGGATCACGTGAGGTTGGGAGTTCGAGACCAGCCTTGCCACCACGGTAAAACCCCGTCTCTACAAGAAATACTAAACTGAGTCAGGCACGGTGGGGTATGCGCCTGTAATGCCAGCTACTCGGGAGGCTGAGGTGGGGGAATCACTTGAACCTGGGAGGCGGAGACTGCAGTGAGCCGAGATAGTGCCACTGCACTACAGCCCGGGATGTAGAGTGAGTAGTGCTCTGTCTCTAAACAAATAAATAATTAAATAAATAAATAAATAAATGCATTCTTTTCCATGCTGACTGACACTTGCAGGAATCGGTTGTCTTCGGGCATCATCTAGCGGCCACAGTTATTGAAAGTCTAGTTGACATGGAGGGAGGTCTTGCTTACTTCACTGAGCCTGGGCAATGGGTTTCTCTCTCTCCCTTCTGGAGGTCCCTCCCTCTCTCCCTGGTTGCCTAGGGATCCTCCGCCCTGGCAGGGGCCCTATTGTTCTTTGATAAGTGCTTTAGTTTTCTTTGTGTGTTGGTTTCTTTCATGCGCATAGACTCTTCTACTTGGGTTTTAGGAGGGGTCACTTTAATTTTCAAGTCGCCCCCCGGCTCCCCCCACTACCCACGTCCCTTTACCTTCATTTAGTGAGTCAGTTAGGCGGGTTCCCCCCAAATCCCCCACCTCCCGCCTCCCAACACCCTGCTTGGAAAACTTCCGGAGCCACCCTGGTGTGCCTCCGTCTTCTCTCCCCTTCCCCCACCCCTTACCGCTGATCTCATTCTTGTCAGGGTGACATTTCCAATGGTGGGCATCAGGCCTCACTCAGTGGCCACCGTTTTTGAAGATGGGGGTGGCACAGTCCCACTTCCCTGGAGGCAACTCGGGCCAATGGCATAGCCCTTGACCCGCGTGGGAAAGCGGGCTGGTCTGCTGTTGTGGGTTTTTTTTCCCCCGACTTCCCTCCTCAGGCCTCCCTCCCTAGGAAAGCTTCACCCTGGCTGGGTCTCCATCACCTTTTATCATGATGTTTTAGTTTCTCCGCCCTCCAGCCAGTATAGTTTCACAATGGGAATGGCGCCACAGCTCTAGGCTGGGCGTTCTTAGTATTTGCCCATAATAGAAACGTTTTCTGAAAACTAATAATTTGCTCACTTAAGATTTCCAGGGACGGTGCCTTGGCCCGTGTTTGTTGTTTTGTTTTGTTTTGTTTTGTTCGTGTTTTTCCTTTTTCGTATGTATTTCTTTTCAGGTGAAGTAGAAATCCCCAATTTTCAGGAAGACGTATCTTTTCCCCAAGACATGTTAACTGCTGTTTTCTCCTGTTGTTAACTAGCGCTTTTGTGAATCTCTCAACGTGTAGTGAGAGCCGGTTGATGTTTACTTCAGAACATCTTATTTTCTAGAAATCCATAAGTGAATGCTGCTGCTGCTCTTGCTGCTGCTGCTGCTGCTCTTGTTGCTGTTGTTTTTGTTTTCAAAGCACACCCCAGCCACCCTTTACGGAATCAAAAGCGTTATAAAATATGTGTAATTATTTCCTGACCATGCCATTCCTCCTCCTCTCTCTGTCTCTCTGTCTCTCTTTCTCTGTCTCTCTCTCTGCCTATTTTTCTCTCTCTCTCTTTGCCTCTCTCACTGTGTGTCTTCTGTCTTACTCCCTTTCTTTGCCTTTCTGTCTCTCTCTCTCTCTGCCTGTCTGTCTCTCTCTCTCCCTGTCTGTCTGTTTCTCTCTGTCCGTCTCTGTCTTTATCTCTGTCTGTCTCTTTCTTTCTCTCTGTCTCTCTGTCTCTGTGTGTCTCTCTCTCTGCCTGTGTCTCTCACGGTGTCTGTCTTCTTTCTTTCTTTCTCTGCCTGCCTTTCTCTCTCTTTCTCTCTCTCTGTCTCTCTCTGTCAGTCTCGTCTTTCTCTGTCTGTCTCTTTGTCTGTCTGTCTGTATGTCTCTTTCTTTCTTTGTCTCGCTGTCTCTGTCTCTCTCTCTGTCTCTCTCACTGTGTCTGTCTTCTGTCTTATTCTCTTTCTCTGCCTATCTGTCAGTCTCTCTCTCTCCCTCTCCCTGTCTGTCTGTCTCTCTCTCTCCCTGTCTGTCTGTTTCTTTCTCTCTCTTTGCCTGTCTGTCTCTCTGTCTCTGTCTCTCTGTCTCTCTCTCTCTGTGTCTGTCTTCTGTCTTACTGTCTTTCTCTTCCTGTCTGTCTGTCTCTCTCTCCTTGTCTGTTTCTCTCTGTCTCTGTCTCTGTCTGTCTCTCTCTCTGTTTCTGTCTCTCCCTCTGTCTGTCTCTTTCTCTCTCTGTCTCTCTCCCTCTGTCTCTCTCTTTCTTTCTCTCTGTCTCTCCAACTGTCTCTGTCTCTGTGTGTGTGTGTGTCTGCTTTCTGTCTTACTCTCTTTCTCTGCCTGTCTGTCTGCCTGTCGGTCTGTCTCTCTCTCTGTCTATCTCTCTCTCTTTCTGTCTCTGTCTCTCTTTCAGTTTCTCTCTGTCTCTTTCCATCTGTGTCTTTCTCTGTGTCTTTATCTCTCTGTCTCTCTCTGTCTTTCTCTCTTTGTGTATCTTTGTGTCTCTCTGTCTCTGTCTCTGTGTCTCTCTCTCTCTCTTGCTTGCTCACTCTCTGGCTCTCTCTATCTCCCGCCCTCTCTTTCTTGGCAAAATAAGTTCAAGTACATCTAATCTAATCCATTACCGCAGCCTGAATTCTTAACTTTAGACATCCCAGATTTGATCTCCCTACAAAATGCTGTACAGAACTGGAGAGTTGATTTCTTAACTTGGATACCTCATAGATACTACATATTAGTAAAGATCCAACCCTAAAATCTGGGGTTGCATCTAGCTCGACTGTCTCAAAAAATCATACCTCTGTTCACCTAGGATGCTGGGAGGGTTTTCTCAATGTGCATCTGCTCATGTCCTTCATGACCTGTGACCAAGCCCTTTCCATTCTGTCTGAAATATGTATCTGCAAACATTTCTCTCCATTTCCACAACTACCCACGGCCCATTGTGGAACCACTGGCTCTTTGAAAAAAAATCCCAGAAGTGGCTTTGGCTTTTTGGTAGGAGGTCTAAACCTGCTGAGAACTTTCCTGCCCAGGATTCTGTGTGAAAAAAGTGCTTCTCCTGGGAGCTGGGATCCTCGGGACCATGTTTGCTAGCACTGGATGAGTCTCTGGAAGGACGCACAGGACTCCACAAAGCTGAACTGTCCCACTGAGGTCAAATGGATACCTCTGCATTGGCCCGAGGCCTCCAACTTACATCACTGTCACCAACCGTTACCTTCAGCATCCTTGTGAGCCTGCCCAAGGACCCTACTCCGGGGAGACTCTTGGGAGCCCGGCCTTCCTCGCTTAAATTCCAAAGGGATGGTGACTCCACCCACAAGGTCCCCACTGAAATGCAAAGATGTGGAGCGTAGGTCAGAGAGGGGACCAGAAGGGGAGATGTCCCGAAAGGCAATGAGTTCCCTAGGCTCTGGCCACCCCACTCACGTCGCACGTACTGGGGACCCACGAGACACCACCACTTTATCCCCTCCTCTGTCCACAGCCGCCACAACCCCACCCTGCAACCCAGGCACACACGCTGGAGGTTACAAAACCACACGGCCTCAATAGAGCCTGATGGAGCGAGAGCTCATTTCACGAAGCGGTGGGGCGGGTTGGGGTGGGGTGGGGTGGGGTGGGGTGGGGGTTGGGGGTCTGTAGAGAGCCCGATTCTCCCTCGTGGTTGGCTACAGGATAAAAATGAATATCGCTTCTTGGGTGGAGGGGCTTCTTTAGGCTGTCACGTTTAAGGGACTGTCTCTCAAACCCTTCCTTGAGGCCACAAAATAGATTCCACCCCACCCATCAACGTTTCCCTGGGTGCTGGATATATCCTGTCAAGAGATCTGAGCCTGACACGTTGAGTTAAACATCTTTATTGGCTTTCTGTGTTTGATTGCTTCTGACAGGAAGTCTTGCTCTGTCCCCCCATGGCTGGAGTACAGTGGCGTGATCTCAGCTCACTGCAACCTCTGTCTCCTGGGTTGGAGTGATTCTCCTGCCTCAGCACCACCACGCCTGGCTCATTTTTTTATTTTTAGTAGACACGGGATTTGACCCTGTTTCATTGGTTTTCACTGGAGATTCTAGATTTGAGTCACACCTCATTGTGTGCCATATAATGACTTCTTTTTTTTTTTTTTAAAGCACAATATATCTGCTTTATTTGAGTGGCTTTGTATATCGTTATAATTGTGTTTTAGATGAAGAAAAGGTATTAAACATGGTGCTAATGATAGTGAAAGTGAAAAAGAAAAGAAAGGCTATCTATTTTGTAGATAGAATAAAGTTGCTCAGTATTTAGAGTTACCTAAATACGTCAGCATTTAAACTCCTCCTACTAGAAGCGTGCCAGTCTGAATAATCCTCCTTTAAACACAATTTTTGATATGGTTAAGGTTTTTAAGAATGTGACTCCTGCAGAATAGCTGGACAGACAATACACATTTAAAAAAGAACAGCACAAGGATCCACCAGACTTGGGAAAAAATCAAAAACAACACAAGCCTTATGAAGAACAGAGTTCTTAAAATATTATGGAGAACATAGCTATTGGAAGAGATGGCAATATTGGCAAGTTGATTGTTACATTGGTCAGCAATAGCTAGCACTATTTTTTTGGCAATTTTTCACGCAATGCAACTACTACTGCAAAATGATATATAATCCATTAAACAACATAATCACAAATCAAAAGATATTTTAGTAATATAATGCTTCAGATTTAGAAGCAAATCAAGAGTTAAAACTCAACTGCTATAATAACTAACCCCAAAGATAACCGTATCTGACAAAAAAGCTTCCGCAGAGTTACTACTTCAGAATTATACTTTCTCTTGATATTTATTATAGTTTATTTTATTTTATTTTTATTTTATTTTTTTCTTGAGACGGCGTCTCACTCTGTCACCCAGGCTGGAGGGCAATGGCATAATCTTGGCTCACTGCAACCTCCACTTCCCAGGTTCAAGCGATTATCCTTCCTCAGCCTCCTGAGTAGCTGGGACTACAGGTGCCTGCCACCATGCCCAGCTAATTTTTACACTTTTAATATAGGCAGGGTTTCACCATATGGTCTCGATCTCTTGACGTTGTGATCTGCCCACCTTGGCCTCCCAAAGTGCTGGGATGACAGGCATGAGCCACCATGCCTGGCCTTCTCTTGATATTTAAACTTTTAAGTCAGTCCAGAGAAATACAATAAATGTCAACAGTAAGTATGATGTTGAGGCAGAAGTAGGACCAAACTTTTTCATATGTTATTCAGTTGATAACAATATGACCTGGGTAGTAATTTCCTATGTGTCTACTTATACACAAATACAAAAAAGTAAAACAGAGATACTGCTAAATAAAGGATACATTAAGTTCTTAATAGTAACTCAATAAACTGGAACATTGTCAAAAAGCAACTAGTGAACTTTTTCAGTGTTTTTTTCTATTATCCAATAAGTGAATTATTCTATTCCTTTCCAATTTCCCAAGCACTTTTTGTCCCAATCACCATTTCTGTGTTTGAAGAAAAAGTAACAAATCAAGTCACAAAACTAAACAAGCAAAAAAACAAAACACAACTACAGTATCTGCAAAAGTTTTGTAGAAGACTGAAACTGTTGAGTATAAGCATCTCGTATTCTATTATCATTAGTTAACTGAAGAGTTTGTTAAAGACATACATTTCATTAAAAAAGTTAGTTTGAGGTTATTGACCATTATGTACCATTCCTAAGTATTAGTAATCAAATTCATGACAATAAAGAGCTATCTAACAAGAAAAATTAGTGACTACCAGCACCATCAACAAGACTTTGTCTTTACAATTCATTACCACTCACCATGCATTGTAATGTCTAGGATTGACTCTGGTAGCATTTCAAAAACAAGCTAACGCTTTGTCCAATTCTTCAGTTAAGACAAACTCTCGCCCTAATAAAGTATAGGCATAAGCATAATTTGGATCCACTTGGATAGCTCTCTGGAAGAATTTAATTGCAATATCATGTTCCCGTTGCAGACTGAAACAGTTCCCTGCAGCACACCATGCCTCTGGTGAATTTTTATCCATGTCTGTTAAGTCTTTTGACAGAAATGAAAGAGCGACATCTTTTTGAAGATGCCAAAGTGTTGTAGAGTAGATTTCCATGCCTTCAACTCTACAATTCTCAATCCTTCTAACCTCTGAGAATATTCTTTCAGCTAGCATGTACTCTGAAATTTCAAAATAGGACCTTCCAATTTGGCACAGTACCCAACCAGTATTGTAGTGGTGAGAAGGTAGATGGCTCAAAATATTTATAGCTTCTTTGCAGTGGTATGAACATAAAGCTAAATAACCTTTCCCCCTTTCATGAAGAAGGCTCAACAAGCCTTCTGCTGCTGCTTTTTGTAGATTAAAAGCCTGAATCTGAGGTGTGATTGTGGATATTTCCTCTTCTGAATTGATGGAAGAGTCAAATTTTGTAATTTCCAGGTTGTCATTTATATTAGATTGAGTTATTCCTCCTTTATTAGTTTTACTTTTTGTTTTTCTGTTTGGGATTTTAGGTGGAAACTTCATTTTTAATTTCTTCCTATTCTCCTTGGTTGTGGAACTGTCTCTAGTAAAGAGTCATGAACTTCTTCGATGCAGTGCATTTGGGGGAGATGTCATAGTGGGGCTCATTACCTGAGGTGTTGTAGTTATTTATGGACCAGAACTTTCTGTTAGTGAAAGAATTGGAGTTACCTCTCGGCTATTTCCACTCTGCGAGAAGACAGACTTTGCTCCAGTTTGGCCAATTCTGGCAACAGACTTTTTTGAAGGGGCTCCAGTGTATGGCACATCAATTACAGAAGGTGTATTAGTGTAGTTTTGTAAATAAGATCCATCTCCAGGACTTGGGGTTTCTAATGGCAAAATCCCAAAACTTGGGGTAAATGGACTAAACGCTGCTGGTCCTGTTAACAAACTTCGACCAGTTTTTGGTTTATTTTGAACCTGTTTAGATAATATGGAAGTTCCTGTTCCCAGTGGGACAGTTTCAGGTGAAATTACAGCTGAATCAATAAAAGACACTGGGGAATCTGTATTCAAGGAGTACTTTGAATTGGAAGATTCTAAATTGACTCTGTTTAATTCAGTTGTGTCCTGGGGTGTTTCCATAAGAATGGTCTCAGGCTGTCTGTGACATAAACTGTGATTAGGTACTTGTGTTGTGCAAGAGTTGGGCAGACAGTTGCTAAAGTCCTGTAAAGATGTGAATTTAAATATTTGGTCGGGATCTGGCTTTTCACCTATTTCACATAATGATTCAAAGGGATATTAGAGGAAATGATTTAAACTAAGTCTCTTTTGGTAATATTCTTATCCTTTAGCAAGCCGATCTGTCTTGCAATATACACGTCCCAACAATGGAAGGGGAAAGCAAACTGAATGACCAAACTCAGTAACAATATCATCATGGCTTTTCTGCTTATTAAACACTCCACCAGATAAGATTTGTTCCCAGTCTGCAAGCTTACTGAGATCAACACAACATTTTGCAAGCAGGTATTTGCATTGTGCTGTAGGACAACTGTGTCTTTTCAAGAGTCTATATGCTTTATAGGCCTTTTCTGGCAGGTAAGAACAGGTCGCCATTAAAAACAAGGCTTCTTCTGAAAGTACTTCTGCATAAAGTCGTTCTGTGAGGAAAACCCCATCTCGGTAAGCATAGTGGTCTAGTTCTTGCCATATAGCAGCCTGGACGGGTTCCTGCAGCAGTGTCATCCTCGAGGCAGAGGCCCAATTTCTGCAGTGCCTCAGGAAACTCCCACCCCACCCACCACCCTCCCCCCTGTAGCGGCTCCGTCCCGGCCAGCCTCGGCTCATTTAAATTCAACAGTTACCGGGGGATGGGGGTGGCCTAGCCAGAATGACTTCTTCATCCTGCCGACTCTGGAAAGCCCAGCCCCTTGTGATCCATTGCAAAGCGAATATCACCTCATGTTTGGGAAACAGATCCACTCCCAAGTTCAGTGGAGGGATGTGGCATGTAGGACGAAGGACTCTCTTCCCTCTGATTTGCTCTGCACAGCGGGGCCTAGGGCTGGAGTCCTCTCTGTGAGGACCACTGACTCCCTCTACCTTGGGTTCCATTGGCCCCACCCTGGGACATGGGCCTTGGCAGATTCTGGCCCTTTCTGGCCTTTAAGTTGCTGTCAGAAACCCCATCTCCTGTTCGGATGCCCCGAATAACTGTGGCTCATGCCTCTCTGGAAACATTGGAAATCTCTCCTCTACACATGGTCACCTAAAACCCCAGGAGCTCGGGACACACGTCTGCCATCCACCTCACTGCTTTCGGGAGAGAATGCTGAGAGTCTCTTGCCAACTCTCTCTTCACTTGAGTTCTTCATGGGTGTGTGGTTAAGACGTAGTGAGACCAGATGTATTAACTCAGGCCGGGTTCTGGTGTCTCACACCTTTAACCCCAACACTTTGGGAGGCCGAGGCTGTAGGATCCCTTGAGGAATAGCCTAACCCTGGGGAAGTTGAGGCTGCAGTGTGTGAGCCATAATGGTGTAATTTGGATCCAGCAGTTTTCTAAAATGTCATTTTGTAGAATCTGCAAAGAGATATTTCTGAGCCCATTGAGGCCTACAGTGAAAAGGGAAATATTTTCAAATAAAAAGAAAACAGAAGCTTTCTGAGAAACTTCTTTTTGATGCGTGTATTCATTTCAAAGTGTTGAAACTTTTTTTTATTGAGCAGTTTGGAAACGGTCTTTTTGTAAAATCTGCAAAGGGATATTTCTTAGCCATTTGAGACCTAAGGTGAAAAAGAGATATCTTCACATAAAAACTAGACAGAAGCATTCTGAGAAAGTTCTTTCTGATGTGTGCATTCATCTCACAGATTTGAACCTTTCTTTTGTTTGAGCAGTTTGGAAACAGTCTTTTTTTAAAATATGCAAATGGATATTTGTGAGCCCTTCACAGCCTATGATGAAACAGGAAATACCTTGACATAAAAACTAGACAGAATCTTTCTGAGAAAATGCTTTGCAATGTGTGCTTTCATCTCACAGAGTTGAACTTTTCTTTTGATTGAGCAGCTTCAAAACTGTCTTTTTGTAGAATCCACAAATGGATATTTGCAGCGATTTTAGGCCTATGGTGAAAACGGAAATATTTTCACAAAAACACTAAAAAGAAGCTTTCTGAGAATCTTCTTTGTGATGCCTGGATTCATATCACAGAGAAGAACCTTTCTTTTGATTGAGCAGATTGGAAACAGTATTTTTGTACAATCTGCAAATGGATATTTCTGAGCCGTTTGATGCCTGTAGTGAAAAAGAATTATCTTCACATAAAAACTAGACAGAATCATTCCGAGAAACTTCTTCCTTATGTCTGCATTCATCTCACACAGTTGAACCTTTCTTTTCATGGAGCAGTTTGGAAATAGCCTTTTTGTAGTATCTGCAGAGTGATATTTGTGAATGGTTTAAGGACTATGGTGAAAAAGGAAATATCTTCACATAAAAACTAGACAGAAGCATTCTGAGAAACTTCTTTTTTATGTGTTCATTCATCTCACACAGATGAATCTTTCTTTTCATTGAGCAGTATGGAAAGAGTCTTTTGGTTCAATCTGCAAAGGGATATTTCTGAGCAGTTTGAGGCCTATGGTGAAAAAGTAATATCTTCTCATAAAAACTAGACAGAAGCATTCTGAGAAACTACTTTTTTATGTGTGCATTCACCTCACAGGGTTGAAACTTTCATTTTATTGAGAAGTTCAGAAACACTCTTTTTGTAGAATCTGAAAGGGATACTTTTGAGTCCATTGAGGCCTGTGGTGAAATAGGAAATATCGTTACATAAAAACTAGGCAGAAGCTTTCTGAGAAACTTCTTTGTGATGTGTGCTTTCATCTCACAGAGTTGAACCTTTGTTTTGATAGAGCAGCTTGGAAACAGTCTTTTTGTGGAATCTGCAAATGGATGTTTGGAGTGATTTGAAGCCTACGGTGAAAAAAGGAAATATCTTCACATTAAAATTAGACAGAAGCATTCTGAGAAACTTCTTTGTGATGCGTGCATTCATCTCATGTTGCTGAGCCTATCTTTTGATTTAGCAAATTGGAAACAGTCCTTTTGTTGTATCTGCAGGGGGATATTTGTGAACGGTTTGAGGCCTATGGTGAAAAAGGAAATACCTTCACATACAAAGTAGACAGAAGCATTCTGCGAAACTTCTCTGTGACGTGTGCATTCAACTCACAGAGGTGAACATTTCTTTAGTTTGAGCAGTTTGGAAACACTTCTTTTTTAGAATCTGCAAAGGGATATTTCTGAGCCCATTGAGGCCTAGGATGAAAAAGAAATATCTTCACATAAAGCTGGATAGATGCATTCTAAGAAACTTCTTTGTGATCTGTCCATTCATCTCACAGAGCTGAACCTTTCTTTGGATTGGGCAGTTTGGAAACAGTCTTTTTGAAGAATCTGCAAAAAATATTTTTGAGCTCTTTATGGCCTATGGTGAAATAGGAAATATCTTCACATAAAAACTAGACAGAAGCTTTCTGAGAAACTACTTTGTGATGTGTGCTTTCATCTCACAGAGTTGAAACTTTCTTTTGAATGAGCAGTTTGGAAACACTCTTTTTGTAGAGTCTGTAAATGGATATTTGGAGCACTTTGAGGCCCATGGTGAAAAAGGAAATATCTTCACATAAAAACCAGACAGGAGCATTCTGAGAAACTTCTTTGTGATGGGTGTATTCATCTCACAGAGTTGAACATTTCTTTGGATGCAGCAGTTTGGAAACAGTCTTTTTGTAGTATCTGCCGAGGGATATTCATGAGCAGTTTATGACCTATGGTTAAAAAGGTTATATCTTCACAAAAATAAACTCGACAGATCCGTTGTGAGAAACTTCTTTGAGATGTATGCATTCAACTCACAGAGTTGAACCTTTCCTTGGATTAAGCAGTTTTCTAAACAGTCCTTTTGTAGAATCTGCAAAGGGATATTTCTGAGCCCATTGAGGCCTATGGTGAAAAAAGGATATATCTTCACATGAATGCTAAACAGAAGCTTTCTGAGAAACTTCTTTGTGATGTGTGCATTCATCTCACAGTGTTGAAACTTTCTTTTGATGGAGCAGTTTGGAAACAGTCTTTTTGTACAAGCTGCAAAGGGATATTTCTGAGCCATTTGAGGCCTATGGTGAAAGAGAAATATCTTCACATAAAAACTAGACAAAAATATTCTGAGAAATTTCTTTGTGATGTGTGCATTCATCACACATATTTGAACCTCTCTTTTGATTGAGCAGTTTGGAAACAGTCTTTTTTTAGTATATGCAAAAGGATATTTGTGAGCCTTATCAGGCCTACGGTGAAATAGGGAAAATCTTCAAATAAAAACTGGACAGAAGCTTTCTGAGAAACTTATTTGTCATGTGTGCCTTCATCTCACAGAGTTGAACTTTTCTTTTGATTGAGCAAGTTGGAAACAGTCTTTTTGTAGAATCTGCAAATGGATATTTGCAACGTTTTATGCCTATGGTGAACAGGAAATATTTTCACATAAAAACTAGACAGAAGCATGCTGAGAAACTTCTTTGTGATGTGTGCATTCATGTCACAGGGTTGAAACTTTCCTTGGATTAAGCAGTTTGGAAAGAGTCCTTTTGTAGAATCTGCAAGGGGATATTTGTGAGCCCATTGAGGCCTATGGTGAAATAGGAAATGTCTTCACATAAAAACTAGACAAAAGCTTTCTGAAAATCTTCTTCGTACTGTGTGCTTTCATCTCAAAGAGTTGAACCTCTCTTTTGATTGAGCAGTTTGGAAACACTCTTTTTGTAGAATCTGCAAAGGGATATTTGGAGTGCTTTGAGGCCTATGGTGAAAAAGGAAATATCTGCACATAAAAACTAGACAGAAACTTCTGAGAAACTTCTTTGTGATGCGTGCTTTCATCTCAGATTTGAACCTTCCTTTTCATTGAGCAGTTTGGCAACAAGTCATTTTGTAGAATCTGCAAAGGGATATTTGTGAGCAGTTTGAGGCCTATGGTGAGAAAGTAAATATCTTCACATAATACCTAAACAGAAGTATTTTGAGAAAACTCTTTGTGATGTTTGCATTCATCTCACTGAGTTGAAACTTTCTGTTCATTGAGCAGTGTGGAAATATACTTTTTGTGCAATCTGCAAAGGAATATCTGTTTGCGGTTTGAGACCTATGGTGAAAAAGTAATATCTTCACATAAAAACAAGACAGAAGCTTTCTGAGAAACTAATTTTTTATGAGTGCATTCATCTCACAGAATTGAACCTTTCCTTTGATGAAGCAGTTCGGAAAGAGTTTTTTGTAGAATCTGAAAAGAGATAGTTGTGATCCCTTTGAGGCCTAATGTGAAATAGGAAATATCTTCACATAAATACTAGACAGAAACTTTCTGAGAAACTTCTTTGTGATGTCGGCTTTCATCTCAAAGATTTGAACCTTTATTTTGATTGAGCAGTTTGGAAGCACTCTTTTTCTAGTATCTGCAGAGGGCTATTAATGAGCAGACTGAGGCCTATAGTGAAAAAGGAAATGGCTTCTCAAAAAAACTAGACAGAAGCGTTATGAGAGACTTCTATGTAATGTGTGCATTCATCTCACCAAGTTAAATTTTTCTTTTGATTGAGCTGTTTGGAAACACTCTTTTTTGTAGCATCTGCAATGGTATACTTCTGAGCCTTTTGAGGCCTATTTTGAAATATGAAATATCTTCACATATAAAGTAGACAGAAGGTTTCTAAGAAACTACTTTGTGACGTGTGCTTTCACCTCACAGAGTTGAACCTTTCTTTTGATTGAGCAGACTGGAAACACTCTTTTTGTAGAATCTGAAAGTGGATATTTGGAGCACTTTGAGGCCCATGGTGAAAAAGGAAATATCTTCACAAAAAACTAAACAGAAGTTTTCTGAGAAACTTCTTTGGGGTGTGTGCATTCATCCCAAACATTTGAACCATTCTTTTGATTGCTATGGTGAAAAAGGAAACTTCTTCACATAAAACTATACAAAAGCATTCTGAGAAACTTCTTTGTGATGTGTACTTTCATCTCACAGAGTTTAACCTTTCTTTTCATTGTGCAGTTTGGAAACAGTCTTTTTGTAGAATCTGCAAAGGGATGTTTGTCAGCAGTTTGAGGCCTATGGTGAAAAAGGAAATACCTTCACATAAAAACCAGACAGAAGCTTTTTGAGAAACTTCTTTGTGATGTTTGCATTCATCTCCCAGAGTTGAATCTTCCTTTTCATTGAGCTGTTTAGAGACAGTCTTTTTGCACAATCTGTAAAGGGATATTTCTGAGTGATTTGAGGCCTATGGTGAAAAAGAAATATCTTCACATAAAAATCAGACAGAAGCATTCTGGGAAACTTCTCTGTGATGTGTGCATTCATCCTACAGATTTGAAACTTTCATTTCATTCATAGTTCGGAAAGAGTCTTTACATAGAATCTGCAAAGGGATATTTCTGAGCCCTTTGAGACCTATGATGAAATAGGAAATATCTTCACATAAAAACTAGACAGAAGATTTTGAGAAACTTCTTTGTGATGCTTGCAAACCTTCTTTTTGATTGAGCAGTTTGGAAACAGTCCTTTTGTAGAATCTGCAAAGGGATATTTCTGAGCCCTTTGAGTCCTATAGTGAAATAGAAAATTTCTTCACATAATAACTAGACAGAAGCATTCTGAGAAACTTCTTTGTGATGTGTGTTTTCATTTCACAGAGTTGAACGTTTGCTTTGATTGAGCAGTTTGGAAACACTCTTTTTGTAGAATCGGTAAATGGATATTTGGAGCGCTTTGAGGCATAAGGTGAAAAAGGAAGTATCTGTACCTAAAAACTAGACAGAAACTTTCTGAGAAACTTCTTTGTGATGCGTGCTTTCATCTCACAGATTTGAACATTTCTTTTCATTGAGCAGTTTGGGAACAAGTCACTGTATAGAATCTGCAAATGTATATTTGTGAGCAGTTTGATGCCTATGCTGAAAAAGTAAATATTCAGGTAAAAACCAGACAGAAGCTTTTAGAGATAACTTTTTGTGATGTTTGCATTCATATCAAAGAGTTGAACCTTTCTGTTCGTTGAAGAGTTTGGAAACATTCTTTTTGTGCAATCTGCAAAGGAATATTTCTGAGTGGTTTCAGGCCTGTGGTGATAAAGAAATATCTTCACATAAAAACTAGACAGAAGCATTCTGAGAAATTTCTTTTTTATCTGTGCATTCACCTCACAGAGTTGATCCTTTCTTTTCATTGAGCAGTTTGGAAACAGTCTTCTTGTAGTATCTGCAAAGGGATATTTGTGATCCCCTTTAGGCCTATGGAGAAATAGGAAATATCTTCACATAAATACTATACAGAATCTTTCTGAGAAACTTCTTTGTGATGTGTGCTTTCATCCTACACAGTTGAACCTTTCTTTTGATTGATCACTTTGGAAACAGTCTTTTTGAAGAGTCTACAAATGGATATTTGGGGAGCTTTGAAGCCTAAGGTCAAAAAGGAAATATATTCACATAAAAACTAGACAGAAGAATTTTGAGAAACTTCTTTGTGATGTGAGCTTTCATTTCAGAGAGTTGAATCTTTCTTTTGTTTGAGCAGTTTGGAAATAGTCTTTTTGTAAAATGTGCAAAGGGATATTTCTGAGCCATTTGAGGTCTATGGTGAAAACGAAATATCTGTACATAAAAAGTAGACAGAAGCATTCTGAAAAACTTCTTTGTGATGTGTCCATTAATGTCACAGAGGTGAACCTTTCTTTTGATTGAGCAGTTTGGAAACAGTCGTTTTGTAGAATCTGCAAAGAGATATTTGTGAGCTCTTTATGGCCTGTGATGAAATACGAAATATCTCCACATAAAAACTAGACAGAAGATTTCTGAGAAACTTCTTTGTGATGTGTGCTTTCTTCTCACAGTACTGAACGTTTCTTTTGATTGAGCAGTTTGGAAAGTCTTTTTGTGGAATCTGCTAATGGATATTTGGAGCTATTTGAGGCCCATGGTGAAAAAGGAAGAATCTTCACATAAAAACAAGACAGAAGATTTCTGAGAAACTTCTTTGTGATGTGTCAATTGATGTCACAGAATTCAACCTTTCTTTTGATTGAGCAGTTTGGAAACAGTCTTTTGTAGAAGCTGCAAAGGGAAATTTCTTAGCCTTTTGTGGCTTATGGTGAAAAAGAAATATCTTCACATAAAAACTAGAAAGAAGCTTTCTGAGAAACTTCTTTGTGATGTGCCCATTCATCTCACAGAGTTAAACCTTTCTTTTGATTTAGCAGTTTGGAACATTATTTTCTTAGAATCTGCAAATGGATATTTGTGAGCCCCTTATGGCCTATGTTGAAATATGAAACATCTTCACATAAAAACTAGATAGAAGCTTTCTGAGAAACTTCTTTGTGATGTGCACTTTTCTGTCACAGAGTTGAACCTTTCTTTTTATTGGGCGGTTTGGAAACAGTCTTTTTGTAGAATCTGCAAATGGATATTTGGAGCGTTTTGAGGCCTATAGTGAAAAAGGAAATATCTTCACATAAAAACTAGACAGTAGCTTTTTGGGAAAACTATTTGTGACATTTCCATTCATCTCTAATAGTTGACCATTTCTTTTCATTGAGAAGTTTGGAAACAATCTTTTTGTACAAACTGCAAAGGGATATTTCAGAGTGGTTTGAGGCCAATGGTGAAAAATAAATATCTTCACATGAAAACTAGACAGAAGCATTTTGAGAAACTTCTTTGTGATGTGTGCATTCATCTCACAAATTTGAACGTGTCTTTTGATTTAACAATTTGGAGAAAGTCTCTTGGAAGTATAAGCGGAGTTAGATTTGTGAGCAGTTTAAGGCCTATTGTGCAAAAGGAAATACCTTCATATAAAAAGTAAACAGAAGCTTTCTGAGAAACTTCTTTGTGATGTGTGCTTTCATCTCACAAAGTTTCACCTTTCTTTTGATTGAGAAGTTTGGAAACATTCTTTTTGTAGAATCTGCAAATGGATATTTGGAACAATTTGAGTCCTATGGTGAAAAAGGGAAGATGTTCACATAAAAACTAGACAGAAGAATTCTGAGAAAGTTCTTTGTGATGAGTCCATTCATCTCACAGAGTTGAAACTTTCTTTGATGGACCAGTTTGGAAATAGTCTTTTTGTAGTATCTGCAGAGGGATATTTTTGAGTGGTTTAAAGACTATAGTGAAAAAGGAAATATTTTCACATAATAACTAGACAGAAGCATTTTGGGAAACTTCTTTGTGATGTGTGCATTCATCTCACAATGTTGAACGTTTCTTTTGATTTAGCAATTTGGAGAAAGTCTCTTGGAAGTATAAGCGGAGTTATATTTGTGAGCAGTTAAAGGCCTATGGTGCCAAAGGAAATACCTTCATATAAAAAGTAGACAGAAGCTTTCTGAGAAACTTCTTTGTGATGTGTGCTTTCGTCTCACAGAATTGCGCCTATCTTTTGATTGAGCAGTTTGGAAACATTCTTTTTGTAGGATCTGCAAATGGATATTTGGAGCAATTTGAGTCCTATGGTGAAAAATGAAATATGTTCACATAAAAACTAGACAGAAGAATTCTGAAAAACTTCTTTGTGATGAGTCCATTCATCTCACAGAGTTGAAACTTTCTTTGATGGACTAGTTTGGAAATAGTCTTTTTGTAGTATCTGCAGAGGGATATTTTTGAGCGGTTTAAAGACTATGGTGAAAAAGGAAATATCTTCGCATAATAACTAGACAGAAGTATTCTGAGAAACTTCTTTGTGATGTGTGCATTCATCTCACAGAGTTGAACCTTTCTTTTGATTGAGCACTTTGGAAACAGTCTTTTTGTAGAACATTCAAAGGAATATTTGTGAGCCCTTTACAGCCTCAGGTGAAATGGAAATATCTTCACATACAAACTAGAGAAAAGCTGTCTGAGTAACTTCTTTGTTATGTGTGCTTTCATCTCAGAGAGTTAAAAATTTTTTTTGATTGATCTGTTTGGAAACAGTCTTTTTGTAGAATCTGCAAATGGATATTTGGATCACTTTGAGGCCTATGTTGAGAAAGGAAATATCTTCACATAAAAAAAAGACAGAAGATTTCTGAGAAACTTCTTTGTTATATGTGCATTCATCTCACAGGATTGAACCTTTCTTTTGATTTAGCAGTTTAGAAACAGTCTTTTTGTAGAATCTACAAAGGGATTTTTCTGAACGGTTTTATGCCTATGTTGAAAAAGAAATATCTTCACATAAAAACTAGACAGAAGCATTATGAGAAATTAATTTATTATTTGTGCATTCATCTCACAGAGTTGAAACTTTCTTTTCATGGAGCAGTTCGAAAACTGTCTTTTTGTAGAGTCTGCAAAGGGATATTTGTGAGCCCTTTGAGGCTTATATTGAAATAGAAAATATCCTCACAAAACAAGTAGACAGAAGCATTATGGGAAACTTCTTTGTGATGTGTGCTTTCATCTCTCAGATTTCAGTCTTTCTTTTCATTGAACAGTTTGGAAACTCTCTTTTTGTAGATTCTGCAAAAGGATATTTGGAGGGCTTTGAGGCCTATGGTGAAAAAGGAAATATTTTCACTTAAAAACTAAACAGAAGCTTTCTGAAAAACTTCTTTGTGATGTGCATATTCATGTCACAGAGTTGAACCTTTCTTTTCATTGAGCAGTTTGGAAACCATCTTTTCATACAATCTGCAAAGGGATATTTCTGAGTGGTTTTAGGTCTATGGTGAAAAAGAAATATCTTAGCATAAAAACTACACAGAGGCATTCTGAGAAACTTCTTTTTCATGTGTGCATTCATCTCCCAGAGTTGAACATTTCTTTTCATTGAGAAGTTCAGAAACAGTCTTTCTGTAGAATCAGTGAAAGGATATATGTGAGCCCATTGAGGGCCATGGTGAAATAGGAAATATCTTCACAGAAAAACTAGACAGAAGCTTTCTGAGAAACTGCATTGTGATGCATCCATTAATCTCATACAGTTGAAATTTTCTTTTGGTGGAGCAGTTTGGAAAGAGTCCTTTTGTAGATTCTGTAAAGGGATATTTGTTATCCCTTTATGGCCTAAGGTGAAATAGGAAATATCTTCCCATGAAAACTAGACAGAAGCTTTCTGAGAAACTTATTTGTGATGTGTGATTTCGCCTCACAGAGTTGAAATTTTCCTTTGTTAGAGCAGTTTGGAAAGAGGCCTTTTGTAGGATCTGCAAAGAGATATTTTTGAGCCCACTGAAGCGTATGGTGATAAAGGAAATATCTTCACATTAAAACTAGAAAGACACCATCTGAGAAACTTGTTTGTGATGTGCACTTTCATTTCACGTGTTGAATGTTTCCTTTGATTGAGCAGTTTGGAAAGAATCTCTTTGGACAATCTGCAAAGGCATATTTCTTAGCCCATTGAGACCTATGTTGAAATATGAAATATCTTCACATAAAAACTAGACAGAAGCTTTCTGAGAAACTTCTTTTTGATGAGTGCTTTCACCTTGCAGAGTTGAACATTTCTTTTGATTGAGCAGTTTGGAAACAGTCTTTTTGTAGTATCTGCAGAGGGATATTTGTGAGCAGTTTAAGGCCTATGATGAAAAAGGAAATATTTTCACATAAAAATTAGACATAAGCATTCTGAGAAACTGCTTTGTGATGTTTGCATTCATCTCACAGAGTTTAATCTTTCTTTTGATTGAGCAGTTTGGAAACACTCTTTTTGCAGAATCTGCAAATGGATATTTGGAGTGCTTTGAGGTCTATGGTGAAAAAGGAAATATCCTCACATAAAAACTAAACAGAAGCGTTCTGAGAAATGTCTTTGTGATGTGTGCATTCATCTCGGTGTTGAACCTTTGTTTTGACTGAGCAGTTAGGAAACTGTCTTTTTGTACAATCTGAAACGGGATATTTCTGAGTGGTTTGAAGCCTAAGGTGAAAAAGAAATGTCGTCACATAATAACTAAACAGATGAACTTTGAGAAACTTCTTTGTGATGTGTCCATTCCTTGCACAGAGTTGAACCTTTCTTTTCATTGATCAGTTTGGAAACTGTCTTACTGTAGAATCCGCAAACGGGTATTTGTCAGCCCTTTGAGGCCTAAGGTGAAATAGGAAATATCTTCACATAAAAGCTAGACAGATCATTCTGAGAAACTTCCTTATGATGTGTGCTTTCTTCTCACAGAGTAGAAGCTTTCTTTTTATTGAGCAGATTGGAAACAGTCTTCTTGTAGTATCTGCAGTGGGATATATCTGAGCATTTTGAGGCCTATGGAGATAAAGAAATATCTTCACATAAAAAATAGACAGAAGCATTCTGAGAAACTTATTTCTGATGTGTGTATTAATCTCACAGAGTAGAACCTTATGAATGCACAATTCAGAAACAGTCTTTTTGTACTATCTGCAGAGGGATATTTGTGTGCGGTTTGCAGCCTATGGTGAAAAAGAAAATATCTTCACAGAAAACTAGACAGAAGCATTCTGAGAAACTTCCTTATGACGTGTGCTTTCTTCTCACAGAGTAGAAGCTTTCTTTTGATTGATCAGTTTGGAAGCAGTCTTTTTGTAGAATGTGCAAAGGGATATTTTTGAGCCCTTTGAGGCCTATGGTGAAAAAGGAAATATCTTCATACGAAAACTAGACAGAAGCATTCTGAGAAACTTCGTCGTGTTGTGTGCTTTTGTCTCACCGAGTTGAACCTTTCTTTTCATTGAGCAGTTTGCAAACAGTCTTTTTGTAGAATCTGCAAAGGGATATTTGTGAGCAGTTTGAGGCCTATGGTGAAAAAGGTAATATCTTCACATAAAAGCTAGACCAAGGCATTCTGAGAAACTTCTTTGTAATGTTTTCATTCACGTCACAGAATTGAAGTTTCTTTTCATTGAGCAGTTTGGAAACAGTCTCTTTGTGTGATCTGCAAAGGGATATTTCTGAGTGGTTTGAAGCCTATGCTAAAAAAGAAATATCTTCACATAAAAACCAGACAGAAGCATTCTGAGAGTCTCCTTTGTGATGTGTGCATTCATCTTACAGATTTAAACATTTCTTTTGACTGAGGAGTTTGGAAAAAGTCTTTTTGTATAATCTGCAAAGGGATGTTTGTGAGCCGTTTGATGCCTATGGTGAAAATGGAACTATCTTCACATAAAAACTAGACACATATTTCTGAGAAACTTCTTTGTGATGTGTACTTTCATCTCATAGAGTTGAAACTTTCTTTTGATTGAGCAGTTTGGAAAAAGTCTTTTAGTAGAATGTGCAATTGGATATTTGGAGCGCTTTGAGGCCTATGGTGAACAAGGAAATATCTTCACATAAAAACTAGACAGAATCTTTCTGAGAACCTTGTTTGTGATGTGTGCATTCATCACAAAGAGCTGAATATTTCTTTTGATTGAGCAGTTTGTAAACGTCTTTTTAAAGATTCTGCCAAAGGATATTTGTGAGCCCTTTCAGGCTTATGGTGAAAAAGGAAATATCCACTAATAAAATCTGGAAAGAATCTTTCTGTGACACTTCTTTGTGATGTGTGCATTCAACTCACAGAGTTGAACCATTATTTTCATTGAGCAGTTTGGAAACAGTCTTTTTGTAGAATCTCCAAAGGGATATTTTTAAGTGATTTATGGCTTAAAGTGAAAAAGGGAATATCAACAAATAAAATCTAGACAGAAGCTTACTGAGACACTTTTTTGTGATGTGAGCATTCATCTCACAGAGTTGAAACTTTCTTTTGATTGAGCAGTTTGTAAATTGTCTTTCTGTAGAATCTGCAAAGGGATATTTTTAAGCAGTTTATGGCTTATGGTGAAAAAGGAAATATCCACAAATAAAATCTAGACAGAAGATTTCTGAGACACTTTTTTTTGATGTGAGCATTCATATCACAGTGTTGAAACTTTCTTTTGATTGATCAGTTTGTAAAGTGTCTTTTTGGAAAATCTGCAAAGGGATATTTGTGAGCGGTTTGAGGCCTAAGGTGAGAAAGTAAATATATTCAGGTAAGAACTAGACAGAATCATTCTGAGAAACTTCTTTGTGATGTCAGCATGCATCTCACAGTTTGGAACTGATCTTTTGACTGAGCAGTTAGGAAACAGTCTTTTTGTAAAATCTGCAATGGGACATTTGTGAAAGCTTTGAGGCTAATGGTGAAAAAGGAAATACATTCACATAAAACTAGACAGAAGTTTTCTGAGAAACCTCTATTTGATGTGTGCATTCATCTCAAGAGTTGAACCTTTCTTTTAATTGAGCTGTTTGGAAAGAGTCTTTTGTAGATCTATAAATGGATATTTGTGAGTGGTTTGAGCCCTATGGTGAGAAGGGAAATGTCTACAAATACATACTAGAAAGAATCTTCCTGAGAAACTTCTTTGTGATGTCTGCATTCATCTCACGGAGTTGAACCTTTCTTTTGATTGAGCAGTTTGGAAACAGTCTTTTTGAAGAATCTTCAAAATGATATTTGTGAACGATATGAGGCTTATGTTGAAAAAGGAAATATCTTCACATAAAAAATAGATAGAAACTTTCTGAGAAGCTTTTTTGTGATGTGTGCATTCATCTCACAGATTTCAACATTGCTGTTGATTGAGCAGTTTGGAAACGGTCTTTTTGTAGATTCTGCAAAGGGATATTTGTGAGCAGATTGAGGCTTATGGTGATAAAGGAAATATCTACAAATAAAATCTACACAGAAACTTTCTGAGAAACTTCTTTGTCATGTGTGCATTAATTTCACAGAGTTGAACTTTTGTTTTGATTGAGCAGTTTGGAAACCATCTTTTTGGAGCACCTCCAAAGGGATATTTCTGAGTGTCTTAAGGCATATGGTGAAAAAGTAAATATATTCACATAAAAACTAGACAGAATATTTCTGAGAAACTTCTTTGTGATGTGTGCCTTCCTGTCACAGAGTTGAACCATTCTCTTAATTGAGCAGTTTGGAAACAGTCTTTTTGTAGAATCTGCAAAGGGATATTTGTGAGTGATAGGAGGCCTATGGTGACAACGGAAATATCTTCACATAAAAACCAGACAGAAGATTTCTGAGAAACCTCTTTGTGATGTGTGCATTCATCTCTCAGAGTTGAACCTTTCTAATCATTGAGCAGTTTGGAAACACACTTTTTGTAGAATCTGAAAACTGATATTTCTGAAGGCTTTGAAGCTTATGGTGAAAAAGGAAATATCATCCCATAACAACTAGACAGAAGCTTTCTGAGAAACTTCTTTGTGATGTGTGCATTTACCTCACAGATATTAACCTGCCTTTTGATTGAGAAGTTTGGAAACCATCTTCTTGTAGAATCTGCAAAGAGACATTTGAGAGAGCTTTGAGGTCTATGGTGAAAAAGGAAATATCTTCACATAAAAACTAGATAGAAGCTTTCAGAGAAACTTTTTTGTCATGTGTTCATTCTTCTCACCGAGTTGAACATTCTTTTGATAGAACAGTTTGGAAACAATCTTTTTGTAGAATCTGCAAGTGGATATTTTGAGCGTGTTGGGGCCTATGGTGGAAAAGGAAATATCTTCATATAAAAACTAGAGAGAAGATTTCTGAGAAACTTCTTTGTGATGTGTGCATTCAATTCACAGAGTTGAACCTTTCTTTGATTGAGCAATTTGGAAACAGTCTATTTGTAGAATCTGCAAAGTGATATTTGTGAACACTTTGATGCTTACAGTGAAAAAGGAAATATCTTCAAGTAAAAAATAGACAGAAGGTTTCTGATAAACTTCTTGGTGATATATATGCATTCATCAAACAGAGTTTTACCTTTCTTTTGATTGGGCAGTTTGTAAACAGTCTTTTTGAAGTATCTGCAAAAGTATATTTGTGGGCAGTTTGAGGCCCATGGTGAGAAAAGAAATATATTCACAGAAAAGTTGACAGAAGCTTTCTGACAAACTTCTTTGAGATGTGTGCATTTGTCTCACAGAGTTGAACCTTTCTTTTGATTGAGAAGTTTTGAATCAATCTTTTTGTAGGATCTGCAAAGGGATATTTGCAATTCATTTTTGGCCTACGGTGAAAAAGGAAATGTCTTCACATAAAAACTAGACAAAAGTATTCTAAGAAACTTCTTTGTAATGTGTGCATTCATCTCACAGAGTGGAACCTTTCTTCTGATTGAGCAGTTTGGAAGCAGGCTTTTTGAATAATCTGCAGAGGTATATATGTAGGAGGTTTGACATCTATGGTGAAAAATGAAATGTCTTCACATAAAAACTAGACAGGATCTTTCTGAGAAACTTCTTTGTGATGTGTGCGTTCATCCCACAGAGTTGAAACTTTCTTTTGATTGAGCAGTTGGTAAACAGTCTTTTTGTACATTCTGCCAAAGGATTTTTGTGAGCCCTTTCAGGCTTATTGTGAAAAAGGAAATATCCACTAATAAAATCTGGACAGAATCTTTCTGTGAAACTTCTTTGTGATGGGTGCATTCATCTCATGGGTTTGAACCTTTCTTTTGATTGAGCATTTTGGAAATAGTCTTTTGGTAGAATCTGCAAAGTGATATTTCTAGGCGCTTTGAGGCATATGGTGAAAAAGGAAATATATGCACATGAAAAATAAACAGAGTCTTTCTGAGAAACTTCTTTGGTGTGTATGCATTCATCTCACGGATTCGAAGCTTCCTTTTGATTCAGAATTTTGGGAGCAGTCTTTTTATAGAATCTGCACAGGTATATTTGTGAAAATGTTGGGGCATATGGTGAAAAAGGTAATGTATACCCAAAAAAAGTATAGAGAAGCATTCTGAGAAACTTCTTTGTGATGTGTGCATTCATCTCACAGAGTTGAACCTGTCTTTTGATTGAGCTGTTTGGAAACGTCTCTTTGGAGAATCTGAAAAAATATATCTGTGAGCAGTTTGAGGCCTAAGGTGAAAAAGGAAATATCCACAAATAAAAGCTAGAAAGAAGCTTTCTGTGAAACTTCTTTGTGCTGTGTGCATTCATCTCACAGGGTTGAACCTTTGTTTTGATTGAGCAGTTTGCGAGCTTTTTGTATAATCTGCAAAGTGGTATTTGTGAACAATTTGAGTTTTATGGTGAAAAAAGAAACATCCTCACAAAAAAACTAGACAGAAATTTTCTGAGAAACTTCTTTGTGATGTGTGCATTCATCTCACAGAGTTGAAGCTTCCTTTTGATTGATCCATTTGGGAGCATTCTTTTTGTAGAATCTGCATAGTGATATTTTTGAACCCTTTGAGGCCTATGGTGAAAAAGGAAATATCTTCATATAAAAACTAGACAGAAGCATTCTGAGAAACTTCGTCGTGTTGTGTGCTTTCGTCTCACTGAGTTGAACCTTTCTTTTCATTGAGTAGTTTGAAAACAGTCTTTATGTAGAATCTGCACAGGGACATTTGTGAGCGATTTGAGGCCCATGGTGAAAAAGGAAATATCTTCACATAAAAACTAGACAGAAGGATTCTGAGAAACTTCTTTGGGATGTGTGCATTCAGCTCACAGTGCGGAACCCCTCTTTAGATTGAGCAGGTTGGAAACAGTGTTTCTATAGAATCTGCAAAGGGATATCTGTGAGACCTTTGAGGCCTATGGTGAAAAACGAAATAGCCACAAATAATATCTAGACAGAAGCTCTCTGAGAAACTTCCTTGTGATGTGTGCATTCATCTCACAGAGTTGAATCTTCCTTTTGATTGAGTAGTTTGGAAACAGTCTTTTGTAGAATCTGCATAGGGATATTTGTGAGCCCATTGAGGCCTATGTTGAAAAAGGAATTATCTTCACATGAAAACTAGACAGAAGCTTTTTGAGAAACTTCTTTGTGATGTGTGTGTTCATCTCACAGAGTTGAACCTCTCTTTTGATTGAGTAGTTTGGAAAAAGACTTTTTTAGAATCTGCAAGGAATACTTGTGAGCAATTTGAAACCTATGGTGAAAAAGGAATTATCTACAAATAAAATCTAAACAGAAGCTTTCTGAGAAACTTCTTTGTGATGTGTGCATTCACCTCACATAGTTGACCTTTTGTTTTGATTGAGAAGTTTTTAAATAGTCTTTTTGTACAATCTGCAAAGAGATATCTGTGAATGCTTTCAGGCTTATGGTGGAAAAGGAAATATCTTCACCTAAACCTATAAAAAACTTTCTGAGAAACTTCCTTAGGATGTGTGCATTCATCTCACAGAGGTGAACATTTGTTTTGATTCACCAGTTCAAAAACAGTATTTTTGTGGAATCTGTAAGGAGACATTTTTGAGCTCTTTGAGGCCTATAGTGTAAAAGGAAATATCTCTACATAAAAACTACACAGAAGCTTTCAAAGAAACTTCTCTGAGATGTGTGCATTCATCTCACAGAGTTGAACCTTTGTTTTGATTGAGCAGTTTGGGAACAGTCTTTTTGTATAATCTGTAAAGGGATATTTGAAGGCGTTTTGAGGCATATGGTGAAAAAGGAAATACCTTCACATAAAAAGTAGACAGAAGCTATCTGAGAAACTTCCTTGTGATGTGTGCATTCATCTCACAGAGTTGAAATTTTCTTTTGACTTATCAGGGTGGAAACAGTCTTTTTGTAGAATGTGCAGAGGGATATTTATGAGTGGTTTGAGGTCTGCAGTGAAAAAGGAAATATTTTCACATAAAACCTAGAGAGAAGCATTCTGAGAAACTTCTTCATGATGTGCGCATTCGTCTCAGAGAGTTGAACCTTTCTTTTCATTGGGCAGTTTGGAAACCGTCTTTTTGTAGAATCTGCAAAGTGATATGTTTCAGTGGCTTGAGTCCTATGGTGAAAATGGAAATATTGAAAAATGAAACGTAGACAGCAGCTTTCTGAAAATCTTCTTTGTGATGCGTGCATTCCTCTCACAGGGTTGAAACTTTCTTTTGATTGAGCAGTTTGGAAACAGTCTTTTCATAGAACCTGCAAAGTGATATTTGTGAAGGCTTTGAGGCTTATGGTGAAAAAGGAAATATCTTCACATAAAAACTAGACTCATGTTTTCTGGGAAACTTCTTTGTGATGGGTGTATGCATCTCAAAGTGTTGAATCTATCTTTTGATTGAGCAGTTTGGAAACAGTCTTTTTGGAGAATCTGCAAAGGGATGTTTTTGAGTGGTTTGAGGCATGTGGTGAAAAAGGAAATATCTTCATATAAAAACTAGACAGAAGTATTCTGAGAAACCACTTTGCAATGTGTGCATTCATCTCACAGAGTTGAATTTTCTTTCATTGAGTAGTTTGGAAGCAGTCTTTTTGTAGAATATGCAAAGGGATATTTGTGAGCTTTTTGAGGCCTGTTGTGAAAAAGGAAATATCCACAAATAAATTCTAGACAGAACCTTCTGAGAAAATTCTTTGTGATGTGTGCATTCATCACACAGTGTTGAACCTTTCTTTTGATTGAGCAGTTTGGAAACAGTCCTTTTGTAGAATCTACAAAGGGTTATTTATGAGCAGTTTGAGGCCTATGGTGAAAAAAGGAGTATCGACAAACAAGAACTAGATAGAAACTTTCTGAGAAACTTCTCTGTGATGTGTGCATTCATCTCACAGAGTAGAAAGCTTTCTTTGATTGAGCAGTTTGGAAACAATCTTTTTGTAGAATCTGCAAAGGGAAGTATGTAGGTGATTTCAGGTCTATGGTGAAAATGGAAATATCTTCACATAAAAACTAGACAGAAGCTTTCTGAGAAAATTCTTTGTGATGTGCTCATTCATTTCACAGATTTGAAGTGTTCTCTTCATTGACCAGTTTGGATAGAGTCTCTTTGTAGAACCTGCTTTGTGATATTTGTGAGCTCTTTGAAGCCTTTGGTGAAAAAAGAAATATCTTCACACAAAAACTAGACAGAAGCTTTCTGAGATACTTCGTTGTGATGTGTGCATTCATCCCGAAGAGTTGAAACTGTCTTTGGATTGAGTAGTTTTGAAACAGTCCTTTTGTAGAATGTACAAAGGGATATTTGGGATCCCTTTTTGGTCTATGGTCAAAAAGGAAATGTCTACACATAAAAACTAGACAGAAGCATTCTACGAAACTTCTTTTTGATGTGTGCTTTCTTCTCACAGCTTTGAACCTTTCTTTAGATAGAGCAGGTTGGAAAATGTTTTTGTAGAATCTGCAAAGTGATAATTTGAATGCTTTGAGACTTATGGTGAAAAAGGAAATACCTTCAAATAAAAACTGGACAGAAGCTTTCTGAGAAACTTCTTTGTGATGTGTGCATTCATCTCAAAGAGTTGAAGCTTTGTTTTGGTTGAGCAGTTTGGGAACAGTCTTTTTGTAAATTCTGTAAAGGGACACTTGTGAGTACTTTGAGGCCTATATTGAAAAAGGGAACATCATCAAATAAAAACTAGACAGAAGCTTTCTGAGAAACTTCTTTGTGATGTGTGCATTCACCTCACAGAGTTGAACCTTTCTTTTGATTGAATAGTTTGGAAACACTCTTTTTGTAGAATCTGGAAAGGGTTATTTATGAGTGGTTTGAGGCCTATGGTGACAAGGGGAGTATCAACAAATAAAAAGTAGACAGAAACTTTCTGAGAAACTTCTCTGTGATGTGTGCATTCATCTCACAGAGTGGAAACTTTCTTTGAGCCGTTTGGAAACAGTCTTTTTGTAGAATCTGCAAAAGGATATATATAGGCAGTTTGAGGTCTATGGTGAAAACGGAAACCTCTTCACATAAAAACTAACTGCTCAATGGGAGGAAACTTTTACTTCTGTGTGATGAATGCACATGTCAGAAAGGAGTTACTCAGAAAATTTCTTTATACTATTTATGTGAAGATATTTCCTTTTTCACCATATGCCTCAACGTGCTCCCAGATATCCCTTTGCAAATTCTATGAAAAGAATGTTACCAAACTGCTCAATAAACAGAGTGGTTCAACACTGTGAGACGAATGTGCACATCACAAAGAAGTTTCTCAGAAAACCTCCTTCTCGTTTTTATGTGAAGATATTCCCCTTTTGAACATAGTCCTCAATGTGCTCCCAAATATACCTTTGCAGAATCTACAAAAAGACTTTCCAAACTGCTCAATCAAAAGAAAGTTTCAACTCTGTTAGATGAATGCACACATCAGAAAGTAGTTTCTCAGCAAGCTTCTCACTAGTTTTTATGTGAAGATAGTCCCTTTTTCAATGTGGGCCTCAAAGCACTCAAAAATATCCCTTTGTAGATTCTAGAATAACAGAGTTTACAAACTGCTCAATGAAAAGAAATGTTTACATCTGTGAGATGAATACACATATCTTAAAGCAGCTTCTCAGAATGCTTCTTTCTAGTTTTTATGTGAAGATAATTCTTTTTTCACCATAGGCCTCAATGCACTCCTAAATATCCCTTTGCAGTTTGTACAAAAAGACTGTTTTCAAACTGCTCAATCTGAAGAATGTTTCAACTCTGTGAGATGAATGCACACATCATGAAGAAGTTTCTCAGAAACTTTCTTTATAGTTTTGCTGTGAAGATATTTCATTTTTCACCATAGGCCTCACCTCAAAGCCCTCACAAATGTCCCTTTGCAGATACTACAAAAAGACTGTTTCCAAACCACTCAATAAAAGTAATTATTGAACACTGTGAGATGAATGCACACATCTCAAAGAAGTTTCTAAGAAACCTACAGTCTAGTTTTTATGTGAATATATTTCCTTTTTAACCATAGGCCTCAAAGCGCTCCAAATATCCATTTGCAGATTCTACAAAAAGACTGTTTCCAAACTGCTCAACCAAAACAAAGGTTTAACTCTGTGTGATGAATGCACACATCACAAGGAAGTTTCTCAGAATGCTTCTGTCTAGATTTTAAGTGAAGATACTTGCTTTTTCACCATTGGCCTCAAACTACTCAAAAATATCCCTTTACAGATTCTACAAAAATACTTTTACCAAATTGCTCAATCAAAACAAAGGTTCAACTCTGTGAGATGTATGCACACCACAAAGAGGTTTCTCAGAAAGCTTCTCTCTAGTTTTTATGTGAAGACATTTCCTTTTTCACCATAGGCCTCAAAAGGTTCACAAATATCCCTTTGCAAATTCTACAAAAAGACTCTTCACACACTGCTCAATCAAAAGAATGTTTCAACTCTGTGAGATGAATGCTCACATCACCAGAATGTTTCTCAGAAAGCTTCTGTGTACTTTTTATGTGAAAATATTTCCTTTTTTCACCATATGCTTCAAAGGGCTCATAAATATCCCTTTGGAGATTTTACAAGAAAAGAGTTTCAAATCTTCTCAATGAAAAGAAACAGAAACATCTGGGAGATGAGTGCACATATCACAAAGCAGTTTCTCAGAAACATTCTGTCTAGTTTTCATGTGAAGGTATTTCCTTTTTCACCACTGGATGCAAAGTGCTCAAAATTGTTCCTTTGCAGATTCTACAAAAAGTCTGTTTCCACACTGCTCACCAAAAGAAAGTTTCAACTCTGTGAGATGCATGCACATGTCAAAAAGAAGTTTCTCAGAAACCTTCTATTAAGTTTTTATGTGAATATTTTCTTTTTAACCATAGGCCTCAAAGCCGTCACAAATATCTCTTTGCAGATTCTGCAAAAAGACTGTTTCCAAACTGCTCAATAAAAAGAATTATTGAACTTTCTGAGATGAATGCACACACCTCAAAGAAGATTCTCAGAAACCTTCAGTCTACTTTTTATGTGAATATATTTCCTTTTTCACCATAGGCCTCAAAGTGCTCCAAATAGCCTTTTGCAGGTTCTACAAAGACTGTTTACAAACGGCTCAAAGAAAAGAAAGTTTCAAATCTGTGAGATGAATGCACACATCACTAAGAAGTTTCGCAGGAGGCTTCTGTCTATTTTTTATATGAAGACATTTCCTTTTTCACCATAGGCCTCCATCTGCTCACAAATATCCCTTAGCAGATTTTACAAGAACAGAATTTCCAGACTGATCAAAGAAAACAAATGTTTTCCTCTGTGAGATGAATGCACACATCACAAAACTCTTTCTCAGAAACCTTCTTTATACTTTTTATGTGATGATATTTATTTTTTCTCCCTAGGACTCAAAGTGCTCAAAAATATCCCTTTGCAGTTTCTACAAAACAATTGTTTCCAAACTGCTCAATCAAAAAAATAGTTCAACTCCATGAGATGAATGCATACATCACAAAGAATTTTATCAGAAACCTTCTTTATAGTTTTTATGTGGAGGTATTTCCTTTTTCACCATAAGCCTCAAAGTGCTCAGCAATATCCCTTTGCAGATTCTTCAAAAAGACGTCTTCCCAACTGCTCAACCAAATAAATGTTTGAACTCTGTGAGATGGATGCACACATTACAAAGAGGTTTCTCAGAAATCTTCTGTCCATTGTTTATGTGAAGATATTTCCTTTTTCACCATAGCACTCAAAGTCCTGAAAATTATCCCTTGCAGATTCTACAAAAACGCAGTTTCCAGAATGCTCAACCAAAATAATGGTTGAACTCTGTGAGATGATTGAACACATCACAAAGAAGCCACTAAGATAGGTTCTGTCTAGTTTTTATGTGAAGATATTTTCTTTTTCACCATAGGCCTCAAAGCACTCACTAATATCCCTTTGCAGATTCTACAAGAACAGTTTCCAGACTAATCAGAGAAAATAAACATTTACCTCTGTGAGGTCAATGCACACATCACAAAGCTGTTTCTAAGAAACCTTCTTTATACCTTTTATATGAATACATTTCCTTTTTTACCATTGGCCTCAAAATGCTCATAAATATCCCTTTGCAGATTCCACAAACAGATAGTTTCCATACTGCTCAATCAAAAGTAAGTTTCATCTTTGTGAGATGAATTCCCACATCACAAAGACGTTTCTCAGAAAGCCTCTCTCTAATTTTTATGTGAAGATATTTCTTTTTTCACCATAGGCCTCAAAGGACTCATAAATATAACTTTGCAGACTCTACAAGAACAGTTTCCAGACTGACCATAGAAAAGAAAAGTTTACCTCTGTGAGATGAATGCTTACATCGCAAAGCTGTTTCTGAGAAACCTTGTTTATACTTTTTATGTGAATATATTTCCTTTTTCACCACAAGCCTCAAAGCACTCATAAATATCCCTTTGCAGATTCTACAAAAAGACTGTTTTCAAACTGTTCAATCAAAAGAATGGTTGAGCTCTATGAGATGAGCGCACACATCACAAAGAAGTTTCTTGGGAAGCTTCTGTCTAGTTTTTATGTGAAGATATTTCCTATTTCATCATAAGCCTCAAAGCTGTCAAAAATATGCCTTTACGGATTCTACAAAAATACTGTATCCAAATTGCTCGATCCAATGAAAGGTTCAAATCTGTGAGATGAATGCACACATCACAAGAAGGTTTCTCAGAAAGCCTCTCTCTAATTTTTATGTTAAAATATTTCTTTTTTCACCATAGGCCTCAAAGGACTCATAAATATCCCTTTGCCTACTCTACAAGAACAGTTTCCAGACTGACCAGAGAAAAGAAAATTTTACCTCTGTGAGATGAATGCTTATATCACAAAGCTCTTTCTGAGAAACCTTGTTTATACTTTTTATGTGAATATATTTCCTTTTTCACCATAGGCCTCAAAGCACTCATAAATATCCCTTTGCAGATTCTACAAAAAGACTGTTTCCAAACTATTCAATCAAAAGAATGGTTGAGCTCTATGAGATGAATGCACACATCACAAAGAAATTTCTTGGGAAGCTTCTGTCTAGTTTTTATGTGAATATATTTCCTATTTCATCATAAGCCTCAAAGCTCTCAAAAATATGTCTTTACAGATTCTGCAAAAATACTCTATCCAAATTGCTCAATCCAATGAAAGATTCAAATCTGAGAGATTAATGCACACATAACAAGGAGGTTTCTCAGAGAACTTCTCTCTAGTTTTTATGTGAAAATATTTCCTTTTTCACCATAGGCATCAAAGCATCACAAATATCCTTTTGCAGATTCTACCAAAATACTGTTTACAAACTGCTCAATCAAAAGGATGTTTCAATTCTGTGAGATGAATTCTCGCATCTCCAAGATGTTTCACAGAAAGCTTCTGTCCAGTTTTTACATGAAGATAATTCCTTTTTCACCATAGGCCTCAAAGCGCTGACAAATACACCTTTGCAGATTTTACAAGAACAGAATTTCCAATCTGCTCAATGAAGAGAAATGGTTAACTCTGTGGGATGAAATCACACATCACAAAGCAGTTTCTCTGAAATATTCTGTCTAGTATTTATGTAAAGATAATTCCTTTTTCAACATAGGACACAAAGTGTTAACTAATAACCATTTGGAAATTCTACAAAATACTGTTTCCAAACTGCTCATCAAAAGAAAGGTTCACCTCTCTGGGATGAATACATATATCAAAAAGATGTTTCTCAGAAAGCTTCTATCTTGTTTTTATGTGAATGTGTTTCCTTTTTCACCATGGGCCTCAAAATGCTCAAAAGTATCCTTTGCAGATCCTTAAAAAAGACTGTTTCCAAACTGCTGAGTCAAAGGAATGGTTCAACTCTATGAAATGAATGCACACATCACAAAGAGATTGTTCACAAACCTTCTTTATAGTTTTTATGTGAAGATATTCCCTTTTAACCATAGACCTCAAAGTGCTCACAAATATACCTTTGCAGATTCTACAAACAGACGGTTTCCCAACAGCTCAATCAAAAGAATTGTTGAAATCTGTGAGATGAATGCATACATCACAAGGCAGTTTCTCAGAATTCTTTAGTCTAGTTTTTATGTGGACATATTTTCTCTTTCACCATAGGCCTCAAAGTGCTCAGAAATATCCCTTTACAGATTCCACAAAAAGATGTTTCCAAACTGCTCAATCAAAAGAAAGTTTCAATTCTGTGAGATGAATGCACACATCACTAAGAAGTTTCTCAGTAGGCTTCTGTCTAGTTTTTATGTGAAGACAATTCCTTTTTCACCATAAGGCTCTATGCACTCAGAAATATCCCTTAGCAGATTCTAAAAAAACAGAGTTTCCCAACTGATCAAAGAAAAGAATCATTTACCTCTGTGAGATGAATGAAGACATCACAAACTGTTTCTCAGAAACCTTCTTTATAGTTTTCTTTGAAGATGCTTCTTTTTCTGCGTAGGCCTCAAAGTGCTCAAAAATATCCATTTGCAGATTCTGTAAAAATACCATTTCCAAACTGCTCAATCAAAAGAGAGGTTCAACTCTGTGAGATGAATGCACATATCTCAAAGAAGTATCTGAGAAACTTTCTTTTTACTTTATATGTGAAGATATTTCCTTTGTCAACATAGGCCTCTAAGTGCTCAAAAATACCCCTTTTCAGATTGTACAAGAACAGATTTTCCAGACTGAACAGAGAAAATAAACCCTTACCTCTGTGAGATGAATGCACACATCACAAGGCTGTTTTTAGGAAACCTGCTTTACAGTTCTTATGTGAAGATATGTCCTTTTCCACCATAGGCCTCACAGCACTGCAAAAATCCACTTGCAGATACCACAAAAAGAGTGTTTCAAAATTGTTCAATCAAAGGAAAGGTTCAACTCTGTGAGATGAATGCAAACAACAGAAAGAAATTTCTCAGAATCCTTCTTTCTAATTTCTATGTTAAGATATTTCCTTTTCCACCATAGGCATCAAAGTGCTCTAAATATCCACATGCAGATACTATAAAAAGTCTGTTTCCAAACTGCTCAATCAAAAGTGTGGTTTAACTCTGTGAGATGAATACACACATCACTAAGAAGTTTCTCAGAGTGCTTCTGTCTAGTTTTCATATGAAGATATTTCCTTTTTCAAAAAAGGCCTCTAATAACAACAAATATCCACTTATAGATTCAACAAAAAGAGTATTTTAAAACTGGTCAATAAAAAGAAAGTTTGAACTCAGTGAGATGAATGCAAACATCACAAAGCAGTTTCTCAGAATGCTTCTGTCGAGTTTTTATGTGAAGATATTTCCTTTTCCACTGGAATCTGCAAAGCACTCGAAATATCCAATTTCAGATACCACAAAAAGAGTGTTTCAAAACTGCTAAATCAAAAGAAATGTTCAAATCTGTGAGGGAAATGCACACATCACAAAGAAGTTTCTCAGAATGCTTTTGTCCAATTTTTAAGTGAAGATATTTCCTTTTCCACCACAGGCCTTAAAGCACTCCAAATATCGATTTACAGATACTACAAAATGACTATTTCCAAACTGCTCAAACAAAACAGTTGTTCAACTCTGTGAGTTGAATGAACACATCAGAAAGTAGTTTCTCAGAATGCTTCTGTCTAGTTTTTATGTGAAGATATTTCCTTTTCCATCGTAGGCCACCAATCGCTCCAAATATCCACTTGCAGATTCTACAAAAAGAATGTTTCAAAACTGCTTAATCGAAAGAAAGGTTCAACTCTGTGAGATGAATGCAAACATCACAAAGAAGTGTCTCAGAATGCTTCTGTCTAATTTTTGTGTTAAGGTACTTCCTTTTCCACCATAGGCCTCAAAGCGCTCCAAATGTCCACCTGCAGATTCTACAAAAAGGGTGTTTCAAAACTACTCAATCAAAAGAATGCTTCAAGACTGTGAGAAAAATGTATCCATCACAATGAAGTTTCTCAGAATGCTTCTGTCTAGTTTTTATGTGAAGATATTTCCTTTTGAACGTAGGCCTCAAAGCGCTGCAAAATCCAATTGCAGATTCTACGAAAAGAGTGTTTCAAAATTGCTGAATCAAAAGAAACGTTCAACTTGGCGAGATGAACGCACCCATCAAAAAGAAGGTTCTCAGAATGTTTCTGTCTAATTTTTATGTGAAGATATTTCCTTTTCCAGAAGAGGCTGCAAAGCTCTCCAAATATCCACTTGAAGATTCTACAGAAAGAGTGTTTCGAAACTGTTCAATGAAAAGAAAGGTACAACTCTGTGGGATGAATGCACACATCACACAGAAGTTTCTCAGAATGCTTCAGTCTAGTGTTTATGTGAAGATATTTCCTTTTCCACCTTTGGCCACAAAGCGCTCCAAATATCCACATGCAGATACTACAAAAAAATTGTTTCCAAACTGCTCAATCAAAAGAGTCTTTCAACTCCCCCAGATGAATGCACACATCACTAAGAGGTTTCTCAGAATGCTTCTGTCTAGTTTTTATGTGAAGATATTTCCTTTTCAAATATAGTCCTCGAAGCGTTCCAAACATACATTTGTAGATGCTACAAAAAGAAAGTTTCCAACTGCTCAATCAAAAGATAGGTTCAACTCTGTGAGTTGAATGCACACATCTCAAAGAGGTTTCTCAGAATGCTTCTCTCTAGTTTTTATGTAAAGATATTTCCTTTTCCACCAGAGGCCGCAAAGCACTCCAAATATCCATTTGCCAATTCTGCAAAAAACTGTTTCCAAACTGCTCAATCAAAAGTAAGTTTCAGCTCTGTAAGAAGAAGGCACACATCACAAAGAAATTTCTCAGAAAGTTTCTGTCTATTTTTTATGTGAAATTATTTTCGGTTTCCCTAGAGGCCACAAAGGGCTCCAAAATATCCCTTTGCAGATTCTAGAATACGACTTACTTGAAACTTTTCAAAATAAAGAAAGGTTCAGCTCTGTGAGATGAATGCACACATCACAAAGAAGTTTATCTGAATGCTTCTATCTAGTTTTTACATGAAGATTCCTTTTCAACTATAAGCTGCAAAGCACTCCAACTATCCACTTGCAGATTCTATAAAAAGATTGTTTCGAAACTTCTCAATCAAAAGAAAGTTTCAACTCTGTGAGATGAACACACACAACACAAGGAAGTTTCTCAGAAAGTTTCTGTCTAGTTTTTATGTGAAGATATTTCCTATTGTCCCAGAGGCCTCAATAGTTTCACAAATGTCCCTTTGCAGATTGTACAAAACGACTGTTTCCAAACTGCTCCATCAAAAGAAAGGTTTACTTCTGTGATATGAATGCACACATCACAAAGAAGTTTCTCAGAATGCTTCTGTCTAGTTTTAATGTGAAGATATTTCCCTTTCCACTGTAGTCTGCAAAGCCCTCCAAATATCCACTTGCAAATTCTACAAAAGGAATGTTTCCAAACTGCTCAATCAAAAGAAAGATTCAATTCTGTGAGATGAAAACACAAGTCACAAGAAGTTACTCAGAATGCTTCTGTCTAGTTTTTACGTGAAGTTATTTCTTTTCCACTATAGGCTACAAAGCGCTCCAAATATACACGTGCAGATTCTATTAAAAGAGGGTTTCCAAACTGCTCAATCAAAAAAAAGGTTGAACTCGGTGAGATTAATGCAAAAATCACAGAGAAGTTTCTCAGAATGCTTCTGTCTAGGTTTTAGGTGAAGATATATCCTTTCCTCTATAGGTCCCAAACACTACAAATATCCACTTGTAGATACTACAAGAAGAGTGTTTCAAAACTACTCAATCAAAAGAAAGGTTCAGCACTGTGAAATGAATGCACACATAGGAAAGAAGTTCCTCAGAATGCTTCTGTCAAGTTTTTATGTGAATATATTTCCTTTTTCAACGTATGCCTCAAAGCATTCCAAATATCCATTTGCAGATAGTACAGAAAGACAGTTTCCAAACTGCTCAATCAAAAGAAAGGTTCAACTCTGTAAGATGAATGCACACATCGGAAGGCAGTTTCTCAGAATGTTTCTGTCTAGTTCTTATCTGAAGATATTTCCTATTTCCCCAGAGGCTTCAGTGGTCTGATAAATATCCCTCTACAGAGTCTACAAAACGACTGTTTCCAAACTGCTCAATCAATACAAAGGTTCAAGTCTGTTAAATGAATGCACACTTCAAAAAGAAGTTTCTCAGAATGCTTCTGTCTATTTTTTATGTGAAGATACTTCTTTTTCACCATAGGTCTCAAAGCGCTCCAAATATCCACTTGCAGATTCTATGAAAAGACTGATTCCAAAGTGCCCAATCAAAAGAAAGTTTCAACACTGTGAGATTAAAGCACACATTGGAAATAATTTTCTCAGAAATTTTTTGTTTAGTTTTTATGTGAAGATATTTCCTATTACCCCATAGGCCTCAAAGGGCTCACAAATACCCCTTCGCAGATTCTACAAAACGACTGGTTCCAAACAGTTCAATCAAAAGAAAGTTCAACTCTGTGAGATGAATGCACACATCACAAAGAAGTTTCATGGAATGCTTCTGTCTAGTTTCTATGTGAAGATATCACCTTTTCGACTACAGGTCACAAAGCGCTCCAAATATCCACTTGCAGATTCTACAAAAAGAGTTTTTCAAAGCTGCTCAATCAAAAGAAAGGTTCAACTCTGTGAGATGAATGCACACATCACAAAGAAGTTTCACAGATTGCTTCTTTCTAGTTTTTATGTGAAGATATTTCCTTTTCCACCGTAAGAAGCAAAGGGCTCCAATTATCCACTTACAGATTCTACAAAAACAGTATGTCCAAACTGCTCAATTGACAGTAAGGTTCAACTCTGAGATATGAATGCACACATTGCAAAGTAGTTTCTCAGAATTCTTCTGTCTAGTTTTTATGTAAAGATATACTCCTTTCCACCACAGGTGGCAAAGCACTCAAAATATCCACTTGCAGAATCTACAAAAAGAGTGTTTCAAAACTGCTCTGTCAAAAGAAAGCTTCAACTCTGTTAGTAGAATGCAGACATCAAAAAGAAGTTTCTGTGTAATTTTTATGGGAAAATATTTCCTTTTCCACCATAGGCCTCAAAGCGCTCTAAAAATCCCCTTGCAGGTTTTACAAAAAGAGTGTTGCAAAACTGCTCAATAAAAAGAAAGGTTCAACTCTGTGAGATGACTGCACACATCACAAAGAAGTTTCTCAGAATGCTTCTTTCTAGTTTTTATGTGAATATATTTCTTTTCCACCATAAGCCACAAAGTGCTCCAAATATCCACTTACACATTCTACAAAAAGAGTGTTTCAAAACTGATCAATCAAAAGATAAATTCAGCTCTGTAAGATGAATGCACACATCACAAAGAAGTTTGTTAGAATTCTTCTGTCTCTTTTTTATGTGAAGATATTACCTTTTCCAACATAGGTCTCAAAGTACTCTAAATATCCAATTGCAGTTTCTACAAAAACAGTGTTTCACAACTGCTCAATCAAAAGAAAGGTTCAACACTATGAGGTGAATGCACACATCACAAAGAAGTTTCTCAGAGTGCTTCTGTGTACTTCGTATGTGAAGATATGTCTTTTCCACCATAGGCCTCAAAGCGCTCCAAGTATTCACTTGCAGATTGTACAAAAAGAGTGTTTCAACAATGGTCAATTGAAAGAAAGATTCAACTCTGTGAGACGAATGTAAACATTACAAAGAAGTTTCTCATAATGCTACTGCTTAGTTTTTATGTGAAGATATTTCCTTTTCCACCATAGGCCCCAAGGCTCACCAAACATCCCCTTGCAGATCCTACAAAAGGACTGTTTCAAAACTGCTCAATCAAAAGAAGGGTTCAGCTCTGTGAGGTGAATGCACACATCAAAAAGAAGTTTCTCAGAATGCTTCTGTCAAGTTTTTATATGAAGATACTTCCTTTTCCACCAGAGGCCTCAAAGTGCTCCAAATATCCATCTGCAGATTCTACAAGAAGAGTGCTTCAAAACTGCTTAATCAAAAGATAGTTTCAACCCTGTGAGTTAAATACACACATCACAAATAAGTTTCTCAGAATGCTTCTTTTTGGTATTTATGTGAAGATATGTCGTTTTCCACTATAGGCCTCAATCTCCTCCAAATATCCGTTGGCAGATACTACAAAAAGAGTGTTTCAAAACTCCTCAATCAAAAGAAATATTCAACTGTGTGAATTGAATGCAAACATCAAAAGGAAGTTTTTCAGAATGCTTCTGTTTAGTTTTTCTGAAGATATTTCCTTTTCCACCATAGGCCCCAAAGATCTGCAAACATCCACAGGCAGATTCTGCAAAAGAGTGTTTCAAAACTGCTCAATCAAAAGAAAGTTTTAACTCTGTGAGTTGAATACAGTCATCACAAATAAGTTTCTCAGAATGCTTCTGTCTAGTGTTTATGTGAAGATATGTCCTTTTCCACCGTATGCCTGAATCCGCACCAAATATACATTTGAAGATGCTACAAAAAGAGTGTTTCAAAACTGATCAATCAAAGGAAAGATTCCATTCTGTGAGTTGAATGAACACATCACAAAGAAGTTTCTCAGATTATTTCTGAGTAGTTTTTATGTGAAGATATTTCCTTTTCCATCATAGGCCCCAAAGTGCTCCAAACATCCAAAGGCAGATTCAACAAAAAGAGTGTTTCAAAACTGTTCTACCAAAAGAAATCTTCAACTCTGTGAGATGAACACACACATCAGTAAGAAGTTTCTCAAAATCCTTCTGTCAAATTTTTATATGAAGATATATCCTTTTCCACCATTGACCTCAAGGTGCTCCAAATATCCACTTGCAGATTCTACAAATAGAGTGTTTAAAAACTGCTCAGTCAAAAGGTTAAATTCTGTGAGATGAATGCACACATCACAAAAAAATTTCTTAGAATACTTCTGTCTAGTTTTTATGTGAAGATAATTGCTTTACCTCCATGGGCCTGAAACGCTCCAAATATCCAATTGCAGGTTCTACAAAAAGAGTGTTTTAAAACTGCTCAATCAAAAGAAAGGTTCAACACTGTGAGATCAATGCACACATCACAAAGAAGTTTCTCAGAATGCTTCTGTCTCGTTTTTATGTGAAGATATTTCCTTTTCCACTGCAGGACTCAAAGCGATCCATATATGCACTTGCAGATTCTAAAAAAAAGAGTGTTTCAAAACTGCTCAATCAAAAGAAAGTTTCAACTCTGTGAGATGAGTGTACACATCACAAAGAACTTTCTCAGAATGTTTTTGTCTAGTTTTTACGTGAAGATATTTCCTTTTGCAACATAAGCCTCAAAGTGCTCCAATCACCACTTGCAGATTCTACAAAAAGAGTGCTTCAAAACTGCTTAATTAATAGAAAGTTTCAACTGTGTGAGATGAATGCACACATCACAAAGTAGTTTCTCTGAATGCTCCTGTCAAGTTTTTATGTGAAGATATTTCCTTTTCCAGTAAATGTTGCATATCATGCAAAATATCCACTTGCAGATTCAACAAAAACTGTGTTTTAAAACTGCTCAATCAAAATAAAGGTTCAACCTTGTGGGTTGAATGCACACATCACAAAGAACTTTCTCAGAAAGCTTCAGTCTAGTTTTCACGTGAAGACATTTCCTTTTCCACCATAGACCTCAAAGCGCTCCAAATATCCACTTGCAGATTGTAGAAAAAGAGTGTTTCAACACTGCTCAATTAAAAAAAAGATTCAACACTGAGAGATGAATGCAAATATCACAAGGAACTTTCTCAGAATTCTCATGTTTAGTTTTTACGGGAAGATATTACCTTTTTCACCATAGGCCCTAAGGCGCACCAAACATCCACTTGTGGATTGTACAAAAGGACTGTTTCAAAACGGCTCAATCAAAAGAAGGTTTCAACTCTATGAGATGAATGCACACATCACAAAAAAGTTTCTCAGAATGCTTCTATCAAGTTTTTACGTGAAAATATTTCCTTTTCTAGCATAGACCTCAATGCGCTCTAAACATCCATGTGCAGATTTTACAAAAAGAGTGTTTCAAAACTGCTCAATCAAAAAAAAAGTTCAACTCTGTGAGATGAATGCAAACATCACAAAGAAATTTCTCAGAATGCTTCTGTCTAATTTTTATGTGAAGATATTTCCTTTTCCACCAAAGGGCTCAAAGAGCTCCAAATATCCACTTGCAGTATCTACGAAAAAGGATTTCAAAACTGCTCAATCAAAGGAAAGTTTCATCGCTGTGAATTGAATGCACGCATCCAAAGAAGTTTCTCAGAATTCATCTGTCTAGTTTTTATGTGAAGATATTTCATTTTCCTCTATAGGCCTCAAATCACCGCAAATAACCATTTGCATATACTACAAAAATACTGTTTCCAAACTGCTAAATCAAAAGAAGGGTTCAACCCTTTGAGTGGAATGCACACATCACTGAGAAGTTTCTCAGATTTCTTCTGTCTAGTTTTTATGTGAAGATATTACTTTTTCCACCATAGGTTTCAAATCTCTCCAAGTATCCAATTGCGGATTCTACCAAAAGAGTGTTTCAAAAGTCCTCAAACCAAAGAAATGTTGAATTCTTGGAAAGGAATGCAGACATCACATGGTATTTTCTCAGAATGCTTCTGTCTAGTGTTTATGTGATGTTATTTCCTTTTCCACCATGGGCCTCAAAGTGCTCCAAATAAACTCTTGCAGATTCAACCAAAAGAGTGTTTCAAAACTGCTCTGTCAAAAGAAAGATTTACCTCTGTGAGATGAATGCTCACATCACAGAGAAGTTTCTCAGAATGCCTCTATCTAGTTTTTATTTGAAGATATTTCCTTTCCTACCATAGGCCTCAAAGCTCTCCAAATATCCATTTGCAGATACTACAAAAGGCTGTTTCCAAATTGTGCAATCAAAGGAAATGTTCAACTCTGTGAGTTGAATGCACACATCACAACGAAGTTTCTCAGAATGCTTCTGTCTAGTTTTTATGTGAAGATATTTCCTTTTCCACTATAGGCTTCAAAGCACTCCGAATATCCAATTGCAGATACTACCAAAAGACTGTTTCCAAACTGCTCAATCAAAAGAAATGTTCAACTCCATGAGATGAATGCACACATCACAAAGAAGTTTTTCAGAATGCTTGTGTCTAGTTTTTAAGTGAAGATATTTCCTTTTCCATCCTAGGCCTCAATGTGCTTCAAATATCCACTGGGAGATTCCACAAAAAGGGTGCTTCAAAACTGCTGAATCAAAAGAAAGTTTCAACTCCGTGAGATGTATGCACATATCACAAAGAAGTTACTCTGAATGCTTCTGTGTAGTTTTTATGTGAAGATATTTCCTTTTCCACTATAGGTCGCAAAGCTGTCCAAATATCCACTTGCAGATTCAACAAAAACAGTGTCTAAACTGCTCAATAAAAAGAAAGTTTCAAATCTGTGAGATGAATGCACACATCACAAAGAAGTTTCTCTGAATCCTTCTGTCTTGTTTTTATGTGAAGATATTTCCTTTTAAACCGTAGGCCTCAAAGCGCTCCAAATATCCATTTGCAGATATTACAAAAAGACAGTTTTCAAATTGCTCAATAAAAGGAAAGGTTCAACTCTGTGAGTTGAATGCTCACATCAGAAAGAAGTTTCTCTGAATGCTTCTGTGTAGTTTTAATGTGAAGATGTTTCGTTTTCCACTATAGGCTGCAAAGCAGTCCAAATAGCCACTTGCAGATTCTAGAAGAGTATATCAAAACTGCTCAATCAAATGAAAGGTTCAACTCTGTGCGTTGAGTGCACACATCATGAAGAAGTTTCTCAGAATGCTTGTGTCTAGTTTTTATGCGAAGATATTTCCTTTTCCACCATAGGCCACATAGTGCTCCAAATATCCAATTGCAGATTCTGCAAAAGGAGTTGTTCAAAACTGCTCAATCAAAAGAAAGTTTCAACTGTGTGAGATGAATGCAAACATCACAAGGAAGTTTCTCAGAAGGCTTCTGTCTAGTTTTTATGTGAAGATATTTCCTTCTCCACCATAGGCCTCAAAGTGCTCCAAATATCAAGATGCAGATTCTACAAAAAGAGTGTTTCAAAACTGCTCTATCAAAAGAAAAGTTCAACACTGTGATTTGAATGCACACATCAAAAAGTAGTTTCTATGGTTTTAGGTCTAACGTTTAAGTCTTTAATCCATCTTGAATTAATTTTTGTATAAGGTGTAAGGAAGGGATCCAGTTTCAGCTTTCTACATATGGCTAGCCAGTTTTCCCAGCACCATTTATTAAGTAGGCAATCCTTTCAGCTTTGCTTGTTTTTCTCAGGTTTGTCAATGATCAGATATTTGTAGATATGCAGTGTTATTTCTGAGGACTCTGTTCTGTTCCATTGATCTGTATCTCTGTTTTAGTACCAGTACCATGCTGTTTTGGTTACTGTAGCCTTGTAGTATAGTTTGAAGTCAGGTAGCATGATGCCTCCAGCTTTGTTCTTTTGGCTTAGGATTGACTTGGCGATGCAGGATCTTTTTTGATTCCATGTGAACTTTAAAGTAGATTTTTCCAATTCTGTGGAGAAAGTCATTGGTAGCTTGATGGGGATGGCATTGAATCTATAAATTTCCTTGGGCAATATGGCCATTTTCACGATATTGATTCTTCCTACCCATGAGCATGGAATGATATTCCATTTGTTTTTTTCATCTTTTATTTCATTAAGCAGTGGTTTGTAGTTCTCCTTGAAGAGTTCCTTCACGTCCCTTTTAAGTTGGATTCCTATGTATTTTGTTCTGTTTTAAGCAATTGTGAATGGGAGTTCACTCATGATTTGGCTCTCTGTTTGTCTGTTATTGGTGTATAAGAATGCTTGTGATTTTTGTACATTGATTTTGTATCCTGAGACTTTGCTGAATTTGCTTGTCAGCTTAAGGAGATTTTGGGCTGAGACAATGGGGTTTTCTAGATATACAAACATGTCCTCTGCAAACAGGGTAATTTGACTTCCTCTTTTCCTAATTGAATACCCTTTATTTCCTTCTCCTGCCTAATTGCCCTGGCCAGAACTTCCAACACTATGTTGAATAGGAGTGGTGAGAGAGGGCATCCATGTCTTGTGCCAGTATTCAAAGAGAATGCTTCCAGTTTTTGCCCATTCTGTATGATATTAGCTGTGGCTTTGTCATAGATAGCTCTTATTATTTTGAGATACGTCCCATCAATACCTAATTTATTGAAAGTTTTTAGCATGAAGGATTGTTGAATTTTGTCAAAGGCCTTTTCTGCATTTATTGAGATAATCATGTGGTTTTTGTCTTTGGTTCTGTTTATATGCTGAATTACATTTATTGATTTGTGTATATTGAACCAGCCTTGCATCCCAGGGATGAAGCCCACTTGATCATAATGGATAAGCTTTTTGATGTGCTGCTGGATTCTGTTTGCCAGTATTTTATTGAGGATTTCTGCATCAATGTTCATCAAGGACATTGGTCTAAAATTCTCTTTTTTTGTTCTGTCTCTGCCAAGCTTTGGTATTAGGATGATGCTGGCCTCATAAAATGAGTTAGGGAGGATTTCCTCTTTTTCTATTGAATGGAATAGGTTCAGAAGGAATGGTACCAGTTCCTCCTTGTACCTCTGGTAGAATTCGGCTGTGAATCCAAACCATAAAAACCCTAGATGATAACCTAGGCATCACCGTTCAGGATATAGGCATGGGCAGGGACTTCATGTCTAAAACACCAAAAGCAATGCAACAAAAGTCAAAATTGACAAATGGGATCTAACTAAACTAAATAGCTTCTACAGAGCAAAAGAAACTACCATCACAGTGAACTGGCAACCTACAAAATGGGAGATAATTTTCACAACATGCTCATCTGAGAAAGGGCTAATATCCAGAATCTACAATGAACTCACACAAATTTACAAGATAAAAAGAAACAACCCCATCAAAAAGTGGTCAAAGGACATGAACAGACACTTCTCAAAAGAAGACATTTACGCAGCCAAAAAACGTGAAAAAATGCTCACCATCACTGGCCATCAGAGAAATGCAAATCAAAACCACAATGAGACACCATCTCACACCAGTTAGAATGGCATTCATTAAAAGGTCAGGAAACAACAGGTGCTGGAGAGGATGTGGAGAAATAGGAACACTTTTACACTGTTGGTGGGACTGTAAACGAATTCAACCATTGTGGAAGTCAGTGTGGCTATTCCTCAGGGATCTAGAACTAGAAATACCATTTGACCCAGCCATCCCATTATTGGGTATATATGCAAACGAATATAAATCATGCTGCTATAAAGACACATGCACACATATATGTTTATTGTGGAACTATTCACAATAGCAAAGACTTGGGACCATCCGAAATGTCCAACAGTAATAGACTGGATTAAGACAATGTGGCATATATACACCATGGAATACTATGTAGCCATAAAAAATGACGAGTTCATGTCCTTTGCAGGGACATGGATGAAATTGGAAATCATAATTCTCAGTAAATTATTGAAAGGACAAAAAACCAAACACCGCATGTTCTCACTTATAGGTGGGAATTGAACAATGAGAACACAAGGACACAGGAAGGGGAACATCACACTCTGGGGACTGCTGTGCGGTGGGAGGAGGGTGTATGGATAGCATTAGAAGATATACCTAATGCTGAATGAGGACTTAATGCGGGCAGCACACCAGCATGGCACATATATACATATGTAACTAATCTGCACATTGTGCACATCTACCATAAATCTTAAAGTACAATTTAAAAAAAGAAGTTTCTCAGAATGCATCTGTCTACTTTTTATGTGAAGACATTTCCTATTCCACCCAAGGCCTCAAAGCACTCCAAATATCCACATGCAGATCCTAGAAAATGAGTGTTTAAAAACTGCTCAATCAAAAGAAAAGTTCAAATCTATGAGATGAATGCACACATCACAAAGAAGTTTCTCAGAATGCTTCTGTCTAGTTTTTATGTGAAGATATCTCCTTTTCCTCTATAGGCCTCAAAGCGCTCCAAATATCCATTTGCAGATACTACAAAAAGATTGTTCCCAAACTGCTGAATGAAAAGAAATGCTCAACTCTGTGAGCTGAATGCACATATAACAAAGAAGTTTCTCAGAATGCTTCTGTCTAGTTTTTATGTGAAGATATTTCCTAGCCCAACAAAGATCTCAAAGCATTCAAAATTTCCCTTGAAGATTCTACAAAAGGTGTGCTTCAAAACTGCTCATTCAAAAGAAAGGTTCAACTCTGGAAGATGTATGCACACATCACAAAGAAGTTTCTCCAAATGGTTCTGTCTAGCTTTTATGTGAAGATACTTCCTTTTCCACCATAGGCCGCAAAGTGCTCTGAATACCCACTTGCAGTTTCCACAAAAAAAGTGTTTCCATCCTGCTCAATCAAAAGAAAATTTAAACTCCGCAAGATTAAGGCACACATCACAAAGAAGTTTTTCAGAAATCTTCTGTGTAGTTTTTATGTGAAGATATTTTCTTTTCCACAATAGGCCTCAAAGCACTTCAAATGTCCACTTGCGGATTCTACAAAAAAGTTTTTCAAAACTACTCAATCAAAAGAATGGTTCAACTCTGTGGGATGAATGAGTACATCACAAAGAAGTTTCTCTGAATGCTTCTGTGTAATTTTTATGTGAAGATATTTCCCTTTCCACCATAGGCCTCAAAGCGCTCAAAATATCCACTTGGAAGTTCTACAAAAAGAGTGTTTCAAAACTGCTTAATCAAATGAAAGTTACAACTCTGTGAGATGAATGCACACAACACAAGAAGTTTCTCAGAATGATTTTGTGTAGTTTTTATTTGAAGAGATATCCTTTTCCACAGTATACCTCAAAGCGCTCCAAATATCCACTTGCGGATTCTACAAAAAAAGCGTTTAAAAACTGCTCCACAAAAAGAAAGTTTCAACTATGTGAGATGAATGCACACATCAAAAAGAAGTTTCTCAGAAAGCTTCGGTGTAGTTTGTATGTGAAGATATTTCCTTTTCCACCATAGGCTGCAAATGTCTCCAAATATCCACTTGTAGATTCTGCAAAAAAAGAGTTTCAAAACTACACTATCAAAAGTTAGTTTCAACCTGTGAGTTGAATGCTCACATTACAAAGAAGATTCTCAGAATTCTTGCATGTAGTTTTTTGTGAAGATATTTCCTTTTCCACAATAGGCCTCAAAGTGCTCCAAATATTGACTAGCAGATTCTACAAAAAGATTGTTTCAAAGCTGCTCAATCAAAAGAAAAGTTCCACTCTGTGAGATGAATGCAAACATCACAAAGGAATTTCTTATAATGCTTCTGTGTAGTTTTCATGTGAAGATATTTCCTCTTCCACAATGGGCCTCAAAGAGCTCCAAATATGCACTTCTGGATTCCCCAAAATAATGTTTCAAAACTGCTCAATCAAATGAAAGGCTGAACTCCGTGAGATGAATGCCCACATCACAAAGATGTTTTTCAGAATGTTTCTGTAGAGTTTTCATTGGAAGATATTTCGTTTTCCACCATAGGCTGCAAAGGGTTCCAAATATCCCCTTGCAGATTCTACAAAAAGAGAGTTTCAAAACTGCTCTGTCAAAAGATAAGTTCAACTCTGTGAGTTGAATGCACACATCTCAAAGCTGTTTCTCAGTATGCTTCTTTGTAGTTATTCTGTGAAGATATTTCCTTATCCACCATTAGCCTCAAAGAGCACCAAATATCCACTTGCAGATTCTACAGAAAGAGTGTTTCAAAACTGCTCAATCAAAAGAAAAGTTCAACTCTGTGAGATGAATGCACACATCACAAAGATGTCTCTCAGAATGCTTCTGTGTAGTTTTATGTGAATATATTTCCTTTTCCACAACAGGTATTTAAGCATTCCAAATATTCACTTGCAGATTCTACAAAAAGAGTGTTTATAAACTGCCCAATCAAAAGAAAAATTCAACTCCTGGAGATGAATGCACATATAAAAAGGAGTTTCTCAGAATGCTTCTGTGTTGCTTTTATGTAAAGAAATTTCCTTTTCCACCATAGGCCTCTAAGTGCTCCAAATATCCACTTGCAGATTCTACAAAAAGAGTGTTTCAAAACTGCTCCATCAAAAGAAAAGATCAACTCTGTGAGAAGAATACACACATCACAAAGAAGTTTCTCAGAATGCTTCTGTGTAGTTTTTATGTGAAGATATTTCCGTTTCCACCATAGGCCTTAAAGTGCTCCAAATATCTACTTGCAGATTATACAAAAGCAGTGTTTCAAAACTGATCGATCAAAAGAAAACTTCAACTCTGTGGATGAATGCACACCTCACAAGGAAGTTTCTCAGAACGCTTCTGTGTAGTTTTTATGTGAAGATATTTCCTTTTCCACAGTAGGCCTCAAAGCCCTTCAAATATCCACTTGCAGATTCTATAAAAAGGATGTTTCAAAACTGCTCAATCAAAAGAAAGTTTTAACTCTGTGAGATGAATGCACACATCACAAAGGAATTTCTTATAATGCTTCTCTGTAGTTTTTATTTGAAGATATTTCCTTTTCCACAGTAGGCCTCAAAGCCCTTCAAATATCCACTTGCAGATTCTGTAAAAAGGATGTTTCAAAACTGCTCAATCAAAAGAAAGTTTTAACACTGTGAGATGAATGCACACATCACAAAGAATTTTCTCAGAATGGCTCTCTGTAGTTTTTATTTGAAGATATTTCCTTTTCCACAATAGAACTCAAAGAACTCCAAATATCCTATTGTGGATCCTACATAAAGAGGGTTTCCAAATTCCTCAATCAAAGGAAACGTTCAGCTCTGTGAGATGAGTGCTGATATCACGAAGAAGTTTCTCAGAATGCTTCTGTGTAGTTTTTATGTGAAGATATTACCTTTTCCCGTTAGGCCTCAAACTGCTCCAAATATCCTCTTGCAGATTCTACAAAAAGAGTGTTTCAAAACTTCTCAATCAAAAGAAATGTTCAACCCTGTTAGATGAAGGCACACATCACAAAGAAGTTTCTCAGAATGCTTCTGTGTAATTTTTATGTGAATATATTTCCTTTTCCCTATAGGCCTCAAATCGCTCCAAATATCCATTTGCACACTCTACATAAAGAGTGTTTCCAAAATGGTCAATCAAAAGGAAGGTTTAACTCTGTGAGATGAATGCACACATCACAAAGAAGTTTCTCAGAATGCTTCTGTGTAGTTTTTATGGAAGATAACTCCCTTCCAAAATAGGCCACAAGGGCTCTAGTTATCCACTTGCAGATTCTACAAAAAGAGAGATTCAAAGCTGCTCAATCAAAAGAAAGTTTCAATTCTGTGTGATGAAGGCACACATCACAACAAGTTTCTCAGAATGCTTCTGTGTAGTTTTTATGAGTAGATAATTCCTTTTCTACAATAGGCTTCAAAGCACTCCAAATATCCACTTGCAAACTCTACAAAAAGTTTGTTTCAAAACTGCTCGATCAAAAGAAAGCTTTAACTCTGTGAGATGAATGCACACATCACAAAGAAGTTTCTGAGGATGCTTCCATGTAGCTTTTATGGGAAGATATTTCCTTTTCCACTGTAGGCCTCAAATTGCTTAAAATATCCCCTTCCAGATTCTATAAAAGGAGTGCTTCAAAACTGCTCAATCAAAAGAAAATTTCAACTCTCTGAGATGAATGTACACATCACAAAGGAGTTTCTCAGAATGCTTCTGTGTGGTTTTTATGTGAAGATATTTCAATTTCCGAAATAGTCCGCATAGGGCTCCAAATATCCTCTTGCAGATTCTACAAAAAGAGAGATTCAAAACTACTTAATCAAAAGATAGGTTCAACAACGTGAGTTGATTGCACACATCACAAAGAAGTTTCTCAGAATCATTCTGTGTAGTTTCTATGTGAAGATATTTCCTTTTAGACAATAGGCATCAAAGTGCTCCAAATATCCACTTGCACATTCTACAAAAAGAGTGTTTCCAAACTGCTGAATCAAAAGAAAGGTTCAACTCTGTGAGATGAATGCACACATCACAAAGAAGTTTCTCAGAATGCTTCTGTGTAGTATTTATTTAAAGATATTTCCTTTTCCACAATAGGCCTCAAAGAGCTCCAAATATCTACTTGCAGATTCTGTAAAATAGTGTTTCCAAACTGCTTAATCAAAAGAAAGGTTCAACTCAGTGAGGTGAATGCACACATAACAAAGGAGTTTCTCAGAATGCTTCTGTGTAGTTTTTATAGGAAGATATTTCCTTTTCGGCAATAGGCCTCAAAGGGCTGCAAATATCCACTGGCAGATTCTACAAAAAGAGTGTTTGAAAACTGCTCATCAAAAGAAAATTTGAACTCTGTGAGATGAAGGCATAGATCACAAAGGTGTTTCTCAGAATGCTTCTGTGTAGTTTTTACATGAAGATATTTCCTTTTTCACCATAGGTCACAAAGGGCTCCAAATACCCTCTTGCAGATTATACAAAAAACAGAGTTTCAAAACTGTTCATTCAAAAGATAGGTTCAACTCCATCAATTGAATGTGCCCATCGCAAAGAAGTTTCTCAGAATGCTTTTGTGTAGCTTTTGTGTGAAGATATTTCCTTTTCCAACATAGACCTCAAAGCGCTCCAAATATCCACGTGCATATTCTCCAAAAAGAGTGTTTCCAAACTGCTCAATCAAAAGAAAGTTTCAATTCTGTGAGATTAGTGCAAACATTGAAAAGAAGTTTCTCAGAATGCTTCTGTACAGTTTTTATGTGAAAATATTTCCTTTTCCACAACAGGCCACAAAGCGCTCCAAAAATTCACTTGCAGATTCTGCAAGAAGGGTGTTTCACAACTGCTCAATCAAAAGAAAGATTGAACTCTGTGAGATGAATACACACATCATAAAGTAGTTTCTGAGAAAGCTTCTGTGTAGTTTTTATGTGAAGATATTTCCTTTTCCACCATAGGCTGCAGAGCACTCCAAATATCCAATTACAGATTCTACAAAAAGAGAGTTTCAAATCTGCTCTATGAAAAGATAGGTTCAACCCTGTGAGTTGAATTTACACATGACAAAGAAGTTTCTTAGTATGCTTCTGTGTAGTTTTTTGGTGAACTTATTTCGTTTTCCACAATAGGCTAGAAAGGGCTCCAAATATTCCCTTGCAGTTCTTCAAAAAGAGAGTTTCAAAACTGCTCTATCAAACGATAGATTCAACTCTGAGAGTTGAATGCACTCATCAAAAAGAAGTTTCTCAGAATGCTTCTATGTAGTTTTTATTTGAAGATATTTCTTTTTCCAACATGGGCCTGATAGCACTCCAAATATCCACTTGCAGATTCTACAAAAAGAGTGTTTCAAAACTGCTCAATCAAAAGAAATGTTCAACTCTGTGAGATGAATGGACACATCACAAAGAAGTTTCTCAGAATGCTTCTGTGTAGTTTTTATGTGAAGATATTTCCTTTTCCATAATAGGCCTCCAAGCCCACCAAATATATACGTGAAAGTTTTCCAAAAATATTGTTTCAAAACAGCTCAGTTTAAAAAGTTCAACACTGTGAGATTAATGCACACATCATGAAGAAGTTTCTGAGTTTGCTTCTGTATCGCTTTTAAGTAAAGATATTACCTTTTCAACCATAATCCTCAAAGCGCTTCAAATATCCACTTGCAGATTCTATAAAAATAGTGTTTCCAAACTGCTTATTCAAAAGAAAGGTTCAACTCTGTGATATGAATGCACACGCCACAAAGAAGTTTCTCAGAATGCTTCTGTGTATTTTCTTTGTGAAAATATTTCCTTTTCCAAAATAGGCTGCAAAGGGCTCCAAATATCCACCTGCAGATTCTACAAAAAGAGAGATTTAAAACAGCTGAATCAAAAGGTAGGTTCAACTCTGTGATATGAATGCATACATCACAAAAGTGTTTCTAAGCATGCTTCTGTGTAGTGTTTATGTGAATATATTTCTTTTTTAATCATAGGCCACAAAGCGTTCCAAATATGCACTTGCAGATTCTACAACAAGAGTCTTTCAAAGCTGCTCAATCAAAAGAAAGGTTAAACTGTGTGAGATGAATGCACAGATCACAAAGAAGTTTCTCAGAATGCTTCTGTGTAGTTTTTATGTGAAGATATTTCCTTTTCCACAATAGGTCTAAAAGCACTCCAAATATGCACATGCACATTCCACAAAAAGAATTTTTCAAAACTGCTGAGTCAAAAGAAAGGTTCAACTCTGTGAGATGAATGCACACATCACAAAGAAGTTTCTCAGAATGCTTCTGTGTAGTTTTTATGTGAAGATATTTCCCTTTCCAAAATAGGCTGCAAAGGACACAAAATATCTACTTGCAGATTCTACAAAAAGTGATTCAAAACTGCTCAATTGAAAGATAGTTTCAACTCTTTGAGTTGAATGCAAACATCACAAAGAAGTTTCTGAGAATGCTACTGTGTAGTTTTTATGTGAAGACATTTCCGTTTCTACTATAGGACTCAAAGCACTTCAAATATCCACTTGCAGATTATACAGAAAGAGTGTTTCCAAACTGCTCAATCAAAAGAAAGGTTCAACTCTGTAAGATGAATGTACACATCACAAAGAAGTTTCTCAGAATGCTTCTGTGTAGTTTTTATGAAAAGATATTTCCATTTCCACAATAGGCCTCAAAGGGTTCCAAATATCCACATGCAGATTCTACAAAAAGACGGTTTCAAAACTGCTCAATCAGAAGAAAGTTTCAAAAAGAAGTTTCTCAGAATATTTCTGTGATGTTTTTATTTAAAGATATTTCCTTTTCCACCATAGGCTGCAAAGGGCTTCAAATATCCACATACAGATCCTGCAAAAAGAGAGATTCAAAACTGCTCTATCAAAAGATAGGTTCAACTCTATGAGTTGAATGCAAATATACCAAAGAAGTTTCTCAGAATGCTTCTGTGTAGTTTTTATATGAAGATATTTGCTTTTCCACAGTAGTCCTCAAAGGGCTCAAAATATCCACATGTAGATTCTGCAAAAAGAGAGATTCAAAACAGCTCAATCAAAAGATAGGATCAACACTGTGAGATGAATGCACACATCACAAAGAAGTTTCTCAGAATGTTTCTGTGTAGTTCTTCTTTGAAGGTATTTCCTTTTCCACCATAGGTCAAAAGGGGCTCCAAATATCCATATGCACATACTGCAAAAAGAGAGATTCAAAACTGCTCAATCAAAAGATAGGTTCAGCTCTGTGAGTTGAATGCACACATCACAAAGAAGTTTCTCAGAATACTTCTGTGTAGTTTTTATGTGAACGTATTTGATTTTCCACATTAGGCATCACAGCACTCCAAATATCCACTTGCAGATTCTACAAAGAGAGAGATTCAAAACTGCTCAATGAGAAGATAAGTTCAACTCTGAGAGTTGAATGCACACTTCACAAAAAGTTTCTCAGAATGCTTCAGTGTAGTTTTTACGTGAAGATATTTCATTTTCCACAATAGGCCTCAAAGCTCTCCAAACATCCACTTGCAGATTCTGAAAAAAGAGAGATTCAATACTGCTCAACTGCTCAATCAAAACATAGGTTCAACTCTGTGAGTTCAGTGCACACATCCCAAAGTAGTTTCTCAGAATGCTTCTGTGTAGATTTTATGAGAACATATTTGATTTTCCTCAGTAGGCGTCACAGCACTCGAAATATCCACTTGCAGAGTCTACAAAAAGAGAGATTCTAAACAGCAAAATCAAAAGATAGGTTCAACTCTGTGACTTGAATGTATACATCACGAAGATGTTGCTGAGAATGTTTCTGGGTAGTTTTTATCTGAAGATATGTCCTTTTACACCATAGGGTGCAAAGGGCTCCAAATATCCACTTGCAGATTGTATAAAAAGAGTGTTTCAAAACTGCTCAATGAAAAGATAAGTTCAACTCTGTGAGTTGAATGTAGACATCAAAGGAGATTCTCATAATGATTCTGTATAGTTTTTATGTGAACATATTTAGTTTTCCACAATAGGCCTCACAGCACTCCAAATATCCACTTGCAGATTCTAAAAAAGAGAGATTCTAAACTGCTCAATCAAAAGATAGGTTCAACCCTTTGAGTTGAATGCACACATCACAAAGAACTTTCTCAGAATGCTTCTGTGTGGTCGTTAGGTGAACATATTTGATTTTCCACAGTAGACCTCACAGCGCTCCAAATATCCACTTGCAGATACTATAAAAAGAGAGATTAAAAACTGCTCCATCAAAAGATAGGTTCAACACGGTGAGTTGAATGTACACATCACGAAGAAGTTTCTGAGAATGCTCCTGTGTAGTTTTTATTTGAAGATATTTCCTTTTCCACCATAGGCTGCAAAGGGCTCCAAATATCCACTTGCAGATTCTCCAAAAAGATAGATTCAAAACTGCTCATTCAAAAGATCGGTTCAACTCTGTTAGTTGAAGGCATACATCACAAAGAAGTTTCTCTTAATGCTTCTGTGTAGTTTTTATTTGAAGATATTTCCTTTTCCACCATAGGGCGTAAAGGGCTCCAAATATCCACTTGCAGATTCTACAAACAGAGAAATCCAAAACTGCTCCATGAGAAGACAATTTCAATTCCGTGAGTTGAATGCACACGTCACAAAGAAGTTTCTCAGAATCTTTCTGTGTAGTTTTTGTGTGAAGATATTTCTTTTTCCACAATAGGCCTCAAAGCTCTCCAAGCATACACTTGAAGATTCTGAAAATGAGAGATTCAAAACTGCTCAATCAAAAGATAGGTTCAACTCTGTGAGTTGAATGCATACATCTCAAAAAAGTTTCTCTGAATGCTTCTGTGTAGTTTTTATTTGAAGATATTTCCTTTTCCACAATACAATGTAAGGGTTCCAAATATCCACTTGCAGACTCTACAAAAAGGGAGATTCTAAATAGCTCAAACAAAATATAGGTTCAACTCTGTGAGTTGAATGCGCACATCACAGAGAAGTTTCTCAGAATGCATCTGAGTAGTTTTTATATGAAACTATTTTTTTAAATAGGCCTCAAAGGGCTCCAATTATCCACTTACAGATTCTACAAAAAGAGTGTTTTGAAACTAGTCAATCAAAAGAAAGATTCAACTCTGTTGGATGAATGCACAGATCACAAAGAAGTTTCTCAGAATCCTTCAGTGTAGTTTTTATGATGATATTTCCTTTTCCACAATAGGCCTCAAAGGGCTCCAAATATAAATTTGCAGATTCTAAAAAAACAGAGTTTCAAAACTGCTCCATCAAAAGTAACGTTCAACTCTGTGAGATGAATGAACACATCACAAAGAAGTTTCTCAGAATGCTTCTGTGTATTTTTAATCTGAAGATATTTGCTCTTCCATGGTAGGCCTCAAAGTGTTGCAAATATTCACTTGCAGATTCTACAAAAAGAGATATTCAAAACTGCCCAATCATAAGATAGGCTCAACCCTGTGAGATGAACACACATCACAAAGAAGTTTCTCAGAATGCTTCTGAGTAGTTTTTATTTGAAGATATCCCCTTTTCCACAATAGGCCTCAAAGGGCTCCAATTATCCACTTTCAGATCCTACAAAAAGAGTGTTTCAAAACTGCTCAATCATAAAATAGGTTCAAACTTATGAGATGAACGCACACATCACAAATAAGTTTCTCAGAATGCTTCTGTGTAGTTTTTATGTGATGATATTTCCTTTTCATCAATAGGCCACAAAGGTCTCCAAATATGCAAATGCAGATTCTACCAAAAGACGGTTTCAAAATTGCTCAATCAAAAGAAAGTTTCAACACTGTGAGATGAATTGACACATCAAAAAGAGGTTCTCAGAATGTTTCTGGGTTGTTTTTATTTGAAGATATTTCCTTTTCCACCATAGGCTGCAAAGGGCTCCAAATATCCACATGCAGATCCTGCAAAAAGAGAGATTCAAAACTGCACAATCAAAAGATCAGTTCAACACTATGAGTTGAATACACACATCACAAAGAAGTTTCTTGGAATGCTTTTGTGTAGTTTTTACGTGAAGATATTTGCTTTTCCACAGTAGGCTTCAAAGGACTCAAAATATCCACCTGTATATTCTGCAAAAAGAGAGATTCAAAACAGCTCAATCAAAAGATAGGTTCAACTCTGTAAGATGAATGCACACATTGCAAAGAAGTTTCTCAAAATGTTTCTGTGTAGTTCTTATTTGAAGATATTTCCTTTTCCACCATAGGCCAAAAGGGGCTCCAAATATCCATTTGCACATTCTGCAAAAAGAGAGATTCAAAACTGCACATTCAAAAGATAGGTTCAGGACTGAGTTGAATGCACACATCACAATGAACTTTCTCAGAACGCTCCTGTGTAGTTTTTATGTGAACATATTTGATTTTCCACATTAGGCCTGACAACACTCCCAATATCCACCTGCAGATCTACAAAAAGAGAGATTCAGAACTGCTCAAACAAAAGATGGATTCAACTCTGTGAGTTGAATGCACACATCACAGAGATGTTTTTGAGAAAGGTTCTGTGTAGTTTTTATTTGAAGATATTTCCTTTTCCACCACAGGGCAAAAAGCACTCCAAATATCCATTTGCAGATTCTAGAAAAAGACTGTTTCAAAACTGCTCAATCATAAGATAGGTTCAACCCTGTAAGATGAATGCATGCATCCTAAAGGAGTTTCTGAGAATGCTTCTGTGTAGTTTTTATCTGAAGATATTTGCTTTTCCACGGTAGGCCTCACAGCGCTCCAAATATCCAATTGTAAATTCTTTAAAAACAGTGTTTCAAAACTGCTCAATCTTAAGATAAGTTCAACCTTGTGAGATGACTACACACATCACAAAGAAGTTTCTCAGAATATTTCTGTGTAGTTTTTATTTGAAGATATTTCCTTTTCCACCATAGGCCGCAAGGTGTTCCAAATATCCACTCACAGATTCTGCAAAAAGAGAGATTCAATACTACCCAATCAAAGGATAGGTTCAACCTTGTGACATGAATGCACACATCACAGAGAAGTTTCTGAGACTTATTCTGTGTAGTTTTTAGGTGAAGATATTTGCTTTTCCACAGCAGGTCACAAAGCGTTCCAAATATCCACCAGCAGATTCTGCAAAAAGAGAGATTCAAAACTGCTCAATCAAAAGACAGAATCAACCCTGCGAGTTGAATGCACACATCACAAAGAAGTTTCTGAGAATGCTTCTGTGTAGTTTTTATTTGAAGATATTTCTTTTTCCACCTTAGGGCGCAAAGTGCTCCAAATATCCACTTGCAGATTCTACAAAAGAGATATTCAAAACTGCTCAATGAGAAGATAAGTTCAACTCTGTGAGTTGAATTCACACTTCACAAAGAAATTTCTATGAATGTTTCTGTTTAATTTTTAGGTGAAGATATTTCCGTTTCCAAAATAGGCCTCAAAGGGCTCCAAATATCCACTTGCAGATTCTACAAAAAGAGTATTTCCAAGCTGCTCAATGAAAAGAAAGTTTCAAAACTGTGAGATGAATGCACACATCACAAAGAAGTTTCTCTGAATTTTTTCTGTAGTTTTAATTGGAAAATATTTCCTTTTCCACCATAGGCTGCAAAGGGTGCCAAATATCCACTTGCAGATTCTGCAAAAAGAGAGATTCAAAATTGCTCAATCAAAAGATAGGTTCAACTCTGTGAGTTCAAGGCACACCTCACAAATAAGTTTCTCAGAATGCTTCTGTGTAGTTTTTATTTGAAGATATTCCCTTTTCCACAATAGACCTCCGAGATCTCTGAACATCCACTTGTAATTTCTACAAAAAGAGAGATTCAAAACTGCTCAATCAAAAGATTGGTTCATCTATGTGTGTTCAATGCACACATCACAAAGAAGTTCGTCAGAATGCTTATGTGTAGTTTTTATGTGAACATATTTGATTTTCCATTTAGCCTCACAGTGCTCCAAATATCCACTTGCAGATTCTACAAAAAGAGAGACTCAAAACTGCTTAATCAAAAGACAGATTCTACACTCTTTGTCAAATGCACACGTAACGAAGAAGTTTTTGAGAATGCTTCTGTTAATTTTGTTATTTGAAGATATTTCCTTTTCCACCATGGGCAAAAAGCACACAAAATACCACTTGCAGGTTCTATAAAAAGTGTGAACTGAAGATGGCTGAATAGGAAAAGCTCCGGTCTACAGCACCCAGCGTGAGCTATGCAAAAGACAGGTGATTTCTGCATTTCCATCTGAGGTACCAGGTTCATCTCACTAGGGAGTTCCAGACAGTGGGCGCAGGTCAGTGGACGCACGCACCGTGTGTGAACTGAAGAAGGGCGAGGCATTGCCTCACTCGGGAACCACAAGTGGTCAGGGAGTTCCCTTTCCTACTCAAAGAAAGGGGTGACAGATGGCACCTGGAAAATCAGGTCGCTCCTACCCGAATACTGTGCTTTGCTGAAGGGCTTAAAAAACGGTGCACCAGGAGATTGTATCCCACACCTGGCTCAGAGGGTCCTACGCCTGCGGAGTCTCACTGATTGCTAGCACAGCAGTCTGAGATCAAACTGCAAGGTGGCAGCGAGGCTGGGGGAGTGGCGCCCGCCATTGCCCAGGCTTGCTTAGGTAAACAAAGCAGCTGAGAAGCTCGAACTGGGTGGAGCCCACCACAGCTCAAGGAGGCCTGCCTGCCTCTGTAGGCTCCACCTCTGGGGGTGGGGCACAGACAAACAAAAAGACAGCAGTAACCTCTGAAGACTTAAATGTCCCTGTCTGACAGCTTTGAAGAGGGCAGTTGTTCTCCCAGCATGCAGCTGGACATCTGAGAATGGGCAGACTGCCTCCTCAAGTGGGACCCTGACCCCTGACCCCCGAGCAGCCTAAGTGGGAGGCACCCCCCAGTAGGGGCAGACTGACACCTCACACAGCCAGCCAGGTACTCCAACAGACATGCAGCTAAGGGTCCTGTCGGTTAGTAGGAAAACTAACAAACTGAAAGGATATCCACACCAAAAACCCATCTGTACATCACCATCATCAAAGACCAAAAGTAGATAAAACCACAAAGATGGGAAAAAGCAGAGCAGAAAAACTGGAAACTCTAAAAACCAGAACGCCTCTCCTCCTCCAAAGGAATGCAATTCCTCACCAGCAACAGATCAAAGCTGGATGGAGAATGACCTTGACGAGCTGAGAGAAGAAGGCTTCAGACAATCAAATTACTCTGAGCTATGGGAGGATATTCAAACCAAAGGCAAAGCAGTTGAAAACTTTGAAAAAAATTTAGAAGAATGTATAACTAGAATAACCAATACAGAGAAGTGCTTAAAGGAGTGAATGGAGCTGAAAACCAAGGCTCGAGATCTACATGAAGAATGCAGAAGCCTCAGGAACCGATGTGATCAAATGGAAGAAAGGATATCAGTGATGGAAGATGAAATTAATCAAATGAAGCGAGAAGGGAAGTTTAGAGAAAAAAGAATAAAAAGAAACGAGCAAAGCTTCCAAGAAATATGGGTCTATATGAAAAGACCTAATCTATGTCTGATTGGTGTACCTGAAAGTGACGGGGAGAATGGAACCAAGTTGGAAAACACTCTGCAGGATATTATCCAGGAGAACTTCCCCAATCTAGCAAAGCAAGCCAACATTCAGATTCAGGAAATACAGAGAATGCCACAAAGATACTCCTCGAGAAGAGCAACTCCAAGACACATAACTGTCAGATTCACCGAAGTTGAAATGAAGGAAAAAATGTTAAGGGCAGCCAGAGAGAAAGGTCGGGTTATGCACAAAGGGAAGCCCATCAGACTAACAGTGGATCTCTCAGCAGAAACTCTATAAGCAGGAAGAGAGTGGGGGCCAATATTCAACATTTTTAAAGAAAAGAATTTTCAACCCAGAATTTAATATGCAGCCAAACTAAGCTTCATAAGTGAAGGAGAAATAAAATACTTTACAGACAAGCAAATGCTGAGAGATTTTGTCACCACCAGGCCTGTCCTAAAAGAGCTCCTGAAGGAAGTGCTAAACATGGAAAGGCACAACCGGTACCAGCCGCTGCAAAATCATGCCAAAATGTAAAGACCATTGAGACTAGGAAGAGACTGCATCAACTATCGTGCAAAATAACCAGCTAACATCATAATGACAGGATCAAATTCATACATAAAAATATTAACTTTAATTGTAAATCGACTAAATGCTCCAATTAAAAGACACAGACTGGCAAATTAGATAAAGAGTCAAGACCCATAAGTGTGCTGTATTCAGGAAACCCATCTCACGTGCAGAGACACACATAGCCTCAAAATAAAAGGATGCAGGAAGATCTACCAAGAAAATGGAAAACAAAAAAAGGCATGGGTTGCAATCCTAGTCTCTGATAAAACAGACTTTAAACCAACAAAGATCAAAAGAGACAAAGAAGGCCATTACATAATGGTAAAGGGATCAATTCAACAAGAAGAGCTAACTATCCTAAATATATATGCACCCAATACAGGAGCACCCAGAATCATAAAACAAGTCTTGAGTGACTTACAAAGAGACTTAGACTCCCACACATTAATGAAGGGAGACTTTAACACTCCACTGTCAACATTAGACAGATCAACGAGACAGAAAGTCAACAAGGACACCCAGGAATTGAACTCAGCTCTGCACCAAGCAGACCTAATAGACATCTACAGAACTCTCCACCCCAAATCAAAAGAATATAAATTATTTTCAGCACCACACCACACCTATTCCAAAATTGACAACATAGTTGGAAGTAAAGCTCTCCTCAGTAAATGTAAAAGAAGAGAAATTATAACAAACTATCTCTCAGATCACAGTGCAATCAAGCTAGAACTCAGGATTAAGAATCTCACTCAAAACCGCTCCACTACATGGAAACTGAACAACCTGCTCCTGAATGACTACTGGATACATAACGAAATGAAGGCAGAAATAAAGATGTTCTTTGAAACCAACGAGAACCAAGACACAACATACCAGAATCTCTGGGATGCATTCAAAGCAGTGTGTAGAGGGAAATTTATAGCACTAAATGCCCACAAGAGAAAGCAGGAAAGATAGAAAATTGACACCCAACATCATAATTAAAAGAACTAGAAAAGCAAGAGCAAACACATTCAAAAGCTAGCAGAAGGCAAGAAATAACTAAAATCAGAGCAGAACTGAAGGCAATAGAGACACAAAAAACCCTTCAAAAAATTAATGAATCCAGGAGCTGGTTTCTTGAAATGATCAACAAAATTTAAAGACCACTAGCAAGATTAATAAAGAAAAAAAGAGAGAAGAATCAAATAGATGCAATACAAAATGATAAAGGGGATATCACCACTGATCCCTCAGAAATACAAACTACCATCAGAGAATACTACAAACACCTCTACGCAAATAAACTAGAAAATCTAGAAGTAATGGATAAATTCCATGACACATACACTCTCCCAAGACTAAACCAGGAAGAAATTGAAACTCTGAATAGACCAATAACAGGAGATGAAATTGTGGCAATAATCAATAGCTTACCAACCAAAAAAAGTCCAGGACCAGATGGATTCACAGCCGATTTCTACCAGAGGTACAAGGCGGAGATGGTACTATTCCTTCTGAAACTATTCCAATCAATAGTAAAAGAGGGAATCTTCCCTAACTCATTGTATGAGGCCAGCATCATCCTGATATCAAAGCCGGACAGAGACACAACCAAAAAAGAGAATTTTAGACCAATATCCTGGATGAACATTGACGCAAAAGTCCTCAATAAAATACTGGCAAACCGAATCCAGCAGCACATCAAAAAGCTTATCCACCATGATTAAGTGGGCTTCATCACTGGGGTGCAGGGCTGGTTCAATATACACAAATCAATAAATGTAATCCAGAATATAAACAGAACCACAGACAAAAACCACATGATTATCTCAATAGATGCAGAAAATGCCTTTGACAAAATTCAGCAATGCTTCATACTAAAAACTCTCAATAAATTAGGTATAGTTGGGGCATATCTGAAAATAATAAGAGCTATCTATGACAAACCCACAGCCAATATCATACTGAATGGGCAAAAACTGGAAGCATTCTCTTTGAAAACTGGCACAAGACAGGGATGCCCTCTCTCACCACTCCTATTCAACATAGTGTTGGAAGTTCTGGCCAGGGCAATTAGGCAGGAGAAGGAAATAATGGGTATTCAATCAGGAAAAGAGGAAGTCAAATTGTCCCTGTTTGCAGACGACATGATTGTATATCTAGAAAACCCCATTGTCTCAGCCCTAAATCTCCTTAAGCTGATAAGCAACTTCAGGAAAGTCTCAGGATACAAAATCAATGTACAAAAATCACAAGCATTCTTACACACCAACAACAGAGAAACAGAGAGCCAAATAATGAGTGAACTCCCATTCACAATTGCTTCAAAGGGAATAAAATACCTAGGAATCCATCTTACAAGGGACGTGAAGGACCTCTTCAAGGAGAACTACAAACCACTACTCAAGGAAATAAAAGAGCATACAAACAAATGGAAGAACATTCCTTGCTCATGGGTGGGAAGAATCAACATCGTGAAAATGGCTATACTGCCCAAGGCAATTTACAGATTCAATGCCATCCCCATCAAGCTACCAATGACTTTCTTCACAGAATTGGAAAAAACTACTTCAAAGTTCATATGGAACCAAAAAAGAGCCCTCATCGCCAAGTCAATCCTAAGCCAAAAGAACAAAGCTGGAGGCATCACACTACCTGACTTCAAACTATACTACAAGTCTACAGTTACCAAAAGAGCATGGTATTGGCATGATAACAGAGATATAGATCAATAGAACAGAACAGAGCCCTCAGAAATAACGCCACATATCTACAACTATCTGATCTTTGACAAACCTGAGAAAAACAAGCAATGGGGAAAGGATTCCCTATTTAATAAATGGTGCTGGGAAACTGGCTAGCCATATGTAGAAAGCTGAAACTGGATCACTTCCTTACACTTTATACAAAAATCAATTCAAGATGGATTAAAGACTTAAATGTTAGACCTAAAACCATAAAAACCCTAGAAGAAAACCTAGGCATTACCAATCAGGACATAGGCATGGGCAAGGGTTTCATATCTAAAACACCAAAAGCAATGGCAACAAAAGCCAAAATTGACAAATTGGATCTAATTAAACTAAAGAGCTTCTGCACAGCAAAAGAAACTACCATCAGAGTGAACAGGCAACCTACAAAATGGGAGAAAATTTTCACAATTTACTCATCTGCCAAAGGGCTAATATCCAGAATCTACAATGAACTCCAACAAATTTACAAGAAAAAAACAACCCCATCAAAATGTGGGCGAAGGACATGAACAGACACTTCTCAAAAGAAGACATTTATGCAGCCAAAAAACACATGAAAAAATGCTCACCATCACTGGCCATCAGAGAAATGCAAATCAAAACCACAATGAGATACCATCTCACACCAGTTAGAATGGCAATCATTAAAAAGTCAGGAAACAACAGATGCTGGAGAGGATGTGGAGAAATAGGAACACTTTTACACAGCTGGTGGGACTCTAAACTAGTTCAACCATTGTGGAAGTCAGTGTGGCAATTCCTCAGGGATCTAGAACTAGAAATACCATTTGACCCAGCCATCCCATTACTGGGTATATACCCAAAGGACTATATATCATGCTGCTATAAAGACACATGCACACGTAAGCAACACAAATGTCCAACAATGATAGACTGGATTAAGAAAATGTGGCACATATACACCATGGAATCCTATACAGCCCTATAAAATGATGAGTTCATGTCCTTTGTAGGAACATGGATGAAATTGAAAATCATCATTCTCAGTAAACTATCGCAAGAACCAAAAACCAAACACAGCATATTCTCACTCATAGGTGGGAATTGAAAAATGAGAACACATGGATACAGGAAGGGGATCATCACACTCTGGGGACAGTTGTGGGTGGGGGTAGGGGAGAGGGACAGCATTGGGAGATATACCTAATGCTAGGTGAGGAGTTAGTGGGTGCAGCGCACCACCATGGCACATGTATACATATTTAACTAACCTGCACATTGTGCACATGTACACTAAAACCTAAAGTATAATAATAATAAGTTAATTAATTAAAAAAAGTGTGAACTGCTGAATCATAAGATAGCTTCAAACTTGTGAGATGAATGCACACATCACAAAGAAGTTTCTCACAGTGTTTCTGTGTAGTTTTTTTTTTTTGAAGATATTTCCTTTTCCACCGTAGGCCACAAAGGGCTCCCAATATCCATTTGCAGATTCTGCAAAAAGAGAGACTCAAAACTGCTCAATCAAAAGATATGTTCAACACTGTGAGTTGAATTCACACATCCCAAAGAAGTTTCTCAGAATTCTTCTGTGTAATTTTTATGTGAAGGTATTTGGTTTTCCACAGTAGGCCTCAAGGGGCTCCAAATATCCACCTGCAGATTCTACAAAAAGAGAGATTCAAAACTGCTCAATCACTAGATAGGTTCAACCCTTTGAGTTGAATGCACACATCACAAAGAAGTTTCTCTGAATGCTTCTATGTTGCTTTTATTGGAAGATATATTTTTTCTATCCACTTGCAGATTCTACAAAAGGGAGATTCAAATCAGCTCAATGAGAAGATAAGTTCAACACTGTGTTTTGAATTCACACCTTACAAAGAAATTTCTCAGAATACTTCTGTTTAGTATTTAAGTGAAGATATTTCCTTTTCCACAGTAGGCCTTGAAGCTCTCCAAACATCCACTTGCTGATTCTGCAAAAAGAGATTGAAAACTGTTCAATGAAATTGTAGGTTCAATTCAGTGAGTTTAATGCAAACATCACAAAGGAGTTTTCAGAATGCTTCTGTGTACTTTTTCTGTGAACATATTTGATTTTCCTCAGAAGGCCTCACAGCACTCCAAATATCCACTTGTAGATTCTACAAAAAGAGAGATTCAAAACAACTTAATCAAAAATTAGGTTCAACTCTGTGAGTTGAACGCACACATCAGGAAGAAGTTTCTGAGAATGCTTCTGTGTAGGTTTTATTTAAAGATATTTCCTTTTCCACCACAGAGTGCAAAGGGCTCCAAATATCCACTTGCAGATTCTACAAAAAGAGAGATTCTAACCTGCTCAATCAAATGATATTTTCAACTCTGTGAGTTGAATGCACACATCACAAAAACTTTCTTAGAAGTCTTCTAAGTAGTTTTTATGTGAAGATATTGCCTTTTCCACAATAGGCCTCAAAGAGCTGCAATTATCTACTTGCAGATTCTACAAAAAGGATGTTTCAATACTGCTCAATCAAAAGAAACTTTCAACTCTGTGAGATGAATGTATACATCACAAAATAGTTTTTCAGAATGCTTCTATCTGGTTTTTATGGGAAGATATTTCCTTTTCCACAACAGGCCTCAAAAAGCTGCAAATATCCACTTGCAGTTTCTACAAAAAGACAGTTTCAAAACAGCTCTATCTAAAGAAAACTTCAGCTCTGTGAGATGAATGCACACATCACAAAGAAGTTTCTCAGAATGATTCTGTGTAGTTTTTATCTGAAGATATTTGCTTTTCCACAGTAGGCCTCAAAGTGCTCCAAATATCCACTTGCAGATTATACAAAAAGATTGTTTCAAAACCGCTCAATCAGAAGATAGGTTCAACCCTGTGAGATGATGGCACACATCCCAAAGAAGTTTCTCAGAATGTTTCTGTGTAGTTTTTATTTGAAGATATTTCCTTTTCAACCACAGGCCGCAATGGGCTCCAAATATCCACTTGCAGATTCTGCAAAAAGACAGATTCAAAACTGCTCAATCAAAAGATAAGTTGAACCCTATGAGGTGAATGCACACATGCCAAAGAAATTTCTCAGAATTCTTCTCTGTAGCTTTTATGTGAAGATATTTGGTTTTCCACAGTAGGCTTCAAAGGGCTCCAAATATCCACCTGCAGATTCTGCAAAAAGAGTTTCTAAACTGCTCAATCAAAAGAAAGGTTCAACTCTGTGAGTTGAATGCACACATCAGAAAGAAGTTTCTCAGAATGCTTCTGTCTACTTTTTATGTAAAGATATTTCCTTTTCCACAATAGGTCAAAAAGGGCTCTAATTATCCACTTGCAGATTCTACAGAAAGAGTGTATCAAAACTGCTCAATCAAAAGAAAAGTTCAACTCTGAGATGAATGCACACATCACAAAGGAGTTTCTCAGAATGCTTCTGTGTAGTTTTTATCTGAAGATACTGGCTTTTCCATGGTAGGCCTCAAAGCGCTCCAAATATCCCCTTGCAGATACTCAAAAAGAGTGTTTGAAAACTGATCAATCATAAGATATGTTCAACCCTGTGAGATGAATGCACATATCAGGAAGTAGTTTCTCAGAACGTTTCTGTGTAGTTTTTATTTGAAGATATTTCCTTTTCCACCATTGGCTGCAAAGGGCTCCAAATATCCACTTGCAGATTCTGCAAAAAGAGAGATTCAAAACTGCTCCATGAAAGAAAGTTTCAAATCTGGGAGTTGAATGCACACATCTCAAAATAGTTTCTCAGAATGCTTCTGTGTAGTATTCATGTGAAGATGTTTGCTTTTCCACCATTGGCCTCAAAGTGCTCCAAATATCCAACTGCAAATCCTGCAAAAAGAGAGATTCAAAACTCATCAATCAAAAGATAAGTTCACTTCTGTGAGATGAATGCATACATCACAAAGAAGTTTCTCTGAATACTTCTGTGTCGATTTTATTTGAAGATATTACCTTTTCCACCATAGAGCGCAAAGGGCTCCAAAGATCCACTTTTAGATTCCACAAAAGAGAGATTCGAAACTGCTCAATGAGAAGATACGTTCAACTCTGTGAGCTGAATGGACACATCACAAAGAGCTTTCTCAGAATGCTTCTGTATGGTTTTTATGTGAAGATATAGCTTTTTCCACAATAGGCCTCATAGCTCTCCAAACATCCACTTGCAGATTCTGCAAAAAGAGAGATTCAAAACTGCTCAATCAAAAGAAAGTTTCAACTCTGTGAGTTGAATGCACACATCACAAACAGGTTTCTCAGAATACTTCTGTGTAGTTTTTATTTGAGCATATTTGATTTTCTACAGTAGGCCTCACAACGCTCCAAATATCCACTTGCAGATTCTACAAAAAGAGAGAATCAAAACTGCTCAATCAAAACATAGGTTCAACTCTGTGAGTTGAATCTACACATCACAAAGAAGTTTCTCAGAATGCTTCTGAGTAGTTTTTATATGAAGATATTTCCTTTTCTGCAATAGGCTTCAAATGTCTCCAACTATCCACTTGCAGATTCTACAAAAAGAGTGTTTCAAAACTGCTAAATCAAAAGAAAGGTTCAATTCTGTGAAACGAAAGCACACATCACAAGGAAGTTTCTCTGTATGCTTCTATGTAGCTTTTATTTGAAGATATTTCCTTTTCCACCACAGTGCACAAAGGACTCCAAATATCCACTTGCATATTCCACAAAAAGAGAGACTCAAAACTGCTCAATGAGAAGATAAGTTCAACTCTGTGAGTTGAATGGACACCTCACAAAGGAGTTCCTCAGAATGCTTCCATGTAGTTTTTTTGTGAAGATATTTCCTTTTACACAATAGGCCTCAAAGGCCCCCAAACATCCACTTGCAGATTCTGCAAAAGGAGAGATTCAAAACTGCTTAATCAAACGATAGGTTCAACACTTTGAGATGAATGAACACATCAGAAAAAGTTTCTCAGAATGCTTCTGTGTAGTTTTTCTGTGAACATGTTTGATTTTCCAAAGCAGGCCTCACAACGCTCCAAATATCCACCTGCAGATTCTACAAATAGAGCGATTTGAAACTGCTCAACGTGAAGATAAGTTCAACTCTGTGAGTTCAATGCACACCTCACAAAGAAGTTTCTTAGAATGCTTCTTTTTAGTTTGTATGTGAAGATATTTCCTTTACAACAATTAGCCTCAAAGCTCTCCATACATCCACTTGAAGATTCTGCAAAAAGAGAGATTCAAAACTGCTCAATCAAAAGATAGATTCGACTCTGAGTTGAATGCACACATCACAAAAAAGTTTCTCAGAATGCTTCTGTGTAATTTTTATGTGAACATATTTGATTTTCCCTAGAAGCCCTCACAGCACTCCAAATATCCACTTGCAGACTCCACAGAAAGAATGTTTCAAAACTGCTCAATCATAAGATAGGTTCAACCTTGTGAGATGAATACACATCACAAAGAAGTTTCTCAGAATGCTTCTGAGTAGTTTTTATTTGAAGAAATTTCCTGTTCCACCATAGGCCGCAAAGGGCTCCAAATATCCACATGCAGATCCTGCAAAAAGAGAGATTCCAAACTGCTCAATCAAAAGATAAGTTCAACTCTGTGAGTTGGGTGCTCACATCCCAAAGAAGCTTCTCAGAATGCTTCTGTGTAGTTTTTATGTGAAGATATTTCCATTTCCACAATAGGCCTCAAAACTCTCCAAACATCCACTTGTAGATTTTGCAAAAAGAGATTCAAAACAGATCATTCAAAAGAGAGGTTCAAATATGTGAATTGAATGCACACATCACAGAGAAGCTTCTCAGAATGCTTCTGTGTAGTTTTTAGCTGAAGATATTTGCCTTTCCATGGTAGGCCTGAAAGCGATCCAAATATCCACTTGCAGATTCCACAAAAAGAGTGTTTCAAAACTGCTCAATCATGAAATAGGTTCAACCTTGTGAGATGAATGCATACATCACAAATAAGTTTCTCTGACTGCTTCTGCGTAGTTTTTATGGGAAGATATTTCCTTTCCCACATTAGGCCTCAAAGGGCTCCAAATATCCACTTGCATAATCTAAAAAAAGAGTGATTCAAAACTTCTCAATCAAAAGATATGTTGAACTCTATCAGTTGAATGCATACATCACAAATAAGTTTCTCAGAAAGCTTCTGAGTAGTTTTTATGGTAAGATATTTCCTTTTCCACAATAGGACTCAAAGGGCTCCAATTATCCACTTGCAAATACTAGAAAAAGAGTGTTTAAAAACGGCTCAGTATAAAGAAAGTTTCAACTCTCTGAGATGAATGCACACATCAATGAGAAGTTTCTCAGAATGCTTCTGTGTAGTTTTTATGTGAAAATATTTCCTTTTCCACAATAGTCCTCAATAGGCTCCAAATATCCACTTGCAGATTTTACTAAAACAGTGTTTCAAAACTGCTCAATCAAAAGAAAGTTTCAATTCTGTGAAATGAATGCACGCATCACAAAGAGTTTTCCAGAATGCTTCTGTGTAGTTTTTATCTGAAGATATTTGCTTTTCCACAGTAAGCCTCACAGCACTCCAAATATCAACTTGCAGATTTTACAAAAAAAGTGTTTCAAAACTGCTCAATCGTAAGATAGGTTCAACCCTGAGAGATGAATGCACACATCACAAAGAAGTTTCTGAGACTATTTCTGTGTAGTTTTTGTTGAAGATATTTCCTTTTCCACCATAGGCTGCAAAGGGCTGCAAATATCCACTAACAGATTCTGCAAAAATAGAGATTAAAAACTGCTCAATCAAAGCATAGATTCAACTCTGTGATTTGAATGCAGACATCCTAAAGAAGATTCTCAGAATGTTTCTGGTTAGTTTTAATTTGAAATATTTGCTTTTCCACAGTAAAGCTCAAAAGGCTCAAATTATCCACTTGCAGATTCTACAAAAAGAGTGTTTCAAAACTGCTCAATCAAAATAAATTCTCAACTCTGTGAGAAGAGTGCACACATCACAGAGAAATTTCTCAGAATGCTTCTGTGTAGTTTTTATGTGAAGATATTTCCTTTTCCATAATAGGCCTCATAGCTCTGCAAACATCCACTTGCAGATTCTTCAAATTCTTCAAAAAGAGAGATTCAAAACTGCTCAATCAAAAGATGGCTCAATCCTGTGAGTTGAATGCAGACATCACAAAGAAGTTTCTCAGAATGCTTCTGTGAAGTTTCTATGTGAACATATTTGATTTTCCACCGTAGGCCTCACAGAGGTCCAAATATCCACTTGCAGTTTCTACAATAAGAGAGATTCAAAACTGGTCAATCAAAAGATAGGTTCAACTCTGTGAGTTGAATTCACACATCAAGAAAAAGTTTCTGAAAATGCTTCTGTGTACTTTTTATTTGAAGATATTTCCATTCCCACCATAGGGCACAAAGGAATCCAAATACGCACTTGCAGATTGTACAAAAAGTGAGATTCAAAAGTGTTCAATCAAAAGATAGTTTCAACTCTGTAACTTGAATGCACACATCACGAAAAAGTTTCTGGGTTTATTTGGAGATATTTCCTTTTCCACCATAGGGTGCAAATGGCTCCAATTATCCACTTGTAGATTCTACAAAAAGAGTGTTTCAAAACAGCTGAATCAAAAGGAATGTTCAACGCTGTGAGATGAATGCACACATCACAAATAAGTTTCTCTGACTGCTTCTGTGTAGTTTTTATGTGAAGATATTTCCTTTTCCACAATAGACCTCAAAGGGCTCCAAATATCCCCTTGCAGATTCTACAAAAATAGTGTTTCAAAACTCCTCAATCAAAAGAAAAGTTCAACTTTGTGAGATGAATGCACACATCACAAAGAAGTTTCTCAGAATGCTTCTGTGTAGTTTTTATCTGAAGATATTTGCTTTTCCAAGGTAGGCCTGAAAACGCACCAAATATCCACTCGCAGATTCTGTAAAAGGAGTGTTTCAAAACTCCTCAATCATAAGATAGGTTGAACCCTATCAGATGAATGCACACATCACAAAGAAGGTTCTCTGAATGTTTCTGTGTAGTTTTTAATTGAAGATATTTTCTTTTCCACCATGGGACCCAATGGACTCCAAATATCCTCTTCCAGATTCTGCAAATAGAGAGATTCAAAACTGCTCAATCAAAAGATACGTTCAACTCTGTGAGTTGAATGCACACGTCCCAAAGTAGTTTCTCAGAATGCTTCTGTGTAGTTTTTATGTGAAGAGATTTGCTTTTCCACTGTAGGCCTCAAAAGGCTCCAAATATCCACCTGCATATTCTGCAAAAGTAGAGATTCAAAACTGCTCTTTCAAAAGATAGGTTCAACTCTGAGAGTTGATTGCATACATCACAAAGAAGTTTCTCTAAATAGTACTGTGTAGTTTTTATTTGAAGATATTTCCTTTTCTACTATGGGGCGCCAAGGTCTCCAAAAATCCACTTGCCGATTCTACAAAAAGAGAGATTCAAAACTGCTCAATGGAAAGATGGGTTCAGCCCTGTTAGTTGAATGCCTACATAACAAAGAAGTTTCTCTGAATTCTTCTGTGTAGTTTTTATTTGAACATATTTCCTTTTCCACCATAGGTCACAATGGGCTCCAAATATCCACATGCAGATTCTACAAAAAGAGAGATGCAAAACTGCTCAATTAGAAGATAAGTTCAACTCTGTGAGTTGAATGCACACCTCACGAAGAAGTTTCTCAGAATGCTTCTGTGTAGTTTTTATGTGAAGATATTTCCTTTTCCACCACAATCCTCAAAGCTCTCGAAACATCCACTCGCAGATTCTGCAGAAAGAGACACTCAAAACTGCTCCATCAAAAGATAGGTTCAACTCTGTGAGATGAATGCACACATGACACAGAAGTTTCTCAGAGTGCTTCTGTGTAATTTTTATCTGAAGATATTTGCTTTTCCACGGTTGGCCTCAAAGCCCTCCAAATATCCATTTGCAGATTCCACAAAAAGAGTGTTTCAAAGCTGCTCAATCATCAGATAGGTTCAACCCAGTGAGATGAATGCACGCATCACAAAGAACTTTCTCAGAATGTCTCTGTGTAGTTTTTATATGAAGATATTTCCTTTTCCACCATAGGGCACATAGGGCTCCAAATATCCACTTGCAGATTCTGCAAAAAGGGAGATTCAAAACTGCTCAATCAAAAGAAAGGTTCAACTCTGTGAGTTGAATGCATACATCCCAAAGAAGTTTCTCAGAAGGCTTCAGTATAGTTTTTATGTGAAGATATTTTCTTTTCCACAGTAGACCTCAAAGGCCGCCAAACATCCACCTGCCGATTCTGCAAATAGAGAGATTCACAACTGCTCAATCAAAACATAGGTTCAACACTGTGAGTTGAATGCATACCTCACAAAGAAGTTTCTCTGAATGCTTCTGTGTAGTTTTTATTTGAAGATATTTCCTTTTCCAGCATAGGGCTCAAAGGGCTCAATATATCCACTTGCAGATTTTACAACAAGATAGATTCAAAACTGCTCAACGAGAAGATAAGTTCAACTATGTGTGTTGAATGCACCCATCCCACAGAAGTTTCCCAGAATCCTTCTGTGTAATTTTTTTGTGAAGATATTTTTTCCACAGTACACCTCAAAGGACTCCAATTATCCATTTGCAGATTCTACAATAAGAGTCAATCAAAACTGCTCTAACAAAAGAAAGGTTCAACTATGTGAGATGACTGCACACATCACAATGTAGTTTCTGAGAATGCTTCTGTCAAGTTTTTATGTGACGATATTCCTGTTTCCAACAAAGTCTTCAAAGCACTCCAAATATCCACTTGCAGATTGTACAAATGGGGTTTTCAAAACTGCTCTATCAAAAGGAAGGTTGAACTCTGTGAGTTGAATGCACACAACATAAAGAAGTTTCTAACAATGCTTCTGTCTATTTTTTATGAGAGGAAACTCCCGCTTCAAACGAAGGCCTCAAAGCGGTTCAAATATGCACTTGCAGATTCAACAAAAAGAGTGCTTCAAAACAACTCTAGGAAAAGTTGTGCTCAACTCCGTGAGTTGAATGCACACATCACAGACATTTCTCGGAGAATGTTTCTGTCCAGTTTTATGTGAAGATATTTCTGTTTCCAACCTAGGCCCCAAATTGGTCCAAATATCCACTTCCACGTTCTTCAAAAAGAGTGTTTCACAACTACTCTAAGAAAAGGTATGTTCAATTCTGTGAGTTGAATGCAAACATCACAAAGAAGCTTCTGAGAATGCTTCTGTCTAGGTTCTATGTGAAGGTATTTCCTTTTCTACCATAGGTCTCAAAGCGATCCAAATATCCACTTGCAGATTCCACAAAAAGAGTTTTTCAAAACTGCTCTATCAAAAGGAAGGCTCAATTCTGTGAGTTGAATGCACTCATCACAAAGTACTTTTTGAGAATGCTTCTGTCTAGTTCTTATTTGAAGATATTCCCGTTTCCAATGAAGGCTTCAAAGCACTCCAAATATCCACTTGCAGATTCTACAAAAAGAGTGTTTCAAAACTGCTCTATCAGAAGGAAGGTTCAACCTGGTGAGTTGAATGCCCACATCACAAAGAAGTTTCTGAGAATGCTTCTGTCTAGTTTTTTTGTTAAGATATTTCCTTTCCTACCATAGTCCACAAAGCACTCCAAATATCCACCTGCATATTCTACAAAAAGAGTGTTTCAAAACTAGTCTATCAAATGGAAAGTTTAACTCTGTGAGTTGAATGCATACATCACAAAGAAGTTTCTGAGAATGCTTCTGTCTAGTTTTCATGTGAAGATATTCCCGTTTCCAACGAAGGCCTCAAAGCAGTCCAAATTTCCACCTGCAGATTCTACAAAAAGAGTGTTTCACAACTGCTCTATGAAAAATTATATTCAACTCTGTGAGTGCAATGCATGCATCACAAAGTTGTTTCTGAGAATGCTTTTGTCTAGTTTTTTTTTTTTGAAGTTATTCCCTTTTCCACCAAAGACCTCATAGCGATAAAAATGTCCACTTGCCGAACCCACAAAAAGAGTGCTTCAAAACTACTCTATCAAAAGAAAGGTTGAACTCTGTGATTTGAATGCACACATAGCATGGTATTTTCTGAGACTTCTTCTATCTAGTTTTTATTTGAAGACATTCCTGTTTCCAACCAAATCTTCAAAGTGCTTCAAATATCCACTTTCAGATTCTACAAAAAGTGTGTTTCAAAACTGCTCTAGGAAACGGAAGGTTCAACTCTGTGAGTTGAATTCGCCCATCACAAAGAAGTTTTTGAGTCTGCTTCTGCCTAGTTTTTATGGGAAGTTATTCCCGTTTCCAATGAATGCCTTAAAAAGTTCCAAATATTACCTTGGAGATTCTCCAAAAAGAATGTTTCAAAACTGCTCTATCAAAAGGAAGGTTCAACTCCGTGTGTTGAATGAACACATCCCAAAGAAGTTTCTGAAAATGCTTCTGTCTAGTTTTCATGTGAAGATATTCCCGTTTCTAACGAAGGCCTCATAGTTTTTATACAGAGGCCTCAAATCGGTCAAACATCCCATTGCAGATTTTTTTAAAAGAGTGATTCAAAACAGCTCTCTGAAAAGGAAGGTTCAATTCTGTGAGTTGAATACACACATCACAAAGAAGTTTCTGAGAATGCTTCTGTCCAGTTTTTATATGAAGATAGTCCCTTTTCCATGAAGACCTCAAAGCGATCCAAATATCCACTTGCAGATTTATGCTCAACTTCGTGATTTGAATGCACACATCACAAAGAAATTTCTGAGAATGCTTCTCTCTAGTTTTTATTTGAAGTATTTCCTTTTCCACCATAGCCCACAAAGCGCTCCATATGTCCCTTTCAGATTCTAAAATAAGAGTGTTTTAAACTGTTCTATCAAAAGAAATGTTCAACGCTGTGAGATGAATGCACACATCACAAAGTAGTTTCTGAGAATGTTTCTGTCTAGTTTTTATTTGAAGATATTCCCGTTTCCAATGAAGTCTTCAAAGTGCCACAAATATCCACTTTGAGATTCTACAAAAAGAGTGTTTAAAAACTGCTCTATCAAAATGAAGGTTCAACTCGGTGATTTGAATGCACACATCACAAAGAAGTTTCTGAGAATGCTTCTGTCTAGTTTTTATATGAAGATATTTTATTTTCCACAGAAGTCCTCAAAGCACTCCAAATGTCTACTTGCAGATTCTACCAAAAAAGGGTTTCAAAACTGCCCTATCAAAAGAAAAGTTCAACTCTGTGAGTAGAATGAACACACAACAAGGAAGTTTCTCAGAATCATTCTGTCTAATATTTAAGTGAAGATTTTCCCGTTTCTAATTAAGGCCTCAAAACGGTGCAAATATCCACCTGCAGGTTCTACAAAGAGTGTTTCAAAACTGCTGTATCAAAAGGAATGTTCAACTCTGCGAGTTGAATGCACACATCACAAAGAAGTTTCCGAGAATGCTTCTGTCTAGTTTTTATGTGAAGATATTCCTGTTTCCAATGAAGGCCACAAATCAGTCCAAATATCCACTTGCAGATTCTTCAAAAAGAGCGTTTCACAACTGCTCTAAGAAAAGGTATATTCAACTCTGTGTGTTGAATGCAAACATCACCAAGTAGTTTCTGAGAATTCTTCCGTCTAGTTTTTACTTGAAGATATTTCCTTTTCCGCCATAACCCTCAAAGCGCTACAAAGGTCCACTTGCAGATTCTACAAAAAGAGTGTTCCAAAACTGCTCTCTGGAAAGAAAGGTTGAACTGTGTGAGTTGAATGGATACGTCACAAAGCAGATTCTGAGAAGGCTTCTGACTAGTTTTATTTGGAGATATTCCCGTTTCCAATGAAGGCTTTAATGCACTCCAAATATCCACTTGCAGATTTTAACAAAATAGTGTTTCAAAACTGCTCTATCAAAAGAAAGTTTCAACTCGGTGAGTTGAATGCACACATCACAAAGTAGTTTCTGAGACTGCTTATGTCTAGTTTTTATTTGAAGATATTCTGGTTTCCAACGAAGTCTTCAAAGCACTCACAATACTCACTTGCACATTCTACAAATGGGGTTTTCAAAACTGCTCTATCAAAAGGAAGGTTCAACACTGTCAGTTGAATGCACACATCACAAAGATGTTTCTGAGAATGCATCTGTCTAGTTTTTATGTGAAGAAACTCCCGTTTCCAACAAAGGCCTCAAAGCGATCCAAATATCCACTTGCAGATCCTACAAAAAGAGTGTTTCAAAACTGCTCTAGGAAAAGTTGTGTTCAACTCTGTGAGTTGAATGCACACATCACAAAGAATTTTCTGAGAATGTTTCTGTCTATTTTTATGTGAAGATATTCTCGTTTCCAACCTAGACCTCAAATGAGTACAAATATCCACTTGCAGGTTCTTCAAAAAGGGTGCTTCACAACTGTTCTATGAAAAGGTATCTTCAACTCTGTGAGATGAACACAAACATCACAAAGAAGTTTCTGAGAATGATTCTGTCTAGTTTATATTTGCAGATATTTCCCTTTCCACCACAGCCCTCAAATCACTACAAATGTCCACTTGCAGATTCTGCAAAAAAAGTGTTTCAAAACTGCTCTATCAAAAGAAGGTTCAAATCTGTGATTTGAATGCACACATCACAAAGAAGTTTCTGATAATGCTTCTGTCTGGTTTTTATGTGAAGATATTTCCTATTCTATCAAAGGTCTTAAAGCGCTCAAAATATCCGGTTGCAGATTCTACAAAAAGAGTGTTTCAAAACTGCTCTATCAAAAGGAAGGTTCAACTCTGTGAGTTGAATGCACACATCACAAAGACGTTTCTGAGAATGCTTCTGTCTAGTTTTTATGTGAAGATATTCCCGCTTCCAACAAAGACCTCAAAATGGTACAAATATCCTCTTGCAGATTCTACAAAAATATTGATTCAAAACTGCTCTATGAAAAGTTTTGTTCAAACCCGTGAGTTGAATGCAATATCAAAAAGACGTTTCTGAGAATGCTTCTGTCTAATTTTTATGTGAAGATATTCCCATTTCCAAAACAGGCCTCTAAGTTGTCCCAATATCCACTTACAGATTCCACAAAAAGAGTGTCTCAAAACTGCTCTATGAATAGCTATGTTCAACTCTGTCAGTCGAATGTACACATCACAAAGAAGTTTCTGAGAATGCTTCTGTCTAGTTTTTATGTGAAGATATTCCCATTTCCAACAAAGGCCTCAAAGAGGTCCGAATATCCACTTACAGATTCTACAAAAAGAGTGTTTCAAAACTTCTCTATGAAACGTTATGTTCAACACTGTGAGTTGAATGCAGACATCACAAAGATGTTTCTGAGAATGCTCTGTCTGGTTTTCATGTGAAGATATTCCCGCTTCCAACGAAGGACTCAAATTGGTCCAAATATCCATCTGCAGGTTCTTCATAAAGAGTGTTTCACAACTGCTCTATGAAAAGGTATGTTCAACTCTTTGAATTGAATGCCCACATCACAAAACAGTTTCTGTGAATGCTTCCATCTAGTTTTTTTAAAAGATATTTCCATTTAGAACATAGCACTCAAAGCACTAGAAATGTCCATTTGCAGATTCTACAAAAAGAGCATTTCAAAACTGCTCTATCAAAGGAAAGTTTCAACTCTGTGAGTGGAATGCACACCTCACAAAGAAGTTTCTGAGAATACTTCTGTCTAGTTTTTATGTGAAGTTATTTTCTTTTCTATCATAGGCTTCACAGCGCTTCAAATATCCACTTGCAGATTGTACAACAACAGTGTTAGAAAACTGCTCCATCAAAAGGAAGGTTCAACTCTGTGAGTTTAATGCACACATCACAAAGTAGTTTCTAAGAATGCTTCTGTCTAGTATTTATGTGAAGATATTAACGTTTCCAACAAAAGCCTCAAAGCAGTCAAAATATCTAGTTGCAGATTCTACAAACAGAGTTTTCAAAACTACTCTATCATAAGAATGGTTCAGCTTTGTGAGATGAATGCACACGTCACAAAGAAGTTTCTGAGAAAGATTCTGTCTAGTTTTTATGTGAAGTTATTCATGTTTCCAATGAAGGCCTCAAATCGGTCCATATAGCCACTTGCAGTTACTTCAAAAACAGTGTTTCACAACTGCTCTATGAAAAGGTGTGTTCAACACGGTGAGTTGAATGCAAACATCAAAAAGAAGTTTCTGAAAATGCTTCTGTCTAGTTTTAATTTTAATATATTCCTTTTTCCACTATAGACCTCAAAGTGCTACAAATGTCCTCTTTGGGATTCTACAAAAAGAGTGTTTCAAAGCTGCTCTATCAACAAAAAATTTCAGCTCTGTGAGTTGAATGCACACATCACAAAGTTGTTTCTAAGAATGCTTCTGTCTAGATTTTATTTGAAAATATTCCCGTTTCCAACGAATGCTTCAAAGCACTCCAAATATACACTTGCAGATTCTACAAAAGGAGTGTTTCAAAACTGCTCTATCAAAAGGAAGGTTCAACTCTGTCAGGTGAATGCACACATCACAAAGAAGTTTCTGAGAATGTTTTGTCTAGTTTTTATGTGAAGATATATCCTTTTCTACCATAAGCTTCAAAACGCTCCAAATATCCACTTGCAGATTCTACAAAAAGAGTTTTTCAAAACTGCTCTATCAAAAGGAAGTTTCAACTCTGTGAGTTGAATGCACACATCACAAAGAAGTTTCTGAGAGTGCTTCTGTTTACTTTTTATGTGAAGATATTTCCTTTTCCACCAAAGGCCTCAAAACCCTCCAAATGTAAACTTGCAGATACTACAAAAACAGTTTTTCAAAACTGCCCTATCAAAAGGAAGGTTCAACTCTGTGTGTTGAAGGCACACATCACAGAGAAGTTTTGGAGAATGTTTCTGTCTAGTTTTCATGTGAAGACATTTCCTTTTCCACTGAAGGCCTCAAGGCGCTCCAATTGTTTACTTGCACATTCCACAAAAAAAGGTTTCAAAACTGCTCTAACAAAAGTAAGGTTAAACTTTGTAAGTTGAATGCACACAGCACAAAGAAGTTTCTGAGAATGCTTCTGTCTAGTTTTTATGTGAAGATAATCCCGTTTGCAACGAAGGCCTCAAATCTGTCCAAATATCCCCTTTCAGAATCTACAAAAAGAGTATTTCAAAACTGGTCTATGAAAAGTTATGTTGAACTTGTGAGTTGAATGCACACATCACAAAGAAGTTTCTGAGAATGTGTCTGTCTAGTTTTTATGTGAAGTTATTCCCGTTTCCAATGAAAATCTCAAAGCAGTCTAAATATCCACGTGCATATTCTACAAAAAGAGGGTTTCAAAACTGCTCTATGAAAAGTTATGTTCAACTCGGTGAGTTGAATGCACGCATCACAAAGTACATTCTGAGAATGCTTCTTTCTAGTTTTTATTTGAAGGTACTTACTTTTCCAAAATACCCTCAAAGACCAAGAAATGTCCTCTTTCAGATTCTACAAAAAGAAGATCTCAAAACTGCTCTATAAAAAGGAATGTTCATCTCTGTGAGTTGAATGCACACATCACAAAGAAGTTTCTGAAAATGCTTCTGTCTAGTTTTTATGTGAAGGTATTCCAGTTTCCAACGAAGGACTCACAGCGTTCAAATTATCTGTTTGCAGGATCTTCAAAAAGAGTGTTTCACAACAGCTGTATGAAAAGGTATTTTCAACTCTGTGAGTTAAATGCTATCATCACAAATTAGTTTTTGAGAATGCTTCTATCTAGTTTTTATTTGAAAATATTTCCTTTTCCAACATAGCCCTCAAAACGCTAAAAATGTCCACTAGCAGATTCTACAAAACGAGTGTTTCAAAACTTTTATATTAAAAGAAGGTTCAACTCTGTGAGATAAATGCAGTCATTGAAAAATGGTTTCTGAGAGTGCTTCTGTCTGGTTTTTATTTGAAGATATTTCCGTTTCCAACGAAGGCTTCAAAGTGCTCCAAATATACACTGGCAGATTCTATAAAAAGAGTATTTCAAAACTGCTCCATCAAAAGGAAGATTCAACTCTGTGAGTTGAGTGCACACGTCACAAAGAAGTTTCTGAGGATGCTTCTGTATAGTTGTCATGTGAAGATATTCCAGTTTCCACCGAAGGACTCCCAGCGGTCCAAATATTCACTTGGAGATTCTACAAAAAGAGTGCTCTGAAACTGCTCTATGAAAAGTTATACATCACAAATAAGTCTCTCAGAATGCTTCTGCCTAGTTTTTATATGAAGATATTTCCAATTACAACATAGCTCTCAAAGTGCTAGAAATGTCCATTTGCAGATTCTACAAATAGACTGTTTCAAAAGTGCTCTCTCAAAGGAGAGGTTCAACTCTGTTAGTGGAATGCACACATCATAAGAAAGTTTCTGAGAATGTTGCTGTCCAATTTTTATGTGAAGACATTTTCTTTTCTACCATAGGCTTCATGGCACTCCAAATATCCACTTGCAGATTCTACAAAAAGCGTGTTAGAAAACTGCTCTATCAAAAGGAAGGTTCAAATCTGTGAGTTGAATGCACACATCACAAAGTAGTTTCTGAGAATGCTTCTGTCTAGTTTCTGTGTGAAATTATTCCCGTTTCCAGCAAAAGCCTCAAAGCGGTCCAAATATCCACTTGCAGATTCTACAAAAAGATTTTTCAAAACTGCTCTATCAAATAAAAGGTTCAATTCTGTGAGTTGAATGCACACATCACAAAGAAGTTTCTGAGAATGCTTCTGTCTAGTTTTTATGTGCAGATATTCCCGTTCCAACGAAGGCCTCAAAACAGTCAAAATATACCCTTGCAGATTCTACAAAAAGAGTTTTTCAAAACTGCTCTATCAACAGGATGTTTCAACTCTGTGAGCTGAATGCACACATCACAAAGAAGTTTCTGAAAATGCTTTGTCTAGTTTTTATTTGATGATATTTCCTTTTCCACCTTAGCCTTCAATGAGCTACAAATGTCCACTTGCAGATTCTTCAAAAGGAGTGTTTCAAAACTGCTCTATCAAAAGAAAGGTTCAGCTCTGTAAGTTCAATGCACACATCACAAAGTAGTTTCTGAGAATGCTCGTGTCTAGTTTTAATTTGAAGGTATTCGCTTTTCCAACAAAGGCTTCTAAGCACTCCAAATATCCACTTGCAAATTCCACCAAAAGAGTGTTCCAAAACTGCTCTATCAAAATGAAGGTTCAACTCTGTGAGTTGAATGCATACATAACAAAGAAGTTTTCGAGAATTCTTCTGTCTGGATTTTATGTGAAGATATTTCTTTCCCACCAAAAGCCCCAAAGCACTAAAAATGTCAACTTGCAGATTCTACAAATAAGGGTTTCAAAACAGCTCTATCAAAAGTAATGTTAACTCTGTGAGTTGAATGCACACATAACAAAGAAGTTTCTGAGAATGCTTCTTTCTAGTTTTTATTTGAAGATATTTCCTTTTCCACGGAAGGCCTCAAAGTGCTCCAAATGTCCAATTGCAGATTATACAAAACAATTGTTTCAAAACTGCTGTATCAAAAGTAAGGTTCAATTCTCTGAGTTGAATTCACACATCACAAAGAAGTTTCTGAAAATGCTCCTACCTTGTTTTTATTTGAAGATATTCCCGTTTCCGGTGAAGGCCACAAAACGGTCAAAATATCCCCTTGCACATACTACAAAAAGAGTGTTTCAAAACTACTCTATGAAAAGTTATGTTCAACTCTGTGAGTTCAATGCACACAAGACAAAGATGTTTCTGAGATTGCTTCTGTCTAGTTTTTATTTGAAGATATTTCCTTTTCCATCATAACCCTCAAAGTGCTACAAATGTCTGCTTGCAGATTCTACAAAAATAGTGTTTCAAAACTGCTCCATTAAAGGAAAGTTTCAACTCTGTGAATTGAGTGCACACATCACATAGTAGTTTCTGAGAATGCTTCTACTTAGTTTTTATATGAAGATATTCTCGTTTCCAAGGAGGGCTTCAAACTGCTCCAAATATCCACTTGCAGATTCTGCAAAAGAGTGTTTCAAAACTGCTCTATCAAAAGGAAGGTTCAACTTTATGAGTTGAATCCACACATCACAAAGATGTTTCTGAGAATGCTTATGTCTAGTTTTATGTTAAGCTATTTCCCTTTCCACTGAAAGCTTCAAAGCACTACAAATGTCCACTTGCAGGTTCTAAAAAAAAAGGTGTTTCAAAACTGCTCTATCGAAAGAAAGGTTCAACTCTGTGAGTTGAATGCACATATCACAAAGACGTTTCTGAGAATACTTCTGTCTAATTTTTATGTGAAGGTGTTCCCGTTTCCAATGAAGGCCTCAAAGCAGTCCAAATATCCACTTGCAGAACCTACAAAAATAGTCTTTCAAAACTGCTCTATGAAAAGCTATGTTAAAGTCTGAGTTTAATGCACACATCACAAAGACGTTTCTGAGAATGCTTCTGTCTAGTTTTTCTGTGAAGATATTTCCTTTTCTACCAAAGGCCTCAAAGCGCTCCAAATATCCACATGCAGATAGTACAAAAAGAGTGTTTGAAAACTGCTCTATCAAAAATAATGCTCAACTCTGTTAGTTGAATGCACATATCACAAAGTAGTATCTGAGAATGCTTTGTGCAGTTTTCATTTGAAGATATTCCTGATTCCAATGAAGCCTTCAATGTGCTGAAAATCTCCTCTTGCAGATTTTACAAAAATAGCTTTTCAAAACTGCTCTATCAAAAGGAAGGTTCAACACTCTGGTTTTAATGCACACATCCAAAGAATTTTCTGAGAATATTTCTGTCTAGTTTTTATTTGAAGATATTCCCGTTTCCAATGAAGGCCTCAAAGTGGTCGAAATATACACTTGCAGATTCTACAAAAAGAGTGTTTCAAAACTGCTCCATCAAAAGCAAGTTTCAACTCTGTGAGATGAATGCAAACGTCACAAAGTAGTTTCTGAGAATGTGTCTGTCTAGTTTTTATGTGAAGATATTCCAGTTTCCAACAAAGACCTCCCAGCAGTCCAAATATTCACTTGGAGATTTTACAAAAAGAGTGTTCCAAAACTGCTTAATGAAAAGTTATGTTCACCTCTGTGAGTTGAATGGACACACCACAAATAAGTTTCTGAGAATGCTTCTGTCAAGTTTTTGTTTGAAGATATTTCCATTTACAAAATAGCTCTCAAAGAGCTAGAAATGTACATTTGCAGATTCCACAAAAAGAGTGATTCAAAACTGCTCTCTCAAAGGAGATGTTCAACTCTGTGAGTGGAATTCCCACATCATAAAGAAGTTTCTGGGAATGCTTCTGCCTAGTTTTTATGTGAAGATATTTTCTTGTCTACCATAGGCATCATGGTGCTGAAAATATCCACTTATAGATTCTACAAAAAGCGTGTTAGAAAACTGCTCTATCAAAAGGAAGGTTCAAATCTGTGAGTTGAATGCACACATCACAAAGTAGTTTCTGAGAAGGCTTCTGTCTAGTTTTTATGTGAAATTATACCCGTTTCCAGTGAAAGCCTCAAAGCAGTCCAAATATCCACTTGCAGATTCTACAAAAAGAGTTTTCAAAGCTGCTCTATGAATAGAAAGGTTCAACTCTGTGAGTTGAATGCACACATCACAAAGAAATTTCTGAGAATGCTCCTGTCTAGTTTTTATGTGTAGATATTCTCGTTTACAACGAAGACCTCAAATCGGTCCAAATATCCACTTGCAGTTTCTTCAAAAACAGCGTTTCCCAGCTGCTCTATGAAACGGTGTGTTCAACTAGGTGAGTTGAATGCAAACATCACAAAGAAGTTTCTGAAAATGCTTCTTTCTGGTTTTAATTTGAATATATTTCCTTTTACACCAAAGCCCTAAAAGTGCTACAAATGTCCTCATTCAAATTCTACAAAAAGAGTGTTCCAAAGCTGCTTTATTAAAAGACAAGTTCAACTCTGTGAGTTGAATGCACACATCATAACGTTGTTTCTGAGAATGCGTCTGTCTAATTTTTATTTGAAGATATTCCCATTTCCAATGAAGTCTTCAAAGCACTCCAAATATTCATTTGCAGATTCTACAAAAAGAGTGTTTCAAAAGTGCTCTATCAAAATGTAGGTTCAATACTGTCAGGTGAATGCACATATCACAGAGAAGTTTCAGAGAATGCTTCTGTTTAGTTTTTATGTAAAGATATTTCCATCTCTACAATAGACCTAAAAGTACTCCAAATATCCACTTGCAGACTCTACAAAACGAGTGTTTCAAAACTGCTCTATCAAAAGGAAGGTTCAAATCTGTGCATTAACTGCACACATCACAAAGAAGTTTCTGACAATGTTTCTGTCTAGTTTTTATGTTTAGATATTCCAGTTTCCAAAGAAGCCCCTAAGTTTCCAAAGAAGTGCTAAGTTTCCAAAGAAGTCCTAATATGCCCTTGCAGATTCTACAAAAAGAGCATTTTAAAACTGCTCCATGAAAAATTATGTTCCGCTCTGTGAGTTGAATGCACACATCACAATGTTGTTTCTGAGAATGCTTCTGTCTAGTTTTTATGTGAAGATATCCCTGTTTCCAATGAAGGCGTCAAAGCGGTCCAAATATCCAGTTGCAGATTCCACAAATAGAGTGCTACAAAACTGCTCTATGAAAACTTATGTTCAACTCTGTGAGTTGAATGCACACATCAAAAAAAGTTTCTGAGAATGCTTCTGTCTAGTTTTTATGTGAAGATATTTCCTTTTCTAAAAAAGGCCTCAAAACGCTCAAAATGTCCACTTGCAGAATCTATTAAAAAGTATCCCAAAACTGCTCTATCAAAAGAAAGGTTCAACTCTGTGAGTTGCATGCACACATCCCAAAGAAGTTTTTGAGAATGCGTCTGTCTAATTTTTATGTGAAGATATTTCCTTTTCTACCATAGGTCTCAAAGAGCTCCAAATATCCACCTGCAGAGACTACAAAAAGAGTGTTTCAAAACTGCTCTATCAAAAGGAAGGCTGAACTCTGTGAGTTGAATGCACACATCACAAAGTAGTTTCTGAGAATGCTTCTGTTTAGTTTCTATTTGAAGATATACCCGTTTCCAACGAAGACATCAAAACGGTCTAAATATCCCCTTTCAAATTGTACAAAAAGAGAGTTTCAAAACTGCTCTATCAAAAGGAAGGTTTAACTCTGTGAGTTGAATGCACACATCACAAAGAAATTCTGAGAATGCTTCTGTCTAGTTTTTTTGTGAAGATAATTCCTTTTTCACTGAAGGCCTCAAAGCACTCCAAATGTCCTCTTGCGTATTCTACAAAAAAAGTGTTTGAAAACTCCTCTATCAAAAGGAAGGTTCAACTCTGTGAGTTGAATGCACACATCACAAGTAAGTTTCTGAGAATGCTTCTTTGTAGTTTTCATGTGAACATATTCCCGTTTCCAACGAAGGCCTCAAAGCGCTCCGAATATCCACTTACAGATTCTACAAAAAGATTGTTTCAAAACTGCTCAATGAAAAGTTATGTTGAACTCTGTGAGTTCAATGCACACATCACAAAGAAGTTTCTGAGAATGCTTCTGTCTATTTTTTTTGGTGAAGATATTTCCTTTACTACCATAGGCCTCAAAGCACTCCAAATATCCATCTGCAGATTCTACAAAAAGAGTATTTCAAAACTGCTCTATCAAAAGAAAGGTTGAACACTGTGATTTGAATGCACATATCAGAAAGTTGTTTTTCAGAATGCTTCTGTCCAGTTTTAAATTGATGATATTCTCGTTCCCAAGGAAGGCTTCAAAGATCTCCAAATATCTAATTGCAAATTCCTAAAAAAGAGTGTTTCAAAACTGCTATATGAAAAGGAAGTTTTAATTCTGTGATTCGAATTCATGCATCACAAAGTACTTTCTGAGAATGCTTGTTTCTAGTTTTTATTTGAAGGTATTCCCATTTCCAAAAAGGCTTCAAAGTACGCCAAATATCCACTTGCAGATTCTACAAAAAGTGTGTTTCAAAACTGCTCTCTGAAAACAAAAGTTCAACTCTGTGATTTGAATGCACACATCATAAAGAAGTTTCTGAGAATGCTTCTGTCTGGTGGTCATTTAAAGATATTCCCGTTTCCAAAAAAGTCTTCAAAGCACTCCAAATATCCACTTGCAGATTCTACAAAAAGAGTGTTTTAAAACTGCTCTATGAAAAGTTATGTTCAACCCTCTGAGTTGAATGCCCACATCACAAAATGTTTCTGAAAATGCTTCTGTCTAGTTTTCATGTGAAGATATTCCCGTTTCCAATGAAGGCCTCAAAACGGTCCAAATAACCACCTGCAGGTTCTTCAAAAGGAGTGTTTCACAACTGCACTAGGAAAACGTATGTTCAACTCTGTGAGTTGAATGCAAACATCACATAGAACTTTCTGAGAAAGCTTCTGTCTGGTTTTCATTTCAAGATATTTCCTTTTCCACCATAGCCCTTAGAGCACTTCAAATGTCCTCTTTCAGATTCTACAAAGAGTATTTCAAAACTGCTCTGTCAAAGGAAAGGTTCAACTCTCTGGGTTCAATGGACACATCACACAGTTGTTTCTGAGAAGGCTTCTGTTTGTTTTCTATTTCAAAATATTCCCGTTTCCAATGAAGGCACAAGCGCTCCAAATATCCACTTCCAGATTCTACAAAAAGAGTGTTTCAAAATTGCTCTATGAAAAGTTATGTTCAGCACCCTGAGTTGAATGTACACATCATGAAGAAATTTCTGAGAATGCTTCTGTCTAGTTTTTATGTTAAGATATTCGTGTGTCCAAGGAATGCCTCAAATCGGTACAAATATCCACTTACAGTTTCTTCAAAAAGAGTGTTTGACAACTGCTCTATGAAAAGGAAAGTTCAACTCTGTGAGTTGAATGCACACATCACAAAGAAATTTCTGAGAATGCTTCTGTCTAGTTTTTATTTGAAGATAATTCCTTTTCCACACCAGTCCTCTAAAAGCTATAAATGTCCACTTGCAGATTCTACAAAAGTAGTGTTACAAAACTGCTCTATCAAAGGAAATGTTTAACTCTGTGTGTTGAATGCACATATCACAAAGTAATTTCTAAGAATGCTTCTGTCTAGTTTTTATTTGAAGATATTCCCACTTCCAACGAAGTATTCAAAGCGCTCTAAATGTCCACTTGCAGATTCTACAAAAAATTTGTTTCAAAACTGTTACATCAAAAGGAAGGTTCAACTCTGTGAGTTGAATGCACACATCACAAAGAAGTATCTGACAATGCTTCTGTTTAGTTTTTATATGAAGATATTCCTGTTTCCAAAGAAGGCCTCAAAACGGTCCAAGTATCCCCTTGCAGATTGTACAAAAAGAGTGTTTCACAACTGCTCAATCAAAAGTTATGCTAAACTCCGTGAGTTGAATGCACACATCAAAAAGACGTATCTGAGAATGCTTCTGTCTAGTTTTTATGTGAAGATATTCCCATTTCCAATGAAGGCCTCTAAGCAGTCCAAATATCCACTTGCAGGTTCTTCAAATAGAATGATTCACAACTTCTCTATGAAAAGGTATGTTCAACTCTATGAGTTGGATGCATACATCACAAAGTAGATTCTGAGAATGCTTCTGTCTAGTTTTTATTTGAAGATATTCCCGTTTCCAATGAAGTCTTCAAAGCACTCCAAATATACACTTGCAGATACTACAGAAGGAGTGTTTCAAACCTGCTCCATCAAAAGAAAGTTTAAACTCTGTGAGTTGAATACACACATCACAAAGAAGTTTCAGATAATGCTTCTCTCTAGTTTTTATTTGAAGATATTTACTTTTCCACCATAGCCCTCAAAGCGTTACAAATGTCTATATGCAGATTCTACAAAAAGAGTGTTTCGAAACTTCCCTGTCAAAAGAAATATTCAACACTGTGAGTTGAATGCACACAACACAAAACAGTTTCTGAGAATGCCTCTGTCGAGTTTTTATTTGAAGAAATTCCCGTTTCCAACGAAGGCTTCAAAGAGCTCAAAATATCCATTTGCAGATTGTACAAAAACAGTGTTTCAAAACTGCTCTACCAAAAGGAAGGTTCAACACTGTGAGTTGAATGCACACATCACAAAGAAGTTTCTCAGAATGCTTCTGAGTAGTTTTTATGTGAAGAGATTTCCTTTACCACCGAGGGCCTCAAAGCACTCCAAATGTCCACTGGCAGATTCTAAAAAAAAAGTGTTTCAAAACTGCTCTATCAAACGGAAGGTTCAACTCTGTGAGTTGAATGTGCACATAACAAAGAAGTTTCTGAGAATGCTTCTATCTACTTTTTATGTGAAGATGTTTCCTTTTCCACCAATGGTCACAAAGCACTCCAAATGTCCACTTGCAGATTCTGCAAAAAAAGTGATTCAAACATGCTGTAACAAAAGAAATGTTCAACTCTATAAGTTGAAGGCAGACATCACAAAAATGTTTCTGAGACTGCTTCTGTCTAGTTTGTATGTGAAGGTATTCCCTTTTCTACCATATGCCACAAAGCAGTCCAAATATCCATTTGCAGATTCTACAAAAACAGTTTTCAAAACTGCTCTATCAAAAGAAAGGCTCAACTCCATGAATTGAACGCATACATCTCAAAGTAGTTTTGGAGAATGCTTCCGTCTAGTTTTTATTTGAAGATATTCCCGTTTCCAACAAAGGATTCAATGTGCTCCAAATATCCACTTGGAGATTCTACAATAAGAGTCTTTCAAAGCTGCTCTATCAAAAGGAAGGCTCATAACTGTGAGTTTGAATGCACACATCACAAAAAAGTTTGTGACAATGCTTCTGTCTCGTATTTATGTGAAGATATTTCCTTTTGTACCAAAGGTCTCAAAGGGCTCGAAATGTCCTCTTGCAGATTCTACCAAAAATGTGTTGCAAAATTGCTCTATCAAAACAAAGGTTCAACTCTGTGAGTTGAATACACACATTACAAAGATGTTTCTAACAATGCTTCTCTCTAGTTTTTATGTGAAGGTATTCCCGTTTAAATCAAAACCCTCAAAATGGTCAAAATATCCCCTTGCAGATTCAACAAAAAGAGTGTTTCAAAACTGCTCTATCAAAAGGAAGCTTCAACTCTGTGAGTTGAATGCATACATCACAAAGAAGTTTCTGAGAATGCTTCTGTCAAGTTTTTATCTGCAGATATTCCCTTTTCCAACGAAGGTCTCAAAGTCGTCTAAATATCCACTTGCAGATTCTACAAAAAGAGTGTATCAAAACTGCTCTATGAAAAGTTATGTACAACAATGTGAATTGAATTCACACATCACAAAGAAGTTTCTGAGAATGGTTCTGTCTAGTTTTTATGTGAAGACATTCCCATTTCCAATGAAGGCCTCAAATCGGTCCTCATATCCACTTGCAGGACTTTAAAAAGAGTGTTTCACAACTGCTCTATGAAAAGGTGTGTTCAACTCTATGAGTTGAATGTGCACATAACAAAGAAGTTTCTGAGAATACTTCTGTGTAGTTTTTATTTGAAGATATTTCCTTTTCCACCACAGCTCTCAAACCGCTACAAGCAACCATTTGAAGATGCTGCAAAAAGAGTGTTTCAAAACTGATCTATCAAAAGAAAGGTTCAACTCTGTGAGTTGAATGTACACATCACAAAACAGTTTCTGGGAATGCTTCTGTCTCTTCTTTATTTGAAGAAATTCCTGTTTCCAATGAAGGCTTCAAATCTCTCCAAATAACCAATTGCAGATTCTACAAAAAGTGTGTTTCAAAACTGCTCTATAAAAAGGAAGGTTCAACCCTGTGAGTTCAATGCACACATCTCAAAGAAGTTCCTGTGAATGCATCTCTCTAAATTTTATGTGAAGATATTTCCTTTTCTAATGTAGGCCTCAAAGCACTCCAAATATCCAGTGGCAGATTCTACAAAAAGTGAGATTCAAAACTGCTCTATCAAAAGAAATGCTCAATTTTGTGAGTTGAAAGCACACATTACAAGCTAGTTTCTGAGAATGCTTCTGTCTAGTTTTTATTTGAAGATATTACCGTTTCCAACGAAGGCTTCAAAGGGCTCCAAATAACCACTTGCAGATTCTACAAAAAGATTGTTTCAAAACTGCTCTATAAAAAGGAAGGTTATACCGTGTCAGTTGAATACACACATCACAAAGAAGTTTCTGAGAAAGCTTCTGTGTAGTTTTTATATGAAGATGTTTCCTTTTCTACCTTAGGCCTCAAAGCACTCTAAATATCAACTTGCAAATTCTACAAAAAGAGAGTTTCAAAACTCCTATATGAAAGCGAACGTTCAACCCCATGAGTTGAATGCACGCATCATAAATACATTTCTGTGAATGCTACTCTGTAGTTTTTATGTAAAGATATTTCCTTTTCCACCTAAGGCGTCAATGCACTCAAAACGTCCAATTGAAGATTCTACAAAAAGAGTGATTCAAAACTGCCCTAGGAAACGTTAAGTTCAACTCAGTGAGTTGAATGCACTCATCACAGAGAAGTGTCTGAGAATGCTTCTGTCTAATTTTTATGTGAAGATATTTCCTTTTCCAGCATAGGTCTCAAAGCACTCTATATATCCACTTGCAGATTCTACAAAAAGAGTGTTTCAAAACTGTTCTATCAAAACGAAGGTTCAACTCTGTAAGCTGAATGCATTCATCACAAAGAAGTTTCGGAGAATGCTTTTGTCTATTTTTTCTGTGAGGATATATCCTTTTCCAGCATAGGCCTCAAAGCACTCCAAATATCCACTTGCAATTTCTACAAAAAGAGTTTTTCAAATCTGCTCTTTCAAAAGGAAGGTTCAAGTCTGTGAGTTGAATACATAAAGCACACTGAAGTTTCCGAGAATGCTTCTGTCTAGTTTTTATGTGAAGATGTTCCCTTTTACACCACAGGCCTCAAATCGCTCCAAATATCCACTTCCAGATTCTACAAAAAGGGTGTTTCAAAACTGCTCTATCAAAAGGAAGTTTCTAGTCTGTTAGATGAATGCACGCATCACAAAGAAGTTTCAGAGAATGCTTCTGTCTCGTTTTTATGTGAAGATATTTCCTTTTCCAAATTAGGCACACCAAATATCCACTTGCACATTCTACAAAAGGAGTGTTTCAAAACTGCTCTATCAAAAAGAAACTTCATGTCTGTGAGTACAATGTGCTCATCTTAGAGATGTTTCTGAGAATGCTTCTGTATAGTTTTTATGTGAAGATATTTCCTTTTACAGCGTAGGCCTCATAGCGCTCCAAATATCCACTTGCAGATTCTACAAAAAGAGTGTGTCAAAACTGCTATATCAAAAGGAAGGTTTAAGTCTGTGAGTTGAATGCATTCATCACTAAGAACTTTGTGAGTATGATTCTGCTTAGTTTTTGTGAGAATATATTTCCATTTCCAGCATAGGCCTCAAAGCGCACCAAGTATCCATATTCAGATCCTACAAAGAAAGTGTTACAAAACAGTCCTAAAAAAAGGAAATTTCAACTCTGTGGGTTGAATGCACTCATCACAAAGAAGTTTCTGAGAATACTTCTGTCTAGTTTTTAGGTGAAGATATTCCCTTTTTCATCATAGGTCTCAAATCGCTCCAAATATCCAATTGCAGATTCTACAAAAAGAGTGTTTCAAAACTGCTCTATCAAAAGGAAGTTTCAAGTCTGTGAGTTGAATGCATGAAGCATGGGGAAGTTTCTGGGAATGCTTCTGTCTACTTTTTATGTGAAGATTTCTCTTTTTGCAGCATAGGCCTCAAATCGCTCCAAATACCCACTTGCAGATTCTACAAAAAGAGTGTTTCCAAACTGTGCTATCAAAAGGTAAGTCCAACACTGTGAGTTGAATGCACTCATCACACAGAAGTTTCTGAGAATGCTTCTGTCTCGTTTTTATGTGAAGATATTTCCTTTTCCATCACAGGCCTCAAAGCGCTCCAAATAAACACTTGTAGATTCTTCAAAAGGAGTGTTTCAAAACTGTTGTATCAAAACTAAAGTTCAAGTCCGTGAGTTGAATGCACTCATCACACAGAACTTTCTGAGAATGCTTCTGCCTAGGGTTTATGGGGAGGTATTACTTTTTGCAGCATAGGTCTCAAATCGCTCGAAATATCCACTTGCAGATTTTACAAAAAGGCTGTTTCCAAACTACTCTATCAAAAGGCAGGTTCAACTCTGTGAGTTGAATGCACACAGCAAAAAGAAGTTTCTGAGAATGCTTCTGTCTAGTTTTTATGGGAAGATATTCCGTTTTCCAGCATAGGCCTCAAATCACTCCAAACATCCACTAGCAAATTCTACAAAAAGAGTCTTTCAAAACTGAGCTTTCAAAAGGGAGGTTCCTCTCTGTGACTTGAATGCATAAAGCACAGGAAAGTTTCTGAGAATGCTTCTGTCTAGTTTTTATGTGAAGATATTTTCTTTTCCAGGGTTGGCCTCTTAACACTCCAAATATCCACTTGAAAATTCTACTAAAAGAGTGTTTCAAAACCGCTATATCAAAAGGAAGCTTCAACTCTGAGTTGAATGCGCACATCACAAAGAAGTTTCTGAGAATGCTTCTATCTAGTTTTTATGTGAAGATATCTCCTTTTCCAGCATAGGCCTCAAAGCGTTCCAAATGTCGACATGCAGATTCTACGAAAAGAGTTTTTCAAAACTGTTCTATCAAAAGGAAGGTTCAACTATGTGAGTTGAATTCAGAAAGCACAGGGAAGTCTCTGAGAATGCTTCTGTCTAGTTTTTATGTGAAGATATTTCCTTTTCCAACATAGGCCTCAAAGCCCCCCAAATAAACAGTTGCAGATCCTAGAAAAGGAGTGTTTCAAAACTGTTCTATCAAAAGGAATGTTCAACTCTGTGAGTTGAACGCACTCATCATGAAGAAATTTCTGAGAATGCTTCTGCCTAGTTTTTATGTGATGATACTTCGTTTTCCAACATTGGCTTAAAAACCCTTCAAATATCCACTTTCTGATGCTACTAAAAGAGTGTTTCAAAATTGCTCTATCAAAAGGAAATTTCAAGTGTGTGAGTTTAATGCACTCATCACACAGAAGTTTCTGAGAATGCTTCTGTCTCGTTTTTATGTGAAGATATTTCCTTTTCCATCATAGGCCACAAAGTGCTCCAAATAAACACTTGCAGATTCTACAAAAGGAGTGTTTCAAAACTGTTCTATCAAAAGGAAGGTTCAAGTCCGTGTGTTGAATGCCCTCATCACACAGTAGTTCCTGAGAATGCTTCTGTCTAGGGTTTCTGTGAAGATATTCCCTTTTGCAGCATAGGCCTCAAATCGCTCCAAATATCCACTTGCAGATATTACACAAAGGCTGTTTCCAATCTACTCTATCAAAAGGCAGGTTCAACTCTGTGAGTTGAATGCACACATCACAAAGAAGTTTCTGAGAATGCTTCTGTGTAGTTTTCAGGTGAAGATATTTCATTTCCCAGCAAAGGCCTCAAAACGCTCCAAATATCCACTTGCAGATTCTACAAAAAGAGTGTTTCAAAACTGCTCTTTCAAAATAAAGGTTCAAGTCTGTGAGTTGAATGCACTCATCACAAAGAAGTTTCTGAGAATGCTTCTGTCTAGTTTTTATGGGAAGCTATTTCGTTTTCCAGCATAGGCCTCAAATCGCTCCAAATATCCAGTAGCAAATTCTACAAAAAGAGGGTTTCAAAACTGCACTTTCAAAGGGAAGGTTCCTCTCTGTGACTTGAATGCATAAAGCACAGGGAAGTTTCTGAGAATGCTTCCATCTAGTTTTTACGTGAAGATACTTCCTTTTCCAGTGTTGACATCTTAGCACTCCAAATATCCACTTCAAGATTCTACTGAAAGAGTTTCAAAACAGCTATATCAAAAGGAAGCTTGAACTCTGTGAGTTGAATGCGCACATCACAAAGAAGTTTCTGAGAATGCTTCTATCTAGTTTTTATGTGAAGATATTTCCTTTTTCCAGCATAGGGTTCAAAGCATTCCAAATGTCGACTTGCAGATTCTACGAAAAGAGATTTTCAAAACTGTTCTATCAAAAGGAAGGTTCAACTATGTGGGTTGAATGCAGAAAGCAGTGGGAAGTTTCTGAGAATGCTTCTGTCTAGTTTTTATGTGAAGATATTTCCTTTTCCAACATAGGCCTCAAAGCGCTCCAAATAAACATTTGCAGATCCTACAAAAGGAGTGTTTCAAACCGTTCTATTGAAAGGAACGTTCAACTCTGTGAGCTGAATGCACTCATCATGAAGAAGTTTCTGAGAATGCTTCTGCCTAGTTTTCATGTGATGATATTTCATTTTCCAGCATTGGCATAAGAGCCCTCCAAATATCGACTTACAGATGCTACTAAAAGAGTGTTTCAAAACTTCTCTATCAAAAGGAAAGTTCAAGTGTGTGAGTTGAATGCACTCATCACACAGAAGGTTCTGAGAATGCTTCTATCTAGTTTTTATGTGAAGATATTTCCTTTTCCAGCATAGGCCTCAAAGTGTTCCAAATGTCGAATTCCAGATTCTACGAAAAGAGATTTTCAAAACTGTTCTATCAAAAGGAAGGTTCAGCTATGTGGGTTGAATGCAGAAAGCAAAGGGAAGTCTCTGAGAATGTTTCTGTCTAGTTTTTATGTGAAGATATTTCCTTTTCCAACATAGGCCTCAAAGTGCTCCAAATAAACAGTTGCAGATCCTACAAAAGGAGTGTTTCAAAACTGTTCTATCAAAAGGAACGTTCAACTCTGTGAGTTGAATGTACTCATCGAGAAGAAGTTTCTGAGAATGCTTCTATCTAGTTTTTCTGTGATGATATTTCGTTTTCCAGCATTGGTATAAAAGCCCTCCAAATATCCACTTACAGATGCTACTAAAAGAGTGTTTCAAAACTGCTCTATCAAAAGGAAAGTTCAAGTGTGTGACTTGAATGCACTCATCACACAGAAGTTTCTGAGAATGCTTCTGTCTCGTTTTTCTGTGAAGATATTTCCTTTTCCATCATAGGCCTCAAAGCGCTCAAAATAAACACTTGCAGATTCTACAAAAGGAGTGTTTCAAAACTGTTCTATCAAAAGGGAGGTTCAAGTCCGTGTGTTGAATGCACTCATCACACAGAAGTTCCTGAGAATGCTTCTGTCTAGGGTTTCTGTGAAGATATTTCCTTTTGCAGCATAGGCCTCAAATCGCTCCAAATATCCACTTGCAGATTATACAAAAAGGCTGTTTCCAAACTACTCTATCAAAAGGCAGGTTCAGCTCTGTGAGTTGAATGCACACATCACAAAGAAGTTTCTGAGAATGCTTCTGTGTAGTTTTCAGGTGAAGATATTTCATTTCCCAGCAAAGGCCTCAAAACGCTCCAAATATCCACGTGCAGATTCTACATAAAGAGTGTTCAAAACTGCTCTTTCAAAATGAAGGTTCAAGTCTGTGAGTTGAATGCACTCATCACAAAGAAGTTTCTGAGAATGCTTCTGTCTAGTTTTTATGGGAAGCTATTTCGTTTTCCAGCATAGGCCTCAAATCGCTCCAAACATCCACTAGCAAATTCTACAAAAAGAGTTTTTCAAAACTGCACTTTCAAAGGGAAGGTTCCTCTCTGTGACTTGAATGCATAAAGCACAGGGAAGTTTCTGAGAATGCTTCTGTCTAGTTTTTATGTGAAGATATTTCCTTTTCCAGTGTTGGCCTCTTAACACTCCAAATATCCACTTGAAGATTCTACTAAAAGAGTGTTCCAAAAGAGCTATATCAAAAGGAAGCTTCAACTCTGTGAGTTGAATCCGCACATCACAAAGAAATTTCTGAGAATGCTTCTATCTACTTTTTATGTGAAGATATTTCCCTTTCCAGCATAGGTTTCAAAGCCCTCCAAATATCCACTTGCAGACTCCACAAAAAGAGTGTTTCAAAACAGCTACATCAAAAGGAAGCTTCAACTCCGTGCGTAGAATGCACACATCAAAAAATGTTTCTCAGAACGGTTCTATCTAGTTTTCATCTGAATGTATTTGTTTTCCGCTATATTAAGCAATCGCACCAAATATCCACTTGCAGTTTCCACAACAAGAGTGTTGCAGAACTGCTTTATGAAAAGGAAGGTTCAACTCTGTGAGTTCAATCCCCAAATGACAAAGAAGTTTCTGAGAATGCTTCTGTCTAGGGTTTATGTCTAGATATTTCTTTTTGCAGCATAGGTCTCAAATCGCTCCAAATATCCACTTGCAGATTTTACAAAAAGGCTGTCTACAAACTACTTTATCAAAAGGCAGGTTCAGGTCTGTGAGTTGAATGCACACAGGACAAAGAAGTTTCTGAGAATACTTCTGTCTAGTTTTTATGGGAAGATATTTCGTTTTCTAGCATAGGCCTCAAATCACTCCAAACATCCACTAGCAAATTCTACAAAAAGAGTGTTTCAAAACTGCGATTTCATAAGGAAGATTCCTCTCTGTGACTTGAATGCATAAAGCACAGGAATTTTCTGAGAATGCTTCCGTCTAGTTTTTATGTGAATATATTTCCTTTTCCAGTGTTGGCCTCTTAACACTCCAAATATCCACTTGAAGATTCTACTAAAAGAGTGTTTCAAAACAGCTATATCAAAAAGAAGCTTCAACTCTGTGAGCTGAATGCGCACATCACAAATAAGTTTCTGGGAATGCTTCTATCTAGTTTTTATGTGAAGATATTTCCTTTTCCAGCATAGGTCTCAAACCGTTCCAAATGTCGACTTACAGATTCTATGAAAAGGGAATTTCAAAACTGTTCTATCAAAAGTAAGGTTCAACTATGTGGGTTGAATGCAGAAATCACAGGGAAGTTTCTGAGAATGCTTCTGTCTAGTTTTTATGTGAAGACATTTCCTTTTCCAACATAGGCCTCAAAGTGCTCCAAATAAACAGCTGCAGATCCTACAAAAGGAGTGTTTCAAAACTGATCTATCAAAAGGAACGTTCAACTCTGTGAGTTGAATGCACTCATCACGAAGAAGTTTCTGAGAATGCTTCTGCCTAGTTTTTATGTGATAATATTTAGTTTTCCAGCATTTGCATAAAAGCCCTCCAAATATCCACTTACAGATGCTACTAAAAGAGGGTTTCAAAACTGCTATATCAAAAGGAAAATTCAAGTGTGTGAGTTGAATGCACTCATCACACAGAAGTTTCTGAGAATGCTTCTGTCTCGTTTTTATGGGAAGATATTTCCTTTTCCATCATAGGCCTCAAAGCGCTCCAAATAAACACTTACAGATTCTACAAAAGGAGTGTTTCAAAACTGCTCTATCAAAAGAAAGGTTCTACTCCATGAGTAGAATGCATTCAGGACACAGAAGTTCCTGAGAATGCTTCTTTCCAGGTTTTCTGTGAAGATATTTCCTTTTGCAGCATAGGCCTCAAATAGCTCCAATTTTCCACTTGCAGATTTTACAAAAAGGCTGTTTCAAAACTGCTGTATCAAAAGGCAGGTCCAACTCTGTGAGCTGAATGCATACATCACAAAGAAGTTTCTGAGAATGCTTCTGTGTAGTTTTCAGGTGAAGATATTTCATTTCCCAGCAAAGGCCTCAAAACACTCAAAATATCCACTTGCGTATTTTACAAAAAGAGTGTTTCAAAACTGCTCTTTCAAAATGAATGTTCAAGTCTGTGAGTTGAATGCACTCATCACAAAGAAGTTTCTGAGAACGCTTCTGTCCAGTTTTTATGGGAAGATATTTCGTTTTCCAGCATAGGCTTCAAATCGCTCCAAATATCCAGTAGCAAATTCTACAAAAAGAGGGTTTCAAAACTGCGCTTTCAAAAGGAAGTTTCCTCTCTGTGACTTGAATGCATAAAGAACAGGGAAGTTGCTGAGAATGCTTCCATCTACTTTTTATGTGAAGATATTACCTTTTCCAGTGTTGGCCTCTTAGCACTACAAATACCCACTTGCAGATCCTACTGAAAGAGTGTCAAAACAGCTATATCAAAAGGAAGCTTGAACTCTGTGAGTTGAATGCGCACATCACAAAGAAGTTTCTGAGAATGCTTCTATCTAATTTTTATGTGAAGATGTTACCCTTTCCAGCATAGGCTGCAAAGCCCTCCAAATATCCATTTGCAGACACCACAAAAAGAGAGTTTCAAAACTGTTCTATCAAAAGGAAGTTTCAACTCTGTGAGTAGAATCCACACATCACAAAGAAGTTTCTCAGAACGGTTCTATCTAGTTTTTATCTGAATGTATTTCTTTTTCCACTAGATGCCGCAATCGCACCAAATATCCACTTGCAGTTTCCACAACAAGTGTGTTGCCGAACTGCTCTATGAAAAGGAAGGTCCAACTCTGTGAGTACAATCCCCAAATGACAAAGAAGTTTCTGAGAATGCTTCTGTCTAGAAAATATCTTCACATGAAAACTTCTTTGGGATGAGTGCATTACAAATTCCATTCTAATCCATTGCATTTCACATTCCATTCCACTCCATTCCATTCCATTCCATTCCATTCAATTCCACATTCCATTCCATTCCATTCTAGTCCACATTCCATTCCATTTCACATACCATTCCACATTCCATTCCACATTGCATTCCACGTTCCATTCCACGTTCCAATCCACATTCCTTCCCACGTTCCATTCCATGTTCCATTCCATTCCATTCCACATTCCATTCCATTCTATTCCACATTCCATTCCACCTTCCATTCCATTTCATTCCACTCCACATTCCACTCCACATTCCATTCCATTCCATTCCACATTCCACTACACATTCCATTCCATTTCATTCCATTCCACATTCCATTCCACATTCCAATCCATTCTATTCCATTGCACATTCCATTCCACATTCCTTTCCATTTCACATTCCATTCCATTCCACATTAAATTCCACAATCTCTTTCTTTCCGTTTGACATTCCTTTCCATTTAACTCCACCTTCCATTCCGCTTTCCTTTCTATTCTATTCCACATTCCATTCCACATTCCATTGCATTCCACCTTCCATTCCATTACATTCCACGTTCCATTCTACTCCATTCCATGTTCCATTCCACGTTCCATTTTGCGTTCTATTCCACATGCCATTCCATTCCATTCCACGTTCCATTACATATTCCATTCCATTCCATTCCAAATTTAATTCCATTCCATTCCATTCCATTCCATTCTACATTCCATTTCACATTCCTTATATTCCATTCCATTAAACATTCCATCCATTCCATTTCATTCCACATTCCATTCCATTCCATTCCACATTCCATTCCATTCCATTTCACATACCATAACATTTCATTCCATTACACATTCTGTTCCATTCCACATTCCATTCCATTCCATTCCACATTCCATTCCAATCCATTCCATTCCATTCCATTCCAAATTGCATTCCATTCCATTGCATTCCACATTCTATTCCATTCCACATTCCATTCCATTACATTCCACATTCCATTCCATTACTTTCCACATTCCATTCCATTCAATTCCATTCCACTCGACATTCCATTGCATTCCATTCTACATTCCATTCCATTTCATTCCATTCCACATTCTATTCCATTCCACATTCCATTCTATTCCATTCCACATTCCATTCCACGTTCCATTCCACATTCCATTCCACTTTTCTTTACAAGTTCCATTCCAAGATCCTTTCAACGTTCCATTCCATTCCATTCCACATTCCATTCCACATTCCAATCCATTCCATTCCATTCCACATTCCATTCCACATTCCATTGCATTCCATTCCCCATTCTATTCCACATTCCACTACATTCCATTCCACATTCCATTCCTTTCCATTCAATTGCACATTCCATTCCACATTACCTTCCATTCAAGTTCATATTCCATTCCATTCTACTGCATTCCAATCCACATTCCATTCCACAATGCATTTCTTTCCATTTGACGTTCCTTTCCATTCCATTCCACAATCCATACCGCATTCCATTCCATTCCATTCCACATTGCATTCCACATTCCAGTACATTCCATTCCATTCCACATTCCGTTCCACTTTCCATTCCATTCCATTTCACATTCCATTCGATTCCATTCCACATTCAATTCCACATTCCATTCCATTCCACATTCCATTCCACATTCCATTCCACATTCCTTTCCATTCCATTCAATTCCACATTGCATTCGGCATTCCATTGCATTTCACATTCCATTCCGCATTCCATTCCATTCCATTCCACATTCCATTCCATTGCATTGAACGTTCCATTCTAATCCATTCCACGTTCCATTCCACATTCCATTCCACGTTCTATTCCACATGCCATTCCATTCTATTCCACGTTCCATTAACCATTCCATTCCAATCCATTCCACATTGCAGTCCACATTCCATTCCTCATTCCAGTTCACATTCCATTCCATTCCATTCCACATTCCATTCCATTCCATTTCACATTCCATTCCATTTCATTCCATGCCACCTTCTATTCCATTTCACATTCCATTCCCTTCCACATTGCATTCCAATCCATTCCATTCCCTTCTGCATTCCATTCCATTCCATTTCCTTCCACTTTCTATTCCATTCCACATTCTGTTCCATTCCATTCCACGTTCCGTTCCATTCCATTCCACTCCATTCCATATTGCTTTCCATTCCATTCTAGATTCCATTCCGTTTCACTCCATTCCACATTCTATTCCATTCCACAATCCATTTCATTCCACATTGCATTCCATTCCATTCCACATTCCATTCCATTCCATTCCACATTCCTTTGCACTTTCTATTCCATTCCTTTGAACTTTCCATTCCACGATCCATTCAACATTCCATTACACATGGCATTCCAAGTTCCATTCCACGTTCCATTCCATTCCATTCCATGATCCATTCCACGTTCCATTCCATTCCATTCCACGTTCCATTCCTCATTCCATTCCACATTCCATTCCACGTTCCATTCCACATTCTATTCCACTTTCTTTACAAGTTCCATTCCAAGATCCTTTCAACGTTCCATTCCATTCCATTCCACATTCCATTCCACATTCCATTCCACATTCCAATCCATTAAATTCCATTCCACATTCCATTCCACATTCCATTGCATTCGATTCCTCATTCTATTTCACATTCCACTACATTCCATTCCACATTCCATTCCACATTCCATTCCATTCCTTTGCACATTCCATTCCACATTCCCTTCCATTCAAATACACATTCCATTCCATTCTATTGCATTCCATTCCACAATGCATTTCTTTCCATTTGACTTTCCTTTCCATTCCATTCCACAATCCCTTCCACATTCCATTCCATTCCATTGCACGTTCCATTCCACATTCCATTCCATTCCATTCCACATTCCATTCAATTGCATTCCACGTTCCATTCTAATCCATTCCACTTTCCATTCCATGTTCCATTCAACGTTCTATTCCACATTCCATTCCATTTCCTGCCAAGTTCCATTACACATTCCATTCCATTCCACATTCCATTCCTTTCCATTCCACACTGCAGTGCACTTACCATTATACATTCCAGTCCACATTCCCTTCCATTACATTTGATATTTAATTCCATTCCATTCAACATTCCATTCCACATTCCCTTCCATTCCATTCCATTCCAAATTTCATACCATTCCACATTTCATTCCATTCCATTCCACATTCCATTCAATTCCATTTCACATACCACATCGTTTCATTCCATTCCACATTCTATTCCATTCCACATTCCATTCGATTCCATTCCACATTCCATTCCTTTCCATTCCATTCTATTCCATTTCCTTTTCCATTCCATTCAATTGCATTCCATTATCTATTCCATTCTTCATTCCATTCCATTCCATTCCATATTCCATTCCACTTTCCATTACATTCCGTTTCACATTCCATTCGATTCCATTCCACATTCCATTCCACATTCCATTCCACATTCCTTTCGATTCCATTCAATTCCACATTGCATTTGACATTCCATTCCATTTCACATTCCATTCCGCATTCCATTCCATTCCATTCCACATTCCACTCCATTGCATTCCACGTTCCACTCCATTGCATTGCACGTTCCATTCTAATCCATTCCATGTTCCATTGCACGTTACATTCCACTTTCCATTCCATGTTCTATTCCACATGCCATTCCATTCCACGTTCCATTAACTGTTGCATTCCAATCCATTCCACATTGCAGTACACATTCCATTCCACATTCCTGTTCACATTCCATTCTATTCCATTCCATTCCACATGCCATTCCATTCCATTCCACATTCCATTCCATTCCATTTCATATTCCATTCCATTCCATTCCATTCCGTTCCACATTCCTTTCCATTCCAATCTAGATTCCATTCCATTTCACTCCATTCCACATTCTACTCCATTCCGCAATCCATTTCATTCCACATTCCATTCCATTACATTCCACATTCCAAACCATTCCATTCCACATCCCTTTGCACATTCCATTCCATTCCATTGAACGTTCCATTCCACTATCCATTCAACATTCCATTGCACATTGCATTCCAAGTTCCATTCCACGTTCCATTCCATGCCATTCCATGTTCCGTTCCATGTTCCATTCCATTCCATTCCACGTTCTGTTCCTCTTTCCATTCCACATTCCATTCCACGTTCCATTCCACATTCCATTCCACTTTCCTTTACAAGTTCCATTCCAAGATCCTTTCAGCGTTCCGTTCCATTCCATTCCACATTCCATTCCACATTCTGTTCCACATTCCAATCCATTCAATGCCATTCCACATTCCATTCTACATTCCATTGAATTCTCTTCCTCATTCTATTCCACATTCCACTACATTCCATTCCACATTCCATTCCATTCCATTCCATTGCACATTCCATTCCACATTACCTTCCATTTATGTTCACATTCCATTCCATTCTATTGCATTCCTTTCCATGTTCCCTTCCACAATGCATTTCTTTCCATTTGACATTCCTTTCCATTCCATTCCACAATCCACACCGCATTCAATTCCATTACATTCCACATTCCATTCCACATTCCATTCCATTGCATTCCACTTTCCATTCTAATCCATTCCACGTTCCATTCCATGTTCCATTCAACGTTCCATTCAACGTTTTATTCCACATGCCATTCCATTTAATTCCAAGTTCCATTACACATTCCATTCCATTCCACATTCCATTCCTTTCCATTCCACACTACAGTGCACATACCATTATACATTCCAGTCCACATTCCCTTCCATTCCATTCCACATTTAATTCCATTCCATTCCATTCCATTCCACATTCCATTCCACATTCCCTTCTATTCCATTCCATTCCACATTTCATTCCATTCCATTCCACATTCCATTCAATTCCATTTCACATACCACATCGTATCATTCCATTCCATATTCTATTCTATTCCACATTCCACTCGATACCATTCCACATTCCATTCCTTTCCACTCCATTCCATTCCATTTTCCATTCCATTCCATTGCATTCCACAATCTATTCCATTCCTCATTCCATTCCACATTCCATTCCAGTCAGCATTCCATTCCATTCCATTCTACATTGCTTTCCATTTCATTCCATTCTACATACTATTCCATTCCACATTCCATTCCATTCCATTCCACATTCTATTCCATTCCATTATATTCCATTCCACATTCCATTCCATTCTACATTACCTTCCAATCTATTCCACATTCCATTCCATTATATTCCATTCCATATTCCATTCCATTCTACATTATCTTCCAATCTATTCCACATTCCATTCCATTCCACATTCCATTTCATACATTTCCACATTTCATTGCATTCCAATCCATTCCATTACACATTCCATTTCATATCCCATTGCTTTGCATTCCACATTGCATTCCACATTCTAATCCATTCCATTCCATTCCAAATTCCATTCCATTCCACTTTCCATTTCATTCCATTCCATTCCATTCCACATACCGTTCCACATTCCATTCCATTCCATTCCACTCCACATTCCATTCCATTCCATTCCATTCCACATTCCATTCCATTCCATTTCAGATTCCGTTCAATTCCATTCCACATTCCATTCCACATTCCATTCCATTCCACTCCACATTCAATTCCACATTCCATTCCTTTCCACAATCCATTCCACATTCCATTCCTTTCCTCATTCCATTCCATTCAATTCCATTCCCCTTTCCATTCCACATTCGATTCTATTCCTTTCCACATTCCATTCCACATTCTATTCCACATTCCTTTCAATTCCATTCAATTCCACATTCCATTCGGCATTTCTTTCCTTTCCACATTCCATTCCGCATTCCATTCCATTCCACATTAGATTCCACATTCCATTCCATTCCATTCCATTGCATTCCATGTTCCATTCTAATCCTTTCCACGTTCCATTCCACGTTCCCTTCCACGTTCCATTCCACATTCTATTCCACGTGCCATTCCATTCCATTCCACGTTCCATTAAACATTCCATTCCAATCCATTCCACATTGCACTCCACATTCCATTCCACATTCCAGTTCTCATTCCATTCCATTCCATTCCACACGCCATTCCATTCCATTCCACATTCCTTTCCATTCAATTTCACATTCCATTCCATTTCATTCCATTCCACATTCTTTTGCATTCTTCATTCCATTCCATTCCATTCCACATTCCATTCCAATCCATTCCATTCCGCATTGCATTACATTCCATTTCCTTCCACTTCCTATTCCATTCCACAGTCTGTTCCATTCAATTCCACATTCCTTTCCATTCCATTCTATTCCATTCCACATTCCATTCCATTCCATTCTGTATTCCATTCCATTTCACTCCATTCCACATTCTTTTCCATTCCACAATCCATTTCATTCCACATTCCATTCCACATTCCCTTCCACATTCCATTACATTCCATTCCACATTCCATTTCATTCCAATAAAATTTCCCCTCCACATTCCATTCCATTCCATTCCACATTCCATTCCATTCAATTCCACATTCTTTGCACATTGCATTCCATTCCATTGAACGTTCCATTCCACGATCCATTCAACATTCCATTGCACATTGCATTCCAAGTTCCATTCCACGTTCCATTCCATGCCATTCCATTTTCCATTCCACGTTCCATTCCATTATATTCCACCTTCCATTCAACATTCCATTCCACATTCCATTCCACGTTCCATTCCAAATTCCATTCCACGTTCCTTTCCACATTCCATTCCAAATTCCTTTCCACGTTCCATTCCATTCCATTCCACATTCCAGTCCATGCAGTCCATTCCATATTCCATTTCACATTCCATTCCATTCCATTCCTCAATCTATTCCACATTCCACTCCATTCCATTCCACATTCAATTCCACTTTCCATTCCACTTTCCATTCCACATTCCATTCAGTTCCCTACCACAATCTCTTCCACATAACTTTCTACTTTCCATTCCACGTTCCATTCCATTTCTTTCCATTCCACATTCCATTCCACATTCCATTCCACATTCCATTCCACATTCCATTCCACACTCCATTCCATTCAATTCCACATTCCATTCCACATTACATACCACATTCCATTTCACCTTCCATTCCATTCCATTAAACGTTCCGTTCCACATTCCATTCCACGTTCCATTCCATTCCATTCCACGTTCCATGCCACATTCCATTCCATGTTCCTTTCCATTCCATTCCACGTTTCATTCCACTTTCCATTGCATTCCATTCCACGTTCCATTCCACATTCCATTGCACATTCCATTCCACGATCCATTCTATTACCTTCCGTATTCCATTCCACATTGCATTCCATTCCATTCCACTTTCCATTCCACATTCCATTCCACTTTCCATTCCACGTTCCATTCCATTGCTTTCCTCGTTCCATTCCACATTGTATTCCATTCCACTTTCTATTTCACATTCCATTCCACATTCCATTTCACATTGCACTCCGTTCCATTCCACCTGCCACATCACATTCCATTCCACATTCCATTCCACATACCATTTCATTCCATTCCACATTCCATTACATTCCAGTCCTCATTCCATTCCACATTTCATTCCAATGCATTCCATGTTCCATTTCACGTCCCATTCCACAGTCCATTCCACATTCCATTCCACTTTCCATTCCATTCCATTCCACGTTCCACTCGACTTTCCATTCCATTCCATTAAACGTTCCATTCCACATTGCATTGCACATTCCATTCCACATGCCATTCCACATTCCATTCCATGTTCCATTCCACGTTCCATTCCATGTTCCATTCCACATTCCATTCCTTTCCATTCCACATTCAATTGCACGTTCCATTCCATTCCATTCCACTTTGCATTCCACATTCCATTCCACATATCTTTCCATTCCATCCCACGTTTCCTTCCACATTCCATTCCAATCCATTCCACGTTCCATTCCACATTCCATTCCACATTCCATTCCTTTCCAATCCGCATTTTATTCCTCGTTCCATTACATTCCATTCCACTTTCCATTCCACGTTCCATTTCACGTTCCATTCCATTCCATTCCCCGTTTCATTCCACCTTCCATTCCATTTCATCCCACTTTCCTTTCCACATTATATTCCACGTTCCATTCCAGGTTCCATTCCATTTCATTCCACATTCCATTCCACATTGCATTCCATTCCAGTTTCCATTTCACATTGGATTTCACATTCCATTCCACATTGTACTCCTTTCCACTCATCGTGCCACACCACATTCCATTCCACAATCCATTCCATATTCCATTCCATTCCATTCCACATTCCATTCAGTTCCCGTCCACATTCCATTCCATTCCATTCCACATTCCATTCCCTTTCCATTCCATTCTTTTCCACATTCCACTCTGAATTCCTATCCATTCCGTTCCACATTCCATTCCATTCCATTCCCCATTACATACAATTCCATTCCATTCCATTCCGCATTCTATTCCACATTCCATTCCATCCCACATTCCATTATACCTTCCAATCCATTCCATTCCATATTCCATTCCATTCCATTCGAAATTTCATTCCACATTCCATTGAACGCTGCCTTCCACATTACATTTCACGTTCCATGATACGTTGCATTCTAAGTTCCATTCCACGTTCCTTTGCACAATCCATTCCATTCCATTCCAGTTTATATTCCACATTCCATTCCACGTTTCTTTGCACAATCCATTCCATTCCTTTCGTGTTTCTGTTCCACATTCCATTCCACATTCCATTCCATATTCCATTCCTTTCCATTCCATATTCCATTACATTCCATTCCACATTCCATTCCACATTCCATTACAATCCATTCCACATTCCATTCCACATTCCATTACATTCCATACCACATCCCTTTCCACATTGCCTTGCACTCCATTCCACATTCCAATCCACATTCTATTCCAAATTCCATTCCAATCCTTTCCACGTTCCATTTCACGTTCCATTTAACAGTCCATTCCACATTCCATTCCACAATCCATTACATTCTATTCCACGTTCCACTCTACACTATATTCCTTTCCATTCCACGTTGCATTCCACATTCCATTGCTCATTCCATTCCACGTTCCATTCCATGTTACACTCCACGTTCCATTCCTTTTCATTCCATGTTCCCTTCCACATTCCATTCCATCCCATTCCACGTTCCATTCCACATTCCATTCCACATTCCATTCCACAATCCATTCCATTCCATTCATTTCCATTCCACTTTCCATTCCGCATTCCATTCCACATTCCTTGCCACATTACCTTCCGTTCCATTGCAGATTCCATTCCATTCCATTCCACATTCTATTCCGTTCCATTCCGCCTTCCATTCCATTCTATTCCATTCCACATTCAATTCCATTCCACTAAATTCCACATTCCTTTCCATTCCTTTCCACGTTCCATTCCATTCCATTCCACATTCCATTCCATTCCTTTCCACATTCCATTCCATTCCATTCCATTGCACATTCCATTCCATTCCATTCCATTCCATTCCACATTCCATAAAATTCCATTCTTTTCCACATTTCATTCCTTTCCATTCCACAATCCATAGCATTCAATTCCATTTTTTTCCTTTCCATTCCATTTTATATTCCATTCCATTCCATTTTACATTCCATTCCATTCCATTTTACATTCTATTCCATTCCATTCCGCATTCCCTTTCATTCCATTCCATTCCGCATTCCATTCCATTCCATTCCATTCCACATTCCATTCCTTTCCATTAAATTCCACATTCCATTCCATGCAATTCCATTCCACATTCCACTCCATTCCATTCCACATTGCATTCCATTAAATTCCATTCCATTCTACATTCCGTATAATTCCATTCTATTCCACATTCCATTCCTTTCCATTCCACATTCCATATCATTGCATTCCATTCCACTTTCCGTTCCTTAAATTCCACATTCTTTACATTTCAATTCCATTCCACATTCCATTCTTTTCCATTCTACTTTCCATTCCATTCCATTCCACATTCCAATCCATTCCATTCCGTTCCATTGCACATTACATTCTGTTCCATTCCGCATTCCTTTCCATTCCATTCCACATTCCATTTCACATTACATTCCTTTCCACTTTCCTTTCCAATTCCATTCCATTCCTTTCCACATACCATTGCATTCAATTCCACATTCCTTTCCATTCCATTCTCTTCCATTCCTCATTCCATTCCATTTATTTCCGCATTACATTCCTTTCAATTCCATTCCACATTCCATTCCATTCCATTAAATTCCACCTTCCATTCCATTCCATTTCTCATTGCTTGCCAATCTATTCCACATTCCATTCTATTCCATTCCATTCTACTCCAAATTAAACACCATTCCATTCTATTCTACATTCCATTCCTTTCCATTCCACATTCCCTACAATTCAATTCCATTCCACATTCCATTTCTTTCAATTTTACATTCGATTCCATTCCCTTCCACATTCCAATCCTTTCCATTCTATTGCATTCCTCATTCCACGATTCTTTCCTTTCCATTCCACATTGCATTCCACTCCATTCCACATTACATACCTTTCCATTCCGTTCCATTCCACATACCGTTACATTCCATTCCACATTCTATTCTCATTCCATTCCATTCCATTCCACAATGAATTCCAAATTCCATTCCATTCCATTCCACTTTCCATTCCATTCCATTACACCTCCCATTCCTTTCAATTCCACATTCCATTCCACATTCCATTCCATATTCCATTGCGTTACACTCCACATTCCATTCCACGTTGTATTTCACATTCCATTCTACGTTCCATTCCATTCCATTCCACATTCCTTTCCACTTTCCATTAAACATTCCATTTCACATTCCATTCCACATTGCATTCCACATTCCAATCCATTCCATTCCTCATTCCATTCCACATTCTATTCCATTCCATTCCACATTTTATTCCACATTCCATTCTGCATTCCATTCCACATTCCATTCCATTCCATTCCAGATTACATTCCACATTGCATCCCATTCCTTTCCATTCCTGTCCATTCCGCATTCCATTCCACCTTTCAATCCTTTCCATTCCACATTCCATTTCATTCCATTCCACATTCCCTTCCACATTGAATCCCATTCCATTCCATTCCTGTCTATTCCGCATTCCATTACACATTTCATTCTGTTCCATTCCACATTCCATTCTAATTTCCATTAAACGTTCCTTTGCATTCCATTCCACATTGCATTCCATTCCATTCCAAATTCCAAACCATTCCTTTTTATTCCATTCCGCATTCCATTCCATTCCATTCCATATTCTTTTCCAGATTCCATTCCATATTCAATTCCACATTCCATTCCTTTCCATTCCACATTCCATTCCATTCCATTCCATTCTGCATTCCTTTCAACTGCATTACACATTCTATTCCTCATTCCATTCCATTCAATTCCACATTCAATTCCACATTCCATTCCATTACATTCCACATTCCATTCTATTCCATTGCACATTCCATTCATTTCCATTCCACATTCCATTCCACATTCCATTCCACATTCCATTCCACGTTCCATTCCACTTTCCATTGCATTGCATTCCACCTTCCATTCCATGTTCCATTCCACATTCCATTCCTCATTCCATTCCCCGTTCCATTACATTCCATTCCATATTCCTTAGCATTGCATTCCATTCCATTCCGCATTCCATTCTGTTCCATTCCACATTCCACTCCACATTCCATTCCATTACATGCAACATTCCATTCCATTCCATTCAAAATTCCATTTCATTCCATTCCACTTTCCATTCCATTCCATTACACATAAATTTCCATTGCATTCCTCATTCCATTCATTTCCATTACACTTTCCATTCCACATTCCATTCCACTTTCTATTCAACATTCGGTTCCACATTACGTTCCACGTTCCGTTGCATTACTTTCCACTATCCATTCCACGATCCATTCCACTTTCCCATCCACGTTCCTTTCCATTCCATTCCACATTACATTCCACGTTCCATTCCACGTTTCATTCGAAGTTCAATTCCTTCCATTCTATTATACTTTCCATTCCACTTTCCAATACACGTTCCATTTCACATTCCATTACGTTCCATTCCACATTCCATTATCCATTACATTTCACAATCCATTCCACATTCCAATACATTTCATTCCACATTCCATTTCACATTCCTTTCCACATTCCATTACATTCTATTCCACATTCCAATCCACATTCCTTTCCATATTCCATTACACATTCCATTCCATTCCATTCCATTCCACATTCCATGCCACATTCCGTTCCTCATTCCATTCCGCAGTCCATTCCACATTCCATTCCACATTCCATTCCACATTCTATTCCAAATTTCATTCCATTATATTCCACATTCCATTCCACATTCCATTCCACTTTCCATTCCGAAGTCAATACCATTACATTCCACATTCCATTCCATTCCAATCAACATTCCATTCCACATTTCGTTCCATTCCATTACACATTCCATTCCAAATTCTATTCCACATTCCAATACATTATATTCTACATTCCTTTCCACATTCCTTTCCATTCCATTCCACATTTCATTCCAAATTCCATTCCACATTCTATTCCACATTCCATTCCATTCCACATTTCATTCAGCATTCCATTCCATTCCTTTCAATTCCATTCCACATTCCATTCCACACTGCATTCCAAATACCAATCCATTCCATTCAACTTTCCATTTCACATTCCACTCCATTCCATTCCACATTTCATTCCACATTTCATTCCGCATTCCATTCCACATTTCATTCTATTTCAATTCACATTCCATACAGCTTTCGATTCCATTCGATTCCATTCCTGTCCATTCTGCATGCCATTCCACATTCCCTTCCTTTCCATTCCACATTCCATTCCAAATTCCATTCCACTTTCCTTTCCATTCCATTCCACATTGCATTCCATTCCATTCCACATTCATTACCATTCCTTTCAATTCCATTCCATTCCATTCCGCATTCCATTCCATTCCATTCCATTCCATTCCATATTCTTTTACAGATTCCATTCCATTCCATTCCACATTCAGTTCCACATTAAATTACATTCCATTCCTTTCCACATTCTTTTCCATTCCATTCCATTTCATTCTGCATTCCATTTCATTGCATTCCACATTCTACTCCTCATTCCAATCCAATCCACTCCACATTCAATTCTACATTCCATTCCATTCCATTCCACTTTCCATTCAACTCCATTGCACGTTCCGTTCATTCCCTTTCCACATTCCATTCCACATTCCATTCCGTTCCATTCCACATTCTTTTCCACATTCCATTCCACATTCCATTCCATGCTGTTCCATTCCATTCCACATTACACTCCATTCCATGCCTTTCCATTCCACATTTCATTCCAGGTTCCATTCCATTCCATTACACCTTCAATTCTACATTCCATTCCACTATCCATTCCATTCCATTCCACGTTTCATTCCACATTCCATTCCTTTCCATTCCACATTCCATTCCACGTGCCATTCGATTCCATTCCACGTTTCATTGCACATTCCATTCCACATTCCATTCCATTTCTTTCCACATTCCATTCCACATTCCATTCTACATCACATTCCGTTCCATTCCACATTAAATTCCACATTCCTTTCTACATTATATTCTACATTCGATTCGATTCCATTCCATTCCATTCCACATTCCACTCCATTCCATTCCATTCCATTCCATTCCACATTCCATTCCACATTCCTTTCCACATTCTATTCCACACTCCATTCATTCCATTCCACATTCTGTTCCACATTCCATTCCACATTCCATTCCACATTCGATTGTATTCCATTCTCCTTTCCATTCCACATTCCATTCCACATTCCATTCCTTTCCATTCCATAATCCATTTCACGTTCCATTCCATTCCATTCCACGTTCCATAACACATTCCATTCCACGTGCCATTCCATTCCATACTCTATTCAATGTTCCATTCCATTTCTTTTCACGTTCCATTCCATTCCATTCCATTCCATTCCACATTCCATTCCATTCCATTCTGTTCCATTCCCCGTTCCATTCAATTCCACATTCCTTTCCATTCCATTCCATTCCATTCCACATTCCATTTCACATTGCATTCCATTCCATTTCACTTTCCATTCTATTCCATTCCATTTTCCATTCCATTCCATTAAATTCCATCTTCCATTATATGGCATTTCACATTCCATTGCATTCCATTCCATTCTACATTCAGTTCCATTCCAATCAAAATTCCATTCCATTCCATTCCACATTCCACATTCCATTACACTTTCCATTCCACGTTACATTGCACGTTCCATTCCATTCCATTCCATGTTCCATTCTACAATCCATTCCACACTCCATTCCATTACATTCCACATTTCATTCGATTCCAGTACCAATTCCATTCCATTCCATTCCATTCCACATTCCATTCCATTCCATTCCATTCCACATTCTATTCCATTCCTTTCCATTCCAAATTCCATTCCATTATATTCCACATTCCATTCCATTCCATTCCAATCCATTCCAAATTCCATTCCATTCCACATTCCATTCCATTCCATTACATTGCTCATTCCATTCCATTCTATTTCACATTCCATTCCACATTCAATTCCATTGCACATTCCATTGTATTCCATTGCATTCCAAATTGCATTCTATTCCATTCCATTCCACTCCAAACTCCATTCCACACTCCATTCCATTCCATGCCACATTCCACTCCATTCCATTCCACATTCCATGCCATTCCATGACACATTCCATTCCATTCCATGCAACATTCCATTCATTTACATTTCACATTCCATTACATTTCATTCAACATTTCATTCCATTCCATTCCACAATCCATTCCATTCCATTCCACATTTCATTCCATTCCACATTCCATTTCACATTGCATTCCATTCCATTTCACTTTCCATTCTATTCCATTCCATTTTCCATTCCATTCCATTGAATTCCATCTTCCATTATATGCCATTTCACATTCCATTGCATTCCACTCCATTCCACATTCAGTTCCATTCCAATCAAAATTCCATTCCATTCCATTCCACATTCCACATTCCATTACACTTTCCATTCCACTTTCCATACCACGTTACATTGCACGTTCCATTCCATTCCATTCCATGTTCCATTCCACAGTCCATTCCACACTCCATTCCATTACATTCCACATTTCATTCGATTCCAGTACCAATTCCATTCCATTCCATTCCATTCCACATTCCATTCCATTCCATTCCATTCCACATTCCGTTCCATTCCTTTCCATTCCAAATTCCATTCCATTATATTCCACATTCCATTCCATTCCATTCCAATCCATTCCAAATTCCATTCCATTCCACATTCCATTCCATTACATTACATTGCTGATTCCATTCCATTCTATTTCACATTCCATTCCACATTCAATTCCATTGCCCATTCCATTGTATTCCATTGCATTCCACATTGCATTCTATTCCATTCCATTCCACTCCAAACTCCATTCCACACTCCATTCCATTCCATGCCACATTCCACTCCATTCCATTCCACATTCCACGCCATTCCATGACACATTCCATTCCATACCATGAAACATTCCATTCATTTACATTTCACTTTCCATTACATTTCATTCAACATTTCATTCCATTCCATTCCACAATCCATTCCATTCCATTCCACATTTCATTCCATTCCACATTCCATTCCATTCCATCCATTACACATTCCATTCCACATTCCATTCCATTCCACATTACATTCAATTCCACATTCCACTCCATTTCATTCCATTCCACATTCCATTCCATTCCGCTATGCACTCCATTCCATTTCACATTCCATTCCATTGCATTCCATTCCACATTCCATTCCACATAACATTCCACGTTCTATTCCATACCATTACACGTTTCATCCCACCATCCATTAAACGTTCCATTCCATGTTCCATTCGACGTTCCATTCCATTCCATTCCACGTTGCATTAAATCATCCATTCTACATTCCATTCCATTCCATACATTTCCAGTCAAAATTCCATTCTATTGCATTCCACATTCCATTCCAAGTTCCATTCCACTTTCGATTCCACATTCCATTGCACATTCCAATCCACGTTCCATTCCATTCCATTACACTTTCCATACCACGATCCATTCCACATTCCATTACACGTTCCGTTCCATTCCATTCCTTATTCAATTCCACGTTCCATTCCACGTTCCATTCAATTCCATTTCACGTTCCATTCCACATTCCATTCCTTTCCATTCCACAATACATTCCACATTCCATTCCACATTCCATTCCTCATTCCATTCTACATTCCATTCCTTTCCATTCCACAATAAATTCCACATTCCAGTCCACAATCCATTCCACATTCCATTCTACATTCCATTCCTTTCCATTCCACATTCTTTTCCACATTCCATTCCATGCTGTTCCATTCCATTCCACATTACACTCCATTCCATGCCTTTCCATTCCACATTTCATTCCAGCTTCCGTTCCATTCAATTCCACCTTCCATTCTACATTCCATTCCACTATGCATTCCATTCCACTCCACGTTTCATTCCACATTCCATTCCTTTCCATTCCACATTCCATTCCACTATCCATTCCATTCCATTCCACGTTTCATTCCACATTCCATTCCACATTCCATTCCATTTCTTTCCACATTCCATTCTACATCACATTCCGTTCCATTCCACATTCCATTCCACATTCCTTTCTACATTCCATTCTACATTCGATTCGATTCCATTCCATTCCATTCCACATTCCACTCCATTCCATTCCATTCCATTCCACATTCCATTCCACATTCCATTCCTCATTCTATTCCACACTCCATTCATTCCATTCCACATTCCATTCCACATTCCATTGTATTCCATTCCTCTTTCCATTCCACATTCCATTCCACATTCCATTTCTTTCCATTCCATAATCCATTTCACGTTCCATTCCATTCCATTCCACGTTCCATAACACATTCCATTCCACGTGCCATTCCATTCTATATTCTATTCCCCGTTCCATTCCATTTCTTTCCACATTCCATTCCATTCCATTCCACATTCCATTCCATTCCATTCCGTTCCATTCCCCGTTCCATTCAATTCCACATTCCTTTCCATTCCATTCCATTCCATTCCACATTCCATTCCACATTCCTTTCCATTCAATTCGTCATTTTGTTCCATTCCATTGCATTCCACCTTCCACTGCACTCCATTGCACATTCCATTCCATTCAATTCCTCTTTTCGTTCCATTCGATTGCATTCCACATTGCCTTCCATTCCATTTCACATTCCATTCCATTCAAGTCCTCATTTCATTACATTCCATTTCTTTCCGCATTCCAATCCATTCCATTACAATTCTATTCCATTCCATTCCATTCTATTCCACATTCAATTCCATTCCATTCCGCATTCCATTATATTCCGTTCCACATTCCTTTCCACATTCCATTCCACATCCTATTCCACGTTCCATTCCATTTCATTCCACTAGCCATTCCTCATTCCTTTCCAAACCATTCCACATTCCATTCCATTCCACATTCCATTCCTTTCCATTCCACATTGCATTGCACATTCCATTCCATTCCATTCCACATTCCATTCCGCATTCCATTCCATACCATTCCACCTTCTATTCCACATTCCATTCACAATACTCTCCTTTAGATTCCACATTCCATTACACATTCCATTCCACGTTACATTCCACTCCATTCCACATTCCATTCTACATTCCATTCAACATTCCATTCTACATTCCATTCCACATTCCTTTAAACAATTAATTCCAAATTGCATTCCATTCCACATTCCATTCCTTTCCACTCTAAATTACATTCCACATTCCATTCCACTCCATTGCCCTTTACATTGCACATTCCACTCCACATTCCAGTCCATTCCATTCCACCTTTCATTCCACGTTCCATTCCACATTCCATTACACATTCCATTCCATTCAATTCAACAATCCATTCCATTCCATTCCACATTCCATTCCACATTTCATTGCACATTCCATTCCACATTCCATTCCCCATTCCGTTCCCCATTCCATTCCATATACCATTCCATTCCACATTCCATTCAATTCCACATTCCATTCCATTCCATTACACATTCCATTCCATTACACATTCCATGACACATTCCATTCCACTTTCAATTCCACATTCCATTCCGTTCCATTACACATTCCATTCCACATTTCATTCCAGAATCCATTCCACATTCCATTCCAAATTCCAACCACATTCCATTCCATTCCATTCCATTCCATTCCATTCCACATTCCATTCCTTTCCATTTCACATTCCATTGCACATTCCACTCCATTCCATTTCAAATTACATTCTATTCCAATCCACTTTCGTTTCAATTCCACATTCCATTGCATTCCACTCCATATTCCTTTCCATTCCATTACACGTACCTTTCCATTCCACATTCCATTGTATTCCATTCCATTCCGCATTCTATTTAACGTTCCATTCCATTTCACTGCACATTCAATTGCAGTACATTCCACATTCCATTCCACGTTCTATTCCCTTCCCTTCCACATTCCATTCCATTCCATTCCACTTTCCATTACATTCAATTCCTCATTTCATTCCATTCCATTGCATTCCACCTTCCATTCCACTCCATTCCACATTCCATTTCATTCAGTTACTCATTTCATTCCATTCCATTGCATTCAACATTCAATTCCATTCCATTCCCATTCCTTTCCATTGAATTCCTCATTTCATTACATTCGATTGCATTCCACATTCCATTCCATTCCATTCCACATTCCATTCCATTCAATTCCTCATTTCATTCCATTCCATTGCATTTCACATTCCATTCCATTGCATTTCACATTCCATTCCATTCCATTATCATTCCATTTCATTCCATTCAATTCTATTAAACATTCCAGTCAATTCCATTCCGGATTCCATTACATTCCATTCCACATTCCATTCCACATTCCATTTCATATCCTATTGCACGTTCCATTACATTTCACTCCACATTTCTTTCCATTCCATTCCACATGCCATTCCCTTCCATTACTTATTTCACTCCTATCCATTCCATATTCCACTCCAGTCAACATTGCATTCCTTTACATTCCACATTGCATTGCACTTTCCATTCTATTCCATTCCACATTCCATTCCACATTACAGTCCTTTAGATTCCACATTCCATTGCACATTCCATTAGTCGGTACACTCCATTCCATTCCACATTCCATTCCACATTCCAATCAACCATCCATTCCACAATCCATTCCATTTCATTCCACAATTTATTCCACATTCCATTGCATTCCTTTCCACATTCCATTCCTTTCCACTCCAAATTTCATTCCACATTCAATTGCATTCCATTCTATTCCACATTCCATTCTATATTCCATTCCACATTCCATTCCGCGTTCCATTACATTCCACATTACATTCCAATCCATTCCACATTCCATTCCATTCAATTCCACATTTCATTCCAATGCATTGCTTTCCAAATTCCACTCCATTCAATTCCAAATTCAATTCCATTACATTCCATTCTATTCCACATTCCATTACATTCCATTCCACATTCCATTCCATTCCATTCCACATTCCATTACACGTTCTATTCCACATTCCCCTCCAATTCATTCCACATTCTATTCCATTCTGTTCGACACTCCATTCTACGTTCCATTCCATTCCATTCCACATTCCTTTCCATTCAATTCCTCATTTCTTTACATTCCATTGCATTCCACATTCCATTCCTTTCCAATCCGATTCCTTTCTATTCCGTTCCATTCTGTTCCACACTCCAATACATTCCATTCCACATTCCATTCCATTCAATTCCTCATTCCATTCCACATTCCATTCCATATTCTATTCCATGTTCCATTCCATTTCATTCCACATTCCATTCGTTTCCATTGCACATGCCTTTCCATTCCATTCCACATTTCATTCCACATTCCATTCCATTCCATTCCACATTCCATTCCATTCAATTCTACATTGCATTCCGCTTCCATTCCATTGAATTCCACATTGCATTCCACATTCCTTTTCTCATTCCATTCTACATTCCATTCCATTCCATTCCACATTGCTTTCCACATTCCATTGCATTCCTCTCCACATTCCATTCAACATTCCATTCCACATTCCATACCTTCGCATTACACATTCCATTCCACATTCCATTGCATTCCAGTTCACATTCCGTTCCTCGTTCCATTCAATTCCATTCCACATTCCATTCCATTCCTTACCACATTCCATTCCACATTCCATTCCACGTTCCATTCCACATTCCATTCCACATTCCATTCCATTCCATTCGACATTCCATTCCACATTCCACTCCAAGTTGCATTCCATTCCATTCCACGTCCCATTCCACATTCCATTACACATTGCGTTCCATGTTCCATTCCATTCTATTCCACTTTCCTTTTGATTGCATTCCATGTTCCATTCCACTTTCCATTCCACATTCCATTCCTCATTCCATTCCACGTTGCATTCCATTCCATTCTACGTTCCATTCCACGTTCCATTCCATTCCATTCCACGTTCCATTCCACATTCCATTCCACATTAGATTCCACGTTGCATTCCATGTTGCATTCCATGTTCCATTCCATTCAATTGTATGTTCCATTCCATGTTCCATTCCTATCCATTCCACATTCCATTCCGTTCCATTACACATTCCATAGCAATCCATTCCACATTCCTTTCTACTTTCCGTTCCTTTCCATTCCACATTCCACTCCATTCCGATCCATGTTCCCTTCAACATTTCATTCCACATTCCATTCCATTCCATTCCACATTCCATTCCACATTCCATTTCGCATTCCATTCCACTTTCCATTCCATTCCATTCTCATTCCATTCTTCGTTCCATTAAATGTAACATTCCACTTTCCATTCCACGTTCCATTCCATTCCATTCCACGTTTCATTCCACATTCCTTTCCATTCCTCTCCACTTTCCATTCCACATTACATCCCACATTCCTTTCCTTTCCAGTCAACATTCCATTCCACATTCCATTCCACATTCCATCCCATTCCATTCCATATACCTTTTCATTCTACTCCACATTCCATTCCACATTCCATTCCATTCCATAAGAAATTCCATTGCAGATTCCATTCCACATTCCATTCCACATTCTATTGCATATTCTATTCCACGTTCCATTCGATTTCATTTCTCACTCCATTCCATGCCATTCCACATGCCATTCGACATTCCATTCCATTCCATTACAAATTCCATTGAACATTCCATTCCACATTCCATTCTATTCCATTCCACATTCATTTCCACATTCCATTCCAGGTTCCATTCCACATTCCATTCCACATTCCATTCCATTCTTTTCCTCATTCAATTACACTTTCCATTCCAAGTTCCTTTCCACGTTCCATTCCACGTTCCATTCTAATCCATTTAACGTTCCATTCTATTCCATTTAACGTTCCATTCCATTCCTTTCCACGTTTCATTTCACTCGATTCCACATTCCAGTCCACATTTCATTAAACATTCAATTTTACATTCCAGTCCAAACTCCACTTCACTTTCCATTCCATTCCACTTTCCTTTCCATTCCCATCCACTTTCCACTCCATTCCATTGCAACTTCCATTCCATTCAATTCCACATTCCATTCCCAATTGCATTCCACATTCCATTCCATTCCACATTCCATTCCATCCCATTCCATAATATTCCACATTTCATTCAATTCCATTCCACATTCCATTCCATTCAATTCCACATTCCATTACATTCCATTCAACATTCCATTCCACATTCCATTCCACATTCCATTCCATGTTCCATTCCATTCCACATTCCATTCTGTTCCTTTCCACATTCCATGCCATTCAATTCCACATTTCATTCCACTGCATTGCATTCCACATTCCACTCAATTATGTTCTGCATTCCATTCCTTTCCATTCCATTCTATTCCACACTCCATTACATTCCATTCCACATTCCATTCCATCTTCCATTGCACATTCCATTCCACATTCCAATCCGTTCCATTCAACATTCCATTCCACTTTCCTTTCCTCATTACATTTCTCGTTCCATTCCACTTTCCATTGCACATTCCACTCCACGTTCCATTCCATATTCCATTTCACATTCCACTCCATTCCATTCCATGCCATTCCACATTCCATTCCAGTGCATATTCCATTCCACATTCCATTCCATTCCATTCTATTCCACATTCCATTCCATTCCCTTCCACATTCCATTCCATTCAATTCCACATTCCATTCCATTCAATTCCACATTCCATTAAATTCCATTCCATTCTGCATTCCATTTTATTCCATTCCGCATTCCATTCCAAATGCATTCCGTTCCATTCAGCATTCCATTATATTCCATTGAAGATTCCATTCCACATTCCATTCCTGCTTATATTCCACATTCCATTCCATGTTCCATTCCACATTCCATTCGACGTTCCATTCCACGTTCCATTCCACATTCCATTCCATTCCTTTTCACATTCCACAGCTTTCCATTCCATTTCATTCCACATCCCATTCCATTTCATTCCTTTCCACCTTCCATTCCGTATCCCATTCCATTCCACAATCCATTCCACAATCCATTCCATTCCATTCCACATTCCTTTCCACATTCCATTCCATTCCATTCCACTTTCCATTCCACATTCCATTTGATTCCACATTCCATTCCTCATTCCATTACCTTCCATTCCACTTTCCATTCCACATTCCATTCCATTCCAATCCACATTCTTTTCCATTCCATTCCATTCCATTCCATTCCACATTGCATTCCATGTTACAGTCCCTATTACATTCCTTTCCATTCCACATTGCATTCCACGTTCCATTCCACGTTCCATTCCAAGTTCCATTCTATTCCATTCCACTTTCCATTCCATGTTGCATTACATGTAATTCCACTTTCCTTTCCACATTCCATTCCACATTCCATTCCACATTACATTCCGTTGCTGTCCACATTCCATTCCATATTGCATTCCTTTCCAATCCATTCGACATTCCATTCTAAATGCCATTCCATTAAATTCAACTTTCCATTCGATGATCCATTCTACGTTCTATTCCACATTCCAATCCACATTTCATTTCACACTCTATTACATTCCATTTCACATTCTACTCCACATTCCACTCCATTCCATTCCACATTCCATTCCACATTCCATTCCACAATCCATTCCACATTCCATTCCTTCCCATTGCACATTCCATTCCACATTCCATTCCATTCCATTTGACGTTGCATTCCACATTCCACTCCATTACATTTGACATTCCATTCCACATTCCAAAGCATTCCATTCCACATTCCAATCAACTTCCGTTTCCACATTCCATTCCATTCCACACTCCATTCCACATTCCAATGCATTGCTTTCCACATTCCATACTATTCCACCCCACATTCCTTTACACATTCCGTTCCATTCCTCTCCACATTCCATTCCACATTCCATTCCATTCCTTTACACATTCCATTCTATTCCACCCCACATTCGTTTACACATTCCATTCCATTCCTCTCCACATTCCGTTCCACATTCCATTCTATTCCATCACACATTCCATTCCACATTCCATTCCATTCCATTCTACATTCCATTCCACATTCCATTCCCTTTCTTCCCACATTCCGTTCCACATTCCATTCCATTCCATTCCATTGCTCATACCATTCCACATTCCATTCCATTCATTCCATTCCACATTCCGTTCCACATTCCATTCCACATCCCATAAAATTCCATTCCACATTCTAATCCATTCCATTCTACATTCCATTCCATTGCATTCCATATTCCTTTCCATTCCATTCCACATTCCTTTCCATTCCATTCCTCATTCCATTCCACATTGCATTCGTTTCCATTCCATATTCCATTGCATTGCATTCCACTTTGCATTCCATTCCATTCCATTCCACATTCCATTCCACATTCCATTTTATTCCATTCCCATTTCATTCCACATTCCATTCCATTCCACTCCACATTCCATTCCACATTCCACTCCATTCCATTCCACTTTCCTTTACCTTCCATTTCACATTCCAGTCCACATTCCATTCCAAATTCCATGCCATTCCATTTCACTTTCCATTCCATTCCATTTCACATTCCATTCCATCCCATTCCATGCTCCGTTCTCTGTCCATTGCATTCACTTCCACATTCCTTTCCATATTCCTTTCTGTTCCATTCCACATTTCATACCACATTCCATTCCACATCCCATTCCATGTTCCATTCTACGTTCCCTTCCTCTTTCCACTCCATTCCATTCCATTCCAGGTTCCATTCCATTCCATTCCATGTTCCAATTCATTCCGTTCGAAATTCCATTCCACATTCCACTTCACTTTCCATTCCACATTATATTTCACTTTCCATTACATTCCATTCCATTCCACATTCCTTTCCAGTTCATTCCGTTCCATTCTATATTCCTCTTCATTCGTTTCCATTTCACATTCCATTCCATTCCGTTCCACATTCCATTCCATTCCATTCCACATTCTATTCCACTTTCCATTCCACTTCGCATTCCATGTTCCATTCCATGTCCCATTCCACGTTGCTTTCCTTTCCATTCCATTCTCTGTTCCTTTCCATGTTTCATTCCAACTTCCATTCCACGTTCCTTTCCACATTCTATTCCATTCCATTCCGCTTTCTATTTCACATTCCATTCCACATTTCATTCCACATTCCACTGCAAATTCCATTCCACATTCCAATCCACATTGCATAGCACATTCCATTCCACATTCAATTCCACATTCCACTTCTTTCCATTTCACATTCCTTTCCATTCCATTCCATATTCCATTGCACATTCAATTCCATTCCATTCCACATTCCATTGGACATTCCATTCCATTAAATTCCACATTCCTGTCCATTGCATTCCACGTTCAATTTTAATCCATTCCACGTTCCATTCCATTCCATTCCCCATTCCATTCCATTCCATTACATTACACATTCTATTGCATTACACATTCCATTCCATTCCATTTCACATTCCATTCCATTCCATTCCATTCCATTTCACATTCCATTCCATTCCATTCCATTCCATTCCATTTCACATTCCATTCCAATCCATTCCACATTCCATTCCGTTTCTTTCCCTTCCATTTCATTCCATTTCACATTCTATTCTATTCCGCATTCCATTCCATTCCAGATTCCATTCCACTCTATTCTATTCCATTGCATTCCACATTCCAATCCATTCCTTTCCATTCCATATTCCTTTCCATTCCATTCCACATCCCATTCCATTCATTTAGGGCCTTCCATTCCATTGCATTCCTCATAAAATTACATTCCACATTCCATTCCAGATTCCATTCCACATTCCACTCCACGTTTCATTCCGTTCCATTCCACTTTCCATTCCATTCCATTCCACATTCCATTCCATTCCATTCTGGATTCCATTCCATTCTATTTCACATTCCATTCCAAATTTGCTTCCATTCCATTCCACATTCCTTTCCACATTCCATTCCATTCCATTCCATTCCACATTCCATTCCATTCCATTCCATCCCACATTCCATTCCACATTACATTCCGCATTCCATTCCACATTCTATTCCATTTCATTCCATATTCCATTCCACATTCCATTCCATTCCATTCCACATTCCATTCCATTTCTTTGCATTCCATTTAATTCCATTCCACATTCTATTCCTTTCCACATTCCATTCCTTTCCTTTCCACATTACTTTCCTCTGCATTGTATGGCATTCCAACCCACATTCCACTCCGTTCCATTCCATTTCACATTGTATTCCATTCCATTACACATTCCATTCCATTTGTTTACTGTATTGTATTCCATTCAATTACACCTACCATTCCATTCCACATTCCATTCCACATTCCATTCCACCATCCATTACATTGCATTCCACATACCATTCCATTCCATTACACATATTCCATATTCCATTCCATTCCATTCCAAATTCCATTCCCTTCCTTTCCATATTCCATTGCATTCTATTCCACCTTCCATTCCCCATTTGATTCCATTCAATTCACCATTCCTTTCCATATTCCATCCTATTCCTTTCCATTCCACAATCCAATTCACATTCCATTGCACATTCCATTCCTCATTCTATTCCATTCCATTCCACATTCCATTCCACATTACCTTCCACATTCCATTCCGTTCATTCCCACCTTCCGTTCCACATTCCATTCCATTCCATTCCTTTGCTCATTCCATTCCACATTCCATTCCATTCCATTTCACTTTCCATTCCATCAATTCGACATTCCATTCCAAATTCCATTCCATTCCATTCCTTTCCACATTCCTTTCCACATTCCATTCCACATTCCATTAAATTCCATTCCACATTCCAATACATTCCATTCCACATTCCATTCCATTGCATTCCACATTCCTTTCCATTCAATTCCACATTCCTTTCCATTCCATTCCACATTCCTTTCCATTCCATTCCACATTCTATTCCACATTCCATTCCATTCAATTCCATATTCCATTGCATTGCATTCCACCTTCCATTCCATTCCATTGCATTCCATTCCCTTTCACATTCCATTCCACATTCCATTTTTTTCCTTTCTACATTCCATTTCACATTCCATTCCACATTCCTTTCCACATTCCATTCCATTACATTCCGCATTCCATTCCACATTCCACTCCATTCCTTTCGATAACACATTCCGTTCCACTTTCCATTCCATTCCGTTCCACATTCCATTCCACGTACCATTCCTTTCCATTCCACTTTCCATTCCATTCCATTTCATATTCCAGTCCCATTCTATTCGAAATTCCATGCCATTCCATTTCACATTCCATTCCATTCAATTTCATATGCAATTCCATTCCATTCCACTCCACATTCCATTCCACAATCCATTCCACGTTCCGTTCCACATTCCATTCCACATTCCTTTCCTCATTGCATTCTGTTCCATTCCTCATTCCATTCCACATTCCATTAATCATTCCCTTCTATATTGCATTCAGCATTCCATTTCACATTCCATTCTATTACATTCCACATTATGTTCTCAATCCATTGCATTCATTTCCACATTCCTTTGCAGAGTCCATTCCATTACATTTCACATTCCATTCCATGTTACATTCCACGTTCCATTCCAGTTTCCATTCCTTTCCAATCTATTCCACGTTCCATTCCATTCCATTCCACTTTCCAATTCATTCTGTTCCACATTCTATTCCACATTCCATTTCACTTTCCATTTCAAATTATATTTCACTTTTCATTCCATTCCATTCCATTTCACATTCCACTCCAGTCCATTCCGTTCCATTCCACATTTCATTCCATTACATTCCGCTTTCCATTCAATTCCAATCCATTCCGTTCTGTATTCCAATACATTCCATTCTTTTTCACATTCCATTCCATTCCATTCCACTTTCCATTCCATTGCATTCCACGTTCCATGCCACTTTGCATTCCACGTTGCATTCCAAGTTCAATTCCATTCCATTCCACGTTGCATTCCATGTTCCATTCCATTGAATTCCACGTTCCATTCCATTCCATTCCACATTCCACTCCACGTTCCATTCCATTCAATTCCCCTTTACATCCCACGTTCAGTTCCACATTCCATTCCTTTCCATTCCTCATTCCTGTCCATTCCATTTCACATTCCATTCCATTCCATTCAACATTCCATTCCACGTTCTTTTCCACGTCCTATTCCATGTTCCATTCCATGTCCTATTCCACTTTCCATGCCTTTCCATTCCACATTCCATTCCATTCCACATTCCATTCCATTAGATTCCACATTCCATTCCACATTCCATTCCTCATTCTATTCCTTTCCATTCCACGTTGTATTCAACATTCCAATCCATTCAATTTCACATTCCATTCCATATTATTTTCCACATTCCATACCACATTTCCTTCCAGTTCCATTCCATGATCCATTCCACGTTCAATGCAGGAACCATTGCACTTTCCATTGCACACTACTTTCCATTCCATTCCATTCCATGTCACATTGCCTTCCACATTCTATTCCACATTCCATTCCACGTTCCATTCCACATTCCTTTCCATGTACTTTTCCACGTTCCATTCCACTTTCCTTTCCATTTCATTCCACGTCCCATTCAACGTTACATTCCTTTCCATTCCACTTTCCATTACACATTCCATTGCAAATCCCATTCCACTTTCCATTCCATGTTCCATTCCATGTTCCACTCAACATTCCATTCCACGTTCCATTCCATTCTATTCCACTTTCCAATTCATTCTGTTCCACATTCCATTCCACATTCCAATTCACATTTCGTTCCACATTCTATTTCACTTTAAATTCCATTCCATTCCATTCCATATTCCATTCCATTCCATTCCACAATACATTCCATTCCATTCCACATTCCATTCCATTCCACATTACATTCCACATTCCATTCCATTCCATTCTATTCCACATTCCTTTCAATTCCATTCCACATTCCATTGCACATTCCATTCCATTCCACTCCACATTGCATTCTACATTCCATTCCATTCCTTTCCATTTCACATTACATTTCACATTCCATTCCACATTCCATTCCATTCCTTTCCATTTCACATTGCATTTCACATTCCATTCCACATTCCATTCCATTCCAATCCAAAATCCTTTTCACGTTCCATTCCACTATCCACTGCACATTCCATTCCACATTCCATTCCATTCCATTCCACATTTCATTGCACCTTCCATTCCACATTTCATTCCGTTCCATTCCACATTTCTTTGCACATTTCATTCCACATTTCTTTCCATTCTATTCCACATTCCATTCCATTCCATTACACAATCCATTCCTCATTCCGTTCCACATTCCATTCCAATTTACTTTCAATTCCATTCAACATTAAAATCCAATCCATTCCACATTGCATTCCATTCAATTCCACCTTCCTTTCCATTACATTACATCCCATTCCACATTCCAATCCATACCATTCCATTCCACATTCCATTCCACATTCCAATCCATTCCATTCCAATTTCCATAAAACATTCCATTCCATTCCATTCCGCATTCCATTCCTTTCCACATTCCATTCCTTTCCATTCCTTTCCACATTCCACTCCATTCCATTTCGCATTCCATTCTCATTCCATTGCATTCCATTCCACAGTCCTTTCCACATTCCATTCAATGATTCATACCATATTCCATTCCATTCCATTCCATTCCATTCCATTCCACATCCCATTCCACATTCCATTCCACTTTCCATTCCATGATCCATTACACGTTCCATTCCAAGATCCATTCCATTCCATTCGACTTTCCATTCCATTCTTTTCCACTTTCCATTTCATTAAGTTCCACATTCCATTCCACATTCCATTTCACATATTTTTCCACATCCTATTTCAGTTTCCATTCCATTCCATTACACATTCCATTCCATTGAATTCCACATTCCATTCCATTCCATTCCACATTCCATTCCTTTCCATTCCACATTTCATTAAACATTCCATTTCATTCCACCTTCCATTCTACGTTCCTTTCCTTTCCATTCCACATCCCATTCCATTCCGTTCTACATTCCATTCTGGTCTACTTTCCATTCCATTGAATTCCACATTCCATTCCACGTTCCAAGCCACCTTGAAATCCATGTTCCATTCAACGTCCCATTCCAAGTTTCATGCCTTTCAATTCCACATTCCATTTCATTTCATTCCACATTCCATTCCATTCGATTCCACATTCCATTCTATTCCATTCCACATTCCATTCTGTTCCATTACATGTACCATTCGGCATTCCATTCCACTGTGCATTCCATTCCATTCCATGTTCCATTCCATATTCCCTTCCATTCCATTCCACTTTCCATTCCACTTTCCATTCCATTCCATTCTACGATGCATTCCACATTCCATGGCACATTGCATTCCACATTCAATTGCGTTCCATAAAACGTTCCATTTCACATTCCATTCCACATTCCATTCCGTTCTATTCAACATGCCACTCCACATTCCAGTCCACATTTCACTGCATTCCATTCCACGTTCCATTCCACATTCCATTCCTTTACTTTCCATGATCTATTCCACATTCCATTGCACATTGCATTCCACATTGCATTACGTTCCATAAAGCGTTCCATTCCACATTCCATATTCCATTCCATTCCATTCCAATTTCCATTGCACTTCCCATTCCATTCCATTCCAATTTCCATTGCACTTCCCATTCCATTCCGTTCCATTCCACTCCTATTCCACATTCCATTCCACTTTCTATTGCAAATTCCATTCCGTTCCATTATAAAATTCCATTACATTCCATTGCACATCACATTCCACATTCCATTCCACAATCCATTCAATATTCCATTACATTCCATTCCACATTCCATTCCATTCCATTCCATATACCATTACATTCCATTCCACATTCCATTCCACATTACTTTACATTCCATTCCACATTCCATTCCACATTACCTTGCATGCCATTCCTCATTCACTTCCACATTCCATTTCACATTCCATTTCAATCCATTCCACATTCCATTTCACATGAAATTCCACAGTCCATTCCACCTTCCATTAAACGTTCCATTCCATTCCATTCCACGTTCCATTACATCCCATTCCACATTCCATTCCACATTACTTTACATTCCATTCCACATTCCATTCCACATTGGCTTGCATTCCATTCCACATTCCATGCCACATTCCATTACACATTCCATTCCTATCCATTCCGCATTCCATTTCACGTTCCATTCCACAGTCCATTCCACATTCCATTAAATGTTGCATTGAATTCCATTCCACGTTCCACTCCAGTTTACATTCCTTTCCATTCCACATTCCATTCCACTTTCCATTGCACATTCCATTCTAAGATCCATTCCACTTTAAATTCCACGTTCCATTCCATGTACTATTCCAAGTTCCATTCCATTCCATTCCACGTTACATTCAACATTCCATTCCATCCCATTCCACATTCCATTCCTTTCCATTCCACGTTCCATTCCACATTCCATTCCACTTTCAATTCTACAATCCATTCCGTTCCATTCCATTCCATTCCAGTTTCCATTCCATTCCATTCAAGATTCCACTGCATATTCCTTTCCACATTCCATTCAATTCCATTTCACATTTCATTCTACATTCCATGCCACATTCCATTTCATTCCCTTCCAGTTTCCATTCCACTATCCATTCCTTTCGATTCCACGCTCAATTCCACTTCCCATTCCACTTTCCATTCCACTGTCAATTCCATTCCATTAAATGTTCCATTCGACATTCCATTGCACAATCCATTCCACGTTCCATTCCATTGCATTCCACGTTCCATTCCACATTCCATTGTACTTTACATTCCAAGTTCCATTCCACATTACTTTCCACGTTCCATTCCAATTCCCATTCCACTCCATTCCAAGTTCCATTACACAATCAATTCCATTCCATTCCATGTTCCATTCCACATTGCATTCCACATTCCTTTCCACATTCCATTCCACATTTGATTGCACATTCCACTTCACGTTCCATTCCACGTTCCATTCCACATTCCATTCCACATTCCATTCCATTTTCCATTCCATTCCATTACACGTTCCATTCCACATTATATTCCATTCCATTCAAAGATCCATTCCACATTCCATTCCACATTCATTCCAGAATCCATTCTTCATTCCCTTCCACTTTCCATTCCATATTGCATTCCACATTCCCTTTCACATTCCATTCCGTTCCATTCCAGTTTCCATTCCACATTCCTTTCCATTAGATTCCACATCCCATACCACATTGCATTCCATATTCCATTCCAGGAATTTGCACATCCCATACCGCGTTCCATTCCATTTCCTTCCATGTTCCATTCCATTACATTTCACATTCCATTCCACATTCACTTACACTTCCCTTTCCAATCCATTCCACGTTCCATTGACATTACATTAGAGGTCCCATTTCACGTTCCACTAAACTTTCCATTCAATTCCATTTCACGTTACATTCCATATTCCATTCCATTTCTTTCCTTGGAATGGAAAGTGGAATACAATGTGGGATGGAATGGAATGCAATGTATAATGGAATGTAAAGGAATATTAAATGAAATTGAATGTGGAATGGATTCCATTCCATTACACATTCTTTTCCACATTCCGTTCCGTGGAATGGAGTGGAATATGGAATGGAACAGAATGGAACGGAATGTAGAATGGTATGTGGATTAGAATGGAATGGAACGAGGAATGGAAATACAATGGAATGGAGTGGAATGTGGAAAGGAAGGTGTAATGGAATGGAAAGGAATGTGGAATGCAACGTGTAATGGAATGGAATGTGGAATGGAAGGTTGAATGGAATGGAATGGAACGCAATCCAAAGTGGAATGGAATGGAATGGAATGGAATGTGGAATGGAATGGAATGGAACGTGGAATCTAATGGAATGGAGTGGGATGAGAAATGGAATGAAATGGAATGTGGAATGGAAGGCGGAATGGAATGGAATGGAATGTGGAATGGAATGGAATGGATGTGGAATGGAATAGAATGGAATATGGAATGTTGAATGCAATGGAAAGAATGTGAAATGGAACGTGGAATGGAATGGAATGGAAAGTGGTATGGAATTTGTAATAGAATGGAATGGAATATGGAATGGAATGGAATGTGTAGCAGAATGGAATGGGATGAGGAATTGAATGGATTGGAATGTGGAATGGTACATGGAATGGAATGTGGAATGGAAATGAATGGAATGTGGAATGGCCTGTGGAATGGAATGCAATAGAATGTAGAATGGAACGTGGAATGGAATGTGGAATGGAATGTGGAAAGGAACGTGGTATGTTATGGAATGTGGAATGGAATGGAATGCAATGAAATTGAATGTGGAATGGAATGGAAAGGAATGTGGAGGGAATGGAATGGAATGTGGAATGGAAAGGAATGGAATGCGGAATGGAATGTGGAATGGAACGTGTAATGGAATGGAAAGGAAGGTGGAATGGAATGGAATGGAATGTGCAATGGAATGGAATGGAATGTGGAATAGAATGGAATGGAATTTGGAATGGAATATAATGCAGTGTGGAATGGAATGGAATGGAATGTGGAAAGGAATGCAATGGAAATTGGCATGTAATGGAATGGAATGGAATGTGGTATAGAATGTAATGGAATGTGGAATGGAATGGAATGGAATGTGGAATGGAATGGAAGGGAATGAAATGTGGAATGGAACGCAATGGTATGTGCAATGGAATGGAATGTAATCGAATGCAATGTGGAATGGAATGTGAATGGAATGGACTGTGGAATGGAATGTAGAATGGAATGGAATGGAAACTGGATCGGAATGGAAGGGAATAGAATGTTAAAAGGATTGGAATGGATTGTGAAATTGAATGGAATGAATGTGGAATGCAATGGAATGGAATGGATTGTGGAAGGGAAGTTGAAATGGAATAAGAAATGCAATGTGGAACTGAATGGAATTGAATGTGGAAGTGAAAGAGGAATTGAATGGAATGCGATGTGGAATGGAATATCGAATGGAATCGAATGTAATTTGGAATAGAATGAGGCATGGAATGGAATGTGGAATGGAATGGAAGCGAATGTGGAATGGAATGTGGAATACATTGGAATGGAATGTGGAATGGAATGGAATGGAATGGAATTGAATGTGGAATTAAATGGAATGTGGAATGGAATAGGGAATGGAATCGAATGGAATGTGGAATGGAATGTGAATGGAATGGAATGGAAGGTGGAATGGAGGAATGGAATGGAGTGTGAAATGGAGGAATGTAAAGGAATGTGGAACGGAATGGAATGGAATGAGGAATGGAATGTGGAGTGGAATGTGAAATGGAATGGAATGGAATGTGGAATTGAATCAATTGGAATGTGGAATGGAATGTGGAGTGGAATAGAAGGTGGAATGGAATGGAAAGGAATATGGAATGGAATGGACTGAAATGTGGAATGGAATGGAATGGATGGTGAAATGGTAAGTGGAATGGAATGTGGAATGGAATGGAATGGAATGTGGAATTGAATCGAATGGAATGGAATAGAATGTGGAATGGAATGGAATGGAATGTGTTATGGAACGGAATGGAATGTGGAATGGAATGGAATGGAAAGTGGAATGGAAAGGCGTGGAATGTGGAGTGGAACAGAATGCAATGGAATGGAATGTGGAATGGTATGTGGAATGGAATGGAATGGAATGTGGAACGGAACGTGGAAGAGAAAGTGGAATGGAATGTGGAATGGTACGTGGAATGGAATGGAATGTGGAATGGAATGGAATGCAATGTTGCATGGAATGGAACGGAATGTGGAATGGAATGCAAAGTGGAATGAAATGGAATGGAATGCGGAATGGAATGCAATGGAACGAAGAATATAACGTGGAATGGAATGTTTAACATAATGGAATGGAATGTGAATGGAATGGAAAGTGGAAAGGAATGCAATGGAATATAGAATAAAATGGAATGCAGTCTGGAATGGAATTAAAAGAAATGTGGAATGGAATGGAATTGTAAGTGAAACAGAAAGTGAAATCGATTGTAATGGAATGTAGTATGGAACATGGAATGAAATAGAATGGAACTTGGAATGTAACGTGGAATGGAATGGAATGGGACATGGAATGGAATGCGGAATGGAAAGTGGGACGTAACATGGAATGTGGAATGAAATTGAATGGAATCTGAAATGGAATGGATTGGAATGTGGCAAAGAACGGAATGTAATGTGGACTGGAATGGAATGGAAGGTGGAATGGAATGGAATCGAATGAATTTGGAATGGAATGGAAAGTTTTGTGGAATGGAATGTGGAATGGAATGTAATGGAATGTGGAATGGAATGGAATCAAACGTGGAATGGGATGGAAAGGAATGTGGAATTGACTTGTATGGAATCTGGAAAGGAAAGTGGAATGGAAAGCAATGCAACATATAATGGAATGGAATGGAATGTGGAGTGGAATGGAATGGAATGGAACGTGGAATGGAATGTGGAATGGAATGCAATGGAATGTGGATTTGAATGGAATGGATGTGGAATGGAAGAGAAAGTGGAGTGGAGTGGAATCGAATTGTGAAGGGAACGTGGAATGGAATGGAATGCCATGAGGAATGGAATGGAATGAAAAGTGGAATGGAATGCGGAATGGAATTTGGAATGGAATGTGGAATGGAATGGAATGCTATGTGAAATGGAATGGAATGCAATGTGGATTATAATGGAATGGAATGGAATGAAATGTGGAACGGAATTGAATTGAACTTGAAATGGAATGGATCATGGAATGGAATGGAATGGAATGGAATGGAATTTGGAAAGGAATGGAATGGAAGCTGCAATGGAATGGAATCGAATTTGGAAAGGAAGGGAATGGAATGATATGTGGAATAGAAAGGAATGGAACATGGAATGGAATGTGGAAAGGAATCGAATGGTATGTGGAATGGAATCAGGAATGGAATGGAGCAGAATGGAATGGAATGTGGAATGGAATGGAATGTGGATTGGAATGGAATTGATTGTGGATAGGAATGTGGAAAGGAATGTGGAATGGAATGGAATGGAATGTGGAATGAAATGACGTATGGAACGTGGAATGGAATGGAATGGAACGAGGAATGGAACGTGGAATGGAACGCAGAGTGAAAAGTGGAATGGAACGTGGAATGGAATGGAAAGGAACGTGGAATGGAACGTGGAATGCAATGGAATGGAATGTGGAATGGTATGGATTGGAATGGAATGGAATGGAATTTGAAATGGAAAGGAATGGAATGTGGAATGGAATGGAATGTGGAATGAAATGGAATGGAATATGGATGGAAAGTGGAAAGTAATGGAAACGAATGTAAAATGCAATATGAACTGGAATGGAATGGAAAATGGAACGGAAATTGGAATGGAACGTGGAATGGAAGGTAGAATGGAACGTGGAAAGGAATGCAATACAAAGTGGAATGAAACGGAATTGAACGTGGAATGGAATGCAATTGAATGTGCAATGGAATTGATTGGAATGTGGAATGGAATGTGGAATGGAATGGAATATTTGGAATGGAATGTGGAATGCAATGGAATGGAATGTGGAAAGGAATGGAAAGGAATTTGAAACGGAATGTGGAATGGAATGGAATGGAAAGTGGAAAGGAATGGAATGTGTAACGGAATGGAATGGAATTTGGAGTTGAACCTTGAATGGAATGGAGTGGAATGCAGAATGGAATGTGGAATGGAATGGAATGAAATTCGAAATGGAAATTGGAATGGAATGGAATGGAATGTGGAATGGATTGTGGAATGGAATGGAATGGAAAGTGGAATGGAATGTGGAATGGAATGAAATGGAATGTGGAATGGAGTGGAATGTAATGTGGATTGGAAAGGAATGAAACGTGGAATGGAATGGAACTGAATGTGAAATGGAATGTTTAATGTAATGGAATGGAATGTGGAATGGAATGGAATGGAAGATGGAATGGAATGAAATGAAATGTGGAATGGAATTGAATGGAATGCAATGGAACGTGGAATGGATTGGGATGGAATTTGTAATTGAATGATGAATGAAATGGAATAGAATGCAATGGAATGTGGAATATAATAAAAGGGAATGTGCAATTGAATGGAATTAAATGTTGAATGGATTCTGGAAAGGAATGTGGAACGGAATGGAATGGAAAGTGGAACGGAATGTGGAATGAAACATGGAATGTAAAGGCATTGAACGTGGAATGGAACGTAGAATGGAACTTGGACTGGAACGTGGAATGGAGCGTGGAATGTAATGGAATGGACAATGGAATGAAATGGAATGGAACACGGTATGGGATGAAAAGTGGAATGGAGTGGAATGGAACGTGGAAAGGAATGTGGAACGGAATGTGAAATGGTAGGGAATGGAAAGTGGAATGGAATGGAAGGTAATGTGGAATGGAATGGAATGGAATGTGGAATGGAATGGAATGGAACAGAAAGGAATTTAATGTGGAATGGAATGTGGAAAGGAATGTGGAAAGGAAAGGAATGTGTAATGGAATTGAATGCTAAGTGGAAAGGAATGTGGAATGGAATGTGGAATGCAGTGGAATGGAATGTGGAATGCAATTGACTGGAACGTGGAATTGAATGCAATGGAATGGAATGGAATGTGCAATTGAATGGAATTGAATGGGGAATGGAATGTGGAATGGAATGGAATGGAATGTGGAATAGAATAGAATGGAACTGAATGTGCAATGGAATTTGGTATGGAATGTGGAACGGAATAGAATGGAATTGAACGTGGATAGGAATTGAATGGAATGGAATTTGGAATGGAACGGCATGGAATGGAATGTGGAATGGAATGGAAAGGAATGTGGAATGAAATGGAATTGAATGGAAAGTGGAATTGAATGGAATGGAATGGAATGTTGATTGCAATGGAAAGGAATGGAACGTGGAAATGAATGGAATTGAACGGGTAAAGGAATGTGGAATGGAAAGTGGAACGGAATGTGGAATGGAATGGAATGGAATGGAATTTGGAATGGAATGGAATGGAATGGAATGTGGAATAGAATGGAATGGAATGGAATGTGCAACGGAATGTGGAATGGAATGTAGAACGGAATGGAATGGAATGTGGAATGGAATTGAAAGTGGAATGCAATGGAATGGAATGAGGATTGGAATGGTATGGAATGGAATGGAATGAGGATTGGAATGGAATGGAATGGAATGTGGAATGGAATGGAATTGAATGGATAGTGAAATGGAATTTGGAATGGAATGAATTGGAATGTGCAATGGAATAGAAAGGAAAGCGGAATGGAAAGTGGAATGGAATGCAATATGGAATGGAATGTGGAATACAATGTGTAATGGAACGTGGAATGGAATGTGGAATGGAATGTGGAATGGAATATGGAATGAAAGGTAGCATGGAATGTGGAATGGAATGGAATGGAACGTGGAATGGAAAATGGAATGGAATGTGGAAAGTAATGGAATGGAACGTGGAGTGATATGTGGAATGGAACGGAATAGAATGTGGAATGGAATGTGCAATGGAATGTAGAATTGAATGGAAAGGAATGTGGAATGGAAGGTGGAGTTGAATGGAAAGGAATGTGGAATAGAATGCAATGGAATGTGCAATGGAATGTGGAATGGAATGGAATGGAATGTGGAATGGAATGTGGAATGGAATGGAATGGAATGTGGAATGGAATGTGGAATGGAAAGGACTGTAATGCCAAACGGAATGTGGAATGGAAACAGGAATGGAATGGAATGGAAAGCGGAATAAAATGGAATGGAATTGAATGTGGAATGCAATGGTATGGAATAGAACGTGGAATTGAATGGAATGGAATGGAACGTTGAATACAATGGAATGGAATGGAACGTGGAAGTGAATAGAATTTAACAGGGAAAAAATGTGGAATGGAAAGTGGAATGGAATGCGGGATGGAATGGAATGGAATGTGGAATGGAATGGAATGGAATGTGAAATAGAATGGAATGGAATGGAATGTGAAATAGAATGGAATGGAATGGAATGTGCAATGGAATGTGGAATGGAATGTGGAATGGAATAGAACTTGGAATGGAATGGAATGGAACGTGGATAGGAATGGAATGCAAAGGAAGGTGGAAAGGAATGGAATGGAATTTGGAATGCGATGTGGACTAGAATGGAATACAATGTGGAATGAAATGTGGAATGGAATGGAATGCAATATGGAATGAAATGTGGAATGCAATGGAATGGAATGTGGAATGGAATGTCGAATGGAATGTAAAATGGAATGTGGAATGGAACGCAATATAATGTGGAATGGAATGAGGAATTGAATATGGAATGGAACGGAATGGAATGTGGAATGGAAAGTGGAATGGAATATGGAATGGAATCTGGAATGCAATGGAAAGGAAAGTGTAATGGAACGTGAAATGGAATGGAAAGGAATGGAATTTGCAATGGAATGTGGAATAGAATGTGGAATCGTATGTGGAATTGAATGGAATGGAATGTGGAATGGAATGGAATGGAATGTGGAAAGAAATGTGGAATGGAATGCAATGGAATGTGGAATGGAACGCAATGGAATGTTCAATGGATTGTGGAATGGAATATTGAATGAAACGGAATGGTATGTGGAATGGAATTTGGAATGGAGTGTAGAATGAAATGTGGAATGGAACAGAATGGAAAGTGCAATGGAGAGTGGAATCAAAAGTCGAATGGAATGGAATGAATTATGGAATGGAATGGTATGGAATGGTATGGAATATGGAATGGAATGGAATGGAATGTGGAATGGAACGTGGAATGGAAAGTGGAATGGAAGGTGGAATGCAAGGGGAATGGAATGGAATGGAAAGTGGAATGGAATGTGGGTTGGAATGGAATGGACCACAGAATGGAATGTGGAATGGAATGTGGAATGGAATGGAAGGGAATGTGGCATGCAATGTGGAATGGAATGTGGAATAGAATGGAAGGAATGTGGAATGGAATGTGAAATGGAATGGAATGGAATGTCAAATGGAATGTGGAATGGAATCTGAAATGGAAAGTGGAATGGAATGTGGAAAGGAATGTGGAAAGTATCGTGGAATGGAACGTGGAATAGAATGGAATGCAACGTGTAACGGAATGTGGAATGGAATGGAATGGAATGTGGAGTGGAATGTTTAATGGAATTTGGAATGGAATGGAGTAGAATGTGGAATGTAATGTGGAATCGAATGGAATGGAATCTGGAGTGGAATGTTGAATGAAATGTGCAACGGAATGTGGAATGGAATGGAATATAATGTGGAATGCAATGTGGAATGGAATGTGGAATGGAACGGAATGTAATGTGGAATGTAATGTGGAATGGAATGCGGAAAGGAAAGTGGAATGTAATGGAATGGAATGTGGACTGAAACGAGGAATGGAAAGGAATGGAACATGGAATGGATCGTGGAATGGAACGTGGAAAGGAACGTGGAATGGAATGTGGAATGGAATGTTAAATAGAATGGAATGGAATCTGGAATGGAATGTGGAATGGAATGTGGAATGGAATGTGGAATGGAATGTGGAAAGGAAAGTGGAATACAATGGAATCGATTGTGGACTGAAACAAGGAAAGGAATGGAATGGAAGGTGGAATGCAACGTGTAATGGAATGTGGAATGGAACGTGTAATGGAATGTGGAATGAAATGTGGAATGGAATGGAATGGAATCTGGGATGGAATGCGGAAAGGAAAGTGGAATGGTACGAGAAATGGAATGCAATGTGGTGTAGAAATAATTGTGGAATGGAATGTGGTATGGATTGTGGAATGGAATGTCGAGTGGAGTGTGCATTGGAATGTGGAATGGAATGCAATGGAAAGACGAATGGAATGTGGAATGGAATGTGGAAGGGAACTTGAAATTGAAAGGAATGGAATGTCGAGTGGAACGTGCAATGGAATGGAGTGGAACATGGAATAGCACGTGGAATGGAACGTGGAATTTAATGGAATGGAACTTGCAATGTGATGTGGAATGGAATGCGGAAATGAATGGAATGTGGAAAGTAATGGAATGGAATGTATAATGGAATGCAAAGGAATGTGGAATGCAACGGAATGGTATGTGATATGGAATGAGGAACGGAATGAGGAATTGAATGTAATGGAAAGTGGAAAGGAATGGAATGGAATGTGGATTTGAATGTGGAATGGAATGGAATGGAATATGGAATCAAATGGATAGGAAAGTGGAATGAAATAGAATGGAATGGAATGGAAAGTGGAGTGGAATATGGAATGGAATGGGGAATGGATTGTGGAATGGAATGGAATGTAATGTGGCATGGAATGTGGAATGGAAGGGAATGGATTGTGGAATGGAATGCAGAATGGAATGCGGAATGAAACGGAATGTAATGTGGAATGTACTGCGGAATGGAATGCAGAAATGTAAGTGGAATGGAATGCAATGGAACGTGAATGGAACGTGGAATGCAATTGAATGGAATATGGAATGGAATGTGTAATGGAATGGAATGGAATGTGGAAAGGAACCTGAAATTGAATGGAATGGAAGGTGGAATGGAATGTGGAATATAATGTGGAATGTAATGTGTAATGGAATGGAATGAAACGTGGAATTGAATGGAGTAGTATGTGGAAAGGAAGGCAGAATGGAATGCAACGGAATCAGGAACAAAACGGAATGGAATGTGGAATGGAATGTGGAATGGAATGTGGAATGGAGTGTGGAAGGGAATGGAATGGGGAATGGAATGGAACGGAATGTGGAATGGAATCTGGAATGGTATTTGGAATGGAAAGGAATGAATTGTGGAATGGAATGTGGAAACGAATGTGGAATGGAATGTGGAAACGTATGTGGAATGGATTGGAATGGAAAATGGAACGGCATGGAATGGAAAGTGGAATAGTACGTTGAATGGAATGGAATGGAACGTGGAATATAACGAGGAATGGAATGTGGAATGGAACTTGAAATGGAAAGTGGAATGGAATGGAATGTGGAATGTAATGTGGAATGGAATGGAATGCAATGCAATGGAATGTGGAATGCAAAGAGGAATTGAATGTGGAATGGAACGTGGAATGGAAAGTGGAATGGAATGGAACAGAATGTGGAATGGTGTGGAATGGAGTGTGGAATGGAATGTGCAGTGGAATGTTGAAAGCAATGTGGAATGGAATGGAATGGAACGTGGAATGAATTGTGGCATGAACTGTGGAATGGAACGTGAAATGGTGAGTGCAATAGATTGGAATGGAATGCGCAATGCATTGTGCAATGGAATGTGGAATGGAATGCAAGGCAATGTGCAAAGGAATGTGAAAAGGAATGGAATGGAATGTGCAATGGAATGTAATGGAATGTGCAGTGGAATGTGGCATGGAGTGTGGAAGGGAACGGAATGGAATGTGGAATAGAATGTGGAATGGAGTGGAATGGAATGTGGAATAGAATGTGGAATGGAATGGAATCGAATGTGGAATAGAAGGTGGAATGCAATGGAATGGAATGTGGAAAGGAATGTGGAACACAACGAGGAATGGAATGGAATGGAACGTGGAATGGAACATGAAATGGAATCTGGCATGGAACCTTGAATGCATGGGCAATGGAATTCGCAATGGAAAGGATTGGAATATGAAATGGAATGGAATGGAATGTTGAATGGAATGGAATGGAATGTTGAATGCAATGGAATGGAATGTCGAATGTAATTTGGAATGGAATAGAAAGGTATTCAGAATGGAATGGAATGGAGTGGAATGGAACGTGAAATGGAACGTGGAATGAAACGTGGAATGGAATGAGGAATGGAATGGAAAGGAATGTGAAATGGAATGGAATGGAATGTGGAATGGAATGTGGAATGGAACGTGGAGTGGCACGTGGAATCGAACGGAGTGCAATGTGGAATGGAATGCGGAATGGAATGCGAAATGGAAAGTGGAATGGAATGCAATGTGGAATGGAACATGGATTGGACTTGAATGGAACGTGGAATGCAACATGGAATGGAATGTGGAATGTAAATTGGAAAGGAAGTGAATGGAATGTGGAATGGTTCGTGGAATGGAATGGAACGGAACGTGGAATGGAATCTGCAATGGAATGTTGAATGGAACGTGGAATGGAATGGAGTGGAATGTGGAATGGATAGTGGAATGGAATGGAATGGAACGTGGAATGGAACGTGGAATGGAACGTGGAATGGAATGTGGAATGAAACGTGGAATGAAATGTGCAATGGAATGTGGAATGGAACGTGGAATTGAATGGAATGGAAAGTGGAATGGAACGTGGAATGGAATGGAAAGGAAAGTGGAATGGAATGTGGAATGCAATGTTGAAAAGATCATGGAACGGAATGGAATGGAAGGTGGAATGCAATGTGGAATGGAAGGCAGAATGGAAAGTGGAATGGAACGGAATGGAATGGAATGGAATGTGGAATTGAATGTGGAAAGAAATGTGGAATGGAACCTGGAATGGAATGGAATGCAATGCAATGTATTGTGAAAAGGATTGCGGAACGGAAAGTGGAATGGAACGTGGAAAGTAATGGAACAGAACGTGGAATGGGACAGAATAGAGTGCAACATGGAATGGAATGGAATGGAACGTGGAATGGAACATGGAATGTAACCTGCAATGGAATGTGGAATGGAACGTGGAATGGAATGTGTAATGGACACTGGAATGGAAAGTGAAATGGAAAATGGAATGGATGGGCATGGAATATGGAATGGAAAGTGGAATGGAATGTGGAATGTGGAATGGAAAGCAAGGCCATGTGGAATGGAAAGAAGAATGGAAAGGCATGAAATGTGGAATGGAATGTGGAATGGAATGTAATGGAATGTGTAATGTGATGTGGAACACAATGAAATGGAATGTGGAATGGAACGGAATGGAATGTGGAATGCAATGCGGAATAGAATGTAGAATGGAATGGAACGCAATGTGCAATGGAACGTGGAATGGAACTTGGAATGGAACGTGGAATGGAATGTGGAATGAAGCGTGGAAAGTAATGTGAAATGGAATGTGCAATGAAGTGGATTGGAATGTGGAATGGAATATGGAATTGAAAGTGGAATGGAAGGGAATGGATTGTGGAAAGGAATCTGGTATGGAATGTATTGGAATGTGGAATGGAATGGAATGGGATGTGGAATGGTATGTGGAATAGAAAGTGGAATGGAATGGAATGGAATGAACAATGGAAAGTGGAATGTAATGGATTGGAACGTGGAGTGGAACTTGGAATGGAACGTGGAATGGAATGTGGAATGGAATGTGGAATACAGCGTGGAAGGGAATGTGGAATGGAATGGAATGTGGAATGGAATGGAATTGAATATGGAATGGAATGTGGAAAGGAATGGAATAGAATGTTGAATAGAATGCGGAATGGAACGAAATGGAATGTGGAATGGAATGTGGAATGGAAAGAGGAATTGAATGGAATGGAATGTGGAATGGAACGTGGAATGGAATGGAATGGAACGTCCATTTGAACATGGAATGGAAAGTGGAATGGAACGTGGAATGGAACATGGAATGGAATGTGCAATGGAAAGTGGAACAGAACGTGGAACAGAAAGGAATGGGAATTGAAGTGGAACACGAAATGGAATGGAATTGAACGTGGAATGGAATGTGGAATGGACTGTGGAAAGCAACGTGAAATGCAACGTGGAATGTATTGGAATGGAATTTGGAATGGAATGTGCTATGGAATGTGGAATAGAATGCAAGGCAACGTAGAATGGAATGTGGAATGGAATGGAATGGAATGTGGAGTGGAATGTGGAATGCAAAGTAATGGAAGGTGGAATGGAATGTGGAATTGAATGCAATGGAATGTGGAATGGAACGCAATGGAATGGGGAATGGAAAGTGGAAAAGGAAGTGGAATAGAATGGAATGGAATATGTAAATGAACGTTGAATGGAATGGAATGGAATGTGGAATGGAACTTGGAATGTAAAGTGGAATGGAACGTGGAATGGAAAGTGGAAAGCAGCATGGAATGGGATGTGGAAGGGAAAGCGGAATGGAATGGAATGGAATGTGGAATGGAATTGACTGGAATGTGGAATGGAATGTTTAATGGAGTGGAATGGATTGTAAAATGGAAAGTGGAATTGAACGGAAAGAAATGTGGAAAGGAATGTGGAATGGAACGTGGAATGGAATGCAATGGAAGGTGGAATGGAACAGAACGCAACTTGGAATGGAATGTGGACTGGAACGTGAAATGGAATCTTGCATGGAACTTGGAATGTCATGGAGAATGGAATGTGGAATGGAACGTGGAATGTAATGTAATGGAAAGTGTAATGGAAGGTGGAATGGAATGAAACGGAATGTGGAATGGAAAGTGGAATGGAATGTGGAACGGAACGTGGAATAAAACGTGGAATGGAATGGAATGGAATGTGGAATGGAATGGAACGGAATGTGGAATGGAATGAAATGGAATGTGGAATGGGATGTGGAATGGAATGTGGAATGGAATGTGGAATGGGATGTGTAATGGAATGTGGAATGGAATGTGGAATGGGATGGAATGGATTGTGGAATGGGATGTGAAATGGAATGTGGAATGGAACGGAATGGATTTTGGAATGGAATGGAACGGAATATGGAATGGGAGGTGGAATGGAATGTGGACTGCAAAGTGAAATGGAATGGAGTGGAATCTGCAATGGAATGGAGTGGAATGTTTAATTGAATGGCATGGAATTTGTAATTGAATGTGGAAAGGAATTGAATGGAATGTGGAATAGAATGTCGAATGGAATGGAATGGAATCCGGAATGGAATGGAATGGAATTCGAAATGGAACGTGGAATTGAACATGGAGTGGATTCTGGAATGGAATGCAAAATAATGCGGAATGGAATGTAATGAGATGTGGAATGGAATGTAGAATGGAATGGAATGTAATGTCGAATGGAATGGAATGGAATATGGAATGAAACGTGGAATGGATCATGGAAAGGAACACCTAACGGAACATGGAATGGATTGGAATGGAACGTGCAGTGAAATGTGGAATGGAATGTGGAATGTAACGGAATGGAATGTGGAAGAGAATGTGGAATGGAATGAAATGGAATGCGAAAAAGAATATGGAACGGAACAGAATGGAAAGTGGAATGGAATGTGGAATGAAACGTGGAATGGAATGGAATCGAATGTGGAATGGAATGTGGAAGGGAATGGAATGGAACTTGGCATGGAACGTTGAATGGAAAGTGAAATGGCCTGGGCAATGGAATGTGGGATGGAACGTGAATGTAATGGAATGGAAAGTGGAATTGAAATTTGAAAGGAATGGAATGGAATGGAAAGGAATGTGGAATGGAAGGTGGAATTTAACGTGGAATGTAACTTGGAACGGAAATGAAGGGAATGTGGAATGGAACGGTGTGGAATATTGAAAGGAATGGAGTGGAATGTGGAATGGAATGGAATGGAATGTGGAGTTGAATGTGAAATGGAATGGAATGGAATCCGGAATGGAATGGAATGGAAAGGAATGCGAAAAGTAACGTGGAATGGAAAGTAGAATGGAATGTGGAATGGAATGGAAAAGAATGTGGAATGGAAGGTAATGGAAAGTGGAATGGAACGTGGAATGGAATGGAATGGAATATGGAATGGAATGGAAAGGAATGTGGAATGGAAGGTAATGGAATGTGGAATGGAATGTGGAATGGAAAGGAATGGAGTGGAATGGCATGCGGAATGCTATGGAAAGGAACGTGGAATGGAAAATGGAATGGAACATGGAATGGACCATGGAATGGAATGGAATGGAATGTGGAATGGAACGTGGAATGAAATGTGGAATGGAATGTGGAATGCAACGTGGAACGGAATGTTGAATGGAACGTTCAATGGAACGTGTAATGTAATGGAATGGAATGCAGAATGGAACGTGCAAGGGAAAGTAGAATAGAACGTGGAATCAAATGTGGAATGGAACGTGGAATTGAAAGTCGAATGTAATGTGGAATGGAAAGGAATGGAATATGGAATGGAATGGAATGTGGCATGGAAGGGAGTGGAAAGTGGAATGGAATGGAAAGTGGAATGGAATGGAATGGAATGTAGAATGGAACATTGAATGGAAAGTAGAGTAGGAACGTGGAAAGGAATGTGGAATGGAACGTGGAATGGACAGCGGAATATAATGTGGAATGGAAAGGAATGGAATATTAATGGAATGAAATGGATTTGAATGTGGAACAGAAAGGAATGGAATGTGGAATGGAACGGAAAAGAATGTAGAAAATAATTTGGAATGGAATGGAAAGGAATCCAGAATGGATTGAAATGGAAAGGAAAGGAGTGTAATGGAATGGAATGTGGAATAGAAAGTGGAATGGAACGTGGAATGGAATGTGGAATGGAACGTGGAATGGAATGGAATGGAACGCAAAATGGAACGTGGAATGGAACGTAGAATACAACGTGGAATTGAATGCAGAACGGAAAATGGAATGGAAAGTGGAATGTAATGTGGAATGGAAAGGAAAGGAATGGAATGGAATGTGGAATGGAAAAGAATGGAATGTTGAATGGAATGGAATGGAATGGAACCTGGAATGGAACGTAGAATACAACGTGGAATTGAATGCAGAACGGAAAATGGAATGGAAAGTGGAATGTAATGTGGAATGGAAAGGAAAGGAGTGGAATGGAAAGGAAAGGAATGGAATGGAATGTGGAATGGAAAAGAATGGAATGTTGAATGGAATGGAATGGAATGGAAATTGGAATGGAATGGAATGGAAAGTAGAATGCATCATGGAATGGAACGTAGAATAGGAACGTGGAATGGACTGTGGAATGCAATGTGGAATTGAAAGTGGAATATAATGTGGAATGGAAAGGAATGGAATGTGCAATGGATTGGAATGGAATTCAATGTGGAATAGAAAGGAATGGAATGTGGAATGGAATGGAAAGGAAAGTCGAATATAATTTGGAATGGAATGGGAAGGAATCCAGAACGGATTGGAATGGAATGGAACGTAGTGTAATGGAATGGAAAGTGGAATGAAAAGTGGAATGGAATGTGGAATGGAAAGTGGAATGGAAACGAATGGAATATGGAATGGAAGGGATTGGAATGTGGAATGGAATACAATGTAATTGAAAGGAATGGAATGTGGAATGGAAAGGAATGGAATTTGGAATGGAATGTGGAATGGAATGGAATGGAATGTGGAATAGAATGGAAGGGAATATGGAATGGAACGTGGAATGGAACATGGAATGGAACATCTAATGCAACGTGGAATGTATTGGAATGGAAAGTGAAATGGAATGTGGAATTGAATGTGGATTGTAATGGAATGGAATGTGCAAGAGAATGTGGAATGGAATGGAATGGAATGCGGAATAGAATATGGAACGGCGTGCAATGGAATTTGGAATGGAATGTGGAATGAAACGTGGAATGGAATGGAATCGAATGTGGAATGGAACGTGGAATGGAATGGAATCGAACTTCGAATGGAACGTGGAATGGAAAGTGAAATGGTATGAGCAATGGAAAGTGGAATGTAATGGAAAGGAAAGTGGATTGGAAAGTTGAATGGAATGGAATGGAATGGAATGGAATTTGGAATGGAAGGTGGAATCTAAAGAGGAATGAAACATGGAACGGAAAGGAAGGGAATGTGGAATGGAACGGAGTGGAATATGGAATGGAATGGAATGGAATGTGGAATGGAATGGAATGGAATGGAATGTGGAATAGAATGTAAAGTGGAATGCAATGGAATCCGGAATGGAATGGAATGGAATGGAACACGAAAAGTATTGTCGAATGGAAAGTGGAATTCAATGTAGAATGGAATGGAAAAGAATGTGGAATGGAAGGTAATGGAAAGTGGAATGGAATCTAATGGAATATGGAATGGAATGGAAAGGAATGTGGAATGGAAGGTAATGGAATGTGGAATGGAATGTGGAATGGAATGGGATGGAGAGCAATGGAATGTGGAATGTTATGGAATGGAAAGTGGAATGGAACTTGGAATGGAATAGAATGGAACGCAGAATGGAATGTGGAATGGAACGTAGAATAGAACGTGGAATCGAATGCGGAATGGAAAATGGAATGGAAATTGGAATGTAATGTGGAATGGAAAGGAATGGAATGTGGAATGGAATGGAAAGGAATGTGGAACGGAATAGAATGGAATATTCAAAGGAATGGAATGGAATGGAAAGTGGAATGGAATGGAATGGAAGGTCTAATAGAACATGGAATGGAACGTAGAATAGGAACGTGGAATGGAATGTGGAATGCAACGTGGAATGGAAAGTGGAATATAATGAGGAATGGAAAGGAATGGGATGTGTAATCGAATGGAATGGAATGGAATGTGGAATAGAAAGGAATGGAATGTGGAATGGAATGGAAAGGAAAGTCGAATATAATTTGGAATGGAATGGAAAGGATTCCAGAATGGATTGGAATGGAATGGAATGGAGTGTAATGGAAAGGAAAGAGGAATGGAAAGTGGAACGGAACGTGAAATGGAATGTGGAATGGAATGGAATGGAATATGGAATGGAAGGAAATGGAAATTGGAATGGAATGTGTAATGGAATAGAATATAATTGAATGGAATGCAAAGTGGAATGGAAAGGAATGGAATGTGGAAAGGAATGTGGAATGGAATGTGGAATGGAATGGAATGGTATGGAATGTGGAATGAAATGGAATGGAAAGTGGAATGGAATGGAATCGAATGTGGAATGGAATGGAATAGAATGTGGAATGGAATGGAATGGAATAGAATGTGGAATGGTATGGAATGGAATGTGGAAAGGAATGGCATTTAATGGAATGGAATGTGGAATTGAAACGAATGGAAAGCGGAATGGAATGGAATGGAATGTGGAATAGAATGTAATGGAATGGAATGGAAGGTGGAATGGAATGTGAAATGGAATGTGGAATGGAAAGGGAAATCTAATGAAATACAACGTGAAGTGGAAAGGAATGGAACGTGGAATGGAATAGAATGGAAAGTGGAATGGAAAGTGGAAAGGAATGGAATGGGAAGTGTAATGGAACGTGGACTGGAACACAGAATGCAACGTGGAATGGAATGTGGAATGGAATGGAATGCAATGTTGAATGGAATGGAATGGTAGGTGGAATGGAATGGAATGGAATATAGAATGGAACGTGGAATGGAATGGAATGGAACGTGGAATGGAACGTGGAATGGAACCTCTAACGGAACGGAGAATCGAACATGGAATGGAAGGTGTAATGGAAAGCAGAATAGAACGTGGAATGGAATGGAACATAACATGGAATGGAATGGAAGGGAACGGAGAATGGAATGTGGAATGGATCGCAGAAGGGCACGTGGAATGGAATGTGGAATGGAAAATGGAATGGGAAATAGAATGTAAACTGCAAAGGAAAGGAACGGAATGTGTAATGCAATAGAATGGAATATGGAAAGGAATGGAATGGAATATCGAATATAATTTGGAATGGAATGGAAAGGAATTCAGAATGGAATGGAATGGAATGGAATGGAATGTGGAATGGAATGTGGAAATGAATGTGGAATGGAACGTAGAATGCAATGGAATGGAATGTGGAATGGAACGTGGAAATGAAGGTGGAATGGAACGTGGAATGGAACGTGGAATGGAATTGAACGAGATGTGGAATGTAATGTGGAATGGTATGGAATGGAGTGTGGAATGGAATCTGCTGTGGAATGTTGAATGCAAAGTACAATGGAACGGAAGGTGCACTGGAATGTGGAATGGATGGAAAGGAATGTGGAATGGAATGTGGACTGCAATGGAATTCAGTGTGGAATGGAATGCAATGGAATGGGCAATGGAATGTGGAATGGAATGTGGAATGTAATGTGGAATGGAATGTGGAATGGAATTTGGAATGGAATATGGAATGGAATGGATTGCAATGGACTAGATTGTGGAAAGGAATGTGGAATGGAATGTGGAATGGAACGTGGAATGGAATGGAAAGGAACATGGAGTGGGATGGAACTGAATTTGGAATGGAAGGTGGAATGGAATGGAATGGAACATGGAATGAAACATGTAATGGAATGTGGAATTGAAAGTGGAATGGAACGTGGAATGGAATGTGCAATGCAGTGTGGAAAGGAATGTGGAATGGAATGTGGAATGGAATGTGGAATGGAACGTGGAATGGACAGTAGATTGGAATGTGGAGTGGAATGTGGAATGGAACGTGGAATGGAATGGAATGGAATGTGAAATGGAATGGAAAGGAATGTGTAATGTAATGTGGAATGGAAATGAATCGAATGTAAGGGAAGGTGGAATGGAATGGAATGGAAATTGCAATGGAATGGAATGGAACGTGGAAAGGAATGTGGAATGGAATGGAACGGAATGTGGAATCAAATGTGGAATGCAATGGAATGTAAAGTGGAATGCAACGTGGAATCGAACATGGAATAGAACGTGGAATGGAATATGGAATGGAAGGTGGAATGGAATGTAATGGAATGGAATGTGGAATGGAATGTGGGATGGAATGCAATGGAATATGGACTGGAATGGAATGAAGCGGAATGGGGAATACATAGGAATGGAATGTGGAATGGAATGAAATGGAATGTGGAATGGAATGTGGAATTGAATGGAATGGAATGTGGAGTGGAATGGAAAGGAATGTGGAATGGAATGTGGAATGGAAAGGAATGGAACGTGGAAAGGCATGTGGAAAGGAATGTGGATGCAATGTGGAATGGAATGGAATGGAATGTGTAATGGAATGGAATTGTATGTAGAATTGAATGGAAAGGAAAGGAATGGAACGTGAAATGTAATGGAATGGAATGTCGAATTGAATTCAATGGAATTTGGAATGGAATGCAATGGAATGTAGAATGGAATGGAAAGGAATGCGGAATGAAAATTGGACTGGAATGTAAAGGAATGTGGAACGGAATGGAATGGTTTGTGCAATGGAATTGAATGGAATGGAATGTGGAATGGAATGGAATGGAAACGAATGCATTGGAATGTGGAGTGGAATGCAATGGAATGTGGAATGGAATGTCGAATGGAATGCAATGGAATGGAATGTGGAATGGAATGAAATGGAAACGAATGATAGTTGGAAATGAATGGAACTTAACGTGGAATGGAATGTGGAATAGAATGCAATGGAATATGGAATGGAATGGAATGGAATGGAATAGAATGGAATGTGGAATGGAATGCAAAGAAATGATATGTGGAAAGGAATGTAATGGAATAGAAGAGAAAGGATTCTAATTTGGAATGGAATGTAAATCAATGTGGAATGCAATGTGGAATATAATGTAATGGAAAGTGGAATAGAATGGAATGAATGTGGAATGGAACAGAATGGAATGTATAATGCAATTTGAAATGGAATGAAATGTAATGGAATGTGGAAGGGAATGGAATGAAATATGGTATGGAATGTGGAATGGAAGGGAAGTGACTGTGAAATGGCATGGAATGGAATGGAATGCAATGTGGAATGGAATGGAATCGGACGTCAAATGGAATGGAAGGGAAGGTGGAATTGAATGGAATGGAGTTGAAAGTCGAATGGAATGAAATGGAATGTGGAATGGAATTTAAAATGGAATGTGGAATGGAATGTGGAATGGAATGAAATGTGTAATGGAAAGGAATGGAAAGGAAGGGAATGGAATGTGGAATTGAATGGAATGGAATGTGTAGAGGAATGGAATAGAATGTGGAATGGAATGGAATGTAATGCAGTGTGGAATGGAATGGAATGGAAGGTGGAATGGAATGTGGAATTTTATGTGAAGAATGTCGAATGAAATGTAGAATGGAATGGTATGGAAAGTGGAATGGAATGGAATGCAATCTGCAATGGAATGTGGAATGGAATGAAATGGAATGGAATGGACTATGGAATGGAATGTGTAATGGAATGGAATTGAATGTGGAATGGAATGGAATATGGAACGGAATGTGGAATGTAATGTAAAGAAGGTGGAAAGAAATGTGGAAGGGAATGGAATAGACCTCGGGAACATGGAATGGAACGTGGAATGCAACGTGTAATGGAACGTGGAAAGGAAGATGTAATGGAAAGTAGAAAGGACTGTGGAATGGAATGTGGAATGGAATGGAATGGAAAGTGGAGTGCAATGGAATGCAATGTGTAATGGAATGTGCAATGGAATGGAATTGAATGGAATGGACTATGGAATGGAACGTGGAATGGAATGGAATAGAATATGGAATGGAATGGAATGGAATGTTGAATGGAATGTTAAATGGAATGTGGAATGGAACGGAATGGAATTTGGAATGGAACGTGAAATGGAGTGTGGAATAGAATCTGGAATGAAACGGATTGGAAGGTGGATAGAACGTGGAATGGAATGGAATGGAACGTGGAAAGGAATGAAATGTGGAATGGAATGGAATGGAATGTGTATTGAAATATGAAATGGATTCTGGAATGGCATGTTGTATGGAATGGAAAGGAATGTGGAATGGAATGTGGAATGCAATGTGGAATGGAATGTGGAATGGAATGTGGAATGAAATGTGGAATGGAATGTGGAAGGGAACAAGGCATTGAATGCAATGGAATGTGGAATGGAACGTGGAATGGAACGCAATGAAATGGTATGTGGAAAGGAATGTAATGGAATAGAATAGAATGGAATGGAATGTGGAATCGAATTAAAGCAATGTGGAATGGAATGTGGAATATAATGTAACGGAAAGTGGAATGGAATGGAATGGAATGGAACGTGGAATGGAATAGAGTGGAATGTGGAATGCAATGTGAAATGGAACGCAATGTAATGGAAAGTGGAATGCAATGGAATGAAATATTGAATGGAATGTGGAATTGAAGGGAACTGAATGTGAAATGGCATGGAATGGAATGGAATGCAATGTGGAATGGAATGGAATCGGATGTGAAATGGAATGGAATGGAAGGTGGAATAGAATAGAATGCAGTGGAAAGTGGAATGGAATGGAATGGAATGTGGAATGGAATGTAGAATGGAATGTGTAATGGAATGTGGAAATGAATGAAATATGGAATGAAATGGAATGGAAAGGAATGGAATAGAATGTGGAATTGAATGGAATGGAATGCATTGTGGAATGGAATGGAATGGAAAGTGGAATGGAACGTGGAATGGAACGTGCAATAGAAAGTTGAATGGAAAGTGGAATGAAATGGAAAGGAACGTTCATTGGAAAGTGAAATGGAGCATGGAATTGAACGTGGGAAAGAATGGAATGCAATGTGGAATGGAATGGAATGGAAGGTGGAATGGAATGTGCAATTTTATGTGAAGAATGTCGAATGAAATGTGGAATGGAATGGAACGGAAAGTGGAATGGAATGAATGCAATGTGCAATGGAATGTGGAATGGAATGAAATGGAATGGAATGGACTGTGGAATGGAATGTGGAATGGAATGCAACGGAATGTGGAATGGAATGGAATGGAATATGGAATAGAATGTGGAATGTTATATAAAGTATGTGGAATGAAATGTGGAAGGGAATGGAATGGAAATTGGGAACATGGAATGGAATGTGGAATGCAACGTATAATGAAACGTGGAAAGGAAGATGGAATGGAATATAGAATGGCATGTGGAATGGAATGTGGAATAGAATGGAATGGAAAGTGGAGTGGAATGGAAAGCAATGTGGAATAGAATGTGGAATGGAAAGGAATGGAATGGAATGGACTACGGAATGCAAGTTGGAATGAAATGGAATGGAATCTGGAATGGAATGGAATGGAATTTTGAATTGAATGTTAAATGGAATGTAGAATGGAAAGGAATGGAATTTGGAATGGAAAGTGAAATGGAGTGTGGAATAGACTCTAGAATGAAACGGATTGGAATGTGGAAAGGAACATGGAATGGAATGGAATGGAACGTGGAATGGAATGAAATGTGGAATGGAATGGAATGTGGATTGAAATGTGAAATGGATTCTGGAACGGCATGTTAAATGGAATGGAAAGGAATGTGGAATGGAATGTGGAAAGCAATGAGGAATGGAATGTGGAAAGGAATGTGGAATGAAATGTGGAATGGAAAGTGGAAGGGAACATGGCATTGAATGGAATGGAATGTGGAATGGAATGTGGAATGGAATGCAGTGAAATGGGATGTGGAAAGGAATGTAATGGAATAGAATACCATGGAATGGAAAGTAGAATGGAAAGTAAAGCAATGTGGAATGGAATATGGAATATAATGTAAGGGAGGGTGGAATGCAATGGAATGGAATGTGGAATGGAATGGGGAATGGAAGAGAAAGGAATGTGGAATGCAATGTGAAATGGAATGCAATATAAAGGAATGTGGAATGGAATGGAATGAAATATGGAATGGAAAGTGTAATGGAAGGGAACTAAATGTGAAATGGCATGAAATGGAATGGAATGCAACTTGGAATGGAACGGAATCGGATGTGAAATGGAAAGGAATGGAAGGTGGAATGGAATGGAATGCAGCGGAAAGTGGAATGGAATGGAATGTGGAATGGAATGTAGAATGGAATGTGGAATGCAATGTGGAATGGAATGAACTGTTGAATGGAATGGAATGGAAAGGAATGGAATGGAATATGGAATTGAATGGAATGGAATGTGTAAAGGAATGAAATAGAACTGGAATGGAAAGGAAAGTAAAGCAATGTTTAATGGAATTGAATTGAATGTGGAATGGAACGTGGAATGGAATGTGGAATGGAACGTGGAATGGAACTTGCAAAAGAAATTTGAATGGAAAGTGGAATGAAATGGGAAGGAACGTTCATTGGAAAGTGGAATGGAAAGTGGAATTGAACGTGGAATGGAATGGAATGCAATGTGGAATGGAATGGAATGGAAGGTGGAAAGGAATGAGGAATGTCATGTGAAGAATGTGGAATGAAATGTGGAATGGAATGGAATGGAAAGTGGAATGGAATGGAATGCAATGTGCAATGGAAAGAGGAATGGAATGAAATGGAATGGAATGGATTATGGAACGGAAAGTGGAATGGAATGGAATGTAATGTGGAATGGAATGCAATGGAATATGGAAGGGAATGTGGAATGTTATGTAAAGAATATGGAATGAAATGTGGAAGGGAATGGAATGGAACATGGGAATATGGAATGGAACGTGGAATGCAACCTGTAATGGAACGTGAAAAGGAAGATGGAATGGAACGTAGAATGGAATGTGGAATGGAATGTGGAATGGAATGGAATGAAAAGTGGAATGGCATGTGGAATGGAATGGAATGGAATGTGAAACGGAATGGAATGCAATGTGGAACGGAATGTGGAATGGAATGGATTGGAACAGAAAGCGGACTGGAATGGAATCGAAGGGAATGTGGAATGGAATGTGGAAGGCAATGTGGAATGGAATGGAATGGAATGTGGAATGGAATGTGGAATGGAATGGAAATGAATGCGGATTGAAATGTGGAATGGAATGGAGTGGAATGCAATGTGCAATGGAATGGAATGGAATGCGGAATGTTATGGAACGGAATGTGGAATGGAATGCAATGGAACGTAGAATGGACTGTGGAATGGAATGTGGAATGAAATGGAATGGAACGTTGAATAGAATGTGGAATGGCATGTGGAATGGAATGGATTGGAATGTGGAATGGAATGTAATTGAACGGATTGTGCAATAGAATGGAATGTAATGTAATGTTGAATGGAATGGAATGTAATGTGCAATGGAATGGAATGCAACATAGAACGGAATGTGGAATGGAATGTGCAATATAATGGAGTCAAATGTGGAATGGAATGGAATGGAATGGAACGGAGTGTGGATTAGTATTTAATGGGATGTGATAGGTAATGGAATGGAATGGAATGGAATGGAATGGAATGGAACAGAGTGTGGATTAGTATTTAATGGGATGAGATAGGCAATGGAATGGAATGGAATGGAAAGTGAAATGGAATGCGGAATGGAATGTGAAATGGAATGTGGAATGGAACGTGTAATGGAAAGTGGAATGGAATGAAATGGAATGAGGAATGGAATGGAATGGAACGTGGAATGGAACGTGTAATGGAACATGGAAAGGACAGTGGAATGACATGTGGAAAGGAATGTGGTTTCGAATGGAAAGTATAGTGGAATGGAATGTGGAATGGAATGGAATGGAATGTGGAAAGGAATAAAGAATGTAATGGAATGGAATGTGTAATGGAATGGAATGGAATAATGTGGATTGGAATTGAATGCAATGTGCAATAGAATGTGGAATAGAATGTGGAATGGAATGTGGAATCAAATGGAATGGAATGTGGAATGGAATGGAATGGCATGTAAAAGGAATGTTTAATGGAACGGAATGGAAAGTGGAATGGAATGTGGAATGAAATGGAATGGAATGTGTAATGCAATGTGGAATGGAGTGTGTAATAGAATGTGGAATGCAACGAAGTAGAATGTGCAATGGAATGTGGATTGGAGAGTGGAATGGAATGTGGAATGGAACGGAGTGGAATGTGGAACGGAATGTGCAATGGAAAGTGGAATGGAATGGAATGGATTGTGGAAATAAATGTAATGGAATGGTATGGAATATGGAATGGAATGAAATGGAATGTGGAATGGAACGTGGAATGGAAAGTGCAATGGAACGTGGAAGAGAAGTTGGAATGGAACGGAACGTGGAATGGAATGTGGAATGGAATGGAATGGAACACTTAAAGGAATCTGTGTTGGAATGGAATGGAATGTGAAACGGAATATCGAATATAACGTGGAATAGAATGTAGAATGGAATGTGGAAGGGAATTTGGAATGTAATTGAATGGAATGGGATGGAACATGTAACGGAAAGTGTAATGGAATGGAATGGAATGTGGAATAGAATGTGGAATGGAATGTGGAGTGGAATGAAATGGAATGTGGAATGCAATGGAATGCAATGTGGAATGGAATGGAATGGAATGCGGAAATGTGGAATGGAATGCAATGCAAAGTGGAACGGAATGTGGAATGGAATGGAATGAGGAATGCAATGGAATGCAATGTGGACTGGAATGGAATGGAATGCGGAAATGTGGAATGGAATGCAATGCAAAGTGGAACGGAATGTGGAATGGAATGGAATGGAATGTGGAATGGAATGGAATTGAATGTAAAATGGAATGTGGAATGGAATGGAATGGAATGTAGAATGGAATGGAATGGAACGTGGATTGGAATGTGGAATGGAATGGAATGGAATGTGGAATGGAACGGAATGAAATATGGAATGGAATGTTGAATGTAAAGGAATGGGATGGAATGGAATGTGGAGTGGAATGGAATGCAATAATGAACGGAATGGAATCGAATGCAATGTGGAATGGAATGGAATTGAATGTGGAATGGAATGGAATGGAATGTGGAATGCAATGGAGTGTAAAGTGGAATGCAATGGAATGGAATGTGGAATGGAATGGAATGGAATGTGGAATGGAATGGAATGGAATGTGGAATGGAATGAAATAAAATGTGGAATTTAATGGAAAGGAAAGTGGAATGGAATTTTTAATGAAATGGAATGGAAAGGAATGTGGAATGGAACGTGGAATAGAACGGAATGGAATGGAATGCTATGTAGAATGGAATGTTGAATGAAATGTGGAATGGAGTGGAATGGAATGCAATGTGGAATGGGATGCAATGGTATTCAATGAGGAATGGAAAGGAATGGAATGTGGAATGAAATGCAACAGAATATGGAATGGAATATAAAGGAATGTGGAATGGAATCTGGAATCGAATGGAATTTATTTGAACAGAATATGGAATGGAATGGAATGGAATCTGGAACAGAATGGAATGGAATGTGGAATAGAATGGAATGGAATGCAATGTGGAATGGAATGTAATGGAATGTGGAATGAAATGAGGAATGGATTGGAATGGAATGTGGAAGGGAATGGAATAGAATGTGGAATGGAATGTGGAATTGAATGCAATGGATTGTGCAATGGAATGGAATGGAATGTGGAATGGAATGTGGAATGGAAAGGAATGGAACGTGGAATGGAATGTGGAATGGAATGTGCAATGGAATGGAATGGAATGTGGAATGTAATGGAATGGAAAGTGGAATGGAATGGAACATGAAATGGAATGGAAAGGAAAGTGGAATGGAATGGAATAGAACGTCTAATGAAAGGGAATGGAATGTGGAAAGGAAGGGAATGGGATGGAATTCAAGGTGGAATGGAATGGAATGCAATGTGGATTGGAACATGGAATGGAATGGAATGGAACCTGGAGTAGGAATGAAGTGGAATTTGGAGTGCAATGTGTAATGGAATGCAACGGAACGTGGAAGAGAATGTAATGAAACACGGAATGGAATGGAATGGAATGTGGAATAGAATGTTGAATGGAATGTGGAATGGAATGGAATGTGGAATGGAACAGAATGTGGAATGGAATATGCAATGAAATGGAATGTGGAGTGGAGCGTGGAATGGAATCGAAAGGAATGTGGAATGAAATGGAATGGAATGTGGAATTGAACGTGGAATTTATTGGAAATGAATGTGGAATGGAATGCAATGGAATGTGGAGTGGAATGTGATATGGAATGGAATGGAATGCGGATTGAAAAGTGGAATAGATTGGAATGAAATGTGGAATGGAACGGTGAATAGAATGGAAAGGAATATGGAATGGAATGTGGAATGCAACGTGGAATGCAATTCAATGGAATGTGGAATGCAATGGAATGTGGAATTGAAAGTGGAAGGTATTTAAATGGAAAGTTCATTGTAATGGAATGGAAACTGGAAAGGAATGGAATGTGGAATGGAAGGTGGAATGGAATGGAATGCAACGCGCAATGGAATGGAATGGAACGTGGAACGGAATGTAATTGAACGTGAAATGCAATGGAAAGGAATGTGGAATGGAACGTGGAATGGAATGGAAACTACAAAGGAATGTGGAGTGAAGTTGAATGTAATGTGGAATGGTATGGAATGGAATGTGGAATGCAAAGTGGAATGGAATGGAATGTGGAATGTAATGGAATGGAATGTGGAATGGAAAGGAATGGAATGGAGTGCGGAATGGAATGGAATATAATGTGCAATGTAAGGAGGAATGGAATGTTTAATAGAATCTGGAATGGAATAGAATGGAAGGTGGAATGGAATGTGCAATGGAGTGGAATGGAAACTCCAAAGGAATGTGGAGTGAAGTTGAATGTAATGTGGAATGGCATGGAATGGAATGTGGAAAGGAAAGTGGAATGGAATGGAATGTGGAAAGGAATGGAATTGAATGTGGATTGGCATTGAATGGAATGTAATGGAATGGAATGGAATGTGAAATGGAATGGAGTGGAATGAGGAATGGAATGAGGAATGGAATGGAATGACATGCAGAATGGAAAGAAACGGAATGGAATGTGGAGTGCAGGGGAAGAGAATGGAATGAAATTGAGTGTGGAATGTAATGGAATGGTAAGTGTAATGGAATGGAATGTGGAATGGTACGTGCAATGGAATGTAATGGAATGTGGAAAGGAATGTAGAATGGATCGTGGAATGGTATAGAATGGAAAGGAACGGAATGTGAACTGGAATGTGCAATGGAATGTGGAATGCAATTGAATGAATCGAATGGAATGAAGAATGGAATGATTTGGAATGTAATGGAATGGAAAATGGAAAGGAATGTGGAATGAAATGGAATGAGGAACGGCATGGAAAGTGGAATGGAATGGAAAGGAATGTGGAATGGAAAGTAATGTAATGTGGAATGGAATGGAAAAGAAACTGGAATGGAATGTGGAGTGGATCATGGAATGGAATGGTATGGATTGGAATGTGGAATGGAATGCAATAGAATGGAATGGAATGGAATGGAATGTGGAATGGAATGGAATGTAATGGAATGTGGAATGGAATGGAATGGAATGGAATGGAATGGAATGGAATGTGGAATGGAATGGAATGGAATGGAATATGGAATGGAATGGAAAGTGGAACTTAATGGAATACATGGAGGAATGGAATGGAATGGAATAGAATGTAATGGAATGGAATGTGGAATGGAATGGAATGCAATGTAGAATGGAATGGAATGGAATGTGGAATGGAAGGGAATGGAATGGAGTGGAATGTGTAATAGAATGGAATAGAATGGAATGGAATGGAAGAGGGAATGGAATGGAATGGGGAACGCAATGTGGAATGGAATGGAATGGAATGTGGAATGGAAAGGAATGAAATGCGGAAAAGAATGTGGAATTGAATGTGGAATGTAATGGAATGGAAAGAATAATGGAATGTGGAATGCAATGGAATGTGGAATGTAATGGAACGGAATGTGGATTGGAATGGAAAGGAATGGAATGGAATGTGGAATGGAATGGAATGGAATTTGGAATGGAATGGAATGGAATTAAGTGGAAAGTACAATAGAATGGAATAGAATGGAATGGAATGGAATGTGGAATGGAATGTGAAATGGAATGGAATGGAATGTTTAATGCAAATGAATGAAATGTGGAATAGAATGTGGAATGGAATTTGGAATGGAATGTAATATAAAGTATAATGGAATGAGGAATGGAATGGGTTGGAATGGAATGGGGAATGGAATGGAATTGAATGAAATGGAATGGAATGGAATGTTGAATGGAATGGAATGGAATGGAACGAGGAATGGAGTGGAATGGAACGAGGAATGGAAGGTGAAATGGAATGGAATGTGGAATGGAACATGTAAAGGAACGAGGAACGGAACGTGGAAGGGAAAGTGGAATGGAATGTGGAATGGAACGTGGAATGAATTGTGGAAAGGAATGTGGAGTGGAATGTGGAAAGGAATGGAAAGGAATGTGGAATGGAATGGAAGGGAATTGATTGGAACATTAAATGGAATTGAATGGAATGCAAAGGAATGTGGAATGGAATGGAATGGAATGTGGAATGCAATGGGATGGAATGTTGAATGCAATGGAATGGAATGTGGAATGGAATGTGTAATGGAATGGAATGGAATGTGGAGTGGAATGGAATGGAATGTGGAATGGAATGGAATGGAATATGGAATGGAACGTGTAATGGAACAGAATGGAATGTTGAATGGAACGCGGAATGGAATGGAATGTGGAATGGAATGTGGAAAGTAACGTTGAAAGAATGAAATGTGGAATGGAATGGAATGCAATGTGGAATGGAATGAAATGGAATGTGTAATGGAACAAAGAATAAAATTGAATCGAATATGGAATGCAACATGGAATTGAATGGAGTGGTATATGGAATGGAATGTGGAATGGAAAGTGTAATGGAATGGAATGGAATGTGGAATGAAACGGAATGGAATGGAATGTGGAATGGAATGGAATGGAATTTGAAATAGAAAGGGATGGCATGTGCAATGGAGTGGGTTGGAATGTGGACTGGAATGGAATGGAATATGGAATAGAATGAGGAATGGAAAGGAATGGAATATGGAATGTAACATGGAATGCAATGTTGAATGGAATGTGGAATGTAATGGAAAGTAAAGTGGAATGCAACGTGGAATGTAAAGGTATGGAATGTGGAATGGAATGGAATCGAATGTGGAATGGAATGTGGAATGGATTGGAATGAAACGTGGAACGGAATGTGGAAAGGAATGGAAATTGAGTTGGAAAGTAATGGAATGAGGAATGGAATGTGGAATGAAATGCAACCGAATGTGGAATGTAATGTTGAATGGAATGGCATGGAACATGGAATGGAATGGAATGGAACGTGGAATGGAATGGAATGTGAAATGGAATGGAATGGAATTTGGATTGGAATGGAATGGAATGTGGAATGGAATGGAATGGAATGGAAGCTGGACTAGAGTAGAATGGAAGGGAATGGAATGTGGATTGGAATGGAATGCAATGTGGAATGGAATTTGGAATGGAATGGAATGGAATTTGGAATGGAATATGGAATGGAATGGAAAGTAATGTGGAAAGGATTGTGAAACACTTGGAATGGAATGCAGAATCGAATGGAATGGAAAGTTGAATGGAATGGAATGTGCAATGGAATGTAATGGAATGTGGAATGGAACTTGGAATGGAATGGAATGGAATGTGGAATGCAATGGAATGCAGTGTGGAACGGATCGTGGAATGGAATGGAAATGTGGAATGGAAAGTGGATTGGAAAGTGGAATAGAACGTGGAATGGAACTTGGAATGGAACGTGGAATGGAAAGTGGATTTGAATGTGGAATGGAATGGATTGGAAACCGGAATTGAATGGATTGGATTGCGAAATGGAATATGGAATGGAATGTGGAAAGAATGGAATGGAATGTGGAATGGAATGGAATCTGAAATGTAATGGAAAGGAATATGGAATGGAGAGGATTGGATCATGGAATGGAATGGAATGGAACGTGGAATGGAATGGAATGCAATGCAGAAGGGAATGTGGAATGGAATTGAATGGAATGTGGAATGCAAAATTAAAGGCATGGAATGGAATGTGGAATGGAAAGGAATGGAAAAAGTAATAGAACAGAATGCAATGTGGAATACAATGGAATGAACTGTGGAATGGAACGTGGAATGGAGTGGAATGGAATGTGGAAAGGAAGGGAATGGAATGTGGAATGGAACGTGGAACGTAATGGAATTGAACGTGTATGGAAAAGGAATGGAATGGAATGGAATGTGGAACGGAATGAAATTGAAAGGAATGGAATGTGGGATGCAACGGAATGGAAAGTGGAATGCAATGGAATGGAATGTGGAACGGAAAGTGGAATGGAATGGAATGCAACGTGGATTGGAATGGAATGGAATGTGGATTGCAATGGAATGCAAATTGGAATGGAATGTGGAATTTAAAGGAATGGAATGTGGAATGGAATGGAAAGGAATGTGGAATGGAAAGTGGAATGGAATGGAATGGAAAGTGGAATGGAATGTTCAATGGAATGGAATGGAAGGTGGAAAGGAATGAAAAGGAATGTGGATTTGAATGGATTGGATTGCGGAATGGAATATGGAATGGATTGTGGAAAGGAACGGAATGGAATGTGGAATGCAATGGAATGTAACGGAATGTGAACTGTAATGGAATGGAATATGGAATGCAAAGAACTGGATCATGGAATGCAATGGAATGGAACGTGGAATGGAATAAATTGGAATGTTCAATGGAATGGAATGGAAAGTGGAATGGAATGGAAAGGAATGCGGAATGGAATTGAATGGAATGGAATGGAATTTGGACTGAAATGGAATGGAATGGAATGAATATGGATTAGAATGGAATGGAACATGGAACGGAAAGTGGAATGGAATGGAATGCAATGCGGAATGGAATGTGGAATGGAATGGAATGGAATGGAATTTGGAATGGAATGGAATGGAAAGTGGAATGGAATGCAATGGAATGTGGAATGGAATGGAATGGAATGTGGAATGCAATGGAATGGAATGTGGAATGGAATGGAATGTGGAATCGAATGGAATGGAATGGATTGTGGAATGGAACAAAATGTGGAATGAAGTGGAATGAAATGTGGAATGGAATGGAATGGAATGGAATATCGACTGTAATGGAATTGAATGGAATCGAATGGAAGATGGAATTGAATGGAATGGGATGCGTAATGAAATGTGGAATGGCATGGAATAGAATGTGGAATAAAATGGAATGGATGTTGTAATGGAATGGAATAGAACGGGGAATGCAATGGAACGGAATGTGGAATGCAATGGAATGGAACGGAATGTGGAATGGAATGGAATGGAATGGAAGGTGGATTGGAATGGAATGGAATGGAATGGAATGTGGAATGGAATTTGGAATGGAAAGGAATGGAAAGCGGAATAGAACGTATAATGGAATGGAATTGAATGTGGTAAGGAACGGAATTGAATGAGGAATGGAATTTGGAATGGAATGGAATGGAATGTGGAATGGAATGGTTTGGAATGCGGAATGGACTTGGATGTGGAATGGAATGGAATGGAATGGAATGTGGAATGGAATGGAATGGAAGGTAATATGGTATTGAATCGAAAGGAATGCAATGAAATGAAATGCAATGGAATGTAACTTAATGTAATGGAATGTGGAGTGGAATAGAATGCTATGTGGAATGGAAAGGAATGGAATGGAATGTGGAATGGAATGGAATGGAATGTGGAATGGAATGTGGAATGGAATGGAATGTGGAATTGAATGTGGAAAAGAATGAAATGGAAAGTTGAGTGGAGTGGAATGCAACGTAGAGTGGAATGAAACGGAATGTGGAATGGAATGTTAAATAGAATGGAATGGAATGTGGAATGGAATGTATAATGGAATGGAATGGAATGTGGATTGGAATGGAATGGAATGGGATGTAGATTGGAATGAAATACAATGTGGAATGGAATCTGGAATGGAATGGAAAGGAATGTGGAATGGAAAGTGGAATGGAATTGAATGGAAAGTTGAATGGAATGTGGAATGGAATGGAATGGAATGTGGAATGGAATGGAAAGGAATGTGGAATTCAATGGAATGGAATGAATGTGGATTAGAATGGAATTGAAAGTGGAATGGAATGTGGAATGGAATGGAATGCAATACGGAATGGAATGCGCAATGGAATGGAATGGAATGTGGAATTGAATGATAAAGGAATGGAATGGAAAGTGGAATGGAATGGAATGGAAAGTGTAATAGAATGGAATGGAATGTGGAATGGAATGGCATGGACTGTGGAATGGAACTTGGAATGGAGTGTGTTGGAGTTTGGAAAGGAATGGAATTGAATGTGGAATGGAACGTTTAATGGAATGGAATGGAACGTGGATGGAAAGGGAATAGAATGGAATGGAACGTGGAATGGAATGAAATTGAATGGAGTGGAATGTGGAATGGAATGGAATGGAATGTGCAATGCAATGGAATGGAATGTGGAATGGAAAGTGGAATGAAATGGAATGCAACGTGGAATCGATTGGAATGGAATGTGGATTGGAATGCAATGCAATGTGGAATGGAATGTGGAATTTAACGGAATGGAATGTGGAATGGAATGAGGAATGGAACGGAAAGGATTGTGGAATGGAAAGTTTAATGGAATGGAATAGAAAGTGGAATGGAATGTGGACTGTAATGGAATGGAATGTGGAATTGAATGCAATGGAATGTGGAATTGAATGGGTTGGATTGCGGAATGGATGCAGAATGGAATGTGGAAAGGTATGGAATGGAATGTAGAATAGAACGTGGCATGGAATGGAATGGAATGGAATGGAATGTGGAATGGAATATGGATTAAAGTGAAATGGAATGTGGAATAGAATGTGGAATTGGAAGAAATGGAATGAGGAATTGAATGGAATGGAATTTGGAATGGAATGGAATGAAATGGAATGTGGAATGGAATGTGGAATGGAATGGAATGTGGAATGGAATGGAATGGAATGGAATGCGGAATGGAATGGTATGGAATGGAATGTGGAATGGAATCCAATGTAACGGAATGGAATGTGGAATGGAATGGAATGGAATGTAGAATGGAATTGAATGGAATGTAGACTGGAACGGAATGGAATATGGAAAGGATTGTGGCATGGAATGGAATGGAATGTGGAATGGATTGTTGATTAGAATGTGGAATGTTATGTGCAATGGAATATGGAGTGGAATGGAATGCAATGGAATGTGGAATGGAATGCGGATTAGAATGTTGGGTGAAATGAGGAATGGAATGTGGAATGGAATGTGGAATTAATTGTGGAATGGAATGTGGAATGGAATGGAATGGAACGTGGAATGGAATGGAATGGAATAGAAGGAATGTGCATTGGAATGGAATGGAATGTAACGTCGAATGGAATGGAATCGAATTGAATCAGGATTGAAATGGAATGGAATCTGGAATAGAATGGAATGGAATGGAATGCAGATTAAATTGAATGCAATGTGTACTGGAACAGAATGGTATGGAATGTGCAGCAGAGTGGAATGGAATGTGGAATTGAATGTAATGTAATGTCGAATTGAATGTGGAATGGAATGGAATGGAACGTCAAATGGAATGGAATGGAATGTGGAATGCAGTGGAATGGAAAGGAATGGGATATGGAATGTTATCTGGAATGTAACGGAATGTAATGTGGAATTGAATCTGGAATGGAATGGAATTTAATGGAATAGAATTGAATGTGGAATAGAATGAAATGGAATGTGGAATGGAATGTACTGCAATATAATGGAATGTACAATTGAATGGAATGGAATGTCTACTGGAATGGAATGGAAAGTGGAATGGAATGTGGAATGGAATGTAATGGAATGTGGAAAGGAATGTGGATTCGAATGGAATGCAATGTGGAATGGAATGTGGAATTTAATGGAATGGAATTTGGAATGGAATGTGGAATGGAAAGTGGAATGGAATAGAATGGAAAGTGGAATGGAATGTGGATTTGAATGGAATGGAATGTCGAATAGAATGCGGAATGGAATGGAATGGAATGTGTAATGGAATATAATGGAATGTGGAATGGAATATGGAATGAAATGTGGAATGGAATGTGGAATGGAATGGAATGGATTGTTGAATGAAATGTTCAATGGAATGGAATGGAATGGAATGGAATGTGGAATAGAATGGAATGGAACGTGGAAAGGAATGGAATGGAATGTGGAATGGAATGGAAAGGGGCGTGGTATGGAATGGAATGGAATGTGGAATGGAATGAGGATGTGGAATGAAATTTGGAATGGAATGGATTGGAATGATGAATGAAAAGTGGAATGGAATGGAATGGAAAGAGCTTTGGAAAGTCGAATGGAATGGATAGTGGAAAGGAATGTGGAATGGAATGGAATGGGACCTGGAATGGAATGGAATGGATTCTGGAATGCAAGGGAATGGAATGTGGAATGGAAACTGGAATGTAATGGAATGGAATATTGAATGGAAGGTAATGGAATGGAATGTGGAGTGGAGTGGAATACAACGTGGAATGGAATGTGAAATTTAATGCAATGGAAAGTGGAATGTAATGTGGAATGGAATGGAATTGAATGTGCAAAGCAATGTGGAATGGTGTGGAATGGAACGTGGAAAGGAATGTGGAATGGAATGGAATGCAATTTCGAAAGGAATGGAATGGAATGAAATGTGGAATGGAATAAAATGGAATGGAATGGAATGTGGAATGAAATGTGGAATGTAGTGTGGAATTGAACGTGGAATGGAATGGAATGGAATGGAATGTGTAATGGAACATGAAATGCAATGGAATGGAACATGGAGTTGAATGGAATGGAATGTATAATAGAATGTGGAATGGAATGGAATGGAACCTGGAATGGGATGGAATGCTAAGCGGAAAGGAATGTGGAAAGGAACGTGTAATGGAACGTTTAATGGAACGTGGATAGGAATAGAGTGCAATGTGCAATGGAGTTGAATGCAATGTGGAATGGAATGGAATGGAATGTGGAATGCAATGGAAAGAAATGTGTAAGGGAGTGTGGAATGGAATGGAATGGAATTTGGAATGGAATGTGGAATGGAATGGAAAGTTTACTGGAAGGGAATAGAATGGAATGTGGAATGGAAAGTGGAATGGAATGGAATGGAATGCGGAATCGAATGGTATGGAATGTTGGATGGAATGGAATGGAATGTGGAATGGAATCTGGAATGGAATGGAATGGAATGCGGAATGGAATGTGGAATGGAATAGAATGGAAAGGAATGTGGAAAGGAAAGTGGAATGTAATGGAATATAATGTGGAATGGAATGGAATGGAACGTTGAATGGAATGTGCAATGGAACGTGGAATGGAATGGAATGCAATGTTGAATTTAATGTGGAATGGAACGTGGAATAGAATGGAATGCAATGTGGAACGAAATGTGGAATGGAATGGAATGGAAAGTGGAATGGAATGGAATGCAATGTGGAATGGAACATGGAATGCAACGGAATGGAAAATGGAACGGAATTGAATGGAATGTGGGACGGAATGGAATGGAATAAGGAATGGAATGGAATGGAACAGAATGGAAAGTGGAATTGAATGTGGAATGGAATGGCAAGGAATGCGGAAGGGAATGGAATACAATGTGTAATTTAATGTGGAATGGAATGGAAAGGAATGGGGAATGGAATGTGTAACGAAATGGAAAAGAATGTGGAAAGGAAGGGAATGGAATGTGGAATGGAAAGTGGAATGGAATGGGGAATGGATTGTGTAATGAAATGGAAAGGAATGTGGAAAGGAAGGGAATGGAATGTGGAATGGAATGTGGAATGGAATGGAATGGAATGTGGAATGCAATGTGGAATGGAATGTGGAATGGAACCTGGAATGGAATGGAATGTGGAATAGAATCTGGAATAGAATGGAATGGAGTGTGGAATGGAAGATGGAATGGAATGTGCAAAGGAATGTGGACAGAAACGTGGAATGGAACATGGAATGGAACGTGGAATGGAATGGAAAGGAATGTGGAATGGAAAGTGGAATGGAACGCAGAATGGAATACGGAATGGAATCAAATGGAATAGAATGGAATGTGGAATGTATCGGAATGTAATATGGAATGCCATGGAATGGAATGGAATGTGGAATGGAAAGTGGAAAGGAACGCAGAATGGAACATGGAATGGAATCAAATTTAATAGAAAGGAATGTAGAATATATTGGAATGGAATGTGGAATGCCATGGAATGGAATGTGGAATGGAATGAGTCATGGAATGGAATGGAATGGAATGGAATGTGTTATGGAATCGAAGGGAATTGAATGGAATGGCATGTGGAATGGAATGTGGAAAGGAATGGAATGGAATGTGGAATTGTATGTGGAATGGAATGGAATGTGGAATGGAATGGGGAATATAATGGAATGGAACGTGGAATGGAATGGAAAGGAAAGTGCAATGGAATTGAATGGAATGTGGAATGGAACGTGGAATGGAATGTGGAATGGAATGTAATGGATAGTGGAATGGAATGTATTGGAATGGTATTGAATATGGAATCACATGGAATGGAATGGAAGGTGGACTGGAATGGAATGGAATGTGGATTGGAATGGAATGGAATGGAAAGTGGATTGGAATGGAATGCAATAGAATTTGGAATGGAATGCAATGGAATGTGGAATGGTTTGGAAGGCAATGTGGAATGGAATGGAATGGAATTTGGAATGGAAAAGAATGCTATGTAGAATGGAATGGAATGCAATATGGAATGGAAAGATGAAAGGAGTGGAATGGACTGGAATGTGGAATGGAATTGAATAGAATGTGGAATGGAATAGAATGGAAAGTGCAATTGAATATGGAATGGAATAGAATGTGGAATGGAAAGGAATGGAATATAGAATGGAATGTAATGGAATGTGGAATAGAATGGAATTGAATATGGAATGGAATGTGAATTGGAATGGAATGTGGAGTGGAATGTGGAATGGAATGGATCGTGGAATGGAACATGGAATGGAATGGAATGGAATGTGGAATGGAAAGTGGAATGGAATGGAATGGAATGTGGAATGGAATGTGGAATGTAATGAAATGGAATGTGTAATGGAATGTGTAATGGAAAGTGGAATGGAATGGAAATGAATGTGGAATGGAATGTGGAATGGAATGGAATGGAATTGAATGCAATGTGGAATGGAACAGAATGGAATGTGGAATGGAAAGGAATGGAATGAGGAATGGAATGGAATGGAGTGCAATATGGAATTTAATGGAATGGAATGTGCAATGGAATGGAATGGAATATGGAATGGAATGGAATGGAATGGAAAGTGGAATGGAATGGAATTGAATGCGGAGTGGAAAGGAATGGAATGTGGAATGGAATGGAATGCAATGCGGAATGGAATTTAGAATTGAATGAAAAGGAATGCAAAGGAGTATGGAATGGAATGGAGTGTGGAATGGAATGGAATATGGAATGGAATGCAATGTGTAATCGAACGAAGTATAGAATGAAAGAGAATATGGAATGGACTGGAATGGAATGTGGAATGGAATGGAGTGGAATTGAATAGAATGGAACGTGGAATGCAATGGAATAGAATGGAATGCAATGTCGAATTGAATGGAATGAAATGTGGAAGTTATTGGAATGGAATGGAATGCAATGTGAAATGGAATGGAATGGAATGGAATGCAATGTGGAATGGAATGGAATGGAATGCAATGTGGAATGGAATGGAATGGAATGCAATGTGGACTGGAATGGAATGGAATGTGGAATGGAATGGAATGAAATGTGGAATGGAATTGAATGGAAAGTAGAATGCAACGTGGAATGGAATGGAATGCACTGGAATTTAATGTGGAATGGAATGTAATGGAATATGGAATGGAATGGAACGGAATGCAGAATAGAATGGAATGGTATGTGCAATGGAATGGAATGGAATATGGAATGGAAGGGAATGGAATGTGGAACAGAATGGAATTTAATGTGGAATAAAATGGAATGGAATATGGAATTCAATGCAAATCATCGTGGAATGCAAAGTGCAATGTAACGTGGAATGGAATGGAAAGGAACGTGGAGAGGAATATGGAATGGAACGTTTAATGGAATGGAAAAGAATGGAACGGAAAGAATGGAATAGAATGGATTGTGGAATGGAATGGAAAGGAAAGTGGAGTGGATTGGATTGGAAAGTGGAATGGAATTTGTAATGGAATTGAAGTGAATGGATTGTGGAATGGAATGGAATGTCCAATGGAATGGAATGCAATGTGGAATTGAATGGAATGGAATGTGGAATGGAATGGAATAGAATGTGGAATGGAATGGAAAGGAAGGTGGAAAGGAAAGTGGAATGGAATGGACTGTGGAATGGAATGGAATGGAATATGGCATGGAAACGAATGAAATGTGGAATGGAATATGGATCGGAATGGAATGGATGGTGGAATTGAATGAAATGGAAAGTGGAATGGAATGGAATAGAATCTGTATTGGAATGGAATGGAATATGGAATGAAATGAAATTTGGAATGGAATGGAATAGGATGTGGAACGTAAAGGCATGGAATGTGGAATTCAAAGGAAAGTTACGTGGAATGGAATGTGGAATGGAAAGTGGAAAGGAAAGTCGAATGGAGTTAAATGGAAAGTGGAATGGAATGCAGAATGGAAGGTACAATGGAATGGAATGGAATGGAATGTGGAATGGAATGGATTGGAATATGGAGTGGAATGAAGTGGAATGTGCAATGGAATTTGGAATGGAATTGTATGGAATGGAATGGAATTTAATATGGAATGTAATGGAATCCAATGTGGAATGGAATGGAATGTGGAATGGAATGGAATGGAATCTGAATCGGAATAGAACATGGAATGTAATGGAATTGAATATGGATTGGAATGGAATGGAATGTGTAACGGAAAGGAATGGAATGGAATGGAAAGTGGAATGAAATGTGTAATGGAATGGAATGGAATGGAATGTGGAATGGAATGTGGATCGGAAAGGAATGGAATGTTGAATGGAATGTGTAATGGAACGGAATGGAAAGAAATTCCGAATGGAATGGAATGGAATGGAAAGGAATGTGGAATGGAATGGAATATGGAAATGAATGCAAGACAATGTGAAATGGAATGGAATGGAACGTGGAATGGAATGTGGAATGAGATGGATTGGAACGTGGAATGGAATGGAGAGGAATGTGGAATGGAATGGAAAGTGCAGCGGAATTGAACAGAATGTGGAAAGTAATATGGAATGGAAGGCGGAATGGAAAGGAAGGGAATGTGGAACGGAATGTAATAGAATGTGGAACGGAAGGGAATGCAATGTGGAATTCAATGGAAAGGTTCACGGAATGCAATGAGGAATGGAACATGGAACGGAACGTGGAATGGAATGGAATGGAACACGGAAAGTAATGTGGGATGGAGCGTAGAATGGAATGGAATGGAATGGATTGGAATGGAATGGAACGGAATGAAATGGAATGGAATGGAATGTGGAATGGAATGGAATGGAATGGAATGTGTAGTGGAATGGAATGGAAAGTGGAAGGGAATTTGGAAATTAACAGAATGGATTGGAATGGAATCTGGAATGGAATGGAACGTGGAATGCAATGGAATGCAATGTGGAATGGAATGGAATGGAATGGAATGTGGAATGAAATGGAATGGAAATTGGAATGGAAACCAATGGAAGTCGGAATGGAATGTGGAATGGAATTTGGAATTAAATGGAAAGGATTGCAATGGGATGTGAAATGGAAAGAATGTGGAATGGAATGGAATGTGGAATAGAATGGAATGGAATGGAATGTGGAAAAAAATGGAATTGAATGTGGAGTGGAATGGAATGAAATGGAATGTGGAATGGAATTTGGCATTCAATGGAAAGGAATGGAATGGGATGTGGAATGGAATGGAATGTGGAATGGAATGGAATGCAGAATGGAATGGAATGGAATGTGGAATGGAATGTAATGGAATGTGGAATGGATTGGAATGGATTGGAATAGAAAGGAATTTGGAATGGAATGGAATGGAATGCAATGTGGAATGGAATGCAATGGAATGTGGAATGGAAAGGAATGGAATAGAATGGAATTTGGAATGGAATGGAATGGAACGCAATGTGGAATGGAATGGACTGGAATGTGGAATGGAATGGAATGGAATGTGGAATGGAATGGAATGTGGAATGGAATGGAATGTAATATGGATTGGAATTGAATGCAACGTGGAACGCAATGGAATGGCAAGTGGAATGGAATGTGCAATGGAAAGGAATGGAATGTGGAATGGAATGCTGAATGGAATGGAATGGAATGGAATTAAATTTTTAATGGAATGGAATGGAAAGGAATGTGGAATGGAATGGAATATTGAATGGAATGCCATGCAATTTTGAATGGAATGGAAAGTGGAATGGAATGGAATGGAATGTGGAACGGAATCGAATGAAATGTGGAATGGAATGCGGAATGGAATGGAATGTGCAGCAGAATTGAATGGAATGTGCAATGGAATATGTAATGGAATGGAATGCATTGGAGTGGAATGTGGAATGGAAAGTTATGGAGTGTGGAATGGAATGGAATAAAATGTGGAGCGGAATGGAATGGAATACGGAGTTCAATGGAAAGCATCGTGGAATGGAAGGTGGATTGGAACATATGACGGAACATGGAATGCAATGGAATGGAACTTGAAATGGAACTTTGCATGGAACGTGGAATGGAATGGAATGGAATGGAATGGAGGTTGGAATGGAATGGAATGGTATGTGGAACGGAATTTGGAATTTAATGGAATGTAATGGAATGGAATCTGGAATGGAATGGAATGTGGAGAATAATGGAATGCAATGTGGTATGGAATGGAATGGAATGTGGAATGAAATGGAATGGAATGTGGAATGGAAAGGAATGGAAGGTGGAATGGAATGACATGCAACGTGGAATGGATTATGGAATGGATTGGAAAGGAATGTGGAATGGCATGTGTAATGGAATGGAATGAAATGTGGAGTGGATGTGGAATGGATTGGAATGGAATGGAAATTAATGTGGAGTGGATTGTGGAATGGATTGAAATGGAATGTGAAATGGAATGTGAAATGGAATGGAATGGAATTCAATGGAATGTGGAATGGAATGGAAGTGAAAGTAGAATGGAATGGAATGGAATGGAATGCAATGTGGAATGGATGGGAACGGAATGGAATGGAATGGAATGCGGAAAGGAATGGAATGGAATGCAATGTGGAACTGAATGGTTTGGAATGTGGAATGCAATGTGGAAAGGATTGGAATGGAATGTGGAATGGAATGGAATGGAATGTGAAATGGAATGGAATGGAATGGAATGTGGAATGGAAATTAGAATTGAACGGAAAGGAATGGAATTTGATGTGGAATGGAGTTGAATGTGGAATGGAATGGAATGGAATGTGGAATAGAATGGAATGGAATGTGGAGTGGAATGAGGAATGGAATGGAATGCACTGCAATCTAATGGAATGTGGAATGGAATGGAATAGAATGCAATGTGGAATGGAATGGACTGGAATGTGCAATGGAATAGAATGGAATGTGGAATGGAATAGAATTTGGAATGGAATGGAATGTGGAATGGAATGGAATACAATGTGGAATTCAAGGGAAAGGAAAGTGGAAGGGAATGGAAAGGAATGTGGAATGAAATGTGGAATGGAATGGAAAGTGGAGTGGAATAGGCAATGGAAAGGAATGGAATGTCGAATGGAATGTGGAATGGAATGTAATGGAATGTGGAATGGAAAGTGCAATGGAATTGAATGTACAATGGAATGGAATGGAATGGATTGGAAGTTGGAATGGAATGGAATGGAATCCAATTTGGAATGGAATGCAAAGGAATGCGGAATGGAATGGAATGGAATGTGCAATGGAATGGATTGGAATGTGGAATTGAATGGAATGGAATGTGGAATGGAATGTGGAATAGAATGGAATGGAATGGAATGTGAAATGGAACGGAATGGAATGGAATGTGGAATGGAATGCAATTGAATGTGGAGTGGAATGTAATGTAATGGAATGTGGAATGGAAATTGGAATTGAATGGAAAGGAGTGGAATTTGATGTGGAATGGAATGCAATGTGGAATGGAATGGAATGGAATGTGGAATGGAATGTAATAGAATGTGGAATGGAATGAGGAATGGAATGGAATGCACTGCAATCTAATGGAATGTGGAATGGAATGGAATGGAATGCAATGTGGAATGGAAAGGACTGGAATGTGCAATGCAATAGAATGGAATGTGGAATGGAATAGAATTTGGAATGGAATGGATTGGAATGGAAAGTGGATTGGAATGGAATGCAATGTGGAATTCATGGGAATGGAAAGTGGAAGGGAATGGAATGGAATGTGGAAAGAAATGTGGAATGGAATGGAATGGAAAGTGGAGTGGAATAGGCAATGGAAAGGAATGGAATGTCGAATGGAATGTGGAAAGGAATGTAATGGAATGTGGAATGGAAAGTGCAATGGAATGGAATATACAATGGAATGGAATGCAATGGATTGGAAGTTGGAATGGAATGGAATGGAATCCAATTTGGAATGGATTGCAATGGAATGCGGAATGGAATGGAATGGAATGTGCAATGGAATGGTTTGGAATGTGGAATTGAATGGAATGGAATGTGGAATGGAATGGAATGGAATGGAATATGGAATGGAATGGAATGGAATGAAATGGAATGGAATGTGTAATGCAATGGAATGGAATGTGGAATGGAATGGAATGGAATGTGGAATGGAATGGAATGGAATGTGGAATGCAATGGATTGGAATGGAATGCAATATTGAATAGAATGGAATCAAATGCAAGGTGGAATGGACTGGAATTGAATGTGAAATGGAATGGTATGGAACGTGCAATAGAAAGGAATGGAATGTGGAATGCAATGGAATGGAATGTGGAATGCAGTGGAATGGAATTTGGAACGGGATTTTTAATGGAATGGTATGGAATGGAGGAATGGAATTTGGAATGGAATGGAATGGAATGTGGAATGGAATGTGGAATGGAATGGAATGGAAAGTGGAATGGAACGTGGAATGCAACGGAACGAGCAGTGGAATGAAATGGAATGTGGTATGGAATAGAATGGAATTTGGAATGGAATATGGAATGGAAAGGAATGGAATGTGGAATGGATTGTGGAATGGAATGGAGTGGAAAGTGGAATGGAATGGAATGGAATATGGAATGGAATGGAATGTGGAACGGAATGGAATTGAATGTGGAATGGAATGGAATGGAATTTGGAATTAAATGGAAAGGATCGTGGAATGGAATGTGCAATGGAATGTGGATTGGAATGGATTGTGGAATGGAATGCAATTGAATGTGGAATGGAATGGAATGGAAAGTGGAATTCAATGGAAAGGATCGTGGAATGGAATGTGCAATGGAAGGTGGAATGGAATGGAAATTAACGTGGAATTGACCATGGAATGGAACGGGGGATGGATTGAAATGGAATGGAATGGAATGGAATAGATGGTGGAATGGAATGGAATGCAATGTGGAATTGAATATAATGGAATGTGGAATGGAAAGAAACGGAATGTGTAATGGAATGGAATGGAACGTGGATTGTAATGCAATGTAAGGAATGGAATGTGAAATGGAATGTGAAATGGAATTTGGAATGGAATGTGAAACGGAATGTGGAATGCAGTGTGAAATGGAATGAAATGCAACGTGGAATGGAATGGATTAGAAAGTGGAATGGAATGGAATGCAACATGTAATGGAACCTAGAATGGAACATGGAAAAAATGTGGAATGGAATGTGGAATGGAATGGAATGGATTGTTTTGTGGAATGTGGAATTTAATGGAAAGGAAAGTGGAATGCAATGTAGAATGGAATGGAATGGAATGGAATGTGAAATGGAATGTGGAAAGGAATGAGAAATGGAATGTGGATTGGAATGTGGAAAGTAATGAGAAATGGAATGTGGATTGGAATGTGGAATGGAATGAAATGGAATGTGTAATGGAATTGAATGGAATGGAATGTAACGGGGAATGGAAAGTGGAATGGAAAGTGGAGTGGAATGGAATGCAATGCGTAATGGAATGTTTAAAGGAATCTGAAATGGAATGTGAATGGAATGTGGAATGGAATGAAATGGAAAGTGGAATGGAATGGAAAGGAATGAAATTTAATGTGGAATGTAACGTGGAATTGAATGTGGAATGGAATGGAATGTAATGTGGAATGGAATGTGGGATGGAATGGAATTGAAGGTGGAATGGAATGGAATGGAATTCGGAATGGAATGGAATTGAATGGAATGGAATGTGGAATGGAATGGAAAGGAATTTGGAAGGGAATGTGGAATGGAATGGAATGGAAAGTGGATTGGAATGGAATGGAATATGGAATGGAATGGAATGGAATGAAATGGAACGGAATGGAATGTGTAATGGAATGGAATGGAATGCGGAAAGGAATGGAATGGAATGTGGAATGGAATATGGAATGCAATGGATTGGAAGGGAATGCAATATTGAATAGAATAGAATCAAATGCAAGGAGGAATGGACTGGAATTGAATGTGGAATGGAATGGTATGGAATGTGCAATAGAAAGGAATGGAATGTGGAATGCAATGGAATGGAATGTGGAATGCAGTGGAATGGAATTTGGAACGGGATTTTTAATGGAATGGTATGGAATGGAGGAATGGAATTTGGAATGGAACGGAATGTAATGTGGAATGTAATGTGGAATGGAATGGAATGGAAAGTGGAATTGAACGTGGAATGCAACGGAACGAGCAGTGGGATGAAATGGAATGTGGTATGGAATAGAATGGAATTTGGAATGGAATATGGAATGGAAAGGAATGGAATGTGGAATGGATTGTGGAATGGAATGGAGTGGAAAGTGGAATGGAATGGAATGGAATATGGAATGGAATGGAATGGAATGTGGAACGGAATGGAATTGAATGTGGAACGGAATGGAATGGAATTTGGAATTCAATGGAAAGGATCGCGGAATGGAATGTGCAATGGAATGTGGATTCGAATGGATTGTGGAATGGAATGCAATTGAATGTGGAATGGAATGGAATGGAAAGTGGAATTCAACGGAAAGGATCGTGGAATGGAATGTGCAATGGAAGGTGGAATGGAAAGGAAATTAACGTAGAATGGACAATGGAATGGAATGAGGAATGGATTGAATTGGAATGGAATGGAATGGAATTGATGGTGGAATGGAATGCAATGCAATGTGGAATTGAATATAATGGAATGTGGAATGGAAAGGAATGGAATGTGTAATGGAATGGAATGGAACGTGGATTGTAATGCAATGTAAGGAATGGAATGTGAAATGGAATGTGAAATGGAATTTGGAATGGAATGTGAAACGGAATGTGTAATGCAGTGTGCAATGGAATGAAATGCAATGTGGAATGGAATGGATTAGAAAGTGGAATGGAATGGAACGCAACGTGTAATGGAACCTAGAATGGAACGTGGAAAAAATGTGGAATGGAATGTGGAATGGAATGGAAAGGATTGTTTTGTGGAATGTGGAATTTAATGGAAAGGAAAGTGGAATGGAATGTAGAATGGAATGGAATGGAATGGAATGTGAAATGGAATGTGGAAAGGAATGAGAAATGGAATGTGGATTGGAATGTGGAAAGTAATGAGAAATGGAATGTGGACTGGAATGTGGAATGGAATGAAATGGAATGTGCAATGGAAGGTGGAATGGAATGGAAATTAACGTAGAATGGACAATGGAATGGAATGGGGATTGGATTGAATTGGAATGGAATGGAATGGAATGGATGGTGGAATGGAATGGAATGCAATGTGAAATTGAATATAATGGAATGTGGAATGGAAAGGAATGGAATGTGTAATGGAATGGAATGGAACGTGGATTGTAATGCAATGTAAGGAATGGAATGTGAAATGGAATTTGGAATGGAATGTGAAACGGAATGTGTAATGCAGTGTGCAATGGAATGAAATGCAACGTGGAATGGAATGGATTAGAAAGTGGAATGGAATGGAATGCAACGTGTAATGGAACCTAGAATGGAACGTGGAAAAAATGTGGAATGGAATGTGGAATGGAATGGAATGGATTGTTTTGTGGAATGTGGAATTTAATGGAAAGGAAAGTGGAATGGAATGTAGAATGGAATGGAATGGAATGGAATGTGAAATGGAATGTGGAAAGGAATGAGAAATGGAATGTGGATGGGAATGTGGAAAGTAATGAGAAATGGAATGTGGACTGGAATGTGGAATGGAATGAAATGGAATGTGTAATGGAATGGAATGGAATGGAATTTAACAGGGAATGGAAAGTGGAATGGGAAGTGGAGTGGAATGGAATGCAAAGTGTAATGGAATATGGAAAGGAATGTGAAATGGAATGTGTAATGGAATGTGGAATGGAATGAAATGGAAAGTGGAATGGAATGGAAAGGAATGAAATTTAATTTGGAATGTAACGTGGAATTGAATGTGAAATGGAATGGAATGGAATGTGGAATGTAATGTGGGATGGAATGGAATTGAAGGTGGAATGGAATGGAATGGAAATCGGAATGGAATGGAATTGAATGGAATGGAATGTGGAATGGAATGGAAAGGAATTTGGAAGGGAATGTGGAATGGAATGGAATGGAATGTGGATTGGAATGTGGAATGGAATAGAAGGGAATGTGGAATGGAATGTGGAACGGAAGGGAATGGAATGTGGAATGGAATTGAAGGGCATGGGAATTGGAATATGGAATAGAAGGTGGAATGGACCGTGGAATGGAATGGAATAGAATGTGGAATAGAATATGGAATGGAATGCTGTGGAAAGTGGTATGGAATGGAATGGAATGTTGAATGGAAAGTGGAATCGAATCTGGAATGGAATGGAATGGAATGGTATGGAATGGAATGTGGAATGGAATGTAATGGAATGTGTAATGGAATGGATGGGAAATTGAAATGGAATGGAATGGAATGTGGAATGCAATGTGGGATGGATTGGAAAGGAATGTGGAATGCAATGAGGAATGTAATGTAATGCAGTGGAATGGAATTTGGAATAGAATGGAATGTGGAATGGATTGGAATGCAATGAAAACTGGAATTGAAAGGAATGGACTGCAGAATGGAATGGAATGTAATACGGAATGGAAAGGAATGGAATGTGGAATGCAATGTGGAATTGAATGGAATGGAAGGTGGAATGAAATTAAATGGAATGTGGAATGGAATGTGGAATGGATTGGAATGGAAAGTGGAATGGAATGTGGAATGGAATGGAATGGAAAGTGGAATGGAATGTGGAATGAAAGAGAATGGAAAGTAGAATGGAATGTGGATTGGAAAGGAACGGAATGTGGAATGGGATGTGGAATGGTATGGAATGGAAAGAAATTTGGAATGGAATGGAATGGAATGGAAAGGAATGTGGAATGGAATGGAACATGGAAAGGAATGCAATGCAATGTGGAATGGAATGGAATGGAATGTGGAATGGAATGTGGAATGAAATGTATTTGAACGTGGAAATGAGTGGAATGGAATGTGGAATTGAATGGAATGTGCAGCGGAATTGAACGGAATGTGGAATGGAATATGGAATGAAATGGAATGGAATGGATTGGAAGGCGGAATGGAAAGGAAGGGAATGTGGAATGGAATGTAAAAAATGTGGAATGGAAAGGAATGGAATGAGGAATACAATGGAAAGGATCGCGGAATGCATCGTGGAATGGAACATGGAACGGAACGTGGAATGGAATGGAATGGAGCATGGAATTAAATGTGGGATGGAACGGAGAATGGAATGGAAAGGAATGGAATGGAATGGAATGAAATGGAATGGAATGGAATGTGGAATGGAATGGAATGGAATGTGGAGTGGAATGGAATGGAATGTGGAAGGGTATTTGGAATTTAATGGAACGGATTGGAATGGAATCTGGAATACACTGGAATGTGGAATATAGTGGAATGCAATGTGGAATGTAATGGAATGGAACGTGGAATGAAATGGAATGGAATGTGGAATGGAAAGGAATGGAAGTTGGAATGGAATGTGAAATGGAATTTGGAATTAAATGGAAAGGATTGGAATGGGATGTGAAATGGAATGGAATGTGGAATGGAATGGAATGTGGAATGGAATGGATTGGAATGTGGAATGGAATGGAATGGAATGGAATGTGGAAAGGAATGGAATTGAATGTGGAGTGGAATGGAATGAAATGGAATGTGGAATGGAATGTGGAATGGAATGGAATGAAATGGAAAGTGGAATGGAAAGCGGAATGGAATGGAATGGAAAGTGGAATGGAATGTGGAATGGAATGGAATAGAATGTGGAACGAAATGGAATGTAATGTGGAATGGAATGGAATGGAATGTGGAATGGAATGGAATGAAATGTGGAATGGAATGGAATGGAATGTGGAATGGATTCTTTAATGGAAAGTGGAATGGAATAGAATAGAATGTGGAATGGAACGTGGAATGGAATGGAATGGAACATGCATTGAATAGTGGAATGCAATGCGGAATGGAACGTGGAATGGAATGTGGAATTCAATGGAATGAAATGGAAAGTGGAATTTAAAGCAGAATGGAATGGAATGGAAAGTGTAATGGAAAGGAATGGAATGTGGAATGGAATGTGTACTGGAATGGAATGCAATGAGGAATGGAATGTGGAATGGAATGTGGAATGGAATGGAATGGAATGTGGAAAGGAATGAAGTGGAATGTGGAAAGGAACGGAATGGAATGTGGAATGCAATTTGGAATGCAATATGGAATGCAAAGTGGAATGCAAAGGAATGCAATGTGGAATGGAACATGCAATGAAATGGAATGGAACGTGGAATGGCACTTGGAATAGAAAGTGGAATGGAACGTGGGATGGAATGTGAAATGTAGCGTGGAATGTAATTTGGAATGCTATGAGGAATGGAACTTGGAATGGAATGGAATGGCACGTGGAATGGAACGTGGGATGCAATGGAATGGTACGTGGAATGGAATGCAGAAAGGAATGTGGAATGGAACGTGGAATTGAACATGGATTGCAATGAGTGGAAAGTGGAATGGAACGTGGAATGGGATGTTGAGTGGAAAGTGGAATGGATTGTGGAATGGAATTTGGAATGGACAGGAATGGAATGTGGAATGGAATGGAATGGAAGGTGGAATTGAATGCAATGGAATGTGGAATGGAACTTGGAATGGAATGCAATAGTATGATTCATAGAATGTGGAATGGAATGGAATGGAATCCAGTATGGAATGGAATGGAATGGTATGGAATGAGGAATCGAATGGAATTGAATGTGGAATGGAATGTGGAATGGAACGTGGAATGCAATGTTTAATGCAAATTATAATGGAATGGAATGTGGAATGGAATGGAATGGAATGTGCAATGCAATTTGGAATGGAATGGAATGGAATGGGGAATGGAATGGAATGTGGAATGGAATGGGGAATGGAATGGAATGTGGAATGGAATGTGGAATGGAATGTGCAATGAAATTGAATGTGGAAAGGAATGTGGACTGGAATGGAATAGAATGTGGTATGGAACGTGGAATGGAAGGTGGAGTGAAACGTGGAATGGAATGGAATGGAACGTGGAATGGAATGTGGAAAGGAAAGGAATGGAAAGTGAAAAAGAATATAATCAAATGTTGAATGGAACGTGGAATTGAACGGATTGGAATGTGGAATTGAATGTGGAATGGAATGGAATGGAATGTGGAAAGGAATGTGGAAATCAATGTGGAATAGAATGTGGAATAGAATGAAATGGAATGTGGAATGGAATGTGGATTGGAACATCGAATGCAATGGAAAGGAACGTGTATTGGAAAGTGGAATGGAATGGAATGGAATATGGAAGGGAATGTGTAATGGAAAGTTGAGTGGAATGGAAAGGAATGTGGAAAGAAATGTGGAATGGAATGGAATGGAATGTGTTATGAAATGTGGAATGCAATGGAATGGAACGTGGAAAGGAATGAGGAATGGAATGGAATAGGATGTGGAATGGAAGGGAATGGAATAGAAATCAATGTGGAATTGAATGGAATGGAACGTGGAATGGAATGGAATGGAATGGAATAGAATGCAATGGAATGCAGAATGGTATGGAATGGAATGTGCAATGGAATTTAATGAAATGGAATGGAATTTGGAACGGAAAGTAATGGAATGGAATGGAATGTGGAATGGAAAGTAATGGAATGGAATAGAATCTGGAATTGAATGGAATGGAAATTGGAATGGAATGGAATGTAATGTGGAATGGAATGGAATGGAAAGGAATGGAAGGTGGAATGCAATGTGAATAGGAATGTGGAATGGAACATGGAATTGAATGAAATGGATAGAGGAATGGAGTGGAATGTAACGTGGAATGGAATGGAATGGAAGGTTGAATGGAAAGTCGAATGAACGTGGAATGGGACGTGGAATGGAACGTAGAAGGAACGTGGAATGGAATTGAAAGGAACGTGGAATGGAATTTGGAATGGAATGGAATGGAATGTGGAATGGAACGTGGAATGGGACGTGGAATGGGAAGTGGAATGGAATGGAATTGAAAGTGGAATTCAATGTGGAATGGAATGGAATGGGATTTGGAATGGAATGGAAAGGAATGTGGAACGGAAAGGAATGGAACGAGGAATGGAACATGGAATAGAAAGTGCAATGCAATGTAGACTGGAACGTGGAATGGAATGGAATGTGAAATGGAATGAAATGGAATGTGGAATGCAATGGAATGGAATGCGGAATGGAATGGAAAGGACTGTAATGTGTAATGGAATTGAATTTAATGGTATGGAATGCGGAATGAAATGGAATGAAATGTGGAGTGAAATGGAATGGAATGGAATGGAATATCGAATTGAAAGGAATGGAATTTAATGGAATGTGGAATTAAGTGTAATGCAATGTGGAATGGAATGGAATGGACAGTCGAATGGAATGGAATGGAACGTGGAATGGAATGTGTAATGGAATGTGTAATGGAATGGAATGGAATGTGGAATAGAATGGAATTGAATGGAATGCGGAATGGAATGTGAACGGAATGTGGAATGTAATTGTATGGAATGGGAATGGAATGTAATTGAATTTGTAATGTAGTGGAATGGAATGCAATGGAATGGAAAGTGAAATAGAATGTGGAATGGAATGTGAAATGGAATGTTCAATGGAATGAAATGGAACGTGCAACGGAATGGAATGGAACGTGGAATGGAATGGAACTGAACTTGGAAAGGAACGTGGAATGGAACATGGAATGGAACGTGGAATGGCATGTGGAATGGAATCTGGAATGAAATGGAATAGATTGTGGTATGAAATGTTGAATGGAATGAAATGGAATGTGAAATGGGATGTGGAATGCAATGCAATGGAATGACAATGGAATGTGGATTGGAATGGAATGTAGTATGGAATGAAATGTGGAATGGAATGTGGAAAGGAATGGAATGGAATGGAATGTGGAATGTAATGTAGAAGTGAATGTGGAATGGAATGTGGAATTGAATAGATTGGAATGAGGAATGGAATGGAATGGAGTGTAGAATGGAATGGAATCTAATGCAATGTGGAAGGCAATGTGGAATGGAATGCAAAAGGATGTGGAATGGAATGTAATGGAATGTGGAATGGAATTTGGAATGGAATGGAATGGAATGTGGAATGGAACGTGGAATGGAACGTGAAATGGATCATGATATGGAAAGTGGAATGGATTGTGGAATGGAACGTGGATTGGAATCTGGAATGGAATGTGGAATGGAATATGGAATATGAAATTGAATGGAATGGAATGTTGAATTGTACGTATAATGGAATGGAATGGAAAGTGGAATGGAATCGAATCGAATGTGGAATGGAATGGAATGTGGAATGCATTGTGGAATGGAATGGAATGGTATGTGGACTGCAATGTGGAATGGAATGGAATGGAATGGAATGGAATTTGGAATGGAATGGAAAGTGGAATGGAATGGAATTGAAAGTGGATTGGAATGGAATGGAATGTGGAATGCAATGGAATGGAATGTAAAATGGAATTCAGAATGGAATTTGAAATGGAATGAAATGGAACGTGTAATGGAATGAAATGGAACGTGGAATGGAATAGAATAGAAAGTGGATAGGAATGTAATGTAATATGGAATGGTACGTGGAATGTAACGTGGAATGTATTAGAATGGAATGAGGAATGGCATGGAATGGAATGTGGACTGGAATGCAATGGAATGGAATGGAATGGAATGTGGAATGGAAGGTGGATTGGAACGTGGAATGGAATGGAATGAAACATGGAATGGAACATGGAATGGAACGAGGAAAGGAACGTGAAATTGAACGTGGAATGGAATGGAGTGGAACGTGGAATGGAATGTGGAATGGAATGTGGAATGAAATGGAGTGGAATGTGGAATGGAATGGAATGGAATGTGGAAGGGAATGAGGAAAGGAATGTGGAATGTAGTGTGGAATGGAATGTGATGGAATGTGGAATGTAATGTGGAATGGAATGTAATGGAATGTGGAAGGGAATGAGGAATGGAATGTGGAATGTAATGTGGAATGTAATGGGATGGAATGTGTAATGGAATGTGGAATGGAATGGAATGGAATGTGGAAGGGAATTTGGAATGGAATGTGTAATGGAATGGAATGGAATGTGGAAGGGAATGTGGAAGAGAATGTGGAATAGAATGTGGAAAGAAATAGAATCAAATGTGGAGTGGAATGTGGAATGGAATGGAATGGATAGTGGAAGGGAAAGCAGAATTGACTGTGGAATGGAATGTGGATTGGAATGCAATGTAATGTGGAATGGAATATGGAATGGAATGGAACAGAATGTGGAATGCAACGGAATTTAATATGGAATGGAATGGAATGGAAAGTGGAATGGAATGTGGAATAGAATGTGGAATGGAATGGAATGGAATGTTGAATGGAATGTGGAATGGAATGGAATGGAATGTAGAAGGGAATGTGTAATGGAATATGGAATTGGATGTGGAATGGAAAGGAATGGAACATGGAATGGAATGTGGAATGGAATGGAAAGGAATGTGGAAAGGTTTCAGGAATGGAATGCAATGGAATGTGGAAGGGAATGTGGAATAGAATGTGGAGTGGAATGGAATGGAAAGTGGAAAGAAATGAGGAATGTAATGGAACGGAATGAGGCCTGGAATGAGGAATGGAAAGTGGAATGGAATGTGGAATTGAATGGAAAGGAATGAGACCTGGAATGTGGAATGGAATGTGGAATGGAATGAAGAGTGGCACATGGAATTGAACGGAATGGAACTTGGAATGGAATGTGAAATGGAAAGTGGAATGTAACGTGCTATGGAACAGAATGCAATGTGGAATGCAAAGTGGAATGGAATCTGGAATGGATAGTGGAATGGAGTAGAATGGATTGTGGAATAGAACGTGGAATGGAATGTGGAATGGATCGTGGAATAGAATGGAATGGAATGTGGACTGGAATGTGGAATGGAATGTGGAGTGGCATGTGGAAGTGAACAGAATGGAAAGTGGAATGGAATGCAATGGAATGTGGATTTGAATGTGGAATGGAATTTGGAATAGGAAGTGGAATGGAATGTGGAATGAAATATTTGATTGAAAGGAATGGAATGTGGACTGGAATGGTATGGAATGGAATGGAATGTGAAATGGAAGTTGGAATGGAACATGGAATGGAATGGAATGGATCATTGAACGGAATTGGAAAGGAACGTGTGATGGAAGTTGGAATGAAACGTGGAATGGAATGTAATAAAAGGTGGAATGGAATGTGGACTGGAATGTGGAATGGAAATTAGAATGGAATGGAATGGAATGTAGAATGGAATTCGGAATGGAATGTGGAATGTAATGGACAATGCAATTTATTGGAATGTGGAATGGAATCTGGAATGGAATGGAATGGAATGGAATGTTTAATAGAATGTGAAATGGAAAGGAATGTGGAATGGAAAGGAATGGAATGTTTAAATGGAATGGAAGAGATTGTGGAATTTTATGTGCACTGGAATGGAATGCACTGTGGAATGGAATGTGGAATTGAATGGAATGGATTATGGAATGGAATTTTCAATGGAATGTGTAATGGAATGTGGGATGCAATGTACAGGAATGGGCAATGGAATGTGGAACGGAAAGTGGAATGGAACTTTGAATGGAACGCAATGGAATGTGGAATGGAATGTGGAATGGAATGTGGAATGGAAAGTGGAGTGGAATGTGGAATGTAACATGGAATAATATGGAATGGAACGTGCAATGAAACATGGAATGGAATGTGGAACGTAATGTGGAAAGGGAAGGAAGGTGGGATGGAATGGAATGGTATGCAGAATGTAATGTGGAAAGGAATGTAGAATGGAGTGGATTGTGAAATTTAGTTCAATGGAACGTAGAATGGAATGTAATTGAATGTGGAATGGAATGGAGTGTAATGTGGAATGGAAAGGAATGGAATGTGGAATGGAACGTGGAACGGAATGTGGAAATAGATGGAGTGGAATATGGAATGGAATGGAGTGGCGAGTAGAATGGAATGTAAAGGAATGTGGAATGGAATGCAATGGAATGGAACGTGGAATGGAATGGAATGGATTGGTACGTGGAATGGAATGGAATGGAATGGAGAAGAATGTGGAATGGAATGTAGAATGGAAGGAATGGAATGAGAAATGTAATGGAATGGAATGTGGAAGGGATTGGAATGGAATGTGGAAGGGAACAAAATGAAATTTACGTGGAATGGAATGGAATGGAATATGGAATGGAATGTGGAATGGAATGGAAATGAATGTGGAATGGATTGGAATGGAATGTGGAATGGGACGGAATGGAATGTAACTTGGAATGGAATGGAATTTAGTGGAATGTGGAATGGAACGGAACGGAGTGGAGTGTAGAATGTAATGGAATGGAATGTGGAATGGAATGGAATGGAATATGGAAAGGAATGGAATGGAATGTGGAAGGGGTGGAATGGAACATAATTTGGAATGGAATGGAATTTAGTGGAATGTGGAATGGAACGGAATGGAGTGGAGTGTGGAATGGAATAGAATGTGGAATGGAATGGAATGGAATGGAATGGAATGTGGAAAGAAAGGAATGGAATGTGGAAAAGAATGTGGAGCGGAATTGAATGTGAAATGGAAAGGAATGGAACGTGGAATTCAATGGAAAGGAATGTGGAATGCAATGGAATGAAGTCTGGAATGGAATGTCGAATGGAATGGAATGGAACTTGAAATGGAATGGAACTAATGTGGAATGGAATATAATGGAATGTGGAACGGAATTGAATGGAATGGAACGTGGAATGGAATGGAATGGAATTCGAAATTGAATGGAATCAAATGTGAAATGGAATTGAATGGAATGTGTAATATAATGGAATGGAAAATGGAATCGATTTGAATGGAATGGAATATGGAATGGAAGGGAATGGAAAGGAATGGAATGTGGAATGGATTGGAAGGGAATGTGGAATGGAATGTGGAATGGAATGGAATGAAATGTGGATTTAAACGGAATGGAAATTGGAATGGAATAGAATGGAAAGGAATTGCATGGAACAGAATGTGGAATGGAATGTGGAATGGAACGTGGAATTGAATGGAATTTGCAGAGGAATGGAACGGAATGTGGAATGCAATATGGAATGAAATGAAAACGAATGGAATGGAAGGCGGAATTGAAAGGAATGGAATGTGGAATGGAATGTAAAAAATGTGGAACGGAATGGAATGGAATGTGGAATTCAATGGAAAGGATCGCGGAATGCATCGTGGAATGGAACATGGAATGGAACGTGGAATGCAATGGATTGGAATGTGGAATGGAATGGAATGGAATGGAATGTGGAAAGGAATGGAATTGAATGTGGAGTGGAATGGAATGAAATGGAATGAGGAAAGGAATGTGGAATGGAATGGAATGAAATGTGGGATGGAACGGAGAATGGAATGGAAAGGAACGGAATGGAATGGAATGAAATGGAATGGAATGGAATGTGGAATGGAATGGAAAGGAATGTGGTGTGGAATGGAATGGAATGTGGAAGGGAATTTGGAATTTAATGGAAGGGATTGGAATGGAATCTGGAATGCAATCAAATGCGGAATGTAATAAAATGCAATGTGGAATGTAATGGAATGGAACGTGGAATGAAATGGAATGGATTGTGGAATGGAAAGGAATGGAAGTTGGAATGGAATGTGAAATGGAATTTGGAATTAAATGGAAAGGATTGGAATGGGATGTGAAGTGGAATGGAATGTGGAATGGAATGGAATGTGGAATGCAATGGATTGGAATGTGGAATGGAAAGGAATGGAATGTGGAATGGAATGGAATGTGGAATGCAATGGATTGGAATGTGGAATGGAATGGAATGGAATGGAATGTGGAAAGGAATGGAATTGAATGTGGAGTGGAATGGAATGAAATGGAATGAGGAATGGAATGTGGAATGGAATGGAATGAAATGGAAAGTGGAATGGAATGCGGAATGTAATGGAATGGAAAGTGGAATGGAATGTGGAATGGAATGGAATAGAATGTGGAACGGAATGGAATGTAATGTGGAACGGAATGGAATGGAATGTGGAACGGAATGGAATGGAATGTGGAATGGAATGGAATGAAATGTGGAATGGAATGGAATGGAATGTGGAATGGATTCTTTAATAGAAAGTGGAATGGAATAGAATAGAATGTGGAATGGAAAGTGGAATGGAATGGAATGGAACGTGCATTGAATAGTGGAATGCAATGCAGAATGGAACGTGGAATGGAATGTGGAATTGAATGGAATGGAAAGTGGATTGGAATTGAATGGAGAGTGGAATGGAATCTGGAATGGAATGGAATGGAAAGTGTAATGGAATGGAATGGAATGTGGAATGGAATTTGTACTGCAATGGAATGCAATGAAGAATGGAAAGTGGAATGGAATGTGGAATGGAATGGAATGGAATGGAATGTGGAATGGAATGGAAAGTGGAATGGAATGGAATGGAAAGTGGATTGGAATGGAATGGAATGTGGAATGCAATGGAATGGAATGTAAAATGGAATTCAGAATGGAATTTGAAATGGAATGAAATGGAACGTGGAATGGAATGAAATGGAACGTGGAATGGAATAGAATGGAAAGTGGATAGGAATGTAATGGAATGTGGAATGGAACGTGGAATGGAATAGAATGGAATGAGAAATGGCATGGAATGGAATGTGGACTGGACTGGAATGGAATGGAATGGAATGGAATGTGGAATGGACGGTGGATTGGAAGGTGGAAAGAAGGGAATGGATCATGGAATGGAACGTGGAATGGAACGAGGAATGGAAGGTGGAATGGAATGTGGAATGGAATGGAGTGGAACGTGGAATGGAATGTGGAATGGAATGTGGAATGAAATGGAATGGAATGTGGAATGGAATGGAATTGAATGTGGAAGGGAATGAGGAATGGAATGCGGAAAGTAATGTGGAATGGAATGTGATGGAATGTGGAATGCAATCAAATGGAATGTGGAAGTGAATGAGGAATGGAATGTGGAATGTAATGTGGAAAGGAATGGGATGGAATGTGGAATAGAATGTGGAATGGAATGGAATGGAATGTGGAAGGGAAAGCAAAAATGACTGTGGAATGTAATGTGTAATGGAATGGAATGAAATGGAATGTGGAAGGGAATGTGGAATAGAAAGTGGAATGGAATGTGGAATGGAATGTGGAATGAAATGGAATCGAACGTGGAATGGAATGGAATGGAATCTGGAAGGGAAAGCAGAATTGACTGTGGAATGGAATGTGGATTGGAACGCAATGGAATGTGGAGTGGAATGTGGAATAGAATGGAAGGGAAAGTGGAAAGAAATGGAATGGTATGTGGAATGGAACGGAATGGAATGTGGAATGGAATGTGGAATAGAATGTGGAATGGAATGGAATGGAATGTTGAATGGAATGTGGAATGGAATGGAGTGGAATGGGATGGAATGGAATGTGGAAAGGAATATGGAATTGGATGTGGAATGGAATGGAATGGAACGTGGAATGGAATGTGGAATGTAATGAAATGTAATGTGGAAAGGATTCTGGAATGGAATGCAATGGAATGTCGAAGGGAATGTGCAATTGAATGTGGAATGGAATAGAATGGAATGTTGAATGGAATGTGGAATGGAATGGAATGGAATGTGGAAGGGAATGCGGAATGGAATATGGAATTGCATGTGGAATGGAATGGAATGGAACGTTGAATGGAATGTGGAATGGAATGGAAAGGAATGTGGGAAGGATTTTGGAATGGAATGCAATGGAATGTGGAAGGGAATGTGGAATAGAATGTGGAATGAAATGGAATGGAAAGTGGAATGGAATGTGGAATGCAATGGAATGGAATGAGACCTGGAATGTGGAATGGAATGTGGAATGGAATGAAGAGTGGCATATGGAATTGAACGGAATGGAACGTTGAATGGAATGTGGAATGGAATGTGGAATGTAAAGTGCTATGGAACGGAATGGAATGTGGAATGGAACGTGGAATGGAATGTGGAATGGATAGTGGAATTGAGTGGAAAGGAATGTGGAATGGAACGTGGAATGGAATGTGGAATGGATCGTGGAATGGAATGGAATGGAATGTGGACTGGAATGTGGAATGGAATGAGGAGTGGCATGTGGAATTGAACGGAATGGAAAGTGGAATGGAATGGAATGGAATGTGGATTTGAATGTGGAATGGAATATGGAATAGGAAGTGGAATGGAATGTGGAAAGAAATATTCAATTGAAAGGAATGGAATGTGGAAACGAATGGAATGGGATGTGGACTGGAATGTGGAATGGAATGAGGAGTGGCATGTGGAATTGAACGGAATGGAAAGTGGAATGGAATGGAATGGAATGTGGATTTGAATGTGGAATGGAATATGGAATAGGAAGTGGAATGGAATGTGGAAAGAAATATTCAATTGAAAGGAATGGAATGTGGAAACGAATGGAATGGGATGTGGACTGGAATGGTATTGAATGGAATGGAATGGGAAATGGAAGTTGGAATGGAACATAGAATCGAATGGAATGGAACTTCAAAATGAAAGTGGAAAGGAACGTGCAATGGAAGTTGGAATGAAATGTGGAATGGAATGGAATAGAAGGTGAAATGCAATGTGGACTGGAATGTGTAATGGAAATTTGAATGGAATGGAATGGAATGTAGAATGGAATGCGGAATGGAATGTGGAATGCAATTTTCTGGAATGCGGAATGGAATCTGGATGGAATGGAATGGAAAGTGTAATAGAATTTGAAATGGAATGGAATGTGGAATAGAAAGGAATGGAATGTTTAAATGGAATGGAAGGGAATGTGGAATGGTATGTGCAATGGAATGGAATGCACTGTGGAATGGAATGTGGAATTGAATGGAATGGATTATGGAATGGAATTTTCAATGGAATTTGGAATGGAATGTGGAATGGAATGTAAAGGAATGGGCAATGTAATGTGGAACGGAAACTGGAATGGAACTTTGAATGGAACGGAATGGAATGTGGAATGCAATGTGGAATGGAAAGTGGAGTGGATTGTGGAATGCAACATGGAATCATATGGAACGGAACGTGCAATGGAACTTGGAATGGAATGTGGAATGGAATGTGGAAAGTAATGGAAGGTGGGATGGAATGGAATGGAATGCGTAATGTAATGTGGAAAGGAATGTAGAATGGAATGGAATGTGAAATTTAGTGCAATGGGACATAGAATGGAATATAATCGAATGTGGAATGGAATGGAATGGAATGTGGAATGGAAGGGAATGGAAAGTGGAATGGAACGTGGAACAGAATGTGGAAATAAATGGAGTGGAATGTGGAATGGAATGGAGTGGCATGTAGAATGGAATGTAATGGAATGGAACGTGGAATGGAATTTAATGGAATGGACAGGAATGTGGAATGGAATGTAGAATGGAATGGAATGGAATGAGAAATGTAATGGAATGGAATGTGGAAGGGAATGGAATGGAATGTGGAAAGGAACGGAATGAAATTGACGTGGAATGGAATGGAATGTAATATGGAATGGAATGGAACTGAATGAGGAATGGAATGGAATGGAATGTGAAATGGAATGTAATTTGGAATGGAATGGAATTTAGTGGAATGTGGAATGGAACAGAATGGAGTGGAGTGTGGAATGGAATGGAATGAAATGGAATGGAATGGAATGGAACGTGGAATGGAATGAAATGGAATGTGGAAAGGAATGGAATGGAATGTGGAATGGGATGGAATGGAATGGAATTTGGAATGGAATGGAACTTAGTGGAATGTTGAATGTAACAGAATGGAGAGGAGTGCGGAATGCAATGGAATGTGGAATGGAATGGAATGCAATGGAAAGGAATGTGGAAAGGAATGGAATGGAATGTGGAAATGAATGTGGAGCGGTATTGAATGTGAAATGTAAAGGAATGGAACATGGAATGCAATGGAATGGAATATAGAATGCAATGGAGTAAATTGTGGAATGAAATGTCGAATGGAATGGAATGGAACTTGGAATGGAATGGAACGAAAGTGGAATGGAATATATTGGAATGTGGAATGGAATGGAATGGAATGAATTGTGGAAATGAATGGAATGGAATGGATTTTAATGAGGGACGCAATGTTATGTAACAGAATGTCGAATTGAATGGAATGGAATGTGGAATTTAATGGAATGGAATTCGAAATGGATTGGAATCGAATATGAAATGGAATTGAATGGAATGTGTAATATAATGGAATGGAATGTGGAATGGATTTGAATGGAATGGAATATGGAATGGAATGGAATGGAAAAGAATGGAATGGAATGGAAAGGAAGGGAATGTGGAATGGATTGGAAAGGAATGTGGAATGGAATGTTGAATGGAATGGAATGGAATGTGGATTGGAATGGAATGGAAATTGGAATGGAATGGAATGGAATGGAATGGAATGCCATGGAATAGAATGTAAAATGGAATGTGGAAAGGAATGGAATGGAAATTGAAATGGAATAGAATGCAATGTGGAATGGAATGGAATGGATTTTGGAATGGAATGGAATGGACTGGATGTGGAATGGACTGAAATGGAAAGTGGAATGGAATGTGGAATGGAATAGAATGGAATGTGGAATGGAATGTGGAATGGAATGGAATGGAAAGTGGAATGCAATGGAAGTCACATTGGAATGGAATGGAATGGAATGTGGAATGGAATGGAATGGAGTGGAATGTGGAATGGAATGGAATGGATGTGGAATAGAATGAAATGGAAGGTGCAATGGAATGGGAAGGATTGTGGAATGGAATGCAGTGGAATGCGAAATGGAACGGAATGCAATTTCGAATGGAATGGAATGGAGTGGAATGTACAATCGAATGGAGTGGAATGTGGAATGGATTGTGCAATGGAATGTGGATTTCAACGCAGAGGAATGTGGAATGGAATGGAGTGGACAGGGGAATGGAATGGAATGCAATGTGTAATGGCATGGAATGGAAGGTGGAATGGAATGTGGAATGATACGGAATGGAAAGAGGAAAAGAATGTGGAAAGCAATGGAATCAAACATGGAATGGAACGTGGAATGTAATGTGGAAAGGAATGTGGAATAGAATGGAATGTGGAATGGAATGCAACAGAATGTGGAATGGAATTGGAAAGGAATGGAATGGAATGGAATGGAATATGGAATGGAATGTGGAATAGAATGGAATGGAATGTGGAATTGAACGGAATGGAATGTGGAATGGACCATGAAGTGAATGTCATGGTATGGAATGTGGATTGGAACGTGGAATGGAATGCAATGAAATGGAATTTGGAATGGAATGGAATGGAATGGAATGTAGAATGGAATGTAAAGGAATGAGGAATTGAACACGGAATGCAATGTAATGGAATGTGGAATGGAATGGAATGGAATGCAGATTGGAATGGAGTGGAATGTGGAATGGGATGTGAAATGGAATTGAATGGGATTTGGAATGCAATGAAATGGAATACGGAATGGAATGAAGTGGAATGTGGACTCGAACATGGAATGGAATGGAATGGTATGTGGAATGCATTTTAATGGAATGCGGATTGGAATGGATTGGAATGTGAAATGGAACGTGAAATGGAAAGGAAAGGGATGTCGAATGGAATGAAATGAAATGGGGAATGGAGTGGGATGTTCAATGGAAAGTGGAATGGAATGGAATGGAATGTGGAATGGAATGTAGAATGGAATGTGAAGTGCAACGTGGAATGTAATTTGCAATGGAATGGAATCGAATGTGGAATACAGTGGAATGGAATTTGAACTGGAGCGGAATGGAATGGAATGCATCGTTAAATTGAATGGAATGTGGAATGGAATTAAATGGTATTTGAAATGGAATAGAATGGAATATTGAATGTACTGGAAAGGAATGTGGAATGGAATGTGGAATAGAATGGAATGGAATGTGGAATGGAATGGAATGGATTGCTGAATCGAATGGAATGGAATGGAATGTGGAATGGAATGGAAAGGAAACAAATGGAATGGAATGTGGAATGGAATGCAATGGAATGTGGAATGGAATGGAAAGTGTAATGGAATACAATTGTGTTTTGAATGAAATGCAATGGAACGTGGAATGGAATGGAATGGAAAGGAATGTGGAATGCAAAGGAAAGGAATGGAATGTGGAATTTAATGTGCAATGGAAAGGAATGGAACGTGGACTGGAATGTAAAATGGAATGTAGAAGGGAATAGAATGGAATGTGGAATGCAAAGGAATGGAATGTGGAATGGAATGGAAAGGAAAGGAATGGAATGGAATGTGGAATTGAACGTGGAAGGCATTGTGGAATGTGTAATGGAATTGAATATGGAAAGGAATGGAATGGAATGTGGTATGGAAAGGAATCGAATATGGAATGGAATGAGGAATGGAATGGAATGCAATGTGGAATGGGACGTGGAATGAAATGGAATGGAATGTGGAATGGAATGTTTAATGTAAAGGAATGGAATGTGGAATGGATCATGGAATGCAATGGAATGCAATGCTTAACGGAACGTGGAATGGAATGGAATTCAATGAAAAGTAAAGTGGAATGGAATGGATTGGAATGTAGAATGGAATGGAATGTGGATAGAAATGGAATGGAATGTGGAATGGAATGGAATGGAATGTGGAATGAAATGGAATGGAATGTGGAATGGAATGGAATGGAATGTGGAATGGAATAGAATGGAATGTGGAATGAAATGTAGAATGGAATGGAAAGCATTGTGGAATGGAATGTGCAATGGAATTGAATGGAATGTGGAATGGAATGTAGAATGGAATGGAATGCATTGTGGAATGGAATGTGGAATTGAATTCAATGGAAAGAGGAATGGAACGTGGAATGGAACGTGGAATGTAATTTAATGGAATGTGGAATGGATTGCAATGGAATGGAATGAGGTTTGGAATGCAATGGAATGTGGAATGGAATGGAATGGAATGCAATGGATAGGAATGGATTGGAATGCAATGTGGAATGGAATGGAATTGAATGTGGAATGGAAGGTGGAATGGAATGGAATGCAATGTGGAATGGAATGTGGAATGGAATGGAATGTGGAATATAATGGAATGGAATGTGGAATGGAATGGAATGGAATGTGGAATAGAATGTGGAATGAAATGCAATGGAAAGTGGAATGGAATGCAATGGAAAGTGGAATGGAATGGAAAGGAATGTGGAATACAATGGAATGGAATCTGGAATGGAATGGATTGAAATGTGGAATGGAATGGAATAGAATGTGGAATGGAATGTGAAATGGAATGGAATGGAATGGAATGTGGAATAGAGTGTGTAATTGATGGAATGGAATATGCAATGGAATGGAATGGAATGGAATGTGGAAAGGAATGTGGAATGGAATGGAATCAAATGTGGAATGGAATGTGGAATAGAATGGAATGGAATGCAGAATGGAATTTAATGGAATGTGGAATGGAATGGAATGGAACGTGGAATGGAATGTGGAATGGAATGTGGAATGTAATGTTATGTGGAATGGAACGGAATGGAATGCAGCAAATGAATTGAATGGAAAGTTGAATGGAATGGAATGGAATATGGAATGGAATGGAATGGAATGGAATGTGGAATGGAATGGAATAGAATACAGTGCAATGGAATGTGGAATGGAATGGAATGTGAAATGTAATAGAATGTGGAACGCAATGAAATGGAATGGAATGGAATGAAATGGAATGGAAGTTGGAATGGATTTGAAGGGAATGTGGAATGGATTTGAAGGGAATGTGGAATGGAATGGAATGGAATGGAATGGAATGGAACGGAATGTGAAATGGAATGGAATGGAATGTGGAATGCAATAGAATGTGGAATGGAACGGAATGGAATTGAATGGAAGGTGGAATGGATTAGAATGGAACATGGAATACAATGGAAAGTAATGTGGAATGGAACGGAATGGAATGTCCAGTGGAATGTGTAATGGAATGTAACTGAATGTGGAATGGAAAGTGGAATGGAATGGAAAGGAATGTGAAAAGGAAAGAAATGGAATGTGGAATGGAATATAGAATGGAATGTGCAATGCTATGTGGATTGGAACGTGGATGGAATTTCCAGTGAAATGTGGAATGGAATGTGGAATGGAATGTGGAATGGATTCGAATGGAATGTGGAATGGAATGAGGAATTGAATCGAATGGAATGTGGAATGGAATGTGGAATTGATGGAATGGAATTTCAAATGGAATGGAATGGAATGTGGAATGGAATGAGCAATGGAATGGAATGGAATGGAATGTGGAACGGAATGTGGAAAGGAATGCAATGGAATGTGGAATGGAATGTGCAATGGAATGTGAAATGGATTGTGGAATGGAATGGAATGTGTCAGAATGTGGAAAGGAATGGTGAATGGAATGGAATCAAAAGTGGAATGGAATGTGGAGTAGAATGGAATGGAATGTGGAATGGAAGGGAATGGAATGTGGAATGGAGTGGAATGGAATATAGAATGGAATGTGAAATATAATGGAATGGTATGAGGAATGGAATGGAATGGAAGGTGGAATGGAACGTGGAATAGAATTTGGAACGGAATGTGGAATGGAATGTTATGTGGAATGGAATGGAATAGAATGCAATAAATGAATGGAATGGAATGTGGAATGGAGTGGAATAGAATGTGAAATGGAATGGAATGGAATGGAATGTGGGATGGAATGAAATAGAATACAGTGGAATGGAATGTGGAATGGAATAGAATGTGGAATGGATTGAAATGGAATGGAAAGCAATGGAATGGAATGTGGAATGGAATGGAATGGAATGTGGAATGGAATGGAATGGAGTGGAATGGAATGGAATGGAATGGAATGGAATTGAATGGGAAATGGAGTTGAATGGAGTGTGGAATGGAATAGAATGTGGAATGGAAAGGAATGGAATGGAATGGGGAATGGTATGGAATGGATTTGAATGGAATGTTTAAAGGAATGGAATGGAATGTGGAATGGAATAGAACGTGGAATGGAATGAAGTGGAATGGAATATGGAATGGAATGGAATGGAATGGAATGTGGAATGGAATGCAAAGGAATGGAATTGAATGTAATGTGAAATGAAATGCAGTGAAATGTGGAATGTAATAGAAAGTGGAATGGAATGGAATGGAATTCAATGGAATGTGGAATGGAATGCAGTTAATTATGGAATGGAATAGAATGCGAAATGGAATGAAATGGAATGGAGTGTGAAATGGAATAGAATGTGGAGTGGAATGAAGTGGAATGGAATGTGGATTGGAATGGAATGTGGAATGGAATGGAATGGAACTGAATGGAATGTGGAATGGAAAGGAGTGGAAAGTGGAATGGAATAGAATGTGGAATGGAATGAAATGGAATGGAACATGGAATGGAATGGAATGGAATGGAATGGAATGTGGAATGGAATGTGAAATGCAATGGAATGAAATATGGAATGGAATAGAAAGGAATGGAATCTGGAATGGAATGTGGAATGGAATGGGATGGAATGGAATGGAAAGTGGAATGGAATGGAATCTAATCTGGACTGGAATGTGGAATGGAATGTGGACTGCAGTGTAGATTGGAATGGAATGGAATGTGGAATTGAATGGAATGGAAAGTGGAATGGAATGGAATGGCATGTGAAATGGCATGTGAAATGCAAACTGGAATGGAACGTGGAATGGAACGTGGTAAGGAAAGTGGAATGGATTAGAATGGACCGTGGAATGCAATGGAAAGGAATGTGGAATTGAATGCAATGGAATGTCCAATGGAATGTGGAATTGAATGGAATTGAATGCGGCATGGAATGTGGAATGGAATGGATAGGAATAGAGTTTCCAATAGGTTGATTTAATGGAATGGAATGTGGAATAGAATGTGTAATGGAATGGAATGGAATGTGGTATTGAATGCAATGGTAAGTGGAATGGAATCCAATGGAACGTGGAATGGAAAGTGGAATGGAATTGAATGTAATATGGAACCTATTCCAACCATTATGTTCCATTCGATTCCACATTCCATTCCACTAAACTTTCCATTGCATTCAATTCCATTCCATTCCTTATTACTTTCCATTCCATGATCCATTCCACGTTCCATTCCATTCCATTCCATTCCATTCCACATTCCATTCCATTACATTCCACATTCTATTTAACATTCCATTCCACATTCCATTTCATATTCCATTTCATTCCATTCCACATTCCATTACATTCCACTCCACTTTCAATTCCAATTTCAATTCCATTCCATTCCACATTCCATTCTGCTTTCCATTGCATTCCATTGCACATTCCATTCCACTTTCCATTCCATTCCATTCCCCATTCTTTTCCAATCCATAGCATTCCGGTCCACACTCCATTCCATTCCATTCCACATTCCATTCCATTCCACATTCCATTCCATTCCATTCCAGTTCAAATTCCATTCCATTCCATTCCACACTCCAATCCATTCCATTCCACATTCCTTTCTATTCAATTCCATTCCATTCCACATTCCATTCCATTCCATTCCGCATTCCATTCCACATTCCAAACATTCCATTCCACATTCCATTGCACTTTCCCTTCCATTCAAGTACACATTCCATTCCATTCCACATTCCATTCCATTCCATTCCATTCCACATTCCAATGCATTTTATTCGATTCCATTCCACTATCCAGTCGCCATTCCATTCCCCATTTCATTCCACATTCCATTCCTTTCCATTCCACATTCCCTTAATTACATTCCATTCCATTCCACATTCCATTCCACTCCATTCCACATTATATTCCATTCTTTTCCACATTCCACTACATTCCATTCCATTCCATTCCGCTTTCCATTCTATTCCATTCCGCGTTCCATTCCACATTCCATTCCATTCCATTCCACATTCCATTCCATTCCATTCCACGTTCCATTACATTTCATTCCACGTTCCATTCCATTCCATTCCACGTTCCATTCCATTCCTTTCCAATTTCCATTCCACGTTCCATTGCATTTCATTCCACATTCCTTTCAATTCCATTAAATTGCATTCCATTCCACATTCCATTCCACATTCCATTCCACTTTCTATTCCATTACACTCCACTTTCCTTTCCATTCTATTCCTCTCTACTTTCCATTCCATTCCATTCCACATTCCGTTCCATGTTCCATTTCACATTCCATTCCACATTCCATTCCACTTTCAATTTCATACAATTCCACATCCCATTCCATTCCATTCCACTTTCCATTCCATTACATTCCAGGTTCCACTCCATTCCATTCCACGTTTCATGACATTCAATTGCACGTTCCATTCCATTCCGTTCGACGTTCCATTCCGCATTCCACTCCATTCCACATTCCAATCTTTTCCATTCCACATTCAATTCTATTCCATTCCACATTCCATTCTATTCCAATGCACTTTCCATTCCACATTCCATTCCATTGCATTCCACATTGCATTCCATTCCATTCCATTCCACATTCCATTCCTTTCCATTACACGTTCCATTCCATTCCATTCCGCATTCCACTCCTTTACATACCACGTTGCATTCCGCATTATATTCCATTCCAAATTCCATTGCATTCCACATTCCATTCCATGACATTCCACATTCCATTCCATTCCATTGCACATTCCATTCCATTCCATTCCACATTCGATTCCATTACATTCCACATTCCATTCCATGCCATTGCATATTCCATTGCATTCCTTTCCATTCTGCATTCCTTTCCACATTCCATTCCACATTAAATTCCTTTCCTTTCCATTCCGTATTCCATTCCGTTCCTTTTCAAATTCCATTCCATTCCATTCCACTTTCCATTCCATTCCATTACATTACATTCCACAATCCATGCCATTCCTTTCCACATTCCATTCCATTCCATTCCTCATTCCATTCCACTTTCCATTCCATTCCATCTCATATTCCATTCCACAATCCATTCCATTCCACTCCATTCACTTCCTTTCCATTCCATTCCATTCCACTTTCAATTGCATTCCATTCCATTCCAGATTCCTTTCCATTCCATTCCACATTCAATTGCATTCCATTCCATTCCAAATTCCTTTCCATTCCATACCACCTTCCATTCCACATTCCCTTCCATTGAATTCCACATTCCATACAATTCCATTCCATTCAAATCCACATTCCATACCACATTCCATGCCATTGCATTGGATTCCACATTGCATTCCATTGCATTAAAGGTTACATTCCATTCCATTCCTTTGCATTCCACATTCCATTAGATTTCATTCCATTCCACAATCCATGCCTTTCCGTTCCACATTCCATTCCATTCGATTCCACATTCCATTGCACATTCCTTTCCATTCCAGTCCACATTCCATTGCATTGCATTCCACATTCCATTCGGTTGCATTCCACATTCAATTCCATCCATGCCTTTCCATATTCTATTCCATTCCATTCCATTCAACATTCCATTCCACATTCCATTGCATCCTGTACCACATTCCATTCCATTCCATTCCACATTCCATTCCCTTCCATTCCATCCCACATTCCATTCCAATCCATTCCACATTCAATTCCATGTTCCATTCCATGTTCCTTTCCATTCCATTAAACTTTCCTTTCCACGTTCCATTCCACGTTCCATTCTTCGTTCCATTCTATTTTATTCCACGTTCCATTCCACGTTCCATTCCACGTTCCAGTCCACATTTCATTCCATTCCACTTCGTATTCCATTCCACATTCCATTCCATTCCGTTCCACATTCTATTCCATTCCATTTCATTCCAATCCACATTTCATTCCATTCCCTTCAACATTGCATTCCATTGCATTCCACATTCCATTCCATTACATTCCACATTCAACTCCATATTCCATTCCACATTCCATTCCATTCCATTCCACAATCCTTTCCTTTATTTCCATTGCATTAAACATTGAATTACACATTCATTTCCATTCCATTGCACGTTCCATTCTACAATCCATTCCATTCCATTTCACATTCCATTCAATTCCAATCCATTCCATTCCACATTCATTTCCATTCCATTCATCATTCTATTCCATTCCTTTTCACATTTCATTTCATTGTATACCACATTCCATTCCATTCCATGCCACATTCCATTCCAAATTCCATTCCATTCCATTCAACATTCCATTCCACATTCTGTTCCATTCCATTCTCATTCCATTCCAAATTCCCTTCCATTACATTCCACATTCCATTCTACGTACCAATGCATTCCATTCCACTTTCCATTCCATTCCATTCCATTCCACTTTCCATTCCATTCCATTCCACCTTTCATTCCATTCCTTTCCACTTTGCATTCCATTCCATTCCACGTTCCATTCCACTTTCCTTTCCATGTTCCATTCCATTCCATTCCACATTCCTTTCCACTTTGTGTTCCACATTGCATTCCATTACATTCCACATTCCATTTCCCATTCCATTCCATTCAACATTCCATTCGACATTCCATTAAATTCCATTTCACATTCCATTCCATTCGACATTCCACTCTACATTCGAATTCATTCCATTCCGCTTTCCATTCCATTCCTTTCCATTCCATTCCACGTTCCGTTCCATTCCATTCCACCTTCAATTTAATTCCCGTCCACGTTCCATTCCATGTTCCCTTCCACGTCCCATCCCACATTACATTCCATGTTCCATTCCCCTTTCCATTCCACGTTACATTCCATGTTCAATTCCACTCCATTCCACATTCCATTCCATTTCATTCCATATTCCATTCCATTCCGTATTTCATTCCGTTCCTCATTGCATTGCATTACATTCCGCATTCCCTTCCATTCCACAATCCATTCCATTACATTCCACATTCCATTCCAAATTCCATTCCACTCCAATCCTCATTCCGTTCCACATTCCATTCCATTCCATTCCACTTTGCATTCCAAATTCCACTCCATTCCATTTCACATTCCATTCCATTCCATTCCATTGCATTCCACATTCCATTCTATTCCATTGCACATTCCATTCTATTCCATTCCATGTTCTATTTCTTTCAATTCCACGTTCCATTCCATGTTCCATTCCACATTCCATTCCACGTCCCTTTCAACGTTCCATTCCAATCCATTCCATGTTCCATTCCACATTTCATTCCATTCCATTACATATTCCATTCCACATTCCATTTTATTTCATTCCACGTTCCGTTCCACATTCCATTTCGTTCCGTTCCGCATTCTATTCCATTCCATTTCAAATTCCATTCCATTTCATTCCATTCCAAATTCCATTCCATTCAATTCCACTGCATTCCCTTCCACATGGTTTTCATTTTTATTCCACGTAGCATTCCATTCCATTACGCATTCCACTCCAATTTTCATCCCACATTCCATTCCATTCCATTCCACATTCCTTTCCATTCAATTTCACATTCAATACAATTCCAATCCATTCCCCATTCCATTCCATATTCCATTCCTTTCCATTCCACATTCCATTCCATTCCATTCCAGTGTCCATTCCATTTCCACTTTCCATTTCACATTGCATTCCATTTCATTCCACGTTCCATTCCAAATTCCATTTTACATTCCATTCCACTTTCCATTGCACTTCCCATTCCATTCCATAACACATTCCATTCCATTGCCTTCCACATTCCATTCCATTCCATTCCACATTCCACATTCCATTCCACTTTCTATTCCACGTTATATTCCACATTCCGTTCCACGTTGCATTCCTTTCCATTCTCCATTCCATTACACTTTCCATTCCATTACATTCCACTTTCCATTCCACGTTCCATTGCATTCCATTGGACGTTCCATTCCACATTCTATTCCATTCCATTCCACATTCCATTCTGTTCCATTCCACATTCCATTCCATTCCACATTCTATTCCGCGTTGCTTTCAATTCCATTCTACATTCCATTCCACATTCCATTCAATTCCATACCACTTTCCTTTCCATTCCATTCCACATTCCATTCCACATTCCATTCTATGCCATTCCGGTTTCCATTCCACATTCCATTTCATTCAAATCCACATTCCATTCCATTCAATACCATTCCAGTCCGCATTCCATTCCATTCAATACCATTACACATTCCATTCCATTCCATTCTACATTCCATTCCATTCCATTCCACATTCCATTCCATTCCATTCCACATTCCATTCCATTCCATTCCATAACACTCCAAATACCATTCCATTCCATTCCATTACAAATTCCATCCCATACCATTCCACATTCCATTCCATTCTATTCCACTTTACATTCCATTCCATTCCACGTTCTATTCCACGTTCCATTCCAGTTTCCGTTCCACTTTCCATTCCCTTACATTCCACTTTCAGTTCTACGTTCCATTCCATGTTCCATTCCATGTTACTTTCCATTCTCTTCCACTTTCCATTCCACTTTCAATTCCGCATTCCATTCCATTCCATTCCACCTTCCATTCCACGTTCCAGTTCATATTCCATTCCATGCCATTCCACATTTTATTCCATCACATTCCACATTCCATTTTAGATTCCATTATATTCCATTCCACATTTCGTTCCTAATTCCATTCCACTCACTTCCACTTTGCATTGCAGATAGCATTCCATTCCTTTCCACATTGCATTCCATTCTATTCCAGATTCCATTCCATTGAATTCCACATTCCTTTCCCATCCATTCCACATTGCATTCCATTCCTTTAAATTCCACATTCAATTCCAAATTCCATTCTACATTCCATTTGATTCCATTCCACATTCCATTCAATTCCATTCCACATTCCATTCCATTCCATTCCATTCCATTCCATTCCATTCCACGTTCCATTCCATTCCATTCCACATTCCATTCCACATTGCTTTCCATTCCATTACATTTTCCATTCCACATTGCATTCCATTCCATTCCACATTCCATTCCATTCCATTCCTCATTCCATTCCTCATTACATTCCATTCCATTCCACATTCCATTCCATTCAATATTCCATTCCATTCCAATCCACATTGCATTCCATTCCAATCCATTCCGAATTCCATTCCACTTTCTATTCCATTCCACTTTCCATTACACTCTCCATTCCATTTCATTCCACATCCCTTTCTGCATTCCATTCCATTACATTCCATTCCATATTCCATTCCATTTCATTCCACTTTCCATTCCATTCCATTCCATTCCACTCTACTTTCCATTCCATTGCATTCCATTCCATTCCACCTTACATTCCACATTCTATTCCGTTTCATTCCTCATTCCATTGCACATTCCATTCCACGTTCCATTCCACATTCCATTCCATTCCATTCCATTCTACATTATATACCACATTGTATTCGATTCCACTCCATTCAACATTCCATTGCACATGCCATTCCACGTTCCATTCCACATTCAATTCCAATTCATTCCACATACCATTCCACATTCCATTCCATTTCACTTTCCATTCCACATTCCTTTCCACAATCCATTCCACATTCCGTTCTATTCCATATTCCATTCTACATTCCTTTACATTGCATTCCACATTCCATTTCACATTACATTCCATTCCATTCCTCTTTCCATTCCACATTCCATCCCATGCCATTAAACATTCCACTCCACATTCCATTCCATTCCTTTCCAGATTCCATTCAATTCCATTACACATTCCATTCCACATTTCATTCCACATCCCATTCCTTTCCATTACACATTCAATTCCACAATCCATTCCACATTCCATTCTACAATCCATTCCATTGCTTTCCACATTCCATTCCACATTCCATTCCATTCCATTGCAGATTCCAATCCACTTTCCATTCCATTCAAATCCAGATTCCATTCCACCTTCCATTCCACATTCCATTCTCATTCCATTGCATTTCGTTCCACATTCCATTCCACATTCCATTGCATTCCAATTTACATTCCATTCCACATTCCATTCCATTACATTCCATTCCACATTACATTCCGAAGCCGATTTCACATTCCATTGCACATTCCATTCCACGTTCCATTCTCATTCCTTTGCATTTCGCTCCACATTCCATTCCAGAATCCATTGCATTCCAATTCACATGGCATTCCACATTCCATTCCATTCCACATTCCATTACACATTCCTTTCGACATTCCATTACGCTGTCCATTCCATTCCATTCCTCTTTCCATTTCATTCCAATCTGCTTTCCATTCCACATTTGATTCCATTCCATTCCACATTCCATTCCACATTCCATTCCATTCCATTCCACATTCTATTCCATTCAATTCCATGTTCCATTCCTATTTCCATTAAATTCCAATCCACATTCCATTCCATTCCATTCCATATTCCATTCCTTTCCAATACACATTTCATTCCATATTTCAATCCGTTCCATTCCATTACACATTCCATTCAACATTCCATTCCGTATTCCATTCCATTCCATTCCACATTCCATTCCATTCCATTTCATTCAATTCCACGTTTCATTCCACACTCAATATCATATTCCATTCCACAATCCATTCCGTTACATTCCACATTTCATTCCACATTCTATACCATGTTGAATTCCATATTCCATTCCACGTTACATTCCACGTTTCATTCCACGTCCAATTCTATTGCATTTCACGTTCCATTCCACATTCCATTCCATTCCTTTCCAAGTTCCATTCCACATTCATTTCCACTTTCCATTCCATTTCATTCAATGTTCCTTTCAACATTCCATTGCATTTCATTCCATGTTCCATTCCAGACTCCATTCCACTTTACATTCGTCATTCTATTCCGTTGCATTCCACATTCCATTCCACAATCCATTCCACATTCCAATCCACTTTGCTTTCCACATTCCATTAAATTCCCTGCCACATTCCATTCCACATTCCATTCCATTCCATTCCACATTCCATTCTATTCCATTCCACATTCCATTTCACTTTCTATTCCACTTTCCATTTCACGTTCCATTTGATTTCATTCCTTGTTCCATTCCACATTCGATTGCATTCCATTCCACATTCCATTCCAAATTCCATTCCACATTCCATTCCGCAGTCCATTCCAAATTCCATTCTACATTCCAGTCCACATTCCATTCTCATTCCATTTCATTTCTTTCCACTATCCATTCTACATTCCATTGCATTCCAATTCACATGCCATTCCAAATTCCAATAAATTCCATTCCATTCCATTCCACATTCTATTCCGCATTCCATTTCACATTCCATTTCGCTGTCCATTCCATTCCATTGCAGATTCCATTCCATTCCAATCAACATTCCATTTCACATTTCATTCCACTCCATTTCACATTCCATTCCACATTCCATTCCACATTCTGTTCCATTCCATTGGAGATTCCATTCCCTTCCCTTCCATTCCATTGCACGTTCCATTCCACTTTGAATTAAATTCTATTCCACATTCTAGTCCATTCCATTGCACATTCCATTCCATTCTAATCTGCATTTCATTCCACAATTCATTCCACTACATTCCACATTCCATTCCACATTCCTTTCCACATGCCATTCCATTCAATTCCACATTCCATTCCATTCCATTCCATTCCATTCCACGTTCCATTCCACATTCCATTCCATTCCATTCCACGGTCCATTAAACACTCAATTCCATATTACATTCCACATTCCATTCTGTTCCATTGCATATTCCATTCCATATTCCATGCCAAGTTCAATTCCACATTCCCTTCCACGTTCCTTTCCACGTTCCATTCCACGTTCCATTCCATTCCATTCCACTTTCCATTTGACATTCCATTGCATTCCATTCCAAGTTCCATTCCACACTCCATTACACACTCCATTCCATCTTCCATACCGTACCATTCCACATTCCTTTACACATTCCATTCCACTTTCCATTCCACATTCCATTAAATTCCATTCCATATTTCATTCCGTTCCGTTCTACATTCCATTCCACATTCCATTCTACATTCCATTCCACATTCCATTCCATTCCGTTGTACATTCCATTCCATTACACTCCTCATTTCATTCCACATGCCCTACCATTCCATTCCACATTCTATTCCAAGTTCCATTCCATTCAATTACACGTTCCATTCCACGTTTCATTCCACGTTCCATTCCACATTCCATTCCATTCCATTCCACTATCATTTCCACATTCCATTCCACATTACATTCCTTTCCATTCCACATTCCATTCCACATTCTGTTCCATTCCATTCCACATTCCATTTCATTCCATTCCACACTCCATTCCACATTGCATTCCATTCCATTCCTCATTCCATTGCATTCCATTCCACATTTATTTCCACATTCTACTCCATTCCCTTCCACGTTTCATTCCATTCATTTCCACATTACATTCCACATTATATACCACATTCCAATAAACTTTCCATTCCATTCCATTGCAGGTTCCTTTAAACATTCCATTCAATTCCATTATACATTCCATTCCATATTCCATTCGATTTCATTCCACGTTCCATTCCACGTTCCGTTCCATTCCATTTGACTTACATTTCCGCTTTCCATTCCGCAGTCCATTCTACATTACATTCCGTTTCATTCCACATTCCATTCCGCATTCCATTTCACTTTCTATTCCCCTCCATTCCACATTCCATGCCACCTTCCATTCCATTCCATTCCACAATCCATTCCACATTCCATTCCATTCCATTCCACATTCCATGCCACATTTCATTCCATTCCATTCAAATTCATTCCACATTCCTATCCATTTCATTCCACATTCCATTCAATTCCATTCCACATTCCAATCCACGTTCCATTCCGTTCCATTCCACTTTCCATTCCATTCCATTCCACATTCCATTCCTTATTCCATATCACATACCATTCCATTGCATTCCACATTCCATTGCATTCCATTATACATTCCATTTCATTCCTTTCCATAGTCCATTCATTCCCACTTTCCATTCCACATTCCATTACACGTTCCATTCCATTCCATTCCACATTCCATTCCACGTTCCATTCCATGTTCCAATCCGTTCCATTCCACCTTGCATTGCACGTTCCATTCCATTCCATTACACCCTCCATTGCACATTCCATTCAACATTCCTTTCCCGATTCAATTCCATTCGATTCCACATTACGTTCCACATTCCACTGCTTTCCATTCCACATTCCATTAAACCTTCCATTCCACATTCCATTCCTTTCCATTCCACATTCCGTTACACGTTGCAATCCATTCTATTCCACTTTCCATTCCACGATACATTCCACATTCCATTCCACATTCCATTCCACTTTCCATTTCAGATTCCTTTCCACATTCCATTTGACATTCCATTCCATTCCATTTCACATTCCATTCCACATTCCTTCCATTCCATTCCACATTCCATTCCACTTTCCCTGCCACATTCCATTCCATTCCATTCCACATTCCATTCCACGGTCCATTCCATTCCATCCCAAATTCCATACCACTTTCCATTGCATTCCATTCCACGTTGCATTACTCCTTCCGTTCCACGTTCCATTCTACGTTCCATTCCACATTCCATTCTATTCCATTCCACATTCCCTACCATTCCATACCATTCCATTTCACAATCCATTCCATTCCATTCCACTTTTGATTCCACAGTGCATTGCACATTCCATTCTCTTCCGTTCCACATTCTATTCCCCTCTCCATTCCACATTCCATTCCACATACCATTCCGTTCCATTCCATATGCCATTCCACATTCCATTCCACATTCCATTCCATTCCATTCCACATTCCATTGTATTCCATTCCACATCCCTTTCCACATTCCATTCCATTCCATTCCACATTCCATTCCATTCAATTCCACATTCCATTACACATCCTATTCCACATACCATTCTACATTCCATTCTATTCAATTCCACATCTACATTCCATTCTATTCAATTCCACATTCCATTCCTTTCCATTCCACTTTCCATTCCATTCCATTCAATGTTCCATTACACGTTCCATTCCATTACATTCCAGATTCCATTCCACAGTTCATTCCACTTTCCATTCCACATTCCATTCCGTTCCATTCCATATTCAATTCCACATTCCATTTCACATTCCATTGCGTTCCATTCCACATTCAATTTCACATTCCATTCCACATTCCATTCCACATTCCACTCCCTTGCATTCAAGATTTCATTCCTCATTCCATTCCATTCCATTCCACATTTCATTCCACATTACATTCCATTCCTGTCCACATCCCATTCCACATTCCATTCCATTCCTTTCCAAATTCCATTCCGTTTCATTACACATTCCGTTCCACATTTCACTCCACATCCAATTCCATTCCATTCCACAATCCATTCCACATTCCATTTCGCCTTCCATTTCGCAATACATTCCATTCCTTTCCACTTTCCATTCCATTCCAATCCACTTTCCATTCCACATTTCGTTCCATTCCATTCCACATTCCTTTCCACATTCCATTCCACATTCCATTCCATTCCATTCCACATTCCTTTTCATTCCATTCCATTCCATTCGACATTCCATCCCAATGTCCATTAAATTCCATTCCACATTCCATTCCTTTCCATTCCACATTGCATTCCATTCCAGTCCACATTTCATTCCACATTTCATTCCATTCCATTGCACATTCCATTGCACATTCCATTCCACAACCCATTCCATTACATTCCGCATTGCATTCCATTCCATTCCATTGAATTCCACGTTCCATTCCATGTTCCATTCCATTCCATTGCACTGTCCATTCCACACTGAATTACACATTCCACTCCATATTCTGTTCCGTTTCATTCCACACTTGATACCACATTCTATCCCATGTACAATTCCACATTCCAATCCACGTTCCATTAGACGTTATATTCCACGTTCAATTCCATAACATTTCATGCTCCATTCCACATTCCATTCCATTCCATCACAAGTTCCATTCCACATACCATTCCACTTTCCATTCAATTCCATTCCACGTTTCATTCCACGTTCCATTCCATTCCATTCCACGTTCCATTCCACATTCCATTGAATTCCATTCCACCTTCCATTCCATATACCTTTGCATTCCATTCCAAGTTCTATTCCACACTCCATTACACATTCCATTCCACATTCCATTAAGTTCTATTCCACATTCCATTCCGCAGTCAATTCCACATTCCAATCCACGTTCCATTCCACCTTCCATTCCCTTCAATTCCACACTCCATTCCACATTCCATTCTACATTCCATTCCATTCCATTCCATATTCCATTCCACATTCCATTCCACTTTCCATTCCATGTTCCATTCGATTTCATTCCAGGTTTGATTCCACATTCCATTCCATTCCATTAAACTTTCCATTCCACATTCCATTCAACATTACATTCTGTTCCATTCCACATTCCATTCCATTCCGTTCCACATTTCTTTCCATTACACTCCACATTTCATTCGACTTTCTCTTCCATTCCATTCCATATTCTATTCCAAGTTCCATTGCATTCCTATCCGCCTTCCGTTCCACGTTTCATTCCATATTCTATTCCACATTCCATTCCACATTTTATTCCGTAACATTCCGCATTCCATTCAACATTCCATTCCACATTCCAATCCATTCCATTCCACATTCCATTCCACATTGCATTCCATTAAATTCCACATTCCATTTTCATTCCATTGCATTACATTCCACATTCCATTTAACATTCCATTCCATTCCATTTCACATTTCATACCACATTACATTCCATTGCATTCCACATTGCATTCCACATTCCATTCCATGTTCCACTCCACCTTTCATTCCGGGTTCCATTCCATATCATTCCATGTTCCATTCCATTCCATTCGACGTTCCTTTTCATTCCGTTCCACATTCCTTTCCACATTCCATTTCACACTCCTTTCCACATTCTATTTCTCTTTCCATTCCATTCCATTCCATTCCATTACACATTCCATTCCATTCTATTCCTCATTCCTTTCCATTCCATTCCACATTCCTTTCCAGATTCCATTCCACATTCCATTCCATTCCATTATATTCCACATTCCATTCCATTCCATTGCACAGTCCATTCCACATTCCATTCTAAGTTCCATTCGATTGTACTCCACATTCAAATCCTTTACATTCCGCATTGCATTCCATTCAACTCTATTGCACATTCCATTCCATTCCATTAAACAATCAATTCCACGTACCATTCCACATTCCATTCCACGTTCCATTCCATTCCATTCCACATTCCAGTACATTCTCTTCCACATTCCAATCCATTCCATCCAACATCCCATTCCACATTCTACCACATTCCATTCCAAGTTGCATTGCATTCCTTTCCACGTCCCATTCCGGATTCCATTCCACATTACATTCGTCATTCCAAACCAATCTATTTCACGTTCCTTAACATTCTATTACACGTTCCATTCCCCTCTTCATTCCTCATTCCTTTCCACATGGCATTACAAGTTGCATTCCATTCCATTCCGCATTCTATTCCACGTTCCATTCCATTCCATTCCACATTCCATTGCATTCAATTCCACATTCCTTTCCATTCCATTCTATTCTATATTCCATTCCATTACAGTCAACATTCCATTCCATTCCATTCCACATTTCATTCCACATGCCATTCCACATTCCATTTCACATTCCATTCCATGTTCCATTCCATCCCATTCCACACTCCGTTCCATTCCATTCCACATTCCATTCCATTCAATTCCAAATTTCACTCCATTCCATTGCATTCCACATTCTATTCCATTCCATTCCACATTCCATTGCATCCCATTCCATTCTATTCCACATTCCACATTCCATTCCTTTCCATTCCACTTTCAATTCCACATTGCATTCCACATTGTATTCCATTCCATTCCACATTCCATCCCATTCCATTCCACATTCCATTCCATTCCATTCCACATTCCAATACATTCCCTTCCACATTACAATCCATTCCATCCAACATTCTATTCCACATTCTACCACATTCCATTCCAAGTTGCATTGCATTCCGTTCCACGTCCCATTCCGCATTCCATTCCACATTACATTCGAAGGTCCAATCCAATCTATTTCACGTTCCTTAACATTACATTACGCGTTCCATTCCACTTTTCATTCCTCATTCCTTTCCACATTGCATTTCACGTTGCATTCCATTCCATTCCACATTCTATTCCACGTTCCATTCCATTCCATTCCACATTCCATTGCATTCAATTGCACATTCCATTCCATTCAATTCCACATTCCATTCCCTTCCATTCTATTCCATATTCCATTCCAATACAGTCAACATTCCATTCCATTACATTCCACATTTCATTCCACATGCCATTCCACATTCCATTTCACCATCCATTCCATGTTCCATTCCATACCATTCCACATTACGTTCCTTTCCATTCCACTTTCCATTCCATTCAATTCCAAATTTCACTCCATTCCATTTCATTCCACATTCTATTCCATTCCATTCCGCATTCCATTGCATCACATTCTGTTCTATTCCACATTCCATTCCTTTCCTTTCCACATTCCATTCCATTCCATTCCACTTTCCATTCCACACTCAATTCCACATTCCGTTCCAACTTCCATTCCTTTTCATATTCCATTCTATTCCAATCCACATTCCATTCCACGTTGTATTCCATTCCATTCCACATTCCATTCCATTCCATTCCACATTCCATTCCTTTCAATTCGTTATTTCATTCCATTGCATTGCATTCGATATTCTATTCCATTCCATTCCTTATTTCCTTCCATTCCATTGCTTTCCACATTCCATTCTATTCCATTCCCATTCCATTCTATTCCATTCAATTATATTCCACATTCCCTTCCATTCCATTCCACATTCCACTCCACATTCCTTTCCACATTACTGTCCTTTCCATTTCACATTCCATTTCATTCCATTCCACATTCCATTTCACATTCCATTGCATTCCATTTGACATTCCATTGCACATTCCAGTGCATTCCATTCCACATTCCTTTCCATTCATCTCCACCTTACATTCCACATTCCGTTCCATTACATTCCACATTCCATTGCACATTCTATTCCACATTTCATTCCACGTTGCATTCCATTCCTTTCCACGTTCCATTCCACGTTTCATTCCACATTCCATTCCACTTGTCATTCCACATTGCATTCCGTTCCATTCCACAAGACATTCCTTTCCATTCCACATTCCATACTACATTTCATTCCATATTCCATTCCACATTCCATACACATTCCATTCCACATTCCATTACACATTTCATTCTACATTCCATTCCTTATTCCATTCCATTCCACTTTCCTTTCCACATTCCATTCTCTTCCATTCCACATTCCGTTTCATTCCATTCCATTCCATTCCACATTCCGTTCCAAATTGCATTTCACTTTCCATTCCATTCCATTCAATTCAACATACCATTCCATTCCATTCCACGTTCAATTCCATTCCATTCGATACTACATTTCATTCCACATTCCATTCCATTTGAATCCAGATTACATGCACAATCCATTCCATTCCACTCCACATTCCATTCCACATTCAATTCCATTCCTTTCAATTCCATCTTGCATTCCACTTTCCATTCCACATTCCATTCCACTCCATTGCACTTTCCATTCCACGATCCATTCCACATTCCATTCCTCATTCCGTTCCACATTCCATTCTGTTCCATTCCACATTTCATTCCACATTCCATTCCACATTCCATATTCCATTCCACATTCCATTGCGTTTCATTCCACATTCCATTCCGCATTCCATTCCACATTCCATTCCACATTCCATTCCGTTCCATTCCACATTGCATTCCACATTCCATTCCACATTCAATTCAACATTCCATTCCACAATCCATTCCATTCCACATTCCATTCCGTTCCATTCCACATTGCATTCCACATTCCATTCCACATTTAATTCAACATTCCATTCCACATTCCATTCCATTCCATTCCACATTCCATTCTCATTCCATTGCATTCCTTTCCATATTCCATTCCACATTCCATTCTATTCCATTCCACATTTCATACCGCATTTCATTCCACGTTCCATTCCGTGTTCCATTCTATTCCATTCCTTTCCATTCCTTTCCATTCTACTCCACTTTGCAATTCATTCCATTCCACATTCCGTTACACAATCCATTTCACCTTCCGTTCCACATTCTATTTCACCTTAAATTCCTTTGCATTCCATTCCATTACTCATTCTATTCCATTCCATTCCACATTCCATTCTATTCCATTCCACATTACATTCCACATTCCTTTCCATTCCATTTTATTCCACATTCCGTTCAATTCCATTAAACATTCCATTGCACATTCCATTCCATTCCACTCCACATTCCATTCCACATTACATTCAATTCCTTTCCATTTCAAATTACATTCCACATTCCATTCCACATTCCATTCCATTCCATTCCACATTCCATTCCACGTGCCGTTTCACGTTCCTTTCCGTTCCATTCCACATTCCATTGCACATTCCATTCCACATTCGATTCCAGATTCCTTTCCGTTCCATTCCATATTACCTTCCACATTCCATTCCAAATTCCATTCCACATTCCATTCCATTCCATTTCACATTCCATTCTCATTCCATTGCATTCCATTCCACTTTCCATTCCACATTCCATTCCATTCCATTCCACATTTCATTACACATTCAATTCCATTCCATTTAACATTCCATTCCACATTCCATTCCACGTTCCATTCCATTTTCCATTGCACGTTCCATTCCGTGTTCCATTCCATTTCATTCCTTTACACTTTGCATTCCATTCCATTCCACGTTCCATTTCATTCTGTTTCTCATTCCACTCCACATTCCATTTCACATTCTGTTCCACATTCTATTTCACTTAGCATTCCACTCCATTCCACATTCCACTCCAATCAATTCCACATTGCATTCCACATTCCATTTCATTACATTTCACCTTCCATTCCATGCCATTCAACATTCCATTCCACATTCCATTCCATTACATTTCACTTTCCATTCCATTCCATTCAACATTCCTTTACACATTCCTCTCCATTCCATTCCACATACGATTCCACATTGCATTTCATTTCATTCCACTTTCCATTCTATTCAATTCCATATTCCATTCCATTCCACTACACAATCCATTACTCATTCCATTCCACATTCCATTCCACGTTACATTCAATTCCATTCCACATTCCAATCCAATCCATTCCTCATTGCATTCCATTCAATTCCACATTCCTTTCCATTAGATTCCATTCCATTCCACATTCCATTCCATTCCACTCCATTCCATTCCACATTGCATTCCATTCCATTCCACATTCCATTCCACATTCCAGTCCATTCCATTCCACATTCCATTTCATTCCATTCCACTTTCCATTCCATTACATTCCATTCCATTCCACATTCCATTCCATTGCACATTCCATTCTCATTAATTGCATTCCATTCCACATTCCTTTCCACATTCCATTCCATTCCATTCAACGATTCATACCGCATTCTATTCCATTCCATTCCACCTTCGTTTCCTCATTACATTCAACTGTTGATTCCATCATCCATTTCACGTTCCATTCCAAGTTCCATTCCATTCCATTCTAGGTTCCATTCCATTCCTGTCTACTTTCCATTTCATTCATTTCCACATTCCGTTCCACATTCCACTTCAGATATTGTTCCACATTCTATTTCACTTTGCATTCCATTCCATTACACATTCCATTCCATTGAATTCCACATTCCTTTCCATTCCATTCCATTCCACATTTCATTCCACATTCCACTCAATTCCATTCCACGTTCCATTCTACGTTCCATTCCTTTCCATTCCCCATCCCTTTCCATTGCATTTTACATTCCATTGCATTCTATTCGACATTCCATTCCACGTTCCATGCCACGTTGAAATACATGTTCTATTCCACGTCCCATTCCACGGTCCATGCCTTTCAATTCCACATTCCATTTCATTCCATTCCACATTCCATTCCATTCCATTCCACATTCCATTCCTTTCCATTCCTTTCCATTCCACATTCCATTCTTTTCCGTTACACATACCATTCGACATTCCATTCCCCTGTCCATTCCATTCCATTCCAAGTTCCATTCCACGTTCCTTTCCATTCCATTGCACGTTCCATTGCACATTCCATTCCATTCCACAATGCATTCCACTTTCCATTGCACATTGCATTCCACATTCCATTCTGTTCCATAACACGTTCTATTCCACATTCCATTGCTCATTCCATTCCGTTCTATTACACATGCCAATCCACATTCCAGTCCATATTCCTTTCCATTCCATTCCACTTTCCATTCAAAATCCCATTCCATTCAATTCCACATTCTATGCCACTTTGCATTCTACATTCCATTCCATTCCTTTGCACATTTCATTAGACATTCCATTCCATTCCATTCCGTATTCCATTCTACATTCGATTCCATTCCATTTCACATTGCAATCCACATTCCATTTCACATTCCCTTCCTCGTTCCATTCCATTCCATTCCACATTCCATTCCAAATTCCATTCCGTTCCATTGCACGTTCCCTTCCACATACCATGCCACATTACCTTCCACAATCCATAGCATTCCATTCCACTTTCCATTCCACATTCCATTCAATTCCATTCCACATTCCATTCCACATTCCTTGCCACATTCCCTTCCACATTCCATTCCATTTAATACCATTCCAGTCCACATTCCATTCCATTCCATTCCACATTCCATTCCTTTCCTTTCCACATTCCATTCCTTTCCATTCCACTTGCCATTCCCCATTCCATTCCACTTTCTATTCCACATTCCTTTACACATTGCATTCCACATTCCATTCCATTCCATTCCACTTTCCATTCCACGTTGCATTAAATTCAATTCCAAGTTACTTACCACATTCCATTGCACATTCCACTCCACGTTTCATTCCACGTGCCATTCCATGTTACACTCCACATACCATTCCATTCCATTACACTCTCCATTCCACATTCCATTCCATTCCATTACACTTTCCATTCCACATTCCATTCCACATTCCATTCTACATTCTATTACATTACATTCCACATTCCATTCAATTCCTTTCCGCGTTGCATTCCATGTTAAATTCCACATTCTGTTCCATTCCAGTTCACATTCCATACCATTGCATCCCACTCCACATTCCATTCCATTCCATTCCACGTTCCATTCCATTCCATTCCACGTTCCATTCCATTCCCTTCCGCATTCCATTCCATATTTCATTCCACATTCCGTTCCGCATTGCAGTCCCTTCCATTCTACACTCCATTCCATTCCATTCCACTTTCCATTCCATTCCGTTCCACCTTCCATTCCATTCCATTCCACTTTCCATTTCACGTTCCATTCCGCACTCCATTCTGCATTCCATTCCCTTCCATTCTACAGTCCATTCCATTGCATTACTCATTCAATTCAACGTTCCGTTCCACGTTCCATTGCATGTTCCCTTCCACGTTGCATTCCACTTTCCATTCCACGTTCCATTCCATTCCATTCCACATTCCATTACACATTCCATTCCATTCCATTCAACATTTCATACCATTCAATTCGATTCCATTCGAAATTCCATTCAATTCCACTTTCCATTTCACATTACAGTCCATTCCTTTCCACATTCCATTCAATTCCATCCCGCATTCCATTCTGTTCCATTCCACTTTCCTTTACATTCCATTCCATGTTCCATTTCACTCCATTCCACAGTCCATTCTACATTCCATTTCACATTCCGTTCCACATTCTATTTCACTTTCCATTCCACGCTCCATTCCACATTACGTTTCTCTTCGAATTCCACATTTCATTTCACATTTCACATTCAATTCCATTCCATTTCACGTTCCATTCCATTTCACATTCCTTTGCATTCCGTTCCAGATTGCATTCCATTACATTCCATATTCCATTCAATTCAATTCCGCATTCCATTCCACATTCCATTCCACATTCCATTCCATTCCATTCCATTCCACATTCCTTTCCATTCCATTCCTCATTCCATTCTATTCCACTCCATTCAATTCCTCATTACCTTCCACATTCCATTCCCTTCCACTCCACATTCCATTCCTTTCCACTTTACTTTCCATTCCTGTCCACATTCCATTCCTTTACACATTTCATTCCACCTTCCATTCCATTCTATTCCACATCCCGTTTGGCATTGCATCCCTTTCCATTCCATATTCCATTCCACATTGCCTTCCCTTCCATTCCACATTCCATTCCATGCCATTCCATTCCATTCCATTCCAAATGCCATTCCTTTCCATTGAATTCCACATTCCATTCCATTCCAATCCACATTCCATTGAATTCTATTTCACATTCCTTTCCATATTCCAATCCATTCCACGTTACATTCTATTCCATGCTCCATTCCACATTCCACCACACTTTCCATTCCATTGCATTCCACATACCATTCAACAATCCAATCCACATTCCATTCCATTCCATTGCACTTTCCATTCCACATTCCATTGCATTCTATTCCATTCCACATTCCATTCCATTCCATTCCATTCCACATTCGATTCCATTCCATTCGATACCATTCCACATACCATTTCATTCCAATCCATTCCACGTTGTATTCTACTCCACGTTCCTTTCCACATTCCACTCCGCATTCCATTCCAATAGATTCTGAACTCCATTCCACATTGCATTCCATTCCGTGACACATTCAATTGCATTCCGTTCCACATTGCATTGCAATAACTTCTACATTCCATTCCAAATTCCATTCCATTCCGTTCCACATTCCATTCCATTCCATTGCAGATTCCATTACATTACATTCTATTCTATATTAAATTCCATTCCATTCCTTTCCACATTCCATTCCAAATTCTATCACATTTCATTCCATATTCCACTCAACATTTCATTCCATTCCATTCCACATTCCATTCCACATTCTATTCCATTCCACTGTCCATTGCATTCCTTACCACATTCCATTCTTTTCAGTTCAATATTCCATTCCATTCCATTCCATTCCATTCCATTCCATTCCACATTTCATTCCATTCCATTCCAATCCATATTCCATTCCAAATTCCATGCAATTCCATTCCACTTTCCATTCCATTCCATTCCATTCCATATTCCATTCCAAATTCCATGCAATTCCATTCCACTTTCCATTCCATTCCATTCCACTTTCCATTCCATTCCATTCCATTCCACATTGCATCCATTCCATTCCATATTCCATTCCACATTCCATTCCATTCCATTCCATATTCCATTCCATTCCATTCCATTACAAATTCCATTCCATTCCATTCCATTCCACATTCTATTCTATTCCACATTCCGTTCCATTCCAATGCACATTCCATTACATTCCACATTGCAGTCAATTCCATTCCATTCAACATTCCATTCCATTCCATTACAAATTCCATTCCGTTCCATTTCACATTCCATTCCATTCCATTCCAAATTCCATTCCACGCCATTCCATTCCACATTCCGTTCCATTCCATTGCACAGTCCATTCCATTCCATTCCACTTTCCATTCCATTTAATTCCACATTCCACATTCTCTTCCACTTTCCGTTCCGTGTTCCATTTCATGTTCCATTCAATTCCATTCCGCACTCCATTCCATTCCTTTCCATTCCACATTCCATTCCACATTTCAATCCATTCCATTCCACATACGATTCCACATTCCATTCCATTCCATTTCTCATTCCATTCCACATTCCATTCCACCTTCCATTCCACATTCCATTCCATTCCTTTCCATTCCACCTTCCATTCCACATTTCAATCTTTTCCATTCCACATACCATTCCACATTCTATTCCATTCCATTTCTAATTACATTCCACATTCCCTTCCACTTTACATTCCACATTCCATTCCATTCCACGTTCCATTCCACATTCCATTCCATTCCATTCCACATTCCAGTCCATTCCATTCCACATCCCATTCCATTTCATTACACATTCCCTTCCACTCCACATTCCATTCGACTTTTCATTCCACATTCCAATCCATGTTCCATTCCACATTCCATTCCACATTACATCCCATTCCATTCCACATTCCATTCCATTCCATTCCACGTACTATTGCTTTCCATTCCACAATCCATTCCATTCCCTTCCATTCCAGGTTCCATTCCATTCCATTCCACATCCAATTCCATTCCATTCCACATTGTATTCTATTCCATTCCATTCCCTTCCATTTAAATTTCCATTCCAGTCCATTTCACATTCCATTCCATTCCATTCCAAATTCCATTCCATTCCATTCCAAATTCCATTCCATTCCATTCCATTCCATTCCATCCATTCCACATTCCATTCCACATTCCATTCCATTCCACATTGCATTTATCATTACACCCCATTCCATTGTACTTTCCATTCCACATTCCCTTCCACTCCATTCTACATTCCTTTGCAAGTTCTAGTCAACGTTCCATTCCATGTTTCATTCCACACTCCATTCCATTCCATTCCACATTCCTTTCCATTCTATTCCACATTCCATTACACATTCCACTCCATTCTATTCTACTTTCCATTCCAAATTCCATTCCGTTCTACTCCATTCCATAACACATTGCATTCCATTCTATTCCTTTCCACATTCTATTCCATTCCACATTCCAATCCTCATTCCATTCAATTCCATTAAACATTCCATTGTGCTTTCCATTTCATTCCATTCCACATTCCATTCCACTCCATTCCACATTGCATTCCACATTCCATTCCATTCCATTCCACGTTCCATTCCATTCCATTACAGGTTCCATTCCTTTGCATGCTCCCATCGATTACATTCCACGTTGCATTCGGCATTCCATTCCATTCGATTCCACTTTCCATTGCATTCCATTCCACGTTCCATTTCATTCCATTCCACATTCCATTCCACATTCCATTTTACATTCCATTCCACATTCCATTACACATGTCATTCCATTCCACGTTCCATTCCATTCCGTCCACATGCCATTCAATTGCATTCCACATTCCATTCCATTCCACATTCCATTACCCTTTCAATTCTATTCCATTCCATTCCACATTCCATTCCATTCCATTCAACATTGCATTCCTTATTCCAATCCACATTACTTTTCACATTCTATTCTACATTCCATTCCACGTTCCATTCCATTCCATTCCACATTCAATTCCATTCAATTCTACATTTTATTCCATTCCATTGCACATTACATTCCATTCCGTTGAATTCCACATTCCATTCCATTCCACGTTCCTTTCCACATTCCATTCTTCGTTCCATTCCATTCTATTCCACATTCAATTCGATTCTATTCCACATTCCATTCCACATGCCATTCCACTTTCCATTCCATTCCATTCCACATTCCATTCTTTTGCATTCCACATTGTATTCCATTCCATTCCACGTTCCATTCCATTCCACTCCATTACATTTCATTCCACATTACATTGAATTCCATTCCATTCCACAATCCATTCCACATTCCATTGCATAGCATTCCACATTCCATTCCACATTGCATTCCATTCCATTCAATATCTTTCCACATTCCTTTACATTTCATTCCACATTCCATTCAATTCCATTCTACATTCCATTCCATTCCACTCCACATTCCGTGTCATTACATTCCACATCCCATTCCATTCCGTTCCACCTTCCATTTCACTTTCCATTCTATTCCATTCCACATTCGGTTCCATTCCATTCCACATTCCACTCCACATTCCATCCCATTACGTTCTACATTCCATTCTATATTCCATTCCATTCCGTTCCACATTCAATACCATTCGGTTGCATATTCCATTATATTCCATTCCATTCCCCATTCTATTCCGCATTCCATTCCACATTCCATTCCACATTCCATACCATTCCATTCCATATTCTATTCCACATTCCATTCCACATTCCATTCCACATTGCTTTACACATTCGTTTCCATTCCATTCAACATGCCATTCCACAATGCATTTCACATTTCATTCCACTTTTCATTGCATTCCATTCCGCATGTCTTTGCACTCCACGTTCCCTTCCATGTTGCATTCCACGATCCACACCCCATTCCATTCCAATCCATTCCACGTTCCATTCCACAATCCATTCCGTTCCATTCGACTTTCCATTAGGCATTATATTCCACATTACATTCCACATTTCATTCCTTTGCCTTACACATTCCATTCCACAATACATTCCACATTCCATTCCATTCCATTCCACATTCCCTTCCACATTCCATTGCATTCCGTTCCACATTCCATTCGATTACATTCCACATTCCATTCCATATTACACTCCATTCTATTCCACATTCCATTGCACATTACATTCCACATTCCATTCCATTCCATTCCACATTCCATTCCACGTTCCATTCCATTCCATTCCACATTCCATTCCGCATTGCATTCCTTTCCGTTACACATTCCATTCCACAGTTCAGTCCACAATCCATTCCACATTCCATTCCACATTCCAAACTCTTTCCATTCCATTCGATTCCTCATTAATTTCCGCAATCCATTCCATTCCATTCCACATTCCATTCCACTTTACATTACACGTCCCATACCATTCCATTCCACGTTCCATCCCATTCCATTCTAATTTCCATTCCATTGTATGCTACCATCCATTCCATTCCACGTTGCATTTGGCATTCCATTCCATTCCTTTCCAGTTTCCATTGCATTCCTTTCCACGTTCCATTACATTCCATTCCACATTCCATTTCGCATTCCATTTTACATTCCATTCCACATTCTATTTCACATTCCATTCCACATTCCATTTCACATTCCATTCCACATTCCATTTCACATTCCATTCCACATTCCATTTCACATTCCATTCCATTCCATATTCCATTCCATTCCACATTCCATTCCATTCCGTCCAGATTCCATTCCATTGCATTCCACATTCCATTCCACTCCACATTCCCTTCCACATTCCATTACCCATTCAATTCTATTCCATTCCATTCCACATTCCATTCCATTCCATTCAACATTGCATTCCTAATTACAATCCACATTACTTTTTACATTCCATTCCACATTCCATTCCCTTCCATTCCACATTCAATTCCTTTCAATTCTACATTTCGTTCCATTCCGTTCCATATTAACTTCCTTTCCATTGAATTCCACATTCCATTCCATTCCACATTCAATTCCAAATTCCATTCCTCATTCCATTGTTAGTAACATTCCATTCCATTCTATTCCACTTTCAATTGAATTTCATTCCACATTCCGTTCCACATGCCATTCCACTTTCCATTCCCTTCCATTACACATTCCATTCCATTGAATTCCACATTCTTTTCCATTCCATTCCACGTTCCATTCCATTACAATCCATTACATTCCATTCCACATTCCATTTCACATTTCATTCCACATTCCATTTCACATTCCATTCCATTACACATTCCATTCCATTCCGTCCACAGTCCATTCAATTGCATTCCACATTCCATTCCATTCCAAATTCCATTACCCGTTCAATTCTATTCCATTCCATTCCGTCCACATTCCATTCAATTGCATTCCACATTCCATTCCATTCCACATTCCATTACCCGTTCAATTCTATTCCATTCCATTCCTCATTCCATTCCATTCCTTTCAACATTGCATTCCTTATTCCAATCCACATTACTTTTCACATTCCATTTCACATTCCATTCCATGTTCCATTCCATTCCATTCCACATTCAATTCCCTTCAATTCTACGTTTCCTTCCATTCCATTGCCCATTACTTTCCATTCCATAGAATTCCACATTCCATTCCATTCCACATTCCATTCCACATTCCTTTCTTCGTTCCACTCCATTCTATTCCACATTCAATTCGATTCTATTCCACATTCCATTCCACATTCCATTCCACATGCCATTCCACTTTCCATTCCATTCCAATCCACATTCCATTCCTTTGAATTCCACATTCTATTCCATTCCATTCCACGTTCCATTCCATTCCACTCCATTACATTTCATACCACATTCCTTTGAATTCCATTACATTCCACAATCCATTCCACATTCCATTCCATAGCATTCCACATTCCATTCCACATGGCATTCCATTTCATTCAATGTCATTCCACATTCCTTTCCGTTTCATTCCACATTCCACTCAATTCCATTCTACATTCCATTCCATTCCATTCCACATTCCGTGTCATTCCATTCGGCATTCCATTCCATTCCGTGCCACCTCCCATTTCACATTCCATTCTATTCCAATCCACATTCCATTCCATTCCATGCCATGTTCACTTGCACATTCCATTCCACATTCCATTCCACATTGCATTACACATTCGTTTCCATTCCATTCAACATGCCATTCCACAATCCATTTCACTTTTCATTCCACTTTTCATTTCCTTCCATTCTGCATGTCATTCCATTCCACGTTCCCTTCCACGTTCCATTCCATGTTCCACACCACATTCCATTCCAATCCATTCCACGTTCCATTCCACATTCCATTCCATTCCATTCGACTTTCCATTATGCATTATATTCCACGTTACATTCCACATTTCATTCCTTTGCCTTACACATGCCATTCCACAATACATTCCACATTCCATTCCATTCCATTCCACATTCCATTCCAAATTCCATTGCATTGCTTTCCACATTCCATTCCATTCCATTCCACATTCCATTCCATATTCCACTCCATTCTATTCCACATTCCATTGCACATTACATTCCACATTCCATTCCATTCCATTCCACATTCCATTCCACGTTCCATTCCATTCCATTCCACATTCCATTCCGCATTCCATTCCGTTCCGTTACACATTCCATTCCACAATTCAGTCCGCAATACATTCCACATTCTATTCCACATTCCAATCACATTCCATTCCATTCGATTCCTCATTCGTTTCCTCAATCCATTCCATTCCATTCCACTTTCCATTACACGTCCCATACCATTCCATTCCACGTTCCATCCCATTCCATTCTAGGTTCCGTTCCATTGCATGCTCCCATCCATTCCATTCCACGTTGCATTCCACGTTGCATTCGGCAATCCATTCGATTCCGTTCCATTGCATTCCATTACACGTTTCATTTCATTCCATTCCACATTCCATTCCGCATTCCATTTTTCATTCTATTCCACATTCTATTTCACATTGCATTCCAGATTCCATTTCACATTCCATTCCACATTCCATTTCACATTCCATTCCAGATTGCATTTCACATTTGATTCCATTCCACATTCCATTCCATTCCGTCCACATTCCATTCCATTGCATTCCACATTCCATTCCAGATTCCATTCCACATTCCATTACCCATTCAATTCTATTACATTCCATTCCACATTCCGTTCCATTCCATTCAACATTGCATTCCTCATTCCAATCCACATTACTTTTCACATTGCTTTCCACATTCCATTCCACGTTCCATTCCCTTCCATTCCCCATTTAATTCCTTTCAATACTACATTTCATTCCATTCCATTCCACATTAACTTCCATTCCATTGAATTCCACATTCCATTCCATTCCACATTCAATTCCACGTTCCATTCCATTCCATTCCACATTCCATTCCACCTTCCATTCCATTACCTTCTACATTCCATTCCACATTTCATTCCATTCCTTTCCATATTCAATTCCTTTCGGTAGCATATTCCATGATATTCCATTCCATTCTCCACTCTATTCCACATTCCATTCCACATTCCATTCCACATTCCATCCCATTCCATTCCAAATTACATTCAACATTCCATTCCTTTCAATTCCACAGTAATTTCCATTCCATTCCACAATCCATTTAATGCCATTCCATTCCATTCTATTCCACATTCCATTCCAGTCCATTCCACATTCCGTTCCACATTCCATTGCATTCCATTCCATATTCTATTCCACATTACACATTCCATTCAATTACATTCCACATTCAATTCCACATTCCATTCCAAATTCCATTCCATTCCATTACACATTCCATTACACGTTCCATTCCATTCCATTCGATGTTCCATTCCACGTTCCATTCCATGTTCCATTCCACTCCATTCTACATTACATTCCACATTCCATACCATTGCATTCCACATTCCATTCCACATTCGTTTGCACATTCCTTTCCATTCCATTCCACATTCCCTTACACGTTCCATTCCATTCCATTCGACGTTCCATTCTAGGATCCATTCCACATTCCGTTCCACATTCCATTGCACATTCCATTTAACATTCCATTCCACATCCCATTTCTCATTCCATTCCAATCCATTCCACATTCCATTCCAATCCATTCCACTTTTCATTCAAGATTGCATTCCACATTCCATTCCACATTCCATTCCATTCCATCCCACATTCCATTGCACGTTCCCTTCCATTCCATTCCACATTCCATTCCTTGTTCCATTCCATTACTTTCCACGTTCCATTCCACGTTCCTTTCCACGGTCCATTACACATTCCATTCCTTTCCATTCTACATTCCACTCTGCCTTCCATTCAAAATTCCATTCCGCATTCCATTCCTATTCCATTCCACATTCCATTCTACATTCCATTTCATTCCATTCCACATTCTGTTCCACATTACACATTCCATTCAATTACATTCCACATTCAATTCCACATTCCATTCCAAATTCCTTTCATTCCATTACACATTGCATTACACGTTCCATTCCATTCCATTCGATGTTCCATTCCATTCCATTCGACGTTCCATTCCACGTTCCATTCCATATTCCATTCCATTCCATTCTACTTTACATTCCACATTCCATTCCATTGCATTCCACATTACATTCCACATTCCATTGCACGTAGTTTTCCATTCCATTCCACATTCCAACACGTTTCATTCCATTCCATTCGAGTTTCCATTCTAGGTTCCATTCCACATTCCGTGCCACATTCCATTCCACATTCCATTTCACATTCCATTCTATTCCATTCCACATTCCATTCCAATCCATTCCACTTTTCATTCAAGATTGCATTCCACATTCCATTCCACATTCCATTCCTTTCCATCCCACATTCCATTCCACGTTCCATTCCATTACTTTCCACGTTCCATTCCACATTCCTTTCCATGGTCCATTACACATTCCATTCCATTCCATTCCATATTCTATACCATTCCATTCCATTCCGCAATCCTTTCAGAATTCCATTCCACATTCCATTTCACATTCCATTCCACATTCCATTCCATTCAATTCCATATTTCATTCCATTCCATTCCACATTCCATTCCATTCCATTCCACATTCCATTCCAATTAATTTCAACTTCCATTGCATTACTTTACATCCCACTTTCCATTCTATTTACTTCTGCATCAGTTCAATTCCTTTCCACATTCCGTTCCTTTCCATTCTATTCCAGAATCCATTCCATTCCATTCCACTTGAAATTCCATTCCTTTCCACATAACATTCCACATTCCACTCCGCATTCCATTCCACTTTCCATTCCATTCATTTCCACATTCCACTCCATTCCATTCTTCATTACATACCATTCCATTTCACATTCCACTCCATTATATGGCTTTCCCCATTCCATTGCATTCCATTCCACATTGCATTCCATTACATTATATTTTCTTCCACGTTCCATTCCATTCCATTCTATTCCACATTCCATTCCATTCCATTCCACAATCCATTCAACTACATTCCACATTCCTTTCCACATTCCATTCGAAATTCTGTTCCACGTTCCATTTCACATTCCATTCCACCTTCCATTCCATTGCATACCACAGTCCATTACACTTTCTATTCCATTCCATTCCACATTCCTTTCCACTTTTCATTCCTTTCCATTCCACCTTGCTTTCCACTTTCTATTACACGTTCTATTTGTCATTTTACATTCCATTAGAAATTGCACTCCATTCCATTCCACACTCCATTCTACATTCCATTTAATATTCCATTCCTTTCCATTCCACATCCCTTTCCACATTCCATTCCACATTCCATTCCACACTCCATTCCACATTCCATTCCACTTTGCGTTCCAGATTCCGTTTCACATTCCGTTCCACATTCCATTCCATTCCATTCCACATTCCATTTCATCTTCCATTCCGTTCAATTCCACATTCCTTTACACATTCCATTATACTTTACATTCCACATTCCATTCCATTGCATTCCACATTCCAATCCACAACCCATCACATTCAATTCCACTTTCCATTCCATTCCACTTTCTATTACACGTTCCATTCCATTCCATTACACGTTCCACTCCACGTTCCATTCCACGATTTATTCCACATTCCAATCCACTTTCCATTTCACATTCCATTCCATTCCATTTCATATTCCATTCCACATTCCACTCCATTCCATTCCACATTCCATTCAACATTACGTTCCACATTCCATTCCACATTCCATTTCATATTCCACTCCATTCCATTCCACGTTCGTTTCCACATTCCATTCCACATTCCATTCCATTATATTCCACATTCTATTCCTCAAACCATTCCATTCCATTCCACATTCCATTCCATTCCATTCCACATTCCATTGCACATTCCTTTCCACATTACATTCCACATTCCATTCTATTACTTTTCACATTCAATTCCACATTCCTTTCCGCATTCCATTCAACATTCCATTCCATTCCATTCCACTTTCCATTCCACGTTCCATTCCACTTTCCATTCCACGCTAAATTCCACGTTTCATTCCATTCCATTCCACCTTCCATTCCAGGTTACATTCCATTCAATTCCACGTTCCGTTAGACAATCTATTCTATTACATTTCTCTTTGGAATTCACATTACATTCCACACAGCATTTCACATTCCATTCCACTATCCATTCCACATTCCTTTCCATTCCCTTCCACGTTCAATTCCACGTTTCATCCAACGTAACATTCCTTATTCCATTCCAAGTTCCATTCCATTCCTTTCCACGTTCCGTTCCACGTTCCATTCAACATTCCATTACACATTCCATTTCATTCCATTCCACGTTCTGTTCCACATTCCGTTCCACGTTCCATTCGATGATCCATTCCATTCCAATCTACGTTCTATTCCTTTTCATTCGATGTTTCTTTCCACATTCCATTTCACATTCTATTTCACATTCCGTTTCCCGTACCGTTGCATTCCCTTCCAAATTCCATTCCACATTCCTTTGCACATTACATTCCATTCCATTGCACATTCCATTCCGCATTGCCTTCCATTCTATTCCATATTCCGTTCCACGACCCATTCCATTCCATTCCACATTCCATTTCACTTTTCATTCTATGTTCCATTTCATTCAATTCCACATTCCATTTCACATTCCATTCTACATTCCATTTCACATTCAATTCCGTTCCATTCCATTCCATATTCCATTCCACATTCCATTCCACATTCCTTTCCATTCCATTCCACATTCCATTCCACGTTCCAATACATTCCATTCAAATTTCCATTCCACATTCCATTCCACTTTCCATTCCGTTCCATTATACTTTCTATTCCACATTCCATTCCACTTTCCATTCCATTGGATTCCACTTTCCATTCCACATTCTATTCCACATTCCATTCTATATTCCATTGCGTTCCATTCCAAATTACGTTCCAGATTCCATTCCGTATTCCTTTGAAAATTCCTTTCCATTCCATTCTTCATTCCATTCCGCATTCCATTCCATTCCGTTCCACATTCCATTCCACATTCCATTACACGTTCCATTCCACGTTCCATTCCATTCCATTCCACGTTCCATTCCATTCCATTCCACATTCCATTTTATGCCGTTCCACGTTCCATTCCACATTCCATTTAGAATTCCATTCCATTCCACACTCCATTCCGTTCCATTACACATTCCATTCCATTCCATTTCACTTTCCATTCCGCATTCCATTTCATTCCATTCTATTGTATACTACATTCCATTCCATTCCATTACACGTTCCATTCCTTTCCATTCCACATTCCATTCCGCATTCCGCTCCACATTCTTTTGCAAGTTCCTATCAATTCCATTTAAATTTCATTCCATTCCATTCCACATTCCATGCCACTCCATTCCACGTTCCATTCCACATTCCATTCGACATTCCATTCCTCGTTGCATTCCATTCTCTTCCACATTCCATTGCACATTCCCATCCACGTTCCATTCCACGTTGCATTCCACGTTCCATTGCTCTTTGTATTCCGTACCATTCCAAGGTCCATTCCATATTCCATTCCATTCCATTTCAGGTAACATTCCACATTCCATTCCACATTGCATTCCACATTCCATTCTGTTCCATTACACTTTCCTTCCACATTCCATTCCACATTCCATTCCATAATAAATTAGATTCCATTACATTCTATTCCACATTCCATTCTACATTCCATTCCACATTCCATTCGTCATTTCATTCCATTCCATTCCACATTAGATTCCAAATTCCATTCCATTCCATTCCATTCCACATTCAATTCCACATTCAGTTTCACATTCCCTTCCACATTCCGTTCCGCATTCCTTTCCACATTCCATTCCATTCCATTCCCCATTCCTTTCCATTCCATTCCACGTTGCATTCCACATTCCATTACTTTCCTTTCCACATTCCATTCCACATAGCTTTCCAAATTCCATTCCATTCCACGTTGCACTCCACGTACCATTGCATTCAATTACACGTTCAATTCCACGTTGAATTCCATTCCATTTCACGTTCCATTCCACAATCAAGTCCATTTCATTTCAGATTCCATTTTACGTTCCATTCCACCATCCATTCCACATTCCATTCCACAGTTCATTCCAAATTACATTCCACATTCCATTCCGTTCCATTCCACATTCCATTCCACATTCTACTCCATTGCATTCCACATTCCATTCCACATTCCGTTTCATTCCATTACCATTCCATTCCATTTCTTTCCACGTTACATTCCACTTTCGTGTCCACCTTCCAATCTACGTTCCATTACACATTCCATTCCATTCCACGTTCCATTCCATTCCATTTTACATTCCATTCCACTTTCCATTCCATTCCATTCCACATTCCATTTCACATTCCGTTCCATATTCCATTCTGCATTCCTTTTCGCACTCCATTCCACATTCAATTCCACATTCCATTCCGTTCCAATCCACATTCCTTTCCACAATCCATTCCACATTCCATTCCATTCCATTCCACCTTCGATTCCACATTCCATTCCATTCCGTTTCAAATTCCAGTCCATTCAATTCCACATTCCTTTCAACATTCTATTCCATATTCCATTCAACATCCCGTTCGACATTCCATTCCATTCCACTTCACATTCCATTCCGTTCCATTTCACATTCCTTTGCACATTCCATTCCACTTTTAATTCCACATTCCCTTCCATATTCGGTTCCAAATTCCATTCCACATTCCATTCCAAATTCCATTCCATTTCATTTCGCATTCCTTTGCATTCTATTCCAAGATACATTCCACGTTCCTCTCCAAGTTCCATTCCATGTCCCATTCCACTTTACTGTCCAAGTTCCATTCCTCGTTCCATTACATGTTCCATTCCACATTACAATCCATGTTCCATTCCACATTCCATTCCACATTCCAATCCACCGTCCTTTTCATTTGCCATTCCATTCCATTCCATTCCACATTCCATTCCATTCCATTCCACATTCCATTGCGCATACCATTCCACATTCCATTCCACATCCCTATCCCTTCCATTCCACTTTCCTTTTCATTCCATTCCATTCCACATTCATTATGAATTCCATTTCACATTCCATTCCACAATCCATTTCATTCCAATCCACGTTGCATTCCTTTCCATTCCACGTTCCATTCCATTCCACTTTCCATTCCATTTCATTCCACATTCCATTCCACAGTCCATTCCCCGTTCCATTCCATTCCATTCCATATTCAATACTATTCGGTTCCATTAAACATTGCATTCGATTCCATTCTGCTTTCAGTTTCATTCCATTCCACATTACATTCCATATTCCATTCCATTCCATTCCACATTCAATTCCATTCCATTCCATTCTGCATTCCTTTCTTTTCTGCATTCCAATCCACTACATTCCACCCCACATTCCATTCCCTTCAATTCCACATTCTATTCCACATTACATTCAACATTCCATTTCATTCCATTCCATGTTCCATTCCATTCCATTCCACATTCCATTCCATTCCATTCCACATCCCTTAACTTTGCATTCCACGTGCCATTCCACATTCCATTTCACATTCAATTCCAATTTACATTCCACATTCCATTCCACATTCCATTCCATGTTCCATTCTATTCTTTTCCACTTTCCACTCCACTTTCCATTCCACATTCCATTCCACATTCCATTCCACGTTCCATTCCATTCCATTCCACATTCCATTCCACTTTATATTACATTCCATTCCGCATTCCATTCCACGTTACAATATTTTGCATTCCACATTCCATTCCACATTGCATTCCACGTTCCATTCCATTCCATTCCACATTCCATTCCACATTATATTACATTCCATTCCGCATTCCATTCCACATTACATTATGTTGCATTCCACATTCCATTCCACATTCCATTCCACATTCCATTCCATTCAATTACACTTTCCATTCCACTTTATATTACATTCCATTCCACATTCCATTCAACATTCCATTCCACATTCCATTCCACTTTCCATTCCATTTCTGTCCACATTCCATTCCACATCACATTGCATTCCATTCCAGATTCTATTCCGCATTCTATTCCATTCCATTCCACATTCCATTCCATTGCACATTCCATTACACAATCCATTCCATTCCTCATTCCATTGCACGTTCCACTCCACATTCCATTCCACAATCCATTCCATTCCATTCCACCTTCCATTCCACATTCCATTCCAAACTCCTATTCACATTCCTTTCCACTTTCCATTCCACATTCCATTCCACGTTCCATTCCACGTTGCATTCCATTCCACGTTCCCTTGCATTGCATTCCGTTCCACATTCCATTCCATTTCATTCTATTCCATTGCATTCCATTCCACATTCCATTCCATTCCATTCCACAGTCCATTTCATATTCCATTCCCTATTCCATTCCATTCTATTCCATTCCACATTCCTTTTCACATTCCATTCCACATTCCATTCCATTCCTTTCCACATTCCATTCCACATTCCATTAAACGTTCCATTCCTCTCCATTCCGCTTTCCATTGCACGTTCCATTCCACGTCCTATTCCCTTCAATTCCACGATAAATTCCACGGTCAATTCCTTATATTTCACGTTCCATGCTACATTCCATTCCACATTCTATTCCACTTTCCATTGCATCCATTCAACATTCCATTCCACACTCCATTCCACATTCCATTCCACATTCCATTCTGTACCATTCCACATTCCATTCCATTCCATTCCACATTCCCTTCCAGATTCCATTCCACAGCCCATTCCACATCCCATTCCATTGCATTCCAGATTCCATTTCACCTTCCGTTCTACATTACATTGCACATTCAATTGCACACTCCATTCCACATTCCATTCCACATTTCATTCCATTCCATTCCACAAACCTTTCCAGATTCCATTCCACAACCCATTCCATTCCATTCCACATTCCATTCCATTCCATTCCATTCCACATCACATTCCACATTCCATTCCATTCCATTTCACATTCCATTCCGTTCAATTCCACATTCCATTCCACATTCCATTCCACAACCCATTGCATTCCATTCCACATTCCATTCCATTCCACATCCCATTACACATTCCATTCCACATTCATTTCCACATTCCATTCCACCGTCCATTACACATTCCATTCCATTCCATTCCACATTCCATTCCATTCCATTTCACATTCCATTCTGTTCCTTTCCACATTCCTTTCCACATTCCATTCCGCATTGCATTCCACATTCCATTCAACATTCCAATCCACACTCCATTAACCATTCCATTCCACAATCCATTCCGTACCATTCCACATACCTTTCCACATTCTATTCCAAATTCCATTCCGTTACATTCCACATTCCATTCCATTGCAATTTACATTCAATTCCGTTCCATCCCACATTCCTTTCCACATTACATTCCACATTCCATTCCTCATTCCGTTCCACATTCCATTCCCCATTCCATTCCATTCCATTCCACAGTCCATTTCATATTCCATTCCGTTCCATTCCACGTTCATTTCACATTCCATTCCATTCCATTCCATTCCACATTCCATTCCATTCCTTCAGACATTCCACTCCACAATCCATTAAACGTTCTATTCCTCTCCATTCCACTTTCCATTGCACATTCCATTCCACGTCCAATTCCATTCCATTCCACGTTCAATTCGACGGTCAATTCCTTACATTTCACTTTCCATGCTACATTCCATTCCACATTCTATTCCACCTTCCATTCCATCCATTCCACATTCCATTCCACATTCCATTCCGTTCCATTCCACATTCCGTTCCACATTCCAATCCATTCCATTCCAGATTCCATTCCACAATCCATTCCACATTCCATTCCATTCAATTCCACATTCCATTCCATTGCATTCCAGATTCCATTTCACATTCCGTTTCACATTACATTCCACATTCAATTGCACACTCCATTCCACATTTCATTCCGTTCCATTCCACATACCTTTCCAGATTCCATTCCACAACCCATTGCATTCCATTCCACATTCCATTCCATTCCATTCAATTCTACATCCCATTCCACATTCCATTTCACTTTCCATTCCGTTCAATTCCTCATTCCATTCCACATTCCATTCCATTCCATTCCACATTCCAATCCATTCCATTTCACATTCCATTCCTTTCCATTCCACATTCATTTCCACATTCCATTCCACCGTCCATTACACATTCCATTCCACATTCCATTCCACATTCCAATCTAGTCCTTTTCATGTTCCATTCCGTTCCATTCCACATTCCTTTCCACATTCCATCCAACATTGCTTTCCACATTCCGTTCCACATTCCATTCCACAGTCCTTTCCACATTCCATTCCATTTCATTTCATTCCACATTCCATTTCTTTCCATTCTACGTTACATGCCACGTACCTGTCCACGTTCTTTTCCAAGTTCCATTCCACGTTGCATTCCATTCCATTCCACGTTCCATTCCAGGTTCCTTTCCACATTCCAATTCACATTCCATTGTACATTCCATTCCATTCCATTCCACGTTCCATTCTGCATTCCATTGCACATTCCATTTCACATTCCATTCCACATTCCGCTCCACATTCAATTCCACATTCCATTCCACATTCCATTCCATTTCATTTCATTCCATTCCATATTCCATTATACCTTCCATTTCACATTGCATTCCACATTCCATTCCATTCCAATTCACATTGCACTCCTTTCGATTTCATGTTCCATTCCTTTCCACATTCCATTCCATTCCATTCCACATTCCTTTTCATTGCATTCCACGTTCCTTTCCACAATGCATTACAATCCACTCCATTCCACTTTCCATTCCATATTCCATTCCACATTCCATTCCCTGTTCCATTCCGTTCCATTCCACATTCCATAGTATTCCCTGCCATTCCACATTGCATTCCATTCCATTCCACATTCCATTCCATTCCTTTGCACATTCCATTCGACATTGCATTCCACATTCCATTCTATTCCATTCCACATTCCATTCCATTCCATTCCACACTCAATTCCATTCCATTCCACATTCCATTCAACATTCCATAACATTCCAGTCCACATTCCATTCCATTCCATTCCACATCCCATAAATTTCCATTCCACATTCCATTCCGCATTTCAGTCCACGTTCCATTCCTCGTTCCATTCCACGTTCCATTCCATTCCACATTCCATTGCATTCCATTCCTTTCCACATTCCATTCCACATTGCATTCCATTTCATTCTATACCATTGCATTCCATTCTATTACATGTTCCATTCCACATTCCATTCCACGTTCCATTCGATTACACATTCCATTGCATTCCATTCCATTCCACATTCCATTCCACATTGCATTCCATTTCATTCTATTCCACTGCATTCCATTCCACATTCCAATCCTTTCCTATCCTCTCCACATTCCATTCGATTCCATTCCACATTCTATTCTATTGTTTTCCAAATTCCAATCCATTTCGTTGCACATTCCATTCCATTCCACATTCCACACAATTACATTGCATTCCACATTGCATTCCTTTCCATTACACATTCCATTCCTTTCCATTCCACGATCCATTCCATTCCATTTCACAATCTATTCCTTTCCATTCCATCTTCCATTCCACGGTCCATTCCACATTACCTTGCATTACATTCTATTCCATTGCACTCCATTCCAAGTTCCATTGCATTCCATTCCGTTCCACATTCCATTCCACATTCCATTCCATACCATTCCACATTCCATTCCACATTCCATTGCATTCCTGTCAACATTCCATTCCACATTCCATTGCACATTCCATTCCACATTCCATTCCATAATCCATTCCTTTCCACATTCCATTCCATTCCATTCCAAATTCCATTCCACATTCCATTCCATTGCATTCAACATTGCATTACATTAAATCTGACTTTCCATTCCACGTTTCCTTCCATTACATTCCACATTCCATTCCATTCCGTTCCACATTCCATTCCACATTCCATTTCATTCCATTCCACATGCCATTCCATTCCACTGCACATTCCATTCCACATTCTTTTCCACATTCCATTCCATTCCATTCAACATTCCATTCCATTCCCCATTTCATTCCACGTTCCATTCCATGTTCCATTGCACGATCCTTTCCACGTTCCGTTCCATGTTCCATTCAACGTTCCATTGCATTCCTTTCCACATTCCACTGCACATTCCAATCCATTCCTTTCCACATTCCATTCCACAGTCCATTTCACATTCCATTCCACATTCCAATCCATTCCATTCCACATTCCATTCTAATTTCCATTCCATGTTCCATTCCATTCCATTCCATGATCCATTTCTTTCCATTCCACTTTCCATTCCACATTCCCTTCCACATTCCCTTTCACATTGCATTCAACATTCCATTTCACTTTCCATTCCATTCCACTCCATTTCATTACACATTCCATTCCATTCTAATTCACATTCCATTCCATTCCACTCAACGTTCCATTCCGTTCCACATTCCATTCCATTCGGTTCCACTTTCCATTCCATTCTATTCCTCATTCCATTCCATTACATTCCACATTCCCTTCCACATTTCTTTCCATTCCATCCCATTCCACATTCCATTCCATTCCATTCCGTTGCACATTACATTCCATTTGATGCCACATTACATTCCACATTCCATTCCACATTCCATTCCACGTTCCAATCCAATCCATTCCACATTACTTTCCACATTGTAGTCCACATTGCATTCCACTCTCCATTCCATTCCATTCCACTCCACATTCTATTCCATTCCATTCAATTTCACATTTCATTACATTACATTGTATTTCACATTCCATTCCATTCCATTCCGCATTAAATTCCATTGCATTCCCTTCTGTTCCACATTCCATTCCATTCCACTCTATTCCACAATCCGTTCCATTCCATTCCAAATTCCATTCAACTACATTCCACGTTCCATTCCACATTATATTCCACATTCTATTCCACGTTCCATTCTTCTTTCCATTCCACTTTCCATTCCATTCCGTCACACATTCCATTACATGTTCCATTCCGTGCCATTCAACATTCCATTCCACATTCCTTTCCTTTCCATTGCACATTCTATTCCACATTCCATTCCGGATTCCTTTCCACATTCCCTTCCACATTCCATTCCATTCCATTCCACTTTCCATTAATCATTCCATTCCCCATTCCATTCCACTTTCTATTCCACATTCCGTTACACATAGGAATCCATGTTACATTCCATTCCATTCCACTTTCCATTTAACGATCCATTGCATATTCCATTCCACGTTCCATTCCATTCAATTCCATGTTCCATTCCGCGTTCCATTCCATTCCATTCCAATTTACTTTCCACATTCTATTGCACATTCTACTCCACGTTCCATTCTACGTGCCATTCCACGTTCCATTCCACATTCCATTCTACATACCATTACATTCCATTCCACATTCCATTCAATTACTTTCCACGTTGCATTCCATGTTAAATTCCACATTACATTCCATTCCCTTACACATTCCATTCCATTCAAATCCATTCCACATTCCATTCCCTTCCATTCCGCGTTCCATTCCATTTCATTGCACGTTCCATTCCATTCCATTCCACATTCCATTCCATATTCCATTCCACATTCCATTCCGCATTGCAGTCTCTTCCATTCCACACTCCATTCCATTCCATTCCACTTTCAATTCCATTCCATTCCACGTTCCATTGCATTCCATTCCACTTTCCATTCCACGTTCCATTCCACACTCCATTCCGCATTCCGTTCCCTTCCATTCTACAGTTCATTCCATTGCATTACCCATTCCATTCCACGTTCCATTCCACGTTCCATTGCACGTTCTATTCCACGTTGCATTCCACGTTCCAGTCCCCGTTCCATTCCATTACATTCCATAGTCCATTCCATTCCAGTTTTCATACCATGTGATTCGATTCCATTCCAAATTCCATTCCATTCAATTCCACATTCCATTCCACATTCCATTCCATTCCTTTCCACGTTCCATTCCATTGCATCCCACATTCCATTCCGTTCCATTCCACTTTCCTTTCCATTCCATTCCATGTTCTATTTCATTCTATTCCACAATCCATTTCACACTCCATTTCACATTTCATTTCACATTCCATTCCACAGTCTATTTCACTTTCCATTCCACATTCCATTCCGCATTACATTTCTCTTTGAATTGCACATTTCATTTCACATTCTACATTCAATTCCATTCAATTTCACGTTCCATTGCATTTCACATTCCATTGCATTCCATTCCACATTGCATTCCATTACATTCCACATTCCATTCAATTCAATTCTGCATTCCATTCCACATTCCATTCCATATTGCATTCCATTCCATTCCACATTCCTTTCCATTGCATTCCTCATTCCATTCCATTCCATTGATTCAATTCCACATTCCCTTCCACATTCAATGCCATTCTACTCCACATTCCATTCCTTTCCACTTTACATTCTATTCCAGTCCACATTACATTCCTTTACACATTTCATTCCACGTGCCATTCCATTCTATTAAACATTCCATTCGGCATTGCATCCCTTTCCATTCCATATTCCATTCCACATTGCTTTACATTAGGTTCCACATTCCATTCCATGCCATTCCATTCCATTCCATTCCAAATGCCATTCCGTTCCATTGAATTCCACATTCCATTCCATTCCTGTCCACATTCCATTCCTTTCCATTCCACATTCCATTCCACATTCCAATCCATTCCACGTTCCATGCCACATTCCACCCCAATTTCAATTCCATTGCATTCCACATACCATTGCACAATCCAATGGTCATTCCATTCCATTTCATTGCACATTCCATTCCACTTTCCATTCCATTCCATTCCATTCCACATTAAATTCCATTCCATTCAATTCCATTCCACATTCCATTCCATTCCATTCCATTCCACGTTATATTGTACTCCACGTTCCTTTCCACATTCCACTCCACATTCCATTCCAATAGCTCCTACATTCCATTCAACATTGCATTCCATTCCGTTCCACATTCCATTCCATTCCGTTACACATTGCATTGCAATGACTTCTACATACCATTCCACATTCCATTTCATTCCGTTCCACATTTTATTTCTTTCCGTTCCACATTCCATTCCAGGTTCCATTACATTACATTCCATTCCACATTAAATTCCATTCCATTCCTTTCCACATTCCATTCCCCACTCCATCCCATTTCATTCCACATTCCATTCCATATTTCCTTCCATCCATTCCACATACCATTCCACATTCTATTCCATTCCACATTCCATTACATTCCTTTCCACATTCCATTCTTTTCAGTTCAATAGTCCATTCCATTCCATTCCAGTCCACATTCCATTCCATTCCATTCCATTCCTGATTCCATTTCACATTCCATGCAATTCCATTCCACATTCCATTCCACATTCCATTCCACATTGCATCCCATTCGATTCCATATTCCATTCCACATTCCATTCCATTCCATTCCGTATTTCATTCCATTCCATTCCAAATTATATTCCATTCCATTCCATTTCACATTCCATTCTATTCCACATTCCATTCCATTCCATTGCACATTCCATTCCTTTCCAGATTGCAATCAATTCCATTCCATTCAACATTCCATTCCATTCCATTCCAAATTCCATTCCATTCCATTTCAATTTCCATTCCATTCCTTTCCATTCCATTTCACATTCCATTCCATTCCACATTGCATTCTATTCCATTCCATTCCTTTCCACTTTCCATACCATTCCATTCCATTCCACATTCCATTACACATTCCATTACATTCCATTCCACATTCCATTCCCTTCCATTCCACGTTCGATTCCTTTCCATTCCACATTCCATTCCACGTTGCATTCCACGTTCCATTCCCCTTTCCATTGCATTCCATTCCATTCCATCCCATTCCACTCCATTCCGGATTCCTTTCCACATTATATTCAACATTACTTTCCATTCTATTGGACACTGCATTCCATTCCATTCCACATTCGATTACATTCCATTCCACGTTCCATTCCACCTTACATTCCACATTCCATTACACGTTCCACTCCACGTTCCTTTCCATTCCCTTCCACGTTCCTTCCCACTTTCGATTCCAAGTTCCATTCCATTCCATTACATGTTCCATTCCAGTTTTCCTTCCATAACATTCCACATTCCGTTCCATTCCATTCCATTCCATTCTACATTCCATTCCATGGTCCATTACATTCCATTCCACATCCTTTCCATTCCATTCCACATTCCTTTGCATTCCATTCCACATTCAATTCCACATTCCATTACCTTCCATTCCACATTCACTTCCATTTCATTCCTCATTTCCTTCCACTTTCCATTCCACGTTGCATTTCACTTTCCATTCCACTCCATTCCTTTCCATTCCCTTCCAGATTCCATTCCTTTCCATTCCACATTCTATTCCACATTCCATTCCATTCCGTTTCACCTTCTATTCCGGATTGCATTCCATTCCATTCCATTCCACTTTCCATTCCACTCCATTCCACGTTACATTCCACGTTCCATTCCACGTTCCTTTCCACGTTCCATTCCACGTTCCATTCCACGTTCCATTCCATTCCATTCCACGTTCCATTCCACCTTTCATTCGTTTCCATTCCATCTTCCATTCCACGTTCCATTCCACCTTCCATTCCATTCGATTCCACTTTCCAATCCACCTTCCATTCCACTTTCCATTGCACATTCCTTTCCACTTTCCATTTCACATTCCATTCCAGGATCCATTCCACTTTCCCTTCCACGTTCCGTTGTGCGTTCTATTCCGTACCATTGCAAGTTCCATTCCACATTCCATTAAATTCCATTCCGTATTCCATACCATTCTATTCCAAACCATTCCACATTCCATTCCATTCCATATTGGATTCCACTTTCGATTCCTTTCCTCTTTCCTTTCCATTCCATTCCACATTCCATTCCATTCCATTCCATTCCACTTTCCATTCCATTCCATTCCACCTTCCATTCCACGTTCTATTCCATTCCATTCCACGTTCCATTCCACCTTCCATTCCAGGTTCCATTCCACCTTCCACTCCGCGTTCCATTCCAACTTGCATTCCATTCCATTCCACGTTCCAATCCACCTTCCATTCCAATTTCCATTGCATTCAATTCCTGTCCAGTCCACATTCAAATCCATGCCATTCCACATTCCATTACATTACTATCCACGTTCCATTCTATTTCATTCCACGTTCCACTTTGCTTCACTACACGTTCCATTTCATTCCATTTCAAAATCCATTCCGCATTAAATCATACATTCCATTCCATTCCATTACATTACATTCCATATTCCATTCCATTCCAATGCACATTCCGTTCCATTCCATTCCACTTTCCATTCATTTCTACATTCCTTTCCATTCCATTCCATTCCATTCCACATTCCAAAACATTCCATTCCACGTTATATTCCACCTTCCGTTCCATTCCATTCTATTCCACATTCCATTCCATTCCATTCTGTTCCACTTTCCATTGCATTCCACCACACATTCCATTCCATTCCATTCCACATTCTATTCCACATTCCTTTCCACGTTCCATTCGACGATCCATTGTATTCCATTCCACATTCCATTCCATTCCTTTCCACAATCCTTTCCATATTCCATTCCATTCCATTCGACCTTCCTTTCCATTCCATTACACATTCCATTCCACATTCCATTCCATTGCATTCCACATTCCATTCCACCTTCCATTACACAATCCATTCCATGTTCCACTCCAAGTTCCATTCCATTCTATTCCACGTTACGTTCCACGTTGGATTCCATTCCATTCCACTTTCCATTGCTTTCCTTTCCACGTTCCATTCCATATTCCATTGCATAATTCCATTCCATTCCATTCCACATTCTCTTCCACGTTCCCTTCCACATTCTATTCCATTCAATTCCACATTCCATTCCACATTCCAATCCTTTGCATTCCACATTCCATTCCACATTCCATTACTTTCCTTTCCACATTCCATTCCATTCCAAACCACGTTCCATTCCATTCCACGTTCCATTTCATTCCATTCCATGTTCCGTTTTATTCTGTTTCACATTCCATTCCATATTCCATTTCACATTCCACTCCATTCCATTCCATTGCATTCCACATTAAATTCCATTCCATTCCACGAATCATTCCATTCCACATTCCATTCCATCCCATTTCACATTCCATTCCATTATATTACACGTTCCATTCCACCTTCCATTAGGTGTTACATTCCTCTTTCCGTTCCATTCCATTCCATATTCCATTCCACGTTCCACTGCAGATTCCATTTCACATTCCATTCCACATTCCATTCCACATTCCACTCTATTACATTCCATTCCTTTCCACATTCCTTTCCATTCCATTACGTTTCATTCCAAATTCCATTCCCTACCATTCTGTATTCCATTCCATTCCATTCCATTCCTCATTCCATTCAATTCCATTCCAGTTTCCTTTCCATTCCATTGCATTCCCTTACACATTCTATAAATTTCCATTCCATTCTGCATTCCATTCCTTTCCTTTCCACATTCCATTCCATGTTCCATTCTACATTCCATTCCCTTCCATTCTAAATTCCATTGGATTCCATTCCACATTCCATTCCTCTTTCCATTCAACTTTCCATTCCAAGTTCCATTCCATTCTATTCCACATTCCTGACCATTCCATTCCCTTCCATTCCACATTGCATTGGATTCCATTCCACATTCCATTCCATATTCCATTCCATGTTCCATTCCCCATTCCATTACACGTTCAATTCCATTTCATTCCACGTTCCACTCCACGTTCCCTTCCACGTACCATTCCATTCCATTCCACTTTACATTCCATATTCCATTCAATAGTATTCCAGATTCCATTCCATTGCATTCCACATTCCATTCCTTTACATTCCACGTTCCATTCCACGTTCCATTAGATTACATTCCACATTCCATTCCACAATCCCTTCCACAATCCATTCCATTCCATTCTGCAAACCATTCCACATTCCGTTCCATTCCACTCCACATTCCATACCATGTTCCATTCCATTCCATTCCACATTCCATTCAGTTACTTTCCACATTCCATTCCATATTCCTTTCCACGTTCCATTCCACGTTCCACTCCACGTTCCATTCCAAGTTCCTTTCCACGTTCCATTCCATTCCATTCCACGTTCCATTCCATTGCATTCCACGTTTCATTTCATTCCATTTCACTTTCCATTCCACACTCCATTTCATATTCCATTCCACCTTCCATTCCATTCCATTCCACTCTATTCCATTCCACATTCTGTTCCATTCCATTCCAATTTCCATTCCGTTCAATTCCACATTCCTGTCCTCAGTATATTTCTCGTTCCATTCCACGTTGCATTCCACGTTCCATTCCACGTTCCATTCCATTCAATTCCACGTTACATTCCACAGTCCATTCCATTCTATTCCACTTTCCTTTGCACATTCCACTCCACATTCCATTCCATATTGCATTCTGTTCCATTCCACATTCCGTTCCACATTCCATTCCATTCCATTACATTCCATTCCACGTCCCATTTCACTTTACATTCCATTCCATTCCATTCCACGTCCCATTTCACTTTACATTCCATTCCATTCCATGTTCCATTCCACATTCCATTGCCCATTCCATTCCACGTTCCATTCCATGTTCCATTCCACGTTTCATTCCATTCCGTTCTACTTTCCATTCCACGTTCCTCTCCATTCAATTCCACTTTCCATTCCATTGCATTCCACATTTCATTCCACATTCCATTCCATTGCATTCCACATTCCATTCCACATTCCATTCCATTCCACATTAATTTTGACATTCCATTACGTTCCATTCCACATTCCATTCCATTGCATTCCACATTCCATTCCACCTTCCATTCCATTCCATTCCATTCCACATTCCATTCCACATTCCATTCCATTGCATTCCACATTCCATTTTACATTCCATTCCATTGCATTCCACATTGCATTCCACATTCCATTCCATTCCATTCCATTCCACTTTCCATTCCAAATTCACTTCCACATTCCTTTCCATTATGTTCCACATTCCATTTCACATTCTATTCCATTCCATTTCACATAACATTCCACATTCTCTTCCACGTTAAATTCCAGTCCATTCCACATTGCATTACACGTTCCATTGCATGCCATTCCACTTTCCATTCCACGTTCCATTCCGCATTCCATTCCTTTCCTTTCCATTCCATTCCAGATTCCATTCGACATTACACTCAATTCCATTCCACATCCCATTCCACATTAAATTCTACATTCCCTTCCACATTCCATTCCATTCCATTCCAAATTCCATTCCACATTCCATTCTCTTCCATTCTACATTGCATTCCACATTCTATTCCACATTGCATTCCTCATTCCACTCCATTCCATTCCACATTCCATTCCTCATTCCAATCCATTCCATTGCACTTTCCATTCCACATTCGATTACATTCTTTTCCAGATTACATTCAATTCCATTCCACATTCCTTTCCACGTTCTATTCCATTCCATAAATAAAATGGAATAGGGAAAGGAATGGAATGAAATATGGAATGGAATGGAATGTGTAATGGAATGTGGAATGGAATGAGGAATGGAATGTGGAAAGGAATGGAATGGAAAGTGAAACGGAATGGAAGGGAATAGAATGTGGAATGGAATGTGGAATGGAACGTTGAATGGAATAGAATGGAATGAGGAATGGAATGGAATGGAATGTGGAAATGAACAAGGAATGTAATGGAATAGAATGTGGAATGGAATGGAATGGAATGTGGAATGGAACACAATGGAATGTTTAAAGGGATGGAATGGAATGTCGAATGGAATGGAAAGTGGAATGGAAGTTGGAGTGGAAAGTGGAATGGAAAGGGATGTAAAGTGGAATGGAAGGTGGAGACGAAAGTGGAATGGAATGGAATGCAATGTGGAATGAAATGTGGAATGAAATGTGAAATGGAATGGAATATGGAATGGAATGGAATGGAGTGGAATGTCGAGTGGAATGGAAAGGAATTTGAAATGGAATGGAATGGAATGTGGAATGGTATGGAATGTGGAATGGAATGGAATATGTAATGGAATGTGGAATGGAATGGAATGGAACAATGAATGGAATGTTGAATGGAACTTGGTATGGAACATGGAACGGAACGTGGAATGGAATGTGGAATGGAATGGAATGGAATGTTGAAAGTAATGTGGAATGGAATAGAAGGGAATGTAATGGAATGTGGAACGGAATGGAATGAAACGTGGAATGGAATGGAATCTGAAATGGAAAGAGGAAAGGAACGTGGAATGGAATGTGGATTGGAACGTGGAATGGAACATGGAATGGAATGTGGAAAGCAATGTCGAATGAAATGAGAAATGGAATTTAAAGGAAAGGGGAATGGAAAGGAATGGAATGTGTAATGCAATGTAATGGAATGTGGAACGGAATGGGGCATGGAATGGTATCGAATGTGGAATGGAATGGAATGGAATGGAACGGAATGTGGAATGGAATGGAAATTAATGTGCAATGGAAAGGAAAGTGTAATGTAATGGAATGGAATGTGGAATGGAATGGAACGGAACATGGAATGGAATGGAATGGAATGAAATGTGGAATGGAATGGAAAGTAATGTGGAATGGAATGTGGAATGGAAAGTGGAATGGAATGGAATGTGAAAAGGAATTGAATGGATTGGAATGGTAATTGGAATGGAATGGTATGGAATGTGGAATGGAATGGAATGGAATGTGGAATGGAATGGAATGGAATGTGGAATGGAAGAGAAAGTGGAATGGAATGGAATGTGGAATGGAATGGAATGGAATGTGGAATGGAATGGAATGGAATGGAATGTAGAATGTAATGGAATGGCATGCGGAATGTAATGTGGAATAGAATGGAATGGAATGTTGAATGAAACGTGCAATGAAAAGTGGAATGGATCATGGAATGGAATGGAATGTGGAATGGAATGTGAAATGTAATGTTGAATGGAATGGAAAATGAAATGGATTGTGGAATGGAATGGAATGGAATGTCGAAAGGAATGGAGTGGAATGTGGAAAGGAATGGAAAGGAATGTGTAGTGGAATGGATTTAAATTTGGAATGGAATGCAATGGATTCGAATGTGGAATGGAGTGTGGAATGGAATGGAATGGAAAGTGCAATGGAAAGTGGAGTGGAGTGGAAAGGAATGTGGAATGAAATGGAATGGAATGTGGAATGAAACGTGGAAAGGAATGAAATGAAAAGTGGAATTGAATGGAATGGAATGTGGAACAGAACATGGAATGAAATAGAATGGAATGTTCAATGGAAATTTTAATGGGGTGGAATGTGGAATGGAATGTGAAAAGGAACGTGGAATGGAATGGAATGGAATGTGGAATGGAAAGTGGAATGCAACGTGGAATGGAATGGAATGTGGAATGGATCATGGAATGGAATTGAATGTGGAATGGATTGTGGAATGGAATGGAATGTGGAATGCATTGTGGAATGGAATAGAATGGAAAGAAATGTGGAATGGGATGTGGAAAGGACTGGAATGGACTGCAGAAGGAAATGTGGAATGCAAAGGAATGGAATGTGGAATAGAAGGTGGAATGGAATGGCATGGAATGGAATGCAATGTGGTATTGAATTGAAAGGAATGGAATGGAAATTAAAGTAGAATGGAATGGAATGGAATGTGGATTGGAATGGAATGCTACGTTGAATGCAAAGTGGAATGGAATGGAAAGGAATGTGGAATGGAATCTGGAATGGAATGGAATTGAATGTGAAATGGAAAGTGGAATGGAATGAAATAGAACCAGGAATTGAATGCAATGGAATGTGGTATGGAATGGGAAGGAATGTGTAATCGGTTGCGGAATTGAAAGTGAAATGGAATGGAATGTGTAATGGAATGGAATGGAATGCAGAAAGGAATGGAATGGAATGTGGAATGGAATGTAATGGAGTGGTATGTGGAATGGAATGCAATGGAATGTGTAATGAAATGTAATGGAATGTGGAACGGAATTTGGAATGCAATGGAATGGAATATGGAAAGGAATGGAATGGAATGGAACGTGGAATGGAATGGAATGGAATGCGCAAAGGAATGTGGAAATAAACGGAATGGATTGAGGAATGGAAAGGAATGGAACGTGGAAAGGAACGTGGAATGGAATGTGGAATGGAATGTAATGGAAAGGAATGTGGAATGGAAAGGAAAACGAAATGGAATGCAATGCAATGGAATGGAATTTGAAGTCAAATGGAATGTAATTTGTAATGGAATGGAATAGAATGTGGAATGGAATGTGGAATGGAATGGAATGTGAAATTGAATTTTGAATGAAATGGAATGGAATGGAATATGGAATGGAATATGAAATGGAATGCAAAGAAACATGGAATGGAACGTGGATTGGAATGTGGAAAGGAACGTGGAATGGAACGTGGAAAGGAACGTGGAATGTAACTTGGAACGAAAGGTGGAAAGGATCGTGGAATAAAATGGATGGGAAACTGTAATGGAACGTGTAATGGAACGTGGAGTGCAACATGGAATGGAACTTGGAATGGAACGTGTGATGGAACATGGAATGGAATGTGGAAATGAATGTGGAATGAAACGGAATGGAATGCGGAATGGGATGTAACGGAATGTGGAATGGAAGTGAACGGAATGTGGAATGGAATGGAATGGAATGTGGAATGGAATTGAATGGAATGTGGAGTGGCAGGGAATGGAATCTGAAATGGATTGGAATGGAATTTGGAATGGAATGGAATGGGATGTAATCGAATGTGCAATGGAATGGAATTGGGAATGGAATGGAATGGAATGGAATGAGGAATTAGAAAGGACTGGAATGGGGAATGGAATAGAAAGGAATGAGGAATGGAATGCAATGGAATGTGGAATGGAATGGAATTGATTTTTATGGAATGTGGAATTGAATGGAATATAATGTGGAATGGAATGGAACGGAATCTGCAATGGAATATTAAATGGAATGGAATGAAATGTGGAATGGAACATGGTATGGAAATTGGAATTGAATGTGGAAAGGAATGTGGAATGGTATGGAATGGAATGTTGAATGTAATGTGGAATGGAATGGAAGGGAATGTAATGGAATGTGGTACGGAAAGGAATGGAGTGAAATAAAGAATGTAATGTGGAATGGAATGGAAGGGAATGTAATGGAATGTGGAACAGAATGGAATGGAACGTGGAATGAAATGGAATGTGGAATGGAAAGTGGAATGGAACGTAGAATGGAACTTGGATTGGAACGTGGAATTGAACATGAAACGGAATGTGGAAAGGAATGTGGAATGGAATGAGGAATGGAATTTAATGGAATGTGGAATGGAATGCAATGGATTGTGTAATGCAATATAATGGAATGTGGAACGGAATGTGGAATGGAATGGAACGGAATGTGGAATGAAATGGAATGAAATGTGGAATGGAATGGAATGGAACATGGAAGGGAACATGGGATGTTATATGGAATTGAATGCAATGGAAAGGAAAGTGGAATGGAATGGAATGGAAAGTGAAATGGGATGGAATGCAATATAATGGAATGTGAAATCAATTGCAATGTAATGTGGAATGGAATGGAACAGAATGTGGAATGGAATATGAAATGGAATTGAATGAAAGACGGAATGGAACATGAAAGGAAAGTGGAATGGAACGTGGAAGGGAACGTGGAGTGCAACGTGGAATGGACCTTGGAATGGAACGTGGAATGGAACGTGGAATGGAATGTGGAAAGGAATGTGGAATGGAATGGAATAGAATGCGGAATGGAATGGAATGGAATAGAATGTGGAATGGAATGGAATGGAATGTGGAATGGAATGGAATGGAATGTGGAATGGAATGGAATGGAATGGAATGTGGAATGGAATTGAATGGAATGTTGGGTGGAAGGGAATGGAAAGTGAAATGGATTGGAGTGGAATATGGAATGTAACGTGGAATGGAATGGAATGCAAAATGGAATGGAATGCAAAGGAATGGAAAGGAATCTGAAATGGAATGGACTGGAATGTGAAAAGGAAAGGAATGGAATATGGAATAGCATGTGGAATGGAAACAAATGCAATCTGGAATGGAATGGAATGGAATGGATTGGAATGTGAAATGGAATGGAATGGAATGTCGATTGCAAAGGAATGGAATGTGGAATGGAATGGAATGGAATGCGTAATGGAAAGTGGAATGGAATGCAATGAAAAGGAATGGAATATGTTATGGAATGATATGGAAAGTGAAATGGGATGGAATGGAATGGAATGCGGAATGGAAAGTGGAATGGAATGCAATGAAAAGGAATGGAATATGTTATGGAATGATATGGAAAGTGAAATGGAATGGAATGGAAAGGAATGGAATGGAATGAAATTGGATACAATGGAATGTGCAATGGAATGAAATGTGGAATGGAATGAAATGGAATGAAATGTGGAATTGAAAGGACAAGAACGGGGAATGGAATGGAATGGAATGAGGAATGGAATGGAATGCAACGTGGAACGGAATGGAATGGAATGGAAAGGAATTTGAAATGAAATGGAATGGAATGTTGATTGAAATGGAATGGAATGTGGAATGGAATGGAATGGAATGTGAAATATAATGCGGGGTGGAATGGAACGGAAAGTGAAATGGAATATGAAGTGGAATGGAATGAAATGTGGAATGGAACGTTGAATGGAAGGCGGAACGGAAATTTGAATGGAACATGGATAGGAATGGAATTCAAACTGGAATGGAATGGAATGGAATGCGAAACCCAATGTGGAATGAAATGTCATGGAATAAGGAATGGAATGGAATGCAGTGTTGAATGGAATGGAATGGAATATGGAATGGAATGTGAAATGGAATGGAATGGAATGTGGAATGGAATACGGAATGGAATGGAATGGAAAGTGAAATGGAATGTGTAATGTAAAGTAGAGTGAAACGTGGAATGGAACGTGGAATGAAATGCGGAGTAAAACATGGAATAGAACGTGGAATGGAAAGTGGAATGCAACGTGGAATGGAATGTTGCATATAATGTGGAATGGAATGGAATGGAATTTGGAAAGGAATGGAACGTGGAATGGAATGGAATGGAATGCGGAAAGGAAGGGAATGGAATTTGGGAAAGGAAGGGAATGCGGAATGCAATGGATGGGAATGTGGAATGGAATGTGGAATGCAATGAAATTTGACATGAAATGGAAAGTGGAATGGAACATGGAATGGAAAGTGGAAAGCAACGTGGAATGGAACATGGAATGGACTGTGGAATGGAATGGGGAATGGAATGGAATGGAAAGTGAAATGGAATGTGGAGTGGAATGGAATGGAATGTGGAATGGAATGGAATGTGGAATGAAATGTGGAGTGGAATGGAATGGAATGTGGAATGGAATGTGCAATGGAATGGAATGGAATGGAATGGAATGCGGAATGGAATGGAATGCATAATGGAATGGGAAATGGAATGGAATGGAATGTGGAATGGAATGCATTTGAAAGTGGAATGGAATGGAATGGAATATGAAATATAATGTGAAATGGATTTGAATGGAGTGCGGAATGGAAAGTGGAATTGAATGGAATGGAATTTGGAAAGGAATGTGGAATGGAATGTGGAATGCTATGTGGAATGGAATGGAAAGCAATATGGAATGGAATGTGGAATGGAATCTGGAATTGAATGGAATGCAATGTGGAATGGAATAGAATGGAATGTGCAATGGAATGGAATGGAATGTGGAATGGAATGTGGACTGGAATGGAATGGAATGTGAAATGGAACGGAATTTAATGTGGAATGGAATGGAATGCAAAGGATGTGGAATGGAATGGAATGCAATGTGGAAATGTATGTGGAATGGAATGCTGTGGAATGTGGAATGGAATGTGGAATGGAATTAAATGGAATTTGGATGGAAAGTGGACTGTATTGGAATGGAAATGAACGGAATGTCGAATGGAACTGAATCTATTGTACAATGGAATGTGAAATGGAATGGAAAGGAATGTGGAGTGAAATGCTGTATGGAATGGAATGGCATGTGTTATGCAATGGAATGGAATGTGGAATGGAATGAAATTGAATGAAATGTGGAATGGAATGTAATGGAATTTGGAATGTAATGTGGAATGGAATGTGGAATGTAATGGAAAAGAATGTGGAATGGAAAGGAATGCAATGTCAAGTGTAATGGAATGGAATGGAATGTGGAATGGAATGTGGAATGGAATGGAATGGAATGTGAAAAGGAATTGAATGGAATGTGGAATGGAAAGGAATGGAATGTGAAAAGGTATGGAATGGATTGTGGAATGGAATTTAATGGAATTTGGAATGCAATGTGTAATGGAATGTGGAATGGAATGGAATGGATTGGAATGTGGAATGGAATAGAATGCAATGGAATGGAATTCAATGTGGAATGGAAAGGAATGGAGTGTGGAATGGAAATTGCAATGGAATGGAATTGAATGTGAAATGGAATGGAATGGAATTTGGAATGGAATGGAATGGAATTTGGAATTGAATGGAATGGAATGTGGAATGGAATGAAATGGAATGTGGAATGGAATTGAATGGAATGTGGAATGGAGTGTGGAATTGAATGGAATGGAATGTGGAATGGAATGGATAGGAATTTGGAATTTAATGTGGAATGATAAGAAATGGAATGTATAATGCAATGTAGAATGGAACGGAATGGAACGTGGAATGGAACGTGGAATGGAAAGTGGAATGGAATGTGGAAAGAAATGTGGAATGGAATGGAATGGAATTTGGAATGGAATGGAATGGAATGTGGAAAGGAGTGGAATGGCAAGTGGAAGGGAATGGAATGGAATGTGGAATGAAATGGAATGGAACGTGGAATGGAACATGGAATGGAACATGGAATGGAATGTGGAATGGAATGGAATGAAATATGGAATGGAATGAAATCGAATGTAATGTGGAATGGACTGGAATGGAATGTGGAATGGAATTGAATGGAATGGAATGGAATTTAAATGGAATGGATGGGAATTTGAAATGGAATGGAATGGAATCTGGAATGGAATGCAATGTAACGTGCAATGGAATGGAATGAAGTGGAAAGTGGAATGGAATGCATTGGAATGTGGAATGGAATTTGGAATGGAATGTGGAATGCAATGTGGAATGGAATGCATTGCAATGTGGAATGGAATGGAATGGAAGGTAGAATGTAATGGAGTGGGATGTGGAATGGAATGTGGAATGGAAAGGAGTGGAATGTGGAAAGGAATGGAATGGAATGCGCAATGGAATGTGGAATGCAATGGAATGGAATGTGGAATGGAATGTGTAATTGAATGGAATGCAACATGTAATGGAATGTGGAAAGGAATAGAATGGAAATAAGAATGGAACGTGGAGTAGAAAGTGGAATGGAATGTGAAATGGAGTGTAACGCAATGTGGAATGGAATGTGGAATGAAATGGAATGGAACGTGGAATGCAAAGTGGAATGGAACGTGGAATGGAATGCGGAATGGAAAGTGGAAATGAATGGAATGGGACATGGAATTAAAAGTGTAATGGAACGTGGAAATGAACGTGGAATAGTACCTGGAATGGAACGTCGAATGGAATGTGGAAAGAAATGTGGAATGGAATGGAAAGGAATGTGGAATGAAATGTGGAATGGAAAGTGGAATGGAACGTGGAATGGAATGTGGAATGGAACGTGGAATGGAATGGAATGGAACGTGGCATGGAAAGGGGAATGTAATGGAATGGAATGTGTAATTGAATGTGGAATGGAAAGGAATGTGGAATGCAATGTGGAATGGAATGGAATGGAAGGGAATGGAATGTGGAATGGAATGGAATAGTACTTGGAATGTAACGTGGAATGGAACATGTATTGAAATATAGTATGGCATGGAATGAAAAGTGGAATGGAATGGAATGGAATGCAATGTGGAATGGAATGGAATGGAATGGAATGTGGAATGAAATTGAATGAAATGGAATGGAATGTCAAATGGAATGGAATGAAATGGAATTTGGAATGGAATGGAAATTGCAATGGAATGGAATGAAGTGGAAGGTGGAATGGAATGGAATGTGGAATGGAATTTGGAATGGAATGTGGAATGAAATGTAGAATGGTATGCAGTGGAATGTGGAATGTAATGGAAGGGAATGTGGAATGGAATGAAGTGGAATATGGAATGAAATTTGGAATGGAAAGGAGTGCAAAGTGGAATGGAATGGAGTGGAGTGTGGAATGGAATGTGCAATGCAATGGAATGTCATGTGGAATGGAATGCATAAAGGAATGGAATGGAACGTGGAATGTAATGTGGAAAGGAATGGAATGGAACTCTGAATGGAACGTGGAATTGAATGTGGAATGCAATGTGGAATGGAGTGTAATGCAATGTGGAATGCAATATGGAATGGAATGGAATGGAATGGAACGTGGAATGCAAATCGGAGTGGAAAGTGGAATGGAATGTGTAAAGTAAATTTGAATGGAATGGAATGGAACGCGGAGACAGAAAGGAATGTGGAAAGGAATGTAGAATAGAATGGAGTGGAATGGAATGGAATGTGGAATGGAATGGAATGAAATGGAATGGAATGGAAAGGGGAAATGGAATGTAATGGAATGTGAAATGGAATGTAGTGGAATGTGGAATGGAATGTGGGATAGAAAGGAAAGTGGAATGGAATGTGGAATAGAATGGAATGGAATTGAATGCGGAATGGAATGGAACAGAATGCGGAATGTAATGGAATGGAATGGAGAATGGAATGTAATGGAAGGTGGAATGGAATGCAATTGAACGTGGAATGCAATGCAATAGAATGTGAAAGGTAATGTGAAATGTATATGAATGGAATGCGGAATGAAAAGTGGAATGCAATGGAATAGAATTTGGAAGGGAATGCGGAATAGACTGTGGAATGGAATGTGGAATGGAATGGAATGCAATGTTGAATGGAATGTTGAACGGAATCTGCAATGCAATGGAATGCAAGGTGCAATGGAATTGAATAGAAAGTGCAATGGAATGGAATGAAATGTGAAAAGAATGTGGAATGGAATGGAAAGGAATGGAATGGAATGTGTACTGGAATGGAAAGGAATGGAATGGAATGTGGAAAGTAATTGAATGGAAAGTAGAATGGGAAGTTGAATGGAATGGAATGGAATGTGGAATGGAATGTGGTATGGAATGGAATGGAATGTGGTATGGAATGGAATGGAATGTGGAATGGAATGGAATGTGGAAGGGAATGGAATGGAAAGCAGAATGGAATCTGGAATGGAATGTGGAAGGTAATGGACAGGAATGGAATGGAATGAAGGGAATGCGGAATGGAATGTGGAATGGAATGGAAAGGAATGCTTAATGGAATGGAATGCAATGTTAGCTGGAATGGAATGGAATGAGATGTGTAACGGTATGTGGAAAGGAATGGAATGGAATGTGAAAAGGAATGGAATGGAATGTGGAATGGAATGGAACTGAATGTGAAAATGTAAGGAATGGAATGTGAAATGGAATTCAATGGAATGTGGAAAGGAATGTGGAATGGAATATGGAATGGAATGCAATGCAATGGAATGTGGAATGGAATGGATTGCAAGCAATGGAATGGAATGTGGAATGAAATGGAATGGAATGTGTACGGGAATGGAAGGGAATGTGGAAAGAATTGAATGGAATGTAGAATCTAATGTGGAATTGAATGGGATGGAATGTGGAATGGAATGTCGTATGGAATGGAATGGAATGTGGTTTGGAATGGAATGGAATGTGTTATGGACTGGAATGGTATGTTGAATGGAATGGAATGGAATGGAATGTGGAATGGAATGTAACGGAACTTGGAATGGAAAGTGGAATATAATGTGGAATGTAATGGATTGGAATGCAATTAAGGGAATGCGGTATGGAATGCAAAGTAATGTGGAATGGAAAGGAATGCAATGTAATGTTTAATGGAATGGAATGGAATTTGGAAATGAATGTGGAACAGAACGGAATGGAATGTGAAAAAGAATGGAATGGAATGTGGATTGAAATATAATGAAATGTGAAAAAGAATGGAATGGAATGTGGAATGGAATGGAATGGAATGTGGAATGGAATGGGCAATGGAATGTGGAATGGAATGGACTGGAATGGAATTTGGAATGGAATGCAATGGAATGCAATGGAATGCAATGGAATGTGGAATGGAATGGAATGGAGTGTGGAATGGAAATTGGAATGTAATGGAATGGAACGTTAAATGGAATGGAATGGAATTTGGAAAGGACTGGAATGGAATGTTGTATGGAATGGAATGGAATATGGAATGGAATGTGGAATGGAATGGAATGGATCGTGGAATGGAGCATGGAATGGAATGTGGAATGTTACGGAATGGAAAGTGGTATGAAATGGAATGGAAAGTGGAATTGAATATGGAATGGAATGGAATGGAATGGAATGTGGAATGGAACGTGGAATGGAATGTGGAATGGAATGGAATGGAATGGAATATGGAGTGCAATCTGAAAAAGAATGAAGCGGAATGGTATATGGAATGGAAAGGAATGATATGTGGAATGGAAGGTGGAATGGAATGGAATGCAAAGTGAAATGGAATAGAATGGAATGGAATGATAAATGGAATGGAAAGGGGTGTGAAATTGAATGGAATGGATGCTTGAATGGAATGGAATGGAGTGGAAATTGGAACGGAATGGAATGGAAGATGGAATGCAATGCAAAAAGGAATAAAATGTGGAATGCAATTGGTTGGAATGGAATGGAATGGAAAGAATGGAATGGAATGGAATGCGGAATGGAATGTGGAATGAATTGGAAAGGAATGTGGAATGGAATGGAAAGGAATGGAATGCGGAATGGAATGGAATGTGGAATGGAATGTGGAATGGAATGGAATGGAATGTGGAATGGACTCTGGAAAGTAATGGAATGGAATGTGGAATGGAATGGAATGGCACTGAATGGAATGTGGAATGGAAAGGAATGGAATGAAATGCGGAATGGAATTCAATTGAATGTGGAACGGAATGGAATAAAATGTGGAATGGAAAGTGAAATGGAATTGAAAGGAATGTGGAATGGAATGTGGAATGGAATGGAATGGAATTTGGAATGGAATGTGGAATAGAATGCGGAATCGAATGTGGAAAGGAAAGGAAAGCAAAGTGGAATGGAATATAGAATGGAATGTGCAATGGAATGGAATCCAATGTGGAATGGTATGGAAACGAATGTGCAATTGAATGGAATGGAATGTGGAATGGAATGGAATGGAATGCAATGTGGAATGGAATTTGGAATTGAATGGAAAAGAATGTGGACTGGAATGGAATGAAGTGGAAGGTGGAATTGATTGGAATGGAAAGTGGAAAAGAAAGTGGAATGGAATGTGGAATGGAATGGAGTGGAATGTGGAATGCAATGGAATGGAAAGGAACGTGAAATGAAATGTGGAATGGAATGGAATGGTATGTGTAATGGAATGGAATGGATTGAGAAAAGGAATGGAATGGAATGTGGAATGGATTGGAATGCAATGTGAAAAGGAATGAAATGGAATGGAATGTGGAATGTGGAATGGAATGGAATGGATTGTGGAATGGAATGTAGAATGGAATGTGGACTGGAATGAAGTGGAATGTGGAATGGAATGTGCAATGGAATGGAGAGGAATGTGGAATGGAAAGTACTGGAATGTGGAATGGAAAGCGGAATGGAATGAAATGGAATGTGGAATGGAATGTGGAATGTAATGTAATGGAACGTGGAATGGAATATGGAATGGAATGTGGAATGGAATGGAAGGGAATGTGGAATGGAATGGAATGGTATTTGGAATGGAATGTGGAATTGAATGGAACGGAATGTGGACTGAAATGGAATGAAGCGCAAGGTGGAATGGATTGGAATGGAAAGTGTAGTGGAATGTGAAATGCAATGTGAAATGGACTGAGGAACGGAATGGAGTGAAATTTGGAATGGAATGGAAGGGAATGGAACGTGAAATGGAATGTGGAAAGGAATGGAAAGGAATGTGAATTGGAAAGGAATGCAATGTGAAAAGGGATGCAACGGAATGAGGAATGGAATGGAATGGAATGGAATGGAATGGAACGGAATGGAATGGAATGGAATCGAATGCAGAACGGAATAGAATGAAATGTGGAATGCAATGCAATTCAATGTGGAATGGAATGGAATGGAAAGTGGAATGTAAAGTGAAATGGAATTGAATATAATGGAGAATGGAATGTGCAATGTAATGGAATGGAATTTGGAATGTAACGTGGAACGTAATGCGGAATGGAATGTGAAATTGAATGTGGAAAGAATGGAATGCAATGTGGAATTGAAAGTAGAATGGAAAGTGCAATGGAAGGCAATGCAAAGTGAAATGGAATGAAATGGATTCTGCAATAGAATGCAATGGAATGTGGAATGAAATGGAATGGAATGTGGACTGGAATGGAAAGAAATGGAACGGAAAGTGTAATGGAATGGAATCAGGAGTGGAATTGAATGTAATGTGGAAGGGAATGGAATGGAATGCAAAATGGAATGTGGAATGGAATGGAGCAGAATGTGGAATGGAATGAGATATGGAATGGAATGTGAAGTGGAATGCAATGGAATGGATTGTGGAATGGATTGGAAAGAAATGGAATGGAATATGGAATGGAATTTAATGGAATGGAATGCGGAACGGAATAGAAAGGAATGGAATGTGCAATGCAATTGAATTTAATGGAATGGAATGGAATGGAATGGAATGGAATGCAATGGAATGGAATGGAATGGAGGGGAATGTGGAATGAAATTTGGAATGGATTTTAAAGCAGTGTTGAATGGAAAGAAAAGGAATGGAATGTGGAAAGGAATGGAATGGAATGTGGAATGGAATGGAAGGGAATGTGAAATGGAATCGCATGGAATGGAATGGAACGCAGAATGGAAAAGAATGGAAAGTGGAATGTAATAGAATGGAAAATGCATGGAATCGAATGGATTCTGGAATGGAATGTAATGGAAAGGAATGGAATGTGTAGTGGAAAGGCAGGAATTAGCAATGGAATGGAACAGTATGGAATGTTCAATGGATTGGAATGAGGAACAGAAAGGAATATGGAATGGAATGAAATGGAATGGAAAACAATGCAATGTGGAATGAAATGGACGGGATTGTGGAATGGAAGGTGGAATGCAATGGAATGGAAAGGAATGAAATGTGAAATGGAATGGAATATGTAATGGAATGGAATGGAAAGGAATGGAATGAGGAATGAAATGGACGGGAATGTGGAATGGAATGTGGAATGGAAAGGAATGGAAATGAAGGGAATATGGAATGAAACGGAAGGGAATTTCGAAGGGAATGTGTCATGGAATGAAATGGAATGTGGTATGGAATGTGGAACTCAAAGGAATGGAAGGTGTAATGGAATGAGAAATGGAATGCGTAATGGAACGTGGAATAGAATGTGGAATGGGATGGAATGGAATGTGGAATGGAATGGACTGGAATGTGGAATGTAATGGAATAGAACGGAGTGCAAAGTGGAACGGAATGGAATGGAATGTGGAATGGAATGTGGAATGGAATGGAATGGAATATTCAACGGAATGATGGATAGAAAGGAAGGGAATGGAAGGGAATCAGGAATGGAATGGAATGTAATGTGGCATGGAAGGGAAAGGAATGGAATGGAATTAGGAAAGGAATAAGGAATGGAATGGAAGGCAATGTGGAATGGAATGGAATGCAATATGGAATGGAATGTGGAATGGAAACAGTAATGCATGAAATGTGCAATGGAATGGAATGGAATGTGGAATGGAATATGGAATGGAATGGAATGGAATGCTGAATGGAATGGAATGAAATGTGGAATGGAATGGAATGGAATGGATTGTGGAATGCTATGTGGAATGGAATGGAATGTAGAATGGAATGTGGAATAGAATGGAATGTGGAATGGAATGGAAAGTGGGATGGAATGTGGAATGGAATGGAATGGAATGGAATAGAATATGGAATGGAATGGACTGGAATGGAAAGGAAAGTGGAATTGAATGTGAAATGGAATGGAATGGAATGGAATAGAATATGGAATGGAATGGAATGGAATGGAATGGAAAGCGGAATGGAATGGAGTGGATTGTGGAATGGAATGGAATGGAATGTAATATGGAATGAAATGGAATGGAATGGAATGTGGAAGGGAGAGGGATCGAATGTGGAATGGAATGTGGAATGGAATGTGGAATGGAATGTGGAAAGGAATGAAGTGGAATGTGGAAACGAAAGTGGAATGGAATGTAGTGGAATGTGGAATGGTATGGAATGGAGAGGAATGTGGAAAGCAATGTAAAGTAATATGGAATGGAAAGTGGAATGGAATGGAATGGAATGTGGAATGCAATGTGCAATCGAATGGGATGGAACATGGAATGGAACGTGGAATGGAATGTGGAATGGAATGAAATCTGGAATGGAATGGAATGGAATGTGGAAAGGAATGTAATGGAACGTGGAATGGAATAGAAAGGAATGGAAAGGAAAGTGGAATGGAAAGGAATATGGAATGCAAAGGAAAGGAATGTGGGATGGAAAGGAATGGAATGTAGAATGGAATGTGGAACGGAAAGTTTAATGGAATTCAGTGGAATGTTTAATGGTATGCAATGGAATGTAGAAAGGAATGTGGAATGGAAGGTAATGGATTTTTGAATGGAATGTGCTATGGAATGGAATGGAAAGTGGAATGGAATGGTATGGATTGTGGAATGGAATGGAATGGAATGCCATGGAATGGAATATGTAATGGAATAGAATGGAATTGAGAATGGAATGGAATGGAATACAATGGAATGGGGAATGCAATGGAATGGAATGGAATGGAATGCAATGCAATGGAATGGAATGGAAAGGAATGCGGAATGGAAGTTGGAATGAATTGGAAAGGAATCTGGAATGGAATGGATAGGAATGGAATGTGGAATGGAATGGAATGGAATGGAATGTCGAACGGAATGAAGAATGGAAAGGAATGGAATGTGAAAAGGAATGGAATGGAATGTGGAATGGAATGGAATGTGAAAAGGAACGGAATGGAATGTGGAAAGAAATGGAATGGAATCTGCAATAGAATGGAATGGAATGTGGAATGGAATGTGATATGGAATTGAAAGGGAACGAGGAATGGAATGGAATGGAAAGTGGAATGGAATGGAATGGAATGTGGAATGGAATGTGGAATGTAATGGAAAGGAATGGAATGGATTGGAAAGGAATGGAATGTGTAATGGAATGAAAGGCAATGTGGAAACGAATGGAATGTAATGGAATGTGTAATGGAATGGAATGGAATGGAATGGAATGCAATGCGGAATGGAATGCAAACCAATGTGGAATGGAAAGGAATGTAATGTGGAATGGAATGTGAAATGGAATTGAATATAATGCAGAATGGAATGCGGAATGGAATGTGGAATGGAATGTGGAATCGAATGTGGAAAGAATGGAATGCGGAATGGAATGTGGAATGGAATGTGGAATCGAATGTGGAAAGAATGGAATGCAATGTAGAATAGAATGTAGAATGGAATGTGCAATGGAATGGAATGCAATGTGAAATGGAATGGAATGGATTCTGCAATGGAATGGAATGGAATGTGGAATGAAATGGAATGGAAAGGAATGGAATGGAAAGTGGAATGGATGAAATGTGGAATGGAATTAAATGCAAAGTGGAATGTAATGGAATGGAATGTAAAATGGAATGAGGAAAGAAATGGAGGGGAATGTGGAAGGGAATGTGGTATGGACTGGAATGGAAAGTGGAACAGAATAGAATTTATTGTGGAATGGAAGGGAAGGAAATGGAATGGAATATGAAATGAAATGGAAAGCAATATGGAATGTAATGGAATGGAACTGAATTTGGAATGCAATGGAATGGAATGGAATGTGGAACGCAACGGACTGGAATGGAATGGAATGGAATGGAAAGGAATGTGGAATGTAAACTGGAATGAAATGGAATGAAAGGGAATTGATTGCGGAATGGAATGGAATGAAATCGAATGGAATTTGGAAGGGAATGGAATGCAAACGAAAGGAAAGGAATGTGGAATGGAATGGAATGGAATGTGGAATGAAATGGAATGGAAAGTAATGGAATGTGGAATTAAACGGATGTTAACGTGGAATGGAATGTGGAATGGATGGAATGGAAAATAATCTGGAATGGAAAGGAATGGAATGTGGAATGGAATGGAATCGAATATGGAATGGAATGGTATGGAATGGAACGGGGAAAGGAATGGAATGGAATGGAATGTGGAAAGGAACCTAATGGAATGGAATGGAATGGAATGGAATGTGAAATGGAATGGAATGGAAAATGGAATGGAACATGGAATGGAATGTGGAATAGAATGGAATGGAATGTGGAATGGAATGGAATGGAATGGAATGTGGAATGCAATGTGCAATGTAATGGAATGTGGAAGGGAATGTGAAATGGAATCGAATGAAATAAATTGTGGAATGGAATGTGGAATGGAATGGAATGGAATGGAATGTGGAATGCAATGTGCAATGTAATGGAATGTGGAAGGGAATCTGAAATGGAATCGAATGAAATAAATTGTGGAATGGAATGAGGAATGGAATGTAAAAGAAAGGAATGGAATGGAATGGAATGTGGAATGAAATGTATTGTGGAACGTAATATGGAATGGAATGGAATGTAAATTCGAAAGGATCGTGGAATGCACAATGGAATGGAAAGTGGAAACGAACGTGGAATGGAACGTGGAATGGACCGTGGAATGGAATGTGGAATGGAACGTAATATAATCAAATGGAACGTGGAATGGAATGGAATGGAATGTGGAATGGAATGTGGAATGGTACGGAATGGAATGTCGAATGGAATGAAATGCAAAGTGGAAAGGAATGTGGAATGGAATGGAATGCAATGTGAAATGGAATGGAATGGAAAGTGGAATGCAATGGAATGGAATGGAATGTGGAATGGAACGGAGTTATATGTGGAACGGAAGGTTTAAACCAATGAAATCGAATGTGGAATGGAATGGACTGGAATGTGAATTGGAATGGAATGGAAGGTGCAATGCAATGCAATGGAGTGGAATGTGAAATGGAATTGAATGGAATGTGGAATGGATGTAGAATGGAATGTGGAATGGAATGGAATGGAATGTGGAGTGTAATGGAATGGAATGTGGACTGGAATTTAGTGGAATTGAATGGAACGTGAAATGGAATAGAATGGAAGTTGGAATGGAATTCTTTGGATTTTGGAATGGAAAGGAATGGAATGTGGAATGGAATGGAAATTAATGTGAAATGGAATTTGTAATGGAATGGAAAGGAATATGAAATGGAATGTGGAATGCAATGTGAAATGGAATGTGGAATGGAAACTGGAATGGAATGAAACGGAATGTGGAATGGAATGGAATGAAACGTGGAATTTAATGGAATTGAACGTTGAAAGGGACGTGGAATGAAATGGAATGGAATTTAATGTGGAATGTAATGTGGAATGGAATTCAACGGAGGGTGGAATTGAATGAAATACAATGGTATGGAATGAGGAATGGAATGGAATTGAATGTGGAATGGAATGTGGAATGGAATGGAATGGAACGAGGAATGGAACATGGAATGGAATGTGGAATGGAACTAGTAATGGAATGGAATGGAATGTGGAATGGAATGGACTGGAATCTGGAATGCAATGGAATGGAACATGGATTGGAATGGAATGGAATGGAATGGAATGTGGAATGGAATGGAATGGAATGTGGAATGTGAAATGGAATGTGGAATGGAATGTGAAATGGAATGTGGAATGGAATGTAAAATGGAATATGGAATGCAATGTGATATTGGAATGTGGTATGTATAGCGTAATGGAATGAAACAGAAAGTGGAATGGAATGGAATCTAACGTAGAATTTAATGCAATAGAACATCGAATGGAACGTGGAATGGAATGGAATGGAATGGGGAATTGAATGAAATGGAATGTAGAACGGAATGGAATGGAAAATGGAATGGAATGGAATGTTTAATGGAATGTGGAATGGAATTTGGAATGGAATGGAATGGAACGTGGTATGTAATGCAATGGAACGTGGAATGGAATGGAATAGAATGTGGAATAGAATGAAATTTAATGTGGAATTGTATGGCATTGAATGTGGAATGGAATGGAATGGAATGCAACGTAGAATGGCAGGTTTAAAGGAAAGTGGAATGGAATGCGCAATGGAATGGAATGGAATGCAAAGTGGAAGGGAATGGAATGGAATGGATTGCAGAATGGAAGGAGGAATGGAATGTGGAATGGAATGGAATGTGGAATGCAATGGTATGGAATGGAATGTGGAATGGAATAGAATGGAATTTAGAGTGGAATGGAATGGAATTTAGAATGGAATGGAATGGAATGTGGAATGGAATGGAAATGAACGTGGAATGGAATGGAATGGAATTTGGAATGGAATGGAATTGAATGTGGAATGGAATGTGGAATGGAATGGAATGGAACGAGGAATGGAACATGGAATGGAATGTGGAATGGAACTAGTAATGGAATGGAATGGAATGTTGAATGGAATGGACTGGAATCTGGAATGCAATGGAATGGAACATGGATTGGAATGGAATGGAATGGAATGGAATGTGGAATGCAATGGAATGGAACATGGATTGGAATGGAATGGAATGGAATGGAATGTGGAATGGAATGGAATGGAATGTGGAATGTGAAATGGAATGTGGAATGGAATGTGAAATGGAATGTGGAATGGAATGTAAAATGGAATATGGAATGCAATGTGATATTGGAATGTGGTATGTATAGCGTAATGGAATGAAACAGAAAGTGGAATGGAATGGAATCTAATGTAGAATTTAATGCAATAGAACATTGAATGGAACGTGGAATGGAATGGAATGGAATGGGGAATTGAATGAAATGGAATGTAGAACGGAATGGAATGGAAAATGGAATGGAATGGAATGTTTAATGGAATGTGGAATGGAATTTGGAATGGAATGGAATGGAACGTGGTATGTAATGCAATGGAACGTGGTATGGAATGGAATAGAATGTGGAATAGAATGAAATTTAATGTGGAATTGTATGGCATTGAATGTGGAATGGAATGGAATGGAATGCAACGTAGAATGGCAGGTTTAAAGGAAAGTGGAATGGAATGCGCAATGGAATGGAATGGAATGCAAAGTGGAAGGGAATGGAATGGAATGGATTGCAGAATGGAAGGAGGAATGGAATGTGGAATGGAATGGAATGTGGAATGGAATGGAAATGAACGTGGAATGGAATGGAATGGAATTTGGAATGGAATGGAATTGAATGTGGAATGGAATGGAATGGAATGGAACATGGAATGGAATGTGCAATGGAATGTGGAACGGAATGTGGAATGGAATGTGGAATACAATGTGGAATGTAAAGGAATGGAATGTGGAATGGGATGGAATGAAATGGAATGTGGAATGAAATGGAATGGAATGTGGATGCAATGGAATGGAATGTGGAAAGGAAAGGAATGTGAAATGGAAGTTGGAATGCAATGTGAACTGGAATGTGGAATGGAAAGTGGAATGGAATGATATGAAACATTGAATGGAATGCAATGGAACGTGGAATGCAGTGTAATGGTACGTGGAATGGAAAATGAAATATCATGTGGAATGGAACTGAATGGAATGTGGAATGTAATGGAATGGAATCTGGAACGGAATGGAATGGAATGTGGAATGGAAAGGAATGGATTGTGGAACGGAATGTGGAATGGAATAGAATGGAATGTCTAATTGAATGTAATTTGGAATGAAATGGATTGTGGAATGGAATGTGGAATGGAAAGGAATGGAAGGGAATGGAATGGGCAATGTAAAGGAATGGAATGGAATGTGGAAACGAATGGAACATGGAATGGATTGGAATGCAATTGTATGTGCAATGGATTGGTATTTAATGGAAAGGAAACTGGAATGGAAAGTGGAATGGAAGTTGGAATGGTTTGGAATGGAAGGTGGAATAAAATGTGGAATGGAATGTGGAATGGAAGGTGGAATGGTATGTGGAAAGGAATGTGGAATTGAATGGAACGGAATGTGGAATGGAATGAGTTATGGAATGGAATAGAATGTGGAATGGAATAGAGTGGGAAGCGGAACGGAATGTGGAATGGAATGTGGAATGGAACGTGGAATGGTATGTGGAAAGGAATGTGGAATGGAATAGAATGGGATGCGGAACAGAACGTGGAATGGAACGTGGAATGGAATGTGGAATGGAATGTGCAATGGGATGGGATGGAATGGAACGTTCAATGGAATGGTATGGAAAGTGGAATGGGATGGAATGTTATGTGGAATGGGAGGGACTGTAATGTGGAATGGAATGTGGAATGGAATATGGAATTGAATGTGGAATGGAATGGAAAGGAACGTGTAATGGAATGGAATGGAACGTAGAAAGGAATGGAACAGAATGGAATATACAATGGAATGGAATATTATTAAATGTGGAATGGAATAGAATGCAATGTAGAAAGGAATGGAATGGAATGTGGAATTTAATGAAATGGAATTGAATATTAAATTGAATGGAATTGAATGTGTAATGCAATGGAAGGGAAAGGAATGGAATGGAATGTGAAATGGAATGGAACAGAATGTGGAATGGATTGTGGAATGGAATGGAATGGAACGTGGAATGGAATGTGGAATGGATGGGAATGGAAAGTGGAATGGAATGGAATCTAATGGAACATGGAATGGAATTGAATGGAATGGGGAATGGAATTGAATGTGGAATGGAATGGAATGTGGAATGGAATGGAATGGAATGTGGAAAGCAATGGAATGGAATGTGGGTCGGAATGGAATGGAATAGAATGTGGAATGGAATGGAATATGGAATGGAAGCGAATGGAATGTGGAATGGAATGGAATGGAGTGTGGAATGGAATGCGAAAAGGAAGGGAATAGAAGGTGCAATGGAATGGAATGTAATATGGAATGGAATGTGGAATGAATGGAATGAAATATGGAATGGAAGGGAATGGAAGGTGGAATGGAATGGAATGGAATTTGGAACGGAGTGGAAAGGAATGTGGAATGGAATGGTATGGAATTTGGAATGGAATTTAATGGAATGGAATGGAAAGTGGAATGGAAAGCAAAGGAATGTGGAAAGGAATATGGAATGGAATGGAATGTGGAATGGAATGGAATGGAATGTGGCATGGAATGGGATCGAACGTGGAATGGAACGTGGAATGGAACGTGTATTGCAATGGAATGTGGCATATAATGCAATGGAATGGAATGTCGAATGGAATGGAATGGAATGCGGAATGGAAGGTGGAATGGAATGTAATGGAATGTGGAATGGAATGTTGAATTGAATGGAATGGAATGTGTAATGGAATGTGGATTGCAAAGGAATAGAATGCTGAATGGAATGTGGAATGGAATGGAATGTGGAATGCAATGTGGAATGGAATGGAATGGAATGCTGAATGGATTGTGGAATGGAATGGAATGTGGAATGCAATGTGGAATGGAATGGAATGGAATGCGGAATGGTATGTGAAATGGAACAAGGAATGGAATGGAATGGAATGTGAAATAGAATGGAATGGAATGCTGACTGTTAGGTGGAATGGAATGGAATGCAATGCAATGTGGAATGGTATGGAACGGAAAGAAATGGAATGTGGAATGGAATGGAATGGAAAGGAATGCGAAATGGAATGAATGGAATGTGGAATGGAGTGGAATGAAATGTGGAATGGAGTGAAATGGAATTCGGAATGGAGTGGAATGGAATGTGGAATGTAATGGTGTGGAATGTGGAATGGAGTGCAATGGAACGTGGAATGCAATGGAACCGAATGGAATTGAATGTGAAATGGAATGAAATGGAAGTAGGAATGTAAGGAAATTGAATGGAATGGAATGAGAAATGGGATGGAATGGAATGTGAAATTGAAGGGAATGGAATGGAATGATATATGGAATGGAAAGGAATGGAATATGGCTGGGAATGTGGAAAGGAATGGAATGGTATGTGGAATGGAATGAGGAATGGAATGGAATGGAACGTGAAATGCAATGGAATGGAATGTGTAATGGAATGAAGGATGAAATGGAATAGAATGGAATGGAATGTGGAATGTAATGGAATTTAATGTGGAATAGAAGGGATTCGAATTTGGATTGGGATGTGGAAAGAAATGTGGAATAGAATGGAATGGAATGTGGAATGGAAGCAGGAATGGAATGTGGAATGGAATGGAATGGAAAGTGGAATGGAATGGAATGGAACGTGGAATGGAATGGAACGTGGAATGGAGTGTAATGGAAAATGAAACGGAATGTGGAATGGAATGTTCAGTGGAAGGGAATGGAAAGTGGAATGGAATATAATGGAATGTGGAACGAATAAGAATGGAATGGAAAGTAATGTGGAATGGAATGGAATGGAATGAAAGGAATGGAATGGAATGTGGAATGTAATGTGGAATGGAATGAGGAATGGAATGGAATGGAATGGAATGTGGAATGGAAAGTGGAATGGAATGTGGAATAGAAAGTGGAATGGAATGTGGAATGGATTGAAATGTGTAAAGGAATGGAATGCAATGAGGAATGGAATGTGAATTGGAATGTGGAATGGAGAGGAATGTGTAATATAATGGAATGGAAGGTGGAATGGAATTTTGAATGGAATGTGGAACGGAATGTTGAATGGAATGGAATGTGGAATTGAATGGAATGGAAAAGAATGGAATGTGTAATGGAATGTGGAATGCACCGTGGAAAGGAAAGAAATGGATTATGGAATCGAATGTGGAGTGCAATGGAATGGAAATTTGAATGGAATGGAATGGAACCTGGAATGGAAAGTGGAATGGAACGCAGAATGCAACGTGGAATGGAATGGAATGTGGAATGGAATGCAATGGATTGGAAGGTGGAATGGGATTCAATTGAATGTGGAATGGAAGGGAATGGAATAGAATGGAATTTCAAATGGAATGGAATGAAATTTGGAATGTAACGTGGAATGGAACGTAGAATGGAAAGTGGAATGGAAAGTGGAATGGAATGGAAAGGAATGTGGAAAGGAAAGTAATGGAATGGAATGGAATGCGGAATTGAATGAGGTATGAAATTTGGAATGGAATGGAATATGGAATGGAATGGAAGGGAATGAGGAATGGAATGTGGAATGGAAAGTCGAATGGAATGGAATGTAGAATGGAATTGAAATGAATGTGGAAGGGAATGTGGAAGGGAATTGAATGGAATGTGGAATGGAATGGAATGGAATGTGAAATGGAATGGAATAGAAAGTGGGATGGAACGTGGAATGGAACGAAAGGGGATGGAGTGGAATGGGAAATGGAATTTAATGTAATGGAATGTGAAATGGAAATAGAATGGAATGTTTAATGGAATGGAATGGAATGTGGAATCCAATGGAATGGAATGTGGAATGGAATGGAATGGAACGTGGAATTGAATGTGGAATGTAATAGAGTGGAATGGAATTCAGAATCGAATGTAATGAAATGTGGAATGCAATGGAATGGAATGGAATGGAATGGAATGTGGAATGCAATGTAATGGAATGTGGAATGGGATGCAATTGAATGTGGAATGGAATGGAATTTAATGGAATGAAATTTGAAATTGAATTGAATGTAATTTGTAACGGAACGTGGAATTGAACGTAGAATGGAACGTGGAATGGAAAGTGGAATGTAATGGAATGGAATGTGGAAATGAATGGAACGAAATGGAATTTAATGTGGAATGGAATATCGAATGGAATGTGAAATGGAATGGAATGTGGAATGGAATGTAAGGGAATGAGGAATGGAATGTGGAATGGAATGTGGAATGGAATGGAATGTGGAAAAGAATGCAATGGAAAGTTATGGAAAGTGGAAAGGAATGGAATGGAATATGTAATGGAATGTGGAATGGAATTTAGAATGGAACGTTGAATGGAATGTGGAATGGAAAGTGGAATGGAATGTGGAATGGGATGTGGAATGGAATGTGGAATGCAGAGGAATGGAATGGGGAATGGAATGGTATGAAATAGTGAACAGAAAGTAATGAAATGTGGAATGGAATAGAATGCTATGGAATGTGGAAAGGAATGGAAAGGAATGGAATGGAATGCGGAATGGAATGCAATAGAAAGTGGGATAGAATGTGGAATGGAACAGAAGGTGATGGAGTGGAATGGGAAATCGAATTTAATGTAATGGAATGTGAAATGGAAATAGAATGGAATGTTTAATGGAATGGAATGGAATGTGGAATCCAATGGAATGGAATGTGGAATGGAATGGAATGGAACGTGGAATTCAATGTGGAATGTAATGGAGTGGAATGGAATTCAGAATCGAATGTAATGAAATGTGGAATGTAATGGAGTGGAATGGAATTCAGAATAGAATGTAATGAAATGTGGAATGCAATGGAATGGAATGGAATGGAATGTGGAATGCAATGGAATGGAATATGGAATGGGATGCAATTGAATGTGTAATGGAATGGAATTTAATGGAATGAAATTTGAAATTGAATTGAATGAAACTTGGAATGGAACGTGGAATTGAACGTAGAATGGAACGTGGAATGGAAAGTTGAATGTAATGGAATGGAATGTGGAAATGAATGGAACGGAATGGAATTTAATGTGGAATGGAATATGGAATGGAATGTGAAGTGGAATGGAATGTGGAATGGAATGGAAGGGAATGTGGAATGGAATGGAATGTGGAAAAGAATGCAATGGAAAATTATGGAATGTGGAAAGGAATGGAATGGAATATGTAATGGAATGGGGAATGGAATATAGAATGGAACGTGGAATGGAATTTGGAATGGAAAGTGGAATGGAAAGTGGAATGGAATGTTGAATGCAGTGGAATGCAATGGGGAATGGAATGGAATGAAATAGTGAACGGAAAGTAATGAAATGTGGAATGGAACGGAATGCTATGGAATGTGGAAAGGAAAGGAATGGAATGGAATGGAATGTGAAATGGAATGGAATGGAAATTAGAATGGAATGGAATAGAATGTGGAATGGAATGAAATGAAATATGGAATGGAATGGAATGTGTAATGTAATGGAATGGAAGGTGGAATGGAATTTTGAATGGAATGTGGAACGGAACGTGGAATGAAATGGAATGTGTAATAGAATGGAATGGAAAAGAATGGAATGTGTAATGGAATGTGGAATGGAACGTGGAATGGAAAGAAATGGAGGGTGGAATCGAATGTGGAATGGAATGGAAAGGAACATTGAATGGAATGGAATGGAACGTGGAATGGATAGTGTAATGGAACGTGGAATGCAACGTGGAATGGAATGGAATGTGGAATGGAATGCAATGGAATGGAATGTGGAATGGGATGCAATTGAATGTGGAATGAAAAGGAATGGAGTGGAATGGAATTTCAAATGGAATGGAGTGAAATTTGGAATGTAACATGTAATGGAACGTAGAATGGAACGTGGAATCGAAAGTGGAATGGAATGGAATGGAATGTGGAAGGAAAGGAATGGAATGGAATGGAATACGGAATGGAATGAGGTATGAAACTTGGAATGGAATGGAATGTGGAATGGAATGGAAGGGAATGAGGAATGGAATGTGGAATGGAAAGTCGAATGGAATGGAAAGTGGAATGGAATAGAATTGAATGTGCAATGGAATGTGGAATGGAATGGAATGGAATTTGGAATGGAATGTGGAATGGAATGGAATGGAATGTGAAATGGAATGGAATGGAATGTGAAATGGAATGCAATAGAAACTGGGATAGAATGTGGAATGGAATGGAAGGGGATGGAGTGGAATGGGAAATGGAATTTAATGTAATGGAATGTGAAATGGAAATAGAATGGAATGTTTAATGGAATGGAATGGAATGTGGAATCGAAAGGGAAGGAATGTGGAATGGAATGGAATGGAACGTGGAATTGAATGTGGAATGTAATGGAGTGGAATGGAATTCAGAATCGAATGTAATGAAATGTAGAATGAAATGGAATGGAATGGAATGGAAAGTGGAATGTAATGGAATGGAATGTGAAATGGGATGCAATTGAATGTGGAATGGAATTGAATTTAATGGAAAGAAATATGAAATGGAATTCAATGAAATTTGGAATGGAACGTGGAATGGAACATCGAATGGAACGTAGAATGGAAGGTGGAATGGAATGGAATGGAATGTGGAAAAGTATGGAATGGAATGGAATTTAATGCGAAATGGAATATGATAAGGGATGTGAAATGAAAGGGAATGTGGAATGGAATGGAAGGGAATGAGGAGTGGAATGTGGAATGGAATGGAATGTGGAAAAGAATGCAATGGAAAGTTATGCAATGTGGAAAGGAATGGAATAGAATATGTAATGGAATGGGGAATGGAATATAGAATGGAACGTGGAATGGAATGTGGAATGGAAAGTGGAATGGATTGTGTAATGGAATGGAATGGGCTGTGGAATGTAATGTGGAATGCAGTGGAATGGAAAGGGGAATGGAATGGAATGAAATAGTGAATAGAAATTAATGAATTGTGGAATGGAATGGAATGCTATGGAATGTGGAAAGGAATGGAATAGAATGGAATGGAATGTAATGGAAATTAGAATGGAATGGAATGGAACGTGGAATGGAATGAAATGAAATATGAAATGGAATGGAATGGAATGGAACGTGGAACGGAATGGAATGGAACGGAATGGAATGTGGAACGGAATGGAATGGAATTCAGAATCGAATGTAATGAAATGTGGAATGCAATGGAATGGAATGGAACGTTTACTGGAATGGAATGGAATGTGGAATAGAATGGAATGGAATGTGGAATGGAATATTGAATACAATGGAATGGAATGTGGAATGGAATATGTTATGGAATATGGAATGGTATGGAAAGGAATGTGGAATGAAATGTGGAGGGCAAAGTCGAATGGAACGGAATGTAAAGTGGAATGGAGTGTGGAATGGAATGTGTAATGGATTGGAATGGAACGTGGAATGGAACATGGAATGGAACGTGGAATGGAATGTGGAATGGAACATGGAATGGAAAGTGGAATGGAATCTAATGGAATCGAATGGAATGTGGAATGGGAGGGAGAGCAATGTGGAATGGAATGTGGAATGCAATGGAATGCAATGGAATGTGGAAAGGAATGGAACGGAATGTGGAAGGGAAAGAATAGAAGCTGCAATGGAACGGAATGGTATGGAAAGTGGAATGGAAAGGAATGGAATGTGTAATGCAATGGAATGGAATGGAAACTGGGAAAGAGGAATGGAATGGAATGTGGAATGGAATGGAATGGAATGTGGAATTGAATGGAATGGAATGTGGATTGGAATACAATGGAATGTGGAATGGAATGGAATAGAATGTGAAATGGTATGTGGAATGGAATGTGAAACGTAATGAAAAGGAAAGTGGAATGGAATGGAATGGAACACAGAATGCAATGGAAAGGAACGTGGAATGGAACGTGGAATGGAATGTGGAAGGAATGTGTAATGGAATGGAATGGAATGTCGAATGCAATGTGGAATGGATTGTGGAATGGATCGTGGAATGGAACGAGGAAATGAATGGAATGGAACGTGTAATGGAATGTGGAAATGAATGGGGAATGGAATGTGGAATGGAATGTGGAATGGAATGGAATGGAATCGGGAATGGAATGTGGAATGGAATGTGGAATGGAATGGAATGGAATCTGGAATGGAATGTGGAGGTGAAGGGATTGGAAAGGAATGGAATGTGGAATAGAATGTGGATGGGAATGGAATGGTATGTGGAGTGGAATGCGAAGTCAAATGGACTGGAATGTGGAATGGAATGCAACGGAATGTGGAATGGAAGGGAATGGAATATGGAAGGGATTGCTGATTGGAATGTGGAATGGAATGTGGAATGGAATGGAATGGAATGTGGAATGAAATGGAATGGAATGAAATGCGAAATGCAATGAGAAATGGAATGTGAAGTGGAATGTGGAATGGAATGTGGAATTGAAACAAACGGAACGTGGAATGCAAAGGAGTGGAACGTGGAATGGAATGGAATGGAACGTCAAATGGAAAGTGGAATGGAACGTGGAATGGAATGTGGAATGGAACGTGGAATGGAATATGGAATGGAATGTAATGGAAAGTGGAATGGAATGTGGAAGTGTGTGCAATGGAATGGAATAGAATGGAAAGAGGAATGGAAAGGAAGGGAATGTGCAATGGAATGCGGAATGGAATGGAATGGAATGTTGAATGGAGAGGAATGGAATGTGGAACGAATGGAACGGAATGGAATGGAATCCGAAATGGAATCCGAAGTGGAATTTGGAATGGAATGTGGAATGGAACGTGGAAAAGAATGAAACGTAACGTGCAATTGAATGGAATGGAACGTGGAATGGTATGGAATGGAATGTGGAAAGGAACGTGGAATGGAATGTGGAATTGAATGTGGAATGGAATGCAATGGAAGGTGGAATGGAATGGAATGGAATGTGGAATGGAATGTGGAATGGAATGGAATTGAATGTTGAATGGAACGTGGAATGGAATGTGGAATTGAACAGAATGGAATAGGGAATGGAATGTGGAATGGTATGTGGAATGGGACATGGAATGGGACGCGGAATGGAACCTGGAAAGGAACGAAATGGAACGTGGAGTGTCATGTGGAATGGAATGGAATGGAATGAGAAATGGAATGTGCAATGTAATGTGAAATGGAACGTGGAAAGGAATGTGGAATTGAATAAAATGGAATGTGGAATGTAATGCAATGGAAGTTATTGGAACCTGGAATGGAAATTGGAATGGAATTCCGAATGGAATGGAATGGAATATGGAACGGAATGTGGAACGTATTGGAATGGTATGTAAAATGGAATGCAATGGAATGTGGAATGGAATGGAATGGAATGTGGAATGGACTGTGGAATGGAATGTGGAATGGAATGGAATAGAATGGAATGGAATATGGAATGGAATATGGAATGGAATTTGGAATGGAATATGGAATGGAATGGAATAGAATGTGGAATGGAATGTGGAATGGAATGTGGAATGGAATGGAATGGAATGTGGTATGGAATGGAGCGGAATGTGGAATTGTAAGTATAATGGAATGGAATGGAATGTGGAATGCAAAGTGGAATGGAATGTGCAATGTAATGTTGAACGGATTGTAGAATGGAATGCAGTGGAATGTTGAATGGAACGTGGAATATGATGTACTGGAATCTGGAATGGAAAGTGGAATGGAAAGCGGAATGGAACGTGGAATGGAAAGTGGAATGGAACGTGGAATGGACAGTGCAATGGAAAGTAGAATGGAACGTGGAATGGAATGAAATGGAACATGGAATGGAACATGGAATAGATTATGGAATGGAATCTGGAATGGAATGCGGAATGGAATGTGCAATGGAATGTGGAGTGGAACGTAGAATGGAATGTAATGGAACGTGCAATGGAACGTGGAATTGAATGGAATGGAACTTGGAACGGAACGTTGAATGCAATGTAGTATGGAATGTGGAACGGCAAGTGGAATGCAATGGAACAGAACTTGGAATGAAACGTGGAATGGAATGGAATGGAACGTGGAACGGAATGTGAAATGGAATGTGGAATGTAAAGTGGAATGCAACGTGGAATGGAATAGAATGGAAAGTCGAATGGAATGGAATGGAATTTGGAAAGGAATGTGGAATGGAAAGTTTAATGGAAAGTGGAATCAAATGTGGAATGGAAAGGAATGGAATATGGAATAGAAAGGAATGGAATTTGGAATGGAAAGGAAGAGAATGTGGAATAGAATGGAATAGAATGTGGAATGGAATGGAATGCAATGTGGAATAGACTGGAATGGAATTGTATGGAATGTGGAAAGGAATAGAATGCAATATGTATTGGAATGTAGAATGGAACATAAAATGGAACGTGGAATGGACAGTGGAATGGAATGGAAAGGGATGTGGAATGGAAAGTGGAATGCAATGGAAAGGAATGGGGAATGGAATGCAGAACAGAAAGTAATGAAATGTGGAATGGAATGGAATGGAATGCTATGGAATGTGGGAAGGAATGGAATGGAATGGAATGTGGAAAGGAATGGAATGGAACTTGGAATGGAATGGAATGGAATGTGGAATGGAATGGAATGCAATGGAATGGAACGCGGAATGGAATGGAATGAAATGTGGAATAAAATGGAATGGAATGGAACGTGGAATTGAATGGAATGGAAAATGGTATAGATTGGAATGGAATGTGGAATGGAATGTGGCATGCAATGGAATGGAATATGGAATGGAATATGAAATGGAATGTGGAATGGAATGGAATGGAATGTAGTAAGGAATGGAATGGAAAGAGGAAGGGAATGTGGAATGTAATGGAATGTGGAATGGAATGGAATGGAATGGAATGTGGAATGGAATGAAATATGGAATGGAATAGAATGTGGAATGGAAAGTGGAATGCAATGGAAAGGAATGGGGAATGGAATGCAGAACAGAAAGTAATGAAATGTGGAATGGAATGGAATGGAATGCTATGGAATGTGGGAAGGAATGGAATGGAATGGAATGTGGAAAGGAATGGAATGGAACTTGGAATGGAATGGAATGGAATGTGGAATGGAATGGAATGCAATGGAATGGAACGCGGAATGGAATGGAATGAAATGTGGAATAAAATGGAATGGAATGGAACGTGGAATTGAATGGAATGGAAAATGGTATAGATTGGAATGGAATGTGGAATGGAATGTGGCATGCAATGGAATGGAATATGGAATGGAATATGAAATGGAATGTGGAATGGAATGGAATGGAATGTAGTAAGGAATGGAATGGAAAGAGGAAGGGAATGTGGAATGTAATGGAATGTGGAATGGAATGGAATGGAATGGAATGTGGAATGGAATGAAATATGGAATGGAATAGAATGTGGAATGGAAAGTGGAATTAAATGTAATGGAACGTGGAATGGAATGGAACGTGGAAAGGATTGGAACATGGAATGGAAAGGAATGCGGAATGGAATGGAATCGGGAATGGAATGGAATGGAATGGAATGTTGAAAGAAGTGGAATAGAGTGGAAAGTTCAATGGAATGGAATGTGGAATGGATTGGAAAGGAATGGAATGGAATGGAACGTGGAATGGAATGGAATGGAACTTGGAAATTAATGAAATGGAACGTGGAATGGAATGGAATGGAAGGTGGAATGGAAGGGAATGGAACGTTTAAAGGAATGGGATGGAATGGAATGTCGAATGGAATGGAAAGTGGAATGGAATGGAATGGAACGTGGAATGGAATGAAATGGAACTTGAAATTGAATTGAATGGCAGGTGGAATGGAATGAAATGCAATGGAATGGAATGTGCAATGGAACGTGGAATGCAACGTGGAAAGGAATGGAATGGAAAGCAATGGAATATAGAATGGAATGGAATGGAAAGGAATGTGAAATTGAATGGAATGTAGTATGGAATGGAATGCAATGCAATGGATTGGAATGTGGAACGAAACGGAATTGAATGTGGAATGGAATGGAATTGAATGTGGAATAGAATGGAATGAAATGCAATGTGGAATGTAATGGAATACAACTTGGAATAAATGAAATGGAATGTGGAATGTAATGGAGTGAAATGGAAGGTGGAATGAAATCGAGTTGAATGTGGAATGGAATTTAAAGGAATGTGGAATGGAATGGAATGGAATGTGGAATGGAATTTGGATTTGAATGGAAAGGAAAGGAGGGGAATGTGGAATAGAATGGAATGTGGAATCTAATGGAATGTGGAATGGAATGAAATGGAATGGAATGTGGATTTGAATGGAATGGAATGTGGAATGGAATGGAACAGAATGTGAAATGGAATGGAATGGAATTTGGAATGGAATTTGGACTGGAATGGAATGCAAAGTGGAATAGAATACAATTGAACAGTATGTAATGTGGAACGGAATGGAAGGAAATATGCAATGCAATGTGGAATGGAACGTGGAATGGAACGTGGAATGAAATGTGGAATGGAATGGAAAGGGATGGTGAATGGAATGTGGAATGCAATGGAATGGAATGCGGAATGGAATGGAATGGAATGGAATGCAGTGCAACGTGAAAAGGAATGGAATGGAATGCATTGTGGAATTGAATGGAATGGAATGTGGAAAGGAATGGAATGCAATGTGGAATGGAATGGAATGGAAAGCGGAATGGATTGAGGAATGGAATGGAATGTAATGGAAAGGAATGGAATGTGGAATGGAAAGGAATTCAATGTGGAATGTAATGGAATGGAAAGTGGAATGGATTGGAATGGAATGCAATTAGGAATGGAATAGTTTGCACTGTGGAATGGAATGGAATGCAATGGGGAATGAAATGGAATGGAGTGGGGAATGGAATGGAATTGAATGTGGAGTGGAATGGACTGGAATGTGGAAAAGAAAGTGGAATGGAATGGAAAGGAATGGAATGGAATGTGGAATTGAATGGAACGGAATATAGAATGGAATGGAATTGAATGAGGAATGGAATGGAAATTAATGGAATGATATGTGGAATGGAATGCAGTGGAATGTGGAATGGAATGTGGAACGGAATGGAATTGAATGTGGAATGGAATGTGGAATGGAATGGAATTAAATGTGGAAAGGAATGTGGAATGCAATGGAAATGACTATGGAATGGAATGTGGAATGAAATGGAATGGAATTCAGTGGAATGGAGTGGAATTTGGAATGGAATGGAAAGGAATGCAAAGGAATGTGGAATGGAAAGGAATGCAAAGGAATGTGGAATGGAATGGAAAGTGGAATGGAATGTAAAGGAATGTGGAATGGAATGTGGAATGGAATGGAATGTGGAGTGGAATGGAAAGTGGAATGGAATGTAAAGGAATGTGCCTTGGAATGTGGAATGGATCATGGAATGGAATGTGCCAAGCAATGTGAAATGGAACGTGGAATAGAATGGAATGGAAAGTGGAATGGAACGTGGAATGCAATGGAATGGAACGCGGTATTGAATGTGGAATGGAAAGTGGAATGCAATGGAATGGATCATGGAATGGAACGTGGAATGGAATGGAAAGGAACCTAGAATGGAATGTGGAATGGAAAGTTTAATGGAACGTGGAATGGAATGTGGAATGTAATGGAACAGAACGTAGTATGGAATGTGGAATGCAACGTGGAATGGAATGTGGAATGGAATGTGGAAAGGAAATTTATGGAATGTGAAATGGAATGGAATGGAATGGAATGTGGAATGGAATTTAATGGAATGCAGAATGGAATGTCGAATGGAATGGCATGGAATGTGGAGTGGAATTGAATGGAATGTGGAGTGGAATGTTGAATTAAATGTGGAATGCAATGTGGAATGGAACGTGGAATAGAATGTGGAACGGAAGAGAATGGAATGTGGAATGGAATGGAATGGAATTGAATGGAACGGAATATGGAATGGAATGGGGTGGAATGTGGAAAGGAATGGAATGTAATGTGGAATGGATTATAATAGAATGTGGAATGGAATGTGGAATGTAACGTGGAACGGAATTGAATGGAACGTGGAATGTTACGTGGAATGGAATGGAATGCAACGTGGAATGGAAAGTGGAATGGAATGGAATGCGGAATGGAATGTGTAATGGAATGTGGAATGGAATGGAATGGAATGTGGAATGCAATGTGGAATGGAATGTGGAATGGAATGGAATAGAATGTGGAAGGGAGTGGAATGCAATGTGGAATGGAACGGAATAGAATGGAACGTGGAGTGGAATGGAATGGAACCGGGAATGCAACGTGGAATGTAATGTGGAGTGGAATGTGGAATGGAATGTGGAATAGAATGAAATGGAATGAAATGGAGTGTGGAATGGAATGGAATGTGGAATGGAATGGAATGGAATGTGGAATGGACTGGAATGTGGAATGAAAAGCAATGTAATGTGGAATGGAATGGAATGCAATGTGGAATGGAATGTGAAATGGAATGTATAATGGAATGTGGAATGGAATGAAATGGAAAGTGGAATGCAATGGAATGGAACGTGGAATGGAAAGGAATGGGATTTCGAATGGAATGTAGAATGGGACGTGGAATGGAATGTGCAATGTTATGCGGAATGGAAAGTGGAATGGAATGGAATGGATCGTGGAATGGATAGTGGAAAGGAATGGGATGTAACATGTGTTGGAATGAGGCTTGGAATGTGGAATGGAACATGGAATGGACCGTGGAATGGAATGGAATGGAACGTGGAATGGAAAGTGGAATGGAACGTGGACAGGAACGTGGAATGTAACGTAGAATGGAATGCAATGGAATGTGTAATGACATGGAATGGAATGTGGAATGGAATGTGGAACGGAATGTGGAACGGAATGTGGAACGGAATGTGGAATGGAAAGTAGAATGGAATGTGGAAAGGAATGTGGAATGGAATGGAATGGAATGTGAAATGGAATGGAATGGAATGTGGAATGAAATGTGGAATGGAAAGTGAAATAGAATGTGGAACAGAATGTGAAATGCAAGGTGGAATGGAATGTGGAACGGAGTGAATTGGAACGTGGAATGGAATGGAATGGAATGGAACGTGGAATGGAACGTAGAAGGGAACATGGAATCAAACGTGGAATGGAATGTTGTATGAAATGTGGAATGGAATGGAATGGAATGTGGAATGGAATGTGGAAGGTAGTGGAATGGAATGTGGAATGGAATGCAATGGAATGAGAGCGGAATGTGGAATGGAATGGAATGAAATGAGGAATGAAATGTTGAAAGGAATGTGGAATGGAATGTGGAATGCAAAGTGGAATGGAACAGAATGGAATGAGGAATGGAATGTGGAACGGAATGTGGAATAGAACATGGAATGGAATCGGGAATGGAATCTAGAGTGGAATGGAATGGAATGTCATATGAAATGGAATGGAATTGAATGTGATATGGAATGGCATGGAATGTAGAATGGAATGTGCACTGGAATGTGAAATAGAATGGAATGGAATGTGGAATGGAATGGAATGTGGAATGGAATGGAATGGAATGTGGAATGGAATGTGGAATGGAATGTGGAACGGAATGCAATGGAAAGTGGAATGGAATGTGATGTCGAAAGAAATGGAGTGGAATGTGGCATGGAATGGAATGGAATGAGGAATGGAAGGTGGAGTGGAATAAAATGGAATGTGGATTGGAATATGGAATGGAATGGAGTGAAATGGAATGTGGAATGAAATGCAATGGAACATGGAATGGATTGGAATGGAATGTTCAATGGAATGGAAAGGAATGAGGAATGGAATGAAAAGGAATGTGGAGTGCAATGGAATGGAATGTGGAATGGAATGGAATGGAATGCGGAATGGAATGGGATGGAATGGAATGGAATGTGGAATGAAATGTGGAATTGATGGAATGGAATGTGAAATGGAATGGAAAGGAATGCAGAATTTAATGTGCAATGGAATGGAATGTGGAATGAAATGTGGAATTGATGGAATGGAAAGTGAAATGTAATGGAATGGAATGTGGAATGGAGTGTGCAATGGAATTGAATGGACTGGAATGTGGAATGGAATGTGGAATGGAATGGAATAGAACGTGGAATGGAATGGAATAGAACGTGGAATGGAATGTGTAATGCAATGTGGAATGGATGGTGGAATGGAATGGAATGTGATGGTATGTGGAAAGGAATGTTGAATTCAATGGAATCAAATGTGGAATAGAATGTTGAATAGAGTCAAATGGAATGTGGAATGGAATGGAATGGAATGTGGAATCTATTTAATGGAATGTGGAAGGGAATGTGGAATGGAATGGAATGGAACGTGGATTGGAATGTGGAATGGAATGTGGAATGGAATGGTATGTGGAATTGAATGTAATAGAATGCAAAAAATGAAAGTAATCGAATGTGGAATGGAACGAAATAGAAAGTGGAATGAAGTGCATTAGAATGGAATGTGGACTGGAATGCAATGGAATGCAGTGGAATGGAATTTGGAATGGAATGGAATGTGGAATGGAATAGAACGTGGAATGGAAAGAAATGGAATGGAATAGTATGTGGATTGGAATGACATGGAATGGAATGAAATGGAATGGAATATGGAAAGGAATTTAAAGGAATGTGGAATGGAATGGAATGGAATGTGAAATGGAATTGAATGGAAAGTGGAATGGAATAGAATGTGGAATGGAATGGAATGGAATGGAATGGAATTGAATGTAGAAAGCAATGGAATGGAATGTGGAATGGAATACAATGTGGAATGGAATGAAGTGGAATGAAATGTGGAATGAAGTGGAATGGAAAGTGGAACGGAATGGAATGGAATATGGAATGGAATGGAATGGAATATGGAATGGAATGGAATGGAAAGGAATGTGGAATTCAATGTGGAATGGAATGGAATGGAATGGAATGGAAAGTGGTATGCACTGGAATATAATGTGGACTGGATTATGGAATGGAATGTGGACTGCTATTTGGAATGGAATGGATTGGAATGTGTAATATAATGGGATGGAATGTGGATTGGAAATTGGAATGGAATGGAAAGGCATGTGAAATGGTATGTGAAACGGAAAGTGGAATGGAACGTGGAATGGAAAGTGGAAATCAAAGTGGAATGGATTAGAATGGAACGTGGAATGCAATGGAATGAAAAGTGGAATGGAATGCAATGGAATGTCCAAAGGAATGTGGAATGGAATGGAATTGAATGCGGAATGGAATGTGGAATGGAATGGAAAGGAATGTGAAATGGAAAGAAATGGAATGTGGAATGGAATGTGGAATGGAATGGAATGGAATTGAATGTGAAGTGGAATGAAATGTGCAATGAAATGGAATGGAGTGGAATGTAGATTGGAATGGGGAAGGGAATGGAATGGAATTTTGAATGGAATGGAAAGGGATGTGGAATGGAATGGAATGTGGAATGGAATGGAATGGAATGTGAAATGGAATGGAATGGAATGTAGAATGGAATTAAATGGAACGTGAAATTCAATGGAAAGGAATGGAATGGAACGTAGATTTGAACGGAATTGAACGGGGAATGGAATGTGGAATGGAATGCGGAATGGAATAGAAAGGAATGTGGAATGGAATGGAATGGAAAGTGGAATAGAATGGAATGGAAGGGAATGTGGAATGGAATGCGGAACAGAATATGGAATGGAATGGACTGGCATGTGGAATGGAATTGAACTTGGAATGGAAATTAATGGAATGTGGATTGGAATCGAATGGAATGGAATGTGGAATGGAATGCAATGGAATGGAACGTGGAATGGAATGGAATGGAATGGAATGGAATGTGGAATGGAATGGAATGGAATAGGGAATGCAATGGAGTGGAATGGAAGGTGGAATTAAATGGAATGTAATGGAATGTGGAATGCAATGGAATGGAATGGAACGTGGAATTGAATGGAATGGAATGGAAACTTGAATGCAATGGAATGGCATGTTGAATGCAAGGGAATGGAATAGAACATGGAATTGAAAGGGACTCAATGGGAAATGGATTGTGGAATGGAATGTTGAATGGAATGCAATGGAATGTGGAAAGAAATATAATCGAAAGTGGAATTGAATGTGGAATGGAATGGATTGGAATGTGGAATGCAATATGGAATGGAATGGAATAGAATGTGTAAGGGAGTGTGGAAAGGAATGTGGAATGGAATGGAATGGAATGGAATGTGGAGTGGTACATGGAGTGGAATGGAATGGAATGTGGAATGGAAAGTGGAATGGAATGGAATGTGGAAGGCAATGTGGAATGGAATGAGGAATGGAATGGAAAGGAATGTGGAAGGGAATGTGGAATGGATTGTGGAATGGAAAGTGGAATGGAACGGAATGGAATGCCGAATGAAATGTGGAAGGGAATGTGGAATGGAATGTGGAATCTAATGTGGAACGGAATGGAATGGAATGTGGAATGGAATGTGGAATGGAATGTGGAATGGAACGGATTGGAAGGTGGAACACAATGTGGAATGGAGTGTGGAATGGAACTTGGAATGGAATGCAAACAAATGTGGAATGGAACATGGAGTGGAATGGAATGGAACATGGAATGGAATGTAGAATGGAATGCGGAATGGAAAGGAATGCAATTAGGAAGGGAATGTGGAATGGAATGGGGAGTGCAATGTGGAATGGAATGTGGAATGGAACGGATTGGAAAGTGGAATGGAATGTGGAATGGAGTGTGGAATGGTACTTGGAATGTAATGCAATCTAATGTGGAATGGAACGTGGAGTGGAATGGAATGGAACGTGTAATGGAATGTGGAATGGAATGCGGAATGGAAAGGAATGCAATTAGGAAGGGAATGTGGAATTGAATGTGGAATGCAATGTGGAATGGAATGTGGAATAGATCGGATTGGAAAGTGGAATCGAATGTGGAATGGAGTGTGGAATGGAACTTGGAATGAAATGCAATCGAATGTGGAATGGAACGTGGAATGGAATGGAATGGAATGTGGAATGGAATGTGGAATGGAACTTGGAATGGAATGGAAAGGAAAGAGGAATGGAACTTGGAAAGAATGGAAGAGGACGTGGATTGGAACGTGGACTGGAATGTGGAAGGGAACGTGGAATGGAACGTGGAAAGGAGTGGAATGGAAAGTTGAATGGAATGGAATGGAACTTGGAATGCCATGTGGAATGGAAAGTGCAATGGAATGTGGTATGGAATGGAATGGAACTTTGAATGGAATGGAATGGAGTGGAATATGGAATGGAATGGAATGAAATGGAATGGAATGCGGAGTGCAATGCAATAATAGGTGGAATGAAATGGAATGGAATGGAATGGAATGTTTAATGGAATGGAATGGAATGCAATGGAATGTGGAATTGAATAGAATGGAATGTGGAATGGAATGGATGGGAATGTGGAATGGAAATGAATGGAACGTGGAGTGGAATGACGAATGGAATGTGGAATGAATTTTGTAATGGAATGGAATGGAACGTAGAACAGCATGGAAAGGAATGGAATGTGGAATGGAATGGAATGGAATGTGGAAGAGAATCTGGAAAGGAATGCAAAGGAATGAGAATGGAATGTGGAATGGAATGGAATGAAATGTTTAATGCAATATTGAATGGAATGTGGAATGGAATGTGGAATGCAATGTGGAATGGAACGTAATGGAATGAGGAATGGAATGTGGAAGGGAATGTGGAATGGAATGTGGAGTGGAAAGGAATGGATTGGAATGGAATATGAAATGGAATGGAATGGAATGTGAAATGGAATGGCATGGAACGTGAAATGGAATGTGGACTGGAATGTGAAATGGAATGGCATGGAATGTGGACTGGAATGGAATGGAATGTGGAATGAAATGTGGAATGGAATGGAATGGAAATAGGAATGGACTGTGTTATCGAACGGAATGGAGTGCAATGTGGAATGGAATGGAATGTAAAGATGAATGGAATAAAATGGAATGTGGAATGGAATTTGGAATGGAATGGAATGCAATGTGGAAAGGAATGGAATGGAATGGAATGTGGAATGGGATGGAAAGGAATGTGGAGTGCAATAGAATGGAATGTGGAAAGGAATGGATTGGAATGTGGAATGGAATGGAATGGAATGGAATGTGGAATGGAATGTGGAATGGAATGTGGAATTGATGGACTGGAATGTGAAATGGAATGGAATGGAATGTGGAATGGAATGGAATGGAATGGAATGCGGAACGGAATGGAATGGAATAGAAAGTGAAATGGAATTTGGAATTCAATGTGGAATGGAATGAAAAGGAATGTGGGATGGAATAGAGTGCTATGTGGTATGGAGAGTGGAACGGAGTGGTACATGGAATGGAATTTGAAATGGAATGTGTATTGGAATGTGGAACAGAATGTGTAATGGAATGTTGAATGGAATGTGGAAAGGAATGTTGAATGGAATCTGGAATGAAATGTACTATGGAATGTGGAATGGAACGGCACGGAATGTAGAATGTAATGTAATGGAATGTGGAATGGAATGTGGAATTCAACGTACAAAGGAAAGTGGAAGGGAATGTAATGCAATGTGGAATGGAATCAGGAATGGAACGGAATGGAATGAAGAATGGAATAGAATAGAACATGGAATGGTAAGTGGAATTAAACATGGAATGGAAAGTGGAATGCAATGTGTCATGGAATGTGGAATGGAATGGAATGGAATGTGAAATTGAATGGAATGGAATGTGGAATGGAATGTGGAATGGAATGGAATGGAATGTGGAATGGAATGTGGAATGGAAAGTGGAATGGAATGTGGAATGGAATGTTGAGTGGAGTGTGGAATGTAATGCGAAATGGATCACAATGGAAAGTCGAATGGAATGTGAAATGGAAAGTGGAATGGAACTTGAAATGGAATGCAATGGAATGTGGAATGGAAGGTGGAATGGAATGGAATGGAACATGGAATGTTACATGGAATGCCACGTGGATTTTAAAGGAATGCAACGTGGTAGGTAATGTAGAATGGAATGTAGAAAGGAATGGAATGTGGAATGGAATGGAATGGCATGTGGAATGGAATGGAAGGGAATGGTAAGTGAAATGGAATGTGGAATGGAATGTGGATTGGAATGGAATGGAACTTTTAATGGAATGGAATGGAACATGGAATGGAATGTGGAATGCCAAGTAGAATGGAAGGTCAAATGGAACGTCGAATGTAATGGAATGGAATGTGCAATGGAATGGAATGTGCAATGGAATGGAATGGAATGTGGAATGTAATGTGGAATGATATGGAAAGGAATGCGGAATGGAATGTGGAATGGAAAGTGCAATGCAATGTGGAATGGAAAGAAGAATGGAATGGAGTGAAATGTCGAATGGAATGTGGAATGGAATGGAATGAAATGAGGAATGCAATGTGGAATGGAAAGGAATGTAATGTTGAATGGATTGAAAGGGAATGTGGAATGGAAGGTGGAATGGAATGAGGAATAGAATGCTATGACATGTGGAATGGAAAGGAATGTAATGTTGCATGGATTGAAAGGGAATGTGGAATGGAAGGTGGAATGGAATGAGGAATAGAATGCTATGACATGTGGAATGGAATGATAAGGAATGTGAATGAAATGGTATGGAAGGTGGAATAGAATGTGGAATGGAATGTGCAATAGAATGCGGAACGGAATGTGGAATGAAATGGAATGGAAAACGGAAAGGAAAGTGAAACAGAATTGAATGGAATGACGAAGGAATGGAATGTCGAATGGAATGGAATGGAATGTGGAATGGGATGTGGAATGGAATGGAATGTGGAATGGAATGGAATATGAATTGGAATGAAATGAAATGTGGAATGGAATGGAATGGAATGGAATGTGGAATGCAATGGCATGGCATGTGGAAAGGAACGTGGAAAGGAATGGAATTTAATGTTGAATGGAACGTGGAATGGAAAGTGGTATGGAAGGTGGAATGAAAGGGATTGTGGAATGGAATGTGGAATGGAACGCGGAATGGAACGGAAAGTGGAATAAATTGTGGAAAAGAATGGAATGGAATGGAAAGGAATGTAGAATGGAATGGAATGGAATGTGGAATGAAATATGGAATAGAATGGGTTGCATTGTGGAATTTAATGTGGTATAGAATGGAACGGAATCTGCAGTGGAATGCAATGGAATGGAATGTGGAATGGAATGCGGAATGATATGGAATTGAAAGTGGAATGGAAAGTGAAACGGAATTGAATGGAATGTGGAATAGAATAGAATGGAATGTGGAATGGAATGCAATGGAATCTGGAATGGAATGTGGAATGGAATGCGGAATCTAATGGAACGCAATTTGGAATGGAAGGGGGAATGGAATACGGAATGGAATGGAATGGAACGTGGAATGGAATGGAATGGATTGTGGAATGGAATGCAGAATGGAATGGAACGGAATGTGGAATGCAACATGGAATGGAATATGGAATGGAATGCAATGGAAAGTTGAATGGAATGCAAAGGTAAGTGAAATGGAATGGAAAGGAATGTGAAATGGAATGGGGAATGGAATGGAATGGAACGTTGAATGGAATGGAATGGAATGTGGATTGGAATGGACTGGAATGTGGAAGGGAATGTGGAGTGGAATGGAATGGAATGTGGAATAGAAAGTGGAATCCAATGGAATGGAATGTGGATTGGAATGGAATGGAAGGTGGAATTGAATGGGGAAGCGAATGGCATGGAATGTGGAAAGGAATGCGGAATAGAATGGAATGGAATGTGGAATGGAATTCGGAGTGGAATTGAATGGAATGTGGAATGGAATGGGGAATACAATGGAATGGAAAGTGGAAGGGAATGGAATGGAATGTGGAATGGAATGCGGAACGGAATGTAATCAAGAATAGACTATGGAATGGAAAGAGAAATGGAACTGAATGTAATGTGGAATGGAATGGGGAATGGAATGGAGTGGAATGAGGAACGGAATGGAATGGAATGTCGAAAGGAATGTGGAATGTAATGGAATGTGCAACGGAATGCGGAATGTTATGGAATTGAATGTTGAATGAAATGGATTGTGGAAAGGAATGCGGAATGGAATGGAAAGGAAAGTGGAAAGAACAGGGAATGAAAAGGAATGGAATTTGGAATTTAATGCGGAATGGAATGCAATGGAAAGAGGAATGGAATGTGGAATGAAGTGTAATGGAATGTAGAATGGAATGGTGAATGGATTGGATTGGAATGTGGAATGGAATGGAATGGAATGGGATGTGGAATGCAATGGAATGGAATGAAATGTGGAATCGAATGGATCGCAATGTGGAATGGAATGTAATGGAAGGCAGAATGGAATGGAATGTGGAACGGAAAATAGATTTGAACATGAAATAGAATGGAATGTGGAATCGATTGTGAAATGGAATGGAATGGAATGGAATGTGGAATGGAATGGAATGCAATGTGGAATGGCATGGAATGGAATGTGGAATGGAATACAATGGAATGTGGAATGGACTGGAGAATGGAATGGAGTGAATGGAAGGGAATGTGCAATGGAATGGAATGTAATATGGAATTTAATTTGGAATGCAATGGAATGGAACATGCAATGGAAAGTGGAATGGAACGTGGCTTGGAACGTGCAATGGTACGTGGAATTCAATGGAATGCAACATGGAATGGAACGCGGAATGGAATGTAATGGAATGTGGAATGGAACGTGGCATTCAACGTTTAATGGAACGTGGAATGGTATGCAATGGAATGTGGAATTGAATGGATGGCAATGTGGAATGGAATGGAACGGAATCTAGAATGGAATGCAATGGAAGCTGGAATGGAATGGAAATCAATTGAATGTCGACTGGAATGGAAAGGAATGGAATGGAAGGTGGATTGGAAAGGAATGGAATGCGCAATAGAATGTGCAATGGAATGGAATAGAATGTGGAATGACGTGGAATAGAATGTGGAATGTAAAGGAATGGAATGTGGAATGGAATGTCAAATGAAATTGAACAGAATCTGGACTGGAATGGAATGGAATGCGGATTGGCATGGAATGGAAAGTGGAATGGAATGGAACGGAATGTGGAATGGAATGTGGAATGGAACTGAATGAAATGTGGATTAGAATCGAATGGAATGTGGAATGGAACCGAATGGAATGTGAAATGGAATGGAATGCAATGTGGAATGAATGGAATGTTGAATGGCATGGAATGGAAAGTGGAATAGAATGGAATGTGGAATGGCATGTTATGGAATGTGGAATGGATGGGAATGGAATATGGAAAGGAATGAGGAATGGAATGCAATTAAATGTGCAATGAAATGGAAGGGAATATGGAATTTAAATAGAAATGCATTGAAATGCACCTTGGAAAGGAACATGGAATGTAACGTGGCATGGAACGTTGAACAGTAAGGGGAATGGATGGAATGCAACATGGAATGTAATGTGGACTGGAATGGAATGGAATGTGGAATGCAAGGTGGAATGGCATGGAATGGAATGTTTAATTCAATGGAATGTGGAATGGAAGGGAAAGCAGTGTGGACTGAAATGGAATGGATTGTGGAATGGAATGTGGAATGGAATGGAACGGAATGTGGAATGGAATGTGGAATAGAATGGAATGGATTTGGAATAGAATGGAATTTAATGTGGAATGGAATGGAATTTAATGCAGAAAGGAATGGAATGGAATGCAACGTGGAATTTAATGGAATCTGGATTGGAATGGAATGGAATGGAATGTGGAATGGAATGGAATGAAAACTGGAATGGAACGTGGAATGGAATGGAATGGAAGGTGGAATGGAATGGAAAGAAATGGAATGTTTAACGGAATGTGGAAAGGAAAGGAAAGTAGAGTGGAATGTGGAATGGTATGGAATGGAATGTGGAATGGGAAGTGGAATGGGAAGTGGAATGGAAGGTGGAATGGAATGGAATGCAAGGTGGAATGGAATGGAATGGAATGTGGAATGGAATGAAACGGAAAGCAGAATCGAATTTAAAGGAATGGAATGGAAAGGAATGTGGATTGGAATGGAATGGAATGTGGATTGGAATGCAATGGAATGTGGAATGGAATGGAATCGAATCTGGAATGGAATGAAATGGATTGTGGATTGGAATGCAATGGAATAAGGAATGGAATGGAATGGAATGTGCATTGGAATGGAATGGAATGTGGAATGTGGAATGGAAGGTGGAATGGTATGGAATGCAATGTGGTATGGAATGTGAAATGGAATGGAATTTGGAATGGAATGGAAAGGAATGTGGAATGGAATGGAATGGAATGTGGAATGGAATGGAATGGAATGTGGAATTGAATGGAATGGAATGTGGAATGGAATACAATGGAATTTAGAATGGAATGAGGAAGGGAATGGAATGGAATGGAATGTGAATGGAATGAGGAATGGAATGTGGAATAGAATGAAATGGAATGGAATGGAATGTGTAATGGAATGCAATTGAATATGGAAAGGAATTTAAAATGGAATGGAATTGGATGGAATGGAATTTGGAATGCAATGCAATGCAATGTAGAATGGAGTGTAATGCAATCTGGAATGGAATGGAATGGAGTGTGGAATGGTATGTGGCAAGGAATGGAATGCAATGTGGAATGGAACGTGGAACGGGTTGGAATGGAATGTGGAATAAAACGTGGAATGGAATGTGGAACGGAAAGTAAAATGGAATGGAATGGAACCTGGAATAGATTGTAATGCAATGTGGAATGGAATGGAATGGAATGTGGAATGGAATGTGGAATGGAACGTGGAATGGAATGTGGAATGGAATATGGAAAGGAAAGTTGGATTGAATGGAATGTAGAATTGAATAGGGAATGGAATGGAACAGAATGCAACGCGGAATGGAATGGAATGGAAGGTGGAATGGAATGGAATGTGAAATGAAATTTGGAATGGAATGGAATAGAATGCAATGTGGAATGTAACGGAATGGAATGTGTAATGGAATGGAATGGAATGTTTAGTGGAATGCAATGGAATGGAATGGAAGACAATGTGAAATGGATTGAAATTGAAGGTGGGATGGAATGTGAAATGGAATGGAATGGAATGTGGAATGAAATGTGGAATGCAAAGGAAAGGTATGTGGAACGGAAAGTGAAATGGAACTGAATGGAAAGTGGAATGGAACATATAATATAATGGAATGGACTCTGGAATGAATAGAACGGAATTTTAAATGGAATGTGGAATAGAATGGAATGCAATGTGGAATGTAGTGAAATGGATTGTGGAATGGAATGGAATGGAATATGAATTGGAATGGAATGGAATGTGTACAGGAATGGAATGGAATGTGGAATGGAATGCAATGGAATGTGGAATGGAATATGGAATTGAATCGAATGGAATCGAATGGAATATGTAATGGAATGGAATGGAAAGTGGAATGGAATGGAATGGAATGTGGGATGGAATGAAATGGAATATGGATTGGAATGGAATGGAATTGAATGTGGATTTGAATGGAATGGAATGTGGATCAGAATGGAAAGTAATGTGGAATGGAATGGAAACTGGAATGGAATGAAATAGAATGTGAAATGGAATGGAATGGAATGTGGAATGGAATGGAATGGAAGGTGGAATGGAATGAAATGGAATGTTGTATGGCATGGAATGGAATGTGGAATGGAACGTGGATTGGAAAGGAATGCAATGTCGAATGGAATGTGGAATGGAAAATGGAATGGAATGGAATGGTATGTGGAATGGAATTGAAAGGAATGTGGAATGGAAAGGAATGGAATGTGGAATGGAATGTGGAATGTACGTAATGCAAAGTGGAATGCAATGTGGAATGGAATGTGGAATGAAATGGAATGGAATGGAATGTGGAATGGAATGGAATGGAATGTGGAACGGAATGGAATGGAATGTGGATTGGAATGGAATGGAAAGTGGTATGGAATGGAATGGAATTTATAATGGAATGCTGATTGCTATGAAATGCAATGTGGAATGGAATGGAATGGGGAATGGAATGGAATGGAATGTGGAATGGAATGGAAAGGAAATGAATGTGGAATGGAATGTGGAATGGAATGGAATGGAAAGTGGAATGGAACGTGGAATGGAATGGAATGGAAGGTGGAATGGAATGGAATGAAATGGACGGTTTAACGGAATGTGGAATGGAATGGAATGTAGAGTGGAATGTGGAATGCTTTGGAATGGAATGTGGAATGGGAAGAGGAATGGAACGTGGAATGGAATGGAAGGTGGAATGGAATGGAATGGAGTGTGGAATGGAATGTTTAATGGAATGAAACGGAATGTAGAATGAAATTTAATGGAATGGAATGGAATGGAATTTAGAGTGGAATGTGAATGCTTTGGAATGGAATGTGGAATGGGAAGAGGAATGGAACAAGGAATGGAATGGAAGGTGGAATGGAATGGAATGGAGAGTGGAATGGAATGTGGAATGGAATGAAACGGAATGTAGAATGGAATTTAATGGAATGGAATGGAATGGAATGTGGAATGGAATGCAATGGAATGTGAGATGGAATGGAATGGAATCTGGAATGGAATGAAATGTATTGTGGATTGGAATGCAATTGAATGTGGAATGGAATGGAATGGAAGGTGCATTAGAATGTAATTGAATGTGGTAAAGAAAGGACTGGAATGTGAAACAAAAGGTGGAATGGAATGGAATGCAATGTGGAATGGAATATGAAATGGAATGGAATTTCGAATGGAATCGAAAGGAATGTGGAATAGAATGGAATGGAATATGGAATGGAATGGAATAGAATGTGGAATGGAATACAATGGAATGTGGAATGAAATACAATGGAATTTGGAATGGAATGTGGAATGGAATGAAGTGGAATGTCATGTGGAATGGAATCAGGAATAGAATGTGGAATAGAATGAAATGGAATGGAATGGAATGGAATGTGTAATACAATGCAATTGAATATGGAAAGGAATTTAGAATGGAATGGAATAGGATGGAATGGAATTTGGAATGCAATGTAATGGAATGTAGAATGGAGTGTAATGCAATGTGGAATGGAATGGAATGGAGTCTGGAATGGTATGTGGAAAGGAATGGAATGCAATGTGGAATGGAACGTGGAATAGGATGGAATGGAAAGTGGAATGGAATGGAATGGAATGTGGAATGCAATGTAAAATGGAATGGAATGGAACGTGGAATAGATAGTAACGCAATGTGGAATGGAATGGAATGGAATGTGGAATGGAATGTGGAATGGAACGTGGAATGGAATGTGGAATGGAAAGTGGAATGGAATGGAATGTGGAATTGAATATGGAACGGAATGGAATGGAATGGAATGCAACATGGAATGGAATGGAGTGGAATGTGGAATGGAATGGAATGTGGAATAGAATTTGGAATGGAATGGAATAGAAAGCATTGTGGAACGTAACGGAATGGAATGTGGAATGGAAAGGAATGGAATGTTTAATGGAATGGAATGGAATGCAAGGCAATGTGGAATGGACTGAAATTGAAGGTGGAATGGAATGTGAAATGGAATGGAATGGAATGCAAGGCAATGTGGAATGGAATGAAATTGAAGGTGGAATGGAATGTGAAATGGAATGGAATGGAATGTGGAATGGAATGTGGAATACAAAGGAAAGGAATGTGGAACGGAATATGGAATGGAACTGAATAGAAAGTCGAATGGAACATATAATGGAATGGAATGGACTCTGGAATGAATAGAACGGAATATTGAATGGAATGTGGAATAGAATGGAATGCAATGTGGAATGGAGTGGAAAGGAATGTGGACTGGAATGGAATGGAATATGAAATGGAATGGAATGGAATGTGTATTGGAATGGAATAGAATGTGGAATGGAATGCAATGGAATGTGGAATGGAATGTGGAATTGAATAGAATGGAATCGAAATGAATATGTAATGGAATGGAATGGAATGGAATGTGAAATGGAATGGAATGGAATGTTGAATGGAATGAAATGGAATATGGATTGGAATGGAATGGAATTGAATGCGGATTTGAATGGAATGGAATGTGGGTTGGAATGGAAAATAATGTGGAATGGAATGGAATGCAATGTGGAATGGAATGAAATGTAATGCTGTATGGCACGAAATGGAATGTGGAATGGAATGTGGACTGGAATGGAATGCAATGTCGAAGGGAATGTGGAATGGAATGTGGAAGGAATTGAATGGTATGAGGAATGGAATTGAAAGGAAATTGGAATGGAAAGGAATGGAATGTGGAATGGAATGTGGAATGTATGTAATGCAATGTGGAATGCAATGTGAAATGGAATGTGGAATGGAATGGAATGGAATGTGGAATGGAATGGAATGGAACGTGGAATGGAATGGAATGGAATGTGGAATGGAATGGAATGCAATGTGGATTGGAATGGAAAGAAATGTGGTATGGAATGGAATGGAATGTGGAATGGAATGTTGATTGCTATGCAATGCAATGTGTAATGGAATGTGTTATGGAATGGAATGTGGAGTGGAATGTAATGGAATGTGGAATGGAATGTAATGGAAATGAATGTGCAAAGGAATGTGGAATGGAATGGAATGGAAAGTGAAATGGAATGGAATTTGAATTGGAACGTTTAATTGAGTTGAATCCAAATGGAAGGGAATATGGAATTTAAATTGGAATGCAATGAAATGCAACGCGGAAAGGAACATGGAATGTAACGTGGCATGGAACGTTGAATGGTATGGTGAATGTAATGGAATGCAACATGGAATGGAATGTGGACCGGAATGGAAAGGAATGTGGAATGGAAGGTGGAATGGCATGGAATGGAAGGTGGAATTCAATAGAACGTGGAATGGAATGGAATGCAATGTGGAATGAAAGGTGATGGATTGTGGAATGGAATGTGGAATGGAATGGAACAGAAATTGGAATGGAATGTGGAATAGAATGGAATGGATTTGGAATGGAATGGATTTAAATGTGGAATGGAATGCAATGGAATGTGCAATGGAATGGAATGTGGAATAGAAAGGAATGGATTTGGAATGGAATGGATTTAAATGTGGAATGGAATGCAATGGAATGTGGAATGGAATGGAATGGAATTTGAAATGGAATGGAATGGAATGTGGAATGGAATTTAATGGAATGTGGATTGGAATGGAATGGAATGGAATGTGGAATGGAATGGAATGGAAAGTGGAATGGAACGTGGAATGGAATGGAAGGGAAGGTGGAATAGAATGGAATGAAATGGACGGTTTAACGGAATGTGGAATGGAATGGAATGTAGAGTGGAATGTGGAATGCTGTGGAATGGAATGTGGAATGGGAAGAGGAATTCAACGTGGAATGGAATGGAATGGAATGGAATTTAGATTGGAATGTGGAATGCTATGGAATGGAATGTGGAATGGGAAGAGGAATGGAACGTGGAATGGAATGGAAGGTGGAATGGAATGGAATGGAGTGTGGAATGGAATGTGGAATGGAATGAAATGGAATGTAGAATGGAATTTAATGGAAGGGAATGGAATGGAATGTGGATTGGAATGGAATGGAATGTGGAATGGAATGCAATGGAATGTGAGATGGAATGGAATGGAATCTGGAATGGAATGAAATGTATTGTGCATTGGAATGCAATGGAATGTGGAGTGGAATGGAATGGAATGTGCATTGGAATGGAATGGAATGTGGTAAAGAAAGGAATGGAATGTGGAACGGAAGGTGTAATGGAATGGAATGCAATGTGGAATGGAATGTGAAATGGAATGGAATTTCGACTTGAATCGAATGGAATAAGGAATGGAATGGAATGGAATATGGAATGGAATGGAATGGAATATGGAATGGAATGGAATGGAATGTGGAATTGAATGGAATGGAATGTGGAATGGAATTCAATGGAATGTGGAATGGAATACAATGGAATTTGGAATGGAATGTGGAATGGAATGAAATGGAATGGAATGTGGAATGGAATGAGGAATGGAATGTGGAATAGAATGAAATGCAATGGAATGGAATGGAATATCTAATGGAATGCAAATTAAAATGGAAAGGAATTTATAATGGAATGGAATTGGATGGAATGGAATTTGGAATGCAATGTAATGGAATGTAGAATGGAGTGTAATGCAATGTGGAATGGAATGGAATGGATTGTGGTATGGTATGTGGAAAGCAATGGAATGCAATGTGTAATGGAACGTGGAATAGGATGGAATGGGATGTGGAATGAAACTTGGAATGGAATGTGGAATGGAATGTAAAATGGAATGGAATGGAACGTGGAATAGATTGTAATGCAATGTGGAATGGAATGGAATGGAATGTGGCATGGAATGTAATGGAATGTGGAATGGAATGGAATGGAAATGAATGTTTAATGGAATGTGGAATGGAATGGAAAGGAAAGTGAAATGGAATGGAATGTGAACTGGAACGTGGAATTGAGTGGAATCCAATGTGGAATGGAATGTGGAATGAAATAGAATGGAATTGAATGGAATGGAGTGGAATGGAATGGATTTGAAAAGAAATGGAACGGAATGTGGAATGGAATCGAATGGAATGTGGAATTGAATTTGGAATGGAATGTGGAATGCAATGGAATGGAAAGCAATGTGGAATGGAATGGAATTTAATGTGGATTGGAATGGAATGGAATGTGGAATATGATGGAATGGAATGTGGATTGGAATGGAATGGAATGTGGTATGGAATGGAATGGAATGTGTAAAGGAATGTGGAATGGAATGGAATGGAATGTGGAATCGAATTTAATGAAATGTGGAATGGAATATGGAATGGAATGGATTGTGGAATGGAATGGAATGAAATGTGTAATGGAATGTGGAATGGAATGGAATGGAATATGGAATGGAATGGAATGTGGAATGGAATGTGGAAAGAACTGAAATCGAATGTGGAAAGGAAAGTGGAATGGAATGCAATGGAATGGAATGTGAATAGGAATGTATAATGGAATGGAATGGAATGTGGAATGGAACGTGGAATGGAATGGAAGGGAATGTGGAGTGGAACGTGGAATGCAATGCAATGGAACGTGGAATGGAACGTGGAATGGAACGTGGAGTGGAACGTGGAATGGAACGTGGAATGGAACGTGGCATGGAACACGGAATGGAACATGGAATGGAATGTGGAATGGAACGTGGAATGGAACGAAATGGATTGTGGAATGGAAAGGAATAGAATGTGGAAGGCAATGTGGAATGGAATGAGGAAGGGAACATTTAATGGAAATTGCAAACATATGTGTAATTTAATGGAATGGAATGTACAATAGAATGGAATGGAAAGTGGAATGGATTGGAATGGAATGTGGAATGGAATTCAATGGAATGGAAAGTGGAATGGAATAAAATGGAACGTGGAATGGAATGCAATGGAATGTGGAATGGAATGGAATGGAATGCAAAGTGGAAAGGAATGGAATGTGGAATGGAATGGAATGTGGATTGGAATGGAATGGACTATGGCAGGGAATGAGTAATAGTATGGAAAGGAATGTGGAATGGAAAGGATTACAATGTGGAATGGAATGTGCAATGGAATGTGCAATGGAATGAAATGGAACGTGGAATTGAATGGAATGGAATGTGGAATGAAAGGAAACAGAAATTGGAATCGATTGGAAAGGAATGGAATGTGAAAAAGAATGCAATGGAATGTGAATTGGAATGTGGTATTGGATGTGTAATGGAATGGAATGGAATGTGGAATGGAACTTGGAATGGAATGGAATGAAATGGGGAATGTATCATGGAATTTAGTAGAATGAAATGTGGAAAGGAAATTAATACAAGGTGGAATGGAATGTGGAATTGAATGCAATGGAATGTGAAATGCAATGTGGAATGAAATGTGCAATGGAATGTTGAATGGAAAGGTGAATGGAAAGTGTAATGCAGTGGAATGAAATGTGGAATGGAACATAGATTGGAAAGTGTAATGGAACGTGGAATGGAATAAAATGTGGAATGGAAGGTGGAATGGAATGGAATGTGGAACGGAATGAAAATTAAAATGAAATGGATTGGAATGGAATGCCGAATGGAATTTTATGGAATGAGGAATGGAATGGAATGGAATGGAATGTGGAATGGAATGGAATGGATAGTGCAATGGAATGGAATGGAATGGAATGTGTAATGGAATGGAATGGAATGTGGAATGTAAGGGAATGGAATGTGGAAGGGAAGGCAATGGAATGGAAAGTGGAATGGAATGCTGAATGGAATGGAATGGAATCCTGAATGAATTGAAATGGACTGGAGTTTGGAATGGAATGGAATGGAAAGGAAAGTGGAATGGAATGGAATGTAATGCAATGAAAGTGGAATGGAATTTATGGGAATGTGGAATGTAATGAAATGCAATGGAATGTGTAATGGAATGGAATGTGTAATGGAATGGAAATGAATGTGCAATGGAAAGGAATAGAATGGAATGTGGAATGGAATGCAATGGAATGTGGAAAGGAATGCAATGGAATGTGGAATGGAATGTAGAATGGAATGTGGAATGTAATAGAATGGAATGGAATGGAATGCGGAATGGAAAGGAATGGAATCTGTAATGGAATGGAATTGAATGTGGAATGGAATTTGGAATGGAATAGAATGGAATGGAACGGAACGTGGACTGATATGGAATGGAATGTGTAATGGAATGGAATGCAATTTGGAACGGAATGGAATGGAATATGGAATGGAACGGAATCGAATATGGAATGGAATGGAATGGAATGTGGAATGGAATGGAATGAGGAATGGGATTGAATGTAATATGGAATGGAATGTGGAATGCAATGGGATGGAATGTGGAATGGAATGAAATGGAAAGGAATGAAATGCGGAATCAAACATGTAATGGAAAGTGGAATGGAATCTGGAATGGAAGGTAGAATGGAACGAGGAATGGAATGGGAATTTAATGTGGAATGGAATGGAATGTAATTTAATAGAATTTGAAATGGAGTGTAAATGCATGTGGATTGGATTGTGGAATGGAACGGAATTTAATGTGGAATGGAATGTGGAATGGAATGGAATGGAAAGAAATCGAATGTGGAATTTAATGTGGAAAGGAATGGATTGGAATGTGTAATGGAATCTGAAATGGAATTCGTAATGGAATGTGGAATGGAATGGAATGGAATGGGTAATTCAATGCTGAATGAAATGCAATGGAACGTGGAATGGAAGGGAATGGAATCTGGAATGGATTGTGTAATGGAATGTGGAATGAAATGTGGAATGGAATGGAATGGAATGATTAATTCAACGTGGAGTGGAAAGGAATGGAATGGAATGTGGAATGGAAAGTGGAATGGAACTTGTAATGGAACATGTAATGGACTGGAATGTGGAATGAAATGTGGAATGGAATGTGGAATGCAACATGGAATGGGTTGGAATGTGGAATGGAATGAGGAAAGAGATGGAATGGAATGTGGAATGGAATGGAAAGGAATGTGGAATGGAACGTGAAATGGAGTGGAATGGAATGTGGAATGCAATGGGGAATGGAAAGTGGAATGGAACGTGTAATGTAGTGAAATGGAACGGAAAGTGGAATGGAATATGGAGTGGCATGTGGAATGCAGCGTGGAATGGAAGAGAATGTGAAATGGAATGTGGATTGCAACGCGGAATGGAAGTGAATGTGGAAAGGATTGTGGAATGGAATGTGGAATGGAATGGAAGGGAATGTGGAATGGATAGTGGAAAGGAATGGAAAGGAATGTGTAATGGATTGGAATGGAACGGAATGTGGATTGGAATGGAATGGGATGCAATGCAATGGATTGGAATGGAATGGAATGGAACGTGGAATGGAACGTGGAATGGAACATGGAATGGAAAGTGGAATGGAACGGAATGGAAAGTGGAATGGAACTTTGAATGGAAGGTGGAATGGAACATGGAATGTAACGTGGAATGGAACGTGGAATGGAACCCAATGGAAAATGCAATGGAATGGAATGGAACATGGAATGGAAAGGAATGGAACGTGCAGTGGAAAATGAAATCGAATGGAATGGAACTAAGAATGGAACACGGAAAGGAACATGGAATGGATCCGAATGGAATGTGGAATGTACCCAAATGGAACGTAGAATGGAACGGAATGTAACGTGGAATGGAAAAAAATGGAAATTGGAGAGGAACGTGGAATGGAGTGGAACGGAATGCAGAATGGAAAGTGGAATAGAACGTGGAAAGAAACGTGGAATGGAACGGAATGGAATATGGCATGGAACGGAATGGAAAGTGGAATGGAATGGAATGGAATGTATAATGGAATGGAATGGAAAGGACTGGAATGTGGAATGCAGTGCAATGGAATGTGAAATGGAATAGAATGGAACGTAGAAAGGAACGTGGAATGGAACGTGGAATGGAACGTGGAATAGAAAGGAATGGAACGTGGAATAGAAAGGAATGGAACGTGGAATAGAAAGGAATGGAACGTGGACTGGTATGGAATGGAAGGTGGAATGGAATGGAATGGAACGGGACGGAATGTGGAATGGAATGGAATGAAATGTGAAATGGAATGGAATGGAATTTGGAATGGAAGGTGGAATGGAATGGAATGGAAAGAGGAATGGAATGCGGAATGGAATGTAATGGAATGTGGTTTGGAACATGGAATGTAATGGAATGGAATGTGGAATGAAATGTGGAATGGAACGTGGAATGGAATACAGTGGAATGTGTAATGGAATGTAGAATGGAACGTGGAATGGATTGGAATGTACGATGGAAGGGAATGGAAAGGAATGTGGAAAGGTATGTGGAATAGAATTGAATGGTATGTGCAATGGAATGGAATGTGGAATGGAAAGTGCAATGCAATGGAGTGGAAAGTGTAATGGAACGGAATGGAATGCAGAACGGAGGAATGGAATGCAATGGAATGTGGAATGGAATGAAAGGGAATGGAATGTTCAATGGAATGGAATGCAATGTAGAATGGAATGGAATGGAATGTGGAATGGGATTGAATGGAATTTAGAATGGAATGGAAAGGAATGGAAAGTGGAACAGAATGTGTTTTGGAATTTGGAATGGAATGTGGAATGGAATGTTTTTTAATTTGGAAAGGAATGCAATGGAATGTGGAATGGAAAGGAATGAAGTGCGCAATTGAATGTGGACTGGAAAGTGGAATGGAATGGAATGGAATGTGGAGTGGAATGGAATGGAATGTGGAATGGAATGGAAACGAATCTGAAATGGAATGGAATGGAATGTGGACTGGAGGAATGGAATGGAATGGAATGAAAGGAAATGGAATGTGGAATGGAATGGAAGGGAATGGTATGTGGAATGGAAAGGAAGGTAAAGGAATGTGGAAAGGAATGAGGAATGGAATGTGGAATGGAATGGAATGGAATGTGGAATGGAATGCAATGTGGAATAGAATGGAAGGCAATGGAATGTGGAATGGAAAGGAATGGAAAGTGGAATGGAATGGAATGGAATATGGAATGAAATGTGGAATACAATAGAATGGAATGTGACATGGCATGTGAAACGGAATGTGAAATTGACTGTGCAATGGAATGGAAAACATAGTGGAATGGAATTGAATGGAATGTGCTATGGAATGGAATGCAATGTGTAATGCTATTTGGAATGAATGGAATGGAATGTGGAATGCAATGAAATGGAATGTAGAAAGGAATGTGAATTGGAATGGAACGGAATGTGGAATGGAACGTGGAATGGAAAGCAATGGATTTTGGAATGGAATGGAATGGAATGTGGAATGGAATGTGTAATAGAATGGAATGGAATGTGGAATTGAAAGTGGAATGGAATGGAATGTGAAATCGAATAGAAAGGAATCTGGAAAGGAATGTGAAATGGAATGGAATGCAATGTGGAATGTAATTGAAGGGAATGTGGAATGGAAATTGGAATGCAATAGAAGAGAATGTGGAATACAATGGAATGGAAATGAATGGAATGCAAATTGTAATGGATTGCAAAGGAATGTGGAATGGAATGGAATGGAATGTGGAATGTAATGGAATGGAATGTGGACTCGAATGGAATGGAATGGAATGGAACGCGAAATGGAATGGAATGGAATGCGGAACGGAATTCAATGGAATTCGAAATGGAATGGAATGGAATGTGGAATTGAATGGAAAGGAATGTGGAATGGAAAGCAGAATGGAATGGAATGTGGAATTGAATGGAGTGGATTCTGGAATGTAAAGGAATGGAATGGAATATGGAACAGCATGGAATGTAAAGGAATGGAATGGAATGTTTAATGGAGTGCAATGGAAAGTGGAATGGAATGGAATGGAAAATGGAATGGAAGGGAATGGAATGGAAAGAGCCATGGAATGGAAAGGAAAGGAATGGAAAGTGGAATGGAATGGATGGCAATATGGAATGGAATATAGAATGGAACGGAATGGAATATGGAATGGTAAGGAATAGAATGTGAATGGAATTGAATGAAATATGGCATGGAATGGAATGGAATGGATTGGGGAAAGGAAAGGAATGGAATGGAAAATGGAAAGCAAAGTAATGGAATGGAATGGAATGGAATGGAATGTGGAATGGAATGAAATGTAATATGGAATGGAATGGAATTGAATGTGTAATGGAATGGCGTGGGATATGGAACGTAATGGAATGGAAAGAAATGGAATGTGGAATGGAAAGGAAGGGAATGTGAAATGGAATGTGGAATAGAATGGAATGGAATGGAATGCGGAATGAAATGGAAGGGAATTTGGAACGGAAGGGAATGGAAATTGGAATGGAATGAAATGGAATTTGGAATGTAATGGAATGGAATGTGTAATGGAATGGAATGGAATGGAAAGTGGAATGGAATGGATTATGGAATGGAATGGAACGGAATGGAAAGGAATGGAATGTTGAATTTAATGGAAGGGAATTTGGAATGGACTGTGGAATGGAATGGAATTGAATGGGGAAAGGAATGGAATGGAATGTGGAATGGAATGTAATGTAATGTGGAGTGGAATCTAATGGAATGTGAAGTTTATAGTAATGGAATGTGGAATGCAATGCAATGGAATGGAATGGAATGTGGATTTGAATGTGGAATGGATTGGAATTGAATGTGGAATGGAAGGTGAAATGGAACCGAATGGAATGTGGAATGGAATGGAATGGAATGTGGATTGGAAAGGAAAGGAGTGAAATGTGGAATGGAATGAAATGGAATGCATGTAGAAATGAATGGAATGGAATGTAATGTGGAATGGAATGGAACGGAATGTGGAATTGAATGGAATGGAACGTGGAATGGAACGTGCAATTGAACGTGGAAAAGAACGTGTAATGGAATGTGGAATGGAATGAGGAATTGAATGGAATTAAAAGTGAAATGGAATGGAAAGGAACGTGGAATGGAATGTGGAATGCAATGGAATGGAATGTGGAATGCAATGGAATGGAATGTGGAATGGAATGGGGTGGAATGTGGAATAGAAAGGAATGTAATGCGGACTGTAATGAGGAATGCAATGGAATGAAATGTGGAAAGGAATGTGAAATGCAATGGTATGGAATGGACTGCGGACTGGAATGAAATGGAATGTAATTGAATATGGAATGGAATGGAACGCAATGTGGAATGGAATGTAGAATGTAATGGAATGGATTGCAGAATGGAATGGAGTTTGCACTGGAATGCAATGGAATGGAATTGAATGTGGAATGGAATGGAATGGAAAGTGGAATGGAATGTAGAATGGAATGGAAAGGATTGAGGAATGGAATGCGGAATGGAATGTGGAAAGGTAAGTGGAAAGGAATGGAAAGTGGAAAGAAATGGAATGGAATGGAATATGGAATGGAATGGAATGGCATGTAGAATGGAATGTAGAATACAATGGAACGTGGAATGTAATGTGTAATGGAACGTGGAGTGGAACGTGGAATGGAACGTGGAATGGAGCGGAATGGAAAGTGGAATGGAATCGAATGCAATGTGGAAAACTACGGAATGGAATGTGGAATTCAAAGTGGAATGGAATGTAATGTAATGTGGATTGGAATGGAATGGAATGTGGAATGGAATGGAATGGAATGTGGAATGGAATGGAATGGAATGTGGAATGGAATGGAATGGAATGGAATCCGGAATGGAAGGGAATGGAATGGAATGGAATGTGGAATGGAATGGAATGGAATGGAATGTGGAATGGAATGTGGAATGGAATGGAAAAGGAATGGAATGGAATGGAATGGAAAGGAACGGAATCAGGAATGGAATGGAAGGGAATGTGGAATGGAATGTGGAATGGAATGGAATGGAAAGGAATGGAATGTTGAATTTAATGGAAGAGAATTTGGAATGGAATGTGGAATGGAATGGAATAGAATGGGGAAATGAATTGAATGGAATGTGGAATGGAATGGAATGTAATGTGGAAAGGAATGGAATGGAATGTGAAATTGATAGGAATGGAATGTGGAATGCAATGGAATGGAATGTAATGGAATGTGGAATGGAATGTGGAATGGAATGGAATGGAATGTTGAATGGAATGGAATTGAATGTGGAATGGAAGCTAAAATGGAACCGAAAGGAATGTGGAATGGAATGGATTGGAATGTGGATTGGAATGGAATGGAGTGGTATGTGGAATGGAATGAAATGGAATGCATGTGGAAATGAATGGAATGGAATGGAATGTGGAAAGGAATGGAATGGAAAGTGGAATGCAATGGTATGGAACGTGGTATGGAACGTGGAATGGAACGTGGAAAAGAACGTGTAATGCAATGTGGAATGGAATGAGGAATTCAATGGAATGGAATGTGGAATGGAACGGAAAGGAACGTGGAATGGAATGTGGAATGCAATGGAATGGAATGTGGAATGCAATGGAATGGAATGTGGAATGCAATGGAATGGAAAGTGGAATGGAATGGAGTGGAATCTGGAATTGTAAGGAATGGAATGCGGAATTTAATGAGGAATGGAATGGAATGAAATGTGGATAGGAATGTGGAATGCAATGGTGTGGAACGGAGTGCGGACTGGAATGAAATGGAATTTAATTGAATGTGGAATGGAATGGAAAGGAAAGTGGAATGGAATGTAGAATGGAATGGAATGGATTGTGGAATGGAATGGAGTATGGACTGGAATGCAATGGCATGGAGTTGAATGTGGAATGGAATGGAATGGAAAGTGGAATGGAATGTAGAATGGAATGGAATGGATTGTGGAATGGAATGCGGAATGCGGAATGGAATGTGGAATACAATGGAATGCAATGGAACGTGGAATGTAATGTGGAATGGAACGTAGAATGGAACGGAATGGAAAGTGGAATGTAATGGAATGGAATTTGGAAAGCAATGGAATGGAATGTGAAATGCAAAGTGGAATGTAATGTAATGTAATGAGGAATGGAATGGAATGGAATGTGGAATGGAATGGAATGGATTTTGGAACGGAAAGTGAAATGCAATTAGGAATGGAAAGTGGAATGGAATGGAATTGAACATGGAATGGAATGAAATGGAATGTGTAATGGACTTTGGAATGGAATGAGTAACGGAAAGGAAAGTGGAATGGAATGGATTGTTATGTCGAAAGGAATGTTGAATGGAATGTAAGGGAATGTGGAATGAAAGGCAATGGAATGGAATGGATTGCGGAATAGAATATTAAATGGAATGGAAAGGAACGTGGAATGGAACGTGGAATGGAACGTGGAATGCAATGGAATATAATGCAGAATGGTATATTAAATGGAATGGAATGGAACGTGGAATGGAACGTGGAATGGAAAGTGGAATGGGATGTTTAATGGAATGGAATTGAACGTGAAATGGAATGGAGCGGAATGTGGAATGGAATGGAATGCAATGTGGAATGGAATGGAATTGATTGTGGAATGGAAAGGAAAGGAAAGTGGAATGTAATGTGGAATGGAATGGAATGGAATGTGGAATGGATTGTGGAAAGGAATTTGGAATCGAATGGAATCTATTGTGGAAAGGAAAGAGGAATGGATCATGGAATCAAACGTGGAATGGAAAGTGGAATGGAATGGAATGCAACGTGGAATGCCATGGAATGGAACGCGTAATGGAATGAAATGGAACGTTGAATGAAAAGGAATGTAATGTGGAATGGAATGTTGAATGGAAAGGAATGGAATATGGAAAGGAAGGTGGAATGGTATGTGGAATGGAATAGAGTGAAATGTGGAATAGAATGTGGAATAGAAATTAATGTTGAATGGAATGTGGAACGGAATGGAATGGAATGGAAAGGAAAGGAATGGAATGCGGAATGGAATGGAATGGAATGTGGAAAGCAATGGAATGGAATGTGGAATGGAAAGTGGAATAGAAGGGAATGTGGAATGGAATGGAATATGGAATGGAATGGAATGGAATGCGGAATGGAATGCAATGGAATGCAGCATGGAATGGAATGGAATGTGGAAAGGAATGGAATGGAATTTGGAATGGCAAGCAATTGAATGTGCAATGCAATGGAATGGAATGTGGAATGGGATGTGAAGTGGAATTGAATGGAAGGCGGAATAGAATGAGGAATGGAAAGGAATGGAATTTGGAATGGAATATGGAATGGAATGTGGTATTGAACGTGGAATGGAATGGAATGCAATGTGGAATGGCATGTGGAATTGTATGTGCAACGGAATGGAATGTGGAACGGAATATAATTGAATGTGGACTGGAATGGAATGGAATGCAATGTGGAATGGCATGTGGAATTGTATGTGCAACGGAATGAAATGTGGCACGGAATATAATTGAATGTAGACTGGAATGGAATGTAGTGGAATGGAACGTGGAATGGAATTGAATGGAATGTGAAATGGAATGGAATGGAATGTAGAAAGGAATGTGGAATGGAGTGGAATGGAAAGTGGAATGGAATGTGGTATGGAATGGAATGGAATGTGGAATGGAATGGAATGGATTGTGGAATGGAATGGAACGGAATGTGAAATGGAAAAGAATGTGGAATGCAATGGAATGGAATGGAATGGAAGGGATGCAGAATGGAATATGGAATGGAATGGAACGTAATGGAATGGATTACAGAATGGAATGCGGAATGGAATGGAGTGTGTAATGGAAGCGAATGGAATGGAATGGAGTGTGTAATGGAATGTAATGGAATGTGGAACGGAATGGAATGGAATGCAATATGGAATGGAATGTGTAATGGAATGTGAAATGGAATGGATTGGAATGGAATGTGGAATGGAATCGAATAGAAAGTGGAATGGAATGGAATGGAATATGGAATGGAATAGAATGGAATATGGAATGGAATGGAATGTGGAATGGAATGTGTAATGGAATGGAATGGAAAGAAATGTGGAATGAAATGTAACGGAATGCAATGTGGAAAGGTAAGAATGTAATGGAATGGAGGGTGCAATGAAATGGAATGGAATTGGGACTGGAATGGAGAGGAATGGGGTGGAATAGATTGTGGAATGGAATAAAATGGATTGTAATGGGGAATGGAAAGGAATGGAATGGAATGAGGAATGAAATGGAATGGAATTTGGAATGGAATGGAATGTGGAATGGAATGCAATGGAATGGGGAATGGAATGGAATGTGGAATGGAATGGAATGGAATGGAATGTGGAATGGAATGGAATGGAAAGGAATGGAAATTGAAATGGAATGGAATGGAATGTGGAATGGAATGGAATGGAATATCGAATGGCATGTTGAATGAAACAGAATGGAACGTGGAATAGAATGTAATGCAATGTGGAATGGAATGGAATGAAATGGAAAGTGGAATGGAACGGAATGGAATGTGGAATGCAATGGAAGGCAATGGAATGTGGAATGGAATGGAATGGAATGTGGAATGGAATGAAAAGGAATGGAATCTGCAATAGAATGCAATAGAATGGAATGCAATGCAACGTGGAATGGATTGGAATGGAATGTGGAATGGAATTTGGATGAGAATGGAATGGAATGTGGAATGGAATGTGGAATGCAATGAAATGGAATGTGGAATGGATCTTGGAATGGAACGCAGAACGGAATGTGAAATGGAACGTGGAATGGACAGTGGAATGGAACGTGGAATGGAATGTGGAATGGAATGGAATGCAATGTGGAATGGAATGCAGTGGAATGTAGAATCTAATGTGGAATGGAATGGAATGGAAAGTGGAAAGGAATGTGGAATGGAATGGAATAGAATTTGGAATGCAATGTGGAATAGAATGGAATGGAATATGGAATGGAATGGAATGGAATGTGGAATAGAATGGAAAGAATTATGGAATGAAAAGGAATGGAATGGAATGTGGAATGGAGTGGAAAGGAATGGAATTTGGAATGGAATGGAATGGAATGAGGAATGGAATGGAATGTATTGTTGAATGAAAGGAATGGAATGTGGAATGGAATGGATTGGAATGGAATGTGGAATGGAATAGAATGGAATGCCGAATGGAATGGAATGGAATGTGGAATGGAATGGAATGGAATGGAATGTGCAATGGAATGGAATTGAAAGTGGAATGGAATGGAATGGAATGTGGAATGGAAAGGAATCGAATGTGGAATGGAATGAAATGGATCGTGGAATTTAACGTGGAATGCAACGAGGAATGGAACCTGGAAAGGAACGTGGAATGGAAAGTGGAATGAAATGGCACAGAATGTGGAAGTGAATGCATTGGAGTCTGGTATGGAATGTGGAATGGAATGCAATGGAATGTGGAATTGAATGGGGAATCTAATGGAATGGAATGTAGAATGGAATGGAATGGGGTGGAATGTGAAATGGAATGGAATGGAAAGTAGAATGTAGTGGAATGGACTGTGGAATAGAATGTTGAATGAAACGGAATGGAAAGTGGAATGGAATTTAATGGGGTTGAAGGCGAAATGGAATGGAATGGAATGTGGAATGGAATTTAATGGAATATGGAATGGAATGTGGAAAGAAACGGAATGGAAAGTGGAATGGAATATAGTGGAATGTGGAATGGAAATTGCAAATGGAATGGAACGAAATATGCAATGGAAAATTGAATCAAAAGATGAATGGAAAGAGGAATGCAATGGAATGAAACATGGAATGGAACGTGGATTGGAAAGTGTAATGGAACGTGGAATGGAATAAAATGTGGAATGGAATGAGGAATGGAACGTGGAATGGAATGGAATGTGGAATGCATTGTGAAAAAGAATGGAGTGGAATGGAATGTGGAATGGAATGGAAAGGAACGTACAATGGAACGGAATGGAATGCCGAATGGAATGGAATGGAATGTGGACTGGAATGGAATGGAATGGAATTTGGAATGGAATGTGGAATGGAATGGAATGGAATCCTGAATGAATTTGAATGGAATGTGGAACGGAATGGAATGGAATGGAATGGAATGTGGAATGCAATGTGGAGTGTAATGGAATGGAATCCCGATTGAAATGTAATGGAATTTGGAATGGAATGGAACGTGGAATGGAATGGAATGGAATGTGCAATGGAATGGAATGGAATGGAATGGGAAATGGAATGCCTCGGAATGTGGAATGGAATGTACAATGGAATGTAGAATGTAATAGAATGGAATGGAATGGAGTGTGGAATGCAAAGGAATGGAATGTGTAATGGAATGGAATTGAATGTGGAATGGAATTTGGAATGTAATAAAAAGGAAAGCAATGGAATGTGGACTGGAACAGAATGCAATTTGGAATGGACTGGAATGGAATATGGAATGGAATGGAATGTGGAACAAAATGGAATGGAGTGGAATGTATAGTGGAATGGAATGGAATGTGGAATGGAATGGAATGGAATGTGAAATGGGATTGAAAGGAATATGGGATGGAATGTGGAATGCAATGGAATGGAATGTGGAATGGAATAAGAAATGTAAAGGAATGAAATGTGGAATCGAACTTGTAATGGAACGTGGAATGGAACCAGAAATAGAAGGTGGAATGGAACGAGGAATGGAATGGGAATTTAATGTGGAATGGAGAGGAATGGAATTTAATGGAAAGTGAAATGAAGTGGAATGGCATGTGGAATGCAATGTGGAGAAGAACGGAATGGAATGTGGAATGGAATGTGGAATGGAATGGAATGTGGAATGAATGTGGAATGCAATGGAAAGGAATTATGGAATGGAGAGTAATGTGGAATGTAACGTGGAATGAAATGGAATGGATTGTGGAATGCTACGTGGAAAGGAATGCAATGGAATGTGGAATGGAATGTGGAATGGAACGTGGAATGTAACTTGGAATGGGACATGGAATGTAAAGTGGAATGGAATGCGAATGGAATGTGGAAAGGAAAGGAATGGAATTTAATGGACTGTGAAATGGAGTGGAAAGGCATGTGGAATGGAATGTGGAATGGAATAGAATGGAATGAAATGTGGAATGGAATTTGGAATGGAACGTGGAATGGAATGTGGAATGGAACGTGGAATGGAATGTGGAATGGAACGTGGAATGGAATGTGGATTGGAATGGTAATGGAATGTGGAATGGAATGGAATGGAATTTAATCCAATGCGAAGTGAAGTGGAATGGTATCTGAAATGGAATGTGGAATGGAATGCAATGGAATGTGGAATGGAATGTGCAATGGATTGGAATAGAATGGAATGGAATGGAATGTGGAATACAATGGAATGGAATGGAATGTGAAATGGAATGGAGAGGAAGGCGGAATGGGAAGCTGTATGGAAGCTAAAGGAATGTGGAATGGAACGTGGAATGGAATGGATTGGAATGTGGAATGGAACATGGAATGGAATGTGGAATGCAACATGGAATGCAATGGAATGTGGCATGGAATGTGAAATGTAACGTGGAATGCAATGGAATCTGGAATGGATTATGGAATGGAATGTGGAATGCAACGTAGAATGGAATGGAATGGAACATGCAATGGAATGTGGAATGAAATTGAATGGAATGTGCAATGGAACATGGAATGGAATGGAATGGAATGTGGAATGGAACGTGAAATGGAAACTGGAATGGAACGCGGAATGGAATGGAATGTGTAATGGAATGTGGAAAGTAAAGTGGAATGTAATGGAAAATGGAATAGATTTTGGAATGGAATTGAAAGGAATGTCGAATGGAATGGAATGGAATGTGGAATGGAATGGAATAGAATGTGGAATAGAATGGAAGGAAATGAGGAATGGAGTGCAACGGACTGTAATGTGGAATGGAGTGTGGAATGGAATGGAATGGAATGTGGAATCGAAATTGGAATGCAATCAAATGGAATGTGGATTGGAAAGTGGAATGGAATAAAATGGAATGTGGAAGGGAACGGAATGGAAAATTGAGTGGAATGCAACGGCATGGAAAATGGAATGGAATGGAATGGAATGTGGAATGGAATGGAATGGAATGGAATGTGGAATTGAATGTGGAATGGAATGGAATGGAATGAGGTATGTAATGGAAAGCAATGTGGAATGGAAAGTGGAATGGAATTGAATGTAATTGGGAATGGAATATGAAATGGAATGGAATGAAATGTGGAATGGAAGGCGAAATGGAAAGTGGAACGGAACGTGGAATGGAATTAGAAAGGAATGTGGAATTGAATGGAATGGAATTTAATGGAGTGTGAAATGGAGAGGAATGGCATGTGGAATGGAATGTGGAATGGAATGGAATGGAATGTGGAATGGAAGAGAATGGAATGGAAAGTGAAATGGACTGGAAGGGAATGTGGAATGGAAAGTAGAAAGGAATGAAAAGGAAGGTGGAAAGGACTGTGCAATGGAATGGAATGGAATGTGGAATGGGACGGAATGGAACATGGAATGGAACGGAAGGCAATGTGGAATGGAACGGTAACGAATGTGGAATAGAACGTTTAATAGAATGGAATGGAATGTGGATTGGAACGTGTAACGGGATGGAATGTGGAATGGAAAGTGTAATGAAACGTGGAATGGAATGGATTGGAATGTGGAATGGAAAGTGGAATGGAAATTGGAATGGAATGGAATGCGGAATAGAATGTTGAATGGAAGGTGGAATGGAATGGAATGTGGAATGGATGGTGGAACGGAAAGTAATGGAATGGAATGTGGAATGGAAAGGAATGGGATTTGGAATGGAATGGAATGGAATGTGGAATGGACTGTTGATTGGAATGGAAAGTAATGGAATGTGGAATGGAATGAAAATGAATGTGGAATAGAATGGAACGGAATGTGGAATGGAAAGGAATTGCATGGGGAATGGAACGTGGAATGTAATGGAATGGAATGCTGAATGGAACGTGTAATGGAAAGTGGAATGGAACGTGGAATGGAATGGAATGTGGAGTGTAATGGAATGGAATGTGGAATGGAATGTTTAATGTTAAGGAATGAAATGTGGAATGGAATGCAATGAACTGGAATGTGGAATGGAGTGTGCAGTGGTTTGGAATGGAATGTGGAATCGAAAGTGCAATGCAATGGAATGGAATGTGGAATGGAAAGTGGAAGGGAACGGAGTGGAATGTGGAATGGAGTGGAATGGAATATGGAATGGAATGGAATGGATTGTGGAATGTAATGGAATGGAATGGAATGCGGAAATGAATGGAATGGAATGTGGAACGGAATGTGGAATGAAATGTGGAATCGAACGTGGAATTGAACGTGGAATGGAAGGTGTTATGTAATGGGAATGGAATGCTGAATGGAATGCAGTGGAATTTAATGGAATGTGAAATGGAGTGGAATGGCAAGTGGAATGGAAGGTGGAATGGAATGGAATGGAATGTGGAATGTGGAATGGAATGGAATGGAAAGAAATGGAATGTGGAATGGAATGGAATGGAATGGAATATGAAATGAAATGGAGGGAAATGTGGAATGGAATGTGGAATGGAATGGAATGGAATGGACTGGAAGAAATCTGAAATGCAATGGAGGGGAATGTGAAATGGAAAGTGGAATGGAATGGAATGGAATGTGGAAAGGAATGTGGACTTCAATGGAATGGAATGTGGAATGGAATGCAATGGAATGTGGAATGGAACGTGGAATGGAATGAATTGGAATTTGGAATTGAATGGAAAGGAATGTGGAATTGAACGTGGAATGGAATGGAATGGAATGAGTAATGGAATGTGTAATGGGATGCAATGTGGAATTGAATGTGAAATGAAACGTGGAATGGAATGGAATGGTGCCTGGAATGGAAAGTGGAATGGAATGTGGAATGGAATGGAATGTGGAATGGAACGTGGAATGGAAATTTGAATGGAAGGTGTAACGGGGAATTATGTGGAATGGAACAATGAATGGAATGCAAAGAATGTGGAATAGAACTTGGAATCGAAAGTGGAATGGAATGGAATGTGGAATGGATTGTGAAATGTATGGAATGTGGACGGCAATGGAATGGAATGTGGAAAGCAATGGAATGGAACGTGGAATGGAACATATAATGGAATGTGGAATGGAATAGAATGGAACGTGGAATGGAACGTAGAATTGAAGGTGGAATGGAATGGAATGGAATGTGGAATGGAATGGAATGGACTGGAAGAAATGTGAAATGCAATGGAGGGGAATGTGAAATGGAAAGGGGAATGCAATGGAATGGAATGTGGAATGGAATGTGGACTTCAATGGAATGGAATGTGGAATGGAATGGACTGGAATATGGTATGGAAAGTGGAATGGAATGGAATTGAATATGGTATGGAATGTGGAATGGAATAGAATGGAATGTGGAATGGCATGTGAAATGGAATGTGAAATTGAATGTGCAATGGAATGGAATATAAAGCGGATTGGAAATGAATGCAATGTGCTATGGAATTGAATGGAATGTGGAATGCAATGTGGAATGGAATGGAATGGAATGTGGAATGGAATGGAATGGAATGTAGAATGGAATGTGGAATGGAATGGAATGGAACATGGAATGGACCGTGGAATGGAAAGCAATGGATTGTGGAATGCAATGGAATGGAATGTGGAATGGAATGTGTAATAGAATGGAATGGAATGTGGAATGGAAAGTGGAAGGAATGGAAGGTGAAATGGAATAGAAAGTAATCTGGAAAGGAATGTGAAATGGAATGGAATGCAATGTGGAATGGAACGTGGAATGGAATGCAACGGAATGTGGAATGGAATGTGAAATGAATGGAAAGTGGAATTGAATGGAATAGAAGGTGGAATGTAATGTGAAATGGAGTGGAATGGAATGGAATGTGCAGTGGAATGGAATGGAATGGGTAATGGAATATGGAATGCTATGTGGAATAGAAGAAGGAATGGAATGTAATGCAATTTAGAACGGAATTTGCAATGGAATGGAATGGAACGTGGAATAGGTCTTGGAACAGAATGTCTAATGGAACGTGGAATGGAACTTGGAATGGAATGTAGAATGGAATGTGTAATTAAATGGAATTGAAAGTGGAATGGAATGGAATGGTATGTAGAATGGAAAGTAAAAAGGAATGGAATGGAATGTAGAATGGAATGGAAAGGAAAGTGGAATGGAATGGAAAGGAATGTCGAATGGAATGTGGAAAGTAATGGAATGGTATTGAATGGAATGTGGAATGGAATGGGAATGGAAGGAGGAATGGAATGGTATTGAATGGAATGTGGAATGGAATGGGAATGGAAGGAGGAATGGAATGGAATGGATTTTGGAATGGAATGTGGAATGGATTTTGGAATGGAATGTGAAATGCAAGGGAATGGTATCTGGAATGAATGTGGAATGGAATTTGGAATGGAATGTGGAATGGAATGGAATGGAATTTGGAATGGAATGGAATGGAATGGAAACTGGAATGGAATGGAATGAAATGGAAAGGAAGGTGGAATGAAAAGTGGAGTGGAATGGAATGGAATGGAATGGAATGTGGAATGGATCATGGATTGGAACGTGGAATGGAATGCGGAATGAAATGGAATGTAGTGGAATGTGGAATGGAATGGAATGGAATGTGGAATGGAATGGAATGGAATGTGGAATGGAATGGAATGGAGTGGAATGCGGAATGGAATGTTAAATGGAATGGAGTGGAAAGTGTAATGCAATGGAAAGGCCTGTGGAATTGAATGTGGAATAGAATGTGGAGTGTAATGAGGAATGGAGTGGAATGGAATGTGGAATGGAAAGTGGAATGGAAAGTGGAATGGAACGTGCAATGGAACATTGAAGGGAACGTGGATTGAAAAGTGGAATGGAATGTGCAATGGAACGTGGAATGGAAAGTGGAATGGAATGGAATGGAACGTGGAGTGGAAAGTGTAATGGAATGGAATGAAATGTGGAATGGAATGTGGAATAGAAAGGTATGTGGAATGGAATATGGAATGGAATGGAATGGATCGTGGAATGGAATGGAAACTGGAATGGAATGGAATGATATGGAAAGGAAGGTGGAATGAAATGTGGAGTGGAATGGAATGGAATGGAATGGAATGTGGAATGGATCATGGATTGGAACGTGGAATGGAATGCAGAATGAAATGGAATGTAGTGGAATGTGGAATGAAATGGAATGGAATGTGCAATGGAATGGAATGGAATGTGGAATGGAATGGAATGGAGTGGAATGCGGAACGGAATGTTGAATGGAATGGAGTGGAAAGTGTAATGCAATGGAAAGGCGTGTGGAATTGAATGTGGAATAGAATGTGGAGTGTAATGAGGAATGGAGTGGAATGGAATGTGGAATGGAAGGTGGAATGGAATGGAATGGAACGTGGAATGGATCGTGGAATGGAATGCGCAATGGAATGTAGAATCGAATTGAATGAAACGTAGAATGAATGTGGAATGGAATATGGAAAGGAACGTGCAATGTAACCTGAAATGGATCGTAGAATAGAATGTGGAATGGAACGTGGAATGGAATGGAATGGAATGTGGAATGGAAAGTGGAATGGAACGTGCAATGGAACATTGAAGGGAACGTGGATTGAAAAGTGGAATGGAACGTGCAATGGAACGTGGAATGGAAATTGGAATGGAATGGAATGGAACGTGGAGTGGAAAGTGCAATGGAATGGAATGAAATGTGGAATGGAATGTGGAATAGAAAGGTATGTGGAATGGAATATGGAATGGAATGGAATGGAATGTGGAATGGAACGTGGAATGGAATGTGAAATGGAACGGAATGGAACGTGGAATGGAATGGAATGGAAAGTGGAATGGAATGGAATGGAATGTGGAATGGAATGTGGAATGGAACATGAAATGTAATGGAATGGAATGAGGAATAGATTGGAATGGAATGTGGAATGGAACTTGGAAAGCAATGTAAAGGAAGGTGGAATTTAACGTGGAATGGAATGGGGAATGGAATGGAATGCAACGTGGAATGGAACTTGGAATGGAATGGAAAGGAAGGTGGAATGGAACATTGAATGGAATGGAATGGAATGTGGAATGCAACTTGGAATGGAATGGAAAGGAAGGTGGAATGGAACGTTGAATGGAATGGAATGGAATGTGGAATGGAATGGAAAGGAATGAGCAATGGAACGTGAAATGGAATGGAATGGAAGGTGGAATGAAATGGAATGGAATTTGGAAGGCAAAGTGGAATGGAATGGAATGTGAAATGGAAGGGAATGGAGTGGAATGGAACGTGGAATGGAATGAAATGCAATTTGGAATGGAAGGGTAAGGAATTGAATGGAATGTGGAAAGGAAAGGTAGGTAGTATGCCATGGAATGTGCAATGGAATGGAATGGAAATTGGAATGGAATGAAAAGAGGAATGCAATGGAATGTGGAATGCAAAGTGTTATGGAATGGAATGGAATGTGGAATGGAATGTAAGTTGGAATGGAAAGATATGGAACGTGGAATGGAATGTTGAAAGGAAAGTGGAAAACAATGTAATGGAATGTGGAATCTACAGTAATGGAATGTGGAATGGAACTTGGAATGGAAAGTGAAATGCAACCTGGAATAGAATGGAAGGGAACGTGGAATGGAATGGATTGGAACGTGGAATAGAATGGAATGGAATGTAGAATGTAATGGAAGGCAATGGAATCTGGAATGTAATGGAATGGAATGTGGAATGGAGTGAAATGGAATTTGGAATGGAATGTGGAATGGAATGGATTGGAACGTGGAATGGAAAGGAAAGGAAGGGGGAATGGAATGGAATGTAAAGGGGAATGAAATGGAATGGAATGGAATGTGGAACGCAATGCAGTGGAATGTGGAAAGGAACTTGGAATGGAATGGAAAGGAAGGTGGAATGGAACACGGAATATAATGTGGAATGGAATGGAAAGGAATGTGGAATGAAACTTGGAATGGAATGGAAAGGAAGGTGGAATGGAACGTTGAATGGAATGGAATGGAAAGTGGAATGGAATCTAAAGGAATGTTCAATGGAAAGTGGAACAGAATGGAATAGAAGGTGGAATGAAAAGGAATGGAATTTGGAAGGCGAAGTGGAATGGAATGGAATGTGAAATGGAAGGGAACGGAGTGGAATGGAACGTGGAATGGAATGAAATGGAATGTGGAATGGAAGGGTAAGGAATTGAATGCAATGTGGAAAGGAAAGGTAGGTAGTATGCCACGGAATGTGGAATGGAATGGAATGGAAATTGTAATGGAATGGAATGAAAGGTGGAATGCAATGGAATGTGGAATGGAAAGTGTTATGGAATGGAATGGAATGTGGAATGGAATGTAAGGGGGAATGGAATGATATGGAATAAGGAATGGAATGTTGAAAGGAACGTGGAAAGCAATGTAATGGAATGTGGAATTTGGATGAATGGAATGTGGAATGGAACATGGAATGGAATGTGAAATGCAACGTGGAATGGAATGGAAGGGAACAAGGAATGGAATGGATTGGAACGTGGAATGGAATTGAATGGAGTTTAGAATGGAATGGAAGGCAATGGAATCTGGAATGTAATGGAATGTAATGTGGAATGGAGTGAAATGGAATGTGGAATGGAATGTGGAATGGAATGGAATGGAACGTGGAATGGAAAGGAAAGGAACGGGGAATGGAATGGAATGGAAAGTGGAAAGGAATGCAATGGAATGTGGAATGGAATGTGAGGGAATATCGAAGGGAATGTGGAATGGAATGGAATGTAAAATGGAAGAAAATGTAATTGAATGGATCGTGGAATGGAATGGAGTGATATGTGGAATGGAATGTGGAATGGAAGGGAATTGAAAGTGGAATGGAAAGGAATGCAGTGTGGATTGGAACGTGGAATGGAATGTAATGTACTGTGGAATGGAATGGAATGGAAGTTGGAATGGAACGTGGAATGGAATGGAAAAGAACGTTGAATGCAAAGGAAAGGAACATGGAATGGAATGGAATGGAAAGTGGAATGCAATGGAAAGGACTGTGGAATGGAATGTGGAATGTAATGCGGAATTGAATAGAATGAAATGAGGAATGGAACAGGGAATGGAATGGAATGTGGAATGGAATTTGGAAAGTAATGGAAAGCAACTGAATGTGGACTTGAATGGACTGGAAAGGAATGGAATGTGGAATTGAATGGAATGGAATGTGGAATGGAAAGTGGAATGGAATGTGGAATGGAGTGGAATGGAATGGAGAATGCAATGCAAAGGAATTTGGAATGGAATGCGGAATGGAATGGAATGGAATGGGGAATGGAATGGAATGGAATGCAGAAAGCAATGGAATGGAATGTGGAATGGAATTGAATGGAAAGTGGAATGGAATTGAAAGAAATGTGGAATGGAATGGAATGGAATGCAATGTGGAGTGGAATGCAATGGAATGGAACGTGGAATGGAATGGAATGGAATTTGTAATGGAATATAATGGAATGTGGAATGGAATGGGGAATGGAACGCGGAATGGAATGGAATGGAATGTGGAATGGAATGGAATGGAATGTGGAATGGAATGTGGAATGAATTGGACTACAACGGGTAATGGAATGGAATGGAACGTGGAATGGAATGGAATGTGAAATGGAATGGAATGGAATGGAATGTCGAATGAAATGGAATGGAATTTGGAATGGAATGGAATGGTATGGAATGGAATGTGGAATGGAATGGAATGTGGAATGAAATGTGGAATGGAATGGAACGTGAAATAGAATGTGGAAAGCAATTGATTGGAATGTGGAATGGAATGTGGAATGGGATGCAATGGAATTTCGATTAGAATGTGGAAAGAAATGGAATGGAAAGTGGAATGGAATGGAATGGAATGAGGAAAGGACTGGAATGGTATCTGGAATGGAAAGTGGAATGGAATGGAATGTGGAATGGAACGTGGAAAGGAATGGATTGGAATGCGCAATGGAACAGAATGGAATGGAATGTGGAATGGAATGGAATGGAATGCGGAATAGAATGGAAAGGAATGTGGAATGGAATGTGGAATGGAATGGAATGGAATGAGGAATGGAATGGAAAGAAATGTAAAATGGAATGTGGAATGGAATGGAAGGGAGTGTGGAATGGAATGTGTTATGGAATGTGGAATGGAATGTGGAATGGAAAGTGGAATGGAATGAGGAACGGAATGTGGAATGGCATGGAATGGAATGTGGAATGGAATGGAATGTGGAATGGAAGGGAATGGAATTGAATGGAATCTGGAATGGAAGTGATCGTAATTGTATGGAATGTGGAATGGAATGGAATGGATTATGGCATGCAAAGTAGAATGGAATGGAATTGAAAGTGGAATGGCATGGAATGGTATGTGGAATGGAACGTGAAATGGAATGGAATAAAATGAGAAATCGAATTGAATGGAATGTGGAATGGAACTTGGAATGTAATGGAATGAAATATGTAATGGAAAGGAACGTTAAGTGGAATGGAATGGAATGAAATGTGGAATGAAACATGAAATGGAATGGAATGTGTAATGGAAAGGATTGGAAAGTGGAATGGAATGGACTGGAATGTTGAATGCAACATGGAATGGAATGGAATGGAACGGCAAATGGAACTGATTGGAACGAGGAATTGAATGGAATGGAACCTGGAATGGAATGGAATGTGCAATGGAAAGGAATGGAATGGAATTTAATGGAATGTGGAATGGAATGGAATGGAATGGAATGTGGAATAGAATGTGTAGTTCAAAGTGGAATGGAATGGAATGGAATGGGGAATGGAATGGAACGGAATGCAATATGGAATGCAATGTGGAATGGAATTGAATGGAATATGGGATCGAATGGAATGGAATGTGGAATGGAATGGAATGGAATGTGGAATGGAACGTGGAATGGAATAGAATAGAATGTTGAAAGGAATGGAATGGAATGTGGAATGGACCGTAGAATAGAAAGCAATGGAACGTTGAATGGAATGGAATGGAACGTGGAATGGAATGGAATTGAAAGTGGAATGGGATGGAATGGAATGTGGAATGGAATTTGGAATGGATGGAGGTATATAATGGAATCGAATGTGGAATGGAATGGAATGGAATGTGGAAAGGAACTTGGAATGGAATGGAATGGAAGGTGGAATGGAAAGGAATAGAATATGGAAAGGAATGGAATGGAATATGGAATGCAACGTGGAATGGAACGGAACGGAACTGGGAATGGAATGGACGGGAAAGTGGAATGGAATGGAATGGAATGTGGAATGGAATGCAAGGGAATGTGGAATGGAATGGAAAGAAATGGAATGTGGAAAGGAATGTGGAATGGAATGTGGGATGGAATGTGTAACAGAACGGAATGGAATGTGGAATGGAATGGAATGGAACGTGGAATGGAATGGAATGGAATGGAACGTGGAATGGAGTGGAATGGAATTTGGAATGGAATGGAATGCAATGTGGAACAGAATGTGGAATGGAATGGAGTGGAATGTGGAAAGGAATGGAATGGAAGTGGAATGGAATGGAATGGAATCTAGTAGAAAATGGAATGAAATGGAATGCAATGGAGTTTGGAATGGAATGGAGTGGAATGTGGAATGGAATGTGGAACGGAATAGAATGGAATGTGGAATGGAATGTGGAATGGATCGTGGAATGGATTGGAATGGATTGTGGAATGGAAAGGAATGGAAGGAAATAGAATGGAATGGAATGGAATGTGGAATGGAATGGAATGGAATGTCGAATGGAATGAATTGGAATGGAATGGAATGGAATGTGGAATGGAATGTGGAATGGAATGGAATGGAAATTGGAATGCAATGGAATGAAACCTGGAATGGAATGGAATGGAATGTGGAATGGAATGGAATGGATTGGAAAGTGGAATGTAGTGGAATGGAATTTGGAATGGAATGCAATGAAAAGTGCAACGGAATGTGGAATGGAATGGAAAGTGGAATGGAATGGAATGGAATGTGGAATGCTATGGAACGCAATGTGGAATGGAACGGAATGCAAATTGGAATGGAATGGAATTGAACGAGGAATGGATTGGAATGGAAAGTGGAATGGAATGGAATGGAGTGGAATGTGGCATGGAATGGAATGGAATGGAGTTTGGAATGGAACGGAATGAAATGTGTAATGTAATGTGGAATGGAATGGAATGGAAGGTGGAATGGATTGCAATCGAAAGTGGAATGGAATGTGGAATGGAATGTGGAATGGAATGGTATGGAAGATGGAATGGAATGGAATGGAAGATGGAATGGAATGTGTAATGGATCGTGGAATTGAATCTAATGGATTGTGGAATGGAATGGAATGTAAGGGAATAGAATGGAATGGAAAGGAATGTGGCATGTATTGGAATGGAATGTGGAATGGAATCGAATGGAATGGAATTTGGAATGGAATGAATTGTAATGAAATGGAATGTGGAATGGAATCGAGGACAATGGAGGGGAAAGGAGGGGAATGTGGAATGGGGAATGGAATGCAAAGCAAAGTGGAAAGAAATTGAAAGGAATGGAATGTGTAATAGAATGGAAAGAATGGAATGGAATGGATTGGAATGGAATGGAATGTGCAATGAAATGTAATGGAATGTGGAATGGAGTGTGAAATGCAATGGAATGGGAATTGGAATGGAATGTGGAATGGAATGCAACGGAATGTGGAATGCAATGGAATGGGAAGTGGAATGGAATGTGGAATGGAATGCAATGGAACGTGGAATGGAACGAGGAATGAAATGTGGAAGGGAACGTTTAATCGAATGTAATGCAATGTGGAATGGAATGGAAAGTGGAATGGAATGGAAAGGAATGTGGAATGGAATGCAATAGAATGGAATGTGGAATGTAATGCAATGGAAGGAAATGGAATGTGATGTTGAATGGAATGGAATGGAACGTGTAATGGAACGTGGAATTGGATGCAATGGAACGTAGAATAGAATAGAATGGAATGTAGAATGGAATGGAATGGAATGTGGATTGGAATGGAATGGAAAGTAATGGAATGGAATGGAATGTGGAATGGAATGTGGAAAGGAAGTGGAAAGAAATGGAGTGGAATGTGGAATGGAAAGTGGAATGGACTAGAAATGAAAGTGGAATGAAACATGGAATGGAATGTGGAATGAAATGTGGAATGGAACGGAAGTAATGTGGAATGAAAAGTGAAATAGAATGTGGAAAGAAAAGTGGAATGGAATGTGCAATTAAATGAGGAATGGAATAGAATGGAATGTGGAATGGAATGTGGAATGGAATTGAATGGAATGTGGAATGGAAAGTGGAATGGAATGTAATGGCATTTGGAATGGAATGTGGAATGGAATGGAATGGAATGTGGAATGGAATCTGGAATGGAATGAAATGGAATGGAATGGAATTTGGAATGGAATGGAATGGAATGTGTAATGGAATGGAATGGAATGCAATATCAAATGGACTGGAATGGAATGTGGAATGGAATGGAATGGAATGAAATGTGAAATTTAGTGTTGAATGGAATGTGAAATGGAATGTGGAACAGAACATGAAACTACATGACATGGAACGTGGAATCCAGTGGAATGGAAAGTGGAATGGAAAGGAATAGAACATGGAATGGAATGGAATGGAACGTGGAATGGAGTGTGGAATGGAATCGAATGGAATGTGGAGCGTAATGTGGAATGCAATGTTGAATGGAATGTAAAGGAATGTGGAATGGAATAGAATGTATTGTGAAATGGAATGTGGATTGGATTGGAATGGAATGTGGAAAGGAATGTGGAAAGGAACGGAATGGAATGAGGAATGCAATGTGGAATGGAATATGGAATGGAAAGGAATTGAAATTCGAATGGAATGTGGAAGGGAATGTGGAATGGAATGGAATGAAATGGAGTGTGGAATGTAATGTGGAATGGAATGGAACGAAATGTGGAAGGAAATGTGGAATACAACTTAAGGGAATGTGGCATGGAATGTGGAACTGATTGTTGAATGGAATGTAGAATGGAATGAAGCGGAATGTGTAATTCAATGTGGAATGGAATGTGGAATGAAATGTGTAATGGACTGTGGAATGGAATGTGGAATGTTATGTAGAATGGAACGTTTAATGGAATGGAATTGAATGAGCAATTGCACGTGGAATGGAATGGGAAGTGGAATGGAATGGAATGGAACGTGAAATGGAATGTGGAATGGAATGTGGAAAGGAATGGAATGCAATGTGTAATGGAATGTGCAATGGAATGGAATGGAATGGGTAACGGACTGGAATGGAATGAGAAATGGTATGTGGAATGGAATGTGAAACGTATCGTGTAATGGAAAGTGCAATGGCATGAAATGGAACGTGGAATGGAATGGAAAGGAAAATGGAATGGAATGGAATGTAAAGTGGAAAGGAACGTGTAATGGAATGTGGAATGGAATGGCATGGAATGTGGAATGGAATGTGGAATTGAATGGAATGGAATGTGGAATGGAATGGAATGGAATGCGGAATGGAATGGAATGGAACGTGTAATGGAATGTGGAATGGAATGGAATGAAATGTTAAGTGGAATGGAATGGAATGTGGAGCAGAATGGAATGGAATGCAATGTGGAATGGAATGTGGAATTTAATGGAATCAAATGTGGAATGCAATGGAATGGAATGTGTAACGGAATGGAATGGATTTTGGAATGGAATGGAACGTGAAATGGAATGGAATGGAATGTGGATCGGAATGGGATGGAATGTGGAATGGAATGGTATGGAAAGGAATGCGAAATAGAATGTGGAATGGAATGTGAAATGGAACGAGGAATGGCCTGAAATGGAACTTGGAATGGCATGGAATGGAACATGGAATGGAATGGAATGGAAATGAACGTGGAATGCAATGGAATGGAATGGAATGTCACATGGATTGTGGAATGGGACGTGGAATGGAATAGAATGGAATCGAATGGAATGTGGAATGGAATGGAATATAATGGAATCTGGAATGGAATCGCATAGAATATAATGTGGAATGGAATGGAATGTGAAATGGAATGGAATCGATTGCGGAATGGAATATGGAATGGAACGTGGAATGGAATGGAATGGTTGGAATGTGGAAAGTATTGTGGAATAGGACGTGGAATGAAATGGAATGCAATGGATTTGGATGTGTAATGGAATGGAGTGGAATGGAATCTGGAATGGGATGCAATGGTATGGAACGTGGAATGGAATGCAAAAGAATGGAATGGAATGTAGAATGGAATGTGGAATGAAATGGAATGGAATGAGGAATGGAATGTGAACGTAATGGAATGGAATGTGGAATGGAAAGGAATGGATCGTGGAATGGAAGGTGGAATGGAATGTGGAATGGAAGCGAATGGAATGTGGAATGGAATGAGGAATGAAACGTGAAACGGAATGGAATAGAACGTGGAATGGAACGTGGAATGGAACGTGGAATGGAACGTGGAGTGGAACATGGAATAGAACGTGGAATCAAATGGAATGTAAAGTGGAATGGATTGAACGTGGAATGTAATGGAATGGAACATGGAATGGAATGGAATGGAACGAGGAATGGATTGGAATGGAAAGTGGAATGAAATGGAACGTGGAATGGAATGGAATGGAACGTGGAATGGAATGGAAAGTGGAATGGATTGGAATGGAATGTCGAATGGAATGGAATGGGATGTGGAGTAGAATGGAATGGAATTGAAAGGAATGTGGATTGGAATGCAATTTGGAATGGATTGGAATGGAGTGTGGAATGTAATGGAAAGGAATGTGGAATGGAATGGAATGGAATGTGGAATAGAATGGAATGGAACATGAAATACAATGGAATGCAATGCAATTGAATGTGGAATGAAATGGAATGGAATATGGAATGGTATGGTAGGTGATGTGGAAAGGAATGGATTGGAATGTGGAATGGATTGTTGAATGGAATGGAAAGCAATGTGGAATGGAATATGGAATAAAACGCAATGGAATTGAATGGAATGTGGAATGGAATTGAATGGAATGTGGAATGGAATGGAATGGAATATGAAATGAAATGGAATGGAATGTGGAATGGAATGGAATGGAATGTGAAATGGAATGGAATGGAATGTGGAATGGAATGTGGAATGGAATGGAATGGAATGCGGAATGGAATGGAATTTGGAATGGAATGGAATGGAATAGAATGTGGAATGGAATGAAATGGAATGTGGAAAGGAATGAAATGAAATGTGGAATGGAATGGAATGGAATGTGGAATGGAAAGGAATGTGGAATGGAAGGTGGAATGGAATGTGGAATGCAATGAAATGGAATTGAATGGATTGTGGAATGGAAAGAAAGGAATGTGGAAGGGTATGAAATGGAATGGAATAGAATGTGGAATGGAATGTTGACTGGAATGTGGTATAGAATGCAGAATGGCAAGTGGAATGGAATGGAAAGGAATGTGGAGTGGAATGAGGAATGGAAAGTGGAATGGAATATAATGGAATGTGGAATGGAATGGAATGGAATTTGGAATGGAAGGGAATTGAATGGAATGGAATGTGGAATGGAATGCAATGGAATGTGGAATGGAAGAGAATGGAATGGAATGATATCTGGAATGGAAAGGAATGGAATATTTTATGGATTGTGGACAGGAATGGAATGGTACATGGAATGGAATGTGCAATGGAATGGAATGGAATGGAATGTGGAATGTAATGGAATGGAATGGAATGTGGAATGGAATGGAACAGAATGTGTAATGGAATGGAATAGAATGGAATGGAATGTGGAATGCAGTGGAATGGAATGTGGAATAGAAAGGAATTGAACGTAGATTGGAATGTGGAAATGAAGGTGGAACGGAATGGAATGTAATTTGGAATGAAATGAGGAATGGAAAGTGGAATGTAATGGAATGGAATGTGGAGTGCAATGTGGAATGGAATGGAATGGATTGTTTAATGTAATGTGGAATGGAATCTGGAATGGAATGCAACTGAATGTGGAATGGAATGTGGAATGCAATGGAATGGAATATGGAATGGAATGTGCAATGCAATGTGGAATGAACAGCAATGCCGTGGAATGGAATGTGGAATGGAATGGAATGGAATGTGGAATGGAATGTGTTGGAATGTGGAATGAAATGAAGTATAATGAGGAATGGAATGTCGAATGGAATGGAATGCAATCGAACGGAAATTGGAATTTAATGGAATTGAAGTTGGATTGGAATGCGATGGAAGTTGGAATAGAATGGAATATAATGTGGAATGGAATGTGGAATGCAATTGAACAGAATGTGGAAAGGAATGTGGAATAGAATGGAATGGAATGTAGAATGGAATGTGTAATGGAATGGAATGGAATGTGCAATGGAACGTGGAATGGAATAGAGTGGAACATCGAATTTAAAGTGGGATGGAATGGAATGGTATGTGGAAACTTTTGTGGAATGTAATGTGGAATGGAACATATAATGTAATGGAATGTGGAATGGAACATATAATGGAATGGAATGTGGAATGGAACGTATAATGGAATGCAATGTGGAACGGAATGTGGAATGGAATGGAACATGGAATGGAATCTGGAATGGTACGTTGAATGGAATGGAAAGTTTAATGGATTGTGCAATGGGATCTGGAATGGAATGTGGAATGGAATGGAATGGATTGTTGAATGGAAGGTGCAATTGAGTGGAATGGAATGAGGAATGGAACATGGAATGGAATGGAATGGAATGGAATGTGGAATGGAATGGAATGGAATGGAGTGTGGAATGGAATGGAATGGAATGGAATGTGGAATTGAACGTGGAATGGAATGTGGAACAGAATGAGGAATACAACTTGGAATGGAATGTGGAGTGCAATGTGGAATGCAAAGTGGAGTGGAATGTGGAATGGAACAGGGAATTTAATGGAAAGTGGAATGAAATGTGGAATGGAATGTTGAATGGAATGGAATATGGAATAGATAGTGGAATGGAATGTGGAATGTAATCTGTAAAGGAATCGAATAGAAAGTGGAATGGAATGTGGAATGTAATCTAATGGAATGTGGAATGGAATTGAATGGAATGCGGAATGGAATGTGGAACAGAATTGAAAGGAATATGGAATGGAACGTGGAATGGAATGTGGAATGGAATTGAATGGAATGATGAATGTAATGTGGAATGGAACGTGGAATGGAAAGTGGAATGCAATGTGGAATGCAACGTTTAATGGAACGGAATGTGGAGTGGAATGGAAAGGCACGCAAAGTGGAATGGAATAGAATTTAATGTGGAATGGAATGGAATGTGGAATGGAATTGAATGGAATGTGGAATGGAATGGAATGAAATGAGAAATGGAATGGAATGGAATCGAATGGAAAGTGAAATGGAATGGAACAGAATGTGGAATGGAAAGCAACAGAATGTGGAATGGAATGGAATACAGTGTGGAATGTAATGGAATGTGGAATGCTAAGGAGTGGAATGTGGAATGGAATGGAATGTGGAATGGAATGTGAATAGAATGTGGAATGGGATGGAATGTTGAATGGAACATGGAATGGAATGGGGAAAGTAACAGAATGGAATGTGGAATTAAATGGAATGGAATAGACTGTGGAATGAAATGGAATCGAAAGCGGAATGGAAAGGAATAGAATTGAATGAGAAAGGGAATGGAGTGGAATGGAATGGAATTTTAAACGGAATTGAATGGAATGTGAAATGGAATGGAACGGAAGGTGGAATGGAATGTGGAATGGAATTATATGGAATTTGGAACGGAATGGAATGCACTGTGGAATGAAATGTAATAGAATGTGGAAATGAATGCAATGGAAAGAGAAATGGAATGGAATGGAATGGAATGTGGAATGTAATGGAATGGAATGTGCAATGCAACGTATAATGGAATGGAAAGTGGAATGGAAAGTGGAATGGAATGGAATGTGGAATGGAATCTGGAATGGAACGTTGAATGGAATGGAATGTGTAATGGATTGTGCAATGCAATCTTTAACGGTGTGATGAATGCAACGGAATGGAATGTTGAATGGAAGGTGGAATGGAACGTGGAATGGAATGTGGAATGGAACGTGGAATGGAATGTGGAATAGAATGTGGAATGCAACCTGGAATGGAAAGTGGAATGGAAAGTGGAATGGAAGGTGGAACGGAATGTGGAATATAACTTTGAATGGAATGGAATGTGGAATGGATTCTGGAATGGTATGTGGAATGTAGTGTGCAATGGAATGGAAGGGAAAGTGGAATGGAAACTGAAAAGTAATGGAATGGAAAGTTGAATGGAATTGAATGGAATGTGGAATGGAATGTGGAGTGGAATGGAATGGAATATGGAATGGAACGTGGAGTGGAATGTGGAATGGAATTGAATGGAATGTGGAATGATATGTGTAATGGATTGGAATGGAATGTGCAACGGAAAGTGGAATGGAAGGTGGAAGGGAATGTGGAAGGGAACGTGGAATGGAATGCAATGGAATGGAATTGAATGTGGAACGGAATTCAATGGAATATGGAATGCAATGGAATGCAGTGTTGAATAGAATGGAATGGAATGAGGAATGGAATGGAATGGAATGCGGAATGGAATGCAATCTGGAATGGAATGTGGAATTGAATGTGCCATGGAATGCAATGGAATGTTGAATGGAACGTGGAATGGAAAGTGGAATGTAATGGAATAGAATGTGGAATGAAATGGAATGGAATGGACTGTGGAATCGAATGGAATGGATTGTGGAATGGAATGGAATGGAATGGAATGGAATGGAATTTGAAATGGAATGGAATGGAATGTGTAATGGAATGGAATGGAAAGTGGGATGGAATGTGGAATGGAATTGAATGAAATGTGGAACAGAATGTGGGAAGAAATGGGATGGAATGTGAAATAGAATGGAATGGAATGTGGAATGATATGTAATGGAATGGATTGTGGAATTGAATGGAATGTAAGGGGGAATGGAATGGAATGGAATGCAATGGATTGGAATTTGAAGTGGAGTGGAATGGAATGTGAAATGGAATGGAACGGAAAGTGAAAGGGAATGCGGAATGGAATTGAATGCAATCTGGAAAGGAACGAGGAAAGAAATCTAATGGAATGTGAAATGGAATAGAACGGAATGTGGAATGTAATGGAATGGAATGGAATTTGGAAAGGAATGGAATGCAGTGTATAATGGAATGGAATGGAATGTGGAATGGAATGCAATGGAAAGTGGAACGGAATGAAACGGAATGGAATGTAGAATGGAAAGGAATGGAATGTAGAATGGAATGGAATGGAATGTGGAATGCAATGTGGAATGGAACGTGGAATGGAATGGAATGTGGAATGGAATTCAATGGAATGTGGAATGGAATGCAATGGAATGTGGAATGAAATAGAATGGAATGTGCAATGGAATGGAATGCGGAATCGAATGTGGAATGGAATGGAATGGAAAGTGGAACGGATTGGAAGGGAATGGAATGTGGAATGGAATGGAATGGAATATCGAACAGAATGGAATGGAATGTGGATTTGAAGAGAATGGAATGTGGAATGGAATGTGGAGTGGAATGGAATGGAATGCAATGGAATTTGGAATGGAAACTAATGGAATGGAATGGAATGCAATTGAATGTGGAAAGGAAAGGAATGGAATGGAATGGAATGCGTAATGGAAAGGAATCGAATGGGGAATTGAATGGAATGCAATGTGGAATGGAAAGGAATGGAACGTGGAATGGACTGTGTAATGGAATGGAATGGAATGTGGTATAAAATGTGAAAAGGAATGAAATGGAAAGCGGAGTGGAATGTGGAATGGAACGTGGAATGGAATGTGGAATGGAATGGAATGGAATGTGGAATGGGATGTGGATTGGAATGTGGAATGGAAAGTGGAACGTAATGTGGAAAGGAATGTGTAATGCAATGGAATGGAATGTGCAATTTAATGGAATGGATTGTCGAATGGGATGTGGATTGTAATGGAATGGAATGTTGAACGGAAAGTGGAATGGAATGTGGAAAGCAAAGTGGAAAAGAACGGAAAGGAATGTGGAATTGAATGTTGTATGGATTGTGGAATGGAATGTTGAATGGTATGCGGAATGAAATAGAATGGAACGTGGAAAGGAATGTGGAAGTGAATGAGGAATGGAAAGGAATGGAATGGAGTGCGGAATGAAATGTGGAACGGAATGGAAGGGAATGTGGAATGGAATGTGGAATGGAGTGTGGAAAGGAATGTAGAATGGAACAGAGTGGAATGTGTAATTGAATGTGGAATGAAAAGTGGAATGCTATATGAAATGGAGTGTGGAAAGGAATGTGGAATGAAAAGGAAACGAATGTGGAATGGAATGTAGAATAGAAAGTGCAATGGAATGGAATTGAATGTGGAAATGAAGGTGGAATGGAATGGAATAGGACGTGGTACAGAACGTGGAATGGAAAGTGGAATTGAATGGAATGGAACGTGAAATGGAATGTGGAATGGAATGTGGAAAAGAATAGAATGGAATGTGGAATGGAATGGAATATAACCTGGAATGGAATTTGGAATGGAATGTGGAATTGAATGGAATGGAATGTGGAATGGAAAGTGGAATGGAATGTCGAATCGAATGTGGAATGGAATGTGGAATGGAATGAAATATAATGTGGAATGGAATGTGGAATTGAATGGAATGGAATGTGGAAGGGACTGTGAAATGAAAAGTGGAATGGAATTGAATGGAATGTGGAGTGGAATGTGGAATGGAATGCAATGGAATGTGGAACGGAATGTAAGGTGTAGTGAAATATGGAATGGAATGGAATGGAATGTGGAATGGAATGTGGAATGAAAGGTGGAATTTAATGGAATTGAATGTGGAATGGAATGAGGAATGGAATGCAATAGAATGTACGATGGAATGGAATGGAATACAATGGAATTTGGAATGGAATGGAAAGGAATGTGCAAAGGAACGTGGAATGGAATGGAATGGAAGGTGGAATGAAATGGAATGGAATTTGGAATGCAATGTCGAATGGAATGGAATGTGAAATGGAAGGGAATGGAGTGGAAAGGAACGTGAAATTGAATGGAATGGAATATGGAATGGAAGGGTAAGGAATTGAATGGAATGTGGAAAGGAATGGTAGGTAGTATGCAATGGAATGTGGAATTGAATGGAATGGAAATTGCAATGGAATGGAATGAAAGGTGGAATGAAATGGAATGAGAGATGGAAAGTGGAATGGAAAGTGTTATGGAATGGAATGGAATGTGGAATGGAATGGAATGTGGAATGGAATGATATGCAATGTGGAATGGAATGTTGAAAGGAACATGGAAAGGAATGCAATGGAATGTGGAATCTAGAGGAATGGAATGTGCAATGGAATGGAAAATAATGTGGAATGGAATGGAATGGAATGTGGAATGCAATGAAATTAAATGTAGAATGGAATGGAATGGAGTGTGGAATGGAATGTGGAATGGAATGTGGAATGGAAAGGAAAGAAATGTGGAAAGGAATGGAATAGAGTAGAATGTGAAATGGAATTGAATGAAATGTGGAATGGAATGTAAAAAAGAAATGGAATGGAATGTGAAATGGAATGGAATGGAATGTGGAAAGGAATGGAATGGAATGGACTGTGGAATTCAATGGAATGGAATGAGGACTGGAATTTAATGGAATGGAATGGATTGGAATATGAAGTGGAAATGAATGGAATATGAAATGGAAAGGAATGGAAAGTGGGATGGAATGTGTAACGGAATTGAATGGAATGTAGAATGTAATGTGGAAAGAAATGGAATGGATTGTGGAATGGAATAAAGTGGAACGTGGAATGGAATGGAATGGAACGGAATTTGGAAAGTCATAAAATGCGGTGTGAAATTGAATGGAATGTGGAATGGAAAGCAACGGAAAGTGAAACGGAATGAAACGGAATGGAATGTGGAATGCAATGGAATGGAATATAGAATGGAATGGAATGGTATGTGGAATTCAATGTGTAATGGAAAGTGGAATGGAATGTGGAATGGGATGCAATGGAATGTGGAATGAAATAGAATGGAATGTGCAATGGAATGGAATGCAGAATGGAATCTGGAATGGAATGGAATGGAAATTGGAATGGATTGTAAGGGAATGGAATGTGGAATGGAATGGAATTGAATATGAAATAGAATGCAATAGAATGTGGATTGGAAGGGAATGGAATGTGGTATGGAATGAGGAATGGAATGGAATGGAATGCAATGGGATGTGGAATGGAAAGGAATGTAATGGAATGGAATGCATAATGGAATATAAAGTAATGTGAAATGGAATGGTATGCAATGTGGAATGGGACGGAATGGAACGTGGAATGGAATGTGTAATGGAATGGAATGGAATGTGCTATACAATGTGAAAAGGAATGGACTGGAATGTGTAATGGAATTGAATGGAATGTGAAATGGAATGATGAGTGGGATGGAATGGTGTGCATAATTGAATGTAACGGAATATGGATTGCAAAGGAATGTGGAATGGAAAGTGGAATGAAATGTAATGGAATGTGGAATGGAATGGAATGGAATGTGGAATGCAATGGAATGGAACGGAATGGAAAGGAATGTCGAAGGAATGTGGAAAGAATGTTGAATGGAATGTAGAATAGAATGTGGAATTGAAGGTAATGTGATGTGGAATGCAGTGTGGAATTGAATGGAATGGAAGGGAATGTGGACTGGAATGGAATGGAATGCAATGGAATGTGGAATGGAAAGTGGAATGAAAAGGAATGGAATGTGAAATAGAATGTAGAATTGAATGATATGGAATGTGGAATGGAATGGAAATGAATGTGGAAGGGAATGTGGAATGGAATGGAAAGGAATGTGGAATGGAAGGAATGAAACCTGGAATAGAAAGGAAAGGAACGTGGAATGGAATGGAATGGAATGTGAAGTTGAAAGGAATGGAATGGAATGGAATGGAATGGAAAGGAATGTGAAATGGAATGGAACAGAATGTGGAATGGAATCGAATTGAATGTGGAATGGAATGTGGAATGGAATGTGGAATGCAATAGAATGAAATGCAATGTGGAATGGAATGAAATGGAATGTAGAATGGAATGGAATGGAATGTGGAATGGAAAGGAATGGAATATGCAATGGAATGGAACGCTATGTGGAATGGAATGTGGAATGGAATGGAATGTGGAATGGAAAGGAATGGAATATACAATGGAATGGAATGCTATGTGGAATGGAATGTGGAATGGAATGGAATGTGGAATGGATCGTGGGATGGAAAGTGGAATGGAATGGACTGGAATGTGAAATGGAATGTGGAATGGAATGGAATGGAACGTGGAATGGAACGTGGAATGGAAAGTGGAATGGAAAGGAATGGAATGTGGAATGGAACGTGGAATGGAACGTGGAAAGGAACGTGGAATGGAATGCAATGGAAAGTGGAATGGAATGGAATGGAACGTGGAATGGAATGTAATGAAATGCAGAATTGAATGGAATGGATTGGAATGTGGAAAGGAATATGTAATGGAACGGAATGTGGAATGGAATGTGGAATGCAATGTGGAATGGAATGGAATGGAAGGTGGACTGGAATGGAATGGAATGGATTTGAATGTAGAATGGAATCTGGAACGGAAAGGAATGTGGAACGGAATGAGGAATGGAATGTGGAATGGAATGGAATGGAATGTGGAATGGAATGGAGTGGAATGTGGAATGGGATGGAATGGTATGGAACATGGACTTGAATGCAATGATATGGAATATGCAATTGAATTTGGAATGGAATGAAACGCAGTGGAATGTGGAATGGAATGTGGAATGGAATGGAATGGAATGTGGAAAGGAATGTGGAATGGAATGGAATGGAATGTGGAAAGGAATGTGGAATGGAATGGAATGGAATGTGGAAAGGAATGTGGAATGGAATGGAATGGGATTTGTAAATGAATGGAATGGAAAGTGAAAGGGAATTCAATGGAATGTGGGGTGGAATGTGGCATGGAATTGAATGGAATGGAACGTGGAATGGAATGGAATGGAATGTGGAATGTGATGGAATTGAATGTGAATTGAAATGGAATGAAATGTGGAATGGAACCTGGAATGGAATGGAATGGAAAATGGAATGGAATGGTATCTGGAATGCAATGAGCAATGTAATGGAATGGAAAGAGGAGTAAAATGGAATGGAATGTGGATTGGAATGGAATGCAATGTGGAATGGAATGGAATGGAATGTGGAAAGCAATGGAATGGAATGACGAATGGAATGGAATATGGAATGGACTTTAATGGAATGGAACATGGAATTGACTGGAATGTGGAGTGTAATGGAATGGAATGTGGAATGGAATGGAATGGAATTTGGAATGGATTGGAATGGAATGTGGAATGGAATGTAATGGAAAGTGGAATGGAATGGAATGGAATGTGGAATGCAATGCAGGAATGAAATGGAATTCTGAATGAAATGGAATGGAATGTGTCATGTAAAGGAATGGAAATAATGTGGAATGGAGTGAAATGTTATGTGGAATTGAATGTGGAATGGAATGTATTGGAATGTTGAATGTAACGGAGTTGAATGTGGAAAGGAATGGAAAGAATGTGGAATGGAATGGAATGGAATGTGGAAAGGAATGGAATGGAATGTGGAAATGAATGGAATGGAAAGTGGAATGGAATGGAATGGAATGTGGAATGCAATGCTGGAATGGAATGGAATTCTGAATGAAATGGAATGGATTGTGTAATGTAAAGGAATGGAATGAATGTGGAATGCAGTGAAATGTTATGTGGAATTGAATGTGGAATGGAAAGAATTGGAATGTGGAATGTAACGGAATCGAATTTGGAATGGAATGGAAAGGAATATGGATTGAAATGGAATGGAAATTGGAATGGAATGTGAAATGGAATGGAACAGAATGTGGAATGGAATGGAATGGAACGTGGGTTGGAATGGGGTGGAATGTGGAAAGCTATGGAATGGAATTGAATGGAAAGTGAAAGAGAATGTGGAATGTAAGGTGGCATAGAACTTAGAATGGAAAGTGGAATGGAATGGAATGGAAGGGAATGTGGAAAGAATGGAATGGAACATGGATGGAATGGAATGGAAAGTGGAATGGAATGGAATGGAATGTAGAATGGGGTGGAATGGAATGTGAAATGGACTGCAATGGAATTGAATGTGTACTTGAATGGAAAGGAATGGAATGGAATGTGGATTGGAATGGAATGGAAAGGGGAATGCAGCGCAATGGAATGTGGAATGTAAAGGAATGGAATGGACCGTGGAATGAATTGGAATGGAATGGAATGGAATGCAATGGAATGGAATGTGGACTCAAATGGAATGGAATGTGGAACGAAACGAGGAATGGCATGGAGTAGAATGTGGAATGAAATAGAATGTAAACTGGAATGCAATGGAATGGAATGTGGATTGGAAAAGAACAGAATGCAATGTGGAATGGAATAAAATGGTATGTTGTGTGGACTGGAATGGATTGGAATGGAATGGAATGTGTAATGGAATGCAGAAAGGAATGGAATGTAATGTGGAATGGAATGTGGAATGGAATGGTTTCGAAAGTGGAATAGAATGCTGTGGAATGTGGAATGGAATGGAATGGAATGTGGAATGCAATTGAGTGCAATGTGGAATGGAAAGTAGAATGCAATGAAATGTGAGTTGGAATGTAAATATATGAGCAATGGATTCATAAGAAATGGAATGTGGAAAGTAAAGTGGAATGGAATGGAATGGAATGTGGAATGGAATGGAAGGTGGAATGGAATGTGGAATGGAATGGAATGTGCAATGGAATGTGGAATGCAATGGAATGTAATGTGGAAAGGAAAGGAATGGAATGTGTAATGCAATGTTGAATGGAATGGAACAGAATGTGGAGTGGAAAGAATGGAACGTGGAATGGAAAGAGGAAAGGAATGGAATGTATAATGCAATGTTGAATGGAATGGAACAGAATGTGGAGTGGAAAGAATGGAACGTGGAATGGAAAGTGGAATGGAATGGAATGCAATGTTTAGTGGAATGTTGAATGGAAGGGAAAGTGAAATGGAATTGAAAGGAATGTGGAATGGAATGCAATGTGGAATGGAATGGAATGCAAAAAGCAAAGGAAAGGAATGTGTAATGGAATGTGGAGTGGAATGTGTAATGGAATGGAAAGTGGAATGGAAAGGAATGGAATTTGGAAGGGAATGTAATGTGTAATGGAATGGAATGGAATGTGAAAAGGAATGGAAAGGAAAGTGGAATGATATGGAAAGGATTGCGGAATGGAATGTGGAATGGAAAGGAAAGGAATGTGGAATGGAATGTTTAATGGAATGGAAAGGAATGTGGAATGGAATGGAATGGAATGCGGAATGGAACGGAATGGAATCGAATGTTTAATGGAATAGAATGTGGAATGAAATCGGATGGAATGTGGAAGGGAATGGGATGGAATGTGGAATGCAATGCGACGGAATTTGGAATGGAATGGAATGAGATGGAATGTGGAATGGAATGGGAAGGAATGTGGAATGGAAAGAGGAATGGAATTGAATGTAATATGGAATGGAATGTGGAATGCAATGATGAATGGAATGTGTACAGGAATTGAATGGAAAGGAACGTGGAATGGAATGGAATGTGTATTGAAAGGGAATGGAATAGAACGTAATGTGGAATTGAATGGAATGGATTGGAATGTGGAATGGAATGGAACGGAATGAAATGTGGAATAGAATGGAACCGAAAGAAATGCAATGCAATGGAATGGAATGGAATGGAATGCAATGGAATAGAGTGTGGAAAGGAATGGAGTGGTAATTGGAATGGAATGGAAAGGAATGGAATGTGGAATGTAATGGAAAGAAATGTGGAATGGAATGTGGAATGTGGATTGGAATGGAATGTGGAATGGAATGGAATGGAATGTGGAATGGAATGGAATGCAATGTGGAATGGAATGGAATAGAATGTGGAATGGAATGGACTGCATTGTGGAATGGAATGGTATGGAATGCGGAGTGGAATGGAATGGAATGGAATATGACTGGAATGGAATGGAATGGAATGGAATGTGCAATGAAATGTGGAATGGAATGGAATGGAATGGAATTTGGAATGGAATGTGGAATGGATTGGAATGTGGAATGGAATGGAATGCAATGTGGAATGGAATGTGGTATGGAAAGGAATGGAATGTTGAATGGAATGGAATGTGGAATGGAACGTGGAATGGAATGTAATGTGGAAAGGAATGCAATGGAATATAGAATGGAATGTAATGAAATGGAATGTGGAATGTAATGGAAGGGAATTTAGAATGGAATGTGGGAAGGAATGCAATGGAATGGAATGTGGAATGGAATGTGGAATGGAATGGAAAGGTACGTAGAATGGAATTTGGAATGAAGTGGAATGGAAAGTGGAATGCAACGGAATGGAATGGAACGGGTAATGGAACTTGGAATGGAACGTGGAATAGAAAGTGGAATGGAATGTGGAATGGAACATGGAATAGATCGTGGAATGGAACGTGGAATGGAAAGTGGAATGTAATGGAATGGAAAGTGGAAAGGAATGCAATAGAATGTGGAGTGCCATGGAATGGAACGAGGAATGGAATTGAATTGAATGCAACATTGAATGGAATGGAAGGGAATAGAACGGAACGAGGAATGGAATGGAATGGAATGTGGAATGCAACGGAATTGAATGTGGAATGATTGGAATGGAATGGAAAGTGGAATGGAATGGAATGGAATGGAATGTGGAATGCAACGGAATGGAATGTGGAATGATTGGAATGGAACGGAAAGTGGAATGGAATGGAATGGAATGGAATGGAATGGAATGGAATGTGGACTGAAATGGAACGGAATGTGGAACGAAACGTGGAATGGCATGGAACAGAATGTGGAATGAAATAGAATGGAAACTGGAATTGAATGGAATGCAATGTGGATTGGAAAGGAACAGAATGCAATGTGAAATGGAATGAAATGGCATGGTATGTGGACTGGAATGGATTGGAACGGAATGAAATGTGTGATGGAATGTGGAATGGAACGGAATGTAATGTGGAATGGAATGTGGAATGGAATGGTTTCGAACGTGGAATAGAATGGTATGGAGTATGGAATGGAATGGAATGGAATGTGGAATGGAATTGAGTGCAATGTGGAATGGAAAGTAGAATGCAATGAAATGTGAGTTTGAATGTAAATATATGCGGAATGGATTGATATGGAATGGAATGTGGAATGGAAAGTGGAATGGAATGGAATGGAATGAGGAATGGAAAGGAATGTGGAATGGAATGTGGAATGGAAGGTGGAATGCAATGGAATGTAATGTGGAATGGAAAGGAATGGAATGTGGAATGGAATGTGGAATGGAAGGTGGAATGCAATGGAATGTAATGTGGAATGGAAAGGAATGGAATGTGGAATGGAATGTTGAATGGAATGGAAAGGAATGTGGAGTGGAAAGAATGGAACGTGGAATGGAAAGTGGAATGGAAGGGAATGACATGTTTAGTGGAATTTGGAATGTAATGGAATGTGGAATGGAATGAAATGGAATGTGGAATGGAATGCAAAGTGGAATGGAATGGAATGGAATGCGAAATGGAATAGAATGGAATGTGGAATGGAATGTGGGGTGGAATGTGGAATGGAATGGAAAGTGGAATGGAATGGAATTTGGAAGGGAATGCAATGTGGAATGAAATGGAATGGAATGTGAAATGGAATGGAATGGAATATGGAATGGTATGGAATGCATTGTGGAATGGAAAGGAAAGGAATGCAGAATGGAATGGAACGGAAGGTGGACTGGAACAGAATGGAATGTGGAATGGAATTCAATGGAATGGAATGTGGACTAGAATGTAATGGAATGGAATGGAATGTGGATTGGAGTGGAATTTAATGTGCAATGGAATGTGGAATGGAATGCAACCGAAAGTGGAATGCAATGTTGAGTGGAATGCAATGTGGATTGGAATGGAATGGAATGTGGAATTGAATGGAGTGGAATGTGGAAAAGAATGGAATTGAATTTGGAATGGAATGTGGAATGGAAGAGAATAGAAGGTGGAAAGGAATGTGAAAGTCATGGAATGGAATGTGGAATGGAATGGAATGGAAATTAGAATGGAATGCAATGGAATGTGGAATGCAATGGAACGGAATGTGGAACGGAATGTTTAATGGAATGGAATGGAATGGAATGTGGAATGGAACGTCGATTGGAAAGTGGAATGGAACGTGGAATGGAACGTCGAATGGAACGTGTAACAGAATGTGGAATGGAATGTGGAATGGAACGGAAAGGAATGTGAAATGGAATGGAATGGAATGTGGAATTGAATGGATTGGATTGCGTAATGGAATGTGGAATGGAATGTGGAAAGGAATGGAATATAATGTGGAATGGATTGGAATGGAATGGAATGGAATATGAAATGCAATTCAATGGAATGTGTAATGTAATGGAATGGAAAATGGAAATGAAACGATTGGATCATGAAATAGAAAGGAATGGAATGCGGAATGGAATAAAATGGAATGTGGAAAGGAATGGAATGGATTTTGGAATGGAATGGAATGGAATGTGGAATGGAAACAATGGAATGTGGAAAGGAATGGAATGGAATTTGCAATGGAATGCAATGGAATGGAATTTGGACTGTAATAGAATGGAATGGAATGGAACGTGGAATGGAATGTGGAATGGAATGGAATGCAAAGGAGAATGGCATGTGGAATGGAATGGAATGGAATGTGGAATGGAATGTGAAAGGCATGGAAAGGAAAGTGGAATGGAATGGAATGCAATATGGAAAGCAATGGAATGGACTGTGAAATGGAACGTGGAATGGAGTGGAATGGAATTTGGAATGGAATGGAAAGGAAAGTGGAATGGAACGTGGAATGGAATGGAATGGAATGTGTATTGGAATGTAATGTGGAAAGGATCGGAACTGAATGTGGAATGGAATGGAAAAGAATGGAATGTGGAATGGTATGGAACGAAATGAAATGGAATGTGGAATGGAATGGAATGGAATGGTGAATTGAATGGAATGGAATGTGGAATGGAATGTGGAATGAAATGGGATGAAATGTGGAATGCAATCTGGTATTTAATGGAATGGAATGGAACGTGGAATGGAATGGAATGGAGTGGAATTGATGGTTGAACGGAATGGAATGGAATGTGGAACGGAGTGTAATGGAAAGTGGAATGGAATGGAATCTGAAATCGAATGTGGAATGGAATGGAATGGAAAGTTGATTGGAATGTGAAATGGAATGGGATGGAATATGGAATGGAATGTGGAATGCGATCGAATTGAAAGGACAGTGGAATGGAATGGAATGGAATGGAAACTGGAATGGAATGTAATGGAATGTGGAACGGAATAGAATGGAATGTGGAAAGGAATGTAGATGGTATTGTAATGGCATTTGGAACAGAAACGAATTGAATGTGGAACGGAATTGAGTGGAATTTGAAATGGAATGTAGACGGTATTAAAATGGAATGTGAAATGGAATGTGGAATGGAATGGAATGGAATGAGGAATTGAATGGAAAGGAACGTGGAATGAAATTGAATGGACTACAATGGAATGCGGAATGGAATTGAATGGAATGTGGAATGGAATGTGGAATGGAAAGTTCAATGGAATGGAATGTGGAATGGAATGTGGAATGGAATGTGGAATGGATTGGATTGGAATGTGGAATGGAATGGAATGGAATGTGGAATGGAATGGATTGGAATGGACTGGAATGGAAAGTGGAATGTAATGGAATGGAATGTGAAATGGAATTGAATGGATTGCAATGTGGAACGGAATGGAATGTGCAATGGAATGGAATGGAATGTGGAATGGGATTGAATGGAATGGAATGTGGAAAGGAATGGAATGGAATGAAATTTGGAATGGAATGGAATGGAATGCAATGGAATGTGGAATGCAATTGAATGCAATGTGGAAAGGAATGGAATGGAATGAAATTTGGAATGGAATGGAATGGAATGCAATGGAATGTGGAATGCAATTGAATGGAATGTGGACTGGAATGTGGAATGGAATGGAATGGAACGCGGAGTGGTATCTTGAATGGAATTTAATGGAATGGAATGTGGTATGTATTGGAAGGCAACGTTGAACGGAATGGAATGGAATGTGCAAATGAATGTGGAATGGAAAGTGAATTGGAATGTGGAATGGAATGGAATGGAACGTGGAATGGAACGTGGAATGCAACATGGAATTGAATGAAATGGAATGTCGAATGGAATGGAATGGAATGGAACATGGTATGGAACGTGGAATATACTGCAATGGAACGTGGAATGGAAAGTGGAATAGAATGGAATGGAACGTGGAATGCAATGTGGCAAGTAATGGAATGGAACCTGGAATGGAACATGGAATGGAACGTGGGATGGAAAGGAATGGAATATGGAATGGAATGTGGAATGAAATGTGCAATGGAATGGAATGTAATCTGGCATGGAATTTCGAATGGAATGCAGAATAGAATGTGGAATGGAATGGAATGGAATGTGGAATGGAATGGAATGCAATGTGGAATGGAATGTGAAATGGAATGGGTAATGCAATGGAATTGATTGTGGAATGGAACAGAATGGAATGTGGAATGGAATGGAATGGAATGGAATATGGAATGGAATGGAATGGAATGTGGAATGCAATGGAATGGAATTGAATGGAATGGAAAGTGGAATGGAATGCAATGTAATGTGGAATTGAATGGATTGGAATGTGGAATGGAATTCGGAATGGAATGGAAATTGAAATGGAATGTGGAACGGAACTTGGAATGGAATGTGTAATGCAATGGTATGGAATGCAGTGTGGAATGATATGGAATGTGCAATGGCATGGAATGGAATGTTGAAAGGAACGGAATGGAAAGGAATGGAATTTGGAATGGAATGGAATGGAATGTGGAATGGAATAGAATGGAATGTTCAATGAAATGGAAAGGAATGTGGAGTGGAATATGGAATGGAATGGGATGCAATGTGGAATGGAATGTGGAATGGAATGGAATGCAATGTGGAATGGAATGTAATGTGCAATGGAATGGAATGGAATGTGGAATGGAATGGAATGGAAAGGAATCTGGAATGGAATGGTATGGAATGGAAACTGGTATAGAATGGAAATTGGAATGCAATGTGGAATGGAATGGAATGGAATGGGGAATGTAATGAAATGGAATGGAATGTGGAATGAAATGGGGAATGTAATGCAATGGAATGGATTGTGGAATGGAATGAAATGGAATGAGTAATGGAATGTAATTAAATGTGGAGTGAAATGGAATGTAATGTAATGGAATGTGGAATGGAACAGAATGGAATGCAATGTAGAATGGAATGGAATGAAATGTGGAATGGAAAGGAATAAAGTGGAATTTGGAACGAAATGTGGAATGGAAAGGAATGGAATGGAATGTGGAAAGGAATGGAATGGATTGTGGAATGGAATGGAGTAGAATGTGGAATGGTATGGAATGGAAAGGAATGGAATGGAATGGAATGTGGAATGCAATGGAATGAAATGTGCAATGGGATGGAATGTGGAATTTAATGGAATGTGGAGTGGAATGGAAAGTGGAATGGAATGGAATGGAATGCGGCAAGGAAAGGAATGGAATATGGAACGGAATGGAATGTGGAATGAAATGGAATGTGGAATGGAATGTGTAATGGATGGAATTGAAAGGAATGTGGAATGGAATGGAATGTGGAATGGAATCGAATGAAATATGGAATGAATTGTAATGCAATGTGGAATGGAAAGGAATGTGAAATGGAAAGGAATGGAATGGAATGTGGAATGGAATGGAATGGAATTTTCATCGAAATGTGGAATCGAATGGCATGGAATGTAATGGAACGTGAAATGGAGTGGAATGGGATTTGGAATAGAATTGAATGCAATGTGGAATGGAATGGAATGGAATGGAATGGTATGGAATGGAATTTTGAACAGAATGGGATGAAACGTGGAATTAAGTGGTATGTGGAATGGAATGGAATGTGGAATGGAATGTGTAATGGATGGAATGGAATACAATGTGGAATGGAATGGAGTGTGGAATGAAATTGAATGGAATGTGGAACGGAATGGAATGAAAGGTGGAATGAAATGTAGTGCAAAGTGGCAATGGAATGGAATGTGGAATGGAATGGAATCTGGAACTTAAAGGAATGAAATGTGGAATGGAATGGAATGGAATGTGGAATGGAATGGAAGCGAATGTGGAATGAAATGGAATGGAATGGAATGTGGAACCTAAATGAATGAAATGTGGAATGGAATGGAATGGAAAGTTGAATTTAATGAAATGGAATGTGGAATGGAATGTGGAATGGAATGGTATGGAATGTGGAATGCAATGGAATGGAATGTTGAATGGAATGGAATTGAAAGTGGAATGGAAATGAATGGAATGTGGAACGGAATGTGAAATGGAATGGAATGGAACTGAATGGAATCTGGAATGGAATGGAATGGAATGAAATGTGAAATGGAATGGAATGTGGAATGGAATGGAAGGGCAATGTTATGTGGAATGAAATGTAATGGAATGTGCAATGGAATGGAATTGAATGGAATGTGAAATAGAATGGAATGGAATGGAATGGAATGTGCAATGGAATGGAACGGAATGGAATGAAATGGAATTGAACATGGAATGGAACGTTTAATGGGACGTGCAATGGAACATGGAATAGAACATGGAAAGGAAAGCGTAATGGAATTTATTGGAAAGTGGAATATAATGGAATGGAATGTAGAATGGAATGACGAATGGAATGTGGAATGGAATGTGGAATGGAATGGAATGGAACGTGGTAAGGAATAGAATGGGACGTGGAATGCAATGGAATGCAATGTTGAAAGGAAGGGACTGGAATGCGGAATGGAATGTGGATTGCAATATAGAACGGAATGTGGAGTGGAATGGAATGAAATGAGGAATGGAATGGAATGGAATGTGGAATGGAATGGAAAGTGGAATGGAATAGAATGTGGAATGGAATGGAATGCAATGGAACGTGGAATGGAATGGAATGGAATGTGAAATGGAATGGAATGGAATGTGGAATGGAATGGAATGGAATGTGGAATGGAACGGAATGGAATGTGGAATGGAATGTGGAATGGAATGTGGAATGGAATGGAAAGGAATAGAATGTGGAAAGGAATGTGGAATGGAATGGAATGGACAGAAATGTGGAATGGAATGTTGAATGGAATGTGGAATGGAATGCATAATGGAATGGAATGGAATGTGGAATGGAATGGAATGTTAAATGTAATGTGGAAAGGAATGGAAATGTGGAATGGAATGTAGAGTGGAAAGTGAAAAGGAAAGTGGAACGGAATGGAATGGAATGTGGAATGGAGCATGGAATGGAATGGAAAGGAAAGTGGAATGGAACTTGTATTGGAATGTGAAAAGGAATGTGGAATGGCACGGAAGTGATGTGGAATGGAAAGTGGAATGCAATGTGGAATGCAAACTGGAATGGAATGTGGAATGTATGTGGTAAGGTATGGAATGGAATGTGGAATGGAATGGAGTGGAATGTGGAATGGAATTGAATGGAATGGAACGTGGAATGGAACGTGAAGTGGAATTTAGAATGGGATGTGCAATGGAATCTGGAATGGAATGGAATGTAATGTGGTACAGAATGTGTAATGGAATGTGGAATGGAATGGAATGGAATGAGGAATGGAATGGAATGGATTGTGGAATGGAATGTGGAATGGAATGGAATGTGGAAAGGAAAGGAATGGAATGTGGAATGGAATGGAATGGAATGTGGAACGGATGTGGAATGGATTGTAGTAGAATGAAATGGAATATGGATTGGATTGTTCAATGGATTGGAATGGAATGTGGAGTGGATGTGGAATGGAATGGAATGTATTGTGGAATGGAAGGTGGAAAGGAACAGAATGGAGTGTGGAATGGAATGTGGAGTGGAATGGATTGTGGAGTGGAATGTGGAAAGCAATCTGGAAAGGAAGAAATGGAATGTGGAATGGAATGTGGAATGGAGTGCGGAAAGTATTGTGGAATGGTAGCGAATGGAATGTTGAATAGAATGTGAAATGGAATGTGCAATGAAATGTAGAATGTTATGTCGAATGGAATGTGGAATGGAAAGGAATGGAATGTGAAATGGAATGTGGAATGGAATGCGTAATGGAATGTCAAATGTAAGGCAATAGAATATGGAATTGAACGTGGAATGGAATGGAATTGAAAGTGGAAAGCAATGTGGCATGGAAGGTGTAATGCAATGGAATGGAACGTAGAACGGAATGTGGAATGGAATGTGGAAAGCAATGGAATGGAATGTTGAATGGAATGGAAAGGAACGCGGAATGAAATGCAGTGGAATGTGAACTGGAATGTGGAATGGAATGTGAAACGGAATGTGGAATGTAATGGAATGGAATGTGTAATGGAATGGAAGGGAATTTGGAATTTAATGTGGAATGGAAAAGAATGGAATGTGAAATGCAATGGAAAGCAATGTGGAATAGAATGTTCAATGGAATGGAATGGAAAGGAATGGAATGTGGAATAGAACGGAATGGAATGTGGAATGAAATGCGGAATGGATTGTGGAATGGAATGTGCAAAAGAAACGGAATGCAATGTGGAAAGTAATGTTGAATGTAAAGTGAAAGGGAAAGTGGAATGGCATGAAATAGAATGTGGAATGGAATCGAATGGAATGGAACATGGAATGGAACGTGGATTGGAACGTGAAATGGAATGTGGAATGGAATGTGGAAAGGAATGAAAAGGAAAGTGGAATGGAATGTGGGATGGAAAGGAATGTGGAAAGGAATCAGGAATGGAATGGAATGGAATGTGGTTGGAATGTGGAATGGAATGTGGAATGGATTGTGGAATGAAATGTGGAATGGAATGTGTCATGGAATGAAAAGGAATTTGGAATGGAAAGAGGAATGGAATGTGGAATAGAACGTGTAATGGAATGGAACGCGGAATGGAATGTGGAATGGAATGGAAAGTCATGTGGAATGGAATGTGGAATGCAGTGGAATGGAATGTGGAATGGAATGCAATGTGGAATGAAATGGAATGAAATGGAAGGTGGAATGGATTGGAGTGGAAAATGCAATGGAAAGAAATGGAATGTGAAATGGAATTCAATGTGGAATGGATTGGAATGGAATTCAACGTGGAATGGCATAGAATGGAATGTGGAATGGAATGGAATGCAATGGAATGGAATGTAGAATGGAATGGAAGGGTATGTGGAAAGCAAAGAGGAATGGAACGGAATGCAGTGTGGAATGGAATGGAATGTGGAATTGAATGGAATGGAATGTGGCATGGAATGGAATGGAATACTGAATGGAATGGAATGGAATGGAATGTTGAATGGAATGGAAAGGAATGTGGAATTCAATGGAAAGGATCGTGGAATGGAACGTGGAATGGAACGTGGAATGGAATTGAATGGAAAGCGGAATGGAAGGTGGAATGGAACATGGAATGGAATGGAATGGAATGGAAGTGTATGGAATGTAGAATAGAATGGAATGCAATGTGGAATTTCATGGAATGGAACGTGGAATTGAACGTGGAATGGAATGTGGAATGGAAACAATGGAATGTGGAACGGAATGAGGAATGGACAGGAATGGAATGGAATGGAATGGAATGCGGAATGAAATGTGGAATGGAATGGAATGGAATGTGGAATGGAATGCGGAATGGAATGTGGAATGAAATGGAATGGAATCTGGAATGGAATGTGGAATGAAATGTGGAATTGAATGTGGAATGGAATGTGGAATGAAATGTGGAATGGAATGGAATGTGGAAAGGAATGTGGAATGGAATGGATTGGAATGTGGAATGGAATGTGGAATGGAGTGTGAATGAAACGTGGAATGGATCATGGAATTGAATGGAATGGAACTTGGAATAGAATGTGGAATGGAATTGAAGGGAATGTGGAATGGAATGTGGAATAGAACAGAATGTAATGTGGAATGAAATGTGGAATTGAAAGTTCAATGGAATGGAATGCAAAGTGGAATGGAACGTGGAATGGAACTGAAAGGAATGTGGAATGGAATGTGGAATGGAATGTGGAATGGAACGTGGAATGGAATGGAAAGGAACGTGGAATGGAATGTGGAATGGAATGTGGAATGGAATATGGAATAGAACCGAAAGGAATGTGGAAAGGAATGTGGAATGGAAAATAGGATGGAATGTAATGGATTATGGAAAGGAATCTGAAATTGAAAGTGGATTGGAAGGTGGAATGGAACGTAATGGAATAGGGAGTGGAATGTGGAATGGAAAGTGTAATGGAAAGTGTAAAGGAATGGAAAGGAATGTGCAATGCAACGTGGAATGGAATGGAATGGAACGTGGAATGGAACTTGGAATGAAACGTGGAAAGGAAAGTGGAATGGAATGTGCAATGGAACGTGGAATGGAATGTGGAATTTCATGTGGAATGGAACGTGGAAAGGAATGGAATGCAAAGTGTAAAAGAACATGGAATTCAATGGAATACAACGGGGAATGGAAAGTGGAATGGATCGTGGAATGGAAAGTGGAGTGGAATGGAATATGACGTGGATTTGAATGTGGAACAGAATGTTGAATAGAAAGTGCAATGGAATGTGGAATGGAATGTTGAATGGAAAGGAATGGAATGTGGAATGGAATTGAATGGAATGTGGACTGGAATGGTGTGGAAAGGAATGCAATGTGGAATGAAATTTGGAACGGTATGGAAAGGAACGTCAAACGGAAAGTGGAATGGAACCTCGAATGGAAGGTGGAATGAAACGTGGAATGGACCGGAATAGAATGTGGAAACGAATGTGGAATGGAATGGATTGGAAGGTGGAATGAAGTGTGGAATGGAATGTGGAATTGAACGGAATGGATTTTAATGGAATGCGGAATATAAGGTGGAATGGAATGGAATGGAATGTGGAATGGAAAGCGGTATAGAATGTGGAATGAAATGTGGAATGTAATGGAATGGAATGTGGAAAGGAATGTGGAATGGAATGGAATGAGGAATGCAATGTGGAATGGAATGGAATGTCCAATGGAATGTATTGGAATGTGGAATGGAATGAAATTCACTGTGGAATGGAATGGAATGTGGAATGGAATGGAATGGTATGTGGAATGGAAAGGAATGGAATGTGGAAAGGAATGGAATGGAATGTGGAAGGGAATGGAATGGAACGGAAGGGACTGTGGAATGGAATGGAACGGAATGTTGAATGTAATGGAATGGAATGTGGAATAGAATCGAATGGAATTGAATGTGGAAAGGAACGTGGAATGGAATGGAATGGAATGTGGAGTGGAACGGAATGGAAGTGAGTATGGACTGGAAAGGAAAGGAAGAGAATGTGCAATGGAATGTGGAATGGAATGTAATGGAAAGGAATGTGGAATGGAATGGAATGGAATGTGGAAGGGAATGGAATGGAACGGAAGGGACTGTGGAATGGAATGGAACGGAATGTTGAATGTAATGGAATGGAATGTGGAATAGAATCGAATGGAATTGAATGTGGAAAGGAACATGGAATGGAATGGAATGGAATGTGGAGTGGAACGGAATGGAAGTGAGTATGGACTGGAAAGGAAAGGAAGAGAATGTGCAATGGAATGTGGAATGGAATGTAATGGAAAGGAATGTGGAATGGAATGGAATGCAACGAGGAATGGAATGCGGAACGGAATGAAATGCAACGTGGAATGAAATGGAATGGAATGGAATGCAACGTGAAATGGAAACTGGAATGGAATGAAATGGAACGTGAAATGGAATGGAATGGTACGTGGAATGTAATGGAATGGAATGCCACGCAATGGAATGTAAAATGCAATGGAGTGCAATGTGGAATGGAATGTGGAATGGAATGGAATGGAATGTGGAATGGAATGGAATGGAATGTGGAATGGAATGGAATGGAATGTGGAATGGAACGGAATGGAATGTGAAATGCAATGTGGAATGGAAGGGAACGGAATGTGGAATGGAGTGTGGAATGGAAGGGAATGGATTGTGGAATGGAACATGGAATGGAACGTGGAATGGAATGCAATGGATGGTGGAATGATATAGAATGTAACGGGGAATGGAATGGAATGGAACGTGAAATGGAATGGAATTTGGAATGGAATTCGGAATGGAATGCAATTGAAGGTGGAATGCAAAGGAATGGAATGTGTAATGGAATGCAATGGATAGAAATGCAATGTGGAATGGAAAGAAAGGGAATGTGGAATGGAAACGAAAGGAATGTGGAATTAAATGGAATGGAAAGGAATGTGGAATGGTAAAGAATGGAATGGAATTGAATGGATGGGAATGGAATGGAATGTAGATTAGAACGGAATGGAATGTGGAATGGAATGGAATGGAAAGTGGAATGCAACGTGGAATGGAATGGTATAGAACGTGGACTGGAACATGGAATGGAACGTGGAATGAAACGTGAAATGGAATGTTGACTGTGGAATGGAATGGAATGGAATGTGTGATGGAATGGAATGAAATGTGAAATGGAATGGAATGGAATGTGGAATGGAATGCAATGGAATGTGGAATGGAATTGAATGGAACGGAATGTGGAAGGTAATACTGAATAGAATGCAATAGAAAGTGGAATGGAATGGAATTGAATGTCGAATGAAACGTGGAATGGAATGGAATGGAATGTAGAATGGAATGAAATGGAAAGTAATGAGGAATGGAATTGAATGTGGAATGGAAAGAACCTGGAATGTAATGAAATGGAACATGGAATGGAATGGAATGGAATGTGGAACGGAAAGTGGAATGGAATGGAATGGTATGTGAAATGGAATGGAATAGAAAGTGAAATGTAGTGGAATGGAATTTGGAATGGAAGGGAATGGAATGAAATGGAATGTGGAATGGAATGGAAAGGAATATGCAATGAAATCTGGAATGGAATATAGAATGGAATGTGGAATGGAATATGAAATGGAATGGAAGTTAATGTGGAATGGAACCTGGAAGGGAATGAAATCGAACGTGGAATGGAATGGAATGGAATGGGGTATGGAATGGAAAGGAATGTGGAATGGAATGTAATGGAATGGAATGCAGAATGCAACGAAATGGAATGGAATGAGGACTGGAATGGAATGGAATGGAATGGAATGGAATGGAATGTTGAATGGAATGTAATGGAAAGTGGAATGGAATGTGGAATGGCATGGAAATGAATGTGGAAATGAATGCGATGGAATGTGGAATTAAATGAAGCATGGAATGGAATAGATAGGAAAGTGGAATGGAATGGAAAGGAACGTGAAATGGAATGAAATGGATCATGGAATGGAATGGAACGGAATGGAATGTGGAATAGAATGGAATGCATTACGGAATGCAACAGAATGGAATGGAAAGTGTAATGGAATGTAGAATGGAATGTATTGGAATGGAATGGAATGTGGAATGTAATGGAATGGAACGTGTAATGGAATTGAATATAATGGAACATGGAATGGAGTGGAATTGCATGTGGATTTTAATGGAATGGAAAGGAGTATGGACTGGAAAGCAATGGATTGGAATGGAATGTGGAATGGAATGGAAAGGAAACTGGAAGGTAAAGTGAAATGGAATGGAATGGAATGGAACGGAACGTGGAATGGGACGTGGAACGGAATTGAATGGAAAGCGGAATGAAATGTGGAATGGGATGAAACGGAATGTGGAATGCAATGTGGAATGGAATGTAACTGAATGAGGAAGGGAATTTAATGGAATGTTGAAAGGAATGGAAAGAAATGTGGAATGCAACTTGGAATGGAATGGAATGGAATGTTGAATTGAACGAGGAATGGAATGGAATGGAATGTAAAGTGGAATGAAACGGAATGTGGAATGAAATGGAATGAGGAATGGAATGGAATTGAATTTGGAATGGAATGGAATGGAATGTGGAATTTAATGGAATGTGGAATGGAATTAATTGGAATGTGGAATGGAATGGAATGGAATGTGGAATGGAATTGGATGGAATATGGAATGGAAAGGAATGCGGAATGGAATGGAATGGAATGTGGAATGGAATGGAATGTGGAATGGAAAGGAATGGAATGGAATGGAATGGAATGTGAAATGCAATGCAGTGGAATGTGGAATCGAATGTGGAATGGAATGGAATGGAAAGGAATGGAATGTGAAATGGAATATGGAAAGTATCGGAATATGAAATGGAATGTGGAATGGAATGGAATGGAAAGTGTAATGGAATGTAATGGAATGCGGAATGGAATGGAATGGAATGTGGAAAGGTATTTGGAATGGAATGGAATGGAATGTGGAATGGAATAGAATGGAATGTGGAATGCAATGGAATGGAATGTGAATGGAGGAAAGGAATGGAATGGAAAGTGAAATGGAAAAGAATGTGGAATGGAATGGAATGTGGAGTGGAATGAGGAATGTAATGAAATGGAATGTGGAATGGAATTAAAAGCAATATGGAACTGAAAGTGGAATGGAATGGAATGGAATGTGGAATGGAATGGAATGGAATATGGAATGGATTGGAATGGAATGGCATGGAATGGAATGAAATGGAATGTAGAATGGAATGAAATGGAATGTGGAATGCAACGTGCAATGGAATGGAATGCATAGTGGAATGCAGTGGAATGGATTGTGGAATGGAATGGAATGGAATGGAATAAGATGCAATGGAAAGGAATATTTAAATAATTAAAATGGAATGTGGAATGTAATAGAATGGAATTTGGAAAGGAATGGAATGGAATGGAATGTGGAATGGAATGGAAGGTAATGTGCAATGGAATGTGGAATGGAATGGAAAGAATGTGGAGTGGAATGGAATGGAATGGAATGTGGCATAATATTAAATGTAATGGAATGCAATGGAATGGAATGGAATGGAATGGAATGTGGAATGGCATGGTATGGAATGTGGAATGGAATGTGAAATGGACTGGAATGGAAAGTGGAACAGTATGGAATGGAATGTGGAATGGAATGTGGAATGGAAAGGAGCGTGGAATGGAATGAGGAAAGGAATATGGCATGGATCGAGGAAACGAACGTGGAATGGAAAGTGGAATGGAACCTGGAATGGAACGTGGAATGGAATGAGGGGTTTAATGGAATGGAAAGGAATGAGGAATGGAATGGAAAGGAATGTGGAATGGAACGTGAAATGGAACGGAATGGAATGGAAAGGAATGGAATAAAATGCAATGGAATGTTGAATGGAATGGAGTGGAATAGAATGTGGAATGCAATGGAGTGAAACGAAATGGAACCTAATTTTTAATGGAATGGTATGGAATCGCATGTGCAATGGAATGTGTAATGGTATGGAAAGGAATGTGGAACGGAAGGGAATGGAATGGAATGGAATGTGGAATGGAATGGAAAGCAACGTGGAATGAAAGGGAGTAGAATGCAGTGGAATGTGCAATGGAATGGAATGGAATATGGAATAGAATGTGGAATGGAATGTGGAATGATATGGAATGGAATGTGGAATGGAAGCTGGAAAGGATTGGAATGGAACGTGGAATGGAATGGAATGGAAAGGGGAATGGAATTGAATGGAATGGAATGTGAAATGGAATGGAATGGAATGTGGAATGGAATGTGGTATGGAATGGAATGGAATGGAATGGAATGTGGAATATAACGTGGGATGGATCTTGGAAAGGAATATGAAGTGAAATGGAATGGAGTGTGGAGTGGAATGGAATGGAATATGGAATGGAATATGAAATGGAATGGAATGGAACGTGGAATGGAACGAAGAATGGAACGTGAAAGGAACGTGGAATGGAACGTGGATTGGAATGGAATGGAACGTGGAATGGCCATGGAATGGTTCGTGGATTGGAACCTGTAATGGAACGTGGAATGGAAGGAAATGGAACGTGGAACCGAACGTGGAATGAAACGTGGAATGGAACGTGGATTTACACGTGGAATGGAATGTGCAATGGAAGTTGAAATGAAATGGAATGGAACGTGGAATGCACTGGAATGGAATATGGAATTGAATGGAACGGAATTTAATGGAATGTGAAATGGAATGGAATGGAAGTTGGAATTCAATGTGGAATGGAATGGAATGGAACTTGGAATGGAATGTGGAATAGAATGGAATGGTATGTGGAATGGAATGGAATGGAATTCAATGAAATGGAATGTGAAATGCCATGGAGTGCAATTTGGAATGGAATGTGAAACGGAATGGAATGGAATGTGGAAAGGATTGCAATGGAATGTGGAATTGACAGGAATGGAAAGTGGAATGGAAAGTAATGGAATGTGGAATGGAACGGAATGGAATGTGGAATGAAATATGGAATGGAATGGAAAGGAAAGTGGAATGGAATGTGGAATGGAAGGGAATGGATTGTGGTATGGAAAGTGCAATGGAATATGCAATGCAACGGAATGGAACGTGGAATGGAATGCAATGGAAGGTGGAACGGAATGGAATATAACGTGGAATGGAATGGAATGGGAGGTGGAATGGAATGGAATGGAATTTGGAAGGGAATTTGGAATGGAATGGAATTGAAGTTGGAATGCAATGTAATGGAATGTGGAAAGGAATGCAATGGAATGGAAAGAAATGTGGAATGCAATGAAAGGGAATGTGGAATGGAATGTGGAATGGAAACGAAAGGAATGTGGAGTGAAATGGTAAGGAATGGAATGTGGAACGTTATGGAAAGGTATAGAATTGAATGGATTGGAATTTAATGGAATGTGGAATGGAATGGAATGGAATTTGGAATGGAAAATGATATGGTATGGAATGGAATGTGGTATGGAATGGAATGAAATGGAATGCGGAATGTAATATGGAAAGGAATGTGCAATTGAATGGAATGGAATGGAAAGGAATGGAAGGTGGAATGGAACGTGGAATGAAATGTGGAATGGAACGGAATGGAATGTGGACATGAATGGAATGGAATGTGGAATGGAATGTGGTATGGAATGGAATGGAATCTGGAATCGAAAGTGGAATGCAACGTGCAATGGAATGTGGAATGTAACGTAGAATGGAATGGAAAGGAATGTGCAATAGAATGGAATGGAATGTGGAATGGAATGGAAAGCAATGTGGAATCGAATGTGGAGTGGAATGGAATGGAGAGTGCAATGTAGTCCAATGGAAAGTGGAATTGAATGTGGAATGAAATGGAAAGGAATGTGGAATGGAATGTGGAATGGAATGGAATGGAATGTGGAATGGAATGTGGAATGGAATGTGGAATGGAATGTAATGGAGTGGAATGGAATCGAATGTGGAATGGAATGGAATGGAATAGAATTTCATGGAATGGAATGGAATATAATAGAGTGGAATGGAATGGAATGTGGAATGGAATCGAATGGAATGGAATTTAATGTAATGGAATGGAATGTGGAATGGAATGGAATGTGGAGTAGAATGTGGAATGGAAGTGAATGGAACGTGGAATGGAATGTGGAATGGAGCGGAATGGATCGTGCAATGGAATGGAGTGGAAAGTGGAAGGGAATGGAATGGAATGTGGAATGGAAAGGAAAGTGACACGCAATTGAACGGAATGGAATGTATAATGGAATGTGGAATGGAATCAAATTGAAGGTGGAATAGAATGGAAAGGAATTTGAAATGGAAAGCAATGGAAAGGAATGGAATGGAATGTGGAATGGAATGGATAGGAACGTGGAATGGAATGTGTAATGGAAAGGAAAGGTATGTGGAATGGAATGGAATGGAATGGAATGTGGAAAGATACGGAATGGAATGGAATGTAATGGAATGGATTGGAATGGAGTGGAATGTTCAATGGAATGGAATGGAATGTGGAATGGAATGTGAAATGGAATGGAATGGAATGTGGAATTGAATGGAATGGAACGAGAAATGGAACGTGGAATGGAACGTGGAATGGAATGTGGAATGGAGTGTGGGATGGAATGGAAATGAATGTGGAATGCAATAGAATGGAATGGAATGAGGAATGGAATGGAACGGAGTGTCAAGTGGAAAGGAATTGAGTGGAATGTAGAATGGAGTGGAGTGGAATGTGGAAAGGACTGGAATGCAATGTGGAATGGAATGGAATGGAATGAGGAATAGAAATGAAAGGAATGTGGAATGGAATGTGGAATGAAATGGAATGGAATGTTGAATGGAAACTTTGAATGGATCATGGAAAGGAACATGTAATGGAAAGTGGAATGGAATATGGAATGGAAACTGGAATGAAATGTGGAATGGAATGGAATGGATTTTGGAATATAAAGAGGAAAGGAATGCAATGGAATGCAATGGAATGGAATAGAAACTACGATGGAATGGAACGGAATGTGGAATGGAATGTAATGGAACAGAATTTGGAATGGAATATGGAAAGGAAAGGAATGGAATGAAGAATGGAATTTTGAATGGAATGTGGAATAGATTATGGAATGGAGTCTGGAATGCATTCTGCAATGGAATGGAATGGAATGTGGAATAGAACGGAATGGAAAGTAATATGGAATGAAATGTAATATAATGTGGAATGGAATGTGGAATGGAATGGAATGGAATGTGGAATGCAATGGAATGCAACATGGAATGGAATGGGATGGAATGTGGAATGGAATGTGCATTGGAATGTGGAATGCAACGTGGAAAGGTATGTGGAATGGAATTTGGAAAGGAACGTGGAAAGGAATGGAATGTGGAATGGATTATGGAATGGAACGCAATGGAATGCAATGTGGAATGGAATGGAATGTGAAATGGAATGAAATGGAATGTTGAATGGAATGCAATGGAATTGAAAAGAACGTGAAATAGAGTGGAATGGAATGTGAAATGGAAAGTGGAATGGAATGCAATGGAATGTGGAATGGAATGTGGAATGCAATGCAATGGAATGTGGAATGGAACGTGGAATGGAATGGAACGGAATGTGTAGTGGAACGTGAAACAGATTGGAATGGAATGTGGAATGGAATGGAATGGAATATGAAAAGGAATGTGAATGGAATGAAATGGAATGTGAAATGGAATGGAATGGAATGGAATGTGGAATGGAATGTGGAATGGTGTGGAATGGAATCCAGAATGAAAGGAATGGAACGTGGAATGTACGGTGGAATGGAATGGAATGGAATGGAACGTGAAATGGAATGGAATGGAACACAATGCAATGGAATGTGGAATAGAATGGAATGGAATGTGGAATGGAATTGAATGGAATGTGGAATGAAACTAATGGAAAGTGGAATGTAATGGAATGTGGAGTGGAATGGAATTGAATATGGAATTGAATTGAATAGAAAGTGGAATGGAATTAGGAGTGGAATTTAATGGAATGGAATGGAAATTGGAATGGAATACATTGTGGAATGGAATAAAATGGAATTATAAAAGGAATGGAATGGAATGTGAAGTGGAATGGAATATGGATTCGAATGGAATGGAACGTGGAATGGCATTTCGAATGGAATGGAATGGATTGTGAAATGGAAAGGAATGTGGAATGGAATGTAATGGAATGTGAATGGAATGCAAAGGAATATAGAATAGAATGGAATATGGAATCGAATGGAATGGAACATGGAATGGAATTTGTATTGGAATGTTATGGAATAGTATGGAATTTGAAATGGAATGTAATGGAATGAGGAATGTAACGGGAAAGAAAGTGAAATATGGAATGGCATGAAATGGAAGGAACAATGGAATGGATTCGAATGTGCAATACAAAGTGGAATACAATGGAAAGGAAAGTGTAATGGAATGTCTAATAGAATGGAATGGAAGGTGGAATGGAATATGGAATGGAACGTGGAATAGAAAGGAAAGGAATGTGGAATGGATTGGAGTGGAATCGATGGGGAAAGGAATGGAACGGAATGTGGAATGGAATGAAATGCAATGTAGAAGGGAATGGAATGAAATGATGAATGGAATGGAACGGAATGAGGAATGGAATGGAAAGGAGTGGAATGTGGAATGGAATGGAATGGAATGTGCAATGGAATGTGGAATGGAATGGAATGGAATGTGGAATGCAATGTGGAACGGAATAGAATCGAACGTGGAATGGAATGTGGAATGGAACGTGGAATCATATGTGGAATTGAATGTGGAATGGAAAGTGGAAAAGAATGTGGAGTGGAATGTAATTGAATTTGGAAAGGAATGTGGAATGAAAGGGAATGCAAAGTGCAATGCACTGAAATGCAACAGGAAAGGAATGGAATGCAAAGGGGAATGTAATGGATGCAATGTGAAATAGAAACGAATGGAATGTGGAATGGAATGTGGAATGGAATGGAATGGAATATAAAGGAATGTGGAATGGAATGGAATACAATATGGAATGGAATGGAATCGAATGGATTGTGGAATGCAATGGAATTGAATGTGGCACGGAATGGACTGGAAAGTTGAATGGAATGAAAGAGAATGCAATGTGGAATGGAATGGAGTGCAATGTGGAATCGAATGGAATTCAATGTGGAATGCAATGGAATGGAATGTGGAATGGAATGGAATTGAATGTGGTGTGGAATGGAATGGAATGTGGAAGAGAATGGAAAAGAAAGTGGAGTGGAATGAGGCATGCAATGCAATGGAATGTGCAATGCAATGTGGAATGCAATGGAATGGAATGTGGAATAGAATATGGAATGGAATGTGGAAAGGAATGGAATGGAATGTGGAAGGGAACGTGGAATGCAATGTGAAATGGAAAGGAATGTAATGTGGAATAGAATGTGGAGAGGAAAGTGTAATGGAATGGAATGGAATGTGGAATGGAATGGAATAGAATGCGCAATGGATGGGAAAGGAAGGTGGAAAGGAATGTGTAATGGAATGTGGAATGGAATGTGCAATGGAATGGAATGGAATGGAATGTGGAATGGAATGGAATGGAATCTGGATTGGAAGGGAATAGAATGTTGAATGCAATGTGGAATAGAATGCAACAGAACGTGGAATGGAATGGAATGGAATGTGGAATGGAATGTGGAAGAGAATGCAATGGAACGTGGGATGGAATGGAATGGAATGTGGAATGCAATGGAAAGGAATCTGGATTGGAAAGGAATAGAATGTTGAATGGAATGGAATGGAATGGAATGTGCTATGGAATATCGAATGGAATGTGGAATTAAATGGAATGGATTGTGGAATGGAATGTGGAATGGAATGGAAATGAATGTGGAATGGAATGTGGAAGGGAAAGGAATGAGGTCCAATGTGGAATGGAATGGAATGTGGAATGGAATGGAATGCAAAGTGGAATGGAATGGACTGGAATGGAATGAAATGTGGAATAGAATGCAATGGAATGTGGAAAAGAATGTGGAATGGAAAGTGGAAAGGAATGTGGAATGGAATGGAATGAAATGTGGAAAGGAATGGGGAGTGGAATGGAAATGAAAGTGGAATAGATTGTGGAATAGAATGGAATATAATGCAATGTGGAATGGAATGGAACGGAATGTGGAATGGAATGGCATGGAAAGTGGAATGCAATGTGGAATGGAATGGACTGGAATGTGGAGCGGAATGTGGAATGGAATGGAATGGAAAGTGGAATGGAAAATGGAATGGTATGGATAGGGATGTGGAACGGAATGCACTGGAAAGTGGAACGGAATGGAATGGAATGTGTAATGAAACGGAATGAAATGTGGAATGGAGTGAAATAGAGTGAGAAATGGAATGTGGAATGGAATGTGAAATAGAATGGAATGGAAAGGAATGTGGAATGCCGTGGAATGGAATGTGGAATGGAATGTGCAATGGAATGGAATGGAATGTGGAACGGAAAGGAATGGAATGTGGAATGGAATGGAACGGAATGAGGAATGGAATGGAATGGAATGAGGAATGGAATGGAATGGAATGTGGAATGGAATGGAACGGAATGTGCAATGGAATGTGGAAATGAATGGAAAGGAATGTGGAATGGAATGAGGAATGGAATGGATCATGGAATGGAATGAGGAATAGGATGTAATGGAATGTGTAATGGAAGGTAATGGAATGTGGAATGGAATACGGAATGGAATGTGGAATTAAATAGAACGCATTGTGGAATGGAATGTGGAATGGAATGGAAATGAATGTGGAATGGAATCTGGAATGGATTGGAATGGAATCCAATGTGGATTGGAATGGAATGGAATGGAATGTGGAATGGAATCAAATGGAATGTAGAATGGAATGAATTGGAATGGAATGCAATGCAATGTGGAAAGCAATGGAATGGAATGCAATGTGGAAGGGAATGGATTGCAATGTGGAATGGAATGGAATGCAATGTGGAATGGAATGCAAAGGAATGTGGAATGGAATGGAATGGAAAGGAATGTGGGACGGAATGGAATATAATATGGAATGGAACGGAATGGAAAGGAATGTGGAATGGAATGGAATGGAACAAGGTATGAAATGAAATTGACAGTGCAATTGAATGGAATGGAATGGAATGAAATGTGGAATGGAATGCAATGGAATGTGGAATGGAATATGGAATGGAATGGATTGGAAAGTGAAAAGGAATAAGGAATGGAATGGAATGAAATGCGGAATCAAAAGTGGCATGGAATTGAAAGGAAAGTGGAATAGAAAGTGGAATATAATGGGGTGGAATGCAATGTGGAATGCAATGTAATGAAATGTGGAATGGAATCGAATGGAAGGCGGAATGGAGTGGAATGGAATGCAATGTGGAATGGAATGGAATTCTATAAAACGTGGAATGGAATGGAATGGAATGTGGATTGGAAAGAAATGGAATGTTGAATGGAATGGAAAGGAATGTTAAATGGAATGAGGAATGGAATGGAATGGAATGTGGAATGGAATGCAATGGAATGGAATGTGGAATGGAATGGATTTCAATCAGAAATGGAATGAAATGGAAAGAGGAATGGAATGTAATGGAATGCAAAGTGCCATGGAATGGAATGCAATTTTGAATGGAATGGAATGGAATGTGAAATGGAATGGAATGGAATGCAATGTGGAATCAAATAGAATGGAATGTGGAATGCGGATTGGAACGGAATGGGATGTGGAATCGAATGGAATGGAATGTGGAATAGAATGAGGAATGGAATGGAATGTAGTGGAAAGGAATGTGGAATAGAATGGAATATAATGTGGAATGGAAACGAATGGAATGTGTAGTTGAATGGAACGGAATACGGAAACGAATGGAATGGAGTGGAATATGGAATTGAATGGAATTGAATATGGAATGGAATGGAATGAAATGTGAAATGGAATATAACGGAATGTGGAATGGAATTTTGATTTGAAAGGAAGGGAATGGAATGAAATGTGGATTGGAATGGAATGCAAGGTTGAATGGAATGGAATGGAATGTGGAATGGAATGGAATTGAGTGTGGAATGGAATGGAATGGAATGTGGAATGGAATGGAATGGAATGCGAAATGAAATGGAATGGAATGCAATGTGGAATGGAATGAAATGGAATGTGGAATGGAAAGGAATGGAATGTGGAATGGAATGGTATGGAATGTGGAATGGAATGGAATTCAAAGGAATGTTGAATGGATTGGAGTGGAATGTGGAATGGAATGGAATGGAATGTGGTAAGTAAAGTAATGGAATGTGGAATGGAATTGAATATACTCAAATGTGGAATGGAATGGTACGGAATGAAATAGAATGCGGAATGGAATAGAATGGAAAGTGGAATGGAATGGAATAGAATGGAATGTGGAATGGAATGTGGAATGGAATGGAATGGAATTTGTAATGGAATGGAATAGAATGTGGATTAGAATGGAATGGAGTGGAATATGGAAGGGAATGTGGATTGGAATGTGGAATGGAATGTGACAAGGAAAGTAGAATGGAATGTGCAATTGAATGAAATGGAATGTGGAATGGAATGGAACGTGGAATGGAATGGAATGGCACGTGGAATGGAAGGTGGAATGGAACGTGGAAAGAAATGTGCTTTGGAATGCGGAATGGAACTAGGAATGGAATGGAATGGAACGTAGAATGGATCGTGGACTCTAATGGTATGGAACGTGTAATGGAATGTGGAATGGATCGTTGAATGGAATGTGGAATGGAATGGAATGGGATGTGGAAATGAATGTGGAATGGAATGGAATGGTATGCGGAGTGGAATGTGCAATGCAATCGAATTTAATGTGATTATGAATGGAGTGGCATGTGGAATGGAATGGAATGGAACGTGGAATGGAAAGGAATGGAACGTGGAGTGGAACGTGGGAAGGAACTTGGAAAGGAATCTGGAATGGACTGCAAAGGAATGTGGAATGGAATGGAATCTGGAATGGAATGTGTTATGGAATGGAATGGAATGTATAATGGAAGGTGAAATGGAATGTTGAATGCAATGGAATGGAATGAGAAAAGGAAAGGAATGGAAAGTGGAATGGAATGGAATGGAATGAGGAATGGAATGTGCAATGGAATGTGTTATGGAATGTGGAATGGAATGGAAAGGAATGTGGAATGGAATGTGGAATGGAATATGGAACTGATTTGAATGGAAGGTGGAATGAAATGTGGAATGAAATGTGGAATGGAATGTTGAATTGAACGTGGAATGGAATGGCATGGAATGTGTAATGGAACACGGATAAGTAAATTTATTTGAATGGAAGGTGGAATGAAATGTGGAATGGAATGTTGAATTGAACGTGGAATGGAATGGCATGGAATGTGTAATGGAACACGGATAAGTATGGAATGGAACGTGGAATGGAACGTAGAATGTAATTTGGAATGGAACGTGGAATGGAAACTGCAATGGATTGTGGAATGGGACGTGGAATGGATTGGAATGGAATGTGGAATGGAAAATGAAATGGAAAGTGGACGGGAAAGTGCAATGGAAAGGAATGGAATGTGGAGTGTAATGGAATGGAATGCGGAATGTAATGTGGAATGGAATGGAATGGAATGTGGAATGGAATGAGGAATGAAATTGAATGGAATGTGGAATGATATGGAATGGAAAGGTATGGAATGCAGAATGGAATGGAACGTGGAATGCAACGTGAAATGGAATGCGGAAAGGAATGGAATGAAATGTGGAATGGAATGTAAAATGGAATGGAATGAAACGTGGAATGGAATGGAAAGGAATGTGGAATGGAAGCTTTAAAGGAACGTGGACAAGAACGTGGAAAGTAACGTGCAATGGAATGGAATGGAATGTGGAATGGAATGGAATGGAATGTGGAATGGAAGGTGGAGTGGAATGGAATGGAATGTGGAATGGATTGGAATGGAATGTTTAATGGAATGTGGAACGGATTGTGGAAAGGAATGTGGAATGGAACGGAATGGAATGTGGAATGGAACGTGAAATGGAATGGAATTCAATGTGGAATTGAACGTGTAAGGGAAAGCAGTCGTGTAATGCAACGGGGAATGAAACGTGCAATGGAATGCAATGGAACGTGGAATGGAATGTGGAATGGAATGTGGAAATGGATGGAATGGAATGTGGAATGCAATAGAAAGGAATGGGGAATGGAATGGAATGAAATGCGGAATGGAATATGGAACGGAATGTGGAATGGAATGTGGAATGGAATGAATTGCGGAATGGAATATGGAACGGAATGTGGAATGGAATGTGGAATGGAATGTGGAATGGAATGTGGAATGCAAAGTGGAATGGAACGTGGAAAGGAATTGAATAGAATGTGGAATGGATTGGAATGGAACGTGGAATGGAACGTGGAATCGAATGGAAAGGAATGTTGAATTGAATGTGGAATGGAATGGAATGGAATGGAATGCAATTAGGAATGGAATATGAAATGCAATGTGGAATGTAATGTGGAAAGGAATGTGGAATGTAATGTGGAATGCAATGTGTAATTGAATGTGGAACGGAATGTGGATTGGAATGGAATGTAATGGAATGTGGAATGAAAAGTGGAATGGAATGGAATGGAATGTTGAATGGAATGTGGTATGGAATGGAATGGAATGCGCAATGGAATGGAATGGAAGGTGGAATGGAATGGGGAATGGAATGTTGAAATGAAAGTGGAATGGAAAGGAATGTAATGCGGAATGGACCATGGAATGATATTGAATGAAACTTCGAATGGAACATTGAATGGAATGTGGAATGGAATGTGGAATGGAAAGGAATAAAATGTGAAATGGAATTTTATGGAATGTGGAATGGAAAGTGGAATGGAATGGAACAGAACGTGGAATGGAAAGTGGATTGAAAGGTGGAATGCAAAGTGGAATGAAACGTGGAATGCAACGTGGAATAGAACGTTGAGTGGAATGTGCAATGGAAATCGCAATGGATCGTGGAATTGAATTTGCAATACAATCTGAAATGGAACGTGGAATAGAATGGAATGGAACGTGGAATGGAACGTGGAATGAAATGTAAGGGAACGCGGAATTTAATGTGGAATGGAAACTGGAATGGAATGGAATGGATCATGTAATGGAAAGTGGAATGCAATGGAAAGGAACGTGGAATGGAACATGGAATGGAACGAGCAATGGAACATGGAATGGAACGTGGAATAGAATGAGGAATTGAATGGAATGGAATGTGGAATGGAAAGGAACGGAATATGGAATGGAATGTGGCATGGAATGTGGAATGGAATTTAATGTAATATGGAATGGAATGGAATGGAACGTGGAATGGAATGGAATGGAATTTGGAATGGAATGGAATCGAAAGTGGAACAGAATGGAATGGAATGTGGAATGGAAGAGAATGGAATGTGTAATGGAATGTGGAATGGAATGGAATGGAATGGAAGGGAATTGAATGGAATGGACTGCGGAATAGTATGGAATGGATTGTGGAATTTAATGGAATGTGGAATGGAATGTGGAATGGAATTGAATGGAATGTGGAATTGAATGGAATGGAAAGTGGAATGGAATGAAATGTGGAATGGAAAGTAACGTGAAATCTAATGGAATGTAATGTGGAATGTGAAATATAATGAGGAATGGAATGTGAAATGGAATGTGGAATGGAATGTGGAATGTAATGTGGAATGGAATGCGGAATGGAACGAAATGGAATGTGGAATGGAATGGAATGGAATTTGCAATGGAATGGAATGGAATGCGGAATGCAAAGTGGAATGGAATGGAATTGAATATGGAATGGAAGGTGGAATGGAATGGAATGGAATGTGGAATGGAATGGAAAGGAATTGTATGGAATGTGGAATAGAATGTGGAATGGAATGGAATGGAACGTGAAAGGCAAGGTGGAATGGAATGTAGAATGGAATGGAATGGAACGTGTAATGGAACGTGGAATGGAACATGTAATGAAACGTGGAATGGAAGGGAACGAAATGCGGAATGGAGTGTGGAATGGAATGTGAAATGCAATGTGGTATGCAATGTGGAATCCAATGGAATGGAATGAAGAACGGAATTTGGAATGGAATGTGGAATGGAGTGGAATGTGGAATGCAATGGAAAGGAATGGAAAGTGGAAAGAAATGGAATGGAATTTGGAATTGAATGGAATTGAATGTGGAATGGAATGGAATGTGGAATGGAAAGTGGAATGGAATGTGAAATGGAATGTGGAAAGCAATGGAATGTGGAATGCAATGGAGTAGAATGTGGATGAAATGGAATGGAATGTGGAAAAGAATGAAATAGGAAATGGAAGGTGAAATGCAATGTGAAATGGAATGTGGACTTGAAAGTGGAATGGAATGAAATTGAAAGTGAAATGGAATTCAATGGAAAGTGGAATGGAGTGGAAGTGTACCTGACATGGAACATGGTATGTAACGTGGAATGTAATGGAATGCAATGCAGAATGCAATGGAATGGAATGTGGAATGGAAAGTAATGGATTGTGGAACGGAATGCGGAATGGAATGGAGTGAGGAATGGAATGGAATGTGGAATGGAATGGAATGGAATGGAATGGGGAATGGAATGGAATGGAATGGAATTTGGAATGGAATGGAAAGGAAAGTTGAATAGAACGGAAAGGAATGTGGAATGCAATGGAATGCAATGTGGAATGGAATGGAATGGAACGTGGAATGGAATGGAACGGAATTTGGAAAGGAATGGAATGGAAACTGGAATAGAATGGAATGGAAAGTGGAATGGAAGGGAATGGAATGTGGAATGGAATGTGGAATGGAATGGAATGGAATGAAATGGACTGCGGAATGGTATGGATTGGAATGTGGAAAGAAATGGAATGTAATGGAATGTGGAATGGAGTGTGGAATAGAATATGGAATGGAATTGAATGGAATGTGGAACTGAATGCAATGGAAAGTGGAATGGAATGGAAAGAAATGTGGAATGGAAAAGAACGTGAAATCTAATGGAATGGAATGTGGAATGTGAAATGTAATGAGGAATGGAATGTGAAATGGAATGTGGAATGGAATGTGGAATGGAATGTGAAATGGAATGTGGAATGGAATGTGGAATGGAATGTGGAATTGAATGAAATGGAATGTGGAATGGAAATGAATAGAATGTGCAATGAAACGGAATGGAATGCGGAATGGAATGTGAAATGGAATGGAATTGAATATGGAATGGAATGTGGAAAGGAATGGAATGGAATGTGGAATGGAATGGAAGGGAATTGTATGCAATGTGGAATGGAATGGAATGGAATGTGGAATAGAATGTGGAATGGAATAGAATGGAACGTGAAATGCAATGAGGAATGCAATGTAGAATGGAATGGAAGGGAAAGTGTTATGTAATCGAATGGAACGTGGAAAGGAATGGAGTGGAATGTGGAATGGAATGGAATGGAATGAGGAATGGAATGCATTGGAATGTGGAATGGAGTGGAATGGAATGAATTGGAATTTGGAATGGAATTGAATGGAATGGACTGAATACGAATGGAATGTGGAATGGAATGGAATGGAATGTGGAATTGAATGGAATTGAATGTGGAGAGGAATGGAATGGAACATGGAATGGCACATGGAATGGAATGTGGAATGGAATACAATGGAAAGTGGAATGGAGTGGAATGGTACGTGGATTTGAACATGGTATGTAAAGTGGAATATAATTGAATGGAATGTGGAATGCAATGGAATGGAATGTGGAATGGAATGGAATGTGGATTGGAAAGGAATGGATTGCGGAATGGAATTTGGAATGGAATGGAAAGACGACTGTAATGGAATGTGGAATGGAATGTGGAATGGAAGGGAATGGAATGTAATGGAATGGAATGGGGAATGGAATGGAATGTGAAATCGAATGGAATATGGAATGGAATGGAATTGAACTGAACGTGGAATGGGTAGGAGTGGAATATTGAATGGAATGTGGAATGGAATATAGAATGGAATGTGGAATGAAAGATGGAATGGAAGGTTGAATGGAACGTGGAATGGAATGTAGAATGAATTGTGGCACAGAATGTGGAATGGAATGGATTGGATGGTGGAATGGAATGAGATGAAATGCGGAATGGAAGGGAATGGAACGTGGAATGGAATATGGAATGCAATGGAGTGGACGTGTAGTGGAATGTGGGATGGAATTGACTGGAATGTGAAAAGGAATTTGGAATAGAACGTGGAATAGAATGTGGAATGTAATTGAATGGAATGTGGAATGGAATGAAATGGAATGTCGAATAGAATGGAACGGAACAGAATGTGGAATACAATGGAATGCAAAGGAATGGAATGTGGAATGGAATGGAATTGAATGTGGAATGCAATGTGATTGAATGGAATGTGAAATTGAATGGTATGGAATGTGGAATGCAATGGAATGGAATGTGTAAAGGAATGTAACGCAATGCGGAATGGAAAGTGGAATGAAATGTGGAATGGAGTGGAATGGAATGTGGAATGATATGGACAGCAATGTGGAATAGAATGGAATGGAATGGAATGTGGAATTTAACGTGCAAAGTAAAGGAATGGAATGTGGAATGGAATGGAATGGAAAGTGGAAATGAATGTAATGGAACATGGAATGGAATGGAACGTGGAATTGAATGGAATGAAATGTGGATTGGAATGGAATGGAATGTGTAATGGAATGCCATGGAATGGATTGGAATGTGAAATGGAATGTGGAATGGAATGTGAAATGGTATGTGGAATGGAATGTGGAATGGAAAGTGGAATGGACTGAAAAAGAATGTGGAATGGAATGGAATGGATCTTGGAATGGAACGGAATGAAACGTGGAATGGATCTTGGAATGGAACCTGGAATGGAATGTGGAGTGGAATGGAAAGGAATGCGGGATGGAATGTTGAGTGGAATACGGAATGGAATGTAGAATGTAATGGAATGGATAGTGGAATGGAATGCAGAATGTAATGTGGAATGAAAAGGAATGCAATCTCGAGTGTAATGTGGAATGGAATGTGGAAGGGAACATGGAATGGAATGGAATGGAATGTGGAATGGGATGGAATGGAATGTGGAATGGAATGTGGAATAGTATGTGGAACTTAATGTGGAATGGAATCGAATGGACTGTGGAATGGACTGGATTGGAATGTGGAAAGGAATGTCGAAAGGAAAGTGGAATGGAATGCAATGGAAAGCCGAAAGAAATGGAATGGAATGTGGAAAAGAACGGAATGGAACGTGCAATAGGGTGTTGTATGGAATGTGGAATGGAACGGAATGGATTGTGGAACTGAATGTGGAATGGAGTGTGGAATGGAATGTGGAATGGAATGGAGTGAATTGTGGAATGGAATGGTACGGAATGGTATGGTACGTGGAATGTCATGGAATGGAATGTGGAATGGAACGTGGAAAGAAAGTGGAAGGGAAAGTGGAATGGAATGTAGAATGGAACGTGGTATGCAATGGAATGGAACTTTGAATTGATTGTTGAGTTGAATGGAATTGAAGGTGGAATGAATGTGGGATGGAATGGAAAGGAACGTAGAATGGAATGTGGAATTGAACGGAATGGAATGTGCAATGGATTGTGGAATGGAATGTGGAATGGAATGTTTAATGGAATGGAATGGATTGAGGAATGGAACGGTATGGAATATGGAATGGAATTTAATGGAATGTGGAACGGAACGTTTAAAGTGAAGTGGAATGGAACGTGGAATGGACTGAGGAATGGAAAGTATAATGGAATGGAATGGAATGTGAAATGTAATCTGTAATGGAATGGAATGGAAGGTGGAATGGAATGTGGGATGGAATGGAATGGAATGTGGAATGGAATGTGGAATGGAAAGTGGAATGTATTGGAATGGAATGTGGAATGCAATGGAATGAAATGTGATAGGGAATGTGGAATGTAATGTGCCAAGGAATGTGATATTGAACGTGGAATAGAACATCGAATGGAATGGAATGAAAAGTGTAACGGAAAGTCGAATGGAATGCAATGGAATGTTAAATGGAAAGTGGAATGGAATGGAATGGAATGTGAAATGGAATGTGAAATGTAATGGAATGGAATGTGGAATGGAATCTTGAATGGAATGTGGAATGGAATGTGGAACGGGATGTAGTGGAAGTTGGAATGGAATGTGGAATGGAATGTGGAATGGAAAGTGGAATGGAATGTGGAAAGGAAAGTGGAATGGAATGGAAAGGAATGCGAAATGGAACGTGTACTGGAATGGAATGGAAAGTGGAATGCATCGTGAAAAGGAACGTGGAATGCGACGTGGAATGCAATGTTTAATGGAATGGAATGGAATGTGGAACGGAATGGAATTGTATGTGGAATGGAATGGAATGGAATGTGGAATGGAATGTGGAAAGGAATGTGGAATGGAATGGATTGGAATTTCGAACGGAATGAGGAATAGGATGTGGAATGTGATGTGGATGGAATGGAATGGAATGTGAAATGGTATGTGGAATGGAACGTGGAATGCAATGTGGAATGGAATGTGGAATGCAATATGGAATGGAATGGAATGGAATGTGGAATGGAATGCATTGGAACATGTAAAGGAATTTGGAATGGTTTGGAATGGAATGTGGAATAGAATGTGAAATACAATGCGATTCCATGTGGATTGTAATGTGGAATGTAATGCAATGGAATGTGGTATGGAATGTTGAACGGAAAGTGGAATATAATGTGGAATGGAATGGCATGGAATCTGGAACGGATTGTGGAATGGAAAGTGGAATAGAACGGAATATAATTTGGAAAGGAATGCGGAAAGGAATGTAGAAAGGAAAGTGGAATGCAATGGAATGGAATATGGAATGGAACGTGGAATGTAATGCAATGAAACGTGTAATGCAACGTGCAATGGAAGGTGGAAAGGAAATCGGAATGGACTGTGGAATGGAATGCAATGCAATGTGGAATGGAATGGAATGGAATGTGTAATGGAAAGTGGAATGGAATGTGGAATGAAATATGGAATGGAATGGAAAGTGGAATGGAATGGATTGGAATGTGGAGTGGAACGTGTCATAGATTGTGGAATAGAATGTGGAATTGAATGGAATGGAATGTGGAATGGAATGGAATGGAATGTGGAAAGGGTTGTGGCATGGAATGCAATGAAATGTGGAATGGAACGGAATGGACAGTGGAATGGAATGTGGAATGGGACAGAATGGAATGTGGAATGGAATGTGGAATGGAATTTTGAACGGAATGGAATGGATTGTAGAATGGAATGCAATGGAATGGTATGGAATATGGAATGGCATGGAACGGAATGTGGAATGGAACGTGCAATGGAATGTGGAATGGAACCTGGAATGCAATGCGGAAGGAAATGGAATGGAATGTGGAATGGAATGTGGGTTGGAATGGAATAGAAAGTGGAATGGAATATTGAATGGAATGTGGAATGAAATGAAATGAAATGTGGCATGCAATGTGGAATGGAACATGGAATGGAATGGAATGGAATTTGGATTGGAACGGAATGGAATGTGCAATGGAATGGAATGGAAAGGAATGGAAAGTGGAATGGAATGTGAAATGGAATTTAGAATGCCACTTGGAACAGCATGAACTGGAAAGTGGAATGGAATGGAATGGAACGTGGAATGGAAAGTGGAATGGAACATGGAATGGAATGTGGAATGGAATGTGGAATGGAATGGAAAGGAATGTGGAATGGAACGTGGAAAGGATTGTGGAAAGGAATGTGGAATGGAACGTGGAAAGGATTGTGGAAAGGAATGTGGAATGGAACGTCATGGAACGTGTAATTGAATGGGGAATGGAATGTGGAAAGGAAGGGAACGGAATGTGGAATGGAATGTGGAATGGACTGTGGAATGGAATGTGGAATGAAACGGCATGGAATGTGTAATTGATTGTGGAATGGAATGTGGAATGGAATGTTGAATGGATTGTGGAATGCAATGTGGAATGGAACGGAATTGAGTGTCGAATTGTAGGTGGAATGGAAGGTGGAATGAAAACGAAAGGAATTTAGAATGGAAAGTGGAATGGAATGGAATGGAAGGGGGAATGGAACGTGGAATGTAATGCAATGTAACGTTGAATGGAATCTGGAATGGAATCTGGAATGGAACGTGCAATGGAACGTGCAATGCTACGTGGAGTGGAACGTGAAATGAAATGAGGAATGGAATGGAATGGAATGTGGAATGGAAAGGAATGGAATGTGGAATGGAAGGTGGAATGGAATGAATTGGAATGTCAAATGGAATGGAATAGAATGTTGAATGGAATTGAATGGAATGGAATGTGGAATGGAATGTGGAATGGAATGTGGAATGGAATTGAACGGAACGTGGAATGGAATGGAATGTGGAATGGAATGTGTAATTGAATGTGGAATGGAATTGAATGGAATGTGGAATGGAATGAAACGGAATGGGGAATGGAATGGAATGGAATGGGGAATGGAATGGAACATGAAATGGAATGGGGAATGTGAAATGGAATGTGGAATGGAACGTGAAATAGAATGTAGATTGGATTGTTGAATGGAAAGTGAAATGGAATGTCGAATGGAATGTGGAATGAAATGAAAGGGAAAGTGTAATAGAATGGAAAGGAACGTGGAAAGGAATGGAATGGAACGGGGAACAGAACGTGCAATGGAATGGAATGGAACGTGGAATGGAATGTTGAATTGAAAGTGGAATGGAAAGTGGAATGGAATGCAACGGAATGTGGAATGGAATGGAATGGAAGGTGGAATGGTTTGTGGAAAGGAATGGAATAGAATGTGGCATGGAATTTTGAATGGAATGTGGAAAAGAAGGTTGACTGAAATGGAAAGTAATGTGGAATGGAATGTGAAATGGAACGTGAAATGGAATGGAATGGAAAGTGGAATGGAATGAAATGGAATGTGGAATGAAATGGAATGGAATAATAAATGGAATGGAATGGAATGGAATGTGGAATGGGAACGAATGGAATTGAATGGAATGGAAAGTGGAATGGAATGCAAAGTAATGTGGTAAGGAATGGATTGGAATGTGGAATGGAAAGTGGAAAGAAAAGTGGAATGGAATGTGGCATGCAGAATTGAATGAAATTGAATGTGGAATGGAAAGGAAAGGAAAGTAATCTGGATTGGAATCGAATGGAAATTGGAATGGAATGGAATGGAAGGTGGAATGGAATGGGATCTAATGGAATGTGGAACAGAATGCAATGGAAAGTGGTATTCAATGGAATGGAATGGAATGTGGAATGGAATGGAATGTAAAGTGTAATGGAGCTCAACTGAATGGAATGTGGAATGGAATGGAATGGAATGTGGAATTCAATGGATCGGAATGGAATGTGGAATGGAATGGAATGAAATGTCAGGGAATGGAATGTGGAATGGAATGCAATGGAATGTGGAATGGAATATGGAATGGAATGGGATGCAATATGGAATGGAATCTGGAATAGAAGGGAATGGAATATGGAATGGAATGTGGAATGGAATAGAATGTGGAATAGAATGGATTGGAATCTGGAATGGAATGGAACGGAACAGAATGTGGAATTGAATAGAATGGACTGGAATGGAATGTGGAATATAATGGAATGGAATGTGGAATGGAATGGAATGGAATGTGGAACGGAATGTGGATTTGAATGGGATGGAATATGGAACGGAAAGGAATGTGGAATGGAATGTGGAATGGAATGTGGAAATGAATGGGATGGAATCTGGAATGGAATGGAATGTGGAATGGAATGTGGAATGGATTGTGAAATGGAATGAGAAATGGAATGGAATGTGGAATGGAATGTGGAAATGAATGGGATGGAATGTGGAATGGAATGTGGAATGGATGGTGAAATGGAATGAGAAATGGAATGCAATGGAATGTGGAATGGAATGGAATGGAAACTGGAATGGAGTGGAATGGAATGTGGAATGGAATGGAATGGACTGCAATGTGGAATGGAATGGAAATTGTAATGGAATGGAATGGATTGTGGAATGGAATAGAATGGAATGTAATTTGGAATGGAATGCAACGGAATGGAAAGTGGAATGGAATGGAATGTTATGGGGAATGTAATATGGAATGGAATGTGTTTCAGTGTTGAATGGAATGTGGAATGGAATGGAAAGGAATGTGGAATGGAATGTAATGTGGAAAGGAACGGAATTGAATGTGGAATGGAATGGAATGGAATGGAAAGTGGAATGGAATGGAACGAAATGAAATGGAATGTGGAATGCAATGCAATGGAATGGAATGGAATGTTGAATTGAATGGAATGGAATGTGGAATGGAATGTGGAATGAAATGGGATGAAATGTGGAATGGAATCTGGAATTTAATGGAATGTAATGGAACGTGGAATGGAATGGAATGGAGTTCAATGGATTGTTGAACAGAATGGAATGGAATATGGAACGGAATGTAATGAAATGTGCAATGGAATGGAATCTGGAATCGAATGTGGAATGGAATGGAAAGGAAAGTGGATTGGAATGTGAAACAGAATGGGATGGAATACGGAATGGAATGTGGAATGCAATGGAACTGAATGGAAAGCGAAATGGAATGGAATGGAATGGAATGAGGAATGGAAGTAGAAGTTATAGTAATTGAATTTGGAACGGAAACGAATTGAATGTGGAACGGAACGGAATGGAATTTCGAATGGAATGTAGACGGTATTAAAATGCAATGTGGAATGGAATGTGGAACGGAATGTAATGGAATGTGGAATGGAATGGAATGAAATGTGGAATGCAATGGAAAGGAATGTGGAATGAAATTGAATGGAATCAAATGGAATATGGAATGGAATAGAATGGAATGTGGAATGGAAGGTGGAATGGAAAATGGAATGGAATGGAATGTGGAATGGAATGTGGAAAGGAATGGATTGGAATGTGGAATGGAATGGAATGGAATTTGCAATGGAATGGAATGGAATGGATTGGAATGGAATGTGGAAGGGAATGGATTGGAATGGAATGTGGAATGCAATGGAATGGAATGTGGAATGGGATTGAATGGATTGCAATGTGGAATGGAATGGAATGTGCAATGGAATGCAATGGAATGTGGAATGGAATTGAATGGAATGGAATTTGGAATGGAATAGAATGGAATGGAATTGAATGTGGAATGGACTGGAATGAAAAGTGGAATTGAATGAAATGTGGAATGGAATATGGAATGGAATGGCATGCAATGTGGAATGGAAGGTGGAATGGAATGGAATTGAAAATGGAATGGAATGTGGAATGGAATGTGGAATGGAATGGAATGGAATGGAATGTGGAATGGAATGTGGAATAGAATGGAATGGAATATGGAGTGGAATCTGGAATGGAATTTAATGGAATGGAATGTGGAATGCATTGGAATCCAATGTTGAACGGAATGGAATGGAATGTGCAATGGAATGGAATTTGGAATGCAATGTGGAATGGAATGGATTGGAATGTGGAATGGAATTTGGAATGGAATGGGATGGAACGTGGAATGGAATGTGAAATGGAATGGAATGTGGAATGCATTGGAATCCAATGTTGAACGGAATGGAATGGAATGTGAAACGGAATGTAATGGAATGTGCAATGGAATGGAATTTGGAATGGAATGTGGAATGTAATGGATTGGAATGTGGAATGGAAAGTGGAATGGAATGGGATGGAATGTGGAATGAAATGTGAAATGGAATGGAATGTGGAATACAATGGAATGTCATGGAATGCGGAACGGAAAGGAAAGGAAAATGGAATGTGGAACGGAATGGAACGGAATGTGGAACGGAATGTAGAAAGTATTGGAATGGAAAGTGGAATGGAATGGAAAGAGAAATGGTTTGGAATGGAATGTGGAATGTGAAATGCAATGTGGAATGGAATGTGAAATGGAATGTGGAATGTAATGTGGAAGGTAATGTGGAATGGAATGTCGAAAGGAATGTGGAATGGAATGTGAAATGGAATGTGGAATGGAACGTGGAATGGAATGAAATGGAATGTGGTATGGAATGGAATGGAATTGAACGTGGAATGGAACGTGGAATGTAATGGAATGGAACGTGGAATGGAATGGAAGGGAAAGTGGAATGGAACGTGGAATTCAATGGAATGGAACGTGGAATGGAACGGAATGGAATGTGGAATGAAATGTGAAATGGAATGTGGAATGGAATGGAACTGATTTTTATGGAATGTGGAATTGAATGGAATTGAATGTGGAAAGGAATTTCGAATGGGATGTGGAATAGAATGTGGAATGAAATGGAATGGAATGTGGAATGGAATGTGAAATGGAACGGGTAATGGAATGGAATTGAATGTAGAATGGAACGGAATGCAATGTTTAATGGAATGGAATGGAATATGGAATGGAATGGAATGGAATGGAGCGTGGAATGCAATGGAATGCAATTGAATGGAAGGGAAGGTGGAATGGAATGTAACATAATGTGGAATGGAATGGATTGGAATGTGGAATCGAATTTAGATTGGAATGGAAAGGAAAGTGTAATGGAACGTGGAACGGAAATTGGAATGGAATGTGGAATGAAACAGAATGGAATGTTTAATGGAACGGAATGGAATATGGAATGGAATGGAATGGAGTGTGGAATGCAATGGAATGCAATTGAATGGAAGGGAAAGTGGAATGGAATGCAACATAATGTGGAATGGAATGGAATGGAAGGTGGAATCGAATGTAGAATGGAATGGAAAGGAAAGTGTAATGGAAGGTGGAATGGAAATTGGAATGGAATGTGTAATGCAGTGGAATGGAATGCAGTGTGGAATGATATGGAATGTGCAATGGAATGGAATGGAGTGTTGAAAGGAATGGAATGGAATGGAATGGAATTTGGAATGGAATGGAATGGAATGGAATGTGGAATGGAATGTAATGTAATGTGGAATGGAATGTAGAATGGAATGGGATGGAATGTGGAATGGAATTTGAAATGGAATGGAATGAGGAATGTAATGGAATATAATGGAATGCGGAACGGAATGGAATGGAATGTGGAATGCGGAACGGAATGGAACGGAATGTGGAACGGAAGGTAGACAGTACTGGAATAGAAAGTGGAATGGAATGGAATGTGAAATGGATTGGAATGGAATGTGGAATGTGAAATGCAATGTGCAATGGAATGTGAAATGGAATGTGGAATGTAATGTGCAAGGTAATGTGGAATGGAATGTCGAACGGAATGTGGAATGGAATGTGAAATGGAATGTGGAATGGAACGTGGAATTGAATGAAACGGAATGTGCTATGGAATGGAATGGAATTGAACGTGGAATGGAACGTGGAATGTAATGGAAAGGAACGTGGAATGGAAAGTGGAATGGAATGGAATGGAACATGGAATGGAACGTGGAATTTAATGGAATGGAACGTGGAATGGAACGTGGAATGGAACATGGAATGGAATGGAATGGAATGTGGAATGAAATGTGAAATGGAATGTGGAATGGAATGGAATATAATCAGGCATGGAATTTCGAATGGAATGTGGAATACAAAGTGGAATGGAATGGAAAGGAATGTGGAATGGAATGTGTAATGTAATGGAATGGAATTTGTAATGTAATGGAATGTAATGGAATGCGGAACGGAATGGAATGGAATGTGTAATGTGAAACGGAATGGAATGGAATGTGGAACGGATGTTTGAAGGCATTGGAATGGACAGTGGAATGGAATGGAACGAGAAATGGAAAGGAATGGGATGTAGAAAGTGAAATGCAATGTGGAATGGAAAGTGAAATGGAATGTGGAATGGAATGTGGAATGGAATGTTGTAAGGAATGTGGAATGGAATGTGAAATGGAATGTGGCATGGAACGTGGAATGTAATGAAATAGAATGTGGAATGTAACAGAATGGAATGGAACGTAGAAAGTAATGGAATGGAAAGTGGAATGAAAACTGAAATGGAAAGGAATGGAACGTGGAATGGAACGTGGAATGTAATGGAATGGAACGTGGAATGGAACGTGGAATGGAACGCGGAATGTGATGGAATTAATTGTGGAATGGAATGGAATGTAAAATGGAATTAAACGGAAAGCGGAATGGAATGGAATGGAATGTGGAGTGGAATGGAATGGAATGTTGAATTCAATCGAACAGAACCTAACGCGGAATGGAATGGAATGGAATCGCATGGAAAGGAATGTGGAATGGAATGCAATGGAATGTGGAATGAAATATGGAATGGAATGGGATGCAATGTGGAATGGAAAGTGGAATAGAATGGGATGTAATGTGGAATTGAATGTGGAATGCAATGGAATGTGGAATGGAATAGAATGTGGAGTGGAATGGAATGGAATGCAATGTGGAATGGAATAGAATGGAATGGAATGGAATGTGGAATGGAATGGAATGGAATGTGGAATGGAATGGAATCTGTAATGGAATGTAATGGAATGTGGAATGTATTGTGGAATTGAATGGGATGGAATGTGGAATGGAATGGGATGGAATGGAATGTGGAATGCAATGGAGCTGAATATGGAATGGAATGTGGAACGGAATGTAATGGAAAGTGGAATGGAAAGTGGAATGGAATGTGGAGTGGAATGGAATAGAATGTGAAATGGAAGGTGGAATGGAATGGATTAGAATGTGGAATGCAATCTGAAAGGAAATGGAATGTTAAATGGAGCGGAATGGAATGTGGAATGCAAAGTGGAATGGAATGGGATGGAATGTGGAATGGAATGTGGAACGGAATGAAATATGGAAGGGAATGGAATGGATTGCAATGTGGATTTGAATGGAATGTGCAATGGAATGGAACGGAATATGTAATGGAATCGAACGGAATGGAATTTTGAATGGAATGGAATGAAATGAAATATGGAATAGAATGGAATGGAATGTGGAATGGAATATGGAATGGAATGGGATGCAATGTGGAATGGAATGTGGAATGGAATGGAATGGAATGTGGAATAGAATGGAATGTGGAATGGAAAGGAATGCAAATGAATGTGGAATGAAATTTAACTGAATGGAATTTAATGGGGAATGGAAATGCATGGAATGGAATTGAATGTGGAATGGAATTGACTGGAATGTGAAATGGAATGTGGAATGGGAAGTGGAATGGAATGGAATGGAACATGGAATGGAATGTGGCATGGAATGGAATGAAATGTGGAAAGGAATGTAATGGACGGTGGAATGCAATGCAAAAGAGTGGAATGGAATGTGGAATGGAATGGAATGGAATATTGAATGGAGTGCAATGGAATATGGAATGGAATGAAATGGAATTGAATGTGGAATGGAATGGAACGGAATTGAATGGAAATGAATGTGGAATGGAATTTAACGTGGAATGGAATGGAAAGAAATGTGAAATAGAATGAAATGGAATGTGGAATGGAAAGTGGAATGGAATGGATTGTGGAATGGAACGGGTTTGAATGTGTAGTGGAATGGAATGGAATGTGGAAGGGAAAGGAATGGAATGTGGAATGGAACTGAATGGAATGGAAGATGGAATGGAAGATGGAATGGAATGTGGAATGGAATGTGAAAACGAATTAGAAATGCAATGGAATGCAATGTGGAATGGAATTTGCAATGGGATGGAATGGTATGAAATGTGGAATGGGATGGGATGGAATGAAATGTGGAATGGAATGGAAATGAAGGTGAAATGGGACGTGGAACGGAACGTGGAATGGAATGTGGAACGTGGAATGGAACGGAATGGAAAGTGGAAAGGAATGGAATAGAATGCCGAATGGAATGGAACGGAATGTGGAATGGAATGGAATGGAATGAAATAGGGAAGGGAATGGAATGGAATTTAATGTGGATTGGAAAGGACTGTGCAATTGAATGGAATGGAATGCGTAATGGAATCGAATGGAATGAAATTTGGAATTGAATGGAATGTGGAATGGAATGGAATGCAATGTGGAATGGAACGGAATGTGGAATGGAACGGAATGGAATGTGGAATGCATTGGAATGGAATGGAATGTGGAATGGAATATAATGGAAAGGAATGGAATGTGGTATGGAATGGAATTTGGAATGCAATGTGGAATGGAATGGAATGGAATGGAATGGGGAATGGAATGAAATGGAATGGAATGTGCAATGGAATGGGGAATGTAATGAAATGGAATGGAAAGTGGAATGGGGTGCAATGGTATGTGTAATGGAATGTAATGGAATGTCAAGTTAAATGGAATGGAATGTAATGGAATATGTAATGGAATGGAATGGAATGCAACGTAAAATGGAATGGAATGAAATGTGGAACAGAAAGGAATGTAGTGGAATTTGGAACGAAATGTAGAATGGAATGGAATGGAATGTGGAGTGGAATGGAATAGAATGTGGAATGGAATGGAATGGAATGTGGAGTGGAATGTGGAAGGAATGGAATGGAATGTGGAATGAAATGTGGAATGGAATGGAAAGAAATGTGGAATGGAATGGAATGGAATGTGGAGTGGAATGGAAGAGAATGTGGAATGGAATGGAATGGAATGTGGAGTGGAATGGAATAGAAGGTGGAATGTAATGGAATGGAAAGGAATGGAATGGAATGGAATGCGGAATGGAATGGAATGCGGAATTCAATGGAATGAAATGTGGAATGGAATGGAATGTGGAATTTAATGGAATGTGGAATGGAATGTGTAATGGATGGAATGGAATGGAGTGTGGAATTGAACGGAATATGGAATGGAATGGAATGGAATGTGAAATGGAAAAGAATGGAATGTGGAATGGACTGGAATGGAATGGAATGTGGTACAGAATTGAATAGAATGGAATGGGGAATGGAATGGAATAGAATGTGGAATTGAATGGAATGGAATGGAATGGATTGGAATGGAATTGAACGGGAATGGAATGGATTGAAATTAGTAATGCAATGGAATGTGGAATGGAATGGAATGTTGAATGGAATGTGTAAAGAATGGAATGGAAAGGAATGTGCAATGGAAGGGAATGTGTAATGGAATCTTACGGAATGTGGAATGGAATTCAATGGAATTGGGAATGGAATGGATTGTTGAAAGGAATGGAATGGAATGGAATTTGGAACTTAAAAGAATGAAATTTGGAATGGAATGGAATGAAACGTGGAATGGAATGGAATGCGATGTGGAATGAAATGGAATGTGTATTGGAATAGAATGGAATGGAATGGAATGTGGAATGGAATCGTATGGAATGTGGAAGGGAATGCAATGGAATTGGGAATAGAATGCCATGTGGAATGGAATGGAATGGAATGTGGAATGGAATGGAATTGAACGTGCAACATAAAGGAATGAAAAGTGCAATGGAATGGAATGGAATGTGGAAAGGAATGGAATGAATTGCGGAATGGTATGGAATGGAATCTGGAATGGAATGGAATGGAATCTGGAATGGAAAGGAATGCGGAATTTAAAGGAATGAAATGTGGAATGAAATGGAATGGAATGTGGAATGGAATGGAATGGAATGAGGAAAGGAATGGAATGGAATGTGGAATTGAATGCAATGGAATGTGAAAAGGAATGTGGTATGGAATGGAATGGAATGTGGAATGGAATGTGGAATGGAATGGAATGGAATGTGGAATGGAATGGAATTTAATGTGGAATGGAATGGAATGGAATGTGAAATGGAAAGGAATGTAATATGGAAATTAATGTGGAATGGAAAAGAATGGAATGGAATGGAACGTGGAACAGAATGCAACGTGGAATGAAATGGAATGTGGAATGGAATTTGTAATGGATGGAATGGAATGGAATGTGGAATGGAACGGAATGTGGAATGGAATGGAATGTGGAATGGAATTGAATGAAATATGGAATGGATTTTAATACAATTTGGAATGGAAAGGAATGTGAAATGGAAAGGAATGGAATGGAAAGTGGAGTGGAATGCAATGGAATTTTGATTGAAATGTGGAATGAAATGGAATGGAAAGTGAAATGGAATGGAATGGAATTTGGAATAGAATTGAGTGCAATGTGGAATGGAATTAAATGGAATGCAATGTGGAATGGAATGGAATGGAATAGAATGGAATGGCATTTTGAATGGAATGGAATGAAACGTGGAATTAAGTGTTATGTGGAATGGAATGGAATGTGGAATGGAATGTGTAATGGATGGAATGGAATGAAATGTTGAATGGAATGGAATGTGGAATGAAATGCAATGGAATGTGGAATGGAATGCAACGAAATGTGGAATGAAATGTAATGCAAAGTGGAATGGAATTGAATGTGGAATGGAGTGGAATCTGGAATTTAAAGGAATGAAATGTGGAACGGAATGGAATGGAATGTGGAATGGAATGGAATGCAATGTGTAATGAAATGGAACGGAATGGAATGTGGAACTTAAAGGAATGAAATGTGGAGAGGAATGGAATGGAATGTGGAATGGAAGAGAATGGAATGTGGAATTTAATGCAATGGAATGTGGAATGGAATGGTATGGAATGTGGAATGGAATGTGATGGAATGTGGAAGGGAATGTAATGGCATGTGGAATGGAAAGTAATGGAATTTCGAATGGAATGTGGAATGGAAAGTAATGGAATTTCGAATGGAATGTGAAATGGAATGGAATGGAATTGAATTTAATCTGGAATGTAATGGAATGGAATGAAATGTGGAATGGAATGGAATGTGAAATGGAATGGAATGGAATGTTATGTGGAATGGAATGGAATGGAATGTGTAATGCAATGGAATGTAATCTGAAATGGAATGGAATGGAATGGAATGGAATGGAATGTGGAATGCAATGGAATGGAATGGAATGGAACATGGAATGGAACGCTTAAAGGAACGTGCAATGGAACGTGGAATACAACGTGGAATGGAATGAGTAATGGAATCTAATGGAATGGGTAATATAAGGGAATGGAATGAGGAATGGAATGTGCAATGGAATGTGGAATGGAATGTGGAATGTAATGTGGAATGCAATTGAATGGAACGTGTTAAGGAATAGAATTGTACGTGGAATGGAATGGAATGGAACATGGAAAGGAAGGGACTGGAATGCAGAATGGAATGTGGATTGCAATATGAAGTGCAATGTGGAGTGGAATGGAATGGAATGAGGAATGTAATGGAATAGAGTGTGGAATGCAATGGAATGTGGAATCTAATGGAATGGAATTGAACGTGGAATGGAATGGAATGGAATGTGGAATTGAATGCAATGGAATGTGGAATGGAAAGGAATGGAATGTGGAATGGAAAGGAATGGAATGTGGAATGGAATGTGGAATGGAAAGGAAAGGAATAGAATGAGGAAAGGAATGTGGAATGGAAAGGAATGGACAGAAATGTGGAATGGAATGTTGAATCGAATATGGAAAGTAATGTACAATGGAATGGAATGGAATGTGGAATGGAATGGAATGTCGAATGGAAAGTGGAATGGAATGGCATGTGGAATGGAATGTGGAGTGGAAAGTGGAATGGGATGGAAATTGGAATGGAATGTGGAATGGAATGCGGAAAGGAAAGTGGAACAGAATGGACAGGAATGTGGAATGGAACGTGGAATGGAAAGGAAAGGAAAGTGGAATGGAACATGTATTGGAATGTGAAATGGAATGTAGAATGGCACGGAAGTAATGTGGATTGGAAAGTGGAAAGGAATGTTGAAAGGAAATGGAATGGAATGTGGAATGGAATGGAATGGAATGTGGAATGGAATGGAATTGAACGGAATGTGGAAAGGAACGTGAAATGGGATTTGTAATGGAATGTGCAATGGAATGTGGAATGGAATGTGCAATGGAATATGGAATGGAATGGAATGGAATGTGTAACGGAATGTGGAATGGAATGTGGAATGAAATGGAATGGAATGAAGAATGGAATGGAATGGATTGTGGATAGGAATGTGGAATGGAATGTGGAATGGAATGTGGAAGGGTACATAGCATTGAATGGAATGTAATGTGGAATGGAATGTGGAACAGGATGTGGATTGGAATGGAATGGAATGTGTAATGGAATGTGGAATAGTGTGCGCAAAGGAATGTGGAATGGAATGGAATGGAATGTGGAATGTAATGGATTGGAATGTAGAAAGGAATGTTTAACGGAACGGAATGGAATGTGCAGTGGAATGTGGAATGAAATGCAATGGAATGTGGAATGGAATGTGGTATGGAGTGTGTAATAGAATGTGGAATGCAACGGAGTGGAATGCGGAATGGAATGTGGAAAGGAGAGTGGATGGAATGTGGAAAGGAACATACAATGGAACATGGAAAGGAACGTGGAATGGAATGAGGAATGCTTTGGAAGGTGGAATGGAACGGGAATGGAACGTGGAATGTAATGTGCATTGGAATGTGGAATGGAATGGAATGGAATGTGGAATGGAATGCAAAGGAACGTGCAAAGGAAAGTGTAATGGATTGTGCAATGGAATATGGAATGGAACAGAACAGAATGTGAAATGGAATGTGGAATGGAACGTGAAATGAAATGGAATGGAACCTGGAAAGGAATGGAATGGATTATGGAAAGGAATGTAGAATGTAATTTGTAATGGAATGAAATGGAATTGAATGTGAAATGGAATGTGGAAAGGAATGTTAACTGGAACGCGGAATGGAATGTGGAATGGAATGAACTGGAACGTGGAATGGAATGCAAAGGTATTTAATGGAATGTCGAATGGAACGTTGAATGGAACGTGGAATGGAATGGAATGGAATATGGAATGGAAAGTGGAATGAAATGGATGGAATGTGAAATTAAAGGTGGAATGGAATGGATTGGATTGCGGAATGTAATGTGGAATGGAATGGAATGGAAAATGCAAAGAAAAGCGTAATGGAATGTGGAATGTAATGGAATGGAATGTGGAATGGAATTGAATGCAATGGAATGGAATGTGGAATGAAATGGAATGGAATGAGGAATGGAATGGAATGTGGAATTGAAAGGCATGGAATGTGGAATGGAATGGAATGGAACATGGAATGGAATGTGGAATGGAATGTGGAATGGAATGTGGAATAGAATGGACTGAAATGTAAAGTGGAATGGAACGTGGAATGGAATATTATGCAAATTCGAACGGAAGGTGGAACAGAAAGAAAGGCCACGTGGAAAGGAATGTGGATTGGAATGTGGAATGGATAGTGGAATGGATTGGAATCCAACGTGGAATGGAATGGGATGGAATGTGGAATGGAATTGAAAAGAATGTGAAATGGAATGAATAGTGGAATGGCGTGGAATGTGGAATGGAATGTAGAATGGAAAGGAATGGAATGTACAATGGAATGTAGAACGGAATGGAATGGAATGTGGAATGGAATGGAATGGAAAATGCAAAGAAAAGCGTAATGGAATGTGGAATGGAATGGAATGGAATGTGGAATGGAATTGAATGCAATGGAATGGAATGTGGAATGAAATGGAATGGAATGAGGAATGGAATGGAATGTGGAATTGAAAGGCATGGAATGTGGAATGGAATGGAATGGAACGTGGAATGGAATGTGGAATGGAATGTGGAATGGAATGTGGAATAGAATGGAATGAAATGTAAAGTGGAATGGAACGTGGAATGGAATATTATGCAAATTCGAACGGAAGGTGGAACAGAAAGAAAGGCCACGTGGAAAGGAATGTGGATTGGAATGTGGAATGGATAGTGGAATGGATTGGAATTCAACGTGGAATGGAATGGGATGGAATGTGGAATGGAATTGAACAGAATGTGAAATGGAATGAATAGTGGAATGGAGTGGAATGTGGAATGGAATGTAGAATGGAAAGGAATGTAATGTACAATGGAATGTAGAACGGAATGGAATGGAATGTGGAATGGAATGAAATGGAATGTTGAATGGAATGTTGAATGAAATGGAAAAGAATGTGGAATGCAATGTGAAATGGAACGTGGAACGGAATGAAATGGAATGTGGAATGGAATGGAATGCAATGTGGAATGAAATTGAATGGAATGTGGAATCGAAAAGAATGGAATGGAATGGCATGTGAAATTGAATGTGGAATGGAATGTGAAATGGAATGTGGAGTGGAATGTGGAATAGAATGAAATGGAACGTGGAATGGAATGGAATGGAACATGGAAATTTATGGAATGGAACGTGGAATGGAACGTGGAATGGAATGTGGAATGGAACATAGAATTGAACGTGGAAACGAATGGAATGGAATTTGGAATGAAATGGAATGGAATGTGGAAGCAAAAGTGGAATGGAATGCAATGGAATGTGGAATGTGAAGTCGAATGGAATGGAATGGAATGTGGAAAATAATGGAAATGAATGTGGAATGCAATATGGGATGGAATGGAATGGAATATGGAATGGAATGTGAAATGGAATGTGGAATGGAATGGAATGGAAAGTGGAATGAAATGTGGAGTAGAATGGAATGGAATGGAATGGAATGTGGAATGGAATGGAATGCAATGTGCAATGGAATGTGGAATGGAACGGAATGGAACGTGGAATGGAATTGAATGGAATACAATGTGGAGTTGAATGGAATGGAATGCAATGTGGAATGGAATCGAATGAAACATCGAATGGAATGGAAGGAATGTGGAATGGAATGGAATGGAATTCGCAATGGAATGGAATTGAATGTGAAATGTAATGGAATCAAATATAGAGTGGAATGTAATGGAATGTCGAACAGAATGAGGAATGGAATGGATCTTGTAATGCAATGTAGAATGGAATGGAATGAAACGTGGAATGGAATGGAATGGAATGTGGAATGGAATCGAATGCAATGTTGAATGGAATGGAATGGAATGCGGAATGGAATGGAATCGAATGAAGAGTGGAATGAAATGGAATGCGGAATGGAATGTGTAATGCAATGGATCTTGGAATGCAATGTGGAATGAAATTGAATGGAATGTGGAATGGAATGTGGAATGGAATGGAATGCTATGAGGAATGGAATGGTATTAAATTGTATGGAATGTGGAATGCAATTGAATTGAATTTGGAATGGAATGTGGAATGGAATGGAATGGAAAGTCAAATGGAATGTGGAATGGAAGGTGGAATGGAAAGTGGAATGCAAAGTCTAATGTAATGAGGAATGGAATGGAATGGAAAGTGAAATGGAAGGGAATGCAATAAGGAAGAGAATGTGTCATGGAATGGAATGGAATGGAAAGGAAAGGAAAGTGGAATGGAATGGAATGGAATGTGGATTGGAAAGGAATGGAATGTGGAAAGGAATGGTATGCAATGTGGAATGGAAGGGAATTGAAAGTAATGTTGAAGGGAATATAGTGGAATGTGGAATGGAATTGAATGTAATGGAAAATGGAATGGAGTGGAATGTGGAATGGAATGGAATGGAATGTGGAATGGAATGGAATGGAATGGAATTTGGCATGGAATGGAATGGAATGGAATGTGGAATGAAATGGACTGCAACGTGGAATGGAATGTGGAATGAAATGGACTGCAACGTGGAATGGAATGTGGAATGGAATGGACTGCAACATGGAATGGAATGTGGAATGGAATGTGGAATGGAATTGAAAGTGGAATGAAATGGAATGGAATGTGGAATGGAAAGTTGAATGGAATGTGGAATGGAATGTGGAACGGAATGGAATGAAATGTGGAATGGAATGTGGAATCTAATGGAATGGAATGTGCAATGAAATGTGTAATGGAAATTGAAATGGAATGTGGAATGGAACAGAAAGGAATGCCGAGTGGAATGTGGAGTGGAGTGTGAAATGGAATGTTGAATGGAATGGAATGGGAAATGAAATAGAATGTAAAAGTACGTGGAATGGAACGTGGAATGGATCATGGATTGCAATGGCATGGAACCAGGAAAGGAATGTGGAATGGAATGTATTAAGGAATGGAATGGGATGTGGAATGGAATGTGGAATGGAATGGAATGGAATGGAATTTGGCATGGAATGGAATAGAATGGAATGTGGAATGGAATGGACTGCAACGTGGAATGAAATGTGGAATGGAATGGTCTGCAACGTCTATTGGAATGTGGAATGGAATGTGAAATGGAATTGAAAGTGGAATATAATGTGGAATGAAATGGAATGGAAGGTGGAATGGAAAGTGGAATGGAATGTGGAATGGAACGTGGAACGGAATGGAATGAAATGTGGAATGGAATGTGGAATCTAATGGAATGGAATGTGAAATGAAATGTGTAATGGAAATTGGAATGGAATGTGGAAAGAAACAGAAAGGAATGCCGAGTGGAATGTGGAGTGGAGTGTGCAATTGAATGTTGAATGGAATGGAATGGGAAATGAAACAAAATGTAAAAGAACATGGAATGGAATGTGGAATGGATCGTGGATTGGAATGGCATGGAACCAGGAAAGGAATGTGGAATGGAATGTATTAAGGAATGAAATGGAATGTGGAATGGAATGGAATGGAATGTGGAATGGAATGGAATGGAATGTGGAATGGAATGGAATGGAATGTGAAATGGAATGCGGAATAGAATGTGAAATGCAATGTGGAATGGAATGCGGAATAGAAAGCAAAGGAACGTGGAATGGAATGTAATAGAACGTGGAATGGAAATTGGAATGGATAGTGGAATGGAACGTGGAATGGAACGTAGAATGGAATGTGGAATATAAAGTGGAATGGAATGTGGAAAGGAACGTGGAAAGCAAAGTGGAATGGAATGGAATTGAACGTGGAATGGAATGCGGAATGTAATGGAATGGAATATGGAATGGAAAGTGCAATTGAATGGAAAGGACAGTGGAATGAAATGGAATGAAACGTGGAATGGAATGTGGAATGGAACGTGGAGTGCAAAGTGGAATGAAACGTCGAAAACAAAGGAATGGAATGTGAAAAGGAATGGAATGCAATGTTTAACAGAAAGGAATGGAATCTAATGCAGAATGGAATGTGGAATGGAATGGAATTGAATGTGGAATGGAATGGAATGGAATGGAATGTGGAATGGAATGGAATTGAATGTGGAATGGAAGGCAAAGTGGAATAAAATGGAAAGCAAAGCGGATTGGAATGGAATGCAATGTGGAATGGAATGGAAAGCAATGCAAAGGAATGTGAAATGGAATGTGGAATGGAATGTGAAATGAAACGTGGAATAGAATGAAATGGAAATTGGAATGGAATGGAATGGAACGAGGAATGGTATGGAATGGAACGTGGAATGGAAAGTGGAATGGACCATGAAATGGAATGTGGACTGGAATGTGGAATTGAATTCTATGCAATGTGGAATGGAATGTCGAATGGAAAGTGGAAAGTTATGCAATGGAATTTAATGGAACGTGGAATTTAACGTGGAATGGAATGTGGAATGGAAAGGAATGGAATGTGGAAGGGAATGGAATGGAATATGGAATGGAATGTGCAATGGAATGGAATGCAATGTGCAAAGGAATGTGGAATGCAATGTAGAATGGAATGTGGAATGGAATGGAATGGAATGTGGAATGGAATGGAATGGAATGTGGAATGAAATTGAATGGAATGTGGAATGCAACAGAATGGAATGGAATGGCATGTGAAATGGAAGGTGGAATGGAATGTGGAGTGGAATGGGGAATCGAATGAAATGGAACGTGGAATGGAATGGATGGAACGTGGAAATTTATGGAATGGAATGTGCAATGGATCGTGGAAAAGTACGTGGAATGGAACGTAGAATGGAACGTGAAAAGGAATGGAAAGGAAATTGGAATAAAATGGAATGGACTGCAGAAGCGAAAGTGGAATGGAATGCTGTGCAGAATGCAATGGAATTGAATAGTATGGAATGTGGAATGTAATTAAATTGAATGTGGAATGGAATGTGGAATGGATTGGAATGGAAAGTCAAATGGAATGAGGAATGGAATGTGGAATGGAACGTGGAATGCAACGAGAAATGGAATGTGGAATGGAATGGAATGGAAAGTGCAATGGAAGGGAATGGATTGCGGAATGGAATGTGTAATGGAATGGAATGGAATGGAATGGAATATGGAATGGAATGCAATGGAACGTGGAATGGAAAGGAATGGAATGTGGAAAGGAATGGTATGGAATGTGTAATGGAATGGAATGGAAAGTAATGTTGAAGGGAATGTAGTGGAATGTGGAATGGAATGGAAAGGAATGTAGTATGGAATGGAATGGAATGTGGAATGGAATTGAAGGTAATGGAATATGGAATGGAATGGAATGTAATGGAATGGAATGGAATATGGAAAGGAATTGAATGGAATGTGGGATGAAATGGAACGCAATAGAATCTGGAATGGAATTCGATAGAATGGAATATGTAATGGAATGGACTGCAACGTGGAATGGAATGTGGAATGCAATGTGGAATGGAATTGAAAATGGAATGCAATGTGGAATGAAATGGAAAGGAATTTGGAATGGAAAGTGGAATGGAATATGGATTGGGAAGTGGAACGGAACGGAATGAAATGTGGAATGGAAAGAATTGTGGAATGGAATGTGGAATCTAATGGAATGGAAAGTGAAATGAAATGTGTAATGGAAATTAGAATGGTATGTGCAATGGAATAGAATGGAATGCAGAGTGGAATGTGGAGTGGAGTGTGCAAAGGAATGTGGAATGGAACGGAAAGGGAAGTGAAATGAAATGGAATAGATCATGGAATGAACGTGGAATGGATCGTGGATTGGAATGGAATGGAACCTGCAAAGGAATGTGCAATGGAATGTGTTAAGGAATGGAATGGAATGGAATGTGGAATGGAATGGAATGGAATGTGACATGGAATGTGGAATAGAATGTGAAATGCAATGTGGAATGGAATGTGGAATTGAATGGAATGGAAAGTGGAATTGAATGTGGAGTGGAATTTGGAACGGAATGTGGAAAGTAATGGAAAGTAATGTGTAAAGGAATGTGTAATGGAATGGAATGGAATGTGGAATGGAATGGAATGGAATGTGGAAAGGAATATGGAAGGAAATGTGGAATGGAATGGAATGGAATGTGGAATAGAATGTGGAATGGAATGGATGGAATGTGGACTGGAATGCAGAAAGGAATGTGGAATGGAAATGAATGGAATGTGAAATTGAAAGGAATGGAAAGTGGAATGGAACGTGGAATGGATTGGAATGTAATATGCAATGGAATGTGAAAAGGAATGTGGAATGGAACGGAATGGATTGTGCAATGGAATATGGAAAGTGTTGTGGAATTGAATGTGTAATGGAATGAAATGGAATATGGAATGGAATGAAATGGAATGTGGATTGGAATGTGGAACGGAATGGAATGGAATGTTGAATGGAATGGAAAGCAATGTGGAATGGAACAGAAAGGAATGTGAAACGGAATGGAATGTAGAAAGGAATGTGGAATGCAATGGAATGGAAAGTGGAATGTAATGTGGAAAGGAATGTGGAATGGAACACAATGGAATGTGGAATAGAATTTGGAATGGAGTGTTGAACGGAATGTGGAATGCAATGGAATGGAATGTGGAATGGAATGTGGAACGAAATGTGCAAAGATATGTGGAATGGAACGGAATGGAATGTGAAATGGAATGGAATGGAATGTTGAATGGAACGTGTAATGGAATGGAATGGAATGTGGAATGGTATGTGCAAAGGAATCTGGAATGGAAAGGAATGGATTGTGGAATGGAATGTGGACTGAAGTGTGGAATGGAATGTGGAATGGAACGGAATAGAATGTGGAATGGAATGTGGAATGGAATGTGAAATGTAATGGAATGCAATGTTTACTGGAATGGAATGTAAAGCGGAATAGAATGGAATGGAATGGAATGTGGAATGGAATGTGAAATGGATTGTGAAATGGAACGTGGAATTCATTGAAATGGAAAGTGGAATAGAATGGAATGGAACGTGGAATGGAATAGAATGGAATGTGGAATGGAACGTGGAAAGGAACGTGGAATAGAATGTGCCATGGAATGTGGAATGGAATGGAATGGAATGTGCAATGGAATGTGTTATGGAATGCAATGGAATGTGGAATGGAACGTGGAATGGAGTGTGGAATGGAATGTGCAATGGAATGTGGATTTGAAAGGAATGGATTGTGGAATGGAATGTGGAATGTAGTGTGGAATGGAATGTGGCATGGAAAGCACTGGAATATGGAAGGGAAAGTGGAATGGAATGGAATGGAATATGGAATGGAAAATAGAGTGCAACATGAAATGGAATGGAATTGAATGTAGAAGTGAACATGCAATGCAATGTAATGGGACACGGAATGGAAAGTGGAATACAACGTGGAATGAAATGGAATGGAACGTGAAATGGAATGTGGAATTGAATGTGGAAAGGAATGGAATGTAATGTGGAATGGAATGTGGAATAGAATGGAATGGAATGTGGAATGGAAGGGAATGGAATGTGATATGGAATGTGTAAGGGAATGTGAAAAGTAAACTGGAATTGAATGTGGTATGGAATGGAATGTAACATGGAATGAAATGGAATGGAAAGTGGAATGGAACATGGAATGTAATGTGGAGAGCAACGTGGAATGGAAAGTGGAATGGAATGAAATAGAATGTGGAATGGAGTGAAATGGAACGTGGAATGGATGGGAATGGAATGTGGAATGGAATGGAATGCAATGTGGAATGGAATGTGGAATGGAATGGATTGGAATCGAATGTGGAATGGAAAGCGGAATGGAATGGAATGGAATGGGGAATAGAATATCGGATGGAATGGAATGCAATGTTGAATGCAATGGAATGGTATGTGGAAAGGAATGTGGAATGGAATGGAATGTGTAATGGAATGTGGAATGGAATGTGAACTGGAATGTGGAAAGGAATGTGGAATGGAATGGAATGGAATGAGGAATGGAATGTGGAATGGAATGTGGAATGGAATGTGGAATGGAATATGGAATGGTGTGTAATGGAATATGGAATTGAATGGAATGGAAGGTGGAATGGAATGTGGAATGGAATGGAATTGAATGTCTAATGGAATGGAATGGATTGTGGAATGGAATGAAAAGGAAAGAGGAATCCAAAGTTTCATGGAATGTGGAATGGAACGTGGAACGGAATGGAATGGAATTTGGAATGGGACCTGGAATGGTATGGAATGGAACATGAAATTTAACCTTGAATGGAAAGTGGAATGGAATGTGGAATGGAATATAATGGAATGAGGATTGGAATGGAATGTAATGGAATGTGGAATGGAATGCAATGGAAAAAATTTGAATGTGATGGAATGTGGAATGGACCATGGAATGGAAGGGGGAATGTGTAATGGACCGTGGAATGGATTGTGGAATGCAACGAAATGGAATGTGGAATGGAAAGGAATGTAGTGTGGAATGCTATGGAATGGCATGGATTGTGGAAAGGAATGGAATGGAATGGAACGGAATGGAATGTGCAATGGAATGGATTGGAATTTGGAATGGAAAACAATAGAATGTGGAATGGAATGGAATGGAATGTGGAGAGCATTGGAATGGAATGGAATGTGGAATGGAATGCAATGGAATAGAATGAAATGGAATGCAAAGTGGAATGGAATGTGGAATATAATGGAATGCAGTGGATTGTGGAATGGAATGGAACGTGGAATGGAACTTGGAATGGAATTTGGAATTGAATGTGGAATGGAACGTGGAATGGAATGGAACGCAATGGAATATCCAATGGAATGCAACGTGGAATGGAACCTGGATTAGAATGTGGAATGAAATCTGGAATGGAAAGTGGAATGGAATGTGAAATGGAATTTGGAATTGAACGTGGAATGGAATGGAACGGAACGTTTAATGGAATGTGGAATGGAATGTGGAATGGAACTTGGAACGTAACCTGGAATTGAATGGAATGGAATGTGGAATGGAATATGGAATGGAAAGTGGAATCGAATGAGGAATGTAAAGGAATGGATTGTGGAATGGAAAGTGCAATGGAATGGAATGGAATGAGGAATGGAATCTGGATTAGAATGTGTAATAGAATGGAATGGAACGTGGAATGGAAAGCGGATTGAAATGGCATGGAATGTGTAATGCAATGGAGTGGAACGTGGAATCGAATGCGCACTGGAATGCAAAGAGATGTGGAATGGAATGTGGACCGAAATGGAATAGAATGTGGAATAGAATGTGGAATGGAATGGAATGGAATGTGGAAGGGATTATGGAATCTAATGGAATGGAATGTGGAATGGAATGTGGAATGGAATGTGGAATGTTATGTGGAATGGAAAATAATGTAATATGGAATGGAATGCGGACTGAAATGGAATGGAATATGGAATGGAATGTGGAATGGAATGTGGAATGGAAAGGAGTGTAATCTGCAATGGAATGTGGAATCTAATGGAATGGAATGTGGAATGCAATGTGGAATGGAATGTGGAATGTTATGTGGAATGGAATGTTTAACGGAAAAATTTAATGTGAAATGGAAAGTGGTACGTAATGTGGAATGGATAGTGGAATGGAATGGAATGGAACGTGGAATGGAACGTGGAATGAAACGTGGAATGGAACGTGGAATGGAACACGGAATAGAACGTGGAATGGAATGTGCAATGGAATGTGGAATGGATCATGGAATGGAATGTGCAATGCAATGTGAAATGGGACGTGGAATAGAATGGAAAGGAACGTGGAATGGAATGGAATGCATCGCGGAATTGAACGTGGAATGAAACGTGGAATGGAATGGAACGTGGAATGGAATGGAAAGCAACTTGGAATGGAATGAGAAATGGAATGTGGAATGGAATGTGGAATGGAATGTGGAATGGAATGTGAAATGCATCGTGGAATGGAATGTGTAATGCAATGTGGAATTGAAAGTCAGGGAATGTGGAATGGAATGGAGTGGAATGTGTAATGGAATTTAATGGAATGCAGAATGGAATGTGGAATGGAATGGAATGGAATGTGGAATGGAATTTGGAATGGAATGGAATGTGGAATGGAATTTGGAATGGAATGGAATGTGGAATGGAATGCAACTTAATGGTATGGAGTGTGGAATGGAATGGAATGGAATGTGCAGTGGATTCTGGATTGGAATGGAATGGAACGTGGAATGGAACGTGGATTTCAACGTGTAATGGAAAGCGGAATGGAATGTCAAATGGAACGTGGAATGAAATATGGAATGGAATGTAACTGAATGTGGAAAAGAACGGAATGTAATGTGTAATGGAATGCGGAATGCAATCGAATGAAATGGAATGCAAAGTGGAATGGAATGCAATGGAATGTTTAATGGAAAGGAATGGAATGTGGAATGGAATGGAATGATATGGAATGTGGAATGGAATTGAATGGAATGGAATAGAATGTGGAATGGAATGGAATGGAATGTGGAATAGAATGGAATGAAACTTGGATTGGAATGTGAAATGGAATGTGGAATGGAAAGTGGAATGGAATGTGGAATGGAATGTGGAATGGAATGTGGAGTGGAATGGAATGTGGAATGGAATGTGGAATGGAATGTGGAGTGGAATGGAATGTGGAATGGAATGTGCAATGGAATGGAAAGGAAAGGGGAACGGACTGTAGAATGGAGTGGGGAATGGAATGTGAAAAGGAATGGAATGGAATGTGGAATTGAAAGGAATGGAATGTTAAATGGAATGTGGAATAGAATGGAAGGGAATGTGGAATGGACTGTGGAATGGAATGTGGGATGGAATGAATAGAATGTGGAATGGAATGTGGAATGGAACGTGGAATGGAACGTGGATTGGAATGGAATGGAACTTGGAATGTAATGTGGATTGGAATTTAATGGAACGTGGAATGGAAACTGGAGTGGAATGGAATGGAATGTGGAATGGAATGTAGTAAAATGTGGAATGGAATGTGGAAAGGAATGGAATGGAATTTGGAATGGAATGTTGAATTTAATGTGGAATGCATTGTGGAATGGAATGTGGAATGGAAAGCGGAATGGAAAGTGGAATGGAACGTGGAATATAATGTGGAATGGTATAGAATGGAATGTGAAATGGAATGGAATGGAATGCTTAATGAAATGGAATGGAAAGTGGAATGGAATGGAATGGAATGTGGAATGGAAGAGAATGGAATGTGGAATGGAATGTGGAACATAATGTGGAATGGAATGTTGAATGCAATGTTGAATGTAACGGAATGGAATGTGGAATTGAATGTGGAATGTAAAGTGGAATGGAACGTGGAATGGAACGTGGATTTGAATGGAATGGAACGTTGAATGGAATGTGGAATGGAATGGAATGGAATGTGGAATGGAACGTGGAGTTGAATGGAATGAAATGTAGAATAGAATGAAATAGAATAGAATGAAATGTAGAATAGGATGTGCAATAGAATATGGAATGGAATGGAATGGAATTTGGAATGAAATGTTGAATATAATGTGGAATGGAATGTGGAATGGAAACTGGAATGGAAGGTGCAATGGAACGTGGAATATAATGTGGAATGGAAGAGAATGGAACGTGGAATGGAATGGAATTGAATGGAATTGAATGGAATGGAATGAGGAATGGAATATTGAATGGAATGGAATATGGAATTGAAGATGGAATGGAATGGAATGGAATGTGGAATGGATTGTGGAATGGAATGGAATGGAAAGTGGAATCAAATGGAATGGAATGGAACGTGGAATGGAAAGTGAAATCGAATGGAATGGAATGTGGAATAGAATGTGTAATGGAATGCAATGGAAGGTGGAATGGAATTTATTGGTATGTGGAATGGAATGGAATGGAGTGTGGAATTGAAGTTGAAACGGAATGGAATGGAATGGGGAAAGGAATGTGGAAAGGAGTGGAGTGGAATGTGGAATGGTAGGAGGAGTGGAATGGAATGGAATGTGGAATGGAATGGAATGAAACGTGGAATGGAACGTGGAATGGAACTTGGAATGGAACGTGGAATGAAAGTTGGAATGGAATGGAATTGATTCTGGAATGGAATGCAGTGGAACGTGGAATGGAAAGGAATGGAATGTGTAATGGAAAGGAATGGAATGTGGAATGCCATGGAATGGTATGGAATGTTGAATGGAATGGAATGGAATGGAATGTGAAATGGAATGGAATGGAAAGTGGAATGGAATTGAATGGAATGTGGAATGGAATGGAATGGAATGTGGATTGGAATCGAATGGAATGGTATGTGGAATGGAATGCAATGGAATTGAATGATACGTTTTGGAATGTGGAACGGACCGTGGAATGGAAGGTGGAATGGAATGGAATGGATTGTGAAATGGAATGGAATGGAACGTGCAATGGAAAAGAATTGAAAGTGTAATGCAATGGAAAGGTATGGAATGTGGAATGGAAAGGAATGGAATGGAATGGAATGGAATGTGCACTGGAATGGATTGGAATGTGGAATGGAATAGAATAGAATGTGGAATGGAATGGAATGGAACGTGGAGGGGATTGGAATGTAAAGGAATGTGGAATGGAATGCAATGGAATAGAATGAAATGGAATGGAACGTGGAATGGAACATGGAATGGAATGTGGAATGGAATGGAATGCAATGGAATTTGGAATGGAATGGAACGTGGAATGGAATGTGGAATAGAATGTGAAATGGAATTTGGAATGGAACGTGAAATAGAACCTGGAATGAAACTGAATGGAATGCGGAATGGAATGTGGAATGGAACGTCGAATGGAACAAGGAATGGAATGCATTGTGGAATGGAATGTGCAATGGAATGGAATAGAATGTGGAATGAAATGTGGAATAGAATGGAATGGAATGTGGAATGGAAAGTGCATTGGAATGGAATGGAATGTGGAATGGAATGGAATGGAAAGTGGAATCTAATGTGGAATGGAAAACAATGGGATGTGGAATGAAATGTGAACTGCAATGGAATGGAATGTGGAATGGAATGTGGAATGGAATGGAATATAATGTGGAATGGAATGTGAAATGGAATGTGGAATGTAATGTGGAAAGGATTATGGAATGGTATGTGGAATGGAATGTGGAATGGAACATAATCTAATGTGGAATGGAATGTGGAATAGAATGTGGAATGGAAAGTGGAATGGAATGCAATGGAACATGGAACGAAACGTGGAATGCAACGTGGAATGGAACTTGGAATGGAACGTGGAATGGAACATGCAACGTAACGTGGATTGGAAAGTGCAATGGAATGTGGAATGGATTTTGTAATGGAATGTGAAATGCAATGTGAATTGGAACGTGGAATAGAATGGAATGGAACGTGGAATGGAAAGTGGAATGGAACATGGAATGGAATGGAATGGATCTTGGAATGGAATGAGGAATGGTAGGGAAAGGAACGTGGAATGGAATGTGGAAAGGAACGTGGAATGGAACGTGGAATGAAACGTGGAATGGAATGGAATGGAACGTGGAATGGAATGTGGAATGGAATGTGGAATGCAACGTGGAATGGAATGTGCAATGGAATGTGTAATGGAAAGTTATGGAATGTGGAATGGAATGGAATGTGGAATTGAAGCTGGAATAGAATGGAATGGAATGTGGAAAGGAATGTGGAAAGGAGTGGAGAGGAATTTGGAATGGAAGTTGGAATGGAATGGAATGGAATGGAAAGCAGAATGGAATGGTATGAAACGTGTAATGGAACGTGGAGTGGAACGTGGAATGGAATGTGGAATGGAACTTGGAATGGAACGTGGAAGGAAAGGTGGAATGGATTGGAAAGGATTGTAGAATGGAAGGGAATGTAACGTGGAGTGGAAAATAATGGAACGTGTAATGGATAGGAATGTAATGTGGAATGCCATGGAATGGTATGGAATGTTGAATTGAATGGAATGGAATGGAATGGAATTTGCAATGGAATGGAATGTAAGGTGGAATGGAATTGAAATGAATGTGGAATGGAAAGGAATGGAATGTGGAGTGGAATTGAATGGAATGGAATATGTAATGGAATGCAAGTAATAGAATGAAATGTAATGGAATGTGGAATGGACAGTGGAATGGAAGGTGGAATGGAATGGAATGGATTTTGGAATGGAACGGAATGGAACGTGCAATGGAAATGAATTGAATGTGTAATGCAGTGGAATGGTATGGAATGTGGAATGGAGTGGAATGGAATGGAATGGAATGTGCAATGGAATGGATTGGAATGTGGGATGGAATAGAATAGAATGTGGAATGGAATGGAATGGAATGTGGAGAGGCCTGGAATGGAATGGAATATGGCATGGAATGCAATGGAACAGAATGAAATGGAATGGAATGAGGTATGTAATGGAAAGCAATGTGGAATGGAAAGTGGAATGGAATTGAATGTAATTGGGAATGGAATATGAAATGGAATGGAATGAAATGTGGAATGGAAGGCGAAATGGAAAGTGGAACGGAACGTGGAATGGAATTAGAAAGGAATGTGGAATTGAATGGAATGGAATTTAATGGAGTGTGAAATGGAGAGGAATGGAATGTGGAATGGAATGGAATGGAATGTGGAATGGAATAGAATGGAATGGAAAGTGAAATGGACTGGAAGGGAATGTGGAATGGAAAGTGGAAAGGAATGAAAAGGAAGGAGGAAAGGACTGTGCAACCGAATGGAATGGAATGTGGAATGGGACGGAATGGAACATGGAATGGAACGGAAGGCAATGTGGAATGGAATGGTAACGAATGTGGAATAGAACGTGGAATGGAATGGAATGGAATGTGGATTGGAACGTGTAACGGGATGGAATGTGGAATGGAAAGTGTAATGAAACGTGGAATGGAATGGATTGGAATGTGGAATGGAAAGTGGAATGGAAATTGGAATGGAATAGAATGCGGAATAGACTGTTGAATGGAAGGTGGAATGGAATGGAATGTGGAATGGATGGTGGAACGGAAAGTAATGGAATGGAATGTGGAATGGAAAGGAATGGTATTTGGAATGGAATGGAATGGAATGTGGAATGGATTGTTGAATGGAATGGAAAGTAATGGAATGTGGAATGGAATGAAATTGAATGTGGAATAGAATGGAACGGAATGTGGAATGGAAAGGAATGGAATGTGGAATGGAAAGGAATTGCATGGGGAATGGAACGTGGAATGGAATGGAATGGAATGCTGAATGGAACGTGTAATGGAAAGTGGAATGGAGCGTGGAATGGAATGGAATGTGGAGTGTAATGGAATGGAATGTGGAATGGAATGGAATGGAATGTTTAATGTTAAGGAATGAAATGTGGAATGGAATGCAATGAACTGGAATGTGGAATGGAGTGTGCAATGGTTTGGAATGGAATGTGGAATCGAAAGTGCAATGCAATGGAATGGAATGTGGAATGGAAAGTGGAAGGGAATGGAGTGGAATGTGGAATGGATTGGAATGGAATATGGAATGGAATGGAATGGAATGTGGAATGTAATGGAATGGAATGTAATGCGGAAAAGAATGGAATGGAATGTGGAATGGAATGTGGAATGAAATGTGGAATCGAAAGTGGAATTGAACGTGGAATGGAAGGTGTTATGTAATGGGAATGGAATGCTGAATGGAATGCAGTGGAATTTAATGGAATGTGAAATGGAGTGGAATGGCAAGTGGAATGGAATGTGGAACGGAATGGAATGGAATGTGGAATGGAATGGAATGGAAAGAAATGGAATGTGGATTGGAATGTAATATGAAATGAAATGGAGGGAAATGTGGAATGGAATGTGGAATGGAATGGAATGGAATGGACTGGAAGAAATGTGAAATGCAATGGACGGGAATGTGAAATGTAAAGTGGAATGGAATGGAATGGAATGTGGAATGGAATGCGGACTTCAATGGAATGGAATGTGGAATGGAATGCAATGGAATGTGTAATGCAACGTGGAATGGAATGCATTGGAATTTGGAATTGAATGGAAAGGAATGTGGAATAGAACGTGGAATGGAATGGAATGCAATGAGTAATGGAATGTGTAATGGGATGCAATGTGGAATTGAATGTGAAATGAAACGTGGAATGGAATGGAATGGTGTCTGGAATGGAAAGTGGAATAGAATGTGGAATGGAATGGAATGTGGAATGGAACGTTGAATGGAATTTTGAATGGAAGGTGTAACGGGGAAAAATGTGGAATGGAACAATGAATGGAATGCAAAGAATGTGGAATGGAACTTGGAATCGAAAGTGGAATGGAATGGAATGTGGAATGGATTGTGAAATGTATGGAATGTGGACGGCAATGGAATGGAATGTGGAAAGCAATGGAATGGAACGTGGAATGGAACATATAATGGAATGTGGAATGGAATGGAATGGAACGTGGAATGGAACGTAGAATTGAATGTGGAATGGAATGGAACGGAATGTGGAATGGAATGGAATGGACTGGAAGAAATGTGAAATGCAATGGAGGGGAATGTGAAATGGAAAGTGGAATGGAATGGAATGGAATGTGGAATGGAATGTGGACTTCAATAGAATGGAATGTGGAATGGAATGCAATGGAATGTGGAATGGAATGTGGAATGGAATGAATTGGAATTTGGAATTGAATGGAAAGGAATGTGGAATAAAACGTGGAATGGAATGGAATGCAATGAGTAATGGAATGTGTAATGGGAAGCAATGTGGAATGGAATGTGAAATGAAACGTGGAATGGAATGGAATGTTGTCTGGAATGGAAAGTGGAGTGGAATGTTGAATGGAATGGAATGTGGAATGGAACGTGGAATGGAATTTTGAATGGAAGGAGTAACGGGGAAGAATGTGGAATGGAACAATGAATGGAATGCAATGGAATGTGGAATGGAACTTGGAATGGAAAGTGGAATGGAATGGAATGTGGAATGGATTGTGAAATGTTTGGAATGTAGACGGCAATGGAATGGAATGTGGAAAGCAATGGAATGGAATGTGGAATGGAACGTATAATGGAATGTGGAATGGAATGGAATGGAACGTGGAATGGAACGTAGAATTGAATGTGGAATGGAATGGAATGGAATGTGGAATGAAATGGACTGGAATATGGTATGGAATGTGGAATGGAATGGAATTGAATATGGTATGGAGTGTGGAATGGAATAGAATGGAATGTGGAATGGCATGTGAAATGGAATGTGAAATTGAATTTGCAGTGGAATGGACTATAAAGCGGATTGGAAATGAATGCAATGTGCTATGCAATTGAATGGAATGTGGAATGCAATGTGGAATGGAATGGAATGGAATGTGGAATGGAATGGAAGGGAATGTAGAATGGACTGTGGAATGGAATGGAATGGAATGTGGAATGGACCGTGCAATGGAAGGCAATGGATTGTGGAATGGAATGGAATGGAATGTGGAATGGAATGTGTAATAGAATGGAATGGAATGTGGAGTGGAAAGTGGAAGGAATGGAAGGTGAAATGGAATAGAAAGTAATCTGGAAAGGAATGTGAAATGGAATGGAATGCAATGTGGAATGGAACGTGGAATGGAATGCAACGGAATGTGGAATGGAATGTGAAATGAATGGAAAGTGGAATTGAATGGAATCAAAGGTGGAATGTAATGTGAAATGGAGTGGAATGGAATGGAATGTGCACTGGAATGGAATGGAATGGGTAATGGAATATGGAATGCTATGTGGAATAGAAGAAGGAATGGAATGTAATGCAATTTAGAACGGAATTTGCAATGGAATGGAATGGAACGAGGAATAGGTCTTGGAATAGAACGTCTAATGGAACGTGGAATGAAACTTGGAATGGAATGTAGAATGGAATATGTAATTAAATGGAATTGAAAGTGGAATGGAATGGAATGGTATGTAGAATGGAAAGTAAAAAGGAATGGAATGGAATGTAGAATGGAATGGAAAGGAAAGTGGAATGGAATGGAAAGGAATGTCGAAAGGAATGTGGAATGTAATGGAATGGTATTGAATGGAATGTGGAATGGAATGGGAATGGAAGGAGGAATGGAATGGAATGGATTTTGGAATGGAATGTGCAATGGGTTTTGGAATGGAATGTGAAATGCAAGGGAATGGTATCTGGAATGAATGTGGAATGGAATTTGGAATGGAATGTGGAATGGAATGGAATGGAATTTGGAATGGAATGGAATGGAATGGAATGGAATGGAAACTGGAATGGAATGGAATGAAATGGAAAGGAAGGTGGAATGAAATGTGGAGTGGAATGGAATGGAATGGAATGGAATGTGGAATGGATCATGGATTGGAACGTGGAATGGAATGCGGAATGAAATGGAATGTAGTGGAATGTGGATTGGAATGGAACGGAATGTGCAATGGAATGGAATGGAATGTGGAATGGAATGGAATGGAGTGGAATGCGGAAAGGAATGTTGAATGGAATGCAGTGGAAAGTGTAATGCAATGGAAAGGCCTGTGGAATTGAATGTGGAATAGAATGTGGAGTGTAATGAGGAATGGAGTGGAATGGAATGTGGAATGGAATGTGGAATGGAATGGAATGGAACGTGGAATGGATCATGGAATGGAATGTGCAATGGAATGTAGAATCGAATTGAATGAAACGTAGAATGGAACGTGGAATGGAATATGGAAAGGAACGTGGAATGTAACCTGGAATGGATCGTGGAATAGAATGTGGAATGGAACGTGGAATGGAATGGAATGGAATGTGGAATGGAAAGTGGAATGGAACGTGCAATGGAACATTGAAGGGAACGTGGATTGAAAAGTGGAATGGAACGTGCAATGGAACGTGGAATGGAAAGTGGAATGGAATGGAATGGAACGTGGAGTGGAAAGTGTAATGGAATGGAATGAAATGTGGAATGGAATGTGGAATAGAAAGGTAAGTGGAATGGAATATGGAATGGAATGGAATGGAATATGGAATGGAACGTGGAATGGAACGTGGAATGGAATGGAATGGAAAGTGGAATGGAATGGAATGGAATGTGGAATGGAATGTGGAATGTAACATGAAATGTAATGGAATGGAATGAGGAATGGATTTGAATGGAATGTGGAATGGAACTTGGAAAGCAATGGAAAGGAATGTGGAATTTAACGTGGAATGGAATGTGAAATGGAATGGAATGCAACGTGGAATGGAACTTGGAATGGAATGGAAAGGAAAGTGGAATGGAATATTGAATGGAATGGAATGTGGAATGCAACTTGGAATGGAATGGAAAGGAAGGTGGAATGGAACGTTGAATGGAATGGAATGGAATGTGGAATGGAATAGAAAGGAATGTGCAATGCAACGTGGAATGGAATGGAAAGGAATGTGCAATGAAACGTGGAATGGAATGGAATGGAAGGTGGAATGAAATGGAATGAAATTTGGAAGGCAAAGTGGAATGGAATGGAATGTGAAATGGAAGGGAAGGGAATGGAATGTGAAATGGAAGGGAATGGAGTGGAATGGAACGTGGAATGGAATGAAATGCAATTTGGAATGGAAGGGTAAGGAATTAAATGGAATGTGGAAAGGAATGGTAGGTAGTATGCCATGGAATGTGCAATGGAATGGAATGGAAATTGTAATGGAATGGAATGAAAGGAGGAATACAATGGAATGTGGAATGGAAAGTGTTATGGAATGGAATGGAATGTGGAATGGAATGTAAGGTGGAATGGAAAGATATGGAACGTGGAATGGAATGTTGAAAGGAAAGTGGAAACCAATGTAATGGAATGTGGAATCTAGAGTAATGGAATGTGGAATGGAACTTGGAATGGAAAGTGAAATGCAACATGGAATAGAATGGAAGGGAACGTGGAATGGAATGGATTGGAACGTGGAATAGAATGGAATGGAATGTAGAATGGAATGGAAGGCAATGCAATCTGGAATGGAATGGAATGGAATGTGGAATGGAGTGAAATGGAATTTGGAACGGAATGTGGAATGGAATGGATTGGAACGTGGAATGGAAAGGAAAGGAACAGGGAATGGAATGGAATGTAAAGGGGAATGAAATGGAATGGAATGGAATGTGGAACGCAATACAGTGGAATGTGGAAAGGAACTTGGAATGGAATGGAAAGGAAGGTGGAATGGAACACGGAATGGAATGTGGAATGGAATGGAATGGAAAGTGGAATGGAATCTAAAGGAATGTTCAATGGAAAGTGGAACAGAATGGAATGGAAGGTGGAATGAAAAGGAATGGAATTTGGAAGGCGAAGTGGAATGGAATGGAATGTGAAATGGAAGGGAATGGAGTGGAATGGAACGTGGAATGGAATGAAATGGAATGTGGAATGGAAGGGTAAGGAATTGAATGGAATGTGGAAAGGAAAGGTAGGTAGTATGCCACGGAATGTGGAATGGAATGGAATGGAAATTGTAATGGAATGGAATGAAAAGTGGAATGCAATGGAATGTGGAATGGAAAGTGTTATGGAATGGAATGGAATGTGGAATGGAATGTAAGGGGGAATGGAATGATATTGAATGAGGAATGGAATGTTGAAAGGAACGTGGAAAGCAATGTAATGGAATGTGGAATTTGGAGGAATGGAATGTGGAGTGGAACATGGAATGGAATGTGAAATGCAACGTGGAATGGAATGGAAGGGAATGTGGAATGGAATGGATTGGAACGTGGAATGGAATTGAATGGAATTTAGAATGGAATGGAAGGCAATGGAATCTGGAATGTAATGGAATGGAATGTGGAATGGAGTGAAATGGAATGTGGAATGGAATGGAATGGAACATGGAATGGAAAGGAAAGGAACAGGGAATGGAATGGAATGGAAAGTGGAAAGGAATGCAATGGAATGTGGAATGGAATGTGAGGGAATATCGAAGGGAATGTGGAATGGAATGGAATGGAATGTAAAATGGAAGAAAATGTAATTGAATGGATCGTGGAATGGAATGGAGTGATATGTTGAATGGAATGTGGAATGGAAGGGAATTGAATCTGGAATGGAAAGGAATGCAATGTGGATTGGAACGTGGAATGGAATGTAATATACTGTGGAATGGAATGGAATGGAAGTTGGAATGGAACGTGGAATGGAATGGAAAAGAACGTTGAATGCAAAGGAAAGGAACATGGAATGGAATGGAATGGAAAGTGGAATGGAATGGAAAGGACTGTGGAATGGAATGTGGAATGTAATGCGGAATTGAATAGAATGAAATGAGGAATGGAACAGGGAATGGAATGGAAAGTGGAATGGAATTTGGAAAGTAATGGAAAGCAACCGAATGTGGACTTGAATGGAATGGAAAGGAACGGAATGTGGAATTGAATGGAATGGAATGTGGAATGGAAAGTGGAATGGAATGTGGAATGGAGTGGAATGGAATGGAGAATGCAATGCAAAGGAATTTGGAATGGAATGGGGAATGGAATGGAATGGAATGGGGAATGGAATGGAATGGAATGCAGAAAGCAATGGAATGGAATGTGGAATGGAATTGAATGGAAAGTGGAATGGAATTGAAAGGAATGTGGAATGGAATGGAATGGAATGGAATGTGGAGTGGAATGCAATGGAATGGAATGTGGAATGGAATGGAATGGAATTTGTAATGGAATATAATGGAATGTGGAATGGAATGGGGAATGGAACGCGGAATGGAATGGAATGGAATGTGGAATGGAATGGAATGGAATGTGGAATGCAATGTGGAATGGATTGGACTACAACGGGGAATGGAATGGAATGGAACGTGGAATGGAATGGAATGTGAAATGGAATGGAATGGAATGGAATGTCGAATGAAATGGAATGGAATGGAATGTGGAAAGCAATTGATTGGAATGTGGAATGGAATGTGGAATGGGATGCAATGGAATTACGATTAGAATGTGGAAAGAAATGGAATGGAAAGTGGAATGGAATGGAAAGGAATGAGGAAAGGACTGGAATGGTATCTGGAATGGAAAGTGGAATGGAATGGAATGTGGAATGGAACGTGGAAAGGAATGGATTGGAATGCGCAATGGAACAGAATGGAATGGAATGTGGAATGGAATGGAATGGAATGAGGAATGGAATGGAATTTGGAATGGATCGAGGTATATAATGGAATCGAATGTGGAATGGAAAGGAATGGAATGTGGAAAGGAAATTGGAATGGAATGGAATGGAAGGTGGAATGGAAAGGAATAGAATATGGAAAGGAATGGAATGGAATATGGAATGCAACGTGGAATGGAATGGAATGGAACTGGGAATGGAATGGATGGGAACGTGGAATGGAATGGAATGGAATGGAATGTGGAATGGTATGCAAGGGAATGTGGAATGGAATGGAAAGAAATGGAATGTGGAATGGAATGTGGAATGGAATGTGGGATGGAATGTGTAACGGAATGGAATGGAATGTGGAATGGAATGGAATGGAATGGAATGTGGAATGGAATGGAATGGAATGGAACATGGAATGGAGTGGAATGCAATTTGGAATGGAATGGAATGGAATGTGGAACAGAATGTGGAATGGAATGGAATGGAATGTGGAAGGGAATGGAATGGAGTGTGGAATGGAATGGAATGGAATCTAATAGAAAATGGAATGAAATGGAATGCAATGGAGTTTGGAATGGAATGGAGTGGAATGTGGAATGGAATGTGAAACGGAATAGAATGGAATGTGGAATGGAATGTGGAATGGATTGTGGAATGGAAAGGAATGGAAGGGAATAGAATGGAATGGAATGGAACTTGGAATGGAATGGAATGGAATGGAATGGAATGGAATGTGGAATGCAATGTGGAATGGAATGGAATGGATTGTTGAATGGAAGGTGCAATTGAGTGGAATGGAATGAGGAATGGAACGTGGAATGGAATGGAATGGAATGGAATGGAATGTGGAATGGAAGGGAATGGAATGGAATGTTGAATGGAATGGAATGGAATGGAATGTGGAATGGAATGGAATGGAATGGAATGTGGAATGGAACGTGGAATGGAACGTGGAACAGAATGAGGAATACAACTTGCAATGGAATGTGGAGTGCAATGTGGAATGAAAAGTGGAGTGGAATGTGGAATGGAACAGGGAATTTAATGGAAAGTGGAATGAAACGTGGAATGGAATGTTGAATGGAATGGAATATGGACTAGATAGTGGAATGGAATGTGGAATGTAATGTGTAAAGGAATCGAATGGAAAGTGGAATGGAATGTGGAATGTAATCTAATGGAATGTGGAATGGAATTGAATGGAATGCAGAATGCGAATGTGGAACAGAATTGAAAGGAATATGGAATGGAACGTGGAATGGAATGTGGAATGGAATTGAATGGAATGATGAATGTAATGTGGAATGGAACGTGGAATGGAAAGTGGAATGCAATGTGGAATGCAACGTTTAATGGAATGGAATGTGGAATGGAATGTGGAGTGGAATGTAAAGGCATGCAATGTGGAATGGAATAGAATTTAATGTGGAATGGAATGGAATGTGGAATGGAATTGAATGGAATGTGGAATGGAATGGAATGTGGAATGAAATTGAATGGAATGTGGAGTGGAATGGAATGAAATGAGAAATGGAATGGAATGGAATTGAATGGAAAGTGAAATGGAATGGAATGGAATGTGGAATGGAAAGCAACAGAATGTGGAATGGAATGGAATACAGTGTGGAATGTAATGGAATGTGGAATGGTAAGGAATGGAATGTGGAATGGAATGGAATGTGGAATGGAATGTGAATAGAATGTGGAATGGGATGGAATGTTGAATGGAACATGGAATGGAACGGACTGTGGAATGAATGGAATGTGGAATTAAATGGAATGGAATGGACTGTGGAATGAAATGGAATCGAAAGCGGAATGGAAAGGAAAAGAATTGAATGAGAAATGGAATGGAGTGGAATGGAATGGAATTTTAAACGGAATTGAATGGAATGTGAAAAGGAATGGAACGGAAGGTGGAATGGAATGTGGAATGGAATTATATGGAATTTGGAATGGAATGGAATGCACTGTGGAATGAAATGTAATAGAATGTGGAAATGAATGCAATGGAAAGAGAAATGGAATGGAATGGAATGGAATGGGGAATGAAATGGAATGGAATGTGCAATGCAACGTATAATGGAATGGAATGTGGAATGGAAAGTGGAATGGAATGGAATGTGGAATGGAATCTGGAATGGAACGTTGAATGCAATGGAATGTGTAATGGATTGTGCAATGCAATCTTTAACGGAATGTTGAATGCAACGGAATGGAATGTTGAATGGAAGGTGGAATGGAACGTGGAATGGAATGTGGAATGGAACGTGGAATGGAATGTGGAATAGAATGTGGAATGCAACCTGGAATGGAAAGTGGAATGGAAAGTGGAATGGAATGTGGAACGGAATGTGGAATATAACTTTGAATGGAATGGAATGTGGAATGGATTCTGGAATGGTATGTAGAATGTAGTGTGCAATGGAATGGAATGGAAAGTGGAATGGAAAGTGAAAAGTAATGGAATGGAAAGTTGAATGGAATTGAATGGAATGTGGAATGGAATGTGGAGTGGAATGGAATGGAATATGGAATGGAACGTGGAGTGGAATATGGAATGGAATTGAATAGAATGTGGAATGGTATGTGTAATGGATTGGAATGGAATGTGCAACGGAAAGTGGAATGGAAGGTGGAAGGGAATGTGGAATGGAACGTGGAATGGAATGGAATGGAATGTAATTGAATGTGGAACGGAATGCAATGGAATATGGAATGGAATGGAATGCAGTGTTGAATGGAATGGAATGGAATGTGGAATGGAATGGAATGGAATGCGGAATGGAATGCAATCTGGAATGGAATGTGGAATTGAATGTGCCATGGAATGCAATGGAATGTTGAATGGAACGTGGAATGGAAAGTGGAATGTAATGGAATAGAATGTGGAATGAAATGGAATGGAATGGACTCTGGAATCGAATGGAATGCAATGTGGAATGGAATGTGGAATGGAATGGAATGGAATGGAATGGAATTTGAAATGGAATGGAATGGAATTTGAAATGGAATGGAATGGAATGTGTAATGGAATGGAATGGAAGTGGGATGGAATGTGGAATGGAATTGAATGAAATGTGGAACAGAATGTGGAAAGAAATGGGATTGAATGTGAAATGGAATGGAATGGAATGTGGAATGATATGGAATGGAATGGATTGTGGAATTGAATGGAATGGAATGGGAAATGGAATGGAATGGAATGCAATGGATTGGAATTTGAAGTGGAGTGGAATGGAATGTGAAATGGAATGGAACGGAAAGTGAAAGGGAATGCGGAATGGAATTGAATGCAATCTGGATAGGAACGAGGAAAGAAATCGAATGGGATGTGAAATGGAATAGAACGGAATGTGGAATGTAATGGAATGGAATGGAATTAGGAAAGGAATGGAATGCAGTGTATAATGGAATGGAATGGAATGTGGAATGGAATGCAATGGAAAGTGGATCGGAATGAAACGGAATGGAATGGAATTTGGAAAGGAATGGAATGCAGTGTATAATGGAATGGAATGGAATGTGGAATGGAATGCAATGGAAAGTGGAACGGAATGAAACGGAATGGAATGTAGAATGGAAAGGAATGCAATGTAGAATGGAATGGAATGGAATGTGGAATGCAATGTGGAATGGAACGTGGAATGGAATGGAATGTGGAATGGAATTCAATGGAATGTGGAATGGAATGCAATGGAATTTCGAATGAAATAGAATGGAATGTGCAATAAAATGGAATGCGGAATCAAATGTGGAATGGAATGGAATGGAAAGTGGAACGGATTGGAAGGGAATGGAATGTGGAATGGAATGGAATGGAATATCGAACAGAATGGAATGGAATGTGGATTTGAAGGGAATGGAATGTGGAATGGAATGTGGAGTGGAATGGAATGGAATGCAATGGAATGTGGAATGGAAACTAATGGAATGGAATGGAATGCAATTGAATGTGGAAAGGAAAGGAATGGAATGGAATGGAATGCGTAATGGAATGGAATCGAATGTGGAATTGAATGGAATGCAATGTGGAATGGGAAGGAATGGAAGGTGGAATGGACTGTGTAATGGAATGGAATGGAATGTGGTATAAAATGTGAAAAGGAATGAAATGGAAAGCGGAGTGGAATGTGGAATGGAACGTGGAATGGAATGTGGAATGGAATGGAATGGAATGTGGAATGGGATGTGGATTGGAATGTGGAATGGAAAGTGGAACGTAATGTGGAATGGAATGTGTAATGCAATGGAATGGAATGTGCAATTTAATGGAATGGATTGTCGAATGGAATGTGGATTGGAATGGAATGGAATGTTGAACGGAAAGTGGAATGGAATGTGGAAAGCAAAGTGGAAAAGAACGGAAAGGAATGTGGAATTGAATGTTGTATGGATTGTGGAATGGAATGTTGAATGGTATGCGGAATGGAATAGAATGGAACGTGGAAAGGAATGTGGAAGTGAATGAGGAATGGAAAGGAATGGAATGGAGTGCGGAATGAAATGTGGAATGGAATGGAAGGGAATGTGGAATGGAATGTGGAATGGAGTGTGGAAAGGAATGTAGAATGGAACAGAGTGGAATGTGTAATTGAATGTGGAATGAAAAGTGGAATGCTATATGAAATGGAGTGTGGAAAGGAATGTGGAATGAAAAGGAATCGAATGTGGAATGGAATGTAGAATAGAAAGTGCAATGGAATGGAATTGAATGTGGAAATGAAGGTGGAATGGAATGGAATAGGACGTGGTACAGAACGTGGAATGGAAAGTGGAATTGAATGGAATGGAACGTGAAATGGAATGTGGAATGGAATGTGGAAAAGAATAGAATGGAATGTGGAATGGAATGGAATATAACCTGGAATGGAATTTGGAATGGAAAGTGGAATTGAATGGAATGGAATGTGGAATGGAAAGTGGAATGGAATGTCGAATCGAATGTGGAATGGAATGTGGAATGGAATGAAATATAATGTGGAATGGAATGTGGAATTGAATGGAATGGAATGTGGAAGGGACTGTGAAATGAAAAGTGAAATGGAATTGAATGGAATGTGGAGTGGAATGTGGAATGGAATGCAACGGAATGTGGAACGGAATGGAAGGTGTAGTGAAATATGGAATGGAATGGAATGGAATGTGGAATGGAATGTGGAATGAAAGGTGGAATTTAATGGAATTGAATGTGGAATGGAATGAGGAATGGAATGCAATAGAATGTACGATGGAATGGAATGGAATACAATGGAATTTGGAATGGAATGGAAAGGAATGTGCAAAGGAACGTGGAATGGAATGGAATGGAAGGTGGAATGAAATGGAATGGAATTTGGAATGCAATGTCGAATGGAATGGAATGTGAAATGGAAGGGAATGGAGTGGAAAGGAACGTGAAATTGAATGGAATGGAATATGGAATGGAAGGGTAAGGAATTGAATGGAATGTGGAAAGGAATGGTAGGTAGTATGCAATGGAATGTGGAATTGAATGGAATGGAAATTGCAATGGAATGGAATGAAAGGTGGAATGAAATGGAATGAGAAATGGAAAGTGGAATGGAAAGTGTTATGGAATGGAATGGAATGTGGAATGGAATGGAATGTGCAATGGAATGATATGGAATGTGGAATGGAATGTTGAAAGGAACATGGAAAGGAATGTAATGGAATGTGGAATCTAGAGGAATGGAATGTGCAATGGAATGGAAAATAATGTGGAATGGAATAAAATGGAATGTGGAATGCAATGAAAATAATGTGGAATGGAATGTAATGGAATGTGGAATGGAATGTGGAATGGAATGTGGAATGGAAAGGAAAGGAACGTGGAAAGGAATGGAATAGAGTAGAATGTGAAATGGAATTGAATGAAATGTGGAATGGAATGTGGAAAGAAATGGAATGGAATGGAATGTGGAAAGGAATAGAATGGAATGGACTGTGGAATTCAATGGAATGGAATGAGGAATGGAATGGAATGGAACTGAATGGATTGGAATATGAAGTGGAATTGAATGGAATGTGAAATGGAATGGAATGGAAAGTGGGATGGAATGTGTAATGGAATTGAATGGAATGTGAAATGTTACGTCGAAAGAAATGGAATGGATTGTGGAATGGAATAGAGTGGAACGTGGAATGGAATGGAATGGAACGGAATTTGGAAAGTCATAAAATGCGGTGTGAAATTGAATGGAATGTGGAATGGAAAGCAACGGAAAGTGAAATGGAATGAAACGGAATGGAATGTGGAATGCAGTGGAATGGAATATAGAATGGAATGGAATGGTATGTGGAATTCAATGTGTAATGGAAAGTGGAATGGAATGTGGAATGGGATGCAATGGAATGTGGAATGAAATAGAATGGAATGTGCAATGGAATGGAATGCAGAATGGAATCTGGAATGGAATGGAATGGAAATTGGAATGGATTGTAAGGGAATGGAATGTGGAATGGAATGGAATTGAATATGAAATAGAATGCAATAGAATGTGGATTGGAAGGGAATGGAATGTGGTATGGAATGAGGAATGGAATGGAATGGAACGCAATGGAATGTGGAATGGAAAGGAATGGAATGGAATGGAATGCATAATGGAATATAAAGTAATGTGAAATGGAATGGTATGCAATGTGGAATGAGACGGAATGGAACGTGGAATGGAATGTGTAATGGAATGGAATGGAATGTGGTATAAAATGTGAAAAGGAATGGAATGGAATGTGTATTGGAATGGAATGGAATGTGAAATGGAATGAGGAGTGGGATGGAATGGTGTGCGTAATTGAATGTAACGGAATATGGATTGCAAAGGAATGTGGAATGGAATGTGGAATGAAATGTAATGGAATGTGGAATGGAATGGAATGGAATGTGGAATGGAATGGAATGCAACGGAATGGAAAGGAATGTGGAAGGGAATATGGAAAGGAATGTTGAATGGAATGTAGAATAGAATTTGGAATTGAAGGTAATTTGATGTGGAATGCAATGTGGAATTGAATGGAATGGAAGGGAATGTGGACTGGAATGGAATGGAATGCAATGGAATGTGGAATGGAAAGTGGAATGAAAAGGAATGGAATGTGAAATAGAATGTAGAATTGAATGATATGGAATGTGGAATGGAATGGAAATGAATGTGGAATGGAATGTGGAATGGAATGGAAAGGATTGTGGAATGGAAGGAATGAAACCTGGAATAGAAAGGAAAGGAAAGTGGAATGGAATGGAATGGAATGTGAAGTTGAAAGGAATGGAATGGAATGGAATGGAATGGAACGTGAAATGGAATGGAACAGAATGTGGAATGGCATCGAATTGAATGTGGAATGGAATGTGGAATGGAATGTGGAATGCAATGGAATGAAACGCAATGTGGAATGGAATGAAATGGAATGTAGAATGGAATGGAATGGAATGTGGAATGGAAAGGAATGGAATATGCAATGGAATGGAATGCTATGTGGAATGGAATGTGGAATGGAATGGAATGTGGAATGGATCGTGGGATGGAAAGTGGAATGGAATGGACTGGAATGTGAAATGGAATGTGGAATGGAATGGAATGGAACGTGGAATGGAACGTGGAATGGAAAGTGGAATGGAAAGGAATGGAATGTGGAATGGAACGTGGAATGGAACGTGGAAAGGAACGTGGAACGGAATGCAATGGAAGGTGGAATGGAATGGAATGGAACGTGGAATGGAATGTAATGAAATGCGGAATTGAATGGAATGGATTGGAATGTGGAAAGGAGTATGTAATGGAATGGAATGTGGAATGGAATGTGGAATGCAATGTGGAATGGAATGGAATGGAAGGTGGACTGGAATGGAATGGAATGGATTTGAATGTAGAATGGAATCTGGAACGGAAAGGAATGTGGAATGAAATGAGGAATGGAATGTGGAATGGAATGGAATGGAATGTGGAATGGAATGGAGTGGAATGTGGAATGGGATGGAATGGTATGGAACATGGACTTGAATGCAATGATATGGAATATGCAATTGAATTTGGAATGGAATGGAACGCAATGGAATGTGGAATGGAATGTGGAATGGAATGGAATGAAATGTGGAAAGGAATGTGGAATGGAATGGAATGGAATGTGGAAAGGAATGTGGAATTGAATGGAATGGGATTTGGAAATGAATGGAATGGAAAGTGGAATGGAATTCAATGGAATGTGGGGTGGAATGTGGAATGGAATTGAATGGAATGCAAAGTGGAATGGAATGGAATGGAATGTGGAGTGTGATGGAATTGAATGTGTATTGGAATGGAATGAAATGTGGAATGGAACCTGGAATGGAATGGAATGGAAAATGGAATGGAATGGTATCTGGAATGGAATGAGGAATATAATGGAATGGAAAGAGGAGTAAAATGGAATGGAATGTGGATTGGAATGGAATGCAATGTGGAATGGAATGGAATGGAATGTGGAATGCCATGGAATGCAATGACGAATGGAATGGAATGGACTATGGAATGGACTTTAATGGAATGGAACGTGGAATGGAATGGAATGTGGACTGTAATGGAATGGAATGTGGAATGGAATGGAATGGAATTTGGAATGGATTGGAATGGAATGTGGAATGGAATGTAATGGAAAGTTGAATGGAATGGAATGGAATGTGGAATGCAATGCTGGAATGAAATGGAATTCTGAATGAAATGGAATGGAATGTGTCATGTAAAGGAATGAAATAATGTGGAATGGAGTGAAATGTTATGTGGAATTCAATGTGGAATGGAATGTATTGGAATGTTGAATGTAACGGAGTTGAATGTGGAAAGGAATGGAAAGGAATTTGGAATGGAATGGAATGGAATGTGGAAAGGAATGGAATGGAATGTGGAAATGAATGGAATGGAAAGTGGAATGGAATGGAATGGAATGTGGAATGCAATGCTGGAATGGAATGGAATTCTGAATGAAATGGAATGGATTGTGTAATGTAAAGGAATGGAATGAATGTGGAATGCAGTGAAATGTTATGTGGAATTGAATGTGGAATTGAAAGAATTGGAATCTGGAATGTAACGGAATTGAATTTGGAATGGAATGGAAAGGAATATGGATTGAAATGGAATGGAAAGTGGAATGGAATGTGAAATGGAATGGAATAGAATGTGGAATGGAATGGAATGGAACGTGGATTGGAATGGGGTGGAATGTGGAAAGCTATGGAATGGAATTGAATGGAAAGTGAAAGAGAATGTGGAATGTAAGGTGGCATAGAACATAGAATGGAAAGTGGAATGGAATGGAATGGAAGGGAATGTGGAAAGGAATGGAATGGAACATGGATGGAATGGAATGGAAAGTGGAATGGAATGGAATGGAATGTAGAATGGGGTGGAATGGAATGTGAAATGGACTGCAATGGAATTGAATGTGTACTTGAATGGAAAGGAATGGAATGGAATGTGGATTGGAATGGAATGGAAAGTGGAATGCAGCGGAATAGAATTTGGAATGGAATGGAATGGAATGGACCGTGGAATGGATTGGAATGGAATGGAATGGAATGCAATGGAATGGAATGTGGACTCAAATGGAATGGAATGTGGAACCAAACGAGGAATGGCATGGAATAGAATGTGGAATGAAATAGAAAGTAAACTGGAATGGAATGGAATGGAATGTGGATTGGAAAAGAACAGAATGCAATGTGGAATGGAATAAAATGGTATGTTGTGTGGACTGGAATGGATTGGAATAGAATGGAATGTGTAATGGAATGCGGAAAGGAATGGAATGTAATGTGGAATGGAATGTGGAATGGAATGGTTTCGAAAGTGGAATAGAATGCTGTGGAATTTGGAATGGAATGGAATGGAATGTGGAATGCAATTGAGTGCAATGTGGAATGGAAAGTAGAATGCAATGAAATGTGAGTTAGAATGTAAATATATGAGCAATGGATTCATAAGGAATGGAATGTGGAAAGTAAAGTGGAATGGAATCGAATGGAATGTGGAATGGAATGGAAGGTGGAATGGAATGTGGAATGGAATGGAATGTGCAATGGAATGTGGAATGCAATGGAATGTAATGTGGAAAGGAAAGGAATGGGATGTGGAATGCAATGTTGAATGGAATGGAACAGAATGTGGAGTGGAAAGAATGGAACGTGGAATGGAAAGCGGAATGGAATGGAATGCAATGTTTAGTGGAATGTTGAATGGAAGGGAATGTGAAATGGAATTGAATGGAATGTGGAATGGAATGCAATGTGGAATGGAATGGAATGGAATGCAAAATGCAAAGGAATGGAATGTGTAATGGAATGTGGAGTGGAATGTGGAATGGAATGGAAAGTGGAATGGAAAGGAATGGAATTTGGAAGGGAATGTAATGTGTAATGGAATGGAATGTAATGTGAAAAGGAGTGGAAAGGAAAGTGGAATGATATGGAAAGGATTGCAGAATGGAACGTGGAATGGAAAGGAAAGGAATGTGGAATGGAATGTTTAATGGAATGGAAAGGAATGTGGAATGGAATGGAATGGAATGCGGAATGGAACGGAATGGAATCGAATGTTTAATGGAATAGAATGTGGAATGAAATCGGATGGAATGTGGAATGGAATGGGATGGAATGTGGAATGCAATGCGACGGAATTTGGAATGGAATGGAATGAGATGGAATGTGGAATGGAATGGGAAGGAATGAGGAATGGAAAGAGGAATGGAATTGAATGTAATATGGAATGGAATGTGGAATGCAGTGATGAATGGAATGTATTCAGGAATTGAATGGAATGGAACGTGGAATGGAATGGAATGGAATGCGTATTGGAAGGGAATGGAATAGAATGGAATGTGGAATTGAATGGAATGGATTGGAATGTGGAATGGAATGGAACGGAATGAAATGTGGAATTCAATGGAACCGAAAGGAATGCAATGAAATGGAATGGAATGGAATGGAATGCAATGGAATAGAGTGTGGAAAGGAATGGAGTGGTAATTGGAATGGAATGGAAAGGAATGGAATGTGGAATGAAATGGAAAGAAACGTGGAATGGAATGTGGAATGTGGATTGGAATGGAATGTGGAATGGAATGGAATGGAATGTGGAATGGAATAATGGAATGTGGAATGGAATGGACTGCAATGTGGAATGGAATGGAATAGAATGTGGAATGGAATGGACTGCATTGTGGAATGGTATGGTATGGAATGCGGAGTGGAAAGGAATGGAATGGAATATGACTGGAATGGAATGGAATGGAATGGAATGTGCAATGGAATGTGGAATGGAATGGAATGGAATGGAATTTGGAATGGAATGTGGAATGGAATGGAATGTGGAATGGAATGGAATGCAATGTGGAATGGAATGTGGTATGGAAAGAAATGCAATGTTGAATGGAATGGAATGTGGAATGGAACGTGGAATGGAATGTAATGTGGAAAGGAATGCAATGGAATATAGAATGGAATGGAATGTAATGGAATGGAATGTGGAATGTAATGGAAGGGAATTTAGAATGGAATGTGGAATGGAATGGAATGGAATGGAATGTGGAATGGAATGTGGAATGGAATGGAAAGGTATGTAGAATGGAATTTGGAATGAAGTGGAATGGAAAGTGGAATGCAATGGAATGGAAGGCAACGGGTAATGGAACTTGGAATGGAACGTGGAATAGAACGTGGAATGGAATGTGGAATGGAACATGGAATAGATCGTGGAATGGAACGTGGAATGGAAAGTGGAATGTAATGGAATGGAAAGTGGAAAGGAATGCAATGGAATGTGGAGTGCCACGGAATGGAACGTGGAATGGAATTGAATTGAATGCAACATTGAATGGAATGGAGGGGAATAGAACGGAACGAGGAATGGAATGCAATGGAATGTGGAATGCAACGGAATTGAATGTGGAATGATTGGAATGGAATGGAAAGTGGTATGGAATGGAATGGAATGTGGAATGCAATGGAATGGAATGTTGAATGGAATGGAATTGAAAGTGGAATGGAAAGGAATGGAATGTGGAACGGAATGTGAAATGGAATGGAATGGAACTGAATGGAATCTGGAATGGAATGGAATGGAATGAAATGTGGAATGGAATGGAATGTGGAATGGAATGGAAGGGCAATGTTATGAGGAATGAAATGTAATGGAATGTGTAATGGAATGGAATTGAATGGAATGTGAAATAGAATGGAATGGAATGGAATGGAATGTGCAATGGAATGGAATGGAACAGAATGAAATGGAATTGAACATGGAATGGAACGTTTAATGGGACGTGCAATGGAATATGGAATAGAACATGGAAAGGAAAGAATAATGGAATTTATTGGAAAGTGGAATATAATGGAATGGAATGTGGAATGGAATGAAGAATGGAATGTGGAATGGAATGTGGAATGGAATAGAATGGAACGTGGTAGGGAATAGAATGGGACGTGGAATGCAATGGAATGCAATGTGGAAAGTAAGGGACTGGAATGCGGACTGGAATGTGGATTGCAATATAGAACGGAATGTGGAGTGGAATGGAATGGAATTGAATGGAATGTGGAATGGAATGGAATGTGGAATGGAATAGAATGTGGAATGGAATGGAATGCAATGGAAGGTGGAATGGAATGGAATGGAATGTGAAATGGAATGGAATGGAATGTGGAATGGAATGGAATGGAATGTGGAATGGAACGGAATGGAATGTGGAATGGAATGTGGAATGGAATGGAAAGGAATAGAATGTGGAAAGGAACGTGGAATGGAATGGAATGGACAGAAATGTGGAATGGAATGTTGAATGGAATGTGGATTGGAATGCACAATGGAATGGAATGGAATGTGGAATGGAATGGAATGTTAAATGGAATGTGGAAAGGAATGGAAATGTGGAATGGAATGTAGAGTGGAAAGTGGAAAGGAAAGTGGAACGGAATGGAATGCAATGTGGAATGGAGCATGAAATGGAATGGAAAGGAAAGTGGAATGGAACTTCTATTGGAATGTGAAATGGAATGTGGAATGGCACGGAAATGATGTGGAATGGAAAGCGGAATGCAATGTGGAATGCAAACTTTAATGGAATGTGGAATGTATGTGGAAAGGTATGGAATGGAATGTGGAATGGAATGGAGTGGAATGTGGAATGGAATGGAATGGAATGTGGAACGGATGTGGAATGGATTGTAGTGGAATGGAATGGAATGTGGATTGGATTGTTCAATGGATTGGAATGGAATGTGGAGTGGATGTGGAATGGAATGGAATGGATTGTGGAATGGAAGGTGGAATGGAACGGAATGGAATGTGGAATGGAATGTGGAGTGGAATGGATTGTGGAGTGGAATGTGGAAAGCAATCTGGAAAGGAAGAAATGGAATGTGGAATGGAATGTGGAATGGAGTGCGGAAAGGATTGTGGAATGGAAGCGAATGGAATGTTGAATAGAATGTGAAATGGAATGTGCAATGAAATGTAGAATGTTATGTCGAATGGAACGAGGAATGGAAAGGAATGGAATGTGAAATGGAATGTGGAATGGAATGTGGAATGGAATGTCAAATGTAAGGCAATGGAATATGGAATTGAATGTGGAATGGAATGGAATTGAAAGTGGAATGCAATGTGGCATGGAAGGTGTAATGCAATGGAATGGAACGTAGAATGGAATGTGGAATGGAATGTGGAAAGCAATGGAATGGAATGTTGAATGGAATGGAAAGGAATGTGGAATGAAATGCAGTGGAATGTGAACTGGAATGTGGAATGGAATGTGAAATGGAATGTGGAATGTAATGGAATGGAATGTGTAATGGAATGGAAGGGAATTTGGAATTTAATGTGGAATGGAAAAGAATGGAATGTGAAATGCAATGGAAAGCAATGTGGAATAGAATGTTCAATGGAATGGAATGGAATGGAATGTGGAATTGAACGGAATGGAATGTGGAATGAAATGCGGAATGGATTGCGGAATGGAATTTGCAAAAGAAACGGAATGCAATGTGGAAAGTAATGTTGAATGTAAAGTGAAAGGGAAAGTGGAATGGCATGAAATAGAATGTGGAATGGAATCGAATGGAATGGAACATGGAATGGAACGTGGATTGGAACGCAAAATGGAATGTGGAATGGAATGTGGAAAGGAATGAAAAGGAAAGTGGAATGGAATGTGGGATGGAAAGGAATGTGGAAAGGAATCAGGAATGGAGTAGAATGGAATGTGGTTGGAATGTGGAATGGAATGTGGTATGGATTGTGGAATGAAATGTGGAATGGAATGTGTCATGGAATGAAAAGGACTTTGGAATGGAAAGAGGAATGGAATGTGGAATAGAATGTGTAATGGAATGGAACGCGGAATGGAATGTGGAATGGAATGGAAAGTCATGTGGAATGGAATGTGGAATGCAGTGGAATGGAATGTGGAATGGAATGCAATGTGGAATGGAATGGAATGAAATGGAAGGTGGAATGGATTGGAGTGGAAAATGCAATGGAATGAAATGGAATGTGAAATGGAATTCAATGTGGAATGGATTGGAATGGAATTCAACGTGGAATGGCATAGAAAGGAATGTGGAATGGAATGGAATGCAATGGAATGGAAAGTAGAATGGAATGGAAGGGTATGTGGAAAGCAAAGAGGAATGGAACGGAATGCAGTGTGGAATGGAATGGAATTGAATTTTGAATGGAATGGAATGGAATATGGAATGGAATGGAATGGAATGTGGAATTGAATGGAATGGAATGTGGCATGGAATGGAATGGAATACAGAATGGAATGGAATGGAATGGAATGTGGAATGGAATGGAATGGAATTTTGAATGGAATGGAATGGAATGTGGAATTCAATGGAATGGATCGTGGAATGGAATGTGGAATGGAACGTGGAATGGAATTGAATGGAAAGCGGAATGGAACGTGGAATGGAACATGGAATGGAATGGAATGGAATGGAAGTGTATGGAATGTAGAATAGAATGGAATGCAATGTGGAATTTCATGGAATGGAACGTGGAATTGAACGTGGAATGGAATGTGGAATGGAAACAATGGAATGTGGAATGGAATGAGGAATGGACAGGAATGGAATGGAATGGAATGGAATGCGGAATGAAATGTGGAATGGAATGTGGAATGAAATGTGGAATGGAATGGAACGGAATGTGGAAAGGAATGTGGAATGGAATGGATTGGAATGTGGAATGGAATGTGGAATGGAGTGTTGAATGAAACGTGGAATGGATCATGGAATTGAATGGAGTGGAACTTGGAATAGAATGTGGAATGGAGTGGAAGGGAATGTGGAATGGAATGTGGAATAGAACAGAATGTAATGTGGAATGAAATGTGGAATTGAAAGTTCAATGTAATGGAATGCAAAGTGGAATGGAACGTGGAATGGAACTGAAAGGAATGTGGAATGGAATGTGGAATGGAATGTGGAATGGAACGTGGAATGGAAAGGAAAGGAACGTGGGATGGAATGTGGAATGGAATGTGGAATGGAATATGGAATAGAACCGAAAGGAATGTGGAAAGGAATGTGGAATGGAAAATAGGATGGAATGTAATGGATTATGGAAAGGAATCTGAAATGGAATGTGGATTGGAAGGTGGAATGGAACGTAATGGAATATGGAGTGGAATGTGGAATGGAAAGTGTAATGGAAAGTGTAAAGGAATGGAAAGGAATGTGCAATGCAACGTGGAATGGAATGAAATGGAATGTGGAATGGAACTTGGAATGAAACGTGGAAAGGAACGTGGAATGGAATGTGCAATGGAACGTGGAATGGAATGTGGAAATTCATGTGGAATGGAACGTGGAAAGGAATGGAATGCAAGGTGTAAAAGAACATGAAATTCAATGGAATACAACGGGGAAAGGAAAGTAGAATGGATCGTGGAATGGAAAGTGGAATGGAATGGAATATGTCATGGATTTGAATGTGGAACCGAATGTTGAATAGAAAGTGGAATGGAATGTGGAATGGAAAGTTGAATGGAAAGGAATGGAATGTAGAATGCAATTGAATGGAATGTGGACTGGAATGGTATGGAATGGAATGCAATGTGGAATGAAATTTGGAATGGTATGAAATGGAACGTCAAATGGAAAGTGGAATGGAACCTCGAATGGAAGGTGGAATGAAACGTGGAATGGACTGGAATAGAATGTGGAAACGAATGTGGAATGGAATGTGGAATGGAATGGATTGGAATGTGGAATGAAGTGTGGAATGGAATGTGGAATTGAACGGAATGCAATTTAATGGAATGCGGAATATAAGGTGGAAGGGAATGGAATGGAATGTGGAATGGAAAGCGGTATATAATGTGGAATGAAATGTGGAATGTAATGGAATGGAATGTGGAAAGGAATGTGGAACGTAATGGATTGGAATATGGAATGGAATGAAATGGAATGTGGAAAGGAATGTGTAATGCAATGGAATGTGGAATGCAATGTGGAATGGAATGGAATGTCCAATGGAATGTATTGGAATGTGGAATGGAATGAAATTCACTGTGGAATGGAATGGAATGTGTAATGGAATGGAATGGTATGTGGAATGGAAAGGAATGGAAAGTGGAAAGGAATGGAATGGAATGTGGAAGGGAATGGAATGGAACGGAAGGGACTGTGGAATGGAATGGAATGGAATGTTGAATGTAATGGAATGGAATGTGGAATAGAATCGAATGGAATTGAATGTGGAAAGGAATGGAATGGAATTTGGAAAGGAAAGTGGAATGGAAAGGAATGGAATGTGGATTGGAATGCAATGGAATGTGGAATTGAACGGAATGGAATTGGGAATCGAATGTGGAATGGAATAGAATGGAATGTGGAAAGGAATGTGAAAGACATAGAATGGAATGTGGAATGGAATGGAATGGAAATTAGAATGGAATGCAATGGAATGTGGAATGCAATGGAATGGAATGCGGAAGGGAACGTTTAATGGAATGGAATAGAAGATGGAATGGAACGTGGATTGGAAAGTGAAATGGAACCTGGAATGGAACGTGGAATGGAACGTCGAATAGAACGTGGAATGGAATGTTGAATGGAATGTGGAATGGAATGGAATGGAATGTGGAATTGAATGGATTGGATTGCAGAATGGAATGTGGAATGGAATGTGGAAAGGAATGGAATGGAATGTGGAATGCATTGGAATGGAATGGAATGGAATGTGGAAAGGAATTGAAGGGAATGTGGAATGGATTGGAATGGAATGGAATGGAATATGAAATGGAATGCAATGGAATGTGTAATGTACTGGAATGGAATATGGAAAGGAAAGGATAGGATGGTGGAATAGAATGGAATGGAACGTGGAACAGAATAAAATGGAATGTGGAAAGGAATGGAATGGAATATGGAATGGAATGGAATGAAATGTGGAATGGAAAGTAATGGAATGTGGAATGGAATGGAATGGAAAGTGGAATGGAATGCAATGGAATGGAATTTGGACTGTAATGGAATGGAATGGAAACGAATGTGGATTAGAATGGAATGGAATGTGGAATGGAATGCGGAATGGAGTGGAATGCAAAGCGGAATGGAATGTGGAATGGAATGGAATGGAATGTGGAATGGAACGTGAAAGGCATGGAATGGAAAGTTGAATGGAATGGAATTGAAAGTGGAATGGAATAGAATGGATTATGGAATGCAACGGAATGGACTGTGGAATGGAACGTGGAATGGAGTGGAATGCAAAGTGAAATGGAATGTGGAATGGAATGGAATGGAATGTGGAATGGAATAATGGAATGTGGAATGTAATGGAGTGCCATATGGAATGGAATGGAATGGAATGTGGAATGGATTGGACTGCAATGTGGAATGGAAAGGTATGGAAACTGGAGTGGAATGGAATGGAATGGAGTATGACAGTAATGGAATGGAATGGAATTTGCAATGGAATGTGGAACGAAATGAAATGCAAAGCTGAATGGAATGTGGAATGGAATGGAATGGAATGTGGAATGGAATGTGAAAGACATAGAAAGGAAAGAGGAATGGAATGGAACAGAAAGTGGAATGGAATGGAATGGAATGTGGAATGCAACGGAATGGACTGTGGAATGGAACGTGGAATGGAGTGGAATGGAATCTGGAATGGAATGGAATGGAAAGTGGAATGGAACGTGGAATGGGATGGAATGGTATGTGGAATGGAAGGGAAAGGAATAGAACGGAATGTGGAATGGAATGGAATGGATTGGAATATGGAATGGAATGGAATGGAATGTGGAATTGAATGGAACGGAATGGAATGCAATGGAATGCAATGGAATGGAATGGAATGGAATGGAATGGAATGGAATGTGGAAAGAAATGGAAAGAAATGTGGAATGGAATGTGGATTGGAATGGAAAGTGGAATGGAATGGAATTTAATCTGGAATGGAATAAAGGAAAGTGGAGTGTAATGGAGTGCAATGTGGAAAGGAATGGAATGGTATGTGGAATGGAATGGACTGCAATGTGGAATGGAATGGTGTGGAATGGAATGGTATGGAATGTGGAGTGGAATGGAATGGAATGGAATATGACTGGAATGGAATGGAATGGAATATGCAATGGAATGTATACTGGAATGGAATGGTATGGAATGTGGAGTGGAATGGAATGGAATGGAATATGACTGGAATGAAATGCAATGGAATATGCAATGGAATGTATAATGGAATGGAATGGAAAGGAATGTTGAATGGAATGTGGAATGGAATGGAATGGAATGTGGAATGGAATGGAATGCAATGTGGAGTGGAATGGAATGGAAAGCGGAACACAATTAAATGGAATGTGGAATGGAAAGGAATGTGGAATGATATGGAATGGAAAGGAATGTGGAATGAAATGGAATGGAAAGGAATGTGGAATTAAATGGGATGGAGCAGGATGTGGAATTGACTGGAAGTTAATGTAACGTAATGGAATGGAATGGAATGTGGAATGGAATGGAATGGAATGGAATGTGGAATGGAATGGAATGGAATGCAATGTGGAATGGAACGTGGAATGGAAACAAATGGTATGTGGAATGGAATGGAAAGGAATGTGGAAGGGAATGGAATGGAATGTGAAATTGAATGGAATGGAAAATGTAATGGAATGTGGAATGGAATATGGAACAGAATGTGGAATGGAATGGAATGGAATGTGGAATGGAACGTGGAACGGAATGGAATGCAATGGAACTTGGAATGGAATGGAATGTGGAATGGAATGCAATGAGTAATGGAATGGAATGGAATGAGGAATCGAATCTGGAATGCAATGGAATGGAATGTGGAATGGAATGGAATGCAATGGAATGTGCAAAGGAATGGAATGGAATGTGGAATGGAACGGAATAGAATGGAATGGAATATGGAAAGGAATGTATAGGAATGTGGAATGGGAGGGAATGGAATGGAATGGATTCTGGTATGGAATGCGGCATGCAATATGGAATGGAATGTGGAATGGAAACAGATAAGCATGGAATGGAATTTGGAATGAAAATTTAGTGGAATGGAGTGGAAAGTGGAATGGAATGGAATGGAATGTGGAATGGAATGGAATGGAAGGTGGAATGGAACAGAATGGAATGTGGAAGAGAATGTAGAATTGAATGGAATGGAATGGAATGGAATGTGAAATGGAACGTGGAATGGAACGTGGAATGGAAAGTGGAATGGAACAAGGAATGAAAGGTAATGTAACGTGGAATGGAATGGTATAGGAAGTGGAATGCGAATGAATGGAATGTGGAAAGGAATGTAATGGAATGTGGAATGGAATATGGAATGGAATGGAATGTGAAATTCAATGGAGTGGAATGTGGAATGGAACGTGGAATGGAATGGAATGGTATCTGGAATGGAACGTGGAATGGAATGTGGAATGGAAAATGGAAGGAAATGGAATGCGGAATGGAATGTGGAATGGAACTTGGAATGGAATGTGGAATGGAAAATGGAAGGAAATGGAATGCGGAATGGAATGTGGAATGGAATGTTGAATGGAATGGAATGTGAAATGTATTGCTGAATAGAATGTGGAATGGAAAGTTTAACAGAACAGAATGGAATGTGTAATGGAATGTTGAATGAGACGGAAAGGAATGTGGAATGGAATGTAATGCAATGTGTAATGGAACGTGGAATGGAATGGAATGGAATGGAATGTGGAATGGAAAATGGAATGGAATGTGAAATGGAATGGAATGGAATGTGTAATGGAATGGAATGGAAAGTGGATTGGAATGGAAAGAATGTGGAATGGAATGTGGAAATTAATGGAATTGAATGTGGAATGTAATGAATGGAATGTGGAATGGAATGTGGAATGGAATTGAATGTAATGTGGAATGGAATGGAGTGGAATGTGGAATTTAATTGAATGGAATGTGTAATGGAATGCAATGGAATGTGGAATGCATTGTGCAATGGCATGGAATGGAATGTGGAATGCAAGGGAATGGAATGTGGAATGGAATGTAGAATGTAATGGAATAGAATGTGGAATGGAACGTAATGGAATGTGGAATGGTATGGAACGGAATGAAGAATGGAATGCAATGTGCAAAGGAATGTGGAATGGAATGGAATGTAAAGTGGATTGGAATGGAATGGAAGGTGGAATGGAATGGAATGGAATGCGGATTGGAATGGAATGGAAATGAATTCAATGTGGATTTAAATGGAATGTAAAGTGAAATGGAATATTGAAAGGAATGGAATGGAATGTGGAATGGAACGGGATGGAACGTGAAATGCAATGAAACTGAATGTGGAATGGAATTGACTGGAATGGAACATGGAATGGAATGGAATGGCATGTGGAATGGTATTAATCACAATCGAACGTGGAATATAATTCAAAGGAATGTGAAATAGAATGGAATGGAACATGGAATGGAAAGGAATGGAAATTGGAAAGGAATAGAATGGAATGTGGAATGGAATGGGATGGAACGGAATGTAAAGTGGAATGGAGTGGAATGGAATGGAATGGAATGTAGAATGGAAAGGAATCGAATGTGGAATGGAATGGGATGGAAAGTGGAAAGGAATGGAATAGAATGTGGCATAGAAGGGAATGGAATGGATTGGAACGTGGAATAAAATGGACTGGAAAGTGGAATGCAGTGGATAGGAACATGGAATGGAATTGAATGCAATGTGGAATGGAATGGAAGAGAATGTGGAATGGAATGGAATGGAACGTGCATTGGAATGGAATGGAATGTGGAATGGTATGGAATGGATTTGAATGTGAAGTGGAAGAGAATGTGGAATGGAACGTGGCATTGAACTTCGAATCGAAAGTGGAATGGAATGGAATAGAAGGGAATGTGGAAAGGAATGGAATGGAATGTGGAATGGAATGGAATGGAAAGTTTAATCAAATGGAATGCAATGTGGAATGGAATGGAATGGAAATTGGAATGGAATGGAATCGAATGTGGAATGGAAGGGATTGTTGTGTGGAATGGAATTGAATGGAATGTGGATTGGAATGGAATGGAAAATGGAATGGAATGTGAAAATGAATGGAATCGAATGCGGAATTGAATGGAATGGAACGTGGATTGGAATGGAATGGAATGGAAAATGGTATGGAATGGAATTGAATGGAAAGGGGAAGAGAATGTGGAATGGAAGATGGCATGGAACTTCGAATGGAAAGTGGAATGGAATGGAATGGAAGGGAATGTGGAAAGGAATGGAATGGAACGTGGAAAGGAATGGAATGGAAAGTGAAATGGAATGGAATGTGGAATGGAATGGAATGGAATGAGGAATGGAATGCAATGGAATTGAAAGTAGATTTGAATGGAAAGGAATGGAATGGAATGTGGATTGCAATGGAATGGAACATGGAATGGAATGGAATGGAATATAAGGTGGATTGGAAGGGAAAGGAATGTAGAATGGAATGTGGAATGTAACGTAATGGAATGTGGAATGTTATGTGGAATGGAATTGAATGGAATGTGGAATGGAATGGACTGGAATGTGGAATTCAATAGAGTGGAATGTGGAATGGAATGGAATGGAAGGTGGAATGGAAAGGAATGGAATGGAATGGAATGGAATGTGAAATGCAATGAAGTGGAATGTGGAATTGAATGTCGAATGGAAAGGAATGGAAAGGAATGGAATGTGAAATGGAATATGGAAAGTATCGGAATATGAAATGGAATGTGGAATGGAATGGAATGGAAAGTGTAATGGAATGTAATGGAATGCGGAATGGAATGGAATGGAATGTGGAAAGGTATTTGGAATGGAATGGAATGGAATGTGGAATGGAATAGAATGGAATGTGGAATGCAATGGAATGGAATGTGAATGGAGGAAAGGAATGGAATGGAAAGTGAAATGGAAAAGAATGTGGAATGGAATGGAATGTGGAGTGGAATGAGGAATGTAATGAAATGGAATGTGGAATGGAATTAAATGCAATATGGAATTGAAAGTGGAATGGAATGGAATGGAATGTGGAATGGAATGGAATGGAATATGGAATGGATTGGAATGGAATGGCATGGAATGGAATGAAATGGAATGTAGAATGGAATTGAATGGAATGTGGAATACAACGTGCAATGGAATGGAATGCATAGTGGAATGCAATGGAATGGATTGTGGAATGGAATGGAATGGAATGGAATAAGATGCAATGGAAAGGAATATTTAAATAATTAGAATGGAATGTGGAATGTAACAGAATGGAATTTGTAAAGGAATGGAATGGAATGGAATGTGGAATGGAATGGAAGGTAATGTGCAATGGAATGTGGAATGGAATGGAAAGAATGTGGAATGGAATGGAATGGAATGTGGTATAAAATAAAATGTAATGGAATGCAATGGAATGGAATGGAATGGAATGGAATGTGGAATGGCATGGTATGGAATGTGGAATGGAATGTGAAATGGACTGGAATGGAAAGTGGAACAGTATGGAATGGAATGTGGAATGGAATGTGGAATGGAAAGGAGCGTGGAATGGAACGAGGAAAGGATTATGGAATGGATCGAGGAAACGAACGTGGAATGGAAAGTGGAATGGAACCTGGAATGGAACGTGGAATGGAATGAGGGGTTTAATGGAATGGAAAGGAATGAGGAATGGAATGGAAAGGAATGTGGAATGGAACGTGGAATGGAATGGAATGGAGTGAAATGTGGAATGGAATGGAATGGAAAGGAATGGAATGAAATGCAATGGAATGTTGAATGGAATGGAGTGGAATAGAATGTGGAATGCAATGGAATGAAACGAAATCGAATCTAATTTTTAATGGAATGGTATGGAATCGCAAGTGCAATGGAACGTGTAATGGTATGGAAAGGAACGTGGAACGGAAGGGAATGGAATGGAATGGAATGTGGAATGGAATGGAAAGCAACGTGGAATGAAAGGGAGTAGAATGCAATGGAATGTGCAATGGAATGGAATGGAATATGGAATAGAATGTGGAATGGAATGTGGAATGATATGGAATGGAATGTGGAATGGTAGCTGGAAAGGAATGGAATGGAACGTGGAATGGAATGGAATGGAAAGGGGAATGGAATTGAATGGAATGGAATGTGAAATGGAATGGAATGGAATGTGGAATGGAATGTGGTATGGAATGGAATGGAATGGAATGGAATGTGGAATATAACGTGGAATGGATCTTGGAAAGGAATATGAAGTGAAATGGAATGGAGTGTAGAGTGGAATGGAATGGAATATGGAATTGAATATGAAATGCAATGAAATGGAACGTGGAATGGAACGAAGAATGGAACGTGAAAGGAACGTGGAATGGAACGTGGATTGGAATGGAATGGAAAGTGGAATGGACATGGAATGGATCGTGGATTGGAACCTGTAATGGAACGTGGAATGGAAGGAAATGGAACGTGGAACGGAACGTGGAATGAAACGTGGAATGGAACGTGGATTTACACGTGGAATGGAATGTGCAATGGAAGTTGAAATGGAATGGAATGGAACGTGGAATGTATTGGAATGGAATATGGAATTGAATGGAACGGAATTTAATGGAATGTGAAATGGAATGGAATGGAAGTTCGAATTCAATGTGGAATGGAATGGAATGGAACTTGGAATGGAATGTGGAATGGAATGGAATGGTATGTGGAATGGAATGGAATGGAATGGAATTCAATGAAATGGAATGTGAAATGCCATGGAGTGCAATTTGGAATGGAATGTGGAATGGAATGGAATGGAATGTGGAATGGACTGGAATGGAATGTGGAATTGACAGGAATGGAAAGTGAAATGGAAAATAATGGAATGTGGAATGGAACGGAATGGAATGTGGAATGAAATATGGAATGGAATGGAAAGGAAAGTGGAATGGAATGTGGAATGGAAGGGAATGGATTGTGGTATGGAAAGTGTAATGGAATGTGCAATGCAACGGAATGGAACGTGGAATGGAATGCAATGGAAGCTGGAACGGAATGGAATATAACGTGGAATGGAATGGAATGGGAGGTGGAATGGAATGGAATGGAATTTGGAAGGGAATTTGGAATGGAACGAGAAATGGAACGTGCAATGGAACGTGGAATGTAACGTAGAATGGAATGGAAAGGAATGTGGAATAGAATGGAATGGAATGTGGAATGGAATGGAAAGCAATGTGGAATCGAATGTGGAGTGGAATAGAATGGAGAGTGGAATGTAGTGGAATGGAAAGAGGAATTGAATGTGGAATGGAGTGGAAAGGAATGTGGAATGGAACGTGCAATGGAATGTAATGGAGTGGAATGGAATCGAATGTGGAATGGAATGGAATGGAATAGAATTTCATGGAATGGAATGGAATATAATAGAGTGGAATGGAATGGAATGTGGAATGGAATCGAATGGAATGGAATTTAATGTAATGGAATGGAATGTGGAATGGAATGGAATGGAATGGAATGGAATGTGGAGTAGAATGTGGAATGGAAGTGAATGGAACGTGGAATGGAATGTGGAATGGAGCGGAATGGATCGTGCAATGGAATGGAGTGGAAAGTGGAAGGGAATGGAATGGAATGTGGAATGGAAAGGAAAGTGACACGCAATTGAATGGAATGGAATGTATAATGGAATGTGGAATGGAATGAAATTGAAGGTGGAATAGAATGGAAGGGAATTTGGAACGGAAAGCAATGGAAAGGAATGGAATGGAATGTGGAATGGAATGGATAGGAATGTGGAATAGAATATGTAATGGAAAGGAAAGGTATGTGGAATGGAATGGAATGGAATGGAATGTGGAAAGATACGGAATGGAATGGATTGGAATGGATTGGAATGTGGAATGGAATGGAATGGAATGTGGAATGGAATGTGAAATGGAATGGAACGGAATGAGAAATGGAATGGAATGGAATGTGCAATTGAATGGAATGGAACGAGAAATGGAACATGGAATGGAACGTGGAATGGAATGTGGAATGGAATCTGGGATGGAATGGAAATGAATGTGGAATGCAATGGAATGGAATGGAATGAGGAATGGAATGGAACGGAGTGTCAAGAGGAAAGGAATTGAGTGGAATGTAGAATGGAGTGGAGTGGAATGTGGAAAGGAATGGAATGGAATGTGGAATGGAATGAGGAATAGAAATGAATGGAATGTGGAATGGAATGTGGAATGAAATTGACTGGAATGTGGAATGGAAACTTTGAATGGATCATGGAAAGGAACATGTAATCTAAAGTAGAATGGAATATGGAATGGAAACTGGAATGAAATGTGGAATGGAATGGAATGGATTTTGGAATATAAAGAGGAAAGGAATGGAATGGAATGCAATGGAATGGAATAGAACCTGCGATGGAATGGAACGGAATGAGGAATGGAATGTAATGGAACAGAATTTGGAATGGAATGTGGAAAGGAAAGGAATGGAATGAAGAATGGAATTTTGAATGGAATGAGGAATAGATTATGGAATGGAGTCTGGAATGCATTGTGCAATAGAATGGAATGGAATGTGGAATAGAACGGAATGGAAAGTAATATGGAATGAAATGTAATATAATGTGGAATGGAATGTGGAATGGAATGGGATGGAATGTGGAATGCAATGGAATGCAACATGGAACGGAATGGGATGGAATGTGGAATGGAATGTGGATTGGAATGTGGAATGCAACGTGGAAAGGTATGTGGAATGGAATTTGGAAAGGAACGTGGAAAGGAATGGAATGTGGAATGGATTATGGAATGGAATGGAATGGAATGCAATGTGGAATGGAATGGAATGTGAAATGGAATGAAATGGAATGTTGAACGGAATGCAATGGAATGGAAAGGAACGTGAAATAGAGTGGAATGGAATGTGAAATGGAAAGTGGAATGGAATGGAATGGAATGTGGAATGGAATGTGGAATGCAATGGAATGGAATGTGGAATGGAACGTGGAATGGAATGGAACGGAATGTGTAGTGGAACGTGAAACAGATTGGAATGGAATGTGAAATGGAATGGAATGGAATATGAAAAGGAATGTGAATGGAATTAAATGGAATGTGAAATGGAATGGAATGGAATGGAATGTGGAATGGAATGTGGAATGGAGTGGAATGGAATCCGGAATGAAAGGAATGGAATGTGGAATGGACGGTGGAATGGAATGCAACGGAATGGAACGTGAAATGGAATGGAATGGAACACAATGCAATGGAATGTGGAATAGAATGGAATGGAATGTGGAATGGAATTGAATGGAATGTGGAATGCAATTAATGGAAAGTGGAATGAAATGGAATGTGGAGTGGAATGGAATTGAATATGGAATTGAATTGAATAGAAAGTGGAATGGAATTAGGAGTGGAATTTAAGGGAATGGAATGGAAACTGGAATGGAATGCAATGTGGAATGGAATGAAATGGAATTTTAAAAGGAGTGGAACGGAATGTGACGTGGAATGGAATATGGATTCGAATGGAATGGAACGTGGAATGGCATTTCGAATGGAATGGAATGGATTGTGAAATGGAAAGGAATGTGGAATGGAATGTAACGGAATGTGAATGGAATGCAAAGGAATATGGAATGGAATGGAATATGGAATCGAAAGGAATGGAACATTTAATGGAATTTGTATTGGAATGTTATGGAATAGAATGGAATTTGTAATGGAATGGAATGGAATGAGGAATGTAAAGGGAAAGAAAGTGAAATATGGAATGGCATGAAATGGAAGGAACAATGGAATGGAATCGAATGTGCAATACAAAGTGGAATGCAATGGAAAGGAAAGTGGAATGGAATGTCTAATAGAATGGAATGGAAGGTGGAATGGAATATGGAATGGAACGTGGAATAGAAAGGAAAAGAATGTGGAATGGATTGGAGTGGAATCGATGGGGAAAGGAATGGAATGGAATGTGGAATGGAATGAAATGCAATGTAGAAGGGAATGGAATGGAATGATGAATGGAATGGAACGGAATGAGGAATGGAATGGAAAGGAGTGGAATGTGGAATGGAATGGAATGGAATGTGCAAAGGAATGTGGAATGGAATGGAATGGAATGTGGAATGCAATGTGGAACGGAATGGAATCGAACGTGGAATGGAATGTGGAATGGAACGTGGAATCATATGTGGAATGGAATGTGGAATGGAAAGTGGAAAAGAATGTGGAATGAAATGTAATTGAATTTGGAAAGGAATGTGGAATGAAAGGGAATGCAAAGTGCAATGCACTGAAATGCAACAGGAAAGGAATGGAATGCAAAGGGGAATGTAATGGATGCAATGTGGAATAGAAACGAATGGAATGTGGAATGGAATGTGGAATGGAATGTAATGGAATATGGAATGGAATGTGGAATTAAATGTAATTTGGAAAGCAATGGAATTGTATGGAATTTGGAATGAAAAGTAATGGAATGTGGAATGGAATGGAATTGAAAGTAAAGGAATGGAATGGAATGGAATGGAATTTGAAATGGAATGGAATGGGAAGTGGAAAATTATGGAATAGAATGGAATGGAATGTGAAATGGAATGCAATGGAATGTGGAATGGAATGTGGAATGGAATGTGGAATGTAATGGAATGTGGAATGAAATGTGGAATGGATTGGAATGGAATGGAATGGAATGTGGAATGGAAAGGAGTGGAATGGAATGGAAAGTGGAATGGAATGTAAAGAATTGCGGAATGGAATGGAATGGAATGGAATGCACAATGAAATGGAATGGAATGTGGAATGGAATGGAATGTGGAATGGAATGTGGAACGGATTGGAATGGAATGCAATGGAATGCATAATGGATTGGAATGGAATGGAAGTTGGATTGGAATGAAATGGAAGGGAATGGAATGGAATGTGGAATGGAATGTGTATTGGAGTGGAATAGATTGTGGAATGAAATGTGGAATTGAATGGAATGGAATGTTGAATGGAATGGAATGGAGTGGAATGCGGAATATAATGGAATGGAATGTGGAATCGAATGTGGAATGGAATGGAATGGAATGTGGAATGGAATGGGGAATGCAACGTGCAAACGAATGTGGAATGGAATGTGGAATGTAAAGCGAAATTGAAATTGGAAGGGATAGTGAAATGGAATGTGTAATGGAACGTGCAATGGAATGGAATGGAAGAGGGATTGGAAATTGGAATGGTACCTGGAATAGAAGGTCGAATGGAACATAGAATGGAACATGGAATGGAAAGGAATGCATTGTGGAATGGAATGCAAAAGATGGTGGAATGGAATGGAATGGAATGGAATGTGGAATGGAATGTAATGTAATGGAATGGAATCTGGAATGGACTGGAATGGAATGTTGAATGGAATGGAGTGGAATGCATTGTGGAATGGAATGTGGAATGGAAAGCGGAATGGAATGGAATGGAATGTGGAATGTATTGCGGAATGGAGTGGAATTGAATGTGGAATGGAATGTGAAATGGAATATGGAATCAAATCAAATAGAAAGTGGAATAGAATGTGGAATGGAATGGAATGGGACGTTGAATGGAATGTTGCATGGATTGTGGAATGGAATGTGCAGTGGAATGGAATGAGGAATGGAATGGAATGTGGAATGGAATGCAATGGAATAGAATGTGAAACGGAAAAGAATGGAGTGTGGAATGCAAAGCAATGGAATGTGGAATGGAATGTGTAATGGAATTTAATGGAATGTGGAATGGAATGGGGAATGGAATGGAATGGAATGTGGAGTGGAGTGCGGAATGGAATGGAATGGAATGTGGAATGGAATGGGGAATGGAATGGAAAGGAATGTGGAATTTTTTGTGGAATTGAATGGAATGGAAATTGGAATGGAATGGAATGGAATGTGGAATGGATTGTGGAAAGGAATGGAATGCAAAGTGGCATGGAATGGAATGGAATGTGGAATGGAAAGTGCAAAGGAATGGCATGGAATATGGTATGGAATGTAATGGAACACAGAACTGAGGTTGGAGTTAATTTCGTAATGGAACGTGGAATGGAAAGTGGAAGGGAACGTGGAATGGATCGTGGAATGGAATGTGGAATGGAATGGAATGGATTTTGGAATTTAATAAGGAATGGAAAGGAATACAATGGAATGTGGAATTGAATTGAATGGAATGTGGAATGGAATATAAAGGATTGGAATGTGGAATGGAATGGAATGGAATGTGCACTTGAATTGAAAGGAATGGAAACGAAAGTGGAATTGAATGGAATGCAATGTGGAATGGAATCTGGAATGGAAAGGAACGGAATGTGGAATGGAATGGAATGGAATCGAATGTGGAATGGATTGTAATGCAATGTGGAATGGAATTTGGAATAGATTGGAATGGAATGTGGGATGGAATGTGGAATGGAATGTGGGATGGAACGTGGAATGGAATGTGGAATGAATGAAATGGAATGCGGAATGGGATGGAATTCAATGTGGAATGGAAAGGAAAGGGATGTGGAATGGAATGCAATGTGGATTGGAATGAAATGGAATATGGAAAGGAATGGATTGGAATGTGGATGGGAATGCAATGGAATGGAATGTGAAATGGAAAGGAATGGAATGCGGAATCTAATGGAATGGAATATGGAATGGAATGTGTAATGGAATTTAATGGAATGTGAAACGGAATGGGGAACAGAATGGAATGGAATGTGGAGTGGAATGGCAAATCGAATGGAATGCAACGTGGAATTTAATGTGGAATGAAATGGAAACTGGAATGGAATTGAATGGAAAGTATAAAGGAATGTGGAATGGAATGGAATGGAAAGTGGCATCGAATGGGATGGAATGTGGAATGGAATGTGCAAAGGAAAGGCATGGAATGTGGAATGGAAGGTAATGGAATGTATAATGCAACTTGGAATGAATCTTGTAATGGAACGTGGAATGAAAAATGGAATGTAACATATAATGGAACATGGAATGGAATGTGGAGTGGAATGGAATGGATTTTGGAATATAATATGGAATGGAATGGAATTCAATGGAATGTGGAATGGAAAGGAATGGAATGCCGAATGGAATGGAATGGAATGTGGAATGGAATATAACGGAATGGAATGTGGAATGTAATGTGGAATCGAATGTGGAACAGAATGGAATGGAATGTAGAATGGAATGGAATTGAATGGAATGTGAAATGGAATGGAATGGAATGTGGATTGGAATAGAATTGAATGTGCAATTGAATGGAATGGAATGAAGAATGGAATGTGGAATCGAATGGAATGGAACGTGTAATGGAATGGCATGGAAAGTGGAATGGAATGGAATGGATTAGAGTGTCTAATGGAATGGAATAGAATGGGGAATGGAACGGAATGCAATGTGGAATGGAATGCAATGGAATACAGAATGGAATTTAATGGAATATGGAATGGAATGGAAAGGAATGCGGAATGGAATGGAATAGAAAGCGGAATGGAATGGAATTGAATGGGGAATGGAATGGAATGGAAAGTGGAATGGAATGGAATGTGGAACGTAATGTTGAAAGGAACGTGGAATAGAATGGAATGTGGAATGGATTGTTTAAGGTAATGGAACAGAATGGAATGTGGAATGGAATGGATTGGAATGCCGAATGCAATGGAATGGAATGGAATGTGGAACGGAATGGAAAATAATGCAATGAGGAATGGAATGGAATGGAATGTGGAATGGAATGTTTAACGGAATGAAATGGAATGTGGAATGGAACGTGGAATGGAATGTGGAATGCAATGGAATGGAATGTGGAATGGAATGTGGAATGGAATGCAATGGAATGTGGAATGGAATGGAGCGGTATGTGGAATGGAATTTAGAATGGAATAGAATGAAATGTGGAATGGAATGGAATGGAAAGTGGTATGGAATGGAATGGAATGCCGAATGGAATGGAATGGAATGTGCAATGGAATGGAATGGAATGTGGAATGGAAAGGAATGGAATGGAATGTGGAATGGAATGGAATGTAGAATGGAATGGAATGGAAAGTGGAATGGAATGGAATTTGGAAGGGAATTTGGAATGGAATGGAATTGAAGTTGGAATGCAATGGAATGGATAGTGGAAAGGAATGGAATGGAATTGAATGGAATGGAAAGCAATGTGGAATGGATTGGAAAGTTATATGGCATGGAATGTGGAAGGCAATGGAAGAGAATGTTGTATGGAATTTGTAATACAATGGAATGGAGTGTGGAATGGAACGTGGAATGGAACGTGAAATAGAATGTGGAAAGGAACCTGGAATTGAACGTGGAATGGAACGTGGAAAGGAATCTAGAATGGAATGGAATGGTAAGTGGAATGGAATGGAATGGAATGCAACAGAATGTGATATAGAATGGACTGGAAAGTGGATTGGAATAGAATTGAATGTGGAATGGAATGGAATGGAATGTGGAATGGAATGTGCAAGGAATGGCATTATATGCGGAATGGAATGTAATGGAACACAGAATGGAACTTGGAATGAAACTTGTAATGGAACGTGGAGTGGAAAGTTTATTGGAACGTGGAATGGAACGTGAAATGGAATGTGGAGTTGAATGGAATGGATTTTGGAATTTAATATGGAATGGAATGGAATGCAATGGAATGTGGAATGGAATGGAATGGAATGTGGAATGGAACATAATGTAATGGAATCTGGAATGGAATGTGGAATGGAATGTGGGATGGAATGGAATGGAATGGAATGTTTACTTGAATGGAATGGAATGGAAACGAATGTGTAAGTGAATGGAATGGAAAGTGCAATGGATTGGAATGGAATGGAATGTGGAATGGAATGGAATGGAATGGAATGCAATCTGGAATGGAATTGAATGGTGTGTGGAATGGAATGGAATGGAATGCAATCTGGAATGGAATGGAATGGAGTTCAATGTGGAATGGAATTGAATGAAATGGAATGACGAATGGAATGGAATGGAATAGAATGGAATGTGGAATGGAAGGGAATCGAATGTGGAATGGAATATCATGCAGTGTGGAATGGAATGGAATGGAATTTGGCATGGACTGCAATGAAATGTAAAGGGAATGGAAAGGAATGGAATGTGGAATGGAATGCAATGGAATGTGGAATGGAATGGAATTTGTAATGGAGTGGAATCGAAAGTGGAATTGAATGGAATGGAAGGGAATGTGGAATGGAATGGAATTGAATGGAATGGAATGTGGAATAGAATGGAATGTAATGGGAATGCGATTGAATGGAATGTGGGATGGAAGGGAATGGACTGGGGAAGGGAATGGAATGGAATGTAGAATGCAATGGAATGGAATGGGGAGTGGAATAGAATGGAATGTTAATTGGAATGCAATGGAATGTTGAATGGAATGGAATGTGGAATGGAATGCAATGGAATGGGGATTGGAATGTGGAATGGAATGGAAGGGAATGTGGAATGGCATTGGATTGGAATGGAATGGAATGTTGAGTGGAATGCAGAATGGAATGGAATGGAATGAGGAATGGAATTGAATGGAATCTGGAATGGATTTGAATGGAATGTGTAATGGAATGGATTGGAATGTGGAATGGAATTGGATTGGAATGGAATGGAATGTTGAGTGGAATGCAGAATGGAATGGAATGTAATGTGGAATGGAATTGAATGGAATCTGGAATGGATTTGAATGGAATGTGTAATGGAATGGATTGGAATGTGGAATGCAATGGAATGGAATGTAGAATTGAATGGAATGTAATGGAATGAGGTATGGAATGGAATGGAATGTGGAATGGACAGTGCAAAGGAATGGAATGTGGAACGGAATGGAATGGAATGTGGAAAGGAAAGGATTGGATTGTGGAATGGAATGGAATGGAATCGAATGTGAAATGGAAAGGAATCGAATGGGGAATGCAATGGAATGTAACGTGGAATGGAATGGGGAACGGAATGGAATGGAATGTGGAGTGGAATGCAGAATGGTATGCAATGGAATGTGGAATGGAATGCGGAATGGAAAGGCATGGAATGTGGAATGGATTGTGGATTGGAATGGAATGGAATGTGGAATGGTATTTGGAATGAAATTCAAAGGAGAGTGGAATGGAAAGCAGAGGAATATGGAAGGGAATGTGGAATGAATTTTAATGGAAAGGGGAATGGAATGGAATGGAATGTGGAATGGAATGGAATGGAATGTGGAATGGAATGGAATGGAAAGGAGTGTGGAATGGAATAGAATATAATGTTGAAAGGAATATGGAATGAAATGGAATGGAATGTGGAATTGAATGTGTAATGGAAAGGAATGCAATGTGGAATGGAATCTGGAATGAAATGGAATGGAAAGTGGAAGGGAATGGAATGTCATATGGAATGGAATGTGGAATGACATGGAATGGAAAGAGGAATGGAATGAAATGGAATGTCGAATGGAACGTGGAGTGGAATGGAATGAAATGTGCAATGGAACGTGGAATGGAAAGTGGAGTGGAAAGTGGAATGGAATGGAATGTGGATTGGATTTTGTAAAGTATTGGAATGGAATGCAATGTCTAATGGAATAGATTGGAATTTGGAATGGAATGGAATGGAAAGGCAAATGGATTGGAATGCATGGTAATATCGAACCGAATGGAAAGGAAAGAATTGTGGAATGGAATGGAATATAATGTGGAATGGAATGCCGAGTGAAATGGAATGCAATGTGGAATGTAACAGGATGCAATGGAATGCGGAATAGAATAGAATTGAGTGTGGAATGGAAAGGAATGGAATGGAAGGTGGAATGGTGTGGGATGGAATGTGGAATGGAATGGAATGGAATACCGATTGAAATGGAATGGAATGTGTATTGGAATGGAATGGAATGCAGAATGAAATGAAAAGGAATGTGGAATGGAAGGGGAATGGAATGGAATGGAATGTGGAGTGGAATGAAATGGAATGTGGATATGAATTGAATGGAATGTGGAATGCAAAGTGGAATGGAATTGAATACAATGTGAAGAGGTGTGCAATTTAATGTGGAATGGAATGTGGAATGGAATGGAATTTAATGTGGAATGTAATGGAATAGAACGTAGAATGGAAAATGGAATGGAAAGTGGAATGAAACGTGGAATGGAACATTGAGTGCAACGTGGAATGGAATGTGGAATGGAATGGAATGGATTTTGGAATGAAATGGAATGGAATGGAATGGAATGTGGAATGGAATGGAATGGAATGGAATGGAATGGAATGGAATGTGGAATGGAATGGAATGATATGTGGAATGGAATATAACGGTATGGAATGAGGAATGGATAGTTGAATGCAATAGAATGGAATGTTGAATGGAATGTGGAAAAGAAAGTGGAATGGAATGTAGAATGCAATGTGGAATGGAATATAATGGAATGTGGAATGGAATGGCATATAATGTGGATTGGAATGTGGAATGCAATGGAATGGAATGTGGAATGAAATGTAATGTAATGTGGAATGGAATGGAATGGAATGAAGTATGGACTGGAATGGAATATAATGTGGATTGGAATGTGGAATGGAACGGAATGGAATGTGGAATGAAATGGGGAATGGAATGTGGACTGGAATGGAATGGAATGTGGAATGGAATGGAATGGAATGGGGATTGGAATGGATTCCAAAGTGGAATGGAATGGAATGCAATGCGGAATAGAATGTGGACTGCAACGGAATGGAATGTGGAGTGGAATGTGGAACAGAATGTAATGGAATGTGGAATGGATAGTAATGCAACGTAGAAAGGAAAGGAATGGAATGTGGAACTGAATGGAATGGAATGTGGAATGGAAAGATGAATGGAATGGAATGTGGAATGAAACGTGGAATGGAACGCGGAAGGGAATGTGTAAAGGAACGTTGAAAGGAATGGAATGTGGAATGGAATATGCAATGGCATGGAATGGAGTGCAATGTGGAATGGAATGGAATGGAATGTGGAATAGAATGCAATGGAATGTGGAATGGAATGGAATGGAAAGTGGAATGGAATTGAATGGAAAGCGGAATGGAATGTGGAATGGAATGGAAAGGAATGTGGATAGAAATGTGCAATGTTATGGAATGGAATAGGGAATGGAACGTGGAATGTAATGGAATGGAATGTGGAATGGAATGGAATGGAATGTGGACAGAAATGTGTAATGCAATGGAGTGGAATAGGGAATGGAACGTAGAATGGAATGGAATGAAATGTTGCATGGATGGTCGAATGGAATGGATTGGAATGTGGAATGGAATGGATTGGAATGTGGAATGGAATGGAATGGAATGTGTAATGGAATGCAATGGAATGTGTCATGGAGTGGAACACAATGGGGAATGCAATGGAATGGAATGTGGTATGGAAGGGAAATGCATGGAATGGAATGGAAAGTGGAATGGAATGTGGAATGGAATGGAATGTAATGTGGAATCGAATGTTGAATGGAAGAGAATGGAATGTGGAATGGAATGGAATGTGCAATGGAATGGAATGGAATGTGGAATGGAATGGGGAAAGGAATGGAATTGAAAGTGGAATGCAATGGAATGGAATGTGGAATGGAATGGAATGGAATGGAATGTGGAATGCAACGGAATTGAATGGAATAGAATGTGGAATGGAATGGAATGGAATGGAATGGAATGGAATGTGGAATGGAATGTGGAATGGAATGGAATGTAATTGGATGTGCATTGGAATGTGGAATGGAATGGAATGGTACGCCGAATGAAATGGAATGGAAAGTGGAATGGAATGGAATGGAATGGAATGTGAAATGGAAAAGAATGTTACGTGGAATGGAATGTAATGGAATGGAATGTGGAAAAGAATGTAATGGAATGTGGAATGGAAACGAATGGAATGCCGAATGAAGTGTAATCGTATGTGGAATTGAATCGAAGGAATGCCGAATGAAGTGTAATGGTCTGTGTAATGGAATGAAAGGGAATGGGGAATGGAATGGAATGGAATGTGGAGTGGAATGGAATGGAATGTGGAATGTAATGGAATGTACTGTGTAATGGAAAGTGCAATGGAATAAAATGGAATGGAATACAAAGTGGAATGAATGTTATTGAATGTGGGATGGAATGGAATGGAATTTGGAATGGAATGGAATGCAATGTGAAATGCATTGGAGTGGAATGGAATGTGGAATGGAATGTAATGGAAAGTGAAATGGAATGTGGAAAGGAATGGAATGGAAAGGGGGTTGGAAAGTGCAATGGAATGGAAGGGAAGGTGGGATGGAACGTGGAATGGAACGTGGAATGGAATGTGCGATGGAAACTGGAAAGGAACGTGGAATGGAATGTGGAAAGGAACGTGGAATGGAAGGTGGAATAGAACATGGAATGGAACGTGCGATGGAATGTGGAAAGTAAAGTGGAATGGAATGGAATGGAATCTGGAATGAAATGTGGAATGGAATGGAATGTAATGGAATGTTGAATGCAATGTGGAATGGAAGGGAATGGAATGTGGAATGCGATGGAATGGAATGTGGAATGGAATGGAATGGAATGTGGAATGGAATGCGGAAATAAATGTGGAATAGAACGTGGAATAGAACGTGGAATGCAATGTAACTGAGTGGGGAATGGAAGTTGGAATGGAACGTGGAATGGAATGGAATGGAATATGGAATGTAATGGAATGGAATGGAATGTGGAATGGAATGGAATGGAATGGAATGTGGAATGGAATGGAATGGAATGGAATTTCAAATGGAATGGAATGGAATGTGGAATGCAATGGAATGGAATGTGGAATGGAATGTGGGATGGAATGAGTAATGGAATGAGTAGTGGAAGGTGGAATGAAATGGAGTGGATTGTGGAATGGAATGGAATGGAACGTGTGATGAAACGTGGAAAAGAACGTGGAATGGGATGTGGAATGGTATGTGGAAAGGAAAGTGAAATGGAAAGTAGAAAAGGACGTCAAATGGAACATGGAATGGAAAGTGGAATGGAATGTGGAATAGAATGTCGAATGGAATAGAATAGAATGTGGAGTGTAATGGAATCAAAAGTGGAATGGAATGTGGGATAGAATGGAATGTAATGGTGAATAGAATGTGGAATGGAATGGAATCGAATGAGGAATCGAATGGAATGTAATGTGGAATGTAATGGAATGGAATCGAATGTGGAATGGGACTTGGAATGGAACATGGAATGGAACGTGGAAAGGAACTTGGAATGGAAAGGAATGGAATGTGGAATGGAACGTGGAACGGAACGTGGAACAGAAAGTGGAATGTAACGTTGAAAGGAACGTGGAAAGTAATGGAATACAATGTGGAATGGAATGGAATGGAATGTGGAATGGAATGGAATGGAATGTGGAATGGAATGGAATGGAATGTGGAAAGGAATGTGGATTGAAATGGAATGCTATGTAGAATGGAATGGAATGGAATGGAGTGGAATGTGGAATGGAATGTGCAATGGAATGGAATGGAATTTGTAATGGCATGTGGAATGGAAGGGAATGGAATGTGGAATGGAATGTGGAATGCAATGGAATGGTATGAGGAATGGAATGTGGAAAGGAATGGAATGGAATTGGGAAACGAATGTGGAAGGGAATGAAATGGAATGTTCAATGGAATTGAATGCAATCTGGAATGGAATGAAAAGGAATGTGGAATGTAAAGTGGAATAGAATTTAAAGGAATTTCGAATTGAATGTGTAACGGAATAGCAAGCAATGTGCAATGGAATGGAATGGAATGTGGAATTTAATGGAATGGTATGTGGAATGGAATTTAATGGAATGTGAGATGGTATGTGGAATGGAATGGCATGGCATGTGGAATGGAATGGAATTCAATGTGGAATTGAATGTTGAAGGGAATTCAATGGATTGTGGAATGGAATGCAATATAGCGTGGAATGGAATGGAATGGAAGTAGAATGGAACGTGGAATACAATGGAACGGAATATGGAATGGAACGTGGATGGGAACGAAATGGAATGTGGAATGGAACGTGCAATGGTATGGAATAGAAAGTGGAATGGGACGTGGAATGGAATGTGGAATGGAACATGGAATTAAATGGAACGCAACGTGGAATGTAACGTGGAATGGAATGTAGAATGGAATGTGCAAATGAAGAGAATGGAATTTGGAGTGGAATGTGGAATGGAATGGAATGGATTGTGGAATTGAATGTGGAATGGAATGGAATGGAATTTATAATGGAATGAGTAATGGAACGTGCAATTGAAAGTGGAATGGAACTTGGAACGGAACATGGAATGGATTGTGGAATCGAATGTGGAATGGAATTTGTAATGTACGGGAACGGAAAGTGGAATGGAATGGAACGGAATGTGGAATGCAATGTGAAATCGAATAGAATCGAATGTGGAACCTAAAGTGGAATGGAATGGAATGGAATGCGGAATGGAACATGGAATGGAATGGAATGTGGAATGGAACGTAGAATGGAATGGAATGGAACTTGGAATGGAATGTGGAATGAAACGTGGAGTGGAAAGTGGAATGGAACGTGGAATGGAATGTGGAATGGAAGGTGGAATGGAATGTGTAATGGAATGTGGAATGGAAGGGATTTGAATGTGGAATGCAATGTGGAATGGAATGCAAAGCTACGTGGAATTGAATGTGGAATGCAGTGCTATGGAATGCGGAATGGAATGAGTAATGGAATGAGGAATTGAACGAGGAATGGAATGTGGAATGCAATGTGGAATGAAACGTAGAAGGGAACGTGGAATGGAATGTGGAATGGAATGGAATGGAAAGTGGAATGGTATGTAATGGAATGGAACGGAATGTGTAATTGAATGGAATGGAATGTGGATATTAATGGTAAGGAATGTAGAATTGAATGGAATGGAATGTGGAGTCGATAGTGTAATGTAAAGTAATGTAAAGGAATGGAATGTGTAAAGGAATAAAATGGAATGCGGAATGGAATGAAATGGAATCGAATGTGGAATGGAATGGAACGGAATGTGTAACGGAATGTGGAAAGGAAAGTGTAATGGAATGTGTTATGGAATGGAGTGGAATGTGGAATGGAATTTGGAATGGAATGGAGTGGAATGTGAAATGGAATGGAATGGTATGTGTAATGGAATGGAATGGAATGGAATGGAAATTGAAATTGAATGTGGAATGGAATGGAAAGGAATATTGAATGGAACGGAGTGGAAAGTGGAATGGAATGGAATGGAATGTGGAATGGAATGGAATGGAATGTGGAACGGAATTTATATTGGCATGGAATGGAATGTGGATTGGAATCTGGAATGGAATGGAATAGAATGTGGAATGGAACGTGCAATGGTACGTGGAATGGAACCTGGAAATAACTTGGAATGGAAGGTGAAATGAAACGTGGAATAGAATTTGGAATGGAATGTGGAATGGAATGTGGAATGGAAGAGAATGGAATGTGGAATGGAAGAGAACGGAATGTATAATGGCATGGAATGGAATGTGGCATTAAATGGAATGGAGTTTGGAATGGAATGTGGAATGGAAGTTGGAATGGAACGTGGAATGGAATGCAATGCAATCTGGATTGGAATTGAATGGAAGTTTGAATGGAATGGAATGAAATGTGGAATGGAATGGAATGGAATGGAACGTGGAATGGAATGTGGAATGGAATGGAATGGAATGGAATTTGCAATGGAAAGTGGAATGGAATGGAATGGAACGTGGAATGGAATGTGAAATGGATCACAATGTAACTTGGGCTGGAATGTAGGATGGAAAGAGGAATGAAATGTGTAATGTGACTTGGAAATGAAAGTGGAAAGGAACGTGAAAAAGTACGTGGATTGGAAAGTGGAGTGGAATGACTAATGAAATGTGCAATGGAATGTGGAATGGAATGGAATGGAAGGTGGAATGAAATATAATGGAATGTGAAATGGAATGGAATGGAATGTGGAATGAAATGTTTAATGGAATGTAATGGAATGGTGAATAGAATGTGGAATGGAATGGAACTGAATGGAGTTTGGAATGGAACGCGGAAAGAATTGTGGAATGGAACGTGGAATGGAACGTGGAATAGAAAGTGGAATTGAATGGAATGGAAAGTGAAATGGAATGTGGAATGGAACGTGGAATGGAACGTGGAATAGAATGGAAAGGAATGTAGAATTGAATAGAGTGTAACGGAATGGTGAATGGAATGGAATGGAATGTGGAATGCAATGCAATGGAATGGGATGGAATTTGAAATGAAATGTAATGGAATGTGGAAGGTAGAGGAATGGAATGTGGAATGCAATTGAAAGGAATGTGGAATGGAATGGAATGGAGTGGAATGTGGAAAGGTATGTAATGGAATGTGGAATGGAAAGTAGAATGGAATGTTGTATGGAATGAAGTGGAATGTGGAATGGAATGTGGAATGGAATGGAGTGGAATATGGAATGGAATGGAATGGCACGTGGAATGGAATGGAATGGAATGGAATTTGAAATGAAATGGAATGGAATGTGGAATGGGATGGAATGGAATGTGGCGATGGAATGGAATTGATTGTGCAATGGAATTGAATGGAATGTGGAATGGAATGGAATGGAATGGAATGTGAAATGGAATGGTATGGAATGGAATGGGGCATGCAATGGAACAGAATGGAATGGAATTAAATGGAATGGAATGCACAATGGAATGTGGAATAGAATGGAAAGAAATGTGGAATGGAATGGAATGGAATGTGGAATGTAATGTGAAATGGAAAGGAATTAAATGTGGAATGGAATGGAATGGAATGAGGAATGCCATGTGAAATGTAATGGAAATGAATGGAATGTAATGTGGAACGGAAAGGAATGGAATGTGGACTGGAATGAGCCATGGAATGGAAAGGAATGTGAAATGGAATGGAAAGGAATGGAATGCAATGTGGAAATGAATGGTATGGAATGTGAAATGGAATGGAATGGAAGGTGGAATGGAATGGAATGGAGTGGAAAGTGGAATGGAATGGAATGGAATGTGGAATAGAATGTAGAATGGAATGTGGAATGGAATCAGGAATGGAATGGAATGGAATGTGGAAGGGAATGGAATGGAATGTTATGTGGAATACAACGTGGAATGGAATGGAATGAAATTTGGAACGGAAAGTGGAATGGATTGGACTGGAATGTGGAATGGAAGGTGGAATGGAACATGGAATGAAATATGCAAAGGAATGGAAAGGAATGCGGTATGGAAAGGAATGGAATGGAATGTGGAATGGAATGGAATGTGGAATGGAATGGAATGTGGAATGGAATGGAATGGAATGTTGAAAAGAATTGATTGGAATGGAATGGAATGTGAAATGGAATGGAATGGAATGTGGAAAGGAATTGAGTGGAATGGAATGGAATTTGAAATGGAATGGAATGGAATGTGGAATGGAATGAGGAATGGAATGCAGTGGAATGTGGAATGGAATGGAATGGAATGGATTGTGGAATGCTATGTGGAATGGAATGGAATGGAATGTGGAATGGAATGTGGAATGGAGCACGGTAGGGAATGGAATGGAATGTGGAATGGAACGTGGAATGAAACGAGGAATGAACGTGGAATGGAATGGAATTGAACGGGGTATGGAACTTGGAATGGAACATGGAATGGAACGTGGAATGGAATGTGCAATGGAATCTGGAATGGAAAGTGGAATGGAATGGAATGGACTGTAGGATGTAACGTGGAATTGAATGGAATGAAACGGAATAGAATGTGGAATGGAAATAGGAATGGAATGTAGAATGGAATGGAATGGAATGGATCGTGGAATGGAATGTGGAATGAAACGTGGAATGGAAAGGAATGGAATGTGGAATGGAATGGAATGGAATGTGGAATGAAATGTGGAATGGAATGGAATGTGGAATAGAATGTGAAACAGAATGGAAAGGAATCAGGAATGGAATGGAATGGTATGGAATTGGGAACGGAATGGAATGGAATGCGGAATGGAATGTGGAATGGAATGGAATGGAATGGAATGTGGAAAGGAAGGGAATGGAAAGTGGAAGAGAATGTGGAATGGAAAATGGAAGAGAGTGTGGAATGGAAGGTGGAATGGAATGGAATGCTATGGAATGAGGAATCGAATGGAATGGAACATGGAATGGAATGCAATGAAATGGAACATGGAATGGAATGGAATGGAATGGAATATAGAATGGAATAGAATGGAATGGAATGGAATGGAATGAGGAATTGAATGGAATGGGAAGTGGAATTGAATGGAATGGAATGTTGAATGGAAGGGAATATAATGGAATGGAAGGTGGAACGGAATGTGAAATGGAAAGTGGAATGGAACGTGGAATGGAATGAAATGGAACGTGGAAAGCAATGGAAAGGAAGGTGAAATGGAATGTGAAATGAAATGTGGAAAGGAACGTGGAATGGAATGAAATGGAAAGTGGAATGGAATGGAATGAAACGCGAAATGGAATGGAATGGAACGTCAAATGGAATGTGGAATGGAATTTGGAATGCAACGTAGAATGGAATAGAATGGAATGGAACGTGGATAGCAAAGTGGAATGGAACATCCAAAGTTAATAGGAATGGAACGGGGAATGGAATGGAATGCAACGTGGAATGCAATGTGGAATGAAAAGTGGAATGTAATGGAATGGAATGAGTAATGTAATGGAAAGGAAAATGGCATGGAATTTGGAATGGAATGTGGAATGGAATGGAATGGAATGTGGAAGGGAACGTGGAATGGAATGTGGAATGGAACGTGGAATGCAATGTTGAATTTAACGTGGAATGGAATGTGGAATAAAGTGGGGAATGGAAACGAATGGAATGTGGAATGCAATGTGTAATGGAATGTGATGGAATGTGGAATAGAATGTGGAAAGAATGGAATGGAATGTAGAATAAAATGGAATGTGCAAAGGAATGTGGAATGGAATGGAATGGAATGTGGAAAGGATTGGAATGTGGAATGGAAAGTAGAATGGAACAAAATGGAATATGGAATGGAATGAGGAATGGAATGATGAATGGAATGTGGAATGGAATATGGAATGTGATGTGGAATGGAAAGTGAAATAGAATGGAATGGAAAGTGGAATGGAATGTGGAACTGAATGGAATGGAAAGTGAAATGGATCGTGGAATGCAACGTGGAATGTGGAATGGAATGGAATGGAATGAGGAATGGAATTGAATGGAAAGTGGAATGGAATGTGGAATGGAACGGAATGTTTAATGGAATGTGGGACGGAATGTGGAACGGAATGGAATGGAGCGTGGAATGCAACGTTTAAAGGAACCTCTAATGGAACGTAGAATGAAACGTGGAATGGAATGGAATGGAACGTGGAAGGGAATGTGGAATGGAATGTGAAACGGAATGCTGTATGGGATGTGGAATGGAATGGAATGGAATGTGGAATTTAATGTTGAATGTAATGGAATGGAAGGTGAAAGGGAATGTGGAATGCAATGTGGAATGCAATGTTGAATGGAATGGAATGGAATGTGGAATTGAATGTGGAATGGAATTGAATGGAAAGTGGAATGGAATGTGGAACGGAATGTAATGGAATGCAATGGAAAGCGGAATGGAATGTGCAATGGAATGTAATGGAATGTTGAATGGAATGTGGAATGGAATGTGGAATGAAATGTGGAATGGAATGTGGAATGGAATGGAATGGAATTTGGAATGCAATGTGGAATGGAATGTGGATAGGAATGGAATGGAATGTGGAATGTAATGCGGAATGGAATGGAAGGGAATGTGGACTGGAATGTGGAATAGAATGTGGAATGGACTGTGGAATGGAATGTGGAACGGCATGTGGATTAGAATGGAATGCAATGTAGAATGGAATGTGCAATGGAACGTGTTATGGAAGTGAATGGAATGTGGAATGGAATGTGGAGTGACATGTGGAATAGAATGGAAAGGAATGTAGATTGGAATGTGCAATGGAACGTGTTATGGAACGGAATGGAAGGTGGAATGGAATGTTGAATGGAATGCGGAATGGATCGATGAATGGAATGGAATGGAATGTAAAGGAGCGTGGAATGCAATGTTGAAAGGAATGTGGAATGGAACGTTGAATGGAATGGAATGTAATGAGCAATGGAATGTTGAATGAAATGTGTAATGGAATGTGGAATGGAATGGAATGGAATGGAATGTGTAATGCAATGTGGAAGGAATGTGGAATAGAATGGAATGGAATGTGGAATGGAATGTGAAATGGAATATGGAATAGAATGTAATTGAATGCGGAATGGAATCTGAAATGGAAAGTGTAATGGAATGTGGAATGGAACATATTGGAAAGTGTAATGGAATGTGAAATGGAATGTGGAATAGACAGGAATGGAATGTGGAATAGAATGTGAAATGGAATATGGAATGGAAACTAATGGAATGTGTAATGGAATGTGTAATGGAATGTGAAATGGAATGTGTAATGGAATCTGACATGGAAAGTGTTGGAATGTGGAATGGAATGTGGATTTGAATGCAGAATGGAAAGTGTAATGGAATGCAATCGAATGTGAAATGGAATGTGGAATGGAATGGAATGGAAAGTGGAATGGAACATAGAATGAAATGTGAAATGGAACGTGGAATGGAAAGCAGAATGGAATGTGGAATGGAATCGGGAAAGGAACGTTAAATGGAATGGAATGGAACGTGGAATGCAACATGGAATGGAAGGGAATGGAACATGTATTGGGATGTGGAACGGATCATGGAATGGAAAGTGGAATGGAATTCAATGGAACGTGGATTGGAATGTGGAAAGGAATGTGGATTAGAAAGTGGAATGGAATGGGGAATGGAATGCATAATGGAAAGGAATGCAAAGTGGAATTGAATGGAATGTGGAATGGAATGGATTGGAATGTTGAATGGAATGAAATGGAATGTGGAATCTAATGGAATGTAATTTGGCATGGAATGTGAAATGGAATGGAATGTAGTGTGAAATGGAATGTGGAATGGAAAGGAATGGAATGGAATGTGGAATGGAATGGAATGGAAAGTGGAATGAAATGGGATGCAATAGTATCGAAGGGGTAATTGAATGGAATGGAATGGAATGTGGAATAGAATGTGGAAGGGAACGTAGAATGGAACTTCGAATGGAAAGTGGAATGGAATATGGAATGGAAAGTGGAATGGAATGTGGAATTGAACGTGGAATGGCGTGTGGAATGGAATGTGGAATAGAATCTGGAATGGAACTGAGTGGAATATAAAGGAATGGGGAATGGAACTGAATCCAAATGAATGGAATTCGGAATGGAATGGAATGGAATGTAATTGAACGGAATTTCGAATGGAATGGAATGGAATGGAAAGGAATGTGGAAGGGAATGGAATCTGGAATGGAATGGAATGCAATGTGGAATGGAATGGAATGGAATGTGGAATGGAGTGGAATGGAATGTGGAATGGAAAGTGGAAAAGAATGGGGAATGGAAAGTGCAATGGAGTGTAAAGGAATATGGAATGGAATTGAATGCAATGGAATATGGAACGCAATGGAATCAAATGTGGAATGGAATGGAATGCAACTTGGAATGGAATTGAATGCAATTTGGAATGGAATTTGGAATTGAATGGAAAGGAATGGAATGGAATGTGGAATGGAATGGAATGTGGAATGCAATGGAATGCAAAACGGAAAGGAATGAGAGGGAATGGAATGTGCAATGGAAAGGAATGAAATGGAATGTTGAATGGAATGGAATGGAAAGTGGAATGCAATGGAATGGAATGTTGAATGGAATGGAAGGGAAGGGAATGAGGATGGAATGCAATGGAATGTGGAATGCAATGGAATGCAATACGGAAAGGAATGGGAGGGAATGGAATGTGGAATGGAATGGAATGAAATTGAATGTTGAATGGAATGGAATGGAAAGTGGAATGGAATGGAATGTGGAATGGAATGGAATGGAATGTGGAATGGAATGTGGAAAAGAATGTGGAATGGAAAGTTCAATGGAGTGAATTGGAAAATGGAATGGAATTGAATGGAATGGAATATGGAATGGAATGGAATATGGAATGGAATGCAATGAAATGTGGAATGGAATGGAATGGAATATGGAATGCAATTGAATGTATTGTGGAATGAAATTTGGAATTGAATGGAAAGCAATGGAATGGAATGTGGAACGGAATGCAATCTGGAATGCAATGGAATGCAATGGAATGCAATACGGAATGGAATGGAAGGGAATGGAATGCGGAATGCAATGGAATGTAATGGAACGTTGAATGGAATGTAATGGAATTTGGATGGAATGGGATGGAATATTGAATGGAATGGAATGCAATTGAATGTGGAATGCAAATGAATGCAATGTTCAATGGAATGGAATGGAAAGCATTGAGGAATGGAAGGGAATGTAATGTGGAATGGAATGTAATGGACTGGAATGGAATTTGGAATGGAAAAGAATGGAATGGAATTTGGAATGTAATGCAATGGAATATGGAATGGAATGGAATGGAATGGAATGTGGTATGTAATGGAATTGAATGTGGAATGGAATGGAATGGAATGTGGAATGGAATCGATTGGAATGTGGAATGGAATGGACGGGAATGTAATGTGGAATTGAATGGAATGTGGAATGGAATGGAACGGAATGGAATGTGGAATGGAATAGAATTGAATGTGGAAAGGAATGGAATGGAATGTGGAATGGAACGGAATGGAATGTGGAGTGGATTGGAACGGAATGGAATGAGGAATGGAATACAAATGAATGTGGAAAGGAATGAAATGGAATGTGGAATGGAACGGAATGGATTGTGGAATGCAATGGAAATGTATGGAATGGAATGGAATGTGGATTGGAATGGAATTTAATGTGGAATGGAATAGAATGGTATATGCAATGGAATGTGGAATGGAATGGAATGGAATGGAATGTGGAATGGAATGGAATAGGATATGGAATGGAATGGAAGAGAATGGAATGTGGGAAGGAATTGAATGTTTAATGCAATGGAATGGAATGTGGAATGGAAAGGAACGGTATATGGAATGGAATTAAACGGAATGTGGAATGGAAAGTGCAATGGAATGTAAAGGGATGGAATGAAACGTGGAATGTAATGGAACGGAATGCAATGTGGAATGAAATGGAATGAAATCCAACGTGGAAAGGAAAGGAATTAAGTGGAATGTGGAACGGAATGGAATGGAGTGTGGAATGGAAAGGAATGGAATGTGTAATGGAAAGGAATGGAATGTGGAATGGAAAGTGCAATGGAAATGGATGGGATGGGATGAAGTGTGGAATGTAAAGGAAGGGAATGCAATGTGGAATGGAATGGAATGAAATGCAATGTGGAATGGAATGGAATGTGCAATGGAATGTAATGGAATGTGGAGTTGAATGGAATGGAATGTGGAGTGGAATGAATTTTTTGTGGAGTGGAAAGTGGAATGGAATGGAATGAAATATGGAACGGAATGGAGTGGAAAGTGGAATGGAATGGAATGAAATATGGTACGGAATGGAAAGGAATGTGGAATGGAATGGACTGGAATTTCGGAAGGAATGGAATGTAAAGGAATGTGGAATGGAATGGAATGGATTGGAATAGAATGGAATGGAATGGAATGTGGAATGGAATGGAATGGAATGGCATGTGGAATGGAAGCGAATTTAATGTGGAACAGAAAGGAATGGAATGTGGAATGGAATGGAATGGAATGTGGAATGGAATTTGTATTATAATGGAAAGGAACGGAAGGGAATGTGGAATAGAATGGAATGTGGAATCGAATGGAATGTGAAATGGAATGGAATAGAATGCGGAATGGAATGAAATGGAATGCAGAAAGGAAAGTAATGTAAAGTGGATTGGCATACAATGCTATGGAATGTGGAAAGGAATGGAATGGAATGGAGTGGATTGTGGAATGGAATGGAAAGGAAATTGGAATGGAATGGAATGGAATTTGGAATGGAATGAAATGGAATGTGGAATGGATTGGAATGGAATGTGGAATGGAATGGAATGGAATGGAATGAGGAACGGAATGGAATGAAATGTGGAATGCAACGGAAGGGAATGGAACATGGAATGGAATGGAATGGAATGTGGAACTTAACGGAATGGAAAGTGGAAAGGAATGAGTCATGCAATGGAATGGAATGTGGAATGCAATGGAATGGAATGTGGAATAGAATGTGGAATGGAATGTGGAAAGGAATGGAATGGAGTGTGGAATGGAATGCGGAATGAAATGTGGAATGGAAAAGAATGTAATGTGGAATAGAAGGTGGAGCGGAAAGTGTAATGGAATGGAACGGAATGTGGAATGGAATGTGGAATGGAATGTGGAATGGAATGTGGAATGGAATGGAATTTGGAATGGAATGGAATGCGGAATGGAATGAAATGGAATGTGGAATGGAAAGGAATGGAATGGAATGTGTAATGGAATGGAATGGAATGTGCAATGGAATGTGGAATGGAATAGAATGGAATGTGGAATGGAATGAGGAACGGAAGGGATCGTGGAAAGGAATGTGTAATGGAATGGAATGGAAAGTGGAATGGAATATGGAATGGAATGTGGACTTAAAAGGAATGGATTTTTGAATGGAATGTGGAATGGAATGGATATGAATATGGAATGGAATGTGGAATGGAATGGAATGGAATCCAAAGTGGAATGGAATGGGATGGAATGGAATGTGGAATGGAATCGAATGGAATGTAGAATGGAATGGAATGCAATGCAATGTGGAAAGGAATGGAATGGAATGCAACGTGGAATTGAATGGAATTGAATGTGGAATGGAATGGAAAGTAATTTAAAGGAATATGGAATGGAATGGGATGGAATATGGAATGGAATGGAATCGAATGTAATGTGGAATGGAATGGAATCGAATGTGGAATGGAATGGAATGGAAATTGGAATTTAATGGAACAGAATGCAGTGTGGAATGTAATACATTGAAACGTGGAATGGAATGGAATTCAATGTGGCTTGGAATGGAATGGAATGCGGAATGGAATGGAATGGAATATAAAGGAATGTGGAATGGAATGGAATACAATATGGAATGGAATGGAATCGAAAGTATTGTGGAATGCAATGGAATTGAATGAGGCACGGAACGGACTGGAAAGTTGAATGGAATGAAAGTGAATGCAATGTGGAATGGAATGGAGTGCAATGTGGAATGGAATTGAATTCAATGTGTAATGCAATGGAATGGAATGTGGAATGGAATGGAATTGAATGTGGAGTAGAATGGAATGGAATGTGGAAGAGAATGGAACAGAAAGTGGAGTGGAATGAGGCATGCAATGCAATGGAATGTGCAATGCAATGTGGAATGCAATGGAATGCAATGTGGAATAGAATATGGAATGGAATGTGGAAAGGAATGGAATGGAATGTGGAATGGAATGTGGAATGCAATGTGAAATGGAAAGGAATGTAATGTGGAATAGAATGTGGAGCGGAAAGTTTAATGGAATGGAATGGAATGTGGAATGGAATGTGGAATGGAATGGAATAGAATGTGGAATGTATGGGAAAGGAATGTGGAAAGGAATGTGTAATGGAATGTGGAATGGAATGTGGAATGGAATGGAATGGAATGGCATGTGGAATGGAATGGAATGGAATCTGGATTGGAAGGGAATAGAATGTTGAATGGAATGTGGAATAGAATGCAACGGAACGTGGAATGGAATGGAATGGAATGTGGAATGGAATGTGGAAGAGAATGCAATGGAACGTGGGATGGAATGGAATGGAATGTGGAATGGAATGGAATGGAATCTGGATTGGAACAGAATAGAATGTTGAATGGAATGGAATGGAATGGAATGTGCTATGGAATATGGAATGGAATGTGGAAAGGAATGTGGAATGGAAAGTGGAAAGGAATGTGGAATGGAATGGAATGAAATGTGGAAAGGAATGGGGAGTGTAATGGAAATGAAAGTGGAATAGATTGTGGAATAGAATGGAATATAATGCAATGTGGAATGGAAAGGAACGGAATGTGGAATGGAATGGCATGCAAAGTGGAATGCAATGTGGAATGGAATGGACTGGAACGTGGAGCGGAATGTGGAATGGAATGGAATGGAAAGTGGAATGGAAAATGGAATGGTATGGATTGGGATGTGGAATGGAATGTACTGGAAAGTGGAACGGAATGGAATGGAATGTGTAATGAAACGGAATGAAATGTGGAATGGAGTGAAATAGAGTGAGAAATGGAATGTGGAATGGAATGTGAAATAGAATGGAATGGAAAGGAATGTGGAATGCCGTGGAATGGAATGTGGAATGGAATGTGGAATGGAATGTGCAATGGAATGGAATGGAATGTGGAACGGAAAGGAATGGAATGTGGAATGGAATGGAACGGAATGAGGAATGGAATGGAATGGAATGAGGAATGGAATGGAATGGACTGTCGAATGGAATGGAACGGAATGTGCAATGGAATGTGGAAATGAATGGAAAGGAATGTGGAATGGAATAAGGAATGGAATGGATCATGGAATGGAATGAGGAATAGAATGTAATGGAATGTGTAATGGAAGGGAATGGAATGTGGAATGGAATACGGAATGGAATGTGGAATTAAATAGAACGCATAGTGGAACGGAATGTTGAATGGAATGGAAATGAATGTGGAATGGAATGTGGAATGGATTGGAATGGAATCCAATGTGGAATGGAATGGAATGGAATGGAATGTGGAATGGAATTAAATGGAATGTAGAATGGAATGAATTGGAATGGAATGCAATGCAATGTGGAAAGCAATGGAATGGAATGCAAAGTGGAAGGGAATGGATTGCAATGTGGAATGGAATGGATTGCAATGTGGAATGGAATGCAAAGGAATGTGGAATGGAATGGAATGGAAAGGAATGTGGAATGGAATGGAATATAATATGGAATGGAACGGAATGGGAAGGAATGAGGAATGGAATGGAATGGAACATGGTATGAAATGAAATTGAAAGTGCAATGGAATGGAATGGAATGGAATGAAATGTGGAATGGAATGCAATGGATTGTGGAATGGAATATGGAATGGAATGGATTGGAAAGTGAAAAGGAATAAGGAATGGAATGGAATGAAATGCGGAATCAAAAGTGGCATGGAATTGAAACGAAAGTGGAATAGAAAGTGGAATATAATGGGGTGGAATGCAATGTGGAATGGAATATAATGAAATGCGGAATGGAATCAAATGGAAGGCGGAATGGAGTGGAATGGAATGCAATGTGGAATGGAATGGAATTCTATAAAACGTGGAATGGAATGGAATGGAATGTGGATTGGAAAGAAATGGAATGTTGAATGGAATGGAAAGGAATGTTAAATGGCATGTGGAATGGAATGGAATGGAATGTGGAATGAAATGGAATGGAATGGAATGGAATGTGGAATGGAATGGATTTCAATCTGGAATGGAATGAAATGGAAAGAGGAATAGAATGTAATTGAATGCAAAGTGCCATGGAATAGAATGCAATTTTGAATGGAATGGAATGGAATGTGTAATGTAATGGAATGGAATGCAATGTGGAATCGAATAGAATGGAATGTGGAATGCGGATTGGAACGGAATGGGATGTGGAATCGAATGGAATGGAATGTGGAATAGAATGAGGAATGGAATGGAATGTAGTGGAAAGTTATGTGGAATAGAATGGAATATAATGTGGAATGGAAACGAATGGAATGTGGAGTTGAATGGAATGGAATACGGAAACGAATGGAATGGAGTGGAATATGGAATTGAATGGAATTGAATATGGAATGGAATGGAATGAAATGTGAAATGGAATATAACGGAATGTGGAATGGAATTTTGATTTGAAAGGAAGGGAATGGAATGAAATGTGGATTGGAATGGAATGCAAGGTTGAATTGAATGGAATGGAATGTGGAATGGAATGGAACTGAGTGTGGAATGGAATGGAATGGAATGTGGAATGGAATGGAATGGAATGTGGAATGGAATGGAATGGAATGCGAAATGAAATGGAATGGAATGCAATGTGGAATGGAATGAAATGGAATGTGGAATGGAAAGGAATGGAATGTGGAATGGAATGGTATGGAATGTGGAATGGAATGGAATTGAAAGGAATGTTGAATGGAATGGAGTGGAATGTGGAATGGAATGGAATGTGGAATGGAATGTGGAATGGAATGGAATAGAATGGGGATTAGAATGGAATGGAGTGGAATGTGGAAGGGAATGTGGATTGGAATGTGGAATGGAATGTGACAAGGAAAGTAGAATGGAATGTGCAATTGAATGAAATGGAATGTGGAATGGAATGGAATGGAACATAGAATGGAATGGAATGGCACGTGGAATGGAAGGTGGAAAGGAACGTGGAAAGAAATGTGCTTTGGAATGTGGAATGGAACTAGGAATGGAATGGAATGGAATGTTGAATGGATCGTGGACTGTAATGGTATGGAACGTGTAATGGAATGTGGAATGGAATGTGGAATGGATCGTTGAACGGAACGTGGAATGGAATGGAATGGGATGTGGAAATGAATGTGGAATGGAATGGAATGGTATGCGGAGTGGAATATGCAATGCAATCGAATTTAATGTGATTATGAATGGAGTGGCATGTGGAATGGAATGGAATGGAACGTGGAATGGAATGGAATGGAACATGGAATGGAATGTGGAAAGGAACTTGGAAAGGAATCTGGAATGGACTGCAAAGGAATGTGGAATGGAATGGAATCTGGAATGGAATGTGTTATGGAATGGAAAGGAATGTATAATGGAAGGTGAAATGGAATGTTGAATGCAATGGAATGGAATGAGAAAAGGAAAGGAATGGAAAGTGGAATGGAATGGAATGGAATGAGGAATGGAATGTGCAATGGAATGTGTTATGGAATGTGGAATGGAATGGAAAGGAATGTGGAATGGAATGTGGAATGGAATATGGAATTTATTTGAATGGAAGGTGGAATGAAATGTGGAATGGAATGTTGAATTGAACGTGGAATGGAATGGCATGGAATGTGTAATGGAACACGGATAAGTATGGAATGGAACGTGGAATGGAACGTAGAATGTAATTTGGAATGGAATGTGGAATGGAAACTGCAATGGATTGTGGAATGGGACGTGGAAGGGATTGGAATGGAACGTGGAATGGAAAATGAAATGGAAAGTGGATGGGAAAGTGCAATGGAAAGGAATGGAATGTGGAGTGGATTGGAATGGAATGCGGAATGTAATGTGGAATGGAATGGAATGGAATGTGGAATGGAATGAGGAATGAAATTGAATGGAATGTGGAATGATATGGAATGGAAAGGTATGGAATGCAGAATGGAATGGAACGTGGAATGCAATGTGAAATGGAATGTGGAAAGGAATGGAATGGAATGTGGAATGGAATGTAAAATGGAATGGAATGAAAGGTGGAATGGAATGGAAAGGAAAGTGGAATGGAAGCTTTAAAGGAACGTGGACAAGAACGTGGAAAGTAACGTGCAATGGAATGGAATGGAATGTGGAATGGAATGGAATGGAATGTGGAATGGAAGGTGGAGTGGAATGGAATGGAATGTGGAATAGATTGGAATGGAATGTTTAATGGAATGTGGAACGGATTGTGGAATGGAACATGAAATGGAATGGAATTCAATGTGGAATTGAACGTGTAAGGGAAAGCAGTCGTGTAATGCAACGGGGAATGAAACGTGCAATGGAATGGAATGGAACGTGGAATGGAATGTGGAATGGAATGTGGAAATGGATGGAATGGAATGTGGAATGCAATAGAAAGGAATGGGGAATGGAATGGAATGAAATGCGGAATGGAATATGGAACGGAATGTGGAATGTAATGTGGAATGGAATGTGGAATGGAATGTGGAATGCAAAGTGGAATGGAACGTGGAAAGGAATTGAATGGAATGTGGAATGGATTGGAATGGAACGTGGAATGGAATGTGGAATCGAATGGAAAGGAATGTTGAATTGAATGTGGAATGGAATGGAATGGAATGGAATGCAATTTGGAATGGAATGTGAAATGCAATGTGGAATGTAATGTGGAAAGGAATGTGGAATGTAATGTGGAATGCAATGTGAAATTGAATGTGGAACGGAATGTGGATTGGAATGGAACGGAATGGAATGTGGAATGAAAAGTGGAATGGAATGGAATGGAATGTTGAATGGAATGTGGTATGGAATGGAATGGAATGTGCAATGGAATGGAATGGAAGGTGGAATGGAATGGGGAATGGAATGTTGAAATGAAAGTGGAATGGAAAGGAATGTAAAGCGGAATGGACCATGTAATGATATTGAATGAATCTTCGAATAGAACATTGAATGCAATGTGGAATGGAATGTGGAATGGAAACGAATGAAATGTGAAATGGAATTTTATGGAATGTGGAATGGAATGTGGAATGGAAAGTGGAATGGAATGGAACAGAACGTGGAATGGAAAGTGGATTGAAAGGTGGAATGCAAAGTGGAATGAAACGTGGAATGCAACGTGGAATAGAACGTTGAATGGAATGTGCAATGGAAATCGCAATGGATCGTGGAATTGAATTTGCAATACAATCTGAAATGGAACGTGGAATAGAATGGAATGGAACTTGGAATGGAACGTGGAATGAAATGTAATGGAAGGCGGAATTGAATGTGGAATGGAAACTGGAATGGAACGGAATGGATTATGTAATGGAAAGTGGAATGCAGTGGAAAGGAACGAGAATGGAACATGGAATGGAACGAGCAATGGAACGTGGAATGGAACGTGGAATAGAATGAGGAATTGAATGGAATGGAATGTGGAATGGAAAGGAACGGAATATGGAATGGAATGTGGCATGGAATGTGGAATGGAATTTAATGCAATGTGGAATGGAATGGAATGGAACGTGGAATGGAATGGAATGGAATTTGGAATGGAATGGATTCGAAAGTGGAACAGAATGGAATGGAATGTGGAATGGAAGGGAATGGAATGTGTAATGGAATATGGAATGGAATGGAATGGAAAGGAAGGGAATGGAATGGAATGGACTGCGGAGTAGTATGGAATGGATTGTGGAATTTAATGGAATGTGGAATGGAATGTGGAATGGAATTGAATGGAATGTGGAATTGAATGGAATGGAAAATGGAATGGAATGGAATGAAATGTGGAATGGAAAGTAACGTGAAATCTAATGGAATGGAATGTGGAATGTGAAATATAATGAGGAATGGAATGTGAAATGGAATGTTGAATGGAATGTGGAATGGAATGCGGAATGGAACGAAATGGAATGTGGAATGGAATGGAATGGAATTTGCAATGGAATGGAATGGAATGCGGAATGGAAAGTGGAATGGAATGGAATGGAATGTGGAATGGAATGGAAAGGAATTGTATGGAATGTGGAATAGAATGTGGAATGGAATGGAATGGAACGTGAAAGGCAAGGTGGAATGGAATGTAGAATGGAATGGAATGGAACGTGTAATGGAACATGGAATGGAACATGTAATGAAACGTGGAATGGAAGGGAACGAAATGCGGAATGGAGTGTGGAATGGAATGTGAAATGCAATGTGGTATGCAATGTGGAATCCAATGGAATGGAATGAAGAACGGAATTTGGAATGGAATGTGGAATGGAGTGCAATGTGGAATGCAGTGGAAAGGAATGGAAAATGGAAAGAAATGGAATGGAATTTGGAAATGAATGGAATTGAATGTGGAATGGAATGGAATGTGGAATGGAAAGTGGAATGGAATGTGGAATGGAAAGTGGAATGGAATGTGAAACGGAATGTGGAAAGCAATGGAATGTGGAATGCAATGGAGTAGAATGTGGATGAAATGGAATGGAATGTGGAAAAGAATGAAATAGGAAATGGAATGTGAAATGCAATGTGAAATGGAATGTGGACTTGAAAGTGGAATGGAATGAAATTGAAAGTGAAATGGAATTCAATGGAAAGTGGAATGGAGTGGAAGGGTACCTGGCATGGAACATGGTATGTAACGTGGAATGTAATTGAATGCAATGCAGAATGCAATGGAATGGAATGTGGAATGGAAAGTAATGGATTGTGGAACGGAATGCGGAATGGAATGGAGTGAGGAATGGAATGGAATGTGGAATGGAATGGAATGGAATGGAATGGGGAATGGAATGGAATGGAATGGAATTTGGAATGGAATGGAAAGGAAAGTTGAATAGAATGGAAAGGAATGTGGAATGTAATGGAATGCAATGTGGAATGGAATGGAATGGAACGTGGAATGGAATGGAACGGAATTTGGAATGGAATGGAATGGAAACTGGAATAGAATGGAATGGAAAGTGGAATGGAAGGGAATGGAATGTGGAATGGAATGTGGAATGGAATGTGGAATGGAATGGAATGGAATGAAATGGACTGCGGAATGGTATGGATTGGAACGTGGAAAGAAATGGAATGTAATGGAATGTGGAATGGAGTGTGGAATAGAATATGGAATGGAATTGAATGGAATGTGGAACTGAATGCAATGGAAAGTGGAATGGAATGGAAAGAAATGTGGAATGGAAAAGAACGTGAAATCTAATGGAATGGAATGTGGAATGTGAAATGTAATGAGAAATGGAATGTGAAATGGAATGTGGAATGGAATGTGGAATGGAAAGTGAAATGGAATGTGAAATGGAATGTGGAATGGAATGTGGAATTGAATGAAATGGAATGTGGAATGGAAATGAATAGAATGTGCAATGAAACGGAATGGAATGCAGAATGGAATGTGGAATGGAATGGAATTGAATATGGAATGGAATGTGGAAAGGAATGGAATGGAATGTGGAATGGAACGGAAAGGAATTGTATGCAATGTGGAATGGAATGGAATGGAATGTGGAATAGAATGTGGAATGGAATAGAATGGAACGTGAAATGCAATGAGGAATGCAATGTAGAATGGAATGGAAGGGAATGTGGTATGTAATGGAATGGAACGTGGAAAGGAAAGGAGTGGAATGTGGAATGGAATGGAATGGAATGAGGAATGGAATCGATTGGAATGTGGAATGGAGTGGAATGGAATGAATTGGAATTTGGAATGGAATTGAATGGAATGGACTGAATACGAATGGAATGTGGAATGGAATGGAATGGAATGTGGAATTGAATGGAATTGAATGTGGAGAGGAATGGAACGGAACATGGAATGGCACATGGAATGGAATGTGGAATGGAATGTGAAATGCAATGTGGAATGCAATCTGGAATTGAATGGAATAGAAAGTGGAATGGAATGGAATGGAATGAAGAATGGAATGTGGAATGGAATGTGGAATGCAATGGAGTGGAAAGGAAAGTGGAAAGAATTGGAATGGAAATTGGAATTGAATGGAATTGAATGTGGAATGGAGTGGAAGGGAATGTGGAATGGAATGTGGAATGGAATGTGGAACGGAATGTGGAAAGCAATGGAATGTGGAATGCAACGAAAAGGAATGTGGATGGAACGAAATGCAGTGTGGAAAAGAATGGAATGTGAAATGGAAGGTGAAATGCAATGTGAAATAGAATGTGCAATTGAATGTGGAATGGAATTGAATGGAAAGTGGAATGGAATACAATGTAAAGTGGAATGGAGTGGAATGGTACGTGGATTTGAACATGGTATGTAAAGTGGAATATAATTGAATGGAATGTGGAATGCTTTGGAATGGAATGTGGAATGGAATGGAATGTGGATTGGAAAGGAATGGATTGCGGAATTGAATTTGGAATGGAATGGAAAGACGACTGTAATGGAATGTGGAATGGAATGTGGAATGGAAGGGAATGGAATGTAATCGAATGGAATGGGGAATGGAATGGAATGTGGAATCGAATGGTATATGGAATGGAATGGAATTGAATTGAACGTGGAATGGGTTGGAGTGGAATATTGAATGGAATGTGGAATGGAATGTAGAATGGAATGTGGAATGAAAGATGGAATGGAAGGTTGAATGGAACGTGGAATGGAATGTAGAATGAATTGTGGCACAGAATGTGGAATGGAATGGAATGGAAGGTGGAATGGAATGAGATGAAAGGCGGAATGGAAGGGAATGGATCGTGGAATGGAATATGGAATGCAATGGAGTGGAACGTGTAGTGGAATGTGGGATGGAATTGACTGGAATGTGAAAAGGAATTTGGAATGGAACGTGGAATAGAATGTGGAATGGAATGTGGAATGTAATTGAATGGAATGTGGAATGGAATGAAATGGAATGTCGAATAGAATGGAACGGAACGGAATGTGGAATACATTGGAATGCAAAGGAATGGAATGTGGAATGGAATGGAATTGAATGTGGAATGGAATGTGAAATTGAATGGTATGGAATGTGGAATGGAATGGAATGGAATGTGTAAAGGAATGTAACGCAATGCGGAATGGAAAGTGGAATGAAATGTGGAATGGAGTGGAATGGAATGTGGAATGATATGGACAGCAATGTGGAATAGAATGGAATGGAATGGAATGTGGAATTTAACGTGCAAAGTAAAGGAATGGAATGTGGAATGGAATGGAATGGAAAGTGGAAATGAATGTAATGGAACGTGGAATGGAATGGAACATGGAATTGAATGGAATGAAATGTGGATTGGAATGGAATGGAATGTGTAATGGAATGCCATGGAATGGATTGGAATGTGAAATGGAATGTGGAATGGAATGTGAAATGGTATGTGGAATGGAATGTGGAATGGAAAGTGGAATGGACTGAAAAAGAATGTGGAATGGAATGGAATGGATCTTGGAATGGAACGGAATGAAACGTGGAATGGATCTTGGAATGGAACCTGGAATGGAATGTGGAGTGGAATGGAAAGGAATGCGGGATGGAATGTTGAGTGGAATACGGAATGGAATGTAGAATGTAATGGAATGGATAGTGGAATGGAATGCAGAATGTAATGTGGAATGAAAAGGAATGCAATCTCGAGTGTAATGTGGAATGGAATGTGGAAGGGAACATGGAATGGAATGGAATGGAATGTGGAATGGGATGGAATGGAATGTGGAATGGAATGTGGAATAGTATGTGGAACTTAATGTGGAATGGAATCGAATGGACTGTGGAATGGACTGGATTGGAATGTGGAAGGGAATGTCGAAAGGAAAGTGGAATGGAATGCAATGGAAAGCCGAAAGAAATGGAATGGAATGTGGAAAAGAACGGAATGGAACGTGTAATAGGGTGTTGAATGGAATGTGGAATGGAACGGAATGGATTGTGGAATTGAATGTGGAATGGAGTGTGGAATGGAATGTGGAATGGAATGGAATGAATTGTGGAATGGAATGGTACGGAATGGTATTGTACGTGGAATGTCATGGAATGGAATGTGGAATGGAACGTGGAAAGAATGTGGAAGGGAAAGTGGAATGTAACGTAGAATGGAACGTGGTATGGAATGGAATGGAACTTTGAATTGATTGTTGAGTTGAATGGAATTGAAGGTGGAATGAATGTGGGATGGAATGGAAAGGAACGTAGAATGGAATGTGGAATTGAACGGAATGGAATGTGGAATGGATTGTGGAATGGAATGTGGAGTGGAAAGTTTAATGGAATGGAATGGATTGAGGAATGGAACGGTATGGAATATGGAATGGAATTTAATGGAATGTGGAATGGAACGTTTAAAGGGAAGTGGAATGGAATGTGGAATGGACTGAGGAACAGAAAGTGTAATGGAATGGAATGGAATGTGAAATGGAATCTGGAATGGAAAGGAATGGAAGGTGGAATGGAATGTGGGATGGAATGGAATGGAATGTGGAATGGAATGTGCCAAGGAATGTGATATTGAATGTGGAATAGAACATCGAATGGAATGGAATGAAAAGTGTAATGGAAAGTCGAATGGAATGCAATGGAATGTTAAATGGAATGTGGAATGGAATGGAATGGAATGTGGAATGGAATGTGAAATGTAATGGAATGGAATGTGGAATGGAATCTTGAATGGAATGTGGAATGGAATGTGGAACGGGATGTAGTGGAAGGTGGAATGGAATGTGGAATGGAATGTGGAATGGAAGGTGGAAAGGAAAGTGGAAAGGAATGGAAAGGAATGTGAAATGGAACGTGTACTGGAATGGAATGGAACGTGGAATGCATCGTGAAAAGGAACGTGGAATGCGACGTGGAATGCAATGTTTAATGGAATGGAATGGAATGTGGAACGGAATGGAATTGTATGTGGAATGGAATGGAATGGAATGTGGAATGGAATGTGGAAAGGAATGTGGAATGGAATGGAATGGAATTTCGAACGGAATGAGGAATAGGATGTGGAATGTGATGTGGATGGAATGGAACGGAAAGTGAAATGGTATGTGGAATGGAATGTGGAATGCAAATGTGGAATGGAATGTGGAATGCAATATGGAATGGAATGGAATGGAATGTGGAATGGAATGCATTGGAACATGTAAAGGAATTTGGAATGGTTTGGAATGGAATGTGGAATGGAATGTGAAATACAATGCGATTCCATGTGGATTGTAATGTGGAATGTAATGCAATGGAATGTGGTATGGAATGTTGAATGGAAAGTGGAATATAATGTGGAATTGAATGGCATGGAATCTGGAACGGATTGTGGAATGGAAAGTGGAATAGAACGGAATATAATTTGGAATGGAATGCGGAAAGGAATGTGAAAAGGAAAGTGGAATGCAATGGAATGGAATATGGAATGGAACGTGGAATGCAATGCAATGAAACGTGTAATGCAACGTGCAATGGAAGGTGGAAAGGAAATCGGAATGGACTGTGGAATGGAATGCAATGCAATGTGGAATGGAATGGAATGGAATGTGTAATGGAAAGTGGAATGGAATGTGGAATGAAATATGGAATGGAATGGAAAGTGGAATGGAATGGATTGGAATGTGGAGTGGAACGTGTCATAGATTGTGGAATGGAATGTGGAATTGAATGGAATGGAATGTGGAAAGGATTGTGGCATGGAATGCAATGAAATGTGGAATGGAACGGAATGGACAGTGGAATGGAATGTGGAATGGAACAGAATGGAATGTGGAATGGAATGTGGAATGGAATTTTGAACGGAATGGAATGGATTGTGGAATGGAATGCAATGGAATTGTATGGAATATGGAATGGCATGGAACGGAATGTGGAATGGAACGTGCAATGGAACGTGGAATGGAAACTGGAATGCAATGAGGAAGGAAATGGAATGGAATGTGGAATGGAATGTGGGTTGGAATGGAATAGAAAGTGGAATGGAATATTGAATGGAATGTGGAATGAAATGAAATGGAATGTGGCATGCAATGTGGAATGGAACATGGAATGGAATGGAATGGAATTTGGATTGGAACGGAATGGAATGTGCAATGGAATGGAATGGAAAGGAATGGAAAGTGGAATGGAATGTGAAATGGAATTTAGAATGCAACTTGGAACAGCATGAACTGGAAAGTGGAATGGAATGGAATGGAATAGAATGGAACGTGGAATGGAAAGTGGAATGGAACGTGGCATGGAATGTGGAATGGAACGTGGAATGGAATGGAAAGGGAAGTGGAATGGAACGTGGAAAGGATTGTGGAAAGGAATGTGGAATGGAACGTCATGTAACGTGTATTTGAATGGGGAATGGAATGTGGAATGGAAGGGAATGGAATGTGGAATGGAATGTGGAATGCACTGTGGAATGGAATGTGGAATGAAACGGCATGGAATGTGTAATTGATTGTGGAATGGAATGCGGAATGGAATGTTGAATGGATTGTGGAATGCAATGTGGAATGGAACGGAATTGAGTGTGGGATGGAATGTGGAATGGAACAGAATGGGAATGTATAATGGAACATGAAATGGAATGGAATTGTATGTACAATTGAAGGTGGTAAGTAATGTAGTGAGACGTGGAATGGATACTGGAATGAAACGTGAAATGGAAAGGAAAGGAAAGTGAAATGGATTGTGGAAAGGAATGTGGAATGGAACGCGGAAGGGAACTTGGAATGGAATGAAATGTGGAATGGAATGGAATGGAATGTGGAATAAAATGGAAAAGCATTTTGGAATGGCATGTTGCATGGAATTGAAAGGAATGTATATTAGAAAGTGAAATGGAATGTGGAATGAAATGTGGAATGGGATGTGGAATGGATTGTGGAATGGATTGTGGAATGAAATGGAATGGACTGTGGAATGGAATGTGGAATCGAATGTGGAATTGAATGGAAAGGAATGTGGAATGGAATGGAATGGAATACAAAGTGGAATGGCATGGAATGTGAATTGGAATGGAATGGAATGTGGAATGGAATGTGTAATTGAATGTGGAATGGAATTGAATGGAATGTGGAATGGAATGGAACGGAATGGGGAATGGAATGGAATGGAATGGGGAATGGAATGGAACATGAAATGGAATGGGGAATGTGAAATGGAATGTGGAATGGAACGTGAAATAGAATGTAGATTGGATTGTTGAATGGAAAGTGAAATGGAATGTCGAATGGAATGTGGAATGAAATGAAAGGGAAAGTGGAATGGAATGGAATGGAATGTGGAGTGGAATGGAAGAGAATGTGGAATGGAATGGAATGGAATGTGGAGTGGAATGGAATAGAATGTGGAAGGTAATGGAATGGAAAGGAATGGAATGGAATGGAATGCGGAATGGAATGGAATGCGGAATTCAATGGAATGAAATGTGGAATGGAATGGAATGTGGAATTTAATGGAATGTGGAATGGAATGTGTAATGGATGGAATGGAATGGAGTGTGGAATTGAACGGAATATGGAATGGAATGGAATGGAATGTGAAATGGAAAAGAATGGAATGTGGAATGGACTGGAATGGAATGGACTGTGGAATAGAATTGAATAGAATGGAATGGGGAATGGAATGGAATAGAATGTGGAATTGAATGGAATGGAATGGAATGGATTGGAATGGAATTGAACGGGAATGGAATGGATTGAAATTAGTAATGCAATGGAATGTGGAATGGAATGGAATGTTGAATGGAATGTGTAGAGAATGGAATGGAAAGGAATGTGCAATGGAAGGGAATGTGGAATGGAATCTTATGGAATGTGGATTGGAATGCAATGGAATTGGGAATGGAATGGATTGTTGAAAGGAATGGAACGGAATGGAATTTGGAACTTAAAAGAATGAAATTTGGAATGGAATGGAATGAAACGTGGAATGGAATGGAATGCGATGTGGAATGAAATGGAATATGTATTGGAATAGAATGGAATGGAATGGAATGAAGAATGGAATCGTATGGAATGTGGAAGGGAATGCAATGGAATTGGGAATAGAATGCCATGTGGAATGGAAAGGAATGGAATGTGGAATGGAATGGAATTGAACGTGCAACTTAAAGGAATGAAAAGTGCAATGGAATGGAATGGAATGTGGAAAGGAATGGAATGAAATGCGGAATGGAATGGAATGGAATCTGGAATGGAAAGGAATGTGGAATTTAAAGGAATGAAATGTGGAATGAAATGGAATGGAATGTGGAATGGAATGGAATGGAATGCGGAAAGGAATGGAATGGAATGTGGAATTGAATGCAATGGAATGTGAAATGGGATGTGGTATGGAATGGAGTGGAATGTGGAATGGAATGTGGAATGGAATGGAATGGAATGTGGAATAGAATGGAATTTAATGTGGAATGGAATGGAATGGAATGTGAAATGGAAAGGAATGGAATATGGAAATTAATGTGGAATGGAAAAGAATGGAATGGAATGGAACGTGGAACAGAATGCAACGTGGAATGAAATGGAATGTGGAATGGAATTTGTAATGGATGGAATGGAATGGAATGTGGAATGGAACGGAATGTGGAATGGAATGGAATGTGGAATGGAATTGAATGAAATATGGAATGAATTTTAATACAATTTGGAATGGAAAGGAATGTGAAATGGAAAGGAATGGAATGGAAAGTGGAGTGGAATGCAATGGAATTTTGATTGAAATGTGGAATGGAATGGAATGGAAAGTGAAATGGAATGGAATGGAATTTGGAATAGAATTGAGTGCAATGTGGAATGGAATGAAATGGAATGCAACGTGGAATGGAATGGAATGGAATAGAATGGAATGGCATTTTGAATGGAATGGAATGAAACGTGGAATTAAGTGTTATGTGGAATGGAATGGAATGTGGAATGGAATGTGTAATGGATGGAATGGAATGAAATGTTGAATGGAATGGAATGTGGAATGAAATGGAATGGAATGTGGAATGGAATGCAACGAAATGTGGAATGAAATGTAATGCAAAGTGCAATGGAATTGAATGTGGAATGGAGTGGAATCTGGAACTTAAAGGAATGAAATGTGGAATGGAATGGAATGGAATGTGGAATGGAATGGAATGCAATGTGTAATGAAATGGAACGGAATGGAATGTGGAACTTAAAGGAATGAAATGTGGAGAGGAATGGAATGGAATGTGGAATGTAAGAGAATGGAATGTGGAATTTAATGCAATGGAATGTGGAATGGAATGTGGAATGGAATGGGATGGAATGTGGAAGGGAATGTAATGGAATGTGGAATGGAAAGTAATGGAATTTCGAATGGAATGTGAAATGGAATGGAATGGAATTGAATGGAATCTGGAATGTAATGGAAAGGAATGAAATGTGGAATGGAATGGAATGTGAAATGGAATGGAATGGAATGTTATGTGGAATGGAATGGAATGGAATGTGTAATGGAATGGAATGTAATCTGAAATGCAATAGAATGGAATGGAATCGAATTTGGCATGGAATGGAATAGAATGGAATGTGGAATGGAATGGACTGCAATGTGGAATGAAATGTGGAATGGAATGGTCTGCAACGTCTATTGGAATGTGGAATGGAATGTGAAATGGAATTGAAAGTGGAATATAATGTGGAATGAAATGGAATGGAAGGTGGAATGGAAAGTGGAATGGAATGTGGAATGGAAAGTGGAACGGAATGTGGAATGGAACGTGGAACGGAATGGAATGAAATGTGGAATGGAATGTGGAATCTAATGGAATGGAATGTGAAATGAAATGTGTAATGGAAATTGGAATGGAATGTGGAAAGAAACAGAAAGGAATGCCGAGTGGAAAGTGGAGTGGAGTGTGCAATGGAATGTTGAATGGAATGGAATGGGAAATGAAACAGAATGTAAAAGAACATGGAATGGAATGTGGAATGGATCGTGGATTGGAATGGCATGGAACCAGGAAACGAATGTGGAATGGAATGTATTAAGGAATGGAATGGAATGTGGAATGGAATGGAATGGAATGTGGAATGGAATGGAATGTGGAATGGAATGGAATGGAATGTGAAATGGAATGCGGAATAGAATGTGAAATGCAATGTGGAATGGAATGCAGAATAGAAAGCAAAGGAACGTGGAATGGAATGTAATAGAACGTGGAATGGAAATTGGAATGGATAGTGGAATGGAACGTGGAATGGAACATAGAATGGAATGTGGAATATAAAGTGGAATGGAATGTGGAAAGGAACGTGGAAAGGAAAGTGGAATGGAATGGAATTGAATGTGGAATGGAATGTGGAATGTAACGGAATGGAATATGGAATGGAAAGTGGAATTGAATGGAAAGGACAGTGGAATGAAATGGAATGAAACGTGGAATGGAATGTGGAATGGAACGTGGAGTGCAATGTGGAATGAAACGTCGAAAACAAAGGAATGGAATGGAATGTTTAACAGAATGGAATGGAATCTAATGCAGAATGGAAGTGGAATGGAATGGAATTGAATGTGGAATGGAATGGAATGGAATGGAATGTGGAATGGAATGGAATTGAATGTGGAATGGAAGGCAAAGTGGAATAAAATGGAAAGCAAAGCGGATTGGAATGGAATGCAATGTGGAATGGAATGGAATGCAATGCAAAGGAATGTGAAATGGAATGTGGAATGGAATGTGAAATGAAACGTGGAATAGAATGAAATGGAAAGTGGAATGGAATGGAATGGAACGAGGAATGGTATGGAATGGAACGTGGAATGGAAAGTGGAATGGACCATGAAATGGAATGTGGACTGGAATGTGGAATTGAATGCTATGCAATGTGGAATGGAATGTCGAATGGAAAGTGGAAAGTTATGCACTGGAATTTAATGGAACGTGGAATTTAACGTGGAATGGAATGTGGAATGGAAAGGAATGGAATGTGGAAGGGAATGGAATGGAATATGGAATGGAATGTGCAATGGAATGGAATGCAATGTGCAAAGGAATGCGGAATGCAATGTAGAATGGAATGTGGAATGGAATGGAATGGAATGTGGAATAGAATGGAATGGAACGTGGAATGAAATTGAATGAAATGTGGAATGCAACAGAATGGAATGGAATGGCATGTGAAATGGAAGGTGGAATGGAATGTGGAGTGGAATGGGGAATCGAATGAAATGGAACGTGGAATGGAATGGATGGAACGTGGAAATTTATGGAATGGAATGTGCAATGGATCGTGGAAATGTACGTGGAATGGAACGTAGAATGGAACGTGAAAAGGAATGGACAGGAAATTGGAATAAAATGGAATGGACTGCAGAAGCGAAAGTGGAATGCAATGCTGTGAAGAACGCTATGGAATTGAATTGTATGGAATGTGGAATGTAATTAAATTGAATGTGGAATGGAATGTGGAATGGATTGGAATGGAAAGTCAAATGGAATGAGGAATGGAATGTGGAATGGAACGTGGAATGCAACGAGAAATGGAATGTGGAATGGAATGGAATGGAAAGTGCAATGGAAGGGAATGGATTGCGGAATGGAATGTGTAATGGAATGGAATGGAATATGGAATGGAATGCAATGGAACGTGGAATGGAAAGGAATGGAATGTGGAAAGGAATGGTATGGAATGTGTAATGGAATGGAATGGAAAGTAATGTTGAAGGGAATGTAGTGGAATGTGGAATGGAATGGGAAGGAATGTGGTATGGAATGGAATGGAATGTGGAATGGAGTTGAAGGTAATGGAATATGGAATGGAATGGAATGGAATGGAATGGAATGGAATATGGAAAGGAATTGAATGGAATGTGGAATGAAATGGAACGCAATAGAATCTGGAATGGAATTCGATAGAATGGAATATGTAATGGAATGGACTGCAACGTGGAATGGAATGTGGAATGGAATTGAAAATGGAATGCAATGTGGAATGAAATGGAAAGGAATTTGGAATGGAAAGTGGAATGGAATATGGAATGGGAAGTGGAACGGAACGGAATGAAATGTGGAATGGAAAGAATTGTGGAATGGAATGTGGAATCTAATGGAATGGAAAGTGAAATGAAATGTGTAATGGAAATTAGAATGGTATGTGCAATGGAATAGAATGGAATGCAGAGTGGAATGTGGAGTGGAGTGTGCAAAGGAATGTGGAATGGAACGGAAAGGGAAGTGAAATGAAATGGAATAGATCATGGAATGAACGTGGAATGGATCGTGGATTGTAATGTAATGGAACCTGGAAAGGAATGTGCAATGGAATGTGTTAAGGAATGGAATGGAATGGAATGTGGAATGGAATGGAATGGAATGTGACATGGAATGTGGAATAGAATGTGAAATGCAATGTGGAATGGAATGTGGAATTGAATGGAATGGAACGTGGAATTGAATGTGGAGTGGAATTTGGAACGGAATGTGGAAATTAATGGAAAGTAATGTGTAATGGAATGTGTAATGGAATGGAATGGAATGTGGAATGGAATGGAATGGAATGTGGAAAGGAATATGGAAGGAAATGTGGAATGGAATGGAATGGAATGTGGAATAGAATGTGGAATGGAATGGATGGAATGTGGACTGGAATGCAGAAAGGAATGTGTAATGGAAATCAATGGAATGTGAAATTGAAAGGAATGGAATGTGGAATGGAACGTGGAATGGATTGGAATGTAATATGCAATGGAATGTGAAAAGGAATGTGGAATGGAACGGAATGGATTGTGCAATGGAATATGGAAAGTGGTGTGGAATTGAATGTGTAATGGAATGAAATGGAATATGGAATGGAATGGAATGGAATGTGGAATGGAAGGAGGAATGGAATGGAATGGAATGCTGAATGGAAATAAATGGAATGTGGAAAGGAATGTGGAATGGAACGGAAAGGAATGTGAAATGGAATGGAATGGAATGTGGAAAGGAATGTGAAATGGAATGGATTGTGGAATATAATGTGGAAAGGAATGTGGAATGGAATGCAATGGACTGTGGAATGGAATTTGGAATGAAGTGTTGAACGGAATGTGGAATGGAACGGAATGGAATGTCGAATGGAATGGGGAATGAAACGTGGAAAGTAATGTGGAATGGAACGGAGTGGAATGTGAAATGGAATAGAATGGAATGTTGAATGGAACGTGTAATGGAACAGAATGGAATGTGGAATGGTATGTGCAAAGGAATCTGGAATGGAAAGGAATTGATTGTGTAACGGAATGTGTAATGGAGTGTGGAATGGAATATGGAATGGATCGGAATGGAAAGTGGAATGGAAAGTGGAACTGAATGTGAAATGGAATGAAATGGAATGTGTATTGGAATGGAATGGAATTTGCAATAGAATGGAATGGAATGGAATGTGGAATGGAACATGGAATTGATTGAAATTGAAAGTGGAATAGAATGGAATGGTAGCTGGAATGGAATATAATGGAACGTGGAATGGAACGTAGAATGGAACGTGGAATAGAATGTGCCATGGAATGTGGAATGGAATGGAATAGAATGTGCAATGGAATGTGCAATGGAATGCAATGGAATGTGGAATGGAATGTGGAATGGAACGTGGAATGGAATGTGCAATGGAATGTGGAATGGAACGGAATCGATTGTGGAATGGAATATGGAATGGAGTGTGGAATGGAATGTGGAATGGAACGCAATGGAATGTGGGATGGAAAGTGGAATGGAACGGAATGGAATGTGGAAGGGAATGGAATGGAATGTGCAATAGAATGGAATGGAGTTGAATGTGCAAAATAACGTGGAATGGAATGGATTGGAATGTGGAATGGATTGGAAATGTTCGTGGAATGGAATGGAACGTAGAATGGAATAGAATGGAATGTGGATTGAAATGGAATTTAATGTGGATTGGAATGGAATGGAATGGAATGGAATGGATTGCGAAATGGAATGGAGAATGGAATGTGAAATGGAATGTGGAATGGAACGTGGAAAGGATTGAAATTGTACGTGGGTTAGAATGAAAAGGAATGTGGAATGGAATGGAATGGAATGTGGAACGGAATGGAATGGATCGTGCAAAGGAACGTGGAATGGAATGTGGAATGGAATGTGGAATTGAACGGCATGGAATGTGGAATGGAATGTGGAATGGAATGGTTAGTTGAACGTGGAATGGAATGGAATGGAACGTTGAATGGAATGATGAATGGAAGGGAATGGAATGGGGAATGTAATGTAGAATGGAATGTGGAATGTAATGGAACGGAATGGAATGTGAAATGGAATGTGGGATGGAATGTGAAATGGAACGTGGAATGGAATGCGGAATGGAATGGAATGGAATAGGGAATGTGCAATGCAATTTAATGAGAAATGGAAAGTGGAACGGAATGCAATGCTATGCGGAATGGAATGTGGAATGGAGTGGAATGTGCAAAGTAATGTGGAATGAAATGTGGAATGGAACAGAATGGAATGTGGATTACAATGCAATGGAATGTGAAATGGAATGTGGAATGGAATGTGAAAGGCAATGTGGAAACGAATGTGGAATTAAATGGAATGGAACGTGGAATAGAATGGAATGGAACGTGGAATGGAATGTGGAATGCAAAATGGAAAGTAATGTAATCGAATGTGGAATGAAGAGGAATGGAAGGCGGAATGGAATATAGAATGGAATGTAATGGAATGTGGAATGGAAAATGAAATGGAATGTGGAATGCAATGTGGAATGGAGTGGAATGGAATGAAATGTGTAATGGAATGTGGAATGGAAAGTGGATTGTAATGGAATGGAATGTGGAGTGGAATGTGATAGTAATGGAATGCAACGTGGAATGGAAAGTGGAATGGAATGGAATAGAAAGTGCAAAGGAATGTGGAATGGAATGGAATGGAATGGAATGGAATGTGGAATGGAATGGAATGGAATGGAAAGGAATGTGGAATGGAATGGAATGGAATGTGGAATGGAATAGATTGGAAAGTGGAAAGAAATGGAATGGAATGGAATGTGGAATGAAATGGAATGTAATTTGGAATGGAAAGTGGAATGGAATGAGGAAAGGAACGTGGAATGGAGAGTGCAATGGAAAGTCGAATGGAACGTGGAATGGAATGGAATGGAATCTGGAATGGAACGTGAAATGGATCATGGAAAGGAAGTAATGGATAGTGGAATGGAACGTGGAATGGAATGTGAAATGGAATGTGGAATGGAAAGTGGAATAGAATGTGGAAGGTAATGTGGAAGGGAAAGGAATGGAATGTGGAGTGGAATGGAATGGAATGGAATGCAGAATGGAATGTGGAGTGGAATGTGGAAAGGAATGGAATAGAATGTGGAATGAAATGGAGAGGAATGGTGTGGAATGTGGAATGGAATGGAATGGAATGGAATGTGGAATGGAATGTGGATTGTAACGTGGAGTGGAACTTGGAAAGGATTGTGCTGTATAACGTGGAATGGAATTTGGAATGGAATCTGGAAAGGAATGGAATGCAACGTAGAATGGAATGGAATGCAATGGAATGGTATTAGGAATGAAATGGAAATGAATGAGGAATGGAATGGAATGGAATGGAAAGTGAAATTCGATGGAATGGAATGTGGAATGAAATGTGGAATGGAATGGAATGTGGAATGAGATGTGGAATGGAATAGAATGGAATGTGGAATGGAATGTGGAAAAGAATGTGGAATGGAATGGAATCGAATGTGAAATGGAAAGGAATGGAATATGTAACGGTGTGTGGAATGGAATGGAATGTGGAATGGAATGGAATGGAATATGGAATGGAATGTGTAATGGAATGGAATGGAATGGAATGTGGAATGGAATGTGGAAATGAAAGTGGAATGGAACGGAACGGAATGAGAAATGGAATGTGCAATGGAGTCTGGAATGGAATGTGGAATGTAATGGAATGGAATGTTGAACGGAATGTGGAATGGAATGGAAAGGCATGTGGAATGAAATGCAGCGGAATGTGGAATAGATTGGAATGGAAAAGAATGTGCAATGGAATGCGGAAAGGAATGCAATGGAATGTGGAATGCAATGTAATGGAATGTGGAAAGGAAAGGAATGGAATGTATATTGGAATGGAATGGAATGTGTAATGGAATGGAATGGAATTGAATGCAAAATGGAATGTGGAATGGAATGTGGAATGGCATGAAATGGAAAGTGGAATGGAATGCAATGGAACGTGGAATGGAATAGAAAGGAACTTGTAATGGAACGTGGAATGGATCGTGGAATGGAATGTGGAATGGAATGTGGAATGGAATGGAATGGGATGTGGAATGGAATGTGGAATGGAATGGACTGAAATGTGGAAGGAAAGGTGGAATGGAATGGAATGGAATTGAAAGTAATGTGCAATGGAATGTGGAATGGAATGGAAAGGAATGGCATGTGAAATAGAATGTGGAATGGAATGTGAAATGGAACGTGGAGTGGAATGTGGAATCGAATGAAATGTAACCTGGAATGGAATGGAATGGAACATTGAAATGAATGGAATGGAACGTGGAAGCGAAAGTGGAATGGAATGCAGTGGAATGTGGAAGGCGAAGTCGAATGGAATGGAATTGAATGTGGAAATGAATGGTAATGAATGTGGAATGCAATGTGGGATTGAATGGAATGGAATGTGGAATGGAATGGAATATGGAATGGAAAGTTGAATGGAATGTGGAATGGAGCGGAATGGAACGTGGAATGGAATATGGAATGGAATGTGAAATGCAACTTGGAATGGACTGTGTAATGCAATGTGGAATGGAAAGTTATGCAATGTGGAATGGAATGGAATGGTACATGTAGTGGAACTTAATAGAATGAAGAATGGAATGCGGAATAGAATGGAATGGAATGTGGAATGGAATGTAATAGAACATGGAATGGAACCTGTAATGGAATGTGGAATGGATCGTAGAATTGAATGTGGAATAGAAAGTAGAATGAAATGTGGAATGGAATGTGGAAAGGAAAGGTGAATGGAATGGAATGGAATGTGGAATGGAATGTGGAATGCAACGGAATGGAATGTGGAATGATTGGAATGGAATGGAAAGTGGAATGGAATGGAATGGAATGGAATGGAATGTGGACTGAAATGGAATGGAATGTGGAACGAAACGTGGAATGGCATGGAACAGAATGTGGAATGAAATAGAATGGAAACTGGAATTGAATGGAATGCAATGTGGATTGGAAAGGAACAGAATGCAATGTGAAATGGAATGAAATGGCATGGTATGCGGACTGGAATGGATTGGAACGGAATGAAATGTGTGATGGAATGTGGAATGGAACGGAATGTAATGTGGAATGGAATGTGGAATGGAATGGTTTCGAACGTGGAATAGAATGGTATGGAGTATGGAATGGAATGGAATGGAATGTGGAATGGAATTGAGTGCAATGTGGAATGGAAAGTAGAATGCAATGAAATGTGAGTTTGTAAATATATGCGGAATGGATTGATATGGAATGGAATGTGGAATGGAAAGTGGAATGGAATGGAATGGAATGAGGAATGGAAAGGAATGTGGAATGGAATGTGGAATGGAAGGTGGAATGCAATGGAATGTAATGTGGAATGGAAAGGAATGGAATGTGGAATGGAATGTTGAATGGAATGGAAAGGAATGTGGAGTGGAAAGAATGGAACGTGGAATGGAAAGTGGAATGGAAGGGAATGACATGTTTAGTGGAATATGGAATGTAATGGAATGTGGAATGGAATGAAATGGAATGTGGAATGGAATGCAAAGTGGAATGGAATGGAATGGAATTTGGAATGGAATGCAATGTGGAATGAAATGGAATGGAATGTGAAATGGAATGGAATGGAATATGGAATGGTATGGAATGGATTGTGGAATGGAAAGGAAAGGAATGCAGAATGGAATGGAACGGAAGGTGGACTGGAACAGAATGGAATGTGGAATGGAATTCAATGGAATGGAATGTGGACTAGAATGTAAAGTAATGGAATGGAATGTGGATTGGAGTGGAATTTAATGTGCAATGGAATGTGGAATGGAATGCAACCGAATGTGGAATGCAATGTTGAGTGGAATGCAATGTGGATTGGAATGGAATGTAAAGTGGAATGCAATGGAATGGAACGTCAAATAGAGTAAAATAGAATGTGAAATGGAATGGAATGGAATGTGGAATGAAATGGAATGTGGAATGAAAAGGAATGGAATGGAATGTGGACTGGAAAGGAATGGAATGTGGATTGGAATGGAATGGAATGTGGAATGGAATGTGGAGTGGAATGGAGTGGAATGTGGAAAATAATGGAAATGAATTTGGAATGGAATGTGGAATGGAAGAGAATAGAAGGTGGAAAGGAATGTGAAAGTCATGGAATGGAATGTGGAATGGAATGGAATGGAAATTAGAATGGAATGCAATGGAATGTGGAATGCAATGGAACGGAATGTGGAACGGAATGTTTAATGGAATGGAATGGAATGGAATGTGGAATGGAACGTCGATTGGAAAGTGGAATGGAACGTGGAATGGAACGTCGAATGGAACATGTAACAGAATGTGGAATGGAATGTGGAAAGGAACGGAAAGGAATGTGAAATGGAATGGAATGGAATGTGGAATTGAATTGATTGGATTGCGTAATGGAATGTGGAATGGAATGTGGAAAGGAATGGAATATAATGTGGAATGGATTGGAATGGAATGGAATATGAAATGCAATTCAATGGAATGTGTAATGTAACGGAATGGAAAATGGAAATGAAACGATTGGATCATGGAATAGAATGGAATGGAATGCGGAATGGAATAAAATGGAATGTGGAAAGGAATGGAATGGATTATGGAATGGAATGGAATGGAATTTGGAATGGTAACAATGGAATGTGGAAAGGAATGGAAGGGAATTTGCAATGCAATGCAGTGGAATGGAATTTGGACTGTAATAGAATGGAATGGAATGGAACGTGGAATGGAATGTGGAATGGAATGGAATGCAAAGGGGAATGGCATGTGGAATGGAATGGAATGGAATGTGGAATGGAATGTGAAAGGCATGGAAAGGAAAGTGGAATGGAATGGAATGCAATATGGAAAGCAATGGAATGGACTGTGAAATGGAACGTGGAATGGAGTGGAATGGAATTTGGAATGGAATGGAAAGGAAAGTGGAATGGAACGTGGAATGGAATGGAATGGAATGTGTATTGGAATGTAATGTGGAAAGGATCGGAACTGAATGTGGAATGGAATGGAATAGAATGGAATGTGGAATGGTATGGAACGAAATGAAATGGAATATGGAATGGAATGGAATGGAATGGTGAATTGAATGGAATGGAATGTGGAATGGAATGTGGAATGAAATGGGATGAAATGTGGAATGCAATCTGGTATTTAATGGAATGTAATGGAACGTGGAATGGAATGGAATGGAGTGGAATGGAAAGTTGATTGGAATGTGAAATGGAATGGGATGGAATATGGAATGGAATGTGGAATGCGATCGAATTGAAAGGACAGTAGAATGTAATGGATGGTTGAACGGAATGGAATGGAATGTGGAACGGAATGTAATGGAAAGTGGAATGGAATGGAATCTGAAATCGAACGTGGAATGGAATGGAATGGAAAGTTAATTGGAATGTGAAATGGAATGGGATGGAATATGGAATGGAATGTGGAATGCGATCGAATTGAAAGGACAGTAGAATGGAATGGAATGGAATTGAAACTGGAATGGAATGTAATGGAATGTGGAACGGAATAGAATGGAATGTGGAATGGAATGTAGATGGTATTGTAATGGCATTTGGAACAGAAACGAATTGAATGTGGAACGGAATGGCGTGGAATTTGAAACGGAATGTAGACGGTATTAAAATGGAATGTGAAATGGAATGTGGAATGGAATGGAATGGAATGGAATGAGGAATTGAATGGAAAGGAACGTGGAATGAAATTGAATGGAATAAAACGGAATGCGGAATGGAATTGAATGGAATGTGGAATGGAATGTGGAATGGAAAGTTTAATGGAATGGAATGTGGAATGGAATGTGGAATGGAATGGATTGGAATGTTGAATGGAATGGAATGGAATTTGGAATGGAATGGAATGGAATGGATTGGAATGGAAAGTGGAATGGAATGGAATGGAATGTGAAATGGAATTGAATGAATTGCAATGTGGAACGGAATGGAATGTGCAATGGAATGGAATGGAATGTGGAATGGGATTGAATGGAATGGAATGTGGAAAGGAATGGAATGGAATGAAATTTGGAATGGAATGGAATGGAATGCAATGGAATGTGGAATGCAATTGAATGGAATGTGGACTGGAATGTGGAATGGAATGGAATGGAACGCGGAGTGGTATCTTGAATGGAATTTAATGGAATGGAATGTGGAATGTATTGGAAGGCAACGTTGAACGGAATGGAATGGAATGTGCAAACGAATGTGGAATGGAAAGTGAAATGGAATGTGGAATGGAATGGAATGGAACGTGGAATGGAACGTGGAATGCAACATGGAATGGAATGAAATGGAATGTCGAATGGAATGGAATGGAATGGAACATGGAATGGAACGTGGAATATAATGGAATGGAAAGTGGAAAGGAAAGTGGAATAGAATGGAATGGAACGTGGAATGCAATGTGGCAAGTAATGGAATGGAACCTGGAATGGAACATGGAATGGAACGTGGAATGGAAAAGAATGGAATATGGAATGGAATGTGGAATGAAATGTGCAATGGAATGGAATGTAATCTGGCATGGAATTTCGAATGGAATGCGGAATAGAATGTGGAATGGAATGGAATGTAATGTGGAATAGAATGGAATGGAATGTGGAATGGAATGTGAAATGGAATGGGTAATGCAATGGAATTGAATGTGGAATGGAACAGAGTGGAATGTGGAATGGAATGGAATGGAATATGGAATGGAATGGAATGGAATGTGGAATGCAATGGAATGGAATTGAATGGAATGGAAAGTGGAATGGAATGCAATGTAATGTGGGATTGAATGGATTGGAATGTGGAATGGAATTTGGAATGGAATGGAAAGTGAAATGGAATGTGGAACGGAAATTGGAATGGAATGTGTAATGCAATGGAATGGAATGCAGTGTGGAATGATATGGAATGTGCAATGGCATGGAATGGAATGTTGAAAGGAACGGAATGGAAAGGAATGGAATTTGGAATGGAATGGAATGGAATGTGGAATGGAATTGAATGGAATGTGGAATGAAATGGAAAGGAATGTGGAGTGGAATATGGAATGGAATGGGATGCAATGTGGAATGGAATGTGGAATTGAATGGAATGCAATGTGGAATGGAATGTAATGTGCAATGGAATGGAATGGAATGTGGAATGGAATGGAATGGAAAGGAATCTGGAATGGAATGGTATGGAATGGAAAGTGGTATAGAATGGAAATTGGAATGCAGTGTGGAATGGAATGGAATGGAATGGGGAATGTAATGAAATGGAATGGAATGTGGAATGAAATGGGGAATGTAATGCAGTGGAATGGATTGTGGAATGGAATGAAATGGAATGAGTAATGGAATGTAATTAAATGTGGAGTGAAATGGAATGTAATGTAATGGAATGTGAAATGCAACAGAATGGAATGCAATGTAGAATGGAATGGAATGAAATGTGGAATGGAAAGGAATGCAGTGGAATTTGGAACGAAATGTGGAATGGAAAGGAATGGAATGGAATGTGGAAAGGAATGGAATGGATTGTGGAATGGAATGGAGTAGAATGTGGAATGGTATGGTATGGAAAGGAATGGAATGGAATGGAATGTGGAATGCAATCGAATGAAATGTGCAATGGGATGGAATGTGGAATTTAATGGAATGTGGAGTGGAATGGAAAGTGGAATGGAATGGAATGGAATGCGGCAAGGAAAGGAATGGAATATGGAACGGAATGGAATGTGGAATGAAATGGAATGTGGAATGGAATGTGTAATGGATGGAATTGAAAGGAATGTGGAATGGAATGGAATGTGGAATGGAATTGAATGAAATATGGAATGAATTGTAACGCAATGTGGAATGGAAAGGAATGTGAAATGGAAAGGAATGGAATGGAATGTGGAATGGAATGGAATGGAATTTTCATCGAAATGTGGAATTGAATGGCATGGCATGGAATGGAATGGAATGTGAAATGGAGTGGAATGGGAATGGAATAGAATTGAATGCAATGTGGAATGGAATGGAATGGAATGGAATGGTATGGAATGGAACTTTGAACAGAATGGGATGAAACGTGGAATTAAGTGGTATGTGGAATGGAATGGAATGTGGAATGGAATGTGTAATGGATGGAATGGAATACAATGTGGAATGGAATGGAGTGTGGAATGAAATGGAATGGAATGTGGAACGGAATGGAATGAGAGGTGGAATGAAATGTAGTGCAAAGTGGCAATGGAATGGAATGTGGAATGGAATGGAATCTGGAACTTAAAGGAATGAAATGTGGAATGGAATGGAATGGAATGTGGAATGGAATGGAAGGGAATGTGGAATGAAATGGAATGGAATGGGATGTGGAACTTAAAGGAATGAAATGTGGAATGGAATGCAATGGAAAGTTGAATTTAATGCAATGGAATGTGGAATGGAATGTGGAATGGAATGGTATGCAATGTGGAATGCAATGGAATGGAATGTTGAATGGAATGGAATTGAAAGTGGAATGGAAAAGAATGGAATGTGGAACGGAATGTGAAATGGAATGGAATGGAACTGAATGGAATCTGGAATGGAATGGAATTTAATGAAATCCGAAATGGAATGGAATGTGGAATGGAATGGAAGGGCAATGTTATGTGGAATGAAATGTAATGGAATGTGTAATGGAATGGAATTGAATGGAATGTGAAATAGAATGGAATGGAATGGAATGGAATGTGCAATGGAATTGAATGGAATGGAATGAAATGGAATTGAACATGGAATGGAACGTTTAATGGGACGTGCAATGGAACATGGAATAGAACATGGAAAGGAAAGAGTAATGGAATTTATTGGAAAGTGGAATATAATGGAATGGAATGTGGAATGGAATGTCGAATGGAATGTGGAATGGAATGTGGAATGGAATGGAATGGAACGTGGTAAGGAATAGAATGGTACGTGGAATGCAATGGAATGCAATGTGGAAAGGAAGGGACTGGAATGCGGAATGGAATGTGGATTGAAATATAGAACGGAATGTGGAGTGGAATGGAATGGAATGAGGAATGGAATGGAATGGACTGTGGAATGGAATGGAAAGTGGAATGGAATAGAATGTGGAATGGAATGGAATGCAATGGAACGTGGAATGGAATGGAATGGAATGTGAAATGGAATGGAATGGAATGTGGAATGGAACGGAATGGAATGTGGAATGGAACGGAATGGAATGTGGAATGGAATGTGGAATGGAATGGAAAGGAATAGAATGTGGAAAGGAATGTGGAATGGAATGGAATGGACAGAAATGTGGAATGGAATGTTGAATGGAATGTGGAATGGAATGCATAATGGAATCGAATGGAATGTGGAATGGAATGGAATGTTAAATGGAATGTGGAAACGAATGGAAATGTGGAATGGAATGTACAGTGGAAAGTGAAAAGGAAACTGGAACGGAGTGGAATGGAATGTGGAATGGAACAGAATGGAATGTGGATTACAATGCAATGGAATGTGAAATGGAATGTGGAATGGAATGTGAAATGCAATGTGGAAACGAATGTGGAATTAAACGGAATGGAACGTGGAATAGAATGGAATGGAACGTGGAATGCAACGTGGAATGCAACATGGAAAGGAATGTAATCGAATGTGGAATGAAGAGGAATGGAAGGCGGAATGGAATATAGAATGGAATGGAATGGAATGTGGAATGGAAAATGAAATGGAATGTGGAATGCAATGTGGAATGGAGTGGAATGGAATGAAATGTGTAATGGAATGTGGAATCGAAAGTGGATTATAATGGAATTGAATGTGGAATGGGATGTGATAGTAATGGAATGCAACGTGGAACGGAAAGTGGAATGGAATGGAATAGAAAGTGCAAAGGAATGTGGAATAGAATGTGGAACGGTACGCAATGCAATGAGGAATGGAACGTGGAATGGAATGTGGAATGGAACATGGAAAGTAATGTGGAATTTAATCGAATGGAACGTGGAATGGAATATGGAATTGAATCTGAAATGGAATGTGGAATGGAAAGTAGAATGGAATCTGAAATGGAATGGAATGGAATGGAATGTGGAATGGAATGTGGAATGGAATGTGAAATGGAAAGTGGAATGGAATGAGGAATGGACTGAAATGGAAGTGGAATGGAATTTGTAATAGAATGTGGAGTGGAATGGAATGGAATGGAATTGAAAGTGGAATGAAGTGGAATGTAATTTGGAATGGAAAGTAATGGAAAGTGGAATGGAATGGAATTGTTTGGAATTCAATGAAATGCAATGTGGAATTGAATAGAATGGAACGGGTAATGGAATGGAATGGAATGTGGAATGGAATAGATTGGAATGTGGAAAGAAATGGAATGGAATGGAATGTGGAATGAAATGGAATGTAATTTGGAATGGAAAGTGGAATGGAATGAGGAATGGAACGTGGAATGGAGAGTGCAATGGAAAGTCGAATGGAACGTGGAATGGAATGGAATGGAATCTGGAATGGAACGTGGAATGGAACATGGAAAGGAAGGAATGGATAGTGGAATGGAACGTGGAATGGAATGTGAAATGGAATGTGGAATGGAACGTGGAATAGAATGTGGAAGGTAATGTGGAAGGGAAAGGAATGGAATGTGGAGTGGAATGGAATGGAATGGAATGCAGAATGGAATGTGGAATGCAACGGAATGGAATGTGGAGTGGAATGTGGAAAGGAATGGAATAGAATGTGGAATGAAATGGAGAGAAATGGTGTGGAATGTGGAATGGAATGGAATGGAATGTGGAATGGAACGTGGAATGTAATGTGGAGTGGAACTTGGAAAGGATTGTGCTATATAACGAGGAATAGAATTTGGAATGGAATCTGGAAAGGAATGGAATGCAACGTAGAATGGAATGGAATGCAATGGAATGGTACTAGGAATGAAATGGAAATGAACGAGGAATGGAATGGAATGGAATGGAAAGAGGAATTCGATGGAATGGAATGTGGAATGAAATGTGGAATGGAATGGAATGAGGAATGGAATGTGGAATGGAATAGAATGGAATGTGGAATGGAATGTGGAAAAGAATGTGGAATGGAATGGAATCGAATGTGAAATGGAAAGGAATGGAATATGTAACGGAGTGTGGAATGGAATGGAATGTGGAATGGAATTGAATGAAATATGGAATGGAATGTGTAATGGAATGGAATGGAATGGAATATGGAATGGAATGTGTAATGGAATGGAATGGAATGGAATGTGGAATGGAATGTGGAAATGAAAGTGGAATGGAACGGAACGGAATGAGAAATGGAATGTGGAATGCAGTCTGGAATGGAATGTGGAATGTAACGGAATGGAATGTTGAACGGAATGTGGAATGGAATGGAAAGGCATGTGGAATGAAATGCAGCGGAATGTGGAATAGATTGCAATGGAAAAGAATGTGCAATGGAATGTGGAAAGGAATGCAATGGAATGTGGAATGCAATGTAATGGAATGTGGAAAGGAATGGAATGGAATGTATATTGGAATGGAATGGAATGTGTAATGGAATGGAATGGAATTGAATGCAAAATGGAATGTGGAATGGAATGTGGAATGGCATGAAATGGAAAGTGGAATGGAATGCAATGGAACGTGGAATGGAATAGAAAGGAACGTGTAATGGAACGTGGAATGGATCGTGGAATGGAATGTGGAATGGAATGTGGAATGGAATGGAATGGGATGTGGAATGGAATGTGGAATGGAATGGACTGAAATGTGGAAGGAAAGGTGGAATGGAATGGAATGGAATTGAAAGTAATGTGCAATGGAATGTGGAATGGAATGGAACAGAATGGAATATGAAACGTAATGTGGAATGGAATGTGAAATGGAACGTGGAATGGAATGTGGAATGGAATGAAATTGAAAGTGGAGTGGGACATGGAAGGGAATGTGGAATGGAATGGTATGGAATATGGAATGGAATGTGGAATGGAATGGAATGTGGAATGGAATGGAATGAAATGTGGAAATGAAAGTGGAATGGAACGGAACGGAATGAGAAATGGAATGTGGAATGCAGTCTGGAATGGAATGTGGAATGTAACGGAATGGAATGTTGAACGGAATGTGGAACGGAATGGAAAGGCATGTGGAATGAAATGCAGCGGAATGTGGAATAGATTGCAATGGAAAAGACTGTGCAATGGAATGTGGAAAGGAATGCAATGGAATGTGGAATGCAATGTAATGGAATGTGGAAAGGAATGGAATGGAATGTATATTGGAATGGAATGGAATGTGTAATGGAATGGAATGGAATTGAATGCAAAATGGAATGTGGAATGGAATGTGGAATGGCATGAAATGGAAAGTGGAATGGAATGCAATGGAACGTGGAATGGAATAGAAAGGAACTTGTAATGGAACGTGGAATGGATCGTGGAATGGAATGTGGAATGGAATGTGGAATGGAATGGAATGGGATGTGGAATGGAATGTGGAATGGAATGGACTGAAATGTGGAAGGAAAGGTGGAATGGAATGGAATGGAATTGAAAGTAATGTGCAATGGAATGTGGAATGGAATGGAACGGAATGGAATATGAAACGTAATGTGGAATGGAATGTGAAATGGAACGTGGAATGGAATGTGGAATGGAATGAAATGGAAAGTGGAGTGGGACATGGAAGGGAATGTGGAATGGAATGGTATGGAATATGGAATGGAATGTGGAATGGAATGGAATGTGGAATGGAATGGAATGAAATGTGGAATGGAATGTGGAATGGAATGTGGAAGGGAATGTCATGGTATGAGAAATGGAAACTGGAATGGAATGAGAAATGGAATGTGGAAAGAAATGTAGAAAGGAATGGAATGGAACATGGAATGGAATGGAATGGAATGTGGAATGTAATGTGGAAAGGAACGTGGAATGGAGTGCAATGGAATGTGGAATGGAATGCAGTGGAATGTGGAATGGAATATGCAATAGAATGAAATGGAATGTAGGAATGGAATGTGAAATGGAATGTGGATTGCAACGTGGAATGGAATGGGAAATTGGATATGGAATGGAACGGAATGCAAAGTGGAATGTAATGTGGAATGGAATGGAATGGAAGGTGGAATTGAATGGAATGGAATGAGGAATGGAATGTGATATGGAATATGATATGGAATGTGGAATGGAGTGGAATGGAATTTGGAATGGAATGTGGATTTGAATGTGGAATGGAATGTGTCATGGAATAGAATGGAATGGAGTGGAATTAGGAATTGATTGTGTAACGGAATGGAATGGAGGGTGGAATGGTATGGAATGCAATGAGGAATGGAATGTGAAATGGAATGTGATATGGAATGTGGAATGGAATGGAATGGAATGTGGAATGTAAGGTTGAATGGAATGTGGAATGGAACATGGAATGGAACGTGTAATGGACCCTGGAATGGAATGGAGTTGAATGTCAAATGCAATGCGGAATCGTATGGAATGGAATGTGGAATGGAAAGTGGAAAGGAATGAGGAATGGAACCTGGAATGGAAAGTTCAATGGATTTTGGAATGGAGAGTGGAATGGAATGGAATGGAATGTGGAATGGAACGTGGAATGAAACATGGAAAGAAAGCAATGGCTAGTGGAATGGAACATGGAATGGAATGTGAAATGGAATGTGGAATGGAATGAGGAATGGAATCTGGAAGGGAATTTGGAATGTAAAGGAATGAAATGTAGAGGGGAATGGAATGGAATGGAATGTGGAATCGAATGTGGAACGGAAAGGAATGGAATGTGGAATGCACTGTGGAATAGAATGGAATGGAACATGAACTGGAATGGAATGTAATGTGGAATGGAAAGTGGAATGTAAAGTGGAATGGAAGGTAATTTAATGTGGAATGGAATGTAATGGAATGTGTAAAGGAATGTGGAATGGAATGGATTGGAAAGTGGATTGGACTGTAGAATGGAATGGAAGGGAATATGGAAGGGAATGTGGAAGGGAAAGTGGAATACAATGGATTGGAATTTGCAATGGAATTTGCAATGGAATGTGGAATGGAATGGAATGGAATGTGTAATGGAATGTGTAATGGAATGGAGTGTGGAATGGAATGTGGAATGAAATGGAAAGGAATGAGGAATGAAATGTGAAATGGAATGGAATGGAATGCGGAATGGAAGGTGGAAAGGAATGTGGAATGGAATGGAATGTGGAATGGAATGTGGTATGGAAAGGAATAAAATGTTTAAATGGAATGGAATGGAATGTGGAATGATATGTGGACTGCAATGGAATGCACTGTGGAATGGAATGTGGAATGGAATGGAATGGATTGTGGAATGGAATGCTCGATGGAAAGCGTAATGGAATCTACTGGAATGTTGAAGGGAATGTGGAATGGAACGTTGAATAGAATGGAATGGAATGTGGAATTAAAAGTGAAATGGAATGGAATGGAGTGTGGAATGGAATGTGGAAAGGAATATGGAATGGAAAGTGGAATGAAATGTGGAATGGAATGGAATAGAATGTGGAATGGAGTGTGGAATGGAATGGAATGAAATGGGCAATGCAATTTGCAATGGAATGGAAGGAAATGTGGAATGGAATGGAACGTGGAATGGAATGTGGAATGCAATGGAATGGAAAGTGGAAAGAAATGTGGAATGCAATGGAATGCGATGTGGAATGGAATGTGAAATGGAATGGAATTCATTGAGGAATGGATTGTGAAAAAGAATGTGGAATGGAGTGTGGAATGGAATGTGGAATGGAATGGAATGAAATGTAGAATGGAATGTGGAATGGAATGAAATGGAATGAGGAAAGGAATGGAAAGTGGCATGGAATGTGGAATGGAATGAAATGTGGAATGGAATGTGGAATGGAATGGAACACTATGTGGAATTGAAAGTGGAATTGAATGGAATGGAATGGAATGTGGAATGGAATGTTCAATGGAATGTGGAATGGAATGTGGAATGGAATGTAATGGAATGTGAAATGGAATGTGGAATGGAATATGGAATGGAAAGTGGAATGTAACTTGGAATGGAAGGTGGAATGGAATGTGGAATGGTATGGAAAGGAATGTGGAATGGAACGTGGAATGCAACATGGAATGGAATGGAATGGATCGTGGAATGGAATGTGGAATGGAATGCAAAGTTATGTGGAATGGAATGTGCAATGTAAAGCAATTGAACAATGAATGGAACATGGAATAGAACAAGGAATGCACCGTGGAATGGAAAATGGAATGGAAGGTGCAATGGAATGGAATGGAATGTGGAATTGTATGAAATGTGGAATGGAATGTGGAATGGAAGGGAATGGAGTGCAATGTGGAAGGGAATGGAATGGAATAAAATGGAATGGAATGGAATGTGGAATGCAATGCAATGGAATTAAACAGAATGTGGTATTGAATGGAATAGAATGCGGAAAGGAATGTGGCATGTAAAAGAATGGAAAGTACAATGGAATATGGAAAGGAATGGAATGGAAAGTGCAATGGAATGTGGAAGGGAATGGAATGGAAAGGGGAATGGAATGTGGAATAGAACGGAATGGAATGTGAAACGGAATGGAAAGGAATGTGGAACGGAATGCAATGGTATGTGGAATGAAATGGAATGGAATGTCGAATAGAATGGAATGGAATGTGGACTGGAAACTGTAATGGAATGGAATGGAATGTAGAATGGAATGAAATGAAATGTGCAATGGAATGTGGAATTTGGAAAGGAATGTGGAATGGAATGGATCGTGGAATGGGATGTGGAATGGAATGGAAATGAATGTGGAATGGAATGTGGAATGGAATGGAATGGAATTCAATGTGGAATGGAAGTGAATGGAATGTGGAGTGGAATGGAATGGAATGCAAGCTAGAATGGAATCAAAAGGAATGTGGAATGTAATGGAATGCAATGTGGAATGGAAAGGAATGGAATATGCAATGGAATGGACTGGTAAGGAATGTGGAATAGAAATAAATTGAATGGTAAGGATTGTGAAACAGAATTAAATGCAATGGAAAGGAATGTGGAATGGAATGGAATGGATTGTGGAAAAGAATGGAATGGAATGTTGAATGGAATTCAAATTGGAATGGAATGGAATGTGGATTGGAGTGGAATGGAATGTTGAATGGAATGGAATGGAATGAAACGGAATGCAAAATGGAATGTGGAAAGGAATGTGGAATGGAACGTGGAATAGAATGAAATGGAAAGTGGAATGGAATGGAATGGACCGTGGAATGGTATGTAATGGAACGTAGAATGGAAGGTGGAATGGAATGTGGACTGGAAAGTGGAATTGAATGAAATTGAATCTAGAATGGAATGTGGAATGGAAAGTGGAATGTTATGCACTGGAATTTAAAGAAACGTGGAATTTAACGTGGGATGGTATGTGGAATGAAATGGAATGGAAAATGGATTGGAATGTGGAATAGAAAGGAATGGAAAGTGGAATGGAATGGAATGGAATGTGGAAAGGAATGTGCAATGGAATGGAATGGAATGTGCAAAGGAATGTGGAATGCAATCTGGAATGGAATGTCGAAAGGAATGTGCGTTGGAATGGAATGCAATGTGCAAAGGAATGTGGAATGCAATCTGCAATGGAATGTCGAATAGAACGGAATGGAATGTGGAATGGATTATGGAATGGAATTCGAAATAGAATGCGGAAAAGAATGGAAATGAATGTGGAATCGAATGTGGAATGGAACGGAATGTATTGTGGAATGGAATGTGGAATGGAATGTGGAATGGAATGGAATGGAATGGGCAATGGAATGTGGAATGGAATGGAATGGAATGTGGAATGGAAAGTATAAAGGAAAGTGGAGCGGAACGGAATGGAATGAGAAATGGAATGGAAAGGAATATGGAAAGGAATGTGGAATGGAATGGATTGGATTGTGCAATGGAATAAGGAAAGGGGTGTGGAATTGAATGTGGAATGGAATGGAATGGAATGTGGAATGGAATGGAATGTCGAATGGAATGTGGAATATAATGTAATGGAACACGCAAAGGAATGTGGAATTGAACGGAAAGGAATGTGAAATGGAATGGAATGGAATTTGGAAAGGAATGTGGAATGGAATGGAATGGAATGTGGAATAGAATGGAATGGAATGGAATGTGGAATGGAATGTGAAATGGAATGTGGAATGGAAATTGGAATGGATTAAAATGCAACCTTAAATAGATTGGAACGGTCCGTGGAATGGAATAGAATGGAACGTGCAATGGAGCGTGGAATGGAACATGGAAAAAATGTGCAATGGAATATGCAATGGAATGGAATGTAATGTGGAATGGAATGTGGAATGGAATGCAATGGTCTGTGGAATAGGAAGGAATGGAACGTGCAGAGGAATGTGGAATGGAATGTGGAATGGTATGTGGAATGTTACGGAAAGGTATGTGGTATGGAATTTGGAATGGAAAGTGGCATTTAACGTGGAATGGAATGGAAAGGAACATGGAATGGAATGTGGAATGGAAAGGAATGGAAAGTGGTATGGAATGTGGAATGGAAAGTGGAATTTAACGTGGAATGGAATGGAAAGGAACATGGAATGGAATGTTGAATGGAATGGAATGGACTGGAATGTGAAATGGAATGTGGAAAGGGATATGGAATGGAATGTGGTGTGAAATGAATTCGAACGTGGAATGGAATGGAGTGGAAGGTCGAATGGAATCGAATGAATCGTGGAATGGAACGTGGAATGCAACGTGGAATGGAATGTGGAACGGAATGTGGGATGGAGTGGAATGGAATGTGAAATGGAATGAAGAGTGGAATGAAGTGGAATGTGGAATGGAATGTGGAATGGAAAGGAATGGAATGTGCAACGGAATATGGAATGGAACGAAATTGAATGAGGAATGGAATGAAATGGAATGTTGAAGGGAATCTGGAATGAAATGGAATAGAATGTGGAATGGAATGTAATGGAATTTGGAATGGAATGCAATGGAATGTGGAATGGAATTGAACGGAATGTGGAATGGAAAAGATTGGAAAGGAATGGCATGGGAAATGGAATGCAGAATGGAATGTGAAATGGAATGTGGAGTGGAATGTGGAATCGAATGCAATGGAACGTGGAATGGAATGGAATGGAACGTGGAAATGGTTGGAATGGAACGTGGAACGGAATGAGGAATGGAACGTATAATGGAACATGGAAAGGAAGAGAATGGAATTTGGAATGAAGTGGATTGGAATGTGGAAGCGAAAGTGTTATGGAATGCAATGGAATGTGGAAAGCGAAGTCGGATGGAATGGAATTGAAGGTGGAAAAGAATGGAAATGAATGAGAAATGTAATGTGGGATTGAATGGAATGGAACGAGGAATGGAATGGAATATGGAGTGGAATGTGGAATGGAATATGGAATGGAATGGAATGGAAAGTGGAATGGAATGGAATATAATGGAATGTGGAATGGAATGGAATGGAATAGAAGGGAATCTGGAAAGGAATGGACAGCAACGTGGAATGGAATTTGGAATGGAATGTGGAATGGAATTGAAAGTGGAATGGAATGTGGAATGAAATGTAATGGAATGTGAAATGGAAAGTGGAATGTAATGTGGAATGGAAAGGAATGAAATGTGGAATGGAATGTGGAATCTAATGGAATGGAATGTGAAATGAAATGTGTAAAGGAAATTGGAATGGAATGTGGAATGGAACAGAATGGAATGCGGAGTGGAATGTGGAGTGGAGTGTGCAATGGAACGTTTAATGGAACGGAATGGGAAGTGAAATGCAATGGAATAGAAAGAGGAATGGAATGTGGAATAGATCGTGGATTGGAATGGAATGGAACCTGGAAAGGAATTTGGAATGGAATATGTTAAGGAATGGAATGGAATGTCGAATGGAATGTGGAATGGAATGGAATGGAATGTGAAATGGAATGTGGAATAGAATGTGAAATGCAATGTGGAATGGAATGCGGAATAGAATGGAATGAAACTTGGAATGGAATGTAAAAGAACGTGGAATGGAACGTGGAATGGAAGGTGGAATGGAACGTGGAAAGGAACGTAGAATGGAATGTGGAATTGAAAGTGGAATGGAATGTGAAATGGAACGTGGAAAGGAAAGTTGAATGGAATGGAATGGAAAGTGGAATGTAATGGAATGGAACATGGAATGAAAAGTAGAATTGAATGGAAAGGACAGTGGAATGAATTGGAATTAAAAGTGGAATGGAATGTGGAATGGAACGTGGAGTGCATCTGAAGTGGAACGTCGAATCCAAAGGAATGGAATGTGATATGGAAAGGAATGGAATGTGGAATAGAATGGAATGGAAAGGAATGAGGAATGGAATGTGGAATGGAATGGAATGGAATGTGGAAAGGAATGGAATGGAACATGGAATGGAATCGACTTGAATGTGGAATGGAAGGAAAATTGGAATGGAATGGTATGGAATGTGGATTGGAATGGAATGCAATGTGGAAAGGAATCGAATGGAATGCAATGGAATGCGAAATGGAATGTGGAATGGAATGTGGAAAGGAAAGTGGAATAGAATGAAATGCAAAGTGGAATGGAATGGAATGGAACGTGGAATGGTATGGAATGGAACGTGGAATAGAACGTGGAATGGAACATGGAATGGAATGTGGACTGGAATGTGGAATTGAATGCTATGGAATATGGAATGGAATGTGGAATGGAAAGTGGAATGTTATGCACTGGAATTTAATGAAGCGTGGAATTTAACGTGGAATGGAATGTGGAAACTATTGGAATGGAAAATGAAATGGAATGTGGAATGGAAAGGAATGGAATGTGGAATGGAATGGAATATGGAATGGAATGTGCAATTGAATGGAATGTGGAATGAAATGTGGAATGGAATGTGGAATGGAATTGAATGGAAAGTGGAATGGAATGTTGAATGTAATTTGGAATGGAATGTGGAAGGTAATGGAAAGGTATGTGGAAAGGAATATGGAATGGAATGTGAAATGGAATGGAATGGAATGTGGAATGGAAAGGAATGGAACGTGGAATGGACTATGGAATGGAATGTGGAATGGAACGGAAAGTAATGTGGAATAGAATGTGGAATGGAATGAATGGAATGTGGAATGAAATTCGGAAAGGAATGTGGAATGGAAAGAGGAATGGAATGTGAAATGGAAAGGAATGGAATGTGGAATGGAATATGGAATGGATTGGAATGTAATATGGAATGGAACGTGGAAAAGAATGTGGAATGGAACGGAATGGATTGTGTAATGGAATATGGAACGTGGTGTGGAATTGAATGTGTGATGGAATGAAATGGAATGTGGAATGGAATGGAATGGAATGTGGAATGGAATGGAATGAAATGTCGAATGGAATGGAATGGAATGTGAAAAGGAATGTGGAATGCAAGGGAAAGGGATGTGGAATGGAATGTGGAATAGAAAGGAATATAATGTGGAATGGAATGTGGAAAGGAAAGTGCAATGCAATGGAATGGAATGTGGAATGGAACGTGGAATGGAACGCAAGGCAACATGGAATGGAACATGCAATGGAACGTGGAATGGAACTCGGGATAGACTATGGAAAGGAATGGAATGGAATGTGGAAATGAATGTGGAACGGAAGGTGGAATGGAATGTGCAATGAAATGTGGAATGGAATGGAATGGAATGTGGAGAGATATGTGGAATGAAATGTGGAATGCAATGGAATGTGGAATGGAATGGAATGTGGAATGGAATATGTCATAGAATTAGGAATGGAATGTGAAATACAATGGAATGGAATGTGGAATGGAATGGAATGGATTGTGGCATGGAATGTGGAAATCAATGTGGAATGGAAAGTGAAATGCAAAAGAATGGAATGTGGAATGGAACGCGGAATGGGATGGAATGGGACGTGGAATGATATGGAATGGAACGACAAATGGAATGTGGAATGGAATATGGAAAGGAACGTGGAATGGAAAGTGACATGGATTGGAATGGAACGTGGAATGGAAAGTGGAATGGAATGGAATGGAATGTGGAATGGAATGGAATGGAATGGAATGGAATGGAATGTGGACTGGAATGGAATGGAATGTAATGTGGACTGGAATGTGGAATGGAAAGGAATGGAATGTGGCATTGAATTTAGAATGGAATGTTGAATGGAATGGAATGGATAGTGCAATGAAATGGAATGGAAACTGGAATGGAATGGATTGGAATGGAATGTGGAATTCAGAAAAATGGAAAGTGGAATGGAATGTGGAATGGAATGTTGAGTGGAATGGAATGGAATGTGGAATGCAATGGAATGGAATGCTATGAGGAATTGAATGGAATGGAATTGAATGTGGAATAGAATGGAATGGAATATAGAATTAAATGAGGAATGGTATGAAATGGAATGGAATGGAATGTGGAATGGAATGGAATGGAAAGAAAAATAGATTTGAATGGAATGTGCAATGGAATGGAATGGAATGCAATGTGGCATGGAATGGAATGGAAAGGAATGGAATGTGGAATGGAATGCAATGGAATGTGGAATGGAATGGAATGTGAAATGGAATGGAATGGAATGTGGGATGGAATGGAAGGAATGGAATGAAATGTGGAATGCAATGGAATGGAATGGAAAGGAAAGTGAAAGTGAATGGAAAGAGGAATGGAATGTGTAATGGAATGGAAGTGAATAGAATGTGGAATGGAATGGAATGTGAAATGGAATGGAATTTGGAGTGGAACGGAATGGAATGGAATGTGGAATGGAATGGAATATGGAATGGAATGGAACGTTCAATGGAATGAGAAATGGATGGAATGGAACGGGATGTGTATTGGAATGGAATGTGGAATGGAATGAAATGGAAAGTAGAATGGAATGCAATGAAATTTGGAATCGAATGTAATGGAAGATGGAATGGAATGGAATGTGGAATGAAATGTAATGGAACGTGGAATGGAAAGGAATGGAATGAGGACTGGAATGGAATGGAATTTGGAATGGATTAGAGTCGAATGCGGCACGGAATGGAATGGAGTGTGGAATTTAATGCAATGGAAATTGGAATGGAATGGAATGGAATGTGAAATGGAATGGAATGTGGAATAGAAAGGAATGGAATGTGAAACAGAATGGAATGGAATGTGGAATGGAATGTGGAGTGCAAAGGAAGGGAATTGAATGGAATATGTAATGCAAGGCAATGGAACGGAATATGGAATGGAATGGAAAGGAATATGAAATGGAATGTGAAATGGAATGGAATGGAATAGAATGCAATGGAATGGAATGGGAAATGCAATGGAATGGAATGGAATGTAGAATGGATTGGAATGTGGAATGGAATGGAACGGAATGGAGTGTGGAAAGGAATGGAATGGAATGTGGAATGGAATGGAATAGAATGGAATGTGGAATGGAATGGAATAGAATGGAATGGAATATGGAAAGGAATGTGGAATGTAATTGAATGGAATGGAATGTTCAATAGAATGGAATGGAATGTGGAATGTAATAGAATGGAATGGAATGTGGAGTGGAATGCAATGGAATGGAATGGAATGTGGAATGTAATGGAATGGAAGGTGGAATGGAATAGAATGGAATGGGGAATGGAATGGAATGCAAAGTGCAATGGAATGGAATGGAATGTGGAATGGAATGGAATGGAATGTGGAATGGAATGGAATTGAATAGAAGGTGGAATGGAATTGAATGGAATTAAATCTGAAATGAAATGGAATGTGGAATGGAATTTGTAATGGACCGGAATGGAATGGGAAGTGGAATGGAATGGAATGTGGAATGCAATGGAATGGAAAGTTGATCGGAGAGGAATGGAATGTGGAATGGAATGGAATGATATGTGGAATGGAATCGAATGGAATATGGAATGGAATGGAATATAAATTGGAATGGAATGGAATGGAATGTGGAATGGAATGTGTAATGGAATGGAATGAAACGGAATGTTTAATGGAATGGAAAGTGGAATGAAACGGAATGGAATGTGGAATGGAATAGAATGGAATGTGCAATGGTATGGAATGAAATGTGGAGAGGAATGGAATGCTATGTGAAATGGAATGCAATGTACAATGGAATGTGGAATGGAATGGAATGGAATCGGGAATGGAATGGAACGGAATGGAATGTGGAATGGAATGGAATGTGGAATGCAATGGAATGGAATGGAATGTGGAATGGAATGGAATCTGGAATGGAGTGGAATGCAAAGTGGAATGGAATGGAATGGAATGTGGAATGGAATGGAATGGAATGAAATATGGAATGGAGAGGAATGGAAAGGAATGGAATGTGGATTGTAATGGAATGAATTGTGCAATGGAAAGAATGGAACGTGGAATGGATCGTGGAATGCAATGTTAAATGGAATGTGGAATGGAATGTGGAATTTAATGTCGAATGGAATGTGCAATGGAATGTGGAATAGCATTTGGAATGGAATATATTATGGAATGTAATGGAATGTGGAATGGAATGTGGATTGGAATGGAATGGAATAAGGAATGGAATACAATGGAAGTTTGAATGGAATGTGGAATGTAATGGAATGGAAAGTGGTATGGAATGAGGAATGGAATGTGGAATTTAATGTGGAACGGAAAGGAAAGAAATGTGGAAAGGTATGTGGAATTGAAAGTGCAATAGAAAGTGGAATGAATGGAAAGGAAAGGAATGTGTAATGGAACTTTGTATGGAATTCAATGGAACGCGGAATGGAACGTGGAATGTAACGTTTAATGGAACGTGGAATGGAATGTGGAATGTTACGGAAAGGAATGTGGAATGGAATGGAATGGAATGTGGAATGGAATGTGAAATGAAATGTGGAATGGAATGTGGAATGGAATGCAATGGAATGTGAAATGTAATGTGGAATGGAATGTGGAAGGGAACATGTAATGGAATGGAATGGAATGTGGAATGTAAGGGAATGGAAAGTGGAAAGGAATGTCGAATGGAATGTAATGGAATATGGAATAGAACGGAATGAAATGTAGAATGCAATGTGGAAAGGAATGTGAAATGGAAAGGAAAGGAATGTGGAATGGAATGTGGAATGTATCGTGGAATGGAATGGAAAGGAACGTGTAATGGAATGTGGAATGGAATGGAATGGAATGTGGCATGGAATGTGAAATGGAATGGAATGGAATGTGAAATGGAATGTGGAATGGAATGTGGATTAGAATGTGGAATAGATAGTGGAATGGAATATGGAATGGAATGGAATTGAACATATAAAAAATGTGGAATGGAATGGAATAGAATGTGAAATGGAATGTGGAATGCAATGTGAAATAGAATGGATTTCCATATGGAATGTAATGTGAATGGAACGGAATGTAGAATGGAATGTTGAATGGAACGCGGAATGTAAGGTTGAATGCAATGGCGTGGAATTTAATGTGGAATGGAATGGCATGGAATGTGGAACGGAATGTGGAATGGAATGTGGAATAGAAAGGAATATAATGTGGAATGGAAGGTGAAAAGGAATGTGGAAAGGTAAGTGGAATACAAAGGAATGGAATGTGTAATGGAACGTGGAATGGAACGCAATGGAACATGGAATGTAACATGCAATGGAACGTGGAATGGATCTCGGAATGGTCTGTGGAATGGAAAGGAATGGAATGTGGAATGCAATGTGGAATGGAAAGAGGAACGGAATATGGAATGAAATGTGGAATGGAATGGAAAGGAATGTGTCATAGAATGTTGAATGGAATGTGTAAGTCAATGGAATGGAATGTGTCATAGAATGTTGAATGGAATGTGTAATTCAATGGAATGGAATGTGGAATGGAATGGAATGGAATGTGGGATTCAATGTGGAATGGAACGTGGAATGCAAAGGAATTGAATGTGGAATGGAAAGTGGAATGTGTTGGAATGGAACGTGGAATGGGATGGAATGGAACGATCAGTGGAATGTGGAAAGGAATGTGGAATGGAACGTGGAATGGAAAGTGGAATGGATTTGAATGGAACGTGGAATTGAACGTGGAATGCGATGTGCAATAGAATGAAATGGAATGTGGAATAGAATGGAATGGAATAGAATGTGGAATGGAATGGAATGGAATGTGGAATGGAATTGAATGGAATGAAATGGAAATTGAAATTGGATTCAATGGAATGTGGAATGGAACGGAATGAAGTGGAAGGTGGAATGGAACGGAATGAAATGGAAGGTGGAATGGAACGGAATATGGAATGGAAAATGGAATGTAATGTGGAATGGAATGTGGAATGGAATGGAGTGGAATGTGGAATGAAATGGAATGGCATGGAATGTGGAATGGAATGTGGAATGGATTTGAATGGAATGTGGAATGGAACGTGGAAGAGATCGTGGAATGGAATGGAATGGAATGTGGAATGGAACATGGAATGGATCATGTAATGGAATGGAATGGAATGTGGAATGGAACGTGGAATAGATCGAGGAATGGAGTGGAATGGAATGTGGAATGGAACATGGAATGGAACGTGGAATTGAACGTGGAATGGAATGGAATGGAATGGAATGTTGAAAGGAATGGAATGGAATGTGAAATGGAATGGAAAGTGGAAAGGAATGAAACTTGAAATGAAATGGAATGCAATATGGAATGGAATGGAAACGAATGTGGAATGGAAATTTGTTGAATGGAATATGGAATGGAATGGAAAGAAATGTGGAATGGAATGTGGAATGCAATGTGGAATGGAATGAAGTGGAATGTGTAATAAAATGTGGAATGGAAAGGAGAGGAATGTGAAAAGGAATGGAATGGAATGTGGAATGTAATGTGAAATGGAAAGGAGAGGAATGTGAAAAGGAATGGAATGGAATGTGGAATGCAATGGAATGGAATGTGGAATGGAATGTGGAATAGAATGGAATGGAACGTGGAATGCAATGTGGAATCGAAAGTACTGGAACGTGGAATGGAACGTGGAAAGTAACGTGGAATGAAATGTGTAATGGAGTGGAATGGAACGTGGAATGGAGTGTGGAATGGAAAGGAATGGAACACAGAATAGAACGTGGAATGCAACGTGGAAAGGAACATGGAATGGATCGTGGAATGGAACGTGGAATGGAATGTGGAATGGAAAGTGGAATAGAATCGAATGGAATGTGGAATGGAATGGAAAGTGGAATAGAATGGAATGGAAAGGAAGGAAATGGAATGGAGTGGAATGGAATGGAAAGCGAAATGGAATGGAATGGAATGTGGAATGGAATGGAATGGAATGTGGAATGGAACGTGGAATGGAATGGAATGGAATTTGCAATGGAATATGAAATGGAATGGAATGGAACGTGGAATGGATCATGTAATGGAAAAGCGAAGTAAAAGTGGAAAGGAACGTGGAATGGAACTTGGAGCGAAACGTGGAATGGAATGTGGAATGGAATTTGGGATGGAATTGAATGGTATGTAGAATGGAAAAGAATGGAATGGAGGGCAATGTGGAATGGAATGGAATGTAATGCGGCATGGAAGGGAAAGGAATGGAATGGAATGTTGATTGGAATGTGGAATGGAATGGAATGGGATGTGGAATGGAACCTGGAACAGAATGTGGAATGGAACATTTAAGGGAATGTGGAATGAAATAGAATGCTGAGTGAAATGGAATGGAGGGTAGAATGGAAAGGAATGGAATGTGGAATGTAATGGAATGCAATGTAGAATGGAATTTGGAGTGGAATGGAATGCAATGTGGAATGGAACATGGAATGGAATGGAATGTGGAAGGAATGGAATGGAATGTGGAATGGAATGGAATGTAACGTGTAGTCGAACGTGGAATGGAACGTGGTATAGAATGTTGAATGGAACGTGCAATGGAACGTGGAATGGAATGGAATGCAATGTGGATTGGAATGCAATGGAAGGTGTCTTGGAATGGAAAGGAATATGGATCGGACTGTGGAATGGAATGGATTTTATTGCAATGCAATGAGGAACGGAATTGAATGGAATGGAATGGAATGTGGAATGGAATGGAATGGAATGTGGAATTGAATGGAATGGAATGGAATGTGGAATGGAATGGAATGGAATGTGGAATGGAATGCAATGGAATGTGGAATGGAATGGAATGAGGTGGAATGTGCAATGGAATGGAATGGAATAGGGAAAGGAGTGGATTGGAATGTGGAATGCAATGGAATGGAATTTGGAATGGAAAGTGCAGTGATGTGGAATGGAATGTGGAATGGAATGGAATGGAACGTAGAATGGAACGTGGAAGGGAAATTGGAATGGAAAGTGGAAATGAACGTGGAAGGGAACGTGGAACGGAACGTGGAATGGAACGTGGAATGGAATGTGGAATGGAAAGGAATAGAATGTGGAATGAAACGTGGAATGGAATGGAATGGAATTTGCAATGCAGTGTGGAATGGAATGTGGAATGGAATGGAATGAAATGAGGAATAGAATGCGGTAAGGAATGGAAGGGAATGTGGAATGGAATGTGGAATGGAACGTGGAATGGAAAAAGGAATGGAATGGAATGGAACGTAGACTGGAATGTGGAATGGAACGTGGAATGAAACTTGAAATGGACCGTGGAAAGGAATGGAATGCAATGTGCAAAGAAATAGAATGGAATGTGGAATGGAATGGAATGGAATAGAATGGAACGTGAAATGGAATGGAATGGAATGTGGAACGGAATTTGGAATGGAATCAAAAGGAATGTGGAATGCAATGTGGAATGGAATGGAATGGAATTGAACGGAATGTGAAACGGAATGGAATGGAATGTGGAATGGTATGGAATGGAATGTGTTTTGGAATGGAATGTGTAAAGGAATAGAATGGAATGTGGAATCGAATGGAATGCAATTTGGAATGGAATGTGGAATGAAATGTAATGGAATTTGGAATGGAAAAGAATGGAATATGGAATGCAATGCAATGCAGTCTGGAAGGGAATGGAATAGAATGTGGAATGCAATGGAAAGGAATGTGGAATGGAAAATGGAATGGAATGGAACGGACAGTGGAATGGAATGGAATGTGTTGCTGAATGGAATTGAATGGAATGGAATGTGGAATGGAATGGAATGGAAATGAATGCAACGGAATGTGAAGTGGAATGCAATGGAATGTGGAATGGAATGGATTGGAATGTGGAATGGGATGGAATGGAATTGAATGTGAAAAGGAATGGAATGGAAATGAATGGAATGTGGAATGGAATGGGTGGGAATGTGGAATAGAAAGTGGAATGGAATTGAATGTAAAGTGGAATGGAAAGGATTGGAATGTGGAATGGAATGAAATGGAATACGGAATGCAATGGAATGGTATGGAATGTGGAATGGAATGGAATGGAAAGGAATGTGGAATGGAATGGAATGCAATGTGCAATGGAACAGAATGGAAAGTGGAATGGAATGGGATGGAATGTGGAATGGAATGGAATGGAATGTGGAATGGAATGGAATTGAATGTGCAATGGAATGGAATTCAGTGGAATGTGGAATGGAATGTGGAATGAAATGTGGAATGGAATGGAATGGAATGTGTAATGGAATGGAATGTAATTTAGTTGAATGTGGATTGGAATGCAACGGAATGTGGAATGGAATGGAATGGAATGAAATGGAAATAGAAATGGAATGCAATGGAATGTGGAATTGAATGGAAGGGAATGGGGAATGGAATGAAATGGAGAGGAATGTGGAATGGAATGCAATGGAATGTGGAATGGAATGTGGGTTTGAATGGAATGGAATGTGGAAAGGAATGGAATGCAAAGTGGAATGGAAAGTTGTGGAATGGAAAGTTTTGGAATCGAATGTGGAATGGAATGGAATGGAATGGAATGAAATTTGAAATGGAATGAAATTGAATGTGGAATGGAATGTAATGGGGCGTGGAATACAATGTAATGGAATGTGGAATGGAATGGAATGGAATGGAATGTGGAATAGAATGGAATGAAAGGAATGTTGAATGGTATGGAATGCAAAGGAATGGAATATAGAATGGAATAGAGATTAATGTGGAATGTGATGAGGAATGGAATTGAAAGAAGTGGAAGGAGGAATGGAATGGAATGGAATGTGGAATGGAATGTGTAATGGATTGCAGTGGAATGTGGAATGGAAAGGAATGGAATGTGGAATGGAAAGTGGAATGGAATGTGGATTTGAATGGAATGGAATGTGAAAAGGAATGGAATGCAAAGTGGAAAGGAAAGTTGTGGAATGGAAAGTATTGGAATGGAATGTGGAATGGAATGGAATGGAATGTGGAATGGAATTGAATGGAAGGGAATGGAATGGAATATGAAATGGAATGAAATGGAATGTGGAATGGAATGTAATGGGACGTGGAATACAATATAATGGAATGTGGAATGGAATGGAATGGAATGTGGAATGGAATGGAATGGAAAGGAATGTGGAATGGTATGGAATGTAAAGGAATGGAATATAGAATGGAATAGAGGGTAATGCGGAATGTGATGAGGAATGGAATTGAAAGAAGTGGAAGGAGGAATGGAATGGAATGGAATGTGGAATGGAATGTGTATTGGAATCCAGTGGAATGTAGAATGGAAAGGAACGGAATGTGGAATGGAATGTGGAATGAAATGAAATGGAATGTAATTTGTAATGGAATGTAATCTGGAATGGAATGTTGAATGGAATGGAATGGAATGTGGAATGGAATGGAATGTGGAATGGAATGTGGAATGGAATGGAATGGAATGTGGAATGCAACGGAAGTGAATGGAGTGGAATTTGAAATCGAATGGATTGGAATGTGTAACGAAATGGAATGGAATGTTTAATGGAATAGAATGGAATGTGGAATGGAATGGAAAGGAATGTGGAATAGAATGGAATGGAATGCGGAATGGAATGTGAAATGGAATGGAATGGAACGTGGAATGGAATGGAATCGAATGTTGAATGGAATGGAATGGAATTTGGAATGCAATGCAATGGAATTTGGAATGGAATGTAACGGAATGTGGAATGGAATGGAATGGAATGGATGTGGAATGGAATGGAATGGAATAGATGTGCAGTGGAATGGAATGGAATGTGGAACGGAATGTGGAATGGAATTGAATGACATGTGGAACGGAATGTGGTGGAGAATGGAATGGAATGTGTAAAGGATTGGTATGGAATGTGGAATGGAAAGTGGAATGGAATGGAATGGTATGTGGAATGGAACGGAATGGAATGTGGAATGGCATGTGGAATGGAATGGAAACTGGGATGGAATGGAATGGGAAACGTGGAATGGAAAGTGGAGTGGAACGTGGAATGGAACGTGAAATATAATGTGGAATTGATTGGAAAGTAATGTGGCCTGGGATGTGCAATGGAATGGAATGGAATGGGGAATGGAATGTTGAATGGGATGGAATAGATTGTGGAATGGAATGGAATGCAATGTGGAACGGAATGTAGAAAGGACTGGAATGTAATGTGGAAAGGAATGGAATGGGGAATTGAAAGTGGAATGGAATATAACGTGGAATGGAATGCAACGGAAAGTGGAGACATTCGACATTCAATTCCATTCCATGCCACGTTCCGTTCCTTTCCATTAAACGTTCCATTCCACATTCCATTCCATTCCATTTCACATTCCACTCCATTCCATTCCACATTCCATCCCATTCCATTCCATTCCATTCCATTCCATTCCACGTTCCATTTCACATTCCTTTCCACACAATTCCACATTATATTCCACGTTCCATTTCACTTTCCATTCCACTTTCCACTCCATTCCATTACACATTCCATTCCAATCCATTCCACATTGCGTTCCACATTCAATTCCATTCCATTCCACATTCCATTCCATTCCATTCCACATTTCATTCCACATTCCATTCCACATTCCATTCCATTCCTTCCACATACCATTCCACATTCCATTCAATTCCATACCACATTCTATTCCATTCCATTCCACATTCCATTCCACATTCCATTCCATTCCATTCCATTCCACATTCCATTCCACATTCCATTCCATTCCACATTCCCTTCCACATTCCATTCCATTCCATTCGATTAAACATTCCATGCCACATTCCATTCCATTTCATTACACATTCCATTCCACATAAATTTCCATTCCATTCCACATTCCATTCCATTCCATTTCAAGTTACATTAAATTCCTTTCCATTCCATTCCACATTACATTCCATTCCATTCCACATTCCCATCCATTCCATTGCACTGCACTTTCAATTCCATGTTCCTTTCCTCATTCCATTCCATGCCATTCCACATTCCATTCCACATTCCATTCCTTTCCATTCCCCATTCCATTCCATTCCATTCCACTTTCCGTTCCATTCCATTCCACGTTTCATTCCATTCCTTTCCACGTTAAATTCCCTTCAATTCCACTTTCCATTCTACGTTCCATTCCACGTTACTTTCCACGTTCCTTTCTAAATTCCATTCCATTCAACATTCCATTCCATTCCATTACACGTTCCATTCCACTCCATTCCACGTTCCATTCCACGTTCCATTCCACATTCCATTCCATTCCATTCCATTCCACATTCCATTTCACATTCCATTCCATTCCATTCTACATTCGATTCCATTCCACATTCCCTTCCATTCCATTCCAAGTTCCAATCCTTTCCATTCCACTTTTCTTTCCATTCCATTCCACGATGCATTCCACTACATTACACATTCCATTCCATTCCATTCCAGGTTCCATTCCACATTCCATAACATTCCATTTCACGTTCCATTCCATTCCTTTCCTCATTCCATTCCACATTCCCATCCATTCAATTGCACTGCACTTTCAATTCCACGTTCCTTTCCTCATTCCATTTCTTGCCATTCCACATTGCATTCCATTCCATTCCTCATTCCATTCCACATTCCATTCCATTACATTCCATTCCACATTCCATTCCACATTCCATTCCATTGCATTCCACATTCCAATCCATTCGATTCCACATTCCATTCCATTCCTTTATACATTCCACTCCAAATTACTTTCCATATCATTCCACATTCCATTCCATTTCATTCGACTTTCAATTCCATTATATTCCGCAATCCATTCCAAATTCCATTCCAGTCCATTCCACATTCCATTCCAATACATTACACATTTCATTCATTTGCTTTACATCTTCCATTCCACTTTCCATTCCACTTTCCATTCCATTCCGATCCATTCCCTTCCATTCGGGGTTCCATTCTACGTTCCATTACACCTTCCATTACACGATCCTGTCCACATTTCCTTCCATTCCATTTTATATTCCATCCCACATTCCATTCCATTCCATTCCACATTCCATTCCACATTCCATTCCATTCCACATTCTATTCCATATTCCATTCCAAATTCCATTCCATATTCCATTCCATTCCATTCCACATTCCACTCCTTTCCAGTCCCTTCCATTACACATTCCATTGCATTCCACATTCCATTATTTTCTATTCCCTTCCATTCCACATTGGATTCCATTCCACATTCCATTCCATTCCATTTCCTTCCATTCCATATTGCATTGCATTCCATTCCATTCCACATTCCGTTCCATTCCATTCCATTCCACATTCCATTCCATTCCATTTCACATTGCATTCCACATACCATTCTATTCCATTCCACATTCCATTCCATTCCATTCCACACTCCATTTCATTACATTCCACTTTCCATTCCATTCCACGTTCCATTCCATTCCAATCCACGTTCCATTCCACATTCCATTCCATTCCATTCCACGTTCCATTCCATTCCATTCCACGTTCCATTCCACATTCCATTCCATATTCCATTCGGTATTCCATTCCATTCCATTCCACTTTCCATTCCATTCCATTCCACATTCCATTATGTATTGCATTCCATATTCCATTCCACATTTCATTCCATATTCCATTCCATTTCATTCCAAGTCTCTTTAAATTCCTTTCCTTTCCATTCCACATTCCATTCCATTCCATTGCACATTCCATTCCATTCCATTCCAACTTCCATTCCACATTCCACTCCATTCCATTCAATGCAACATTCTATTCCATTACATTACATTACATTTCTTTCCACATTCCATTCCATTCCATTCCATTCCACATTCCAGTCCACATTTCATACCATTCCATTCCACATTCCTTTCCACATTCCATTCCATTCCATTTCACTTTTCATTCCCTTCCATTGCACATTCAATTCCACGTTTCATTTCGTTTCATTCCGCATTCCACTCCACATTCCATTCCATTCCATTCCACTTTAAATTCCATTCCATTCCACATTCCATTCTATTCCATTCCATTCGACATTCCATTCCACATACCATTCTATTTCATTCCACATTCCTCTCTTTTCCGTTCCACATTCCATCTCCTTCCATTCCACATTGCATTCCCTTCCATTCCACATTCCATTGCATTCCATTCCCTTCCATTACATATTCCATTCCATTCCATTCCACATTCCATTACATTCCATTCCACATTCCATTCCACATTCCATTCCACATTCCATTCCACTAAATTCCACATTCCATTCCATTCCATTCCATATTCCATTCCACATTCCAATTACTTCCATTCCACTTTCCATTCCACATTTTCTTCCAATCGTTTCCACATTCCATTCCAGATTCCATCCCATTCCATTCGACATTCCATTGCATTCCATTCCACATTTCATTCCACATTCCTTTCCATTCCATTCCATTCCACTGTCTATTTCATTCCATTCCATTCCATTCCACATTCCATTCCACATTCCATTTACTTCCATTCTACTTTCCATTCCACATTTCCTTCCAATCCTTTCCACATTCCATTCCAGATTCATTTCCATTCCATTCCACATTCCATTGCATTGCATTCCACATTCCATTCCATTCCACATTCTCTTCCATTCCATTGCATTCCATTCCACATTCCTTTCCATTCTATTCCACAATGCAATCCATTCCATTCCTTTTCATTCCGTTCCACATTCCATCCCGCATTCTACTCCTTTCCATTTCACCATCGATTCCACATTCGATTCCACTCCATGCCACATTCCATTCCACATTCCATTGCATTTCATTCCACTTTCCAGTGTATTCCATTCCACATTCCATTCCCTTCCAATCCTTTCCACTTTCCATTCCATTCCATTCCACATACCATTCCACATGTTATTCCATTCCATTCCACAATCCATTCCTTTCCATTCCAAATTCCATTCCGTTCCATTCCGTTCCACTCCACGTTCCATTCCACATTATATTCCACCCAATATTCCACATTCCATTGCATTCCATTCTACATTCCATTCAATATTCCATTCTGTTTCATTCCACATTCCATTCCACATTCCATTCCATTCCATTCCACATTCCATTTCAACTTTCATTCCATTCCATTCCATTCCATTCCATATGCCTTTCCAATTTCAATTCTATTCCATTCCACATTCCATTCCATTCCATTCCACATTCCATTCCATTCCATTCCACATTCCATTCCACATTCCATTCCAAGCTGCATTGCATACCATTCCACATTCCATTCCATTCCACCTTCCATTGCATTCCATTCCATTCCAAATTCCTTTCCGTTCCATTCCATTCCACATTGCATTCCACTCCATTCCATTCCACGTTCCATTCCACATTACATTCCAGGCCATTCCACATTCCATTCCATTTCATTCCACATTCCATTCCGCTTTCCATTCCATCCCATTCACTTCCATTCCACATTCCAATCCATTCCATTTCATTCCACATTCCATTCGATTCCATTCCACATTCCATTCTATTCCATTCCACATTCGATTCCACATTCCATCCCATTCCATTCCGCATTCCATTCCATTCCATCCCACATTCCATTCCATTCCATTACATATTCCATTCCAATCCATTCCTCATTCCATTCCATTTCATTCCACATTCCATTCCACATTCAATTCCACATTCCACTCCATTCCATTCTGCATTCCATTACATTGCATTCCACATTCCAATAGAGATTCCACTACACTTTCCATTCCACATTCTTTCCATTCCATTCCATTCCACACTCCATTAAGTTCCGTTCCACATTCCATTCTATTCCATTCCACATTCCATTCCACTTTCCATTCCATGTTCCATTCCACACTCCATTCCTTTCCATTCCACATTCCATTCAATTCCATTTCACAATCAATTCCTAATTCCTTTCCTTTGCATTGCACATTGCATTCGACATTCCACTTCACGTTCCATTCCACAGTCCATTCCATTCCATTCCATATTCCATTTCATTCCATTCCACATTCCATGACATTCCATTCCACTTTCCATTCAATTCCATTCCAAAATCCTTTCCACATTCCATTCCATTCCATTCCCAATCCCATTCCACATTCAATTCCATATTCCATTCCACAATCCATTCCACATTCCATTTCATTCCTTTCCACAATACATTCTATTCTTTTCCACATTCCATTGCATTCCATTCCACATTCCTTTCAACATTCCATTCTCTTCTATTCCACATTCCATTACGCATTCCATTCCACTTTCCATTCCACACTCTATTCCATTCCATTCCAAATTCCATTCCACATTCTTTCCATTCCACTCCGTTCCACAGTCCATTAAGTTCAGTTCCACACTCTATTCCATTCCATTCTACATTCCATTCCATTCCATTCCACATTCCATTCCCTTCCATTCCATTCCACATAGCATTCTGTTCCATTCTTCCATTCCACATTCAATTCCGTTCCATTCCACATTCCATTCCACAATCCTTTCTACATTCCATTCCACATTGCATTCCCTTCCGTTCCACATTACATTCCAATCCATTCCATGTACCATTCCACATTCCACTCCATCCCATTCCACATTCCAATCAATTTCATTCCATTCAATTTCACATTCCATTCCACGTTCCATTCCAAATTCCATTTCATTTCATTCCATGTTCCATGTGTTTCCCTTCTAATTTCCATTCCATTCCATACCACGTTCCGTTCCATATTCCATTCGACCATCCATTTCTTTCAATTCCACATTTCATTCCACTTTCCATTCCACATTCCATTCTATTCCATTCCAGAATCCATTCCATTCTATTCCACTAAACGTTCCTTTCTATTCCGTTCCACATTCCATTGCTTTCCATTCCTCATTCCATACCATTCTTTCAATTCCATTTCACATTCCATTCAGTTCCATTCCATTCCATTCCACATTCCATTCTATTCCATTCCACATTCCATTCCAGGGTCCATTCCTCGTTCCATTCCACTTTCCATTACACGTTCCATTCCACGTTCCCTTCCACCTTCCATTCAACGTTTCATTCTACTTTCCATTCCACATTTTTTTACATTCCATTCCACATTCATTCCACGTTCCATTCCATTCCATTCCACGTTACATTCCACATTCCATTCCACTCCATTCCACAATCCCTTCCACATTCCATTCCATTCCATTCCATTCCAGTCCACATTCCATTCCATTCCATTCCACCTTCCACTCCATTCCATTCCACATTGCGTTCCTTACTCCAGGCCATTCGATTCCACATTCCATTCCATTCCATTCCACCTTCAATTCCACATTCCTTTCCATTCCATTCCATATTTCATTCCACATTTCATTCCATTCCGTTCCACATGCCATTCCATTCCATTCCACATTCCATTCCATTCCATTCCACATACCATTCCATTCCATTTCACGATCCATTTCTCATTGCATTAAACATTCTATTCCAAATTCCTTTCTGATCCATTCCACATTCCATTCCATTCCATTCCACTTTCCATTGCATTCCATTCCACGTTACATTACCTTCCATTCCACGTCCCATTCCACGTTCGATTCCACTTTCCATTCCTTTCCATTCCAAATTCCATTCCAATCCATTCCACGTTCCATTCCGTTCCATTCCACGTAAAATTGTGTTCCATTCAAAGTTCCATTAAATTGCATTCCGCGTTTCATTCCCTTCTATTCCACGTTCCATTCCACTTTCAATTTTGTTCCATTCCACATTCCATTCTATTCCATTCCACATACCATTCCACGTTCCATTCCTTTCCATTCCACATTCCATTCCACATTCCATTCCAAATTCCATTGCATTCCAATCCATTGCATTCCACATTCCATTCCATTGTATTGCAATCCACATATCATTCCATTCCATTCCATATTCCATTCCATTCCATTCCATTCCACTTTCCATTCCATTCCATAGCTCATTCCATTGCACCTTCCTCTGCATTCCATTACAAATTCCATTCTACATTCCATTCAATTCCGTTGCTCATTCCATTCCACATTACCTTCTACATTCCATTCCATTCCATTCCATATTCCTGTCAATTCCTTTCCACATTCCATTCCATTCCACATTCCATTCCATTCCTTTCCATTCCAGTCCACATTGCATTTCATTGCATTCCACATGCCATTCCATTGCATTGCTGAATCCATACCATTCCATTCCACATTGCATTCAATTCCATTCCACATTCCATTCTACGTTCCAGTCCACATTGCATTCCATTCCTTTCCATGTTCGATACCACATTGCATTCCACATTCCATTACAAATTTCATTCCATTCCATTCCACATTCCATTACGCAATCGATTCAATTACATTTCACATTCCATTCCATTCCACTCCACATTGAATTGCATTCCATTCCGAATTCCATTCCATTCCATTCCGCATTCCATTCCTTTCCGTTCCTTTCCGTTCCACATTAGATTCCATTACATTCCTTTCCACATTCTGTTTCATTCCATTCCTTTCCAATCCATTCAATTCCACATTCCAATCCATTCCATTCCATTCCATTTTCCACTCCACGCCATTCCATTCCATTCTACATTGCATTCCATATTCCATTCCATTACATTCAATTCCACTCCACATTGCATTCCACATTCCATTCCATTCCACATTGCATTCCACATTCCATTCTACATTCCCTTCCACATTCAACTCCATTCCATTCCATTTCACATTCCATTCCATTCCATTCCGGATTCCATTCCATATTAAAGATGACATTCCATTCCACATTCCAATCCACATTGCATTCCACATTCCATTCCACATTCCATTCCCTGCTTTTCCACATTCCATTCCACATTAAAGTACACATGTCGTTCTACATTCCATTCCACATTGCATTCCACATTCCATTCCACATTCCATTCCATTACTTTCCAGATTCCATTCCACCTTCCATTACATTCCATTCCACATTCAGTTTCACATTCCATTCCATTCCGTTCCACATTCCATTCCAAATTGCTTTCCATTCCATTTCAAGTTCCATTCCACATTCCATTACATTCCATTCCACATTCAGTTTCACATTCCATTCCATTCCGTTCCACATTCCATTCCAAATTGCTTTCCATTCCATTTGAAGTTCCATTCCGCATTCCATTTCATTCCATTCCACATTAAACTCCACATTCCATTCCACATTCCTTTCCGTTCCATTGCATTCCACATCCCATTCCATTCCACATTCCTTTCCCTTCCATTACACTTTCCATGCCATTCCATTCCACATTCCATCACATTCCTGATTCCATTCCACATTCCATTCCATTCCATTCCACATTCCGTTCCATTCCGTTTCGCATTCCATTGCATTCCATTCCATTCCATATTACATTCCATTCCCCTCTACTTTCCACTGCATTCAATTCCATTTCATTCCATTCCATTCTACAATCCACTCCATTTCATTCCAAATTCCATTCCACATTCCATTACATTCCATTCCACAATCCATTCCACATTCCATTCCATTCCACATTCCATTCCTCATTCAATTCCAATCCACTTTCCATTCCACATTCCATCCAACATTCCACTCAATTTCATTCCAGATTCCATTCCATTCCATTCGTTTCCATTCCACTTTCCATTCCATTCCATTTCATTCCATGTTCGATTCCACTTCATTCCGTATTCCGTTCCATTCCGTTCCATGTTCAATTCCATTCCACATTCCTTTTCCACATTCCATTTTATTGCATTCCACATTCAATTCCACATTCCATTCCATTCCATTCCACTTTCCATACCATTGCACTGCCCATCCCTTTCCACCTTCCATTTCTTCCCATTCCACATTTCATTCCACATTGCATTCCACGTTCCATTACACGTTCCATTCCACATTACATTCCATTGCATTCCACACTCCATTCCACATTCCATTCCGTGTTCTTTTCCACATTCCATTCCATATTCCATTCTGCCTTCCGTTCCATTCCTATCCACATTCCATTCCATTCTATATTCCATTCAACATTCCATTCCATTCTATTCCACATTCCATTCCACATTGCATTCCATTCCATTCCACATTCCATTCCACTTTCCATTCCATGCCATTCCATTCCATTCCATTCCACGTGCCATTCCTTTCCATTGAATTCCACATGCCATTCCATTCCATTCCACATTCCATTACATTCCACATTCCATTCCACTTCAATTTCCATTCCATTCCATTCCACATTCCATTCCATTCCACATACAATTCAACATTCCATTCCATATTCCATTCCACATTGCATTCCTTTCCATATCTCATTCCATTCCACATTCCATTTCCACATTCCATTCCACATTCCATTCCACATTTCATTCCATTCCTTTCCATTCCACATTCCATTACTTACCATTCCACATTCTAAGGCATTCCATTATACATTCCATTCCATTCCTTTACACATTCCATTCCATTCCACATTCTATTCCATTCCATTCCACATTCCATTCAATTAAATTCCATTTCACGTTGCATTCCATTCCTTTCCATGTTGCCGTCCATTCCATTCCAAATTTCTTTCCACATTCCATTCCACATTCAATTTCGCATTCCATTCCCTTCCATTCCACATTCCATTCCATTCCATTACTCATTCAATTACACGTTCCTTTCCACGTTCCATTGCACGTTCCATTCCACGTTCCATTCCACGTTCCATTCCATTTTCCATTCCTTTCCTTTCCACATTCCCTTCCACATTCCATTCCATTCCATTCCATTCCATTCCTCATTCCATTCCAGTCCATTCCTTTCCACATTCATTTCCGCATTCCACTCCATTCCATTGCATTCCTTTCCACATTCCATTCCATATTCTATTCCACTCCAGATTGTATTCCACATTCCATTCTGAATTCCATTCCACATTTCACACTTTTCCATTCCATTCCATTCCACATTTCATTCCATATTCCATCCCATTCATTACACAGTCCATTCCACATTCCATTCCACGTTCCATTCCATTGCTTTCCACATTCCATTCCATTGCATTCCACATCAATTCCACATTCCATTCCATTCCTTTCCACATCCCTCTCCATTCCTTGCCCTTCCAAATACCACTCCTTTCCATTCCACATTCCATTCCACTTTCCACTTAATTCCTTTCCACATTCCATTCCATATTCCATTCCACTCTATTCCACATTCCCTTCCATTCCATCCCTCATTCCATTCCATTCCATTCCTCCTTCCATTCCATTCCATTCTGTTCTGTATTCCATTCCATTCCATTTCACATTCCATTACTTTCCATTTCAATTTCCATTTCATTCCATTCCATTCCATTCCACATTCCATTGCATTCCATTCCACTTTCCAGTCCATTCCATTCCACGTTCCAGACCATTCAATTCCATGTTCCATTCCATATTCTATTCCACTTTCCATTCAACTTTCCATTCCATTCCATTCCACATTCCATTTCATTCCATTCCACATTCCATTCCACATTCCATTCCATTCCACATTCCACTCCACATTCCACTCCACATTTGTCTTCATTCCATTCCACTTTCCATTCCACATTCCATTCCACATTCCATTCCACATTCCGTTCCTTACCATTCCACATTGCACTCCATTCCATTCCATTCCACATTCCATTTCGTCTCATGCCACCTTCCATTCCAAATTCCATTACACATTCCATTCCAAATTCCATTTCACGTTCCATTCCTTTCCATTCCACATTCCATTCCATTCCATTCCACATTCCCTTTCAAATTCCCTTCCATTTCATTCCACATTGCATTCCTTTCCATTCCATTCCATTCCACATTCCATTGCACGTTCCCATCCATTTAAATCCACATTCCATTCCTTTCAATTCCATTCCATTCTGTTCCATTCCATATTCCATTCTACTCCATATTTCATTCCTTTCCATTCCATTCCATTCCACATTCCATTCCACATTCCCGTCCATTTCATTCTACATTCCATTCCTTTCCATTCCTTTCCATTCCATTCCTTATTCTATTCCATTCCACATTCCATTCCATTCCATTTCAATTTCCATTCCACATGGCTTTCCATTCCATTCCAGATTCCATTCCATTCCATTCCAAATTAAATTTAATTTCATTACATATTTCATTCCATTCGATTTCACGTTCCATTCCATTGCATTCCATTGCAGTCCACATTCCAATCCATTACATTCCTAATTCCATTCCATTCCATTCCACATTCCATTCCGTATTCCATTCCACATTCCATTCGACATTCCATTCCATATTCCATTCCATTCCAAATTCCGCTCTATTCCATTCCTTTCCACATTCCATTCCTTTCTATTCCACTTTCCACTCCATTCCATCGCACATTCCATTCCACATTCCATTCCATTCCATTCAACATTCCATTCCATTCCATTCCACATCCATTCCACATTCCATTTCAATCCATTCCATATTCGATTCCCCATTCTTTTCCATTCCATTCCACATTCCATTCCACATTGCTTTCCATTCCATTCCACATTCCATTCCATTCCATTGCAAATTCTATTGAATTCCATTCCACATTCCATTCCATTCCATTTCACTTTCCAGTCCATTCCAATAATTTCAGTCCAAATTCCATTCCATTACATTCCACATTACATTCCTTTCCAATCCTCATTCCATTCCACATTCCATTCCCCATTCCATTCTACATCCATTCCTGGTTCCATTAAATTCCATTCAACTTTCCACTCCGTTCCATTCCATTCCACATTCCATTCCATTCTATTCCACATATCATTCCATTCAATTCCACATTCCATTCCATTCCTTTCCACTCCATTTCACATTTCATTCCATATTCCATTCCATTCCATTTCACATTCCTTTCCATTGCATTCCATTCCACATTTCATTCCAAATTCCATTCAATTTCATTCCAAATTCTACTTGATTCCATTCCATTCCATTCCATATTCCAATCCACGTTCCATTCCACGTTCCATTCCACATTCGATACCATTCCATTCCGCATTCCATTCCATTCCATTCCATTTCAAGTACAATTTCATATTCTATTCCATTCCGTTGTACCTTCCGTTCCATTCCATTGAATTTCACATTCCATTCCATTTCATTCCATTTCACGTTTCATTCCACATTCCATTCCATTCTACATTCCATTCCATTCCATTCCACATTCCATTCCATTCCACATTCCATTCCACATTGCATTCCATTCCATTCCCCATTCCATTCCATTCTACATTCCATTCCATTCCATTCCACATTCCATTCCATTCCACATTCCATTCCACATTGCATTCCATTCCATTCCCCATTCCATTCCATTCCATTCCATTCCATATTCCATCCCATTCCATTCCACATTCCATTCCTTTGCATTCCACATTCCATTCCATTCCATTCCACATTCCAATCCACATTCCATTCCATATTCATTTCCACATTCCATTCCACATTCCATTCCTTTCCATTCCATTCCTTTCCACATTCCATTCCATTCCATTCCATTCCATGTTCCATTCCATTCCATTCCACATTCCATTGCATTCCATTCCACATTCTATTCCATTCGTTTCCAATCCATTCTTTTCCACATTCCACTCCTTTCCGTTCCATTACACAATCCGTTCCATTCCATCCCACATTCCGTTCCTTTCCCTTCCACTTTCCATTCCACATTCCTTTCCATTCCATTCCACATTCCATTCCATTCCATTCCAAATTCCATTGAATTCCATACCACATTCCATTCCATTTCACGTTCCATTCTATTCCATTCCATTCCAGTTCACTTTCGATTCCACTACATTCCATATTCCATTCCAATCCATTCCACATTCCATTCCACATTCCTTTCCACTTTAAGTTCTACATTTCACTCCACTTTCCATTCCATTCCATCCCCCTTTTCACTCCTTTCCATTCCATTCCACATTCCATTCCATTCCATTCCACATTCAATTCCACATTCTACTCCATTTCATTCTGCATTCAATTCCATTCCATTCCACATTCCATTGTATTCCATTTCCCATTCCATTACACGTTCCGCTGCATTCCATACTACTTTCAGTTCCATTCCATTCCATTCTATTTCACATTGCATTCCACTTTCCATTCCATTCTAGTTCACATTCCATTTCATTCTAGTCCACATTCCTTTACACATTCCATTCCATTCCATTCCACTTTCCATTCCACATTCCATTCCATTCCATTCCACATTGCATTCGATTCCATTAAATTCCATTCCACATTCCATTCCACGGTCCATTCCTCGTTCCATTCCACTTTCCTTTACACTTTCCATTCCCCGTTCCATTACACGATCCATTCCGTGTTCCACTGCAATCCATTCCACATTCCATTCCACATTCCAGTACACATTCCACTTCATTCCATTCCACATTCCATTCCACTTTCCAATCCACATTCCAATCCACATTGCACTCCATACCATTCCACATTGCACTCCATTCCATTCCATTCTACATTCCATTCCATTCCATTCCATTCCACATTGCATTCCATCCCATTGCACATTCCAATCCTCATTCCATTGCACATTCAATTCCACGGTTCGTTGATTTCCATTCTACCTTCCATTCCACGTTCCTTTCCATTCCATTCCACCTTCCATTACACATTCCATTCCATTGCTTTCCATATTCCATTCCAATTTCCATTCCATTCATTTCCACATTCCATTCCATTTCATTCCACATTCCATTCCATTTCATTCCACCTTCCATTCCATTCCATTCCACATTGCATTCCACTGCTTTCCAGGTTCCATTCCATGTTCCATTCCACTTTCTACTCCATGTCCCTTTTCATTTCATTGCACGTTGCATTCCACGTTCCTTTCCACATTCTATACCATTCCATTCCACATTCCATTCCATTCCATCCCATTTCAAATACCACTCCACATTCTATTCCATTCCATTCTACATTCCATTCCATTCCATTGAACTTCACATTCCATTAAATTTCATTACATTTCACGTTCCACTCCACATTCCTTTCCATTCCACATTCCATTGCATTCCACATTCCACTGAACATTCCATTCCATTCCATTCCCCATTCCATTCCATTCCATTTTCCATTCCATTCCATTCCACATTCCATTCCTTTGCATTCCCCATACCATTCCATTCCATTCCACATTCCATTCCGCATTCCGTTCCTTTCCATTCCATTCCTTTCCATTTTGAATTCCATTCCATTCCATTCCATGTACCATTCCATTGCATTCCACATTCCATTGCATTCCATTCCACATTCTATTCCATTCCTTTCTATTCCATTCAATTCCACAATCCGTTCCATTCCATTCCATTCCGCAATCCGTTCCATTCCATTCCACATTCCATTCCATTCTATTCCACTTCCCATTTCACATTCCTTTCCATTCCATTGCACATTCCATTTCATTACATCCCAAATTCAATTGAATTCCATACTACATTCCATTCCATTTCACGTTGCATTCCATTCCATTCCATTTCATTCCAGTTCACATTCCAAACCCTTCCATGCCACATTCCATTCCATTCCATTCCACATTCCATTACACACTGCATTCCACATTCCATTCTACATTCCATTCCACCTTCCATTCCATTCCATCCCACTTTCCACTCCATTCCATTCCATTCCACATTCCGTTCCAATCCATTCCACATTCATTTCCACATTCTACTCCATTAAATTCTGCATTCATTTCCATTCCATTCCACTTTCCATGGCAGTCCATTTCACGTTTCATTACACGTTCCATTCCATTCCATACTACATTCCATTGCATTTCATTCCATTCCACATTCCTTTAGAATCCATTCCACCTTCCATCTCATTCCATTCTTTTCCATGCTCCATTCCAATCCATTCCACTTTAAATTCAATATTCCATTCCATTCCGTTCCACATTCCATTCCTTTCCATTTCTGATTCCATTCCATTCCATTCCACATTCCATTCCTCATTCCTTTCCATTCCATTCCACATTCAATTCCACCAAATTCTCCATTCCTTTCCACATTCCATTCCATTCCATTCCACATTCCATTCGATTCCATTCCATTACATTCCACATTCCATTCCAATGTCCATTCCACATTCCATTCCAAGTTCCTTTCCACTTTCCATTCCACGTTCCATTCCAATTTCCATTCCACATTGCCTTCCATTCCATTCCACATTCCATTCTATTCCGTTCCTCATTCCATTCCATTCCATTACACATTGCATTCCACATTCCATTCCATTCCATTTCACATTTCATTGCATTCCATTTCACATTTCATTCCATTGCATTACAAATTAAATTTAATTTCATTCCACATTGCATTCCACATTCCATTCCACATTCCATTCTACATTCCATTCCACATTCCATTCCATTCCATTCCACATTTCACACTATTCCATTTCATTCCACATTCCATTCCTTTCCATTCCACTTTCAATTCCATTCCATTCCACATTCCATTCTACATTACTTTCCATTCCATTTCACATTCTATTCCATTCCATTCCAAATTTCATTGAATTCCATTCCACTTTCCATTTGATTCCATTTCACATTCAATTCCATTCCATTAATTTCCAGTGCACATTCCATTCCTTTACATTCCACATTCCATTCCATTCCATTCCACATTCCATTCCATTCCCCTTTCCTTTCCACATTCCATTCCACATTCCATTCTATATCCATTCGGCATTCCATTCAATTGCTTTCCACTTTCCACACCATTCCATTCTGTTCCACCTTCCATTCCATTTCAATTCATATCCCATTCCATTCCATTCCATTCCATTCCATTCCATTCCATTCCACATATGATTCCATTCCATTCCATGTTCCATTTCATTTCATTTGATTCCATTTCACATTGCATTCCACATTCCATTCCATTCTATTTCACATTCCATTCCATTCCATTCCACATACCATTCCACATTCCATTCCATTCTATTCCACATTCCATTCGATTGCATTCCATTCCATTCCAAATTTCATTCTAATGTCCATTCAACGTTCCATTCCACGTTCCTTTCCAATTTCCATTCCACGTTCCATTCCATGATCCATTCCACGTTACATTCCATTTCTTTCCACATTCCATTCCACATTCCATTCCTTTCCTTTCCACATTCCATTGCATGCCTTTCCTCATTCCATTGCATTCCATTCCACATTCTATTCGACATTCCATTCGATATTCCTTTCCATTCCATTCGATATTCCATTCCATTCCATTCCAGTTTCCATTCATTTCATTCATTTCCACACTGCTTTCCAATCCATTCCACATTCCATTCCGCATTCCTTTGCATTCCATTCCATTCCACTCCTTTCCATTCCTATCTATTGCATTCCACATTCCATTCCATTGCATTGCAATCCACATATCATTCCATTCCATTCCATTCCATATTCCATTCCATTCCATTCCACAATCCATTCTATTCCATTCCACTTTCCATTCCATTCCATAGCACATTCCATTGCACCTTCCGCTGCATTCCATTACAAATTCCATTCTACATTCCATTCAATTCCGTTGCACATTCCATTCCATATTACATTCTACATTCCATTCCATTCCATTCCACATTCCTGTCAATTCCTTTCCACATTCCATTCCATTCCACATTCCATTCCATTCCTTTCCATTCCAGTCCACATTGCATTTCATTGCATTCCACATGCCATTCCATTCCATTGCTGAATCCGTACCATTCCATTCCACATTGCATTTAATTCCATTCCACTTTCCATTCTACATTCCAGTCCACATTGCATTCCATTCCTTTCCACATTCGATACCACATTGCATTCCTCATTCCATTACAAATTTCATTCCATTCCATTCCACATTCCATTACGCAATCGATTCAATTACATTTTACATTTCATTCCATTCCATTCCACATTGAATTGCATTCCATTCCGAATTCCATTCCATTCCATTCCGCATTCCATTCCTTTCCGTTCCTTTCTGTTCCACATTAGATTCCATTACATTCCTTTCCACATTCTGTTTCATTCCATTCCTTTCCAATCCATTCAATTCCACATTCCAATCCATTCCATTCCATTCCATTTTCCACTCCATGCCATTCCATTCCATTCTACATTCCATTCTATATTCAATTCCTTTCCATTCCTTTCCACTCCACATTCCTTTCCACATTCCATTCCATTCCACATTGCATTCCACATTCCGTTCTACCTTCCCTTCCACATTCAACTCCATTCCATTCCATTCCACATTCCATTCCATTCCATTCAACATTCCATTCCACATTCCATTCCACTTTCCTTTCCACTTTCCATTCCATTCCATTCCATATTCCATTCCACATTCCATTCCAGATTTCATTCCATATTCCATTCCATTCCATTCAACATTCAATTCCACATTCCATTCCATTTCATTCCACATTCCATTCCACATTCCATTCCACACTCCATTCCAATCCATTCCACATTCCATTCCACGTTCCTATCCACGTTCCATTCCTCGTTACTTTCCATTCCATTCCACATTCCATTCCACGTTCCATTCCATACCATTCAACATTCCATTCCACATTCCATTCCTTTCCATACCACATTCCACTCAATTCCATTCCACATTCCATTTCACATTCCACTCCATTACATTCCACTTTCCAATCCATTCCATTTCAACTTTCATTCCATTCCTCATTCCTTTCCATTTCGCATTCCGTTCCATTCCATTCCACATTCCATTCAATTCCATTACATTCCATGGTCCATTCCATGTTCCAATGCACATTCCATTCCATTCCATTCCATGCTCCATTCCACATTACTTTCCACAATCCATCCAAATCCATTCCACTTTCCATTCCACATTCCATTCCATTCCCTTCCATTCCACATTACACTCCATTCCATTCCGCATTCCATTCCACATTTCATTCCATATTCCATTCCATTCCAATACACCTTCCTCTTCATTCCATTCCATTCCACATTCCATTCCATTCCATTTAAATTTTATTTAGATTCCATTCAATTCCATTCCACATTCCTTTCCATTCCATTCCATATTCCATTCCGTTCCATTCCATTCCACATTCCATTCCATTCCATACCATATTCCATTCCATTCCATTCCATTCAACATTCCATTCCATTCAATTGCACATTGCATTTCACATTCCATTCCATGTTCCTTTCCACGTTGCATTCCATTCCATTCCGCATTCCATTCCACAATTCATTCCATTCCATTCCACGTTCCATTCCACATTCCGTTCCATTACATTCCATTCCATTCCACATTCTTTTCCATTCCATTCCACATTCCATTCCATTCCATTCCATTCCATTCCTTTCCCATCCACATTCCATTCCATTCCATTCCATTCCACATTCCAGTCCATTCAATTCCGTTACACACTCCGTTCCATTCCATTCCACATTCCATTAAAATCCATTCCACATTCCATTCCACATTCTCTTATATTCCATTCCATTCCACATTCCATTAAAATCCATTCCACATTCCATTCCACATTCTCTTATATTCCATTCCACCTTCCATTCCTTTCCATTCCATTCTATTCCACGTTACATCCCATTCCGTTCCATTCCACATTCGATTCCATTAAAATCAACATTCCTTTGCATTCCATTCCACATTCCCTTCCATTCCATTCCACCCTCCATTCCTTTCCATTCCATTGCATTCCACATTCCATTCCATTCCGTTCCATTCCACATTGCATTACTCATTCCCTTCCGTTCCACTCCACCTTCCTTTCCTTTCCATTGCATTCCATTCCACTGTCCTTTCCATTCCATTCCATTCTGCAATCCATTCCATTCCATTCCACATTCCATTCGATCCCATTCCACTTTCCGTTCCACCTTCCTCTCCATTCCATTTCACATTCCATTCCATTCCGTTCATAATTCCATTGATTTCCGTTTCACATTCCAATCCATTCCATTTCACATTCCATCCAATTGCATTTCACATTCCGTTCAATTTCATTCTAGGCCAGTCCGCATTCCATTCCATTACATTCCCCTTCCATTCCACTCCCTTCCACATTGGATTCCATTCAATTCTCTTCCATTCCACTCCCTTCCACATTGGATTCCATTCAATTCTCTTCCATTCCACATTGCATTCCATTCCATTCTATTCCATTCCACATTCCATTCCATTCCATTCCATTCCACGTTCTGTTCCATTCCATTCCATTCCACGTTCCATTCCATTCCATTCCATTCCACGTTCCATTACCTTCCAATCCGCACTGCATTTCAATCCATTCCACGTTCCATTCCACGTTCCATTCCACGTTCTATTCCACGTTCTATTCCACGTTCCACTTCATGTTATATTCAATTCCATTCCACTTTCCATTCCACTTTTCATTGCACGTTCCATTCCACGTTCCTTTCCAGATTCCATTCCGCATTTCATTCCATTCTATTCCACATTCCATTCCATTTCATTACAGTTTCCATTCCACGTTCATTTCCACGTTCCCTTCAATGCTCCATTCCTCGTTCCTATCCATTCCATTCCACATTCCATTCCACACTGCATTCCTTTCCTTTCCACATTCCATTCCATTCCATTACACATTCCATTCCATTGCATTCCACATTCCATTCCTCTCCATTCCACATTCCATTCCATTGCATTCCACATTCCATTCCATTCGTTTCCAGATTCCATTACATTTCATTCCACTTTGCATTCCACATTCATTTCCATGCCATTTCACATTCCATTGCTTTCCACACTTAATTACATTCCGTTCCACATTTCATTCCATTGCAGTAAATACCATTCCATATTCCATTCCATTCCATTCCATTCCATATTACATTCCATTGCATTCCATTCCATTACATTCTATATTCCATTCCACATTCCATCCCATTCCATTCCATGTTCCATTCCTTGTTCCATTCCATTTCATTCCACATTCCATTACCTTCCATTCCACAATCCATTCCATTTGATTCCACATTACATTATATTTCATTACACTTTCCATTCCACATTCAATTCTATGCCATTCCACATTCCATTCCCTTCCACATTCCATTACATTCCATTCCACATTCCATTCCAGTCAAGGACATTCCATTCCAAATTCCATTCCATTCCATTCCATTCCATAATTCATTCCATTCCATTCCATTCCATTCCATATTCCGTTCCACATTCCATCCCATTCCGTTCCATGTTCCATTCCATGTTCCATTCCATTGCATTCCACATTCCATTTCATTTCATTCCACATTCCGTTCCATTCCATTCCGCTTTCCATTCCATTCCACTCCTTTCTACATTACCTTTCATTCCATTCCGCATTCTATACCCTTCCATTCCATTCCATTCCACATTCCATTTCATTCCATTCCATTCCCCCTGTAATTCCATTCCTCATTCCATTGCATTCCAAACTGCACTCCACATTCGATTCCATTCCATTCCACTCCACATTCCATTTCTTTCCATTCCATACCACATTTAATTCCATTTCGCATTCCATTCCATTCCACATTCCACTCCACATTCCATTCCATTCCATTCCATTCCACATTCCATTCCACATTCCCTTCCTTTCCATTCCTCTTTCCATTCCATTCTATTCCACATTCCATTCCATTCCATTCCTCATTGCATTCCATTCCATTCCACATTGCATTCCATGTCATTCCGCATTCCATTCCAATTTCAGTTCCATTCCATTCCACATTCCATTCCATTCTGTTCCACCTTCCATTCCATTCCAATCCACATTGCATTTCATTCCATTCCACGTTCCATTCCACATTCCATTCCACGTTGTATTCCACGTTCTATTCCACTTTCCACTACACGTTATATTCCATTCCATTCGAAGTACCATACCATGTTCCTTTCCACATTCCATTCGACGTTCCATTCCACGTTCCTTTCCATTCCATTCCACATTCCTTTCCATATTGCTTTCCTTTCCATTCCACATTCCATTCCACATTCCATTCCATATTGCATTCCATTCCATTCCACATTCCATTCCAAATTACATTCCATTCCATTGCCTGCCATCCCACATTTCATTCCATTCCATTCCAAATTCCATTCCACATTGCATTACACATTGCATTCTACATTCTATTCCACATTCCATTCCATTCCATTCCACATTCCACTCCATTCCATTGCATTGCACATTCCATTCCATTCCATTCCACTTTCCATTCCACATTCCACTCCATTCTATTCTGCATTCCACTGAATTCCATTCCACATTTCATTCCGTTTCAATCCACGTACCATTCCACATTCCACTCCATTCCATTCCGCACTCCATTCCATTCCGCATACCATTCCATTCCATTCTACGTTCCATTCCACATTCCATTCCATTGCATTTTACTTTCCATTCCATTCCATTCTACTCCACATTCCATTAGATTGCATTCCACTTTCCTTTGCATGCCATTTCACATTCCGTTCCACATTCCATTCCATTCCATTCCACATTCCATTCCTTTCTATTGCACATTGCATTGCACATTCCATTCCATTCCATTCCACATTCCATTCCACATTCCTTTCCACATTCCATTCCGCATTCCATTCCATTCCACATTGCATTCCACATTCCATTCCATGCCATTCCATTCCACGTTCCTTTCCACATTCCTTTCCACATTCCATTACATTCCATTCCACATTCCATTCAAAATTCCATTCCATTCCATTCCATTCCATTGCATTCCACACTCCATTCCACATTCCTTTACATTGCATTCCACATTCCATTTCATTCCATTCCACATTCCATCCCTTTCGATTTCATTCCATTCCATGTTCCAATCCACATTCCATTCCACTCCATTCCATTCTATTCCACATTCCATTCCATTCCATTCCACCCTCCATTCCTCATTCCATTCCACATTCCAATCCATTCCATTCCACATTCCATTCCACTCCATTCCACATTCCATTCCATTCCATTCCACATTCCATTCCATTGCAATACCAATTCCATTCCATTCCATTCCACATTCCATTCCAATTTCCATTCCATTCCATTGCATAATCGATTCCACTTTCCATTGCATTCCATTCCACTTTCCTTTCCACATTCAATTCCAATCGATTCCATTCCAAATTCCATTCCATTCCATTCTGACTTCCATTCCATTCCGTTCCACATTGCATTCCATTCCACATTCCATCTCACATTCCATTCTATTCCATTCCACTTTCCATTCCATTCCATTCCACATTCCTTTCCATTCCATTCCACATTCCTTTCCATTCCATTCCACCGTGCATTCCATTAGTTTCCAGATTCCTTTCCATTCCATTCCACCTTCCTTTCCATTCCATTCCATTTCACATTCCATTCCATTCCACATTCCATTCCACGGTCTATTCCATTTCATTCCTCATTACATTCCAAGTTTCATTCCATTCCATTACACATTCGTTTCCACATTCAATTCCATGCGATTCCGTTCTACATTCCATTCCAATCCATTCCATATTCCAATCCATTGCATTCCATGTTCCATTTCATTCCACATTCCATTCCATTCCTTTCAATTCCACGTTCCATTCCATTTCATTCCACGTTCCATTCCATTCCTTTCCACTTTCCATTCCATTCCATTCCAGATTCCATTCCATATTCTATTCCACATTGCAATCCATTTCATTCCATTCCAGTCCACATTCCATTCCGTTCCATTCCATTCTGCATTCAATTGGACTCCATTCTACATTCCATTCCATTCCATTCCACTTTCCATTCCATTCCATTCTACATTCCATTCCACATTCCATTCCATTCCATTGAAGTCCATATTGCATTCCATTCTATTCCATTCTGCATTCAATTGATTTCCATTCCACATTCCATTCCATTCCTCATTCCGTACCATTTGATTCCACATTCCATTCTGCATTCCATTCCACATTCCATTCCATTGCATTCCATTCCACAATCCATTCAATTCCATTCCACGTTCCATTCCATTCCTTTCCATTCCTCATTCTGTACCATGCCATTCTACATTCCATTCTGCTTTCCATTCCACATTCCATTCCATTCCATTCTGCATTCCATTCATTTCCATTCCCATTCCATTCTATTCCTTTCCATTCCACATTCCTTTCGATTCCATTCCATATTCCATTCCATTCCATTCCTCATTCCATTCCCTTCCATTACACATTCTATTCTATGCCATTCCACATTTCATTCCACATTCAGTTCTATTTCATTCCACATTCCATTCCGTTGCATTCCACTTCCCATTCCATTCCACATTCCATTCCATTACATTACATTCCTCATTCCGTACCATTTGATTCCCCATTCCGTTCTGCATTCCATTCCACATTCCATTCCATTCCATTCCATTTTGCAGTCCATTCAATTCCATTCCACATTCCATTCCATTTCTTTCCCTTCCTCATTCCGTAGGATGCCGTTCTACATTCCATTCTGCTTTCCATTCCACATTCCATTCCATTCCGCATTCCATTCAATTCCATTCCCATTCCATTCTATTCCTTTCCATTCCACATTCCTTTCGATTCCATTCCATATTCCATTCCATTCCATTCCTCATTCCATTCCCTTCCGTTACACATTCTATTCTATGCCATTCCACATTTCATTCCACATTCAGTCCCATTTCATTCCACATTCCATTCTGTTGCATTCCACTTCCTATTCCTTTCCACATTCCATTCCATTCCATTCCATTCCAGTCCACATTCCATTCCATTCCATTCCATTCTTCATTCGATTCAATTGCATTCTATATTTCTTGCCAATCCATTTCATATTACAATATATTACATTCCTTTCCACTTTCCATTCCATTCCATTCCACATTCCATTCCACGTTTCATTACTTTCCATTCCATTCCACATTGCATTACATTCCTTTCCAGATTCCATTGCACATTCCATTCGATTCCATTCCAATACGTTTTCCATTCCATGTTCCATTCCACATTGCATTCCAAGTTCCATTCCATTCCATTCCATTCCAATTTCCATTCCATTCCATTCCATGATCCATTCCACGTTCCATTCCACTTTCCTTTCCACGTTCTATTGTGCGTTCCATTCAACATTCCATTCCATTCCGTTAAACATTCCATTGTACATTCTCCTTCATTAAATTACACATTGCATTTCACATTCCATTCCATTCCAAATTCCATTCCACATTCCATTCCATTTAATTCCAAATTCCAAATTCCATTCAGTTCCATTCCATTCCATTCCACCTTCCATTCCATTCCATTCCCTTCTACATTCCATTACACATTCCATTCCATTCCATTCCATTCCACTCCACATTACATTCAATTCAATTCCCATTCCATTCTATTCCTTTCCATTCCACATTCCTTTCGATTCCATTCCATATTCCATTCCATTCCATTCCTCATTCCATTCCCTTCCATTCCACATTCTATTCTATGCCATTCCACATTTCATTCCACATTCAGTTCCATTTCATTCCACTTTCCATTCTGTTGCATACCACTTCCTATTCCATTCCACATTCCATTCCATTCCATTCCATTCCATTCCATTCCAGTCCACATTCCATTCCATTACATTCCATTCCACATTCCATTCAGTTGCATTCTATATTCCTTGCCAATCCATTTCATATTGCAATATATTACATTCCATTAAACTTTCCATTCCATTCCATTCCACATTCCATTCCATGTTCCATTCCTTTCCATTCCATTCCACATTGCATTACATTCCTTTCCAGATTCCATTCGATTCCATTCCAATATGTTTTCCATTCCATGTTCCATTCCACATTCCATTCCAAGTTCCTTTCCATTCCATTCCATTCCTATTTCAATTCCATTCCATTCCATGCTCCATTCCACGTTCCATTCCACTTTCCTTTCCACATTCTATTGCACGTTCCATTCAACATTCCATTCCATTCCATTAAACATTCCATTGTACATTCTACTCCATTAAATTACACATGGCATTTCATATTCCATTCCATTCCATTCCATTCCAAATTCCATTCCACATTCCATTCCATTTAATTCCAAATTCCAAATTCCATTCAATTCCATTCCATTCCATTCCACATTGCATTCCATTCCATTCCCTTCTACATTCCATTCCACATTCCATTCCATTCCACATTGCATTCCATTCCATTGCACATTCCTTTCCATTCCATTCCGCATTGCATTCCATTCCATTCCACATTCGATTCCACTGCATTCCACATTCCATTCCACATTCCTTTCCATTCCATTTCACATTGCATTCCATTCCATTCCACATTCCATTCAATTCCACTCCATTCCATTCCACAACCCATTTCAAATTCCGTTCCATTTTGCAATCCTTTCCATGCCATTCCACATTCCATTCCATTCTACATTCCGTTCAATTCCACTCCATTCCATTCCACATTCCATTCCACATTCCATTCCATTCCACTCCATTCCTTTGTACATTCCATTCCACATTCCATTCCATTCCATTCCAGATTACATTAAACATTATATTTCACTCCATTCCACATTCCATTCCATTCCATTCCACATTCCTTTACGTTGCATTCCATATTCCACTGCACTTTCCATTCCATTATATTCGATTCCACATTCTATTGTATTCTGTTCCACTTTCCATTCCTATCCATTCCATATTACATTCCAAAGTCCATTCCATTCGATTTCACTTTCCATTCCACGTTCCATTCCACCGTCCATTCCGCTTTTCATTCGAAGTTACATTCCACGTTCCATTCCATTCCATTCCACATTCCATTCCACATTCCATTCCGTTTCATTCCACATTCAATTCAATTCCATTCCAAAATCCATTCCATTCCATTCCATTCCACATTCCATTCCACATTCCATTCTTTTCCATTCCACATTTCATTTCATTCCATTTCACATTCAATTTCACATTCCCTTCCATTCCATTCCATTCCACATTCCATGGCATTCCACATTCCTTTCCTCATTCAACTCTATTCCATTTCTCATGCCATTAAATTCCATTCCATGCTCCACTGCACTTTCCATTTCACTACATTCCAGTCAACATTCCATTCCATATTGCATTCCATTCCATTCCTTTCCACATTCCATTCCATTCCATTCTACATTCCATTCCGTTCCTTTCCACTCCTCATTCCTTTCCATTTCTTTTGGCATTCCATTCCATTCCATTCCACATTCCATTCCATTCCATATGGTATTCCATTCCATTACATTCCACAATCCATTCCATTCCATTTCACATTTCATTCCTTTCCATTCCACTTTCCTTTCCACATTTCATTCCATTCCTTCCATTCCACATTCTATTCCATTCCATTTGGCATTCCATTTGATTTCATTCCACATTCAATTCCATTCCACTCCACCTACAATTCTATTCCATTCCACTTTCTGTTCCACATTTCATTATTTTCCATTCCACATTCTACTCCATTCCATTCCACATTCCTCTGCATTCCATTCCAATCCACATTCCATTTCACTCCATTCCACATTCCATTCCATTTCATTTCACATTCCATACCATTCCATTCCACATTGCATTCCACATTCCATTCCATCCCATTCCATTCCACATTCCATTTCATTCCATTCTGTGTTCCATTTCACATTACATTCCATTACATTCAACCTTCCATTCGACATTCCATTCCATTGCATTCCACAATCCACTAAACATTCCATTCCATTCCATTCTACATTACATTCCGCCTTCCATTCCATTATATTCCACATTCCATTCCATTCCATTCCATTCCTTTCCATTCCATTTGATTCCATTCCACATTCGATTCCATTCCATTCTGGGTTCCTTTCCTCATTCCATTCCATTCCATTCGATTCCATTCCACATTCCATTCCAGTGCATTCCACAATCAATTCCACATTCCATTCCATTCCATTCAAAATTACATTACACATTCCATTCCATTATATTGCACATTCCATTCCATTAAATTTCATTCCATTCCACATTCCATTCCATTCCATTCCACATTGCATTCCACGTTACATTCCACATTCCATTCCATTCAGTTCCACATTCCATTCCATATTGCTTTGCATTCCATTCCACATTGCTTTACCATCCATTCCACATTCCATTCCATTCCATTTCATGTTCCATTCCATTCCATTCCACATTCCATTCCACATTCCATTCCATTCCATCACTCCTTCAATTCAACATTCCAATCTATTCCATTCCATTTTCCACTTCACATTCCATTCCTTTCCGTTACACATACCATTCCACTTACCATTCCATTCTATTTCACATTCCATTCCATTCCATTCCACATTCCATTCCGTTACTCATTCCACTCCATTCCATTCCACATTGCATTCCGTTTCATTCCATTCCATATTACATTCCAGATTCCATTCTTTCAACATTCCATTCAACATTCAATACCACATATCATTCTACGATCCATTCCACATTCCATTTCTTTCCATTACACATTTCATTCCACATTCCATTCCATTCCATTCCACATTCCGTAACATATTCCATTGCATTGCATTCCACACTCCATTACATTCCATTTCACATTCCATTCCGTTCCATTACACTTTCAATTCCTTACACTCCATTCCATCCCACATTCCATTGCACATTCCATTCCATTCCACTCCATTCCATTCCACATTCCATTCCATAAGCAATTCCATTCCACTCCATTCCATTCTACATTCCATTCCACATTCCAATCCATTCCATTCCAGATTCCATACCTCATTATTTTCCATTCCGTTCCACATTCCATTCCATTAGATTCCATTCCGCGTTCCATTACATTCCGTTCCCCATTCCATTCCACATTCCATTGTACATTCCATTCCACATTCCATTCCATTCTATTCCACATTCCATTCCATTGTATTCCATTCCGCAATCCATTGTATTCTGTTCCAATTTCTAATCCATTCCATTGCACATTACTTTCCAAAATCCATTCCATTCCATTCCACATTCCATTAAGCGTTCCATTCCACGTTCCATTCTACTTTCCATTCCACGTTCCATTCCACATTCCATTCCATTGCATTCCACTTTCCATTCCATTCCATTCCAAATTCCAATCCATATTCCATTCCATTCCTTTCCACATTCCATTCCATTCCATTCCACATTCCATTGCATTCCATTCAACTTTCGTTTCCATTCCATTCCACTTTCCATTCCATTCCATTCCCTTGCCCATTCTGTCAAACATTCCATTCCATTCCATTCCCGATTCCATTCTATATGCCATTCTATTCCATTCCACTTTCCATTCCATTCCAATCCACTTTCCATTCCATTCCATTCCATTCCACATTCCACTCTATTCCACATTACATTCTATTCCATTACACATTCCGCTCCACTCCATTCCATTCCAATCCACATTCCATTCCATTCCATTTTACATTCCATTCCATTGCATTCAATTCCACATTCCATTCCATTTCATTCGGAATTCCATTCCATTCCATTCCATTCCATTCCACATTCCATTCCATTTCATTCGGCATTCCATTCCATTCCATTCCGCATTCTATTCCACATTCCATTCCATTCCATTCCGCATTGCTTTCCCTTCTATTTCATATTCCTTTCCTTTCCATTCCACATTCCATTCCATTCCATTCCATTCCGCATCCCATTCCATTCCATTCCACATTCCATTCCATTCCATTCCACTTTCCATTCCTCAATCCATTCCATTCCATTCCCCATTCAACTCCATTCCAGTCCATGTTCCCCTCCATTCCATTCCATTGCACATTCCATTACACTCCAAACCACATTCCACACCATTCTTTTCACATTCCTTTCCAGTAAATTCAACTTTCCAATCCACATTCCATTAAATTCCATTCTATATTCCATTACATTCTATTCTACGTTCCATTCCACATTCCATTCTTTTCCATTCGATATTTCATTCCACATTCCATTCCATTGCATTCCACGTTCCATTCCACATTCTACTCCATTCCATTCCACGTTCCATTCCACTTTCCAATCCATTATATTCCACATTCCATTCCATTCCATTCCATTCCACTCCACTCCATTCCACATTCCATTCCATTCCATTCTATGTTCCATTCCACATTCCTTTCCATTGCATTTCGCATTCCATTCCACCTTTCATTCCATTCCATTCCGAATTCCTTTCCACATTCCATTCCATTCCATACCATGATGCGTTCCATTGCATTGCATTCAATTTTCCATTCCACATTCCATTCATTTCAAAGTTCAGTTCCACATATCATTCCACGTTCTATTCCACATTGCATTCCTTTCCATTCCTCATTCCATTCCGCATTCCATTCCATTCCATTACGCATTCCATTCCACATTCCATTCCATTGCATTCCCCATTCCATTTCACATTCCATTCCATTCCTTTCAACATTCCCTTCCACATTCCATTAAATTCCATTCCACATTACATTACGTTCCATTCTACGTTCCATTCTGCATTCCATTCCTTTCCGTTCTGCATTCCATTCCACTTTCCATTCCACTGCATTCCCCATTCCTTTCAATTCCATTACTCATTCTTTTCCTTTCCATTCCATTCGATAATCCTTTCAATTCCATTCTACATTCCATTCCATTCCATTCCACATTCCATTCCATTCCAATCCACATTCCGTTCCATTCCATTCCACATTCATTCCACTCCATTCCAGATTGCCTTCCACATTACACTCCATTCCATTCCACATTCCATTCCATTCCATTCCATTCCACATTCCATTCCACTCCATTCCACGCCACATTCCATTCCACTCCATTCCACATTCCATTCCATTCCAGTGCATATTCCATTTCATTCCATTTCACATTCCATTAAATTCCTTTAGACGTTCCATTTGTTTCCATTCCACATTCCATTCCACATTCCATTCCATTCCCTTCCACATTCCATTCCAATCCATTCCATTTCATTCCACATTACATTCCATTCCATTCCACATTGCATTCCATTCCATTCCATTCCATATTCCGTTTGACATTCCATTCTTTCCACATTCCATTCCATTCCATTCCACATTGTATTCCGTTCGATTCCATTCCATATTCCGTTCCACATTGCATTCCTTTCCACGATCCATTCCACATTCCGTTCCACATTACATTCCACGTTCCATTGCACATTCCATTCCATTCCATTCCACTTTCCATTCCATTCCATTACACATTGCATTCCATTCCATTCCACATTCCATTCTCGTTTCATTCCACATTCCATTCCACTGCATTCCACATTCCATTCCGTATTCAATTCCATGCCTTTCACGTTCCATTTCATTCCATTTCACATTGCAATCGATTCCATTCAATTCCATATTCCATTTGATTCCATTCCACATTCCATTCCATTCCATTCCACATTCCATTCCACTTCATTCGGCATTTAATTACATTCCATTATACATGAAATTCCATTCCATTCCACATTCCATTCCACTTTGCATTCCACATTCCATTCCATTCCATTCCACATTCCATTGCATTCCATTCCATTTCATTCCACTTTCCATTCCATTCCATTCCACATTGCATTCCATTCCATGCCATTCCATATTCCGTTCGACATTACATTCTTTCCAAATTCCATTCCATTCCATTCCACATTCCATTCCATTCCATTCCATTTCATTCCACATTCCATTCCACATTGCATTCCATTCCATTCCATTCCATATTCCGTTTGACATTCCATTCTTTCCACATTCCATTCCATTCTTTCCTCATTCCCTTCCATTCCATTCCATTCCACATTGCATTCCATTCGATTCCGTTCCATATTCCGTTCCACATTACATTCCTTTCCATGATCCATTCCACATTCCGTTCCACATTACATTCCACGTTCCATTGCACATTCCATTCCATTCCATTCCACATTCTATTCCACTTTCCATTCCATTCCATTACACATTGCATTCCATTCCGTTCCATATTCCATTCCCGTTCCATTGCACATTGCATTCCATTCCATTCCATATTCCATTCCTGTTCCATTCCACATTCCATTCCACTGCATTCCACATTCCATTCCACATTCAATTCCATGCCCTTCCAAATTCCATTTCATTCCATTCCACATTCCAATCGATTCCATTCCATTCCACATTCCATTCCATTCCATTCCACCTTCCATTCCATTTCATTCGGCGTTTAATTCCATTCCAGTGTACATTCAATTCCATTCCATTCCACATTGCATTCCATTCCATTCCACATTCCATTCCATTCCATTCCACGTTCCCTTCCAAATTCCGTGCAGTTCCAATCCACATTCCGTTCCACATTCCGTTCCATTGCATTCCACATTCCATTCCACATTGAATTCCGTTCCATTCCACATTCCTTTCCATATTCTTTTCCAATCCATTCCACATTTCGTTCCATTCCATTCTATTCCGTATTCCAAACCACATTTCCTTCCATTCCACGTTGCATTGAATACTCCATTCCAAATTTAATTCCAAACTCCATTCCACATTTCATTTCACCTTCCATTCCATTCCACGTTTCATTACACTTTCCATTCCATGTTCCATTCCACATTTCATTCCACTTTCCATTACACTTTCAATTGCATTCCATTCCACGTTCCATTGTATTCCATTCCACATTCCATTCCATTGCATTCCATTCCACATTCCATTCCACTCCATTCGGCATCCCATTCCGTTCCATTCCACATTCCACTCCATTCCATTCCATTACACATTCCATTCCATTGCAGCCCACATTCCATTCCATTCCCTTCCACATTCCACTCCATTCCATTAAATTCCACATTCCATTCCATTCCATTCCACATTCCATTCCATTCCATTCCACATTCCATTCCATTCCATTCCATTCCACATTCCATTCCACATTCCATTCCACAATCCATTCCACTTTCCATTGCATTACATTCCACATTCAATTCCACTCCATTCCATTCTACATTCCTTTCTAGGCCATTCCATATTCCATTCTATTCGATTCCATTCCATGTTCCTTTACAATTCTTTAGAAATTTCATTCCATTCCATTGAACATTCCATTCAATTTCTTTCGGCATTCCATTCCATTCCATTCCACATTCCATTCCACGTTCCATTCCATTGCATTCCATTCCATTGCACATTCCATTCCACGTTCCGTTCCACATTCCTTTCCACATTCCATTCCTTCCATTCCATAATCCATTCCATTCCATTCCACACTCCATTCCATACCATTCCACATTCCATTCCATTTCTTTCGGCATTCCATTCCATTGCATTACACATTCCATTCCAAATTCCGTTCCACAATCCGTTCCATTCCACGTTCCTTTCCATTCCATTTCATGTTCCATTCCTCGTTCCATTCCACGTTCAATTCCACGTTCTATTCCATTCCATTCCACGTTACAGTCCATTGCATTTCACTTTCTTTTCCTTTCCATTCCATTCCACATTCCATTCCATTCCTTTCAACATTCCATTCCATTCCATTCCACGTTACATTCCATTCCACATTCAATTCGATTCCCAATTCCATTCCATTCCATTCCACGTTCCATTCGATTCCATTCTAATCCAATTTCCATTCCATTCTATTCCTTTCCAAGTTCCATTCCACATTCTATTCCACATTTCATTGCATTCCATTCCGCATATCATTCCATTCCTTGCCTTTCCATTCCACATTCCATTCCATTCCATTCTTCATTCCATTCCATTCAATATCCTTCCTTTTCAAATTCCATTCCATTGTATTCCACATTCCATTACTTTCAATTGCATTCCACATTCCATTCCATTCCATCCACATTCCATTCCATTCCATTCCACATTCCATTACACTTTCAATTCTATTCCATTCCATTCCACATTGCATTCCACATTCCATTCCACATTCCATTCCATTCCTTTACACATTCCATTCCACGTTCCATTCCACATTCCATTCCATTCTATTCGATGTTCCATTCCATTTTACATTCTACGTTATATTCAACATTCCATTCCACATTCCATTACACCTTCCATTCCATTCCATTACACATTCAATTGCGCGTTCCATTCCACATTCCATTCCACATTCCTTTCCATTCCATTTCACATTTTATTTCATTCCATTCAACATTCCATTCCACTTTCCATTCCTTCCATTCCACATTCCATTCCACGTTCCATTCCATTGCATTCCACTTTCGATTCCGTTCCATTCCATGTTGCATTCCCTTCCCTTCCACTTTCCACTCCATGTTCCATTCTATGTCTCATTCCACATTCCATTCCACATTCCACTATGTTCCATTCCACATTTCATTCCATTCCTTTGCATTGCACATTCCATTCCATTGCATTGCACTTTCAATTCCATTACATTACGCATTCCATTCCATTCCATTTCACGTTCAGTTGCCTTCCATTCCAAGTTCCATTCCATACCTTTTCACGTTCCATTCAATTCCATTCCACGTTCCATTCCATTCCATGTGCCATTTCACATTCCTTTCCATTCCATTCCACCTTCCTTTCCATTCCATTCCACGTTCCATTCCACATTAAATCCCATTCCATTCCACGTTCCATTCCATTCCACATTCCATTCCATTCCATTCCACATTCCATTACATTCCATTCCAAATTCCACTCCATTGCATTCCATTCCACATTCCATTCCATTACACGTTCCATTCCCCATTCCAATCCACGTTCCATTCCACTTTCCATTGAATTCCATGCCACATTCCATTCCACATTCAATTCCATTCCATTCCATTCCACATTCCATTCCACTTTCCATTCAAAGTTCCATTCCATTCCACATTCCATTCCACTTTCCATTCAACGTTCCATTCCATTCCATTCCATTTTCCATTCCACATTCCATTCGACGTTCCATTCCATTCCACATTCCATTCCACTCAATTCCACTTTCCATTACACATACCAATCTGCATTCCATTCCATTCCATTCCACATTCCATTCCACATTCCATTCCATTCCATTCCACATTCCGTTACATTCCATGCCATTCCACATTCCATTCCATTCCATTCCACCTTCCTTTCCGTTCCATTCCACATTGCATTCCATTCTATTCCACGTTCCATTCCACTTTCCATTCCACCTTCCATTCTACATTCCCTTCCACTTTCCACTCCATGTTCAATTCCATTCCATTCCACGTTCCTTTCCGCGTTCCATTCCACTTTCCCTTCCACTTTCCCTTCCATGATCCATTGCACTTTCAACTCCACATTCCAATCCATTCCAATCCTCATTCCATTCCACATTCCATTCCACTATCCATTCCATTTTCCGTTAACGTTCCTTTCCACGTTTCATTCCATGTTCCATTCCCCGTTCCATTCCACATTACATTCCACATTCCTTTCCATTCCATTCCACTTTCAATTCCGTGTTGCTTTCCACGTTCTATTGCATTCCACTGCAGTTTCCATTCCACGTTGCATTCCACATTCCATTCCAGTATCCATTACATTGCTTTCCACATTCCATTTCACATTCCATTCCATTCCATTCCACATTCCATTCCATTCTGTTCCATTCTAGTTTCCTTTCCAATGCATTCAACTTTCCATTCGGCATTCCCTTCAATTCCATTCCTTTCCATTCCATATTCCATTCCATTCCATTCCACTGCATTTTATAATCCATTCCATTCCATTCCAACTTCCATTCCATTCCATAACGCACTCCATTCCACATTCCATTCCATTCCATTCCACATTCCATTCTACATTCTATTCCATTGCATTCAACATTGCATTCAATTCCATTACACTTTCCATTCCACATTCCTTTCTACATTCCATTCCACGCAATTCCACATTCCATTCAATTCCATTCCACATTCCATTCAATTCCATTCCACTTTCCATTTCACATTCCATTCCAGTTCTTTCCACTCCAGTCCACATTCCATTCTATTCCATTCCAGATTCCATAACATTCCTTTCCACATTCCATTCCATTCCATTCCATTCCAATTCCATTAAATTCCATTCCATTCCACAATCCATTCTACATTCCATTCCATTCCATTCCACATTCAATTCAATTCAATTCCACATTCAATTCCACATTCCATTCTACATTCCATTGCATTTCATTCCACATTCCATTCCATTCCATTCTATTCCATTCCATTCCACATTCCAGTCCACTTTCCATTCCGCGTCTTATTCGACGTTCCTTTCCACGTTCCATTCCATGTTCCATTCCACGTTTCATTCCATTTCATTTCGCATTCCATTCCACATTCCATTCCATGTTCCTTTCCATTCCATTCCAAGTTCAATTCCATTCCACATTCCATTCCACTCCACATTCCATTCCACATTCCATTCAACATTGCATTCCACTTTCAATTCCATTCCATTCCACCTTGCATTCCACATACCATTCCACATTCCATTACATTCCATTCCACATTCCATTCCATTCCATTTCACATGCCATTCTGCATTGCCTTGCATTCCATTCCACATTCCATTCCACTTTCAATTGCAATCCATTATATATTCCATTTCATGTTCCATTCCACAGTCCATTCCACATTTTATTCCACGTTCCACACCATTCCATTCCACCTTCCACTCCCCTTTCCATTCCTTTACATTCCGCTTTCCATTACACATTCCATTGTACATTCCTTTCCACGTTCTATTTCATGTTCCATTCCACGTTCCATTGCATGCCATTCCACGTTCCATTCCACATTCCAATCCATCCCATTCCAGGTTCCATTCCTTTCCATTCCACGTTCCATTCCAGGTTCCATTCCACATTCCATTCCACATTCCTCTCCACGATCCATTCCGTTCCATTCCATTCCATGCCACGTTCCATTCCACATTCCATTCCACATTCCATTCCACATTCCATTCCACATTCCCTTCCACATTCCTTTCCACATTCCATTCCACATTCCGTTGTATTCCATTCCATTCCACATTCCATTTCTCATTCCTTTCCTTTACATTCCACATTCCATTCCACATTCCATTCAACTTTCCTTTCCACATTCCATTCCATTCCATTCCACATTGCATTCCATTGCAGTCTTCATTCCTTTCCACTTTCCATTCCATTCCATTTAAACATTCCATTTCATTCCATTCCACATTCCGTTCCATTCCATTCCAAGATCCTTTTCACTTTCCATTCCACATTCCATTCCATTGCATTCCACATTCCATTCCACGTTCCATTCCTCTTTCCATTGCATTCCAATCTAAGTTCTATTCCAACTTCCCTTCCACTATCCATTCCACGTTCCATTCCATTACATTCCCCATACCTTTCCACTTTCCATTCCATTTCATTCGATGTTCCATTCCACATTCCATTGTATATTCCATTCCAAGTTCTATTCCACCTTGCATTCCACGTTCCATTCCATTCAACTTCAAATCCACATTCCATTCCATTCCATTCCATTTTCCATTCCAAATTCCATTCCAGTATATTTCATATTCATTTCCACATTCCATTACATTCCATGTTCCTTTCCACGTTCCATTCCAGTACATTTCATATTAAATTCCACATTCCATTCCACTTTACATTCCATTCCATTCCACATTCCATTAGACATTCCTTTCCACGTACCATTCCACTTTCGATTGTATTCCATTCCACGTTCCATTCCACATTCCATTCCACGTTCCATTCCACGTTTCTTTCCACGTTCCATTCCACGTTCCATTCCACGTTCCATTCCACTTTCCATTCCATTCCATTGCACGTTCCATTCCACATTCTTTTCTACGTTCCACTCGAAGTTCCATACCATGTTCCACTCCACTTTTCATTGCATTCCATTCCACGATCCATTCCACGTTCCATTAAATTCAATTCTATGTTCCATTACACATTCCATTGCATTCCATTCCACATTCCTTTTCACATTCCATTCCACATTCCATTCCACTGTCCATTCCATTCCATTCCACATTCCATTGAGTGTTCCATTATACGTACAATTGCACGTTCCATTTCAAGTTCCTTTCGAATCCATTCCTTTCCATTGTACTTTCCATTCCACATTCCATTGCATTCCATTCCACTTTCCATTCCACATACCATTCCACATTCCATTCCTTTTTGCATTCTGATCCTTTCCACATTTCATTCCATTCCATTCCACATTCCATTTCACATTCTATTGCATTCCATTCCACATTCCACTAATTTCTACTCCACATTCCATTCCACTTACCATTCATTTCCTCTCCACATTCCATTCCACATTCCATTCCATTCCATTCCACATGCCATTCCACATTCCATTCCAAATTCCATTCCATTCCATTCCACATTGCATTCAACGTTCCAATCAACTCCATTCCGCATTCGATTCCACGTTCCATTCTACTTTCTATTCCACATTCCATTCCACATTCCATTCCTTTCCCTACCACATTCCATTCCACATACCTTTCTACTTTGCATTCCACATTCCATTCCATTCCAAATTCCATTACATATTTCATTCCTTTCCATTCCACATTCCATTTCACATTTCATTCCATTCCATTCCACATTCTCTTCCACATTCCATTCCATTTTCCTTTCCACATTCCATTCCTCATTCCATTACACGTTCCATTCCACGTTCCATTCCTTCCATTCCACGTTCCATTCCTTCCATTCCACGTTCCATTCCACGTTCCATTACTTTCCATTCCACACTGCATTCCACATTCCATTCCACTTTCCATTCCATTCAATTCCACCTTCCATTCCATTCCATTCCACATTCCATCCCACATTCCTTTCCACATTCAATTCCATTCCATTCTATTCCACATTCCTTTCCATTCCACTCCACATTGCAATCCATTCCACATTCCATTCCACATTCCATTCCACATTCCATTTCATAACGTTCCATTCCATTCCGCATTGCATTCCACATTCTATACCATTCGATTCCACATTCCATTCCATTCCATTCCACATTCCATTACATTCCATTCCACATTCTATGCCATTCAATTCCTTATATCATTCCATTCCATTGCATTCCACCTTCTATTCCATTTCATTGCACATTCCATTCCATTCGTTTCCACATTCCTTTCCACATTCTATCCCACGTTCCATTCCATTTCATTCCACGTTCCATTGCACATTCCATTCCACATTCCATTCCATTCGATTTCACATTCCATTACACTTTCCGTTCCACGTTCCATTCCTTTCCATTCCTCGTTCCATCCCACATTCCATTCCATTTCTCTTTCCTTTCAACATTCCATTCCACATTCCATTCCACATTACATTCCGTTCTATTCAACTTTCCATTCCACTTTGCCTTCCATTCCATTCCACATTCCTTTGCACGTTCCATTCATCATTCCATTCCGCATTCCATTCCATTCCATTCCATTCCACATTCCATTCCATGTTCCATTCCACCTTTCTTTCCACGTTCCGTTCCATTTCATTTCACATTCCACTCCACGTTCCATTCCACGTTCCATTCCACTCCATTCCACGTTACATTCCATATTCCATTCCATAGCATTCCACATTCTATTCCATTGCATTCCACATTCCATTCCATTCCATTCCACGTTCCATTCCATTACATTCCACAGTCCATTCCACATTCTCTTCCACAATCCATTCCATTCCTTTACACAATCCATTCAACATTCCGTTCCATTCCACTACACATTCCATAGCATGTTCCATTCCATTCTATTCCACATTCCATTAGGTTACATTCCACATTCCATTCCATATTCCATTTCACGTTCCATTCCACGTTGGATTCCAAGTTCCATTCAATTTCATTCCACATTCCGTTCCATTTCATTCCATTCCATTCCACCTTCCACTCCATTCCATTCCACATTCCATGCCATTCCATTCCACGTTCAATTCCAAGTTCCATTCCACGTTCCATTCCACATTCCATTCCATTCAATTCCACGTTCCATTCCATTCCATTCCATTACACATTCCATTGTACATTCCTTTGCATTCGTTTCCACATTCCATAGCATTCCATTCCATGCCACTCAACATTCCACTAAATTCCATTCCACATTCCTTTCCACATTCCATTCCATTCCATTCCATATTCCATTCTATTCCATTCCGCATTCCATTCCATTCCACTCCAGGTTACTTTCCACATACCATTCCACCTGCCATTCCATTCAATTCCTCGTTCTGTTCCATTCCAGTCCACGTTCCTTTTAATTCCATTCCACATTCCATTCCAAATTAAATTTCACATTCCATTCTACATTCCATTTCACATTCCACATTCTATTCCATTCCATTTGACGTTCCATTCCATTCCACATTCAATTGCATTCCATTAAACATTCCATTCCAATCCATTCCACAATGCATTTCACATTGCATTCCACATTCCATTGCATTCCATTCAACATTCCATTCCAATCTATTCCACATTGCATTTCACATTCCATTCCACTTTCCATTTCACATTCCAGTTTCCATTCCATTCCACATTCCATTCCATTGCATTCCACATTCCATTCCATTCCATTCCATATTCTATTCCATTCCATTCCACATTCCATTCCATTCCATTCCATTCCACATTCCATTCCACATTCCATTCCCTTCCATTCCACATTCCATTCCATTCCTCTCCATTCCATTCCGCATTCCATTCCATTCCATTCCACAGTCCATTCCATTCCATTCCACATTGCATTTCCCATTCCATTCCGCATTCCATTTCACATTTCCGATTCCATTCCATTGCATGTGACGTTCCGTTCCATTCCACATTCAATACTATTCCATGCCACATTCCGGTCCATTCCATTTCACAATTCCATTGCATTCCTGGCCACATTCCATTCCTTTCCATTCCACATTCCTTTCCATTACATTCCAGATTCCATTCCTTTCCACATTCCATTACATTCCATTACACATTCCTTTCCATTCTATTCCACATTCCATTCCATTCCATTCCACATTCCATGCCATTCTACATTCCGTTCCTTTCAATCCATTGCCCTTTCCATTCCACATTGCATTAAATTCCACATTCTATTCTTTTCCACATTCCATTACATTCCACATTCCATTCCATTCCACTCCACATTCCATTCCATGTTCCATTCCAATCCATTCCAATTTTCATTCAACTTTCCCTTCCACATTCCATTCAACATTCCATTCATCATTCCTTTCCATAGCATTCCACGTTCCATTCCAACCCATACCACCTTCCATTCCACATTTCATTCCTTTGCATTCCAAGTTCCATTCCACCTTGAATTCTACATTCCATTCAACATTCCATTCCGTTCCATTTCACATTCCATTCCACATTCCATTCCACATTCCATTCCATACAACATTCCATTCCACATCACATTCCATTCCATTATACACTGCATTCCACATTCCATTCTTCATTCCATTCCATTCCATTCCATATCCCATTCTACATTCCATTCCATTCCACATTCCATTCCATTCCATTCCACCTATCATTTCACATACCATTCCACATTCCATCCCATTCCATTCCACATTCTATTCCACATTACATTCCAAAATCCATTCCATTCTATAACATTCCACATTCCTTTCCACTCCATTCCACTAAACATTCCATTCCGTTCCACATTCCATTTCACATTCCATTCCACATTCCATTCCGTTCAATTCCACATTCTATTCCACATTCCATTTCACATTCCACGCCACGTTCCATTCCACATTCCATGCCACATTCCACTCCATTCCATTCCACATTCTAATCCACATTTCTTTCTGCATTCCATTCCTTTGCATTCGACATTCCATTCCATATTCCATTCAATTCCCGTCCCTATTTCATTCCACATTCCATTCCTTTACATTCCACGTTCTATTCCACATTCCATTCCACATTCCATTCCATGTTCCATTCCATTCCATTCCACATTCCATTCCACATTCCATTCCACATTCCTTTCCACATTCCATTCCATTGCATTCCACATTCTATTCAACTCCATTCCACACTACATTCCACATTCCATTCAATTTAATTCCACATTCCATTACATATTGCATTCCACGTTCCATTCCACTCCTTTCCACATTCCATTCTATTCCATTCCACATTGCTTTTCACATTCCATTCCACATTTCATTCCACATTCCATTCCAGATTTCATTCCATGTTCCATTACAATCCATTACACGTTCCATTCCACATTCAATTCAACATTACATTCTACATTACACTCAATGTTCCATTCCATTCAATTCCGCGTTCCATTAAATGTTCCCTTCCATTGCATTCGACTTTCCATTGCACATTCCATTCCTTTGCATTCCACGTTCCCTTCCAAATTCAATTCCACATTCCATTCCACATTCCATTCCGTTCCATTCCACATTTCATGCCACATGCCATTCCACATTCCATTGTATTCCTTTGCAGATTCCATTCTACATTCCATTCCATTCTATTCCACAATCCATTCCACATTTCATTCCATTACATTCCACATTCCATTCCATTTTCCATTCCATTCCATTCAATTTCCATCCTCATTCCTTTCCATTTCATTCCATATTCCATTGAATTCCATTCCACATTCCATTCTATTCCATTCCACATTCCCCTCCATTCCCTTGCACATACCATTCCGTTCCATTCCACATTGCATTCCATTCCATTCCACATTCTATTCTATTCCATTCCACATTCCATTCCATTCAATTCCACATTTCATTCCACTTTCCATTCCATTACGTCCTACATTCCTTTCCATTCCGTTCCAAATTGAATTGCATTCATTTCCATATTCCATTATATTCCATTTCATTCCACATTCCATTCCATTCAATTCCATTCCACATTCCATTCGACATTCCATCCCATTCCATTCCAAATTCCATTCAACACTCCATTCCATTTCATTCCACGTCAATTTCCATTCCATTCCACATTCCGTAACATTCCATTCCATTCTATTCCACATTCCATTCCATTCCATTCCATTCCATTTCATATTCCATTTCATTCCATTCCACATTCAATTCCATTTGATTCCACATTCCTTTCCATTCCATTCCATTCCATTTCACATTCTATTCCATTCCATTCCACATTCCATTCCATTCCAATCCACTTTCCATTCCACATTCCATTCCACATTGCTTTCCATTCCATTGCATTCCATTCCACATTCCACTCCTTTCCATTACACAATCCATTCAATTCCTTTCCACATTCCATGGCATTCTATTACACATTCCATTCCAATCCATTCCACATTAAATTCCGCATTGCATTCCATTCCATTCCACATTTCATTCCACCTTCCATTCTGTTCCATTCTACATTCCATTCCATATTCCATTCCATTCCATTCTACATTCCATTCCATTCCATTCCACTTTTCACTCCATTCCTTTCCACATTCCATTCCACGTTCCATTTCATTCCATTCCACATTCCATTCCACACTGCCTCCGATTCAATTCCATATTCCATTCCACAATCCTTTCCATTCCATTTGACTTTCTATTCCTTTCCATTCCATTCCACATTCCATTCCATTCCATTGAATTCCACATTCCTCTCCATTCCATTCCATATTCCATTCCATTCCATTGAATTCCACATTCATTTCCATTCCATTCCACATTCCATTCCATTACCATCCATTCCACATTCCATTCCACATTCAAATCCACATTCCATTCCATTCCATTCCACTTTCCATTCCTTTCGATTCCATATTCCAATCAATTCCATTACACATTCCATTCCATTCCATTACACATTCCTTTAAGTCCCATTACACATTACATTCCTTTCCACATTCCTTTCCCCATTCCATTCCACATTCCATTCCATTCCTTTCAATTCCACTTCCCTTTCAATTCCATTCCACTTTCCATCACAGATTCCATTCCACATTCCATTCCATTCCATTCCACAGTCCATTCCACTCCATTCCATTCCATTCCACATTCCAATTCACATTCCTTTCTCTTCCATTCCGCAATCCATTCAATTTAGCATTCCATTGCATTCCATTCCACGTTCTATTCCATTGTATTCTGCATTCAACTCTATTCCATTGCACTTTCAATTCCATTGCATTCCACATTCCAGTTCATTCCATTACATTCCACTTTCGATTCCTTCCCATTCCTCGTTCCATTCCATTCCATTCCACTTTCCAATCCATTCCATTCCACCTTACATGTCATTCCACTTTACATTCCATTCCTTTCCATTCCATTCCACATTCCATTCCATTCCAAATTCCATTCCATTCGGTTCCAGTTTCCATTACACATTCCATTCCATTCCATTCCACGTTGTATTCCATTCTATTCCACATTCCATTCCACGTTTCATTCCATTCCATGGCACGTTGATTTCCACATTCCTTTCCATTCCATTCCACATTCAATTCCATTCCATTCCACATTCCATTCCACATTCCATTCCATTTCATTCCAAATTCCAGTAAATTCCATTCCACATTCAATTCCATCCCGTTTCTATTCCATTCCACGTTACATTCCACATTACATTCCATTTCATTCCACATTCCATTCCACATTCCATCCCATTTCATTCCACATTGCATTACATTGCATTCCTCATTCCATTCCATTCCATTTCACATTCCACGTTCCATTCCATGTTCCATTTAATTCCATTCCATTCCGTTCCATTCCTTTCTAAATTCTATTCCATTCCATTCCACATTCCATTTCATTCCATTGCATTCCATTCTCATGGCAGTCCACTTTCCATTCACATTCCATTCCACATTTCATTCCATTCATTTACACTTTCCGTTCGATTCCATTCCACATTCCATTCCACTTTGCGTTCCTTTCCCTTCGACGGTGCATTCCATTCCATTCCATTCCATTAAACATTGCTTTCCACATTTCATTACATTCCATTCCACATTCCATTCAACACTCCATTCCATTCAACTCCACTTTCCATTACGTTCCATCCTTCGTTCCATTACATTCCATTTCACATTAAATTCCACATTTTATTCCATTCCATTCCATATTCCATTCCCTTCAAGTCCACATTCCATTCCACATTCCATTACATTTCATTCCTAATTCCATTATGTTCCGTTTCACATTCCATTCCACTCCATGTTCCATTTACTTCCATTCCATTCCATTCCATTCCACATTCCATTGCATTTCATACAACATTCCGTTACATTCCATTCCTCATTCTATTCCATTCCATTTCACATTCCATTCCATTCCATTTCACATTCCATTCCATTCCACATTCCAATCCATTCCATTCCACATTCCATTCCACTCCATACCATTCCCTTCCATTCCACTTTCCGTTTCATTCCACATTCCATTCCATTCCATTCCATTCCATTGCATTCGACATTCCATTCCATTCCATTCCACCTTCCATTCCATTCCACTCAACATTCCTTTCCACTACATTACACATTGCATTCCATCCCACTCCACATTGCATTCCACTCCATTCCATTCCATGCCATATTCCATGCTGTTCGATTTCTTTCCACATTCCAACACATTACACATTCCATTCCTCATTCCATTGCATGCCATTCCACATTCCTTTCCATTCCATTCCACGTTCCATTCCACGTTCCCTTCTACATTCCATTCCAAGTTCTTGTCCACATTCCATTCCATGTTCCATTCCACATTCCAATCCATTCCATTCCATATTCCAATCCACATTGCATTCCATTCCATTGCTAATTCCATTCCACATTCCATTCCATTTCATTTGACATTTCATTCCATTCCTTTCCACATTCCATTAAACTTTCCATTCCATTTCATTCCATTCCACCTTCTTTTCCACATTCCATTCCATTCCATTCCACATTCCATTCCATTCCATTGCATTTCATTCCACAGTCCAATCCATTCAATTCCACATTCCTTTCCATTTCATTCCACATTCCATTCCATTCCATTCCATTTCATTCAACATTGAATTCCATTGCATTCCAAATTCCATTCCATTCCATTCCAATGCATTCCACATTCCATTCCACAATCCATTCCATCCCATTCCTCATTCCATTCAACATTCCATTCCACCTTTCATTCCTTTCCATTCCATTCCACATTCCAATCCATTCCATTCCTTTCCACAACCCATTGCATACCTCATTCCTTTCGTCATTCCATTCCGTTACATTCCACATTCCATTCCACATTCCATTCCACTCCATTCCACGTTCCATTCCATTCCACATTCCATTGCACATTCCATTCCATTCCCTTCCACATTCCATTCCTCGTTCCATTCCGTTCCTTTCAACATTCCATTCCTTTCGTTTCCACGTTCCATTCCATTCCACTACACATTCCATTCCATTCCACATTCTATTCCACAATCCATTCCACATTCCATTCCATTCCATTTCACATTCCATTCCATTCCACATTCCAGTACATTCCTTTCCATTCCACATTCCATTCCATTCCACTCCAGATTCCATTCAATTCCATTTCACTCCATTCCGCCTTCCATTACACATTCCAGTCTTTCCATTCCACATTCAATTCCATTCCATTCAGCATTCCATTCCATTCCACAGTAAATACCACTCCATTCCACATTCCATTCCACTTTCCATTCCATTCCATTCCACATTCCATTCCATTCCATTGCCTTTTTCATTCCTTTAAGTTCCAGATTCCATTCCATTCCATACCATTCCATGTTCCGTTCCATTCCTTTCCATTGCACATTCCATTTCATTCCAAATTCCATAGCATTCCATTCCACATTCCATTGCATTCCATTCCACATTCCGTTCCATTCTATTCCATTCCACATTCCATTCCATTCCACTTTGGATTACATTCCATTCTACATTTCGTTTCATTCCATTCCATATTCCATTGCATTCCATTCAACATTCCATTCCATTCCACATTCCATTCCATTCAATCCATTACACTTTCCATTCAACATTCCATTGCATTCCATTCCACATTCCGTTCCATTCTATTCCATTCCACATTCCATTCCATTCCACTTTGGATTACATTCCATTCCACATTTCATTGCATTCCATTCCACATTCCATTCCATTCCACATTCCATTCCACTTAATTCATTACACATTCCTTTCCACATTCCATTCCTTTCCACATTCCGTTCCATTCCACATTTTATTCCATTCCAGTCAACATTCTTTTCTATTTCATTCCATTCCATACCATTCCATATTCCATTCCATTCCATTCCACATTCCATTCCATTCCTTTACACTACATTGCACATTGCATTCCGTTCCATTCCATTCCACATTCTGCTCAAATCTATTCCACATTCCATTCCACTCCATTTCACATTCCGTTCCATTCCATTCCATTCCTTTCCATTACACTTTTTGATCCAAATTCCATTCCATTCCATTCCACATTACATTCCATTTCATTCCATTCCATTTTCTTTTCCATTCCACATTGCATTACATTCCATTCCACATTTTATTCCATTCCATTCCACATTCCATTTCATTCCACATTCCGTTCCATTCCATCCATTACAGATTCCATTCCACATTCCATTCTATTCCACATTCCATTCCGTTCCACACTCCATTCCATTGATTTCTTTCCATTCCACATTCCATTCCACATTCCATTCCATTCCATTCCACATTCCGTTCCATTCCATTCCACAATCCGTTCCATTGCATTCCACATTCCATTTCACATTCGATTGCATTCAATTCCACATTCCTTTCCATTCCTTTAAACATTACCTTCCATTCCATTCCACATTCCAGTCCATTCCATTCCACATTTCATTCCCTTAAATTCCACATTCCATTCCATTCCATTCCATTCCATTTCAGATTCCATTCCATTCCATTCCATTCCTTTGAACATTCCATTCCATTCCATTGCATATTCCATTCCATTCCATTGCATATTCCATTCCATTCCATTCCTCATTCCATTCTACATTCCATTCCGCATTTCTTTCCCTTCCATTCCACATACCATTGCACTTTCCAATCCATTCCATTCCACTTTCCATTCCACTTTGCGTTTCATGTTCCATTCCACTCCATTCCACTTTCCATTACACATTCCATTCCATTCAATTCAATATTCCATACAATTCCTTTCCGTTCCATTCCACATTCCTTTCTATATTCCATTCCATTCTATTCCACATTCTGTTCCACATTCCATCCCATTCCATTGCACAATCCATTCCACTCCACTCCACATTCCATCTCATTCCAGTCCACATTCCATTCCACATTACATTTCACATTCCACATTCCATTCCATTCCATTTCACGTTCCATTCCGTTCCACATTTAATTCCATTTCATTCCACGTTCTATTCCATTCATTTACACACTCTGTTCAATTCCATTCCACCTTCCTTTCCACTTTCCATTCCGTTGATTTACACATTCTGTTCGATTCCATTCCACATTCCATTCCACATTCCATTCCACAATCCATTCCATTCCATTCCATTCCACATTCTATTCCCTTCAAATCCACATTCCATTACATTCCATTCCAATCCACATTCCATTGCACATTCTATTCCCTTCCAATCCACATTCCATTCCATTCTTTTCTACTTTACATTTCATTCCATTCCATTCCACGTTCCATTCCATTCCATTCCACATTACAGTCCAATCCATTCCACATTCCATTCCACATTCCGTACCTTTCCATTCCACATTCCATTCCATTCAATTCCTCATTCCATTTCACGTTCCATTCCACATTCCATTCCACATTCCATTCCACATTCCAAGCACAATCCATTCCACTTTCCATTTCACATTCCATTCCACATTACATTTCACATTCCACATTCCATTCCATTCCATTTCACGTTCCATTCCATTCCACATTTCATTCCATTCCATTCCACATTCCATTTTATTCATTTACACACTCTGTTCAATTACATTCAACATTCCATTTCACATTCCTTTCCATTCATTCACACATTCCGTTCGATTCCATTCCACATTCCATTCCACATTCCATTTCACATTCCATTCCACATTCCGTTCGTTTCCATTCCACATTCCATTCCATTCTATTCCTCATTCCATTTCTCGTTCCATTCCACATTCCATTGCTCGTTACATTCCAAGTTCCATTCCACGTTTCTTGCAACGTTCCATTCCACATTCCTTTCCATTCCATTCCATATTCCATTCCACTTTCCATTCAACATTCCATTCCACATTCCATTCCATTACTTTCCATTGCACATTCCATTCCTTTCCATTCCACTTTCTATTCCATTCCATTACACTTTCCATTCCGTTCCATTACACATTCCATTACATTCCACATTCAATTCCACCTTCCCTTCCAAATTCCATTCCATTCCATTTCAAATTCCATTCATTTCCATTTCACATTCCATTCCATTCCATTCCATTCCGCACTCCATTCCGTTCCAAATTCCATTCCATTCTATTCTATTCCATTCAATTCCAAATTCCATTCCATTCCACATTCCATTCCATTCAATTCCATTCCATTCCATTCCACATTCCATTCCTTTAAATTCCAATCCATATTCCATTCCACGTTCAATTCCACATTCCATTCCACATTCCATTCCTCATTCCATTCCCTTATATTCCACATTCCATTAAATTCCATTACTCATTCCATTCCACGTTCTATTCCATGTTACATTGTACGTTCCATTAAACGCTCCATTCCACGTTCTATTCCATTCCATTCCAATCCATTCCATACCATTCCACATTCCATTCCATTCCACTCCAGATTCCATTCAATTCCATTTCATTCCATTCCGCATTCCATTCCACATTCCAGTGTTTCCATTCCACATTCAATTCCATTCCATTCAGCATTCCATTCCATTCCACAGTAAATACCAGTTCATTCCACATTCCATTCCACATTCCATTCCATTCCATTCCACATTCCATTCCATTCCATTGCACATTTCATTCCTTTAAGTTCCAGATTCCATTCCATTCCGTACCATTCCATATTCCGTTCCATTTCTTTCCATTGCACATTCCATTTCCTTCCAAATTCCATAGCATTCCATTCCACATTCCATTGCATTCCTTTCCATATTCCATTCCATTCTATTCCATTCCACATTCCATTCCATTCCAATTTGGATTACATTCCATTCCACATTTCATTTAATTCCATTCCACATTCCATTGCATTCCATTCCACATTCCATTCCATTCCACATTCCATTCCATTCAATCCATTACACATTCCATTCAACATTCCGTTGCATTCCATTCCACATTTGGTTCCATTCTATTCCATTCCACATTCCATTCCATTCCACTTTGGATTACATTCCATTCCACATTTCATTCCATTCCATTCCACATTCCTTTGCATTCCATTCCACATTCCATTCCATTCCACATTCCATTCCACTCAATCCATTACACATTCCTTTCCACATTCCATTCCTTTCCACATTCCATTCCATTCCACATTTTATTCCATTCCAATCAACATTCCTTTCTATTCCATTCCATTCCATACCATTCCATATTCCATTCCATTCCATTCCACATTATATTCCATTCCTTTACACTACATTGCACATTGCATTCCGTTCCATTCCATTCCACATTCTGCTCAAATCTATTCCAAATTCCATTCCACTCCATTGCACATTCCGTTCCATTCCATTCCATTCCTTTCCATTATACTTTTTGATCCAAATTCCATTCCATTCCATTCCACATTCCATTCCGTTTCATTCCATTCCATTTTCTTTTCCATTCCACATTGCATTCCATTCCATTCCACATTTCATTCCATTCCATTCCACATTCCATTTCATTCCACATTCTGTTCCATTCCATCCATTACAGATTCCATTCCACATTCCATTCTATTCCACGTTCCATTCCGTTCCACACTCCATTCCATTGAATTCTTTCCATTCCACATTCCATTGCACATTCCATTCCACATTCCATTCCATTCCATTCCACGTTCCGTTGCACTTTCCTTTCCATTCCATTCCACTTTCCATTCCACGTTGCACTTCATGTTCCATTCCATTCCATTCCACATTCAATTCCATCCCATTCCACATTCCATTCCATTTCATTCCACATTCCATGTCACATTCGATTGCATTCAATTCCACATTCCTTTCCATTCCTTTAAACATTATTTTCCATTCCATTCCACATTCCAGTCCATTGCATTCCACATTTCATTCCTTTAAATTCCACGTTCCATTCCATTCCATTCCATTCCATTTCAGATTCCATTCCATTCCATTCCACATTCAATTCCATTCAATTCCAAATTCCATTCCATTCCATTCCACATTCAATTCCATTTCATTGCATTCCACATTCCATTCCATTCCACATTCCATTCCAAATTCCATTCTTCATTCCATTCCATTCCAGTCCACTTTCCATTCCATTCAATTCCACATTTCTTTACACATTGCATTCAACGTTCCAATCCACATTCCATTTCACCTACCATTCCACTTTCCATTCCATTCCATTCCATATTCAATCTCATTAAATTCCACATTCCATTCCATTCAATTCCACGTTCCTTTCCAAATTCCAATCCATTGCATTCCATTCCGTTGCACATTCCATTCCATTCCATTCCACATTCAATTCCATTCCATTCCACATTCCATTCCATTACATACCACATTCGGTTCCAATCCATTCCACATTCCATTCTACATTCCATTCCACATTTCTTTCCCTTCAATTCCACAGTCCGTTGCACTTTCCTTTCCATTCCATTCCACTTTCCATTCCAGGTTGCACTTCATGTTCCATTCCATTCCATTCCACATTCCATTCCATTCCATTCCACATTCCGTTCCATTTCATTCCACATTCCATTTCACATTCGATTGCATTCAATTCCACATTCCTTTCCATTCCTTTAAACATTACTTTCCATTCCATTCCACATTCCAGTCCAGTCCATTCCACATTTCATTCCTTTAAATTCCACATTCCATTCCATTCCATTCCATTTCAGATTCCATTCCATTCCATTCCAAATTCAATTCCATTCAATTCCAAATTCCATTCCATTGCATTCCACATTCAATTCCATTTCATTGCATTCCACATTCCATTCCATTCCACATTCCATTCCACATTCCATTCTTCATTCCATTCCATTCCATTCCACTTTCCATTCCATTCAATTCGACATTTCTTTACACATTGCATTCAACGTTCCAATCCACATTCCATTCCACCTACCATTCCACTTTCCATTCCAATCCATTCCATATTCAATCTCATTAAATTCCACATTCCATTCCATTCCATTCCACATTCCTTTCCATTCCATTCCACGCTCCTTTCCAAATTCCAATCCATTGCATTCCATTCCATTGCACATTCCATTCCATTCCATTCCACATTCCATTCCATTCCATTACACATTCCATTCCATTCCATAACACTTTACATTCCATTCCATTCTACATTCCATTCCACATTTCTTTCCCTTCCATTCCACATTCCGTTGCACTTTCCTTTCCATTCCATTCCACTTTCCATTCCAAGTTGCCCTTCATGTTCCATTCCATTCCATTCCACATTCCATTACACTTTCCATTCCATTCCATTCCATATTCCATACAATTCCTTTCCATTCCATTCCGCATTCCATTCTATATTCCATTCCATTCTATTCCACATTCCGTTCCAATTTCCATTCCTTTCCATTGCACAATCCATTCCATTCCACTCCAAATTCCATTTGATTCCATTCCACATTCCATTCAACGTTACATTTCACAGTCCACATTCCATACCATTCCATTCCACGTTCCATTCCATTCCACATTCCATTCCATTCCATTCCACGTTCCATTGAATTCATTTACACACTCTGTTCAATTCCATTCCACATTCCATTCCACATTCCATTCCATTCATTTACAGATTCTGTTCGATACCATTCCACATTCCATTCCACATTGCATTCCACATTCCATTTCACTCCATTGCATTCCACATTCAATTCCTTTTCATTCCACATTCCATTCCATTCTTTTCTAGTTTCCATTTCATTCCATTCCATTCCACGTTCCATTCCATTCCATTCCACATTGCATTCCATTCCATTCCATATTCCATTCCACATTCCATTCCACTTTCCGTTCCTTTCCATTCCACATTCCATTCCATTCAATTCCTCATTCCATTTCACGTTCCATTTCACATTCCATTCCACATTACATTTCACTTTCCACATTCCATTCCATTCAATTCCTCATTCCATTTCACGTTCCATTTCACATTCCATTCCACATTACATTTCACTTTCCACATTCCATTCCATTCCATTTCACGTTCCATTCCATTCCACATTTATTCCATTCCATTCCACGTTCCATTCCATTCATTTACACACTGCGTTCAATTCCATTCCACATTCCATTTTCAATTCCATTCCATTCATTCACACATTCCGTTCGACTCTATTCCACATTCCATTCCACATTCCATTCCATTCAATTCCTCATTCCATTTCTCGTTCCATTCCACATTCCATTGCTCATTCCATTCCAAATTCCATTCCACGTTCGATGCAACGTTCCATTCCACGTTCAATTCCATTCCATTCCAAATTCCATTCCACATTCCATTCCATTCCATTCCACATTCCGTACCATTGCATCCAAACAATTCCACATTAAATTTCATTGCATTCCACATTCCATTCCACATTTCATTCCACATTACATTCCACATTCCATTCCATTCCTTTCCACATTCCATTCCGTTCCATTCCACGTTCGATACAATCCCATTCCATTCCATTCCTCATTCTGTTCCATTCCATTCCACATTCCATAACACAGTCTATTCCTCATTCCTTTCTATTCCATTCCACATTCCATTCCTTTCCATTCCACATACCCCTCCACATTCCATTCCTTTCCATTCCAGTTTCCTTTCCACATTCGTTTCCAAATTCCATTTTATTCCATTCCACAATCCATTCCATTCTACATTAAATTCCATTACTTTCCCTTACATTCCTCATTCCATTCCATTTCATTTCATTCCACATCCAATTCCATTTTATTCCATATTCCATTCCACATTCCATTACACTCCATTCAACATTCAATTCCACTATTCAACCCATTCCATTCCATATTGCATTACACATTCCATTCCATTCCATTCCATATTCCATTCCATTCCATTCCACATTCCATTCCATTCCATTCCATTCCACATTCCATTCCACATTCCAATCTATTTTATTAAACATTCCATTCCATTCCATCCCATTTCTCATTCCTTTCCACATTCCATTCCATTCCATTCCGCAAACTATTCCACTTTCCATTCAACATTCCATTAGACATTCCTTTCCATTACGTTCAATTCCACATTCCATTCCTTTCCATTCCACATTCCATTCCATTCCATTACACATTAACGTCCGTTTCATTACACATTCCATTACATTCCACATTCCATTCCACCTTCCCTTCCATATTCCATTCCATTCCATTTCAAATTCCATTCAATTCCATTTCACATTCCTTTCCATTGCATTCCATTCCACATTCCATTCCATTCCATTCAATTCCAATTTCCATTCCATTCCACATTCCATTCCATTCAATTCCATTCCATTTCATTCCACTTTCCATTCCAATAAGTTCCATTCCATATTGCATTCCACATTCAATTCCACATTCCATTCTACATTCCATTCCGCATTCCATTCGCTTATATTCCACATTCCATTAAATTCCATTACTCATTACATTCCACGTTCTATTCCACGTTCCATTGCAGGTTCCATTAAACGTTCCGTTCCACTTTCCATTCCATTCCATTCCATTCCATACCATTCCATTCCATACCATTCCACATTCCATTCCATTCCATTCCAGATTCCATTCAATTGCATTCCATTCCATTCTGCATTCCATTCCACATTCAGTTCTTTCCATTCCACATTCAATTCCATTCCATTCAGCATTCCATTCCATTCCACAGTAAATACAACTCCATTCCACATTCCATTCCACTTCCCATTCCATTCCATTCCACATTCCATTCCATTCAATTCCACATTTCATTCCTTTAAGTTCCACATACCACTGCATTCCATTTCATTCCACAATCCATTCCATTCCATTCCACAATACATTCTACTCCATTCCACCTTTCACTCCTTTAAGTTCCAGATTCCATTACATTCCATACCATTCCATATTCCATTCCTTTCCTTTCCATTGCACATTCCATTCCATTCCACATTCTATTGCATTCCATTCTACATTACATTCCATTCTATTCCATTCCACATTCCATTCCATTCCAATTTGGATTACATTCCATTCCACATTTCATTCCATTCCATTCCACATTCCATTCCATTCCATTCCACATTCCATTCCATTCCACATTCCATTCCATTCAATGTATTACACATTTCTTTCCACATTCAATTCCATTCCACATTCCATTCCATTCCACATTTCCTTCCATTCCATTCAACATTCCTTTCTATTCCATTCCATTCCATATCATTCCATATTCCATTCCATTCAATTCATCATTCCATTCCATTCCTTTACATTACATTCCACATTGCATACCATTCCATTCCATTCCACATTCTGCTCAAATCTATTCCACATTTCATTCCATTCCATTTCACATTCCATTCCATTCCATTCCATTCCATTACACATTTCGATCCAAATTCCATTCCATTCCATTCCACATTAGATTCCATTTCATTGCATTCCATTTTCCTTTCCGTTCCACATTGCATTACATTCCATTCCACATTTCATTCCATTCCATTCCACATTCGTTTCCATTCAATTCCTTTCCTTTCCACATTCCATTCCACATTCCATTCCATTCCATTCCACATTCCATTCCATTCCATTCCACTTTCCATTTCACATTCCATTGCATTGAATTCCACATTCCATTCCATTCCTTTAAACATTACATTCCATTCCATTCCACATTTCATTCCTTTATATTCCACATTCCATTCCAATCCATTCCATTCCATTCCAGATTCCATTACATTACATTACACATTCCATTCCATTTCATTCCACCTTTCATTGCATTCCATTCCACATTCCATTCGATTCCATTCCACGTTCCATTCCATTCCATTCTATTCCATTCCACATTCCAATCCATTCCAAATTCCATTCCATTCCATTCTACTTTCCATGCCATTCCATGCCATTGCATACCACATACCATTCCATTACTTTCCACATTTCATTCCATTCCATTCCGCATTCCATTCCACATTCCATTCCATTCCACTTTCCATTCCACATTCCATTCCACATTCCATTCAATTCCCTTCCACATTCAATTCCATTCGTTGCAATTTCATTCTACATTCCTTTCCATTCCATTACACATTCCATTCCATTCCATTACACATTCCATTCCGTTCCATTCCACATTCCATTCCATTCGTTTCTGCATTCCATTCCATTCCAGTCCATTCCACATTCCAGTCCCCATTCCATTCCACTTTCGAGCCCATTCCATTCCACATTCCATTCCACCTTTCTTTCCATTACATTCCACATTCCATTCCACATTCCATACCATTGCGTTCCACATTCCATTCCACTCCATTTAACGTTCCATTCCATTCCACATTGTATTCCACATTCAAATTCAATAGATTCCACCTTCCATTCCACTTTCCTTTCCATTCCAATCCACTTTCCATTCCACATTCCATTCCACATTCCATTACATTCTGTTTCACATTCCATTCCGTATTCAACTCCATTCCACTCCACTTTCTATTCCATCCCATTCCGTTCCACATTCCATCCCAGTCCATTCCACATTCCATTCCACATTCCATTCCGCTCCATTGAATTCAACATTCCATTCTGCAACATTTCACATTCCATTCCGCTCCATTGAATTCCACATTCCATTCTACTCCATTCCATATTCCATTCCATTCCAATCCATTCCATATTCCATCCCACATTCTAATCCATTCCATTCCACATTCTATTCCACATTACATTCCACATGCCATTTTTTCCATTCCGCATTCCTTTCCATTCCATTCCACAATCCGTTCCATTCCTTTTCACTTTCCATTCCACATTCCGTTACATTCCGTTCCATATTCCATTTCATCCCATTACGTTCCACTCCATATAACATTCCATTCCATTCCATTCCGTTCCAGATTCCATTCCACATTCCATCCCTTACCATTCCACATTCCATTCCACTTTCCATTTCGTTGCATTCCACATTGCATTCCACGTTCCATTCCATTCCATTCCCCGCTCCATTCCACATTGCATTCCGTTCCGTTCCATATTCCATTCCGCACTCCATTCCATTCCATTCCACATTCCATTCCATTCCATTCCACATTCCATTACACATTCCAATCTATTCCATTAAATATTCCATTTCACATTCTATTCCATCCCATATCTCATTCTATTCTACATTCCATTCTGTTCCATTCCACGTTCCAATCCACATTCCAGTCTATTCCATTAAATATACCATTACACATTCCCTTCCATCCCATATCTCATTCTATTCCGCATTACATTCCATTCCATTCCACATTCGATTCCATTCCACATTCCATTCCATTCCACTTTCCCTTGCATTCCTTTCCATTCAATTCCAAATTCCCCTCCACATTCCATTCCATTCCATTCCGCATTCCATTCCATTTCAAACCACATTGAATTCCATTCCATTTCACGTTCCATTCCCTTCCATATTCCGTTCAATTCCATTCAATTCCACATTCCATTCCATTCCATTCCATTCCACATTCTATTCCACTTTCCAATCCACGATCCATTCCATTCCACATTCCATTCCACATTCCATTCCATTTCACATTCCATTCCACATTCCATTCCAATCCATTCCACATTCTATTCCATTCCACTCCATTCCACATTCCATTCCACATTCCGTTCCACATTCCATTCCACATTCCATTCCATTCAATTCCACATTCCATTCCATTCCATTCCACATCGCATTGCAATCAATTCCACATTCCATTGCATTCCATTCTATATTCCATTCCACATTCCACTCCATTCCATTCCACATTTCATTCGATTCCATTAGACATTCCACTCAATTCCATTCAACCTTCCATTCAATTCCATTCCATTCCACATTCGTTTCCATTCCATTCCATTCCACATTCCATTCCACATTCCATTCCATTCCATTCCACGTTCCTTTCCATTCAAATCCACCTTTCATTCCACATTCCATTCCTTTCCATTCCACGTTCCATTGCATTCAATTAAACATTCCATTCCATTCTATTCCACATTCCACTCCACATTCCATTGCATTCCACATTCAATTCCACATTGCATTCCATTCTATTCCACTTTCCATTCCATTCCACTCCATTCCGTATTCCTTTCTATTCCATTCCACATTCCATTCCATTCCATTCCACTCCACATTCCATTCCACAATCCAATCCTTGATCCATTCCCTTCCACATTCCATTCCACATTCCATTCCATTCCACATATGATTCCACATTGCATTCCAATCCATTCCACATTCCATTCCATTCCATTCCATTCCACATTCCGTTCCATTCCATTCCACTTTCCATTTCATTCCATTCCACAATCTATTCCACATTCAATTCCAATCCATTCCACATTTCATTCCATTCCATTCCATTACACATTCCATTCCATTCTATTTCACATTCCATTACATATTCCATTCCATTCCATTCCACATTCCATTACACATACCATTCCATTCCACATTTCATTCCATTCCATTCCACTTTCCATTACACATTCCATTCCACGTTCCATACCACGTTGCTTTCCTCGTTCCATTCCACATTCCATTCCATTCCATTCCATATTCCATTCCACATTCCATTCCGTTCCATTCCACATTCCATTAGAAACCCCATTCCACATTCCATTCCATTTCATTCCACATTCCATTCCACAATCCATTCAACATTCCAACACATTCCATTCAGGTGCATTCCACATTCCATTACACACCCTATTCCACTTTCCATTCCGTTGCATTCCACATTCGATTCCACATTCCATTCCACATTCCATTCCGGTCCATTCCACATTCCATTCCATTTCATTCCACATTCCATTTCACATTGTATTCCACATTCCTTTCCACATTCCATTCCATTAAATTGCACATTCCATTCCACATTCTAGTTCACATTCCATTCCACATTCCATTGCATTCCATTCCATGTTCCTTTACACATTCCATTCCACATTCATTTCCATTCCATTCAACCTTCCATTCCACATTCCATTTGACATTCCCTTCCACGTTCCATTCCACGTTCCACTCCACGTTCCATTCGATTCCTTTCTATGTTCCATTCTGCATTCCATTCCATTCCATTTTCCTTTCCACATTCCATTCCACATTGCAATCGACATTGCATTCCTTTACATTCCACATCCCACTCCGCATTCCGCTTGACATTCCTTTCCATATTCCATTCTATTCCTTTCCACATTCCATTCCACATTCCATTGCATTCCGTTCCACATTCCATTGCATTCCATTCCACATTCCATTGCATTCCATTCCACATTCCATTGCATTCCACTCCACATACCATTTCACATTTCATTCCATTCCATTCCACGTTCCATTGTACATTCCATTGCTCATTCCATTCCACATTCCATTCCATTCCATTCCACATTCCTTTCCACGTTCAGTTACATTCCATTCCACATTCCATTTCACATTTTATTCCATTCCTTTCCAGATTCCATTGCACATTCCGTGCCACATTCCATTCCATTCCATTCCACCTTCCATTCTACGTTCCATTCCATTCCATTCCACGTTCCATTCCACATTCCGTTGCATTCCATTCCATATTCCATTCCATTCCACTCCACATTCCATTTCACATTTCATTCCATTCCATTCCACATTGCATTGCACATTCCTCTCCACAATCCATTCCATTAAACTCCATAATCCATTTCTCATTTCATTACATTCCATTCCACATTTCGTTGCTCATTCCATTCCACATTCAATTCCATTCCGTTCCACATTCCATTCCACTTTCCATTACATTCCAAATTCCATTCCATTCCACTCCATGTTCTTTTTCACATTTTATTGCATTCCATTCCACATTCCATTGCACATTTCATTCCACATTTCATTCCATTCCATTCCACGTTGCATTCCACGTTCCATCCCATTCTATTCCACGTTATATACCACATTCCATTCAACATTGCATTCTACATTCCATTCCATTCCAATACGTATTCCATTCCACATTTCAATCCACAATCCATTCTACGTTCGTTTCGTCATTCCAACTACATTCCGTTCCATTCCATTCCTCATTCCATTCTACATTCTATTCCATTCCATTCCACATTCCATTCCACATTCCATTCTATTCCTTTCCACATTCCTTTCCATGTTCCATTCCACTTTCCATTCCACGTTCCATTCCATTTCATTCCACGACCCATTCCATTCCATTCCACTTTCCATTTCATTCCATTCCACTTTCCATTCCACATTCCATTCCACATTCCTTTGCACGTTCCTTTAGACATACAATTTCACTTTCCATTCCATTCCATTCCATTCCATTCAATTCCACATTCCATTCCACTCCAATTCACATTCCGTTCCATTCCATTCCATTCCTCTTTCCATTCTGTTCTTCATTCCATTCCATTCCGTTCCACATTCCATTCCATTCCATTCCACAAACCATTCCATTCCATTACACATTCCTTTACACATTCCATTCCACGTTCCATTAAATTCCAGTCCACATTCCTTTCCACATCCCACTGCATTACCGTCCACATTGCTTTCCACATTCCTTTCCATTCCATTCAGGATTCCATTCCATTCCAATCCACTTTCCATTCCACATTCCTTTCCATTCTATTCCACATTCCGTTCCACATTCCATTCCTTTCCATTGCACATTCTTTTCCACATTACTTTCCATTCCACTCCAGGTTCCATTCCACTTTCCATTCCAGATTGAATTCCACATTCCATTCCATTCCAGGTTCCATTCCACGTTCCATTCCACATTCCATTCCTCATCATATTCCACGTTCCATTCCATTCCATTCCACGTTCCACTCCACATTCCATTTCACATTCCATTCTGCATTCCATTCCACAATCCGTACCATGTTTCATTCCATTGAAATCCACGTTCCATTGCACGTTCCGTTCCATTCAATTTCATGTTCCATTCCACTTTCCATTCCATTCCAATCCACTCCACTTTCCATTCCATTCCATTCCAAATTGAATTCTATTACATTCCACTTTCCATTCCATTCCATTGCACATTCCATTCCATTCCATTCCATTCCACATCCCATACCATTCCACGGCATTGAACATTCCATTCTTTCCATTCCACATTGCAGTTCTTTCCATTCCACATTCCATTCCATTCCATTCCATTGTATTCCACACTCCATTCCTTTCCATTCCACTATCCATTCCACCTTCCATTCCATTGCATTCCACATTCTTTTTCATTCCATTGTAACTTCAATTTCACATTCCATTCCATTCCATTCCATTCCATAATCCATTCCACACCATTTAACATTCAATTCAATTCCATTCCATATTCGATTCCAATCAATTCCACCTTCCATTCCATTGCATTCCACATTCCATTCCATTTCATTCCATATTTCATTCCACATTCCATTCCATTCAATTCCACATTCCATTCCAAATTCCACTCCATTCCATTCAATTCCACATTCCATTCCAAATTCCATTCCATTCCATTCCACATTCCGTTCCCTTCCATTACACTTTCCATTCCATTCCATTCCATTCCATTCCATTCCACATTCCATTCTATTCCCTTCCACATTCCATTCCACGATCCATTCCACTTACCTTTCCGCTTTCCATTACACATTCCATTACACATTCCATCCCACAATCCATTCCATTCCGTTCCACATTCTATTCCACATTCCACTTCATTCCATTCCATATTCCATTCCATTCCAATACACATTCTATTCCACTTTCCATTCCATTACATTCCACGCTACATTCCACATTCCATTCCACATTACATTCCGTTGTATTCCACGTTCCATTCCACATTACATTCCACATTGATTCCATTCCATTGCACATTGCATTCCACATTGTATTCCATTACATTCCACATTCCATTCCACAATCCATTCCACAATCCATTCCATTCGATTCCACATTCCATTCAACATACCATTTTGTTCACTTCCACATTCCATTTCATTCCATTCCACATAACATTCCCCATTCCTTTCTGCATTCCATTTCCCATTCCATTCCATTAAATTCCATATTCCATTCCACATTCCATGTAAGAATCCATTCTACATTTCATTACATTGAATTCCACATACCATTTCGCGTTCCATTCAACATTCCATTCCACATTCCATTCCATTGCACATTCCATTCCATTCCATTCCATTCCATTCTATTCCACATTCCATTCCATTCCATTCCACGTTCCATTCCATTCCATTTCACGTTCCATTCCATTCCATTCCCCATTCCATTGCACATTCCATTCCATTCCATTCCATTCCAAATTCTATTGTATTCCATTCCACATTCCATTCTATATTCCATTCAATAGCATTCCAAATTACATTCCACATTCCATTCCATTCCATTCCACATTTCATTGCACTTTACTTTCCATTCCATTCCGCATTCCATTCCATTCTGTTCTGCCTTCCATTCTACATTCCATTGCTCGTTCCATTCCACGTTCTGTTCCACGTTCCGTTTCATGTTCCATTCCTCCTTCCATTCCCTTCTATTCCACATTCCATTCCACGTTCCATTCCATTGCATTCTACGTTGCATTCCACTTTCCATTCCATTCCATTCCACTTTCCATTCCACTTTCCATTCCACATTCTATGCCACATTTCATTGCACATTCCATTCCGTTCTATTCCACATTCTATTCCACTTTCCATTCCACTGTCCATTCCATGTTCCCTTCCGTTCCATTCCACATTCCATTCCACATTCCATTCCACATTCCATTACATTCCGTTCCTCATACCATTACACATTCCTTTCCATTCCATTCCACTATCCATTCCACATTCCTTTACTTACCGTTCCTCATACCATTCCACATTCCTTTCCATTCCATTCCACATTCCATTCCATTCCATGCCGCATTTCATTCCATTCCATTTCACATTACATTCCATTCCATTCCTCTTTCCATTCCATTCCATTCCTTTAAAATCCATTCCAGCTTGAATTGAATTCCATTACATTCCGCATTTTATTTAATTCAATTCCGTTCCAATCCATTCCACATTGCATTCCATTCCATTCCATTACATTCCATTCAACTTTCAATTCCATTCTATTACATATTCCATTCCATTCCATTCCATTCCATTTCACGTTCCATTCCACTTTCCATTCCAATCCATTCCACAATCCATTCCACATTCCATTCCATTCCATTCCAATTCATTAAACAATCCAATCCAGATTCCATTCTATTCCATTCCACATTCCATTCCATTCAATTCCACATTCCATTCCATTCCATTCCATTCCATTCCACATTCCCTTCCAATCCATTCCACATTCCATTCCACATTATACTCCATTCCATTCCGAATTCCCTTCAATTCCATTCCAAATTGCATTAGATTCCATTCCACTCCACATTCCATTCCATTACATTCCTGATTCCATTGCATTCCACTCCACATTGCATTCCATTCCTTTCCATTACACATTCCATTCCATTCCATTCCATTCCACTGCACATACCATTCCACATTCCAGTACATTCAATTCCACATTCCATTCCATTCCATTCCACTTTCCAGTACATTCAATTCCACATTCCATTCCGTTCCATTCCACCTTCCATTCCATTCCACTTTCCAATCCCTTCCACTTTCCTTTCCATTCCTTTGTATTCAAATCCAAATTCCATTCCACATTCCATTATAATCCATTCTACATTCGATTTCATTCCACTCCACTTTACATTCCATTCTATTCCTTTCCATATTCCATTCCATTCCATTGCACATTCCATTCCATTTCATACCATTCCGCATTCCTTTCCGCATTCCATTCCATACCATATGATTCCGCATTCCATTCCCGGCCATTCCACATTCAATTCGATTGCATTCCACATTCCATTCTATTCCAATCCACATTGCATTCCATTCCATTCCATTCCACATTCCAATCTGTTCCATTCGACATTCCATTCCATTCCATTCCATTCTATTCCATTCCACTTTACATTCCATTCCATTCCACATTCCATTCCACTTTCCGATAGATTCCATTCCACGTTTCATTCCACATTCCATTCCATTCCATTCGACATTCCATTCCATTGCATTGCATTCCACATTCTGTTCTATTACATTCCACATTCCATTCCATTCCATTCTACCTACCAATGCATTCCGTTCTGCCTTCCATTCCATTTCTTTCCATTACATTACACATTCCATTCCACATTCCATTTCACATTCCCTTCCACTTTCCATTCCATTCTATTCCACATTCCATTCCACAATGTTTTCCACTTTCCCTTCCACATTCCATTCCATTCCATTCCACATTCCATTCCACATTCCATTCCACCTTCCATTCCATTCCATTCCTCATTCCCTTCCACTTTCCATTCCATTCCATTCCACATTCCATTCCACGTTGATTTCCTTTCCATTCCACATTCCATTCCATTCCATTCCATTCCACTTTCCATTCCATTCCATTCCAGATTCGATTCTATTCCATTCCACATTGCATTCCATTCTATTCCATATTTCCTTCCATTCCATTCCACATTCCTTTCCTTTCCATTCCATTAAACTCTACGTTCCATTCAACATTCCATTCCATTCCATTCCACATTCAATTACTTTCCACTCCACATTCCATTCCATTCAATTCCACCTTGCATTCCTTTCCATTCCTTTCCACATTGCATTCCATTCCATTCCATTCCACATTCCAATCCATTCCTTTCCACGTTCCATTGCATTCCTGTCCACATTCCATTCCACTTTCCATTCCACGAGCAATTCCATTCCGTTCCACGTTCCAGTCCACATTCCATTCCAGAATCGATTCCACATTCCATTCTATTCCATTCCACAATCCCGTCCTCATTGCGTTCCATTCCAGTCCACATTCCATTCCACATTCAATTCCATTCACTCCACGTTCCATTCCATTCCATTCCATTCCAGATTCCCTTCCATTCCCTTCCCTTCCATTCCATTCCATTCCATTCATTCCACATTCCATTCCACATTCCATTCCATTCCACTTTCCATTCCACATTATATTTCACTTTCCATTCTACATTCCATTTCACGTTCCATTCCACTTTTGTTTCCATCCCATTCCACATTCCATTCCACATTCCAATCCATTCCACTTTCCATTCCAGTTTCCATTCCACCTTCCATTCCACCTTCCATTCCACATTCCATTCTACTTTCCAGTCCATTCCATTCCACCTTCCATTCCACATTGTATTGCACATTCCATTCCATGTTCCATTCTACATTCCATTCCACGTTCCATTCCATGTTCCTTTCCACGTTCCATTCCATTCCAATATATTCCATTCCTCATTCCATTCCACATTCAATTGCGTTACATTCCGCATTATTTTCCACTTTCCATTCTACATTCCATTCCACGTTCCATTCCACGTTCCATTCCGTTCCACCTTCCATTGCACATTCCATTCCATTCCATTCCACATTGTATTCTGCTTTCCATTCCACGTTCTAATCCATTGCGCTTTCCATTTCACGTTCCATTCCATTCCATTCCTCAATCCATTCCACATTCCATTCCATTCCATTCCATATTCTATTCCACATTCCATTCCACTTCCTTATCCATTCCACGTTCCATTCCAAATTCCATTCCACATTGCATTCCACATTGCAATCCATTCAATTCCATTCCACATTCCATTCCACATTCCATTCCTTTCCATTCCACCTTCCATTCCATTCCATTCCACGTTCCATTCCATGTTCCATTCCATTCCATTCCACAATCCATTCCACATTCCATTGAATTTCAATCCACCTTCCATTGCCTTCCATTCCAGGTTCCATTGCACGTTCCATTCTAATTTCCATTCCATTCCATTCCACTTTCCATTCCTTTCCACGTTGCTTTCCACATTCCATTCCACATTCCATTCCGCAATCCATTCCACATTCCATAAATTTCCATTCCACATTACATAAATTTCCATTCCACGTTCCTTTCCACGTTCCATTCCATTCCACATTTCATTTCATTCCATTCCACGTTCCATTTCACATTCAATTGCATTCCATTCCACATTCAATTCCATTCCACATTCCACATTCCATTCCACTATCCAATCCACTTTCCATTCCACGTTCCATTCCATTGCATTCCACGTTACATTCAACGTTCTATTCAAGATTCGTTTCCAAATTCCATTCCATTCCATTCTACATTCGATTCCAATCCATTCAACATTCCATTGCACTTTCCCTTCCATTCTACATTCCATTCCACTTTCCATTCCATTTCACTTTCGATTCCACGTTCCATTCCATTCCACATTCCATTCCACATCCCATTCCATTCTATTCCTCATTCCATTCCACATTCCATTCCATTCCACTCCTCATTCCATTCCACATTCCATTCCATTGCACTCCATTACATTCCACTTTCCATTCTATTGCATTCCATTTCATTCCACTTTCCATTCCATTACATTACCCATTCCATTCCATTACATTCGACAATGCATTATATTCCACGTACCATTCCACATTCCATTCCACATTACTTTCCATTCCATTGCATTCCGCATTCCATTCCATTCCATTGAATTCCATTCCATTCCATTCCATTCCTCATTTAATTCCATATTCCATTCAATTCCATTCCTCATTGGATTCCATTCCATTCCATTCCACATTCCATTCAACTAAATTGCAATCCACATTCCCTTCAACATTACATTCCATTCCATTCCACATTCCGTTCCGTTGCATTCCATGGTCCATTCCACATACCATTCCACATTGCATTCCATTCCATTCCACATTCCATTCCACATTCGTTTCCATTACGTTGCACGTTTCATTCCACGTTCCATCACAGGTAACATTCCATATTCCAGTCCATGTTCCAGTCCATTCCATTCCACGTTCCATTCCATTTTCCATTCCACATTCCATTCCACATTCCATTCCATTCCAATCCACATTCCATTCCACATTCCATTCCGCATTCCATACCTTTCCATTCCTCGTTCCTTTCCATGTTCCATTCCACGTGCCATTCCACGTTTCGTTCCTTTCCATTCCACATTCCATTCCATTCCGTTCGACATTTCTTTCCACATTCCATTTCACATTCCATTCCACATTCCGTTTCACATACCATTGCATTCCCTTCCACATTCCATTGCACATTCCTTTGCACATTCCATTCCATTCCACTGCACATTCCATTCCACATTACTTTCCGTTCCATTACAAATTCCATTCTACGTTCCATATCACGTTCTATTTCTTTCCATTCCACTTTCCATTTCACATTCCATTCCACATTCCATTTCACATTCCATTCCATTCCGTTACGTTCTGCATTGCATTCTACATTCCATTCCACATTCCTTTCCATTCCATTCCACATTCCATTCCATGTTACATTCCATTTCATTCCACTTTCCATTCCACGTTCCATTCCCCGTTCCATTCCACTTTCCATTCCATTCCATTCCACTTTGCATTCCACTTTCTATTCCACATTCCTTTCCACATTCCATTGCGTTCCTTTCCACATTCCGTTCCACATTCCATTCCATATTCCTTTGCACATACCTTTCCATTCCATTCCACATTCCATTCCACTTTCCATTCCATTCCATTTCACATTCCATTCTACATTCCATTCCACGTTCCATTCCATGTTCCATTCCACGTTGCATTCAATTCCATTAAACATTACATTCCATTCCATTCCACATTCCATCCCATTCCAATCCACATTGCATTACATTCCATTCCATTGCATTACATTACATTCCATTCCAGATTACATTCCATTACATTCCAAATTCCAAATGGAACATTCCACGTTCCATTCCACGTTATATTCCACGTTCCATTCCACTTTCTATTACATTCCATTCCACGTTCTATTCCGTGTTCCATTCCACATTGCATTCCTTTCCATTCCACATTCCATTCCATGCCATTCCACATTACATTCCTCATTCCATTCCATTCCTTTCCACGTTCCATTCCATGCCATTCCAGTTTCCATTTCACATTCCATTCCATTCCAGTAAACATGCCACTCCATTTCATTCCCTTCCCGTTCACATTCGATTCCATGCAATCACATTCCACATTCCATTCCATTCCATTCCACATTACTTTCAATTCCATTCCAAATTCAATTCCATTCCATTGCATTCCACATACCTTACCAATCCTTTGCACATTCCATTCCCTTCCATTAAACGTTCCATTCCATTCCATTCCACTTTCCATTCCACGTTCCATTCCACTTTCTATTCCACTTTCCATTCCATTCCATTCCACTTTGCATTCCGCACTCCATTCCATTCCTATCCATTCAGTTACTTTCCTGTCCACATTCCATTCCATTCCACATTCCATTCCATTCCATTCTACATTCCATTCCGTTCCATTCCATTCCATTCTTTTCCACATTACATTCCAGAATCCTCTCCACATTCCATTCCATTCCATTCCACTCCTTTCCACGTTCCATTCCACTTTCCATTCCACATTCCATTCCGTTCCATTCCATTCCATTACACGTTGCATTCCACACTCCATTCCACATTCCATTCAGTTCCATTCAATTCCATTCCACTTTCCATTCCACATTCCATTCCACATTCCATTGCGTTCCATTCCACATTCCATTCCACTCCATTCCACATTCCATTCCAAATTCCATTCCATTCCATTTTCCATTCCATTCCATTCCACATTCCATTCTATTACCATTTCACATTCCATTCTATTTCCGTTTCACATTCCATTACATTCCACATTCCATTACATTACATTCCACATACCGTTCCACATTCTATTCCATTCCATTCCAGGTTCCAATCCATTCCACTTTACATTCCTTTCCGTTCCATTCCATTCCACGTTCCATTCCTCTCCATTCCACTTTCCATACTATTCCATTCCACGTTCCATTCCACTTGCCATTCCATTCCATTAAACAATCCATTCCACATTCTATTCCATTCCATTCCATTCCATTCCACATTCCCTTCCATTGCATTCCTCATTGCGTTCCATTCCATTCCATTCTGCATTCCATTCCATTCCACATTCCATTCCATTCCATTCCACTTACCATTGCATTCCATTTTTTCCCGCAATCCATTCCACATTCCGTTCCAAATTCCATTACATTGCATTCCCCATTCCATTCCATTCCGTTCCATGTTGCATGCCATTCAATTCCACATTCCATTCCATTCAATTCCACGTTCCATTCAGCGTTCCATTCCATGTTCCTTTCCACGTTCCATTCCATTCCATTCCACGTTCCTTTACTCATTCCATTCCACGTTCCACTCCATTCCATTCCACATTCCATAACTCATTCCATTCCACGTTCCATTCCATTCCATTCCATTCCACTTTCCATTCCACATTCCATTGCATGTTCCATTCCATGTTCTGTTCCACGTTCCATTGCATTCCATTCCATGTTCCATTGCTCGTTCCATTCCACGTTGCATTCCATTCCATTCCACATTCCATTCCACATTCCATTCCATTCCATTCCACGTTCCACCCCATTCCTTTCCACATCCCATTCCACATTCCACTCCATTCCATTCCACATTCCACTCCATTCCAGTCCACATTCCATTCCATTTCACATTCCATTCCACATTCCGTTCGACATTCCATTCCACTCCATTCCACATTCCATTCCATTCTGTTCCACATTCCTTTCCACATTTCGCTCCATTCCATTCCACTTCCCATTCCACTTTCCATTCCATTCCATTCCGCATTCTGTTCCATTCCATTCCATTCCATATTCCATTCCAAATTCCATTCCATTCCATTCCATTCCATTCCATTTCATTCCACATTCCATTCCATTACATTCCTCATTCCACTCCATTTCATTCCACATTCCAATCTATTCGCTTTCCATTCCATTCCATTCCACATTCCATTCCATCACATTGCACATTCCATTCCATTCCATTCCACATTCCATTGCATTCCATTCCACATTCCATTCCATTCTGCTTTCCATTCCATTCCTTTCGTTTCTATTCCACATTCCATTCCATACAATTCCTTTCCACATTCTATTCCATTCCATTTCACATTCCATTCCTTTATATTCCATTCCTTAGTCCATTGCATTCCATTTCACATACCATTGCTTTCCATTACATTCCACAGTCCATTCCATTCCATTCCTCTTTCCATTCCGTTCCACTTTCCATTCCATTCCATTCATTTCCATTCCACATTCCATTCCATACAATTCCTTTCCACATTCCATTCCATTCCATTCCACTTTCCAATCCATTCCATTCCATTCCACGTTCCATTCCAAATTCCATTCCACGTTGCATTCCATTCCATTGCATTCCACATTCCATTCCATTCCATTGAATTCCATTCCATTCTATTCCATTCCTCATTTAATTCCATATTCCATTCAATTCCATTCCACATTCGATTCCATTCCATTCCATTACACATTCCATTCAATTACATTGCACTCCACATTTCCTTCAACATTCCATTCCATTCCATTGCACTTTCCATTCCATTCCATTGCATGGTCCGTTACACATACCACTCCACTTTCTATTCCATTCCATTCCACATTCCATTTTACATTCCTTTCCATTCCATTCCGCGTTTCATTCCACGTTCCATCACACATAACATTCCATATTCCATTCCATGTTCCAGTCCATTCCACTCCACATTCCATTCCACGTTTCACTCCACATTCCATTCCACACTCCGTTCCACATTCCATTCGACTCTCAATAAATTTCCATTCCACGTTCCTTTCCACGTTCCATTCCACGTTACATTCCACGATCCGTTCCTTTCCATTCCACGTTCCATTCCGTTCCATTCGACATTTCTTTCCACATTCCATTTCACATTCCATTCCACATTCCATTTTACATACCATTGCATTTCCTTGCACATTCCATTCCACATTCCATTTTACATACCATTGCATTTCCTTGCACATTCCATTCCACATTCCTTTGCACATTCCATTCCATTCCATTGCACATTGCATTCCACATTCCTTTCCGTTCCATTCCACAATCCATTCTACGTTCCATTCCAAGTTCCATTTCTTTCCATTCCATGTTCCATTTCAGATTCCATTCCATTCCATTCCATTCTGCATTCCATTCTACATTCCATTCCACATTTATTTCCATTCCATTCCACATTCCATTCCATGTTACATTCCATTCCATTACACTTTCCATTCCACGTTCCATTCCACATTCCATTCCACTTTCTATTTCACTGCATTGGACTTTCCGTTCCACGTTCTATTCCACATTCCTTTCCACATTCCATTGCGTTCCATTCCACATTCCGTTCCACATTCCATTCCATATTCCTTTGCACATTCCTTTCCATTCCATTCCACATTTCATTCCACATTCCGTTCCATTCCATTCCACATTCCATTCCCCTTTCCATTCCACGTTCCGTTCCATGTTCCATTCCATGTTCCATTCCATTCCATTCCACGTTCCATTCCATTCCATTCCACGTTCCATTTCATGCCCTTCCAAGTTCCATTCGACATTTCATTTAGCATTTCTTTCCATTCCTCACTCCATTCCGTTCCATTACACATTCCATTCCATTCCATTCCCTATTCCATTCCACACCGCATTCCATTACATTCTACTCCACCTTCCATTCCATTCTATTCCACATTCCATTCCCTTCTATTCCACATTCCATTGCACATTCTGTTCCACTTTCCAATGCGTTCCTTTCCAGATTCCATTCCACACTCCATTCCACTTTCCATTCCACATTCCATTCCGCTCTATTCCACATTCCTTTTCACATTCCATTCCACTTTCCATTCCATTCCATTCCACATTCCATTCCACATTCCAATCCATTCCATTTCACATTCCATTACCATCCATTTCCCATTCCTTTCCACTTTCCATTCATCATTCCATTCAATTCCATTCCACATTCCATTCCATAATCCATTCCATTCCATTCCACATTCCATTCCATTCCATTCCACATTCCATTTCGTTCCATTCCATTTTCCGTTCCACATTCCACTAAATTCCATTCCACATTCCATTCCATTCCATTCCACCTTTCATTCCACTTTGAGTTCAACATTCTATTTCAAGTTCCATTCAATATCATGCCACGTTCCATTTCGTATTCACTTCCATTCCATTCCACCTTTCATTCCACTTTGAGTTCAACATTCTATTTCAAGTTCCATTCAATATCATGCCACGTTCCATTTCGCATTCACTTCCATTCCATTCCACTTCCTTTCAATATTCCATTCCTCATTCCATTCCACATTACATTCCGTTCCATTCCACATTCCATTCCATATTGCATTCCATTCCATTCCATATTCCATTCCATTCCGTTCCACATTCCATTCCACGTTCCATTACATTCCATTCCACCTTTTATTGCACATTCCATTCCACGTTTCATTCCACATTCCATTACATGTTCCGTTCTTTTGCATTCCACGATGCATTCCACGTTCCATTCCATGCCACATTCCATTACACGTTCCATTCTTTTGCATTCCACATTCCATTCCACTTTGTATTCCGCGTTCCATTCCACATTCCAATCCACATTCCATTCCACATTCCATTCCAAATTCCATTCCACAATCCGTTCCACATTCCATTCCATTCCATGCCACATTCCATTCCACTTTCCATTCCATTCCATACCACTTTCAATTCCACATTCCATTCCATTATATTTGACATTCCATTCCACATTCTATTCCAAATTCCATTTTACATTACATTCCGTTCCGTTACACATTCCTTTTCACACTCCATTCCACTTTCCAATGCACGTTCCATTCCTTTCCATGCCACGTTCAATTCCACATTCCATTCCAATACACTCATCTTTGCATTCCACATTCCATTCCAAATTCCGTTTCACATTCCATTCTGTTCCATTACACATTCCATTCCACACTCCATTCCACATTCCATTCCACATTCCATTACACTTTCCATTCCATTCCATTCCACATTACATTTCACAATCCATTCCACATTCCATTCCACATTCCATTACACGTTCCATTACGTTCAATTCCACGTTACATTCCACTCTCCATTCCACAGTCCATTCCACATTCGATTCCCTTCCATTCCTCATTCCATTCCGTATTCCATTCCACAATCCATTCCACATTCCGTTGAACACTACATTCCACATCCCATTCCACACTCCATTCCACATCCCTTTCCACATTCCATTCTCTTCCATTCCACGTTCCTTTCCACATTTCATTTCACCTTCCATTCCATTTCATTCCACATAACGTTAAACATTCCGTTCCATTCCATTTAACATTCCATTCGGTTAAATTCCAGATTCCCTTCCACATTCCGTTCCACATTCCATTCCACTTTGCATTCCACTGCATTCCACCTTCCATTCCATTCCATTCCACATTCCATTTCACATTCCATTGCGTTCCATTCTACATTCCTTTCGAAATTCCATTCCACATTTCATTCCACATTCTGTTCAACATTCCATTCCACATTCTGTTCAACATTCCATTCCACATTCCATTCCATTCTATTACACATTCCATTTCACCATCTGTTCCGCATTCCATTTCACCTTCTCTTCCACATTCCATTTCACATTCCATTCCATTCCATTCCCCATTCCATTCCATTCCATTCCATTCCACATTCCATTCCACATTCCATTCCATTCCATTCCACATTCTATTGTATTCCATTCCACATTCCATTCTATTCCATTCCACATTCCATTCCACGTTCCGATCCACGTTCCATTCCACATTTCATTCCATTCCATGTTCCACTCCATTCAATTCCCATTTCCGTTCCACATTCCATTCCATTCCATTCCACATTGCATTTCACATTCCTTTCCACATTCCATTCCACATTCTTTCCATTCCATTCCTCATTCCATTCCACTTTCCATTTCACCTACCATTCCACATTCCATTCCATGTTCCTTTCCGTTCAATTCCACGTTACATTTCACGTTCCATTCCACATTCCATTCCACATTCCATTCCATTCCATTCTATTCCATTCCACATTCCATTCCATTCCATTCCACGTTCCTTTCCACTTTCCATTCCCCGTTCCATTCCATGTTCCATTACATTCCACTCCACTATCCATTCTATTCCATTCTACATTTGTTTCCACTTTCCTTTTCACATTCCATTCCACCTTCCATTTGACATACCATTGCATTCCCTTCGACATTCCATTCCGCTTTCCTTTGCACATTCCAGTCCATATTCCATTCCATTACATTCCATGTTCCTTTCCACTTTCCATTCCACATTCCATTCCATTCCATTCCACATTCCATTCCACATTGCATTCCATTACTTTCCACTTCATTCCACATTCCATTCCACGTTGCATTCCACGTTCCATTTCATTCCATTCCACATTGCATTCCACGTTCCATTTCACATTCCATTCCACATTCCATTTCACATTTCTTTCCATTCCATTCCACATTCCAATCTGCATTCCATTCCAAATTCATTTCCATTCCATTCCACATTCCGTTCCTCGTTCCATTCCTTTCCATTCCACGTTCCATTCCACATTCCATTCAATTCCATTCCACATACCATTCCATTCAATTCCACATTCCATTCCATTCCATTCCACATTCCATTCCACATTCCATTCCAATCAATTCCACCTTCCATTCGACATTCCTTTCCATTCCATTCCATTCCACATTCCATTCTATTCCATTCCACAATCCATTCCACATTCCATTCCACATTCCTCTCCACATTCCATTCCATTCCATTCCAACTTCAATTCCACATTACATTCCATGAATTTCCATTCCACATTAGATTCCACTACTTTCCATTCCACCTTGTTTTCCATTCCATTCCAATCCACATTCCATTCCCCATTCCATTCTATTCCATTCCATATTGCATTCCATTCCATTCCACTTTATATTTTATTCCATTCCACGTTCCATTCCAAATTCCGTTCCACATTCCATTACACATTCCATTCCATTCCATTCCACATTCCATTCCATTCCACATTCCATTTCACATTCCATTCCTTTCGATTCCACATTCCTTTCCACATTACATTCCACATTCTATTCCACATTCCGTGCCGCACTGCATTCTACATTCCATTCCATTCCACATTGCATTCCATTCCATTCCACATTCATTTTCACATTCTATTCCACATTCCCCTTCATATTCCATTCCATTCCATTCCCAATTCCATTCAATCCCATTCCACTTTCCATTCCACATTCCTTTCCACGTTCCGTTCAACGTTCTATTCCAAGTTCCATTAAATATCCTTCCACTTTCCATTCCGCATACCATTCCATTCCATTCCACATTCCTTTCAACATTTCATTCCCAATTCCATTTCACATTACATTCCGTTGCATTCCACATTCCATTCCACATTCCGTTCCACATTCCATTCCATTCCATTCCACAATCCATTCTATTCCATTCCACATTCCATTCCACATTCAATTCGATTTCATTCCACATTTCATTCCACATTCCATTCCACATTTCATTCCACATTCCATTCTATTCCACATTCCATTACACGTTACATTTGAAGTTCCATTCCGTTCCATTCCACATTCCATTACACACTCCATCCTCATTACATTCCACATTCCATTCTGTTCCATTCTACATTACTTTCCACATTCCATTCCACATTCCATTCCACATTCCATTACATTACATTCCACGTTCCTTTCCACGTACCATTCCACATTCCATTCCACGTTCCATTCCATTCCATTCGACATTTGTTTCCACTTTCCATTTCACATTCCATTCGACATTCCCTTTGACATACCATTGCATTCTCTTCCAAATTCCATTCCATATTGCTTTGCACATTCCATTCCATTCTATTGCACATTCCATTCCACATTCCATTCCATTCCATTCCACATTCCATTCCATTCCTTTCCACATTCCATTCCACGTTCCATTCCATGTTCCTTTTCACATTCCATTCCACATTCCATTTCACATTCCATTCCATTGCATTCCACATTCCGTTTCACATTCCATTCCATTCCATTGCCTTCCACATTGCATTGTATATTTCATTCCACATTCCTTTCCATTCCATTCCACATTCCATTCCACCTTTCATTCCATTCCATTCCACATTCCATTCCACATTATATTCCATTCTATTCCACATTTCATTCCACATTCCATTCCACATTCAATCGCATTCCATTCCACATTCTTTTACATTCTAATCCACTTTATATTCCACATTCCAGTCTATTCTATTCTTCATTCTGTTCCACATTCCATTCCACTTTCCATTCCATTTCATTACACATTCCATTCCACTCAATTCTACGTTTAATTTCACATTCCATTCCACATTCCATTCCATATTCCATTCCATTCCATTCCAGGTTCCATTCCACGTTCCATTCCACATTCCTTTCCATGATCCATTCCATTGCATTCCCCGTTCCATTCCACATTCCATTCCACGATCCATTCCATTGCATTCCCCGTTCCATTCCACGTTCCACTCCACGTTCCATTCCACCATCCATTCCACATTCCATTCCATTACTTTCTATTCCTTTGCATTCCATTCCACGTTCCTTTCCATTCCATTGCATTGCACATTCCATTCCATTCCATTCTATTCCGTTCCACATTCCATACCATTCCATTTCATTCCATTTTCCAATCTTTTCCATTACACATTCCATTCCTTTCCATTCCACGTTCCATTCCGTTCCATTCCACATTCCATTCCATTCCATTCCACATTCCATTCGGTTCCATTCCACCTTCCATTCCACTTTCCATTCCACGTTCCTTTACTCGTTCCATTCCATGTTCCATTCCACGTTTCATTCCATTCCATTTCACATTCCATTCCATTCCAATCCAGAATCCATTCCACATTCCTGTCCATTCAATTCCACATTCCATTTCACATTCCATTCCATTCCATTCTAAATTCAATTCCACATTCCATTCCATTCCATTCCATTAAACTTTCCATTCCACATTCCATTCTTTTCCATTCCACATACCATTCCATTCAATTCCACATTCCATTCCATTCCATTACACATTCCATTCCACATTCCATTCCATTCAATTCCACCTTCCTTTCGACATTCCATTCCATTCCATTCCATTCCACATTCCATTACCTTTTATTCCAAAATCCATTCCACATTCCATTCCACATTCCTGTCCACATTTCATTCCATTCCATTTCAAATTCAATTCCACATTTCATTCCACGTATTTTCATTCCACCTTCTATTCCATTACTTTCCATTCCACATTTCTTTCCATTCCATTCCATTTCACATTCCTTTCCACATTCCATTCCATATTCCATTCTATTCCATTCCATATTCCGTTACATTCCATTCCACATTCATTCTATTCCATTCCACTTTCCATTCCACTTTCCCTTCAATGTTACATTCCACATTCCATTCCACTTTCCATTCCACATTCCATTCCACATTCCATTCCGCATTGCATTTCACATTCCATTCTACATTCCATTCTATTCCACATTCCATTCCATTCGATTCCACATTCTATTCCATTCCACTCCACGCCACATTCCATTCAATTCCATTAAACTTTCCATTCCACGTACCATTCCACGTTCCATTCCTTTCAATTCAACTTTCCATTCCACGTTCCATTAAATTCCGTTCCACTTTCCTTTCCGTATTCCATTACAGATACCTTTCCACATAAATTCCGTTGCATTCCACATTCCATTCCCCATTCCATTCCACATTCCATTCCATTCCATTCCACATTCCATTCCACCATCCATTCAAAATTCCATTCCACATTAAATTCCATTCCATTCCACATCCCATTCCACGTTCCATTCCATTACATTCCACATTCCTTTCCACATTCCACTCTACATTCCTTTCCATTCCCTTGCACATTGCGTTATACGTTCCACTCCATTACATTCGACGTTCCTTTCCACGTTCCATTCCACATTCCATTCCATTCCATTCCCCATTCCATTCCTTTGCATTCCACATTCCATTCCACATTGCGATCCATTACTTTCTACAGTGCATTCCACTTTCCATTCCACATTCCATTCCACTCCTTTCCACGTTACGTTCCACGTTGCATTCCACTTCCCATTCCATTCCATTCCACGTTGAATTCCACATTCAATTCCACTCCATTTGACGTTGCATTCCACATTCCACTCAATTCCATTCCACATTCCATTCCATTCCATTCCGTTCCACATTCCATTCCACTTTCCGGTCCATATTCCATTTCTTCCCATTCCACATTTCATTCCATTCCATTCCACATTCCTTACCTTTTCATCCCACATTCCATTCCACATTCCATTCCATTGCAATCCACATTGGGTTCCATTCCATTGCATTCCAGTCCACATTCTATATCATACCATTCCATACCACATTCTATTCCATTCTATTCCATTCCACATTCCATTCCATTCCATTCTGCCTTCAATTCCATTCAGTTCCACATTCCATTCCATTTCATACCGTATTCCATTTCATACCATTCCACATTCCATTCCATTCATTTCATCATTCCATTGCATTCCATTGCACATTCCATTCCATTCCATGCCATTCCACGTTCCATTCCATTCTGTTCCACATTCCAGTCCATTCCATTCCACATTCCGTTCCACATTCCGTTACACATTCCATGAAATTCCATTCTATTCCATATTCCATTCCATTCTATTAGACATTCCATTCCACCTTCCATTTCACGTTCCATTGCACGTTCCATTACACGTTCCATTCCACGTTCCATTCCTCGTTCCATTCCATTCCATTCCACATCGCATTCCACATCCCCTTCCATTCCATTCCATTCCACATTCCTTACCATTCAATTCTATTCCATTCCACATTCCCTTCCATTTCATTCCACATTCCAATGCATATTCTATTCCATTCCATTCCACATTCCATTGCATTCCATTCCACATTCCACGCCATACCATTCCATTTCATTCCACATTCCATTCCGTTCCATTCCACATGCCATTTCATTCCATTAAACATTCCATTCCACATTGTGTTCCGTTCAATTTCACATTCCGTTGCATTCCATTCCATATTCCTTTCCACATTCCATTCCACATTCCATTCGAAATTCCGTTCCACATTCCATTCCACATTCCATTCCATTCCATTCTACATTCCATTTCACATTCCATTCCGTTCCATTCCACATTCCTTTACACATTCCATTCCACATTCCATTCCACATTCAGTTCTGCACTGCATTCTAAATTCCATTCCATTCCATTCCACATTGCATTCCATTCCATTCCACATTCAATTTCACATTCCATTCCACATTGCATTTCACATTTCATTCCATTCCATTCCCAAATCCATTTTATCCCATTCCGCTTTCCATTCCACATTCCATTCCATGTTCCATTAACCGTTCTATTCCAAGTTCCATTAAATATCATTCCACGTTCCATTCCGCATTCCATTCCATTCCATTCCACTTTCCTTTAAGCATTCCATTCCCCATTCCATTCCACATTACATTGCGTTCCATTTCACATTCCATTCCACATTCCGTTCCATTCCACTCCACATTCCATTCCATTCCATTCTACTTTCCTTTCCACATTGCATTCCACACTCCATTCCATTCCGTTCAACATACCATTCCATTCCATTCCATATTCCATTCCATTCCATTCTGCATTCCATTACACGTTCCATTCCATTCCATTCAACTTTCCATTTCACGTTGCGTTTCACGTTCCATTCCAAATTCCAATCCGCATTCCATTTCACTTTCTATTCCACTCCATTTCACATTCCATTCCGCATTCCACTCCAAACCATTCCACATTCCATCCCACATTCCATTCCACAATCCATTCCACATTCCATCGCACATTCCAATCCAAATTCCATTCCATTCAATTCCACGTTCAAATCCACTTTCCATTGAATTACATTTTACATTCCATTAGACATTACATTCCACATTCCATTTCGCATTGCATTCCTTTCCATTACACATTCCATTCCACACTCCATTCCACTTTCCATTCCATATTTCATTCCACATTCCATTCCATTCCATTCCACATTCCATTCCACACTTCTTTCCACATTCCATTAAACATTCCATTCCATTCCATTCCACTTTCCTTTCCACATTCCTTTCCGCTTTCCTTTCCACATTCAATTCCACATTACATTCCACACTCCATTCCACATTCCATTCCACACTCCATTCCACATTCCATTCCGTACCATTGCACATTCCTTTACACATTCTATTTGACATTCCATTCTATTCCATTCAACGATGCATTCCACATTCCATTCCATTCCATTTCACATTCCATTCCGTTCCATTCCACATTCCTTTTCACATTCCATTGCACATTCCGTTCCACTTTCTGTTCCAAATTCCGTTACACATTCCATTCCATTCCATTCACACATTCCCTTCCATTCCATTCCACATTCCATTTCACATACCGTTTCTTTCCATTCCACTTTCAATCCACATTCCATTCCACATTCCGTTCTGCATTCCACTACAGATTCCATTCCATTCCATTCCACATTCCATTGCATTCTATTCCACATTTCCTTTCACATTCCATTCTACATTCCATTCCATTCCTTTCCACATTCCATTAAGCATTCCATTTAACGTTCCCTTCATTCAACTTTCAATTCCACAGTCAATTCCATTCCATTTCACGTTTCAAGCTACATTCCATTCCACATTCCATTCCACGTTCCATTCCGTGCATTCCACATTCCATTACTGATTCCATTCCACATTCCTTTCCACATTCCATTCCATTCCATTTCACATTCCATTCAATTCCTTTTAACATTCCATTTCACATTCCATTCCTTTCCTTTCCACATTCATTTCCACATGCCATTCAACATTCCATTCCACATTCCATTCAACATTCCATTCCACATTCCATTCCATTCCATTTCACATTCCATTTCACATTCCTTTCCACATTCCATTCCATACTCCATTCCATTCCATTCCCCATTCCATTCCATTCAATTCCACATTCCATTCCATATTCCATTACATTCCATTCCCCATTCTATTCCACTCCATTCCACATTCCATTCCACATTCCACTCCATTCCATTCAACATTCAATTCCATTCCCATCCCCGTTACATTCCATTCCATTACACGTTCCATTCTACGTTGCATTCCAAGGTCCATTCAATTCCATTCCACGATGCCTTCCACATTTCATTCCATTACATTGCACTTTCCTTTCCACATTCCATTCCAAATTGCTTTCCATTCCATTCAACATTCCTCTCCATTATATTCCATTCCACATTCCATTCCATTCCACATTCCATTAAACGTTCCATTCCATTGCATTCCACTTTCCATTCCACGTTGCATTCCACGTTCCATTCCAAATTCCAATCCACATTCCATTTCACATTCTTTTCCACTCCATTTCACATTCCATTCCACATTCCACTCCATTCCATTCCACATTCCATCCCACATTCCATTCCACAATCCATTCTGCATTCCATCCCACATTCCATTCCGCATTCCATTCCATTCCATTCCACGTTCAATTCCCCATTCCATTGAATTACATTTTACATTCCATTACACATTCCATTCCACATTCCATTTCACATTCCATTCCATTCCATTACACATGACTTTCCGCACTGCATTCCACATTTCATTCCATGTTACATCCACATTCCTTTCCGTTCCATTACACGTTCTATTCCACTCTCTAATCCACATTGCATTAAACATTCCATTCCAGTACATTCCACATTCCTTTCCACATTCCTTTCCGCATTCCATTCCACGTTCCATTCCACATTCCATTCCACACTCCATTCCACATTCCATTCCGTACCATTGCACATTCCTTTGCAAATTCTATTCCACATTCCCTCCCATTCCATTTAACATTGCATTCCACATACCATTCCATTCCATTCCGTTTCACATTCCATTCCATTCCATTCCGCAATCTTTTCCACATTCGATTCCACATTCCATTCCACATTGCTTTCCACATTCCATTCCACTTTCCTTTCCATTGCATTCCACTTTCCCTTCCATTCCATTCCACATTACATTTCACATTCCATTCCGTTCCATTCCACATTCATTCCACATTCCATTCCACATTCCGTTCCGCATTCCTTTCCAGATTCCATTCCATTCCATTCCACACTCCATTCCATTCCATTCCACATTCCTTTCTATTCCATTCCATTGAATTCCGCATTCCCCTTAATGATCCATTCCTTTCCATTCCACGTTCCATTCCACGTCCCATTCCATTTCATTGCATGTTCAATTCCACAGTCAATTCCATTTGGTTTCTCTTTCCATGCTACATTCCATTCCACATTCCATTCCACGTTCTATTCCGTCCATCCCACATTCCATTCCACACTCCATTCCACCTTCCATTCCACATTCCATTCGGTTCCATGCCAGTTTCCATTCCAGTCTCCATTCCACATTCCATTGCACATGCCATTCTGTTCCATTCCACATACTTTACACATTCCAGTCCACATTCCTTTCCACTTTCCATTCCATTCCATTCCACATTGCATTCCACAACCCACTACATTCTATTCCACATTCCATTCCATTCCATTACACATTACATTCCACTACATTTCACAATCCATTCCACATTCCATTCCACATTCTTTCCTTTCCATTCCTCTTTCCATTCCACGTTCCATGCCACTTTCCATTCCACGTTTCTTTCCATTCCATTCCACGTTCCATTCCAAGATCCATTCCATTCAATTCCCTGTTCTGTTTCACATTCCATTCCATTACATTCCACATTGCATTGCAAATTCCATTCCACATTCCATTGCAAATTCCTTTCGATTGCATTCCTCATTCCATTCCACGTTCTATTCCACGTACCATTCCACGTTCCATTCCACATTCCTTTCCATTCCATTCCACTCCATATTGCATTCAACATTCCATTCCACATTCCATTCCATTCCATTCCTCATTCCTTTCCACGTTCCATTCCACGTTCCTTTCCATTCCATTCCACTTTCCATTCCATTCCATTTGACATTCCTTTCCATATTCCATTTGACATTCCATTCCACATTCCACTTGACATACCATTGCATTCCCTTCCATAGTCCTTTCCACATTTCTTTGCACATTCTATTCCATTTCATTGCATATTCCATTCCACATTCCATTCCATTTCACATTCTATACCACATTCCATACCATTTGCTTCCACATTCCTCTCCACGTTCCATTCCATGTCCCATCCCATTCCATTCCACATTCCATTCCACGTTCCATTTCACATTCCATTCCACACTGCATTCTACATTCCATTCCACATTCCTTTCTATTCCATTCCACATTCCATTCCACGCTCCATTCCATTCCATTCCAGTTTCCATTCAACGTTCCATTCCACATTCCATTCCACTTTCCATTCCATATCATTCCACTTTTCATTCCACGTTCCATTCCACATTCCATTCCACATTCCATTCCATTCCTTCTCATTCCATTCAACATTCCACTACTTTCAATTCCATTCCAAATTCCATTCCATTCCATACCACATTCCATTCAATTCCATTCCACATTCCATTCCATTCCATTCCATTACACATTCCATTCCACGTTCCATTCCCTTCCAATCCACAATCCCTTCCATTACATTCCACATTCTATTCCACATTCCATTCAACGTTCCATTCCATGTTCCATTCCACGATCCATTTCACGTTCCATTCCATTCCATTCCACTTTCCATTCCACATTCAATTCCATTCAATTCCACATTCCATAAAAATCAATTCCATTCCATTCCACATTCCATTACATTCCATTCCACCTTCCATTTCACCTTCCAATCCATTCCATTCCACGTTGCATTCCACATTCCATTCCACATTCCATTTCTTTCCACTTTTCATTCCACATTCCTTTCCATTCCACTCCACATTGCATTCCACATTTCATTCCATTCCTTTCCACATTCCATTCCATTCCATTCCACTTTCCATTTCACATTCCACTGCATTCCATTCCACTTTCCATTCCACATTCCATTCCTTTGCATTCCACATTCCATTCCATTCCTTTCCAAGTTCCATTCTACTTTCCATTCCACATTCCATTCCATTCAATTCCACGTTGCATTCCATACCATTCCATTCTCCACTTCATTCCATTCCACATTCCACTCCACATTCCATCTCACATTCCAATCTACATTCCATTTCACATGCATTTTCATTCCATTCTGTGCCATTCCACATTCCATTCAATTCCATTCCACATTCCATTCAATTCCATTCCACGTTCCATTCCATTACACTCTATATTCCATTCCATTCCATTCCAAATTACATTCCATTTCATTCCATAATATTTCACATTGCATTCCATTCCATTATATTCCACATTCCATTCCATTCTTTTCCACATTCCATTCCATTCCATTCCACATTCCATTCCACGTTCAATTCCATTCCATTCCACATTCCATTCCACATTGCGCTCCACGTTCCATTGCATGTTGCATTCCACGTTTCATTCTGTTCCATTCCACGTTCCATTAAATTCCATTCCACGTTCCATTCCATGTTCTATTCCATTCCATTCCACATTCCATTCCACATCCAATTCCAATCCATTCCACAATCCATTTGACATTCCATTCCATTCCACTCCACATTCCATTTCACATTCCATTCCATTCCATTCCACATTACATCCACGTTCCAATCCATGTTCCATTGCATTCCTTTCATCGTTGCCCTACACTCCATTACACTTTCCAATTCACTCCATTCCAAATTCCTTTCCACATTCCATTCCACATTCCATTCCACATTCCATTTCACATTCCATTTCACATTCCTTTCCACATTGCATTCCACATTCCTTTCCAATCCATTACACATTCCTTTGAACATTCCATTCCACTTTCCATTTCACATACCTTTCCACAATCCATTTCACATTCGAGTGCATTCCATTCCACATTACATTCCACTTTCCATTCATTTCCATTCCACATTCCACACCACATTCCATTCCATTCCATTCCACTTTCCATTCCACGTTCCATTCCACATTCCATTCCACATTCCATTCCACGTTCCATTCCACATTCCATTCACATTCCCTTCCACGTTCCATTTTATGTTCTGTTAAACGTTGCATTCCATTCCATTCCAATTTCCATTCCATTCCATTCCACTTTGCATTTCTTTCCATTCCACATTGCATTCCACATTCCGCTTCACATTCCATTCCAAATTCCATTTCAGATTCCATTTCACTTTCCATTCCATTCCATTCCATTACAATCCACATTCCATTACATTCCAATCCACATTCCATTCCCTTCCATTCCAGGTTACATTCCATTCCACATTCCATTCCATTCCCTTGCACATTCCATTCCTTTACATTCCATAATCCTTTCCACATTCCTTTCCACATTCCATTCCAAGTCCCAATCTATTACATTCCACATTCCATTCCATTCCATTCCACGTTCCATTTCGTTCAATTCCCCATTCCGTTCTACATTCATTTCACGTTCTACTCCACATTCCATTTCACATTGCGTTCCATTCCATTCCATTCCATTCCACATTGCATTCTGTTCCAATCCGCATTCCATTCCTTTCCATTCCACGTTCCATTCCGTTCCACATTTCATTCCATTCCATTCCTCATTCCATTCCATTCCACTTTCCATTACCTTCCACATTCCATTCCATTTCATTCCACATTCAATTCCATTCAATTCCACATTCCACTCCATTCCATTCCCTTCCATATTGCATTCCATTCCACTCCACTTTAAAGTCCTTTCCATTCCACATTATATTCCATTCTATTCCACATTCCATTCCATTCCATTGCATTCCATTACACATTCCATTCCATTCCATCACACATTCCATTCCACATTCCACTGCATTTTATTCCACTTTGCATTCCATTCCATTCCACGTTCCATTTCGTTGCATTCCGCATTCCATTGTATTCCATTCCACATTGCATTCCATTCCATTACATTCCATTCCACATTTCATTTCACACCATTCCTTTCCACATTCCTTTCCATTCCATTCAACGTTGTATTCTATTCCATTTCACATTGCATTCCATTCCATTACATTCCATTCCACATTCCATTCCATTCCATTCCAGATTCAAATCCATTCCATTCAACATTCCATTCCATTCCATTCCAAATTCTATTCCATTCCATTACATTCCATTCCACATTCCTTTCCATTCCATTCTGAATTCCATTGCTTTCAATTCCACATTCCATTCCATTCCATTCCACATAGTATAGCATTCCATTCCATTCCACACTGCACTCAATTCCACTCCATTCCACTCCATTTCACATTTCATTCGATTCCATTCCACATTCCATTACATTCCATTCCACATTGCATTTCATTCCATTTCATTCCACATTCCATTCCACATTCATTTCCATTCCATTCCACATTCCTTTCCACATTTCATTCCATTCCATTCCACGTTCCATTCCACATTGCATTCCATTCCATTCCACATTCCATTGCAAATCCCATTGCATTGCATTCCACCTTTCATTCCATTCCATTCAATTCCATTCCATATTCAGTTCCATTCCATTCCATATTCCATTCCATTCCATTCCACATTCCATTCCATTCCATTCCATTCCATTCCACATTCTATTACACATTCCAATCCATTCCACTCCACATTCAATTCCATTCCATTTCACATTCTATTCCATTGCATTCCACGTTGCATTCCATTCCATTCCACATTGCTATCCATTCCATTCCACATTGCATTCCATTACATTCCATTCCAGTTTTCATTCCATTCCATTGCACATTCATTTGCACTTCATTCCACATTCCATTTCATTCAATTCCATTCCATATTCCAATCCATTCCATTCCACATTCCTTTCCATTCCTTTCCATTCCATTCCACATTCCATACCACTTTCCATTCCATTCCATTTCACAATGCATTCCATTACGTTCCACATTCCTCTACATTCAATTTCACATTGCATTCCATTCCATTCCTTTCCACATTGCATTGCATTCCATTGCATTCCATTACATTCTACATTCCATTCGATTCTACTCCACATTCCAGTCCATTCCTTTCCCTTCCACATTGCATTCCATTCCATTCCGCATTCCATTCCATTTCATTCCACATTCCATTCCACATTCCATTCCATTCCATTCTACATTCCATTCCACATTCCATTCCTTTGCATTCCTCATTCCATTCCATTGCATTCCACATTCTATTCTACATACCATTTCACGTTCCATTCCACGATCCTTTCCCCATACCATTCCATGTTCTATTTCACGTTCGATTCCACGTTTCATTCCATTCCATTCCAGAATCCATTCCACATTACATTCTGTATCTTTCCACATTCCATTTCACATTCCATTCCATTCTGTTCCGCATTCCAATCCACTCCATTCCATTCCGCATTCCATTCCATTCCATTCCACGTTCCATTCCATTCCATTCCATATTGTATTCCACCTTCCACTCCATTCCATTCCACATTCCATTCCATTCCATTCCATATTTCACTTCATTCCATTCCATTCCACATTCCCTTTCATTCCCTTCCACATTCCACTCCATTCCACTCAATTCCATTCCACATTCCATTCCATTCGATTCCATTCCATTCCAGATTCCATTCCATTGCTTTCCACATTGCATTCCACATTCCATTCCATTCCATTCCACATTCCATTCTGTTCTGTTCCACTGTCCACTCCATTCCATTCCACATTCCATTCCACATTCCACTCCATTCCCTGCCACATTCCATTCCACATTCCATTCCTCATTCCATTCCAATGTATTGCACATTCCATTCCATTACATTACATTCCACATTCCATTCCATTCCACTCCACATACCATTCCACATTCCATTCCATTCCAATCCATTCCAGTCCACATTCCATTCCGTGTTGAATTCCATTCCATTCCTCATTCCATTCCACTTTTCATTCCACCTTCCATTCAACATTCCATTCAACTTTCCATTCCAAATTACATTCCATTCCATAACATATTGCATTCCACATTCCATTCCATATCATTCCACATTCCATTCCCTTCCATTCCACATTCCACTCCATTCAATTCCATACTCCATTCCACATTCCAATCCATTCCATTCCACATTGCATTCCACATTCCATTCTACATTCCATTCCATTCCATGTCACATTCCATTCCATTCCATTTCACATTCAATTCCATTCCATTCCACCTTCCATTCCATTAAATTCCACCTTCCATTCCACAAGCGATTCCACTCCATTTCACGTTCAATTCCACATTCCATTCCACTCCTTTCCACATCAATTCCATTCCATTCCTTTACACATTCCATTCCATTCAATTTCACATTCCATTCCATTCCATTCCACATTCCCTTCCATTCCATTCCACATTCCATTCCATTCGAAATTCCATTCCATTCCACTTCACATTACGTTCCATTGCCTTTCACATTCCATTATAAATTCTTACTTCATTCCATTCCACTTTACATTGCATTCCCTTTGACATTCCATTACAAATTCCCTTAAATACCATTCCATATTCCATTCCTTTCCATTTCATTCCTTTCCAAATTGCATTCCACATTCCCTTCCATTCCATTCAATATTTCATTCATTTCCTTTGTATTCCATTCCATATTCCATTCCATTCCATTCCACACTGCATTCTATTCCCTACCGCAATACACTCCATTCCATTTCACATTCCATTCCATTCCTATCCATTCCATTACATTGCTTTGCAAAATACATTCCATTCCATTCCTATCCATTCCATTCCTTTGCTTTGCTAATTACATTCCATTGCATATTCCATTCCAATGCATTCCACATTCCTTTCCTTTCCATTCCACATTCCATTCCACATTCCCATCCATTCCATTCCACATTCCTTTCCTTTCCATTTCATTCCATTCCTCATTCCATTCCATTCCATTCCTCATTCAATTCCGTTCCATTCCACATTACATTGCATTCTATTCCACATTCCATTACATTCTGTTCCGTTCCGCAATCCATTCCATTCCACTCCAGATGCAATACCATTCCATTGCATTCCTTTCCACATTTCATTCCATTCCATTCCACATTCCATTCCACATTCCATTGCACATTCTATTCCATTCCATTGCACATTCCATTCCATTGCATTCCATTCCATTCCACATTTCATTCCATTCCGCATTCCCTTCCGCATTCCATTCTATTTCATTCCACATTCCATTCCACATTCCATTCCACTCCATTCCATTCCATTACACTTTACATTCCATTCCATTCCACTTTCATTTCATTCCATTCCGCATTCCATTCCACATTCTATTCAACATTCCATTCCATTCCATTCCACATTCCATTTCACATTCCGTTTCATTCCATTCCACATCCCATTCCACATTCCATTCCACATTCAATTCCACGTTCCGTTACATTCCATTCCACATTCCATTCCATTCCATTCGACATTCCATTCCACATTCCATTCCATTCCTTTCCTCATTCCATTCCACGTTCCATTCCATTCCATTCTACACTCCATTCCACATTCCATTCCCTTCCATTCCACATTACATTCCATATTCCATTCCATTTCTTTCCACTTTCCATTCCACTTTCCATTCCACCTTCCGTTTCGTTCCATTCCACATTCCATTCCACATTGCAATCTGCGATCGATTCCATTCCACATTCAAATCCATTCTATTCCACATTCCATTCTACATTCCATTCCATTCCTTTCCACATTGCATTCCATTCCACTACATTCCACATTCCATTCCAGATTCCATTCCATTCCCTTAAACATAGCATTCCATTCCATTCCACATTCCTTTCCATTCCATTCCACATTCCATTCCATTCCATTCAACATTGCATTCCAATCCATTTCAAATTCCATTGCATTCCATTCCACTTTCCATTCCACATTCCACTCCATTCCATTCCACATTCCATTCGATTCCGTTCCACTTTCCATTTCGTTCAATTTCACATTCCATTCCATTCCATGCCATTCCACATTCCATTCCATTCCACATTCCATTCCACATTCCATTCCATTCCATTCCATTCCATTCCACATTCCAATCTATTCCATTCCATTTCACATTTCATTCCATTCCGTTCCAATGCACATTCCATTCCATTCCATTCCAGATTCCTTTGCAGTCCATTCCACATTGCATTCCATTCCATTGCATTCCACCTTCCGTTCCATTACATTCCTTTACATATTCCATTGTATTCCATTCCACATTGCATTCAATTATGTTGCATTCCACATTCCATTCCATTCCATTCCATTCCAATACACATTCCATTCCACATTCCATTACGTTCAATTCCACTTTCCGTTCCATTCCATTCCACATTCCATTCAATTCCACATTCGTTTCCATTACACATTTCATTCCATTCTTTTCCATTCAAATCCCAATTCCATTCCGCATTCCATTCCATTCCATACGACATTCCATTCCATTCCATTCCACATCACATTCCATTCCATTCCAAATTGCATTCCATTCCATTGCATTCCACATTACATTCCATTACATTCCATATTCCACTGCATTCCATTCCACATAGCATTTCATTCCATTCCGTTACATATTCCTTTCCATTCCATTCCATTCCATATTCCATTGCATTCCATTCCACATTGCATTCTATTCCATACCATTCCAGGTTGCATTCCATTCCATTCCATTCCATTGCACATTGCTTTCCATATTTCATTACATTCAATTCCACTTTCCATTCCATTCCATTCCACATTCCAAGGCATTCCATTCCACATTCCATTCCTTCCCATTATACATTCCATTCCATTCCACATTCCATTCCATTTCTTTCCATTCAATTCAAAATTCCATTCCCCATTCAATTCCATTCCATTCCAAATTCCATTCCTTTCCAATTAACATTCAATTCCATTCCAGTTCACATTCCATTTCATTCCATATTCCATTCTATTCCATTCCACATTCCATTCCTTTCTATTCCATTGCATTCCACATTCCATTGCACATTCCATTCCACATTCCATTCCATTCCATTCCTTTGCACATTCCCCTGCATTCAATTCCATATTCCATTCCCCTCCATTCCACATTGCCTTCCATTCCATTCCTTTCCACACTTCATTGAATTCCATTCAATTCCACATTCCATTCCATTCCATTCCATTCCACATTACGTTCAATTTCATTCCACATTGCATTCCATTCCAATGCACATTGCATTCCATTCCATTCCATTCCACATTCCATTCCAATTCATTCCACTTTCCATTCCATTCCATTACATTCCACATTCCATTCCATTCCATTCCACGTTCCATTCCATTCCTTTCCATTTTCCATTCCACATTCCATTCCCTTCCATTCCACATTCCTTTCCGTTCCATTCCACATTCAATTCCATTCAATTCCACATTGCTTTCAGTTTCTTTCCTTTAAAAATTCAATTCCATTCCGTTCCAACTTACATTATTTCCATTCCACATTGCATTCCACATTCCATTCCATTCCATTCCATTCCATTATACATACAATTCCACATACCATTTCATTCAATATCACTTTCCTTTCCATATTCCATTCCATTCCATACCACATTCCTTTCCATTCCATTCCACATTACATTACACTTTCCATTCCACATTCCATTCCATTCCATTCCACATTCCATTCCAAATTCCATTCCAAATTCCATTCCAATTTCCATTCCATTCCATTCCACGTTCCATTCAACGTTCCGTTCCACATTCCATTCCACATTCCATTCCACATTCTGTTCCATTTCATTCCACATTCCATCCCACATTCAATTCCACATTCCATTCCACATTCCATTCCTTTCCATTCCACATTACATTCCACATTCCATTGCATTCCATTCAAAATTACCTTATACGTTCCATTCCATGTTCCATTCCACGCTCCACCCTATAGCATTCCATGTTCCATTCCATTCCATTATGCATTCCACTTCATTCTATTCCGTGTTCCATTAAACTTTCCATTCCACATTCCACTTTGCATTCCATTTCGCATTCCATTGCATTCCATTCCATTCCTTTCCACATTCCATTCCATTCCAATCCACATTCCATTCCATTCCATTCCACGTTCCATTCCATTCCATTCCACGTTCCATTACATACGACAATCCATTCCGTTCCATTCTACATTCCTTTCCACATTCCCTTCCTTTTCATTCCACATTCCATTCCCTTCCATTCCATTCCATACAATTCCACATTCTGTTCCACGTTCCATTACACATTCCATTCCACAGTCTGTTCAACTTTCCATTTGACGTTCCATTCCATTCCATTCCATTCCACGTTCCACTCCTTTGTTTTCCACTTTCAATTTTATTTCATTCCATATTCCATTCCACATTCCATTTTACAATCCATATTTTATATGAAATATCTTCACATAATAACTAGACAGAAATGTTCTCAGAGACTTCCATGTGCTTTCTGCATTCAACCCACATAGATGAACCTTCCTTTTGAAAGCACAGTTTTGTGACACTCTTTTTGCAGAATTTGCTGGTGGATATTTCAAGGGATTTGAGGCCTATGCTGGAAAACGAAATATCTTCCCATAAAAACTAGACAGAAGCATTCTCAGAAACAACTTTCTGATGAGTGCATTCAACTCACAAACTTGAATATTCATTTTGAAATAGCAGTTTTGAAACACTCTTTTTGTAGAATCTGCAAGTGGATATTTGGTGCTTTTTGAGGTCATTCCTGGCAAATGAAATAACTTCACCTGAAAACCACACAGAAGCATTCTCAGAAACATATTTGAGCAGTTTGGAAGCAGCCTTTTGGTAAAATCTGCAAGTGGATAGTTGGAGCGATTTGAGGCCTACGCTGCAAAATGAAATATCTTCACAGAAACCATAGACAGAAGCATCCTCAGGAACTTCTGTGTGAAGAGTGCATTCAACTCACAGGCTTTAACCTTCATTTTAATAGAACAGCTTTGAAATACTCCTTTTGTAGAATCTGCAATTGTTTATTTCGAGTGCTTTGAGGCCTATGATGGAAAAGGAAATATCTTCACAGAAAAACTATACAGAAGCATTCTCAGAAATTTCTGCATGATGAGTGCATTCAACTCACAAACTTGAACTTTCCTTTTGATAGAGCAGTTTTGAGACACTCTTTCAGTATCTTCTGTAAGTGGATATTTGGAGGAGTTTACGCGAATGCGGGAAAACAAAATATCATCATATAAAAACTAGACAGAAGCATTCTCAGAAACTTCTTTGTGATGTGTGCATTCAACTCACAGAGTTGAACATTCCTTTTGATAGAACAGTTTTGAAAAACTCATTTTGTAGGATCTACAGCTGTTTATTTGGAGCGCTTTGAGGCCTATGTTGGAAAAGGAAATATCGTCACATAAAAACTAGACAGAGGCATTCTCAGAGACTTCCCTGTGATTTCTGCATTCAACCTACATAGTTGAACGTTCCTTTTGAAAGCGCAGTTTTGAAACACTATTCTTGCAGAATTTGCTAGTGGATGTTTCGAGCGATTTGAGGCCTATGCTGGAAAACGAAATATCTTCCATAAAAACTAAACAGAAGCATTGTCAGAAAGTTCTCTGTGATGAGTGCATTCAACTCACAGACTTGAAACTTCATTTTGAAAGAGAAGTTTTGAAACACTCTTTTTGTAGAATCTGCAAGTGGATATTTGGAGCGTTTTGAGGCCTTTGCTGGGAAATGAAATATCTTCACCTGAAAACTACACAGAAGCAGTCTCAGAAACTTCTTTGTGATGTGTGCATTCAACTCACATAGTTGAACCTTCCTTTTGATAGAACAGATTTGAAACACTGCTTTTGTAGGATCTGCAAATGTTTATTTGGAGCGCTTTGAGGCCTGTGTTGGAAAAGGAAATATCTTCACTTAAAAACTAGACAGAAGCATTCTCAGAGACTTCCCTGTGCTTTCTGCATTCAACCCACATAGTTGAACCTTCCTTTTGAAAGCGCAGTTTTGAAACACTCTTTTTGCGGAATTTGCTGGTGGATATTTTGAGCGATTTGATGCCTATGCTGGAAAATGAAATACCTTCCCATAAAATCTAGACAGAAGCACTGTCAGAAACTTCTTTGTGATGAGTTCATTCAACTCACAGACTTGAAATTTCATTTTGAAAGAGCACTTTAAAACACTCTTTTTGTAATAACTGCCAGTGGATATTTGGAGCGTTTTGAGGCCTTTGTTGGGAAATGAAATATCTTCACCTGAAAACTACGCAGAAGCATTCTCAGAAACTTCTTTGTGATGTGTGCACTCAATTCACAGAGTTGAACCTGCCTTTTGATAGAGCAGTGTGGAAGCAGCCTTTTTGTAAAATCTGGAAGTGGATAGTTGGAGCGATTTGAGGCCTATGCTGCAAAAGGAAATATCTTCACAGAAACCCTAGACAGAAGCATTCTCAGGAACTTCTGTTTGATGAGTGTGTTGAACTCTCGGACTTGAACCTTCCTTTTGATAGAACAGTTTTGAAACACTCCTTTTGTAGAATCTGCAAGTGTTTATTGCGAGCGATTTGAGGCCTATGATGGAAAAGGAAATATCTTCACAGAAAAACGAGACGGAAGTATTCTCAGAAATTTCTGTGGGATGAGTGCATTCAACTCACACACGTGAACATTCCTTTTGATAGAGCAGTTTTGAAACACTCTTTCAGTAGCATCTGTAAGTGGATATTTGGAGGGCTTTTATGCCAATGCTGGAAAACGAAATATCATCATCTAAAAACTAGGCAGAAGCATTCTCAGAAACTTCTTCATGATGAGTGCATTCAACTCACAGAGTTGAACGTACCTTTTGACAGAATAGTTTTGAAGCGCTCCTTTTGTAGGATCTGCAGCTGTTTATTTGTAGCGCTTCGAGGCCTATGTTGGAAAAGGAAATATCTTCACATAAAAACTAGACAGAAGCATTCTCAGAGACTATCCTGCGCTTTCTGCATTCAACCCACATAGTTGAAGATTCCTTTTGAAAGCGCAGTTTTGAAACACTCTTTTTGCAGAATTTGCTAGTGGATGTTTGGAGCGATTTGAGGCCTATGCTGGAAAACGAAGTATCTTCCCATAAAAACTAGACAGAAGCATTCTCAGAAACTTCTTTTTGATGAGTGCATTCAACTCAAAGACTTGAACATTCATTTTGAAAGAGCAGTTTTGAAACAATCTTTTTGTAGAATCTACAAGTGGATATTTGGAGCGTTTTGAGTCCTTTGCTGGGAAATGAAATATCTTCACCTGAAAACTACACAGAAGCTTTCTCAGAAACTTCTTCCTGATGTGGGCATTCAACTCACAGGGTTGAACGTTCCTTTTGATACAACAGTTTTGAAACACTCCTTTTGTAGGATCTGCAACTGTTTATTTGGAGCGATTTGAGACCTATGTTGGAAAAGGAAATATCTTCCCATAAAAACTGGAGAGAAGCATTCTCAGAAACCTCTTTGTGATGAGTGCATTCAACTCACAGACTTGAAACTTCATTTTGAAAGAGCAGTTTTGAAACACTCTTTTTGTAGAATCTGAAGTGGATATTTGGAGCGTTTTGAGGCCTTTGCTGGGAAATGAAATATCTTCACCTGAAAACTACACAGAAGCATTCTCAGAAACTTCTTTGTGATGTGTGCATTCAACTCACAGAGTTCAACCTGCCTTTTGGTTGAGCAGTTTGGAAGCAGCCTTTTTGTAAAATCTGCAAGTGGATAGTTGGAGCGATTTGAGGCCTATGCTCCAAAAGGAAATGTCTTCACAGAAACCCTAGACAGAAGCATTCTTAGGAACTTCTGTGTGATGAGTGCATTCAACTCACAGATTTGAACCTTCCTTTTGATAGAACAGTTTTGAAACACTCCTTTTGTAGAATCTGCAAGTGTTTATTTTGAGCGCTTTGAGGCCATTGTTGGAAAAGGAAATATCTTCACAGAAAAACGAGACGGAAGCATTCTCAGAAATTTCTGTGGGATGAGTGCATTCAACTCACACACGTGAACATTCCTTTTGATAGAGCAGTTTTGAAACACTCTTTCAGTAGCATCTGTAAGTGGATATTTGGAGGGCTTTTATGCCAATGCTAGAAAACGTAATATCGTCATCTAAAAACTAGGCAGAAGCATTCTCAGAAACTACTGCATGATGAGTGCATTCAACTCACGGAGTTGAACGTTCCCTTTGACAGAACAGTTTTGAAACACTCCTTTTGTAGGATCTGCAGCTGTTTATTTGGAGCGCTTTTAGGTTTATGTTGGAAAAGGAAATATCTTCACATAAAAACTAAACAGAAGCATTCTTAGAGACTTCACTGTACTTTCTGCATTCAACCCACACAGTTGAACCTTCCTTTTGAAAGCGCAGTTTTGAAACACTCTTTTTGCAGAATTTGCTAGTGGAAGTTTTGAGCGATTTGAGTCCTATGCTGGAAAACGAAATATCTTCCCATAAAACCTGGAGAGAAGCATTCTCAGAAACTCCTTTGTGATGAGTGCATTCAACTCACAGACTTGAAACTTCATTTTGAAAGAGCAGTTTTGAAACACTCTTTTTGTAGTATCTACATGTGGGTATTTGGATCGTTTTGAGGCCTTTGCTGGGATATGAAATATCTTCACCTGAAAACTACCAGAAGCATTCTCAGAAACTTCTTTGTGATGTGTGCATTCAACTCACAGAGTTGAACCTTCCTTTTGATAGAACAGTTTTGAAACACTCCTTTTGGAGGATCTGCAACTGTTTATTTGGAGCGCTTTGTGGCCTATGTTGGAAAAGGAAATATCTTCCCATAAAAACTAGACAGAAGCATTCTCAGAAACTTCTTTGTGATCACTGCATTCAACTCACAGACTTGGACCTTCATTTTGAAAGAGCAGTTTTGAAACACTCTTTTTGTAGAATCTGCAAGTGTGTATTTGGAGCGTTTTGAGGCCTTTGCTGGGAAATGAAATATCTTCACCTGAAAACTACACAGAAGCATTCTCAGAAACTACTTCCTGATGTGTGCATTCAACTCACAGAGTTGAACGTTCCTTTTGATAGAACGGTTTGAAACACTCCTTTTGTAGGATCTGCAGCTGTTTATTTGGAGCGCTTTGAGGCCTATGTTGGAAAAGGAAAATCTTCACATAAAAACTAGACAGAAGCGTTCTCACAGTCTTCCCTTTACTTTCTGCTTTCAACCCACATAGTTGAACCTTCCTTTCGAAAGCGCAGTTTTGAAACCCTCTTTTTACCGAATTTGCTAGTGGATGTTTGGAGCGATTTGAGGCCTATGCTGGAAAAGGAAATATCTTCCCATAAAAACTAGACAGAATCATTCCCAGAAACTTCTTTGTGATGACTGCATTCAACTCACAGACTTGAACCTTCATTTTGAAAGAGCAGTTTTGAAACACTCTTTTTGTAGAATCTGCAAGTGGATATTTGGAGCGTTTAGAGGCGTATGCTGGGAAGTGAAATATCTTCACCTTAAAACTACACAGAAGCATTCTCAGAAACTTCTTTGTGATGTGTGTACTCAACTCACAGACTTGAACCTGCCTTTTGATAGAGGAGTCTGGAAACAGCCTTTTTGTAAAATCTGCAATTGGATAGTTGGAGCGATTTGAGGCCTATGCTGCAAAAGGAAATATCTTCACAGAACCCTAGAAAGAAGCATTCTCAGGAACTTCTGTGTGATGAGTGTGTTCAACTCAGGGACTTGAACCTTCCTTTTGATAGAACAGTTTTGAAACACTCCTTTTGTAGAATCTGCAAGTGTTTATTTCGAGCGCTTTGAGGCTTATGATGGAAAAGGAGATATCTTCACAGAAAAACGAGACGGAAGCATTCTCAGAAATTTCTGTGGGATGAGTGCATTCAACTCACACACATGAACTTTCCTTTTGATAGAGCAGTTTTCAACCACTCTTTCAGTAGCATCTGTAAGTGGATATTTGGAGGGCTTTTATGCCAATGCTAGAAAATGAAATATCGTCATCTAAAAACTAGGCAGAAGCATTCTCAGAAACTTCTTCATGATGAGTGCATTCAACTCACAGGTTTGAACGTTCCTTTTGATAGAACAGTTTTAAAACACTCCTTTTGTAGGATCTGCAGCTGTTTATTTGGAGTGCTTTGAGGACTATGTTGGAAAAGGAAATATCTTCACATAAAAACTAGACAGAAGCATTCTCAGAGACTTTCCTGTGCTTTCTGCATTCAACTCAAATAGTAGAAGATTCCTTTTGAAAGCGCAGTTTTGAAACACTATTTTTGCAGAATTTGCTAGTGGATTTTTGGAGCGATTTGAGGCCTATGATGGAAAACGAAATATCTTCCCATAAAAACTGGAGAGAAGCATTCTCAGAAAGTTCTTTGTGATGAGTGCACTCAACACACAGACTTGAACCTTCATTTTGAAAGAGCAGTTTTGAAACACTCTTTTTGTAGAATCTACATGTGGGTGTTTGGAGCATTTTGAGGCCTAAGCTGCAAAAGGATATATCTTCACAGAAACCCTAGAAAGAAGCATTGTCAGGAAATTCTGTGTGATGAGTGTATTCAACTCACGGACTTGAACCTTCCTTTTGATAGAACAGTTTTGAAACACTCCTTTAGTAGAATCTGCAAGTGTTTATTTCGAGTGCTTTGAGGCCTATGATGGAAAATAAAATATCTTCACAGAAAAACGAGACGGAAGCATTCTCAAAAATTTCTGTGGGATGAGTGCATTCAACTCACACACATGAAATTTCCTTTTGATAGAGCAGTTTTCAACCACTCTTTCAGTAGCATCTGTAAGTGGATATTTGGAGGGCTTTTATGCCAATGCTGGAAAACGAAATATTGTCATCTAAAAACTAGGCAGAAGCATTCTCAGAAACTTCTTCATGATGAGTGCATTCAACTCACATTGTTGAACGTTCCTTTTGATAGAACAGTTTTGAAACACTCCTTTAGTAGAATCTGCAAGTGTTTATTTCGAGTGCTTTGAGGCCTATGATGGAAAATAAAATATCTTCACAGAAAAACGAGACGGAAGCATTCTCAAAAATTTCTGTGGGATGAGTGCATTCAACTCACATACATGAAATTTCCTTTTGATAGAGCAGTTTTCAACCACTCTTTCAGTAGCATCTGTAAGTGGATATTTGGAGGGCTTTTATGCCAATGCTGGAAAACGAAATATTGTCATCTAAAAACTAGGCAGAAGCATTCTCAGAAACTTCTTCATGATGAGTGCATTCAACTCACATTGTTGAACGTTCCTTTTGATAGAACAGTTTTGAAACACTCCTTTTGTAGGATGTGCAGCTGTTTATTTGGAGCGCTTTGAGGCCTATGTTGGAAAAGGAAATATCTTCACATAAAAACTAGACAGAAGCATTCTCAGAGACTTCCCTGTGCTTTCTGCATTAAACCCACATAGTTGAAGCTTCCTTTTGAAAGCGCAGTTTTCAAACACTCTTTTTGCAGAATTTGCTAGTGGATGTTTGGAGCGATTTGAGCTCTATGTTGGAAAACGAAATGTCTTCCCATAAAAACAAGACAGAAGCATTCTCAGAAACTTCTTTTTGATGAGTGCATTCAACTCACAGACTTGAAACTTCATTTTGAAAGAGCAGTTTTGAAACACTCTTTTTGTAGAATCTGCAAGTGGATATTTGGAGCGTTTTGAGGCCTTTGCTGGGAAATGAAATATCTTCACCTGAAAACTACACAGAAGCATTCTCAGAAACCTCTTTGTGATGTGTGCATTCAACTCACAGTGTTGAACGTTCCTTTTGATAGAAGAGTTTTGAAACACTCCTTTTGTAGGATCTGCAGCTGTTTATTTGGAGCGCTTTGAGGCCTATGTTGTAAAACGAAATATCTTCACATAAAAACTAGACAGAAGCATTCTCAGAGACTTCCCTGTGCTTTCTGCATTCAACCCACATAGTTGAACCTTCCTTTTGAAAGCGCAGTTTTGAAACTCCTTTTGCAGAATTTGCTAGTGGATGTTTGGAGCGATTTGACGCCTATGCTGGAAAACGAAATATCTTCCCATAAAAACTGGAGAGAAGCATTCTCAGAAACTTCTTTGTGATCAGTGCATTCAAATCACAGACTTGAACCTTCATTTTGAAAGAGCAGTTTTGAAAGACTCTTTTTGTAGAATCTGCAAGTGGATAATTGGAGCGTTTTGAGGCCTTTGTTGGGAAATGAAATATCTTCTCCTGAAAACTACACAGAAGCATTCTCAGAAACTTCTTTGTGATGTGTTCATTCAACTCACAGAGTTGAACCTGCCTTTTGATAGAGCAGTTTGGAAGCAGCCTTTTTGTAAAATCTGCAAGTGGATAGTTGGAGCGATTTGAGGCCTATGCTGCAAAAGGAAATATCTTCACAGAAACCCTAGAAAGAAGCATTCTCAGGAACTTCTGTGTGATGAGTGTATTCAACTGATGGACTTGAACCTTCCTTTTGATAGAACAGTTTTGAAACACTCCTTTTGTAGAATCTGCAAGTGTTTATTTCGAGCGCTTTGAGGCCTATGATGGAAAAGGAAATATCTTCACAGAAAAACGAGACGGAAGCATTCTCAGAAATTTCTGTGTGATGAGCGCATTCAACTCACACACTTGAACTTTCCTTTTGATAGAGCAGTTTTGAAACAATCTTTCAGTAGCATCTGTAAGTGGATATTTGGAGGGCTTTTATGCCAATGCTGGAAAACGAAATATCGTCATCTAAAAACTAGGCAGAAGCATTCTCAGAAACTTCTTCATGATGAGTGCATTCAACTCACAGAGTTGAACGTTCCTTTTGATAGAAGAGTTTTGAAACACTCCTTTTGTAGGATCTGCAACTGTTTATTTGGAGCGCTTTGAGGCCTATGTTGGAAAAGGAAATATCTTCACATAAAAACTAGACAGAAGCATTCTCCGTGGCTTCCCTGTGCTTTCTGCATTCAACAAACATAGTTGAAGCTTCCTTTTGAAAGCGCAGTTTTGAAACACTCTTTTTACAGAATTTGCCAGTGGATGTTTGGAGGGATTTGAGGCCTATGCTGGAAAACGAAATATCTTCCCATAGAAACTAGACAGAAGCATTCTCAGAATCTTCTTTGTGATGAGTGCATTCAACTCACAGACTTGAACCTTCATTTTGAAAGAGCTGATTTGAAACACTCTTTTTGTAGAATCTACAAGTAGATATTTGGATCGTTTTGAGTCCTTTGCTGGGAAATGAAATATCTTCACCTGAAAACTACACAGAAGCATTCTCAGAAACTTCTTCCTGATGTGTGCAATCAACTCACAGAGTTGTACGTTGCTTTTTATAGAACTATTTTGAAACTCTCCTTTTGTAGGATCTGCAACTGTTTATTTGGAGTGCTTTGAGGTCTATGTTGGAAAAGGAAATATCTTCACATAGAAACTAGACAGAAGCATTCTCAGAGACTTCCGTGTGCTTTCTGCATTCAACCCACATAGTTGAACCTTCCTTTTGAAAGCGAAGTTTTGAAACACTCTTTTTGTAGAATTTGCCAGTGGATGTTTCGAGCGATTTGAGGCCTATGCTGGGAAACGAAATACCTCCTCATAAAAACTAGAGAGAAGCATTCTCAGAAACTTCTTTGTGATGACTGCATCCAACTCACAGGCTTCAACCTTCATTTTTAAAGAGCAGTTTTGAAACACTCTTTTTGTAGAATCTGCACGTGGATATTTGGAGCGTTTTGAGGCCTTTGCTGGGAAATGAAATATCGTCACCTGAAAACTACACAGAAGCATTCTCAGAAACTTCTTTGTGATGTGTGCATTCAACTCACAGAGTTGAACCTGCCTTTTGATAGAGCAGTTTGGAAGCAGCCTTTTTGTAAAATCTGCAAGTGGATAGTTGGAGCGATTTGAGGCCTATGCAGCAAAAGGAAATATCATCACAGAAACCCTAGAAAGAAGCATTCTCAGGAACTTCTGTGTGATGAGTGTATTCAACTGATGGACTTGAACCTTCCTTTTGATAGAACAGTTTTGAAACACTCCTTTAGTAGAATCTGCAAGTGTTTATTTCGAGCGCTTTGAGGCCTACGATGGAAAAGGAAATATCTTCACAGAAAAACGAGACGGAAGCATTCTCAGAAATTTCTGTGGGATGAGTGCATTCAACTCACACACTTGAAATTTCCTTTTGATAGAGCAGTTTTGAAACAGTCTTTCAGTAGCATCTGTAAGTGGATAATTTGAGGGCTTTTATTCCAATGCTGGAAAACGAAATATCATCATCTAAAAACTAGGCAGAAGCATTCTTAGAAACTTCTTCATGATGAGTGCATTCAACTCACAGGGTTGAACGTTTCTTTTGATAGAACAGTTTTGAAACACTCCTTTTGTAGGATTTGCAGCTGTTTATTTGGAGCGCTTTGAGGCCTATGTTGGAAAAGGAAATATCTTCACATAAAAACTAGACAGAAGCATTCTCAGAGACTTTCCTGTGCTTTCTGCATTCAACCCACATAGTTGAAGCTTCCTTTTGAAAGCACAGTTTTGAAACACTCTTTTTGTAGAATTTGCCAGTAGATGTTTGGAGCAATTTGAGGCCTATGCTGGAAAACGAAATATCTTCCCATAAAAAGTAGAGAGTAACATTTTCAGAAACTTCTTTGCGATGACTGCATTCAACTCACAGACTTCAACCTTCATTTTGAGAGAGCAGTTTTGAAACACTCTTTTTGTAGTATCTGCAAGTGGGTAATTGGAGCGTTTTGAGGCCTTTGCTGGGAAATGAAATATCTTCACCTGAAAACTACACAGAAGCATTCTCAGAAACTTCTTTGTGATTTGTGCATTCAACTCACTGAGTTCAACCTGCCTTTTGATAGAGCAGTTTGGAAGCAGCCTTTTTTAAAAATCTGCAAGTGGATAGTTGGAGCGATTTGAGGCCTATGCTGCAAAAGGAAATATTTTCACAGAAACCCTAGAAAGAATCATTCTCAGGAACTTCTGTGTGATGAGTGTATTCAACTGATGGACTTGAACCTTCCTTTTGATAGAACAGTTTTGAAACACTCCTTTAGTAGAATCTGCAAGTGTTTATTTTTAGCGCTTTGAGGCCTACGATGGAAAAGGAAATATCTTCACAGAAAAACGAGACGGAAGCATTCTCAGAAATTTCTGTGTGAAGATTGCATTCAACTCACACACATGAACTTTCCTTTTGATAGAGCAGTTTTCAACCACTCTTTCAGTAGCATCTGTAAGTGGATAATTGGAGGGCTTTTATGCCAATGCTGGAAAACGAAATATCATCATCTAAAAACTAGGCAGAAGCATTCTCAGAAACTACTTCATGATGAGTGCATTCAACTCACAGAGTTGAACGTTCCTTTTGATAGAAGAGTTTTGAAACACTCCTTTTGTAGGATGTGCAGCTGTTTATTTGGAGCGCTTTGAGGCCTATGTTGGAAAAGGAAATATCTTCACATAAAAACTAGACAGAAGCATTCTCAAAGACTTTCCTGTGCTTTCTGCATTCAATCCACATAGTTGAACCTTCCTTTTGAAAGCGCAGTTTTGAAACACTCTTTTTGCAGTATTTGCTAGTGGATGTTTGGTGCGATTTGAGGCCTATGCTGGAAAACGAAATATCTTCCCATAAAAACTGGAAAGAAGCATTCTCAGAAACTTCTTTGTGATGAGTGCATTCAACTCACCGACTTGAACCTTCATTTTGAAAGAGAAGTTTTGAAACACTCTTTTTGTAGAATCTACAAGTGGGTATTTGGAGCATTTTGAGGCCTTTGCTGGGAAATGAAATATCTTCACCTAAAAACTACCAAAAGCATTCTCAGAAACTTCTTTGTGATGTGTGCATTTAACTCACGGTGTTGAACCTTCCTTTTGATAGAACAGTTTTGAAACACTCCTTTTGTAGGATCTGCAACTGTTTATTTGGAGCGCTTTGAGGCCTATGTTGGAAAAGGAAATATCTTCCCATAAAAACTAAGTAGAAGCGTTCTCAGAAACTTCTTTGTGATGACTGCATTCAACTCAGAGACTTGAACCTTAATTTTGAAATAGCAGTTTTGAAACACTCTTTTTGTAGAATCTGCAAGTGGGTATTTTGAGCGTTTTGGGGCCTTTGCTGGGAAATGAAATATCTTCACCTGAAAACTATACAGAAGCATTCTCAGAAACTTCTTCCTGATGTGTGCATTCAACTCACAGAGTTGAACGTTCCTTTTGATAGAACAGTTTGAAACACTCCTTTTGTAGGATCTGCAGCTGTTTATTTGGAGCGCTTTGAGGCCTATGTTGGAAAACGCAATATCTTCACTTAAAAACTCGACAGAAGCATTCTCAGAGACTTCCCTGTACTTTCTGCTTTCAACCCACGTAGTTGAACCTTCCTTTCAAAAGCGCAGTTTTGAAACTCTCTTTTTGCAGAATTTGCTAGTGGATGTTTGGAGAGATGTGAGGCCTATTTTGGAAAACGAAATATCTTTCCACAAAAACTAGACAGTAGCTTTCTCAGAAACTTCTTTATGATGAGTGCATTCAACTCACAGACTTGAATCTTCATTTTGAAAGAGCAGTTTTGAAACACTCTTTTTGTAGAATCTGCAAATGGATATTTGGAGCGTTTTGAGGCCTTTGCTGGGAAATGAATTATCTTCACCTGAAAACTACACAGAAGCATTCTCAGAAACTTTTTTGTGATGTGTGCAATCAACTCACTGAATTGGACGTTTCTTTTGATAGAACAGTTTTGAAACTCTCCTTTTGTAGGATCTGCAACTGTTTATTTGGAGTGCTTTGAGGCCTATGTTGGAAAAGGAAATATCTTCACATAGAAACTAGACAGAGGCATTCTCAGAGACTTCCCTGTGCTTTCTACATTCAACCCACATAGTTGAACCTTCCTTTTTAAAGAGCAGTTTTGAGACACTCTTTTGGTAGAATTTGCCAGTGAATGTTTGGAGCGATTTGACGCCTATGCTGGAAAACCGAATATCTTCTCTGAAAAACTAGACAGATGCATTGTCAGAAACTTCTTTGAGATGAGTGCAGTCAACTCACAGACTTAACCTTTCGTTTTGAAGTAGCAGTTTTGAAACACTCTTTTTGTAGAATATGCAAGTGGACATTTTGAGGTCTTTGCTTGGAAATGAAGTATCTTCACCTGAAACTACACAGAAGCATTCTCAGAAACTTCTTTGTGATGTGTGCATTCAACTCACAGACTTGAACCTGCCTTTTGATACAGCAGTTTGGAAGCAGCCTTTTTGTAAAATCTGCAAGTGGATAGTTGGAGCGATTTGGGGCCTATGCTGGAAACAGAAATATCTTCACAGGAACCCTAGACAGAAGCATTCTCAGGAACTTTTGTGTGATGAGTGCATTGAACTCACACTCTTCAACTTTCCTTTTGATAGAGCAGTTTTGAAACTCTCTTTCAGTAGCATCTGTAAGTGGATATTTCGAGGGCTTTTATGCCAATGCTGGAAAACGAAATATCGTCACGTAAAAACTAGGCAGAACCTTTCTCAGGAACTTCTTCATGATGCGTGCAGTCATCTCACAGAGTTGAACGTTCCTTTTGATAGAAAAGTTTTGAAACACTCCTTTTCTAGGATCTGCAACTGTTTATTTGGAGCGCCTTAAGGCGTATGTTGGAAAAGGAAACATCTTCACTTAAAAACTAGACAGAAGCATTCTCATAGACTTCCCTGTTCTTTCTGCATTCAACCCACATAGATGAACCTTCCTTTTGAAAGCGCAGTTTTGAAACACTCTTTTTGTAGGTTTTGCTAGCGGATGTTTGGAGCTATTTGACGCGTATGCTAGAAAACAAATTATATTCACATAAGAACTAGAGAGAAGTATTCTCAGAAACTTCTTTTGATGAGTGCATTCAACTCACATAGTTGAACCTGCCAATTGATAGAGAAGTTTTGAAACACCTTTTTCCTGGAATCTGCAAGTGAACATTTGGATCGATTTGAGGCCTATGCTTTAAATGGAAACATCTTCACATGAAAACTAGACAGAAGAATTCTCAGAAACTTCTTTGTGATGAGTGCATTCAACTCACAGAGTTGAACCTTCCTTTTGAAAGAGCAGTTTTGAGACAGTCTTTTTGTAGAATCTGCAAGTGGATATATGGGGCACTTTCATGCCCATCCTTTCAAAAGGAAATATCTTCAAATCAAAAGTAGACAGAAGCACTCACAGAAATTTCTTTGTGATGTGTGCATTAAACTCACAGAGTTTAACCTTCCTTTTCATAGAGCAGTTTTGAAACACTCTTTTTGAATGATCTGGAAGTGGATATGTGGACTGCTTTGAGGACAATGTTGGAAAAAAAAATATCTTCACGTAAATACTACAAAGAAGCATTCTCAGAAGCTTGTTTGTGATGCGTGCATTCAACTCACAGTGCTGAAACTTTCTTTCGATGGAGCAGTTTTGAAACAGTCTTTTTGAAAAATCTGCAACTGGAAAGTTGGAGAGCTTTGAGGCCTGTGATTGAAAAGGAAATATCTTCACATAGAAACTAGACAGAAGCATTCTCAAGAACTTCTCTGTGATGTGTGTATTCAACTCACGGAGTTGAACATTCCTTATGATAGAGCAGTATCGAAACACTCTTTTTGTTGTATCTGAAAGTAGATATCTGGAGCACTTTGAGGCGTGTGCTGGAAAAGGAAATATCTTCACATAAAAACCAGACGGAAACATTCTCAGAAAATTCTTTGTGATGTGCGCATTTAACACAGAGTTGAACCTTCCTTTCAATAACTTAGTTTTGAATCCTCTTTTTGTAGAATCTGCCAGTGGATATTTGGGCACATTGAGTCTTGTGCTGGAAAGATATATCTTCACATAAAACCTAGACAGAAATATTCTGAGAAACCTCTTTGGATGTGTGCATTCAACTCACAGAATTGAACCTTACTTTTGATAGAGCAATTTTGAAACACTCTTTTTGTATAATCTGTAAGTGGATATTTGGAGCGCTTTGAGGCCTATGCTGGAAAAGGAAATATCTTCACATTAAAAGTAGACAGAAGCATTCTCAGGAACTTCTTTGTGTTGTGTGCATTCAACTCACGGAATTGGACCTTCCTTTTGATAGAGCAGTTTTGAAACACCCTTTTTGTAGAATCTGCAAGTGGATATTTGGAGAGCTTGAGGCCTATCCTGGAAAAGGAATGGTTTTCACATAAATACTAGACAGAAGCATTCTCAGAAACTTCTTTGTGATGTGGGCATTTAACTCACAGTTTTGATCCCTCTTTTTCATAAAGCAGTTTCTACACACTCTTTTTGTAGAATCTTCAAGAGGATATTTGGAGCGCTTTGAGACCTATTATGGAAAAGATATATATTCACATAAAAACTAGACAGAAGCATTCTCAGAAACATCTTTGTGATGTGGACATTCAATTCATAGTGTTGAACCTTCTTTTTGATAGAGCAGTTTTGCAACAGCCTTTTTTTAGAATCTGCAAGTGGATAGTTGGAGAGCTTGAGGCCTATCCTGTAAAAGGAAATATCTTCACATAAAAACTAGAAAAAAGCATTCTCCGAAACTGCTTTGTAATCTGTGCATTCAATTCACAGTGTTGAACCTTACTTTAGATAGAGCAGTTTTGAAACACTCTTTTTGAAAAATCTGCAACTGGAAATTTGGAGGGCTTTCACGCCTCTGCAGGAAAAGGAAATATCTTCACATAAAAACTAGACAGAACTATTATCAGAAACTTATTTGTGACGTGTGGATTCAACTCACAGAGTTGAACCTTTGTTTTGATCGAGCAGTTTTGAAACACTCTTGCTGTAGAATCTCCCAGTGGATACTTGGTGCGCTTTGAGGCCTAAGCTGGAAAGGGAAATATCTCCACATAAGAACTAGACAGAGGCATTCTCAGAAACTTTTTTGTGATGTGTGCATTCAAGCCACAGAGTTGAAACCTCCTTTTGACAGACAAGTTTTGAAACAGTCTTTTTGTAGAATCTTCCAGTGGATATTAGGAGCGTTTTGAGGCCTATGCTAGAAAAGGAAATATCTTCCCATAAAAGCTAGACAGAAGCATTCTCAGAAGCTTCTTTGTGATGTGTGCATTCACCTCAGAGAGTTGAACCTTCCTTTTGATAGAGCAGTTTTGAAACACTTTTTTTGTAGTATCCTAAAATGGATATTTGGAACACTTTGAGGCCTATGCTGGAAAAGGAAATATCTTCACATAAAAAGTAGACTGAAGCATTCTAATAAACTTCTTTGTGATGTGTGCCTTCAATTCTCAGAGTTGAATCTCCTTTTGATAGAGCAGTTGTGAAACACTCTTTTTATAGAATATGGAAGTGCATATTTGGAGCGCTTTGAAACCTTTGCTGGAAAAGGAAATATCTTCACATAAAAACTAGACAGAAGCATTCTAAGAAACTTCTTTGTGATTGGTGCATTCAGCTGACAGAGTTGAAACTTCCTTTCGATAGAGCAGTTTGGAAACATTCCTTTTGTAGTATCCGCAAGTGGATATTTGGAGTGCTTTGATGCCTATGCTGGAAAAGGAATATCTTCACATAAAAAGTAGACTGAAACATTCTCAGAAACTTCTTTGTGATGTGTGCATTCATCTCACAGAGTTGAACATTTCTTTTGATAGAGCAGTTTTGAAACACTCTATGTAGAATCTGCAAGTGGATATATGGACCGCTTTGAGGTCTATGCTGGAAAAGGCAATATCTTCACATAAAAACTAGACAGAAGCATTCTCAGAAAATTCCTTGTGATGTTTGCATTCACCTCACACACTTGTACCTTCTTTTGATAGAGAAGTTTTGAAAAAAACTTTTTGTTGAATCTGCATGTGGATATTTGGAAAGATTTGAGGCCAATGAAGGAAAACGAAACATCTTCACATTAAAACTAGACAGAAGCATTCTCTGAACCTTCTTTGTGATGTGTGCATTCAACTCACCGTGTTGAACCTTCCTTTTGATAGAGCAGTTTTTAATCCCTCCTTCTGTAGAATCTGCAATTTGGTATATTGAGCGCTTTGAGGTGTATTCTGTAAAAAGAAATATCTTCACATGAGAAGTAGTCAAAAGCATTCTAATAAACTTCTTTGTGATGCGTGCATTTAACTGACAGAGTTGAATCTTCCTTTTTATAGAGCAGTTTTGAAACTCTATTTTTGTAGATTCTGCTGCTGGATTTTTGGAGCGCTTTGTGGCCTATGCTGGAAAAGGAAATATCTTCACATAAAAACTAGACAGATGCATTCTCAGAAACGTCTTTGGATGAGTGCATTCAACTCAAAGGGTTGAACCTACCTTTTGATAGAGCAGTTTTGAAACACTCTTTTTTTAGAAGCTGCAAGAAGATATTTGGAGTCTTTTGGGGCCTACACCTGAAAAGGAAATATCTTCAAATAAAAACTAGACAGAGGTATTCTCAGAAACTTCTTTGTGATATGTGCAATAAACTGAAAGAATTGAACCTTCTTTTGATACAGCAGTTTTGAAACACTGCTTTTGCAGAATCTGCAAGTTCATATTTTGAGCGCTCTGAGGCCTATGTTGGAAAAGGAAATATCTTCACATAAAAACTAGACAGAAGCATTGTCAGAAACTTCTTTTGTGAAGTGTGCATTCAACTCACAGCGTTGAACATTCCTTTGATAGAGCAGTTCTGAAACACTCTTTTTGAACAATCTGCAAGTAGTTATTTGGAGCATTTTTGGTCCTATGGTGGAAAAGGGAATATCTTCACATATAAACTAGACAGAAACATTCTCACAAACTTCTCTGTGATGTGTGCATTCATCTCAAAGACTTGAAACTTCATTTTGAAAGAACAGTTTTCAAACACTTTTTTTGTAAAATGTGCAAGTGGATATTTGGAGTTCTTTGAGGCCTACGGTGGAAAAGGATATATCTTCACTTAGAAACAAGGCAGAAACATTCTCAGAAACTCTTTAGTGATGTGTGCATTCATTTCACAGAGTTGATCCGTCCGTTTGATAGGACAGTTTTGAAACACGCTTTTCATGCAATCTGCAAGTGGATATTTGGAGCGCTATGATGACTATGATGTAGAAGGCAATATCTTCACATAAAAACTAGACAGAGGAATTCTCAGAAACATCTTTGTGATGTGTGCATTCAACTCCAGAGTTGAACCTGCGTTTTGATATGCCAGTTTTGAAACACTCTTTTTGTATATTCTGCAATAGGATATTTGGAGCACATTGAGGCCTACAGTGAAAAAAAGGAAATATCTTCACATAAACACAAGACAGAAGCATTCTCAGAAACTTATTTGTTTTGTGTGCATTCAACTCACAGAGTTGAACCTTCCCTTTCATAGAGCAGTTGTGAAACACTCTTTTTGTAGAATTGGCCTACGGTGGAAAATGTAGTATCTTCACATAAAACTAGACATAGGAATTCTCTGAAACTTCTTTGTGATTTGTGAATTCAACTGACAAAGTTGAAGTTTCCTTTAGATAGAACAGTCCTGAAACACTCTTTTTGTCAAATCGCAGATGGATATTTGTAGCATTTTGAGGCCTACGGTGGAAAAGGAAATAAATTCAGTAAAAACTAGACAGAAGCTTTCTCAGAAACTACTTTGTGATGAATGCATTCAAGTCACAGCATTGAACCTTCCTTTTGATAGAGCAGTTCTGAAACACTCTTTTTGTAGAATCTTCAAGTAGATGTTTGGAGCAATTTGAGGCCAACAGTGGAAAAGGAAGTATCTTCACATAAAAATTAGACAGAAGCATTCTCAGAAACTACTTTGTGATGTGAGCATTCAATTCACAGAGGTGAAACTTGCTTTTGATAGAGCAGTTTTGAAACAGTCTTTTTGTAGATTGCGCAGGTGGATATTTCGATCGATTTCAAGACTATGGTAGAAAAGGAAATATGTTCACATAAAAACTAAGCTGAAGCATTCTCAGAAACTTCTTTATGATGTGTGAATTCAACTCACAGATTTGAACCTTCCTTTTGATAGAACAGTAATGAAAAACTCTTTTTGAAGTATCTGCTACTAGATATTTGGAGCGATTTGAGTCCTTTGTTGGAAAAGGAAATATCTTCACATAAAAACTAGACAGGATCATTCTCAGAAATTTCTTTGTGAAGCGTGCATTCAACTCAAAGTGCTGAACCTTCCTTTTTATAGAGCAGGTTTTAAACACCATTTTTGTAGAAACTGCAAGTGGATACTTGCAGTGCTATGAGGCCTACAGTCTGAAAGGAAATATCTTCACATAAAAACTAGATAGAATGATTCTGAGAAACGTCTTTGTGATGTGTGCATTCAACTCACAGAGTTGAACCTTCCTTTTGTTAGAGCAGTTTTAAACACTCCTTTTGTAAAACGTGCAAGAAGATATTTGGAGTGCTTTGAGGCCTATGGTGGAAAAAGAAATATCTTCACATAAAAACTAGAGAGAAGAATTCTTAGAAACTTCTTTGTGATGTGCAGATTCAGCTCACAGAGTTGAACTTTTCTTTCGATAGAACAGATTTGAAACACTCTTTTTGTAGAATCTGCAAGTGGATATTTTGATCGCTTTGAGGCCTATGGTGGAAAAGATAATATAATCACATAACAGCTAGACAGAAGCATTATCAGAAACTTCTTGTGATGTGTGCATTCAAGTTGCAGAGTTGAACAATTCTTTTGGTACAGCAGTTTTGAGACCCTTTTTGTAGAGTCTACAAGTGGATATTTGGGGCACTTTGAGGCCTATGGTGGAAAAGGAAATATCTTCACATAAAAACTAGACAAATGCTTTCTCAGAAACCACTTTTTGAAGTGTGCATTCAACTCATAGAGTTGAACTTTCCTTTTGCTAGAACAGTTCTGAAACACTCTTTTTGTAGAATCTGCAAGTGGATATTTGTAACGCTTTGAGGCCTATTGTGGAAAATGAAATAACCTCAGTAAAAATTAGACAGAAGAATTCTCAGAAACCTATTTGTAATATGTGCATTCAACTCAAAGCATTGAAATTTCCTTTTGATAGAGCAGTTCTGAATCACTCTTTTTGTAGAATCTGCAAGTGTGTATTTGGAGTGCTTTGAGGCCAATGCTGGAAAAGGAAATAGCTTCACATAAGAAGTAGACAGAAGTATTGTCAGAAACTTCTTTGTGATGTGTGCTTTCAACTCACAGAGTTGAGCCTGCCTTTTGATAGAGCAGTTTTGAGACGCTCCTTTTTTTACAATCTTTAAGTGGATATTTGGAGTGCTTTGAGGCCTACGGTGGAAAAGGAAACATCTTCACATAAAAAATAGACAGAAAGATTATCTGAAACTTCTTTGTGATGTGTGCATTCAACTCATGGTGTTGAACATTCCTTCTGATAGAAGAGTTTTGAAACACGCCTTTTGTAGAATCTGCAATTTGATATTTGGAGTGCTCTGATGACAATGGTGGGGAAGGAAATATCTTCATAAAGTAACTACACGGAAGAATTCTCAGAAACTTCTTTGTGATGTTTGCATTCAACTCCAGAGTTGAACCTTTGTTTTGATAGACCAGCTTTGAAACACTCTTTTTGCAGAATCTGCAAGAGCATATTTGGAGTGCTTTCAGGCCTACGGTGGAAAAGGAAATACCTTCACATAAAAAACTAGATAGAAGCATTCTTAGAAATTTTTGGTGATGTGTGCATTCAAACTCACAGAGTTGAAACTTTCTTTTCATAGAGCAATTTTGACACATTCTTTTTGTAAAATCTGTCGGTTAATATTTGGAGTGCTTTGATGCCTATTGTGAAATAGGAAATATTTTCACATGCAAACTAGACAGAAGCAGTCTCTGAAACTTCTTTGTGAAGTGTGCTTCAACTCAAAGGGTTGAACCTTCCTTTTGATAGAACAGTTCTGAAACACTCTTTTTTTCGAATCTGCAAGTGGATATTTGGAGCGCTTCTAGGCCTACAGTGGAAAAGGAAACAACTTCAGTAAAAACTATACAGAAGCATTTTCAGAAACATTCTTGTGATGTGTGCATTCAACTCACAGCGTCGAACCTTCCTTTTGATAAAGCAGTTCTGAAACATTCTTTTTGTAGAATTTGCAAATGGATATTTGGAGCGCTTTGAAGCCTATGGTGCAAAAGGAAATGTCTTCACATTAAAACTACACAGTAGCTTTGTCAGAAACTTCTTTGTGATTTGTGAATTCATCTCACAGAGCTTAACATTTCTTTTGTTACAGCAGTTTTGAAACACTCCTTTTGTAGGATCTGCCAGTGGATATATGGAGCGCTTTGCATACTATGGTAGACAATTAAATATCTTCACATGAAAACTAGACAGATGAATTATCAGAAACTTCTTTGTGATGTTGGCATTCAAATCACAGAGTTAAACTTTCCTTTTGATAGAGCATTTTTGAAACAATCCTTTTAGAGAATCTGGAAATGGATATTAGGTGCGCCTTGAGGCCTATGTTGGAAAAGCAAATGTCTTTACAAAAAAACTTGACAGAAGCATTCTCAGAAACTTCTTTATGATGTGCATATTCAACTAACTGAGTTCAACTATCCTTCTGATAGAGCAGTTTTGAAAAACTGTTTTTGTTGAATCAGCAAGTGGATGTTTGGAGCACCATGGGGCCTGCGGTGGAAAACAAAATATCTTCACATAAAAACTAGGCAAAAAAATTCTCAGAAACTTCTTTGTGATGTGTGCATTGAATGCACAGAGGTGAATCATTCTTTTGATACACCAATTCTGAAACACTCTTTTGATTTAATCTGCAAGTGCATATTGTGAGCACTTTGAGGCCTAACGTGGAAAAGGATATATATTCAAATTAAAACAAGACAGAAGCATTCTCAGAAACATCTTTGCAATATGTGCATTCAACTCACAGAGTTGAACATTCCTTATGATAGAGCAGTTTTCAAACACACTTTTTGTAGAATCTGCAAGTGGATATTTAGAGCACCTTGAGGTCAATGGTGGAAAAGGAAATATCTTCACATTAAAAATAGACAGAAGCATTCTCAGAAACTTCTTTGTGATATGTGCATTCAACTCACAGAGCTGAACTTTCCTTTTGATAAAGCAGTTTTGAAACACTCTTTTTGTAGAATCTGCAATTGGACATTTGGAGCGCCTTGAGGCCTATGGTGAAAAAGGAAATATCTTCACATAAAGACCACAAAGAAGCATTCCTAGAAACTTCTTTTTGATGTGCATATTCAACTCACAGAGCTGAACTTTCCTTCTGATAGAGCAGTTTTGAAACACTCTTTTGTAGAATCTGCTACTGTTTATTTGGAGCACTTTAGGGCCTATGGTGGAAAAGAAAATATCTTCACATAAAAACAAGACAGAAGCATTCTCAGAAACTTCTTTGCGATGTGTCCATTCAACTCACAGTGTTGAACCTTTCTTTTGATAGATTAGTTTGGAAACACTCTTTTGGTAGAATCTGCAACTGGATATTTGGAGCGATTGAGGCCTATGATTCAAAAGGAAATATCTTCATATAAAAGCTAAACAGAAGCATTTTCAGAACCTCCTTTGTGATATGTTCATTTGACTCACAGAGTTGAACATTTCTTTTGATAGACCAGTTTTGAAACACTCGTTTTGTAGAATCTGCAAGAGGATATTTGGAGAACTTTGAGGCCTATGGTGGAAAAGGATATATCTTAACATCAAAACTAGACAGAAGCATTCTCAGAAACTTCCTTGTGATGTGTGCATTCAACTAACAGAGTTGAACATTTCTTTTGTTAGACCAGTTATGAAACACTCTTTTGTAGAATGTGCACGTTGATATTTGGAGCGCCTTGTGGTCTATGGTGTAAAAAGAAATATCTTCAAATAAAAAATAGATGAAAGCTTTCTCAGAAACTTTTTTGTGATGTGTGCATTCAACTCACACAAATGAACCATTCTTTTATACACCAGTTATGTAACACTAATTTTGTGGAGTCTGCAGAAATTGATATTTAGAGCAATTTGTGGCCTACAGTGGAAAAGGAAATACCTTAACATAAAAACTAGACAGAAGCATTCTCAGAAACATCTTTGTGATGTGCTCATTCAGCTCTCAGAACTGAAATTTCCTTTTGTAGAGCAGTTTTGAAACACTCTTTTTGTAGAATCTGCAAGTGGATATTTGAAGTACTTTGAGGCCTACAGTTGAAACGGAAATATCTTCTCATAAAAACTTGACAGAAGAATTCTCAGAAACTTCTTTGTGGTGTGTGCATTCAACTCACAGAGTTGAGCCTTTCTTTTGATAGGCCAGTTTTCAAACACTCTTTTTGTAGAATCTGCAAGTGGATATTTGGAGTGCTTTGGGGCCAATGGTGGAAAAGGAAATATCTTCACATAAAAACTAGACAGAAGCATTCTCCAAAACTTCTTTGTGATGTGCACATTCAACTGACAGTGCTGAACTTTCCTTTTGATAGAACAGCTTTGAAACACTCTTTTTCTAGTAAATATATGTTGATATTTGGAGCGTCTTGAGGCCTACGGTGGAAAAGGAAATATCATCACATAAAAACTAGACAGAAGCATTCTCAGAAACTTCTTTGTGATGTGCGCATTCAACTCACAGAGCTGCACTATCCTTTTGCTAGAGAAGTTTTGAAACACCCTTTTTGTAAAATCTGCAAGTCGATATTTGTAGTGCCTAGAGGCATACAGTGGAAAAGGAAATATCTTCACATAAAAACTAGACAGAACCATCCTCAGAATCTTCTTTGTGATATAGTCATTCAACTCACATAGTTGTGCCCTTCCTTTGATAGAGCATTTTTGAAACACTCTTCTTGTAGGATCTGCAAGTGGATATTTGGAGCCCCTTGAGGCGTACAGAGCAAAAGGGAATATCTTCACATAAAAACTAGACAGAACCATTCTCAGAAACTTCTTTCTGATATGTGCATTCAACTCAGAGAATTTAACCCTTCTTTTGAGAGAGTAGTTTTGAAACACTCTTTTTGTAGAATCTGCAATGGATATTTGAAGCGCTTTGTGCCCTATGGTGGAAAAGGAAATATCTTCACATAAAAACTAGACAGAAGCATTCTCAGAAACTTCTTTTTGATGTGTGCATGGAAATCACACAGTTGAACCTTCCCTTTGATAGATCAGTTTTGAAACAATCTTTTTGTAGTATATTCAAGGGGATTTTTGGAGGGCTTTGAGGCCCATTGTGGAAAGGGAAATATCCTCACAGAAAAACTAGATAGAAGCATTCTCAAAAACTTTTTGTGATGTGTGCATTCAACTCAGAGGTTTGAACATTCCCTTTAATAGAGCAGTTTTGAAAAACTCTTTTTGCAAAATCTGCAAGTGGATATTTGGAGCGCCTTGTGGCCTACGGTGGAAAAGGAAATATGATCACATAAAAGCCAGACAGAAGAATTCTCAAAACTTGATTGTGATGTGTGCATTCAACTCAAAGTGTTGAACATTTCTTTTGATAGAGCAGTTTTGAAACACTCTTTTTGTGGAATCTGCACCTGGATATTTGTAGCACTTTGAGGCCTATGGTTGAAAAGGAAATACCTTCACATAAAAAGAAGACAGAAGCATTCTCAGAAACTTCTTTGTGATGTGTGCATCCAACTCACAGTGTTGAAATTTTCTTTTGTTAGAGAAGTTTTGAAACACTCTTTTTGGAGAAAGTACAAGTAAATATTTGGAGCGCTTTTTTGCCTATGGTGGAAAAGGAAATATCTTCACATAAAATCTAGACAGAAGCATTCTCTGAAACTTCTTTGTGATGTGCACCTTAAACTCACACAGTTGAAATTTTCTTTTGATGGAACAGTTTCAAAACACCCTTTTGTAGAATCTACAAGTGGATAATTTGAATGCCTTAAGGCCTATGGTGGAAAAGGATATATCTTCACATAAAAAATAGACAGAAGCATCCTCAGAAACTCCTTTGTGATGAGCATATTCAACTCACAGAGCTAAACTTTCTTTCTGATAGAGCTGTTTTGAAACACTCTTTTTGTAGTATCTGCAAGTGTATACTTGGAATGCCTTAAGTCCTACGGTGGAAAAAGAAATATCTTGACATAAAAACTAGAAAAAAGCATTCTCAGAAACTACTTTGTGATGTGTGCATTCAACTCACAGAGGTGAACCATTCTCTTCCTACAGCAGTTACGAAACACTCTTTTTGCAGTATCTGCAAGTGGACATTTTGGGCAGTTTGAGGCCCGTGGTGGAAAAGGAAGTAGCTTCACATAAAAACTAGACAGAAACATTCTCATAAACTTCTTTGATGAGTGCATTCAACTCACAGAGTTGAATCTTCCTTTTGATAGAGCAGTTTTGAAACATTCTTTTTGTAGAATATGCAAGTGGAGATTTGGAGCGCTTTGAGTCCTACGGTGGAAAAGGAAATATCTTAACATAAAAACTAGACAGAAACATTCTCAGAAACTTCTTTGTGATGTGTGCATTCAACTCACAGTGTTGAACATTTCTTTTGATAGAGCCATTCTGAAACATTCTTTTTGTAGAATCTGAAAGTAGATATTTGAAGCACCTTGAGGCCTATGGTGGAAAAAGAAATATCTTCACATAAAAATTAGACAGAAGTGTTCCCTCACTCTTCTTTGTGATCTGCATATTCAACTCACAGAGCTGAACTTTCCTTCTGACAGAGCAGTTTTGAAACATTCTTTTTGCAGAATCTGCAAGTGGAGATTAGGAGTGCTTGAGGCCTTTGTTGGAAAAGGAAATATATTCATATAAAAACTAGACAGAGGCATTCTCAAATAATACTTTGTCATTTGTGCATTCAACTCACAGAGTTGAACATTTCTTTTGGTAGGGCAGTTTTGCAACACTCTTTTTGTAGAATCTGCAAGTGGATATTTGGAGCGCTTTGTGGTCTGCAGAGGAAAAGGAAATATCTTCACATAAAAACTAGGCAGAAGCATTCTCTGAAACATATTTTTGATGTGGGCATTCAACTCACAGCGTTGAACATTTCTTTTGATAGGCCAGTTTTGAAACACTGTTTTTGTAGAATCTGCAAGTGGATATTTGGAGCTTATTGAGGCCTACGGTGGAATTGGAAATATCTTCACATAAGAACAAGACAGAAACATTCTCAGAATCTTCTTTGTGATGTGTGCATTCAATTAACAGAGTTGAACCTTTCTTTTGATAGGCCAGTTTTGAAACAATCTTTTTGTAGAATCTGCTTTTGAATGTTTGGAGTGCTTTGAGGCACACAGAAGAAAAAGTAATATCTTCACATAAAAACTAGACAGAAGCATTCACAGAAACATTTTTTGATGTGTTCATTCAACTCACAGTGGTGTACCATTCTTTTGATACGCCAGTCCTGAAACACTCTTTTTGTACAATCTGCAAGTGGATATTGGGAGCGCTTTGAGGCCTACAGTGGAAAAGGAAATATCTTCACATAAATACTAGGCAGAAGAATTCTCAGAAACATCTTTGTGATGTGTGCATTCAACTCTCAAGACTGACCCTTGTTTTTGATAGAGCAGTTGTGAAACACTCTTTTTGTAGAAACTGCAAGTGCATATTTGGAGCGCCTTGAAGCCTATGGTGGAAAAGGAAATATCTTCATTTAAATACTAGACACAAGCATTCTCACAAACTTCTTTGTGATGTGTGCATTCAACTCACAGAGTTGAACCATTGTTTTGACACACCAGTTCTGAAACACTCTTTGTGTAGAGTCTGCAAGTGGATATTTGGAGCAATTTGAGGCCTATGGTGGAGAAGGAAATATGTTTACATAAAAATTAGGCAGAAGCATTTTCAGAAACTTCTTTATGATGTTTGCATTCAACTCAGAGTTGAACATCTCTTTCGATACAGCAGATTTGAAACGCTCTTTTGGTACAATCTGCAAGTGGATACTTCTAGGGCTTTTTGGCCTATGGTGGAAAAGGAAATATCTTCACATAAAAACTAGACAGAAGCATTCTCAGAAACTCCTCTGTGGTGTGTGCATCCAACTCATACAGTTGAATCTTTCTTTTGGTAGAGGAGTTTTGAAACACTCTTTTTGTTGAAAGTGCAAGTGTATATGGAGAGCTTTGTGGTCTAAAGTTGAAAAGGAAATATCTTCATATAAAAATTAGATAGAAGCATTCTCAGAAACTTCTTTGAGATGTGTGCACTCAACGCATACTGTTGAACTTTCCTTTTGATAGAGCAGTTCTGAAACACTCTTTTTGTAGTATCTGTAAGTGGATATTTGGAGCACTTTGAGACTTGTAGTGGAAAAGGAAATATCTTCACGTGAAATCTAGACAGAAGCAATCTCAGAAGCTTCTTTCTGAGGTGTGCATTCAATTTACAGAGTTGCATCTTTCTTTTGATAGACGAGTATTGAAACATTCTTTTTGTAGAATGTGCAAACGGATATTTGGAGCACTTTGAGGCCAATGGCCGAAAAGGAAATATCTTCACATAAAAACTAGACAGAAGCATTCTCAGAAAGTTCTTTGTGATTTGTGCATTCACCTCACAGGCCTGAACTTTTCTTTTGATAGAGCAGTTTTGAAACACACTTTTTGTAGAATCTGCAAGTGCATATTTGGAGCGCCTTGAGGCCTACAGTGGAAAAGGAGATATCTTCACATAAAAACAAGACAGAAACATTCTCTGAAACTTCTTTGTGATGTGTGCATTCATCTCAGACAGTTGAACCTTTCTTTTGATTTAGCAGTTTGGAAACACTCTATTTGTACAATCTGCAATGGGAGATTTGAAGCACTTTGTGGCCTACGGTAGAAAAGGAAATATCTTCACATGAAATCTGGACAGAAGCAATCTGAGAAACTAATTTGTGATGTGTGCATTCATCTCACACAGTTAAGCCTCTCTTTTGATAGAGAAGTTTTGAAACTCTCTTCTTGTAGAATCTGTAAGTAGACATTTAGAGCGCTTTGAAGATTATGGTGGAAAAGGTAATATCTTCACCAAAAAACTACACAGAAAAATTCTGATAAACTGCTTTGTGATGTGTGCGTTCATCTCACAGAGTTGAAACTTTCTTTTGGTTGAGCAGTTTGGAACACTCTTTTTGTAGAATCTGCAGGGGGACATTTGTAGCGCTTTGTGGCCTATGGTAGAAAAGGAAACATCTTCACATAAAATCTAGACAGAAGGAATCTGAGAAACTTCTTTGTGATGTTTGCATTCATCTCACAGAGTTAAACCTTTGTTTTGATTGAGGAGTTTTGAAACTCTCTTTGTAGAATCTGCAAATGGATATTTGGATCACGTTGAAGCCTGTGGTTGAAAATTAAATATCTTACCATAAAAACTAGGCAGAAGAATACTGAAAAACTTCTCTGTGATGTGTGCATTCATCTCACAGAGTAAAACCTTTCTATTGATTGAGCAGTTTGGAAACCCTCCTTTTTTAGAATCTGCAAGTGGAGATTTGGAGCGCTTTGTGGCATATGGTAGAAAAGGATATATCTTCACATAAAATCTAGAGAGAAGTAATCAGAGAAACTTTTTGTGATGCGAGCATTCATCTCACAGAGGTAAACCTTTCCTTTGATTGAGTGGTTTTGAAACTCTCTTTTTGTAGAATCTGCAAGTTGACATTTGGAGGGCTTTGAGGCCTATGGTGGAAAAGAAAATATCTTAACATAAAAACTAGACAGAAGATTTCTGAGAAACTTCTTTGTGATGTGTGTGTTCATCTCACAGAGTAGAATGTTTCTTTGGATTGAGCAGTTTGGAACCCTCCTTTTGTAGAATATGCGGGTGGACATTTGGAGCGCTTTGCAGCCTATGTTAGAAAAGGAAATATCTTCACTTAAAATCTAGACAGAAGCAATCATAGAAATTTCTTTGTGATGTGTGCATTCATCTCGCATAGTTAGTCATTTTTTTTCATAGAGCAGTTTTGAAACTCTTTGTTTGTAGAATCTGCAATTGGATATTTTGCACGCTTTGTGGTCTACAGTGAAGAAGGAAATATCTTCACATAAAAACTAGACAGAAGAATTCTGAGAAAACTCTTTGTGATGTGTGCATTCATCTCACAGAGTTGAACATTTCTTTTGATTGAGCCGTTTGGAAACTCTTTATTTTTAGAAAATGGAAGTGGACATCTGGAGTGCTTTGTGCCCTATGGTAGAAAATGAAATATCTTCATAAAATCTAGACAGAAGCAATCTGAAAAATTTCTTTGTGATGTGTTCATTCATCTCACAGAGTTAAACCTTTCTTTTGATAGAGCAGTTTTGAAACTCTTTTCTTGTAGTATCTGCAAGTGGACATTTGGTGGGTTTTGTGGCCTATATTGGAAAAGGTAGTATCTTCACATAAAAACTAAAGAGAAGAATTATGAGAAACTTCTTTGTGATGTGCACGTTCAGCTCACAGAGTTGGACATTTCTTTAGACTGAGCAGTTTGGAAACACTCTATTTTTATAATCTGTAGGTGGACATTTGGAGTGCTTTGTGGCCATTGGTAGAAAAGGAAATATCTTCACATAAAAACTAGACAGAGGCAATCTGAGAAACTTGTTTGTGAAGTGTGCATTCATCTAACAGAGGTAAACCTTTCTTTGATAGAACAGTTTTGAATCTCTCTTCTTGTAGAATCTGCAAATGGACATTTGGATCGCTTTGAGACCTATGGTGGTAAAGGTAACATTTTCACATAACAACTAAACAGAGAATTCTGAGAAACTTCTTTGTGATGTGTGCGTTCATCTCACAGAGTTGAACCTTTCTTTGGATTGAGCAGTTTGGAAACACTGTTTTTGTAGAATCTGCAAGTGGACATTTGGAGCGCTTTGCGGCCTATGGTAGAAAAGGAAATATCTTCACATAAAATCTAGACAAAAGCAATCTGAGAAGCTTCTTTGTGATGTGTGCATTTATTTCACAGATTTAAAGCTTTATTTTGAATGAGGAGTTTTGAAACTCTCTTTTTGTAATATCTGCAAATGGACATTTGGAGTGCTTTGAGACCTATGGTGGAAATGGTAATATCTTCACATAAAAACTAGACAGAACAGTTCTGTGAAACCTCTTTGTGATGCGGGCATTCATCTCACAGATTTGAACCTTTCTTTTGATTTAGCAGTCTGGAAACACTCTATTTGTATAATCTGCAATTGTAGATTTGGAGCGCTTTGTGGCCTGTGGTAGAAAAGGAAATACAATCACATAAAATCTAGACAGAAGCAATCTGAGAAACTTGTGATGTGTGCATTCATCTCACAGAGTTAAAACTTTCTTTAGATAGAGAAGTTTTGAAACTCTCTTTTTGTAGAATCAGCAAGTAGACATTTGTAGCGCTTTGAGGCCTATGGTGGAAAAGTTTATATCTTCACAGAAAATCTAGATAGAAGCAGTCAGAGAAACTTCTTTGTGAAGTGTGCATTCATCTAACAGAGTTAAATCTTTGTTTTCATAGAGCAGTTTTGAAACTCTCTTCTTGTAGAATCTGCAAGTGGACATTTAGAGCACTTTGAGGTCTATGGTGGAAAAGGTAATCTATTCACATAAAAACTAGACAGAATAATTCTAAGAAACTTCTTTGTGATGTGTGCGTTCATCTCACAGAGTTGAAACTGTCTTTTGATGGCACAGTTTCGTAGCACTCAATTTGGAGAATCTGTAAATGGAGATTTGAGAGCTTTGTGGCCTATGATAGAAAAGGAAATATCTTCACATAAAATCTAGACAGAGGCAATATGAGAAACTTCTTTGTGATGTTTGCATTCATCTCACAGAGTTAAACTATTGTTTTGTTGAAGAGTTTTGAAACTCTCTTTTTGTAGAATCTGCAAGTGGACAATTGGATTGCTTTGAGGCCTATGGTGGAAACAGAAATATCTTCACATAAAAAGTAGACAGAAGAATTATGGGAAACCTCTTTCTGATGTGTGTGTTCATCTCACAGAGTTGAACCTTTCTTTTAATTGAGCATTTTGGAAACACACTGTTTGTACAATCTCCAAGTGGAAATTTGGATCGCTTTTTGGAATATCTTAGAAAAGGAACTATCTTCACATGAAATCCAGACAGAAGCAATCTGAGAAACTTCTTTGTGATGTGTGCATTCATCTCACAGAGTTAAACCTTTCTTTTGATTTAGGTGTTTTGAAAATCTCTTTTTGTAGAATCTGCAAGGGGACATTTGGAACGCTTTGTGGCCTATGGTGGAAAACAAAATAACTTCACATAAAAAATAGACAGAAGAATTCTGTGAAACCTCTTTCTGATATGTGCTTTCATCTCACGGAGTTGAACCTTTCTTTTGGTTGAGCAGTTTGGAAACCCTCTTTTTGTAGAATATGCAAGTGGACATTTGGAGCGCTCTGCAGCCTATGTTAGAAAAGGAAATATCTTCACATCAAATCTAGACATAAGCAATCAGAGAAACTTCTTTGTTACGTGTGCATTCATCTCACAGAGTTAGACCTTTCTTTTCATGCAGCAGTTTTGAAACTCTCTTTTTGTAGAATCTGCAAGTGGACATTTTGAGTGCTTTGAGGCCTATGGTGTAGAAGGAAATATCTTCACATAAAAACTAGACAGAAGAATTCTGAAAAACTGCTTTATGATATATGCATTCATCTCACCAACTTGAACCTTACTTTTGTTTGAGCAGTTTTGAAATACCCTTTTTGTACTATCTGCTAGTGGACATTTGGAGTGCTTTGAGGCCTATGCTGCAAAAGGAAACAACTTCACATAATAATTAGACAGAAGTTTCTGATAAATTTCTTTGTGATGTGTACATTTATCTCACAGAGTTGAACCTTTCTTTTGATTGAGTAGTCTGAAAAATCTCTTTCCAGAGAATCTGCAAGTGGACATTTGCAAGGCTTTGAGGCTTATGGTGGAAAGGGAAATATCGTTCACGTAAAAATCAGAGAATCATTTTGAGAAAATACTTTTTGATGTGTTCATTAATCTCAGAGTTGAACCTTTCTTTTGACTGAACAGTTTTGAAACACTCTTTTTGTAGAATCTGCCAGTGGACGTTTGGAGCACTTTGAGTCCTATGTTGGAAAAGGAAATATCTTCACTTAAGTAGACAGAAGCATTCTCAGAAACTTCTTTGTGATATGTGCATTCAACTCACAGAGATAAAACTTTCTTTTCGTTGAGCAGTTTTGAAACACACTTTTTGTGGAATCTGGAAGTGTAGACTTGGATTTCTTTGAGGCCTAAGGTGGAAAAGGAGGTATCTTCACATAAAAACTAGACAATCATTCTGAGAAAATTCTTTGTGATATGTGCAATCATCTCACAGAGTTGAACCTTCTTTTGATTGATCAGTTTGAAATACCCTTTTTGTACTATCTGTAACTGGATATTTGGAGTTCTTTGAGGCCTATGGAGGAAAAGGAAATACCTTCGCATAAAAACTAGACAGAAGCATTCAGAGAAACTTCTTTGTGATATGTGCATTCATCTCACAGAAATGAAATTTTGTTCTGATTTATCAGTTTGGAACACTCTTTTTGTAGAATCTGCAAGTGGACATTTGGAGTGCTTTGAGGCCTACGGAGGAAAAGGAAATTTCTTCACATAAAAAATAGACAGAAGCATTCTGACAAACTTCTTTGTGAAATACGCATTCATCTCACAGACTTGAATCTTACTTTCCATTGATCTGTTATAAAACACACTTTTTGTAGAATATGCAGGTGAACACATGGAGTTATTTGAGACCTATGGTGTAAAACGAAGTATCTTCGCATAATAAATAGACAGAAGCATTCTGAGAAACTTCGTTGTGATGTTTATATTCATCTCACAGAGTTGAAACTTTCTTTTGATTGAGCAGCCTTGAAACACTCTTTTTGAGGAATCTGCAAGTGGACGATTGGAGCGCTTGGAGGCCTATGGTGGAAAAGGAAATATCTTCACATAAAAACTAGACAGAAGCATTCTGACAAACTTCTTTGTGATATATGCATTCATCTCACAGAGTTGAACCTACTTTTGTTTGAGCAGTTTTGAAACACCCTTTTTTTACTATCTGCAAGTGGATATTTGGAGTGCTTTGAGGACTACGGTGCAAAAGGAAATAACTTCACATAAAAACTAGACAGAAACATTATGACAAATTGCTTTGTGATGTGTGCATTCATCTCACAGAGTTGAACCTTTCTTTTGGTTGAGCAGTTTGGAAACTCTCTTTTTGTAGAATCTGGAATTGGACATTTGGAGCGCTTTGGGGCCTATGGTGGAAAAGGAAATATCTTCACATAGTAACTATGCAGAAGCATTCTGAAAAACTTCTCTGTGATGTGTGCATTCATCTCACAGAGTTGAACCTTACTTTCCATTCAGCAGTTTTGAAACACACTCTTTGTAGAATCTGCAAGTGGACATTTTGAGTGCTTTGAAGCCTATGGTGGAAAACGAAATATCTTCACCTAAGAACTATACAGCATTCTGAGAAATTTCTTTGTCATGTGTGGATTCATCTCACTGTGTTGAACCTTTCTTTTCACTCAGCAGTTTTGAAACACTCTTTTTGTAGAATCTGCAACTGTACAATCAGAGCGCTTTGAGGCCTATGCTGGAAAAGGAAATATCTTCACATAAAAACTAGACAGAATCATTCTGAGAAACTTCTTAGTGATGTGTGCATTCATCTCACAGAGTCGAAGCTTTCTTTTGAATGAGCAGCTTTGAAACACTGTTTTTCTAGAATCTGCATGTGGACATTTGGAGAGCTTTGTGGCCTTTGGTGGAAAATGAAATATCTTCAAATAAAAACTAGACAGAAGCATTCTGACAAATTTTTGTCATGTGTACGTTAATCTCACACAGTTGAATCTTACTTTCCATTGAGCAATTTTGAAGCACTCTTTTTGTAGAATCTGCAAATTGACATTTGGAGTTCTTTGCAGCCTATGGTGGAAAAGGAAATATCTTCACATTAAAACTAGACAGAAGCATTCTGACAAACTTCTTTGTGATGTGTGCATTCATCTCACAGAGTTGAATCTTACTTTCCATTGAGGTTTTTCGAAACACTCTTTATGTAGGATCTGCAAGTGGACATTTGGAGCGCTTAGACGTCTATGTTGGATAAGGTAATATCTTCACATAATAACTAGACAGAAGCGTTCTGACGAACTTCTTTGTGATATGTGCATTCATCTCAAAGTGTTGAACATTTCTTTTGATTGAGCAGCTTGGAAACACAGTTTTTGTAGAATCTGCAAGTGGACATTTGGAGCACTTTGAGGCCTATGGGGGAAAAGGGAATATCTTCACTTAAAAAGTATATGGAAACATTCCATCAAACTCCTTTGTAATGTGTGCATTCATCTCACCGAGTAGAACCTTCCTTTCATTGAGCAGTTCTGAAACACACTTTTTGTAGAATCTGCAAGTGTACATTTGGAGCGCTTTGAGGTCTATTGTGGAAAAGGAAATATCTTCATATAAAAACTAGACGGATGCATTCTGAAAAACTTCTCTGTGATGTGTGCATTCATATCACAGCGTTGAATCTTTCTTTTGATTGAGTAGTTCTGAAAGACTCTTTTTGTAGAATCTGTAAAGGATATTAGGAACGAAATGTGTCCTATGCTGGTAAAGGAAATATCTTCACATAAAATCTAGACAGAAGCATTCTGAACAACTTCTTAGTGATGTGTGCATTCAACTCATGGAGTTGAACCTCTCTTTTGACTGAGCAGTTTTGAAACACTCTTTTTGTAGTATCTGCAAGTGGATATTTGGAGCATTTTACGCCTATGCTGGAAAAGGAAATATCTTCACATAAAAATTAGACAAAAGCATTCTGATAAACTTCTTTGTGATGTGCACATTTATCTCTCAGACTTGAACATTTCTTTTGATTGAGCAGCTTTGAAACACACCTTTTGTAAAATCAGCAAGAGAATATTTAAAGGGCTTTGTGGCCTACTGAGGAAAAGGAAATATCTTCACATAGAAACTAGACAGAAGCATTCTGAGAAACTTCCTTGAGAAGTGTGCATTCATCTCTCAGAGTTGAAATTTTCTTTTGATTGAGCAGTTTTGAAACAATCTTTTTGTAGAATCTGCAATTGGATATTTGGAGGGCTTCCTGGCCCATGGTGTAAAGGGAAATATCCTGATGTAAAAACTACACAGAAGCATTCTGAGAAACTTCCTTGATTAGTGCACTCAACTCACAGAGTTCAACCTTTCTTTTGATTGAGGATTTTTTAAACACTCCTTTTGTAGCATCTGCAAGTGGACATTTTTAGCGCTTTGGGGCATATGGTGGAAAAGGAAATATCTTCACATAAAAATTAGACAGAAGCCTTCTCAGAAACTAGTTTGTGATGTGTGCATTCTTCTCAAAGTGTTGAAGCTTTCTTCAGTTTCGGCAGTTTTGAAACACTCTTTTTGTAGAATCTGCAAGTTGATGCTCGTAGCACTTTGGAGCCTATGGTGGAAAAGGAAATGTCTTCACATAAAATCTAGACACATTCTCAGAAACTTCTTTGAGGTGTGTGCATTCATCTCACAGAGTTGAACCTTTCGGTTGATTGAGCATTTTTGAAACACTCTTTTTGTAGGATTTGAATGTGGACAATTGGAGCGCTTTGAGGGCTATGTTGGAAAAGGAAGTATGTTCAAATGAAAACTAGACAGAAGCATTCTGAGAAACTTATTTGTGATGTGCACATTCATCTCACTTATTTGAACATTTGTTTTGATTCAGCAGTTTTGAAATACTCTTCTTTAAGGATCTGCAAGAGAACATTTGGAGCGCTTTATGGCCAATGATGGTAAAGGAAATACCTTCACAGAAAAACGACAGAACCATTCTGAGAAATTCCTTTGTGATGTGTGCATTCATCTCACAGAGTTGAAATTTTTTTTTGATTGAGCAGTTTTGAAAAACTCTTTTTGTAGGATCTGCAAGTGGACGTTTGAGGCAATTTTTGGCCTATGGTGGAAAAGGAAATATCTTCACATTAAAACTAGAAAGAAGCATTCTGAGAGACTACTTTGTTATGTGTGCATTCATCTCACAGAGTTGAACCTTTCTTTTGATTGAGCTGCTTTGAAACACTCTCTTTGTAGAATCCACAAGTGGACATTTGGAATGCTTTGAAGTCTATGTTGGAAAAGGAAATATCTTCACATAAAAACTAGACAGAAGCATTCTGAGAAACTTTTTTGTGATGTGTGCATTCATCTCACAGAGTTTCTCGTTTCTTTGGATGGAGCTGTTTAGAAACACTCTTTTTGTAGAACCTGCAAGGGGATATTTTGAGCGCTTTGCATCCTATGGTGGAATAGGAAATAACTTCACATAAAACTAAACTGAAGCATTCTGAGAAAACTCTTCGTTATCTGTGTAATCACCTCACCGAGTTGAAACTTTCATTTGAATGAGCAGTTCGTAAACTGTCTTTTTATAGAATCTGCAGAGGGATTTTTTGATCACTTTGCAGCCTCTGGTGGAAAACTAAATATCCTCTCACAATAACTAGACGGAAGCATTCTGAGAAACTACTTTGTGACGTGTTCACTCATCTCAGAGAGTTGAACCTTCCTTCTTATTGAGTAGTTTTGAAACACTCTTTTTGTAGAATCTGAAAGTGGACACTTGGAGCGCTTTGTTTCCTATGGTGGAAAAGGAAATATCTTCACATAAAAACTAGACAGAAGCATTCTGACAAACTTCTTTGTGACGTGTGCATTAGTCTCACAGAGTTGAACCTTTTTTCTGATTGAGCAGTTTTTAAACACTCTTTTTGTAGTATCTGCAAGTGAACATTTGGAGCACTTTGAGGCCTATGGTGGAAAAGGAAGTATCTTCACATAAAAACTAGACAGAAGCGTTTTTAGAAAATACTCTGATGTGTGCATTCTCCTCACTGAGTTGAACCTTTCTTTTGACTGAACAGTTCTGAAATACGCTTCTTGAAGGATGTGCAAGAGAATATTTGGAGCACTTTATGGCCTATGGTGGAAAAGGAAACGCCTTCACATAAAAACTTCACAGAACCAATGTGGGGGCTTCTTTGTGATGTGTGAATTCCTCTCACAGAGTTGAGCCTTTCTTTTGATTGAGCAGTTTGGAAATCCTCCTTTGTAGAATGTGCAAGTAGATATTTGGAGCGCTTTTTGGATTATGGTGGAAAAGGAAATACCTTTATATAAAAACTAGTTGGAAGCATTCTGCCAAACCTCTTTGTTATGGGTTCATTCATTTCACAGAGTTGAACCTTTCTTTCGTTTGAGCAGTTTTGAAACTCTATTTTTGTAGAATCTGCAAGTGGACTATTGGAGAGCTTTGAGGTCTATGGTGGCAAAGGAAATATCTTCACATAAAAACTAGACATAAGCATTCTGAAAAACTTGTTTGTGATGTGTGCATTCATCTCACAGAGTTGAATCTTTCTTTATATTGAGCCGTTTTGAAACACTCTTCATGTAGAATCTGAAAGTGGACATTTGGAGCACTTTGGGGCCTATGGTAGAAATGGAAATATTTTCACATAAAAACTAGAGAGAAGCATTCTGAGAAATCTCTTTTTTATGTGTGTATTCATCTCATAGAGTTGAACCTTTATTTTGATTGAGCAGTTTTGAAACACTCTTTTTGTAGCATCTGCATGTGGACATTTGGTATGCTTTGAGGCCTATGGTGGAAAAGGAAATATCTTCATATAAAAAGAAGACAGAAGCAGTCTGAGAAACGTCCTTGTGATGGGTGAATTCATCTCACAGAGTTGAAACTTTCTTTTCATTGAGCAGTTTTGAAACAATCTTTTTGTAGAATCTGCAAATGGATATTTGGAGTGCTTTGAGGCCTATCGTGGAAAAGGAAATATGTACACAGAAAATCTAGACAGAAGCATTCTCAGAAAATTCTTTGTGATGTGTGCATTCATCTCACATAGTTGAACTTTTCTTTTGATTAAGCAGTTTTGAAACACTGTTTTTGTAGCATCCACAGGTGGACATTTGGAGCGCTTTCAGGCCTGTGGTGGAAAAGGAAGTATCTTCATATAAAACATAGACTGAAGCATTAAGAGAAAATTCTTTTTGAAGTGTGCATTAATCTCACTGATTTGAAAGTTTCTATTGATTGACCAGTTTTGAAATATTCTTTTTGAAGGCTCTGCAAGACTATATTTCGTGTGCTTTATGACCTATGGAGGAAAAGGAAACATCTTCACATAAAAACTACACGGAAGCATTTGGAGAAAGTTCTTTGTGTTGGGTGCACTCATCTCACAGAGATGAACCTACTTTTGATTGAGTAGTTTTGAAACACTCTTTTTTTCTGCAACTGCATGTGGACATTTGGAGCGCTTAGTGTCGTATGTTGGAAAAGGAAATATCTTCACATAAATACTAGACAGAAGCATTTGGAGAATCTTCTTTGGGCTATGTGCATTCATCTGACAGAGATGAACCTTTCTTCTCATTGAGCAGTTTGAAAACAATATGTTTGTATTGTCTGCAAGTGGACATTTGGAGCCCTTTGAGGCCTATTGTGGAAAAAGAAATATCTTCACATCTCACGCGTTGAAATTTATTTTGATTGAGCAGTTTTGAAACACTCTTTTTGTAGAATCTGCAAGTGGATATTTGGAGCTCTTTGAGTCCTAATGTGGAAAGGGAAGAATCTTCACATAATAACCAGACAGAACCATTCAGAGAAACTTCTTTGTGATGTGTGCATTCATCCCACATGTTTGAAAGTTTCATTCATTGAATAGTTTGGAAATTCTCTGTTTATAGAATCTGCAGAGTGATCCATGGAATGCCTTGCAACCTCCTGTGGAAAAGGAAACATCCTCTCATTAAGACTAAAGAGAAGCATGCTGAGAAACAAATTTGTGAGGTGTGTGGATTGAAGTCGAATGGAATGGAAGGGAATGGAGTGTAGTGTAGTGTACTGGAGTGGAGTGGAGTGGAGTGGAGTGGATTGGAGAGGCGTGGAATGGGGTGGACTGGAATGGAGTGGATTGGAGTGAAATGGAGTGGAGTGGAGTGGAGTGCATTGGAGAGGAGTGGAATGGAGTGGAGTGGAATGGGATGGAATGGAATGGAGTGGATTGGAGTGGATAGAAATGGAATGGAAAGGAATGCAATGGAGTGGACTGCAGTGGAGTGGATTGGAATGGAATAGAATGGAATAGAATAGAATAGAATGAAATGGAATGTAATTCAATGGAACTGAATGCAATGGAATGCAGTGAAATGGGATGGTGAAAAGAAATACGAGCTGAGATTGTGCCCCTGCACTCCAGCCTGGGTGACAGAGTGAAATCCTGTCAAAAGCAAGGAGGGGAATGGAATGGAGTGCAGGGGAATGGAATGGAGTGCAAAGGAATGGAATGGAATGGAATGGAATGGAATGGAAGGGAATGGAGTGGAGTGGAGTGGAGTGGAAAGGAGTGGAATGGAATGGGATGGAATGGAATGGAGATGATTGGAGTGGTGTGGAGTGGAAAGAAATGGAATGGAATGGAATGGAATGGAATGAAATGGAATGGAGTGCAGTGGATTATAGTGGAGTGGAGTGGAGTGGAAGGAAATGGAATGGAATGGAATGGAATGGAATTGAGTAGTGAAATGAAATGTGAGCTGAGATTGTGCCACTGCACTCCAGCATGGGTGACAGTGTGAGATCCTGTCTAAAGAAATGAATGCAATGGAATGGAGTGGAATGAAATGGAATGGAATGGAATGGAGTGGAATGAAATGGAATGGAATGGAGTGGGGTGGAGTGCAGTGGAGTGGATTGGAGTGGAATAGAGTGCAATGGAATGGCATGGAATGGAATGGAGTGGAGTGGAGTGGAGTGGAATACAAAGGGATGTAATGGAATGTAGTGCAGTGGAATGGCATGGAGTGGAGTGGAAAGGAATGGGATGGAATGGAATGGAGTGGATTGGAATGGCGTGGAGTGGAATGGTGAAATGAAATGTGATCTGAGATAGTGCACTGCACTCCAGCCCGGGTGACAGAGAGATACTGTCGAAAGAAATGAATAGAATGAAATTGAGTGGAATGCAATGGAATGGAAAGGAGTGGAGTTGAAAGCAGTGGAGTGGAGTGGAGTGGAGTGGATTGGAATGGAGTGCAGTGGAATAGAATGGAATGGAATGGTATGGTTAAATGAAAGGTGAGCTGAGATTGTGCCACTGCACTCCAGCCTGCGTGAAAGAGTGAGATACTGTTAAAAGAAATGAATAGAATGAGATTGAGTGGAATAGAATGGAATGGAAACTAGTGGAGTTGAATGGAGTGTAGTGGAGTGGAGTGGATTGGAGTGGATTGGAGTGGAATGGAGTGGAATGGAATGTCATGGACTTGAGTGGAATGGAGTGGAGTGGACTGGAGTGTAGTTGAGTTGAGTGGAGATGAGTGGAGTGGAATGGAGTAGAATGGAAAGAGATGGAATGGAATGGAATTGAGTGGAGTGGAGTAGATTGGAGTGCAGTGGAATGGAGTGGAATGGAATGGAATGGAATGGAATGCAATGCAATGGTGAAATGAAATGTGAGCTGATATTGTGCCACTGCACTCCATCCTGGATGACAGTGTGAGTTCCTGTTGGAAGAAAGGAATGGAATGGAAAGTGAAAGAAAGGAATGGAATGGAATTCAGTAGAATGGAATGGAATGGAATGGAATGGAAAGGAGTGGAGTGGAGTGCAGTGGAGTGGAGTGTAGTGGAGTGGAATGGAGTGGAAAGGAATAGGACATAATGGAAAAGAATGCAATGGAGTGGAATGGAGTGGAGTGGAGTGGAGTGGAGTGGAAAGGAGTGGAATTGAATGGAGTGGAAAGGAGTGGAATTGGATGGAATGGAATGGAGTGCAGTGCAGTGGAGTGTAGTGGAGTGGAGTGGAATGGAGTGGAATGGAATAGGATGAAATGGAATGAAGCGGAGTGGAGTGGAGTGGAATGGAAAGGAATGGAATGGAATGGATTGGAACAGAGTGTAGTATAGTGGAGGAAAGTGGATTGGAATGGAATGGAAAGGAATGGAATGGAGTCAAGCGGAATGGAATAGAATGGAGTGGAATGTAATGGAATGGAATGGTGAAATGAAATGTGAGCTGAGTTGTGCAACTACATTCCAGCCTGGATGAGAGAGTGAGATCCTGTTGAAAGAAAGGAATGGAATGGAATGGAGTGGAATGGAATGGAATGAAGTGGAGTAGAGTGGAGTGGAGTGGACTGGAATGGCGTGTAAAGGAGTAGAATGTAGTAGGATTTAATGGAATGGAATGGAGTGGACTGGAGTGAGGTCTAGAGGACTGGAGTGGAGTGGAATTGAGTGGAATGCAATGGGATGGAATGGGAAGGAGTGGAGTGGAGTCGAGCAGAATGTAGTGGAATGGAATGGAGTGGAGTGGAGTGGAGTGGAGTGCAGTAGAATGGACTGCAATGGAATGGAATTTAATGGAATGTAATAGAATGGAATGGAGTGGAATGGAATGGAATGGAATGCAATGGAATGGAATGGAGTGGAATGGAATGGAACAGAATGCAACGGAATGGAATGGAGTGGGATGGAATAGAATGGAACGCAATGGAATGGAATGGAATGGAATGCAATGCAATGGAATGGAATGGAATGGTGAAAAGTGATTTGAGCTGAGATTGTGTCACTGCACTCCAGCCTGGTTGACATAGTGAGATCCTATTGAAAGAAAAAATTCGAATGGAATGGAGTAGAATGCAATGGAATGGAATGGAATGGAGTGGAGTGGAGTGGAGTGAAATGGAATGGAATGTAATGGGATGGAAGGGAATGGAACAGAGTGGAGTAGATTGGAATGGCATGGAGTGGAGAGGAATGGAGTGGAATGGAAAGGGATGGAAGAGATTGAAGTGGAGTGGAGTGGAATGGAATGGAGTGTAAAGGAATTGAATGTAATGGAGTTGAGTGGAGTGGAAAGGAGTAGAGTGGAGTGGAACGGAATGTAATTTAATGGAATGGAATGGAATGGAATGGTGAAATGAAATGTGAGGTGAGATTGTGCCACTGCAGTCAAGCCTGGGTGAAAGAGTGAAATCATGTCGAAAGAATGGAATGGAGGGGAATTGATTGGAAAGGAATGGAAGGGAATGGAATGGAGTGGAGTGGAGGGGAGGGAATTGGAGTGGAGTGGAATGGAGTGGAATGGAATGTTATGGAATGGAATGCAGTGTAGCCGTGCAGAGTGGAGTGGATCTGAATGAAGTGGAACGGAATGGAATGGAATGAATGGAATGGAATGCAATGGAATGGAATGAAATGGAATGCATGGATTGGAATGGTGAAATTAAATGTGAGTTGAGATTGTGCCAAAGCACTCCAGACTGGGTGACAGAATGAGATCCTGTTGAAAGACAAAATGGCATGAAATGGATTGGAATGGAACGGAGTGGTTTGGAGTGGAGTGGAGTGGGCAGAATTGGAGTGGAATGAAGTGGAGTGGCAAGGAGTGGAATGGAAAGGAATGGAGTGTAATGTAATAGAGTGGAGTGGGGTGGAATGGACTGGAGAGGAGTGGAGTGGAATGGAGTGGAATGGAATGGGATGGAATGGAATGAGGTGGAGAAGAGTGGAGTGGAATGGAACGGAATGGAATAGAATGGAATGGTGAAATGAAATGTCAGTTGAGATTGTGCCACTGCACTCCAGCCTGGGTGACAGAGTGAGATCCTTTCGAAAGAAAGGAATGGAGTGGAACAGAATGAAATGGAAAGGAATAGAGTTGAGAGGAGTAGAGTGCAGTGGATGGGAGTGGAGTGGAGTTGACTGGAGTGGAGTGGAGTGGAATGTAGTGGAATGGAAAGGAATAGAATTAAATGGAATCGAGTGGAGTGGAGGGGGGTTGAGTATGTTGGAGTGGAATGGAGTGGAATGGAACGGAATGGAAGGGAATGGAATGGAATGGAATGGAATGGAGTGGAGTGGAGTGGATTGGAGTGGAGTGGAGTGGAATTTAGTGGAATGGAATGGAATGGAATGGAATGGTGAAATGAAATTTGAGGTGAGATTGTGCCACTGCATTCCAGCCAGGGTAACAGTGTGAGATCCTGTTGAAAGAAAGAAAGGAATGGAATGAGGTGGAATGGAATGGAAAGGAATGCACTGGAATGGAATGGAATGGAATGGAGTGAAGTGGAGAAGATTGGAGAGGAGTGCAGTGGATTGGAGTGGATGGATTGCAATGGAATGGGATTTAATGGAATGGATTGAAGTGGAGTGGAGTGGAGTGGATGGGAACGGAGTGGAGTGGAGTGGAGTCGAATGGAATGGGACGGAATGGGATGGAGGGGAGTGGAGTGGAATGGACAGAGTGACATTCTGTCAAAAGAAAGGAACGGAATGGAATGGAGTGGAGTAGAATCAAGTGGAATTAAATGGATCCTGTTGGAAGAAAGGAATGGAATGGAATGAAGTGGAATGGAATGGGATGGTGTGGAATGGAATGGAGTGGAGTGGAGTGGAGTGGAACGGAATGGAGTGGAATGAAGTGGAACTGAATGGATTCGAATTGAATGGAATGGTGAAATGAAATGTGAGCTGAGATTGTGCCATTGCACTGCAACCTGGGTGACAGAGAGAGATCCTATCGAAAGAGTGGAATGGAATTGTGTGGAATTTAATGGAATGGAGTGGAGTTCTGTGGAATGAAGTGGAGTTTATTGGAGTGGAGTGGAGTGGAATGGAGTGGAGTGGAATGGAGTGGAATGGAATGGAATGGAGTGGAGTGGAGTGGAATGGAGTGGAATGGAATGGGACAGAATGGAAAGGAATGAAGTGGTGTGAATTGGAGTGGAGTAGAGTGATGTGGAATGGAGTTGAATGGAATGGGATGGAAGGGAATGGAGTGGAGTGGACTGTAGTGGAGTGGAGAGGAATGGAATGTATTGGAGTGCAGTGGAGTAGAGTGAAATGGAATGGAAAGGAATGGAATGGAATGGTTAAATGAAATGTGAGCTGATATTGTGCCACTGCACTCCAGCCTGGGTGACAGAGAGAGATGCTGTCGAAAGAAAGGAGTGAAATGGAAAGGAGTGGAGTGGAATGGATTGAAGAGGAGTGGAATGGAATGGAGATGAGTGGAGTTGATAGAATGGAGTGGAAACGAATGGCATGGAACTGAATGGAACAGAGTGGAGTTGAGTGGAGAAGAGTGGACTGTAGTGAAATGGAATGGAATGAAGTGGAATGCAATGGAATGGTGAAATGAAATGTGATAGGAGATTGTGCCACTGTAATCAAGCCTGTGTGACAGAGTGGGAGCCTGTCGAAAGAAAGGAGTGGAATGGAAAGGAAAGGAGTGGAGTAGAGTGGAGTGGATTGGAGTGGAATATAGTAGAATGCAATGGGATAGAGTGGAATGAAATGGAGTGGATTGGATTGAAGTGAAATGGAGTGGAGTGGAATGGAGTGGAATGGAATGGAATGAAATGGAATGGACTGGAGTGGAATGGAATGGAAAGGAACGGAGTGGAGTGCAGTGTAGTGCAGTGGAGTTCAGTGGAGTGGAGTGGATTGGATTGGAATGGACTGGAATCGAATGGGATTGAGTGTAATGGAATGGAGGGGAGTGCAATGGAGTGGAGTGGAGTGGAGTGGAATTGAAAGGTATGGAATGGAATGGAGTGGAGTAGAGTGGAGTGGAGTACAGTGGAATGGAGTGGAATGCAATGGAGTGGAGTCGAGTGGAGTGGAGTGGACTGGAATGGAATAGAATTGAATGGAGTAGAGTAGAGTGGAGTGGAGTGGAATGGAAAGGAATAAAATGGAATGGGATGGAATGGAATGGGGTCGAGTGGAGTGGAGTGCAGTGGAATGGATTGGAATGGAAAGGAATGTAGTAGAGTGGAGTGGATTGGAGTGGAATTGAGTGGAATGGAATGCAATGGAATGGACAGTAACGGAATGGAATGCAATGGAATGGAATGCAACGAAATGCAATGGAATTGAATGGTGAATTGAAATGTGAGCTGTGATTGTGCCACTGCATTCCAGCCTGGGTAACAGAGTGAGATCCTGTCGAAAGAGATGAATGGAGTAGAATGGAATGGAGTGGAGTGGGGAGGAGTAGAGGGGAGTGGAGTGGAATTTAATGGAGTGGAGTGGAATGGGATGGAGTGGAATGGAATAGAGAGGAGTGCAGTAGAGTGAAGTGGAGTTGAGAGGAGTTTAATGGAAAGGGATGAAAGGGAATGGAGTGTAGCAGAGTGGAGTGGAGTGGAGTCGAATGGAATGGAATGGATTGAAGTAGAATGGAGTGGAGTGGAGTGGAGTTTAGTGGAATGGATGTAACGGAAGGGAAAGGACTGGAATGGAATGATGAAATGAAATCTGACCTGAGATTGTGCCACAGCGCTGCAGCTGGTATGAGAGAGTGAGATCCTGTTGAAAGAATGGAAAGGACTGGCATGGGATGGAGCAGAGTGGAATGGAGTGGAGTCGAGCAGAATGGAGTGGATTGGAATGGGAAGTAATAGAATGGAATGGAATGTAGTGGAATGGAGGTGAATGAAGTGGAGTGGACTGGAATTGGTTGGGATGGAATGGAATGCAGTAGAATGGAGTGGAGTGGAGTGGAGTGGAAAGGAATGGAGTGGAATGGAATGGAATGGAATGGAATGGAATGGAATGGTGAAATGCAATGTGAGCTAAGATTGTGCCACTGCACTTCAGACTGGGTGACAGAGTGAAATCATGTCGAAAGAAAGGAATGGAATGGAAAGAGATGGAATTGAATGGAGTGGAATGGAGAGGAGTGGAAAGGAGTGGAGTGGAATGGAGTGGAATGGAGTGGAGTGGAGTGGAATTTAGTACAGTGGAGTGGAGGGGAAAGGAATGGAATGGATTAGAATGGAATGGAAAAGAGTTGAGTGGAGTGGAAAGTAGTGGAATGGTATGCAATGCAGTGGAGTAGAGGGGAGTAGAGTGGAGTGGAGGGGAATGGAACGGAGTGGAAAGGAATGGGATGGAATGGAATAGAATGTAGTGGAATGGAGTGGAGTTTAGTGGAGTGGAATGGAGTGGAGTAGAGTGGAGTGGAATGGGAAGGAATGAGATGGAATGGAGTGGAGTGGAGTGGAATGGAATGAAAAGGAATGGTGAAATGGAATGTGAGCTGAGGTTGTGCCACTGCATTCCAGCCTGGGTACAGAGTGAGATCCTGTGGAAAGAAGAAATGGAATGGAATGGAGTGGAATGGAATGGAATGGTCTGGAATGGAATGGAGTTCAGGGGAGTGGATTGCAGTGGAGTGGAGTCGTGTGGAGTGGAATTGAGTGGAATGGAATGGGATGGAATGGAATGGAATGGATTTGACGGGAGTGGTATGGAGTGGATTGGAGTGGAAAGGATTGGAATGGAATGGAGTGGAGTGGAGTGAATTGGTGTGTAGAGGAATGGAATGGAAAGGCATGGAAAGGAATGGAAGGGAAAGCAATAGAATGGAATGGAATGGTGAAATGAAAGCGGAAATTGTGGCATTGCACTCCAGCCTGGGTGACGGAGAGAGAACATGTCAGAAGAAAGGAAGGGAATGGAATAGAGTGAAATGGAAGGGAATGGAATAGAGTGAAATGGAATGGAATGGAATGCAATGGAAAGGAATGGAATGGAATGGAATGGAGTGGAGTTGAGAAGAGTGGAGTGGAATGGAATGGAATGGGATGGAAATGAGTGGAATGGAATGGAATGGAGTGGAATGGAATGGAATGGTGAAATGAAATGTGAGCTGAGATTTTGCCACTGCACTCCAGCCTGGGTTATAGAGTGAGATCCAGTCGAAAGAAAGGAATGTAATGGATTGGAGTGGAATGCAATGGAATGGAGTGGAATGGTGTGGAGAGGAGTGGAATGGAATGTAATGGAATGGAGTAGAGTGGAGTGGACTGGAGTGGTGTGGAGTAGAATTCAGTGGAATGGAATGGATAAGAATGGAGAGGAATGGAGTGGAGTGACGTGGAGGGGATTGGAGTGGAGTGGAGTGGAATGGAATGGAATGGTTATATGAAAGGTGAGCTGAGATTGTACCACTGCACTCCAGGCTGTGTGACAGAGTGAGATACTGTCGAAAGAAATGAATAGAATGATGTTGAGTGCAATGGAATGGAATGGAAACGAGTGGAGTTTGATGGACTGGAGAGGAGTGTAGTGGATTGGAGTGGAATGGAGTTGAATAGAATGTCATGGAATGGAATGGAGTGGAATGGACTGGAGTGTAGTTGAGTTGAGTGGAGATGAGTGGAATGGAGTGGAATGGAGTGGAATGGAAAGACATGGAATGGAATGGAGTTGAGTGGAGTGGAGTGGAGAGAAATGAACGGTAATGGAATGGAATGGGATGCATGCAATGGAATGGAATGCAGCAGAGCAGAGTGGAGGGGAGTGGATTGGAGTGCCGTGAAATGGAATGGGAAGGAAGGGGTTGGAATGCAGTGGAGTACAGAGGAGTGGAGTGGCTAGAGTGCAGTGGAGTGGAGTAGAATGGAATGGAATGGAATGGGTTTGAGGGGAGTGTAGTGAAGTGGAGTGGAGTGGAATGGAGTCTGATGGAATGGAATCGAATGGAATAGAATGGAAAGAATGGAATGGAGTGGAGGTGAGTTTAGTGGAGTGGAGTGGAGTGCAGTGGAATGGAGTGTAAGGAATGGAATGGAATGGAATCATTTGGTGTGTAGTGGAATGGACTGGAATGGAATGGAAAGGAATGCTATGGAAGGGAATGGAAGGGAATGGAATGGTGAAATGAAATGGAAGCTGAGATTGTGCCACTGCACTCCAGCCTGGGTGTCAGAGTCAGATCCTGTGGAAAGAAAGGAATGGAATGCAATGGAGTGGAATGGAATGGAAGGAAATGGAATGGAATGGAATGGAGTGGAGTGGAGTGGAATGTAATGTAATGGCATGGAGTGGAATGGAATGGAGTGGAGTGGACTGAAGAAGAGTGGAGTGGAGTGGACTGGAATGGAATGGGAAGGAATGGAGTGGAATGGAATGGTGAAGTGAAATATGAACTGAGATTGTGCCACTGCACTCCAGCCTGTGTGACAGAGTGAGATGCTGTCAAAAGAAAGGAATGGAATGGAATGAAGTGTAACGGAATGGAATGAAGTGTAACGGAGTGGAATGGAATGGAATGGAGTGGAACGGAGTGGAGTGGACTGGAGTGGATTGGAGTAGAGTGGAGTGGAGTGGAGGGATATGGAGTGGAAAGCAATGGGATGGAATGGAATGGAATTGAATGGAATGGAATGCAATGGAGTAGAGAGGAGTGGACTGTACTGAACAGGAGTGGACTTGTGTGGAGTGGAGAGAAATGGAGTGAAATAAAAAGGGATTGAATGGAATGGAGTGGACTGGAGTGGAGTGGAATGGCATGGAGTGGAATGGAATGGGAATGAATGGAATGGAATGGAATGGAAAGCAGTCGAATTTAATGGTGACATGAAATGTCAGCTGAGATTGTGCCACTGCACTCCAGCCTGTGTGACAGAGTGAGATCCTGTCAAAACAAAGGAATGGAATGGAATGGAGTGTAATGGAATGGAATGGAGTGGAAAGGAGAGGAGTGGAGTGGAGTGGAATGGAGTGGAATGCAATGGGATGGAGTGTAATCGGGTTGAGTGGATTACGGTGGAGTGGATTGGAGTGGAGTGTAATGGAGTGTAATGGAATGGAATGGAATGTAGTGGAGTGGAATGGAGTGCAGTGGAGTGGAGTGGAGTGGAATGGAATGGAATGGAATTCAGAAATGAAACGTGAGCTGAGATTGTACTCCTGCACTCCAGCCTGCGTGACAGAGTGAGATCCTGTGAAAAGAAAGGAATGAAATGGAATGGAGTGGTATGGAATTGAATGCAGTGGAATGGAGTTGAGTGGAGTGGAGCGCAGTGGAGTGGAATGGAGGGGAATGAAATAGGATGAAATGGAAAGAAATGGAGTGGAGTGGAGTGGAGTGGGATGCTTTGGAAAGGAATCGAATGGGATGGAGTGTAATGGAGTGGAATGGAGAGGAGTGGAGTGGATTGGAATGGAGTGGAATAGAGTCGAATGCAATAGAATGGAATGTATTGGAGTGAGGTGGAGTGGAGTGGAATGGAATGGAGTGGAATGGAAGGGAATGGAATGGAACAGAATGGAATGGACCAGAATGGAATGGAATGGAATGGTGAAATGAAATGTAAGCTGATACTGTGCTACTGCACTCCAGCCTGGGTGACAGAGTGAGACCCTGTCGAAGGAAAGCAATAGAATGGAATGGAGTGGAAATGAATGGAATGGAGTGGAGTGGAGTGGAGTGGAGTGGAGTAGGGTGGAGTGGAGTGGAGTGGAGTGGAATGGAGAGGAATGGAAAGGGATGGAATAAAATGGAGTGGATTGGAGTGGAATGAAGTGGAGTGGAATGGAGTGGAGTGGAAAGGGATGGAGTGTAATGGAGTTGAGTGGAGTGGATTGGAATGGAGTGGAATGGAAAGGGATGGAGTGTAATGGAGTTCAGTTGAGTGGATTGGAGTGGAGTGGAATGGAGTAGAATGGAATGGAATGGAATGGAACAGTGAAATGAAATGTTAGTTGAGATTGTGCTACTGCACTCCAGCCCAGGTGACAGAGTGAGAGTGGAGTGGAGTGCAGTGGAGTGGAATGGAATGGATTCGAATGGAATATGATTGAATGGAATGGAATGGAGTGTAGAGGAGTGGAGTGGAGTGGAGTGGAGTGGAGTGGATTGGAACAGAGAGGATTGGAGAGAAATGGGATGGGAAAAAATGGAATGAGGTGGAGTGGAGGGTAGAGGAGTGGGGAGGAATTGAGTGGAGTGGAAATGAGAGGAGTGGAGTAGAGAGGAGGGGAATTGAATGGAATTTAATGGCATGGAGTGGAATGGAATGGAGTGGAGTGGAGTGGAGTAAAGTGGAGAGGAAAGGAGTGGAATGTAGTGGAATGTATTGGGATGGGAAGGAATGTAGTGGAGTGGAGTGGAGTTGTTTGAAATGGGATGGAATGGAATGCAACGGAATGAATGGTGAAATAAAATGAACTGAGATTGTGGCACTGCATTACAGCCTGGGTGAGAGAGTGAGATCCTGTCGAAAGAAAGGAATGAAACGTAATGGAGTGGAATGGAATGGAATGGAGTGAAGTGTAGTGGAGTGGAGTAGGGTGGATTGGAGTGGAGTCGAATGGAGTGTATTGGAATGGGATGGAATGGAATGGAGTGGAGTGGAGTGGAATGGAGAGGAATCGAAGGGGATGGAATGGGATGGAATGGAGTGGACTGGAGTGGAAAGGTGTGGAGTGGAGTGAAATGGAATGGAGTGTAAAGAACTGAATGCACTGGAGTGGAATGGAGTGGAATGGAGTGGAATGGAATGGAATGGAATGGAGTGGAGTGGAGGGCAGTGGAGTGGAGTGCAGTGGAATGGAATGGAGTGGAATGGAATGGAATGGAATGGAATGGAATGCAGTGGAATTTAATGGTAAAATGAAATGTCAGCTGAGATTGTGCCACTGCACTCCAGCCTGTGTGACAGAGGGAGATCCTGTCAAAACAAAGGAATGGAATGGAATGGAGTGGAATGGAGTAGAGTGGAGTGGAGTGGACAGGAGTGGATTGGAGTGGAGAGGAATGGAGTGGAGTGGAGTGGAGTGGAATGGAGTGGAATGCAATGGGATGGACTGTAGTCGGGTTGAGTGGATTACAGTGGAGTGGATTGGAGCGGAGTGGAATATAGTGCAATGGAATGGAATGGAATGTAGTGTACTGGAGTGGAGTGGAGTGGAATGGAATGGAATGGAATGGAATGGAATGAAATGGAGAAATGAAATGTGAGCTGAGATTACACAACTGCACTCCAGCCTGCGTGACAGAGTGAGATCCTTTCGAAAGAAAGGAATGGAATGGAATGAAGTGGTATGGAATTGAATGCAATGGAATGGAGTGGAGTGGAGTGGAATGGAGTGGAATGGAGGGGAAAGGAATGCGATGGAATGGAAGGAAATGGAGTGGAGTGGAGTGGAGAGGACTGAAATGGAAAGGAAACGAATGGGATAGAGTGTAATGGAGTGTAATGGAGTGGAATGCAGTGGATTGGAGGGGAGTGGAATGGAGTCGAATGCAATGGAATGGAATATATTGGAGTGAGGTGGAGTGGAATGGAACGGAATGGAATGGAATGGTATGGAATGGAATGGAATGGTGAAATGAAATGTAAGCTGATATTTCTGTCCCTCCAACCTGGGTGACAGAGTGAGACCCTGTTGAAAGAAAGCAATGGAATGGAAAGGAGTGGAATTGAACGGAATGGAATGGAGCAGAGTGGTGTAGAGTAACGTGGAGTGGAGTGTAGTGGAGTGGAGTAGAATGGAGTGGGATGAAAATGTATGGAATATAATGGAGTGGATTGGAGTTGAATGGAGTGGAGTGAAATTGAGTCGAATGTAATAGAATGAAATGGAGTGGAATGGAGTGGAGTGGAATGGAATGGAGTGGAATTGAATGGAATGGAATGGAACGGTGAAATGAAATGTGAGCTGAGATTTTGCTACTGCACTCCAGCCCAGGTGACAGAGAGAGTGGAGTGGAGTGGAGTGGATTGGAATGGTTTAAATGGAATGTGATTGAATGGAATGGAATGGAGTGTAGAGGAGTGGAGTGGAGTGGAACAGAGAGGATTGGAGTGGAATGGGATGGGAAGGAAGGGAATGGGGTGGAGTGGAGGGTAGAGGAGTGGGGTGGAAATGAGTGGAGAGGAGAGGAGAGGAGTGGAGTGGAGAGGAGTGGAATGGAATGGAATTTAACGTCATGGAGTGGAATGGAATGGAGTGGAGTGGAGTGGAAAGGAGTGGATTGGGATGGGAAGGAATGAAGTGGAGTGGAGTAGAGTGGATTGAAATGAGATGGAATAGAATGCAATGGAAAGGAATGATGAAATAAAATGTGAACTGAGGTTGTGGCACAGCAATCCAGCCTGGGCGAGAGAGTGAGAACATGTCGAAAGAAAGGAATGAAATGGAATGGAGTAGAAAGGAATGCAATGGAATGGAGTGGAAAGGAATGGAATAGATTGGAGTCGAGTGGATTGGAGTGGAGTCGAATGGAGAGTAATGGAATGGGATGGAATGGAGTGGAGGGGAGGAGAGTGGAGTGGCGTGGCATTGAGTGAAATGGAGTCGAATGGAAGGGAATGGAGTGGGATTGAGTGGAGTGGAATGGAGTGGAATGGAATGGAATGGAATGGAGTGGAGTGGAATGGAGTCGAATGGAATGGAATGGAATGGAATGGAGTAGAGTGGAGAGGAGTGGAATGGAAAAGAATGGAATGGTGAAATGAAATGTCAGCTGTTAATGTGCCACTGCACTCCAGTCTGGGTGGCAGAGTGAGATCCCATCGTAAGAAAGGAATGGAATGGAATGTAGTGGATTGCAATGGAATGGAATGGAGTGGAGTGGAGTGGAGTGGAATGAAGTGGAATGGAATGGGATTGAATTGAATGGAATGCAGAGGAGTGGAGTGGAGAGGGGAGGAGTGGAGTGGAATTGGATGGGATGGAATGCAACGGAGTGGAGTGGATTAGAGTGAAATTGGGTGGAATGGAGTGGAGTGGAGTGGAGTGGAATGGAATGGTATGGAACGGAACGGAATGGAAGGGAATGGAATGGTGAAATGACATGTGAGCTGAGATTGTGCCTCTGAACTGCAGCGTGTGTGACAGAGTGAGATCCTGTCGAAAGAAGGGAATGGAATGGAATGGAGTGCAATGGAATCGAATGGATGGAATGGAGTGGAATGGAATGGAATGCAGTGGGTTCTAGTGGAGTGGAGTGGAGTTAAATGGAGAGGAATGGAGTGGAATGAAAGGGTAAGGAATGCAATCTAATGGAGTGCAGTGGAGAGGAGTGCAGTGGAGGGGAGTGGAGTGGAGTGGAATGGAATGTAGTCTAATGGATTGGAATGGAATTGGATGGAATGATATGGAATGGAGTTGAGTGGAGTGGAATGGAATGGGATGGAAAGCAATGGAGTGGAATGGAGTGGAATGGAATGGAATGAAATGAAATGTAGTGGATTGGATAGGAGTGGAGTGGAGTGCAGTGGAATGGATGGGAATGGAATTGGATATAATGGAATGGAATGGAATGGAGTGGAGTGGAGTGCAGTGGAATGGAGTGGAATGGAATGAGATGGAATGGGATGAAATGGAGTGGATTGGAGTGGAAAGGAGTAGAATAGAGTGAAAAGGAATGGAGTGGAAAGGAACTGAATGCAGTGCAGTGGAGTGGAGTGGAGTGGAATGGAATGGAGTGGAAAGGAATGGAATGGAATGCAGTGGAATGGAATGGAATGGAATGGTGAAACGAAATGTAAGCTGAGATTCTGGAAGTGAATTACAGCCAGAATGACAGAGTGAGATCCTGTCGAAAGAATGGAATGGATTGGAATGGAGTGTAATGGAATGGAATGGAATGGAATGGAGTAGAGTGGAGGGGAGTGGAATGGAATAAAATGGAATGGAATGGAATGGTGAAATGAAATGTCAGCTCTTAATGTGCCACTGCACTCCAGCCTGGGTGACAGAGTGATATCCAGTTGTAGGAAAGGAATGGAATGGAATTTAGTGGGCTGAAATGGAATGGAATGGAAAGATGAAATGAAATGTCAACTCTTAATGTGCCACTGCACTCCAGCCTGGGTGATAGAGTGATATGCTGTTGTAGGAAAGGAATGGAACGGAATTTGGTGGATTGCAATGAAATGGAATGGAATGGAGTGGAGTGGAGTGGAGGGGAGTGGAATGAAGTGGAATGGAATGGGATTGAATGGAATGGAATGGAGTGGAGTGGTGTGGAGGCTAGAGGAGAGGAGTGGAGTGGAATTAGATAGGATGGAATGCAATGGAGTGAAGTGGATTAGAGTGGATTAGGGTGGAATGTAGTAGAGTGTGTTGGAGTGGAGTGTAGAGGAATGGAAAGGAAAGGAATGGAAAGAAATGGAATGGAATGGAATGGTGAAATGAAATGTGAGCTGAGATACTGCCACAAAACTTTATCCTGCTGGACAGAGTGAGAGCCTGTTGAAAGGAAAGACTGGAATGGAATGGAGTGGAATTGAATGGAATGGAAAGGAATGGACTGGAGAGGAGTAGAGTGTAGTGGAGTGGATTGGAGTGGTATTGAGTGGAGTGAAGTGGAGTGGAATGGACTGGACTGGAATGGGATGCAATGCAATGGAATGGAGTGGAGTGGAGTGGAGTGGATTTGAGTAGAATGGAGTGAAATGGAAAGGGACAGAAAATAATGGAGTGGAGTGGAGTGGATTGGAGTGGAATGGAATGGAACGGAATGGAATGGAGTGCAGTGGAGTGGATTGGAGTGTAATGGAACGGAATGGAATGGAATGGAATGGAGTGGAATGGAATAGAGTGGAGTGGAATGGAATGGAATGGAATAGCATGGAATGGAATGGAGTGGAATGGAATAGATACGAATGGAGTGGAGTGGAATGGAGTGGAATGGAATGGCATGGAGTGGAAGGGAATGGAGTGGAGTGGAGAGGAGTGGAGTGGAGAGGAGCAGAGTCGACTGGAATGGAGTGGAATGGAATGGAAAGGAATGGAGTGGAGTGGAATGGAGTGGAGTGGAGTGGAGAGGAGTGGAGTGGACTGGAATGGAGTGGAATGGAATGGAATGGAAAGGAATGGAGTGGAGTGAAGTGGAGTGGAGTGGAGTGAAATGAATTGGAATGGAATGGAATGGTGAAATGAAATGTTAGCTAAGATTGTGCCACTGCACTCCAGACTGGGTGACAGAGTGACATCCTATCGAAAGAAAGGAATGGAATGGAATGGAGTGGAATGGAATAGAATGGAGTGGAGTGGAGTGGAGTGAAGAGTAGTGGAGTGGGGTGGAATTGAGTGGTATGGGATGGGATGTATTTCAATGGAATGGAGTGGAGTGGAGTGTTTTGCAGTGGAGTAGAGTGGAGTGGAGTGGAACGTTATGGAATGGAAAGGAATGAAATGCAACGTAAAGGTGAAATAAAATGTGAACTGAGATTGTTCCATTGCACTCCAGGCTTGGTGACAGAGTAAGATCCTGTCGAAATAAAGGAAAGGAATAGAAGCAAGGGGAATGGAATGGAATGGAATCGAGTGGAATGGAATGGAGAAATGAAATGTGAGCTGAGGTTGTGCCACTGCACTTTATCCTGGTAGACAGAGTGAGATCCTGTGAAAGGAAGGAGTGGAACGGAATGGAGTGGAATGGAATGGAATGGAAAGGAATGGAATGGAGTGGAGTAGAGTGTAGTGGAGTGGATTGGAGTGGTGTTGAGTGGAGTGGAGTGGAGTGGAATGGACTGGAATGGAATGGAATTGAATGCAATGGAATGGAATGGAGTGTAGTGTAGTGGAGTGGATTTGATAGAATGGAGTGGAAAGGAATGGGACGGAAATTAATGGAGTGGAGTGGAGTAGATTGGAGTGAAGTGGAGTAGATTGGAGTGGAGTGGAATGGACTGGACTGGAATGGGATGCAATGGAATAGAATGGAATGGAATGGAGTGGAGTGGAGTGGAGTGGAATGCAATGGAATGGAATGGAATGCAATGGAATACAATGGAATGGAATGGAATGGAATGCAACGGAATGGAATGGTGAAATGAAATGTGAGCTGAGATTCTGCCATGGCACTCCAGCCTGGGTGACAGCGTGAGATCCTGTGGAAAGAAAGGAATGGAATGGAATGGAGTGAAACGCAATGGAATGGAGTGAAACGGAATGGAATAGAATGGGTTGGAGTGGAGTGGAGTGGAGTGGAATGGAGTAGAGTGGAATGGAGTAGAATGGAATGGGATGGAATGGAATGGAATGGAGTGGAGTGGAGTGGAATGTAGTGGAGGGGAGTGGAATGAAGTGGAATGGAATGGGGTGGAGTGGGATTGAGTGGAGTGGAGTTTACTGGAGTAGAGTGGACTGGAGTGGAGTGGAATGGAATGGAATTGAATGGAATGTAGTGGAGTGGAGTGGACTGGAGTGACTGGAGTGGAGTGGAATGGAATGGGAAGGAAGTGAATGGAATGGAATAGAGTGTAAACGAGTGGAGTGCATTATAGTGGAGTTGAGTGGAGTGGAGTTGGATGGAGTGGAATGGAATGGAGAGGAATGGGATGGAGTGGAGTGGAGAGGAATGAGATGGAGTGGAGTGGAGAGGAGTGGAGTAGAGTGGGATGGAATGGAATGGAGTGGAGTGGATGGAGTGGAGTGGAGGGGAGTTGAATGGAATGCAGTGGAATGGAATGGAATGGACTGGAGTGGATTGGAATGGAATGGAATGAAATGGAATGCCATGGAATGGAATGGAATGGAATGGTAAAATGAAATGTGAGCTGTTATTGTGCCACTGTACTGCAGCCTGGGTAACAGAGTGAGATCCTGTCAAAGGCAAGAAATGGAATATAACGGAGGGGAAAGTAATGGAATAGAATGGAATGGAGTGGAGTGGAGTGGAGAAGAGTGGAGTGGAATGTAGTAGAATTGAATGGCATGTAGTGGAGTGGAATGGAGTGTAGGAGTAGAGTGGAGTGGAATGAAACAGAATGGAATGTAATAGAATGGAATAAAAAGGAATGGAATGGAATGGTGAAATGAAATGCGAGTTAGGTTGTGCCATGGCACTCCAGCCTGGGTGACATCGTGATATCCTGTGGAAAGAAAGGAATAGAATGGAATGCAGTCTAATGGAAAGGAATGTGCAGTTGAGTGGAGTTGAATGGAGTTGAATGGAATGTTATTGAATATAAAGGACTGGAGTGTACTGGAGTGGAGTGGAGTGGAGGGGAGTGGAGTGGAATAGGATGGGATAAAATGGAATGTGGTGGAGTGGCGTGGAGAGGAATGGGGTGGAATGGAGTGGAGTGGAGTGGAGTAGAGTGGAGTGGAAAGGAATGGAATGGAATGGCATGGAGTGGAATGGAATGGAGTGGAGTGGAGTGGAGTGGATTGGAGAGGAATTGAGTAGAATGCAGTGTAATGGAATGGGATGGAAAAGAATGTACTGGAGTGGAGTGGAGTTGAATAGAATGGAATGGAATGGTGAAATGGAATGTGAGCTGATTGAACCACTGTACTCCAGCCTGGGTACAGAGTGAAATCCTGTCGAAAGAAAGAAATGGAATGGAATGGCGTGGAGTGGAATGGAATGGAATTGAGTGGAGTGGATTGGGATAGAGCGGAAAGGAATGCAGTGGAATCGGATGGAGTGCAGTGGAGTGGAATGGAGTAGAATGGAGTGGAATGGAGTAGAATGAGGTGGAATGTAATGGAATAGAATGGAATGAAGTGGAATGGAGTGTAGTGGAATGGAGTGGCGTGTAGTAGAGGGGGTGTAATGGAGTGGAATGGAGTGGAAAGGAATGGAATTAAATGGAATGCCATGAAATAGAATAGAATGGAATGGAATGGAATAAAATTGAATGCAACGGAATTTTCATATAAAATGTGAGCTGATATGGTGCCACTGCACTCCTTCCTGGTTGAGAGAGTGAGATTCTGTCGAAAGGAAGGAATGGAGTGGAATGGAGTGGGACGTCATGGAATGGAATGGAATGGAGTGCAGTAGGGTGGAGTGGAATGGAGTTGAATGGAATGGCATAGAATGGGATGGAAAGGAATGGGGTGGAGTGGAGTGGACTTGAGTGGAGAGGAGTTGAATGGAGTGAAATGGAATAGGATGGAATGGAGTGGAGTGCAGTAGAGTGGAATGAAATGGAAAGGAATTGAATGAAGTGCAGTGGAGTGCAGTGGAGTGGAGTGGAGTGGAATGGAATGGAGTGGAGTGCAGTTGAATGGAGTGGAATGGAATGGAATGGAATGGAATGGAGTGGAATGCAATGGAATGGAATGGAATGGAGTGGAATGCAATGGCATGGAATGGTGGAATGAAATGTGAGCAGATATTGTGCCACTGCATTGCAGCTTGGATGAAAGCATGAGATCCTGTCGAAAGAAAGGAATGGAATGGAATGGTGTGGAATGGAATGGAATGGAGTGGAAAGGAGTGGAGAGGAGTGGAGAGAAGTGGAGTGGAGTGGAATGGAGTTTAATGGAATGGGATGGAATGGAACGGAGTGAAGTGGAGTGGAATGGAGTAGAATGGAATGGAATGGATGGGGATCCAGTGGAGTGGAATGGAGTGGAATGGAATGGAATGGAAGGGGATCTAGTGGAGTGTAGTGGAGTAGAGTGGAGTGGAATGGAGTGGAATGGAATGGCATGGAATGGAGTGGAGTGGAGTGGAGTGGAGTGGAATGGAATGGGATGTAATGGGATCAAGTGGAGTGTAGCTGAGTGGAGTGGAATGGCGTTGAATTGAATGTTATTGAATGGAATGGAATGGAGTGGAGATGAGAGGAGGGGAGTGGGACAGGATGGAAGGGAATGTGGTGGAGTGGAGTGGAAAAGAGTGGGGTGGAATGTAGTGGAGGGGAGTGGAGTGGAGTAGAGTGGAGTGGAAGGGATTGGAATGGAATGGCATGGAGTGAAATGGAATGGCATGGAGTGGAATGGAATGGAGCAGAGTGGAGTGGAGTGGAGGGGAGTCGAGTGGAATGGTGGAACAGAATTGGATGGAATGGAATGGAGTGGAGTGGAGTGGAGTTGAATGGAGAGAAATGGAATTTAATGGAATGGAGAGGAATGGAGTGGAACGGAATGGAATTAAATGGACCGCAATGGAATGGAATTCTGAAATGAAATGTGAGTTGAGATTTTGCCATTGCACTTCAGCCTGGGTGACAGAGTGGGATCCTTTCGAAAGAGAGGAATGGAATGGAATGGAGTGGAATGGAGTGAAATGGAATGGATGGAATGGAATGGAATGGAATGCAGTGGAGAGGAGTGGATTGGTGTGGAGTGCAGTGGAATGGAGTTGAATTGAGTGTGATTCAATGGAGTAGAGTGAAGTGTAGAGGAGTGGTGTGGAATGGGATGGGATGGAATGGAATGGGGTGGACTGAAATGGAGAGGAGTGGGGTGGAATGGAGTAGAGTGGAGTGGAATGGACTGGAATGTAATGGGATGGAATGGAATGGAATGAAATGGAATTGAATGGAATGGAATGGAATGGTGAAATGAAATGCGAGCTGAGATTGTGCCACTGAACTCCAGCCTGGGTACAGAGTGACATCCTCTCTAAAAAATAAATGGAATTGAATGGAGTGGAATCGCATGGAATGGAATGGAATGGAGTGGAGTGGAATGGAGTGGAGTGGAGTGGAGTGAAGTGGAGTGGAGTGGATTGGAATCGAAAGGAATGGGGTGGAATTGATGGAGTGGAGTGGAGTGGATTGGAGAAGAATGAAGTGGAATGGAATAGAATAGAATGGAATTGAGTGGAATGGAGTGGAGTGCAGTGGAATGGAGTGGAAAGGATGGGAGCAGAATGGAGTGGAGTGGAGTGGAGTAGAATGGAATGGAATGGAAGGTAATGGAATGGAATGGATTGGAAAGGAATGTTGAAATGAAATGTGAGCAGAGATTGTGCCACTGCACTCCAGCCTCGGTGACAGAGTGAGACTCTCTCGAGAGGAATGGAAAGGAATGGAGAGGAATGGAATTGAATGCAAAGGAATGGAGTGGATTGGAGTGGAGTGGAGTGGACTGGATTGGAGTGGAGTGGAGTGGCATGGAGGGGAATGGAAGAATGGAATGGGATGCAATGTAATGGAATGGTGTTGAGTGCAGTGGGATGTGGTGGAGTGGACTGCAGTGGAATGGATTGGGCTCGAATGGTATGGAGTGGAGTGGAGTGGAATGGTGCTGAACTGAATGGAATAGATTGGAGTTGAGTGGAGTGCAGTGGAGTGGAGTGGAATGGAGTGGAAAGGAATGGTATGGAGTGTAATGGAGTGGAGTGGAGTTGAGTGGAGTGGAGTGCATTGGACTGAGGTCGAATGGAGTGCAATGGAATGGAATGGAATGGAGTGGAGTGGAGTGGACAGTAGTGGAATGGAAAGGAGTGGAATGGAATGGAATTGAATGGTGAAATGAAATGCGAGCTGAGATTGTGCTACTGCACTCCAGCCTGTGTGACAGAGGGAGATCCTGTCGAAAGAAAGGAATGGATTGGAATGGAGTGGAATGGAATGGAATGCAATGGAATGGAGTGGAGTGGAGTGTGGTGGAGAGGAGTGGATTGGAGTGGAGTGGAGTGGATTGGAGTGGAATGCAGTGGAGTGGAATGCAGTGGAATGGAATGGTATGGAATGGAATCAAATGGAGTGGAGTGGAGTTGAGTGGAGTGGAGTACAATGGAGTGGAATGGAATGGAATGGAGTGTAATGGTGTGGAGTGGTGTGGAGTAGATTGGAGTGGAGTGGATAGGAGTGCAGTGGAATGGAAAGCAATGGAAGGGAATGGAATGCAGTGAAGTGGAGTGGAGTGGAGTGCACTGGAGTGGAGCGGAATGTAGTGGAATAGAATGGAATGGAATGGAATGGAGTGGAGTGGAGTGGAGTGGAGTGGAATGGAATGGAATGGTGAAATGAAATGTGAGCTGAGATTGTGCTACTGCACTTCAGCCTGGGTGACAGAGTGAGATCCTGTCGAAAGAAAGGCATGGAAAACAATGGAGTGGAATGGACTCAAATAGAGTGGAGTGGAGTGGAGTGGAGAGGTTACTGCGTGGAGTGGAGTGGAGTGGAATGGTGTGGAATGGAATGGGATGGATTGTAATGGAGTGGAGTGGAGTGCAGTGGAGTGGAGGGGAATGTAATTGAATGGAGTGGAGTGGAGTGGAGTGGAATGGAATGGAATGGAATATAATGGAACGCAATGGAATGGAATGAAATGGAATGGAATGCAATGGAATGGAATGGTGAAATGAAATGTGAGCTGTGATTTTGCCACTGCACTCCAGCCTGGAAGACAAAGTGAGATCCTGTGGAAAGAAAGGATTTGAATGGAATAGAGTGGAATGGAACGGAAAGGAATGGAATCGAATGGAATGCAGTGGAGTGTAGTGGAGTGGAATGGAATGGAATGGAGTGGAATGGAATGGTGTGGAGGGCAGTGGAATTGAATGGAATAGATTGGAATGAAATTCAATGGTGAAATGAAATGTGAGCTGAGATTGTGTCACTGCCCTCCAGTCTGTTGACAGAGTGAGAAACTGTCAAAAGAAAGGAATGAAATGGAATTGAGTGGAGTCGAATGGAATGGAGTGGAATGCAGTGGAGTTGAGTGGAGTGGAGTTGAATTGAGACCGATGGAATGTGATGGAATGTAATGAAATGGAGTGGAGAGGAGTGGAGTGGAATGGAGCTGAATGGAATGGAATGGAATGGAGTTGAGTGCAGTTGAGTGGAGTGGAGTGGAGTTTTATGAAATGGAATGGAACAGAATGCAATGTAGTGGAATGGTGAAATGAAAGGTGAGCTGAGATTGTGCCACTGCCCTGCAGCCTTGGTGACAGTGAGATCCTGTTGAATGAAAGGAATGGAATGGAATGGTGTGGAATGGAGTGGAATGGAATGGAATGGAATTCAATGAAGTGGAGTGGAGTGGGATGGAGTGGAGTGGAGTGGAATGGAGTGGAATGGATTGGAATGGAATGGGATGGAATGTAATGAAATGGATTGGAGTGGAGTGGAGTGGAATGGAGTGGAATGGAGTGGAATGGAGTGGAATGGAATGGGATGGAATGGAGTGGAGTGGAGTGGAGTGCAATGGAATGGGATGGAATGGAATGGAATGGAATGTTGAAATGAAATGTGAGCTGAGATTGTGGGACTGCAAACCAGCCTGGATGACAGATTGAGATCCTGTCGAAAGAAAGTAATGGAATGGAATGGAGTCGAATGCAATGGAATTTAATGGAGTGGAGTGGAGTGGAGTGGAATGTCATGGGATGGAATGGAAAGTAATAGAGTGTGGTGGAGTGGAGTGGAGTGGAATGAAATGGAATGGAATGGGATGGAGTTTAATTGAGTGGGTTTTAGTGGAGTGGAGTGGAATGGAGTGGAGTGGAATGGAATGGAATGGAATGGAATGAAATCGAATGGTGAAATTAAATGTGAGCTGAGATTGTGCTACTGCACTCCAGCCTGGATGACTGAGAGAGATCCTGTCGAAAGAAAGTAATGGAATAGAATGGAGTGGAAGGGCATGGAATGGAATGGAATGGAATGGAAGGGAATGGATTGAAATGGAGTGGAGTTGACTGGAATGGAGTGGAATGGAATGGGATGGAATGAAATGTAATCGAGTCGAGTGGAGTGGAGTGGAGTGGAGTGGAGTGGAGTGGACTTGCATGAAGTGGAATGGAATGGAATGGAATGGAAAGAAATGGAATGGAATGCAATGGAATGGTATGTAACGCAATAGAGTGGAATGGTGAAATGAAAGGTGAGCTGAGATTGTGCCACTGCACAGCAGCCTGGGTGACTGAGTGAGAACCTGTCAAAAGAAAGGAATGGAATGGAATGGAGTGGAATGGAATAGAGTGGAGTGGAGTGGAGTAGAGTGGAGTGGAGGGGAATGGAATGGAATAGAATGGGAAGGAGTGGAATGGAATGGAGTGGAGTGGATTGGAGTGGAGTGGACTGGAGTGGACTGGAGTGGACTGGAGTGGAATAGAGTGTAATGGAATGGGATGGAATGGAATTGAGTGGAGTGGTGTGGAGTGGAGTGGAATAGAGTGGAATGGAATGGAATGGAGTGGAGTGGAGTGCAGTGGAGTGCAGTGGAGTGGAGTGGAGTGCAGTGGAGTGGAGTGGAGTGGAATAGAGTGGAGTTTAGTGGAATGGAATGGAAAGGAATGGAATGGAATGGAATGGAATGGAATGGTGAAATTTACAGTGACTGCACTCCAGCCTAGGTGACAAAGTGAGATCCTGTCGAAAGAAAGAAATTGAATGGAATGGAGTGGAATGGAATGGAGTGTAGTAGAGTTTTTCATGCGTGTCAGTGTGAAGAGAACACCAAACAGGATTTGTGTGAGCCACATGGCTGTTTATTTCACCTGGGTGCAGGTTTGTTGAGTCCAGAAAGAGAGTCAGCGAAGGGAGATAGGGGTTGGGCCGTTTTATAGGATTTGGGAAGGTAATGGAAAATTACAGTCAAAGTAAGTTGTTGTCTGGTGGGCAGGGGTAGGTGTCACATGGTGCTCAGTGGGGGAGCTTCTGAGCCAGGAGAAGGAAATTCACAGGGTTAATCACTCAGTTAAGGTGGGGCAGGAACAAATCACAATGGTTGAATGTCATCAGTTAAGGCGGGGCAGAGCCTTTTCACTTCTTTTGTGATTCTTTAGTTTCTTAAGGCCATCTGGGTGTATACGTGCAAGTCACAGGGGATGCGATGGCTTGGCTTTGTCTCAGAGGCCTGACATTCCTGCCTTATTATATTACTAAGAAAAATAAAACAAAACAGTGTTGAAGTGTTGGGGTGGCAAAAATTTTTGGGGGTGGAATGGAGAGAGAATGGGCGATGTTTCTCAGGGCTACTTCAAGTGTGATTAGGGGCGGCATGGGAACCTAAAGTGGGAGAGATTAAGCTGAAGGAAGATTTTTTGGTAAGGGGTGATATTGTGGGGTTGTTAGAAGAAACAGTTGTTGTGTAGAATTATTGGTGATGGCCTGTATACGGTTTTGTATGAATTGAAAAACTAAATGGACTAAGAGAAGGAGAAAAACAGATATAAAAGGTCTAAGAATTGGGAGTACCTGGGACATCTGATTAGAGACTGCCTAAGGAGATTCAGCATAGTCCTGCCAGCAAAGATTATTTATTTACTTCAAGAGTTAAGAGTGACAGTTTGGAGATAGCACAAGGAGATATCAGCTGTGATGGCTTGTGGAAACAGTGCAAACCGGCAGTGTAGACAAGGGTAGGGCAGGTACGAGTAGTTGAGAATGGAGAATAGAAGTATGACTAGACCGAAAATAATAGGGATGTCAAGATTTTTGGGGTCACAGTCTATGTTGGTCCGGTGTCTGGAATGAGACTGGGGCCTAATAAAAAGGAGCTCAAATGGGCTGTACCTTCTAGCAGTCCGAGGACAGGCCTGAATTCTGAGAAGCAAAAGTGGTAAAAGTATTGTCCAGTCCTTTTTAAGTTGGTGGCTGAGCTTGGTGAGGTGAGTTTTTAAAAGACCTTTAGTCCTTTCTACTTTTCTTGAAGATGGAGGACCGTAAGTGATATAAAGGTCTCACTGAATACTAAGAGCTGAAAAACTGCTTGGCTGATTTGACTAATAAAGGCTGGTCTGTTATCAGACTGTATACAGGTGGGAAGGCTAAACTGAGGAATTATGTCTGACAGAAGGGAAGAAATGACTGTGGTGGCCTTCCCAGACCCTGTAGGAAAGGCCTTTACTTATTCAGTGAAAGTGTCTATTTAGACTAAGAGGTATTTTAGTTTCCTGACTCGGGGCATGTTGAGTAAAGCTAATTTGCCAGTCCTGGGTGGGGGCAAATCCTCGAGCTTGATGTGTAGGGAAGGGAGGGGGCCTGAATAATCCCTGAGGAGTAGTAGAATAGCAGATTGAACACTCAGAAGTTATTTCCTTGAGGATAGATTTCCACAATGGAAAGGAAATGAGAGGTTCTGAGAGGTGGGCTAGTGGCTTGTACTATAGCATAGCCTGCCTTTGCTGGTGTGTGGCGATTAGGCCTTGTGGAACTGCCATCAACAAATCAAGCGTGATCAGGGTGAGGAAAAGGAAAGAAGGAAATATGGGGAAATGGGGTGAATATCAGGTGGATCAGAGAGATATAGTCATGGGGGTCAGGTGTGGTTTCAGGAATAATGTGGGAGGCCAGATTGAAGTCCGGGCCAGGCACAATGGTAATTGTGGGACTTAACAAAGAGTGAGTACAGCTGAAGGAGCCGGGAAGCAGAAAGTATATATGTCAGGTATGAGGAAGAAAATAGATTTTGGAAGTTATGAGAAATGTAGAGAGTGAGTTGAGCATAGTTTGTGATTTTTAGGGCCTCTAACAGTATTAAAGCAGCGGCAGCCACTGCACACAGACATGAGGGCTAGGCTAAAACAGTAAGGTCAAGTTGTTTGGACAGAAAAGCTACACGGTATAGTCCTGGCTCTTGTGTAAGAATTGTGACCTCACTAACCTTGCCTAGGAAGGAAAGGAGTTGTTCTTTTGTAAGGGATTGAGGTTTGGGAGATTAATTGGACATGATCAGCAGGGAGAGCATGTTTGTTTTAGTGAGAATTATGCTGAGATAGGTAACAGATGAGGATGAAATTTGGGCTTGACTGAAGTAATGGGAGCTGTCTGTGAAGCCTAGCGGCAGTACAGCCCAGGTAATTTGCTGAGCCTGATGGGTGTCAGGGTCAGTCTAAGTGAAGGCAAAGAGAGGCTGGGATGAAGGGTGCAAAGGAATAGTAAAGAAAGCATGTTTGAGATCCAGAACAGAATAATGGGTAGTAGTGGGAGGTATTGAGGATAGGAGAGTATATGGGTTTGGCACCATGGGGTGGATAGGCAAAACAATTTGGTTGATAAGGCGCAGATTCTGAACTGACTTGTGAGCCTTCTCTGGTTTTAGGACAGGTAAAATAGGAGAATGGTAAGGAGAGTTTATAGGTTTTAGAAAACCTATAAAGTGATAACAGGCTTTAATCCTTTTAAAGCATGCTGTGGGATGGGATATTGGCATTGACCAGGGTAAGGGTGATTAGGTTTTAATGGGATGGTAATGGGCATGTGATCAGTTGCCAGGGAAGGAGTAGAGATGTCCCATACTTGTGGGTTAAGGTGGGGGTATATGAGAGGAAGACGTGAAGGTGGCTTTGGGTTGGAGAGAAGGGCGGCAATGAGATGTGGCTGTAGTCCAGGAATAGTCAGGGAAGCAGATAATTTGGTTAAAATATCTCAGCCTAATAAGGGAACTGGGCAGGTGGGGATAACTAAAAAAGAGTGCATAAAAGAGTGTTGTCCAAGTTGGCACCAGAGTTGGGGAATTTTAAGAGGTCTAGAAGCCTGGCTGTCAATACCCACAACAGTTATGGAGGCAAGGGAAACGGGCCTTGAAAAGAAGGTAATGTGGAGTGGGTAGCCTCCTTATTGATTAAGAAGGGGACGGACTTACCCTCCACTGTGAGAGTTACCTGAAGCTCGGCATCCGTGATGGTCTAGGGGGCTTCCGAGGTGATCAGGCAGCATCAGTCTTCAGCCATTAAGCTGAGAAGATCTGGAAAGGAGTCAGAGAGCCTTGGGTCAGAGTTCCAGGGGCTCTGGAAGTGGCTACCAGGTGCGTTGAACAGTCCGATTTTTAATGGTGTCCCGCACAGATGGGACACGGCTTAGGAGGAATCACGGGCTGAGGGTATTCCTTGGCTTGGTGGCCAGATTTTTGGCACTTGTAGCAAGCTCCTTGGGGAGGAGGTTCTGGAGGAACGCCTGGCTGCAACAGTTCAGGCGTTTGGAAGTTCTTGTGTGCTGGAGATGTGGCTGGGATTTGTCTCACAGTGGAGGCAAGGAATTGCAACTTTTTTCTGTTATTGTACACCTTGAAGGTGAGGTTAATTATTCCTGTTGTGGGGTTTGAGGGCCAGATTCTAATTTTTGGAGTTTTATTTAATGTCGGGAGCAGATTGGGTAATAAAATTTATATTGAGAATAAGACGGCCTTTTGACCTTTTAGGGTCTAGGGCTGTAAAGCTTCTCAGGGTTGCTGCCAAACGAGCCATGAACTGGGCTGAATTTTTATATTTGATGAAAAAGAGCCTAAACGCTATCTGATTTGGGATAAAGAAAAAGGAGCATTAACCTTGACTATGCCTTTAGCTCTAGCCACCTTTTCAAGAGTAAATTGCTGGGCAGGTGGAGGAGGGCTAGTCACAGAACGAAATTGTAAGCCAGACCAGGTGTAAGGAGGGGAGGCGATAAAAAGATTACAGGGTTTAGGAGCAGAGGCTGAGGAAGAATTGGGACCTAGCTTGGCCTGGCATGGAGGGGAGAGGTCAGATGGGTCTGCAGAAAAGGAAGATTAGAAAGACTCTGCGATGCTTGGGGTTGGGACTGAGGAGACAGGCGAGAAAGAAAGAAGGAAGATTTGGGAAGAGTTTCACTGGACACAGAGACTAGGAAGGGACTGATGTGTAAAAGAATGCCTGGGCGTCAGGCACCTCAGACCATTTGCCCATTTTATGACAAGAATTATTTAGATCTTGTAGCATGGAAAAATTGAAAGTGCTGCTTTCCGGCTATTTGGAACTACTGTCGAGTTTGTATTGGGGTCAAGCGGCATTGCAGAAGAAAATAAGGCATTTAGGTTTTAGGTCAGGTGTGAGTTGAAGAGGTTTTAAGTTTTGGAGAACACAGGCTAAGGGAGAAGAAGGGGGAATGTAAGGTGGAAGCTTGCCCATAGTGAAGGAGGCAAGCCTAGAGAAAAGAGTAGGGACATGGAGAAGGGGTGGGGGGATCTTGCCCTCCAGAAAAGCAGAGAAGGGGTTGGAGCACGGAAATAAGGGATTGGGTCACAGGATAAGAGGTTGGGGTGCGGAAATAAGCGATTGGGGGGTTCTTGCTCCCTAGGAAAGCAGGACTTGTCGCTAAGGGTGAAGGAGAAGGGGTTGAGGGGTACTTGAACCTGCCCAGGAAAGCGGGACTTGCCGCTAAGGGTGAAGGAGAAGGGGTTGAGCAGTACTTGCCCCTCCCCCAGGAAAGCAGGACTTGCCACTAAGGGTGAAGGAGAAGGGATGGAGGGGTACTTGCCCCTGCCCCAGGAAAGAGGGACTTGCCACCAAGGGTGAAGGAGAAGGGGTTGAGGGGTAATTGCCCTTTCCCCAGAAAAGTGGGACTTGCCACTAAGGGTGAAGGAGAAGGGGTTGAGGGGTACTTGCCCCTGCCCCAGGAAAGCGTGACTTGCCGCTAAGGGTGAAGAAGAAGGGGTTGAGGAGCACTTGCCCCTCCCCCAGAAAAGCATGACTTGCCACTAAGGTTGAAGAAGAAGGGGTTGAGGGGCACTTGCCCCTGCCCCAGGAAAGGCAGAGAAGGGATAGAGACAAGGAGAGAAGGGGTTGGGGTACTTGGCCCTTCCCCAGAAAAGGGGACTTGCCACTAAGGGTGAAGCAAGTCCCTTAGGACTTAGGATGCCACCAAGGCAGGCATCCCTACGTGGTCTGACACCCTTGAAACGTGGATGTATAATCAGAGAGGCGTCCCTGCAATGATTAAACACCAAGAGAAGGCTGCCTTCCTAGTCCGTGACAAACGCCAGAGTTATGGGTCCATGGATAAAACATGTCTCCTTTGTCTCTAGCAGAAAATGAAAGGAATTAAAATTAAGAGAAGGGAGAGATTGAAGTGTGGCGCCGAGATTGAAAGGAGAAAGTGGTTGAGGGTTAGTGAGGGAGGCTGGGGAAGAGAGTAAAAAGAGGCCACTTAACGGATTTGAAATTGGTGAGATATATCCTGGGCTGGTTGGTCTGAGGTCCTGAGGTCGTAGGTGGATCTTTCTCACGGAGCAAAGAGCAGGAGGACGGGGGATTGATCTCCCAAGGGAGGTCCCCCGATCTGAGTCATGGCACCAAATTTCATGTGCGTCTGTGTGAAGAGACCACCAAACAGGCTTTGTGTGAGCAACATGGCTGTTTATTTCACCTGGGTGGTGGTGAGCTGAGTCTGAAAAGAAAGTCAGCAAAGGGAGATAGGGGTGGGGCCGTTTTATAGGATTCAGGAAGGTAATGGAAAATTAGTCAAAGGGGGTTGTTCTCTGGTGGGTAGTGGCGGAGGTAACAAGGTGCTCAGTGGGGGAGCTTCTGAGCAAGGAGAAGAAAATTCACAGGATTAATTACTCAGTTATGGTGGGGCAAGAACAAATCACAATAGTGGAATGTCATCAGTTAAGGTGGAGCAGGACCTTTTCACTTATTTTCTAATTCTTCAGTTACTTCAGGTCATCTGGGTGTATACGTGCAAGTCACAGGAGAAGCAAAGGCTTGGCTTGGGCTCAGAGGCCTGACAGAGTGGAGTGGAGTGGAGTGGAGTGGAATGGAGTTGAATGGAATGGGAAGAGTGGAATGGAAAGGAGTGGAGTGGAGTGGAATGGAATGGGATTGATGGAGTGGAGTGGAGTGGAATGCAGTGGAATGCAATGAAATGGAGTGGAGGGGAGTGGCATGCAATGAAATGGAGTGGAGGGGAGTGGAATGGAATGGAATGAAAGGGAATGGAATGGTGAAATGAAATATGAGCTGAGATTGCGCCACTGCACTCCAGCCTGGGTGACAGAGTGAAATCCTGTCAAAAAAAAGGAATGGGATGGAAGGGAATGGAATGGAATGGAGTGGAATGGCAAGGAGAGGAGTGGAACGGAGTGGAGTGGACTGGAGTGGAATGGAGAGGAATGGGGTGGAATATAATGGGATAGAATGGAATGGAGTGGAGTGGAGTGGAATAGAGGGGAATGGAATGGAGTGGAATGGAATGGAATGGAGTGTAATGGAGTGGCGTGGAGTGGAGAGCAATGGAATGGAATGGTGAAATGAATTGAGAGCAGAGATTGTGCCACTACACTCCAGCCTGGGTGACAGAGTGAGATCCTGTCGAAAAAAAGGAATGGAATGGAAGGGAATGGAATGGAATGGGATGGAATGGCAAGGAGAGGAGTGGAATGGAATGGAGTGGACTGGAGTGGAATGGAGTGGAATGGGGTGAATATAATGGGACAGAATGGAATGGAGTGGAGTGGAGTGGTGTGGAGTGGAGGGGAGTCGAATGCAGTGGAATAGAATGGGATAGAATGGAATGGAGTGGAGTGGAGTGGAATAGAAGGGGATGGAATGGAGTGGAATGGAATGGAATGGAATGGAATAGAGTGGAATGGAGTGGCGTGGAGCAGAGAGCAATGGAATGGAATGGAATGGAATAGAATGCAATGGAATGGTGAAATGAAATGTGACCTGAAATTGTTGCATTGCACTTCAGCTTGTGTGACAGAGTGAGATCCTGTCGAAAAAGGAATGGAAAGGAATGGAGTGGAGGGAATAGAAAGGAATGGAATGGAATGGAATGGAGTGGAGTGGAGTGGACTGGAGTGCAGTGGGGTGGAAGGGAGTGGAACGGAATGGGATAGAATGGAATGGAAAGGAGTGTAGTGGAGTGGAGTCCAGTGAAGTGGAATGGAGAGGAATGGAATGGGATTGAATGCTGTGGAGTGGAATGGAGTGGAGTCGAGTGGAGTGGAATGGATTGGAATGTAGTGGAGTGGAGTGCAGTTGAGTGGAGTGGAGTGGAGTGGAGTCGAATGGAATGGAATGGAATAGAATGGAATGGAATGGAATGGTGAAATGAAATATGGGCTGAGATTGTGCCACTGAACTCCATACTGTGTGACAGAGTGAGATACTGTTGAAAGAAAGGGATAGAAGGGAAAGGAGTCGAATGGATTGGAATAGAATGGAATGGAGTAGACTGGAGTAGAGTGGAGTGGAATGGAGTGGAATGAAATGGGATGGAATGCAATGTAATGGAGTGGAGTGGAGTTGAGTGGAGTGGAATGGAGTGGAATGGAATGGGATGGAATAGAATGGAGTGGAGGGGAATGTGGTGGAATGGAATAGAATGGAATAGAATGCAGTGGAGTGGAGTGGAGTGGATTGGAGTGGAGTGGAATGGAAAGTAATGGATTAGAAAGGAATGGAATGGAATGGTGAAATGAAATGTGAGGTGAGATTATGCTGCTGCACGCCAGCATGGGTGACAGAGTGACATCCTGTAGAAAGAAACGAATGGAATGGAATGGAGCAGAAAGGAATGGAGAGGAGTGGAGTGGAGTGAAGTGGAGTGGAATGGAGTGGAATGGGATGGGATGGATTGGAATGGAATGGAGTGGAGTGGAGTGGACTGGAGTGGAGTGGAGAGGAGCAGAGTGGAAAGAGTGGAATGCAATGGGATGAAATGGGATGGAGTGGATTGTATTGGAGTGGAGTGGAGTGGAATGAAGTGGAATGCAATGGAATGGAGTGGAATGGAATGGAGTTGAGTGGAGTGTAATGTAGTGGAGTGGAGTGGAGAGGAATGTTATGGATTGGTATGGAATGCAATGGAATGCAATAGAATGGTGAAATGAAACGTGAGCTGAGATTGTTCCACTGCTCTCCACCCTGGGTGACTGAGTGATATTCTACTGAAAGAAAGGAATGGAATGGAATGAAGTGGAATGGAATGGAATGGAGTACAGTGGAGTGGAGTGGAATGGAGTGGAGTGCAATGTAGTGGAATGCAATGGAACGGAATAGAATGGAGTGGAGTAGAGAGGATTGGAATGGAACGGAAAGGAGTGGAATGGAGTGGGGTGGAGTGGAGTGAAATGGAGTGGAATGGAGTGGGATTGAAGGGAATGGACTGGAGTGGAGTGGAGCAGAGTGGAGTGGAATGGAGTGGAATGGAATAGGATGGAAAAGAATGTAGTGGAGTGGAATGCAGTGGAGTGGAATGGAATGGTATGGAATGGAACAGAGTGGAATGGAATGGAATGGTGAAGTGAACTGAGAGCTGAGATTGTTCCACTGCATTCCAGCCTGGGTAAAGAGTGAGACCCTGTCGAAAGACAGAAATGGAATGCTATGGAGTGGAATGGAATGGAATGGAATGGAATGGAGTGGAGTGGAGAGGAATTGAGTGGAGTGGAGTCGAGTGGAGTGTAATAGAATGGAATGTAGTGGAGTGGAGTTGAGTGGAGTGGAGTAGAGTGGAATAGACTGGAATGGAATAGAATGGAATGGAATGGTGAAATGACATATGAGCTGAGATTTTGCCACTGCACTGCAAACTGTGTGACAGAATGAAATCCTGTTGAAAGAAAGGTTTAGAAAGGAAAGGAGTTGAATGGAATGGAATGGAATTGAATGGAGTGTAGTGGAGTAGACTGGAGTAGAGTGGAGTGGAATGGAGAGGAATGAAATGGGATGGAATGGAATGGAATGTAGTGGAGTGGAGTGGAGTTGAGTGGAGTGGAATGGAGTGGAATGGAATGGAATGGAATAGAGTGGAGTGGAGTGGACTGGAATGGGTTGGAATGGCATGGAAAGGAAGGGAATGCAGTGGAGTGGAGTGGAGTGGATTGGAGTGGAGTGGAATGGAATGGAATGGATTGGAAAGTAATGGAATGGAAAAGAATGGAATTGAATAGTGAAATGAAATGTGAGTTGAGATTGTGCCACTGCACAATCTGGGTGACAGCGTGACATGCTGTAGAAAGAAACGAATGGAATGGAATGGAGCAGAATGCAATGGAGTGGAGTGGAGTGGAGTGAAGTGGAGTGGAGTGCAATGTAACGGAATGGGATGGGATGGATTGGAATGGAATGGAGTGGAGTGCAGTGGACTGGAGTGGAGTGGAGAGAAGTGGAGTTGAATGGAGTGGAATGGAATGGGATGAAATGGTATGGAGTGGATTGTACCGGAGTGGAGTGGAGTGGAGTGGAATGGAATGGAATGGAGTGGAATGGTATGGAGTTGAATGGAGTGTAATGGAGTGGAGTGCAGTGGAGTGGAATGTTATGGAATGGTACGAAATGAAATGGAATGCAATAGAATGGTGAAATGAAATGTGAGCTGAGACTGTTCTACTGCACTCCACCCTGGGTTACTGAGTGATATCCTGTAGAAAGAAAGGAATGGAATGGAATGAAGTGGAATGGAATGGAATGGAGTGCAGTGGAGTGGAGCGGATTAGAGTGCAGTGGAGTTGAATGGAATGGGATGGAATGGAATGGAGTGGCGTACAGTGGAATGGAATGGAAAGGAGCGGAATGGAGTGGAGTGGAGAGGGGTGGAGTGGAATGGAATGGAATGGAACACAATGTAATGGAAAGGTGAAGTGAAATGTAAGCCGACATTGTGCCACTGCACTCCAGCCTGGGTGAAAGAGCGAGATCTTGTCGAAAGAAAGGAATGGAAGGTAATGGAGTGGAATGGAAAGGAAAGCAATGGAATGGAGTGGACTGGAGTGGACTGGAGTGGGGCGGAGTGGAATGGAATGGAGTGGAATGGAATAGGATGGAAAGGAATGTAGAGGAGTGGAATGCAGTGGAGTGGAATGGAATGGTACGGAATGGAATGGAATGGAGTGGAATGGTGAAATGAATTGAGAGCAGAGATTGTGCCACTACACTCCAGCCTGGGTACAGAGTGAGATCCTGTCGAAAGAAAGAAATGGAATGTAATGTAGTGGAATGGAATGGAATGGAGGGGAGTGGAGTGGAGAGAAGTGGAGTGGAGTGGAGTGGAATGGAGTGGAAAGGAATGGAGTGTAATGGGATGGAATGGAGTGGATTGGATTGGAGTGGAATGGAGTGGAATGGAGTGGAATTGAATGGAATAGAATGGTATGGAGTGAAATGAAGTGGAGAGGAGTGGAGTAGAGTAGAGTGGAATGGAGTGGGATGGAATGGCATAGAGTGGAATGGAATGGAATAGACTGGAGAGGAGTGGAGTGGAGTGGAATGGAGTGGAATGGTATGGGATGGAATGGAATGGAATGGAATGCAATGAAATCAAATGGTGAAATGAAATGTGAGCTGAGATTGTGACATTGCACTCCAGTCTAGGTGACCACGTGAGATCCTGTCGAATGAAAGAAATAGAATGGAATGGTGTGGAATGGAATTTAATGGAAGGGAATGGAGCAGAGTGGAGTGGAGTGGAATGGAGTTTAATGGAATGGGATGGAATCGAATGGATTGGAGTGGAGTGGAGTGGAATGGAGTGGAATGTAATGGGAAGGAATGGGATCGAGTGGAGAGGAATGGAGTGGAGTGGAAAGGAGTGGAATGGAATGCAATGGAGTGGAGTGGAGTGGAATGGAGTGGAATAGAATGGAAAGGAATGGAATTTAGTGGAGTGGAGTGAAACGGAATGGAATTAAATGGAATGCAATGGAATGGAATTCTGAAATGAAATGTGACCTGAGATAGTGAAACTGCACCCCAGTCTTGGTGAAAGAGTGAGATCCTATCGGCAGAAAGGAATAGAATGGAGTGGAATGGAATGGAATGGAATGGAATAGAATGGAGTGGAGAGGAGTGGATGGAGGGGAGTGGAGTGGAGTGGAATGGAGTTGAAAGGAATGTGATTGAATGGAGTGGAGTGGGATGTAGAGGAGTGGAGTGGAATGGGATGGGATGGAATGGAATGGGATACAGTGGAATAGAGAGGAGTGAGGTGGAATAGAGTGGAGAGGAGTGGAGTGTAGCAGAGTGGAGTGGAGTGGAGTGGAATGGAAAGGGATGGAATGGAATGGGATGGGATGGAATGGAATGGAATGCAATGAAATCGAATGGTGAAATGAAATGTGAGCTGAGATTGTGACATTGCACTCCAGTCTAGGTGACCATGTGAGATCCTGTCGAATGAAAGAAATAGAATGGAATGGTGTGGAATGGAATTTAATGGAAGGGAATGGAGCAGAGTGGAGTGGAGTGGAATGGAGTTTAATGGAATGGGATGGAATCGAATGGATTGGAGTGGAGTGGAGTGGAATGGAATGGGAAGGAATGGGATCGAGTGGAGAGGAATGGAGTGGAGTGGAAAGGAGTGGAATGGAATGCAATGGAGTGGAGTGGAGTGGAATGGAGTGGAATAGAATGGAATGGAATGGAATTTAGTGGAGTGGAGTGAAACGGAATGGAATTAAATGGAATGCAATGGAATGGAATTCTGAAATGAAATGTGACCTGAGATAGTGAAACTGCACCCCAGTCTTGGTGAAAGAGTGAGATCCTATTGGCAGAAAGGAATAGAATGGAGTGGAATGGAATGGAATGGAATGGAATAGAATGGAGTGGAGAGGAGTGGATGGAGGGGAGTGGAGTGGAGTGGAATGGAGTTGAATGGAATGTGATTGAATGGAGTGGAGTGGGATGTAGAGGAGTGGAGTGGAATGGGATGGGATGGAATGGAATGGGATACAGTGGAATAGAGAGGAGTGAGGTGGAATAGAGTGGAGAGGAGTGGAGTGTAGCAGAGTGGAGTGGAGTGGAGTGGAATGGAAAGGGATGGAATGGAATGGGATGGGATGGAATGGAATGGAATAGAATGTTGAAATGAAACGTGAGCTGAGATTGCGCCAGTGCAATCCATCCTGGGTACAGAGTGAGTACCTGTGATCCTGCCGATAAAAGACATGGAATGGAATGGAGTGGAATGGAATGGAAAAGAATGGAATGGAATGGAATGAAGTGGAGTGGAGTGGAGTGGAATGTAGTCGAAATGAATCGGGGGAATGGGATTGAGTGGAATGGAGTGGAGTGGAAAGGAGAGGAATGAAGAGGAATGGAATGGAATAGAATGGCATTGAGTAGATTGGAGTGGAGAGGAGTGGAGTGAATGGAGAGGAGTGGAGTGGAGTGGAGTAGAGTGGAGTGGAATGGAGTGTAATGGAATGGGAATATATGGAATGGAGTGGAGTGGAGTGGAGTGCAAAGGAATGGAATGGAATGGAATGGAATGCAATGGAATGTAATGGTGAAATGAAATGTGAGATGAGACTGTGCCACTGCACTCCAGACTGGGTGACAGAGAGAGATCCTGTCAAAAGAAAGGAGTGGAATTGAATAGAGGTATGGAATGGAATAGAATGGAGAGGTGTGGAGAAGAGTGGAATGGAGTGGAGTGGAGTGGATTTGATGGGCATGCAGTGGAATGGAATGGGATGGAATGGAATGGAATGGAGTAGAGTGAAGTGGAGTACCGTGGAGTGGAGTGGAATGGGGTGGAATGCAATGGAATGGAATTTAATGGAAAGGAATTGATTGGAATGGAATCGTGAAATGAAATGTGAGCTGAGATTTGCCCACTGCACTCCAGCGTGGGTGACACAGTGAGATCCATTTGAGAGGAATAGAATGGAATGGAGTGGAATGGAATGGAATGCAATGGAATGGTGTGGAGTGGAGTGGAGTGAGGTGGAGTGGAGTGGAGTGGAGTGGAACGGAATGGAATGGGATGGAAAGGAATGGAATAGGGTGGAAGGGATTGGAGTAGAGTGGAATGGAATGGAGTAGAATGGAATGGAATGGAGTGGAATGGAGTGTGGTGGAGTGGAGTGGAATGGAATGGAGTCGAATGGAATGGAATGGAATGTATTGGAATGAAGAAATGAAATGTGAGCGGAGATTGCGCTACTGTACTCCATCCTGGGTGACAGAGTGAGATCCTGTCGAAAGAAAGGGATGGAATAGAATGGAGTGGAATGAAATGGAATGGAATGGAATGGAAGGAATGGAATAGAATGGAAAGGAATGGAGTTGAGTGGAGTGAAGTGGAGTGGAATGCAGTGGAATGGAATGGTATGGAATTGAATGGAATAGAGTGCAGCAGATTGTAGTGGAGTGGAGAGGAGAGAAGTGGAATGGAATGGAATGGAAAGGAATGAAACGGAATGGTGTAATAAAATGTGAGCTGAGATTGTGTCACTGCACTCCAGCCCAGATCACAGAGTGAGATCCTATCAAAAGAAAGGAATGGAATGGCAAGGAATGGAGTGGAGTGGAATGGAAAGGAGTGGAGTGGAGTGGAGTGCAATGAAGGGCGATGGAATGGGATGGAATAGAATTGAATGTATTGGAATGGAGTGGAGTGGAATGGAGGGGAGTGGAGTGAAATGGAAAGGGATGGAATGTAATGCAGTAGCGAGGAGTGGAATGGAGTGCAGTGGGGTTGAATGGAGTGGGATGGAATGTAATGTAATGGATTGGAGTGGAATGGAGGGGAGTGGAGTGAAATGGAAAGGGATGGAATGTAATGCAGTAGCGAGGAGTGGAATGGAGTGCAGTGGGGTTGAATGGAGTGGGATGGAATGTAATGTAATGGAGTGGAGTGGAATGGAATGGAATGGAGAGGAATGGAATGGAATGGAATGGAATGGAATGGAAATGTGAAATGAAATGTAGCTGAGATCATGCGACTGCACCCAGCCTGGGTGGCAGAGTGAGAGCCTCTCGAAAGAAAGGAATGAAATGGAATGGAATGGAATGGAATGGAATGGAATGGAATGAAATGTAATGGTGAAATGAAATCTGTGCTGAGATTGTGTCACTGCACTCCAGCCTGGGTTACAGAGTGAGATCCTGTCAAAAGAAAACAATGGAATGGAAAGGAATGGATTGGAATGGAATGGAATGTATTAGAGTGGAGTGGAGTGGAGTGGAATTGAGTGCAAAGGAGTGGAAAGGAATGGAATTAAATGGAATGCCATGGAAAGGAATGGAATGGAATTGAAAGGAATGGAATGGAAAGGAATGAAATGGAATGCAATAGGATGCAAGGGAATTTTGAAATAAAATGGAGCTGAGATGGTGCCACTGCACTCCAGCCTGGGTGACAGAGAGAGATCCTGTTGAAGGAAAAAAATAGAATGGAAAGGAGTGGAAAGGAATGGATTGGAATGGAACAGAATGGAATAGATTGGAGTGGAGTGGAGTGTAATGGAGTTGAATAGAATTGGATGGAGTGAAATGGAAAGGGGTGGAGTGGAGTGGGTTGGAGCTGAACGGAGTGGAATGGAATAGGATGGAATGGAGTGTAGTGGAGTAGAATGTGGTGGAATAGAATGGAATGGACTTGAATGAAGTGGAGTTGAGTGCAGTGGAGTGGAGTGCAGATGTGTGGAGCGGCATGGAATGGATTGGAATGGAATTGGATGGAATGGAATGGAGTGGAATGGAGTGGAGTTGAGTGGAGCGGAATGGAATGGAATGCAATGTAGTGGAATGCCATGGAATGGAATGGAATGGAATGGAATGGTGGAATGAAATGTGAGCTGAGATTTTGCCACTGCATTACAGCCTGGGTGACAGCATGAGATGCTGTCGAAAGAAATGAATGGAATGGTGTGGAATGGAATGGAATGGAATTGAGTGGAGTGGAATGGAATTAAATGGAATGGGATGGATTTGATTGGAATGGAGTGGAGTGGAGTAGAGTGCAGTGGAGTGGAGTGGAACAGAATGGAGTGGAATGCAATGGGATGGAATGGGATCGAGTAGAGTGGAGTGGAGTTGAATGGAGTGGAATGGAATGGAATGGAGTGGAGTGGAGTGGAATGGAGTGTAATGGAATGGGATGTAATGGGATCCAGTGGAGTGGAGTGGAGGGGAGGGGAATGGTGTGGAATGCAATGGAATGGAATGGAATGGAGTAGAGTGAAGTGGAATCGAATGGAATTAAAGGGAATGGAAAGGAATGGATTTATGAAATGAAATATGAGTAGAGATTGTGCCACTGCACTCCAGATTGGGTGACACAGTGAGATCCTGTCGAAAGAAAGGAATGGAATGGAATGGAGTGGAATGGAATGGAACAGAATGGAATGTAGTGGAATGGAGAGGAGTGGATTGGAATGGACTGGAGTGGAGAGGAATGGAGTTGAACTGAATGTGATTGAATGGAATGGAATGGAGTGCAGTGGAGTGGAGTGGAGAGGAGTGGAGTGGAATGGCATGAGAGGGAATGGAATGGTGTGGACAGGAATGGAGAGGAGTGGGGTGTAATGGAGTGCAGTGAAGTGGAGTGGAGCAGACTGGAGTGGAACGGAGTTGAATGGAATGGCTTGGAGTGACATGGAATGGAGAGGTGTGGAGTAGAGTTGAGTGGAGTGGAGTGGAATGAAGTGGAATGGAATGGGATGGAATGGAATGGAATGCAATGCAATGGAATGGAATGGTGAAATGAAATGTTAGCTGAGATTGTGACATTGCACTCCAGGCTGGGTGACAAAGTGAGATCCAGTCAAAAGAAAGGAATGGAATGAAATAGTGTGGAATGGAATGGAATGGAAGGGAATGGAGTGGAGTGGAGTGGAGTGGAATGGAATTTAATGGAATGGGATGGAATGGAATGGAATGGAGTGTAGTGGAGTGGAGTGGAGTGGAATGGAGTGGAATGCAGTGAAATGGAATGGGATGGAATGGGATCGAATGGAGTGGAGTGGAGTGGAACAGAGTGGAATGGAATGGAGAGGTGTGGAGTGGAGTGGAATGGAGTGGAATGCAATGGAATGAAATGGAATGGAGTGGAACGCAATGGAATGAAATGGAATGGTGAAATGAAATGTGAGCTGAGATTGTGCCACTGCAATCCAGCCCTGGTACAGAGTGAGATCCTGTTGAAAAAGGAAATGGAATGGAATGGAGTGGCATAGAATGGAATACAATGGAACGGAATGGAGTGGAATGGTGTGGAGCGGAATGGATTGGAAAAGATGGAGGGAATGGGATGGAGTGGAGTGGAGTGGACTGGAATGAAATGGAATGAAGAGGAATGGAGTGGAATAGAAAGGAATGGAGTGGAAAGGAGTGGAGATGAGTGGAATGGAGTGGAGTAGAGTGCAGTGGAATGGAGTGGAATGGAATAGGAAGGTATGCAATAGAGTGGAGTGCAGTGGAGTGGAGTGCAATGGAATGGAATGGAACTGAACGGAATGCAAAGGAATGGAATGATGAAATGAAATGTGAGCTGAGATTCTGCGACTACACTCCAGCCTGGGTGGCCGTGAAATCCTGTCGAAAGGAAGGAATGGAATGGAATAGAGTGGTATGGAATGGAATGGAATGGAGTGGTGTGGAGTGGAGTGGAATAGAGTGGAGTGGAGTGGATTGGATTGCATTGGAACGGAGTGGAATAGAATAGGATGAAATGGAATGTAGTGGAGTGGAGTGGAGTGGAGTTGATATGAGTGGAGTGGAATGGAGTGGAATGGAATGGGATGGAATGGAATGGAATGGAATGGAATGGATTGGAAAGGAAAGGTGAAATGAAATGTGAGCTGAAATTTGCAACTGCACTCCAGCCTGGGTGACAGAGTGAGATCCTGTCGAGAGGAATGGAATGGAATGGAGTGGAATGGAATGAAGTGCAATGGAATGGAGTGGAGTGGAGTGCAGTGGGGTGGAGTGGAGTCGAGTGGAAGGAGTGGAATGAAATTGGATGGAATGGAACGGAATAGAGTGGAGGTGAGTGGAGTGGAGTGGAGTGGAATGGAGTGGGATGGAATGGAATGGAATGGAGTGTCGTGGGGTGAATTGGAATGGAATGAATTTGAATGGAATTGAATGGAATGGTGAAATGAAATGTGAGCTGAGATTGTGCTACTGCACTCCACCCTGTGTGACAGAGTGAGATCCTGTCGAAATAAAGGAATGGAATAGAATGGAGTGCCATGCAATGGAATGGAATGGAATGGAATGGAATGGAATGGAATGGAATGGAATGTAGTGGAGTGAAGTGGAGAAGAGTGGATTTGAGTGGAGAGGAATGCCATGTAATGGAATGGGATGGAATTGAATGTAATGGATTGGAACGGATTGTAGTGGAGTGCAGTGGAGTGAAGTGGAGTGGAATAAAATGGATTGGAATGGAGTGCAGTGGAGTGGAGTGGAATGGAATGGATCGGAATGGAATGGAATGGAATGGAATGGTGACATGAAATGTCAGCTGAGATTCTGTCACTGCACTCCAGGCTGTGTTACAGAGTGACATCCTGTTGAAAGAACTGAATAGAATAGAAATGAATGGCATGGAATGTAATGGAATGAAGTGGAGTGGAGTGGAGTGGAGTACAATACAATGTAGTGCGATTGAATGGGAAGGAAATGAAGTGAACGGATTGGAGTGGAGTGGAGTGTAATGGAATGGGATGGAATGGGACAGAGTAGAGTGGGGAGGAGTGGAGTGGAGTGGAGTGGATTGGAATGCCCTGGAATGGAAAGGGATATGAGGTAATGGAGTAGAGTGGAGTGGAATGCAGTGGAGTGGAGTGGAATGGAGTGTAATGCAATGCAATGGAATGGAGTGGAGTGGAATGGAGTGGAATGGACAGGAATGGAATGGAATGGAATGGTATGGAAAGGAAAGGTGAAATGAAATGTGAGCTGAGATCGTGACACTGCCCTCCAGCCTGGGTGACAGAGTGAGAGCCTGCCAAAGGAAAGGAATATAATGGAATGGAGTGAAATGGAATGGAATGGAATGGAATGGAATGGAATGGAATGGAATGGAATGGAGTGGAGTGGAGTGAGGTGGAGATGAATCGAATGGGATGGAAAGTAAAGGAATGGAGTGGAGTAGAGTAGAGTGGAATGGAATGGGGTAGAATGGAGAGGAATGGAATGGAGTGGAGTGGAATGGGTTAGAGTGTAATGGGGTGGAGTTTAGTGGAGTGGATTGGACTGGAGTTGAATGTAGTAGAATGGAATGGAGGGCAGTGGAGTAGAGTGGAGTGGAACGGAATGGATTGGAATGGAATGAAATGTAATGGTGAAATGAAATTTGAGCTCAATTCTGTCACTGCACTCCAGTCTGGGTGACAGAGTAAGATCCTGTAGAAAGAAATGAACGGAATGGCAAGGAGAGGAATAGAGTGGAACGGAATGGAGTGGAGTGGAGGGGAGCAGAGTGGAGTGGGGTGGAGTGGAGTGCGATGAAATGGGATGGAATGGAATTGAATGGATTGGAGTGGAGTGAAATGGAATGGGATGGATGGGATGGAGTGGAATGGAATGTAGTGGAGTGGAGTGTCGTGGAGTGGAGTGGAGAAGAGTGGAATAGAATAGAGTGTAATTTAATGAAATTGAATGGAATAGAATAGAATGGAATGGTGAAACGAAAAGTGACCTGAGATTGTGCCACTGCACTCCAGCCTGAGTGAGAGAGTGAGATCCTGTCGATAGAAAGGAATGGAATGGAATTGAGTGGAATGGAATGGAATAGAGTGGAGTGGAGCGGAGTGGTGTGGGATGGATTGGAGTGGAGGAGAATGGAGTGTAATGGAAAGGGATGGAATGGAGTTTAGTGCAATGGATTGGAGTGGAGTGGAGTGGAGAGGAATGGAATGGAATGCAGTGGAGTAAAGTGGAGTGGAATGGAATGGAGAGGAATGAATGTAATGGAGTGGAGTAGAGTGGACTGGAATGGAGTGGAATGCAATGGGATGTAAAGGACAGAAATTGAGTGGGTTGGAATGGAGTGGAGTGGAGTAGACTGGAGTGGTATGGTGTGGAATGGAATGAGATAGAATGGAATGGTGTGGAGTGGAGTGGAGTGTGGTGAAGTGGAATAGAGTGTAATGCAATGGGATGGAATGGTATGGAGCGGAGAATAGTGGAGTGCAGTGGAATCATGCTGATTGGAATGGAATGGAATGAGTGGAGTTTTGTGGAGTGTTGTCGACATGTATGAAATGGAATGGAACCGAATGGAATGGTGTGGAGTGGAGAGGAGTGGCCTGGAGTGGAGTTTCCCACATCGAAAGAAGTTTTTTGGAACACTTCTGTCTAGATTTTATGTGAAGATATTACCTTTTCCACCATAGGCCTCAAACCGCTCTAAATATCCACTTTCATATTCCACAAAATAGTGTTTCAAAACTGCTCAATCAAAAGAAAGGTTCACCCCTGTGAGACAAGTTCTCAAATCACAAAGTAGTTTCCAAGAATGCTTCTGTCTAGTTTTTAAGTGAAGGTATTTCCTTTTCCACCAAAGGCTTCAAAGCGCTTCAAATACTCACTTGTGGATTCTACAAAAAGAGTGTTTCAAAATTACTCAATCAAAACACAGTTTCAACTCTGTGAGTTGAACTCACACATCACAAAGAAGTTTCTCAGAATTCTTCTGTCTAGTTTTTATGTGAAGATATTTCCTTTTCACCAGAGGCCACAAACCCCTCCAAATATCCACTTGCAGATTCTACAAAAAGAATGTTTCAAAACTGCTCAATCAAAAGAAAGTTTCAACTGTTTGTTGAATGCTCACATCACAAAGAAGTTTCTCAGAATGCTTTAATCTAGTTTTCATGTGAAGATATATCATTTTCCACCACAGCCGCAAAGCACTCCAAATATCCACTTGCAGATTCTACAAAGAGAGTGTTTCAAAACTGCTGAATCAAAACAAAGTTCAACTCAGTGAGATGAATGCACACATCACAAAGAATTTCTCAAAATGCTTCTCTCTAGTTTTTATGTGAAGATATTACCTTTTCCACGTTAGGCTGCAAAGCGCTCCTAATAGCCAATTGCAGGCACTACAAAAAGAGTGTTCCAAAACTTCTCAATTAAAAGAAACGTTTAATTCTGTGAGATGAATGCACACTTCACAAAGAAGTTTCTGAGAGTGCTTCTGTCTAGTTTTTATGTGAGGATATTTATTTTTCCACCACAGGCTGCAAATCGTTCCAAATATCCATTGAAGATTCTACAAAAAGAGTGTTTCAGAAGTGCTCAATCAAAAGAAAGTTTCAATACTGTTAGTTGAATGCACACATCACAGAGAAGTTTCTCAGAATGCTTCTGCATAATTTTTACATGAAGATATTTTCTTTTCCACCATTGGCCTGAAACCGATCAAAATATCCACTTGCAGATACCACAAAAAGAGTGTTTCAAAACTGCTCAATGAAAAGAAAGTTTCAACTTTGTGAGATAAATGCACACATTACAAACATGTTTCTCAGAGCGCTTCTTTCCAGTTTTCATGTGAATATATTTCCTTTTCCACCATAGGCCCCAAAGTGCTACCAATATCCACTTTCAAATTCTACAAAAAGAGTGTTTCAAAACTGCTCAATCAAAAGAAAAGTTCAAATCTGTGAGATGAATCCACACATCACAAAGAAGCTTCCCACAATTCTTCTGTCCAGTTTTTATATGAAGATACTGCCTTTTCCATCATAGGCCTCAAACTGCTCCAAATATCCACTTGCAGATTCTACAAAAAGAGTGTTTCAAAACTGCTCAATGAAATGAAAAGTTCAAGTCTGTGAGATGAATGCACACATCACGAAGAAGTTTCTCAGAATGCTTCTGTCTAATTTTTATGTGAAGATATTTCCTTTTCCACAGTTGATCGCAAGGCGCTCCAAATATTCACTTGCAGATTCTACAAAAAGTGTGTTTCAAAACTGCTCAATCAAAAGAAATATTCAACACGATGAGATGAATGCATAAATTAAAAAGAAACTTCTCAGGATGCTTCTGTCTAGTTTTTAAGTGAAGATATTTCCTTTTCCACTATAGGCAACAAAGCACTCCAAATATCCACCTGCATACTGTACAAAAAGAGTGTTCAAAACTGCTCCATCAAGAGAAAGGTTCAACTATGTGAAATGAATGCACACATCACAATGTAGTTTCTCAGAATGCTTCTGTCTAGTTTTTATGTGAAGATATTTCCTTTTCCACCATTGGCCACAAAGCGCTCCAAATACCCACTTGCAGATACTACAAAAAGAGGATTTCAAAACTCCTCAAGCAAAAGAAAGGTTCAACTCTGTGAAATGAATGCACACATGACAAAGAAGTTTCTCAGAACGCTTCTGTCTGTTTTTTATGTGAAGATATTTCCTTTTCCACCAGAGGCTGCAAAGCGCTCCAAATATCCTCATGCAGATTCTGCAAAAAGAGTGTTTAAAAACTACTCAATTAAAAGAAAGATTCAACGATGTGAGATGAATGCACACATCACAAAGAAGTTTCTCAGAATGCTTCTGTCTAGTTTTTATGTGAAGATATTTCCTTTTCCACTACGGGCCTCAAAACGCTAAAAATATCCGCTTGCAGATTCTATAAAAGAGTGTTTCTAAACTTCTCATTCAAAAGAAATTTTCATTACTGTGAGATGAAAGCACACAAAACAAAGAAGTTTCTCAGAATGTTTCTATCTAGTTCTTATGTGAAGATATTTCCTTTTACACTATAGGCCACAAATTGCTCCAAATAAACACTTCCAGATTCTACAAAAGAGGGTTTCAGAAATGTTCAATCAAAAGAAAGTTTCAACACCATGAGATGAATGCACACATCACAAAGAAGTTTCTCAGAATTCTTCTGTCTGGTTTTTATGTGAAGATATATCCTTTTCCACTTGAGGCCGCAAAGACCTCCAAATATTCCCTTGCAGATTCTAAAAAAAAAAGTGTTTCAAAACTGCTTAATCAAAAGAAAGGACCAACTCTGTGACTTGAATGCAGATATCACAAAGAAGTTGCTCAGAATGCTTCTGTCTAATTTTTATGTGAAAATATTTCCTTTTCCACCAGAGGCCACACAGTGCTCCAAATATCCACTTGCAGATTCTACAAAAAGAGTGTTTCAAAACTGCTCATTCCAAAGAAAAGTTCAACTCTGTGAGTTGAATGAACACATCACAAAGAAGTTTCTCAGAATGTTTCTGTCTAGTGATTATGTGAAGATACTTCGTTTTCCACCATAGGTCTAAAAGCGCTCCAAATATCCAGTTGCAGATTCTACAAAAAGCGTGTTTCAAAACTGCTCAGTCAAACCAAATATTCTGTGACATGAATGCACACATCACAAAGAAGTTTCTTGGAATGCTTCTGTGTAGTTTTTAGGTGAAGATATTTCCTTTTCCACCATAGGCTCTGAAGCACTCCAAATATCCACTTGCAGATACTACAAAAAGAGTTTTTCAAAACTGCTCAATCCAAAGAATTGTTCAACCTTGTGAGATCAATGCACGTATCAGAAATAAGTTATTCAGACTGCTTCTGTATAGTTTTTAGGTGAAGCTATTTCCGTTTCCACCATAGGCCTCAAAGCGCTCCAAATATCCACTTGCTGATTCTACAAAAAGTGTGTTTCAAATCTGCTCAATCAAAAGAAATTTTCAACTCTGTGAGATGAATGCACACATCACAAAGTAGTTTCTCAGAATGCTTCTGTCTGGTTTTTATGTGAAGATATTTCCTTCTCCACCATAGATCTTTAAAGCACTCCAAATATCCACTTGCAGATTCTACAAAAAGAGTGTTTCAAACTGGTCAATCAAAAGAAAGTTCATCTCTGGGATTTGAATGCACAAATCACAAAGAAGTTTCTCAGAATGCTTCTGTCTATTTTTTATGTGATGATATTTCCTTTTCCGCCATTGGCCACAAAGCTCTGCAAATATCCACTTGCAGATTCTACAAAAAGACTGTTTCAAAACTGCTCTATCAAAAGGAAGGTCCAACTCTGTGAGTTGAATGCACACATCACAAAGAAGTTACTGTGAATGCTTCTGTCTAGTTTTTATGTGAAGATATTTCCTTTTCCACCATAGGCCCCAAAGCACTCCAAATATCCACTTGCAGATTCTACAAAAAGTGTTTCAAAACTGCTCAACAAAAAGACATGTTCAACTCTGTGAAATGAATGCACACATCACAAAAAATTTTCTCAGAATGCTTCTGCGTAGTTTTTAGGTGAAGATATTTCCTTTTCCACTATAGGTCCAAAAGCGCTCCAAATATCCACCTGCTGATACTACAAAAAGTGATTTTCAAAACTGCTCAATCAAAAGAAATGTTCAGCTTTGTGAGATGAATGCACACATCACAAAGAAGTTACTCAGACTGCATCTGTGTAGTTTTTAGGTGAATATATTTCCGTTTCCAGCATACGCCTCAAAGCGGTCCAAATATCCACTTGCTGATTCTCCAAAAAGTGTGCTTCAAATCTGCTCAATCAAAAGAAAGTTTCAACTCTGTGAGATGAATGCACACATCACAAAGAAGTTTCTCAGAATGCTTCTGCCTAGTTTTTGTGTGAAGATATTTCCTTCTCCACCGTAGACCTTAAAGCACTCCAAATATCCACTTGCAGATTCTACAAAAAGAGTATTTCAAACTGCTCAATCAAAAGGAAAGTTCAACTCTGTGAGTTGAGTGCACAAATCACAAAGAAGTTTCTCAGAATGCTTCTGTCTAGTTTTTATGTGAAGATATTTCCTTTTCCACCATTGTCCACAAACCACTCCAAATATACACTTGCAGATTCTACAAAAAGAGAGTTTCCAAACTCCTCAATCAAAAGAAAGTTTAAACTCTGTGAGTTGAATGCACACATCCCAAAGAAATTTCTCAGAATGCTTCTGTCTAGTTTTTAATTGAAGATACTTCCTTTTCCACCATTGGTCTCAAGGCGCTCCAAATATCCACTTGCAGATTCTACAAAATGAGTGTTTCAAAACTGCTCAATCAAAATAAACTTTCAACTCTGTGAGATGAATGCACACATCATGAAGCAGTTTCTCAGAATCCTTCTGTCTAGTATTTATGTGAAGATATTTCCTTTTCCACAATAGGCCTCAAACTGCTCCAAATATCCACTTGCAAATACTACAAAAAGATTGTTTCAAGACCGCTCAATCAAAGGAAAGGTTCAACTCTGTTAGTTGAATGCACACATGACAAAGAATTTTCTCAGAATGCTTCTGTGTAGTTTTTGTTTGAAGATATTTCCTTTTCCACCACAGGCCCCAAACCGATCCAAATATCAACATGCAGATTCTACAAAAGGAGTATTTCAGAACTGTTCAATCAAAAGAAATGTTCAATTCTGTGAGATGAGTGCACACATCACAAAGAAGTTTCTCAGAAGGCATTTGTGTAGTTTTTATGTGAAGATGTTTCCTTTTCCACCATAGGCCTCAAAGCACTCCAAATGTCCACTTGCAGATTCTACAAAAAGAGTGTTTCAAAACTGCTCAATCAAAGGAAAGGTTCAACTCTTTAAGAGGAATACACACATCACAAAGAAGTTTCTCAGAATGCTTCTGTCTAGTTTGTATGTGAAGATATTTCCCTTTCCTCTAGAGGCTGCAAAGCCCTCCATATATACACTTGCAGATACTACAAAAAGAGTGTTTCAAAACTGTTCAATCAAAAGTATATTTCCACCTGTGAGTTGAATGCACACATCACAAAGAAGTTTCTCAAAATTCTTCTGTCTAGTTTTTATGAGAAGATATTTCCTTTTCCACCATAGGCCCCAAAGCACTCTAAATATTCACTTGTAGATTCTACAAAAAGATTGTTTCAAATCTGCTCCATCAGAAGATACATTCAACTCTGTGAGATGAATGCACACATCACAGAGGAATTTCTCAGAATGCTTCTGTCTTGTTTTGATGTGAAGATATTTACTTTTCCACCTTAGGCCACAAAGTGCTCCAAATATCCACTTGCAGATACTACAAAAAGAGTGTTACAAAAGTGCTAAATCAAAAGAAAAGTTCAACTCTGTGAGATGAATGCACACATCACAAAGAGGTTTCTCAGAATGCTTCTTTCTTGTTTTTATGTGAAGATACTTCCTTTTCCATTCAGAACCTCATAGCAGTGTTCTTTAATCCTGTGTGAGTGACAAACACTCAGAATCCATCAACTGTGTACTGGAATCCTATCTGAGGGCACATATTTAAAATCCAGATGTAGTCTCCTTGCTGTAGTGAATACACTTATCTCCTTTACCTGCTATACATCTAGGCAAATTATTTTTCTCTATCTTAAATAAATGGTAAATACCTGAAATTTATTACTTTTACCAGGCAGAGTATCTTCAGTATTTAGCTGTAGAGGCATAACTACGTTTGTCTGTCACAATTGTGTACTCAGAAACCCTGGCCATGTCACTAGCCAAATGGACATAACTTTTGGATTACATGACAGCATCAGGTTGATAAGCTCTACAGAAAAGTAGCAGCTACCATAGACTTCAGGGAAAGACACAACGAGCAAATGACAAAAATGTGGGTTTCCTACTTTCAGGGAGTCTAAGAATGCGTTAGAAAGTGATGTGGGGCAAACATCTTTCAAATGGAAGGAAGGGATAGGGAAAAGAAGACTGTTAGAGGCTCTTTTGAATGTTAGAGGTAACATAAAACATATTTGGATGGGTATTCTTAATAAAATGCAAATATCAAGAAAGATGTCAGCTCTGAGTGGGACTCAGAGAAAGAGAAACGTTTTGAACTACAGAGGCCTGCAGTACAAGTGGATCTACAATTTTGTTTAGGGAATCCAATGCCTCAGGTGTCTATGAGAGGCAGAATTTTCCTATGGAGCCAGCGGCAAGGCTCCAGAGGAGAAATACAGTACAAGCCACTTTATTTTGGAGTAAAAGCCTTTTGTACAAAAATTACCCGCCCCTTCCTTTTTTGAGAAACAGCTTCACACTGGGATACTAATAAGAAGGAATGCTCAATCATGAATAAGAGTGACCCCATTGTGATCTGAGCATTATAGGATCATACTTACTACAACCAGTCTTCCATCATTCCATGGAAATTGCATCTATGCCACGTTGCCTTCTCAGTTTCCATGGGACCAGTTAATGAGCGGGCTACTCACATTTTCGGCATCCTACTCCTGACACACTCCCACCCTTCTTTCTATTTATCTGTGATTCATAGAGATTTGCCTATGACTGGATTCCTGAGGAGAAAAAAGTCTGGATTACAGATGGCATTCCTTGTTATGGAAGGCCCTTCCTTCTGAAAGTCTATTTCTATCATGTTCTTTCCCTGTGCTGTCAAAGGGTCACCCCTTTGTACAGAGGAGAAGAGAAATCCATCAAGTAAATAAAATTTCATTTACCTTTGTAAAAAGTATTTCTACGAATTCACGTGGGGGACCTTACGGTTTGGTCCAATAATCAAAGATTTGAAAGAACGTGATATTGTTGGCCAGCAAATTAGAAAAGTTATTAGAGAGAGATGGCTCAAGTGATAATATCTGTGTGCCTTGTGAATCCTCACCTAAACCAAAGATCACTAAAGATAATGTATTTTACCATAATGGTTTAATCTCAGGTAAATGCCAATCAGGAGACAAACACTTGTTTATCTCCTGATCGGTATTGATCTGAATTAAGCTGTCTGTCATTTGGAGAAATTTAAATGCTATTTTAAACACACAGTCTTGTTACTTGAGTTATTAATGATCTTAAGGGGCTCCCCTCCTTTTGTGGGTTAGATTGTGTCTTCAAAAAGAGAATAGATATATTAGAGTTCTAGCCCCTGATCTCTGTGAGTTTGACTTAACCTGAAATCAAATTATTTGCAGATACTGCAAAATTATGATATGCTAGATGAGCTCATAATGCATTAGAGTGGGCCATAATTCAATATGGTTGATATCCTCATAAGAAGGGAAGAGGAAACAGAGATGCAGGGAGGAGATGGCCATGTGAGGATGGAGGCAGAGAGTAAAGTGAGGTATCCTCCAGCCAACCAATGACAATGAAGCTCAGTGATAACCCGGTGCTAGAAGAAGCAAGAAAGGATTTTTTTCCCAGGTCCTTCAGAGAAACATGCAGCACTGGCAACTCCTTCATTTAGGATTTCTAGCTTCCTGAACCGTAAAAAAAAACTTTATCTCATTTTAAGCGACCTCATGTGATCCACTTTGTCACAGCAGATGTAGAAAATTACACCTCCTTAAAGAATGCAGATTCCTGGCCTGTGCTTGCCTCATACCTATTGAATGAGCATCTAAGGGCTCTAGAATCTGCATTTTGAAACTAATACATAATACACAAAGAGAACTCACTAAGTACTCTACATGCACTTCATCCTCACAAGCCATGAAGCAGTTTACTATTATAATTCTCATTTTACATATGGGAAACTGGAGAATTAAAAGATTAAGTAATTTGCCTGCAGTCACTCACATAACCAGAAAGTGGAAGAGCTGGGATTCAATCCCAGTTCCAGACATTCTGATATCCTGGGTTCAGACACCACACACTTAGCAACTATTACACACTTAGCATTATTATTATTACTATTATTATTATTTTAATCACCGTCTCCACCTTCTTAAGCACTCAAAATTTGAAATCCAGTGGTGTGTTGCTGTTTCCATTCATAGCAAGTTATAGCCACAATCATAAATTACGCTTCCTCCAAAACAGTATACTGACTTCTCATCTCTTTTTAATATCCCTTCCATCCTTCTTTTCTTTCTTCTCTTCTCTTTTGTTTTCTCCTTTCTTTCTCTTGCTCTGTCACCCAGGCTGGAGTGCAGTGGTGTGATCTCGGCTCACTGCGACCTCCACCTCCCAGGTTCAAGCGATTCTCCTGTCTCAGCCTCCCAAGTAGCTAGGATTACAGGCGCCCAACACCATGCCCGTTTAATTTTTGTGTTTTTAGTAGAGATGGGGTTTCACATCTTGGCCAGGCTGGTCTTGAACTGCTGACGTCGTGATCCATCCACCTCAGCCTCCCAAAGTGCTGAGATTACAGGCATGAGCCACTGTGCCCAGCCTCTTTAACCCATTGAAATCTCATTTCAACAATGACCATTTTTTGAGTGGTATTTTTGAAGTTATCAATGAATTCCCTATAATACATAGTGAGAACATTTATGGGAGCTTCCTAATTGACCTTTCTAAACATTCTGCATTGCTTCTCATTTCCTTCTTTAAACTTCCTTCTACCTTGACTTCCTTAAGACGACTCAATGTTGGACCCATGCTTTCATATTTTCTTTTTTATTTCTTTTTTTTTTTTTTTTTGTTTTTTGAGATGCAGTTTCCCTCTTTTTGCCAGGCTGGAGTGCAGCGGTGTGATCTCAGCTCACTGCAACCTCCGCCTCCCAGGTTCAAGAGACTCTCCTGCCTCAGCCTCCCGAATAGCTGCAATTACAAGAATGTGCCACCATGCCCAGCTAATTTTGTATTTTTAGTAGAGATGGGGTTTCTTCATGTTGGTCAGGCTGGTCTCAAACTCCCAACCTCAGGTGATCCGCCCACCTCGGCCTCCCAAAGTCCTGGGACTACAGGCATGAGCCACTATGCCCAGCCCATGCTTTCTCTTTAATAACTCCTTGCTGCCTAGTTTTTTCGTGTCCACTGTGTAAGTACTAGTCTTAATGGGTATTTCTTTTCTTACTATTCTGCACCAATGTTTCTCTAATTGACAAGAGTTTTCCTGAAATCTAATCTTGGAATGGAATTCTATGATACCTTTAGAAAATTCTGCTTACCTCATACTTCATAATGTATATGTAAAAGACTCCAGTACATGATCCACGGAAGCAAAAATATTTGTGTGTTTTGCCAGTTGTATTCATATGTGTATAAAATTCTCACAGCACTTTGGGTAACAATGCTCTGCACACTTTTCCTGTGTTCCTTTTATCCATTCCCGCATTTCCAGCATTTCCTTTGACCTTTGATTTTCTTTCTTTCTTTCTTTTTTTTACTCCAAATTTTTCTGTAGGTTCCCAACCTATATTTTAAAATGTCAACTGATTCTCCCCCTCTGTCTTCACCATCTGCATCTCAAATTTGACATAGCCATAAACACATTTTATATTTTGGCAAATAAATCTATTTCTTTTAAGGCATTGTCCATCTCAGCTAATGATGATAATATCAAGCCAGTCGCCAAGAAAACTTAGAGTATATATACTTTGACTCTTCCTTCTAAATGACTTATTAAGTTCAGCTGTTTCTACCTTGAGCTATCTTTCTTTTCTGCCATTTCTCTTCTGTGTTGCTGCTAATGTTTAAATTTAGTCATTCATCACATCATGCCTGTACTGCTGGAATAATCTTGACTATTCTCTCTGACTTTTTCTTCTAACTGCATCTCAAAAACTTCTATCTAGAATGAAAATAAGTATATATATATACACTATATATATACATATATACATACACACTATATGTATGTATATAGTATAAGTATAGACATGCTATATACTATATACATAAGCTATATATTTATATACACACACACCCACTATGCCTTTAAAAATTGTTTATTTATGTCCCATCATTGAAGGGTAAAATACAAAATCACTGCTATTGAGAGACATTCTCCTCAATTATTTAACATTTTCCTTCACAAACCTGTGCTGTATTTTTTACTTGTTTTCTGTCTACCTTCATTCCTTCTTCTGGATCCAATTAAAATATTGATACAAAGGCTGAGATCATTATATCTTCTCTTATTTAAATTCCTGGAGCACCAGATAACTTCCTCTATTATAGTTTTTACTGTATACAACCATAACTCTCATTTGAAAACAATGAATACATAATTATAAAATCAGATATATCATAAAATGATTGGTATCAACATGTGAAAAAAATCTTCAATGTTGAAAGTATGAGATTACAAGCCATCTGAAAGTAAATAAACACCTATCAGAGAAAAATGCTCATCATTCTTTGATGAAACCAAAAGTAAGAGAACTTGGTATTAATCTACACATCGTTGGTAAATTATATATTAATTATTATGAGAAAGAAATAATTGATGGAATTTAAAGAAAATCAGTTTTCCTTTATTATTCTACCTAAAAGTATTATATCTAATTAAAATAATGATTTTAAAATTATCCTATCAAGTATGTCATCACACTAAAATCCATTGTATTTAATTTCTCAACTGAGAAATTGTATTCAATTGTATTCAATTTCTGTACTGAAAAATTAATATGAAAGCAATCACATAGCATTCAGAAATTAATAAATATTTAAAGAAATTAAACAGCGTTAGATTTTCTTGTTAAATTTTTCTCTTCCTTTTCTTCTCTCAGTATGGCTTATGTCTCATTGCTTCTATTGAAAACAGCACAATTCAAGTATTAATACAGCGCCTTTATAAAAGTTGTGAATGTCAGAAATGAACAAGCTTACCTCCCTAGTTATTTATTAAAAGTTACAAGTCACTTTTTTTAACTTCCTAATAATCTTAGAGGGGTATGTTTTGTGTTTTTGTTTACTATATCTTTTATAAAGAGATCCCTAATGATTTGAATGTTAGAACAAATTTTCTGAAGGATTGAGCCATGCTCCTTGAACTTGTGTGTTTGTGGGTGGCATGCTATGCCTTTTGCAGACCTGGTACCTACCCCTTGGTCTAGAACACATTTTCCTCTGCCTGCCTTTTAAGTTTTTATTTCAGCAGCTTTGGGTGGTTTGTGGTTGACTGAAAATAGAACGGGCTACAAAAGCCCCTCCTGTTTGATATTGAATCTGCTATTTGAGTCACACTTACATTATGAACTGACTGTTAATTAACACACTTGTTAAGAGAATATCCTGATCTGCTTTACATGTGAGGCTCTCCCAGTAATAAACAAAGAAGCATAATTAAACAAGATTTTAATTTCTCTATACCCTGTTAGAAATTCAGATACAATTCAAGTCATCTTGGAAATTTTAAGTTGCATTCTGGTGTCGTCTCTGTTCTGGCCATTGTGCAATGGGCCTTCAAATGTTGTAGTAGAGGCCAACTGATATTCCATTGTTATTCATTATACACAGGTATATATATGGTGTGTGTATGCAAATATACATATAAATATTCATATATGTGTACATGTGTACATACATACATATAGAGGTAATACAAGTTTGCATTGTTTTTAAAATTTTTTTACCCAAATTAACAATGGCTCTATTGTATATCTTTATTCATTTTATCACATTTATATAAATAAATTTATATCAGTGAGAATTTTCAAGTAAGTGAAATTTGAATTGGATTTAGGTTTTTATTTTTTGAAATTTCCAATTAAAATTACTTGATTTTTAAAAATTTATCTTATAATATTCAAGTCCCATTTGTAAAAAAAAAAAAATAGAGGATAAAAATGAAGTGTGTCTTTATGAGTCACAAATTTTTATGTTACTTTAATAATTGTTAAAATAATATTTTTTCATTGAGGCATTTTATAATGCCCTCTTTAAAGTCTCAAAATCTCAAACGCAGAAAGAATGACGTTTAAATATCCTACATATTTAAACCATTTATTTTATACAACAATCACATAGATACAAAACTACTACTAATAAGTAACCTAAGCCGAATTAAATAAAAGTATACAAAAAAAAAATTAGCCATCTGTGGTGGTGGATGCCTGTAATCCCAGCTACTCATGAGGCTGAGGCAGGAGAATTGCTTGAACTCGGGAGGTGGAGGTTGCAGTGAGCCGAGATCCCGCCACTGCACTCCAGCCTGGATGACAGAGCGAGACTGTCTCAAACAAAAAATAAAGAAAAGAAAGAAAGAAATTACTTCATTTACACTTACTTTTCTGTGTTTAGTTTCGAAATTATCACCTTCATGCAAAGTATTTAGCACAGTGCCTGGCAGATAGAAAAAGTTAGCTGTTATTTATTTATTTATTTATTTGAGACGGAGTCTTGCTGTGTCTCTAGGCTGCCGTGCAGTGGCGCAATCTCGGCTCATTGCAACTTCTGCCTCCCGAGTTCAAGCGATTCTCTTGTCTCAGCCTCCTGAGTAGCTGGGATTAGAGGCATGAACCACCACGCCAAGCTAATTTTTTTTTAAATTTTATTTTTTAAGTAGAGATGTTGTTTCACCATGTTAGCCAAAATGGTCTATGTCTCTTGACCTTGTGATCTCCCAAGGTCTCTTGACCTCTCAAGGTGCTGCGATTCCAGGTGTGAGCCACTGCGCCCAGCTGCTAGCTATTATTTCTAATCCTTTGCCATGCTCAGGTATAATCTTCTCAAATCCAGAAGTAATTTTATAACTTCAGCTAATTGCAGTGATAAATTATTGAAATATTTTCCTAAAGATGATACACAAATGAAACCTTAAAAATACAAGGACTGGGCCGGGCACAGTGGCTCGCACCTGTAATTACAGTACTTTGGGAGGCTGAGGTGGGTGGATCACCTGAGGTCAGGATTTCGACACAAGCCTAGCCAACATGGCGAAACGTCGTCTCTACTAAAAATACAAAAATTAGCTGGGCATGGTGGTGGGTGCCTGTAATCCCAGCTACTCGGGAGGCTGAGGCAGGAAAATCGCTTGAAACCGGAGGCAGAGGTTGAGGTGAGGCTAGATCTCACTGCTGGACTGCAGCCTGGGGCAACAGAGCAAAAACTGTCTCAAAAAAAAAAAAAAAAGGCTGGGCACGGTGGCTCACACCTGTGATCCCACCACTTTGGGAGGCCGAGGCGGGCAGATCACGAGGTCAGGAGATGGAGACCATCCTGGCTAACAGAGTGAAACCCCGTATCTACTGAAAATGCAAAAAATTAGCGGGGCACGGTGGCGGATGCCTGTAGTCCCAGCTACTCAGGAAGCTGAGGCAGGAGAATGGTGTGAACCCGGGAGGCAGAGCTTGCAGTGAGCCGAGATCGCGCCATTTCACTCCAGCCTGGGTGACAGAGGGAGACTCTGTCTCAAAAAAAAAAAAAAAAGGAAAGAAAGAAAGAAAAATGAAGGTATAGTAAACTATGAAAGAGAAAGAGAGAATAAGCATCTTCAACAAGAAAAATGAAAATAATAAAAACTATACAATTGGAAAACAATAATTCTTGTTAAAATATTTTGCATGTTATATTGTAAATAAGACACCCTCAGTGTATGCAGAAATGATTACATTAGTATAGGAAACAGCTGTGATTGTAGATACATAAACTAGAGAAATGTGAATCAGACATAAGTTTATCAATTAGAAGAGAGAAGAAATTTTTATTTGAGTAAATCTACTGTCTGTAATTTAAAAATACACAGTGGTATTTCTTTCATTAAAAAGCTTTATTTAAATATAAAAATAAAAGCTTATACATAGGCCAGAAGAAATATTGCTGGTTTATAATAAGGTTCATAGGAACTAAACCAGAGTAATTAGATAAGACAGTGTGTAAATAATTATGTCATTTTAGTAAAAATATCCAAAACTGTACATTTCAAATAAAAAATATACTTTTTTAAAGGTCAACAAAAATTATTGTGCTTCAAATTTTAAAATTTATCCTCCAAGTGAAATTACTATAAGAAGAAACAACTAACCTATAGATAAATAATCTACTATTTGGAAAAGTTAACAAACCTCTCTACACAAAATATAATTAAGAAAGATAATAAGAAACATATAATTTCAAGATTTTCAATTTTTTTTTACTAAGCCAGAGAAGATAAATGTGTTAATCATTCATGTCAGTAAGTAAATACAGGATCAAAAAACATACCTAATGGAAGGAAATTAATACCAGAAAAGTAAAAATTATAATCTAGAAAATGAAAAATATAAATCGATTCATAAATGGATAAGACTTTTAAGACTTTTTTTGAAGAAATCATTTCAAACTAGAATAAGCAAGAGGAATAGATCAAAACAAAAAGGAAAACAGTGAAGGTGATAGACACATCCTCTTACTGAAAATTAATTTTAAAGAACTGCTTTGTAAACACTAAAATTCAGAGTCATCAATGTGTCTGGATATGGATTCATTTTTATTTCTTCTGCTCAGCACTTGTTTTATACTTTAAATCAGAGTTCTCATGTCTTTCCTCTGCAATGGAAATTTTATGGCATCATGTAAAGTATACAAATAGTGAAGGCATTGCCAGTGTTTTCTTGTGTATAAGTATTCGCTACCATTAGAATGGAAACGTCTTCAAAGTGGGCCCTTAGTGAGTGTTTGCTGAGTGGATGAATACTGTCCTTAAATATGGCTTCTCCATTCTCTTTGGACTCCTTTTGAAACTCCTATCATACATGTGCTGGGGACTTTCTTGACTGGTCTTTCTGAATTTTAAATCGTTTTATCTGGATAAATTCATCGTTATCTCCCAATTGACTAATTCTTTGTGTTTATTGCATTTACACTTCTTTTTTATATAATTTTCATTTCTAGAGCTTTTAATTTTTTTTCTTTTTTTGAGATGGAGCCTTGCTCTGTCACCCAGGCTGAAGTGCAGTGGCATGATCTCGGTTCACTGCAACCTCCTACTCCCGGGTTCAAGTGACTCTCCTCCTGCCTCAGTCTCCTCTCCTGCTTCAGCCTCCTGAGTGGCCGGAATTATGGGCATGCGCCACCATACTCGGCTAATTTTTGAATTTTTAGTAGAGACGGGGTTTCATTATGTTGGTCAGCCTGGTCTAGAACTCCTGATATCATGATCCACACGCCTCAGCCTACCAAAGTGCTGGGATTACAGGTGTGAGCCACCACGCCTGGCTGCCTTTAATTTTTTATATCAATCTTTACTTTGTTCTTTTTTGCCTGCTTTTTTTTTTCCCCAGAGTCTCACTCTGTTGCCCCAGCCAGAGTGCAATGGCGCGATCTCAGCTCACTGCAATCCCCCAGGGTTCTATCAATTCTCTTACCTCAGCCTCCGGAGTAGCTGGGATTGCAGGCACCCACCACCATTCCCAGCAATGGTTTCGCCATGTTGGCCAGGTTGGTCTTGAAGTCCTGACCTCAGGTGATCCACCCACCTTGGCCTCCCAAAGTGTTAGGATTACAGGCGTAAGCCACTACGCCTGGCCTTTTACCTGTTTTTATTTATATTTTTTCTTTTTCTTTTTTTTTTTTTTGAGACAGAGTCTAGCTCTGTCACCCAGGCTGAGTGCAGTGGCGTGACCTCAGCTCACTGCCAGCTCTGCCTTCCAGGTTCATGCCATTCTCCTGCCCTAGCCTCCCAGGTACCTGGGACTACAGGCGCCCGCCACCATGCCGGGCTAATTTTTTTGTATTTTTAGTAGAGAGAGGGTTTCACCGTGTTGGCCAGGATGGTCTTCATCTCCTGACCTCGTGATCCGCCCAACTCGTCCTCGCAAAGTGCTGGAATCACAGGCGTGAGCCACCACACCCGGCATCTGTTTTTATTTTTAAATCTTCTATTCTTTTTGATGAATTTTTTTTTTTTTTTTTTTTTGGGAGAGGCTCACTCTGTTGCCCAGGTTGGAGTACAGGGATGCCATCTTGGCTCACTACAAACTCTGCCTCCTGGGGTCAAGCAATTCTTCTGCCTCAGCTTTTTGAGTAGCTGGGATTACACGCACCCACCACCATGCCCTGCTAATTTTTGAATTTTTAGTAGAGATGGGGTTTCACGGTGTTGGCCAGGCTTGTCTTGAACTCCTGACCTCAGATGATCCACCCATCTCAGCCTCCCAAGGTGCTGGGATTACAGGCATGAGCCACCATGCCTGGCCCTGGATGTTTTCTTCTTAAAAAGCCAGTTGAGAATTCTAAGTGTACTCACTTAAAAGGAAAATTTGGTTTGCTATATTTCTCATATTTGCTGTGGTGAATTCATCTCTAGGAGGTTTCTTTGCATAATTATTTCATTATCTCTCTAATAGTTAATTCTCCATGTTTTGTAGTATTTTTGCACACTCACCTTGAATGGGAAGTTCTCTACATGTCATAGTCATATAACAAACAGAATTCACCCTCTTTTGCCACTAATCACACTTCTGTATATTCAATAAAATGTGCATTTCTTCATGGATACTCTTTGAATCATCTAAATGGAGACTCTTTATAGAAATAGTGAATCATTAATTCTTCCAACTACTGTAGTCCTTTCCAACATACTGTCTTACTGATTTTTCACTTTTTCCTATTTCTATCAGTTTTGTTCTACTAACCGTCTGTCATTGGCCTTCTTCTATAGCCAACCTCAAATTTCAGTTCACACTAGCTCTGAACAGCACTCAAATTGCTATTCAAATTTATATTCTTAAAATATAAATTTACTTCATAAAGCAAAAGTGAATTATATGCATGTTGCAAAAAATGTTCCTAGCAGAGATAAGATGGGATGGTATTTGCTGCTATGTGCAGCATTGTTTTTTCCAAATTAATTTCTATCAGAATTCTCTCCTTCCTACTGCCAGGCAGGGCTCACCACTCACATGCCGTGAATGACATTTTTAGTCATTTTTCATCTTATCTGATCACATGACTTGAATTAATGTTTAGATCTGCTAAGGGCAAACACCACCATGCAATTAAATTTGCAAGAGGGAAGAAGGAGGAAGCAGGAGAAGGTGGGTAGAGTCTTCAGACTAAGGTGCAGAACTTACACCTGTAGAGGGAAAGAGGGAAGGAAGGCTGGTTGGGGTAGAAAGAGACTGCAGCATGGTTCCAAGAATGCTTTAGCCACTGCAGACTACTTAAATTAAAGTTACTCATTGGAGACTTTCACAACTCACTGGAAACATCCTCACATACAATCCCCATGTAGCTCTATGACTGTTAGAAACATGACTGCTGCACAAGTGTAGAAGTGCTTCCAGAGACAGAGGGCTAAAGCCAGGCTGTTGCTGATTTATGCTGTCTGAGTCAGGATATCGGCATTGCAAATTTCCTTGGTCATTAAAATCCTTTACCCCCACCTCCTAACCCCACCACAGCACACACATATTTGTCCAAACAGGTTCTTCATACCAGCTCTTCCAAAATTCCCATGATCCTCTCTTTTCCAAGGGGAATCTTAGAAAAGGAAGGTTAATGACATCAACTCTAGCCCATGCTATAGCTGTTGGTCTCAGAACTGCCTTTGAATGCCCACTTGTGTGGGGGGGGTAGAGAAAGAGAGAGTATGGGAGTGGGAAGTGTGTGTGTGAGAGAGAGAGAGAGAGAGAGAGAAATTATTTCTGCTTCTTTTGTAGAAAAGTAGCCCTACCTCCTTCTGCTAATCAGGGTGTATTCATCCTGCCCCAGTGGTGATGTATTTCTTGTCTTTTTGTTACTGGACCTAAGGAATCTAAAGCACCCAACAGATAACCTTCTTTAGAGAGCAGGACTTGCCTGCCTTCCAGATACCAGAGCTGCAATGATCAGAAGCACAGGAAAACCTTAAAAGATTATTGGGAGCATTTGTAATTGGGGACATTCCTGTTTCTACCTCTTGTTTTCTGAACCTGTAGATTCTTCCTATGGAAGAAAACTACTATATAAAGATCTGTGATAGAAAATGTATAAAAGATGGTGCACCCTGCATCCAGAATGTCTCCTTTAGCATAGTGCCTCGGTTGCATCTTTAGAATGTTTCTCCAGGGCTCCATGAGTCTAGCTGCTTCTTGAAGAGTGTATGTAATATGAATGGTAGATTACATGGTCATGGACCCACTTCTGCACATCCTTCACTGTGAACAAGGAACACTGGTCAGATGCTATATCATGTGGGATTTTATGCCTGTGGATCAGGAATTCTGAAAGCCTCAGAAAAGTGGTCCTGGCTCAGGCTCTGTGAACCAAAGTACCAAACCCAGCCCTGGAATAAGGATATATCCCTCTGAGGATGAAAAGGTGGTCATTCAAGGTCAAAAGACTTGCCATATAAGAGTCTCATTATTGATTTATGCTGCTGAAAAGTAGGACAGTCAGAGGCATCAGTAGTTAGATCAACCTTGATACATAGAAGTCCAGGCTGTGGGGCCCATATGTATCGTCCCTCTCTGCCAACGTGGTCATATGAGTGACTCCATATGTGTGACTGTTGTGCCTGTTGTGGGAAAGCCAATCTCCAAGGCTGGCAGCTTTTCAAGTCATTTTGTCTGATTGGTTATTGAGTGCCTCTTCTGTGGTGAGTGCTTTCTTGTGAGTGTTAATGTGCAATACAAGATTCTTTACACTCCATGCCTGCTCCTGCATGTCCACTCATATGCTTCTAACCTGGCTTCCTTGTCTCAAATATTTCAGTTCTTTTCTATCTAAGCCTCTGAACAGATGATTCACCCACTGACTACAGCAAAGAAATCTGTTTATATTCCTGCCTTAGACCATGTTTCTTCTATGTAAAGTAGATGGCCAGGGCCACTGCTCCCAGTGCTCCTAATAGGGAATATTTTAATTTCCTTCTGTCTTTCAGAGTCATTCTTGCATTGGGCTGCAATGCAACTACACCTTTAAATAGAGATTTCCCCTTTCTCCCTCCTTCAGATGGCCACAGGGATACAAATGCAGTCACACGTGTGAGCTGAAGGAAGGTTGCTGGTGCAAACATGCTGGGTGACATGAGGATCTGGGTTACCTGCTATTCAACTTATCCACTTGCTCTCACCTTGCTTGGCCTTTGTCTCATATTTACTATTTCCACCTCATGATGAACTTCTTGTCCCTTCTGGTGTCATGACTTGGTGGTTCCAATAGAACTCAGCCTGCAAGAGGTAGCGCCAGAAGCATGGTAACTTATCAAGCACAGCATCTCTCCTAGGTCCAACATATAATACTCTGCTATGGAGGGCATGGCTTTGTTTCAGAATCCCAGGAGCTGGTGTTGTAATTCTTTCACTGAGAATTGCCATTTGTGCCACACTGCGACAACCACTGACACCTTCAAGAATACAGCTCCTGCAAGATCATATGACCCAAGCAGCAGGGCTGTTCACAATGCAGCCTGGACATGCTGTGGAGCCCTGTCCTTCTCTGCACTCTTCAAACCCTGTGGTCTTCCTGTCTCCCTGACTTGTCTTGTGGCTTACTTGTGTTATGTTGCTTAGGGTTTCTTGAGTTTTATGAGTTTGTATTTTTATAACCATATAGATATAGATGGATAGATATAGATATGGTCAGAGAGGAAGAGTAAGAGAGAAAGAAAAATAATTTTACAAAAGACTTTTCTGGACATGTATAAAAAAAACAAACTCCACCTGTAATCCCAGCACTTTGGAAGGCCAAGGTGGGTGAAACACAAGGTCAGAAGATCGAGACCATCCTGGCTAACACAGTGAAACCCCGTCTCTACTAAAAATATACCAAAAAATTGCCAGGCGTGGTGGTGTGAGCCTGTAGTCCCAGCTACTCAGCAGGCTGAGGCAGGAGAATGGCATGAACTGTGAACCTGGGAGGCAGGGCTTGCAGTGAGCTGAGATCTTGCCACTGCACTCCAGCCTGGGTGACAGAGCGAGAATCCATCTCCCCAAAAAAAAAAAAAAAAAAAAAAAAAAGAAATCAAACTCCATAGTGAGAATTCAAACAACACAATAACAAAATGGGCAAGAGATTTGAGTAGATGACAATAACCAAAGATATATGAATGATTGATAAACACTGAAAAATGCATCATTAACCACCTGGGAATGGAACTTAAAAATCAAAATGCAATAACACTGCACAGAAACTATAATGGGTCCCAAAAATGTCAATTCTGAATGTTTGAGAGGACATACAACACCCTGAATTATCATATTTAGGTGGGAGTATAAAGTGGGTAAACAGTTTGGATTGCAGTTTGGCAGTTAAACATACACTTACAATTTGACCTAAAATATTCCATTCTTACTTACTCAAGAGAAATGAAAACATGTGCATACAAATGAATGTAGCAGCTTTACTTATAATAATCAAGGAATAGAAACATTTGTAAATGGTTCACCAACAGGCTAAAGGATAAACATATTGTAGTATTTCCATACAATAGAATAAAATAGAAAGAACCACTGATTTTGCAACATAGGTGAGCCTAAAATATATTGAGAGAATGAAACAACAATAGGCATATTATAAAAGTTTATTATTACAAAATTCTAGAAACTGAATTTATAGTGGTAGGTTGCAGATCAATGGTTTCTTGGAGCCAGAGGTTTTGGTAAGGAGTACAAAAGAACTTTTGAGGCAATAGACAGCTTCAATATCTTCATTGGTGGTAGCCACAAAACTTTATATGTTTGTACTTAATTTGCATGTATTTTATTGTATTGAAAGTAAACCTCAGTTAAGTTGACTTTTAAAATTTATTAGATTCTTAAACATTAATTTGCTTCCATCCATTATATTTATTCACAAAATCCTACAATAGTATGTTTTGGAAGATCAGTAATAGACACAGTAACTGGCACATTCATAAAGGAAATTTCCTTATGTAGGATAGTTTTTAGGGAAAATGCTTGAAACAAAAAAATCTGCATCTGCTTATCATAATTCGCTGCATAAAAGACCTAAATGTGTAACTAGCAATCAGCTTTAGCTTAATCTTTCATAGCAGCATGGATCAATTATGTTTACCCAGTTGGCTATCTCTCCATGCTAAACTTATATTGCATACATGCCTCTGAAATTCCAGTCATGTATAGTCTATAATTTATACCTATATTACACAATTTACTTTTCCACTTTAAAGGGGGGATTTATACCTGGAAAGGGACTTGACCTACAACTATCATCCAATTCTGTTCCAAATTTTGGACACTATGACTCTATTCTGGGAAATGATTCAATAGTTTTGTTTCATTTGATTCTTCCTACAGACATAATGTGTTGAAGTAAACCTGTTTTTTATGTTTAGAAAGTAGCCTTTTGATGGGCATTTTCTATCTTTTGGAAAACATGTACTCGAAGCAGAAGTAACTAGTTGTTGAGGTAATAGAATCACAGCATTTCTAACCTAGGCAAATTGAAAGCTTGTCATCCTTGATGACCAACATGACATGACACATGATTGCCTTTTTCAGGGAGTTCTTATGTAACATATTTTACCCACAACTAGTTGGTATCATTCAAATCAAATTTTATAATTTTACTCTGTATTAGGACACAGTTTTATAATTTCCAAAGCATCTTTACACATATTTTTTTCAAATAAATCCTACAGCAACTGTGTGAGATACTCAAAGGTGAGAATATTATCCCCATTTTACAACTGAGCAAGCAGACTCCAAGATTTGTTAACTTTTTAGAGCTGAAGTTTAGTCCGCTATTTTATGTTATCAACCTTTGATTTGTTGTGCTATACCCACCAATTTACAAAAGAATTTACCCAAGGTTGTAACATATAATACAATTAATTAATTTATTTTTTCTCTCCACTTGAAAACAGAAACAGTGGTGATTATGGAGTATCTACTGATTATTTTGCTGGGACAAGTTGATGTCACTGAATTTATAAATTGAACTGAACTGATAACCTCAGTTACTTTGCCAAAATTCCTTCTTTTAATATTACATAAACTGTAGAATGCAGAAGAGGCACTTTTAATTTCTAATTTTTTAAGTAGAGAAAGACTCAACACTTCCTTTTAGGCTCACACATAAAATTTCTGTTTGATACATCACCAGCGATTGTGTTTCAGCATGTATGTAAATGCAGCTTTCTGAATAGGCAAACTTACAGGAAATATGGAATATCATTGTATTTACATACAGCAGTATCTCAGACATGATTCCAAAAACTAAAGGAAAATGAGGAAATATTTCCAAAAGCCATATTACAGTGCTTTGGGGGAGGTAAAAGAGAGAATGCTGCAATATGTTTTCCTGTTTGACTGACTCAAGCTACATTCTAGGAGATATTTTAAAAAGTTAATAAAATCTCGGTGTCATAGTCAAAAGATGTAAGGCAAACCACAATTATCCAAGGAAATCTGAAATGAATATTACTAGATGCAACCTTCTGGATTTGGTTTTACTTACCTAGTATGTTGACTATGTCTGCTTATGGGTTTCTTACTTATGCCTACCTACACCATCTTTTAATTAAATGTGCCGATAAAATTTCATCTAAGTGCAGAATTTCCTTTGCTTGACACAAACACTTTGTTGTACTGTGAATCAACTGCTGGGGCTTTCTATTGTATGAATGTCTGCAAAGGGATGTACTGTAACTCAAGTATAAGCAAATGGTTCTTTCATTGTTATAAATCAAATTGGTATAACCTGTGATTGGGTTCGATGTCACCCCAGCTTTCTGAGGCCTGTGAAAATTGCTAGGTTGCTCGTTTTCATTTTTTCTTATCACCTTAACTGGAGTTGGAGGCCACTGCAAATCCAGGACAATGACGTCTTAGGCAACCTCAGTTGTCTAGTGTGACTTAATAAGCCTGAGGTATGTAGCAGAATCAATCTTTGCTTTTATATATAATGCCATTTTAAGTGATGTGAACCTTATTCTAGGTAACAGGTATTGGATTACTTTAGTTCTTTATTATAATAAGCAAAGTGTTAATTTGTTGTTGTTGTTGTTTTTTGAGACAGAGTCTCACTCTATCACCCAGGCTGGAGTACAGTGGCGTGATCTTGGCTCACTGCAAGCTCCACCTCCCAGGTTCACGCCATTCTCCTGCCTCAACCTCCCGAGTAGCTGGGATTACAGGCACCTGCCACCATGCCCGGCTAATTTTTTGTATTTTTAGTGGAGACAGGGTTTCACCCTGTTAGCCAGGATGATCTCTATCTCCTGATCTCATGATCCGCCCGCCTCTGCCTCCCAAAGTGCTGGGATTATAGGCACGAGCTACCGCGCCCTGCCAGCTAATTTGATTTTTTTAACTCTTAAATTCTACCACTTTCCTTACTCGCTTTCTAATGAAAATTGATGGAGAAAATAAACTGAAAATATCAAAATTCTAAACATTACACTATTTTGAGATTCTAAAATTATTGGCTTTTGGTGTTCACTGATTCATGTCGGATTTTTAGTAGCATAATCAAGTCTTTTGTTGGCAATGGTATAGAGTGCAAAATGCAAAGCGATTTGCCATGGTGTAGATGCTCACTGTATGCCCCTGCATCTAAAGAGATACTATTCTCCAACATAAATCAGACATATAGAAAATACTTACAGCACTGAAAATATGAACTATGGCATAGAAATACATTAAATTAGCTAAATGACATCCCTAATAAAAATCTGAATCTGGCCGGGCACGGTGGCTCACTCCTGTAATCCCAGCACTTTGGGAGGCCAAGACAGGTGGATAACCTGAGGTTAGGAGTTTGAGACCAGCCAGGCCAACATGGTCTACTAGAAAAATACAGAAATTAGCTGGGCATTGTGGCAGGTGCCTGTAATCCCAGCTATTTGGGAGGCTGAGGCAGGAGAATCACTTGAACCAGGGAGGCAGATGTTGCAATGAGCTGAGATTGTGCCATTGCACTCCAGCCTGTGCAACAAGAGCAAAACACCGTCTCCAAAAAAAAAAAAAAAAAAGAATCTATTCTAAAACTGGGAATTTTATGTTTAAGTAGATTCACTTAATTTTTTCCTATAATCTCCTGGGACAAATAAATGTTTTCAACAGTTGCGCTTAACAAATTGAAGAATCAGAAGGAGAAACAACATTATTAATAATTACTTCCGGAGCGGGGCGTGGTTCACAACTGTAATCCCAGCACTTTGGGAGGCCGAGGTGGGCTCATCACGAGGTTAAGAAATCGAGACCATCCTGGCTAACACGGTGAAAACCCGCCTCTATTAAAAATACAAACAACTAGCCGGACATGGTGGCGGGCGCCTGTGGTCCCAGCTACTTGGGAGGCTGAGGCAAGAGAATCACTTGAGGAAGGCTGGCCAACATGGCTAAACCCCACCTCTACTGAAACTACAAAAATTTGCTGGGCATGGTGGCGCACATCTGTAACCCTAGCTACCCCCAGAGGCTGAGACAAGAGAATCGCTTGATACCGGGAGGCGGAAGTTACAGCAAGCCGAGATCACGCCACTCCACTCCAGCCTGCTCTACAGAACGAGACTCCCTCTCTCAAAAAAAAAAAAAAAAAAAATACTTCCTACGCTATGATGCATGATTAGATTGCAAAGTTTTCTATTCTTCTCTTTTAAAAATAAATATCTCAGCTGCCTGATTTCATTCTGGCCATCAAAATTGCCTAAAGCCTTTGTGGGCAATATCATCAATCCTTGAGGGAAATTCAAGATATTCCCACCACAGAAATATTCTTAGCTGAAAACAGTATGGGATGGCAATTTTCAACCTGGCACATATAAAGAGAAGAAAAATGTTGGGTAAATGAACAGCAAAAGAAAGATGGCATTCATATGTCCTATGCAATTCTGAATACTTATTTTATGTAGGTGAATATTTTAATTAAAGACATTTATTGATCCAAAATATTTTTTAACTTAACGAACTTTGGCAAAACAATGCCCTTCAGTCAGTGACTATATTATCAAGTTTCACTTACCTCTGATCAAGGAAACAAAAATAATAGTAATTCCATACTCAGTATGTGTGAGAAAATAAGAGCTGTGTTTAGTTCTAATTATTTTGAGTTATGCCACATAACACATAACAGTATACATTTATTTTGAGTTCATATGTAGAATTAGACTACTTTTTAATTTTGGGAACATGCAGAGCAATATTATAGGATTATATTAGTAAGTCTATGGTAAATACTAACATTAAGCTCTCCTTATGTGCCACACACAGTTCCTTCACCAAAATGGGCAGAATTTTAGCTGAAGACTTATAATGAAGCCTAGATATTCATGCAGAAATTAAACAACTTGACCATTATTAGAATATAGTAAATATATACATGTTCAATGCCAGCTTCTTTTTTTCTCACTTTATGTTTTTTGAATGTCATTAGATTTACATATCCTGCTAAAATAACATAAAAACAAACCTTAAGTTTCAAGAAATTAACAATTCTAGTTATGTACTATTTACATTTTTTTCTTATTAACTATTAGTTATTTCAAAACTTATCTTTTATGTTTTGAGATGAAAAAATATCTAATAGAAAGGTAGTTTTTTGAGAAGGACGCCTTTTTTATTATTTTTATTTTTCTTTCTTTTTTTTTTTTGAGTCAACATGTTGCTCTGTCACTCAGGCTGGAGTGCAGTGGCATGATGTTGGCTCACTGCAACCTCTGCCTCCCAGGTTCAAGTGATTCTCCTGCTTCAGCTTCCCGAGCAGGTGGGATTAGAGTAGCATGTCACCATGCCTGGCTAATTTTGTATTTTTAGTAAACACGGGCTTTTACCATGTTGGCTATGCTGGTCTTGAACTCCTGACCTCAAGTGATCCATCCTCCTCAGCCTCCTAAAGTACTGGGATTACAAGCATGAGCTACTGCACCTGGCTCTTGTTTTATTATTTTTAAAGGATACTTTAGTTTTCCTAGTAATCCATGTGAATGTATTCTCTATGAACTATAGTGTGTGTTTACTTTTTGTATATAGAATACTACTGAGGAAAAAGCTGTTTCTGTAAATGAAATGGGACTGAACCTCTACCTTGGTTGTGTTCTACATGTTACAGAGACCTGGACAGAGACAGTATGATCATCTCTTGAACATCACATAATGTCCTGTCACAGTCCCAAGATAAAACATTTCCTTAAAATAAAGACTTGCTTTAATAACCATCACATTTATTACAATAATACCTTCCCACTATAATCAATATGGATATAAACAGCCTTTGTTCTATTTTTCTCATACTTGGAAGATGTTTGCTTTCATTCCATGAAAATCTTGTATTTCTCCTCAATTATTCTAATTAGAAAAACAGTGCTGGGGGAGAAAAAATAAAACAGCACAGAAAGGAAAGGGATGCCTGCAATGCACTGTTTAGACAGATAAGGCAGCCAGGCCAGGTGATGGTCAGGTAGGGACTGCGTTCTTCTCTCTGGTGGTGAGAATTGAGAATTGCTGAGAGGTGTGGAAGTGGAGCTGATTGAGCCATAGCACAGTCCAGATTTCTTCCATGTTCTCTACATAAAATAATCAATCATCTTCGACGTTAATACCACATGATCTCATGTTTTGAGAAGGAGAGTTGAGAAACAGCTACTAGTCTTATGATAGGTTGAGTACTTTAAAGAGTTTTGGGCCAGGTGTGGTGGCTCATGCCTGTAATCCCAGCACTTTGGGAGGCTGAGGCACATGGATCACGAGGTCAGGAGATGGAGTCCATCCTGGCCAACACGGTGAAACCCCGTCTCTACTAAAAATACAAAAAATTAGCCAGGCATGGTGGCATGCACCTGTAGTCCCAGCTACTTGGGAGGCTGAGGCAAGAGAATTGCTTGAACTGGGGAGGTGGAAATTGCATGAGCTGAGATTGCACCACTGCACTCCAGCCTGGGTGACAGAGTTAGACTCCATCTCAAAAAAAAAAAAAAAAAAAAAAAAAAGAATTTTGAAGCTTCTTAATTCCATTTATTTAAGACATTCTTCTCATTGGGATTTGGGGGGAATCCCTGAATTTTGATAAAAACAAATCCAAGTCACAAAATCAGAAAAAAAAAGGGAAGGTATAGGATGATGCGTTTCATTCTTTGTATGAATATGCATTTTACACATGTAAAACTACGACCAATTTCAGATTTATTTCCAGGCTTGGGGATAACTTATGGAAACTTTTAACATTAAAGTTAAATTTGCAATTCAGAATTAATCCATACATTATTTCACTGTTTTCTTGTTGATATTAAATGCTTCTGACTCAGTAAAGTTTATTATTTGAATATAACAAAAATGTGTGAATTGTAAATTCCATGCTGAAGTCTGGAACATTTCTACAGAATTCAGTTTAGCAAATATTTGTTAAGATTTCAGTCAAAGCGTTTTACAACTGCACTGCTCTAGGTTTTGAGGACTCAAAATAATCTCTGCTCACAAACCAGACATGCAGACAAATAAGGTTCTATGTATTAAGGTCAATAATAGAATTTTGCTGAAGACAAAATATTATCGCAGACACAAAAAAATTAGCCAGGCATGGTGGCAGGTGCCTGTAATCCAAGCTGCTCTGGAGGCTGAGGCAGGAGAATAGCTTGAACCCAGGAGGTGGAGGTTGCAGTGAGCCAAGATCACATCACTGCACTCATCTTGGGCAAGAGTGAGACTTCATCTCAAAAAAAAAAAATCTTGATTACTTTATCCCGTGCTTCATAGCATTCAGAGTCTTCCATATTTTCTGGCACTTTCTTGGTTAGTTAGGCTTGGCCTCTCCTCACTTACCGTTGGTGCCTGCCCTCTTCCTGTGCTCCAGAGCAGATCATGTTTTCTCTACTCACTTCCCTCTAGTGAGGAGACTCATCCCACTTTCACCCCCACCTTAGCACCAAGCACCATTAATTCAAGACCACTATGTGGAGGAGATAAGGGAGAATTGCATCCCACAAAGACCAGCAAAATGCATAAACATGCATATATATACACATATATGCATGTATATGCACATATACACACATATACATATATGCGTATATACATACACACATATATACACGTATACACACATGTACACCCACACATATATACATGCATATATTGCCACCACTATCCTGAATCTCCTCATTTATTCCCATCAGAAGGAATTTCCCCACCCCATCCTACCATTTTCTTGGAACTTCTAGTCTCTCACACATTAATTCTACACCTGGGGCTGCCTTGCCCCCTCTTGCTAACTGCCTAGTGGTAACTTGGCACTCCTCTTAGTTACTACTTAACGTTACAGCTCACCCTTTTTTACGTCATATTTATGAAGTATTAAATATTCTAAAAGTGGCCGGGTGCAGTGATTCATGCCTGTAATCTCAGCACTTTGGGAGGCCAAAGCGGACGGATCCCGAGGTCAGGAGTTCAAAACCTCCTGACCAACATGGCGAAACTCTGTCTCTACTACAAATACAAAAATTAGCTGGGCATGATGGCGCTTGTCTGTAATCCCAGCTACTCAAGAGGCTGAGGCAAGATAATCACTTGAACCTGGGAGGCAGAGGTCATAACAAGCCGAGATCTGTGCCACTGCACTCCAGCCTGGGTGACAGAGCAAGACTCACAAAAAAAAAAAAAAAAAAACAAGCTACTTTGTCTAGGGTACCCTATTATACCAAGGAATTTAGTGCTTCATGAGAAAAGGCTCTCAAAGATGTTTTTCTAAACAATAGAACTTTCTACCTTAGAAATCATTTATGATATTATCCAACATTGTTATTTTTTACTTTATATATATTTTCACTATAATAAAAATCTTTCAAATATCTCAAAATACAATTTTATTAAAACAGAAAAATTGTTTATTAGATAATCTTTTAATTTTAACATATTAATTTATCTATCAGGGGTTCTATGTCATTCACTCAGGAAGAGAATTCAATGAATAAATGTGGTAGCTTCACATATCAGTAGAACTTTTTCACAAAAATGGGCAATTTTTCATTTTTCAGAGTGAACACTGAGCCACCACCTGAGGAAAAATAAACGATTACTTTTAACAGTTAAAGTTACTACTTTTTAATCATCTGGTCTTTTAAGATGTTTTTAGACTTATAGTTCAAGATAAGAAGTTAGCATGCATTTATGCTTCTTTCAATCTGTATCCATCCCTAACTTATTTCTTCCTATTGTGCAATAACTCATTATTAAGCTTAGCTTCCATTTTACTCATTCATGTTTATTTATGGGTCAGGCAAGTCAACTGCATACAAATTCACAAATTTTCTTTTTTTTTTTGAGATAGAGTCTCGCTCTGACGCCCAGGCTGGACTCAGTGGTGCGGTATCGGCTCACTGCAAGCTCCGCCTCCAGGGTTCACGCCATTCTCCTGCCTCCGCCTCCTGATTAGCTAGGACTACAGGCACCCGCCACCACACCCAGCTAATTTTTTGTGTTTTTAGTAGAGACGGGATTTCACCATGTTAGGCAGGATGGTATGGATCTCCTGACCTCGTGATCCGCCCACCTCGGCCACCGAAAGTCTTGTGATACAGCCTTAAGCCACCGCGCCCAGCCTACAAATTTTCTTTGTAACTTACCTTATTGTTAAATTGGTCTTCCTAATTTTTATTTTTTTATTTTTTTTTTATTATTTATTTATTTATTTTTTTTGAGATGGAGTCTCGCTCTGTTGCCCAGGCTAGAGTGCAGTGGCTCAATCTCGACTCACAGCAACCTCCCCCGCCTCCCAGGTTCAAGCCATTTTCCTGCCTCAGCCTCCGGAGTAGCTGGGATTACAGGCATGAGCCACCTCGCCTGGACTATCCCTCACTTTATAACGTGAATCAAGTTCTTTTTTCATTTTATGTTAAAGATTTTTGAATTTTGTTAATCTATTTTATTTTCCTTCGTAAAATTATCAGAGCTAGAAATAACATTACAAAGTATATCACAATCGTTAATAGAAAGAGCTCTATAATCAGCTTAAATTTCTTTTCTCTCTTTTCTAGTTATGTGATCTTAGGCAAGTTACATAAATTACCTGTGTTCAGTTTATTTATTTGTGAAATGGGGAAAATAATGGTGCCTGTCTCTGGGTAAGATTTTAGTGAGGGTGAGTAACAGGTTTATCAAGCATAAAGCAGTGCCTGGGACACAGGAATTGCCCTCTCTTCATGCCCCTGCATATGTGTGCATACAGGCATGAATCATTTGATGATGGAATAAATTTGGAGAAATGTGTCTTTAGGCAGTTTTGTTATTGTGCAAATATCTCAGAGTGTACTTACACAAACATAGATGGGATAGCCTACTACACTGCTAGAGCATATGGTATAGACTGCTGCTCCTAGGCTACAAATCTGTACAGCATGTTACTGTACTAAATACTGCAGGCAACTGTAACACAGTGGTAGGTATTTTTGCATCTTATCATAGCAAATGTGCAGTAAAAAAAAAAAAGGGTACACTTGTAGAGGGCACTTACCATGAATGGAGCTTACACAGCTGGAAGTTGCTCTGGGTAAGTGACTGAGTGGTGAGTGAATATGAAGACCTAGGATATTATGGGCACTGTTGTAGACTTTAGCAATACTGGATGTACACTAAAGTTATGCCAAATTTATTTTTTAAATTGTTTTCTTTTATCAATAGTAAATTAGCTTTAGCTTGCTGTAATTTTTTTATTTAATATACTTTTTTAAACATTTTTGGCTCTTTTGTCACAACTCTTGGCTTAAAAGATAAACATATTGTACAGCTCTAAAAAATATTATTTTCTTTATATCTAAGTCTATAAGCTTTATCCTATTTTTAATTTTTGTGTTACTTTTTAACTGTTTTATAAAAACAAACACAAACACACGCATTAGTTTAGGCCTACACAGGGTCAGGATCATCAACATCATTGTCTTACACCTTCATATCCTGTCTCAGTGAAAGTTCCTTGGGGCAATAACATGCATGAAGCTGTCATCTCCTATGATAACAATCCCTCCTTCTGGATACCTCCTGAAGCACCTGCCTGAAATTGCTCTACTCTTCAGTTTTCTTTATAAAAAGGGCCAGGCGTGGTGGCTCATGCCTATAATACCAGCAATTTGGGAGTCTGAGGCGGGAGGATCACTTGAGGGCAGGAGTTCAAGAGCAGCCTGGCCAACATGGTGAAACATTGTTTCTACTAAAAATACAAAAATTAGGCAGGTGCAGTGGTAGGCACCTGTAGTCCCAGCTACTTGGGAGACTGAGGCAGAATAATAGCTTGAAACCAGGAGGTGGAGGTTGCAGTGAGCCGAAATCGCACCATTGCAACTCCAGCCTGGGCAACAGAGTGAGACTCCGTCTCAAAAAAAAAAAAAAAAAAAAAAGATAAAAAGAATAGAGTAGTAAATATATAAACCAGTAATATTGTCACTTATTATTGTTATCAGGTATTACGTTCTGTAAGTAATTGTATGTGCTAGAGGCCTGGCAGCACAATAGGTCTGTTTACACCAGCATCAGCACAGAAATGTGAGTAATGAATTGTGCAATGATATTACCTTGACAATGACATCACTAGGAAACAGGAATTTTCCAGCTCCATTACAATACTACAGGACCAATATGTAGTCCGCCGTTTACTGAAATGTATTTACATGGTGCATGACCGTAAATTTACTAGTCATCAAAAATCAGTTGTATCTTCAACATTTCCTACCTCTGCAAAATGCATCACCATTCTCCCAGTCACCCAGGCTTAAAACCTCAGAATTCTATCAAATTAATTCATTTCGTACCTCTGCAAAATGCCTCACCATTCTCCCAGTTACCCAGGCTTAAAACCTCAGAATTCTATCAAATTATTTCATTTCCTTACATCTCATGTTTAATTAGTCACTGATTCCCATCAATTTTCCTCTATCATGTTTAATAGTACCAACACATCATTTCTCTTAGAAAAAATATTTTTCCAGTTTAGGCTCTTAATTTAGCCTATTTTTAAAATATCTCAAAGTTTACCATACAGTCTTTATTTCTTATTTCTTAAAATATTTTCTACATTTTGATACAACTAACCTTTCTAAAGCATAAATATCTCACTTTGTCACTTGTCTGCTCAAAAAAATAAAATATCTTCTTGGTCTAGAAAGTAAAATTATAATGCTTGGTATGATGTAGACAGAAATTCCCATTTACTCTTTTTCGCCTTTGCCCCCAACAATTTTCTTCCATGTTCACACCAGTACCCAATGTCCCAGACATATGGAATTCATTGTTTCATGAGTAGAGCCAACACATTCTAACTACCATGCATTTACTCAAACCATCTGGCCACATGGAATTTCCTACCATCCCCCATAAAATTTAAATTAAAAAATTCCACTGTTCTGCCCTCTCTGAAGATGTCCGTGAACTTTTATTGAAACTCATTGACATATCCTTTGGTTCCCGCAGCCTTTATTGTATATGTCATAATTTAGCACATACATTACTCTGCCGTACATTTCAGCAAGTTAATGACCTGTCTCTTTTCACTGATAAAGCAGTGTCAGGATTTTTTCATTTTTGTATTCCCTACTGGCCCACAGAGTGCTATGAACATATAATTTGCTAAGTTAATTTTAAATTGACTTAAACTTACTGGTGAACTCACCGATTAAGTGTTCTTTTCCAGCATTACTCTTAGAAATGTCCTTGCCTTGATATATTTTATGTTCTAAAAAAATTAATTTCATTTTAAGAATCACATCCTCCAAAACAAAAGAAACAAAAACTCCCATACAATTCTAATGCTAGTTATAGGTAACATTAAAAATGGCATACCAATTGCAAAAAACAAAAACAAAAAAAAACAAACAAAAACAAAAAAACAAAATAATTCCCATGAAAGCCAGAGGCAAACAATGCGAATTTTAATGTCGATATTGTCATTTTTTCCTAGGTTAGGGGACAATATAACCACATTTATAAACTTGTTCTTTTTGTCTCTCCTCATGTTGACCTCACACATAGCATATTATGCCATTAAAACAACAAAAAAAGGAGAAAATGCTATATTGAAATCCAGGATTTTCTTACAAAAATTCCTTACTGTGAATTGTGAATGAAAATTAAATTCTTTAATCACTAGGAAAGACTCTGAGTGTGCAAGTATTTCTTTCAGCTGATATAAACATTGATAAGATCAAAGCTTGCTCTAAATTATCTGTCTTACCAGGTCTTGACCGAATCTCAGAACAAAATCCTGTAGTTTCTTTTTATTTCAGATAAACCTTTGATCTTTTAAAAATATAGGCACAGCTGGGCACAGTGGCTCAGGTCTGTAATCTCAGCAGTTTGGGAGGCCGAGGTGGGCAGATAACGAAGTCTATATATCGAGACCATCCTGGCCAACATGGTGAAACTCTGTCTCTGCTAAAAATACAAAAATTAGCTTGGTATGGTGGTGCACACTTGTAGTCCCAGCTACTCAGGAGGCTGAGGCAGGAGAATCACTTGAACCCGGGAGGCTGAGGTTGCAGTGAGATGAGAATGTGCCATGGCACTCCAGCCTGGGTGACCAAGCGAAATTCCATCTCAAATGGCAAAAAGGCAAAAAGATATGCACAAAAAAAGTTAGCCACTACTTGCATTGAAAATGGGTTTAAGTTTAAGGTTTTGGCAAGTGTTTGAGAAAAATATGAATTAAGCTCATTTTCTGTGGAGACAAGTCTCTAGGCATTTAGTCTTGGTTAAGGTAAATACTTAAATCTATTTAAAATTTTAAAGACCTTAGTAATGTAAACAAATGGTGTTGAGTTTGGACTTCTCTACCATATCTATGTGGAATCTTAGGAAAGGAAGAGTGAAAGGATACAACACATTTTAAATGGTAGTTCAGCCTAAATCCTAAGCATAAGCATAATACGCTGCTGCATTTTTTTTCAACAGAGCCTAACTCTGTCCCCCCGACTGAAGTGCAGTGGTGCCATCTTGACTCACTGCAACCCCTGTCTCCTAGATTCAAGCTATTTTCCTGCCTCAGCCTCCTGAGTATCTGGGATCACAGGCAGACACAAGCCACGCCCAGCTAGTTTTTTGTTTTTGTCTTTTTTCTTTTTTTGGAGACAGAGTCTTGCTCTGTCGCCCAGGCTGGAGAACAATGGCACAACCTCGGCTCACTGCAACCTCCGCTTCCCAGGTTCAAGCGATTCTTCTGCCTCAGCCTCCTGAGTAGTTGGGATTACAGGCACGCACCGCCATGCCCAGCTATCTGCCTCCCAGGTTCAAGAGATTCTTCTGCCTCAGCCTCTTGAGTAGCTGAGATTACAGGCATGTGCCACCATGCCTGGCTAATTTTTGTATTTTTAGTAGAGACAGAGTTTCACCATGTTGGTCAGGCTGGTCTCGAACTCCTGACCTCCTGATCCACCCGACTCAGCCTCCCAAGGTGCTGGAATTATAGGCGTGAGCCACTGTGCCCAGCCCATTTTTTGTATTTTTAATAGAGGTGAGGTTTCACCATGTTGGCCAGGCTGATCTCGAACTCCTGACCTCAAGTGATCTGCTCACCTCCACCTGCCAACATGCTGGAATTACAGACATGAGCCATTAGGCCTAGCCAATATGTTACTTTTAAAAAATAAGTTATTCGTTTTAGTTTTCTTCTGCTGCTAACGATCATTTCTATTTTGTAGGGAAAAGGAAGAGGGATCAGACTGTTACTGTGTCTATATAGAAAGGGAAGACCTAAGAAATTCCATTTTGACCTGTACCTTGAACAATTGCTTTGCCCTGAGATGCTGTTAATCTGTAACTTTGCCCCAATCACTTTGCCCCAACCTCTTTGCCCCAACCTTGATCTCACAAAAACTTGTGTTGTATGGAATCAAGGTTTAAGGGATCTAGGGCTGTGTAGGATGTGCCTTGTTAAAAAAATGTTTACAAGCAGTATGCTTGGTAAAAGTCATCACCATTCTCTAGTTTCGATAAACCAGGGGCACAATGCGCTGCGGAAAGCTGCTGGGACCTCTGCCCTAGAAAGCCGGGTATTGTCCAAGGTTTCTCCCCGTGTGATAGTCTGAAATATGGCCTCATGGGATAAGAAAGACCTGACCATCCCCCAGCCCAACACCCATAAAGGGTCTGTGCTGAGGTGGATTAGTAAAAGAGGAAAGCCTCTTGCAGTTGAGATAGAGGAAGGCCACTGTCTGCTGCCTGCTCCTGGGAACTGACTGTCTCGGTATAAAACCCGATTTTACATTTGTTCAATTCTGAGATAGGAGAAAAACCACCCTATGGTGGGAGACAAGACATGTTGGCAGCAATGCTGCTTTATTGTTCTTTACTCCACTGAGATGTTTGGGCAGAGAGAAACATAAATCTGGCCTATGTGCACATCCAGGCATAGTACGTCCCCTTGAACTTAATTATGACACAGATTCTTCTGCTCACACGTTTTTTTGCTGACTTTCTCCCTATTATCATCCTGCTGTCCTACCGCATTCCTCTTGCTGAGATAATGAAAATAATAATCAATAAAAACTGAGGGAACTCAGAGGCCGGTGCCAGTGCAGGTCCTTGGTATGCTGAGCACCGGTCACCTGGGCCCACTTTTCTTTCTCTGTGTTTTGACTCTGTGTCTTATTTCTTTTCTCAGTCTCTCATCCTACCCGACTAGAAGTACACACAAGTGTGGAGGGGCTGGCCACCCCTTCATATTTTCACTTAATTTACTCTGAATCCATGCCACTTTTGCATTTGAGGCTAATGTTTGTATTGAAGGAAAGGATAGCAAGTCAATTTACAATTGGATTTTTTCAGTGTAGAGAGGTACATGTTTATTAAAAGAAGTAGCCCTTAATTCTTTTTAAAAAGCCCATAGCAAGCAAGATGATTAACAATTTTTATATGAACAAATGTCTTACAATATTTTGAACATCTAGAGAACACTGATACCATCTTCACTTATTGACAATGGCATATTATCAATTCACTTTTCCAAAGAGATAGAAGTTACTTCATTTGACTTAGATCTGACTTCTTAAACTGTCAAATGAAGTAGCTGAGTATAACTCACCACCCACAACTTTGATATTTAGCCTCCTCTCTTCATTTGCTTTGTATTATATGTACTGTAGCCCTTACTTTAATATTTCTATATCTTACACATCTTTCTTTCTTAAAAATGTGCTTTCATTTAGATGAGTAATACAATTTTAAGGGAGAAGTTGACACATGCCTAGTTCTGTATTTTTTTTTAATTGCTGATCTGTCCTGAGGAAATTAATGTTGCCCTACTGGGTATGATGCTGTCCCTCTGGAGAGATTCCTGCAAGTTATGACCACTAGGGATTTTATAGGTGTCCACATTAAGCCTTTCACTGAGAGTAGAGATTAACTTGCAGCTGCCTCTCTGACACAAATATATCTAAGAAATCAACATAATCTTTCAAAACCCCTCTGGCTAATACTAGTTTGTACCCACTATTAATATAGTGGTTCTAAGTTTGTTCCAGGGTCTCAAAGCCTTAAATCATTTCATGAAAGCCTACTGCAAATGTCAGCATACAATGCTTACAAGGACATAACTGGGTGTTTCACACTATTATTTTAGTTTTAACCCACTTTATCCATCAAGTTATCTGTCATAGAACAAATGAAAGGCCCCTTTAGAGAAGTCTCAGCATAAAAAATAAGCCTAGTTATGTTTGTTGGGAGAGAAGTAAATAAAGCATGGGTTTACATTCTCTGTCTAAAAGAAATTGTCATTGAAGCTGTTGTTTGTTTCAAAATCTATGTACAGTTCTGACCCACCAACTGACAATGGCTGCCTGACTCTAACACTCAGGTGTGTTATTGTAAATTCCCGGAGTCTTCTTTATAGCAAGAGAAAAAATCAGGACATTCTGAAAGTAATACACTGTGGATATTTACATGGCCAGAGTATAATTTTCTCTGCTTAATAATAAAACTTAATAATGAGCTTAATAATAAAACTCACATACAAATACAAAATAAGCCTCTGTCAAAATTTATTTCACTTATTCCTGAGGAAATCAGTAGGTGGGAAAGCTGGTTCCAAGAGCAAGTAAAAAAAAATAATTACGGATTTTTTCCACAAAAACAAGAAACGTTAGAATAAGACAACTATGTTAGAAGCAAAACTGGGCTGGGAGCGGTGGCTCACACCTGTAATCCCAGCACTTTGGGAGGCTGAGGCGGGTGGATCACAGAGTCAGGAATTCGAGACCATCCTGACTAACACCGTGAAACCCGGTCTCTACTAAAAATACAAAACCAAAATTAACCAGGCGTGGTGGCCTGTAGTCCCAGCTACTCAGGATGCTGAGGTAGTAGAATGGCATGAACCCAGGAGGCAGAGCTTGCAGTGATCCAAGATTGTGCCACTGCACTCCAGCCTGGGCGACAGAGTGAAACTCCATCTCAAAAAAAAAAAAAGAAAGAAGCAAAATTGATTAATAACAACAAATAGTACTGGGAAAACTGGATATCCACAGGCAAAATATAAAGTTTGGGCCCTTAACTTACATAACATACAAAAATAAACTAAAATAGATCAAAGACTTAAAGTAACAACTACAACCCTTAAACTCTTAGAAAAAAACATAGGAGAAAATATTCTTTATGTTAGATTTAGCAATGATTTCTTAGATATGACATCAAAGGTACAGGGAATGAAAAAAAACAAAAAAAATTAGTTTCATTAAAAGTAAAAGTACTGTGCATTAAAAGTCACCGTTGACCAGGTGTGGTGGCTCATGCCTGTAATCCCAGCACTTTGGGAGACTGAGGCGGGTGGATCAAAAGGTCAGGAATTTGAGACCAGCCTGGCCAATATGGTGAAACCCCATTTCTACTAAAAATACAAAAATTAGCTGGGCATGGTGGTGTGCACCTGTAATCCCGGCTACTTGGGAGGCTGAGGAAAAAGAATCACCTGAACCTGGGGGCGGAGATTGCAGTGAGCTGAGATTGTGCCACTGCATTCCAGCCTGGGTGACAGAGCAAGACTCCATCTCAAAAAAAAAAAAAAAAGAGTCACCCTCAAGCCAGTGGAACAACAACTCAAAGAATGGGAGAAGATGTCTGCAAATCATATATGTGATATGACATCAGTATATGTGGATATAACATGTATAATAGAATAAAGAACTCCAGCAACTCAACAACAATAATAAATGGTTCAATTTTTTAAATAAGCAAAGGACTTGAATAGATAATTATCTAAAGAAGATATATGAATGGCCAACAAGCACATGAAAAGAGGCTCAATATCACTAGCATTAGAAAAACACAAATGAAAATAATGATGAGATATCATTTCACACCCATTAGGATGATTGCAAAAAAGAAACCCCAGAAAATAACAAGTGTTAGTGAGGATTTAGAGTCAATGGGAACCCTTGTGCATTGCTGGTGGGAATGTAAAATGGTGTAGCTTCTGTGGACAACAGTTAGGTGGCTCCTCAAAAGTTAAACATAGAACAGTAGATCACTATGTGATCCAGCAATTCTATGCCTATATACATGCCAAAAGTAATTGCAAATAGATACTCCAACAGATATTCACCACATGTTCACAGTACCATGATTTACAGTAACCAAAAGCAGGAAGCAACGCAAATGTTCATCAATAAATGAATGAATAAACAAAATACACAATATTCACATAATGGAAACTTATTCAGTCTTATTAAGGAATGAAATTCTAATATACACAACAGAATTTCAATAACTACAACATACGTAAACTTTGAAAACATTATGCTTAGTGAAATAAGCCAGATGCAAAAGGATAAATCTTGCTTGAAGTACTTAGAATGAGCAAATCATAGAGACAGAAAGAATAATCATTACCAGGGACTAGTGTGGGTGAGAAGTTATTGTTTAATGGGTACAGAGTTTCTATATGGGATGATTAAAGAGTTCTGGAAATGGACGGTGGTAAAGATTGTGCAATTTGGTGAATGTAATGCCCTGTGAACTGTTCATTTAAAATTCATTAAAGTGATAAATTTTACAGTATGTGCATTTTACCACAATTTAAAAAAGAAATTTAAAAGAAAAAATATGTATTCCCAATTGCACTGTATTTTTGGTTATTAAGCATAAAATTTAAACTTTATTAAACTTATTAGAAAAAGGGAATTGGAAATGTGATATAATGCAGTAATTCACAAAAATGTGTACAGTAAATGCACTCAAGAGCAGTTTTTCTGATGCTTGATGAACTCCTATCAGTTGTGAATTAAAACTGATTAATATCCCTCATGGAAACAGATCCATAAGGTCTGGCATTGTCTTTTTCTACTAGAGAGAAACCTGGAAGTTATCACATAATCGCATAGCGTCTAGGATCAAATCAACTAATACATAGCCAAGTCAAAAGAAAATGAAGTAATCTTTGGGTTGGCCTTTTAGATGATAGCTTTTAATAATGTAATATTACACTAAAAATACATGTCTTATGTCAGAGTTTTAAATACTTTTCCTTAGCAGTCCCCTATCACAAATATGTCCTCTGTGAGTGCTAATCCATAACTAACTCAGTTCCTTATTTTCATGTCAATAATCTCCAAGTGTTATTCTTTTTTTTTTTTTTTTTTTTTTTTGTGAGACAGAGTTTGGCTCTGTCTCTCAGGCTGGAGTACAGTGGTACGATCTCGGCTCACTGCAGGCGCCGCCTCCGGGTTCACGCCATTCTCCTGCCTCAGCCTCCAGAGTAGCTGGGACTACAAGCGCCCCCCACCACGCCCGGCTATTTTTTTGTATATTTTAGTAGAGACGGGGTTTTACCGTGTTAGCCAGGATGGACTCGGTCTCCTGACCGCGTGATCCGCCCGCCTCAGCCTCCCAAAGTGCTGGGATTACAGGCATGAGCCACTGGCTTGGCCTCCAAGTGTTATTCTTAATCAAAAAAACAAAAAGTTTATCTTACTATATTTGACCCTGAATATCTATGTAGCTTCAGAAAGAGGAGTTATACACATAGTTGAAGCCTTCCCTCCACCAGGTTCTAATATGTAAGATTCATGGCCTTCTGAAAACACTCCCTTACCAATGTGAAGCTGGAACCATAGAACAGGTGGAGGACTTAGTAGGTATTGGCTCAACATTTAAAGTACAATCTTTTTCCTTAACAGGTATTTTCGTACCTTATAAACACATGTATGGCCTTGGATGTCCAATTAAATCCCAAGAAAAAAGGACAGATTCTTGATGAAACTATGCAAATAATGAGACAGCAAGTAAAAAGGGCTCCGAGGCAGAAACTCCGACCAGCTTGCACACTGACAGGAGTGCACCCTGAGGTGGAGCCTCAGGAAATTTGCAGCGGGGAGGAGCCTGGCCTCTTCTGTTCCAGGGCGGAGGCTGGGATTCAATCTATGAGGCAGGAAGCTGGGAAGCAGGACTCACTTTACTGACAGTCTCTGTTTCCCCCTTTTTCCCTTTTGCCAATAAATTCCATTTTTCTCACCCTTCAAAGTGTCTGTGAGCCTAATATTTCATGGCTGTGTGAGAAGAACGCAGCTTTTAGCTGAACTAAGGAGAAAGTCCTACAATAATAATATGTTGTCCTACAAGCATGGAGAGTAAGTGCAAATATATTGTTCTGAATTCTCAGAGAAAAATAGAAATTAGACAGCGTTTGAATGATGTATTTCACTTACAAGGTGTAGTATATAAAATTGAGGATCAGAGATGGAAACAGAAACTGTGTAATTAATACTCCTTCTACTGGATGTTGAATCAGTTTTTTGCTTTGATAAAATTATCTATCAATGAGGCAAAAAGATAAATCCTTAAAACAATGAGATTTAAAAGTAAGTTGTTATGCTCAGTACTTTATGGGAGAACATTCAAGTAAGTGTCAGAGGAAAACAAAAATCATCTAGAGACTCAACTAAATGGCTGCTTAATTTATATAGTAAACAATAATATAAAAATGGAGAAGAATAAAATTCTGCATTAGGTTCAATACTATCTCATAAAGACTTGACCAATGTTTCACCTGGGGGAATATACCTCTCCAATTTCCTATTACAGTCTCTAATCTATGAGTTAAATGTCTACAGTTCCTAAACCATTCACCTCCTTTTTTTTTTTTTTTTTTTTTTGGTGAGACAGAGTATCCCTGTGTCACCAGGCTGGAGTGCAGTGGTGCGATCTTGGCTCACTACAACCTCTGCCTCCTGGGTTCAAGTGATTCTCCTGCCTCAGCCTCCTGAATAGATGAGACTACAGGCATGCACCATGATGCCCACATAGTTTTTGTATTTTTAGTAGAGATGGCGTTCCTCGATGTTGGCCATGATGGTCTCCATCTCTTGACTTCCTGATCTGCCCACCTCAGGCTCCCAAAGTGCTGAGATTACAGGCGTGGGCCACCAGACCCCACCACCATTCATCTTAATATGTAAGATTATGTAAAATGAACTGAGAAGGCTGAGCCCTTTAGAATTGTCCTCATGCAACTCACGCAGATGTGTGCAACTAATGAAGAAATATGGGGCACACCAAAGAAGCCCAATTTATTTTAGCCTCACTCATTTTATAAGGCAAAAATTGCCACAGTTTTTCTAGACGTCACCTAGGAAATCTAAAAAATACTTATTTTTCCCTAAAAATCAGAAAACATTTACTTTTTGGAATTTAAGATATAATTTCAGATGGGCAAAAATTAAGTGTTATCAGAGGAGATTTGGTCACTGTGATAAAGATAGGAATACAGGTGCAGAGAAGAAAATGGTGGCAATAATCCCAATAACAATACAATATTCTAAAAGAAGCATAGAAAAAGATATCATAATTGTTAGAAAATGTATCCCTTTCATAATTAATTATGCTGTACAAATGTTTTTTCTTATTTTACTTTCTAGCTTCATTGAAGTATGATTGATAAATGCAAACTGTACATATTTAAGTTATATAATATGATGTGATGTGTGTATACATTGTGAAGTAATAGCCACAGTCAATTAACATTTTCATCAACTTACAAAGTTACACTTTGTGTGTGTCTATGTGTGCTTGTAAGGAAATACGTAAGACCTACACTGTTAGCAAATTTCAAGTATACAACACATTCTTATCAGCTATAGCTACTATGCTATATATGTTAGGTATCCAGAATTTATTCATCTGTTAACTAAAAGCATCTCCCCATTTTTCCTACCTTCTAATCCCTAACATCTAATGAGTTTAAATTTCTTAGATTTCACAGATAAGTGAGATTATGCAGTATATTTGTCTTTCTGTGTCTCACTTATTTTACTTAGCATTATGTTCTCTCAGTCCATCAATGCTATCACAAATTTTAGGATTTCCTTCTTTTCTAAGGATGAATAATATTCCATTGTATGTATATGCCACATTTTCTTTATCCACTAATCTGTAATAAAGGCTATTATTCAAAATACAGAAGAAATGCTTCAAATTTCATAAGAAAGCAAACAATTCAGTTAAAAATGGGGAAACAATATAAATGGATAAATCACCAAAGGAAATATAAAAATGGCAAATAAGTATTTGAAAATATATTCAACAGCATACAACTTTAGGGGGATAAAGCAATTCTATATATTGAAATTTCCTTTAACAAAGAAAGCAAATAGAAAACTTTCTCAGAAAAACAAAATTTAACTGATTGTCAGCTGACCTGTCTTGCAGGAAATACTAAAGGAAGTTCTTCAAGGGGAGAGAAAATGATGCAAGTGAGAAATTCAGATACACAATAAAGAAATAAATGAAAAAGAATAAATTAAAGTTAAAAATTTTTTATTCTTATTGATCCATAAGATAACTGTTTAGTAACAAAAAATGGGTAATTATAGAATGTGGATGGATGAAATGAACAATAGCAATTTCATAAGGTACAGGAGGTACAATCTGGTAGTATTTTTATGAGATACCTACACTACATGTAAGTGACAATTTTATTTGAAGATAGACCTAAAATGTATATAATCAATTCTAATTAATTTAAAGGTAGACTTAAAATGCATATAATCAATTCTAAGAAAACCACCGCAAGTTTTTAAAAGAAGTGATGAGATCACATCTCATGAGGTGATGAGATACACCAAGAGCTGAGACAAAAACGCAATCATAGAAGATGCTCAATTGAAATAAGAGGAGGGCAGGCCAGGCACGGTGGCGCATGCCAGTAATCCCAGCACTTTGGGATGCCAAGTTGGGTGGACCACCTGAGGCCAGCCTGAACAACATGATGAAACACCATCTCTATTAAAAATACAAAAGTTAGCCGGGTGTAGTGGCACACATCTGTAATCCCAGCTACTCTGGGCTGAGCTGGGAGGATCACTTTAACCTGGGATGTGGAGGTTGCAGTGTGCCAAGACCACCACTGCACTCCAGCCTGGGAGACAGAGTGTGGCTCTATCTCAAAATAAAATAAAATAAAATAAAAATAAATGAATATAATTAATGTTTATATTCTACTTCAACAAAAGTAGAATACACATTCTTCTCTAGTTTGTACAAGACACACTGCATTATGGGCCATAAACATCTTAAAATTTTTCAAAGAATAAAGTTCATACAAAGTACACACTCAGACCACAATAAAATTAAAGTAGAAATAAATAGCAGGAAGAACTGAAAAATTTTTCAAATATTTGAAGACTTAACAAAACATCTAAATGCATCCCAAAAAAAGACTAAAGAGTAATTAAAATATTTGGAATTAAATTAAAATGAAATCACAACTTATTAAAATATATGAGATACAGTAGAACTAGTACCTAAATTTATAGCATTACATGCATATTATTATGAAAAAAGAGATAAATTCAATAACCTACGCTTCTGCCTTAAGAAACTAGAAAAAGAAAATCTAAACTAAATAACAAGGGACAAAATATATAAAGTATAGCAGATATCAGTAAAATAGAAAACAGGAAAACAATAGAGAAAAATCAATGAAACAGAAAGCTGTTTCTTTGAAAAAATCCATAAACTTGCTAACATTTAGACAAACTAATAAAGAAAAAAGAGAGAATGTACAATTACAAATATTGGAAGTGAAAGAGGGGTATGGGTTATGGCTACTGATTTTGTGGACATTAAAAGGATAATATATTTACTATATTAAAAACTCTATCCTCACAAGTTCAATAACCTATATAAAATGGACAAATACCTTGAAAGACACAATATGCCAATACTCACAAAAGAAAAAATAGATAACATGAGTACTCTTATATCTATAAAAGGAATTGAATAAATAGTTAATAACCCTCCCCCCCCACCATGGTTCCAGGCCCAAATGGCTTTAGTGGTGAATTCTATCAAGCATTTAAAGGAGAAATTATACCAATTTTCCACAGACTTTTCAAGAAAATGGAATTAGAGAGAACACTTCCTAATTCATTTTATGAGGTAAATATTATCCTCTTACCAAATCCAATAGATATAACATGAAATAAAATCGATATATCAATATATCTCATGAACAAAGATTCAATAATCCTTCACAAAATACTAGACAATTGAATATAACTATGTATTTATTCTAGGTAAGACGGTATGCAAGACTGACTCAATATTAGAAAATTATCTGCAGAGTTTCCTAAATCAACAGGTTAAGGAAGAAAAATCATGTCACTGTATCAATTGATGTAGAAAAAGCTTATGGCAAAATCTATCAGCCATCTATAATTTGAGAAACTCTCAGAAAACTAGGAATTGAGGTGAATTATCTTAACTTGACAAAGAACATCTACAAAACCCCTAAAACTATCATACTTAATGATGAGAAATGGGATGCTTTTTCCCAAAAACCAGGAGCATATGTTTTTTGTTTTTTTTTATTTCACCACTTGCAAAAAGAAGCCATCACTTTGGAAGACAGATGGGCAGTTTCTTATGCCCATAGTTGCTATACTATATGTAAAAAAAAAAAAAAAAGTCTTACATATAATATAGCAATTGTGGTTCTTTTGTTTGTTTTGGGATAGAGTCTCACTCTGTCACCCAGGCTGGTGTGCAGTGGTGCAATAGAAGGATACTGCAACCTCCACCTCCTGGGTTCAAACAACTCTCCTGTCTCAGCCTCCAGAGTAGCTGGGACTACAGGCACCTACCACCATGCCTGGCTAATTTTTTTTGTTTGTTTGTTTTTTGTATTTTACTAGAGGCAGTATAACCTGTTGATTTGGGAAATTTTACCATGTGGCCCAGGCTGGTGTCCAACTCCTGAGCTCAGGCAATGCAACCGCCTTGGCCTCCCAAAGTGCTAGGATTACAGGCGTGAGCCACCGCGCCTGGCTGCAAATGTGTTTTTAGGTGTTTATCCACCTTATTTGAAAACTATGTCCACAACAAAACTGGCACATGAATATATATATAGCAGCTTTGTTTATAATTCCTGAAACTGGAAGAAACCAAGAGGTCTCATAATTGATGAATGGAAAAAAAAAAAAAAAACCACTGTGATACATCATATAAGGGAATATTACTTCCTAAAAAAGTAAATGCTCTAGCAAAAGATTCAGTGAGGAGGTTTAATAGGTGAAGCACGTGGGCATTATTTGGACCAGTCAAAGTATTCTGTATGATACCACAACTGTGGAATCATGATAGTATGCATTTGCATTTTTTTTGTTTGTTTGTCTGTTTTTTGAGACGGAGTCTGCTCTGTCGCCCAGGCTGGAGTGCAGTGGCATGATCTCAGCTCACTGCAAGCTCCGCAACCCGTATTCACGCCATTCTCACGCCTCAGCCTCCCGAGTAGCTGGGACTACAGGTGCCTGCCACCATCCCTGGCTAATTTTGTTTTTGTATTTTTAGTAGAGACGGGGTTTCACCGTGTAGCAAGGATGGTCTCCATCTCCTGACCTCGTGATCTGCCCTCCTCGGCCTCCCAAAGTGCTGGGATTACACGCGTGGGCCACTGCACTCGGCCTGCATTTGTTGAAAAACAAAGAATCTCACAGCACAAAGAGTGTCACTTAATATATGCAAATTTTAAAACAACAACAACAACAAAGTAGGTGTTCTGGGGATCCTGGGATGGAATGCAGAATGTGATAAAAAATCTAAGGTACTACAAATGTATAAAGCCACTTCACTCTAGGGAGTGGGAAAAATGTGCTGACATAAGTATCTTAGAAAATTGATGGGCCTCCCGTGGTGGTTCACACCTGTAATCCAAGCATTTTGGGAGGCCAAGGTGGGCGGATCACCTGAGGCTGGGAGTTTGAGACCAGCTTGGCCAAAATGGTGAAACCCTGTCTCTACTAAAAAGACAAAAATTAACTGGGCGTGATGGCAGGTGCCTGTAATCCCAGCTACTCAGGAGGCTGAGGCAGGAGAATCGCTTGAACCTGGGAGTTAGATGTTGCAGTGAGCCGAGATCACACCACTGCACTCCAGCCTCAGCCTGGGCAAGAAGAGCAAAACTCCATCTTAAAAAAAAAAAAAAGAAAAAGAAAAAGAAACAAAGAAAATGCATGAAGACTTAAAGGAAGAGAAACTGCAAACAACTCATGTGATCGGGTTGGTATAGCTGTTTCCTACAGGAAATGGGATAGCGATTCTGATATTGATAGAGAATAAATGTATATTGGAACTAGACAGTTAAGCAAACAGATGACAAATGACAGGAGCCTAGTTTCTCACTATTAAAGTGGGAGGTTACATGTAGGCAAGGAAAGAAGGCTGGAATGATCATGTGATAAAAGAATTGAGTCGTAGACATCAGTATTAACTAACACTTACACACATTACATTTAGAAATATTTATAGTTATGTGTATACACAGCTTTGTATACACACATCTATTTCTTTGCTCTGTAAGCTAAGACGGTCTAGAACCAATGATATCCCAGCAGAAATGAGCATATCTAAGAGTCAAGTCTTCAATTCTTGGGTTTTTGTTCATGACCCGGGATCCAGGAGTTGGGCCCTGGGGCTGGGCATTGTGTAGCCTCCGGGGTGGTGCTGAGCATCCATTCCCACCCTTCTGCAGATGGGGACCCATCCCTTGACTTGGGCCCCCTGGAGGCAAGAACATGGTCACCCACTTTAATCGCATGATCCTTATCACATAATCAGAGGGCGCTGTGGGTTTTAACTCTTCAAGCTTGATGTGAAAAGAATTCGACATAGATATGATATAGTGACTAAAAGTCTTTTATTTATTTATTCTGAGAGAGAGTCTCTGTTGCCCAGGCTTAGAGTGCAGAAGCACAAACAATCAAACAATAACCAAAATCCAGAAGACTGAAAAGGTGAAATGCTGTCAAGGATGAGGAGCAACAGGACCTCTCATTCCTTGTTTGTGGCACAATCAGTTTACTGTACCCACGAACTCCCGGGCCCAAGTGATCCTGCCACAATCAGTCTCCCAAGTAGCTAGGGCCGCAGGCATGCACCACCATGCCTGGCTGATTGGTTTTATTTTTATAGAGATGAAGTTTCCCTGTGTTGTCTAAGCTGGTCTCAAACTCCTGGGATCAAGTGATCCTCCTATCTCAGTCTCCCAAAGTGCTGTAAGTACAGGCATGAGGTCCTGCACCCAGCCTGGAAGTCTTTATAGATAAGTTCAATTTAACTGTTTCTCCATCTGCTCTACTCAGCCGAGTTTCCCTCTCAGTCCAAGGGTGAGAACTGCAGCTGAGCCCCATCCAGGATGGCTGCAGATTACCTAGCGCCACTGCCATACTCCAGATGCTGGTCAACGAGGAAGAGATCCCGAGGCCTGGCAGCGGGCACTCTCAGCAACCTTGAAGCCCTCTAAACGGGACCCGCCATCCGTGCCTGTCAGAACTGTAGCCGCTACCTGCACTTGGCGCACAGGCAAATACGGCCAAGCAACCCCAAACTCCCCTCTTCCCCTCTGGGCCCAGGCAGCGCTGAACCTGCTGCTCAGCCCCATCCTGGCGACTGCACAGTGCCCAGAGCCTGCAAACCAGCGCTCAGCGCGAGCCAAGGAAGAGCAGGGCCTAGAGTGGGAGGGCGTGTGCCACACGGCGACCCTCAGGCCGTCGGGCCCAGCTCTGGAGCCTCTACCCCACGTGGGCTCAGCTGCAGCTGGCATTTGAAGGTGGCAGCAGCTGTGGCAACCCCAGAACCTGTCCGCGCCACCAGCAGGCGAACCCCAGGGTTGGACACCGCCACTGCGCCTAAGTCAGGCAGTGGGACCTCAGTTGCAGGATAGTGGGAACCTGCCGCAAAGCCTCATTGCCACAGCTGTACTGGGCCCAGTGGTCGCAAGTCTGCGCTGCCAGCGCGAGCCGAGGAAGAGCAGAGCCCGGGGTGGAAGGGCGATGTACTCGGCGATGCTCAGCAGTCTGGGCCCAGCCCTGTAGCCTCTACCATGGGCTTAGCTGCAGCTGCCACCTGAACATGGCACGTGGCAGGAGAAGCTGCAACCCCGATCCTGCCAGCGCCACCAGCAGCGCGGATACTTGGGCCAGAAGCCTCCAGGGCGCCTAAGTCAGGGGTTGGGGCCCTGGCTGCAGGAGGGCGGGAACTGATACTCAGAGCCACTGTGGAGGCTGAACGATGCCCAGTGCCGGGGCCCAGCTCCTGGATCTCAGGTTGAGGTGGGCCCAGGGGCGGCTCTGTCAAGCAGGCCGTGTGGCAGGGAGCCCCCCACGTTCCGCTCCAGGGAGCCCCGCCAGCCTGACTGCGCCTCAGTGGCAGTTGCCACCTGCACGTGGTGCTGGGCGAAGTGCAGCCAGCGCGGTTTCCCGCCTCGCATGTCTCCCCGGTCTGCTGAGTTGCGCATACGCTGTTGCCTAAAGGTACTGCTCAGCTGCCTAAAGGTTCTGCTCAGCTGCCTAAAGGTTCTGCTCAGCTGCCTAAAGGTTCTGCTCAGCTGCCTAACGGTTTTGCGCAGCCATTTTCTCCCGGGAGAGGCTGGAGTGTCCAAAAGCTTGGCCCGACTGAGATTTCTACTGGTGTCAGGGCGGGTGCGGGGACTGAAGAAGGGAGAGGGTGAGCGGCGGGGACTGGGGAAGGGCGAGCAGCGGGAGGCGCGGGCTCTCTCTAGCAGTTGGCCGCAGCCACGGAGAGGCTCTCTGCCGCCGCTGTCAAGGGCGAGATGGGCCGGAGCGCCGCAGCCCCTTCAGTCAGCTGGTCTACACCAACAACGACTCTTACGTGATTCACCATGGGGATCTCAGGAGAATCCACAAAGCTGCCTCTTGGGGCCAAGCCTGGAAGCTGGAGAGGATGATGAAGAAGACGACAATGGACCTGAACATAAGAGATGGGAAGAAGAGGTACCAGGCCCTGCCTGAGCCTGGACTAAAGGAGGAGGAGGCGGCTGTGGGAGGATCGCCCCTTCAGAGTGGGGGCTGGGGGTCCTGGGGACAAGGGGAGCAGGTGGAGGAGTGGCGGGCAGCTTGGCGGCCGTCCTGGGCCCCGAGGTCTTGGCCTTCTTCCCGGGCAGGCCCCCGAGGCCTTGGATGGGGGCGCCCTGCAGGGTGGAGGGCCCAGGCCGCCTTAAAATCAACCCCAAACTTTAGCTGCTTTCTCCTTCACTCCCACTTCCTCTCACAGAGCACTGTGTAGAGAATTTTAAAGTGATTTAACTTACAAAATTAAGTACATACAGGGTTTTACTTTTAATATACATGTTTTAAAAGATAATGTTAGATACATTATGAAACGGTGCATAATGAAATAATTTCCATAATATATTAACTTCTTGGCTAAAAATTTTTTGGATAAAGTCCAGTATCCATTTCAATATCAATGAATGTCTATGCAAATGTATTCTTTGCTGAGGGACCTTAGAAGGTAACTTTGAGGTAGGAAGATGGTTTATGTTTTCGAATTTAAGAAGACTCATTTTTCTCAAGATGCAAACTCTTTATCAGTTTTACATAAACCAAATAAAGTTATCAACGTTTTAACATTTTTAAAATTACACACGCTTTTACTATTGTGATGACATTTAAAAAATTTTGTAACGGAGTAGAAAAGTCTTGCCCTTCTAGATTTCAAAATGTGCTATTAATTTGCACAAAATGGGCCACGGCCAGGCGCGATGGATCATGCCTGTAATCCCAGCACTTTGGGAAGCCGAGGTGGGTGGATCACGAGGTCAGGAGATAGAGACCATCCTGGCTAACACAGTCCCTACTAAAAATACAAAAAATTAGCCGGGTGTGGTGGTGGGCACCTGTAGTCCCAGCTACTAGGGAGGCTGAGGCAGGAGAATGGTGTCAACCCGGGAGGCGGAACTTGGAGTGAGCCGAGATTGCACCACTGCACTCCAGCCTGGGTGACAGAGCGAGACTCTGTCTCAAAATAATAATAAATAAATAAATAAATAAATAAATAAATAAATAAATAAAATAAAATTTGAAAAAAAAAAAAAAAAAAAAAGGGGCCAGGCGTGGTGGCTCGTGCCTGTAGTCCCAGCACTTCGAGCGGCCGAGGCGGGTGGATCACCTGAGGTCAGGTGTTCAAGACTAGCCTGGCCAATATGGTGAAACCCTGACTCTACAAAAATACAAAAATTAGCCAGGCACGATGTCGGGAGCCTGTAATCCCATCTACTGAGGACGCTGAGGAGGGAGAATCTCTTGAAACTGGGAGGCGGAGGTTGCAGTGAGGTGAGATCCCATCACTGCACTCCAGCCTGGGCGACAGAGTGAGACTCTGTCTCAAAAATAAATAAATAAATCACAAATTCTTTGATAACAGCTGGAAAGGCAGGTAAATGAATACAACAGAATAAAAAATCCAGAAACACCCAAATATCTAAGAATTTAGAACTTGATAATGCTCACACTTTATACTAGTAAGAAAAGAATTAGTTTCATAAGTGAAATGCCTGCTTTTTGGAGAAAACTAGATTTTTATACCACAAAGTAAATTTCTGATGGAATATAGATTAATTTTTTTAATATACAAAATGATTAAAGCACCAGAAGAAAACATAAATGCCTATATACACAGGTACATTTTTACATTGACAACACCTTTCTGAGAAGTTCAGAAGCAAGCAGTCTGAAGGATAATTAAGCAAAACAAAATTAAATTAACCTGTAATGAGAAAAAATAAAAGGCAGCATACTTGTAAAATATTTACTACACATGTATGTGCGTGTGTGTATACATATTAGATTTAAAAATCATCATTTTATAGATAATTCACTGAAATCAACAGAAACCCTCTAATTTAAAATTGAGCAATTTAAATTAGAGATCTAAATTGCAGATCTAAAAATAGTACTTTGCTTCTAATTTAAAATTGGGCAAAGTATTTTCTTAAGATCTGTAAGAGACCTATGCACACAGAAAACAATATTTAGTGTTCCTGGTTAGAGAAGGTATTTAAGTTAAAAGAGGAATCAAATACTGTTTTCTATCTACAAAGTTTGTGAGGATAAAGAGCAGTGATAATTATACTGCTGTTTAAAGTTTAAGTTGCAGATAACTTTTCAAATAGACAATTTGGTGGTAAGTACCATATTATTAAGAAGAATCCATATAATGGCTTTTATAAATACATTTCAGTGAATTTACAGCATGGGATAATATGTGACCACTGAAGGTAGAAATATGTAGAGAAGTAGGTGACATTTGAAAATGTATTTTGGTGTATCAAGTGAGGGTAAAGTTCAGTTTGATAACACATACACACAGACTACAGTCTTGCGTTATCTGAAATTGTGTATGAAATATGATAAAATTTGTTATTTGAGGGCATTTGTTTTAATATAAAACGTTTTCCCTTTTTATTATCTTTGATTTCCACATTGAGCATGTACAATCCTATTAGAAAATGTTTATTATTAATGAAATAATTTTGGGGAAGAGCAGAAATATAATTTTGCACCAATAAAAATAATTTCTCAGTTTCCATAGTTTAATTTTTTTTTGTGGATTAGTATATTCTGTGAACTTTTAGTATCTTCAAAAGACAATCTTTTTACCTGTGCTTGTTGCTTAACATATACATCTTATCAGGCACATATTTTTATTATATATAGATTTATTACATATATGTCAATAATTATAGATGAATTAGTGTGGTTTTATTATTAAGAAAATAGAAAATATAAGTGCTTTATTTATAGCAGTTTTTTTAAGGTGTTGAACTTCTCAACTGTATTTACCCCTTTAATCAATTTATCACATGTAAGCTGAATGCCTACTATGTAGAAGATACATTAACTCTCATGATGCTTTCATCCTTAAAAATTTCACATTTACCTGCTCAGCCTTGGCAAAGTGAGAGATTTAAAGTTGGAGTGCTAGGACTGAATCTCAATTGAAGATTTTCCTCTCATCTTTAAAACAAAAACGCTTCTGAAGTGAGAAACCAACCACGATTTTGGAAATTTATAACAGCTTTAAATAGTAATATTAATCATTGGAAATACCTAATTTACGTGCAGTCTATAAATTTAAATATGAATTTACATACATTCTGTAAATCTAAATATGGAATAAAATGAGCCATACCTAGTTGAATCCCAAGTTTTCTTTGGCTTGAAGTTTTAAAAATATTAAAGAAGTACTTTGTTTTAACAGTTTGTTTTTATTTCAACTCTCCTTTTGTGTAGCACTCTTAAAAGCTAAAATTTCTTTAAGTGTTAATCCTATGACTAGGGCTGCCATCACCCTGCTGTATATACCATATTCCACTTCATGGAAGGCATCGTGAATTTTGTGATGCCTCCTTATTTGTGTACCAATAAAAGATTGTTTAAATTTCTGCAAAATATACTTGTAATAAATAATGAATTATAAGTGGAATTTCAATGTCAGAGATGTTAAAATATGAGAAATAGAGTATCTTAGAATTATTAAAATACAGTTTTATCTCTAACCTTTAAAACATACCACAAAGAAGGCACAATTGTACCATTTTACTTAAGGTGTTTTCTTTGTTAAGTAGTAGAAATAATTACAATATCTAACAATTACTGAGCTGTTACATGTGCTAGGAATTCTTGGAAATACGTTGCACAGATTCTCATGAGGCATCACAGTGATGTCCTGTGAGATAACTGCTGTATTCGTCTTCATTTTATTGATGAGAAAATTGAGGCACAGAAAGGTTGAGTGATAGCTAGAAGGTGAAAGACTTTAAAGTAATATTCAAGCCCAAGTTGACCTGAATCCAAAGGCCAAGCTCTTTCTATTCAAATAGGTCACTCTTTCATTAATGTAGTGAGTAATAAGAGTGAATGAATGTTGTACTTTCTTCAGGAGAATATTAAATATTTGTTTTGAAGACAGAGAAAGAGCATGGTATTTAATGTTGGCAATTAAATAAATCATTATATGCTTTGAGGCAGTGGACTAAACTTCCCTAAAAAGTCCTCTCACTCTTGTAGGACTGCTCTACACTGGGCCTGTGCCAATGGCCATGCAGAAGTGGTAACACTTCTGGTAGATAGAAAGTGCCAGCTTGACGTCCTTGATGGCGAAAACAGGACACCTCTGATGAAGGTAAATGGTAGCCAGTTCTTTCAGTAGGAGATGGATTTGGTTTAAATACATAGAATAAAAATGAATTTATCTCATTGAAATATAACTAGTTTGTGAAACCTGTGGAATATTTATTTATATTTCCTATAATTTATAATTTACTTCTTGCTTTGATATTGACAGGCTCTGCAATGCCAGAGGGAGGCTTGTGAAAATATTCTCATAGATTCTGGTGCTGATCCAAATATTGTAGATGTGTATGGCAATACAGCTGTCCATTATGCTGTTTATACTGAGAATTTGTCAGTGGTGGCAAAATTGCTGTCCTGTGGTGCAGACGTCGACGTGAAGAACAAGGTAAACATTAACCAATGTTATTTTCAAAATATGTGAAATCCATTTGTTTTAACATTAACATATGTAAATTGTTTTATATTTGGAAGCTCAAACATTCCTATTTTTCTATGAAAATAGTTTGACAAAACTTAATTGTCTAGGATTTTGCTTTAAATATTAATATTTTTACAAGAACTATTAGTATGGCTTTTCTGTGCATTATGAGAAATATTTGAGTTTGTTAAAGGTAAAATTTTTCAAATATTCCTTCCCACTGAAGTTTGTTTTTCCTTCCAGTTAGTGTAAAACTACAGGAAAGTAAAATTTGCCTGCATAAATTGAGTCAACATGTAAAATTTAGGAGACATGCAGAAATCTGGTTTTCCTCTTAAAGGATTGAATCTGGTGTCTCTTGAGCCCATATGACTGTTTGGTATGCTATGAAGACATTCTAGCTTTACATAAAGCATATGTTTCCAGTTTGCTACTGTGCCAACCTAGTTACATCACTTATTCAACTTACCTCTTTTGCCTCTGTAAATATTTCAGTTATCAATTCTTCTCTCATAGTATGTTTTGGTAAAGATTTCAAGTTATTGAAGACAGTTTATAGGTGTTTATAATATATAGTTTATATTTTACATTAATTCATTAATAATGGGGTTATCATCTAGAATTTAGAATATTTTTTAAATGATGATTTTTCTTGATATAAACCATAAATAATCATCTTCTGTTAGAAGGCCTTTAAGCCTTTTTAGATTAATCATGGTTATATTTGAATAGGTTATGCATATTGCAGAAAATATTATATCTTTCTCCACAGAATTGTCCCTTAAAAGTCAAGTGATTTAGTGGCTTCTATTTTGCTAATCCCTATACATGAGTTAGAACTTTCATTAAGAAGCCATTTTATTCTTACTTCTGATATTTTGCCAAAAAACAGTATCAATTACAATAGAAACCAGAATAAAAATGGATTATTGCATTTTAAGAAGTAGATATGCATTAGGATCCTAGGAGTATCATTATAATTGAGAATAAATTTTATACTGAATTGCTTTTCTTTTTTTCTTTTTTTTTGAGATGGAGCCTCGCTCTGTCACCAGGCTGGAGTGCAGTGGCATGATCTTGGCTCACTGCAACCTCTGCCTCTCTGGTTCAAGTGATTCTCCTGCCTCAGCCTCCAGAGTAGCTGGGATGCAGGCATGTGCCACCATGCCCAGCTAAATTTTTTGTATTTTTAGCAGAGATGGGGTTTCACCATGTTGACCAGGATGGTCTCGATCTCCTGAACTTGGGATCTGCCCACCTTGACCTCTCAAAGTGCTGGGATTACAGGCATGAACCACCTCACCTGGCCTTTTATACGGAATTTCTAATAGCTGAGATAAAATCCTATTGTCTGGTAATAGGATAAACCTCATGGACCATTTAATACTAAGCAATCAAAGTTTATTTGAAGCCAATCTCTTTTAATTTAGAGCCACTTCCTTAGTGACCAATTTAGAGCAGGGGTGCCTGACATTGGCATCTGGAATGTTGGGATCATTGATAGAAGAGAATCAAGTGAGTTTGTATCACCCAGAGGAAACCTCCATTTTTGGGGGGAAGCTTTCAAAACTGCATCCCTGAAATTCTAATTTGTCAAATGTTAACATTTGCCACAAAAATATACTGTCAAATAAGGATTAGGTAAAGTTCAATTCATTTCTTGAATAATGAACATTTAATTCACAATTTTATAACATTTCTTGAACATAGATAATGGTGGAATCTGTTGGGGTACAGTGCTTCTGGTAAGGTAATTATTCTTTGGAATAGAGTTGAAGAAACACTGTTCTAGAGGTAATAATTTAGATTACTAATTTAGTAAAAAACAAATTATTTACTCCTATGTCTTAGGGTTTAAGGATATAGAGGTAAAAGATACAGTCCCTGCCCTCAAGAAGCTCTTGGTTTACATGGGAAACAATAAAATCATTACAATGTAATGATTTTTGGAGATAACCAGAGTTAATGTGGTGATGCAGAGGCTGAATGTTTACAAGAGAAGGTGCAGTGCATGGGAAAGCACAGAAAAGTGAGAAAGAAGGGATTGCTATTGATTTACTTTCTATTGTTTAAGTTCATAGGATATTATATAGGGTATTCAGTTCAGCTGAGAAATATGTAATTTCATGAATTACAAATTGTTTTTGCTGTTTTACAGGCTGGCCACACACCACTTTTACTGGCCATAAGGAAAAGAAGTGAGCAAACTGTGGGATTTTTACTGACAAAAAATGAAATGCAAATGCAGTTGATAAGTTTAAATGGTATAGTAGTTTTTTTAATTAAAAAACACTTGAGTAGTGTGCTAGAGTAATAACACTCAAGTCAGAAATACTAAATTAATAACACTTACTTAAAATTATTAGATTTTACAGAAAAATGCCAACACAAATTATCAGTTAGGAAGAAAAGCAATTATTTGGACTGGTCAACATAAAGAACAGTATATAGTAGGATTTTCTTCTTTTATTATATTGACTGATTCTTATTTGTAATGTGATGTTTTTGGTTGCATTATCTTCTATTAGCTAAAGTGGTTCTGTATTAGTTTTAAGAAGTATGAAGTTTTAGTTTACTTTATAATTCAATATTGAATGATTAACATCTTTATAGTATTTTTCTAACTTCTCTTTTTCATACACTTTTAAAAAATGCAATATTTGCTGGGCATGGTAGCTGTCGTCTGTTATCCCAGCACTTTGGGAGGCCAAGGTGGGTAGATCACTTGAGGCCAGGAGTTTGAGACCAGCCTAGCCAACATGGTAAAACCCCATCTCTGTGAAAAATATCAAAATTAGCCAAGCATGGTGGCACATGCCTGTAGTCCCAGCTACTCAGGACAATATTATTCCTAATATTGTTTTAAGTCTTCAGATTGCTCTCACTTGTCCGACTTCTAGCTAATTTGAAGTACAAAATATTATATCAGACTAAGGAGGAAATAGACAATTATTCACTTAAAACTTTGCCTCTTTTAGATTAATGAACAGAATATATTTTCTTGCCCCTCAGTGGGCTTTATGTTAGCCAATTCTACTATGCCATATCCCAGTGAGACATGAGTCTTTTTGCCCCCTCCTTTTAGCCTTGGTCATGATTTACAAGGATAAACACTTGAGCACTCAAGATACTTAACGTTTGTTAATACATGTAAACGGTTATTTCTACACTGACAGGCACATATTAAATTGGTTCTGTTCCTAATAATGAAGTTATCTCTTTGTTATTTTAGCACAGGCCTCATGCTTGCTGTATGTCATGGATCATTAGAGATAGTTGGCATGGTTCTTCAGCAAAATGTTGACATCTATGCTGAAGATACGTGTGGAATGACTGCAGAATGTTATGCTGTTGCTTGTGGATTTAATCTGTAAGTGATTACATTTAAAGGCTAGGTGAGATTTTATAGTTTGTTTAGGTAGTTTTTGAACGACAGTGAGTTAGTCCACTTCATCAGCCAGAAACTAGGCAAAAAGCTAGACTAGTTAGAAGGAGTAATGGCTCCAGGATTCCTTATTTTAGGGCTTTAGGGATGCTAATGTTGTCTACTTGATTTGAAGTATAACCCCTATGCATGGGACAAACATAATGTCACAATTTTTATCTTTCTAATTAGTTATTTGGGTCTCGGAATGTCCACTTGAAGCAGAAAACCTGACAGTGTCCCCTGGGGACTGTCTTCCCTACCTTCATTCTTGAATTTTTTTATAAGAATCTGAACCTAAGTCCAAGGAAGACTTTATTTTTGTACAAGTCAGAAGGATTGGGGGGGAAATGGCCACTCTCTTCATTTTGTTGTTTCCATGGATTCTGTTCCTGCATCGTTGCCATTGAAACTGCTCCTGCAGTCTGGTAATGATTGACCTTTGTGACCAGGATGCCCTTACTAACACAGATCCCTCAGTCTTCATGGTGTAGACTTCGAAGTTATTACATGTTCTTAAAGTTCACGTACATATTCTTAGCCGTTGTTTACAAAGTACCAGCACCCCACTCTGGCAGCTAGAACTTTTAGCTTTAGCCACACACATAGTGAGCAAATTGACCCTTCTCCTCACACACAATACCTGATGTGAAACCCACATCTTAGCCTGGACATGGCCTAGACGTTCATGGTAAGTTATACTTTGAGTGGCTTTTTTCTGTTTTCTCTAGCCAGTATTAGTTGTGGTAGTTTGAAACTGTAAGTCAGGTTGAAATAATGTTACAGGAAGAAATTCGAGATCCATTTTTTCTTCGTTACCAGATCTATATCCCTGGCCCTTTATATCCTGTGTAGCACAATTTTGTAGGTAGTGGAAGGTCTCATCTTATTCTTTAAAATCCCATGTCATCTTCCCCAAGTTGTAGTGGGTTCCAACTTGTGGTTCTCCCCTCAAGTGATTCTTTTTTCCTAAAAATAAAAATCTCCGATGCTACTTACATCTCTACCTCGAGTTTTTAAAATATTTTCAAATGCTGCATCACCATGAAGCCATTCAATAGACTTCACTAAATCTCAGGTAAGTTGGTTAGATTTAACAGAGCTAAGCTTCATCCATCACTGATCAGTCTTCACGTATAATAGTAAGGATTTGTGCTGGCTTCAGTGGTACATATAGTAAAATTGAAACAACGTTGAGAAGATCAGCATGTTCCCTGCACAAAGATGACATACAAATCTGTAAAGTGTTACATATTCCTTACAGTCCCCAAAAGGACATTTTACTACTTTCTAACTAGTTCCAAGGAAATGGTGTGAGTCAAAGCAAAATGGGTGACAACCAGTATTGCAATTGTGATTTTCATACAAAAAACTATTTATGTAAGGTGATCTATGAAATGAGATGTGGTAACACATAAGATCTTGTGTGCGATATTTTGTTAGTAGGGATCTCAGAAATGAGAAAATACCAACTTGCATCTTCTTCGTGGAACTTACAAAAAATAAAGGTAGGGTTTTGTCTTCCACAGCAGCTGGAAATGAACATAGTGACTAAGCATCATTCTAACAAAGATTTGTTGGTTCAGAGTTTAAGGAGGTAGATAAGGAATAGTAGTAGTCCAAGCCACATGCTGACATCTATTATTTTCTGTCCTTGGTGTGACTGATGAGCTCAGTAATAGAGTATAATTAGGTTATCTGATTTAATGATTTAATATATTTATAAATAAATTTCATTACAGAATATAAAATAGCTTAGATGCTCTGAATTACAAGCCACAAATAATAGAACATCTAATATCCAAAAGTAGGAATGAATAACAGAAAATTGCAATATTTGAATATTATAACCTATGAAGAAACACATTTGCTTTTTTGTTGTTGTTTTTGTTTTTTTTGTAATTTAATTTTTGTAGAGACATGGTCTCCCTATGTTGCCCAGGCTGGTCTTGAACTTCTGGACTCAAGCAATCTTCTTGTCTCAGCATCCCAAAGTGCTTGCATCACAAGCATGAGCCACTTCACCAGGCCAATATATTGAGTTATACTGGGACTTTTTAAATAGTTTCAGCAATAAGGTTCAAGAACAAATTTTTTTTTGCTTCACTTTTTATTTTAAGCATTTTTAAAATGTTATCTTGCTAAATCTTTGTAATAACCTAGTGAAATAAGGCCCCAAAATCCTCATTTTTAGAAGACATTGAGTCTAACAGAAGCAACTTGTTCAAGAAAAATACCTGTTGCTAGCCATTCTAGGACTTATTCTGAGTTAAGGACATTTTCCATATGTCAAGTTAATTCTAGTTAATTTACTGAGTTATACTGCCCTCACTTCATGAGTGTTTTATCTTTCTTACTTCTTTAATTAGAAGCTTAATAAGTTCATAGAGCTTACAAACTTAAAATCTATGGAAAAAGTAATGTTCTGATGTTAGCTCTAATATTGTCTGAAATACTCTAAGAACTTAATAAATTTGGTAAATGTTTTTTATATCAGTGTTAAAATAGTAATTTTATTTATTTCATTTTTATACATAGCATTCATCAACAACTTTTGGAATATACACAAAAGCTATCTAAAAATTCTCAAAATAGCAATCCAGGTAAGATCTCTGATAGTAAACTACTCTTGGTGGTGCTACCATAAGATTATAGGAGTGTTGATCACAAAAGAGCTATTAAAAAAGCAATGTGTAAGTAGCATGTGTTTACATATATAGCTATACGTAAGTGTTTGTGTATATACATAGCTTTGATTTAATTTTTTAGTTTATAATTCAGAATTCATTAAGAATTTAGTTGTAGCTGGTTTATAATCTCAAAAATATTATCTGAAGAAATGTTTGTTTAATTGTGGTTCCTAATATCCTATATAATACTTTTGTATAAATAAGTAAAACAATTTTTAAGTTTATATATTTTATGTTTCCTCAACTGTCATAACAATTTATGCTTGTTATAAAATGTATAATCCTTGGTGTGATTGATGAGCTCAGTAATAGGGGATTATCAGCTCATCAAATTTAATGAATTAATATATTTATAAATAAATTTTATTACAAACTATAAAATAGCTTAGATGCCTTGAATTACAAGCCACAAATAATAGAACATCTAATAATGAAAAGTAGGAATTAATAACAGAAAACTGCAACATTTGAATATTATAACCTATAAAGGAACACAGTTAAACTGTTAAATAAACAAATATTTATGTTGGTTTATTAAACATAAACAAATATATAAAATGTTTATTTGTTAAATAAACAAATAAATAATTTATTTGTTTGTTTCTTTATTGTAGAGACATGGTCTCCTTATGTTGCCCAGGCTGGTCTTGAACTTCTGGACTTTATTTAATTTTTACAATAAATGATTTGCATTTAGAAAATTAGAATTAATTACAGTTGAGTCTTGAGCAACATGAGAGTTAGGGTGCTGATACCCCATGCAGCTGAAAATCTGCTTTATAAGAAAATCTGTTTCTTTTCACTCCTCCAAAACTCTGCTAATGTTCTACTGTTGACCTGGAGCCTGGAAAAAGGTGAACGCATAAGCAGTCAATTAACCCATAGTTTCTATTTTATATGTACTATATACTGTATTCTTAGAATAAAGTGAGCTGGAGAAAAGAAACTGTTATAAAGAGGAAGAAATATATTCACTATTTATTAGATGAAAGTGAATTATTATACATAAAGGACTTCATTCTCATTGCCTTCATGTTGAGTAGGCTGATAAGGAGGAGGCAGAGGAGAGATTTGTCTTGGTATCTTGCAGTGGCAAAAGAAAAGAAAAATCTGTCTATTAGTGGGCTCCTAGAGTGAAAACCCTTATTCAAAGATCAACTGGGTGACATAGTGACTTGTGTCACTAAAAAAAGTAGCTATCTTTAGAATTTGGAACTCAATAATACTTTTCTTGCACCATAAATGAATGTCAATAAGAATTAACATAACTTAGCAAGGGTGCATCAATACCAATAGGAGATTATTTTTCAAAGATACCTACTGAGTGCAGAAGTCAGAAAAGCAATTCTTTATTGAGAAGCACAGGTTATGTTACATAGTCTTGTACCAACAAGGTCTCACTATTATCAACTTCATTCCCTCTACGTTGAAACCAAATAAGATATATTTACTTCATTAGAACAAGATGTGTTGTTCTATCTGCTGGATAATTAGTGTGTTAATAGTAATTTTGTTACAACAAGATACTCTGTTCCTACTAGCCAAAATATTATCATAATAAATATTCAACTAGCTCAACTCTAGGCTCAACAAATTATAATAAAAGTGGAAAAAATTTTCACAGTAACAAAAGTGCTACTGTGATACCTAAATGCGACATAATACATTGTACAATATGAACTGTATGAGCACATCTTTAATTTATTACATATTTATTAAAGGACTTCTTTAAGTTAGATTTTGCAAGTTGCAGGAGACCAAGATGGAATACACATTGTCTGGGTCTTTAAGGCGCTCATAATACATTAGAGCTGTCTCTGTTGAATTTCTGCATTTTCCCAACAGAATTTCCTAACTATGTTTTTTTTTATTTATTTATCCACTTGTCCACTTAACAAAAAACTGTTAGGTATCTTTAAGGTACCAAGCATCTTTCTTGTTATTATCATTGTCATTTTTCATTATTTACTACTTTATTAAGGAACTAAGCATTTTTCTTGTTATTATCATCTTTTTTATTATTTACTACTTTATTTAGTGCTTATTGTGTGCCAGAACCCCTTTGGGAGCTTATAATTATCACTTATTATGTCATTACCATATTCAGTATGTGTCAGACATTTTATATCCAACGTGAAGAATTAAAGCTTTAAAAAGTTTGGTAGTGTCCAGGAGCAGTGGCTCACTCCTGTAATCCTAGCACTTTGGAAGGCCAAGGCAGGCAGATTGCTTGAGCTCAGGAGTTTGGGAACACCCTGACTAACATGGTGAAATCCCATCTCTACTAAATACAAAAAATTAGCTGGGCCTGGGTGGTGTGCATATGTAATCCCAGCTACATGGGAGACTGAGGTGGGAGAATTTCATAAACTCAGGAGGCGGAGGTTGCAGTGATCTGCTGAGATCGTGCCACTGCACTCCAGCCTGGGCGACAGAGCGAGGCTCTTGTCTCAAAAAAAACAAAAAAAAAAGGAGAAAACAAATTTTGGTAGTATTTAAGGAAAGCAAGCTGAATGAGTAGAAGTTTTCCAGGTAAAGAGTCAGAAGGATGATATTTAGCAGAAGGAAAATTTAACCAGACTGTGTGTTTGGCAGAAGGAACATCTGAAGGAACACCTGACGAGGCTGCACCCTTGGCGGAAAGAACACCTGACATGGCTGAAAGCTTGGTGGAAAGAACACCTGATGAATAGGATACAGTCAATTCCTCTTCAAAGATTTTAGCCTGTAAACATCCTTTAAAATTCAAGAGGGGTAAGATTAAGTACAATGAGTTCTGAGTTCCTCATCAAAGAACAAATATGTCAGTATGTTCAGCTTCTCTGTTCTCTGTTCTCCGTTTTAAAGTTTAACTTCCTCGTTCGTTATGCCTCCTTGCCCCTAGTTTCATTAAACAACCCCCTTCTAGCCTCTAACACCTGCTTTGTCTTTAGTCATTCTTAATCACCTGCTCTGTCCTTAGTCATCCTTAGACACCTGCTCTGTAACTGTCTTTCCTGCTGAAACAACTCACCCTGCCACTCCAGCTCATACCCCTGCCCTCTTTGAAACAGCCAATCTGAATTAGCTTAGAGTGTGCAGTCCAACCCTATCCAATAGTGAAAAGACACAACAGTAGGGACTACCTGCGTTAGGAATAAGAACACTTTGCCGTCCCTTGTCAGGTGTGATCTTGCCATTGCTCCATCTGCAAGACCACTCTTCCATAGAAGTAAATTTGCCCTGCTGAAAAAACTTGTTGCTGGAGTGCTGACTGTTCTTTGCAGCACCAAAAATTTATTTTCCACAAATTTGGGGGCCCACCCAGCATTCCCATTCCCCTCTGGGGGAGGGTCCAGTCCTCCCCCCATGAGAAGGCACACCCCGCTGCCTCGTTGCAGTGGCCATAAAGGTAAGGAATCAAGACTCAATTAATAAATGATTAATAAACCTGGGCTCTCAGCAACGTGGAAAGAAACAAGCCAGTAACTTTGGGGAAAGAATCTTCACATACCGTGGTGACCAGGTAACTGTGCACAGACCGAGGTAAGAAATGTCGCAGGGGTGACAAAGTATTTCCTTGGTGGTCGGGATATTCTGGAGGTTGAAAGTGTGTGTGAATGATCACAAGCACTACTGCCTGTGGTGCTGTTTGTGTGGATGATACTAAGCATTATTTCTGTGAGGAGTGAGTGGGTCCTATCTGCGGTTTTTTATTTGAATAAAAAACCTTTGAAGAGGAATTCACTGTATCCTCATAGGGCTCAGGGCAGATCTTGCTGTGGGGTTTACGCCATGATGCCAATGCTAAGAGGGACCTAAAATTCCTGGGAGGGAAGCAGCCAGAGTGTATGAAGCAAAAGAAGGGTGCAAGGAACCTCCAGCAGGTGGGGCTAAAAGCTAGGGAAGAAATCTCTAGCATATGGGATTGAGCCTTACCAGGACCTAACATGGGAAAAGCCCCAAGTAAGACAGGGAGCAAAAAAGAAGAGGATAGTAACAAAGACATGCCCCCTGATAGTCCCCTGGGTCTCATGTTAAAATATTGGAAGGATAATGAGAGGACTAAACATAAGAAAAAGCATTAGAAGATAAAATACTGCTGTTTCATTTGGACCCAAGGTCCCATTTTCAATCCCTCAATCTTCTGGCCAAAGTTTGGGTCGAATGAGGATGTAATGTGTCAACTTCTAATTCAATATGTTAATGATAAAAATCTGGTTTCTCAAGAAGAACTAGACTATGCTTTTTGTTGGAGACAGGGACCTGTCTTTATTCCCTTAAAGACAACTAGGGAACAACTCGATCCAGCATCTCAAATTGAAAAGTCAGATGAGCTGACTCCCACACCCAAAGCCAGCACATGGGATCCCCTATACCACTTTGCCCTGCTCAGTGTCTCTGACCCTTCCCCTCGGGCAGCTGCTGCCACCCCAGGTCCCACCCCAGATCGTTCTCCTGCTCACGCTGTTCCTCCTCCTTGCAACTCTAATTCTTGGGAGTTATCATCCCATGAGCCTGTCCACTGTGAGCCTAAATACCTCTCCATAAAGGGACTCCAGCATGAGGTACAGCAACGTAAAAAGGACATTCAGAACTTCCCTTTTCCATCCACACCTAAGGAGTCAGCCCCAACTCTCTTCCCCTTAAAAGACATGCCACAAGGAGGAGGAGCCATTGTATTTGAGAATGCTCCCTTGACCAGTTCAGAAGTCTGAAGTTTGAAAAAGGAAATTAAGCCATTGTTAGATGACCCTTATGAGGTGGCAGATCAGGTTGATCAATTCTTGGGACCTCAGTTATACACTTGGGTAGAGTTTATGTCCATTCTAGCCATCCTCTTTTCAGAGGAGGAAAGAAGCATGATCTGATCCATAGGGCTGCTATGGTAATTTGGGAATATGAACACCCTCCTTGTCAAAACGTTCCTACCACAGACCAAAAATTCCCTGCCCAAGATCCCCGGTAGGGTAATAATAATGCAGCTCACCAAGAAAACATGCAAGACATAAGGGAAATGATAATGAAAGAAACTAGGGAATCAGTACCCCAAACTCAAAATCTCTCTAAAGCATTTGATATACAACAGGAGAGAGATGAGTGGACTATGAAATCCTTAGACAGACTAAAGGAGCAAATAAGAAAATATGCAGGCCTAAATTTGGAAAATCCCCTGGGACAGGGAATGTTAAAGCTCCATTTTGTCACTAAAAGTTGTCCAGATATTTCTTTTTATTTTTTGAGATGGAGTCTCTCTCTGTCACACAGGCTGGAGTGCAATGGTGTGATCTTGATTCACTGCAAGCTCCACCTCCTGGGTTTGCTCCATTCTCCTGCCTTAGCCTCCAGAGTAGCTGGGACTACAGGTGCCCACCACCATGCCCAGCAATTTTTTGTATTTTTAGTAGAGATGGGGTTTCTCCATGTTAACTAGGATGGTCTCAATCTCCTGACCTCGTGATCCACCCACCTTAGCCTCCCAAAGTGCTGGGATTACAGGCATAAGCCACTGTGCCTGGCCAACGTTGTCCAGATATTTCAAAAAAGTTACAAAAATTAGAAGATTGAGAAAACTGACCTCAAGTGAACTTCTCAGAGAGACTCAAAAAGTATCTGTGAAGAGAGATGAAGAAAAGCAAAAACAAAAGACAAAACTTATGTTATTGACCTTCCAACAGATGGCTCCAAACCCACGTACCCTTAAACAGAGCTTTCAGTGGGCCAGAAACTATAAAGGTTCCAAACCCTCCTTTAAAGGACCCAAGCCTCCATTGGGAGGATCAAGGCTCTTGTCTACCAGGCCCTCTAAATAGTATGGGGGAGCAAAATCAAAGAATCCCAGAACTGAGAGTGGGGAAGGGCAAGTTAGGCACTACAAATGTGGAAGAACAGGCCACTTCAAGAGAGAATGTCCCAAATTAGAAAAGGAAAAAGAAGCCCTTCCACTCGTGGCTTTTGAGGAAGAATAATGGGGTCAGGGGTTCTTTCTCTTTTATCTTGAGTCCCACCATGAGCCCTTGATAAGTCTAGAAGTGGGACCTAAGAATGAGTTTATAGCCTTTTTAGTCAATTCAGGAGTGGCTCAATCCTCTGTTTGTTTTCCCCCCATCTAATATTGCCTGCTCTTCAGAGGAACTTTTGGTTTGTGGGGTAAAGGGAGAAGGATTTAAAGGAAATTTTTAGAAAACACAGAAGTCAGATACCAGGCTCAATCAGCTCATATTCAGTTTTTGTTAATCCCTAAAGCAGGGACTAATTTACTAGGGAGGGATTTAATGTTGAACTTAGGCATAGGCCTGCAACTCAGCCCAAGAGGATTCCTCACCTCATTAAAGCTACTACCACTGCAGATGAAAAATATATTAATCCTAATGTCTGATCCAAAGAAGGAAACTGAGGGAAACTCTGAGTCCCTCCAACCAGATCAAGCTAAAAATCCCCAGGGAAGAAGTAAGGAGGAAACAATACCCCATTCCCCTAGAGGGCAGGATAGGGTTGAAATCTATAATTGACGCTCTTATTAAAGATGGGCTTCTTGAGCCCGGTATGTACCCTTATAACACCACAATATTGCCACTCAAGAAATCAGATGGGTCATACCGGCTGGTACAAGACCTTAGGGCTATTAACCAAATAGTCCAAACTACCCACCCCATTGTCCTCGATTCTTACACCATTCTCAGCAAGATTCCATATAATAATCAATGGTTTACTGTAATAGATTTGAAGGATGCTTTTTGGGCATGTTGCCTGGATGGAGATAGGCAAGATATATTTGCTTTTGAGTGGGAGGATCCCCATTCAGGATGGAAACAACAATATCGATGGATAGTCTTACCCCAAGGGTTCACAGACTCCCCTAACCTTTTCAGTCAAATTTTAGAACATGTATTAGAAAAAGTTATCATCCCAAACAAATATGCCTACTCCAATATGTTGATGATATTCTTATATCTGGAGAAGATATAGAGAAGGTAGCTGGCTTCTCTACACACATTCCAAACCATCTGCAGTTTGACGGGTTATGAGTCTCAAAGGGAAAGCTTCAGTATGTAGAACCTGAAATTAAATATTTAGACCACTTGATAAATGCAGAGAAGTGAAGAATAGGGCCTGAACGAGTTGAGGGAATCGTATCCCTACCCTTACCTCAAACTTAAACAAAAACTCAGGAAATTTTTAGGGTTAGTTGGATACTGCTGCTTATGGATTAACTCATATGCACTAAACAGTAAACTTCTATATCCAAAACTTGCCCAGGGGAAGACTGACCATCTCCTGTGGAATTTGGAGGAAGTTGATCAGGTTGAGGAGCTGAAAAAAAGGATTATAACTGCTCCTGTCTTAGCCTTACCTTCCCTAGAAAAACCATTCCACATTTTTGTCAACATGGATAATGGGGTAGCTTTAGGAGTGCTCATTTAAGAACACAGAGCCCATCGGCAGCCCATGGTGGCCTTCCTGTCAAAAGTCTTAGATCCAGTTACTTGTGGGTGGTCTCAATGCATCCAATCGATTGTGGCTACGCACTAATGGTCAAAGAAAGCAGGAAGTTAACCTTTGGAGGAAAATTGACAGTAAGAATGCCCCATCAAGTTAGAATTATAGTAAACCAGAAAGCAGGTAGGTGGCTTACTGACTCAAGAATCTTGAAGTATGAGACTATGCTGTTAGAAAAAGATGATTTAATGTTAACCACTGATAATTCCCTTAACCCAGCAGTTTTCCTAATAGGGGATCCAAATCTAAAGAGATAGCACACATATTTAGATTTAACTGATTACCATACAAAGGTCTGACAAGACCTAGGAGAAACTGCCTTCTGTATGGGATGACACTTATTTATAGATGGTTCCTCCCAGGTGACTGAGGCAAAAAGATGCAATGGGTATTCAGTAATTGATGGAGAAATTCTTGAATAAATTGAGGCAGGAAAATTGCCTAAGAATTGGTCTGCCCAAACTTGTGAGCTGTTTGCACTCAGCTGAGCCTTAAAGTACTTGCAGAACCAGGAAGGAGCCATCTATACCAATTCTAAGTACGCCTTTGGAGTGGCTCATACATTTGGAAAAATTTGGACTGAACGAGATCTCTTTAATAGGAAACGTCAAGATCCTGTTCATAAGGAGCTAATCACCCAAGTATTGAGTAACCTTCAGTTGCCAGAAGAAATAGTGATTGTCCATGTCCCCAGATACCAGAAAAGTCTTTCTTTCCTCCTACCATAATCTCCATTTTCTCTTCCTCTGAAAAGAGAAACTAATAAAAATAGGTGCTAAAGAGAATTCAGAAGAAAAATGGATATTGCCAGAACAGAGGGAAATGTTGTTCAAACACCTTATGAGGGAAAACTTGTCCCAACTGCATCAAGGGACCCACTGGGGGTCCCAAGCCATGTGTGACACACTTCTGAAAGTTTTTAGGTGTATAGAATTTATACTCTGGCCAAACAGGTTACAGACAGTTGCTTAGTATGTAAGAAAACTAATAAACAAACTATAGAAAGATTACCCCTTGAGAGAAGGAGTCCAGAGTTAAAGTATTCAGATTGATTACACAGAGATGCCTCCAATAGGTCATCTAAAATATTTACCAGTGATAGTAGATCACCTTACTCACTGGGTCAAAGCTATTCCCTTTTCAAATGTGATGGCCTATAATGTAGTTAAGGCCTTAATTGAAAATATAGTGCCCAGGTTTACACTAATAGAAACCATTGACTCAGACAATGGAACCCATTTTGCCTCAAACTATTATATTTGATGCTTGCCTTGTTATACCTTGTGGAGAGTTGTCAAGTCAAAGACAGCTCTCCACTTCAGAAAAGTACCTCTGTACTTCCTGGCTCTCCTCAGACTGGACATTAGTGAATTTGGATCATTTAGTCTGGGAAAGTTTCAATGAATCCCCCAGTGTCAACTGGGAATCTTGCCCCCTTGACACAGAGCTTTTATGACGTAGTTGGTCCAACTATGTGCAAGTGAGAGCAAGGATGGACTGCCCCAACCAGTAGTTGTAATTCCTAAAACCATGCATTCATTTTACTAAAGATATAGCTCCCCCTAACTTTCAGATAAACTAGTGCAACCCAATACAAGTTATTATTTCAAACCCTCAAAGTTCTTTCCCTTCTCTAAGCCAATTCCCTTCTTTAAGCTGGTTTTATGATATGGGGGCTGAGTTTTCAGAAACAGACCCTATTGGATCTTTTGAAATATGCTTCATTGCTCCCCTACTGCCTACAGCTTCTCCTAAGTCTTCTTCCAAAAACTCTCACAATGAAACTGTTGTTCCTCCTCCATCTAATGGCAAGACCAAGGTAACTATTGTAGAAGTTAAAGACCTAAAACAAACTTTGGCAACTGAGAAAGGATATCAAGATGTGAATACCTGGTTGGAATGGATCAAATACTCCGTTCACACTTTAAACAAAAGCAATTGTTATGCTTGTGCACACGGCAGACCAGAGGCCCAGATTGTCCCCTTTCCACTAGGATGGTCCTTCAGTCAACCAGGCATGGGCTGTATGGTAGCTCTTTTCCAGGATTCCACAGCCTGGGGTAACAAGTCATGTCAATCTCTCTCTCTGCTATATCCCAAAGTTCAACACTCTGCAGGTCAGCCCCCAAGGGCCATCCAGCTTCTGTCTTCTGACACTAAGTTCACTTCATGTCTCTCACAACAAGGAGGAAACTTAGCATTGCTTGGAGACCTAAAAGGATGCAGTAAGCTTAAGACTTTCCAAGAACTTACCAATCAGTCAGCCCTTATACACCCCTGAGCAGATGTATGGTAGTATTGTGGTGGACATTTACTGGACACTCTGCCAAGTAACTGGAGCACCCCTCATGCTCTAGTCCAGTTGGCTATACTTTTCACTCTGGCATTTCATCAACCAGAAAAAGGGAAAAAATAACATCGTAAAGCAAGGGAAGTCCCTTACGGGTCTTTTGACTCCAACATTTATTTAGATGCTATTGGAATCCCATGAGGAGTACCAGATACATTTAAGCCCAAGATCAAATAGCTACAGGATTTGACTCGATATTTTGTTGGATGACAACAAAAATGTAGATTGGATAAATTACATCTATAGTAATCAACAGTGGTTTATTAATTACACCAGGGATGTTGTCAAAGGAATAGCAGAACAATTGAGGCCCACTAGCCAGATGGCCTCAGAAAACAGAATGGCCCTAGATATGATATTAGCTGAAAAAGGTGGTGTTTGTGTTATGATTAAAACTCAGTGTTGTACCTTTATCCTTTGGGGGCAAACAACATTGCCCCCAATGGGAGCATAACAAGGGGCCTACAAGGACTTACCACTTTATCCAATGAATTAGCTAAAACTTCTGGAGCCGATAACACTTTCTCAAGATGGCTAGAAAGGTGGTTCAGAAAATGGAAAGAAATCATAGCCTCAATTCTTACTTCTCTTGCAGCAGTAACGGGTGTACTCATTCTTGTTGGGTGTTGTGTCATACCATGCATCCATGGGCTAGTGCAAAGGCTTATAGAAACAACACTTTCTAAAACCTCCCTTAGCTGTTCTCCACCTTATTTAGATAGACTTTTTCTTTTACAGGATCAAATTGAAAAAAAAAGCCAAGACATGTTAAAAAGGTTTGAAGAGGAAGGGCTATAAAAATTGAAAGAGGGAATTGTAGAATACAGTGAATAGCCTGTTAATGTCCTTTAAAATTCAAGAGAGGGAAGATTGTTAAGTACAGTGGGTTCTGAGTTCCTCTTCAAAGAACCAATATGTCAGTATGTTCAGATTCTCTGTTCTTTGTTCTCCATTTTAAAGTTTAACTTCCTCATCCTTTATGCCTCCTTGCCGCTAGTTTCAGTAAATGACCCCCTTCTAGTCCCTATCACCTACTCTGTCCTTAGTCGTTCTTAGTCACCTGCTGTGTCCTTAGTCATTCTTAGTCACCTGCCCTGTGTTTCCTGCAGAAACTACCCACCCCACCACTCTGGCTTGCACCCCTGTCCTCTTTGAAGTAGCCAGTCAAAATTAGCTTAGAGTGTGCGGTCCAACCCTAGCCAATAGGGGAAAGACACAGCAGTAGGGACTAGCTGCATTAGGAATGAGAACCCTTTCCCCTCTCTTATACAGTGTGCTCTTGCCATTGCTCCATCCACAAGACTCACCTTCTATAGAAGTAAATTTGCCTTGCTGGAGTGTTAACTTGTTGCTGGAGTGCTAACTCTTCTTTGTGGCACCAAAAAGTTATTTCCAACACGAAACTGCACGCTTGGTGGAGGGAACATCTGACGAAGTTCAATGTTTAGGGAAAGCCATATCTGGAAAGATTGAACAGTCAGCAGGAGAAACACCTAGGAAAATTACAAGGCCTGTGAAAGAAACATCTGAGAAATTTGCATGGCCACAAGAAAGACCTACGAAGACCACATGGGAGGAAGAAGAAACATCTGTAAAGACTGAATGCGTGGCAGGAGTAACATCTAGTAAAATTTAAGTTTTGGAAGAAGGAACATCTAAGATGATCACATGTCCTACAAAAAAAAAAAAAAAAAAAAAACAGCTAAAAAAGCAAGTGCAAATGGTAAGACGCTTGAGTGAGCTTTGTAGAGTTTATTGACACTTTGGGTTCCCTAGTGGAAATAGTGTGGTATGGGATTAGTTGGGAATGGCTTGAATGTCTAGATAATGCAAGCTTAGGCAACACATTTTAATAGTGTAGAAATGAGTAGATTTTATTCTGTAGGCCCTGGAAAAATTCCCAGAATACTTCTAGCTGTAAATATTAGATGAACCAACTAACAATTGCTAAAACCATAGAAACCAAAGTTGTGTTGGTGGTACAGGGATATTATAGGATCTCACTCCCCTCCCCATTATTAGTTGTGCTATTGGCAGTGTTTTGTTCATGTCTCCTTTCTTGGCTGGCTAATTAGCAACAGCTCAAATCATCATGCTATCTCAAGACAATATCTGAAGGCTGGGAGGGCTGCTTTTGTTCACATTTTTTTTAAAAATAGGAAGAAAACTTGGAAGCTTGCAGTAATCTTCCTGTAAAATTTTATTGGCTGGATTATACCACATTCTTATTTCTATACCAATCACTAGGAAAGCAAATGTAATTGCTGTGATTAGCTTAGAATAATGATTTTTCTTTTAAGATTAGATGGGGGTAATGGAATAATAAATATCTAAATGAACTTGTGTTTCTGCAGCAGTAAAGAATAAATAATGACTATGCATAGGAAGCCAGCAATGTTTTCTGCAGGAATTTAGTGGAAAAATTTGAGCAGGGGAGTCATAAGATTAGATTTCAGTATCAGGTCATTCTGGTCATGGTATAAAGCAGAGATTGGCAAACTTTTCCTGTAAAGTGCCAGATAGAAAATATGCTGGGCCATGTGGTCTCTATTACAGCTATTCAACTCTGCCATTGTAGGGTGAAAGGAGTTACAGATAATATGTATGGGCAAAGAGGTTTGATTGTTCTCCAATAAAAGTTTGTATAAAAAACCATTTAGTAAGCTGAATTTGGCCTGTGGCCTATAGTTTCTGGTGCTTCATATAGAAGAGAGATGGAGGATAAGTACATAAAAAGATTTAAAGATGAAACTTTTGTAGTAGTTCATGCGATAGTCTTTTTTTTTTTTTGTAACCAATCTGTGGCCTAGTATCAATCTATTATGAATGTTTGATCCATCAAGGGTAAAATGAATCAAGTTCAGAAGCTCAATTTACACATTTAAACACGTAGGTCCTTCTTTGGCATTATTTTATTTTGATTAATTTTTTATCTTAAAAAATAAGAACGGTAATTTGTAGGGTTTCTTTTTCCCTGTGAAAGCCATCAGTTAAGGGGACATGTTTAACTAGGAAATATAAACATAAAATAAATAAGTTTGTATTTCCAGTGGCACTGGAAAGATAAAGCAAAGGCAGAAAAGAGGTGCAGTTAATATGGCTTAGTGATAATTGAGTTTAAAAAGCTAGGGGACAGATACAATCTCAGGTCATTCATAAGTTTTCAGATTGTGCACAAGCATTTACAATGCTCATGGGGAAGGAGTAGGAATTTGTCAGGTTAACAGAGAAGTGCAAACAGTCATGGGACAGACCAACAGTTTTCTTTACATATTGAGTTGAATGAAACATTCATGTGGGATACTTTCGGTAGGTAATTGGATTATATGCCTTTCTAGCTGGAATTAGAACTCTGGTTGAAGATGCAGGCTTAGAAAACTTTTATTATAATTATTAGGCAAAGCCATAGATCTCAATGAGCTTATTCATGAGGCAGAAGATGTAGAATAAAAAGAAAGCCATTGACAAAACCCTGGGAATATCAACATTTCACAAGAGTCAAAGGACTTGGTAAAGGAGACTGAGCAGTGGTTAAGGAAATGTAGGAGAGGAGTCTGAGAAAGTGATGTTGCAAATTTCCTTTAAATGTGAGAATTTCAAGCAGTAAAATTACTGAAAAGCCTACTGGGTTTAACTTACAATTTCTTCAGTGGTAATCTGTTCAAAAGAATTATTTTAGAGTTGTTAGGTATACTGTTGATGTGGTTGATATTTCTGGTATCCAAGAAGAAATCTCCCAAGATCCTACCTAACTTTTTGTAACTAAAGCAGCATACATACACAGGGAGTGGGAAAATGTCTAGACTGCTGAGTACACATGCCAACATTTTCCGGAATTTTCTTCCTCCTTATTATACCACTTGAGTAAGGGGTTTAGAAATTTTAGACTATACTTGGAAATTCGTCTATTTCTTTTGCAGTTCTATCAATTTTTGTATCATGTATTTTGAAACATTTATGTTGTTATGTACATAAACATTTAGGACTGTTACATTTTCTTGATTAATTGAACAATTTGTCACTATAAAATGACCTTGTTTATTGCTGGTAATATTTTTGCTATGAAATGTACTTTGGTATTAATACAACCACTCTTCCTCAGCCTTCTTTTGTCAAGTGTTAGTGTGGTATATCTTGTTTCATCTTTTAACCAATTTTTGTCCTTATATTTAAAGTTTATTTCTTATATGCATTATACAGGTAGAACTTGCTTTTTTATCCATTCTGACAATCTGCCTTTGAGAAGAGGTTTGTAGGCCAGTTTAATTTATAATATAATTATTGATATGATTAGAATTGTCTGTCATCACACTGTTTGATTTCTATTAGTCCCAGATCTTCTTTGCTTTGCTTTTTTACTTTTTCTGCTTCCTTCAGACTAGTTTAGTAATTTTTATGATTTAGTTACATATCTGTATATGCATAACTTTTTTAGTAATTAATCTAGTTTTACATTTCTTTATGATTTAGTCATATCTTTTTTGGTATAAGTTTATTTGATATTAGGTATAACCCTTTGCTGTCTTAGTAGTTGCTTTAGGATTTATAGTGTATGAATTTACATCATCGCAATCTACCTTCAAGTAATATTATATCATATCATAGATTGTATAAGAAATTACAATCATATTTTCATTTCTTTTCTATCAGCCAGATCCCAGCCTAGATCTGTGGGATTATGGCTTTCGTTAAGTTTAGAACATATTTAGCCAATTTTTCCTCAAATTTTTTATTCTGGCTCTCCTCCTACCTCTTTGGGGACTTATATATTACCTGCAGGAAGTTTGCTCATAGTTCACTAGTGTCTCAAATTTGTGAATCTTTGCCTTCATGATGGTAAATTAATCCATGCTCATATCTACTCAGTGCAGCTTTCATCTCCAGCATTGTAACTTGTATCTCTACAAGTGCAATTTGGTTTTTAAAATTATCTTCTATTGCTTTACTTATCTTCTTGATTTTTATAGTAGAATAGAGTTGAGTTACTTATAAACAGCTTGATCCTTTTCATTTTTCTTTTTATGGTATAAAGTAACTCCCCATACCTCAGGCAAGGCCTTTCTGAGTATTCATTTTGCTGTGAAGTCTGAGTTTTCCCAGGCAAATCTATAAAAATAGACACTCTTCTTGGCACTGTGTGAGCATCAGGTGTGATTTCCTCTAATTTTATAAACCACCCCCCACCCCCACCCGGTTTGTTCTTAGGTAGTTTTCTAGCTCACATGCAATTTTCAAAATTTTGCTAAATACTGACAAGGGGGTTTCTTTCCGTTGCTTCTGTATCTCTCTCTAATCCTCAGTGTTTGTTCTGTAATATCTGTCTGCTTTGGTTTTACCAGACTCTAAGCTTCATCAGTGTAACCAAGAGAGTCTGGTAGATCCCACCTCAGTTTTTTCTTCCTGTGTCATGTCTCCGAATCTCTGTCAAGGCAGAAAGCTGAAACATTCATAAGGTTTGCTTTCTTTCATATTTTTTTCTGTTTTTCAGGGATTATTATCTTATTTGCCTAATGTCTAGTGTCTGAAAAATTGTTTAATGTATTTTGTGTGTTTTGATTTTAATTATTTTAGCTAAGAAGAAAAATCATACCTGTTGCTCTGTCTTGGCTAGAGGCAGACTACACTAGAGTTTCAGTACCTGCCACAGACTGGCTAAAATACTTTCCTTCCCTGTTCGCTCAACTGCTTCCTTTACATTATTCATTCCTCAGTGTAGCTGTACATTCCTTGGGGGAATTTTCCATGAGCCTAGTATAGATCTAATTCTTAGCAATCTGTTTTCTTACAGTATCTATCTGAATTTATAACTGTCACTTTTCTGGGGCTTTGTCTTTTAGCACATTTTAAGTTAAACAAGGGCAGAGGATTTTGTTTTTTTCTGTTTAATCTGCAGAGCTTAGTATAATGCCTTCCACGTGGTAGGCAATCAATATATATTTGTTCAGTGTATGAATTAGTGATTGTTAAAATATGCAGTTCTTTATATCCCAAAAGTACTAATATATTTTATTTCTATCTCCTCCCTTGAGACAGATTCAACTAGCCTATCAAAAATCTCAGATGCAGTCTTTCTTGTGAAAGAGCAAGGGAAGTTAAAAAATATCCCTGTGGGCCAGACACTGTGGCTCATGCCTGTAATCCCATCACTTTGGGAGGCCAAGGCGGGCAGATCATGAGGTCAGGAGATCAAGACCATCCTGGCCAACACAGTGAAACCCCGTCTCTATTAAAAATACAAAAAAAAAAAAAAATTAGCCAGGCGTGGTTGCGAGTGCCTGTAGTCCCAGCTACTCGGGAGGCTGAGGCAGGAGAATGGCGTGAACCCAGAAGGCAGAGCTTGAAGTGTGTGGAGATCGTGCCACTGCACTCCAGCCTAGGCAACAGAGTGAGACTCTGTCAAAAAAAAAAAAGAAAAAAGAAAAAAAAATCCCTGTGAACAACTTACAGCAAAAATGAAACAAATGAACAATAAGCTTCATGTACTACAAAACGAACTATCAGAAGCAAAAGAAATGAAATCATAGGGAATCAAAAAGTTAAAAGAGAACAAGAGCTCTGCAGTGTGATGTATGACATACTAGTATATAGGATACTTTTTGTACTAGCTGACTTACCTTCTGAGGTTTAACTGGAGAAAGAAATCTTTGTCTTGTAGAGTGTCAAATTCATTTAAATAATACAAGTTCTTAACTGTGAATACATCTCCTGATAATTAAATACATATTTATTTAAATCACAATTTTAATGGCTACATAGAAGGCCATTATTTGGAAACCCCATTATTTACTTAACAAATTAATTTTTTCATTTTTTTGTCTTATAATAAGTGCTGCAAGGCATAACTGCATGTAAATCTTTTTCTACCATTCTAATTATTGATTTGGAATAAATTCTTCAATATAAAAATATTTGGTTAAATTATAGGAAGTTTTTAAGAAGCTCTTTGTTCATTACTTCTAAATTGTTCTCAAGAAAATGTATATTCATTTATAGTTCAACAAAGAGAGTGTGAAACGGCCATTCCTTTACCCCCAATAATCATTTTCCTTTAATTATACACTTGTAATCTTAATATGCATGGAGTATAAAGAAAAATATAGAATAATTAATGACTAGTGTATTCAACATCTCTCTCTCTCCTACATAAATAAAATTAATTCAGAGTTCTATGTTTAAAATACTTATTATTTTTATTTTTTAATTAAATATCATATTCTGTCTTATTCTAAAAGAGATTTAAAATTTGTTGATAAAATATATAATAATCGACAAGATACATTTAAAGTATTACTAAAAAAAGAAGCAAAAGATATATGGGATAACAGATATTAGATTCTTCATCCTAGTCTCAGATTTTAATATTATAATTATTTTTAAGGATACTTGCCTTATTTTATAAAGATGAATATTTATGTCTACTGAATATGTAAACTTGTTTATAAAAAGTAATGTCATTTTAATTAGTTAACTCTAAATGATCTGTCCTCATTGAGGAGTAATTTTGACTGTTATATTTTTAAAATAATAATTTTCAAATTATAACTTTACTGGATACCTTCCAGTATTCTTTTCCATAACAGTTGTTGAAGTTACTAGTAACAGAACCTGTCTAACTGGAAGATGTTCTTTTGTCACTATTTTTCAAGTAAGTGTATCATTTGGAAGAGAGTTCAGTAATAAATTAAATACCTCAGAACTAGAAAGGAAAAATATATTCAATAATATAGGAATTTTATTGGAATAATAAACCAATATAGGAATAAGTAGATCTCAAAGTGAATTCTATTTTCTAACAAAATGAATTTTAAGATAAGTATATTTAATGGCAGATTGACTTTAAACCGAGAAGAGAAGAGAAGAAATGCCAATATATTAAATGAAAAAATTAGGGAAGAATCAGGAAAAATCGAAGAGCAACAAAAGAAAAAGTTAGAAGTGAAGCAACTTGAACTTGCTCTCCGAATATACAAAATACGGAATTGAAGACTGTAAGAAGTAATTTGAATCAGGTCAATCAATCGCTGGTAAAATTTTTATATTTCTAATTTTATTTCATCAATATTACTTTTAATATCCCTTCGATTTAGTATGTATTATTCAAAATTATGATAATGCTGCTATAATATTTAGGTACAAACTTTTGTATATTTTATACATAAGTTTTCATTTCTATTGGGTATGTACCTAGGAATGGAATTGCTGGGTCATAAGGTACCTATGCATAACCTTTTCAGCAATCACCTCACAGTTTTCCAAAGTGTGCACTATTTGACTTTCTCACCGGCAATGTACGAAAGATCTAATTTCTCTATGGCCTCACCAGGCTGGAGTGCAGTGGCGCACTCTCAGCTCACTGCAAGCTCTGCCTCCCGGGTTTACACCATACTCCTGCCTCCGCCTCCCGAGTAGCTGGGACTACAGACGCCTGCTACCAAGCCCGGCTAATTTTTTTGTATTTTTTAGTAGAGACGGGGTTTCACCATGTTAGCCAGGATGGTCTGGATCTCCTGACCTCGTGATCTGCCCACCTCAGCCTCCCAAAGTGCTGGGATTACAAGCGTGAGACACCACGCCCAACCGTTTGTCATTTTTTATTGTAGGTACACTGGTGGGTGTTAAGTGATATCTGCTTGTGGTTTTGATTTTGCATTTTCTTGATGGCTTGTGATGTTAGGCTTCTCTTCATGCACTTATTGGACACTCACATCTTCTTCACAAAAATGTCTATTTAAATATTTTGCCTATTTTTATGTATTTTTTCTTTTTACTGTTGAGTTGTAAAAGTTATTTGTGCATTTTGGATACAAATTTCTAATCAAATATATAAGTTGCAAACATTTTCTCCACTTTTCTGGTTGTCGTTTTATTTTCTTTGTTACGTCCTTTGAAACACAAATGTTTCTAATTTTGATGAAGCCCAGTACATTTTCTTTTATCACTGTGCTTTTGGTGCCATATCTAAGAAACTATTGCCAAATCCAAGGCCATAAAGATTTATTGTTATTTTTTATTCTAAGAGTCTTATAGTTTTGCAATTCAGAAACATAAAATCAAATACTGCGTGTTCTTACTTAAAAATGGGAAATAAATAATGTGTACACATGAACAAAGAGTGTAAAATGATAAGACACTGCAGACTCAGAAGGGTAAGAGGGTGGGAGGGAAAGGGTGATGAGAAATTACTTAGTGGATACAGTGTACATTTTTCCAGTGATAAACACATTAAAAACTCAGACTTCACTCCTACCCAATATACCCATGTAACAAAATTGCACTTGCACTCCTTAAATATATACAATTTTAAAAAATGGTTTTAGAGTTTTGGTTCTGTGATTAATTTTATAATGCTTTATTGTGGTAAAGTTTATGTAATGAGCTTTGCCATTTTAAACATAAAATTCGGAGGCATTAATTACATTCAGAATGTTGTGCAATCATCAAAACTATGTATTTCCAAAACTTTTTACACCCCAAACTGAAACTCTGTACTCATTAAGCAATAATTCCTCATTCTCTCTTTCCTCCCAAGTCCCTGGTAGGAATAAACTTTATGTTATTTTAATTAATTTAAATGTAAAAACTAAATGCAGCTGGTGGCTATCATACTGGAACTCACATTTCTAACACCACCAGTATCAACCCCTGGACAGATATAATCATTTCTAAGCTGCCTTTGCATTTATTATTATTCTATTTATGGTAATCTGTAATCTATTCTCCCACAAAGCTGGACTATTCTTGTAAGAACATATTTTATACTATTTCATTCCCAGCCCTGAATCCTCCAGTTGTTACCTATCACAATTAACAAAGAAATCCAAGCTCTTTACTATGGTCTGTGTCTATCTGCTCCTCAGACTGTGCATTCTCCTTTCCTCCTCCCAGTGCCTGCATCCTGACTGGTCTTTGTAGTGATCTGTGAGCTCATCAAGTGCTGGCTGTATTCAGACTCTGCACAGTGTCTCTTCTCTCTGCCCTCTAGACATTTGCTTAACTCACTCCGTCATGCCATTCTGACCTGCTCAAGTGTCATCTCCTCAAAAAGATTGTTCCAGAGCTCCCTACCTAAAGTAGCAGTCCCTGACACCCTGAATGTGATTACCCTACCTTATATTCTTTGTATTATTATACTTTTTATTTAGACAGGGTCTCACTCTGTCACCAAGGCTGGGGTGCAGTGGCACAATCATGGATCACTGCAGCCTCAAACTCTGGGGCTCAAGCAGACCTCCTGTCTTAGCCTCCCAAGTAGCTGGGACCACAGGTGAGCACCACCACACTTGGCTAATATATTTCTTCATAGCGCTTAGTACATCCATCACTTTAGTGTGCAACTGTTTATGCATTTATGTTCTATCTCTGTCACTATACTGCAAGCTCCATAAAGATAGACCTTCTCTCTCCAGTTCCCATAATACTACCCAGCATAACATAGGCTGTAAGTAAACATTTATTGAGTACATAAAAGAAGAATCTTATTCATGTCAAGGATGTAATCTATGTTAGACTCAAAGAGATAGTCTCCTGACTAAATGGAAGTGTTTCTTTATTGAAGCATGCCTTTAAAAAAGTGTTGCACATGGTGGATAAGCTTTTGTATGTGCTGCTGGATTCATTTTGCCAGTCTTTTATTGAGGATTTTCTAGTCAATGTTCATAAGGGATATTGGCCTGAAATTTTCTTTATTTGTTGTGTCTCTGCCAGGTTTTGTTATCAGGATGATGCTGGCCTCATAAAATGAGTTAGGGAGGAGACCCTCTTTTACCTTTGTTTAGAATAGTTTCAGAAGGAATGGTACCAGCTCCTCTTTATATCTCCAGTATAATTCAGCTATGAATCCATCTGAACCAGGCTTGTTTTGTTGGTATGCTATTAATTACTGCCTCAATTTCAGAACTTGTTATGGGTGTATTCAGGGATTCTAATTCTTCCTGATTTTGTCATGGGAGGGTGTATGTGCCAGGAATGTATCCATATTTTCTAGATTTTCAAGTTTATTTGCAGAGAGGTGTTTATAGTATTCTCTGAGGGTAATTTGTATTTCTGTGGGATCAATAATGATACCTCCTTGATCATTCTTTTTTTTTTTTGAGATGGAGTCTCACTGTCACCCAAGCTGGATTGCAGTGGTGTTATCTTGGCTCACTGCAACCTCCGCCTCTGGGGTTCAAGCAATTCTTCTGCCTCAGCCTCCCCAGTAGCTGGGACTACAGGCATACACCACCACACCCAGCAAATTTTTGTATTTTTAGTAGAGATGGGGTTTCACCATATTGGCCAGGCTGGTCTCAAACTCCTGACCTCATGATTTAATCTCCTGGTTTCACTAATATTTTGAAGGCTTTTTTGTGTCTCTATCTCTTTCAGTTCTACTCTGATCTTCATTATTTCTTGTCTTCTGGTAGCTTCTGAATTTGTTTACTCTTCTCTAGGTTTTTTAATTGTGATATTAGGGAGTCGATTTCAGATCTTTCCAGCTTTCTGTTGTGGGCATTTAGTGCTATAAATTTCCCTCTTAACACTACTTCAGGTGTGTCTCAGAGATTCTGGTACGTTGTCTCTTCGTTCTCACTGGTTTCAAGCAACTTTGTTATTTCTGCCTTAATTTTGTTATTTTCCCAGTAGTCATTCAGGGGCAGGTTGTTCAATTTCCATGTAATTGTGTGGTTTTGAGTGAGTTTCTTAATCCTGAGTTCTAACTTGCACATGTACAAATTAGAGTACAGCATGGAAAGTTATATAGCCATAAAAAAACATGAGTCCATGTTCTTTGCAGGGACATGGATGAAACTAGAAGCCATCATTCTCAGCAAACTAACACAGGAACAGAAAACTAAACAGTGCATGTTCTCACTCATAAATGGGAGTTGAACAATGAGAACACATGGACACACGGAGGGGAACAACACACACAGAGGCCTGTCAGGGGTTGAGGGGAAGAGGAGGGAGAGCATTAGGACAAATACCTCATGCATGTGGGGCTTAAAACTTAGATTACAGGTTGATAGATGGAGCGAACCACCACAGCACATGTATACCTATGTAACAAACCTGTACATTCTGCACATGTATCCCAGAACTTAAAATAAAATTTTTAAAACAGATATAAATATTGTATACGTAAAAAGACACACAATGTTTATGAATAGAATGACTTTATATTGTAAATAAGTCATTTCTACTCATTAAATTATGGTTGAATGCAATCCAACTCAAAATCCTTTCAGGTAATTTGAAAATTGACAAGCTAATTTAAAATTTTTTTGAAAACTTAAAAGGACAAGAAGAACCAAGAAAGTTCTGAAGAAGAACAGAGCTCAAGAATGTATGCCATCAGATGTTTCCAACTTTATTACAATTAAAATAAGATGGTACTAGCAGGACATACAAAGAGAGAAACCAAAAACAAACTCATAATTATACCATCACCTGATTTATGACAAAGGTGAAACTGTAGTGCAGTGAGGAAATAATAATCTTCTCAATAAATGGTGGTAGATAATTTCCATATAAATATGGGGGAATAAAAGAATTTAACCCGTATCTTATGTCACCAACAAAAGTCAATCATAGGTCGGTTATAAAGCTCAATCTCAAAGGTTAAAAATCCAAAAAAAAACTTCTGTAACACAGAAGAATACGTTTATGACAATGGGGTAGACAAAAATTTCTTAAGCAAGACTAAATACACATTAACTACACAGAAAAAGTCTGATAAGATGAACTACATTAAAATTAAGAAATTGGTATTAACGAAGTCACCATTAAGAGAAAGAAAAGTCAAGTTAAAGTGGGAGAAGATATTTGCAATGTTTACTTCCAATCAAAAATTTATATCCAGAATATATAAAAATCTCCTACAAATCTTCATATATTCTGGATATAAATTATTGATTGGACATAAACCAAAAAAAGTCCAGGACCAGATGGATTCACGGCTGAATTCTACCAGAGGTACAAACAGGAGCTGGTACCATTCTTTCTGAAACTATTCCAATGAATAGAAAAAGAGGGAATCATCCCTAACCCATTTTATGAGGCCAGTATCATCCTGATACCAAAGCCTGGCAGAGACACAACAAAAAAAGAGAATTTTAGACCAATATCCCTCATGAACACTGATGCAAAAATCCTCAATAAAATACTGGCAAACCAAATCCAGCAGCACATCAAAAAGCTTATCCACCATGATCAAGTGGGCTTCATCCCTGGGATGCAAGGCTGGTTCAACATATGCAAATCAATAAACATAATCCAGCATATAAACAGAATCAATGACAATAACCACATGATTATCTCAATAGATGCAGAAAAGGCCTTTGACAAAATTCAACAACGCTCCACGCTTAGAACTCTCAATAAATTAGGTATTGATGGGACGTATCTCAAAATAATAATAGCTATTTATGACAAACCCAAAGCCAATATCATACTGAATGGGCAAAAACTGGAAGCATTCCCTTTGAAATCTGACACAAGACAGGGATGTCCTCGCTCACCACTCCTATTCAACATAGTGTTGGAAGTTCTGGCCAGGTCAATCAGGCAGGAGAAAGAAATAAAGATTATTCAATTTAGGAAAAGAGGAAGTCAAATTCTCCCTGTTTGAAGATGACATGATTGTATATCTAGAAAACCCCATTGTCTCAGCCCAAAATCTTCTTAAGCTGATAAGCAACTTCAGCAAAGTCTCAGGAGACAAAATCAATGTGCAAAAATCACAGGCATTCTTATACACCAATAACAGACAAACAGAGAGCCAAATCATGAGTGAAGTCCCATTCACAATTGCTTCAAAGAGAATAAAATACCTAGGAATCCAACTTACAAGGGATGTGAAGGACCTCTTCAAGTAGAACTACAAACCACTGCTCAATGAAATAAAAGAGGATACAAACAACTGGAAGAACATTCCATGCTCATGGATAGGAAGAATCAATATCGTGAAAATGGCCATGTTGCCCAAGGTAATTTATAGATTCAATGTCATCCCCATTTAGCTACCAATGACATTCTTCAGAGAATTGGAAAAAACTACTTTAAAGTTCATATGGAACCAAAAAAGAGCCCACATTTCCAAGACAATCCTAACCCAAAAGAACAAAGCTGGAGGCATCTCGCTACCTGACTTCAAACTATACTACAAGGCTACAGTAACCAAAACAGCATGGTACTGGTACCAAAACAGAGATATAGATCAATGGAACAGAACGGAGCCCTCAGAAATAATACCACACATCTACAACCATCTGATCTTTGACAAACCTGACAAAAACAAGAAATGGGGAAAGGATTCCCTATTTAATAAATGGTGCTGGGAAAACTGGCTAGCCATATGTAGAAAGCTGAAACTGCATCCCTTTCTTACACCTTATAAAAAATTAATTCAAGTTGGATTAAAGACTTAAATGTTAAACCTAAATCCATAAAAACCCTGGAAGAAAACCTAGGCAATACCATTCAAGACATAGCCATGGGCAAGGACTTCATGTCTAAAACACCAAAAGCAATGGCAACAAAAGCCAAAATTGACAAATGGGATCTAATTAAACTAAAGAGCTTCTGCACAGCAAAAGAAACTACCATCAGAGTGAACATTCAACCTACAGAATGGGAGAAGATTTTTGCAACCTACTCATCTGACAAAGGGCTAATATCCAGAATCTACAAAGAACTCAAACAAATTTACAAGAAAAAAACAAACAACCCCATCACAAAGTGGGTGAAGGATATGAACAGACACTTCTCAAAAGAAGACATTTATGCAGCCAACAGACACATGAAAAAATGCTCATCATCACTGGTCATCAGAGAAATGCAAATCTAAATCACGATGAGATACGATCTCACACCAGTTAGAATGGCGATCATTAGAAAGTCAGGAAACCACAGGTGCTGGAGAGGATGTGGAGAAATAGAAACATTTTTACACTATTGGTGGGACTGTAAACTAGTTCTACCATTGTGGAAGACAGTGTGGTGATTCATCAAGGATCTAGAACTAGAAATACCATTTGACCCAGCCATCCCATTACTGGGTATATACCCAAAGGATTACAAATCATGCTGCTATAAAGTATAAAGGCACATGCACACGTATGTTTACTGCGGCACTATTCACAATAGGAAAGACTTGGAACAACCAAAAAGTCCACAATGATAGACTGGATTAAGAAAATGTGGCACATATACACCATGGAATGCTATGCAGCCGTGAAAAAGGATGAGTTCATGTCCTTTGTGAGGACATGTATGAAGCTGGAAACCATCATTCTCAGTAAACTATCACAAGAAAAGAAAACAAACACCGTATGTTCTCACTCATAGGTGGGAATTGAACAATGAGAACACTTGGACACAGGAAGGGGAACATCACACACCAGGCCCTGTTGTGGGGTGGGGGAAGTGGGGAGGGATAGCAATAGGAGATATACCTAATGTAAATGACGAGTTAATGGGTGCAGCACACCAACATGGCCCATGTATACATATGTAACAAACCTGCACGTTGTGCTCATGTACCCTAGAATTTAAAGTATAAGAAAAAATTATTAAAAATCATTGAAATGTAGACTTTAAAAAACCAAAAAAAGAGTTTATTCTATCAGGATTCTGACTAGAGTGCTCTACAGTATGACATAGGATAGGGAATGTCTTAATAAGCTTCAAAATTCTAGGAATAATGAAACTAGGAAAAAAAGCTTTGAAAAATGCCAGGGATTCAGCTGCCTCCCTGGACTTTCCCTGCCAATCAACTTGCCCCAGCAGCCAATTTATATAACACTGTGTGCAGATTTGTTAATAGACCTTCCAGTTCTGCTATAATCAAGACCTTATTGTCCATAACTCAATTTGGAGAAGGTTTAGCTGTCTACCAACTCTTGTGCAGAGTTTCTTTGAAGTTTTGTTTTGGGTTGCAAGAATCTGGAAAACAAATGTAGATGTTTATGAGGAAGATTTTGAAATTTCTATTTATAAGGTACCCAAAATGGCATGCAAACTCTTGAATTTGGTTGATCTTCTGAAATACATACCTGTGTTTTAAGATTTGCTTGAGCAAACCTTTAACCATGGAAATTGGAACCAATGATTTCTGGGTTGAAATAATTCCAGTTTTGTCATTTAAATACCAGAAATGAATCTATTTTAGCACAGGGTACAAATATATTTTTTCCTTTAGTGCATTTGGCAATAGTGTGTTTTGGTAATAAAACATAGCTCTGCATATTAATGAAACATAGCTCTGCATATTTTATCTGGGGAAAATTAGCATTCTGTGAACAAAGTCAATAATTTCTGGCCTCACATTAGTTTCCTTATTATAATTAAAACTTAGCTTTGGCCGGGCACTGTGGCTCACGCCTGTAATCCCCGCACTTAGGGAGGCCAAAGCAGGTGGATCACGAGGCCAGGAGGTCGAGACCATCCTGGCTAACATGGTGAAACCCCATCTCTACTAAAAACACACACACACAAAAATTAGCCAGGTGTGGTGGCAGGAACCTGTATTCCCAGCTACTCAGGAGGCTGAGGCAGGAGAATGGCATGAACCTGGGAGGCAGAGCTTGCAGCGAGCAGAGATCACACCACTGCACTTTAGCCTGGGTGAAAGAGTGAGACTCTGTCAAAAAAAAACAAACAAACAAACAAACAGAAAAACACTTAAGTTTTGAAAATATCTCAGTGTTAAATTTCCAATGCTTCAATATTACAATTAAAACCTTGCTTTACTGAGGGCAGAAACATAATGCAGAAAAGAAAAAAGACCAACAGTCTCTAGATTGCTGGATTTATGTGGATATGATGGGGTTTGTGTTTAGTGATTTCTCCCTTGAATCATAGCAAAGATGCTTTTGTGAAGCATAGCTCGCAAAGATGCTTTTGTGAAGCATAGCTCTTTCATAAATATACTTTCCAACCATTCAGCATTATCTATCTTTTGGTTTCTTTTGCTTTGTGTTTCTGCTCTGATATCATTTCTGGAAACAAATTACAGTAACAAATTTATTGAGAGCTGGCATTTTGAATTGTGCCTAGGACTTAGTTCATAAAGAGAAGGTGAATTCTGCTGAAAGGTGCTTAATACACTCACCCCCAAATCAAGAGAAACAGGCTATTCTGGGACACATATAGCCTGTCTCACACAGGGATCAGGAAGAAGAGATATCAGGGAATTGGGACTATGTCTTTATGATAGATATGGTTAGGCTTTGTGTGCCCCCATCTCATCTTGAATTGTAATCCCCAGGTGTTAAGGGAGACACCTGGTGGGAAGTGATTGGATCCTGGGGGGTGGTTTCCCCTATGCTGTTTTTGTGATACTGAGTGAATTATCATGAGTTCTGATGATTTTATAAATGGTAGTTTTTTCTGCACACACACACATGTTCTTTCTCCTGCTGCCATGTAAGAAGGTCCAGTTTGCTTCTCCTTTGCCTTTTGCCATGATTGTAAGTTTCCTGAGGCCTCCCCAGCTATGAGGAACTGTGAGTCATTTTAACCTTTTTGCTTTATAAATTACCCAGTCTTGGGAAGAATTTTATTGCAGTGTGAGAATGGACTAATACAGTAAATTGGTACTGGTAGAGTTGGGTATTGCTATAAAGATACCCAGCAAGGTAAAAGCGAATTTGGATCTGGAGATGGAGATGAGAAACCTATTGGGAACAAGAGCAAAGGTCACTCTTGCTATGCTTAAGCAGAGACTGGTAGCATTTTGCCCCTGCCCTAAAGAGCTGTGGAACTTTGAACTTAGATGATCTGAAATTGAAACATGTTTAAAAGGGAAGCAGAGCATAAAAGTTTGGAAAAATTTGCAGCCTGATAATGCTATAGAAAAGAAAAACCCATTATTTGTGGAAAAATTCAAGCCAGCTGCAAAAATTTGCATAAGCCACAGGGAGCCTAATGTCAATCCCCAAGACAATGGGGAAAACGTCTCCAGGGCATGTCAGAGACATTCACAGAAGACCATCACAGACCAGGAGGCCTAAGAGGAAAAAGTGGCTTTGTGTGCACGGTCCAGGCCTTGCTCCTTTGTGCAGCCTCAGTACTTGGTGCCCTGTGTCCCAGCCACTACATCTGTGGGTAAAAGGGGCCAAGGTACAATTCAGACCATTGCTTCTGTAGGTACAAGCCCCAAGCTTTGTTGGCTTCCATGTGGCATTGAGCCTGTGAGTGCACAGAAGTCAAGAATTGGGGTTTGGGAACCTCCACCTAGATTTCAAAGTATATAAGGAAAAGCCTGGATATACAGGCAGAAGTTTGCTGCAGGGGTGGAGCCCTCATGGAGAACCTCTGTTAGGGCAGTGCGGAAGAGAAATGTGAGGTCAGAGCCTTCACACACAGTCCCCAATGGGGCACTGCCTAGTGGAGCTGTGAGAAGAGAGCCACTGTTCTCCAGATCCCGGAATGGAAGATCAACCAACAGCTTGCACTGTACATCTGGCAAAGCTGCAGACACTCAATGCCAGCCCATGAAAGCAGCTTAGAATAGGGTTGTACCCTGCAAAGACACAGGGGCAGAGCTGCCCAAGACCATGGGAACCTACTTCTTGCACCAGTGTGACCTAAATATGAGATAGAGTCAAAGGAGATTACTTTGGAGCTTTAAAATTCAATGACTACCCTGCTGGATTCTGGACTTGCATGGGGCCTTTGGAATGGGAGCATCCTCACCCAATGCCTGTACCCTCATTGTATCTTAGAAGTAATTAAATTTCTTTTGATTTTATATGCCATGCTAATCAGCATTCAGTTCCAGATTCCAATTTATTCTCAGTGTGCCTGTATAACTTTTCTTTCCATATATATAGAATTAAATTTCTATTACTTATTTGAATGTTATAGAATAAGTTCATATATTTAAAATAAAACCACCAGGTATAATGATTTCCGGCTTAGTATAAAAAAGCTTTTACCCAGTTAGTGTTATTTACACAGGTGGATATGGCTCCACAAAATTTAGACAAGAAGAATAAATTCAGCTGTCATATGTTGCCATGACTCAGCCTCTGAAGCAATTATGAAAAAATCCAAATTTCAGCAAAATTATGTAGTTGTTTTCAGTACCTCTGAAGGTGGTATATCAAGAATTCTCATGCTACTGTTTGAGAAAGCAGATTCCATTGTTACCTAGAAAATCAACTGCAAGGCATTTTTATAACCTTACCCCATGTAAAAAAATATTGAAATGTACTAATAAATGCAGACTACATTACTTGAAAAATGGTAATACAGAATGCCACTTTTAATATTTGAGAATATGAATTTTTGTCAGAAATAATGTAAAATAAAGCTTCTGGTAAACCTTGGGTAATTAAATTTACATCAATGTATAGTAGGATGAAAATCTGTAAAAAATAGAAACAAAGAAACAAAAACCTACACTGAAAAAACCCTAACATCCACCAATGCATACATGTTGATCTTTGTGCTGGGAAAATCTAAAGCAGAACATTTTGGTTAACTTGATATTTATTTTGACTATATTGGCATGTTGATAAAAGTGCTTATATTTAATTTGAATGAAACATGTCTTATTAAAAGTGTTGCTTTGTACTGTGAATGATGGATGTAAAGTCTCGATCCTCACCCAAATAAATACAGCGAAACATTCTTCTGCTTCTTTTGAACTGAGGCATGATGAAAGCTCAAATTTGAAGTGACAAGGACTTCACATCAGAGCCTGAAAAACCAAGAGGAATGAGGTAGGATGATCAACTCTGAAGCCCAGGGTGGCCTGGGGAAACTCAATATAATGATGTCAACTATGAAGCTTACTGGTTAAAACTACAAATAAGCTGATCTCATTTTACAGAGGTAAGCCCACACTCCCTTTTCCAAGAAAGTAAAAGACAAAACAAGCAAATAAAACTAAAAATTCACCTTGAAAACACCATGGCTTAAATTTGGTGGGAAGAAGCCTCTGGGATCAAAAATAGTTGTGCCAAAAGATTTGAGCCAGCCAGGTGTGGTGGCTCACCCCTGTAATCCCAGGACTTTGGGAGGCCGAGGTGGGCAGATCACCTGAGATCAGGAGTTTGAGAATGGCCTGGCCAGTATAGTGAAGCCCCATCTCTACTAAAAATACAAAAAATTAGCTGGGCATGGTGGCAGGTGCTGTAATCCCAGCTACATGGGAGGCTGAGGCAGGAGAATAGTTTCAACCCAAGAGGCAAAGGTTGCAGTGAGCCAAGGTCATGCCATTGCACTCAAGCCTCGGCAACAAGAGTGAAACTCCATCAATTAAAAAAAAAGGAATTGAGACAGAATAAAATGTATTCAAGGGTTATTAAGGGGAATTTTTCTAGCACATAAGTATTTGTTCCATGTCTTATTATATTATATTAGCAATATCCTTTCATGTAATATCAGCTTCTGCAGGATAGGGATGTCAAAGACAAATTAAGACAAGTGCCTAATATGTCATAGGCATTTTGTTCTCAAATTTAACAAACTTGTAATGATTATATAAATTTTACTGAATTTTGTTTTAGGTATAAACCTCACCTAAAGGCATTATCCAGTATATACAACCTTCAGTGTTTTCTGGGATTTTATGTTGCCCGATTTCAAATCAACCTTATTGAAATTCTAGCAGTTTCTCCAGTCCCAGATGTAAAAATAAAAAAGCAGAAATAAAGCCAAATTACCCCCAAAAGAATATGCATTATACATATAGAACAAATGAACCCAAAACCACATAAGGTAAACAACAAATCTACTGGTTCAAAATTCAGCCTAACTTCAACAGTACCAGGCAAAAATCATTCGTAAAAATTACCAAAGTCACAATACAGAAACCGTTAGTTTATTATGCCAATAAATATCAGGGAACCTGCCCCGATAGTCACGTACGTTCTTTTCCATTTTCCCTAAGTGTTGGCTGGTTTGAGAAATAAAGGGAGAGGGTACAAAAGAAAGAAATTTTAAAGCTGTGATCCAGGAGAGACATCACATGTTGGTAGGTTCCATGATGGCCCCCAAGACACAAAACCAGCAAGTTTTTATTAGGGACTTTCAAAAGGGGAGGGAGTGTATGAATAGGGTGTGGGTCACAAAGATCACGTACTTCACAAGGTAATAGAATATCACAAGGCAAACGGAGGCAGGGCAAGATCAAGATCACAGGACCACAGGCTTGGGGCAAAATTAAAATTGCTAATGAAGTTCTGGGCACCATTGTCATTGATAACATCTTATCAGGAGACAGAGTTTGAGAGCAACCAGTCTGACCAAAATTTATTAGGCAGGAATTTCTTCTTCCTAATAAGCCTGGGAGTGCTATGAGGCACTGGGGTTTATTTCATCCCTAGAGTTTTGACCATAGAAGATGGCCACACCCAAAGGGACCATTTACAGGCCCACACTCAGGGGTGCATTCTCTTTCTCAGGGATGTTCCTCACTGAGAAAAAGAATTCAGTGATATTTCTCCCATTTGCTTTTGAAAGAAGAGAAATATGGCTCTGCTCCACCAGCTCACCAGCAGTCAGAGTTTAAGGTTATCTCTCTTATTCCCTGAACAATTGCTGTTATCCTGTTCTTTTTTCAAGGTGCCCAGATTTCATATTGTTCAAAGACACATGCTCTACAATTTGTGCAGTTAACGCAATTATCACAGGGTCCTGAGGCGACACACATCCTCCTCAGCTGACAGGATTAAGAGATTAAAGTAAAGACAGACATAGGAAATCACAAGGGTATTGATTGGGGAAGTGATAAGTGTCCATGAAACCTTCACAATTTGTGTTTAGAGATTGCAGTAAAGACAGGCATAGGAAATTATAAAAGTATTAATTTGGGGAACTAATAAATGTCCATGAAATCTTCACAATCCACATTCTTCTGCCATGGCTTCAGCCGGTCCCTCTGTTTGGGGTCCCTGACTTGCCACAACAAATAAAAAATTAGCATTTAAAAAATACATTAAATATAACAGAACCTATACAATTACAATAAAATATTTTAAATGATAATCTTATTTTCAAATATTTACCATATTTAGACAAGACTCTTAATGAAAAATACTTATAGCTACAATGTATGGATTAAAATAGCCCTGGAAAAAATAGTAATTCTATTAGTAATAAAGATTAAGGCAGGGTGCAGTGGCTCACACCTATTATCCCAGCACTTTCGGAGGCCAAGGTGGGCGTATCACCTGAGGTCAGGAGATCACGACCAGCCTGGTCAACATGGTGAAACCCTGTCTCTACTAAAAATACATAAATTAGCCAGGCATGGTGGCAGGCATCTTTAATCCCAGCTACTTGGGAGGCTGAGGCAGCAGAACTGCTTGAACCTGGGAGGTGGAGGTTGCAGTGAGCTGAGATTGCATCATTGCACTCCAGCCTGGTTGACAAGAGTGAGAATCCATCTAAAAAAAATTAAACCTTCAAGGTTGTGGAATAATTTATCCTGGACACACAGCTAATGACCCAAATCAAGCTCAGATGTGTTTGATTTTAAAATTCTGCTTTTTCCACTGTGGACAATGTTGATGTAACAGTCAAATCTTGGTCTTAGAGTGGCTGGTTGGAAATAAATCAAGGCAAGTACTATTATGCTTTGTTTTGTATTCTTTATCACCAACATTTTCTTCTCTAATATATCAGTATTTACATTTGGACCACAGCTGAATTTTACTGAAGTCTATTATAAAACATGGCTAAACTGAAAATTAATGTGATCACAAAATGACTTGTCATGGAAGCAGGTATATTTTTCAAGTTTCAGCTTAGTCACAAATTTGTATCTATTTGAATTTTTTGAAAATTTCTGACATATAGTCAAGTAAATATCCAATGTATTGTTTTATTCAATTTTTGGATTCAATTAAAAAATAATATATATTCAAGTTTATTGTTATATTTGCTTTTGACCAAATTTGACTTTCCAAACAGGAAAAGCTAAAGCATTTTTTCAAAGGTTCAAGGGACTTAAGCTTACTGGCATCAAAAGTTCTGTAGTAAAACAAACAGGCAAATAAAACCTAATATTTTTATCAATAATAATTTAATAGTTTTATGTCTGAGAACCTAAGAATCAAAGACATGAACTCCAGATGATGGCAATTGCATAATTACACTGGTAAGATAGAAAATGATTATCAGAGTCTAACAAATGATGAATATGGCAACCTAATACTTGACAAAACCATTCAGGATGTTTTAGACAAAGAAAAAGGTACTACTAATGTAAAGCGTTTTCTTTCTCTAACTTTACTTCTTTTTTTTTTTTTTTTTTTCAGATGGAGTCTCCCTCTGTTGCCCAGGCTGGACAGCAGTGGTGCAATCTCGGCTCACTGCAAGCTCTGCCTCCCGGGTTCACGCCATTCTCCTGCCTCAGCCTCCTGAGTAGCTGGGACTACAGGCACTCACCATGATGCCTGGCTAATTTTTTATACTTTTTAGTACAGACAGGATTTCACTGTGTTAGCCAGGATGGTCTCGATCTCCTGAACTTGTTGTCCACCCACCTCAGCCTCACAAAGTGTTGGGATTACAGGCGTGAGCCACTGAGCCTGGCCCAACTTTATTCTTTATTTTCAACCTTAGAACCATCAAATACTCATGTACACAAAATAAGAAAAATGAACTTTTTTTTCCTTGAAGGCAATGTTTCGTCTTGTATTTTATAATATCTGTTCCACATTGCTGTGACAATGCTGTTGAAGTGCGCCTTCCTTCCTTCACCAAAAGATCACCTGTGTGAATTTGAATAGATGGTCACTGGAGGAGACCAGCTTGGCACACTGGGTTGAATTGTCTCTTTGCTCCTTGGGCAAAGTCACTTTGAAAAGACTGAAAGTAAAGTGACTGCTGATTAAGCAGATGGCTTGCCACATAAATAGGACAATTGTTTGAAAATCACATCACATGAACTACAACTATTAAAATGTGAAATACATGATGCAAATATTGCACAAAAAAATAGAATGAAAATGATGAATACACCCAAAAAAGACAGCCAAACTCCATTTTAGCAATAAGGTAAAATGTAATCTACTGTCAGGGGAAGGTAAATTGAAGTATTTGAGATGCTCTTTAATTTAAAAATCCAAAAATATTTTTAGCTTTAGTTACTATAAAAAAAGTTTAAGCATTTTCCATTTGAAATAAAATTTTAATTTTGTGCTGTCTCAGTTTAGTTTCCCTAAATAAATAGAAAATAGTAGAATATCACATACTAAAAAAATCAACTTCTTTGGTAATAAATCAGTTCAACTGTCAGACCAAAACATAGTTACATTTTACCCAATGTCATGCTGACCAATTTGATCAAATGCCACTTCCTTACAACTAAGAGAGATGCAAAGATGTAGACTTTATGTTGAGTGAGACAGGTAAGGATTACTGGGAGCTAGATAATTGTTATACTAATCAAGGTCGATTTTCATTACTATTTTGTCTCTATGTTAATTAATAGTCTTGATTCAAGAATTTTTTTTAAAAAACTCATCTTCTCAGTCAGGGAAAATATTAACAAAAAGGCATAGAAATGAAGGCATTTAACACAGTCATAGTTTACATTTTAAAATTAAAACACTTCTAGAAATAACAAAAAAAGAAAAAAGACAGATATAAAAACAAATGAACTTAATTTTTGGTGCAAAGCACTCATTACTAAGCCTAACACAAATATTTTGCTAAAAGCTTTCTAACACTGACATTCTTCTCATGACTTAAAAGAGCCACTAATTTTACTTTTGACATATATTTAGTTTTAATGTTAAAAGCTAAAAGCCTATTATTTTATTTATAATTTGTGGTCTGCATGTACATCATCATCCATTGAGTCTACTAAAGTTTCTGAAAGTTTCAGAAACAGTAACATAAGAATACTTTTTCCAGCCATGCATGGTGGCTCATTCCTGTAATCGCAGCACTTTGGGAGGCCGAGGTGGGGGAATCACCTGAAGTCAGGCATTCAAGACCAGCCTGATGAACCTGGTGAAACCCCATCTCTACTAAAAATACAAAACTAACTGGGCATGGTGGCACATGCCTGTAACCCCAGCTCCTCCTTTAATGACCACATGTGAAATTTGTTTTGAGCTAATTTTGACTACCTATTTTTATTCCTTTTTTTTTGCTCCTGTTAGAAGAAATATTAAAGTTCCTGTTATTACAAACACAATCTATTAAAATCTAAGCATAGTGCTTATCTTAAAAGATCTGTATGCTTGGAATTATGGAAATCCTATCCTCCATTTAAAATACAGTAAGCCAAATGGGGCAATTGTGGCTCACAATCATAAGTTATTAAATATTAATACCATCATCTAGATGGAACTTTTAGTTATCTGCATGTTCAAATTGTTTTAACTTATAATAAGTCAGAAACTATAAATTTTTATAAACTATAAAAATAAACTAAAAATATATTTATCAATGCATTTTTTTTTCCGTTTTAAAATACTTAGCCCCAGGATTATTTCCAATTGACATAACACTAGATTTCAGATGATGTGGATGTAGAAACTAGAAACGTCCTGGTTGACTCTGCTTCACTTTCTGCCTTCATTTAGCACACAAACATAGCAGCACAACGAAAGCCAGCAATGCTACCCCTTTTGAAAAACACATCAGTGCCCTTCTAGGGAGAATATATGTGTGAAAAGATTCATCTGAAAGTCATGCCATCTTCTTTTGGATTTACAGACTTATATATGACAAATAGTACAAATAAAAATTTAAAAGTGCCATATAATCTGAAAATTATTCTAAAAATTCCTTCTGACAAATTATTCTTTTTCACCAAAATGGTTGTAATGAAATCATTGCCTTTGCAGGACTGTTATCTTAAATAATCAATACTCCCATTTCATTGTTCTTGAACTTTAATCGTAACACTTACATGCTTTTTCTAGAAATTTTACTTCCTAATTATGTCACTTAGGTATGATTACCATAGCTTCATATTTTCAAAAATGGTTCCAAAAAAACTAAAACCACTGACCATCTTTGTTTCCCAAAGGAGTAGGGTAATAAATTAACACTATCATCTAGCATACTGTAAATAGATGAAAAATAAAGATGCAGAGCAGAGGTGTCCAATCTTTTGGCTTCCCTGGGACACACTAGAAGAATTTTCTTGAGCCATACATAAAATACACCAATGATGATAAAAAAAATCACAAAAAGACTCATAATGCTTTTAGAAAGTTTATGAATTTGTTTAGGGCTGCACTGTAAGCCATATTTGGCCACATGCACCCTGTAGGCCATGAGTTGGACAAGCTTGATGTACAGTTATTTATTTTAGCTGCACGCTCAAGACTAAGGCCAAGAGATTTCAGAGAAAATAGCTTATAGGATGTCAGGAGACTTGTTACAGAAACATTCACCCCTATGTCTAAAGGGGACAAAGTTCTATGTCTTCCACCCTTAATTCCAACCATTAACCAAAACTGGAGAAATCTAACATGGCATTATATCATGAAGTATTTTATTATTTTTATTTTGGATTCAAGGATACACGAGCAGATTTGTAACATAGGTATACTGCATGACGTTGAGGTTTGGGCAATTAATAATCCCATTGCCCAAGTAGTGTACATTATACATGACAAGTACTTTTTAACCCTTGTAAACCTTCTCCCTCCATTTTGGAATCCTTTGTGTTTATTGTTCTCATCTTTGCTTCCATGGGTACCCAATGTTTAGCTTCCACTTATAAGTGAGAAAATGTAGTATTTGGTTTTCTGTTCTGTGTTAATTTGCTTAGGATCATGACCTTGAGCTGCATCCATGTTGCTGCAAAGAGTATTACATGATTCTTCTTCAGTGGCTGCATAGTATTGGATGTTGTGTAATTACCTAATTTTTAAAATCCATCTTAAGATTTATGAGCACATGGTTTCATTCCATGTCTTTGCTATTGTGACTAGTGCTGCAATAAACATACAAGTGCAGGTGTATTTTTGGTAGAATAATTTATTTGTATTTGGGTATAGGCCCAGTAGTGAGGCTGCTGGGTCAAATGGTAACTTCAGTTTTAGTCCTTTGAGAAATCCCCAAAATGCATTCTACATGAGCTGAATTAATTTGCATTCCCACTAAGAGTATATCAGGGTTCTCTTTTCTACACAATTTTAACATTTTTTTTTTTTTACTTTTTAATAATAGCCATTTATACTGGGGTGAGATGTTATCACATTGTGGTTTGGATTTACATCTCTCTAATCATTAGAAATGTTGATCAATTTTTCATATGTTTGTTGGCTGCTTGTTTGTCTTTCTTTTAAAAGTATATGTTCACATTTTTTTGTCAACATTTTTTCTTTAATTCCTTATAAAACGTATGTATTAGTTATTTGTTGAATGCAGTTTACACATATTTTAGCCCTTACTGTAGGTTGTCTATTTTGTTAATAGTTTCTCTCACTGTGTAGGTCACAATTTTCAATTTTTATTTTTGTTGCTTTCACTTTTGAGGATGTAGTCATTAATTCTTTACAGAGACCAATGCCAAGGTGAGAATTTTCTACGTGTTCTTCTAGGATTTTTATAGGTTGAACTCTTACAGATAAGTCTTTAATGTATCTTGAGTTAATTTTCTATATCATGAGAAGTAGGGGTCGAGATTTCCTCTTCTGCATATGACTAACCAGTTTTTCCAGCCCCCTTTTTTGGGTAGGGACTCCTTTCCATTTGTTTCTGTTGATGCTGTCAAAAATCAATTAATTGTAAGAGTTCAGCTTCATTTCAGGGCTCTCTCTTCTGTTCAGTAGAGTAGTGTGTGGGTGTGTATCTGTATCCATATTATATTGGTTACCGTAGCTTGTGGTAAAGTTTGAAGTTTGGTAATATAATGTCTCCAGGTTTATTCTTTTTGTTCAGCATAGCATTGGCTATTTGAGCTTTTTTGTTTTCATATAAATTTTAGAATAGTTTTTTGTCTAATTTTATAAAAAATGGCATTAGTAGAGTGATAGAAATAGAAATAAACTGTCAATTTCTTTGGGTATTATGAACTTTTTAATAATTACAATCCATTAGCATGAAATACTATTCCATTTATTTTCACTGTGTCTGATTTCTTTCAGTAGTGGTTTGTAGTTCTTCTACTAGAGCTATTTAACCTCCTTTGTTTAATGGAACACTATTTTATTTTGTGTTTCTGGCTATTGTAAACTGGATTGTGTTCTTAATTTTGCTCTGCTTAAGTGTTACTGGTGTATAGAAATGTTCCTCATTTTTGAATGTTGTTTTGCTTTTTGTTGTTGTTGCTGAGATTTTGCTGAAGTCTTTTATTAGGCTTAAGTGTCTTTTTGAGGAGTCTTTGAAGTAGGTAGAAAATTATATCATCAGTAAAGATAGATAAGTTGACTTCCTCTTTTCTTAATTGAGTGCTTTTTCTTTCTTTATCTTGCCTGATTGTTCTGGCTAAAACTTTCAGAGCTATGTTGAATAGGAGTGGTGAAAGTGCACATACTTTTCTTATTTCAATTTTTAGGAAGGATGCATTAATATTTCACGTGTTCAGTATGGTGTTGGCTGAGGATTTGTCTTATATGCTTGTTATTATTTTGAGGTATGTTCCTTCAATGCCTAGTTTTGTGAGAATATTTTTCATAAATAGATATTACATTTTATTAATTGATATTTTCACATCTGTTGAGGTAATGTGGTTTTGTTTTTTAATTATTTTATATGTTGAATCACATTTATAGATTGCACATATTAAAACATTCCTGCATTCACAGAATAATGTCTGCATAGTTGCAATGAAATAACTTTGATTTCCTCACTCAGTTTGCAAGCATTTCATGAATAATTTTTGTGTCCATATTCATCAGGGATATTGTCCTGTAATTTTTTTGTTGTGTCTTTACAAGATTAATATATCAAGATGAGACTGATATTATATGATAGAATTAATGAGGAAGGAGTCCCACCTTGATTTTTTGGGATGCTTTCTGTAGAATTACAGCCAACTTATTTTTGTATATGTGATAAAATCATGCGGTGAATGCATCTGGTTTAGCACTTTTTATAATTGGTAGATTTTTTTCATCACCAGTTCAATTTACTTACACATTTTTGGTTTGTTCAAGACTTCTGTTTATTCCTGATTCAATCTTGGGAGGTTGTATATTTCTAAGAGTTTATTCATTTCCTCTAGATTTTCTAGTTGGTTTGCACAGAGATATTTATAGTAGTCTGCAAGTATCTTTTGTATTTTGGTGGGATTGGTTGTCACAACTGTAACATTCAAATAGATGCATAATGAAAGTGTAACAAAATTCAATATATCCTCATAATAAATCTCATTATCTAGTTATAAAATAAATGCAATTCAAGGTAATGTCATGTGTATCAACAATGCACACCTAACAACATACTAAATAAGGAAAAACTGTAAGCCTTTTCTCTAGGAGCTAGAACAAGACAAGGATGTCCAATTTCTCCAATCCTTTTTTTTTTTTTTTTGAGGTGGAGTCTTGCTCTGTTGCCTAGGCTGGAGTGCAGTGGTGCAATCTTGGCTCACTGCAAGCTCGGCCTCCCAGGATCACACCATTCTCCTGCCTCAGCCTCCTGAGTAGCTGGGACTATGGGTGCCCACCACCACGCCTGGCTAATTTTTGTATTTTTAGTAGAGATAGGGTTTCATCTTGTTAGCCAGGATGGTCTTGATGTCCTGACCTCGTGATGCACCCACCTCTGCCTCCCAAAGTGCTGGGATTACAGGTGTGAGCCATCATGCCCAGCCCAATTTCTTTGATCTTACTGAACATAATACAAAATGACCAAGACAGAAAAATTATTCAACAAAATCAAAGCAAACTTAAATAAAATGAAGAAGATAAATTATATTTTCCTTGCAGATGATACAATCTTAAGTATAGAAAAACCTAGGAGTTCACAAAAAATTATCAGAATAAACAAATTTATTAAACCTGCAGGATACAAAATCAACATAAAAAATTCAGTAACATTTCTATACACTAACAATAAAGTATCTGAAAATAAAACCAAAAAACAATCCCGTCTACAATAATTGCAGCAGTAAATATACTTAGAAATCAATGTAACCAAAAAGGTGAAAGATCTGCACATTATAATCTTAAAAAAAGAAGTTAGAAAATAAATAATATTCAAACAAAAACATATTTCTAATTCATAAATGGGCATGATTAATATTGTTAAATATCTGCATTACACAAACTGATATACAGATATAATAAAACTTCTATTAAAATACCAGTTAAATTCTCCACAGAAATGTTTTTAAAAAAATCTAAAATATATATTGCCCCACAAAAGGCCTTAATCTCTAAGAAAATCAAGCAAAAAAATGAAAAATAAAAGGCTGAAGGAATCACTCTACCTGACTTTTAAATGGCCAACAAAGCTACAGTAATAAAAACAGAGTGTTACTTGCATAAAAATGGACACATAGGCCAACAGAGCAAAAGAGAAAGACCAGAAACAACTTCATGTATTTACAGACAACTGATTGTAAATAAAGATGACGATTTTTTTTAAAAAAAGAACAGTCTCTTTTATAAATGATGTTGAGAAAATATATACCCATGTGCAAAATAATAAAATCAGACCTTCATCTCACACCATATATAAAAATTAACTCAAATTAGATACTTAAATGTGACACCTGAAAAATCTAAAACTAAGATGAGGAAATATAGAATGAATGCCCCACAACATTGGTCTGAGCAGTGACTTTAGGGTTTAACTTCAAAATTTTAGGGGGAAATGGACAAATCAGATTCCTTAAAATTAAGAAGCTGCTGAACAACAAAAGATACAATCAGCAGAATAACATAACTGAAAAACGGAAGAAAATATTTGCAAATTATTCATGTGAAAAGCAGTTAATATCAAAAATATATAAGAAACTCAAAGGACTATACAACAAAAAACAAATAACCATTAAAAATAAGCAAAAGATCTATATAAATAATTTTCAAAGAAAGGCATACATATAGCTTGGCAGATAGATGAATATGGCTCAAAGTCAATTATCATCAAGGAAAGGCAAACCAAAACAACTCTAAGATATAAACTCACTCCTGTTAGAATGTTTAAAAACATTGTTGGTAAACTTGAGAAAAAAGAAAGAGGAAAGCTTTCACACTGTTTGTGTCAATGTAAATAAAAACAGACATTATGAAAAATAGAAACTGCAAAACAATAAAAATCTAACATGTAATTGAATTACTGGATATCTATCACAAAACAAATGAAACTAGATTGATGAACAGACATCTGCAATTCTGTTTGTTGCAGAACACTTTACAGAAGCCAGAACATAGAGTCAACATATGTGTCCATTGTCTAATGAGGAAATACAGACACTATGGTATATATATACAATGGAATACTGTATTTTAAACAGAAAATCTTATTTTTAGTCACAAAGATAAACCTAAAGGACCCTATAGTTGTTGAAATAAGGCATAGAAAGGTTAATATCTCATGATTTCACTCACATGTGGATTTTACAAAACGTATCTTGATTACATAATCACAGTTGGATAAGAAAAATAAGTTCAAGAGATTATAATGCAAGTATTGTATTTCTGAAAAATGCTATAACAGTAAATGTTGTCTTCTCACCACAAAAATAATAACTATGTGAAGCAAAGCATTTGACAATTACCTAAAATTAGGCATTGACAATGTATATTTACTTCAAAATACTATTTTACAAAATAAATACATATTTTATCAGTGAATTTAAAAATATATTTATAAAAACTATTAAAAATGACAATGTTTCAAATTCTGACCCTGTGTTTTTGTCATAAAGCTGTCTGAATAGTATGAAAGATACATAGTTTTTGTGCTGTTTTGGCACCTAGTCAGTCATGACCATATGAACTCTAATATTTACCACCATATTCAGGACCCAGCACAGAGCATGGGAGTGGCCAATGTACCTTAGGGCTTTTACTTTGAGCTTGGGACGCCTGGAGTTTCTGGTACTGGTGGTAATGATAGGGAAGACACAAAAAGGGCAGCTGTTGCTGTGTTTCACATGATTAAACCACTCTGAAGAGAGTAGATAAGCTTGCATCCCAGATCACTGAAGAAATTTTTTAACTCAAAAGATGCCATGATCCTTAAAATTTTTCCAGATAAAATGACCAAGGAGTTGACTAGTTAGGTGACAAAGAGTGAAACCTCTAAATTGTAAACTACACTCAATAAAAAAGTACATTATACAAGTGTGAGAAATTCCTCAAGATTTTAACATTAATATGAAAAAGATTATTTCACATGTGAAATCCACAGGTGTCATTCTATTATTTTTGAATATTTAACATTCACACCAAAATAAAAGATTCTGAATGAAAACTTAATTTGAGCTGTAAATATGTAATAAAAAGTTAAAGTTAACATTCTCCACTTACCATTAACTCTTCTAAAAGTTTAATTTCTAAGACATATCTTCTAACTAATTTTATACTTTCCACACATTGTGTTAATTTTTTTTTCTTGAGATGAAGTCTCACTCTGTCATCAGGCTGGAATGCAGTGGTGTGATCTCAGCTCACTGCAACCTCTGCCTCCGGGGTTCAAGTGATTCTCCTGCCTCAGCCTCCTGAATGGCTAGATCAACAGGTGCATGCCACGAGGCCCAGCTAATTTTTGTATTTTTAGTAGAGATGGGGTTTCACCATATTGGCCAGGAAGGTCTCAATCTCTTGACCTAGTGATTCTCCCACCTCAGCCTCCCAAAGTGCTGGGATTACAGGCATGAGCCACCACACACAGACTGTGTTAAAACTTAATAAAAGTTTGGTTTTACAAAGACAAGAAATTCTGACTGATTTATTCCTCTCACCTGTGAACACTGCGTCCCTTTTATCTCAATTAATAGATCTGAATGTTACATTGACAAACTTTCATCAGAACCTACAAAGTACTGTGTGAAATCACATGACACAAAACAAACAGCAATAAAAATGTAGCCATAACACAAAGAACAAAAAGAAGGCCTGTGATGCATACACAGTTGGGAGAAACATAAGTAGACACACAAACAAAACTAAAGATAATCAGAAAATAACCAGAATGTCTCTTTAAATTCAGAATGAGTCAATTTTGCAGCATAAGAACAATGTCCTCTCCATACACAGAATCAATTTTATTTCTTCACCATGCATATTTCTTTATCTTTACTTGGAGCTACAAACTAACTCCAGCAGAAATATTTATGGCCAATAATGGCGCATCTATTACACAGAAAGCATTTTGTTTGCTACATTTACATATCTAAATATCTTTATGACTTGTGAAGCCTCCCCAGTATTTACCCAAACAAATTGGCTGAATGAATAAATTCACCTATGTCAATTTTAAAGAGTAAAAGGAACAAAAAGTAAAGGAAACTTGGCTTACACAGGTTTCTCCAATTAAAATAACAAAATGGGATGTTCTAACTAAATGAAATATAAGTTGGTCAGATGCAGTGGCTCATGCCTGTAATCCCATCACCTTGGGAGGCCAAGGTGGGTGGACCATGAGGTCAGGAGTTTGAGGCCACTCTGGCCATTATAGTAAAACACAGTCTCAACTAAAAATACAAAAACATTTGCTGGGCATGGTGGCACATGCCTATAGTCCCAGCTACTTAGGAGACTGAGGCAAGTGAATTGATTGAGCCCAGCAGGTGGAGGTTGTAGTGAGCTGAGATCCCACAACTGCACTCTAGCCTGGGTGACAGAACGAGACACCATCTCAAAAGAAAAGAAAAAAGAAAGCAACAAAAGAAATAAAAGTTAATACACTCATTGTGAAATAACATTGAAAAATTATTTTGTGTGCATTAATAATTTTATAAAAATTCTTAGAATATCTGAGCAACTCATATAATGAATTCTTAATAAATTATAAACACAAAAAATATGAAAAACAAATATCAGTCTACCATGAGTACCAGGCACATGAAAGAAAGACTTTGCATAGAAAGATTCAGAAACTCAGTCCACAAGACTTCACAGTAATTAATTAAATAAAATGCAGAGAATACAGATATTATTCAAAATCACTGAAGTTTCTGGCTTTCTAGTAAACGATTTGTCCACTTTATTAAAGTGATATTTTGTTCCAATGTTGCTTGTCTTCTGAAAATATGTACACTCACACTCACACAATTACTTGCCCCACAATTTTCTTACACCTAATGTTTATCTTGAGTAATATATTTGTATATTTAGCATCATGTAAGTAAAAACTAACAGTCTGTATGAGTTTACAGGCATAGAGGACACTTGTTAAAAATATATATGACAAATTTTTAAAAATATTCATTCAGGACTTAGAAATGTGAGATTTCTTATTATACTACTATGTAATTATTATTATGACCATAAAAAACCTCTGTAGCAAGTAATAATTTACTTGTACATTTTTAAGTAACTAAAAATGTTTAACTGGATTGTCTGTAACACAAAAAAAAAATGTATTACATAATGAATACCTCATTTACTCTGATGTGATTACAAGTTGTATGCCTGTATTAAAATATTCTATATATGCCATAAATAGGTAAACAATACTACGTTCCTACAAAAATTTAAAACCTTAAACAAATGTACATTTTACCCACTGAAACAATACTCTTAAACTTTTCAGTTTAATGCCACAGGCAAAAGAGATTGCTAGAGAGGTCGTTTTACTATGTTACCATCTTTTATCTACATCTTTAATAAGGTGGGATACGTTAAAGTTGGTGACATAACACTTTACTATATGCACATCTTAAAAAGTTTAAAACTATTTCGTTTAATTTAAAACCTAAGTTATCACAGTCTTATAAAAGAATTTTAAAATTCCCTACAGTTTATTGCATAAAAGTACAATTCATAAACCATTTACTACTAAAACTCAAAGTTTTCCTCTCACTATAATGCAGAATATTACTCTAAACACATAACTCATGTCTCACATGAACAATGTTAAAAGTCAGCCATAAAGAGTCTCTCCAATTAGATTTTCAATATGCATCTTACATTTTAATATCCTTACTCTTCCATGGAAAAGTTAATGAATGATGCCTACCTAATAAGAAAGGAATCTCTCAGATTTCTGATGCAACAGAAATTGATGACATGCTTTTACACAAACAACAGGAGAAAAGGAACAGCATGAAGCAATTTTACAGTTGAATTACCTCACTATTTGCTTTTCAAAAAAATCTACATTTTTTTCAAGGAAAAATGTGTACCTTGAATGTAATTATAACTCTCCAAAAAATAACCTTCCACTCCTCTTAAACTTTTATACAAATAAATTATCCAACAGTTTTAGCTTTGGATTACTTTCTATACAGAACATTCTGATTTAGTGTAATGTCTTAAGTGCCAGTGCCTTAGTTCTTCCTACTGTGAATTTTCTAAAGTTTACAAAGACTTAATTTTGACTAAATAATTTTACACATATATTCCATCTACAAAAATATTTTATTATAAACTGTGTGGTGTTTTATAAGCTGTAGTTTCTTAACAAATGTTTTTCCATATTTATTACATTTGTACGGTTTCCTTCAACATAAATTCTCTGATGCTGAACAAGTTTGAGTAATTCCTTTAGCATTTTCTTCTAGCATAAAATCTATAAATTATATAGGGCAAGTAAAGGTATTACAGCCCTCTTTATATTTGTAATGTTTGTCTCCAGAATACTCTTTTTTATTTTAAGGGTTTATATTTTCCGAAGTCTTTCAACAGTAATTACATTTATAATAATTTTATTAAGTATGAACTTCCTGATGTTGACTATGATGTGAGCAGATAAAAATGGCTTTTCCACACAGTGTATAATTTTTCAAGTATAAACGCTTTATGTGCCATAAGGTATAAGCATGTTAGAAGTTTTGTCACATTCTTTGTTTGCAGAGATTTTCTCCACTATCAATTATGTTACCTACAGTAAGATGTGACAACCCTTTAAAGGCCTTGCCACATTGTTCAGTTTTCTGAGGTTTGTCACTGATATTTCTCCAATGCTTATGAAAGTTTGAGGTGTATTCATAAGCTTTGCCAAACTTTTTTAAGTTCATAGGCATAATCTTTAGTATGAATTATGGCTGGATATATTTGAGCAACACTTAAAATATTTTGCCACAGTCTTCCGACTTGTACCATTTTTTTCCAGTATGAATTCTCATAAGTTTAGTAAGGTTAAAGGACTGGTTAAAGGCTTTCCCGTATTCTTTACACTTGTGGGATTTCTCTTCAGTATGAACCCTCTTATGTCGAGTAAACTTGAGCAACAAGAAAAAGTTTTGCCACGTTCTTGACATTTGTAAGGTATCCTTCCAGTATGAACTCTCTTATATTTAGTAATGCTTAAGGACCAGTAAAAGGCTTTGCAACATTCTTCACATTTCTGGATTCCTCTCCAGTATGAATTCTCTTATGTATAGTAAGGACTGAAGACTGCTTAAAAAGCTTTGCCACATGCTTCACATTTGTAGGGTTTCTCTCCAGTATGATTTCTCTTATGTTCATTCAGTTTTGAGGAGTGTTTAAAGACTCTGACACATTCTTCACATTTATAGGGTTTCTCTTCAGTATTAATTCTCTGATGTATAGTAAGCTCAGAGGACCACTTAAAAGCTTTGCCACATTCTTCACATTTGTACAGTTTCCCTTCAGTATGAACTATCTTATGCTTAGTAAGGCTTGAGGAACAGTAAAAGCCTTTGCCAAATTCCTCACATTTGTAGGATTCCTCTCCACTATGAGTTATCTTATGTTCTTTCAGTTTTGAGGATATTTTAAAGACTTTGCCACATTCTTCATATCTGTAGGGTTTCTCTCCACTATGAATTATCTTATTTACATTAAGGTCTAAAGGTTTCTTAAAAGCTTTGCCACATTCTTGACATTTGTAGTGTTTTTCTTCAGTGTGAACTATGTTATGTTGAATAAGGTTTGAGGAACAGTAAAAGGCTTTGCCGCATTTTTCATATTGTAGGGTTTCTCTCCAGTATGAATTCCTTATGTATAGTAAGGTTTGAAGACGCTTAAAAGCTTTGACACATTCTTGACATTTGTAGTGCTTCTCTCCAGTATGAACTATCTTATGTTTAGTAAAGCTTAAGGACCAGTAAAAGGCTTTACCACATTCTTCACATTTGTAGGGTTTCTCTTCAGCATGAATTCTCTTTTGTATAGTAAGGCCCAAAGAGTGCTTACAAGTTTTGTCACATTCTTCGCATTTGCAGGGTTTCTCTCCCATATGAATTCTCTTGTGTATAGTAAGGTTTGAAGATCACTTAAGATCTTTGTCACATTCTTGATGTTTGTAGGCTTTCTCTCCCCTATGAATTATTGTAGGTTTAGTAAAGCTTAAAAAACCAATAAAAGGCTTTACCACATTCTTCAAATTTGTAAGGCTTCTCTCCAGTATGAACTCTTATACGTAGAGTAAGGCCTGAAGTTTGCTTAAAAGCTTTGCCACATTCTTCACATTTGTAGGATTTCTCTCCAGTATGAGCTCTCATATGTTCGTTCAGTTTTGAGGATTGTTTAAAGGCTTTGCCACATTCTTCACATTTATAGGGTTTCTCTCAAGTATGAATTCTTTTATGTTCTTTCAGTTTTGAGGATTTTCTAAAGGCTTTGCCACATTCATCACATTTGTAGGGTTTCTCTCCCATATGAATAATCTTATGTATAGTCAGGTTTGAAGACTACTTCAAAAATTTGCCACATTCTTCACATTTGTAGGGTTTGTCTTCAGTATGAACTATGTTATGTTGAGTAAGGGTTGAGGAATAAGAAAAGGCTTTGCCACATTCTTCATATTAGTAGGTTGTATCTCCAGTATAAATTTTCTTATGTTTATTCAGTTTTGAAGATTGTTTAAGGCTTTATCACATTCTTCACACTTGTAGGGTCTCTCTTTAGTATGAATTCTCTAATGTATAGTAAGATATGAAGACTGCTTAAAATCTTTGCCACATTCCTCACATTGGTAGGGTTTCTCTTCAGTATGAATTATCTGATGTTGTCTTAGATGTGAGAACCTGTGAAAGAATTGGCCACATTCTTTACATTTGAAAGGTTTCTTTCCAGTATGTCTTCTAAGACTATTTGAATTTGAAAATTTCCTAAAGACTTTCGCACATGTATTACATTGAAGTATTTTGCTCTGAGTAATTGACAAACATTGGTTAAGTCCATTATAACCTCCTTCCTGCACCTTAGATGCATTCAAACTTTTACAGCCTTTTCTTATTTGTAAATTCTCGTGTCTACATTTCCCATATCTTCCCAGCATCACTTTTTGAAACGAATTTTTATGTTCTGATGTAGCCAAAGGTCTCAGGTGAAATGAGAACACAGCTGAAAGAAATTAAAATAACAAATTATCTCACTAGGCCCATGTGAATATACCAATCTATTGTTTACAAATCTAATACATAAAATTACACAAAGTACATTAGCAACATGGCATAACAAAAATACCACAGGTCCTAATTCTTTTATAGACTTATAACAAAACTGTAATGACCAAAATGTCTTTATGGAAAATCCAGAAATGAGTTAACTGTGTTCAGTGTACCAGGTGAGCAAAATGCCACAAGCCATACTGAATGGATAGAAAAGTTTGTTACATTTGCCCAACACCTTTCCTCCTCCATAATGCAGCATGGCACTTTTAGAAGTAAACAGCAATGCCTGGCATCTTCCTCAATATAGAAAAAAAAATGGCTTGTGTATTTTTACTTCTGGCTTCTGGGCACTTTTACAGAGACTTGTTTCTGTCTCCAGTGACAAAATGTGCTGAAAGAAATGATGGTATTCTTTGAAATAACAGCTTGAATCTGCTGAGACCAAAGGTAAATGTTACAGCAACAAACTACAGTACCACAGACATGCAATATGTATAGGAAGTAATTACAAACTGTTAAGAAACACAGGCAAACCCCTTTACCTGAATAATCAACACAAAATTCCACACAAGACACATCATAACGTATTTGATAGGCTCTTAGAATCTCTAGTTGAGATAATTGGTTTCAGGCTATGTTAGGACAACACCGCATTATAAGGATTGTGACAGCCAGCTGTTTCTTAATGTCCAAATCTCAACAAAAGAGTACAATACATACAAAATATTACAGTGACATGGCCTAAGTAAAAAAAAAAACTTAAAACTGTCAGAAAACAACCATGAAAATAAAGATGTACACATTAATTTTAAAAATTTCACCTAAATGGGAACACAGGTAACTAAATAAAATCAGAGAAAAATAGAATATCAAGGAAAAGATGAAAAATATAATAGAAATTATGGAAGTAGAAAATACAAATAGAAATAATGACTGAGGCCAGGTGTAGTGGCTCATGTCTGTAGTCCCAGCACTTTGGGAGTTTGAGGCAGGCAGATCACTTGAACCTAGGGAGTTCAAGTTTAAACTGGGAAACATGGCAATAATTCTCCTCTATAAAAATTAAAATTAGTCAGGTGTATTGGCACACACCTGTGGTCCCACTAAAGAGGAGGCTAAGGTAGGAGAATCACATAAGCCTATGGAATCCAAGGCTGCAGTAAGCTGCAATCCTGCCACTGTACTCAAACCTGGGTGACAGAGCAAGACACAGTCTCAAAAAATTAAGAATACCTGAGAAATTCTCAAAAGTAAGAATATAAGGTTGTAAAAATGAAGAAGCTCAACATACTAAAATTAGGAAACACACAGATCCATAACAAGACATGAAAAGCAAAGTTCCCTAAGTCACAGACCAGAAGAGAATCTCAAATTCTGGAAAATACATAATTATGGTTCTATGATATAACCAGTGACTCTTTCAACAAAAAACTTGCAGGTCAGAAAGAAATTGTGTGCTATAGTCGCAGTGCCAAGCGAAAAATAGCTTCTATGTAAGAAAAATATAACCAGCAAAACTGTGCTACAAAACGAAGAAAAAGGAAAGACCTCTAAAGATAACCAAATGTGGAAAAATTATATCAACACTACATATGCCCTACAAAAAATGCTGAGAAGAGTCCTCTTACTAAAACTATATAATGCTAAAAAACAAAACTATCATATAAAAGTAGGTAGCTTTCTGGGAAAGACACAAAGATATGCAAATATTATACAAAAAATTCTTGTAGCATTATCATAATACCAACAAATGTTTAATTATTCTCTAAAATTTAAAAATAAAAGCTAAAAATCATAATGAACATCTGTTAATAAATATATAACATAAATAGATATGTTTAGTGACATCAATAACTAAATTGAGGACAGATGTAAAAAGAAATAATTTGTGCACAAACCCAAATTTAAATTTCACCACTTCAAAATTTATTGTTGAAATTTTAAGAGGTTTTTATATAATCCTGAAGGCACCCACAAAGAAAATGTCTGTATAGATACAAAAAAGGAAATAAGAAAGAAGTGCCAGCCTATCCATACAAAAACCAAAAAGGCACAAAGGAAGATAGAATGAGAAACAGACATACAAGAATCATTAAACAATTAAATAACAATAATCTTTGTCTTCAGAAAATAAATTTTTTAAAAATAGGCTTGCCAATCAATACACATATATTGAACAGAAGGATTATATAAACTTTTGTATACTAAGATACAACTTGCCTTTCTTCAAGAGTTACTTGAGATCTAGTAGTGAAATCAGCCTGAAAGTGGCAAGTGGAAGAAGACATTTAAGGCAAACATTAACCAAATGAGAGCAGAAGAAATCAAAATTGTATTATACAAAATACATCGTAAGTCAACAACTCTCTTATTTTATAAAATATATTTTATGTCAAAATTCACAAGAGAAAAAAGGTCATTAAACAATAATAAAGATATCATTTATTGAAAATGTATGACAAATATGTGCATACATATATTTATATATTTGCATGTGTATGTGTATTTCTCACATTAGGTTTCCAAAATACAAAGCAAAAATTGACAGAATTAAGGCAACAAATATAGAGCAATATAATAATAATAAGATATTTTAATACTTCAATTTCTGCAATGAACAATAAAACAAAACAATATTAATAGTGGAAAAGAGGGCCAGGTACGGTGGATCATGCCTGCAATCCCAGCACTTTGGGAGGCCGAGGCAGGCGATCACGGGATCAGGAGATCGAGACCATCCTGGCTAACACGATGAAACCTGGTCTGTTCTAAAAATACAAAAAATTAGCAGGGTGTTGTGGCAGGTTCCTGTAATCCCAGGTACTCAGGAGACTGAGGCAGGAGAATGGAATGAACCAAGGAGGCGGAGCTTGCAGTGAGACGAGATTGTACCACTGTACTCCAGCCTGGGCGAGAGCAAGACTCTGTCTCAAAAAAAAAAAAAAAGGAAAAGAGAAACTGAAAGCAGTACAGATGGGGACAAGTGGCTCATGCTTGTAATTCCAGCACTTTGGGAGGCCAAGGAGGACAGATTACCTGAGGTAAGGAGTTTGAGACCAGCCTGGCCAACATGGCGAAACCCCTTCTCTACTAAAACCCCATCTCTACTAAAAATAGCCAGCTGCGAAAGCAGGCGTCTGTAATCCCAGCTACTCAGGAGGCTAAGGCAAGAGAATTGCTTGCACCAGGGAGGCGGGGCTTGCAGTGAGTCGAGATTGCGGCACTGCAATCCAGCCTCAGCGACAGAGCAAGACTCCATCTCTAAAAGAAAAAAATATACAAAGAAAGCAGTATAAAACAATATTATGCCTAACAAAGAGCAGTCCTTACCAATAGCAGAGTACAGCCATTCTCAATAGCTCACCTACATTCTCTTTGATAAACTGCCAATTAGGCCATGATAAAAAAAAAAAACTTACTAAATCTTTAAAACTTGATATTGATAGATTACTTTTTCTTTCCAAAATGGAATGAAAGTAGAAATCAACAAAAATAAAACTAAAAAATTTACAAATACATGAAAATTAAACAACACACTCTTCAGCATGCTCAAAGGGTAAAATAATTAATATTCAGCATGATCAAAGGGTAAAATAATTAATATTGTGAAGATGCCCATACTGCTCAGTGTAATCTACAGATTTAATGCAATCCCTTTCAAATATCTAATTTTATTTTAGCAGAAATAGAAAAAGCAACCTCAAAATTATATGAAATTTTAAGAAACAATGGAACAACAAATAATCTTCAAAGAGAGGAACAACGTTGGAGGCATCACAGCTCCCTGATTTCAAAACACATTATATAGATTAAAACAATTTGGTTTGGTTATAAAAAGTGAACTAGACCAAATAAACAGAATGTACTACAAATATAAACTCTCACATATATAATCACAGGAAGAGATATTTGCGCATCCATAATTTTTCTTTTTTTTAGATGGAGTCTCACTCTATTGCCCAGGCTGGAGTGCAGTGGCACAATCTAGGCTCACTGCAACCTCTGCCTCCTAGGTTCATGCCATTCTCCTGCCTCAGCCTCCCAAGTAGCTGGGACTGTAGGTGCCTGCCACCACACCCGGCTAATTTTTTGGTATTTTCAGTGGAGACAGGGTTTCACTATGTTAGCCAGGATAGTCTCGATCTCCTGACTTTATGATCTGCCCACCTTGGCCTCCCAAAGTGCTGGTATTACATTCATGAGCCACCATGCCTGGCTGTACATCCATAATTTTTACAGCATTGTTATTGACAGGCAATAGGTGAAAGCAATGCAAATTTTTCTCCCCAGATTACTGGATAAGTATAAATTGAAACATAAAAATAATGGAATATTACTCAGAGTTTAAAAACAGGAAATACAGGCTGAGAACATTGGCTCACACTTGTAATCCCAGCACTTTGGGAGGCCGAGGTGGGTGAATCACCTGAGTTTGGGAGTTCGAGTCCAGCCTGACCAACATGGAAAAACCTCATCTCTACTAAAATACAAAAATTAGCCGGGCTTGGTGGTGCATGCCTGTAATCCCAGGCTCCTCTCAGGAGGCTGAGGAAGGAGAATGGCTTGAACTTCGGAGGTGGAGATTGCAGTGAGCTGAGATCAATGCACTGCACTCCAGCCTGGGCAACAAGGGCAAAACTCCATCTAAAAAAAGGAAATATTCTAACAACCATAATAAACTTTCATGAAATTATGCAAAATAACATACGTCAGCCACAAAAAATAATGTATGAATCCACTTACATGAGATATTTAAAGCAGTTTGACTCAAAAACAGGAAAACAGAATTGATTGTAAAGGGCCAGAACATGGGAGAAATCAGTAGTTGTTTAATGTGTATTCAGTTTTAGTTTTGCAAGACAAAAACATTCTAGAGATATGTTGTATAATAATGTCAATATAATTAATATAAACTACATATTTTTAAATTAAGATTCTAAATTTTATGTTCCTGATAATTAAAAATAAACAGTAATAATACCTAAAAAGGGACAAAATTGACAGTTTTTAAAATTACCTTCAAATTAAAAAGTGTTTCTCCCACACAAAAATAGACTCCCAAATAGATATTAGAAGTAGGAGAATTTTTATGACTGCTCAGATAAAACGACCATTGATCACTCACAAACATACAAGTCATAAACAATGCAGAAAAAATACGTGCATAGACAAAAACAGAAATTATTATATTGGGAATAGACATATGACTGATTCATATTTAACTTTGGCTCCACACTGTCTTAAAGTGTACAGAGTTGAATATTGTCATTCACAATTATTATACAAAGTAAAAACTAAAAACACAATTAACTGATGTGAGGTGGCATACTCTAAAATATGAAACAAAAAAGAAATAAAATTGGCTGGGCGTGGTGGCTCACACTTGTAATCCCAGCATTTTGGGAGGCTGAGGCAGGTAGATCACGAGGTCAGATCGAGACCATCCTGACTAACATGGTAAAACCTCGTCTTTACTAAAAAATACAAAAAATTAACTGGGTGTGGTGGTGGGCACCTGTAGTCCCAGCTACTTGGGAGGCTGAAGCAGGAGAATGGTGTGAACCTGGGAGGCAGAGCTTGTAGTGAGCCGAGATCGTGCCACTGCACTCCAGTCTGGGCGACAGAGTGAGACTCCATCTCAAAAAATAAAATAAAGTAAAATGAAATAAAATAAAATTGCAAAACAAAATCAAAACATGGAATGTTAAACTTACTGAACACCATTAAGTAGATTACTACATTTGGAAAAGAAATCTTAGAAGACGAATGTAGGCAAAAAGTAGTAGAGGGGTTATTTGAAGATAAAAGAGGATGAGAACTTTCCAAATTTTTATGTGATAAAAGAAAAACTAATACCAATCAACACTGTTTGCTTTGAAATTATTTGGAATCATTCTGGAAATAAAAATAAAGAAACAATAAAGGACTTACAAAATAAACAAAAGGTGAAGGTATTTATCACCACTGGCGTGGTCCCACAAGAAATGCTACATGGTGGCCAGGCACCAGTGGCTCATGTCTGTAATCCCAGAGTCTTGGGAGGCCAAGTCAGGAAGATTAGTTGAGGCTAAGAGTTCAAGATGAGCCTGAGTAACATAAAGAGATGCAGTTTTATTTTTAATGCCAAAAGGAGTCCATATGTTGAAAAATATAATGATATATATGAACAGCCTTAAAAAACTACATGAAAATATAAAGCTTTCTGTTAAATGTAAACATATAAACACATATACAATTGTTTACTACCATAATCATGAAGTAAAATCTCTTAAAATTCTGCTACAGAATTTGAAGAAAAAACTGCATAAATTTATTAATAGATACACAATATAAAATAATATTTGTAATAACAAAAAACTACAGGATGTAAGCCCGGGCACAATGGCTCATGCCTGTAATCCCAGGACTTTGGGAGGCCGATATGGGTGGATCATGAAGTCATGAGTTCAAGACCAGCCCGGTTAAGATGGTGAAACCCCATCTCTACTAAAAATATGAAAAATTAGCCAGTCGTGGTGGTGGGTGCCTGTAATCTCAGCAACTTGGGAGGCTGAGGCAGAGCATTGCTTGAACTTGGGAGGCGGAGGTTGCAGTGAGCCGAGATCACACCACTGCACTCCAGCCTGGGTGACAGAGTGAGACTCCATCTCAAAAACAAAACAAAACAAACAAACAAAAAAACAAACAAACTACAGGATATAAAGAGTTATAGTTTTTGTATTCAATGAAGTTATGACATATTGATATTGTTATAACTTTAAAATGTTTTACATAATCTCCAATTACCAAGATAATTACAAGTTTATAGAAAGTATGCAATAAAAAATGAGAAAGGAAACAAAACATAATACTACAAAATCAAAAAAACAAAAATTAAGACAATAAAATAGAAAATTATGGAAAACATCTCTACAGGAAGCACAGAAAATAATAACAATCAAAATGGTAATAGTAACTTCATTTCTCTAAGGAATGATTTTAAATATAAATTGATTAATAATAAGAAATTAAGCCAGGCACAGTGGCTCACGCCTATAATCCCAGCACTTTGGGAGGCCGAGGTGGGTGGATCACAAGATCAGGAGATCGAGACCATCCTGGCTAACACGGTGAAACCCCGTCTGTACTAAAAATACAAAAAATTAGCCGGACGAGGTGGCTGGTGCCTGTAGTCCCAGCTACTTGGGAGGCTGAGGCAGGAGAATGGCATGAGCCTGGGAGGCCGAGCTTGCAGTGAGCTAAGATTGCACCACTGCACTCCAGCCTGGGTAACAGAGAGAAAAAAAAAGAAATTAAATGGCTGAATGGAATAAGAACAAACAAAGTCACACAATATGCAACAAATCACACAATATTCTTGTTTGAACTTGGTGTACTCTGTTAGGACACATAACAAGCCTTATTAAGTTTAGGAAGGCTAATCAAGTGTGGTGGCTCATGCCTGTAGCCCCAGCACTTTGGGAGGCCAGGACTGGAAGATTGCTTGAGACCAGGATTTCAAGAGACTCACTTTAACTTTGAGTCAAATAGGTTGAAAGAAACAGAATGAAAAAACATATTCCATTCAAACAGTGTCCACAATTAAGTGAGGTGGTCATAATTATATTAGACAAAATATGCTGTAAATCAAAAACTAGCATGAGGTAAAGATTGTTACTATATCACGATAACATTGGTCATTTACAAGGAATCTGTAACTATTATATCTATTTAAAAGTTCAGGGTTCCAAAATATATAAAGCTAATATTGACGGAAGTGAATCAAAAAATACATAGCAACATAATAATTACAGACATTAAGACCCCACTTTAATAATGAGTGAAAGTTTAGATAAAACATCAATAAGAGAACAAAACATGGATGACGTTATAAATTGCATTAATTCATTTTGAATTGCAATAAGTACCTAAGACTGTGTAATTTATAAAGAAAAAAGATTTATTTTCTTCATAGATATGCCCAATGTACAATAAGTGTGGTGCCAGCATCTGTGTCTGGTGAGGGTCTAAGTAAGCTTACAATTATGGTGAAAGCAAAGAGAAACCAGACATATTGCATGGGGAGAGAGGTAGCAAGCATGAAAAGAAAGTGCCAGCTTCTTTAAACACGCAGCTGTCATGTGAATTAGCAGAGTGAGAACTCATTGATCACCAAGAAGATGGTGTGAAGTCATTTACAAGAGATTTGCCCCCATGACCCAAACACATCACACAAGGATCCACATCCTACATTGGGAATCCCATTTCAACATGAGATTTGAAGGGTACAAACATCCAAATCATATCATAGGCCAACTACACATTAAAAATATGTACAGGACTCTCCAGTAAAAAGGAACAGATTACACAATATTGTTGTTTGAACTTGGTGCATTCTGTTAGGACACATAACAAGTCTTATTAAGTTTAAGAAGACTAGCCAGGTGTGGTGGCTCATGCCTGTAGCCCCCAGCACTTTGGGAGGAAAGAACACTTAAGACCAGGATTTCAAAACCAGCCTGGGCAATATAGTGAAAACCAGCATTTCTACAAAAAATCAAAAAACTAGCCAGGCGTGACAGCACACATATGTAGTCCCAACTACTTAGGATGCTGAGGTGGGAGGATTATTTGAGCCTCGGAGGTTGAGGCTGCAGTGAACCAAGATTGTACCACTGCACTCCAGCCTCAGTGGCACAGTGAGACTCTGTCTCTCAATAGCAACAAAAATAAATAAATAAACTTAAGATGACCAAAATTATACAGTTAAATTTTCTGACTAAAATAAAATGAAACTAGACATCAAAATCAAGAGATAAACTGGCAAATTCAAAAATGTATGGAAATAAAACACACTCTTTAATATATTCTTGCTCAAGGTCCAGATAATTTAATCAAAATGTGAAAACAACTCAGGGCGGTGAAGAAATTCCATTGGTACATTGTTGGCCAGAAATATAGTTTAAAATTTTTTAAATTGATTATGAGCTAAAACTAGCCAAACAATCATGAGAAAGAACAAAGAGGCATTATATTTCCTGATTTCAAAATATATTAAAAAGCTACAATAAACAAAAGCATTGTGGTACTAACAGAGACAAATAAACAGATGATGGAACAAAATATCCCAGAAATGAACCCTTCTTTATATAATCAAATAATCTTCCACAAAGTTGCCATGACTACAAAATAGAGAAAAGAAAATCTCTTCAACAAATGATGTTGAAAACTGAGTATCTACACTGAAAAAAATAAAGTTGGATTATTTTCTTGCACAATTTAAATAAAATAATGAAACTAAAAAACATATAACTCATACAATTCTTAGAAGAAAAAAATAGGGAAAATACAGAACACTGGTTCTGGCACTTTTTTGTAGCTATGACATCATACTTATGAAAAACATAAAAACCCCCAAAATTTAACCACACTAAACTTCAAATTTTCTGCACACGAAAGAAAATATTTAGTAGAATGACAATGCCACTGAAGAAATGGGTGAAAATATCCGCAAATTACATGTGATGAGTTAACATTCAGAATTATAAACAACTAAAATTGAACAACAAACAGAATAAATTGATTTAGAAATGGACAAAAAATTGAACTGATATTTAGTCAAAAATATATATATAAGTAGAAAAAAAGCACTTAAAATAATGCAAAAAATGTACCAATTGTAGAGAAATGTAAAACAAAATTACAATCCAAAACGAAACCACCTCACACCCATTAGAATGGTCATGATAAATTTTTGAAATGCCAAATCTGTTGAGGATGTAAAGAAATTAAACCTCATGTGAATTTTTTCGTGGGGAAAAATGATGCAACCATCATATTATGAATGTTTCTTAAAAATTAAATTCCATAATTCAGGATTTCCACTTATAAACCTATATTCAAATATAAATCATATTATTTGACAGGAATATAAAACATATTTTTATATATTAATATATTTATAAATGGAATCCAAGAATTCCACTTATAAATCTATATTCAAACATAAATGTAAATGTATATTCCAAATATAAATCTATATTCAAACAAAGAACCTGGAAGATATATTTGAATATATATTTGAAATATTGGTATAATAAATATATTACACCAATATTTATACATTTAATATATAAAACATTTATATATTTATATATTTATATTTATATATATAAATATATATTTATATATAATATATAAAATATTTATATATTAAATATATTAATATTGGTATAATATATTTATTATAACCATATATTATGTATAATACACACATATATATTTATATATATTATATATAAATATATTATACCAATATTTACAAAAGCCAAAAGGCAGAAGTAACCCAGATATCCCTTGACTAATAAACCAATTAAAAATGTAACATATACATACAGTGGAATAATATTCAGCCTTAAAATAGTAAATCTTGTCACATTCTTATATAAATTTTGAGACTATTATGTCAACTGAAATAAGATAGTAACAAAGTGACAGATACTATATGATTCTATGATATGAGTCATCGTAAGTAGTCAAATAGAAACAGAAAGGAGAATGGTGTTACTCAAGGTCTAAAGAGTGGGTAAAATGGGCAGTTGTTACTTAATGGGTATTAAGTTTTAATTTTAGAAGATTAAAGTTCTAGAGCTCTTTACATTACAATGTAAATACTCTTAACGACTAAAATGTACACCTTTTTTAAGGTAGGTTCTCACTCTGCCCTGCAGGCTGGAATGAAGTCACATAATCACAGCTCACTGCAGCCTCAACATCCCATGCACAAGTGATTCTCCTGCCACGGCCTCACAAGGAGCTAGGATCATAGGTGGACAACCCAACACCTGGATAATTTTAAAATTTTTGTGGGGATGGGCTCTCTATATGCTGCCCAGGCTGGTCTCAAGTTCCTGGGCTTAAGCAATACTTCTGCCTCAGTTTCCCAAAGTGCTGGCATTATAGGCATGAGCCTCCACCATACTCAGCACTAAAATATAGACTTAAAAAGCTTTAAGATGCTAAATTTTATGTTATGTGTTTTCACAATTTTTTTTGCAAACAACTAAAAGTGATATACGTCTTTCCATAAATCACAAAATATATAAATATATAAATATAAATATAAATCAACTTCAAATCACAAAAGTGTTTCTCTCACACAAAGAAAATATGTATATTTATCATTAAACACCTGGTGAATATACCACTATTTCTATGACTACTCACATTCACATAATAAGACAACTATTGAAAATCAGCCAAGAAGGCTGGGCGTGGTGGCTCACTCCTGTAATCCCAGAACTTTCGGAGGCTAAGGCAAGCTGAGGCAGGAGAATTGCTTGAACCTAGGAGGTGGAGGTTGCAGTGAGCAAAGATTGTGCCAGTGCACTCCAGCTGGGCCTCCACTGTGACCCCTGAAGGAGTTCAGTGACACAGTTTCAGCTGTCTTTGCCACAGTTCACAGCAATTCCTGCCAACACAGGAACCCACACAGTGATGTGGAAAAAGACTTCCAAATACTCAGTGGTAGCCACACTTACCACATCCCGATGTAAGGTCCACCATATGCACACCCAACTGCAGAAATCTGTCCTAGTTTCTGCCCTATAAATAAAACTCCTAAAGGAAATCCAGCCCACCCAGACATTAGATGGGAATCACAAAAACCAAAGCCCCTGGTAAAAAGCCACTTGAAGGTGGAATCCACTGCTTACCCAGAAGCCTTGTGACACAGTTACAAACTCTTCCCTACTACAAGCTCATAGGGCATCCCATTAGCCTGGGGACCCAATAAAAGAAGGTCTGTACCTCCTGAAACCAGTTTTTAAAAAATTAAAGAGCTGTTTACTTCTTCAAATTTATAGACAACAGGGTAAGGCTACATGGTTCCATTGTCAATGTTTCTATTTTAACATAGCAGTGAAAGTACTTTGCAGAAGAATTAGTCAAGAAAATGACCCTAAAAATCACATTCAAATTGAGGAAAAAAAAATTAAAATGTTGCTGTTTGTAGGTGACATGATCTTATATATAGAAAACGATAAACAGTACATCAAAAACTAACAAATGCCCTCAGAAAATTAGCAATATATAACATTAACATATAATTATCAGTTATGAGTCCATATGCTAACAAGAAACCATCTGATAAAAAAGGAAGAAAACAATCTCATTTCCGATAGAATTAAAATAATAAATTTCTGAAAAATAAATTTAACAAAGAAGACAAAAGATCTTTACACTGAAACATATATTGATGAAAGAAATGGAAAAAGTCACAAATAAATGCAAAAAGATTTCATGTTTATGAACTGAAAGAACAAATATTATAAAGTGCCATATGATTCAAAGTGATCTACAGTTTCAATGAACTCCCTATTAAAAATCCAGTAACATTTTTCACAGTAATGGAAATTACAATTCTAAAATTTACATGAAACTACAATAGGCTTTGAAAAACCAAAGCAATCTAGAGGAAAAAGGACAAAGCAACCAAACTTCATACTTTATGATTTCAAAGTATATTCTAAGATTGTAGTAAAAAAAAAACAAGATGATACATGCAAAATATGGACACAAGAAAACAATGGAACAGAATAGAGCCCAGAAATAAACCCAGGCATATAAAGTTTACTAATCTTTGACAAGTGCACCAAAAATACACAATGAACAAAGTATAGTCTTTTTAATATTTGGTTCCAAAAAACTGGATACCTCCAGGCAAAAGAATAAAATTAGCTTATTTTTCTTACACCATGCTAAAAGTTAAATTGCTGACTTAAACATGAATCCTTAAAAAACCTGAAAAAAAAAATACATGGAAAACCCACATGATATGGTCTTAACAATAATTTGTTAGACATAATACCAAAAGTACAGCAACAAAAGCAAATATAAACAAGGTGTACTGCATCAAACTAAAAATCTTCTGCACAGAAAAAGGAACAATAAAATAAAAAAATTTGTAGAATGGGAAAAATATTTGCAAACCATACATCTGATAAAAGATTGATATACAAAATATATAAGAAATGCAAGCAGATTAAAAGCAAAAACAATAGTAACCCAGTTCAAAATAGGCAAAAATCTAAACTGATATTTGTCCAATGAAGACATACAAATGGCCAACAGATAAACCATAAAGTACTCAATATCACCAAATATCAGGCAATTTCAAATCAAAATCATGATGAGTATCATTTCAAACATGTTAAAAGGGATAATGTAAAAAGAAGAAACATAACAAGTGTTGAAAACACTTTGAAGAAAAAAAATTCTGTACATTCTTGGAGAGTTATAAATTGTTGGAGTTATTACAAAAACCAATAGAGGTTATTTGAAATACAGAACTACTACACAATCTAGCAATCCCACTTCTGTGTATATAACAAAAGGAATGAAATAAGTAACTTGAAGACATATCTGTACCACCATAATTGTTGCAGCATTATTCACAATTGCCAAGATATAAAAAACCTAAATGTTTGTGGATGCTGAATAAAGAAAAGCTGGTATAAATAAACAATAGAATATTATTTAGCCTGAAAAATAACAAAATCTTACCATTTCAACAACATGGGTAGAACTGGAAGACATTATGCCAAGGGAAATAAGCCAGACACAGAAAGAGAAATACTGCTCATTCTCATTTATATGGGGAATCTAAGAAAGCTGAACTCTGCAGAAGCAGAGACTGCAGTGGAAGTTGTCACGGACTACATATGGGAGAAAATGAAAAGATGTTGAAAAGACACAAATTTTCTGTTATGAGTAAGTTTTTCAAATGTAATGTATAGCTTCATGATACAGTTAACACTATTTTTTTGTATGCTTAAAATTTGGTGTCAGCAGATCTTAGAAGTTTTCATTACAAAAAAGCTACCTATATGAGGAAAGGTGATAGAAATGGTCATAAATATAATTGTGCTAATCATTTTACAATCTAGTAATGTAAATCTAAAATGCTAATCATTTTACAATCTAGACAATGCAGTAAGTCATTACATTGTACACAATAAATATATAATTATACAATTTTTGTTTGTAAAAAATCCAGAATACACACCTACATATGTATAGACACATATAAATTACAGTTCTGGTAAACTTTATCCTAAACAAGATAAAATTACAAAATAATAATTTAAAAAACAAGGAAAGAAGTGGGAGCTTAACATATGCTCAATAATCTTCTAAGTTCCCTGACATAGTGAACTGAAGAAATGTAGGAAATATATACGTTATATTACAGTTGAGAAATTAAGACAGAGTTAAAATTACCAACCTCAGTTAGTACTAAAAGAATAAAAATTTCAATTCAAATAACATTAGATATTCTTAAAGAGATACTTAATATTCTGATTAAATTACCGAGTATGAATTTCTGTAGAAACACATTTGAAACCTCCATAAAATGAGAAACCATAAAGCAGAAAACATATAACCTATGTTTGTTGGATTTCTGAACCAAATCTCAATATCACCACTTTTACATATTTCAGACACAATGCAGAAAGAAAACTTAAAAATGGTTAAACACAGAGTTTCTAAAAAAATGCAGCTATTTGTATATCCCCAAAAGCAATAAAAGTAGTCAGATTGTGCACTCCTTTAAAAGCCATAAAGAGAAATTTGGCTCTCACTGCAAATCTGAAGAAAAATTATTGAAGAAAATGTAGAGTCGTTAGAGAGCATGGGAGAGAGGATGTCCCTATTTGAGAACAAGTGAAAAAACCCAGGCTTCTCAGAAATGATTTCCACTGGAGCACAGCTTCCCAAATCACATGTAAAAGTCTGGGTTCCTCTCGGCCTTTGGATGTCTCATCTATGTCATCCTCTTCTTCATTCGCTTTCACCTACCTGGGTGCTTCATACTCCATGGCTTTTTCCTTTGCTGCAGACAGGTGAACAGGTCTGGCTTAGAGAAGACAATACCTGTTTTAATTTAAAAAGCAACATAAGCATGACTTTTCCTGGCATTCTCCATTTACCAACCTAATACTGTGCTAAGCAGAGAAAAGAGGACACAATAGAAGATTCTAGAAAATTAATTCCAAAATACTTTTCACTGGCAGAACCTTTAGCATATTCAGAAAGTACATTAAATATATGTGTCCCCTGTTTCACTCCCCAGTATTACTGAATCAAAAATTGGTGGTGGCAATTGAATTTTAAGGTGTGGACAACGTTATTTTATGCCACCAAATTTCTGAAATTACCACTTATCTAGAGTGAATAATATAGATGAGCTCAGGAAAGGGGAAAATTCAGGTCAAAATGAAACAACGTGAATAATTTGTTTTCCACACCAAAAAATCCTCAAGATTATCTTGAAAACAGGGATCTCAAATTCACTTGTGCAAAGCAGAAACTACGAAAACACATCCTACAAAGGAAGAAAATGAAAGCTTTAGGGTAAATTAGGAATTCTATATTGAAGTTCTCCTCAACCAAGAAGACCGGATTTCTGTAGGTCTCTAACATCACATCCTTATACAAATTCTGCTGAGCAGCATCCAGGTGTTGACACTCCTCCAGACAGAATTCTATGGCTACATCCATGAATGTCAACAGTCCCTGAAAACACACACACACTACATGTGGTCATGGGCAGAATTCTTAAATTGACTCAAGATAAAGTCAGTGAAGAGAACTGATTCTGACTTATAAGACTGAAATTGTCCTATAAAATAATTCCCAACAAAGAAATATTCTCTGTTGTGTTCTCTATCTCTGAGAAAAGGGAGCATAAGATTCACAGTACCAGTGTAGTGTATAGATGACATTTTTTGAATGATAAAGTACAAAATTAACAACAGGAAAATAGACATGTACATTTTTTAGTGCTCGATTTAATCATACAGTACAAGTTCTGTATATTTCTCAGATTAAAAAGTCAGGCTTAGTTATAAAGTACCTCTCAAATTTTAATGTGTACAACAATAAACTGGAGATCTTTTTACACAGATTTTGTTTCACGAAACCTGAGGTAAAACCTGAGTTTCTGAATTTCTAACAAGCTCACAAGTGACACCAATCTTTCTGGCCAAATATAAATATTTTGTCAAACATTCATTAAGTGGCAGAGCCTGGGTTTTTATGACCAGTAAACAAAGGTGAGAGACTTCACTTTTTAAAGAAAGACATATGCAAAGAGAATCTAAGAAGAAAAGAGAACTTGCAGATTACATGTGATGCTTTATTCACATCAGCTGGTAAATGTTCCCAAGGTACTCAATAATAAAAAGAAAAATTACAGTGGAAAAAATTCTCAGAGAACTATTTAACTAAGCAAATCAAATTAACACAAATTATAACAGAACAAATTTTCATCATGCACTGATGCTCACAGAAGGACACAATATCACTGCTGTGATACTGGCCCCCTCCAAAGAAGCAAATCATAATTCAAATCTAATCATAAAGAAACAAGTTTTATGCAAAATGCAAACTACAGTAATTGCTCATGTTGTGTAATCTCTAATAGAGTATTTATGCAGACTTTCTTTAGCATTGTAGAAAGCGAGTATCTCCTAATTATTTTTTTCAAAACTTTCTAAATTATTCTGGGTAATAAATGCCATCCTGTTCAAATGTGCATATTTTAATCCTGTTCTGCATGGAGTTGATGGAGCACACAGACAGAACTTCAACATTACATATTCCTCCTTTTCATTAACATCTAAGAACCCCACCTCTTCCCCAGTAGGAAACTTGGGTATCCATACTTTCCATGTGCACCAGCACCAGCAACAAAGGGTATTTTTCTTTTTTTTTCTTTGGAGATGGAGTCTCTCTATGTTGCCCAGGCTGGAGTGCAGTGGCATGATGTAGGCTCACTGCAACCTCCGCAACCTCCACCTCCCGGGTTCAAGTGATTCTCTTGCCTCTGCCTCCCGAGTAGCTGGGATTACAGGCACCCGCCACCACACCCAGCTATTTTTTTGTATTTTTAGTAGTGACAGGATTTCACCATGTTGGCCAGGATGGTCTCGAACTCCTGACCTCTGGTCACCCACCCACATCGGCCTCTCAAAATGCTGGGATAATAGGCATGAGCCACCGCCCCCAGCCAAAGGGAATATTTTTAATATTACAAGTCATAAATTAATGATGAGAATTCCGCATGGCAGAGAAGAAGCCAAGATGAAGAGAATGTCGACAAGGCTCTAGTATATAGAAAAAAGATATTTTCTCAGAGTTCCTTGACTATCATGAGAAGAAAAAATGTTTAAACAAACTTATAGGGAGAAACAGCATAAAGTCAAGAAGTACAGATTTGTAAGTTCTAAACATATGGCATTCCAGGAGGTAGAGTGAACACTGCTCCTGATCTGAGACACAGTCACCTGAGAAAAAGCCATTTTTCTCTTCATCATCCTTCTCTAGGATTTCTTCTCAGGTGATATTCTCTGGACAAGTCACACCTGCATCTTGGGAATATGCCTTTAAAGGAATCAGCACAATCCCTTCACCTGCTACCACCACAAACACAGACAGAAAGATCCAGGCATGCAGAAAATGTCCACCCATTTATGTTGTTTATAACAGGTGAGATTCAAGGACAGTGAGCTCCTCCACGAAGATCAAAATATATCTTTCTCTTTTCTTGCCACAGATGCCACAATTTCTGCTACAGCAGTGGGAATATTGGCCACACTAACTTGTCCCTACCAAATCCAACCATAGCAGGCCCAGTGACCTCCCTTTGGAATAAAGTTTGAACTCAACTCTCATGAATGTATTTTGAATTCCTCATGTTTGACCCTGGCCTCAACCTGGAGTCACATGAGGCACTTAATTATATCAACAAGGATGCTTCCACCCAGAACAATATACAGAGCCTGCGGGAAGGGCACAAGTGAAAAGATTTCTGCAACCTGGCCATGGAATCTTAATTAGAAGCCTGGGCCAAGAACCACTTAGCTATGCATTGCCTCTCAAGCTTCAATGTGCATATAAATCATTTGGTAACCCTGGCCCCACACTATGTAATGTGATTCTGCATGTTTTAAAAGGGTCCATGAAAGTGCATTTTAAACACATCTCCTGTCAATGTTGATGTAGCTTCCCCAGACCCATCATTAGTAGCATTTAGCTAGAAAAAGCAGGCATGGAACAGACTTTTACACTCATCAAAACAAAAATACTTCTGATCAAATAAACAATCAATCTCTATCCTGAAAGACCACATTCTTTGCCAGCTCTTTAAAGTTTACAGAGACAGGAGATGGCAGCAATGTCTGAGTAAGTCTGCATTGAAAAACAACATGCACACGTATACTTATGCAATGCTTATTAAGCAGGTACTATGTGCTCAGGAGTGTGTTACAGAGCACTGTGCTGGGAACATCATGTTATGTGATTTAATCTTCATAACAACTTGAGAGTTGGGTACTAAGTGTTCAATAATTCTCAGAATTTAGATGAAGGGGCCAGCATTGTTTTCTTCTCCTGTTTATCTCTTATTGATTTTTTTTTTGAGATGGCGTTTCACTCTTGTCGCCCAGGCTGGAAGTGCAATGGCACGATCTCACCTCACTGCAACCTCCGCCTCCCAAGTTCAAGCGATTCTCCTTCCTCAGCCTCCTTAGTAGTTGGGATTACAGACATGCACCATGACACTGAGCTCAGTTTGTATTTTTAATAGAGACGGGGTTCCTCCATGTTGGTCAGGTTGGTCTCGAACTCCCGACCTCAAGTGATCCATGCACCTCGGCCTCCCAAAGTTCTAGGATTATGGGCATGAGCCACAGAGCCCGGCCTCTCACTGATTTTTTTAAATGTATAGCATAAGAGATAAATATAGACAGATGGGAGGGATACAGAAAGGAAAGGGTTAAGTGTAGTTCACAGGGATTTTTAAATTGTGTTTCTATTTACTTTCTTGTGACTTGTGGAGTAACTACCAGATGGAATGTCTCTACAAGCACTGGTTTTAATTAAAAAGAAAGAAGTTAAGGCCTCAAAATATATAGTTTATTGCTCTAATTTATCTGCTTTTGGGTTTCAGAATATTGTGAGCATAAGCTCTGGAGAGGCAGCAGGAGCCACCTCCCAAATCTCTGGTCTCCTCTAATGAGTTCTGTGAGGAGAGACTCCAGGGTGGGACCAGACCTTAATGAGGCTCAGAAAAAGGTGAATCTGGACAAAGCTGGGGTGGAGAAACCGTCCTATGTTGAATTATGATCTCTATGCTGCTGTAGTACTTCTTGTTCTGTCTTTCCTAAGCCTGTCCAAGAGAAACTTAAGAGTTTGTATAAGTTTAATCCATTTAGCCACTACTTTATTTTATAACATATAATAACAAACAATTTAACCAAAATTTTTAGGGCTTTCTAGGATAATTTTATTAGAAAATATGTATTCTTAGCAAGGTAAAAGCAATAGAAATACAAATAACTCTCCTGTTTAAGAATAGCTCTTCAGGTGGTGACATCAGAAGTCACAACAACATAAGAGCCATCGCCCAAGTCCCCTTAATACCCCCACTTTATTGTACTGACTGCATGATGCTTAATTAAACCATTCATGCAGTTGCTCTAGACTGAAAGTTTTTGAATGACAGGGACCATAACTGCTTCATCTATTTTTCTAAAGGCCATATGAAATGGAGGAAATTTGTTCATCAGTCAGAGTCTCCAGAATTCCTGAATTTTTTGCCAAGGAAACTGGAGAAATTCTCATCCAGGAACAAACCAATGAGATTCTTTCTACAAAAGAAGGAACAGACACTGAATGACTCATTCCCCCTCCTCTAACATGGAAGCAGAATTAGATACTCCTGCCAGCCTGACCCAAGTCTGTATAGGACATCCTAAAATGTGTTAAAGATTCCCGGGTGATTGTGAGAGGATTCCTTGTGACCATGGACTGATGAACCTATGTTGATCCAGGCAGGAAAGACTCAAGCTGATTCTAAATAGAAAATGGAACTGCCCTGGTAGAGCTCCAGAAACTGGATCTACGTTTGATAGCACCTGTTCTGATTAGCTAGCTCTTAGGTAAGAGAAAGGACAAGAATACTCTACTCCAGTATCACATTTTACAAATAGGTAAACTTATGTCATTGCTCTGGGTATTTTGTGGCTTTGATCTCTCCCTGCTGACTTGCATGTTTACACTTACAGATTGTGCAACCAGATTCTATTTACCCCAGCAGCCTCTCACATATCCATAGCAGGTCACTCGAAAAGATCTGGAAAGCTCAAAGGTATACATCCTGAAAGGAGGGCTTTAAGATTTCTATGCTGACATCTCACAGATCAGAAAATGTCTCCTATGGGTTTTCTGTACATTCTCAATCCAAAATCTGGCTCTCTCCTGTGAAGCCGAGGGAGAGCTCAGCTCTTATGTGCAGATTACAGGTAAGATCAACCTGACTCTTCATTCTTTGGTGTTACAGCAAGGAGAGTAAAAAAAAAAAAAATTCCATCATAAAGTCTGCTCTAGCACATATGTCAGCCTAAAAAGAAAAGGCTAAGGTAACACTCATTTAAGTAGAGAATTTATTTGGGCCAAGCCTGAGGATTGAAATTTGGGAGCATAGATTCAAGTTGCCTTGAATATACATTTTAATTAGCAGCAGTTAAAAGTGGATTTACAAAGGCAAAAGAGAGGGACAGGGAGTGGACTGAAACAAAGTTGTTTGTCAGAATTTCTTCTTGATCTACAGAAATAACATTGATGACTAATTGGCTATATATTTTTAAGCTATAAGGTATTGCTTATAACATCTAGTGTGGCATTATTAGGTTAATTTATATCTACTTGTAGCAATAGCAAACAGTTTCAAGAGGTAAAAATGCAGCTCAAAGGAGGCAGTAGAACATAATTATGTTCTCATTTTTATGTCTCTCTGGGCCTGATAAAACTAAAAGGACTTGCACTCCTCAGATCAAAGTTATTCTTTTTCCTCTAATCTCAAGACCGAGATTCAGAATTTGGTACTGTAGATTTAGGTCCTGGATGGGTGGAGAAATGGCAGGTGTTAACTGCACATTTATGGGAATTTTGGGAGGAGGAGAAAGAGGAACGTTGAGATACTCACATTTACTCAATGCACACATGTCACCCTAATTGTTCTTCTGGGCCTAATAGTCTCCAACTCAGTTTCAGGTCTGAAGACACTATGGTCACTGAAGGAGGTGAAATGGCTGATTACTGTCCTGTGAATTTTGTCAGCCACTTGTAGAAAGGCTTAATCTCTGTACAAGTGGTTGTAGAGGACTATAGATGTGAAATAGGCAGAGACACAATTCTGCCTGCATACTCTGTGGGCACTGTGCACTTTGAAGCACAACTGACTGGGTTGGCTGGAAGCCTGAGGGAGAAAGCCTTCTCTATAGTGAGGCTTGGTGGGCACCTTATATGTATATACGATGTCTGGTAATTGCGGACAGTGTTTGAGAATTATAATTAAAAGGTAAATTATCTCCAATCCTAGGAAAACCCCACAATAACAGAAAGAAAAGTGTTTTATTGCACAATAAAACCAGAATGTGATGTGACATGAATCACAGACAATCTGCTCAAGAGATTGCAAAGACAGAAAGGTCTCTATAATTAGTCCTTATATAGAAGATTCGACAGCACCATTTGTTATACACAGTTTATCCTAAATTCGCCTGGTAATTGGGGAGGCCATCTGTATATGTTAATTGGTTATATTCAAAGGAAAAATAAACTTCTGACATCTTCATGATAGGAGGTAGTTTTGCAACTTACAGCCAGGTGCCTGCTGAAGGTAGGCTCTGGTTCTTTTACAGACACTGTGAGATAAGATACTATTCTTTTGGCTCTTTACATTTCAAAGCAAAGGGTCCCTACTTCCTAGGCCACAGGCTGCAGCAATCCTACTTGCCCTGTCCTGGTGGCCTGTGTCCCGTCTCTTCCCCTACTGTCTACCACCGAGGCACAGCTCACAGCACACTGTTGGCAGCCCACATTCCACATGGACTCCAACTGCCACAGCTGAGCTCCAGTGTCACATTATGGAGCAGCGTTCCTGAACTGAAGGAGGAGAACCTGCAGGACTCCTGGGTAGGATTGCACTTTTGCAATAATGGAAATGGGAGCAATGTTTCAACCTGTGTTTCTATTTATAATGGTGACAAAAAATACTGCTGGATTCCCAGCATGGGTCTGGAGAGAATGCCAAAGAGTTCTCATTGTGACAACCCAGCTCACTCAGAAACACCATGAGACACTTTTGGGTGTCCCTTCTGAAGACAGACACCAAAAGCATTGAAGAGAAAAACAGCTCTCAGTCTGAATAAAATTGCATTAAGAGGTTAAAAGCATCTGAAAGAAAAATTCAGATTACATATAATATTAGCCAAGTCGACCAGAAAATACTCCCCTGAGAAAGTTTCCCTCCAAACACCCAAAATGCACGGCTGCTCTCAACATGAGAAACACAGTGTTATGAAGAAAAGGGGCATATTCTCAGCAGAATTTCTTAAGATTTTTCTTCCATCTGTGCTGCTCTCTCATCTGCTGGCCATTGGATTGAGGATCCACGTTGGAACACACCAGGTAACCTTCTCCAGCACTTTTTGACAAAGAATTGGAATTTGACTCTGTTTACATAGTAGAACTATATCTGAGATTGCAACATATCTAACTGAAGACTATTATGATTCATGATTTTTGGGTAGTCACATCACTTGCATTGATTTGTTCTGTAAGAGTGGCATTCCTAATTTAGTAAAACATAAGAATAGACTGTAAGGCAGGGCGTTGTGGCTCATGCCTATAATCCCAGCACTTTGGAAGGCTGAGGCACGCCGAACACCTGGGTCGGGAATTGAAGACCATGGCCAACATGGTGAAAGCCCGTCTCTACTAAAATACAAAAACTAGCCAGGCATCGTGGCGGACACCTGTAATCGCAGCTACTTCGGGGCTGAAGCAGGAGAATCCCTTGAACCCAGGAGGCAGAGGTTGCACTGAGCTGAGATCGCGCCACTGCACTCCAGCCTGGGTGACAGAGCCAGACTCCATCTCAAAAACAAAAACAAAAGATAGAATATAAAATTTTGCTAAACTATTACTATATATTTATTTATTTATTTTTGAGACACAGTTTTGTTGTTGGTGCCCAGGCTGGAGTGCAATGGCACAATCTCAGCTCACTGCAGCCTCCATCTCCTGGGTTCAAGTGATTCTCCTGCCTCAGTCTCCCGAGAAGCTAGGATTACAGGCATGAACCACCATCCCCGGCTAAATGTGTATTTTTTTTTTAGAGACGGGCTTTCTCCTTGTTGGTCAGGGTGGTCTCAAACTCCTGACCTCAGATGATCTGCCTGCCTCTGCCTCCCAAAGTGCTGTGATTATAGGCGTGAGCCACCATGCCCAGCTGACCTATTATGATATCTATGGGATCAATTAATAAGCATATCAGATTAATATCTACTGCAGCAATTTTATACTAAATTTTCTTTGGATATTACATATAAATATCTAAGTATAAATAATTTTAATATACTAGTCATGACATATTTTTTAAATTATTGGTAAACTTAACTCAGTTATAATACTTCATATTTCAAAGGAATAAGTAACGATATTAAAATTACTATTTAAGGGATTTATTCATAGTAAATATTGTGGCCTTATATCCACAAAATTGTAGAAAATACTGTTTAATTTACATGGATGCATGTTGTGTAATAAATACTACATAAACTATGTTAACTCTTTTTTTATTTTTTTTCTTTACTTTATTATTATACTTTAAGTTTTAGGGTACATGTACACAATGTGCAGGTTTGTTACATATGTATACATGGGCCACGTTGGTGTGCCGCACCCACTAACTCATCATTTAGCATTAGGTATATCTCCTAATGCTATCGTTCCCCCATCCCCCCACCCTGACCTCACACAGGATTCCAGAACACTGCTGGGTTCTGAGTGTTTGTCCCTCACATGAGATTCCAGAACCGCTCTGGAATCGTTTGTGAGGGATAAACATTCAGACCCTCATAGCAGTGTTTCGGAATCCTATGTGAGGCACAAACACTCAGAACCCAGCAGCAGTGTTCTGGAACCCTGTGTGAGTGACAAACATTCAGAACTTCATAGCAGTGTTCTGGAATTCTATGTGAGGGACAAACACTCAGAACCCAGCAGCAGTGTTCTGGATTCCAATGTGAGGGACAACACTCTGAAACCAGCAGCAGTGTTCCAGAATCCCATGAGAGGGAAAAACACTCAGAACCCAGGAGCAGTGTTCTAGAATCCTTTGTGATGGACAAACATTCAGACTCTCGAAGCAGTGTTCTGGAATCCTATGTGAGGGACAAACACTCAAAACTCAGCAGCAGTGTTCTGGAATCCTTCATGATGGACAAACATTCAGACTCTCCAAGCAGTGTTCTGGAATCCTATGTGAGGGACAAACACTCAGAACCCAGGAGCAGTGTTCTGGAATCCTTTGTGATGGACAAATATTCAGACCCTCGTAGCAGTGCTCTGGAATCCTATGTGAGGACAACCACTCAGAACCCAGGAACAGAGTTCAGGAATCGTCTGTGAGGGAGAAACGCTCAGAACCCAGCAGCAGTCTTCTGGAATCCTATGTGAGGGACAAACACTCAGAAAACAACAGCAGTGTTCTGGAAATCTTAGTAAGGGACAAACATTCAGAGCATCATAGCAATATTCTGGAATTGTATGTGAGGGACAAACACACAGATCCCAGCAGCAGTGTTCTGGAATCCTATGTGAGGGCCAAACACTCAGAACCCAGATGTGTTCAGGAATCCTACATAAACGACAAACACTCAGAACCCAGTAGCCGTGTTCTGGAATCCTATGTGAGGTACAGATTTTCAGACACTCACAGTAGTGTTCTGAAATTGTATGTGAGGGTCAAACACTCAGAACCCAGCAGCAGGGTTCCGGAAACCTTTGTGAGGGACAAATATTAAGACCCTCGTAGTAGTGTCCTGGAATCCTAAGTGAGGGACAAACATTCAGGTCCTCATAGCAGTGTTCTGGAATCCTATGTGAGGGTCAAACCCTCAGAATCCACAAATAGTGTTCTGGAATCCCTTGTGAGGGACACAAGTTCTGAACCTTGTAGCAGTGTTCTGGAATCATATGTGAGGGAAATACAATCAGACCCTCATAGCAGTGTTCTGGAATCCTATGTTAGGGACAAACCCTCAGAATCTAGCGCCATGTTCTAGAATACTACGTAAGGCACAAACACTCAGAATGCAGCAGCCGTGTTCTGGAATCTTATGTGGGGGACAAACATTCAGAACCTCTTTAGTTTAACTAAAGAGCTTCTGCACAGCAAAAGAAACTACCATCAGAGTGAACAGGCAACCTACTAAATGGGAGAAAATTTTTGCAACCTACTCATCTGACAAAGGGCTAATATCCAGAATCTACAATGAACTCCAACAAATTTACAAGAAAAAAACAAACAACCCCATCAAAAAGTGGGCGAAGAACATGAACAGACACTTCTCAAAAGAAGACATTTATGCAGCCAAAAAACACATGAAAAAATGCTCACCATCACTGGCCATCAGAGAAATGCAAATCAAAACCACAATGAGATACCATCTCACACCAGTTAGAATGGCAATCATTAAAAAGTCAGGAAACAACAGGTGCTGGAGAGGATGTGGAGAAATAGGAACACTTTTACACTGTTGGTGGGACTGTAAACTAGTTCAACCCTTGTGGAAGTCAGTGTGGCGATTCCTCAGGGATCTAGAACTAGAAATTCCATTCGACCCAGCCATCCCATTACTGGGTATATACCCAAAGGACTATAAATCATGCTGCTATAAAGACACATGCACACGTATGTTTATTGCGGCATTATTCACAATAGCAAAGACTTGGAACCAACCCAAATGTCCAAAAATGATAGACTGGATTAAGAAAATGTGGCACATATACACCATGGAATACTATGCAGCCATAAAAAATGATGAGTTCACGTCCTTTGTAGGGACATGGATGAAATTGGAAATCATCATTCTCAGTAAACTATCGCAAGAACAAAAAACCAAACACCGCATATTCTCACTCATAGGTGGGAATTAAACAATGAGAACACATGGACACAGGAAGGGGAACATCACACTCTGGGGACTGTTGTGGGGTGGGGGGAGGGGGGAGGGATAGCACTGGGAGATATACCTAATGCTAGATGACGAGTTGTTGGGTGCAGCGCACCAGCATGGCACATGTATACATATGTAACTTACCTGCACATTGTGCACATGTACCATAAAACCTAAAGTATAATAATAATAATAATAAAAGAAAAAAAAAAAAAAATTCAGAACCTCGCAGCAGTGTTCTGGAATCTTATGTGACAGACAAAACTCTCAGAACCCGGCAGTAGTGTTCTGGAATCCTATGTGAGGCACAAACATTCAGACCACTGCAGGACTGTTCTGGAATCCTATGTGAGTGACAAACATTCGGACCCCAGCACCAGTGTTCTGGAATCTTCTGTGAAGGACAAGCATTTATACCCTACGAGCAGTGTTCTGGAAACGCACATGACGGACAAAGTCTCAGAACCCAGCAGCAGTGTTCTGGAATACAATCTGACGGACAAACATTCAGACCAGACCAGGAGTGTTCTGGAATCCTATGTGAAGTACAATCATTCAGACGCTCCTCACAGTGTTCTGGAATCCCATGTGAGGGAGAAACAATCAGAACCCAGCAGCAATGTTCCAGAATCCTATGTGAGGGACAAACACTCAGAAGACAGTAGCAGGGTTATGGAATCCCAGGTGAGTGACAAACTCTCAGAACCAAGCAGCAGTGTTCTGGAATCCCTTGTGAGGGACAAACACTGAGAACCCAGCAGCAGTGTTCTGGAATCCTATGTGAAAAACAATTATTCAGACCACAGCTGGGGTGTTCTGTAATCCTAAGTGTGGGACTAGAATTCAGACCCTCATAGCATTGTTCTGGAATCCTATGTGAGGAAAATACATTCAGAAAACAGTAGGAGTGTTCTGGAGTCTTATGTGTGGAACAAACATTCAGAACATCATAGCAGTTTTCTGAAATCCTATGTGAGGGGTAAACATTTAGAAACAGGTAATAGTGTTCTGGAATTGTACGAGAGGGGCAAACTCTCAGAACCCAACAGCATTATTCTGGAATCCTAAGTGAGAGACAAACATTCAGACCACAGCAGGAGTGTTCTGGAATCATATGTGAGGGAGAATAATGCAGACCCTCGAAGCAGAGTTCTGGAATCCTTTGTGAGGGACAAACATTCAGAACCTCGTACCAGTGTTCTGGAATCGTATGTGAGGGACAAAACTTTTAACCTAGCAGCTGTGTTCTGGAATCCTATGTGAGGGACAAACACTCAGAACCGAGAAGCAGTGTTCTGGAATCCTATGTGAGTGACAAACACTAAGAAACCAGCAGCAGTTTTCGAGAATCTTTTGTGAAGGACAAACATTCAGACCCTTGAAGCAGAGTTCTGGAATGCTATGTGAGGGACAAACACTCAGAACACAGAAGCAGAGTTCTGGAATCCTAACTGAGGGACAAACACTCAGAACCCAGCAGCAGTGTGCTGGAATCCCTTGTGAGGGAAAAATATTCAGACGTTCTAAGCAGTGTTATGGAATCCTATGTAAGGGAAAAACATTCAGAACCTCGTAGTATTGTTCTGGAATCCCATGTGAGGCACAAAAATTCAGAACCCAGCAGCAGTGTTCTGGAATCCTATATGAGGGAAAAACACTCAGAAACCAGCAGCATTGTTCTGGAATCCTATGTGAGGGACAAACACTCAGAACACAGCAGCAGTGTTCTGGAAGCCTAGGTGAGCGACAAACATTCAGAACTTCGTAGCAGTGTTCCGGAATCCTATGTGCGGGACAAACAGTCAGAAGCCAGCAGCAGTGTTCTAGAATGCTTTGTGAGGGAAAAACAATCAGAACCCAGCAGTAGTGTTCTGGAATCCTTTGTGAGGTACAAACATTTGGACCTCTTAGCAGTTTTCCGGAATCCAAAGCGAGGGAAAACACTCAGAAACCTGTAGCAGTGTTCTGGAATCCTATGTGAGGGAAAAACACTCAGAACCCAGCAGCATTTTTCTTGAATCCTGTGTGAGAGACAAACACTCAGAACGCAGCAACAGTGTTCTGAAATCCTATGTGAGGGACAAACACTGAAAACCCAGCAACAGTTTTCTGGAATCCTATGTGAGGGGCAAACACTCAGATCCCAGCCACTGTGTTCTGGAATCCTATCTGAAAGACAAACATTTAGACACTCATAGAAGTGTTCCAGAATCTTATGTGAGAGACAAACAGAAACCAGCAGCGGTGCTCTGGAAACCTTTGTGAGGGACAAACAAACAAAACCCACCAGCAGTGTTCTAGTATCCTTTGTGAGGGAAAAACATTCAGACCCTGGTAGCAGTGTTGTGGAATCCTAAGTGACGGACAAACACTCAGAACCCAGCAGCAGTGTTCCGGACTCTTATGTGATGGGCAAACCTTCAGAAACCAGCAGCAGTGTTCTGAAATCCTATGTGAGTGACAAACATTCAGAACGTCGTAGCAGTGTTCTGGAATCCTATGTGGTGTTCAAACACTCAGAACCCAGCCACTGTGTTATGGAATCCTATCTGTGGGACAAACATTCAGACATTCGTAGAAGTGTTCTGGAATCCAATGTGAGGGACAAACACTCAGAAACGAACAGCAGTGCCCACGAATCCTTTGTGATGGACAAACATACAGAAACCAGCAGCAGTGTTTTGGAATCCTATGTGAGGAACAAACATTCAAAACCTTCTAGCAGTGTTCTGGAATCATATGTGTGGGACAAATTTTACGAACCCAGCAGCAGTGTTCTGGAATCCTATGTGAGAGACAAACACTCAGAACCCAGCAGCTGTGTTCTGGGATACTATGTGAGTGACAAACACTCAGAACCCAGTAGTAGTGTTCTGGAATCCCATGTAAGGGAAAAACACTCAGAACCCAGAAGCAGTGTTCTGGAATCCTTGGTGAGTGAGAAACACTCAGAAGCCAGCAGCATTGCACTAGAATCCTTTGTGAGAGACAAACATGGAGACTGTCGAAGCAGTGTTCTGGAATCCTGTGTGAGTGGGAAACACTCAGAAACCAGCAGCAGTGTTCTAGAATCCTTTGTGAGGGACAAACATTCAGACCCTCCAAGCAGTGTTCTGGAATCCTATGTGAGGGACAAACACTAAGAAACCAGCAGCAGTGTTCTGGAATCTTTTGTGATGGTCTAACTTTCAGACACTCGTAGAACTTTTCTGGAGTCCTATGTGAGTGCCAAACACTCAGAACCCAGCAGCAGTGTTCTGGAATCCCATGTGAGTGACAAACACTCAGAATTCAGCAGCAGTTTTCTGGAATCTTATGTGAGAGACAAACACCCAGAAGCCAACAGCAGTGCTCCAGAGTCCTTTGTGAGGGACAAACACTCAGAACCCAGTAGCAGTGTTCTGGAATACCATGTGAGGGACAAACACTCAGAACCCAACAGCAGTATTATGGAATCCTATGAGAAAGACAGACACTTAGAAACCAGAAGCAGTGTTCTAGAATCCTTTGTGAGGGACAAATATTCAGACCCTCAAAGCAGTGTTCTGGAATCCTATGTGAGGGACAAACACTCAGAACCCAGCAGCAGTGTTCTGGAATCGTATGTGAGAGACAAACACTAAGGACCCAGCAGCAGTGCTCTTTAATCCTGTGTGAGGGACAAACACACAGAAGACAGCAGCAGTATTCCGGAATCCCATGAGAGGGACAAACACTTAGAGCGCAGCCACTGTGTTTTCAAATACTTTCTGAGGCATAAACATTCAGACACTCCTAGAAGTGTTCTGGAATCCTATGGGAGGGAAAAACCCTCAGAACCAGCAGCAGTGTTCGGGAAACCTATGTGAGGGACAAACACTCAGAACCCAGCCACTGTGTTCTGGAATCCTATCGGAGGGACAAACATTGAGACACTCGTAGCAGTGCTCTGGAATCCTATGTGAAGGGCAAACACTCAGAAAGAAGCTGCAGTGCTCTGGAATCCTTTGTGAGGGACAAATAAAGAGAACCCAGTAGCAGTGTTATGGAATACTTTCTGAGGGAATAACATTCAGACACTCGTAGCAGTGTTCTGGAAGCCTAAGTGAGGGACAAATACTCAGAACCCAGCAGCAATGTTCTGGAATCCTATGTGAGCGAAAAACATTCAGAACTTCATAGCAGTGTTCTGGAATCCTATGTGAGAGACAAACACTCAGAATGCAGCAGCAGTGTTCTGGACACTCCTGTGAGGGACATATACTCAGAACCCAGCAGCAGTGTTCTAGAATCCTTTTTGAGGGACAAACATTCAGAACCTCGCAGCAGTGTTATGGAATCTTATGTGAGGGAGAAACGCTCTGAACCCAGCAGCAGTATTCTGGAATATCATGTGAGGGACAAACCCTCAGAAACCAGCAGGAGTATTCTGGAATCGTATGAGAGTCACAAACACTCAGAAACTAGAAGCAGTGTTCTAGAATCCTTTGGGAGGGACAAACATTTAGGCCCCCAAGCAGTGTACTGGAATCCTATGTGAGGGACAAACATTCAGAAACCAACAGCAGTGTTCGGGAGTCATTTGTGATGGACAAACATTGAGACACTCGTAGCAGTTTTCTGGAATCCTAGCTGAGTGACCAACACTCAGAACCCAGCAGCATTGTTCTGGAATCCCATGTGAGGGACAAACACTCAGAACCCAGCACCAGTGTTATGGAATCCTTTGTGATGTACAAACATTCAGACCTCATAGCAGTGTTCTGGAATCATAGGTGAGGGACAAGCACTCAGAACCCTGCAGTGGTGTTCTGCAATCCTTTGTGAGAGAAAAACATTCCGAACTTTGTAACAGTGTTCTTGAATCGTATGTGAGATACAAACACTCTGAACCCAGCAGCAGTGTTCTGGAATCCCATGTGTGGGACAAACACTCATAACCCAGCAGAAGTGGTATAGAATCCTTTGTGTGGGACAAACATTCAGACCCTCGAAGCAGTGTTCTGGAATCGTATGTGAGGGAAAAACATCCAGAAGCCAGCAGCAGTGTTCTGGAATCTTTTGTGACAGACAAACATTCAGACCTTCGTAGCAGTGTTATGGAATCCTATGTGAGTGACAAGCACTCAGAACCCAGCAGCAATGTTCTGGAGTCCTACGTGAGTGAGAAACACTCAGAAACCAGCAGCGGTGCTCTGAAATCCTTTGTGAGGGACAAACAAAGAGAACCAAGCAGAGGTTCTTGAATTCTTTGTGAGGTAAAAACATTCAGACCCTCGTAGCAGTGTTCTGCAATCCTATGTGAGGGACACACACTCAGAACCCAGTAGCTGTGTTCTGGAACTGTATGTGAGGGACAAACCCTCAGAATCCAGCAGCAGTGTTCTGAAATCATAGGTGAGCGACAAAGATTCAGAACTTCGTAGCAGTGTTCTGGAATCCTATGTGGGGGACAAACACTCAGAACCCAGCCACTGTGTTCTGCTATCCTATCTGAAGGAAAACATTCAGACAATCATAAAAGTGTTCTGGAATCCAATGTGAGGGGAAAACACACAGAAACAAGCAGCAGTGCTCTGGAATCCTTTGTTGGGAACAAACATACAGAACCCAGCCGCAGTGTTTTAGAATCCTATGTGAGGGACAGACATTCAGAACCTCCTAGCAGTGTTCTGGAATCGTATTTGAAGGGCAACACTCAGAACCCATCAGCAGTGTTCTGGACTCCCATGTGAGTGACAAACACTCAGAAACCGGCAGCAGTGTTCTGGAATCCTGTGTGACTGACAAACGTTCAGAAACCAGCAGCAGTGTTCTGGAATCCCATGTGCGGGACAAACACTCAGAACCCAGTAGCAGTGCTCTAGAATCCTTTGTGAGGGACAATATTTGAGATGATCGAAGCAGTGTTCTGGAATCCTATGAGAGGGCCAAACACTCAGAACCCAGCAGCAGTATTCTTGAATCCTATGTGAGGGACAAACACTCAGAACTCAGCCACTGTGTTATGGAATCCTATCTGAGGTAGAAACATTCAGACACTTGTAAAAGTGATCTGGAATCCTAAGTGAGGTGCAGACACTCAGAACCCAGCAGCAGTGTTCTGGAATCCTATGTGAGGGACATACACTAAGAAACCATTAGCAGAGTTCTGGAATCCCATGTTAGGGACAAACACTGAGAACCCAACTGCAGTGTTCTGTAATACTATGTGAGGGACAAACACTCAGAACACTGTAGCCGTGTTCTGGAATCCTATGTGAGGGACAAACACTCCGAACGCAGCCACTGTGTTCGGGAATCCTATCTGAGGGAGAAACATTCCGACACTCTCAGAAGTGTTCTGCAATCCTGTGTGAGGGACAAATACTCAGAAACCAGCAGCGGTGCTCTGGAATCCTTTGTGAGGGACAAACAAACAGAACCCAGCCGCTGTGATCCGGAATCCTTTGTGAGGGAAAAACATTCAGGCACTCATAATAGTGTTCTGGAATCCTACGTGAGGGATAAAACCTCAGAACCAGCAGCAGATTTCTGGAGTCCTATGTGAGGGATGAACACACAGAATATAGCAGCGTTCCGGAATCCTATAAGAACAACAAACATTCAGAAATTCGTAGAACTGTTCTGGAATCCTATATGGGGGACAAACACTCAAAACCCAGTCACTGTGTTCTTGAAGCCCATCAGAGGGAGAAACATTCAGACATTCGTAGAAGTGTTCTGGAATCCTATGTGAGGGACAAACACTTAGAACCCAGCAGCAGTGTTCTGGAATCCTATGTGAGCGACAAACATTCAGAACTTCGTAGGAGTGTTCTGGAATCCTATGAGAGGGACAAACACTCAGAAACCAGCAGCAGTGTTCTTGGATCCCATGTGAGGGACAAAGCCTCAGAACCCAGCAGCAGTGTTCTGAAATCTTATGAGATGGACAAATATTCAGACCCTCCTAGCAGTTTTCTGGAATCCTATGTGAGGGACAAACACTCAGAAAACAACAAAAGTGATATGGAATCTTAGGTGAGGGACCAACACTCAGAACCCACCAGCAGTGTTCTGGAATCCTATTTGAGAGATAAACACTCAGAACCCAGTAGCAGTGTTCTGGAATGCTGTGTGAGGGACAAAAACTCACAACCCTGCAGCAGTGCTCTGGAGTCCTATGTGAGGGGGTAACAGTAAGATCCCACCAGCAGTGTTCTGGAATCCTCTGTGAGAAATAAACACTCAGAACCCAGTAGCAGTGTTCTGGAATCCTATGTGAGTGACAAACACTCACAACCCTGCAGCAGTGCTCTGGAGTCCTGTGTGAGGGAGAAACACTCAGAACACAGCAGCAGTATTCTGGAATGAATGTTAGGGACAAACATTGAGAAGCTCGTAGCAGTTTTCTGGATTCCCATGTGAAAGACAAACACTCAGAACCCAGCAGCAGTGTTCTGGAAGCCTTTGTGAGGGACAAACATTCAGACCCTCCTGGTAGTGTTCTGGAATCCTATGTGCGCGACGAACACAGAGAACTCAGCAGCAATTTTATGGTATCCTATGTGAGGGACAAACACTCAGAACTCAGAAAGAATTTTCTGGAACCCTTTTTGAGGGACAGACATTCAGACACTCGCAGCAGTGTTATGGAATCCTAAGTGAGGGACAAACCCTATAAACCTAGCAGAATTGTTCTAGAATCCTATGTTAGGGACAAACACACAGAACCCAGCAGCCGTGTTCTACAATCCTATGTGAGTGACAAACCCTCAGAACCCAGCCACCGTGTACTGGAATCCTATCTGAGGGAGAAGTATTCAGACCCTCGTAGAAGTGATCTGGAATCCTATTTGAGGGACAAACACTCAGAACCGAGAAGCAGTGTTCCAGAATCCTATGTGAACAAGAAACATTCAGAGCTTCGTAGCAGTTTTCTGGAATACAATGTGGGGGCAAACACTCAGAACCCAGCCACTGTGTTCTGGAATCCTATCTGAGGTACAAACATTCAGAAAGTCATAGAAGTGTTCTGGAATCCTATGTGAGGGACAAAAACTCAGAGACCAGCAGCAGTGCCCTGGAATCCTTTGTGAGGGAAAATCATACAGAACCCAACTGCAGTGTTTTTGAATCCTATGTGAGGGATAAACGTTCAGAAACTCCTAGCAGTGTTCTGGAATCGTATGTGAGGGACAAACACTCAGAACCAAGCGGCAGTGTTCTGTAATCCTATGTGAGTGACAAACACTCATAACACAGAAGCAGTGCTCTGGAATCCCTCGTGAGGGACAAACATTCAGACCCTCGAAGCAGTGTTCTGGAATCCCAAGTGAGGGACAAACACTCAGAACCCAGCAGCAGTGTTCTGGAATCCTATATAAGGGACAAACAGTGAGAACCCAGCCACTGTGTACTAAAATAATATCTGTGGGAGAAACATTCAGACCCTTGTAGAAGTGTTGTGGAATGCTATGTGAGGGACAAACACTCAGAACCCAGCAGCAGTGTTCTGGAATACTTTGTGAGAGACAAACACTCAGAACCCGACAACATTGTTCTGGAATCCTATGTGAGGGACAAACACTCGGAAACCAGCAGAAGTGCTTTGGAATCCTTTGTGAGGGAAAAACAAACAGAACCCAGCAGCAGTGTTTTGGAATCCCTTTAGAGAGGAAAACTTTCAGACCCTGGTGGCAGTGTTATGGAGTCCTATGTGAGGGACAAAGACTCAGAACCCAGCAGCAGTGTTCTGGAATCCTAGGTGACGGACAAACACTCATAACCCAGCAGCAGTGTTCTGGAATCCTTTTTTAGGGACAAGCACTCAGAACCCAGCCACTGTGTTCTGGAATCCCATCTGAGGGGCAAACATTCAGGCCCTCGTTGAAATGTTCTGGAATCCTTTGTGACGGACAAACATTCAGAAACCTGCAGCAGTGCTCTGGAATCCGTTGTGAGGTACAAACCAACAGAACCCAACAGCAGTGTTCTGGTATCGCTTGTGAGAGAAAAACATTCAGACTCTCGTAGAAGTGTTCTGGATTCCTATGTAAGGGACAAACACTGAGAACCCAGCAGCAGTGCTCTGGAATCCTATGTGAAGGAAAAACACTCAGCACACAGCACCAGTTTTCTGAAATCAAAGTTAGGGACAAATATTCAGACCCTCGTAGCAGTGTTCTGGAATCCTATGTGAGGGACAAAGTCTCAGAACCCAGCAGCAGTGTTGTGGAATCCTATGTGAGGGACACAGACTCAAAACGCAGCAACAGTGTTCTGGAATCCTTTCTGATGGACAAACATTCAGACACTCGTAGCAGATTTCTGGAATCCTATGTGAGAGACAAACATTCAGAAACTTGTAGCAGTGTTCTGGAATCCTAAGTGAGGGGCAAACACTCTGATCCCAGCAGCAGTGTTCTAGAATCATTTGTGAGAGACAAACTTTCAGACCCTCGTAGCAGTGCTCTGGAATCCTCTGTGAGGGACAAACCCTCAAAACCCAGCATCATTGTTATGGAATCCTTTGTGATGGACATACATTCACACCCTCGTAGCAGTGTTATGGAATCCTATGTGAGGGAAAAACATTCAGAACCCAGCAGTAGGGTTCTGGAATCCTATGTGAGAAACACTCAGAACCCAGCTGCACTGTTCTGGAATCCCACCTGAGGGACAAACATTCAGAATGCAGCAACTGTATTCTGGAATCCTATCTGAGGGACAGACATTCAGAATCTCATAGAAGTGTTCCACAATCCTATGTAAGGGACAAACACTCAGATAACATCAGCAATGCTCTGGAACACTTTGTGAGGGACAAAAAATCAGAACCCAGCAGCAGTGTTCTGGAATACTATGTGAAGCACAAACACTCACAACCCAGCAGCAGTACTCTGGAGTCCCATGTGAAGGAGAAACACTCAGCACACAGCAGCAGTGTTCTGGAATCAATGTTAGGGACAAATATTCAGACCCTCGTAGAAATGTTCTGGAATCCTATGTGAGGGACAAACACTCAGAACCCAGCAGCAGTGTTATGGAATCCTATGTAAGGGACAAACACTCAGAAACCAGCAGCAGTGTTTGGAATCCTATGTGAGGGGCAAACAATCAGAACCCAGCAACAGTGTTCTGGAATCCTTTCTGATGGACAAACTTTCAGCCACTCATAGCAGTTTTCTGGAATCCTATGTGAGGGACAAACACTCAGAACCCAGCAGAATTGCTCTAGAAACCTATGTAATGGACAAACACACAGAACCCAGCAGCAGTGTTCTAGAATCCTATGTGAGGGATAAATACTCAGAACTCAGCCACTGTGTACTGGAATCCTATCTGAGGGAGAAATATTCAGACCCTCGTAGAAGTGTTCTGGAATCCTCTTTGAGAGACGAAAACTCAGAATCCAGCAGCAGTGTTCTGTAATCCTATGTGAGGGACAAACACTCAGAACCCAGCAGCAGTGTTCTGGAATCCCATCTGAGGGACAAACACCCAGAACCCAGCCACTGTGTCCTGGAATCCTATCTGAGGAACAAACATTCAGACACTCGTAGAAGTGTTCTGGAATCCTCAGTGAGGGACAAACACTCAGAAACCAGCAGCAGTGCTCTGGAATCCTAGGTGTGGGACAAACACTCTGGACACAGCAGCCGTGTCCTGGAATCCTATGTGAGGGATAAACCCTCAGAACCCTGCAGTGGCGTTGGACATTCCTATGTGAGGGACAAACATTCAGAACCCAGCAGCAGTGTTCTGGAATCCTATGTGAGGGAAAAACTCTCAGAAACCAGCAGCATTGTTCTAGAATCCCGTGTGATGGACAAACACTCAGAGCCCTGGAGCAGTGTTCTAGAATCTTATGTGAGTGACAAGCTCTCTGAAAACAGCAGCAGTGTTCTAGAATCCTTTGTGAGGGACAAATATTCAGACCCTCGTAGCAGTGCCCTGGAATCCTATGTGAGGGACAAACACTCAAAATCCAGCAGCAGTGTTCTGCAATCCTTTGTGATGGACAAACATTCAGGCCCTCGTAGCAGTGTTCTGGAATCCTATGTGAGAGAAAAACACTCAGAACGCAGCAGCCGTGTTCTGGATTCCTATGTGAGGGATAAACCCTCAGAACCCTGCAGTGGTGTTGGACAATCCTATGTGAGGGACAAACACTCAGAACCCAGCAGCAGTGTTTTGGAATCCTATGTGAGGGACAAGAACTCAGAACCCAGCAGCAGTATTCTGCAATCCTATGTGAGGGACACACACTCAGAACCCAACAACAGTGTTCTGGAACCCTTTCTGATGGACAAACTTTCAGCCACTCGTAGCAGTTTTCTGGAATCCTATGTGAGGGACAAACACTCAGAACCCAACAGAATTGTTCTAGAAACCTATGTAAGTGACAAACACACAGAACCCAGCAACACTGCTCTAGAATCCTATGTGAGGGATAAACACTCAGAAACCAGCCACCATGTACTGGAATCCTATCTGAGGGAGAAATATTCAGACCCTCGTAGAAGTGTTCTAGAATCCTATGTGAGGGACAAACACTCAGAATCCAGCAGCAGTGTTCTGTAATCCTATGTGAGGGACAAACACTAAGAATCCAGCAACACTGCTCTGGAATCCCATCTGAAGGACAAACACTCAGAACCCAGCCATTGTGTTCTGGAATCCTATCTCAGGAACAGACATTCAGACACTCGTAGAAGTGTTCTGGAATCCTACGTGAGGGATAAACACCCAGAAACCAGCAGCAGTGCTCTGGAATCCTTAGTGAGGGACAAACAAAACCCAGCAGCAGTGTTCTGGAATCCTAAGTGAGGGACAAACATTCAGAACCTCGTAGCAGTGTTCTGGAATCCTAAGTGTGGGACTAATACTTTGGACTCAGCAGCAATGCTCTTGAATCCCATGTGACGGACAAACACTCAGAGCCCTGGAGATTGTTCTAGAATCTTATGTGAGTGACAAGCACACAGTACTCTACAACAGTTTACTAGAATCCTTTGTGAGGGACATTCAGACCATCATAGCAGTGCCCTGGAATCCTGTGTGAGGGGCAAACACTCAAAACCCAGCAGCATTGTTCTGGAATCCTTTGTCATGGACAAACATTCAGATGCTTATACAGTGTTATGGAATCCTATGTGAGGGACAAACACTCAGAACCCAGCATCCATGTTCTGGAATCCCATGTGACGGATAAACCCTCAGAACACGGCAGTGGTGTTGGGGAATCCTATGTGAGGGACAAACACTCAGAAACCAGGAGCAGTGTTCTGGAATCCTATGTTGGGGACCAACACTCAAATCCCAGCAGCAGTGTTCTGGAATCCAATGTGAGAGACAAACACTCAGAACCCATCCACTGTGGTCTGGAATCGTAACTGAGGGACATACATTCAGACACTCATAGAAGTGTTCTGGAATCCTATGTGAGGCACAAACACTCAGAAACCACCAGCGGTGCCCTGGAATCCCTTCTGTGGGACAAACAAACAGAACATAGCAGCTGTGTTCTGGAATCCTTTGTGAGGGAACCACAATCAGACCCTCGTAGCAGTATTCTGGAATCCTATGTGATGGACAAATACTCAGAACTCAGCAGCAGTGTTCTGGAATCCTATGGGCGGTACAAACACTCAGAACCCAGCCACTGTGTTCTGGAATCCTATCTGTGGGACAAACATTGAGACACTCCTAGAAATGTTCTGGAATCCTATGTGAGGGACAAACACTGAGAAACCAGCAGAAGTGCTCTGGAATCCCTTGTGAGGGAAAAACAGAACCCAGCAGAAGTATTCAGGAATCCCTTGTGAAGAGAAAAACTTTCAGACCCTCGTAGCAGTGTTCTGGAGTCCTATGTGAGGGACAAAGACTCAGAACCAAGCAGCAGTGTTCTGGAATCCTGTGTGACGGACAAACACTCAGAATCCTGCAGCAGTGATCTGGAATCCTATGTGAGGGACAGACACTCAGAACCCAGCCACTGTGTTCTGGAATCCGATCTGAGGGACAAACATTCCGACACTGGTATGAATGTTCTGGAATCCTACGTGAAGGACAAACACTCACAAACCAACAGCAGTGTTCTGGATTCCGTTGTGAGAGACAGACAAACAGAACCAAACAGCAGTGTTCTGGAATCCCTTGTGAGGAAAAAACATTCAGACCCTCTTGGCAGTGCTCTGGAGTACTATGTAAGGGACAAACCCTCAGAACCTAGCAGCAGTCTTCTGGAATCCAATGTGAGCGACAAACATTCAGAACTTCGTACCCGTGTTCTGGAATCCTATATGAGGGACAAACTCTCAGAACACAGCAGCAGTGTTCTGGAATCCAATGTGAGGGACAAACACTCAGAACCCAGCAGGAGTGTACTGGAATCCTATGTGAGGGACAATCACTCAGAACCAAGCAGCAGTGCTCTGGAATCCTATGTGAGAGAGAAACACTCAGAACACAGCCACTGTGTACTGGAATACTATCTGAGGGAGAAACATTCAGACCCGCGTAGAAGGGTTTTGGAATCCTATGTGAGGGACAAACACTCATAACCCAGCAACAGGTTTCTGGAATCCTATGTGAGGGACAAACACTCAGAACCCAGCAGCAATGTTCTAGAATCCTATTTGCGGGACAAACACTCAGAACCCAACAGCAGGGTTCTGGAATCCTATGTGAGGGACAAACCCTCAGAACCCAGCAGCACTGTCCTGGAATCCCATCTGAAGGAAAAGCACTCAGAAAACAGCCACTGTGTTCTGGAATCCTATCTGAGGGAAAAAATTCAGACACTCGTATAATTGTTCTGGGATCCTATGTGAGGGTCAAACACTCAGAAATCAGCTGCAGTGCTCTGAAATCCTTTGAGAGGGACAAACAAACAGAACCCAGGAGCAGAGTATTGGAATCCTATGTGAGGGACAAACACTCAGTACCAGCAACAGTGGTCTGGAATCCTTTGTGAGGGAGAAACACTGAGAACCTTGTAGCAGTGTTCTGGAATCGTATGTAAGGGAGAAACTCTCAAAACACAGTAGAAGTCTTCTGGATTTTTACTTGAGGGACAAACACTCCAAACCCAGCAGCAGTGTTCTGGAATCCTACGTGAGGGACAAACACTCAGAACCCACCAGCAGTGTTCTGGAATCCTTTCTGATGGACAAACATTCAGACCCTCATAGCAGTGTTCTGGAATCATGTGTGAGGCACAAACACTCATAACCCAGGAGCAGAGTTCTGGCGTCCTATGTGAGGGACAAACACACAGAACCCAGTAGCAGTGCTCTGGAATCCTATGTGAGGGAAAAACCCTCAGAACCCAGCAGCACTGTTCTGGAATCTTATTTGTCTGAGAAACACTCAGAACCCAGCAGCAGTGTTCTGGAATTCTATGTGAGGGACAAACACTTAGATCCTAGCAGCAGTTTTCTGAAATCCTACGTGAGGGACAAACACTCAGAACCCAGCAGTTTTTTTCTGGAATCTTATATGAGTGACAAACACTCAGAACCCAGAAGCAGTGTTCTGAAATCCTATATGAGGGACAAACACTGAGAACCCAGCAGCAGTGTTCTAGAATCCTTCGTGAGGAACAACACTCAGAACCCAGCAGCAGTGTCCTAAAATCCTTTCTGAGGGACAAACACTCAGAATCCATCAGCAGTGTTCTAGAATCCTTTGTGAGGAACTAACATTCCGAACCTCGTAGCAGTGTTATGGAATCGTAGGTGAGGGACAAATTCTCTGAACCCAGCAGCGGTGTTTTTGAATCCTATGTGTGGGACAAACACTCAGAACCCAGCAGCAAGGTTCTGTAATCATATGTGAATGAAAAACTATCAGAATCCAGTAGCAAAGTTCTCGAATCCTTTCTGAGGGACAAACATTCAGACTCTCGAAGAATTGTTCTGGAATGGAATATGAGGGCAAAGACTCAGAACCCAGCAGCAGGGCTCTGGAATCCTATGTGAGGGACAAACACTCAGAACCCAGCAGCAGGGCTCTGGAATCCTATGTGAGGGACAAACACTCAAAAACCAGCAGCAGTGTTCTGGAATCCTTTGTGATGGACACACCTTCAGGCCCTCGAAGAAGTGTTCTGGAATCGCATGTGATGGACAAACGCTCAGAATCCAGCAGCTGGGTTCTGGAATCCATTGTGAGGGACAAACACTGAGAACCCACCAGCAGTGTTCTGGAATCCTGTGTGAGGGAAAGACACTCAGAACCCAGCCACCGTGTTCTGGAATCCTATATGAGGTACAAACGTTCAGAAACTCATAGAAGTGTTCTGGAATCCTATGTGAGGGACAAAGAAGCAGAACACAGTAGCAAACTTCAGGAATCCTCTCTGAGGGACAAACCGTCAGAACCCAGCAGCGGAGTTCTTGAATCCTATGTGAGGGACAACACTCAGAACACAGCAGCAGTGTTCTGGAATCTTATGTGAGTTACAAACACTCAGGACCCAGCAGCAGTGTTGTGGAATTCTTTGTGTTGGACAAACATTCAGACTGTCGTAGCAGTGTTCTGGAATCCTATCTGAGGAATAAACACTCAGAACTCAGCAGCAGTGTCCTGGAATCCTATTTGAGGTACAAACACTCAGAACACAGCCACTGTATTCTGGAATCCTATCTGACGGACAAACATTCAGACACTCATGGAAGTGTTCTGGAATCCTATGTGAGGGACAAACACTCAGAAACCAGCAGCAGTGCTTAGCCATCCTATGTAAGTGACAAAGCCTCAAAACCCAGCAGCAGTGTTCTGGATTCCCATGCGAGGGACAAACACTCAGAACCCAGCCACAGTGCTCTAGAATCCTTTGTGAGGGACAAACAATCAGAACACTGCAGCGGTGTTCTAGAATCCTTTGTGAGGGACAAACAATCAGAAAACTGCAGCAGTGTTCTAGAATCCTTTGTGAGGGACAAACACTCTGAACTCAGGAGCAGTGTTCTGGAATCCCATGCTAGTTCCAAACACTCAGTATCCGGAAGCAGCTTTCTGGATTTCTAGTGACTGACACTCAGAAGACAGCAGCAGTGCTCTAGAATCCTTTGTGAGGGACAAACATTCAGACAATAGAAGCAGTGTTTTGGAATCCTATGGAAGGGACAAATTCTCAGAACCCAGCAGCGGTGTTCTAGAATCCTTTGTGAGGTACAAACTTTTGGAACCTCATAACAGTGTTCTGGAATCGTATGTGAGGGACAAACACTCTGAACAGTGCAGCACTGTTTTAGAATTCCATGTGAGGGACGAACCCTCAGAATCCAGCAGCAGTGTTCTGGAAACCTATGTGAGTGAAAACCACTCAGAACCGAGCAGCAGTGTTCTAGAATCCTTCGTGTGGGAAAAACCTTCACAACCTCGAAGCAGTGTTCTGGAATCGTATGTGAGGGACAAACATTCAGACCCCAGGAGCTCAGAACTGGAATCCTATGTGAGGGACAAACTCTCAGAATTCAGCAGCAGTGTTCTGGAATCCTTTCCAGTGGACAAACAATCAGAGCCTCGTAGCAGTGTTCTGGAATCATATGTGAGGAACAAACACTCAGAATCCAGCAGCAGTGTTCTAGAATCCTATGTGAGTGATAAAAACTCAAAACCCAGCAGCTATGCCCTGGAATGCTATGGGAGAAACATACCTTCAAAACAGAGGGGGATTGTTCTGGAGTCCTACGAGAGTGACAAACATTCAGAACTCAGCAGCAGTGTTCTGGAATCCTATGTGAGGGAAAAACACTAAGACCCAGCAGCAGTGTTTTAGAAACTTCTGTGAGGGACAAACCCTCAGAACACAGCAGCAGTGTTCTGGAATTCTATGCGAGTGACAAACACTCAGAACACAGCAGCTGTGTTCTGGAATCCGATGTGAGGAACAAACACTCAAAAGCCAGCAGCAGTGTTCTAGAATCCTTTCTGAGGGACAAACACTCAGAACCCAGCAGCAGTGTTCTAAAATCTTTGTGAGGGACAAACATTCAGAACCTCGTAGCAGTGTTCTGGAATCATATGTGAGGGACAAACACTCTGAAATCAGTGGCAGTGTTTTGGAATCCCATGTGAGGGATAAACACTCAGAACCCAGCAGCTGGGTTCTTTAATCCTATGGAGGAACAAACACTCAGAATCCAGCAGAAGGGTTCTGGAATCCTATCTGAGTGACGAACACTCAGAACCCAGCAGTAGTATTCTAGAATCCTATGTGAGGGATAAACACTCAGAATCCAGCAGCAGTGTTGTAGAATCCTTTGTGAAGGACAAACACTCAGAAACCAGCAGCAGTGTTGTAGAATCGTTTGTGAGGGACAAACCCTCAGAACCCAGCAGCAGTGTTCTAGAATCCTTTGTGACAGACTAACATTCAGAACCTCGTAGCAGTGCTCAGGAATCGTATGTGAGGGACAAACACTCTGAACCCAGCAGTGTTTTGGAATCCCATGTGACGGACAAACCCTCTGCACCCAGCAGCAGGGTTCTGGAATCCTATGTGAGTGAAAAACAATAAGAACCCAGCAGCAGTGTTCTAGAATCCTTTGGGAGGGACAAACATTCAGACTCTCAAAGAAAGGTTCTGGAATCGTATTTGAGGGCCAAACTCTCAGAAACCAGCAGCAGTGTTCGGGAATCCTATGTGAGGGACAAACACACAGAACCCAGCAGCAGTCCTTGGGAATCCTATGTGTGGGACAAAGACTCAGAACCCAGCCACTGTGTTCTGGGATTCTATCTGAGGGACAAGCATTCAGACACTCGCAGAAGTGTTCTGGAATCGTATGTGAGAGACAAAGACACAGAAAGCAGCAGCAATTCCCTGGAATCCTTTCTGAGGGACAAACACTCAGAACCCAGCAGCAGTGTTCAGGAATTCTTTGTGAGGGACAAACATCCAGAATCTCGTAGCAGTGTTCTGGAATCATTTGTGAGGGACAAACACTCTGAAACTAGCAGCAGTGTTCTGGAATCCCATGTGAGGGACAAACTCTCAGAATTCAGCAGCAGTGTTGTTGAATCCTATGTGAGTGACAGACACTCAAAACCCAGCAACAGTGTTCTGAAATCCTTTGTGATGGGCAATCATTTAGACCCTCGCAGTATTGTTCTGGAATCCTAAGTGAGGGACAAACATACCGAACACACTAGAAGTGTTCTGGAATCTTGTGTGAGGGACAAACACTCAGAACCCAGCAGCAGTATTCTGGAATCCTATGTGTGGGACAACACTCAGAACCCAGCAGCATTGTTCTGGAATCCTATGTGAGGAACAAACACTCCGAACCCTGCAGCATTGTTCTGGATTCCTATGTGAGTGAGAAACACTCAGAACTCAGCAGCAGTGTTCTGGAATCCCATGTTAGGGACAAACACTCAGAATCCAGCAGCAGTTTTGTGGAATTCTATGTGAGTGACAAACAATCAGAAGTGAATAACAGTACTCTGGAATCCTATGTGAGGGACAAATATTGAGACCCTCGAAGCATTGTTCTGGAGTCCCATGTGAGGGAGAAACACTTAGAACCCAGCAGCAGTGTTCTGGAATCCTTTGTGATGGACAAACATTCAAATCCTCGTAGCACCGCTCTGGATTCCAATGTGTCGGACAAACACTCAGAACCCAGCAGCAGTGTTCTGGAATCCTTTGTGTTTGGCAAATATTCAAACCCTCGTGGCAATATTCTGGAATCATGTGTGAGGCACAAACACTCAGAACCCAGCAGCAGTGCTCTGGAATCCTATGTGAGAGACAAACACTCAGGATCCAGCAGCAGTGTTCTGGGATCCCATGTTAGGGACAAACATTCATACCCTCATAGCAGTGTGCTGGAATCCTTTGTGAAGGACAAACACTCAGAACCCAGCATCAGTGTTCTGGATTCCTATGTGAGTGATGAAACCTCAGAAGTCAGCAGCAGTATTGTAGAATCCTTTGTGAGGGACAAGCATTCATACACTCGAATCAGTGTTCTGAAATCCTACGTAAGGGACAAACATTCATACACTCGAATCAGTGTTCTGAAATCCTACGTAAGGGACAAACATTCATACACTCGAATCAGTGTTCTGAAATCCTACGTAAGGGACAAACATTCAGAACCCAGCAGCATTGTTTTGGAATCCTGCGTGATCGAAAAAGATTCAGAACTTCCTAGCAGTGTTCTGGAATCCCATGTGAGGGACAAACACTCAGAACCCTGCAGCAGTGTTCTGGAATCCTTTGTGTGGGACAAACACTCAGAATGAAGCCACTGTGTTCTGGAATCCTATCTGAGGGACAAACACTCAGATTCCAGCAGAAGTGCTCTGGAATCATTTGTAAGGGACAAACACTCAGAAAAAAGTAGCAGTGTTCTGGAGTCCGTTGTGAGGGACAAGCATTCAGAACTTCATAGCAGTGTTCTGGAATCCTAAGTAAGGGACAAACACTCAGAACCCAGCAGCAGTGTTCTGGAATCCTATGTGAGTGAAAAGCACTCAGAACCCAGCAGCAGTGTTCTAGAATCCCTTGTCATGGACAAACATTAAGACCCTCGTAGCCATGTTCTGGAATTCTAAGTGAGGCACAAGCACTCAGAACCCAGCAGCAGTGTTCTGGGATCCTTTGTCATGGACAAACATTAAGACCCTCGTAGCCGTGTTCTGGAATTCTAAGTGTGGCACAAGCACTCAGAACCCAGCAGCAGTGTTCTGGAATCCCATGTGAGGGACAAACTCTCAGAACCCATTAGCAGTGCTCTGGAATCCTCTGTGAGGGATAAACACTCAGAACCCAACAGCAGTGTTCTGCAATCCTCTGTGAGGGACAAACACTCAGAACCCAGCCACTGTGTTCTGGAATCTTATCTGAGAAACAAATATTCAGACACTAGCAGAAATGTTCTGGAATCCTATGTGAGGGACAAATACTCAGAAACCAGCAGCAGTGTTCTGGAATCCTTTGTGAGGGACAAACAAACAGAATCCAGTAGCAGTCTTCTGGAATCCATTCAGAGGGAAAAACATTCAGAACCTCGTAGCAGTGTTCTGGAATCCTATGTGAGGGACGAACCTTCTGAACCCAGCAGCAGTGTTCTGGAATCCTATGTGAGGCACAAACACTCAGAACCCAGCAGCAGTGTTCTGGAATCCTCTGTGAGGGATAAACACTCAGAACCCAGCCACTGGGTTCTGGAATCATATCCGAGAAACAAATATTCACACACTCATAGACGTGTTTTGGAATCCTATGTGAGGGACAAACAGTCAGAAACCAGCAGCAGTGCTATGGAATCCTTTGTGAGGGACAAACAAACAGATCCCAGTAGCAGTTTTCTGGAATCCTTTCAGAGGGAAAAACATTCAGAACCTCGTAGCAGTGTTCTGGAATCCTATGTGAGGGATGAACCTTCTGAACCCAGCAGCAGTGTTCTGGAATCCTATGTGAGGCACAAACACTCAGAACCCAGCAGCAGTGTTCTGGAATCCTCTGTGAGGGATAAACACTCAGAACCCAGCCACTGGGTTCTGGAATCATATCCGAGAAACAAATATTCACACACTCATAGACGTGTTTTGGAATCCTATGTGAGGGACAAACACTCAGAACACAGCAGCAGTGTTTTTAAATCCTGTGTGAGCGACAAAGGCTCAGAACTTCGTAGCCGTGTTCTGGAATTCCATGTGAGGAACAAACAGTCAGAACCCAGCAGCAGTGTTCTAGAATCCTATGTGAGAGACAAACACTCAGAACACAGCTGCAGAGTTCTAGAATCCTTTGTAAGGGACAAACCTTGAGACCCTCGAAGCTGTGTTCTGGAATCGTATGTGAGGGAAAAACAGTCAGAAACCAGCAGCAAGGCTCTGGAATCCTATGTTTGGGAGAAACACTCAGAACACAGCAGCAGTGTTCTGGAATCGTATTTGAGGGACAAACTCTTAGAACCCAGACACTGTGTTCTGGAATCCTATGTGAGGTTCAAACATTCAGACACTCGTAAAAGTGTTATGGAATTCTATGTGAGGGACAAACACTCAGAAACCAGCAGCAGTGCTCTGGAATCCTTTGTAAGGGACAAACAAACGGAACCCAGCAGCAGTGTTCTGCAATCGCATGTGAGGGAAAAACACTCAGATCCCAACAGGAGTGTCCTGGAATCTTTTGTGATGGACAAACACTCAGACCCTCGTAGCAGCGTTCTGGAATCCTATGTGATGGACAAACCCTCAGAACCTGCAACTGAGTTCTGGAATCCTATCTCAGGGACAAGATTCCAACACTCGTAGATGTGTTCTGGAATCCTATGTGAGGGACAAATATTCAGAACCGAGCTGTAGTGTTTTGGTATCCTGTGTGATCAACAAAGATTCAGAACTTCGTAGCAGTGTTCTGGAATCCCATTTGAGGGACAAACATTCAGAACCCTGCAGCAGTGTTCTGGAATCCTTTGTGAGGGACAAACAATCAGAACCCAGCCACTGTTTTCTGGAATCCTATCTGAGGGTCAAACATTCTGACACTCGTAGAAGTGTTCTGGAATCCTATGTGAGGGACAAACACTCAGAATCCTGCAGAAGTTCTCTGGAATCCTTTGTGATGGACAAACACTCAGAACTCAGCAACAGTGTTCTGGAATCCTTTGTGAGGGGCAAACACTCAAAACCTACTAGCAGTGTCCTGGAACCCTAAGTGAGGCGCAAGCACTCAGAATCCAGCAGCAGTGTTCTGCAATCTTATGTAAGTGATGAAAACTCAGAACCCAGTAGCTGTATTCTATAATCCTTTGTGAGGGACAAGCATTCATACCTTCGATGCAGTGATCTGAAATCCCATGTGAGGGACAAACACTCAGAACCAAGCTGCAGTGTTTTGGAATCCTGTGTGATCGAGAAAGATTCAGAACTTCGTAGCAGTGTTCTTGAATCGCATGTGAGGGAAAAATATTCAGAACCCAGCAGCAGTGTTCTGGAATCCTTTGTGAGGGACAAACACTCAGAACGCAGCCACTGTGTTCTGGAATCCTATCTGAGGGACAAATATTCAGGCAACAGTAGAAGTGTTCTGGATTCCAATGTGAGGAACAAACACTCAGATTCCAGCAGCAATGCTCTGGATTCGTTTGTGTGGGACAAACATTCAGAATCTCGTAGCAGTGTTCTGGAATCACATGTGAAGGGAAAACACTCAGAACTCAGGAGAAGTGTTGTGGAATCCTATGTGTGTGATAAACACTCAGAACCCAGAAACAGTGTTCTGGAATCCTATGTGAGGGTCAAATATTCCGACACCCGTAGAAGTGTTCTGGAATTCTATGTGAGGGACAAACACTCAGAAACCAGCAGCAGTGCTCTGGAATCCTTTGTGAGGGACAAAGAAACAGAACTCATCAGCAGTGTTTTGGAATCCTATGTGAGGGACAAACCCTCAGAACCCAGGACTACTGTTTTGGAATTCGTTGTGAGGGACAAACATTCAGAACCTCTTAGCCGTGTTCTGGAATCCTATGAGAGGGACAAACACCTTGAAACCAGCAGCAGTGTTATGGAATCCCGTGTGAGGGACAAACACTCAGAACCCAGCAGCAGTGTTCTAGGATCCTTCATGAAGGACAAAATTCAGACCTTTGAAGCAGAGTTCCGTAATCCTATCTGAGGGACAAACACTCTGAACCAAGCAACAGTGGTCTGGAATCCTTTGTGATTGAAAGACATTCAGACCCTCGTATCTGTGTTCTGGAATACTAAGTGTGGGACAAACACTGAGAAACAAGTAGCAGTGTTCTGGAATCCCATGTGAGGGACAAACACTCAGAATCCAGCAGGAGTGTTCTGGAATCCAAGGTGAGGAACAAACACTCAGAACCCAAGAGCAGTGTTCTGGAATCCTATGTAAGGGACAAACACTCAGAACCGAGGAGGAGTGTTCTAGAATTCTTTGTGATGGACAAACATTCAGAACCTCGTAGCAGTGTTCTGGAAACCTATGTGAAGAACAAACACTCAGAACACAACACCACTGTTCTGGAATTCTCAGTGAGGGACAAACACTCAGATATCAGCAGTAGTGTTCTGGAGTTCTCTGTGAGGGACAAACTTTCGGAACTTTGTGCCGGTGTTCTGGAATCCTAGGTGGGGGACAAAAAATCAGAACCCTGCCACAGTGTTCTGGAATCCCATGTGAGGGACAAACACTCAGAAACCAGCAGCAGTGCTCTTGAATCCTATGTGAGGGACAAACACTCAGATCCCAGCTGCAGTGCTCTTGAATCCTATGTGAGGGACAAACACTTAGATCCCAGCAGCTGTGTTCTGGAATCCTCTGTCAGAGACAAACACTGGAAGTACAGCAGCAGTGTTCTGAAATGCTATGTGAGCGCCAAACATTCTGAGCTTGGTAGCAGTGTTCTGGAATCCTAGGTGTGGAACAAACACTCACAACCCAGCAACTGTGCTCTGGAATCGTATCTGAGGGACAAACATTCAGACACTAGTAGAAGTGTTCTGGAATGCCATGTGAGGCACAAACACTTAGAACCCACCAGCAGTGCTCTGGAATCTTTTTGAGGGACAAACATACAGAACAGAGCAGCAGTGTTCTGTAATCCCGTGTGAGGGACACACACTCAGAAGCCAGCAGCAGTGTTCTCAAATCCACTGTGAGGAACAAACACTTAGAAGCCAGCAGAAGTGTTCTGGAATCCTATGAGAGTGACAAACACTCTCAACCCAGCCACTGTGTTCTGGAATCCTACCTGAGGAACTAATTTTCAGACACTTGAAGATATGCTCTGGAATTCTATCTGAGGTACAAACACTCAGAAACCAGCAGCAGTGCTCTGGAATCCTTTGTGATGGACAAACAAACAGAATGCAGCAGCAGGGTTCTGGAATCCTATGGGGGGAACAAACAATCAGAACCCAGCAACAATGTTCTAGAATCTTTGTGAGGGACAAACATTCATACCCTCGAAGCAGTGTTCTGGAATCCTATGTGAGGGACAAACACTCCGATCCCAGCAGAAGTGTTCTGGAATCCTTTCTGATGGACAAACATTTACACCCTCGTTGAAGTTTTCTGGAATCCTCTGTGAGGAACAAACACTCAGAACCCAGCAGCGATGTTCTAGAATCCTTTGTGAGAGACAAACTTTCAGAACCTCGTAGCAGTGTTCTGGAATCGTATGTGAGGGAAGGACACTCCGAACCCAGTAGCAGCGTTCTGGAATCCTATGTGAGGGACAAACAGTCAGAACCCAGCCCCAGCGTTCTGGAATCCTATCTGAGGGACAAACATTCAGACACTCGTAGAAGTGTTCTGGAATCCTACGTGTGGGACAAAGACTCAGAAACCAGCAGCAGTGCTCAGTAATCCTTTGTGAGGGACAAACATACAGAACCCAGCAGCACTGTTTTAGAAATCTATGTGTGGGACAAACATTCAGAATCTCGTAGCAGTGTTCTGGAATCGCATGTGAGGGAAAAACACTGAGAACTCAGCAGAAGTGTTCTGGAATGCTATGGGAGTGACAAACACTCGGAACCCAGAAACAGTGTTCTGTAATCCCATGTGAGTGACAAACACTCAGAACCCAGCCACTGTGTTCTGTAATCCTGTCTGAGGGACAAACATTCAGACATTCGTAGAAGTGTTGTTGAATCCTATGTCAGTGACAAACACTCAGATCCCAGCAGCAGTGTTCTGGAATTGTATGTGAGGGAAAAACACTCAGAACCCAGTAGCAGTGTTATGTAATCCTGTGTGGGGGAGAAACACTAAGAACACTGCAGCAGTTTTCTGGAATCCTATATGAGGGACAGTCAGAACTCATCCACTGTGTTTTCGAATCCTATCTGAGGGATAAACATTCACACACTCGTAAAAGTGTTCTGAAATGCTATGTGAGGGAAAAATACTCAGAAACCAGCTGCGGTTCTCTGGAATACATTTTGAGGGACATACAAACAGAACCCAGCAGCTGTGTTCTGGAATCCTTTGTGAGGGAAAAACATTCAGACAGTCGTAGCATTGTTCTGGAATCCTATGTGAGCGAAAAACACTCAGAACCCAGCAGCAGTGTTCTGGAATCCTAAGCGAGAGACAAACACTCAGAATCCAGCAGCAGTGTTCTGGAATCCTATGTGAGGGACAAACAGTCAGAACCCAGCAGCAGTGTTCTGGAATCCTATGTAAGTGACGAACACGCAGAAACCAGCAGCAGTGTTTTAAAATCCTTTGTGAGGGACAAACATTCAGACCCTCGAAGCAGTGTTCTGGAATCCTATTTGAGGGACAAACACTAAGAAGCCAGTAGCATTGTTCTGGATTCATTTGTGATAGACAACATTCAGACACTCGTAGAAGTTTTCTGGAGGCCTATGTGAGTGACAAACACTCAGAACCCAGCAATAATATTCCGGAATCCCACATGAGAGACAAACAGAAGTCAGCAGCAGTTTTGTGGAATCGTATGTGAGTGAAAAACACCCAGAAGCCAGCAGCAGTGCTCTAGAGTCGTTTGTGAGGGACAAAGATTGAGACCCTTGAAGCAGTGTTCTGCAATCCTATGTGAGGGACAAACACTCAGAACCCAGAAGGAGTGTTCTGGAATCCTATATGAGTGAAAAACATTCAGAAGCCTGCAGCAGTGTTCTGGAATCCTACATGAGTGAAAAACACTCAGAACCCAGCCATTGTGTTCTGTAATCCTATCTGAGGGACAAACATTCAGACATTCATAAAGTTGTTGTTGAATCCTATGTCAGTAACAAACACTTAGATCCCAGCAGCAGTGTTCTGGATTCGTGTGTGAGGGACAAACACTCAGAACCCAGTAGCGGTGTTGTCTAATCCTGTGTGGGGAAGAAACACTCAGAACACTGCAGCAGTATTCTGGAATCCTATGTGAGGGACAAACACTCAGAACACATCTACTGCATCCACTATGTTTTCAAATGCTATCTGAGGAATAAACATTCAGACATTCGTAAAAGTGTCCTGGAATGCTATATGAGGGAAAAATACTGAGAAACCAGCAGCGGTGCTTTGGAATACATATTTAGGGACATACAAACAGAACCCAGCAGCTGTGTTCTGGAATCCTTTGTGAGGGAAAAACACTCAGACAATCGTAGCATTGTTCTGGAATCCTATGTGAGCGATAAACCCTCAGAATCAAGCAGCAGTGCTCTGGAATCCTAAGTGAGGGACGAACACTCAGAATCCAGCAGAAGTGTTCTGGAATCCGATGTGAGGGACAAACAGTCACAACCCAGCAGCAGTGTTCTGGAATCCTATGTAAGTGACAAACACACAGAAACCAGCAGCAGTGTTCTAAAATCCTTTGTGAGGGACAAATATTCAGACCCTAGAAGGAGTGTTCTGGAATCCTATGTGAGGGACAAACACTAAGAAGCCAGCAGCATTGTTCTGGATTCATTTGTGATAAACAGCCTTCAGACACTCGCAGAAGTTTTCTGGAGTCCTATGTGAGTGACAAACACACAGAACCCAACAGAAGTATTCCGGAATCCCATGTGTGGGACAAACACTCAGAAGTCAGCAGCAGTTTTCTGGAATCATATTGAGTGACAAACACCCAGAAGCCAGCAGCAGTGCTCTAGAGTCCTTTCTGAGGGACAAACATTGAGACCCTTGAAGCAGTGTTCTGGAATCCTATGTGAGGGACAAACACTCAGAACCCAGAAGCAGTGTTCTGGAATCCTATGTGAGTGACAAACACTCAGAAGCCTGCAGCAGTGTTCTGTAATCCTACATGAGGAACAAACACTCAGAACCCAGCCACTGTTTTCTGGAATCCTATCTGAGGGACAAACATTCAGACACTCGTAGAAAAGTTCAGGAATCCTATCTGAAGGAAAAATACTCAGAAACCAGCAGCAGTGCTCTGGAATACATTCTGAGGGTCTTACAAAGAGAACCCAGCAGCTGTGTTCTAGAATCCTTGGTGAGGGAAAAACATTCAGGCAATGTAGCAGTGTTCTGGAATCCTATGTGAGGGACAAACACTCAGAACCCTGGAGTAGTGTTCTGGAATATTTAGTGGCGGACAAACATTCAGACAGTCGTAGCAGTGTTCTGGTATCCTATGTGAGGGACAAACACTCATAACCCAGCAGTAGTGTTCTGTAATCCTATGTGTGGGACAAACACTCACAACCAAGCAGCAGTTTTCTAGAATTCGTTTGAGGGACAAACATTCAGACACTCAAAGCAGTGTTCTAGAATCCTATGTGAAGGACACTCACAACCCAGCAGCAGTGTTCTGGAATCCTTTGTGATGGAAAAACATTCAGACACTAATAGCCGTGATCTGGAATCCTAAGTGAGGGACAAAAAATCAGAACTCAGCAGCAGTGTTCTGGAATCCTATGTGAGGGACAAACTCTCTGAACCCAGCAGTAATGTTCTGGAATCCTATGTGAGGGACAAACACTCGGAACACAGCAGCAATCTTCTGGAATCTTAAATGAGGGACAACCCCTCAGAACACAGCAGCAGTGTTCTGGAATCCTATACGAGGGACAGACACTCCAGAAACCATCAGCACTTTTCTGGAATCCTTTGTGAAGGACAAACATTCAGAACTTCGTAGCAGTGTTCGGGAATCGTATGTGAGAAACAAACACTCTGAACCCAGAAGCATTGTTCTGGAATCCCATGTGAGGTACAAACACTCAGAACCCAACAGCAAAGTTCTGCAATCCTATGTGAGTGAAAAACACTCAGAAACCTGCAGCAGTGTTCTAGAATCCTTGGTTAGGGACAAATATTCAGAACCTCGAAGCTGTGTTCTCGAATCCTATGTGAGGGACAAACACTCAGAACCCAGCAGCAGTGTTCTGGAATCCTAGTTGAGGGACAAACACTCAGAACCCAGCCACTGTGTTCTGGAACCCTATCTGATAGAGAAACATGCAGACACTCTTAGAAGGGTACTGGGATCGTTTGTGAGGGACAAAGACTCAGAAACCGGCAGCAGTGCTCAGGAATCCTTTGTGAGAGACAAACATACAGAACTCAGCAGCATTGTTTTGCAATCCTATGTGAGGGAAATACATTCAGAAGCTCGTAGCAGTGTTCTGGAATCACATGTGAGGGACAAACTGTCAGAACTCAGAAGAAGGGTTCTGGAATTCTATGTGAGTGACAAACACTCAGAAACCAGCAGCAGTGTTCTGGAATCCTATGTGAGGGACAAACACTCAGAATCCAGCAGCAGTGTTCTGGAATCCCAAGTGAGGGACAAACACTCAGAACCCAGCAGCACTGTTTTAGAATCCTTTGTGAAGGTCAAACATTCAGATCCTCGAAGCAGTGTTTTGGAATCCTATGTAAGGGTCAAACACTCAGAACCCAGCAGCTGGGTTCTGGAATCACTAGTGATGCACAAACATTCAGACCCTCATAGCAGTGTTCTGAATTTCTAAGTGAGGGGCAAACACTGAGAAACCAGTAGCAGAGTTCTGGAATCATATGTGATGGACAAACACTCAGAACCCTTCAGCAGTGTTCTGGAATCCTATGTGAGGGACAAACACTCAGAACACAGCCACTGTGTTCTGGAATCCTCCTTGAGGGACAAATATTCAGACACTCGTGGAAGTGTTCTGGAATTTTATGTGAGAGACAAACACTCAGAAACCTGCAGCGGTGCTATGGAAACTTTTGTGTGGGACAAACAAACAGAAAACAGCAGCTGTGTTCTGGAATCCTTTGTGGGGGAACAACATTCAGACCCTCGTAGCAGTGTTCTGGAGTCCTATGTGAGGGACAAACACTTAGAACCCAGGAGCAGTGTTCCGGACTCCTATGTGAGGGACAAACCCTCAGAACCCAGCAGCAGTGTTTTGGAATCCTATCTGTGGGACAAACCCTCGGTTCCCAGCCACTGTGTACTGGAAACCTGTCTGAGGGACAAATATTCAGACCATCGGAGAAGCGTTCTGGAAACCTATGTGAGGGACAAAACTAAGAAACCAGCAGCAGTGCTCTGGAATCCTTTGTGAGGGACAAACACAGAACCCAGCAACAGTGTTCTGGAATAATTGTGAGGGAAAAACTTTCAGACACTCGTAGTAATGTTCTGGAATCCTATGTGAGGGAAAAACATTCAGACCCTTGTAGCAGTGTACTGGAATCCTATGTGAGGGAAAAAGTTTCATACCCTCGAAGCATTGTTTTGGAATCCAATATGCGGCACAAACAGAACCCAGCAGCAGTGTTCTGGAGTCCCTTGTGAGGGAAAAACTTTCAGACGCTCGAAACAGTGTTCTGGAATCCTATATGAGGAACAAATACTCAGAACCCAGCATCAGTGCTCTGGAATCCTATGTGAGCGAAGAACATTCAGAACTTCGTGGCTGTGTTCTGATATTATATTTGAGAGCAAACACCCAGAACCCAGCAGCAGTGCTCTGGAATCCTTTGTGAGATAAAAACATTTAGACCCTCCTAGCAGTGTTCCGTGATCCTACATGCGGGAAAAATATTCAGAACCTCGTAGCAGTGTTCTGCAATCCTACATTAAGGACAAACACTCAGAACCCAGCAGCACTGTTATGGAATCCTTTTTGTGGGACAAACATTGAGAACCTCGTAGCAGTGTTCTGAAATCCTATGTGAGGGACAAACACTCAGAATCCAGCAGCAGTGTTCGGGAATGCTAGGTAAGGAACAAACACGCAGAACCCAGCAGCACTGTTCTGGAATCCTATGTGAGTGACAAACCCTCAGAACCCAGCAGCAGTGTTTTGGAATCCTATCTGTGGAACAAACCCTCGGAACCCAGCCACTGTGTACTGGAAACCTGTGTGAAGGACAAATATTCAGACCATCGGAGAAGCGTTCTGGAAACCTATGTGGGGGGCAAACACTAAGAACCCAGCAGCAGTGCTCTGGAATCCTCTGTGAGGTAAAAACATTCAGACCCTCCTAGCAGTGTTCCGTGATCCTAAGTGAGGGAAAAATATTCAGAACCTCGTAGCAGTGTTCTGGAATCCTACATGAAGGACAAACACTCAGAACACAGCAGCACTGTTATGGAATCCTTCTTGAGGGACAAACATTCAGAACCTCATAGCAGTGTTCTGAAATCGTATGTCAGGGACAAACACTCAGAAGCCAGCAGCAGTGTTCTGGAATGCTAAGTAAGGGACAAACACTGAGAACCCAGAAGCACTGTTCTAGAATTCTATGTGAGGGACCAACACTCAGAAAGCAGCAGCCGTGTTCTGGAATCCTATGTGAGGGACAAATACAAAGAACCCAGTAGCAGTGTTCTAGAACCCTTTGTGAGGGATAAACATTCAGACCCTCATAGCAGTGTTCTGTAATCCTATGTAAGGGACAAAAAATCAGAATCCAGCAGCAGTGTTCTGGAGTCCTATGTGAGGGACAAATACTTAGAACCCAGCAGCAGTATTCTAGAATCCCATGTGAGTGAAAAACTTTCAGAAATTCGTAGCAGTGTTCTCGAATCCTATGTGAGGGACAAACACACAGAACCCAGCAGCAGTGTTCCAGATTCTTTTGTGAGGGACAAACACTCAGAAAACAACAGCAGTGTTCCAGAATCCTTTGTGAGTGACAAGCATTCAGAACCTTCGAACAGTGTTCTGGAATCCTATGTGAGGTATAAAAACTCAGAATCCAGCCACTGTGTACTGGAATCCTATCTGAGGGCAAATATACAGAATCTCCTAGAAGTGTTCTGGAATCCAACGTCAGGGAGAAACACTAAGAGATCTGCAGCAGTGCTCTGGAATCCTTTGTGAGGGACAAACAGAACCCTGTAGCAGTGTTCTGCAATTCTTTGTCAGGGAAAAACTTTCAGAAACTCGTAGCAGTGTTCTGGAGTCGTATGTGAGCGAAAAACATTCAGTCCCTCGTAGCAGTGTTCTGGAATCCTATATAAGGGAGAAATACTCAGAACACAGCAGCAGTGTTCTGGAATCCTTTGGGTGGGAAAAACATTCACACCCTCGTAACAGTGTTCTGGAATCCTATTTGAGCAAAAAATATTCAGACCCTCGTAACAGTGTTCTGGAATCGTATGTGAGTGAAAAACATGCAGACCCTTGTAGCAGTGTTCTGGAATCCTATATGGGCGACAACTTCTCGGAACACAGCAGCAGTGTTCTGGAAGCCTATGTGAGTGACAAACTTTCAGAACATCGTAGCAGTGTTCTGGAATTCAGTAGGAGGGACAAACACTCAGAACCCAGCAGCAGTGTCCTGGAATCTTATGTGTGGGAGAAACACGCAGAACCCAGCAGCAGTGTTCTAGAATCCATTGTGAGGGCCAAACACTCAGAACCCAGCAGCAGTGTTCTATAATCCTTTGTGAGGGACAAATATTCAGAACCTCATAGCAGTGTTCTGGAAACCTATGTGAGGGACAAACACTCAGAATCCAGACACTGTCTACTGGAATCCTATCTGAGGGCTGGCATTCAGAACCTCGTAGAAATATGTGGAATCCTATGTGAGGGACAAACTCTATGAAACCAGCAGCAGTGCTCTGGAATCCTTCGTGAAGGAAAAATATTCAGACACTCCTAGCAGTGTTCTGGAATCCTATGTGAGGGAGAAACATTAAGATCCTCACAGCATTTTTCTGGAATCCTATGTGAGGGATAAACACTCAGAACCCAGCAGCAGTGTTCCGGACTTCTTTGTGGGGGAAAAACGTTCAGACCCTCGTAGCAGTGTTTTGGAATTCTATGTGAGGGACAAACACTCAGAACCCAGTAGCAGTGCTCTCGAATCCTTTGTGAGATAAAAACATTCAGACCATTGTAGCAGTGTTCTGGAATCCTTTGTGAGGGAAAAACATTCAGACCCTCGTAGCAGTGTTCTGGAATTTTATATGAGGGAGAAACACTCAGAACACAGCAGCACTGTTCTGGAATCCTTTGGGAGGGAAAAACATTCACACCCTCGTAACAGTATTCTGGAATCCTATATTAGGGAAAAATATTGAGACCCACATAGCATTGTATTGGAATCCAATATGAGGGACAATGACTCCGAACCCAGTATCAGTGTTCTGTAACCCTTTGTGAGGGATAAATATTCAGACACTCGTAGCTGTGTTCTGGAATCGTTTGTGAGGGACAAACACTCAGAACCCAGCAGTAGTGTTCTGGAATCCTACTTGAGGAACAAACACGCAAAACCCAGCAGCAGTGTTCTGGAATCCTATGTGACCGAGAAACTTTCAGAACTTCGTAGCGGTGTTCTGGAATTCTATGTGAGGGACAAACACTCAGAACCCAGCAGCAGTGTTCTGGAATCCTAAGGGAGGGACAAACACTCAGAACACAGCAGCAGTGTTCTGCAATCCTATGTGAGGGAGAAACACTCAGAACCCTGCAGCAGTGTTCTAGAAACCTTTGTGAGGGACAAACACTCAGAACCCAGCAGCAGTTCTCAGGAATCCTTTGTGAGGGACAAACATACAGAACACAGCATTAGTGCTTTGGGATCCTACGTGAGGGACAAACATTCAGAACCTTGTAGCTGTGTTCTGGAATCGCATCTGAGGGACAAACACTCAGAACCCAGCAGCAGTGTTCTGGAATCTTATGTAGTGACAAACACTCAGAACCCAGCAGCTGTGTTCTGGAATCCTATATGAGTGACACACACTTCGAACCCAGCAGCATTGTTCTGGAATCCCTTGTGATGGACAAACATTCCGACCATCGTAGCAGTGTTGTGGAATCCTATCTGAGAGATATTCAGACACTCTTGGAAGTGTTCTGGATTCCTATGTGAGGGCCAAACACTCAGAAATCAGCAGCGGTGATCTGGAAATATTTGTGAGGGACAAACAAGGAGAACCCAGCAGCAGTGTTCTGGAATCCTATATGAGGGACAAACAAGCAGAACCTAGCAGCAGTATTCTGCAATCCTATGTGATTGACAAACACTTGGAACCCAGCAGCTGTGTTTCGGGATACTATGTGGGTGACAAACACTCAGAAACCGGCAGCAGTGTTCTGGAATCCCATGTGAGGGACAAACACTCAGAACCCAGCAGCAGTTTTCTGGAATCCTATGTGAGTGACAAACACTCAGAATCCAGCAACAGTGCTCCAAAATCTCTTGTGAGGGACAAACTTTGAGAACCTCGAAGCAGTGTTCTCCAATCCTATGTGAGGGAAAAACACTCAGTACCCAGAAGGAGTGTTCTGGAATCCCTAGTGACGGACAATCAGTCAGACCCTCCTAGCAGTGTTCTGGAACCCTATATGAGGGACAAACACTGAGAACTCAGCAGCAGTGTTCTGGAATCCTCTGTGAGGCAGAAACACTCAGAACACAGCAGCAATGTTCTCCAATCCAATGGAATCCTATGTGTGGGCCAAGCCCTCAAATCCCAGCAGCAGTGTTCTGTAATCCTTTGTGAGGGACATACATTCAAACACTCTTAGCAGTGTTCTGGAATCCTATGTGTGGTACAAACCCCCAGAACCTAATAGCAGAGTTGTGGAATCGTTTGTGATGGACAAACATTCAGACACTCGTAGCAGTGTTCTGGAATCCTATGTGAGAGATAAGCACTCAGAACCCAGCAGCCGTGTTCTGGAATACTACGTGAGTAACAAACACTCAGAACCTAGCAGCAGTGTTCTGGAATCTTTTTTGAGAGACTTACATTCAGGCCTTCTTATCAGTGTTATGGAATCCTGTGTGAGGGACATACCCTGAGAACCCAGCAGCAATCTTTTCGCTTCTATTGTGAGGGACAAACATTCAGACTTTCTTAGCAATGTTTTGGAATCCTATGTGATGGACAAACACTCAGAACCCAGCATCAGTGATCTGGATTGTTTTTTGAGGGACAAACATTCAGAACCTCGTAGCAGTGTTCTCGAATCCTATGTGAGGAAGAAACATTCAGAACCATGCAGCAGTGTTCTGCTACAGTTTGTTAGGGACAAACATTCAGATCCTTTTAGCAGTGTTCTGGAATCCTATGTGAGGGACAAACAAATAGAACCCAGCAGCAGTGTTCTGGAACCCAATGTGAGGGACAAACACTCAGAACCCAACATCAGTGTTCTGGAAACCTATGTGAGGGACAATCACTCTGAACCCAGCAGCATTGATCTGGCATCCTTTGTGAGGGACCAACATTGATACCCTCGTAGCAGTGTTCTGGAACCCTACGTGAGGGAAAAACACTCAGAACATAGCAGCAGTGGTCTGGATTTCTATGCTAGGAACAAACCCTCAGAACCAAGAAGCTGTGTTGTGGAATCCTTTGTGAGGGACAAACTCTCAGATTCCAACAGCAGGATTCTGGAATCCCATGTGAGGGAAAAACACTCAGAACCCAGCAGCAGTGTTCTGGAATCGCATTTAAGGGACAAACACTCAGAACCCATCAGCAGTGTACTGGAATCCTATGTGAGGGACAAGCATTCTGACCCTCGCAGCTGCGTTCTGGAATCCTGTGTGAGGGACAAACATTCAGAACCCCGTAAAACTGTCATGGAATCCTATGTGAGGGACAAACACTCAGGACCCAGCGGCAGTGTTCTGGAATCCTTTGTGAGGGAAAAACATTCAGACACTCGTAGCAGTGTCCTGGAATCCTAAATGAGGGACAAACACTCAGAACCCAGCAGTAGTGTTCTAGACTCGTTTGTGAGGGACAAACATTCAGACACTTGTAGCAATGTCCTGGAATCCCATGTGAGGGACAAACATACAGAACCCAGCAGCAGTGTTCTTGAATGCAATATGAGGAACAAAAACTTGGAAAGCAGCAGTAGTGTTCTGGAATCCTATGATAGGTACAAACACCCAAAACCCAACAGCAGTGTTCTGGAATCCTATGTGAGGGACAAAGACTCAGAGCCCAGCAGCATTGTCTTGGAAAACTTGGTGAGGGACAAACATTCAGACCCTCGGAGCAGTTTTCTGGGATACTATCTGAGGGACAAACACCAAGAATCCAGCAGCAGTGTTCTCGAAGCCTATGTGAGGGACAAGCACTCAGACACTGGTACCAACTTTCTGGAATCCTAAGTGAAGGATAAAGATTCAGAACCTCATAGCAGTATTCTGGAATCTTATGTGAGCGACAAACACTCAGAACCCAGGAGCAGAGTTCTGGATTCCTTTGTGAGGGAGAAACTTTCAGACCTTCATAACAATGTTCTGGAATCCTATGTGAGGGACAAAACCTCCGAATCCAGGAGCAATGTTCTGGAATCCTATGTGAGGGACACACACTCAAAATCCAGTAGCAGTGTTCTGGAGACATTTTTGAGGGACAAACACACAGACCCTCGTAGCAGTGTTCTGGAATCCTAAGTGAGGGACAAAAACTCAGAACCCAGCAACAATGCTTTAGATTCCTTTGTGAGGGACAAACATTCAGACCATCGTAGCAGTGTTCTGCAGTCCTATGTGAGGGACAAACTTTCAGACCCTCGTACCAGTGTTCTGGAATCCTGTGTGAGGGACAAACCCTTAGAATCCAGCAGCAGTATTCTGGAATCCTATCTGAGGGACAAACACAAAGAAACCAGCAGGAGTGTTCTGGAATCCTATGTGATGGACAAACACTCAGAACCCAGCAGCAGTGTTCTGGAATCCTATGTGAGGGACAAACACTGAGAATCCAGCAGCAGTGTTTTGGAATCCTTTGTGAGGGACAAACATTCAGAACCTCTTAGCAGTGTTCTGGAATCCTATGTGAGTGACAAACACTCAGATACCAGCAGCAGTGTTCTGGAAACCCACGTCACGGTCAAACTCTCACTACTCAGCAGCAGTGTTCAGGAATCCTATGTGAGGGACTAACCCTCAGAAACCAGCAGCAGTGTTATGCTATCCTTTGTGAAGGACAAATATTCACACCCTCTTAGCAGTGTTCAGGAATCCTATGTGAAGGACAAACACTCAGAACCCAGGAGCAGTGTTCTGGAATCCTTTGTGAGGGATATACATTCAGACCCTTTTAGCAGTCTTCTGGAATCCTATGTAAGGGACTAACCCTCAGAACCCAGCAGCAGTGTTATGGAATCCTTTGTGATGGACAAACATTCAGACGCTGGTAACACTGTCCTGGAATCCTATGCGAGCGACAAACTTTCAGAACCTGGTAGCAGTGTTGTGGATTCCCATGTGAGCGACAAACACTCAGAACCCAGCAGCTGTGTTTTGGAATCCTTTGTGAGGGAATAGATTCAGATCCTGTTAGGAGTGTTCTGGAATCCTATCTGAGGGACAAACATTCAGACTCTCGTAGCAGTGCTCTGGAATCCTATGTGAAGGACAAGCACTCAAAACGGAGCAGGATTGTTCTGGAATCCTATTTAAGGGAAAAACACTCAGAAACCAGCAGCAGTGTTCCGGAATCCTTTGTGAGAGACAAACATTCACAACCTCGTCGGAGTGTTCTGGAATCCCATGTGAGGGACATACACTCAGAACCCAGCAGCAGTGTTCTGGAATCCTATGTTATGGACAAATGCTCAGAACCCAGCAGTAGTGTTCTGGAATCATTTGTGTGGGACAAACATTCAGAACCTCATAGAATTGTTTTGTAATCATATGAGAGGGGCAAATGCTCAGAACCAGGAAGCAATGTTCTGGAATCCTATTTGAGGGGCACACACTCCGACCTAGAAGCAATGTTCTGGAATCCTAAGTGAGGGACAACATTCAGACCCTTGTAGTAGTGTTCTGAAATCCTATGTGAGGGACAAACATTCAGACCCTCATAGCAGTGCTCTGGAATCTTATGTGAGGGACAATCTCTCAAAACAGAGCAGCATTGTTCTGGAATCCTATTTGAGGGACAAACAGTCAGAAACCAGCAGCAGTGTTGTGGAATCCTTTCTGAGGGACAAACATGCAGTACCTCGTAGCAGTTTAATGGAATCCTATGTGAGGAACATACACTCAGAACCCAGGAGCAGTGTTCTGGAATCCTATGTGGGGGACAAACCCTCAGAAACCATCAACAGTGTTCTGGAGTACTATGTGATGGACAAACACTCAGAACCCAGCTGGGGTGTTCTGGAATGCTTTGCGAGCGACAAATATTCAGACCTCCGTAGCATTGTTTTGTTATCTTTTTTGAGGGGCAAACCCTCAGAACACAGATGCAATGTTCTGCAATCCTATTTGAGGGGCACACACTCAGACCCAGCAGCAATTTTCTGCAATCCTTTTTGAGGGACAGCATTCAGACCCCCGTAGCGGTGTTCTGAAATCCTATGTGAGGGACAAACACTCAGAACCCAGCAGTATTGTTCAGGAATCCTTTGTGAGGGACAAACATTCAGACCCTCTTAGCAGTGTTCTGAAATTCTATGTGAGTGACAAACATTCAGACACTCGTAGCAGCGTTCTGGAATCCTATGTGTGGGACAAACACTCAGAATCCAGCAGCAGTGTTCTGGAACCCTATTTGATTGACAAACACACAAAACCCAGCAGCAGTGTTCTGGAAACCTTTCTGAGGAAAATACATTAAGAACCTTGTAGCAGTGTTCTGGAATCCTATGTGAGGGACAAACACTCAGAACCCAGCAGCCGAGTTCTGGAATCCTATGTGAGGGAGAAATCCTCAGAACCCACCAGTTGTGTCTTGGAATCCTTTGTGTGGGACAAACATTCAGACACTCTTAGAAGTGTTCTGGAATTCTTTGTGAGTGACAAACATTGAGACCCTCGTAGCAGTGTTCAGGAATCTTAATTGAGGGACAAACACTAACAACCTAGCAACAATGTTCTGGAATCTTATTTGATTGACACACAGAAACCCGCAGCAGTGTTCTCGAATCCTTTGTGAGGGAAAAACATTCAGAATCTTGTAGCAGTGTTCTGGAATCCTATGTGAGGGAGAAACACTCAGAATCCAAAAGCAGTGTTCTGGAATCCTATGAGAGGGTCAAACACTCAGAACCCAGCAGCAGTGTTCTGGAATCCTTTTTGAGGGAAAAACATTCAGACCCTCGTAGCAGTGTTCTGTAATCCTATGTGAGGGGCAAAGTCTCAGAACCCAGCAACAATGTTACGGAATCCTTTGTGACTGAAAATATTCAGACACTGTTCGCAGTGTTCTGGAATCCTATGTGAGGGATAAACACTCCGAACCTGGCAGCAGTGGTCCGGAATCTTTTGTGAGAAACAAATATTCAGGCCCTCAGAGCATTCTTCTTTAATCCTAAGTGAGGGAAAAACACTCAGAACACAGTTGCAGTGTCCTGGAGTCCCATGTGAAGAGACCCTCTGAGCGGTGTTCTGGAGTCCCAAGCATTCAGACACGTGTAGAAGTATTCTGGAATCCTATGTGAGGAACACACATTCAGACCCTCATTGCAGTGTTCTGGAATCCTATGTCAGAGACCAAGGCTCAGAACCCCATAGCAGTGTTCTGGAATCCTTTGTAAGGATAAAACACTCAGATCTCCGCAACAGTGTTCTGGAATCCCTTGTGAGGGACAAACATTCAGACCCCATAGCAGTGTTCTGGAATCCTATCTGAGGGACGAACAGTCAGATCCCAGCAGCAGTGTCCTGGAATCCTTTGTGAGGGTCAAACGTTCAGACCCTCCAAGCAGCGTTCTTGAATCTTATGTGAAGGACAAACACACCGAACCCAGCAGCAGTGTTCCAGAATCTTTTGTGAGGGACAAATATTCAGGCCCTTGGAGCATTCTTCTTTAATCCTAAGTGAGGGACAAACACTCAGAACACAGTTGCAGTGTTCAGGAATCCTTTGTGTGGGCAACCACACAGAACCTCACAGCAGTGTTCTGAAATCCTTTGTGAGGGAAAACATTCAGACCCTCTGAGCGGTGTTCTGGACTCCTATGCATGGAAGAAACACTCAGAATGCGGCAGCAGTGTGCTGGAATCCTATGTGAGGGACAAACACTCAGAACCCAGCAGCAGTGCTCTGTAATCCTTTGTAAGGGCCAAACATTCAGACCCTTCTAGCAGTGTTCCGGAATCCTATGTGAGCATCAAATTTTAGAGCCCAGCAGCAGTGTTCTAGAATCCTATGTGAGGGACAAACAGAATCCTACAGCAATGTTTAGAGCAGTGTTCTGGAATCCTTTGCGAAGAAGAAACCTTCAGACCCTCGTAGCAGTGCTCTGGAATACTATGTGAGGGACAAACACTCAGAACCTAGCAGCAGTGTAGTGGAATCCTATGTGAGGATCAAACACTCAAAACCCAGAAGCAGAATTCAGGAATCCTATCAGAGAGACAAACCCTAAAATCTCTGCAGCAGTGTTCTGAAATGCTATTTGAGGGAAAAACCCTCAGAACCGAGCAGAAGTGTTCTGGAATCCTTTGTGAGGGAAAAAAATTCGGACCCTCGTAGCAGTGTTACGGAATTCTATGTGAGGGACAAACCCAGCAGAAGTGTTCTAGATTCCTTACTGAAGAACAAACATTCAGAGACTCGTAGCAGTGTTCTCAAATCCTATATGAAGGACAAACACTCCGAACCCATCAGCAGTGTTCTGGAATCCTTTGTGAGGGAAAAACATTCAGACCCCTGGAGCAGTGTTCTGGAATCCTGTGTGAGAGAGAAACACTCAAAACCCAGCATCCTTGTTCTGGAATTCTATATGTGGGACAAGCATTCAGACCCTCGTAACAGTGTTGTGGAATCCTATGAGAGAGACAAACATTCAGACCCTTGTAGATGTGTTCTGCAACCCTATGTGAGGGACAAACATTCAGAACCCAGCAGCAGTGTTCTGGAGACCTTTGTGAGGGACAATCATTCAGACCCTCATAGCAGTGTTCTGGAATCCTCTCTGAGAGACAAACATTCAAACCTTCATAGCAGTGTTCTGGATTTCTATGTGAGGGACAAACACTCAGAATCCAGCAGCAGTGTTCGGGAATCCTATCTGAGGGAGTAACATTCAGACCCTCGCAGCAGAGTTCTGGATTCCTATGTGAGGGACAAACACTCAGAACCTAGCAGCAGTGTTCTGGAATCCCGTGTGAGGGACAAGCATTCAGACCATCGTAGCAATGTTCTGGAAGGCTACGTTACAGAGAAACCCTCAGACCGTCGTATCAGTGTTCTGGAATCCTATGTGAGGAAAAAACCCTCAGAACGCAGCTGCAGTATTCTGGAATCTTTTGTGAGGGACAAACACCCAGAACCCTGCAGAATTGTTCTGGAATCCTAAGTGAGGGACAGACACTCAGAATCCAGCAGCAATATTCTGGAATCCGATGTGAGGGACAAACACTCAGAACCCAGCAGCATTGTTATGGAATCCTTTGTGAGAACAAACTTTCAGATCCTCGTCGCAGTGTTCTGGAATCCTACGTGAGGGACACACACTCAAAACCCATCAGCAGTGTTCTGGAATCCCTTGTGAGGGAAAAACTTTCAGACTCTCTGTGTAGTGTTCTGTAATCCTTTGTGATGGACAAACCCTCAAAACCCAGCAGCCTTGTTCTGGAATCCTGTGTGAGGGACAAACACTCAGAACCCAGCAGCGGTCTTCTAGAATCTTATGTGAGGGACAAACACTCAAAATGCAGCAACAGTGTTATGGAATCTTTTGTGTTTGACAAACATTCAAACCCTCGTAGCAGTGTTCTGGAATCCTATGTTAGGTACAAACACTCTGATCCCTGCAGCAGTGTTCTGGAATCCAATGTCAGGGACATTCAGTAACCAGCAGCATTGTTCTGGAATCCTATGTCAGGGACAAACTCTCATTTCCCAGCAGCAGTGTTCCGGAATGCTAAGTTAGGGACAAACACCCAGAACCAAGCAGCAGTGTTCTGGAATCCTTTGTGAGGGACAAACATTCAGACCCTTGTAGCAGTGTTCTGGAATCCGATGTGATGTTCACTCAGAACCCAGCAGAAGTGTAGTGGAATCCTTTGTGAGGGACATACATTCAGACTGTATTACCAGTGTTCTGGAGTCCTATGTGAGGGACAAACACTCAGAACACAGCAGGAGTCTTCTGGAATCGTTTTATAGAGAAAAACATTCAGACCCTCTTAGCAGTGGTTTGGAATCTTATATGAGGGACAAACCTTCCGACTCTCACAATAGTTTTCTGGAATCCTATCTTAGGACAAACCCTAAGAATCCAGCAGCAGTGTACTCGAAACCTATTTGAGGGGCAAACTTTCAGATCCCAGCAGAAGTGTTTGGCATCCTTTGTGAGGGACAAACATTCAGATCCTAGTAGGTGTGTCCTGGAATCCTAGGTAAGGGACAAACTCTCAGAATCCAGCAGCAGTTTTCTGGATTCCTTTGTGTGGGACAAACATTCAGAGCCTTGTAGCAGTGTTCTGGAATCCTATATGAGGTATAAACACTCCGAACCCAGCAGCAGTGTTCTGGAATCCTTTGTGAGGGAAAAACATTCAGACCCTAGGAGCAGTGTTCTGGAATCTTATGTGAGGGACAAACACTAAAAACCCAGCAGCAGTGTTCTAGAATCCCATGTGAGGGACAAGCATTCAGACACTTATAGCAGTGTTCTGGAAGCCTATGGGAGAGACAAACATTCAGACAATCAGAGCTGTGTTCTGCAATCCTATGTGAAGGGCAAACACTCAGAACCCAGGAGCAGTGTTCCGTAGTCCTTTGAATGGGACAAGCTTTCATACCCTAGTAGCAGTGTCCTGGAATCCTATGTGATGGACAAATGTTCAGACCCTAGTAGCAATGTTCTGGATTTCTATGTGAGGGACAAACACTCAGAACCCAGCAGCAATATTCTGGAATCCTATATGAGGGAGAAACATTCAGACCCTCGCAACAGTGTTCTGGCATCCTATGTGAGAAACAAACACTCAGAACCTAGCAGCAGTGTTCTGGAATCCTATGTGAGGGACAAACACTCAGAAACCAGCAACAGTGTTCTGGAATCCTATGTGACAGACAAGCATTCAGACCCTTGTAGCAATGTTCTGGAATGCTATGTTATGGACAAGCCTTCTGACCATCGTATCAGTGTTCTGGAATCCTAAGAGAGGGACAAAACCTAAGAAAGCAGCTGCAGTATCCTGGAATGCATTGTGAAAGACAAACACCCAGAACCCACCAGCAATGTTCTGGAATCCTAAGTGAGGGACAAACACTCAGAATCCAGCAGCAGTGTTCTGGAATCCGATGTAAGGGACAAACACTCAGAATTCAGCAGCAGTGTTCTGGAATCTTTTGTGAGTGGCTTATATGCGGGCCTTCTTATCAGTGTTATGGAATCCTATGTGAGGGACAAACCCTCAGAACCCGGCAACAATCTTTTGGATTCTTTTGAGTGGGACAAATATTCAGACCCTCTTAGCAGTGTTCTGGAATCCTATGTGATGGACAAACTCTGAGAACCCAGCAGCAGTGTTCTGGAATCCTTTGTGAAAGACAAACATTCAGGCTCTCATAGCAGTGTTCTGGAATCCTACGTGGGGGGCAAACCCTCAGAACCAAGCAGCAGTGTTCTGCAATCCTTTGTGAGGGTCAAACATTCAGACACTTGTAGCAGTTTTCTGGAAAACTATGTGAGAGACAAACAAACAGAACCCAGCAGCAGTGTTCTGGAATGCTGTCAGAGAGAAACACTCAGAAACCAGCAGCAATATTCTGCAATCCTATCTGAAGGACAAACATTCAGACCCTCGTAGCAGTGTTCTGAAATCCTATGTGAGGGACAAACACTCAGAACCCAGCAGCAGTATTCTGAAATCCTATGTGAGGGACAATACTGAGAACACAGCCACAGTGTTGTGAAATCCTATGTGAGGGACAAGAATACAGACCCTTGTAGCAGTGTTCTGGAATCTATGAGAGAGAAAAACACTCATAATCCAGCAGCAGAATTCTGGAATCCTCTGTCAGGGACAAACATTCAAACTCTCTTAACAGTGTTCTGGAATCTTTTCGGAGAGACAGACACTCAGACCCTCGTAGCAGTGTTTCAGAATACAATGTGAGGTATAATCCCTCAGAAGCCAGCAGGAGTGTTCTGGAACTCTATCTGAGGGACAAACCTTCAGAAACTAGCAGCACTGTTCTGGAATCCTATGTGAGGGACAAACATTCAGAACACAGCAGGAATGTTCTGGAATTCAATGTGAGGGACAAACCCTCAGAACCCAGTGGCAGTGTTCTGGAATTCAGTGTGAGACACAAACACTCAGAAAAGAGCCGCAGTGTTCTGGAATCCTAAGTGAGGGACAAACAATCAGAATCCAGCAGCAGTGTTCTGGAATCTTTTGTGAAGGTCAAACAATGAGACCCTCCGAACAGTTTTCTGGAATCCATTGTGAGGGACAAACCCTCAGAACACAGAAGCAGTGGTCTGGAATTCAATGTGAGGAAAAAAAACCCAGAACATAGCAGCAGTGTTCGGGATTGCTATGAGAGGGAGAAACATTCAGTACCTCGTAGCAGTATTGTGGAATCTTGTGTCAGGGACAAACATTCAGTACCCTGTTGAAGTGTTCTGGAATCCTATGTGAGGGACAAACACTCAGAACCCAGAAGCGGTGTTCAGGAATCCTTTGTGAGGGACACACTTTCAGACCCTCATTGCAGTGTTCTGGAATCCTATGTAAGGGACAAGCATTCAGAACCTCATAGCAGTGTTGTGGAATCCTGTGTGAGGGACAAACATTCAGACCCCAGTAGCAGTGTTCTGTAATCTTATGTGAGGTACAAATCTCACAACCAAACAGAAGTGTTCTGGAATCCTATGTAAGGGACAAACACTCAGAACCCAGCAGCAGTGTTCTGGAATCCTGTGTGAGGGGCAACCATTCAGACCCTCGTAGCAGTGTTCTGGAATCCTATGTGAGGGACAAACCCTCAGAATCCAGTAGCAGTGTTCTGGATGTCTATGTTAGGGACAACGCTAAGAACCCAGCAGCATTGTTCTGGAATCCTTTGTGAGGGAAATACATTCAGACCCTCCTAGAAGTGTTCTGGAATCCTATGTGAGGAACACACCCTCAGAACACAGCAGCAGTGTTCTGGAATTCTATGTGAGGAGAAAACCTCAGAACCTAGCAGCAGTGTTCGGGAATCCAATGTGAGGGACAAACACTCAGAACCCAGCAGCAATGTAGTGGAATCTTATGTGAGGGACAAACATTCAAACCCAGCAGCAGTGTTCAGGAATATTATCTGACAGACAAACTCTAAGAACCCAGTAGCAGTGTTCTCGAATCCTATTTGAGGGAAGAACCCACGGAACCCAGCAGAAGTGTTCTGGAATCCCTTGAGACAGACAATCATTTGGACCCTCTTAGCAGTGTTCTGGAATCCTATGTGACAGTCAAACCCTCAGAACCCAGCAGCAGTGTTGTGGATTCCTTTCTAAGGGACAAACATTCAGAGCCTCGTAGAAATATTCACGAATCTTATATGAGGAACAAACACTCCGAACCCAACAGCAGTGTTCTGGAATCCTTTGTGAGGGAAAAACTTTCAGACCCTCGGATCACTTTTCTGGAATCCTATGTGAGAGACAAACACGCAAAACCCAGCAGTCGTGTTCTGGAATCCTATTTGAGGGACAAGCATTCAGACCCTCGTAGCATTGTACTGGAATCCTATGTGAGAGACAAACATTCAGAACCTCATTGCTGTGTTCTGCAATCGTATTTGAGGGACAAACGTTCAGAAACCAGCAGCAGTGTTCTGGAGTCCTTGGTGAGGGACAAGCGTTCAGACCCTCGTAGCAATGTTCTGGAATGCTATGTGAGAGACAAACATTCAAAACTTCATAGCAGTGTTCTGGATTTCTGTGTGAGGGACAAATAATCAGAACCCAGCAGCAGTGTTCTGGAATTCTATCTGAGAGAGTAACATTCAGACCCTCGCAGCAGAGTTCTGAAATCCTTTGTGAGGGACAAACACTCAGAACCTAGCAGCAGTGTTCTGGATCCTTTGAGAGGGACAAACACTCAGAAGCCAGTAGCAGTGTTCTGGAATCCCATGTGAGGGACAAGCAATCAGACCCTCGTAGCAATGTTCTGGAATCCTATGTGATGGAGAAAAAAGACACCTTCGCAACAATGTTCTGGAATCCTGTGAGAGGGAGAAACAATCAGAATGCAGCAGCAGTATTCTGGAATCCTTTGTCAGGGAAAAACATTCAGACCCTCTTAACAGTGTTCTAGAATCCTTTTTGAGGGAGAAACACTCAGACCCTCATAGCAGTGATCCAGAATACTATGTGAAAGACAAATCCTCAGAACACAACAGAAGTGGTCTGGAATTCAATGTGAGGGGTAAACACTCAGAACCTAGCAGCATTGGTCTCTAACTCAGTGAGAGGGACAACCACTCAGAACCCAGCAGCAGTGTTCTGGAAAACTCTGTGAGGGACACGAATTCAGACAATCGCAGCAGTGTTCTCAATACTTTGTGAGGGTCAAACAGGCAGACCCTCGTAGCAGTGTTCTGTAATCCTATGTGAGGGCAAAACCCTCAGAACCCACCAGCAGTGTTCTGGAATCCTATGAGTTGGACAAACACTCACAACCCAGCAGCAGTGTTATGGAATCCTAAGTGAGGAACAAACATTCTGAACCAAGCAGCAGAGTTCTGGAATCCTATGTGAGGGACAAACACTCAGAACCCAGGAGCAATGTTCCGGAATCCTATGTATGGGAAAAACCCTCAGAATGTGAGAGAAACATAGAATTCCAGAACACTGTTGCTGGGTTCTGAGGATTTGTCCCTCACATAGGATTCCAGACCACTGCTATGATGGTATGAATGTTTGCCCTCACAAAGCATTCCAGGACACTGCTGCTCGGTTCTGAGGGCTTGTCCCTCACATAGGAATCTAGAACACTGCTGTTGTGTTCTGAGTGTTTGTCCCTCACATGGGATTCCAGAACACTGTGGCTGTGTTCTGAGTGTTTGTCCCTCACGTAGACTTCCAGAACACTGCTAAGAGGGTCTGAATGTTTGTCCCTCACAAAGGATTCCAGAACAATGCTGCTGGGTTCAGAGTGTTTATCTCTCATATAGGATTCCAAAACACTACTGCTAGGTTCTGAGGTTTTGTCCCTAACATAGAATTCAAGAACACTGCGGCTGGGTTATTAAGGTTTTTCCCTCACATAGGATTCCAGACCACTGCTATGATGGTCTGAATGTTTGTCCCTCACAAAGGATTCCAGAACACTGCTGCTGTGTTCTGAGGGTTTGTCCCTCACATAGGATTCTACAACACTGCTTCTGGGTTCTGAGTGTTTGTCCCTCACATAGGATTCCAGAACACTGCCACGAGGGTCTGAATGTTTGTCCTTCAGATAGGATTCCAGAACACTGCTGCTGGCTTCTGAGAGTTTGTCTCTCAGATAGCACTCCAGAACACTGCTGCTGGGTTCTATTTGTTTGTCCCTCACATAGGATTCCAGAACACTGCTACAAGTGTCTGAATATTTGACCCTCACAAACCATTGCAGAACACTGCTGCTGGGTTCTGAGGGTTTGCCCCTCACATAGGATTGAAAAACACTGCTACGAGGGTCTGAATGTTTGTCTTTCACAAAGGATTCCAGAACGCTGATGCTGGGTTCTGAGTGTTCGTCTATCACATAGAATTCCAGAAGACTTCTAAGAGGGTCTGAATGTTTCTCCCACACAAAGGAATCCAAAAGATTGCTTCTGGGTTCTGAGGAATTGCCCCTCATATAGGATTCCATAAAACTGATAATAAGGCCTGAATGTAAGTCCCTCACAAAAGATTCCAGAACACTGATGCTGGGTTCTGAGTGTTTGTCCCTCACATAGCATTCCAGAACACTGCTATGAGGGTCTGAATGTTTGTCACGCACATAGGAGTCCATAACACTGCTATGAGGGTCTGAATGTTTCTCCCTCCCAGAGGATTCCAGAACACTGCTGCTGGGTTCTGAGTGTTTGTCCCTCCCATAGGATTCCAGAACATTGCTGCTGGGTTCTGAGGGTTTGTCCCTCACATACGATTCCAGAACACTGCTGCAGGATTCTGAGTGATTGTCCCTAACATAGGATTCCAGAACACTGCTACGAGGGTCTGACTGTTTGTCCCTCACAAAGAATTCCAGATCACTCCTTTTGGAGTCTGAGTGTTTCTCCCTCCCATAAGATTCCAGAACATTGCTGCTGGAATCTGAGTGTTTGTCCCTCCCGTAGCATCCCGGAACACTGCTGCACGGTTCTGAGTGTTGTCCCTAACATAGGATTCCAGAACACTGCTACGAGATTCCAAATGTTTGTCCCTCACAAACGATGCCAGAACACTGCTACTGGGTTCTGAGGGTTTGTCCCTCAAATAGGATTCGAGAATACTGCTGCTGGATTCTTAGGTTTTGTCCTCAGATAGGATTCCATAGCATTGCTGGGAGTCTGAATGTTTGTCCCTCACATAGGATTCCAAACCACTGCTAAGTGGGTCTGAATGTCTTTTCCTCAAAAAGGATTCCAGAATACTGCTGGTGTGTTCGGAGTATTTCTCTCTCACAAAGGACTCCAGAACACTGGTAACAGGATCTGAATGTATGTCCCTCAAAAAAGAATTCCACAACACTTCTGCTGGCGTCTGAGTGAGCCTCACATCTGATTTCAGAAAACCGCCAAGAGGGTCTGAATTTTTTTCCCTCAAAAAGGATTTCAGAACACTGTTGCTGTGTTCGGAGTATTTGTCCCTCACATAGGATTCCAGATCCCCGGTAAGGGTCTGAATGTCTGTCCCTCACAAAGGATTCCAGAACACTGCTGCTGGGTTCTGAGTGTTTGTCCCTCAATAGCAATCCAGAACACTGCTTCTGGGATCTGAGAGTTTCTATCTCACGTAGGATTCCAGAACCCTGCTGCTGGGATCAGAGTGTTTGTCCCTCACATAATATACCAGAACCCTGTTACTAGGTTCTGAATATTTGTCAATCGCAAATGATTCCAGAACACTGTTGCTGGTTTTTGAGTGTTTGTCCCTCACATAGGATTCCAGAACACTGCCACTAGGTTCTGAGTGTTTGTCCCTCACATAGAATTCTAGAACACTGCAGCTGGGTTATGAGGGTTTGTCCCTTACATTGGATTCTGGAAAACTGCTCCTAGGGTCTGAATGTTTGTCCCTCACAAAGGATTCCAGGACACTGCTGCTTGGTTCTGAGTGTTTGTCCCTCACACAGTATACCAGAACACTGCTGCTGGTGTCTGAATGTTTGTCCTTCACATAGGATTTGAGAACACTACTGCTCAGTTCTGAGGATTTATCTCTCACATTGAATTCCAGAACACTCCTGCTGTGTACTGAGTGTTTCACCCTAACATGGAATTCCAGAAAAAGGCCGCTAGGTTCTGAGGGATTCATCCACACATAGAATTGTAGAACACTGAAGCTGGATTCTGAGGGTTTACCCCTCATACAGGATTTCACAACACTGCTGAGAGGTTGTGAATGTTTGTCCCTCACAGAGGATTCCAGAACACTGTTGCTGGTATCTGCGTGTTTGTCCCTCACAGAGGATTCCAGAACACTGCTGCTGGGATATGAGGGTTTGTCCCTCACATAAGATTGCAGAACACTGCTGCTGGAATCTGAATGTGTGTCCCACACATAGGATTCCAGAACACTGCTGCTAGGTTCTGAGGGTTTCTACCACACATGGAATTCCAGAACACTGCTGTTAGGTTCTGAGGGTTTGTACCTAACACAGGATTCAAATTCACTGCCACGAGGGTCTGATTGTCTGTCCCTCAAAAAGGATTCCAGAACACTGCTGCTGGTTTCAGAATGTTTGTCCCTCATATAGGATTCCAGAAAAATGCTGATGGATTCTGAGTGTTTGTCAATCACATAGGATTCCAGAACACTGCTGCTGGGTTCTGACTGTTTTTCTCTCACATAGGATTCCTGCACACTGCTGCCAGGTTCTGAGGGTTGTCCCTCAAATTGAATACCAGAACACTGCTGCTGGGGGCTGAGAGATTTTCTCTCACACAGGATTCCGGATCACTGCTACGAAGGTGAGAATGTTTGTACATCACAAAGGATTACAGGACACTACTGCTGAGTTCTGAGTGTTTGCCCCTCACATAGGATTCCAGAACACTGCTGCTGGGTTCTGAGTGTTTGTCCCTCTCATAGGATCCAGAACACTGCTGCTAGGTTGTGAATGTTTGTCCCTCACATAGGATTCCAGAAATCTGCTGTGAGAGTCTGAATGTTACTCCCTCAGATAGGATTCCAGAACACTGCTGCTGGGATCAGAGTGTTTGTCTCTCACATAATATACCAGAACACTGCTACAAGGGTCTCAATATTTGTCAATCACAAATGACTCCAGAACACTGTTGCTGGATTTTGAGTGTTTGTCCCTCACATAGGATTCCAGAACACTGTTGCTGGTTTCCGAGTGTTTGTCCCTCACACAGGATTCCAGAACAATGCTGCTGGGTTCTGAGTGTTTCTCCGTCACAAAGGATTCCAGAGCACTGTTCCGAGGGTCTGAATGTTTGTCTCTCACAAAGGATTCCAGAACACTGCTGCTCGGTTCTCAGTGTCTGTCCCTCACATGGGAATCCAGAACACTGCGACGAGGGTCTGAAAGTTTGTCCCTCACCAAGGATTCCAGAACACTGCTGCTGGTATCTGATTGTGTGTCTCTCACATAGGATTCCATAACACTGAAACAAGGGTCTGAAAGTTTGTCCCTCACCTCGGATTCCAGAACACTGCTGTTGGGTTCGGAGTCTTTGTCCCTCACATCGGATTCCAGAACACTGCTGCTGGATTCTGAGTGTTTGTCCCTCACTTAGGATTCCAGAGCACTGCTGCTGGGTTCTGGGTGTTTGTCCCTCACAAAGGAATCCAGAATATTGCAGCTGCGTTCTGAGGATTTGTCCCTCACATAGGATTCCAGAACACTGATACGATGGTCTTAAGGATTCTCCATAACATAGCATTCCAGAACATTCATATGATGGTCTGAATGCTTTTCCCCCACATGGAATTCCAGAACACTGCTGCTGTTTTCTGAATGTTTGTCCCTCCCATAGGATTCCAGAACACTGCTTCTAGGTTGTGAGTGTGTGTCCCTCACATAGGATTCCAGAACTCTGCTACGAGAGTCTGAATGTTACTCCCTCAGATAGGATTCCAGAACACTGCTGCTTGGTTTTGAGTGCTTCTCCCTCTCCTAGAAATCCAGAACACTGCTATGAATGTTTGATTGTTTGTCTCTCACATACGATTCCAGCACACTGCTACGAAGGTCTGAATGGTTGTCCCTCACAAAGGAGTCCAGAACACTGCTGTTAGGTTCTGAATATTTGTCCCTGACATGGTATTCCAGAACACTGCTGATGGGATCAGAGTGCTTCTCCCTCACATGTTATACCAGAACACTTCTAGGAGGGTCTGAATGTTTGTCCATCAAAAATGATTCCAGAACACTGTTGCTGGTTTTTGAGTGTGTCTACCTCACATAGAATTCCCGAATACTGCTGCTGGGTTCTGAGTGTTTATCCCTCACACAGGATTCCAGAACAATGCTGCTGGGTTCTGAGTGTTTACCCGTCACAAAGGATTCCAGAACACTGCTCCGAGTATCTGAATGTGTGTCCCTCACAAAGGATTCCAGAATACTGCTGCTGTGTTCTCAGTGTCTGTCCCTCACATAGTATTCCAGAACACTGCGTCGAGGGTCTGAAAGTTTGTCCGTCACAAAGGATTCCAGAACACTGCTGTTGGGTTCTGATTGTGTGTCCCTCACATAGGATTCCATAACACTGCGACGAGGGTCTGAATGTTTGTCCCTCACATATGATTCCAGAACCCTGCTGCTGGGTTCTGAGTGTTTGTTCCTCACTTGGGATTCCAGAACACTGCTGCTGGGTTCTGAGTGTCTTTCACTCAAATAGGTTTCCAGAACAATGCTGCTGGGTTCTGAGGGTTTGCCCCTCACACAGGATTACAGAGCACTGCTATGAGGATCTGAATGTTTGTCACTCCCAAAGGATTCAAGAACACTGCTACTGGTTTCTGAGTGTTTGTCCCTCATGTAGGATTCAAGAAAACTACTGCTGGGTTCGGAGTGTTTGCCCCTCACGTAGGATCCCAGAACACTGCTGCTGTGTGAGTGTTTGTCCCTCACATAGGATTCCAGAACACTGCTATGAACGTCTGAAGGTTTGCTCCTCACAAACGATTCCAGAACAATGCTTCTGGGTTCTGAGGGTTTGTCCCTCTCATAGAATTTGAGGACATTGCTGCTGGGTTCGCAGGGTTTGTCCCTCATTTAGGATTCCAGAACAGTACTACGAAGGTCTGAATGCTTATCCCTTACATAGGATTCCAGAACACTACTGCTGGTTACTGAGTGTTTGTCACTCACTTAGGATTCCAGAACACTCTTACGTGGGTCTGAAAGTTTGTCCCTCACAAAGTATCTCCAAACACTGCTGCTGTGTTCTCAGTGTTTGTCCCTCACATGGGATTCCAGAGCACTGCTGCTAGTTTCTGAGGGTTAGTCCCTCACCTTGAACTGCAGAACACTGCTGCAGGGTTCTGAGGGTTTGTCCGTCACATAGGATTCCAAAAAACTGCTGCTGGGTTCTGAATGTTTGTCCCTCACATAGGATTCCAGAACACTGCTATGGGTTTCTGAATGCTTGTCCCTTACATTGGATTCCAGAACACTGCTGCTAGCTTCTGAGGATTTGTCCTTCATATATTATTCCAGAACATTGCTACTAGGGTCTGAAAGTTTGTACCTCACAAAGATTCCAGAACACTGCTGCTGGGTTCTGAGTGTTTGTCCCTCAAATTGGATTCCAGAACACTGCTTCTAGGTTGTGAGGGCTTGTTCCTCACTTTGAATTCCAGAACACTGCTGCTAGTTTTTGAGGCTTGTCCCTCACATGGGATTCCAGAACACTACTGCTAGGTTCCGAGGGTCTGTTCCTCACATAGGATTCCAGAACACTTCTACGACTGTCTGAATGTTTGTCCCTCAGATACGATTCCAGAGCACAGTGGCTGGGATCTGAGTGTTTGCCTCTCACATAGGATTCCAGAATAGTGCTGCTGGGTACTGAGTGTTTGTCCCTCACATAGGATTCCAGAACACTGCTTCTGGGTTCTGAGTGTCGGTCCCTAACTTAGGATTCCAGAACACTGCTTCAAGGGTCTGAATGTTTGTCCCTCACATAGGATTCCAGAACACTGCTGCTGGGTTCTGAGTGTTTCTCCCTCACATAGGATTCCAGAACAATGCTACGAGGGTCTGAATGTTTGTGCCTCACAAAGGATTCCAGAACACTGCTGCTGGGTTCTCAGTGTTTTTCCCTCACATAGGATTGAAGAACACTTCTAAGAGGGTCTGAATGCTTTTCCCTCAGACATGATTCCAGAACACAGCAGCACGGTTCCGAGTATTTGTCCGTCACATACGATCCCAGAACACTGCTGCTTGGTTCTGAGTGTTTGTCACCCACATTGGATTCCATAACCCTCCTGCTGGGTTCTTAGTGTTTGTACCTCACATGGTATTCCAGAACACTGCTATGAGTGTCTGAATGTTTGTCTATCACAAAGTATTCCAGGCAACTGCTGCTGGGTTCTGAGTGTTTGTTCCTCACATGGGATTCCACAGCACTGCTTCGAGCTTCTGAATGTTTGTCCCTCACAAAGGATTCTAAAACACTGCTGCTGGGATCTGAGTGTTTGTCACTGACATAGGATTCCAGAGTATTGTTACAGGGTTCTGAATGTTTTCCCACTAATCGGATTCCAGAACACTGCTCCTGTGTTCAGAATGTTTGTCCCTTACATAGGCTTCCAGAACACTGCTACGAGGTTCTGAACGTTTGTCCCTCACAAAGGAGTCCAAAACACCGATGCTGGGTTCTGAGTGTTTGTCCCTCACATAGGAATCCACAACACTGCTGCTGGGTTCTGGGTGTTTATCCCTTACAGAGTATTCCAGAACACTTCTATGAGAGTCTGAATGTTTATCCCACACAAAGGGGTCTAGAACATTGCTGCTGGGTAATGAGTGTTTGTCCCTCATATTGAATTCCAGAACAATGCTAAGGGGGTCTGAATGTTTTTCCCTCACATAGGATTCCAGTACACTGTTATGACGGTGTGAATGTTTTTCGCTCCCAAAGGATTCCAGAACACTGCTGCTGTGATCTGAGTGTTTGTCCCTAATATAGGTTTCCAGAACACTGCTACAAGGGTTTGAATGTTTTTCCCTCTCAAAGGATTCCAGAACACTGCTACTGGGTTGTTTGTTTGTCCCTCACAAAGGAATCCAGAACACTACTAAGAGGGTCTGAAGGTTTTTCACTCACAAAGGATTACATAGCACTGCTACTGGGTACTGAGTGTTTGTCCCTCACATAGGATTCCAGAACACTGCTACGATGGTCTGAATGTTTGTCCCTCACAAAGGATTCCAGAACCCTGCTGATGGGATCTGAGTGTATCTCCCTCACATAGGATTCCAGAACACTGCTTCAAGATTCTCAATATTTGTCCCTCAAAGAGGATTCAAAAAAACTGCTGCTGGTTTCTGAGGTTTTGTCACTCACATAGAATTCCAGAACACTGCTGCTGGGTTCTGAATGTTTGTCCCTCACATGGGATTCCAGAACACTGCTGCTGACTTCAGAGTGTTTATCCCTCAAATATGATTCCAGATCACTGCTACGAGGTTCTGAATGTTTGTCCCTCACAAAGGATTCCAGAAAACTGATGCTCGGTTCTGATAGTTTTTCCCAAAAATAGGATTCCAGAACACTGCTGCTGGGTTCTGTGTGTTTGTCCATTACATAGGTTTCTAGAAAAATTCTGCTGGGTTCTGAGTGTTTGTCCCTCACATAGGATTCCAGAACACTGCTACGAGGTTCTGAATGTTTGTCCATCACAAAGGATTCCAGAACACTTCTCCTGGGATCTGAGAGTTTGTCCCTCAAGTAGGATTACAGAACACTGCTACGATAGTCTGAATGTTTGTCCCACACAAAGGATTCTAGAACACTGCTGATGGTTCTGAGTGTTGTCCCTAACATAGGATTCCAGAACACTGCTGCTGGGGACTGAGTGTTTGTACCTCACTTAGGATTCCGGAACACTGCTGCTGGGTTCAGATAGTTTGTCCCCAACCTAGGATTCCAGAACAATGGTAAGAAGTTCTGAATGTTTGTCACTCACATAGGATATCAGAACACTGCTGCTGGGTTCTGAGGGTTTGTCCCACACATAGGGGTCCGGAACACTGCTGCTGGGTTCTCAGTGTTTCTCCCATAGGATTCCAGAACACTTCTACGAGTGTCTGAATATTTGTCCCTCAGATATTATGCCAGAACACAGTGGCTGGATTCTAAGTGTTTGTCCTTCACATAGGTTTCCAGAACACTGCTGCTGGCTTCTAAGTGTTTGTTCCTCACATAGGATTCCAGAACACTGTTACGAGTGTGTGAATGTTTTTCCCTCAAAAAGGATTCCAGAATACTGCTGATGTGTTCTTAATGATTGTCCCTCACGTAGGATTCCAGCACACTGCTATGAGGGTCCGAATATTTATCCCTCACAAAGGGTACCAGACCACTGTTACTGGTTTCTGAGTGTTTGTCCCTCATAGTGGATTCCAGAACAATGCTACGAGGCTCTGAATCCTTTTCCCTCATATAGGATTCCAGAACTCTGTTATGAAGGTGTGAGTGTTTTTCCCACCCAAAGGATTCCAAAACACTGTTGCTGGGTTCTGAATGTTTTTGCCTCATATTGGATTCTAGAACAATGCTATGAGGGTCTGAATGTGTTTCCCTCACATAGGATTCCAGAATACTGTTAAGAGGGTGTGAATGTTTTTGGCTCCCAAAGGATTACAGAACACTGCTGCTGGGTTCTGAGTGTTTGTCTCACATACAGGATTCCAGAATACTGCTACGAGGGTCTGAATATTTTTCCCTCACATAGCTTCCAGAACACTGCTACGAGGGTCTCAATGTTTTTCCCTCACAAAGGATTGTAGAACATTGTTACTGGGTTCCGTTAGTTTGTCCCTCACAATGATTCCAGAACAGTACTGCAGATTTTTTATTGTTTGTTCCTCACATAGGATTCCAGAACACTTCTATGAGATTCTGAATATTTGCCCTCAGATAGGACCCAGGTACATAGTGGCTGGATTCTGAATGTTTGTCCGTCACAAAGGATCCCAGAACACTGCTAGTAGGTTCTGAATATTTGCCCTGAGATAGGATTCCAGTACGCAGTGGCTGGATTCTGAGTGTTTGTCCCTCACATAAGACTCCAGGACACTGCTAGGAGGTTCTGAACATTTGACCCACACAAAAGGATTCTAGAACACTGTTGTTGGGTTCTGAGTGTTTGTCCCTCAGAAAGGATTCTAGAACTCTGCTGCTGAGACCTGAGTGTTTGTTTGTCCCTCACATAGGTTTCCAGAACACTGCTATGAGGGTCTGCATGCTTATACCTCCCAAAGGGTTCCAGACACTGCTGCTGGGTTCTGAGTGTTTGTCCCTCATATAGGATTCTAGAACACTGCTACGAGGTTCTCAATGTTTATCCCTCACATAGGATTCCAGAACATTGCTACGACGGTCTGAAAGTTTTTCTCTCACAAAGGATTGTAGAACACTGCTACTGGGCTCTGTTATTTTTATCCCTCACAAAGGATTCCGGAGCAGTGCTGCAGATTTCTTAGTGTTTGTCCCTCACATAGGATTCCAGAACATTTCTACGAGGTTCTGAATGTTTGCCCTCCGACATGATTCCAGTACACAGTGGCTGGATTTTGAATGTTTGTCCCTCACATATGATTCCAGAACACTGCTACGAGGTTCTGAATGCTTGTCCCTCACAAAAGATTCTAGAACACTGCTGCTGGCTTCTGAGTGTTTGTCCCTCACATAGGATTCCAGAACACTGCTCCTGGGTTCTGACTGATTGGTCCTCACATAGGATTCCAGAACACTGCAGCAGGGTTCTGAGTGTTTGTCGCTCACATAGAGTTCCAGAACACTGCTACGAAGTTCTGAAAGTTTGTCACTCACATAGGATAACAGAACACTGCTGATGGGTTCTCAGTGTTTGTACCTCACTTAGGATTCCAGAACACTGCTGCTGGCTTCTGAGTGTTTGTCTCTCACTTAGGATTCCAGAACACTGCTACGAGGGTCTGAATGTTTATCCCTCACTAAGAGCTCCAGAACACTGCTGTTGGGTTCTGAGTGTTTTTCCTTCATATTGGATTCCAGGACAATGCTACGAAGGTCGGAATGTTTTTCCCTCACTTAGGATTCCAGAAAAGTGTTACGAGGGTGTGAATGTTTTTCCCTCCCATGGATTCCAGAACACTGCTGCTGGGTTCTGATTGTTTGTCCCTCATATAGGATTCCACAACACTGCTACGTGGGTCTAAATGTTTTTCCATCACATAGGTTTCCAGAACTCTATTATGAGGGTCTGAATGATTTTCCTTCACAAAGAATTGTAGAACACTGCTACTGGGTTTTGTTTGTTTGGCCCTCACAAAGGATTCCAGAGCACTGCTGCACATTTCTTAGTGTTTGCCCCTCAGATAGGATTCCAGAACACTTCTACGAGGTTCTGAATGTTTGCCTTCAGATAGGATTCCCGTACACAGTGGCTGGATTCTGACTGTTTCTCCCTCACTTAGGATTCCAGAACACTGCTACGAGGTTCTGAATGTTTGTACTTCAAAAAGGATTTTAGAAAACTGCTGCTGGGTTCTATTTGTCCCTCACAAAGGATACTAGAACACTGCTGCTGGCTTCGGAGTGTTTGTCCCTCACATAGGATTCCAGAACACTTATAAGAGGTTTTGAATGTTTATCCCTCACAAAGGATTATAGAACACTGCTGCTGGGTTCTGAGTGTTTGTCCCTCACATAGAATTCCAGAACACTGCTACGAAGCTCTGAAAGATTGTCACTCACATAGGATTCCAGAACTCTTCTGCTGTGTTCTGAGACTTTGTCCCTCAGATAGGATTCCAGAACACTGCTACTAGAGTCTGAATATTTTGCCCTGAGGAAGGATTGCAGAGCACTGCTACTGGGTTGTGTTTCTTTGTCCCTTACAAGGGATTCCAGAGCACTGCTGGAAATTTCATAGTCTTTGTCCCTCTCATAGGATTCCAAACACTTCTGCGAGGTTCTGAATCCTCGCCCTCATATAGGATTCCGGTACACAGTGGTTGGCATCTGAGTGTTTGTCCCTCACATAGGATTCCAGATCCCTGCTACGAGGTTCTGAATGTTTGTCCCTCACAAAGGATTCTTGAACACTGCTGCTGGTTTCTTAATGTTTCTCCCTCACAATGGATTCTAGAACACTGCTGCTTGGTTGTGAGTGTTTCTCCCACACATAGTATTCCAGAACACTGCTGCTGTGTTTTGAGTGTTTGTCCCTCACTTAGGATTAAACAACACTGCTGCTGGGTTCTGAGTGTTTGCCCCTCACATAGAATTCCAGAGCACTGCTACGAATTTCTGAAAGTTTATCACTTACATGGAATTCCAGAACACTGCAGCTGGGTTCTGAGTGTTTGTTCCTCACATAGGATTCCAGAACACTGCTGCTGGGTTCTCAGTGTTTGTCTCTCACATAGGATTCCAGAACCCTGCTATGAGTTTCTGCATGTTTGTCCCTCACATAAGATTCCAGAACACAGCTGCTGGGTTCTGACTGTTTGTCCCTCACATAGGATTCCAGAACACTGCTACGAGGGTCTGAATGTTTATCTTTCACCAAAGGGTTCCAGAACACTGCTAATGTGTTCTGAGCGTTTGTACCTCATATTGGATTCCAGAACAATGCTTCAAGGGTCTGAATATTTTACCCTCACTTAGGATTCCAGAACTCTCTTACAGGGTAGTGAATGTTTTTCCCTCCCAAAGGTTTCCATAACACTGCTACTGGCTTCTGAGTGTTTGTCCCTCATATAGGACTCCAGAACACTGCTACGAGGGTCTGAATGTTTTTCCCTCACAAAGGATTGTAGAACACTGCTACTGGGTTCTGTTTGTTTGTCCCTCACAAAGGATTCCAGAGCACTGCTGCACATTTCTTAGTGTTTGTCCCTCACATAGGATTCCAGAACACTTCTACGAGGTTCTGAATGTTTGCCCTCAGATGGGATTCCAGTACACAGTGGCTGGATTCTGAGTGTTTCTCCCTCACCTAGGATTCCAGAACACTATTGTTGGGTTCTGAGAGTTTCTCCCTCACATAGGTTTCCAGAGCAGTGCTGATGGTTTCTGAGTGTTTCTCTCTCAGAGAGGATTCCAGAAAACTGCTATGAGTGTCTGAATGTTTGTCCATCACGAAGGAATCCAGAACACTGCTGCTGGGATCAGAGTGTTTGTACCTCACTTAGGATTCCAGAAAACTGCTTTGAGGTTCTGAATGTTTGTCCCTCACAAAGGATTCTAGAACACTGCTGCTGGATTCTGATTGTTTGTCACTAACATGGGATTCCAGAACACTGCTGCTGTGTTCTGAGTGTTTCCTCCTCACTTGGGATTCCAGAACACTGCTGCTGGGTTCTGAGTGTTTTTCCCTCACGTACTATTCCAGAACACTGCTACGAGTTTCTGAATGTTTGTCCTTCAGAAAAAATTCCAAAACACAGTGGCTGGGTTCTGAGTGTTTGTCCCTCACGTAGGATTCCAGAAACATGCTGCTGGGTTCTCTTTGATTGATCCTCATATAATACTCTAGAACACTGCTGCTGGGTTCTGAGTGTTTGTTCCCCACATAGGATACCAGAACCCTGCTACAACAGTCTGAGTGTTTGCCCAACACAAAGGATTCCAGAACACTGCTGCTGGGTACTGAGTGTTTGCCCTCACATAGAATATCAGAGCACTGCTACGAAGTTCTGAATGTTTCTTACTCACATAGGATTCCATACCACTGCTGCTGGGTTCTGAGTGTTTGTCCCACACATAGGATTCCAGAACACTGCTACGAGGGTCTGAAAGTTTTTCCCTCACATAGGATTGCAGAACACTGCTACCAGGGTCTGAATGTTTTTCCTCACATAGGATTCCAGAACACTGCAATGACAGTCTGAAAGTTTTTCCCTCACAGTTATTCCAGAGCACTGCTGCTGGTTTCCTAGTGTTTGTCCCTCACATAGGATTCCAGAACACTTCTACGAGTGTCTGAATGTTTGTACTCAGATACGATTCCAGTACACAGTGGCTGGGTTCCGAGGAGTTGTCCCTCGGAAAGGTTCCAGAACACTGCTGCTGGGTTCTGAGCCTTTTTCCCTCACATGGGATTCCAGAATACAGATGCTGGCTTCTGAGTGTTTGTCCCTCATATTGGATTGCAGAAAAATGCTGCGCGGTTCTGAATGTTTTTCCCTCATATAGGATTCCAGAACCCTGCTACCAGTGTCTGAATGTTTTTCCTCACATAGGATTCCAGAACACTGCTATGAGGGTCTGAATGTTTGTCCCTCACAAGGGATTCTAGAACACTGCTATTGGGTTCTGAGTGTTTGTTACTCACATAGGATTCCAGAACACTGCTGCTGGGTTCTGAGAGTTTGTCCCTCACATGGGATTCCAGAACACTTCTGCTGGGTTCTGAGTCTTTGTCATTCCCATAGGATTCCAGAACACTGCTGCTGGGTTCTGAGTCTTTCTCACTCGTATAGGATTCCAGAACACTGCTGCTGGGTTTTGAGTGGTTGTCCCTCACATACGATTCCAGAACACTGCTACGAGTTTCTGAATATTTGCCCCTCACGAAGGATTCTAGAACACTTCTGCTGGGTTCTGAGTGTTTGTCCCACCCATAGGATTCCAGAACACAGCTGCTGGGATCTGAAAGTTTGTCACTCACATGGGATTCCGAACACCGCTCTTGGGTTCTCAGTGTTTGTCCCTCACATAGGATTCCAGAACACTGCTGCTGAGTTCTCAGTGTTTGTCGCTCACATAGGATTACAGAACACTGCTACGAGGGTCTGAATGTTTGTCCATCACAAAGGATTCCAGAACATTGCTGCTGGGTACTGAGTGTTTGTCCCTCACATAGGATTCCTGAACACTGCTTCGAGGGTCTCAATGTTTGTCCCTCAAAATGATTCTAGAGCACTGTTACTGACTTCTGAGTGTTTGTCACTCACATAGGATTCTAGAAAACTGCTGCTGAGTTCTGAGTGTTTGTCCATCACATGGGATTCCAGAACACTGCTGCTGGGGTTCTGAGTGTTTGTCACTCACATAGGATTCCAGAACACTGCTGCTGGGTTCTGAGTGTTTTTCCCTCACTTAACATTCCTGAACACTGCTGCTGGGTTCTGAATGTTTGTCCCTCACTTACAATTCCGGAACACTGCTACGAGGGTCTGAATGTTTATCCCTCACAAACGTTTCCAGAACACTGCTACTGGGTTCTGAGTGTTTGTCCCTCATATTGGATTCCAGAACAATGCTACGAGGTTCTCAAAGATTTTCCCTCACGTAGGATTCCAGAACACCAGTACTAGAGTGTGAATGTTTTTCCCTCCCAAAGGATTCCAGAACACTGCTGATGGGTTCTGAGTGTTTGTCGCTCATATGGGATTCCAGAACACTGCTACGAGGGGCTGAATGTTTTTCCCTAAAAAGGATTGCAGAACACTGCTACAGGGCTCTGTTTGTTTGTCCCTCACAAAGGATTCCAGAGTACGGATGCAGATTTCTTAGCGTTTGTCCCTCACATATGATTCCAGAACACTTCTACGAAGTTCTGAATGTTTGTCCCTCAGATGGGATTCTAGTACACAGTGGCTGGTTTCTCAGAGATTGTCCCTCACATAGGATTGCAGAACAACGCTGCTCGGTTCTGAGTGTTTGTCCCTAACATTGAATTCCAGAACACTTCTGCGAAGTTTGAAAGTTTCTCGCTCACATGGGATTCCAGAACACTGCTGCCAGGTTCTGAGTGATTGTCCCTCAGATAGGATTCCGGAACACTGCTGCAGGTATCAGAGTGTTTTTCCCTCACATAGGATTCCAGATCACTGCTTTCAGTTTCCGAATGCTTGTCCTGCACAAAGGTTTCTAGAATACTGCTGCTGGTTTCTGAGTGTTTCTCACTCACATAGGATTCCAGAACACTGCTGCTTGGTTCTGAGTGTTTGTCCCTCACATGGGATTCCAGAACACTGATACGAGAGTCTGAATACTTTTCCCTCACAAAGGATCACAGAATACTGCTAGGAGGTTCTGAATGCTTTTACCTCACAAAGGATTCCAGAGCACTGCTGCTGGCTTCTTAGAGTTTGTCCCTCTCATAGAAATCGAGAACATTTCTACGAGGGTCTGAATGTTTGTCTCTCAGATAAGATTCCAGTACACAGTGGCTCGGATCTGAGTGTTTCTCCCTCACATTGGATTCAAGAACACTGCTGCTGTGTTCTGAATTTTTGTCCCTCACATAGGATTCCAGAACACTGCTGCTGGGTTCTGCTTCTTTGTCCCACACAAAGGTTTCCAGAGCAACGCTGCTGGTTTCTGAGGGTTTGTCCCTCACATAGGATTGCGGAACACTTCCACGAGTGTTTGAATATTTGTCCCTCAGATAGGATTTCATAACACAGTGGCTGGATTCTAAGTGTTTTTCCCTCACAAAGGATTCCAGGACACTGCTGCTGGGTTCTGAGTGTTTGTCCCTCACAAGGGATTCCAGAACACTTCTACGATTGTCTGAATGTTTTTCCCTCAGTTAGGATTCCAGAACACAGTGGCTGGGTTCTGAGTGTTTTTCCCTCACATAGGATTCCGGAACTCTGCTGCTGTGTTCTGAGGGTTTGACCCTCACGTAGGATTCCAGAACTCTGCTGCTGGGTCTGAGGGTTTGTCCCTCATATAGGATTCCAGAAGATTGCTGCTGGATTATGAGTGCTTGTTACTTACATAGGATTCGAAAACACTGCTGCTGGGTTCTGTATGTTTGTCCCTCACAAAGGATTCCTGAGCACTGCTGCTGGCTTTTGATTGTTTGTCCCACACATAGGATTCCAGAACACTTCTACGAGTGTCTGAATATTTTTCCCTCATATAGGATTCCAGAACACAGTGGGTGGGTACTGTTTGTCCCTGAGAAAGGATTCTATCACACTACTGCTGGGTTCTGAGTGTTTGTCCCTCACATAGGATTCCGGAACTCTCCTGCTGGGTTCTGAGTGTTTGTCACTCACATAGGATTCCAGAACACTGCTCCTGTGTTCTGAGAGTTTGTCTCTCACATAGGATTCCAGAACACTGATGCTGGGTGTGACGGTTTGTCCCTCACGTAGGATTTCAGAACACTGCTGTTGGGTTATGAGTGTTTGTCACTCACATAGGATTCCAAAACACTGCTGCTGGGTTCTGTGTGTTTGTCCCTCACGAAGGATTCCTGAGCACTGCTGCTGCTTTTTGAGTGTTTGTCCCTCACATAGGATTCCAGAACATTTCTATGAGTGCCTGAATGTTTGTCCCTCGGAAAGGATTCCAGAGCACAGTGGCTGTGTTCTGAGTATTTGTCCCCCACATATGATTCCAGAATTCTGCTAGGAATATCTGAAGGTTTGTCGCTGACATAGGATTTCAAAACACTGCTGCTGGGTTATGAAGGTTTGTCACTCACATAGGATTCCAGAAAACTACTACGAGTTTCTGAATGTTTGTCCATCACAAGGATTCCAGAAAACTGTTGCTGGGATCTGAGTGTTTGTGCTTCACATAGAATTCCAGATCCGTGCTTCGAGGTTCTGAGTATTTCTCCCTCACAGTGGATTCTATAACACTACTGCTTATTTCGGAGGGTTGGTCACTCACATAGGATGCCAGAATACTGCTGCTGGGTTCTGAGTGTTTGTCCCTTACATGGGATTCCAGAACACTGCTGCTGGGTTCAGAGTGATTGTCCCTCACATACGATTCCAGAACACTGCTAAGAGGTTCTGAATGTTTGTCCTTCACAAAGTATTCAAGAACACTGCTGCTGGCTTCTGAGTGTTTGTCCCTCACGTGGATTTCCAGAACACTGCTGCTGGGTTCTGAATGTTTGTCCCTCTCATAGGATTCCAGAACACTGCTGCTGGGTTCTGAGTGTTTGTCCCTCAGATGGGATTCCAGAACACTTCTACAAAGTTCTAAAACTTTGTCGATCACACAGGATTCCAAAACACTGCTGCTGGGTTCTGAGGGTTTGTCCCTCACATAGGATTCCAGAACACTGGTACGAGGGTCTGAATGTTTGCCCATCACGAAGGATACCAGAACACTGCCGCTGGGTTCTGAGTGTTTGTCCCTCTCGAAGGATTCCAGAGCACTGCTGCTGGTTTCTGAGTGTTTGTCCCTAACATAGGATTCCAGAACACTTCTACAAGTGTCTGAATGTTTGTCCCTCAGATAGGATTCCAGAACACAGTGGCTGGGTTGTGAGTGTTTGTCCCTCACATAGGATTCCAGTACACTACTCCTGGGTTCAGAGTGTTTGTCCCTCACATACGATTCCATAACACGGCAACGAGGTTCTGAATGTTTTTCCATCACCAAGGATTCCAGAAACCTTCTCCTGTGTTCTCAGTGTTTGTCCCTCACCTAGGATTCCAGAACACTGCTGCTGGGATCTGAGTGTTTGTCCTACACATAGGATTTCAGAAGAATGCCTCAACGGATTGAATGTTTGTCCCTCACAAAGGATTGTAGAACACTGCTCCTGGGTTCTGAGTGTTTGTCACTCACATAGGATTCCAGAACACGGCTGCTGCGATCTGACTGTTTGTCCCTCACATACGGTTCCAGAACACTTCTTCGAGTTTCTGAAGGTTTGTCCCTCACAAAGGATTCTGGAACACTGCTGTTGGGTTCTGAATCTTTGTCACTCACATAGGATTCCAGAACACTGCTACGAAGTTCTGAATGTTTGTCCTTCACAAAGGATTCTTGAACATTGCTGCGGGGTAGTGAGTGTTTGTCTCTCATGAAAGATTCTAGAACACTTCTGCAGGGTTCTTTGTGTTTGTCCCTCACATAGGATTCCACAACGCTGCTGCTGGGTTCCGAGTGTTTGTCCTTCACACAGGATTCCAGAGCACAGCTCCAAGGGTCTGAATGTTTGTCCCTCACTTAGCATTCCAGAACACTGCTGCTGGTTTGTGAGTGTTTGTCCCTCACATAGGATTCCAGAACACTTCTGCTGGGTTGTGAGTTTCTGTCCCTCATATAGTACATCAGAACACTGCTGCTGTGTTTTGTGTGTTTGTCCCTCACATATCATTCCAGAACACTGCTGCTGGGTTCTTAGTGTTAGCCCCTAATGTACGATTCCAGAACACTGCTGCTTGATTCTGAGGGTTTGTTCCTCACATAGAATTCCAGAACACTGCTTCAGAGTTCTGAGGATTTGTACCTCACATAATATTCCAGAACACTGATACGAGGGTCAGAATGTTTGTCCCTTACAGAGCATTCCAGAACAGTGTTATGAGGGTCTGAATGATTGTCCCTTACATAGGATTCCAGAACACTGCTGCAGGGTTCTGAGTGTTTGTCCCTCACATAGGATTCCAAAAGAATGCTCTCAGTGTCTAACTGTTTGTCCCTCACAAAGGATTCCAGAACACTGCAGCTGGCTTCTGAGGGTTTGTCCCTCACATAAAATTCCCGAGCACTGCTGCTGGTCACTGAGTGTTTGTCCCTCACATAGGACTACAGAACACTGCTTCTGTTTTCTGAGTGTTTGTTCCTCAAAGAGGATTTCAGAACACTGCTACGAGGGTCTGAATCTTTCTTCCTCACATAGCATTACAGAACAGTGCTATGAGTGCCTGAATGTTTGTCCCTCACAAAGGATTTTAGAACACTGTTGCTGGGTTCTGAGGGTTTTTCCCTCCCATAGAATTCCAGAACACTGCTGCTGGGTTATAGGTATTTGTCCCCGACATAGAATTCCAGAACACTGCTGCTGGGTTCTGATTGTTTGTCCCTCACATAGGATTCCAGAACACTTCTGCTGGGTTGTGAGTGTTTGTCACTCACATAGGATTCCAGAACACTTCTGCTGGGTTCTGTGTGTTTGTCCATCATGTAGGATATAAGAACACTGCTGCTGGGTATTTAGTGTTTGTCCCTCACATAGGATTCCAGAACACTGCTGCAGGTTTCTGAGTGGGTTCTGAGTGTTCGTCCCTCACATAGGATTCCAGAACACTGCTGCTAGATTCCTAGGGTTTGTCCCTCACGTAGAATTCCAGAACTTTGCTGCTGGTTCTGAGGGTTTGTATCTCACAGGATTCCAGAACACTGCTACGAGCGTCTGAAAGTTTGTCCCTCACGTAGCATTCCAGAACAGTGCTATGAGGGTCTCAATGCTTTTCCCTCATATAGGATTCTGGAACACTGCTGCAGGGTTCTCAGAGTTTGTCCCTCACAGGATTCCAGAACAATGCTCCAAGGGTATGAATGTTTGTCCTTCACAAAGGATTCCAGAACACTGCTGCTGGGTTCTGAGTGTTTGTCCCTCACTTAGGGTTCCAGAACACTACAGCTGGGTTCTTAATGTGTGTCCCTCACTTAGGGTTCCAGAACACTACAGCTGGGTTCTGAGAGTTTGTCTCTCACCTAGGATTCCAGAACACTGCTGAGATTGTCTGAATGTTAGTCCCTCACAAACGATTCCAGAACACTGCTGCTGGGTTCAGAGTGTTTGTCCCTCACATAGGATTCCAGAATACTGCTACTGTTTTCTGATTGTTAGTCCTTCACATAGGATTCCACAACACTGCTACGAGGGTCTGAATGTTTGTCCCTCACATAGGATTCCAGAACACTGCTGCTGGTTTCTGAGTGATTGTCCCTCACATAAGATTCCAGAACACTGCTGTTTGGCTCTGGGGGTTTGTCCCTCACATAGGATTCCCTAACACTGCTGCTAGGTTCTGAGTGTTTTTCCTTCACATATAATTCCAGAACACTGCTGCTGGGTTCAGAGGGTTTGACCCTCACATAGGATTCCAGAATATTGCTAGGAGGGTCTGAATGTTTGTCCCTCACAAAGGTTTCCAGAACACTGCTGCTGGGTTCTGAGTGTTTGTCCCTCACATAGGATTCCAGAAATCTGCTACAAGGGATAAAAGCTTGTCTCTCACAAAGGATTGCAGAACACTGCTGCTGGGTTCTGAAGGTTTGTCCCTCAAATAGGATTCCAGAACACTGCTGCTGGGTTCTGAGTGTGTTTCCCTCACATTGGATTGCTAAACCCTGCTGCTGGGTTCTGAGTGGTTGTTCCTCACATAGGATTCCAGAAAACTGCTGCTGGGTTCTGAGGGATTGTCCCTCACATAGTGTTGCAGAATACTGTGGGGACCGTCCCCTCCCTCAGCAGCTGCCACCGCAGCTCTGGAAGCCAAGAGCACGACGTAAAAGCCGCCGCCAGATGGAGCCCGATAACGGTCGCGAACGTCAGCAAGACAGAGCCGGATGGGAGGGTAGCCCGTGGATGGCAAAAGCGAAACCATGAGTTGAGAAGCTCTTCCCGAGGCTGAAAACGCGGACCTTCTCCCCCAACCCTACAGAAACGTCCGCAAGACGTGTCTCTGCATTGACCGCGACAGAGTCAGAAGACAACCCACGGCATCTGGGTGTTTGGAGATGCATCTCGGAGGGAGGGAGGGAGAAAGAACAAACCAAGTACTCGGTCGCAGGTCGCTGCGGACACAGAGAGAGGCAGAATGCATATGCTCTTCCAGAATAAACACAGAGACAGACAGAGGAAGAGAAATAGGGAGGGAGGGAGAGAGGGAGGGAGGGAATGGAGAAAAGAAACAGATGGTGAAAGGTAAGGAGGGAGGGAAGGGAGCAGGGAGCAGGGAGGGAGGGAGGAAGAAAATGGAGAAAAGAGAGATAATTTTAAAAAGGTAGATACAGAAAGAAAACTTTTTAAACATTCAATTTTTAAAGGACAGATGGAAAGGAAAGAAACATGAAAAAGAGAGAAAGAATGAGGAAAGAAATGAAGGAAAGAAGGGAAAAAGGAACAGGAAAGAAAAAAGAAGGAAAGACAGGGAATGAAAGAGAAATAAACTATGAAAGAAAAAAGAACAGAAAGAGAGAAAGAAGGAAAGGAAGGGAGGACGAAAAACGTAAAGAAGGAGAGGAAGGAAGAAAGGAAGAAAGAAAAACAAAGGAGAGAAAGAAATAAAACAGAGATAAAGAAATATACTTATTTATTCATAAATATAGGTACAACACTTTTTATATATAAACATAAATGTATTTATCTACAATCATTTATTTATATAGCAATGTACATTTATTTATATATAATAAATATCTATGTTATATAGAAATATATTTCTCTATAACAGATGCATATTTATTATATATAAGTATATTTCTATATAATAAATATGTATTTATTATATACAAATATATTTATGTGTATGTAAATACAAACATTTTTATTTATATATAACTATAAAAATATTTATATTTATAAATAAAAGTAAATACATAGAAATGAAACAAATAAAAAATACAATAAACTCAGTAACTAGGCTGGGTGCGGTGGCTCACGCCTGTCATCCCAGCACTTTGAGAGGCCGAGGTGGGCCCATCACTTGAGGTTGGGAGTTGGAGACCAGCCTGGCCAACATGGTGAAATCCCGTCTCTACTAAAAATACAAAAATCAGCCAGGCGTAGGGGTACATCCCCGTAATCCCAGCTACTCAGGAGGCTGAGGCAGGAGAATCGCTTGAACCTGGGAGGTGGTAGGTGCAGTGAGCCAAGATCGCACCATTGCACTCCAGCCTGGGAAACAAGAGTGAAGCTCTGTCTCAAGAAGACGAAAGAGAGAGAGAAGAAAGAAAGAAAGAAAGAAAGAAAGAAAGAAAGAAAGAAAGAAAGAAAGAAAGAAAGAAAGAAAGAAAGAAAGAAAGAAAGAAAGAAAGAAAGAAAGAAAGAAGAAAGAAAGAAGAAAAGAAAGAAAGAAAGACAGACAGAAAGAAAGGAAAGAAAGAAAGAAAGAAAAAGAAAGAAAAAGAAAGAAAGAAAGAAAGAAAGAAAGAAAGAAAGAAAGAAAAGGCAAGGCAAGGCAAATCCACCTGCTTTCACTACATCTGCAGAGAATCAGGAAAGTCCCCACCAACAACAATGCCTAAAGTGGAGCTGCCATCTGTAAAACCCGAGCAGAAGAGTCCACGCGGGTTAAAGACAAGAAGAAAGACAAGGAAACAACTGACCAAAGAGAAGAACAATCTGTCCCAGCCAAGGTCTGTCTCCTGAGGTTGTTTGGGCAACCAGGGAATTGGACGGAGGGACGGCAGGCCTCCGAGACTCCGTCTCAAAAAATAAATCATGATAATAAAATAAAATTAAGTTAAAAAAAGAAATTACGCATAATTCCTAAAGTGTTTGATGCCTCAAAAGGTGAGAGTCATGTGTGTATGTCACGGTGGGGTTGTTTTCTTTTTTCCCGGAAACTCACTTTTTAATTATTTTGTTTCATTTCATATTTACTTTCATTTTTTTTGAGATGGAGTCTTGCTCTGTCGCCCAGGCTGGGGTGCAGTGGTGCGATCTCCGCTCACTGCAACCACCGCCTCCCAGGTTCAAGCGATTCTCCTGCCTCAGCTCGGCCTCCCGTGTAGCTGGGATTACAGATGTACAGCACCGCGCCCAGCTAATTTTCTGTATTTTGAGGAGAGACGGGATTTCACCATACTGGCCCTGCTGGTCTGACCGCCTCGTGATCCACCAGCCTTGGCCTCCTAAAGTGCTGGGATGACAGGCTTGAGCCACCGCGCAGGGCCTATTTATTTTTATTTTATTTTATTTTTATTTATGTATTTATGCATTTATTTATTTAATTTTTTTGAGACGGAGTTTTGCTCTTGTTGCTCAGACTGGAGTGCGATGGCACGATCTCAGCTCACGGCAACCTCCATCTCCCAGGTTCAAGCAATTCTCCTGCCTCAGCCTTCCCAGCAACTGGGATTATAGGCATGTGCCACCACGCCCGGCTAATTTTGTGTTTTCAATTGAGATGGGATTTCTCCACGTTTGTCAGGCTTGTCTCCAACTCCCGACTTCAGGTGATGCGCCCACCTCGGCCTCCCAAAGTAATGGGATGACAGGCATGAGCCACCGCGCCCGGCCTATTGTATTGTATTAACTTATTTTATTTATGTATTTACTTTTATGTTATTTTATTTATTTATTTGTTTGTTTTTGCCTGATCAAAGGTCAATCAGACCCAGTCGTCAAAGTGGTGATTTCCTAGGCAACAAGGGAGGGAGGAACTTGGAGGTGGGGGGCGGGGGCGTTGGAGAAGACACAGTTGCCCCAGGATGTGCGCAGGCGGCCTGGCGCTTCCTTCCTCTGTGAGACCTCCGTTTTCAGAGTAACTGCGGCCGCTAGGTGAGGCCCGATGTCAGCCAATAAGAGCGTCAGCCCAGAATGAATTGGGATCCCCTGGGTGGGGGGAAGGATGGAGGCCCCCACATCACAGTGTGTCACCGCGCCTTCCCAGGCGATCCCCACAACTAATCGACCAGGGCCCCTGGGGGGGCACAGCCTAAGTTCCCACCCATCCACCCATTGGATCATCTGGAACTTCCGTCCAGAGAGCAGAGACCGACTGGGAATTCTCTCAGTCAAGGTCCAAACGGAAAAGAATCACTGGCACAGACACCAGGACTAAGGCAATTTCTAAAAGACTGGTTTCTGTGTTTTGGGTGAATCCATGTATTTCTGTATCACAAAATGACTTATTTTAAACGTTACAATTTTTCTCCTCCTTACGTGTACGTTCCTGTGATAGACAGACCAGGGGACTTCTCAGCTCAGAGTCCATGAGGTCAGAATCTGACGTCCTAAATTTCTATTTAGAATGAATTTCAACACGCCGGCCAAACTCTCTGCCGTGAAACTGTTGGGAAGACAAGGGGTGGGGGAAGGGGGGAAGCCGGGTGCGGTAGGCTCACGCCTGTCATCCCCGCACTTTTGGGAGGCCAAGGGCAGGTGGATCCCTCGATCCAAGCCTTGGCAACGTGGTGAAACCTCGTCTCAAAAAAAATACAAAAAATAACTGGTTTCATAACCTGGATTCAAAGTTAATAAATAGATAAATAGGCCGGGGGCGGTGGCTCACTCCTGTCATCCCAGCACTTTGGGAGGCCGAGGCGGATGGATTGCGGGGTCAGGAGATTGAGACCATCCTGGCTACTGCAGTGAAACCCCGTCTCTACTCAAAATACAAAAAGTTAGCCAGGCGAGGTGGCAGGCGCCTGTAGTCCCAGCTACTTGGGAGGCTGAGGCAGGAGAATGGCGTGAACCTGGGAGGCAGAGCTTGCAGTGACCTGAGATCACGCCGCTGCACTCCAGCCTGGGCAACAGAGCGAGAGTCTGTCTCGAAAATAAATAAATAAATAAATAAATAAATAAATAAATAAATAATACTAAATAAATAAATAGATTAAAATTGAAAACAAACAAAAAAAAAAATGTAGCCGGCCGGGTGCGATGGCTCACGCCTGTCATCCCAGCACTTTGGGAGGCCGAGGCGGGCAGATCAACTGGGGTCGCCAGTTCGAGACCAGCCTGACCCACATGGAGAAATGCCGTCTCTACTAACAATACAAAATCAGCCGGGTGTGGTGGCCCATGCCTGTAATCCCAGCTACTCAGGAGGCTGAGGCTGGAGAATCGCTTGAACACGGGAGGTGGAGGTTGCGGTGAGCCGAGATGGTACCATTGCACTCCAGCGTGGACACCAAGAGTGAAACTTCATCCCCCACAACCAAAAAAAAAATTAAGTGCTCTATTCTGTTATTTTTGCTTCCTACCCTGAGAAGAACATAATACAGCTGTTGTCTGTCTGCCTGCCTGCCTGCCTGCCTGTCTGCCTGCCTGCGACAGGGCCTCACTCTGCCTTTCACCCAGACTGGAGTGCAGTGACACCATTATGGCTCACTCACTGCAGCTTCAACCTTCCCAGGGTTAGGCGATTCCCCAAGGGATCCTATGGCCTCGGCCTCCCAAAGTGCTGGGGTTACAGGTGTGAGCCACCAGCACCTGGCCTGAGTTAACACATCTGGTCTCACTACGTTTTCCTATTCTCCTTGGTTGTGGAGCTGTCACTAGTCAAGACTCGTGAATTTCTTCAAGGTAGTGCATTTCGGGGAGATGCCATAGTGGGGCTCAATACCTGAGGTGTTGCACTTGTTTGTGGACCAGAACTTTGTGTTTTTGCAGGAATTGGAGTTACCTCTGGGCTATTACCCCTCTGAGATCAGACAGACTGTGTTCCACTTTGGCCGATTCTGGCAACAGACTTTTTTGAAGGGGCTCCAGTGGATGGCACGTCAATTACAGAAAGTGTCTAATACTAGTGTAGTTTTGTAAATAGGATCCATCTCCAGGACTTGGGGTTTCTAATGGCAAAATCCCAACACTTGGGGTTAGTGGACTAACAGCTGCTGGTCCTCCTAATAAACTTCGACCAGTTTTTGGTTTATTTTGAACCTGTTTAGATAATATGGAAGTCCCTGTTCCCAGTGGGACAGTATCAGGTGAAATCACAGCTGAATCAATAGAAGACACAAGGGAATCTCTATTCAAGGAGTACTTTGAATTGGAAGATTATAAATTCAATCTGTTTAATTCGATTGTGTCCTGGGGTGTTTCTGTAAGAACCGTCTCAGGCTGTCTGTGACATAAACTATCATGAGGTACTTGTGTGGTGCAACAGTTGGGCAGACAGTTGCTAAAGTTCTGTAAATATATGAATTTAAATGTTTGGTCAGGATCTGGCTTTTCACCTATTTCACATAATGATTCAAAGGGATACCAGAGGAAAGGCTTTAAACTAAGGCTCTTTTGGTCACATTCTGATCCTTTGGCAAGCTGATCTGTCTTGCAATATGCACATCCCAACAATGAAAGAGTACAGCAAGCTGATTCACCAAACTCAGTAACAATATCATCATGGTTTTTCTGCTTATTAAACACTCCACCCGATAAGATTTGTTCCCCTTCTGCAAGCTTGCTGAGATCAACACAACATTTTGCAAGCAGGTATTTGCATTGCGGTGTAGTACAACTGTGTCCTTTCAAGAGTCTATATGCTTTATAGGCCTTTCCTGAGCGGTAAGAACAGGTCGCCAGTAAAACTAGGCTTCTTCTGAGTGTACTTCTGCATAAAGGCGTTCTGTGAGGAAAACCGCATCTCGGTAAGCATAGTGGTTTAGTGCTTGCCATATAGCAGCCTGGATGGGTTCCTGCAGCACCGTCTTCCTCGAGGCTCAGGCCCACTTTCTGCAGTGCCTCAGGCACTCCCCCCACCAACCACCCCGTAGCGGCTCCCGACCGGCTCATTTAAAGTCACCAGCGACCGTTACCTGGGGATGGGGAAGGCCGAGCCAGAATGACTTCTTTATCCTGCCGACTCTGGAAAACCTGGCCCCTTGTGATCCATTGCAAACCTAGAGTCACCTCGTGTTTGGAACACGGATCCGCTCCCAAGCTCAGTGGGGGGATGTGAGAGATGTGGCATGTAGGACGAAGGACTCTCTTCCTTCTGATTTGGTCTGCACAGTGGGGCCTAGGGCTGGAGCTCTCTCTGTGCGGACCGCTGACTCCTTCTACCTTGGGTTCCATTGGCCCCATCCTGGAACACGGGCCTTCGCAGATTCTGTCACTTCCTGGACCTTAAGTCGCTGTCAGAAACCCCACTTGTGCTCGGATGCCCCAAATGACTGTGGCTCTCACCTCTCTGGAGACATTGGAAATCTCTCCTCTAGGCGCGGCCACCTAAAACCACAGGAGCTCGGGACACACGTGCTTTCGGGAGAGAATGCTGAGAGTCTCTTGCCGACTCTCTTGAATTCTTCATGGGTGTGTGGTTAAGGCAAATTTATCCCTCAAATGATCAGAAGAACAATGCAAGATAGTTTATATCTGAAAGGAAAAAAATCTTTATATGGTTCTGAAAGCCTAAATCATTAACAACTTAGATAATAATTAGTATAAAAATACACACACGCCCTCTTCCTAGCAGTAAGTACACAGTAACAACAGAATCGAAGCATGTGGCTATGTGCATGTTTATATTTCAAGATGCAGAGTACTCTATTCCTCTTCTGTGCCCTTTCTAGAAAGCACAATTCCTCATAAATCTAAGTGCAGTCATAGGATGGATTAGGGTGACCTGCCATTTGTATGCAACTGATCTCTATTTTGGAAGTAATTAATGTAAAAATATATTTTTAAAAGATAATTTCAAATTTCAGGGCAAACTAGAATGGTTTCACCCCTTTTCTTTGTAACATTTTTTCTAAGGTTGGAAAAGTAAGGTAGGCTTTAGTACGATTTTCAATAATAAGTTTTCAAAGTGAGATGCAAAATGGTGGTGCCAACACATTTCAAGTCTGCTACATTTTGAATACACTTATTGGAGAAAAGACCTTCTCATCATTTTTTTCTTATAGGAAAGGAAATAACATGTACAGGTGACCCTTAAGCAACACGGAGGTTTGGGTGCTAGCCCCCCTGAACAGTAGAAAATCCACTATAACTTTGACTCCCCCAAAACTTAACTACTAATAGCCTACTGTAAGCCTTACAAATAACACAAGCAGTCAATTAACACATATTTAATACGTTATATGTCTTATATACTGTATTCTTAACAAACATGCCAGAGAAAAGAAAAAGAAAACCATAAGGAAAATATATTTACCAGTTATTAAATGGAAGTAGATGATCAAACAGGTCTTCATCCTCATCCTTTTCATGGGCAGGGTGTGGAGAAGGATGTAGAATTGTTGGTTTTGCTAAGTGGACCTGCACAGTTCAAACCCCTGTGGTGCAAAGGCCAACTGTATAGCCATTGGATAGCAATTTATTTTTAGAAATTAACCTCACTAAAATACTCTTAGAGGGATGCCAAGAAAAAAAAGAAAAAGTATTTTTGGTTCATCTATTTCATTATTTCATTTCATTTCCTCATTTCATCATTTCATTTCCTCATTTCATCATTTCATTTCATGTCATTTCATCTTTTCATCATTTCATCATTTCATTTCAACATTTCATCCCATCATTTCATCTAATCATTCCATTTCATTTCATTTTTTCATTTCATTTCACCATTTCATCTCACCATTTCATTTCATTTCATCATTTCACTTCATCTCATCATTTCATCATTTCATCTCATGATTTCATTTCATCTCATTTCATTTCATCTTTCCATCTCGTCATTTCATTTCATCATTTCATTTCATCTTTTCATCCTGTCATTTCATCATTTCATTTCAATTCATCATTTCATTTCATCATTTCATCATTTCACTTCATTTCATCATTTCATCATTTCATCTTTTCATTTCACTTCATTTCACTTCATCATTTCTTTTCATCATTTCACTTCATTTCATCATTTCACTTAATCATTTCATATCATTTCATCATTTCATTTCATCATTTCATCTTTTCATTTCATTTCATCATTTCATTTGACTTCATCATTTCATTTCATCATTTCAAGTCATTTCCTCATTTCATCATTTCATTTCATTTTATCCTTTTGTCATTTCATCTCATAATTTCATCCTTTCATTTCATCATTTCATCTCATCATTTCATTTCATCATTTCATCACTTCCTTTCACCATTTCACTTCATCTCATCATTTCATATCATGATTTCATTTCATCTCATCATTTCATTTCATCTCATCATTTCATTTCATCTTTTCATCTGGTCATTTCATTTAATCATTTCATTTCATTTCATCTTTTCGTCTCATCATTTCATTTCATCATTTCATTTCATCAATTCATCATTTCATCATTTCATTTCATTATTACATCATTTCATCATTTCCCTTCATCATTTCATTTCATCATTTCATATCATTTCTTCATTTCATCATTTCATCTTTTCATTTCGTCATTTCATCATTTCATTTCATCACTTCATTTCATCACTTCACTTCATCATTTCATTTCATTTCACCATTTCATTTCATCATTTCATCATTTCATTTCATCATTTCATCTTTTCATTTCTTCATTTCATCATTTCATCATTACGTTTCCTCATTTCATCATTTCATTTCATTTCATCATTTCATTTCATCATCTCATCATTTCATTTCTTCATTTCATTTCATTTCAGTGATACATGTATTTAAGTGCTAATGTGATGCCCAGGAGACACCCTATTCCCCTTTGTAAAACACCTCCTTCAACAAAAGGCGACCTCTCATGGCTGGCTAAGTCTACAGGGATACCAGCCTCTCTTCAAGCACCCAATTTCATTTAGAACCTCAAACAGCACCTCAGTTTCATAAAAACCTAAAACATAAACACAACACTTGGTTGTAAGTGAGCCAACAGTTTCTTGTCTCTTTCTCTGCTCAAGGCTTAAGGCTGTGTCTCCCCAACCACGTTCAGTGGAAGAAAAGACCCCCTGGATAAATAAGTTTGAGAACTGTTGTTGCAGGAGTTCTCAGAACCTTTAAAACACAAATCCTCATCCGCAGGGATCTTCAGGAGGGAGATGGCTGATGCAGCACAACTTTCTTTCACAGGAGCATCTTGCAGAATACAGTATGAGATACAGAAAGGCGCATTGAGTCTTTTTAATGGCCCCGGCCTTGGTGGAGGTGGGGTAGGAGCTCTCCAGATAGCATCTAATGAGTAGGAACATTCAGGTGGCTTTTTTTTTCTTTATTGGCAAAACTGTGTGTGCACCATGAATGAAGCTGGTCTCCCTTATCCATATCAAAACTAAACCCAAATTAATTGGCTAAATTGGGACTCAACACCTCCAGGAGCCATGCGGAAGAAAGCCCCACCACACTTTAAAGTAGCTTACCTCATCATATTTGAGGAAAGCAAAACGCTTATGACCAGTATGCTGCTAATACAAGTCTATAGATAATGCTGTATGAAAAATTATTTTTCCCAATCATAGGTGGCATAGTCCACAGTTTGCTGGCATAGTCCACATTTTGCATTACACTTTCCCCCCTTTTTTTTTAAATTTTAAACACAGGTATTTTTCTCTTCTTTTTTTAAATTTTAATTTAATTATACAAGACGGAGTCTCAGTATGTTGCCCAGGCTGGTCTTGAACTCCTGAGCTCAAGCGATACATCCGTCTCCGCCTCCCAAAGTGCTGAGATTACAGGCCTGAGACACTGTGTCCAGCCTTAAACGCAAATCTTAATTCATTCTTACAATTATCCTGAGGTTAGAAAAATGGAAGGGGAAGGAAAATGGCAAGCAGGTAGGCTGACTTCTGCTTCATTATTTGGAAGGACAGATTGCTCGGTTAAAACACACTACTGCCCACAAAGGCCAAGACAACAGAAAAATACAGACTTATATAAATAGATTTTATATGTGACAGCAGTTTGAATGGAGACTTTTTCAATGCAAATGACAAACAGCTGTGCTTGGGAATAAACGACAACGAATTTTTTTATCTCAACAGCTGTCCTGAGAGCACGTCTCTACATCTCTACCTGCATTCTGGAATCAGGGAGAAAGCCAAAATGGACAAGACACTAGATCAGCCATGTCCAACCCTTTGACTACAAGGACTTTTCTGCCTATCTGTGGTGGTGGGTATCATGAAAATTATGCACAAACCTATTTTTTTTAAGCTCATCAGCTATCGTTAGCATTAGTGTATTTTATGTGTGGCCCAGGAGCATTCTTCTTCCAATGTGGCCCTGAGAAGCCAAAAGACTGGACACCTGTGCACTAGATCAAAAGGCTACTCCTTCTGGAAGCAATTGTAAAGGATTTCTGACATTATGTTGACAAGAAAACCAATGGATAGTGGGACAGAATGCAAAATCTTCAAGAATTTTTCTTGTTGGTGTTTTTTTTTTTTTTTTTTTTTTGAGTCAAGGTCTTGCTCTGTGGCCCAGGCTGGAGTACACTGGTGAGATCACAGCTCAGTGCAGGCTCAAGTGCTCCTCCCGCCTCAGCCACAGTAGTAGCTGGGACTACAGATACGCACAACCACCCCTGGCTAATATTTTATTTTTTGTAGAGACGGGGTCTCACTATATTGTCCAGGTTGGTCTCAAACTCCTTGACTCAAGGGATCCAGGACAGGATAACAGGTGTGAGCCACCACACCTGGCCATGTGCATGAACCTTTAAGACAAACACAAGGCCCCACAAAAGTTAAGGTTTTCCCACCTGATTTCCAGGGGATCTTTTGGTGCAAGGATGAGAAGCCCTTAAAAGTACACAGACAACTCCAAAGATTCAAAAGAGTTCATTGGGGCTGAGCCAGCCCACTAGGCAGACTGACCTTCAAAAAAGGCCCACCCATGACATACACCAGATGGCTCTCCAGTCCTCAGGGTCCCTAAGGTATACTGGACAGAGCTAGGAAAGCAAACCCATCTGCTTCTTCCTGCAGGAAACCCCTTGAGGTCAAGACCCCACAATCAGACGAGGATGGAGTGGCTCACCCTCAGTCAACAGGCCAGACTCAAGGTGGTATAATGTCTTAACCAAGGGTATGGGACTCCAGGTCTGACTCCCAACTCGGTTCTCCTTTAATAACCACACTTTGTTAATTCTCCTTAACAGAGAATTCCTGACAAGTCAGTTCTCCCTCAGGCCTTCGGTTTCCTCACCTACAAGATGAGAGGGCTGGACCAGATGGAAAATCGGGGGGTAAGGGGATGTCCGCGTGCAGCCCACCCCGCCCACGGGTCCCTGGAGCCTCCATCCCAGTTCCCACCATGCACCCGCCCCACAAATCCTGCCCAAGGTGAGGGTTGGTCCCGGGTCCTCTGGCTGCCGCATCAGCGAGTGCAGGAGGGAGGAGAAGCCTCCAAGGGTGTGACGCGGGCTCAAGGATGCAACTCGGCCAGGAGTGAACTGGGGCCCCGAGGGAGGTGTCCGGTCCACTCCTGGAGCCCAACTCGGGTCCCCGACCCTCTTACCTCCACGGTCGGCATCTCCTGCTGGGTGAGGTCGTTGGACACAGCGCACTTGGTGCGCAGCCCACGCAGGCTGCCAATGGAGATGCGGATGAGCTTCTGGAGCTGCCCGCACTGCTGCAGCGCCTGGCTGGCAGCGGCCCCTGCACCACCCTCCGAGGTCACCGCATCACCCTCGCTGCCGCCCTCCTCCTTCTCTCGCATCGCCGCCAGGCGCAGCGCCGCTCTATGCCAGGGGCGCGGGCGTGTAGGCAAGGAAACCCCTGAGCCGGGAGTGCTGGACCAGGAGCGCCCCTCGGCGCTGCCTGAGCCAGGACGCCGGTAGAGCTGGCAGCCGAGTCTGCCAATCCCGCCCTCAGACCCGCGGCGGCGTGGGAAAAAGCCGCGGTGACGGGGGCAAAAAGCCGCGGCGGCGGGGGCAAAAAACTGCAAAAACCGCGGCGGCGGGGACAAAAAGCCGCAAAAAGCCGCGGCGGCGGCGGGGGCAAGAAGCCGCTGCGGAAAAAACCTGCGGCGGCGGTGACAAAAAGCCTCGGCGGCGGGGGCAAAAAGCCGCAAAAAGCCGTGGCGGCGGGGGCAAAAAGCAACGGAGGCGGGGGCCGAAAGCTGCGGCGGCAGGGGGTTGGGGGCAAAAAGACGCGAAAAGCCTCCGCGGCCGGGGAAAAAGCCGCGGGGGCGGGGGCAGAAAGCAGCGGCAGCGGGGGCAAAAGGCAGCGGAGGCAAAAACCCGCGTTGGCCCGGGGCAAAATAGTGGAAATGTGGTAGAAGGCCAGCACAGCTTGGCATTCCTGGAGTGTGATGTGGAAGGAAAAGTGCAGCGGAAGACAAAAAAAGATGTAAGTAGACTTGACTCAGTGCAGCTAAGAACCCAGATGATATCTTGATGTTATCTATCAGCTAATTTTTTGTATTTTAATAGAAAAGGGGTTTTACCACGTTGGCCAGGATGGTTTCGATCTCCTGACCTCATGATCCACGCACCTCAGCCTCCCAAATTTATAGGATTAGAGGCATGAGCCACAAAGTGCTCGAAAAATCTATTAATTAAAAAATGTTTATGTAGCCGTCTTTAATCTACCATGTCCATTAGCAGATAAATACTATAAGCAAAATAACAACAATGAAATAAACATACACTTACAGTAGATACTCTGATTTATTTAATAAAAATTTGAAAATAGACCAAATTACTCTATGATTAAAAAAAAATCTGTTACTATTGAGGATGAGGGTTAGTGTTTGGAAAGGGACAGGAGAAGTATCACTATTTTTAGTAATGCTCTATTTTCATACATGGTTATAAGCAAATGCATGTGTTTCATTAATCAAGCTATCCATATTTAATCATTGTACTTTTCTGCATGTATGATATATGTCAATAAAATATTTTCAATTATATACAGCAAAATAGACAAAATCACAAGAAGACATACACAAATATTAAACCTAGAGAGAAATTTGAATATAAGTAAGTCTCTGAATGACTGGTAGAACAAACCAAAAAATAATCAGGATGGAGAGGTTTGGAACAGCATGATTAGCAAAATTGACATATCTGTCTTTTAATATAGGCAGAAACATAGTTAGATTAAAAAAAAGGACTTGTCTCAGAGTATGAGTTCTAAAAATAGTGGAATCGAGTTTGAATCTAGCAAGTACATATAAATAAATGTCTTAAAACTCCTCTTATGTTAGCTAATTAAGAAATATTATTGTAATAGATATTAGAAAATATTTTAATAAATTGGATTTCACACGCTAAGGAAATGATCTTACTTGCATTTGATAGTTCAATTACATACATATATACCTATAGATAGTTTAAAATATTTCTAATAACCTTATATACTTTTAAAAAGCTTTGATATCTGTTTGCACTATCTGGTCTATAGAGTACACATAGCAAACATGATTATAGCTCTCCTGCAATAAACTTCAAATGTCTAATTAATACAAAAATCTAGAATGAGAAGAGTTCTTTGCAATTTTTTTTTTTTTTTTTTACCAAATAGAATATAGGAAAGATAGCTGCAAATATATCTGACACACTTATCTGTGAGCATGGTGGTAGCCTTTTTATTTTTTTATTTTTTTTTTTTTTTGAGAGAGGGTCTCACTTTGTCACCCAAGATGGAGTGCAGTCATGTGATCAGAGCTCACTGAAGCCTTCACATACTGTGCTCAAGCGATTCTCCCGATTATAGTTTTGAGGCACCGCCATCAGCCCAGCCTTAAAAAAGGCTGACTAGAGATCTTTATCTATGTATATCTATAGCTATCTATAAAATAAACGTGTTTATTATATAAAATATATATTATTAATATTCTATAAAAAATTTTTTTCAAGGTAGAAATATATAGAGGCTGCATGTAGAGCCTGGGTCATTATGTAGTGAAGCTCAAGGCCTCTAAAGAAATGACCCTTGCCTCTTTTGTCTGGGCTAGAATCCAAGAAGGGAAAGCAGCAGATGCACTGGTTCCCAGGTTCTTGGCATCCCACAGAGAGAAACATGTTTGAGCTGGGGTAACATTAAACACCCTTTTTCTTACTCTCCTGTTTTATGTAGTCAGCAGAGACTAGCTTCATGAGAACAGACTGTGACAGTCAAGGCTGTCTGTTATTTTGTGCAGCATTAATTGAGAAATTCTAGCACCTGAAGACCTCTGGGCCATTTGAGGGTAGGTGCAGGGGAGGAAAGGGAAGTTTGCATCCCTCCTGCTGTGGAGAGAACCCGTGGGAAGCACAGACCTTGTCCTAACTGAAGGCAGACCCCCTTGCTAACCAGCTTCTCATCAGCCAACCCTGGATGAGTTTCCATGTCTATTTACTAAATAATCCTTATTGCTTTTCTTCATATGGGCAAAGTATGGTTTACAGAGAATATTGTTCCTTTGAACACCCATCGTGCGAAGCCCTTCCTGTTGTGGGAAAACAGGCTTCCATATGTGTCTTATTGGGAAACACATAGGCAATTTCTATGTTTTTACTGCATTAATTTCATGGATATGGGAACTGAATAGTGCCCATCAGAGGCTCACTTGATGTTGGAAATTGATCTGAGAGCGCGGAAGGACAGAATTCTTTCTTTGTTCCTGGGCAGCGGTGGTTGAGGGATCATTTTGTGGCAGCTACAGTGGCAATGATGGAGGCAGAATGGAGGGCTCAGTACCAAGACAAGGAGAGACTTGGCCTCACAATGGCAGCATTGCAGGGGTGCGCTCTACAGAGCATTTGCTCACATGGTTTTGGGCATTGTCTCTAACTACATTGCTTCCCCAATAGGTTGACCCATTCTAAATAACTCCTTTTCTCTTTAAAAAAGCAAACTTCATTTGTATGACTTGCAATTGTAAATGACACCAATTGGCCAGTTATCATTCAAATTCTCTGTTACTTAATCCTGCCTTTTCCTAACGTATGCAACTTTCCTCTAAAAAATTGGACACTTTGATGCTTACTCATTGTCTTCACACATTTTAAAATGTTGCTTTATGCCCCCAATCCCTATCTACATTTTCAGTGTTTTGCAAGTGGAGTCCATGTGTTCTTGATTTACATGAAGCTCAAAATAATGGTTATAGTAATAAGTACTTCATAATTAAGCAAAAAGCTCTTATTGAAAAATGACAGAACTATACACAGAGATGACAACATGGATAGATCTTTCCTGGGATCACAAAATTATGGTATGGCAGAACTAGAACGTTGAGTAGAGACTCTGTGTTCCCAATCATTGTTTCTACCACCAGCTTTCTATTTTGATGTTAATAATGTTCTTATGTGGGAAACCCTACATATTTGCCAATGTTTAGTTCATTGACTAAGAAATATAAAGAGCTTCAAGAACACTCTAATCTTTAAAAAATAAAATATCTATAATTGGCCATACGAAAAAATTGGTACTTGACTTATAGTGAGATCGTTTTATTTTGTGCTAGACAAATGAAGTCATAGAACAGAATGTGCTTTAAATATTATGAATAGTGCTTGTGTGTGTGTGTGTGTGTGTGTGTGTGTGTGTGTGTCTATAGATGCATATTAGGCCGCTGAAAAGTTTTATTATTCCTTCCAGGAGAAAGACTGCCAACTTTTGAACCTAATTAGAACAAGTATATTGCTTCTTCATATTTTTTATTAAGGCAAAGAGAGTCTAGTTAAAAATCATTCAACTTATTGTGGAAATGCTATAAATTGCTGTGAAGTGAGTTGCTGGCTATGGCTTGTCAAAGCAAATATATTGTACAAATCTTAGGGGAGAATTAGTGCTTATGCATTCAAATCAAATCATCTTGCAGCACACTGAGAAAAAGGTTAGATTTTCAAAATAATTTCAAAGTCATGAAAAGAGCAAATATGCTCAACAAAGAGCCTAGCAACCCTCAATGACCTATTCCCCTTTTATATAGTTTGGTATCTGAATTAGAATCCCAGAATCTACAAATCCCTGTGGGTGTGGGTGCTGCATTTTTAGGATTTTATAACACTGCCATCACCGAGCTCTCTTTTGATATTCACTTTAAGGAGATAATTTATGGGCAGCCAGAGAGCATAAACCAAAGTAGATATCTATCTAGATAGATAGATACATCTCCATATCATTGACAGGATACCTTCTGGCTGAGTGTGAGTACAACCTATGGGTGTGGTTGGAGAGAACATATGTTCCACCTGAATGGCAGATCAAGATTATTCCTTCTCATCTGCTGCAATGGCTCAATGTGTTAAGGAGAGGAGCGAGACAGCAAGAACTGCTTTCACTCAGTTGTACAGACCAAAAGGAGGAATGTCGCCCAGCCCTCTACAATGACTCAGAACCCAGCTCATGTCTCAACTGCTACCTCTACTACTTAGAAAGAAGTAACTCCGCCCAAGCAGAGTTCTGGACAAATATATTTTTCTTGATCACACACAAATAGATGAAGATGGACTTGGATATTAAGAAAAATAATACTATACAAAATCAAGAGTAGACAGTCGCCCCTAGACTTAAATTAAGAGTGTGTACATTAGATAATTTAATCCAATGTATCAGGTAAAAACTTGAACAAACCTTTTGGCCTCTTCCATAAAATTCAGGGAAGCATGTCCTCCACAAAACAGAATCAAAATATCAATAAAAGACTGGCTTAAGATGAAAGGAAACCTTATAAATGAAAAGAAGCTGGATGAGAGGCACTTAACTGAGAATGAAAAGAAGCTGAGTGGACAAAATAATTATGAGAAGATGAACCTTCAAAACAGAAAGAGGGAAAAAAGCTCATTTGATACTATGGGAACTTAAAAGAGAGTGAACACAAATGTGAAAATTCCAAGAGTACAGAAAAGTAGCATAACTAAATTAAGAGCATGAGAAAATGTATACAATTTTGAGTAATAAGAACGAAATCAAAAGTTAGTATTGTATGTTATATTTTAGTAGAGCAATACTGAAGAAGAATGAAAACAAGAAATAATATTAAATATGAACATATGGAGAACAGAATAATATTTTTAAAATTTTTAGTTTCTAAGTTTATCTGAAATTTTAATTTTGGTTTCTTATGTGATATCAGAGTTATTAGGAAGGTATTAGCTAGTAACACTATTTTCAGTGATATTTTAAGTATTTGTCCTAGAAAAATTTCTATTTTTTAAAAATGTATATTTAAAAATACATTAAATGTGTATATACATCAATCATATGTATTGATTTCTGTTTTTTTTGAATTGCAAATGAAATTTGTATTTTTGTGTTCCTGGAATAAAATAAACTTGAATGGATTAAAATATATTTTTCATACTGTCATTCAATGTATGTGAATACTTTAAGAATATTACATTTATAGTTAACAGCTATTGACCTATAAATTTTCTTTCATATAGTGATGCTGTGAGACAATCTAAGAAGAATTAAAATTTAAGTTCATGTATTCCTACTTTTTTCTCTGTTCTCTAACTGTAATATATTTTAATTACAGATGGAGGAACAGATAGATGTTAGATAAATAGGTATATAATAGATAGATCATCCAAAATTCTTATTCTTATGGTTTTATGTAGTCAGTATTTACCTCTATTTTTCTAGATGTTTATCCTTCCAATTTAGTTCATTACTTCCTGCACCTTTGATGTCATCTATATAAACAGGAAATAACACATGGTGGCCGGGATGTAGAGAGAGCCACAGGACTTGTGAATAAAATCCACAGGATGTGGCGATTCCTTTTGCAGTATTGGAGGGAATGCCAAACGCTATGTTTGCTGTGGAAAAGAGTATGGTAGTTCCTCAAAACATCAAAATGGTATTGCCATATGATTCAATAGTGCCACATATCAGGATAGCAAAATAATTGAAAGCAGAGTCTTGAAAAATATTTGCACATCCATGTTTGCAGCAGCATTATTGGCAATAGCTAAAAAGTAGAAGCAATTGAAGTGTCCAACAACAGATGAATGGATAATCACAATATGATATATGCATACAATGGAATATTATTCAGCCTTAAACATGAGAGAAATATTCTGACATACGTTGCAACTTGGATGAAACTTGAGGATATTATGCCAAGTGAAATGTTAGTCAGTGAAGGACAAATACAGTATAATTCCATTTGTATAAGGGACTTAAAGTGGAAAGAATCATAGAGATAGTAGAATGATGGTTGCCAGAAGCTGGGGTGAAGAAGAAATGGGGAAATATTGTTTAATGGGTATAGAGTTTCAGTTTTACAAGATGAAACGAGTTATGGAGATGGATGGTAGGGATGGCTGCACAATGTTATGATTATATTTAGTACCACTGAACTGTACACTTAAAATGGTTAACAGAGTACATTTTATGTTATGTGTATTTTACCACAATAAAAAAAATACCTTAGGAACATTTTCATGAAAGAGTCCATGTAAAATTCATTTTAATGCATGTGTTTATGAATAGCTTTCTATTTTTCTCTTTTCTATTTATGTTCCAAATTAGAATATAATGCTAATCAAGCATAGTGGCTGTGTTTCTTGCTTCCTCTAGTCTGCAGGTAGCATACAAATGTAATAAACTACTTATTAATGTCACATCTATTTATTTTATGCCTTATACCAAGCTTGTGGGATTCTCTAAAATACAATATTTTTGTACTTACACCTTTGCAATACCCATTAGCATCGCTTTCCTAAATCAGGGGAAATTGAGCCTCTGTAAGGTGGAGTAACTTACTAAGATATAAAACTCAGCATTAAAGTCTGTATACTTCAATATCCTGCCCTCTTCTCATTTGTCTTTACTGCCTTTTATGTATGTGTTAGATGTTCAGTAAATTCTCTTTTTTAAACTGAATTTAAGCCGTGGAGCAGTGTTTTGTTGAGCAATAAATATGATATAAGACACTCTTCCTCCCTTTCATTTATGATCCAGTTCATGAAAAAGAGAAATTATTTCATTGTGCTAGAAGCTTAAAATAATGAAAATGCTACTTTCTACATTAAACAGAAACTGAAGGGAATCAAGGTGAATTGCATGAGACATAGAAAACAAGTGGGAAAGAAATCTAGTATAATTTGCCCTTTGTGTACCTTTATTATTTAGCGTTTGAGTAAATGTTTCCCCCAAATATCTTCCCATCTTAATTCATGTCTATAAAGTAGACGTTTATGTCTCACCTCGTCAAGAAGGGCAAACTCTAACATAAACATTTCCCAAAACTGCTTCCTGCTAAAACGTAAGCTAAGTCTGGCTAGAAATTAAGCTCACTTCATAAAAATTAATTGGTAGCTAATCTTTGCCTGCTGTCCTCTGAACTTGAGTGAAAGCTGTCCATCAGGCATACAGGGAATGACGGAAAAGGTGACAACAGAAGATGAATGCTATGTCACTAACCTTCAAAGATGACCTTCCTTTTCTTTTAAATTCTTGATCTCTTAAGACTTCATTAATTCATCTCTCTTTGCCCTTGGTTCAACATTGTGCTATACCAAAACTCATGTAAAACAATGATCTAATGTAATAAAAATGGCATTTTTCTCTCATGTAGATGCAAGCTAACTGGCATTTTTACAATCCACATATTTCCTTTGTCAGTTTTTCATTCTGTATTGGAAGTAATTGATAGGTATTTCTGAAGGGATGAAGGTGTTTCTGTGTTCATTGTGATCCAAACTATTTTTAGACCCAGTGGCATTTGTAAAACAATTTGTGCCAGCTGACCAAGGACCACTGTTGCAGAAAGCAGCAAACTTGCATAAGATGTCACTGCCTCATAAGTTGGCTTTGAAAACTAGGGGCTTACTCTATAGTCTTATGAATCAAAGACATTGATAGATGTAATATAAGATTACAATCATATTTTCCTTTTGACGGTCACGTTATAAAACATGATGTATTGCAATTAATCTCAATTACCTGATCACAATTAAAATTAATGTTTATTATTGCTGATAAATAATCATGACTCTCCTGTTCTCAAATGTGCAAGTAATTCTTGTAATTTTAATACAAATGTGCATATTATTACCAATTGATTTAATCTCATTGGATTTGGTTCATGGATCCAATTTATTAAAATATTGATAATGGGATAATGATTTGTCTCACCATTTCATTTACACTAAAAGCCACAATTCTTACAATGGTCTGCAAGCCCATCATGATCTGCCGCATGTTAACCGCCAAAATTCTTTTATATCTTCACTCTTGATCTTACCAGTGGTCCTGGCCACCTCACTGTCCTCTGGACATGCCAACATGCTGCTGTCTTATGACAAAGACTCTAGTTAATTTCTTGGCTTGGAAAGATAGCCCTCCATATATCCATTGATCAGCTCATTCAACTTCCTCAAGCCTTTACTGAAACCTCACATTCTCGATGAGACTTATTCAGTATTTCAAACTGACTCCCAGCTGAAGCATTCCAAAACCCCTTACTCTTCTGTGTATTTTTGAAAGGATTTATTGAGATATAATTTACATAGTGTAGAGTGCACACATTAATGTCCACAAGTCAATGGCTTTTAGTATATGCACAGATAAGTGGAGCCATCATCACAATGAATTTTAGAGCATTTTCATCACTTCAAAAAGAAACCACACCTTCTTTAGCTGTTAACCTCCTATGCACCTATCCCCTACTCAATCCTAAGCAACCACAAATCTGTTTTCTGTCTCTATAGATTTTCCTATTCTATTTTCATCTAAATAGAATCATACAATAGGTGGCCTTTTGTGCCTGGCTTCTTTCAGTTGGCATAATGCTATCAAGGTTCATATATGTATTGGTACTTTATCTGTTTTTATATCTGTATAACATTCAATTTCATGGATATAACATTTTGTTTATCCAATAATATTTTTATTGACATTTGAGTTGTGTTCAGCCTTTGGCTATTTTCAATACTGCTGCTAAAAATACTTCTGTACAATTTGTGTTTGAACACCTCTTTCCAATAATCTGGGTGTATACCTAGGAATAAATTTCTGGGTCATATGACAATTCTATGTTTAATATATTTAGAAGGCATCAAACTATTTTCCAAAGTGGCCAGTTCCAGCCATAAAGTATCTAACTGTGGTTTTGATTTGTAGTTGCCTGATGAGTGAAGCTACTGAGTATCTTTTTATGGGATTATTGACCGTTCGTATATCTTCTTGGGAAACACATCTATTCCTATCGTTTATCAGTTTTGAGTTGGGATATTTGTTACTGAGTTAAAACAATTTTTCTATATTCAAGATACATATATATACAGACATATAGATATGTGTTTTTCAAATATCTTCTCACAATTTTTGAGCTGCCTTTTGACTTGCTTGGTTATCCTTTGAAACACCAGTCTTCAATTTTTAAGAAATTTTAAATATCTAATTTTTATTTTGTTGCCCATGTTTTTGATGTTACAGCTATTTCTTTGCTAGATCCAAAATCCTGAAGATTTTCCCATATGCTTTACTCTAGCTCTTGCATGTATGTCTTTAATTCATTTGAGTTAATATTTTTGTATGCTTTGGGGTAAGGGTTCGAATTTATTATTTTGCAAGTGGTGATCCACGTGTACATTGTTGACTCAGTTTGTTCAAAGACTGTCTCTTCCTCATTGAATTGCACATGGCACCACTGTAAGTATCCATTGACTATAGATACATAGTTTTATACATGGACTCTCAATTCTCTTCCATCAATCTATATATTTTTCCTTCATCAGTATTGTGTTGTCTTGATTACTGATGCTTTGCAGTAAGGTTGGAGCACGGGGATGTGAATTATCCTAATGTTTTCTTTTTTCAAGACTATTTTGGCTATTTTGAGTCCCTTACAATTCCATGTGTATTTTAGAATCGGCTTGTCAGATTCTAGACAGAAGTCTGTTGGGATACTTGCAGGGATTTCATCAAATCTGTAGTTCAAATTGTAAAGCACTACAATTTAAATCTTCTAATTAATGGCTGTAAGAAGTTTGCTAATTATTTAGATCTCCTTTAAACAATAATTTTTAATTTTCAGAATAAAATCTTGTATCACATTTTCCAAATTAATTATTATTTCTTTTTTTTGATGCTATTGTAAATGGAGGTGTTTTCTTAATTTCATTTTGGGGTTTTCATTGTAGATGTGTGCAATTGATTTTTGTAAATTTATCTTGTATGCTGTAATATTGCTGAAATAATTTACTAGTTCTATCATTCAGTGGATTCCTTAAAATTTTCTATATACAAGAATATTATTTGCAAATAAAGTTTTATTTCTTCCTCTTCAATATGGGTGACTCTTATTTCTTTACTTGCCGATTTGCCCTGCATAAAATCTTTAGTACAATGTTGACTAGAAGAGGTCAAAGTATATATCTTACTCTTATCTCTGACCATAGCGGGAAAGTATCCTTTCTTTCACCACTAAGTTGAACGTTTGCTGTTGGCTTTTCACAGGTGCCATGTATCTGGTGTAGAAAGTTCTCTATTCCTGGTTCATTGAGTTTTAATTTTTATTTTAATCATTAAAGCATTTGGATTTTGTTAAATGTCTTTTGTGAATCTATCGAGATGATCATGCAATTCTTGTTTCTTATTCTATGGATAAGATGTATTACCTTAATGGGTTTTGGGCTGTTAAACCAACCTGGGACTACTAGTATAAATTTCACTTTGTCATAGTGTATAATTCTTTTATATGTCACTAGATTTGATTTGCTAATATTTTTTAAGAAATTTTGCTCTTATAGTAGTATTATTTTTCTATGCTATTTGGACTAACTTTTGTATCAAGGTAACACTGGCCCCACAGAATAAATTGGGAAGTGAATATTTCTCTTTTTAAAAAAAGTTAGTCAGCAATTAATATCAATTAGTCAATACTAACAAATATGATTAATATTATAAATTATTAATTTCTCTAATTTTTATTTTCTTCCTTCTGCTTGCTTTAGGTTTAGTTTGCTATTTTTTCCAGTGCCTTAATGTGGAAGTTCATCTTATCTCATCCTTTCCTTTGTCTTTTCATTTTCTAAATAGTGTATTTTTAGCATCAGGTGAGCTCCCCAGTTTGGTAGTAGTACTCCATGTTTATTGCTGTACAACAATGACAGGTAATATGTCCTGAAGACAATGGAAACTTCACATTCAAAATCCTCCTAGATTCCACCTTATGTGATATGTCTCTTCCTTTGGTTGGTCCTAATTTCTACCCTTTCTCTATTATAAACCATGAGTACAATAGCATTCAATGAGTTCTGTGAGTCTTTCTAGTAAATTCTTGAAACTGAGGGTGTTCTGGGGAAACCCCTGAACTGGCAGTTGGTGTCAAAAGTGAGAATCGTCTTATATGGCCTCTTCCTTTGAACTTTGCAGCTGGACCCAAACTCTGCACAATTTGGGCCAGAAGTCTCATGTTGACTTTGCAGCCTAAAGTATCTTGTAGTTTGTCTAACCCTCAATAAATTTGCTTTCATCAAATATTGTCTTTGTTACCCCAAAATTACCATCATTTTTTTTCTCCAAATAACTAACATTGGGAGAAATAGCCAGCTGCATCTGTAACTCAACAGAAACAAGTGATCCATATACCGTATAAGTGGCCATTTCATTTTGCCTCCTTCCACCAAATCTTAGCAACCTCAACCATTGCCATGAGCCACTGTAGGCCTACCAGCTACAAACAAACAAGTATCTTTTAAAAACACTTCATACTCCCATTTGATAAATTTCCCAGCAAAGAGATGCCTACTTCAACTCTATGCAAGTGGCTCATATTCGCGAAGTCTGGAGATATTATTCACGTAGTGTGAGAAAATCATCCCAGCGATGCCAGCACATTCTCCTTCCCATGATCTGCTTAGTTTGCAAACATATTCAGTCCATGGGTGAGAGATTTGTATTTCACAGTACAACAATTTTGTGGAGGGCACTGAAACTTACATTGATCATTTTAGTACAGTCACACATCACTGAATGTTAAGGATACGTTCTAAGTGATGCATCCATAGGCAATTTCATCATTTTGAAAACATCACAGAGAATATTACAAACACCTAGATGGTACAGCCTACTACGTCTAGGTTATATGGTATAGCCTCTCTCTCCTAGGCTACAAACCTGTGTACTACATTACTGTACTGAATACTGCAGGCAATAAGAACGCAGTGATAAGAGTTTATGTATCTAAAATACTTAAACTTAGAAAAGGATGTAAAAATATGTATTATAATCTCATGGGACCCCTTTTGTATATGTAATCCATGTTTGAAATATTATGATGCATGACATGACTCTATGACAAAAATAAAATAATACATTGTAAGAAATGTACACATGTATCAAACATATTAATATTATGAAAATAAAAATATTTATTGGGTAAGAATTTGTAATGATCACAAAATGTTCACAGCTTATATTTTAGTACAGTTCCAAATGCCTAGTGCAATTACTATTTGTTTCTTTGTGTATTTTAAACATGTATAAAATAAATATTTTTCAGGTTCAACAATATATATCAATCCTACTGGCTCTTATAAATATTAGTTAAAATCAATTAGTAAATTCATGTATATATATGCACACATGTGTATCAGTGAGTGTGTGTATGTGTGTGTAAATGTAATTGTATGTGTGTGTAAATGTAATTGGATGCATCCTAATATTTGGAAAACCTACAAGATTTCCAAGATTCATTTATTATCTTTAGATGATGTGCATTTAAAGATTTAGCAAATAAAACTGTAATCGTGGAAAATATCAAGATGTTATTAAATTCACCTTGTGCACATAATTGTTTCTTTAAATTTATGTTTCTTGCAAAACTTGCAGTAATGCTCATGCACAAAATAATTTTCTAAATAAAAAATGAAAACATTTTCTCAGTCATTAATTCTTAATAATTATTTCTCCCCAATAATTAATGTGAATTAATTCTTAATTCTTAATTATAGAATAATGTTGCCCTTCAGAGTTCTGAAACTTTTGCATGTTGTATACATTTCACTAACTAGAACAACTTCTGAAATATTGGCATTAATTAATGTCACTCAGCAATTATTGATTTCAAAGAAATTAAATAACATTCATATTCAGAATCACAAGGGTACTTTGGCATCTAATTTAATCAAGCTCTTTGTATCATCATCTACACTTTAATTACTTAACAAATATTTCTCTGTGTGAGAAAGATTGAGCAGGTTATTGTGCTTTTTTAAGATGCAACTTTTGCTTGATCTAGAGATAGGCAATGCTCCCTATAAGGGACAAAGAGAAAAATGAATGAGCAATAGAGATGTGACAGGCATGGAAAAAGTCAATACATTTATAAAACAAATAGGGCCACAGATGACGATAATGGGGATCAAATCTTGAGATACTGACTCAGTTTATAACCGCACTGTATAATAGAGCAAATCTTTTGTTAATTTTTTGACAAATGGAATTTAATTTAATTAAGATGAATACAGTGTTTTAAACAAGACAGGTCATCTTAAAATAAAATAGTGAAATAAAGTGATAAAACCAATATAAAATTCATAAACATTTTATAAATAATTTTGTCATGTAATTTAACATTTTTGTTTATTTAAAATCACCCAAATCAAAATAATTTTATCTTAATTAACAAATAATCATCAGAAGTTTAACTAATTTTTACTTTATAATACTAGGTTTAAAAATTCTTAACTATATTTTTAATCATATACGCTTATATATAAAATGGACATAGGATATATATTTACATGTTCACAATATTATGTTGTAATTGTTCCCATGGATGTGGTTTTTCAATAGAATGAATAAGTACTTTTAAAAAGTTTCAATTTCAATGATATATATGTTTGATTTTTCTTTGACAAAGCATACATATATTGATAGGTAATAATATGAAAATCCTCTAAAAACATTACAGGAACATGAAAATGTAATTAAATACTCACTGATTTGTAATGTTTTATGTAAGCGGAACACATTTAACTGAAAATTGCTTTTATATAATACTCAAACAAGACTAAAAACATTTTAACTAGCGGAGTAAGTCTTCAAATTGATAATCTGAACTATATAAGAGGAGAAACTTCAGGCACTCAAATATTTGAAATGCTACAAAATATTTATATAAACTATTATTTAACAATTTCTGTTTGTAGATTGCTATACAGTAATCAATATAAATGACATCTCCAGTCTTTCTATAGCTTTGACCACATTTGCCTCCTAATTTTAATTATTAATATGTTGGAGCAGTGCATACAACTAGATTCCGATCTTCCTTTTTAATGAATAAAAATGTGTCCTTTGAGACAGCATTAAAGAAAGAGCACCTTGTATAAATTCAATGCCAAGAGACAAGATATTCTTGATGCTGTAGTCTTGTTCTTTTACACAGCAATATAATTAGTAATAAGAAGAAAAGCAGGACATACATGTGGAGTCTATTTTAATCAAAAATTGTCTATAGATTTTGATGATGAAATTTAAAAATCTACTATATTTAGTTAGTTACAAAAAAATAGGTTGTGGGAAGATATTTGGTCAATAAAACACCCCTACCAAAGGCTGACAAGAAAAAAAGTTAGGTACCACCTTTCTTCTCTGCAGATGGCCTGAGATGGGTTAATTTGAAAGAAAGCTTCCAAACCTGAGGTGACCCCTGAGAACAGCATAATCCACTGCTGTCTCCTACATTCAGTTTCTCAGTTTGTGCTCTTTTAATTTGGGGGATAGGGAAGCCAGTCCTTTAAACCGATCTTCAGCATGATGGCAGAGCCAAGGAGTGTGGACAGGTGGCATGGTGTCTGACTTTGTTCCAGCATCCCCTTGGGCTTTCTCTGGGTCTTCTCTGCACAAGGGATAGCACCACTTTTGGAAACATGTCTTTGTGACATTCTCTATGCCAGGAACTCCCAACACATTTTCCTTGAAACTGATGAAATGAATAAAAATAAACCAAGAGGTGTGCTGTTTCTTTCTGTTTCCTCCTTTCTGCAGCCCTTCTTGATCATATAATTTTTTAAATACATTGTCGATCACCAAAAGGAGCATAAAGGGTATATTGATTTGTAGCAGATGTATTAATAGCCCAGCCCCTATTCCTTACCTGTAGCTGCAGGGAAGAAAACCATTCTTAACATTCTACAGGGTCTCGTCTCCCGTATTTGCACCTGTTTCTAGCTGAGGACTTTCTCTGGCAGCATGGGAGCTTGTTACTGGGCTTGAAGTGGGAAGAAAAGGTGAGGGTAACTAAGAAGAATCTCCCTGGATTCAGTGATGTAATTCTGAGGCATGTTCCACATAGCTTCCCATAGAATTAAGGCCAGATATCTAACACAGGAACTTGCCTCTTAACACGTGTGGTATTGGCTTTTCTATCTTTCCTGTTTTATTTTGTTCTCTCTTCCTTGTCTCACTTTCACTGTGTCCTCACTCCTGCTTTAATAATACCCAAACAAATATATTCATTTATTTTTTTAGACTCTCAGAACACAGTTGATAGTTGAACTTGTAATCTATGATAATCAGCTTGGATGCTATACTGACAGGAAGATGGCGAACTCACAATGTCTAAGATAAAATTTAAAAATATATTGATTCATATCCAAAGATTTCAAAAAGCTAATCGTGTGTCTATATAGCAGCATGATTTATAATCCTTTGGGTATATACCCAGTAATGGGATGGCTGGGTCAAATGGTATTTCTAGTTGTAGATCCCTGAGGAATCGCCACACTGACTTCCACAATGGTTGAACTAGTTTACAGCCCCACCAACAGTGTAAAAGTGTTCCTATTTCTCCACATCCTCTCCAGCACATGTTGTTTCCCGATTTTTTAATGATTGCCATTCTAATTGGTGTGAGATTGTATCTCATAGTGGTTTTGATTTGCATTTCTCTGATGGCCAGTGATGGTGAGCATTTTTTCATGTGTTTTTTGGCTGCATAAATGTCTTCTTTTGAGAAGTGTCTGTTCATGTCCTTTGCCCACTTTTTGATGGGGTTGTTTGTTTTTTTCTGGTAAATTTGCTTGAGTTCATTGTAGATTCTGGATATTAGCCCTTTGTCAGATGAGTAGGTTGCGAAAATTTTCTCCCATTTTGTAGGTTGCCTGTTCACTCTGATGGTAGTTTCTTTTGCTGTGCAGAAGCTCTTGAGTTTAATTACATCCAATTTGTCAATTTTGGCTTTTGTGGCCATTGCTTTTGGTGTTTTCGACATGAAGTCCTTGCCTATGCCTATGTCCTGAATGGTAATGCCTAGGTTTTCTTCTAGGGTTTTTATGGTTTTAGGTCTAACGTTTAAGTCTTTAATCCATCTTGAATTGATTTTTGTATAAGGTGTAAGGAAGGGATCCAGTTTCAGCTTTCTACATATGGCTAGCCAGTTTTCCCAGCACCATTTATTAAATAGGGAATCCTTTCCCCATTGCTTGTTTTTGTCAGGTTTGTCAAAGATCAGATAGTTGTAGATATACAGCATTATTTCTGAGGGCTCTGTTCTGTTCCATTGATCTATATCTCTGTTTTGGTACCAGTACCATGCTGTTTTGGTTACTTTAGCCTTGTAGTATAGTTTGAAGTCAGGTAGTGTGATGCCTCCAGCTTTGTTCTTTTGGCTTAGGATTGACTTGGGGATGTGGGCTCTTTTTTGCTTCCATATGAACTTTAAAGTAGTTTTTTCCAATTCTGTGAAGAAAGTCATTGGTAGCTTGATGGGGATGGCATTGAATCTGTAATTTACCTTGGGCAGTATGGCCATTTTCACGATATTGATTCTTCCTACCCATGAGCAAGAAATGTTTTCCCATTTGTTTCTATCCTCTTTTATTTCCTTGAGCAGCGGTTTGTAGTTCTCCTTGAAGAGGTCCTTCATGTCCCTTGTAAGTTGGATTCCTAGGCATTTTATTCTGTTTGAAGCAGTTGTGAATGGGAGTTCACTCATGATTTGGCTCTCTGTTTGTCTGTTGTTGGTGTATAAGAATGCTTGTGATTTTTGTACATTGATTTTGTATCCTGAGACTTTGCTGAAGTTGCTTATCAGCTTAAGGAGATTTTGGGCTGAGACAATGGGGTTTTCTAGATATACCATCATGTCGTCTGCAAACAGGGACAATTTGACTTCCTCTTTTCCTAAATGAATACCCATTATTTCCTTCTCCTGCCTAATTGCCCTGGCCAGAACTTCCAACACTTTGTTGAATAGGAGTGGTGAGAGACGGTATCCCTGTCTTGTGCCAGTTTTCAAAGGGAATGCTTCCAGTTTTTGCCCATTCAGTATGATATTGGCTGTGGGTTTGTCATACATACCTCTTATTATTTTGAGATACGTCCCATCAATACCTAATTTATTGAGAGTTTTTAGCATGAAGGGTTGTTGAATTTTGTCAAAGTCCTTTTCTGCATCTATTGAGATAATCATTGGTTTTTGTCTTTGGTTCTGTTTATATGCTGGATTACATTTATTGATTTGCATATATTGAACCAGCCTTGCATCCCAGGGATGAAGCCCACTTGATCATGGTGGATAAGCTTTTTGATGTGCTTCTGGATTCAGTTTGCTAGTATTTTATTGAGGATTTTTGCATCAATGTTCATCAAGGATATTGGTCTAAAATTCTCTTTTTTGTTTATGTCTCTGCCCGGCTTTGGTGTCAAGATGATGCTGGTCTCATAAAATGAATTAGGGAGGATTCCCTCTTTTTCTATTGATTGGAATAGTTTCAGAAGGAATGGTACCACTTCCTCCTTGTACCTCTGGTAGAACTCGGCTGTGAATCCATCTGGTCCTGGACTCTTTTTGGTTGGTAAGCTATTGATTATTGCCACAATTTCAGCTCCTGTTATTGGTCTATTCAGAGATTCAACTTCTTCCACATGCACACGTATGTTTATGTGGCATTATTCACAATAGCAAAGACTTGGAACCAAACCAAGTGTCCAACAATGATACACTGGATTAAGAAAATGTGGCACGTATACACCATGGAATACTATGCAGCCATAAAAAATGATGAGTTCATGTCCTTTGTAGGGACATGGATGAAATTGGAAATCATCAATCTCAATAAACTATCGCAAGAACAAAACACCAAACACCACATATTCTCACTCATAGGTGGGAAGTGAACAAAGAGAACACATGGACACAAGAAGGGGAACATCACACTGTGGGGACTGTTGTGAGGTGGGGGGAGGGAGGAGGGATAGCATTGGGAGATATACCTAAAGTATAATAATAATAAAAAAAGATAATATCTTCCAATTGCTAAAACTAGGTTCAACATTTGATGTACCTAAGCATAAATCATTCTTCCATCCTGTAAATATTGCCTAAAATTAAGGAACTTATTGGGTAATATAATTATAATAATTAACATATATCAACATACCTATCACCATGGTTTCTAAACATACCTAGCCTTAACTGCAATGTAGCCAATGTGGTATTTAATAGGTCTCTTTTTTAGTTCTATATACATTTTAAAAGTTTTTTAATAGACTTATAACCCCTTTATAGCTTATTTAAGTGTTGCCATTTCCCTTCCAACAGTGGCTTTATTTGAATTTTCGTGGGAATAAAAGATTAAATTAAAAAAAAAATCACACCATTGCACTCCAGCCTGGGTGACAAGAGTGAAACTCCGTCTCAAAAAAAAAAAAAAAAAAAAAAAAAAAGAAAAATATAATAAATTTGAGATTCAAAGATCAAAAAAAATAAAAATAAAAAAAAATAAAAAAATAAAAAAGCTAAGCGTCTGTATCACGATTTCTTCTTTTTAGTTTACATGGTTTCTTAAATGCCTACAATTATTTTAAAGGAAGCCTTGTGTCTAGGAAAAATTGAGACATATGGAATAAATTACTAACACATTTCTCCTTAAAATCCATTAGATGCTTGATGATTTTTCACATATATTTCTGAATTGAAAAGCTAGTTGCAAATTATTTTTATAAGTATATCCTTATGTAATATTTTGTTTTTAACAGTAAATTGAAGGTTTAAAGATTAAATTATTCTATCCAGAGAATAAAAAGCAATTATTTCACAAGGAGAACGTGTATGTTGACACGACATTTTAAAATCTAGATTTTAAAATAGGTCCCATATACTGTTGAGTCAATTAGAATATGTTTGTATCAGTCTGTCTACAGTTTTGCACCTGTCAAAATGTAATTGAACTACAAGAGGTACCTTGAACAATTTTGAAATTTATTATTCCTCTGAAACTGATTAAAAGAATTATGGTAGAGTGAAATTCTGATTGGCATAATTTGTGAGAGAAATTATTCGTTGGAGATCAACCTCTGCCAAGATAGGTTACAATGACATTGAGACTTTGATTTACAAAATTTGTTATATAAAAATACTAAGACGATGACAGATAATAGACTTTAATTAAAATTCTACTAAAGTTAAATGTCTAAAAAATTAGAAGGATACGTTGTGCATCTAATTGTATATTTATATATTTTATTTGTGCATTTTATTCCTAGGGTTACTTTTGCTTTAGTTTGTAAAACGTTCTTATTTTTATGATAATGTAGTATATACTAAATAAATAAAAATAAGGAAATAGAAAACGAAGAAGAAAACATTAGCTATTGTCAACCAAATAAAAATTGTGCAATCTCTAAGCACATGAAGTATGTATTATTTGTACAGCATGTACAATGTTTATGCTTCACAGGGTGAGGTAGAGACTGCAAAACATTGAACCTGGGAAAAATAAGAAAGTAAGGAAATTTTCACAACATATTAATATTATAGAAAATTATAAAATTAATTATAATATTAATATTAATTGATATTAATTCATTATTAATAATTATTAAATTATTAAATAATATTTAATAATTAAATGATAATTAACTATTTAATTAATTAATAATTAATAATTATTGTGCCACTGGAATGCAGTGACACAATCTCAGCTCACATTTCATTTCACCATTCCATTCCATTCCACTCCACTCCTCTCCACTCCACTCCACTCCAATCTATTACACTCCACTCCACTCCATTCCAGTCCACTCCACTCCATTCCAGTCCACTCCAGTCCTATCCATTCCACTGCTTTCCACTCCACTCCACTCCACTCCTCTCCATTCCATTCCATTCCACTCCATTCCACTCCATTCCTTTCATTTGACAGGATCTCACTCTGTCACCCAGGCTGGTGTGCAGTGGCACAATCTCAGCTCACATTTCATTTCACCATTCAATTCCATTCCATTCCACTGCACTCCACTCCACTCCACTCAATTCCTCTCCACTCCACTCCAATCCATTCCATTCCACTCCCTTCTTTCGACAGGATGTCCCTCTGTCACACAGGCTGTAGCGCAGTGGCTCAATCTCAGCACAAATTTATTTTCTCCATTCAATTCCATTGCATTCCATTCCATTTCAATCAATTCGATTCCATTCTACTCCACTCCATTCCACTCCATTCCATTCCATTCCACTCCACTTCACTCCATTCCACTCTATTCAACTCCATTCCATTCCGCTCCACTCCATTCCATTCCCCTCCATTCCAATCGACTCCTCTCCTCTCCACTCCAATCCACTCCACCTCTTTCCACTCGACTCCATTCCACTCCACCTGTTTCCACTCGACTCCATTCCACTCCATTCCACTCCACTCCACTCCATTCCACTCCACTCCACTCCATTCCATTCCATTCCACTCCATTCAATTCCATTCCTTTCTTTCCACAGGATCTCACTCTGTCACAGAGGCTGGAGTGCAGTGACACAATCTCAGCTCACATTTCTTTTCACCATTCCATTGCATTCCATTACATGCCATTCCATTCCAATCTATTTCATTCCACTCCACTCCACTCGTTTTCATTCCATTCCACTCCATCCCATTCCATTCGACTGCATTCCACTCCACTACACTCCATTCCACTCCATTTCATTCCATTCCACTCCATTCCATTTCACTCCATTGCATTACATTCCTTTCTTTCTACAGGATATCACTGTGTCACCCAGGCTGGAGTGTAGTGGCACAATCTCAGCTCACATTACATGTCATCTTTCCATTGCATTGCATTCCATTCCATTCCATTCCATGCCATTCCACTCAGGTCCACTCCACTCCACTCCACTCCACTACATTCCATTACATCCGATTCCATTCCACTCCATTCCACTCGTCTCCACTCCACTGCACTCCACTCCACTCCATTCCACTCCATCCCTTTCCATTCCGCTCCATTCCACTGCACTCCACTCCACCCCACTCCACTCCACTCCACTTCATTCCATTCTATTCCATCCTATTCCATTCCTCTCCATTCCACTCCACTGCATTTTACTCCACTCCACTCCAATCCAGTCTACTCCATTCCATTCCACAGCATTCCATTCCATTCCTTTTTTCGAGAGTATCTCACTCTTTCACCCTGCCTGGAGCGCAGTGGCACAATCTCAGCTCACATTTCATTTCACCGTTCCATTCCATTCTATTCCACTCCACTCCATTCCACTCCACTCCAATCCATTGCACTCCACTCCACTCCATTACAGTCCACTCCACTCCATTCCATTCCATCCCATTCCATTCCACCCCATTCCATTCCACTCCTTTAAACTCCACTCCACTCCATTTCACTCCACTCCCCTCCACTCCATTCCATTCCATTCCATAACAATCCATACCACTCAATTCCACTCCACTCCACTCCACTCCACGCCACTCCACTCCATTCCATTACATTCCATTCTAAATTCATTCCATTCCATTCCTTTCTTTCGACAGGATCTCACTCTGTCACCCAGGCTGAAGTGCAGTGCACAATCTCAGCACACATTTCATTTCACCATTGCATTCCATTTCATTCCATTGCATTTCGTTCCACTCCACTCCAATCCACTCAGCTCCATTCAATTCCATTATTTCCCATTCCATTCCATTCCACTCCATTCCAATTCACTCCACACCACTCCATTCAATTCCATTCCACCCCATTCCATTCCACTATATTCCACTCCACTCCATTCCACTTCAACGCATTCCATTCCATTTCATTCAATTCGATTCATTCAATTCCATTTGATTCCATTTTTTCCCTTCGATTCCATTCGATTCCATTCATTTCCATTCCATTTCATTCCATTTCACTCCACTCCATTCCATTCCACTCCACTCTACTCCACTCCACTCCATTCCACTCCCTTCAATTCCATTCCTTCCCATTCCATTCCACCCCACTCCATTCCACTCCTCTCCACTCCAATCCATTCAATTCCATTCAATCGCATTCCATTCCATTACTTTACATTACATTACTTTCCTTTCCATTCTATTCATCTCCACTCCACTCCACTCCTCTCCACTCGATTCCACTCCATTTCACTCCACTCCACTCCATTCTACTCCTCTCCACTCCACTCCTCTTCTCTCCATTCCATTCCACTCCATTCCACTCCATACCACTCCACTCCACTCCATCCCACTCCACTCCACTCCATCCCACTCCCCTCCACTCCATTCCATTCCACTCCTCTCCATTCTATTCCACTCTGATCCATTCCATTCCACGCCAGTCAATTCCACTCCACTCCAGTCCATTCCACTCAACTCCATTCCATTCCACTACACTCCATTCCTTTCCATTCCATAACAATCCATACCACTCCATTCCACTCCACTCCACCCCATTCCATGCCACTCCAGTCCACTCCACTCCATTGCATTACATTCCATTCTAAATCCATTCCATGCCATTCCTTTCTTTTGACAGGATCTCACTCTGTCACCCAGGCTGCAGTGCAGTGCACAATCTCAGCTCACATTTCCTTTCACCATTCCATTCCATTCCATTCCATTCCATTCCATTCCATTCCATTGCATTCTGTTCCACTCCACTCCACTCTGTTCAATTCAAATCCTTCCCATTTCATTCCATTTCACTCCACTCCACTCCATTCAATTCCATTCCACCCCATTCTGTTCCACTCCATTCCACTCCACTCCACTCCACTTCAACGCATTCCATTCGACACCATTCTTTGCCACTCAATTCCATTCAATTCGATTCCATACGATTAGATTCGATTACATTTTTTCCATTTGATTCCATTTCATTCCATTCCGTTCAATTCCACTCCATTCCACTCCATTCCATTCCATTCCACTCCACTCCAGTCCACTGCACTCCACTCCACTCCATTCCAGTCCACTCCACTCCAGTCCACTCCATTCCACTCCCCTCCATTCCACTCCATTCCATTCTAAAATCATTCCATCCCATTCTAAAATCATTCCATCCCATTCCTTTCTTTCAACAGGCTCCCGCTCTCTCACCCAGGCTGGAGGGCACTGCACAATCTCAGCTAACATTTCATTTCACCATTCCATTCCAATGCATTCCATTACATTACATTTTTTACCATTCCATTCCACTCCACTCCATTCCATTCCATTCCATTCCACTCCATTCCACTCCACTCCACTCCATTCCACTACATTCCACTTCACTCCACTCCATTCCACCACATTCCACTTCACTCCACTCCATTCCAATCCACTCCACTCCATTCCATTCCATTCCATTCCGTTCCACCGCACTCAACTCCACTCCACTCCACTCCGTTCCATTGCTTTCCATTCTACACCTTTCCACTCCACTCCACTCCACTCCACTCCATTCCATTCCATCCCATTCTATTCCACTCCATTCCACTCCTCTCCACTCCACCCAAATCCACTCCGATCCATTCCATTCCATTCGATTCCACAATAATCCATACCACTCCATTCCACAGCATTCCACTCCAATCCACCCTACTCCACTCCACACCATTCCATTACATACGGTTCTAAATCCATTCCATTCCATTCCTTTATTTTGGCAGGATCTCAGTCTGTTGCCCAGGTTGGAATGCAGTGCACAATCTCAGCTCACATTTCATTTCACCGTTTCTTTCCATTCCATTGCATTCCATTCCACTCCACTCAACTCCACTCCACTCCACTCTGTTCAATTCCATTCCTACCCATTCCATTCCACTGCACTCCATTTCACTCCACTCCACTACACTCCATTCAATTCCATTCCACCCCATTCCATTCCATTCCTTTCCACTCCACTCCACTCCACCGCATTCCGTTCCATTCCATTCCATACCATTGCATTCCATTGGATTCCATTCAATCCCATTCCATTCCATTCCACTCCACTCCACTCCACTCCACTCCTTTCCAATCCATTCCACTCCATTCATCTCTGCTCCAGTACACTCTGCTGCACTCCACTCCACTCCATTCCCCTCCAATCCACTCCACCCCACTCCACTCCTCTCCATTCCATTCCACTACATACCACTCCACTCCACTCCATTCTTCTCCTTTCCACTCCATTCGACTCTACTCCCCTCCATTCCATTCCTCTCCAGTCCATTACATTACACTCCAGTCAATTCCACCCCACTCCAGTCCATTCCCATCGACTCCATTCAATTCCACTCCACTCCATTCCATTCCACTCCACTTCACTCCACTCCAATCCATTCCATTCCACTCCACTCCACTCCATTCCACTCCATTCCATTCCACTCTGTTCAATTCCATTCCTTCCATTCCATTCCACTCCACTCCATACCACTCCACTACAGTACACTCCATTCAGTTCCATTCCACCTCATCCATTCCACTCCATTCCACTCCACTCCACTTCATGGCATTCCATTTAAATCCATTCCATTCCATTCCATTCCACTCCATTTGATTCCATTCGATTTCATTCAATTCCATTGCATTCCATTCCATTCCACTCCACTCCACTCCACTCCACTCCACTGCCCTCCATTGCACTCCACTCCACTCCATTCCATTACACTCCACTCCACTCCTCTCCTCTCCACTCCAGTTCATTCCATTCCGTTCCACTCCATGTCACTCCACTCCACTCTATTCCACTACACTCCACTCCATTCCATTCCACTCCACTCCATTCCATTCCACTTCAGTCCATTCCATTCCACTCCAGTCAATGCCACTCCAATCCGGTGTATTCAACTCCACTCCATTCCATTCCACTCCACTCCATTCCATTCCACTCCACATCACTCCATGCCACTCCACTCCACTCCACATCACTCCATGCCATTACACCCCACTCCATTACACCCCACTCCATTACACTCCATTCCTTTCCACTCCACTCACTCCACACCACTCCACTCCATTACATTCCATCCCATTCCATTCCACTCCATTCCACTCCAATCCACTCAACCCCACTCCACTCCACTCCATTCCATTCCATTCCATTCCATTCCATTTGATTCAATTTGATTCCATTCAATTCCATTCGATTCCATTCGATTCCATTCCATTCCACTCCATTCCATTCCATTCCACTCCATTCCACTCCACTCCACTCCTCTCCATTCAATTCCATTCCTTCCCATTCCATCCAATTCCATTCCTTCCCATTCCATTCCACTCCACTCCATTCCACTCCACTTCACTCCACTCCATTCAATTCCATTCCACCCTATTCCATTCCACTCCACTCCACTCCACTTCACCACATTCCATTCGATTCCATTCAATGTCATTCGACTCCATTCTATTCGATTCCATTCGATTCCATTCTATTCCATTTTTTCCATTTGATTCCATTCGATTCCATTGGATTCCATTACCTTCTATTCAATTTGCTTCGATTCCATTCGATTCCATTCCATTTGATTTCATTTGATTCCATTCCATTCCATTCTATTCATTTTCACTCCACTCCATTCCACTCCACTTCACTCCATGCCATTCCATTCCATTCCATTCTACACCTCTCCGCTCCACTCCACTCCACTACATTCCATTCCATCCCATTCCATTTCACTCCATTCCACTCCACTCCAATCCATCCAACTCCACTCCTCTCCACTACATTCCATTCCATTCCATAACAATCCATACCACTCCATTCCACTCCACTCCACTCCACTCCATTCCATTCCAGTACATTCTAAATCCATTCCATTCCATTCTTTTCTTTTGACAGGATCTCACTCTGTCACACAGGCTGGAGTGCTGTACACAATCTCAGCTCACATTTCATGTCACCATTCCATTCCATTCCATTCTATTCCATTGCATTCCATTGCACTCCACTCCACTACACTCCGTTCAATTCCATTCTTTCCCATCCCATTCCATTCCGCTCCATTCCATTCGACTTCACTCCATTCAATTCCACTCCACCCCATTCCATTCCACTCCATTCTACTCCACTCCACTTCACTTCACCACATTCCACTGGATTCCATTGGATGCCATTCGATTCCATTCGATTCCATTTTTTTATTCAATTCCATTTGATTCAGTTTGATGATATTCCAATACATTTGATTCCATTTGATTGGATTCCATTCCATTCCATTCGATTCCATTCCATTCCATTCCACTCCACTCCATTCCAATTCATTCCACTCCACTCCACTCCATTCAATTCCACTCCACTCCTCTCCACTCCATTCCATTCCATTCCATTCTACACTTTTCCACTCCACTCCACTCCATTCCATTCCATCCCATTCCGTTCCACTCCATTCCACTCCACTCCACTCCACCCCACTCCACTCCACTCCACTCCATTCTATTCCATTCCATAACAATCCGTACCACTCCATTCCACTCCACTCCACACCACTCCACTCCATTCCACTCCACTCCATTCCATTACACTCCATTCTATATCCATTGCATTCCATTCCACTCTGCTCCACTCCACTCCATTCTGCTCAATTCCATTCCTTCCCATTCCAATCCATTCCACTCCATTCCACTCCTCTCCGGTCCACTCCATTCGATTCCATTCCACCCCATTCCATTCCACCACATTCCACTCCACTCCACTTCACCGCATTCCATTCAATTCCGTTTGATTCCATTCGATTCGATTCCATTCAATTCCATTCGATTCCATTTTTTCCATTTGATTCCATTCAATTCCATTTGATTCTATTTGATTCCAGTCAATTCCACTCGAATCCATTCGATTCATTCGATTCCATTCCACTCCATTCCATTCCACTCCACTCCATTCCACTCCACTCCACTCCACTCCCTTCAAGTCCATTCCTTCCCTATCCATTCCACTCCCCTCCATTCCACTCCACTACACTCCATTCCATTCAATTCCATTCCACCCCATTCCTTTATACTCCATTCCACTCCACTCCACTCCACCTCACCGCATTCCATTCCATTCCATTCCATTACATTCGATTCCCTTCGATTCCATTTGATTCCATTTGATTCCATTCCATTCCATTCCACTCCACTCCACTCCACTCCACTCCATTCCATTACACTCCACTCCATTCCATTCCATTACACTCCACTCCATTCCATTCCACTCCATTCCACTCCACTCCACTAAATTCCACTCCTTTCCATTCCACTCTAGTCCACTCCACTCCGCTCCACTCCTCTCCACTCCAATCCCTTCCATTCCACTCCACTCCATTCCATTCCACCCCATTCCATTCCATTACCCTCCAGTCAATTCTACTCCACTCTAGTCCATATCACTACACACCATTTCATTCCACTCCACTCCATTCCATTCCACTCCACTTCACTCCACTCCAATCCACTCCACTCCACTCCATTCCACTCCATTACATTCTACTCCACTCAACTTCTCTCCACTCCACTCCATTCAATTAAATTCTATTCTACAGCTTTCCACTCCACTTCACTCCTCTCCATTGCATTCCATCCCATTTCATTCCACTACATTCCACTGCACTCCACTCCACTCCACTCCTCTCCTCTCCACTCCATTCCATTCCATTCCATACTGTTCCATTCCATTGCACTCCCCTCCACTCCACTCCATTCCACTCCCCTCCACTCCACTCCACTCCACTCCACTGCACTCCACTCCATTCCATTCCACTCCACTCCAGTCCATTCCACTCCACTCCAGTCCATTCCACTCCACTCCATTCCATTCCACACCCCTCCATTCCATTGCAATCCACTTCACTCCACTCCACTCCACTCCACTCCTCTCCATTATACTCTTCTCCACTCCATTCCACTCATTTCCATTCCACTCCATTCAGCTCCACTCCACTCCAGTCATTCCATTCCATTCCATTCTACAGCTTTCCACTCCACTCAACTCCACTCCAATCCATACCATCCCATTCCATTCCACAGCTTCCACTCCACTTCACTCCACCCCACTCTACTCCACTCCATTCCATTCCATTTCATAACAATCCACACCATGCCATTGCACTCCACTCCACTGCATGCCACTCCACTCCACTCCATTCCACTACATTCCATTCTAAATCCATTACATTCCATTCCTTTCTTTTAGCAGGATCTCACTCTGTCACCCAGGCTGGAGTGCAGTGCACTATCTGAGCTCACATTTCATTTCACCATTCCATTCCACTCCACTCCACTCCGTTCAATTCCATTCCTTCCCATTCCATTCCATTCCACTCCATTCCACTCCAATCCATTCCACTCCATTCAATTCCATTCCACCCCATTCCATTTCACTCCACTTCACAGCATTCCATTCAATTCCATTGGATACCATTCGATTCCATTCAATTTGATTACATTTGATTCCATTCCATACCATTTTTTCCATTCGATTCCATTCGATTCCTTTCCATTCCATTCTATTCAATTCCAGTCGATTCGATTCGAATCGATTCCATTTGATTCCATTCGATTCTGTTCCATTCCATTCCATTGTATTCCATTGCACTCCACTTCATTCCACTCCACTCCAATCCATTCCATTCCATTCCACTCCTTTCCACGCCACGCCACTCAACTCCACTCCACTCCCCTCCACTCCACTACACTCCAAACCTCACTACTCTACTCCATTCCATTCCATTCCACTGCATATCACTCCACTCCACTCCATTCCACTCCACTACACTCCATTCCACTCCACACCACTCCATTCCATTCCACTCCAGTCCATTCCATTCCACTCCAGTCAATTCCACTCCACTCCCGTCCATTCCACTCTACTCCATTCCAATCCACTCCACTCAATTCTATTCCACTCTACTTCAATCCACTCCACTCAACTCCACTCCAAAACATTACACTCCACTCCATTCCATTCCACTCCATTCCATTCGACTCCACACAACTCCACTCCACTCAATTCTATTCCATTCTATGGCTTTCCACTCCACCCCACTCCAATCCAATCCACTCCATTCCATTCCATCCCATTCCATTTCACTACACTCCATTCCGTTCCACTCCACTCCATTCCATTCTACTCCACTTCACTACACTCCACTCCATTCCACTCCACTCCATTCCACTCCATTCCATTCCACTCTACTCAACTCCACACCACTTCACACCACTCCATTCCATTCCACTCCTCTCCACTCCACTCCACTGCTCTCCACTCCACTCTTCTCAAGTCCATTCCTTCCCATTCCATTCCACTGCACTAGACACCACTCAATCCAATTCCATTCCACCCCATTCCATTCCACTCCATTCTAATCCACTCCACTCCACTTCACCGCATTCCATTCCATTCCATTCCACTCTACTCCACCCCAGTCCACTCCATTCCACTCCTCTCCACTCCACTCCATTCCATTCCATTTCACTCCATTCCACTCCACTCCATTCCACTCCATTCCACTCCACTCCATTCCACTCCACTGCACTCCCTTCCATACCATTTCACTCCATTCCACTCTACTCCACTCCACTCCTCTCCACTCAACTCCATTCCATTCCATTCCGCTCCATTCCACTCTACTCCACTCCACTCACTCCTCTACACTCCATTTCATACCACTCCACTCCATACCATTCCACTCCAGTCCATTCCATTCCACTCCAGTCAATTCCACTGCACTCCAGTCCATTCCACTGCACTCCATTCCACTCCACTCCAGTCCATTCCACTCCACTCCTTTCTGTTCCACTCCACTCCATTCCATTCCACTCCACTTCACTCCACTCCACTCTATTCTATGCCACTCCACCCCATTCCACTCCATTCCATTCCACTCCACTCAACTCCACTCCACTCCACACCACTCCATTCCATTCCATTCCATTCTACACCTTCCCTCTTCAGTCCACTCCACTCCACTCCTTTCCATTTGGTCCCATTCCATTCCACTACATTCCACTCCACTCCACTGCACTCCACTCCACTCCACTCAAATCTATTTCACTCCACTCCAGTCCACTCCACTCAACTCCACTCATCTCCACTCCACTCTATTCCATTCCATTCCACTCTATACCACTCCACTCCACTCCTTTCCATTCCACTTCACTCCATTCCATTTCACTCCATTCCATTCCTTTCCACTCCAGTCAATTCCACTCCACTCCAGTCCATTCTACTCCACTCCATTCCATTCCACTGCACTCCATTCCATTCCACTCCACTTCACTCCACTCCACTACACTACACTACAATACACTGCATTCCACTCCATTCCATTCCACTCCACTCAGTTCCACTCCACTCCACTCCATTCCATTCCATTCCATTCTACACCTTTCCACTCCACTCCACTCAATTCCATTCCATCTCATTCCATTCAACACCATTCCACTCCACTCCACTCCACCCCATTCCACTCCACTCCACTCGATTCCATTCCATTCCATTACAATCCATACCATGACAATCCACTCCACTCCACTCCACTCCACACCGCTCCACTCCATTCCACGCCATTCCATTACATTCCATTCTAAATCCATTCCATTCCATTCCTTTCTTTCGACAGGATCTCATTCTGTCACCCAGGCTGGAGTGCAGTGCACAATCTCAGCTCTCATTTCATTTTACCATTCCATTCTATTCCATTGCATTCCATTCCATTCCACTCCACTCCACTCCCCTCGGTTCAATTCCATTCCTTCCTATTCCATTCCACTCCACTCCATTCCACTCCAATCTACTCCACTCCACTCCATTCAATTCCATTCCACTCCATTCCACTCCACTCCACTGCACTACACCACATTCCATTCCATTCCATTCCATTCCATTCCATTCCATTCCTTTCCATTCCATTCGACTCCCTCCATTCCATTCCATTCCACTCCAGTCCACTCCACGCCACTCCATTCCTCTCTACTCCGTTCCACTCCACTCCATTCCATTCCATTGCACTCCATACCACTCTACTCCACTCCCTTCCACTCCACTCCACTGCACTCCTCTCCAATCCACTGCATTCCATTCCATTCCACTCCATACCCCTCCACTTCACTCCATTCCACACCACTCCAATCCATTCCATTCCACTCCACTCCATTCCTTTCCACTCCACTCCATTCCATTCCACTCCAGTCCATTCAATTCCACTTCAGTCCGTTTCACTCCACTCCAGTCGATTCCACTCCACTCCATTCCATTCCACTCCACTCCATTCCATTCCACTCCACTTCACTCCACACCACTCCACTCCACGGCTTTCCACTCCACTCTGCTCCATTCCACTCCTTTCCATTCCACTCATCTCAAGTCCACTCCACTCCACTCCATTCCATTCCATTCCATTATGCACTTTTCCACTCCACTCCACTCCACTCCATTCTATTCCATCCCATTCCATTTCACTTCATTCCACTCCACTCCACTCCACCACACTCCTCTCCTCTCCACTCCATTCCATTCCATTCCATCACAATCCATACCATGACAATTCACTCCACTCCAATCCACTTCACGTCTCTCCACTCCATTCCAAGACATTCCAATACATTCCATTCTAAATCCATTCCATTCCATTCCTTTCTTTCGATGGAATCTCACTGTCTTACTCAGGCTGGAGTGCAAGTGCACAATCTCAGCTCACATTTCATTTCACCATTCCATTCCATTGCATTTCATTCTGCTCCACCCCTCTCCACTCTGCTCCTTTCAATTCCATTCCTTCCCATTCCACTCCATACCACTCCATTCCACTCCACTTCATTCTACTCCATTCAATTGCATTCCACCCCATTCCATTCCACTCCTTTCCACTCCACTCCACTCCACCAAATTCCATTTGATTCCATTTGATTCCATTCGATTCCATTCGATTCGATTCCATTGGATTCCATTTTATTCCATTTTTTCCATTCGATTCCATTTGATTCCATTCGATTTGATTCAGTTTGATTCCATTCGATTCCATTCCATTCCATTACACTCCACTCCACTCCACTCCAGTCCACTACACTCCGTTAAATTCCATTCCTTCCCATTCCGTTCCACTCCACTCCACTCCTCTCCACTCCACTTCATTCCACTCCACTCCATTCAATTACACTCCATTCTAAATCCATTCCATTCCATTCCTTTCTTTCGACAGTATCTCACTCTTTCACCAAGGCTGGAGTGCAGTGCACTTCCTCAGCTCACATTTCATTTCACCTTTCCATTCCATTGCATTCCATTCCACTCCACTCCTCTCCAGTGCATTCAATTCCATTTCTTCCCATTCCATCCCATTCCACTCCATTCCATTCCACTCCACTCCACTCCACTCCATTCAATTCCTTTCCACCCCTTTCCATTCCACTCCATTCCACTCCACTCCACTTCATTGCATTCCATGCCATTCCATTCCACTCCATTCCATTCCATTCCATTCCATTCCATTCCAATCCATTATATTACATTCCATTCCACTCCACTCCACTCCACTCCATTCAACTCCACTCCGTTCCACTCCACTCCACCCCATTCTATTCCATTCCATTCCATTCCACTCCACTCTACCCCCAATCCACTCCACACCACTCCACTCCGTTCCATTCCACTCCACTCCAGTCCTCTCCACTCCATTCCATTGCATTCCATTCCACTTCATACCACTCCACTCCACTCCATTCCACTCCACTCCACTCCATTACATTCCACTCCGTTCCATTCCTTTCCTTTCCATTGCACTACACTCCATTCCATTCCACTCTAGTCTATTCCATTCCACTCCAGTCAATTCCACTCCACACCTGTCCATTCCATTCCACTCCAGTCCATTACATTCCTCTCCATACCACTCCACTCCATGCCATTCTGCACCAGTCCATTCCATTCCAGTCCAGTCAATTCCACTCCGCTCCAGTCCAGTCCACTCCACTCCATTCCATTCCACTCCACTCCATTCCATTCCCCTCCACTTCACTGCACTCCACTCCACTTCACTCCACTCCACTCCATTCCACTCCACACCATTCCACTCCATTCTGTTCTACTCCACTCAACTCCACTACATTCCACTCCATTCCATTCCATTTCATTCCATTCTACAACTTTCCCCTCGACTAAATTCCACTTCATTCCATTCCATTACATCCCATTCCATTCCATCCCATTCCATTCCACTCCATTTCACTCAACTTCACTCCACCCCAGTCCACTCCACTTCACTCCATTCCATTCCATTCCATAACAATCCATACCACTCCCTTCCTCTCCACTCCACTCCACTCCACGCCACTCCACTCCATTCCATTCCATTCCATTCTAAATCCATTCCATTCCATTCCTTTCTTGCGACAGGATCTCACTCTGTCACCCAGGCTGGAGTGCAGTGCACAATCTCAGCTCCCATTTCATTTCACCATTCCATTCCATTCCACTCCACTCTGCTCCACCCCACTCCGTTCAATTCCATGCCTTCCCATTCCATTCCATTCCACTCTATTCCACTCCACTCCACTCCACTCCACTCCACTCCATTCAATTCCATTCCACCCCATTCCATTCCACTCCATTCCAATTCCATTCCACCCCATTCCATTCCACTCCATTCCAATTCACTCCACTCCACTCCACACCACTTCACTGCACTCAATTCGATTCCATTCAATACCATTCGATTCAATTCAATTTGATTCCATTCGATTCCATTCGATTGCATTTTTTCCATTCGATTGCATTTGATTCCATTCGAATCCGTTTGATTACATTCCATTCAATTTGATTCAAATTGATTCAATTCCATTCCATTCCGTTCCATTCCATTCGATTCCATTTGATTCCAATCCATTCCACTCGTCAATTCCATTCCATTTCACTGCACTCCACTCCACTACACTCCTTTCAATTCCATTCCTTCCCATTCTATTCCATTCCACTCCATTCCACTCCACTCCTTTCAATTCGATTCCACCCCATTCCATGCCACTCCATTCCACTCCATTCCACTTCAGTGCATTCCATTCTATTCCATTCAATGCCATTCGATTCCAGTCAATTTGATTCAGTTCATTTACTTTCGATTCCATTTTTTCCATTCGATTCCATTTGATTCCAGTCTATTCCATTCGATTGGATTCGATTCAATTCGGCTTGATTACATTTGATTCGATTCGATTCCATTCCATTCGATTCAAATCCATTCCATTCCATTGCATTCCCCTCAACTCCAGTCCACTCCACTACATTCAATTCCATTCTTTCCCATTCCATTACACTCCACTCCATTCCACTCCACTCCACTCCACTCTGTTCAATTCCATTCCACCCCATTCAATTCCACTCTATTCCGCTCCACTCCACTCCACTTCATGGCATTGCATTTGATTCCATTCGATGCCATTCAATTCCATTCGTTTCGATTCCATTCCATTCCATTTTTTCCATTTGATTCCATTCGATTCCGTTTTTTTATTCGATTCCATTCGATTCCATTCCTTTCCATTCCATTCCATTCTGTTCCATTCTCTTCAATGCCATTCCATTTGATTCCATTCCATTCGATTCCATTTGATTCCATTCGATTCCGTTTGATTTCATTCCATTCCCTTCCATTCCATTGCATTCCATTCCACTCCAGTCCACTACACTCCACTCCATTCAATTCCATTCCTTCCCATTCCATTCCATTCCCCACCATTCCACTCTACTGCACTGCATTCAACTGCATTCCACCCTATTCTATTCCACTCCATTCTACTCCACTGCACTCCACTTCACAGCATTCTATTCCATTCCATTCCATTCCATTCAATTTATTTCCTCTCCATTCCATTGCATTCCACTTCACTCCACTCCACTCCACTCAGTTCAGTTAAATTCCTTCCCATTCCATTCCTCTCTACTCCATTCCACTCCACTCCACTCCACTCCATTCAATTCCATTCCACCCCATTCCATTCCACTGCTTTCCACTCCACTGCACTTCACTGCATTCCATTCCATTCAATTCCTTTCCATTCCTTTCCATTCCTTTCGATTCCATTGGATTCCATTCGATTCCATTCCACTCCACTCCATTCCACTCCACTCCACTCCACTCCACTCTACTCCATTCCATTCCATTCCACTCCACTCCACTCCATTCCACTCCACTCCACTCCATTCCACTTCATTCCATTCTTCTCCACTGCACTCCACGCCACTCCACTCCACCCCACTCTTCGCCATTACATTACATTCCAAATCCATTCCTTTCCGTTACTTTCTTTCAACAGGATCTCACTCTGTCACCCAGGGTGGAGTGCAGTGCACAATCTCAGCTCACATTTCATTTCACCATTCCATTCCATTCCATTCTATTCCATTGCATTCCATTCCACTCCACTCCACTCCACTCCGTTCAATTCCATTCATTCACATTCCATTCCACTCCATTCCATTCCACTCCAATCCACTCCATTTCATTCAATCCCATTCCACCCCATTCCATTCCACTCCATTCCACTCCACTCCACTGCACTTCACCGCATTCTACTTCATTCATTTCCTTTCCATTCATTTTCATTCTTTTTGATTCCATTCGATTCCATTCTATTCCATTCCATTCCATTCCACTCCATTCCACTCCACTCTACTCCATTCCATTCCATCCACTCCATTCCACTCTGCTCCATTCCACTCTACTCCACTCCATTCCATTCCATTCCAATCCTTACCACTCCACTACACTCCATTCCACTCCACTACACTCCATTCCATTCCACTCCACTCCATTCCACTCCATTCCATTCCACTCCACTCCATTCCATTCCATTCCAGTCCATTCCATTCAACTCCAGTCAATTCCACTCCACTCCAGTCCATTCCACTCTACTCTATTCATTCCACTCCACTCCATTCCATTCCACTCCACTTCACTCCACTCCTCTCCACTCCACTCCATTACATTCCACTCCGCTCCAGTCCATTCCACTCTACTCCACTCCATTCTACTCCATTCTACTTCACTCCACTCCACTCCATTCCACTCCACTCCACTCCACCCCATGCCACTCCACTCCATTCCATTCCATAACAATCCATACCACTACATTCCACTCGACTCCACTCCACTCCATTCCATTCCACTCCACTCCACTCCCCTCCACTCCACTCCATTTTATTGCATTCCACTCCACACCTCTCCACTCCACTCCACTCCATTCCATTCCACTCCAGTCAATTCCATTCCATTCCAGTCCATTCCATTCCACTACAGTAAATTCCACTCCACTCCTGTCCATTCCACTCCACTCCATTCCGTTCCACTCCACTCCATTCCGTTCCACTCCACTCCATTCCATTCCACTCCACTTCACTCCACTCCACTCTACTCCACTCCATTCCTCTCCACTCCATTCCATTCCACTCCATCCCATTCCACTCCACTCAACTCCACTCCACTCCACACCACTCCATTCCATTCCACTCCATTCTACACCTTTCCTCTTCAGTCCACTCCACTCCACACCTTTCCATTCAGTCCCATTCCATTCCACTCCATTCCACTCCACTCCACTGCACTCCACTCCACTCTAATCTATTTCACTCCACTCCAGTCCACTCCACTCCACTCCTTTCCATTCAGTCCCATTCCATTACACTCCATTCCACTCCACTCCACTGCACTCCACTCCACTCCACTCTAATCTATTTCCTTCCACTCCAGTCCACTCCACTCAACTCCACTCGTCTCCTCTCCACTCCATTCCATTCTGTTCCACTCTATACCACTCCACTCCACTCCACTCCTTTGCATTCCACTCCACTCCATTCCATTCCTCTCCAGTCCATTCCACTCCACTCCAGTCCATTCTACTCCACTCCATTCCATTCCACTCCACTCCATTCCTTTCCACTCCACTTCACTCCACTCCACTCCACTCCACTACACTACACTCCATTCCACTCCATTCCATTCCACTCCACTCAGTTCCACTCCACTCCACCCCTCTCCATTCCATTCCATCCTATTCTACACCTTTCTACTCCACTCCATTCCATTCCATCCCATTGCATTCGACACCATTCCACTCCACTCCACTACACCACACTCCATTCCACTTCACTCCATTCCATTGCATTCCATTCCATAACAATCCATACCATGACAATTCACTCCACTCCAATCCACTTCACGTCTCTCCACTCCATTCCACGACATTCCATTACATTCCATTCTAAACCCATTCCATTCATTCCTTTCTTTCGACAGGATCTCACTCTGTCACTCAGGCTAGAGTGTAGTGCACAATCTCAGCTCACATTTCATTTCACCATTCCATTCCATTGCATTCCATTCAACTCCACTCCACTGCACTCTGTTCAATTCCATTTCTTCACATTCCATTCCATTCCACTCCATTCTACTCCACTCCACTCCACTTCATTCAGTTCCTTTCCACCTCATTCCATTCCACTCCACTCCACTGCACTGCATTCCACTCGATTCCATTTGATGCCATTTGATTCCATTTGATTTGATTCCATTCAATTCCATTCCATTCCATTTTTTCCATTTCATTCCACTCTATTCACTTCCATTTCATTCAGTTAGATTCGATTCGATTCCATTCCATTTGATTCCTTTCGATTCCATTCCATTCCATTCCGTTCCATTCCATTCTCCTCCACTCCACTCCATTGAATTCCATTGCTTCCCATTCCATTCCACTCCACTCCATTCCACTCCATTCCACTCCACTCCATTCAGTTCCATTCCATCCCATTCCATTCCACTCCATTCCACTCCACTCCACTCCACTTCAAAGCGTTCCATTCCATTCCTTTCCATTTGAATCCAATTGATTCCATCCGATTCAATTCCATTCCATTCCATTCCACTCCACTACACTCCACTCTACTCCATTCCACTCCACTCTCTTTTACTCCACTCCACTCCATTCCATTCCATTCCACTACATTCCACTCCACTCCAATCCACTCGACTCCACTCCATTCCACTCCACTCCACTCCACTCCTCTCAACTCCATTCCATTCCAGTCCATTCCACTCCATACCACTCCACTCCACTCCATTCCACTCCACTCCAATGCATTCCATTCCACTCCTCTAAATTCCATTCCACTCCACTCAATTCCATTCCACTCCATTCCATTCCACTCCTCTCCATTCCATTCCTCTCCACTTCTCTCCACTCCACTACACTCCAGTCTACTCCACTCCACTCCATTCCACTCCAATCTACTCAATTACACTCCATTCCATTCCACTCCACTCAACTCCACTCTATTCCACTCCACTCCAATCCATTCCATTCCATTCTACACCTTTCCACTCCACTTCACTCTACTCCATTCCATTCCATCCCATTCCATTCCACTCCATTCAACTCCACTCCACTCCACCCCACTCCAGTCCATTCCATTCCATTCCATAACAATCCATACCACTCCGTTCCTCTCCACTCCATGCCACTCCACTCCACTCCATTCCATTACATTTCATTCTAAATCCATTCCATTCCATTCCTTTCTTTCGACATGATCTCACTCTGTCTCCAAGGCTGGAGTGCAGTGCACAATCTCAGCTCACATTTCATTTCACCATTCCATTCCATTATATTCCACTCCACTCCACTCCGTGAAATTCCATTCCTACTCATTCCATTCCATTCCACTCCATTCCACTCCAGTCCACTCCACTCCATTCAATTCCATTCCACCCCTTTCCATTCCACTCCATTCTACTCCACCCCACTTTACCACATTCCATTCGATTGCATTTGATGCCATTCAATTCCATTCAATTCGATTCCATTCAATTTCATTCGATTCCATTTTTTCCATTCGATTCCATTTGATTCCATTCCATTACATACCACTCCATTCGATTCAATTCCACTCCATTCCATTCCATTCCATTCCACTCCACTCAACTCAATTCCACTCCACTCCATTCCACTCGACTCCACTCCATTCCATTGCATTCCACTCAACTCCACTCCACTCCACTCCATTCCACTCCACTCCACTCCCCTCCACTCCACTCCACTCCCCTCCACTCCTATCCACTCCATTCCATTCCATTCCACTCCATACCACTCCACTCCACTCAATTACACTCCACTCCTCTCCATTCCATTCCACTCCACTCCATTCCATTCTCCTCCACTTCACTCCACTCCATTCCTTTCCAATCCACTCAACTCCACTCCACTCCCTTCCATTCCATTCCACTCCATTCCACTCCACTCCACTCCACCAAACTCCACTCCACTCCATTCCATTCCATTCCATAACAATCCTTACCACTTCATTCCACTCCACTCTATGCCACGCCACTCCACTCCACTCCACTCCATTCCATTCCATTCCATTCCGTTCTAAATCCATTCCATTCCATTCCTTTCTTTCGACAAGATCTCACTCTGTCACCCAGGCTGGAGTGCAGTGCACAATCTCAGCTCACATTTCATTTCACCATTCCATTCCATTGCATTCCATTCCACTCCACTCCACTCTGTCCAATTCAATTCCTTCCCATTCCATTCCACTCTACTCCATTCCACTCCACTCCACTCCATTCATTTCCATTCCACCCCATTCCATTCCACTCCATTCCACTCCACTTCACTCCACTTCACCACATTCCATGGCATTCTATTCTATTCCATTGGATTCCATTCGATTCCATTCCATTCCTTTCCATCCCTTTAGATTCCATTCCATTCCATTCCCTTCCATTCCATTCCATTCCACTCCATTCCACTCCACTACACTCCACTGCACTCCACTCTACTGTATTGCATTACTTTCCATTCTATATCCATTCCATTACAATCCATTCTACATCCATTCCATTCCCTTGCTTTCTTTCGACAGGATCGCACTCTGTCACCCATGCTGGAGTGCAGTGCACAATCTCAGGTCACATTTCATGTCACCATTCCATTCCATTGCATTCCATTCCACTCCACTCCACTCCACTCCGTTCAATTCCATTCCTTCCCATTCCATTCCACTCCTCTACATTCCACTTCACTCCACTCCAATCCATTCAACTCCATTCCACCCCATTCCATTCCGCTCCATTCCACTCCACTCCACTCCATTTCACCACATTCCATTCGATTCCATTCGATGCCATTCCGTTCCATTCCATCACATTCGATTCCATTTGATTCCATCCATTCCATTCCACTCCATTCCACTCCACTCCACTCCACCACACTTCCCTCCTCTCCACTCCATTCCATTCCATAACAATCCATACTTCTCCATTCCACTCCACTCCACTCCATTCCATTCCATTCCATAACAATCCATACCACTCCATTCCACTCCACTAAACTGCACTCCACGCCATTCCACTCCATTCCATTACATTCCATTCTAAATCAATTCCCTTCCATTCCTTTCTTTTGAGAGGATCTCACTCAGTCACCCAGGCTGGAGTGCAGTGTACAATCTCAGGTCACATTTCATTTCACCATTCCATTCCACTCCATTTCATTCCATTCCATTCCATTCCATTGCATTCCATTCCACTCGACTCCACTCCATTCAATTCCATTCCTTCCCATTCCATTCCATTCCACTCCATTCCACTCCACTCCACTCTACTCCATTCAATTCCATTCCCCCCCATTCCATTCCACTCCATTCCACTCCACTCCACTTCACTTCACCGCATTCTGTTCGATACCATACTATTCGATTCCATTCTATTCCATTCGATTCCATTCTATTCCATTCGATTCCATTTTTTTCATTCAACTCCATTCGATTCCAGATGATTCCATTCGATTCCATTTAATTCGATTTGATTCCATTCGATTCCATTCCATTCCATTCCACTCCACTCCATTTCTTTTATTTCCATTCCTTCCCATTCCATTCCACTCCACTCCATTCCACTCCACTCCACTCCATTCAATTCCATTCCACCCCATTCCATTCCACTCCATTCCACTCCACTCCACTCCACTTCACCGCATTTCATTCCATTCCATTCCTTTCGACTCCATTTGATTCCATTCGATTCCATTCCTTTCCATTCCATTCCCTTCAATTCCACTCCTCTCCATTCCATTCCTCTCCACTCCACTCCATTCCATTCCACTCCAATCCACTCCACTCCACTCCACTCCACTCTACTTCACTCACCTCAACTCCACTCCACTCCTCTCCAGTCCACTCCATTCTATTCCATTCCACTCCATACCACTTCACTCCACTCCTTTCCATTCCACTCCAGTCCATTCCATTCCACTCCAGTCAATTCTGCTCCACTCCAGTCCATTCAACTTCACTCCATTCCATTCCACTCCACTCCATTCCATTCCACTCCACTTCATTCCCCTCCATTCCACTCTACTCCACTCCATTCCACTGCATTCCATTCCATTCCATTCTACACCATTCCACTCCACTCCACTCAACCGCATTCCATTCCATTCCATTCTACACCATTCCACTCCACTCCATTCCATTCCATTCCATTCCATTCCATTCCACTCCACTCCATTACACCCCACTCCACTCCACTCCATTCCATTCCATTCCATCACAATCCATACCACTCCACTCCTTTCCACTCCACTCCATGCCACTCTACTCCATTCCATTACATTCCATTCTAAATCCATTCCATTCCATTCCTTTCTTTTGACAGGATCTCACTCTCTCACCCAGGCTGGAGTGCAGTGCAGAATCTCAGCTCACATTTCGTTTCACCATTCCATTCATTGCATTCCATTCCACTTCACTCCTCTTCACTACACACTGTTCAATTCCATTCCTTCCCATTCCTTTCCATAACACGCCATTCCACTCCACTCCATTCCACTCCATTCAATTCCATTACACCCCATTCCACTCCACTCCACACCACTCCACCGCATTCCATTCGATTCCATTTGATGCAATTCAGTTTCATTCGATTTGATTCCATTCGATTCCATTTGATTCCATTTTTTCCATTCAATTCCATTCGATTCCATTTGATTCCATTCGATTTGGTTCTATTTGATTCCATTCGATTCCATTCCATTCCATTCGATTCCATTCCATTGCACTCCACTCCACTCCAGTCCACTACACTCCATTCAATTCCATTCCTTCCCATTCCATTCCACTCCACTCCACTCCACTTCACTCCACTCCACTACATTCCATTCTAAATCCATTCCATTCCATTCCTTTCTTTTGACAGGATCTCACTCTGTCACCAAGGCTGGAGTGCAGTGCACTGTCTCAGCTCACATTTCATTTCACCATTTCATTCCATTCCATTCCATTTCATTCCATTCCACTCCACTCCACTCCACTCCACTCCGTTCAATTCCATTCCTTCCCATTCCATCCCATTCCACTCCATTCCATTCCACTCCACTCCACTCCATTCAATTCCTTTCCACTGCTTTCCATTGCACTCCATTCCACTCCACTACACTTCACCGCATTCCATGCCATTCCATTGCATTCCATTCCATTCCAATCCATTACATTTCATTCCATTCCACTCCACTCCACTCCACTCCACTCCGTTCCACCCCATTCTGTTCCACTCCACTCCACCCCATTCCATTCCATTCCGTTCCACTCCACTCCTGCCCAATCCACTCCACACCACTCCACTCCATTCCACTCCACTCCACTCCACTACTCTCCAATCCACTCCATTGCATTCCGTTCCACTTCCTACCACTCCACTGCTCTCCAGTCCACTCCATTACATTCCACTCCACTCCATTCCATTCCCCTCCTTTCCATTCCACTCCACTCCATTCCATTCCACTCCAGTCTATTCCATTCCACTCCAGTCAATTCCACTCCACACCTGTCCATTCCATTCCACTCCAGTCCATTCCACTCCACCCCATTCCATTCCACTCCACACCACTAAATTCCACTCCACTCCACTCCATTCAATTCCACTCCATTCCATTCCACACCAGTCCATTCCCTTCCAGTCCAGTCAATTCCACTCCACTCCAGTCCATTCCACTCCATTCCATTCCATTCCACTCCACTCCATTCCATTCCACTCCACTCCATTCCATTCCACTGCACTTCACTCCACTCCACTCCACTCCATTCAACTCCACTCCATTCCACTCCATTCCCTTCCACTCCACTCAACTCCACTCCCCTCCACTCCATTCCATTCCATTCCATTCTACACCTTTCCACTGCACTCCACTCCACTCCATTCCATTCCATCCCATTCCAGTTAACTCCTTTCCACTCCACTCCACTCCACCCCAATCCACTCCAGTCCACTCCATTCCATTCCTTTCCATAACAATCCATACCACTCCATTCCACTCCACTCCACTCCACTCCATGCCCTTCCACTCCACTCCACACCATTCCATTGCATTCCATTCTAAATCCATTGCATTCCATTCCTTTCTTTCAACACGATCTCACTCTGTCACCCAGGCTGTAGTGCAGTGCACAATTGCACAATCTCAGCTCACATTTCATTTCACCATTGCATTCCATTCCACTCCACTCCACTCCACTCCATTCAATTCCATTCCTTCCCATTCCATTCCATTCCACTCCATTCCACTCCACTCCACGCCACTTAAATGCATTCCATTCGATTGCATTTGGTGCCTTTCGATTCCATTCATTTCAATACCATTCGATTCCATTTTTTCCAATTGATTCCATTCGATTCCGTTCAATTCCTGTTGGTTGCATTCCATTCGGTTCAATTTGATTCAATTCAATTCCATTCCATCCCATTCGATTCCATTCCATCCCATTCAATTCCATTCAATTCCATTCCATTCCACTCCACTCCACTCGACCCCTCTCCACTCCGTTCAATTCCATTCCATTCCATTCCACTCCCCTCCATTCCACTCCACCCCACTGCACTCCACTCCACTCCGTTCAGTTCCATTCCACCCCATTCCATTCCACTACATTCCACTCCACTCCACTCCATTTCACCGCATCCCATTCCATTCCATTCCGTTCCATTCCATTCCATTCGATCCTATTCGATTCCATTCCATTCCATTCCATTTCACTCCACTTCACTCCACTCCATTCCACTCCACTCCACTCCATTCCATACCATTCCACTCCATTCCACTCCACTCCACTCCACCCATTCCACTCCACTCCTCTCAATTCCATTCCACTCCACTCCACTCGTCTCCATACCACTCCATTCCATTCCATTCCACTCCATACACACCACTCAACTCCATTCCACTCCACTCCACTCCACTCTATTCCACTCCACTCCATTCCATTCCACTCCAGTCCATTCCATTCCACTCCAGTCAATTCCAGTCCACTCCACTCCATTCCTTTCCCCTCCACTTCACTTCACTCCACTCCACTCCACTCCACTCAACTCCACTCCTCTCAACTCCATTCCACTCCATTCCATTCCACTCTACTCATCTCCACTCCACTCCACTCCATTCCATTCCATTCCATTCTACACCTTTCCACTCCACACCTCTCCACCCACTCCATTCTATTCCATCCCATTCCATTCCACTCCATTCCACTCCATTCCACTCCACTACACTCCATCCCACTCCACTACACTCCATCCCACTCCACTCCACTACACTGCATTCCATTCCATTCCATAACCATCCATACCACTCCATTCCACTCCACTCCACTCCATTCCATTACATTCCATTCTAAATCCATTCCATTCCATTCCTTTCTTTCAACAGGATCTCACTCTGTCACCCAGGTTGGAGTGCAGTGCACAATCTCAGCTCACATTTTATTTCACCATTCCATTCCATTCCATTCCATTGCCTTCCATTCCACTCCACTCCACTCCACTCCATTCCATTCCACTCCACTCCACTCCACTCCATTCCACACCATTCCACTCCATTCCACTCCACTCCACTGCACCCATTCCACTCCACTCCACTCCTCTCCATACCACTCCATTCCATTCCATTCCACTCCATACCACTCCACTCAACTCCATTCCACTCCAATCCACTTCATTGTATTCCACTCTACTCCATTCTATTCCACTACAATCCATTCCATTCCACTCCAGTCAATTCCAATCCACTCTACTCCATTCCACTCCATTCCATTCCACTCCACTCCATTCCATTCCCCTCCACTTCACTGCACTCCACTCCACTTCACTCCACTACATTCCACTCCACACCATTCCAATCCATTCCATTCTTCTCCATTCAACTCCACTCCCCTCCACTCCATTCAATTCCATTCCACCCCATTCCATTCCACTCCATTCCAATCCACTCCACTCCACTTCATCGCACTCCATTCGATTGCATTCAATACCATTCGATTCAATTCGGTTCTTTTCCGTTTGATTCTATTCGATTACATTTTTTCCATTCGATTGCATTCTATTTCATTCCATTCAATTCAATTCAATTCGATTTCATTCCATTCGGTTCCATTCCGTTCTACTCCAGTCAATTCCATTCCATTACACTCCACTCCACTCCACTCCACTCCATTCCGTTCAATTCCATTCCTTCTCGTTCCATTCCATTCCACTCCATTGCACTCCACTCCACTCCACTCCATTCAATTCCGTTCCACCCCATTCCATGCCACTCCATTCCACTCCACTCCACTCCACTTCACCGCTTTCCATTAGATGCCATTTGATGCCATTCGATGCCATTTGATTCCGTTCGATTCAATTCCATTTGATTCCATTTTTTCCATTCAATTCCAATTGATTCCATTTGATTGGATTCGATTCGATTCAACTCGATTCCATTCCATTCCATTTTACTCCACTCAACTCCACTCCACTCCACTACGTTCAATTCCATTCCACTCCACTCCATTCCACTCCACTCCATTCAATTCCATTCCACCCCATTCTACTCCACTCTATTCCACTCCACTCCACTCCACTTCACTGCATTCCCTTCGATTCCGTTCAATGCCATTCAGTTACTTTCATTTTGATTCCATTCCATTCCATTTTTTCCATTCGTTTCCATTCGATTCCATTCCATTCGATTCCATTCGATTCCTTTTTTTATTGGATTCCATTCAATTTGATTCGATTCCATTCCATTCCATTGCATTCCATTCCATTCGGTTCTATTCCATTTGATTCCAATTGATTCCATTTGATTCCGTTCGATTCCATTCCATTCCCTTCCATTCCATTGCATTTCATTCCACTCCAGTCCACTACACTCCACTCTGTTCATTTCCATTCCTTCCCATTCCATTCCTTTCCACTCCATTCCACTCCATTCCACTCCACTCCACTGCATTCAATTCCATTCCACCCCATTCCATGCCACTCCATTCCACTCCACTCCACTTCACCGCATTCCGTTCCATTCCATTCCATTCCATTCCATTTAATTCCTTTCCATTCCATTGCATTCCACTCCACTCCACACCACTCCACTCCACTCAGTTCAGTTAAATTCCTTCCCATTCCATTCCTCTCTACTCCGTTCCACTCCACTCCACTCCATTCAACTCCATTCCACCCCATTCCATTCCACTGCATTCCACTCCACTCCATTCAACTCCATTCCACCCCATTCCATTCCACTGCATTCCACTCCACTCCATTCCACTCCACCCCACTCCTATCCCTCCCATTCCTTTCCATTCCACTACACTTCAGTCCACTCCACTCCATTCCACTCCATTCCACTTCACTCCTCTCCACTCTACTCCATTCCATTCCATTCCACTCCATACCACTCTACTCCATTCCACTCCACTCCACTCCACTCCGTTCCATTCCACTCCACTCCATTCCATTCCACTCCAGTCCATTCCATTCCACTCCAGTCAATTCCACTCCACTCCTGTCCTTTCCAGTCCACTCCATTCCCCTGCACTCAGCTGCATTCGGTTTCACTCCACTTCACTCCACTCCATTCCTCTCAACTCCATTCCACTCCACTCCATTCCACTCCACTCCACTCCATTCCACTCCACTCCATTCCACTCCACTCCACTCCATTCCATTCCACTCCATTCAACTCCACTACACTCCCCTCCACTTCATTCTATTCCACTCTACACCTTTCGACTCCTCTCCACTCCACTCCATTCCATTCCATCCAATTCCATTGCACTCCATTCCACTCCACTCCACTCCACCTCGCTCCACTCCACTCCACTGTGCTCTATTCCATTCCATTCCATAACAATCCATAGCACTCCATTCCTCTCCACTCCACGCCACTCCACTTGACTCAACTCGATTCCATTACATTCTATTGTAAATCCATTCCATTCCATTCCTTTCTTTCAACAGGATCTCACTCTGTAACTCAGGCTGGAATGCAGTGCACAATTTCAGTTCACATTTCATTTCACCATTCCATTCCATTCCTTTGCATTCCATTTCACTCCACTCCACTCCTCTCCAGTGCATTCAATTCCATTCCTTCCCATTCCATTCCATTCCACTCCATTCCACTCCACTCCACTCCACTCCATTCAATTCCATTCCAACCCATGCCATTCCACTCCATTCCAGTCCACTGCACTCTACTTCACCGCATTCCATTCGATTCCATTCAGTATCATTTGATTCTACTCCACTGGATTCCACTCCATTCCATTTTTTCCATTCGATTCCATTCCATTCCGTCTGATTCCATTCGATTCCATTCCGTTCCATTCAATTCGATTCAATTCGATTCGATTCCATTCGATTCCATTCTATTCCTTTCGATTCCTTTCGATTACATTTGTTTCCATTCCATTCCATTCCATTCCAATCCACTCCACTGCACTCCACTCCGTTCATTCCCATTCAATCCCATTCCATTCCACTGCACTCCATTCCACTCCACTCCACTCAATTCAATTCCATTCCACCCCATTCCATTGCACTCCATTCCACTCCACTCCACTCCACTTCACCACATTCCATAGTATTCCATTCCATTCTATTGCATTCGATTACATTCGATTCCATTCGATTCCATTGCTTTCCATTCCATTCCACTCCACTCCATTCCATTCCACTCCACTCCATTCCACCCCACTCCACTCCTCTCCCTTCCACTCCACTCCATTCCACTCCACTCCACTCCCTTCCATTCCACTCCACTCCACTCCTCTCCCTTCCACTCCACTCCATTCCACTCCACTCCATTCCACTCCACTCCACTCCAGTCCATTCCACTCCACTCCATTCCACTCCACTCTATTTCATTCCTCTCCACTTCACTCCACTCCACTCCATTCCACTCCACTCCATTCCATCCCACTCCACTCTATTCCATCCATTCCATTCCACTCCACTCAACTCCACTCCACTCCATTCCATTGCATTCCATTCCACCCCGCTCCATTCTACACCTTTCCACTCCACTCCACTCTACTCCACTCTATTCCATTTCACTCCACTCCACTCCATTCCATTCTATTCCTTTCCACTCCACCACTCCACTCCACTCAATTCCATTCCATCCCATTCCATTCCACTCCATTCCACTCCACTCCACTCCACCTCATTCCACTCCACTCCACTCCATTCCATTCCATTCCATAACAATCCATGCCACTCCATTCCACTCCACTGCACTCCACTCTATGCCACTCCAGTCCACTCCATTCCATTACATTCCATTCTTCATCCATTCCATTCCATTCCTTTCCTTTGACAGAATCTCACTCTGTCACCCAGGATGGAGTGCAGCGTACAATCTGAGCGCTCATTTCATTTCACCATTCTATTCTCTTCCATTCCATTGCATTCCGTTGCAGTCCACCCGACTCCACTCCGTTCAATTTCATTCCTTCCCATTCCATTCCACTCCGCTCCATTCCACTCCACTCCACTCCATTCAATTCCATTAAACCCCATTCCATTCCACTCCACTCCACTTCACCGCATTCCATTCCATTGCACTCCACTCCACTCCACTCTGTTCAATTCCATTCCTTCCCATTCCATTCCACTCCACTCCATTCCACTCCACTCCATTCAATCCCATTCCACCCCATTCCACTCCACTCCACTCCATTCCACTCCACTCCACTCCACTTCACCGCATTAAATTCCATTCCATTCCTCTCCATTCCTTTCAATTTCATTCGAGTCCATTCTATTCCATTCAAATCCACTCCAATTTACTCCACTCCATTCCACTCCACTCCATTCCACTCCACTCTAATCCATTCCATTCCATTCCTCTCCATTCCACTCCACTCCATTCCACTCCACTCCACTAAAGTCCGCTCCACTCCATTACACTCCACTCCACTCCATTCCACTCCATTCCATTCCACTCCACTGCACAGCACGCCACTCCACTCCACTCCACTCCTTTCCATTACATTCCATTCCAAATCCATTCAATTCCATTCCTTTCTTTTGACAGGATCTCACTCTGTCACCCAGGCTGGAGTATAGTGCACAATCTCAGCTCACATTTCATTTCAGCATTCCATTGCATTGCATTCCATTCCACTCCACTCCACTCCACTCTGTTCAATTCCATTCCTTCACATTCCATTCAACTCCACTCCATTCCACAACACTCCACTCCATTCAATCCCATTTCACCCCATTTGATTCCACTCCATTCAATTCCACTCCATTCCACTCCACTCCACTTCACCACATTCCTTTCCATTCCTTTCCACTCCTTTCCATTCCTTTCAAATCCATTCAATTCGATTCCATTCCATTCCATTGCATTCCATTCCACTCCACTCCACTCCACTCCATTCCACTGCACTCCATTCCACTCCACTCTCCTCCATTCCATTCCATTCCACTCCATTCCACTCCACTCCACTACACTCCACTCCTCTCCATTCCATTCCATTCTACTCCTTATCACTCCACTCCACTCCATTCCACTCCACTCTACTCCATTCCATTCCACTCCACTCCATTCCATTCCACTCCAGTCCATTCCATTGCACTCCAGTCAATTCCACTCCACTCCAGTCCATTCCACTCCACTCCATTCCATTCCACTCCTGTCCATTCCATTCCACTCCCGTTCACTCCACTCCAATCCACTCCACTCCACTCCATTCCACTCCACTCAACTCCATTCCACTCCATTCCATTCCACTCCACTCAACTCCACTCCACTCCACCTCATTCCATTCCATTCCATTCTACACCTTTCAACTCCACTCCACTCCTCTCCACTCCATTCCATTCCATTCAATTCCATCCCATATCATTCCCCTCCATTCCACTCCACTCCACCCCACCCCACTCCACTCCACTCCTTTCCATTCCATTCCATAACAATCCATACCACTCCATTCCACTCCACTCCACTCCACTCCACGCCACTCCACTCCACTCCATTCCATTACATTCCATTCTAAATCCATTGTATTCCATTCCTTTCTTTTGACGGGATCTCACTCTGTCACCCAGGCTGGAGTGCAGTGCACAATCTCAGCTCAAATTTCATTTCACCATTCCATTCCATTTCATTTCATTCTACTCCATTCCACTCCACTCCACTCCTTTCAATTCTATTATGTCCCATTCCATTCCACTCCACTCCATTCCTCTCCACTCCACTCTGTTCAATTCCATTCTACTCCATTCCATTCCACTCCATTCCACTCCACTCCACTCCACTTCACCGCATTCCATTCCATTCCTTTCAATTCCATTCCATTCCACTCCATTCCATTCCATTCCACTCCAATCCACTCCACTCCACTCCATTCCACACCACTCCACTGCATTCCATTGCACCCCATTCCACTCCAATCCTGTCCACTCCACTCCACTCTACTCCACTCCATTCCACTACACTCCACTCCACTCCTCTCCACTCCACACCATTCCATTTCATTCCACTCCACTCCACTCCATTCCATTCCACTCCACTCTTTTCCATTCCATTCCACTCCACTCCATTCCATTCCACTCCAGTCAATTCCACTCCACCCCAGTCCATTCCACTCCACTCCATTCCATTCCACTCCACTTCACTCCACTCCACTCCATTCCACTCTACTCCACTCCATTCCACTCCATTCCATTCCACTCCACTCAACTGCACTCCATTCCATTCCTTTCACTAATTATTGAATAACTTCTCCAGATATTAGCCAACTGGTACATTGTAGAGTATGGCATTCACCTTCCTTGTGCATGACTTTATTTATATGTGTGTGTCAACTCAGCTCAAGGTTAAGATTGTATATGTTTTAGGGGCAGCCATTTCACACTTTAATTTATGTCAAACTTTTTTTTTTGAAGTGGAGCCTTGCTGTGTTATCCAGGCTGTAGTGCAGTGGCACAGTCTTAGCTCACTGCAACCTGTGCCTCCTGGGTTCAAGTGATTCTCCTGCCTCAGCCTCCCAAGTTGCTGGGATGTCAGGCGAGTGTCACAACGCCCAGCTAATTTTTGTATTTTTAGTAGAGGTGGGGTTTCACCATGTTGGCTAGGCTGGTCTCAAACTGCTGAGATCAAGTGATCCACCCACTTCTGCCTCCCAAAGTGTTGGGATTACAGGCATGAGCCAACATGCCCAGCCTATGTCAAGTTTTATTGGAAAAAACTCTTTAGTTCTTTTTTTAAAAATGTAATTTAAAAAATATTTTAATAGAGACAGGATTTCTCTATATTGCCTAGCTGTTCTCAAACTCCTGGGCTTAAGCAATTCTCCTGCTTTGGCTTCCCAAGGTGCTGGGATAGTTGCCTTTTTGTGTGTGTGTTTTGAGATGGAGTCTCACTTTGTCACCCAGGCTAGAGTGCAGTGGGATGATCTCGGCTCACTGCAACTAACTTCCACCTCCCGGGTTCAAGTGATTCTCCTGTCTCAGCCTCCCAAGTAGCTGGGATTACAGCTCCCTGCCTCCATGCCCAGGTAATTTTTGTATTTTTAGTAGAGATGGGGTTTCTCCATGTCAGCCAGGCTGGTCTCGAACTCCTGACCTCGGGTGATGTGCCCACCTCATCCTCCCTCAATGCTGGGATTACAGGTATGAGCCCCCGCACCTGGCCTTGTTGCTTTTTTATGTATACAACAGTTTTCACAATTTATATTTAGCATTCTTTTTTTAACCCAAATATAATTCTTTAAATTTTCTCTATTAAATTTTATTTGTTAAAGTTAATGTTCTGTTAAAATTGTTTTAGACCTGACTCTGCTCTCCTTTTTTTCATTATTCTTTCCAGACTCTGGTCATCCCTACATTTTGATAAGGATGTTGGAAAAACTTTTATCCAGATCATTGGTAACACTATTACACAAGCCCAGTGAATATTGCAGAACTTATGAGCATTCTGAGTTTTGTTATTTACTTGGTTATGTATACGTGTTACTCAGTCTGTCTCTCTTTTCCTCTCAGAAAGAATTGGAGAGTGGAGCTTGTTAAATACCTTTCAAAGCATCACATAGATTTGTCTTATAGCTTTGCCAACAAAAGAAATAAAGTTACTTGGCAAGACTTGTTCTTCCTGAACCTACACTGATTCTCAGTGATTGCCCATCTTTGTCTATTCAGAAACTGTTTTATAATCATCTAGGATTTTCTTTGGGCTGAATGATAAACACAGAGTTAACCTTTTGCCCTGTTCATTTTCTTTTGTTATGTTTGTGTTTTTTCCTCACTCTGAAAGATGGAGTACTCTGTCTCCTGTCTTAACCTCTTTGGTCTTCCTAACTTGTTAAAGAGTTATTGTAGCACTCAGCAAAATTCCCATGCAGGCTCACAGTAGACAACTGGTCAAGTCAGATTTGCAGTGTGTCAGGGGCAGGTCTTTTATGGCCACTTCACTTGTCATGGGCATCAGTTCTTTCATCCTAACATGCACTTTTTGCTGTCATTCTCCTAGACTGAGAAGAGAGGCAGGGATTGAGTGATGGACACTGGACTGGAAGTTCTCTTTTATAAAATAGGCGTCATACCGACTTCTCCAGGTAGAAATATGTAAAAGGTCTTTGTAAATTGTGAGGGGGTATTCAAGTGTAGAATTTGTAAAAAGCAAAATAGAAGTGAAGGGTTTCTTTCTCTTTTTTTTCTCACATGTATTAACTACACCATTTACCTTAACCAACATACTCAGCCTTTTGTGTATACCAGGCTGTTTGTAAACTTTCTCTTCCAGACATACATTCAAAAGTCCCTTTTGTAGCCCTTAATGATATTGTTAAGTTCAGCTAATTGTGGACATTTTACTTCCTGATACCATCCTGTGTTTCTTTTATAGACATCCATGTTATGTGTCCCTCCTTTCTTTTTCTGTGTCTTGGAAAATCTGAGTTCATTGAAGAGCTCTTTGTGCGGCCAGTCTTTTCAGAATCTTCCCATTTTCTGTCATTAATATGCTTTGCAGTTTATAGCCAGAACTCTGTTTCTTATACCAAGTTTTAATCTTTGTGTTGTGACTAGAAGAAAGAGGATAGGAGCAATACTGGTTTTATGTCAGTCTGTCCATCACTTGTTTGGTTATACAAGACCCCCACTACCACCACCACCACCATGTTTTTCTGACATTCTCTTTCTTTGTCTCTTTTTTCATCTTTCTTTTCTGGATTCTTCTTTTGATATAACTAGGAATTATTCTAAAGCTCACAAATTTCAGTCTGGTACTTTAGCAGATCATGCATAGATATGGAACATTTCCCTTGTTATTCTTTTAATTCATTTTCAATTATAATTTACTTCCAAAAAAAAATGACACTGTCTTCAGGTCAATAATCATGTTTGCCTTCCTTTGTATTTTTCTCATAACACCTAGCAAAAGGTAGGTATTTAATACAAGAGAGCATTTAGTGAAAGGGAGCCTCATAAGTGTGAATTCTTATGGGCATAATTCAGGAGTAATCCAAAGTCCTTACTGTCTTTGCATGGTTTTACATGTTCTTGCCCGTCACCTCTCTGAACTCTTTCTTACCACTCCCCCTCACTCTCTCTGTGCCATACTGAACTCCTTGCTGTTTCTTACTGCATACCTCTGCTTCAGGGCCTTTGCACTTACCATACATGCTGTGTGGTACCCTCCTTTCTTCAGATTTCTAAATCATTCTTTTTCATCTCATTCAAACCTCCTTCTCAATGAAACCTCTTCTGATGACCTTATTTAAAATTGTTATGCCTCTCCCAGCCCCTATAATTTCTTTCCATCCCCTTGCCCCACTGGAATATAAGATCCATAAGGGCTGGTATTTTGTGTCATTTGTATTTTTATAAGGTGCCAGGAACAGTATCTGGCACATAGTGGATGCTCAGTAAATATTTGTTGAATTAATTAATAAAGGCTAGTTTAACTAGACTTCTGTTCTTGAGAACTTCCTAAAACAGATGACTCGTCTTTCTCTTTTGAGTCTCAGGCAGAATTTACTTTTCTTTTCTCTGAACATTTTGTAATTTTTGTTCCCTAATTGTGTCCCATGTTTCCATTCCCAGCTATTATAACAAACTTGAAAATTCCATGGTAAATTGCTCTCAGGTTTCCCAGTACTTCCATTTATAATCGAATTTCTTCCCAGTGGTCACATTCACATCCTCAATATTTCTTTTCCTATTTGAGAGGTGGAAGGCTTAGCAAGGCATTTATCAGAGATATTGATTTTAGCTGTGGGAGAATTCTAGCGGCTATCCCAAAAGTTGAAGTCCCCATCACAGCTTATTTGTGTCAGTCTCAGTCTGTAGAATAGCAGCAATTCTTTATGCTTCTACTTTCTTTGCTTTTGCCCTATTCTAGTGCAGAGTCCCATTTCATCAAATCTCAGTGATGCTTAATAGTGTCATATTAACTTATTTGTAAATTGTCAGTTTTCTTTCTTTGTTTAATACCCATATTCTGGGCATGGGTTTCCACAGACCTGAGACCACTTTGTTGCTAACACCTTTCCCATTTGTTTTTCTGCAACAAATAATTGACCCAAGCATTCCCATTATTTTCAGTTTTCTTCTTCAGAGCATGCCCAGCCAGCTTCTTTCATTGTTACAATAATATCTGAACTTTTTCTATCTCTTCTTCCATTTTCAGCTTAAGGTCTACTTGATAAGTTAACCAAAATTACATAGTGATTAGAAAAAGCTCAAGATCCATCACCTTTTTAACTGTGTGACCTAAAACAAATTTCTTAAGTTCTTCTCTAAATTTGTTTTCGTATCTGTAAAATGAGGAGTGGGGAGCAGTAATGCCTGCTTTTAAGCCTTGCTTTCAGAATTGAGTGATATGAAGATGCTGATGATAAACTTTTATGTAGGGTTTACTATTTACCAGATGTTGTTTTAAAAGCCTTATATATTATTAACTAATACAGCATATGTGGTATACAGTTCTGTTTATTAACATATGCATGGCATGTGGAAGCAATCAGTAAATGTTAGTTTTTATTAGCAGCAGCAGTTGCAGATCTCTGGGTAAACATTCTTTTCTTAGTTTTTGCAAGGTATACTTCCTCACCAGTGAAAAGTCTGTTACAGATTATTGTATGCTATGGTATGAATCAGACATTTGTGTACCATTTGTACCATTTTTGACACTATAAGAAACCACAGAAATCTCACGATAGTCCCTTCTTGTAAAAAATTATATTTTCGGATTAGAGCTCAGACAATAGTAATGCCATTATTGAGAAGCCAGCCATTACACACTGAAACTAAATACAAATTATGTCTTTAAATTTAAAGTAAAATTTCAACTTTTAAAAATAGAAATTTTCTTGAAAATTTGTTTTTATAATTTACATTTAGTAAATTCCATTTATTTTCACTGATTCAGTACAAAATGTTTAAATCAAAATACCTACTGAGAAAGCACTATAGAAACTTTGCTAGGTATTAAGGTTAAAAATCCTAAAGCATTACATTTTCCATGGCAGAAAACTGATAAAATCATTGAGTGGTCAATTTCTGAAATGTTTCTTAATTTGAGAATAATATGGATAAACAGCTATGTGCAGTGGCTCATGCCTGTAATCCCAGTGACTCAGGAGGCTGAGGTGGGAGGATCATTCGAGGCTAGGAGTTTAAGGCTGCAGTGAGTTATGATGGCACCCCTGCACTCCAGCCTGGGTGATGGAGTGGGACTCTATCTCTAATTAAAAAAAAAAAAGGAATAATATGGGTAAGTGTATTTAAAGTACACTAAGAATAAAACAAAATATTTGTTATATGTAGACTCCGAGATTTTTTTTTTTTTTTTGAGATAGAGTCTTACTCTGCTGCCCAGGCTGGAATGCAGTGGTGGGATCCCAGCTCACTGCAGTCTCAGCCTCCCAGGTTCAAGTGATTCTCCCATCTCGGCCTCCCGAGTAGCTGACATTACAGGCATGCACCACCATGCCTGGCTAATATTTGTATTTTTAGTAGAGATGAGGTTTCTCCACGTTGGCCAGGCTGGTCTCGAACTCTTGACCTCAGGTGACCCACCCGCCTTGGCCTCCCAAAGTGCTGGGATTACAGGCGTGAGTCACTGTGCCCGGCCAAGACTCTGTTTTGATAGAAGACTTGTGTCTCTCTCACCTTGTATTTAGAAAAGTTAGAAAGTAAAGGATAATATATATAGAAAGCTTTTTGAACACTGTTAAGAAGTTCATAAATATGGGGCACTATGAATATGCATATGAAAATATTTCCTAACAGTTGGCAGTTACCACCTCTTATAGTGGCATGGAACCTCTTGAGTTAAACCAAGGCTCAGTGAGATTTGGTGATTTAGATAGTGTCATTTTATGAACAAGGAGGACCCTACTCAGGTCTTTTATTTTATTATACTTCTCTTTGACATTCACTCCACTTAAAGAACTCTTTCAAAAGACCTCATGCCTGGTCTCACAGAGATTCAAAGGTGTTTGAGTCCTTCCTTATTATCCCCTTGGAAGATGCTTTGAGGACTCCAGTGATGAATCCCAAGAACTCTGTCTCCATTATCCCTGGTATGGGGCACCTCATCACTCTGGTGTTATCCCTGAAGGGCCTTCATAATAATGTGCTTAAAGAGTCCCCTATTATGCCCTTCAGGATGGAGCTTGACTTGCCCAAATTGCTATGTACATGTTAAAGAGAAGCTGGAACTGAAGTTGGTCATTTATCACTGGATCAGTCAACAAGATTTGAGTACTTTCTGTGTGCTCTGCATCATTCTGAGTACTCTGGGGACAGAATAAGGCGTGGCTCCTGCCTTCAAGGAGTACGGAATTTAATGTTGAAGATGACAACATACATGATTGTAAATCTATGTACATGAGAGTGCCTAATTGTGAGCTTCCTAATAAACGGCAAGATATGTTCTGAAAATGTGAAACATAAATGAGGTTGAAGAAATTGTGAAAAGTTTAGCAGAGGAGGAATAATTCATCAGGTTCTTTAAATACAAGTAAATGGGAAAGGAAGGACCATTTTTAAGTTTAGATATTCCAAGTGTTAGTGGTGACGTTGATTATGGTATGTCTTCTCGTTGATGAGGGAGGAGACTGGCGAATAGTGGAAAATAAAGTTACATAGCTAGGGTGGGGCCAAATGATGGGTTTTAATAAAAGCCAGGCATAGAAATTTAGATTAGGGTGGTAGAAAAAGGAAGGCTTTAAAAGTTTTTGAGCCAATGAATGACATCATACAAGTTCTATAAAAAGAGCAGTGATTTCGGAATGGGAGAGAATGGCATCAGGAAGACCCACTTGAATGTTGGTAAGTAATGTTACTAATAGTGCCATTAGTAACATTAATGTTACTAATAGTACTAGGGCCTGGACTGATATGCTGATGGAAGTGAGAATGAAGAATAAGGTGGGATGAAAGAGATTTTGACAAGAGTTTTTTAATGAACCTGAAACAGGAAAGGGCGAGATTAACTAAGCCTGCTTGCCATGGACAGCAATGGGGTTGCTAGAAGATTAGCTGTGGGGAAAAAGTTATGCATTTACCTTTGGGCATAATGAAATGCGATTGACTCTCCATATTCATGGGTTCTGCATCCACTGATTCAAACAACTGTGGAACAAAATTGTCAGAAAAAACAATACAACAATAAAAAATGATACAAATAAAAAAAAACATGGTATACCAACTATTTACATAGCATAGCATTTACATCGTATTAAGTATTATTAAGTAATCTAGAGATGATTTAAAGTATATAGGAGGATGTTTGTAGGTTATATGCAAATACTACACTATTTTATACCAGTCACTTGAGCATCCATGGATTTTGGTATACAAGGGGGATCCTGAAACCGATTCCCCATGCATATCAAAGGATGACTGTATGAGTTATCTGTAAAATGGTTTGGTTGAAATGTTTAGAAAACAGCTAGAAATACAAGACTGGCTGTTGGATTAAAAAAACATAGGACTAGGAAATTCAGGTATGCTAGTCTTTTTGAGTATTGCTTAAAGCCATGGGAAAAGAGTTCTCTGTGAGTTCCAAGACAGATGCAAGGATTGGCATTCATGCACAGCTTCTAACAGATAAATCTGAAGAGTTCTTAGTATGCATGTTGACTTAAATTACTTTAGCAGTAATTTTTCTCCTGGTGATAAAAGGCATGTAAGGCTCTTTTAGGAAATTGAAAAATGCAAAAAGGTATAAAGAAAAAGAAAAGATAATCATTAATAATATGTTAGTAAACAAGATTTGACTAAAGATATGACTTTCCTCTCACTTGTTTTCTTATGTATATAAAGGGATAGGAAATATGTATGTATGTATGTATGTGTGTGTATAGGATCATGCACTATATATAGCTTGCTTCTTTTTCCATCATGATAATTTTCCCATGTCATGAATTACAGCTTGCAAGTGCTATTCTTAAAGGGCTGCATTATTTTTCATTATTTGGATTTATTGTTATTTAATTGGAGCTCTATTATTGAACATTTAGAGTGCTTCCAAAATTTTTTGCTCTTATTAATATATTGTAATAAACTTCTGTGAAACACATGCTCTTCACCTGCTACTTACATATGACTTCTGTAAGCAGAGACCTCTGTATCCCCAGGACCTAGAAGGTTACCTGGACATAGTAGTTGTTTAATTAAAAAAAATTATTGATTGAATGAAAGAAGACTATTAAATATTCAGTTATTCTTTTTTTATTCTGATTTCCTGTGTATCCAGGGGCCTCTTATTTGGCTGCATGTATGAGTTTGGCTTTAATGAAAGTATTGGCCGTATATGACCATAAACAGTCATTCCTATTTCTGTCACAGTTATATTTGTCATTCTGTATTAATACATATATATCCTGATTTCTATTGAAGCATGGTTAATTTTATCTGCTTCTAAGCAATGTAGCTACCCTACTGATGCTGATAAAAATAAATTTCTGAACCTATAAGACTGAGGATTGGGCCTAGGTTGTGGTAAATTGGCAAGATAATGGATGCTACCCTGTCAAGAGCCCTCTGAAGAGAAAAGTCTGCCACCCTTCACCAAGTAGAAACTCCTGGCAGTGCCACATTTTCCAATTTGATGCCCTGTGATACCTTCAAAAGACAGATGTTTGACTCTTTTCAAATAATATTTTAACATATTTTAAGATGCAAAGGCATTGTGTCAGACTTTTTTCTTAAGAATCTATTTCATTACCACTCAGAAGTTATCTTCCAAAAGAAATAAGTGTGTGCAAATGTTTATGATAGTGGTGTAGAGAAGTTTTTAAAATAAATGTGCATCTTTTATGGTAATAAAAGCACATTATGAAGAATTTTTTAGGTCCAATTCACAGACTCCTTGGCCTGGGGAAATCTTTATTAGAAAATTAGGTAATTTCTAATTTGATTAGGGGAAATCTAATGGAAAAACTTTTTAACTGAGTGGTCCAATTAGAAACATGAATATCTGTGCTGGAAGCTTCTATTGAACTTTACTTAAATCACATCTAAGACCCTCTGCCTGTCAGTCCACCATTACTCTAACAGTGGTAGAAATTCTTTATATGACACCTAGATCTTTTTTTATTGCACTTTTAAGCTGTGTAGGAAACACATTGCCCACATGTTCATACAACACAGAGTGATTATCCACTTAGTTCCTAAAAAGATGTATTTGGTTATGGGGTTTGATCCCACTTGTCCAGGGTTTAGGTCAGCTACTGAAGATTAGGATATCTGGGTACCTCTTACTGGAGAATCCATTCCTGTTTTCATTTCATTCCTGGGGGCAATATTCAATCTGGTGCGGCCCTCTGTATTATAAAATGTTTCCCGGATTGTGTTTATCTGACAAATCCAAGAAGAAGCATGGTGTTAATTGCTGTGTAAAAAAGATTCCAGAGTCAAGAGCTTGAGAAGTTCTATTCCTCCCTTCATAGGTTCAGTTGTTTAACCCAGCATTTTTCAAACATATTTTACTCCTAGAACCTGTTTTTCCTAAGACATATTTAAGAAAAAAGCATTTTGTAGAACACATTTGGACAAATGATACTTTATATCATTGCTTTGTTTTTTAAATTTTAGTTTGACTCAATTTTACAGTTTCAGGATTTTGTTTCTGTTGCAGGTTTTAAGCTTTTCTTTTATAAATAGTTACTTTCCTAGTCTGAAATCTATACATTGTTTCAGTAATGAATTTACTATGTAAATTTGCCCATCATTCATCTAAAGGGAATAAACGTTAAATTGTTTTTTAAATTTTGACTTGTGTCACATATGAGAATATAAAGTATATCTGTACAATAAAGCAAAATGAAACATCAAATATCTACCTCAGGTTAAGAAGCAGAACTTGGCCGGGCGTGGTGGCTCACACCTGTAATCCCAGCACTTTGGGAGGCAGAAGTTGGAAGATCACTTGAAGCCAGGAGTTGGAGACCAGCTCATTCAATAAAAGAAGACCTCATCTCTAAGAACAACCACAACAACAAAAAATTAGCCAGGCACGGTGGCACATGCTTATAGTCCCAGCTACTGGTGCAGCCTCGAACTCCTGGTCTCAAGCCATCTTCCCACTTCAGCCTCATGTTCTAGTAAACTTTGTTATGCAGTATCTCATATTCTACATGTGCAGGAGTATTTTTACAGTATGTACCTGGAGTGGAATTGCTTTGTCATTGGGCATGTGTGTGTTCAGCTCTATTGAGTGGCATCAAACGGTTCTCCAAAGCAATTGCACCAATCTATACCCTCACCAGCAGTGAATAGTCTTCCCATTGTTCTTCCTCAATGAAACTAGATATTCACAGCCTTTTAGGTTTTTGCTAGAGTATGAAGTTGTATCTCTTTGGGGTTTTAATGTTTATTTCCCTGATTAGAATTGTAGTTGAGCATCTTTTATTATGTTTATGGGCCATTTATGTTTTCTCTTCTGTGAAATTCCTATTCAGGTTTTTCGCTCATTTTAAATGTTGTTGTTTGTGTTTTTCTTATATAGGAATTCTTCATGCATTCAAGATGCACGTATATTGTTCAGAATAGTACCTGAGACATAGAAACAACTTTGTAAGAATAGCTATCACTATATTACCATTGTATTTAATCCTTTGTTTTTATGTGTTACAATTATCTTCTGCTAGTTTGTGGCTTATTTTTCATTCTGTGATGCTAATTTTTCAACCTAGTATTCTATTATTTCAAAAATACACAATCTTGAGTAGTCTACATATTTATAACCCTGACATATTCACATTGCATACGTTCTGTGTCATAACCCAGAACTTTCTTTTTTTTTTTTTTTTTTGAGATGGAGGAGTTTTTCTTTTGTCACCCAGGCTGTAGTGCAATGGCGTGATCTTGGCTTACTGCAACCACTGCCTCCTGGGTTCAAGTAATTCTCCCACCTCAGCCTCCTGAGTAGCTGGGATTACAGGCACCTGCCACCATGCCCAGCTAATTTTTGTATTTTTGGTAGTGATGTTGTTTTGCCATGTTGGCCAGGCAGGTCTTGAAATCCTGACCTCAAGTTATCCGCCCACCTTGGCCTCCCAAAGTGTTGAGATTACAGGCATGAGCAGCTGCACCCGGCCAACCTTCAGTCTTAAGTACCATTTTTTGCTGCTGTTTCTTTTTTTGAACCCCAGGAAAAAATTAACTCATTTAATCCCCTACTCAAACCGCTACAATTTTATTTTCAGTGTTGTCACCTGGTTGTAGATGCATTTGTCTCTCCAAATGCACTGTGATTATTTAGAAGACAAAACATTTTTGGCATGTTATTTCATAAGTTTAATCTTAAGACTTTAGGAGCTACCTGAAATCTGCAACATTTGCCTATAAGAGATCCAAGTGAATCTTTTTTTTGTTTTTTTTAGTTTGGAGACACTGTCTCCATCACCCAGGCTGGAGGGCAGTTGTGTGATCACGGCTCGCTGTAATGTCTACCTCCCAGGCCCAGGCGATCCTCCCACCTCAGCCTGCTGAGTAGCTGGGTCTACCAGTGTGCCACCACACCCAGCTGATTGATTCTTATTTATTTATTTATTTATTTATTTATCTATTTATTTATTTATTTATTGAGTCTCTCTGTGTCATCCAGGCTGGAGTGCAGTGGTGTGATCTCAACTCACTGCAACCTCCGCCTCCTGGGTTTAAGGAATTATCTTGCCTCAGCCTCCCAAGTAGCAGGGATTAAAGGTGTATGCCACCACACCCAGTTAATTTTTGTATTTTTAGTAGAGATGGGGTTTCACCATGTTAGCCGGGCTGGTCTTGAACTCCTGACCTCAAGTAATCCACCTGCCTTGGGCTCCCAAAGTGCTGGGATTACAGATGTGAGCCACTGCACATAGCACTTTTAAATTTTTTTTTATAGAGACAAGGTCTCACTTTGTTGCCCAGGCTGGTCTTGAACTCCTGAGCTCAAGGGATCCTCCCACCTCCACCTCCCAAATTACTGGGATTACAGGTGTGACCCACCATGCCTGGCTTGAATCTTAAACTATGATTTTAGTTGAATCTTTATGATGTTATTTGTAATATGTAACTTGCTGACCAAACTATGAATTACTTCCTTTAGCTTAGTAGAGCGATCCTAATTATCTTTTGGTAGATTTTTCCACATACTGGAGGATGACAAAAGGGACATGTTTACACTGTAATTGTAAAGGTACAGTGATGATAGCAGTGATAATGATCATTATAATTTCTTCAAATTGACCCTTATCATGAATCAGGTACTGCCCTAAGTGCATTACATATATTAACTCACAACAATCATTTTGATGTATGAGAAAACCAAGGCGCAGGCAGATTTAGCAACTTGTCTAAGATCACACAGCCAGCAGGAATGGAATTACGGATTCAAAGTCAGTCAGAGTTAGTCAGTCTAGTTGCAGAGTTTTAGAGGTAGATTCACAGGTAATATCAACTTGGTATCTGAAGAAATACTAATTCATTTTTAGTTTTAAAAGAAGAATTCACCTAAGACTTTGTTTTTTAAATGTGATGATGAGAGAATGGGAAAATACATTTTCAGTGTGGTGGTGGGATCCAGTACTCTTAAGGAAGGAGCAAAACTTGGAGCTGGAGTTGCCTAATGGAAGTGTATAGTGGATCAGGCTTTCATTATGAATAGTTTTGGCTCCCCATGAGTGGATGCTGGCCTCTGAAGGACTTCAGAAAATTCATAGCTTGTAATTCAATTTCCCATATGCCATATGCAGATGTTTGGAGGGCAGTTAGTAGAGAATGGTTTTAAATATTCCACAGAGGACTCCAATTGGTTTTTGAGCTTGGATAGTTACTGTGCAGTTGAGAGAGAGCCATTCTAAAAGACTACAGCTATTTGGGAGATAGCTAACCATATTTGAAATGTGTCTACTCATTAGCTTTATTTTTGTATTTTTTATTTTCAGATGGAGTTTTACTACAGCTATTTGGGAGATAGCTAACCATATTTGAAATGTGTCTACTCATTAGCTTTATTTTTGTATTTTTTATTTTCAGATGGAGTTTTGCTCTGTCACCCAGGCTGGAGTGCAGTGGCATGATCTCGGCTCACTGCATCTTCTGCCTCCTAAGTTCAAGAGATCCTCCTGCCTCAGCCTCCCAAGTAGCTGGGACTACAGGCACACACCACCATGCCTGGCTAATTTTTGTATTTTTAGTAGAGACAGGGTTTCAGCATGTTGGCCAGATTGGTCTTGAACTCCTGACATCAAGTGATCCACCTGCCTTGGCCTTCCAAAGTGCTGGGATTATAGGCATGAGCCGCCATACTCATTAGTTTTAGGTTAAAAGTATTTTACTCCCCTGAATCTTCATTTTGGATTTTAAACACTCTCATTGGTTCAAAAAGCAACTTTCATTATGTTGCTTTTACTGCTTCAGCTCTTGGTTATTTTTAGATGGAGTTTTCACTCAGCTGTGGTTTGTTTTCTTACCTGTAAGTAAATATAAATAATAAAATGAATTAAGGTCAATTCATTTACTCTAAAAATTATAGGGTTAAATGGCTAAGCAAAAAGAATGAGACATTATAGCTTCTTATCCATTCCGTTTTGAGTAGAATTAGCACATTGTTGGAATGACCATGTGGAAAGATAGTACTGAGGTGATCCACTGTAGGGTATTATGCTGATGAATTAGCTAGGGTGTGTATATTAGTGGAAAAGTTTAAGAACTTTGCCATGGGATTTAAATATTATGCTTTTTTTTCCTTTTGATTTCCCCTCAAGGTAGGACTGGGAAAATAGCTCTTTTCCCTCCTTTATATGGTCATAATAAAGGATTGCAAATTAATTAGCCGCATTCAAGGCATCACACAGATTGAATTCCATATTTGTCTTGGAGGGAAGTCCAGACTTCTGCCTGGGGTGACTGAATCTGCTTTGTGAGACTGGGTGCAACTTCTGTGTATTCAAGGGTGGGATCATCTTGTCAACAGCCAAATGTCTTACAAGATGTAAGTCACTTAGAAGAAATTATCCCCCCAAATGTGGTTTGTTTTCAATGTTTCTTTCAAAACCTCTCTCCCCCAACACACACAGTGCAGCAGAGAAAAGTTGCACCTGCCTGCTACTTGGCAATATATTCTGTGATGATTGATTGTAGTCATTGTTTTCTATGTGGGTTGGGAACAGAAAAAATGCTCTTTAACCTTTTGCCAGGTCTCTGATAAGTACTGAAAACTTTGGCAGTTAAATGTGGACTGTAAAAGAAACACATGAAAAAATACTGGAAAAACAAACATGGACTCATAGATTAAAAAGCTGAAGTGCATTATTTTCTAAACTAGTTCCTTTGGGGCCTTGATTGTGTCAAAAATACTTATTGATTTTTTTTCTTTTTTTTTTTAAGATCCTCATGACCTTTATGCTATGTTGACAAAGCCAGTTTGTGTTTGATATTTCTTCTTCCTTATTTTGTATGTTTATCTTTTTTCTTTTAAACAAAGGTGGAGATTTGCTACTTTGTTGATCCTTGTAAGTGGCTATGATTTATTTTATGGAGAAGAATGGGAGTATTGGAGGCAGAATGGGAGGAGTCCTGGACTGGGAGTCGAATGGTGGCTCTATTTCTATATGTGTGACCCTAGACAAGGCTTGCCAAATTCCTGAGCCTCAGCTTTTTAATCTTTAACACCTGCCCTCCTATACATGGCTTGGGAGACCAGTACTGCCTACTGTGAAGGGCCCTGGGCTAGTGAGTGTGACAGGCTTGTTTTGGTTTTATAACATTTATATCATACACATCTCTGAGCCCATTTTTTCTGTTGCAAAATGGCAGTAACATTATATATCACTGGTTAGGGCTCATGTGAGGATCAAAACCAAATGAGATAATGTATATAAAGTATTAAGCATGCTACCTACCATATAATTAATGTATAGTTAATTATGAATTACTTATTTTTATTATTTTCAGTAACATAGAGTGTTAGCATTTAATAAAGTTCTGGGTATGGAATAGAATGATCAGATTTCTAGGTTTTTATGTTTGGTACTGTAGCCTCACTGCTGAGAAAATCTGGGAAGTATAAGGAGGTAGTGGTTAAAAGATAGTCTGAATTTTCTAATTTCAGAATAATAGTCATTAACAGCGGGACATTGTCTAGATAATCTACCTTTCTGTGCCTTACTTTTTATCTTTATTCAAATAAAGATAATGTGTTTTGAGGAAATAATATTGCTGTTGTTTTGTAAAAATTGAAACACAAGTACGTGTGGTTTGTGGCACTGAGGACTGACTGATCACTTCTCTCTGACACTTATTTTAGAAATGCCCTTTGTGGGCCGGGCATGGTGGCTCACGCCTGTAATCCCAGCACTTTGGGAGGCTGAGGTGGGTGGATCACGAGGTCAAGAGATTGAGATCATGCTGTCCAACATGGTGAAACCCCATCTCTACTAAAAATATAAAAATTAGCTGGGCGTGGTGGTGCACACCTGTAATCCCAGTTACTCGGGAAGCTGAGGCAGGAGAATCGGTTAACCCAGGAGGCCAAGAGTGTGCCACTGCACTCCAGCCTGGCAGCAGAGCAAGACTCTGTCCAAAAAAAAAAAAAATGTCCCTTTTGGAGCTCCAATAAAAGACGCTATGTAATTTGTAAGAAAAAAAGGTGTCCTGTTGGAGTCTACGTGTCAGGAGTAGTCTAAATCTTAATTAAGCAACCAGAGCTTAACTATCCTATCCATTATTTTGAGAAATGATGGTGAGGATCATTGCTGATACGGTTTTCAGATCTGTGGGGAAAGATTACAGAATGGTGTAAAGATCACCTGAAAAAGAATTCTTTTTGTTTGTGCATTTTATCAAGTCACTATTAATCTGGCCAGCAGGGAGTTAACATCTGTACTATGTGGCAGTGACTAGAGAAAACAGGTCCAGTCCATTTCATGTGTTTAATAATCTATCACGTTCACATATAACCCACATTTATTCAGTACCTATAGGTGCTGTGCTTGAAGCACATAAGCCATTCATGATGAATACATACTATTGTTCAGTGCTGCAGTTTTTATGTTATCTTGAAAGACAGAGGGAGAAATATTAGAGTACCTACAACTTACATTTCCAAACTCGTCTCTTTTATACTTTGAAGAAGGAACTTATTAGCTTTATTGTACATTAATGATTACATACATAACTCACTATGTTTTCTTTTCTCTACTTCCAGACCCAAGAAGGCATTCTAACAGTATCTCAGTAATCTCCACTAACCCTGCCCCAGTTCAGTCATATCCTGCTAGACCATTTTAGTTATTTTATAATTACAGTAAACCTCCCTTCCATTCCTCCCCTCTTCCTTCATTCCTCAAACATTGCCAGCAACCACCAAATCCATCTTCCTGCCCCAAAAATCTAAAATGTAAATTGGACCACATCATTCTCAGACTTAAAATCTTTTAAATGGCTTCCTTACCACTTTTCAAGGTACCATCCAAATTCCATGGCATCACATTCATGGTCCTTCTCAATCTGGTTCCTACTTTCCTGTCCTCCCTCATCTCCTGCCACTTTTTCTCCTGCCCCTTCATACAAAATTATTTACAATTCCTTGCTGTCTCACACTACTAAGGCCTTTTGGTATTTTCAGCTCCATCACCCCATTATCATACTTACTTTGTGTTGTTGTTCATTTGTTCATATGTCTGTCTTCCATCATTAGACTGCATCTTTTTTTTTTTTTGAGATGGAGTTTCATTCTTGTTGCCTAGGCTGGAGTGCAATGGTGTGGTCTCATCTCACTGCAACCTCTGCTTCCCGGGTTCAAGTGATTCTCTTGCCTCGGCCTCCCAAATAGCTGGGATTACAGGCACCTGCCACCACGCCTGACAAATTTTTTAGTATTTTAAGTAGAGATGGAGTTTCACCATGTTGGCCAAGCTGGTCCTGAACCCCTGACCTCAGGTGATCCGCTCGCCTTGGCCTCCCAAACTGTTGGGATTACAGGCATGAGCCACCATGCCTGGCCTGATTAGAGTGCATCTTGAAGGCAGAGATTCTGTGTCACTTAACTTTGGATTCTACCCACATGTCACACTGCCTGGCACATAGTATGCATTCCCTAAATGTTTCTCAAATAAATAAATACATAAATGAGGGATGAAAGATACTCCCATGTGGTCAGTGTACCATTATAACATTTGCAGTTCTTACTGTATTATATAATATCTGTAAGCCAGTTTTATAAATCCAATAATCATGATATGGCTAAAAGGGAACATAGATATCTTATCCATAAACTCAAAATCAAAAAGACTGAGTAACTTAGACAAGAGCACGCACCCAGCTGACTAGCAGTGCCTCAGGACTAACCTGGCCTGGCTCCCTGATCCCCTTGCCTAACAAATTGAAATGTGTACAAGACTTAATGGAATGATATTTAAATCATTTATTTTAGCTTTGAGATTTTTTTTAAAAAACTTCATTATGGAAAAATTTAAGTATACACAAAAGTAAATGAAAGAGTAAACTGTACCACCCTGTGTGCACATCACAAGCTTAAACAGCTCTCAAACCATGACCAATCTTGATTCATCTATACCCACACCTACTCCACTTTGCATTATTTTGCAGTAAATCCTTGATGTTGTATGATTTAATCTGGAAATATTTTAGTATGTATAGGATAGGTTTTTAAACTTCTAAATATGAGTTTCTCTGGTATTCTGGGAAGTCATGATAATTGAAACAAAATAACAGAGCCCATTGAAGACACAACTGCAGAAATCTGGCAGCCTGTCCCTGTGCTTTCTCCTTCTCTATGAAGCTGTTCCCAGGACCACAACTTCCACCGAGCCCATCTCCTAGAAATTCCTTTGTTAACATGCCCTGGAGAGAGTTGTGCTTTGTTATTTAAATTGTGCAAGGCAGAAGTGCAAGGAAGAAAAGCAATGGTGATTATATGAATGAGAGTAGATACTAGTTGGTAAAAAGCAAGATACTGTATTTATGTATAAGGTTAAATAGTTTTCAAAAATTATCCATAAGAAACCTTTAAAATTCCTTGGAATCTTTGTCATTTCTATTTTATCAAAATTACAGTATAAACTAGTAACTGAAGTTTATATTATGAATTATTGCAAACATACACAAAGTTATGGAGAAAAATACAAGGAACATTCATGTGTCTACTGCATATCTTTACCAAGTCTCTCCCTGTTACCTCAGATTTTCTTTAAGTAACAACATTGCAGGTAGAGTGAAGATGCCTTGGTAGTCCATCCCTTTCCCCTCTCCCAGAAATAACCATTATCCTGGATTTAGATTTATTTTTTTTTAATTTATGTATTTATTTATTATTATTATACTTTAGGTTTTAGGGTACATGTGCGCAATGTGCACGTTAGTTACATATGTATACATGTGCCATGCTGGTGCGCTGCACCCACTAACTCGTCATCTAGCATTAGGTATATCTCCCAGTGCTATCCCTCCCCCCTCCCCCGACCCCACAACAGTCCCCACAGTGTGATGTTCCCCTTCCTGTGTCCATGTGTTCTCTATTCCATGGTGTATATATGCCACATTTTCTTAATCCAGTCTATCATTGTTGGACATTTGGGTTGGTTCCAAGTCTTTGCTATTGTGAATAATGCCGCAATAAACATACGTGTGCATGTGTCTTTATAGCAGCACGATTTATAGTCCTTTGGGTATATACCCAGTAATGGGATGGCTGGGTCAAATGGAATTTCTAGTTCTAGATCCCTGAGGAATTGCCACACTGACTTCCACAGGGGTTGAACTAGTTTACAGTCCCACTAACAGTGTAAAAGTGTTCCTATTTCTCCACATCCTCTCCAGCACCTGTTATTTCCTGACATTTTAATGATTGCCATTGTAACTGGTGTGAGATGGTAATGGTATCTCATTGAGGTTTTGATTTGCATTTCTCGCATACCTACAACTATCTGATCTTTGACAAACCTGAGAAAAACAAGAAATGGGGAAAGGATTCCCTATTTAATAAATGGTGCTGGGAAAACTGGCTCGCCATATGTAGAAAGCTGAAACTGGATCCCTTCCTTACACCTTATACAAAAATCAATTCAAGATGGATTAAAGACTTAAATGTTAGACCTAAAACCATAAAAACCCTAGAAGAAAACCTAGGCATTACCATTCAGGACATAGGCATGGGCAAGGACTTCATGTCTAAAACACTAAAAGCAATGGCAACAAAAGCCAAAATTGACAAATGGGATGTAATTAAACTCAAGAGCTTCTGCACAGCAAAAGAAACTACCATCAGAGTGAACAGGCAACCTATAAAATGGGAGAAAATTTTCGCAACCTACTCATCTGACAAAGGGCTAATATCCAGAATCTACAATGAACTCAAACAAATTTACAAGAAAAAAACAACCCCATCAAACAGTGGGCAAAGGACATGAACAGACACTTCTCAAAAGAAGACATTTATGCAGCCAAAAAACACATGAAAAAATGCTCACCATCACTGGCCATCAGGGATTTATTGTTTTAAAGCATGTGTAACCTTACAATGAATAATGTCTTGCCTTTTATAAAGCATTTTACCTCTTTTGTTTGATCTTCACCACTCTTAAAGTATTTACTTCACTTCTAAATATGTACAACCCACCAAATTATCCCAATTTCACTTAATACAAAGCTATAAAGTATGAAGTGAATTAGTGTTTCATGATTTACAGTGTATCATCTCATTAGAAATAGAGTCCTGAGTCATATGTGTGAAAACTTCACACCCGGCTTTGTTCCTCTATTTAATTTAAAGTACCAGTAATTACCTTTAAAAAGTGTAAAGCACTTTGGGAAGCTGAGGTGGTAGCATCTCTTGAGCCCAGGGCTTTGAGACCAGCCTGAGCAATAGAGCAACACCTCCATCTCAAAACACACACACACGCACACACACACACACACAGCAGTAGGAGGACTGGAAGGAACCTCAGAGGGTTAAAGTCTTTAACTCCCTGATTTTAGTGAAACTGCCTTAAAACCAACTCAAAGGTAAGTTTTCTGTTCATTTCAAAGGACATAATTGAGGAAGGAAGAGCTGTCTACCCTCTCTGAGTAATGTTTTCTGGAATGACAGATGAGTAAAGAAATCATGGCAATGGCTTATCTCATAATCTTTAAAAATTAAATAACCATGGAGTTTGCATATAATTTAAAAAATTTAAAGCAAATTTCCACTCCCGTTCCTCCTGACCAATTTTTCCAGCTATTTGAGCAGTATTTTTTGCTCCTTGGAAGGAGATACAGTGCTCATCCTGTTTATTCAAGTAAAATTTAAAAAAAAAGATAAAACATTCCCCCCTTAAAAAAAGTCTAGAGCTGGTAAAAATTTCTAGCTCAGTAATTTTGGAAAGAATTGCCTCTTTCCACAAATAGATGAGCTTATATACTAGGTCTTCCAAGTGGACTAGTAAATTTCCGTGATGTCAGGAAACTGGGTGGAGTTTTTATGGATGCAAGTCCAGTGGAGGAGGGACTTTTCAGGTCATGTATAAGGAGAGTAGGATCAGATTCTGGTATTGAGTAACCAATAAGCCACAAAGCATGGGGATTTCCCATTGGGTTAATCTAGTGCTGGCCACAGTTTAGGCATATGATCTACAGTAGCTGCTGCAATTAAGAGATGCTTGGTTATAGGATCTTTGCCCTTTTATTGGAAGGCTGTAAGTGTAGCCCAGCCTTGATTTGTAAATGAACTTGACATTATCACTATTTCTTTTCACATAGACTTCTGAATAGCTGTCACTAAATTTTGATTACCACCAGGCATTTAGTTAAGCTAGAGCTGAACTATTTGATCTATTAGTTTTTATTGGGCACTGCAGCCCACACTGATCTTCCCCTGTCCTAAAGCCCTGCTTATATCAGAAAGGTCCACCCAGGCTAATTGTTTATGGGCTAATTGTTTTTGTGGGTTAGCCTTAACTCTTTTTTCGATAATTTTATAGGATCTTAGCATGCTCATATCATGTCTCTTACTATTTGGGTCTCTTCCTACTATCATATTGCTTGGTACATTGATAGGTGCTAGTACCTAAAGTCTTACCTAAAGCCAATGAAACTATTAGCTTAGTTGGCTTCTTCCAGGTTTGTCTTTATTTGGCCACCCTGAAAGCCTAAGTGTCTTGCAAACACTATCTACTGGGTTTGTTGAATATCTCATTTTGTTTCCTATAATCAATAACAGACAATGTAAGCTTGGGTGCAATTTTTTAAAAGGACTTTAAAAACCTTAAATCTTAGTTTGGATACTTGTCCCCTAGCTGGCAGGAATACCTTGGCAAAGTAGCTAAAGTCAGCCCTCAAGCTGAAATGAGCTGAGGCTGGATAGTTTAAATCATGCTTTTCCTCTTCCCAAAAGATGATACCAAACCAAAATCTCAACAGTAATTTAAATTGAACTTTCCAAGCAGATTTCTAGAATTCATATAAAAAAGTATAATAATTTGGAGGATAAAAAAGGAAAAAGAGGAGGGGCCTACCCAAATATATGTCAAAATACAGACAGTCCCTGACTTATGAATTTTCAACTTTAGGTTGGGTTTATTGGGATATAAGACCATCGAGGAGGTCCTTATGATTTCTACTGAATGTGCCTCATTTTCGGACCATCATAAAGTTGAAAAATTGTTAAGTTGGGGAATGTCTGCTCTGCTGCCACTATTAAATGCACTTCCGACTTAGTGATGTTTTCAAATTAGGATTGGTTTATTGGGATGTAGCCCCATTGAAAGTCAAGGAGCATCTTTTTGTTATACAGCTGTGAAAATAAAATAGTTGGTTTAGCTGTGATAATAAATGTATAAACAGATTAAAGGAACAGAGTTTCAAAATGGACTGTTTCAGGTGCAAAAGCTCTATGCTTATATGCATTCTTCTAAGTCTTAGTACACATTTTTTCCCTTAGTTTTAAAAAAATGTTTGCTGGCTGAGCTTGGTGGCTCATGCCTGTAATCCCAGCACTTTGGGAGGCCAAGGCGGGTGGATCACCCGAGGTCAGGCATTCAAGACCACCCTGGGCAACATGGTGAAACCCTGTCTCTACAAAAAAATACAAAAATTAGCCGGGCATGGTGGGGGGCACATGTAATCCCAACTACTTGGGAGGCTGAGGCAGGGAGAATTACTTGAACCCGGGAGGCAGAAGTTTCAGTGAGCTAAAAAAAATTTTTTTTTTTTTTTTGCTACATTCTTAAGTGTGACTCTCTTTAGCTTTGTGAAACCTTGAGGTGGTTGTTTTTCCACATGGTTTATGATGAAAGAGATGAGAAAAATACAATTTATTATGAAGAGCTTGATGCTTTCTCGAACAACATACTCTAAAAAGGAAAGCTTACACGTTTAAAAAATAAAAGTCTGATAAGAAGCCATATAGCTGAGGGTTCTGATCTTAGGGAGACAGGTTCCAATTACTGGCTGTAGGTCCTTGGGATGATGACTTAACTAAGCCTACTTCCTTATTTGTAAATGTGGGAAGCACCTACTTTATAGAACTGTAAAGATGAAAGAACATCATGCATGCCAAACTTTTAGTACTGTACCTAACACAGAAGTGTTTGATAAAAGTTACCCATGGTTATTATTTTTACTAAAAAGACCTTTAAAAGTACTATGAAGGGTTTCTGTTTCTGAATTCTAAGATATATAGTAGTCATGAACATTCCAGAAAGGCAATGTTATTTTCAAATCAGTTTCACCGTTTTCTTGAGGGGGATAAGCAGTTCTTCTCTTAGCAAAATAAGAACTTTTGATTATGCAATGAAAGAGAATCAAAGTCAGTACTGATTCCAGCTAAATTTTCTTTATTTTCTGTGAGAAATTGAACAAGTTACCTGCTACAGTGATGTTTTTCATTTTTATAGAGAATAAAAAATAAATGAATTAGGTTTGAATTTCAGTGGGAAATAAGTAGGTTAGATGTAAGAACACTCTGATTGTAAGGCTGCCAAGCAGATGAGAGGGACTCCTTTGTCACCATTAGGAGACTGTGCCAGAGGAGCTTATTATTTTGGGCCTCTTGAGGCTACTTCAGGCATGCTGGGAACTCATCTAGATGCACCTTAAACCTGGACTTCAACCCTGACTCCTGTGATGACATCTTCGCCAGGATGACATGGTAAGGTGGTGATAAGAACGGAGATAAAACTGGCTGCCATTCAACATTGGTTAGTCTTCCTGTTCATGTAGAAAGCATTCTGATACTTTTTTCCTATTTAGATAAGTAAATGAAGACAACATAAGATAGACAACACATATTTTAAATAGTCTGAAATAATTGCATAGATTTCCAACAGATTATAAAACTCTTTAAAAAGTGTAAAGAGCTGTTTGGGGAAGAAGGGCAGTTTGAATCGGGCACAGCAACACAGCCTTGTCTTTGTTAGAAGGTGAGATGAGTTGACCTTTTTAAGTTTATTTAAAACAAGGAATTATAAAACCACTTAAGATTTACTAAGAATAAATAAGGTGATCATGTAAGAGAAGACCAGTAATTATCTTGAGTTGCCTTTAGGAAGTTACAGATTTATATTTGGCTTTAGCGTTGTTTAACTGACTCTGGTTGTAAAAAGTAGGCATGGTCATTAGCACAACAGCTCTAGAGTGAACAGGGTTCACATCCCTGCTCTAATGTTTTCCAGTTGAGAGGCCTCCGGTAAATAACCTCTCTGAGCCCTGGTTTCCCGTTTCTAAAATGGAGAAATAGTACCTACCTCATAGAGTTGTTGTGAAGATTACATAAGATAATGCACACAGTACTGCCTGGCACAGAGAAGGTGTTTTATAAATGGTATCCATGACAACAACAATGGTGATAAGGATGGAGATAAGGATAATGCTTAGTTGATTTCCAGATAATCATGATCTAAGCTGGGAAGTTTTCTGTCAAAGAGTAAATTGAGGCAAGGCACGGTGCCTCAGGCCTGTAATCCCAGCACTTTGGGAGGCCAAGACGGGTGGATCACCTGAGGTCAGGAGGTCGAGACCAGCCTGGCCAACATGGTGGAACCCCATCTCTACTAAAAATACAAAAAGTTAGCCGGGCATGGTGGCAGGCGCCAATAATCCCAGCTACTTGGGAGGCTGATACCGGAGAACTGCTTTAACCCGGGAGGCTGAGGCTGCAGTGAGCCAAGATCACACCATTGCACTCCAGCCTGGGTGACAGAGGGAGACTCTGTCTCAAAAACAGAACACCAGAGTAAACTGACATTAATTTTTAAAAAGAAATGATATATGCTGGTCCAAATAAATAAACAATGAAGTCTTAATGTCACATCTGAATAATAGAAAATCTTAGTTTGGAAAACTGTTTCTACTTACATTCTCAACTTTTGAGTCAGGTGACGGTAGTTTTGATTTGATCCTATTGATTTATAAGAAAGTGTCTACTTCTCATATAATAAATATAGTTCCTGCATGAGCTAAAGCACACTCTTTTTCTTCTGTTGTATAAGTAGAAATTATTTAAATATTGGCATTATGGTATGATATCAGCTATTTAAAATGGCCTGTGATCATTACATTTTTCAATTATAGTTGGAATCAAAGAATGAATTTTTCAATAGAAAAGTGGGCAACAATCTTAAATCATGCAGCTTACAAAAGAAATAGTTACTTAAAATATATAAAAATATGCTTAAGTAATTACAATCAAAGGAATGTATAAGCAAACCAAGGTGTTATTTTTTTAACCTATGAAACTGACAAAAATTAGAAAGATGGACGTTGCCTAGTGTTGCTGTTGTCATATAACTATTGATGGTCAATTGGTACTGTCTCTCTGGAAAACAGTCTGGCCATGTATATCAGAATTTTATATGTGAATGTTCTTTGACTCAACAATTGCACATCTGGAAGTATATAATAAGGAAATAAGAGAAAGAGTGCATAGTCTGTGATCCTTGATGTTTATTACAGCATAGCTAAAAATACCCCCTAAAAATGGAAACCATTTAAACATCTTTTGGTGGGCATTAGTTTAAAACTATGGTGCTTAACAAAAGGTACAGTATGCCTGATCACTTAGTTTAAGAGAAACCAAGTTTCAAAAGCTGGCTTCACCATGTCTAGCTTTATGATCTTGGGTAAGTAACTTAATCCGGCTAAGTCTCACTTTTCTCTTCTATAAATCAGAAGAGTGGCACATGCTTTCTAAGGATGTCATGAGGATTAAGTGAAATGATACACATAAAGCACAGTGTCTAGCACAAAATAACTCATTATATGTTAACAACTATTATTACCATGTGCTTCTTAAAAAGGATGAAGTAGATCCATTTGTATTAACATTGAAAGGTGTCTACAAGATCATAGACACCTTTCAAAAAAGCAGTTTACACAATAGCTTATTTGTATTAAGACTGTATTAAAACTTATTTGTATTCATAGCCCATTTGTATTAAGACTGTGTGTGTGTGTTTATGGGTTAAAGTTTTGGAAGGACATAGCAACAGTTAACATTTAATGAGTACTTGACTGAGTCTTAGGCACTATTCTAAGGACTTTAACACATATCAATCGGTCACTTGATTAAAATTAGTTAATATGTTTTAAGTGCTTGGGACAATGCCTATGCTTTATAAAACACTCAATAAACATTAGTTATTCATTTTCATATGCTGTCATTATCTCTGTTTTATAGATAAGAACACTGACACCCTGAGAGTTCTCACAGTTTGTAAGTGGCAGAGCCAGAATTTAAATCCAGGGAGTGTAACTCCAGTCTCTCATTCAACAGTTAAAACTGGATATTATGAGAGGTAGGATTGTGAGGTCACTTTCATTTTGCAATTTGTATACTTATGGATATTTTCACATTTTTACATGAAACATTTTATTTTTATATATGGGGCAGAAGATATCCACTTTGGAAAGAAAATAGTGCATTTTTATATTTTAGAAATCTTTTTTCCCCTCTGTTATTCACTACCTATGGCATATTCCAGAGATCTGAATATATGTACACTTAGGTTGTCCTCATGCTAAGGGTCCTGAACAAGGAGTTCCCATGACCTCATACACTGTAAAAGATTTTGAGAACCTAACTTTGGGGAGCCCAGCTAAATATACATTTAGAGGTAGAGTCCCAGACTAAATCTACATTACTGAATGGTAATCAACTTCTGTAATTGAAATCTTAATAGCTTTCAAGAAACCTTTAGTCATAATATTTTGGTTTCCAGCAAGTTTGGGATAAAATTGTCATTCTTTGGTCATCCAAGGAAAGCAGGCAGAAGCCAGTTGTTTGATCCACAGATCGGTAATTGTAAGACAGGAAGCAGTTACTTAGTGTTAGATATGGATATCAGTGTTAGGGCTATTAGATGCTACATAATCCAGGACTCAGCCCTGGCTATCAATGTTCTGATATCCAACTTTGATGCAGGGGTAGTACAGTGTCCTGGAGTGGTCACTGCACTATGGACTCTCAGCTAGAATGGGAGTTTCACCTGAAGGTTAGGTGACATGGTCTAATCCAAGCTTTTCCACCAAATAGCTAAATGTCTTTGGGCCTCACTTCCACAAAATGAGGGAGATAGACTAGATAATATAGTCTCTCTCACGTAATGACAGATAAGATGGTCTGTATGTCACTTAATGGTGACCACCTTCTGTAATTGAAATTGAATTGAAGTTTTGTGATTTTATCAGCCTTGTCTCTTGATGAACTAAATTTGCAATCTTAGACCTGTAGTAGAGTCTAGAAAATTGTTAAATAGAATTGAACTTATAAACTGATTTATGGGAGTGTTTGCCACTGTGCTTACTTGTATTACAGGATATCCTTGATGACAACCAACTGTACAATTTACCTTTTATTCCATTTTAGGTATCTTTTCCCTCTCCTAGATTTGTTTTCCCAATAATTGAGAATTGTGTTCTAAAGATCACAAGTCAATAAAATGGTGTGATCCTGTTCATTGCTTAGGTAGTAAGCTGTTCAGGTGTTAATGATAAAGGTCATTACCACATAAAAATATCCCTCCTGCCCCAAAGATTTTTGTATTCTGGTATCTTAATGAGATGGATGTCTTCTATCTTTTATTTTCTTTTTTATTTTATTTTATTATTATTATACTTTAAGTTTTAGGGTACATGTGCACAATGTGCAGGTATGTTACGTATGTATACATGCGCCATGTTGGTGTACTGCAGCCACTAACTCATCATTTAGCATTAGGTATATCTCCTAATGCTATCCCTCCCCCCTCCCCCCACCCCACAATAGTCCCCAGAGTGTGATGTTCCCCTTCCTGTGTCCATGTGTTCTCATTGTTCAATTCCCATCTATGAGTGAGAACATGCAGTGTTTGGTTTTTTGTCCTTGTGATAGTTTGCTCAGAATGATGGTTTCCAGTTTCATCCATGTCCCTACAAAGGACATGAACTCATCATTTTTTATGGCTGCATAGCATTCCATGTTGTATATGTGCCACATTTTCTGAATCCAGTCCATCGTTGTTGGACATTTGGGTTGGTTCCAAGTCTTTGCTATTGTGAATAGTGCCACAATAAACATACATGTTCATGTGTCTTTATAGCAGCATGATTTATGGTCCTTTGGGTATATACCCAGTAATGGGATGGCTGGGTCACATGGTATTTCTAGTTCTAGATCCCTGAGGAATCGCCACACTGACTTCCACAATGGTTGAACTAGTTTACAGTCCCACCAACAGTGTATAAGTGTTCCTATTTCTCCACATCCTCTCCAGCACCTGTTGTTTCCTGACTTTTTAATGATCACCATTCTAACTGGTGTGAGATGGTATCTCATTGTGATTTTGATTTGCATTTCTCCGATGGCCAGTGATGATGAGCATTTTTTCATGTGTTTTTTGGCTGCACAAATGTCTTCTTTTGAGAAGTGTGTGTTCATATCCTTTGCCCACTTTTTGATGGGGTTGTTTGGTTTTTTTCTTGTAAATTTGTTGGAGTTCATTGTAGATTCTGGATATTAGCCCTTTGTCAGACAAGTAGATTGCAAAAATTTTGTCCCATTCTGTAGGTTGCCTGTTCACTCTGATAGTTTCTTTTGCTGTGCCGAAGCTCTTTGGTTCAACATACACAAATCAATAAACATAATCCAGCATATAAACAGAACCAATGACAAAAACCATATGATTATCTCAATAGATGCAGAAAAGTCCTTTGACAAAATTCAACAACCCTTCATGTTAAAAACTCTCAATAAATTAGGTATTGATGGGACGTATCTCAAAATAATAAGAGCTGTCTATGACAAACCCACAGCCAATATCATACTGAATGGGCAAAAACTGGAAGCATTCCCTTTGAAAACTGGCACAAGACAGGGATGCCCTCTCTCACCACTCCTGTTCAACATAGGTTTGGAAGTTCTGCCAGGGCAATCAGGCAGGAGAAGGAAATAAAGGGTATTCAATTAGGAAAAGAAGAAGTCATATTGTCCCTGTTTGCAGATGACATGATTTTATATATAGAAAACCCCATCATCTCAGCTGAAAAACTCCTTAAGTGGACAGGCAACTTCAGGAAAATCTCAGGATACAAAATCAATGTGCAAAAATCACAAGCATTCTTATACACCAATAACAGACTAACAGGGAGTCAAATCATGAGTGAACTCCCATTCACAATTGCTTTAAAGAGAATAAAATACCTAGGAATCCAACTTACAAGGGATGTGAAGGACCTCTTCAAGTAGAGCTACAAACCACTGCCCAATGAAATAAAAGAGGATACAAACAAATGGAAGAACATTCCATGCTCATGGGTAGGAAGAATCAATATCGTGAAAATGGCCATACAGCCCAAGGTAATTTATAGATTCAATGCCATCCCCATCAAGCAACCGATGACTTTCTTCAATAAATTGGGAAAAAATACTTTAAAGTTCATGTGGAACCAAAAAGGTGCCCACATTGCCAAGACAATCCTAAGCCAAAAGAACAAAGCTGGAGGCATCACACTACCTGACTTCAAACTATACTGCAAGGCTACAGTAACCAAAACAGCATGGTAATGGTACCAAAACAGAGATATAGACCAATGGAACGGAACAGAGCCCTCAGAAATAATACCACACATCTACAACCATCTGATCTTTGACAAACCTGACAAAAATGAGAAATGAGGAAAGGATTACCTATTTAATAATGGTGCTGGGAAAACTGGCTGGCCATATGTAGAAAGCTGAAACTGGATCCCTTCCATACACCGTGTACAAAAATTAATTCAAGATGAATTAAAGACTTAAATGTTAGACCTAAAACCATAAAAACCCAAGAAGAAAACCTATGCAATATCATTAAGGACATAGGCATGGGCAAGGACTTCATGTCTAAAACATAAAAAGCAATGGCAACAAAAGCCAAAATTTGCAAATGGGATCTAATTAAACTAAAGAGCTTCTGCACAGCAAAAGAAACTACCACCAGAGTGAACAGGCAACCTACAGAATTGGACAAAATTTTTGCAATCTACTCATCTGACAAAGGGCTAATATCCAGAATCTACAATGAACTCCAACAAATTTACAAGAAAAAAAATCCCATCAACAAGTGGGTGAAGGACATGAAGAGACACTTCTCAAAAGAACTTATTTATGCAGCCAAGAGACACATGAAAAAATGCTCATCATCACTGGCCATCAGAGAAATGCAAATCAAAACCACAATGAGATATCATCTCACACCAGTTGGAATGGCGATCATTAAAAAATCAGGAAACAATAGGTGCTGGAGAGGATGTGGAGAAATAGGAACACTTATACACTGTTGGTGGGACTGTAAACTAGTTCAACATTGTGGAAGACAGTGTGGTGATTCCTCGAGGGTCTAGAACTAGAAATACCATTTGACCCAGCCATCCCATTACTATGTATATACCCAAAGGATTATAAATTATGCTGTTATAAAGACACATGCACACGTATGTTTATTGCGGCACTATTCACAATAGCAAAGACTCGGAACCAACCCAAATGTCCATCAATGATAGACTGGATTAAGAAAATGTGGCACATATACACCATGGAATAGTATGCAGCCAGAAAAAATGATGAGTTCATGTCCTTTGTAGGGACATGGATGAACTTGCAAACCATCATTCCGAGCAAACTATCACAAGGAGAAAAAACCAAACACCTAGTGTTCTCACTCATAGCTGGGAATTGAACAATGAGAACACTTGGACACAGGAAGGGGAACATCACACACCAGGGCCTGTCATGGGGTGGGGGTGGAGGGGAGGGATAGCATTAGGAGATATACCTTATGTAAATGATGAGTTACTGGGTGCAGCACACCAACATGGCACATGTATACATATGTAACAAATCTGCACGATGTGAACATGTACCCTAGAACTTAAAGTATAATTTAAAAAAGGACGAAAAATAAAAGAGAAAAAAAAAGAAACAAAAAAGAGTCTGAATAACAAAAGCAATCCTAACCAAAAAGAACAAAGCTGGAAGTACCACATTCCCTGACTTCAAATTACACAACACAAATATAATAAGAAAGGCAGCATGGTAGTGGTAGAAAAAAATTCAAGAGCCTAGACATATAGCCAAATATCTACAACCAACAGTTCTTTGACAAAACTGACAAAAATATACACTGGAGAAACAACCCTCTATTCAATAAGTGGTGCTGGGAGAATTAGCCTTATGTAGAAGAATAAAATGAGACTTCTATATCATCACAGCCACAAATTAACTGAATATGGATTCAAAGTTTAAATTTTTAAACTCAAAATATAAAAATACTTGAAAAAGTCTTAAAAAAAATCCTCTGGACATTGGCCTAAGCAAATAAAATATGGCTAAGACTTTAAAAGCAAATGCAATGAAAACAAAATTAGACAAACAGGATTAATTGAACCAAACATCATCTACACATCAAAAGAAATAACCAATATGGTGAACAGACAACCTGTGAATGGTTAAAAAAAATGTGCAATCTATTCATCAAATATATACAATCTACAAGTAACTCAAATACGTCAACTAGAAATAACAAACAACTTCATTAACGAGTGAGCAAAAACCAGACATTTCTCAAAAGAAGACACAGAACTGTCCAATACAAATAAGGAAACATACTCAGCATCACAAATCATCTGATAAATGTAAATTACAGACAACATGATATAGCATCTTCCACCAGTCAGAATGGCTATTAAAAATAAAAGAGATGTTTGCAGAGAAGCATAGGGAAAATAATGCTTTTTACATGCTTGATGAGAATACAAATTGGTACAACCTCTATGAAAAAAATAGAGAAATTTCTCAAAGAACTAAGATTAGAATTACCATTTGACCCAGTAATCCCTCCTGGTGGGTATGTTTCTCCCAAAAGGAAACTTTTATATAAGAAGAAGTCACCTGCATTCCTATTTTTATTGCAACACTATTTTCAATAGAAAAGTCAAGTAATCTCTCTAAGTGTCAATCAGTGGATGGTTAGATAAAATATGATAGATGTAAATCATGGAATTCTATGCAGCCATAAAAAATTAAATTGTGTCCTTCACAGCAACTTGAATAGAGTTGAAGGACATCCTAAATAAAATAACTCACAAAAAATTCTCTCTTATAATTCAAAAGTAAACAATGGGTACACATATACATAGAGGAAAATAATAGACACTGTGGACTGCAAAAGAGGGCAAGGTGAGAGGAAAGTGAGCCCATGTTCACTATTGGGTAACAGTTACATCAAAAGCACAAACCTCATCTTTATGAAATATATTCATGTTACAGCTCTGCATGTGTACATCCTGATTCTATGAAATTAAAAACAAATAAAACATGAACAGAATTGTTAGACTGCTGGCTAGATTGATCAACAAGCAAGAAAAATGCAAAAGTAGCAATTCTTTGTTTTGGAACCCTTTCTCATTTTCTGACACTGTAAGAAATTGTAGACTATTATCCGATATTCTTTTCTGAAGCACTAGCATTAGCCATTTCTCAAAGAATTTCTGGTTCCTTTTTTCTTCTCTTTCTTTCTTTTTTTAGACAGAGTCTGCAAAGTCCACCTCCCAAGTTCTAGCAATTCTCCTGTCTTAGCCTACCAAGTAGCTGGGATTACAGACATGCAACACCACACCTGGGTAATTTTTGTATTTTTAGTAGAGATGAGGTTTTGCTATGTTGGCCAGGCTGGTCTCGGACTCCTGACCTCAAATGATCTGCCCGCCTCAGCTTCCTAAAGTGTTGGAATTACGGGCTTGAGCCACTGCACCTGGCTGCTGGTTCCTTTTACAGAAGAATAGTATTAAAAACTCATATCTTGATTCTTGGTGTATTTTTTGTTAATGTGCAGTAATTTCTTGTAGAACCTCTCAAGTAATAAATACAGGAAGTATGTGTTGTGTATTAACCCATATATATATACCCACATCTAAACGATTTTTATTTATGTTCCTATATTATGCTAAACTTGCAAATCCACTGACATACCCACCCTAAGTTAATACCACGTGAATGATTTTCACCTTCCTTCTATGCCTTTCCCTAACCTCGCATTCCAACTGTGGGGAAACCCCTCCCTCCACACACCATCCATTCCCGTTGTAGTCCATTTCCAGGATTCCTGTAGAGTGGAACCAGATTGTGTAAGTTGTGCTCTTTTGTGGAACATCATCAAGTGGAGTCCAGTGCTGATGTGCAGTTTCTTTTTTCTTTAATCTTATGGACTACACTATTTCTGAACCTACTTAGTACCTCTTTTGATTTCATAGATTTGTATAATGGCATAAGATATTTTCTATATAGTCTGCATTCCATCCTGGAATTCCTAATCACCTATTTTTTTAGTTTCTTGTGAATTAAGATTGTATTAGCCTCCCTTAGAGGGACAGAACAAATAGGATACACACACACACACACACACACACGCACACACACGCACAGAGTTTATTAAGGAGTATTAACTCACACTATCACAAGGTCCACAATAGGCCGTTTGCAAGCTGAGGAGCAAGCAAGCCAGTCCAAGTCCCAAAGCTGAAGAACTTGGAATCCGATGTTTGAGACAAGGAGGCATCCAGCAGGGGAGAAAGATGTAGGCTGGAAGGCAAAGCCAGTCTAATCTTTTCATGTTCTTCTGTTTACTTTTTATTTTGGCCACACTTGCAGCTGATTAGATTGTGCCACCCAGATTAAGGGTGAGTCTGCCTTTTTCAGCCCACTGGCTCAAAGGTTAATCTCCTCTGGCAACACCAACACAGACACACCCGGGATCAATACTCTGCATCCTTCAATGAGATCAAGTTGACACTCAGTATTTAGCATTAAAAGTCCACCCTTTGTCAACTTGAACCCATACACATCTCCTGAGATTACATATAATCTTCAAATAAAGACAATAATAAAGTCATAATTATGCCTAATATAATACAGTTATTCTTCCTACAACTGGAAACACGCCAATCCCCAATCCAAATGCTACTACATATGGTCCACTCCCTCAAGGACACAGCGAGGATCATCCAATGACTTGGTGTCTAGATGACTTAGGCACCTTAATTTTACTTCCAATGTTAGACTCCACTTTATCAATGCAGACGTAGCAGAATATTTGAAGACATTGATATGCTGAAAAATTCAACAGCACATGAAAGTTGCCTTCCCACCACAGCCAGTGATTACTACTGAATAATGACCTGCCATCCTCTAGGGAGAAGCTATAATGGATGGGGTGCACTGTTAGTGCTTATGGAAATCAATCCATCGTGGCAAATGGCAGCATCTTTCTTTAATAACATTAAATCATATTCTATTGTGCATATATACCACATTGTCTTTATTCTTTTGTCTATCTCCTGACAGACTGTTTCCATATCTTTGCTGTTATTAATAGTGTTTCAATAAACATAGGATGCAGATATCTTTACAAGGTGGTAATTTCATCTCCTTTGGATATACTCCCAGAAACAGGATTCCTGGTCATACAATATTTCTGGCTTTAATTCATTTAGGAGCCTTTACACTGCTTTCCATAATTGTGAAAATGTAGAGTGGTATAGCCATTATGAAAAATAGTTTCAGTTTTGAGGTATTATCCATAAACAAATAATGTTTGATTATGGCTCTCAGTGAGAGTTTCTACTAAATATGGAGGGTCAGGAAGGTTTCTCACCTTAAAGCAGGGATGGATTATGAATTTGCCTCTTATTTCCTAAAAGCAAAAGATTGGAAGCATGCATGATGGAGTTGGTTGTCAGGTTTCAGGATGATCTCATAAGAGGAGAATCTGTTGGATAAAAGTGTTGAGTTTTCAGTCATAGACACACCTACACCCAATATGAAATGATGAAATCAAGTGAGGATCTAGAATGTGTTTGCTTGAAACAACAGCATATTCTCAAAGGCACCTATTGCTCCATAAGAAGGGTGATGAACTTTTGAAACCAGTAAAGTGTGAGAGCACAGTAACTGATAAAGTTATCACATTTACATGAAGTTTGTTTAATGTGCCAAGGGTTTGTACAGATTCATCATAAATAAACACAATGTATTTTAGAATACATAGATGTCTAGAGAATAATTTTCTTAGAGAAACTTCTTCAGGTTACAGAAATCTGTGTAAGTTGTAGATCTCATGGAGAAGTGTCTCTTTATGATTACTGGTCTGTTTTTCAAGTATGGAAAGATGATCTCCTTTGGAGTAGGCTTCCAATTGTGTAGATTTCTTAATTGCTTCTTGAGTTGTAACAAATGAACCAACAAAATGACTAACTGGAGTTTCATGGCTGTGTTGACAAAAACTTCTTATAAGCTTTCTGTCAATTATTTGAGACCAGATTTCCTGATTTTTTTCTCCAATAGGTACATGTTCACAAGATCTCGGGACACCACCTCTCAGGTGCTTTAGTTTAAAGGACTAGTTTCCTAGTAAAAGAAGGTTCTGTCTAACCATGACAAGTTCATTTCATCTGCAAACCATCAAGTTTGAGACCTTATTGTCAAGAATCATATACATTTTAACTCCAATGTACTGAAAATCACAAATCTCGAATTTAATATTGATTGGCATTGACAAAAATGGTTCATTCTTGGATGCATCCTATGTTGGTGGCTCAACATATCAGTTAACTTAGAATCCTCCCTTAGTTCCCTCTGTCTGTAGCACTGAGTCAATTGACAATCTTCAGAGTCATCCATGAAGGAGAGTCCTGAGGTTTATCATGGGATTCTTGTAGACACTCAGGGGAACAAAAGAAAGAAACAGAATTGAGGGCTGCCAGCCATTTCCATATCACTAGGAATAATTATCATCTAAGTATAAAGGTCTACCTCTTTCAGAACACCCTGCATGACAGGCTGATGCAAAAAAATCCAACCCCACAGAGGCTCCACAGCAACCCTTACAATTCTTTCAGGGAAGCAATAATCTCCAAATTAAGTGAGTCAGTAAAGCTGCTCTGAGCTCCAGTAAAAATCGGATTGGGCCTGATTTGTCTGAGTTCAATGTAATGATTATACTCAGCTGCTGCTCTGATACGGACTGAGGATGGATAATTTAAACGAGCCTGGATGCGTGGTTTGTTATATGAAAATCTGAACTAAATAAACATTAAGGGCATGTCCTGGCTAGCGTAAGGGTGAGAGTTCCTGGAAGCCCCAGCCCCTAATACTCTTATCGCCCTTTCCCCCAGGAACCTCCAGGTTCTCAGGATGAGAATCCACATAGATCCATTCATGGCTCTGTTACCAGGAGACCAAACTCTCTGATAAATACACAAAGACCTTGCTCATACAGACAAATAGGCGAAGGACGTTTTTAGATCCTTATCTATGTGGCAAAAGGCAGTCTATCCCCATTACAAGCCCTTACCAGCAACCTTCCTTCATCATGAAAATGTGTAAAATTAGCCAATAGGGATACATTCAAGAAAATTTTCCTGTGATGTTCCAGCCAGAAAAGAGCAAAAATCAGCTTCACACCTGGAGACTTCCCGTATAGGCCACAGCCCAGAGAAAGAAGACCACTACAGCATTAAAATTCAACTGTAAGAACATGTAATGCTTCCGTGTTCCACACATTACGTCTCGCCAGTTTAGTCAATAGAGATTAAATATGAGAGTGTGGCAATGCACAAACTCTATCTGAGGCGGAAATAGGAGAAAAAAGGTTAAAGAAAATAGAGCAATTTGAAGCCTCTGACACCAGCAACTTCAGAACCAAGAAAATGATTTCACCCTCATTCGTCTCAAATTTACTTTTCATGGGGCATCTGCCGGGCTCCAAAGTGAGACCAAGTGAATTCAATGTGCACGCAATTCCTAAGTGTCCACTTATATTCTGTTTTCTTTACTTCTGTTTGCAGACAGTAGACACATATTCAGTCTTAGTGCCAGTGTAGGGAGTGCTTTCCATGAGATGGATACCAGAAAAAAATGGCAAACATGGGATCCGTTAACGTAAAAATTAGCCACAATGTATATATATGTATGTATGTGTGTGTGTGCATGCGCGCATGCATGTGTGAGTTGAATAGCAGAGTTGGAGTGGGCTTCTATCCACATGCACCTGCACCTGCAGGTATTCTCAGGTGCAATAATCAACTGTAGGACCCGAAAGGAAATAAGAGTCTCCCCCAAACCTCTGAAGAGTTTTCGGGTTCACCATATGTCCAATGATTCAGTGCCTCTTGAGCTCCAGGAAAGGGCTCCCTGGTGACGCATATCTTTTTTTGGAGTCTCTCTGCAGAGTTCACTGGGTTTCCTAAGGCCAATTCACTATTTCAAAAGATATGTTGGTGTGAGGAGCATGTGGTGTCCGTAAAGGAGAATTCTGAGCCAAGGCACAACCACTTTATACTGAGCTGGATACACCGGTAGGAATATACTCTGTCAGCTCAGATAGAAACCTCCCTGCATGGTGGGGGCTGGGCTGCAGGGGGCGCTCCGGATACACCCAGCACAGGCTCCTACCGCAGAGCAGGTGCACAGTAGGCTGGGAAGAGGTTCCTCCCAGGGCCTGGGACTTCTTTTAAAAATATCTAAAATAAGTATTTCACAAAGACTGCTGAAGTCTGTATAAATGTCTATTCAATTGTGAGCATTTATCAAACTTGATGTTGTAATGAGAACCACTTTTACAACGGGGATTTCAAACTCTGCTGGAAGTCAGGAAGTGATCCTTTCTTATAAATAAGTGCAATGTTTGGATAAACACACTCATTCCCAAAATAACGCATTCACATATTAAGGCCTAGAAATGATTCAAGTTGCTCCTGAGACATTCAAATGTGGTTTTAAAGTGAGGTGCATGTCCTTGAGGATCTTGTTCTCCAAAGGGGGAAGCTCTGTCATCACAGAGTTCAGGGATGTGTAGGGGATGCATGGCCTCTAACAGGATTACGGCTTAAACCCCCAGCTTCTACAACTGTGTCGTCCATGTGTCATGTATTTGCTGTTTCTAATACTGGGTCAGGAATTGGGCTATTAAATAGTATCCTTCATGAATATGCAAATAACTGAGGTGAATATAGTATCTCTGTGCCCTGAGAGCATCACCCAACAACCACACCCCTCCTCGGGAGAATCCCCTAGAACACAGCTCCTCACCATGGACTGCACCTGGCGGATCCTCTTATTGGCAGCAGCAGCAACAGGTAAGGGGTCTCCAGTCCCAGGGCTGAGGCATAAACCAGGCCAGTCAAGCGAGACTTCACCCACTCCCTGTGTCCACTCCACATGTGCCCACTCCCATTGCAGCTGGTGCAGTCTGGGCCTGAGGTGAAGCAGCCTGGAGCCTCAGTGAAGGTCTCCTGCAAGGCTTCTGGTTACACCTTCACCATCTATGGTATGAATTGGGTATGATAGACCCCTGGACAGGGCCTTGAGTGGATGGGATGGATCAACACCTACACTGGGAACCCAAGGTATACCTACGGCTTCACGGGACGGTTTGTCTTCTCCATGGACACCTCTGTCAGCACGGCGTATCTTCAGATCAGCAGCCTAAAGGCTGATGACACGGCCGAGTATTACTGTGTGAAGTACACAGTGTGGAAACCCACATCCCAAGAGTTTCAGAAAGCCTAAGGAAGGAGGCAGCTATGCTGAGCTGAGGCCGTGGTACAGCAGTTTTCTTAGCTTCCACATTATCTCATTTTGCTTTGAGTTCCACTGTTATATCAGCCAAGAATGTGGGACAGACGGGTGCTCCTAAGAGATCTTTAACTTGCCCATTTTGATGGGTTCTCCAGAAGATGTGAGAAGCCACTTTGTTTGTAAAGCATCCCAAAGCCATGCCCTACTCCGGAAACATGTGTACCTATTTCCTGGTCTTTGGTTAACTGACAAGCTCTCATCAGTGCACCTGGGCTAATTTCACATCAGGTAGAAAAATGTGTTGTAAAGCAAGGCTGACGTTGTAATAGCAATTCCTGCTTAATAACCTTCAGCATTGTTGTTGTGTGCTCCATCAACTAATTACGTTAGTTCAGGGTTCTCAATGGGAGTTTCTAATAAATATCAGGGATGTATAGAAGTTCCCCTAAGTAAAATAAAACAATTGTGAAGACAACCTCAGTGTTCAACCATATTTCCACCCTTCACCACAAAGGAACTTTCATCCACCTGGAAGTCGGGTTCATTTTCAAAATAGTTTTTTTTATATTTTAATATCTCAAGATGATTGTATGTGATATTTTAGTAGAAAATGAATTATGGGAACTTGAACTAACCAACTGAAAATACATTCACAACTAAACAAGATGCCAGAATGTGATTGGCTCCTGGTGTTTAAAATTCAACAGGTTATGTAACCAGGCTTTAAATTTACACATCTTCCTGTTACTTTCATGGCACAGTCAACTCTCATTATGTAAGAAATGGTGAGTGCATTCCCAAGGGTCATGCACAGTTATAAAAATAGACTTGGTGATGTGAGGAGCTGATTGTTTAAATTCCCCTCTGAAGAAGCAGCATCAACTCAACAAACCACTCACTTCCCTCTGTGACTAGAACTGTGTCACAGGCCACATGAACCTAAATCCTTGATGGAGATAACAGGACAACATAAATTGGACTGATAGTTTTTATGCAATAAAATTAATAGGTGAGTCTGCACTCCAGCCTGGGCAACAGAACAAGTCTTGTCTGTAAAATACAAAAGAATGATAAATTAATAGATACTGACTTTGACATTTTGGATAATAATATTTTCATAAACCGAATTTTATTATACCCACATTGTTACCTACATCTTCACTGAAAAGTTCCTAGTTATGTTGAGTTCCATCAACACTCCACATGTTCAAATCTGGACGTCCAAGAGAGTCTGGAGAGTAAAACACAAAGAGGGCAATGAAACTAGTGTATATTCAGCACCTCTTAACTCAGGAGGACTCAATACACCCTGGAACACTCTGCTTTTGTGAATGGCTCACAATGACTCCGGCTCACTCTCCATCCTCCTCAAACATCTAGCTCCTGTTTGCCCTAAGTTCACTCTCTGCTCTTTTTTTTGTCTCTCTATTATTATTATTATTATTATACTTTAAGTTTTAGGGTACATGTGCACAATATGCAGGTTTGTTACATATGTATACATGCGCCATGCTGGTGTGCTGCACCCATTAACTCATCATTTAGCGTTAGGTATATCTCCTAATGCTATCCCTCCTGCCTCCCCCCACCCCACAACAGTCCCCAGAGTGTGATGTTCCCCTTCCTGTATCCATGTGTTCTCATTGTTCAATTCCCATCTATGAGTGAGAACATGCAGTGTTTGGTTTTTTGTCCTTGTGATAGTTTACTGAGAATGATGATTTCCAATTTCATCCATGTCCCTACAAAGGACATGAACTCATCATTTTTTATGGCTGCATAGTATTCCATGGTGTATATGTGCCACATTTTCTTAATCCAGTCTATCATTGTTGGACACTTGGGTTGGTTCCAAGTCTTTGCTATTGTGAATAGTGCCGCAATAAACATACGTGTGCATGTGTCTTTATAGCAGCATGATTTATAGTCCTTTGGGTATATACCCAGTAATGGGATGGCTGGGTCAAATGGTATTTCTAGTTCTAGATCCCAGAGGAATTGCCACACTGACTTCCACAATGGTTGAACTAGTTTACAGTCCCACCAACAGTGTGAAAGTTTTCTTATTTCTCCACATCCTCTCCAGCACCTATTGTTTCCTGACTTTTTAATGATCACCATTCTAACTGGTGTGAGATGGTATCTCATTGTGGTTTTGATTTGCATTTATCTGATGGCCAGTGATGATGAGCATTTTTTCTTGTGTCTGTTGGCTGCATAAATGTCTTCTTTTGAGAAGTGTCTGCTCATATCCTTTGCCCACTTTTTGATGGGGTTGTTTTTTTCTTGTAAATTTGTTGGAGTTCATGGTAGATTCTGGATATTAGCCCTTTGTCAGATGAGTAGGTTGTGAAAACTTTCTCCCATTCTGTAGGTTGCCTGTTCACTCTGATTGTAGTTTATTTTGCTGTGCAGAAGCTCTTTAGTTTAATTAGATCTCATTTGTCAATTTTGGCTTTTGTTGCCATTGCTTTTGGTGTTTCAAAAAAGAGCCCACATTGCCAAGTCAATCCTAAGCCAAAAGAACAAAGCTGGAGGCATCACACTACCTGACTTCAAACTATACTACAAGGCTACAGTAACCAAAACAGCATGGTACTGGTACCAAACAGAGATATAGATCAATGGAACAGAACAGAGCCCTCAGAAATAATGCCGCATATCTACAACTATCTGATCTTTGACCAACCTGAGAAAAACAAGCAATGGGGAAAGGATTCCCTATTTAATAAGTGGTGCTGGGAAAACTGGCTAGCCATATGTAGAAAGCTGAAACTGGATCCCTTCCTTACACCTTATACAAAAATTAATTCAAGATGGATTAAAGACTTAAACGTTAGACCTAAAACCACAAAAACCCTAGAAGAAAACCTAGGCATTACCATTCAGGACATAGGCATGGGCAAGCACTCTCTGCTTTTAGTCTGTGCTCTGAAGTCTTCGCAGAGGTGAAAATGAGCTGTCAGACGGATATTCCTTCTCACCACAACATGGAATTTACTCTTTCATTTAGTGACCACTCTTTCCATAATGGCTGATTTCTTTTGGCCTGTTCATTACTGGTGATTTAAGGGAATCTCAGTTGAATCTTTCTTCTTTTGCATTTTGTCTCCATGACAATGTTGGGAAGTTTTTCCTCTAGCATCATAACATGATCTAGTGACCTGACACATTTGTGGCAAACAATACCTACAAATTCAGAAGCTCTTTGGTTTTCTTTCCACAAAATATAATTCTTGCTCTTCTGTGTATGAGCACATCCTAGCATCCCTTTACACACCCATGTAGATGTCTACAAGCCTATGAAATATTCCCTGTAAGTAAAAAAAAATTATCTCAATTTCTCTCAATGTTCATAATTCTCCTGAGGGTGAGGAAGGTATTTCTGGATCTGTTCAAACAAATGGCCCAGAGACCACTTGGTAGGTAGGTAAGGAGCTCACCTTGTTCTGGATATTGAGTCTGTCTCTCTCCCTCTGTCATGTCACAGAAGGTCAGCCCACTTGTTCAACTTCCATGAAGAGAGCCCAGGTTTATCCGGATTATACAATACACCCAGCTTCTGATGACTCTCCTGTTACAACATCCATGGAGATAGATTATTTATTATATAATTCACCAAACTAATGTGAAATGCCCAAGTTGCAATACTGCACACCCTAGGGTATGTTCATGCAATTCAGCGGAGGAGAGTCTTTCAGACACAAATGGATCTGAATTGGTAAATATGTGGGTACGAATTCTGGGCTCAAGTGTCATTGTCCAGCCATGTTTCACAAGTGTGACCTGTCAGGGAAGAACCAGAGTTCCTTGTTCTCTCAGAGGGGAGAGCTCACAGAGGTCCTCTCTGGTTCCCAGGAAAGGTAATTTCACTAATCTTGGTGATGAGGTTATCCTCCAGTGCTGATGTATAGAGAGTTTTTATCTGAAGTCACTGCTATTCCCAATGTACATCTTTTCACACAGAAGTGTTTAGAGGTCAGGCCATATTCTCAGGGTCACACATTGAGAAGGATGGAGATATATCCCCCTTCCTTCTTCTGAGATCTCACACAGAATCTCAAATTTCAAAAGGTCTCAGAAGGGCAGCTGTCAGGTGCTGTTTAAAAATAACCCACTTCCTGGGACAAGTAGTGTCCTTCTAACCATGATGGATGTTCTGAACTACTGTACACATTGCATGGATCCAGGTTTGTTTCAATTCACTGTGATTATTACACTCAGCTGCTGTTTCAATGTGTCTGAAGGGGTAAACGACAATTTAGATGAACTGGGTGTGTGGTTGGTTTTATATGAGTCTTTAAAGGTAGAACAGTATTGACCGTATTCCAAAATCTGTCCTTGATCCATGATCACACTCATCTCCCAGACCAGCTCCTTCAGCACATTCCTACCTGGAAGAAGAGGACTCTGGGGTTGGTGAGGGGAGGCCACAGGAAGAGAACTGAGTTCTCAGAGGGCACAGCCAGCATCCTCCAAAAGACTGGGGCCTCCTTCATCCCTTTTCACCTCCCCATACAAAGGCACCACCCACATGCAAATCCTCACTTAGGCACCTACAGGAAACGACTACACATCTCCTTAAATTCAGGGTCCAGCTCACATGGGAAATGCTTTCTGAGAGTCATGGACCTCCTGTGCAAGAACATGAAGCATCTGTGGTTCTTCCTCCTCCTGGTGGCAGCTCCCAGATGTGTGTGTCTCAGGAATGCAGATATGAAGATATAAGATGCTTCTTCTGATGCCAGGGCTCACTGTGGGTTTCTCTGTTCACAGGGGTCCTGTCCCAGGTGCAGCTACAGCAGTGGGGCCCAGGACTGGTGAAGCCTTCAGAGACACTGTCCCTCACCTGCGCTGTCTGTGGTGGCTCCATCAGCAGTGGTTACTACTGGAGCTGGATCCGCCAGCCCCCAGGGAAGGGACTGGAGTGGATTGGGTACATGCATCATAGTGGGAGCACCTACTACAACCCGTCCCTCAAGAGTCGTGTCACCATGTCAGTAGAAACGTCCAAGAACCAGTTCTCCCTGAAGCTGAGCTCTGTGACCACCGCCGATACGGCCATGTATTACTGTGCGAGAGACACAGTGAGGGGAGGTGAGTGTGAGCCCAGACACAAGTCTCCGGGCAGGGAGGCAGAGGGGACCGGCGCAGGTGCTGTTCATGACCAGCAGGGGGCGCGCGGGGCCCACAGAGCACGAGGCCGTTTCAGAGCAGGTGCAGGGAGGGCGGGGCTTCCTCATCTGCTCAGTGCTCTCCCTTCTCGTCAGCACCTCAGCTGTTTCCAGGGCTCCTCTGTCTTTATTATCTGTGGTACTGCTTCCTCACATCCTTGTGGTAGGCAAGGAAGGAAAAAGGCAAATTTTCCTCTTAGAGTCGAAGTGTCACTAATTACTAGGAAATTTCCTACAAGTTCCTGAATGTCCCATTTTTCCTTCTTAATTAAAAAAAGATATTTTTCTAATACTTCTCAGAATCTCTTGATTTGTGTCATCAGTTGACTTGTGCTCTCTTTGAAATTCAAATGCTGAAACCTTAAATCCAATTGATCTATATTGGAATTTTAAGGATAGAATTAAGGTTAAATGTGATCATAAGTCTGAGATTCTAATGCAATAGATCTGTTGTCTTTATAAGAAGTGGAAGAGTCACCAGAGCCCTCTCACTTTTCCCGTGCACGCAGAAAAGAAGCCATGTGGAGACATAGTGGACTAGAAGGTGCAAGCCAAGAAGAAGCCACACCAAGAACCAACCCTGCCAGCACCTGAATCTTGGACATTCAGACTTCAGAATTGTGAGAAAATCAATATTTGTTGTTTAAGCCACCCACTCCTGTTGTCTTCTTATGAAGACCCAGACAGACTAATACCACATAACTCTGTTAGCTTCTGGAGGGAGAAGCAGCCCCCTGAGGCTGGGCACATCTATCAGATTTCCACATGAAGTAGGCAAAAATAGTAGTTCTCATATAAAAATGTGTCATAGCCCTGTTGGCCATCTTTTTTTGATGGAGTCTCGCTCTGTCGCCAGGCTGGAGTGCAGTGGTGCAATCTCAGCTCACTACAACCCCCGTCTCCTGGGTTCAAGCAATTCTCCTTCCTCAGCCTCCTGAGCAGCTGGGACTACAGGTGTCCACCACCATGCCAGGCTATTTTTTTCTTTTTGTATTTTTAGCAGAGACAGGGTTTCACTGTGTTAGCCAGGATGGTCTCAATCTCCTGACTGTATGATCTGCCCACCTCGGTTTCCCAAAGTGTTGGGATTACAAGTGTGAGCCACCGCACCTGGCCCCTGTTGGCCATTTTTGGGGCAAGGTCTCTGAAACCAGCCCTGATGCCTGTACCACAAAATTGTCTTTTATCTTTCATGCGAACATAACAAATGGACAATGAGGACCAGCTGCATGGAGACTGACCACTGAACATCTTCTGCTGTCTCCTAAGTAAGTCACAGGAAAACACACCAACATCACCAACATAACTGTTTTCCTTCAACTTCCTCAAACGAACTATAGAAATGATCCCTTAAAGTATAGTCTATTCATTCAACTTTCTAAATTTTCACTGAATGGCTTCCTAAATTAGGAGCTACATAGGATCTGAGTTTTGTTACCTTTCTCCCAGTCTTCCCCAAGTATCAAGGACAGAATAGATTTAAATTAAATTTGGCCGTCCATGCCCCCAACACCACATCACTTTTTAACATCCTTATCATGTACACATCCTTCTGTGGGCACCCCACATCAGGTTGCCCAGGAATGGCCAGAAGCTGTCATCACCTTATGGGCTGAGGCCACGAGTTATACACACATGTGATTGCAGTCACACACACTCTACTGCAGGACACACCTGTGTTCTGAGTAGCTCAGACGCCTGCTGATCTCAGGTCTTCTCTAATAAATTACACACCTCTTATTAATGAAGGTCCAGATGGCCCCATCAGCTGCAGAGCAGTGGATTAAAGCTCATGGGTGAGTCAGTCAGGCAGAAGTCAGACAATGGGAAGGGTAGGCTGGTCACTTCTATTGTCACTGAAGTTCCCAGTGGATTTTAATGGAATAAAACAATATTAGCAACACAGGGGCAGAAAAGAAGACTGGCTCTTGAAGGTATTTAAGGACCAGGAACTTTATTTGGGGGGAAAGTGAAAGACACTTTTACATGGAAAGCCCTAAAGCACATACAGCAGCTGACAGAGTGGCCACTGTGCACATGAGGGCTGAGGAGACGGATGGTAGGTTACGTTGCTCCAAGATGTTCCTGGGTGTGTGACGGTTAGACTCCTCATGCATATGAAAATAAGAGCCGGACTCAGGGAGAAACAAGGGCCATACCCCATAGGAAAGGAAGAAAAAAAAACAGATGGGCACCCCTGGAGAGAGCTCATTAGATTTGGTAGGTTTGAGACAAAAATTATTTCCAAAGGTTTTAATGTTCTAAGCTAAATATGAATCTCTTCAATAAAGTGAGAATTAAAAGAAGAATGGAGCTAGGAGTTGAGAGAGGAAAGAAATTATGAGAGAACAGAAAGAAAATCCACAAAAACTGTCACATGACAGAGGCCAGAATGGAGCTGATGCAGCTACTTCATTATTCTGCAGACCTAGTTGACCATGTGGAAAAGGGGTTCGAACAAACGGGACTTTCTCCAACCTTCCAAAACAACCTCCTTCTTATGCATATGCGGTAATCATGATTCTCAGGGTGGCCCTCCCAACTTTTCTGTTCTTACCTCTTCCCCCAGGAGTAGAGTGTCTTTTCCAAACCACAGTGGTTTCTCTGCCATGTCCTCAGTTTCTCCTCCGTTGTACTTAACCTGAAGATTAAGGATTTCATCTCGATGGAGTTTCCCGGGAATCCTCTGTTTTCTTTGGTTTCTGTTGACCACATCACAGGCCATAGGACACAGGTTTTAGTGGATTTCCCCTGGAGATAGTGGAGGTGAATCCAGGCATTCCACAGTCCTTGCTGTTCTTCTCTTCCCGTCAGCACCACAGGACAGCAGATAAGAGACCTGACTGTGGATTTTTCAAATCCCCGGGAAAAAGCCTGCAAGGACTAATAGTTTCACATCTAACACCATTAGCACATGCATCCAAAATTTAAAAAAGAAATCCTCACTAAATATTTCCAAGTTAGCCTGTTCCTCTCTCAATGCCATCCTGTGGCACCTGCCCTGGGTTCAGTAACATGTGGGCCCCAGTCCTCTCTGAAGGTTTCTGCCTCCTCAGATTTCAGTCCTCTTGTTTGCTCTGTTAAAGCAACTCCAGATATGTTAAAAAGTTTTCTTCTTCATTTATTCATAATTTTTCAGGTTTGTTGTTAATGAGGAAAGAGTAAGACCATAGTTTCCTCATTTTTCACATTCCCATACTGAGTAACTGCTCTTTCTATGAAAGCCAGAAATTAAGAGAACAACTCAAGTATCCATATCCATTACAAGTGAATGTTGAACAATTTGACGTATGATTACGAACTAAAGTACAATGCAGCATTAGAATCAAGGCATCCTCATTCACATAAAATCATGGCTACATTCACAAGTAACTGTTGAGTGAAAGTAGCTAACAAATTAAGAGTGCACTTCATAAACTTCTATTTGTATAAACTGCTGAAAGTACAACTATTCTAAAGCAACAGAGAAGATTTGATATTTGTGAGAATTGGGTTTTGAAAGTAATGGGGTGGTGAGATGAAATTACAGAGAAGTGACACAAAGATTTAGGTGTGAACTGTACACAAATTAATTGAAGCTCTGATTAAAGGGTTGCACACATGTTACCATTTTCCAAATTGTGCAGTATATATTTGAATTAATTATTAATTGTACTTAAATAAAGCAGTAACAAAGAAACAAATGAATACATTTATTGAGGTAGAGCCCAAAATAGATGGGAATGAACACTCGAAACATCTCTGAATCTTGAAAGTACACATGCATGAACACTGGTTCTCTCTATGTATTTCAGGTCAATAGCAGAATACACTAAAAGAAAACAGAGATGTCCTGGCAGGGGTGGAATCCTGCAAACCTCACTAGGCATGTCTCACACTGCCCTGCAGTTGTCCCAGGGGAGCAGTCTCCTCTAGTGGTCAGAGGCACAGGCCGAGATAATGGGGCTAACTCTGTCCAGCTGTGTGACCTTGAATGCAATGTACAACAACTTTGTTCTGTGTGTAATTTATCTTCCTTAAAATGTGACATTGACACTTGCATTAAATGTATTCTGTAAATATGTAAAAATGGGATAAGATGATGACTGGTAAATGATTATCAGGGCACAATCACATAATATAAAATGATATTTTTCTGAATGACTACAAATCTCCCCCAGCGCACTTCATCTGCCCTGAGCCCTGCCCCTCCTCAGGATTCCCATCCCAGAGCTTGCTATACAGGAGGAGACATGCAAATAGGTTTCTCCCTCTGCTGATGAAAACCACCCCAGTCCTGACCCTGCAGCTCTGGGAGAGAAGCCCCAGCCCTGGGATTCCCAGGGGTTTCCATTTGGTGAACAGGTCTAAATACAGAGGATTCACCATGGAGCTTGGGCTGAGCTGGGTTTTCACTGTTTCTGTTTTAAAAGGTGAACTAGAGAGATAGAGTGTGAGTGAATAAATTTGAGAGAAACAGTGGATATGTCTGGCAGTTTCTGACCAGGATGTCTATAAGTTTGCAGGTGTCCAGTGTGAGATACAGTTGATGGATTCTGAAGAAGACCCAAGACAACCTGGGGAGTTCCATGAGACTCTCCTGTGCAGCCTCTGGATTAACCTTCAGTGGCTACTGAATGAGCTTGGTTTCCCAGGCTCCAGGGAAGGGGCTGGAGTGAATAGTAGATATACAGTGTGATGGAAGTCAGATATGTTACGCACAATCTGTGAAGAGCAAATTCACCATCTCCAAAGAAAATACCAAGAACTCACTGTATTTGCAAATGAATAGTCTGAGAGCAGAGGGTATGGCTGTGTATTACCATATGTAAGGTACCACGTAAGAAGACATAGGTGTGAACACAGACACAGCGTTTCCCGCAATGATAAAGGAGGAGGCTAGGATAAAGTGGGCACTCAGAACCCAGAGAAAACAGGGGTAGCTCTAGGGCAGGTGCAGATGGTCATCATGGGCTGCTTTCCTTCAGGGTCTGTGGCTTCCTCTGCATCCAACAGTTTCCCTTGGAGCCTCTCAACATTCATGTTTCTGTGGCCACCCCTGAGATCTCTGGATTAGAAAAGTTTATTATGAGAAGAGGAAACATTCTCATTTGTCCCAAAGCAGATGTAAGTAATGGAAGCAAAAAATGCACAGGAGGCCAGGTGGGGCTGTAGATACTGTCATCCCAGAATGTCAATCTCACCACTAGTGCTGGAGAGGGATGGGAGTTTGATGGAGCTTCCATAACAACCCTGTGGTCCAAGATAAGTCCAGCGAGGCCATTGGTGCCTCCCAGAGCACAGTTGTCCATCAGGGATGTCCAATGCTTCCCAGCAGCAGCCATACCTCAGTGTCTCCACTGTGCACAGCCACTGTCTGGGAGGAGCTCCCAGGATGGGTGTGTTTGGCACACACCAGGTGGCACGTGTTAGAGTGCAGTGCAACAGCTGGCTGCCTGGTCTATTGGGCTCCCTGATGCAGGAGAGATGGGAGGTGCATTCTCAAGGCCAGCACGCTGTTTGCGAATTTTTATGTAAAAACCCTGATTTTACTTCATTTTCTCAGAGGACATAGATAACTAAAAACAGAATCTGCAAAGAAATTGTAATTTTCAACTTTACCCCAAATTCATTGTTTCTTAATTCTGTGCAAGATCCAGACATACTATTACCTTCCTCATGGGAATTTATTCTACTTAAAACTGAAATCATTTTTTCTCCTATTCTTTGTTTCTGTTCAAGTACAGAGATCTTGAGCAAAGTAAGTTGGGTTCTTTCCACACACTAACCCTCACGTTTCACAGAGAATGAGCAGAGATTGTCCTCACTCTGAGTCTAAGGGAGGAGCTGTTCCTGCACAACTCAGAGCCTGCAGAGACCCCCAGGTGCAGCTTCAGTGAGTTAGATATTTCTCCATTTGGGTGACCTCCAATGCCTGTGACTGCTGCTCAGGCCTAATTGTTGGTTAAGCATTAGGACACTCTTTAGTTGATCACATCTCAAGACTATTCTGAAAATCACCATGAACAGAGATAGTTCAATGGCCATTCTCCTGACACAAGTTTCTCTTTATTACTTGGTTCCAAGTATGGAGGAAAATGTGACCCTATATTTGTCTGAATCCAACATCAGAATCCACTGCATTACGCTAGGAGACTCACTAATTGAACACAAGTGAGCTCGTTATTTCCATAGAAATGTAAGTATTTGGAAATTTCAACGTGTTCTCCAGAACCTGTGCATGCCAACAACTGTGTTTCTCAGTGCACTCTTGGCCTGAAGAAGCCCTCACAGACCCTCTCCCTCACCTGTGCCATCTCTGCATTCTCCATCACAACCAGTGTTTCCTGCTGGAGCTGCATCCATCAGCACCCCCATGGGAGGCACTGGAGTGGATCCGGTGAATAGGTCATGGAGGGAGCACAAATTACTCCCCTCTTCTCAAGAGTCCAGTCACCATCTCCAGATCCATGTCCAAAAAGTAGTTCTTCTTACAGCTGAACTATGTGAGCAACAAACACATAGCCATGTATTTTAGAGCAAAAGACACAGTGAGGAGACCACAGTGTGAACTCATACCCAAGCCTCCCTGTGGGGGTGCATAGGACAGCCAGGGTTACTCAGGACACCAGGGTCCCTCAGGACACCAAGGGGCACTCAAGACCATTGTAGAAGCACGCAGGTAGCCAGGGGCTCTCAGGAACCATGGGGGAAAATCACGACACCAAAGGGTGCTTGGTACAGCGTGGGGCTCAGGATTATTGTGGGGATTCAGAAAGAGCAGGTTCAAGGCTCAACCTCAGAGCAGGTGCAGCTGGTGTGAAAAGGGGCTGGATGAGGCGTTTTGTGTCCCATCATGTTTCACCACCAGACACCCTCCACTACATCCATTCTAATGCATGTGTTTGTATGATTAGAAAATATTTATATAAATATATAACCATAGCTAGGTGTGTCAAGTTGTCCTCTCCATCTTATATCAGACTTGTCCGTAAGGACTAATTCCCCATAATTACTTGAGAACCTCATAAATTGTGTTCAATTATGTAGGATTCCTCTCTTTTTCTGCCTTCCTTCCTCCCTTCTTCTCTCTCTCTCACACAGAAACTTACATACAGCCACCCCACAACACACATAAATCTATAACTTTTATTACCTGATGTATTGAAAAGTAATCTAAAGTTACATAAAAATCAGTAGTTCACTGTGAATATTGTAGGAGAAGGGACAGTCTAGGAAGGAGGAATTACAGAACAAGAGGATATTTTGAGGGTAATTGTCTTGTTATCTATGTTGATAATGATAATGTCTATGACCACATTTGTAAAATTGAACACTTCATGTGGAGATTATTATTTTTTAATTTAACCCCATGCCATTATTTTGCTGTATTCTAGCATTTCTCTAAAAATACAGAAATGTCCAGCACTCATTCATGTGTATATTCAGGAGTCTCTGACTTTTCATGTATTTTATTTAACTCTGTCTAATTCCTTTGATACCGAATTTTACCTAGTATAATTAGTACTATCTTTAGCACTGATTAAAAGTCTCACTCCTCCATCATCTCCTTTTTTGTCACACAAGCTGAATCTAGTTTGGACTCACAGGAGCTTCTTCATTCAATGCCAGTGGGAGTTTCAAACCCTATAAAACCCCCTATAAATTTTCATTAAGAAAGTTTATCAAACTCCACCAGTCATGTGCTATTAGTTCGTTTTCACAGTGGTATAAAGAACTACCTGAGACTGAGTAGTTCACAAAGAAAAGAGGTTGAGTTGACTCACAGTTCTGCACGGCTGGGGAGGCCATAGGAAACTTACAATCATGGTGGAAGGTGAAGGCGAAGCAAGGCACATCTCACAGCGCAGCAGGAGAGAGAGGGGGAAGTGACACATACTTTTAAACTATCAACTCTTGTGAGAACTCACTCACTATGATGAGAACAACATGGGAAAACTGCACAGATGATCCAGTAACCTCTTACCTGGTCCCTCCCTTGACATGTGGGGATCAGAATTTGAGATGATATTTAGGTAGGGATACAAAACAAATCTATAGCACACGTCCAGCTCTGTCCTGGAGCTGTTTCAGGGATCCAGTGTGTCCTGTTGATAGAAACAGTGATCGCCATTCTAACTGGTGTGAGACAGTATCTCACTGTGGTTTTGATTTGCATTTCTCTGATGGCCAGTGATGATGAGAATTTTTTCATATGTCTTTTGGCTGCATAAATGTCTTCTTTAGAGAAGTGTCTGTGAAAAAAAAGAAACAGTGACACCATCAGTTGTAGTTGACAACATGCAAAGCCAAGAGATCTCAACTGAGATTTAGTGTGTATGTCATGTCTGATGAAGTCATACGCTCAGAGCAAGTGAATATGGAAAAGTGTATTATCTGCATAGTATAGGTGTCTGCTGAGTGCAGGGCAGGTCTCGCAGGAAAATCTAAAATGGCTTGAAAGAAGATAAAAGGACACTGGCTCAGTGTTTTTATAATGGTTTAGTGGTGGCGAGGCTTCCCACTCACAGATTGGGGTTTATAAGGTTTGAAACTCCCACTGGCATTGAATGAAGAAGCTCCTGTGAGTCCAAACAAGATTCACCTTGTGTGGCAGATGATGGAGGAGTGAGCCTTAAGTAATCAACAGTCATGCACCAAAAGATAGCGTGACAACTTATTCTAGGTGGCAAGAATAAAAATAATGAAAAAGAAATAAGATAAGGATTCAGTATGGATGGACAAGACCCAGATCTACAGAAATGAGATGACTTTAGAAATATAAGGAAATAATAATGAGAAAAAGAAAGAGGGGATGGGGAATTAGACAGGGTCCGGGCCTAATGTCTTGGGTAGAAGCTTCTCACAATCAAGGACTATCAGCTTATTCTGCAGGTCTTAGGTCAGACGTCTGCTTAAAAACATCAGAAATGCCAGGCAATCAGTGAGGATGCTCAGTTTAACATCTCCTATTTGAGTAGATTTACAGTTGTGTGGAGTTCTTAATTCATTCTTTTTTGTTTGTTTTTAGAGGCAGGCTCTCACACTGTTCTGCAGCTTAAAGTACAGTTGTGTCATCATTGCACACTATAATTTTGAGCTCCGGACTCACGTAATCTTCCCATATTAGCCTCCTGAGTATCTAGAATTAGAGGGGAAGGCCACCCCTCACCTGCTTATTCTTTAAAATATTTTTTCATAGAAATAGCGTCTCTTTATGTTGCCCAGGCTGGTTTTGATTGTCTGGTCTCATGTGATTTCCCTCACTTTGGTTCTGAAAGTGGTGTGATTATAGGGAAGATCCACTGCATCTGGCCTGAATTGATTCTTTAGTTGTAAAACATGAAGCCAATAATTAACTGCCTGACTGTTTTGTGCAGTGAGTTAGTTAAAAGTTTCTGATAAGATTCCTTCCAGTATAATTCAAGAGCAGTATTTTCTGCTGATGTTTCTTTCAGTTTCCTTGTTGAAGATCAGAAGACACTGTGGAAAAGATGTAGTAAAAAGGCAGTTTTAACTCTTCATGATTGGGGTGGATATCACACAGGAATCACTTTCAGTATTTTGTAACACATGCATGCAATAGGACAAAGATGATCTCTGGGGGTAAACTCTATAAATGTATGGGCCTTTTAGCTGCCAAGTCATAGGGTAATAACTGATGCACCCTGAGGAGTGGACCATGATTCCATAGTGCTAGTGGGAGAACGCTTGGCCAAGGGTGTTTTACATTTTATTAAAACTGATAATTTTTATGTAGCGATGCCATTTTTAAAACATTCCCAGAAGATTGTGAGTGGGATTGACTGTGTCTTCTATGAACAATGACAATGCCCTCCATGGTTAGATAATATTTTAAACTAGATTGAGCTAGACTGATTGCTGTATTGAATCACTATGTTTTTTTAGCTTCATGTTAGCTTTTTGCGTGTTAGCATTTGCTTTAAAATGATATTAATCAGCCCTCTAGTTGGCAGAAATTCATCTGAGAGTTTCTTCCCTTGTTGTCCATCTCAATAGGATTTCCAGAAGACGTCAGAACCCTCTTGGTTTCTAAAAATATCCCAGACTGGGCGCCGTGGCTCATGCCTATAAACCCAGCACTTTGGGAGGCTGAGGTGGGTGGATCACTTGAGGTTAGGAGTTTGAGACCAGCCTGGCCAGTATGGTGAAACCTCATCTCTACTAAAAACACAAAAATTCGCCGGGCGTGGTGGTGTACACTCGTAATCCCAGCTACTTGAGAGGCTGAGGTGGGAGGATTGCTTGAACCCTGGAGGCGGGGGTTGCAGTGAGCCAAGATTGTGCCACTGCACTTCAGCCTGGGCAACACAGTAAGACTCTGTATCAAACAAAATGACACAAAAAATTCCAAAGTTGTGCACCATCTAAAGTCATATGTACTTAATTCTCATTTTTAATTTATTAAACAGCTCAATAAGTTCAATGTTTCCTGCCTTCTCAGTTGATTTCACAACACATAGAAGAATATATCCTAAATGAAAGTTTGTGTTCTTAATACAAATTACAGGTTAATAACCTTTAGTTTTATTATTGAGGTATTATCCATCAATGTTAATCAGTGCTCTCAGTGGGACTCTTATCTAAAGAATATACAAAATATTTTCCTGATCATGACATAAAATAGATGTGAACACATTCTTAGCATTCAGCCGTGTCTCCTGTCTATCATGTTATAAACCACATGCTAAGTTTGATTTTATTGGGACTTGTTCTAATTTCAAACTAGTTATTTTTTATCTTCATGCAGCTAGATTATTATGTGTGGCTATTTATACAGAGAGTGATAAAGACAACATTAACAATTTTCACTGCAGGCATGTCTAGGCAACCCCTGTGCACAATGACCTTGGGGCGTTGGAGATTCTATGGGGACCCTTCCCTACCTGCCTAGGAGAGTTCTCTGCCTCCTACCTCTATCATTTTCCTCTTTGAAGAAGTACATCTAACTGTCGTTAGAATAGAGACAAAGACAAATCTTAACTGCTTCCAGCTGATGGGGGATGCTGTTTGGGGAAGATCTCTCTTGGAGGCCTGTCTAAGGGACCCCAATAAAAGAGAGCCATTATCCCAGGCTTCAGTGGCATGACCATTTGGAGTTTGATGGCCTGAAAATGAGAAGGGGCAAATCGGATTATTAGAAGATATGTATCAAAACCAAACAAGGTGGCAAGGACAGTTTGAAAAAAAATTCCAAGGCTGCTGACACGCCCAGATAACTGTGGCTGTAGTTATGCCTGCTAAGATTTGGGTGCATGAGTCTTGGCTTTTGTTAACTCCCTGGGATTTATTTTCCCAAAGAAACCTCCAGGTTAGGGGCACCCTATTTATTCCATCACCTGGCACGATTTGTAGGATAATTGCTCAAAAGTAAAATATTGATCCAGATTTTTTATATTCCCCATCCCTTTTTGTTTCTTCTGGGCTGCAGCCAGAGATCACTGGTTGGTTCTGAGGAATAAGCGGAGTTAGTCTAAAATGCAGGCAAATACTTAAACAACTGAAGAGATTAGAATTTAAAGATAAGTGTATGATATGTTTTGAAATACAATTTTTCTCTTTCCAGTTCCGGTTTTTGTCAGAATCAAGTAATTATAAGACTGAGTCATTTGCAAAATAAACTTTAGTCTTAAACTTGGCCTGATTATTTGCATAAAGTGCAGCAAGAATATTAATAATAATTCCGTAGGAAAAGCCTGCAAGCACCAGGAGTTTCAAAGTCTAACACTATGAGCACATGCATCCTCAACCAACTCATTGAATATTTCCAAGTCAGCCTGTTCCAATCTTAAATGCCATCCAGTGGTATCTACTACATGGGTCCTGCTTCTCTCTGCAGCCTCCTCTCTCCTCAGATTTCAGGTTTTGTTTATTGTTTGTTTTCTCTCTGATATAAACTCAGATATGTTGAAGGTTTTCTTTTTTTTTATTTGTAGTTGTTCAGGTTTGTTTTTAATGAGGTCATAATAAGATCATAGTTTACACATTTTTACATTCCCATGCCGAGTAGCTGCTTTTCTCTATCAAATCCGTTAACTGAGAGAACAAATCACATTTTGTTACAGGTGAACAATTAAATAGTTTGGCATATATTTATATACTGGAATCTAATGCAGCTTGAAATCAAGTCATGCCTCACTCATTGAAAAAAACATGGCTAAATTCTCAAAGAATTGTGCTGAGTGAAAGAAACTAAGGAATTAAGAGTAAATTTTACATGATACATTTGTAGAAATATTAGAAGATGCCACTATTATAAATTAACATGGAGAAGATTTAAATTTTTCTGAGAATATGCCATTGGGAGTAATGGGGATGTGAGTTAAATTTCAGAGGAATAAGAGAAAGATTTAGGGATTAATTTATTCAAAACTTGATTGAAGTGCTGAGTAAATGGTTGCAAACATAGGTCTAGATTTTTCAAATCATTCACCATAAATTTGAATTATTTATTAATTACACTCGAATAAAGCAATAACAAAGAAACTGATGAGATAATATTTGACTGAAGTGCAGCAATAAATAGATCAATATTAACACAAGGAATATAACTGACTTCCAAAAACATACACATGAACCGTGGTTCTCTCTGCGTATTTAGGTAAATTAGAGAATGTTGTCATAACAGATGGGGAAGCCTGCAGACTTCACTAGGCATGGGCCATGCTGCCTGGAGTTATCTCAGGGGAGCTGCCTCCTCCAGTGGTTAGAGCACAGGCCCAGATAACAGGACTAATTGTTTTTAGATGTATAATCTTAGACACACTGCACAACTGCTGTGTTCTCTATGTAAATTATCTCCTGTAAAATATAACGTTGAAGCCTACATTAAATATATTGTGTAAATATGTAAGAATAAAATAAAGTTATGAGAGCTAAGTGTTAATCAAGGCACAATCATATAATATATAACTGTATTTTCCTGAATGATGGAATTACTGCCGATCTCCCCTAGGACACTTCATCTGCCCTGAGCCCAGCCTCTCCTCAGATGTCCCACCCCAGAGCTTGCTATATACTGGGGGACATGGAAATAGGGGCCTCCCTCTGCTGATGAAAACCAGCACAGCCCTGACCCTGCAGATCTGGGAGAGGAGCCCAGCACTGGAAGTCGGCGGTGTTTCCATTCGGTGATCAGCACTGAACACAGAGGACTCACCATGGAGTTTGGGCTGAGCTGGGTTTTCCTTGTTGCTATTTTAAGAAGTGATTCATGGAGAAATAGAGAGATTGACTGTGAGTGAACATGAGTGAGAAAAACAGTGGATTTGTGTGGCAGTTTCTGATAACGGTGTCCCTCTGTTTGCAGGTGTCCAGTGTGAGGTGCAGCTGGTGGAGTCTGGGGGAGGCTTGGTACAGTCTAGGGGGTCCCTGAGATTCTCCTGTGCAGCCTCTGGGTTCACCTTCAGTAGCTGTGGCATGAACTGGGTCCGCCAGGCTCCAGGAAAGGGGCTGGAGTGGGTGGCAGTTATATGGTATGACGGAAGTAATAAATACTATGCAGACTCTGTGAAGGGCAGATTCACCATCTCCAGAGACAATTCCAAGAACATGCTGTATCTTCAAATGAACAGCCTGAGAGTGGAGGACATGGCTGTGTATTACTGTGCGAAAGACACAGTGAGGGGAAGTCATTGTGCGCCCAGACACAAACCTCCCTGCAGGAACGCTGTGGCGAAATCAGCTGCAGGGGGCGCTCAGGATCCACGATCAGAGTCAGCTTCAGAGGCAGGTGCAGATGGAGGCTTATTTCCTGTCAGGATGTGGGACTTTGTCTTCTTCTGAAGGTTCCTCAGGGAGACTCTTCAATTTAGAAAACTGTGCCTAACAATGTCTTCTCTATGCATATGAGGACTTTTTCTCCCTGGCACAAAATGCAGATTGACGCTTACACGGATGAAAATTCCTCAACCGTGGTCACATCGATCAGAGATCCTGAGTAACCTCAGGGCTTCCTGGTGAGTCTTCTCCAGTCAGAACCAGGACAGGGACCTCAGTGAGATTCCCTGACTAGAACAGTCTTTACGGATCCTGGTCACAGACAATAGAGAGGCTGAACCAGGGTCACTGTCATGTAGAACCTCACAGGTTTCATGTCTGATCCTTCTCCTGAAACTAAAGTATGGAAATCAGTATCAGTACTGATCTGGTGCTTCTTTTGTTCCTAATCCATTTACATTCTTTTTAGTCGTTGTTCTCCTTTTTCCATTTGTTTTCCTGCTTTTTGAAAAAGGAAGATATTTCCCCAGTGAGATGTAAGGGATGACAATTTTGGGGGATGGCTGGAGCATCCAATATCCTCAGGGCCGGCCATCAGTAAGTGCAGGTTGAAAGTCTCAGAAAGAGCTGAAGCTGCTTAATCACCATGGAGTTTTACCTTCTCCAGTTCTGTTCTGATGGAATCAGGGCCAAGTAAGTTATCAATGATGGTCTAACTAACATAGAGTCAACCGATTCCAGTTTTAACAACGTCTGTTAAAAATTCACATTACCACATGGATTAGTGTTTTGTCAAATCAATGCACAGTATTGTCCAGCCAAGTAGACCCAAAGACGGACCGTTACACATGGAGAAAAACATTAACCTGAGTTATAGATTCTTACAGTGTTAAAGGTGTAAAACTGATTATTTAAAAATGAGGCTATTTTTCTTTTTGCTATTGAGTTGTAAAAGTTTCTTTTACATTTGGACATTAAAACTTTTTCAGATACATGGCATGGTATCCAATTCCATAAGTTGTAGTTATTTTGTTGCTTTGCAGAATCTTTTTCATAATCTATTCCCACTTGTTCAATTCTGCTTTTTTTGTAGTAAAATCCAGAAAAGGATTGCTAATTTTTTGAGGGTTGGGAGTTTTACAATTACAGGTATTACAGTTAGATATTTAAGGAATTTAGACTGAATTTTTGTGTTTATTCTAACCTAAAATTCTTAATCCTTTTCATAGAATTAAGTTTGAAAATCCAGTTTTCATAACACCCTCTTTGGAAGACACTATAATTTAGCCATGTTATATTGATGGTTCTCATGCTGAAAATCAGTTCGTCATCAATATGTGCATTTATATCTAAGGTCTCTATAGGTATTTATGCCAAAACTTTCTATGTTTTTAATAAATGTTGAGGCCTGGAAGTGAAATGCCTAAAGCTTTATTATTGCCTTGTTTCAGATATTAGACCAAAATATTCTAACCTTTTACTATTGAGTATAACAATAGCTGTGGCTTTTCTTAATGGCTTTTATTATGTTCAAGTTGTTTTCTTGCCTTCCTACTTTGTTCATAGTTTTTATAATAAAACTCTGATTTTTTTCAAATTCTTTTTCTGTGTCTGATCAAATGTTACTGAGATATTTTTTCTTTAGTTTTTTAATGTGGTGTACTGAATTGATTGATTTGAGAATGTTGAATCAAGTATGCATCTCAGGAAGAAATTTGAGTTGGTCATGGTGTATGGTCTTCTAAAAAACTTTGGAGTTTAGTTTACTATTGTTGGGGATTCATTTATGTCTACCAATGATATTGGTCTGTAGTTTTCTTTTATTGTGGTGCCTTTGTCTATTACTGGTAATACTATAATGGTAGCCTCATAGAAAGAGTTTAGAAGGTATATTGCAGACTGCCTTTAAAATAGATTTTATCAGTGGAGAAATGGTGACAGTTTTTTCTTCACTTTTCTGTTGGGAAGAATTTTATGTTGTTTAAAAGATATTTAGAATGACTTAACCTGGTTTATGAGCTGTCATTATATTCCTTTCTTCCATTATTTTTGAAGAACTGCTTACCTTTTCTATTTATTTTTAGGTTTGTTTTTAGACTTGTTGCAATACATTTGGAGGTGAAACTTGGTGGAATTTTTTCTAATAAATTAGAAAAAAATAAATCATTTAATTGACTATTTTATTCAGGTTGATTTGTTTAATATTTGCTAATGGCCAGTTCTTTAAGCTATGACACATAATAAATTCCAAATGGCAGTACCTCATTATTTATTTAGCTTTTGTACTTATATTTTTCAGAGGAAGAACCACTACTGTAAATTGTAAATAGCCAATACATAATTGTATTGTATGCAAATCTGTGACTGTTTACATTATCATATCTCTGAGAAACAGATAAAGTTTATTTACTATATATATATAAAGAGTTTGGAAGGTGGACTCCTCACCAATTTTTGAAAGAGTTACAGAAGGGCTGGCATTAGTTCTTTAAATGTTAAGGTTTATTTTATGATGTAACATATAACCTACCATGGAGAATGTTCAATGTGTGCTTGAGAATGATGTATATTACTTGACTCTTTGTTGGAAGATTCTGTAAATATCATTCAGATAAATTCATTCAATAGTGTTGTTCAAGTTCAGAGGCACATTAAGAATTTTCTTTATGGATTTGCTATACATTATGGTCATGAGGTATTAAGGTCTTCTCTTATTATTGTATTGTTTTCTATTTCTTTATATCTCTTACAGTTTGCTTAATGCAGTTATATTTGTAGTCGTACACACGTGTAAAAACAAAAATCATAATTGCTAAATGAGTTTTATGGCACAGTCACATTATAAGTAATATTTTTCCAAATGCTACCATTGCCACTAAACTCCTCCTGGAGTCTGACATCTGCTCTGGGCACTGCCTTCTTCTCAGGCATCCCACACTGGAGCTTGCTATAGAGGAGGAGGCATGAAAAGAGGGCCCTCCCTCTCCTGGTGAAAACAAGCCCAGGCCTGACCCTGCAGCTCTGGGAGAAGAGCCACAGCCCTGGGATTCCCAGGGGTTTCCATTTGGTAATCAGGACTGAACACAGAGGACTCACTATGGGGTGTGAATTAAGCTGAATTTTTCTTGTTGGTATTTTAAAAGGTGACTCATAGGGAACTAGAGTGAGTGAGAGTGAGTGGATATGAGTGAGAGAAACAGTGGATATGTTTGGCAGTTTCTGACCAGGATGTGTGTGTATTTTCAGGTGTTCATTGTGAGGTGCAGCTGATAGAGTCCATAGAGGACCTGAGACAACCTGGGAAGTTCCTGAGACTCTCCTGTGTAGCCTATAGATTCGCCTTCAGTAGCTTCTGAATGAGCCGAGTTCACCAGTATCCAGGCAAGGGGCTGGAGTGAGTAATAGATATAAAAGATGATGGAAGTCAGATACACCATGCAGACTCTGTGAAGGGCAGATTCTCCATCTCCAAAGACAATGCTAAGAACTCTCTGTATCTGAAAATGAACAGTCAGAGAGCTGAGGACATGGCCGTGTATGGCTGTACATAAGGTCCCAAGTGAGGAAACATCGGTGTGAGTCCAGACACAAAATTTCCTGCAAAAAGAAGAAAGGAGTCTGGGCCAAGGGGGACACTCAGCACTCATAAAACAGGTGCAGCCACAGGGCAGGTGCGGGTGGAGGGAGGGCAAGGGCTGCTTTCCTTCAGGGTCTGTGGTTTCCTCTGCTTCTAACATTTCCCCTCTGAGCCTCTGTACATTTATGTTTTGTGCCCACCATGAGGTCCCTGGATTAGAAAACTAATTTAAAAGAGGAAATATTCTCATATGTCCCCAAAACAGATGCAAGTATTGGAGGCATAAAAATGCACAGGAGCCAGGTGAGTCTGTAGACACTGCCACCCCCCAATGCCAGATTCATCACTAGTGCTGGAGAAGGGTGGGAGTTGGATGGAGCCCTAATGACCCCGTGGTCCAAGCTAAGTCCAGCAAGGCCATTGGTGCCTCACTGAGCACAGTTGTCCATTAGGGATCTCCCATGTGTCCCAGCAGCAGCCATGCCTCAATATCTCCACTGTGCACAGCCATTGTCTGGGAGGAGCTCACAGGTTGGGTGTCTTTGGCACACACAGGTGATGGGTGTTAGAGTGCAGTGCAGCAGCTGGATGCCTGGTCTATTGGGCTCCTGGATATTGGAGGGATTGGAGGTGCATTCTCTGGGCCAGCACGCTGTTTGTTAATTTTTATATAAAAGCCATGATTTAATTCATTTTCTCAGATGACATAGATAATTAATAACACAATCTGCAAACAATTGTAATTTTCAACTTTACCCCAACTTCATTGTTTATTAATTCTGTGCAGGATCCAGACATGATATTGCCCTTCTCAAGAGAAATTGTTCGATCGAAACTGAAACCAGTTGTTTCTCATATACTTTGGTTTCTCCCCATGTGCAAAGATCTTGATTAGGGTAAGTTTGGTACTTTCCACACACTCACCCTCACCTCCCCAGATAAACAGCAGAAATTGTCCTTAATCTGAGTCTGAGAGAGGAGCTGTTCCTGTACCACTCAGGGCCTGCAGAGACCCCCAGGTGCAGCTTCACTGAGTCAGGTGTTTCACTCGTTGTGATTGCTGCTCAGGTCTAATTGTGGGCTCAGAATTAGGACACTCTTTAGGTTAACATAGATCAATCCTATTCTAAAAATCATCGTTATCAGCGTGGTAATAATTAAGTGTTCATTTTTCTAAACAGCAGTTTCACTTTTTTATTTGGTTTCAAGTTCGAGAAAAGGAACATGTGATAATACTTTTTAATCTAACCTCAAAATCTACTGAATTTTTCTAGGAGACTCACAAATTGGACAAGAGTGAGCTCTTTATTCTCATAAAAAATGCATGTATTTGGGTATTTCACCATGTTGTCCAGAACCTGTTAACATCAACAACTATGTTTTGCAGCACACTTCTGGCTTGAGACATCCTCACAGACCCTCTCCCTCACCTGCACTGTCTCTGGATTCCCCATCATAACCAGTGTTTTCTGCTAGAATTGTATCTGCTTGCCCCTAGAAGATGGACAGGAGTGGATCAGGTGCATGGGTTGTGAAGGGAGCACAAATTACAACCCACTTCTTAAGAGTCCATATCCATATCCAAGAAACAGTTCTTACAGCTGAGCTCTGTGCCCAGTGAACACACAACTATGCATTTTTAAGCAAAAGATGCAATGAGGGGCCTTCATTGTGAGCCTAGACACCAACCTCCCTGCAGGGGTGAATAGGACCAGCAGGGGGCATTCGGGGCAGTACAGGGGCTTAGGATGATTGTTAGGGGTCAGGATGAGCAGGATGAAGGCTTAGCATCAGGGCAAGTGCAACAGGGCAGAAAAGGGGCTGTAGATGTGTGTTGTTTTCACCATCATATTTCACCACCAGACACCCTCCACTACATCTCTTCTAATGTGTCTGAGTGTTTATATGATTAGAAAATGGCATTTATGTAAATACTACTATATACTCATATGGAGGTGCATCCAGTTGTCCTCTCCATCTTATGTGGACCTTGTCCATCAAGCACTAAGTCCCTGTATTTACTTGAGTACCTCATACATTATGGTCAAAACATGTAGGGTCTCTTTTTGGCATGGTCTCTCCTCCTCCCTTCTCTCTCTGTCACACAAAAACACATGAACTGACACACACACAGAGCTTCCCAACTTTAATTATCTGACGTATTGAAGCAAATTGATTAGTGTGCAGCTTTTCTGCTTTGCCTGCTATTCATGTTATGTAAAAATAAGAACCATGTGTTTCTCAGCTTGTTACTTCTCTAAGCTAAGTAGCATCTTTGTTTATTATACCCAGAGACCAAAAGCAATCCAACTGTTATTCAGCAGCTTAACTGGTAAAGAAATTATGGAAAATTCATTTACTGGAATAATACCCACTGTTACAATCAAGTACTGCTGGATACACTCAATATCATGCTTAAAATAACAAGTACCTGAATAAGTAAAATAAGTCAAACATATTTTATTTATAAGTCAAAATAAAAGTGCATACATACGATTCCACTTCTATAATTTCTATAAAGTAAAAATGAACTTAAAGTTACATAAAAAGATCTGTAGTTGACTGGGGACATGGTACAAGAAGAGAAGGTATAGAAAGGAGAAACTACAGGAGAGCAAAAGGAAATTTCTAGGATAATTGATTTTCTCTCTGTTAGTAAAAGTGAGGATTATGTCAATATTTGTAAAATTGTACACTTTATGTAAAGATTCTTATTTGCTAATTTCACCTCATTAAAATATTGCAAATTTTAAAATGTCTAATTTGGTAGAAAAGGTAGTAGAGAGAGATGAATAAAATACATAAAAATCAGAGAGTCCTGAATACACACATGAATGGGCCCTGGGTCTCACTGGACTTTCAGGGAGACACTAGAATACAAAAACGTAATGACAGGATTTCAGTACATGAAAGGAGTTTCTCAAACCCCAGAAAGCATGTCCAACTGCATCTTGGAGTTAACTCAGGGAGCAGGCATGTCCTTTGGAAGGAGCCATGACACCAAGCTCCCAGCACCCACTGTAGCTGACACCATGCCAATGCCAAGAGATCGCGACTAAAATTTTCTGTGGATGTTGAGTCTGATTATGCCACACACTCACACCAAGTGAGTATGGAAATGATAGTTACCTGCATCTTTAAGGTGTCTGCTGAGAGCAAGGCAGGTCTCTCATTAAGGTCCAAAGTGGCTTGATAGAGCAGGGAAGGAGACTGGCTCAGGGTTGTTATCATGGTTTGGTGGGGAGCGGGGGAGAGCATCCTACTTGCAGGAAGGGTTTTGTGGGGTTTCAAGGTCAAATTGGCATCAAATGAGGGAGCTCCTGTGATTTCTAACTAGATTTACCTTGTATGCTTAATAAAAGAGATGATGGAGGAAAGAGCCTTAAGTTATCATCAGTCAGGCCTAAACGTAGAGTTTGTTGACTTACTCTAAATAGCAAGTATACAAATGATGAGTAAGAAAAGAGACAAGACTCCAATATGGGTGGACAACAGCCAGGTATGCAGAAAATGAGAAGACTGTTTATAACCAAAGAATAATGAGTAGGAGGAGGATATGGAAGAGGATTATGGTCCAATGTCTTGTGTGGAAGCTTTTCATGATTTGAGATCATCAGCTTATTCTGAAGGTCTTAGGTCACCTGTCTTCTTCAAAATATCAGAAGTGCCAGAGGATATGTGAGGATACATAGTTTAACTTCCTCTATTTGGGTAGCTTTACAATTGTGTGAAATTCTTAATTAATTAATTCTTTTTTTTTTTTTTTTGAGACGGAGTGTCACTGTGTTTTGCAGGTTGGACTGCAGTGGTGTGATCATAACATAGCTCACGGTGATTTTAAACTTCTGGTTCATAGAATCCTCCCACCTCAACCTCTTGACTAGCAAGTAGCTATAGGTTTCCAGGGCGCTTCATCTACACTTGGCCGGTTCTTTTCATTCTTTTTTTTTTTTTTTTTTTTTTTTTGGTGGAGTTTCCCTCTTCTTGCCCAGATTGGAGTGCAATGACGCCATCTCAGCTCACTGCAATCTCCCCCTCCCAGGTTCAGGTGATTCTCCTACCTCAGCCTCCGGAGTAGCTGGGACCACAGGCATGTGACATCATGCCCAGCTAATTTTGTGTTTTTAGTAGAGATGACGTTTCTCCATGTTGGTCAGGCTGGTTTCAAACTCCCTACCTCAGGTGATCCTTCCACTTCAGCCTCCCAAAGTGCTGGGATTACAGGCGTGAGGCACCACACCTGGCCTCTTCATTTTTATTCATATATTCCTTCAGCAGCCACTATGTTTTCCCACTGATTTCTTCAGTTTCCTCTTTACTGCCTTTTCCTTTTGAATAAGGCTGTTACTCCTGAGGGAAGATGGGAGGTGGGCCTGGACAGGGATTTGGTGCATTCCTCTCTCCCTTCCCAGTTATTATTGGTTTCTCCAGTGTCTGCAGAACAGTGGTTTTTGTGGCTTTACCTCTGCAGATAATTTCTCTTGCAATGTAGTGGTGATGGGGAGGTGTGTCTGGATGCATTTCAGCTGTAGTTGCTGTTTTGCTTTCCCAGACAGCGCCGTCCCAAGGGGTAGAGGGTGGAGCATTTTGTGGTGTATCCCCAGTACTGAAGAAAAAGGCTTCAATAGCAGGTGGAATTCCTCAACTGTATACACTCTGAGAATTTAAACAATAACTCCTCTATCACACTCAAATTGAAACCATCCAATGAATATGTCTACTTTAATCATGTGCTAACTTAAATGACATTTGGCAGCCTCTGTCCCAGAAAAGATTATCATCTGCTCCTGTTTATTTCCCTGCAAGTCTTTATGTCTCTTCAGATTTCAGATATATTGTTTGTCCTATAACATCAAAAATTTGATATATATGTGCTAATTTGCAGATCAGTAAGTTTAGTAGTTGTTGTAAGAATAATAACACATTTTTATGGGATGCTTATGTCTCCAAGCTGAGAAGCAACTCTATGTGTAATACTAAGAAACTAGAAATGATACAAATATCAAGAAGATATATAGATAAACAGTAATGGCATGCTAATTTACTGTAATAACATCCATCATTAGAATCAATACATTGTTGATGCTCAACATGTTTGCACCATAAGTAGTTATGATGTGTGAGAAGCCACACAAATAAAACACATACTATATAATTCCTGTATAATAAATTCTTGAAACTCAAAACTCAAGTATTAAATGTGAACAACTGACTCAAAATATGGTGGGGGAAGAAAATAATTGGGAAGGAGGAATTGTAGAGGAACACAAGGAAACTTTTAAGTGTAATTTGTTTGTTCATTATTTGGATGGCTTTTTGGGCATGCACAGGTGAGCACGAGTAGAATTACATTTTGTTCGGTTTGTTTTTTTTTTTTTTCTGGAGAGATGTGGTCCTACTCTGTGGCCCAGGCTGGAGTGTAGTGGTGGGATCATAGTTCAATGTAGCCTCCAACTTCTGGTCTCCAACAATACTCCTGCATCTGCTATCTAAGTAGCTGAGACTACCGTTGTGTGCCACCAGGCTTGGCTTGAGTACTTATTAAACCACACACTTTTTGCAATATTTAATGTATAGTAATAATGTCTCAATAAGACTATTACAAATCAATGAATGAATAATTTGTTCAGTACAGATTCATGGAAAAAAAGACACTAACATGATGAATGTCTGACATTTATGAAAATACAACTGCATGAAATGTGCTTCTCTTTACATTCATTAGGTAAACACAATAGTGCATACACATCACAGCGTGCTTTCATTACAGGACGAAAGTTCTGAAAATATCACTGGGGTGAACCACATTGTGCTGGGCTTGGTTCAGGGAGCAGTCAGGCCCAGTAATGTGACCTTCAACCACAGAATCCTAAAAAAAAAGAGGCTGCCCCAAAGTCCCCATCAGTTCCTGGACTCGCCATGTGTCTGTACCGTATCAGTGCATCTGGAGCTCCCTGGTGGCTTCAGTGATTCCTTGCTTGGTGTGCTGAGGTCTCACTGTATATTATGTTTAGTTTTCTAAGGCCATTTTCTATTGTAAGATCCACTCCCTGGGACAGAGAGATTCCCTCTAAACCTGATGGAGGTTCTGAACTACAAATAACATTAAGTGAATCCTGGTGTGTCTGAACTCACGTGATTGTTACATTAAGCTGTTGTTCCAATCTGTTTCCTCACCTGGGAAAAGAGGAGCCAGGACATAGTGAGTTGAGGCTCCAGGAAGATAACTGAATTCTCAGAGGGCACAGCCAGCATCCTCCTCCCAGGTAGAGCCTAAAAGACTGGGGCCTCCCTCCTCCTTTTTCACCTCTCCATACAGAGGCACCACCCACATGCAAATCTCACTTAGGCACCCACAGGAAACCATCACACATTTCCTTAAATTCAGGGTCCTGCTCACATGGGAAATACTTTCTGAGAGTCCTGGACCTCCTGCACAAGAACATGAAACACCTGTGGTTCTTCCTCCTCCTGGTGGCAGCTCCCAGATGTGAGTGTCTCAGGAATCCAGACATGAAAATATGGGAGGTGCCTCTGATCCCAGGGCTCACTGTGGGTCTCTCGGTTCACAGGGGTCCTGTCCCAGGTGCGGCTGCAGGAGACGGGCCCAGGACTGGTGAAGCCTTCGGAGACCCTGTCCCTCACCTGCGCTGTCTCTGTTGACTCCATCAGCAGTGGTTACTACTGGAGCTGGATCCGCCAGCCCCCAGGGAAGGGGCTGGAGTGGATTGGGTACATCCATCATAGTGGGAGCACCTACTACAACCCGTCCCTCAAGAGTCGTGTCACCATGTCAGTAGACACGTCCAAGAACCAGTTCTCCCTGAAGCTGAGCTCTGTGACCGCCGCGGACATGGCCGTGTATTACTGTGCGACAGACACAATGAGGGGAGGTGAGTGTGAGCCCAGACACAAACCTCCCTGCAGAGAGGCGGAGGAGGCGGGCGCAGGTGCTGCTCAGGGCCAGCAGGGGGCGCGCGGGGCCCACAGAGCAAGAGACCGGGTCAGGAGCAGGTGCAGGGAGGGTGGGGCTTCCTCATCAGCTCAGTGGTCTCCCTCCTCGCCAGCACCTCAGCTGTCCCCAGGGCTCCTCTTTCTTTATTATCTGTAGTTCTACTTCCTCACATCCTTGCTGCAGGATTTAACAGTCACTGGCACCCTTTTTTCAACAAATTCCCACAAGGCCCATTTTACCTTCTTGACAAGCAAAATATTCTAAGGCTTCTCACTATCCCTTGATTGGCGTCATCTACTGCATCGTGTCCTTCTCTTAAATTCATGTGACGAAACCCCAATCCAAGTGGCTCTGTATTGGACAGAGGGATTTTAAGAGGGCAAATAAGTTAACTGTGGCCGTAAATGTGGGACCCTAATCCAGTAGGACTCTTGTCCTTATGAGAAGTGGAAGACATCAGAGACCTCTCTCTCTCCACATGCACACAGAGGAAAGGCCATGTGGGGACGCACTGCACGAGAAGGTGGCCCTTTGCAAGCCTGGAAAAGGCCTCTCAAAAAACTAACCTTTTCTGCACCCAGATCATGGACGTCAAGACTCCAGAACAATAAGAAAATTAATATTTGTTATTTGAAATAACCTGGTCTTTGGTATCTTCTGACGGAAAGCCAAGTAGATTCAGAGATTCAATTGTGTTAGCTCCGTCTCCTGGATGGAGAAGCAGCCCACCAAGGCTGGACACATCTCTCAAATTATTTTCATAAAGAAACATAGATCCAAGATGAAAACCCCACCACATTTCTGCTGAGTCATTCACTTAGCAGAAGTCTCTGAGATCAGCCCTGGGGGTATGTTCTAGGTCGTGTATCTCACTTTCCAGTACGAGAATCCATGTAGATAATGAGAACCAGCCAGATGGAGTCCTGATCCCTGCCCGCCTTCTGCTTCCCCACAAGTGACCCACGGTCACAGAAAACCACTCCAGCATCACCCCTGTGTCTTCTACTCTCTGAAATCCCACTAAAGCTGACCCCAAACTAGGAGCTATTTGGGGCTGGACTCTTGTTCTCTTCTTCTGAGTCTTCCATAAACTCCAGGGGCAGAGTAGAGCCTCAGTAAAGATTGAGCTTCAATTCCCCTAACCCACATCATTCCCTTACATCCTTGTCATGAATCTGTCCTCTGCGGGCACCCAGGGCAGGTTACACAGGAATTGCCTGAAGCTGGTCTCAGGTGCCCTGCTGAGACCACTGGTCATGCACACGTATGGTTTCAGGTCATGCAGGCTCTACTGCAGGACAGACCTGTGACTTGTGGAGCACAGACACCTGGTGACCCAGGGCCTTCTCTAATAACTCAGATATCTCATGTCAGTGTATATCCAGGTGGCCCCTCAGTGCAGCACACTAGGGTGATTACCCTCACAGGTGGCTTTTTCAGGCGGTGGACAGAAAATGGGATGGGCATGCTGGTCATTCCCATCATCGGTGATATCCAAGTGAATTTTAAATAAATGAAACAAAACTAACAACAAAGAGGAATGATATGTACCTGTATCTGGGAGGTATACTTGGTCCCATAACTGTCCTGGGAGTGGGTGTGAAAGGCCCTTTTGGATGGAAAGCCCTCCAGCATGAGTGAAAGCTGAAGGAATGATCACTGTAGGTGGAGGCTGGTGGGGAAGCTGGCAGGGTACATTTCCTGAGGCTGTTCCTGGGTGCGTGATGGTTCGATGGCCCATGTACATGAAGATGAGGGCTACACTCATGTAGGATCAAGGAAACTGTCCCATGGGAATGGAAGAAAAGAAAATGGAGATGGACACCCCAGGAGACAGCTTATTAGATTTGGTGGAGGAATGATGGGAGTTTATTCCAATGACTCCAGCATTTTCAGCTAAATATGAGTTGCATTAACAGACAGAATTATGAAGGGAAGGGAGAAGGAGTTTATAGAGGGAAAAAGCAGAACAGAAAAAAAAGAACTATGCAAGTCTTTCAAATGGCAGATGACAGAGTGGAGCTGATGCAGCTACTTCATTATTCCCGGAACCTACCAGAGACCTTGGCATTCCTGTAAGTCAGGTCTAGTGGTGATGAACTTGTCCACTTTTTGCTTTGTGGAGAAATGTTTCAAACATCCTACATTACTGAAGAAAAGCTTTAATTAGTGTAATATTTTTGCTTGACAGTTTTATTGGTTTTGTTTTATTTTCAGCAACTTGAATAGAATCATGCACATCATGATATTTGGGTGAACAACAGGCCACATACACGATAATGATCTCATTAGATTATAATACTGTATTTTCACTGCATTTCTTCCATGCTTAGATATGTTCATATATATACATACCTACCATGGTAATTCAACTGCCCACAGTATTCACTACACTTACATGATGTACAGATTTGTTACCTAAGAGCACTATGCTATCCCACACAGCCTGGGTGTAGCAGGGTATTTCACGTAGGTTTGTGTAAACACACTCTATGATCCTTGCACAATGACAAATTGCCTAAGGATGCATTGCTCCTATGTATCCCTACTGTTAAGCCATACATCATTGTATCTCATCTCTCTCCATTTTTGGTCTCTGTTAAAATTCTCGTGTTGTTTTTGCATTCTTCTCTGAGCTCATTGAACACATTTATAAGGTTTCCTTTGAATTTTCTGCCAGGTAATCAATATATCTCCTTTTAATTTGTGTCAGTTTCTAGTGCTTTGTTTTGTTACAGAATTTAGACTGCTTTTTTCTCTTTCATTATTATTATCACTTTTATACTTTCTCTGTTACTTTCTGCTCATTAGAAGGAAAAGCCACTGTAACCACTCTTCACAGAATATGCTCAGGGCAAATGCCATCACCTGTTAGCCCAGTCCATGATTGTGGTGTCTCTTAAAATTTCATACTGGTCCAAACTTTTTGTTGTTGTTGTTAGTGGCACTCAGACCTATAGAGGATTTTAAGTTTTGCCCCTACTCTAAATTAGGTGGCATCGAAATTCATCCTGCAGGCAGTCTCTGATAAAGTGGAGGAATTGGACAAAGATTTAGCATGTATGTGGTTCATAAAAATAATGTGAGTTTAAGGTTTTCTCAGCCAGTTGCTACATATTGCTATTTTATAATCACTTCTTTGAATGTCTCTTGAGTTTATCTTTTGAAAATTTAGATCAGAATATATACCATGTTTGAGGCTTCTTGTCTGGCTTAACGATCTCCTATAGGTCAGTGTGTGAAAAGGCACAGAGTCTATCTGAAGAGGAGAACTCAGGGAAGCCCCAAAACAACAGAGGAGACAAAACTGAGGACTTTGAGGAATCTAAAGCTTCTGGGACCTGCAGCCTCCAGACATGCTCAGCACCCTCTCGTTATCCACGGACTAATTTCTTTCTCTTTTCTGAGTGGTATTTGCCAGGGTTCCTGTCCTCCACTTTGACACTTTGGTATGTCCATGTGTGTCCATTGTGTTTCAGCCAGGGACACAGAACCAGGAAAACATCATGGCTTTTCTAGAGGGAGGTGACCTGGGTAATCAACAGTTGGAGTAGAAAGTGCCTTTGTCCATGTGTCACAGGCCTGAAGGCCACGGGCAGGAGGTCAGGAAGAGAGGATGACCAGACGGCTGGGGAAACCAGGATGAACAAAGCCACTCTCCTTCCTGGTGAGGAGGGGCATGTGGAAGCCTGGTGTCCCTGTAGGCCTGAACCACACTCACCTGCCCACTGCTACCTGCCAAGGAGGTGACCTGCAGAGCAGCAGCAGCTCCTGAGTCACTGACAGAGGCTGCCTCCTCCTACAAACCCTCCAGTATGTGTGCTTCCATGAGTGTGAGCCCCAGCAGATCCCAAAGTTTTCAATGGGTTCACCTAGCTAGTGTCTGTCCTCAGCTCCATCCCCAGGCTTCTGCCCTGGTTGTGTCCACAGTGTCACAGCAGTGGTGACAGTGACAGCCAGGGCCTGCAGTTCCCAGCGCAACATGTTTGGAAGAATCAAGTCCCAGAACCAGCCTGGATTTGGGGTAAACACACAAATTTCACTCTGAGGGGAAGTGCTGGAAAGCAGCCTTGAGTCCTTCTCAGCGCACATGTGGCTGATGCTCTGCATCCCATCAGCGACACATGAGCTCTCCCCATCCCCAGCATGGAGCTGTTTCAATCACAGCAGGATGGGAATGTGTCTTCTCTCTGGGGGCTCTTTAAGCACAGCTCTTATGTTCCTGAGATTTGAGGTTTATAAAGATGTGTCAGTCACCCACAGAGTGGACCTGCACATGTAAGACAAGAACAGGATCCCCAGGAGAGGCACCTCATATGAGAAAGGACAGGCAGATTCCATCAGACACTGGTCCTCAGAAACCCTGACCAGCTACTCACCTCCCCAGGTCCCCTGTGCCTGATCAGTGCCTGTGTTTGCTCCTGAAAAGATCCCCATGAAGGGTCCCCAGGTCCTGCGCCCTTCCTTGATGTGCCTCTGGGAGTGGGGCTGGCTGGGCTGTGGGTCTGCTGTGGGTCTCCCCACAGGTCAGTGGCTCAGTGCAGGCTGCACCGACTTGGTGGGGCTGGCCTGTGGCTGACCCTCCCAGGGGGAGCCTGGGTGCTTCTCAGGGGCATCTGCAGGATCCCAGGTTCTGGGAGAACAGGGAAGCCACAGTGCGTGCAGGGCCCCATCTCCAGGTGTAAAGTGTTTGCTGTCGCTCTGTTGACAAGGGCGTATCCCCAGGCCTGGGGCACTGTGGGCTCATCACCAATGCGCTAGACACAGTGAGTAAGGCACATTTCCCTCCCATTACTGTGGGAAATCTAGGCACTGTGTGTGTGTGTGTGTGTGTGTGTGTGTGTGTGTAGATTAGGAGTTATGGAGTGGGCTCTGAGCCCCGTGATTTTGTAGGTTTAGAAATTATCTGATGAGATGTTCATCCAAAGGAACCGACAAGAGATTAGGTGTTCTCCCAAAGCCCCTGGGAGCTCCTGGACTCACTGTGAGTGTGGACTGATCCAGTGCTTCCGGAGCTCCAGGGAAGGGGCTCCCTGGTGGTTTCATAGAATCCTTGCTTGGGGTCTTTCTGCAGAGTTCTCTGGCTGTCCTACGGCCAGTTTAGTATTGTAAGAGATGGTGTCAGCAGCACATGGTATCACATGTCACTAAATGAGCATTCTGAGCCAGGACACAGCCACTTCATACTGGGGGGAAAATGCTTTGGGAGCCCAGACAGGAGCCTCTCTGCAGTGCAAGGGCTGGGCTGCAGGGGGCGCTCAAGGCCCACCCATCACAGGCTCCACCCCCCAGAGCAGGTGCACAGGAGGCTGGGGAGGGATTCCCCTCAAGATCTGTGTCATTCTTCTAAAAAAAATCTAAAATAAGTATTTGACAAAGACTGCTGAACATTCTATAAATGGCCTATGCGATTGTGAGCATTTATCAAACTTGATGTTGTAATGAGAACCACTTTTATACTAGATATTTCTAACCCTGCTAGATATCTTAACAGTATGCAGCTGGAGGTTAAGGAAGCTTTTCTTTTATATAAATAAGTGCAACTTTTGGAGAAACACACTCATCCCCCGAATAAGACATTCATGTATTAAAGCCTAGAAATACTTTAAATTACCTCTGAGCCGTTCAAGTGTGGGTTCACAGTGAAGTCCTATTCTAGGGAACATTGTTCTCCAGGGGGAGAAGCTTTGTCAACAAAGAGCTTAGGGATGTATCAGGGGGCATATGGCCTCTAAGGGGATTATAGCTTGAACCCTTAGCATCCTCCTGTTGGTAATCCATGTGTCACTCTCCAATCTTTCTCATGCACTATCAGGTATGAAATACCATCGCTCATGAATATGCAAATACCTGAGGTAAATATAGATATCTTTGTGCCCTGAGAGCATCACCCAACAACCACTACCCTCCTCAGAAGAAGCCCCTAGACCACAGCACCTCAACATGTACTGGACCTGGAGGATCCTCTTCTTGGTGGCAGCAGCAACAGGTAAGGGACCTCCCAGTCACCGGGCTGAGAGAGAAACCAGACCAGTCAAGGGAGACATCATGCACTCCTGTCTCCTCTCCACAGGTGTCCACTCATGGGTGCAGCTGGTGCAGTCTGAGCCTGAGGTGAAGAAGCCTGGGGCCTCAGTGAAGGTTTCCTGCAAGGCTTCTGGATACGCCTTCACAAGCTATGCTATCAGCTGGGTGTGACAGGCCCATGGACAAGGGCTTGAGGAAATGGGATGGATCAACACCAACACTGGGAACCTAACGTATGCCCAGGGCTTCACAGGACGGTTTGTCTTCTCCATGGACACCTCCATCAGCATGGCATATCTTCATATCACCAGCCTAAAGGCTGAGGACACGTGCAAGAGGCACAGTGTGGAAACCCATATCCTGAGAGAATCAGAAACCCTGAGGGAAGAGGCAGCTGTGCTGAGTTGAGGCAGTGAGAGGGACAACATGGCTGCACCCTTTGTTGACGTAGAGTTATACACATACATATATATACACCCAACACTGGAGCACCCAGATATATCAAGCAAATACAATTAGAGATAAACAGAGAGATAGACCCAATACCGTAATAGCTGGAGACTTTAACACCCCACCCTCAGCATTGGACAGATCTTCCAGACAGAAAATTAACAATGAAATCTTAGACTAAATCTGCATGACAGACCAAGTGGACATAATGGATATTGACAGAACACTTCATCCAATGGCTGCAGAGTACACAGTCTTTTCCTAAGCATATGGATCATTCTCAGGGATAGACCATATGCTAGACCAGAAAATTTGTCATTTTTAATTAAAAAGATATCACGTACCTTCTCTGATAGTAATGAAAGAAAACTAAAATAATAAGAGGAATTTTGAAAACACATGGAAATTAAACAATATGCTCCTTAATTAAACAATGTGCTTCCAAACTGAATGATATGCTCTAAAATGGGTTAATAAACAAACAAGAAAATTTTAAAATTTATTGAAAGAAATGATAATGAAAACATAGCATATGAAAACCTATGAAATACAGTGAACGTAGTACTAAGAGGAAAGTTTACAGCTATAAGCACTTACGTTAAAAAAGTAGACAACCATAACATAAATATCTTAGGAATAGCTCTCAAAAAAAACTAGAAAAGCAAGAGCAAATCAAATCCAAACATAGTAAAATAAAAAAGTTAAGATCAGAACATTAATAAATAAAATTGAAATAAATAAAACAATACCAAAGATCGATCAAATGAAAAGTTGTTTTTTAAAAAGATAAAAGACATCTATAAACCTTTAACCAGACTAAGAAAAAAACAAAGAAGACCAAGTAAATAAAATCAGAAAGAAAAACGGAAATATTACAACCAATAGTGCAGAAAATCAAAGGATAATTAGAGGCTACTAGGAACAACTAAATGCCAATAAATCGAGATATCTGAAAGAAATGGATACATTTAGAGACACACACAACCTACCAAGATTGAGCCAGGAAGAAATTGAACAGATAAGTAACAAGTAGTGAGAGTGAAGCCATAATAAAAGTTCTCCCAGCAAAGCAAAACCCGGGACTTGATGACTTCATCACGCAATTATGACAAACATTTAAAGAAGAGATAACACCTAATCTCACTCAAAATATTCCAAAAATAGATAAAGAGTAGATAAGAAAGGGAATAATTCTTCCAAACTTACTGTACAAGGCCAATGTTACCCTTATATGAAAACCAGATAAAGACATACCAAAAAAAAAAAAAGAAAACTGCAATTCAATATCACTGATGAATATGGATGCAAAACTCCTCAAGGAATTCTTAGCAAACCAAATTCAATAACATCAAAAGAGCTTTCATCATGACCAAGTGTGGCTTATCCCAGAGATGCAAGGATGGTTCAACCTATGCAAATCAATCAACGTGACACATCATATCAACAGAATGAAGGGCAGAAGACATAAGATCAGGCCTTACCTTGTTCTCCTCACTCAAAGTCTACCATTAGTGCTTTGGTCCTCTTGGCCAGTCCTGCTGTACTTGGTCTCCCGTGATTCTGTTCCCAGGTCCTGAAACACTGGGTTTCTGCACACCTGGAGTCTCTCTCCTCTTTGAACATGGAGACCCTGTATCTTCAGAGAGGGATGATGCCTCATTGTGGCTACCATGCCCCATGCCCCATGCAAACAATTCTTCCAACACAGTCATGATTTTTCCTGTTGGAAATTGAAAAGTGATGTGGCAATTCTGTGTGTGTGTGTGTGTGTGTGTGTGTGTGTCCTCAGGCCTGTTGAGAACACAGCTGGGCTCTATGTATAACAGGAAAGCAACGTTTTCTCTATACCATCTATTTTCTTATAAAGTGTTCATAGGTAGTCAAAAGGAAATGAATCACAGTTTATAAGATGTTGGGGACTGGACTGATGTTGTCACTCAAGGCTACAATGGGGGCTCCAGGAAAAGAAATCTAGAAAAGGATAAGACTGTGAGCAAAGAAGCAAAACCTGGGGAGCAACAGGGAGAGGGCGAGCAAGGGTGACTCAACCGGGCAGGGATAACACCACTTACCACAGAGGGTGAAAACTCTGTGCTCAGCAAAGAGGAGAACTTACTCAGCATTTCCCCTAATCCTCCCTCCAGAAACGCGACTGCCAGGAAAGTTCACAATGTATCATCTCCAGCTGGGAACCCAAAAGAAGCAGGCAGATTTTAGGGCATAGGTCCTGGGCACAAGGTGTTTCCCTGGTTCCTACCCCTTTTCTTCCCTCTCTGTCCAGCAAAACTGCTTGTTTCTATCACTTGCCTTCCTGTCCTTGGGGTAAGAATGGATGCTTTGACACTCAGCAGAGGGATGCTCTTTCAGAGGAGGAATGAGTTTGTGTTATCTGATGCCTGAGCAGGACACTCACCTCTGGGAAGAGGCTCCAAGACAGAGGGTTGCCGTGGTTCCATCCCTTTATATGTGTGGGACTCCTGACACATGCACACTTTTCCTCAAACTCTGTTTATACCCCAGCAACAATGTGGGTGTTGTCAGCCTCTCTCCTCCCCTGATGATTGAGCTCAAGCTCTATCATCAGCTTGAGCACAATTTCCCCACGAAAGGCATTATTCTTTATCTCAAGAAGATCAACTTTTTACATGTCTTCGATGGATGACAGTTTTTCTGTGTGAGAATCTAGAAATAAGAAATGGGGTAATGGGGACAAGTGAGCTCTGTGTGTGACTCACCAGGAAGTCCACTCTTATTCCAGGTGTCCTGTCCCAGGAGCAGCTGCAGGTGTCAGGTCCAGGATCCATGAGACCCTCAGACACTGCCCTCCACCTGTGCTATATCTGGATTCTTTTTTTTTTTTTACCATGGATATTATCTGAGATGAATCCACCATCCCATGGGCAACAGGCTGGAATGGCTGGGGCACAGTTACTAGAGTGGATCATCAAGGAATACACATCATGCACCCTCCACCCAGGTCTGTGTCCCCATCAACAATGACTCAACCAAGAGCCATTTCTCTGTGAAGCTCAGCTCCGTGACCACCTAGGACATGGCTGAGGATTACTGTGAAAGACTCAGTGAGGAGGTGTCCTTATGAGCCCTGACACAAACCTGTCAGGGCACTTAGGACCTCCAGGAAGACTCAGGACCACCAAGGGGACTCACGACCACCGGGGAAGGGCAGGTTGCAGGAAGCACAGGGCCAGCCCCAGAGCAGGTGCGGGTGGAGATGAGAGGCTGGTTTACTGCCAGGGTCTGGGGCTGCTTCTCCATTTAGATGTTGCCTTCAGAGACCCTCCCTTATTTCATGATGCTCTGCTTAGCTCTATGTCTCTGAAATACCACAGTTTTGTTGTACCAGGAGGAAATCTTCTCTCAGGTGCTAAATGTAGAACAATCTCTCTGCCAGTTGTTGCCAGGGTCACAGCCCTGTGGAAGCTGAAGGGAACCTGGTAAGTCTTCTCCAGTCACATTCAGGACAGAAACCTTAGTGGGGTTCCCTGAGGAGAACAGTCTTTGGGAATTCTAACCTCAGCCAAGAGAGAGGCTGGGCCAGGGTCAGTGTCAGGTAGAACCTCAGAGGATTTATGTCTGACCCTTCTCCTGACACTAAAGCTTGCAAATCAGTATCAGCACTGATCTGGGACCCCTATTGCTTCTAGCCCATTCTATTTCTTGTTAGTTGCATTTGTTGTTGATTTTCCTTTTGCTGTTCCTGATCCCTGTAAAGTGGAGATGTGCTTCCTGCTGTAAAAATTCCAGGGCTCAAGCCCTTTCCCTGCAGCTTAGGTGGGGCTCAGGTTGTGGCTCCTGTAGCCACATGGGAGAGGCTGATGGGACTATCTTCTCTCTCGTTGCTCAGAACCCTCCAATGTGTTGTGTGGAGACTCACCTGGGAATGCAAGTGGCCAATAGTTGTGAAAGGTATGAGCTTGTTTGGTCAAAATGGAATGTGGATGTGGAATTTATCCTGTGTTGTGCAAACTAACACAGGTTCACCTTCCTCACCTGTAGTGTTAGAAAGAGTGTGAAAGTTGTGGGACTCAAAACAGAGCCACTTGTGTTAACACCCTGACAAATGGACCTAGGAATGACCATGAAGGAGGGTTCTTAGGCCCATATTCCTGATAACAAAAACTATCATGAATAGAGTCTACTTAGCCACCATCTTGGATAGAAGCCCACCACAACCTTATTAAAAATTACATTTGCAAGGACATCAGCTCAGAAACTGGCTGCTCAACCTTACACTGATGCCACCATTGATACTGATTCTACAACTATATAATAATTATCTCAAAACAACTTTTGTAACCCACCTCATTTTCACTTCATAAACCTATGGATTGACATCTTGGAGTTACTGCTGCTTTGTAGATAACGATAAATAATAAGGCCTTTTAACAATGTTTGAAGCTGCTATTCTCTGATGTCTCTTCTAAAATGAAGAATTTCCAAGTGGATGACAATGAAAAAATTGTTAGAAAGATTTGGTGGTAAGGCGTCTTTAACATCCTGTTGAATGTTTCTGCATAGCACATCAAACCCTTAAAATACTTTGCTATATCTGCATTTAATGAATCAGAGTCTAATATTGAAGATGCAATTGAAAATACATGGGCCTTTGATGAATCAACTCATAGGGTGATAATGTCTGGGTCCTTGAGAAAGCAGAACCTGTGTTGTAAGTTTTACTAGAGGTACCTTTTGCAAAGAAAGTTCATGTGTTTCTGAACATTATGCTACTTTTAACTTAAGAATGCAATATATGATTTATTTTTACTTCAAATTTTCCAGTAGATTTTTGACAGTAAGGACAGTGCAGCATTTGAGTAACACTAAGGAGTTAAAAGAGTTATTTTGTAATCACTCCTGTGAGATATGCACATCGCTCACTTGATATGGAAATTCAAATGTCACAGGTGGGAAAATCAGAATAAAGCAAATTTTATGACCTGTCATGGCTGTAGTTTTTGTCAAGCAAGTAATTCATGTCAATAAGAAATAGACAAAACAATGAAACATATTCAAATCCAGGGGAAATCTGACCTCTGCCCGCTCTCTTATAACTACAAGGCTGTTCCACAGCCAAATTATTTTTCAAGCTCCAGGGTATAAAATACTTTTGGACTGTGGAAGCTAACAGCTCTCCCCTCAGGCAGGGCTAAGGAATCTGGGGAATGAAGAGTTGTGTTCATGAAGAAGATGGCATTATTGTATCTTCTCCTGTGCCTGGTGACATCTCCCCAGGGTGCATGTCTCTGCTGTCAGACATGGGTTTATGGGGTGAGAGCGAGCAGGCACACGTGACTGACAGGGACTGATTCTCTGTGTACTCACATGCCGTCCCAGGAGCAGCTGCGGGAGTCAGCCCTGGACCTGAAGAGCCTGCACTGACCCTCTGCCTCACCTGCACTGTTTCTGGCCACTCCATCACAACCAGTCCTTACTACTGGGCCTGGATCCGCCGGCTTCCAGGGAGGGGCTGCAATGGATAGAATACACTGGTAGTGGTGGTGGGAATCCATTTGTCTTGCGGAAAATGGCAGCATCTCTTTATTTTCTAAGGTTGAATAATGTTATATTGTGTACACATACCACATTGTCTTTATGCATTTGCCCATCGACAGACACTCAGTTTCCATATCTTGGCTGTTGTGACCAGAGTTGCAATAAGCACAGGAGAGCAGGTATCTTCACAAGGTGGTAATTTCATCTCCTTTAGGTATATTTCCATAAGGCGGATCACTGGTCATACGGTATTTCTCTTTTATTTGGAGCATCTATACTGCTTTGCATAGTGCTAGGAATATAGAATGCCATAGCCATTATTAAAAAAATTATTTTTGAGCTATAATCCAAAAACAAAAAATGTTTTATCATGGTTCTTCATATGAGGCTTTTAATATAGCTGGTGGAAGTCCAGAGTGTTCTCCCACCTTGGGCAAGGATGAGTTTTCCCCTAATTATCTTTGAGGCAGAAGATTGGCAGAGTGTGTGATGCAGGCTGTTCGCAGGATTCAGGATGATTTATTAGAAAATAGTATTGACAGAGAAAAATGGAGAGATAGAGATGTGGAGAGAAAGAGAGACAGAGAATATGAATCTCATAAGAGGAAAATCCACTGAATATCAGTGTTGGGTTTTCAGTCACAGACACATCTGTATGAACGTGGAACCATGAAGTCAAGTGAAGAGTGGAGAACATGTGCAGTCCAAAAAGTCAGAATTTTCTCAGAGGCACCCATTGCCCCATCACATGGGTGAGAGATGTTTGAAACCAGTGAAGTGTGAGTGCACAGTCAGTGATGCAGTTATCATGTTTCCATGAACTTTCATTAATAAGACAAGGACTTCTATAGATCACTCATGCACAAATATACAAGATGTGTTTTTGCATTTGTGGATGTCTAGAGAAAAAGGATCTGTTGACAAAACTTCATCAGGTTACAGAGATCTGTTTAATTTGGAGATCTCATAGGAGGGTGTCTCCATGAACTGTCATTAATAAGACAAGGACTTCTGTAGATCACTCAGGCACAAATATACAAAATGTGTTTTTGCATTTGTGGATGTCTAGAGAAAAAGGATCTGTTGAAAAAACTTCTTCAGGTTACAGAGATCTGTTTAAGTTGGAGATCTCATAGGAGAGTGTCTTTGAGAGAATACTGGTCTATTAATTAAATGGGTCAAAATTCCCTCTGTTGGAGTAGCCTTCCAATTATGTAGATTTCTTTATTCCTTCTTGAGTTGTGAAACATAAACCCAAGGATTGACTTACTGGAATTTGACTGCTGTGTTGATAGAATTTCTGATAAGGTTTCTTCTAATGATTTGACAATAACTTTCCTGTTTCTTTACTCCAAGAAATGAATTTTCACAAGGTCTCAGGACATAACATTTCAGGTGCGTTAGTTAAAGTGACTGGCTTCCTGGAGACAGGAAGCTTTCTTCTAACAATGAGGTCACTTCTTCTGCAAAGCATTCAGTTTCAGAAAAAAGCCATAAACCTAGGCCTAGTGTCAGTGTAGAAGTCACTTTCTATAGGCTAGAACCTAGGAAGAAAGGAAAATATGCGTTATTGGAATAATAGATACAAAGTGGGTTTTATTCTGAATGTATCTGTACCTACAGGTATTCTCAGATGCCACATTCAACTGCAAGAGCCCAACAAAGAAACAAGGCACTCCTAAAATCCTACAGGTTTTTGTGCTCATTGTGGGTCCACTGACTCAGGAAATGAGAAGCTTCAGACAAGAGGCTCCCTTCTGTGTCATACAGTCTTTTCTTTGGGTCTCCTTGTAGGGTTCAATAGGTTTAGTAAGGCTAATCAAATGTTAAAAGAAATGGTGTCAGCAGCATATGGTGCCACTGAAGGAGCATTCTAAACCAGGACACAGCCACTTCAAGCTGGGCTAGAGACTTAGGGAAAATGTTTGTGAGCCACGACAGAAACCTCATTGCAAGGTAATATCTTGGCTGGAGGAGGCACTCGGGAGCCAAAAAGCACAGGTTGCAGCCCCAGAGCAGGTGCACTGAGGCTGGGGAGGAGGTTTTCTCCCAGGGCCTGGGTCTTCCTTTGTCAGGAAAAAACAATCTAAAATAATTGTTCAACAAGTTGCTGACATGCCTTTAAATATCCTATTATATCCAAACCATTCAAATAACTTGAGGCAATGAGAACTATTTTTTAAAGTGGGTTTCCAGGATTGTAATATCTTATAGTGAGAATATGAAAGATGGGTGTGTTTTTACTAATTCAATCCGTACAGACTAGTTGAAGAAACTACATTTCCTATGAATAAGAAATTCAGATTTCAGTGTTAGGTAAAGTTGCCTACATTGTGTGAGTGACAGGACAGTGGTGGATGTGAGAGTGTGGCAGGTGCACAGACCAAGTGAGTAAGAAATGAATATTCAAAGATGAGGATCTATGGATATGAACTGAAAGTATTAAGTACTTCATGAAATTCTAATAAGTGGAGTTCAAAAGTAACCCAACATTATTCAAAACACAAATTCCTTGACAATTATTTTGGGAGCAGTGAGTTCATAAAGAACTCCAAATTCCTCTTACATATTTTGATTCCTGTCATCCGTGAGATGAGAATATCAGCTCTAATCACACATCACAGAGCAAATCTGTAAACCAAAAGTGTTTTTGTTACAGATCCTGGGGGATCAGACACCAGGCAAGTGCTGGAAGCAATGTCTCAGGAGCGTCCAGCAGATCTCAGAGGGACCTGCTGGACACTCACGTGGGACATCAGCTTTACTTTCTCAGAGTCACCAGTGAGCTGTGCTGGTGCCTGATGGGTCCAAGATAGAGCCAAGGCACCTGCTGAATGTCATGGAGAGTGACAGTCCCAAAAATGATCCAGGTGGTCTCTATGCTAATCAAATGTAGGTTCACAGTGAGGAGTCTCTTCTGAGGGGGCATATTCTTCACTGAAAGGACCTCTGTCCACAAATGTTCATAATTGGGTCAGGGCATGGATTTCCTTAAGCAGGATTAGGGCTGGGACCATCAGCATCTCACTCTAGTAAGGGAGATGTGGCATTTATTTTCCCTTTCTTATCATGGGTCAGGCTTTGAGCTATGAAATGCTCTGTCTCATGAATATGCAAATAACCTGAGATCCACTGAGGTAAATATGGATAAGTCTGTGCCCTGAGAGCATCACCCAACAACCACATCCCTCCTCTAGAGAATCCCCTGATAGCTCAGCTCCTCACCATGGACTGGACCTGGAGGATCCTCTTCTTGGTGGCAGCAGCTACGGGTAAGGTGCCAAAAAGTCCCAGTGATGAGGAGGGGATTAAGTCTAGTCAAGGGGGCTTTTATCCACTCCTGTGTCCTCTCCACAGGTGCCCAGTCCCAGGTACAGCTGGTTCAGTCTGGGGCTGAGGTGAAGAAGCCTGGGGCCTCAGTGAAGGTCTCCTGCAAGGCTTCTGGATACACCTTCACCAACTACTACATGCAGTGGGTGCAACAGGCCCCTGGACAAGGGCTTGAGTGGATGAGAGAGTTCAACACTCGCAATGGTAACACACAATATGCACAGGAGTTCCAGGGCAGAGTCACCATAACCAGGGACACGTCCACAAGCACAGCCTACATGGAGCTGAGCAGCCTGAGATCTGAGGACACAGCTGTGTATTACTGTGTGAGAGACACAGTATGAAAACCCACATCCTCAGAGTGTCAGAAACCCCAGGGAGGAAGCAGCTGTGCTGGCATGGAGAAAATGACAAAGATTATTACATTGAAGACATTCTTAGAAAATGACATTAAGTCATTAAAAAAATAATAATATTAATGTTTATTTGAGAAATTTTAACTATTTGAGAGATTTTTCATACAAGATTTATTCTGTAAGCAAATTTCAGGGACTGGAGAATGAATCAAATTAATTAAACTGGTATAGAATTTCCTCTGTAGGTATCTTTGTAAACATCAATTTCTGAATCAGTGTTGTCAATATTTTGGAACACAGGCACAAATCACATTTTAACTCTACTTTTATCTCTATTTAAAAAATGCCAAAATATCTCCTTTTGTGCACATCCCATTTTGAATTCCCACCATCAATGCATGATAGTTCTTGGTTTTCCACATTCATATTGTCATTTATCATTATAAGAATTGTGTGTTTTAACCATTCTAGTAGGTGAGTAATGGGATCTAATTTTTATTTAAATGCACATGTCCCCAATAAAAAAATCATATTTAAAAATATTCATATAATTTTTGGTGAGATGCCTCTCCTGATACTTGGTTAATTTTTTTTGTTATACTTTAAATTCTGGGATACATGTGCACAACATACAGGTTTGTTACATAGGTATACATGGGCCATGTTGGTTTGCTGCACCCATCGACTCGTCATTTACATTAGGTATTTCTGCTAATGTTATCCCTCCCCAAGTCTGCCACCACTGACAGGCCCTGGTATGTGATGTTTCCCTCCCTGTGTCCATATGTTCTCATTGTTCAACTCCCGCTTATGGGTGAGAACATGTGGTGTTTGGTTTTGTGTCCTTGTGATAGTTTGCTGAGAATTATGGTTTCCAGCTTCATCCATGTCCCTGCAAAGGACATGAACTCATCCTTTTTTATGGCTGCATAATACTCCATGGTGTATATGTGCTACATTTCTTTATCCAGTCTGTTACTGATGGACATTTGGGTTGGTTCCAAAACTTTGCTATTGTGAATACGGCCGCAATAAACATATGTGTGCATTTGTTTTTATAGTAGCATGATTTGCAATCCTTTGGGTATAAACCCAGTAATGGGATCACTGGGTCAAATGGTATTTCTAGTTCTAGACCCTTGAGGAATCACCACACTGTCTTCCACAATGGTTGAACTAATTTTCACTCCCACCAACAGTATAAAAACGTTCCTATTTCTCCACATCCTCTCTAGCAGCTGTTGTTTCCTGACTTGTTAATGATCGCCATTCTAACTGGCATAAGATGATATCTCATCGTGGTCTTGATTTGCATTTCTGTAATGACCAGTGATGCTGAACATTATTTCATTTGTCTCTTGGCTGCATAAATATCTTGTTTTGAGAAGTGTCTGTTCATATCCTTTGCCCACTTTCTGATGGGGCTGTTTGTTTTTTCCTTGTAAATTTAAGTTCTTTGTAGATTCTGGATATTAGCCCTTTGTCAGATGGATAGAACGCAAAAATTTTCTCCCATTCTGCAGGTTGCCTGTTCACTCTGCTGATAGTTTCTTTTGCTGTGCAGAAGCTCTTTAGTTTACTTAGATCCCATTTGTCTATTTTAGATTTTGTTGTGATTCATACTTGGTTAATTTTTAATCGCATTGTTTTCTTCTGATTAGTTGTAAGTATACCTGCATATTGATCAAAAAAGCCATTTAACAAATCAAAAGGAAACATTTAACAAATATGTGACTTGGAATTATTTTCTCCACGTCTGTTGCTGCCTTTTACTCCCTTGTCGGTGTGCATTGCAGAAAAATATGTATGTGTGTGTGTGTTTTTACAAATTAAAGAAACAGGTAAAATTTCATTTATCCATAGATCATGTCTTTGGCATTATATCTGAAATCTCATCATAAAATTACTAATAGTGATTTTTTTTCCGTCTCTCTAATCTCAGGCCACAATCTACTCATGAGTGTTTAAACATCACCTACCTGATTAGAGGACTATCACCCTAACATATTTGGAATATTTCTCTAAGGAGATGTGTTCTTTTTCCCATTATTTCTTTATTTAGCCATCTATTAATATCTGTATTGGTTTATGGATGTCTATTTCATACTCTGAAGTAAATCCATGCTACATTATTCATTTTATTCTTCAAATCACCACAGTTTTATTAGGTGCTGGGAGCTCATTTAGTTTGGATGTTGCATTCTTACAGCACACCTCATCCTTTTGTTTTTGAACACTTTCCTGTGTCCTGGTATTACGATACATTCTAAGCCCATTTTCTATATTAACTTTTTCATACATGGAATCAGACATTTTTCTAAAGATTGCTTCTTTCTGATGTTAAAATATAGTATTAAAATAAAATTTGTGATACTGGGTATATGTGTTGTTAATGTGGTATAAGTACTTTTAGGACCTCTCAACTAACTGGCCTAGTAAATGTGCATGTTTATATGAACTCATGTTTAAGGACACATTGAAACTATTTATGTATCTTGTCTTCTGTAACTTTATTACATTAAAAATGAGAATACACTGGTCTCCTCATCCAACTATGTTACCACCATATGGACCTTTCTAGGATTCCTTGACTGTCCATAATCACCCACTGCAAAGGGAGTAACCGCATCCCACCATATGCCATTTTATTACTTAGCTGCACAATTCAGGACACATGCATTGCAGTATCAGAAATGTAAAGCTGTACCCTTCTTGGAACCATTTTTATCTACTAGAATAGAGTGCTTATGTGCAGTTTCTTTACACTTTAAACTTTAGAATTTCCTCATTTTCAAAGTTCCTTAGATCAGCAACTTCATTTTCCACTTTCTTCAGTAAAGTCATTTCAATTACACTATATAATTTCTTTATTTGAATTCTGTAAAAGCCAAAACTACAGTCAAGTAAACATATAGAGGATATTCCAGGAATTTACAGAGTGGATATCAAATAAGTTAAAAAGGCAATGTTTAAGAAGAGTAAAACTATTTTTAGTGATATGCAATGGTTGAGACATGACACAATTAATTTGTCTAAGCTCATAATTTTGTGATGAAAAATATAAACCTAAATATATACAATTTAAAATGATATTTAGCAGTACATTATCCCTAGGATCAAATGCAGACTGTATAAATTATCTAATAACTTATTTGGTGAGGATGCCATAAGATACACGCAACAAAGAATGAATTAGTTTTCCTTATTTGCATATAAGATGTTGACATTCACTAAAGATCTTTAATTTTAAAAAAATCAATTTTCTATATGACCCAAGTTTTTTCATCCTGACAAGCAAATAATCCACAGGATTATTTTCTTTCCTTGATTGAGAAAGATTTTCCCCAAACTTCAGCTCAGTTCAGCATATACTGCCCCTAAATGGGCATTCACACTCAGATGAGTCCACACACCTGTCAACATGTGGAGTCTTCTGTCAGACAAACACACCTTTACTCTTGTGGATTCTTCCCTCAGACAAAAACACATGTCTCCACATGGACACTTTCCTCAGACTACCACGTATGTCCTTACATTTATGTTTTCCTCAGAAAACAGACTTTTCCTCATGTGGACTCTTGTCTCAGACAAGCAAACATGTCTTCATGTGAACTCTTCACTCAGATAAGTACACATATGTCCACATTTACTGTTTCCTTACACAGGCAGATATATTCAATGTTGAATTGTTTTGTGGCAAAATGATCTCAAGATAATGGTAATTATAAACCCCCTCCCTAATAAAGTGTAGATCTGTATTTTTTTATCTTTGTAACCTAACTTTGCCTTATTGTCAAAAACAGTAGTTTGCAGCTCTAAATGTACCAATTAAAGACAGGTGTCCATTTTCTCTGGAAATGTACTTTTATTTTCTTACTGGACGTATTTGTTGATAATGTGTGCTACTATGAAGATACCTGAACAGTGTCCACATTAGAGAATAAAAAAGAGTAATGGGCAGAATAACCCTATGCATGCAGATCCAGAAATCCTTTGACCCTGCCCTCCCGAAATGTAGACACAGAGGATGGATGAGCAATGCTGAGCAGTGCACCCATGACCACAAACATGAAGACATGGAAATGTGTCCCCACCCCTCCTCATGAAAGGCAGCTCATGCCCTCTTCCTTCAGGCCCTGGTATGGAGCCACCCCATGTCTGTGCCCTTCCTCAGTGTCCACACCATGGGGTCTGCACTGATCTGGATTCCCTTCTCATCCCCCTCAATATTAGTGTCCCTTGTGAATCAGGTCTAGCTGTGGCTGCTCCACTTGGAGCTGTTCTCAGTCTGTTTCCTCTGTGTTCACGGAAGTCCTGTGTGATGTTTACTGATGGAGTTAGAAAGAGAAAAATTTAACAACCCAGCAGTTCACTGAGACTGTCCTGCAAAGCTTCTGGTTTCGGATTTACTGGGTACAGCATGAGCTTGGTCCAGCATGCTTCACAACAGGAATTGGTGTGGGTAGCAACAGTGAGAGATCATATGGGAGTTCTCAGGGTTACTCTCCATGAGTACAGATAAATTAACATTCCCAAGCAACACCATTTCAAGTGCAGTCTACCTTACAATGACCAACCTGAAAGCCAAGGGCAAGGCCGTGTATTACAGTGAGGGACACAGGAGAGGGAAGATCTGTGTGAGCCCAGACACAAAAATCTCTGCAGAGAGACAGGAGGGAACTGCGTGGTAGATGCTGCTCAGAACCACCATGGGGTGGTCAGGAAACAAAGGGGTGCTTAGGACCTCTAGGGAGTGCTCAGGACGCCAGGGGGTGCTCAGAACCACTAGGGGACGCTCAGGACCACCAGTGGGTGCTCAGACCCACAAGGGGGGTGCTCAGGACACTAGGTGGCGCTCAAGGCAACACTACTGCCCTCATGTCACCACGGGGTTCTCAGAATCACCAGAGGACGCTCAGAACCACCAGGGGGCGCTCAGGACACCAGGGGGCGCCCAAAACCACCAGGTGGTGCTCAGCACCACCAGGGGGCGCTTAGAAGCACTCGGGGACGCTCAGGACAAGAGGGGGTACTCAGAACCAACAGGGGGCGCTCAGGACCACGAGAGGGCGCTCAGGACCACCAGTGGGTGCACAGAACCACAAGGGGGCGCTCAGGACATAGGTGGCTCTAAAGACAACAATTCTGGGCTCAGATCACCAGGGGGTACTCAGAACCACCAGGGGGCGCTCAGAACCATCAGGGGGCTCTCAGGACATGCAGATTCTCTTAGAAGGCAGTTGCACATCAGGAGCTTCAGAGGCTGTGATTTCCTTTCAGACCCTGGAAATTCATGACCTCGTCAAGCAAAAGTCTTCCCCAGGATGTCTGACAGTTTTTTCCTTTTAATTCCATGATTCCTTTTACCTACAAAACACTAACTTAGAACAGGGATGTAATGCAACTTTTATTGCTGCATATTTTCTGAGTAATACTAGCAATGGTCTCTTGGGACAATTATTAAAATAGGTTATTTATATATTTTAATTATTAAAAATAATACTGTTATTAAAATAGTAAAATTTTTAAAATCACATTTGTAATCCCAGCACGTGGGGAGACTGAGGCAGACAGATTACTTGAGCTCAGGAGTTTTAGAACAGCCTGGCAACATGGTGAGATGCTTTCTATACATAAAAGAAAAAATAGCTGAGATTGGTGCAACCAGCTACTTGAAAGGCTGAGGAGGGAGGATTCCTTAAGCCTGGGAGTTTGAGGCTGCAGTGAGCTGTGATTGTGCCTCTGCACACCAGCTTTGGTGACAGAGTGAGACCCTGTCTTAGAAAAAAAATGCATATCCTCAATACAAACTATTTCCATGAATAGAGTTTTGTGTTTTTGTGCTGTAATAGTCAAACAATTGTATATGTTTTCTAACTTTAACTCAGCATATGCATGGTGTTTTGTTTCTTTTTTTCTTCATCTTCTGTTTGTGGAAAATAAACAGCACTTTAAAGGCTCTGTTTCTCCACTTTGTTTGGTTTCCAGTGTCCTGTTTTTCAGACTGTTTCTCCACCTTCCCTTCTTCTTTGAAAGCCTTTTATCTTCCTCAGTATCCACGCAGAAAAAGAAAGTCCCTTTACTTTCTGTCTTCCAAGTCTGGTGAATCAGTTCCTTTCTTTTCATAATCACTGAAGCCAACCAAGTTTAGAAGTATAACAGTTCTCCTTAGAATATGCTCATCTACCTGCACTCTCTGCCCTCCTCATCCTTTTCTAGGTCCCTGCAGACATCACCCTCATCCCATACCCTCCCTTTCTTAAGTACCACAGAGTGCGCTCTTCACCTCCTGCTGCCCTCTATGTGATCAAGCTTGGGGCTCACTAGTCCTTTGATTATGAAGTCCAAATCCCCATGTGCTTGCACACTCTCACGCCACCCTCTAGGAAGCTGCCATTGTGAGTGAGTCCTGAAAAGCATGGGCTGGGTTTAGTTTCATAATGCCAGATGGTCTCTATTATAAAGGCATATTGGCAAATAAAGATTAGAGTTTGTATTGAATACTCATGCCCAAAATTTCTTTTGCAAAACTTTTCAAATAAGGAGTTTTTATCCTGCCTAGTTTGAAAACTACAATCTAAAACCAACAAATAATGTAATACAACTTAAAAAGTGATGCTTGCCTTATTAGTTATTCAATTTATTAATAACAGGCCAATATTTAAAATATATACCATTGCACATTTAAGTGACATATTTGACAAGAATGGCATTTACATACAGTTTTACCAAAACATGTATTGAAGTGTATTTTTTTTAAATATTGGAATAGGCAGACATACACATATGCAAACACTATTTTGTACTACAATCTCAAACTGCAAACACAATTTAAATGCCATTAAATAATTAGAATAATATGAAACAAATGGGCATGGTGTTTTCGTGTTTAAATATACATTCATTTTGCCTGAGCATACTTATGTGTCTTTGCTGGGCTGTTGTGCGTATATGTGTATTTGTATGACCATGAAGCTTTCAGATACATCATTAAATTACATCAAGTGTTACCATGCACTTCCCTCTTTTAGGGGACAAAGTAAATCTTTCAGGGCAATCGCAGGGAAAATTTGTGGTTGGATCTTCCACACAGAGTCCCTACCATGACATTGCCAAGTGGAGCTATGGAAGGGGGCTACCAACCTCCAGACCCCAGAATGGTAGATCCACAGGCAGCTTGCAGCTCGAGTACGGAAAAGCCACAGGGACCCAACTCCAACCCATGAGAGCAGCCTTATGGGCTGCATTAGGGAAGTCACAAAGGTAGGGCTGCCCAAGGCCTTGGGCACCCACCCTCATACAGGTCACAAGACATGGAGTCAATGATTATTTTAGAGCCTTAAGATTGAAGGACTGTCTGACTAGGTTTTGGCCTTCCGTGAAAATCTTTACCCAATTTTTGGGCCAATTTCTCTTTTTAGCATAGGACTCCTCACCCAATTTCTGACCCATCATTGTACTTTGGACGTAAATAACTTATTTTTGATTTTCCAGTCTCATAGGTGAAAGGAACTTTTCCTTGAGTCTGAACTTTGGATTTTGAATTAATGCCAAAACAAGTTCAGATTTTCAAGGACTACTGGGGAGGGATTATTGTATAGTGCAATGTAAGAAAGACATAAGGGGTAGAATGATGTGGTCTGGATGTGTGTTTTCTCCAAATCCCCAACTGTGATCCCCAATGTTGGAGATGAAGTCTGCTGGGAGGTATGGCATTAGGGGCATATCCCTCATGAGTTACTTAGTGTCATCCCCTTGGTGATGAATGAGTTATCAATTCACATGAGAGCTGATTGAAAGAGCCTGGTACCACTCCCTTCTCTTATCTTTCCCCCTATTGTCATGTGACACTCTTGCTCCCCTTCAGCTTCTGCCTTAACTGTAAGCTTTCTGAGGCACTTAGCAGAAACAGATGTCAGCACCACACTTGCTGTACAGCCTGTACAACTGTGAGCCATATAAAACCTACGTCCTTTATAAATTACCCAGCCTCAGGTATTTCTTTACAATTCAATGATGGATGAACAAAGAAAGTATTTAATTGTGCAGCAAATTAGGGGTGTGGAATCATTAAAATGGAATTAATGCCTGTAGAGGTAAAGACATCAGGGTCTCTCTCTCTCTCTCTCCTCGAACCCTTCTCTCTCTTTACATACACACACGCACACATGCTCCACGTGAAGATGTCATGTGACCAAATAGCAATATGGTGGCTGCTATGAGCCAACAGTAGAAGCCTCAAAATAAAAAGTATCTTGCCAGCATGTTTATCTTTGAATTTCCAGAATCGAGGAACTGAGATAAAATTAAGGTTGCGTAAGTTACCAAGTATGATAATTTTTAATCTGTTTGAACTGACTACACAGAATTTCGGATGAAGAAGTGGGATTCTGATGTTACAATTATTTCAACACTGTGAAAGTACCTTGGAATTGGGTTATGTGTAAAAGGCTGGATAGTTTTGACATGCATAAAGAAATTTATATATTAAGGGTTATTCTGATAGACTAAAATGAGTAGAGTGCTATTGGAAACTGGATAAATGGTGATCTTTGTTATAAAGTGACAAAAAAACTTGTCTAGACTATGTTGTGATATTTAGTAAAAGAGAACTTTGAGCAGCGAATTTGAATATTTAGCTGAGAACTCTTCTAAGTAAAATGTTGAAAGTTTAGTTTGGTTTCTCCTGGGCATTTTTAATAAGAAAGAGATGAATTGAAAATGAAATTATAAGGGAGAAAGTATCCAAAACTTAAAGGCTTGGAAAATTCTCAATCTATCTGTGTTGCAAAAATCAGAAAGTGTGTTCTGAAGAGAACGGTGAGTGTGAGGCTGTAATATCACTTGATAAAGAATTTATGGTATTAAAAGAGAATAAATGCAGGTTTTAAAAAACAAGAATGAAGATGGGACAAAATGGATGAATACTGTCAGATTCTTCAGATTTAAGAGGATGGAGCTACTTGGTTGCAAATGTGCACTATTCTTCCAGAAGAAAGAAAAATAAACCTTGAATTTATTTAGAAGTAATCATGACCACTACCTTGGTTTCAGTAGACCAGACTGTCCATGCTTAAAACTTTGAGGAAAAGACTCCTACCACTGCCTGGAACTCAGGAACTCCCGGTGAGCCTTGTGTGTAGGGCTGCATGGGGTCTTTGACATGGGACCTTAACTCAGCAGTTAGCCATTGGTGCCTCTACCTAAAGCATTGGAATTAATTCTGCTGCTGCAATGAGCTGGGAAAGAAGAAGCTTGGCCCAGAGAAGATTCCACTTGATCCTTAAGGCCTATGGTAATTTGTTTTGTTATGCGTTGTAGTTGCTGGGGACACATCACCCCTCTTTTCTTTCCTATTTTTCTCTTCGGGGGAGAAAATGTCTATTTTATGCCTAACTCACCACTGTGTTTTGAAATCAAATAACTTGTCCAGTGCTATGGACTGAATGTGTATGCAACTCCAAAATTAATATTGTGGAACCCTAATCCCCAATGTGGTGTAATTGGGGTGTGGGCCATTTAAGGGGTGATTAGGTGAAAAGGGTGAAGCCATCATAAATGAGATTAGTGCTCTAATAAAAAATCACGGGAGAGCTTTTCTCTCTTGCTTCCCTGTCATGAGATGATACAATAAAATTATGGCCATCTGCAAATCAGGAAGGAAACATTTACATACATGTGATTGGCTGTCTTGGGCTTCCCAGCATTTGGCACTGCACGGAATAAATATGTCTTGTTAAAGTCATGCACTTTATGACACTTTGTTAAAGCAGCCCCAATAAAATAAGATATCTGGTTTTACTGGTTCAGAGTTAGAGAGAAATTTGTTTCAGAAATAATTGTACCTCAAATTTTACCCGTGTATGGTTTAGTTAATATTTAAATTATGTTTTAAACTTTAGAGTTTAGAGTTGATGATGAAATGAGTTAAGAGTTTGGGGACTGTTATGATCAAATGAATGAACTGCAGATGTGTAAATGCCATGCATTTGGGGGATGGTCTTTTCTATTCTGGGTCTTTCATGCCTACGTGTGAATTGTAGGATTGCTTTTCTTATTTCTGTGAAGAAGGCCATTATTATTTTAATAGATAATTTATCTAATCTGTAAATAACTTTGGGTAGTATGAAAATTTTAATTCTATTAATTCTTCCAATCCATAAATGTGGAGTATCTGGGGTATATGTCCTATTTATCTATGTCCATTTCATTTTCTATTACCAATAATTTATAGTTTTCTTCCAGAAATCTTTCTCTTATTTGGTAACATTTATTCCTAGGTATATTTTGCAGCTATTGTAAAAGGAAATGTTTCATAGATTTCATTCTCAGATGTTTTGCTGTCACCATATAGAAATGCCACCAATTATTGTATGTAGATGGTGAATCTTACAACTTTACTTAATTTGCTTATGAATTCTAATAGTTTTTGAGAAGGCTTTAGTTTTCTTTTTTTAATATAAGATCTTTTTGTCTTCACACAGGAAATCTGACTTCCACAATTCCAAATTTGAGGTCATTTCCTTTTACTGTTAACTAAACACTCTGGCTAGCATTTCATTACTATTCTGAATAAAAGTGATAAAAATGGGCATTTTTGTCTTCTTCCACTTCTTAGAGGAAAATTTCCCAGTTTTTCCATTCTTCATGTGATGAAAGCTGTGTTTTTCTCATATATGCACTTTATTTTTTGAGATATCCTTCTTTTATACCTAATTTTAGATCATTTCTATCAGGAATGGATGTTGAATTTTATTCTATGATTTTCTAAAATATCTTGACTACACAATAACACAGTAATATGCAGGTCAATACATCTCCACTGAATTTCACTTAATATCATCCCAACTTCTAATATTTATTTTTTAGTATTAGAACATGCCTATTTCCATATTATATTTGCTCACAGGTATCGGTACACATTTTAGCTAATTTGTCATTATTTTACTCTAAGAAATAACTCAAAAAATCATTTTTATTATGAATTGAAAGTAACATTGGCAAAATTTAGCCCAACCTTAATCTTTCCCGGACTTTGAAACATTATTGAAGACAATGAAAGGAGAAAGTCAGCTTTAGCTGAGCTTCTAAGAGGTAAGTGAGGTAAAAACCCAGGGCTTATTGGCTACGACTTTGAATGTTACTGTCTTCTTTTCCATGAGCCACATCCAGGCCATTTTCTAAATCTAAGAAAACTAATTTTATCTCACTGCCTCTTAGTCTTGTTTCCTGCAGCTGACAACCAAAACTCTCAGCAATAGAGCCCAGTGTAAATCACCAGGCTTTAATTATTGCAGAACTATGATTTTACAACAACATTGTGAGTTACATAATGATCCCACTTTATGGCTGCAGTGCAAATGCTTAACTTCCACTAAATCACAGAGCTCAGAATGGCTAGCATGGAGGTGTGTATGTATATGTGCATTGTTCTAGAAATTTCCAATTACTGTACATTATTGGTTGCAGTAATTAGGTCAATCTGAACTGACAAAAGTCTCCATGGCCTTATGAGCACAGAGACCACCTCCAGGGCAGGTGGACATCAAGGCTGGGAACAGTCTGCCAGCTGCTCCCCTGGGATTCCTCCAATTACCCTGTTTAAAGCCTCTGCTCACTCATGCGCTGGAAGAGGGATGCCAGAGATGCAGTCTACTCTTCCTAAAGGGCTGACAGGGCATAAAGACAAGATTGATTATCCATGGAACATTCCTATAGGAATGCACCTATGTGCAGGCACACTAACAAGCAGTGTGTCTTGCAGTGTGTAAATGGCTGAGATGCCATTTACACTTCTTTACACAATACATTTTTAAATGTTTTGTTGATGTATTCTCTATCATTTAAAAAAATCATCACTTTCCCCCTAAACAAAGAGGATTTTTATCAGAAACTTATGGGAAGCCCCTTGCTCTACCAGATTCCCACCCTCATTTCTGCTGAAGGAAAAAAGAAAACCATCTCTATTGATTTCTACTCTCCTCCTCTAGGACTAAAACCAGAAAGCTGCATGCTCCCTGGGTGAGCCTTAGAGAAGACCCTGTCTGTAGGAGCAGGAATCTCAGAGCCTTGGCTGAGAGGCATGGTCCTGAAATGAGATGGAGTCCCCCATGGAGAGCACACGTGGATGCCCACACCTTAGGGCTCACTGCTCCTCACCACAGATGCACTCCCCTACTGAGTCCTGAGACCTGAGTGCACCCCATAAAGTAGGACTCAGATGAGGGGATGCAAATCTCCACCAGCTCCACCTTCCTCTGGGTTCAAAAGCCGAGAATGGGGCTTCACTCAGTGACTCCTGTGCCCCACTATGGACATGCTTTGCTCCACACTTCGGCTGCTGACCACCCCTTCCTGTGAGTGTTGTGGTCAGGGAAACATCAGTTCTCTCCTTTGTGGGCTTCATCTTATGTCTTCTCCACAGGGGTCTTGTCCCAGGTCACCTTGAAGGAGTCTGGTCCTGCGCTGGTGAAACCCACAGAGACCCTCATGCTGACCTGCACTGTCTCTGGGCTCTCACTCAGCACTTCTGGAATGGGTATGAGCTGGATCCGTCAGCCCCAAGGGAAGGCCCTGGAGTAGCCTGCACACATTTTTTTGAATGACAAAAAATCCTACAGCATGTCTCTGAAGAACAGGCTCACCATCTCCAAGGACACCTCCAAAAGTCAGGTGCTCCTTACCATGACCAACATGGACCCTGTGGACACAGCCACGTATTACTGTGCATGGAGAGCACAGAGACACAGCCCAGGATGCCTCCTGTACAAGAACCCAGGCTGCGTCTCAGTGGTGCTCTCTCCCTACCTCTGCAGAACAGGAAAGTGTGACTGAGATGCCATTTCCTGCCAGGGCTTGTGTTTCCTATACCAACCAGACTCAGAGCCCTGTCTGTTTTCCTATTCTGTACTATTAAATGGCATGTTCCCTGTTAGTGATTCATGTAAGCAGAGACTGTATCCTGTTTGACAAAGATTGAGCATCTAAGATTCCCGTTACCTCGGCCACATGCATCACTGACATGTGGCCACCTATTTCTTGAGCTCATATCCTTCCAAGGGGCTGAATACAAATATCTATAACATATGACATTCTTAAACTGCAGGAAATAGTGTTGGAGAACAATGTGGAGATAAAAGAGCAGGATGATTAATTAAAATCCAGATACCATCTTTTTTTGCAGAGAAAAATTTACACTAATAAAGTAATTTTATGAAACAACAAGAAAGATGGAATGTGTCCTCATCATGGAGTGTCTCGCTTGCAGTGCACAAATAAATTTCTAAAAATTTTATAGGGAAGGTGTGATAGATGAAGCTGATTTCCACACAGGGAGGGATTTAATACCCAGGTAAGTATAAAATCCAACACTTGGAAAGGAAAATGCCTCAGCTTGACATCAGAAACCCATCTCAGTAAGTCTGAGGAGCAATGTGGAAAAGAAATGAAAAATTCGACAACACTTTTCTTATGAAATCCCTAGCTGATGTTTGAACAGGACTATAAATCATGCTGCTATAAAGACACATGCACACGTATGTTTATTGCGGCACTATTCACGATAGCAAAGACTTGGAATCAACCCAAATGTCCAACAACGATAGACAGGATTAAGAAAATGTGGCACATATACACCATGGAATACTATGCAGCCATAAAAAAATGATGAGTTCATGTCCTTTGTAGAGACATGGATGAAAGTGGAAACCATCATTCTCAGTAAACTATCTCAAGGACAAAAAACCAAACACCGCATGTTCTCACTCATAGATGGGAATTGAGCAATGAGAACACATGGACACAGGGAGGGGAACATCACACTCTGGGGACTGTTGTGGGGTGGGGGGATGTGGGAGGGACAGCATTAGGAGATATACCTAATGCTAAATGACGAGTTAATGGGTGCAGCACACCAACATGGCACATGGATACATATGTAACAAACCTGCACATTGTGCACATGTACCCTAAAACTTAAAGTATAATAATAATAAAAGAAAACAGAATTGTCCACAATTTTAGGAAAGCCATCACATGACAACAAACCACTACAATGATAGGAGCATCACTGAGTCAACAGAGTTCAAGCAGTGAGCAGATCAGTACTGAGGCCCCAGGAGAATCAAGGCTCCTGGGTACATTTTACAGAACCCAGAATTGAGCCACATAATCTATGGCCAAGTGATCTTTGACGAAGTTAACAAAAATTAATCAACCTATACACCATGGAAAGGACACCCCATTCAATAAAGGGTGCTGGGGAAATTGGATAGCTATATGCACATGAATGAAACTGGACCCCCACCCTCAACATGTAAATAATTAACACAAAATAGATTAAACGTTTAAATGTAAGACCTCAAACTGTAAATGTATTCAAATAAAACACCAGGACAACTCTTCTGGACATTGGCCTAGGTAAATAATTTACGACTAGGAACTCAAAAGCACAAGCCAAAAACGAAAAGACAAAAAGCAAACAATAGACAAATGGGACTTAATGAATCTAACAAGTTTCTTCACAGCAACAGAGTGAACAGACAAAGTGCAGAATGATAGAAAATATTTGCACACTGTGCATCTGACAGAGTACTAATATGCAGAATTAACAAGAAACTCGACAACAACAAAAGAAAACAAGAACCAAATAACCCCATTAAAATGAGCAAAGAACATGAGTAGACATTTTTGCAAATAACACATATAAATGGAAAATAGATATAGAAAAAATGCTCAGCATCACTAATCATCACGGAAATGCAAATTAAAACTGTAGTGAGATATCATACCATTCACAATGGCTATTATTAAAAAGTCAAAAATAACAGATGTTGGAGAGGATGAAATGTAAAGTGAATTCTTAGACACTGTTGATGAGAATGTGGACAAGTACGACCTCTATAGAAAACAGTATGGATTCAGTATGATATTGACTGTGCGTTTGTCATAAACAGCTCTTATTATTTTGAGATACATTCCATCAATACCTAGTTTAATGAGAGTTTTTAGTATGAAGGGGTGTTGAATTTTATTGAAGACCTTTTCTGCATCTATTGAGATAATCATGTGTTTTTTTTTTCCATTGGTTCTCTTTATGTGATGGATTATGTTTATTGATTTGCATATGTTGAACCAGCCTTGCATCCCAGGTGTGAAGCCAGCTTGATCATGGTGGATTTGAAAACCGGCACAAGACAAGGATGCCCTGTTTCACCACTCCCATTCAACATAGTATTGGAAGTTCTGGCCAGGAAAATCAGGCAAGAGAAATAAATAAAGGGTATTCAAATAGAAAAAGAGGAAGTCAAACTGTCTCTGTTTGCAGATGACATGATTGTATATTAAGAAAACCCTATCATCTCAGCCCCAAATCTCCTTAAGCTGATAAGCAACTTCAGCAAAGTCTAAGGATACAAAATCAATGTGGAAAAATCACAAACATTCCTATACACCAATAATAGAAAAACAGAGAGCCAAATCATGAGTGAACTCTCATTTACAATTGCTACAAAGAGAATAAAATACCTAGGAATACAACTTACAAAGGATGTGAAGGACCTCTTCAAGATAACTACAAACCACTGCCCAAGGAAATAAGAGAGGGCACAAACAAATGGAAAAACATTCCATGTTCATAGACAGGAAGAATCAATATCGTGAAAATGGCCATATTGCCTGAAGTAATTTATAGATTCAATGCTATCCCCATCAAGCTACCACTGACTTTCCTCACAGAATTAGAAAAAAACTACCTTAAATTTCATATGGAACCAAAAAATAGCCCATATAGCCTAGACAATCCTAAGGAAAAAGAACAAAGCTGGAGGCATCATGCTACCTGACTTCAAACTATACTACAAGGCTACAGTAACCAAAACAGCATGGTACTGGTACCAAAACAGATATATAGACCAATGGAACAGAACAGAGGTCCCAAAAATAGTGCCACACATCTACACCCATCTGATCTTTGAAAAACCTGACAGAAGCAATGGGGAAAATGATCCCCTATTTCATAAATGGTGTTGGGAAAACTAGCTGGCCATATTCAGAAAACTGAAACTAGATCCCTTCCTTACACCTTATACAAAAATTAACACATAATGGGTTAAAGACTTAAATGTGAGACCTGAAACCATAAAAACCCTAGAAGGAAACCTAGGCAATACCATTCAGTACATAGACATGTGCAAAGACTTCATGACTAAAACACCAAAAGCAATGGCAACAAAAGTCAAAATTGACAAATGAGATCTAAGTAAACTAAAGAGCTCCTGCACAGTAAAAGAAACTATCATCAGAGTGAATGAGCAGCCTACAGAATGGGAGCAATTGTTTGCAATCTATCCATCTGACAAAGGGCCAATATCTAGAATCTACAAGGAACTTAAACAAACTTACAATAAAAAAACAAACAACCCCATCAAAAATTGGGGGAAGGTTATGAACAGACACTTCTCAAAAGAAGACATTTATTCAGCCAACAAACATATAAAATAAAGTTCATCATCATTGGTCATTCGAGAAATGCAAATCAAAACCACAAAGAGATGCCATCTCATGCCAGTTAGAATGGCGATGATTAAAAAGTCAGGAAACAAAAGCTGCTGGAGAGGATGTGGAGAAATAGGAACGTTTTTACACTGTGGTTAGTAGTGTAAATTACTTCAACCATTGTGGAAGACAGTGTGGTGATTATTCAAGGATCTAGATAGAACTAGAAATACCATTTGTCCCAGCAATCTCATTATTTGGTATATACCCAAAGGATTATAAATCATGCTGCTATAAAGACACATGCACACATATTTTTATTGCAGCACTGTTGACAATAGCAAAGACTTGGAACCAACCCAAATGCCCATCAATGATAGACTGGATAAAGAAAATGTGGCACATATACACCATGGAATACTATGCAGCCATAAAAAGGATGAGTTCATGTGTTTGCATGGACATGGATGAAGCTGGAAACCATCATTCTCAGCAAACTATCACAAGAACATAAAACCCAACACCACATGTTCTCACTCACAAGTGGGAGTTGAACAATGAGAACACAAGGACACAGGGAGGGGAACAAACATCACACACCAGAGACTGTTGGGGAGTGGGCGACTGGAGGGGATAGCATTAGGAGAAATACCTATTGTAGATGATGGGTTGGTGGGTGCAGCAAACCACTATGGCCTATGTATACCTATGTGACAAACCTGCACATTCTGCACATGTATCCCAGAACTTAAAGTATAGTTAAAAAAAAAAAAAAGAGAGAGAGAGAGGAAACAGTATGGAGACTTTCCAAAAAATGAGAAACAGTACTGGCCTTTATTCTACCAATCCCACTACTGGGTAACTACCCAAAGACAAAGAAATCATTATTTCAAAAAGATACCCACACTTCTATGTTTACCACAAATCTATTCTCCATAGCACATATGACAACCTGAGTGTCCACCAACAGATGATTTTATAAAAGAATATAGCATATATGCACAATTTAATACTAGTCAGCCACAATAAGGAATGAAATTGTGTCTTTTGTAGCAAGATGCCTAGAACTGGGGGACATTATAAATAGTGAACTAACTCACAAACAGAAAGCCACATATCACACATTATTACTTATAAGTGGGAGGAAAACAGTGTGTACACAAGGATATGGAGAGAGGGATTATGGACATCGGAGACTTAGCAGAATGGGAGGGTAGGAGTTGGGAGCATGATGAAAAATCACCTAATGGGTACAATGTACGTTACTTGGGTGTTGGGTACACTAAAGCCAATACCACAGTGTAATATTTCCATGTAACAAAGTTGCACCCATAGCCCTTAAATTTATACAAATAAAGATAAAAGCAATTACAATTGAAAATATAAAATTATTAATAGTTGACCAAAGATCTTGAAAATTAAAGTTTAAATCATGATCAATAAATGAAATTAATATCAGTTGAACTTCATTTAACTTAAAATCCTTTTGTACTCAAGTGATTTTAAGAAAATGAATGTCAAGTTTTAGATGAGAAGATTTGCAAATCATATCACCACCTATGTAATTATAGTAAGAACCCTCAAAACTCAACAGTGAATAAAAGAAGAGGCAACCCATGGATAAAATAGGCAAAGGTTTGTGCAGGCATTTCATTAAAGAAGATGTACAGATTTTACATAGGATATATATAAACAGGATCTCAACAGGATTTTTCATCAGAGAAATTCAAATCAAGACCACAATAAGATACCCAAACACCCTTTTTAGAATGGCTGAAATTAAGAAGAAAGATGGATCATACCAATGCTGGTGAGCACACCAGGTTTCTAGAGTCTAAAACATTGCTAATGGGAATGCAAAAAGAAACAGCTACACAGGAAAATAATTTTTAGTTTCTTGTAAAATTATATATGCCCTTAACACATTACCTAAAAATCCCCCTCCTGAATACTTGCTTCAGAGAAATACAATTTTATATTCAAACAAAACCTCTATGCAAATACTCAACATAGTGTGTGTGTGTGTGTGTGCGCGCGCGCACGTTAGAAACTAAAAATAACATGAATGTATGAAAATTCAAATGGGCAAAGAAGGTAGGCACCATCTATACATTGAATACCATCAGCACAAAAACTAACAAATGACCGATACACAAACTATTACAAGTGAACTCCAGACATTACGCTAATTGAGAGAAGCCAGTGTCAAAGACCAAAGGGACACAGTTGTAAGAAACACTGCCATTCTCAGATATCAGTTGTATGGGCTGAACTTTCTCTGTCTCTTTCCTAACCAGGCCCAGATGTCGAATTCCACCACTTGCAGATTGAAAATTCTATTCTTTTTAACAATGCACTAAGGTTTGAATTGCATCACAGACTAATACAGACAAAATTGGGCTCATTTGAAGAGTGTCTGATATTTGTTCTGACTCCAGAAGAACTCCTCCAGGTCTCTCTCTCCTTGGTTTTCTCTAGCCAGCCAGCTAGCAGGCCTGCAGTTTAGCCATCTTCTCCCATGCATCCACCCGTTTCTTTCCAAGGGCCTTTCTTTCACCACAGCCTCTAATATTTTGGAGAGCACACTCAAGCTTTGAACTTTTCCACATTCTATTGTAAATGAATGTAGGTAGTTTAGGACCAGATTCAAGATTCTATTTGTGGCTAAATTCCAGCAGCCCTCTTTCCTGGGACAGAGCTCCTAAGTAAGGTTCTGCAGGTGGAGACAGATGAGCTTTTTCCTCCCTCAGCATAGCCGCTGAGTGCTCAGTGGAGGGTTGAGGAGAAGCTTCCCACTTTATCAGCATGCAGTTCTTGCTGGGATGGACTCTTTGCCACAGGAGCAGGGCTGGGAACCAGGGACCCAATGTCCTCCGTGGTGCTGCACCCAGGGAAGAGCCTCCAGCCATGGGTGGGGCTGTGTGGAGGAAATGAGTCTCTTATCAGTAGCTCTTGTCCAGAACTGAGCCTCAGCAGCTCGTTCTGTCAGCAGGGTCAGAGGGCCAATGTCCTGGTTCCTAGGGAGCAGCATCCTAAAATGGGAGCTGGCACATTTGAGAATAACAAAACCTACAAATTCAGAAGCTCTTTGGTTTTTCTTTCCAGAAAATATAATTTCATTTTTTGTGTGTGTATGAGAACACCCTAGCAAACCGTATACACACCCACATTGATGTGTACAGGTCTATGACACTTTTATCTCTGTAAGTAAAAATTATTGGTCACTGTGATCTTTTCTGCAACTTTGCCATTTCCCTGAAGGCGAGCACAGGTCCTTCTGCATGGGTTCAAACAAAAGGCCCAGAGACCACCTGGTAAGTGAGGAGCTCACCTGGTTCTGGATGTTTGGTCTGTCTCTTCCCCTCTGTTGCCCCACAGAAGGTCAGCCCACTCTTTCCAGGTACTAAGAAGAGAGCCCAGGTTTGTCCTGATTATATGACTCACCCAGCTTCTGATGACTATTCTGTTACCAACATCCATGGAAGCATATTTATTATGTAATTCACTAAACTAATATCAAATTCCGAAGTTGCAATGCCCCACACCAGAAGGTATGTTCATGCAATTCAATGGAGGAGAGGGCCTTTCAGAGACAGAAGGGTCAAGCTAGATTGGTCAATATATGAATGAGGACAATGGACTTGAGTCTTGTTGTCCTCAAGTACCCGTGTCACAGGTGTGATCTGTCAGGGCAGGACCAGAGTTCTTTGTGTACTCAGATGGGAGGGCTCACGGAGGTTCTCCCTGGTTCCCAGGAAAGTAAGTGAAGTAATCTTGGTGATGAGACTATTCTCCAGTTATGACCTATTATAGAGTTTACATATGAAATTGTCACTGAAGTCCCCCATCTACATCTTTTAACATGAAAGTGTACAGAAGTCAGGCCACATCCTCAGGATCACACGTTGAGGAGAATGCAGATAGGCCCCACTGCTTTCTCCAAAGATCTTCAATAGATCCCAGGATTCAAAACTGCTCAGAATGGCAGCTCTCAGGTGCTTCAGTTAAAATCACCCACTTCCTGGGACTGGAAGTTTCCCTCTAACCAGGATGGATAAAAATAAATCACACTCTTGATCTTGTCCACACGTTCAAAAATTCCTAAAGGCAGAGCTGATTGATGTCCTCACAGATAGACTACTGCCTTTCAGAGGTGACCCTGGTATTCATGTTCTAGCAATTCTGAGAATTCAAGGACACCTCCATCTCTCCAGTGCTTTGCACCTCACATAAAAACAGCTTTCTCATTGGAGTGTCTTGTGTTTCCTGATATAAATATGTCACAATATTACTTTAAATAGAATGAGAAATAAAACCCAAACTTACTCAAAACACCAATTCCTTGGAAATTATTTTGAGAGCTGGGAGTTCATGAAGAACTCCTAATTGTTATTCCAACACCTCACTGCCATTGTCAGTCTATGAGAAAATCAGCACCAATCACACATCACAGGCCAAATCAGTAAACCAAGAGTCTTCTATTGAAGATCTTGGGATCTCAGGCAGATGCTGAAGACACTGTCTCAGTAGCACCCAGCAGATCTCAGAGCTTGTCCATGGGGCCTGCTGGACACTCACATGGGACATCCAGCAGTCACTTCATCAGAGCCACCAGTGGGCTGTGCTAGTGCCTGATGAAACCAGGATGAGGCAAAGGCATCTGCTCAGTGTCATCGACAGTAATGGTCCCAGAAATGATCCCGATTGTCTCCATGCTAATCAAATGTGGGTTCACTGTGAGGAGCATGTCCTGTGGGTGCTTGTTCTTCAGTGAAAGGACCTCTGTCCACAAAGTGTTTGGAAGTGGAGCAGGGCATGCATTTCCTCAAGTGAGATTAGGACTCGGACCATTAGCATCTCACTCTTGGATGGCTGATGTGTCATTTATCCTCCCTTTCTTGTCCGGGATCAGGTCTTGAGTTATGAAATTCTATGTCTCATGAATATGCAAATAATTTGAGGTCCACTGAGGTGAATATGGATATGACGGTACCCTGAGAGCATCACCTGACAACTACATCCCTCCTCTAGAGAAGCTGCTGAGAACACAGCTCCTCACCATGGACTGGACCTGGAGGATGCTTTTTTGGGGGCAGCAACTACAGATAAAGACCACCTAGTCCCAGGAATGAGGAGGGGACTCTTGTCAGTCAAAAAGAATTTCATCCACTCCTGTGTCCTCTCCACAGGTGCCCACTCCCAGGTCCAGCTGGTGCAGTCTGGGGCTGAGGTGAAGAAACCTTCAGCCTCGGTGAAGGTTTCCTGCAAGGCTTCTGGATACACCTTCATCAGCTGCAATATTCACTGGGTGACAGGCCCCTGGACAAGGGCTTGAGTGGATGGGCGGGATCTACCCTGGCAATGGTAACACAGGCTATGCACAGCGGTTCAAGGGCAGAGTCACCATGACCAGGGAAATGTCCATGAGCACAGCCTACGTGTTGCTGAGCAGCCTAAGATCTGAGGACATGGCCGTGTATTACTGTGAAAGAGGCATAGTGTGAAAACCCACATCTTGAAACCCTGAGGGAGAAGGCAGCTATGCTGTGGCTGAGGAGATTGCAGGAATTATTTGATTAAAGACTTTTTTAGAAAGTGAGGTTATGTCAGCCGGGCATGGTGGTTCATACCTGTAATCCCAGCACTTTGGGAGGCCGAGGTCGGCGGATCACGAAGTCAGGAATTTGAGACCAGTCTAGCCAACATGGTTAAACTCAATCTCTACTAAAAGTACAAAAAATTAGCCGGGTGTGGTGGTGTACACCTGTAACCCCACCTACTCTGGAGGCTGAGGTAGGAGGATCTCATGAACCGGGGAGGCTGAGGTTACAGTGAGCCGAAATCGACCCACTGTACCCCAGCTTGGGAGACAGTGCGAGACTCTGTCTCAAAAAAAACAGCAACAACAAAAAAAAAAGAAAGCAAGGTTAAGTCATTGAAAAAAAAGGAAAATATAAATGTGTATGCACTCTAATTATTTGGGAAATTTTCCACAACTTGTATTCTGTAAACAAAATTCAGGGAGTGGAAAACAAATCAAATTAATAAAACTGATATAAGAATTTCTCTGAAGGTATTAGTGTGAGCACTAACACACATTTTTGAATGGGTGTTGTAAATATTTTGGAACACAGCTGTTAGATCACATTTTAATTCTACATTTATGTAAATTATATAAAATATCAAAATTTTTTAATGTCTCCATTTTGTGCAGTTATAATTTTGGTTTCATGCCAGCAATGCATGATAGATTCCGTTCTTCCACATCCTCGTTGCCATTTGGCACTATACGTATTGTGTATTTTAACCATTCTAATATATTGGTAGTGATAGCGCATTGTCGTTTAAATGCACGTCTCTAAAATTTTATATTTGATTATTTTATATAATTGTGATGAAGTGTCTGTTATGGTATTTGGCTCATTTTTTATAGCATTGTTTATTTTTGATCAGTTGTAAGTTTCTTTACATACCCATTATATAAGTCACTTAAAAAAGTACTTAGCTGGTCATGAACCCCGGATGAAATGCAGACTGTATAGAAATCTCTAGCAATGTTACTCAGTGTGGGCAGAGATGGCATGAGATACGGGGAATAAAGAATAAAGTAACTTTGAAAGATGTGTCCATTTACTAGAGAGCTTTCTTTCAGCAGTTTCCCGTGTGAGCCAGTTTCCTTCCTGACAAGGAAATCACCCAGAGGATTCTCATCATCTCTTAATTGAGAAAAGTTTTCCTCAAACTCCAGTTCAGTCTAGCTCAACTGTCTCTAAATGGGCAATTACTTTCAGACATGTACACACATCTGTCCCAACGTGGACTCCTCCCTCAGACAAGCACACACATTGCAATGTGGACTCTTCCCTCAGAAAACCACACATGCCCCACAATGACTCTTTCTTCACATAAGCATATATGCCTGATGCTGAACTGCTGTGTGGCAAAATTAGTTCAGAATACAAGCGCTTATGGACTCTAGCCATAACAATGTGTAGATCTGCATTTTATTTTAAATTCTAAATGAACATTTTGCCTTCTTGTTAAGAACAGTGGTTTACAGCTCTACATGTAGAGACTACAGGCAGATATATGTTTCCTCTGGGAAAAGTTTATTTTCATGTATTTACTGGGTTATTTTGTTGATAAACATTTATCTATAAAGACACTTAAAGAGTGCCCTCATTAGAGAAAAACAAAGTGTAGTTTGCAGATTAACTCTGAGCATCCAATCTCAGGAACCCTTTGATCTGCCCTCCCTGAAATCCACAGGCAGAGGGGGGATGATCGCTGCTGTGTAGCAAACACATGTCCACAGGGAGGGAGACATGGAAATGTGGTCACTCCCACACTCAAGAGGAGCAGCTAATCCCCTGTCCCTAGTGGTCCTGGTGAGGAGCCACCCCTTACCTGTGCCTTCCTCAGTATCCACACCATGGGGTCTGTGCCGATTTGGGCTTCCCTTCCCATCACTCTCAATATTAGTGTCCTTGTGGATCAGGCTCAGCTGTGGCTGCTCCAGATGAGGCTGTTCTCAGTATGTTCCCTCTGTGTTTGCAGAAGTCCTGTGTGAAGTTCACTGGGGGAGACAGAGGAAATAATGGTACAGCTGGGGGCTATCTGAGTCTCTCCTGCAAAGACTCTAGATTCACCTTCACTGACTGCAGCATAAGCTTGGTCCAGCAGGCTCCAGGACCAGGGTTGATGTGGGCAGCAATGGGGAGAAATTGAAGGGGAAGTTCTCAGTGGTACCCTCCATGAATACAAAGAATCTTCACAGTCCCCACGACACCCTTACGTGCATGGTCTCACCGACATCTTTACTTCCTTTATCACTTTTGTTCTGTAAATCACAATGAATAGTGCATTCTTCATCTACTATACATTTGTTAAGTCTTTTTTGGTGTCTTTAAAAAAAAACTAATAACTTTATAGTATGTAATATCCTTGTGAAGTCCTAAAAGTGTTTTTCGATGTCTACCTTGTCTTAAATTTATACAACTACTATAGCTTTTCTTGGTTCATGTTTTTATAATCCATGTTTTCTCATATTTATCTTTTCTATTTGTGAATATGTAGAGTAACTTTCTTGTACATAGCTAATAGTCATGTATTGCTTTTTTTGGCAGTCCTTAAATATTCGAATTTTTTTTATTATACTTTAAGTTTTAGGGTACATGTGCACAACGTGCAGGTTTAAACAAACAACCCCATCAAAAAGTGGGCGAAGGATATGAACAGACACTTCTCAAAAGAAGATATTTATGCACCCAAAAAACACATGAAAAAATGCTCATCATCACTGGCCATCAGAGAAATGCAAATCAAAACCACAATGAGATACCATCTCACACCAGTTAGAATGGCGATCATTCAAAAGTCAGGAAACAGCAGGTGCTGGAGAGGATGTGGAGAAATAGGAACACTTTTACACTGTTGGTGGGACTGTAAACTAGTTCAACCATTGTGGAAGTCAGTGTGGCGATTCCTCAGGGATCTAGAACTAGAAATACCATTTGACCCAGCCATCCCATTACTGGGTATATACCCAAAGGATTATAAATCATGCTGCTATAAAGACACATGCACACCTATGTTTATTGCAGCACTATTCACAATAGCAAAGACTTGGAACCAACCTAAATGTTCAACAACGATAGACTGGATTAAGAAAATGTGGCACATATACACCATGGAATACTATGCAGCCATAAAAAATAATGAGTTCATGTCCTTTGTAGGGACATGGATGAAAACGTGTATTGCTTTTTTAAATCAACTATAATAAATTCTATTTTTTTTTTTTTTGAGAAGGAGTCTCACTCTGTCGCCCAGGCTGGAGTGTAGTGGTGCCATCAGGGCTAACTGCAAGCTCTGCCTCCCGGGTTTATGCCATTTTCCTGCCTCAGCCTCCCGAGTAGCTGGGACTACAGGTGCCCGCTACCACACCTGGCTAATTTTTTGTATTTTTAGTAGAGACGGGGTTTCACCGTGTTAGCCAGGATGCTCTCAATCTCCTGACCTTGTGATCCACCTGCCTCAGCTTCCCAAAGTGCTGGGATTACAGGCATGAGCAATAATTCTATTTTTAAACCAACACTATTTTTCCATTAATTTTTGTTTAAATTAACATTTTATAATGATGTTTATTTCTCTATTAACATGGTATTTAATTCCCTTTTTATAAATATCGTATAGTTACCATAAGATTTACAATAAAAATTGTATGTAATTAGATTCTAATGTAAATCCTGTGATGGCCTTGATATGAAGAACAGTGTAACTGTGTGCTTTGAATTCCTCCTTCTTGCCACTTTTTCTTGTTTATTCTCAGTTTGCACTTACATATGCTGTAAAATACAATATGTAATTTTTTATTGCTTTATACAGTTATATCTTATAGCAATTACAAATGTTAAAAACTACAATTCATCTTCATTTTTCCATTTTTACAATCTTTATTTCTTTGTAGAGATTCCTATTTTGGGTGTATATCACATGGCTACTCGCAGAGAATCTTTGTAAAATGTGCCCTGAAACATGAGTGTGCTGACAACGCATTTTCTCCAGATCTTTTTTCCTGACAGAATTTTATTTGCCATTCACCTTTAATGAAATTGTAATGCATGTAGAATTTCAGTTTGCATTTCACCTGTAATTTATTTTCTTGTAATTATTATTATTTTTTCCTGGAGATGATAACACATTACATTCTACTGAGCCTTTATTAACCACGTTTCTGCGAACCTAGTCAGGCTTGGGTTTCAAGTGTATGGTTGCCATGGCTATCAGAGTTGAAATCAGCTCCTCCTGTTCACGAAAAACTTCAGGTTCCTCCAGTGATACCTGTGTTTGTGTCCCTGTTTGGCTTTGGGTCTTCACATTTCATTCTCCCCAGAGAAAGGCTGTCTCTTTCAGCTGCGGCAGGTGCATCCTGCTGACACATTTACTTGGTGACTGTTTGTGGGGTGAAGGGGCTCGGACACAGGGGCACATTTTCCAACCTTCTGACTGAGCCTCCTTCTTAGCTATGGGTGGTGACACTGGCTCTGATGCATGAGCTTCCAAGCGTTCCTGTTCCTTCCCTTCTCCAGTGTCACAGTGTCTCTTCCTAGTCATGCTGTTTTTTCATCAGTGTCCTTAGCTTCTGACCCACTGTCCTTACCCCACAGATTCCAGATTTCATTCCTCAGGAAACAGACAGGAGGTGATTCTGGGTAGAGTTTCCTTGATGTCCTCTGACTCGTTGTATTCTAGTTGATTCTACCAGTGCCCACAGGACACAAGATTTAATAAATGTCTCCCACATATAATGAAGGGGGATTCAGCATTGAACGGAGCTACTGTTTTTCTCCCCAGTCAACACCACAGGCCAGCAGGTGGATGAGTTGTCTGGGAATTTCCCCAATTCTGTAGAAAAAGCCTGCAAGTGCCGGGAGTTTCACACTCTCACGCCATTATCACATACATCCTCAAGCAACTCATTAAACATTTCCAGGTTAGCTTTTTCCTATCTTCAATACCATGCCATGAGCGGCACCTGCCCCAGGTACTCTAATAAATGGGCCCTAGTTCTCTCTGCAGGACCCTATTTTCTCAGATTTCAGATAGTTTTTTTCTCTGTAACATCAACTCAGATATGGTGAGGGGTTTATTTTTTGTAGTTCTTCATGTTTTTTGTTAACGAGGTCAGAATAATATCATTTTCTCAATTTTTACATTGTAACACTTAGCATCTGATTTCTAAATAAAATTCAGAAACTAAGACAACAAATGAAGTATCCATTATTTGGTGCATTGTTAAACAATTTGAGAAATATTCATGTACTGAAATACAATGAACCACTGAAATCAAGGCATGCCTCATTCACATAAGAATATGAGGACATTATCAAATAATTTTGCTGAGTGGAGGAAGCTAAAGAATTCACCGTCAATTTCATGTGATTTCATTTGTATAAATTGTAGAATATGCAATATTCTAAATTAACATAGAGAAGATCTGAATTTCTCTGAAAATAGGGTGGGGAGAGTAACAATGTGGTGAAATAAAATTACAGACAAGTGAGATAAAAAAATTAGAGGCTAACTTAATTGCTAAAACATGATTGAAGTACTGATTCAATGACTGCACACATATATCAACATTTTCCAAATGCTGCACTATCAATTTGATTTCATTATTGACTTTTTTTAATAAGGCAGTAACAGAAATGAATATATTGGCTGAGAAAGAGCAAGAAATGGATAAATATTCACACTTGAATAATCAAGGACTCCTGAAAATACACACATGTGAACACTGATTGTAGATTTCAGGTAAACACTAGAAAAGGCAAAATTACATAAAGTTGTTATGACAGGAGGCACATCCTGAAAACCTCACTAAACATGTCCCACACCGCCCTGGAGTTGTCTCAGAGGAGCAGTCTCCTCCAGTGTTTACAGTCACAGGCACATATAATAGGGCTAAGTCTGGCCAGATGTGTGATATTGGACACATTGCACAACTGCTCTGTTCTGTATGTAATTTATCTTCTCTACAAATGTAACATTGATGGTTGCATTAAATATATTCTGCAAATATGTAAAAGTTAAATAAGCTGATGTCTGCTAAATGATTACCAAGGCACAATCACATAATCTGAAGTGATATTTTCCAGAGTGATAGGATTACCTCCAGTGTTTTCCAGGACACTCTCATCTGCTCCGGGCACTGCCTTCTCCTCAGCCGTCCCACCCCTGAGCTTGCTGTATAGTAGGAGACACGGAAATAGGGCCCACCCTTTGCTGATAAAAACCAGCCCAGCCCTGACCCTGCAGCTCTGGGAGTGGAGCCCAGCCCCCGAATTCCCAGGTGTTTTCACTCGGTGATCAGCACCGAACACAGAGGACTCACCATGGAGTTTGTGCTGAGCTGGGTTTTCCTTGTTGCTATTTTAAAAGGTGATCTATAGAGAACTAGAGATATTGAGTGTGAGTGCACATGAGTGAGAGAAACAGTGGATATGTGTGGCAGTTTCTGACCCGGGTGTCTCTGTGTTTGCAGGTGTCCAGTGTGAGATGCAGCTGGTGGAGTCCGGGGGAGGCTTGGCAAACCCTGCACGGTCCCTGAGACTCTCCTGTGCAGCCTCTCGATTCACCTTCAGTAGCTACTACATGAACTGTGTCCACCAGGCTCCAGGGAATAGGCTGGAGTTGGTTGGACAAGTTAATCCTAGTGGGGGTAGCACATACCTCATAGACTCCGGGAAGGGCCGATTCACTACCTCCAGAGATAACGCCAAGAACACACTTTGTCTGCAAATGAACAGCCTGAAAACCGAGGACACGGCCCTGTATTAGTGTACCAGAGACACAGTGAGGGGAGGTCAGTGTGAGCCCAGACACAAACCTCCCTGCAGGGCCATGCGGGTGGTTTCCTTTCTCAGCTGCAGGAGGCGGGCTCATTGTTGCAGGACTCTGGAGACTTATTAGGTTGTGATATTTTACTATGGTTATTTATCATGAACTTTTTTATTGGGAATTGTGTTTTATTAATTCTTATTTTATATGTAAGGTTATTTTTTTAAAATACATACCTTCAAGAAATAATTCTTCCTAATAATTTGCACTTGTTCTTTTTAGAGTTTTGTTAACATCTGTTGATATTAGCTACTACATAGCTATAGGGACATTAATTTACATCTATAGACATATGTGTAAATACACAAACTTATACATATATGTGGTCTTGTATATTTAATAATAAAATTATAATATATAACAATTATAAAATATATCCTAAAGAATGAAACAGATAAATTATAGTAATCCATAATTCCTTTCAATCATTGCCTATAGTTTACATAAATTGATGTCTATTTGTAACCTTAAACATAGTGTACTGGTCATTTTCAAACAGCCAAGAACAAATTTCAAATGTCGTTGTCACACACACAAAAATAAAAATTTGAGGATTTGAGGTGATATACATGTCAATCAGCTTGATTCAATTATTCCATATTGCATTCATAAATCATAACATAGCTTTATTCACTATAAATACATACAACCAAAATTTCTCAATTTTCAATGAAATTTTAATTATACATATTTTATCTGTCCTAGATCATGAATGTTTTTCTGTCAGGATGTGATTAGATTGTCCTGAGAAACAAATTCAGCTTCCTGCCTCCTGAAGGCTTCAGGAAGCAGCTCCTAGATGGGGAGAAGCAGGCAACCCATGTGTGTCCACAGGACCTGGAGCCTCTCTGTCCTTGGATTAGGCCCCCTCCTCAGGATTACAGGGCTCTTCAGTTTTCTCAACATGCTGTTATACCAGAGAAGCACAAAACACTTAATTTCGTTATACTTTGCTTCAATTTTTCAAAACAACACAATGGTAATAATTTTAACAATAGACATGAAGTCCTTGCCCATGCCTATGTCCTGAATGGTAATGCCTAGGTTTTCTTCTAGGGTTTTTATGGTTTTAGGTCTAACATTTAAGTCTTTAATCCATCTTGAATTGATTTTTGTATAAGGTGTAAGGAAGGGATCCAGTTTCAGCTTTCTACATATGGCTAGCCAGTTTTCCCAGCACCATTTATTAAATAGGGAATCCTTTCCCCATTTCTTGTTTTTGTCAGGTTTGTCAAAGATCAGATACTTGTAGATATGTGGCATTATTTCTGACGGCTCTGTTCTGTTCCATTGATCTATATCTCTGTTTTGGTACCAGTACCATGCTGTTTTGGTTACTGTAGCCTTGTAGTATAGTTTGAAGTCAGGTAGTGTGATGCCTCCAGCTTTGTTCTTTTGGCTTAGGATTGACTTGGCGATGCGGGCTCTTTTTTGGTTCCATATGAACTTTAAAGTAGTTTTTTCCAATTCTGTGAAGAAAGTCATTGGTAGCTTGATGGGGATGGCATTGAATCTGTAAATTACCTTGGGAAGGATGGCCATTTTCATGATATTGATTCTTCCTACCCATGAGCATGGAATGTTCTTCCATTTGTTTGTATCCTCTTTTATTTCCTTGAGCAGTGGTTTGTAGTTCTCCTTGAAGAGGTCTTTCACATCCCTGGTAAGTTGGATTCCTAGGTATTTTATTCTCTTTGAAGCAATTGTGAATGGGAGTTCACTCATGATTTGGCTCTCTGTTTGTCTGTTATTGATGTATAAGAATGCTTGTGATTTTTGCACATTGATATTGTATCCTGAGACTTTGCTGAAGTTGCTTATCAGCTTAAGGAGATTTTGGGCTGAGACAATGGGGTTTTCTAGATATACTATCATGTCATCTGCAAACAAGGACAATTTGACTTCCTCTTTTCCTAATTGAATACCCTTTATTTCCTTCTCCTGCCTAATTGCCCTGGCCAGAACTTCCAACACTATGTTGAATAGAAGTGGCGAGAGAGGGCATCCCTGTCTTGTGCCAGTTTTCAAAGGGAATGCTTCCAGTTTTTGCCCATTCAGTACGATATTGGCTGTGGGTTTGTCATAAATAGCTCTTATTATTTTGAGATACGTCCCATCAATTCCTAATTTATTGAGAGTTTTTAGCATGAAGGGTTGTTGAATTCATGTCTAAAACACCAAAAGCAATGGCAACAAAAGCCAAAATTGACAAATGGGATCTAATTAAACTAAAGAGCTTCTGCACAGCAAAGGAAACTACCATCAGAGTGAACAGGCAACCTACAAAATGGGAGAACATTTTCGCAACCAACTCATCTGACAAAGGGCTAATATCCAGAATCTACAATGAACTCCAACAAATTTACAAGAAAAAAACAAACAACCCCATCAAAAAGTGGGCGAAGGACATGAACAGACACTTCTCAAAAGAAGACATTTATGCAGCCAAAAAACACATGAAAAAATGCTCACCATCACTGGCCATCAGAGAAATGCAAATCAAAACCACAATGAGATACCATCTCACACCAGTTAGAATGGCGATCATTCAAAAGTCAGGAAACAACAGGTGCTGGAGAGGATGTGGAGAAATAGGAACACTTTTACACTGTTGGTGGGACTGTAAACTAGTTCAACCCTTGTGGAAGTCAGTGTGGCGATTCCTCAGGGATCTAGAACTAGAAATTCCATTCGACCCAGCCAACCCATTACTGGGTATATACCCAAAGGACTATAAATCATGCTGCTATAAAGACACATGCACACGTATGTTTATTGCCGCATTATTCACAATAGCAAAGACTTGGAACCAACCCAAATGTCCAACAATGATAGACTGGATTAAGAAAATGTGGCACATATACACCATGGAATACTATGCAGCCATAAAAAATGATGAGTTCACGTCCTTTGTAGGGACATGGATGAAACTGGAAATCATCATTCTCAGTAAACTATCGCAAGAACAAAAAACCAAACACCGCATATTCTCACTCATAGGTGGGAATTGAACAATGAGAACACATGGACACAGGAAGGGGAACATCACACTTCGGGGACTGTTGTGGGGTGGGGGGAGGGGGGAGGGATAGCATTGGGAGATATACCTAATGCTAGATGACAAGTTGGTGGGTGCAGCGCACCAGCATGGCACATGTATACATATGTAACTTGCCTGCACATTGCGCACATGTACCATAAAACCTAAAGTATAATAATGATAATAATAATAATAATAATAAAAGAAAAAAAAAAGAAAAAAAAAAAAAAAAAAAGGAGAAGCAGGCTCTGGAAATGAAAATATACAAAAAAAAATAATAATAATAATTTTAACAATAAACATATTACAGCCTACTATACATGAGACCCTTCCTGTGCTTCAAGGTTTCTTCCCAGGACTTTGTATGTATTACATATTTTCAGTTTTTTTCTGTGATGGAATGTTGACATCTCCTTATTACAGATTATTCTTTTAATTTGTCTCTTAGAATGATTTTTTCCAGAGCCCCCACCCGCCCGCGCCTGGCGGAATGGAGCAGTGCCAGGGATGAGCCAGGCGCGCAGGGGCCGCTGCATGTGACGTGCGAGGAGCGAAGCCCAGCAGGCCGAGAGCCAGCGCGAGAGGCCGGGTCGGAAGCAGCGGCCAGAGCAGCATCAGAGATGGGAGAACAGCCCATCTTCACCACCCGAGCGCGGGTCTTCCAGATTGACCCCAACACCAAGAACTGGATGCCTGCAAGCAACAAGCGGTCACCATTTCCTGCTTCTATGATGTTGCAAGTAACAGCTATGAGATCATCAGTGTGGACAGAGCCAAGGTGACTATAAACAGCACAGTCACACTGAATATGACCTTCACCAACACGTCACAGCCGTCTGGGCAGTGGGCCGACAGCGAGCCAACACAGTGTTTGGTTTGGGGTTTTCCTCTGAGAAGCAGCTGACAATGTTTGCAGAGAAATTCCAGGAGGTGGAAGAAGCGGCCAATACAGCCAAAGACAAGACCCAGGAGAACATGGAGCCCTCGAGTAATCATCCTGAGAATCAGGGCGTGGAGCCCCATCTTCTACTCCGGCATCCAGTGTCAACGGGACAGACGATGAAAGGCTTCTCAGGCCGCTGCAGCCGACATGAACCTGCAGTCTGGGAACCACAAGCTGAAGGCAGCCTCGACGCAGAGTGCTGCCGACGGGAAGAAGTGGGAGATGGAGCTGCAGACCCGGCGGGAGAGCGACGCCCGGCTGACCACGGCGCTGCTGGAGTCGGAGGCCAGTGTGGAGCAGAGGAAGAGGCCGTGAGACCCACAGAGAGAAGGACAAGAACACGCAGCTGAGGGGGAGGATCGAGGAGCTGGAGGTCAAGCTCCGAGAAAAGGAGGCAGAGCTGGAAGATCTCCGAAAACAAAGTGAAACCACACCTCAGCTCAGGTCAGAGTGCGACTGTCTCTGAGAAGATGGAGGCGGCAGAGAGAGGATCAAAACCTCGAAGACAAAGTGCGTTCCATAAAGACAGACACTGAGAAGAGCAAATCCCGACAGCGCCACCTGGAGGTGGAGGTGAAGAGCTTCCTGGAGGCGCTGGACGGGAAGATCCACTACCTGCAGGACTTCCGCCCAGGCCTCCCAAGCTGGGCATCAACAACTAGGGTTGGCCGAGGCCTGGGACCCCCACCGTGAGTCCCAAGCGTGTGTGGGAGACTAGATGGCGCTAGGACGTTCCCTGTGTGCGTTGCTTCTGTAAATGCAGGCGCAGTGTGTCGTGTTTTCAAACCAGTTGTGCCATCCACTCACTCCTTTCCAGAATAGAAATCTCCTCTCGCTTCTCTGGCCTTGTGAGGGTGTGGACGACTGGAAGATTCTGACTCAGGAATCCAGAACTAGGTCTACCTTCAACATTTACATAGTCAGGGCAGGGATGTTTATATCTTTCATAAGGGTTGTTGGAACCATATGAACTGAAAAAAAGCATTTTCTCATTCAAATATTGATATTCTTTACACTAGACCATCGGGCTCCTTTTATCCAATAGCATTCAGAGTATTTGAAGGTCCTCCAGGCGCCAGCTTTGGGGCGCACAGAGAGAACAACATTCCCCTCCGACAACATCGGGAAGCTTTAAAATAACTGTCTAGTGGAGACTTACCCAGAGATGGAAAACAGGTTTCTGGTGAGTACATTTTCTGGCTTGGGAATCACCTGTATCCCTGATCCTGCCCCCGCCCCCGTTTGTATGGTTGCGACAGTGTTCCATTTCTTGGTTTTAATTTCTGAGCAGATGATTGTGGTGTGAGAACAGCACACAGTGAGGGTGCCTAGCACAACGCCTGGCACAAAGTAGGTGCTTATTAAATATTTGTTCAATTAAAAAAAGAGGGAGACTGAGGCAGGAGAATCGCTTGAACCTGGGAGGCGGAGGTTGTGGTGAGCCGAGATGGCGCCACTTCACTCCAGCCTGGCGACAGAGCAAGACTCCGTTTCGAAAAAATACAATAAATAAATAAATAAATAAAATACAAAAACATTTTTTCCAAGCCCCATTCAAAATCATGGTATTGCTAGAGGTGTAATAGTTGGACCAACATTGAAAATACATTCCATTTAGTTCATGTGCGTGCAAATATCCTTTTTTCTTTAAAAATTGTTCTCAGTTGTAATATTACAAAAAATATTGGTAATTTATACTATTCTACATGTTTTATTTATATAAGAAAAAAATTACACATAAGAAAAAATGCATAGACCTGAAATGTATCACCAGAGAGTTTCTGTCAAATGTGAATGCCCTTGTTCCCAACACCTAAGGTAGCCTGAAGAGCAAGTCCTTCCCCTCTCAACCTGCATCTTTTTCTGTGCTTGCAGTCAACTCCTGCATGGGGAAATGTTTTGATTTCTGACACTATAGATCCATTTTTTTTCTGTTTTGAACTTTATATAAATGCAATCAAATATTGCAGACCTTAATTTGGTAAGGGGCTACATTGCTATATTTGAGGTTATTTCATGCTATTTAATGTATGAAATTAGATCAAGATATTATCATTTATTCAAGTAATGGGCTGACTCTGATATGAAACCTCAAAGTTTTCACATATATATGGAGAGAGAGAGAGAGAGAGAGAGATGAGGGAGAGAGGTTTTATATCTGAGTCAGTCTGTTAAATAAGTAAGTGACAATATTTTGATTTATTTTCCTGTAAATCGACTTTAAATTTGTTTCCAGTTTATGAATATCATAAACAAAGCTGTTACAAATGTTTTAGTGTAAGTTTTCCTATGTTGTCTTCTTTTTATTGAGAAAATATGAAGTATGCATTTCTTTATTATAAGTTTAATTTTTTTCAGTTTTATTGAGGTATAATTGAAATATTTTAATAATGTATAGGTTTAAGGTGCCCCACTTGATGTTTTGATGTTGTATTAGTCCATCTCACACTGCTATAAAAAATGCCTGAGACTGAGGGATTTGAGAAAAAAGTGTGTTTAATTGGCTCACAGTTCTGCAGGCTGTACAGGAAGTGTAGTGGCTTCTCCTTCTGGGGAGACTCAGGGAAGTTGGGATCATGGCAGAAGACAAAGGGGAGCAGGCGCATCACATGGCCAGAGCAGGAGCCACAGGGAGCGGGGAAGGTCTACACACTGTTAGGCAACTAGATCTTATGAGAACTCACACACTGTCATGAGAACAGCACCAGGAGTTTGTTCTAAACCATTCATGAAGGACCCACCCCATGTCCCAGTCATCTCCCACCAGGTCCCACCTTCACAATTGAGGATTATAATACAACATGAGATTTGGGCCAGGACACAGATCTAAACCACATCAGATACAGATTGTGAAATGCTCATCATGGCCAAGGTAATTTGTATATCCATTTTCTCATGGAGCTCCCATTTTATTCTTTTGAAATGTACTACGTGTGTGTGTATGTGTGTGTCTCATGAGAACACCTAAGATCTACCCGTTTAGCAAAAATCACTTTTACAGTACAGTATTAAATACAAAAACATTGCTGTACATTAGATCTGCAGAACTCATTCACCCTGCACAACTGAAACTCTGTACCCTTTGACCAACATCACCCTATTTCCCTCTCCTCACAGGCCTGTGACCCACTATCCTACTCTCTGCTTTCAAGAGCTTGAATATTTTAGATCCCACACGTAAATGAGATCATTAAGTCTGTCTGCATCTGGCTTATTCCACTTAGCATCATGTCCTTTAGCCCCATACGTGTTGTTGCAAATGTCAGAATTTCCTTCTTTTCAAACCCTAATAAAATTCAGTTTTATGTATACACATTATCTTTATACATTCATGAATCTATGGTCATTAAATTATTTTACAAATCTACACTATTATAAATAATCTTGTAGTGAACATATGTTTGACATAATAATTTTATTTCTTTTGAATATATAACAAGAAGTGGGATCACCAGAGCATATGATAGCTTTATTTTTCAATATAATGAATAACCTAACCTACCACACCATGCTTTTGAAATCTTAGTCATATTTTATTTGCCTAGGCCAGTGTCCCAAAAAATTTCTCCTACATTTTCTTCAGTTTGTACCTTTAAATATTGAATCTATATTCAATTAATTTTTGTCTATGGTGAAAAATTAGAAATCTAGTTTTATTCTTCTACGTGTGGCTGTCCAATTTTTTCAGCACCACTTACTGAATAGAGGGTTGTTTCTCCATTGTATATTTTTGTCAGTTTTGTCAAAGAACACATGGTTGTAGATACATGTCTTTGTTTCTTGGCTGTCTATTCTGTTACATTATTATTATTATTATTTTTATTAGCAGTACCATGCTGTCTTTCTTACTATATCTGTGTAGTATAATTTGAAATCAGGGAATGTGGTGCTTTCAGCTTTGGTCTTTTTCCTTAGGATTGCTGTTGCTATTCAGGCTGTTTTTTGATTCCATATATATTTAAGGATTTTTTTAAAACATGTAATCAATTATATTGGTTACTTGATAAAAATTGCATTGAATACGTATCTTGCTTTGGATAGTGTATTAGTCTACTTTGCATTACTATAAATTAATGCCCAAGGCCAAGTGATTTACCAAGAAAAGAGGCTTATTTGACTTCCAATTTTGCAGGCTGTGTGAGAAGCATGGCACCAGCATCTGCTTCTTGTGAGGGCCTCAGGAAGCTTACAGTCACGGTGGAAGGCAAAGGGGAAGCAGACGGTGTCCTATGGTGAGAGGGGGCACAGGAGAGGGAAGGAGGGTCGCTAGACTGTTTTTAACAATCAGATTTCAAATTAGCTAATAAAGAAATAATTCACTAATTACCATGGGGTTGATACCAAGCTGTACCTGAAGGATCTTTCCCCATGATCCAAAAACTCCTGGTAGGACCCACCTCAAATATTTTGGATCATATTTCACCATGAGATTTGGAAGGGACAATCATCTAAAGTATATCATTTCACTCTGGTGTCCCCTGGTCTCAAATAGTTCTAAGATTGCAAAATCATCTGTTTTTTAAATAGTTCCCAAAAGTGTTAATTTGATCAACCACCAACTGAAAATTACAAAGCCTTGTCAGTGTCTTAAGGCAATTTCCCTCCAGTTGCATGCTGGCAAAATGTTTTAAAGAGTTATGTACTTCCAAGGTGCAATATTGCTACAGGCATTGGGTAAATATTGTCAATACAAAAGGAATAAATTGGCCAAAGGCTCCCCACACACCTAAAGCCTAGTAGGACAGATATTAAATCTTAAAGCTACAAAATAATCTATCTTGACTTTATGTTCTTAGTCAGGGTATACCAGGACAAAGTGGGTCCCAAAATCCTCAGGCATCTCATCCTGATGGCTGGGCACATCCCATGGGGCTAATATCACAGGCCAGAGTCAAGTGCCAGAAGTATTTCCAAGTTGGGAGTTCAAGCTGCTTTTGGATCTGCCATTCTGGGATCTCGAGGGTTGTGGCTGCATTTCCATAGCTCCACTATGAAGTGCCCTAGTGGGGACTCTGAACGGGGCTCCAACCCCATCTTTCCCTATCTTGGGCACTGCCTTAGTAGAGGTTGTTTGTGGTAGGTCCATCCCTGTAGCAGGCTTTCTCCTGGGCACATAGGGTTCTCTGCACATCTTCTGAAATCTAGGTAGAAACTGCCCAGCCTCCTTCACTCTTGTATTCTGCATATCTGCCAGAACCCAGTTATCTCAGCACCATTTACTGAACACAGTGTTTTTTTCCACATTGTTTGTTTTTGTCAGCCTTATCAAGTATCAGATGGTTTAGGTGTGCAGCTTTATTTCTGTTTTCTATTTTGTTCCATTTCTTCTGCATATCTGCTCTGTACCAGTACCAAGCAGTTTTTGTTACCATGTTATTATGGTGTAGCTTAAAGTTGGGTATCATGATGCCTGGCATTGTTCTTTTTGCTTAGCATTGCTTTGGCTATTCAGGGTCTTTTTTGGTTCCATATAAATTTTAGAATAGATTATTTTTTCTAATTCTGTGACGAATGATGCTGATGATTTTATGTAAATAGTATTGAATCTGTAAATTGCTTTAGACAGTATGATAATTTTTACAATATTCGTTCTTCTAATCCATGAACATGAAATGTTTTCCCATTTATTTGTGTTGTGTATGATTTATTTCTGCTGTGTTTTGTATTCTCCTTGTAGAGATCTTTCACCTTGTTTGTTACCTGTATTTCCAGGCATTTCATTTGTGAGTGTGTGACTATTGTAAGTGGGTTAGGATTGTGTTCTTGATTTCACTCTCAGCTTGGACATAGTTGGGTATAGAAATGTTAGTGATTTTTGAACATTAAGTTTGTATCCTGAGACTGTACCAAAGTTGTTTATCTATTTTAGAATTATTTTGGCAGCGTCTTTAGAATTTTCTAGGTATAGAATTATATCATCAGTTTGGACAGACACATCCACTTCTTTTCCCATTTGGATGTTGTATTAGTCTATTCACACACTATAAAGAAACACCCGAGACTGAGTAATTTATAAAGATTTTTAATGGTCTCATGGTTCTGCAGGCTGTACAGGAATTATGGCTGGGGAGGCCTCAGGAACCCAATAATCATGACAGAAAGAGAAGCATCATGTCTTACCTGGCTGGAGCAGGAAGAGAGAGGAGGGAGTTGACACATACTTTGAAACCAGATATCCTGAGGGCTTTATCATGGGAACAGCACAAAAGAGGGTGAAGCATCCCCATGATCTAATCATCTCTCACCAGTCCCCATCTCCAACACTGGGAATAACAATTTGACATGAAATTTGGATGGGGATGCAAATACAAACCATATCAGCTCCGTTTTATTTTTTCTATTGCCTGGTTGCTCTGACTAGGATTTCCAGTAGTATGCTCAATAGGAGTGGTGAGAGAGGGGATCCTTGTCTTATTTCAGTTCTCAAGGGGTTTGAGCTTTTGCTCACTCAGTATAATGTTGACTGTGGTTTTGTCATAGATGGCTGTTATTATTTTGATGTATTTTTTGATGCCTAGTCTTTTGAGGGTTTTTATTATGAGTGAGTGTTGAATCCTATCAAAAGCTTTCTCAGCATCTATTGAGATAATCATTTTTTTTTTGCTTTTATTCTGCTTATATGGTGAATCACAGTTACTGAATTGTGGATGTTGAATGAACCTTGCCTTCCAGGGGTAAAGCCTACTTGATCATGATGTATCACATTGTAAAGTGCTTCTGGATTCTATTTGTTAGTATTTTGTTGAGAACCTTTAGGTCTGTGTTCATCAGGAATATTCATCTGATGTTTTCTTTTTAAATTAAATGTCTTCCTGATTTTGTATCCCAAGAACACACAGTGAAGGATGGACAGTCTCCTCAACAAATGATGTAAAAACTGGACATCCATATGCAAAATAAATAAAATTAGACCTTCTCTAACACCATATGCAAAAATCAACAAAAAATAAACATAATATGAAACCAGAAACTCATAGATAACATGGAAAAATAATTCATGTCATTGATTCAGAAATGATTTATTTGAAGTTAATCCCAAAAGCAAGCCCAGGAAAAAACTATGTGCAGTTATATATCTGACAAGAAGTTCTATTGAAATGTATAAATAATCCATACAACTCAATAGCAAATATCAAATGACCTCATGAAAAAAGCAAAAACTTGAACAGATTCTTTTCAGAAGACACAAACATGAAAAACAGAGCATAAAAATATTCTCAAGATTACTAATTGTCAGAGGAATTCGAATCAAAAGCACAATGACACGTCACCTCACACCACTTAAAATGGCTATTATCAGCAAGACGAAAGATAACAAATGTTGGCAAGAATGATCCACCTCCATAAAGAGAGCTTTGATTGGCCAAGAGACTGATCTCAGTAACTTTCTCCTGTGAAGAGACCACTGACCATGGACTCATCCTGGCTAATTTCTGGAGGCTGTGCACTGTGTGTCTTTCTGCCCCTGCACAAAGCCCTTTTGATATGCAGGACCCAAATGCAATTCATTTCGTTCTTAATTCCTCACCCCAAAGCAAACCTGAAATGCATGTATCATGTGTGTTTGCTTATTAGACATGAGAGCCTCCACTCCATGTGAATATCAATAGCTCCTTTTATAGCCTGCTGAGTGTGTACACTTGGCCAATCCATTTGCACAAATTCATTTCTTCTCGTTTCCCCTCTTGAAGTGACTGCTCACAGTCTCTGTGGGAGGCTTTCCTTCCCAGCCTGTTAAGATGGCCTTCCTGCAGCTTCAACCCTTTCTGAGAAATAAAGTCTCCTTTCTAAATTTATAAACTGGGTGATTCTTCCGTTGAAAGCACAAGCTGTTGGGAAGAGTTATATGGCAATTCCATAAATGCCTGGAAGACAAGTGTGGATAAGGTAGGGTAAGAAGTCCTGGGGGCCACACACCCCCCTTTGATGGAATTTCCCTCCAGAAACTTCTGGGTTCTCAAGATGAGAATCCAAACAGATTCCCTCATGGCCCCATCATCAGGAGAACTATACTCTGATAAATATGCCCAGAACTTCCTCCAGACAGACCCTACAGGGAAAAAATACTTTTCAAGATCTTTATTCTATGTGAGGGGAAGGGATTCTTTTCCATCCCAGACAGCTTCTTCTTAGCCTTCCTGAGTCACGAAAAGGGGTATAATTAATAAAACATCTGGGGTCAGATTCAAGAAAATAATCTGTGGATGCTGCAGCCTGGAGGGGGAGTGGAGGACGGAGGAAAATCAGCTGTACCACTGGAGACTCCTTTTAAACGTTGCAGCCTAGAGAAAGAACAGCAAGAAATCATTGGAATTAAATTTCCAGAACATATACTGCTCCCCTACCCACCACATCACCTCACCACCAATATGATTAAGCTGGATTAAAGAGAAAAGTGTGGAAAGGCACAGATTCCATCTAAGGACTAGAATTTAGGGAAACCAAAGGTGGTGGGAGAGAGCAAGTCAAGGACAGTGAAGTGACTTAAAACCTCTTAGACCAACAGCTTCAGGATCAAGGTCACATCACCTCCCTCAATGACATTAGATTTACCTCTCATGGGGCATCTGCAGGGTGCGCAGGGGAGAACTGGCAAAGAGAACATGAAGGCACTTTCCAAATCTCCATTAGTACCGAGCTTGCTTTAGCTCTATTTGGAAAAAACAAAACAACAACAAACATAACCAGGACTAGGATCAGTGTTGGAAGCACTTTTCACTGGCAAGACACTAGGAAGGAGGGCAAATTCGAGGCCAGTTAGTATGCAAATATGCCACTGTGAGTGTGTGTGTTGGTGAGCTTTGAGACATAGGGTCTGTGCGTAAAGTTATGATCGATATAATATTCAACCACAGAATCCTAAAAAAAAAAATGAGCCTCCCTCAAAGTCCCCATCAGTTCCTGGACTCGCTATGTGTCTGGACCGTATCAGTGGATCCAGGGAAGGTGTTCCCTGATGGCTTTTGTGATTCCTTGCTTGTGGTGCTGAGGTCTCCCTGTAGATTATATTGGGTTTTCTAAGGCCTATTTTCTATTGTAAGAGGTGGTGGGAGAAGCAATTTCTGTCACTGAAAGAGCATTCTGAGCCAGGGCACAGCCCCTTCCTACTGGGCTTGAGATTCTGGTAGGAAAAAGTTCTCTGACAGGAGGAAAAAGTTCCTAGACAGGAACTTCCCTGCAGGGCAGGAGCTGAGCGGCAGGGGGCGCTCAGGGAGCACCCAGCACAGGATACAGCTCTGGAGCAGGTGCACAGGAGGCTGGGGCAGGGTTTTCTCTCAGGAATTGAATGTTCCTTATTTCAAAGCAATAATGACCTAACATTTAAATAAGAATTTAGCAAGTACTGATGTGCCTTTAAGTATTTTATTATATATGCAGCCTATACCTAACCCAATAATTTAATGCAAACCGGATTTAAAAGGAGAAATGTCTAGGTGTTTCAAATGTATTTGTAGTTAGGAATTGAGGGTGGTTTTACTAATTCAATGGGTGTTACTGTCCGGAGACACACTCATCCCAGAAGTTAGATGTGCAGAGGGCAAGGCTCAGGAAAAGTTCAGGTAGACGGTGAGCCATATGAACAGGGAATCACGTTGAGGACCATGTCCTGTGAGATTCTGGCTTTCTGTGAGAGGAGTTCTGTCTTCATGGACTTCTGGGCATGTCAGAGGACAAATATCATTAAACAAAGTTCAGGGCAGGGAGCTCAGCACCCCACTGTGGCGTGGTCCACGTGTCACCTATCTTCTTCCTCAGGGTGGTGCGGCCTGAGCTATGAAAAACCTGCCTCGTGAATATGCAAATGCAGTGGTGTCTACCGAGGTAAATACAGATCTGTCCTTGCCCAGAAAGCATCACACAACAACCACATCCCTCCCCTACAGAAGCCCCCAGAGCATAGCACCTCACCATGGACTGGACCTGGAGGCTTCTCCTCTTGGTGGCAGCAGCTACAGGCAAGAGAATCCTCAGTCCCAGGGCTGATGAGGGGACTGGGTTCAGTTAAGTGGGGTCTCATCCACTCCTCTGTCCTCTCCACAGGCGCCCACGCCAAGGTCCAGCTGGTACAGTCTGGGGCTGAGATGAAGAAACCTGGGGCCTCAGTGAAGGTCTCCTGCAAGGTTTCTGGATACACCCTCACCGAATTATCAATGCACTGGGTGCGACAGGCTCCTAGAAAAGGGCTTGAGTGTATGGGAGGTTTTTATCCTGTAGATGGTGAAACAATATACGCACAGAAATTCCAGGGCAGAGTCACCATGATTGAGGACACGTCTACAGACACAGCCTACATGGAGATTAGCAGCCTGAGATCTGAGGACACGGCCGTGTATTACTGTGCAACAGACTCAGTGTGAAAATGCACATCCTGAGAAAGTCAGAAACCCTGAGGAAGGAAGCAGCTGTGCTGGGGCTGAGGAGATGATGGGATTTATGAGGTTTAAAAGTATTTAGAAAATGGGTTAAGTAATTGAGTAAAACAGCAATGGAAAGATGTGTACACTGTCATTCTGCAGGAATAGTATTTTCAACTGTCACCCTATAAGTAACACTCACACAGTGGGAAAGGCAACAATCAATCAAGCTGATGCAAACATTCCCATGGAGGCTTTGTGGGGACATAAATTTTAAAATTGGATGTATAAATCATTAGAAACAGGATTGCTTGATCTCATGGTAAGACTAAATATAATTTCCAAGAAGTGGCTGAAATTTCTTCCAAAATACCTTTGCCCTTCCTTTTACATTGAATTTATTTTAAAGGAGTTTTAGGATCACAGCAAGTTTGAGTAGAAGAAACAGAGTTCCCATGCACTCCTGCCCCCCCACGCTCAGCCTTCTCTGCTATCAACACCCTGCACCAGTGTCATAAATCGGTTACAGCAGATGAATCTCCACAGACACATTGGTTGTTTCCTTTTCTGGTGGTCCCTAGTATAACAAGCCTCAACTATCTTGAAGCACCCCAGTTTCAAGTGGATTCTTCAAGTGGGTTACTGGGAATGATGCCAGGTAGAGGGAAAGTGGGTGGGGCCATTCCTCTTTGCACTCTTTCCTCAAGGATCCATAAAATGTACATTTACATGGAGCTCCTCTTTCTCCTGGTTTTATATGCCCCTTCCCCAAGGATAAGGTTTCCCAATGTTTACAGCAGGGGTCCCCAGTCCCCACGCTGTGGATCCGTTAAGGTGTGCAGTGTGTTAGGAACTGGGCCACACAGCTGAAGATGAGTGGGGGTGAGCCAGCATGGCTGCCTGAGCTCCGTCTCCTGTTGGATCAGCTGTGCATTAGATTCTCCTATGAGCTGAATTCATTTTTTTATATATATACTTTAATTCTAGGGTACACGTGCATAACGTACAGGTTGGTTACATAGGTATACATGTGCCATGCTGGTTTGCTGCACTCATCTAATTCTATTGTGAACTGTGCATGTAAGGGACCTAGGTTGAGCGATCCCTATGAGAATCTAATGCCTGATGACTGCAGGTGGAACAGGTTCATCCCAAAACCACCTGCTGCCATCATCCATGGAAAAATTCTCTTCCACCAAACTCTTCCCTGGTGCCAAAAAGGTTGGGGACACTGGTGTAGAGGCAGGTCTGTTCCTCGGAAAGCCAGCAGCTTCTAGTGAATCCCCTAATTAATGTCCTTTAATGAGAAGTGGAGACTGTGGTCATGAGGGCCTTTGTGAATAATGCCCTGCAGTTGGATTCAAAACAGTATAAGCTCTTGGGGGCTGTTTCTGGATAAAGCCCTTTGTGCAGAAAATGCAGACACGTCCATGAGATCCATGCAGGAAAAAAGCTTCCTTTACAAAGTGGTTTGGCACCTGGAAGGAGCTCTCAGGGTTGGGCACTGTACCCTTTGCTGGCTGCAATTTAGCCAGAGGCCTGAGCCTGATTGGTCTTGCAGTGGGAGAGCCTTCCTGGGGTAAAAAGTTACAAAAATGCCTGTCATCTTCTAGCTGAGAAAGCCCATCTGTGTGCTTGTCAGTGTCAAACCCCATGAGGGGTGCACTCTAGAAGATGACAAGATGCACACAAACCTCCTCCCACTGATTATCCACTACCACACACTCAACTGCAACCCATGCTTCAGAAAGGGACAGGGGCCTGCAGGGATAAACAGAATGGAAGTATTTTCTTAACTGGGAAAGACACTGCCAAATGCCACATGTTTCAGGAAGGTTAACTCATAAGTGTTCAGGAAGTGACTGAAGGGCAGTGGTGGGTGAGGTGACGGGACAGCCTCAGGGCTGCACATGAGGAGAGCTCCATCCCCCATGCAGGCTCTTCCTTCAGGAGCTGCACCAGGAACTTGTAGAGGATCAGGAAGGATTCTGAGAACATTCTTCTGTGGTACTGCCTAGAGGGGGAAAATAAATTATAAAAAATAAATCAATTCTAAATAAAGTATGACATTTGTTATTAGAAACTATTTCTGGAATCTGTGGGAAACCTGACATAAGCCAACATTCTCTGTGAACAAATATATAAACCCTCCTTCCATGGGGAAGTCAACGAAGTTGGATCGGTTCTTTCATGGATAATATCCCCCAAACTCCTCTCCATTCCCTGCGTATCCCCGGGTCTCTCAGTGACAAGTTCTCCTCAGTGGAATGTGATTGATGTAGTGAGATCTTCAATTTTCCCGTTTTCTGTGTTCTCATGTTCTCCCCTCATCTGAGATTAAGAAACTTGCCTGCATGTAGTACATTATAGTCTAATATCTCTCATGGACAAAATAGTGGCCACACCAACCAACCCTGTGGCTGACAGCAACCACCGGTGTCCACCATCCCCTCCACAGCCTGTGTTGGAACATCACCTGAGAGATTGTATTAGCAACTTTCCTTCAGAATCATCTTAAAAACTTTGTGTCCCATTTCACATGGAGATGTCATCTATCCATTTTGTCTTCACAGAGAAATAGAAGGAGAAGAATACCAAATACACTTCCTATCTCCAGATTATTCAAATATAATTGTCCCTTTATCACCTCCTGATTTCTGGTCTTCACAGAATACTCTACGATTTTTCTCACTGGTGTTATACCAAAAGTTGTGAAGCCCCAGATACTGGGATTAATTTAACCAACATTATTATTCTAATAATTCTTAGACTTTAGAATTACAATTATCCTCTTTTCATATATGAATAAACTAACCTATGCCTTTGAAAATAAGCCCTTACATGAGAGTGAAAAGATAAGCCATAGATTTGGAGAATTTCCTTGCAAATCCAATATCTGGGAAAGGGATTTTATCATAAATATACAAATTAACTTACAATTGAATAACAAAATCACAAAATTTATTTTAAAATGGGCAGAGACCTGAATAGAAACCATATCCAAAAAACAAACATAAAAAGTGATCAACTTGATTTTCATTAGGTGTACTTATGTTTAATATTTAAAAAGTTCTACTAAACTATGAGAATGGGTAAAAATTACAAGGTAGACAATATCAGATGGTGATAAGGAAGTTGAAAAACGGGAACTTTAACTCCTTGCTGGTGGGAATGCTGCAATGGCACATAGACTACAGTTAATAATTTATTGTACATTTCAGAATAGCTACAAGATAAGATTTGGAATGTTCGTAACACTAAGAAATAATCAGTGACAGAGATGAAGGATATCCTACTTATCCAGATTTGATCACTGCACATAAAATGCTTTTATGAAAATATCACTTGTACCACCTAAATATTTTGAAATGTTGTGTATCTATATAAATCAAACATTAAAAAACACCAATGCCGTGGAATCCAGATAATTGCAGATTCCCATTAGATGGGATGTTCTGCATAATCTGTAAATATATGGGATGTTCTGCATAATATGTAAATAGATGGGATGTTCTGCATAATCTGTAAATAGATGGGATGTTCTGCATAATCTGTAAACTAATCAGAATCTGTGGGTTTGTAAAGGACTTTAGAAATCAACTAGGCTGCTTGTTTCTAAAGATAAGTCTCCCAAGTTTAAGTGTTTTCCTAATGGTTGGCAATTTTGGACATAGAAGAAATGTTAATATTTGTGTCTGGTAAGTTTTCTTCTTCTCGTGTCATGAGAAGAGGTTTGCAGGGAGGAATCTGGGACCATCTTTCAAGTCTCAACTTCAATGTGATTACCTCAGTAAATATTTTCTGATACCCCGACTAAGAAAAGCATCATATCTGTCCTAGAAACTAAAAGTAGAATTCTAAGCTTCTACCTGACCAGATGGACACTTACTCTTCACCAAGGAGTTCCAGAGACACTTGAAAACCTACCTCAGGCCGTGTTAGAAATAGAGGATCAGAAATGCCACATTACACCCTCCTCACTTTGGAATTCAAGCGCAACTAACCAGCATTTTTATTAAAACAGAGCTTAAGGCTCAGAAAACAGATTATTTGTAGCAGTAAGATATCAAATTCTAACCTTACTCAAGAATATCATCACACGACATAGAGCAGGCATTGAAAGGAATCAAAGGCTTTTACCCTAAAATATATTCCTTTGACATATTTTAAAATAGCCCGGCACAGTTATCTATTGTGAGAGAAATTTACATTCTGTAGAGAATCTCCTTCCCTTTCCAGGTCTTTTTCTTATACTGAGGAGATGAGCTGAGAGTCTAGCTTCTTTTCAAGGTCTTAGGAGAAAATATTTCCCATCTATTGCCTCTAAAAGTGGTCACATAAGAGACTTCATCTACATAGTAAGAATCTTGTTCTCCAAAACCCATTATCTTAACCTAGAAACATTTTTCTACTGGTTTCAGGTCTTTAGAAAAAAGCTTAAATCTTTCAATCAATTGTCAATCAGAAAATATTTGAACTCACTATAAGTTGTAATCCCCGCCCCACACTGCCTCACTTCTAGCTGTTTTGTCTTTATGGACCAAATCAACATATATCTCACATGTATTGGTTGGTGACTGTCTCTCTAGTACATTAAATATAAGCTGCCATCAAGCCACTTTGGGCACATGTTCTCAAGATCTTCTGGGGCTGTTCACAGTTCATGTTCCTCACGTTTGCCTCAGAATAAATCTCTCTAAATATTTTGCAAGGTTGCTTTTTCATCAATAGTTCTAACAGAACCTACTCTGTGGCTTTTGTTAAAAGCATGATATTAATATAGTATTAGTAATATTAGTATTAGTTATAACACATGTTGGCAAATTCTTTTGAAGTTATACATAGACTAACAATGGGATCAAGTGTAAATGTTTCAAAGTATTTATGCAAGTTATTTCAAAATTTATCTTCTGCAGATACTTCTATGAGATTCATTATATCAGCTAATTACTTGCTTTATGATTTTTGCATTTTATTGTAGATGATCACACCCTATATTTTCTCGGCCTTTATTGTAGAAAATTGTGTGAAACTAGTCAGGGCTACATTTGAAAGTCATTGTTGCAGTGGCTGCCAGAGTCAAAGTGTGTTTCCTCTGCAGCCACCAGACACTCAGATTACTCCAAAGACACCTTAATTTTGTTTCCTGCTTGGCTTTGGGCCTTAGTCTTGTCCTATCCAGACAGACTCTGTCTTTCATCTCCCCCAGGTCAGGCCAGAGCCACGTGGACCTGATGATTGTCAATGTGGTGGGAAGGGTTGCACTGAACAGACACTCTCTGTCCTTCTGAGGGAGCCAAACTGCAGGCAGACATCACAGTCCTGACTCAGGACATGTCCTTCCAAGTATCCCTGCCCCTCCTGCAGGTGTGATGCTGATCCATGCATCTTCCTCCCATTCCTGGGTAGAGGGTCTCCTTGTTCTTTCCCCCATCTTCTTCCAGCAGCCACTATGTCTTCCCACTGATGTCTTCAGCTTCCTCTTTTCTGCCCTTCCCAGTAGTATGATACTGTTATTCCTGAAGGAAGAGAGAGGAGGTGGGAGATGAGGCTGTTATTCCTGAGAGAATGGACAGAGCTTTGGAGCTTTTCTTTCTTCTACCTCAGTTTCTACGAATTCCTCCAGTGCCAGTAACACAGAGGTGTTAGTGGCTTTGCCCCTGCATGTTAATTCTTTGGTAATGTAGTGGTGGTGAGGGAGGTGGGTCTGGATGCATTTCAGCCACAGCTGCTGTTCCACTTCCCCACACAGTACCATCTCTGGAGGAAGAGGGTGGAGATTTTTGTGATGTGTCCTCAATCCTGGGAGAAAAGTTTTCAATAGCAATAGGAATCTCTCAGTTGGATGTCCGCTGAGAATTTAAACAATAACTTCTCTATTATACTCAATTTTAAACAATCCAATAAATATGTCTAATTTAATTTTGCATTAGCTTATATGACATTTGCTGGCCTCTCCCCCAAATAAGGTCATATTCTCTTCCTGTTTGTTCCTTCAAGTCACTGACTTTCACAAGATGTAAGGTCTCTTGATTATACTATGATTATAACATCAATAATCTGGTGTACTAAAGAAAATGTGCTAATTTGCAGCTTACTAAAGTTAGTTGTTTTAGTAAAAATAATATATTTTTATGGCATGCCTACATCTCCAGGCTGAGTAGAAGCTTTATTTGTAATACTCAGAAACTGCAAATAACACAAATATTAAGGAGCTTTCTAAATAAATACTGTGGGTGCATTCTTTAACTGGAATACTGTTCCTCATTAGAATCAACACATTCTTTATACACAACCAAATTACTGACTCACAAGTAATTATGCTGAGCAAGAAGCCACACAAATGAAATTGAAAATACAAGATTCCAGTTTAACAAAATCTTGAAAAATAGATCTGAATTAACAAAGATGAGAGGTTGACTCAGTATGGTAAGAGGGAAATAATAGGGAGGCAGGAATGAGAGGAACACAGGGAGGCTTTTAACTGTAATCATTGTTATCTCGATTGTTATTTTGGATGCACAGGTGATCACATGAGAAATTACATTCTTTTTTTCCTTTGGAGACAGGTTCTTGCTTTGTTATCCAGGCTGGAGCTCATTGGTGAGATCATAGCTCTCTGCAGCCTCAGACCCTGGGTCTCTAGCAATCCCCCTCCCTCTGCCCTATGTAGCTGGGACTACAGGTGTGCACCACCATGCTCGGCTTCAGTGCTTATTCAACTGCACACTTTAATTATGCAATATTTATTACACAGCAATAATGCCTCAATAAGGGTATTGTAAATAAGTGGATAGATGATTTGTTAAAGATTGATGGAAAGATAGATACCAATATGAGAAATGTATGACACTCAAGAAAATAAAACTGTAGGAAACTTGCTTTTCTTTATATTTGTTAGGTAATCACAACAGTGCACACACATCACACCATGTTCCCATTACAGAGAAAAGGTTCTGCAAACCTCACTAGCTGCGACCCCTGTGTGCTGTTCTTGGTTCAGGGAGAAGTCAGGTCCAGTGGTGAGAAGCACAGGTTCAGATAACCAGGCTCACTCTGACCAAATGTGAGCTCTGGGGACATTATAAAACCCATCTGTGCTTTTGCTGATAATTTTTCATCTTTAACATGGAAATAATATTGATACTACATACCATGGTTTCTCTGCATATGTAAAAATAAAAGATGATTGGTGCTAACTTTAAAAATATGCAGTTTATGTAGATCTATTGTACCTCAATAAAACTGTTTTAAAATAAAAATTACAAAATTATAAGATTTTTAGGTTTTAAAGTTAAAGTTTATCACAAAACAAACTGACAATAAGAAACCAGAGTTGGTGGGTGCAGCGCACCAGCATGGCACATGTATACATATGTAACTTACCTGCACGTTGCGCACATGTACCATAGAGCCTAAAGTATAATAGTAATAATAATAATAAAGAAAAAAAAAAGAAACCAGAATTTCCAAATGCTATCAATGTCACAAATCTCCCCCAGGACACTCTCACATGCTCTGAGCCGCACTCTCTCCTCAGACCTCTCACCCCAGAGCTTCCTATATAGTAGGAGACATGCAAATAGAGCCCTCCCTCTGCTGATGAAAACCAGCCCAGCCCTGACCCTGCATCTCTGGGAGAGGAGCCCCAGCCCTGGGATTTTCAGGTGTTTTCATTTGGTGATCAGGGCTGAACATAGAGGACTCACCATGGAGCCATGGCTGAGCTGGGTTTTTCTTGTTGCTATTTTAAAAGGTAATTCATGAAGAAATAGAAAAATTGAGTGTGAATGGATAAGAGTGAGATAAACAGTGGATATGTGTGGCAGTTTCTGACCAGGGTTTCTTTGTGTTTGCAGGTGTCCAGTGTGAAGTGCAGCTGGTGGAGTCTGGAGGAGGCTTGGTACAGCCTGGGGGATCCATGAGACTCTCCTGTGCAGCCTCTGGACAGGCTTCACCTTCAGTGACTACTACACCTTCAGTGACTACTACATGAGCTGGGTCCGCTAGGCTCCAGGGAAGGAGCTGGAGTGGGTCTCACGTATTAGTAGTGATAGTGGTAGTAGCACATGGTACCCAGACTCTGTGAAGGGCCGATTCACCATCTCCAGAGACAGCGCCAAGAACACACTGTATCTGCAAATGAACAGCCTGAGAGCCGAGGACACAGCTGTGTAGTACTGTGCCAGAGACACAGTGAGGGGAAGTCTGTGTGAGCCTCCGTGCAGAAATGTTCAGGGGAAATCAGCTGCAGGGGGCGCTCAGGAGCCACTGACTGGAGTCATCCCCAGAGGCAGGTGCAGATGGAGTCTATTTCCTGGCAGGATGTGGGACTTCATCTCCTTCTGACAGTTTCTCTAGTGAACCTCTCTAAGCTCAGAATTCTGTGCGTACTAATGTCATCTCTACGTATTTTTTTAAAGATCATTTTAATACGAGGACCTATTCTCACATGCACCAAATGCAGATTGACACAGAGATGAAAAGTTCTCAACCATGGTCACCAGCATCAGAGTCCTGAGGAAACTCAGAGGTGCCTGGTAAGTTTTCTGCAATCAGTCCTGGAACAGAAACCTCAGGGAGATTCCCTGACTAGAACAGTTTTTAGGAATTCTGATCGCAGCCAACAGAGAGGCTGGGCCAGGGCCATGTCATGTAGAACCTCACAGGTTTCACATCTGACCCTTCTCCTGACACTAAAGCCAATCAGCATCAGCACTGACCTGGTGCTCCTTTGGCTCCCAGTCCGTGTTCTGTCTTTAGAGTGTTCTCCCTTTTTTATTTGCTTTTCCTGCTTCCTGAAAAAGAAACAGATGGTCTCCGTAGTCTACATTCCAGGGCTCGAGGCATTTTCCTGGAGCTCAGGTGGGGCTCAGGCTGTGACTCCTGCAGCCACGTGGGAGAGGCTGATGGGACTTCCTTCTCTCCCCATTTTCTCAGGATGCTCCACTGTGTTGTGTGTAGGCTCCTCTGGGAATGCAATGGGCAATTAATAGTGAAAAGGATAAACTTATTTGATCAAAATGGCATGTGGATGTGGAATTAACCCTGTTCCGTGCACAGTCAGAGTCATCTGTTCAGAAGTAGTGTTAGAAAGAGCTGGTGAAATTTATCAGAATCAAGATGGAGCCCCTTGTGTTAAAACCCTAATGAATGAAACTGGGTAAGGCCATGAAGGAGGGTTCTAACACACATATTCCTGATAGCAAGAATTATCATAAAGAGACTCTGCACAACCGTAACCTTGCACAAAGGCTACCACAACATTAAAAGAATTACTTCTCCCAGTGTATCTGCCCAGGAACTGCCTGTTCAACTTTACACCGATGTCCCCTCTGTTATTGATCCTTCTAGCCCAGGACAATTGTCTTAAACAGCTGATGTTACTCTCCTCATTTTTCCTTTATTCTTTATCTTCCTATACCAACCTGAATGCACCCATACACATTTCAATTGCAATACACATCCTAGAATACATATTGTTATATTTTAGAGTCTCTGTCTGTTATTCAGGGTTGACAAGCTACAGACGGACATGCCACTTTTCTGTGAGATGTGGAGGATGACAGTTTTTGGAGATGTCTAGGAATATCCAGTGTCCAGAAGATCATCCATCAATAAGTGCAGGCTGGAGGTCCCAGAGAGAGGCAAAGCTGCTGAAACACCATGGAATTTCATTTTCTCCAATTCTGCTCTGATGGAATCAGGCCCACCCATTTTGCTTGTCTTAAGTAAATTCACAGCACCACATATATTAGTGTTGGAGTAAATAACTACAAAGTCTACCCTAACCAAGTGTACCATAAAATTTACCATTATCCAGAGAGAAGAATCTTTAACATGAAATCTATGTTCATAATTTTTTAAGGTGAAAAACTGATCACTATCCAATCAGGCAAATATGATTTTGCTAATGAGTTGTGGATGTTGCATGTATTTTTGGATGTCAACCCTTTTTCAGATGCATGGCTTGCAATTATATTTTCCCATTCTTTCGGTTGGAATTCTTTCAACACTTTGTAGAATCTTTTTGTTTTGATGTAGTTCCACCTGTTTAATTCTGCTTTTGTTTTATGTGCCTTTAATGTGAAATATAGGAAATCATTGTTAATATTATTTTCTGGGTGGGGGAAATTTTACAATTGCAGGCCATATGTTTAAATATTTAGCCCATTCAGAGTGATTTTTGTGTTTATTCTAACCTAAAATTCTTAATTCTTTGCATGTGTAGATCCAGTTTTTCTAACACATTCATAGGGAGAGACTTGGTTTATCTGTTTTATATTGTCGGTTCTCATGCTGAAAATCAGTTTGCCATTGATATATCCATTTATTTCTGAGCTCTTTCTACATGTTTATGCCAACTCCATCCTGGTTTTATTGTTCTACTTTTGTTATTACTTTCAAAATCTGAGAGTAAGATGTCATCAAGTTTATTTTTGCTTTTTTACAGATACTATAGCAAAATATTTTTACCTTTCACTCTTCCGTATTATAAAAGTATGGCCTTAAATAATGACTTTTATTATATACAAGTTATATTCTTGTATTCCTACTTTTTAGAGGTTTTATTATGAAATCTTGAAGTTTTTAAACGTTATTTTCTGTGTCTGGTGAGAAGTTAATTGATTCTTTTCCTTTATTCTCTTAATTTAGCACATCAAATTTATGGATTTGAAGATGATGAATCATCAGTGCATCTCAAAAATAATTTTGAGCTTGTCTTGGTGTATAATCCTTTTTAAGTCTTATACAACTTAGTTGACTATGAATTGGGAGTAGTTTATTTATATATACTAAGAACATTTGTCAGAAGTTTGATTTTCTTCTTTTGCCTTTGTCTATTACTGGTAATACAATGATTAGAGCCTCTTAGAAAGAGTTTAGAAGGTGGGCACCGCATGAATTTTTTAAAAAGTTAGAGAATGGTTGTCACTACTTTTTTAAATGCTGAGAGTCATTTTTTATCTAATATATAACCCATCATGAAGAATATTTATACTGTGCTTGGGAAGCATACATATTATGCTGCTGTTGGTTGGAATGTTCTGTAGATGTCTATGAGGGCAGTTTGTTCAACAGTGGTTAAGTCCACAGATTTCCTAAGAATTTTTCTGTGGATGTTCTGTACATTGTTGAGGGCGAGGTTTTGAAGTCTCCTCATTTTTTTATTGTTTTCTATTTCTCCTTTTATACATCTTAAAGTTTCATAAATGTAGTTATGTTTCTATTTTTTCAAATACGTAAAAGAGAAATAAAAACTATTTGCTTAGTAATTTTAATGAGAAAATCACATAACAAGAAATTATATTTTCCAAATGCTGCCAACAACGCTAAACTCCTCCAGGAGTCTCACATCTGCCCTGGGCTCTGCTCTCTCCTCAGGCATCCCACCTCAGCGTTTGCTACAGAGGAGGGGACATGAAAATAGGGCCCTCCCTCTCCTGATGAAAACCAGCCCAGCACTGACTCTATAGCTCTGGGAGAAGAGCCCCAGTCCAGAATTAACAGGAGTTTTGATTTGATGATCAGCTCTGAAAACACATGGCTCACCATAGAGTTAGGGCTGAGCTGGGTTTTCTTGTTGCTATTTTAAAAGGCAAATAATGGAGAACTAGAGATATTGAGTGTGAGTGGATGTGAGTGAAAATACAGTGATTATGTGTGGCAGTTTCTGACCAAAATGTCCCTATGTTTGTAGGTGTCTAGTGTGAGGTGCAGGTGGTGGAGTGTAGGGGAGAGGCAAGAGGCAGAAAAGTGCGCAGGAGGCCGGGTGAGGCTGTAGACACTGTCAGCCCACTATGCCAATCTCACAACGAGTGCTGGAGAGGGTGGGAGTCTGATGGAGCTTCCTAACAACCCTGTGGTCCAAACTAATTCCATCAAGGCCATTGGTTCTTCCCGGAGCATAGCTGTCCATCAGGAATCCCCCATGTGCCCAGCAGCAGCCACGCATTAGCATCTTCACTGTGCACCGTCATTGTTTGGGAGGAGCTCCAGGATATGTCTCTGTCAAAACCTGGGTGATGATGTCAGAGAGCTGTGCCGAGTGCCTGGTCCAGGTGCTCCCTGATGTTGGAGGTATAGGAGGTGCGTTCTCAGGGTGGGAACACCTTTTATGGAAATGTATGTAAGAAAACATGATTTTCCTTGGTTCTCTTAGGTGATATGGAGAAGCACGCACGCAGCCTGCAAACAATTGTAATTTCCTGCTTTACCCCAAGTTTATGATTTCTTGTAAACTTTGGTTTCTGTCCAAGTACAGAGATATTGATTAAAGTGAGTTTGGTTCTTTCCACACACTAACCCTCACCTCCCCCAGATAAAGAGCACACTGTCCTCACTCTGAGTCTGAGGGAGGAGCTATTCCTGTACAACTAAGGCCTGCAGAGACCCCCGTGTGCAGCTTTGCAGAGTCAGATGTTTCCTCATGTGAGGCGACCTCCACTGCCCATGATTGCTGCTCAGGTCTAATTGTGGATTCAGGATTACGACACCCTTTAGGCTATCATAGGTCAATCTTATTCTGAAAATCACCCTTATCATAGATAGAGGTAATAATCTAGTACCCATTCTTCTGTCAGCAGTTTGTCTTTCTTATTTCGTTGAAAGTTGGAAAAAAAAATGTGACCATATATTTGTCTAATTCTAACTTCTGAATCTGCTATTTGTTCTCGGGGACCTACAAATTGCAAAACAGTGAGTTCTTCGTTTTCATCAAAATGTGCATATTTGTGAACTTCAACTTGTTGTTCAGAACCTGTGCATGCCAACAACTGTGATTCTCGGTGCACTCCTGGCCTGGTGAAGCCCTCACAGATCCTCCCCCTCACCTGTGTCATCTCTGCTTCTCCATTACAACCAGTGCTTCCTGCTGGAGCTGGATCCATCAGCCCCCCAGGGAAGGGACGGGAGTGAAACAGGTGCACAAGACATGAGGGAGTGCACAATCCAACCCACTCCTCAAGAGTCCAGTCACCATCTCCAGATCCACATCCAAAAAACTGTTTTTCCTACAGCTGAGCTAACTGAGCAACGAGTACACACCATGAATTTTTACACAAAAGACACAGTAAGGGGAACACATTGTGAGCCCAGACACAAACATCCCTGCAGGGGACTCAGGAGCAGCAGGAGACTCTCAGGACACCAGGGGACGCTCAGGACACCCATCAAGGCAGGTGCAAGGGGAAAAGGTGCTGGAGATGGGGTTTTGCATCACCATCATATTTCACCACTGGACACCCGCCACTATGTTTATTCTCATGTACGTGATTCTTTGTATTATTAAAAAATGGCATTTATATAAATATATAACCAAATGTAGGTGCATCAAGTCGTCCTCTCCATCTTATGTGGACCTTTGCCATTAAGAATCTGAGTCCCTGTGTTTATTTGAGCTCCTCATAAATTATGGTCAATTATGTAGGATCTCTTTCTCTTCTTTCTCCCTTTTTCTCTCCTTCTCTCTCACTCACAAACTCACTCACACACACAGATTTCTAGAACTTCAATTACCTGATGTGTTGAAGACAATTGATTAAACTGCAGCTTTTTCAGTTTAGCTGCTATTCATATTGCTGCAAGAATAAGAATGTTGTGTTTCTCAGCTGTGTACTCCTCTGAGTAGTAGCTTTTTAAATGATACCCAGACACTGAAATCAATCCAAATATCAATCAACAGCTTAATCAGTAAACAAATTGTGGTAAATTCATTCACTTGAAAAACATCCAGTGTCACAATCAGGTACTGCTGGATACGCTCAACAGCAAGGGTACATTCACAAGTATGTATGATGAATAAAAGAAGGGCAAACAAATACAAGTCCATACATACTATTCCACTTTTATAAATTCTATAAAATGAATACTAAGGTAATGTTACATAAAGAAAACCAGTAGTTGACTCTGGATGTGGTGTGAGAAGGGAAGGTGGAGGAAGCAGGAGTTACAGGAAAACAAGAGGAAATTTTGAGGATGGTTGATTTTTTTTCTATATTGAGAAAAGTAATGGTTGTGTCACTATTTGTCAAACTGTACACAATACGGTGGCTATTATTTTCTACTTTCACCTCATTAAAATATTACAAATTTAAACGCATACAATTTGATAGAAAATGAATTAGAGATGAATAAAACATAAGAGAAATAAAAAGGAAAATCACAGAACAATGGCATAAGGACTTCACTCACCAAACTGAAGAAATTTTAATTTCTCAACACAGAATTAAAGATTTAATTATATATATATGAAATCAGAGAATCTGGAATACACCTGTGAATCAACCCTACACCTATCTATGTTTTTAGGGAAACACTAGAATACAACTAAGTAATCTCATGATTTCATTACATAAAAGGGGTTAATCAACCACACCAGGCATGTCCAGTTCTATCCTGGAGTTGGTTCAGGGAACAGGTGCATCCTGTGGTTAGGAATCGGGGCACCAAGCTCGCAGCATCAGTTCTAGTCCAAACAATGCAAAGGCCAAGAGATCTCAACTAAAATATAGTGTGGATGTCACATCTGTGGGTGCCGCACACTCCCCCGTGTGAATATAGAAAGGTTAATTACCTCAGGAGGTGTCTGCGGAGATTAGTGCTGGTCTCTCATGAATGTCCAAAATGGCTCAATAGAGCAAGAAAGGAGACTGGCTCAGGGTTTCTATAGTGGTTTGGTGGTGGAGGCAGAGTGAGGGTTCTCACTCAGGAAAGGAGTCTGTTGGGCTTGAACCTCAAAATGGTATCAAATGGGGGAGTTCCTGTGATTCCTAACTAGAGTACTCACCTCGTGTGGGAAAGAAAGAAGAAGATGGAGGAAGCGGCCTTAAGTAATCAGCAGTCAGACTCAAAATAATAGTCTGATGACTTATTCTATACGGCAACTATAAAAATCATGAACAAAAAAAGATCAGTGTCTAATATGGGTCGACAACAACCAGGTCTACAAAAAATGAGAAGACTTCTTATAAGAATAAGCAATTAGTAATGAAAAGAATGAGGAAAATCAGGAGAAAAGGGTGAAAGGCACGGGGCAGGGAATTACACAAGGGTCCTTGTTCCCTTGTGTGGAGACTTTTCACTATCTAAAATCATCTGCTTATTCTGAATGTCTTAGGTCTGCTCCAAAACATCAGAAGCACCAGAGGATTCCAGAGAATATTTAGTTTAATATGTTCTATTTGAGGTGCCTTACAATTGTGTAACATTCTTAGTTATTATTATTATATAATTAGAGATAGGCTCTCACTCTGTTGCACAGGTGGGAGTGCAGTGGCACAATCAAGCTTACTGTAACGTTGAAATCCTGGCTCACAAAATCCTTCTGTTTCAGCTTTCTTAGTAGCTAGGACTAGAGGGCTGCACCACCACACCCAGCTGATTTTTTTAAAAAAATTCTTTCATAGAAATGGGGTCTCTATATGTTGCTCAGGCTGGTCTCGATCTCCTGGTCTCATGTGATTCCCCTGATTTTTCTTCTCAAAGTGGTGGAATTATAGGCATGAGCCACCACATCTGGTTGATCTGATTCTTTAATTGCAAAATATCACACAATAATTGATTCCCTGAATTTTTTTCTGCAGTGTTTTGGCCAATAGTGCCTGATAATATTTATTCCAATAGGTTTCAACAGCATAATTTTTTTCCTGATGTTTCTTCCAGCATATATAATGCCATGATTGAAGATTACAAAACCCTGGTAAAAGATGACATAAAAAGGCAACCTTAAACTTTTGGTGATTGGAGTGAGTATAATACAAAAATTACTTTCAATATTGTGTAACACATGCATGCAATAGGATGGAGGTGAGCAAAGAGGGTAATATTTTTGAATGTATAAATCCTACAGATTCCAAGTCATAGGATAGTAACTGATGTGTCCTGAGGGAGGGACCATAATGCCATAGTGCTAGTGGGATAACTCTTGACCAAGAGAGTCTTCATATTTCATGAGAAGTTTTATATTTTTTATTTAAAGATGTCATTTTTCAACATACTGATTTTGCTAATCTAGATTAAATAGATGTGAACACACTCTTACTATCCAGCCATGTCTCCTGTCTACCACATTATTAACCACACAGTAACTGACATCACTTGGGGCTCATTCTAATTATCCAATTAATTACTGATTTACTTCAATGCCTCTGGATTATCATGTGTGACTACTTTAGCAGAGAGTGAAGAAAGACAACCTAGGCTGACCAAACAATGAGGAAAATCACAACCTAATGCAACAAGAAGCCTGGATGTGAGTGACCCCAGGATCGAAAGATTTGACAGCTCATGTGCCCAGGCAGTTTCTTTTCTCAATTTTCCACACTGATACATCCAGAAAGTCAGCTTCACTCCCCAGGTGACTCCCATCATGCAGTGACATGGTGACAATATTCCGATGGTCACATACATGTATTAAATATTGGCTGGAAAAGGGGCAGAGATAGTTCTGCAATTCTCCTCTGAAGGACCAGGAACAACTCAACAGACCACCTCCCCTGCCCCCATAACTAGAACTGCACCCCATGCCCACATGGACACTCATCCCTGATGGGGATAATAAGACTCCATTGATGAGGCCGGCCATTTTATCACATAAATTGCTAAAGACTGATAGAAAGTTTTCAAAAACTAATTGAAGTCCATTCTTCTATGCCCACCAGAGACTACAGATCCTCCAATGGTACCTTCTTTGTCTTCTCTGCTTGACTTTGTCTCTTCCCCTTGTTCCATCCTCCAGAGAATCTCCTTCAGCTCCCTCAGGTGCATTCCTGTGTTTTATTTACTGACAAATTCTAACTTAGACTAAAGGGTCCATATTCCTAGGTCCATATTCCTTGGTCCATATTCCTAGGAAGGCATTGTGACCCGGAGTCTGGGTGTGACCTTCTAAGTGTTCCTGACCCTCCTCCAGAGGAGATGCTGGTCTGCGTGTTCTTGCCCCTTCCCCTGGGGTAGAGTCCTCCTGTTTTCCACACGTGTTCCATCCCACAGCTCCAGTGTTCTCCATTGGTGTCATCACCTTTCAGTTCTGCTGCCCTGCCCTGCAGACTAAGGCTGTGATTCCATAAGAAAAAGAGGGGAGCTGCTTCTCAGTAGATCTTTGGTGGCAACCTCTGTTCCCATCTCAATTCCTGTGGGGTTGAACCAGTGGCCCTAGCATTCTGGTTTCAGTGGCTTGCCTTTGCAGAATAAATTCTTAGTTCTGTAGTGGAAATAAGGGCATTGGGTCTGAATACATTTTAGAAGTGTGGCCTCTTCTTTTCTCCCAGACAGGCACTTCGAGAAAGGAAGATTTTTGTGACTGACCCCTTTCTTGGGGAAAGGATTTCAAGAGGATAGGTTAGCTTTTCAGTATGTGGTCCCTTAAAATTTCACACTACAAAACACTTACCACACTATATTTCAAGCAATCCAATACATATTTTTATTTTTTTATTGGAATAGCCTATATTCCTATATATACTCTGCCTTAGATAATTTCATACCCTGGCTTTGTTACTTTCTACAAGAACTTGCTTCTTCCTAAACTTCAGGTTTATTGTTTGTTTTGAAACTGTACTTATCAGAAGTATTAAAGAAAATTTGCAAAATTCCATCTTCCATGTTTATCTGTTACTGTTGATGCAGTTTTAAAAATTATGAAAAATATGTTCATTTTGTAAGTACATTTCCAAGCTTAATAGCAGATTTTTAAGACCCAGAATAATACAAAATTCAAATGTTGTTCAGCTGCTTAATAAAAAACAAATTATGATAAATTTTGTTTGCTAGAATACTACCCAGCATTTATAATAAGTGAATGTCTGATATACACAACTACAAGGTAAAATATCTAATTATTTGTGCTAACTAAAATAAGCCAAACAAATAAGAATATATACTATGTTAGTTCATTTTTATGAATTACGATAAAATGAATCTGCAGCAATATAAAGATTAGTAGTTGCCAGTGAAATGGTAGAAGAAAGAAAGGGAAAAGAGGAAGAATATAGAAGAACAAAAGGAAATGCTGAGAATTCTCTTGTCCACCTTGATAACGATGGCGGTTACATCATGTTTATCAACTGTAGACTTTAAATACGTGAAAGTTTATTATCTCCAAATGGAAACTTACAAAATTTCTTACAAGCAACAAATGGAAACTTAGACAAGGAAAGAGTGACAGAAACACAGAAAAAATGTATATTAAATTTCAGAAATACTTAAGAATTTCTCTACCTGAACCGTAGTTCTCACCATATTTTAGGTGAATGCTAGAATGCAGCAAAATCACACATGTTCTCAATACAGGAAATGGGTTCCACAAACCACACTAGGCATGTCCAGCTCTGTCCTGGGGTTGGTTCAGGGAGTAATTGGGGCAGTGATGAGGAGCACAGGCCCAGGTACCAGGACTTACCCATCCCAGACATGAGCTCTTAGACACATACTTAGCAACTGTATATGGAGAAACCATTGGCTCTGACAAAACATTATTTACACAAATGTGTACAAATAAAATAGGGTGATCATTTCATAGTGTTTATCACAGTATAATTTTATAATAAGACAGCATATTTCCCAAATACCATCATTGTCACCAAACTCTTGCAAGGCACAATCATCTTATATGGGCCTGTCCTCTCCTCAGGCGTCCCACCCCAGAGCTTGCTATATAGTAGGAGACATGCAAATAGGGTCCTCCCTCTACTGATGAAAACCAGCCCAGCCCTGACTCTGCAGCTCTGGGAGAGGAGCCCCAGCCCTGGGATCCCCAGGAGTTTCCACTTGGTGATCAGCACTGAACACAGACCACCAACCATGGAGTTTGGGCTGAGCTGGGTTTTCCTTGTTGCTATTTTAAAAGGTAATTCATGGAGAAGTAGAGACACTGAGTGTGAGCGGACATGAGTGAGAGAAACAGTGGATATGTGTGGCAGTTTCTGACCTTGGTGTCTCCGTGTTTGCAGGTGTCCAGTGTGAGGTGCAGCTGGTGGAGTCTGGGGGAGGCTTGGTACAGCCAGGGGGGTCCCTGAGACTCTCCTGTGCAGCCTCTGGATTCACATTCAGTGACTACTACATGAGCTGGGTCCACCAGCCTCCAGGGAAGGGGCTGGAGTGGGTAGGTTTAATTAGAAACAAAGCTAATGGTGGGACAACAGAATACGCCGCGTCTGTGAAAGGCAGATTCACCATCTCAAGAGATGATTCCAAAAGCATCGCCTATCTGCAAATGAACAGCCTGAAAACCGAGGACACGGCCGTGTATTACTGTACTAGAGACACAGTGAGGGAAGGTCAGTGTGAGCCCAGACACAAACCTCCCTGCAGGGGCGCCCGGATCCACCAGGGGGCGCTCGGGACCCACTGAGGACGGGACAGGTCCCAGGAGCAGGTGCTGGGGGAGGTTTCCTTTCTCATCAGCTGGAGAAGTCAGGTTTGTGTTTGCAGGACTCTGGAGCATTCTAGGCTGTGACGTTTTATTACTTGTGTTTATTCTTAATTTATTATCGTTGGTATTTAAATTTTAGTAATTTAAAAATTATATATATGTTTACACTTTAATGAAATAAACATTCCTATTTGCATCGATTCTTCCAGAGTTTTATTAACATTTGTTGACATCAGCAGCTACAAAGCTATAGGGACATAAATTTATAACCATAGAACGATGTATAGGCCAGGCGCGGTGGCTCACGCATGTAATCCCAGCACCTTGGAAGCCCTAGGTGGGCTGATCACTTGAGGCCAGGAGTTCGAGACCAGCCTGGGCAAAATAGTGAAACTCCATCTCTACTAAAACCGCAAAAATCAGCTGTGCGTATTGGCGCGTGCTTTTAATCCCAGCTACTCGGTAGGCTGAAGCAGGAGAATCACTTGAACACAGAAGGCAGAGATTGCAGTGAGGTAAATGGCGCCACTGCACTCCAGCCTGGGCAGCAGACCAAGATTTGATCTCAAAAACAACAACAACAACAGAAAACAAAGAAAGAAAAAATATATAAATACATAGACATATGCATATATGTGTAGGAATTCATAGTAAACATTACAATAAAGTAATTCTAAAAATATGTCCTAAAGAATCAAACTTAATGATGAGCTAAATGTAAATTATTTGAGTATTTCACAATTGATTTTGGTTATTTTTAATTCTTTACATCAAGTGATTTATATTTGTTCATTTAACCACTGTTAAATAATGGTTATTTCAAATGTGGTTGTCACAATAAATAATAAGAATTTGAAGTGATAAATGATAATTATCTTAATCATTTCTTAATTATCTTAGTTATTCCATATGGTATTCACAAATCATAACATTGCTTCTTACCTTGTAAATATAAACAACTGTAATTTGTGAATTTAAAATAAAATTTTTTATTTTAATTTTTTAAAATTTATCCCAGATCATTATCTTTTTCTTCAGTTCCAGCTCTCCTTTGATCGTCTCAAGGGCCCATCCGCACCCCTGTCTCCCGAAGGCTTCTGGGAGTGGCTGCGGGATGGGCAGAAGCAGGCACCCTGTGTGAATCCACACGACCTGGAGCCTCCCTCTCCTTGGATTAGGCCATCTCCTCGGGATCACAGGGCTCTTCATTATACTCACCCCACCGTTGTACCAAACAAGCAACATCACACTTCAATTCATCACGCTTTGCTTTAATTTTCTAAAACATCGTGAAGGTGATAATGTTAACAGTAAATGTATCACTAACAAATAAGATAAGCCCTTTTCCATGGGACAGGGTTTCTTACAAGGACTTGACAAGTATTATGTATTTTCCATTTCTTTATAGATGAGATACTAATATCTCCATATTGGAGACAATTCCTTTAAGTCATTTCTTAAAATTAATTTTTCCTAGGACTCCAAACAAATCCATGATATAGTTGAAAATTTCAGGTGTAAGAGCTGGGCCAACATTGAGAATATATTAACATTTATAACATGTGCTTGCAAATATTGTTATTTTTCTGTTGGCTGTCCCCAGTTATGGTTTGACACAAAATGTTAGAAATTTATCCTAATAAAACAGTTTACAATATTGTATCAAGTTTGTTAACTTTGTATAACTAATAATGTAAAATGTTCAACATATTTTAGCCATGTTTTACTTATTTGTGAAATGTGTGCTTATTAATTTTTCATTTTAAGAAGTCACCTTTATCTGTCTTATTTCTGGGGTTTTATTCTAGTAGATATAACTAAATGTCTTTAAATAATTATTGTAATAATCACATTTACATTTTCTATTTGAATTTTCACATACATGTTATTAAGATTTTAATTTCAATAAAAATATTTTCCTACAATTGTCTATTTCCTGTTTTTATGAGATAAAATTAACATATACAAAAATGCATAGATCTTCAATGTACAGTTTGAAGATTTCTGGCAAATGTTCACGTTTTTCTCCAGCACCTAAGTTAGGGTGAAGAGCAAGTCCATCTCCACAACAAATGTCCTCTCAGTGCTTCCAGTCAGCTCTCACGTAAGGATTTTTTTTTTAATTTCAACTTTTAATTTAGATACAGAGGGGACATGTGTGGACGTTGTCACGTGGGATTATTGAGTGAGGCTGAGGTTTGGAATCCAGATTCCATCACCCCCTCCCTCCACTCTCCGGCAGTCCACAGTGTCTATTGTTCTTCTATTTATGTCCATGTGTGCTCAATGCTGAGCTTCCGCATAGGAGAATATGTGGTATTCAGTTTTCTGTTCCTGCATTAATTTGTTTATGATTAAAACCGACAGCTCCATTAATTTTGCTGTAAGGGACATGATTTCATTCTTTTTCATGGCTGTGTAGTATTATATAGTGTAGATGTACCACATTTTGTATATTCAGTCTACTGATGATGTGCATCTGGGTTGAACCATGTCTTTGCCACTGTTAATAGCACAGCAGTGAATATGCCTCTGTAGGTGTCTCTTTGGTAGAATTATTTGCTTACTTTTTAATGTACACCCAGTAGTGTAATTGCTGGGTAAAATGATGTGTCTGTTTTAAGTTCTTTGAGAAATCTCCAGTCTGCTTTCCAAAGTGGCAAGACTAATTTATATTCTCATCCACAGTGTATGAGTGTTCTCTTTTCTCCAAAGTCCCACGAGCATCCGATGTTTTTTGACTTTTTCGTGATACCATTCTAAGTGGTGTGTTGCTGCTCACCTACAATCATCTCATATTGACGAAAACAAGCAATGAGGAAACGACTCTGTTCAATAAATGATGCTGGGACAACTGGCTAGCCAGGTGATGAAGATTGAAGCTGGCCCTGTACTGTCAACATATATAAAATTAACTCAAAATTGATTAAAGCCTTAAATGTAAGACCTCAAACCATAAAACTCCTTGAAGACAACCTTGAAAACACTCTTATAGACACGAGTTTTGACAAAAAATTTTTGGCTAAGTATCCAAGGCAAATTGCAACAAAAAGAAAAATAGACAAGTGGGACCTAATTAATTAAGGAGTTTCTGTACAGTAAGACAAACAAACAAACAAACAAACAAAACTATCAGCAGTGTAAGCAGACAAGCTACAGAATGTGAGAAGATATTCACAAGCATTGCATCCCACAAAGCCCTAGTATCCAGAGTCTATGGAGAACTCAAACAAATCAGAAAGCAAACAACAAATAACTCCTTTAAAAATGGGCTGATATGGTTTGGCTATGTCCCCACCCAAATTTCAACTTGAATTGTATCTCCCAGAATTCCCACGTGTTTTGAGAGGGACCCAGGGGGAGGTAATTGAATCACGGGGGCTGGTATTTCCTGTGCTATTCTCTTGATAGTGAATAAGTCTCAACGAGATCTCATGGGTTTATCAGGGGTTTCCACTTTTGCTTCTTCCTCATTTTCTCTTGCCACCCACCAGGTAAGGAGTGCCTTTTTCCTCCCACCATGTTTCTGAGGCCTCCCAAGCCATGTGGAACTGTAAGTCCAATTAAACCTCTTTTTCTTCTCAGTTTTGGGTATGTCTCTATCAGCAGTTTGAAAATGGACTAATGCATAGGCAAATGACACAGACACTTCTCAAAAGAATACATACAAGTGCCCAGCAAATATATTGTAAAAATGTTAAACATCACTAAGCATCAGAGAAATGCAAATAGAAAAATGCTCTCATTTCTGTCACTATAGGAGGTCCCTTTTTCTTGTTTTGAACTTCATATACATGGAATAAAACACTATAGATCATTTTTGTAAGGGGCAACTTTTACTATTTGTGGGGTTCTTTCATGTAATAGCATCCATCAAGGTTTTGTCATCATATGTATAAATATGTATGTACTCATACACATACAGATATTTCATACCTAAATCAATTACATTAATAAACGACAGATTATTAAATAAATAAATCAGTTTATGAAATAAATAAGTGACAATATGTATATCTATTTTCCTGTTGATGGGATTTAAATTTGTTTCCAAAATAAACACCATAAACAAAACTATTATATTTGTACAAGTTATTCTGTTTATATTCACACATTTTATTGATAAAATATGTAGAAATATAAGTATGCATTATAACTTTTCAGCTTTAAGGAGCTATCACCGACAAATAAAATTGTATATATTTAGGGTACACCACTTGCTGTATTGATGTACCTGGGGAGACACTCATCATGATCAAGGTAAGCGGCATGTCCATCATCTCAGAGAGTTATCATTTTATGCCTTTCATTTACTCGTGTGTGTGTGTGTGTGTGTGTGTGTGTGTGTGATAAAAACACCTAATATCTACTCTTCTGGCAAAAGATACTTTTACAATACAATATTCATTAGTATAGTCACATTGCTGTACATTTGATCTCCAGAACTATTTCAACCTGTGTTTTAGTCCATTCTCACCCTAATGTAAGGAACTACCTGAAACTGGGAAATTTATGAAGAAAAGTGGTTTAGTTGACTCACGGTTCTGCAGTCTTAATAGGAAGCGTTACTGGGAGGCATCAGGAAACTTACAGACATCATGGAAAGTGAAGGGGAAGCAAGGACCTTCTTCACATGCTGGCAGGGGAAAGAGACAGAAAAAGTAAGGAGAGATGAGCCACACTTTTAAACCATGAGATCTTGTGAGATCTTGTGAGAATCGCAAAGGCGAAGATCGCCCCCATTATTCAATAACTCCCTGTGAGACCCCTACCACAACACTTGGGGATTAAAATTTAACATGAGATTTGGGTAAAATGCAGAGACAAACCATGTAATTCCACCCCTGGTCCATGACAAATCTCATGTCCTTCTCACATCGCAAAATGTATTTATCCCTTCTCAACGGTCTCCCAATCTTAACTCATTTCAGCATAATCATAAAAATCTATAGTTTAAAGTCTCCTCTGACAAGGTCAGTTTCTTCCCCCTATAAATCTGTAAAATTAAAAACAAGTTACTTATTTCCAAGATACAATGGGGGTGCATGTACTGTGTAAATGCTCCCATTCCAAATAGGAGAAATTGGCCACAGAAAAGGGATTACAGGTCCCATGCAAGTCCAAACACCAGCAGGGCAGTCACTAAATGTTAAAGCTCCAAAGTAATTTTTCTTTTACCCCATGTCTCACATCCAGGACACACTGATCAAGAGGTGGGCTCCCAAGGCCTTGGGAAGCTCCACCCTTGTGGCTCTGTAGGGTGCAGTCCCCATGGCTGTTTCATAGGCTGGCATTGAGTTCCTATGGCTTTTCTAGGTACACCATGCAAACTGTTGGTGGGTCTACCATCCTGGGGTCTAGAGGATGGTGGCCCTCTTCTCACAGATCCACTAAGCAGTGCCCCAATGGGGACTCTGTGTGGGGGATCCAACATCACATTTTCCTTCTACACTGGCCTAGTAGAGGTACTCCATTAGGGATCAGCCCCTTCATCAGACTTCTGCCTGAATATCCAGGCATTTTCGTACATCATCTGAAATGTAGGAGGAGGTTCCCAAACCTCAGCTCTTGGCTTATGTGCACCAGCAGGCTCAACACCACGTGGAAGCAACCAAAGCTTAGGGCTCGCACCCTCTGAAGCAATGGCCTGAGCTGGACCTTTGTTCCTTTTAGCTATGGCTGGCACACGACAGACAGGGGTGTAAGGTGCCATGTCTCGAGGCTTTATAGAGCAGTCAGGTCCTGGGCCTGGACCAGGAAATCATCTTTCTCTCCTGGGCTTCTGGGCATGTAATGGGAGGGGCTGCCGCAAGGATCTATGAAATGCCCTGGGAACATCTTTCCCACTGGGCTTCTCATTGCTTATTCAAATTTCTGCTGCCAGCTTGAATTTCTCCCCGGGAAACGGGTTCTTCTTCTCTACCAGATGGTCAGGCTGCAATTTTTTTTTCCAACCTTTCATGCTCTGCTTCCCTTTTAAATATGAGTTTCAATTTCAGACCATCTTTTTGTGAATGCATATGACTTATGTTTTCAGAAACAGCCAGAGAAAATCTTGAATGTTTGCTTGTTAGAAATTTATTCTGCCAGATACCTTAAATCATCTCTCCTTTGTCCAACATAGCAGGGCAAAATGCCACTAGTCTTTTTGCTAAAGCATAGCAAGTGTGAGCTTTACTCCAGTTCGCAAGAAGTTCTTCATCTTCATCTGAGACCATCTCAGCCTGGACTTTATTGTCCATATAACTATCAGCACTTTGGTCAAAACCATTCAGTAAGCCTCTAGGAAGTTTCAAACTTTCCCATGTCTTCCTGTCTTCTTGTGAGCCCTCTAGGCTTTCCCAACAACTGTCCATTACAAAGTCACTTTCACATTTTCAGGTATCGTAATAGCAGTACCCCACTCCTGGTGCAAATTTTCTGTATTAGTCCATTTTCCCACTGCTATAAAGAACTACTTGAGACTGGGTAATTTATGAAGAAAAGAGGTTTGGTTGGCTCACAGTTCTGCAGGCTAAACAGGAAGTGTTACTGGGAGGCATCAGGACACACAGTGATGGTGGAAGGTGAAGGGGAAGCAAGAACCTTCTTCACACGGTGGCAGGAGAAAGACAGCAAGTGAGTGGGGAGGTGCCACACTTTTAAACCATCAGATATCTTGAGAAGTTTGTCATGAGAACAGCAAAGAAGAAGATCACCTCATGATTCAATCACTTTATATTAGGCCCTTCCTTCAACATGTAGGGATTAAAATTTGACATGAGATTTGAGTGGGAACACAAAGCCAAACCATATCAACCTGCATAACTGAAATTTGTACCTTTTGACCCACATCACCCAATATTTTCCTCCTCCTAGGCCCTGGGAGCTACTATTCTACTCCACTTCCAAAAGCTGGAATATTTTAGATTCTACATATAAATGAGATCATGCAGCATTTGTCTTTCTGTGTCTGGTTTATTCTACTTAGCATAATGTTCTCTATGATACTGAAAATGTAAGAATTTCCTTCTTTTAAAGGCTGAATAATATTCAATTTCATGTATGTATATGTCACATTTTATCTGTTCATTCATAAATGGACATTTACTTATTTTCTATATCTAGGCTATTATGAATAACCTCACAATGAACATATATTTGATACGCTCACTTTATTTCCCCTAGATGTATACTTAGAAGTGGGTATACTTACTTTATGTTCAATTCATTCAGTAATCTTCATGTTATTTTTATAATGGCTGTACTAATTTACATTTTCTTCCAAACCATACATGGACACCTTTGTACCAAATTTTCAGATCTATGTTGAAGTCTTAAATCCATTTTTAGTTGATTTCTGTGTATTTTGTGAGGTAAGGTCCTTTTTTTTTTTCTTTGAGATAGAATCTTTCTCTGTTGCCCAGGCTGGAATGCAATGGCATGATCTTGGGGCACTGCAACTTTCGCCTCCCGGGTTCAAGCAATTCTTCTGCCTCAGGCTCCTGAGTAGCTGGAACTACAGGTATGCAACAGCATGCCTGGCTAATTTTTGTATTTTTAGTAGAGACGGGGCTTCACCATATTAGCCAGGCTGGTCTCAAATGCTTGACCTTGTGATCCACCTGCCTCAGACTCCCAGAGTGCTGGGATTACACATGTGAGCCATCATGCCCCACCAGTCCATTTAATTTCTTCTGCATATGGATACCCAGTTTTCACACCACTTGTTGTAGATACTGTCCTTTGTCTATTGTGTGATCTTGGCAACTTGTCAAAGATCAGTTTATTGGGAAGAAGTGGGTTGATTACCAGATGTCTATAATGTTCAATTGGAGTATATGTCTGTTTAAATGTCAGCATTATACTGTTTTGATTTATATAGATTTGATTTTGAAATTATAGAATATGATATATTCAGCTTTGTTATACTTTCCCCAAAATTACTTTGGCTATTGGAAGGCTTTTGTATTTTTATATAAATTGGAGCATTTTAAAAATATTTTTGTAATAACATGCCATGGAGATTATTTATTTATTTTATTGGCACATAATAGATATACCTAATTTATGGGAACATGCAATATATTGACACATTTACAAATGTGTAAAGATCAGATCAGGATTGGTATAGCTATCACATTAAGCAGGTATATTTTCTTTATGCTAGGCACATTGGAATGACTCTCTTCTAGTTATTTTAATGTGTACATTAGATTATTGTTAATTATTGTCACCTTACTGATCTATCGGACATTTAGGTTTTATTTCTCCTCTATAACTATATATCTGAATTCAGTAATCAACCTTTCTTTATCCCCTTCTCTCTTGTATCCACCCAGGCTTCTGGTAACCAAAAATCTACTCTCTGTCTTCAGGAAATCCAATTTTTTGTTTTGATGTAAAAGTAAGAAGATGCAATATTTGTCTTTCTTTGCTTGGCTTATTTAACTTAACATAATGGCTTCCAGTTCCATTCATATTGCTGCAAATGACAAGATATCATATTTTATGGCTGAATAATATTCTATTGCATACATAGGTTACATTTTCTCTATCCATTTGTCCACCTGCAGACACTGAGGTGCTTTCATATCTGGGCTATTGTGAATAGAGCTGCAAAGAACATGGAGTGCACATGCCTTTATGAGGCAGTGATTTTATCTTCTTTAGAACATGCCCAGAAGAGGATTTGCCATGTCGTCAGGTATTTCTATTTTTAATTTATTTTGGAGTCTTCATATTACTTTGTCCAATAGTGGAAATGCAATAGGAATAACCATTATAAAAAGCGGTTTCAGTTTTGAGGTATGATCCATAAACAAATAATGTTTGACCATGATTCTCACTGGGAGTCCCTAATGAATCTGGTGGAAATACAGGAAGTTTTCTAACCTTGTTAAGAAAATTATGAATTTGTACCTTTTTCTTTTTAAGGCTGGTAATTGGTGTGATTCCAGATGCATACTGTTGGCAGGTTTCAGAATGACACAGAAAATCGTTATGAGAAGGCAAGAAAGAGAATGACAGAGAGAGAGAGAAAGAGAGAGAGAGAGAGAGAGTCATGCCAACAATAAGAAAAAATAAATTTCACAAGAGGAGAAAGTGCTGGATATTAGTGTTGGGTTTTGGTCATAGACACATCTGTACTGAATGAGAAATTATGAAGTCAAGGGAGGGCTCTAGCACTTGTTCAAGTGAAGCATCAGCATATTTCTCCGAGGCACATATTGTCACCCCATGATAAGGGTGATGAATTTTTGAATGCCATGAAATATGAGTTCCCAGTAATTAATCACGTTTCCATGAAATTCAGTTAAAATGCCAAGAGTGTGTCCAGATCTCTCATGCACAAATACACAAAATTTGCCTTTGCATTTATGGCTATCTAGAGAAAAAGTGCATTGAGACATCAGCAGGTTACAGAGATCTGTTTAAGTTTGGGATCCCAGAGGAGAGTGCCTCTTAGTGAAGGTTGGTCTATTAATTAAGTAAGAACTCTCAATGGGAGTAGCTTCCAATTGTGTGGAAATTTCAATTCCTTATTGAGTTTCTAAAAAATCTCTCAGGGACTGATTCCATGGAGTTTTACTGCTGTGTTGATAAAAATTATCATCAATGACCAAAGGTAGATAAAACCACAAAGATGGGGAGAAACCAGAGCAGAAAAGCAGAAAATTCTAAAAACCAGAGCACCTCTTCTCCTCCAAATGAACACAGCTCCTCACCAGCAACAGAACAAAGCTGGATGGAGAATGACTTTGACGAATTGAGAGAAGAAGGCTTCAGAAGATTGGTAATAACAAACTTCTCTGAGCTAAAGGAGGATGTTCAAGCCCATTGCAAAGAAGCTAAAAACCTTGAAAAAAGATTAGACAAATGGCTAACTAGAAGAAACAGCATAGAGAAGACCTTAAATAACCTGATGGAGCTGAAAACCATGTCATGAGAACTACATGACGCATGAACAAGCTTCAGTAGATGATTCGATCAACTGGAAGAAAGGGTATCAGTGATTGAAGATCAAATGAATGAAATGAAGTGAGAAGAGAAGTATAGAGAAAAAAGAGTAAAAACAAATGAACAAAGCCTTCAAGAAATATGGATGGGACTAGGTGAAAAGACCAAATCTATGTCTGATTTGTGTACCTGAAAGTGACAGGGAGAATGGAAGCAAGTTGGAAAACACTCTTCAAGATATTATCCAGGAGAACTTCCCCAACCTAGTAAGGCAGGCCAACATTCAAATTCAAGAAATACAGAGAACACCACAAAGATACTCCTCAAGAAGAGCAACTACAAGATACATAATTGTCAGATTCACCAAGGTTGAAATAAAGGAAAAAATGTTAAGTGCAGCCAGAGAGAAAGGTCAGGTTACCCACAAAGGGAAGCCCATCAGACTAACAGCTGATCTCTCAGCAGAAACTCTACAAGCCAGAAGAGAGTGGGGCCCCATATTCAACATTCTTAAAGAAAAGAGTTTTCAAACCAGAATTTCATATCCAGCCAAACTAAGCTTCATAAGTGAAGGAAAAATAAAATCCTTTACAGACAAGCACATGCTGAGATATTTTGTCACCACCAGGCCTGCCTTACAAGTGCTCCTGAAAGAAGCACTAAACATGGAAAGGAACAACTTGTACCAGCCATTGCAAAAACATGCCAAATTGTAAAGACCATCGATGCTGGGAAGAAACTGCATCAACTAATGTGCAAAATAATCAACTAATGTTCAAAATAATCAACTAACAAAATAATGACAGGATCAGATTCACACATAACAATATTAACCTTAAATGTAAATGGGCTAAGTGCTCCAATTAAAAGACCCAGACTGGCAAATCAGATAAAGAGTCAAGACTCATCAGTGTGCTGTATTCAGGAGACCCATCTCCCGTGCAGAGACACACATAGGCTCAAAATAAAGAGATGGAGGAAGATCTACCAAGCAAATAGAAAACAAACAAACAAAAAAAGCAGGGATTGAAATCCCAGTCTCTGATAAAACAGACTTTAAACCAACAAATATCAGAAGAGACAAAGAAGGCCATTACATAATGGTAAAGGGATCAATTCAACAAGAAGATCTAACTATCTTAAATATATATGCACCAAATACAGGAGCATCCAGATTCATAAAGCCAGTCCTTAGAGACCTGCAAAGAGACTTAGACTCCCACACAATAATAATGGGAGACTTTAACACCCCACTGTCAACATTAGACAGATCAATGAGACAGAAAGTTAACAAGGATACCCAGGAATTGAACTCAGCTCTGCATCAAGAGGACCTAATAGACATCTGCAGAACTCTCCATCCCAAATCAACAGAATATACATTCTTTTCAGCACCACATCACACTTATTCCAAAATTGACCACATAGTTGGAAGTAAAGCTCTCCTCAGCAAATGTAAAAGAACAGAAATTATAACAAACTCTCTCTCTCAGACCACAGTGCAATCAAACTAGAACTCAGGATTAAGAAACTCACTCAAAACTGCTCAACTACATGGAAACTGAACAACCTGCTCCTGAATGACTACTTGGTATGTAACAAAATGAAGGCAGAAATAAAGATGTTCTTTGAAACCAATGAGAAAAAAAACACAACACACCAGAATCTCTGGGACACATTTAAAGCAGTGTGTAGAGGGAAATTTACAGCACTAAATGCCCACAAGAGAAAGCAGGAAAGATCTAAAATTGATGCTCTAACATCACAATTAAAAGAACTAGAGAAGCAAGAGCAAACACATTCAAAAGCTAGCAGAATGCAAGAAATTACTAAGATCAGAGCAGAACTGAAGGAGATAGAGACACAAAAAACCCTTCAAAAAAATCAATGAATCCAGGAGCTGGTCTTTGGAAAATATCAACAAAATTGATAGACCGCTAGCAAGACCAATAAAGAAGAAAAGAGAGAAGAATCAAATAGATGCAATAAAAAATGATAAGGGGATATCACCACCGATCCCACAGAAATACCATCAGAGAATGCTATAAACGCCTCTCGGAAAATAAACTAGAAAATCTAGAAGAAATGGATAAATTCCTGGACACATACACCCTCCCAAGTCCAAACCAGGAAAAAGTTGAATCCCTAAATAGACTAATAACAGGCTCTGAAATTGAGGCCTACCAACCAAAAAAAATCCAGGAGCAGACAGATTCACAGCCAAATTCTACCAGAGGTACAATGAGGAGCTGGTACCATTCCTTTTGAAACTATTCCAGTCAATAGAAAAAGAGGGAATCCTCCCTAACTCATTTCATGAGGCCAGTATCATCCTGATACCAAAGCCTGACCCAGACACAACAAAAAGTAGAGAATTTTAGACCAATATCCCTGATGAACATCGATGCAAAAATCCTCAATAAAATACTGGCAAACCAAATCCAGCAGCACATCAAAAAGCTTATCCACCACGATCAAGTTTGTATCATCCCTGGGATGCTAGGCTGATTCAACGTATGCATATCAAAAATTGTAATCCATCATATAAACAGAACCAAAGACCAAAACCACATGATTATCTCAATAGATGCAGAAAAGGCCTTTGACAAAATTCAACAGCCCTTCATGCTAAACACTCTCAATAAACTGGGTATTGATGGGACGTATCTCAAAATAATTAGAGCTTTTTACAACAAACCCACAGCCAATATCATACTGAATGGTCAAAAACTGGAAGCATTCCCTTTGAAATCTGGCACAAGACAGGGATGCCCTTTCTCACCACTCCTGGAAGTTCTGGCCAGGGAAATCAGGCAGGAGAAAGAAATAAAGGGTATTCAATTAGGAAAAGAGGAAGTCAAATTGTCCCTGTTTGCAGATGACAAGATTGTATATTTAGAAAACCCCATAGTCTCAGCCCAAAATCTCCTCAAGCTGATAAGCAACTTCAGCAAAGTCTCAGGATACAAAATCAATGTGCAAAAATCACAAACATTCCTATACACCAATAACAGACAAACAGAGAGCCAAATCATGAGTGAACTCCCATTCACAATTGGTTGAAAGAGAATAAAATACCTAGGAATCCAACTTACAAGGGATGTGAAGGACCTCTTCAAGGAGAACTACAAACCACTGCTCAAGGAAATAAAAGAGGATACAAACAAATGGAAGAACCTTCCATGCTCATGGATAGGAAGAATCAATATCATGAAAATGACCATACTGCCCAAGGTAATTTATGGATTCAATGTAATCCCCATCAAGCTACCAATGACTTTCTTCACAGAATTGGAAAAAAAATTACTTTAAAGTTCATATGGAACCAAAAAAGAGCCCACATTGCCAAGACAATGCCAAGTCAAAAGAACAAAGCTGGAAGCATCACGCTACCTGACTTCAAACTATACTACAAGGCTACAGTAACCAAAACAGCATGGTACTGGTACCAAAACAGAGATATAGACCAATGGAACAGAACAGAGCCCTCAGAAATAATACCACACATCTACAACCATCTGATCTTTGACAAACCTGATGAAAACAAGAAATGAGGAAAGGATTCCCTATTTAATAAATGGTACTGGGAAAACTGGCTAGCCATATGTAAAAAGCTGAAACTGGATCCCTTCCTTACACCTTATACAAAAATTAATTCAAGATGGATTAAAGACTTAAATGTTAGACCTAAAACAATAAAAACCTTAGAAGAAATCCCAGGCAATACCATTCAGGACATAGGCATGGGCAAGGACTTCATGTCTAAAACACCAAAAGCAATGGCAACAAAAGCCAAAATTGACAAATGGGATCTAATTAAATTAAAGAGCTTCTGCACAGCAAAAGAAACTACCATCAGAGTGAACAGGCAGCCTACAGAATGGGAGAAAATTTTTGCAAGCTACCAATCTGACAAAGAGTTAATATCCAGAATCTACAAAGAACTTAAATGAATTTACAAGAAAAAAAATCAAACAACCCCATCAAAAAGTGGGCAAAAGGTATGAACAGACACTTCTGAAAAAGAAGACATTTATGCAGCCAACAGACACATGTAAACATGCTCATCATCACTGCTCATCAGAGAAATTCAAATCAAAACTACAATGAGATACCATCTCACACCAGTTAGAATGGTGACCATTACAAAGTCAGGAAACAACAGGTGCTTGAGAGGATGTGGAGAAATAGGAACACTTTTACATGTTGGTGGGACTGTAAACTAGTTCAACCATTGTGGAAGACAGTGTGGCGATTCCTCAAGGATCTAGAACTAGAAATACCATTTGACCCAGCCATCCCATTACTGGGTATATACCCAAAGGATTATTAATCATGCTGCTATAAAGACACATGCACACGTGTGTTTATTGCAGCACTATTCACAATAGCAAAGACTTGGAGCCAACCCAAATGTCCATCAATGATAGACTGGATTAAGAAAATGCGGCACATATGCACCATGGAATACTATGCAGCCATAAAAAAGGATGAGTTCTTGTCCTTTGTAGGGACGTGGATGAAGCTGGAAACCATCATTCTGAGCAAACTACCACAAGGACAGAAAACCAAACACCACTTGTTCTCACTCATAAGTAGGAATTGAACAATGAGAACACCTGGACACAGGATGGGGAACATCACACACTGGCGCCTGTTGTAGGGTGGGGGTAGTGGGGAGGGATAGCATTAGGATATATGCCTAATGTAAATGACGAGTTAATGGGTGCAGCACACCAACATGGCACATGTATACATATATAACAATCCTGTACATCTTTCACATGTACCCTAGAACTTAAAAGTACGATAAAAAAATTATTTAATAGGATTCCTTCCAGTGTTTCGAGGAAACTTTTTCTCCAAAATTTTTCCAATGTTTAAATTTTCATGGCTGAATATTATAAAAGGCTATTGCTAAAAAGACATACCAGAATGGCAGCTTTAATCTGTTAGTGATAGGAGTGAGCATAATACATGAATCTCTTTGAATGTTCTGCCTCATTGAAATACAGTATGGCAAAGGCTAGTATTGTAGGTAAAACCTGTAAATGTATTTTTTCCAGCTACCAAGTCACAGGACAATAACAGATATGTCCTTGAGGTAGAGGACCATAATGCCACAGTGTTAGTAGCAGTACATTTGTCCAAGGGAGTTCTAGGGTTTATTAAAATTGTGATAATTTTAACGTAAGAATACCATTCTTTTAAACTTACATGGAAGATTGTAGGAGGTTTTCACAATGTCATACTTTAGTATCAGCCATGCCTCACATAATCACTTTATAATACTTTCACGGGTGTGCTTCACTCAGTTCATGCAAACCCTGGCAGGTTACAGGCTAAAAACACAAAATACAGAAGCTTTTAATCAACTGGAAGGGCTGTAGACTTTTCTCAAGGAATTATTTCAAGACACGGGGAACACAGATAGATGATAAATAAAATACATTCACATCCCCTTAAAGGTAGAAATTGAGGAAAATTTACCTAAACTTGTCCAAAGGGCCCTGTGGCTTGGTTTCTGTCTAGGTCCCAGTGTTAGGGTTCTCCCAGGATTTTGTGGGTGGCTTGTCACTCCTCATCAAGAATTAACCTCTGCTGTTTCCTCAAAGTGTTTATTTAATCTGATAACCAGTTTGTCTATAAATTATAGAGTTGAAATGCAACAAATTTCATTTGAAATAATCTGGCACAAATTATCTAAGCAAAGTTGAAAATGTTGTTTTTTCATTCATTTGTATTTAAGATCAGTGGCTAAGCATTGATATTTTTGATAACATCCGTGGCTCTCTCAGCAGTTTTGTCTTCTGAGGATACGATCTGGTGTGGCAGTTTTCTTAGCTTCAGTGTTATCTTTTTTGCGTTGACTTCCACCTTCATATTTGCCTGAAATCTGGGACATAAGAGTGCCTCTACGAGTCCCCTAACTTGCCCATTTTGGTGGGTGTTCCGGAACCTATGAGATGCTCTTTTGTTTACAAAGCACTCCAAAGCCATGTACTGTGCCAAAAGGTGTTCATTTCCTAGTTTGACAAATTAGAAAGTTCTAATAAATACAATCACTTCTGCCATCTGGGCTGATTTTTTATCAGAAAAGGAAATTGTAAGAGCAATTTTAGTCATTAACCTAGAGTTGTACTATTGAGGTGCGAGTCATAAGAAATAATATTAGGTCGAGGTTCTCAGTGGGAGTGTCTAAATCTCTTGTGTGTACGGGCTCTTCTCTATTAACATGAAGCAGTTTTGAGCACAGCCATAGTTTCCAGCCATGCTTCTCACTGTCTCACTATCACCACAAACTATGACCCCACCTGGAACCTAGGTTAATAAGTCATTCTTTAATCTTTGTGCCTCTAGATTGTTGTGTGAGTCAATTTCAGTAGAAAGTTAAACAGAACATTTGAACAGAGTAAACCACACAGAAAATCACTAATAAAATGCAAAGCCTAGATGTGAGAGGCTCCAGGCCTGGATAATGGAACAGTTCATGCATGCAGGTAGTTTCTTTTCCCAATTCAACACTGATACACCCAGCATATCAGCTTCATGCCCCATTTGACTCCTATTATGTAGAGATATGGCAATGACATTCTCAAGGGCCACACATACATATGAAAATTGGTAGGACTAGGGGAGGAGATGAGTCTGCACTTCTCCTCTGAAGGACCAGGAAAGCCTGGACAGACCATCTCCCCAGCCTCCATGACTGCACCTCCTGCCCACATGGACACTCATCTCTGATAGGATAAGAGGACTCCATTGATGAGGGTGAGTATTTTATGATATAAGTTACTAGAGAGTGACATTCAGATTTCAAAAACTAATATTTATAACAAATTTAATTACCCCCAAATTGTTACCTCTTCCTTCAGTGAAAAATTGCTTGCCGTGATTGAGATTTAGGTAGATTCCAAATGTTCACAACTGAGCTTCCAAGAGCGTATTGGGAGCAAAAACTGAATGAGGGCAGAGAAACCCATCATCACTGTATTCACCACTAAATTCAAGTGGACTCAGCACTGCCTTTGATCACTGCTGCTTCTCTGCAGAGTTCAGGTTTCTACTTCTCACAATTCCAACACAGACGCTCTCTCTCGCAAATGTTTGGCCTCCACTTGATGTAAGGTTACACTCTGTTCTTAGTTTGTTCTCTTAACCATTTTATGAGGGTGGTGACGAGCCATTAAATGGAAATTTTATACCTTCTCAACATGAGTCCCACTGGCGATCATGAATTATTCTTCTGGTTATAGTAATTGATTTTTCTTGGTGTGTTCATTACTAGTAATATTCAAAGTCATTTCATTTAAATCTTTGATGCTTCATTTTTTGTTGCTATAACATTCTTTCTTCTATTGAATCTTCCCACTAGCATTATAACATGATCTAGTATCCAGGCTCAGTTGTCATCAATAATAACCACTTATGTCAAAGGCTATGTCTTCTTTTCACAGGAGACATATTTTTCTCTTTTCAGGGGATGAACGCACACTGCTGAGCGAGAGGCACTCACAAGTACATATACACAATTATGATATTTACATTTATTTGACTAATAAGATGTATCATTCTCCCTTAAAATTCTTCACCCCCCAGAAGGCCGTGACAAACTCTTCTGCATCTGTTCACAGCATAAACTGAGAAAACAAACCAGATGGTGAGTAAAAGCTCACATGGTCTGGATATTGGGTCCATCTCTTCCCCTCCAATGTCCCGCAGCACCTCAGCCCACCTGCCCTGGTTCTATCAAGGAAGTTTACCTCCAGCACAGTAAAGAAAACAATTGAAGGAGGAGAGAACCTGCAGATGATAGACAATATTGAAAACTACTCACATGACAAGGGATTACTATCAAGCACATAAACTCAACTGAACTGCAAATAACAATATGGTTAATAATGGGCGAATAACATGGATAAACGTCTCTCAGAGGAAGACATGCAAAAGATAGATAGATGGATCGATAGGGATATATACGTACATATATCACTAGAAATAACTAATATCAGCAAAATGCAAATTCACAATGAGCTATCTTTTCCTTAATCTTTGCTGGAAAGTCTGTTATTAGAAAGACAAAATAAGGAAAACAAAAGCTGGCCAGACTGCATAGAAATGAACACTTTTATAGACCACTTGTGGAAATGTAAATTAGTACAGCCATCATGGGAAGAAAGAGACAACTACCATATAAATCAGCAATGTAACTGCTGAGTGTATACATATATATATATATATATATATATATTTAAATAATTAAAAGAAAAAAACTAATATTGAAGAGATACCTGTCAACCCATGTTTATTGCAGCCCTAAACACAATTATGATATGAAATTAATGTATGTGTCCATCAACACATGAATGGGTAAATAAAACGGGGTATGTTTATACAATGGAATATTATTCAGCTTTAAAAATGAAATTCTGCTGTTTGAAACAACATGGATGGAACTGGGCACCATTGTGTTGAGTGAAACAAGCCAGACACAGAAAAATAAATACCTCATTTTCTCAATGCTATGTGGAAGTTTAAGAAAGTTCATCTTCTAGAAGGAAATAGTAGAGTAGTGGTTATGAAATATCGGAAATGGGTGGAGACTGACAGATAAAAAGTGGTTTGTTAACAAATGCACAATTACAGGTAGACAGGTGGGATATGCTTTAGTGTCCTACAGTGCAGAAGGGTGACTACAGTTAACAATATATTGTACACTTTGTGTTCACAAGTAGCCAGAAGAGAGAATTTTGTATGCTACCAAGCAAAGAAATGTTAATGTCTGAGCTGATGAATTAGCTCATTGTTCTGATTTGGTAAAACCACAACGCACAGATGTATTGAAATATCACACTCTACCCCATAAATATAAACAATCATTATCTGCCAACTTAAAAAATCCTTTAATTAAAAAAGATTTTATTTGCATACATTACAAATGATTCAACACAGAGCCAGGAAAATATAACATTTTTATTTGAAATAGTGAAATTCCTAACAAAATAGTTACATTCTTTTGCACCAAACTGTGTATTTGATCACGGTAAGTATAGACAGACTTATGCAAAGAATAATATATTTTAAATTTAGACTTCTCCTTAATACTATAAATAAAAATAATTTTAAAACAGCTAAGTAAAAGGAATAAAGTTGAGGAAATGTGTGTGTGGTGTGTGATGTGTAAGCTTTTTCTTGTAACCACGCTGTCCATGGTGGATGTATGGTGTGTGTGTCTGTGTCTGTTTGTATTTCCTCTGCTAGGGGTTCTCTGTGATTCTAGGATCTGTAGTTCAGTGTGTTTCAAAAAATTGGGAACATTCTTAGCTGTAACTTTTTCAAATACTTTCTCTGTATCTGTAATTTCTCCTTTTCAGAATTAAAATATACATATACTACACTTTTTGATATTAATGTTTAGTTTCTTCACTCTCCATTCCTTTGCAGTTTACATTGTGAATTTTCTAGAGACAATTTAAGTGAATGGTTTCATTTAAAAGCTAAGCCAGCTCTACTGAGGGGTGTGCCCAAAGCTTGCTCAATGTTTACACTGCATTGCTTTTGGTTTCTTATGCACTTCCATTTGATTCTTTCTTAATATTTATATCTCTCAGTTCCCTATCTAGTCCTGCATTATGTCCACAGTTCCTTTAAGAGATTTTTACATATGAATTATAGTTACTTTACATATCTTGTTTAATCAGATATTTCTAATATCTGTATCATTTACAAATCTCATTCTGAACATTTGTTTATTATGACTTTAGTATTTCTCATTAATATAGGTAATAATTGTTGTTGATAACCAGACAAGTTGGGTCAGACAGTTGATATTGTCTTATTATTTCATTTTATCCATTTTCTGCTTGTATTTGACCACACTTTATCATTGCCAGGCCTTTATTGTGGAAATGTCTGAATATTCTCACATCCACATTTGACATTTACTTTTGCAGTGGACGTCAGAGTTGAAGTCTGTTCTTCTGTGCCCACCAGAGACTTCAGATCCTCCAGTGATACCTTGCTTTTCTTTCCTCCATGGCTTTGTCTCTTCACCTGTTAGCCCTCCTCCAGAGAATCTCCTTCAGTACCTTCAGGGGGGTTAAGATGTTATATTCAACTGACAATTGTGAAATTGTCATAGAATAAAGGGATATTTAGAATAAAGGGATTTTTAGAATAAAGGGATAATAGAATAAAGGGATATTTTCTGACCTTTCATGGGTTCATATTGTGAACATGAGTCGAGGTGTGAGCTTTCCATTGTTTCTGAACTTCCTCCAGATGAGATGTTGGTCTGTGTGTTCTTGCTGTTTTCCCTGGGTGAGAGTCGTCTTGTTTTCCCCAGTTGTTCCTTCCCACAGCTCCAATGTTCTATTTTGGTGTTATCATCTTCCAGATTTGCTGACCTGACCCATAGATTAAGGCTCTGATTCAATAAGAAAGGGGGAGGTACTTCTCAATGGAACTTAGGTAAAGACCTCTTTTCCCATCTCAGTTTCTAAGGGATTGTCCCAGTGCCCCTAAGATCCTGGTTTTTGTGGCTTGCCCCTGCAGAGTAATTTCTTAGTTCTGCAATGGGGATAAAGGAGGTGAGTCTGAATGCATTTCAGAGTGTGGGTTCTTTTTTTCTCACAGACAGACCCATTGGCATGGAAAGATTTTTGTGACTCTCCACATTATTGGGAAAAGTGATTCAAGAGGATAGGAAAGCTCTTCAGTATGTGGTCCCTGAGAAATTCATACAACACCTTTACCACACTTGACTTCAAGCAATCCAATATATATATGTGTGTTTTTCTCTTGTAGTAGCCTACATTTTTATAGGCCAGACTCTGCCCCAGTTCAGCTCATATCCTGGCCTTATTACTGTCTACAAGAACTTGCCTCTCCCTGGATTTCAGATTTGATGTTTTTCTTAAAATTTCAAGTATTTAAAGTATTTTTTTTAATTTTCAAAATCCCATCTTCTCTGTTTATCTGTTATTGTTGATGTTGTTATTGTAAAAAAAAGTAAAATATATTCTTCATCTATGTACATTTCAAAACTGAGTTGCAGATTTTTTTGGTAAGACCCAGAGTAATAAAAGAACGCAAATACTGTTAAGCTGCTTAATAGTAAAACAAATTACGGTAAATGTGTTCACTAAAATACTACCCATCATTTATAATAAATAAACGTCTGATACACAGAACTACAACCTAAAATATCTAAGTATTTATACTGAGTAAAATAAGCCAAACAAATAAGAATATATACTATGTTATTTCATTTTTATCAATTCTGATGAATAAAAAATGCATCTAAAGTAAAATAATGAAGATCAGTAGTTGCCGGGGGAAATGTTAGAAGGGAAGGGGAGAGGAGGAGGAATACAGCAGAACAAGAGGAAGTGTTGAGAAGAGTTCACTTGTCCACTTTCTTGATAATGATGACAGTTACATCACGTTTATTAATTGTACATTTTAAATATGTGAAGTTTATTATCTTTCAATTAAGCTGCATAAATTGTATTACAAGCAAATGGAAATTTAGACAAGCACGGAGTAGTAGAAAGATACAAACATAGGTTAAATGTCAGAAGTATCTGAAAATTAGTGTGTCTGGACCCTAGTTCTCTCCATATTTTCAGGTGAGTGCTGGAGTGTGGCAACATCACACATGCTCTTATTACAGAAAGTGGGTTCTGAAAACCACACCCGGCACGTCCGGCTTTATCCTGTAGTTGGTTTAGGGGGATGTCAGAGCCAGTGACGAGGAGCACAGGGCCAGATACCAGCGTTCACTCATCCCAGACATGAGCTCCTAGATGCATACAGAGCCCCCACCATGTGTGGTTTCACTTCCACATCTGTAAAAGCAGAAAATATTGACTCCTACGGAACGTAATTTACACAAATATTTAAAGATGAAATAGGGTGATCAGGGCAAAGTGTTTATCACAGCACAATTTCATAGTAAGACAGCATATTTTCCAAATACCATCATCATCAGCAAACATCTGCAGGGCACCGTCTTATTATCTGGGTAGAGCCTATTCCTCAAGCGTCCCACCCTAGAGCTTGCTATGTAGTAGGAAATATGAAAATAGGGCCCTCCCTCTACTGATTAAAACCAACATGACCCTGACCCTGCAGCTCTGAGAGAGGAGCCTTAGCCCTGGGATTCCAAGGCATTTCCACGTGGGGATCAGAACTCAACACAGAGGACTCACCATGGAGTTAGGGCTCAGGTGGGTTTTCCTTGTTGCTATTTTAGAAGGTGAGTCATGGAAAAGTAGAGAGATTGAGTGTGTGTGGATACGAGTGAGAGAAACAGTGGCTGTATATGGCAGTTTCTGACCAGGATGTCTCTGCGTTTGCAGGTGTTCAGTGTGAGGTGCAGCTGGTGGAGTCTGGAGGAGGCTTGGTACAGGCTGGGGGGTTCTTGAGACTCTCCTGTGCAGCCTCTGGATTCACCTTCAGTAGCTATCGCATGAACTGGGTCCGCCAGGCTCCAGGGAAGGGGCTGGAGTGGGTCTCATACACTAGTAGTGATAGTAGTTACATATACTATGCAGACTCCGTGAAAGGCAGATTCACCATCTCCAGAGACAACGCCAAGAACTCGCTGTATCTGCAAATGAACAACCTGAGAGCCGAGGACACGCCTGTGTATTACTGTGTGAAAGACACAGTGAGGGGAAGTCAGTGAGAGCCCAGACACAAACCTTCCTGCAGGGGTCCCCGAAACCACCAGGGGGCGCCTGGGACACTGTGCACGGGGCTGTCTCCAGGGCAGGTACAGGCACTGCTGAGGGCTGGCTTCCTGTCATGGTCTGGGGCTGCTTCATTGTCAAATTTCATCAGGGCACTTCTCCAGATTTACAATTCTGTACTAACATTTCATGTCTCTAAATGCAAAACTTTTTTGTCCTTTTTGTTTCTTTGTTTTTGTAACAGGAGGACACACTCTCACCTCCACAGAAACCAGTGTCACTTTGGGGGCAGATAATCCTTCTGTGGTCAGCAGGATGAAAGTTCCGAGGAATCTCAGGGGAACCCGGAGAGTGTTTGCCAGTTAGACTCAGGGCAGAGACCTCCACGGAAATCTCTGATTAGAACAGGCTTTGAGTTCTGATGGGAGCCAAGAGAGAGGCTCACCCAGGGTCAGGGTCCTTAAAGCCTGATGGTTTTTACAGCTATCCCCCCTTGTCTTGTAAAACTGTGTACATCTGACTCAGACTGATTCAATTGACCCTCTTCTGCTAATCCATTTTCCTTCTCTGCAGGCTTGATTCTCACAATTGCCTTTCTTCTCTCCCCTGAAAACTGAGGATGTGTTTTCTGTAGTCTAAATTCCAGGGCTCGGGTCTGCAGGACCTGGGTAGGCTGAGGGCGCTTTCTCACTCACCGTTGCCTGGACTCTTCTGTTGCCTTCTGCGAACAGAGACATTTGGAAAATGAAGTGTACATTAGTCATGAAGGGAAGAATACTAGTTTTCTCCAATGGGATACTGATGTAGAACTGATCTTGTGCTTCTCACACTGTCACAGAGTTTGGACTCTCACCTGTGACTTTGAGGAGAGCTGAGGATGGACACTCCATTGTGCTGTGAGCTCTGGTAACAGTAATTGTAGGGTCTGGCCAGGCAGCCTAAGGTCAACGCTGCTGGCCTTCAGGAAAGACAGGCTGGAATTCCTGAGAAAACCTGCGTCTGCCATCCAGCATGGAGTCCCATCGTCTTCTACTATGCCCTGATTGAATCAGCCCCACCTTGATTACCTAGAACACTCTTCGTGACTTAGGAAAAAAAATGGGAGGCTCTCCTAACACCTGTATTATGCCATGGGAGCAACACCTAGGTTAGTTTGTGATTGAATAGATGAGACTATGGTCTAGTCAAAGTGACACGTAAAATTGATTGTTGCCATTATAATATTTTATTATATATTTGGCAAGATAGTCGTGCTCATATTATAAATATTTTTGCTACATTGTTTTTATGTCAGAAGCTTTTGAATAAGAGCAGCTTCATCTTGAATTGGGGCTAGGGAAAATAAGACTGAGACCTGCTGGGCTACATTCCCAGTAAGCTAAGGCGTTCTTAGTCACAGGATGAGATAGGAGGTCTGCACAACATCCAGGTCATAAATACCTTGCTGATGAAGGTTACAGTAAAGATGCTGACCAAAGCCCGCCAAAACCAAGACAGTGACAAAAGTGACCACTGTTCATCCTCACTGCTCATTATACGCTTAGTATAATGCCTTAACATGCTAAAAGATGTTCCCCCCAGCGCCAAGACAGTTTACACATGTCATGATAACATCAGGAAGTTTCCCTATATGGTCTAAAAAGGAGGGGAGGAACCATTATCTTAGGGAATTGCCTAGAGTACTCATGAATAATCCATCCATTGTAAGAAGTACATCCATCCCTTTGAGAGAAAATACACAGGGGGTGGAATGAGGCTGGGAAGCTGATGGCATATGATGGAAGCCTTTCCCTGAGTGAAGGAAAGAGGGAGGGTGGATTGGGTGAAACGTTCCTATATTTCTGTGCTGTGCAAGGAAGGTGCAAAATATAATTGAGCCTGGTGCAATCAGTGCTACCTCTCAAGGGATCCCCATGACTCCCAGAAATGGCTCTGATTACAAATCCGTGCGGAGTCACTCCTTTCATTAGAGTAGACCACAGGACATGGGCCTCAGCACACGCCATGCCACAGATGTCAGAAAGTAGCTGCTGGAAACCTGATCCACCTGCATTTTGCTGCCTGTATGAGGAGGCAGGGAGGTGCATTCTCAGGGTCAACACACTGTGGATTTTTATAGAAAACACCTGCTTTTACTTTATTTTATTGGAAAATCTATTAACAAATGTGCACCTGATGACAATTGTAATGTTCACATTTATTTTAATTGCATTCATTTATGATTCTGCATGATGTCCTGGCACAGAGTTGCGTTTTTCATAGGTATTGTTCAAAGGATCAAGAACATGCATTTTTCACTTTCACTGGTTTTTCTCCATGTGCAGAGACCTTGAGTAGAACACGTCTGGCCCTTATCCACACTATCTCTTGTGTCCCCCTGGAAAGAGGAGAGATTTGTCTGACTGCAGAATCTGGGGTAGGAGCCTGCACACTTCAGAACCTGAAGAGAAGCCCAACGAAGTTTTATGGAGTCAGAGAGCTATCCTGTGTGGGGGAACCTCCAGCTTCCCCACTGCCAGAGATTGCTGGTCAGCTGTAATTGAGTGGTTCAGAATTAGAGCACCTGGGAGCCCATCTCAACACAGCTCCATTATGCAACTCAGCACCATCAGACTGCGGGTAACAACTCCATCTTGATTTTTCTGTTCTCATTTTCTCATCTTATTCATTTGTAAGTTTGGTTACAGAAAATGTTATCTTTTATTTTATGGTTAAAACCTCAGAGTTTTATGAACTCATCTGGAATAGTAAAAAATGTGTCCAGTTTATGGGAAATGTAAATCAATGCCATACAGTTTATGTGTGTGTGTGTGCAGTGTGTGTGTGTGTATGTCAGTCACTTACACCCAAATGAACACGATTTCTTAATTATATAGTCGAAATACAATTAGATTTGCTGAAAATCGCCTGCAGTAATGTCTGTGAAGCTGACCCTGTCACCTTGTTGTGAGGAAGCTCAGTGCACAGGCTAGGTGGCACAGGAGAAATCCAAGGTTCAGCCCACGGGACTGGCTGAGTTCCTGAACTGGAGCCAGACATAGGACTGGGCATCTCAGAAGCAGATCCCCCAGCCCTCCATTATCTGGGCTGCATGGTCTGCAGAGGATCAACAGGAGAAGCTCAGAACTCAGCCAAGACAGAGCCCCATTTAGTAGCAGATGCATCAAGGAACCAGCCAGAGAATCTCTGACTACAATCTAGGGTTATCTTCTTCTGCTTCACAGCATCCAACACTAAGGAGAAAATCCACTATTTCATCTGTAACTCATAACTTTCCTGTTCCAAAGAAAAACACAAGTGAATATGACTCCACAGTTAACTCCTTGAACCTGGGTCATTTGTCTGAGAATGCCATCATCTGCAACATGATGGTTCTCGTGTTAAAATCAACACTCATTAAGACTGCTTTATCTTATGGTAAAAATGTTCATTTAATTAAAAATTACATTTTATGGGAAAAAGTCTGTATTAGTCTGTTCTAACACTGCCATAAAGATATCACCTGAGACTGGGTAATTTATAAATGAAGGAGGTTAATTGGCTCACAGTTCTGCATGACTGGGGAGCCTCAGGAAACTAACAATCATGATGGAAGGCAAAGGGGAAGCAAGTGCCTTCTTCACAAGGCAGCAGGATAGAGAGAGAGAAGGAGAAGAAGAAGGAGGAGAAACAGCCACAAACTTTTCAATCAGATCTCCTGAGGACTCTATCAAGAGAACAATATGGAGGAAACCACTCCCAAGATCTAATCACCTCCCACCAGACCCCTCATCTGACACTTGGGGTTTACAATTCAAGAAGAACTTTGGGAGAAAACACAGACCCAAACCATATCAGAATTTATAGGTGAGAATTGGTCAATTCATAAGTTATCAGTGAAGTATCAGAAAAATAAGTGGCACCAGTGTTGTTGTTATCCAGTTAATCTATAAATCATCTCAATATTCATTTTATGAGAGTTCTAGGAAAAGTGTGAGATAGATGATAGATAGATAATTAATTATACCAAATACTATATATATTACTATATATACAATATATAGTATAGAAATAGAAATAGTATTTTACATAGTATTTGATAGAATTGATATTACAACTAATATTATATATATATACATATACACATATGAAGTATTTGGTAGAATTAATATCATAAATATATACTATATGTCACATACACTTACATATATATAAAATTCATGACGTCTACAAAAATGTCTCTGGGGATTTACTGTTGAATTTTTGAATATCTATATATATTCCAGGGTAAATATTGGTGACATCATAAAAATAGATTCTAATATTTATGTGCAAGATGATCACTTTCAAACAGGTTGTAACAACAGAAACCAGATGTAACTTTCTACCAGAAATTACTGGAAAACCCAGTGAAATTACTTAACCATGATTTTAAGATGCTTGACACCAGGCAACAAAGACAGCGATTACTGAGAGAGGAAATGAGCAAAATTAAGCAAAACAAGCCTGGCGAATGCAGACTCAGATACTTCCTTAAGGGAGTTGCCAGGCTACAGTGCTGGAGTGGAACCATGTGGATTTAGAATTAATAAAAGGAGCTGCAAACCCAGATAGGCCAAGAACTGTGGATACCACAGGATAGCAAGTGGATTGCAGAATACTGTCAGTGCATGAACCCTATAGATGGCAGGAGGAACACGCAGACGTGACAGAGTGTGGAACAGTGTGTGGGAAGCAGAAAGTGGTACGTGAGAACACACCCTACTATGGGGAGGTCTCCTTAAAATCTAAAACCATGGTAAATATATGAATATATACTTACAAACTTTAAAATATACAGAAAGGCACCATAATAAAGTCAAATAAAGGAAAGGTGAGTTGGCTACACTAAAATATAAAAAAGTGTATTTCTGAGCAAATAATAATACTTATGAGGGGGGCAATTTTGTTCTACCATGGCAAATGATTTTAGAGAACAACATTCAAAGTGCTTATGGCCCTAATGAGGAAGCTTCAAACAAGTATATGAATAGAATTATTACCAGAGTGGCAGTACCAGAGCCCTCAGCTTTCTGATGAAAGTTTATTATTATTATGAAAGCTTATTATTGTAAGCTTATTATGATTAATACTAATTATGATTATTAATTATAATAAAATGTAATTATTATATTATTATTATGAAAGCTTATTATTATGAAAGTGATATTACTAGAGCCCTAAGCTAAGTGACTTAGTACTCTTATTACCAGAGTCCTAAGCTTTCCGATGAAACAACAACGTCTGATAAAAATTGTAATAACCAAAACATATAAAATCAATTCAAATTATTCTAAGGATGCACAGTAAATAAAAATCATTGATTGATAAAGTGTGTTGCTATAGACTGGATGTTTATTTCCCGCCTCCGGCATGTGTTGGAATTCTAACCCCAATGTCATGGTGTTAGGAGGTGGGACCGTTGGTAACTGAATGGGTCGCCTTTGGAAGATGATTAGGCTCCACCCTCACGAATGAATCAGTGCCCTTGTTGAGACTCCAGAGAGCTCCCTCTCCTCTTCCACCAGGTGAGGAAAAATTAAAAAGTTAGTCACCTACGAAGGAGGAATCAGGTTCTTACCAGTTACCAGTTTCAAAGCATGTTGGCCTTGCACTTGCTCACTTTGAGAATTGTGGCAAATACGTTTATGTTTTATCTGAACCACTCAGACTCTTACGGCAGCTAAAACATCAAGTCTCAGCAAGGGCAGTGAGGGCCCACAATACTTGAGAGATGAGCACCACCCTCTCCTTTCCAGCTCAGGATGACAGAAGCTTGATCTTGGGCTGAACTGACAAGCAGAGTGTCCTTCCTCTCCCTCAGATCGCAGTTGAGGCCATGGTGTCAGATCTCTGTGGCTGAGAGTGAATTCCAGTCTGTGATTTCATGGATGTCTTTCTTCACTCAGCTCCACTTACGAGACAGAGATTCCAGGCTATGTGCTATAGGCCAAGAATAGAGGAACCCTAATTATTCTCACCAATCTCACCTGTAAGGCAGAGGATCTCGAGAGCTTTCTGGGTGAGGCAAAAAGAGGCTGTATGAGTCCACCCCTCCCATGGAGTTTCCTGTACTTAAAGCTGGAGTGTCCCTCTGACATATATGAACCCTTTCTTCCGCACCAAGTCAGAGGCTGTTATATTTTTTTAGCGGCAGAGGGAGTGCATAAAAACAGAGAGGCAGAGCTCTCTTTAGTGGATGTGACTTTATTTGCAGTAAAAGGAGAATAATTTAAACCCTAGGTTTTTTCTAAAATATTATAAATATTTATGGTAAGTTATTAATAGAAAGCTGGTGGCTTCATGAGAGCAATACATTAAACAAGAATCCACTCATTTCAGCAGACAGAATGAGAAAAACTACAATTTAAGAATAATGAGCCGGGCACTGTGGCACTGCCTGTGGTTCCATCCACTTGGGAGTCTGAGGTGAGAATAACACTTGAGCCCAGAATTTCAAGGCCAACCTGAAAATGTAGCTAGACCCCATTTAGTAAAATAAACAACATTTTGGGGTCAGGACAAAATTCAAAAACTGCCCCTGAAATGAGGCCCAAATTTAATTGTGTAATACCGTAGATTAATGGATGACACAACAGTGTCACCATGCCTGCCGTGAGTGCAGTGTAACATCTGGATGACATATGAAGAGATACAGACACCCAAACAGAGACATCAGATAGCGAAGCTATCAAAGGCTGCACTGCTGAGCGTCAGGTTTTTATGGAAACTGTGTGTACGTCTGGAACTGCACCGGTGAATGACGACATCAAGCTTTGAACAGGGTCGGGGAAAGAGACATCACTGAAACAAACAAAGCAAGGGACTTAAGAAATAAATATGGTGATTGTTTTCACCAACACATCAGAGCATTTTGGGTGATCACTATTCAGAGTTTCTGAATTATGTTACCTAACTGTCATTCAGAAAATAATTATAAGATACACAAAGAAAAAAATAATGTCACGAATGTACAGGAAAATTTCCAGAAAACACAAACTGTCTTTGAGTTGGTACAGATTTTGGACTTAACAGATGGAGACTTCAAAACAATTATTATAAAAATGCACAAATCACAAAGGAATATTATGCCTAGAAAAGTTAAGGAAGGTATGATGACAGTATCTCACCAAAGAGTTAATATCAATAATGAGAGAGCGTTTTTGAAAGAAAGTTATAAACACTCTAAAGTTAAAAATACAGTAATTTAAAACTATATGTCAGAGGTGATAAGCAGTATATTTGAACCTAAAAGGAAAAAAAATAACACACTTAGATATATATTAGTAGATATGCTATATTCAAAGAACAGTGAAAATTGCAGTAAAGTGAAAGAAGCTTAACATAAAAGGTGGACCCTGCTACATGAATCAACATATGCTTGGTGTGAATACTAGCATGAGAAGACAGAAGGAAATATGTCACAAAAATATGTCATAATATAATGGCAGATAATTCCATGATTGTTATGATAAATATTAATATACACATTGAAGTATGAATAGCTCAACAAACTCAAGGTAAAATAAGTTATAAGAGATCCACAATAAAACACATTATAATACAATATTTTACAAAAAAACTACTGAGAAAATCTTGAAGGCAGTGAGAGAAAAACAACTTCTCATATACAAGATAATTCTATCAACAGCTGATTTCTCATCAATAACAGCTAATGCCAAAAGGCAGCAGGATGACATATTTTTCCCTTTGTATCCCATTTTATCCTCAAAGGCCACCTGCATGCAAAGTAGACCAGTCTTGCAAGAACATCACAGCCCTAGTGTTCTTCTCTCAAGGACCCTGGCTATGGACCTAATGGTGCCCTCCCCAAAGTCACATGTATAATTCCCCACCTGCAATGTTAACGGTATTTGGAAATGAGACTTTTGAAAGTGATGTAGTTTGAATATTTGTCCTCTCCCAATGTCATGTTGAAATGTAATCACCAATGCTGGAGGGCGGGCCTGGTGGGAGGTATTGGATAATAGAGGCAGATCACTCAAGAATGGCCTCTGCAATCCATGTGGTGATGCGTGAATTTTCTGTTAGTTCACATGAAATCTGGTTGTTTAGAAAAGTCTGGAGCCTCCCCCATCTCTTCTCTTGCCTTTTCTCGGCCCCATCTCTTCTCTTACCCCTTCTCTTGTCAAGTAATGCACCTGTGTGCCTGCTGCCCCTTTGCCTTCCACAATGGTTATAAACTTTCTGAGGCTCTCACAAAGCAGATGCTGGCACCACGCTTATTGTAAAGCCTAGCAAACAGGGAGCCAAAATGAAACCTGTTTTATTTATAAATTATCCAGCCTCAAGTCCTCTTTCCTAGCAATGCAAGGACACGGTAACGCAGAAAGTTGGTATCAAGAAGTGGAGCATCGCTATAAAAAATACATGAAAATATGGAAGCAGCTTTGGAAGAGGATAACCTGCAGGGATTTGGAGGGTTTGGAGGGCTCAGAAAAAGGCAGGAAGATAAAGAAAAGTTGGGAAAGTTTTAGAGACTGGTTAAATGGTTTGACCAAAATGATGAAATAAATATGGACAGTGAAGTCAAGGCAGAGAATGCCTCAAATGTAAATGAGAAAGTTATAGGGAAGTGAAGTAAAGATTGCCTGTCAAGCAAATCACTTGACTGCATTATTTTCATGTCCCGGGGATCTGTGCAAGTTTGAACTTAAGAATGACGACTTAGGGTATCTGACAGAAAAAAAAAAAATTGTAAGTAGCAAAGCATTCAAGATGGAGTCTGCCTGCTTCTAACAGTCTAAAATCAGGTACAGAAGTAAATAAATGACTTAAAGTTGGAACTTCTATTTAAAAGAGAAGTGGAACACGGAAGTTTAGAAAATGTACAGCCTGGTTCTCTGGTAAAGAAATAATCCAGCTACACTGTGAAGCAACTGCTTGCTAGAAAGATTAGCTTGACTAAAAAGGAGCTGATTGCAGTAATCTGAAACAATGGGAAAATAGCCTTGAAGTCAATTCAGAAATCTTTGAGGCCACTTCTCTCATTACAGGCTTAGGTATAGGAGGACACAATGTTTTTGGGGGTGAGACCCAGGGTGTAAATGTGCTGCATCACCTCAGGGGGCTGCTCAGCACATCCCCACTGCTCCATATCCAGCCAGTGCTCAAAGGTACAGCTCGGTTCACCACATCTGATGGTGCAAGCTGTAATCCTTGGTGGCTTCCATGTGGCATAAAGCCTGGATTTTCACAGTATGAAAGAGTCAACATGGCTCGGGTGGCTGGCCTCCTGAGTTCAGAGGATGTGTGAGAAAAGCTAGGTGCCAGAAATGAGTCTACCTCAGGGTCAGAGTACAAACAGAGTAATTTTTTAAGGGCAATGCTGAGGTGAAATGAAGAGCTAAATCCCCTAAAAAAGATCCCCACCAGAACACTGTGTAGTGGAGCTGTGGAAAGAAGGCCACTGGCCTCTAGAACCCAGAATGGAAGATCCAATAGCAGCTTGTGCCTCAAGCCTAGAAACGATGAAGTCACTCACCTCTAAACTGTGACAGCAGCCACGTTGGCTGCACTGAGAAAAGTCACATAAGTGGTTTTGCTCTCAGCCTTGCAAGCCCATAACTTGCACTGGCTGCAAGATGTGGAGTCACTGGTCACTTTGGAGGTTTAAGATTGAGTGCCTGTCCTGCTAGATTTTAGACTTGCATAGAGCCTGTTACTCATTCATTTGGCAAATTTCTCTCTTTTAAAATGGAGATGTTTACCCAATGTCTGCACCAACATTGTACCTTTGAAGTAAATAAGTTGTTTCTAATTTTACAGGCTCATAGATGGAAGAAATGTGGGCATGAATCTCAGACAAGACTTTGGACTTTAAGTTAGTGGTGAAACAAGTTCAGATTTAAGGGGTATATTTGAAAGGGTGGGTATTGGGAAGAAAATCATTCCATTTTTCAGTTGAGAAAAATGTAAGATTTTGGGTGATAAGAATTATGTGGCTTATATGTATGCCCATTCCAAATCTCATGTTTGACTGTTATTCCCAATGTTGGTTGGGGTTTTGCATTATGGGGGTGGATTCCTCACGAATGGCTTAGCGCCATCCACTTGGTAATGAGTGACTTCTCACATAGTTAGATCACTCAGGATCTGATTGTTTAAGAGAGCCTTGGGTCTCCCCCTTTCCTTCTTCCCCCTGCTCACCATGTACCACTCCTGCTTCCCCTGTGCCTTTTACCATAAATATAAGGTTTTTGAAGCCCTCACCAGAAGCGGATAGCAGAACCACACTTCCTGTACAGCCCTCAAAACCATCAGCCAAATTAGAATTTATTTTTTATAAATTACTCATCCCCAGGAACACTTTTATAGCAATTAAGGAATTTCTTTTTTTTATTTTATGAATGTTTCATTGCCACTTAAAAAAAGAATGAGTTGTTATGTTCAGACATACACACACATATTTCTACCTTATCAATTACAATATTTAGGTATTTTTTAGTCTTGCTTAATTTTGGTCCTCTTGATGTTTAATGAACTAAAACACAGGAATTAAATAATTAAGATGCTGTGTTTTCTATATTTTTTCTTGTTTGCCCTATAGCTCTTCTCTTTGTATGCTGATGCTCTGTTATCTGGTGCACAGTTATTCATAACTTTATTTTTTTGAGACAGATTCTCACTCTGTCACCCTGGCTGGAGTGCAGTGGCACAATTTCAGCTCTCCGCAACCTCCGCCTCCCAGGTTCAAGCGATTCTCATACCTCAGCCTCTCTATATATAGACAGTTATGTATCTATTCTACTATCAAGGTTTACAACTCCAACATTTAATTTTCAAATCATAATCCCTATATTAGTCTTGGCCTCCTATAGGTAGTTAGATTCAATGCTTACTGCCATTTTTGATTGTTTTTTTCATTAATCTCCTAGTTATCTAAGTTTATCTTCCAACAGTATTCAGAAGTAATCACTATGCTAACTTTTGACACTGGTCTTGATTGCTGTTTTTGAAATTTTGAAATGGAATGTACAACCTCTGCTTTGAGTCTTTCATTCAACATTGTTTGTGAGATTCATATAGGTAACACATGTCAGTGGTTAATTGATTTTCATTACTGAAAATCAGTAATATGTTTAGATAAATAGTAATATGTTTAGATGTTTTTCTAGTCTTTATTCTGTTCAATTGTTCTGTCTATATCTTTATATTCTGTAGCTGTAGAGCAGGGTGTCCAATCTTTTGGCTTCCCTGGGCTACATTGAAAGAACAATTGTCTTGGGCCACACATAAAATACACTAACACTAACAATAGCTGATGAGCTAAAAAATAATAATAATAAAAATCACAACAAAAAACCTCATAGTGTTTTAAGGAAGTTTGCAAATTTCTGTCGGGCTGCTTTCTATAAGAAAGAAAGTACTGAATTTTAAAGGAGATGATGAGGGTGAAACATCAGAATGAAACTACTGACCTCATAAGTAAAGACACCAGACAGCCTCTCTCTCTCTCTATTTCTCTCTCTCTCTCTCTCACACACACACACACACACACACACATGCACACACACATGCCCTACAATGAAATGATCATATGAAAAAGTAACAATATGATGGCTGGCATCTTGATCTTGGAGTTCACAGCACTGATAAATGAAATAAAATTAATGTTGCATGAGTCACCAAATATGATAGTTTGTAATGGCAGCTTAAACAGACAAAAGAAAATTTGAGGTTAGGAAGTGGAAATCTGATGTTACAATTATTTGAACATTGTGAAAGTAGCTTGGAATTGGGTTATGTGTGAAAAGATGGGTACCTTTGACATATATGAAGAAATTTGTATATTGAGGGTCATGCTGATAGACAGAAATGAGTAGAGTGGCTTTGGAAAATGGAGCAATAGTCATCCTTATTATAAAGTTTTAAAAAAATCTTGGCTGGACAGTGATATAATATTTAGTGAAAGAGAAGTTGTGAGTAGTGAGAACTTGTGAGTAGCTGAGAATAGTTCAAAGTAAAGTGTTGAAGATATTTTGCTTGGTTCCCCCTGAGTGCTTATAACAAGTGAGGTAGATAAATTAAAATCAGAAAAAAATATAAATGAAAAAGAATACAAAAGCTGAGCGCTTAGAAAATTCTCAACCTATACATATTGCCAAAATCAGAAACTGTATTCTACAAAGAACACTGAGTATATGGCTGAAATATCACTTAGTAAGAAGCTTAAGATACTCTATGAAAAGAAATATTTCAGGTTTTAAAGAATGAGAATTGACCTGAGACAAATTTGATGAAAACTGTTAGATTTCTCAGATTTAATGGCCTGGAATAATAGAGCTACTTGGCTGCAAATGTACACGATTCTTCTAGAAGGGAGAAAAAATAAGCTTTAAATTTATTTAGAAACCATCAGACCACTGCCTTTATTTCAACAGACCAGAAAGCCAGTTTCTAAAATCTTGAGGAAGAAACCACCCAACAGAGGCTTGGGCTTGGGAGCAACCAGCAAGCCCTGTGTGTAGGGCTGCGTGAGGCCTTTGACATGGGAGCTGGGCCTAGCAGTGCTTCAGGAGCGGTGCCTCTGCCTGCAGCCTTGGAGCTGACTCTGCCACCCAAATAAGCTGAGAAGGAAAAAGCTTGTTTCAGAGAAGATTGCAGCGGAGGCTTAAAGCATATGGCAGTTTGTTTTCCTATGCATTGTATTTGCTGGAGACATACCACCCATTTTACCCCCTATTTTTTTCTTTGGCAATGAAGCTGTCTATTCTATGCCTAATTCAACAGGACACAGCCAAGGCTGTATCCAGTTTGACATGATTCAGCATGAAAGGTTCCTATTACCTGAGCCAGATGCATCACTGATAGGCGGCCACCAGTTTCTTAGGTTCATATCACTTTAAGGGACCAAATACAAATGTCAATAGCGTATGTCATTCTTAAACTGCAGATATGGTGTCGAAGAAGAATGTGGAGATAAGAGAGCAGGAGGAATTATGAAAATCCAGATAGCATCTTCTCTTCTAGAGTGGAAGGTACACTAGTAATTTTATGAAACAATAAAATAAATGAAATGTGTCATCATCATGGAGTGTCTCACAGTGGCAGTGCACAAATAAATTTCTAAAAATTCCATAAGGTAGGTGTGATGGATGAGGCTTATTTCCACACAGGGAGCCCATAAATACCCAGACAGGTAAAAAATCCAACACCTGCAAAGAAAAACGCCTCATCTTGACATCACAAACACATCTCAGTAATTCCGAGGAGTAATGTGGAAATGAAATGGAAAATTCTCAAACACATTTATTGTGAAATTTTTAGCACATGTTTGAACATTAAAACAGAATTGTCCACAATTTTAGGAAAACCACCCCATGACAACGAATCACTACACTCATAGAAACACCACTGAGTCAACAGAGTTCTAACTGTGAGCAGGTCAGCACTGAGGCCTCAGGAGAATCAAGGCTCTCGGGTACATTTTACAGAACCCAGAATTGAGCCACACAATCTACAGCCAAATGATCTTTGACAAACTTAACAAAAATTAACAAAAATATACACCAGAAAAAGGACACCCCAGTCAATAAATGGTGCCAGGGAAATTGGAAATGAACATGCAGAAGAACAAAACTAGATCCCTACCCTCAACACATACATACTCAACACAAAATGAATTAAAGACTTAGATATAAGACCTCAAACTATAAATGTACTCAAATAAAATACCAGGACAACTCTTCTGGGCACTGGCTGAGGTGAAGAATTTATGACTAACACCACAAAAGCACACTCAAGAAAAAAATAGACAAATGAGAATTAAACTATAGAGATATTTCACATCAACAGAGTGAACAGGCAAGTTGCAGAATGACAGAAAATTTTTGCACACCTTGCCTGTAACAAGGAACTAACATGAAGAATTTACAAGGAATTAAACTATACAACAACAGGAAGAAGAACCAAATAACCCTATTAAAATGAGCAAAGGACATGAGTAGACATTTCCAAAGAACACATACAAATGGATAATAAATATATAAACAATGCTCAACATCACTAACCATCAGGGAAATGCAAATTAAAACTACAATAAGATATTATCTTACAAAAGCCACAGTGACTATTATTAAAAACTCAAAAGTATCAGATGTTGGTGAGGATGGAAAGTAACAGGAACTCACCAACACTGTAGATGAGGATGTGGACGAGGACAGCCTCTATGGAAAATGGTATGGAGTCTTCCCAAAACACTGGAAATAGAACTGCCATTTGATCCAGCAATCCCACTACTGGGTAACTACCCAAAGGAAAATAAATCATTACTTTAAAAAGATATCCATGCTTCTATGTTTACCACAAAACTATTCTTAATAGCACACATGTCAACCTGAGTGTCCACCAACAGATGATTTTATAAAAGAACATAGCACATATGCACAATTCAATACTAGTCAACAACAATAAGAAATGAAACTGTGTCTTTTGCAGCAAGACGCCTAGAACTGGGGACAATATAATTAGTGAACTAACTCACAAACAGAAAGTCACATGTCACACATTATTATTTATAAGTGGGAGGTAACAATGTGTCCACAAGGATATGGAGAGAGAAATGACGGACACCGGAGACTTAGAAGGATTGGAGATGGAAGATGGGAGCATGAGGAGACATTACCTAGTGGGTACAATGTACATTATTTGGGTGATAGTACACTAAAAGCCAAGACCACTATGGAATATATCCATGTGCAAAAGTTGCACTCATAGCCCTTAAATTTATACAAATAAATGTACAAACAAAAAAGTTAAAAATATAAAATAATTAACAGTTGACCAATGATCTTAAAATTAAAATTTAGACCAGGCATAGTGGCTCACGCTTGTAATCCCAGCACTTTGGGAGGTCGAAGCAGGTGGATCATGAGGTCAGGAGTTTGAGACCAGCCTGGCCCACATGGTGAAACCCCATCTACTAAAAATACAAAAATTAACCAGACGTGGTGGCAGGCACCTGTAATCCCAGCTACTCGGGAGGCTGAGGCAGCAGAATTGCTTGAACCCAGGAGGCAGAGGTTGCAATGAGCCAAGATCGTGCCACTGCACTCTAGTCTGGGTGACAGAGCAAGACACCATCTCAAATAAAATAAAATAAAATAAAATAAAATAAAATGTAAAAAATGGTCAATAAATGAAATTACTATCAGTTGAAACTCATTAGATTTAAAGACGTTTTCTACTCAAGTAACTATAAGAACATGAATGTCAAGTTTCAGATGGGAAACTATTTTCAAATCACATAACCACCAATTTAATTACAATAAGAATTCTCAGGACCCAGCTGTGAAAAAAAAAATAAGAAAGAAACAACCCATGGATAAAATAGGCAAAGGTTTGTGCAGACATTTCATCAAATAAGATGTGCAGATGACACATAAGCATATAAACAGGCTCTTAGCAGGATTTTCCATTAAAGGAATTCAAATCAAGCCCACAATGAGACACCACTATACACTTTTTAGAATGGCTGAAATTAAGAAGAAATACAGGTAATACCAATGCTGATGAGCATACCAAGTTCCTAGTGTCTATGACATTGTTAATGGGAACGCAAAATGAAACAGCTACTCGGGAAAATAATTTTTAGTTTTTTCTACAATCAAACATGCCCTTAACACATGACCTAAATATCCCACTCTTGAATTTTGCTTCAGAGAAATACAATCTTATATTCACACAAAACCTCTATTCAAATATTCAAGATATTGCATGTGTGTGTGTTAGAAACAAAAAATAACATAAATGTCTCAAAATCTGAGTAGGTGAAAAAACTAGGAAACATCTATAAATTGACTCCATCAGCAATAAAAAATATCAAATGATTGATTCACAAACCATTACAGTTGAACTCCAGGCATTATGCTAAGTGAGAGAAGCCAGTCTCAAAGGTCAAAGGAACACATCTGTAAGCAGCACTGTCAACCCCAGGTGTCAGTGGTTTGGGCTGGGCTCTCTCTGTCTCTCTCCTGATCAGGCCCAGATATTGAGCTCTGCCACTTGCAGATGGAAAATTCTACTATTTTCAATCATGCACTGAGGTTTGAATTACTTCACAGACTGAACCAAACAAACATGGGCTCCATTGAAGAGTGTCTGGCATTTCTTTCAACCACAAGAGAACTTTCCCCAGCTCTCCCTCATCCTCAGTTCTCTCCTGCAAGTCGGCAGCCCTGCAATGTAGCCTGCATCTCCCATGCGTCCACCCATCTCCTTCCAAGGGCCTTCCACCACACCATCCACTGTTTTTGAGAGCACTGGCAGTCTTTCAATTTGTCCACATTCTGTTGTTACTGAAGTTAGGATTTTTAGGACTAATTAAGGATCATATTTTATGACTGAATTCCATTGCCCCCTGTCTCCTGGGACAGAGCTCCTATACAAGGTTCTGCAGGTGTAGACAAAGTTGAGCTGTTTTATTCCTCAGCCTAGGAGCTGAGCGCTCAGTGGAGGGTCGGGCAGGAGCTTCCCACCTTCTCAGCACTTCGGTTATTGTGGGGTGGAACCTCTGCCATAGAACAGAGCTAGAAACCAGAGACCCAATGTTCCCAGTGGCACTGGACCCAGGGCAGAGCCTCCATCCATGAGTCTCCACGGAAGAAGTGAGTCTCTGGCTCTCAGTAGCTCTTGTCCAGCACTGAACCTCAGCATCATGTGCTGTGTGCAGGGTCAGAGGGCCAACGTACTGTTCCCTGGGGAAGAGTTTCCTCTGGTGGGAGTTGGTAGAAGGTGTCCTGTCTTCTTGGCTGCATCTGTTTGCAGTGGAGTTTACATCATGCTGAGCTGGGATGTGGAAGGAAGGAAGAGCATCTTAGATCACATATGATGACTGGCCTTACTGAGTTTTCTAGATTTTCTTGAATAAATATTTCTTCACTTGCTTTATGCTGTTAGAGCCTTTCCAAACCCTGTAATTTTTCAAAATAATTTTCACTGGTCTCATGAGGACATGGATTCACTGAAACCCTCATGCTGTCAAAGAGAAATAGAATATTTTTTTCACTTTTTGGAGAAAATCCATGCATTATAAAATAATGGGTTGACTTTTCATCCAACACTTTACAGATACCATCAACTTTCCTCTTGCTTGTAAGGTTTTAACCAGAAGAATGTTGTCATCATCTTTTCTGTTCTTTTGGAAGAAATGCCCCCTCTACTCACCTCCACTTGCCTGCATATATTTCTATTTGTCTTTCCTTTTCAGCAGTTTTAATAAGATTTACCTAAATGTGTGTGGGGGGAGCAGGGGCTGTAATTCTGCTGTTCTGTGTTCTCTGAGATGCATGGATTCACGGTTTACTCTGTCTCCATTTTGGGGAACACAATTAGAAAAAATGTCAGTATGAGCCCAGAAACAAGCCTCCCTGAAGAGGGAATAGGACCACCTGGGGGTGCTCAGGACCCATTGAGCACAAGAGCCAGCCCCAGGGCAGGTGCAGAGGGAGGTTAAAGTCTGGTTTCCTGTCAGCCCTGTGGCTTCCTCTCCATAAAACAGTTTCCTCTGGGGCACTTCTCTGGATTCCTTATCCTGTTCTTCCCGAAGAAGACACATTTGTGGTAACAAGAGAAGAATTTTCTCACATGCACCAAAGGCAGAGTCACCTACAGTCACTCCTGTTTCTCAATGTGAATAAATTATCAATGCTTCTGAATTCAATCAGCTAAATCTATAAAAGGTGTGGTGTTTAACTCAACACCGCAGCCCAGCTCAACAGAACTACAAGGGTCAGTGAGCAGCAGGCAGGATAAAGTGCATGCTGGGCACTGGGGCAGAGGGAGTTAGCATCCAGTGCAAAAGAAGAAAGGCCCCGTGGTGGTCGCTGTCAGGACTCCAAGCCCATAGTTCCAATTGTAGGTGACCCCATGCAAAAGAAGAGAGACCCCACCAATGGTTAGTGTGGATGTCAAGTCTGATAGTGCCACACCTCATAACACCTCAGGTGGTTATGAAAAGATTTACCAACTCTATTATTGTCTGCTGGGAGCAGCACAGGCCTCTCAAGAAATTCCAAACTGGAATTTCCTCAATGGAACAGGAAAGGAGGCTGGCTCAGGGCTTTATAATGATTTGGTGGTGGGGTTGGTGGTGGGGGCACGTTTCTACTCAGGAGAAGGAGCTTGTGTGATTTAAACCTCACACTGGCATCAGATAAGGGAGCTTCTATGATTTCTTACTAGATTTCCCATATGTGGGGGACAAGGGAGAAGAAGAATAAACCTTAATTCATCAGCAGTGAGCACCAAAATAGGACCTGACACTTTATTCTCCCTAGCAGCTTAAGAAAATGAGTGAAAAAGAGAGATGAGTCCACTATGTGTGAAAAGCAAACAGATCTAAAGACAAAAAAAAATTTTATTATGGTAAGCACATAATAAAAAGAAAGAGAAGAAGGAATGAGACAGGCAGGGGTGCTGAATCAATGTCCTGGGTGGGGCCTTTTCATTATCCACAGTCATCAGTTTATTCTGAAGGTCTCAGGTCAGCTTCCTGCTTCAAAATATCACAGGCCCTTATAGGGTATATAAAAATCCATATAGGATATCCACAGTTTGTCATACTTTACTAAAGTAGTCTAATAATTAGATGAAATTCTGAATGTAATATTCAGTTGTATTAAATATTTAAAAATACCACAATCTACAAATTAGGAAACTGAGACTATATTTTTATCAAGGGTTACAGCCATCCCATATGCTGGAAAGCATAGATTTGATAAAGATGAGAGACAGGCACTCCCAGGAAGAAGGGGTTGGGCAGAAGCTTTATGCTGAACTGTTTGGCTAAACAGACTTAATCAACAGGTTACAGGAGGGGCTATGGATGTTCATGGAGGTCGTCCTGACACATGCATACTGAACAAACATGCCTGTAACGTATGAGCCTTGTTCACTTACCAGTGGTGACTTACCATTTAAGTCCATTACAGTCAGGCCCTATGTGCAAATAGCAGAAGCAGAGACACAAAGGCACTCAGGGTGCAGCCTTTGTAAACGGCCAGAGCCAGGCCATGGTCAGTGGCCTCTGATCAGGAGAAAGTTCCTGATATCAAACGTTCTATCAAAGCTGGGGTTACGGCTTGTGGAACAGGGGGTCAGTTCATCAGGGGATGGGCTGCAATTGTCTTCATAGTGCTTGTCTCAGTGCCGGTGCTTACTGAGACACTAGAGAAAAGGAATAACCTATTGGCAGTTAGAACATAGTTTATCTTTTAAGTGTAGAAGTGAGTGGCAAAATCCTTGCCTGGCAAGGCCTTAGGTCTTGTTTATAATTTGACATCTTACTGCCACTGTTCTGTCAGTCTTATGATATCTATTTTAACATGAGTGTTGGTCATTGTTGTGTCTAAACCACAAAGGGGAGTAGGTATAACGAGGCGTGTCCGATCTCTTGTTTAGTCATGGCTGGAAACAGTTTTTAGATTTTTAGGGGGTTCCCTAGGCCAAGAGATGGACTATTTAATCAGTCGTGGGTTTTAGGGATTTATTTTTAGGTTACAGTTTATAAATATGAACCCAACTATTGACTTTCTGCAATTTCACTGCTGTGTTGTGGTTAAAAGTACCTGGTAAAATTCCTTCCAAAGTAGTTCAAGAGCAAAATTCTACCCTGATATTTCTTCCAATAGATATAATTTCCTGCTTTAATGTTATTAGAGGTTACTGAAAAGATGTAGGGAAATGATGGTTTAATCTGTTGATGAATAGTGTGGGTAAAATGCAGTCATCACTTTTAATACTTTGTCATGCATGCATGTAATAGGACAGAGGTGAGCACTGGGGGAAAATCTCTAAATGTACGGGCCTTCCAGCTACCAAATAATAGGCTAACAACTGATGTCTCCCTGAGGGTGTTAACTATAAGGGCTCCATTGCTAGGGAGAGGACCTTTGGCCAAAGAAGTTCAAGATGTTTTTAAGGTTTGGACAATTTTAGTTTAAGGATGACAATTTTCTTCAACATTTTTAAAAGATTGTGGATGGGACGGATGCTGTGTTGTATACATAATGCTAATGCCTTCCATATTTAGATAATATTATAAACCCCTGACTGATAAGACTGCTTGCTTGGTGTGATGACCCACTACAACATGTATACTTTTAGTTGGTATGCTATGTCATTTTCCTTTAGGTTTTTACTTTCCAAGTTATATTAGTCAGGTCTCTAAAATGTAGGAGTGCATTTAAAATTTGTTATTTTGTTGTGCATTTTTACGTGTTCCAGAAGATGTGAGAAATTTCTTTGTGTGAAGAGCATCCCAAAGTCAGGCACTCCTCTAGAACATGTGTTTAATCCTTGTCTTTGGCTTATTGATGAGCTCTGTTGACTGCAATAACTTCTGCCATCTGGGCTGACTTTACATCAGGTAGAGGAACAAGTTCTGAGTGAAAGTTTGCACTACTCAGTTGAGTGCATAACCTCATTTCATCACTGATGTATAATGCATCAGAGATGATATTAGATCAAGGATTTCAATGGGAATCTAATCTAAAAGATGTAAACAAATTTTCATAATTTAGATAAAATTACTGTGAGCACACTACTAGTATTCAGCCATGTCTCCTGTCTATCACACTGAATCCACAATAACTTTGACCTAAAAGTTAGCATTTGTTCTAATGTTCAGATGTGTTATTTTTATTGTAATGTCTCTAGATGATTATGTGTGGCTATCTTGGCCAAGAGTGAAGGAAAGCAATTGTAACTGAAAAAAAAATGAGAGAAAGCACAACCTAATGAAATGGAAGTCAGGACATGAGTGTTTCCAGGCTTTTGTATTTCAAGTATTCATGCACCTGGGGATTTCTTTTCTTAATTGTACACAGAGCAACACCCAAAATGTTCATTTCCTCTCTGATTGACTCTTATCATCTGTTTCTATGTCAGTTAGCTTCAAATTTTTGACCCCAGCTGCATCCAAGTAGCTGCAAATAAGCATGATTTCATTCTTTTTTATAGCTGCATAGTATTCCACTGTGTATAAGAACCATGATTTCTTTATCCAGTCTATAACTGATGGACACTTAGGTTGATTCCATGTCTATGGTACTGTGAATTGCACAGTGATACACACGGGAGTGGATGTGTTTTTTTGTTACAATAATTTGTTTTCTTTTGGGCATATACCCAGTAATTGGATTGCTGAGGGGAATTGTAGGTCTGTTTTAAGTTATTTGAGAAATCTCTAGATTGATTTCCACAGTGCTTTGGCCAAGTTACATTTTCACCAAACATATGTAAGTGGCGCTTTTCTCTATAGCCTTGCCTGCATCTGTTAATTTTTGATCTTTTAGTGATAGCAATTCTGACATGTGTTAGATAGTATCTCATTTGGTTTTGATTTGCACTTATTTGATGATTGAGGATGCTGAGCATTTTTGTATGTTAGTTGGCCCCTTCTATGTCTGTATTTGAGAAGTTTCTGTGCACGTCCCTTCCCCATTTTTAATGGGGTTATTTGATTTATGCTGCTGATTTAAATTCCATATAGATTACTGCCTTGCACACACTGAGAAAACAAGTATTCAAAACTAAATAGAAACCCATAATCACTTGTAGGTAAAAACATACTGAATTTGGAATGGCTGTGGATTGCCAGTTGGTATTGAAATGGGACAGCAACTTTGGAAAATGGTCTTCACTGAAAACCTCATACACAAGTGTACCTAGTGTCACCACTCACAGTAGTCGAATGGAGAATACAACTCAAGTGCCCATCGACTGCCACAGGGATGAAGAGGCTGCGGTGCGTCTGTGGGTCTGTAACCCACAGGGATGAAGACGCTGTGGTGTGTCTGAGTGTCTGTAACCCAAGGGATGAAGACGCCGTGGTGTGTCTGTGTGTCTGTAACCCACAAGGATGAAGACGCCGCGGTGTGTCTGTGTGTCTGTAACCCACAGGGATGAAGAGGCTGCGGTGTGTCTGTGTGTCTCTAACCCAGCTTTAAAGAGGAGTGAAGCACTGACATAGGCTGCAACTTGGATGAGCCTTGAAAACATTGGGTGAGTGAACTGAGGGAGACACGGAAGTACACACCCTGAATTGTCCCATTGACATGAAGTATGCAGAAGAGGAAAATCCCTAGAGACAGATCCCAGGAGGTGAGTGGAGGGGAAATGGGGAGTGACGCTTAATGGAGCTGAGGTTTCCTTTGAGGAGATGAAAATGTTCCCAAACCAAACAGTGGTGATGGTTGCACAGCATTGTGAATGTGTAAAGTATCACTGACAAATACACTTAATGAGGGCTACAATGGTAAATTTTATGTTTTGTGTATCTCAACACAATAAAAACGAGTGCCACATTTTGTTTAGTGAATCAACAACAATAACATTTAGGTTGAAATGCTGGATTCCCCAACAGAACCAGTGCTTCCTGCTGGAGCTGGATCCATCAGCCCCAGGGAAGGGACTGGAGTGGGTCAGGTGCACAGTCATGAAGGGAGCACAAATTCTGACCCACTCCTCAAGAGTCCAGTCACCACCTCCAGATCTATGTCCAAAAAACAGTTTTTCCTACAGCTGAGCTACAAGCACACAACCATGTATGTATGTATTTATTTATTTTTGAGAAGGAGTTTCACTCTTGTTGCTCAGGTTGGAGAGCAATGGCACAATCTCTGCTCACTGCAACTCCCGCCTCCTGGATTCAAGCGATTCTCCTGTCTCAGCCTCTGAGTAGCTGGGATTACAGGTGCCCGCCACTATGCCTGGCTAATTTTTGGTATTTTTAGTAGAGACAGGGTTTCATTATGTTGCTCAGGCTGGTCTCAAACTCCTGACCTCAGATGATCCGCCTGCCTTGGCCTCCCAAAGTGCTGGGATTATAGGTGTAAGCCACCTCACCTGGCCACAACCATGTATTTTTGTTTGTTTGTTTGTTTGATGTGGAGTCTTGCTCTGTCGCCCAGGCTGGAGTGCAGTGGCACGATCTCGGCTCACTGTCAGCTCTGCCTCCCAGGTTCACGCCACTCTCCTGCCTCAGCCTCCCGAGTAGCTGGGACTACAGGCACCTGCCACCACACCCGGCTAATTTTTTGTATTTTTAGTAGAGTTGGTGTTTCACCGTGTTAGCCAGGATGGTCTCGATCTCCTGACATCCTGATCTGCCCGCCTTGGCCTCCCAAAGTGCTGGGATTACAGGCGTGAGCTACCGCACATGTATTTTTAAGCAAAAAACAGTGAGGGGACATCAGTGTGAGCCCACACACAAACCTCCCTGTGGGGGTTCACAAGACAGCTGAAGGTGCTGAGGACAGAAGCAAGTACTCAAGAACCAGCAGGGAGAACCAGGGGGCACTTGGCACCACAGGAGCATTGTGGGGCTCGGTGGTCAGGCAGGCTCAAGGCTCAGCATCAGGGCAGGTACAGCAGGTGGGGAAAGGCCCTGGAGACGGGGTTTTGGCCCTGGAGATGGGGTTTTGTGCCACATTCTCATTGCACCACTAGACACCCTCCACTATATCTAGTCTCATGTGTATGAGTGTTTATATGTTTAGAGAATAATATTTATATTATAAATATATAGCCATATGTTAGGCTCTTTAGCTTCAACTTATGTGGACCCCATTCATTAGGAATAAGTCCCTGTATTTGAAGACTTCATAAATTAAAATTTTTGTAGAATCACTTTAGTTTTCAGTCTCCTTTCCTCCCTTTTTCTTTCTTTCTCTCACATACACTGACAAACACAGGGGGTGCTATAACTTTAATTACCTGATATATTAAAGCAAATTGATTCATTTGCAACTTGACCAGTTTAGCAGTTGTTCATGTTGTTGTAAGATTAAGAACATGATTCTCAACTGTGTACTTCTCTGAGCTAAGCAGCAGCTTTATTTGAAATACACAGAAACTGAAAATCCAAATATTAATCAGCAGCTTTATCAGTAAACAAATTGTGGAAAAGTCATTTATTGGAATAGTACCCATTACTACAATCAATTAATGTTGGATATGATCAACAGTGTAGTTCAACTTACAAGTACACATGATAAGTATAATGAGTCAAAGCACATACATATGACTCCAATTTATAAAATGTACAAAGTGAATACTCATTGCAAGTTACATAACGAAGATACCTAACTGACTTCTACATGGTAAGAGGAGGAAAGGTGTAGAAAGGGAAATTTCAGGAGAAAAAGAGAAAATTGTGAGGCTAATTGATTTGTTTTCACTGTGAATGGTGATGATTATGTCAATATTTGTCAAACTGAGAACATATTAGGTGAAGACTACAATTTGTCAGTATTACCTCATAAAAAATAAAAATGTATAATTTGGTAGAAAAAGATAAAGAGAGATAAAAATAATACAAGAAAAGCCATAGACTTCTGAATACACATGCGAATGAATCCTCAGTTTTTCTATATTATTTAGAAAAACACTAAGATACAGCCAAATAATATGATATCATTATATTAAGAGGATTTTGTAAACCTCCCTCAGAATTCTTGCTCTGTCCTAGAGTTAATTTAGGCAGCAGCTGGATCCAGTCCTGAGAAACACAGGCTAGACAGTGAGACTGGCTCTTACCAGATGTGAGCTCGTAGACACGTCACATGGCCCCTCCATGCTTGGGAGTTTATGTTCACATTTGTAAATGAAGGAAAATTTGACTCTCACAGAGCATAATTCATGTGCATCTAAAAGTAGACATGCTAATGATAATTAATTATTTATGACATATAATTGCTCACATCCACTCTGGGACACAGCCCACTCTGAGGCATCCCTTCCAGAACTCGCTATATAGTAGGAGACATGCAAATAGGCCCCTTCCATTGCTGATGAAAACCAGCCCAGCCCTGACCCTGCAGCTCTGGGAGAGGAGCCCCAGCCCTGAGATTCCCAGGTGTTTCCATTCAGAGATCAGCACTGAACACAGAGGACTCACCATGGAGTTTGGGCTGAGGTGGGTTTTCCTTGTTGCTATTTTAAAAGGTGATTCATGGAGAAATAGAGAGATTGAGTGTGAGGGGACATGAGTGAGAGAAACAGTGGATTTGTGTGGCAGTTTCTGACCAGGGTGTCTCTGTGTTTGCAGGTGTCCAGTGTGAGGTGCAGCTGGTGGAGTCTGGGGGAGGCTTGGTCCAGCCTGGGGGGTCTCTGAGACTCTCATGTGCAGCCTCTGGATTCACCTTCAGTGATCACTACATGAGCTGGGTCCGTCAGGCTCAAGGGAAAGGGCTAGAGTGGCTAGGTTTAATAAGAAACAAAGCTAACAGTTACACGACAGAATATGCTGCGTCTGTGAAAGGCAGATTTACCATCTCAAGAGACGATTCAAAGAACACGCTGTATCTGCAAATGAGCAGCCTGAAGACCGAGGACTCCGCCGTGTATTACCGTGCTAGAGACACAGTGAGGGGAGGTCAGTGTGAGCCCAGACACAAACCTCCCTGCAGGGGCGCGCGGGGCCACCAGGGGGCGCTCGGGACCCACTGAGAAAGGGACAGGTCCCAGGAGCAGGAGCAGGAGCAGGGGGAGGTTTCCTTTCTCAGATGCAGGAGGCGGGTTTGTTTTTCCAGGACTCTGGAGTTTTATGAGGTAGCGATATCTTATTATTTTTATTTACGATGTATTTTTATTGATATTTGTGTTATTGTAATTTTAAAATTTATATGTAGGGATATTTTTTAAAGATACATAACTTCAAGAAATAACTCTTCCTAATTATTTACTCTTATTCTTCTAGAGTTTTATTAACGTCTGTTGATATCAGCTACTACACAGCTATAGAGACATTAATTTACATCCTAGACATACGATTAAATACACAAACCAATGCATACATGTGTAGTCTCTTATATTTAACGTTATAACAGAACAATTCTAAAATATGTCCTAAAGAATCAAACTTAATGAAAAACAAATATAAATTATTAATCTATAATTGATTTCAATGATTCTCTATGATTCACATAAATCGATGTCTATTTGTAAGCTTAAACATAGTGTATTGGTCATTTTAAAATAGCCAAGAAATAATTTCAAATATTCTTGTCAAAAAAGTGATAGGGATTTGTGGATTTGAGGTAATATATATGTCGATTAGCTTGATTCAATTATTACATATTGTATTCATAAATCATAACATAGCTTTGCAGGCCATAAATATATACAACCAAAATTTCTCAATTTTCAATGAAAATTTAATTATATTTGTTAATCTACCCTAGGTCATGAATTTTTGCCCCCTGTCCAGATCTGATTGAATTGTCCTGAGGAACTCATCCATTCTCATGTCTCCCGAAGGCTTCAGGAAGTAGCTCCTAGATGGGTAGAATCAGGCAAACCGTGTGTGTCCACAGGTCCAGGAGCATCTCTCTCCTTGGATTAGGCCTCCTCCTCAGGATTTCAGGTCTCTTCAGTTTTCTCAACATGCTGTTGTTGTACCAAATAAACACAAAAACACTTCCTTTTATTATGCTTTGGTTTAATTTTTCAAAACAACATAAAGGTGATAATTTTAACAATAAACATATTACAGCCTACCATACATGAGACTCTTCCTATGATTCAAGGTTTCTTATCAGGACTTTATATGTATTACATATTTTCAATTTCTTTCTGATATGGAATGCTGATGTCTCTTTATTAAAGATTATTCTTTTATGTATTTATTGTTATACTTTAAGTTCTGGGATACATGTGCAGAACGTGCAGGTTTGTTACATAGGTATACATGTGCCATGGCGGTTTGCTGCACCCGTCATCCCATCAACTACATGAGGTGTTTCTCCTAATGCCATCCCTCCTTTTGCCCCCCACCCCCAACAGGCCCCGGTGTCTGATGTTCCCCTCCCTGTGCCCATATGTTCTCAGTGTTCAACTCCCACTTATGAGTGAGAACATGTGGTGTTTAGTTTTCTGTTTCTGTGATAGTTTGCTGAGGATGATGGTTTCCAGCTTCATCCGTGTCCCTGCAAAGGACATGAACTCATTGTTTTTTTATGGCTACATAGTATTCCATGGCATATATGTGCCACATTTTCTTTTTCCAGTCTAACATTGATGGGCATTTGTGTTGGTTCCAAGTCTTTGCTAATGTGTATAGTGCTGGAATAAATATACGTGTGCATGTGTCTTTACAGTAGAATGATTTATAATCCTTTGAGTATATACCCAGTAATGGGATTGCTGGGTCAAATGGTATTTCTGGTTCCAGATCCTTGAGGAATTGTCACACTGTCTTCCACAATGGTTGAACTAATTTACACTCCCACCAACAGTGTAGAAGTGTTCCTATTTCTCTACATCCTCTCCAGCATCTGTTGTTTCCTGACTTTTTAATGATCGCCATTCTAACTGGTGTGAGATGATATCTGATTGTGGTTTTGATTTGCATTAGTTTATCTCTTAAAATTAATTTTCAAAAGACCTACTGAAAACCTGGGTATTATTAGAACTTTTAGGTGTAATCATTGTACCAACTTTGAGAATAAATTTAATTTATTTCACATGTTCTCAAATATCCTTTTCTCTTTAAAAGTTGTTCATAGTTGTAATATCAGACACAATATTAGTAATTTATACTTATGACACAGGTTAAAATATTGTGTAAATAATTTAAAGACATTTGATTAGAAAAAAGAATACATGTTCCATATATGTCCTGACTATTTTTGTCTTCTCTATGAAATGTATGCTTTTTATTTTTTATGTTATAGATGTTACCCTTATCTTTTCGGCTTCAGGAATTTAATTTGCTAGGCATACTTGAGTGTACTATATTAATTCATTTAATAATGTTCATATTTTATATAAGGCTTTAATATTATTTTTATTATTTGCTGAATTTTAAAGTATTTTATACATTTTTATTTCTTGTTTTATGAGATAAAATTTACATATAAGAAGAAATGCATAGATCTAAAATGTATCACTAGAGAGTTTCTGGCAAAGGTGAATACCCTTGTCCCCAACACCTAAGGTAGCTGAAGAGCAAGTCCACCCCCAACAGAGGTCTTCCTCTGTGCCTGCGGTCAGCTCCTGCATGGGGAAATGTTTTTATTTCTGACACCATAGATCCATGTTTTTCTGCTTTGAACTTCACATAAATGAAATCTAACATTATAGGCTTTTTTTGGTAATGGCTACTTTTGCTATATTTGAGGTGTATTTATGTTATTTAATGTATAAAATTAGATCAACATATTGTCATTTATTCAATTAATGAACTAACTCTGACATGAAACCTCAAAGTTTTCATGTATATATGGAGACAGAGAGAGAGAAAGGACAGCGATTTTATGTCTGAGTCAGCCCATTAAGTAAATAAATGACAATATATTGATCTGTTTTTCTGTCGATGCACTTTAAATTTGTTTCCAGTTTATGAATATTGTAAGCAAAGCTGTTGCAAATATCTTAACGTAAGTTTTTCTATGTTCTCTCGTTTTTATTGAGAAAATATGAAGTATGCATTTCTTTATTATAAAAGTTTAATTTTTTTCACTTTTATTGAGGTATAATAGAAAATTTTTAAAAAATATATATTTAAAGTGCTCCACTTGATGTTTTTATGTTTTATTGGTCCGTTCTCACAGTGCTAAAAAGAAATGCCTGAGACTCAGAAATTTTAAAAAAAGGATATTTAATTGGCTCACAGTTCTGCAGGCTGTACAGGAAATGCAGTGGCTTCTCCTTGTGGGGAGACTCAGCAAAGTTAGAATCATGGCAGAAGACAAGGGGAGCAGGCACATCACATGGCCAGAGCAGCAGCCACAGGAAGCGGCGGGAGAGGTCTACACACTGTTAGACAACCAGATCTTGTAAGATCCCATGCACTGTAGTGAGAACAGCACTAGGAGTTGTTGCTGAACCATTCACGAAAGACCCACCCCATGACCCAGTCATCTCCCACCAGGTCCCACCTTCAGGATTGAGGATTATAATACATGAGATTTGGTCCAGGACACAGATCCAAACCAAATAAGATATACATTGTAAAATGCTCATCATGGTAGGGTAATTTGTATATCTATCATCTCACAGACCTACCACTTTTATTTTTATTGTGTGTGTGTGTGTGTGTGTGTGTGTCTGATGAGAACACCTAAGATCTACCCTTTTAGCAAATATCATTTTTACAATACAGTATTAACTATAGGAACATTGCTGTATATTAGACCCCAGGACTCATTCACCCTGGACAACTGAAACTCTGTACCCTTTGGCCAACATCACCCAATTTCCCTCTCCTCTCAGGTCCTGAGACCCACTATCCTACTCTCTGCTTTCAAGAGCTGGGATAGTTTAGATCCCACACTTAAATGAGATCGTGCAGCATTTGTCTTTCTGCATCTGGCTTATTCCACTTAGCATCATGTCCTCCAGGCCCATCCATGTTGTTGCAAATGTCAGAATTTCCTTCTTTTCAAAGCCAAATAAAATTCAGTTTTGTGTATACACATTTTCTTTATACATTCATCCATTTACAGTCATTAAGTTATTTTACAAATCTACACAATTATTTATAATCTTGCAATGAACATGTCTTTGGCAAAATAATTTTATTTCTGTTGGATGTATAAAACGAAGTGGGATCACCAGATTATATGATAGCTTTATTTTCAACTTATGGAGTAACCAATCCCACTACAAAATATTCCCTTTTCCCCATATTCTTGCCAACATTTGTCATCTTTTACCTTTCTGATAATAGCCATATTAACTTGTGTGAGGTGATATCACATTGTGCTTTTGATTTGAATTCCCCTGGTAATGAGGAATGTTGAGAACATTTTCATTTTCTGTTAGCCATGTGTTTGTCTTCTGAAAAAAAAATCTATCCAGGATTTTGCCCTTTTTTATCAGTTCATTCGTTATTTGCTATTGAGGTATATGGGTTATTTATACATTTGGATAGAACTTCTTGTCAGATACATAATTGCACATAGTTTTTCCTGTGCTTTGGTATTAAATTCAAAGAAATCAGTTCTGAATCAATGGGAGGAAGATTTTTTTTCCTCCAAGTCATTTATGAGTTTATGGTTTCAGTTATTATACCCATTATTAGTTGATTTCTATATGGAGTTAGAGAAGGCCTGATTTTATTTCTTTTGCATATGGATGCCTGGTTGTTACACCATTATTGAAAAGACTGTCCTTCCTCTACTGTGTGTTCTTGGCACACACAATCAGGAAGAGACATAATGACAAAAGACAATATCAGATGAATATTCCTGATGTATGTAGACCTGAAAGTCCTCAACAAAATACTAGCAAATAGAATCCAGAAGCACTTTAAAATGTGATACATCATGGTTAAGTGGGCATTGCCCCTGGGACGCAAGGCTCATTCAATATCCACAGTAACTGTGATTCACAATGTAAACAGAATAAACCCAAAAACCATATGATTATGTCAATAGATGCTGAGAAAGCTTCTGATGGGATCCAACATCCATTCATGATAAAAACCCTAAACAGACTAGACATCAAATAATCATACTTCAGAATAATAAGAGCTATCTATGACAAATCCCCAGTCAACGTCATACTAAATAAGCCAATTAAAACATTTGTCTTTATAAATTACCCAGTCTCAGTGGTTTCTTTACAGTGCGAGAATGGACTAAGACAGCATCAAAATAGGAAAGGAAGTCCATCTGTCCGTCTTCACTGATGATACAATTTTATAGCTAGAAAATCCTAAAAACTCTGCCAAAATAATTGTAGAATAAACAACTTTAGTAAAGTGTCAGGATACAAAATCGATAGACAAAAATTACCAGCATTTCTGTACCCCAACCACATCCAAGCTGAGAGTATAATCAAGAACATAATCCTACCCAACTTACAATATCCGCAAAGAAAATGAAATGCCTGGGAATACAGATAACAAACAAGGTGAAAAATCCCTACAAAGAGAACTACAAAACACAGCATAAATAAATCATAAATGACAAAAATAAATGGGAAAACATTTCATGCTCATGGATTGGAAGAACCAATGTTGTAAAAATTGTCATACTGCCCAAAGGAATTCACAGATTCAATGCTATTTACATAAAACTATCATCATCATTATTCACAGAATTAGAAAAAAAAAACATTCTAAAATTTATATGGAACCAAAAAAGACCCTGAATAGCCAAAGCAATCGTAAGCAAAAAGAACAATGCTAGAGGCATCATGATACTGACCTTAAACTACACCATAACGTCTTGCTAACAAACACATCTTGGTACTGGTATGAGAGCAGACACGCAAAAAAAAATAGATCAAAATAGAAAACAGAAATAAAGTTGAACACCTGCAACCATTTGATCTTTGACAAGGCTGACAAAAACAAGCAATGGGGAAAAAACTCTGTATTCAGTAAATGGTGCTGGGATAACTGGATTCTGGCAGATATGCAGAATGCAAGAGTGAAGGAGCCTGTGCAGCTTCTACCTAGATTTCAGATGTGTAGAGAGCCCTGCATGCCCAGGAAGAAGCCTGCTGCAGGAGTGGAGCCACCACTGACAGCCTCTACTAGGGCAGCACCAAAGATGGGGAGAGATGGAGTTGGAGCCCCCATTCAGAGTCCCCACAAGGGCACTTCATAGTAAAGTTGTGGGAATGTGACCACAACCCTCAAGACCCCAGAATGGTAGGGCCATGGGCAACTTGCACCCTCAGCCTAGAAAATCTTCCAGCACTTGACTCTCACTTGTGAAGGCAGCCCCGTGGTCTGTGCCTAGCAAAGCTATAGGGATTGTCTGCCTGAGGTTTTGGGGACCCAATCCTTGTTCCAGTGTGCCGTGGTTGAAGTACATAAAGTCAAGAGAGATTATTTTGTAGCGTTAGGATTTAATATCTGCAGTGCTGGGTTTTATATGTGTGTGGGGCCTGTTGGTTGTCCCTTTGGCCAATTTATCCCTTTGGGATTGGAATTATTTACCCAATGCCTGCACCATCATTGCACCTTGGAAGCAAACAACTTACATTTTTTAAACTTGCAAGCTCACAGATGGAGGGAAATTTCCTTAAGACTCAGATGAGACTTTGGACATTTGAGTTGGAGGTTGATCAAGTTAAGGTTTTGTGAACTATTGAAAAAAAAAGGTGATTATATTTTGCAATGTAAGAAGAATATGAGAACTTTGGGTCCGAGAGTGCAATGATATCATTTAGGGGTTTTCCCCTCCAAATGTCATGGTGAAATGTGACCCACAATGTTGGAGGGGGGCCAACTGGGTGGTTTTGGGTCATGAGGAGATTTTTCAGGACTGGCTTGGCATCCACCCCATGGTAATTAGTGAATTCTTGCTGTATTAGCTACTGTGAGATTTGATTGTTCAAAAGAGTCTGGCAACCCTCCTACCCTCTCACGTCCCCCCTCCTCACCATATGATACAGCCTCCTCCCCCTTTGCCTTCCACCATGACTGTAAGCTTCCTGAGGCCCTCACAAGAAGCAGATGCTGGTGCCATGCTTCTCACACAACCTGCAGATCTGTAAGCCAAATAAGCTTCTTGTCTTTGTAAATCACTTGGCCTCAGGTATTAATCTATACCAATGTAAAATAGACTAATACACTGCCCAAAGCAATATACAGAGTCCATGCAATTTATATCAAGTAACTAATATAATTGATTACATATTTTTAAAAATCCTAAAATTCATACAGAACCAAAAAAGAGTCTGAATAGCAAAAGCAATCTTAAGCAAAAAGAACAAAGCTGGAAGTTCCATATTCTCTGACTTCAAATTACACAACACAAATATAATAAGAGAGGCAGCATGGTAGTGGTAGAAAAAAATCAAGAACCCAGACATGTAGCCAAATATCTACAACCAACAGTTCTTTGACAAAACTGACAAAAATATACACTGGAGAAACAACCCTCTGTTCAATAAGTAGTGCTGGGAGAATTAGATAGCCTTATGTAGAAGAATAAAATGAGACTTCGATATCATCACAGACACAAATTAACTGAATATGGATTCAATGTTTAAATTTATAAACTCATAAAAATGCTTGAAGAAAATCTAAAAAAAATCCTCTAGACATTCGCGTAAGCAAATAAAATATGACTAAGACTGACTTCAAAAGCAAATGCAATGAAAACAAAATTAGACAAACAGGATTAATTGAAACAAAGATTGTCTGCACAGCAAAAGAAATAACCAACATGGTGAAAAGACAACCTGTGAACAGTAAAAAAAAAATTGCAGTCTATTCATCAAAGGACTAACACATAGAATCTACAAGGAACTCAAATAAGTCAACAAGAAATAACAAATAACTTCATTAAAGAGTGAGCAAAAACCAGACATTTCTCAAAAGAAGACACAGACGTGGCCAAAACAAATAAGAAAACATACTCAGCATCACAAATCATCTGATAAATGTAAATTACAAACAACATGATATAGCATCTTCCACGAGTCACAATGGCTGTTATTACAAATAAAAAACAGCAGGTGTTTGCAGAGAAGCATAGGAAAAATAATGCTTTTTATATGCTTGGTGAAAATATAAATTAGTACAACCTCTATGAAATACAATACAGAAGTTTCTCAAAGAACTAATATTAGAATTACCATTTGACCCAGTAATCCCTCCCAGTGGGTATATTCCTCCCAAACTTTTATATCAGAAAAAGTCTCCTGCATTCCTATTTTTACTGCAACACTATTTTCAATAGAAAAGTCAAGTAATCTAAGTGTCAATCAGTGGATGATTAGATAGATAAAATATGATAGATGTAAATTGTGGAATACTATGCAGCCATAAAAATTGAAATTGTGTCTTTCACAGCAACATGAATAGAGTTGTAGGACATTAGCCTAAATAAAATAACTCAAAAAGATCTTCTCTTTTATAATTGGAAAGTAAACAATGGGTACACATATACATAGATAAAAAAACAATAGGCACTGGGAACTGCAAAAGAGGGCACGGTGAGAGGAATGTGAGGGTTAAAAAATCACCTACTGGTTCCAATGTTCACTAGTGGGCGATAGTTACACCAGAAGCCCAAACCTCACCTTTATGAAATATATTCATGTTACAAAATTGCACAGGTACACCCTGATTCTACTGAAAAAAAAAAAACAGAAATAAAACATGAACAGAACTGTTAGACTGCTAGCTAGATTTATCAACAAACAAGAAAAATGCAAAATGAGCAATTCTCTGTTTTGGAACCCTTTCTCATTTTCTGGTACGATTAGAAATTGTAGACTAATCCCTATATTCTCTTCTGAAGCCCTAGCATTAGCCATTTCTCAAAGACATGCTGGTCCCTTTTTTTTTTTTTTTTTTTTGAGACAGGGTCCAGGCTCACTGCAACCTCCACCTCCTGGGTTCAAGCGATTCTCCTGTCTCAGCCTCCCAAGTAGCTGGGATTACAGGCATGCGCCACTATGCCTGGCTAATTTTTGTATTTTTAGTAGAGACGGGGTTTCGCTATGTGGGCCAGGCTGGTCTCAAACTCCTGACCTCAAATGATCTGCCCACCTCAGCCTCCTAAAGTGCTGGAATTACAGGTGTTAGCCACCGCACCCGGTCACTGGTTTCCTTTATAGAAGAATAGTATTAAAAACTCAAATCTTGATTCTGGGTGTATTTTTTGTTAATGTGCACTCATTTCTTGTAGAAATTCTCAGGTAAAAAATCTAGGAAGTATGTGTTGTGTATTAACCCATATATACACACACATCTAAACTATTTTTATCTAATATATGTATCTATATTATGCTAAACTTGCAAATAAAATGACATGTCCACTCTAAGTTAATACCACATGAATGTTTATCACATTCCTTCTATGCCTGTCACTAACCTTGCATTCCAACAATGAGGAACCCCATTTCCCCACACACCATCCATTCTCTTTGTAGTCCAATTCCAAGATTCCTGTGGAGTGTAACCAGATGTGTAAGTTGTGCTCTTTTGTGGAAGGAACATCATCAATTGCGGTATAATGCTGATGTGCAGTTTCTTTTTTCTTTAATCTTATTGCCAACACCATTTCTGAATCTACTTAGTACCTCTTTTGAATTCATACATTTGTAATGGAATTAGATATTTTCTATATTATCTGCATTCCATCCTGGAATTCCTAATCACCTATTTTTTAAAAAATTTCTTTTGAAGTAAGATTGTATTAGTCAGGGTTCCCTAGAGGGGCAGAACAAACAGGATATATATACACACACAGGATACACACACATACACACACACACGGAGTTTATTAAGGAGTATTAACTCGTATGATCACAAGGTCCCACAACAGGACATCTGCAAGCTGAGGAGCATGGAAGGCAGTCCGAGTTCCAAAGCTGAAGAACTTGGAGTCCCATGTTCGAGATGAGGAAGCATCCAGCATGGGAGAAAGATGTAGGCTGGAAGGCTAAGCCAGTCTAATCTTTTCATGTTCTTCTGTTTTTTTTGTTTTTTTTTTCCCTCTGGCCACACTGGCAGCTAATTAGATTGTACCACCCAGATTAAGAGTGTGTCTCCCTTTTTCAGCCCACTGGCTCAAAGGTGAATCTCCTTTGGCAACACCCTCACAGACCCAACCGGGATCAATACTTTGCACCCTTCAATCTAATCAAGTTGACACTCAGTATTTAGCATTACAAGTCCACCGCGTCAACTTGAAACCATACACATCTCCTGAGATTATATATAATCTTCAAATAAAGACAATAATAAAGTCATAATTACACTTAATATAATACAACTTTATTCGTACAACTGGAAATGCATCAATCCCCAATCCAAATGCTATTACATATGGTCCACTCCCTCAAGGACACAGCCAGGATCATCCTATGACTTGGTGTCTAGAAGACTCATGCACTTTTAATTTTGCCTCCAATATTAGACTCCACTTTATCACATGCAGACACCGCAGAATATTTTAAGACATTGATGTCTTATGCCGAAAAATTCAACAGTACATAAAATTGCCTTCCCACCACAGCCAGTGGTTACTACTGAACAAGGATCTGCCATCCCCTAAGGAGGTGCTATAGTGGATGGTGTGCACTATTAGTAGCTATGGAAATTGGTCCATTGTGGCAAATGACAGCATCTTTCTTTTATAACATTAAGCCGTATTATATTGTATACACACACCGCATTGTCTTTATTCATTTGTCTATGTGCTGACCATCAGATAGTTTCCATATCTTGGCTGTTATTAATAGTGTTTCAATAAACATAGGATACAGATATCTTTACAAGGTGGTAATTTCATCTACTTGGGTATACTCCCAGAAACAGGATTTCTGGTCATATAAAATCTCCAGTTTTAATTAATTTAGGAGGCTTTATATTGCTTTCCATAATTGTGGAAATGTAGAATTGTATAGCCATTATGAAAAACAGTTTTGGTTTTGAGTTATGATCCATAAGCAGTGTTTGCTTATGCCTCTCAATGAGAGTTTCTACTAAATATGATGGAAGGCCAGGAAGGATTCTCCCTTAAAGCTTGGATGGATTATGAATTTACCTCTTATTTCCTAAAAGCAAAACACTGGAAGCATACATGATGGAGGCTGTTGGCAGGTTTCAGGATGATCTCATAAGAGGAGAATCTGTTGGATAAAAATGTTGGGTTTTCAGTCATAGACACATCTACGCTCAATATGAAATGATGAAGTCAAGTGAGGATCTAGAACATGTTCACTTGAAGCAACAGCATATTCTCAAAGGAACTTATTGCTGCATCACAAGGGCGATGAACTTCTGAAACCAGTAAAGTGTGAGTGCACAGTAAGTGATAAAGTTATCATGTTTACATGAAGTTTCTTTAATGTGCCAAGGGCTGGTACAGATTAATCTTACGCAAATATATGCAATATGTTTTTGCATGCATAGATATCTAGAGGATAATCCTCTTAGCAAAACTTCTTCAGGTTACAGAAATCTGTGTAAGTTGTAGATCTCATAGGGAACTTTCTCTTTATAAATACTGGTCTGTTTTTCAAGTCAGGAAAAATTATCTCTGTTGGAGTAGGCTTCCAATTGTGTAGACTTCTGAATTGCTTCTTGAGTTGTAACAAATGAACCAAAAAATTTGACTAACTGGAGTTTCATGGCTGTGTTTCGAACTCCTGACCTCAAGTGATCCACCTGCCTCAGCCTCCCAAAGTGCTGGGAGGTAATTACAGGCATGAGCCACCGCACCCAGCCTGTCTGTTTTAAAAATATGTATGTGAGCTCTGCTGCTTCTTATACACAATGAAATAACCCAAAAGGCATTTTCAATTCATAGATGTCAATATTGTTAACACATACAATTTGTCTTCAGATATTTAAAAAATGACTGAGTGATGAAGAGACAACAAACTATAGGATAAGGAATCTGTTACTCTATCACCTCTAAATTTCTCTGGGTCTCTTCAACTATGAAATGAAGTTACTGGGTCTGATGGTCTCTTTGTAAATTCCCTATAATGTCAGATTCAGGGGATACATGGTATAAAAAGTTTACGAAAGATAAAAAATAATGAGATAAAAATTGTTTCCATAATAAACAATTTTCACCTTTTCAAAAATACCTAATAGGACTTCTGAAATTTGAGAGTTTGAAATCTACCAGGGCATTCCTGAATTCTGATACTCTCCATGGCTGGGGACGGCAAAGCTCACTTTATTTATATGCCTTAAAATTTTACCATTTCCTTTCCGCTGAAATGCTAAAATCCAGGACAATGTACTGAGAAAACCTAAGTAACTGCCATCATTATCCTTTGGGCAAATGATTAAATAGACAGACACACAGATCAATCTATCTTGTGGACCACCTTCTTCAACTTATCTTCCCAATAGGAATCAGAAGATGAATAGTATGCAGAGGGGACAGAAAACTAAGATGAAAGACAAGACAACTTACATAAATAAATGGCATATTCTAAAGCACGCTATATCCGTCGCAGTAAAATACCTCATAGCAGTAAAATATCTCAAGCTGTAAAAATGCTTTGGGGAAAAGAAGTGCTGATTTTAAATTTACTTGTAGGGTTTCAAAGTTTAGCAGAACATGCCAAGGCAAGATCAAAGTGAGCCTGGTCTGCATTCTCACACAAATTGATGATTCGACACAGGCAATCGGCAGCAAATACTCGAGTGGCCCAGCGAGGGGCCACAAAGGGCTTTGATTTATCTTCTTCACCTAACGTGGTAAACATGGTATCATCATCCATCTCATCTTTCTTTTCAGTTTCTTCATCTTTTCCACTACTTAAGATAGTTGCAGTACTCATATCTGTAACAAGAATAAGGAATATTATGACAACTTCACATAAGCAAAAATGATCCTTTAAAAACAGTTATTAATATTAAAATTTTTTTAATTTTAAAAAAAGACTAAATTCTTACTTGCTGGAAAACAGTAAAACTAGCAGAATTTTTTTTAAACAATCAAAAGCCAGGGAAAAGATAACATAAATATGTAAACTACATTTACATATTTCAATAGTTTTACAGACTATGTCATACTCTAGAGTAACCTGGGATTTTTATACATGAAAATTTAGTTTGAACATCCAAAAAATTTTGAAATACATTCTCCCAACAATATAAAAAAGCTCATTTGTTTATAACATAATTTAACTTTCAACATTTTGACAGGGATTTGTAGATCAAAAGTTATTACTTTTAAATATAAGCTCAAATTTACATGTGTGTATCTTTATACGTATATCTATATGTATATATCAGAAGTAAAACAATTTCCATTATTTTAAGAACACACATTAAATACTTACCACTAGAAGCTGCCAGGACATCTTTACAAAGCATTAGCCAATGAGAAAGTTTTTCTACTGCCAGCGAAGAAAGCATATGTCCCAAAGTGTCATGAATATCAGAACATAATTTTCTGTTTCCCGGTCTAGCATTCCAAAAAGAAGTCCCTCAAGAGCAGTTTCTGTTATATTAAAACCTTGGTGCCGGCAATGGATATCACTTCAAGAACTAACCCCAGGTGCAAAAGGATTGACATCTGAAAGGTAATTTTTACAAATGAATTTGTATGGGATTTTGGTGTACCCTATACGTAATAATAATGATAAAGACCAAGTCTTACATATAAATTCACAATAGCCACAAAACCAGCTAGCTATATACAATTTAACTACGGCCTCTAGTTTACATATCTTTGGGATTATAATTTAATCTGGCAATTAGAGTAAAACCTTGAACTGTAAAACTGATTATTTTGAGATATTGTAAACAAATCTCAGGGAATGCTCAATAAATATTTGAATCTAATAAGAAAAAGTGTGGAACAGAGATACACTGCTAAATATATTTAACAAACTAAAAAACTTGTATTTGTTAGAAGAATAAATTGAAACTTATTCAGTCTTATAGTTCAGATTTTAAAATTTTTATAAAGCCAGAACACAAACTCTAAGTGGATTGTACCCTAAGAGTTCATTTAAAAATTGGGAAAATCCAAGGCCGGGTGCAGCAGCTCATGCCTGCAATCCCAGCACTTTGGGAGGCTGAGGCGGGTGGATCACCTGAGATCAGGAGTTCGAAACCAGCCTGGTCAACACGGCAAAACCCCGTCTCTACTAAAAATACAAAAATTAGCTGGGCATGGTGGCGGGTGTCTGTAATCCCAGCTACTCAGAAGGCTGAGACAGGAGAATCGCTTGAACCCAGGAGGCGGATGTTGCAGCGAGCCGAGACTGTGCCATTGCACTCCGGCCTGGACCACAAGAGTGAAACTCCATCAGGCACGGTGGCTCATGCCTGTAGTCCCAGCACATTGGGAGGCCGAAGTGGGAGGTTCACAAGGTCAGGAGTTCAAGACCAGCCTGGCCAAGATGGTGAAATCTTGCCTCTACTAAAAATACAAAAATTAGCCGGGTGCAGTGGCAGGTGCCTGTAATTCGAGCCACTGGGGAGGCTGAGGCAGGAGAATCGCTTGAATCTGGGAGGTGAAGGTTGTAGTGAGCCGAGATCATACCACTGCACTCCAGCCTGGGTGACAGAGACTCTGTCTCAAAAATAAATAAAAATAAATAAATAAATAAATAAATAAAAATTGGGAAAATCCTAAGAGTAACAACAACCAAAAAGTAATGTTGTCATGAAATTGTGGTTACACTTCTTGCTTCATCGGAAAATCTTTTCATTCTTGTAAACAGCAGTGGTATATAACTGGTGGCTTTAAGAATGAGTGTTATTACACCCTCTGAAGTCTAGAGCCCACTGAACCCTAAAGGGAGTAAAATAGAGGAATGGAGTTGAAAGGTAACTATTTTTGTTGTGTCACCCCAAATACAGAATAAGGGGAGGTTTGAAGAAAATAGCCATAGTGAGTGAAATTCTAAAACAATAGAAAAAGTTAAGTGAAAGTGTTCCAAGAAAAGAGAACATTAGGAAGAGATTAGGCACAGAGAGTTTTTTTTCACTTAGCAGTAGATAGTGAATATTTTCCCATTTCAGTAATTATACTTCTATAGTATGAATGTTAACGGCTACGCAGCAAACCAATAAATTAAGGGAAAATTAATTGATTAATCACTGAGGGCAAATTCCTTAAAAGAAAATTAATTGATTAGAGGACAAATTCCTTAAGAGGGAATTTCTAGGTCAAAGGGTAAGCACATTTTGAAAACTTCAAGGACATAGTGCCAAAAAACCCTCCAGAAAATGTGTATGACTCTACATTTCTATCTGTAGTACAAGAAATATCTATTCCTACTTTTCCCAACACTGGTTATAATTATTATTTTTAATCTTGATCAGTTTTATAGAAGAAAAATGCTATTTTATGATTATAGTAACTTGCAATTGTTAAATCACTGGAGGTTAAAGATATTTGTTATTTCTTCTTTATAAAATGTGCTCTAGTGGTTTTTACAAGATGCAAAAACGAATTAACATTGCAGGCCTGAGACTACCTTAGTAAGACTTAATTGCAAGGTTAGCCCTTGGCTAGCATCTGGGAATTGGGTTTCTAGAGGTTTCCCACCATTAATTCCCTGATAAAAGTGGCTCGCTGTACCTAAACTTTGGCTTCTGCTGAACATCTGCTTTCCTTCTGAGTCCGAACTTTTGGTATGTGCCAGGCAGGAAATGCCTATAGGATCAGCCCCCAATAAAAACGTTGGGCATTAAGTCTTTAATAAGCTTCTCTGGGAGAATACATTACACGCATGCTGTCACAATGCATTGCTGGGTTGCAATCTCTATGACTCCATGGGGACAGGGCTCTGGGGAGCTTGTGCCTGGTTTCCTCTAACTTCATCCTACACACCTTTTCTTCCTTTTGTCGTAATAAACACAGCCAGGAAAAAGCCTATACACTGAGTCCACCTAGGAAATCATCAAACCTGGGGGTGATCTTGGGGACTTCAAAGATACTCATTTGTAAAAGCTTTAAACACTTTTATATTTTATTAAATACATATGTTAGTAAATAAAATTAGTTAATAAAAATATATTTTGTAAATATTTTTCCCTATCTTAGCTGTCTTTCTGTTTTTCTTTTCTTTTCTTTTCTTTTCTTTTCTTTTCTTTTTTTAAAGAGACAGGATCTCACTATGTTGCCCAGGTTGGACTTGAACTCCTGGGCTCAAGTGATCTGTCTCAGCCTTCCAAGTAGTCTCAATTTTGTTTATGGCAACTGACATTTAGAAGTTCTGAAAATTTATATGTATTCAGAGAGGTCTGTAACTACTTTTGGTGATGTTTTCTCTCCAAAAAACAGTAATGTCTACTGTTAGATTTTTATAATACACTTCTTTAATATTCTACAATACTGTATATGTCTGCTAATAAAGTTCTTATGCTATGCTAAAATTGAAGTTATTCTTGTATCTTGCTTCTTTGTATCCACGCAGCTTCTAGGCATTAGAAAACTTTTATAAGTAAAAATTTTCCTTCATAATGGGGGAAATATCTCTGTCAATTAAACTATTAAAAAGTTTCCAAACCACCTACACTTAGATATCAGAAGACCAGCTAGGAATTTAAGCTATACCTAAAACCCTCCAAAAAAGCAGAAAGAACTAAAGGAAGCAAAGATCAACCTTTTGCTACCAAACATCTACTGACATTTCATAGTTTTATTGGCTACTTTGGTCTTACCTTCTTAGAGGAAAAATTACATCACAAGAGGCTAACTACCATCCAGAACTGGAAACCTTCAAGTGCCCCTAAAACATCCTCAAGAAATGGCAGAAATATTCTGATACTAAATATTATTCAGTTTTTTTAAGCTGCAAATAATTTTTTTCTAAATCCAGTTGCTCACACCCACCTTTTTACTTATTTATTTACTTACTTCCTTACTTTAGGAGACATGGTCTTACTCTACCACCCAGACTGGAGCACAGGGGCATGACCATAGCTCACTGTAACCTTGAACCCTTGGACTCAAGTGATCCTCCCGCTTCAGCCTCCTGAGTAGCTAGGACTACAGGTACACAACACTATGCCCAACTTGCAAACATTTTTAAAAAGCAAAATGCAAAATTATCAAGAATACCAAATTGGAATGTTAAAAGTGGTAATGGTTTTATTTCAAAGAATAAGACATCTGGCCACAGTTCAACACAAAAATGTTTGATAAATAGTACTTATTTGAAATGTACAATTATTTAAACATAAAAGAATATTGACCAATAATATAACTTACTGGCACTACTGCTCTCTTTGTCCCCTGCATTTTTTGCCAGGCTCATGGCATATTCACATACTTCCGCTGCTTCTCTTTGTGCAAGTTGCCAAAGACATGCCACAGCTGCTCGTCGAAGTAACAAATGGGAACCACGTAAGTGAACCTGTAAATCATAACAATGTTAGGCAATTTCTCTTTAAAAAGCTGTAATTCTTTAATCTTATTTGCCTAATGAATATATATATGAATATATATATTTATATATGAATGAATGATATATATACAAAAATATATATATATTATGAATATATATATATATTTTTTTGTTTTTGAGACAGAGTTTTGCTCTTGTTGCCCAGGCTGGACTATAGTGGCATGATCTCACTGCAACCTCCACCTTCTGGTTTCAAGCGATTCTCCTGCCTCAGCCTCGCAAATAGCTGGGATAACAGGCACGCACCACCACACCTGGCTAATTTTTGTAATTTTAGTAGAGACGGAGTTTTGTGCCATATTGGCTAGGCTGGTCTCGAACTCATGACTTGAAGTGATCCACCTGCCTTGGCCTCCCAGAGTGCTGGGTTAACAGGCATGAGCCACTGCACCCCACTGATTAGTGCCTTTTATATGACCAGTGCCACTTAGAAATACAGTCAAATCCACTGAAAGAAGTTAAATAGTGCTGGGTGCTAAGGAATTTCTCTCTCAACCCTCCTTTTTATTTTTATTTTTATTTTATTATTATTATTTTTTTAAATGGAGTCTCACTCTATCACCCAGGCTGGAGTGCAGTGATGCAATCTCAGCTCCTCGCAACCTCTGCCTCCCGGGTTCAAGCAATTTCCTGCCTCAGCCTGCTGAGTAGCTGGGATGACAGGCACGCACCACCACACCTGGCTAATGTTTTATATTTTTAGTAGAGATGGGGTTTTGTACCATGTTGGCCAGGCTGGTCTCAAACTCCTGACCTCAAGTGATCCACCTGCCTCGGCCTCCCAAAGTGCTGAGTTAACAGGTGTGAGCCACCATGCCTGGCTTATTAGGGCCTTTTATATGACCAGTGTCACTTATAAATACAGTCAAATCTGCTGAAAGAAGTTAAATAATGCTGGGTGCTAAGGGATTTCTCTCTCAACCCTGCTTTTTTTTTTTTGAGATGGAGTCTCGTTCTGTCACCCAGGCTGGAGTGCAGTGATGCGATCTCAGCTCATCGCAACCTCTGCCTCCCGGGTTCAAGCAATTCTCCTGCCTCAGCCTCCCGAGTAGCTGGGATGACAAGCACGCACCACCACACCTGGTTAATTTTTGTATTTTTGGTAGAGACGGGGTTTTGTACCATGTTGGACAGGCTGGTCTCGAACTCATGACCTGAAGTGATCCACCCGCCTCGGCCTCCCAAAGTGCTGGGTTAACAGGCGTGAGCCACTGCGCCCGGCTGATTAGTGCCTTTTATATGACCAGTGCCACTTAGAAATACTCTGGAGCCCACGGAAAGGAGTTAAATCACCCTGGATGCTAAGGAATTTCTCTCTCAACCCTGCCTTTAATTCACAGTTTCCAGATGAGGCCATTGAAGCTCGTAGATTTTATTTCTATCACCCCCAAGTCTCTGGGGCTTGATTTCCCGGCCTCTAACAGGTGGGTACGCAAGCTGCCTCCTGTCCTTCTAGACCAGAATGCATCAATTTTTCCATCGGTTTAATCAGCTAAGAGACCTGCAGAGAGGAACGGTTAAGGATACTGCACCCCCACACCCTGTTCGTTATTTGAGGTGGGTTTTCTCCATGCTCCCTCAGTTCAACCTTCTCCCAGCTCTTTCAGTGGGATTGCTGTGTTGAAAGAAAACCTTCATGCTGAGGCACTTAGTATAAAAGTGAAACTCCATTTCAACAGGGTGGGCGTCCTAAGACGTGCTTGTCAACACTTTGCTCTTAGGGGCCCCGGAGGGCTCATGGGGAGGGGAAGACCCCTGAGGGAGTGAAACCTCTCCTCAGGCCACAAAATTGTCCCACTAAGACACCCCTAAGACACACTTTTTTTGTCTGTTTTTGAGACACAGTTTCACTCTTTTTGCCCAGCCTGGAGTGCAATGGTGCAATCTTGGTTCGCTGCAACCTCCACCTCCCGGTTTCAAGCGATCCTCCTGCCTGGGCCGGCCGAGTAGCTGGGATTACAGGTGTGTGCCACCACGCCCAGCTAATTTTTTTGTATATTTAGTAGAGACGGGGTTTCACCATGTTGGCTACGTTGGTCTTTTTTGTTTTGTTTTTTTTGAGATGGAGTCTCACTCTGTTGCCCAGGCTGGAGTGCAATGGCGCAATCTTGGCTCACTGCAACCTCCACCTTCCGGGTTCAAGCGATCCTCCTGTCTGGGCCTCCCGAGTAGCTGGGATTACAGGCATTTGCCACCATGTCCGGCAAATTTTTTTGTGTATTTAGTAGAGACGGGGTTTCACCATGTTTGCTAGGGCTGGTCTTTTTTTTTTTTTTTTTTTTTTGATATGGAGTCTCGCTCTGTTGCCCAGGCTGGAGTGTAGTGGTGTAATCTCGGCTCACCGCAGCCTTGAACTCCTGGGGGGTCAAGCAATCCTTCTGCCTCAGCCTACTGAGTACCTGGGACTACAGGGGTGTGCCACCACACCCAGCTACTTTTTTTGTATATTTAGTAGAGATGGGGTTTCACCATGTTGGCCAGGCTGGTCTTTTTTTTTTTTTTTTGAGATGGAGTCTCACTCTGTTGCCCAGGCTGGAATGCAGTGGTGCAATCTTGGCTCACTGCAGCCTCGAACTCCTGGGGGTCAAGCAATCGTCCTGCTTCAGCCTACTGTGTACCTGGGATTACAGACGTGTGCCACCACGCCTGGCTAATTTTTTTGTATATTTAATAGAGACAGGGTTTCACCATATTGGCCAGGCTGGTCTTTTTTTTTTTTTTTTTTTTTTCTGAGATGGAGTCTCGCTCTGTTGCCCAGGCTGGAGTGCAGTGGTGCAATCTTGGTTTGCTGCAACCTCCAACTCCCGGGTTCACGCGATCCTTCTGCTTGGGCCTCCCGAGTAGCTGGGATTACAGGTGTGTGCCACCACGCCCAGCTAATTTTTTTGTATATTTAATAGAGACGGGGTTTCACCATGTTGGCTAGGCTGGTCTTTTTTTTTCTTTTTTTTTTGAGATGGAGTCTCACTCTGTTGCCCAGGCTGGAGTGCAGTGGTGCAATCTCGGCTCACTGCAGCCTCGAACTACTTGGGTCAAGCAATCCTCCTGCCTCAGCCTACTGAGTACCTAGGACTACAGGTGTGTGTGTGTGTGTGTGTGTGTGTGTGTGTTTTGAGAGACAGAGTCTCACTATGTTGCTCAGACTGGTCTCAAACTCCTGGCCTTAAGCAATCCTTACTCCTTGGCCTCCCAAAATGTTGGAATTCAAGGTGTGAGCCACCACACCCAGTCCCTAAGGCACCCAATCAGCCAAGAAACGAACTCTCCAAATTCCAGGCAAGAAACACCAGCATTTGTGGCTGTTCTTTGCCTTTACAAATTGTTCAGGACTCTGGCATTTTGCTACAAAATTACATCTGGAGGCGTTTGGTGTTCAATTCTCTCGGATTGGACAAAGCAAATAAAAGCACTCACCTAGGTCGTCTGCCATTTCTTTTTCTTTCCTTTTCTTTTTTTTTTTTTTAGACAGGGTCTCGTTCTGTCACCCAGGCTGGAGTGCACTGGTGCAATCTCGGCTCACTGCAAGCTCCGCCTCCTGGGTTCAAGCCATTCTCCTGCGTCAGCCTCCCGAGTAGCTGGGACTACAGGTGCCCGCCACCACGCCCAGCTAATTTTTTGTACTTTTAGTAGAGACGGGGTTTCACCATGTTAGCCAGGATGGTCTTGATCTCCTGACCTCATGATCCTCCCGCCTCGGCCTCCCAAAGTGCTGGGATGACAGGCATGAGCCACTGCACCCGGCTGGTCGTCTGCCATTTCTAAAGACAGCCATCTGTGCTAAGCAAGATCGTCAAGATTGGAAAATAAAACCAGGAAAGAAATTTGCGTGAGGATGCCAGGAGTTTTCACAGAGAGAGGCAAGAGGATGATATCACAACACTCACGTCTGTAATAAACATAGACACACCCACATGTGTTCTGGACAGTGGAAGGTGGTGACGTAATTAAGGCTACATGTATCAGCGTTTATAATTAATTATGTTTACATAATTAAGGCTGGATGTATCAGCCTTTCCCCCATGTGGGATATCTTTCCTGGGGGGACAGAGCAAATACAAGGATATTAACAGCTAGCCTGTCAACTCCAACTCAAACACTCCTAAGACAGAAAACAGCATTAGCTTCCTTTTGTTTTGTTTTGTTTTTAAATCGCATTATTTGCTGGGTGCGGCGGCTCACGTCTTTGCTGTCATCGCCACAGTTTGGGAGGCCGAGGTGGGTGGATCACCTGATGTCAGGAGTTCAAGACCAGCCTGGCCGACATGGTGAAACCCCGTCTCTACTAAAAATACAAAAATTAGCCAGGCGTGGTGGCAGATGCCTATAACCTCAGCTACTTGGGAGGCTGAGGCAGGGTAATCGCTTGAACCCGGGAGATGGAAGTTGCAGTGAGCCGAGATCAAGCCACTGCACTCCACCCTGGATGACAAGAGTGAAACTCTGTCTCAGAAAAAAAAAAAAAAAAGCCAAACAAAAAACAAGAAAAAACAAGGCTGGGCGCGGTGGCTCATGCCTGTAATCCCAGCACTTTGGGAGGCCGAGGCAGGTGGATCACAAGGTCAGGAGATTGAGACCATCCTGGCTAACACAATGAAACCTCATCTCTATAGAAATACAAAAATTAGCTGGGAATGGTGGTGGGCACCTGTAGTCCCAGCTACTCGGGAGGCTGAGGCAGGAGAGTCACTTGAACCTGGGAGACGGAGGTTGCAGTGAGCCGAGATCGAGCCACTGCACTCCAGCCTGGGTGAGAGAGTAAAACTCTGTCTCAAAACAAAACAAAACAAAACAAAATCGTATTATTATTTACCAGCTTCACCACGTACACTTCTAAAAACCATTAATGCACGTCCCTTTTCCAAACAAAAATGGGAGGCATGGGGGCCTGGGAAGAAGATTTAAATAATTCACTACAAAAACAAATTAAGTACGGTGAGAGTTCCTTAAATCCCACTCATGCCTCGTTACTTTAATTATTATTTTTAATCCTCCGCTCAGACGATGGTCCCAGGGTAATTGCCACCCATCAGCGTCAGAATCGCTCCCACGTCTAAAAGCCTCCACTCTTCACGTGGAGAGAATTTGATGGCGTTTTTCAATTTTATGATATGGCACTTTTGCAAAGCATTGGTAATAAAGTGGTAATCTCCAACATAAAAAGAATTAGCTTTAACTCTTTCAGGCCTGGAGGCGTAGGGGCTGCATGGACTTGTGAAATGAGGCTTGATCTAAAGAAATTCTATTAAGAATTCAACATGGCACATGTATACATACGTAACAAACCTGCACATTGTGCACATGTACCCTAAAACTTAAAGTATAATAATAATAAAATTTAAAAAAAAAGAAATTTTATTAAAGAATGGATACGGTGACCGTTGCAGTGTCTCAGGCCTGTAGTCCCAGCACTTTGGGAGGCCGAGGCAGGTGGATCACCTGATGTCAGGAGTTTGAGACCAGCCTGGCCAATGTGGTGAAATGCCTTCTCTACTGAAAATACAAAAATTAGCCGGGCATGGTGGTGGGCGCCTGTAATCCCAGCTAATGGGGAGGCTGAGGCAGGAGAATTGCTTGAACCTGGAAGGTGGAGGTTGCAGTGAGCTGAGATTGGGCCATGACACTCCAGCCTGGGGATCAGAGCAAGACTCCATCTCAAAACAAAAAAACTATATACAGGTGATCGTTGAACAACACTACAAATATATGAAAAGCCATAGACTCGTTCCTTTTAAAAATGTTTAATTTTATGTTATGTGAAGCTCACCTCAGTGCATTTTTTACATAGAAAAATATATTAAAAATATATAATAATATAATCTATATTATATTTATTATAAATTATAATTAATATATCATAAATATATAATATATTTATATTATTTATTATATAATATATAATATATTTATATTATATATGATATATTATATAATATATTTATATTATATATGATATATTATATAACATATTTATATTATATATGATATATTATATAATATATTTATATTATATATGATATTATATATATATTTATATTATATATGTATATATTATATAATATTATGTATTATATAATATATAATATTTATTATATTAACAATCATTGTATTATTAATAACTAATGAGGAGCAATAATTAATTAATATTAATAGTTATTATATACTATTACATTATATATTGATATATAATATGCTATATCATATGTATGCTATATTATATATAATATGCTATATTAAATATTGTTTAATATTATTTAAATTGTATATTTAAATATATAATTTATACATATTGATATAACATATAATATAAATATATATTTATATATGACAGATGAATAATATATTATAATTAATATATAATTTTATATTATAAAATAATATATATATAGAATTATATATATTTGTCTCAGGTCTCATTTTAAAGAGGTACTTGAGAAAAATCAGTAAATATAACAAGGTGACCTTGTTTCAGTTCTGCCTCAAACAAACAAACTGTAGAAATTCATCTTTGACGTTCTAAAGCAAACCTGGGGCCAGGCGCAGTGGCTCACGCCTGTAATCCCAGCACTTTGGGAGGCCCAGGCGGGCAGATCTCCTGGGGTCATGAGTTCGAGACGAGCCTGGCCAACATGGTGAAACCCCGTTTCTACTAAAAATACAAAAATTAGCTGGGTGTGGTGGTGCATGCCTGTGATCCCAGGTACTTGGGAGGCTGAGGCAGGAGAATCACTTGAACCTGGGAGGCAGAGGTTGAAGTGAGCTGAGATTGCACCATTGCACTCCAGCCTGAGTGAAAAGAGTGAAACTCCATCTCAATAAATAAATAAATAAAGCAAATCTGAACAAAGTCCCTTAAGGAATTACTGTTATTATGAAGCATTCATAGTTAGTGTTGTGGTTATGAAATAGAACATGTTATTATCTGTTAGATTTACATCCTAAAGTAATTATAGGCTAAATGATGTAATGTCTGGAATTTGCCTCAAAATATCACAGCCTCAAAGAAACAGGTGCCTGGGAAATGATTGATGGGAATGTTTCCAGATACTCTTCTCCCTGATTCTGGATTTGCAAATTTGCATAACAAAAGTTTAAAGCAGTGTGTGAAATTCAGGTCGACTTGCTTACTCCACAAATGGGCGTTATGAAGCAAATATATGATTTTGCATTCATTGGAAGCAGTTATGATTCTTTAAAAAATGGAAAATTGCAAGGGTTGGTGAGGAGGAGGACGATGTAGAGAAATTGGACACTTCATATATTGTCTACTATTTTTGAAAAGATCTTTTCGGCTGGGACCGGTGGCTCACACCTGCAATCCAAGCACTTTGGGAGGCCAAGGCTGGTGGATCACCAGGTCAAGAGTTCGAGACCACCCTGGCCAACGTGGTGAAACTCCATCTCTACTAAAAATACAAAAATTAGCCGGGTGTGGTGGCGCGCACCTGTAATCCTAGCTACTCAGGAGGCTGAGGCAGGAGAATCACTTGAACCCAGGAGATGGAGGTTGCAGTGAGCTGAGATCACACCACTGCACTCCAGCCTGGGTGACAGAGCGAGAATCCATCTCAAAAAAATAAATAAGTAAAAATAAAAAAAAAGGAAAGGATCCATTCTAGGGTGTAGCACTAGAGATCTTTGACTTAACAATCAGTAAAAATAAGAATTAAAACAATACACATCACTTGAGCCCAGGAGTTCGGGACCAGCGTGGACAACAGAGCAAGACCCCATCTGTCCAAAAGTTACAAAAATTAGTTTGGCGTGGTGGCACTCACCTGTAGTCTCAGCTACTTGGGAGGCTGAAATGGGAGGATCACTTGAGCCCAGGAGGTCGAGGCTGTAGTGAGCCATGATTGCACCACTGCACTCCAGCCTGGGCAGCACAGTGAGACTGATTGCAGTGGGGAAATAGGAACACTTTTTTTTTTTTTTTTTTGAGACAGTCTCGCTCTGTCGCCGAGGCTGGAGTGCAGTGGTGCAATCTCGGCTCACTGCAAGCTCCACCTCCTGGTTTCACACCATTCTCCTGCCTTAGCCTCCCAAGTAGCTGGGACTACAGGCACCCGCCACCACGCCCAGCTAATTTTTTGTATTTTTTAGTAGAGATAGGGTTTCACCGTGTTAGCCAGGATGGTCTTGATCTCCTGATCTCATGATCCACCGGCCTCAGCCTCCCAAAGTACTGGGATTACAGGCATGAGCCACCATGCCTGGTGAAATAGGAACACTTTTACACTGTTGGTGGGAGTGTAAATTAGTTCAACCATGTGGAAGACAGTGTGGTGATTCCTCAAGGATCTAGAACCAGAAATACCATTTGATCCAGCAATCCCATGACTGGGTACACACCCAAAGGATTATAAATCATTCTACTATAAAGACACATGCACATGTATGTTTACTGCAGCACTATTCACAATAGCAAAGACTTGGAACCAACCCAAATGCCCATCAATGATAGACTGGATAAAGAAAGTGTGGCACATATACACAATGGAATACTATGCAGCCATAAAAAAGGATGAGTTCATGTCCTTTGCAGAGACATGGATAAAGCTGGAAACTATCATCCTCAGCAAAGTAACACAGGAACAGAAAACCAAACACTGCATGTTCTCACTCATAAGTGGGATTCAAACAGTGAGACCACATGGACACATGGTGGGTAACATCACACACCGGGGCCTGTTGGGGCATTGGGGACTAGGGGAAGGAGAGCATTAGGACAAATACCTCATGCATATGGGGCTTAAAACCTAGATGATGGGTTGATAGGTGCAGCAAACCACCATGGCACATGTATACCTGTGTAACTAACCTGCACGTTCTGCACATGTATCCCTGAACTTAAAGTAAAATTTTAAAAATAAGAAATTATTGCACTGCCTGGCACGTTGACTCATGCCTGTAATCCCAGCACTTTGGGAGGCCAAGGTGGGCAGATCACCTGAGGTCAGGTGTTCCAGACCAGCCTGACCAACATGGAGATACAACGTCTCTACTAAAAATACAAAATTAGACGGGCGTGGTGGCAGGTGCCTGTAGTCCCAGCTACTTGGTAGGCTGAGGCCAGAGAATTGCTTGAACCTGGGAGGCAGAGGTTGCAGTGAGCTGAGATTGTACCATTGCACTCCAGCCTGGGCAACAAGAACGAAACTCCGTCTCAACAAAGAAAAAAAAAAAAAAAGATTGCAATGGCAAATTTATGGTATGTGTATTTTACCAGAATAGAAAAAGTAGTTCATGAAGGTGTTTTAAAATGTTTAAGAAATAGCATCTCCTACTGCACTCCAGCCTGGGCAACAGAGCAAGACTCCGTCTCCAAAAAAAAAAAAAAAAAAAAAAAAGGAAAAAATAGCATCTCCTAAATGGTACCATGAATCCTCTCATATATTTCTTCTAGCCCCATCTTTTTCTTTCTCAAATATGTTCTCGTGAATTGGGAGACAGAACTGCCATTTCCACACCTCATTTGACCCCATCCCTGAATGTTTACTAAGAAGTCCTTGTTCAACAGCACCCACTCCACTTCCCCTGTCCTTCTGTTTCTGTCCTGCATTCTGTGCAGACACCACTCCAGGCCTGGGATCAAGCTTTTCTCTAACCAGTTCCTCTGAGCAGCCAGGATGCACGTGGCCTGAGCGGCCAGGATGGATGGGGCCTGGCTTAGAACTGATGCTTCCATTGCAGAGAAAGGGAAAAGGTCCTGTCTTGTATCTGACTGAGATGTCTGGGCAACAAGAGAGGCAAGCATTAGGGATCACATTCAGCCCAGGGAATGTGTCCAGGATACACAGATAGATAGATAGATGATAAATAGGTAGATAGATGATAGACTGATGATAGATAGATAGATACATGACAGACAGATACATAGATACATATATAGATTGATGATAGATAGGTTGATGATTAATAGACTCGTGATAGATAGATAATAGATGAGATCAATCGAAAGTTAGATGACAGATGAAATAGATAGATAGACAGATAGATAATGGATAGATAGATACACAGAGAGTAGATAGATGAATAGATAGATCTATAGATACATAGATGATAGATAGAATATAGAAGATAGATTGATGATTAATAGACTAATGATAGATAATAGATGAGATCAATCGATAGTTACATGATAGATGAGAATAAATAGATGACAGAGAAATAGGTCGATAAATAGGTAGATAATGGATAGACAGATACATAGATAGTAGATGAATGGATGGATCTATAGATACGTAGATAATAGATAGGTAGATAGAAGATAGAAGATAGATGAATGATTTATAGAAAGACTGATGATACATAGGTAGATAGATAGATACATACATGATAGATGATAATGTATGCAATCAATAGAATATAGATGATGGATGGATAGGTAGATGATAGATTACATAGACAGATAGATGATAGATGATATATAGATACATAGACAGATAAATAGATGATAGATAGATATATGATAGATGATAGATACATAGATAGATGATAGATGATAGACAAAAAGATGATAGAAAAACAGAAAGATGATAGATGATAGATAGACAGATAGATAGATACATAGATGGATGGATGGATAGATAGATAAATAGATAGATACATAGATGGATGGATGGATAGATAGATACATAGATGGTACATGGATGGATGGATAGATAGATGATAGATAGATAGATAGATAAATGGACAGATAGACAGATACATAGATAGATATCAATGTGAGGTGGGTTGGACCCTAGGAGGGGAGGGATGAGAGGGAATTCAGAGTTGAGACAGGTGGCAGGGCCAGATGAGCCTCTCAAGGGCCTGGGGTGCCCAACTGAGGAAGGGTGTGGGCTCCAGAGGGAGAAGTGGGATCCAGGAAGTAATGAGGCCAGTCTGGAAGCCACCGGAACAGAGACACAGGGACAGATCCAGGCCCAGAGCTGGGAGTCAGTGACCAGTTCCCAAAACAGTGAGGCTTGGGGACATAGTGAGGCCAGAAGTCAGAGCTGACGCTGTGGAATTTCCAGTGTGGGGATGCCGCAGGCCAGACTGTGTGTGGGCGGTGGGTTCAATGGAGGACTCCCCAAAACATATGTCCACCTGGATCCTGGGAAAGTGACCTTATTTGGAAACAGGGTCTTTGCAGATGTAATTAGGTGAAGGATCTGGAGATGAGACCATCCTGGAGTAGGGTGGGCCCTAATCTAAAGACAGGCGTCCTTCTAAGAGACAGAAGAGGAGACCGTCACAGAGGAAAAGGCCACGTGGAGATGGAGGCAGAGACTGGAGTGATGTGGCCACAAACCCAGGGATGCCTGGAGCCCCCAGGAGCTGGGAGAGGCAGGAAGGATCCTCCCCTAGAGCCTCCAGAAGGAACTGAACACAATCATAGTGGACCCAATACTGGCCTTCCTGGAGTCCAGAAGTCCTCCCTGTCTCTCCTCCATCTCCACGTCGCCTTCTCCTCCGTGTCTGTGTCTCCTCTTCTGTCTCTTAGAAAGACACTTGTCATTGCATTTAGGATCCACCTTACTTCAGGATGATCTCATGTTGAAATCCTTAACTAACTGCATCTGCAGAAACCCTATTTCCAGATAAGGTCTCGTTCACAGGCTATGAGACTGAGGATGTACATACAGTTTTTAGGAGGACCACAGTTCAGGACACAGAGAGATTAAATTTTTCTTGTTTGATCCCCTGGTTTTTGGCATTTTGTGACAGCATCCCCAGGAAACCCTTACAATATCTAAACCTTTTGCTTCTTTCAAGGGCTCGTCTCTCCGTTCCCTTCTGGTATCTGCCTCATCCCCTTGCCTCCCGAGTCCACCCTCATGGATCTGAGAGCAGGGAGTCAGGGCTCATGGCCTCAAGAGAGACACCCCCAAGGAAGGCAAATCCAATTCCCCACGGAGCCCATTTTCCAACCCGTTACATTGCAGGTGCCAGTTTGTGGTGAAAACATCCAGAAAAGGTTTAGGCAGGAAGAGACGCAGCGTCTCAGCCCATCAGCCTACGGGAAGAAAGGCTGCTTGCAGCTGACCGTCTCATCTCTGCCTGCTTTTCTCACTGTGGGTTAAATTGCCACAGTGTCCAGAACCCGCTTACTCTGCCAACCCATCAACAGTGATATGAGCTCACAGGAGCCTGTGGTTTCATGCCCACACCCTTGAAATAGGTGCCCAAACTGCCATGTCCAAGATGTAGACGGGTAAGCTCCATTTTACACCCCGAAGTCTCATTTTTTGAAGACCCCCCTCAACAAGGATTAGAATTGTTATATTTCCCGCACAAACCAGACATTAAAAAAAGAAGAAGAAAAAAGAAACATCAAAATGGCTCTTATTGATGAGTGGAGAAATTCAAAATCTAAAGCAGCCCCTTTTAAAGTCAGTGGTGCCAAAGGTATGAAAATGCAAAATCCTTTCCAGAATTACACACACACACACACACACACACACACACACACACTTCTCTAGGGATGTCGTTACAGGCTCATAAAAAGTCAAATTGCCATTCCTGGAGTGCTCCAATAATTTATATGTATCATTTCTTGTAGCGTCGGTGCGTTGGCCCGCTGACCTGACCACCTACGTACACGCAGAGATGCACGTCGGGGCCGTGGAACCTGCCACACTGTCTTAGGAAGACAGGAATTTGAAATCAGAGCCGAGTTCCAAAGTCCAGTATCAATGTGGGTTTCTGGGTGAAAACACAAAACTGAATGAATGCCTTCTCAAGATGCCAGCTCCAAAGTTTAAAACCCACTCATCTTCTAGCTGGCCCAAGAAGCACCTAATGATAAATATATATTTATCAAGGTGGTATATTTTCTGACTCTTACTGTCATCATGGAAAAATAATCGTGACGACATCTCGGAAAAGACGGAGTTAATTTTGCTGAGGTTGACTTGGGTGTCTGGAGATAAGACTCCTTTTCAACGCCACAGTTACAATCCAGGAAAAAGGCAGTGTGGAGACGGGCAGGTCATTTACATGGCTCCCTCCCCTTTTAGAAGGTTTTTTTTTTTTTTTCCCATGAGGACGCCAAAGTTCAGGAGAAGTTGGCAACACAGTGAAACATTCATACCTCTGCAAAGCCCAGGTCTTTAGCGTGTGTGGCTGCTTCATAACTTTGCAACTGTTTGACCCGGCCTTTTTAACGACCGGCTACAAAACCCATGCTAATTAGTGGCAGCAGGGACCAGGCCCCACGTCTGGCCTCCCCACATTCTGGGGTGAGCCCGTGACTGCTAAGCAGTGGGTGCATCCAGCCCTACACACGCTGCTAACACTTTGCTGCAAACCCCAGGTTTATCCCAAAGTAATTTGTCTTTGCACCTCGGAGCAGCCAAGGGCAAAAGTGGGTTAAAACAAGAGCGGTATTAAAGTAATTTTCCCATGGACGGGGAAGCAACCAAAGGTCCTCATGGTGGATGTTGCAAATCGGTGCTTCTATGTAGAAATGGTCTATGTACATGTCTGTGTAGAAATGGTCATTTTTTTCCTTGAAAAATTAAATCTCAGAGCATTAGTTAACATCTGCAATGAGCCCTCATGCCTCATTCTTATTTTTTTCAGTTCTAAAAGGGTAGGAAACCTACATTAAACTGTGTTGTGTGTCCATGTGTGTCTTGAGTGCATGTGCTGTGTTCATCATGTGTTTGTGCATGTGTCTCTTGTGTGTTGTGTGTCTGTGGAGCGTGTTGTGTGTGTGTCTGTTGTGTGTTGTGTGTGTGTCTGTTGAGTGTGTTGTGTATAGATGTGTGTGTCTTGTATATATGATGTGTTTGTGTGTCTCTTGTGTGTTGTGTGTCTGTTGAGCATGTTGTGTGTGTCTGTTGTGTGTCTGTTGAGTGTGTTGTGTATAGATCTGTGTGTCTTGTATATATGATGTGTTTGTGTGTGTGTTTGTTGAATGTGTGTTGTATATTAGTGTCTGTCTGTTGATCCCGTGTGTGGTATTGTGTATGTACATGTGTGTTCTCTATAGACGTTGTGTCTTGAGTGTGTCTTGTGTGTGTGTCTGTTAAGCATGTGTGGTATTGTGTATATGCATGTGTGTTGTGTATAGAAGTGTCTTGAGTGTGGGTTGTGTGTATGTGTGTCTGTTGATCGTGTGTGGCATTATTTATATATACATGTGTGTCGTGTTGTCGTGTATAGATGTTTTGAGTGTGTGTGTGTGTATGATATGTTTGTGTCTGACTGTGTGTTGTGTATGCATGCGTGTGTCTGTTGAGCGTGCTGTGTTGTGTCTATACATGTACGTTGTCTAAAGATGTGTGTGTGTCTTGAGTGTCTGTGTTGTGTGTGGATCTGTGTGTGCACCTCTGGGTGCATCCAGCCCTACACAAACGGCTCACACTATGGTGCAAACCCCAGGTTTATCCCAAAGTAATTTGTCTTTGCACCTCGGACCAGCCAAGGGAGAAAGTGGGTTAAAACAAGAGCGGTATTGGCCGGGTGAAGTGGCTCACACCTGTAATCCCAACACTTTGGGAGGCCGAAGTGGGCGGATCACGATGTTAGGAGATCGAGACCATCCTGGCTAACACGGTGAAACCACATCTCTACTAAAAATACAAAAAATTAGCCGGGTGTGGTGGCGGGCGCCTGTAGTCCCAGCTACTCAGGAGGCTGAGGCAGGAGAATGGCATGAACCCGGGAGGCAGAGCTTGCAGTGAGCCGAGATCACACCACTGCACTCCAGCCTGGACGACAGAGCAAGACTCCGTCTCAAAAACAAAAAAAAACAAAAAAAAAAAAAAACAAGAGCGGTATTAAAGCAATTTTCCCATGAAGGGGGAAGCAAACAAAAGTCCTCATGATGGACATTGCAAATCGGTGCTTCTATGTAGAAATGGTCTATGTACATGTCTGTGTAGAAATGGTCATTTTTTTCCTTGAAAAATTAAATCTCAGAGCATTAGTTAACTTCTGCAATGAGCCCTCACGCCTCATTCTTCTTTCAGGATCCTGCATCCATCCCTCCCCTGGCAGACCTGGCCCTGGAAGGACCTCTCCAGCTCCAAATGCTGCAAACTCTCCCACCACCGATGGCCTCTTTAATATCCAAATGGGAAGGTGAAAACAATTTTCCATCCCACACATACTCCTCCTGCAGTATCTCCCCAGCTTTTGTGGGGTGGGTGGGCAGCAGGGAGCCGGTCATATCTTAAGTAAAGGGGTCCAGAGCCATGTTTGTGACAGGCAAGCCCACCTCTGCAACTGCCCAGACGTTGCAACACTTCCCGGACGTTGACCTCCACGGTGATGGAGCTGCCAAGCTGGCAAGCAGGATTCACACCTAGCAGCTTTGCAAAGTGCTGGGTTAATGTATTTTCCATGATATATGGTTTGTTTTTGTTTTTGTTTTTTTTGAGACAGAGTCTCGCTCTGTCACTCAACCTGCAGGGTGCAGTGGTGCAATCTCAGCTCACTGCAGCCTCTACCCTCTGAGTTCCAGCGATTCTCCTGCCTCGGCCTCCTGAGTAGCTGGGATTACAGGCCTCCACCACCACGCCCAGCTAATTTTTGTATTTTTAGTAGAGATGGGGTTTCGCCACGTTGGCCAGGCTGGTCTGGAACTCTTGACCTCTGGTGATCCGCCCGCCTCAGCCTCCCAAAGTGCTGGGATTACAGGTGTGAGCCACCACATCTGGCCCATGATATATGTGTCTGTTTGTTTGTTTTGAGATGGAGTCTCACTCTGTCACCCAGGCTGGAATGCAGGGGCGTGATCTAGGCTCACTGTAAGCTCCTCCTCCCGGGTTCACGCCATTCTCCTGCCTCAGCCTCCTGAGTAGCTGGGACTACAGGCATCCGCCACCACGCCCGGCTAATTTTTTTTGTATTTTTAGTAGAGACGGGGTTTCACCATGTTAGCCAGGCTGGTCTCGATCTCCTGACTTCGTGATCTGCCCGCCTCGGCCTCCCAAAGTGCTGGGATTACAGGCTTGAGCACCCGCGCCCGGCCTATGTGTTTTTAAGGAGGCCGACCTGGGTGTAGTTTTCCTTGTTGAAATGTGTCTCTAAGCAGGTTCCTGGCTCCTGGACTTTCTGGGGCAGGGTCTCCACCCTGTCCCTGGGCAGCTCAGGGGCTGACCCGGAAACCGTGAATTCAGCATGCTCAGCAAAGCCTGCAAAGCCATCCTCTTCTGAACAAAGTTCCGACTTCAATTCCCCTGTTCTCAGATGTCAGGCATAGAGCAGAGTCTTGTTAACCAAGGTCACACTATTTCATACTGAATTGTTACAAATTAGTACTTATTCATCCTGCGTAACTGCAACTTTGTATTTTTAACCAATACCTCTTCATTTCCTCCTGCTGATGATCAGGGTATATCTATAGATAATCATCACATTGGCCGGGCGCGGTGGCTCACACGTGTAATCCCAGCACTTCGGGAGGCCGAGGCAGGCAGATCACGAAGTCAGGAGATTGAGACCATCCTGGCTAAAACGGTGAAACCCTGTCTCTACTAAAAATACAAAAAATTAGGTGGACATGGTGGTGGGTGCCTATAGTCCCAGCTACTGGGGAGGCTGAGGCAGGAGAATGGCGTGAACCCGGGAGGCAGAGCTTGCAGTGAGCCGAGATTGCCCCACTGCACTCCAGCCTGGGCAACAGAGCGACAGAGCGAGACTCTGTCTCAAAAAAAAAAAAAAAAAAAAAGTCTGCCAAGGAGTTTTGCTTCACCCATGAAAGGAAGAAAATGGTCCAGGTAAAACGGCCATCGGGATGTAACAAAAAATTGTCAACGATCACACCCTATAGAGGTGGCTGATTTGATACAACAGCCAGTGAACTTTTTGACGACAAATATTGCAGACTGCAAGAGACGCTTCTCGTTCACGGAAATAGAAATAAAGCATGGTGTCTGCGCCCGGCTTTCTGCTGTAAGCTGAAGTATTTCACGGCAGCAGGAATTGGGCAACCCACCGTTTACACTCCATCCTTTGAAACTGGGCTGAGTGGGGTGGCGACCTGCCTTTGGGGAGAAAAGCAAATTTTATTTAAGCCCCTGAATGAGGAGAGTGTTGGCCAGGCGTGGTGGCTCACGCCTGTAATCCCAGCACTTTGGGAGGCTGAGGTGGGTGGATCATTTGAGGTCAGGAGTTCGAGACCAGCCTGGCCAGCATGATGAAACCCCGTCTCTACTGAAAATACAAAATTAACCAGGCGTGGTGGCACACGCCTGTAATCCCAGCTACTGGGGAGGCTGAGGCAGGAGAATCGCTTGAACCCGGGAGGCGGAGTTTGCAGTAAGCCAAGATCATGCCATTGCACTCCAGCCTGGGTGACAAGAGCGAAAGTCTGTCTCAAAAAAAAAATAAAAATAAAAATAAAGAGTTGATCTCCTAGGAATGGACAGCACAGTGGTGATTACCAGAAGCTGTGGAAGGGAGGGAGAAAGAAGGGATGGAAAGAGGTTGGTCCACGTGTACAAAGTTACAATTAAATAGGAGTAAATTACATAGTTTTATTTCTCTGCAGGGTGACAATATTTAACAAGAATATATTGTATATTACGAAATAGTCCAAAGAGAGGATTTTCTTGGAGGGAAGTGTGGGAAGGGGGCGAGGGATAAAAGACAACAAATTTGATACAATGTATACTGCTCGGGTGTTGGGCGCACCACATTCTCACGAATCTCCATTGAATAACTTACTCATGTAACCAAATACCACCTGTACTCCAATAACTTATGGAAAAATAAAGTTTTTTAAAAAAGATACATATTGCAGGGCATGGTGGCTCACGCCTGTAATCCCAGCACTTTGTGAGGCTGAGGCAGGTGGATCACTTGAGGTCAGGAGTTCGAGACCAGCCTGACCAGCATGATGAAACCCTGTCTCTACTGAAAATACAAAATTAACCAGGCGTGGTGGCACATGCCTGTAATCCCAGCTACTTGGGAGGCTGAGGCAGGATAATCGCTTGAACCTGGGAGGCGGAGGTTGCAGTGAGCCAAGATCATGCCATTGCACTCCAGCCTGGGTGACAAGAGCGAAACTCTGTCTCAAAAAAAAAAAACAAAACACATATTCCTTAGCCACTGGAAAATGAGATTTCTGAGCAGCTGGATCTGATAATTACCATGAGGTGTCGTTACATGATGTACACGTGCTTGGAAACATTATATTATATGTCATAAATGTGTGCAATCATTATGGAGTTTTTTTCTTGAGACAGGGTCTTGCTCTGTTGCCTAAGCTGGAGTGTGCAGTGATGCAATCACGGCTCAGTGCAGCCTCAACCTCCCGGACTCAAACCATCCTTCCACCTCAGCCTCCCCAGTAGCTGGAAATACAGGTCTGCACCAGTAGGTCCAGCTAACTTTTGTACTTTTTTTTAAAGAGATGGGATCTTGCTATGTTGCCCAGGCTGGTCTTGAACTTCTGGCCTTGTGATTCTCCCACCTCAGCCTCCCAAAGCGCTGGGATTACAAGCGTGAGCCACTGCGCCTGATCTGAACAATGATTCTTAAAAATAAAATGAAACTTTAGAAAAGAAGAAAATCTAATGGTGGTTTTTGTCTTTTCATTGGCTCTGTGTTACTTTGTAGCTGCAATTTTTCTTTCCTTCATTAAGTCAGCTCCAAATCTGCCAACTCAAGTGAAGGGTGAGTGAGTTTTCTGTGTGTCTTCTTGGCATGGGGTGGTGAGTGTGTGTACGTGTGTGTGTGTGTGTATTTGTATGTCCAGGGTTCCTCCACATCCCTGCAGAGACTTGGGGCTCCTTAATATCCATATAATTTCTATTTTGACCAGAAAGAGGAAAAGTCAACGTTTTGGAAACTCCAAACTCCACCAGGGGCTTGGCTGAAACAGGTGTGTGTCGTTTCTCCAACCAGCCAGCTCACCTGCGAATCTCAGAACTTATGTTAATGAGAGTTGCCTGCCCATAGCTCTTCTACGAATAATGTTTTTGTATGTAAAGGAGAAGCAAAAACATTTTTTGACCTCTTGGAGCATGAAAATCAATAAGAAGTTGATAAAGCAAAGTCTGTGCCTGCTGAAAATAAAACAAGTGTGGTTTGTTTACCCACCGAAGCCTTCACGTTGTCAGGCCTGCATTGAGATGATTTATAGACCAACACCCCACAAAATCATTTAAAGCAGATTAGATTCCTAGGACAATCCTCTCTAATATGACAAGCTGATAGAGGCTGACAGGTAACTAGGTTGTTCAGGATGGCAAGCCAGTCCCAGAAATTCTGATTAAATTAAAATATTAATGGTACCGCCGGGAGAGGAAGATTGAGTTGAGGTGGGCGAATTCTGTATGAGGACTGAGGTGCAAACACCACGTCACAGTTGCTGTGCTGGAAGCAGAAGCCTGGGGGTGCCAGGGGAAGTTACCTTTGCTAAACCCGAAAGCAGGGCCTGCATTGCAATGAACTGTGTGGTGCTGGGGGCAGGGTGGGGACAACGCACCAGCCAGGCTCAGAAGGGAACACGGAGCTTCCCTAATCACCTCCTCTCTCCTGCAGCTGCAAAGGTGATGGCCATAGACCCTCGTCTCTGCAGCTCTTAATTCCCCAGTAGCCTCTCCTGTGCCCTCTGCAAATGCCCGTTTGCAGGGCACTTTAACCCAGTCTGAAATTGAGCCTCCAGCACTATGACTGTGTACAGACTCTCTAGGAAACTGTCTTCTGCCGGCTGGATGAAAGTTTATTGCTGTGTGTGTGTGTGGTTTTGTTTTTTCCCTGCAGAGAAAAATGCAAAGAATCTTGCCCCGGCCACAGGAAAAGGAGATTCCTGAGCAGTGTACATTTGCTTCCCTTTCTTTCTTTCTTTCTTTCTCCCTTTCTGTCTTTCTCTTTCTTTCTCCTTCCTTCCTTCTTCCTTTCTTTCTCTCTCTCCTTCCTTCTTTCTTTCTCTCTCTTTCTTTCTTCTTTCTTTCTCTCTCCTTCCTTCCTTCTTCCTTTCTTTCTCTCCTTCCTTCCTTCTTTCTTTCTCTCTCTCCTTCTTTCTCTCTCTTTCTTTCCTTCCTTCCATTTCTCCTTCCTTCCCTTTCTTTCTTTCTTTTCTCTCTCCTTCCTTCCTTTTATCTCTCTCTCTTTCTTTCCTTCCTTCCTTTTCTCCTTCTTTCTTTCTTTGAGACACAGTCTGGCTCAGTCGCCCAGGCTGCAGTGCAGTGGTATGATCTCGGCTCACTGCAACCTCTGCCTCCCAGGTTCAAGCAATTCTCCTGCCTCAGCCTCCCGAGTAGCTGGGATTACAGGCCTGAGCCACCACACCTGGCTGATTTTTGTACTTTTAGTAGAGACGGGGTTTCACCATGTTGGCCAGGGTGGTCTCGAACTCCAGACCTCAAATGATCCACCTGCTTCAGCCTCCCCAAGTGCTGGGATCACAGGCATGAGCTGCCTCTGCACCTGGCCTTGCTCATTCACTTCTACACCATTCGTGACAGTGAAGTGATTCCCGTCTGGGCCCCTGTTCTGCAAGATTCTGAGGATGGAATTGGCAAAGACTACGGAGAAAGTTCTACCCATGACACCCCACGTTCTACTAAACCGGAGTGACTTTTGGCATCAATTAAAAAACAAACAGGCCAGGTGCAGTGGCTCACACCTGTAGTCCCAGCACTTTGGGAGGCTGGGGCAGGTGGATCACCTGAGGTCAGGAGTTTGATACCAGCCTGGCCAACATGGTGAAACCCCATCTCTATTAAAAATACAAAATTAGCCAGGCATGGTGGTGCGTGACTGTAATCATGGCTACTTGGGAGGCCGAAACAGGAGAATTGCTTGCACCTGGGAGGTGGAGTTTGCAGTGAGCCAAGATTGTGCCACTGCACTCCAGCCTGGGCAACAGAGCCAGACTCTGTCAAAAAAAAAAAAAAAGAAAGAAAGAAAGAAGAGAGAGAAAGAAAGAAAGAAGAGAGAGAAAGAAAGAAGAGAGAGAAAGAAAGAAAGAAGAAAGAAAGAGAAGAGAGAAGAAGGAAAGAAGGAAGGAAAGAAACAAAGAGGAAGGAAGGAGAAAGAAAGAAAGAGGAAGGAGGGAAGGAAGGAAGGAAAAGAAAGAAAAAGAAGAAAGAAAGGAAGGGAGGAAGGAAGAAAGAAAGAAGGAAAGCAAAGGAAAGAAAAAGGAAGGAAGGAGGAAAGAAGGAAAGAAAAGAAAGAGGAAGGGAGGATGGAAGGAAGAAAGAAGGAAAGAAAGGAAGGAAGGAGGAAAGAAGGAAAGAAAAAAGAGGAAGGGAGGATGGAAGGAAGAAAGAAAGAAGGAAATAAAAAGAAGGAAGGAAAAAAGAAAGAAAGAAGGAAAGAAAGGAAGGAACGAAGGAAAAGAAAGAAAGAAGGAAAGAAAGAAAGAAGGAAAAGAAAGAAGGAAAGAAAGAAAGAAAAAGAAAGAAAGAACAAAAAGAAAGAAAGAAAAGAAAGAAAAAAAGAAAGAAAGAAAGAAAGAAGGAAGGAAAAAGTAAGTTAAGTCCTCAACAGCTTAGGAAAGCTTTGGTTGCCCAGACAGGGAAATGAATAAACGGTTCAGAGTTGGGTGGTTGGGTGGGGCGGGGGGCGCTTATGTTTCTCAGGAAGCAACTCCCCAAAAGCAAATTAGATCCTTAAAATACTGAAACTCTCTCCAAAAAAAAGAAAAAGAGGAAGCAGACAGCGTTTTGGAGGCCAGGCTCCCAGAGGGGAGCTCTTGGTGGTGTTCAGAAGGAGTTTGTGTTTGCTTCCAGTGTAGACTTTTACAACCTTAAGGCTACAAATTACAGACCCAGGAAAGGGCACCAGCTCTGCTGCAAGAGTATTACACAGACAACTGGTTTTTGTTTTTGTTTTTGAAACTGGGTTTATTTTTATCTTTGAGAACGTGAGCAAAGTGACTCATATGTGCAGAATCACTGAGGGTTTGAGCCAAGTGACGCGTATCTGCAGAATCACTGACGTCCTGCATTCCAGGGTGACCCTTGGCCGGACAGACTCAGGGACAGGGAGGCAGCCAGAGCAGACAGGCCCTGTCGGTCACCGCGGCCACCACTGCCCGGGGCTCTGGAGTCCTAGCCCAGGCCGAGGCTGCTGGCCACTTTCATCCCAGGAGAGGGGGATGTCAGGAGTGAGTTTTACGGTGGGAACAGCTTGACGTGACCGTCTCAGAGCTCGGCTGTTCCCAGGCTGACTCCATCTTAGGTTTCTTGCATTCATGACTGGTGTCCTAAAAATTCAGAAAGTGTTTCTTGTAAGAGGAAGAGAGAGAAACCCCACTCGGAAACTCTAGAGGGTCCACTGGGTGTGACTTTCCCTACACAGGGCTGCCCCAGCCACACACGTCGCCCGATGGGGCCGGAAATCCTGTTTACACCTCACTCTTTGCTCTAAAATAAAATCATGTTGGTCCAGGCTGTGGGAAGCCCAAAGTGTTTTGTCACAAAATAAACGGATTTTATTTTGTTTTTGCTATTACTGTAAGATCTTGATCTAGAAAAGGAGACATGAAGCATGTAAATATATACATAATTATAAACATGGACATATATTTACATAGCAATATGAACATGCATTTATCTATTAAACACAAATATACATTTTATATATTAAATAAAAATATACATTTTATATGTTAAATACAAATATACATTTTCTCTATTAAATATGAATGTATATTTATATATTAAGTATGAATATACATTTCATATATTAATACAAATATACGTATGCATTAAATATAAAAGTGTATTATACATTAAATATAAACATAATTTATATATTAAATATAAGTTGTATACATTAAATATAAACATGCTTTATATATTAAAAATAAACATTACATATCTTAAATATAAACATATCTCATATATTAAATATATTTTATATATTATATACGGTATATATTATATATAATATATAAGGCATATATAACCTTATATATTAAATATAAACATCTTTTATACATTAAAGATAATAATACATTTGGTACATTAAATAAAAACATCGTATATATTTAATATAAACATGTATACATTAAACATAAACATTTTATACGTTAAATATAAACATATATCTTACATATAAAATATAAACATATCTTATATATTAAATATAAACATATATTTTGGACATTATAATAATATATTTGGTACATTAAATATAAACATTGTATACATTAAATATAAACATCTTTTATACATCAAACATAAACATTTTATACATTAAATGTAAACATATATTATATATTAAATATAAACATCTTTTATACATTAAATATAAGAATACATTTGGTACATTTAATGTATACAATATATTAAATACAGACATTTAGACATTAAATATAAGCATATATTCAGCACATTAAATGTAAACATATTTTGTACATTAAATATAAATACTGTATATGTTAAATATAAATATGTATTTTCTATATTAAATATAAATATATATTCTCTACATTAAATATAAACATATTTTCTATATTAAATATAAACATGTATTTTGCATAGTAAATACAACTATACATTTTCTATATTAAATATTAACATGTATTTTGTATACTAAACATAAGCATATATTTCCCATATTAAATATAAACATATATTTTATATGTCAAATATAAATATATATTTTATATATTAAATATAAATATATATTTCCTGTATTAAATATACACATATATATGTTAAATATAAATATATTTTTCCATATGAAATGTAAACGTATTTTAAACATTAAATATAAATATACATCTTAGATATGGCCCGTGTTGGAATGTGTAATAGATTGAGTATATAACGTCTATTCAATATAAAATTTATATTTATATATGCAGTAATGATTCAAGTTGATTGTAGTTAAGAAAAACAAGCTCCAAATTCGAAAGAAATATGTAAGAAGAGAGACAGGAAGAAAAAATAATGAGGCAGGTAAATGCAATAGACAATTCGAGACCCACAAGTGCAGAGCAGGCTTCCCAGACCCGGGTAATGTCTCCTGGGCTGATAGGAAGCCCTCAACCCCCCAAGTCCTTCTCAGCCATAAACCGCCTGAGCACAGAGCCACAGGGACCGTGTTGGGGCTGGGCCTCCCGACTTCAGTTCCTCTCATTCTGTGCGGAAGGAAAAACGATTCAGAATCTACAGAGATTTAGATGTGTGTAGATGTGGACAGAGAAGTCCGGGCACGGTGGTTCACTGCCCAAGAAGACAGTGAGTCCCCGGAGGAATAGAAGAATATACGTCATGCTAATATATGTCATCCCAGTACTTTGGGAGGCCGAGGCGGGTGGATCACTTGAGGTCAAGAGTTCGAGACCAGCCTGGCCAACATGGTGAAACCCCGTCTCTACTAAAAATACAGAAATTAGTTGGCCGTGGGGGTGGATGCCTGTGATCCCAGATACTCAGGAGACAGAGGCATGATGAACTGCTTGAACCTGGGAGGAGGAGGTTGCAGTGAGCTGAGGTCATGCCATTGCACTCCAGCCTGGGGGACAGAGCAAGATCCCGTCTCAAAGAAAAAAGAAAAAAAAGAAAGCAGTTGTGAGTGCCAAGTTCTCTCTGGATTTTCAGGAGGCCAGTTCTCCAGTCCACGGTGGCCTGAGAGGACAGGGGTTTCTGAGGGTGAACAGAGCCTGCGTCCGGTCAGGTAGGATCGCATGTCCCTGAGGTTCAGAACCCAGGAGCATGGGGAGGGTCCGGGGGGTTCCTGCTGCACGGAGGGAAGACCCTCTTTCCACAGGGGCCCCGGAGAGCGAGAGGAAGGAGGAGGGCAGGTCAGTGAGTGTGACGGGCTCACAGTGGAGAGGGAAGCAGAAAGAAGGGTTCCCACAACAAGACACACACAGTGTCCACGCTGAAGCTACAGAGAGGACCTCTCCACCTGTGTCTGCCGCAAAGCAGTGGGGCGTCTTCTGGCAGCCCAGAGTCACCTCCAGATCCCACCTGCCCCACATTTCCTGCGGGGACTGCCTGTCTTCCTAATACACTCTCTTCTGACCAGAGTCTTCCAGACAAATCACCGGTTGCTATATATATATATATATATATATATATATATATATTTTAATAGCTAACATCTTACACTGATATATTTATATTATATATAAATATTTTTGTACTTTATGTTTATGCTATATATACAGATGTAGTTAGCTATTTATGTTATATATAATATAAACATGATGTGTATTCTTATATTCCTCTGGGGACTCACTGTCTTCTTAATACACTGTCTTCTGACCAAATTCTTCCAGACAAATCAGCTGTTGCTATATATATAATATATATATATTTTATTGCATATATTATATATTATATATTAACTATATATAATATATTAATTATATATTATATATTAACTATATATAATATATTAATTATATATTATATATTATATATTAATTATATAATATATATTACATATTACATATTATATATATCATATTATCATGCTATATCTTATATATTATATATGTTATATATGTATATATATTATATATACACATATACACATACATACACCCATATGTATATTTTAATAGCTAATATCTTACACTGGTATATTTATATTACATATGATTATATACAAATATTTTTGTACTTTATGTTTATGCTATATATACAGATGTAATTAGTTGTTTATGTTATATGTAATATAAACATTATGTATATTCTTATTTTCCTGTAAGGACCCACTGTCTTCTTAATACACTGTCTTCTGACCAAAGTCTTCCAGACAAATCAGCTGTTACTATATATATATATAATATTTATATACACATATACACATACATACACACATATGTATATTTTAATAGCTAATATCTTACACTGATATATTACATATAGTTATATACTAATATTTTTGTACTTTACGTTTATACTATATATACAGATGTGGTTAGGTATTTATGTTATATATAATATATTAACACGATGTATATTCTTATATTCTTCTGGGGACTCACTGTCTTCTTAATACACTGTCTTCTGACCAGAATATTCCAGACAAATCACCGGTTGCTATATATATATATTTTTTAATAGCTAATATCTTACACTGATACATTTATATTACATATAGTTATATACAAATATTTTTGTACTTTTGTTTATACTATATATGCAAATGTAGTTAGCTATTTATGTTTTATATAATATATCATCATGATGTATATTCTTATATTCCTCTGGGGATTCACAGTCTTCTTAATACACTGTCTTCTGACCAAACTCTTCCAGACAAATCAGCTGTTGCAATATATATATTTATTTTTTAATAGCTAATATCCTACACCGTGGCTCATGCCTGTAATCCCAGCACTTTGGGAGGCTGAGGCGGATGGATCACCTGAGGTCAGGAGTTTGAGACCATCCTGGCTAACACAGTGAAACCCCATCTCTACCAAAAATACAAAAATTGATTGGGTGTGGTGGTGCATGCCTGTAATCCCAGCTACTCGGGAGGCTGAGGCAGGAGAATCGCTTGAACCCGGGAGGCAGAGGTTGCAGTGAGCTGAGATCGCGTCGCTGCACTCCAGCCTGGGCGACAGAGCGAGACTCCATCTCACACACACAAAAAATCTTACACTGATGTATTTATATTACGTGTAGCTGTATATAAATATTTTTGTACTTTTTTCTATGTACTTATATTCTCTATATTATAAAACATTATATAAAATTATAAATGTATAATAAAATGTTACATACAAATTTTAATACAATACCATTTTGTTACATATATTTCTAAATTTAATATAATGAAATTTTATATATAATGTATAACATTTCTAAATTTATTATAATACAATGATATATAATTATTTTCTATTATAATTATACATAAGGTAATTTATTATAAATAAAATTTTATATAATCTACATTTATTATAATAAAATTTTATTACATATAACACATTTCTAAATTTAATACAATAAAATACTATGTATAATAATTTATAACGTTTCAAAATGTATTATATAATTTTATTATACAATTATTTTATACATAATTATATAGTATATAATTGTATTTATAGAAATATAATTATGCATATACAATATATAATTTTATTTTTACATAGTATATATACATAATTATGTATTAACAAATATAATAATATCAATTTTATATACTTATTTACATTAAGTTATATATTGTATAAATGATGTTATATGTTATGTGTATGTTACATATATTTTTGCTTAATATATTAAATTTAATCTATAAAATTATGTATTACAATAAAAGTGTATTTTACATATACACTACATATAACTTTATATAAAAATATAAAAGTCATATGGTTAAGTTAATAAAATATATTTATATCAATCTATTCATATAAAATATACACAATGCATATTTATATAAATACAAAATATATAAAACTTTTACCAATAGAATGCAAAGAGTTGCTGACCGTCTGCACAAATCCTGAACCTCTGGAAACAGAATAAAATCTTACCTCCCAGTCCACTCTGAAAGGAACAGTAAAGCAGCCCCGAACCCCAAACCCACGCTAAGGGGAGATGGGGGAGTTGGGATGGACGCGTTGACCAGTGAGGACTTTCCTTTGCTGGTTTTGAGGTGTCTTAGCCCAGAAGCTAAGACGGGAAGCGATTCTGGAGCAGGTGAGCTGATCACAAGCCTGAGCCAAGAATCCATGGAGCTCATAAGTAGCAGAAGCCAGGACCCTGTGCAAATCCTTCTGAAATATCCCCCGTTTACTGGGCTCCTAGGGGTGGGGAAGAAAAATTCCCTGACATTTCGGCCTCAGGGAAAGAGAGAGACACCCCACTGGCCGGAAGCCTCTCCTATTTTTCAGGAGACAGCTGAGGCATCACCCTTTCCCAAATGACGGTAATTTTCAGAGTGGTTCGCTTTTTGGAGAGACATTTCTGCCCTGGAGATACATACATATTGAACCCAAACGAATATTTTTTAATTAAAAAAACTAAACATTAGAAAGTTCAATATTGAGGCAGCTACGAGTTTGAATTCCTCATTTTTCCTCCATGCATGTTGCCAAATCTGTATTGCATTTAGTAACTACTTATGTGTCTAATGTGTATAAGGTTACACAATGTTTTCTTGTTTTTCTGCTCCTCAGGGTCAGAATGTGAAATAAAAGTTTTGGAAAGAAAAAACACTCTTGTCTGTTTGTGCAAAAATAAAAAAAACCCATATTTTAAGAATATTTTAAAATGAATACAAATTATGTGGGGGGGGGTTGCTTATAATAATTCTTCATATCTTAAATCAAAGATAGATCTTGTTATTAACCAGAAAACAAAATGTGTGTGTATAAATTTACAACACTCTTACACTCACACAAACACAGGCACACATGCACACATAAGCGTGTATTTATAGAAATGTAATTATGCATATACAATATATAATTTTATTTTTACATAGTATATATACATAATTATGTGCTAAAAAATATAATAAGATCAATTTTATTATATACTTATTTACATAAAGTTATATATTATATAAATGATGTTATATGGCATGTATATATCACATATAACTTTGCTTAGTATATAAAATTTAATCTATAAAATTATGTATTACAAATAAAAGTATATTTTACATATACACTATGTATAACTTTATTATTTATATGAACTATAAAAATCATGTTTATATTAATAAAATATATTTATTTATATCAATATATTAATATAAAGTATACACAATGCATACTTATATAAAATTTTTTAATTAAAAAATATTCGTTTGGGTTCAATATGTATGGATCGCCAGGGCAGAAACGTCTCTTCAAAAGGTGAACCGTTCTCAAAGTCACCGTCATTTTGGAAAGGGTGATGCCCCACCTGTTTTCTGAGAAACAGCAGAGGCGTATGGCCAGTGGGGTGTCTCTCTCTTTCCCTGAGGCCGAAATGTCAGGGAATTTTTCTTCCCCATCCCTAGGAGCTCTGTAAACCGGGGATATTTCAGAAGGATTTGCACAGGTCCCGGCTTCTGTTGTAAATGAGCTCCATGGATTCTTGGCTCAGGCTTGTGATCAGCTCACCTGCTCCAGAATCACTGACACAAATGCAACCACACACTTACACAAACGCACATCAACACAAAGAATCACAAAACACACTCATAGAAACACATGGACACACAAAGACATGCACACTCACACAAACACAGGGACACACACACAAACACAATTACAAAAATGTGTGGTTTTTTGCACACGTGGGTGCACACGCACATTGACATTCTCACAAAGCACACACACACGTGTACATACAAAGACACTCATAAACAGAATCATGAAAACACTCTCATATAAACACGTGGATGGCTACTCACCCACATAGACAATCACATATGTCATACACACTCATACACTCACTCAGAATCACACAAGCACACACAAACACATAAATACAGTCACACACTCGTGCAAACACAGTCACAAAAACACTCACATAATCACGTGGACACACAAACATAAAAATTCACACACTGGGGCCGTGCAAGGTGGCTCATGCCTGTACTCCCAGAACTTTGGGAGGCCGAGGCAGGCGGATCACTTGAGGTCGGGAGTTCCAGACCAGCCTGGCCAACATGGTGAAACCCCGTCTCTACTCAAAAATACAAAAATTAGCCAGATGTGGTGGTGTATGCCTGTAATCCCAGCTACTCAGGAGGCTGAGGCAGGAGAATCATTTGAACCTGGGAGGTAGAGGTTGCAGTGAGCCAAGATCACGCCACTGCACTCCAGCCTGGGCGACAGAGCGAGACTCCGTATAAAAAAAGAAAAATTAGCCAGATATGGTGGTGGGTGCCTGTAATCCCAGGTACTCAGGAGGCTGAGGCAGAAGAATCGTTTGAACCCGGGAGGCGGAGGTTGCTGTGAGCTGAGATTGTGCCTTTGCACTCCAGTATGGGTGACAGAGCGAGACTCCATCTCAAAAAAAAAAAAAAGAATTTATACATTGCCATACAGATTCACACACATACACTCATATTCACAAACACACAAATACAATAAACGCAGGGGCACACACAAACACCATCACAAAAACACACTTCCATAAAACACAGGAATGCACGCTCACACAGAAACACGCATGGAAACACACGTTGTCTTACAGACTCACAGACACACTCATCATCACATAAACAGGCACACACACACAGCCACACAAGCACACACCCACACCCACATCAACACACACACTCCCACACGGCATCCACGCGCTCACACACACAGGTAGAACAGGCCTGCATTACCTGATAACGCAGTTAAATCAGACGTGATGCTGCCTGCTGAGGAGACCTGGAGGCTTCCCATGAATGGGCTTTCGGACGAGAGGTCTCTGGGTGCATTTGGTGACACCCCAGGCAGTGGGGGAGACGTCCAGGCTGGAAGGCCAGCCACAGCCAGCTCTGCCCAAGGATGCCACGTCCATTTGCTTCACTAGGTTATGCACCCTGGAAACCCAGGTTCCTTCCTCTCCAGGAAACCCCACTGAGGTCAGCACATCCCCCAGGTTTAGAAGGGGTCTCTGGGTGCATTTGGTGACACCCCAGGTGGGGGGGGGGACATCCGGGCTGGAAGGCCAGCCACAGCCAGCTCTGCCCAAGGACGCCACGTCCATTTGCTTCAGTAGGATCTGCATCCTGTAAACCCTGGTTCCTGCCTCTCCAGGACACCCCACTGAAGTCAGCACACTCCCCAGGTTTAGAAGGGGTCTCTCGGTGAAATTTGGTGACACCCCAGGCAGAAGGGGGGACGCCACAGCCAGCTCTGCCCGCGGATGCCATGTCCATTTGCTTCAGTAGGATCTGCACCTTGGATACCCAGGTTCCTGCCTCTCCAGGACACCCTACTGACGTTAGCACACCCTCCAGGTTTACAAGGGGTCTCTGGGTGCATTTGGTGACACCGCAGGCAGAGGGGGGACGCCACAGCCAGCTCTGCCCAAGGATGCCACGTCCATTTGCTTCAGTAGGATCTGCACCCTGTAAACCCTGTTTCCTGCCTCTCCAGGACACCCCACTGAGGTCAGCACCCCCCACCCCCCACCCCCAGGTTTGTCCAGCTTCGCTGTCTGGGGAGAGACACAGAAAGACCACATTCGGTGGAATTCTGGCTATAACCTTTTGTAGCCGGCAAGAAGGATCACCAAGCTGTCCTGTTACCTTGCTGGAGCGATCACTGGTTTCACGCTTGGCCCCCGTGCAGTGAGTGCCTGGGCCAGGCTCGGTTCCTGGAGCTCCGGTGAAATTTGGGCTTGGAGCTCACGCCTGCACCATCCAGAAAGCAGAAGGCAGCCGGCCCTGGCTGTACGGTTCGTAGAATCAGAGAGAACACTGCTTGCCTTCATGTCTGTACCACAATAAATCTGCCAACTCTGGTCAAAGTCTCTGGATTCCTGCCCCCTCATTTTATTTTGTCTATTACGGAGCGGAAGGAGTGAGAAAGATTTTGCTTCCTATTTTGTTTTGCAAAGCGTTGCTAAGAAAAACAACCCGCGTTCTGAAAACGACATTCTGAGTGTCCCCTGGGCGTGATGAACATAGTGCAGTGGTATGATCTGGGCTCACTGCAACCTCTGCTTCCTGGGCAGCAGAGTGAGATCATGTCTCAAAATAAAATAAAATAAATATGAGAACAAAAGACCATTACCAACCACCACAAAAACACACTTAAGTACATAGACCCTTAACACTATAAAGCAACTACAAAATCAAATCTAGTCTGCATAATAACCAGCTAAAAAAATATATAAGGACAGGGTCAATTCCATACATAGAATGTTTAACTTTGAACGTAAATGGGCTAAATGCCCCAATTGAAATGCACAGAGTGGCAAGTTGAATAAAGAAGCAAGACCCACTTGGGTGCAGTGGCTCATGTCTGTAATCTCAGCAATTTGGGAGACCAAGGTGGGCAGATTGCTTAAGCCCAGGTGTTCGAGACCAGCCTGGGCAACATGGGAAAACCTCATCTCTATAAAAAATGTAAAATTAGTCAGGCATGGTGGCATGCACTTGTAGTCCTAGCTAATCCAGAAGTTGAAGTGTAAAGATCACCTGAACTCAAGAGGTTGAGGCTGCAGGAAGCCATAATTGTGCCACTGCATTCCAGCATGGGTGAAAGAGACAGATCGGTCTCAAAAAATTAAAACAAACAAACAAACAAACAAGACCCAACTGTATGCCATCTTCAAGAGACCCATCTCACATATGCAATGACACAGATAGGCTCAAAGTAATGGGATGGAGGAAAACCTACCAAGTAAACAGAAAACAAAAACAAAATAAACAAAAAAATAGCAGGGGCTGCTATTCTAATTTCAAACAAAACAGACTTTAAGTCAACAACAATCAAAAAACTACAAAGAAGGGCATTACCTAATGGTAAAGTGTTCAATTCAACAAGAAGACTTAACTCTTCTAAATATATATGCATTCAACACAAGAATTATGTGTGTACCCAGGGAGCACCAGGGAACACCCAGATTCATAAAAACAAATTCTTAGAGACCTGTGAGGAGACTTAAATTCCCACACAATCATAGTGGGAGACTTCAACACTCCACTGACAGTATTAGACAGATCATCGAGTCAGAAAACTAAAAAATATATGTGGGACCTGAACTCACACTTGACCAAATGGAAGTAACAGACATCTACAGAATTCTCCACCCCAAAACAATGAATATATATTCTTCTCATCACCACATGGTGCATACTCTAAAACCAACCACACGGTCAGACAAAAAACGATTCTCAACAAATTTTAAAAAATTGAAATCATACCAATTATGCTCTCAAACCACAGCACAATAAAAACAGAAGGGAATACTAAGAAGATTGCTCAAAACCATAAAATTACATGGAAATTGAACAACCTGCTCTTGAATGACTGCTAGGTAAACAATGAAATTAAGGCAGAAATAAGTTTCAAAACCAAAGAAAAAAAGATAAGACATACCAGAATCTTTGTGACACAGCTAAAGCAGTGTTAAGAGGAAAGTTTATAGCATTAAAAGCTCACATCAAAAAGTTAGAAAGATCTCCAATTAACAACATAGCATCACACCTAGAAGAACTAGAAAAACAAGATCAAACCAACCGTAAAACTAGAAGAAGGCAAGAAATAACCAAAATCAGAGCTGAACTGAAATAAAGTGAGGCATGAAAAACATACAGAAGATCAATAAAACCAGAAGTTTTTTTAAGACTAAATAAGATAGATACAACGCTAACTAGACAAACAACAGAAGAAAGAGAGAAAATCCAAATAAACACAATCAAAATTGACAAGGGAGACATTATCAATGACCCTACAGAAATACAAAAACTCTGAGACCATTATGAACACCTCTAGGCACACAAACTGGAAAACCTACAAAATGTGGAAAAATTCCTGAAAACACAACTGCCCAAAATTGAACCAGGAAGAAACGGAAACCCTGAACAGACTAATAATGAGTTCTGAAATTGAATCAGTAATAAAATAATTTCCATCTAATTTTATGATTTTGAGCAAGAAAAAGCCCAGGATCAGATGAATTCACAGCCAAATTCTACCAGACGTATGAAGAAGAGCAGCTACCATCCCTACTTGAAACTATTCCAAACAATTGAGGAGCAGAGACTCCTCACTAACTCATTCTATGAGGCAAGCATCATTCTGATACCAAAGCCTGGCAGAGATACAACAAAGAAAAAACTACAGGCCAATATCCTTGATGAACACAGATGCAAAAATCCTTAACAAAATACTAGCAAACTGAATCTACCAGCACATCAAAAAGCTAATCCACCATAATCAAGCAGGGTTTATCCCCGGGATAAACAAGCAAGGTTGGTTCAACATATGCAAATCAATAAATGTGACTTATCACATAAACAGAACTAAAAACAAAAACCACATGATCATCTCAGTAGATACAGAAAAGACTTTTGATAAAATTCAACATCCCTTTATGTTAAAAACCCTTAATAAACTAGGTATTGAAGGAACATACCTCAAAATAATAAGAGCCATTTATGACAAACCCACAGCCAACATCACACTGAACAGGCAGAAGCTGGGCTCATTCCACTTGAGAACTGGAACAAGACAAGGATACCCACTCCCATCACTCCTATTCAACACAGTACTAGAAATCCTAGCCAGAACAATCAGGCAAGAGAAAGAAGTAAAGGCATCCAGATAGGAAGACAGGAAGTCAAACTATCTCTGTTTGCAGATAACATGATTTTATACCTAAAAAACCCCATAGTCTCTGCCTAAAAGCTCCTAGATCTAATAAACAACTTCAGCAAACTTTCAGGATACAAAATCAAGGTACATAAATCAGCAGTATTTCTATACACCAACAATATCCAAGCTGAGTGCCAAATCAAGAATGCAATTTAATTCACAATAGACACATACACACACAAAAATACCAAGGAATAAAGGGAACCAGGGAGGTGAAAGATCTCTACAACAAGAAAACAATAATTACAAAGCACTGCTGAAAGAAATCAGAGCTGACCCAAACAAATGGAAAAACATTCCATGCTCAAGGATAGGAAGAATCAATATTGTTATAATTGCCATATACTATCAAAAGCAATCTCCAGATTGAATGTTATTCCTATCAAACTACCAATGTCATTTTTCACAGAATTAGAAAAAAAACCTATTCTAAAATTTATAAGGAACTCAAAAAGAGCACAAATCACCAAAGCAATCCTAAGGAAAAAGAACAAAGCGGGAGGCATCACACTACCTCACTTCAAACTATACTACAAGGCTACCAGTAACCAAAACAGCATGGTATTTGTACAAAAACAGACACATAGACCATTAGAACAGGATAAAGAACCCAGAAATAAAGCCACACATCTACAACTAACTGATCTTTGGCAAAGGTGACAAAAATAAGCAATAGGAAAAGGACTTCTTATTCAATAAATGATTCTAGGATAACTGGCTATCTAGATGCCAGAATGAAACTGGACCCCTACTTATCACCATAAACAAAAAGTAACTCAAGAGGGATTAAAGGCTTAAATGTAAGACCTCGAACTATAAAAACTCCAGCACTTTGGGAGACCAAGGCAGGTGGATCGCCTGAGCTCAGGAGTTCAAGACCAGCCTGGGCAACATGGTGAAACTCCATGTTTACCAAAAAAAATATGAAGAATTAGCTGGGCGTGGTGGCACATGCGCCTGTGGTCCCAGCTATTCAGAAGGCTGAGGTGGGAAGATTGTTTGAGCCTGGGAGGTGGAGATTGCAGTGAGTCAAAATCTCACCACCGCACTCCAGCCTAAGGGACAGAATGAGACCCCACTCAAAAAAGAAAAAAAATTCTGGAACTAGAGAGTGTTAAGAATGTCCTAAATGTCAGTGAATGATACACTTTAAAGTGCTTAATCTTACGTAAACTTTTCCTCAGTTTAGAAACTTTTTCAAATTCTTGAAAAAAAAACTATGTAACATATTTAAATATACACATAAACATAAATATATACTATAAACCTTTATAGCATACATATGTAATCTCTCTGCCATTTTGGGCTACCTTACAAACAAGGCAGAAGCAAACACATAAAAATTAAATATACATATATATACATATACACACACACATAAATATGCATATTTATAAATTTAGAAATATAGAACATAGGTGACTATTCAAGGAAATATATATTTATGAGCATATAAATATATAGTTAACATACATAAATATATTTAATATAGAAATTTACACATATATATGTAGCACTCTGCCACTCTGGCATACTTCGCTCATACAGGGTAGAAGCAAACATATATACTCACATACATGTGTATGCACACACATAGGTGTGTTTTTATATATGTACATACAACTACTTATATTTATTAATATATATAGAAATACATAAAAAGAGTAAATATATACATAAGGGTATTGTTAAATTGAATTGTCTTTGTCCTAAAGCTGCCTCCATACTTATTTTAAGTTTGGCCTAATGAGTTCTCTATACATAGCTAGTTGTAATCTAACTTAATGTGTAAAAATAACTGTAACTTAACCCAAGACTATAGTCTTATAACATGTAACTATGTCTTAGCCAATGAAAACAGCTGAGCCTTCAGCCAATTAGAGGCTGAAAGCTGCCAAAACATGACTAGATAAGGTAAATGCCAACAGCAGCCAATCAGGCTGTTTCTGTGCACTTCTTTTTCTCTAGCTGTAAATATAACCTGCACATATGGTGGCACGGAGTGTTCTGAGCCATTTTTGGTGCAAACTGCTGCCTGATTCCTAAACGGTTTCTTTGCTCAAATAAACTCTGCTAAATTTAACGTATATAAAGGTTTTTTTTAACAGATTAGTGTAGAAAATGCAATCTGAAGTAGAACTTTCATCAAACCCCAGAAGCATGGGTGCCCAAGCACAGCGACCCACCAGGTCCATTGTGCACACAGATCTCTCACTGCAGCAGGGGTCCTGGGCAAGTTCTCTCTCAAATTTTGAAGCTCCAAGGATTTGTGTTTTGAGCTATGCATTTGTTTACCTTTGTAAGGGTTTTTTTTTTTTTTATTTTTTTTATCCAGACTGGGTTTCGAAGTTGATTCTGAAATAATAAATAAAAGCTGTTTTATTTATTTAGTTAGTTTAATTTATTTAGTTTAAAGTAAATTTGTTGTAATTTTTTCTTTTGAGAGTTCTGGCAAGCTGGATGGGATCCACCTCCCAAGACCCCTTGAGGAATGCAGGAAAGACACTGCTGGCCCCTTTGCCCTCCTTCTGAGGTTGTACATTCCTCTTAGGCCAGACTCTGTTCTTTTTGCATTGAACCTTGATCCTTTTGGGTTTCGAGTCCCGGGTTTTGTGCTATGAGAGGGCAAATAACCTTGGGGTGGGTGCCAGTGGCCAGTTTGTGCTGTGAGATGACATATGGCCTTTTGAGGTTTGGGTAGCTGATGAGTCATTGGTAAAAACTTGACTGAGTCCAGCATCAAATTGGATTTGGTGGTGAACTGTATTGGATCGAGGTAAGAGGCCACTCAGTCTGATGATCAGATGGAAACTGGACTGGGTTCAGTAGATAGATAAGTTTGGCCTCCCTAAAGATAACCTAGAGTTACAGTGGTGACAGTGGGGAAACACTTATGAAGGTAAACAGGTGCATGTCTTCCCAGTTACAACAACTGCAGGGATTGAGAGTACTTCTACTTGTGCATGCAAACTAAAGACCCCTGTGCCCCAAGATGTCTGCCTTTTTTGCAAATAGCCAGGCCACTGGAAAAAGAATTGTCCACTTTTACAGCAGCCATCTCACAGGGCATCCCTTTGGCCTGGACTGTTTCCCCCCTAAGGGAAGCCCCCAAAGGCATCGCTCTTGGGACAACTATGAACTAATCTAATTAGCCCTTCCTGTTTTTTCTCTCTCTCTCTCTTTGATCCTGCTTCTCTCATGGGAACCCCTTCATTGACTGAAACCACTCTTTTCAAATCCTTGCTGCCACTTCTTTCTTTTTGTCATGAACTTTGCTATGTCCCCAATGTCTTACTCAAGGAAAATAAGCCTTTCTGACTTAATTTCCTTGCTGAGAAGAGAAGAGTGGCCAGTAGCCAGGCTAGCGATAGAATTAATTGAATACGTCACCGAATTGATTAATTCCTACAGTGTTAAAAGAGAAGCACTAACAATGCCAGTGACCATGTGACATGGATTTAAGCTACAAGTCATAGAACTGTGATGAGAAGCCTCAGTGCTGTAAAACAGAGGGTGGAGGAAAGCTTTTCCTCTCTCAAATGAGCTTTGCCAGGTATACTTCTTGAAGAATAGGAAGTTGAAGTGTTCAGGACTTTTATGTCTATTCTACTTTGGCTTAGTTTACATGATTCTTAGTTTATTAGCCTAGAAATGGCCAAGAAAACTTAAGGCTCAATAATTAGTTATAAATATGAAATATCCTCAATTTTTAAGATAAACACAACTTATAAATGTATTTGTCTGTAAAAATTGTGTATATTTTTACAGAACATCTATTTCTTTCTTTTTTTTATTTATTTTTTATTATACTTTAAGTTCTAGGGTGCACATGCACAATGTGCAGGTTTGTTGCATATGTATACATGTGCCATGTTGGTGTGCTGCACCCATTAACTCATCATTTATATTAGGCATATCTCCTAGTGCTATCCCTCCCCCTTCCCCCCCACCCCACAACAGGCCCCCATGTGTGATGTTCCCCTTCCTGTGTCCAAGTGTTCTCATTGTTCAATTCCCACCTATGAGTGAGAACATGCGGTGTTTGGTTTTTTGTCCTTGCGATAGTCTGCTGAGAATGATGGTTTCCAGCTTCATCCATGTCCCTACAAAGGACATGAACTCATCATTTTTTATAGATGCATAGTATTCCATGGTGTATATGTGCCACATTTTCTTAATCCAGTCTATCATTTTTGGACATTTGGGTTGGTTCCAAGTCTTTGCTATTGTGAATAGTGCTGCAATAAACATACATGTGCATGTGACTTTATAGAAGCATGATTTATAATCCTTTGGGTATATACCCAGTAGTGGGATGGCTGGGTCAAATGGTATTTCTAGTTCTAGATCCCTGAGGAATGGCCACATTGTCTTCTGCAATGGTTGAACTAGTTTACAATTCCACCAACAGTGTGAAAGTGTTCCTATTTCTCCACATCCTCTCCAGCACCTGTTGTTTCCTGACTTTTTAATGATTGCCATTCTAACTGGTGTGAGATGGTATCTCATTGTGGTTTTGATTTGCATTTCTCTGATGGGTCTATTTCTTTAAAACAAAGGGAAGGTAGTCTCTCATTTACGTTAGATTTTTTTCATAGCCTTTTGAACTTTGCAATTTCTATGTTTCGGAACCTATTTCTTACAGTTTTTCTATGCTAAACTCTGTCCTGGTCAGTTCTAGAGTGTATGAAGAACCAAATGATGTAATTGTATGCGACCTGGCTGTAGTGGAACAAATTTGACTCTTAAGCATGCAGGCTCTAATTTTCCTGTCTGGTTTTGGTAAGTATTCCTTACATAGGTTTTTTCTTTGAAAATCTGGGATTGAGAGGTTGATGAATGAAAATTAATCCTTTCACTTTGTTGTATATAGGTTTGCAATAATTAGGTAAGAGTGGAGTTTTAAGGTCATGGAAGGGGCTGATGACTTACAAATAATGGGCTCTGATTGGGCAACTACTCATCTGAGTTCCTTCCATTTGACCTAATTAAGCTTGTGAAATTTACACTAAGCCATGAGCTCATCTTTAAAAAGTTTTATTAAAAGATTTTCAGCTGTTCCAAATGGGACTTATTAGTAGAATGTGTTTTAAAGGATCATATCAGATGAATGAAAGGTATTTGATCCTTTGTTTCCTTAATAATAAAATGATGGTTTGGAAAAATAGGCTAGAGTATAACCACAGTGCTATTATTAGGCTTTCTTGTTAAACATAGGTCTAAGCCTAAGTATATCAATACAACAAATACTTACTGTTTCATTTCTAGTAATGAAAAAAAAAAAAACAAGTCTTTCTGGCATAAAATTCATCTGGTTATTTTGAAACATTTTTGTAAAATAAATTTACATCTATAAAGGACATTTTTATTTGTAAGGAGGGGTATGTCTCTGTGCACTGGAAGAGAGGGAGGACTAAATCACTGGGAAGTCTTATGATAAAGAAGCCATTGGCTTAAATCAGCAAAGCAAGCCATCCCTTGGTTTAAGGTGTTTTTCCTGGCCATCCTGTCTTGACTAGAACTTTACCTACACCTTCCTTTTTGGTTTAGGCAAATTATAGTATCTAAACCTGAAGTCTCAGCTCTGTGTCTTTGAGATATAAATGTTCTACCATGTCTTCTCTGGAACCTGATAACTATCTATTTCTTTAAAATGCAAGTCTAGGGAGATGACTCATCAGAAAAAGAAGAAAAAAGAGGTATTTGGAAATTGTGCAAATTAAAGCAGCCCCTGATGCCAAAGTCTACACATTCCTGAGTGAGTCAGTTCTGGCCAGTTCTAGCTGGATCAAGAGAGCTCTGCTGGGCAGGCCTGAAGAGCACCTGGATGGCAGACACCTGAGGAGCCAAGTGCCTGAAACTTCCTCCACCTGCTTGAGGAGCACCAATGCCCAGGTGCTGGCTGGACAAGCCCTTCTGGCTGCCTAAGCAGGTGGCAGAAGAAGGAAACAAGGTCAGCGGCAGAGTGTTGAACCCTGCCTCCCAGGTGGGTGGAAGATGCCTATCGCCAAACTAGGGCCCAGCTTGCCAGGTGAGATGGGTGAACTGGTGATCCCCCAAGAGAGTGGACGTCAGAACTACATGGTCCTAGACTTCACCTCGGCCAGCGAAGGAGAGAGAGGGTTAATGTTAACTGCACGAGGCCCACTCTAGCCTTAAATTGTGTAATTCAAACCCTTCCCTTGGAGACAAAACAAGCATGACAAGGAATTCTGAGGTCAGGGGACAAGAATCACAAGTTCCCTAGTGGGAGACTGAGGAGGCAGTGTCTTTCCTGCCCTCAGTCTACTGGCTAAGAACCTTCCTCAGCCTGACCTTTCCACATTGCACTTTCTGCTCTGTTTGCAATTTTCCTCCTTTAGTGCTGAGGGAATCCCAGTGTTCGATCCTGAAATATATAGGTTCCTAATGGGTGGTTAAAAAAAACCTCAGCGAGAGAAGCAGAAAATGTTTCCTCTTCCTGAAAAACTGTAGAAAGACAGGCACCACTCTGGGTGAGGACATGGTCCTTGCAAATGTCTTTATGTTGTTGTTTTTTTTTTTTATTTTGAGATGAAGTTTTGCTGTTGTTGCCCAGACTGGAGTGCAGTGGTGCGATCTCTGCTCACTGCAACCTCCGCCTCCGGGGTTCAAGCAATTCTCCTACCTCAGCCTCCCGAGTAGCTGGAATTACAGGCACCTGCCACCACACCTGGCTAATTTTTTGTATTTTTAGTAGAGATGGGGTTTTGCCATGTTGGCCATGTTGGTCTCGAACTCCTGACCTCAAGTGAGCCACCTGCTTCTGCCTCCCAAAGTGCTGGGATTACAGGTGTGAGTCACCGCGTCCAGCCTGCAAACGTCTTTAAAGACAGTGTGTTTCAGAGGCTGTGATGGTGCCCTGTGAACATGCCAAATCTCACAGTCCCTGGAGCTCTGAGGAGCAGGCCCAGCTCCTTGCCAGGCTGATGGTACTGAAACTCTGCTCTCCAAGACAAAACCTGATGGCCGTGCAAGATTTCTTAATCGACTGTGGACCATGAGTGTCTGCATCTCATTTTAATGAAGATGGGAAAAGAGAACAAAAGAGCAACTCCCAGGTTATAAAGAAACTGGATTTTAGTATAATATTCAAGTGTAGCATTGCTAATAACAACAAACCTTTCCCCTCCCAAATGGTAAACACTTGCACTGCCTATTATACAAAAATTCAACCACCCTCTCTGTTCCCCCAATATCTCCTCCCCAGTGACCCCCCTCTCATGCGGCCTCATGAGCCTGGCCAGTGGTGAATGGCACTCTCAGGGGCATGAGACTCCATGTGAGTGGGACTCAGCTGGGACCCTTCTCCACGTGGGAGCTGGAGAAGCCACCCTAGTACCAGCTCAAAGTGTCCATGATGTCCCTGCTGCTGAGGTAGGGGCCGCCTCTGAGCTGGTCTTGGGGTGTGGAGCTGCTGCTGGTAGTGGGCTCTGCCCTGAGGGCCTGGTGGCTGGTCGGAAGGGCAGGCATACATGGGTGACTCCCCAGGAACTCAGGCCACCTCCCCACCACAGCCCTGCACTGTGTGCTCCAGGCATGTGCTGAGTGCCTGGGCAATCACCAGTGCCCTATTGATCCCAGTCTCCACAGAGATCATTTAGCGTCACTCCACAGAGGGGGAAACTGAGGCCCAGAGAAGTAAGGTGACTCTCCCCAGTCACAGGGCTGGTCAGCAGTAGGATAGGAGGCTAGTCCCTTGCTGTCTGACTCCCTGAGCCCACCCATAGCCCAAGGCAGCCAACCTCTGCCCGCCCTGGTTCAGGCCCTGACTGGCCCCTGTGGTGGGTGATGTCTATCTCCCTGGCCTTTGTGCTGCCAGCCAACTGGGATGGAGCCTCCAGCTGGCATGACAGGTTGTAGCTACGGACAGAAGAGTGGCTGTGAGGCTGCCAGGAACCTCACCAGGGCCCCCTCCCAGGGCCTGTCCAGAGTGACGTCTGGGTACCCCAGGCATTGCCAGACCACAGGATCTGATGTTGACCAAGAGGCCATGGCCACAGGCTTTCTGAGGCTGGCCCCCAGGGAGAGTTCAATCCTGCTGTCCCAATTCCTGCCCTGGCCTTACCTCTCAGTCTCACCGAGCCGCTTCATGGTCCCAAACCAGGACCCAAAGTGCTGCTTGGGCTCAAGGTTGTAATTATTGGCAGCCAACTGGAGCAGCGGACCTCCTTGCTTACTTTGAATTCCTGGGTCCAGAGGGAAAAACTGGGTGGTGACAGGGACTGGACAGGGATGCCACAGGAGCCCTGTGGGGGTGTTACATGGGGTGGTGGCCAGTCTTTGCTCATAGGAGACCCCCTCCTCCTCTCCAGTCCTGTCCCCACCTGTTCTCAGAGCTGGCTCAAACAGCAGCTCCTCCAGGAAGGTGTCCTTGGTTTCAACCTGGTACTCCCACCTGCAGGTCTTCCTGGAGTGTCTCCTCTTTCTCTCTGTATCCCCATAAATCTAAGATGAGGGGGATGGATTTGCCCACCGCTACTCACCTTATGACTCTTGTGAGGTTGATCAGTCTCCCCTGGAAGGCCAACAGCCGAAGTCCATCAGAAAGGGTCCTCTGGCCCAGAGCCAGCCCCTGCCCAGCTCTGTCATGCTGCATCCAGGGTGCAAGACCCAGATCAGGTCTGGGTGACAGGAGGGGTATAGAGGGGCTGAGGCTCAGGGGCCTTCTAGCCTAACTTGTCTGGGGACAGTTGGGGAAACTGAGACCCCAAGCAGGGAGGTATGGCTCCGAGAGATTATTCTCATTAACCTGGAATATTTTTGCAAGCTGTTAGGTATAGGAAGTCTGTCACAGGTAAGAGAAATGCTTTTTGAGAGCATGAGAGGCAGCAGGGTTGTGACAATATTGAAACACCACTGTGCAGATTCACCAATTGCCACCACCGGGAGCCTCCTGAGCGCCATTGCAGATGCACAGCCCTCCCTTGCAACCCCTGGACCTCCCCATGGTCTGGCACCTAAAGGGTTATGCCTCATGGCAGGAATCAGGGCCCTCAGGATGCCCTGCCCACTCCAAGGTCTGCCTCTGCTCTGATTGGTCACTGACATTCAGATTGTCACCCAAATATAAGAACGTTGGCAGAAAGACTCATTCAATACAAGTGGACTCAGACATAGATAGGAATTGGGTTGCAAAAAGCCCCTTTTGTTTCTTTTATTTTATTTTGGAAAAAACTTTTATTGTGAAAATTCACATATATATGTAGAAAAAAAAATCAATCAATGCAAAAGGATAGACAATGAACAAATGAATTCCCCTTCCACTCCAGATCCCCACCCCAGATCCAGACCTCCTGAGCCCACTTCCCCCATCTCATCACAGGTCCAGACCTCCTGAGCCCACTTTCCCCATCTCATCACAGATCCAGACCTCCTGAGCCCACTTTCCCCATCTCATCATCAGTGATTTCTTGGGCTCTGCATTAGTTTTCTATTGCTGCTGCAACAAACAGCTACAGACTCAGTGGCTTCCATTTCTGTCTTATAGTTCTGGTTGCCAAAAGTCCTAAGAGGATCTCACTGGGCTAAAGTCAAGGTGCTGGCGGGGCTATGTCCCTTCTGGAGGCTCAAGGGATGAATCGGGTCCCTGCCTTTTCTAGCTTCTAGGGGCTCCAGCTTCTAGGTTTGTGGCCTCCTTCCTCCATCCTCAAAGCCAGCAACAGCAGGTGAAGTCCTCGCCCATCGTGCATCACTCTCCCTTCTGCCTCCTTCAACTTTTTTTTTTTTTTTTTTTTTATTCAGGGGGAACGAGTACAGGATTCTTACACAGTCAAAAAGCTGCTCATACAGAAGCTCGGAACTTTCAATACAGCTTTGCCTTTTTTGCCATTTTAATTTTCCATTTAATTTAAATATATTCTCTCATTTGACTTTCATAATCTGTGGAGAAATATTTCTATTTCGGCTTGTATTGACAAGCTGTTTTCACACAGCCCTCACATCACCCAACCACCCAGCAGAGATCCTCATTCCCATGAAACAGATAAAGAAACTGAGGCCCAGGGAGGCTAAGAGTCCTGCCAGGATCATTCACCTTCCAAGGTAAGGAGCCAGTTCCAGACCTGAGTTTGTGCAGCTCCAAGCTCCCCCATCTTTCTACAATGCTAGATTTAGACTATAGCAATCTAGCAAGTGTGGCCACACAATGGTCAAGTTGGATTTAGATGATGTTCTCTATAAATCCATTCTCCTCTCCCGTGTAAGCAAGGCAAAGTACTCCAGGCCATGGGGAGTCCCTGAAGACTCGATGAACTGCAGTGGCCACATCAGGAGGTTGCAGGTTGACCAGAACTCACCGACACAGCAGGAGAGCAGCTTGGAACCTGCAACCCAGCCAAGACCCAGTGCCTTGGATTGGGGGAGAAAACATGCAGCCATTCCTCTCTCTCTGCTGGCTAGAGGGGATTCTGGCTTTTCCTGCCAGAGCCACCCCTTTCCCTCCTCCTAAAGTTGATGGTGGTTCTGTAAGGAAAGGGAGAAGTGCACGGTGTGATAGGGGCAGGAAGAGAAGAAAACGGAGGAGAGGAGGGGACTTTCCCATAAGCAGGCAGAAGAAAAGGCAGCTGTGGTGTGTGATGGACATAGATGCAGTGGTGTCCAATGTGGGGTCAGCCCTAGAGGAGAGACAGAGAGAGAGACAGAAAAGTGAGAGAGTCCTGACCCTTACGATTAACATGGGATCTGCCTGCAAATGCTATTTAGGGCCATCGCCTCTTCCTGTACTGCTATTTTTGAGAGTGATGCTCCTGAGCCACATGACCCAGTCAAATTTGATGTCCCCTTGAGCCAGATTCAGGGCTGGGAGTCCAGTGTGATCTGCTTGCATCTTGCTGCATTGAGAACAGGCCAGATCTTGACCCCAGTACAGAGGCTGGATATGAACAGGCAACAGCTGGGTTTCTGAGTCAGAAAGACTTGGTTAATTGCTAATTGCTTAGGCGAGTAATTTAATTTTGTTGAGTCAGATTCCTCAGCTATAAAATGCAGATGACAGTACTTATTCTTCCAGGTTGTGGGGAAAATGGAGATTCTAAGCACGATGTCCATTTCACAGAAAGATACCAATTTGGTGGCTTATTTTCCTTTCTACCTTCAGAAGTGGCCATCCCTGCCACCCAAACAGACCCTTGGCTCTCAAGTGGATGGGGTCCCATTTGCACAGGGGGAGACCTTACAGCCTACGTTGAGTCTATACTTACCACTTAGTGAGCATTGTATCCGCTCAGGGGCCTCTGTGGGCATCCGTCTCCTCTGCAGCATCTTTCCTCCCCACCGCTGGGTCTGCACATGACCCCCTCCTTGGGTTAGGCCTCTGATCAGTGATGACCTTGGTATGGTGGTGATGGTCAGTCTTGGCATCAAATGAGCCAGTTTATATCATCAGCTATTCAATAAAACACTAATCTAGGTGTCACCGTGAAAGTATTTTGTGACATTGTTATGTACATGTTGTTACAAATGTGCATGATGCATGATGCATAGAATTTTGCCTGGGTGCCAGCCTGAAGTCTGTGCGACAGATCATAGCCATGTTAGTCCCACAGTCACGGGGGCCAATTGATTAAATTATTTTATCTCCCTTGAGAACTAAAAATAAAATCCTAAGCCCCCCACTCGACTTAACAGACCCCCGTTGGCCAACGGAACCTCAAATGAATCTTAAAATTCAGTTCTTGGCCATGACAGGACAGGAGGTCAGACATACCTCCCTGTACCTCCCTCCCTCTTATGGTTTAGACCCAACGACTGAACAGCATTAATGTTAAAATAGAGATCATGAGACTGACAGAACAGACTCTTTGTGGCAATAAGACCCCAAATTATAAACAGGACCTAGGGCCATGCCAGGCGAGGGTTAAGTCTTGTACCCTACTCTTACAGAGTAAACTAGATTCTAACTACCACATGATTTTTATTTTTCTCCAGCAGCCAAGCAAGCACTGGCTGTGAGAGAAGCAAGATTAAAACAATTACAACTCACCCAGTTCACAGACGCTGAGTAACTGATCTCCTGCCCCACCAACCTTAACGACAGCTTTCACTGGACAAGGGACAGATTTCAGTAACTTTCTCCTGATAAGAGACCATCCTCCATGGACTGGTTCTGGCCAGTTTTGGAGGCTGTGCCTTTACAGAGGCTGAGTACCTTCATGTCCCTGCTTCACTTTTTGATGTGTAGGGCCTAATTATAATACATTTAAATGTCAAGTCTCCACCCCAGAATGAACATGCATGTTTATTGAATATGCATGTGTTAGGACCTCTTTTATGAGTATTCTCATAAAATGATATAGCTCCTCTGATATCCTATTGAGTATGTATATGTAGCCAACTCGTTCAGCTCAAATTCCTGTCCTCTCCTTCCCTCCCTGGAAGTGCCTGCCTCTGGCCTTGGCTGTAGGCCACACTTCCCAGCCTGTCATAATGGCCACCTTGCAGGCTGCAAACCTTTATAAGAAATAAAGCTCTCTTTTCTAAATTTATAAAATTGTGTGATTTTTCAGTTGATGCTCTCTTTCTACACACACACACACACACACACACACACACACAATTTATACAGAAAGCAATCTGGAGAATATATGTGGGAATGGATATTAAGTGTGTGGTACCATGCTGGAAGTAACATAAAGTTGGATTAGGCTAAATTTATTAATGTTGGCCCACTAAACAGAGATTCTGGATTCAGGGTTGTAGGTCAAAGCTTTAGAAAGGGCTCCAAGGGTTGGTTTGATCGGTTACTTGGTTGGTTGCTTGCTTGGTTGGTTGGTGCTTGCTTCCTTGCTTGGTTGTTTGGTTGGTTTGTTGCTTGCTTGCTTGTTGGTTGATTGGTTGGCTGTTTGCTTATTTGTTTGGTGACTTGGTTGGTTGGCTGAAACAGAATCAGAGTTTACCTAAGGTACATAAAGTTGAGAGGCCACAACTTCCTTGGTTTATGTGTACAGGAAGGTATGTAAAAACTCAGGGAGACTGGATTTATTATGTCAGACCTGCTCACTCACACTGGAGGGTCTACAGAACATACGTCTCACAACAATCATGAGAAAGAATATTGTGAGAGGAGCCCAGTATCCTGGAAGAGCTTTGAGCTTGTGCTCTCAGTAAGCAAAATGTTACAGCAGGAACCGCAGCCACTGGGCTGGGATCTTTAAATAAAATGAGGATAATCGAATCCTGGTGTGGCAGGGAACATGGGCTGTCCTTAATCATCAAAGATGAGGTGGGTGTGGTCACCACAGTGGAAAGCAGTGTCAAAGCAGCAGTCAGAATGGTTTGACTCACAGACACCCATGGCACTGTGTAGTCCATTGTATCCACACGGAGAGCTAATGGGCTGCACCAAAGTCTTAGTTGTTCTTTAAAAAATGAAGAATTCTAGGTCAACTGAATAAAAGACTAACTCAAATTAATGAAACACAGATCTAAAACCCTCAATCAATTCCCAGACTTGAGCCAGTTCACAGGCCCACAACCCCTTAAGTGAAGGGGAGGCTGGGTGATCTTGGGGAAGTACGCTGCTACCTTGCCAAAAATTTACATTGTTAATCTTTTTCCCAGTCTTCCCCAAAGGGACCTACAGCCTTCTACCAGGATGACTGTGACTTAGAGAAAAGAAAAGTCTCAGATATTTGGGGAATTACTGGACAATGGCTCTGATTTGACACTATTATCACTATGTTGCCTAGGATGGATTCATGCTCCTGGGTTCAAGCAGTCCTCCTACCTCAGCCTCCCAAAGTGCTGGGATTACAGACATGAGCCACTGCGGTCAGCAGAGCTTTGAAACTAGAACATGGAGGTCCAGTGGTAAAGATTTGACAAGTCTGGAAAGAGATTGGGCCATGGCAATGTTGATGATTCTTTTTTCTTCTTTTTTTTTTTTTTTTTTTTGCAACAGAGTCTTGCTCTGTTGTCTAGGCTGGAGTACAATGGTGCGATCTCAGCTCACTGCAACCTCTGCCTCCAGGGTCCAAGCAATTCTCCTGCCTCAGCCTCCTGAGTAGCTGGGATTACAGGTGCCCACCACTGCACCAGGCTAATTTTTTATTTTTTATTTTTTTGAGACAGAGTCTCACTCTATATCGCCCAGGCTGGAGTGCAGTGGCGTGATCTGGGCTCACTGCAAACCCCGCCTCCCAGATTCATGCCATTCTCCTTTAGCCTCATGAGTAGCTGGGACTACAGGTGCCTGCCACCGTGCCTGGCTAATTTTTTGTATTTTTAGTAGAGACGGGGTTTCACCGTGTTAGCCAGGATGGTCTCGATCTCCTGACCTCATGATCCACCTGCCTCGGCCTCCCAAAGTGCTGGTATTACAGGGATGAGCCACCACGCCCAGCCACACCAAGCTAATTTTTGTATTTTTTTTTTAGTTGAGACAAGGTTTCACCATGTTGGCCAGGCTGGTCCCTGACCTTGTGATCCGCCCGCCTGGGCTTCCCAAAGTGCTGCGATGACAGGCATGAGCCACCGCGCCTGGCCAATGCTGAGGATTCTAAACAGCAGCCGCTAATGTGAAAACCATCCAACTGGAAGCCCTGGCCTTGCCCAGAGGACACAGTCTGGGTAGTGGGCAGAGACTTCAGCTGCCTTCCAAGGCAAGCAGCTCCCTGCTGCCCGCTTGCTGGGGATTTTACTTACAGGGTGGAAGCTGGCTGGTGATTTGGGGGCAGGAATTGCTTCCCGGCTGGTGTAGGATGAACCACACTCCCCAGGAAGGCACTCATCCTGGTGGCCTAACAGAAGCAGCCCTCACCCCAAAAGGCAATGCTGCTCCACTAGTTTTATGGGGTGACTCCTTCCTGTAGGTTTCTTCCAGCTTTACCAGAAAAACAGAATATCTTTCCTGACAGGGCATTGGTTTTGTTTTTGAACAGAGAGATCCTTCTTTTAAAAAGTTAGTTTTTTCTTTTTCTTTGTAATGGAATCAACCTAGGTCCTAAGCCTAGCAGGTTATTATTATTATTATTATTATTATTATTATTATTTTTATTTATTTATTTATTTTTTTTTGAGATGGAGTCCCACTCTGTGGCCCAGGCTGGGGGCCAGCGGCACAATCTCGGCTCACTGCAATGTCCACCTCCTGGGTTCAAGAGATTCTCTGCCTCAACCTACAGAGGAGCCGGGATTACAGGTGTGCACCAGCATGCCCGGCTAATTTTTGTACTTTTATTAGAGATAGGGTTTTGCCATGTTGGCCAGGCTGATCTTAAACTCCTGACCTCAGGTGACCTCCCAAAAACTCCTGACCTCCTGACCTCCCAAAGTGCTGAGAATACAAGTGTGAGCTGCCACACCCAGCCACAGGTTATTTTTGCTGATCTTCTCCCTCCTCCCACCCTCCACCCTCAAAGAAAATGTGGTACATCTACACCATGGAATACTATGCAACCCTGAAAAGGAACAAAATCATGTTTTTGTGTTTTTTTTTTTTTGCAGCAACACAGATGTAGCTGGAGGCCATTATCTTTTTAAATTATTTTTATTATTTTTTATTTTTTCTATTCTACTTTAAGTTCTGGGGTATATGTGCAGAATGTGCCGGGTTGTTACATAGATATACATGTGCCATAGCGGTTTGCTGCACCCATCAACCCGTCATCTACATTAGATATTTCTCATAATGCTGTCCCTCCCCCAGTCCCCCACCCCTGCAACAGGCCCCAGTGTGTGATGTTCCCCTCTTTGGGTCGATGTGTTCTCATTGTTCACTTCCCACTTATGAGTGAGGACATGCAATGTTTGGTTTTCTGTTCCTGTGTGAATTTGCTGAACATGAGGGTTTCCAGCTTCATCCATGTCCCTGCAAAGGACATGAATTCATCCTTTTTCATGGCTGCGTAGTATTCCACAGTGTCTATGTGCTATATTTTCTTTATCCAGTCTATCACTGATGAGCATTTGGGTTGGTTCCACATCTTTGCTATTGTGAACAATGTGGAGGCCATAATCTTAAGTAAATTAACAGAATGCTGCGCGTTCTCACTTATAAGTGGGAGCTAAATGTTGTGTATACATAGACGCAGAGAAGGGAACAGATACTGGGGTCTAGTTGGGGGAGAGAGGAAGTTAGAAGGACAAGAGTTGAAAAAACCAACTGTGGGGTATTATGCTCACTACCTGGGTGATGGGATCACTCATACCCCAGACCTCAGCATCACACATCGTACCCATGTAAGAAACCTGTACATGTACCTCCTGAATCTAAACTGCTCCACCATTTGCACCAGCAACTCCAAGACTGGGCATCTACCCAAAGGAAAATAAGTCATTCTACCAAAAAGACACATGCATGGTAAACTTCCTTTTTTTTTTTTTTGAGACGGAGTCTCACTCTATTGCCCATGCTGGAGTGCAGTAGCAATCTTGGCTCACTGCAACCTCTGCCTCCCGGGTTCAAGTGATTCTCCTGCCTCAGCCTCCTGAGAAGCTGGGATTACAGGCATGCACCACCATGCCTGGCTAATTTTTGTATTTTTAGTAGAGATAGGGTTTCACCATGTTGACCAGGCTGGTCTCGAACTCCTGACCTCAGGTGATCTGCCAACCTCAGCCCTCCAGAGTGCTGGGATTACAGTGCCCGGCCCTGTAAGTTTCATCACAGCACAACTTACAATAGGAAAGTCATGGAATCAACCTAGTTGCCCATCAGTGGGGTACCGGATAAAGCAAAAGTGGTTCTTCTACAGCATTGAATACTACACAGCCATGAAAAAGAATAAAATCGTGTCCTTTGCAGCCACTTGGATGTAGCTGGAGGGCATTATGCTTAATGAATTAACACAAGAACAGAAAATCAAATACCACATGTTCTTGACTGGATAAAGCAATTGTGGCCCTTCTACGCCATGGAATACTGCACAGCCACGAAAAAGAATAAAATCCTGTCTTTGCAGCCACATGGATGCAGCTGAAGGGCATTATGCTTAGTGAATTAATGCCAGGAAAAGAAAATCAAATACCACATGTTCTCCACTAGATAAAGCAATGTGGTCTTTCTGCATCATGGAATACTACACAGCCATGAAAAAGAATAATATAATGTCCTTTGCAGCCACATGGACGCAGCTGAAGGACATTATGCTTAGTGAATTAATGCCAGGAAAAGAAAATGAAATACTACATGTTCTCAACTGGATAAAGCAAATGTGGCCCTTCTACACCATGGAATACTACACAGTGATGAAAAAAATAAAATCATGTCTTTGCAGCCACATGGATGCAGCCGGAGGGCATTATGCTTAGTGAATCAATACGAGGAACAGAAAATCAAATACCACATGTTCTCCACTAGATAAAGCAAATGTGGTCCTTCCGCATATGGAATACTACACAGCCATGAACAAGAATAAAATCGTGCCCTTTGCAGCAACATGGATGAAGCTGAAGGGCATTATGCTTAATGAATTAATGCCAGAAACAGAAAATCAAATACCACATGTTCTCAATTAGATAAAGCAAATGTGGTCCTTCTGCATCATGGAATACTACACAGCCATGAACAAGAATAAAATCATGCCCTTTGCAGTCACATGGATGAAGCTGAAGGGCACTATGCTTAGTGAATTAACGCCAGGAACAGATAATCAAATACCACATGTTCTCGCTTATAGGTGGGAGCTAAACATTGCCTGCACCTGGACACAATGAAGGGGCACCACAGACCCTCAGGACTAATAGAGCAGGAAGCAGGGGCGGGGGTACAAGGGTTGAAAAACTACCCTGAGATTCTTTGAATTTCAGGCAGAAGGCAGCAACTGGAGAGATCTTTGGGTCACGGATTTTTCTGTTGCATTTTCTTGGTTGTTTTTTTTTCTCTCTCTATTTTTTTTTTTTTTTTTTTTTGAGATGGAATGTGACCCAGCCTGTGACTCAGGCTGGAGTGCAGTGGTGCGATCTCGGCTCCCTGCAACTTCTGCCCCCTGGATTCAAGCAATTCTTCTGCCTCAGCCTCCCAAGTAGCTGGGACTACAGGCACCCGCCACCACACCTGGCTAATTTTTGTATTTTTAGCAGAGACGGGGTTTCACCATGTTGGCCAGGCTGGTCTCGAACTCCTGACCTCAGGTGATCTGCCTGCCTCAGCCTCCCAAAGTGCTGGGATTACAGGCATGAGCCACCGCACCTGGCCTCTCTTCTTATATATTTCTAGAACTCCTCTAGAATTTGGGGTTTGTTTTTCTTAATTGCAAGGAATCAAATTGAGTCATTAGTGCATATATACATATACATTTTATTTTTAATACACATTATATACCTCAGGAATGTACAATGCTCAGTGCCTGGGTGACGGGATTATTCATACCCCAAACCTCAGCATCGTACAATATCCCCAGGTCACAAAGCTGCCCGTGGATCCCCTGAATCTATAATAATAATAATAATAATAATAAATAAAAAGTAAATAAAAAATAAAAAGTATAATAATAATAATAAATAAAAAGTAATAATAATAATAAATAAATAATAATAAATAAATTCGCAGGGAAATGTGAATGACACTCACTCTGCCTCTCAGGCCCTTGGATTCCCAAAGGTTGTTTTCATCACGCCCAGGGGACACTCAGAATCTCGTTTTCAGAACGCGGATTGTTTTTCTTAGCAACGCTTTGCAAAACAAAATAGGAAGCAAAATCTTTCTCACTCCTTCCGCTCCGTAATAGACAAAATAAAATGAGGGGGCAGGAATCCAGAGACTTTGACCGCAGTTGGCAGATTTATTGTGGTATAGACATGAAGGCAAGCAGTGTTCTCTCTGATTCTACGAACCGTACAGCCAGGGCCGGCTGCCTTCTGCTTTCTGGATGGTGCAGGCATGAGCTCCAAGCCCAAATTTCACCGGAGCTCCAGGAATCGAGCCTGGCCCAGGCACTCACTGCACGGGGGCCAAGTGTGAAACCAGTGATCGCTCCAGCAAGGTAACAGGACAGCTTGGTGATCCTTCTTGCCGGCTACAAACGGTTATAGCCAGAATTCCACCGAATGTGGTCTTTCTGTGTCTCTCCCCAGACAGCGAAGCTGGACAAACCTGGGGGTGGGGGGTGGGGGGTGCTGACCTCAGTGGGGTGTCCTGGAGAGGCAGGAACCAGGGTTTACAGGGTGCAGATCCTACTGAAGCAAATGGACGTGGCATCCGCGGGCAGAGCTGGCTGTGGCATCCCCCCTCTGCCTGAGGTGTCACCAAATGTACCCAGAGACCCCTTGTAAACCTGGAGGGTGTGCTACCGTCAGTGGGGTGTCCTGGAGAGGCAGGAACCAGGGTTTACAGGGTGCAGATCCTACTGAAACAAATGGACGTGGCATCCTTGGGCAGAGCTGGCTGTGGCGTCCCCCCCTGCCTGCGGTGTCACCAAATGCACCCAGAGACCCCTTGTAAACCTGGAGGGTGTGCTAACGTCAGTGGGGTGTCCTGGAGAGGCAGGAACCTGGGTATCCAAGGTGCAGATCCTACTGAAGCAAATGGACATGGCATCCGCGGGCAGAGCTGGCTGTGGCGTCCCCCCTTCTGCCTGGGGTGTCACCAAATTTCACCGAGAGACCCCTTCTAAACCTGGGGAGTGTGCTGACCTCAGTGGGGTGTCCTGGAGAGGCAGGAACCAGGGTTTACAGGATGCAGATCCTACTGAAGCAAATGGACGTGGCATCCTTGGGCAGAGCTGGCTGTGGCTGGCCTTCCAGCCCGGATGTCCCCCCCCCCACCTGGGGTGTCACCAAATGCACCCAGAGACCCCTTCTAAACCTGGGGGATGTGCTGACCTCAGTGGGGTTTCCTGGAGAGGCAGGAACCTGGGTTTCCAGGGTGCATATCCTAGTGAAGCAAATGGACGTGGCATCCTTGGGCAGAGCTGGCTGTGGCTGGCCTTCCGGCCTGGACGTCTCCCCCACTGCCTGGGGTGTCACCAAATGCACCCAGAGACCTCTCGTCCGAAAGCCCATTCATGGGAAGCCTCCAGGTCTCCTCGGCAGGCAGCATCACCTCTGATTTAACTGCGTTTTCAGGTAATGCAGGCCTGTTCTACCTGTGTGTGTGAGTGCATGGGTGCCGTGTGGGAGTGTGTGTGTTGATGTGGGTGTGGGTGTGTGCTTGTGTGGCTGTGTGTGTGTGCCTGTTTATGTGATGATGAGTGTGTCTGTGAGTCTGTAAGACAAAGTGTGTTTCCATGCATGTTTCTGTGTGAGCGTGCATTCCTGTGTTTTATGGAAGTGTGTTTTTGTGATGGTGTTTGTGTGTGCCCCTGCGTTTATTGTATTTGTGTGTTTGTGAATATGAGTGTATGTGTGTGAATCTGTATGGCAATGTATAAATTCTTTTTTTTTTTTTTTTGAGATTGAGTCTCGCTCTGTCACCCATACTGGAGTGCAAAGGCACAATCTCAGCTCACAACAACCTCCGCCTCCTGGGTTCAAACGATTCTTCTGCCTCAGCCTCCTGAGTACCTGGGATTACAGGCACCCACCACCACATCTAGCTAATTTTTCTTTTTTTATACGGAGTCTCGCTCTGTCGCCCAGGCTGGAGTGCAGTGGCGTGATCTTGGCTCACTGCAACTTCTGCCTCCCAGGTTCAAATGATTCTCCTGCCTCAGCCTCCTGAGTAGCTGGGATTACAGGCATACATCACCACATCTGGCTAATTTTTGAATTTTGAGTAGAGACGGGGTTTCACCATGTTGGCCAGGCTGGTCTGGAACTCCCGACCTCAAGTGATCTGCCTGCCTCGGCCTCCCAAAGTTCTGGGAGTACAGGCGTGAGCCACCTTGCACGGCCCCAGTGTGTGAATTTTTATGTTTGTGTGTCCATGTGATTATGTGAGTGTTTTTGTGACTGTGTTTGCACGAGTGTGTGACTGTATTTATGTGTTTGTGTGTGCTTGTGTGATTCTGAGTGTGTGTATGAGTGTGTATGACATATGTGATTGTCTATGTGGGTGAGTAGCCATCCACGTGTTTATACGAGAGTGTTTTCATGATTCTGTTTATGAGTGTCTTTGTATGTATACGTGTGTGTGTCCTTTGTGAGAATGTCAATGTGCGTGTGCACCCACGTGTGCAAAAAACCACACATTTTTGTAATTGTGTTTGTGTGTGTGTCCCTGTGTTTGTGTGAGTGTGCATGTCTTTGTGTGTCCATGTGTTTCTATGAGTGTGTTTTGTGATTATTTGTGTTGATGTGCGTTTGTGTAAGTGTGTGGTTGCATTTGTGTCAGTGATTTTGGAGCAGGTGAGCTGATCACAAGCCTGAGCCAAGAATCCATGGAGCTCATTTACAACAGAAGCCGGGACCTGTGCAAATCCTTCTGAAATATCCCCGGTTTACAGAGCTCCTAGGGATGGGGAAGAAAAATTCCCTGACGTTTCGGCCTCAGGGAAAGAGAGAGACACCCCACTGGCCATACGCCTCTGCTGTTTCTCAGAAAACAGGTGGGGCATCACCCTTTCCAAAATGACGGTGACTTTGAGAACGGTTCACCTTTTGAAGAGACGTTTCTGCCCTGGCGATCCATACATATTGAACCCAAACGAATATTTTTTAATTAAAAAATTTTATATAAGTATGCATTGTGTATACTTTATATTAATATATTGATATAAATAAATATATTTTATTAATATAAACATGATTTTTATAGTTCATATAAATAATAAAGTTACATATAGTGTATATGTAAAATATACTTTTATTTGTAATACATAATTTTATAGATTAAATTTTATATACTAAGCAAAGTTATATGTGATATATACATGCCATATAACATCATTTATATAATATATAACTTTATGTAAATAAGTATATAATAAAATTGATCTTATTATATTTTTTAGCACATAATTATGTATATATACTATGTAACAATAAAATTATATATTGTATATGCATAATTACATTTCTATAAATACACGCTTATGTGTGTATTTATACGTGAATGCCTGTGTTTGTGTGAGTACATCAGTGAGTGCGTGAATGTGTATGTGTGCCTGTGTTTGTGTGAGTGTAAGAGTGTTGTACATTTATACACACACATTTTGTTTTCTGGTTAATAACAAGATCTATCTTTGATTTAGGATATGAAGAATTCTTATAGGCAACCCCCCACACACACAATTGGTATTTATTTTAAAATATTCTTAAAATATGGGCTTTTTTTATTTTTGCACAAACAGTTTTTTTTTCTGTTTTTTCAGAAAAAAAAGAGTGTTTTTTCTTTCCAAAACTTGTATTTCAAATTCTGACCCTGAGGAGCAGAAAAAGAAGAAAATATTGTGTAACCTTATACACATTAGACACATAAGTAGTTACTAAATGCAATACAGATTTGGCAACATGCATGGAGGAAAAATGAGGAATTCAAACTCGTAGCTGACTCAATATTGAACTTTCTAATGTTTAGTTTTTTTAATTAAAAAATATTCGTTTGGGTTCAATATGTATGGATCTCCAGGGCAGAAATGTCTCTCCAAAAAGCGAACCACTCTGAAAATTACCGTCATTTGGGAAAGGGTGATGCCTCAACTGTCTCCTGAAAAATAGGAGAGGCTTCCGGCCAGTGGGGTGTCTCTCTCTTTCCCTGAGGCCGAAATGTCAGGGAATTTTTCTTCCCCACCCCTAGGAGCCCAGTAAACGGGAGATATTTCAGAAGGATTTGCACAGGGTCCCGGCTTCTGCTACTTATGAGCTCCATGGATTCTTGGCTCAGGCTTGTGATCAGCTCACCTGCTCCAGAATCGCTTCCCGTCTTAGCTTCTGGGCTAAGACACGTCAAAACCAGCAAAGGAAAGTCCTCACTGGTCAACGCGTCCATCCCAACTCCCCCATCTCCCCTTAGGGTGGGTTTGGGGTTCGGGGCTGCTTTACTGTTCCTTTCAGAGTGGACTGGGAGGTAAGATTTTATTCTGTTTCCAGAGGTTCAGGATTTATGCAGACGGTCAGCAACTCTTTGCATCCTATTGGTAAAAGTTTTATATATTTTGTATTTATATAAATATGCATTGTGTATATTTTATATGAATAGATTGATATAAATATATTTTATTAACTTAACCATATGACTTTTATATTTTTATATAAATAAAGTTATATGTAGTGTATATGTAAAATACACTTTTATTGTAATACATAATTTTATAGATTAAATTTAATATATTAAGCAAAAATATATGTAACATACACATAACATATAACATCATTTATATAATATATAACTTAATGTAAATAAGTATATAAAATTGATATTATATTTGTTAATACATAATTATGTATATGTACTATGTAAAAATAAAATTATATATTGTATATGCATAATTATATTTCTATAAATACAATTATATACTATATACAATTATGTATAAAATAATTGTATAATAAAATTATATAATACATTTTGAAAGGTTATAAATTATTATACATAGTATTTTATTGTATTAAATTTAGAAATGTGTTATATGTAATAAAATTTTATTATAATAAATGTAGATTATATAAAATTTTATTTATAATAAATTACCTTATGTATAATTATAATAGAAAATAATTATATATCATTGTATTATAATAAATTTAGAAATGTTATACATTATTATATATAAAATTTCATTATATTAAATTTAGAAATATATGTAACAAAATGGTATTGTATTAAAATTTTTATGTAACATTTTATTATACATGTATAATTTTATATAATGTTTTATAATATAGAGAATATAAGTACATAGAAAAAAGTACAAAAATATTTATATACAGCTACACGTAATATAAATACATCAGTGTAAGATTTTTTGTGTGTGTGAGATGGAGTCTCACTCTGTCGCCCAGGCTGGAGTGCAGCGACACGATCTCAGCTCACTGCAACCTCTGCCTCCCGGGTTCAAGCGATTCTCCTGCCTCAGCCTCCCGAGTAGCTGGGATTACAGGCATGCGCCACCACACCCAATCAATTTTTGTATTTTTAGTAGAGATGGGGTTTCACTGTGTTAGCCAGGATGGTCTCAAACTCCTGACCTCAGGTGATCCATCCGCCTCAGCCTCCCAAAGTGCTGGGATTACAGGCGTGAGCCACAGTGTAAGATATTAGCTATTAAAAAATAAATATATATATTGCAACAGCTGATTTGTCTGGAAGAGTTTGGTCAGAAGACAGTGCATTAAGAAGACTGTGAATCCCCAGAGGAATATAAGAATATACATCATGATGATATATTATATAAAACATAAATAGCTAACTACATTTGCATATATAGTATAAACAAAAGTACAAAAATATTTGTATATAACTATATGTAATATATCAGTGTAAGATATTAGCTATTAAAAAATATATATATATAGCAACCAGTGATTTGTCTGGAATATTCGGGTCAGAAGACAGTGTATTAAGAAGACAGTGAGTCCCCAGAAGAATATAAGAATATACATCATGTTAATATATTATATATAACATAAATACCTAACCACATCTGTATATATAGTATAAACATAAAGTACAAAAATATTAGTATATAACTATATGTAATATATCAGTGTTAAGATATTAGCTATTAAAATATACATATGTGTGTATGTATGTGTATATGTGTATATAAATATTATATATATATAGTAACAGCTGATTTGTCTGGAAGACTTTGGTCAGAAGACAGTGTATTAAGAAGACAGTGGGTCCTCACAGGAAAATAAGAATATACATAATGTTTATATTACATATAACATAAACAACTAATTACATCTGTATATATAGCATAAACATAAAGTACAAAAATATTTGTATATAATCATATGTAATATAAATATACCAGTGTAAGATATTAGCTATTAAAATATACATATGGGTGTATGTATGTGTGTACGTGTATATATAATATATATACATATATAACATATATAATATATAAGATATAGCATGATAATATAATATATATAATATGTAATATGTAATATATATTATATAATTAATATATAATATATAATATATAATTAATATATAACATATAATATATAATATATAGTTAATATATAATATATAATATATGCAATAAAATATATATATATATATAGCAACAGCTGATTTGTCTGGAAGAATTTGGTCAGAAGACAGTGTATTAAGAAGACAGTGAGTCCCCAGAGGAATATAAGAATACACATCATGTTTATATTATATATAACATAAATAGCTAACTACATCTGTATATATAGCATAAACATAAAGTACAAAAATATTTATATATAATATAAATATATCAGTGTAAGATGTTAGCTATTAAAATATATATATATATATATATATATAGCAACCAGTGATTTGTCTGGAAGACTCTGGTCAGAAGAGAGTGCATTAGGAAGACAGGCAGTCCCCACAGGAAACATGGGGCAGGTGGGATCTGGAGGTGACTCTGGGCTGCCAGAAGACGCCCCACTGCTTTGCGGCAGACACAGGTGGAGAGGTCCTCTCTGTAGCTTCAGCGTGGACACTGTGTGTGTCTTGTTGTGGGAACACTTCTTTCTGCTTCCCTCTCCACTGTGAGCCCGTCACACTCACTGACCTGCCCTCCTCCTTCCTCTCGCTCTCCGGGGCCCCTGTGGAAAGAGGGTCTTCCCTCCGTGCAGCAGGAACCCCCCGGACCCTCCCCATGCTCCTGGGTTCTGAACCTCAGGGACATGCGATCCTACCTGACCGGACGCAGGCTCTGTTCACCCTCAGGAACCCCGGTCCTCCCAGGCCACCGTGGACTGGAGAACTGGCCTCCTGAAAATCCAGAGAGAACTTGGCACTCACAACTGCTTTCTTTTTTTTCTTTTTTCTTTGAGACGGGATCTTGCTCTGTCCCCCAGGCTGGAGTACAATGGCATGATCTCAGCTCACTGCAACCTCCTCCTCCCAGGTTCAAGCAGTTCATCCTGCCTCTGTCTCCCGAGTATCTGGGATCACAGGCATCCACCCCCATGGCCAACTAATTTCTGTATTTTTAGTAGAGACGGGGTTTCACCATTTTGGCCAGGCTGGTCTCGAACTCTTGACCTCAAGTGATCCACCCGCCTCGGCCTCCCAAAGTACTGGGATGACATATATTAGCATGATGTATATTCTTCTATTCCTCCGGGGACTCACTGTCTTCTTGGGCAGTGGACCACCGTGCCCGGACTTCTCTGTCCACATCTACACACATCTAAATCTCTGTAGATTCTGAATCGTTTTTCCTTCCGCACAGAATGAGAGGAACTGAAGTCGGGAGGCCCAGCCCCAACACGGTCCCTGTGGCTCTGTGCTCAGGCGGTTTATGGCTGAGAAGGACTTGGGGGGTTGAGGGCTTCCTATCAGCCCAGGAGACATTACCCGGGTCTGGGAAGCCTGCTCTGCACTTGTGGGTCTCGAATTGTCTGTTGCATTTACCTGCCTCATTATTTTTTCTTCCTGTCTCTCTTCTTACATATTTCTCTCGAATTTGGAGCTTATTTTTCTTAACTACAATCAACTTGAATCATTACTGCATTTATAAATATACATTTTATATTGAATAGACATTATATACTCAATCTATTACACATTCCAACACGGGCCATATCTAAGATGTATATTTATATTTAATGTTTAAAATATGTTTACATTTCATATGGAAGAATATATTTATATTTAACATATATATGTGTATATTTAATACAGGAAATATATATTTATATTTAATATATAAAATATATATTTATATTTGACATATAAAATATATGTTTATATTTAATATGGGAAATATATGCTTATGTTTAATATACAAAATACATGTTAATATTTAATATAGAAAATGTATAGTTATATTTACTATGCAAAATACATGTTTATATTTAATATAGAAAATGTTTATATTTAATGTAGAGAATATATATTTATATTTAATATAGAAAATACATATTTATATTTAACATATACAGTATTTATATTTAATGTACAAAATATGTTTACATTTAATGTGCTGAATATATGCTTTAATGTCTAAAATGTCTGTATTTAATATATTGTATACATTAAATGTACCAAATGTATTCTTATATTTAATGTATAAAAGATGTTTATATTTAATATATAATATATGTTTACATTTAATGTATAAAATGTTTATGTTTGATGTATAAAAGATGTTTATATTTAATGTATACAATGTTTATATTTAATGTACCAAATATATTATTATAATGTCCAAAATATATGTTTATATTTAATATATAAGATATGTTTATATTTTATATGTAAGATATATGTTTATATTTAACGTATAAAATGTTTATGTTTAATGTATACATGTTTATATTAAATATATACGATGTTTTTATTTAATGTACCAAATGTATTATTATCTTTAATGTATAAAAGATGTTTATATTTAATATATAAGGTTATATATGCCTTATATATTATATATAATATATACCGTATATAATATATAAAATATATTTAATATATGAGATATGTTTATATTTAATATATGTAATGTTTATTTTTAATATATAAAGCATGTTTATATTTAATGTATACAAACATATTTAATATATAAATTAACATAATTTATTTTATTATATTTAATGTATAATACACTTTTATATTTAATGCATACGTATATTTGTATTAATATATGAAATGTATATTCATACTTAATATATAAATATACATTCATATTTAATAGAGAAAATGTATATTTGTATTTAACATATAAAATGTATATTTTTATTTAATATATAAATGTATATTTGTGTTTAATAGATAAATGCATGTTCATATTGATATGTAAATATATGTCCATGTTTATAATTATGTATATATTTACATGCTTCATGTCTCCTTTTCTAGATCAAGATCTTACAGTAATAGCAAAAACGAAATAAAATCCGTTTATTTTGTAACAAAACACTTTGGGCTTCCCACAGCCTGGACCAACATGATTTTATTTTAGAGCAAAGAGTGAGGTGTAAACAGGATTTCTGGCCCCATCGGGCGACGTGTGTGGCTGGAGCAGCCCTGTGTAGGGAAAGTCACACCCAGTGGACCCTCTAGAGTTTCCCTGAGTGGGGTTTCTCTCTCTTCCTCTTACAAGAAACACTTTCTGAATTTTTAGGACACCAGTCATGAATGCAAGAAACCTAAGATGGAGTCAGCCTGGGAACAGCCGAGCTCTGAGACGGTCACGTCAAGCTGTTCCCACCGTAAAACTCACTCCTGACATCCACCTCTCCTGGGATGAAAGTGGCCAGCAGCCTCGGCCTAGGCTAGGACTCCAGAGCCCCGGGCAGTGGTGGCCGCGGTGACTGACAGGGCCTGTCTGCTCTGGCTGCCTCCCTGTCCCTGAGTCTGTCCAGCCAAGGGTCACCCTGGAATGCAGGACGTCAGTGATTCTGCAGATACGCGTCACTTGGCTCAAACCCTCAGTGATTCTGCACATATGAGTCACTTTGCTCACATTCTCAAGATAAAAATGAACCCAGTTTCAAAAACAAAAACAAAAACCAGTTGTCTGTGTAATACTCTTGCAGCAGAGCTGGTGCCGTTTCCTGGGTCTGTAATTTGTAGCCTTAAGGTTGTAAAAGTCTACACTGGAAGCAAACACAAACTCCTTCTGAACACCACCAAGAGCTCCCCTCTGGGAGCCTGACCTCCAAAACGCTGTCTGCTTCCTCTTTTTCTTTTTTTTTGGAGAGAGTTTCAGTATTTTAAGGATCTAATTTGCTTTTGGGGAGTTGCTTCCTGAGGAACATAAGCGCCCCCCGCCCCACCCAACCACCCAACTCTCAACCGTTTATTCATTTCCCCGTCTGGGCAACCAAAGCTTTCCTAAGCTGTTGAGGACTTAACTTACTTTTTCCTTCCTTCTTTCTTTCTTTCTTTCTTCTCTTTCTTTCTTTTTTTTCTTTCTTTTCTTTCTTTCCTTCTTTCTTTCTTTCCTTCTTTCTTTCTTTCCTTCTTTCTTTCTTTTCCTTCGCTCCTTCCTTTCTTTCCTTCTTGCTTTCTTTTTTCCTTCCTTCTTTTCTTTATTTCCTTCTTTCTTCCTTCCAACCTCCCTTCCTCTTTTTTCTTTCCTTCTTTCCTCCTTCCTTCCTTTGTTTCTTTCCTTCTTTCTTTCTTGCTTCTGACCTCCCTTCCTCTTTTTTCTTTCCTTCTTTCCTCCTTCCTTCCTTTCTTTCTTTCCTTCTTTCTTTCTTCTGTCCTCCCTTCCTCTTTCTTTTCTTTCCTTCTTTCCTCCTTCCTTCCTCTTTCTTTCCTTTGCTTTCCTTCTTTCTTTCCTTCTTCCTTCTCCCTTCCTTTCTTTCTTTTTCTTTCTTTTCCTTCCTTCCCTCCTTCCTCTTTCTTTCTTTCTTTCTTTCTCCTTCCTCTTTGTTTCTTTCCTTCCTTCTTTCCTTCTTCTCTCTTCTCTTTCTTTCTTCTTTCTTTCTTTCTTTCTCTCTCTTCTTTCTTTCTTTTTTTTTGACAGAGTCTGGCTCTGTTGCCCAGGCTGGAGTGCAGTGGCACAATCTTGGCTCACCGCAACCTCCACCTCCCAGGTGCAAGCAATTCTCCTGTTTCGGCCTCCCAAGTAGCCATGATTACAGGCACGCACCACCATGCCTGGCTAATTTTGTATTTTTAATAGAGATGGGGTTTCACCATGTTGGCCAGGCTGGTATCAAACTCCTGACCTCAGGTGATCCACCTGCCCCAGCCTCCCAAAGTGCTGGGACTACAGGCGTGAGCCACTGCACCTGGCCTGTTTGTTTTTTAATTGATGCCAAAAGTCACTCCGGTTTAGTAGAACGTGGGGTGTCATGGGTAGAACTTTCTCCGTAGTCTTTGCCAATTCCATCCTCAGAATCTTGCAGAACAGGGGCCCAGACGGGAATCACTTCACTGTCACGAATGGTGTAGAAGTGAATGAGCAAGGCCAGGTGCAGAGGCAGCTCATGCCTGTGATCCCAGCACTTGGGGAGGCCGAAGCAGGTGGATCATTTGAGGTCTGGAGTTCAAGACTACCCTGGCCAACATGGTGAAACCCCGTCTCTACTAAAAGTACAAAAATCAGCCAGGTGTGGTGGCTCAGGCCTGTAATCTCAGCTACTCGGGAGGCTGAGGCAGGAGAATTGCTTGAACCTGGGAGGCAGAGGTTGCAGTGAGCCGAGATCATACCACTGCACTGCAGCCTGGGCGACTGAGCCAGACTGTGTCTCAAAGAAAGAAAGAAAGAGAAAAGGAAGGAAGGAAGGAAAGAAAGAGAGAGAGATAAAAGGAAGGAAGGAGAGAGAAAGAAAGAGAGAAAGGGAAGGAAGGAAAAGTGGAAGGAAGGAAAGAAAGAGAAAGAAAGAAGGAGAGAGAGAAAGAAAGAAGGAAGGAAAGAGAGAAAGAAACGAAGAAAGAAGGAAGGAAGGAGAGAGAAAGAAAGAAGAAAGAAAGAGAGAGAAAGAAGGAAGGAGAGAGAGAAAGAAAGGAAGAAGGAAGGAAGGAAGGAAAAAGAAAGACAAAGAAAGAAAGGGAGAAAGAAAGAAAGAAAGAAAAAGAAAAGAAAGAAAGGGAAGCAAATGTACACTGCTCAGGAATCTCCTTTTCCTGTGGCCAGGGCAAGATTCTTTGCATTTTTCTCTGCAGGGAAAAAACAAAACCACACACACACACAGCAATAAACTTTCATCCAGCCGGCAGAAGACAGTTTCCTAGAGAGTCTGTACACAGTCATAGTGCTGGAGGCTCAATTTCAGACTGGGTTAAAGTGCCCTGCAAACGGGCATTTGCAGAGGGCACGGGAGAGGCTACTGGGGAATTAAGAGCTGCAGAGACGAGGGTCTACGGCCATCACCTTTGCAGCTGCAGGAGAGAGGAGGTGATTAGGGAAGCTCCGTGTTCCCTTCTGATTCTGGCTGGTGCGTTGTCCCCACCCTGCCCCCAGCACCACACAGTTCATTGCAATGCAGGCCCTGCTTTCAGGTTTAGCAAAGGTAACTTCCCCTGGCACCCCCAGGCTTCTGCTTCCAGCACAGCGACTGTGATGTGGTGTTTGCACCTCAGTCCTCATACAGAATTCGCCCACCTCAACTCAATCTTCCTCTCCCGGCGGTACCATTAATATTTTAATTTAATCAGAATTTCTGGGACTGGCTTGCCATCCTGAACAACCTAGTTACCTGTCAGCCTCTATCAGCTTGTCATATTAGAGAGGATTGACCTAGGAATCTAATCTGCTTTAAATGATTTTGTGGGGTGTTGGTCTATAAATCATCTCGATGCAGGCCTGACAATGTGAAGGCTTCGGTGGGTAAACAAACCACACTTGTTTTATTTTCAGCAGGCACAGACTTTGCTTTATCAACTTCTTATTGATTTTCATGCTCCAAGAGGTCAAAAAATGTTTTTGCTTCTCCTTTACATACAAAAACATTATTCGTAGAAGAGCTGTGGGCAGGCAACTCTCATTAACATAAGTTCTGAGATTCGCAGGTGAGCTGGCTGGTTGGAGAAACGACACACACCTGTTTCAGCCAAGCCCCTGGTGGAGTTTGGAGTTTCCAAAACGTTGACTTTTCCTCTTTCTGGTCAAAATAGAAATTATATGGATATTAAGGAGCCCCAAGTCTCTGCAGGGATGTGGAGGAACCCTGGACATACAAATACACACACACACGTACACACACTCACCACCCCATGCCAAGAAGATACACAGAAAACTCACTCACCCTTCACTTGAGTTGGCAGATTTGGAGCTGACTTAATGAAGGAAAGAAAAATTGCAGCTACAAAGTAACACAGAGCCAATGAAAAGACAAAAACCACCATTAGATTTTCTTCTTTTCTAAAGTTTTATTTTATTTTTAAGAATCATTGTTCAGATCAGGCGCAGTGGCTCACGCTTGTAATCCCTGCGCTTTGGGAGGCTGAGGTGGGAGAATCACAAGGCCAGAAGTTCAAGACCAGCCTGAGCAACATAGCAAGATCCCATCTCTTAAAAAAAAAGTACAAAAGTTAGCTGGACCTACTGGTGCAGACCTGTATTTCCAGCTACTGGGGAGGCTGAGGTGGAAGGATGGTTTGAGTCCGGGAGGTTGAGGCTGCACTGAGCCGTGATTGCATCACTGCACACTCCAGCTTAGGCAACAGAGCAAGACCCTGTCTCAAGAAAAAAACTCCATAATGATTGTACACATTTATGACATATAATATAATGTTTCCAAGCACGTGTATATCAGTAACAACACCTCATGGTAATTATCAGATCCAGCTGCTCAGAAATCTCATTTTCCAGTGGCTAAGGAATATGTGTTTTTTTTTTTTTTTTGAGACAGAGTTTCACTCTTGTCACCCAGGCTGGAGTGCAATGGCATGATCTTGGCTCACTGCAACCTCCGCCTCCCAGGTTCAAGCGATTATCCTGCCTCAGCCTCCCAAGTAGCTGGGATTACAGGCATGTGCCACCACGCCTGGTTAATTTTGTATTTTCAGTAGAGACAGGGTTTCATCATGCTGGTCAGGCTGGTCTCGAACTCCTGACCTCAAGTGATCCACCTGCCTCAGCCTCACAAAGTGCTGGGATTACAGGCGTGAGCCACCATGCCCTGCAATATGTATCTTTTTAAAAAAACTTTATTTTTCCATAAGTTATTGGAGTACAGGTGGTATTTGGTTACATGAGTAAGTTATTCAATGGAGATTTGTGAGAACGTGGTGCGCCCAACACCTGAGCAGTATACATTGTATCAAATTTGTTGTCTTTTATCCCTCGCCCCCTTCCCACACTTCCCTCCAAGAAAATCCTCTCTTTGGACTATTTTGTAATATACAATATATTCTTGTTAAATATTGTCACCCTGCAGAGAAATAAAACTACGTAATTTACTCCTATTTAATTGTAACTTTGTACACGTGGACCAACCTCTTTCCATCCCTTCTTTCTCCCTCCCTTCCACAGCTTCTGGTAATCACCACTGTGCTGTCCATTCCTAGGAGATCAACTCTTTATTTTTATTTTTATTTTTTTTTGAGACAGAGTTTTGCTCTTGTCACCCAGGCTGGAGTGCAATGGCATGATCTTGGCTCACTGCAAACTCCGCCTCCCGGGTTCAAGCGATTCTCCTGCCTCAGCCTCCCCAGTAGCTGGGATTACAGGCGTGTGCCACCACGCCTGGTTAATTTTGTATTTTCAGTAGAGACGGGGGTTCATCATGCTGGCCAGGCTGGTCTCGAACTCCTGACCTCAAATGATCCACCCACCTCAGCCTCCCAAAGTGCTGGGATTACAGGCGTGAGCCACCACGCCTGGCCAACCCTCTCCTCATTCAGGGGCTTAAATAAAATTTGCTTTTCTCCCCAAAGGCAGGTCGCCACCCCACTCAGCCCAGTTTCAAAGGATGGAGTGTAAACGGTGGGTTGCCCAATTCCTGCTGCCGTGAAATACTTCAGCTTACAGCAGAAAGCCGGGCGCAGACACCATGCTTTATTTCTATTTCCGTGAACAAGAAGTGTCTCTTGCAGTCTGCAATATTTGTTGTCAAAAAGTTCACTGGCTGTTGTATCAAATCAGCCACCTCTATAGGGTGTGATCGTTGACAATTTTTTGTTACATCCCGATGGCCGTTTTACCTGGACCATTTTCTTCCTTTCATGGGTGAAGCAAAACTCCTTGGCAGAGTTTTTTTTTTTTTTTTTTTGGGACAGTCTTGCTCTGTCGCTCTGTTGCCCAGGCTGGAGTGCAGTGGGGCAATCTCGGCTCACTGCAAGCTCCGCCTCCCGGGTTCACGCCATTCTCCTGCCTCAGCCTGCCCAGTAGCTGGGACTAAAGGCACCCACCACCATGTCCACCTAATTTTTTGTATTTTTAGTAGAGACAGGGTTTCACCGTTTTAGCCAGGATGGTCTCAATCTCCTGACCTCGTGATCCGCCTGCCTCGGCCTCCCAAAGTGCTGGGATCACATGTGTGAGCCACCGGGCCCGGCCAATGTGATGATTATCTATAGATATACCCTGATCATCAGCAGGAGGAAATGAAGAAGAGGTATTGGTTAAAAATAGAAAGTTGCAGTTACGCAGGACGAATAAGTACTAATTTGTAACAATTCAGTATGAAATAGTGTGACCTTGGTTAACAAGACTCTGCTCTATGCCTGACATCTGAGAACAGGGGAATTGAAGTCGGAACTTTGTTCAGAAGAGGATGGCTTTGCAGGCTTTGCTGAGCATGCTGAATTCACGGTTTCCGGGTCAGCCCCTGAGCTGCCCAGGGACAGGGTGGAGACCCTGCCCCAGAAAGTCCAGGAGCCAGGAACCTGCTTAGAGACACATTTCAACAAGGAAAACTACACCCAGGCCAGCCTCCTTAAAAACACATAGGCCGGGCGCGGATGCTCAAGCCTGTAATCCCAGCACTTTGGGAGGCCGAGGCGGGCAGATCACGAAGTCAGGAGATCGAGACCAGCCTGGCTAACACGGTGAAACCCCGTCTCTACTAAAAATACAAAAAAAATTAGCCGGGTGTGGTGGCGGATGCCTGTAGTCCCAGCTACTCAGGAGGCTGAGGCAGGAGAATGGCGTGAACCCGGGAGGAGGAGCTTACATTGAGCCTAGATCATGCCCCTGCATTCCAGCCTGGGTGACAGAGTGAGACTCCATCTCAAAACAAACAAACACACACATATATCATGGGCCAGATGTGGTGGCTCACACCCGTAATCCCAGCACTTTGGGAGGCTGAGGCGGGCGGATCGCCAGAGGTCAAGAGTTCCAGACCAGCCTGGCCAATGTGGCGAAACCCCATCTCTACTAAAAATACAAAAATTAGCTGGGCGTGGTGGTGGAGGCCTGTAATCCCAGCTACTCAGGAGGCCGAGGCAGGAGAATCGCTGGAACTCAGAGGATAGAGGCTGCAGTGAGCTGAGATTGCACCACTGCACCCTGCAGGTTGAGTGACAGAGCAAGACTCTGTCTCAAAAAAAACAAAAACAAAAACAAACCATATATCATGGAAAATACATTAACCCAGCACTTTGCAAAGCTGCTAGGTGTGAATCCTGCTTGCCAGCTTGGCAGCTCCATCAACATGGAGGTCAACGTCTGGGAAGTGTTGCAACGTCTGGGCAGTTGCAGAGGTGGGCTTGCCTGTCACAAACATGGCTCTGGACCCCTTTACTTAAGATATGACTGGCTCCCTGCTGCCCACCCACCCCACAAAAGCTGGGGAGATACTGCAGGAGGAGTATGTGTGGGATGGAAAATTGTTTTCACCTTCCCATTTGGATATTAAAGAGGCCATCGGTGGTGGGAGAGTTTGCAGCATTTGGAGCTGGAGAGGTCCTTCCAGGGCCAGGTCTGCCAGGGGAGGGATGGATGCAGGATCCTGAAAGAAGAATGAGGCGTGAGGGCTCATTGCAGAAGTTAACTAATGCTCTGAGATTTAATTTTTCAAGGAAAAAATGACCATTTCTACACAGACATGTACATAGACCATTTCTACATAGAAGCACCGATTAGCAATGTCCATCATGAGGACTTTTGTTTGCTTCCGCCTTCATGGGAAAATTGCTTTAATACTGCTCTTGTTTTTTTTGTTTTTGTTTTTGTTTTGTTTTTGAGACGGAGTCTCGCTCTGTCGTCCAGGCTGGAGTGCAGTGGTGTGATCTCGGCTCACTGCAAGCTCTGCCTCCCGGGTTCACGCCATTCTCCTGCCTCAGCCTCCTGAGTAGCTGGGACTACAGGCGCCCGCCACCACGCCCGGCTAATTTTTTGTATTTTTAGTAGAGATGTGGTTTCACCGTGTTAGCCAGGATGGTCTCGATCTCCTAACATCGTGATCCGCCCGCTTCGGCCTCCCAAAGTGTTGGGATTACAGGTGTGAGCCACTTCACCCGGCCAATACCGCTCTTGTTTTAACCCACTTTCTCCCTTGGCTGGTCCGAGGTGCAAAGACAAATTACTTTGGGATAAACCTGGGGTTTGCACCATAGTGTGAGCCATTTGTGTAGGGCTGGATGCACCCAGAGGTGCACACACAGATCCATACACAACACAGACACTCAAGACACACACACATCTTTAGACAACGTACATGTATAGACACAACACAGCACGCTCAACAGACACACGCATGCATACACAACACAAAGTCAGACACAAACATATACACACACACACATTCAAGACAACATCTATACACGACAACACGACACACATGTATATATAAATAATGCCACGCACGATCAACAGACACACACACACACAACCCACACTCAAGACACTTCTATACACAACACACATGCATATACACAATACCACACATGCTTAACAGACACACACACAAGACACACTCAAGACACAACGTCTATAGAGCACACACATGTATATACACAATACCACACACGGGATCAACAGACAGACACTAATATACAACACACATTCAACAAACACACACACAAACACATCATATATACAAGACACACAGATCTATACACAACACACTCAACAGACACACAACAGACACACACAACATGCTCAACAGACACACAACACACAAGAGACACACAAACACATCATATATACAAGACACACACATCTATACACAACACACTCAACAAACACACACACAACACACAACAGACACACACAACACGCTCCACAGACACACAACACACAAGAGACACATGCACAAACACATGATGAACACAGCACATGCACTCAAGACACACATGGACACACAACACAGTTTAATGTAGGTTTCCTACCCTTTTAGAACTGAAAAAAATAAGAATGAGGCATGAGGGCTCATTGCAGAAGTTAACTAATGCTCTGAGATTTAATTTTTCAAGGAAAAAAATGACCATTTCTACACAGACATGTACATAGACCATTTCTACATAGAAGCACCGATTTGCAACATCCACCATGAGGACCTTTGGTTGCTTCCCCGTCCATGGGAAAATTACTTTAATACCGCTCTTATTTTAACCCACTTTTGCCCTTGGCTGCTCCGAGGTGAAAAGACAAATTACTTTGGGATAAACCTGGGGTTTGCAGCAAAGTGTTAGCAGCGTGTGTAGGGCTGGATGCACCCACTGCTTAGCAGTCACGGGCTCACCCCAGAATGTGGGGAGGCCAGACGTGGGGCCTGGTCCCTGCCGCCACTAATTAGCATGGGTTTTGTAGCCGGTCGTTAAAAAGGCCGGGTCAAACAGTTGCAAAGTTATGAAGCAGCCACACATGCTAAAGACCTGGGCTTTGCAGAGGTATGAATGTTTCACTGTGTTGCCAACTTCTCCTGAACTTTGGCGTCCTCATGGGAAAAAAAAAAAAAACCTTCTAAAAGGGGAGGGAGCCATGTAAATGACCTCCCCGTCTCCACACTGCCTTTTTCCTGGATTGAAACTGTGGCGTTGAAAAGGAGTCTTATCTGCAGACACCCAAGTCAACCTCAGCAAAATTAACTCTGTCTTTTCCGAGATGTCGTCACGATTATTTTTCCATGATGACAGTAAGAGTCAGAAAATATACCACCTTGATAAATATATGTTTATCATTAGGTGCTTCTTGGGCCAGCTAGAAGATGAGTGGGTTTTAAACTTTGGAGCTGGCATCTTGAGAAGGCATTCATTCAGTTTTGTGTTTTCACCCAGAAACCCACATTGATACTGGACTTTGGAACTCGGCTCTGATTTCAAATTCCTGTCTTCTTAAGACAGTGTGGCAGGTTCCACGGCTCCGACGTGCGTCTCTGCGTGTACGTAGGTGGTCAGGTCAGCGGGCCAATGCGCCGACGCTACAACAAATGATACGTATAAATTATTGGAGCACTCCAGGAATGGCAATTTGACTTTTTATGAGCCTGTAACGACATCCCTAGAGAAGTGTGTGTGTGTGTGTGTGTGTGTGTGTGTGTGTGTAATTCTGGAAAGGATTTTGCATTTTCGTACCTTTGGCACCACTGACTTTAAAAGGGGCTGCTTTAGATTTTGAATTTCTCCACTCATCAATAAGAGATATTTTGGTGTTTTTTTTTTCTTCTTCTTTTCTTAATGTCTGGTTTGTGCAGGAAATATAACAATTCTAATCCTTGTTGATGGGGGTCTTCAAAAAATGAGACTTTGGGGTGTAAAATGGAGCTTACCCGTCTACATCTTGGGCATGGCAATTTGGGCACCTATTTCAAGGGTGTGGGCACGAAACCACAGGCTCCTGTGAGCTCATATCACTGTTGATGGGTTGGCAGAGTAAGCGGATTCTGGACACTGTGGCAATTTAACCACAGTGAGAAAAGCAGGCAGAGATGAGACGGTCAGCTGCAAGCAGCCTTTCTTCCCGTAGGCTGATGGGCTGAGACGCTGCATCTCTTCCTGCCTAAACCTTTTCTGGATGTTTTCACCACAAACTGGCACCTGCAATGTAACGGGTTGGAAAATGGGCTCCGTGGGGAATTGGATTTGCCTTGCTTGGGGGTGTCTCTCTTGAGGCCGTGAGCCCTGACTCCCTGCTCTCTGATCCATGAGGGTGGACTCGGGAGGCAAGGGGATGAGGCAGATACCAGAAGGGAACGGAGAGACGAGCCCTTGGAAGAAGCAAAAGGTTTAGATATTGTAAGGGTTTCCTGGGGATGCTGTCACAAAATGCCAAAAACCAGGGGATCAAACAAGAAAAATTTAATCTCTCTGTGTCCTGAACTGTGGTCCTCCTAAAAACTGTATGTACATCCTCAGTCTCATAGCCTGTGAACGGGACCTTATCTGGAAATAGGGTTTCTGCAGATGCAGTTAGTTAAGGATTTCAACATGAGATCATCCTGAAGTAAGGTGGATCCTAAATGCAATGACAAGTGTCTTTCTAAGAGACAGAAGAGGAGACACAGACATGGAGGAGAAGGCGACGTGGAGATGGAGGAGAGACAGGGAGGACTTCTGGGCTCCAGGAAGGCCAGTATTGGGTCCACTATGATTGTGTTCAGTTCCTTCTGGAGGCTCTAGGGGAGGATCCTTCCTGCCTCTCCCAGCTCCTGGGGGCTCCAGGCATCCCTGGGTTTGTGGCCACATCACTCCAGTCTCTGCCTCCATCTCCACGTGGCCTTCTCCTCTGTGACGGTCTCCTCTTCTGTCTCTTAGAAGGACGCCTGTCTTTAGATTAGGGCCCACCCTACTCCAGGATGGTCTCATCTCCAGATCCTTCACCTAATTACATCTGCAAAGACCCTGTTTCCAAATAAGGTCACTTTCCCAGGATCCAGGTGGACATATGTTTTGGGGAGTCCTCCATTGAACCCACTGCCCACACAGTCTGGCCTGCGGCATCCCCACACTGGAAATTCCACAATGTCAGCTCTGACTTCTGGCCTCACTATGTCCCCAAGCCTCACTGTTTTGGGAACTGGTCACTGACTCCCAGCTCTGGGCCTGGATCTGTCCCTGTGTCTCTGTTCCGGTGGCTTCCAGACTGGCCTCATTACTTCCTGGACCCCACTTCTCCCTCTGGAGCCCACACCCTTCCTCAGTTGGGCACCCCAGGCCCTTGAGAGGCTCATCTGGCCCTGCCACCTGTCTCAACTCTGAATTCCCTCTCATCCCTCCCCTCCTGGGGTCCAACCCACCTCACATTGATATCTATCTACGTATCTGTCTATCTGTCTATCTATCTATCTATCTATCTATCTATCTATCTATCATCTATATCTATCATCTATCTATCCATCCATCCTTGTACCGTCTATGTATCTATCTATCCATCCATCTATGTAGCTATTTATCTATCTATCCATCCATCCATCTATGTATCTATCTATGTCTATCTATCATCTATCATCTTTCTGTTTTTCTATCATCTTTTTGTCTATCGTCTATCATCTATCTATGTATCTATCATCTATCATATATCTATCATCTATTTATCTGTCTATGTATCTATATATCATCTATCATCTATCTGTCTATGTAATCTATCATCTATCCATCCATCATCTATATTCTATTATTGCATACATTATCATCTATCATGTATGTATCTATCTACCTATGTATCATCAGTCTTTCTATAAATCATTCATCTATCTTCTATCTTCTATCTACCTGTCTATTATCTACGTATCTATAGATCCATCCATTCATCTACTATCTATGTATCTGTCTATCCATTATCTACCTATTTATCGACCTATTTCTCTATCGTCTATTTATTCTCATCTATCATCTAACTATTGATTGATCTCATCTATTATCTATCATTAGTCTATTAATCATCAATCTATCTTCTATATTCTATCATCTATGTATCTATAGATCTATCTATTCATCTATCTACTCTCTGTGTATCTATCTATCCATTATCTATCTGTCTATCTATCTATTCTCATCTGTCATCTAACTTTCAATTGATCTCATCTATTATCTATCTATCATGAGTCTATTAATCATCAACCTATCTATCATCAATCTATATATGTATCTATGTATCTGTCTGTCATGTATCTATCTATCTATCATCAGTCTATCATCTATCTACCTATTTATCATCTATCTATCTATCTGTGTATCCTGGCCACATTCCCTGGGCTGAATGTGATCCCTAATGCTTGCCTCTCTTGTTGCCCAGACATCTCAGTCAGATACAAGACAGGACCTTATCCCTTTCTCTGCAATGGAAGCATCAGTTCTAAGCCAGGCCCCATCCATCCTGGCTGCTCAGGCCCCGTGCATCCTGGCTCCTCAGAGGAACTGGTTAGAGAAAAGCTTGATCCCAGGCCTGGAGTGGTGTCTGCACAGAATGCAGGACAGAAACAGAAGGACAGGGGAAGTGGAGTGGGTGCTGTTGAACAAGGACTCCTTAGTAAACATTCAGAGATGGGGTCAAATGAGGTGTGGAAATGGCAGTTCTGTCTCCCAATTCACGAGAACATATTTGAGAGAGAAAAAGATGGGGCTAGAAGAAATATATGAGAGGATTCATGGTACCATTTAGGAGATGCTATTTTTTCCTTTTTTTTTTTTTCTTTTTTTTGGAGACGGAGTCTTGCTCTGTTGCCCAGGCTGGAGTGCAGTAGGAGATGCTATTTCTTAAACATTTTAAAACACCTTCATGAACTACTTTTTCTATTCTGGTAAAATACACATACCATAAATTTGCCATTGCAATCTTTTTTTTTTTCTTTGTTGAGACGGAGTTTCGTTCTTGTTGCCCAGGCTGGAGTGCAATGGTACAATCTCAGCTCACTGCAACCTCTGCCTCCCAAGTTCAAGCAATTCTCTGGCCTCAGCCTACCGAGTAGCTGGGACTACAGGCACCTGCCACCATGCCCGTCTAATTTTGTATTTTTAGTAGAGACGTTGTATCTCCATGTTGGTCAGGCTGGTCTGGAACACCTGACCTCAGGTGATCTGCCCACCTTGGCCTCCCAAAGTGCTGGGATTACAGGCGTGAGTCAACGTGCCAGGCAGTGCAATAATTTCTTATTTTTAAAATTTTACTTTAAGTTCAGGGATACATGTGCAGAACGTGCAGGTTAGTTACACAGGTATACATGTGCCATGGTGGTTTGCTGCACCTATCAACCCATCATCTAGGTTTTAAGCCCCATATGCATGAGGTGTTTGTCCTAATGCTCTCCTTCCCCTAGTCCCCAACGCCCCAACAGGCCCCAGTGTGTGATGTTACCCACCGTGTGTCCATGTGGTCTCACTGTTTGAATCCCACTTATGAGTGAGAACATGCAGTGTTTGGTTTTCTGTTCCTGTGTTAGTTTGCTGAGGATGATAGTTTCCAGCTTTATCCATGTCTCTGCAAAGGACATGAACTCATCCTTTTTATGGCTGCATAGTATTCCATTGTGTATATGTGCCACACTTTCTTTATCCAGTCTATCATTGATGGGCATTTGGGTTGGTTCCAAGTCTTTGCTATTGTGAATAGTGCTGCAGTAAACATACATGTGCATGTGTCTTTATAGTAGAATGATTTATAATCCTTTGGGTGTGTACCCAGTCATGGGATTGCTGGATCAAATGGTATTTCTGGTTCTAGATCCTTGAGGAATCACCACACTGTCTTCCACATGGTTGAACTAATTTACACTCCCACCAACAGTGTAAAAGTGTTCCTATTTCACCAGGCATGGTGGCTCATGCCTGTAATCCCAGTACTTTGGGAGGCTGAGGCCGGTGGATCATGAGGTCAGGAGATCAAGACCATCCTGGCTAACACGGTGAAACCCTATCTCTACTAAAAAATACAAAAAATTAGCTGGGCGTGGGGGCGGGTGCCTGTAGTCCCAGCTACTTGGGAGGCTAAGGCAGGAGAATGGCGTGAAACCGGGAGGTGGAGCTTGCAGTGAGCCGAGATTGCACCACTGCACTCCAGCCTGGGCGACAGAGCGAGACTGTCTCAAAAAAAAAAAAAAAAGTGTTCCTATTTCCCCACTGCAATCAGTCTCACTGTGCTGCCCAGGCTGGAGTGCAGTGGTGCAATCATGGCTCACTGCAGCCTCGACCTCCTGGGCTCAAGCGATCCTCCCATTTCAGCCTCCCAAGTAGCTGAGACTACAGGTGAGTGCCACCACGCCAAACTAATTTTTGTAACTTTTGGACAGATGGGGTCTTGCTCTGTTGTCCACGCTGGTCCCGAACTCCTGGGCTCAAGTGATGTGTATTGTTTTAATTCTTATTTTTACTGATTGTTAAGTCAAAGATCTCTAGTGCTACACCCTAGAAAGGATCCTTTCCTTTATTTTTATTTTTACTTATTTATTTTTTTGAGATGGATTCTCGCTCTGTCACCCAGGCTGGAGTGCAGTGGTGTGATCTCAGCTCACTGCAACCTCCACCTCCTGGGTTCAAGTGATTCTCCTGCCTCAGCCTCCTGAGTAGCTAGGATTACAGGTGCGCACCACCACACCCGGCTAATTTTTGTATTTTTAGTAGAGATGGAGTTTCACCACGTTGGCCAGGGTGGTCTCGAACTCTTGACCTGGTGATCCACCAGCCTTGGCCTCCCAAAGTGCTTGGATTGCAGGTGTGAGCCACCGGTCCCAGCCAAAAAGATCTTTTCAAAAATAGTAGACAATATATGAAGTGTCCAATTTCTCTACATCGTCCTCCTCCTCACCAACCCTTGCAATTTTCCATTTTTTAAAGAATCATAACTGCTTCCAATGAATGCAAAATCATATATTTGCTACATAACACCCATTTGTGGAGTAAGCAAGTTGACCTGAATTTCACACACTGCTTTAAACTTTTGTTATGCAAATTTGCAAATCCAGAATCAGGGAGAAGAGTATCTGGAAACATTCCCATCAGTCATTTCCCAGGCACCTGTTTTTTTGAGGCTGTGATATTTTGAGGCAAATTCCAGACATTACATCATTTAGCCTATAATTACTTTAGGATGTAAATCTAACAGATAATAACATGTTTTATGTCGTAACAACAACACTAACTATGAAGGCTTCATAATAACAGTAATTCCTTAAGGGACTTTGTTCAGATTTGCTTTATTTATTTATTTATTGAGATGGAGTTTCACTCTTGTCACTCAGGCTGGAGTGCAATGGTGCAATCTCAGCTCACTGCAACCTCTGCCTCCCAGGTTCAAGTGATTCTCCTGCCTGAGCCTCCCAAGTACCTGGGATCACAGGCATGCACCACCACACCCAGCTAATTTTTGTATTTTTAGTAGAAACGGGGTTTCACCATGTTGGCCAGGCTGGTCTCAAACTCATGACCCCAGGAGATCTGCCCGCCTGGGCCTCCCAAAGTGCTGGGATTACAGGCGTGAGCCACTGCGCCTGGCCCCAGGTTTGCTTTAGAACGTCAAAGATGAATTTCTACAGTTTGTTTGTTTGAGCCAGAACTGAAACAAGGTCACCTTGTTATATTTACTGATTTTTCTCAAGTACCTCTTTAAAATGAGACCTGAGACAAGTATATATAATTCTATATATATATTATTTTATAATATAAAATTATATATTAATTATAATATATTATTCATCTGTCATATATAAATATATATTTATATATGTTATATCAATATGTACAAATTATATATTTAAATATACAATTTAAATAATATTAAACAATATTAATATAGCATATTATATATAATATAGCATACATATGATATAGCATATATCAATATATAATGTAATAGTATATAATAACTATTAATATTAATTAATTATTGCTCTTCATTAATTATTAATAATACAATGATTGTTAATATAATAAATATTATATATTATATAATACATAATATTATATAATATATACATATATAATATAAATATATTATATATTATATAATATAAATATATTATATATTATATAATATAAATATACTATATTATATAATATAAATATACTATATTATATAATATAAATATATTATATATTATATAATACATAATATTATATAATATATACATATATAATATAAATATATTTATATTATATCATATATTATATATGATATAATAAATAATATAAATATATCATATATTTATGATATATTAATTATAATTTATAATAAATATAATATAGATTATATTATTATATATTTTTAATATATTTTTCTATGTAAAAAATGCACTGAGGTGAGCTTCACAGAACATAAAATTAAACATTTATAAAAGGAACGAGTCTATGGCTTTTCATATATTTGTAGTGTTGTTCAACGATCACCTGTATATAGTTTTTTTGTTTTGAGATGGAGTCTTGCTCTGATCCCCAGGCTGGAGTGTCATGGCCCAATCTCAGCTCACTGCAACCTCCACCTCCCAGGTTCAAGCAATTCTCCTGCCTCAGCCTCCCCAGTAGCTGGGATTACAGGCGCCCACCACCATGCCCGGCTAATTTTTGTATTTTCAGTAGAGAAGGCATTTCACCACGTTGGCCAGGCTGGTCTCGAACTCCTGACGTCAGGTGATCCACCTGCCTCAGCCTCCCAAAGTGCTGGGACTACAGGCCTGAGACACTGCAATGGTCACCATATCCATTCTTTAATAAAATTTCTTTTTTTTTTAATTTTATTATTATTATACTTTAAGTTTTAGGGTACATGTGCACAATGTGCAGGTTTGTTACGTATGTATACATGTGCCATGTTGAATTCTTAATAGAATTTCTTTAGATCAAGCCGCATTTCACAAGTCCATGCAGCCCCTACGCCTCCAGGCCTGAAAGAGTTAAAGCTAATTCTTTTTATGTTGGAGATTACCACTTTATTACCAATGCTTTGCAAAAGTGCCATTATCATAAAATTGAAAAACGCCATCAAATTCTCTCCACGTGAAGAGTGGAGGCTTTTAGACGTGGGAGCGATTCTGACGCTGATGGGTGGCAATTACCCTGTGACCATCGTCTGAGCGGAGGATTAAAAATAATAATTAAAGTAACGAGGCATGAGTGGGATTTAAGGAACTCTCACCGTACTTAATTTGTTTTTGTAGTGAATTATTTAAATCTTCTTCCCAGGCCCCCATGCCTCCCATTTTTCTTTGGAAAAGGGACGTGCATTAATGGTTTTTAGAAGTGTACGTGGTGAAGCTGGTAAATAATAATACGATTTTGTTTTGTTTTGTTTTGTTTTGAGACAGAGTTTTACTCTGTCACCCAGGCTGGAGTTCAGTGGCTCGATCTCGGCTCACTGCAACCTCCGTCTCCCAGGTTCAAGTGACTCTCCTGCCTCAGCCTCCCGAGTAGCTGGGACTACAGGTGCCCGCCACCATTCCCAGCTAATTTTTGTATTTCTATAGAGATGGGGTTTCATTGTGTTAGCCAGGATGGTCTCAATCTCCTGACCTTGTGATCCACCTGCCTCGGCCTCCCAAAGTGCTGGGATTACAGGCATGAGCCACCGCGCCCAGCCTTTTTTGTTGTTTTTTGTTTGGCTTTTTTTTTTTTTTTTTTTTTTCTGAGACAGAGTTTCACTCTTGTCATCCAGGCTGGAGTGCAGTGGCTTGATCTCGGCTCACTGCAACTTCCATCTCCCGGGTTCAAGCGATTACCCTGCCTCAGCCTGCCAAGTAGCTGAGGTTATAGGCATCTGCCACCACGCCTGGCTAATTTTTGTATTTTTAGTAGAGACGGGGTTTCACCATGTCGGCCAGGCTGGTCTTGAACTCCTGACATCAGGTGATCCACCCACCTCGGCCTCCCAAACTGCGGCGATGACAGCAAAGACGTGAGCCGCCGCACCCAGCAAATAATGCGATTTAAAAACAAAACAAAACAAAAGGAAGCTAATGCTGTTTTCTGTCTTAGGAGTGTTTGAGTTGGAGTTGACAGGCTAGCTGTTAATATCCTTGTATTTGCTCTGTCCCTCCAGGAAAGATATCCCACATGGGGGAAAGGCTGATACATCCAGCCTTAATTATGTAAACATAATTAATTATAAACACTGATGCATGTAGCCTTAATTACGTCACCACCTTCCACTGTCCAGAACACATGTAGGTGTGTCTATGTTTATTACAGACGTGAGTGTTGTGATATCATCCTCTTGCCTCTCTCTGTGAAAACTCCTGGCATCCTCACGCAAATTTCTTTCCTGGTTTTATTTTCCAATCTTGACGATCTTGCTTAGCACAGATGGCTGTCTTTAGAAATGGCAGACGACCAGCCGGGTGCAGTGGCTCATGCCTGTCATCCCAGCACTTTGGGAGGCCGAGGCGGGAGGATCATGAGGTCAGGAGATCAAGACCATCCTGGCTAACATGGTGAAACCCCGTCTCTACTAAAAGTACAAAAAATTAGCTGGGCGTGGTGGCGGGCACCTGTAGTCCCAGCTACTCGGGAGGCTGACGCAGGAGAATGGCTTGAACCCAGGAGGCAGAGCTTGCAGTGAGCCGAGATTGCACCAGTGCACTCCAGCCTGGGTGACAGAACGAGACCCTGTCTAAAAAAAAAAAGAAGAAAAGGAAAGAAAAAGAAATGGCAGACGACCTAGGTGAGTGCTTTTATTTGCTTTGTCCAATCCGAGAGAATTGAACACCAAACGCCTCCAGATGTAATTTTGTAGCAAAATGCCAGAGTCCTGAACAATTTGTAAAGGCAAAGAACAGCCACAAATGCTGGTGTTTCTTGCCTGGAATTTGGAGAGTTCGTTTCTTGGCTGATTGGGTGCCTTAGGGACCGGGTGTGGTGGCTCACACCTTGAATTCCAACACTTTGGGAGGCCAAGGAGTAAGGATTGCTTAAGGCCAGGAGTTTGAGACCAGTCTGAGCAACATAGTGAGACTCTGTCTCTCAAAACACACACACACACACACACACACACACACACACACACACCCCTGTAGTCCTAGGTACTCAGTAGGCTGAGGCAGGAGGATTGCTTGACCCAAGGAGTTCGAGGCTGCAGTGAGCCGAGATTGCACCACTGCACTCCAGCCTGGGCAACAGAGTGAGACTCCATCTCAAAAAAAAAAAAGAAAAAAAAAGACCAGCCTAGCCAACATGGTGAAACCCTGTCTCTATTAAATATACAAAAAAATTAGCTGGGCGTGGTGGCACACACCTGTAATCCCAGCTACTCGGGATGCCCAAGCAGAAGGATCGTGTGAACCCGGGAGGTGGAGGTTGCAGCAAACCAAGATTGCACCACTGCACTCCAGCCTGGGCAACAGAGCGAGACTCCATCTCAGAAAAAAAAAAAAAAAAAAAAAAAAAAAGACCAGCCTGGCCAATATGGTGAAACCCCGTCTCTATTAAATATACAAAAAAATTAGCCAGGCGTGGTGGCACACGTCTGTAATCCCAGGTACTCACTAGGCTGAAGCAGGATGATTGCTTGACCCCCAGGAGTTCGAGGCTGCAGTGAGCCAAGATTGCACCACTGCATTCCAGCCTGGGCAACAGAGTGAGACTCCATCTCAAAAAAAAAAAAAAGACCAGCCTGGCCAACATGGTGAAACCCCATCTCTACTAAATATACAAAAAAAGTAGCTGGGTGTGGTGGCACATGCCTGTAGTCCCAGGTACTCAGTAGGCTGAGGCAGAAGGATTGCTTGACCCCCCAGGAGTTCAAGGCTGCAGTGAGCCGAGATTGCACCACTACACTCCAGCCTGGGCAACAGAGCGAGACTCCATATCAAAAAAAAAAAAAAAAAAAAAAAAAAAGACCAGCCCTAGCGAACATGGTGAAACCCCGTCTCTACTAAATACACAAAAAAATTTGCCGGACGTGGTGGCAAATGCCTGTAATCCCAGCTACTCGGGAGGCCCAGACAGGAGGATCGCTTGAACCCGGAAGGTGGAGGTTGCAGTGAGCCAAGATTGCGCCATTGCACTCCAGCCTGGGCAACAGAGTGAGACTCCATCTCAAAAAAAAAAAAAAAAAAAAAGACCAACGTAGCCAACATGGTGAAACCCCGTCTCTACTAAATATACAAAAAAATTAGCTGGGCGTGGTGGCACACACCTGTAATCCCAGCTACTCGGCAGGCCCAGGCAGGAGGATCGCTTGAAACCGGGAGGTGGAGGTTGCAGCGAACCAAGATTGCACCATTGCACTCCAGGCTGGGCAAAAAGAGTGAAACTCCTCAGACAAAAAAAAGAGTGTCTTAGGGGTGTCTTAGTGGGACAATTTTGTGGCCTGAGGAGAGGTTTCACTCCCTCAGGGGTCTTCCCCTCCCCATGAGCCCTCCGGGGCCCCTAAGAGCAAAGTGTTGACAAGCACGTCTTAGGACGCCCACCCTGTTGAAATGGAGTTTCACTTTTATACTAAGTGCCTCAGCATGAAGGTTTTCTTTCAACACAGCAATCCCACTGAAAGAGCTGGGAGAAGGTTGAACTGAGGGAGCATGGAGAAAACCCACCTCAAATAACGAACAGGGTGTGGGGGTGCAGTATCCTTAACCATTCCTCTCTGCAGGTCTCTTAGCTGATTAACCCGATGGAAAAATCGATGCATTCTGGTCTAGAAGGACAGGAGGCAGCTTGCGTACCCACCTGTTAGAGGCCGGGAAATCAAGCCCCAGAGACTTGGGGGTGATAGAAATAAAATCTACGAGCTTCAATGGCCTCATCTGCAAACTGTGAATTAAAGGCAAGGTTGAGAGAGAAATTCCTTAGCATCCAGGGTGATTTAACTCCTTTCCGTGGGCTCCAGAGTATTTCTAAGTGGCACTGGTCATATAAAAGGCACTAATCAGCCGGGCGCAGTGGCTCACGCCTGTTAACCCAGCACTTTGGGAGGCCGAGGCGGGTGGATCACTTCAGGTCATGAGTTCGAGACCAGCCTGGACAACATGGTACAAAACCCCGTCTCTACCAAAAATACAAAAATTAGCCAGGTGTGGTGGTGCGTGCTTGTCATCCCAGCTACTCGGGAGGCTGAGGCAGGAGAATTGCTTGAACCCGGGAGGCAGAGGTTGCGATGAGCTGAGATCGCATCACTGCACTCCAGCCTGGGTGACAGAGCGAGACTCCATCTCAAAAAAAAAAAGCAGGGTTGAGAGAGAAATCCCTTAGCACCCAGCATTATTTAACTTCTTTCAGCAGATTTGTCTGTATTTATAAGTGACACTGGTCATATAAAAGGCCCTAATAAGCCAGGCATGGTGGCTCACACCTGTTAACTCAGCACTTTGGGAGGCCGAGGCAGGTGGATCACTTGAGGTCAGGAGTTTGAGACCAGCCTGGCCAACATGGTACAAAACCCCATCTCTACTAAAAATATAAAACATTAGCCAGGTGTGGTGGTGCGTGCCTGTCATCCCAGCTACTCAGCAGGCTGAGGCAGGAAATTGCTTGAACCCGGGAGGCAGAGGTTGCGAGGAGCTGAGATTGCATCACTGCACTCCAGCCTGGGTGATAGAGTGAGACTCCATTTAAAAAAATAATAATAATAAAATAAAAATAAAAATAAAAAGGAGGGTTGAGAGAGAAATTCCTTAGCACCCAGCACTATTTAACTTCTTTCAGTGGATTTGACTGTATTTCTAAGTGGCACTGGTCATATAAAAGGCACTAATCAGCGGGGTGCAGTGGCTCATGCCTGTTAACCCAGCACTCTGGGAGGCCAAGGCGGGTGGATCACTTCAGGTCATGAGTTCGAGACCAGCCTAGCCAATATGGCACAAAACTCCGTCTCTACTAAAATTACAAAAATTAGCCAGGTGTGGTGGTGCGTGCCTGTCATCTCAGCTATTTGCGAGGCTGAGGCAGGAGAATCGCTTGAAACCAGAAGGTGGAGGTTGCAGTGACATCATGCCACTGTAGTCCAGCCTGGGCAACAAGAGCAAAACTCTGTCTCAGAAACAAAAATATATATATATATTCATAATATATTTTTTTGTATATATATCATTCATTCATATATAAATATATATATTCATATATATATTCATTAGGCAAATAAGATTAAAGAATTACAGCTTTTTAAAGAGAAATTGCCTAACATTGTTATGATTTACAGGTTCACTTACGTGGTTCCCATTTGTTACTTCGACGAGCAGCTGTGGCATGTCTTCGGCAACTTGCACAAAGAGAAGCAGCGGAAGTATGTGAATATGCCATGAGCCTGGCAAAAAATGCAGGGAACAAAGAGAGCAGTAGTGCCAGTAAGTTATATTATTGGTCAATATTCTTTTATGTTTAAATAATTGTACATTTCAAATAAGTACTATTTATCAAACATTTTTGTGTTGAACTGTGGCCAGATGTCTTATTCTTTGAAATAAAACCATTACCACTTTTAACATTCCAATTTGGTATTCTTGATAATTTTGCATTTTGCTTTTTAAAAATGTTTGCAAGTTGGGCATAGTGTTGTGTACCTGTAGTCCTAGCTACTCAGGAGGCTGAAGCGGGAGGATCACTTGAGTCCAAGGGTTCAAGGTTACAGTGAGCTATGGTTATGCCCCTGTGCTCCAGTCTGGGTGGTAGAGTAGGACCATGTCTCCTAAAGTAAGGAAGTAAGTAAATAAATAAGTAAAAAGGTGGGTGTGAGCAACTGGATTTAGAAAAAAAATATTTGCAGCTTAAAAAAACTGAATAATATTTAGTATCAGAATATTTCTGCCATTTCTTGAGGATGTTTTAGGGGCACTTGAAGGTTTCCAGTTCTGGATGGTAGTTAGCCTCTTGTGATGTAATTTTTCCTCTAAGAAGGTAAGACCAAAGTAGCCAATAAAACTATGAAATGTCAGTAGATGTTTGGTAGCAAAAGGTTGATCTTTGCTTCCTTTAGTTCTTTCTGCTTTTTTGGAGGGTTTTAGGTATAGCTTAAATTCCTAGCTGGTCTTCTGATATCTAAGTGTAGGTGGTTTGGAAACTTTTTAAAAGTTTAATTGACAGAGATATTTCCCCCATTATGAAGGAAAATTTTTACGTATAAAAGTTTTCTAATGCCTAGAAGCTGCGTGGATACAAAGAAGCAAGATACAAGAATAACTTCAATTTTAGCATAGCATAAGAACTTTATTAGCAGACATATACAGTATTGTAGAATATTAAAGAAGTGTATTATAAAAATCTAACAGTAGACATTACTGTTTTTTGGAGAGAAAACATCACCAAAAGTAGTTACAGACCTCTCTGAATACATATAAATTTTCAGAACTTCTAAATGTCAGTTGCCATAAACAAAATTGAGACTACTTGGAAGGCTGAGACAGATCACTTGAGCCCAGGAGTTCAAGTCCAACCTGGGCAACATAGTGAGATCCTGTCTCTTTAAAAAAAGAAAAGAAAAGAAAAGAAAAACAGAAAGACAGCTAAGATAGGGAAAAATATTTACAAAATATATTTTTATTAACTAATTTTATTTACTAACATATGTATTTAATAAAATATAAAAGTGTTTAAAGCTTTTACAAATGAGTATGTTTGAAGTCCCCAAGATCACCCCCAGGTTTGATGATTTCCTAGGTGGACTCAGTGTATAGGCTTTTTCCTGGCTGTGTTTATTACGAAAAAGTAAGAAAAGGTGTGTAGGATGAAGTTAGAGGAAACCAGGCACAAGCTCCCCAGAGCCCTGTCCCCATGGAGTCATAGAGATTGCAACCCAGCAATGGACTGTGACAGCATGCGTGTAATGTATTCTCCCAGAGAAGCTTATTAAAGACTTAATGCCCAACGTTTTTATTGGGGGCTGATCCTATAGGCATTTCCTGCCTGGCACATACCAAAAGTTCGGACTCAGAAGGAAAGCAGATGTTCAGCAGAAGCCAAAGTTTAGGTACAGCGAGACACTTTTATCAGGGAATTAATGGTGGGAAACCTCTAGAAACCCAATTCCCAGATGCTAGCCAAGGGCTAACCTTGCAATTAAGTCTTACTAAGGTAGTCTCAGGCCTGCAATGTTAATTCGTTTTTGCATCTTGTAAAAACCACTAGAGCACATTTTATAAAGAAGAAATAACAAATATCTTTAACCTCCAGTGATTTAACAATTGCAAGTTACTATAATCATAAAATAGCATTTTTCTTCTATAAAACTGATCAAGATTAAAAATAATAATTATAACCAGTGTTGGGAAAAGTAGGAATAGATATTTCTTGTACTACAGATAGAAATGTAGAGTCATACACATTTTCTGGAGGGTTTTTTGGCACTATGTCCTTGAAGTTTTCAAAATGTGCTTACCCTTTGACCTAGAAATTCCCTCTTAAGGAATTCGTCCTCTAATCAATTAATTTTCTTTTAAGGAATTTGTCCTCAGTGATTAATCAATTAATTTTCCCTTAATTTATTGGTTTGCTGCGTAGCTGTTAACATTCATACTATAGAAGTGTAATTACTGAAATGGGAAAATATTCACTATCTACTGCTAAGTGAAAAAAAACTCTCTGTGCCTAATCTCTTCCTAATGTTCTCTTTTCTTGGAACCCTTTCACTTAACTTTTTCTATTGTTTTAGAATTTCACTCACTATGGCTATTTTCTTCAAACCTCCCCTTATTCTGTATTTGGGGTGACACAACAAAAATAGATACCTTTCAACTCCATTCCTCTATTTTACTCCCTTTAGGGTTCAGTGGGCTCTAGACTTCAGAGGGCGTAATAACACTCATTCTTAAAGCCACCAGTTATATACCACTGCTGTTTACAAGAATGAAAAGATTTTCCGATGAAGCAAGAAATGTAACCACAATTTCATGACAACATTACTTTTTGGTTGTTGTTACTCTTTGGATTTTCCCAATTTTTATTTATTTATTTATTTATTTTTATTTATTTTTTTTTGAGACAGAGTCTCTGTCACCCAGGCTGGAGTGCAGTGGTATGATCTCGGCTCACTACAACCTTCACCTCCCAGATTCAAGCGATTCTCCTGCCTCAGCCTCCCCAGTGGCTCGAATTACAGGCACCTGCCACTGCACCCGGCTAATTTTTGTATTTTTAGTAGAGGCAGGATTTCACCATCTTGGCCAGGCTGGTCTTGAACTCCTGACCTTGTGAACCTCCCACCTCGGCCTCCCAACGTGCTGGGACTACAGGCATGAGCCACCGTGCCTGATGGAGTTTCACTCTTGTGGTCCAGGCTGGAGTGCAATGGCACAGTCTCGGCTCGCTGCAACATCCGCCTCCTGGGTTCAAGCGATTCTCCTGTCTCAGCCTTCTGAGTAGCTGGGATTACAGACACCCGCCACCATGCCCAGCTAATTTTTGTATTTTTAGTAGAGACGGGGTTTTGCCGTGTTGACCAGGCTGGTTTCGAACTCCTGATCTCAGGTGATCCACCCGCCTCAGCCTCCCAAAGTGCTGGGATTGCAGGCATGAGCTGCTGCACCCGGCCTTGGATTTTCCCAATTTTTAAATGAACTCTTAGGGTACAATCCACTTAGAGTTTGTGTTCTGGCTTTATAAAAATTTTAAAATCTGAACTATAAGACTGAATAAGTTTCAATTTATTCTTCTAACAAATACAAGTTTTTTAGTTTGTTAAATATATTTAGCAGTGTATCTCTGTTCCACACTTTTTCTTATTAGAATCAAATATTTATTGAGCGTTCCCTGAGATTTGTTTACAATATCTCAGAATAATCAGTTTTACAGTTCAAGGTTTTACTCTAATTGCCAGATTAAATTATAATCCCAAAGATATGTAAACTAGAGGCCATAGTTAAATTGTATATAGCTAGCTGGTTTTGTGGCTATTGTGAATTTATATGTAAGACTTGGTCTTTATCATTATTATTACCTATAGCGTACACCAAAATCCCATACAAATTCATTTGTAAAAATTACCTTTCAGATGTCAATCCTTTTGCACCTGGGGTTAGTTCTTGAAGTGATATCCATTGCCGGCACCAAGGTTTTAATATAACAGAAACTGCTCTTGAGGGACTTCTTTTTGGAATGCTAGACCGGGAAACAGAAAATTATGTTCTGATATTCATGACACTTTGGGACATATGCTTTCTTCGCTGGCAGTAGAAAAACTTTCTCATTGGCTAATGCTTTGTAAAGATGTCCTGGCAGCTTCTAGTGGTAAGTATTTAATGTGTGTTCTTAAAATAATGGAAATTGTTTTACTTCTGATATATACATATAGATATATGTATAAAGATACACACATGTAAATTTGAGCTTATATTTAAAAGTAATAACTTTTGATCTACAAATCCCTGTCAAAATGTTGAAAGTTAAATTATGTTATAAACAAATGAGCTTTTTTATATTGTTGGGAGAATGTATTTCAAAATTTTTTGGATGTTCAAACTAAATTTTCATGTATAAAAATCCCAAGTTACTCTAGAGTATGACATAGTCTGTAAAACTATTGAAATATGTAAATGTAGTTTACATATTTATGTTATCTTTTCCCTGGCTTTTGATTGTTTAAAAAAAATTCTGCTAGTTTTACTGTTTTCCAGCAAGTAAGAATTTAGTCTTTTTTTAAAATAAAAAAAATTTAATATTAATAACTGTTTTTAAAGGATCATTTTTGCTTATGTGAAGTTGTCATAATATTCCTTATTCTTGTTACAGATATGAGTACTGCAACTATCTTAAGTAGTGGAAAAGATGAAGAAGCTGAAAAGAAAGATGAGATGGATGATGATACCATGTTTACCACGTTAGGTGAAGAAGATAAATCAAAGCCCTTTGTGGCCCCTCGCTGGGCCACTCGAGTATTTGCTGCCGATTGCCTGTGTCGAATCATCAATTTGTGTGAGAATGCAGACCAGGCTCACTTTGATCTTGCCTTGGCATGTTCTGCTAAACTTTGAAACCCTACAAGTAAATTTAAAATCAGCCCTTCTTTTCCCCAAAGCATTTTTACAGCTCGAGATATTTTACTGCTATGAGATATTTTACTGCGATGGATATAGCGTGCTTTAGAATATGCCATTTATTTATGTAAGTTGTCTTGCCTTTCATCTTAGTTTTCTGTCCCCTCTGCATACTATTCATCTTCTGATTCCTATTGGGAAGATAAGTTGAAGAAGGTGGTCCACAAGATAGATTGATCTGTGTGTCTGTCTATTTAATCATTTGCCCAAAGGATAATGATGGCAGTTACTTAGGTTTTCTCAGTACATTGTCCTGGATTTTAGCGTTTCAGCGGAAAGGAAATAGTAAAATTTTAAGGCATATAAATAAAGTGAACTTTGCTGTCCCCAGCCATGGAGAGTATCAGAATTCAGGAATGCCCTGGTAGATTTCAAACTCTCAAATTTCAGAAGTCCTATTAGGTATTTTTGAAAAGGTGAAAATTGTTTATTATGGAAACAAGTTTTATCTCATTATTTTTTATCTTTCGTAAACTTTTTATACCATGTATCCCCTGAATCTGACATTATAGGGAATTTACAAAGAGACCATCAGACCCAGTAACTTCATTTCATAGTTGAAGAGACCCAGAGAAATTTAGAGGTGATAGAGTAACAGATTCCTTATCCTATAGTTTGTTGTCTCTTCATCACTCAGACATTTTTTTAAATATCTGAAGACAAATTGTATGTGTTAACAATATTGACATCTATGAATTGAAAATGCCTTTTGGGTTATTTCATTGTGTATAAGAAGCAGCAGAGCTCACATACATATTTTTAAAACAGACAGGCTGGGTGCGGTGGCTCATGCCTGTAATTACCTCCCAGCACTTTGGGAGGCTGAGGCGGGTGGATCACTTGAGGTCAGGAGTTCGAAACACAGCCATGAAATTCCAGTTAGTCAAATTTTTTGGTTCATTTGTTACAACTCAAGAAGCAATTCAGAAGTCTACACAATTGGAAGCCTACTCCAACAGAGATAATTTTTCCTGACTTGAAAAACAGACCAGTATTTATAAAGAGAAAGTTCCCCATGAGATCTACAACTTACACAGATTTCTGTAACCTGAAGAAGTTTTGTTAAGAGGATTATCCTCTAGATATCTATGCATGCAAAAACATATTGCATATATTTGTGTAAGATTAATCTGTACCAGCCCTCGGCACATTAAACAAACTTCATGTAAACATGATAACTTTATCACTTACTGTGCACTCACACTTTACTGGTTTCAGAAGTTCATCGCCCTTGTGATGCAGCAATAAGTTCCTTTGAGAATATGCTGTTGCTTCAAGTGAACATGTTCTAGATCCTCACTTGACTTCATCATTTCATATTGAGCGTAGATGTGTCTATGACTGAAAACCCAACATTTTTATCCAACAGATTCTCCTCTTATGAGATCATCCTGAAACCTGCCAACAGCCTCCATCATGTATGCTTCCAGTGTTTTGCTTTTAGGAAATAAGAGGTAAATTCATAATCCATCCAAGCTTTAAGGGAGACTCCTTCCTGGCCTTCCATCATATTTAGTAGAAACTCTCATTGAGAGCCATAAGCAAACACTGTTTATGGATCATAACTCAAAACCAAAACTGTTTTTCATAATGGCTATACAATTCTACATTTCCACAATTATGGAAAGCAATATAAAGCCTCCTAAATTAATTAAAACTGGAGATTTTATATGACCAGAAATCCTGTTTCTGGGAGTATACCCAAGTAGATGAAATTACCACCTTGTAAAGATATCTGCATCCTATGTTTATTGAAACACTATTAATAACAGCCAAGATATGGAAACTATCTGATGGTCAGCACATAGACAAATGAATAAAGACAATGTGGTGTGTGTATACAATATAATACGGCTTAATATTATAAAAGAAAGATGCTGTCATTTGCCACAATGGATCAATTTCCATAGCTACTAACAGTGCACACCATCCACTATAGCACCTCCTTAGGGGATGGCAGATCCTTATTCAGTAGTAACCACTGGCTGTGGTGGGAAGGCAATTTTATGTACTGTTGAATTTTTCGGCATAAGACATCAATGTCTTAAAATATTCTGTGGTGTCTGCATGTGATAAAGTGGAGTCTAATATTGGAGGCAAAATTAAAAGTGCACGAGTCTTCTAGACACCAAGTCATAGGATGATCCTGGCTGTGTCCTTGAGGGAGTGGACCATATGTAATAGCATTTGGATTGGGGATTGATGCATTTCCAGTTGTACGAATAAAGTTGTATTATATTAAGTGTAATTATGACTTTATTATTGTCTTTATTTGAAGATTGTATATAATCTCAGGAGATGTGTATGGTTTCAAGTTGACGTGGTGGACTTGTAATGCTAAATACTGAGTGTCAACTTGATTAGATTGAAGGGTGCAAAGTATTGATCCCAGTTGGGTCTGTGAGGGTGTTGCCAAAAGAGATTCACCTTTGAGCCAGTGGGCTGAAAAAGGGAGACACACTCTTAATCTGGGGGGTACAATCTAATTAGCTGCCAGTGTGGCCAGAGGAAAAAAAAAACAAAAAAACAGAAGAACATGAAAAGAATAGACTGGCTTAGCCTTCCAGCCTACATCTTTCTCCCATGCTGGATGCTTCCTCATCTCGAACATGGGACTCCAAGTTCTTCAGCTTTGGAACTCGGACTGCCTTCCATGCTCCTCAGCTTGCAGATGTCCTGTTGTGGGACCTTGTGATCATACGAGTTAATACTCCTTAATAAACTCCGTGTGTGTGTGTGTGTGTGTATCCTGTGTGTGTATATATATCCTGTTTGTTCTGCCCCTCTAGGGAACCCTGACTAATACAATCTTACTTCAAAAGAAATTTTTTTAAAAATAGGTGATTAGGAATTCCAGGATGGAATGCAGATAATATAGAAAATATCTAATTCCATTACAAATGTATGAATTCAAAAGAGGTACTAAGTAGATTCAGAAATGGTGTTGGCAATAAGATTAAAGAAAAAAGAAACTGCACATCAGCATTGTACTGCAATTGATGATGTTCCTTCCACAAAAGAGCACAACTTACACATCTGGTTACACTCCACAGGAATCTTGGAATTGGACTACAAAGAGAATGGATGGTGTGTGGGGAAATGGAGTTCCTCATTGTTGGAGTGCAAGGTTAGTGACAGGCACAGAAGGAATGTGATAAACATTCATGTGGTATTAACTTAGAGTGGACATGTCATTTTATTTGCAAGTTTAGCATAATAGAGATACATATATTAGATAAAAATAGTTTAGATGTGTGTGTATATATGGGTTAATACACAACACATACTTCCTAGATTTTTTACCTGAGAATTTCTACAAGAAATGAGTGCACATTAACAAAAAATACACCCAGAATCAAGATTTGAGTTTTTAATACTATTCTTCTATAAAAGAAACCAGTGACCGGGTGTGGTGGCTAACACCTGTAATTCCAGCGCTTTAGGAGGCTGAGGTGGGCAGATCATTTGAGGTCAGGAGTTTGAGACCAGCCTGGCCCACATAGAGAAACCCCGTCTCTACTAAAAATACAAAAATTAGCCAGGCATAGTGGCGCATGCCTGTAATCCCAGCTACTTGGGAGGCTGAGAGAGGAGAATCGCTTGAACCCAGGAGGTGCAGGTTGCAGTGAGCCTGGACCCTGTCTCAAAAAAAAAAAAAAAAAAAAAAAGAACCAGCATGTCTTTGAGAAATGGCTAATGCTAGGGCTTCAGAAGAGAATATAGGGATTAGTCTACAATTTCTAATCATACCAGAAAATGAGAAAGGGTTCCAAAACAGAGAATTGCTCATTTTGCATTTTTCTTGTTTGTTGATAAATCTAGCTAGCAGTCTAACAGTTCTGTTCATGTTTTATTTCTGTTTTTTTTTTTTCAGTAGAATCAGGGTGTACCTGTGCAAGTTTGTAACGTGAATATATTTCATAAAGGTGAGGTTTGGGCTTCTGGTGTAACTATCGCCCACTAGTGAACACTGGAACCAGTAGGTGATATTTTAACCCTCACATTCCTCTCACCGTGCCCTCTTTTGCAGTTCCCAGTGCCTATTGTTTTTTATCTATGTATATGTGTACCCATTGTTTACTTTCCAATTGTAAAAGAGAAGATCTTTTTGAGTTATTTTATTTAGGCTAATGTCCTACAACTCTATTCATGTTGCTGTGAAAGACACAATTTCAATTTTTATGGCTGCATAGTATTCCAAAATTTACATCTATCATATTTTATCTATCTAATCATCCACTGATTGACACTTAGATTACTTGACTTTTCTATTGAAAATAGTGTTGCAGTAAAAATAGGAATGCAGGAGACTTTTTCTGATATAAAAGTTTGGGAGGAATATACCCACTGGGAGGGATTACTGGGTCAAATGGTAATTCTAATATTAGTTCTTTGAGAAACTTCTGTATTGTATTTCATAGAGGGTGTACTAATTTATATTTTCACCAAGTATATAAAAAGCATTATTTTTCCTATGCTTCTCTGCAAACACCTGCTGTTTTTTATTTGTAATAACAGCCATTGTGACTCGTGGAAGATGCTATATCATGTTGTTTGTAATTTACATTTATCAGATGATTTGTGATGCTGAGTATGTTTTCTTATTTGTTTTGGCCACGTCTGTGTCTTCTTTTGAGAAATGTCTGGTTTTTGCTCACTCTTTAATGAAGTTATTTGTTATTTCTTGTTGACTTATTTGAGTTCCTTGTAGATTCTATGTGTTAGTCCTTTGATGAATAGACTGCGCATTTTTTTTACTGTTCACAGGTTGTCTTTTCACCATGTTGGTTATTTCTTTTCCTGTGCAGACAATCTTTGTTTCAATTAATCCTGTTTGTCTAATTTTGTTTTCATTGCATTTGCTTTTGAAGTCAGTCTTAGTCATATTTTATTTGCTTATGCGAATGTCTAGAGGATTTTTTTTAGATTTTCTTCAAGCATTTTTATGAGTTTATAAATTTAAACATTGAATCCATATTCAGTTAATTTGTGTCTGTGATGATATCGAAGTCTCATTTTATTCTTCTACATAAGGCTATCTAATTCTCCCAGCACTACTTATTGAACAGAGGGTTGTTTCTCCAGTGTATATTTTTGTCAGTTTTGTCAAAGAACTGTTGGTTGTAGATATTTGGCTATATGTCCGGGTTCTTGATTTTTTTCTACCACTACCATGCTGCCTCTCTTATTATATTTGTGTTGTGTAATTTGAAGTCAGGGAATGTGGTACTTCCAGCTTTGTTCTTTTTGCTTAAGATTGCTTTTGCTATTCAGACTCTTTTTTGGTTCTGTATGAATTTTAGGATTTTTAAAAATATGTAATCAATTATATTAGTTACTTGATATAAATTGCATGGACTCTGTATATTGCTTTGGGCAGTGTATTAGTCTATTTTACATTGGTATAGATTAATACCTGAGGCCAAGTGATTTACAAAGACAAGAAGCTTATTTGGCTTACAGATCTGCAGGTTGTGTGAGAAGCATGGCACCAGCATCTGCTTCTTGTGAGGGCCTCAGGAAGCTTACAGTCATGGTGGAAAGCAAAGGGGGAGGAGGCTGTATCATATGGTGAGGAGGGGGGATGTGAAAGGGTAGGAGGGTTGCCAGACTCTTTTGAACAATCAAATCTCACAGTAGCTAATACAGCAAGAATTCACTAATTACCGTGGGGTGGATGACAAGCCAGTCCTGAAAAATCTCCTCATGACCCAAAACCACCCAGTTGGCCCCCCTCCAACATTGTGGGTCACATTTCACCATGACATTTGGAGGGGAAAACCCCTAAATGATATCATTGCACTCTCGGACCCAAAGTTCTCATATTCTTCTTACATTGCAAAATATAATCACCTTTTTTTTCAATAGTTCACAAAACCTTAACTTGATCAACCTCCAACTCAAATGTCCAAAGTCTCATCTGAGTATTAAGGAAATTTCCCTCCATCTGTGAGCTTGCAAGTTTAAAAAATGTAAGTTGTTTGCTTCCAAGGTGCAATGATGGTGCAGGCATTGGGTAAATAATTCCAATCCCAAAGGGATAAATTGGCCAAAGGGACAACCAACAGGCCCCACACACATATAAAACCCAGCACTGCAGATATTAAATCCTAACGCTACAAAATAATCTCTCTTGACTTTATGTACTTCAACCACGGCACACTGGAACAAGGATTGGGTCCCCAAAACCCCAGGCAGACAATCCCTATAGCTTTGCTAGGCACAGACCACGGGGCTGCCTTCACAAGTGAGAGTCAAGTGCTGGAAGATTTTCTAGGCTGAGGGTGCAAGTTGCCCATGGCCCTACCATTCTGGGGTCTTGAGGGTTGTGGTCACATTCCCACAACTTTACTATGAAGTGCCCTTGTGGGGACTCTGAATGGGGGCTCCAACTCCATCTCTCCCCATCTTTGGTGCTGCCCTAGTAGAGGCTGTCAGTGGTGGCTCCACTCCTGCAGCAGGCTTCTTCCTGGGCATGCAGGGCTCTCTACACATCTGAAATCTAGGTAGAAGCTGCACAGGCTCCTTCACTCTTGCATTCTCCATATCTGCCAGAATCCAGTTATCCCAGCACCATTTACTGAATACAGAGTTTTTTCCCCATTGCTTGTTTTTGTCAGCCTTGTCAAAGATCAAATGGTTGCAGGTGTTCAACTTTATTTCTGTTTTCTATTTTGATCTATTTTTTTTTGCGTGTCTGCTCTCATACCAGTACCAAGATGTGTTTGTTAGCAAGACGTTATGGTGTAGTTTAAGGTCAGTATCATGATGCCTCTAGCATTGTTCTTTTTGCTTACGATTGCTTTGGCTATTCAGGGTCTTTTTTGGTTCCATATAAATTTTAGAATGTTTTTTTTCTAATTCTGTGAATAATGATGATGATAGTTTTATGTAAATAGCATTGAATCTGTGAATTCCTTTGGGCAGTATGACAATTTTTACAACATTGGTTCTTCCAATCCATGAGCATGAAATGTTTTCCCATTTATTTTTGTCATTTATGATTTATTTATGCTGTGTTTTGTAGTTCTCTTTGTAGGGATTTTTCACCTTGTTTGTTATCTGTATTCCCAGGCATTTCATTTTCTTTGCGGATATTGTAAGTTGGGTAGGATTATGTTCTTGATTATACTCTCAGCTTGGATGTGGTTGGGGTACAGAAATGCTGGTAATTTTTGTCTATCGATTTTGTATCCTGACACTTTACTAAAGTTGTTTATTCTACAATTATTTTGGCAGAGTTTTTAGGATTTTCTAGCTATAAAATTGTATCATCAGTGAAGACGGACGCATGGACTTCCTTTCCTATTTGATGCTGTCTTAGTCCATTCTCGCACTGTAAAGAAACCACTGAGACTGGGTAATTTATAAAGACAAGTGTTTTAATTGGCTCATTTAGTATGACGTTGACTGGGGATTTGTCATAAATAGCTCTTATTATTCTGAAGTATGATTATTTGACGTCTAGTCTGTTTAGGGTTTTTATCATGAATGGATGTTGGATCCCATCAGAAGCTTTCTCAGCATCTATTGACATAATCATATGGTTTTTGGGTTTATTCTGTTTACATTGTGAATCACAGTTACTGTGGATATTGAATGAGCCTTGCGTCCCAGGGGCAATGCCCACTTAACCATGATGTATCACATTTTAAAGTGCTTCTGGATTCTATTTGCTAGTATTTTGTTGAGGACTTTCAGGTCTACATACATCAGGAATATTCATCTGATATTGTCTTTTGTCATTATGTCTCTTCCTGATTGTGTGTGCCAAGAACACACAGTAGAGGAAGGACAGTCTTTTCAATAATGGTGTAACAACCAGGCATCCATATGCAAAAGAAATAAAATCAGGCCTTCTCTAACTCCATATAGAAATCAACTAATAATGGGTATAATAACTGAAACCATAAACTCATAAATGACTTGGAGGAAAAAAAATCTTCCTCCCATTGATTCAGAACTGATTTCTTTGAATTTAATACCAAAGCACAGGAAAAACTATGTGCAATTATGTATCTGACAAGAAGTTCTATCCAAATGTATAAATAACCCATATACCTCAATAGCAAATAACGAATGAACTGATAAAAAAGGGCAAAATCCTGGATAGATTTTTTTTTCAGAAGACAAACACATGGCTAACAGAAAATGAAAATGTTCTCAACATTCCTCATTACCAGGGGAATTCAAATCAAAAGCACAATGTGATATCACCTCACACAAGTTAATATGGCTATTATCAGAAAGGTAAAAGATGACAAATGTTGGCAAGAATATGGGGAAAAGGGAATATTTAGTAGTGGGATTGGTTACTCCATAAGTTGAAAATAAAGCTATCATATAATCTGGTGATCCCACTTCGTTTTATACATCCAACAGAAATAAAATTATTTTGCCAAAGACATGTTCATTGCAAGATTATAAATAATTGTGTAGATTTGTAAAATAACTTAATGACTGTAAATGGATGAATGTATAAAGAAAATGTGTATACACAAAACTGAATTTTATTTGGCTTTGAAAAGAAGGAAATTCTGACATTTGCAACAACATGGATGGGCCTGGAGGACATGATGCTAAGTGGAATAAGCCAGATGCAGAAAGACAAATGCTGCACGATCTCATTTAAGTGTGGGATCTAAACTATCCCAGCTCTTGAAAGCAGAGAGTAGGATAGTGGGTCTCAGGACCTGAGAGGAGAGGGAAATTGGGTGATGTTGGCCAAAGGGTACAGAGTTTCAGTTGTCCAGGGTGAATGAGTCCTGGGGTCTAATATACAGCAATGTTCCTATAGTTAATACTGTATTGTAAAAATGATATTTGCTAAAAGGGTAGATCTTAGGTGTTCTCATCAGACACACACACACACACACACACACAATAAAAATAAAAGTGGTAGGTCTGTGAGATGATAGATATACAAATTACCCTACCATGATGAGCATTTTACAATGTATATCTTATTTGGTTTGGATCTGTGTCCTGGACCAAATCTCATGTATTATAATCCTCAATCCTGAAGGTGGGACCTGGTGGGAGATGACTGGGTCATGGGGTGGGTCTTTCGTGAATGGTTCAGCAACAACTCCTAGTGCTGTTCTCACTACAGTGCATGGGATCTTACAAGATCTGGTTGTCTAACAGTGTGTAGACCTCTCCCGCCGCTTCCTGTGGCTGCTGCTCTGGCCATGTGATGTGCCTGCTCCCCTTGTCTTCTGCCATGATTCTAACTTTGCTGAGTCTCCCCACAAGGAGAAGCCACTGCATTTCCTGTACAGCCTGCAGAACTGTGAGCCAATTAAATATCCTTTTTTTAAAATTTCTGAGTCTCAGGCATTTCTTTTTAGCACTGTGAGAACGGACCAATAAAACATAAAAACATCAAGTGGAGCACTTTAAATATATATTTTTTAAAAATTTTCTATTATACCTCAATAAAAGTGAAAAAAATTAAACTTTTATAATAAAGAAATGCATACTTCATATTTTCTCAATAAAAACGAGAGAACATAGAAAAACTTACGTTAAGATATTTGCAACAGCTTTGCTTACAATATTCATAAACTGGAAACAAATTTAAAGTGCATCGACAGAAATACAGATCAATATATTGTCATTTATTTACTTAATGGGCTGACTCAGACATAAAATCTCTGTCCTTTCTCTCTCTCTGTCTCCATATATACATGAAAACTTTGAGGTTTCATGTCAGAGTTAGTTCATTAATTGAATAAATGACAATATGTTGATCTAATTTTATACATTAAATAACATAAATACACCTCAAATATAGCAAAAGTAGCCATTACCAAAAAAAGCCTATAATGTTAGATTTCATTTATGTGAAGTTCAAAGCAGAAAAACATGGATCTATGGTGTCAGAAATAAAAACATTTCCCCATGCAGGAGCTGACCGCAGGCACAGAGGAAGACCTCTGTTGGGGGTGGACTTGCTCTTCAGCTACCTTAGGTGTTGGGGACAAGGGTATTCACCTTTGCCAGAAACTCTCTAGTGATACATTTTAGATCTATGCATTTCTTCTTATATGTAAATTTTATCTCATAAAACAAGAAATAAAAATGTATAAAATACTTTAAAATTCAGCAAATAATAAAAATAATATTAAAGCCTTATATAAAATATGAACATTATTAAATGAATTAATATAGTACACTCAAGTATGCCTAGCAAATTAAATTCCTGAAGTCGAAAAGATAAGGGTAACATCTATAACATAAAAAATAAAAAGCATACATTTCATAGAGAAGACAAAAATAGTCAGGACATATATGGAACATGTATTCTTTTTTCTAATCAAATGTCTTTAAATTATTTACACAATATTTTAACCTGTGTCATAAGTATAAATTACTAATATTGTGTCTGATATTACAACTATGAACAACTTTTAAAGAGAAAAGGATATTTGAGAACATGTGAAATAAATTAAATTTATTCTCAAAGTTGGTACAATGATTACACCTAAAAGTTCTAATAATACCCAGGTTTTCAGTAGGTCTTTTGAAAATTAATTTTAAGAGATAAACTAATGCAAATCAAAACCACAATCAGATATCATCTCACACCAGTTAGAATGGCGATCATTAAAAAGTCAGGAAACAACAGATGCTGGAGAGGATGTAGAGAAATAGGAACACTTCTACACTGTTGGTGGGAGTGTAAATTAGTTCAACCATTGTGGAAGACAGTGTGACAATTCCTCAAGGATCTGGAACCAGAAATACCATTTGACCCAGCAATCCCATTACTGGGTATATACTCAAAGGATTATAAATCATTCTACTGTAAAGACACATGCACACGTATATTTATTCCAGCACTATACACATTAGCAAAGACTTGGAACCAACACAAATGCCCATCAATGTTAGACTGGAAAAAGAAAATGTGGCACATATATGCCATGGAATACTATGTAGCCATAAAAAAACAATGAGTTCATGTCCTTTGCAGGGACACGGATGAAGCTGGAAACCATCATCCTCAGCAAACTATCACAGAAACAGAAAACTAAACACCACATGTTCTCACTCATAAGTGGGAGTTGAACACTGAGAACATATGGGCACAGGGAGGGGAACATCAGACACCGGGGCCTGTTGGGGGTGGGGGGCAAAAGGAGGGATGGCATTAGGAGAAACACCTCATGTAGTTGATGGGATGACGGGTGCAGCAAACCGCCATGGCACATGTATACCTATGTAACAAACCTGCACGTTCTGCACATGTATCCCAGAACTTAAAGTATAACAATAAATACATAAAAGAATAATCTTTAATAAAGAGACATCAGCATTCCATATCAGAAAGAAATTGAAAATATGTAATACATATAAAGTCCTGATAAGAAACCTTGAATCATAGGAAGAGTCTCATGTATGGTAGGCTGTAATATGTTTATTGTTAAAATTATCACCTTTATGTTGTTTTGAAAAATTAAACCAAAGCATAATAAAAGGAAGTGTTTTTGTGTTTATTTGGTACAACAACAGCATGTTGAGAAAACTGAAGAGACCTGAAATCCTGAGGAGGAGGCCTAATCCAAGGAGAGAGATGCTCCTGGACCTGTGGACACACACGGTTTGCCTGATTCTACCCATCTAGGAGCTACTTCCTGAAGCCTTCGGGAGACATGAGAATGGATGAGTTCCTCAGGACAATTCAATCAGATCTGGACAGGGGGCAAAAATTCATGACCTAGGGTAGATTAACAAATATAATTAAATTTTCATTGAAAATTGAGAAATTTTGGTTGTATATATTTATGGCCTGCAAAGCTATGTTATGATTTATAAATACAATATGGAATAATTGAATCAAGCTAATCGACATATATATTGCCTCAAATCCACAAATCCCTATCACTTTTTTGACAAGAATATTTGAAATTATTTCTTGGCTATTTTAAAATGACCAATACACTATGTTTAAGCTTACAAATAGACATCGATTTATGTGAATCATAGAGAATCATTGAAATCAATTATAGATTAATAATTTATATTTGTTTTTCATTAAGTTTGATTCTTTAGGACATATTTTAGAATTGTTCTGTTATAACGTTAAATATAAGAGACTACACATGTATGCATTGGTTTGTGTATTTAATCGTATGTCTAGGATGTAAATTAATGTCTCTATAGCTGTGTAGTAGCTGATATCAACAGACGTTAATAAAACTCTAGAAGAATAAGAGTAAATAATTAGGAAGAATTATTTCTTGAAGTTATGTATCTTTAAAAAATATCCCTACATATAAATTTTAAAATTACAATAACACAAATATCAATAAAAATACATCGTAAATAAAAATAATAAGATATCGCTACCTCATAAAACTCCAGAGTCCTGGAAAAACAAACCCGCCTCCTGCATCTGAGAAAGGAAACCGCCCCCTGCTCCTGCTCCTGCTCCTGGGACCTGTCCCTTTCTCAGTGGGTCCCGAGCGCCCCCTGGTGGCCCCGCGCGCCCCTGCAGGGAGGTTTGTGTCTGGGCTCACACTGACCTCCCCTCACTGTGTCTCTAGCACGGTAATACATGGCGGAGTCCTCGGTCTTCAGGCTGCTCATTTGCAGATACAGCGTGTTCTTTGAATCGTCTCTTGAGATGGTAAATCTGCCTTTCACAGACGCAGCATATTCTGTCGTGTAACTGTTAGCTTTGTTTCTTATTAAACCTTGCCACTCTAGCCCTTTCCCTTGAGCCTGACGGACCCAGCTCATGTAGTGATCACTGAAGGTGAATCCAGAGGCTGCACATGAGAGTCTCAGAGACCCCCCAGGCTGGACCAAGCCTCCCCCAGACTCCACCAGCTGCACCTCACACTGGACACCTGCAAACACAGAGACACCCTGGTCAGAAACTGCCACACAAATCCACTGTTTCTCTCACTCATGTCCCCTCACACTCAATCTCTCTATTTCTCCATGAATCACCTTTTAAAATAGCAACAAGGAAAACCCACCTCAGCCCAAACTCCATGGTGAGTCCTCTGTGTTCAGTGCTGATCTCTGAATGGAAACACCTGGGAATCTCAGGGCTGGGGCTCCTCTCCCAGAGCTGCAGGGTCAGGGCTGGGCTGGTTTTCATCAGCAATGGAAGGGGCCTATTTGCATGTCTCCTACTATATAGCGAGTTCTGGAAGGGATGCCTCAGAGTGGGCTGTGTCCCAGAGTGGATGTGAGCAATTATATGTCATAAATAATTAATTATCATTAGCATGTCTACTTTTAGATGCACATGAATTATGCTCTGTGAGAGTCAAATTTTCCTTCATTTACAAATGTGAACATAAACTCCCAAGCATGGAGGGGCCATGTGACGTGTCTACGAGCTCACATCTGGTAAGAGCCAGTCTCACTGTCTAGCCTGTGTTTCTCAGGACTGGATCCAGCTGCTGCCTAAATTAACTCTAGGACAGAGCAAGAATTCTGAGGGAGGTTTACAAAATCCTCTTAATATAATGATATCATATTATTTGGCTGTATCTTAGTGTTTTTCTAAATAATATAGAAAAACTGAGGATTAATTCGCATGTGTATTCAGAAGTCTATGGCTTTTCTTGTATTATTTTTATCTCTCTTTGTCTTTTTCTACCAAATTATACATTTTTATTTTTTATGAGGTAATACTGACAAATTTTAGTCTTCACCTAATATGTTCTCAGTTTGACAAATATTGACATAATCATCACCATTCACAGTGAAAACAAATCAATTAGCCTCACAATTTTCTCTTTTTCTCCTGAAATTTCCCTTTCTACACCTTTCCTCCTCTTACCATGTAGAAGTCAGTTAGGTATCTTCGTTATGTAACTTGCAATGAGTATTCACTTTGTACATTTTATAAATTGGAGTCATATGTATGTGCTTTGACTCATTATACTTATCATGTGTACTTGTAAGTTGAACCACACTGTTGATCATATCCAACATTAATTGATTGTAGTAATGGGTACTATTCCAATAAATGACTTTTCCACAATTTGTTTACTGATAAAGCTGCTGATTAATATTTGGATTTTCAGTTTCTGTGTATTTCAAATAAAGCTGCTGCTTAGCTCAGAGAAGTACACAGCTGAGAATCATGTTCTTAATCTTACAACAACATGAACAACTGCTAAACTGGTCAAGTTGCAAATGAATCAATTTGCTTTAATATATCAGGTAATTAAAGTTATAGCACCCCCTGTGTTTGTCAGTGTATGTGAGAGAAAGAAAGAAAAAGGGAGGAAAGGAGACTGAAAACTAAAGTGATTCTACAAAAATTTTAATTTATGAAGTCTTCAAATACAGGGACTTATTCCTAATGAATGGGGTCCACATAAGTTGAAGCTAAAGAGCCTAACATATGGCTATATATTTATAATATAAATATTATTCTCTAAACATATAAACACTCATACACATGAGACTAGATATAGTGGAGGGTGTCTAGTGGTGCAATGAGAATGTGGCACAAAACCCCGTCTCCAGGGCCAAAACCCCGTCTCCAGGGCCTTTCCCCACCTGCTGTACCTGCCCTGGTGCTGAGCCTTGAGCCTGCCTGACCACCGAGCCCCACAATGCTCCTGTGGTGCCAAGTGCCCCCTGGTTCTCCCTGCTGGTTCTTGAGTACTTGCTTCTGTCCTCAGCACCTTCAGCTGTCTTGTGAACCCCCACAGGGAGGTTTGTGTGTGGGCTCACACTGATGTCCCCTCACTGTTTTTTGCTTAAAAATACATGTGCGGTAGCTCACGCCTGTAATCCCAGCACTTTGGGAGGCCAAGGCGGGCAGATCAGGAGGTCAGGAGATCGAGACCATCCTGGCTAACACGGTGAAACACCAACTCTACTAAAAATACAAAAAATTAGCCGGGTGTGGTGGCAGGTGCCTGTAGTCCCAGCTACTCGGGAGGCTGAGGCAGGAGAGTGGCGTGAACCTGGGAGGCAGAGCTGGCAGTGAGCCGAGATCGTGCCACTGCACTCCAGCCTGGGCGACAGAGCAAGACTCCACATCAAACAAACAAACAAACAAAAATACATGGTTGTGGCCAGGTGAGGTGGCTTACACCTATAATCCCAGCACTTTGGGAGGCCAAGGCAGGCGGATCATCTGAGGTCAGGAGTTTGAGACCAGCCTGAGCAACATAATGAAACCCTGTCTCTACTAAAAATACCAAAAATTAGCCAGGCATAGTGGCGGGCACCTGTAATCCCAGCTACTCAGAGGCTGAGACAGGAGAATCGCTTGAATCCAGGAGGCGGGAGTTGCAGTGAGCAGAGATTGTGCCATTGCTCTCCAACCTGAGCAACAAGAGTGAAACTCCTTCTCAAAAATAAATAAATACATACATACATGGTTGTGTGCTTGTAGCTCAGCTGTAGGAAAAACTGTTTTTTGGACATAGATCTGGAGGTGGTGACTGGACTCTTGAGGAGTGGGTCGGAATTTGTGCTCCCTTCATGACTGTGCACCTGACCCACTCCAGTCCCTTCCCTGGGGCTGATGGATCCAGCTCCAGCAGGAAGCACTGGTTCTGTTGGGGAATCCAGCATTTCAACCTAAATGTTATTGTTGTTGATTCACTAAACAAAATGTGGCACTCGTTTTTATTGTGTTGAGATACACAAAACATAAAATTTACCATTGTAGCCCTCATTAAGTGTATTGGTCAGTGATACTTTACACATTCACAATGCTGTGCAACCATCACCACTGTTTGGTTTGGGAACATTTTCATCTCCTCAAAGGAAACCTCAGCTCCATTAAGCGTCACTCCCCATTTCCCCTCCACTCACCTCCTGGGATCTGTCTCTAGGGATTTTCCTCTTCTGCATACTTCATGTCAATGGGACAATTCAGGGTGTGTACTTCCGTGTCTCCCTCAGTTCACTCACCCAATGTTTTCAAGGCTCATCCAAGTTACAGCCTATGTCAGTGCTTCACTCCTCTTTAAAGCTGGGTTAGAGACACACAGACACACCGCAGCCTCTTCATCCCTGTGGGTTACAGACACACAGACACACCGCGGCGTCTTCATCCTTGTGGGTTACAGACACACAGACACACCACGGCGTCTTCATCCCTTGGGTTACAGACACTCAGACACACCACAGCGTCTTCATCCCTGTGGGTTACAGACCCACAGACGCACCGCAGCCTCTTCATCCCTGTGGCAGTCGATGGGCACTTGAGTTGTATTCTCCATTCGACTACTGTGAGTGGTGACACTAGGTACACTTGTGTATGAGGTTTTCAGTGAAGACCATTTTCCAAAGTTGCTGTCCCATTTCAATACCAACTGGCAATCCACAGCCATTCCAAATTCAGTATGTTTTTACCTACAAGTGATTATGGGTTTCTATTTAGTTTTGAATACTTGTTTTCTCAGTGTGTGCAAGGCAGTAATCTATATGGAATTTAAATCAGCAGCATAAATCAAATAACCCCATTAAAAATGGGGAAGGGACGTGCACAGAAACTTCTCAAATACAGACATAGAAGGGGCCAACTAACATACAAAAATGCTCAGCATCCTCAATCATCAAATAAGTGCAAATCAAAACCAAATGAGATACTATCTAACACATGTCAGAATTGCTATCACTAAAAGATCAAAAATTAACAGATGCAGGCAAGGCTATAGAGAAAAGCGCCACTTACATATGTTTGGTGAAAATGTAACTTGGCCAAAGCACTGTGGAAATCAATCTAGAGATTTCTCAAATAACTTAAAACAGACCTACAATTCCCCTCAGCAATCCAATTACTGGGTATATGCCCAAAAGAAAACAAATTATTGTAACAAAAAAACACATCCACTCCCGTGTGTATCACTGTGCAATTCACAGTACCATAGACATGGAATCAACCTAAGTGTCCATCAGTTATAGACTGGATAAAGAAATCATGGTTCTTATACACAGTGGAATACTATGCAGCTATAAAAAAGAATGAAATCATGCTTATTTGCAGCTACTTGGATGCAGCTGGGGTCAAAAATTTGAAGCTAACTGACATAGAAACAGATGATAAGAGTCAATCAGAGAGGAAATGAACATTTTGGGTGTTGCTCTGTGTACAATTAAGAAAAGAAATCCCCAGGTGCATGAATACTTGAAATACAAAAGCCTGGAAACACTCATGTCCTGACTTCCATTTCATTAGGTTGTGCTTTCTCTCATTTTTTTTTCAGTTACAATTGCTTTCCTTCACTCTTGGCCAAGATAGCCACACATAATCATCTAGAGACATTACAATAAAAATAACACATCTGAACATTAGAACAAATGCTAACTTTTAGGTCAAAGTTATTGTGGATTCAGTGTGATAGACAGGAGACATGGCTGAATACTAGTAGTGTGCTCACAGTAATTTTATCTAAATTATGAAAATTTGTTTACATCTTTTAGATTAGATTCCCATTGAAATCCTTGATCTAATATCATCTCTGATGCATTATACATCAGTGATGAAATGAGGTTATGCACTCAACTGAGTAGTGCAAACTTTCACTCAGAACTTGTTCCTCTACCTGATGTAAAGTCAGCCCAGATGGCAGAAGTTATTGCAGTCAACAGAGCTCATCAATAAGCCAAAGACAAGGATTAAACACATGTTCTAGAGGAGTGCCTGACTTTGGGATGCTCTTCACACAAAGAAATTTCTCACATCTTCTGGAACACGTAAAAATGCACAACAAAATAACAAATTTTAAATGCACTCCTACATTTTAGAGACCTGACTAATATAACTTGGAAAGTAAAAACCTAAAGGAAAATGACATAGCATACCAACTAAAAGTATACATGTTGTAGTGGGTCATCACACCAAGCAAGCAGTCTTATCAGTCAGGGGTTTATAATATTATCTAAATATGGAAGGCATTAGCATTATGTATACAACACAGCATCCGTCCCATCCACAATCTTTTAAAAATGTTGAAGAAAATTGTCATCCTTAAACTAAAATTGTCCAAACCTTAAAAACATCTTGAACTTCTTTGGCCAAAGGTCCTCTCCCTAGCAATGGAGCCCTTATAGTTAACACCCTCAGGGAGACATCAGTTGTTAGCCTATTATTTGGTAGCTGGAAGGCCCGTACATTTAGAGATTTTCCCCCAGTGCTCACCTCTGTCCTATTACATGCATGCATGACAAAGTATTAAAAGTGATGACTGCATTTTACCCACACTATTCATCAACAGATTAAACCATCATTTCCCTACATCTTTTCAGTAACCTCTAATAACATTAAAGCAGGAAATTATATCTATTGGAAGAAATATCAGGGTAGAATTTTGCTCTTGAACTACTTTGGAAGGAATTTTACCAGGTACTTTTAACCACAACACAGCAGTGAAATTGCAGAAAGTCAATAGTTGGGTTCATATTTATAAACTGTAACCTAAAAATAAATCCCTAAAACCCACGACTGATTAAATAGTCCATCTCTTGGCCTAGGGAACCCCCTAAAAATCTAAAAACTGTTTCCAGCCATGACTAAACAAGAGATCGGACACGCCTCGTTATACCTACTCCCCTTTGTGGTTTAGACACAACAATGACCAACACTCATGTTAAAATAGATATCATAAGACTGACAGAACAGTGGCAGTAAGATGTCAAATTATAAACAAGACCTAAGGCCTTGCCAGGCAAGGATTTTGCCACTCGCTTCTACACTTAAAAGATAAACTATGTTCTAACTGCCAATAGGTTATTCCTTTTCTCTAGTGTCTCAGTAAGCACCGGCACTGAGACAAGCACTATGAAGACAATTGCAGCCCATCCCCTGATGAACTGACCCCCTGTTCCACAAGCCGTAACCCCAGCTTTGATTGAACGTTTGATATCAGGAACTTTCTCCTGATCAGAGGCCACTGACCATGGCCTGGCTCTGGCCGTTTACAGAGGCTGCACTCTGAGTGCCTTTGTGTCTCTGCTTCTGCTATTTGCACATAGGGCCTGACTGTAATGGACTTAAATGGTAAGTCACCACTGGTAAGTGAACAAGGCTCATACGTTACAGGCATGTTTGTTCAGTATGCATGTGTCAGGACGACCTCCATGAACATCCATAGCCCCTCCTGTAACCTGTTGATTAAGTCTGTTTAGCCAAACAGTTCAGCATAAAGCTTCTGCCCAACCCCTTCTTCTTGGGAGTGCCTGTCTCTCATCTTTATCAAATCTATGCTTTCCAGCATATGGGATGGCTGTAACCCTTGATAAAAATATAGTCTCAGTTTCCTAATTTGTAGATTGTGGTATTTTTAAATATTTAATACAACTGAATATTACATTCAGAATTTCATCTAATTATTAGACTACTTTAGTAAAGTATGACAAACTGTGGATATCCTATAAGGATTTTTATATACCCTATAAGGGCCTGTGATATTTTGAAGCAGGAACCTGACCTGAGACCTTCAGAATAAACTGATGACTGTGGATAATGAAAAGGCCCCACCCAGGACATTGATTCAGCACCCCTGCCTGTCTCATTCCTTCTTCTCTTTCTTTTTATTATGTGCTTACCATAATAAAATTTTTTTTTGTCTTTAGATCTGTTTGCTTTTCACACATAGTGGACTCATCTCTCTTTTTCACTCATTTTCTTAAGCTGCTAGGGAGAATAAAATGTCAGGTCCTATTTTGGTGCTCACTGCTGATGAATTAAGGTTTATTCTTCTTCTCCCTTGTCCCCCACATATGGGAAATCTAGTAAGAAATCATAGAAGCTCCCTTATCTGATGCCAGTGTGAGGTTTAAATCACACAAGCTCCTTCTCCTGAGTAGAAACGTGCCCCCACCACCAACCCCACCACCAAATCATTATAAAGCCCTGAGCCAGCCTCCTTTCCTGTTCCATTGAGGAAATTCCAGTTTGGAATTTCTTGAGAGGCCTGTGCTGCTCCCAGCAGACAATAATAGAGTTGGTAAATCTTTTCATAACCACCTGAGGTGTTATGAGGTGTGGCACTATCAGACTTGACATCCACACTAACCATTGGTGGGGTCTCTCTTCTTTTGCATGGGGTCACCTACAATTGGAACTATGGGCTTGGAGTCCTGGCAGCGACCACCACGGGGCCTTTCTTCTTTTGCACTGGATGCTAACTCCCTCTGCCCCAGTGCCCAGCATGCACTTTATCCTGCCTGCTGCTCACTGACCCTTGTAGTTCTGTTGAGCTGGGCTGCGGTGTTGAGTTAAACACCACACCTTTTATAGATTTAGCTGATTGAATTCAGAAGCATTGATAATTTATTCACATTGAGAAACAGGAGTGACTGTAGGTGACTCTGCCTTTGGTGCATGTGAGAAAATTCTTCTCTTGTTACCACAAATGTGTCTTCTTCAGGAAGAACAGGTTAAGGAATCCAGAGAAGTGCCCCAGAGGAAACTGTTTTATGGAGAGGAAGCCACAGGGCTGACAGGAAACCAGACTTTAACCTCCCTCTGCACCTGCCCTGGGGCTGGCTCTTATGCTCAATGGGTCCTGAGCACCCCCAGGTGGTCCTATTCCCTCTTCAGGGAGGCTTGTTTCTGGGCTCATACTGACATTTTTTCTAATTGTGTTCCCCAAAATGGAGACAGAGTAAACCGTGAATCCATGCATCTCAGAGAACACAGAACAGCAGAATTACAGCCCCTGCTCCCCCCACACACATTTAGGTAAATCTTATTAAAACTGCTGAAAAGGAAAGACAAATAGAAATATATGCAGGCAAGTGGAGGTGAGTAGAGGGGGCATTCCTTCCAAAAGAACAGAAAAGATGATGACAACATTCTTCTGGTTAAAACCTTACAAGCAAGAGGAAAGTTGATGGTATCTGTAAAGTGTTGGATGAAAAGTCAACCCATTATTTTATAATGCATGGATTTTCTCCAAAAAGTGAAAAAAATATTCTATTTCTCTTTGACAGCATGAGGGTTTCAGTGAATCCATGTCCTCATGAGACCAGTGAAAATTATTTTGAAAAATTACAGGGTTTGGAAAGGCTCTAACAGCATAAAGCAAGTGAAGAAATATTTATTCAAGTAAATCTAGAAAACTCAGTAAGGCCAGTCATCATATGTGATCTAAGATGCTCTTCCTTCCTTCCAAATCCCAGCTCAGCATGATGTAAACTCCACTGCAAACAGATGCAGCCAAGAAGACAGGACACCTTCTACCAACTCCCACCAGAGGAAACTCTTCCCCAGGGAACAGTACGTTGGCCCTCTGACCCTGCACACAGCACATGATGCTGAGGTTCAGTGCTGGACAAGAGCTACTGAGAGCCAGAGACTCACTTCTTCCATGGAGACTCATGGATGGAGGCTCTGCCCTGGGTCCAGTGCCACTGGGAACATTGGGTCTCTGGTTTCTAGCTCTGTTCTATGGCAGAGGTTCCACCCCACAATAACCGAAGTGCTGAGAAGGTGGGAAGCTCCTGCCCGACCCTCCACTGAGCGCTCAGCTCCTAGGCTGAGGAATAAAACAGCTCAACTTTGTCTACACCTGCAGAACCTTGTATAGGAGCTCTGTCCCAGGAGACAGGGGGCAATGGAATTCAGTCATAAAATATGATCCTTAATTAGTCCTAAAAATCCTAACTTCAGTAACAACAGAATGTGGACAAATTGAAAGACTGCCAGTGCTCTCAAAAACAGTGGATGGTGTGGTGGAAGGCCCTTGGAAGGAGATGGGTGGACGCATGGGAGATGCAGGCTACATTGCAGGGCTGCCGACTTGCAGGAGAGAACTGAGGATGAAGGAGAGCTGGGGAAAGTTCTCTTGTGGTTGAAAGAAATGCCAGACACTCTTCAATGGAGCCCATGTTTGTTTGGTTCAGTCTGTGAAGTAATTCAAACCTCAGTGCATGATTGAAAATAGTAGAATTTTCCATCTGCAAGTGGCAGAGCTCAATATCTGGGCCTGATCAGGAGAGAGACAGAGAGAGCCCAGCCCAAACCACTGACACCTGGGGTTGACAGTGCTGCTTACAGATGTGTTCCTTTGACCTTTGAGACTGGCTTCTCTCACTTAGCATAATGCCTGGAGTTCAACTGTAATGGTTTGTGAATCAATCATTTGATATTTTTTATTGCTGATGGATTCAATTTATAGATGTTTCCTAGTTTTTTCACCTACTCAGATTTTGAGACATTTATGTTATTTTTTGTTTCTAACACACACACATGCAATATCTTGAATATTTGAATAGAGGTTTTGTGTGAATATAAGATTGTATTTCTCTGAAGCAAAATTCAAGAGTGGGATATTTAGGTCATGTGTTAAGGGCATGTTTGATTGTAGAAAAAACTGAAAATTATTTTCCCGAGTAGCTGTTTCATTTTGCATTCCCATTAACAATGTCATAGACACTAGGAACTTGGTATGCTCATCAGCATTGGTATTACCTGTATTTCTTCTTAATTTCAGCCATTCTAAAAAGTGTATAGTGGTGTCTCATTGTGGGCTTGATTTGAATTCCTTTAATGGAAAATCCTGCTAAGAGCCTGTTTATATGCTTATGTGTCATCTGCACATCTTATTTGATGAAATGTCTGCACAAACCTTTGCCTATTTTATCCATGGGTTGTTTCTTTCTTATTTTTTTTTTCACAGTTGGGTCCTGAGAATTCTTATTGTAATTAAATTGGTGGTTATGTGATTTGAAAATAGTTTCCCATCTGAAACTTGACATTCATGTTCTTATAGTTACTTGAGTAGAAAACGTCTTTAAATCTAATGAGTTTCAACTGATAGTAATTTCATTTATTGATGATTTTTTACATTTTATTTTATTTTATTTTATTTTATTTGAGATGGTGTCTTGCTCTGTCACCCAGACTAGAGTGCAGTGGCACGATCTTGGCTCATTGCAACCTCTGCCTCCTGGGTTCAAGCAATTCTGCTGCCTCAGCCTCCCGAGTAGCTGGGATTACAGGTGCCTGCCACCACGTCTGGTTAATTTTTGTATTTTTAGTAGATGGGGTTTCACCATGTGGGCCAGGCTGGTCTCAAACTCCTGACCTCATGATCCACCTGCTTCGACCTCCCAAAGTGCTGGGATTACAAGCGTGAGCCACTATGCCTGGTCTAAATTTTAATTTTAAGATCATTGGTCAACTGTTAATTATTTTATATTTTTAACTTTTTTGTTTGTACATTTATTTGTATAAATTTAAGGGCTATGAGTGCAACTTTTGCACATGGATATATTCCGTAGTGGTCTTGGCTTTTAGTGTACTATCACCCAAATAATGTACATTGTACCCACTAGGTAATGTCTCCTCATGCTCCCATCTTCCACCTCCAATCCTTCTAAGTCTCCGGTGTCCATCATTTCTCTCTCCATATCCTTGTGGACACATTGTTACCTCCCACTTATAAATAATAATGTGTGACATGTGACTTTCTGTTTGTGAGTTAGTTCACTATTTATATTGTCCCCAGTTCTAGGCGTCTTGCTGCAAAAGACGCAGTTTCATTTCTTATTGTTGTTGACTAGTATTGAATTGTGCATATGTGCTATGTTCTTTTATAAAATCATCTGTTGGTGGACACTCAGGTTGACATGTGTGCTATTAAGAATAGTTTTGTGGTAAACATAGAAGCATGGATATCTTTTTAAAGTAATGATTTATTTTCCTTTGGGTAGTTACCCAGTAGTGGGATTGCTGGATCAAATGGCAGTTCTATTTCCAGTGTTTTGGGAAGACTCCATACCATTTTCCATAGAGGCTGTCCTCGTCCACATCCTCATCTACAGTGTCGGTGAGTTCCTGTTACTTTCCATCCTCACCAACATCTGATACTTTTGAGTTTTTAATAATAGTCACTGTGGCTTTTGTAAGATAATATCTTATTGTAGTTTTAATTTGCATTTCCCTGATGGTTAGTGATGTTGAGCATTGTTTATATATTTATTATCCATTTGTATGTGTTCTTTGGAAATGTCTACTCATGTCCTTTGCTCATTTTAATAGGATTATTTGGTTCTTCTTCCTGTTGTTGTGTAGTTTAATTCCTTGTAAATTCTTCATGTTAGTTCCTTGTTACAGGCAAGGTGTGCAAAAATTTTCTGTCATTCTGCAACTTGCCTGTTCACTCTGTTGATGTGAAATATCTCTATAGTTTAATTCTCATTTGTCTATTTTTTTCTTGAGTGTGCTTTTGTGGTGTTAGTCATAAATTCTTCACCTCAGCCAGTGCCCAGAAGAGTTGTCCTGGTATTTTATTTGAGTACATTTATAGTTTGAGGTCTTATATCTAAGTCTTTAATTCATTTTGTGTTGAGTATGTATGTGTTGAGGGTAGGGATCTAGTTTTGTTCTTCTGCATGTTCATTTCCAATTTCCCTGGCACCATTTATTGAATGGGGTGTCCTTTTTCTGGTGTATATTTTTGTTAATTTTTGTTAAGTTTGTCAAAGATCATTTGGCTGTAGATTGTGTGGCTCAATTCTGGGTTCTGTAAAATGTACCCGAGAGCCTTGATTCTCCTGAGGCCTCAGTGCTGACCTGCTCACAGTTAGAACTCTGTTGACTCAGTGGTGTTTCTATGAGTGTAGTGATTCGTTGTCATGGGGTGGTTTTCCTAAAATTGTGGACAATTCTGTTTTAATGTTCAAACATGTGCTAAAAATTTCACAATAAATGTGTTTGAGAATTTTCCATTTCATTTCCACATTACTCCTCGGAATTACTGAGATGTGTTTGTGATGTCAAGATGAGGCGTTTTTCTTTGCAGGTGTTGGATTTTTTACCTGTCTGGGTATTTATGGGCTCCCTGTGTGGAAATAAGCCTCATCCATCACACCTACCTTATGGAATTTTTAGAAATTTATTTGTGCACTGCCACTGTGAGACACTCCATGATGATGACACATTTCATTTATTTTATTGTTTCATAAAATTACTAGTGTACCTTCCACTCTAGAAGAGAAGATGCTATCTGGATTTTCATAATTCCTCCTGCTCTCTTATCTCCACATTCTTCTTCGACACCATATCTGCAGTTTAAGAATGACATACGCTATTGACATTTGTATTTGGTCCCTTAAAGTGATATGAACCTAAGAAACTGGTGGCCGCCTATCAGTGATGCATCTGGCTCAGGTAATAGGAACCTTTCATGCTGAATCATGTCAAACTGGATACAGCCTTGGCTGTGTCCTGTTGAATTAGGCATAGAATAGACAGCTTCATTGCCAAAGAAAAAAATAGGGGGTAAAATGGGTGGTATGTCTCCAGCAAATACAATGCATAGGAAAACAAACTGCCATATGCTTTAAGCCTCCGCTGCAATCTTCTCTGAAACAAGCTTTTTCCTTCTCAGCTTATTTGGGTGGCAGAGTCAGCTCCAAGGCTGCAGGCAGAGGCACCGCTCCTGAAGCACTGCTAGGCCCAGCTCCCATGTCAAAGGCCTCACGCAGCCCTACACACAGGGCTTGCTGGTTGCTCCCAAGCCCAAGCCTCTGTTGGGTGGTTTCTTCCTCAAGATTTTAGAAACTGGCTTTCTGGTCTGTTGAAATAAAGGCAGTGGTCTGATGGTTTCTAAATAAATTTAAAGCTTATTTTTTCTCCCTTCTAGAAGAATCGTGTACATTTGCAGCCAAGTAGCTCTATTAGGCCATTAAATCTGAGAAATCTAACAGTTTTCATCAAATTTGTCTCAGGTCAATTCTCATTCTTTAAAACCTGAAATATTTCTTTTCATAGAGTATCTTAAGCTTCTTACTAAGTGATATTTCAGCCATATACTCAGTGTTCTTTGTAGAATACAGTTTCTGATTTTGGCAATATGTATAGGTTGAGAATTTTCTAAGCGCTCAGCTTTTGTATTCTTTTTCATTTATATTTTTTTCTGATTTTAATTTATCTACCTCACTTGTTATAAGCACTCAGGGGGAACCAAGCAAAATATCTTCAACACTTTACTTTGAACTATTCTCAGCTACTCACAAGTTCTCACTACTCACAACTTCTCTTTCACTAAATATTATATCACTGTCCAGCCAAGATTTTTTTAAAACTTTATAATAAGGATGACTATTGCTCCATTTTCCAAAGCCACTCTACTCATTTCTGTCTATCAGCATGACCCTCAATATACAAATTTCTTCATATATGTCAAAGGTACCCATCTTTTCACACATAACCCAATTCCAAGCTACTTTCACAATGTTCAAATAATTGTAACATCAGATTTCCACTTCCTAACCCCAAATTTTCTTTTGTCTGTTTAAGCTGCCATTACAAACTATCAAATTTGGTGACTCATGCAACATTAATTTTATTTCATTTATCAGTGCTGTGAACTCCAAGATCAAGATGCCAGCCATCATATTGTTACTTTTTCATATGATCATTTCATTGTAGGGCATGTGTGTGTGCATGTGTGTGTGTGTGTGTGTGTGTGTGAGAGAGAGAGAGAGAGAAATAGAGAGAGAGAGAGAGGCTGTCTGGTGTCTTTACTTATGAGGTCAGTAGTTTCATTCTGATGTTTCACCCTCATCATCTCCTTTAAAATTCAGTACTTTCTTTCTTATAGAAAGCAGCCCGACAGAAATTTGCAAACTTCCCTAAAACACTATGAGGTTTTTTGTTGTGATTTTTATTATTATTATTTTTTAGCTCATCAGCTATTGTTAGTGTTAGTGTATTTTATGTGTGGCCCAAGACAATTGTTCTTTCAATGTAGCCCAGGGAAGCCAAAAGATTGGACACCCTGCTCTACAGCTACAGTAGTTTAATATTAATATAAAGATATAGACAGAACAATTGAACAGAATAAAGACTAGAAAAACATCTAAACATATTACTATTTATCGAAACATATTACTGATTTTCAGTAATGAAAATCAATTAACCACTGACATGTGTTACCTATATGAATCTCACAAACAATGTTGAATGAAAGACTCAAAGCAGAGGTTGTACATTCCATTTCAAAATTTCAAAAACAGCAATCAAGACCAGTGTCAAAAGTTAGCATAGTGATTACTTCTGAATACTGTTGGAAGATAAACTTAGATAACTAGGAGATTAATGAAAAAAACAATCAAAAATGGCAGTAAGCATTGAATCTAACTACCTATAGGAGGCCAAGACTAATATAGGGATTATGATTTGAAAATTAAATGTTGGAGTTGTAAACCTTGATAGTAGAATAGATACATAACTGTCTATATATAGAGAGGCTGAGGTATGAGAATCGCTTGAACCTGGGAGGCGGAGGTTGCGGAGAGCTGAAATTGTGCCACTGCTCTCCAGCCAGGGTGACAGAGTGAGAGTCTGTCTCAAAAAAATAAAGTTGTGAATAACTGTGCACCAGATAACAGAGCATCAGCATACACAGAGAAGAGCTATAGGGCAAACAAGAAAAAATATAGAAAACACAGCATCTTAATTATTTAATTCATGTGTATTAGTTCATTAAACATCAAGAGGACCAAAATTAAGCAAGACTAAAAAATACCTAAATATTGTAATTGATAAGGTAGAAATATGTGTGTGTATGTCTGAACATAACAACTCATTCTTTTTTTAAGTGGCAATGAAACATTCATAAAATAAAAAAAAGAAATTCCTTAATTGCTATAAAAGTGTTCCTGGGGATGAGTAATTTATAAAAAATAAACTCTAATTTGGCTGATGGTTTTGAGGGCTGTACAGGAAGTGTGGTTCTGCTATCCGCTTCTGGTGAGGGCTTCAAAAACCTTATATTTATGGTAAAAGGCACAGGGGAAGCAGGAGTGGTACATGGTGAGCAGGGGGAAGAAGGAAAGGGGGAGACCCAAGGCTCTCTTAAACAATCAGATCCTGAGTGATCTAACTATGTGAGAAGTCACTCATTACCAAGTGGATGGCGCTAAGCCATTCGTGAGGAATCCACCCCCATAATGCAAAACCCCAACCAACATTGGGAATAACAGTCAAACATGAGATTTGGAATGGGCATACATATAAGCCACATAATTCTTATCACCCAAAATCTTACATTTTTCTCAACTGAAAAATGGAAAGATTTTCTTCCCAATACCCACCCTTTCAAATATACCCCTTAAATCTGAACTTGTTTCACCACTAACTTAAAGTCCAAAGTCTTGTCTGAGATTCATGCCCACATTTCTTCCATCTATGAGCCTGTAAAATTAGAAACAACTTATTTACTTCAAAGGTACAATGTTGGTGCAGACATTGGGTAAACATCTCCATTTTAAAAGAGAGAAATTTGCCAAATGAATGAGTAACAGGCTGTATGCAAGTCTAAAATCTAGCAGGACAGGCACTCAATCTTAAACCTCCAAAGTGACCAGTGACTCCACATCTTGCAGCCAGTGCAAGTTATGGGCTTGCAAGGCTGAGAGCAAAACCACTTATGTGGCTTTTCTCAGTGCAGCCAACGTGGCTGCTGTCACAGTTTAGAGTTGAGTGACTTCATCATTTCTAGGCTTGAGGCACAAGCTGCTATTGGATCTTCCATTCTGGGTTCTAGAGGCCAGTGGCCTTCTTTCCACAGCTCCACTACACAGTGTTCTGGTGGGGATCTTTTTTAGGGGATTTAGCTCTTCATTTCACCTCAGCATTGCCCTTAAAAAATTACTCTGTGTGTACTCTGACCCTGAGGTAGACTCATTTCTGGCACCTAGCTTTTCTCACACATCCTCTGAACTCAGGAGGCCAGCCACCTGAGCCATGTTGACTCTTTCATACTGTGAAAATCCAGGCTTTATGCCACATGGAAGCCACCAAGGATTACAGCTTGCACCATCAGATGTGGTGAACCGAGCTGTACCTTTGAGCACTGGCTGGATATGGAGCAGTGGGGATGTGCTGAGCAGCCCCCTGAGGTGATGCAGCACATTTACACCCTGGGTCTCACCCCCAAAAACATTGTGTCCTCCTATACCTAAGCCTGTAATGAGAGAAGTGGCCTCAAAGATTTCTGAATTGACTTCAAGGCTATTTTCCCATTGTTTCAGATTACTGCAATCAGCTCCTTTTTAGTCAAGCTAATCTTTCTAGCAAGCAGTTGCTTCACAGTGTAGCTGGATTATTTCTTTACCAGAGAACCAGGCTGTACATTTTCTAAACTTCCGTGTTCCACTTCTCTTTTAAATAGAAGTTCCAACTTTAAGTCATTTATTTACTTCTGTACCTGATTTTAGACTGTTAGAAGCAGGCAGACTCCGTCTTGAATGCTTTGCTACTTACAATTTTTTTTTTTTCTGTCAGATACCCTAAGTCGTCATTCTTAAGTTCAAACTTGCACAGATCCCCGGGACATGAAAATAATGCAGTCAAGTGATTTGCTTGACAGGCAATCTTTACTTCACTTCCCTATAACTTTCTCATTTACATTTGAGGCATTCTCTGCCTTGACTTCACTGTCCATATTTATTTCATCATTTTGGTCAAACCATTTAACCAGTCTCTAAAACTTTCCCAACTTTTCTTTATCTTCCTGCCTTTTTCTGAGCCCTCCAAACCCTCCAAATCCCTGCCGGTTATCCTCTTCCAAAGCTGCTTCCATATTTTCATGTATTTTTTACAGCGATGCTCCACTTCTTGATACCAACTTTCTGCGTTACCGTGTCCTTGCATTGCTAGGAAAGAGGACTTGAGGCTGGATAATTTATAAATAAAACAGGTTTCATTTTGGCTCTCTGTTTGCTAGGCTTTACAATAAGCGTGGTGCCAGCATCTGCTTTGTGAGAGCCTCAGAAAGTTTATAACCGTTGTGGAAGGCAAAGGGGCAGCAGGCACACAGGTGCATTACTTGACAAGAGAAGGGGTAAGAGAAGAGATGGGGCCGAGAAAAGGCAAGAGAAGAGATGGGGGAGGCTCCAGACTTTTCTAAACAACCAGATTTCATGTGAACTAACAGAAAATTCACGCATCACCACATGGATTGCAGAGGCCATTCTTGAGTGATCTGCCTCTATTATCCAATACCTCCCACCAGGCCCGCCCTCTAGCATTGGTGATTACATTTCAACATGACATTGGGAGAGGACAAATATTCAAACTACATCACTTTCAAAAGTCTCATTTCCAAATACCGTTAACATTGCAGGTGGGGAACTATACATGTGACTTTGGGGAGGGCACCATTAGGTCCATAGCCAGGGTCCTTGAGAGAAGAACACTAGGGCTGTGATGTTCTTGCAAGACTGGTCTACTTTGCATGCAGGTGGCCTTTGAGGATAAAATGGGATACAAAGGGAAAAATATGTCATCCTGCTGCCTTTTGGCATTAGCTGTTATTGATGAGAAATCAGCTGTTGATAGAATTATCTTGTATATGAGAAGTTGTTTTTCTCTCACTGCCTTCAAGATTTTCTCAGTAGTTTTTTTGTAAAATATTGTATTATAATGTGTTTTATTGAGGATCTCTTATAACTTATTTTACCTTGAGTTTGTTGAGCTATTCATACTTCAATGTGTATATTAATATTTATCATAACAATCATGGAATTATCTGCCATTATATTATGACATATTTTTGTGACATATTTCCTTCTGTCTTCTCATGCTAGTATTCACACCAAGCATATGTTGATTCATCTAGCAGGGTCCACCTTTTATGTTAAGCTTCTTTCACTTTACTGCAATTTTCACTGTTCTTTGAATATAGCATATCTACTAATATATATCTAAGTGTGTTTTTTTTTTCCTTTTAGGTTCAAATATACTGCTTATCACCTCTGACATATAGTTTTAAATTACTGTATTTTTAACTTTAGAGTGTCTATAACTTTCTTTCAAAAACGCTCTCTCATTATTGATATTAACTCTTTGGTGAGATACTGTCATCATACCTTCCTTAACTTTTCTAGGCATAATATTCCTTTGTGATTTGTGCATTTTTATAATAATTGTTTTGAAGTCTCCATCTGTTAAGTCCAAAATCTGTACCAACTCAAAGACAGTTTGTGTTTTCTGGAAATTTTCCTGTACATTCGTGACATTATTTTTTTCTTTGTGTATCTTATAATTATTTTCTGAATGACAGTTAGGTAACATAATTCAGAAACTCTGAATAGTGATCACCCAAAACGCTCTGATGTGTTGGTGAAAACAATCACCATATTTATTTCTTAAGTCCCTTGCTTTGTCTGTTTCAGTGATGTCTCTTTCCCCGACCCTGTTCAAGGCTTGATGTCGTCATTCACCGGTGCAGTTCCAGACGTACACACAGTTTCCATAAAAACCTGACGCTCAGCAGTGCAGCCTTTGATAGCTTCGATATCTGATGTCTCTGTTTGGGTGTCTGTATCTCTTCATATGTCATCCAGATGTTACACTGCACTCATGGCAGGCATGGTGACACTGTTGTGTCATCCATTAATCTACGGTATTACACAATTAAATTTGGGCCTCATTTCAGGGGCAGTTTTTGAATTTTGTCCTGACCCCAAAATGTTGTTTATTTTACTAAATGGGGTCTAGCTACATTTTCAGGTTGGCCTTGAAATTCTGGGCTCAAGTGTTTTTCTCACCTCAGACTCCCAAGTGGATGGAACCACAGGCAGTGCCACAGTGCCCGGCTCATTATTCTTAAATTGTAGTTTTTCTCATTCTGTCTGCTGAAATGAGTGGATTCTTGTTTAATGTATTGCTCTCATAAGCCACCAGCTTTCTATTAATAACTTACCATAAATATTTATAATATTTTAGAAAAAACCTAGGGTTTAAATTATTCTCCTTTTACTGCAAATAAAGTCACATCCACTAAAGAGAGCTCTGCCTCTCTGTTTTTATGCACTCCCTCTGCCGCTAAAAAAATATAACAGCCTCTGACTTGGTGCGGAAGAAAGGGTTCATATATGTCAGAGGGACACTCCAGCTTTAAGTACAGGAAACTCCATGGGAGGGGTGGACTCATACAGCCTCTTTTTGCCTCACCCAGAAAGCTCTCGAGATCCTCTGCCTTACAGGTGAGATTGGTGAGAATAATTAGGGTTCCTCTATTCTTGGCCTATAGCACATAGCCTGGAATCTCTGTCTCGTAAGTGGAGCTGAGTGAAGAAAGACATCCATGAAATCACAGACTGGAATTCACTCTCAGCCACAGAGATCTGACACCATGGCCTCAACTGCGATCTGAGGGAGAGGAAGGACACTCTGCTTGTCAGTTCAGCCCAAGATCAAGCTTCTGTCATCCTGAGCTGGAAAGGAGAGGGTGGTGCTCATCTCTCAAGTATTGTGGGCCCTCACTGCCCTTGCTGAGACTTGATGTTTTAGCTGCCGTAAGAGTCTGAGTGGTTCAGATAAAACATAAACGTATTTGCCACAATTCTCAAAGTGAGCAAGTGCAAGGCCAACATGCTTTGAAACTGGTAACTGGTAAGAACCTGATTCCTCCTTCGTAGGTGACTAACTTTTTAATTTTTCCTCACCTGGTGGAAGAGGAGAGGGAGCTCTCTGGAGTCTCAACAAGGGCACTGATTCATTCGTGAGGGTGGAGCCTAATCATTTTCCAAAGGCGACCCATTCAGTTACCAACGGTCCCACCTCCTAACACCATGACATTGGGGTTAGAATTCCAACACATGCCGGAGGCGGGAAATAAACATCCAGTCTATAGCAACACACTTTATCAATCAATGATTTTTATTTACTGTGCATCCTTAGAATAATTTGAATTGATTTTATATGTTTTGGTTATTACAATTTTTATCAGACGTTGTTGTTTCATCGGAAAGCTTAGGACTCTGGTAATAAGAGTACTAAGTCACTTAGCTTAGGGCTCTAGTAATATCACTTTCATAATAATAAGCTTTCATAATAATAATATAATAATTACATTTTATTATAATTAATAATCATAATTAGTATTAATCATAATAAGCTTACAATAATAAGCTTTCTTAATAATAATAAACTTTCATCAGAAAGCTGAGGGCTCTGGTACTGCCACTCTGGTAATAATTCTATTCATATACTTGTTTGAAGCTTCCTCATTAGGGCCATAAGCACTTTGAATGTTGTTCTCTAAAATCATTTGCCATGGTAGAACAAAATTGCCCCCCTCATAAGTATTATTATTTGCTCAGAAATACACTTTTTTATATTTTAGTGTAGCCAACTCACCTTTCCTTTATTTGACTTTATTATGGTGCCTTTCTGTATATTTTAAAGTTTGTAAGTATATATTCATATATTTACCATGGTTTTAGATTTTAAGGAGACCTCCCCATAGTAGGGTGTGTTCTCACGTACCACTTTCTGCTTCCCACACACTGTTCCACACTCTGTCACGTCTGCGTGTTCCTCCTGCCATCTATAGGGTTCATGCACTGACAGTATTCTGCAATCCACTTGCTATCCTGTGGTATCCACAGTTCTTGGCCTATCTGGGTTTGCAGCTCCTTTTATTAATTCTAAATCCACATGGTTCCACTCCAGCACTGTAGCCTGGCAACTCCCTTAAGGAAGTATCTGAGTCTGCATTCACCAGGCTTGTTTTGCTTAATTTTGCTCATTTCCTCTCTCAGTAATCGCTGTCTTTGTTGCCTGGTGTCAAGCATCTTAAAATCATGGTTAAGTAATTTCACTGGGTTTTCCAGTAATTTCTGGTAGAAAGTTACATCTGGTTTCTGTTGTTACAACCTGTTTGAAAGTGATCATCTTGCACATAAATATTAGAATCTATTTTTATGATGTCACCAATATTTACCCTGGAATATATATAGATATTCAAAAATTCAACAGTAAATCCCCAGAGACATTTTTGTAGACGTCATGAATTTTATATATATGTAAGTGTATGTGACATATAGTATATATTTATGATATTAATTCTACCAAATACTTCATATGTGTATATGTATATATATATAATATTAGTTGTAATATCAATTCTATCAAATACTATGTAAAATACTATTTCTATTTCTATACTATATATTGTATATATAGTAATATATATAGTATTTGGTATAATTAATTATCTATCTATCATCTATCTCACACTTTTCCTAGAACTCTCATAAAATGAATATTGAGATGATTTATAGATTAACTGGATAACAACAACACTGGTGCCACTTATTTTTCTGATACTTCACTGATAACTTATGAATTGACCAATTCTCACCTATAAATTCTGATATGGTTTGGGTCTGTGTTTTCTCCCAAAGTTCTTCTTGAATTGTAAACCCCAAGTGTCAGATGAGGGGTCTGGTGGGAGGTGATTAGATCTTGGGAGTGGTTTCCTCCATATTGTTCTCTTGATAGAGTTCTCAGGAGATCTGATTGAAAAGTTTGTGGCTGTTTCTCCTCCTTCTTCTTCTCCTTCTCTCTCTCTATCCTGCTGCCTTGTGAAGAAGGCACTTGCTTCCCCTTTGCCTTCCATCATGATTGTTAGTTTCCTGAGGCTCCCCAGTCATGCAGAACTGTGAGTCAATTAACCTCCTTCATTTATAAATTACCCAGTCTCAGGTGATATCTTTATGGCAGTGTTAGAACAGACTAATACAGACTTTTTCCCATAAAATGTAATTTTTAATTAAATGAACATTTTTACCATAAGATAAAGCAGTCTTAATGAGTGTTGATTTTAACACGAGAACCATCATGTTGCAGATGATGGCATTCTCAGACAAATGACCCAGGTTCAAGGAGTTAACTGTGGAGTCATATTCACTTGTGTTTTTCTTTGGAACAGGAAAGTTATGAGTTACAGATGAAATAGTGGATTTTCTCCTTAGTGTTGGATGCTGTGAAGCAGAAGAAGATAACCCTAGATTGTAGTCAGAGATTCTCTGGCTGGTTCCTTGATGCATCTGCTACTAAATGGGGCTCTGTCTTGGCTGAGTTCTGAGCTTCTCCTGTTGATCCTCTGCAGACCATGCAGCCCAGATAATGCAGGGCTGGGGGATCTGCTTCTGAGATGCCCAGTCCTATGTCTGGCTCCAGTTCAGGAACTCAGCCAGTCCCGGGGGCTGAACCTTGGATTTCTCCTGTGCCACCTAGCCTGTGCACTGAGCTTCCTCACAACAAGGTGACAGGGTCAGCTTCACAGACATTACTGCAGGCGATTTTCAGCAAATCTAATTGTATTTCGACTATATAATTAAGAAATCGTGTTCATTTGGGTGTAAGTGACTGACATACACACACACACACTGCACACACACACACATAAACTGTATGGCATTGATTTACATTTCCCATAAACTGGACACATTTTTTACTATTCCAGATGAGTTCATAAAACTCTGAGGTTTTAACCATAAAATAAAAGATAACATTTTCTGTAACCAAACTTACAAATGAATAAGATGAGAAAATGAGAACAGAAAAATCAAGATGGAGTTGTTACCCGCAGTCTGATGGTGCTGAGTTGCATAATGGAGCTGTGTTGAGATGGGATCCCAGGTGCTCTAATTCTGAACCAGTCAATTACAGCTGACCAGCAATCTCTGGCAGTGGGGAAGCTGGAGGTTCCCCCACACAGGATAGCTCTCTGACTCCATAAAACTTCGTTGGGCTTCTCTTCAGGTTCTGAAGTGTGCAGGCTCCTACCCCAGATTCTGCAGTCAGACAAATCTCTCCTCTTTCCAGGGGGACACAAGAGACAGTGTGGATAAGGGCCAGACGTGTTCTACTCAAGGTCTCTGCACATGGAGAAAAACCAGTGAAAGTGAAAAATGCATGTTCTTGATCCTTTGAACAATACCTATGAAAAACGCAACTCTGTGCCAGGACATCATGCAGAATCATAAATGAATGCAATTAAAATAAATGCGAACATTACAATTGTCATCAGGTGCACATTTGTTAATAGATTTTCCAATAAAATAAAGTAAAAGCAGGTGTTTTCTATAAAAATCCACAGTGTGTTGACCCTGAGAATGCACCTCCCTGCCTCCTCATACAGGCAGCAAAATGCAGGTGGATCAGGTTTCCAGCAGCTACTTTCTGACATCTGTGGCATGGCGTGTGCTGAGGCCCATGTCCTGTGGTCTACTCTAATGAAAGGAGTGACTCCGCACGGATTTGTAATCAGAGCCATTTCTGGGAGTCATGGGGATCCCTTGAGAGGTAGCACTGATTGCACCAGGCTCAATTATATTTTGCACCTTCCTTGCACAGCACAGAAATATAGGAACGTTTCACCCAATCCACCCTCCCTCTTTCCTTCACTCAGGGAAAGGCTTCCATCATATGCCATCAGCTTCCCAGCCTCATTCCACCCCCTGTGTATTTTCTCTCAAAGGGATGGATGTACTTCTTACAATGGATGGATTATTCATGAGTACTCTAGGCAATTCCCTAAGATAATGGTTCCTCCCCTCCTTTTTAGACCATATAGGGAAACTTCCTGATGTTATCATGACATGTGTAAACTGTCTTGGCGCTGGGGGGAACGTCTTTTAGCATGTTAAGGCATTATACTAAGCATATAATGAGCAGTGAGGATGAACAGTGGTCACTTTTGTCACTGTCTTGGTTTTGGCGGGCTTTGGCCAGCATCTTTACTGTAACCTTCATCAGCAAGGTATTTATGACCTGGATGTTGTGCAGACCTCCTATCTCATCCTGTGACTAAGAACGCCTTAGCTTACTGGGAATGTAGCCCAGCAGGTCTCAGTCTTATTTTCCCTAGCCCCAATTCAAGATGAAGCTGCTCTTATTCAAAAGCTTCTGACATAAAAACAATGTAGCAAAAATATTTATAATATGAGCACGACTATCTTGCCAAATATATAATAAAATATTATAATGGCAACAATCAATTTTACGTGTCACTTTGACTAGACCATAGTCTCATCTATTCAATCACAAACTAACCTAGGTGTTGCTCCCATGGCATAATACAGGTGTTAGGAGAGCCTCCCATTTTTTTTCCTAAGTCACGAAGAGTGTTCTAGGTAATCAAGGTGGGGCTGATTCAATCAGGGCATAGTAGAAGACGATGGGACTCCATGCTGGATGGCAGACGCAGGTTTTCTCAGGAATTCCAGCCTGTCTTTCCTGAAGGCCAGCAGCGTTGACCTTAGGCTGCCTGGCCAGACCCTACAATTACTGTTACCAGAGCTCACAGCACAATGGAGTGTCCATCCTCAGCTCTCCTCAAAGTCACAGGTGAGAGTCCAAACTCTGTGACAGTGTGAGAAGCACAAGATCAGTTCTACATCAGTATCCCATTGGAGAAAACTAGTATTCTTCCCTTCATGACTAATGTACACTTCATTTTCCAAATGTCTCTGTTCGCAGAAGGCAACAGAAGAGTCCAGGCAACGGTGAGTGAGAAAGCGCCCTCAGCCTACCCAGGTCCTGCAGACCCGAGCCCTGGAATTTAGACTACAGAAAACACATCCTCAGTTTTCAGGGGAGAGAAGAAAGGCAATTGTGAGAATCAAGCCTGCAGAGAAGGAAAATGGATTAGCAGAAGAGGGTCAATTGAATCAGTCTGAGTCAGATGTACACAGTTTTACAAGACAAGGGGGGATAGCTGTAAAAACCATCAGGCTTTAAGGACCCTGACCCTGGGTGAGCCTCTCTCTTGGCTCCCATCAGAACTCAAAGCCTGTTCTAATCAGAGATTTCCGTGGAGGTCTCTGCCCTGAGTCTAACTGGCAAACACTCTCCGGGTTCCCCTGAGATTCCTCGGAACTTTCATCCTGCTGACCACAGAAGGATTATCTGCCCCCAAAGTGACACTGGTTTCTGTGGAGGTGAGAGTGTGTCCTCCTGTTACAAAAACAAAGAAACAAAAAGGACAAAAAAGTTTTGCATTTAGAGACATGAAATGTTAGTACAGAATTGTAAATCTGGAGAAGTGCCCTGATGAAATTTGACAATGAAGCAGCCCCAGACCATGACAGGAAGCCAGCCCTCAGCAGTGCCTGTACCTGCCCTGGAGACAGCCCCGTGCACAGTGTCCCAGGCGCCCCCTGGTGGTTTCGGGGACCCCTGCAGGAAGGTTTGTGTCGGCTCTCACTGACTTCCCCTCACTGTGTCTTTCACAGAGTAATACACAGGCGTGTCCTCGGCTCTCAGGTTGTTCATTTGCAGATACAGCGAGTTCTTGGCGTTGTCTCTGGAGATGGTGAATCTGCCTTTCACGGAGTCTGCATAGTATATGTAACTACTATCACTACTAATGTATGAGACCCACTCCAGCCCCTTCCCTGGAGCCTGGCGGACCCAGTTCATGCGATAGCTACTGAAGGTGAATCCAGAGGCTGCACAGGAGAGTCTCAAGAACCCCCCAGCCTGTACCAAGCCTCCTCCAGACTCCACCAGCTGCACCTCACACTGAACACCTGCAAACGCAGAGACACCCTCGTCAGAAACTGCCATATACAGCCACTGTTTCTCTCACTCGTATCCACACACACTCAATCTCTCTACTTTTCCATGACTCACCTTCTAAAATAGCAACAAGGAAAACCCACCTGAGCCCTAACTCCATGGTGAGTCCTCTGTGTTGAGTTCTGATCCCCACGTGGAAATGCCTTGGAATCCCAGGGCTAAGGCTCCTCTCTCAGAGCTGCAGGGTCAGGGTCATGTTGGTTTTAATCAGTAGAGGGAGGGCCCTATTTTCATATTTCCTACTACATAGCAAGCTCTAGGGTGGGACGCTTGAGGAATAGGCTCTACCCAGATAATAAGACGGTGCCCTGCAGATGTTTGCTGATGATGATGGTATTTGGAAAATATGCTGTCTTACTATGAAATTGTGCTGTGATAAACACTTTGCCCTGATCACCCTATTTCATCTTTAAATATTTGTGTAAATTACGTTCCGTAGGAGTCAATATTTTCTGCTTTTACAGATGTGGAAGTGAAACCACACATGGTGGGGGCTCTGTATGCATCTAGGAGCTCATGTCTGGGATGAGTGAACGCTGGTATCTGGCCCTGTGCTCCTCGTCACTGGCTCTGACATCCCCCTAAACCAACTACAGGATAAAGCCGGACGTGCCGGGTGTGGTTTTCAGAACCCACTTTCTGTAATAAGAGCATGTGTGATGTTGCCACACTCCAGCACTCACCTGAAAATATGGAGAGAACTAGGGTCCAGACACACTAATTTTCAGATACTTCTGACATTTAACCTATGTTTGTATCTTTCTACTACTCCGTGCTTGTCTAAATTTCCATTTGCTTGTAATACAATTTATGCAGCTTAATTGAAAGATAATAAACTTCACATATTTAAAATGTACAATTAATAAACGTGATGTAACTGTCATCATTATCAAGAAAGTGGACAAGTGAACTCTTCTCAACACTTCCTCTTGTTCTGCTGTATTCCTCCTCCTCTCCCCTTCCCTTCTAACATTTCCCCCGGCAACTACTGATCTTCATTATTTTACTTTAGATGCATTTTTTATTCATCAGAATTGATAAAAATGAAATAACATAGTATATATTCTTATTTGTTTGGCTTATTTTACTCAGTATAAATACTTAGATATTTTAGGTTGTAGTTCTGTGTATCAGACGTTTATTTATTATAAATGATGGGTAGTATTTTAGTGAACACATTTACCGTAATTTGTTTTACTATTAAGCAGCTTAACAGTATTTGCGTTCTTTTATTACTCTGGGTCTTACCAAAAAAATCTGCAACTCAGTTTTGAAATGTACATAGATGAAGAATATATTTTACTTTTTTTTACAATAACAACATCAACAATAACAGATAAACAGAGAAGATGGGATTTTGAAAATTAAAAAAAATACTTTAAATACTTGAAATTTTAAGAAAAACATCAAATCTGAAATCCAGGGAGAGGCAAGTTCTTGTAGACAGTAATAAGGCCAGGATATGAGCTGAACTGGGGCAGAGTCTGGCCTATAAAAATGTAGGCTACTACAAGAGAAAAACACACATATATATATTGGATTGCTTGAAGTCAAGTGTGGTAAAGGTGTTGTATGAATTTCTCAGGGACCACATACTGAAGAGCTTTCCTATCCTCTTGAATCACTTTTCCCAATAATGTGGAGAGTCACAAAAATCTTTCCATGCCAATGTGTCTGTCTGTGAGAAAAAAAAGAACCCACACTCTGAAATGCATTCAGACTCACCTCCTTTATCCCCATTGCAGAACTAAGAAATTACTCTGCAGGGGCAAGCCACAAAAACCAGGATCTTAGGGGCACTGGGACAATCCCTTAGAAACTGAGATGGGAAAAGAGGTCTTTACCTAAGTTCCATTGAGAAGTACCTCCCCCTTTCTTATTGAATCAGAGCCTTAATCTATGGGTCAGGTCAGCAAATCTGGAAGATGATAACACCAAAATAGAACATTGGAGCTGTGGGAAGGAACAACTGGGGAAAACAAGACGACTCTCACCCAGGGAAAACAGCAAGAACACACAGACCAACATCTCATCTGGAGGAAGTTCAGAAACAATGGAAAGCTCACACCTCGACTCATGTTCACAATATGAACCCATGAAAGGTCAGAAAATATCCCTTTATTCTATTATCCCTTTATTCTAAAAATCCCTTTATTCTAAATATCCCTTTATTCTATGACAATTTCACAATTGTCAGTTGAATATAACATCTTAACCCCCCTGAAGGTACTGAAGGAGATTCTCTGGAGGAGGGCTAACAGGTGAAGAGACAAAGCCATGGAGGAAAGAAAAGCAAGGTATCACTGGAGGATCTGAAGTCTCTGGTGGGCACAGAAGAACAGACTTCAACTCTGACGTCCACTGCAAAAGTAAATGTCAAATGTGGATGTGAGAATATTCAGACATTTCCACAATAAAGGCCTGGCAATGATAAAGTGTGGTCAAATACAAGCAGAAAATGGATAAAATGAAATAATAAGACAATATCAACTGTCTGACCCAACTTGTCTGGTTATCAACAACAATTATTACCTATATTAATGAGAAATACTAAAGTCATAATAAACAAATGTTCAGAATGAGATTTGTAAATGATACAGATATTAGAAATATCTGATTAAACAAGATATGTAAAGTAACTATAATTCATATGTAAAAATCTCTTAAAGGAACTGTGGACATAATGCAGGACTAGATAGGGAACTGAGAGATATAAATATTAAGAAAGAATCAAATGGAAGTGCATAAGAAACCAAAAGCAATGCAGTGTAAACATTGAGCAAGCTTTGGGCACACCCCTCAGTAGAGCTGGCTTAGCTTTTAAATGAAACCATTCACTTAAATTGTCTCTAGAAAATTCACAATGTAAACTGCAAAGGAATGGAGAGTGAAGAAACTAAACATTAATATCAAAAAGTGTAGTATATGTATATTTTAATTCTGAAAAGGAGAAATTACAGATACAGAGAAAGTATTTGAAAAAGTTACAGCTAAGAATGTTCCCAATTTTTTGAAACACACTGAACTACAGATCCTAGAATCACAGAGAACCCCTAGCAGAGGAAATACAAACAGACACAGACACACACACCATACATCCACCATGGACAGCGTGGTTACAAGAAAAAGCTTACACATCACACACCACACACACATTTCCTCAACTTTATTCCTTTTACTTAGCTGTTTTAAAATTATTTTTATTTATAGTATTAAGGAGAAGTCTAAATTTAAAATATATTATTCTTTGCATAAGTCTGTCTATACTTACCATGATCAAATACACAGTTTGGTGCAAAAGAATGTAACTATTTTGTTAGGAATTTCACTATTTCAAATAAAAATGTTATATTTTCCTGGCTCTGTGTTGAATCATTTGTAATGTATGCAAATAAAATCTTTTTTAATTAAAGGATTTTTTAAGTTGGCAGATAATGATTGTTTATTTTTATGGGGTAGAGTGTGATATTTCAATACATCTGTGCGTTGTGGTTTTACCAAATCAGAACAATGAGCTAATTCATCAGCTCAGACATTAACATTTCTTTGCTTGGTAGCATACAAAATTCTCTCTTCTGGCTAATTGTGAACACAAAGTGTACAATATATTGTTAACTGTAGTCACCCTTCTGCACTGTAGGACACTAAAGCATATCCCACCTGTCTACCTGTAATTGTGCATTTGTTAACAAACCACTTTTTATCTGTCAGTCTCCACCCATTTCCGATATTTCATAACCACTACTCTACTATTTCCTTCTAGAAGATGAACTTTCTTAAACTTCCACATAGCATTGAGAAAATGAGGTATTTATTTTTCTGTGTCTGGCTTGTTTCACTCAACACAATGGTGCCCAGTTCCATCCATGTTGTTTCAAACAGCAGAATTTCATTTTTAAGGCTGAATAATATTCCATTGTATAAACATACCCCGTTTTATTTACCCATTCATGTGTTGATGGACACATACATTAATTTCATATCATAATTGTGTTTAGGGCTGCAATAAACATGGGTTGACAGGTATCTCTTCAATATTAGTTTTTTTCTTTTAATTATTTAAATAAATATATATATATATATATGTATACACTCAGCAGTTACATTGCTGATTTATATGGTAGTTGTCTCTTTCTTCCCATGATGGCTGTACTAATTTACATTTCCACAAGTGGTCTATAAAAGTGTTCATTTCTATGCAGCTTGGCCAGCTTTTGTTTTCCTTATTTTGTCTTTCTAATAACAGACTTTCCAGCAAAGATTAAGGAAAAGATAGCTCATTGTGAATTTGCATTTTGCTGATATTAGTTATTTCTAGTGATATATGTACGTATATATCCCTATCGATCCATCTATCTATCTTTTGCATGTCTTCCTCTGAGAGACGTTTATCCATGTTATTCGCCCATTATTAACCATATTGTTATTTGCAGTTCAGTTGAGTTTATGTGCTTGATAGTAATCCCTTGTCATGTGAGTAGTTTTCAATATTGTCTATCATCTGCAGGTTCTCTCCTCCTTCAATTGTTTTCTTTACTGTGCTGGAGGTAAACTTCCTTGATAGAACCAGGGCAGGTGGGCTGAGGTGCTGCGGGACATTGGAGGGGAAGAGATGGACCCAATATCCAGACCATGTGAGCTTTTACTCACCATCTGGTTTGTTTTCTCAGTTTATGCTGTGAACAGATGCAGAAGAGTTTGTCACGGCCTTCTGGGGGGTGAAGAATTTTAAGGGAGAATGATACATCTTATTAGTCAAATAAATGAAAATATCATAATTGTGTATATGTACTTGTGAGTGCGTCTCGCTCAGCAGTGTGCGTTCATCCCCTGAAAAGAGAAAAATATGTCTCCTGTGAAAAGAAGACATAGCCTTTGACATAAGTGGTTATTATTGATGACAACTGAGCCTGGATACTAGATCATGTTATAATGCTAGTGGGAAGATTCAATAGAAGAAAGAATGTTATAGCAACAAAAAATGAAGCATCAAAGATTTAAATGAAATGACTTTGAATATTACTAGTAATGAACACACCAAGAAAAATCAATTACTATAACCAGAAGAATAATTCATGATCGCCAGTGGGACTCATGTTGAGAAGGTATAAAATTTCCATTTAATGGCTCGTCACCACCCTCATAAAATGGTTCAGAGAACAAACTAAGAACAGAGTGTGACCTTACATCAAGTGGAGGCCAAACATTTGCGAGAGAGAGCGTCTGTGTTGGAATTGTGAGAAGTAGAAACCTGAACTCTGCAGAGAAGCAGCAGTGATCAAAGGCAGTGCTGAGTCCACTTGAATTTAGTGGTGAATACAGTGATGATGGGTTTCTCTGCCCTCATTCAGTTTTTGCTCCCAATACGCTCTTGGAAGCTCAGTTGTGAACATTTGGAATCTACCTAAATCTCAATCACGGCAAGCAATTTTTCACTGAAGGAAGAGGTAACAATTTGGGGGTAATTAAATTTAAGTTATAAATATTAGTTTTTGAAATCTGAATGTCACTCTCTAGTAACTTATATCATAAAATACTCACCCTCATCAATGGAGTCCTCTTATCCTATCAGGGATGAGTGTCCATGTGGGCAGGAGGTGCAGTCATGGAGGCTGGGGAGATGGTCTGTCCAGGCTTTCCTGGTCCTTCAGAGGAGAAGTGCAGACTCATCTCCTCCCCTAGTCCTACCAATTTTCATATGTATGTGTGGCCCTTGAGAATGTCATTGCCATATCTCTACATAATAGGAGTCAAATGGGGCATGAAGCTGATATGCTGGGTGTATCAGTGTTGAATTGGGAAAAGAAACTACCTGCATGCATGAACTGTTCCATTATCCAGGCCTGGAGCCTCTCACATCTAGGCTTTGCATTTTATTAGTGATTTTCTGTGTGGTTTACTCTGTTCAAATGTTCTGTTTAACTTTCTACTGAAATTGACTCACACAACAATCTAGAGGCACAAAGATTAAAGAATGACTTATTAACTTAGGTTCCAGGTGGGGTCATAGTTTGTGGTGATAGTGAGACAGTGAGAAGCATGGCTGGAAACTATGACTGTGCTCAAAACTGCTTCATGTTAATAGAGAAGAGCCCGTACACACACGAGATTTAGACACTCCCACTGAGAACCTCGACCTAATATTATTTCTTATGACTCGCACCTCAATAGTACAACTCTAGGTTAATGACTAAAATTGCTCTTACAATTTCCTTTAGAACACAGTCCTCTTATCTGATAAAAAATCAGCCCAGATGGCAGAAGTGATTGTATTTATTAGAACTTTCTAATTTGTCAAACTAGGAAATGAACACCTTTTGGCACAGTACATGGCTTTGGAGTGCTTTGTAAACAAAAGAGCATCTCATAGGTTCCGGAACACCCACCAAAATGGGCAAGTTAGGGGACTCGTAGAGGCACTCTTATGTCCCAGATTTCAGGCAAATATGAAGGTGGAAGTCAACGCAAAAAAGGTAACACTGAAGCTAAGAAAACTGCCACACCAGATGGTATCCTCAGAAGACAAAACTGCTGAGAGAGCCACGGATGTTATCAAAAATATCAATGCTTAGCCACTGATCTTAAATACAAATGAATGAAAAAACATCATTTTCAACTTTGCTTAGATAATTTGTGCCAGATTATTTCAAATGAAATTTGTTGCATTTCAACTCTATAATTTATAGACAAACTGGTTATCAGATTAAATAAACACTTTGAGGAAACAGCAGAGGTTAATTCTTGATGAGGAGTGACAAGCCACCCACAAAATCCTGGGAGAACCCTAACACTGGGACCTAGACAGAAACCAAGCCACAGGGCCCTTTGGACAAGTTTAGGTAAATTTTCCTCAATTTCTACCTTTAAGGGGATGTGAATGTATTTTATTTATCATCTATCTGTGTTCCCCGTGTCTTGAAATAATTCCTTGAGAAAAGTCTACAGCCCTTCCAGTTGATTAAAAGCTTCTGTATTTTGTGTTTTTAGCCTGTAACCTGCCAGGGTTTGCATGAACTGAGTGAAGCACACCCGTGAAAGTATTATAAAGTGATTATGTGAGGCATGGCTGATACTAAAGTATGACATTGTGAAAACCTCCTACAATCTTCCATGTAAGTTTAAAAGAATGGTATTCTTACGTTAAAATTATCACAATTTTAATAAACCCTAGAACTCCCTTGGACAAATATACTGCTACTAACACTGTGGCATTATGGTCCTCTACCTCAAGGACATATCTGTTATTGTCCTGTGACTTGGTAGCTGGAAAAAATACATTTACAGGTTTTACCTACAATACTAGCCTTTGCCATACTGTATTTCAATGAGGCAGAACATTCAAAGAGATTCATGTATTATGCTCACTCCTATCACTAACAGATTAAAGCTGTCATTCTGGTATGTCTTTTTAGCAATAGCCTTTTATAATATTCAGCCATGAAAATTTAAACATTGGAAAAATTTTGGAGAAAAAGTTTCCTCGAAACACTGGAAGGAATCCTATTAAATAATTTTTTTATTGTACTTTTAAGTTCTAGGGTACATGTGAAAGATGTACAGGATTGTTATATATGTATACATGTGCCATGTTGGTGTGCTGCACCCATTAACTCGTCATTTACATTAGGCATATATCCTAATGCTATCCCTCCCCACTACCCCCACCCTACAACAGGCGCCAGTGTGTGATGTTCCCCATCCTGTGTCCAGGTGTTCTCATTGTTCAATTCCTACTTATGAGTGAGAACAAGTGGTGTTTGGTTTTCTGTCCTTGTGGTAGTTTGCTCAGAATGAGGGTTTCCAGCTTCATCCACGTCCCTACAAAGGACATGAACTCATCCTTTTTTATGGCTGCATAGTATTCCATGGTGCATATGTGCCGCATTTTCTTAATCCAGTCTATCATTGATGGACATTTGGATTGGCTCCAAGTCTTTGCTATTGTGAATAGTGCTGAAAGAAACACACGTGTGCATGTGTCTTTATAGCAGCATGATTAATAATCCTTTGGGTATATACCCAGTAATGGGATGGCTGGGTCAAATGGTATTTCTAGTTCTAGATCCTTGAGGAATCGCCACACTGTCTTCCACAATGGTTGAACTAGTTTACAGTCCCACCAACATGTAAAAGTGTTCCTATTTCTCCACATCCTCTCCAGCACCTGTTGTTTCCTGACTTTTTAATGATCACCATTCTAACTGGTGTGAGATGGTATCTCATTGTAGTTTTGATTTGAATTTCTCTGATGAGCATTTTTACATGTGTCTGTTGGCTGCATAAATGTCTTCTTTTGAGAAGTGTCTGTTCATACCTTTTGCCCACTTTTTGATGGGGTTGTTTGATTTTTTTCTTGTAAATTCATTTAAGTTCTTTGTAGATTCTGGATATTAACTCTTTGTCAGATTGGTACCTTGCAAAAATTTTCTCCCATTCTGTAGGCTGCCTGTTCACTCTGATGGTAGTTTCTTTTGCTGTGCAGAAGCTCTTTAGTTTAATTAGATCCCATTTGTCAATTTTGGCTTTTGTTGCCATTGCTTTTGGTGTTTTAGACATGAAGTCCTTGCCCAAGCCTATGTCCTGAATGGTATTGCCTAGGTTTTCTTCTAGGGTTTTTATGGTTTTAGGTCTAACATTTAAGTCTTTAATCCATCTTGAATTAATTTTTGTATAAGGTGTAAGGAAGGGATCCAGTTTCAGCTTTTTACATATGGCTAGCCAGTTTTCCCAGTACCATTTATTAAATAGGGAATCCTTTCCTCATTTCTTGTTTTCATCAGGTTTGTCAAAGATCAGATGGTTGTAGATGTGTGGTATTATTTCTGAGGGCTCTGTTCTGTTCCATTGATCTATATCTCTGTTTTGGTACCAGTACCATGCTGTTTTGGTTACTGTAGCCTTGTAGTATAGTTTGAAGTCAGGTAGCGTGATGCTTCCAGCTTTGTTCTTTTGACTTGGCATTGTATTGGCAATGTGGGCTCTTTTTTGGTTCCATATGAACTTTAAAGTAGTTTTTTTCCAATTCTGTGAAGAAAGTCATTGGTAGCTTGATGGGGATTACATTGAATCCATAAACTACCTTGGGCAGTATGGTCATTTTCATGATATTGATTCTTCCTATCCATGAGCATGGAAGGTTCTTCCATTTGTTTGTATCCTCTTTTATTTCCTTGAGCAGTGGTTTGTAGTTCTCCTTGAAGAGGTCCTTCACATCCCTTGTAAGTTGGATTCCTAGGTATTTTATTCTCTTTCAACCAATTGTGAATGGGAGTTCACTCATGATTTGGCTCTCTGTTTGTCTGTTATTGGTGTATAGGAATGTTTTTGATTTTTGCACATTGATTTTGTATCCTGAGACTTTGCTGAAGTTGCTTATCAGCTTGAGGAGATTTTGGGCTGAGACTATGGGGTTTTCTAAATATACAATCTTGTCATCTGCAAACAGGGACAATTTGACTTCCTCTTTTCCTAATTGAATACCCTTTATTTCTTTCTCCTGCCTGATTTCCCTGGCCAGAACTTCCAGGAGTGGTGAGAAAGGGCATCCCTGTCTTGTGCCAGATTTCAAAGGGAATGCTTCCAGTTTTTGACCATTCAGTATGATATTGGCTGTGAGTTTGTTGTAAAAAGCTCTAATTATTTTGAGATACATCCCATCAATACCCAGTTTATTGAGAGTGTTTAGCATGAAGGGCTGTTGAATTTTGTCAAAGGCCTTTTCTGCATCTATTGAGATAATCATGTGGTTGTGGTCTTTGGTTCTGTTTATATGATGGATTACAATTTTTGATATGCATACGTTGAATCAGCCTAGCATCCCAGGGATGATACAAATTTGATCGTGGTGGATAAGCTTTTTGATGTGCTGCTGGATTTGGTTTGCCAGTATTTTATTGAGGATTTTTGCATCGATGTTCATCAGGGATATTGGTCTAAAATTCTCTACTTTTTGTTGTGTCTGGGTCAGGCTTTGGTATCAGGATGATACTGGCCTCATGAAATGAGTTAGGGAGGATTCCCTCTTTTTCTATTGACTGGAATAGTTTCAAAAGGAATGGTACCAGCTCCTCATTGTACCTCTGGTAGAATTTGGCTGTGAATCTGTCTGCTCCTGGATTTTTTTTGGTTGGTAGGCCTCAATTTCAGAGCCTGTTATTAGTCTATTTAGGGATTCAACTTTTTCCTGGTTTGGACTTGGGAGGGTGTATGTGTCCAGGAATTTATCCATTTCTTCTAGATTTTCTAGTTTATTTTCAGAGAGGCGTTTATAGCATTCTCTGATGGTATTTCTGTGGGATCGGTGGTGATATCCCCTTATCATTTTTTATTGCGTCTGTTTGATTCTTCTCTCTTTTTTTCTTTATTGGTCTTGCTAGCGGTCTATCAATTTTGTTGATATTTTCCAAAGACCAGCTCCTGGATTCATTGATTTTTTTGAAGGGTTTTTTGTATCTCTATCTCCTTCAGTTCTGCTCTGATCTTAGTAATTTCTTGCATTCTGCTAGCTTTTGAATGTGTTTGCTCTTGCTTCTCTAGTTCTTTTAATTGTGATGTTAGAGCATCAATTTTAGATCTTTCCTGCTTTCTCTTGTGGGCATTTAGTGCTGTAAATTTCCCTCTACACACTGCTTTAAATGTGTCCCAGAGATTCTGGTGTGTTGTGTTTTTTTTCTCATTGGTTTCAAAGAACATCTTTATTTCTGCCTTCATTTTGTTACGTACCAAGTAGTCATTCAGGAGCAGGTTGTTCAGTTTCCATGTAGTTGAGCAGTTTTGAGTGAGTTTCTTAATCCTGAGTTCTAGTTTGATTGCACTGTGGTCTGAGAGAGAGAGTTTGTTATAATTTCTGTTCTTTTACATTTGCTGAGGAGTGTTTTACTTCCAACTATGTGGTCAATTTTGGAATAAGTGTGATGTGGTGCTGAAAAGAATGTATATTCTGTTGATTTGGGATGGAGAGTTCTGCAGATGTCTATTAGGTCCTCTTGATGCAGAGCTGAGTTCAATTCCTGGGTATCCTTGTTAACTTTCTGTCTCATTGATCTGTCTAATGTTGACAGTGGGGTGTTAAAGTCTCCCATTATTATTGTGTGGGAGTCTAAGTCTCTTTGCAGGTCTCTAAGGACTGGCTTTATGAATCTGGATGCTCCTGTATTGGGTGCATATATATTTAAGATAGTTAGATCTTCTTGTTGAATTGATCCCTTTACCATTATGTAATGGCCTTCTTTGTCTCTTCTGATATTTGTTGGTTTAAAGTCTGTTTTATCAGAGACTGGGATTTCAACCCCTGCTTTTTTTGCTTGTTTGTTTTCTATTTGCTTGGTAGATCTTCCTCCATCTCTTTATTTTGAGCCTATGTGTGTCTCTGCACGTGAGATGGGTCTCCTGAATACAGCACACTGATGAGTCTTGACTCTTTATCTGATTTGCCAGTCTGGGTCTTTTAATTGGAGCATTTAGCCCATTTACATTTAAGGTTAATATTGTTATGTGTGAATCTGATCCTGTCATTATTATGTTAGTTGATTATTTTGAACATTAGTTGATTATTTTGCACATTAGTTGATGCAGTTTCTTCCCAGCATCGATGGTCTTTACAATTTGGCATGTTTTTGCAGTGGCTGGTACCAGTTGTTCCTTTCCATTTTTGGTGCTTCTTTCAGGAGCACTTGTAAGGCAGGCCTGGTGGTGACAAAATATCTCAGCATGTGCTTGTCTGTAAAGGATTTTATTTTTCCTTCACTTATGAAGCTTAGTTTGGCTGGATATGAAATTCTGGTTTGAAAACTCTTTTCTTTAAGAATGTTGAATATGGGGCCCCACTCTCTTCTGGCTTGTAGAGTTTCTGCTGAGAGATCAGCTGTTAGTCTGATGGGCTTCCCTTTGTGGGTAACCTGACCTTTCTCTCTGGCTGCACTTAACATTTTTTCCTTTATTTCAACCTTGGTGAATCTGACAATTATGTATCTTGTAGTTGCTCTTCTTGAGGAGTATCTTTGTGGTGTTCTCTGTATTTCTTGAATTTGAATGTTGGCCTGCCTTACTAGGTTGGGGAAGTTCTCCTGGATAATATCTTGAAGAGTGTTTTCCAACTTGCTTCCATTCTCCCTGTCACTTTCAGGTACACAAATCAGACATAGATTTGGTCTTTTCACCTAGTCCCATCCATATTTCTTGAAGGCTTTGTTCATTTGTTTTTACTCTTTTTTCTCTATACTTCTCTTCTCACTTCATTTCATTCATTTGATCTTCAATCACTGATACCCTTTCTTCCAGTTGATCGAATCATCTACTGAAGCTTGTTCATGCGTCATGTAGTTCTCATGACATGGTTTTCAGCTCCATCAGGTTATTTAAGGTCTTCTCTATGCTGTTTCTTCTAGTTAGCCATTTGTCTAATCTTTTTTCAAGGTTTTTAGCTTCTTTGCAATGGGCTTGAACATCCTCCTTTAGCTCAGAGAAGTTTGTTATTACCAATCTTCTGAAGCCTTCTTCTCTCAATTCGTCAAAGTCATTCTCCATCCAGCTTTGTTCTGTTGCTGGCGAGGAGCTGTGTTCATTTGGAGGAGAAGAGGTGCTCTGGTTTTTAGAATTTTCTGCTTTTCTGCTCTGGTTTCTCCCCATCTTTGTGGTTTTATCTACCTTTGGTCATTGATGATAATTTTTATCAACACAGCAGTAAAACTCCATGGAATCAGTCCCTGAGATATTTTTTAGAAACTCAATAAGGAATTGAAATTTCCACACAATTGGAAGCTACTCCCATTGAGAGTTCTTACTTAATTAATAGACCAACCTTCACTAAGAGGCACTCTCCTCTGGGATCCCAAACTTAAACAGATCTCTGTAACCTGCTGATGTCTCAATGCACTTTTTCTCTAGATAGCCATAAATGCAAAGGCAAATTTTGTGTATTTGTGCATGAGAGATCTGGACACACTCTTGGCATTTTAACTGAATTTCATGGAAACGTGATTAATTACTGGGAACTCATATTTCATGGCATTCAAAAATTCATCACCCTTATCATGGGGTGACAATATGTGCCTCGGAGAAATATGCTGATGCTTCACTTGAACAAGTGCTAGAGCCCTCCCTTGACTTCATAATTTCTCATTCAGTACAGATGTGTCTATGACCAAAACCCAACACTAATATCCAGCACTTTCTCCTCTTGTGAAATTTATTTTTTCTTATTGTTGGCATGACTCTCTCTCTCTCTCTCTCTTTCTCTCTCTCTCTGTCATTCTCTTTCTTGCCTTCTCATAACGATTTTCTGTGTCATTCTGAAACCTGCCAACAGTATGCATCTGGAATCACACCAATTATCAGCCTTAAAAAGAAAAAGGTACAAATTCATAATTTTCTTAACAAGGTTAGAAAACTTCCTGTATTTCCACCAGATTCATTAGGGACTCCCAGCGAGAATCATGGTCAAACATTATTTGTTTATGGATCATACCTCAAAACTGAAACCGCTTTTTATAATGGTTATTCCTATTGCATTTCCACTATTGTACAAAGTAATATGAAGACTCCAAAATAAATTAAAAATAGAAATACCTGACAACATGGCAAATCCTCTTCTGGGCATGTTCTAAAGAAGATAAAATCACTGCCTCATAAAGGCATGTGCACTCCATGTTCTTTGCAGCTCTATTCACAATAGCCCAGATATGAAAGCACCTCAGTGTCTGCAGGTGGACAAATGGATAGAGAAAATGTAACCTATGTATGCAATAGAATATTATTCAGCCATAAAATATGATATCTTGTCATTTGCAGCAATATGAATGGAACTGGAAGCCATTATGTTAAGTTAAATAAGCCAAGCAAAGAAAGACAAATATTGCATCTTCTTACTTTTACATCAAAACAAAAAATTGGATTTCCTGAAGACAGAGAGTAGATTTTTGGTTACCAGAAGCCTGGGTGGATACAAGAGAGAAGGGGATAAAGAAAGGTTGATTACTGAATTCAGATATATAGTTATAGAGGAGAAATAAAACCTAAATGTCCGATAGATCAGTAAGGTGACAATAATTAACAATAATCTAATGTACACATTAAAATAACTAGAAGAGAGTCATTCCAATGTGCCTAGCATAAAGAAAATATACCTGCTTAATGTGATAGCTATACCAATCCTGATCTGATCTTTACACATTTGTAAATGTGTCAATATATTGCATGTTCCCATAAATTAGGTATATCTATTATGTGCCAATAAAATAAATAAATAATCTCCATGGCATGTTATTACAAAAATATTTTTAAAATGCTCCAATTTATATAAAAATACAAAAGCCTTCCAATAGCCAAAGTAATTTTGGGGAAAGTATAACAAAGCTGAATATATCATATTCTATAATTTCAAAATCAAATCTATATAAATCAAAACAGTATAATGCTGACATTTAAACAGACATATACTCCAATTGAACATTATAGACATCTGGTAATCAACCCACTTCTTCCCAATAAACTGATCTTTGACAAGTTGCCAAGATCACACAATAGACAAAGGACAGTATCTACAACAAGTGGTGTGAAAACTGGGTATCCATATGCAGAAGAAATTAAATGGACTGGTTGGGCATGATGGCTCACATGTGTAATCCCAGCACTCTGGGAGTCTGAGGCAGGTGGATCACAAGGTCAAGCATTTGAGACCAGCCTGGCTAATATGGTGAAGCCCCGTCTCTACTAAAAATACAAAAATTAGCCAGGCATGCTGTTGCATACCTGTAGTTCCAGCTACTCAGGAGCCTGAGGCAGAAGAATTGCTTGAACCCGGGAGGCGAAAGTTGCAGTGCCCCAAGATCATGCCATTGCATTCCAGCCTGGGCAACAGAGAAAGATTCTATCTCAAAGAAAAAAAAAAAGGACCTTACCTCACAAAATACACAGAAATCAACTAAAAATGGATTTAAGACTTCAACATAGATCTGAAAATTTGGTACAAAGGTGTCCATGTATGGTTTGGAAGAAAATGTAAATTAGTACAGCCATTATAAAAATAACATGAAGATTACTGAATGAATTGAACATAAAGTAAGTATACCCACTTCTAAGTATACATCTAGGGGAAATAAAGTGAGCGTATCAAATATATGTTCATTGTGAGGTTATTCATAATAGCCTAGATATAGAAAATAAGTAAATGTCCATTTATGAATGAACAGATAAAATGTGACATATACATACATGAAATTGAATATTATTCAGCCTTTAAAAGAAGGAAATTCTTACATTTTCAGTATCATAGAGAACATTATGCTAAGTAGAATAAACCAGACACAGAAAGACAAATGCTGCATGATCTCATTTATATGTAGAATCTAAAATATTCCAGCTTTTGGAAGTGGAGTAGAATAGTAGCTCCCAGGGCCTAGGAGGAGGAAAATATTGGGTGATGTGGGTCAAAAGGTACAAATTTCAGTTATGCAGGTTGATATGGTTTGGCTTTGTGTTCCCACTCAAATCTCATGTCAAATTTTAATCCCTACATGTTGAAGGAAGGGCCTAATATAAAGTGATTGAATCATGAGGTGATCTTCTTCTTTGCTGTTCTCATGACAAACTTCTCAAGATATCTGATGGTTTAAAAGTGTGGCACCTCCCCACTCACTTGCTGTCTTTCTCCTGCCACCGTGTGAAGAAGGTTCTTGCTTCCCCTTCACCTTCCACCATCACTGTGTGTCCTGATGCCTCCCAGTAACACTTCCTGTTTAGCCTGCAGAACTGTGAGCCAACCAAACCTCTTTTCTTCATAAATTACCCAGTCTCAAGTAGTTCTTTATAGCAGTGGGAAAATGGACTAATACAGAAAATTTGCACCAGGAGTGGGGTACTGGTATTACGATACCTGAAAATGTGAAAGTGACTTTGTAATGGACAGTTGTTGGGAAAGCCTAGAGGGCTCACAAGAAGACAGGAAGACATGGAAAAGTTTGAAACTTCCTAGAGGCTTACTGAATGGTTTTGACCAAAGTGCTGATAGTTATATGGACAATAAAGTCCAGGCTGAGATGGTCTCAGATGAAGATGAAGAACTTCTTGCGAACTGGAGTAAAGCTCACACTTGCTATGCTTTAGCAAAAAGACTAGTGGCATTTTGCCCTGCTATGTTGGACAAAGGAGAGATGATTTAAGGTATCTGGCAGAATAAATTTCTAACCAGCAAACATTCAAGATTATCTCTGGCTGTTTCTGAAAACATAAGTCATATGCATTCACAAAAAGATGGTCTGAAATTGAAACTCATATTTAAAAGGGAAGCAGAGCATGAAAGGTTGGAAAAAAAAATTGCAGCCTGACCATCTGGTAGAGAAGAAGAACCCGTTTCCCGGGGAGAAATTCAAGCTGGCAGCAGAAATTTGAATAAGCAATGAGAAGCCCAGTGGGAAAGATGTTCCCAGGGCATTTCATAGATCCTTGCGGCAGCCCCTCCCATTACATGCCCAGAAACCCAGGAGAGAAAGATGATTTCCTGGTCCAGGCCCAGGACCTGACTGTTCTATACAGCCTCGAGACATGGCACCTTACACCCCTGTCTGTCGTGTGCCAGCCATAGCTAAAAGGAACAAAGGTCCAGCTCAGGCCATTTCTTCAGAGGGTGCGAGCCCTAAGCTTTGGTTGCTTCCACGTGGTGTTGAGCCTGCTGGTGCACATAAGCCAAGAGCTGAGGTTTGGGAACCTCCTCCTACATTTCAGATGATGTACGAAAATGCCTGGATATTCAGGCAGAAGTCTGATGAAGGGGCTGATCCCTGATGGAGTACCTCTACTAGGCCAGTGTAGAAGGAAAATGTGATGTTGGATCCCCCACACAGAGTCCCCATTGGGGCACTGCTTAGTGGATCTGTGAGAAGAGGGCCACCATCCTCTAGACCCCAGGATGGTAGACCCACCAACAGTTTGCATGGTGTACCTAGAAAAGCCATAGGAACTCAATGCCAGCCTATGAAACAGCCATGGGGACTGCACCCTACAGAGCCACAAGGGTGGAGCTTCCCAAGGCCTTGGGAGCCCACCTCTTGATCAGTGTGTCCTGGATGTGAGACATGGGGTAAAAGAAAAATTACTTTGGAGCTTTAACATTTAGTGACTGCTCTGCTGGTGTTTGGACTTGCATGGGACCTGTAATCCCTTTTCTGTGGCCAATTTCTCCTATTTGGAATGGGAGCATTTACACAGTACATGCACCCCCATTGTATCTTGGAAATAAGTAACTTGTTTTTAATTTTACAGATTTATAGGGGGAAGAAACTGACCTTGTCAGAGGAGACTTTAAACTATAGATTTTTATGATTATGCTGAAATGAGTTAAGATTGGGAGACCGTTGAGAAGGGATAAATACATTTTGCGATGTGAGAAGGACATGAGATTTGTCATGGACCAGGGGTGGAATTACATGGTTTGTCTCTGCATTTTACCCAAATCTCATGTTAAATTTTAATCCCCAAGTGTTGTGGTAGGGGTCTCACAGGGAGTTATTGAATAATGGGGGCGATCTTCGCCTTTGCGATTCTCACAAGATCTCACAAGATCTCATGGTTTAAAAGTGTGGCTCATCTCTCCTTACTTTTTCTGTCTCTTTCCCCTGCCAGCATGTGAAGAAGGTCCTTGCTTCCCCTTCACTTTCCATGATGTCTGTAAGTTTCCTGATGCCTCCCAGTAACGCTTCCTATTAAGACTGCAGAACCGTGAGTCAACTAAACCACTTTTCTTCATAAATTTCCCAGTTTCAGGTAGTTCCTTACATTAGGGTGAGAATGGACTAAAACACAGGTTGAAATAGTTCTGGAGATCAAATGTACAGCAATGTGACTATACTAATGAATATTGTATTGTAAAAGTATCTTTTGCCAGAAGAGTAGATATTAGGTGTTTTTATCACACACACACACACACACACACACACACACACGAGTAAATGAAAGGCATAAAATGATAACTCTCTGAGATGATGGACATGCCGCTTACCTTGATCATGATGAGTGTCTCCCCAGGTACATCAATACAGCAAGTGGTGTACCCTAAATATATACAATTTTATTTGTCGGTGATAGCTCCTTAAAGCTGAAAAGTTATAATGCATACTTATATTTCTACATATTTTATCAATAAAATGTGTGAATATAAACAGAATAACTTGTACAAATATAATAGTTTTGTTTATGGTGTTTATTTTGGAAACAAATTTAAATCCCATCAACAGGAAAATAGATATACATATTGTCACTTATTTATTTCATAAACTGATTTATTTATTTAATAATCTGTCGTTTATTAATGTAATTGATTTAGGTATGAAATATCTGTATGTGTATGAGTACATACATATTTATACATATGATGACAAAACCTTGATGGATGCTATTACATGAAAGAACCCCACAAATAGTAAAAGTTGCCCCTTACAAAAATGATCTATAGTGTTTTATTCCATGTATATGAAGTTCAAAACAAGAAAAAGGGACCTCCTATAGTGACAGAAATGAGAGCATTTTTCTATTTGCATTTCTCTGATGCTTAGTGATGTTTAACATTTTTACAATATATTTGCTGGGCACTTGTATGTATTCTTTTGAGAAGTGTCTGTGTCATTTGCCTATGCATTAGTCCATTTTCAAACTGCTGATAGAGACATACCCAAAACTGAGAAGAAAAAGAGGTTTAATTGGACTTACAGTTCCACATGGCTTGGGAGGCCTCAGAAACATGGTGGGAGGAAAAAGGCACTCCTTACCTGGTGGGTGGCAAGAGAAAATGAGGAAGAAGCAAAAGTGGAAACCCCTGATAAACCCATGAGATCTCGTTGAGACTTATTCACTATCAAGAGAATAGCACAGGAAATACCAGCCCCCGTGATTCAATTACCTCCCCCTGGGTCCCTCTCAAAACACGTGGGAATTCTGGGAGATACAATTCAAGTTGAAATTTGGGTGGGGACATAGCCAAACCATATCAGCCCATTTTTAAAGGAGTTATTTGTTGTTTGCTTTCTGATTTGTTTGAGTTCTCCATAGACTCTGGATACTAGGGCTTTGTGGGATGCAATGCTTGTGAATATCTTCTCACATTCTGTAGCTTGTCTGCTTACACTGCTGATAGTTTTGTTTGTTTGTTTGTTTGTTTGTCTTACTGTACAGAAACTCCTTAATTAATTAGGTCCCACTTGTCTATTTTTCTTTTTGTTGCAATTTGCCTTGGATACTTAGCCAAAAATTTTTTGTCAAAACTCGTGTCTATAAGAGTGTTTTCAAGGTTGTCTTCAAGGAGTTTTATGGTTTGAGGTCTTACATTTAAGGCTTTAATCAATTTTGAGTTAATTTTATATATGTTGACAGTACAGGGCCAGCTTCAATCTTCATCACCTGGCTAGCCAGTTGTCCCAGCATCATTTATTGAACAGAGTCGTTTCCTCATTGCTTGTTTTCGTCAATATGAGATGATTGTAGGTGAGCAGCAACACACCACTTAGAATGGTATCACGAAAAAGTCAAAAAACATCGGATGCTCGTGGGACTTTGGAGAAAAGAGAACACTCATACACTGTGGATGAGAATATAAATTAGTCTTGCCACTTTGGAAAGCAGACTGGAGATTTCTCAAAGAACTTAAAACAGACACATCATTTTACCCAGCAATTACACTACTGGGTGTACATTAAAAAGTAAGCAAATAATTCTACCAAAGAGACACCTACAGAGGCATATTCACTGCTGTGCTATTAACAGTGGCAAAGACATGGTTCAACCCAGATGCACATCATCAGTAGACTGAATATACAAAATGTGGTACATCTACACTATATAATACTACACAGCCATGAAAAAGAATGAAATCATGTCCCTTACAGCAAAATTAATGGAGCTGTCGGTTTTAATCATAAACAAATTAATGCAGGAACAGAAAACTGAATACCACATATTCTCCTATGCGGAAGCTCAGCATTGAGCACACATGGACATAAATAGAAGAACAATAGACACTGTGGACTGCCGGAGAGTGGAGGGAGGGGGTGATGGAATCTGGATTCCAAACCTCAGCCTCACTCAATAATCCCACGTGACAACGTCCACACATGTCCCCTCTGTATCTAAATTAAAAGTTGAAATTAAAAAAAAAATCCTTACGTGAGAGCTGACTGGAAGCACTGAGAGGACATTTGTTGTGGAGATGGACTTGCTCTTCACCCTAACTTAGGTGCTGGAGAAAAACGTGAACATTTGCCAGAAATCTTCAAACTGTACATTGAAGATCTATGCATTTTTGTATATGTTAATTTTATCTCATAAAAACAGGAAATAGACAATTGTAGGAAAATATTTTTATTGAAATTAAAATCTTAATAACATGTATGTGAAAATTCAAATAGAAAATGTAAATGTGATTATTACAATAATTATTTAAAGACATTTAGTTATATCTACTAGAATAAAACCCCAGAAATAAGACAGATAAAGGTGACTTCTTAAAATGAAAAATTAATAAGCACACATTTCACAAATAAGTAAAACATGGCTAAAATATGTTGAACATTTTACATTATTAGTTATACAAAGTTAACAAACTTGATACAATATTGTAAACTGTTTTATTAGGATAAATTTCTAACATTTTGTGTCAAACCATAACTGGGGACAGCCAACAGAAAAATAACAATATTTGCAAGCACATGTTATAAATGTTAATATATTCTCAATGTTGGCCCAGCTCTTACACCTGAAATTTTCAACTATATCATGGATTTGTTTGGAGTCCTAGGAAAAATTAATTTTAAGAAATGACTTAAAGGAATTGTCTCCAATATGGAGATATTAGTATCTCATCTATAAAGAAATGGAAAATACATAATACTTGTCAAGTCCTTGTAAGAAACCCTGTCCCATGGAAAAGGGCTTATCTTATTTGTTAGTGATACATTTACTGTTAACATTATCACCTTCACGATGTTTTAGAAAATTAAAGCAAAGCGTGATGAATTGAAGTGTGATGTTGCTTGTTTGGTACAACGGTGGGGTGAGTATAATGAAGAGCCCTGTGATCCCGAGGAGATGGCCTAATCCAAGGAGAGGGAGGCTCCAGGTCGTGTGGATTCACACAGGGTGCCTGCTTCTGCCCATCCCGCAGCCACTCCCAGAAGCCTTCGGGAGACAGGGGTGCGGATGGGCCCTTGAGACGATCAAAGGAGAGCTGGAACTGAAGAAAAAGATAATGATCTGGGATAAATTTTAAAAAATTAAAATAAAAAATTTTATTTTAAATTCACAAATTACAGTTGTTTATATTTACAAGGTAAGAAGCAATGTTATGATTTGTGAATACCATATGGAATAACTAAGATAATTAAGAAATGATTAAGATAATTATCATTTATCACTTCAAATTCTTATTATTTATTGTGACAACCACATTTGAAATAACCATTATTTAACAGTGGTTAAATGAACAAATATAAATCACTTGATGTAAAGAATTAAAAATAACCAAAATCAATTGTGAAATACTCAAATAATTTACATTTAGCTCATCATTAAGTTTGATTCTTTAGGACATATTTTTAGAATTACTTTATTGTAATGTTTACTATGAATTCCTACACATATATGCATATGTCTATGTATTTATATATTTTTTCTTTCTTTGTTTTTTGTTGTTGTTGTTGTTTTTGAGATCAAATCTTGGTCTGCTGCCCAGGCTGGAGTGCAGTGGCGCCATTTACCTCACTGCAATCTCTGCCTTCTGTGTTCAAGTGATTCTGCTGCTTCAGCCTACCGAGTAGCTGGGATTAAAAGCACGCGCCAATACGCACAGCTGATTTTTGCGGTTTTAGTAGAGATGGAGTTTCACTATTTTGCCCAGGCTGGTCTCGAACTCCTGGCCTCAAGTGATCAGCCCACCTAGGGCTTCCAAGGTGCTGGGATTACATGCGTGAGCCACCGCGCCTGGCCTATACATCGTTCTATGGTTATAAATTTATGTCCCTATAGCTTTGTAGCTGCTGATGTCAACAAATGTTAATAAAACTCTGGAAGAATCGATGCAAATAGGAATGTTTATTTCATTAAAGTGTAAACATATATATAATTTTTAAATTACTAAAATTTAAATACCAACGATAATAAATTAAGAATAAACACAAGTAATAAAACGTCACAGCCTAGAATGCTCCAGAGTCCTGCAAACACAAACCTGACTTCTCCAGCTGATGAGAAAGGAAACCTCCCCCAGCACCTGCTCCTGGGACCTGTCCCGTCCTCAGTGGGTCCCGAGCGCCCCCTGGTGGATCCGGGCGCCCCTGCAGGGAGGTTTGTGTCTGGGCTCACACTGACCTTCCCTCACTGTGTCTCTAGTACAGTAATACACGGCCGTGTCCTCGGTTTTCAGATAGGCGATGCTTTTGGAATCATCTCTTGAGATGGTGAATCTGCCTTTCACAGACGCGGCGTATTCTGTTGTCCCACCATTAGCTTTGTTTCTAATTAAACCTACCCACTCCAGCCCCTTCCCTGGAGGCTGGTGGACCCAGCTCATGTAGTAGTCACTGAATGTGAATCCAGAGGCTGCACAGGAGAGTCTCAGGGACCCCCCTGGCTGTACCAAGCCTCCCCCAGACTCCACCAGCTGCACCTCACACTGGACACCTGCAAACACGGAGACACCAAGGTCAGAAACTGCCACACATATCCACTGTTTCTCTCACTCATGTCCGCTCACACTCAGTGTCTCTACTTCTCCATGAATTACCTTTTAAAATAGCAACAAGGAAAACCCAGCTCAGCCCAGACTCCATGGTTGGTGGTCTGTGTTCAGTGCTGATCACCAAGTGGAAACTCCTGGGGATCCCAGGGCTGGGGCTCCTCTCCCAGAGCTGCAGAGTCAGGGCTGGGCTGGTTTTCATCAGTAGAGGGAGGACCCTATTTGCATGTCTCCTACTATATAGCAAGCTCTGGGGTGGGACGCCTGAGGAGAGGACAGGCCCATATAAGATGATTGTGCCTTGCAAGAGTTTGGTGACAATGATGGTATTTGGGAAATATGCTGTCTTATTATAAAATTATACTGTGATAAACACTATGAAATGATCACCCTATTTTATTTGTACACATTTGTGTAAATAATGTTTTGTCAGAGCCAATGGTTTCTCCATATACAGTTGCTAAGTATGTGTCTAAGAGCTCATGTCTGGGATGGGTAAGTCCTGGTACCTGGGCCTGTGCTCCTCATCACTGCCCCAATTACTCCCTGAACCAACCCCAGGACAGAGCTGGACATGCCTAGTGTGGTTTGTGGAACCCATTTCCTGTATTGAGAACATGTGTGATTTTGCTGCATTCTAGCATTCACCTAAAATATGGTGAGAACTACGGTTCAGGTAGAGAAATTCTTAAGTATTTCTGAAATTTAATATACATTTTTTCTGTGTTTCTGTCACTCTTTCCTTGTCTAAGTTTCCATTTGTTGCTTGTAAGAAATTTTGTAAGTTTCCATTTGGAGATAATAAACTTTCACGTATTTAAAGTCTACAGTTGATAAACATGATGTAACCGCCATCGTTATCAAGGTGGACAAGAGAATTCTCAGCATTTCCTTTTGTTCTTCTATATTCTTCCTCTTTTCCCTTTCTTTCTTCTACCATTTCACTGGCAACTACTAATCTTTATATTGCTGCAGATTCATTTTATCGTAATTCATAAAAATGAACTAACATAGTATATATTCTTATTTGTTTGGCTTATTTTAGTTAGCACAAATAATTAGATATTTTACCTTGTAGTTGTGTATATCAGACATTCACTTATTATAAATGCTGGGTAGTATTCTAGCAAACAAAATTTATCATAATTTGTTTTTTATTAAGCAGCTGAACAACATTTGAATTTTGTATTATTCTGGGTCTTAAAAATCTGCTATTAAGCTTGGAAATGTACTTACAAAATGAACATATTTTTCATAATTTTTAAAACTGCATCAACAGTAACAGATAAACATGGAAGATGGAATTTTGCAAATTTTCTTTAATACTTCTGATAAGTACAGTTTCAAAACAAACAATAAACCTGAAGTTTAGGAAGAAGCAAGTTCTTGTAGAAAGTAACAAAGCCAGGGTATGAAATTATCTAAGGCAGAGTATATATAGGAATATAGGCTATTCCAATAAAAAAATAAAAATATGTATTGGATTGCTTGAAATATAGTGTGGTAAGTGTTTTGTAGTGTGAAATTTTAAGGGACCACATACTGAAAAGCTAACCTATCCTCTTGAAATCCTTTCCCCAAGAAAGGGGTCAGTCACAAAAATCTTCCTTTCTCGAAGTGCCTGTCTGGGAGAAAAGAAGAGGCCACACTTCTAAAATGTATTCAGACCCAATGCCCTTATTTCCACTACAGAACTAAGAATTTATTCTGCAAAGGCAAGCCACTGAAACCAGAATGCTAGGGCCACTGGTTCAACCCCACAGGAATTGAGATGGGAACAGAGGTTGCCACCAAAGATCTACTGAGAAGCAGCTCCCCTCTTTTTCTTATGGAATCACAGCCTTAGTCTGCAGGGCAGGGCAGCAGAACTGAAAGGTGATGACACCAATGGAGAACACTGGAGCTGTGGGATGGAACACGTGTGGAAAACAGGAGGACTCTACCCCAGGGGAAGGGGCAAGAACACGCAGACCAGCATCTCCTCTGGAGGAGGGTCAGGAACACTTAGAAGGTCACACCCAGACTCCGGGTCACAATGCCTTCCTAGGAATATGGACCAAGGAATATGGACCTAGGAATATGGACCCTTTAGTCTAAGTTAGAATTTGTCAGTAAATAAAACACAGGAATGCACCTGAGGGAGCTGAAGGAGATTCTCTGGAGGATGGAACAAGGGGAAGAGACAAAGTCAAGCAGAGAAGACAAAGAAGGTACCATTGGAGGATCTGTAGTCTCTGGTGGGCATAGAAGAATGGACTTCAATTAGTTTTTGAAAACTTTCTATCAGTCTTTAGCAATTTATGTGATAAAATGGCCGGCCTCATCAATGGAGTCTTATTATCCCCATCAGGGATGAGTGTCCATGTGGGCATGGGGTGCAGTTCTAGTTATGGGGGCAGGGGAGGTGGTCTGTTGAGTTGTTCCTGGTCCTTCAGAGGAGAATTGCAGAACTATCTCTGCCCCTTTTCCAGCCAATATTTAATACATGTATGTGACCATCGGAATATTGTCACCATGTCACTGCATGATGGGAGTCACCTGGGGAGTGAAGCTGACTTTCTGGATGTATCAGTGTGGAAAATTGAGAAAAGAAACTGCCTGGGCACATGAGCTGTCAAATCTTTCGATCCTGGGGTCACTCACATCCAGGCTTCTTGTTGCATTAGGTTGTGATTTTCCTCATTGTTTGGTCAGCCTAGGTTGTCTTTCTTCACTCTCTGCTAAAGTAGTCACACATGATAATCCAGAGGCATTGAAGTAAATCAGTAATTAATTGGATAATTAGAATGAGCCCCAAGTGATGTCAGTTACTGTGTGGTTAATAATGTGGTAGACAGGAGACATGGCTGGATAGTAAGAGTGTGTTCACATCTATTTAATCTAGATTAGCAAAATCAGTATGTTGAAAAATGACATCTTTAAATAAAAAATATAAAACTTCTCATGAAATATGAAGACTCTCTTGGTCAAGAGTTATCCCATTAGCACTATGGCATTATGGTCCCTCCCTCAGGACACATCAGTTACTATCCTATGACTTGGAATCTGTAGGATTTATACATTCAAAAATATTACCCTCTTTGCTCACCTCCATCCTATTGCATGCATGTGTTACACAATATTGAAAGTAATTTTTGTATTATACTCACTCCAATCACCAAAAGTTTAAGGTTGCCTTTTTATGTCATCTTTTACCAGGGTTTTGTAATCTTCAATCATGGCATTATATATGCTGGAAGAAACATCAGAAAAAAAATTATGCTGTTGAAACCTATTGGAATAAATATTATCAGGCACTATTGGCCAAAACACTGCAGAAAAAAATTCAGGGAATCAATTATTGTGTGATATTTTGCAATTAAAGAATCAGATCAACCAGATGTGGTGGCTCATGCCTATAATTCCACCACTTTGAGAAGAAAAATCAGGGGAATCACATGAGACCAGGAGATCGAGACCAGCCTGAGCAACATAGACAGACCCCATTTCTATGAAAGAATTTTTTTAAAAAAATCAGCTGGGTGTGGTGGTGCAGCCCTCTAGTCCTAGCTGCTAAGAAAGCTGAAACAGAAGGATTTTGTGAGCCAGGATTTCAATGTTACAGTGAGCTTGATTGTGCCACTGCACTCCCACCTGTGCAACAGAGTGAGAGCCTATCTCTAATTATATAATAATAATAACTAAGAATGTTACACAATTGTAAGGCACCTCAAATAGAACATATTAAACTAAATATTCTCTGGAATCCTCTGGTGCTTCTGATGTTTTGGAGCAGACCTAAGACATTCAGAATAAGCAGATGATTTTAGATAGTGAAAAGTCTCCACACAAGGGAACAAGGACCCTTGTGTAATTCCCTGCCCCGTGCCTTTCACCCTTTTCTCCTGATTTTCCTCATTCTTTTCATTACTAATTGCTTATTCTTATAAGAAGTCTTCTCATTTTTTGTAGACCTGGTTGTTGTCGACCCATATTAGACACTGATCTTTTTTTGTTCATGATTTTTATAGTTGCCATATAGAATAAGTCATCAGACTATTATTTTGAGTCTGACTGCTGATTACTTAAGGCCGCTTCCTCCATCTTCTTCTTTCTTTCCCACACGAGGTGAGTACTCTAGTTAGGAATCACAGGAACTCCCCCATTTGATACCATTTTGAGGTTCAAGCCCAACAAACTCCTTTCCTGAGTGAGAACCCTCACTCTGCCTCCACCACCAAACCACTATAGAAACCCTGAGCCGGTCTCCTTTCTTGCTCTATTGAGCCATTTTGGACATTCATGAGAGACCAGCACTAATCTCCGCAGACACCTCCTGAGGTAATTAACCTTTCTATATTCACACGGGGGAGTGTGCGGCACCCACAGATGTGACATCCACACTATATTTTAGTTGAGATCTCTTGGCCTTTGCATTGTTTGGACTAGAACTGATGCTGCGAGCTTGGTGCCCCGATTCCTAACCACAGGATGCACCTGTTCCCTGAACCAACTCCAGGATAGAACTGGACATGCCTGGTGTGGTTGATTAACCCCTTTTATGTAATGAAATCATGAGATTACTTAGTTGTATTCTAGTGTCTCCCTAAAAACATAGATAGGTGTAGGGTTGATTCACAGGTGTATTCCAGATTCTCTGATTTCATATATATATAATTAAATCTTTAATTCTGTGTTGAGAAATTAAAATTTCTTCAGTTTGGTGAGTGAAGTCCTTATGCCATTGTTCTGTGATTTTCCTTTTTATTTCTCTTATGTTTTATTCATCTCTAATTCATTTTCTATCAAATTGTATGCGTTTAAATTTGTAATATTTTAATGAGGTGAAAGTAGAAAATAATAGCCACCGTATTGTGTACAGTTTGACAAATAGTGACACAACCATTACTTTTCTCAATATAGAAAAAAAATCAACCATCCTCAAAATTTCCTCTTGTTTTCCTGTAACTCCTGCTTCCTCCACCTTCCCTTCTCACACCACATCCAGAGTCAACTACTGGTTTTCTTTATGTAACATTACCTTAGTATTCATTTTATAGAATTTATAAAAGTGGAATAGTATGTATGGACTTGTATTTGTTTGCCCTTCTTTTATTCATCATACATACTTGTGAATGTACCCTTGCTGTTGAGCGTATCCAGCAGTACCTGATTGTGACACTGGGTGTTTTTCAAGTTAATGAATTTACCACAATTTGTTTACTGATTAAGCTGTTGATTGATATTTGGATTGATTTCAGTGTCTGGGTATCATTTAAAAAGCTACTACTCAGAGGAGTACACAGCTGAGAAACACAACATTCTTATTCTTGCAGCAATATGAATAGCAGCTAAACTGGAAAAGCTGCAGTTTAATCAATTGTCTTCAACACATCAGGTAATTGAAGTTCTAGAAATCTGTGTGTGTGAGGGAGTTTGTGAGTGAGAGAGAAGGAGAGAAAAAGGGAGAAAGAAGAGAAAGAGATCCTACATAATTGACCATCATTTATGAGGAGCTCAAATAAACACAGGGACTCAGATTCTTAATGGCAAAGGTCCACATAAGATGGAGAGGACGACTTGATGCACCTACATTTGGTTATATATTTATACAAATGCTATTTTCTAATAATACAAGGAATCACGTACACGAGAATAAACATAGTGGCGGGTGTCCAGTGGTGAAATATGATGGTGATGCAAAACCCCATCTCCAGCACCTTTTCCCCTTGCACCTGCCTTGATGGGTGTCCTGAGCGTCCCCTGGTGTCCTGAGAGTCTCCTGCTGCTCCTGAGTCCCCTGCAGGGAGGTTTGTGTCTGGGTTCACAATGTGTTCCCCTTACTGTGTCTTTTGTGTAAAAATTCATGGTGTGTACTCGTTGCTCAGTTAGCTCAGCTGTAGGAAAAACAGTTTTTTGGATGTGGATCTGGAGATGGTGACTGGACTCTTGAGGAGTGGGTTGGATTGTGCACTCCCTCATGTCTTGTGCACCTGTTTCACTCCCGTCCCTTCCCTGGGGGGCTGATGGATCCAGCTCCAGCAGGAAGCACTGGTTGTAATGGAGAAGCAGAGATGGCACAGGCGAGGGGGAGGATCTGTGAGGGCTTCACCAGGCCAGGAGTGCACGAGAATCACAGTTGTTGGCATGCACAGGTTCTGAACAACAAGTTGAAGTTCACAAATATGCACATTTTGATGAAAACGAAGAACTCACTGTTTTGCAATTTGTAGGTCCCCGAGAACAAATAGCAGATTCAGAAGTTAGAATTAGACAAATATATGGTCACTTTTTTTTTCCAACTTTCAACGAAATAAGAAAGACAAACTGCTGACAGAAGAATGGGTACTAGATTATTACCTCTATCTATGATAAGGGTGATTTTCAGAATAAGATTGACCTATGATAGCCTAAAGGGTGTCGTAATCCTGAATCCACAATTAGACCTGAGCAGCAATCATGGGCAGTGGAGGTCGCCTCACATGAGGAAACATCTGACTCTGCAAAGCTGCACACGGGGGTCTCTGCAGGCCTTAGTTGTACAGGAATAGCTCCTCCCTCAGACTCAGAGTGAGGACAGTGTGCTCTTTATCTGGGGGAGGTGAGGGTTAGTGTGTGGAAAGAACCAAACTCACTTTAATCAATATCTCTGTACTTGGACAGAAACCAAAGTTTACAAGAAATCATAAACTTGGGGTAAAGCAGGAAATTACAATTGTTTGCAGGCTGCGTGCGTGCTTCTCCATATCACCTAAGAGAACCAAGGAAAATCATGTTTTCTTACATACATTTCCATAAAAGGTGTTCCCACCCTGAGAACGCACCTCCTATACCTCCAACATCAGGGAGCACCTGGACCAGGCACCCGGCACAGCTCTCTGACATCATCACCCAGGTTTTGACAGAGACACATCCTGGAGCTCCTCCCAAACAATGACGGTGCACAGTGAAGATGCTAATGTGTGGCTGCTGCTGGGCACATGGGGGATTCCTGATGGACAGCTATGCTCCGGGAAGAACCAATGGCCTTGATGGAATTAGTTTGGACCACAGGGTTGTTAGGAAGCTCCATCAGACTCCCACCCTCTCCAGCACTCGTTGTGAGATTGGCACAGTGGGCTGACAGTGTCTACAGCCTCACCCGGCCTCCTGCGCACTTTTCTGCCTCTTGCCTCTCCCCTACACTCCACCACCTGCACCTCACACTAGACACCTACAAACATAGGGACATTTTGGTCAGAAACTGCCACACATAATCACTGTATTTTCACTCACATCCACTCACACTCAATATCTCTAGTTCTCCATTATTTGCCTTTTAAAATAGCAACAAGAAAACCCAGCTCAGCCCTAACTCTATGGTGAGCCATGTGTTTTCAGAGCTGATCATCAAATCAAAACTCCTGTTAATTCTGGACTGGGGCTCTTCTCCCAGAGCTATAGGGTCAGTGCTGGGCTGGTTTTCATCAGGAGAGGGAGGGCCCTATTTTCATGTCCCCTCCTCTGTAGCAAACGCTGAGGTGGGATGCCTGAGGAGAGAGCAGAGCCCAGGGCAGATGTGAGACTCCTGGAGGAGTTTAGTGTTGTTGGCAGCATTTGGAAAATATAATTTCTTGTTATGTGATTTTCTCATTAAAATTACTAAGCAAATAGTTTTTATTTCTCTTTTACGTATTTGAAAAAATAGAAACATAACTACATTTATGAAACTTTAAGATGTATAAAAGGAGAAATAGAAAACAATAAAAAATGAGGAGACTTCAAAACCTCGCCCTCAACAATGTACAGAACATCCACAGAAAAATTCTTAGGAAATCTGTGGACTTAACCACTGTTGAACAAACTGCCCTCATAGACATCTACAGAACATTCCAACCAACAGCTGCATAATATGTATGCTTCCCAAGCACAGTATAAATATTCTTCATGATGGGTTATATATTAGATAAAAAATGACTCTCAGCATTTAAAAAAGTAGTGACAACCATTCTCTAACTTTTTAAAAAATTCATGCGGTGCCCACCTTCTAAACTCTTTCTAAGAGGCTCTAATCATTGTATTACCAGTAATAGACAAAGGCAAAAGAAGAAAATCAAACTTCTGACAAATGTTCTTAGTATATATAAATAAACTACTCCCAATTCATAGTCAACTAAGTTGTATAAGACTTAAAAAGGATTATACACCAAGACAAGCTCAAAATTATTTTTGAGATGCACTGATGATTCATCATCTTCAAATCCATAAATTTGATGTGCTAAATTAAGAGAATAAAGGAAAAGAATCAATTAACTTCTCACCAGACACAGAAAATAACGTTTAAAAACTTCAAGATTTCATAATAAAACCTCTAAAATGTAGGAATACAAGAATATAACTTGTATATAATAAAAGTCATTATTTAAGGCCATACTTTTATAATACGGAAGAGTGAAAGGTAAAAATATTTTGCTATAGTATCTGTAAAAAGGCAAAAATAAACTTGATGACATCTTACTCTCAGATTTCGAAAGTAATAACAAAAGTAGAACAATAAAAACAGGATGGAGTTGGCATAAACATGTAGAAAGAGCTCAGAAATAAATGGATATATCAATGGCAAACTGATTTTCAGCATGAGAACCGACAATATAAAACAGATAAACCAAGTCTCTCCCTATGAATGTGTTAGAAAAACTGGATCTACACATGCAAAGAATTAAGAATTTTAGGTTAGAATAAACACAAAAATCACTCTGAATGGGCTAAATATTTAAACATATGGCCTGCAATTGTAAAATTTCCCCCACCCAGAAAATAATATTAACAATGATTTCCTATATTTCACATTAAAGGCACATAAAACAAAAGCAGAATTAAACAGGTGGAACTACATCAAAACAAAAAGATTCTACAAAGTGTTGAAAGAATTCCAACCGAAAGAATGGGAAAATATAATTGCAAGCCATGCATCTGAAAAAGGGTTGACATCCAAAAATACATGCAACATCCACAACTCATTAGCAAAATCATATTTGCCTGATTGGATAGTGATCAGTTTTTCACCTTAAAAAATTATGAACATAGATTTCATGTTAAAGATTCTTCTCTCTGGATAATGGTAAATTTTATGGTACACTTGGTTAGGGTAGACTTTGTAGTTATTTACTCCAACACTAATATATGTGGTGCTGTGAATTTACTTAAGACAAGCAAAATGGGTGGGCCTGATTCCATCAGAGCAGAATTGGAGAAAATGAAATTCCATGGTGTTTCAGCAGCTTTGCCTCTCTCTGGGACCTCCAGCCTGCACTTATTGATGGATGATCTTCTGGACACTGGATATTCCTAGACATCTCCAAAAACTGTCATCCTCCACATCTCACAGAAAAGTGGCATGTCCGTCTGTAGCTTGTCAACCCTGAATAACAGACAGAGACTCTAAAATATAACAATATGTATTCTAGGATGTGTATTGCAATTGAAATGTGTATGGGTGCATTCAGGTTGGTATAGGAAGATAAAGAATAAAGGAAAAATGAGGAGAGTAACATCAGCTGTTTAAGACAATTGTCCTGGGCTAGAAGGATCAATAACAGAGGGGACATCGGTGTAAAGTTGAACAGGCAGTTCCTGGGCAGATACACTGGGAGAAGTAATTCTTTTAATGTTGTGGTAGCCTTTGTGCAAGGTTACGGTTGTGCAGAGTCTCTTTATGATAATTCTTGCTATCAGGAATATGTGTGTTAGAACCCTCCTTCATGGCCTTACCCAGTTTCATTCATTAGGGTTTTAACACAAGGGGCTCCATCTTGATTCTGATAAATTTCACCAGCTCTTTCTAACACTACTTCTGAACAGATGACTCTGACTGTGCACGGAACAGGGTTAATTCCACATCCACATGCCATTTTGATCAAATAAGTTTATCCTTTTCACTATTAATTGCCCATTGCATTCCCAGAGGAGCCTACACACAACACAGTGGAGCATCCTGAGAAAATGGGGAGAGAAGGAAGTCCCATCAGCCTCTCCCACGTGGCTGCAGGAGTCACAGCCTGAGCCCCACCTGAGCTCCAGGAAAATGCCTCGAGCCCTGGAATGTAGACTACGGAGACCATCTGTTTCTTTTTCAGGAAGCAGGAAAAGCAAATAAAAAAGGGAGAACACTCTAAAGACAGAACACGGACTGGGAGCCAAAGGAGCACCAGGTCAGTGCTGATGCTGATTGGCTTTAGTGTCAGGAGAAGGGTCAGATGTGAAACCTGTGAGGTTCTACATGACATGGCCCTGGCCCAGCCTCTCTGTTGGCTGCGATCAGAATTCCTAAAAACTGTTCTAGTCAGGGAATCTCCCTGAGGTTTCTGTTCCAGGACTGATTGCAGAAAACTTACCAGGCACCTCTGAGTTTCCTCAGGACTCTGATGCTGGTGACCATGGTTGAGAACTTTTCATCTCTGTGTCAATCTGCATTTGGTGCATGTGAGAATAGGTCCTCGTATTAAAATGATCTTTAAAAAAATACGTAGAGATGACATTAGTACGCACAGAATTCTGAGCTTAGAGAGGTTCACTAGAGAAACTGTCAGAAGGAGATGAAGTCCCACATCCTGCCAGGAAATAGACTCCATCTGCACCTGCCTCTGGGGATGACTCCAGTCAGTGGCTCCTGAGCGCCCCCTGCAGCTGATTTCCCCTGAACATTTCTGCACGGAGGCTCACACAGACTTCCCCTCACTGTGTCTCTGGCACAGTACTACACAGCTGTGTCCTCGGCTCTCAGGCTGTTCATTTGCAGATACAGTGTGTTCTTGGCGCTGTCTCTGGAGATGGTGAATCGGCCCTTCACAGAGTCTGGGTACCATGTGCTACTACCACTATCACTACTAATACGTGAGACCCACTCCAGCTCCTTCCCTGGAGCCTAGCGGACCCAGCTCATGTAGTAGTCACTGAAGGTGTAGTAGTCACTGAAGGTGAAGCCTGTCCAGAGGCTGCACAGGAGAGTCTCATGGATCCCCCAGGCTGTACCAAGCCTCCTCCAGACTCCACCAGCTGCACTTCACACTGGACACCTGCAAACACAAAGAAACCCTGGTCAGAAACTGCCACACATATCCACTGTTTATCTCACTCTTATCCATTCACACTCAATTTTTCTATTTCTTCATGAATTACCTTTTAAAATAGCAACAAGAAAAACCCAGCTCAGCCATGGCTCCATGGTGAGTCCTCTATGTTCAGCCCTGATCACCAAATGAAAACACCTGAAAATCCCAGGGCTGGGGCTCCTCTCCCAGAGATGCAGGGTCAGGGCTGGGCTGGTTTTCATCAGCAGAGGGAGGGCTCTATTTGCATGTCTCCTACTATATAGGAAGCTCTGGGGTGAGAGGTCTGAGGAGAGAGTGCGGCTCAGAGCATGTGAGAGTGTCCTGGGGGAGATTTGTGACATTGATAGCATTTGGAAATTCTGGTTTCTTTTTTTTTTCTTTATTATTATTATTACTATTATACTTTAGGCTCTATGGTACATGTGCGCAACGTGCAGGTAAGTTACATATGTATACATGTGCCATGCTGGTGCGCTGCACCCACCAACTCTGGTTTCTTATTGTCAGTTTGTTTTGTGATAAACTTTAACTTTAAAACCTAAAAATCTTATAATTTTGTAATTTTTATTTTAAAACAGTTTTATTGAGGTACAATAGATCTACATAAACTGCATATTTTTAAAGTTAGCACCAATCATCTTTTATTTTTACATATGCAGAGAAACCATGGTATGTAGTATCAATATTATTTCCATGTTAAAGATGAAAAATTATCAGCAAAAGCACAGATGGGTTTTATAATGTCCCCAGAGCTCACATTTGGTCAGAGTGAGCCTGGTTATCTGAACCTGTGCTTCTCACCACTGGACCTGACTTCTCCCTGAACCAAGAACAGCACACAGGGGTCGCAGCTAGTGAGGTTTGCAGAACCTTTTCTCTGTAATGGGAACATGGTGTGATGTGTGTGCACTGTTGTGATTACCTAACAAATATAAAGAAAAGCAAGTTTCCTACAGTTTTATTTTCTTGAGTGTCATACATTTCTCATATTGGTATCTATCTTTCCATCAATCTTTAACAAATCATCTATCCACTTATTTACAATACCCTTATTGAGGCATTATTGCTGTGTAATAAATATTGCATAATTAAAGTGTGCAGTTGAATAAGCACTGAAGCCGAGCATGGTGGTGCACACCTGTAGTCCCAGCTACATAGGGCAGAGGGAGGGGGATTGCTAGAGACCCAGGGTCTGAGGCTGCAGAGAGCTATGATCTCACCAATGAGCTCCAGCCTGGATAACAAAGCAAGAACCTGTCTCCAAAGGAAAAAAAGAATGTAATTTCTCATGTGATCACCTGTGCATCCAAAATAACAATCGAGATAACAATGATTACAGTTAAAAGCCTCCCTGTGTTCCTCTCATTCCTGCCTCCCTATTATTTCCCTCTTACCATACTGAGTCAACCTCTCATCTTTGTTAATTCAGATCTATTTTTCAAGATTTTGTTAAACTGGAATCTTGTATTTTCAATTTCATTTGTGTGGCTTCTTGCTCAGCATAATTACTTGTGAGTCAGTAATTTGGTTGTGTATAAAGAATGTGTTGATTCTAATGAGGAACAGTATTCCAGTTAAAGAATGCACCCACAGTATTTATTTAGAAAGCTCCTTAATATTTGTGTTATTTGCAGTTTCTGAGTATTACAAATAAAGCTTCTACTCAGCCTGGAGATGTAGGCATGCCATAAAAATATATTATTTTTACTAAAACAACTAACTTTAGTAAGCTGCAAATTAGCACATTTTCTTTAGTACACCAGATTATTGATGTTATAATCATAGTATAATCAAGAGACCTTACATCTTGTGAAAGTCAGTGACTTGAAGGAACAAACAGGAAGAGAATATGACCTTATTTGGGGGAGAGGCCAGCAAATGTCATATAAGCTAATGCAAAATTAAATTAGACATATTTATTGGATTGTTTAAAATTGAGTATAATAGAGAAGTTATTGTTTAAATTCTCAGCGGACATCCAACTGAGAGATTCCTATTGCTATTGAAAACTTTTCTCCCAGGATTGAGGACACATCACAAAAATCTCCACCCTCTTCCTCCAGAGATGGTACTGTGTGGGGAAGTGGAACAGCAGCTGTGGCTGAAATGCATCCAGACCCACCTCCCTCACCACCACTACATTACCAAAGAATTAACATGCAGGGGCAAAGCCACTAACACCTCTGTGTTACTGGCACTGGAGGAATTCGTAGAAACTGAGGTAGAAGAAAGAAAAGCTCCAAAGCTCTGTCCATTCTCTCAGGAATAACAGCCTCATCTCCCACCTCCTCTCTCTTCCTTCAGGAATAACAGTATCATACTACTGGGAAGGGCAGAAAAGAGGAAGCTGAAGACATCAGTGGGAAGACATAGTGGCTGCTGGAAGAAGATGGGGGAAAGAACAAGGAGACCCTCTACCCAGGAATGGGAGGAAGATGCATGGATCAGCATCACACCTGCAGGAGGGGCAGGGATACTTGGAAGGACATGTCCTGAGTCAGGACTGTGATGTCTGCCTGCAGTTTGGCTCCCTCAGAAGGACAGAGAGTGTCTGTTCAGTGCAACCCTTCCCACCACATTGACAATCATCAGGTCCACGTGGCTCTGGCCTGACCTGGGGGAGATGAAAGACAGAGTCTGTCTGGATAGGACAAGACTAAGGCCCAAAGCCAAGCAGGAAACAAAATTAAGGTGTCTTTGGAGTAATCTGAGTGTCTGGTGGCTGCAGAGGAAACACACTTTGACTCTGGCAGCCACTGCAACAATGACTTTCAAATGTAGCCCTGACTAGTTTCACACAATTTTCTACAATAAAGGCCGAGAAAATATAGGGTGTGATCATCTACAATAAAATGCAAAAATCATAAAGCAAGTAATTAGCTGATATAATGAATCTCATAGAAGTATCTGCAGAAGATAAATTTTGAAATAACTTGCATAAATACTTTGAAACATTTACACTTGATCCCATTGTTAGTCTATGTATAACTTCAAAAGAATTTGCCAACATGTGTTATAACTAATACTAATATTACTAATACTATATTAATATCATGCTTTTAACAAAAGCCACAGAGTAGGTTCTGTTAGAACTATTGATGAAAAAGCAACCTTGCAAAATATTTAGAGAGATTTATTCTGAGGCAAACGTGAGGAACATGAACTGTGAACAGCCCCAGAAGATCTTGAGAACATGTGCCCAAAGTGGCTTGATGGCAGCTTATATTTAATGTACTAGAGAGACAGTCACCAACCAATACATGTGAGATATATGTTGATTTGGTCCATAAAGACAAAACAGCTAGAAGTGAGGCAGTGTGGGGCGGGGATTACAACTTATAGTGAGTTCAAATATTTTCTGATTGACAATTGATTGAAAGATTTAAGCTTTTTTCTAAAGACCTGAAACCAGTAGAAAAATGTTTCTAGGTTAAGATAATGGGTTTTGGAGAACAAGATTCTTACTATGTAGATGAAGTCTCTTATGTGACCACTTTTAGAGGCAATAGATGGGAAATATTTTCTCCTAAGACCTTGAAAAGAAGCTAGACTCTCAGCTCATCTCCTCAGTATAAGAAAAAGACCTGGAAAGGGAAGGAGATTCTCTACAGAATGTAAATTTCTCTCACAATAGATAACTGTGCCGGGCTATTTTAAAATATGTCAAAGGAATATATTTTAGGGTAAAAGCCTTTGATTCCTTTCAATGCCTGCTCTATGTCGTGTGATGATATTCTTGAGTAAGGTTAGAATTTGATATCTTACTGCTACAAATAATCTGTTTTCTGAGCCTTAAGCTCTGTTTTAATAAAAATGCTGGTTAGTTGCGCTTGAATTCCAAAGTGAGGAGGGTGTAATGTGGCATTTCTGATCCTCTATTTCTAACACGGCCTGAGGTAGGTTTTCAAGTGTCTCTGGAACTCCTTGGTGAAGAGTAAGTGTCCATCTGGTCAGGTAGAAGCTTAGAATTCTACTTTTAGTTTCTAGGACAGATATGATGCTTTTCTTAGTCGGGGTATCAGAAAATATTTACTGAGGTAATCACATTGAAGTTGAGACTTGAAAGATGGTCCCAGATTCCTCCCTGCAAACCTCTTCTCATGACACGAGAAGAAGAAAACTTACCAGACACAAATATTAACATTTCTTCTATGTCCAAAATTGCCAACCATTAGGAAAACACTTAAACTTGGGAGACTTATCTTTAGAAACAAGCAGCCTAGTTGATTTCTAAAGTCCTTTACAAACCCACAGATTCTGATTAGTTTACAGATTATGCAGAACATCCCATCTATTTACAGATTATGCAGAACATCCCATCTATTTACATATTATGCAGAACATCCCATATATTTACAGATTATGCAGAACATCCCATCTAATGGGAATCTGCAATTATCTGGATTCCACGGCATTGGTGTTTTTTAATGTTTGATTTATATAGATACACAACATTTCAAAATATTTAGGTGGTACAAGTGATATTTTCATAAAAGCATTTTATGTGCAGTGATCAAATCTGGATAAGTAGGATATCCTTCATCTCTGTCACTGATTATTTCTTAGTGTTACGAACATTCCAAATCTTATCTTGTAGCTATTCTGAAATGTACAATAAATTATTAACTGTAGTCTATGTGCCATTGCAGCATTCCCACCAGCAAGGAGTTAAAGTTCCCGTTTTTCAACTTCCTTATCACCATCTGATATTGTCTACCTTGTAATTTTTACCCATTCTCATAGTTTAGTAGAACTTTTTAAATATTAAACATAAGTACACCTAATGAAAATCAAGTTGATCACTTTTTATGTTTGTTTTTTGGATATGGTTTCTATTCAGGTCTCTGCCCATTTTAAAATAAATTTTGTGATTTTGTTATTCAATTGTAAGTTAATTTGTATATTTATGATAAAATCCCTTTCCCAGATATTGGATTTGCAAGGAAATTCTCCAAATCTATGGCTTATCTTTTCACTCTCATGTAAGGGCTTATTTTCAAAGGCATAGGTTAGTTTATTCATATATGAAAAGAGGATAATTGTAATTCTAAAGTCTAAGAATTATTAGAATAATAATGTTGGTTAAATTAATCCCAGTATCTGGGGCTTCACAACTTTTGGTATAACACCAGTGAGAAAAATCGTAGAGTATTCTGTGAAGACCAGAAATCAGGAGGTGATAAAGGGACAATTATATTTGAATAATCTGGAGATAGGAAGTGTATTTGGTATTCTTCTCCTTCTATTTCTCTGTGAAGACAAAATGGATAGATGACATCTCCATGTGAAATGGGACACAAAGTTTTTAAGATGATTCTGAAGGAAAGTTGCTAATACAATCTCTCAGGTGATGTTCCAACACAGGCTGTGGAGGGGATGGTGGACACCGGTGGTTGCTGTCAGCCACAGGGTTGGTTGGTGTGGCCACTATTTTGTCCATGAGAGATATTAGACTATAATGTACTACATGCAGGCAAGTTTCTTAATCTCAGATGAGGGGAGAACATGAGAACACAGAAAACGGGAAAATTGAAGATCTCACTACATCAATCACATTCCACTGAGGAGAACTTGTCACTGAGAGACCCGGGGATACGCAGGGAATGGAGAGGAGTTTGGGGGATATTATCCATGAAAGAACCGATCCAACTTCGTTGACTTCCCCATGGAAGGAGGGTTTATATATTTGTTCACAGAGAATGTTGGCTTATGTCAGGTTTCCCACAGATTCCAGAAATAGTTTCTAATAACAAATGTCATACTTTATTTAGAATTGATTTATTTTTTATAATTTATTTTCCCCCTCTAGGCAGTACCACAGAAGAATGTTCTCAGAATCCTTCCTGATCCTCTACAAGTTCCTGGTGCAGCTCCTGAAGGAAGAGCCTGCATGGGGGATGGAGCTCTCCTCATGTGCAGCCCTGAGGCTGTCCCGTCACCTCACCCACCACTGCCCTTCAGTCACTTCCTGAACACTTATGAGTTAACCTTCCTGAAACATGTGGCATTTGGCAGTGTCTTTCCCAGTTAAGAAAATACTTCCATTCTGTTTATCCCTGCAGGCCCCTGTCCCTTTCTGAAGCATGGGTTGCAGTTGAGTGTGTGGTAGTGGATAATCAGTGGGAGGAGGTTTGTGTGCATCTTGTCATCTTCTAGAGTGCACCCCTCATGGGGTTTGACACTGACAAGCACACAGATGGGCTTTCTCAGCTAGAAGATGACAGGCATTTTTGTAACTTTTTACCCCAGGAAGGCTCTCCCACTGCAAGACCAATCAGGCTCAGGCCTCTGGCTAAATTGCAGCCAGCAAAGGGTACAGTGCCCAACCCTGAGAGCTCCTTCCAGGTGCCAAACCACTTTGTAAAGGAAGCTTTTTTCCTGCATGGATCTCATGGACGTGTCTGCATTTTCTGCACAAAGGGCTTTATCCAGAAACAGCCCCCAAGAGCTTATACTGTTTTGAATCCAACTGCAGGGCATTATTCACAAAGGCCCTCATGACCACAGTCTCCACTTCTCATTAAAGGACATTAATTAGGGGATTCACTAGAAGCTGCTGGCTTTCCGAGGAACAGACCTGCCTCTACACCAGTGTCCCCAACCTTTTTGGCACCAGGGAAGAGTTTGGTGGAAGAGAATTTTTCCATGGATGATGGCAGCAGGTGGTTTTGGGATGAACCTGTTCCACCTGCAGTCATCAGGCATTAGATTCTCATAGGGATCGCTCAACCTAGGTCCCTTACATGCACAGTTCACAATAGAATTAGATGAGTGCAGCAAACCAGCATGGCACATGTATACCTATGTAACCAACCTGTACGTTATGCACGTGTACCCTAGAATTAAAGTATATATATAAAAAAATGAATTCAGCTCATAGGAGAATCTAATGCACAGCTGATCCAACAGGAGACGGAGCTCAGGCAGCCATGCTGGCTCACCCCCACTCATCTTCAGCTGTGTGGCCCAGTTCCTAACACACTGCACACCTTAACGGATCCACAGCGTGGGGACTGGGGACCCCTGCTGTAAACATTGGGAAACCTTATCCTTGGGGAAGGGGCATATAAAACCAGGAGAAAGAGGAGCTCCATGTAAATGTACATTTTATGGATCCTTGAGGAAAGAGTGCAAAGAGGAATGGCCCCACCCACTTTCCCTCTACCTGGCATCATTCCCAGTAACCCACTTGAAGAATCCACTTGAAACTGGGGTGCTTCAAGATAGTTGAGGCTTGTTATACTAGGGACCACCAGAAAAGGAAACAACCAATGTGTCTGTGGAGATTCATCTGCTGTAACCGATTTATGACACTGGTGCAGGGTGTTGATAGCAGAGAAGGCTGAGCGTGGGGGGGCAGGAGTGCATGGGAACTCTGTTTCTTCTACTCAAACTTGCTGTGATCCTAAAACTCCTTTAAAATAAATTCAATGTAAAAGGAAGGGCAAAGGTATTTTGGAAGAAATTTCAGCCACTTCTTGGAAATTATATTTAGTCTTACCATGAGATCAAGCAATCCTGTTTCTAATGATTTATACATCCAATTTTAAAATTTATGTCCCCACAAAGCCTCCATGGGAATGTTTGCATCAGCTTGATTGATTGTTGCCTTTCCCACTGTGTGAGTGTTACTTATAGGGTGACAGTTGAAAATACTATTCCTGCAGAATGACAGTGTACACATCTTTCCATTGCTGTTTTACTCAATTACTTAACCCATTTTCTAAATACTTTTAAACCTCATAAATCCCATCATCTCCTCAGCCCCAGCACAGCTGCTTCCTTCCTCAGGGTTTCTGACTTTCTCAGGATGTGCATTTTCACACTGAGTCTGTTGCACAGTAATACACGGCCGTGTCCTCAGATCTCAGGCTGCTAATCTCCATGTAGGCTGTGTCTGTAGACGTGTCCTCAATCATGGTGACTCTGCCCTGGAATTTCTGTGCGTATATTGTTTCACCATCTACAGGATAAAAACCTCCCATACACTCAAGCCCTTTTCTAGGAGCCTGTCGCACCCAGTGCATTGATAATTCGGTGAGGGTGTATCCAGAAACCTTGCAGGAGACCTTCACTGAGGCCCCAGGTTTCTTCATCTCAGCCCCAGACTGTACCAGCTGGACCTTGGCGTGGGCGCCTGTGGAGAGGACAGAGGAGTGGATGAGACCCCACTTAACTGAACCCAGTCCCCTCATCAGCCCTGGGACTGAGGATTCTCTTGCCTGTAGCTGCTGCCACCAAGAGGAGAAGCCTCCAGGTCCAGTCCATGGTGAGGTGCTATGCTCTGGGGGCTTCTGTAGGGGAGGGATGTGGTTGTTGTGTGATGCTTTCTGGGCAAGGACAGATCTGTATTTACCTCGGTAGACACCACTGCATTTGCATATTCACGAGGCAGGTTTTTCATAGCTCAGGCCGCACCACCCTGAGGAAGAAGATAGGTGACACGTGGACCACGACACAGTGGGGTGCTGAGCTCCCTGCCCTGAACTTTGTTTAATGATATTTGTCCTCTGACATGCCCAGAAGTCCATGAAGACAGAACTCCTCTCACAGAAAGCCAGAATCTCACAGGACATGGTCCTCAACGTGATTCCCTGTTCATATGGCTCACCGTCTACCTGAACTTTTCCTGAGCCTTGCCCTCTGCACATCTAACTTCTGGGATGAGTGTGTCTCCGGACAGTAACACCCATTGAATTAGTAAAACCACCCTCAATTCCTAACTACAAATACATTTGAAACACCTAGACATTTCTCCTTTTAAATCCGGTTTGCATTAAATTATTGGGTTAGGTATAGGCTGCATATATAATAAAATACTTAAAGGCACATCAGTACTTGCTAAATTCTTATTTAAATGTTAGGTCATTATTGCTTTGAAATAAGGAACATTCAATTCCTGAGAGAAAACCCTGCCCCAGCCTCCTGTGCACCTGCTCCAGAGCTGTATCCTGTGCTGGGTGCTCCCTGAGCGCCCCCTGCCGCTCAGCTCCTGCCCTGCAGGGAAGTTCCTGTCTAGGAACTTTTTCCTCCTGTCAGAGAACTTTTTCCTACCAGAATCTCAAGCCCAGTAGGAAGGGGCTGTGCCCTGGCTCAGAATGCTCTTTCAGTGACAGAAATTGCTTCTCCCACCACCTCTTACAATAGAAAATAGGCCTTAGAAAACCCAATATAATCTACAGGGAGACCTCAGCACCACAAGCAAGGAATCACAAAAGCCATCAGGGAACACCTTCCCTGGATCCACTGATACGGTCCAGACACATAGCGAGTCCAGGAACTGATGGGGACTTTGAGGGAGGCTCATTTTTTTTTTTAGGATTCTGTGGTTGAATATTATATCGATCATAACTTTACGCACAGACCCTATGTCTCAAAGCTCACCAACACACACACTCACAGTGGCATATTTGCATACTAACTGGCCTCGAATTTGCCCTCCTTCCTAGTGTCTTGCCAGTGAAAAGTGCTTCCAACACTGATCCTAGTCCTGGTTATGTTTGTTGTTGTTTTGTTTTTTCCAAATAGAGCTAAAGCAAGCTCGGTACTAATGGAGATTTGGAAAGTGCCTTCATGTTCTCTTTGCCAGTTCTCCCCTGCGCACCCTGCAGATGCCCCATGAGAGGTAAATCTAATGTCATTGAGGGAGGTGATGTGACCTTGATCCTGAAGCTGTTGGTCTAAGAGGTTTTAAGTCACTTCACTGTCCTTGACTTGCTCTCTCCCACCACCTTTGGTTTCCCTAAATTCTAGTCCTTAGATGGAATCTGTGCCTTTCCACACTTTTCTCTTTAATCCAGCTTAATCATATTGGTGGTGAGGTGATGTGGTGGGTAGGGGAGCAGTATATGTTCTGGAAATTTAATTCCAATGATTTCTTGCTGTTCTTTCTCTAGGCTGCAACGTTTAAAAGGAGTCTCCAGTGGTACAGCTGATTTTCCTCCGTCCTCCACTCCCCCTCCAGGCTGCAGCATCCACAGATTATTTTCTTGAATCTGACCCCAGATGTTTTATTAATTATACCCCTTTTCGTGACTCAGGAAGGCTAAGAAGAAGCTGTCTGGGATGGAAAAGAATCCCTTCCCCTCACATAGAATAAAGATCTTGAAAAGTATTTTTTCCCTGTAGGGTCTGTCTGGAGGAAGTTCTGGGCATATTTATCAGAGTATAGTTCTCCTGATGATGGGGCCATGAGGGAATCTGTTTGGATTCTCATCTTGAGAACCCAGAAGTTTCTGGAGGGAAATTCCATCAAAGGGGGGTGTGTGGCCCCCAGGACTTCTTACCCTACCTTATCCACACTTGTCTTCCAGGCATTTATGGAATTGCCATATAACTCTTCCCAACAGCTTGTGCTTTCAACGGAAGAATCACCCAGTTTATAAATTTAGAAAGGAGACTTTATTTCTCAGAAAGGGTTGAAGCTGCAGGAAGGCCATCTTAACAGGCTGGGAAGGAAAGCCTCCCACAGAGACTGTGAGCAGTCACTTCAAGAGGGGAAACGAGAAGAAATGAATTTGTGCAAATGGATTGGCCAAGTGTACACACTCAGCAGGCTATAAAAGGAGCTATTGATATTCACATGGAGTGGAGGCTCTCATGTCTAATAAGCAAACACACATGATACATGCATTTCAGGTTTGCTTTGGGGTGAGGAATTAAGAACGAAATGAATTGCATTTGGGTCCTGCATATCAAAAGGGCTTTGTGCAGGGGCAGAAAGACACACAGTGCACAGCCTCCAGAAATTAGCCAGGATGAGTCCATGGTCAGTGGTCTCTTCACAGGAGAAAGTTACTGAGATCAGTCTCTTGGCCAATCAAAGCTCTCTTTATGGAGGTGGATCATTCTTGCCAACATTTGTTATCTTTCGTCTTGCTGATAATAGCCATTTTAAGTGGTGTGAGGTGACGTGTCATTGTGCTTTTGATTCGAATTCCTCTGACAATTAGTAATCTTGAGAATATTTTTATGCTCTGTTTTTCATGTTTGTGTCTTCTGAAAAGAATCTGTTCAAGTTTTTGCTTTTTTCATGAGGTCATTTGATATTTGCTATTGAGTTGTATGGATTATTTATACATTTCAATAGAACTTCTTGTCAGATATATAACTGCACATAGTTTTTTCCTGGGCTTGCTTTTGGGATTAACTTCAAATAAATCATTTCTGAATCAATGACATGAATTATTTTTCCATGTTATCTATGAGTTTCTGGTTTCATATTATGTTTATTTTTTGTTGATTTTTGCATATGGTGTTAGAGAAGGTCTAATTTTATTTATTTTGCATATGGATGTCCAGTTTTTACATCATTTGTTGAGGAGACTGTCCATCCTTCACTGTGTGTTCTTGGGATACAAAATCAGGAAGACATTTAATTTAAAAAGAAAACATCAGATGAATATTCCTGATGAACACAGACCTAAAGGTTCTCAACAAAATACTAACAAATAGAATCCAGAAGCACTTTACAATGTGATACATCATGATCAAGTAGGCTTTACCCCTGGAAGGCAAGGTTCATTCAACATCCACAATTCAGTAACTGTGATTCACCATATAAGCAGAATAAAAGCAAAAAAAAAATGATTATCTCAATAGATGCTGAGAAAGCTTTTGATAGGATTCAACACTCACTCATAATAAAAACCCTCAAAAGACTAGGCATCAAAAAATACATCAAAATAATAACAGCCATCTATGACAAAACCACAGTCAACATTATACTGAGTGAGCAAAAGCTCAAACCCCTTGAGAACTGAAATAAGACAAGGATCCCCTCTCTCACCACTCCTATTGAGCATACTACTGGAAATCCTAGTCAGAGCAACCAGGCAATAGAAAAAATAAAACGGAGCTGATATGGTTTGTATTTGCATCCCCATCCAAATTTCATGTCAAATTGTTATTCCCAGTGTTGGAGATGGGGACTGGTGAGAGATGATTAGATCATGGGGATGCTTCACCCTCTTTTGTGCTGTTCCCATGATAAAGCCCTCAGGATATCTGGTTTCAAAGTATGTGTCAACTCCCTCCTCTCTCTTCCTGCTCCAGCCAGGTAAGACATGATGCTTCTCTTTCTGTCATGATTATTGGGTTCCTGAGGCCTCCCCAGCCATAATTCCTGTACAGCCTGCAGAACCATGAGACCATTAAAAATCTTTATAAATTACTCAGTCTCGGGTGTTTCTTTATAGTGTGTGAATAGACTAATACAACATCCAAATGGGAAAAGAAGTGGATGTGTCTGTCCAAACTGATGATATAATTCTATACCTAGAAAATTCTAAAGACGCTGCCAAAATAATTCTAAAATAGATAAACAACTTTGGTACAGTCTCAGGATACAAACTTAATGTTCAAAAATCACTAACATTTCTATACCCAACTATGTCCAAGCTGAGAGTGAAATCAAGAACACAATCCTAACCCACTTACAATAGTCACACACTCACAAATGAAATGCCTGGAAATACAGGTAACAAACAAGGTGAAAGATCTCTACAAGGAGAATACAAAACACAGCAGAAATAAATCATACACAACACAAATAAATGGGAAAACATTTCATGTTCATGGATTAGAAGAACGAATATTGTAAAAATTATCATACTGTCTAAAGCAATTTACAGATTCAATACTATTTACATAAAATCATCAGCATCATTCGTCACAGAATTAGAAAAAATAATCTATTCTAAAATTTATATGGAACCAAAAAAGACCCTGAATAGCCAAAGCAATGCTAAGCAAAAAGAACAATGCCAGGCATCATGATACCCAACTTTAAGCTACACCATAATAACATGGTAACAAAAACTGCTTGGTACTGGTACAGAGCAGATATGCAGAAGAAATGGAACAAAATAGAAAACAGAAATAAAGCTGCACACCTAAACCATCTGATACTTGATAAGGCTGACAAAAACAAACAATGTGGAAAAAAACACTGTGTTCAGTAAATGGTGCTGAGATAACTGGGTTCTGGCAGATATGCAGAATACAAGAGTGAAGGAGGCTGGGCAGTTTCTACCTAGATTTCAGAAGATGTGCAGAGAACCCTATGTGCCCAGGAGAAAGCCTGCTACAGGGATGGACCTACCACAAACAACCTCTACTAAGGCAGTGCCCAAGATAGGGAAAGATGGGGTTGGAGCCCCGTTCAGAGTCCCCACTAGGGCACTTCATAGTGGAGCTATGGAAATGCAGCCACAACCCTCGAGATCCCAGAATGGCAGATCCAAAAGCAGCTTGAACTCCCAACTTGGAAATACTTCTGGCACTTGACTCTGGCCTGTGATATTAGCCCCATGGGATGTGCCCAGCCATCAGGATGAGATGCCTGAGGATTTTGGGACCCACTTTGTCCTGGTATACCCTGACTAAGAACATAAAGTCAAGATAGATTATTTTGTAGCTTTAAGATTTAATATCTGTCCTACTAGGCTTTAGGTGTGTGGGGAGCCTTTGGCCAATTTATTCCTTTTGTATTGACAATATTTACCCAATGCCTGTAGCAATATTGCACCTTGGAAGTACATAACTCTTTAAAACATTTTGCCAGCATGCAACTGGAGGGAAATTGCCTTAAGACACTGACAAGGCTTTGTAATTTTCAGTTGGTGGTTGATCAAATTAACACTTTTGGGAACTATTTAAAAAACAGATGATTTTGCAATCTTAGAACTATTTGAGACCAGGGGACACCAGAGTGAAATGATATACTTTAGATGATTGTCCCTTCCAAATCTCATGGTGAAATATGATCCAAAATATTTGAGGTGGGTCCTACCAGGAGTTTTTGGATCATGGGGAAAGATCCTTCAGGTACAGCTTGGTATCAACCCCATGGTAATTAGTGAATTATTTCTTTATTAGCTAATTTGAAATCTGATTGTTAAAAACAGTCTAGCGACCCTCCTTCCCTCTCCTGTGCCCCCTCTCACCATAGGACACCGTCTGCTTCCCCTTTGCCTTCCACCGTGACTGTAAGCTTCCTGAGGCCCTCACAAGAAGCAGATGCTGGTGCCATGCTTCTCACACAGCCTGCAAAATTGGAAGTCAAATAAGCCTCTTTTCTTGGTAAATCACTTGGCCTTGGGCATTAATTTATAGTAATGCAAAGTAGACTAATACACTATCCAAAGCAAGATACGTATTCAATGCAATTTTTATCAAGTAACCAATATAATTGATTACATGTTTTAAAAAAATCCTTAAATATATATGGAATCAAAAAACAGCCTGAATAGCAACAGCAATCCTAAGGAAAAAGACCAAAGCTGAAAGCACCACATTCCCTGATTTCAAATTATACTACACAGATATAGTAAGAAAGACAGCATGGTACTGCTAATAAAAATAATAATAATAATAATGTAACAGAATAGACAGCCAAGAAACAAAGACATGTATCTACAACCATGTGTTCTTTGACAAAACTGACAAAAATATACAATGGAGAAACAACCCTCTATTCAGTAAGTGGTGCTGAAAAAATTGGACAGCCACACGTAGAAGAATAAAACTAGATTTCTAATTTTTCACCATAGACAAAAATTAATTGAATATAGATTCAATATTTAAAGGTACAAACTGAAGAAAATGTAGGAGAAATTTTTTGGGACACTGGCCTAGGCAAATAAAATATGACTAAGATTTCAAAAGCATGGTGTGGTAGGTTAGGTTATTCATTATATTGAAAAATAAAGCTATCATATGCTCTGGTGATCCCACTTCTTGTTATATATTCAAAAGAAATAAAATTATTATGTCAAACATATGTTCACTACAAGATTATTTATAATAGTGTAGATTTGTAAAATAATTTAATGACCATAGATTCATGAATGTATAAAGATAATGTGTATACATAAAACTGAATTTTATTAGGGTTTGAAAAGAAGGAAATTCTGACATTTGCAACAACACGTATGGGGCTAAAGGACATGATGCTAAGTGGAATAAGCCAGATGCAGACAGACTTAATGATCTCATTTACGTGTGGGATCTAAAATATTCAAGCTCTTGAAAGCAGAGAGTAGGATAGTGGGTCACAGGCCTGTGAGGAGAGGGAAATAGGGTGATGTTGGTCAAAGGGTACAGAGTTTCAGTTGTGCAGGGTGAATGAGTTCTGCAGATCTAATGTACAGCAATGTTTTTGTATTTAATACTGTACTGTAAAAGTGATTTTTGCTAAACGGGTAGATCTTAGGTGTTCTCATGAGACACACACATACACACACACGTAGTACATTTCAAAAGAATAAAATGGGAGCTCCATGAGAAAATGGATATACAAATTACCTTGGCCATGATGAGCATTTCACAATCTGTATCTGATGTGGTTTAGATCTGTGTCCTGGCCCAAATCTCATGTTGTATTATAATCCTCAATTGTGAAGGTGGGACCTGGTGGGAGATGACTGGGACATGGGGTGGGTCCTTCATGAATGGTTTAGAACAAACTCCTGGTGCTGTTCTCATGACAGTGTGTGAGTTCTCATAAGATCTAGTTGCCTAACAGTGTGTAGACCTTCCCCGCTCCCTGTGGCTCCTGCTCTGGCCATGTGATGCGCCTGCTCCCCTTTGTCTTCTGCCATGATCCCAACTTCCCTGAGTCTCCCCAGAAGGAGAAGCCACTACACTTCCTGTACAGCCTGCAGAACTGTGAGCCAATTAAACACACTTTTTTCTCAAATCCCTCAGTCTCAGGCATTTTTTATAGCAGTGTGAGATGGACTAATACAACATCAAAACATCAAGTGGGGCACCTTAAACCTATACATTATTAAAATATTTCAATTATACCTCAATAAAACTGAAAAAAATTAAACTTATAATAAAGAAATGCATACTTCATATTTTCTCAATAAAAAGAAGACAACATAGGAAAACTTACACTAAAACATTTGTAACAGCTTTGTTTATGATATTCATAAACTGGAAACAAATTTAAAGTCGATTTACAGGAAAATAAATCAAAATATTGTCACTTACTTATTTAACAGACTGACTCAGATATAAAACCTCTCTCCCTCATCTCTCTCTCTCTCTCTCTCTCTCCATATATATGTGAAAACTTTGAGGTTTCATATCAGAGTCAGCCCATTACTTGAATAAATGATAATATCTTGATCTAATTTCATACATTAAATAGCATGAAATAACCTCAAATATAGCAATGTAGCCCCTTACCAAATTAAGGTCTGCAATATTTGATTGCATTTATATAAAGTTCAAAACAGAAAAAAAATGGATCTATAGTGTCAGAAATCAAAACATTTCCCCATGCAGGAGTTGACTGCAAGCACAGAAAAAGATGCAGGTTGAGAGGGGAAGGACTTGCTCTTCAGGCTACCTTAGGTGTTGGGAACAAGGGCATTCACATTTGACAGAAACTCTCTGGTGATACATTTCAGGTCTATGCATTTTTTCTTATGTGTAATTTTTTTCTTATATAAATAAAACATGTAGAATAGTATAAATTACCAATATTTTTTGTAATATTACAACTGAGAACAATTTTTAAAGAAAAAAGGATATTTGCACGCACATGAACTAAATGGAATGTATTTTCAATGTTGGTCCAACTATTACACCTCTAGCAATACCATGATTTTGAATGGGGCTTGGAAAAAATGTTTTTGTATTTTATTTATTTATTTATTTATTGTATTTTTTCGAAACGGAGTCTTGCTCTGTCGCCAGGCTGGAGTGAAGTGGCGCCATCTCGGCTCACCACAACCTCCGCCTCCCAGGTTCAAGCGATTCTCCTGCCTCAGTCTCCCTCTTTTTTTAATTGAACAAATATTTAATAAGCACCTACTTTGTGCCAGGCGTTGTGCTAGGCACCCTCACTGTGTGCTGTTCTCACACCACAATCATCTGCTCAGAAATTAAAACCAAGAAATGGAACACTGTCGCAACCATACAAACGGGGGCGGGGGCAGGATCAGGGATACAGGTGATTCCCAAGCCAGAAAATGTACTCACCAGAAACCTGTTTTCCATCTCTGGGTAAGTCTCCACTAGACAGTTATTTTAAAGCTTCCCGATGTTGTCGGAGGGGAATGTTGTTCTCTCTGTGCGCCCCAAAGCTGGCGCCTGGAGGACCTTCAAATACTCTGAATGCTATTGGATAAAAGGAGCCCGATGGTCTAGTGTAAAGAATATCAATATTTGAATGAGAAAATGCTTTTTTTCAGTTCATATGGTTCCAACAACCCTTATGAAAGATATAAACATCCCTGCCCTGACTATGTAAATGTTGAAGGTAGACCTAGTTCTGGATTCCTGAGTCAGAATCTTCCAGTCGTCCACACCCTCACAAGGCCAGAGAAGCGAGAGGAGATTTCTATTCTGGAAAGGAGTGAGTGGATGGCACAACTGGTTTGAAAACACGACACACTGCGCCTGCATTTACAGAAGCAACGCACACAGGGAACGTCCTAGCGCCATCTAGTCTCCCACACACGCTTGGGACTCACGGTGGGGGTCCCAGGCCTCGGCCAACCCTAGTTGTTGATGCCCAGCTTGGGAGGCCTGGGCGGAAGTCCTGCAGGTAGTGGATCTTCCCGTCCAGCGCCTCCAGGAAGCTCTTCACCTCCACCTCCAGGTGGCGCTGTCGGGATTTGCTCTTCTCAGTGTCTGTCTTTATGGAACGCACTTTGTCTTCGAGGTTTTGATCCTCTCTCTGCCGCCTCCATCTTCTCAGAGACAGTCGCACTCTGACCTGAGCTGAGGTGTGGTTTCACTTTGTTTTCGGAGATCTTCCAGCTCTGCCTCCTTTTCTCGGAGCTTGACCTCCAGCTCCTCGATCCTCCCCCTCAGCTGCGTGTTCTTGTCCTTCTCTCTGTGGGTCTCACGGCCTCTTCCTCTGCTCCACACTGGCCTCCGACTCCAGCAGCGCCGTGGTCAGCCGGGCGTCGCTCTCCCGCCGGGTCTGCAGCTCCATCTCCCACTTCTTCCCGTCGGCAGCACTCTGCGTCGAGGCTGCCTTCAGCTTGTGGTTCCCAGACTGCAGGTTCATGTCGGCTGCAGCGGCCTGAGAAGCCTTTCATCGTCTGTCCCGTTGACACTGGATGCCGGAGTAGAAGATGGGGCTCCACGCCCTGATTCTCAGGATGATTACTCGAGGGCTCCATGTTCTCCTGGGTCTTGTCTTTGGCTGTATTGGCCGCTTCTTCCACCTCCTGGAATTTCTCTGCAAACATTGTCAGCTGCTTCTCAGAGGAAAACCCCAAACCAAACACTGTGTTGGCTCGCTGTCGGCCCACTGCCCAGACGGCTGTGACGTGTTGGTGAAGGTCATATTCAGTGTGACTGTGCTGTTTATAGTCACCTTGGCTCTGTCCACACTGATGATCTCATAGCTGTTACTTGCAACATCATAGAAGCAGGAAATGGTGACCGCTTGTTGCTTGCAGGCATCCAGTTCTTGGTGTTGGGGTCAATCTGGAAGACCCGCGCTCGGGTGGTGAAGATGGGCTGTTCTCCCATCTCTGATGCTGCTCTGGCCGCTGCTTCCGACCCGGCCTCTCGCGCTGGCTCTCGGCCTGCTGGGCTTCGCTCCTCGCACGTCACATGCAGCGGCCCCTGCGCGCCTGGCTCATCCCTGGCACTGCTCCATTCCGCCAGGCGCGGGCGGGTGGGGGCTCTGGAAAAAATCATTCTAAGAGACAAATTAAAAGAATAATCTGTAATAAGGAGATGTCAACATTCCATCACAGAAAAAAACTGAAAATATGTAATACATACAAAGTCCTGGGAAGAAACCTTGAAGCACAGGAAGGGTCTCATGTATAGTAGGCTGTAATATGTTTATTGTTAAAATTATTATTATTATTTTTTTTTGTATATTTTCATTTCCAGAGCCTGCTTCTCCTTTTTTTTTTTTTTTTCTTTTTTTTTTCTTTTATTATTATTATTATTATTATCATTATTATACTTTAGGTTTTATGGTACATGTGCGCAATGTGCAGGCAAGTTACATATGTATACATGTGCCATGCTGGTGCGCTGCACCCACCAACTTGTCATCTAGCATTAGGTATATCTCCCAATGCTATCCCTCCCCCCTCCCCCCACCCCACAACAGTCCCCGAAGTGTGATGTTCCCCTTCCTGTGTCCATGTGTTCTCATTGTTCAATTCCCACCTATGAGTGAGAATATGCGGTGTTTGGTTTTTTGTTCTTGCGATAGTTTACTGAGAATGATGATTTCCAGTTTCATCCATGTCCCTACAAAGGACGTGAACTCATCATTTTTTATGGCTGCATAGTATTCCATGGTGTATATGTGCCACATTTTCTTAATCCAGTCTATCATTGTTGGACATTTGGGTTGGTTCCAAGTCTTTGCTATTGTGAATAATGCGGCAATAAACATACGTGTGCATGTGTCTTTATAGCAGCATGATTTATAGTCCTTTGGGTATATACCCAGTAATGGGTTGGCTGGGTCGAATGGAATTTCTAGTTCTAGATCCCTGAGGAATCGCCACACTGACTTCCACAAGGGTTGAACTAGTTTACAGTCCCACCAACAGTGTAAAAGTGTTCCTATTTCTCCACATCCTCTCCAGCACCTGTTGTTTCCTGACTTTTGAATGATCGCCATTCTAACTGGTGTGAGATGGTATCTCATTGTGGTTTTGATTTGCATTTCTCTGATGGCCAGTGATGGTGAGCATTTTTTCATGTGTTTTTTGGCTGCATAAATGTCTTCTTTTGAGAAGTGTCTGTTCATGTCCTTCGCCCACTTTTTGATGGGGTTGTTTGTTTTTTTCTTGTAAATTTGTTGGAGTTCATTGTAGATTCTGGATATTAGCCCTTTGTCAGATGAGTTGGTTGCGAAAATGTTCTCCCATTTTGTAGGTTGCCTGTTCACTCTGATGGTAGTTTCCTTTGCTGTGCAGAAGCTCTTTAGTTTAATTAGATCCCATTTGTCAATTTTGGCTTTTGTTGCCATTGCTTTTGGTGTTTTAGACATGAATTCAACAACCCTTCATGCTAAAAACTCTCAATAAATTAGGAATTGATGGGACGTATCTCAAAATAATAAGAGCTATTTATGACAAACCCACAGCCAATATCGTACTGAATGGGCAAAAACTGGAAGCATTCCCTTTGAAAACTGGCACAAGACAGGGATGCCCTCTCTCGCCACTTCTATTCAACATAGTGTTGGAAGTTCTGGCCAGGGCAATTAGGCAGGAGAAGGAAATAAAGGGTATTCAATTAGGAAAAGAGGAAGTCAAATTGTCCTTGTTTGCAGATGACATGATAGTATATCTAGAAAACCCCATTGTCTCAGCCCAAAATCTCCTTAAGCTGATAAGCAACTTCAGCAAAGTCTCAGGATACAATATCAATGTGCAAAAATCACAAGCATTCTTATACATCAATAACAGACAAACAGAGAGCCAAATCATGAGTGAACTCCCATTCACAATTGCTTCAAAGAGAATAAAATACCTAGGAATCCAACTTACCAGGGATGTGAAAGACCTCTTCAAGGAGAACTACAAACCACTGCTCAAGGAAATAAAAGAGGATACAAACAAATGGAAGAACATTCCATGCTCATGGGTAGGAAGAATCAATATCATGAAAATGGCCATCCTTCCCAAGGTAATTTACAGATTCAATGCCATCCCCATCAAGCTACCAATGACTTTCTTCACAGAATTGGAAAAAACTACTTTAAAGTTCATATGGAACCAAAAAAGAGCCCGCATCGCCAAGTCAATCCTAAGCCAAAAGAACAAAGCTGGAGGCATCACACTACCTGACTTCAAACTATACTACAAGGCTACAGTAACCAAAACAGCATGGTACTGGTACCAAAACAGAGATATAGATCAATGGAACAGAACAGAGCCGTCAGAAATAATGCCACATATCTACAAGTATCTGATCTTTGACAAACCTGACAAAAACAAGAAATGGGGAAAGGATTCCCTATTTAATAAATGGTGCTGGGAAAACTGGCTAGCCATATGTAGAAAGCTGAAACTGGATCCCTTCCTTACACCTTATACAAAAATCAATTCAAGATGGATTAAAGACTTAAATGTTAGACCTAAAACCATAAAAACCCTAGAAGAAAACCTAGGCATTACCATTCAGGACATAGGCATGGGCAAGGACTTCATGTCTATTGTTAAAATTATTACCATTGTGTTGTTTTGAAAAATTGAAGCAAAGTATAACGAAATTAAGTGTTTTGTGCTTCTCTGGTATAACAGCATGTTGAGAAAACTGAAGAGCCCTGTAATCCTGAGGAGGGGGCCTAATCCAAGGACAGAGAGGCTCCAGGTCCTGTGGACACACATGGGTTGCCTGCTTCTCCCCATCTAGGAGCTGCTTCCTGAAGCCTTCAGGAGGCAGGAAGCTGAATTTGTTTCTCAGGACAATCTAATCACATCCTGACAGAAAAACATTCATGATCTAGGACAGATAAAATATGTATAATTAAAATTTCATTGAAAATTGAGAAATTTTGGTTGTATGTATTTATAGTGAATAAAGCTATGTTATGATTTATGAATGCAATATGGAATAATTGAATCAAGCTGATTGACATGTATATCACCTCAAATCCTCAAATTTTTATTTTTGTGTGTGTGACAACGACATTTGAAATTTGTTCTTGGCTGTTTGAAAATGACCAGTACACTATGTTTAAGGTTACAAATAGACATCAATTTATGTAAACTATAGGCAATGATTGAAAGGAATTATGGATTACTATAATTTATCTGTTTCATTCTTTAGGATATATTTTATAATTGTTATATATTATAATTTTATTATTAAATATACAAGACCACATATATGTATAAGTTTGTGTATTTACACATATGTCTATAGATGTAAATTAATGTCCCTATAGCTATGTAGTAGCTAATATCAACAGATGTTAACAAAACTCTAAAAAGAACAAGTGCAAATTATTAGGAAGAATTATTTCTTGAAGGTATGTATTTTAAAAAAATAACCTTACATATAAAATAAGAATTAATAAAACACAATTCCCAATAAAAAAGTTCATGATAAATAACCATAGTAAAATATCACAACCTAATAAGTCTCCAGAGTCCTGCAACAATGAGCCCGCCTCCTGCAGCTGAGAAAGGAAACCACCCGCATGGCCCTGCAGGGAGGTTTGTGTCTGGGCTCACACTGACCTCCCCTCACTGTGTCTCTGGTACACTAATACAGGGCCGTGTCCTCGGTTTTCAGGCTGTTCATTTGCAGACAAAGTGTGTTCTTGGCGTTATCTCTGGAGGTAGTGAATCGGCCCTTCCCGGAGTCTATGAGGTATGTGCTACCCCCACTAGGATTAACTTGTCCAACCAACTCCAGCCTATTCCCTGGAGCCTGGTGGACACAGTTCATGTAGTAGCTACTGAAGGTGAATCGAGAGGCTGCACAGGAGAGTCTCAGGGACCGTGCAGGGTTTGCCAAGCCTCCCCCGGACTCCACCAGCTGCATCTCACACTGGACACCTGCAAACACAGAGACACCCGGGTCAGAAACTGCCACACATATCCACTGTTTCTCTCACTCATGTGCACTCACACTCAATATCTCTAGTTCTCTATAGATCACCTTTTAAAATAGCAACAAGGAAAACCCAGCTCAGCACAAACTCCATGGTGAGTCCTCTGTGTTCGGTGCTGATCACCGAGTGAAAACACCTGGGAATTCGGGGGCTGGGCTCCACTCCCAGAGCTGCAGGGTCAGGGCTGGGCTGGTTTTTATCAGCAAAGGGTGGGCCCTATTTCCGTGTCTCCTACTATACAGCAAGCTCAGGGGTGGGACGGCTGAGGAGAAGGCAGTGCCCGGAGCAGATGAGAGTGTCCTGGAAAACACTGGAGGTAATCCTATCACTCTGGAAAATATCACTTCAGATTATGTGATTGTGCCTTGGTAATCATTTAGCAGACATCAGCTTATTTAACTTTTACATATTTGCAGAATATATTTAATGCAACCATCAATGTTACATTTGTAGAGAAGATAAATTACATACAGAACAGAGCAGTTGTGCAATGTGTCCAATATCACACATCTGGCCAGACTTAGCCCTATTATCTGTGCCTGTGACTGTAAACACTGGAGGAGACTGCTCCTCTGAGACAACTCCAGGGCGGTGTGGGACATGTTTAGTGAGGTTTTCAGGATGTGCCTCCTGTCATAACAACTTTATGTAATTTTGCCTTTTCTAGTGTTTACCTGAAATCTACAATCAGTGTTCACATGTGTGTATTTTCAGGAGTCCTTGATTATTCAAGTGTGAATATTTATCCATTTCTTGCTCTTTCTCAGCCAATATATTCATTTCTGTTACTGCCTTATTAAAAAAAGTCAATAATGAAATCAAATTGATAGTGCAGCATTTGGAAAATGTTGATATATGTGTGCAGTCATTGAATCAGTACTTCAATCATGTTTTAGCAATTAAGTTAGCCTCTAATTTTTTTATCTCACTTGTCTGTAATTTTATTTCACCACATTGTTACTCTCCCCACCCTATTTTCAGAGAAATTCAGATCTTCTCTATGTTAATTTAGAATATTGCATATTCTACAATTTATACAAATGAAATCACATGAAATTGACGGTGAATTCTTTAGCTTCCTCCACTCAGCAAAATTATTTGATAATGTCCTCATATTCTTATGTGAATGAGGCATGCCTTGATTTCAGTGGTTCATTGTATTTCAGTACATGAATATTTCTCAAATTGTTTAACAATGCACCAAATAATGGATACTTCATTTGTTGTCTTAGTTTCTGAATTTTATTTAGAAATCAGATGCTAAGTGTTACAATGTAAAAATTGAGAAAATGATATTATTCTGACCTCGTTAACAAAAAACATGAAGAACTACAAAAAATAAACCCCTCACCATATCTGAGTTGATGTTACAGAGAAAAAAACTATCTGAAATCTGAGAAAATAGGGTCCTGCAGAGAGAACTAGGGCCCATTTATTAGAGTACCTGGGGCAGGTGCCGCTCATGGCATGGTATTGAAGATAGGAAAAAGCTAACCTGGAAATGTTTAATGAGTTGCTTGAGGATGTATGTGATAATGGCGTGAGAGTGTGAAACTCCCGGCACTTGCAGGCTTTTTCTACAGAATTGGGGAAATTCCCAGACAACTCATCCACCTGCTGGCCTGTGGTGTTGACTGGGGAGAAAAACAGTAGCTCCGTTCAATGCTGAATCCCCCTTCATTATATGTGGGAGACATTTATTAAATCTTGTGTCCTGTGGGCACTGGTAGAATCAACTAGAATACAACGAGTCAGAGGACATCAAGGAAACTCTACCCAGAATCACCTCCTGTCTGTTTCCTGAGGAATGAAATCTGGAATCTGTGGGGTAAGGACAGTGGGTCAGAAGCTAAGGACACTGATGAAAAAACAGCATGACTAGGAAGAGACACTGTGACACTGGAGAAGGGAAGGAACAGGAACGCTTGGAAGCTCATGCATCAGAGCCAGTGTCACCACCCATAGCTAAGAAGGAGGCTCAGTCAGAAGGTTGGAAAATGTGCCCCTGTGTCCGAGCCCCTTCACCCCACAAACAATCACCAAGTAAATGTGTCAGCAGGATGCACCTGCCGCAGCTGAAAGAGACAGCCTTTCTCTGGGGAGAATGAAATGTGAAGACCCAAAGCCAAACAGGGACACAAACACAGGTATCACTGGAGGAACCTGAAGTTTTTCGTGAACAGGAGGAGCTGATTTCAACTCTGATAGCCATGGCAACCATACACTTGAAACCCAAGCCTGACTAGGTTCGCAGAAACGTGGTTAATAAAGGCTCAGTAGAATGTAATGTGTTATCATCTCCAGGAAAAAATAATAATAATTACAAGAAAATAAATTACAGGTGAAATGCAAACTGAAATTCTACATGCATTACAATTTCATTAAAGGTGAATGGCAAATAAAATTCTGTCAGGAAAAAAGATCTGGAGAAAATGCGTTGTCAGCACACTCATGTTTCAGGGCACATTTTACAAAGATTCTCTGCGAGTAGCCATGTGATATACACCCAAAATAGGAATCTCTACAAAGAAATAAAGATTGTAAAAATGGAAAAATGAAGATGAATTGTAGTTTTTAACATTTGTAATTGCTATAAGATATAACTGTATAAAGCAATAAAAAATTACATATTGTATTTTACAGCATATGTAAGTGCAAACTGAGAATAAACAAGAAAAAGTGGCAAGAAGGAGGAATTCAAAGCACACAGTTACACTGTTCTTCATATCAAGGCCATCACAGGATTTACATTAGAATCTAATTACATACAATTTTTATTGTAAATCTTATGGTAACTATACGATATTTATAAAAAGGGAATTAAATACCATGTTAATAGAGAAATAAACATCATTATAAAATGTTAATTTAAACAAAAATTAATGGAAAAATAGTGTTGGTTTAAAAATAGAATTATTGCTCATGCCTGTAATCCCAGCACTTTGGGAAGCTGAGGCAGGTGGATCACAAGGTCAGGAGATTGAGAGCATCCTGGCTAACACGGTGAAACCCCGTCTCTACTAAAAATACAAAAAATTAGCCAGGTGTGGTAGCGGGCACCTGTAGTCCCAGCTACTCGGGAGGCTGAGGCAGGAAAATGGCATAAACCCGGGAGGCAGAGCTTGCAGTTAGCCCTGATGGCACCACTACACTCCAGCCTGGGCGACAGAGTGAGACTCCTTCTCAAAAAAAAAAAAAATAGAATTTATTATAGTTGATTTAAAAAAGCAATACACGTTTTCATCCATGTCCCTACAAAGGACATGAACTCATTATTTTTTATGGCTGCATAGTATTCCATGGTGTATATGTGCCACATTTTCTTAATCCAGTCTATCGTTGTTGAACATTTAGGTTGGTTCCAAGTCTTTGCTATTGTGAATAGTGCTGCAATAAACATAGGTGTGCATGTGTCTTTATAGCAGCATGATTTATAATCCTTTGGGTATATACCCAGTAATGGGATGGCTGGGTCAAATGGTATTTCTAGTTCTAGATCCCTGAGGAATCGCCACACTGACTTCCACAATGGTTGAACTAGTTTACAGTCCCACCAACAGTGTAAAAGTGTTCCTATTTCTCCACATCCTCTCCAGCACCTGCTGTTTCCTGACTTTTGAATGATCGCCATTCTAACTGGTGTGAGATGGTATCTCATTGTGGTTTTGATTTGCATTTCTCTGATGGCCAGTGATGATGAGCATTTTTTCATGTGCTTTTTGGGTGCATAAATATCTTCTTTTGAGAAGTGTCTGTTCATATCCTTCGCCCACTTTTTGATGGGGTTGTTTGTTTAAACCTGCACGTTGTGCACATGTACCCTAAAACTTAAAGTATAATAAAAAAAATTCGAATATTTAAGGACTGCCAAAAAAAGCAATACATGACTATTAGCTATGTACAAGAAAGTTACTCTACATATTCACAAATAGAAAAGATAAATATGAGAAAACATGGATTATAAAAACATGAACCAAGAAAAGCTATAGTAGTTGTATAAATTTAAGACAAGGTAGACATCGAAAAACACTTTTAGGACTTCACAAGGATATTACATACTATAAAGTTATTAGTTTTTTTTTAAAGACACCAAAAAAGACTTAACAAATGTATAGTAGATGAAGAATGCACTATTCATTGTGATTTACAGAACAAAAGTGATAAAGGAAGTAAAGATGTCGGTGAGACCATGCACGTAAGGGTGTCGTGGGGACTGTGAAGATTCTTTGTATTCATGGAGGGTACCACTGAGAACTTCCCCTTCAATTTCTCCCCGTTGCTGCCCACATCAACCCTGGTCCTGGAGCCTGCTGGACCAAGCTTATGCTGCAGTCAGTGAAGGTGAATCTAGAGTCTTTGCAGGAGAGACTCAGATAGCCCCCAGCTGTACCATTATTTCCTCTGTCTCCCCCAGTGAACTTCACACAGGACTTCTGCAAACACAGAGGGAACATACTGAGAACAGCCTCATCTGGAGCAGCCACAGCTGAGCCTGATCCACAAGGACACTAATATTGAGAGTGATGGGAAGGGAAGCCCAAATCGGCACAGACCCCATGGTGTGGATACTGAGGAAGGCACAGGTAAGGGGTGGCTCCTCACCAGGACCACTAGGGACAGGGGATTAGCTGCTCCTCTTGAGTGTGGGAGTGACCACATTTCCATGTCTCCCTCCCTGTGGACATGTGTTTGCTACACAGCAGCGATCATCCCCCCTCTGCCTGTGGATTTCAGGGAGGGCAGATCAAAGGGTTCCTGAGATTGGATGCTCAGAGTTAATCTGCAAACTACACTTTGTTTTTCTCTAATGAGGGCACTCTTTAAGTGTCTTTATAGATAAATGTTTATCAACAAAATAACCCAGTAAATACATGAAAATAAACTTTTCCCAGAGGAAACATATATCTGCCTGTAGTCTCTACATGTAGAGCTGTAAACCACTGTTCTTAACAAGAAGGCAAAATGTTCATTTAGAATTTAAAATAAAATGCAGATCTACACATTGTTATGGCTAGAGTCCATAAGCGCTTGTATTCTGAACTAATTTTGCCACACAGCAGTTCAGCATCAGGCATATATGCTTATGTGAAGAAAGAGTCATTGTGGGGCATGTGTGGTTTTCTGAGGGAAGAGTCCACATTGCAATGTGTGTGCTTGTCTGAGGGAGGAGTCCACGTTGGGACAGATGTGTGTACATGTCTGAAAGTAATTGCCCATTTAGAGACAGTTGAGCTAGACTGAACTGGAGTTTGAGGAAAACTTTTCTCAATTAAGAGATGATGAGAATCCTCTGGGTGATTTCCTTGTCAGGAAGGAAACTGGCTCACACGGGAAACTGCTGAAAGAAAGCTCTCTAGTAAATGGACACATCTTTCAAAGTTACTTTATTCTTTATTCCCCGTATCTCATGCCATCTCTGCCCACACTGAGTAACATTGCTAGAGATTTCTATACAGTCTGCATTTCATCCGGGGTTCATGACCAGCTAAGTACTTTTTTAAGTGACTTATATAATGGGTATGTAAAGAAACTTACAACTGATCAAAAATAAACAATGCTATAAAAAATGAGCCAAATACCATAACAGACACTTCATCACAATTATATAAAATAATCAAATATAAAATTTTAGAGACGTGCATTTAAACGACAATGCGCTATCACTACCAATATATTAGAATGGTTAAAATACACAATACGTATAGTGCCAAATGGCAACGAGGATGTGGAAGAACGGAATCTATCATGCATTGCTGGCATGAAACCAAAATTATAACTGCACAAAATGGAGACATTAAAAAATTTTGATATTTTATATAATTTACATAAATGTAGAATTAAAATGTGATCTAACAGCTGTGTTCCAAAATATTTACAACACCCATTCAAAAATGTGTGTTAGTGCTCACACTAATACCTTCAGAGAAATTCTTATATCAGTTTTATTAATTTGATTTGTTTTCCACTCCCTGAATTTTGTTTACAGAATACAAGTTGTGGAAAATTTCCCAAATAATTAGAGTGCATACACATTTATATTTTCCTTTTTTTTCAATGACTTAACCTTGCTTTCTTTTTTTTTTGTTGTTGCTGTTTTTTTTGAGACAGAGTCTCGCACTGTCTCCCAAGCTGGGGTACAGTGGGTCGATTTCGGCTCACTGTAACCTCAGCCTCCCCGGTTCATGAGATCCTCCTACCTCAGCCTCCAGAGTAGGTGGGGTTACAGGTGTACACCACCACACCCGGCTAATTTTTTGTACTTTTAGTAGAGATTGAGTTTAACCATGTTGGCCAGACTGGTCTCAAATTCCTGACTTCGTGATCCGCCGACCTCGGCCTCCCAAAGTGCTGGGATTACAGGTATGAACTACCATGCCCGGCTGACATAACCTCACTTTCTAAAAAAGTCTTTAATCAAATAATTCCTGCAATCTCCTCAGCCACAGCATAGCTGCCTTCTCCCTCAGGGTTTCAAGATGTGGGTTTTCACACTATGCCTCTTTCACAGTAATACACGGCCATGTCCTCAGATCTTAGGCTGCTCAGCAACACGTAGGCTGTGCTCATGGACATTTCCCTGGTCATGGTGACTCTGCCCTTGAACCGCTGTGCATAGCCTGTGTTACCATTGCCAGGGTAGATCCCGCCCATCCACTCAAGCCCTTGTCCAGGGGCCTGTCACCCAGTGAATATTGCAGCTGATGAAGGTGTATCCAGAAGCCTTGCAGGAAACCTTCACCGAGGCTGAAGGTTTCTTCACCTCAGCCCCAGACTGCACCAGCTGGACCTGGGAGTGGGCACCTGTGGAGAGGACACAGGAGTGGATGAAATTCTTTTTGACTGACAAGAGTCCCCTCCTCATTCCTGGGACTAGGTGGTCTTTATCTGTAGTTGCTGCCCCCAAAAAAGCATCCTCCAGGTCCAGTCCATGGTGAGGAGCTGTGTTCTCAGCAGCTTCTCTAGAGGAGGGATGTAGTTGTCAGGTGATGCTCTCAGGGTACCGTCATATCCATATTCACCTCAGTGGACCTCAAATTATTTGCATATTCATGAGACATAGAATTTCATAACTCAAGACCTGATCCCGGACAAGAAAGGGAGGATAAATGACACATCAGCCATCCAAGAGTGAGATGCTAATGGTCCGAGTCCTAATCTCACTTGAGGAAATGCATGCCCTGCTCCACTTCCAAACACTTTGTGGACAGAGGTCCTTTCACTGAAGAACAAGCACCCACAGGACATGCTCCTCACAGTGAACCCACATTTGATTAGCATGGAGACAATCGGGATCATTTCTGGGACCATTACTGTCGATGACACTGAGCAGATGCCTTTGCCTCATCCTGGTTTCATCAGGCACTAGCACAGCCCACTGGTGGCTCTGATGAAGTGACTGCTGGATGTCCCATGTGAGTGTCCAGCAGGCCCCATGGACAAGCTCTGAGATCTGCTGGGTGCTACTGAGACAGTGTCTTCAGCATCTGCCTGAGATCCCAAGATCTTCAATAGAAGACTCTTGGTTTACTGATTTGGCCTGTGATGTGTGATTGGTGCTGATTTTCTCATAGACTGACAATGGCAGTGAGGTGTTGGAATAACAATTAGGAGTTCTTCATGAACTCCCAGCTCTCAAAATAATTTCCAAGGAATTGGTGTTTTGAGTAAGTTTGGGTTTTATTTCTCATTCTATTTAAAGTAATATTGTGACATATTTATATCAGGAAACACAAGACACTCCAATGAGAAAGCTGTTTTTATGTGAGGTGCAAAGCACTGGAGAGATGGAGGTGTCCTTGAATTCTCAGAATTGCTAGAACATGAATACCAGGGTCACCTCTGAAAGGCAGTAGTCTATCTGTGAGGACATCAATCAGCTCTGCCTTTAGGAATTTTTGAACGTGTGGACAAGATCAAGAGTGTGATTTATTTTTATCCATCCTGGTTAGAGGGAAACTTCCAGTCCCAGGAAGTGGGTGATTTTAACTGAAGCACCTGAGAGCTGCCATTCTGAGCAGTTTTGAATCCTGGGATCTATTGAAGATCTTTGGAGAAAGCAGTGGGGCCTATCTGCATTCTCCTCAACGTGTGATCCTGAGGATGTGGCCTGACTTCTGTACACTTTCATGTTAAAAGATGTAGATGGGGGACTTCAGTGACAATTTCATATGTAAACTCTATAATAGGTCATAACTGGAGAATAGTCTCATCACCAAGATTACTTCACTTACTTTCCTGGGAACCAGGGAGAACCTCCGTGAGCCCTCCCATCTGAGTACACAAAGAACTCTGGTCCTGCCCTGACAGATCACACCTGTGACACGGGTACTTGAGGACAACAAGACTCAAGTCCATTGTCCTCATTCATATATTGACCAATCTAGCTTGACCCTTCTGTCTCTGAAAGGCCCTCTCCTCCATTGAATTGCATGAACATACCTTCTGGTGTGGGGCATTGCAACTTCGGAATTTGATATTAGTTTAGTGAATTACATAATAAATATGCTTCCATGGATGTTGGTAACAGAATAGTCATCAGAAGCTGGGTGAGTCATATAATCAGGACAAACCTGGGCTCTCTTCTTAGTACCTGGAAAGAGTGGGCTGACCTTCTGTGGGGCAACAGAGGGGAAGAGACAGACCAAACATCCAGAACCAGGTGAGCTCCTCACTTACCAGGTGGTCTCTGGGCCTTTTGTTTGAACCCATGCAGAAGGACCTGTGCTCGCCTTCAGGGAAATGGCAAAGTTGCAGAAAAGATCACAGTGACCAATAATTTTTACTTACAGAGATAAAAGTGTCATAGACCTGTACACATCAATGTGGGTGTGTATACGGTTTGCTAGGGTGTTCTCATACACACACAAAAAATGAAATTATATTTTCTGGAAAGAAAAACCAAAGAGCTTCTGAATTTGTAGGTTTTGTTATTCTCAAATGTGCCAGCTCCCATTTTAGGATGCTGCTCCCTAGGAACCAGGACATTGGCCCTCTGACCCTGCTGACAGAACGAGCTGCTGAGGCTCAGTTCTGGACAAGAGCTACTGATAAGAGACTCATTTCCTCCACACAGCCCCACCCATGGCTGGAGGCTCTTCCCTGGGTGCAGCACCACGGAGGACATTGGGTCCCTGGTTCCCAGCCCTGCTCCTGTGGCAAAGAGTCCATCCCAGCAAGAACTGCATGCTGATAAAGTGGGAAGCTTCTCCTCAACCCTCCACTGAGCACTCAGCGGCTATGCTGAGGGAGGAAAAAGCTCATCTGTCTCCACCTGCAGAACCTTACTTAGGAGCTCTGTCCCAGGAAAGAGGGCTGCTGGAATTTAGCCACAAATAGAATCTTGAATCTGGTCCTAAACTACCTACATTCATTTACAATAGAATGTGGAAAAGTTCAAAGCTTGAGTGTGCTCTCCAAAATATTAGAGGCTGTGGTGAAAGAAAGGCCCTTGGAAAGAAACGGGTGGATGCATGGGAGAAGATGGCTAAACTGCAGGCCTGCTAGCTGGCTGGCTAGAGAAAACCAAGGAGAGAGAGACCTGGAGGAGTTCTTCTGGAGTCAGAACAAATATCAGACACTCTTCAAATGAGCCCAATTTTGTCTGTATTAGTCTGTGATGCAATTCAAACCTTAGTGCATTGTTAAAAAGAATAGAATTTTCAATCTGCAAGTGGTGGAATTCGACATCTGGGCCTGGTTAGGAAAGAGACAGAGAAAGTTCAGCCCATACAACTGATATCTGAGAATGGCAGTGTTTCTTACAACTGTGTCCCTTTGGTCTTTGACACTGGCTTCTCTCAATTAGCGTAATGTCTGGAGTTCACTTGTAATAGTTTGTGTATCGGTCATTTGTTAGTTTTTGTGCTGATGGTATTCAATGTATAGATGGTGCCTACCTTCTTTGCCCATTTGAATTTTCATACATTCATGTTATTTTTAGTTTCTAACGTGCGCGCGCGCACACACACACACACACACTATGTTGAGTATTTGCATAGAGGTTTTGTTTGAATATAAAATTGTATTTCTCTGAAGCAAGTATTCAGGAGGGGGATTTTTAGGTAATGTGTTAAGGGCATATATAATTTTACAAGAAACTAAAAATTATTTTCCTGTGTAGCTGTTTCTTTTTGCATTCCCATTAGCAATGTTTTAGACTCTAGAAACCTGGTGTGCTCACCAGCATTGGTATGATCCATCTTTCTTCTTAATTTCAGCCATTCTAAAAAGGGTGTTTGGGTATCTTATTGTGGTCTTGATTTGAATTTCTCTGATGAAAAATCCTGTTGAGATCCTGTTTATATATATCCTATGTAAAATCTGTACATCTTCTTTAATGAAATGCCTGCACAAACCTTTGCCTATTTTATCCATGGGTTGCCTCTTCTTTTATTCACTGTTGAGTTTTGAGGGTTCTTACTATAATTACATAGGTGGTGATATGATTTGCAAATCTTCTCATCTAAAACTTGACATTCATTTTCTTAAAATCACTTGAGTACAAAAGGATTTTAAGTTAAATGAAGTTCAACTGATATTAATTTCATTTATTGATCATGATTTAAACTTTAATTTTCAAGATCTTTGGTCAACTATTAATAATTTTATATTTTCAATTGTAATTGCTTTTATCTTTATTTGTATAAATTTAAGGGCTATGGGTGCAACTTTGTTACATGGAAATATTACACTGTGGTATTGGCTTTAGTGTACCCAACACCCAAGTAACGTACATTGTACCCATTAGGTGATTTTTCATCATGCTCCCAACTCCTACCCTCCCATTCTGCTAAGTCTCCGATGTCCATAATCCCTCTCTCCATATCCTTGTGTACACACTGTTTTCCTCCCACTTATAAGTAATAATGTGTGATATGTGGCTTTCTGTTTGTGAGTTAGTTCACTATTTATAATGTCCCCCAGTTCTAGGCATCTTGCTACAAAAGACACAATTTCATTCCTTATTGTGGCTGACTAGTATTAAATTGTGCATATATGCTATATTCTTTTATAAAATCATCTGTTGGTGGACACTCAGGTTGTCATATGTGCTATGGAGAATAGATTTGTGGTAAACATAGAAGTGTGGGTATCTTTTTGAAATAATGATTTCTTTGTCTTTGGGTAGTTACCCAGTAGTGGGATTGGTAGAATAAAGGCCAGTACTGTTTCTCATTTTTTGGAAAGTCTCCATACTGTTTCCTCTCTCTCTCTCTTTTTTTTTTTTTTAACTATACTTTAAGTTCTGGGATACATGTGCAGAATGTGCAGGTTTGTCACATAGGTATACATAGGCCATAGTGGTTTGCTGCACCCACCAACCCATCATCTACAATAGGTATTTCTCCTAATGCTATCCCCTCCAGTCGCCCACTCCCCAACAGTCTCTGGTGTGTGATGTTTGTTCCCCTCCCTGTGTCCTTGTGTTCTCATTGTTCAACTCCCACTTGTGAGTGAGAACATGTGGTGTTGGGTTTTATGTTCTTGTGATAGTTTGCTGAGAATGATGGTTTCCAGCTTCATCCATGTCCATGCAAACACATGAACTCATCCTTTTTATGGCTGCATAGTATTCCATGGTGTATATGTGCCACATTTTCTTTATCCAGTCTATCATTGATGGGCATTTGGGTTGGTTCCAAGTCTTTGCTATTGTCAACAGTGCTGCAATAAAAATATGTGTGCATGTGTCTTTATAGCAGCATGATTTATAATCCTTTGGGTATATACCAAATAATGAGATTGCTGGGACAAATGGTATTTCTAGTTCTATCTAGATCCTTGAATAATCACCACACTGTCTTCCACAATGGTTGAAGTAATTTACACTACTAACCACAGTGTAAAAACGTTCCTATTTCTCCACATCCTCTCCAGCAGCTTTTGTTTCCTGACTTTTTAATCATCGCCATTCTAACTGGCATGAGATGGCATCTCTTTGTGGTTTTGATTTGCATTTCTCGAATGACCAATGATGATGAACTTTATTTTATATGTTTGTTGGCTGAATAAATGTCTTCTTTTGAGAAGTGTCTGTTCATAACCTTCCCCCAATTTTTGATGGGGTTGTTTGTTTTTTTATTGTAAGTTTGTTTAAGTTCCTTGTAGATTCTAGATATTGGCCCTTTGTCAGATGGATAGATTGCAAACAATTGCTCCCATTCTGTAGGCTGCTCATTCACTCTGATGATAGTTTCTTTTACTGTGCAGGAGCTCTTTAGTTTACTTAGATCTCATTTGTCAATTTTGACTTTTGTTGCCATTGCTTTTGGTGTTTTAGTCATGAAGTCTTTGCACATGTCTATGTACTGAATGGTATTGCCTAGGTTTCCTTCTAGGGTTTTTATGGTTTCAGGTCTCACATTTAAGTCTTTAACCCATTATGTGTTAATTTTTGTATAAGGTGTAAGGAAGGGATCTAGTTTCAGTTTTCTGAATATGGCCAGCTAGTTTTCCCAACACCATTTATGAAATAGGGGATCATTTTCCCCATTGCTTCTGTCAGGTTTTTCAAAGATCAGATGGGTGTAGATGTGTGGCACTATTTTTGGGACCTCTGTTCTGTTCCATTGGTCTATATATCTGTTTTGGTACCAGTACCATGCTGTTTTGGTTACTGTAGCCTTGTAGTATAGTTTGAAGTCAGGTAGCATGATGCCTCCAGCTTTGTTCTTTTTCCTTAGGATTGTCTAGGCTATATGGGCTATTTTTTGGTTCCATATGAAATTTAAGGTAGTTTTTTTCTAATTCTGTGAGGAAAGTCAGTGGTAGCTTGATGGGGATAGCATTGAATCTATAAATTACTTCAGGCAATATGGCCATTTTCACGATATTGATTCTTCCTGTCTATGAACATGGAATGTTTTTCCATTTGTTTGTGCCCTCTCTTATTTCCTTGGGCAGTGGTTTGTAGTTATCTTGAAGAGGTCCTTCACATCCTTTGTAAGTTGTATTCCTAGGTATTTTATTCTCTTTGTAGCAATTGTAAATGAGAGTTCACTCATGATTTGGCTCTCTGTTTTTCTATTATTGGTGTATAGGAATGTTTGTGATTTTTCCACATTGATTTTGTATCCTTAGACTTTGCTGAAGTTGCTTATCAGCTTAAGGAGATTTGGGGCTGAGATGATAGGGTTTTCTTAATATACAATCATGTCATCTGCAAACAGAGACAGTTTGACTTCCTCTTTTTCTATTTGAATACCCTTTATTTATTTCTCTTGCCTGATTTTCCTGGCCAGAACTTCCAATACTATGTTGAATGGGAGTGGTGAAACAGGGCATCCTTGTCTTGTGCCGGTTTTCAAATCCACCATGATCAAGCTGGCTTCACACCTGGGATGCAAGGCTGGTTCAACATATGCAAATCAATAAACATAATCCATCACATAAAGAGAACCAATGGAAAAAAAAAACACATGATTATCTCAATAGATGCAGAAAAGGTCTTCAATAAAATTCAACACCCCTTCATACTAAAAACTCTCATTAAACTAGGTATTGATGGAATGTATCTCAAAATAATAAGAGCTGTTTATGACAAACGCACAGTCAATATCATACTGAATCCATACTGTTTTCTATAGAGGTCGTACTTGTCCACATTCTCATCAACAGTGTCTAAGAATTCACTTTACATTTCATCCTCTCCAACATCTGTTATTTTTGACTTTTTAATAATAGCCATTGTGAATGGTATGATATCTCACTACAGTTTTAATTTGCATTTCCGTGATGATTAGTGATGCTGAGCATTTTTTCTATATCTATTTTCCATTTATATGTGTTATTTGCAAAAATGTCTACTCATGTTCTTTGCTCATTTTAATGGGGTTATTTGGTTCTTGTTTTCTTTTGTTGTTGTCGAGTTTCTTGTTAATTCTGCATATTAGTACTCTGTCAGATGCACAGTGTGCAAATATTTTCTATCATTCTGCACTTTGTCTGTTCACTCTGTTGCTGTGAAGAAACTTGTTAGATTCATTAAGTCCCATTTGTCTATTGTTTGCTTTTTGTCTTTTCGTTTTTGGCTTGTGCTTTTGAGTTCCTAGTCGTAAATTATTTACCTAGGCCAATGTCCAGAAGAGTTGTCCTGGTGTTTTATTTGAATACATTTACAGTTTGAGGTCTTACATTTAAACGTTTAATCTATTTTGTGTTAATTATTTACATGTTGAGGGTGGGGGTCCAGTTTCATTCATGTGCATATAGCTATCCAATTTCCCCAGCACCCTTTATTGAATGGGGTGTCCTTTCCATGGTGTATAGGTTGATTAATTTTTGTTAACTTCGTCAAAGATCACTTGGCCATAGATTATGTGGCTCAATTCTGGGTTCTGTAAAATGTACCCAGGAGCCTTGATTCTCCTGGGGCCTCAGTACTGATCTGCTCACTGCTTGAACTCTGTTGACTCAGTGATGCTCCTATCATTGTAGTGGTTTGTTGTCATGTGATGGCTTTCCTAAAATTGTGGACAATTCTGTTTTCTTTTATTATTATTATACTTTAAGTTTTAGGGTACATGTGCACAATGTGCAGGTTTGTTACATATGTATCCATGTGCCATGTTGGTGTGCTGCACCCATTAACTCGTCATTTAGCATTAGGTATATCTCCTAATGCTGTCCCTCCCACATCCCCCCACCCCACAACAGTCCCCAGAGTGTGATGTTCCCCTCCCTGTGTCCATGTGTTCTCATTGCTCAATTCCCATCTATGAGTGAGAACATGCGGTGTTTGGTTTTTTGTCCTTGAGATAGTTTACTGAGAATGATGGTTTCCACTTTCATCCATGTCTCTACAAAGGACATGAACTCATCATTTTTTTATGGCTGCATAGTATTCCATGGTGTATATGTGCCACATTTTCTTAATCCTGTCTATCGTTGTTGGACATTTGGGTTGATTCCAAGTCTTTGCTATCGTGAATAGTGCCGCAATAAACATACGTGTGCATGTGTCTTTATAGCAGCATGATTTATAGTCCTGTTCAAACATCAGCTAGGGATTTCATAAGAAAAGTGTTGTTGAATTTTTCATTTCTTTTCCACATTGCTCCTCAGACTTACTGAGATGGGTTTCTGATGTCAAGCTGAGGCATTTTCCTTTCCAAGTGTTGGATTTTATACTTACCTGGGTATTAAATCCCTCCCTGTGTGGAAATCAGCTTCATCTATCACACCTTCCCTATAAAATTTTTAGAAATTTATTTGTGCACTGCAAGCGAGACACTCCATGATGAGGACACATTCCATCTTTCTTGTTGTTTCATAAAATTACTTTATTAGTGTAAATTTTTCTCTGCAAAAAAAGATGGTATCTGGATTTTAATTAATCATCCTGCTCTTTTATCTCCACATTGTTCTCCAACACTATTTCCTGCAGTTTAAGAATGTCATATGTTATAGATATTTGTATTCAGCCCCTTGGAAGGATATGAGCTCAAGAAATAGGTGGCCACATGTCAGTGATGCATGTGGCCGAGGTAACGGGAATCTTAGATGCTCAATCTTTGTCAAACAGGATACAGTCTCTGCTTACATGAATCACTAACAGGGAACATGCCATTTAATAGTACAGAATAGGAAAACAGACAGGGCTCTGAGTCTGGTTGGTATAGGAAACACAAGCCCTGGCAGGAAATGGCATCTCAGTCACACTTTCCTGTTCTGCAGAGGTAGGGAGAGAGCACCACTGAGACGCAGCCTGGGTTCTTGTACAGGAGGCATCCTGGGCTGTGTCTCTGTGCTCTCCATGCACAGTAATACGTGGCTGTGTCCACAGGGTCCATGTTGGTCATGGTAAGGAGCACCTGACTTTTGGAGGTGTCCTTGGAGATGGTGAGCCTGTTCTTCAGAGACATGCTGTAGGATTTTTTGTCATTCAAAAAAATGTGTGCAGGCTACTCCAGGGCCTTCCCTTGGGGCTGACGGATCCAGCTCATACCCATTCCAGAAGTGCTGAGTGAGAGCCCAGAGACAGTGCAGGTCAGCATGAGGGTCTCTGTGGGTTTCACCAGCGCAGGACCAGACTCCTTCAAGGTGACCTGGGACAAGACCCCTGTGGAGAAGACATAAGATGAAGCCCACAAAGGAGAGAACTGATGTTTCCCTGACCACAACACTCACAGGAAGGGGTGGTCAGCAGCCGAAGTGTGGAGCAAAGCATGTCCATAGTGGGGCACAGGAGTCACTGAGTGAAGCCCCATTCTCGGCTTTTGAACCCAGAGGAAGGTGGAGCTGGTGGAGATTTGCATCCCCTCATCTGAGTCCTACTTTATGGGGTGCACTCAGGTCTCAGGACTCAGTAGGGGAGTGCATCTGTGGTGAGGAGCAGTGAGCCCTAAGGTGTGGGCATCCACGTGTGCTCTCCATGGGGGACTCCATCTCATTTCAGGACCATGCCTCTCAGCCAAGGCTCTGAGATTCCTGCTCCTACAGACAGGGTCTTCTCTAAGGCTCACCCAGGGAGCATGCAGCTTTCTGGTTTTAGTCCTAGAGGAGGAGAGTAGAAATCAATAGAGATGGTTTTCTTTTTTCCTTCAGCAGAAATGAGGGTGGGAATCTGGTAGAGCAAGGGGCTTCCCATAAGTTTCTGATAAAAATCCTCTTTGTTTAGGGGAAAAGTGATGATTTTTTTAAATGATAGAGAATACATCAACAAAACATTTAAAAATGTATTGTGTAAAGAAGTGTAAATGGCATCTCAGCCATTTACACACTGCAAGACACACTGCTTGTTAGTGTGCCTGCACATAGGTGCATTCCTATAGGAATGTTCCATGGATAATCAATCTTGTCTTTATGCCCTGTCAGCCCTTTAGGAAGAGTAGACTGCATCTCTGGCATCCCTCTTCCAGCGCATGAGTGAGCAGAGGCTTTAAACAGGGTAATTGGAGGAATCCCAGGGGAGCAGCTGGCAGACTGTTCCCAGCCTTGATGTCCACCTGCCCTGGAGGTGGTCTCTGTGCTCATAAGGCCATGGAGACTTTTGTCAGTTCAGATTGACCTAATTACTGCAACCAATAATGTACAGTAATTGGAAATTTCTAGAACAATGCACATATACATACACACCTCCATGCTAGCCATTCTGAGCTCTGTGATTTAGTGGAAGTTAAGCATTTGCACTGCAGCCATAAAGTGGGATCATTATGTAACTCACAATGTTGTTGTAAAATCATAGTTCTGCAATAATTAAAGCCTGGTGATTTACACTGGGCTCTATTGCTGAGAGTTTTGGTTGTCAGCTGCAGGAAACAAGACTAAGAGGCAGTGAGATAAAATTAGTTTTCTTAGATTTAGAAAATGGCCTGGATGTGGCTCATGGAAAAGAAGACAGTAACATTCAAAGTCGTAGCCAATAAGCCCTGGGTTTTTACCTCACTTACCTCTTAGAAGCTCAACTAAAGCTGACTTTCTCCTTTCATTGTCTTCAATAATGTTTCAAAGTCCGGGAAAGATTAAGGTTGGGCTAGATTTTGCCAATGTTACTTTCAATTCATAATAAAAATGATTTTTTGAGTTATTTCTTAGAGTAAAATAATGACAAATTAGCTAAAATGTGTACCGATACCTGTGAGCAAATATAATATGGAAATAGGCATGTTCTAATACTAAAAAATAAATATTAGAAGTTGGGATGATATTAAGTGAAATTCAGTGGAGATGTATTGACCTGCATATTACTGTGTTATTGTGTAGTCAAGATATTTTAGAAAATCATAGAATAAAATTCAACATCCATTCCTGATAGAAATGATCTAAAATTAGGTATAAAAGAAGGATATCTCAAAAAATAAAGTGCATATATGAGAAAAACACAGCTTTCATCACATGAAGAATGGAAAAACTGGGAAATTTTCCTCTAAGAAGTGGAAGAAGACAAAAATGCCCATTTTTATCACTTTTATTCAGAATAGTAATGAAATGCTAGCCAGAGTGTTTAGTTAACAGTAAAAGGAAATGACCTCAAATTTGGAATTGTGGAAGTCAGATTTCCTGTGTGAAGACAAAAAGATCTTATATTAAAAAAAGAAAACTAAAGCCTTCTCAAAAACTATTAGAATTCATAAGCAAATTAAGTAAAGTTGTAAGATTCACCATCTACATACAATAATTGGTGGCATTTCTATATGGTGACAGCAAAACATCTGAGAATGAAATCTATGAAACATTTCCTTTTACAATAGCTGCAAAATATACCTAGGAATAAATGTTACCAAATAAGAGAAAGATTTCTGGAAGAAAACTATAAATTATTGGTAATAGAAAATGAAATGGACATAGATAAATAGGACATATACCCCAGATACTCCACATTTATGGATTGGAAGAATTAATAGAATTAAAATTTTCATACTACCCAAAGTTATTTACAGATTAGATAAATTATCTATTAAAATAATAATGGCCTTCTTCACAGAAATAAGAAAAGCAATCCTACAATTCACACGTAGGCATGAAAGACCCAGAATAGAAAAGACCATCCCCCAAATGCATGGCATTTACACATCTGCAGTTCATTCATTTGATCATAACAGTCCCCAAACTCTTAACTCATTTCATCATCAACTCTAAACTCTAAAGTTTAAAACATAATTTAAATATTAACTAAACCATACACGGGTAAAATTTGAGGTACAATTATTTCTGAAACAAATTTCTCTCTAACTCTGAACCAGTAAAACCAGATATCTTATTTTATTGGGGCTGCTTTAACAAAGTGTCATAAAGTGCATGACTTTAACAAGACATATTTATTCCGTGCAGTGCCAAATGCTGGGAAGCCCAAGACAGCCAATCACATGTATGTAAATGTTTCCTTCCTGATTTGCAGATGGCCATAATTTTATTGTATCATCTCATGACAGGGAAGCAAGAGAGAAAAGCTCTCCCGTGATTTTTTATTAGAGCACTAATCTCATTTATGATGGCTTCACCCTTTTCACCTAATCACCCCTTAAATGGCCCACACCCCAATTACACCACATTGGGGATTAGGGTTCCACAATATTAATTTTGGAGTTGCATACACATTCAGTCCATAGCACTGGACAAGTTATTTGATTTCAAAACACAGTGGTGAGTTAGGCATAAAATAGACATTTTCTCCCCCGAAGAGAAAAATAGGAAAGAAAAGAGGGGTGATGTGTCCCCAGCAACTACAACGCATAACAAAACAAATTACCATAGGCCTTAAGGATCAAGTGGAATCTTCTCTGGGCCAAGCTTCTTCTTTCCCAGCTCATTGCAGCAGCAGAATTAATTCCAATGCTTTAGGTAGAGGCACCAATGGCTAACTGCTGAGTTAAGGTCCCATGTCAAAGACCCCATGCAGCCCTACACACAAGGCTCACCGGGAGTTCCTGAGTTCCAGGCAGTGGTAGGAGTCTTTTCCTCAAAGTTTTAAGCATGGACAGTCTGGTCTACTGAAACCAAGGTAGTGGTCATGATTACTTCTAAATAAATTCAAGGTTTATTTTTCTTTCTTCTGGAAGAATAGTGCACATTTGCAACCAAGTAGCTCCATCCTCTTAAATCTGAAGAATCTGACAGTATTCATCCATTTTGTCCCATCTTCATTCTTGTTTTTTAAAACCTGCATTTATTCTCTTTTAATACCATAAATTCTTTATCAAGTGATATTACAGCCTCACACTCACCGTTCTCTTCAGAACACACTTTCTGATTTTTGCAACACAGATAGATTGAGAATTTTCCAAGCCTTTAAGTTTTGGATACTTTCTCCCTTATAATTTCATTTTCAATTCATCTCTTTCTTATTAAAAATGCCCAGGAGAAACCAAACTAAACTTTCAACATTTTACTTAGAAGAGTTCTCAGCTAAATATTCAAATTCGCTGCTCAAAGTTCTCTTTTACTAAATATCACAACATAGTCTAGACAAGTTTTTTTGTCACTTTATAACAAAGATCACCATTTATCCAGTTTCCAATAGCACTCTACTCATTTTAGTCTATCAGAATAACCCTTAATATATAAATTTCTTTATGCATGTCAAAACTATCCAGCCTTTTACACATAACCCAATTCCAAGGTACTTTCACAGTGTTGAAATAATTGTAACATCAGAATCCCACTTCTTCATCCGAAATTCTGTGTAGTCAGTTCAAACAGATTAAAAATTATCATACTTGGTAACTTACGCAACCTTAATTTTATCTCAGTTCCTCGATTCTGGAAATTCAAAGATAAACATGCTGGCAAGATACTTTTTATTTTGAGGCTTCTACTGTTGGCTCATAGCAGCCACCATATTGCTATTTGGTCACATGACATCTTCACGTGGAGCATGTGTGCGTGTGTGTATGTAAAGAGAGAGAAGGGTTCGAGGAGAGAGAGAGAGAGAGACCCTGATGTCTTTACCTCTACAGGCATTAATTCCATTTTAATGATTCCACACCCCTAATTTGCTGCACAATTAAATACTTTCTTTGTTCATCCATCATTGAATTGTAAAGAAATACCTGAGGCTGGGTAATTTATAAAGGACGTAGGTTTTATATGGCTCACAGTTGTACAGGCTGTACAGCAAGTGTGGTGCTGACATCTGTTTCTGCTAAGTGCCTCAGAAAGCTTACAGTTAAGGCAGAAGCTGAAGGGGAGCAAGAGTGTCACATGACAATAGGGGGAAAGATAAGAGAAGGGAGTGGTACCAGGCTCTTTCAATCAGCTCTCATGTGAATTGATAACTCATTCATCACCAAGGGGATGACACTAAGTAACTCATGAGGGATATGCCCCTAATGCCATACCTCCCAGCAGACTTCATCTCCAACATTGGGGATCACAGTTGGGGATTTGGAGAAAACACACATCCAGACCACATCATTCTACCCCTTATGTCTTTCTTACATTGCACTATACAATAATCCCTCCCCAGTAGTCCTTGAAAATCTGAACTTGTTTTGGCATTAATTCAAAATCCAAAGTTCAGACTCAAGGAAAAGTTCCTTTCACCTATGAGACTGGAAAATCAAAAATAAGTTATTTACGTCCAAAGTACAATGATGGGTCAGAAATTGGGTGAGGAGTCCTATGCTAAAAAGAGAAATTGGCCCAAAAATTGGGTAAAGATTTTCACGGAAGGCCAAAACCTAGTCAGACAGTCCTTCAATCTTAAGGCTCTAAAATAATCATTGACTCCATGTCTTGTGACCTGTATGAGGGTGGGTGCCCAAGGCCTTGGGCAGCCCTACCTTTGTGACTTCCCTAATGCAGCCCATAAGGCTGCTCTCATGGGTTGGAGTTGGGTCCCTGTGGCTTTTCCGTACTCGAGCTGCAAGCTGCCTGTGGATCTACCATTCTGGGGTCTGGAGGTTGGTAGCCCCCTTCCATAGCTCCACTTGGCAATGTCATGGTAGGGACTCTGTGTGGAAGATCCAACCACAAATTTTCCCTGCGATTGCCCTGAAAGATTTACTTTGTCCCCTAAAAGAGGGAAGTGCATGGTAACACTTGATGTAATTTAATGATGTATCTGAAAGCTTCATGGTCATACAAATACACATATACGCACAACAGCCCAGCAAAGACACATAAGTATGCTCAGGCAAAATGAATGTATATTTAAACACGAAAACACCATGCCCATTTGTTTCATATTATTCTAATTATTTAATGGCATTTAAATTGTGTTTGCAGTTTGAGATTGTAGTACAAAATAGTGTTTGCATATGTGTATGTCTGCCTATTCCAATATTTAAAAAAAATACACTTCAATACATGTTTTGGTAAAACTGTATGTAAATGCCATTCTTGTCAAATATGTCACTTAAATGTGCAATGGTATATATTTTAAATATTGGCCTGTTATTAATAAATTGAATAACTAATAAGGCAAGCATCACTTTTTAAGTTGTATTACATTATTTGTTGGTTTTAGATTGTAGTTTTCAAACTAGGCAGGATAAAAACTCCTTATTTGAAAAGTTTTGCAAAAGAAATTTTGGGCATGAGTATTCAATACAAACTCTAATCTTTATTTGCCAATATGCCTTTATAATAGAGACCATCTGGCATTATGAAACTAAACCCAGCCCATGCTTTTCAGGACTCACTCACAATGGCAGCTTCCTAGAGGGTGGCGTGAGAGTGTGCAAGCACATGGGGATTTGGACTTCATAATCAAAGGACTAGTGAGCCCCAAGCTTGATCACATAGAGGGCAGCAGGAGGTGAAGAGCGCACTCTGTGGTACTTAAGAAAGGGAGGGTATGGGATGAGGGTGATGTCTGCAGGGACCTAGAAAAGGATGAGGAGGGCAGAGAGTGCAGGTAGATGAGCATATTCTAAGGAGAACTGTTATACTTCTAAACTTGGTTGGCTTCAGTGATTATGAAAAGAAAGGAACTGATTCACCAGACTTGGAAGACAGAAAGTAAAGGGACTTTCTTTTTCTGCGTGGATACTGAGGAAGATAAAAGGCTTTCAAAGAAGAAGGGAAGGTGGAGAAACAGTCTGAAAAACAGGACACTGGAAACCAAACAAAGTGGAGAAACAGAGCCTTTAAAGTGCTGTTTATTTTCCACAAACAGAAGATGAAGAAAAAAAGAAACAAAACACCATGCATATGCTGAGTTAAAGTTAGAAAACATATACAATTGTTTGACTATTACAGCACAAAAACACAAAACTCTATTCATGGAAATAGTTTGTATTGAGGATATGCATTTTTTTTCTAAGACAGGGTCTCACTCTGTCACCAAAGCTGGTGTGCAGAGGCACAATCACAGCTCACTGCAGCCTCAAACTCCCAGGCTTAAGGAATCCTCCCTCCTCAGCCTTTCAAGTAGCTGGTTGCACCAATCTCAGCTATTTTTTCTTTTATGTATAGAAAGCATCTCACCATGTTGCCAGGCTGTTCTAAAACTCCTGAGCTCAAGTAATCTGTCTGCCTCAGTCTCCCCACGTGCTGGGATTACAAATGTGATTTTAAAAATTTTACTATTTTAATAACAGTATTATTTTTAATAATTAAAATATATAAATAACCTATTTTAATAATTGTCCCAAGAGACCATTGCTAGTATTACTCAGAAAATATGCAGCAATAAAAGTTGCATTACATCCCTGTTCTAAGTTAGTGTTTTGTAGGTAAAAGGAATCATGGAATTAAAAGGAAAAAACTGTCAGACATCCTGGGGAAGACTTTTGCTTGACGAGGTCATGAATTTCCAGGGTCTGAAAGGAAATCACAGCCTCTGAAGCTCCTGATGTGCAACTGCCTTCTAAGAGAATCTGCATGTCCTGAGAGCCCCCTGATGGTTCTGAGCGCCCCCTGGTGGTTCTGAGTACCCCCTGGTGATCTGAGCCCAGAATTGTTGTCTTTAGAGCCACCTATGTCCTGAGCGCCCCCTTGTGGTTCTGTGCACCCACTGGTGGTCCTGAGCGCCCTCTCGTGGTCCTGAGCGCCCCCTGTTGGTTCTGAGTACCCCCTCTTGTCCTGAGCGTCCCCGAGTGCTTCTAAGCGCCCCCTGGTGGTGCTGAGCACCACCTGGTGGTTTTGGGCGCCCCCTGGTGTCCTGAGCGCCCCCTGGTGGTTCTGAGCGTCCTCTGGTGATTCTGAGAACCCCGTGGTGACATGAGGGCAGTAGTGTTGCCTTGAGCGCCACCTAGTGTCCTGAGCACCCCCCTTGTGGGTCTGAGCACCCACTGGTGGTCCTGAGCGTCCCCTAGTGGTTCTGAGCACCCCCTGGCGTCCTGAGCACTCCCTAGAGGTCCTAAGCACCCCTTTGTTTCCTGACCACCCCATGGTGGTTCTGAGCAGCATCTACCACGCAGTTCCCTCCTGTCTCTCTGCAGAGATTTTTGTGTCTGGGCTCACACAGATCTTCCCTCTCCTGTGTCCCTCACTGTAATACACGGCCTTGCCCTTGGCTTTCAGGTTGGTCATTGTAAGGTAGACTGCACTTGAAATGGTGTTGCTTGGGAATGTTAATTTATCTGTACTCATGGAGAGTAACCCTGAGAACTCCCATATGATCTCTCACTGTTGCTACCCACACCAATTCCTGTTGTGAAGCATGCTGGACCAAGCTCATGCTGTACCCAGTAAATCCGAAACCAGAAGCTTTGCAGGACAGTCTCAGTGAACTGCTGGGTTGTTAAATTTTTCTCTTTCTAACTCCATCAGTAAACATCACACAGGACTTCCGTGAACACAGAGGAAACAGACTGAGAACAGCTCCAAGTGGAGCAGCCACAGCTAGACCTGATTCACAAGGGACACTAATATTGAGGGGGATGAGAAGGGAATCCAGATCAGTGCAGACCCCATGGTGTGGACACTGAGGAAGGGCACAGACATGGGGTGGCTCCATACCAGGGCCTGAAGGAAGAGGGCATGAGCTGCCTTTCATGAGGAGGGGTGGGGACACATTTCCATGTCTTCATGTTTGTGGTCATGGGTGCACTGCTCAGCATTGCTCATCCATCCTCTGTGTCTACATTTCGGGAGGGCAGGGTCAAAGGATTTCTGGATCTGCATGCATAGGGTTATTCTGCCCATTACTCTTTTTTATTCTCTAATGTGGACACTGTTCAGGTATCTTCATAGTAGCACACATTATCAACAAATACGTCCAGTAAGAAAATAAAAGTACATTTCCAGAGAAAATGGACACCTGTCTTTAATTGGTACATTTAGAGCTGCAAACTACTGTTTTTGACAATAAGGCAAAGTTAGGTTACAAAGATAAAAAAATACAGATCTACACTTTATTAGGGAGGGGGTTTATAATTACCATTATCTTGAGATCATTTTGCCACAAAACAATTCAACATTGAATATATCTGCCTGTGTAAGGAAACAGTAAATGTGGACATATGTGTACTTATCTGAGTGAAGAGTTCACATGAAGACATGTTTGCTTGTCTGAGACAAGAGTCCACATGAGGAAAAGTCTGTTTTCTGAGGAAAACATAAATGTAAGGACATACGTGGTAGTCTGAGGAAAGTGTCCATGTGGAGACATGTGTTTTTGTCTGAGGGAAGAATCCACAAGAGTAAAGGTGTGTTTGTCTGACAGAAGACTCCACATGTTGACAGGTGTGTGGACTCATCTGAGTGTGAATGCCCATTTAGGGGCAGTATATGCTGAACTGAGCTGAAGTTTGGGGAAAATCTTTCTCAATCAAGGAAAGAAAATAATCCTGTGGATTATTTGCTTGTCAGGATGAAAAAACTTGGGTCATATAGAAAATTGATTTTTTTAAAATTAAAGATCTTTAGTGAATGTCAACATCTTATATGCAAATAAGGAAAACTAATTCATTCTTTGTTGCGTGTATCTTATGGCATCCTCACCAAATAAGTTATTAGATAATTTATACAGTCTGCATTTGATCCTAGGGATAATGTACTGCTAAATATCATTTTAAATTGTATATATTTAGGTTTATATTTTTCATCACAAAATTATGAGCTTAGACAAATTAATTGTGTCATGTCTCAACCATTGCATATCACTAAAAATAGTTTTACTCTTCTTAAACATTGCCTTTTTAACTTATTTGATATCCACTCTGTAAATTCCTGGAATATCCTCTATATGTTTACTTGACTGTAGTTTTGGCTTTTACAGAATTCAAATAAAGAAATTATATAGTGTAATTGAAATGACTTTACTGAAGAAAGTGGAAAATGAAGTTGCTGATCTAAGGAACTTTGAAAATGAGGAAATTCTAAAGTTTAAAGTGTAAAGAAACTGCACATAAGCACTCTATTCTAGTAGATAAAAATGGTTCCAAGAAGGGTACAGCTTTACATTTCTGATACTGCAATGCATGTGTCCTGAATTGTGCAGCTAAGTAATAAAATGGCATATGGTGGGATGCGGTTACTCCCTTTGCAGTGGGTGATTATGGACAGTCAAGGAATCCTAGAAAGGTCCATATGGTGGTAACATAGTTGGATGAGGAGACCAGTGTATTCTCATTTTTAATGTAATAAAGTTACAGAAGACAAGATACATAAATAGTTTCAATGTGTCCTTAAACATGAGTTCATATAAACATGCACATTTACTAGGCCAGTTAGTTGAGAGGTCCTAAAAGTACTTATACCACATTAACAACACATATACCCAGTATCACAAATTTTATTTTAATACTATATTTTAACATCAGAAAGAAGCAATCTTTAGAAAAATGTCTGATTCCATGTATGAAAAAGTTAATATAGAAAATGGGCTTAGAATGTATCGTAATACCAGGACACAGGAAAGTGTTCAAAAACAAAAGGATGAGGTGTGCTGTAAGAATGCAACATCCAAACTAAATGAGCTCCCAGCACCTAATAAAACTGTGGTGATTTGAAGAATAAAATGAATAATGTAGCATGGATTTACTTCAGAGTATGAAATAGACATCCATAAACCAATACAGATATTAATAGATGGCTAAATAAAGAAATAATGGGAAAAAGAACACATCTCCTTAGAGAAATATTCCAAATATGTTAGGGTGATAGTCCTCTAATCAGGTAGGTGATGTTTAAACACTCATGAGTAGATTGTGGCCTGAGATTAGAGAGACGGAAAAAAAATCACTATTAGTAATTTTATGATGAGATTTCAGATATAATGCCAAAGACATGATCTATGGATAAATGAAATTTTACCTGTTTCTTTAATTTGTAAAAACACACACACACATACATATTTTTCTGCAATGCACACCGACAAGGGAGTAAAAGGCAGCAACAGACGTGGAGAAAATAATTCCAAGTCACATATTTGTTAAATGTTTCCTTTTGATTTGTTAAATGGCTTTTTTGATCAATATGCAGGTATACTTACAACTAATCAGAAGAAAACAATGCGATTAAAAATTAACCAAGTATGAATCACAACAAAATCTAAAATAGACAAATGGGATCTAAGTAAACTAAAGAGCTTCTGCACAGCAAAAGAAACTATCAGCAGAGTGAACAGGCAACCTGCAGAATGGGAGAAAATTTTTGCGTTCTATCCATCTGACAAAGGGCTAATATCCAGAATCTACAAAGAACTTAAATTTACAAGGAAAAAACAAACAGCCCCATCAGAAAGTGGGCAAAGGATATGAACAGACACTTCTCAAAACAAGATATTTATGCAGCCAAGAGACAAATGAAATAATGTTCAGCATCACTGGTCATTACAGAAATGCAAATCAAGACCACGATGAGATATCATCTTATGCCAGTTAGAATGGCGATCATTAACAAGTCAGGAAACAACAGCTGCTAGAGAGGATGTGGAGAAATAGGAACGTTTTTATACTGTTGGTGGGAGTGAAAATTAGTTCAACCATTGTGGAAGACAGTGTGGTGATTCCTCAAGGGTCTAGAACTAGAAATACCATTTGACCCAGTGATCCCATTACTGGGTTTATACCCAAAGGATTGCAAATCATGCTACTATAAAAACAAATGCACACATATGTTTATTGCGGCCGTATTCACAATAGCAAAGTTTTGGAACCAACCCAAATGTCCATCAGTAACAGACTGGATAAAGAAATGTAGCACATATACACCATGGAGTATTATGCAGCCATAAAAAAGGATGAGTTCATGTCCTTTGCAGGGACATGGATGAAGCTGGAAACCATAATTCTCAGCAAACTATCACAAGGACACAAAACCAAACACCACATGTTCTCACCCATAAGCGGGAGTTGAACAATGAGAACATATGGACACAGGGAGGGAAACATCACATACCAGGGCCTGTCAGTGGTGGCAGACTTGGGGAGGGATAACATTAGCAGAAATACCTAATGTAAATGACGAGTCGATGGGTGCAGCAAACCAACATGGCCCATGTATACCTATGTAACAAACCTGTATGTTGTGCACATGTATCCCAGAATTTAAAGTATAACAAAAAAAATTAACCAAGTATCAGGAGAGGCATCTCACCAAAAATTATATGAATATTTTTAAATATGATTTTTTTATTGGGGACATGTGCATTTAAATAAAAATTAGATCCCATTACTCACCTACTAGAATGGTTAAAACACACAATTCTTATAATGATAAATGACAATATGAATGTGGAAAACCAAGAACTATCATGCATTGATGGTGGGAATTCAAAATGGGATGTGCACAAAAGGAGATATTTTGGCATTTTTTAAATAGAGATAAAAGTAGAGTTAAAATGTGATTTGTGCCTGTGTTCCAAAATATTGACAACACTGATTCAGAAATTGATGTTTACAAAGATACCTACAGAGGAAATTCTATACCAGTTTAATTAATTTGATTCATTCTCCAGTCCCTGAAATTTGCTTACAGAATAAATCTTGTATGAAAAATCTCTCAAATAGTTAAAATTTCTCAAATAAACATTAATATTATTATTTTTTTAATGACTTAATGTCATTTTCTAAGAATGTCTTCAATGTAATAATCTTTGTCATTTTCTCCATGCCAGCACAGCTGCTTCCTCCCTGGGGTTTCTGACACTCTGAGGATGTGGGTTTTCATACTGTGTCTCTCACACAGTAATACACAGCTGTGTCCTCAGATCTCAGGCTGCTCAGCTCCATGTAGGCTGTGCTTGTGGACGTGTCCCTGGTTATGGTGACTCTGCCCTGGAACTCCTGTGCATATTGTGTGTTACCATTGCGAGTGTTGAACTCTCTCATCCACTCAAGCCCTTGTCCAGGGGCCTGTTGCACCCACTGCATGTAGTAGTTGGTGAAGGTGTATCCAGAAGCCTTGCAGGAGACCTTCACTGAGGCCCCAGGCTTCTTCACCTCAGCCCCAGACTGAACCAGCTGTACCTGGGACTGGGCACCTGTGGAGAGGACACAGGAGTGGATAAAAGCCCCCTTGACTAGACTTAATCCCCTCCTCATCACTGGGACTTTTTGGCACCTTACCCGTAGCTGCTGCCACCAAGAAGAGGATCCTCCAGGTCCAGTCCATGGTGAGGAGCTGAGCTATCAGGGGATTCTCTAGAGGAGGGATGTGGTTGTTGGGTGATGCTCTCAGGGCACAGACTTATCCATATTTACCTCAGTGGATCTCAGGTTATTTGCATATTCATGAGACAGAGCATTTCATAGCTCAAAGCCTGACCCATGATAAGAAAGGGAAAATAAATGCCACATCTCCCTTACTAGAGTGAGATGCTGATGGTCCCAGCCCTAATCCTGCTTAAGGAAATCCATGCCCTGACCCAATTATGAACATTTGTGGACAGAGGTCCTTTCAGTGAAGAATATGCCCCCTCAGAAGAGACTCCTCACTGTGAACCTACATTTGATTAGCATAGAGACCACCTGGATCATTTTTGGGACTGTCACTCTCCATGACATTCAGCAGGTGCCTTGGCTCTATCTTGGACCCATCAGGCACCAGCACAGCTCACTGGTGACTCTGAGAAAGTAAAGCTGATGTCCCACGTGAGTGTCCAGCAGGTCCCTCTGAGATCTGCTGGACGCTCCTGAGACATTGCTTCCAGCACTTGCCTGGTGTCTGATCCCCCAGGATCTGTAACAAAAACACTTTTGGTTTACAGATTTGCTCTGTGATGTGTGATTAGAGCTGATATTCTCATCTCACGGATGACAGGAATCAAAATATGTAAGAGGAATTTGGAGTTCTTTATGAACTCACTGCTCCCAAAATAATTGTCAAGGAATTTGTGTTTTGAATAATGTTGGGTTACTTTTGAACTCCACTTATTAGAATTTCATGAAGTACTTAATACTTTCAGTTCATATCCATAGATCCTCATCTTTGAATATTCATTTCTTACTCACTTGGTCTGTGCACCTGCCACACTCTCACATCCACCACTGTCCTGTCACTCACACAATGTAGGCAACTTTACCTAACACTGAAATCTGAATTTCTTATTCATAGGAAATGTAGTTTCTTCAACTAGTCTGTACGGATTGAATTAGTAAAAACACACCCATCTTTCATATTCTCACTATAAGATATTACAATCCTGGAAACCCACTTTAAAAAATAGTTCTCATTGCCTCAAGTTATTTGAATGGTTTGGATATAATAGGATATTTAAAGGCATGTCAGCAACTTGTTGAACAATTATTTTAGATTGTTTTTTCCTGACAAAGGAAGACCCAGGCCCTGGGAGAAAACCTCCTCCCCAGCCTCAGTGCACCTGCTCTGGGGCTGCAACCTGTGCTTTTTGGCTCCCGAGTGCCTCCTCCAGCCAAGATATTACCTTGCAATGAGGTTTCTGTCGTGGCTCACAAACATTTTCCCTAAGTCTCTAGCCCAGCTTGAAGTGGCTGTGTCCTGGTTTAGAATGCTCCTTCAGTGGCACCATATGCTGCTGACACCATTTCTTTTAACATTTGATTAGCCTTACTAAACCTATTGAACCCTACAAGGAGACCCAAAGAAAAGACTGTATGACACAGAAGGGAGCCTCTTGTCTGAAGCTTCTCATTTCCTGAGTCAGTGGACCCACAATGAGCACAAAAACCTGTAGGATTTTAGGAGTGCCTTGTTTCTTTGTTGGGCTCTTGCAGTTGAATGTGGCATCTGAGAATACCTGTAGGTACAGATACATTCAGAATAAAACCCACTTTGTATCTATTATTCCAATAACGCATATTTTCCTTTCTTCCTAGGTTCTAGCCTATAGAAAGTGACTTCTACACTGACACTAGGCCTAGGTTTATGGCTTTTTTCTGAAACTGAATGCTTTGCAGAAGAAGTGACCTCATTGTTAGAAGAAAGCTTCCTGTCTCCAGGAAGCCAGTCACTTTAACTAACGCACCTGAAATGTTATGTCCTGAGACCTTGTGAAAATTCATTTCTTGGAGTAAAGAAACAGGAAAGTTATTGTCAAATCATTAGAAGAAACCTTATCAGAAATTCTATCAACACAGCAGTCAAATTCCAGTAAGTCAATCCTTGGGTTTATGTTTCACAACTCAAGAAGGAATAAAGAAATCTACATAATTGGAAGGCTACTCCAACAGAGGGAATTTTGACCCATTTAATTAATAGACCAGTATTCTCTCAAAGACACTCTCCTATGAGATCTCCAACTTAAACAGATCTCTGTAACCTGAAGAAGTTTTTTCAACAGATCCTTTTTCTCTAGACATCCACAAATGCAAAAACACATTTTGTATATTTGTGCCTGAGTGATCTACAGAAGTCCTTGTCTTATTAATGACAGTTCATGGAGACACCCTCCTATGAGATCTCCAAATTAAACAGATCTCTGTAACCTGATGAAGTTTTGTCAACAGATCCTTTTTCTCTAGACATCCACAAATGCAAAAACACATCTTGTATATTTGTGCATGAGTGATCTATAGAAGTCCTTGTCTTATTAATGAAAGTTCATGGAAACATGATAACTGCATCACTGACTGTGCACTCACACTTCACTGGTTTCAAACATCTCTCACCCATGTGATGGGGCAATGGGTGCCTCTGAGAAAATTCTGACTTTTTGGACTGCACATGTTCTCCACTCTTCACTTGACTTCATGGTTCCACGTTCATACAGATGTGTCTGTGACTGAAAACCCAACACTGATATTCAGTGGATTTTCCTCTTATGAGATTCATATTCTCTGTCTCTCTTTCTCTCCACATCTCTATCTCTCCATTTTTCTCTGTCAATACTATTTTCTAATAAATCATCCTGAATCCTGCGAACAGCCTGCATCACACACTCTGCCAATCTTCTGCCTCAAAGATAATTAGGGGAAAACTCATCCTTGCCCAAGGTGGGAGAACACTCTGGACTTCCACCAGCTATATTAAAAGCCTCATATGAAGAACCATGATAAAACATTTTTTGTTTTTGGATTATAGCTCAAAAATAATTTTTTTAATAATGGCTATGGCATTCTATATTCCTAGCACTATGCAAAGCAGTATAGATGCTCCAAATAAAAGAGAAATACCGTATGACCAGTGATCCGCCTTATGGAAATATACCTAAAGGAGATGAAATTACCACCTTGTGAAGATACCTGCTCTCCTGTGCTTATTGCAACTCTGGTCACAACAGCCAAGATATGGAAACTGAGTGTCTGTCGATGGGCAAATGCATAAAGACAATGTGGTATGTGTACACAATATAACATTATTCAACCTTAGAAAATAAAGAGATGCTGCCATTTTCCGCAAGACAAATGGATTCCCACCACCACTACCAGTGTATTCTATCCATTGCAGCCCCTCCCTGGAAGCCGGCGGATCCAGGCCCAGTAGTAAGGACTGGTTGTGATGGAGTGGCCAGAAACAGTGCAGGTGAGGCAGAGGGTCAGTGCAGGCTCTTCAGGTCCAGGGCTGACTCCCGCAGCTGCTCCTGGGACGGCATGTGAGTACACAGAGAATCAGTCCCTGTCAGTCACGTGTGCCTGCTCGCTCTCACCCCATAAACCCATGTCTGACAGCAGAGACATGCACCCTGGGGAGATGTCACCAGGCACAGGAGAAGATACAATAATGCCATCTTCTTCATGAACACAACTCTTCATTCCCCAGATTCCTTAGCCCTGCCTGAGGGGAGAGCTGTTAGCTTCCACAGTCCAAAAGTATTTTATACCCTGGAGCTTGAAAAATAATTTGGCTGTGGAACAGCCTTGTAGTTATAAGAGAGCGGGCAGAGGTCAGATTTCCCCTGGATTTGAATATGTTTCATTGTTTTGTCTATTTCTTATTGACATGAATTACTTGCTTGACAAAAACTACAGCCATGACAGGTCATAAAATTTGCTTTATTCTGATTTTCCCACCTGTGACATTTGAATTTCCATATCAAGTGAGCGATGTGCATATCTCACAGGAGTGATTACAAAATAACTCTTTTAACTCCTTAGTGTTACTCAAATGCTGCACTGTCCTTACTGTCAAAAATCTACTGGAAAATTTGAAGTAAAAATAAATCATATATTGCATTCTTAAGTTAAAAGTAGCATAATGTTCAGAAACACATGAACTTTCTTTGCAAAAGGTACCTCTAGTAAAACTTACAACACAGGTTCTGCTTTCTCAAGGACCCAGACATTATCACCCTATGAGTTGATTCATCAAAGGCCCATGTATTTTCAATTGCATCTTCAATATTAGACTCTGATTCATTAAATGCAGATATAGCAAAGTATTTTAAGGGTTTGATGTGCTATGCAGAAACATTCAACAGGATGTTAAAGACGCCTTACCACCAAATCTTTCTAACAATTTTTTCATTGTCATCCACTTGGAAATTCTTCATTTTAGAAGAGACATCAGAGAATAGCAGCTTCAAACATTGTTAAAAGGCCTTATTATTTATCGTTATCTACAAAGCAGCAGTAACTCCAAGATGTCAATCCATAGGTTTATGAAGTGAAAATGAGGTGGGTTACAAAAGTTGTTTTGAGATAATTATTATATAGTTGTAGAATCAGTATCAATGGTGGCATCAGTGTAAGGTTGAGCAGCCAGTTTCTGAGCTGATGTCCTTGCAAATGTAATTTTTAATAAGGTTGTGGTGGGCTTCTATCCAAGATGGTGGCTAAGTAGACTCTATTCATGATAGTTTTTGTTATCAGGAATATGGGCCTAAGAACCCTCCTTCATGGTCATTCCTAGGTCCATTTGTCAGGGTGTTAACACAAGTGGCTCTGTTTTGAGTCCCACAACTTTCACACTCTTTCTAACACTACAGGTGAGGAAGGTGAACCTGTGTTAGTTTGCACAACACAGGATAAATTCCACATCCACATTCCATTTTGACCAAACAAGCTCATACCTTTCACAACTATTGGCCACTTGCATTCCCAGGTGAGTCTCCACACAACACATTGGAGGGTTCTGAGCAACGAGAGAGAAGATAGTCCCATCAGCCTCTCCCATGTGGCTACAGGAGCCACAACCTGAGCCCCACCTAAGCTGCAGGGAAAGGGCTTGAGCCCTGGAATTTTTACAGCAGGAAGCACATCTCCACTTTACAGGGATCAGGAACAGCAAAAGGAAAATCAACAACAAATGCAACTAACAAGAAATAGAATGGGCTAGAAGCAATAGGGGTCCCAGATCAGTGCTGATACTGATTTGCAAGCTTTAGTGTCAGGAGAAGGGTCAGACATAAATCCTCTGAGGTTCTACCTGACACTGACCCTGGCCCAGCCTCTCTCTTGGCTGAGGTTAGAATTCCCAAAGACTGTTCTCCTCAGGGAACCCCACTAAGGTTTCTGTCCTGAATGTGACTGGAGAAGACTTACCAGGTTCCCTTCAGCTTCCACAGGGCTGTGACCCTGGCAACAACTGGCAGAGAGATTGTTCTACATTTAGCACCTGAGAGAAGATTTCCTCCTGGTACAACAAAACTGTGGTATTTCAGAGACATAGAGCTAAGCAGAGCATCATGAAATAAGGGAGGGTCTCTGAAGGCAACATCTAAATGGAGAAGCAGCCCCAGACCCTGGCAGTAAACCAGCCTCTCATCTCCACCCGCACCTGCTCTGGGGCTGGCCCTGTGCTTCCTGCAACCTGCCCTTCCCCGGTGGTCGTGAGTCCCCTTGGTGGTCCTGAGTCTTCCTGGAGGTCCTAAGTGCCCTGACAGGTTTGTGTCAGGGCTCATAAGGACACCTCCTCACTGAGTCTTTCACAGTAATCCTCAGCCATGTCCTAGGTGGTCACGGAGCTGAGCTTCACAGAGAAATGGCTCTTGGTTGAGTCATTGTTGATGGGGACACAGACCTGGGTGGAGGGTGCATGATGTGTATTCCTTGATGATCCACTCTAGTAACTGTGCCCCAGCCATTCCAGCCTGTTGCCCATGGGATGGTGGATTCATCTCAGATAATATCCATGGTAAAAAAAAAAAAAGAATCCAGATATAGCACAGGTGGAGGGCAGTGTCTGAGGGTCTCATGGATCCTGGACCTGACACCTGCAGCTGCTCCTGGGACAGGACACCTGGAATAAGAGTGGACTTCCTGGTGAGTCACACACAGAGCTCACTTGTCCCCATTACCCCATTTCTTATTTCTAGATTCTCACACAGAAAAACTGTCATCCATCGAAGACATGTAAAAAGTTGATCTTCTTGAGATAAAGAATAATGCCTTTCGTGGGGAAATTGTGCTCAAGCTGATGATAGAGCTTGAGCTCAATCATCAGGGGAGGAGAGAGGCTGACAACACCCACATTGTTGCTGGGGTATAAACAGAGTTTGAGGAAAAGTGTGCATGTGTCAGGAGTCCCACACATATAAAGGGATGGAACCACGGCAACCCTCTGTCTTGGAGCCTCTTCCCAGAGGTGAGTGTCCTGCTCAGGCATCAGATAACACAAACTCATTCCTCCTCTGAAAGAGCATCCCTCTGCTGAGTGTCAAAGCATCCATTCTTACCCCAAGGACAGGAAGGCAAGTGATAGAAACAAGCAGTTTTGCTGGACAGAGAGGGAAGAAAAGGGGTAGGAACCAGGGAAACACCTTGTGCCCAGGACCTATGCCCTAAAATCTGCCTGCTTCTTTTGGGTTCCCAGCTGGAGATGATACATTGTGAACTTTCCTGGCAGTCGCATTTCTGGAGGGAGGATTAGGGGAAATGCTGAGTAAGTTCTCCTCTTTGCTGAGCACAGAGTTTTCACCCTCTGTGGTAAGTGGTGTTATCCCTGCCCGGTTGAGTCACCCTTGCTCGCCCTCTCCCTGTTGCTCCCCAGGTTTTGCTTCTTTGCTCACAGTCTTATCCTTTTCTAGATTTCTTTTCCTGGAGCCCCCATTGTAGCCTTGAGTGACAACATCAGTCCAGTCCCCAACATCTTATAAACTGTGATTCATTTCCTTTTGACTACCTATGAACACTTTATAAGAAAATAGAAGGTATAGAGAAAACATTGCTTTCCTGTTATACATAGAGCCCTGCTGTGTTCTCAACAGGCCTGAGGACACACACACACACACACACACACACACACACACACAATTCCCACATCACTTTTCAATTTCCAACAGGAAAAATCATGACTGTGTTGGAAGAATTGTTTGCATGGGGCATGGGGCATGGGAGCCACAATGAGGCATCATCCCTCTCTGAAGATACAGGGTCTCCATGTTCAAAGAGGAGAGAGACTCCAGGTGTGCAGAAACACAGTGTTTCAGGACCTGGGAACAGAATCACGGGAGACCAAGTACAGCAGGACTGACCAAGAGGACCAAAGCACTAATGGTAGACTTTGAGTGAGGAGAACAAGGTAAGGCCTGATCTTATGTCTTCTGCCCTTCATTCTGTTGATATGATGTGTCACATTGATTGATTTGCATAGGTTGAACCATCCTTGCATCTCTGGGATAAGCCACACTTGGTCATGATGAAAGCTCTTTTGATGTTATTGAATTTGGTTTGCTGAGAATTCCTTGAGGAATTTTCATCCATATTCATCAGTGATATAGAATTGTAGTTTTCTTTTTTTTTTTTTTTTGGTATGTCTTTATCTGGTTTTCATATAAGGGTAACATTGGCCCTGTACAGTAAGTTTGGAAGAATTCTTCCCTTTCTTATCTACTTTTTATCTATTTTTGGAATATTTTGAGTGAGATTAGGTATTATCTCTTCTTTAAATGTTTGTCATAATTGCGTGATGAAGTCATCAAGTCCCGGGTTTTTGCTTTGCTGGGAGAACTTTTATTATGGCTTCACTCTCACTACTTGTTACTGATCTGTTCAATTTCTTTCTGGCTCAATCTTGGTAGGTTGTATGTGTCTCTAAATTTATCCATTTCTTTCAGATATCTCGATTTATTGGCATTTAGTTGTTCCTAGTAGCCTCTAATTATCCTTTGATTTTCTGCACTATTGGTTGTAATATTTCTGTTTTTCTTTCTGGTTTTATTTACTTGGTCTTCTTTGTTTTTTTCTTAGTCTGGTTAAAGGTTTATAGATGTCTTTTATCTTTTTAAAAAACAACTTTTCATTTGATCGATCTTTGGTATTGTTTTATTTATTTCAATTTTATTTATTAATGTTCTGATCTTAACTTTTTTATTTTACTATGTTTGGATTTGATTTGCTCTTGCTTTTCTAGTTTTTTTTGAGAGCTATTCCTAAGATATTTATGTTATGGTTGTCTACTTTTTTAACGTAAGTGCTTATAGCTGTAAACTTTCCTCTTAGTACTACGTTCACTGTATTTCATAGGTTTTCATATGCTATATTTTCATTATCATTTCTTTCAATAAATTTTAAAATTTTCTTGTTTGTTTATTAACCCATTTTAGAGCATATAATTCAGTTTGGAAGCACATAGTTCAATTAAGGAGCATATTGTTTAATTTCCATGTGTTTTCAAAATTCCTCTTATTTTAGTTTTCTTTCATTACTATCAGAGAAGGTACGTGATATCTTTTTAATTAAAAATGACAAATTTTCTGGTCTAGCATATGGTCTATCCCTGAGAATGATCCATATGCTTAGGAAAAGATTGTGTACTCTGCAGCCATTGGATGAAGTGTTCTGTCAATATCCATTATGTCCACTTGGTCTGTCATGCAGATTTAGTCTAAGATTTCATTGTTAATTTTCTGTCTGGAAGATCTGTCCAATGCTGAGGGTGGGGTGTTGAAGTCTCCAGCTATTACGGTATTGGGTCTATCTCTCTGTTTATCTCTAATTGTATTTGCTTGATATATCTGGGTGCTCCAGTGTTGGGTGTATATATATGTATGTGTATAACCCTACGTCAACAAAGGGTGCAGCCATGTTGTCCCTGTCACTGCCTCAGCTCAGCACAGCTGCCTCCTCCCTCAGGGTTTCTGATTCTCTCAGGATGCGGGTTTCCACACTGTGCCTCTTGCACGTGTCCTCAGCCTGTAGGCTGGTGATATGAAGATATGCCATGCTGATGGAGGTGTCCATGGAGAAGACAAACCGTCCTGTGAAGCCCTGGGCATACGTTAGGTTCCCAGTGTTGGTGTTGATCCATCCCATTTCCTCAAGCCCTTGTCCATGGGCCTGTCACACCCAGCTGATAGCATAGCTTGTGAAGGCGTATCTAGAAGCCTTGCAGGAAAGCTTCACTGAGGCCCCAGGCTTCTTCACCTCAGGCCCAGACTGCACCAGCTGCACCCATGAGTGGACACCTGTGGAGAGGAGACAGGAGTGCATGAAGTCTCCCTTGACTGGCCTGGTTTCTCTCTCAGCCCGATGACTGGGAGGTCCCTTACCTGTTGCTGCTGCCACCAAGAAGAGGATCCTCCAGGTCCAGTACATGTTGAGGTGCTGTGGTCTAGGGGCTTCTTCTGAGGAGGGTTGTGGTTGTTGGGTGATGCTCTCAGGGCACAAAGATATCTATATTTACCTCAGGTATTTGCATATTCATGAGCGATGCTATTTCATACCTGCTACTGCATGAGAAAGATTGGAGAGTGACACATGGATTACCAACAGGAGGATGCTAAGGGTTCAAGCTATAATCCCCTTAGAGGCCATATGCCCCCTGATACATCCCTAAGCTCTTTGTTGACAAAGCCCCTCCCCCTGGAGAACAATGTTCCCTAGAATAGGACTTCACTGTGAACCCACACTTGAATGGCTCAGAGGTAATTTAAAGTATTTCTAGGCTTTAATACATGAATGTCTTATTCGGGGGATGAGTGTGTTTCTCCAAAAGTTGCACTTATTTATATAAAAGAAAAACTTCCTTAACCTCCAGCTGCATACTGTTAAGATATCTAGCAGGGTTAGAAATATCTAGTATAAAAGTGGTTCTCATTACAACATCAAGTTTGATAAATGCTCACAATCGCATAGGCTATTTATAGAATGTTCAGCAGTCTTTGTCAAATACTTATTTTAGATTTTAGATTTTTTTTAGAAGAATGACACAGATCTTGAGGGGAATCCCTCCCCAGCCTCCTGTGCTCCTGCTCTGGGGGGGTGGAGCCTGTGATGGGTGGGCCTTGAGCGCCCCCTGCAGCCCAGCCCTTGCACTGCAGAGAGGCTCCTGTCTGGGCTCCCAAAGCATTTTCCCCCCAGTATGAAGTGGCTGTGTCCTGGCTCAGAATGCTCATTTAGTGACATGTGATACCATGTGCTGCTGACACCATCTCTTACAATACTAAACTGGCCGTAGGACAGCCAGAGAACTCTGCAGAAAGACCCCAAGCAAGGATTCTATGAAACCACCAGGGAGCCCCTTCTCTGGAGCTCCGGAAGCACTGGATCAGTCCACACTCACAGTGAGTTCAGGAGCTCCCAGGGGCTTTGGGAGAACACCTAATCTCTTGTCGGTTCCTTTGGATGAACATCTCATCAGATAATTTCTAAACCTACAAAATCACGGGGCTCAGAGCCCACTCCATAACTCCTAATCTACACGCACACACACACACACACACACACACACACACACACACACACACACAGTGCCTAGATTTCCCACAGTAATGGGAGGTAAATGTGCCTTACTCACTGTGTCTAGCGCATTGGTCATGAGCCCACAGTGCCCCAGGCCTGGGGATACGCCCTTGTCAACAGAGCAACAGCAAACACTTTACACCTGGAGATGGGGCCCTGCACGCACTGTGGCTTCCCTGTTCTCCCAGAACCTGGGATCCTGCAGATGCCCCTGAGAAGCACCCAGGCTTCCCCTGGGAGGGTCAGCCACAGGCCAGCCCCACCGAGTCGGTGCAGCCTGCACTGAGCCACTGATCTGTGGGGAGACCCACAGCAGACCCACAGCCCAGCCAGCCCCACTCCCAGAGGCACATCAAGGAAGGGCGCAGGAACTGGGGACCCTTCATGGGGATCTTTTCAGGAGCAAACACAGGCACTGATCAGGCACAGAGGACCTGGGGAGGTGAGTAGCTGGTCAGGGTTTCTGAGGACCAGTGTCTGATGGAATCTGCCTGTCCCTTCTCATATGAGGTGCCTCTCCTGGGGATCCTGTTCTTGTCTTACATGTTCAGGTCCACTCTGTGGGTGACTGACACATCTTTATAAACCTCAAATCTCAGGAACATAAGAGCTGTGCTTAAAGAGCCGCCAGAGAGAAGACACACTCCCATCCTGCTGCGATTGAAACAGCTCCATGCTGGGGATGGGGAGGGCTCATGTGTCACTGATGGGATGCAGAGCATCAGCCACATGTGCGCTGAGAAGGACTCAAGGCTGCTTTCCAGCACTTCCCCTCAGAGTGAAATTTGTGTGTTTGCCCCAAATCCAGGCTGGTTCTGGGACTTGATTCTTCCAAACTTGTTGCGCTGGAAAGTGCAGGCCCTGGCTGTCACTGTCACTGCTGCTGTGACACTGTGGACACAACCAGGGCAGAAGCCTGGGGATGGAGCTGAGGACAGACACTAGCTAGGTGAACCCATTGAAAACTTTGGGATCTGCTGGGGCTCACACTCATGGAAGCACACATACTGGAGGGTTTGGAGGAGGAGGCAGCCTCTGTCAGTGACTCAGGAGCTGCTGCTGCTCTGCGGGTCACCTCCTTGGCAGGTAGCAGAGGGCAGGTGAGTGTGGTTCAGGCCTACAGGGACACCAGGCTTCCACATGCCCCTCCTCACCAGGAAGGAGAGTGGCTTTGTTCATCCTGGTTTCCCCAGCCGTCTGGTCATCCTCTCTTCCTGACCTCCTGCCCGTGGCCCTCAGGCCTGTGACACATGGACAAAGGCACTTTCTACTCCAACTGTTGATTACCCAGGTCACCTCCCTCTAGAAAAGCCATGATGTTTTCCTGGTTCTGTGTCCCTGGCTGAAACACAATGGACACACGTGGACATACCAAAGTGTCAAAGTGGAGGACAGGAACCCTGGCAAATACCACTCAGAAAAGAGAAAGAAATTAGTCCGTGGATAACGAGAGGGTGCTGAGCATGTCTGGAGGCTGCAGGTCCCAGAAGCTTTAGATTCCTCAAAGTCCTCAGTTTTGTCTCCTCTGTTGTTTTGGGGCTTCCCTGAGTTCTCCTCTTCAGATAGACTCTGTGCCTTTTCACACACTGACCTATAGGAGATCGTTAAGCCAGACAAGAAGCCTCAAACATGGTATATATTCTGATCTAAATTTTCAAAAGATAAACTCAAGAGACATTCAAAGAAGTGATTATAAAATAGCAATATGTAGCAACTGGCTGAGAAAACCTTAAACTCATGTTATTTTTATGAACCATATACATGCTAAATCTTTGTCCAATTCCTCCACTTTATCAGAGACTGCCTGCAGGATGAATTTCGATGCCACCTAATTTAGAGTAGGGGCAAAACTTAAAATCCTCTATAGGTCTGAGTTCCACTAACAACAACAACAAAAAGGTTGGACCAGTATGAAATTTTAAGAGACACCACAATCATGGACTGGGCTAACAGGTGATGGCATTTGCCCTGAGCATATTCTGTGAAGAGTGGTTACGGTGGCTTTTCCTTCTAATGAGCAGAAAGCAACAGAGAAAGTACAAAAGTGATAATAATAATGAAAGAGAAAAAAAGCAGTCTAAATTCTGTAACAAAACAAAGCACTAGAAACTGACACAAATTAAAAGGAGGTATATTGATTACCTGGAAGAAAATTCAAAGGAAACCTTATAAATGTGTTCAATGAGCTCAGAGAAGAATGCAAAAACAACATGAGAATTTTAACAGAGACCAAAAATGGAGAGAGATGAGATACAACGATGTATGGCTTAACAGTAGGGATACATATGAGCAATGCATCCTTAGGCAATTTGTCATTGTGCAAGGATCATAGAGTGTGTTTACACAAACCTACATGAAATACCCTGCTACACCCAGGCTGTGTGGGATAGCATAGTGCTCTTAGGTAACAAATCTGTACATCATGTAAGTGTAGTGAATACTGTGGGCAGTTGAATCACCATGGTAGGTATGTATATATATGAGCATATCTAAGCATGGAAGAAATGCAGCGAAAATACAGTATTATAATCTAATGAGATCATTATCGTGTATGTGGCCTGCTGTTCACCCAAATATCATGATGTGCATGATTCTATTCAAGTTGCTGAAAATAAAACAAAACCAATAAAACTGTCGAGCAAAAATATTACACTAATTAAAGCTTTTCTTCAGTAATGTAGGATGTTTGAAACGTTTCTCCAAAAAGCAAAAAGTGGACAAGTTCATCACCACTAGACCGGCCTTACAGGAATGCCAAGGTCTCTGGTAGGTTCCGGGAATAATGAAGTAGCTGCATCAGCTCCACTCTGTCACCTGCCATTTGAAAGACTTGCATAGTTCTTTTTTTTTCTGTTCTGCTTTTTCCCTCTATAAACTCCTTCTCCCTTCCCTTCATAATTCTGTCTGTTAATGCAACTCATATTTAGCTGAAAATGCTGGAGTCATTGGAATAAACTCCCATCATTCCTCCACCAAATCTAATAAGCTGTCTCCAGGGGTGTCCATCTCCATTTTCTTTTCTTCCATTCCCATGGGACAGTTTCCTTGCTCCTACATGAGTCTAGCCCTCATCTTCATGTACATGGGCCATCGAACCATCACGCACCCAGGAACAGCCTCAGGAAATATACCCTGCCAGCTTCCCCACCAGCCTCCACCTACAGTGATCATTCCTTCAGCTTTCACTCATGCTGGAGGGCTTTCCATCCAAAAGGGCCTTTCACACCCACTCCCAGGACAGTTATGGGACCCAGTATACCTCCCAGATACAGGTACATATCATTCCCCTTTGTTGTTAGTTTTGTTTCATTTATTTAAAATTCACTTGGATATCACTGATGATGGGAATGACCAGCATGCCCATCCCATTTTCTGTCCACCGCCTGAAAAAGCCACCTGTGACGGTAATCACTCTAGTGTGCTGCACTGAGGGGCCACCTGGATATACACTGACATGAGATATCTGAGTTATTAGAGAAGGCCCTGGGTCACCAGTTGTCTGTGCTCCACAAGTCACAGGTCTGTCCTGCAGTAGAGCCTGCATGACCTGAAACCATACGTGTGCATGACCAGTGGTCTCAGCAGGGCACCTGAGACCAGCTTCAGGCAATTCCTGTGTAACCTGCCCTGGGTGCCCGCAGAGGACAGATTCATGACAAGGATGTAAGGGAATGATGTGGGTTAGGGGAATTGAAGCTCAATCTTTACTGAGGCTCTACTCTGCACCTGGACTTTATGGAAGACTCAGAAGAAGAGAACAAGAGTCCAGCCCCAAATAGCTCCTAGTTTGGGGTCAGCTTTAGCGGGATTTCAGAGAGTAGAAGACACAGGGGTGATGCTGGAGTGGTTTTCTGTGACCGTGGGTCACTTGTGGGGAAGCAGAAGGCGGGCAGGGATCAGGACTCCATCTGGCTGGTTCTCATTATCTACATGGATTCTCATACTGGAAAGTGAGATACATGACCTAGAACATACCCCCAGGGCTGATCTCCGAGACTTCTGCTAAGTGAATGACTCAGCAGAAATGTGGTGGGGTTTTCATCTTGGATCTATGTTTCTTTATGAAAATAATTTGAGAGACGTGTCCAGCCTTGGTGGGCTGCTTCTCCATCCAGGAGACGGAGCTAACACAATTGAATCTCTGAATCTACTTGGCTTTCCATCAGAAGATACCACAGACCAGGTTATTTCAAATAACAAATATTAATTTTCTTATTGTTCTGGAGTCTTGACGTCCATGATCTGGGTGCAGAAAGGGTTAGTTTTTTGAGAGGCCTTTTCCAGGCTTGCAAATGGCCACCTTCTCATGCAGTGCGTCCTCACATGGCCTCTCCTCTATGTGCATGTGGAGAGAGAGAGGTCTCTGATGTCTTCCACTTCTCATAAGGACAAGAGTCCTACTGGATTAGGGTCCCACATTTATGGCCACAGTTAACTTATTTGCCCTCTTAAAATCCCTCTGTCCAATACAGAGCCACTTGGATTGGGGTTTCATCACATGAATTTAAGAGAAGGACACGATGCTGTAGATGACGCCAATCAAGGGATAGTGAGAAGCCTTAGAATATTTTGCTTGTCAAGAAGGTAAAATGGGCCTTGTGGGAATTTGTTGAAAAAAGGGTGCCAGTGACTGTTAAATCCTGCAGCAAGGATGTGAGGAAGTAGAACTACAGATAATAAAGAAAGAGGAGCCCTGGGGACAGCTGAGGTGCTGGCGAGGAGGGAGACCACTGAGCTGATGAGGAAGCCCCACCCTCCCTGCACCTGCTCCTGACCCGGTCTCTTGCTCTGTGGGCCCCGCGCGCCCCCTGCTGGCCCTGAGCAGCACCTGCGCCCGCCTCCTCCGCCTCTCTGCAGGGAGGTTTGTGTCTGGGCTCACACTCACCTCCCCTCATTGTGTCTGTCGCACAGTAATACACGGCCGTGTCCGCGGCGGTCACAGAGCTCAGCTTCAGGGAGAACTGGTTCTTGGACGTGTCTACTGACATGGTGACACGACTCTTGAGGGACGGGTTGTAGTAGGTGCTCCCACTATAATGGATGTACCCAATCCACTCCAGCCCCTTCCCTGGGGGCTGGCGGATCCAGCTCCAGTAGTAACCACTGCTGATGGAGTCACCAGAGACAGCGCAGGTGAGGGACAGGGTCTCCGAAGCTTCACCAGTCCTGGGCCCGACTCCTGCAGCTGCACCTGGGACAGGACCCCTGTGAACCGAGAGACCCACAGTGAGCCCTGGGATCAGAGGCACCTCCCATATTTTCATGTCTGGATTCCTGAGACACTCACATCTGGGAGCTGCCACCAGGAGGAGGAAGAACCACAGGTGTTTCATGTTCTTGTGCAGGAGGTCCAGGACTCTCAGAAAGTATTTCCCATGTGAGCAGGACCCTGAATTTAAGGAAATGTGTGATGGTTTCCTGTGGGTGCCTAAGTGAGCTTTGCATGTGGGTGGTGCCTCTGTATGGAGAGGTGAAAAAGGAGGAGGGAGGCCCCAGTCTTTTAGGCTCTCCCTGGGAGGAGGATGCTGGCTGTGCCCTCTGAGAATTCAGTTATCTTCCTGGAGCCTCAACTCACTATGTCCTGGCTCCTCTTTTCCCAGGTGAGGAAACAGATTGGAACAGCAGCTTAATGTAACAATCACGTGAGTTCAGACACACCAGGATTCACTTAATGTTATTTGTAGTTCAGAACCTCCATCAGGTTTAGAGGGAATCTCTCTGTCCCAGGGAGTGGATCTTACAATAGCAAAATGGCCTTAGAAAACCCAACATAATATACAGTGAGACCTCAGCACACCAAGCAAGGAATCACTAAACCCACCAGGGAGCTCCAGATGCACTGATACGGTACAGACACATGGCGAGTCCAGGAACTGATGGGGACTTTGGGGCAGCCTCTTTTTTTTTAGGATTCTGTGGTTGAAGGTCACATTACTGGGCCTGACTGCTCCCTGAACCAAGCCCAGCACAATGTGGTTCACCCCAGTGATATTTTCAGAACTTTCTTCCTGTAATGAAAGCACGCTGTGATGTGTATGCACTATTGTGTTTACCTAATGAATGTAAAGAGAAGCACATTTCATGCAGTTGTATTTTCATAAATGTCAGACATTCATCATGTTAGTGTCTTCTTTTCCATGAATCTGTACTGAACAAATTATTCATTCATTGATTTGTAATAGTCTTATTGAGACATTATTACTATACATTAAATATTGCAAAAAGTGTGTGGTTTAATAAGTACTCAAGCCAAGCCTGGTGGCACACAACGGTAGTCTCAGCTACTTAGATAGCAGATGCAGGAGTATTGTTGGAGACCAGAAGTTGGAGGCTACATTGAACTATGATCCCACCACTACACTCCAGCCTGGGCCACAGAGTAGGACCACATCTCTTCAGAAAAAAAAAAACAACAAACCGAACAAAATGTAATTCCACTCGTGCTCACCTGTGTATCCCCAAAAAGCCATCCAAATAATGAACAAACAAATTACACTTAAAAGTTTCCTTGTGTTCCTCTACAATTCCTCCTTCCCAATTATTTTCTTCCCCCACCATATTTTGAGTCAGTTGTTCACATTTAATACTTTAGTTTTGAGTTTCAAGAATTTATTATACAGGAATTATATAGTATGTGTTTTATTTGTGTGGCTTCTCGCACATCATAACTACTTATGGTGCAAACATGTTGAGCATCAACAATGTATTGATTCTAATGATGGATGTTATTACAGTAAATTAGCATGCCATTACTGTTTATCTATATATCTTCTTGATATTTGTATCATTTCTAGTTTCTTAGTATTACACATAGAGGTGCTTCTCAGCTTGGAGACGTAAGCACCCCATAAAAATGTGTTATTATTCTTACAACAACTACTAAACTTACTGATCTGCAAATTAGCACATATACATCAAATTTTTGATGTTATAAGACAAACAATATATCTGAAATCTGAAGAGACATAAAGACTTGCAGGGAAATAAACAGGAGCAGATGATAATCTTTTCTGGGACAGAGGCTGCCAAATGTCATTTAAGTTAGCACATGATTAAAGTAGACATATTCATTGGCTGGTTTCAATTTGAGTGTGATAGAGGAGTTATTGTTTAAATTCTCAGAGTGTATACAGTTGAGGAATTCCACCTGCTATTGAAGCCTTTTTCTTCAGTACTGGGGATACACCACAAAATGCTCCACCCTCTACCCCTTGGGACGGCGCTGTCTGGGAAAGCAAAACAGCAACTACAGCTGAAATGCATCCAGACACACCTCCCCATCACCACTACATTGCAAGAGAAATTATCTGCAGAGGTAAAGCCACAAAAACCACTGTTCTGCAGACACTGGAGAAACCAATAATAACTGGGAAGGGAGAGAGGAATGCACCAAATCCCTGTCCAGGCCCACCTCCCATCTTCCCTCAGGAGTAACAGCCTTATTCAAAAGGAAAAGGCAGTAAAGAGGAAACTGAAGAAATCAGTGGGAAAACATAGTGGCTGCTGAAGGAATATATGAATAAAAATGAAGAGGCCAGGTGTGGTGCCTCACGCCTGTAATCCCAGCACTTTGGGAGGCTGAGGTGGAAGGATCACCTGAGGTAGGGAGTTTGAAACCAGCCTGACCAACATGGAGAAACGTCATCTCTACTAAAAACACAAAATTAGCTGGGCATGATGTCACATGCCTGTGGTCCCAGCTACTCCGGAGGCTGAGGTAGGAGAATCACCTGAACCTGGGAGGGGGAGATTGCAGTGAGCTGAGATGGCGTCATTGCACTCCAATCTGGGCAAGAAGAGAGAAACTCCACCAAAAAAAAAAAAAAAAAAAAAAAAAAAGAATGAAAAGAACCGGCCAAGTGTAGATGAAGCACCCTGGAAACCTATAGCTACTTGCTAGTCAAGAGGTTGAGGTGGGAGGATTCTATGAACCAGAAGTTTAAAATCACCGTGAGCTATGTTATGATCACACCACTGCAGTCCAACCTGCAAAACACAGTGACACTCCGTCTCAAAAAAAAAAAAAAGAATTAATTAATTAAGAATTTCACACAATTGTGAAGCTACCCAAATAGAGGAAGTTAAACTATGTATCCTCACATATCCTCTGGCACTTCTGATATTTTGAAGAAGACAGGTGACCTAAGACCTTCAGAATAAGCTGATGATCTCAAATCATGAAAAGCTTCCACACAAGACATTGGACCATAATCCTCTTCCATATCCTCCTCCTACTCATTATTCTTTGGTTATAAACAGTCTTCTCATTTTCTGCATACCTGGCTGTTGTCCACCCATATTGGAGTCTTGTCTCTTCTTACTCATCATTTGTATACTTGCTATTTAGAGTAAGTCAACAAACTCTACGTTTAGGCCTGACTGCTGATAACTTAAGGCTCTTTCCTCCATCATCTCTTTTATTAAGCATACAAGGTAAATCTAGTTAGAAATCACAGGAGCTCCCTCATTTGATGCCAATTTGACCTTGAAACCCCACAAAACCCTTCCTGCAAGTAGGATGCTCTCCCCCGCTCCCCACCAAACCATGATAACAACCCTGAGCCAGTCTCCTTCCCTGCTCTATCAAGCCACTTTGGACCTTAATGAGAGACCTGCCTTGCTCTCAGCAGACACCTTAAAGATGCAGGTAACTATCATTTCCATACTCACTTGGTGTGAGTGTGTGGCATAATCAGACTCAACATCCACAGAAAATTTTAGTCGCGATCTCTTGGCATTAGCATGGTGTCAGCTACAATGGATGCTGGGAGCTTGGTGTCATGGCTCCTTCCAAAGGACATGCCTGCTCCCTGAGTTAACTCCAAGATGCAGTTGGACATGCCTCCTGGGGTTTGAGAAGCTCCTTTCATGTACTGAAATCCTGTCATTACGTTTTTGTATTCTAGTGTCTCCCTGAAAGTCCAGTGAGACCCAGGGCCCATTCATGTGTGTATTCAGGACTCTCTGATTTTTATGTATTTTATTCATCTCTCTCTACTACCTTTTCTACCAAATTAGACATTTTAAAATTTGCAATATTTTAATGAGGTGAAATTAGCAAATAAGAATCTTTACATAAAGTGTACAATTTTACAAATATTGACATAATCCTCACTTTTACTAACAGAGAGAAAATCAATTATCCTAGAAATTTCCTTTTGCTCTCCTGTAGTTTCTCCTTTCTATACCTTCTCTTCTTGTACCATGTCCCCAGTCAACTACAGATCTTTTTATGTAACTTTAAGTTCATTTTTACTTTATAGAAATTATAGAAGTGGAATCATATGTATGCACTTTTATTTGTTTATTTTACTTATTCAGGTACTTGTTATTTTAAGCATGATATTGAGTGTATCCAGCAGTACTTGATTGTAACAGTGGGTATTATTCCAGTAAATGAATTTTCCATAATATCTTTACCAGTTAAGCTGCTGAATAACAGTTGGATTGCTTTTGGTCTCTGGGAATAATAAACAAAGATGCTACTTAGCTTAGAGAAGTAACAAGCTGAGAAACACATGGTTCTTATTTTTACATAACATGAATAGCAGGCAAAGCAGAAAAGCTGCACACTAATCAATTTGCTTCAATACGTCAGATAATTAAAGTTGGGAAGCTCTGTGTGTGTGTCAGTTCATGTGTTTTTGTGTGACAGAGAGAGAAGGGAGGAGGAGAGACCATGCCAAAAAGAGACCCTACATGTTTTGACCATAATGTATGAGGTACTCAAGTAAATACAGGGACTTAGTGCTTGATGGACAAGGTCCACATAAGATGGAGAGGACAACTGGATGCACCTCCATATGAGTATATAGTAGTATTTACACAAATGCCATTTTCTAATCATATAAACACTCAGACACATTAGAAGAGATGTAGTGGAGGGTGTCTGGTGGTGAAATATGATGGTGAAAACAACACACATCTACAGCCCCTTTTCTGCCCTGTTGCACTTGCCCTGATGCTAAGCCTTCATCCTGCTCATCCTGACCCCTAACAATCATCCTAAGCCCCTGTACTGCCCCGAATGCCCCCTGCTGGTCCTATTCACCCCTGCAGGGAGGTTTGTGTCTAGGCTCACAATGAAGGCCCCTCAATGCATCTTTTGCTTAAAAATGCATAGTTGTGTGTTCACTGGGCACAGAGCTCAGCTGTAAGAACTGTTTCTTGGATATGGATATGGACTCTTAAGAAGTGGGTTGTAATTTGTGCTCCCTTCACAACCCATGCACCTGATCCACTCCTGTCCATCTTCTAGGGGCAAGCAGATACAATTCTAGCAGAAAACACTGGTTATGATGGGGAATCCAGAGACAGTGCAGGTGAGGGAGAGGGTCTGTGAGGATGTCTCAAGCCAGAAGTGTGCTGCAAAACATAGTTGTTGATGTTAACAGGTTCTGGACAACATGGTGAAATTCCCAAATACATGCATTTTTTATGAGAATAAAGAGCTCACTCTTGTCCAATTTGTGAGTCTCCTAGAAAAATTCAGTAGATTTTGAGGTTAGATTAAAAAGTATTATCACATGTTCCTTTTCTCAAACTTGAAACCAAATAAAAAAGTGAAACTGCTGTTTAGAAAAATGAACACTTAATTATTACCACGCTGATAACGATGATTTTTAGAATAGGATTGATCTATGTTAACCTAAAGAGTGTCCTAATTCTGAGCCCACAATTAGACCTGAGCAGCAATCACAACGAGTGAAACACCTGACTCAGTGAAGCTGCACCTGGGGGTCTCTGCAGGCCCTGAGTGGTACAGGAACAGCTCCTCTCTCAGACTCAGATTAAGGACAATTTCTGCTCTTTATCTGGGGAGGTGAGGGTGAGTGTGTGGAAAGTACCAAACTTACCCTAATCAAGATCTTTGCACATGGGGAGAAACCAAAGTATATGAGAAACAACTGGTTTCAGTTTCGATCGAACAATTTCTCTTGAGAAGGGCAATATCATGTCTGGATCCTGCACAGAATTAATAAGCAATGAAGTTGGGGTAAAGTTGAAAATTACAATTGTTTGCATATTGTGTTATTAATTTTCTATGTCATCTGAGAAAATAAATTAAATCATGGCTTTTGTATAAAAATTAACAAACAGTGTGCTGGCCCAGAGAATGCACCTCCAATCCCTCCAATATCCAGGAGCCCAATAGACCAGGCAGCCAGCTGCTGCACTGCACTCTAACACCCATCACCTGTGTGTGCCAAAGACACCCAACCTGTGAGCTCCTCCCAGACAATGGCTGTGCACAGTGGAGATATTGAGGCATGGCTGCTGCTGGGACACATGGGAGATCCCTAATGGACAACTGTGCTCAGTGAGGCACCAATGGCCTTGCTGGACTTAGCTTGGACCACGGGGTCATTAGGGCTCCATCCAACTCCCACCCTTCTCCAGCACTAGTGATGAATCTGGCATTGTGGGGTGGCAGTGTCTACAGACTCACCTGGCTCCTGTGCATTTTTATGCCTCCAATACTTGCATCTGTTTTGGGGACATAGGAGAATATTTCCTCTTTTAAATTAGTTTTCTAATCCAGGGACCTCATGGTGGGCACAAAACATAAATGTACAGAGGCTCAGAGGGGAAATGTTAGAAGCAGAGGAAACCACAGACCCTGAAGGAAAGCAGCCCTTGCCCTCCCTCCACCTGCACCTGCCCTGGGGCTGCACCTGTTTTGTGAGTGCTGGGTGTCCCCCTTGGCCCAGACTCCTTTCTTCTTTTTGCAGGAAATTTTGTGTCTGGACTCACACCGATGTTTCCTCACTTGGGACCTTATGTACAGCCATACACGGCCATGTCCTCAGCTCTCTGACTGTTCATTTTCAGATACAGAGAGTTCTTAGCATTGTCTTTGGAGATGGAGAATCTGCCCTTCACAGAGTCTGCATGGTGTATCTGACTTCCGTCATCTTTTATATCTATTACTCACTCCAGCCCCTTGCCTGGATACTGGTGAACTTGGCTCATGCAGAAGCTACTGAAGGCGAATCTAGAGGCTACACAGGAGAGTCTCAGGAACTTCCCAGGTTGTCTCAGGTCCTCTATGGACTCTATCAGCTGCACCTCACAATGAACACCTGAAAATACACACACATCCTGGTCAGAAACTGCCAAACATATCCACTGTTTCTCTCACTCATATCCACTCACTCTCACTCACTCTAGTTCCCTATGAATCACCTTTTAAAATACCAACAAGAAAAATTCAGCTTAATTCACACCCCATAGTGAGTCCTCTGTGTTCAGTCCTGATTACCAAATGGAAACCCCTGGGAATCCCAGGGCTGTGGCTCTTCTCCCAGAGCTGCAGGGTCAGGTCTGGGCTTGTTTTCACCAGGAGAAGGAGGGCCCTCTTTTCATGCCTCCTCCTCTATAGCAAGCTCCAGTGTGGGACGCCTGAGAAGAAGGCAGTGCCCAGAGCAGATGTCAGACTCCAGGAGGAGTTTAGTGGCAATGGTAGAATTTGGAAAAATATTACTTTTAATGTGACTGTGCCATAAAACTCATTTAGCAATTATGATTTTTGTTTTTACACGTGTGTACAAATACAAATATAACTGCATTAAGCAGACTGTAAGAGATATAAAGAAATAGAAAACAATACAAAAATAAGAGAAGACCTTAATACCTCATGACCATAATGTATAGCAAATCCAGAAAGAAAATTCTTAATATGCCTCTGAATTTGAACAACACTATTGAACGAATTTATCTGAATGATATTTACAGAACCTTCCAGCCAAGAGTCAAGTAATATACATCCTTCTCAAGCACACATTGAACATTCTCCATGATAGGTTACACGTTACATCATAAAATGAACCTTAACATTTAAAGAACTAATGCCAGCCCTTCTGCAACTCTTTCAAAAATTGGTGAGGAGTCCACCTTCCAAACTCTTTATATATATATATAGTAAATAAAATTTATCTGTTTCTCAGAGATATGATAATGTAAACAGTCACAGATTTGCATACAATACAATTATGTATTGGCTATTTACAATTTACAGTAGTGGTTCTTCCTCTGAAAAATATAAGTACAAAAGCTAAATAAATAATGAGGTACTGCCATTGGGAATTTATTATGTGTCATAGCTTAAAGAACTGGCCTTTAGCAAATATTAACAAATCAACCTGAATAAAATAGTCAATTAAATGATTTATTTTTTTCTAATTTATTAGAAAAAATTCCACCAAGTTTCACCTCAAAATGTATTGCACAAGTCTAAAAACAAACCTAAAAATAAATAGGAAAGGTAAGCAGTTCTTCAAAAAGAATGGAAGAAAGGAATATAATGACAGCTCATAAACCAGGTTAAGTCATTCTAAATATCTTTTAAACAACATAAAATTCTTCCCAACAGAAAAGTGAAGAAAAAACTGTCACTATTTCTCCACTGATAAAATCTATTTTAAAGGCAGTCCGCAATATACCTTCTAAACTCTTTCTATGAGGCTACCATTATAGTATTACCAGTAATAGACAAAGGCACCACAATAAAAGAAAACTACAGACCAATATCATTGGTAGACATAAATTTATCCCCAAAAACAGTAAACTAAACTCCAAAGTTTTTTAGAAGACCATACACCATGACCAACTCAAATTTCTTCCTGAGATGCATACTTGATTCAACATTCTCAAATCAATCAATTCAGTACACCACATTAAAAAACTAAAGAAAAAATATCTCAGTAACATTTGATCAGACACAGAAAAAGAATTTGAAAAAAATCAGAGTTTTATTATAAAAACTATGAACAAAGTAGGAAGGCAAGAAAACAACTTGAACATAATAAAAGCCATTAAGAAAAGCCACAGCTATTGTTATACTCAATAGTAAAAAGTTAGAATATTTTGGTCTAATATCTGAAACAAGGCAATAATAAAGCTTTAGGCATTTCACTTCCAGGCCTCAACATTTATTAAAAACAGAGAAAGTTTTGGCATAAATACCTATAGAGACCTTAGATATAAATGCACATATTGGTGATGAACTGATTTTCAGCATGAGAACCATCAATATAACATTGCTAAATTATAGTGTCTTCCAAAGAGGGTGTTATGAAAACTGGATTTTCAAACTTAATTCTATGAAAAGAATTAAGAATTTTAGGTTAGAATAAACACAAAAATTCACTCTAAATTCTTTAAATATCTAACTGTAATACCTGTAATTGTAAAACTCCCAACCCTCAAAAAATTAGCAATCTTTTTCTGGATTTTACTACAAAAAAAGCAGAATTGAACAAGTGGGAATAGATTATGAAAAAGATTCTGCAAAGCAACAAAATAACTACAACTTACGGAATTGGATACCATGCCATGTATCTGAAAAAGTTTTAATGTCCAAATGTAAAAGAAACTTTTACAACTCAATAGCAAAAAGAAAAATAGCCTCATTTTTAAATAATCAGTTTTACACCTTTAACACTGTAAGAATCTATAACTCAGGTTAATGTTTTTCTCCATGTGTAACGGTCCGTCTTTGGATCTACTTGGCTGGACAATACTGTGCATTGATTTGACAAAACACTAATCCATGTGGTAATGTGAATTTTTAACAGACGTTGTTAAAACTGGAATCGGTTGACTCTATGTTAGTTAGACCATCATTGATAACTTGCTTGGCCCTGATTCCATCAGAACAGAACTGGAGAATGTAAAACTCCATGGTGATTAATCAGCTTCAGCTCTTTCTGAGACTTTCAACCTGCACTTACTGATGGCCGGCCCTGAGGATATTGGATGTTCCAGCCATCCCCCAAAATTGTCATCCCTTACATCTCACGGGGGAAATATCTTCCTTTTTCAAAAAGCAGGAAAACAAATGGAAAAAGGAGAACAACGACTAAAAAGAATGTAAATGGATTAGGAACAAAAGAAGCACCAGATCAGTACTGATACTGATTTCTATACTTTAGTTTCAGGAGAAGGATCAGACATGAAACCTGTGAGGTTCTACATGACACTGACCCTGGTTCAGCCTCTCTATTGTCTGTGACCAGGATCCGTAAAGACTGTTCTAGTCAGGGAATCTCACTGAGGTCCCTGTCCTGGTTCTGACTGGAGAAGACTCACCAGGAAGCCCTGAGGTTACTCAGGATCTCTGATCGATGTGACCACGGTTGAGGAATTTTCATCCGTGTAAGCGTCAATCTGCATTTTGTGCCAGGGAGAAAATGTCCTCATATGCATAGAGAAGACATTGTTAGGCACAGTTTTCTAAATTGAAGAGTCTCCCTGAGGAACCTTCAGAAGAAGACAAAGTCCCACATCCTGACAGGAAATAAGCCTCCATCTGCACCTGCCTCTGGAGCTGACTCTGATCGTGGATCCTGAGCGCCCCCTGCAGCTGATTTCCCCACAGCGTTCCTGCAGGGAGGTTTGTGTCTGGGCGCACAATGACTTCCCCTCACGGTGTCTTTCGCACAGTAATACACAGCCATGTCCTCCACTCTCAGGCTGTTCATTTGAAGATACAGCATGTTCTTGGAATTGTCTCTGGAGATGGTGAATCTGCCCTTCACAGAGTCTGCATAGTATTTATTACTTCCATCATACCATATAACTGCCACCCACTCCAGCCCCTTTCCTGGAGCCTAGCGGACCCAGTTCATGCCACAGCTACTGAAGGTGAACCCAGAGGCTGCACAGGAGAATCTCAGGGACCCCCTAGACTGTACCAAGCCTCCCCCAGACTCCACCAGCTGCACCTCACACTGGACACCTGCAAACAGAGGGACACCGTTATCAGAAACTGCCACACAAATCCACTGTTTTTCTCACTCATGTTCACTCACAGTCAATCTCTCTATTTCTCCATGAATCACCTCTTAAAATAGCAACAAGGAAAACCCAGCTCAGCCCAAACTCCATGGTGAGTCCTCTGTGTTCAGTGCTGATCACCGAATGGAAACACTGCCGACTTCCAGTGCTGGGCTCCTCTCCCAGATCTGCAGGGTCAGGGCTGTGCTGGTTTTCATCAGCAGAGGGAGGCCCCTATTTCCATGTCCCCCAGTATATAGCAAGCTCTGGGGTGGGACATCTGAGGAGAGGCTGGGCTCAGGGCAGATGAAGTGTCCTAGGGGAGATCGGCAGTAATTCCATCATTCAGGAAAATACAGTTATATATTATATGATTGTGCCTTGATTAACACTTAGCTCTCATAACTTTATTTTATTCTTACATATTTACACAATACATTTAATGTAAGCTTCAATGTTATATTTTACAGGAGATAATTTACATAGAGAACACAGCAGTTGTGCAGTGTGTCTAAGATTATACATCTAAAAACAATTAGTCCTGTTATCTGGGCCTGTGCTCTAACCACTGGAGGAGGCAGCTCCCCTGAGATAACTCCAGGCAGCATGGCCCACGCCTAGTGAAGTCTGCAGGCTTCCCCATCTGTTATGACAACTTTCTCTAATTTACCTAAATATGCAGAGAGAACCACGGTTCATGTGTATGTTTTTGGAAGTCAGTTATATTCCTTGTGTTAATATTGATCTATTTATTGCTGCACTTCAGTCAAATATTATCTCATCAGTTTCTTTGTTATTGCTTTATTCGAGTGTAATTAATAAATAATTCAAATTTATGGTGAATGATTTGAAAAATCTAGACCTATGTTTGCAACCATTTACTCAGCACTTCAATCAAGTTTTGAATAAATTAATCCCTAAATCTTTCTCTTATTCCTCTGAAATTTAACTCACATCCCCATTACTCCCAATGGCATATTCTCAGAAAAATTTAAATCTTCTCCATGTTAATTTATAATAGTGGCATCTTCTAATATTTCTACAAATGTATCATGTAAAATTTACTCTTAATTCCTCAGTTTCTTTCACTCAGCACAATTCTTTGAGAATTTAGCCATGTTTTTTTCAATGAGTGAGGCATGACTTGATTTCAAGCTGCATTAGATTCCAGTATATAAATATATGCCAAACTATTTAATTGTTCACCTGTAACAAAATGTGATTTGTTCTCTCAGTTAATGGATTTGATAGAGAAAAGCAGCTACTCGGCATGGGAATGTAAAAATGTGTAAACTATGATGTTATTATGACCTCATTAAAAACAAACCTGAACAACTACAAATAAAAAAAAAGAAAACCTTCAACATATCTGAGTTTATATCAGAGAGAAAACAAACAATAAACAAAATCTGAAATCTGAGGAGAGAGGAGGCTGCAGAGAGAAGCAGGACCCATGTATTAGTGTACCTGGGGCAGATACCACTGGATGGCATTTAAGAACAGAACAGGCTGACTTGGAAATATTCAATGAGTTGGTTGAGGATGCATGTGCTCATAGTGTTAGACTTAGAAACTCCTGGTGCTTGCAGGCTTTTCCTACATAATTATTATTAATATTCTTGCTGCACTTTATGCAAATAATCAGGCCAAGTTTAAGACTAAAGTTTATTTTGCAAATGACTCAGTCTTATAATTACTTGATTCTGACAAAAACCGGAACTGGAAAGAGAAAAATTGTATTTCAAAACATATCATACACTCATCTTTAAATTCTAATCTCTTCAGTTGTTTAAGTATTTGCCTGCATTTTAGACTAACTCGGCTTATTCCTCAGAACCAACCAGTGATCTCTGGCTGCAGCCCAGAAGAAACAAAAAGGGATGGGGAATATAAAAAAATCTGGATCAATATTTTACTTTTGAGCAATTATCCTACAAATCGTGCCAGGTGATGGAATAAATAGGGTGCCCCTAACCTGGAGGTTTCTTTGGGAAAATAAATCCCAGGGAGTTAACAAAAGCCAAGACTCATGCACCCAAATCTTAGCAGGCATAACTACAGCCGCAGTTATCTGGGCGTGTCAGCAGCCTTGGAATTTTTTTTCAGACTGTCCTTGCCACCTTGTTTGGTTGTGATACATATCTTCTAATAATCCGATTTGCCCCTTCTCATTTTCAGGCCATCAAACTCCAAATGGTCATGCAACTGAAGCCTGGGATAATGGCTCCCTTTTATTGGGGTCCCTTAGACAGGCCTCCAAGAGAGATCTTCCCCAAACAGCATCCCTCGTCAGCTGGAAGCAGTTAAGATTTGTCTTTGTCTCTATTCTAACGACAGTTAGATGTACTTCTTCAAAGAGGAAAATGATAGAGGTAGGAGGCAGAGAACTCTCCTAGGCAGGTAGGGAAGAGTCCCCATAGCATCTCCAACGCCCCAAGGTCATTGTGCACAGGGGGTTGCCTAGACATGCCTGCAGTGAAAATTGTTAATGTTGTCTTTATCACTCTCTGTATAAATAGCCACAGATAATAATCTAGCTGCATGAAGGTAAAAAATAACTAGTTTGAAATTAGAACAAGTCCCAATAAAATCAAAGTTAGCATGTGGTTTATAACATGATAGACAGGAGACACGGCTGAATGCTAAGAATGTGTTCACATCTATTTTATGTCATGATCAGGAAAATATTTTGTATATTCTTTAGATAAGAGTCCCACTGAGAGCACTGATTAACATTGATGGATAATACCTCAATAATAAAACTAAAGGTTATTAACCTGTAATTTGTATTAAGAACACAAACTTTCATTTAGGATATATTCTTCTATGTGTTGTGAAATCAACTGAGAAGGCAGGAAACATTGAACTTATTGAGCTGTTTAATAAATTAAAAATGAGAATTAAGTACATATGACTTTAGATGGTGCACAACTTTGGAATTTTTTGTGTCATTTTGTTTGATACGGAGTCTTACTGTGTTGCCCAGGCTGAAGTGCAGTGGCACAATCTTGGCTCACTGCAACCCCCGCCTCCAGGGTTCAAGCAATCCTCCCACCTCAGCCTCTCAAGTAGCTGGGATTACGAGTGTACACCACCACGCCCGGCGAATTTTTGTGTTTTTAGTAGAGATGAGGTTTCACCATACTGGCCAGGCTGGTCTCAAACTCCTAACCTCAAGTGATCCACCCACCTCAGCCTCCCAAAGTGCTGGGTTTACAGGCATGAGCCACGGCGCCCAGTCTGGGATATTTTTAGAAACCAAGAGGGTTCTGACGTCTTCTGGAAATCCTATGGAAATGGACAACACGGGAAGAAACTCTCAGATGAATTTCTGCCAACTAGAGGGCTGATTAATATCATTTTAAAGCAAATGCTAACACACAAAAAGCTAACATGAAGCTAAAAAAACATAGTGATTCAATACAGCAATCAGTCTAGCTCAATCTAGTTTAAAATATTATCTAACCATGGAGGGCATTGTCATTGTTCATAGAAGACACAGTCAATCCCACTCACAATCTTCTGGGAATGTTTTAAAAATGGCATCGCTACATAAAAATTATCAATTTTAATAAAATGCAAAACACCCTTGGCCAAGCGTTCTCCCACTAGCACTATGGAATCATGGTCCACTCCTCAGGGTGCATCAGTTATTACCCTATGACTTGGCAGGTAAAAGGCCCATACATTTATAGAGTTTACCCCCAGAGATTGTCTTTGTCCTATTGCATGCATGTGTTACAAAATACTGGAAGTGATTCCTGTGTGATATCCACCCCAATCATGAAGAGTTAAAACTGCCTTTTTACTACATCTTTTCCACAGTGTCTTCTGATCTTCAACAAGGAAACTGAAAGAAACATCAGCAGAAAATACTGCTCTTGAATTATATTGGAAGGAATCTTATCAGAAACTTTTAACTAACTCACTGCACAAAACAGTCAGGCAGTTAATTATTGGCTTCATGTTTTACAACTAAAGAATCAATTCAGGCCAGATGCAGTGGATCTTCCCTATAATCACACCACTTTCAGAACCAAAGTGAGGGAAATCACATGAGACCAGACAATCAAAACCAGCCTGGACAACATAAAGAGAAGCTATTTCTATGAAAAAATATTTTAAAGAATAAGCAGGTGAGGGGTGGCCTTCCCCTCTAATTCTAGATACTCAGGAGGCTAATATGGGAAGATTACGTGAGTCCGGAGCTCAAAATTATAGTGTGCAATGATGACACAACTGTACTTTAAGCTGCGGAACAGTGTGAGAGCCTGCCTCTAAAAACAAACAAAAAAGAATCAATTAAGAACTCCACACAACTGTAAATCTACTCAAATAGGAGATGTTAAACTGAGCATCCTCACTGATTGCCTGGCATTTCTGATGTTTTTAAGCAGACGTCTGACCTAAAACCTGCAGAATAAGCTGATAGTCCTTGATTGTGAGAAGCTTCTACCCAAGACATTAGGCCAGGACCCTGTCTAATTCCCCATCCCCTCTTTCTTTTTCTCATTATTATTTCCTTATATTTCTAAAGTCATCTCATTTCTGTAGATCTGGGTCTTGTCCATCCATACTGAAACCTTATCTTATTTCTTTTTCATTATTTTTATTCTTGCCACCTAGAATAAGTTGTCACTCTATCTTTTGGTGCATGACTGTTGATTACTTAAGGCTCACACTTCCATCATCTGCCACACAAGGTGAATCTTGTTTGGACTCACAGGAGCTTCTTCATTCAATGCCAGTGGGAGTTTCAAACCTTATAAACCCCAATCTGTGAGTGGGAAGCCTCACTCTGCCGCCACCACTAAACCATTATAAAAACGCTGAGCCAGTGTCCTTTTATCTTCTTTCAAGCCATTTTAGATTTTCCTGCGAGACCTGCCCTGCACTCAGCAGACACCTATACTGTGCGGATAATACACTTTTCCATATTCACTTGCTCTGAGCGTATGACTTCATCAGACATGACATACACACTAAATCTCAGTTGAGATCTCTTGGCTTTGCATGTTGTCAACTACAACTGATGGTGTCACTGTTTCTGTTTTTTTCACAGACACTTCTCTAAAGAAGACATTTATGCAGCCAAAAGACATATGAAAAAATTCTCATCATCACTGGCCATCAGAGAAATGCAAATCAAAACCACAGTGAGATACTGTCTCACACCAGTTACAATGGCGATCACTGTTTCTATCAACAGGACACACTGGATCCCTGAAACAGCTCCAGGACAGAGCTGGACATGTGCTATAGATTTGTTTTGTGTCCCTACCTAAATATCATCTCAAATTCTGATCCCCACATGTCAAGGGAGGGACCAGGTGAGAGGTTACTGGATCATCTGGGCAGTTTTCCCATGTTGTTCTCATCATAGTGAGTGAGTTCTCACAAGAGTTGATAGTTTAAAAGTATGTGTCACTTCCCCCTCTCTCTCCTGCTGCGCTGTGAGATGTGCCTTGCTTCGCCTTCACCTTCCACCATGATTGTAAGTTTCCTATGGCCTCCCCAGCCGTACAGAACTGTGAGTCAACTCAACCTCTTTTCTTTGTGAACTACTCAGTCTCAGGTAGTTCTTTATACCACTGTGAAAACGAACTAATAGCACATGACTGGTGGAGTTTGATAAACTTTCTTAATGAAAATTTATAGGGGGTTTTATAGGGTTTGAAACTCCCACTGGCATTGAATGAAGAAGCTCCTGTGAGTCCAAACTAGATTCAGCTTGTGTGACAAAAAAGGAGATGATGGAGGAGTGAGACTTTTAATCAGTGCTAAAGATAGTACTAATTATACTAGGTAAAATTCGGTATCGAAGGAATTAGACAGAGTTAAATAAAATACATGAAAAGTCAGAGACTCCTGAATATACACATGAATGAATGCTGGACATTTCTGTATTTTTAGAGAAATGCTAGAATACAGCAAAATAATGGCATGGGGTTAAATTAAAAAATAATAATCTCCACATTAAGTGTTCAATTTTACAAATATGGTCATAGACATTATCATTATCAACATAGATAACAAGTCAATTACCCTCAAAATATCCTCTTGTTCTGTAATTCCTCCTTCCTAGACTGTCCCTTCTCCTACAATATTCACAGTGAACTACTGATTTTTATGTAACTTTAGATTACTTTTCAATACATCAGGTAATAAAAGTTATAGATTTATGTGTGTTGTGGGGTGGCTGTATGTAAGTTTCTGTGTGAGAGAGAGAGAAGAAGGGAGGAAGGAAGGCAGAAAAAGAGAGGAATCCTACATAATTGACCACAATTTATGGGAAACACATGGTTCTTATTGTGTTTCATAATGACATAAACAATGAAGCTGGAAAAGCTACACATTAATCAGGTTTATTGAATACATCAGGTAATAAAAGTTATAGATTGATGTGTGTTGTGGGGTGGGTTCATGTAAGTTTCTTTGTGAGAGAGAGAGAAGAAGGGAGGAAGGAAGGCAGAAAAAGAGAGGAATCCTACATAATTGACCACAATTTATGAGGTTCTCAAGTAATTATGGGGAATTAGTCCTTACGGACAAGTCGGATATAAGATGGAGAGGACAACTTGACACACCTAGCTATGGTTCTATATTTATATAAATATTTTCTAATCATACAAACACATGCATTAGAATGGATGTAGTGGAGGGTGTCTGGTGGTGAAACATGATGGGACACAAAACGCCTCATCCAGCCCCTTTTCACACCAGCTGCACCTGCTCTGAGGTTGAGCCTTGAACCTGCTCTTTCTGAATCCCCACAATAATCCTGAGCCCCCCGCTGTACCAAGCACCCTTTGGTGTCGTGATTTTCCCCCATGCTTCCTGAGAGCCCCCGGCTACCTGCGTGCTTCTACAATGGTCTTGAGTGCCCCTTGGTGTCCTGAGGGACCCTGGTGTCCTGAGTAACCCTGGCTGTCCTATGCACCCCCACAGGGAGGCTTGGGTATGAGTTCACACTGTGGTCTCCTCACTGTGTCTTTTGCTCTAAAATACATGGCTATGTGTTTGTTGCTCACATAGTTCAGCTGTAAGAAGAACTACTTTTTGGACATGGATCTGGAGATGGTGACTGGACTCTTGAGAAGAGGGGAGTAATTTGTGCTCCCTCCGTGACCTATTCACCGGATCCACTCCAGTGCCTCCCATGGGGGTGCTGATGGATGCAGCTCCAGCAGGAAACACTGGTTGTGATGGAGAATGCAGAGATGGCACAGGTGAGGGAGAGGGTCTGTGAGGGCTTCTTCAGGCCAAGAGTGCACTGAGAAACACAGTTGTTGGCATGCACAGGTTCTGGAGAACACGTTGAAATTTCCAAATACTTACATTTCTATGGAAATAATGAGCTCACTTGTGTTCAATTAGTGAGTCTCCTAGCGTAATGCAGAGGATTCTGATGTTGGATTCAGACAAATATAGGGTCACATTTTCCTCCATACTTGGAACCAAGTAATAAAGAGAAACTTGTGTCAGGAGAATGGCCATTGAACTATCTCTGTTCATGGTGATTTTCAGAATAGTCTTGAGATGTGATCACCTAAAGAGTGTCCTAATGCTTAACCAACAATTAGGCCTGAGCAGCAGTCACAGGCATTGGAGGTCACCCAAATGGAGAAATATCTAACTCACTGAAGCTGCACCTGGGGGTCTCTGCAGGCTCTGAGTTGTGCAGGAACAGCTCCTCCCTTAGACTCAGAGTGAGGACAATCTCTGCTCATTCTCTGTGAAAGGTGAGGGTTAGTGTGTGGAAAGAACCCAACTTACTTTGCTCAAGATCTCTGTACTTGGACAGAAACAAAGAATAGGAGAAAAAATGATTTCAGTTTTAAATAGAATAAATTCCCATGAGGAAGGTAATAGTATGTCTGGATCTTGCACAGAATTAAGAAACAATGAATTTGGGGTAAAGTTGAAAATTACAATTTCTTTGCAGATTCTGTTTTTAGTTATCTATGTCCTCTGAGAAAATGAAGTAAAATCAGGGTTTTTACATAAAAATTCACAAACAGCGTGCTGGCCTTGAGAATGCACCTCCCATCTCTCCTGCATCAGGGAGCCCAATAGACCAGGCAGCCAGCTGTTGCACTGCACTCTAACACGTGCCACCTGGTGTGTGCCAAAGACACCCATCCTGGGAACTCCTCCAAGACAGTGGCTGTGCACAGTGGAGACACTGAGGTATGGCTGCTGCTGGGAAGCATTGGACATCCCTGATGCACAACTGTGCTCTGGGAGGCACCAATGGCCTCGCTGGACTTATCTTGGACCACAGGGTTGTTACGGAAGCTCCATCAAACTCCCACCCCTCTCCAGCACTAGTGGTGAGATTGACATTCTGGGGTGACAGTATCTACAGCCCCACCTGGCCTCCTGTGCATTTTTTGCTTCCATTACTTACATCTGCTTTGGGACAAATGAGAATGTTTCCTCTTCTCATAATAAACTTTTCTAATTCAGAGACCTCAGGGGTGGCCACAGAAACATGAATGTTGAGAGGCTCCAAGGGAAACTGTTGGATGCAGAGGAAGCCACAGACCCTGAAGGAAAGCAGCCCATGACAACCATCTTCACCTGCCCTAGAGCTACACCTGTTTTCTCTGGGTTCTGAGTGCCCACTTTATCCCAGCCTCCTCCTTTATCATTGCAGGAAACTCTGTGTCTGTGTTCACACCGATGTCTTCTTATGTGGTACCTTACATATGGTAATACACAGCCATGCCCTCTGCTCTCAGACTATTCATTTGCAAATACAGTGAGTTCTTGGTATTTTATTTGGAGATGGTGAATTTGCTCTTCACAGATTGTGCATAACATATCTGACTTCCATCACACTGTATATCTACTATTCACTCCAGCCCCTTCCCTGGAGCCTGGGAAACCGAGCTCATTCAGTAGCCACTGAAGGTTAATCCAGAGGCTGCACAGGAGAGTCTCATGGAACTCCCCAGGTTGTCTTGGGACTTCTTCAGACTCCATCAACTGTACTTCACACTGGAAACCTGCAAACTTGTAGACATCCTGGTCAGAAACTGCCAGACATATCCACTGTTTCTCTCAAATTTATTCACTCACACTCTATCTCTCTAGTTCACCTTTTAAAACAGAAACAGTGAAAACCCAGCTCAGCCCAAGCTCCATGGTGAATCTTCTGTATTTAGACCTGTTCACCACATGGAAACCCCTGGGAATCCCAGGGCTGGGGTTTCTCTCCCAGAGCCGCAGGGTCAGGACTGGGGTGGTTTTCATCAGCAGAGGGAGAAACCTATTTGCGTGTCTCCTCCTGTATAGCAAGCTCTGGGATGGGAATCCTGAGGAAGGGCAGGGCTCAGTGCAGATGAAGTGTGCTGGGGGAGATTTGTAGTAATCTTATCATTCAGAAAAATATCATTTTACATTATGTGATTGTGCCCTGATAATCATTTACCAGTCATCATCTTATCCCATTTTTACATATTTACAGAATACATTTAACGCAAGTGTCAATGTCACATTTTAAGGAAGATAAGTTACACACAGAACAGAGTGGTTGTACATTGCATTCAAGGTCACACAGCTGGACAGAGTTAGCCCCATTATCTCGGCCTGTGCCTCTGACCACTAGGGGAGACTGCTCCCCTGAGACAACTGCGGGGCAGTGTGAGACATGCCTAGTGAGGTTTGCAGGATTCCACCCCTGCCAGGAAATCTCTGTTTTCTTTTAGTGTATTCTGCTATTGACCTGAAATACATAGAGAGAACCAGTGTTCATGCATGTGTACTTTCAAGAGTCAGAGATGTTTTGGGTGTTCATTCCCGTCTATTTTTGGCTCTACCTCAATAAATGTATTCATTTGTTTCTTTGTTACTGCTTTACTTAAGTACAATTAAAAATTAATTCAAATATATACTGCACAATTTGGAAAATGGTAACATGTGTGCAACCCTTTAATCAGAGCTTCAATTAATTTGTGTACAATTCACACCTAAATCTTTGTGTCACTTCTCTGTAATTTCATCTCATCACCCCATTACTTTCAAAACGCAATTCTCACAAACATCAAATCTTCTCTGTTGCTTTAGAATAGTTGTACTTTCAGCAGTTTATACAAATAGAAGTTAATGAAATGCACTCTTAATTTGTTAGCTACTTTCACTCAACAGTTATTTGTGAATGTAGCCATGATTTTATGTGAATGAGGATGCCTTGATTCTAATGCTGCGTTGTACTTTAGTTCATAATCATACGTCAAATTGTTTAACATTCACTTGTAATGGATATGGATACTTGAGTTGTTCTCTTAATTTCTGGCTTTCATAGAGAGAGCAGTTACTCAGTATAGGAATGTGAAAAAATGAGGAAACTATGGTCTTACTCTTTCCTCATTAACAACAAACCTGAAAAATTATGAATAAATGAAGAAGAAAACCTTTTAAGATATCTGGAGTTGCTTTAACATAGCAAACAAGAGGACTGAAATCTGAGGAGGCAGACGCCTGCAGAGAGGACTGGGACCCACATGTTACTGAACCCAGGGCAGGTGCCACGGGATGGCATTGAGAGAGGAACAGGCTAACCTGGAAATATTTAGTAAGGATTTTTTTTTTAATTTTGGATGCATGTGCTAGTGGTGTTAGATGTGAAACTATTAGTCCTTGCAGGCTTTTTCCCGGGGATTTGAAAAATCCACAGTCAGGTCCCTTATCTGCTGTCCTGTGGTGCTCATGGGAAGAGAAGAACAGCAAGGACTGTGGAATGCCTGGATTCACCTCCACTATCTCCAGGGGAAATCCACTAAAACCTGTGTCCTATGGCCTGTGATGTGGTCTACAGAAACCAAAGAAAACAGAGGATTCCCGGGAAACTCCATCCAGATGAAATCCTTAATCTTCAGGTTAAGTACAACGGAGGAGAAGCTGAGGACATGGCAGAGAAACCACTGTGGTTTGGAAAAGACACTCTACCCCTGGGGGAAGAGGTAAGAACAGGAAAGTTGGGAGGGCCACCCTGAGAATCATGATTACCGCATATGCATAAGAAGGAGGTTGTTTTGGAAGGTTGGAGAATGTCCCCTTTGTTCGAACCCCTTCTCCACATGGTCAACTAGGTCTGCAGAATAATGAAGTAGCTGCATCAGCTCCATTCTGGCCTCTGTCATGTGATATTTTTTGTGGATTTTCTTTCTGCTCTCTCATAATTTGTTTCCTCTCTCAACTCCTAGCTCCATTCTTCTTTTAATTCTCACTTTATTGAAGAGATTCATATTTAGCTTAGAACATTAAAACCTTTGGAAATAATTTTCATCTCAAACCTACCAAATCTAATGAACTCTCTCCAGGGGTGCCCATCTCTTTTTTTTTCTTCCTTTTCTATGGGGTATGGCCCTTGTTTCTCCCTGAGTCCAGCTCTTATTTTCATATGCATGAGGAGTCTAACCATCACACACCCAGGAACATCTTGGAGCAACGTAACCTACCATCCGTCTCCTCAGCCCTCATGTGCGCAGTGGCCACTCTGTCAGCTGCTGTATGTGCTTTAGGGCTTTCCATGTAAAAGTGTCTTTCACTTTCCCCCCAAATAAAGTTCCTGGTCTTAAATACCTTCAAGAGCCAGTCTTCTTTTCTGCCCCTTTGTTGCTAATATTGTTTTATTCCATTAAAATCCACTGGGAACCTCAGTGACAATAGAGGTGACCAGCCTACCCTTCCCATTGTCTGACTTCTGCCTGACTGACCCACCCATGAGCTTTAATCCACTGCTCTGCAGCTGATGGGGCCATCTGGACCTTCGTTAATAAGAGGTGTGTAATTTATTAGAGAAGACCTGAGATCAGGAGGCGCCTGAGCTCCTCAGAACACAGGTGTGTCCTGCAGTAGAGTGTGTGTGACTGCAATCACATGTATGTATAACTCGTGGCCTCAGCCCATAATGTGATGACAGCTTCTGGACATTCCTGGGCAACCTGATGTGGGGTGCCCACAGAAGGATGGGTACATGATAAGGATGTTAAAAAGTGATGTGGTGTTGGGGGCATGGATGGCCAAATTTAATTTAAATCTATTCTGTCCTTGGGGAAGACTGGGAGAAAGGTAACAAAACTCAGATACTATGTAGCTCCTAATTTAGGAAGCCATTCAGTGAAAATTTAGAAAGTTGAATGAATAGACTATACTTTAAGGGATCATTTCTATAGTTCATTCGAGGAAGTTGAAGGAAAGCAGTTATGTTGGTGATGTTGGTGTGTTTTCCTGTGACTTACTTAGGAGACAGCAGAAGATGTTCAGTGGTCAGTCTCCATGCAGCTGGTCCTCATTGTCCATTTGTTATGTTCACATGAAAGATAAAAGACAATTTTGTGGTACAGGCACCAGGGTTGGTTTCAGAGACCTTGCCCCAAAAATGGCCAACAGGAGCCAGGTGCGGTGGCTCACACTTGTAATCCCAACACTTTGGGAAACCGAGGTGGGCAGATCATACAGTCAGGAGATTGAGACCATCCTGACTAACACAGTGAAACCCTGTCTCTGCTAAAAATACAAAAAAAAAAAATAGCCTGGCATGGTGGTGGTCACCTGTAGTCCCAGCTGCTCAGGAGGCGACGGGGGCTGTAGTGAGCTGAGATTGCACCACTGCACTCCAGCCTGGCGACAGAGCGAGACTCCGTCAAAAAAAGATGGCCAACATGGCCATGACACATTTTTATATGAGAACTACTATTTTTGCCTACTTCATGTGGAAATCTGAGAGATGTGCCCAGCCTCAGGGGGCTGCTTCTCCCTCCAGGAGCTAACAGAGTTATGTGGTATTAGTCTGACTGGGTCTCCATAAGAAGACAACAGGAGTGGGTGGCTTAAACAACAAATATTGATTTTCTCACAATTCTGAAGTCTGAATGTCCAAGATTCAGGTGCTGGCAGGGTTGGTTCTTGGTGCGGCTTCTTCTTGGCTTGCACCTTCTAGTCCACTATGTCTCCACTTGGCCTCTTCTCTGCATGCACGGGAAAAGTGAGAGGTCTCTGGTGACTCTTCCACTTCTTATAAAGACAACAGATCTATTGCATTAGAATCTCAGACTTATGATCACATTTAACCTTAATTCTATCCTTAAAACTCCAATATAGATCAATTGGATTTAAGGTTTCAGCATTTGAGGATAAGTCAACTGATGACACAAATCAAGAGATTCTGAGAAGTATTAGAATAATATCTATTTTTTTAATTAAGAAGGAAAAATGGGACATTCAGGAACTTGTAGGAAATTTCCTAGTAATTAGTGACACTTCGACTCTAAGAGGAAAATTTGCCTTTTTCCTTCCTTGCCTACCACAAGGATGTGAGGAAGCAGAACCACAGATAACAAAGACAGAGGAGCCCTGGAAACAGCTGAGGTGCTGACGAGGAGGGAGAGTACTGAGCAGATGGGGAAGCCCCGCCCTCCCTGCACCTGCTCTGGACCGGCCTCGTGCTCTGTGGGCCCCGCGCGCCCCCTGCTGGTCTTGAACAGCACCTGCGCCGGTCCGCTCTGCCTCCCTGCCCGGAGACTTGTGTCTGGGCTCACACTCACCTCCCCTCATTGTGTCTCTCGCACAGTAATACACGGCCGTATCGGCGGCGGTCACAGAGCTCAACTTCAGGGAGAACTGGTTCTTGGACGTGTCTACTGACATGGTGACACGACTCTTGAGGGACGGGTTGTAGTAGGTGCTCCCACTATGATGGATGTACCCAATCCACTCCAGCCCCTTCCCTGGGGGCTGGCGGATCCAGCTCCAGTAGTAACCACTGCTGATGGAGCTACCACAGACAGCGCAGGTGAGGGACAGGGTCTCCGAAGGCTTCACCAGTCCTGGGCCCCACTGCTGTAGCTGCACCTGAGACAGGACCCCTGTGAACAGAGAAACCCACGGTGAGCCCTGGGATCAGAAGCAGCATCTTATATCTTCATATCTGCATTCCTGAGACACTCACATCTGGGAGCTGCCACCAGGAGGAGGAAGAACCACAGATGCTTCATGTTCTTGCACAGGAGGTCCATGACTCTCAGAAAGCATTTCCCATGTGAGCTGGACCCTGAATTTAAGGAAATGTGTAGTCGTTTCCTGTAGGTGCCTAAGTGAGGATTTGCATGTGGGTAGTGCCTTTGTATGGGGAGGTGAAAGGGATGAAGGAGGCCCCAGTCTTTTGGAGGATGCTGACTGTGCCCTTTGTGAACTCAGTTCTCTTCCTGTGGCCTCCCCTCACCAACCCCAGAGTCCTCTTCTTCCAGGTAGGAACGTGCTGAAGGAGCTGGTCTGGGAGATGAGTGTGATCATGGATCAAGGACAGATTTTGGAATACGGTAAATACTGTTCTACCTTTAAAGACTCATATAAAACCAACCACACACCCAGTTCATCTAAATTGTCGTTTACCCCTTCAGACACATTGAAACAGCAGCTGAGTGTAATAATCACAGTGAATTGAAACAAGCCTGGATCCATGCAATGTGTACTGTAGTTCAGAACATCCATCATGGTTAGAAGGACACGACTTGTTCCAGGAAGTGGGTTATTTTTAAACAGCACCTGAGAGCTGCCCTTCTGAGACCTTTTGAAATTTGAGATTCTGTGTGAGATCTCAGAAGAAGGAAGTGGGATATATCTCCATCCTTCTCAATGTGTGACCCTGAGAATATGGCCTGACCTCTAAACACTTCTGTGTGAAAAGATGTACATTGGGAATAGCAGTGACTTCAGATAAAAACTCTCTAATACATCAGCACTGGAAGATAGTCTCATCACCAAGATTAGTGAAATTACCTTTCCTGGGAACCAGAGAGGACCTCTGTAAGCTCTCCCCTCTGAGAAAACAAGGATCTCTGGTTCTTCCCTGACAGGTCACACTTGTGAAACATGGCTGGACAATGACACTTGAGCCCAGAATTCGTACCCACATATTTACCAATTCAGATCCATTTGTCTCTGAAAGACTCTCCTCCGCTGAATTGCATGAACATACCCTAGGGTGTGCAGTATTGCAACTTGGGCATTTCACATTAGTTTGGTGAATTATATAATAAATAATCTATCTCCATGGATGTTGTAACAGGAGAGTCATCAGAAGCTGGGTGTATTGTATAATCTGGATAAACGTGGGCTCTCTTCATGGGCGTTGAACAAGTGGGCTGACCTTCTGTAACATGACAGAGGGAGAGAGACAGACTCAATATCCAGAACAAGGTGAGCTCCTTACCTACCTACCAAGTGGTCTCTGGGCCATTTGTTTGAACAGATCCAGAAATACCTTCCTCACACTCAGGAGAATTATGAACATTGAGAGAAATTGAGATAATTTTTTTTACTTACAGGGAATATTTCATAGGCTTGTAGACATCTACATGGGTGTGTAAAGGGATGCTAGGTTGTGCTCATACACAGAAGAGCAAGAATTATATTTTGTGGAAAGAAAACCAAAGAGCTTCTGAATTTGTAGGTATTGTTTGCCACAAACGTGTCAGGTCACTAGATCATGTTATGATGCTAGAGAAAAAACTTCCCAACATTGTCATGGACAAAATGCAAAAGAATAAAGATTCAACTGAGATTCCCTTGAAAATCACCAGTAATGAACAGGCCAAAAGAAATCAACCACTATGGAAAGAGTGGTCACTAAATGAAACAGTAAATTCCATGCTGTGGTGAGAAGGAATATCCATCTGACAGCTCATTTTCACCTCTGCAAAGACTTCAGAGCACAGAGTAAAAGCAGAGAGTGCTTGCCCATGCCTATGTCCTGAATGGTAAAGCCTAGGTTTCCTTCTAGGGTTTTTATGGTTTTAGGTCTAACATGTAAGTCTTTAATCCATCTTGAATTAATTTTTGTATAAGGTGTAAGGAAGGGATCCAGTTTCAGCTTTCTACATATGGCTAGCCAGTTTTCCCAGCACCACTGATTAAATAGGGAATCCTTTCCCCATTGCTTGTTTTTCTCAGGTTGGTCAAAGATCAGATAGTTGTAGATATGTGGCATTATTTCTGAGGGCTCTGTTCTGTTCCATTGATCTATATCTCTGTTTTGGTAGCAGTACCATGCTGTTTTGGTTACTGTAGCCTTGTAGTATAGTTTGAAGTCAGGTAGTGTGATGCCTCCAGCTTTGTTCTTTTGGCTTAGGATTGAGTTGGCAACGTGGGCTCTTTTTTGAAACACCAAAAGCAATGGCAACAAAAGCCAAAATTGACAAATGGGATCTAATTAAACTAAAGAGCTTCTGCACAGCAAAAGAAACTACCATCAGAGTGAACAGACAACCTACAAAATGGGAGAAAATTTTCGCAACCTACTCATCTGACAAAGGGCTAATATCCAGAATCTACAATGAACTCCAACAAATTTACAAGAAAAAAACAACCCCATCAAAAAGTGGGCAAAGGATATGAGCAGACACTTCTCAAAAGAAGACATTTATGCAGCCAACAGACACATGAAAAAATGCTCATCATCACTGGCCATCAGAGAAATGCAAATCAAAACCACAATGAGATACCATCTCACACCAGTTAGAATGGCAATCATTAAAAAGTCAGGAAACATCAGGTGCTGGAGAGGATGTGGAGAAATAGGAACACTTTCACACTGTTGGTGGGACTGTAAACTAGTTCAACCATTGTGGAAGTCAGTGTGGCGATTCCTCAGGGATCTAGAACTAGAAATACCTTTTGACCCAGCCATCCCATTACTGGGTATATACCCAAAGAACTATAAATCATGCTGCTATAAAGACACATGCACACGTATGTTTATTGTGGCACTATTCACAATAGCAAAGACTTGGAACCAACCCAAGTGTCCAACAATGATAGACTGGATTAAGAAAATGTGGCACATATACACCATGGAATACTATGCAGCCATAAAAAATGATGAGTTCATGTCCTTTGTAGGGACATGGATGAAATTGGAAATCATCATTCTCAGTAAACTATCGAAAGGACAAAAAACCAAACACTGCATGTTCTCACTCATAGATGGGAATTGAACAATGAGAACACATGGATACAGGAAGGGGAACATCACACTCTGGGGACTGTTGTGGGGTGGGGGGAGGTGGGAGGGATAGCATTAGGAGATATACCTAATGCTAAATGATGAGTTAATGGGTGCAGCGCACCAGCATGGCACATGTATACATATGTAACAAACCTGCACATTGTGTACATGTACCCTAAAACTGAAAGTATAATAATAATAATAATAAAAAGAGACAAAAAAAAGAGCAGAGAGTGAACTTAGGGCAAACAGGAGCTAGATGTTTGAGGAGGATGGAGAGTGAGCCGGAGTCATTGTGAGCCATTCAGAAAAGCAGAGTGTTCCAGGGTGTATTGAGTCCTCCTGAGTTAAGAGGTGCTGAATATAAACTAGTTTTATTGCCCTCTTTGTGTTTTACTCTCCAGACTCTCTTAGACGTCCAGATTTGAACATGTGGAGTGTTGATGGAACTCAACATAACTAGGAACTTTTCAGTGAAGATGTAGGTAACAATGTGGGTATAATAAAATTCGGTTTATGAAAATATTATTATCCGAAATGTTAAAGTCAATATCTATTAATTTATCATTCTTTTGTATTTTACAGACAAGACTTATTCTGTTGCCCAGGCTGGAGTGCAGACTCACCTATTAATTTTATTGCATAAAAACGATCAGTCCAATTTATGTTGTCCTGTTATCTCCATCAAGGATTTAGGTCCATGTGGCCTGTGACACAGTTCTAGTCACAGAGGGAAGTGAGTGGTTTGTTGAGTTGATGCTGCTTCTTCAGAGGGGAATTTAAACAATGAACTCCTCGCATCACCAAGTCTATTTTTATAACTGTGCATGACCCTTGGGAATGCACTCACCATTTCTTACATAATGAGAGTTGACTGTGCCATGAAAGTAACAGGAAGATGTGTAAATTTAAAGCCTGGTTACATAACCTGTTGAATTTTAAACACCAGGAGCCAATCACATTCTGGCATCTTGTTTAGTTGTGAATGTATTTTCAGTTGGTTAGTTCAAGTTCCCATAATTCATTTTCTACTAAAATATCACATACAATCATCTTGAGATATTAAAATAAAAAAAAAAAACTCTTTTGAAAATGAACCCATCTTCCAGGTGGATGAAAGTTCCTTTGTGGTGAAGGGTGGAAATATGGTTGAACACTGAGGTTGTCTTCACAATTGTTTTATTTTAATTAGGGGAACTTCTATACATCCCTGATATTTATTAGAAACTCCCATTGAGAATCCTGAACTAACGTAATTAGTTGATGGAGCACACAACAACAATGCTGAAGGTTATTAAGCAGGAATTGCTATTACAATGTCAGCCTTGCTTTACAACACATTTTTCTACCTGATGTGAAATTAGCCCAGGTGCACTGATGAGAGCTTGTCAGTTAACCAAAGACCAGGAAATGGGTACACATGTTTCCGGAGTAGGGCATGGCTTTGGGATGCTTTGCAAACAAAGTGGCTTCTCACGTCTTCTGGAGAACCCATCAAAATGGGCAAGTTAAAGATCTCTTAGGAGCACCCGTCTGTCCCACATTCTTGGCTGATATAACAGTAGAACTCAAAGCAAAATGAGATAATATGGAAGCTAAGAAAACTGCTGTACCACGGCCTCAGCTCAGCACAGCTGCCTCCTTCCTTAGGCTTTCTGAAACTCTCGGGATGTGGGTTTCCACACTGTGTACTTCGCACAGTAATACTCGGCCGTGTCATCAGCCTTTAGGCTGCTGATCTGAAGATACGCCGTGCTGACAGAGGTGTCCATGGAGAAGACAAACAGTCCCGTGAAGCCGTAGGTATACCTTGGGTTCCCAGTGTAGATGTTGATCCATCCCATCCACTCAAGGCCCTGTCCAGGGGTCTGTCATATCCAATTCATACCATAGATAGTGAAGGTGTAACCAGAAGCCTTGCAGGAGACCTTCACTGAGGCTCCAGGCTGCTTCACCTCAGGCCCAGACTGCACCAGCTGCAATGGGAGTGGGCACCTGTGGAGTGGACACAGGGAGTGGGTGAAGTCTCGCTTGACTGGCCTGGTTTATGCCTCAGCCCTGGGACTGGGGACCCCTTACCTCTTGCTGCTGCCGCCAATAAGAGGATCCGCCAGGTCCAGTCCATGGTGAGGAGCTGTGTTCTAAGGGATTCTCCCGAGGAGGGGTGTGGTTGTTGGGTGATGCTCTCAGGGCACAGAGATACTATATTCACCTCAGTTATTTGCATATTCATGAAGGATACTATTTAATAGCCCAATTCCTGACCCAGTATTAGAAACAGCAAATACATGACACATGGACGACACAATTGTAGAAGCTGGGGGTTTAAGGCGTAATCCTGTTAGAGGCCATGCATCCCCTACACATCCCTGAACTCTGTGATGACAGAGCTTCCCCCTTTGGAGAACAAGATCCTCAAGGACACGCACCTCACTTTGAAGCCACATTTGAATGTCTCAGGGGCAACTTGAATCATTTCTAGACCTTAATATGTGAATGCGTTACTTTGGGAATGAGTGTGTTTATCCAAACATTGCACTTATTTATAAGAAAGGATCACTTCCTGACTTCCAGCAGAGTTTGAAATCCCCGTTGTAAAAGTGGTTCTCATTACAACATCAAGTTTGATAAATGCTCACAATTGAATAGACATTTATACAGACTTCAGCAGTCTTTGTGAAATACTTATTTTAGATATTTTTAAAGGAAGTCCCAGGCCCTGGGAGGAAACTCTCCCCAGCCTACTGTGCACCTGCTCTGCGGTAGGAGGCTGTGCTGGGTGTATCCGGAGCGCCCCCTGCAGCCCAGCCCCCACCATGCAGGGAGGTTTCTATCTGAGCTGACAGAGTATATTCCTACTGGTGTATCCAGCTCTGTATAAAGTGGTTGTGCCCTGGCTCAGAATTCTCCTTTACGGACACCACATGCTCCTCACACCAACACATCTTTTGAAATAGTGAATTGGACTTAGGAAACCCAGTGAACTCTGCAGAGAGACTCCAAGAAAAGATATGCGTCACCAGGGAGCCCTTTCCTGGAGCTCAAGAGGCACTGAATCGTTGGACATACGGTGAACCCAAAAACTCTTCAGAGGTTTGGGGGAGACTCTTATTTCCTTTAGGGTCCTACAGTTGATTATTGCACCTGAGAATACCTGCAGGTGCAGGTGCATGTGGATAGAAGCCCGCTCCAACTCTGCTATTCAACTCACACATGCATGTGCGCGTGTGCACACACACACACATACATACATATATATACATTGTGGCTAATTTTTATGTTAATGGATCCCATGTTTGCCATTTTTTTTCTGGTATCCATCTCATGGAAAGCACTCCCTACACTGGCACTAAGACTGAATATGTGTCTACTGTCTGCAAACAGAAGTAAAGAAAACAGAATATAAGTGGACACTTGGGAATTGCGTGCACATTGAATTCACTTGGTCTCACTTTGGAACCCTGCAGATACCACATGAAAAGTAAATTTGAGACGAATGAGGGTGAAATCATTTTCTTGGTATTGAAGTTGCTGGTGTCAGAGGCTTCAAATTGCTCTATTTTCTTTAACCTTTTTTCTCCTATTTCCTCCTCAGATAGAGTTTGTGCATTGCCACACTCACATATTTAATCTATATTGACTAAACTGGCGAGACGTAATGTGTGGAACACGGAAGCATTACATGTTCTTACAGTTGAATTTTAATGCTGTAGTGGTCTTCTTTCTCTGGGCTGTGGCCTATATGGGAAGTCTCCAGGTGTGAAGCTGATTTTTGCTCTTTTCTGGCTGGAACATCACAGGAAAATTTTCTTGAATGTACCCCTATTGGCTAATTTTACACATTTTCATGATGAAGGTAGGTTGCTGGTAAGGGCTTGTAATGGGGATAGACTGCCTTTTGCCACATAGATAAGGATCTAAAAATGTCCTTTGCCTATTTGTCTGTATGAGCAAGGTCTTTGTGTATTTATCAGAGAGTTTGGTCTCCTGGTAACAGAGCCATGAATGGATCTATGTGGATTCTCATCCTGAGAACCTGGAGGTTCATGGGGGAAAGGGCGATAAGAGTATTAGGGGCTGGGGCTTCCAGGAACTCTCACCCTTATGCTAGCCAGGACATGCCCTTAATGTTTATTTAGTTCAGATTTTCATATAACAAACCACACAGCCAGGCTCGTTTAAATTATCCATCCTCAGTCCATATCAGAGCAGCAGCTGAGTATAATCATTACATTGAACTCAGACAAATCAGGCCCAATCCGATTTTTACTGGAGCTCAGAGCAGCTTTACTGACTCACTTAATTTGGAGATTATTTCTTCCCTGAAAGAATTGTAAGGGTTGCTGTGGAGCCTCTGTGGGGTTGGATTTTTTGCATCAGCCTGTCATGCAGGGTGTTCTGAATGAGGTAGACCTTTATACTTAGATGATAATTATTCCTAGTGATATGGAAATGGCTGGCAGCCCTCAATTCTGTTTCTTTCTTTTGTTCCCCTGAGTGTCTACAAGAATCCCATGATGAACCTCAGGACTCTCCTTCATGGATGACTCTGAAGATTGTCAATTGACTCAGTGCTACAGACAGAGGGAACTAAGGGAGGATTCTAAGTTAACTGATATGTTGAGCCACCAACATAGGACGCATCCAAGAATGAACCATTTTTGTCAATGCCAATCAAAATTAAATTCGAGATTTGTGATTTTCAGTACATTGGAGTTAAAATGTATATGATTCTTGACAATAAGGTCTCAAACTTGATGGTTTGCAGATGAAATGAACTTGTCATGGTTAGACAGAACTTCTTTTACTAGGAAACTAGTCTTTTAAACTAAAGCAACTGAGAGGTGGTTTCCTGAGATCTTGTGAACATGTACCTATTGGGGAAAAAAATCAGGAAATCTGGTCTCAAATAATTGACAGAAAGCTTATAAGAAATTTTTGTCAACACAGCCATGAAACTCCAGTTAGTCATTTTGTTGGTTTATTTGTTACAACTCAAGAAGCAATTAAGAAATCTACACAATTGGAAGCCTACTCCAAAGGAGATCATCTTTCCATACTTGAAAAACAGACCAGTAATCATAAAGAGACACTTCTCCATGAGATCTACAACTTACACAGATTTCTGCAACCTGAAGAAGTTTCTCTAAGAAAATTATTCTCTAGACATCTATGTATTCTAAAATACATTGTGTTTATTTATGATGAATCTGTACAAACCCTTGGCACATTAAACAAACTTCATGTAAATGTGATAACTTTATCAGTTACTGTGCTCTCACACTTTACTGGTTTCAAAAGTTCATCACCCTTCTTATGCAGCAATAGGTGGCTTTGAGAATACGCTGTTGTTTCAAGCAAACACATTCTAGATCCTCACTTGATTTCATCATTTCATATTGAGTGTAGGTGTGTCTATGACTGAAAACCCAACAGTTTTATCCAACAGATTCTCCTCTTATCAGATCATCCTGAAACCTGCCAACCACCTCCATCATGCATGCTTCCAATCTTTTGCTTTTAGGAAATAAGAGGCAAATTCATAATCCATCCCTGCTTTAAGGTGAGAAACCTTCCTGACCCTCCATATTTAGTAGAAACTCTCACGGAGAGCCATAATCAAACATTATTTGTTTATGGATCATACCTCAAAACTGAAACTATTTTTCATAATGGCTATACCACTCTACATTTTCACAATTATGGAAAGCAGTGTAAAGGCTCCTAAATGAATTAAAGCCAGAAATATTGTATGACCAGGAATCCTGTTTCTGGGAGTATATCCAAAGGAGATGAAATTACCACCTTGTAAAGATATCTGCATCCTATGTTTATTGAAACACTATTAATAACAGTAAAGATATGGAAACAGTCTGTCAGGAGATAGACAAAAGAGTAAAGACAATGTGGTATATATGCACAATAGAATATGATTTAATGTTATCAAAGAAAGATGCTGCCATTTGCCATGATGGATTGATTTCCATAACCACTAACAGTGCACCCCATCCATTATAGCTTCTCCCTAGAGGATGGCAGGTCGTTATTCAGTAGTAATCACTGGCTGTGGTGGGAAGGCAACTTTTATGTACTGTTGAATTTTTCAGCATATCAATGTCTTCAAATATTCTGCTACGTCTGCATTGATAAAGTGGAGACTAACATTGGAAGTAAAATTAAAAGTGCCTAAGTCATCTAGACACCAAGTCATTGGATGATCCTCGCTGTGTCCTTGAGGGAGTGGACCATATGTAGTAGCATTTGGATTGGGGATTGGTGTGTTTCCAGTTGTAGGAAGAATAACTGTAGTATATTAGGCATAATTATGACTTTATTATTGTCTTTATTTGAAGATTATGTGTAATCTCAGGAGATGTGTATGGGTTCAAGTTGACAAAGGGTGGACTTTTAATGCTAAATACTGAGTGTCAACTTGATCTCATTGAAGGATGCAGAGTATTGATCCCGGGTGTGTCTGTGTTGGTGTTGCCAGAGGAGATTAACCTTTGAGCCAGTGGGCTGAAAAAGGCAGACTCACCCTTAATCTTGGTGGCACAATCTAATCAGCTGCAAGTGTGGCCAAAATAAAAAGTAAACAGAAGAACATGAAAAGATTAGACTGGCTTTGCCTTCCAGCCTACATCTTTCTCCCCTGCTGGATGCCTCCTTGTCTCAAACATCGGATTCCAAGTTCTTCAGCTTTGGGACTTGGACTGGCTTGCTTGCTCCTCAGCTTGCAAATGGCCTATTGTGGACCTTGTGATAGTGTGAGTTAATACTCCTTAATAAACTTTGTGTGTGTGTGTGTGTGTGTGTGTGTGTGTGTGTGTATCCTATTTGTTCTGTCCCTCTAAGGGAGGCTAATGCAATCTTAATTCACAAGAAATTAAAAAAATAGGTGATTAGGAATTCCAGGATGGAATGCAGACTATATAGAAAATATCTTATGCCATTATACAAATCTATGAAATCAAAAGAGGTACTAAGTAGGTTCAGAAATAGTGTAGTCCATAAGATTAAAGAAAAAAGAAACTGCACATCAGCACTGGACTCCACTTGATGATGTTCCACAAAAGAGCACAACTTACACAATCTGGTTCCACTCTACAAGAATCCTGGAAATGGACTACAACGGGAATGGATGGTGTGTGGAGGGAGGGGGTTCCCCACAGTTGGAGTGCGAGGTTAGGGAAAGGCATAGAAGGAAGGTGAAAATCATTCATGTGGTATTAACTTAGGGTGGGTATGTCAGTGGATTTGCAAGTTTAGCATAATATAGGAACATAAATAAAAATCGTTTAGATGTGGGTATATATATATTGGTTAATACACAACACATATTTCCTGTATTTATTACTTGAGAGGTTCTACAAGAAATTACTGCACATTAACAAAAAATACACCAAGAATCAAGATATGAGTTTTTAATACTATTCTTCTGTAAAAGGAACCAGCAGCCAGGTGCAGTGGCTCAAGCCCGTAATTCCAACACTTTAGGAGGCTGAGACGGGCAGATCATTTGAGGTCAGGAGTCTGAGACCAGCCTGGCCAACATAGCAAAACCACGTCTCTACTAAAAATACAAAAATTACCCAGGTGTGGTGTTGCGTGTCTGTAATCCCAGCTACTTGGTAGGCTAAGACAGGAGAATTGCTAGAACTTGGGAGGTGGACTTTGCAGACTCTATCTAAAAAAAGAAAGAAAGAGAAGAAAAAAGGAACCAGAAATTCTTTGAGAAATGGCTAATGCCAGTGCTTCAGAAAAGAATATAGGATAATGGTCTACAATTTCTTACAGTGTCAGAAAATGAGAAAGGGTTCCAAAACAAAGAATTGCTACTTTTGCATTTTTCTTGCTTGTTGGTCAATCTAGCCAGCAGTCTAACAATTCTGTTCATGTTTTATTCGTTTTTAATTTCATAGAATCAGGATGTACACATGCAGAGCTGTAACATGAATATATTTCATAAAGATGAGGTTTGTGCTTTTGATGTTACTGTTACCCAATAGTGAACATGGGCTCACTTTCCTCTCACCTTGCCCTCTTTTGCAGTCCCCAGTGTCTATTATTTTCTCTGTGTATATGTGTACCCATTGTTTACTTTCGAATTATAAGAAAGGATTTTTTGTGAGTTATTTTATTTAGGATGTCCTTCAACTCTATTCAAGTTGCTGTGAAAGACACAATTTCATTTTTTATGGCTGCATAGAATTCCATGATTTACATCTATCATATTTTATCTAACCATCCACTGATTGACACTTAGAGAGATTACTTCACTTTTCTATTGAAAATAGTGTTGCAATAAAAATAGGAATGCAGGTGACTTCTTCTTATATAAAAGTTTCCTTTTGGGAGAAACATACCCACCAGGAGGGATTACTGGGTCAAATGGTAATTCTAATCTTAGTTCTTTGAGAAATTTCTCTATTTTTTTCATAGAGGTTGTACCAATTTGTATTCTCATCAACATGTAAAAAGCATTATTTTCCCTATGCTTCTCTGCAAACATCTCTTTTATTTTTAATAGCCATTCTGACTGGTGGAAGATGCTATATCATGTTGTCTGTAATTTACATTTATCAGATAATTTGTGATGCTGAGTATGTTTCCTTATTTGTGTTGGACAGTTCTGTGTCTTTTGAGAAATGTCTGGTTTTTGCTGACTCTTTAATGAAGTTGTTTGTTATTTCTAGTTGACTTATTTGAGTTACTTGTAGATTCTATATATTTGATGAATAGATTGCACATTTTTGTAACCATTCATAGGTTGTCTGTTCACCATATTGGTTATTTCTTTTGATGTGTAGATGATGTTTGGTTCAATTAATCCTGTTTGTCTAATTTTGTTTTCATTGCATTTGCTTTTAAAGTCTTAGCCATATTTTATTTGCTTAGGCCAATGTCCAGAGGATTTTTTTAAGGCTTTTTCAAGTATTTTTATATTTTGAGTTTAAAAATTTAAACTTTGAATCCATATTCAGTTAATTTGTGGCTGTGATGATATAGAAGTCTCATTTTATTCTTCTACATAAGGCTATCTAATTCTCCCAGCACCACTTATTGAATAGAGAGCTGTTTCTCCAGTGTATATTTTTGTCAGTTTTGTCAAAGAACTGTTGGTTGTAGATATTTGGCTATATGTCTGGGCTCTTGAATTTTTTTCTACCACTACCATGCTGCCTTTCTTATTATATTTGTGTTGTGTAATTTGAAGTCAGGGAATGTGGTATTTCCAGCTTTGTTCTTTTTGGTTAGGATTGCTTTTGTTATTCAGACTCTTTTTTGTTTTTGTTTTTTTCTCTTTTATTTTTCATCCTTTTTAAAATTATACTTTAAGTTCTAGGGTACATGTTCACATCGTGCAGATTTGTTACATATGTATACTTGTGCCATGTTGGTGTGCTGCACCCTGTAACTCATCATTTACATAAGGCATATCTCCTAATGCTATCCCTCCCCTCCACCCCCACCCCACGACAGGCCCTGGTGTGTGATGTTCCCCTTCCTGTGTCCAAGTGTTCTCATTGTTCAATTCCCAGCTATGAGTGAGAACATGCGGTGTTTGGTTTTTTGTCCTTGCGATAGTTTGCTCGGAATGATGGTTTGCAAGTTCATCCATGTCCCTACAAAGGACATGAACTCATCATTTTTTATGGCTGCATACTATTCCATGGTGCATATGTGCCACATTTTCTTAATCCAGTCTATCATTGATGGACATTTGGGTTGGTTCCGAGTCTTTGCTATTGTGAATAGTGCCACAATAAACATATGTGTGCATGTGTCTTTATAACAGCATAATTTATAATCCTTTGGGTATATAGATAGTAATGGGATGGCTGGGTCAAATGGTATTTCTAGTTCTAGACCCTTGAGGAATCACCACACTGTCTTCCACAATGTTGAACTAGTTTACAGTCCCACCAACAGTGTATAAGTGTTCCTATTTCTCCACATCCTCTCCAGCACCTATTGTTTCCTGATTTTTTAATGTTCGCCATTCTAACTGGTGTGAGATGATATCTCATTGTGGTTTTGATTTGCATTTCTCTGATGGCCAGTGATGATGAGCATTTTTTCATTTGTCTGTTGGCTGCATAAATATCTTCTTTTGAGAAGTGTCTCTTCATGTCCTTCACCCACTTGTTGATGGGATTTTTTTCTTGTAAATTTGCTGGAGTTCATTGTAGATTCTGGATATTAGCCCTTTGTCAGACGAGTAGATTGCAAAAATTTTGTCCCATTCTGTAGGTTGCCTGTTCACTCTGATGGTAGTTTCTTTTGCTGTGCAGAAGCTCTTTAGTTTAATTAGATCCCATTTGCCAATTTTGGCTTTTGTTGCTATTGCTTTTGATGTTTTAGACATGAAGTCCTTGCCCATGCCTATGTCCTTAATGATATTGCATAGGTTTTCTTCTTGGGTTTTTATGGTTTTAGGTCTAACATTTAAGTCTTTAATTCATCTCGAAATAATTTTTGTATAAGGTGTATGGAAGGGATCCAGTTTCAGCTTTCTACATATGGCCAGCCAGTTTTCCAAGCACCATTTATTAAATAGGTAATCGTTTCCTCATTTCTCATTTTTGTCAGGATTGTCAAATATCAGATGGTTGTAGATGTGTGGTATTATATCTGAGGGCTCTGTTCTGTTCCATTGGTCTATATCTCTGTTTTGGTACCATTACCATGCTGTTTTGGTTACTGTAGCCTTGCAGTATAGTTTGAAGTCAGGTAGTGTGATGCCTCCAGCTTTGTTCTTTTGGCTTACGATTGTCTTGGCAATGTGGGCACCTTTTTGGTTCCACATGAATTTTAAAGTAGTTTTTCCCAATTCATTGAAGAAAGTCATCGGTTGCTTGATGGGGATGGCATTGGATCTATAAATTACCTTGGGCTGTATGGCCATTTTCACGATATTGATTCTTCCTACCCATGAGCATGGAATATTCTTCCATTTGTTTGTATCCTCTTTTATTTCATTGGGCAGTGGTTTGTAGTTCTACTTGAAGAGGTCCTTCACATCCCTTGTAAGTTGGATTCCTAGGTATTTTATTCTCTTTGAAGCAATTGTGAATGGGAGTTCACTCATGATTTGACTCCCTGTTAGTCTGTTATTGGTGTATAAGAATGCTTGTGATTTTTGCACATTGATTTTGTATCCTGAGGTTTTCCTGAAGTTGCCTATCCACTTAAGGAGTTTTTCAGCTGAGACGATGGGGTTTTCTATATATAAAATCATGTCATCTGCAAACAGGGACAATATGACTTCTTCTTTTCCTAACTGAATACCCTTTATTTCCTTCTCCTGCCTGATTGCCCTGGCAGAACTTCCAACCCTATGTTGAACAGGAGTGGTGAGAGAGGGTATCCCTGTCTTGTGCCAGTTTTCAAAGGGAATGCTTCCAGTTTTTGCCCATTCAGTATGATATTGGCTGTGGGTTTGTCATAGACAGCTCTTATTATTTTGAGATATGTCCCATCAATACCTAATTTATTGAGAGTTTTTAACATGAAGCGTTGTTGAATTTTGTCAAAGGACTTTTCCGCATCTATTGAGATAATCATATGGTTTTTGTCACTGGTTCTGTTTACATGCTGGATTATTTTTGTTGATTTGTGTATGTTGAACCAAAGAGCTTCTGCACAGCAAAAGAAACTACCAGAGTGAACAGGCAACCTACAGAATGGGACAAAATTTTTGCAATCTACTCATCTGACAAAGGGCTAATATCCGGAATCTACAATGAACTCCAACAAATTTACAAGAAAAAAACAAACAACCCCATCAAAAAGTGGGCAAAGGATATGAACAGACACTTCTCAAAAGAAGACATTTATGCAGCCAAAAAACACATGAAAAAATGCTCATCATCACTGGCCATTGGAGAAATGCAAATCAAAATCACAATGAGATACCATCTCACATGAGTTAGAATGGTGATCATTAAAAAGTCAGGAAACAGCAGGTGCTGGAGAGGATGTGGAGAAATAGGAACACTTATACACTATTGGTGGGACTGTAAACTAGTTCAACCATTGTGGAAGTCAGTGTGGCGATTCCTCAGGGCTCTAGAACTAGAAATACCATTTGACCCAGCCATCCGATTACTGGGTATATACCCAAAGGACCATAAATCATGCTGCTATAAAGACACATGAACATGTATGTTTATTGCGGCACTATTCACAATAGCAAAGACTTGGAACCAACCCAAATGTCCAACAACGATGGACTGGATTAAGAAAATGTGGCACATAGACAACATGGAATGCTATGCAGCCATAAAAAATGATGAGTTCATGTCCTTTGTAGGGACATGGATGAAACTGGAAACCATCATTCTGAGCAAACAATTGCAAGGACAAAAAACCAAACACTGCATGTTCTCACTCATAGATGGGAATTGAACAATGAGAACACATGGACACAGGAAGGGGAACATCACACTCTGGGGACTATTGTGGGTTGGGGGGAGGGGGGAGGGATAGCATTAGGAGATATACCTAATGCTAAATGATGAGTTAATTGCTGCAGTACACCAACATGGCACATGTATACGTATGTAACATACCTGCACATTGTGTACATGTACCCTAAAACTTAAAGTATAATAATAATAAAATAAAATAAAAAAGAAAATAAAAGAGAGAAGGCATCCATCTCGTTAAGATACCAGAATACAAAAAACTTTGGGGCAGGAAGGATATTTTTATGTGGTAATGACCTTTATCATTAACACCTGAACAGCTTACTACCTAAGCAATGAACAGGACCACACCATTTTATTGACTTGTGATCTTTAGACACAATTCTCAATTATTGGGAAAAAAAATCTAGAAGAGGGAAAAGATACCTAAAATGGAATAAAAGGTAAATTGTACAGTTGGTTGTCATCAAGGATATCCTGTAATACAAGTCAGCACAGTGGCAAACACTCCCATAAATCAGTTTATAACTTCAATTCTATTTAGCAATTTTCTAGACTCTACTACAGGTCTAAGATTGCAAATTTAGTTCATTAAGAGACAAGGCTGATAAAATCACAAAACTTCAATTCAATTTCAATTACAGAAGGTGGTCACCATTAAGTGATATACAGACCATCTTATCTGTCATTACGTGAGAGAGACTATATTATCTAGTCCATCTCCCTCATTTTGTGGAAGTGAGGCCCAAAGATATTTAGCTATTTGGTGGAAAAGCTTGGATTAGACCATGTCCCCTAACCTTCAGGTGAAACTCCCATTCTAGCTGAGAGTCCATAGTGCAGTGACCACTCCAGGACACTGTACTACCCCTGCAGCAAAGTTGGATATCAGAACATTGATAGCCAGGGCTGAGTCCTGGATTATGTAGCATCTAATAGCCCTAACACTGATGTCCATATCTAACACTAAGTAACTGCTTCCTGTCTTACAATTACCGATCTGTGGATCAAACAACTGGCTTCTGCCTGCTTTCTTCGGATGACCAAAGAATGACAATTTTATCCCAAACTTGCTGGAAACCAAAATATTATGACTAAAGGTTTCTTGAAAGCTATTAAGATTTCAATTACAGAAGTTGATTACCATTCACTAATGTAGATTTAGTCTGGGACTCTACCTCTAAATGTATATTTAGCTGGGCGCCCCAAAGTTAGGGTCTCAAAATCTTTTACAGTGTATGAGGTCATGGGAACTCCTTGTGCAGGACCCTTAGCATGAGGACAACCTAAGTGTACATATATTCAGATCTCTGGAATATGCCATAGGTAGTGAATAACAGAGGGGAAAAAAGATTTCTAAAATATAAAAATGCACTATTTTCTTTCCAAACTGGATATCTTCTGCCCCATATATAAAAATAAAATGTTTCATGTAAAAATGTGAAAATATCCATAAGCATACAAATTGCAAAGTGTAAGTGACCTCACAGTCCTACCTCCCATAATATCCAGTTTTAACTGTTGAATGAGAGACTGGAGTTACACTCCCTGGATTTAAATTCTGGCTCTGCCACTTACAAACTGTGAGAACTCTCAGGGTGTCAGTGTTCTTATCTATAAAACAGAGATAATGACAGCATATGAAAATTAATAACTAATGTTTATTGAGTGTTTTATAAAGCATAGGCATTGTCCCAAGCACTTAAAACATATTAACTAATTTTAATCAAGTGACTGATTGATATGTGTTAAAGTCCTTAGAATGGTGCCTAAGACTCAGTCAAGTACTCATTAAATGTTAACTGTTGCTATGTCCTTCCAAAACTTTAACCCATAAACACACACACACAGTCTTAATACAAATGGGCTATTAATACAAATAAGTTTTAATACAGTTTTAATACAAATAAGCTATTGTGTAAACTGCTTTTTTGAAAGGTGTCTATGATCTTGTAGACACATTTCAATGTTAATACAAATGGATCTACTTCATCCTTTTTAAGAAGCACATGGTAATAATAGTTGTTAACATATAATGAGTTATTTTGTGCTAGACACTGTGCTTTATGTGTATCATTTCACTTAATCCTCATGACATCCTTAGAAAGCATGTGCCAGTCTTCTGATTTATAGAAGAGAAAAGTGAGACTTAGCCGGATTAAGTTACTTACCCAAGATCATAAAGCTAGACATGGTGAAGCCAGCTTTTGAACCTTGGTTTCTCTTAAACTAAGCGATCAGGCATACTGTGCCTTTTGTTAAGCACCATAGATTTAAACTAATGCCCACCAACAGATGTTTAAATGATTTCCATTTTTAGGGGGTATTTTTAGCTATGCTGTAATAAACATCAAGGATAACAGACTATGCACTCTTTCTCTTATTTCCTTATTATATACTTCCAGATGTGCAATTGTTGAGTCAAAGAACATTCACATATAAAATTCTGATATACATGGCCAGACTGTTTTCCAGAGAGACAGTACCAATTGACCATCAATAGTTATATGACAACACCAACACTAGGCAACGTCCATCTTTCTAATTTTTGTCAGTTTGATAGGTTAAAAAAAAAAAAAAAAACCTTGGTTTGCTTATACATTCCTTTGATTGCAATTACTTAAGCATATTTTTATATATTTTAAGTAACTATTTCTTTTGTAAGCTGCATGATTTAAGACTGTTGCCCACTTTTCTATTGAAAAATTCATTCTTTGATTCCAACTATAATTGAACAATGTAACGATCACAGGCCATTTTAAATAGCTGATATCATACCATAATGCCAATATTTAAATAATTTCTACTTATACAACAGAAGAAAAAGAGTGTGCTTTAGCTCATGCAGGAACTATATTTATTACATGAGAAGTAGACACTTTCTTATAAATCAATAGGATCAAATCAAAACTACCGTCACCTGACTCAAAAGTTGAGAATGTGAGTAGAAACAGTTTTCCAAACTAAGATTTTCTGTTATTCAGATGTGACATTAAGGTTTCATTGTTTATTTATTTGGACCAGCATATATCATTTCTTTTTAAAAATTAATGTCAGTTTACTCTGGTGTTCTCTTTTTGAGACAGAGTCTCCCTCTGTCACCCAGGCTGGAGTGCAATGGTGTGATCTTGGCTCACTGCAGCCTCAGCCTCCCAGGTTAAAGCAATTCTCTGGTATCAGCCTCCCAAGTAGCTGGGATTACAGGTGCCTGCCACCATGCCCGGCTAATTTTTTGTATTTTTAGTAGAGATGGGGTTCCACCATGTTGGCCAGGCTGGTCTCGACCTCCTGACCTCAGGTGATCCACCCGTCTTGGCCTCCCAAAGTGCTGGGATTACAGGCCTGAAGCACCGTGCCTTGCCTCAATTTACTCTTTGACAGAAAACTTCCCAGCTTAGATCATGATTATCTGGAAATCAACTAAGCATTACCCTTATCTCCATCCTTATCACCATTGTTGTTGTCATGGATACCATTTATAAAACACCTTCTCTGTGCCAGGCAGTACTGTGTGCATTATCTTATGTAATCTTCACAACAACTCTAAGAGGTAGGTACTATTTCTTCATTTTAGAAACGGGAAACCAGGGCTCAGAGAGGTTATTTACTGGAGGCCTCTCAACTGGAAAACATTAGAGCAAGGATGTGAACCCTGTTCACTCTAGAGCTGTTGTGCTAATGACCATGACTACTTTTTACAACCAGAGTCAGTTAAACAATGCTAAAGCCAAAAATAAATCTGTAGCTTCCTAAAGGCAACTCAAGATAATTACTGGTCTTCTCTTACATGATCACCTTATTTATTCTTAGTAAATCTTAAGTGGTTTTATAATTCCTTGTTTTAAAGAAACTTAAAAAGATCAACTCATCTAACCTTCTAACAAAGACAAGGCTGTGTTGCTGTGCCCGATTCAAACTGCCCTTCTTCCCCAAACAGCTCTTTACACTTTTTAAAGAGTTTTATAATCTGTTGGAAATCTATGCAATTATTTCAGACTATTTAAAATATGTGTTGTCTATCTTATGCTGTCTTCATTTACTTATCTAAATAGGAAAAAAGTATCAGAATGCTTTCTACATGAACAGGAAGACTAACCAACGTTGAATGACAGCCAGTTTTATCTCCATTCTTATCACCACCTTACCCTGTCATCCTGGCGAAGATGTCATCACAGGAGTCAGGGTTGAAGTCCAGGTTTAAGGTGCATCTAGATGGGTTCCCAGGACGCCTGAAGTAGCCTCAAGAGGCCCCAAAAAAAAGCTCCTCTGGCACAGTCTCCTAATGGTGACAAAGGAGTCCCTCTCATCTGCTTGGCAGCCTTACAATCAGAGCGTTCTTACATCTAACCTACTTATTTCCCACTGAAATTCAAACCTAATTCATTTATTTTTTATTCTCTATAAAAATGAAAAACATCACTGTAGCAGGTAACTTGTTCAGTTTCTCACAGAAAATAAAGAAAAGTTAGCTGGAATCAGTACTGACTTTGATTCTCTTTCATTGCATAATCAAAAGTTCTTATTTTGCTAAGAGAAGAACTGCTTATCCCCCTCAAGAAAACGGTGAAACTGATTTGAAAATAACATTGCCTTTCTGAAATGTTCGTGACTACTGTATATTTTAGAATTCAGAAACAGAAACCCTTCATAGTACTTTTAAAGGTCTTTTTAGTAAAAATAATAACCATGGGTAACTTTTATCAAACACTTCTGTGTTAGGTACAGTACTAAAAGTTTGTTATGCATGATGTTCTTTCATCTTTACAGTTCTATAAAGTAGGTGCTTCCTACATTTACAAATAAGGAAGTAGGCTTAGTTAAGTCATCATCCCAAAGACCTACAGCCAGTAATTGGAACCTGTCTCCCTAAGATCAGAACCCTCAGCTATCTGGCCTCTTATCAGACTTTTATTTTTTAAACATGTAAGCTTTCCTTTTTAGAGTATGTTGTTCTAGAAAGCATCAAGCTCTTCATAATAAATTGTATTTTTCTCATCTCTTTCATCATAAATCATGTGGAAAAACAACCACCTCAAGGTTTCACAAAGCTAAAGAGAGTCACACTTAAGAATGTAGCAAAAAAAAAAAAAAATTTTTAGTTCACTGAAACTTCTGCCTCCCGATTTCAAGTAATTCTCCCTGCCTCAGCCTCCTGAGTATTTGGGATTACAGGTGCCCACCACCATGCCTGGCTAATTTTTGTATTTTTTTTGTAGAGATAGGATTTCACCATGTTGCCCAGGGTGGTCTTGAATGCCTGACCTCAGGTGATCCACCCGCCTTGGCCTCCCAAAGTGCTGGGATTACAGGCATGAGCCACCAAGCCCAGCCAGCAAACATTTTTTTAAAACTAAGGGAAAAAATGTGTACTAAGACTTAGAAGCATGCATATAAGCATAGAGCTTTTGCACCAGAAACAGTCCATTTTGAGACTCTGTTCCTTTAATCTGTTTATACATTTATTATCACAGCTAAACCAACTATTTTATTTTCACATCTCTATAATAAAAAGATGCTCCTTGACTTTCAATGGGGCTACATCCCAATAAACCAATCCTAATTTGAAAACATCACTAAGTCGAAAGTGCATTTAATAGTGGCAGCAGAGCAGACATTCCCCAACTTAACAATTTTTCAACTTTATGATGTTCTGAAAATGAGGCATATTCAGTAGAAATCATAAGGACCTCCTCGATGGTCTTATATCCCAATAAACCAAACCTAAAGTTGAAAATTCATAAGTCAGGGACTGTCTGTATTTTGACATATATTTGGGCAGGCCCCTCCTCTTTTTCCTTTTTATAGTCCAAATTATTATACTTTTTAATATGAATTCTAGAAATCTGCTTGGAAAGTTCAATTTAAATTACTGTTGAGATTTTGGTTTGGTATCATCTTTTGGGAAGAGGAAAAGCATGATTTAAACTATCCAGCCTCAGCTCATTTCAGCTTGAGGGCTGACTTTAGCTACTTTGCCAAGGTATTCCTGCCAGCTAGGGGACAAGTATCCAAACTGAGATTTAAGGTTTTTAAAGTCCTTTAAAAAAATTGCATCCAAGCTTACATTGTCTGTTATTGATTATAGGAAACAAAATGAGATATTCAACAAACCCAGTAGATAGTGTTTGCAAGATACTTAGGCTTTCAGGGTGACCAAATAAAGACAAACCTGGAAGAAGCCAACTAAGCTAACAGTTTCATCGGCTTTAGGTAAGGCTTTAGGTACTAGCACCTATCAATGTACCAAGCAATATGATAGTAGGAAGAGACACAAATAGTAAGAGATATGATATGAGCATGCTAAGATCCTATAAAATTGTCGAAAAAATAGTTAAGACTAACCTACAAAAACAATTAGCACATAAACAATTAGCCTGGGTGTACCTTTCTGATATAAGCAGGGCTTTAGAACAGGGGAAGATCAGTGTGGGCTGCAGTGCCCAATAAAAACTAATAGATCAAATAGTTCAGCTCTAGCTTAACTAAATGCCTGGTGGTAATCAAAATTTAGTGACAGCTATTCAGAAGTCTATGTGAAAAGAAATAGTGATAATGTCAAGTTCGTTTATAAATCAAGGCTGGGCTACACTTACAGCATTCCAATAAAAGGGCAAAGATCCTATAAACAAGCATCTCTTAATTGCAGCAGCTACTGTAGATCATATGCCTAAACTGTGGCCAGCACTAGATTAACCCAATGGGAAATCCCCATGCTTTGTCGCTTATAGGTTACTCAATACCAGAATCTGATCCTACTCTCCTTATACATGACCTGAAAAGTCCCTCCTCCACTGGACTTGCATCCATAAAAAGTCCACCCAGTTTCCTGACATCACGGAAATTTACTAGTCCACTTGGAAGACCTAGTATATAAGCTCATCTATTTGTGGAAAGACGCAATTCTTTCCAAAATTACTGAGTTAGAAATTTTTACCAGCTCTAGACTTTTTTTAAGGGGGGAATGTTTTATCTTTTTTTAAAAATTTTACTTGAATAAACAGGATGAGCACTGTATCTCCTTCCAAGGAGCAAAAAATACTGCTCAAATCGCTGGAAAAATTGGTCAGGAGGAACGGGAGTGGAAATTTGCTTTAAATTTTTTAAATTATATGCAAATTCCACGGTTATTTAATTTTTAAAGATTATGAGATAAGCCATTGCCATGATTTCTTTACTCATCTTTCATTCCAGAAAACATTACTCAGAGAGGGTAGACAGCTCTTCCTTCCTCAATTATGTCCTTTGAAATGAACAGAAAACTTATCTTTGAGTTGGTTTTAAGGCAGTTTCACTAAAATCAGGGAGTTAAAGACTATTTAACCCTCTGAGGTTCCTTCCAGTCCTCCTACTGCTGTGTGTGTGTGTGTGTGTGTGTGTGTGTGTGTGTGTGCGTGTGTGTGTGTTTTGAGATGGAGGTGTTGCTCTATTGCTCAGGCTGGTCTCAAAGCCCTGGGCTCAAGAGATGCTACCACCTCAGCTTCCCAAAGTGCTTTACACTTTTTAAAGGTAATTACTGGTACTTTAAATTAAATAGAGGAACAAAGCAGCGTGTGAAGTTTTCACACATATGCCTCAGGACTCTATTTCTAATGAGATGATACACTGTAAATCATGAAACACTAATTCACTTCATACTTTATAGCTTTGTATTAAGTGAAATTGGGATAATTTGGTGGGTTGTACATATTTAGAAGTGAAGTAAATACTTTAAGAGTGGTGAAGATCAAACGAAAGAGGTAAAATGCTTTATAAAAGGCAAGACACTATTCATTGTAAGGTTTTACATGCTTTAAAACAATAAATCTCTGATGGCCAGTGATGGTGAGCATTTTTTCATGTGTTTTTTGGCTGCATAAATGTCTTCTCTTGAGAAGTGTCTGTTCATGTCCTTTGCCCACTGTTTGATGGGGTTGTTTTTTTCTTGTAAATTTGTTTGTGTTCATTGTAGATTCTGGATATTAGCCCTTTGTCAGATGAGTAGGTTGCAAAAATTTTCTCCCATTTTATAGGTTACCTGTTCACTCTGATGGTAGTTTCTTTTGCTGTGCAGAAGCTCTTCAGTTTAATTAGATCCCATTTGTCAATTTTGGCTTTTGTTGCCATTGCTTTTGGTGTTTTAGACATGAAGTCCTTGCCCATGCCTATGTCCTGAATTGTAATGCCTAGGTTTTCTTCTAGGGTTTTTATGGTTTTAGGTCTAATGTTTAAGTCTTTAATGCATCTTGAATTGATTTTTGTATAAGGTGTAAGGAAGGGATCCAGTTTCAGCTTTCTACATATGGCTAGCCTGTTTTCCCAGCACCATTTATTAAATAGGGAATCCTTTCCCCATTGCTTGTTTTTCTCAGGTTTGTCAAAGATCAGATAGTTGTAGATATGCGAGAAATGCAAATCAAACCACAATGAGATACCATTACCATCTCACACCAGTTAGAATGGCAATCATTAAAATGTCAGGAAATAACAGGTGCTGGAGAGGATGTGGAGAAATAGGAACACTTTTACACTGTTAGTGGGACTGTAAACTAGTTCAACCCCTGTGGAAGTCAGTGTGGCTATTCCTCAGGGATCTAGAACTAGAAATTCCATTCGACCCCGCCATCCCATTACTGGGTATATACCCAAAGGACTATAAATCATGTTGCTATAAAGACACATGCACACGTATGTTTATTGCGGCATTATTCACAATAGCAAAGACTTGGAACCAACCCAAATGTCCAACAATGATAGACTGGATTAAGAAAATGTGGCACATATACACCATGGAGTAGAGAACACACGGAAACAGGAAGGGGAACATCACACTGTGGGGACTGTTGTGGGGTGGGGGGAGGGGGGACGGATAGCACTGGGAGATATACCTAATGCTAGATGATGAGTTAGTGGGTGCAGCACACCAGCATGGCACATGTATACATATGTAACTAACCTGCACATTGTGCACATGTACCCTAAAACCTAAAGTATAATAATAATAAATAAATACATAAATTAAAAAAAATAAATAAATCTAAATCCAGGATAATGTTTATTTCTGGGAGAGAGGAAAGGGAAGGATTACCAAGGCATCTTCACTCTACCTGCAATGTTGTTACTTAAAGAAAATCTGAGGTAACAGGGAGAGACTTGGTAAAGATATGCAGTAGACACATAAATGTTCCTTGTATTTTTCTCCATAACTTTGTGTATGTTTGCAATAATTCATAATATAAACTTCAGTTACTAGTTTATACTGTAATTTTGATAAAATAGAAATGACAAAGATTCCAAGGAATTTTAAAGGTTTCTTATGGATAATTTTTTAAAACTATTTAACCTTATACATAAATAGAGTATCTTGCTTTTTACCAACTAGTATCTACTCTCATTCATATAATCACCATTGCTTTTCTTCCTTGCACTTCTGCCTTGCACAATTTAAATAACAAAGCACAACTCTCTCCAGGGCATGTTAACAAAGGAATTTCTAGGAGATGGCCTCGGTGGAACTTGTGGTCCTGGGAACAGCTTCATAGAGAAGGAGAAAGCACAGGGACAGGCTGCCAGATTTCTGCAGTTGTGTCTTCAATGGGAATGTTATTTTGTTTCAATTATCATGACTTCCCAGAATACCAGAGAAACTCATATATAGAAGTTTAAAAACCTATCCTATACATACTAAAATATTTCCAGATTAAATCATACAACATCAAGGATTTACTGCAAAATAATGCGAAGGGGAGTAGGTGTGGGTATAGATGAATCAAGATTGGTCATGGTTTGAGAACTGTTTAAGCTGGTGATGTGCACACAGGGGCGTACAGTTTACTCTTTCATTTACTTTTGTGTATACTTAAATTTTTCCATAATGAAGTTTTTTTAAAAAAATCTCAAAGCTAAAATAAATGATTTAAATATCATTCTATTAAGTCTTGTACACATTTCAATTTGTTAGGCAAGGGGATCAGGGAGCCAGGCCAGGTTAGTCCTGAGGCATTGCTAGTCAGCTGGGTGCTCTTGTCTAAGTTACTCAGTCTCTTTGATTTTGAGTTTATGGATAAAATATCTATGCTCCCTTTTAGCCATATCATGATTATTGGATTTATAAAACTGGCTTACAGATATTATATAATACAGTAAGAACTGCAAATGTTATAATGGTACACTGACATTATAAAGGTACGTGGGAGTATCTTTCATCCCTCATTTATTTATTTATTTATTTGAGAAACATTTAGGGAATGCATACTATGTGCCAGGCAGTGTGACATGTGGGTAGAATCCAAAGTTAAGTGACACAGAATCTCTGCCTTCAAGATGCACTCTAATCAGGCTGGGCGTGGTGGCTCACGCCTGTAATCCCAACAGTTTGGGAGGCCGAGGCGAGTGGATCACCTGAGGTCAGGGGTTCAGGACCAGCTTGGCCAACATGGTGAAACCCCATCTCTACTTAAAATACTAAAAAATTAGTCAGGCATGGTGGCAGGTGCCTGTAATCCCAGCTACTTGGGAGACCGAGGCAAGAGAATCAGTTGAACCCGGGAAGCAGAGGTTGCAGTGAGATGAGACCACACCATTGCACTCCAGCCTAGACAACAAGAATGAAACTCCATCTCAAACAAAAAAAAAAAGATGCAGTCTAATCATGGAAGACAGACATTTGAACAAATGAACAACAACACAAAGTAAGTATGATAATGGGGTGATGGAGCTGAAAATACCAAAAGGCCTTAGTAGTGTGAGACAGCAAGGAATTGTAAATAATTTTGTATGAAGGGGCAAGAGAAAAAGTGGCAGGAGATGAGGGAGGACAGGAAAGTAGGAACCAGATTGAAAAGGACCATGAATGTGATGCCATGGAATTTGGATGGTACCTTGAAAAGTGGTAAGGAAGCCATTTAAAAGATTTTAAGTCTGAGAATGATGTGGTCCAATTTACATTTTAGATTTTTGGGGCAGGAAGGTGGATTTGGTGTTTGCTGGCAATGTTTGAGGAATGAAGGAAGAGGGGAGGAATGGAAGGGAGGTTTACTGTAATTATAAGATAACTAAAATGGTCTAGCAGGATATGACTGAACTGGGGCAGGGTTAGTGGAGATTACTGAGATACTGTTAGAATGCCTTCTTGGGTCTGGAAGTAGAGAAAAGAAAACATAGTGAGTTATGTATGTAATCATTAATGTACAATAAAGCTAACAAGTTCCTTCTTCAAAGTATAAAAGAGTTGAGTTTGGAAATGTAAGTTGTAGGTACTCTAATACTTCTCCCTCTGTCTTTCAAGATAACATAAAAACTGCAGCACTGAACAATAGTATGTATTCATCATGAATGGCTTATGTGCTTCAAGCACAGCACCTATAGGTACTGAATAAATGTGGGTTATATGTGAACGTGATAGATTATTAAACACATGAAATGGACTGGACCTGTTTTCTCTGGTCACTGCCAAATAGTACAGATGGTAACTCCCTGCTGGCCAGATTAATAGTGAATTGATAAAATGCACAAACAAAAAGAATTCTTTTTCAGGTGATCTTTACACCATTCTGTAATCTTTCCCCCCAGATCTGAAAACTGTATCAGCAATTATCCTCACCATCATTTCTCAAAATAATGGATAGAATAGTTAAGCTCTGGTTGCTTAATTAAGATTTAGACTACTCCTGACACGTAGACTCCAACAGGACACCTTTTTTTCTTACAAATTACGTAGTGTCTTTTATCGGAGCTCCAAAAAGGACAATTTTTTTTTTTTTTGGACAGAGTCTTGCTCTGTTGCCAGGCTGGAGTGCAGTGGCGCGCTCTTGGCCTCCTGGGTTAACCGATTCTCCTGCCTCAGCTTCCCGAGTAACTGGGATTACAGGTGTGCACCACCACACCCAGCTAATTTTTATATTTTTAGTAGAGATGGGGTTTCACCATGTTGGACAGGATGATCTCAATCTCTTGACCTCGTGATCCACCCACCTCAGCCTCCCAAAGGCGTAAGCCACCATGCCCGGCCCACAAAGGGCATTTCTAAAAGAAGTGTCAGAGAGAAGTGATCAGTCAGTCCTCAGTGCCACAAACCACACGTACTTGTGTTTCAATTTTTACAAAACAACAGCAATATTATTTCCTCAAAACACATTATCTTTATTTGAATAAAGATAAAAAGTAAGGCACAGAAAGGTAGATTATCTAGACAATGTCCTGCTGTTAATGACTATTATTCTGAAATTAGAAAATTCAGACTATCTTTTAACCACTACCTCCTTATACTTCCCAGATTTTCTCAGCAGTGAGGCTATAGTACCAAACATAAAAATCTAGAATTCTTATCATTCTATTCCATACCCAGAACTTTATTAAATGCTAACACTCTATGTTACTGACAATAATAAAAATAAGTAATTCATAATTAACTATACATTAATTATATGGTAGGTAGCATGCTTAATACTTTATATACATTACCTCATTTGGTTTTGATCCTCACATGAGCCCTAACCAGTGATATATAATGCTACTGCCATTTTGCAACAGAAAAAATGGGCTCAGAGATGTGTATGTTATAAATGTTATAAAACCAAAACAAGCCTTTCACACTCACTAGCCCAGGGCTCTTCACACTAGGCAGTACTGCTCTCCCAAGCCATGTATAGGAGGGCAGGTGTTAAAGATTAAAAAGCTGAGGCTCAGGAAGTTGGCAAGCCTTGTCTAGGGTCACACATATAGAAATAGAGCCACCATTCGGCTCCCAGTCCAGGACCCCTCCCATTCTGCCTCCAATACTCCCATTCTTCTCTATAAAATAAATCATAGCCACTTAGAAGGATCAACAAAGTAGCAAATCTCCACCTTTGTTTAAAAGAAAAAAGATAAACATACAAAATAAGGAAGAAGAAATATCAAACACAAACTGGCTTTGTCAACATAGCATAAAGGTCATGAGGATCTTAAAAAAAAAAAAGAAAAAAAATCAATAAGTATTTTTGACACAATCAAGGCCCCAAAGGAACTAGTTTAGATAATAATGCACTTCAGCTTTTTAATCTATGAGTCCATGTTTGTTTTTCCAGTATTTTTAAATGTGTTTCTTTTACAGTCCACATTTAACTGCCAAAGTTTTCAGTACTTATCAGAGACCTGGCAAAAGGTTAAAGAGCATTTTTCTGTTCCCAACCCACATAGAAAACAATGACTACAATCAATCATCACAGAATATATTGCCAAGTAGCAGGCAGGTGCAACTTTTCTCTGCTGCACTGTGTGTGTTGGGGGAGAGAGGTTTTGAAAGAAACATTGAAAACAAACCACATTTGGGGGGATAATTTCTTCTAAGTGACTTACATCTTGTAAGACATTTGGCTGTTGACAAGACGATCCCACACTTGAATACACAGAAGTTGCACCCAGTCTCACAAAGCAGATTCAGTCACCCCAGACAGAAGTCTGGACTTCCCTCCAAGACAAATGTGGAATTCAATCTGTGTGATGACTTGAATGCAGCTAATTAATTTGCAATCTTTTATTATGACCATACAAAGGAGGGAAAAGAGCTATTTTCCCAGCCCTTCCTTGAGGGGAAATCAAAAGGAAAAAAAAAGCATAATATTTAAATCCCATGGCAAAGTTCTTAAACTTTTCCACTAATATACACACCCTAGCTAATTCATCAGCATAATACCCTAGAGTGGATCACCTCAGTACTATCTTTCCTATACATGGTCATTCCAACAATGAGCTAATTCTACTCAAAACAGAATGGATAAGAAGCTATAATGTCTCATTCTTTTTGCTTAGCCATTTAACCCTATAATTTTTAGAGTAAATGAATTGACCTTAATTCATTTTATTATTTATATTTACTTACAGGTAAGAAAACAAACCACAGCTGAGTGAAAACTCCATCTAAAAATAACCAAGAGATGAAGCAGTAAAAGCAACCTAATGAAAGTTGCTTTTTGAACCAATGAGAGTGTTTAAAATCCAAAATGAAGATTCAGGGGAGGAAAATACTTTTAACCTAAAGCTAATGAGTATGGTGGCTCATGCCTATAATCCCAGTACTTTGGGAGGCCAAGGCAGGTGGATCACTTGATGTCAGGAGTTCAAGACCAATCTGGCCAACATGGTGAAATCCTGTCTCTACTAAAAATACAAAAATTAGCCAGGCATGGTGGTGCGTGCCTGTAGTCCCAGCTACTTGGGAGGCTGAGGCAGGAGGATCTCTTGAACTTAGGAGGCAGAAGATGCAGTGAGCCGAGATCATGCCACTGCACTCCAGCCTGGGTGACAGAGCAAATCTCCATCTGAAAATAAAAAATACAAAAATAAAGCTAATGAGTAGACACATTTCAAATATGGTTAGCTATCTCCCAAATAGCTGTAGTCTTTTAGAATGGCTCTCTCTCAACTGCACAGTAACTATCCAAGCTCAAAAACCAATTGGAGTCCTCTGTGGAATATTTAAAACCATTCTCTACTAACCACCCTCCAAACATCTGCATATGGCATATGGGAAATTGAATTACAAGCTATGAATTTTCTGAAGTCCTTCAGAGGCCAGCATCCACTCATGGGGAGCCAAAACTATTCATAATGAAAGCCTGATCCACTATACACTTCCATTAGGCAACTCCAGCTCCAAGTTTTGCTCCTTCCTTAAGAGTACTGGATCCCACCACCACACTGAAAATGTATTTTCCCATTCTCTCATCATCACATTTAAAAAACAAAGTCTTAGGTGAATTCTTCTTTTAAAACTAAAAATGAATTATTATTTCTTCAGATACCAAGTTGATACTACCTGTGAATCTACCTTTAAAACTCTGCAACTAGACTGACTAACTTTGACTGACTTTGAATCCGTAATTCCATTCCTGCTGGCTGTGTGATCTTAGACAAGTTGCTAAATCTGCCTGCGCCTTGGTTTTCTCATACATCAAAATGATTGTTGTGAGTTAATATATGTAATGCACTTAGGGCAGTACCTGATTCATGATAAGGGTCAATTTGAAGAAATTATAATGATCATTATCACTGCTATCATCACTGTACCTTTACAATTACATTGTAAGCATGTCCCTTTTGTCATCCTCCAGTATGTGGAAAAATCTACCAAAAGATAATTAGGATCACTCTACTAAGCTAAAGGAAGTAATTCATAGTTTGGTCAGCAAGTTACATATTACAAATAACATCATAAAGATTCAACTAAAATCATAGTTTAAGATTCAAGCCAGGCATGGTGGGTCACACCTGTAATCCCAGTAATTTGGGAGGTGGAGGTGGGAGGATCCCTTGAGCTCAGGAGTTCAAGACCAGCCTGGGCAACAAAGTGAGACCTTGTCTCTATAAAAAAAAATTTAAAAGTGCTGTGTGCAGTGGCTCACATCTGTAATCCCAGCACTTTGGGAGCCCAAGGCAGGTGGATTACTTGAGGTCAGGAGTTCGAGACCAGCCCGGCTAACATGGTGAAACCCCATCTCTACTAAAAATACAAAAATTAACTGGGTGTGGTGGCATACACCTTTAATCCCTGCTACTTGGGAGGCTGAGGCAAGATAATTCCTTAAACCCAGGAGGCGGAGGTTGCAGTGAGTTGAGATCACACCACTGCACTCCAGCCTGGATGACACAGAGAGACTCAATAAATAAATAAATAAATAAATAAATAAATAAATAAATAAATAAATAAGAATCAATCAGCTGGGTGTGGTGGCACACTGGTAGACCCAGCTACTCAGCAGGCTGAGGTGGGAGGATCGCCTGGGCCTGGGAGGTAGACGTTACAGCGAGCCGTGATCACACAACTGCCCTCCAGCCTGGGTGATGGAGACAGTGTCTCCAAACTAAAAAAAACAAAAAAAAGATTCACTTGGATCTCTTATAGGTAATTGTTGCAGATTTCAGGTAGCTCCTAAAGTCTTAAGATTAAACTTATGAAATAACATGCCAAAAATGTTTTGTCTTCTAAATAATCACAGTGCATTTTGAGAGACAAATGCATCTACAACCAGGTGACAAAACTGAAAATAAAATTGTAGCGGTTTGAGTAGGGGATTAAATGAGTTAATTTTTTCCTGGGGTTCAAAAAAAGAAACAGCAGCAAAAAATGGTACTTAAGACTGAAGGTTGGCCGGGTGCAGCTGCTCATGCCTGTAATCTCAACACTTTGGGAGGCCAAGGTGGGTGGATAACTTGAGGTCAGGATTTCAAGACCTGCCTGGCCAACATGGCGAAACAACATCACTACTAAAAATACAAAAATTAGCTGGGCATGGTGGCAGGTGCCTGTAATCCCAGCTACCCAGGAGGCTGAGGTGGGAGAATCACTTGAACCCAGGAGGCAGTGGTTGCAGTAAGCCAAGATCACGCCATTGCACTACAGCCTGGGTGACAAAAGAAAAACTCCATCTCAAAAAAAAAAAAAAAAAAGAAAGTTCTGGGTTATGACACAGAACGTATGCAATATGAATATGTCAGAGTTATGAACATGTAGACTACACAAGATTGTGTATTTTTGAAATAATAGAATACTAGGTTGAAAAATTAGCATCACAGAATGAAAAATAAGCCACAAACTAGCAGAAGATGATTGTAACACATAAAAACAAAGGATTAAATACAATGGTAATACAATGATAGCTATTCTTACAAAGTTGTTTCTATGTCTCAGGTACTATTCTGAACAATATACGTGCATCTTGAATGCATGAAGAATTCCTATATAAGAAAAACACAAACAACAACATTTAAAATGAGAGAAAAACCTGAATAGGAATTTCACAGAAGAGAAAACATAAATGGCCCATAAACATAATAAAAGATGCTCAACTACAATTCTAATCAGGGAAATAAACATTAAAACCCCAAAGAGATACAACTTCATACTCTAGCAAAAACCTAAAAGGCTGTGAATATCTAGTTTCATTGAGGAAGAACAATGGGAAGACTATTCACTGCTGGTGAGGGTATAGATTGGTGCAATTGCTTTGGAGAACAGTTTGATGCCACTCAATAGAGCTGAACACACACATGCCCAATGACCAAGCAATTCCACTCCAGGTACATACTGTAAAAATACTCCTGCACATGTAGAATACGAGATACTGCATAACAAAGTTTACTAGAACATGAGGCTGAGGTGGGAAGATGGCTTGAGACCAGGAGTTCGAGGCTGCACCAGTAGCTGGGACTATAAGCATGTGCCACCGTGCCTGGCTAATTTTTTGTTGTTGTGGTTGTTGTTAGAGATGAGGTCTTCTTTTATTGAATGAGCTGGTCTCCAACTCCTGGCTTCAAGTGATTTTCCAACTTCTGCCTCCCAAAGTGCTGAGATTACAGGTGTGAGCCACCATGCCCGGCCAAGTTCTGCTTCTTAACCTGAGGTAGATACTTTGATGTTTCATTTTGCTTTATTGTACAGATATACTTTATATTCTCATATGTGACACAAGTCAAAATTTAAAAAAACAATTTGACGTTTATTCCCTTTAGATGAATGATGGGCAAATTTACATAGTAAATTCATTACTGAAACAATGTATAGATTTCAGACTAGGAAAGTAACTATTTATAAAAGAAAAGCTTAAAACCTGCAACAGAAACAAAATCCTGAAACTGTAAAATTGAATCAAACTAAAATTTAAAAAACAAAGCAATGACATAAAGTATCATTTGTCCAAATGTGTTCTACAAAATGCTTTTTTCTTAAATATGTCTTAGGAAAAACAGGTTCTAGGAGTAAAATATGTTTGAAAAACGCTGGGTTAAACAACTGAACCTATGAAGGGAGGAATAGAACTTCTCAAGCTCTTGACTCTGGAATCTTTTTTACACGGCAATTAACACCATGCTTCTTCTTGGATTTGTCAGATAAACACAATCCGGGAAACATTTTATAATACAGAGGGCCGCACCAGATTGAATATTGCCCCCAGGAATGAAATGAAAACAGGAATGGATTCTCCAGTAAGAGGAACCCAGATATCCTAATCTTCAGTAGCTGACCTAAAACCTGGACAAGTGGGATCAAACCCCATAACCAAATACATCTTTTTAGGAACTAAGTGGATAATCACTCTGTGTTGTATGAACATGTGGGCAATGTGTTTCCTACACAGCTTAAAAGTGCAATAAAAAAAGATCTAGGTGTCATATAAAGAATTTCTACCACTGTTAGATTAATGGTGGACTGACAGGCAGAGGGTCTTAGATGTGACTTAAGTAAAGTTCAATAGAAGCTTCCAGCACAGATATTCATGTTTCTAATTGGACCGCTCAGTTAAAAAGTTTTTCCATTAGATTTCCCCTAATCAAATTAGAAATTACCTAATTTTCTAATAAAGATTTCCCCAGGCACAAGGAATCTGTGAACTGGACCTAAAAAATTCTTCATAATGTGCTTTTATTACCATAAAAGATGCACATTTATTTTAAAAACTTCTCTACACCACTATCATAAACATTTGCACACACTTATTTCTTTTGGAAGATAACTTCTGAGTGGTAATGAAATAGATTCTTAAGAAGAAAGTCTGACACAATGCCTTTGCATCTTAAAATATGTTAAAATATTATTTGAAAAGAGTCAAACATCTGTCTTTTGAAGGTATCACAGGGCATCAAATTGGAAAATGTGGCACTGCCAGGAGTTTCTACTTGGTGAAGGGTGGCAGACTTTTCTCTTCAGAGGGCTCTTGACAGGGTAGCATCCATTATCTTGCCAATTTACCACAACCTAGGCCCAACCCTCAGTCTTATAGGTTCAGAAATTTATTTTTATCAGCATCAGTAGGGTAGCTACATTGCTTAGAAGCAGACAAAATTAACCATGCTTCAATAGAAATCAGGATATATATGTATTAATACAGAATGACAAATATAACTGTGACAGAAATAGGAATGACTGTTTATGGTCATATACGGCCAATACTTTCATTAAAGCCAAACTCATACATGCAGCCAAATAAGAGGCCCCTGGATACACAGGGAATCAGAATAAAAAAAGAATAACTGAATATTTAATAGTCTTCTTTCATTCAATCAATAATTTTTTTAATTAAACAACTATTATGTCCAGGTAAACTTCTAGGTCCTGGGGATACAGAGGTCTCTGCTTACAGAAGTCATATGTAAGTAGCAGGTGAAGAGCATGTGTTTCACAGAAGTTTATTACAGTATATTAATAAGAGCAAAAAATTTTGGAAGCACTCTAAATGTTCAATAATAGAGCTCCAATTAAATAACAATAAATCCAAATAATGAAAAATAACGCAGCCCTTTAAGAATAGCACTTGCAAGCTGTAATTCATGACATGGGAAAATTATCATGATGGAAAAAGAAGCAAGCTATATATAGTGCATGATCCTATACACACACATACATACATACATACGTATTTCCTATCCCTTTATATACATAAGAAAACAAGTGAGAGGAAAGTCATATCTTTAGTCAAATCTTGTTTACTAACATATTATTAATGATTATCTTTTCTTTTTCTTTATACCTTTTTGCATTTTTCAATTTCCTAAAAGAGCCTTACATGCCTTTTATCACCAGGAGAAAAATTACTGCTAAAGTAATTTAAGTCAACATGCATACTAAGAACTCTTCAGATTTATCTGTTAGAAGCTGTGCATGAATGCCAATCCTTGCATCTGTCTTGGAACTCACAGAGAGCTCTTTTCCCATGGCTTTAAGCAATACTCAAAAAGACTAGCATACCTGAATTTCCTAGTCCTATGTTTTCTTAATCCAACAGCCAGTCTTGTATTTCTAGCTGTTTTCTAAACATTTCAACCAAACCATTTTACAGATAACTCATACAGTCATCCTTTGATATGCATGGGGAATCGGTTTCAGGATCCCCCCTGTATACCAAAATCCATGGATGCTCAAGTGACTGGTATAAAATAGTGTAGTATTTGCATATAACCTACACACATCCTCCTATATACTTTAAATCATCTCTAGATTACTTAATAATACTTAATACGATGTAAATGCTATGCTATGTAAATAGTTGGTATACCATGTTTTTTTTTATTTGTATCATTTTTTATTGTTGTATTGTTTTTTCTGACAATTTTGTTCCACAGTTGTTTGAATCAGTGGATGCAGAACCCATGAATATGGAGAGTCAATCGCATTTCATTATGCCCAAAGGTAAATGCATAACTTTCCCCACAGCTAATCTTCTAGCAACCCCATTGCTGTCCATGGCAAGCAGGCTTAGTTAATCTCTCCCTTTCCTTTTTCAGGTTCATTAAAAAACTCTTGTCAAAATCTCTTTCATCCCACCTTATTCTTCATTCTCACTTCCATCAGCATATCAGTCCAGGCCCTAGTACTATTAGTAACATTAATGTTACTAATGGCACTATTAGTAACATTACTTACCAGCATTCAAGTGGGTCTTCCTGATGCCATTCTCTCCCATTCTGAAATCACTGCTCTTTTTATAGAACTTGTATGATGTCATTCATTGGCTCAAAAACTTTTAAAGCCTTCCTTTTTCTACCACCCTAATCTAAATTTCTATGCCTGGCTTTTATTAAAACCCATAATTTGGCCCCACCCTAGCTATGTAACTTTATTTTCCACTATTCGCCAGTCTCCTCCCTCATCAACGAGAAGACATACCATAATCAACGTCAACACTAACACTTGGAATATCTAAACTTAAAAATGGTCCTTCCTTTCCCATTTACTTGTATTTAAAGAACCTGATGAATTATTCCTCCTCTGCTAAACTTTTCACAATTTCTTCAACCTCATTTATGTTTCACATTTTCAGAACATATCTTGCCGTTTATTAGGAAGCTCACAATTAGGCACTCTCATGTACATAGATTTACAATCATGTATGTTGTCATCTTCAACATTAAATTCCGTACTCCTTGAAGGCAGGAGCCACGCCTTATTCTGTCCCCAGAGTACTCAGAATGATGCAGAGCACACAGAAAGTACTCAAATCTTGTTGACTGATCCAGTGAGAAATGACCAACATCAGTTCCAGCCTCTCTTTAACATGTACATAGCAATTTGGGCAAGTCAAGCTCCATCCTGAAGGGCATAATTGGGGACTCTTTAAGCACATTATTATGAAGGCCCTTCAGGGATAACACCAGAGTGATGAGGTGCCCTATACCAGGGATAATGGAGACAGAGTTCTTGGGATTCATCACTGGGGTCCTCAAAGCATCTTCCAAGGGGATAATAAGGAAGGACTCAAACACCTTTGAAACTCTGTGAGACCAGGCATGAGGTCTTTTGAAAGAGTTCTTTAAGTGGAGTGAATGTCAAAGAGAAGTATAATAAAATAAAAGACCTGAGTAGGGTCCTCCTTGTTCATAAAATGACACTATCTAAATCACCAAATCTCACTGAGCCTTGGTTTAACTCAAGAGGTTCCATGCCACTATAAGAGGTGGTAACTGCCAACTGTTAGGAAATATTTTCATATGCATAGTCATAGTGCCCCATATTTATGAACTTCTTAACAGTGTTCAAAAAGCTTTCTATATATATTATCCTTTACTTTCTAACTTTTCTAAATACAAGGTGAGAGAGACACAAGTGTTCTATCAAAACAGAGTCTTGGCCGGGCACAGTGACTCACGCCTGTAATCCCAGCACTTTGGGAGGCCAAGGCGGGTGGGTCACCTGAGGTCAAGAGTTCGAGACCAGCCTGGCCAACGTGGAGAAACCTCATCTCTACTAAAAATACAAATATTAGCCAGGCATGGTGGTGCATGCCTGTAATGTCAGCTACTTGGGAGGCCGAGATGGGAGAATCACTTGAACCTGGGAGGCTGAGACTGCAGTGAGCTGGGATCCCACCACTGCATTCCAGCCTGGGCAGCAGAGTAAGACTCTATCTCAAAAAAAAAAAAAAAAATCTCGGAGTCCACATATAACAAATATTTTGTTTTATTCTTAGTGTACTTTAAATACACTTACCCATATTATTCCTTTTTTTTTTAAATTAGAGATAGAGTCCCACCCCATCACCCAGGCTGGAGTGCAGTGGTGCCATCATAACTCACTGCAGCCTTAAACTCCTGGCCTTGAATGATCCTCCCACCTCAGCCTCCTGAGTCACTGGGATTACAGGCATGAGCCACTGCACATGGCTGTTTATCTATATTATTCTCAAATTAAGAAACATTTCAGAAATTGACCACTCAATGATTTTATCAGTTTTCTGCCATGGAAAATGTAATGCTTTAGGATTTTTAACCTTAATACCTAGCAAAGTTTCTATAGTGCTTTCTCAGTAGGTATTTTGATTTAAACATTTTGTACTGAATCAGTGAAAATAAATGGAATTTACTAAATGTAAATTATAAAAACAAATTTTCAAGAAAATTTCTATTTTTAAAAGTTGAAATTTTACTTTAAATTTGAAGACATAATTTGTATTTAGTTTCAGTGTGTAATGGCTGGCTTCTCAATAATGGCATTATTATTGTCTGAGCTCTAATCCTAAAATATAATTTTTTACAAGAAGGGACTATCGTGAGATTTCTGTGGTTTCTTATAGTGTCAAAAATGGTACAAATGGTACACAAATGTCTGATTCATACCATAGCATACAATAATCTGTAACAGACTTTTCACTGGTGAGGAAGAAAAGAATGTTTACCCAGAGATCTGCTGCCGCTGCTGCTAATAAAAACAAACATTTACTGATTGCTTCCACGTGCCATGCATATGTTAATAAACAGAACTGTATACCACATATACTGTATTAGTTAATAATATGTAAGGCTTTTAAAACAACATCTGGCAAATAGTAAACCCTACATAAAAGTTTATCATCATCATCTTCATATCACTCAATTCTGAAAGCAAGGATTAAAAGCAGGCATTACTGCTCCCCACTCCTCATTTTACAGATACGAAAACAAATTTAGAGAAGAACTTAAGAAATTTGTTTTAGGTCACACAGTTGAAAAGGTGATGGATCTTGAGCTTTTTCTAATCACTATGTAATTTTGGTTAACTTATCAAGTAGACCTTAAGCTGAAAATGGAAGAAGAGATAGAAAAAGTTCAGATATTACTGTAACAATGAAAGAAGCTGGCTGGGCATGCTCTGAAGAAGAAAACTGAAAATAATGGGAATGCTTGGGTCAATTATTTGTTGCAGAAAAACAAATGGGAACGGTGTTAGCAACAAAGTGGTCTCGGGTCTTTGGAAACCCATGCCCAGAATATGGGTATTAAACAAAGAAAGAAAACTGACAATTTACAAATAAGTTAATATGACACTATTCAGCATCACTGAGATTTGATGAAATGGGACTCTGCACTAGAATAGGGCAAAAGCAAGGAAAGTAGAAGCATAAAGAATTGCTGCTATTCTACAGACTGAGACTGACACAAATAAGCTGTGATGGGGACTTCAACGTTTGGGATAGCCGCTAGAATTCTCCCACGGCTAAAATCAATGTCTCTGATGAATGCCTTGCTAAGCCTTCCACCTCTCAAATAGGAAAAGAAATATTGAGGATGTGAATGTGACCACTGGGAAGAAATTCGATTATAAATGGAAGTACTGGGAAACCTGAGAGCAATTTACCATGGAATTTTCAAGTTTGTTATAATAGCTGGGAATGGAAACATGGGACACAATTAGGGAACAAAAGTTACAAAATGTTCAGAGAAAAGAAAAGTAAATCCTGCCTGAGACTCAAAAGAGAAAGATGAGTCATCTATTTTAGGAAGTTCTCAAGAACAGAAGTCTAGTTAAACTAGCCTTTATTAATTAATTCAACAAATATTTACTGAGCATCCACTATGTGCCAGATACTGTTCCTGGCACCTTATAAAAATACAAATGACACAAAATACCAGCCCTTATGGATCTTATATTCTAGTGGGGCAAGGGGATGGAAAGAAATTATAGGGGCTGGGAGAGGCATAACAATTTTAAATAAGGTCATCAGAAGAGGTTTCATTGAGAAGGAGGTTTGAATGAGATGAAAAAGAATGATTTAGAAATCTGAAGAAAGGAGGGTACCACACAGCATGTATGGTAAGTGCAAAGGCCCTGAAGCAGAGGTATGCAGTAAGAAACAGCAAGGAGTTCAGTATGGCACAGAGAGAGTGAGGGGGAGTGGTAAGAAAGAGTTCAGAGAGGTGACGGGCAAGAACATGTAAAACCATGCAAAGACAGTAAGGACTTTGGATTACTCCTGAATTATGCCCACAAGAATTCACACTTATGAGGCTCCCTTTCACTAAATGCTCTCTTGTATTAAATACGTACCTTTTGCTAGGTGTTATGAGAAAAATACAAAGGAAGGCAAACATGATTATTGACCTGAAGACAGTGTCATTTTTTTCGTTGGAAGTAAATTATAATTGAAAATGAATTAAAAGAATAACAAGGGAAATGTTCCATATCTATACATGATCTGATAAAGTACCAGACTGAAACTTGTGAGCTTTAGAATAATTCCTAGTTATATCAAAAGAAGAATCCAGAAAAGAAAGATGAAAAAAAGAGACAAAGAAAGAGAATGTCAGAAAAACATGGTGGTGGTGGTGGTAGAGGGGGACTTGTATAACCAAACAAGTGATGGACAGACTGACATAAAACCAGTATTGCTCCTATCCTCTTTCTTCTAGTCACAACACAAAGATTAAAACTTGGTATAAGAAAAAGAGTTCTGGCTATAAACTGCAAAGCATATTAATGACAGAAAATGGGAAGATTCTGAAAAGACTGGCTGCACAAAGAGCTCTTCAATGAACTCAGATTTTCAAAGACACAGAAAAAGAAAGGAGGGACACATAACATGGATGTCTATAAAAGAAACACAGGATGGTATCAGGAAGTAAAATGTCCACAATTAGCTGAACTTAAGAAAATCATTAAGGGCTACAAAAGGGACTTTTGAATGTATGTCTGGAAGAGAAAGTTTACAAACAGCCTGGTATACACAAAAGGCTGAGTATGTTGGTTAAGGTAAATGGTGTAGTTAATACATGTGAGAAAAAAAAGAGAAAGAAACCCTTCACTTCTATTTTGCTTTTTACAAATTCTACACTTGAATACCCCCTCACAATTTACAAAGACCTTTTACATATTTCTACCTGGAGAAGTAGGTATGATGCCTATTTTATAAAAGAGAACTTCCAGTCCAGTGTCCATCACTCAATCCCTGCCTCTCTTCTCAGTCTAGGAGAACGACAGCAAAAAGTGCATGTTAGGATGAAAGAACTGATGCCCATGACAAGTGAAGTGGCCATAAAAGACCTGCCCCTGACACACTGCAAATCTGACTTGACCAGTTGTCTACTGTGAGCCTGCATGGGAATTTTGCTGAGTGCTACAATAATTCTTTAACAAGTTAGGAAGATCAAAGAGGTTAAGACAGGAGACAGAGTACTCCATCTTTCAGAGTGAGGAAAAAACACAAACATAACAAAAGAAAATGAACAGGGTGAAAGGTTAACTCTGTGTTTATCATTCAGCCCAAAGAAAATCCTAGATGATTATAAAACAGTTTCTGAATAGACAAAGATGGGCAATCACTGAGAATCAGTGTAGGTTCAGGAAGAACAAGTCTTGCCAAGTAACTTTATTTCTTTTGTTGGCAAAGCTATAAGACAAATCTATGTGATGCTTTGAAAGGTATTTAACAAGCTCCACTCTCCAATTCTTTCTGAGAGGAAAAGAGAGACAGACTGAGTAACATGTATACATAACCAAGTAAATAACAAAACTCAGAATGCTCATAAGTTCTGCAATACTCACTGGGCTTGTGTAATAGTGTTACCAATGATCCAGATAAAAGTTTTTCCAACATCCTTTTCAAAATGTAGGGATGACCAGAGTCTGGAAAGAATAATGAAAAATAGGAGAGCAGAGTCAGGTCTAAAACAATTTTAACAGAACATTAACTTTAACAAATAAAATTTAATAGAGAAAATTTAAAGAATTATATTTGGGTTAAAAAAAGAATGCTAAATATAAATTGTGAAAACTGTTGTATACATAAAAAAGCAACCAGGCCAGGAACGGGGGCTCATACCTGTAATCCCAGCATTGAGGGAGGACGAGGTGGGCACATCACCCGAGGTCAGGAGTTCGAGACCAGCCTGGCTGACATGGAGAAACCCCATCTCTACTAAAAATACAAAAATTACCTGGGCATGGAGGCAGGGACCTGTAATCCCAGCTACTTGGGAGGCTGAGACAGGAGAATCACTTGAACCTGGGAGGTGGAAGTTAGTTGCAGTGAGCCGAAATCATCCCACTGCACTCTAGCCTGGGTGACAAAGTGAGACTCCATCTCAAAACACACACACACAAAGGCAACTATCCCAGCACCTTGGGAAGCAAAAGCAGGAGAATTGCTTAAGCCCAGGAGTTTGAGAACAGCTAGGCAATATAGAGAAATCCTGTCTCTATTAAAATATTTTTTAAATTACATTTTTAAAAAAAGAACTAAAGAGTTTTTTCAAATAAAACTTGTCATAGGCCGGGCATGTTGGCTCATGCCTGTAATCCCAACACTTTGGGAGGCAGAAGTGGGTGGATCACTTGAGCTCAGAAGTTTGAGACCAGCCTAGCCAACATGGTGAAACCCCACCTCTACTAAAAATACAAAAATTAGCTGGGCGTTGTGGCACTCGCCTGACATCCCAGCAACTTGGGAGGCTGAGGCAGGAGAATCACTTGAACCCAGGAGGCACAGCTTGCAGTGAGCTAAGACTGTGCCGCTGCACCCCAGCCTGGATAACACAGCAAGGCTCCACTTCAAAAAAAAAAGCTTGACATAAATTAAAGTGTGAAATGGCTGCCCCTAAAACATATACAATCTTAACCTTGGGCTGAGTTCACACACACATATAAATAAAGTCATGCACAAGGAAGGTGAATGCCATACTCTACAAAGTACCAGTTGGCTAATATCTGGAGAAGTTATTCAATAATTAGTGAAAGGAATGGAGTGGAGTGGAGTGCAGTTGAGTGGAGTGGAATGGAATGGAGTGGAATGGAGTGGAGTAGAGTGGAATGGAGTGGAGTGGAGTGAAGTGGAGTGGAATGGAATGGAGTGGAGTGGAATGGACTGGGGTGGAGTGGAATTGACTGGAGTGGAATGGAATGGAGTGGAGTGGAATGGAATGGAAAAGAGTGGAGTGGAATGGAATGGAGTGGAGTGGAGAGGAATGGAGTGGAGCGGAGTGCTTTGGAGTGGAATGAAATGGAATGGAGTGGAGTGGAGAGGAGTGGAGTGGAGTGTAGTGGAATGGAGTGGAGTAGAGTGGAGTGGAGTGGACAGGATTGGAGTGGAATGGGGTGCAATGGAATGCAGTGGAGTGGTGTGGAATGGAGTGGAGTGGAATGGAGTGGAGTGGATTGGAGTGGAATGGAATGGAATGGAGTGGAATGGAATGGAATGGAGTGCAATGGAATGGAATTGAATGGAATGGAATGGAATGCGGTGAAGTGGAGTGGAGTGGAGTGGAATGGAGTGGAATGGAATGGAGTAGAATGGAATTGAACGGAGTGGAGTGGAGAGGAATGGAGTGGAGTGGAATGGAATGGGAAGTAATAGAATTGAAAGGAGTGGAGTGGAGTGAAGTAGAATGGAATGAAATGGAATGGAATGGTGAAATGAAATTTGAGCTGAGATTGTGCACTGCACTCCAGCCGGGGTGACAGAGTGAGATCCCGTCAAAAGAAAGGAATGGAATACAATGGATTTAGAATGGAATGTAATGGAATGGAGTGGAGTGGAGTGGCATGGAGTGGAGTGGAGCGGAGTGGAATGGAGTGGTATGGATTGTTATGGAATGGAATGGAAATGAGTGGAGTGGAGTGGGGTGGGGTGGAGTGGAGTGGAATGGAGGGGAATGGTATGGGATGGAATGGAATGGAATGGAATGGAGTGGAGAGGAGTGGAGTTGAAAGGTGTAGAATGGAATGGAATGGAATGAGGTGGAGTGGAGTGGAGTTGAGTGGAGTGGAATGGAATGGAGTGGAATGGAGTTGAGTGGAGTGGAATGGAGTGGAGTGGAGTGGATTGGAGTGGAGTGAACGGGAGTGGAATGGAATGGACAGGAGTGGAATGGAATGAAGTGGAGTGGAATGGACTGGAGTGGAGTGGAATTGACTGGAGTGCAATGGAATGGACTGGAGTGGAATGGAATGGAGTGGAGTGGAATGGAATGGAGTAGAGTGGAGTGGAATGGAGTGGAGTGGAGTGATAAGGAGTGGAATGGAATGGAATGGAGAGGAGTAGACTGTAGTAGAGTGGAGTGGAATGGAGTGGAATGGAATGGAATGGAGTAGAGTGGAGTGGAATGGAGTGCAGTGGAATGGAGTGGAGTGGAGTGGAGTGGAATGGAATGCAATGGAATGGAATGGAATCGAATCGAATGGATTCGAAAGGAATGGAAAGGAGTGGAAAGGAATGGAAAGGAATGTGGTGAAGTGGAGTGGAGTGGAATGGAGTGGAATCGAATGGGGTGAAATGGGATTGAATGGAGTGGAGTGTTGTGGAATGGAGTGGAGTTGAATGGAACGTGAAGGAATGGAATAGAACAGAGTGGAGTGGAGTGGAGTGGAATGGAATGCAATGCAATGGAATGCTGAAATGAAATGTGAGCTGAGATTGTGCACTACACTCCAGCCTGGGTGACAGAGTGAGATCTTGTCAAAAGAAAGGAATGGAATTGAATGGATTTGGAATGGAATGTAATGGAAAGGAGTGGAGTGGAGTGGAGTGGCGTGCTGTGCAGTGGAGTGGAATGGAATGGAGTGGAATGGAGTGGAGTGTAATGGAGTGGAGTGGACTTTAGTGGAGTGGAGTGGAATGGAGTGGAGTGGAATGGAGTGGAATGGAATGGAATGGATTAGAGTGGAGTGGAATGGAGTGGAGTGGAATGGAGTGGAGTGAAGTGGAGTGGATTTGAATGGAATGGAATTGAATCGAATGAAATTGAAAGGAATGGAAAGGAATGGAATGGAATTTAATGTGGTGAAGTGGAGTGGAGTGGAGTGGAATGGAGTGGAGTGGAGTGGAATGGGGTGGAATGGGATTGAATGGAGTGGAGTGGAATGGAGTGGAGTGGAATGGAATGGGAAGGAATGGAATTGAACGGAGTGGAGAGGAGTGGAGTGCAATGGAATGGAATGCGGTGAAGTGGAGTGGAGTGGAATGGAATGGAATGGAATGGAATGGAATGGAATGGGGTTGAATGGAATTGAATGGAGTGGAGTGGAGTGGAATGGAGCGGAGTGGAATGGAATGGGAAGGAATGCAATTGAACGGAGTGGAGTCGAGTGGACTGAAACGGAATGCAATGGAATGGAAGAGAATAGAATGGTGAAATGAAATGAGCGCTCAGATTGTATGCTGCACTCCATCCTGGGTGACAGAGTGAGATTCTGTCAAAGGAAAGGAATGGAATGGAATGGATGAAGAATGGAATGTAATGGAATGGAGTGGACTGGAGTGGCGTAGAGTAGAGTGCAGTGGAGTGGAATGGAGTGGCATGGATTGTTATGGAATGGAATGGAATGGAGTGGAGTGGAGTGGAGTGGAATGAGGTGGAGTGGAGTGGAGTGGAATGGAGTGGAATGGAATGGGATGGAATGGAATTGAGTGGAGTGGAGTGGTGGAGTGGAAAGGAATAGAATGGAATGGAGTGGAGTGGAGTGGAGTGAAATGGAATAGAATGGAGTAGAGTGGAGTGGAGTGGAAAGGTGTAGAATGGAGTGGAGTGGATTGGAATGCAATGGAATGGAGTGGAGTGGAGTTGAGTGGAGTGGAATGGAATGGATGGAATGGAGTGGAGTGGGATGGAATGGAGTGGAGTGGAATGGAGTGGAGTGGAGTGAAGTGGAGAGGAATGAAATAGAGTGGAGTGGAGTGAATTGGAGAGGAATGAAATAGAGTGGAGTGGAATGGAATGGAGTGGAGTGGAATGGACTGGAGTGGAGTGGAATTGACTGGATGGATAGGAATGGAGTGGAGTGGAATGGAAGGGAGTGGAGTGGAGTGGAATGGAGTGGAGTGGAAGGGAGAGGAGTGGAGTGGAGTGGAATGGAAGGGAGTGGAGTGGAGTGGAATGGAGTGGAGTGGAGTGGAAGGGAGAGGAGTGGAGTGGAGTGGAATGGAGTGGAGTGGAATGGAATGGAGTGGAGTGGAATGGAATGGAAAGGAATGGAATCGAATGGAATCGAATGTAATCGAATGCAATGGAACGGAATGGAATACTATGGAATCTGGTGAAGTGGAGTGGAGTGGAGTGGAATGGAGTGCAATGGAATGGGGTGGAATGGAATTGAATTGAGCGGAGTGGAGTGGAATGGAGTGCAGTGGAATGGAATGGGATTGAATGGGAATGAAAGGAGTGGAGTGGAGTGGAGTGGATTGGAATGGAATGGAATGGAATGGAATGGAAAAAAATGTAATCGAAAGGAATCGAAAGGAATAGAATGGAATCGAATGGAATTGAATCGAATTGAATCGAATTGAATGGAACGGAATGGAATCGAATGGAATCAAACGGAATGGAATGCAATCGAATGGAAAAAATGGAATGGAGTGGAATCCAGTGGAGTGGAATCGAATGATACTGAATGGAATCGAATGGAATGCGGTGAAGTAGAGTGCAGTGGACTGGAATGGAGTGGAATGGCATGGGGTGGAATGGAATTGAATGGAGTGGAGTGAAGTGGAGTGGAATGGAGTCAAATGGAATGGAATGAGAAGGAATGGAATTGAATGCACTGGAGAGGAGTGGAGTGGAGTGAAATGGAATGCAATGGAATGGAATGGAATGGAATGGTGAAATGAAATGTGAACTGAAATTGTGCACTGCACTCCAGCCTGAGTTACAGAGTGAGATCCTGTTGAAAGAAAGGAATGGAATGGAATGGATTTACAATGGAATGTAATGGAATCGAGTCGAGTTGAGTGGAGTGGCGTGGAGTGGAGTGGAGTGGAATGGAGTGCTATGGATTGTTATGGAATGGAATGGAATAGAGCACAGTGGAGTGGAGTGGAGTGGGGTGGAGAGGGGTGGAGTGGAGTGGAGTGGAATGGAGTGCAATGGAATTGGATGGAATGGAATGGAGTGGAGTGGAGAGGAGTCGAAAGGTGTAGAGTGGAATAGAATGGAGTGGAGGGGAGTGTAGTGGAGTTGAATGGAGTGGAATGGAATGGAGTGGAGTGGAGTGGAGTGGAATGGAGTTGAGAGGAATGGAGTGGAGTGAAGTGGAGTGGAACCGAATGCAGTTGAGTGCAAGGGAATGGAGTGGACTGGAATGGACAGGAGTGGAGTGGAATTGACTGGAGTGGAATGGAATGGACTGGAGTGGAATGGAATGGAGTGGAGTGGAATGGGATGGAGTGGAGTGGAGTGGAGTGGAATGGAGTAGAGTGGTATGGAGTGGAATGGAATGGAATGGAGTAGAGTGGAGAGGAGTGAAGTGGAATGGAGTGGAATGGAGTGGAGTGGACTGAAGTGTAGTGGAATGTAAAGGAATGGAAGGGACAGGAGTGGGGTGGAGTGGAATGGAGTGGAGTGGAATGCAGTGGAATGGAATGGGGTGGAATGGAATTGAATGGAGTGGAGTGGAGTGGAGTGGAACGGAGTAGAGAGGAATGGAATGGGAAGGAATTTAACTGAACTGAGTGGAGTGGAGTGGTGTGGAGTGGAGTGGAATGCAATGGAATGGAAAGGAATTAAATGGAATGGAATGGAATGGAATGGAACGGAATGCGGTGAAGTGGAGTGGAGTGGAATGGAGTGGCATGGAATGGGGTGGAATGGAATTGAATGCAGTGGAGTGGAGTGGAATAGAGTGGAAAGGAATGGAATGGGAAGGAATGGAAATGAACAGAGTGGAGTGTAGTGGAGTGGAGTGGAATGAAATGCAATGGAATGGAAGGGAATGGAATGGAATCGAACGGAATCAAATGGAATCAATTGGAATCAAATGGAATAGAATCGAATGGAATGGAATCGAATGGAAACGAATGGAAAAAATGGAATGGAATGGAATCAAAATGAAAGGAATTGAATGGCATTGAACGGAATCGAAGGGAATGCGGTGAAGTGGAGTGGAGTGGAGTGGAATAGAGTGGAGTAGAATGGGGTGGAATGGAATTGAATGGAGTGGAGTGGAATGGAGTGGAGTGGAATGGAATTGAACGTAGTGGAGTGGAGTGGAGTTGAGTGGAGTAAAATGGAATGGAATGGAATCGAGTTGAATCGAATCGAATCCAATCGAATGGAATCAATTGGAATTGAATGGAAAAAATGGAATCAAATGGAATTGAATCGAACAGAATCAAATGGCATCGAATGACATCAAATGGAATCTAATGGAAAGCGGTGAAGTGGAGTGGAGTGGAGTGGAACGGAGTGGCATGGAATGGGGTGGAACGGAATTGAATGGAGTGGAGTGGAGTGGAGTGCAATGGAGTGGAATGGAATGGAATGAGAAGGAATGGAATTGAACGGAATGGAGTGGAGTGGAGTGGAGTGGAGTGGAATGGAATGGAATTGACTGGAGTAGAATGGAATGGAACCGAATGGAATCAAATCGAATTGAATTGAATACAATGGAATGAAATCGAATGCAATCGAATGGAAAAAAATGTAATCGAATAGAATCAAATGGAATCGAATCGAATTGAATCGAATGGTATTGAATGCAATTGAATGGAGTGCGATGAAGTGGAGTGGAGTGGATTGGAATGGAGTGGAATGGAATGGGGTGGAATGGAATTGAATGGAGTGGAGTGGAGTGGAGTTGAATGGAGAAGAATGGAATGGATTGGAGTGGTGTGGAGTGGAATGTAGTGGAGTGAAGTGGAGTGGAGTGCAGTGAAGGGGAGGGGAATGGAATGGAGTGGAGTGGAATGGAATGGAGTGGAATGGAGTAAAGTGGATTGGAATTGACTGGAGTGGAATGGAATGGATTGTAGTGGAATGGAATGGAGTAGAGTGGAATACAATGAAGTGGATTGGAGTGGAATGGAGTTGAGTGGAGTGGTATGGAGTGGAATGGAATGGAATGGAGTGGTATGGAGAGGAGTGGAGTGGAGTGGAGTGGAATGGGTGCAGTGGAGTGGAGTGGAATGGAGTGGAATGGTATGGAATGGAGTGGAGTGGAGTGGAGTGGAATGGAGTGGAGTGGAGTGGAGTGGAATGGAAGGCAATGGAATGGAATGGAATGGAATGGTGAAATAAAATGTGAGCTGAGATTGTGCACTGCACTCCAACCTGGGTGACAGAGTGAGATCCTGTTGAAAGAAAGTAATGGAATGGAATGGATTTAGAATGGAATGGATTGGAATGGAGTGGAGTGGAATGGAGTGGTATGGATGGTTAAGGAATGGAATGGAATGGAGTGTAGTGGAGTGGAATGGAGTGGAATGGAGTGGAATGGAATGGGATGGAATAGAATGGAGTGGAATGGAATGGGATGGAATAGAATGGAGTGGGTAGAGAGGTGTGGAGTGGAAAGGTGTAGAATGGAATGGAATGGAACGGAGTGGAGTGGAGTGGAGATGAGTAGAGTGGAATGGAATGGAGTGGAATGGAGTTGAGAGGAGTGGAGTTGATTGGAGTGGAGTGGAGTGAAGTGAAGTGGAGGGGAAAGGAATGGAGTGGAGTGGAATGGAATGGAGTGGATTGGAATTGAGTGGAGTGGAATGGAATGGACTGGAGTGGAATGGAATGGAGTGGAGTGGAATAGAGTGGAGTGGAGTGGAGTGGAATGGAGTTGAGTGGTGTGTATGGAGTGGAATGGAATGGAATGGAGTGGTATGGAGACAAGTGGAGTGGAGTGGAGTGGAATTGAGAGGAGTGGAGTGGAATGGGTGGAGTGGAGTGGAGTGGAATGGAGTGGAATGGTATGGAATGGAGTGGAGTGGAGTGGAATGGAGTGGAGGGGAATGGAGTGGAGTGAAGTGGAGTGAAATGGAATGGAATGGAATGGAATCGAATAGGATCGAATGGAATGGAATGGAACGGAATGGAATGGAATGGGATGCGGTGAAATGGAGTGGAGTGGAGTGGAATGTAGTGGAATGGAATGGGGTGGAATGGAACTGAATGGAGTGGAGTGCAGCGGGGTGGAGTGGAATGGAGGGGAGTGGAATGGAATGGAATGGAATTGAACGGAGTGGAGAGGGGTCGAGTGGAGTGGAGTGGAATGGAATGGAATTGAATGGAATGGAATGGAATTGAATGGAATCGAATGGGATGGAATGGAATCGAATGGGATGGAATGGAATCGAATTGAATCAAATTGAACTGAATGGAATGCAATCAACAGGAATTGAACGGAATCGAATGGAATCAATTGGAAAAAATGGAATCGAATGGTATTGAAACGAATGGAATCAAAAGGCACAAAATGCAATCGAATGGAAGGCATTGAAGTGGCGTGGAGTTGAGTGGAATGTAGTGGAATGGAATGGAATGGGAAGGAATGGAATTGAATGGAGTGGAGTGGAGTGGAGTGGAATGGAATGCAATGGTGAAATGAAATGTGAGCTGAGATTGTGCAATTGTGCACTGCACTACAGCCTGGGTGACAGAGTGAGATCGTGTTGAAAGAAAGGAATGGAATGCAATGGATTTAGAATGGAATGCAATGGGACGGTGTGGAGTGGAGTGGAAGGGCATGGAGTGGAGTGGAGTGGAATGGAGTGGTATGGATTGTTATGGAAAGGAATGGAATGGAGTGGAATGGAGTGGATTGGGGTGGAGTGGAGTGGAGTGGAAAGGAATTAACTGGAATGGGATGGAATGGAATGGAGTGGAGTGGAGTGCAGTGGAAAGGTGTAGAATGGAATGGAATGGAGGGGAGTGGAGTGGAATTGAGTGGAGTGGAATGGAATGGAGTGGAATGGAGTGGAGTTGAGTGGAGTGGAATGGAATGGAGTGGAATGGAGTGGAGTTGAATGGGGTGGAGGGGAGTGGAGTGAAGTGCAGTGGAATGGAATGGAGTGGAGTGGAATGGAATGGAGTGGAGTGGAATGGACTGGAGTGGAGTGGAATTGACTGGACTGGAATGGAATGGACTGGTGTGGAATGGAATGGAGTGGAATTGAATGGAGTGGAGTGGAATTTAGTGGTGTGGAGTGGAATGGAATGGGGTGGAGTGGAATGGACTGGAGTGGAATGGAATGGACAGGTGTGGAGTGGAATTGACTGGAGTGGAATGGAATAGACTGGAGTGGAATGGAATGGAGTGGAGTGGAATGGAAAGGAGGGGAATGGAATGGAGTGGAGTGGAATGTAATGGAGTGGAGTGGAGTGGAGAGCAGTGGAGAGGTAGGAAGTGGAACGGAATGCAATGGAGTAGATTGGAGAGTAGTGGAGTGGAGTGGAGTGGAATGGAGTGGAGTGGAGTGGTGTGGAGTGGAATGGGGTGGAGTGGAGTGGAACGGAATGGAATGGAATGGGGTGGAGTGGAGTGGAACAGAATGGGGTGGAATGGAGTGGAGTGGAGTGGAGTGGAATGGAATGAAATGTAATGGATTGGAATGGAATGGAATGGAATGGAATGGAATGCAATGGAATGGCATGGAATGCGGTGAAGTGTAGTGGAGTGGAATGGAGCGGAATGGAAAGCAGTGGAAAGGAATTGAATGGAGTGGAGTGGAGTGAAATGGAATGGAGTGGAATGGGATGGAATGGGAAGGAATGGAATTGAATGGAGTGGAGTGGAGTGGAGTGGAGTGGAGTGGAATGGAATGCAATGGAATGGAATGGAATGATATGGTGAAATGAAATGTGAGCTGAGACAGTGCACTGCACTCCAGCCTTGGAGACAGAGTGAGATCCTGTCAAAAGAAAGGAATGGAATGGAATGCATTTAGAATGGAATGTAGTGGAGTGGAGTGAAGTGGAGTGGAGTGGAATGGAATGGGAAGGAATGGAATTGAATGGAGTGTAGTGGACTGGAGTGGAGTGGAGTGCAATGGAATGGAATGGAATGGAATCGAATGGAATCAAATAGAACCGAATTGAATGGAATCGAATGGAATCGAATGGAATTGAATGGAAAAAATGGAATCAAATGGAATCGAATGGAATCAAATCGAATGAAACTGAATTGCATCGAATGGAATCGAATGGAATGCGGTGGAGTGGTGTGGAGTGGAGTGGAATGGAATGGGGTGTAATGGAATTGAATGGAGTGGAATGGAGTGGAGTGGAATGGTGTGTTGTGGAAAGGAATGGGAAAGAATGGAATTGAACAGTGTGGAGTGAACAGGAGTGAAGTGGAATGGAATGCAATGAATGGAATGGTGAAACGAAATGTGAGCTGAGATTCTGCACTGCACTCCAGCCTGGGTGAGAGAGTGAGATCCTGTCAAAAGAAAGGTATGGAATGGAATGGATTTAGAATGGAATGTAATGGAATGGAGTAGAGTGGCATGGAGTGGAGTGGAAAGGAGTGGAGTGGTATGGATTGTGATGGAATGGAATGGAATGGAGTGGAGTGGAGTGGGGTGTAATGGAGTGGAGTGGAATGGAATGGAATGGAATGGAATGGAATGGAATGGAGTGGAGTGGAATGGTGTAGAATGGAATGGAATGGAATGCGGTTGAGTGGAGTGGAGTGGAATGGTGTAGAATGGAATGGAATGGAATGCGGTTGAGTGGAGTGGAGTGGAATGGTGTAGAATGGAATGGAATGGAATGCAGTGGAGTGGAGTGGAGTAGAGTGGAATGGAGGGGAATGAAGTGGAGTGGAATGGAATGGAGTGGAGTGGAATGGAATGGAGTGAAGTTGAATGGACTGGAGTGGAGCAGAATTGACTGGAGTGGAATGGAATGGACTGGAGTGGAATGGAAAGGAGTGGAGTGAAGTGGTATGGAGTGGAATGGAATAGAATGGAGTGGACTGGAGAGGAGTGGAGTGGAGTTGAGGTGAGTGAAGTAGACTGGAGTGGAGTGGAGTGGAGTGGATTGGAGTGGAATGGAATGGAGTGGAGTGGAGAGGAATGGAATGGAGAGGAGTGGAATTGAAGGGAATGGAATGGAAAGGAATGTAATCGAATGGAATCGAATGGAGTCGAAAGGAATGGAATGGAATGAAATGCGGTGAAGTGGAGTGGAGTGGAATGGAGTGGAATGGAATGGGGTGGAATGGAATTGAATGGAGTGGAGTGGAATGGAGTGGAGTGGAATGGAATGGGAAGGAATGGAAATGAAAGAAATGGAGTGGAGTGGAGTGGAATGGAATGGAATGGAATTGAATGGAATCAAATCGAATTAAATGGAAGCGAATGGAATCATCTGGAATCGAATGGAATTGAATGAAAAAAATGGAATCGAATGGAATAGAATGGAATTGAATAGTATGGCATCGAATGGAATGTGGTGAAGTGGAGTGGAGCGGAGTGGAACGGAGTGGAATGGAATGGGGGGGAATGGAATTGAATGGAGTAGAGTGGAGTGGAGTGGAATGGAGTGGAATGGAATGGAATGGGAAGGAATGGAATTGAATGGAGTGGAGTCGAGTGGAATGGAATGCAATGGAATGGACTGGAATGGAATGAAATGGAGTGGAATGGAATGGTGAAATGAAATGTGACCTGAGATTGTACACTGCACTCCAGCCTGGGTGACTGAGTGAGATCCTCTCAAAAGAAAGGAATGGAAGGGAATCGATTTAGAATGGAATGTAATGGAATGGAGTGGAATGGCGTGGAGTGCAGTTTAGTGGAGTGGAGTGGAGTGGTATGGATTGTTATGGAATGGAATGGAATGGAGTGGAGTGGAGTGGAATGGAGAAGTATAGATTGTTATGGAATGGAAAGGAGTGGAGAGGAGGGAAGTGTGGTGGAGTGGAGTGGAGTGGAATGGAGTGGAATGGAATGGGATGGAATCAAATGGAATCGAATGGAATTGAATGGGATGGAATGGAATCGAATGGCATCGAATGGAATCGAATGGAATGTGGTGAAATGGAGTGGAGTGGAGTGGAATGGAGCGGAATGGAATGGGGTAGAATGGAGTTGAATGGATTGGAGTGGAGTGAAGTGGAATGGACAGGAGTGGAATGGAATGGGAAGGAATGGGATTGAACGGAGTTGAGTGGAGTGGAGTGGAATGGAATGCAATGGAATGGAATGGTGACATGAAATGTGACCTGAGATTGTGCACTGCACTCCAGCATGGGTGACAGAGTGCGATCCTGTCGAAAGAAAGCAAGGGAATGGAATGGATGTAGAATGGATTGTAATGGAATGCATATAGAATGGAAAGTAATGGAATACAGTAGAGTGGAGTGCAGTGGAGTGTAGTGGAGTGGAATGGAGTGGAATGGAATGGAATGGAATGGAAGGGAATGGAATGGAATGGAATCTAAAGGGATGGAAAGGAATGGAATGGAATCGAATGGAATCCAATGGAATAGAATAGAATGCCATGGAATGTGGTGAAGTGGAGTGGAGTGGAATGGAGTGGAATGGAATGGGGTGGAATGGAAATGAATGGAGTGGAGTGGAGTGGAATGGAGTGGAGTGGAATGGAATGGGAAGGAATTGAATTGGACAGAGTGGAGTGGAGTGGAGTGGAATGGAATGCAATGGAATGGAATGGTGAAATGAAATGTGAGCTGAGATTGTGCACTGCACTCCAGCCTGGGTGACAGAGTGAGATCTTGTCGAAAGAAAGGAATGGAATGGAATGGATTTAGAATGGAATGGAATGGAATGGAATGGAGTGGAGTGGAGTGGAGTGGCGTGGCATGGAGTGGAGTGGAATGGAGTGGTAAGGAATGGAATGGAATGGAGTGGAGTGGAGTTTGGTGGAGTGGAGTGGAGTTGAATGGAGTGGAATGGAATGGAAGGGAGTGGAGTGGAGTTGAGTGGATTGGAAAGGAATGGAGTGGTATGGAGTGGAGTGGAGTGGAGTGAAGTGGAGGAGAATGGAACTGAGTGGAGTGGAATGGAATGGAGAGGAGTGGAGTGTAATTGAGTGGAGTGGAGTGGTATGGAGTGGAATGGCATGGAATGGAGTGGAGTGGAGTGGAGGGGAGTGGAGTGGAGTGGAATGGAGTGGAGTGGAATGGAGTGGAGTTGAGTGGAATGCAATGGAATGGAGTGGAGTCGAGTGGAATGGAGTGGAGTGGAATTGAGTTGAGTGGAGTGGAATGGAATGGAATGGAATGGAGTGGAATTGAATCGAATGGAGTGGTATGTAATGGAATGGAATCAAATGGAATCGAATGGAAAAAATGGAATCGAATGGAATTGAATGGAATCGAATTGAATGGAATTGAATGGCATCAAATGCAATCGAATGGAATGTGGTAAAGTGGGGTGGAGTAGAATGGAGTGGAATGGAAAGGGGTGGAATGGAATTGAATGGAGTGGAATGGACTGGAGTGGAATGGAGTGGAATGGAATGGAATGAGTAGGAATGGAATTTCACGGAGTGGAGTGGAGTGGAATATAATGGAATGGAATGGTGAAACGAAATGTGAGCTGAGATTGTGCACTGCACTCCAGCCTTGGAGACAGAGTGAGATCACGTCGAAAGAAAGGAATGGAATGGAATGGATTTAGAATGAAATATAATGGAAGGGAGTGGAGTGGAGTGGCATGGAGTGGAGAGGAACGGAGTGGTATGGATTGTTATGGAATGGAATGGAACGGACTGGAGTGGGGTGGAGTGGAGTGGAGTTGAATGGAATGGAATGGAATTGAATCGGATGGAATCGATTGGATTCAAATGGAAAGGAATGGAATAGAATGCTTTGAAGTGGAGTGGAGTGGAGTGGAATGGAGTGGAATGGAATGGGATGGAATGGAACTGAATGGAGTGGAGTGGAATGGAGTGGAATGGAGTGGAGTGGAATGGAATGGGAAGCAATGGAATTCAATGGAGTGGAGTGGAGGAGAATGGAATGCAACGGAATGGAATGGAATGGAATCAAAAGGAATCGAATGGAATGGAATCGAATCGAATCTAACTGAATGAAATGGAAGTGAATAGAATGGAATCAAATGGAAAAAATGTAATAGAATGGAATTGAATGGAATCAAATCAAATGGAATCGAATGGCATCAAATGGAATCGAGTGGAATGCAGTGCAGTGGAGTGGAGTGGAATGGAATGAGGTGGAAAGGAACTGAATGAAGTGGAGTGGAGTGGAGTAGAATGGAGTGGAATGGAATGGAATGTGAAGAAATGGAATTGAACAGAGTGCAGTGGAGTGGAGTTGAATGGAATGCAATGGAATGGAATGGTGAAATGAAATGTGAGCTGAGATTGTGCACTACACTCTAGCCTGAGTGACAGAGTGAGATCCTGTCGAAAGAAAGGAATGGAATGGAATGGAATGGATTTAGAATGGAATGTAATGGAATGTCGTGGAATGGAGTGGAGAGACGTGAAGTGGATTGGAGTGGAGTGAATTGTCATGGTATGGATTGTTATGGAATGGAATGGAATGGAGTGGAGTGGAATGGTGTCAAATGCAATGGGATGGAATGGAATGGAGTGGAGTGGAAAGGTGTAGAATAGGATGGAATGGAATGGAGAGGGGTGGAGTGGAGTGGAACTGAGTGGAGTGGAATGGAATGGAGTGGAATGGAGTGTAGTGGAGTGGAGTGGAGTGGAGTGGAGTGAAGTGGAGCAGAAAGGAATGGAGTGGAGTGGAATGGAATGGAGTGGAGTAGAATGGACTGGAGTGGAGTGGAATGGACAGGAGAGGAATGGAATGGAGTGGAGTGGAATGCAAAGGAATGGAGTGGAGTGGAGTGGTATAGAGTGGAACAGAATGGAATTGAGTGGAGAGGAGAAGAGTGGAGTTGAGTGGAGTGGACTGGAGTGGAAGGAAATAGATTAGAGTGGAGTGGAGTGGAGTGCAGTGGAGTGGAGTGGAGTGGAAAGGAATGGAATGGGACTGAATGGAAAGGAGTGGAGTGGAGTGGACTGGAGTGGAGTGAAATAGATTAGAGTGGAGTGGAGTGCAGTGGAGTGGAGTGGAATGGAGTGGAATGGAATGGGACTGAATGGAAAGGTGTGGAGTGGAGTGGACTGAAGAGGAAAGGTGTAGAATGGAGTGGAATGGAATGGAGTGGTGTGGAGTGGAGTGGAGTTAAGTGGAGTGGAATGGGATGGAGTGGAATGGAATGGAGTGGAGAGGAATGGAGTGGAGTAGAGTGGAGTGGAGTGAAGTGGAGTGGAATTGAATGGAGTAGAGTGGAACGGAATGGAGTGGAGTGGAATGGACAGGAGTGGAGTGGAATTTACTGTAGTGGAATGGAATGGACTGGAATGGAATGGAATTGAATGGAGTGGAATGGAATGGAGAGGAGTGGAGTGGAGAGGTGTGGAGTGGAATGCAATAAAATGGAGTGGAGTGGAGGGGAGTGGAGTGGAGTGGAATGGAATGGAGTGGAGTGGAGTCGAGTGGAATGTAGTGGTATAGATTGTTATGGAATGGAATGTAATGGAGTGGAGTGGCATGGGGTGGAGTGGAGTGGAGTGGAATGGAGTGGAGTGGAGTGAAGTAGAATGGAGTAGAATGGAGTGGAGTAGAGTGGAATGGAGTGGAGCAGAGTGGAATGTAATGGAGTGGAGTGGAGAGGAGTGGAGTGAAGTGGAGTGGAATGGAATGGAGTGGAGCAGAGTGGAATGTAATGGAGTGGAGTGGAGAGGAGTGGAGTGAAGTGGAGTGGAATGGAATGGAGTGGAGTGGAATGAATAGAGTAGAGTGGAATGGACTGGAGTGGAGTGGAACTGACTGGAGTTGAATGGAATGGACTGGAATGGAATGGAATGGGGTGGAGTGGAATGGAATGGAGTGGAATGGAGTGGAGTGGAATGGAATGGAGTGGAGTGGAGTGGAATGGAGTAGAGTGGAGTTGAATGGGGTGGAGTGGAATGGAATGGAATGGAATAGAATGGAATCGAATGGAATCAAAAGGAATGAAAAGGAATGGAAAGGAAATGAATGAAGTAGAATGCGGTGAAGTGCAGTGGAGTGGAGTGGAATGGAGTGGAATGGAATGGGGTGGAATGGGATTGAATGAAATGGAGTGGAGTGGAGTGGAATGGAGTGGAGTGGAATGGAATGTGAATGAAAGGAATTGAACGGAGTTGAGTGGAGTGGAGTGGAATGGAATGCAATGGAATGTAATGGTGAAATGAAATGTGAGCTGAGATCGTGCACTGCACTCCAGCCTGGGTGACAGAGTGAGATCCTGTTGAAAGAAAGTAACAGAAAGGAATGGATTTGGAATGTAATGTAATGGAGAAGAGTGGGGTGGAGTGGAGTGGCATGGAGTGTAGTGGAGAAGAATGGAATGAAGTGGAATGGAGTGGAGTGGAGTGGAATGGATTGGAGTGGAGTGGAGTGGAATGGATTGGAGTGGAGTGGAATGGAATGGAGTAGAGTGGAGTGGAATGGAGTGGAGTGGAATGGAATCGAATGGAATCGAATGGAATCGAAAGGAATGGAAAGGAATGGAAAGGAATTGAATGGAATGGAATGCAGTGAAGTGCAGTGGAGTGGAAAGCAGTGGAATGGAATGGGGTGGAATGGAATTGAATGGAGTGGAGTGGAGTGGAGTGGAATGGAGTACAGAGGAATGGAATGGGAAGGAATTTAACTGAACTGAGTGGAGTGGAGTGGAGTGAAGTGGAATGCAATGGAATGGAGAGGAAATAAATGGAATGGAATGGAATGGAATGGAATGGAATGCTGTGAAGTGGATTGCAGTGGAGTAGAATGGAGTGGAATAGAATAGGGTGGAATGCAGTTGAATGCAGTGCAGTAGAGTGGAATGGTGGGGAATGGAATGGAATGGGAAGGAATGGAATTGAATTGAGTGGAGTGTAGTGGACTGGAGTGGAATGGAATGCAATGGAATGGAAGGGAATGGAATGAAATCAAACGGAATCGAACGGAATCGAATGGAATCGAATGGAATGGAATCGAATGGAATGGCATCAAAGAGAATGGAACAGAATGGAATGGAATGGAAAGGAATGGAATCGAATGGAATAGAATAAATAAATGGAATCGAATGGAATCAAACGGAAAAAATGGAATGGAATGGAATCGAAACGAATGGAATTGAATGGCATCGAATGGAATCAAATGCAATGCCATGAAGTGGAGTGCAGTGGAGCGGAATAGAGTGGAATTGAATGGGGTGGAATGGAATTGAACAGAGTGGAGTGGAGTGGAGTGGAATGGAGTGGAGTGTAATGGAATGGGAAGGAATGGAATTGAATGTAGTGGAGTGGACTGGAGTTGAGGGGAGTGCAATGGAATGGAATGGATTTGAATCGAATGGAATGGAATCAAATGGAATCAAACGTAATCAAGCCGAATCGAATCGAATCCAATCGAATGGAATAGACTGGAATCAAATGGAATCGAATGGAAAAAATGGAATCGAAAGTAAACGAACGGAATCAAATTGACTGGAATCGAATGGCATCAAATGGAATAGAATGGAATGCACTGAAGTGGAATGGAGTGGAATGGAGTGGCATGGAATGGGGTGGAATCGAATTGAAAGGAGTGGAGTGGAGTGGAATGGAGTGGAATGGAACAGAATGGGAAGGAATGGAATTGAAAGGAGTGTAGTGGAGTGGAGTGCAGTGAAATGGAATGGAATTTACGAGTGGAATGGATTGGAATCGAATGGAATCGAATGGAATGGAACCGAATGGAATGGAATCGAATCAATTTGAATCGAATTGAATGGAATGTAATCAAACGGATTCGAATGGAATTGAATGCAATCGAATGGAAAAAATGCAATCGAACGGAATCGAACGGAATCAAATTGAATTGAATCGAATGGTATTGAATGGAATCGAATTGAGTGCAGTGAAGTGGTGTGGAGTGGAGTGGAGTGAATTGGAATGGAGTGGAATGGAATGGGGTGGAATGGAATTGGAATGGAGTGGAATGGAATGGGGTGGAATGGAATTGAATGGAGTGGAGTGGAGTGGAATGGAGTGGAATGGAATGGAATGGGAAGGCATGGAATTGAACGGAGTGGGGTGGAGCGGAGTGGAGTGGAATGGAATGGAATGGTGAAATGAAATGGGAGCTGAGATTGTGCACTGCACTCCAGCCTGGGTGACAGAGTGAGATCCTGTCGCAAGAAAGGAATGGAATGGAATGGATTTAGAATGGAATGGAATGGAATGGAGTGGAGTGGCGTGGAGTGGAGTGGAGTGGAGAGGAAGGGAGTGGTATGGATTGTTATGGAATGGAATGGAATGGAGTGTAGTGGAGTGGACTGGGGTGGAGTGAAGTTGAGTGGAATGGAGTGGAATGGAATGGGATGGAATGGAATGGGATGTAATGGAATGGAATGAAGTGGAATTTAGTCGAGGGGAAAGTTGTAGAATGGAATGAAATGGAATGGAATGGAGTGGAATGTAGTGGAGTTGAGTGGAGTAGATTAGAAGGGAGTGGAATGGTGTGGAGTGGAATGGAGTGGAGTGGAGTGAAGTGGAGTGGAGTGCAGTGAAGTGGAGGGGAATGGAATGGAGTGGAGTGGAATGGAATGGAGTGGAGTGGACTGGACTGGAGTGGAGTGGAATTGACTGGACTGGAATGGAAGGGACTGGTGCAGAATGGAATGGAGTGGAGTGGTATGGAGAGGAATGGAATGGACTGGAGTGGAATGGAATGGACAGGTGTGGAGTGGAATTGACTGGAGTGGAATGGAATAGACTAGAGTGGAATGGAATGGAGTGTAGTGCAATGGAAAGGAAAGGAATGGAACGGAGTGGAATGTAATGGAGTGGAGTGGAGTGGAATGGAGTGGAGTGGAGTGGTATGAAGTGGAATGGAATGCAATGGAATGGAGTGGAGAGGACTGGAGTGGAGTGGAATGGAACGGAGTGGAGTGGTGTGGAGTGGATTGGGGGTAGAGTGGAGTGGAATGGAATGGAATGGAATAGAATGGGGTGGAGTGGAGTGGAACGGAGTGGAGTTGAATGGAGTGGAGTGGAGTGGAGTGGAGTGGAATGGAATGTAATATAATGGATTGGAATGGAATGGAATGGAATGGAATGGAATGGAATGGCATGGAATGCAATGAAGTGGAGTGGAGTGGAATGCAGTGGAATGGAAAGGGGTGGAAAGGAATTGAATGGAGTGGAGTGGAGTGGAGTGGAATGGGATGGAATGGGAAGGAATGGAATTGAATGCACTGGAGAGGAGTGGAGTGGAATGGAATGCAATGGAATGGAAAGGTGAAATGAAATGTGAGCTGAGGAAGTGCACTGCACTCCAGCCTTGGTGAAAGAGTGAGATACTGTCGAAAGAAAGGAATGGAATGGAATGGATTTAGAATGGAGTGTAATTGAATGGAGTGGAGTGGAATGAAGTGGAGTGGAGAGGAGTGGAGTGGAGTGGAACGGAATGGGAAGGAATGGAATTGAACGGAGTGTAGTGGACTGGAGTGGAGTGGAGTGGAGTGGAGTGTAATGGAATGGAATGGAATAGAATGGAATCAAACTGAATCAAATCGAATAGAATCAAATGGAATCGAATGGAAAAAATGGAATAAAACGGAATCCAATGGAATCGAATCGAATGGAATCAAATGGAGTCAAATGGAATGTGGTGGAATGGAGTGGAGTGGAGTGGAATGGAGTGAAATGGAATGGGGTGGAATGCAATTGAATGGAGTAGAATGAAGTGGAGTGGAATGGAGTGGTATGGAGTGGAATGGGAAGGAATGGAATTGAAAGGAGCGGAGTGGAGAGGGGTGGAGCGGAATGAAATGCAATGGAATGGAATGGTGAAATGAAATGTGAGCTGAGATTGTGCACTTGCACTCCAGCCTGAGTAAGACAGTGAGATTCCATTGAAAGAAAGGAATGGAATGGAATGGATTTAGAATGGAATGTAATGGAATGTCTTGGAATGGAGTGGAGAGACGTGAGGTGGATTGGAGTGGAGTGAATTGTCATGGTATGGATTGTGATGGAATGGAATGGAATGGAGTGGAGAGGAGAGGAGTGTGGTGGAGTGGAGTGGAGTGGAATGAAGTGAAATGGAATGGGATGGAATAGAATGGAGTGGAGTGGAGTGGAGTGGAAAAGTGCATAATGGAATGGAATGGAATGGAGTGGAGTGAAGTGGACTTGAGATGAGTGGAATGGAAAGGAGTGGAATGGAGCAGAGTGGAGTGGAATGCCGTGGAGTGGAGTGGTGTGGAGTGAAGTGGAGTGGAATGGAATGGAGTGGAGTGGAATCGACTGGAGTGGAGTGAAATGGACTGAAGTGGAATTGAATGGACTGGAGTGGAATGGAATGGAGTGGAGTGGAATGGAATGGAGTGGAGTGGAATGGAATGGATTGGAGTGGTGTGGAATGGAGTGAAGTGGAGGGGTATGGAGTGGAATGGAATGGAATGCAGTGGATTGGAGAGGAGTGCAGTGGAGTGGAGTGGAAGGGAGTAGAATAGAGTGGTATGGAGTGCAATGGAATGGAATGGAGTGGAGTGGAGTGGAACGGAGTAGAGAGGAATGGAGTGGCGTGGAGTGGAGTGGAGTGGAATAGAATGGAATGGAAGGGAGTCGAATGGAATGGAAAGGAATGGAATGGAATGGAATGGAATGCGGTGTAGTGCAGTGGAGTGGAGTGGAATGGAGTGGAATGGAATTGAATGGAGTGGAGTGGAGTAGATTGGAGTGGAATGGAGTGGAGTGGAACGGAATAGGAAGGAATGGAATTGAACCAAGTGGAGTGGAGTGGAGTGGAATGGAATGGAATGCAATGGAATGGAATGGAATGGTAAAATGAAATGAGAGCTGAGATTGTGCACTGCACTCCAGCCTGGGTGACAGAATGAGATCCTGTCGAAAGAAAGGAATGGAATGGAATGGATTTAGAATGGAATGTAATGGAATGGCGTGGAATGGAGTGGAGCAGTGTGGAGTGGAGTGGAGTGGAGTGGATTGTCATGGTATGGATTGTAATGGAATGGAATGGAATCGAGTGGAGTGGAGTGGAGTGGGGTGGAGTGGAGTGGAGTGGAATGGTGTCGAATGGAATGAGATGGAATGGAATTGAGTGGAGTGGAGTGGAAAGGTGTAGAATGGAATGGAATGGAATGGAGTGGAGTGGAGTGGAACTGAGTGGAGTGGAATGGAATGGAGTGGAATGCAGTGTATTGTAGTGTAGTGTAGTGGAGTGGAGTGAAGTGGAGTGGAATGGAATGGAGTGCAGTGGAATGGAATGGAGTGGAGTAGAATGGACTGGAGTGGAGTGGAATTGACTGGAGTGGAAAGGAATGGAATGGAGTGAAATGGAATGGAGTGAACTGGAATGGAAAGGAGTGGAGTGGAGTGGTATGGAGTGGAATGGAATGGAATAGAGTGGAGTGGAGATGAGTGGAGTTGAGTGGAGTGGACTGGAGTGGAGTGAAATAGATTTGAGTGGAGTGGAGTGGAGTGCAGTGGAGTGGAGTGGAATGGAGTGGAATGGAATGGGACCGAATGGAAAGGAGTGGAGTGGAGTGGACTGAAGAGGAAAGGTGTAGAATGGAATGGAATGGAATGGAGTGGAATGGGGTGGAGTGGCATAGAATAGAGTGGAGTGGAGTGAAGTGGAGTGGAATGGAATGGAGTGGAGTGGAACAGAAAGGAGTGGAGTGGAATGGACTGGAGTGGAGTGGAATTGACTGCAGTGGAATGGAATGGACTGGATTTGAAGGAATGGAGTGGAGTGGAATGGACTGGAGTGCAGTGGAATTGACTGGAGTGGAATGGAATGGACTGGAGTGGAATGGTATGGAGTGGAGTGGTATAAAATGGAGTGTAGAGGAGTGAGTGGAGTGGAGTAGAGTGGAATGGAGCGGAATGGAATGGAATGGAGTTGAGTGGAGAGGAGTGGAGTGGAGAGGAGTGGAGTGGAGTAGAGTGGAATGGAGTGAAATGGTATGGAATGGAGTGCAGTGGAGTGGAATGGAGTGGAGTGGAATGGAGTGGAATGGAGTGGAGTGGAGTGGAATGGAGTGAAATGGAACGGAATGGAGTGGAGTGGAGCAGAGTGGAATGGAGTGGACTGGAGTGGAGTAGAGTGGAATGGAATGGAATGGAATGCGGTGAAGTGGAGTGGAGTGGATTAGAATGGAGTGGAATGGAATGGGGTGGAATGGAATTGGATTGAGTGGAGTCTAGTGCAGTGGAATGGAATGGGAAGGAATGGACTTGAGAAGAGTGGAGTGGAGAGCAGTGGAGTGGAGTGGAGAGGAGTGGAATGGAATGGAGTGGTGTGGAGTGGAGTGGAGTTGAGTAGAGTGGAATGGAATGGAGTGGAATGGAGTGGAGTGGAATGGAGTGGAGTGTAGTGAAGTGGAGTAGAATGGAATGGAGTGGAGTGGAACGGAATGGAGTGTAGTGAAATGGAATGGGATGGAATGGAATGGAGTGGATTGGATTGGAGTGGGGTGGAGTGGAAAGCCGTAGAATGGAATAGAATTGAGTGGAGTGGAGTGGAGTTGAGTGGAGCCGAATGGAATGGAGTGGAATGGAATGGAGTGGAGTGTAACGTTTTGGAGTGGAGTTGAGTGGAGTGGATTGAAGTAGAGTGGAATGGAATTGAGTGGAGTGGATTGAAATGGAGTAGAGTGGAATGGACTGGAGTGGAGTGGAATTGACTGGAGTGGAATGGAATGGACTGGAGTGGAATGGAATGGAGTGGTGTGGAGTGGAATGGAGTGTAGTGGAGTGGAATGGAGTGGAGTGGAGTGATATGCAGTGGAATGGAAAGGAATGGAGTAGAGTAGTGAGGTTTGGAGTGTAGTGGAGTGGAGGGGTGTGGAGTGGAGTTGAGTGGCGTGGTGTGGAAAGGAGTGGAATGGAATGGAATGGATTGGAGTGGAGTGGAATGGAGTGGAGTGCAATGGAATACAATGGAATGGAATGGAACAGAATCGAATGGAATCAAATGGAATCGATTCGAATCGAATGGACTGGAATTGAATAGAATGGAATGGAAAGGAATTGAATGGAATCGAATGGAAAAAATGGTATGGAATGGAATCAAATGTAATCAAATTGAATGGAATCGAATGGTATCCAATGGAATCGAATGGAATGCTGTGAAGTGTAGTGGAGTGGAATGGAATGGGGTGGAGTGGAATTGAATGGAGTGGAATGGATTGGAGTGGAATGGAGTGGAATGGAATGGAATGGGAAGGAATGCAACTGAACGGAGTGGAGTGGAGTGGAATGGAATGGTGAAATGAAATGTGAGCTCAGATAGTGCACTGCACTCCAGCCTGGGTGACAGAGTGAGATCCTGCTAAAAGAAAGGAATGGAATGTAATGGATTTAGAATGGAATGTAGTGGAATGGAGTGGAGTGGACTGGCGTGCAGTGGAGTGGAGTGCAATGGCATGGTGTGGATTGTTATGAAATGGAATGGAATGGAGTGGAGTAGAGTGGGGTGGAGTGAAGTGGAGTGGAAGGTGTGGAATGGAATGGGATGGTATGGATTGGAGTGGAGTTGAGTGGAGTGGAAAGCTGTACAATGGAATGGAATGGAATGGAAAGACTGGAGTGGAGTGGAACTGAATGGAGTGGAATGGAAATGAGTGGAATGGAGTGGAGAAGAGTATCATGGAGAGGAGTGGAGTGGAGTGGAGTGGAGTGAAGTGGATTGGAATGGAATGGAGGGGTGTGGAATGGAATGGAGTGGAGTGGAATGGACTGGAGTGGAGTGGAATGGACTGGAGTGGAGTGGAATGGAATGGAGTGGAGTGCAGTGGAGTGGAGTGGAATGGAGTGGAGTGGAGGGGAGTGCAATGGAATGGAATGGTATGGAATGGAATGGAATGGAGTGGAGAGGAGAGGAGTGGAGTGGAGTGCAGTGGAATGTAGTGGAATGGAAAGGGATGGAATGCAATGGAGAAGAGTGAAGTGGAGTGGAAAGCTGTAGAATAGAATTTAATTGAATGGAGTGGAGTGGAGAGAAGTTGAGTGGAGTAGAATGTAATGGAGTTGAATGGAGTGGAGTGGAGTGGATTGGAGTGGAATGGAATGGAGTGGAGTGGAATGAAATGGTGTGTAGTGATATGGACTAGAGTGGAGTAGAATTGACTGGAGGGTAATGGAATGGAATGGGGTGGAATGGAATGGAGTGGAGTGGAATGGAAGGGATTGGAGTGGAGAGTAGTGGAGCGGAGTGGAATGGAGTGGAGTGGTGGGGAGTGGAGTGGAATGGAGTGGTATGGATTGTTATGGAATGGAATAGAATGGAGTGGAGTGGAGTGGGGTGGAGTGGAGTGGAGTGGAATGGAGTGGAATGGAATGGGATGGAATGGAATGGAGTGGAGTGGAGTGGAAAAGTGTAGAATGGAATGGAATGGAATGGAGTGGAGAGGAGTGGAGTGGAATTGAATGGAGTGGAGTGGAGTGGAATGAATTGGAATGGAGTGGAGTGGAATGGAATGGAATTGAATCGAATGGAATGGAATGGAATCCAATCGAATGGAATCAATTGTATTGGAATATCATCAAACTGAATCGAATGGAATTGAATAAAAAAATGGAATTGAATGCAATCGAATGGCATCCAATGGAATCCAGTGGAATGTGGTGTGGTGAAGTGGAGTGGAGTAGAATGGAGTGGAATGGAATGCGGTGGAATGGAATTGAATGGAGTGGAGTCGAATGGAATGGAGCGGAATGGAATGGGATGGGAAAGAATGGAATTGAATGGAGTGTAGTGGAGTGGAGTGCAATGGAATGCAATGGAATAGAATGGAATGGAATGGAATGGTGACATGAAATGTGAGCTGAGATTGTGTACAGCACTCCAGCCTGTGTGACAGAGTGAGATCCTGTTGAAAGAAAAGAATGGAATGGAATGGATTTAGAATGTACTGGAATGGAATGGAGTGGAGTGGAGTGGCGTGGAGTGGAGTGGAGTGGAGTGGAGTGGAATGGAGTGGTATGGATTGTTATGGAATGGAATGGAATGTAGTGGAGAGGAGTGGAGTTGGGTGGATTGGAGTGTAGTGGAATGGGGTGAAACGGAATGGGATGGAATGGAATGTAGTGGAGTGGAGTGGAGAGGTGTAGAATGGAATGGAATGGAATGGCATGGAGTGAAGTGGAGTGGAATGGAGTGGAGTGGAATGGAGTGGAGTGAAAATGAATGGAATGGAATGGAATGGAATCAAATGAAATCAAATGGAATGAAATCGAATGGAATCGAAGCGAATTGAATCGAAAGTAATGGAATCCAATGGAATCGAATGGAATCGAATGGAAAAAATAGAATAGAATGGAATCGAATGGAATCGAATAGAATGGAATCGAATGACATTGAACGGAATCGAATGGAATGTGGTGAAGTGGAGTGGAGTGGAGTGGAATGGAATAGGGTGGAATGGAATTGAATGGAGTGGAGTGAAGTGGAGTGGAATAGAGTGGAGTGGAATGGAATGGGAAGGAATGGAATTGAATGGAATGGGAAGGAATGGAATTGAATGGAGAGGAGTGGAGTGGAGTGGAATGGAGTGGAATGGAATAGAATGGAGTGGAATGGAATGGAATCGAATGGAATCGAATGGAATCGAATGGAATCAAATTGAATCAAATGGAATGGAATGGAATGGAATGGAATGGAGTGGAGTGGAGTGGGGTTGAGTGGAGTGGAGTGGAATGGAGTGGAATGGAATGGGATGGAATGTAATGGAGTGGAGTGGTGTGGAGTGAGTGGAGTGGAAAGTAATGGAGTGTAATGGAGTGGGGTGTAATGGAGTGGAGTGGAGTGGCATGGAGTGATGTGGAGTGGAGTGGAGTGGCATGGAGTGATGTGGAGTGGAATGGAATGGAGTGGAGTGGAATGGAATGGAGTGGAGTTGAATGCACTGGAGTGGAGTGGCATTGACTGGAGTGGAATGGAATGGAGTGGAGTGTAGTGGAATAGAGTGGATTGGAGTGACATGGAGTGGAACGGAATGGAATGAACTGGAGTGGAGAGGAGAGGAGTGGAGTGGAGTGGAATGGAATGGAATGGAGTGGAGTGGAGTACAATGGAGGGCAGTGGATTGGAGTGGAGTGGAATGGAATGGAATGCAATGGAATTGAATGAAATCGAACGGAATCAAATGGAGTGGAATGGAATGGAATGGAATGGATTTAAATGGAATGCCGTGAAGTGGAGTGGAGTGGAATGGAGTGGAATGGATGAGGTGGAATGGAACTGAATGGAGTGTACTGTAGGGGAGTGGTATGGAGTGGAGTGGAATGGAATGGAAGGAATGGAATTGAACAGAGTTGAATGGAATGGAGTGGAATGGAGTGGAGTGGAGTGGAACGGAATGGATTGGAGTGGAGTGAAGTGGAGTGGAATTGAATGGAGTCGATCGGAATGGACTGGAGTGGGGTGGAATTGACTGGAGTGTAATGTAATGGACTGGAGAGGAATGGAATGGAGGGGAGTAGAGTGGAATGGAGTGGAGAGCAGAAGAATGGAGTGGAGTGGAGTGGTATGTAGTGGAATAGAATGGAATGGAGTGGAGTGGAGTGGGGTGGAGTGGATTGGAGGGGAATGGAGTGGAGTGGAGTGCAGCAGAGTGTACTGGAGCAGAGATGAATGGAGTGTAATGGATTGGAAAGGAGTGTAGTGGAGTGGAGTGGAATGGAATGGAATGGAGTGGAGTGGAATGGAATGGAATGGAATGGGATTGAATGGAATCGAATGGAATGCAATGGTATGGAATGGAATGGAACGGAATGCGGTGGAGTGGAGTGGAGTGGAAAGGAATGGAATGGAATGGGGTGGAATGGAATTGAATGGAGTGTAGTGGAGTGGAGTGAAATGGAGTGCAGTGGAATGGAATAGGAAGGAATGGAATTGAACAGAGTGGAGTGGAGTGGAGTTGAGTGGAGTGGAATGGAATGCAATGGAATGGAAAGAAATGGTGAAATGAAATGTGAGCTGAGATTGTGTACTGCACTCCAACCTGGGTAACAGACTGAGATCCTGCCAAAATAAAGGAATGGAATGGAATGGATTTAGAATGGTATGTAATGGAATGGTGTGGAGTGGAGTAGGGTGGATTGGAGTGGAGTGCTGTGGAATGGAGTGGTATGGATTATTGTGGAATCGAATGGAATGGAATGGATTGGAGTGGAGTGGGGTGGAGTGGAGAGGAGTGGAATGGAGTGGAATAGAATGGGATGGACTGGAATGGAGTGGAGTGGAGTGGAGTGGAAAGGTGTAGAATGGAAAGCAATGGAATGGAGTGGAGTGGAGTGGAATTGAGTGCGGTGGAACGGAATGGAATGGAATGGAATGGAGTGGAGTTGAGTGGAATGGAGTGGATTGGAGTGGATTGGAATGGAGTGGAGTGAAGTGGAATGTGGTGGAATGGAGTGGAGTGAAGTGGAATGTAGTGGAATGGAGGGGAGTGGAGTGGAATGGAGTGGAATGGAATGGAATGGAATGGAGTGGAGTGGAATGGAATGGTAAAAAATGTAATGTAATGTAATGGAATGCATTGGAATGGAATGGTGAAATGAAATGTTAGCTGAGATTGTGCAGTGCCCTCCAGCCTGGGTGAGAGAGTGGGAGCCTGTTGAAAGAAAGGAATGGGATGGAATGATTTTAGAATGGGATGGAATGATTTTAGAATGGAATGGAGTGGAATGGAGTGGAATTGAACGGAGTGGAATGAAATGGAATCGAATGGAAAAAATGTAATCGAATCTAATCGTATGGAATCGAATTGAATGGAATTGAGTGGCAAAGAATGGTGTCAAATGGAATGCGTTGAAGTGGAGTGGAGTGGAGTGGAATGGAGTGGAACGGAATGGGGTGGAATGGAATTGAATGGAGTGGAGTGGAGTGAAATGGAATGAAATGGGAAGAATTTGAATTGAACAGAGTGGAGTGGAGTGGAACAGAATGCAATGGAATGGAATGGAAAGGAATGGTGAAAGGAAATGTGAGCTGAGATTGTGCACTGCACTCCAGCCTGGGTGACAGAGTGAGATCCTGTCAAAAGAAAGGAATGGCATGGAATGGATTTAGAATGGAATGTAATGCAATGGAGTGGAGTGGACTGGAGTGGCATGGAATGGGGTGGAGTGGAGTGGAATGGAGTGGTATGGATTGTTATGGAATGGAAAGGAATGGAGTGTAGTGGAATGGAATGGAGTTGAGTGGAATGGACTGGAGTGGAGTGGAATTGACTGGCGTGGAATGGAATGGATCAGAGTGGAATGGAATGGAGAGGAGTGGAATGGAATGGAGTGGAGTGGCGTGGGATGGAGTGGAGTGGAGTGGGATGGAGTGGAGTGGAGTGGGATGGAGTGGAGTGGAGTGGGATGGAGTGGAATGGAATGGAATGGAATGGAGAGAAGAGGAGTGGAGTGGAGAGGAGTAGAATGGAGTGGAGTGGAGTGAAATGGAGTGGAATCGAGTGGAGAGGAGTGGAGTGGAGTGGAGAGGAATAGAATGGGAAGGAAAGTAATGTAATGTAAAGTAATGGAATGGAATGTGATGGAATGTAATTGAATGGATTGGAGTGGAGAGGAGTGGAATGGAGTGGAGTGGAATGGAATGGGAAGGAATGGAACTGAAGGGAGTGGAATGGAGTGGAGTGGAGTAGAGTGGAGTGGAATGGAATGGAGTGGAGTGGAATGGAATGAAATGGAATGGAAATGAATGGAATCGAATGGAATCGAAGGGAAAAAATGGAATCGAATGGAATTGAATGAATCGAATTGAATGAAATGGAATGGAATGCGTTGAAGTGGAATGGAGTGGAGTGGAAAATAGTGGAAAGGAATGGGGTGGAATGGAATTGAACGGAGTGGTGTGGAGTGAATTGGAATGGAGTGGAATGGAATGGAATGGGAAAGAATGGAATTGAATGGAGTTGAGTGGATTGGAGTGGAGTGGAACGAAATGCAATGGAATGAAATGGAATGCAATGGTGAAATGAAATGTGTGCTGAGATTGTGCACTGCACTCCAGGCTGGGTGACAGAGTGAGATCCTGTCGAAAGAAAGGAATGGAATGGAATGAATTTAGAATGGAATGTAATGGAATGGAGTGGAGTGGCGTGGAGTGGAGTGGAGTGGAATTGAGTGGTATGGATTGTTATGGAATGGAATGGAATGGAGTGGAGGGGAGTGGAGTGAAATGGAGTGGAGTGGAGTTTAAAGGAGTGGAATGGAATGGGGTGGAATGGAATGGGATGAAATGGAATGGAGTGGAGTGGACTGTAATGGAGTGGAGTGGAGTGGAATGGATTGGAGTGGAGTGGAATGGAGTGGAGTGGAATAGAATGGAATGGAACGGTGAAATGAAATGTGAGCTGAGATTGTGCCACTGCGCTCCAGGCAGGGTGAAAGAGTGAGATACTCTCGAAAAAAGGAATGGAATGGAATGCTGTGGAATGGAATGGAGTAGACTGGATTGGAGTGGAGTGGAGTAAAGTGCAGTGGAGTGGAATGGAGAGGAATGGAATAGGATGGAATGGAATGGAATGAAGTGGAGTGGAGTGGAGTGGGGTGGAGTGGAGTGCAGTGGAATGGAGTGGAATGGAAAGGGATGGAGTGGAATGGAATGGAGTGGAGTGCAGTGGAGTGGAGACGAGTGGAATGGAGTGGAATGGAATCGGATGTAATGGAATGTAGTGGAGTGGAGTGGAGTGGAGTGGACCTGACTGGAATGGCATGGAATGGAATGGAATGGAATGCAATGCAATGGAAAGATGACATGTAATGTGAGCTGAGATTGTACCACTACACTCCAGCCTGGGTGACACAGTGATATCCTGTAGAAAGAAAGGAATGTAATGCAATGGAGTGAAATGGAATGGAGTGGAATGGAATGAAATGGAGCGGAATGGAGTGTAGCAGAGTGGAATGCAGTCGAATGGAATGGGATGGAGTGGAATGGAATGAAAACGAGTGGAGTGGAGTGGAATGAAATAGATTGGAATGGAATGGCATGTAATGGAATGCAATGGAATGGTGAAAAGAAATATGAGCTGAGATTGTGTCACTGCACTCCAGCCTCTGTGACAGAGTGAGATCCTGTGGAAAGAAAGGAATGGAATTGAATGGAGTGGAATGGAATGGAGTGGAATGGAGTCGAGTGGAAACAGGTGGAGTGGAATGGAGTCGAGTGGAAAGAGGTGGAGTGGATTGGAGTGGAGAGGAGAGGAGTCGATTGGAATGGAGGAGAATGGAATGGAGTGGAGTGGAATGGAATGGAGTTGAATAGAGTGGAATGGAGTGAAGTGGAGTGGAATGGAATGGAATGGAGTGGAATGGAGTGGAGTAGAATGGAATCGAATTGATTGAAATGGAATGGAATGCAATGGAATTGAATGGAGAAAATAAATTTGTGCTGAGATTGAGCCACTGCGCTACAGCCTGTGTGACAGAGGGACATCCTGTCGAAAGAAGGGAGTGGAATGGAATGGATTGGAATGGGAATGGATTGGAGTGGAGTGGAGAGGAATTGAGTGGAGTGGAGTGGAGTGCAGTGGAATGGAATGGAAAGGAATGGAATGGAATTGAATGGTGAAATGAAATGTGAGCTGAGATTGTGCCACTGCACACCAGCCTGGGTGACAGAGTGAGATCCTGTCAAATGAAAGGAATGGAGTGGAATGGAGTGGAATGGAGTGGAATGGAGAGGAGTGGAGTGGAGTGGAGTGGAAAGCAGTGGAATGGATAGGACTGGAGTGGACTGGAATGGAGTGGAGTGGACTGGAATGGAGTGGAGTGGAGTGTAATAGATTGGAGTGGAGTGGAGTGGAGAGGAGTGGAGTGGAATGGAATGGAATGGTGAAATGAAATGTGAGCTGAGATTGTGTCACTGCATTCCAGTGGCACAATAATTATTAATTATTAATTAATTAAATAGTTAATTATCTATTAATTATTAAATATTATTTAATAATTTAATAATTATTAATAATCAATTAATATCAATTAATATTAATTATTATAATTAATTTTATAATTTTCTATAATATTAATATGTTGTGAAAATTTCCTTACTTTCTTATTTTTCCCAGGTTCAATGTTTTGCAGTCTCTACCTCACCCTGTGAAGCATAAACATTGTACATGCTGTACAAGTAATACGTACTTCATGTGCTTAGAGATTGCACAATTTTTATTTGGTTGACAATAGCTAATGTTTTCTTCTTCGTTTTCTATTTCCTTATTTTTATTTATTTAGTATATACTACATTATCATAAAAATAAGAACGTTTTACAAACTAAAGCAAAAGCAACCCTAGGAATAAAATGCACAAATAAAATATATAAATATACAATTAGATGTACAATGTACCCTTCTAATTTTTTAGACATTTAACTTTAGTAGAATTTTAATTAAAGTCTATTATCTGTCATTTTCTTAGTATTTTTATATAACAAATTTTGTAAATCAAAGTCTCAATGTCATTATAACCTATCTTGGCAGAGGTTGATCTCCAACGAATAATTTCTCTCACAAATTATGCCAATCAGAATTTCACTCTACCATAATTATTTTAATCAGTTTCAGAGGAATAATAAATTTCAAAATTGTTCAAGGTACCTCTTGTAGTTCAATTACATTTTGACAGGTGCAAAACTGTAGACAGACTGATACAAACATATTCTAATTGACTCAACAGTATATGGGACCTATTTTAAAATCTAGATTTTAAAATGCCGTGTCAACATACACATTCTCCTTGTGAAATAATTGCTTTCTATTCTCTGCATAGAATAATTTAATCTTTAAACCTTCAATTTACTGATAAAAACAAAATATTACATAAGGATATACTTATAAAAATAATTTGCAACTAGCTTTTCAATTCAGAAATATATGTGAAAAATCATCAAGCATCTAATGGATTTTAAGGAGAAATGGGTTAGTAATTTATTCCATATGTGTCAATTTTTCCTAGACACAAGGCTTCCTTTAAAATAATTGTAGGCATTTAAGAAACCATGTAAACTAAAAAGAAGAAATCGTGATACAGACGCTTAGCTTTTTTATTTTTTTATTTTTATTTTTTTTTTGATCTTTGAATCTCAAATTTATTATATTTTTCTTTCTTTTTTTTTTTTTTTTTTTTGAGATGGAGTTTCACTCTTGTCACCCAGGCTGGAGTGCAGTGGTGTGATTTTTTTTTTTAATTTAATCTTTCATTCCCACGAAAATTCAAATAAAGCCACTGTTGGAAGGGAAACGGCAACACTTAAATAAGCTAAAAAGGGGTTATAAGTCTATTAAAAAACTTTTAAAATGTATATAGAACTAAAAAAGAGACTTATTAAATACCACATTGGCTACATTGCAGTTAAGGCTAGGTATGTTTAGAAACTATGGTGATAGGTATGTTGATATATGTTAATTATTATAATTATATTACCCAATAATTTCCTTAATTTTAGGCAATATTTACAGGATGGAAGAATGATTTATGCTTAGGTACATCAAATGTTGAACCTAGTTTTAGCAATTGGAAGATATTATCTTTTTTTATTATTATTATACTTTACGTATATCTCCCAATGCTATCCCTCCCCGCTCCCCCCACCCCACAACAGTCCCCAGAGTGTGATGTTCCCCTTCCTGTGTCCATGTGTTCTCTTTGTTCACTTCCCACTTATGAGTGAGAATATGCGGTGTTTGGTGTTTTGTTCTTGCGATAGTTTATTGAGAATGATGATTTCCAATTTCATCCATGTCCCTACAAAGGACATGAACTCATCATTTTTATGGCTGCATAGTATTCCATGGTGTATACGTGCCACATTTTCTTAATCCAGTCTATCATTGTTGGACACTTGGTTTGGTTCCAAGTCTTTGCTATTGTGAATAATGCCACAATAAACATACGTGTGCATGTGGAAGAAGTTGAATCTCTGAATAGACCAATAACAGGAGCTGAAATTGTGGCAATAATCAATAGCTTACCAACCAAAAAGAGTCCAGGACCAGATGGATTCACAGCCGAATTCTACCAGAGGTACAAGGAGGAAGTGGTACCATTCCTTCTGAAACTATTCCAATCAATAGAAAAAGAGGGAATCCTCCCTAACTCATTTTATGAGACCAGCATCATCTTGACACCAAAGCCGGGCAGAGACATAAACAAAAAAGAGAATTTTAGACCAATATCCTTGATGAACATCGATGCAAAAATCCTCAATAAAATACTGGCAAACTGAATCCAGAAGCACATCAAAAAGCTTATCCACCATGATCAAGTGGGCTTCATCCCTGGGATGCAAGGCTGGTTCAATATACACAAATCAATAAATGTAACCCAGCATATAAACAGAACCAAAGACAAAAACCACATGATTATCTCAATAGATGCAGAAAAGGCCTTTGACAAAATTCAACAACCTTCATGCTAACAACTCTCAATAAATTAGGTATTGATGGGACTTATCTCAAAATAATAAGAGCTATCTATGACAAACCCACAGCCAATATCATACTGAATGGGCAAAAACTGGAAGCATTCCCTTTGAAAACTGGCACAAGACAGGGATGCCATCTCTCACCACTCCTATTCAACATAGTGTTGGAAGTTCTGGCCAGGGCAATTAGGCAGGAGAAGGAAATAATGGGTATTCATTTAGGAAAAGAGGAAGTCAAATTGTCCCTGTTTGCAGATGACATGATGGTATATCAAGAAAACCCAGTTGTCTCAGCCCAAAATCTCCTTAAGCTGATAAGCAACTTCAGCAAAGTCTCAGGACACAAAATCAAAGTACAAAAATCACAAGCATTCTTATACACCAACAACAGACAAACAGAGAGCCAAATCATGAGTGAACTCCCATTCACGACTGCTTCAAACAGAATAAAATGCCTAGGAATCCAACTTACAAGGGACATGAAGGACCTCTTCAAGGAGAACTACAAACCACTGCTCAAGGAAATAAAAGAGGACAGAAACAAATGGGAAAACATTCTCTGCTCATGGGTAGGAAGAATCAATATCGTGAAAATGGCCATACTGCCCAAGGTAACTTACAGATTCAATGCCATCCCCATCAAGCTACCAATGACTTTCTTCACAGAATTGGAAAAACTATTTTAAAGTTCATATGGAACCAAAAAAAAGCCCACAACCCCAAGTCAATCCTAAGCCAAAAGAACAAAGCTGGAGGCATCACACTACCTGACTTCAAACTATACTACAAGGCTACAGTAACCAAAACAGCATGGTACTGGTACCAAAACAGAGATATAGATCAATGGAACAGAACAGAGCCCTCAGAAATAATGCCGCATATCTACAACTATCTGATCTTTGACAAACCTGAGAAAAACAAGCAATGGGGAAAGGATTCCCTATTTAATAAATGGTGCTGGGAAAACTGGCTAGCCATATGTAGAAAGCTGAAACTGGATCCCTTCCTTACACCTTATACAAAAATCAATTCAAGATGGATTAAAGACTTAAACGTTAGACGTAAAACCATAAAAACCCTAGAAGAAAACCTAGGCATTACCATTCAGGACATAGGCATGGGCAAGGACTTCATGTCGAAAACACCAAAAGCAATGGCCACAAAAGCCAAAATTGACAAATGGGATGTAATTAAACTCAAGGGCTTCTGCACAGCAAAAGAAACTACCATCAGAGTGAACAGGCAACCTACAAAATGGGAGAAAATTTTCGCAACCTACTCATCTGACAAAGGGCTAATATCCAGAATCTACAATGAACTCCAACAAATTTACCAGAAAAAAAAAACAACCCCATCAAAAAGTGGGCAAAGAACATGAACAGACACTTCTCAAAAGAAGACATTTATGCAGCCAAAGAACACATGAAAAAATGCTCACCATCACTGGCCATCAGAGAAATGCAAATCAAAACCACAATGAGATACCATCTCACACCAGTTAGAATGGCAATCATTAAAAAATCGGGAAACAACATGTGCTGGAGAGGATGTGGAGAAATAGGAACACTTTTACACTGTTGGTGGGGCTGTAAACTAGTTCAACCATTGTGGAAGTCAGTGTGGCGATTCCTCAGGGATCTAGAACTACAAATACCATTTGACCCAGCCATCCCATTACTGGGTATATACCCAAAGGACTATAAATCATGCTGCTATATAGACACACGATTAGCTTTTTGAAATCTTTGGATATGAATCAACATATGTTTAAATTTTATCTTAGACATTGTGAGTTCGCCATCTCCCTGTCAGTATAGCATCCAAGCTGATTATCATAGATTACAAGTTCAAATATCAACTGTGTTCTGAGAGTCTAAAAAGATAAATGAATATATTTGTTTGGGTATTCTTAAAGCAGGAGTGAGGACACAGTGAAAGTGAGACAAGGAAGAGAGAACAAAATAAAACAGGAAAGATAGAAAAGCCAATACCACACGTGTTAAGAGGCAAGTTCCTGTGTTAGATATCTGGCCTTAATTCTATGGGAAGTTATGTGGAACATGCCTCAGAATTACATCACTGAATCCAGGGAGATTCTTCTTAGTTACCCTCACCTTTTCTTCCCACTTCAAGCCCAGTAACAAGCTCCCGTGCTGCCAGAGAAAGTCCTCAGCTAGAAACAGGTGCAAATACTGGAGACGAGACCCTGTAGAATGTTAAGAATGGTTTTCTTCCCAGCAGCTACAGGTAAGGAATAGGGGCTGGGCTATTAATACATCTGCTACAAATCAATATACCCTTTATGCTCCTTTTGGTGATCGACAATGTATTTAAAAAAATTATATGATCAAGAAGGGCTGCAGAAAGGAGGAAACAGAAAGAAACAGCACACCTCTTGGTTTATTTTTATTCATTTCATCAGTTTCAAGGAAAATGTGTTGGGAGTTCCTGGCATAGAGAATGTCACAAAGACACGTTTCCAATAGTGGTGCTATCCCTTGTGCAGAGAACACCCAGAGAAAGCCCAAGGGGATGCTGGAACAAAGTCAGACACCATGCCACCTGTCCACACTCCTTGGCTCTGCCATCATGCTGAAGATCAGTTTAAAGGACTGGCTTCCCTACCCCCCAAATTAAAAGAGCACAAACTGAGAAACTGAATGTAGGAGACAGCAGTGGATTATGCTGTTCTCAGGGGTCACCTTAGGTTTGGAAGCATTCTTTCAAATTAACCCATCTCAGGCCATCTGCAGAGAAGAAAGGTGGCACATAACTTTTTTTCTTGTCAGCCTTTGGTAGGGGTGTTTTATTGACCAAATATCTTCCCACAACCTATTTTTTTTGTAACTAACTAAATATAGTAGATTTTTAAATTTCATCATCAAAATCTATAGACAATTTTTGATTAAAATAGACTCCACATGTATGTCCTGCTTTTCTTCTTATTACTAATTATATTGCTGTGTAAAAGAACAAGACTTCAGCATCAAGAATATCTTGTCTCTTGGCATTGAATTTATACAAGGTGCTCTTTCTTTAATGCTTTCTCAAAGGACACATTTTTATTCATTAAAAAGGAAGATCGGAATCTAGTTGTATGCACTGCTCCAACATATTAATAATTAAAATTAGGAGGCAAATGTAGTCAAAGCTATAGAAAGACTGGAGATGTCATTTATATTGATTACTGTATAGCAATCTACAAACAGAAATTGTTAAATAATAGTTTATATAAATATTTTGTAGCATTTCAAATATTTGAGTGCCTGAAGTTTCTCCTCTTATATAGTTCAGATTATCAATTTGAAGACTTACTCCGCTAGTTAAAATGTTTTTGGTCTTGTTTGAGTATTATATAAAAGCAATTTTCAGTTAAATGTGTTCCGCTTACATAAAACATTACAAATCAGTGAGTATTTAATTACATTTTCTTGTTCCTGTAATGTTTTTAGAAGATTTTCATATTATTACCTATCAATATATGTATGCTTTGTCAAAGAAAAATCAAACATATATATCATTGAAATTGAAACTTTTTAAAAGTACTTATTCATTCTATTGAAAAACCACATCCATGGGAACAATTACAATATAATATTGTGAACATGTAAATATATATCCTATGTCCATTTTATATATAAGCGTATACGATTAAAAATATAGTTAAGAATTTTTAAACCTAGTATTATAAAGTAAAAATTAGTTAAACTTCTGATGATTATTTGTTAATTAAGATAACATTATTTTGATTTGGGTGATTTTAAATAAACAAAAATGTTAAATTACATGACAAAATTATTTATAAAATGTTTATGAATTTTACATTGGTTTTATCACTTTATTTCACTATTTTATTTTAAGATGACCTGTCTTGTTTAAAACAAGTGGAATTAAATTAAATTCCATTTGTCAAAAAATTAACAAAAGATTTGCTCTATTATACAGTGTGGTTATAAACTGAGTCAGTATCTCAAGATTTGATCCCCATTATCATCATCTGTGGCCCTATTTGTTTTATAAATGTATTGTCTTTTTCCATGCCTGTCACATCTCTATTGCTCATTCATTTTTCTCTTTGTCCCTTATAGGGAGCATTGCCTATCTCTGGATCAAGCAAAAGTTGCATCTTAAAAAAGCACAATAACCTGCTCAATCTTTCTCACACAGAGAAATATTTGTTAAGTAATTAAAGTGTAGATGATGATACAAAGAGCTTGATTAAATTAGATTGCAAAGTACCCTTGTGATTCTGAATATGAATGGTATTTAATTTCTTTGAAATCAATAATTGCTGAGTGACATTAATTAATGCCAATATTTCAGAAGTTGTTCTAGTTAGTGAAATGTATACAACATGCAAAAGTTTCAGAACTCTGAAGGGCAACATTATTCTATAATTAAGAATTAAGAATTAATTCACATTAATTATTGGGGAGAAATAATTATTAAGAATTAATGACTGAGAAAATGTTTTCATTTTTTATTTAGAAAATTATTTTGTGCATGAGCATTACTGCAAGTTTTGCAAGAAACATAAATTTAAAGAAACAATTATGTGCACAAGGTGAATTTAATAACATCTTGATATTTTCCACGATTACAGTTTTATTTGCTAAATCTTTAAATGCACTTCATCTAAAGATAATAAATGAATCTTGGAAATCTTGTAGGTAAGGGTAAATATTAGGATGCATCCAATTACATATTTACACACACATACAATTACATTTACACACATATACACACACTCACTGATACACATGTGTGCATATATATATATGAATTTACTAATTGATTTTAACTAATATTTATAAGAGCCAGTAGGATTGATATATATTGTTGAACCTGAAAAATATTTATTATATACATGTTTAAAATACACAAAGAAACAAATAGTAATTGCACTAGGCATTTGGAACTGTACTAAAATATAAGCTGTGAACATTTTGTGATCATTACAAATTCTTACACAATAAATATTTTTATTTTCATAATATTAATATGTTTGATACATGTGTACATTTTTTACAATGTATTATTTTATTTTTGTCATAGAGTCATGTCATGCATCATAACATTTCAAACATGGATTACATATACAAAAGTGGTCCCATGAGATTATAATACATATTTTTACATCCTTTTCTAAGTTTAAGTATTTTAGATACATAAACTCTTATCACTGTGTTCTTATTGCCTGCAGTATTCAGTACAGTAATGTAGGACACAGGTTTGTAGCCTAGGAGAGAGAGGCTATACCATATAACCTAGACGTAGTAGGCTGTATCATCTAGGTGTTTGTAATATTCTCTGTGATGTTTTCAAAATGATGAAATTGCCTATGGATGCATCTCTTAGAACGTATCCCTAACATTCAGTGATGTGTGACTGTACTAAAATGATCAATGTAAGTTTCAGTGCCCTCCATAAAATTGCTGTACTGTGAAATACAAATCTCTCACCCATGGCCTGAATATGTTTGCAAACTGAGCAGATCATGGGAAGGAGAATGTGCTGGCATCGCTGGGATGATTTTCTCACACTACGTGAATAATATCTCCAGAGTTCACGAATATGAGCCACTTGCATAGAGTTAAAGTAGGCATCTCTTTGCTGGGAAATTTATCAAATGGGAGTATGAAGTGTTTTTAAAAGATACTTGTTTGTTTGTAGCTGGTAGGCCTACAGTGGCTCATGACAATGGTTGAGGTTGCTAAGATTTGGTGGAAGGAGGCAAAATGAAATGGCCACTTATATGGTATATGGATCACTTGTTTCTGTTGAGTTACAGATGCAGCTGGCTATTTCTCCCAATGTTAGTTATTTGGAGAAAAAAAACGTGATGGTAATTTTGGGGTAACAAATACAATATTTGATGAAAGCAAATTTATTGAGGGTTAGACTAACTACAAGATACTTTAGGCTGCAAAGTCAACACGAGACTTCTGGCCCAAATTGTGCAGAGTTTGGGTCCAGCTGCAAAGTTCAAAGGAAGAGGCCATATAAGACGATTCTCACTTTTGACACCAACTTCCAGTTCAGAGGTTTCCCCAGAACACCCTCAGTTTCAAGAATTTACTAGAAAGACTCACAGAACTCATTGAATGCTATTGTACTCATGGTTTATAATAGAGAAAGGGTAGAAATTAGGGCCAATCAAAGGAAGAGACATATCACATAAGGTGGAATCTAGGATGATTTTGAATGTGAAGTTTCCATTGTCTTCAGGACATATTACCTGTCATTGTTGTACAGCAATAAACATGGAGTACTACTACCAAACTGGGGAGCTCACCTGATGCTAAAAAGACACTATTTAGAAAATGAAAAGACAAAGGAAAGGATGAGATAAGATGAACTTCCACATTAAGGCACTGGAAAAAATAGCAAACTAAACCTAAAGCAAGCAAAAGGAAGAAAATAAAAATTAGAGAAATTAATAATTTATAATATTAATCATATTTGTTAGTATTGACTAATTGATATTAATTGCTGACTAACTTTTTTTAAAAAGAGAAATATTCACTTCCCAATTTATTCTGTGGGGCCAGTGTTACCTTGATACAAAAGTTAGTCCAAATAGCATAGAAAAATAATACTACTATAAGAGCAAAATTTCTTAAAAAATATTAGCAAATCAAATCTAGTGACATATAAAAGAATTATACACTATGACAAAGTGAAATTTATACTAGTAATCCCAGGTTGGTTTAACAGTCCAAAACCCATTAAGGTAATACATCTTATCCATAGAATAAGAAACAAGAATTGCATGATCATCTCGATAGATTCACAAAAGACATTTAACAAAATCCAAATGCTTTAATGATTAAAATAAAAATTAAAACTCAATGAACCAGGAATAGAGAACTTTCTACACCAGATACATGGCACCTGTGAAAAGCCAACAGCAAACGTTCAACTTAGTGGTGAAAGAAAGGATACTTTCCCACTATGGTCAGAGATAAGAGTAAGATATATAATTTGACCTCTTCTAGTCAACATTGTACTAAAGATTTTATGCAGGGCAAATTGGCAAGTAAAGAAATAAGAGTCACCCATATTGAAGAGGAAGAAATAAAACTTTATTTGCAAATAACATTCTTGTATATAGAAAATTTTAAGGAATCCACTGACTGATAGAACTAGTAAATTATTTCAGCAATATTACAGCATACAAGATAAATTTACAAAAATCAATTGCACACATCTACAATGAAAACCCCAAAATGAAATTAAGAAAACACCTCCATTTACAATAGCATCAAAAAAAAGAAATAATAATTAATTTGGAAAATGTGATACAAGATTTTATTCTGAAAATTAAAAATTATTGTTTAAAGAAGATCTAAATAATTAGCAAACTTCTTACAGCCATTAATTAGAAGATTTAAATTGTAGTGCTTTACAATTTGAACTACAGATTTGATGAAATCCCTGCAAGTATCCCAACAGACTTCTGTCTAGAATCTGACAAGCCGATTCTAAAATACACATGGAATTGTAAGGGACTCAAAGTAGCCAAAATAGTCTTGAAAAAAGAAAACATTAGGATAATTCACATCCCCGTGCTCCAACCTTACTGCAAAGCATCAGTAATCAAGACAACACAATACTGATGAAGGAAAAATATATAGATTGATGGAAGAGAATTGAGAGTCCATGTATAAAACTATGTATCTATAGTCAATGGATACTTACAGTGGTGCCATGTGCAATTCAATGAGGAAGAGACAGTCTTTGAACAAACTGAGTCAACAATGTACACGTGGATCACCACTTGCAAAATAATAAATTCGAACCCTTACCCCAAAGCATACAAAAATATTAACTCAAATGAATTAAAGACATACATGCAAGAGCTAGAGTAAGGCATATGGGAAAATCTTCAGGATTTTGGATCTAGCAAAGAAATATCTGTAACACCAAAAACATGGGCAACAAAATAAAAATTAGATATTTAAAATTTCTTAAAAATTGAAGACTGGTGTTTCAAAGGATAACCAAGCAAGTCAAAAGGCAGCTCAAAAATTGTGAGAAGATATTTGAAAAACACATATCTATATGTCTGTATATATATGTATCTTGAATATAGAAAAATTGTTTTAACTCAGTAACAAATATCCCAACTCAAAACTGATAAACGATAGGAATAGATGTGTTTCCCAAGAAGATATACGAACGGTCAATAATCCCATAAAAAGATACTCAGTAGCTTCACTCATCAGGCAACTACAAATCAAAACCACAGTTAGATACTTTACGGCTGGAACTGGCCACTTTGGAAAATAGTTTGATGCCTTCTGAATATATTAAACATAGAATTATCATATGACCCAGAAATTTATTCCTAGGTATACACCCAGATTATTGGAAAGAGGTGTTCAAACACAAATTGTACAGAAGTATTTTTAGCAGCAGTATTGAAAATAGCCAAAGGCTGAACACAACTCAAATGTCAATAAAAATATTATTGGATAAACAAAATGTTATATCCATGAAATTGAATGTTATACAGATATAAAAACAGATAAAGTACCAATACATATATGAACCTTGATAGCATTATGCCAACTGAAAGAAGTCAGGCACAAAAGGCCACCTATTGTATGATTCTATTTAGATGAAAATAGAATAGGAAAATCTATAGAGACAGAAAACAGATTTGTGGTTGCTTAGGATTGAGTAGGGGATAGGTGCATAGGAGGTTAACAGCTAAAGAAGGTGTGGTTTCTTTTTGAAGTGATGAAAATGCTCTAAAATTCATTGTGATGATGGCTCCACTTATCTGTGCATATACTAAAAGCCATTGACTTGTGGACATTAATGTGTGCACTCTACACTATGTAAATTATATCTCAATAAATCCTTTCAAAAATACACAGAAGAGTAAGGGGTTTTGGAATGCTTCAGCTGGGAGTCAGTTTGAAATACTGAATAAGTCTCATCGAGAATGTGAGGTTTCAGTAAAAGCTTGAGGAAGTTGAATGAGCTGATCAATGGATATACGGAGGGCTATCTTTCCAAGCCAAGAAATTAACTAGAGTCTTTGTCATAAGACAGCAGCATGTTGGCATGTCCAGAGGACAGTGAGGTGGCCAGGACCACTGGTAAGATCAAGAGTGAAGATATAAAAGAATTTTGGCGGTTAACATGCGGCAGATCATGATGGGCTTGCAGACCATTGTAAGAATTGTGGCTTTTAGTATAAATGAAATGGGGAGACAAATCATTATCCCATTATCAATATTTTAATAAATTGGATCCATGAACCAAATCCAATGAGATTAAATCAATTAGTAATAATATGCACATTTGTATTAAAATTACAAGAATTACTTGCACATTTGAGAACAGGAGAGTCATGATTATTTATCAGCAATAATAAACATTAATTTTAATTGTGATCAGGTAATTGAGATTAATTGCAATACATCATGTTTTATAACGTGACCGTCAAAAGGAAAATATGATTGTAATCTTATATTACATCTATCAATGTCTTTGATTCATAAGACTATAGAGTAAGCCCCTAGTTTTCAAAGCCAACTTATGAGGCAGTGACATCTTATGCAAGTTTGCTGCTTTCTGCAACAGTGGTCCTTGGTCAGCTGGCACAAATTATTTTACAAATGCCACTGGGTCTAAAAATAGTTTGGATCACAATGAACACAGAAACACCTTCATCCCTTCAGAAATACCTATCAATTACTTCCAATACAGAATGAAAAACTGACAAAGGAAATATGTGGATTGTAAAAATGCCAGTTAGCTTGCATCTACATGAGAGAAAAATGCCATTTTTATTACATTAGATCATTGTTTTACATGAGTTTTGGTATAGCACAATGTTGAACCAAGGGCAAAGAGAGATGAATTAATGAAGTCTTAAGATATCAAGAATTTAAAAGAAAAGGAAGGTCATCTTTGAAGGTTAGTGACATAGCATTCATCTTCTGTTGTCACCTTTTCCGTCATTCCCTGTATGCCTGATGGACAGCTTTCACTCAAGTTCAGAGAACAGCAGGCAAAGATTAGCTACCAATTAATTTTTATGAAGTGAGCTTAATTTCTAGCCAGACTGAGCTTACGTTTTAGCAGGAAGCAGTTTTGGGAAATGTTTATGTTAGAGTTTGCCCTTCTTGACGAGGTGAGACATAAACGTCTACTTTATAGACATGAATTAAGATGGGAAGATATTTGGGGGAAACATTTACTCAAACGCTAAATAATAAAGGTACACAAAGGGCAAATTATACTAGATTTCTTTCCCACTTGTTTTCTATGTCTCATGCAATTCACCTTGATTCCCTTCAGTTTCTGTTTAATGTAGAAAGTAGCATTTTCATTATTTTAAGCTTCTAGCACAATGAAATAATTTCTCTTTTTCATGAACTGGATCATAAACGAAAGGGAGGAAGAGTGTCTTATATCATATTTATTGCTCAACAAAACAATGCTCCATGGCTTAAATTCAGTTTAAAAAAGAGAATTTACTGAACATCTAACACATACATAAAAGGCAGTAAAGACAAATGAGAAGAGGGCAGGATATTGAAGTATACAGACTTTAATGCTGAGTTTTGTATCTTAGTAAGTTACTCCACCTTACAGAGGCTCAATTTCCCCTGATTTAGGAAGGCGATGCTAATGGGTATTGCAAAGGTGTAAGTATAAAAATATTGTATTTAAGAGAATCCCACAAGCTTGGTATAAGGCATAAAATAAATAGATGTGACATTAATAAGTAGTTTATTACATTTGTATGCTACCTGCAGACTAGAGGAAGCAAGAAACACAGCCACTATGCTTGATTAGCATTATATTCTAATTTGGAATATAAATAGAAAAGAGAAAAATAGAAAGCTATGCATAAACACATGCATTAAAATGAATTTTACGTGGACTCTTTCATGAAAATGTTCCTAAGGTATTTTTTTTTATTGTGGTAAAATACACATAACATAAAATGTACTCTGTTAACCATTTTAAGTGTACAGTTCAGTGGTACTAAATATAATCATAACATTGTGCAGCCATCCCTACCATCCATCTCCATAACTCGTTTCATCTTGTAAAACTGAAACTCTATACCCATTAAACAATATTTCCCCATTTCTTCCTCACCCCAGCTTCTGGCAACCATCATTGTACTATCTCTATGATTCTTTCCACTTTAAGTCCCTTATACAAATGGAATTATACTGTATTTGTCCTTCACTGACTAACATTTCACTTGGCATAATATCCTCAAGTTTCATCCAAGTTGCAACGTATGTCAGAATATTTCTCTCATGTTTAAGGCTGAATAATATTCCATTGTATGCATATATCATATTGTGACTATCCATTCATCTGTTGTTGGACACTTCAATTGCTTCTACTTTTTAGCTATTGCCAATAATGCTGCTGCAAACATGGATGTGCAAATATTTTTTCAAGACTCTGCTTTCAATTATTTTGCTATCCTGATATGTGGCACTATTGAATCATATGGCAATACCATTTTGATGTTTTGAGGAACTACCATACTCTTTTCCACAGCAAACATAGCGTTTGGCATTCCCTCCAATACTGCAAAAGGAATCGCCACATCCTGTGGATTTTATTCACAAGTCCTGTGGCTCTCTCTACATCCCGGCCACCATGTGTTATTTCCTGTTTATATAGATGACATCAAAGGTGCAGGAAGTAATGAACTAAATTGGAAGGATAAACATGTAGAAGAATAGAGGTAAATACTGACTACATAAAACCATAAGAATAAGAATTTTGGATGATCTATCTATTATATACCTATTTATCTAACATCTATCTGTTCCTCCATCTGTAATTAAAATATATTACAGTTAGAGAACAGAGAAAAAAGTAGGAATACATGAACTTAAATTTTAATTCTTCTTAGATTGTCTCACAGCATCACTATATGAAAGAAAATTTATAGGTCAATAGATGTTAACTATAAATGTAACATTCTTAAAGTATTCACATACTTTGAATGACAGTATGAATAATATATTATAATCCATTCAAGTTTATTTTATTCCAGGAACACAAAAATACAAATTTCATTTGCAATTCAAAAAAAACAGAAATCAATACATATGATTGATGTATATACACATTTAATGTATTTTTAAATATACATTTTTCAAAAATAGAAATTTTTCTAGGACAAATACTTAAAATATCACTGAAAATAGTGTTACTAGCTAATACCTTCCTAATAACTCTGATATCACATAAGAAACCAAAATTAAAATTTCAGATAAACTTAGAAACTAAAAATTTTAAAAATATTATTCTGTTCTCCATATGTTCATATTTAATATTATTTCTTGTTTTCATTCTTCTTCAGTATTGCTCTACTAAAACATAACATACAATACTAACTTTTGATTTCGTTCTTATTACTCAAAATTGTATACATTTTCTCATGCTCTTAATTTAGTTATGCTACTTTTCTGTACTCTTGGAATTTTCACATTTCTGTTCACTCTCTTTTAAGTTCCCATAGTATCAAATGAGCTTTATTCCCTCTTTCTGTTTTGAAGGTTCATCTTCTCATAATTATTTTGTCCACTCAGTTTCTTTTCATTCTCAGTTAAGTGCCTCTCATCCGGCTTCTTTTCATTTATAAGGTTTCCTTTCATCTTAAGCCAGTCTTTTATTGATATTTTGATTCTGTTTTGTGGAGGACATGCTTCCCTGAATTTTATGGAAGAGGCCAAAAGGTTTGTTCAAGTTTTTATCTGATACATTGGATTAAATTATCTAATGTACACACTCTTAATTTAAGTCTAGGGGCGACTGTCTACTCTTGATTTTGTATAGTATTATTTTTCTTAATATCCAAGTCCATCTTCAACTATTTGTGTGTGATCAAGAAAAATATATTTGTCCAGAACTCTGCTTGGGCGGAGTTACTTCTTTCTAAGTAGTAGAGGTAGCAGTTGAGACATGAGCTGGGTTCTGGGTCAGTGTAGAGGGCTGGGCGACATTCCTCCTTTTGGTCTGTATGACTGAGTGAATGCAGTTCTTGCTGTCTCGCTCCTCTCCTTAACACATTGAGCCATTGCAGCAGATGAGAAGGAATAATCTTGATCTGCCATTCAGGTGGAACATATGTTCTCTCCAACCACACCCATAGGTTGTACTCACACTCAGCCAGAAGGTATCCTGTCAATGATATGGAGATGTATCTATCTATCTAGATAGATATCTACTTTGGTTTATGCTCTCTGGCTGCCCATAAATTATCTCCTTAAAGTGAATATCAAAAGAGAGCTCGGTGATGGCAGTGTTATAAAATCCCAAAAATGCAGCACCCACACCCACAGGGATTTGTAGATTCTGGGATTCTAATTCAGATACCAAACTATATAAAAGGGGAATAGGTCATTGAGGGTTGCTAGGCTCTTTGTTGAGCATATTTGCTCTTTTCATGACTTTGAAATTATTTTGAAAATCTAACCTTTTTCTCAGTGTGCTGCAAGATGATTTGATTTGAATGCATAAGCACTAATTCTCCCCTAAGATTTGTACAATATATTTGCTTTGACAAGCCATAGCCAGCAACTCACTTCACAGCAATTTATACCATTTCCAAGATAAGTTGAATGATTTTTAACTAGACTCTCTTTGCCTTAATAAAAAATATGAAGAAGCAATATACTTGTTCTAATTAGGTTCAAAAGTTGGCAGTCTCTCTCCTGGAAGGAATAATAAAACTTTTCAGCGGCCTAATATGCATCTATAGACACACACACACACACACACACACACAAGCACTATTCATAATATTTAAAGCACATTCTGTTCTATGACTTCATTTGTCCAGCACAAAATAAAACGATCTCACTATAAGTCAAGTAACAATTTTTTCGTATGGCCAATTATAGATATTTTGTTTTTTAAAGATTAGAGTGTTCTTGAAGCTCTTTATATTTCTTAGTCAATGAACTAAACATTGGCAAATATGTAGGGTTTCCCACATAAGAACATTATTAACATCAAAATAGAAAGCTGGTGGTAGAAATAATGATTGGGGAGGGGGAGGAGCCAAGATGGCCGAATAGGAACAGCTCCGGTCTACAGCTCCCAGCGCGAGCGACGCAGAAGACGGGTGATTTCTGCATTTCCATCTGAGGTACCGTGTTCATCTCACTAGGGAGTGCCAGACAGTGGGCGCAGGTCAGTGGGTGAGCGCACCGTGCGCCAGCCGAAGCAGGGGCGAGGCATTGCCTCACTCGGGAAGCACAAGGGGTCAGGGAGTTCCCCTTCCAGGGGTGACAGACGGCACCTGGAAAATCGGGCCACTCCCACCCGAATACTGTGCTTTTCCGACGGGCTTAGGAAACGGTGCCCCAGGAGAGTATAGCCCGCACCTGGCTCAGAGGGTCCTACGCCCACGGAGTCTCGCTGATTGCTAGCACAGCAGTCTGAGATCAAACAGCAAGTCGGCAGCGAGGCTGGGGGAGGGGCGCCCGCCATTGCCCAGGCTCGCTTAGGTAAACAAAGCAGCCTGGAAGCTTGAACTGGGTGGAGCCCACCACAGCTCAAGGAGGCCTGCCTGCCTCTGTAGGCTCCACCTCTGGGGGCAGGACACAGACAAACAAAAAGACAGCAGTAACCTCTGCAGACTTAAATGTCCCTGTCTGACAGCTGTGAGGAGAGCAGTGGTTCTCCCAGCACGCAGCTGGAGATCTGAGAACGGGCTGACTGCCTCCTCAAGTGGGTCCCTGACCCCTGACCCCCGAGCAGCCTAACTGGGAGGCACCCCCCAGCAGGGGCAGACTGACACCTCACACGGCCGGCCAGGTACTCCAACAGACCTGCAGCTGAGGGTTCTGTCTGTTAGAAGGAAAACTAACAGAAAGGACATCCACACCAAAAACCCATCTGTACATCACCATCATCAAAGACCAAAAGTAGATAAAACCACAAAGATGGGGAAAAAACAGAGCAGAAAAACTGGAAACTCTAAAAACCAGAGTACCTCTCCTCCTCCAAAGGAACGCAGTTCCTCACCAGCAATGGAACAAAGCTGGACGGAGAATGACTTTGACGAGCTGAGAGAAGAAGGCTTCAGACGATCAAATTACTCCGAGCTACGGGAGGATATTCAAACCAAAGGCAAAGAAGTTGAAAACTTTGAAAAAAATTTAGAAGAATGTATAACTAGAATAACCAATACAGAGAAGTGCTTAAAGGAGCTGATGGAGCTGAAAACCAAGGCTCGAGAACTACGTGAAGAATGCAGAAGCCTCAGGAGCCGATGCGATCAAATGGAAGAAAGGGTATCAGCCCTGGAAGATGAAATGAATGAAATGAAGCGAGAAGGGAAGTTTAGAGAAAAAAGAATAAAAAGAAACGAGCAAAGCCTCCAAGAAATGTGGGACTATGTGAAAAGACCAAATCTACGTCTGATTGGTGTACCTGAAAGTGACGGGGAGAATGGAACCAAGTTGGAAAACACTCTGCAGGATATTATCCAGGAGAACTTCCCCAATCTAGCAAGGCAGGCCAACATTCAGATTCAGGAAATACAGAGAACGCCACAAAGATACTCCTCGAGAAGAGCAACTCCAAGACACATAATTGTCAGATTCACCAAAGTTGAAATGAAGGAAAAAATGTTAAGGGCAGCCAGAGAGAAAGGTCGGGTTACCATCAAAGGGAAGCCCATCAGACTCACAGCGGATCTCTCCGCAGAAACCCTACAAGCCAGAAGAGAGTGGGGGCCAATATTCAACATTCTTAAAGAAAAGAATTTTCAACCCAGAATTTCATATCCTGCCAAACTAAGCTTCATAAGTGAAGGAGAAATAAAATACTTTACAGACAAGCAAATGCTGAGAGATTTTGTCACCACCAGGCCTGCCCTAAAAGAGCTCCTGAAGGAAGCGCTAAACATGGAAAGGCACAACCGGTACCAGCCACTGCAAAATCATACCGAAATGTAAAGAACATCGAGACTAGGAAGAGACTGCATCAACTAACGAGCAAAATATCCAGCTAACATCATAATGACAGGATCAAATTCACACATAACAATATTAACTTTAAATGTAAATGGACTAAATGCTCCAATTAAAAGACACAGACTGGCAAACTGGATTAAGACTCAAGACCCATCAGTGTGCTGTATTCAGGAAACCCATCTCACGTGCAGAGACACACATAGGCTCAAAATAAAAGGATGGAGGAAGATCTACCAAGCAAATGGAAAACACAAAAAGGCAGGGGTTGCAATCCTAGTCTCTGATAAAACAGACTTTAAACCAACAAAGATCAAACGAGACAAAGAAGGCCATTACATAATGGTAAAGGGATTAATTCAACAAGAAGAGCTAACTATCCTAAATATATATGCACCCAATACAGGAGCACCCAGATTCATAAAGCAAGTCCTGAGTGACCTACAAAGAGACTTAGACTCCCACACATTAATAATGGGAGACTTTAACACCCCACTATCAACATTAGACAGATCAACGAGACAGAAAGTCAACAAGGATACCCAGGAATTGAACTTAGCTCTGCACCAAGCGGACCTAGTAGACATCTACAGAACTCTCCACCCCAAATCAACAGAATATACATTTTTTTCAGCACCACACCACACCTATTCCAAAATTGACCATATACTTGGAAGTAAAGCTCTCCTCAATAAATGTAAAAGAACAGAAATTGTAACAAACTGTCTCTCAGATCACAGTGCAATCAAGCTAGAACTCAGGATTAAGAATCTCACTCAAAACCGCTCAACTACGTGGAAACTGAACAACCTGCTCCTGAACGACTACTGGGTACATAACGAAATGAAGGCAGAAATAAAGATGTTCTTTGAAACCAACGAGAACCAAGACACAACATACCAGAATCTCTGGGATGCATTCAAAGCAGTGTGTAGAGGGAAATTTATAGCACTAAATGCCCACAAGAGAAAGCAGGAAAGATCCAAAATTGACACCCTAACATCACAATTAAAAGAACTAGAAAAGCAAGAGCAAACACATTCAAAAGCTAGCAGAAGGCAAGAAATAACTAAAATCAGAGCAGAACTGAAGGAAATAGAGACACAAAAAACCCTTCAAAAAATAAATGAATCCAGGAGCTGGTTTTTTGAAAGGATCAACAAAATTGATAGACCGCTAGCAAGATTAATAAAGAAAAAAAGAGAGAAGAATCAAATAGATGCAATAAAAAATGATAAAGGGGAAATCACCACCGATCCCACAGAAATACAAACTACCATCAGAGAATATTACAAACACCTCTATGCAAATAAACTAGAAAATCTAGAAGAAATGGATAAATTCCTCAACACATACACCCTCCCAAGACTAAACCAGGAAGAAGTTGAATCTCTGAATAGACCAATAACAGGAGCTGAAATTGTGGCAATAATCAATAGCTTACCAACCAAAAAAAGTCCAGGTCCAGATGGATTCACAGCCGAATTCTACCAGAGGTACAAGGAGGAGCTGGTACCATTCCTTCTGAAACTATTCCAATCAATAGAAAAAGAGGGAATCCTCCCTAACTCATTTTATGAGGCCAGCATCATCCTGATACCAAAGCCTGGCAGAGACACAACAAAAAAAGAGAATTTTAGACCAATATCCTTGATGAACATTGATGCAAAAATCCTCAATAAAATACTGGCAAACAGAATCCAGCAACACATCAAAAAGCTTATCCACCATGATCAAGTGGGCTTCATCCCTGGGATGCAAGGCTGGTTCAATATACGCAAATCAATAAATGTAATCCAGCATATAAACAGAACGAAAGACAAAAACCACATGATTATCTCAATAGATGCAGAAAAGGCCTTTGACAAAATTCAACAACCCTTCATGCTAAAAACTCTCAATAAATTAGGAATTGATGGGACGTATCTCAAAATAATAAGAGCTATTTATGACAAACCCACAGCCAATATCATACTGAATGGGCAAAAACTGGAAGCATTCCCTTTGAAAACTGGCACAAGACATGGATGCCCTCTCTCACCACTTCTATTCAACATAGTGTTGGAAGTTCTGGCCAGGGCAATTAGGCAGGAGAAGGAAATCAAGGGTATTCAATTAGGAAAAGAGGAAGTCAAATTGTCCCTGTTTGCAGATGACATGATAGTATATCTAGAAAACCCCATTGTCTCAGCCCAAAATCTCCTTAAGCTGATAAGCAACTTCAGCAAAGTCTCAGGATACAAAATCAATGTGCAAAAATCACAAGCATTCTTATACATCAATAACAGAAAAACAGAGAGCCAAATCATGAGTGAACTCCCATTCACAATTGCTTCAAAGAGAATAAAATACCTAGGAATCCAACTTACAAGGGATGTGAAAGACCTCTTCAAGGAGAACTACAAACCACTGCTCAAGGAAATAAAAGAGGATACAAACAAATGGAAGAACATTCCATGCTCATGGGTAGGAAGAATCAACATCATGAAAATGGCCATCCTTCCCAAGGTAATTTACAGATTCAATGCCATCCCCATCAAGCTACCAATGACTTTCTTCACAGAATTGGAAAAAACTACTTTAAAGTTCATATGGAACCAAAAAAAAGCCCGCATCGCCAAGTCAATCCTCAGCCAAAAGAACAAAGCTGGAGGCATCACACTACCTGACTTCAAACTATACTACAAGGCTACAGTAACCAAAACAGCATGGTACTGGTACCAAAACAGAGATATAGATCAATGGAACAGAACAGAGCCGTCAGAAATAATGCCACATATCTACAAGTATCTGATCTTTGACAAACCTGACAAAAACAAGAAATGGGGAAAGGATTCCCTATTTAATAAATGGTGCTGGGAAAACTGGCTAGCCATATGTAGAAAGCTGAAACTGGATCCCTTCCTTACACCTTATACAAAAATCAATTCAAGATGGATTAAAGACTTAAATGTTAGACCTAAAACCATAAAAACCCTAGAAGAAAACCTAGGCATTACCATTCAGGACATAGGCATGGGCAAGGACTTCATGTCTAAAACACCAAAAGCAATGGCAACAAAAGCCAAAATTGACAAATGGGATCTAATTAAACTAAAGAGCTTCTGCACAGCAAAAGAAACTACCATCAGAGTGAACAGGCAACCTACAAAATGGGAGAAAATTTTCGCAACCTACTCATCTGACAAAGGGCTAATATCCAGAATCTACAATGAACTCCAACAAATTTACAAGAAAAAAACAAACAACCCCATCAAAAAGTGGGCAAAGGACATGAACAGACACTTCTCAAAAGAAGACATTTATGCAGCCAAAAAACACATGAAAAAATGCTCACCATCACTGGCCATCAGAGAAATGCAAATCAAAACCACAATGAGATACCATCTCACACCAGTTAGAATGGCAATCATTAAAAAGTCAGGAAACAACAGGTGCTGGAGAGGATGTGGAGAAACAGGAACACTTTTACACTGTTGGTGGGACTGTAAACTAGTTCAGCCCTTGTGGAAGTCAGTGTGGCGATTCCTCAGGGATCTAGAACTAGAAATTCCATTTGACCCAGCCATCCCGTTACTGGGTATATACCCAAAGGACTATAAATCATGCTGCTATAAAGACACATGCACACGTATGTTTATTGCGGCATTATTCACAATAGCAAAGACTTGGAACCAACCCAAATGTCCAACAATGATAGACTGGATTAAGAAAATGTGGCACATATACACCATGGAATACTATGCAGCCATAAAAAATGATGAGTTCACGTCCTTTGTAGGGACATGGATGAAATTGGAAATCATCATTCTCAGTAAACTATCGCAAGAACAAAAAACCAAACACCGCATATTCTCACTCATAGGTGGGAATTGAACAATGAGAACACATGGACACAGGAAGGGGAACATCACACTCTGGGGACTGTTGTGGGGTGGGGGGAGGGGGGAGGGATAGCATTGGAAGATATACCTAATGCTAGATGACGAGTTGGTGGGTGCAGCGCACCAGCATGGCACATGTATACATATGTAACTTACCTGCACATTGCGCACATGTACCATAAAACCTAAAGTATAATAATAATAATAATAATAAAAAAAAAAAAAAAAAAAAAAAAGAAATAATGATTGGGAACACAGAGTCTCTACTCAACTTTCTAGTTCTGCCATACCATAACTTTGTGATCCCAGGAAAGATCTCTCCATGTTGTCATCTCTATGTATTGTTCTGTCATTTTTCAATAAGAGCTTTTTGCTTAATTATGAAGTACTTATTACTATAACCATTATTTTGAGCTTCATGTAAATCAAGAACACATGGACTCCACTTGCAAAACACTGAAAATGTAGATAGGGATTGGGGGCATAAAGCAACATTTTAAAATGTGTGAAGACAATGAGTAAGCAACAAAGTGTCCAATTTTTTAGAGGAAAGTTGCATACGTTAGGAAAAGGCAGGATTAAGTAACAGAGAATTTGAATGATAACTGGCCAATTGGTGTCATTTACAATTGCAAGTCATACAAATGAAGTTTGCTTTTTTAAAGAGAAAAGGAGTTATTTAGAATGGGTCAACCTATTGGGGAAGAAATGTAGTTAGAGACAATGCCCAAAACCATGTGAGCAAATGCTCTGTAGAGCGCACCCCTGCAATGCTGCCATTGTGAGGCCAAGTCTCTCCTTGTCTTGGTACTGAGCCCTCCATTCTGCCTCCATCATTGCCACTGTAGCTGCCACAAAATGATCCCTCAACCACCGCTGCCCAGGAACAAAGAAAGAATTCTGTCCTTCCGCGCTCTCAGATCAATTTCCAACATCAGGTGAGCCTCTGATGGGCACTATTCAGTTCCCATATCCATGAAATTGATGCAGTAAAAACATAGAAATTGCCTATGTGTTTCCCAATAAGACACATATGGAAGCCTGTTTTCCCACAACAGGAAGGGCTTCACACGATGGGTGTTCAAAGGAACAATATTCTCTGTAAACCATACTTTGCCCATATGAAGAAAAGCAATAAGGATTATTTAGTAAATAGACATGGAAACTCATCCAGGGTTGGCTGATGAGAAGCTGGTTAGCAAGGGGGTCTGCCTTCAGTTAGGACAAGGTCTGTGCTTCCCACGGGTTCTCTCCACAGCAGGAGGGATGCAAACTTCCCTTTCCTCCCCTGCACCTACCCTCAAATGGCCCAGAGGTCTTCAGGTGCTAGAATTTCTCAATTAATGCTGCACAAAATAACAGACAGCCTTGACTGTCACAGTCTGTTTTCATGAAGCTAGTCTCTGCTGACTACATAAAACAGGAGAGTAAGAAAAAGGGTGTTTAACACTACCCCAGTTCAAACATGTTTCTCTCTGTGGGATGCCAAGAACCTGGGAACCAGTGCATCTGCTGCTTTCCCTTCTTGGATTCTAGCCCAGACAAAAGAGGCAAGGGTTATTTCTTTAGAGGCCTTGAGCTTCACTACACAATGACCCAGGCTCTACATGCAGCCTCTATATATTTCTACTTTGAAAAAAATTTTTTATAGAATATTAATAATATATATTTTATATAATAAACACATATGTTTATTTTATAGATAGCTATAGATATACATAGATAAAGATCTCTAGTCAGCCTTTTTTAAGGCTGGGCTGATGGCGGTGCCTCAAAACTATAATCGGGAGAATCGCTTGAGCACAGTATGTGAAGGCTTCAGTGAGCTCTGATCACACGACTGCACTCCATCTTGGGTGAAAAAGTGAGACCCTCTCTCAAAAAAAATAAAAAAATAAAAAAATAAAAAGGCTACCACCATGCTCACAGATAAGTGTGTCAGATATATTTGCAGCTATCTTTCCTATATTCTATTTGGTAAAAAAAAAAAAAAAATTGCAAAGAACTCTTCTTATTCTAGATTTTTGTATTAATTAGACATTTGAAGTTTATTGCAGGAGAGCTATAATCATGTTTGCTATGTGTACTCTATAGACCAGATAGTGCAAACAGATATCAAAGCTTTTTAAAAGTATATAAGGTTATTACAAATATTTTAAACTATCTATAGGTATATATGTATGTAATTGAACTATCAAATGCAAGTAAGATCATTTCCTTAGCGTGTGAAATCCAATTTATTAAAATCTTTTCTAATATCTATTACAATAATATTTCTTAATTAGCTAACATAAGAGGAGTTTTAAGACATTTATTTATATGTACTTGCTAGATTCAAACTCGATTCCACTATTTTTAGAACTCATACTCTGAGACAAGTCCTTTTTTTTAATCTAACTATGTTTCTGCCTATATTAAAAGACAGATATGTCAATTTTGCTAATCATGCTGTTCCAAACCTCTCCATCCTGATTATTTTTTGGTTTGTTCTACCAGTCATTCAGAGACTTACTTATATTCAAATTTCTCTCTAGGTTTAATATTTGTGTATGTCTTCTTGTGGTTTTGTCTATTTTGCTGTATATAATTGAAAATATTTTATTGACATATATCATACATGCAGAAAAGTACAATGATTAAATATGGATAGCTTGATTAATGAAACACATGCATTTGCTTATAACCATGTATGAAAATAGAGCATTACTAAAAACAGTGATACTTCTCCTGTCCCTTTCCAAACACTAACCCTCATCCTCAATAGTAACAGATTTTTTTTTTTATCATAGAGTAATTTGGTCTATTTTCAAATTTTTATTAAATAAATCAGAGTATCTACTGTAAGTGTATGTTTATTTCATTGTTGTTGTTTTCCTTATAGTATTTATCTGCTAATGGACATGGTAGATTAAAGACGGCTACATAAACATTTTTTAATTAATAGATTTTTCGAGCACTTTGTGGCTCATGCCTCTAATCCTATCAATTTGGGAGGCTGAGGTGCGTGGATCATGAGGTCAGGAGATCGAAACCATCCTGGCCAACGTAGTAAAACCCCTTTTCTATTAAAATACAAAAAATTAGCTGATAGATAACATCAAGATAACATCTGGGTTCTTAGCTGCACTGAGTCAAGTCTACTTACATCTTTTTTTGTCTTCCGCTGCACTTTTCCTTCCACATCACACTCCAGGAATGCCAAGCTGTGCTGGCCTTCTACCACATTTCCACTATTTTGCCCCGGGCCAACGCAGGTTTTTGCCTCCGCTGCCTTTTGCCCCCGCTGCCGCTGCTTTCTGCCCCCGCCCCCGCGGCTTTTTCCCCGGCCGCGGAGGCTTTTCGCGTCTTTTTGCCCCCAACCCCCTGCCGCCGCAGCTTTCGGCCCCCGCCGCCACGGCTTTTTGCGGCTTTTTGCCCCCGCCGCCGAGGCTTTTTGTCACCGCCGCCGCAGGTTTTTCCCGCAGCGGCTTCTTGCCCCCGCCGCCGCCGCGGCTTTTTGCGGCTTTTTGTCCCCGCCGCCGCGGTTTTTGCGGTTTTTTGCCCCCGCCGCCGCGGCTTTTTGCCCCCGTCACCGCGGCTTTTTCCCACGCCACCGCGGCTTTTTGCCCCCACCGCCGCGGGTCTGAGGGCGGGATTGGCAGACTCGGCTGCCAGCTCTACCGGCGTCCTGGCTCAGGCAGCGCCGAGGGGCGCTCCTGGTCCAGCACTCCCGGCTCAGGGGTTTCCTTGCCTACACGCCCGCGCCCCTGGCATAGAGCGGCGCTGCGCCTGGCGGAGATGTGAGAGAAGAAGGAGGGCGGCAGCGGGGGTGATGCGGTGACCGCGGAGGGTGGCGCAGGGGCCGCTGCCAGCCGGGCGCTGCAGCAGTGCGGGCAGCTCCAGAAGCTCATCCGCATCTCCATTGGCAGCCTGCGTGGGCTGCGCACCAAGTGCGCTGTGTCCAACGACCTCATCCAGCAGGAGATGCCGACCGTGGAGGTAAGAGGGTCGGGGACCCGAGTTGGGCTCCAGGAGCGGACTGGACACCTCCCTCGGGGCCCCAGTTCACTCCTGGCCGAGTTGCATCCTTGAGCCCGCGTCACACCCTTGGAGGCTTCTCCTCCCTCCTGCACTCGCTGATGCGGCAGCCAGAGGACCCGGGACCAACCCTCACCTTGGGCAGGATTTGTGGGGCGGGTGCATGGTGGGAACTGGGATGGAGGCTCCAGGGACCCGTGGGCGGGGTGGGCTGCACGCGGACATCCCCTTACCCCCCGATTTTCCATCTGGTCCAGCCCTCTCATCTTGTAGGTGAGGAAACCGAAGGCCTGAGGGAGAACTGACTTGTCAGGAATTCTCTGTTAAGGAGAATTAACAAAGTGTGGTTATTAAAGGAGAACCGAGTTGGGAGTCAGACCTGGAGTCCCATACCCTTGGTTAAGACATTATACCACCTTGAGTCTGGCCTGTTGACTGAGGGTGAGCCACTCCATCCTCGTCTGATTGTGGGGTCTTGACCTCAAGGGGTTTCCTGCAGGAAGAAGCAGATGGGTTTGCTTTCCTAGCTCTGTCCAGTACCTTAGGGACCCTGAGGACTGGAGAGCCATCTGGTGTATGTCATGGGTGGGCCTTTTTTGAAGGTCAGTCTGCCTAGTGGGCTGGCTCAGCCCCAATGAACTCTTTTGAATCTTTGGAGTTGTCTGTGTACTTTTAAGGGCTTCTCATCCTTGCACCAAAAGATCCCCTGGAAATCAGGTGGGAAAACCTTAACTTTTGTGGGGCCTTGTGTTTGTCTTAAAGGTTCATGCACATGGCCAGGTGTGGTGGCTCACACCTGTTATCCTGTCCTGGATCCCTTGAGTCAAGGAGTTTGAGACCAACCTGGACAATATAGTGAGACCCCGTCTCTACAAAAAATAAAATATTAGCCAGGGGTGGTTGTGCGTATCTGTAGTCCCAGCTACTACTGTGGCTGAGGCGGGAGGAGCACTTGAGCCTGCACTGAGCTGTGATCTCACCAGTGTACTCCAGCCTGGGCCACAGAGCAAGACCTTGACTCAAAAAAAAAAAAAAAAAAAATACCAACAAGAAAAATTCTTGAAGATTTTGCATTCTGTCCCACTATCCATTGGTTTTCTTGTCAACATAATGTCAGAAATCCTTTACAATTGCTTCCAGAAGGAGTAGCCTTTTGATCTAGTGCACAGGTGTCCAGTCTTTTGGCTTCTCAGGGCCACATTGGAAGAAGAATGCTCCTGGGCCACACATAAAATACACTAATGCTAACGATAGCAGATGAGCTTAAAAAAAATAGGTTTGTGCATAATTTTCATGATACCCACCACCACAGATAGGCAGAAAAGTCCTTGTAGTCAAAGGGTTGGACATGGCTGATCTAGTGTCTTGTCCATTTTGGCTTTCTCCCTGATTCCAGAATGCAGGTAGAGATGTAGAGACGTGCTCTCAGGACAGCTGTTGAGATAAAAAAATTCGTTGTCGTTTATTCCCAAGCACAGCTGTTTGTCATTTGCATTGAAAAAGTCTCCATTCAAACTGCTGTCACATATAAAATCTATTTATATAAGTCTGTATTTTTCTGTTGTCTTGGCCTTTTTGGGCAGTAGTGTGTTTTAACCGAGCAAACTGTCCTTCCAAATAATGAAGCAGAAGTCAGCCTACCTGCTTGCCATTTTCCTTCCCCTTCCATTTTTCTAACCTCAGGATAATTGTAAGAATGAATTAAGATTTGCGTTTAAGGCTGGACACAGTGTCTCAGGCCTGTAATCTCAGCACTTTGGGAGGCGGAGACGGATGTATCGCTTGAGCTCAGGAGTTCAAGACCAGCCTGGGCAACATACTGAGACTCCGTCTTGTATAATTAAATTAAAATTTAAAAAAAGAAGAGAAAAATACCTGTGTTTAAAATTTAAAAAAAAAGGGGGGAAAGTGTAATGCAAAATGTAGACTATGCCAGCAAACTGTGGACTATGCCAGCTATGATTGGGAAAAATAATTTTTCATACAGCATTATCTATAGACTTGTATTAGCAGCATACTGGTCATAAGCGTTTTGCTTTCCTCAAATATGATGAGGTAAGCTACTTTAAAGTGTGGTGGGGCTTTCTTCCGCATGGCTCCTGGAGGTGTTGAGTCCCAATTTAGCCAATTAATTTGGGTTTAGTTTTGATATGGATAAGGGAGACCAGCTTCATTCATGGTGCACACACAGTTTTGCCAATAAAGAAAAAAAAAGCCACCTGAATGTTCCTACTCATTAGATGCTATCTGGAGAGCTCCTACCCCACCCCCATCAAGGCCGGGGCCATTAAAAAGACTCAATGCGCCTTTCTGTATCTCATACTGTATTCTGCAAGATGCTCCTGTGAAAGAAGGTTGTGCTGCATCAGCCATCTCCCTCCTGAAGATACCTGCGGATGAGGATTTGTGTTTTAAAGGTTCTGAGAACTCCTGCAACAACAGTTCTCAAACTTATTTGTCCAGGGGGTCTTTTCTTCCACTGAACGTGGTTGGGGAGACACAGCCTTAAGCCTTGAGCAGAGAAAGAGACAAGAAACTGTTGGCTCACTTACAACCAAGTGTTGTGTTTATGTTTTAGGTTTTTATGAAACTGAGGTGCTGTTTGAGGTTCTAAATGAAATTGGGTGCTTGAAGAGAGGCTGGTATCCCTGTAGACTTAGCCAGCCATGAGAGGTTGCCTTTTGTTGAAGGAGGTGTTTTACAAAGGGGAATAGGGTGTCTCCTGGGCATCACATTAGCACTTAAATACATGTATCACTGAAATGAAATGAAATGAAGAAATGAAATGATGAGATGATGAAATGAAATGATGAAATGAAATGAAATGATGAAATGAGGAAACGTAATGATGAAATGATGAAATGAAGAAATGAAATGATGAAATGATGAAATGAAATGAAATGATGAAATGATGAAATGAAATGGTGAAATGAAATGAAATGATGAAGTGAAGTGATGAAATGAAGTGATGAAATGAAATGATGAAATGACGAAATGAAAAGATGAAATGATGAAATGAAAAAATGATATGAAATGATGAAATGAAATGATGAAGGGAAATGATGAAATGATGAAATAATGAAATGAAATGATGAAATGATGAATTGATGAAATGAAATGATGAAATGAAATGACGAGACGAAAAGATGAAATGAAATGAAATGATTAAATGAAATGACCAGATGAAAAGATGAAATGAAATGATGAGATGAAATGAAATCATGATATGAAATGAAATCATGATATGAAATGATGAGATGAAGTGAAATGATGAAAGGAAATGATGAAATGATGAAATGAAATGATGAGATGAAATGATGAAATGAAAGGATGAAATTATGAGATGAAATGACAAAAGGATAAAATGAAATGAAATGATGAAATGAGGAAATGACTTGAAATGATGAAATGAAATGATGAAGTCAAATGAAATGATGAAATGAAATGAAAAGATGAAATGATGGAATGAAATGATGAAATGATATGAAATGATTAAGTGAAATGATGAAATGAAGTGAAATGATGAAAAGATGAAATGATGAAATGATATGAAATGATGAAATGAAATGATGAAGTGAAATGAAGTGAAATGAAAAGATGAAATGATGAAATGATATGAAATGATGAAATGAAATGATGAAATGAAGTGAAATGATGAAATGATGAAATGAAATGATGAATTGAAATGAAATGATGAAATGACGGGATGAAAAGATGAAATGAAATGATGAAATGACGAGATGGAAAGATGAAATGAAATGAGATGAAATGAAATCATGAGATGAAATGATGAAATGATGAGATGAAGTGAAATGATGAAAGGAAATGAAATGGTGAGATGAAATGGTGAAATGAAATGATGAAATGAAATGAAAGAATGAAATGAAATGGAATGATGAGATGAAATGATGGGATGAAATGTTGAAATGAAATGATGAAATGATGAAAAGATGAAATGAAATGACATGAAATGAAATGATGAAATGAGGAAATGAAATGATGAAATGAGGAAATGAAATGAAATAATGAAATAGATGAACCAAAAATATTTTCTTTTTTTTCTTGGCATCCCTCTAAGAGTATTTTAGTGAGGTTAATTTCTAAAAATAAATTGCTATCCAATGGCTATACAGTTGGCCTTTGCACCACAGGGGTTTGAACTGTGCAGGTCCACTTAGCAAAACCAACAATTCTACATCCTTCTCCACACCCTGCCCATGAAAAGGATGAGGATGAAGACCTGTTTGGTCATCTACTTCCATTTAATAACTGGTAAATATATTTTCCTTATGGTTTTCTTTTTCTTTTCTCTGGCATGTTTGTTAAGAATACAGTATATAAGACATATAACGTATTAAATATGTGTTAATTGACTGCTTGTGTTATTTGTAAGGCTTACAGTAGGCTATTAGTAGTTAAGTTTTGGGGGAGTCAAAGTTATAGTGGATTTTCTACTGTTCAGGGGGGCTAGCACCCAAACCTCCGTGTTGCTTAAGGGTCACCTGTACATGTTATTTCCTTTCCTATAAGAAAAAAATGATGAGAAGGTCTTTTCTCCAATAAGTGTATTCAAAATGTAGCAGACTTGAAATGTGTTGGCACCACCATTTTGCATCTCACTTTGAAAACTTATTATTGAAAATCGTACTAAAGCCTACCTTACTTTTCCAACCTTAGAAAAAATGTTACAAAGAAAAGGGGTGAAACCATTCTAGTTTGCCCTGAAATTTGAAATTATCTTTTAAAAATATATTTTTACATTAATTATTTCCAAAATAGAGATCAGTTGCATACAAATGGCAGGTCACCCTAATCCATCCTATGACTGCACTTAGATTCATGAGGAATTGTGCTTTCTAGAAAGGGCACAGAAGAGGAATAGAGTACTCTGCATCTTGAAATATAAACATGCACATAGCCACATGCTTCGATTCTGTTGTTACTGTGTACTTACTGCTAGGAAGAGGGCATGTGTGTGTATTTTTATACTAATTATTATCTAAGTTGTTAATGATTTAGGCTTTCAGAACCATATAAAGATTTTTTTCCTTTCAGATATAAACTATCTTGCATTGTTCTTCTGATCATATGAGGGATAAATTTGCCTTAACCACACACCCATGAAGAATTCAAGAGAGTCGGCAAGAGACTCTCAGCATTCTTTCCCGAAAGCACGTGTGTCCCGAGCTCCTGTGGTTTTAGGTGGCCGCGCGTAGAGGAGAGATTTCCAATGTCTCCAGAGAGGTGAGAGCCACAGTCATTTGGGGCATCCGAGCACAAGTGGGGTTTCTGACAGCGACTTAAGGTCCAGGAAGTGACAGAATCTGCGAAGGCCCGTGTTCCAGGATGGGGCCAATGGAACCCAAGGTAGAAGGAGTCAGCGGTCCGCACAGAGAGAGCTCCAGCCCTAGGCCCCACTGTGCAGACCAAATCAGAAGGAAGAGAGTCCTTCGTCCTACATGCCACATCTCTCACATCCCCCCACTGAGCTTGGGAGCGGATCCGTGTTCCAAACACGAGGTGACTCTAGGTTTGCAATGGATCACAAGGGGCCAGGTTTTCCAGAGTCGGCAGGATAAAGAAGTCATTCTGGCTCGGCCTTCCCCATCCCCAGGTAACGGTCGCTGGTGACTTTAAATGAGCCGGTCCGGAGCCGCTACGGGGTGGTTGGTGGGGGGAGTGCCTGAGGCACTGCAGAAAGTGGGCCTGAGCCTCGAGGAAGACGGTGCTGCAGGAACCCATCCAGGCTGCTACATGGCAAGCACTAAACCACTATGCTTACCGAGATGCGGTTTTCCTCACAGAACGCCTTTATGCAGAAGTACACTCAGAAGAAGCCTAGTTTTACTGGCGACCTGTTCTTACCGCTCAGGAAAGGCCTATAAAGCATATAGACTCTTGAAAGGACACAGTTGTACTACACCGCAATGCAAATACCTGCTTGCAAAATGTTGTGTTGATCTCAGCAAGCTTGCAGAAGGGGAACAAATCTTATCGGGTGGAGTGTTTAATAAGCAGAAAAACCATGATGATATTGTTACTGAGTTTGGTGAATCAGCTTGCTGTACTCTTTCATTGTTGGGATGTGCATATTGCAAGACAGATCAGCTTGCCAAAGGATCAGAATGTGACCAAAAGAGCCTTAGTTTAAAGCCTTTCCTCTGGTATCCCTTTGAATCATTATGTGAAATAGGTGAAAAGCCAGATCCTGACCAAACATTTAAATTCATATCTTTACAGAACTTTAGCAACTGTCTGCCCAACTGTTGCACCACACAAGTACCTCATGATAGTTTATGTCACAGACAGCCTGAGACGGTTCTTACAGAAACACCCCAGGACACAATCGAATTAAACAGATTGAATTTATAATCTTCCAATTCAAAGTACTCCTTGAATAGAGATTCCCTTGTGTCTTCTATTGATTCAGCTGTGATTTCACCTGATACTGTCCCACTGGGAACAGGGACTTCCATATTATCTAAACAGGTTCAAAATAAACCAAAAACTGGTCGAAGTTTATTAGGAGGACCAGCAGCTGTTAGTCCACTAACCCCAAGTGTTGGGATTTTGCCATTAGAAACCCCAAGTCCTGGAGATGGATCCTATTTACAAAACTACACTAGTATTAGACACTTTCTGTAATTGACGTGCCATCCACTGGAGCCCCTTCAAAAAAGTCGGTTGCCAGAATCGGCCAAAGTGGAACACAGTCTGTCTGATCTCAGAGGGGTAATAGCCCAGAGGTAACTCCAATTCCTGCAAAAACACAAAGTTCTGGTCCACAAACAAGTGCAACACCTCAGGTATTGAGCCCCACTATGGCATCTCCCCGAAATGCACTACCTTGAAGAAATTCACGAGTCTTGACTAGTGACAGCTCCACAACCAAGGAGAATAGGAAAACGTAGTGAGACCAGATGTGTTAACTCAGGCCAGGTGCTGGTGGCTCACACCTGTAACCCCAGCACTTTGGGAGGCCGAGGCCATAGGATCCCTTGGGGAATCCCCTAACCCTGGGAAGGTTGAAGCTGCAGTGAGTGAGCCATAATGGTGTCACTGCACTCCAGTCTGGGTGAAAGGCAGAGTGAGGCCCTGTCGCACGCAGGCAGGCAGGCAGGCAGGCAGACAGGCAGGCAGGCAGACAGACAACAGCTGTATTATGTTCTTCTCAGGGTAGGAAGCAAAAATAACAGAATAGAGCACTTAATTTTTTTTTTTTGGTTGTGGGGGATGAAGTTTCACCCTTGGTGTCCACGCTGGAGTGCAATGGTACCATCTCGGCTCACCGCAACCTCCACCTCCCGTGTTCAAGCGATTCTCCAGCCTCAGCCTCCTGAGTAGCTGGGATTACAGGCATGGGCTATCACACCCGGCTGATTTTTTATTGTTAGTAGAGACGGCATTTCTCCATGTGGGTCAGGCTGGTCTCGAACTGGCGACCCCAGTTGATCTGCCCGCCTCGGCCTCCCAAAGTGCTGGGATGACAGGCATGAGCCATCGCACCCGGCCGGCTACATTTTTTTTTTGTTTGTTTTCAATTTTAATGTATTTATTTATTTAGTATTATTTATTTATTTATTTATTTATTTATTTATTTATTTTCGAAACAGACTCTCGCTCTGTTGCCCAGGCTGGAGTGCAGCAGCGTGATCTCAGGTCACTGCAAGCTCTGCCTCCCAGGTTCACGCCATTCTCCTGCCTCAGCCTCCCAAGTAGCTGGGACTACAGGCGCCTGCCACCTTGCCTGGCTAACTTTTTGTATTTTGAGTAGAGACGGGGTTTCACTGCAGTAGCCAGGATGGTCTCAATCTCCTGACCCCGCAATCCATCCGCCTCGGCCTCCCAAAGTGCTGGGATGACAGGCGTGAGCCACCGCCCCCGGCCTATTTATCTATTTATTAACTTTGAATCCAGGTTATGAAACCAGTTAGTTTTTGTATTTTTTTTGAGGCAAGGTTTCACCACGTTGCCAAGGCTTGGATCGAGGGATCCACCTGCCCTTGGCCTCCCAAAAGTGCGGGAATGACAGGCGTGAGCCTACCGCACCCGGCTTCCCCCCTTCCCCCACCCCTTGTCTTCCCAACAGTTTCACGGCAGAGAGTTTGGCCGGTGTGTTGAAATTCATTCTAAATAGAAATTTAGGACGTCAGCTTCTGGCCTCATGGACTCTGAGCTGAGGAGTCCCCTGGTCTGTCTATCACAGGAACGTACACGTAAGGAGGAGAAAAATTGTAACGTTTAAAATAAGTCATTTTGTGATACAGAAATACATGGATTCACCCAAAACACAGAAACCAGTCTTTTAGAAATTGCCTTAGTCCTGGTGTCTGTGCCAGTGATTCTTTTCCGTTTGGACCTTGACTGAGAGAATTCCCAGTCGGTCTCTGCTCTCTGGACGGAAGTTCCAGATGATCCAATGGGTGGATGGGTGGGAACTTAGGCTGTGCCCCCCCAGGGGCCCTGGTCGATTAGTTGTGGGGATCGCCTAGGAAGGCGTGGTGACACACTGTGATGTGGGGGCCTCCGTCCTTCCCCCCACCCAGGGGATCCCAATTCATTCTGGGCTGACGTTCTTATTGGCTGACATCGGGCCTTACCTAGCGGCCACAGTTACTCTGAAAATGGAGGTCTCACAGAGGAAGGAAGCGCCAGGCCGCCTGCGCACATCCTGGGGCAACTGTGTCTTCTCCAACGCCCCCGCCCCCCACCTCCAAGTTCCTCCCTCCCTTGTTGCCTAGGAAATCACCACTTTGACGACTGGGTCTGATTGACCTTTGATCAGGCAAAAACAAACAAATAAATAAATAAAATAACATAAAAGTAAATACATAAATAAAATAAGTTAATACAATACAATAGGCCGGGCGCGGTGGCTCATGCCTGTCATCCCATTACTTTGGGAGGCTGAGGTGGGCGCATCACCTGAAGTCGGGAGTTGGAGACAAGCCTGACAAACGTGGAGAAATCCCATCTCAATTGAAAACACAAAATTAGCCGGGCGTTGTGGCACATGCCTATAATCCCAGCTGCTGGGAAGGCTGAGGCAGGAGAATTGCTTGAACCTGGGAGATGGAGGTTGCCGTGAGCCGAGATCGTGCCATCGCACTCCAGTCTGAGCAACAAGAGCAAAACTCCGTCTCAAAAAAATTAAATAAATAAATGCATAAATACATAAATAAAAATAAAATAAAATAAAAATAAATAGGCCCTGCGCGGTGGCTCAAGCCTGTCATCCCAGCACTTTAGGAGGCCAAGGCTGGTGGATCACGAGGCGGTCAGACCAGCAGGGCCAGTATGGTGAAATCCCGTCTCTCCTCAAAATACAGAAAATTAGCTGGGCGCGGTGCTGTACATCTGTAATCCCAGCTACACGGGAGGCCGAGCTGAGGCAGGAGAATCGCTTGAACCTGGGAGGCGGTGGTTGCAGTGAGCGGAGATCGCACCACTGCACCCCAGCCTGGGCGACAGAGCGAGACTCCATCTCAAAAAAAATGAAAGTAAATATGAAATGAAACAAAATAATTAAAAAGTGAGTTTCCGGGAAAAAAGAAAACAACCCCACCGTGACATACACACATGACTCTCACCTTTTGAGGCATCAAACACGTTAGGAATTATGCGTAATTTCTTTTTTTAACTTAATTTTATTTTATTATCATGATTTATTTTTTGAGACGGAGTCTCGGAGGCCTGCCGTCCCTCCGTCCGATTCCCTGGTTGCCCAAACAACCTCAGGAGACAGACCTTGGCTGGGACAGATTGTTCTTCTCTTTGGTCAGTTGTTTCCTTGTCTTTCTTCTTGTCTTTAACCCGCGTGGACTCTTCTGCTCGGGTTTTACAGATGGCAGCTCCACTTTAGGCCTTGTTGTTGGTGGGGACTTTCCTGATTCTCTGCAGATGTAGTGAAAGCAGGTGGATTTGCCTTGCCTTGCCTTTTCTTTCTTTCTTTTTCTTTCTTTCTTTCTTTCTTTCTTTCTTTCTTTCTTTCTTTCTTTCTTTCTTTCTTTCTTTCTTTCTTTCTTTCCTTTCTTTCTGTCTTTCTTTCTTTTCTTCTTTCTTTCTTCTTTCTTTCTTTCTTTCTTTCTTTCTTTCTTTCTTTCTTTCTTTCTTTCTTTCTTTCTTCTCTCTCTCTTTCGTCTTCTTGAGACAGAGCTTCACTCTTGTTTCCCAGGCTGGAGTGCAATGGTGCGATCTTGGCTCACTGCACCTACCACCTCCCAGGTTCAAGCGATTCTCCTGCCTCAGCCTCCTGAGTAGCTGGGATTACGGGGATGTACCCCTACGCCTGGCTGATTTTTGTATTTTTAGTAGAGACGGGATTTCACCATGTTGGCCAGGCTGGTCTCCAACTCCCAACCTCAAGTGATGGGCCCACCTCGGCCACTCAAAGTGCTGGGATGACAGGCGTGAGCCACCGCACCCAGCCTAGTTACTGAGTTTATTGTATTTTTTATTTGTTTCATTTCTATGTATTTACTTTTATTTATAAATATAAATATTTTTATAGTTATATATAAATAAAAATGTTTATATTTACATACACATAAATATATTTGTATATAATAAATACATATTTATTATATAGAAATATACTTATATATAATAAATATGCAACTGTTATAGAGAAATATACTTCTATATAACATAGATATTTATTATATATAAATAAATGTACATTGCTATATAAAGAAATGATTGTAGATAAATACATTTATGTTTATATATAAAAAGTGTTGTACCTATATTTATGAATAAATAAGTATATTTCTTTATCTCTGTTTTATTTCTTTCTCTCCTTTGTTTTTCTTTCTTCCTTTCTTCCTTCCTCTCCTTCTTTACGTTTTTCGTCCTCCCTTCCTTTCCTTCTTTCTCTCTTTCTGTTCTTTTTTCTTTCATAGTTTATTTCTCTTTCATTCCCTGTCTTTCCTTCTTTTTTCTTTCCTGTTCCTTTTTCCCTTCTTTCCTTCATTTCTTTCCTCATTCTTTCTCTCTTTTTCATGTTTCTTTCCTTTCCATCTGTCCTTTAAAAATTGAATGTTTAAAAAGTTTTCTTTCTGTATCTACCTTTTTAAAATTATCTCTCTTTTCTCCATTTTCTTCCTCCCTCCCTCCCTGCTCCCTGCTCCCTTCCCTCCCTCCTTACCTTTCACCATCTGTTTCTTTTCTCCATTCCCTCCCTCCCTCTCTCCCTCCCTCCCTATTTCTCTTCCTCTGTCTGTCTCTGTGTTTATTCTGGAAGAGCATATGCATTCTGCCTCTCTCTGTGTCCGCAGCGACCTGCGACCGAGTACTTGGTTTGTTCTTTCTCCCTCCCTCCCTCCGAGATGCATCTCCAAACACCCAGATGCCGTGGGTTGTCTTCTGACTCTGTCGCGATCGATGCAGAGACACGTCTTGCGGACGTTTCTGTAGGGTTGGGGGAGAAGGTCCGCGTTTTCAGCCTCGGGAAGAGCTTCTCAACTCATGGTTTCGCTTTTGCCATCCACGGGCTACCCTCCCATCCGGCTCTGTCTTGCTGACGTTCGCGACCATTATCGGGCTCCATCTGGCGGCGGCTTTTACGTCGTGCTCTTGGCTTCCAGAGCTGCGGTGGCAGCTGCTGAGGGAGGGGACGGTCCCCACAGTATTCTGCAACACTATGTGAGGGACAATCCCTCAGAACCCAGCAGCAGTTTTCTGGAATCCTATGTGAGGAACAACCACTCAGAACCCAGCAGCAGGGTTTAGCAATCCAATGTGAGGGAAAAACACTCAGAACCCAGCAGCAGTGTTCTGGAATCCTATTTGAGGGACAAACCTTCAGAACCCAGCAGCAGTGTTCTGCAATCCTTTGTGAGAGACAAGCTTTTATCCCTTGTAGCAGATTTCTGGAATCCTATGTGAGGGACAAACACTCAGAACCCAGCAGCAGTGTTCTGGAAACCTTTGTGAGGGACAAACATTCAGACCCTCCTAGCAATATTCTGGAATCCTATGTGAGGGTCAAACCCTCTGAACCCAGCAGCAGTGTTCTGGAATTATATGTGAAGGACAAACACTCAGAACCTAGCAGCAGTGTTAGGGAATCCTATGTGAGGGACAAACCCCCAGAGCCAAGCAGCAGTGTTCTGGAATCTTATGTGAGGGGCAATCACTCAGAAACCAGCAGCAGTGTTCTGGAATCCTATGTGAGGGACAAACATTCAGACCCTCGTAGCAGTGTTGTGGAATCCTATGTGAAGGACTAACAATCAGAAAACAGTAGCAGTATTCTGGAATCCTATGTGAGGGACAAACACTCTGAACCCAGCAGCAGTGTTCTGGAATCGTTTGTGAGGGACTAACATTCAGACAATCTCAGCAGTGTTCTGGAATCCTAGGTGAGAGACAAACTCTCAGAACTCAGCTGTAGTGTTCTGGAACCCTAAGTGAGGGACACACATTAAGAACCCAGCTGTAGTGTTCTGGAACCCTAAGTGAGGGACAAACACTCAGAACCCAGCAGCAGTGTTCTGGAATCCTTTGTGAAGGACAAACATTCACAACCTTGGAGCATTGTTCTGGAATCCTGTGAGGGACAAACTCTGAGAACCCTGCAGCAGTGTTCCAGAATCCTATATGAGGGAAAAGCATTGAGACTCTCATAGCACTGTACTGGAATGCTACATGAGGGACAAACTTTCAGACGCTCGTAGCAGTGTTCTGGAATCCTGTGAGATACAAACCCTCAGAACCAGCAGCAAAGTTCTGGAATTCTACGTGAGGGACAAACCCTAGGAATCTAGCAGCAGTGTTCTGGAATCCTATGTGAGGGACGAACACTCAGAACTCACTCAGAAACCTGCAGCAGTGTTCTGGAATCCTATGTGAGGGACGAACACTCAGAACCCACTCAGAAACCTGCAGCAGTGTTCTGGAATCCTATGTGAGGGACAAACACTAAATACCCAGCAGCAGTGTTCTTATATCCTACATGATGGACAAACACACAGAACCCAGCAGAAGTGTTCTGGAATCCTATGTGAGTGACAAACACTCACAACCCAGCAGAAGTGTTCTGGAATCCTATGTGAGGGACAAACAATCAGAACCCAGCAGCAGTGTTCTGGAATTCTATGTCGGGGACAAATACCCATAACCCAGCAGCAGTGTTCTGGAATTCTATGGGAGGGAAAAACCCTCAGAACCCAGCAACAGTGTTCTAAAATCCTTTGTGAGGGACAAACATTCAGGCACTCATAGCACTGTTCTGTAATGCTATGTGAGGAAGAAACATTCAGACCCTCGTAGCAGTGTTCTGAAATCCTCTTTGAGGAACAAACACTCAGAAAACAGAAGCAGTGTTCTGTAGTCCTATGTGAGGGACAAACACTCAGTAACCAGCAGCAGTGCTCGGGAATTCTATGTGAGGGACAAACCCTCAGAAGCCAGCTGCAGTGTTCTGGAATCCTTTGTGAGGGACAAACAGTTAGACACTGAGAGCATTCTTTTGGAATCCTATGTGAGGGACAAACACTCAGAACCCTGCAGCAGTGTTCTGGAATCCTATGTAAGGGACAATCATTCAGACCCTCATAACACTGTTCTGGAATTCTCTGTAAGGGACAAACATTCAGACCCTCGTATCAGTGTTCTGGAATATTATGTGAGGTACAAATCCTCAGAACTCCGAAGCAGTGTTCTGGAATTCTATGTGAGGAACAAACCCTCAGAATCAAGCAGCAGTGTTCTGGAATCGTACATTAGGGGCTAACACTAAGAACCCAGCAGCAGTGTTCTGGAATGATATGTGAGGGACAAACACACAAAACACAGCAGCAGTGTTCTGATGTCCTATATGAGGGACAGAAACTCACAACCCAGCAGAAGTGTTCTGGAATCCTATGTGAGGGACAAACACTCACAAACCAGCAGCAGTGTTCTGGAATGCTAAGTGAGGGACAAACATTCAGACCCTTGGAGCTGTGCTCTGGAATCCTGTGTGAAGGACAAACACTCGGAACCCAGCAGCAGCGTTGTGGAATCCTATGTGAGGGACAAACACAAAGAACCCTGCAGAAGTGTTCTAGAATCTTTCGTGAGAGACAAACACTCACTACCCCGCAGCAATGTTCAAGAATCCTTTGTGAAGGACAAACATTCAGAACTTCGTAGCAGTGTTCTGGAATCCTATGTGAGTGACAAAGATTCAGAACCCAACAGCAGTGTTCCAGAATCCTTTGTGAGGGACAAACCTTCAGAAACTCGAAGAAATGTTCTGGAACCGTATGTGAGGGACAAACAATCAGATCGCAGCAGCCGTGTTCTGGAATCCTATGTGAGTGACAAACACTCAGAACCCAGGAGCAGTGTTCTACAATCCTTTGTGAGGGACAAACATTCAATCCGTTGAGGCATTCTTCTGAAATCCTATGTGTAGGACAAACACTCAGATCCCAGCAGCAGTGTTCTGGAATCCTAGGTGAGGGACAAACACTGAGAACACAGCAGAAGGTTTCTGGAATCCTTGGTGATGGAAAAACATTCAGAACCTCGTTGCCGTGTTCTGGAATCGTATGTGAGGGACAAACACTCTGAACCCAGGAGTAGTGTACTGGAATCCTATGTGAGGGACAAACACTCACAACCCAGCCACTGTGTTCTGGAATCCTATCCGAGGGACAAACATTCAGACACTTGTAGAAGTGTTCTGGAATCCTATGTTAGGGACAAACACTCAGAAACCAGCAGCAGTGCTCTGGAATCCTTCGAGAGGGACAAACACTCAGAACCCAGCGGCAGTGTTCTGGTATCCTTCGTGATGGGCAAACATTCAGACCCTCGTACCAGTGTTCTGGAATCCTATGTGAGGGACAAACCCTCAGAACCCAGCAGCAGTGTTTTGGAATCCTGTGTGATCGACAAAGTTTTAGAACTTTGTAGAAGTGTTCTGGAATCCCATCTGAGGGACAAACACTCAGAACCCAGCAGCAGTGTTCTGGAATCCTATGAGAGGGACAAACATTCAGAACCCAGTAGCAGTGTTCTGGAAATCCACGTGAGGGACAAACACTCAGAACCCAGCAGCAGTGTTCTTGAATACTTTGTGAAGGACAAACATTCAGAACCTCTTAGCAGTGTTCTGGAATCGTATGTGAGGGACAATCACTCTGAACCCAGCAGCAGTGTTCTGGAATCCCATGTAAGGGACAAACACTCAGAACCCAGCAGCAGTATTCTGGCATCCTATGTGAGTGACTAACCCTCCGAAATAAGCAGTAGTGTTATAGAATCCACTGTGAGGGAGAAATACTCAGAACCTCGAAGCACGGATCTGGAATTCTATGTGAAGCACAAACACTCAGATCCCAGCAACAGTTTTCTGGAATCCTTGTGATGGACAAACATTCAGAAACTCGTAGTAGTTTTCTGGAATCCTATGTGAGTGACAAACCTTCATAACCCAGCAGCAGTGTTTTGAAATCCTATGTCAGCGACAAACCTTCAGATATTCCTAGCAGAATTCTGGAATCATATGTGGGGGACAAATACTCAGAACACAGCCACTGTGCTCTGGAATCCTTTCCGAGGGACAAACATTCAGGCACTCATAGAAATGTTCTGGAATCCTATGTGAGGGACAAACACTCAAAAAGCAGCAGCAGTGCTCAGGAATCCTTCGTGAGGGACAAACACACAGAACCCAGCAGCAGTGTTTTGGAATCCTATGTGAGTGACAAACACTCATAACCCAACAGCAGTGTTCTGAAATCCTACGTGAGGGACAAACCGTCACACCCAGCATCAGTGTTCTGGAATCCTATGTGAGAGACAAACTCTCAGAACACAGGAGCAGTGTTCTGGAATCCTATGTGAGTGACAAACACTCAGAACCCAGCAGGAGAGTTCTGGAATCCTATGTGAGGGACAAACACTCAGAACCCAGCAGTAGTGTGATAGAATCCTTTCTCAGGGACAAACAGTACCCACCCACTGTGTTCTGGAATCCTATATGAGGGAAAAATATTCAGACACTCGTAGAAGTGTTCTGGAATCCTATGTGAGGGACAAACAATCAAAAGCCAGCAGCAGTGCTCAGGAATCCTTTGTGAGGGGCAAACATACAGAACCCAGCAGCAGTGTTTTCGAATCCTATGTAAGTAACAAGCACTCATAATCCAGCAGCAATCTTCTGGAATCCTATATAAGGGACAAACCCTCAGACCCAGCAGCAGAGTTCTGGAATCCTACGTGAGGGTCAAACCCTCAGAACACAGCAGCAGAGTTCCGGAATCCTATGTGAGGGAAAAACACTCAGAACCCAGCCACTGTGTTCTGGAATCCTACTTGAGGGTCAAACCCTCAGAACACAGCAGCAGAGTTCCGGAATCCTATGTGAGGGAAAAACACTCAGAACCCAGCCACTGTGTTCTGGAATCCTAACTGAGGGAAAAACATTCAGACAATCGTAGAAGTGTTCTGGAATCCCTTGTGAGGGACAAACACTCAGAACCCAGCAGCAGTGTTCTGGAATCCTTTGTGAGGGAAAAACACTTAGAATCCAGCCACTGTGTTATGAAATCCTATCTGAGGGACAAATATTCAAACACTCGTGGAAGTGTTCTGCAATCCTATGTGAGGGAGAAACCCTCAGAAACCAGCAGCGTTGCTCTGGAAACCTTTGTGTGGGACAAAGAAGCAGAACCCAGCAGCAGTGTTCTGGAATCCTATGTGAGGGACAAAAATTCAGAACACAGCAGCAGTGTTCTTGAATCCAATGTGAGGGAGAAACACTCAGATCCGAGCCACTGTGTACTGGAATCTTATCTGAGAGACAAACACTCAGACCCTCGTAGAAATGTTCTCGATTTCTATGAGAGGGACAAACTCTAAGAAGCCAGCAGCAGTGCTCTGGAATCCTTTGTGAGGTAAAAGCATTCAGAACCTCCTAGCAGTATTCTGTGATCCTTTGTGAGGGAAAAGTATTCAGACTCTCGTATCAGTGTTCTGGAATCCCATGTGAGGGACAAACACTCAGAACCCAGCAGCAGTGTTCTGGAATCCTATGTGAGTGAGAAACACTCAGAAACCAGCAGCAGTATTCTAGAAACCTTTGTGCAGGACAAGCATTCGGAAACTGAAAGCAGTGATCTGAAATCCTATGTGAGGGAAAAACACTCTGATACCTGCAGCAGTGTTCCGGAATCCTATCTGAGGGACAATCACTCAGAACCCGGCAGCAGTGTTCTGGAATCCCATGTGAGCGAGAAACTTTCAAACTTCGCAGAAGTGTTCTGGAATTCAATGTTAGGGACAAACACTCAGAACCGAGCAGCGTTGTTCTGCAATCCTATGTGAGGGACAATCTCTGAGAAACCAGCCACTGTGTACTAGAATCCCATCTGAGGGACAAACATTCAGAACTTCGTAGAAGTGTTCTGGAATCATATGTGAGGGACAAACGCTAAGAAATCTGCATCCGTACTCTGGAATCCTTTGTGAGGGACAAACAAACAGAGCCCTGTAGCAGTGTTCTGCAATCCTTTTTAGGGAAAAACATTCAGCCCCTCGTAGCAGTGTTCTGGAATCCCATATGAGCGACAAACACTCAGAACCCATCAGCAGTGTTCTGGAATCCTTTGGGAGGGAAAAACATTCACACTCTAGTACTGGTGTTCTGGAATCCTACGTGAGGGAAAATCTTTGAGAACCTCGTAGCATTGTTCTGGAATCCAATATGAGGGACAAACACTCAGAACCCAGTAGCAGTGTTCTGGAAACGTTTGTGAGGGATAAACATTCAGACCCTCGTAGCAGTGTTCCGGAATTGTAAGCGAGGGACAAACATTCAGAACCCAGCAGCAGTGTTCAGGAATGTTAAGTGAGGGAAAAACACTCAGAACCCAGCAGCAGTGTTCTGGAATCCTATGTGAGTGACAAACACTCAGAATCCCAGCAGCAGTGTTCTGGAATCCCATGTGATGGACAAACACTCAGAACCCAGCAGCAGTTTTCTAGAATCCTATGTGAGTGACAAACACTCAGAAGTCAGTAACAGTGCTCTAGAATCATTTTGAGGGACAAACATTGAGACCCTCGAAGCAGTGTTCAGGAATCCTATGTGAGGGACAAACACTCAGTACCCAGCAGCAATGTTCTGGAATCCTTTGTGATGGACAAACATTCAGACCCTCGTAGCAGTGTTCTGTAATCCTATGTGAGCGACAAACACTGAGAACTCAGCAGTAGTGTTCTGGAATCCTATGTGAGGGACAAACACTGAGAACCCAAGAGCGGTGTTCGGAATCCCATGTGAGTGACAAACTTTCGGATCCCAGCAGCTGTGTTCTGGAATCCTATGGGTGGGACAAACACTCAGAACCCAGCAGAAGTGTTCTAGAATCCTTCGTGAGGGGCAAACATTCAGAAACTCGTAGCAGTGTTCTGGAATCGTATGTGAGGGACAAACACTCAAAACCCAGCAGCAGTGTTCTGGAATCCTATACGAGTGAGAAAGACTCAGAACCCAGCAGCAGTGTTCTGGAATCCTATGGGAATGACAAAGACTCAGAACCCAGCAGAAGTGTTCTGGAATCCCATGTGAGGGACAAACTCTCAGAACCCAGCAGCAGTGTTCTGGAATCCTATGTGAGTAACAAACACTCAGAACCCAATAGCAGTGTTCTAGAATCCCTTGTGAGGGACAAACATTCAGACCCTCATAGCAGTGTTCTGGAATCCTATGTGAGGAAAAACATTCAGACACTGGTAGCAGGGTTCTGGAATCCTATATGAGGGAAAAACATTCAGAACCGCGCAGCATTTTTCTGCAATCCAATATGAGGGACAAACACTCAGAAGCCAGCATCTGTATTCTGGAATCCCATGTGAGGGAAAAAGGCTCAGAACCCAGCAGCAGTGTTCTGGAACCTTTCCGAGGGACAACTCCTCGGAACCCAGCCACTGTGTACTGGAATCGTATCTGAGTACAAACATTCAGACACTCGTAGAAGTGTTCTGGAATCCTATGTGAGGGACAAACCCTAGGAAACCAGCAGCAGTGCTCTGGAATAACTGTGAGGGAAAAACTTTCAGACTGTCATTGCAGTGTTCTGGAATCCTATGTGAGGGAAAAACATTCAGACCCTGGTAGCAGTGTTCTGCAATCCTATGTGAGGGAAAAACTTTCAGACCCTCGTAGCAGTGTTCTGGAATCCTATGTGTGGGACAAACACTCAGAACCCAGCAGCAGTGGTATGGAATCCTATGTGAGTAAGAAACATTCAGAACTTCGTAGCAGTGCTCTGATATTCTACGTGAGGGCAAACACTCAGTACCCAGCAGCAGTGTTCTGGAATCCTTTGTGTTGGGCAAACACTCAGACTGTTGTAGCAGGGTTCTGGTATCCTATGTGGGGAACAAACACTCAGAACCCAGCAGCAATGTTCTAGAGTATTATAAGAGGATCAATCAATGAGAACCCAGCAGCATGTTTCTGGAATCCTATGTGAGGGACAAACACTCAGAACCCAGCCACTGTGTTTTGGAATTTTTTCTGAAGGACAAACATTCAGAAACTCGTAGCAGTGTTCTGGAATAGTACGTGAGGGAAAAACACTCAGAACCCAGCAGCAGTGTTCTGGAATCCCAAGTGAGGAGGAAACACTCAGAACACAGCAGCAGTGTTCTGGAATCCCATGTTAGTGACAAACAATCAGAATCCAGCAGCAGTGTTCTAGAATCCTTTGTGAGGGACAAACATTCAGAACCTCAAAGCAGTTTTCTCGAATCCTAAGTGAGGTACAAACACTCTGATCCCAGCAGCAGTGTTCTGGATTCCTTTGTGATGGACAAACATTCAGACACTCATAGCAGTTTTCTGGAATCCTCTCTGAGAGAGAAACACTCAGAAACCATCAGCACTGCTCTGGAAACCTATGTGTGGGAGAAACTCTCAGAACCCAACAATAGTGTTCTGGAATCCTAGGTGAGGGAGAAACACTCAGAATCCAGCCACTGTGTACTGGAATCCCATCTGAGGGCAAACATTCAGAACCTCGTAGAAGTGTTCTGGAATCCTATGTGAGGGACAAACACTAAGAAATGTGCAGCAGTGCTCTGGAATCCTTTGTGAGGGACAAACAAACAGAACCCAGTAGCAGTGTTCTACAATCCTTTGTGAGGGAAAAACATTCAGACCCTCGTAGCAGTGTTCTGGAGTCCTATATGAGGGACAAACACTCAGAAGCCAGTAGCAGTGTTATGGAAACCTTTGGGAGGGAAAAACATTCACTCCCCTGTAAGAGGGTTCTGGAATCCTAAGTGAGGGTAAAATATTCAGACCCTTGAAGCATTGTTCTGGAATCCAATATGAGGTACAAACGCTCAGAACACATTAGCAGTGTTCTGGAACCCTTTGGTGAAAGATAAACATTCAGACCCTCGTGGCAGTGTTCTGGAATCCTATGTGAGGGACAAACAGTCAGAACCCAGCAGCTGTGTTCTGGAATCTTATGTGAGGGACAAACATGCAGAAACTCATAGCAGGGTTCTGGAATCCTATGTGAGAGACAAACACTGAGAACCCAGCAGCAGTGTTCTGGAATCCTATGTGAGGAACAAACACTCAGAACCCAGCTGCAGTGTTCTGGAATTCCATGTAAGCGATAAACTTTCAGAAATTCGTAGCAGTGTTCTGGAATTCTATGTGAGGGGCAAACACTCAGAACCCAGCAGCAATGTTGTTTAATCCTAAGTGAGGGACAAACACTCAAAACACAGCAGCAGTGTTCTGGAATACTATGTGTGGGAGAAACACTCACAACCCAGCAGTAGTGTTCTAGAATCCATTGTGAGGGAGAAACATTAAGAAACCAGCAGCAGTGTTCAAGAATCCTTTGTGAGGGACAAACATTCAGAACCTCGTAGCAGGGTTCTGGAATCCTATGTGAGGGACAAACACTCAGATGCCAACCACTGTGTACCGGAATCCTATATGAGGGCGAGGATTCAGAACCTCGCAGAAGTGTTTGGAATCCTATGTGAGGGACAAAGACTATGAAATCTCCAGCAGTGCTCTGGAATCCCTTGTAAGGGACAAAGAAACACAACCCAGTAGCAGTGCTCTACAATCCTTTCTGAGGGCAAAATATTCAGACTCTAGTAGCAGTGTTCTGGAATCCTATCTGAGGGACAAAGTCTCAGAACACAGCAGAAGAGTTCTGGAATCCTATGTGAGTGACAATCTTTCAGAGCTTCGTAGCAGTGTTCTGGAATTCTATGTGAGGGACAAACACTCAGAACCCAGCAGCAGTGTTCTATAATCCTTTGTGAGGGATAAACATTCAAAACCTCTTATAAGTGTTCTGGAATCCTATGTGAGGGACAAACACTCCGAAGCCAGCAGCAGTGTTCTAGTATCCTTTGTGAGGGACAAATAGAACCCAGCAGCAGTTTTCTAAAATCCTTTGTGAAGTACAAACATTCAGAACCTCGTAGCAGTGTTCTGGAATCCTAAGTGAGGGAGAAACAGTCAGAATCCAGCCACTGTGTACGGGAATCCTATCTGAAGGCAAACATTCAGAACCTCGTAGAAGTGTTCTGGAATCCTATCTGAGGGGCAAACACTAAGAAATGTGCAGCAGTGCTCTGGAATCCTTTGTGAGGGCCAAACAAAACCCAGTAGCAGTGTTCTACAATCCTTTGTGAAGGAAAATCATTCAGACCCTCATAATAGAGTTCTGGAAACCTATGTGAGGGAAAAACATTTAGACCCAAGTAGCAGTGTTGTGGAATCCTATATGAGGGACAAACAATCAGAACCCAGCAGCAGTGTTCTGGAATCCATGGGAGGGAAAAACATTCACACCCTCGTAACACTTTTCTGGAATCCTAAGTGAGGGAAAAACATTCCGACCTTCGTAGCATTGTCCTGGAATCCAATATGAAGGAAAAACACTCAGAACCCAACAGCAGTGTTCTGGAGCTCTTAGTGCGGGATAAACATTCAGACCCTCGTAGCAGTGTTCTGGAATCCTAAGTGAGGGACAAACACTCAGAAGCCAGCAGCAGTGTTCTGGAATCCTAAGTGAGGTACAAACACTGAGAACCCATCAGCAGTGTTCTGTTATCCTATGTGAGTGACAAACTTTCAGAACTTCGTAGCAGTGTTCTGGAACTCTATGTGAGCGACAAACACTCAGAACCCTGCTGCAGTGTTCTGGAATCCTATGTGAGGACCAATCAGTCAGAACCCAGGAGCAGTGTTCTGGAATCCTATGTGAGGGACAAACACTCAGAAGCCAGCAGCAGTGTTCTAGAATCTTTTGTGAGGGACAAGCATTCAGAACCTCGTAGCAGTGTTCTGGAATCATATGTGAGGGACAAACATTCAAAATCCAGCCACTGTGTACTGGAATCATGTCGGAGGGCAAACATTCAGAACCTCGTAGAAATGTTCTGGAATCCTATGTGAGGGACAAACACTAAGAAATCTGCAGCACTCTCCGGAATCCTTTGTGAGGGATAAAAATAACAGAGCCCAGTAGCAGTGTTCTACAATGCTTTGTGAGAGAAAAACTTTCAGACCGTCGTAGCAATGTTCTGGAATCCTATGTGAGGGAAAAACATTGAGAACCTCGTAGCAGTGTTCTAGAATCCTATATGAGGGACAAACACTCAGAACCCAGCAGCAGTGTCTGGAACCCTTTGGGAGGTATAAGCATGCAGACCCTCATAGCAGTGTTCTGGAAACCTATGTGAGGGACAAACACTCAGGTCTCAGCAGCAGAGTTCTAGAATCCTTTCTGAGGGACAAACACTCAGAACCCAACAACAGTGTTCTAGAATCCTTTGTGTGGGTCAAATGTTCAGAACCTCCTAGCAGTGTCCTGGAGTCTTATGTGAGGGACACACACTCAGAATCCAGCCACTGCGTACTGGAATCCTATCTCAGGGCAAATATTCAGAACCTACTAGCAGTGTTCTGGGATCCTTTGTGAGGGACAAATATTCAGAATCCAGCCACTATGTACCTGGGTCCTATCTGAGGGCAAATATTCAGAATCTCATAGAAGTGTTCTGGAATCCTATGTGAGGAACAAACAATAAAAAATCTGCAGTACTGTTCTGGAATCATTGTGAGGGACAAACTAACGGAACCCAGTAACAATGTTCTACAATCCTTTGTGAGGGAAAAACATTGAGACCCTCGTAGCAGTGTTCTGGAAGCTATGTGAGGGAAAAACATTCAGACCCTCGTAGCAGTATTCTGGAATCCTGTATGTGAGACAAACACTCAGAACCCAGCAGCAGTGTTCTGTAATCCTTTGGGAGCCAAAAACATTCACACCCTCTTAACAGTATTCTGGAATCCTATGTGAGGGAAAAACATTCAGACCCTCATAGCATTGTTCTAGAATCCAATATGAGGCAAAAACATTCAGAACCCAGCAACAGTGTTTTGGAATCCTTTGGGTGGGAAAAACACTCACACCTTCATAACAGAGTTCTGGAATCCTATATGAGGGAAAAGGATTCAGAGCCTCGTAGCATTGTTCTGGAATCCACTATGAGGGAAAAACACTCAGAAACCAGTAACAGTGGTCTGGTACCCTTTGTGAGGGATAAATATTCGGACCCTCATAGCAGTGTGCTGGAATCCTACGTGAGGGACAATCATTAAGAACACATCAGCAGTATTCTGGAATCCTTTTTGAGGGAAAAACATTCACACACTCGTAACAGTGTTCTGGAATCCTATGTGAGGAACAAACACTTAGAAGCCAGCAGCAGTGTTCTGGAAACCTATGTGAAGGACAAACACTTAGAATCCAGCCACTGGGTTCTGGCATAATATCTGAGGGACAAATATTCAGACACTCGTAGAAGTGTTCTGGAATCCTATGGGAGAAACACTGAGAACCCAGCAGCAGTGTTCCGGACCCCTATGTGTGGGACAAACCCTCAGAACCCAGCAGCAGTGTTCTGATATCCTATGTGAGTGACAAACATTCAGAACTTCTCACCATTGTTCTGGAATCCTAGGTTGGGGACAAACTATCTGAACCCAGCAGCAGTGTTCCAGAATCCTAAGTGAGGTACAAACACTCAGTCCCCAGCAGCAGTGTTCTGGAATCCTATGTTAGGGACAACACTCAGAACCATCAGCAGTGTTCTAGAATCCTTTGTGTGGGACAAACATTCAGACTATCGAAGCAGTGTTCTGTAATCCTACTTGAGGGACAAACTCTCAGATCCCAGGAGAAGTGTTCTGGAATCCTTTGTGATGGACAAACATTCAGAACCTCGTAGCAGTGTTCTGGAATCCTATGTGAGGGACAAACATTCAGAACCCAGCAGAATTTTTCTAGAAACTTATGTAATGGACAAACACACAGAACCCAGCAGCAGTGTTCTGGAATCCTATTTTTGGGAAAAACTATCAGAACCGAGCATCAGTTTTCTGGAATCCTTTGTGAGGGACAAACATTCAGAACCTCGTAGCAGTGATCTGGAATCATATTTGAGGGATAAACACTCTGAAGTCAGCAGCAGTGTTCTGGAATCCCATGTGAGGGACAAACATTCAGAACCCAGCAGCAGTGTTCTGGAATTCTATGTGAGTGACAAACCCTCAGAAACCAGCAGCAGTTTTTTTGAATCCTCTTTGAGGGACAAATATTGAGAATCTTGAAGCAGTGTTCTGGAATCCTATGTGAGGGAGATACACTCAGATCCCATCAGCAGGGTTCTGGAATCCTTTGTGAGGGACAAACATTCAGACCATCGTAGCAGTGTTCTGGAATCCTATGTGAGGGACAAACACTCAGTACCCAGTAGCAGTGCTATGTAATCCTTTGTGAGTGAAAAACCTTCAGACCCTCTTAGTAGTGTTCTGGATTCCTTTGTGAGGGACAAACAAACAACCCAGTAGCAGTGTTCTGGAATCCTTTGAGAGGGAAAAACATTCAAACCCTTGTAGCAATGTTCTGGAAACCTATATTAGGGACAAACACTCAGATCACAGCAGAAGTGTTCTGGAATCCTTTGGGAGCGAAAAACATTCACACCGTCATAACAGTGTACTGGAATCCTATGTGAGGGAAAAACATTCAGACCCCCTTAGCATTGTTCTGGAATTCAATATGAGGGACAAACACTCATTACCCAGCAGCAATGTTCTGGACCCCTTTGTGTGGGATAAACATTCAGACTCTCATAGAAGTGTTCTGGAATACTCTGTAAGGGATAAACACCCAGAACCCAGCAGCAGTGTTGTGGATTCCTATGTGAGGGACAAACACTCAGAACCCAGCATCGGTGTTTTGGACTCCTTTGTGAGGGACAAACGTTCAGAACCTCGTAGCAGTGTTCTGGAAGCCTATGTAAGGGACAAACATTCTGAACACAGGAGCAGTGTTCTGGAATCCGATTAGTGGGAAAACATGCAGAACCCTGTAACAATACTCTGGAATCCTATGTCAGTGACAAACACTCAGATCCCAGCAGCAGTATTTTAGAATCCTTTGTGAGGGACAAACATTCAGAAGCTCGAAGCAGTGCTGTGGAATCCCATGTGAGGAACAAACACTCAGAACCCAGCAGCAGTTGCCTGGAATACTTTGTGATAGACAAACATTCAGACACTCATAGCAGTGTTCTGGAATACCATGTGAGGTACAAACACTAAGAACCCAGCAGGAGGGTTATGGAATCCAATGTGGGTGACAAACACTCAGAACCAAGCAGCAGTGTTCTGGGATCGTATGTGATGGACAAATACTCGGAACCGTGCTGCCGTGTTCTGGAATCATGTCTGAGGGAAAAGCATTCAGACCCTCTTAGAAGTGTTCTTCAATCCTATGTGAGGGAAAAACACTGAGAACCCAGCAGCAGTGTTCTGGAATCCTTTGTGAGGCACAAACATTCAGACCCTCGTAGCATTGTTCTGGAATCCTATGTGAGGGAGAAACACTCAGAACCCAGCAGCAGTGTTCTGGAATCCTATGTGAGGGACAAACATTCAGACCCTTGAAGCAGTGTTCTGGAATCCTAAGTTAGGGACCGACACTCAGAACCCAGAAGCAGTGTTCTGGAATCCTATGTGAGGGACAAACACTCAGTACCCAGCAGCACTATTCTGGAATCCTATGTGAGAGGCAAACACTCAGATCCCAGCCACTGTGCTCTGGAATCGTATCTGAGGGACAAACATTCAGACAGTCGTAGAAGTGTTCTGGAATCCTATGTGAGGAACAGACCCTCGGAACCTAGCAGTAGTGTTCTGGAATCCCATGTGAGGGACAAACCTCAAAAACTAGCAGCAGTGTTCTGGAATTCAAAGTGAGGAACAAGCCCTCACAACCTAGAAGCAGTGTTCTGGAATCCAATTTGAGGGACAAACACTCAGAACCCAGCAGCAGTGTTCTGGAATCTTTGTGAGGTACAAACTTTCAGACCCTAGTAGCAATGTTCTGGAATAATATATGAAGGACAAATCCTCAGAAGCTAGCAGCAGTGTTCTGGAATCCAATGTAAGGGACAAGCATTCAGAAACCCATAGCAGTGTTCTGGAATCCTATGTGAGGGACAAACATTCAGAACCCAGCAGCAGTTTTTTGGAATCCTATGTGACGGACAAACCCTCAGAACCCTGCAGCAGTGTTCTGCAGTTCAAGGTGAGGGACTAACCCTCAGAAACTAGCAGCAGTGCTCTGGAATCCCATGTGAGGGACAAACACTGAGAACACAGCAGCAGTGTTTGGAGATACTTTGTGAGGGACAAACTTTCAGACCCACGTAAGAGTGTTCTGGAATCCTAAGTGAGTGACAAACATTCAGTAACCAGCAGTAGTGTTCTGGAATCCTATGTAAGGGATAAGCATTCAGACCTTCGTAGTACTGTTCTGGAATCCTAAATGAGGGACAAACCCTGCGAACCCAGCAGCAATGTCCTCAAATTCTATGAGAGGGACAAACCCTCAGAACCCAGAAGCATTGTTCTGGAATCGTTTGTGAGGAGCAAACCTTCAGACATTCATAGCAGTGTTCTGGAATCCTATGTGAGGGACAAACACTCACACAGCAGCAGTGTTCTGGGATCCTACGTGAGGGGCAAACACTCCGAACCCAGCAGCAGTTTTCTTGAATCCTACATGAGGGACAAACACTCAGAAACCAGTAGCAGTGTTCTTGAATCCTTTGGGAGTGACAAACATTCAGATCCTCATAGCAGTGCTCTGTAATCCTGTGTGAGGGGCAAACCCTCAGAACCCAGCAGCATTGTTCTGGAAACCTATGTGAGTGAAAGACACTCAGAACCCAGCAGCAGTGTTCTGGAATCCCAAGTGAGGAACAAACACTCAGAACCCAGCAGCAGGGTTCTGGAATCATATGTGAGGGACAAACATTCAGACCCTCGTCGCAGTGTTATGGAATCCTATGTGAGGGACACACAATCAGAACCCAACAGCAGTGTTCTGGAATCCTTTGTGACGGACAAACTTTCAGACCCTCGACGCAGTGTTCTGGAATACTATGTGAGGGACAGACACTGAGAACACAGCAGCAGTATTCTGGAATCCTTTGTGAGGGACACACATTCAGATACTCGGAGGAGTGTTCTGGAATCCTTTGTGACGGGTAAACACTCAGAACCCAGCAGCATTGTTCTGGAATCCTGTGTGAGGGATAAACACTCAGAACCCAGCAGCAGTATTCGGGAATCCTATGTGAGGTAGACACACTCAAAAACCAGCAACAGTGTTCTGGAATCATTTTTGATGGACAAACATTCAGACCCTCGTAGAAGTGTTCTGGTATAACATGTGAGGGAGAAGCACTCTGATCCCATCAGCAGTGTTCTGGAATACCATGTCAGGGACAAATATTCAGAACCTAACAGCAGTGTTCTGGACTCCTTTGTGAGGGACAACCATTCAGACCTTCGTAGCAGTGTGCTGGAATCGTATGTGAGAGACAAACAATTAAACATTCATAGCAGTGTTCTGGATTTCTAGGAGAGGGAGAAGCACTCACAACCAAGCCGCAGTGTTCTGGAATCCTATCTGAGGGATTAACATTCAGACTCTCGTAGCAGAGTTCTGGAATCCTGTGTGAGGGACACACACTCACAACCTAGAACAGTGTTCTGGAATCCTATGGGAGGGACAAACATTCAGAAAACAGCAGCAGTGTTCTGGAATTCCATGTGGGGGAAAAGCATTCAGACCATCATATGAATGTTCTGGAATGCTATGTTATGGAGAATCCTTAAGACCATCGTATCAGTGTTCTGGAATCCTATGTGAGGGACAAATCCTAGAACGCAGCTGCAATATTCTGGATTCCTTTGTGAGGGACAAACACCCGGAACCCAGCAGCAGTGCTCTGGAATCCTAAGTGAGGGACAAACACTCAGAATCCAGCAGCAGTGTTCTGGAATCCGATGTGAGGGACAAAGACTCCGAACCCAGCAGCAGTGTTCTGGAATCCGATGTGAGGGACAAACTTTCAGACCCTTGTTTCAGTGTTATGGAATCCTATGTGAGAGACACACAATCAGATACCAGCAGCAGTGTTCTGGAATCCTTGGTGAGGGACAAACTTTCAGACCCTCGTCGCAGTGTTCTGGATTCCCATGTGAGGGACAGACACTGAGAACCGAGCAGCAGTGTTCTGGAATCCTTTGTGAGAGACAAACATTCAGACCCTCGGAACAGTGCTCTGGAATCCTTTGTGACGGAGAAACACTCAGAACCCAGCAGCATTGTTCTGGAATCCTGTGTGAGGGACAAACACTCGGAAACCAGCAACAGTGTTCTGGAATCCTATGTGAGGGACAAACACTCAAAATCCAGCAACAGTGTTCTGGAGTCATTTGTGATTGACAAATATTCAGACCCTTGTAGCAGTGTTCTGGTATATTATGTGAGAGACAAACACTCTGATCCCAGCAGCAGTGTTCTGGAATCCTATCTGAGGGAGTAACATTCAGACTCTCGCAGCAGATTTCTGGAATCCTATGTGAGGGACAAACATTCACAACCTAGCAGCAGTGTTCTGGATCCTATGAGAGGGACAAACACTCAGAACCCAGCAGCAGTGTTCTGGAATCCTATGTGAGGGGCAAACACTCAGAACTCAGCAGTAGTGTCCTGTAATCCTTTGTGATGTACAAACATTCTCACCTTCGTAGCAGTGATCCAGAATCCTATGTGAGAGAAAATCTCTCAGCACCCAGCAGCAGTGTTCTGGTATTCAATTTGAGGGACAACCCTCAGAACCTGGCAGCAGTGTGCAGGAATCCTATGTGAGAGAAAAACAGTCAGAACCCAGCAGCAGTGTTCTGTAATCCTATGTGATTGACAAACACTCAGAATCCATCAGCATTTTTCTGGAATCCTATATGAGGGACAAACATTCTGAAACAAGCAGCAGTGTTCTGGAATCCTTTTTGAGGGACAGACAATCAGACCCTCGTGGCAGTGAATTTGAATCCTATGTTAGGTACAAACCCTCAGAACCTAACAGCAGTGTTCTGGAATTCCATGTGAGGTAGAAACCCTCAGAACCTAGCAGCAGTGTTCTGGAATCCTATGTGTGGGACACACATTCAGATTCCAGCAGCAGTGTTCTGCAATCTTATGTGAGGGACAAACCCTCCTATCCCAGCAGCAGTGTTCTGGAATCCTCTGTGAGGGACAAACACGCAGATACCAGCAACAGTGTTCTGGAATCCTCTGTGAGGGACAAACATTCACAACCTCTCAGCAGTGTTGTGAAATCCTGTATGAGGGGTAAACCCTCAGAATCCAGCTTCAGTGTTCTACAATTCTATGTGTGGATGAATCCCTCAGAACCTAGCGGCCTTTTTCTGGAATTCCATGTTAGGGTGAAACACTCAGTACACAGCAGGAGTGTTCTGGAATTCAATGTGAGAGATAAATCCTCAGAACTGAGCAGTAGTGTTCTCAAATCCTATGTGAAGGACAAACATTCAGACACCAGCAGCAGTGTTCTGGTATACTGTGTGAGGGACAAACACTCAGAACCAAGCAGCAGTGTCCTGGAATCCTTTGTGAGGGACAAACATTCAGACCCTAGGAGCAGTTTTCCAGAATCCAATGTAAGGGACAAACCCTCATAACCCAGCTGCAGTGTTCTAGAATTCTATGTGAGGGACAAACTCTCAGAACCTAGTGGCAGTGTTCTGGAATCCTATGTGAGGGACAAACACTCAAAAACCAGCAACAGTGTTCTGGAATCATTTGCGATTGACAAATATTCAGAACCTAGTAACAGGGTTCTGGTATATTATGTGAGGGACAAACACTCTGATCCCAGCAGCAGGGTTCTGGAATCCTACGTGAGATAGAAACTCTCAGATCCCAGAAGCAGTGTTCTGGATTGCTATTGAGGGACAAACACTCAGAACCCAGCAGCAGTGTTCTGGAATCCTTTGTGAGGGACAGACATTCAGACCCTTACCGGGGATCTGGAATCCTATGTGAGGGACAAATACTCCGAACACACCAACAGTGTTCTGAAATCCTTTTTGAGGGAAAAAAATTCAGACCCTCTTGGCGGTTTTCTGGAATCAGATGTGAGGCTCACTCAGACGCCAGCAGAAGTGTTGTGGAATCCTTTTTTGAGGGGCATACATTCAGATCCTGTTACCAGTGTTCTGGAGTCCTTTGTGAGAGAGAAATACTCCGAACACACCAGCAGTATTCTGGAATCCTTTTTGAGGAAAAGACATTCAGACCCACTTAGCAGTGGTTTGGAACCCTATGTGAGGGACAAACATTCAGACTCCCAGCAATGCTATGGAATCCTATCTGAGGACAAAACCTAAGAATCCAGCAGCAGTGTTCTCGAATCCTATTTGAGGGACAAACCCTCAGAACCCAGTAGCAGTGTTCTGGCATCGTTTGTGAGGGACAAACATTTGGAATCTCGTAGCAGTGTTCTGGAATCCTATGTTAGGGACAACACTCAGAACCGTGCAGCAGTGTTCTGGGATGCTACGGGAGGGACAAACACTCAGATTCCAGCAGCAATGTTCTGGAATCTTATGGGAGGGAGAAACACTCAGACTCCAAAAGGAGTGATCTGGAATTCTTTGGGAGGGACAAACAGTCAGACCCTCGTAGCAGTGTTCTGGAAACCTATGTTAGGGACAATCACTCAGAATCCTGCAGCAGTGTTCTGGAATCGTATGTGAGGGACAAACCCTCAGAACCCAGCAGCAATGTTCTGGAATCCTATGGGAGGGACAAACACTCAGAACCCAGTAGCAGTGTTCTGGAATCCTTTGGGAGGGAGAAACATTCAGGCCCTCATAGCAGTGTTATGGACTCCTATGTGCGTGACAAACATTCAGACCCTCATAGCAGTGTTCTGGAATGCTATGTGAGGGACAAATACTCAGAACCCAGCATCAGTGTTCTGGAATCTTTTGTGAGGGACTTACATTCAGGCCTTATTATCAGTTTTATGGAATCCTATATGAGGGGCAATCCCTCAGAACCCAGGAGCAATCTTTTGGATTCCTTTGTGTGGGAGAAATATTCAGACCCTCTTAGAAGTCTTCTGGAATCCTATGTGATAGACGAACACTCAGAACTCAGCATCAGCGTTCTGGAATCCTTTGTGAAAGACAAACATTCAGACCCTCGTAGCAGTGTTTTTCAATCCTATGTGAGGGGCAAACCCTCAGAACCCAGCAGAATTGTTCTGCAATGGTTTGTGAGGGTCAAATATTCAGACACTTGTAGCAGTGTTCTGGAATCCTATGTGAGGGACAAACAAATAGAACCCAGCAGCAGTGTTCTGGAGTGCTATCTGAGAGACAAACTCTCAGAAGCCAGCAGCAGTGTTCTGGAATCCTATCTGAAGGACAAACATTCAGACCCTCGTGGCAGTGTTCTGGAATCCTATGTGAGGGACAAACACTCAGAACCCAGCAGCAGTGTTGTAGAATCCTATGTGAGGGACAAACCCTCAGAACACAGCAGCAGTGTTCTGGAATCCTTTGTGAGGGACAAACATTCAGACCATCATAGCAGTGGTCTGGAATCCTATGTGAGGGAAAAACCTTAATAACCCAGCCGCAGTGTTCTTGAATTCTATGTTAGGGACAAAACCTCAGAACCTAGCAGTAGTGTTTTGGAATCCTATATGAGAGATAAACACTCTGAACCCAGCAGCATTGTTCTGGAATCCTTTGTGAGGGACAAACATTCAGACCCTCTTAGCAGTGTTCTGGAAGTCTACGTGAGGGACAAACACTCAGAACACAGCCACAGTGTTCTGGAATCCCATGTGAGGGACAAACACTCAGAACACAACAGCAGTGTTCTAGATTCCTATGTGAGGGACAAGCCCTCAGAACCGAGCAGCAGTGTCCTGGAATGCTTTGTGAGGGCAAACATTCATACCATCATAGCAGTGGTCTGGAATCCTATGTGAGGGACAAATCCTCAGAACCCAGCAACAGTGTTCTGGAATTCTATGTTTCTCTCACATTCTGAGGGTTTTTCCCATACATAGGATTCCGGAACATTGCTCCTGGGTTCTGAGTGTTTGTCCCTCACATAGGATTCCAGAACTCTGCTGCTTGGTTCAGAATGTTTGTTCCTCACTTAGGATTCCATAACACTGCTGCTGGGTTGTGAGTGTTTGTCCAACTCATAGGATTCCAGAACACTGCTGGTGGGTTCTGAGGGTTTTGCCCTCACATAGGATTACAGAACACTGCTACGAGGGTCTGCCTGTTTGACCCTCACAAAGTATTGAGAACACTGCTGCGATTGTCTGAATTCGTGTCCCTCACAGAGTTTTCCAGAACACTGCTGCTGGGTTCTGAGTGGTTGTCCCTCTCACTGAGTTAGAGACCAATGCTGCTAGATTCTGAGTGTTTACCCCTCACATTGAATTCCAGACCACTTCTGTTGTGTTCTGAGGATTTGTCTTTCACATAGTATTCTGGATCACTGCTATGAGGGTCTGAGTGTTTCTCCCTCAAAAAGGATTCTAGAACACTGTTAAGAGGGTCTGAATGTTTTTCCCTGACAAAGGATTCCAGAATACTGCTGCTGCATTCTGATTGTTTCTCCCTCTCACAGGATTCCAGAACATTGTTGCGAAGGTGTCTTTTTTCTCCATCACATAGGATTCCAGAACATTGCTACGAGGGTCTGATTGCTTGTCCCTCACATGGGATTCCAGAACACTGCTACTGGCTTCTGAGTGTTTGTCCCTCTCAAAGGATCCAGAACACTGCTGCTAGATTCTGAGTGTTTGTCCCTCACAAAGGATTTCAGAACTCTGCTGCGAAGGTCTGAATGTTACTCTCTCAGATAGAATTCCAGAACACTGCTGCTGGGTTCTGATTATTTGTCCCTCACACAGAAATCCAGAACACTGCTATGAAGTTTTGAATGTTTGTCTCTCACATAGCATTCCAGAACATTGCTACGAGGGTCTGAACGCTTGTCCCTCACCAAGGACTCCAGAACACTGCTGCTGGTTTCTGAACGTTTGTCCCTCAAATACGATTGCAGAACACAGCAATGAGGTTCTGAATGTTTGTCTCTCACATAGGATTCCAGTACAATGCTACGAGGGTCTGAATGCTTGTCCCTCAAATAGGATTCCAGAACACGACTGCTGGGTTTTGCGTGTTTGTCTCTCACATAGGATTCCAGAAAAGTGATCCGAGGGTCTGAAAGTTTTTCCCTCACAAAGGATTCCAGAACACTGCTGTTGGGTTCGGAGTGTTTGTTCCTCATATAAGATTCGTGAATATTTCTACGAGGCTCTGAATGTTTGTCCCTTAGAAAGGAATCCACAACACTGCTGCTGGGTTCTGAGGGTTTGACTGTCACATAGGATTCCAGAACACTGCTAAGAGGGTCCAAATGATTGTCTGTCTCAAGGCATTCCAGAACACTTCTGCTGGGTTCCGTGGGTTCTTCCCTCAAATAGGATTCGAGAACACTGCTACTGGGTTCTTAGAGTTTGTCTGTCAGATAATATTCCTGAACACTGCTGCTGGGTTTGAATGTTTGTCCCTCACATAGGATTCCACTACATTGCTGCTGGGTCCTGAGTGTTTGTCCCTCACATTGGATTCCGGAACACTGCTGCTAGGTTCTGAGGTTTTCTCCTCACATAGAATTCCAGAACACTGCTGCTGTGTTCTGAGGGTGTGTTCCTCACATAGGATTCCAGAACACTTCTAGGAGGGTCTGAATGTATTTCCCTCACAAAGGATTCCAGAACAATGCTGCTGGGTTCTTAGTGTTGTCCCTAACATACACATCCAGAACACTGCTACTAGATTCTGAGGGTTTGTCCCTCACATAGGATTCCAGAACACTGCTACGAGGGTCTGAATGGTTGCCCCTCACACAGGATTCCAGAACACTGCTGCTGGGTTCTGAGTGTTTGTCCCTCACATAGGATTCCAGAACACTTCTGTTTGGTTGTGAGATTTGTACCTCACATAAGATTACAGAACACTGCTACTGGGGTCTGAATGTTTGTCCTTCACACAGGATTCCACAACACTGCTATGAGGTTCTGAATGCTTGTCCCTTACATAGGATTCCAGAACACTGCAATGAGGGTCTGAAAGTGTGTCCCTCACAAAGGATTCCTGAACACCGCTTCTGGGTTCTGAGTGTTTGTCCCTCACATAGGATTCCAGAACACTTCAACAGGGTACTGAATGTTTGTCCCTGACACAAGATTCCACAATGCTGCTACGAGGGACTGAATGTTTCTCCCTCACATAGCAATCCCGAACACTGCTGCTATGTTCTGGGTTTTTTTCCTCACATTGAATTCCAGACCACTGCTTCTGTGTTCTGAGGGTTTGTCCCTCACAATGGATTCCAGAAAACTGTTCGGAGGGTCTCAATGTTTGACCTTCACAAAAGATTCCAGAACACTGCTGCTGGATTCTGATTGTTTGTCCCTCACATAGGATTCCAGAACACTGCGGCTCTTTTCTGAGTGTTTGTGTCTCACACTGAATTCCAGAACACTGCCACTGGGTTCTGAGGGTTTGTCCCTCACATTGAATTCCAGAACACTCCTGCTGTGTTCTGAATGTTTGTCCCTCACATAGGATTCCAGAACAGTGCTGCTAGTTTCTGAAGGTTTGTCCCTCAGATAGAGTTCCAGAACACTCCTGCTGGCTTCTGAGGGATTATACCTCACATTGTATTCTGAAACACTGCTACGAGGGTCTGAATGTCTGTCTCTCCGAAAAGATTCCAGAACACTGTTAAGAGAGTTTGAATGTTTGTCCCTGACAGAGGATTCCAGAATTCTGCTGCTGGATTATGAGTGTTTTTCTCTCTCATAGATTCCAGAACACTGCTACAAGGGTCTGTATTCTTGTCCCTCACATAGGATTTCACAACACTGTGGCTGTGTTCTCAGTATTGTCCCTCACATAGGATTTCAGAATACTGCTGCTGGGTTCTGAGTGTTTGTCCCTCACATAGGATTTCAGAACACTGCTACGAGGGTCTGAATGTTTGTCCTTCAGATAGGATTGCAGAATATTGCTGCTGGTTTCTGAGTGTTTCTCTCTGACAGCATTCCAGAACACTGCTGCTGGGTTCTGTTTGTTTGTCCCTCACATAGTTTTCCAGAAAACTGCTACAAGTGTCTGAATGTTTGACCCTCACAAACGATTGCAGAACACTGCTGCTTGGTTCTGAGGGTTTGCCCCCCACGTAGAATTCCAGAACACTGCTATGAGAGCCTGAATGTTTGTCTTTCACAAAGGATTCCAGAACACTGCTGCTGGGTTCTCAGAGTTTGTCCATCACATAGGATTCCAGAACACTGCTAAAAGGGTCTGAATGTTTGTCCCACTCAAAAGAATCCAAAAGATTGCTGCCGGGTTCTGAGGGTTTGTCCCTCACATAGGATTCCATAACACTGATAAGAAGGCCCGCATATAAGCCACTCACAAAAGATTCCAGAACACTGCTGCTGAATTCTGAGTGTTTGTCCCTTACATCGGATTCCAGAACACTGCTGCTGGATTCTGAGTGTTTGTCCCTCACTTAGGATTCCAGAACATTGCTGGTGGGTTCTGGGTGTTTGTCTTTCACAATGCATTCCAGGATACTGCAGCTGCTTTCTTAGGTTTTGTCCCTCTCTTAGGATTCCAGAACACTGATACGATGGTCAGAAGGCTTGTCCATAACATAGCATTCCAGAACATTGCTACAAGGGTCTGAATGCTTGTCTGTCACATAGGATTCCAGAACACTGTTGCTGGTTTCTGAGTGTTTGTCCCTCACATAGGATTCCAGAACACTGCTGCTAGGTTCTGAATGTTTGTTTCTCACATAGGATGCCAGAACACTGTTGCGAGGGTCTGAATGTTTCTCCCTCATATAGGATTCCAGAATATTGCTGCTGGGTTCTGAGTGTTTGTCCCTCACATAGAAATCCAGAACATTGCTACTAGGGTCTGAACATTTGTCCATCACATAGGATTCCAGGACACTGCTACTAGGGTATGAAAGCTTGTCCCATTCAAAGGACTACGGAACACTGCTCCTGGGTTCTGAGTGTTTGTCCTTCACATAGGATTGCAGAACACAGCTCTGAATGTCTGAATGTTTGTCTCTCACATAGGCTTCCAGAACACTGCTATAAGTGTCTGAATGCTTGTCCCTCACATGGGATTCTAGAACACTGCTGCTGGGTTTTTAGTGTTTGTCCCTCACATAAGATTCCAGAACACTGCTCCTAGGGTCTGAATGTTTTTCCCTCACAAAGGATTCCAGAACACTGCTGCTGGGTTCGGAGTGTTTATACCTCATATAGGATTCCAGAACACTGCTACAAGGCTCTGAATGTTTGTCCCACACAAAGGAATCCAGAAAACTGCTGCTGGATTCTGAGAGTTTGTCCCTTACCTAGGATTCCAGGACACACCTACTAGGGTCTGAATGTTTGTCCCTCACAAAGGATGCCAAACACTTCTGCTGGGATCTGAAGGTTTGTCCCTCAAATAGGTTTCGAGTACACTGCTGCTGGATTCTTAGGGTTTGTCCTAAGATAGGATTCCAGAAAACTATTGCGAGAGTCGGAAGGTTTGTCCCTCATATAAGATTCCAAACCACTGCTAAGAGGGTCTGAATGTTTTTCTCTATAAAACGATTCCAGAAGACTCCTGCTGTGTTCTGAGTGTTTGTCCCTCACATAGGACTCCAGAACACTGGTAATACAGTCTGAATGTATGTCCCTCACAAAGGATTCCACCACACTTCTGCTGGGTTCTGAGTGAACATCACATCGGATTCCAGAACACTGCTACAAGGGTCTGAATGTTTGTCCCTCACAAAGGATTCCAGAACACTGCTGCTTGGTTCTGGGTGTTTGTCCCTAACTTAGCATTCCGGAACACTGCTGCTGGGAAATGAGAGTTTGTCCCTGACATAGGATTCCAGAACAATGCTGCTGGTTACTGAATGTCCCTGACATTGGATTCCAGAACACTGCTGCAGGGATCAGAGTGTTTGTACCTCACATAGGATTCCAGAACACTGCTACGAGGGTTTGAATGTTTGTCAAACACAAAAGATTCCATAACACTGTTGCTGCATTTTGAGTGTTTGTCCCTCACATAAGATTCTAGAAGACCGCTGCTGGGTTCTGAGTGTTTGTCCCTCACACAGGATTCCAGAACAAGGCTGCTGGGTTTTGAGGGTTTGTCCATCACAAAGGATTACAGAACACTACACAGAGAGTCTGAAAGTTTTTCCCTCACAAGGGATTCCAGAACACTGCTGATGGGTTTTGAGTGTGTGTCCCTCACGTAGGATTCCAGAACACTGCGACGAGGATCTGAAAGCTTGTTCTCACAAAGGATTCCATAACAATGCTGCTGGGTTCTGAGTGTTTGTCCCTCACATCGGATTCCAGAATATTGCTGCTGGATTCTGAGTGTCTGTCCCTCACTTAGGATTCCAGAACAATTCTGCAGGGTTCTGGGTGTTTGTCCCTCACAAAAGATTCCAGAATACTGCAGCTGCGTTCTGAGGGTTTTTTCCTCACATAGGATTCCAGAACACTGATACGACGGTCTGAGGGTTTCTCTGTAACGTAGCCTTCCATAACATTGCTACGATGGTCTGAATGCTTGTCCCTCACACGGGATTCCAGAACACTGCTGCTAGGTTCTGAGTGTTTGTCCCTCACATAGGAATCCAGAACTCTGCTGCGAGGGTCTGAATGTTACTCCCTCAGATAGGATTCCCGAACACTGCTGCTGGATTCTGAGTGTTTGTCCCTCACATAGAAATCCAGAACACTGCTATGAAGGTTTGAATGTTTGTCTCTCAGAGAGGATTCCAGAACACTGCTATGAGGGTCTGAATGATTGTCCCTCACAAAGGTCTCCAGAACACTGCTGCTGGGTTCTGAATGTTTGTCCCTCGCATAGGGTTGCAGAACACATCTACAAGGGTCTGAATGTTTGTCTGTCTCATAGGATTCCAGAACACTGTTACGAGGGTCTGAATTCTTGTCCCATATATAGAATTCCAGAACAAGGATGCTGGGTTTTGAGTGTTTCTCTCTCACACAGGATTCCAGAACACTGCTCCAGGGGTCTGAATGTTTTTCCCTCACAAAGGATTCCAGAACACTGCTGATGGGTTCGGAGTGTTTGTCCTTCATATAGGATTTGAGAACACTGCTACGAGTCTCTGAATGTTTGTTCTTCAGTACGGAATCTAGAACACTTCTGCTGGGTTCGTCCCTCACATAGAATTCCGTAACACTGCTACGAGGGTCCGAATTTTTTTCCCTCACAAAGGATTCCAGAACACTTCTGCTCGGTTCTGAGGGATTTTCCCTCAAATAGGATTTCAGAACACTGCTGCAGAGATTTTAGGGTTTGTCTCTCCGATAGGATTCCTGAATTCTGCTTCTGGGTTTTGAGTGTTTGATCCTCACATAAGATTCCACTACACTGCTGCTAGGTTCTGAGTGTTTGTCCCTCACATAGTATTCCAGAGCACTGCTACGAGGGTCTGAAGGTTTCTTCTTCGCAAAGATTCCAGAACACTGCTCTAAACATTGCTGTAGGATTCTGTTTGTCCCTCACATAGGATTCTAGAACACTGCTGCTGGGCTCTAAAATTTGATGCTCACATAGGATTCCGGAACACTGCTAGAAGGGTCTGAATGTTTGGCCCTTACAAAGGATTACAGAGCACTGCCGCTGGGTTCTGGGTGTTTGTCCCTCACATAGGATTCCAGCACACTGCTGCCGCGTTCTGAGTGTTTCTTCCATGCATAGGAGTCCAGAACACCGCTCAGAGGGTCTGAATGTTTTCCCTCACAAAGGATTTCAGAACACTGCTGTGAGGTTCTGTGTGGTTGCCCACACAAAGGATTCCAGAACACTGCAACTGTGTTCTGAGTGTTTGTCCCTCACTTAGGATTAAAGAAGAATGCTCCAAGGGCCTGAATATTTGTCCCTCACAAAAGATTCTGGAACACTGCTGCTGGGTTCGGTGTGTTTGTCCTTCACATAAGATTCAAGAACGCTGCTTGGAGGGTCTGAACGTTTGACCCTCACAAAGGATTCCAGGACACTGCTGCTGGGATCTGACTGTTCGTCCCTCAGATAGGATTCCAGAACACTGCTATGGGGTCTGAATGTTTGTCCCTCACAAGGGATTCCAGAACACTGTTGCGGAGATCTGAGTGTTTTTTCCTTACAAAGGATTCCAGAACACTGCTATGGGGTTCTGAGCCTTGGTCTCTGACATAGGATTCCAGAACACTGCAATGAGGGTCTGAATGTGTGTTCCTCACATAGGATTCCAGAATACCTCTACACGTGTCTGAATGCTTGGGACTCCAGAACACCGCTCAGAGGGTCTCTTCACATGGGACTCCAGGACACTGCAACTGTGTTCTGAGTGTTTGTCCCTCACTTAGGATTAAAGAAGAATGCTCTGAGGGCCTGAATATTTGTTTCTCACAAAAGATTCCGGACCACTGCTGCCAGGTTCGGAGTGTTTGTCCCTCACATAGGATTCCAGAACAATGCGAACAGTGTCTGAATATTTTCAGTCACAAAGGATTCCGTAACATTGTTGCTGGGTTCTGAGACTTTGCCCCTCACATAGGATTACAGAACACTGCTACGAGGGTCTGAATGTTTTTCCCTCAAAAAGGATTCCAGAACACTGCTGCTGGGTTCTGAGTGTTTGACCCTCTCATAGGATTCCAGAACACTGCTTTTGTGTTCTGAGTGTTTCTCCCTCACATAGGATTCCAGAACACTGCTACAAGATTCTGAATGTTTTTCCCTCACAAAGGATTCGAGAACACTGCTGCGGGTTTCTGTGTGTTTGTCAATCAAATAAGATTCCAGAACACTGTTGCTAGGTTGTTAGTGTTTGTCCCTCAATTAAGATTCCTGAACACTGGTATGAGGGTCTCAATGTTTGTCACTCACAAAGAATTCCAGAACACTTCTAAGAGTGTCTGAATGTTTGTCCCACACAAAGGATTCCAAAACACTACTGGTGGGTTCTGAGGATTTCTCCCTCACATAGGATTCCAGAACTCGGCTGCTGGGTTCTGAGTGTTTGTCCCTCACATAGGATTCCAGAACACTGCTACAAGGTTCTTAATGTATTTTCCTCAGAAAGGTTTCCAGAACACTGCTGCTGGGTTTTGTGTGTTTGTCAATCAAATAGGGTTCCAGAACACTGCTGCTGGATTCTGAGTGTTTGTCCCACACATAGGATTCCAGAACGCTGCTACGAGTGTCTGAATGTTTGTCACTCACATAGAATTTCAGAACACTGCTAAGAGGGTCTGAATGTGTGTCCCTCACAAAGGATTCCTGAACAATACTGCTGGGTTCTGAGTGTTTGTCCCTCACATAGGATTTCAGAACACCGCTACGAGGGTCTGAATGCTGTCCCTCAAAAAGGATTGCAGAAAATTGCTGCTGGGTCTGAGTGTGTGCCCCTCAAATAGGATTGCAGAACATTGCATCTGTGTTCTGAGGGTTTGCCCCTCAAAAAAGATAACAAAACAATGCTACGGAGGTCTGAATATTTGTCGCTCGCAAAGCATTCCAGAACACCCCAGCTGGGTTCTGAGTGTTTGTCCATCACATAGTACTCCAGAACACTGTTGATGGTTTCTGAGGGTTTGTCCCCCACATAGGATTCCAGAACACTGCTCCTGGGTTCTGAGTGTATGTCTCTCACATAGGATTCCATTAAACTGCTATGAGGTACTGCATGTTTGTCCCTCAGAAAGGATTCCACAACACTGCTGCTGGTTTCTGACTGTTTGTCCCTCAAATAGGATTCCAGAACAATGCTGCTCTGTTTTGAGAGATTGTCCCTCACATAAGATTCCAGAGCACTGCTATGAGGGTCTGAATGTTTGTCCCTCACATAGGATTTCAGAACACTACTACAAGGGTCTGAATGTTGTCCCTCACTTAGGATTCCAGAGCATTGCTTCTGGGTCTGAGTGTGTGCCCCTCAAATAGGATTCCAGAGCATTGCTTCCTGGTTCTGAGCATTTGCCCCTCTCATATGATTACAAAACAATTCTATGAGGTTCTGAATGTTTGTCCCACACAAATGATTCCAGAACACTACTGCTGGGTTCTGAGCATTTGTCCATAACATAGGATTCCAGAACACTGCTGCTGGGTTCTGAGTGTATGTCCCTCACATGGGATTCCAGAACACTCCGACGAGGTTGTGAATGTTTGTCTCTCACAAAGGATTCCGGAACACTGCTGCTGGTTTCTGAGTGTTTTTCCCTTAAATAGGATTCCAGAACAATCCTGCTCCGTTTTGAGTGCTTGTCCTTCACATAGGATTCCAGAGCACTGCTACGAGGGTCTGAATGTTTGTCCCTCAGATAGGATTCCAGAACACTCCTAACAGGATCTGAATCTATTCCCTCACAAAGGATTCCAAAACACAGCTGCTGGGTTCTGAGTGTTTGTCGCTCACATGGGAATCCACAACACTGCTACCAGGTTCTGAAAGTTTGTCCCTCGCATAGGATTCCAGGACAGTGTTACCAGCGTCTGAATGTTTGTCCATCACAAAGGATTCCATAACACTGCTGCTGGGTTCTGAGGGTTAGTCCCTTACATAGAATTCCAGAAGACTGCTAAAAGGGTCTGAATGTATATCCCTCACAAAGGATTCCAGAACACTGCTCCTGGGTTCTGAGTGTTTGTCCTTCACATAGGATTCCTGAACACTGCTAAGAGGGTGTGAATATTTGTCCTTCACAAAGGATAGCATAACACTGCTGCTGGTTTCTGAGGGTTAGTCCCTCACATAGGATTCCTGAACACTGCTGCTGAGTAGTGAGAGTTTGACCGTGACGTGCGTTTCCAGAACACTGCTGCTGGTATCTGAGTGTTTGTCACTCACATAGGATTCCAGAACACTGCTAAGAGGTTCTGAATGTTTGTCCCTCACAAAGGATTCCAAAACACTGCTGCTGGATTCTCAGTGTTTGTCCCTCACATAGGATTCCAGAACACTGCTGCTGGGTTCTGAGTGTTTGTCCATCACATAGGATTCCAGAACACTCCTGCTGGTTTCTTTGTGTTTGTCCCTCAGATAGGATTCCAGAATACTGCTGCTGGATTCTAAGGGTTTGTCCCTCACACAGGATTCCAGAACACTGGTACGAGGGTCTGAAAGTTTGTCCCTCACATAGGACTGCAGAACACTGCTACGATGGTCTGAATGTTTGTCCCTCACAAAGGAATCTAAAGCATTGCTGCTGGGTTCTGAGTTTTTGTCCCTCACTTAGGATTCCAGAACACTGCTACGAGGGTCTGAGTGTTTGTCCCTCAAAAATGTCTCCAGAACACTGCTACTGGATTTTGAGTGTGTGTCCCTCACATAGGATTCCAGGACATTGCTCCTGGATTCGGAGGTTTTGTCCCTCACATAGGATTCCAGAACATTGCTATGAAGGTCTGAAAGTTTCTCCCTCACAAAGGAATCCAGAACTCTGCTACTGGGTTCTGAGTGTTTGTCGCTCACATAAGATTCCAGAATACTGCTATGAGGTTCTGAATCTTTATCCTTCACTTAGGATTCCAGAAAGTTGGTACCAGTGTCTGAGTGCTTGTCCCTCACATAGGCTTCGAGAACACTGCTGCTGGATTCTTGGTGTTTGTCCCTCAGATAGTATCCCAGAAAACTGCTCCGAGGGTCTGAATGTTTGTCCCTCACCAAGTTTTCCAAGACAATGCTGCTGGGCTCTGAGTCTTTGTCCCTCACATAGGATTCCAGAACACTGCTGTTGGGTTTTGGGTGTTTGTACCTATCATAGGATTCCAGAACACTACTGCTGCTTTCCAAGTTTTTGTTCCTCATATTGCATTCAAGAACACTGCTGCTGGGTTCTGTATGTTTGTCCCTCACATGGGATTCCAGGACATTGCTACAAGTGTCTGAATGTTTGTCCCTCACAAACGAGTCTAGAACACTACTGCTGGGTTCTGAGTGTTTGTCCCTCATTTAGGATTCCAGGACACTGCTACGAGTGTCTGAATGTTTTTCCCTCACAAAGGATTCCAGAACACTGCCGCTGGGTCCTGAGTGTTTGTCCCTCACATACGATTCCATGACAGTTTTACGGGGTTCTGAATGTTTGTCCCTCACACAGGATTCCAGAACGCAGCTGCGAGGGTCAGAATGCTTGTCCCTCACATAGGATTCCAGTACACTGCTGATGGGTTCTGAGTGTTTGTCCCTTAAATGCGATTCCAGAACACTGCTGCTGGGTTCTGAGTGTTTTTCCCTCACATGGGATTCCAGAATCCTGCTGTTGGAATCTGAGAGTTTGTCCCTCACAAAGGATTCCACAACACAGCTTCTTGGTTCTGAGGGTTTGTTCCTAGCATAGAAATCCAGACCACTGCTGCTATGTTCTGAGTGTTTTTCCCTCACGTAGGGTTCCAGAACACTGCTACGAGGGTATCAATGTTGGTCCCTCACAAAGGATGCCAGATCAATGCTGCTGGGTTCAGAGTGATTGTCCCTCACATAGGTTTCCAGAACACTGATGTTGGGTTCTGAGTGTTTGTCCCTCACATTGGGTTCCAGAACACTGCTGCTGGGTTCTATTTGTTTGTCCCTCACATAGGATTCCAGAACACTGCTAAAAGGATCTGAATGTTTGTCCCTAACAAACTGTAGCAGAACACTGCTGCATGGTTCTGAATGTTTCTTTCTCACATAGGATTCGAGAACACTGCTACGAGGTTCTGAATGTTTGTCCCTCAAAAAACAATCCAGATCACTGATGCTGGGTTCTGAGTGTTTGTCCATCACATAGGATTCCAAAACATTGCTAAGAAAGTCTGAATGTTTGTCCCTCACAATAGAAGCGAAAAGATTGCTGCTGGGTTCTCAGGGTATGTCCCTCACACAGGATTCCATAACACTGATAAGAAGGCCTGAATGTAAGTCTCTCAAAAAAGATTCCAGAACAGTGCTGCTAGGTTCTGAGTGTTTGTTACTCACGTAGTATTCCAGAACACGGCTGCTGGGTTCTGAGTGCTTATCCCTCACATAGGATTCCAGAACACTGCTACGAGTGTCTGAATGTTTGTCCATCACAAACGATTCCACAACTCTGCTATTGGGTTCTGGGGGTTTGTACCACACATAGGATTCCAGAACACTGCTAAGAGTGTTTGAATGTATGTCCCTCACAAAAGATTACAGAACACTGCTGCTGGGATTTGAGGGCTTGGCCCACACATAGGATTCCATTGGATTGGAGAACATTGCTGCTGTGTTCTGAGTGTTTCTGCCTCACAGAGGATTCCAGAACACTGCTGCTGAGTTCTCAGTGTTTGTCCCTCATATAGGGTTCCAGAACACTGCTAGGAGGGTCTGACTGATTGTCCGTCACTAGGGATTCCAGAACACTCCTTCTGGGTACTGAGTGTTTTTCCCTCACATAGGATTGGAGAACACTGCTTCGAGGTTCTCAAAGTTTGTCCCTCACAAAAGATTTTGGAGCACTGTTGCTGGATTCTGAGTGTTTGTCACTCACATAGGATTCCAGAAAACTGCTGCTGGGTTCTGAGTGTTTGTCCCTCACATGGGATTCCAGAACACTGCTGCCGGTTTCTGAGTGTTTGTCACCCACATAGTATCCCGAAACACAGCTGCTGGGTTCCAAGTGTTTGTCAATCACATAGGATTGCAGAATACTGCTGCTAGGTTCTGCTTGTTTGTCCCTCATATAGGATTCCAGAACACTGCTGCTGGGTTCTCCATGTTTGTCCCTCACAAATATTTCCAGATCACCGCTGCTGATTTCTGAGTGTTTGGCCCTCACATAGGAATCCAGAACACTTCCAAGAGTGTCTGAATGTCTCTCAGATAGGATTCCACAACACTGCTACGATGGTCGGAATGTTTGTCCATCACAAGGGATTCCAGAACAATGCTGCTGGGTTCGAAGTGTGTGTCACTCATATAGGATTCCAGAACACTGCTGCTGGGTTCTGAGTGTTTGTCACTACCTAAGATTCCAGAACACTGCTGCTGGGTTCTGAGTGTTTGTCCCTCAGATGCGATTCCAGAACACAGCTACAAGGTTCTGAATGTTTGTCCCTCACGTAGGATCTCAAAGCACTAATGCTGTGTTCTGTATGTTTGTCCCTCACAAAGGATTCCTCAGAACTGCTGCTGGGTTCTGAGTGTTTGTCCCTCACAAAGGTTTCTAGAACACTGCTGCAGGGTTCTGAGTGTTTCTCCCTCACATAGGATTGCAGAACACTGCTGCTGTGTTCTGAGAGTTTGTCCCTCCCTTAGGATTCCGGAACACTGCTGCTGGGTTCTGAGTGTTTGTCCCTCACATAGAATTCCAGAACACCGCTACGAAGTTCTGAAAGTTTCTCGGTCACATAGGATTCCAGAACACTGCTGCTGGGTTTTGCGTGTTTGTTCCTCAAGTAGGATTCCAGAACACTACTGCTGGGTTCTGAGTGTTTGTCCCTCACAAAGGATTCCAGAACAGAGCTACGAGTGTCTGAATGTTTATCCCTCACAAAGGGTTACAGAACACTGCTACTGGGTTCGGAGTCATTGTCCCTCATATTGGATTCCAATACAATGCTATGTGGGTCTCAATATTTTTCCCTAATATAGGATTCCAGAATACTGTTACGAGGGTGTGAATGTTTTTCCCTCCCAAAGGATTCCAGAACAGTGCTGCTGTGATCTGAGTGTTTCTCCCTCATATAAAATTCCAGAACACTGCTACGAGGGTCTGAATGTTTTTCCCTCACAAAGGATTCCAGAACACTGCTACAATGGTCTGAATGTTTTTATCTCACAAAGGATTCGAGAGCACTGCTACTGGGTTCTGAGTGTTTGTCCCTCACATAGAATTCCAAAACACTGCTACGACGGTCTGAACGTTTTTCCCCCACAAAGAAGTCCGGAACACTGCTGCTGGGTTCTGAGAGTTTATCCCTCACATAGGATTCCAGAAAAATGCTGTGAGGATCTTAATGTTTCTCCCTCACATAGGATTCCAGAACACTGCTAGGAGTGTCTGAATATTTTTCCTTCACGAAGGATTCCAGAGCACTGCTGCTGGTTTCATAGAGTTTGTCCCTCACATAGGATTCCACATATTTCTACGAGGTTCTGAATGCCAGCCCTCAGATAGGATTCCAGTAGACAGTGTCTGGATTCTGAGTGTTTGTCCCTCACATAGGTTTCCAGAACACTGCTATGAGGTTCTGAATATTTGTCCCTCACAAAGGATTATAGAACACTGCTGCTGGGTTCTGAGTGTTTGGCCCTCACAATGGATTCTAGAACACTGCTGCTGGGTTCTGCGTGTTTCTCCCACACATAAGATTCCAGGACACTGCTGCTGGTTTCTGAGTGTTTGTCCCTCCTATTGAATTCCAGAACACTGCTACGATGTTCTGAAAGTTTGTCACTCACATAGGCTTCCAGAACACTGCTGCTGTGTTCCGAGAAGTTGTCGCCCATATAGGATTCCAGAACACTGCTACAAGGGTCTGCATGTTTTTCACTCACATACGATTCCAGAACACTGCTACGAGGGTCTGAATATTTTTTGCTCAAATAGGATTCCAGAACACTGTTACGAGGGTGTGAATGTTTTTCCCACCCAAAGGATTCCAGAACACTGCTGCTGTGTTCTGAGTATTTCTCCCTTATATAGGATTCCAGAACACTGCTACGAGGGACTGAATGTTTTTCGCTCACATACGACTCCAGAACACTGCTACGAGTTTCTGAAAGTTTTTCCCTGACAAAGAATTGCAGAACACTGCTACAGGGTTCTGTTTGTCCCTCACAAAGGATTCCAGAGCACTGCTGCAGATCTCTTAGTGTTTCTCCCTGACGTTGGATTCCAGAACACTTCTAGGAGATTCTGTATATTTGCCCTCAGATAGGATTCCAGTACACAGTGGCTGGATTCTGAGTATTTATGCCTCACATAGGATTCCAGAACACTGTTCGAAGGTTCTGAATGCTTGTCACTCACAAAGGATTCTGGAACACTGCTGTTGTTTTCTGAGTGTTTGTCCCTCACAAAAGAATCTGGAACACTGCTGCTGGGTTCTGTGTGTTTGTCCCTCACATAGGATTCGAGAACACTGCTACGAATTTCTGAAAGTTTTTCACTCACATGGGATTCTAGAATACTGCTGCTGGGTTCTAAGTGTTTGTCCCTCACATAGGACTCCAGAACACTGCTGCTGGATTCTGATTTTTTGTCCCTTACATAGGATTACAGAACACTGCTATGAGGGTCTGAATGTTTATCCCTCACAAAGGGTTCTAGAACACTGCTACTGGGTTCTTTGTATTTGTCCCTCACATAGGATTCCAGAACACGGCTGCTGCTTTCTGAGTGTTGGTCCCTCACATAGAATTCCAGAACAGTGCTTCTGGGTTCTCAGTGTTTGTCCCTTACTTAGCATTCCAGAACACTGCTGCTGGCTTCTGAGTGTTTGTCCCTGACATACGATTTCAGAACACTGCTATGAGGTTCTGAATGTTTGTCCCTCAAGAAGGATTCCATAACAGTGCTGCTGTGTTCTCAGTGTTTGTCCTTCATGTAGGATTCCAGAACACTGCTACGAGGTTCTGAATATTTTTCCCTCACATAGGATCACGGAACACTGCTAGGAGGGTCTGAATGTTTTTACCTCACAGAGGATTCCAGAGCACTGCTGCTGGGTTCTTAGTGTTTGCCCCCCACATAGGTTTCCAGAACGCTTCTCCGATGGTCTGAATATTTGTCCTTCACACAGGTTTCCAGTACACAGTGGCTGGGTTCCGAGGGTTTTTTCCACAGATAGGATTCCAAAACACTGCTGCTGGGTTCTGAAGGTTTGTCACTCACATAGGATTCCAGAACAGTGCTGCTGGGTTCTGCGTGTTTGTTCCTTACCTAGCATTCCCGAACACTGCTGCTGGATTCTGAGTGTTTGTCCCTCACATAGGATTTCAGAACACTGCTACGAGGTTCTCAATGTTTGTCCCACAAAAAGGATTCCATAACAGTGCTGCTGGGTTCTGAGTGTTTGTCCTTAATGTAGGATTGCAGAACACTGCTACGAGGTTCTGAATATTTTTCGCGCACGTAGGATCACGGAACACTGCTAGGAGGGTCTAAATGTTTTTATCTCACAAAGGATTCCAGAGCACTGCTGCTGGGTTCTGGGTGTTTGCTCTCAAATATAATATCAGAACACAGCCACGAAGTTCTGAATGTTCTTCGCTCACATAGGATTCCAGAGCACTGATGCTGGGTTCTGAGTATTTGTTCCTCATATAGGATTCCAGAACACTGTTTCGAGCGTCTGAAAGTTTTTCCCTCACAAGGGACTCCAGAACACTGCTGCTGGGTTCTGAGTGTTTGTGCCGCATATTGGATTCCAAAACAATGCTTCGAGGGTATGAAACTTTTTCCCTCACATAGGATTCCAGTACACTGCTACAAGGGTCTGAATGTTTTTCCCTCACATAGGATTCCAGAACATTACTACGAGGGTCTGAAAGTTTTTCCCTCACAATTATTCCAGAACACTGTTGCTGGGTTCTGTGTTTGTCCCTCACAAAGGATTCCAGAGCACTGCTGCTGGTTTCTTAGTTTTGTCCCTCACATAGGTTTCCAGAACGCTTCTCCGATGGTCTGAATATTTGTCCCTCAGACAGGTTTCCAGTACACAGTGGCTGGGAACCGAGGGTTTGTCCCACAGACAGGATTCCAAAACACTGCTGCTGGGTTCTGAGGGTTTGTCCCTCACATAGGAGTCCGGAACACTGCTGCTGGGTTCTAAGTGTTTGTCCCTCACATAGGACTCCAGAACACTGCTACGAGGGTCTGAATGTTGTTCCCCCACAAAGGATTCCAGAACACAGCTGCTGTTTTCTGTTTGTTTGTCCCACACAAAAGTTTCCATAGCACCGCTGCAGGTTTCTGAGTGTTTGTCTCTCACATAAAATTCCAGAACACTTCCACGAGTGTCTGAATATTTGTCCCTCAAGGAGGATTCCAGAACACAGTGGCTGGGTTCTGAGTGTTTGTCCCTCACATAGGATTCCAGAACACTGCTGCTGGTTTCTGAGTGTCACTCACATAGAATTCCAGAACCCTTCTTCTGAGTTCTGACAGTTTGTCCCTCACATGTGATTCCAGAACACTGCTACGAGCTTCTGAATGTATTTCCCTCACATAGGATTGCAAAACAATGCTGCTGAGTTCTGTATGTTTGTCTCTCACAAAGGATTCCTGAGCACTGCTGCTGGTTTCTGAGTCTTTGTCCCTCACAAACGATCCCAGTACCCTTCTAAGAGTGTCTGCATGTTTCTCTATCACATAGGATTCCAGAACACAGTGGCTGGGTTCTGAGTGTTTGTCCCTCAACTAGGATTCCAGAACACTGCTGCTGGGTTCTGAGTGTTTGTCCCTCACATAGGATTCGAGAACACAGCTTCGAGGTTCTGAATATTTGTCCCTCACCAAGGATTCTAGAACACTGCTGCAGGTTTCTGAGTGTTTTTCACTCACATAGGATTACAGAACTGTGCTGTTGGGTTCTGAGTGTTTGTACCTCACATGGGATTCCAGAACAATGCTTCTGGGTTCAGAGTGTTTGTTTCTCACATAAGATTCCCGAACACTGCTACGAAGTTCTGAATGTTTGTCCTTCACAAAGGATTCCAGAAAAATGCTGATGGTTTCTGAGTGTCTGTCCCTCGTATAGGATTCCAGAACACTGCTGCTGTGTTCTGAGGGGTTGTCCCTCATTTAAGATTCCAGAAGATTGCTGCTGTGTTCCGAGTGTTTGTCCCTCACATAGGATTCCAGAACATTACTGCTGGGTTCAGAGAGTTTGTCCCTCACATAGGATTCCAGAACACTGCTGCTGAGTTCTGATTTTTTGTCCCTCACTTAGGATTCCAGATCACGGCTATTAGTGTCTGAATGTTTTTCCATCACAAAGGATTCCAGAACACTGCTGCTGGGTTGTGAGTGTCCTTCAAATAGGATTCTAGAACACTGCTTTGAGTGTCTGAATGTTTGTCCCTCAAACGAATTCTAGAAAACTGCTGCTTGGTTGTGAGTGTTTGTCCCACACATAGGATTACAGAACACTGCTGCTGGGTTATGAGTGTTTGTCCCTCACATAGGATACCAGAACACTGCTACGACTGTCTGAATGTTTGTCCGCCACTAAATATTCCAGAACACTACTCCAGGGTTCTGAGTGTTTGTCCCTCACATAGGATTCCAGAACACTGCTACGATTGCCTGAATGTTTTTCCCTCACCAAGGATTCCAGAACACAGCTGCTGGGTTCTCTTTGTAAGACCCTCAGAATGTATTCCAGAGCACTGCTGCTGGTTTCTGAGTATTTTCCTTCAGATAGGATTCCTGAACTTTTCTACGAGTGTCTGAATGTTTGTCCCTCAGATAGGATTCCAGAAAACAGTGGCTGGGTTCTGAGTGTTTGTTCCTCATGTAGGATTACAGAACACTGCTGCAGGCTTCTGAGTGTTTGTCACTCACATAGGATTCCAGAACACTGCTTCTGGGTTCTGAGTGTTTGTCCCTCACATAGGATTCCAGAACACTGCTTCAAGGGTCTCAATGTTTGTCCCTCAGAAAGGACTCTAGAGCACTGCTGCTGGCTTCTGGGTGTTTGTCACTCAATATGATTCCAGAAAACTGCTGCTGACTTCTGAGTGCTTGTCCCACAAATGGGATTCCGGAATACTTCTGTTGGGTTCTGTGTGTTTGTCACTCACATAGGACTCCAGAAAACTTCTGCGAGTGTCTGAAGGCTGTTTATCACAAATGAATCCAGAACAATGCTGCTGGCTTCTTAGTGTTTGTCCCTCACATAGGATTCCAGAACACTCCTTCTAGGGTCTGAATATTTGTCCCTCACAAAGGATTTTAGAACACTGCTGCTGGTTTCTGTGTGTTTGTCACTTACATAGGATTCCAGAACACCGCTGCTGGGTTGTGACTGTTTGTCCCTCACATCGGATTCCAGAACACTTCTGCTGGATTCTGAGTGTTCGTCCCTCACTTAGGATTCCAGAGCACTGCTGCTTGATTCTGAGGGTTTATCGCTCACATAGGATTCCAGAACAATGCTACGATTGTCTGAGTGTTTTTCCCTCACAAAGGATTCCAGAACACAGCTGCTGGGTTCTGTTTGTATGTCCCTAAATATGTATTCCAAAGCACCGCTGCTGGTTTCTGAGTATTTTTCCCTCATATAGCATTCCAGGACACTTTTACGAATGTCTGAATGTTTATTCCTCAGATAGCATTTGAAAACATAGTGGATGCAGTAGATGTGTTCTGAGTGTTTGTCCCTCACATAGGATTCCAGAATACTGCTGCAGTGTTCTGAGTGTTTCTTCCCCACACAGGATTACACAACACCGCTACTGGGTTCTGAGTGTTTGTCCCTCACACACGAATCCAGAACACTGCTGCTGGGATCTAAGTGTTTGTTACTGACACAGGATTCAACAACACTTTTATGAATGTCTGAATGTTTGTCCCTCAGATAGGATTACAGAACACAATGGCTGGGTTCTGAGTGTTTTTCACTCATGTAGGATTCCAGAACACTGCTGCAGGCTTCTGAATGTTTTTCACTCATATAGGATTCCAGAACACTCCTTCTGGGTTCTGAGTGTTTGTCCCTCACATAGGATTGCAGAACACTGCTTCAAGGGTCTCAATCTTTGTCCCTCACAAACGACTCTAGAGCACTGCTGCTGGCTTCTGGGTGTTTTTCACTCACATACGATTCCAGAAAACTGCTGCTGACTTCTGTTTGTCTCTCATGTGGGATTCCGGAATATTACTGCTGGGTTCTGAGTGTTTGTCACTCACATAGTCCTCCAGAAAACTTCTACGAGTGTCTGAATGTTGTCTATCACAAATGAATCCAGAACAATGCTACTGGCTTCTTAGTGTTTGTCCCTCAAATAGGATTCCAGAACACTGCTTTGAGGGTCTGAATGTTTGTCCCTCACAAAGGATTTTAAAACACTGCTGCTGGTTTCTGCGTGTTTGTCACTTACATAGGATTCCAGAACAGTGCTGCTGGGTTCTGACTGTTTGTCCCTCACATAGGATTCCAGAACACTGCTGCTGGATTCTGAGTGTTTGTCTCTCGCTTAGGATTCCAGAACACTGCTGCTGGGTTCTGAGTGTTTTTCGCTCACATAGGATTCCAGAACAATGCTACGACTGTCTGAATGTTTTTCTCTCACAAAGGATTCCAGAACACAGCTGCTGGGTTCTGTTTGTATGTCCCTCAAAATATATTCCAGAGAACCGCAGCTGGTTTCTGAGTATTTTTCCCTCACATAGCATTTCAGAACACTTTTACGAGTGTGTGAATGTTTATCCCTCAGATAGGATTCGAAAACACAGTGGATGAGTTCTGACTGTCCCTCATGTAGGATTCCAGAAAACTGCTGCAGTGTTCTGAGTGTTTCTCCCCCACACAGGATTACATAACACTGCTACTGGGTTCTGAGTGTTTTTCCCTCACATACAATTCCAGAACACTGCTGCTGGGATCTGAGTGTTTGTCACTGACATAGGATTCAACAACACTTCTACGAATGTCTGAATGTTTGTCCCTCAGACAGGATTACTGAACACAGTGGCTGGGTTCTGAGTGTTTGTCACTCACATGGGATTACAGAACACTGTTTCTGGGTTCCGAGTGTTTGTCACTCCCATAGCATTCCAGAACACTTCTGCTGAGTTCTCAGTGTTTTTCCCTCACATGCGATTCCAGAACACTGCTACGAGATTCTGAATGTTTGTCCCACACATAGATTTCTAAAACAGTGTGGCTGGGTTCTGTATGTTTGTCCCTCACAAAGGATTACTGAGCACTGCTGCTGGTTTCTGAGTCTTTGTCCCACACGTAGGATTCCAGAACACTTCTACGAGTGTCTGAATGTTTGTCCCTCAGATAGGATTCCAGAACGCCGGGGCTGGGTTCTGACTGTTTGTCCCTCACATAGGATTCCAGAACACTGCTGCTGGGTTCTGAGTGTTTGTCCCTCACATAGGATTCCAGAACGCTGCTACTGGGTTCGGAGTGTCCTTCCCTCACATACGATTCCAGAACACTGCTACGAGGTTCTGAAAGTTTGTCTCTCACAAAGGATTCTAGAACATCGCTGCTGGGTTCTGAGTGTTTGTTCCTCACAGAGGATTCCAGAAAACTTCAACGAGGGTGTAAATGTTTGTCCATCAGAAAGGATTCCAGAACACTTCTGCTGGGATCGGAGTGTTTGTCCCTCACATAGGATTCCAGAGCACTGCTTCGAGGGTATGAATGTTTGTCCCTCACAAAGATTCTAGAACATTGTTGCTGGGTTCTGATTGTTTGTTCCCCCCATAGGATTCCAGAACCCTGCTGCTGCATTCTGTTTGTTTGTCCATCACAAAGGATTCCAGAGCACTGCTGCTGGTTTCTGAGTGTTTGTACCTCAGATAGAATTCCAGAGCATATCTTCAAGTGTCTGAAAATTGGTTCCTCAGGTAGGATTCCAGAACACAGTGGCTGGGTTGAGAGTGTTTGTCACTCTCATAGGATTCCAGAACACTTCTGCTGGCTTCTAAGTGTTTGTTCCTCACAGTGGATTTGAGAACACTGCTGCTGGGTTCTGAGTGTGTGTCCCTCACACGGGATTATAGAACACTGCTGCTCTGTTCTGTATGTTTGTCCCTCAAAAAGATTCCAGAGCACTGCTGGTGGGTTCTAAGTGTTTGTGCCTCACATGGCATTCCAGAACACTTCTACTAGTGTCTGAATGTTTGTCCCTCAGATACGATTCCAGAGCACAGTTGCTGGGTTGTGAGTGTTTGTTCCACACCTAGGATTCCAGAACACTGCTACCAAGCTCAGAATGTTTGGCGCTCACATAGCATTTCAGAACACTGCTGCTGTACTTCCAGTGTTTGTCTCTGACAGAGGATTCCAGAACACAGCTGCTGGGATCTAAGTGTTTGTCCCTCACATAGGATTCAAGAGCACTGCAGCTGGGATCTGAGTGTTTGTCCCTCACATAGGATTCAAGAGCACTGCTGCTGGTTTCTGAGTGTTTGTCCCTCACATGGGATTCCAGAACACTGTGGCAGGGTTCTGATTTTTTGTCCCCCACCTAGGATTCCAGAACACTGGCACAAAGTTCCGAAAGTTTGTCCCTCACAGAGAACTCCAGAACACTACTGCTGATATCTGAGTGTTTGTCCCTCACTGAGAATTCCAGAACAGTGGTGTTGTGTTCTGAGTGTTTGTTCTTCACATAGGTTTCCAGAACACTGCTACGAGGTTCTGAATGTTTGTCCATCACAAAGAATTCTAGAACACTCCTCCTCGGTTCTGAGTGTTTGTCCCTTACATAGGATTCCAGAACACTGCTCTTGGGTTCTGAGTGTTTGTTCCTCACCTTGGATTCCAGAACACTCCTGCTGGATTCTGAGTGTTTGTCCCTCACATGGGATTCCAGAACACTGCTACTTGTTTCTCAGTGTTTGTCCCACACTTAGTATTCCAGAACACAGTTACGAGGGTCTGAATGTCTTTCAATCACAAAGGATTCCAGACCACTGTTGCTTGGTTCAGAGTGTTTGTCCCTCAGATAGGATTACGGAACTCTGCTTCAAAGGTCTGAATTTTGTCCTTCATGAAGGATCCTAGAACACTGCTGCTGGGTTCTGAGTGTTTGTCCCTCACACGGGATTCCATAACACTGCTGCTGGTTTCAAGGTGTTTGTCCCTCTCATAGGATTCCAGAACACGGCTAAGAGGTTCTGAATGTTTGTCCCTCACAACGAATTCCAAAACAGTAGTCCTGGGTTCTGAGGGTTTGTCCCTCGCATAGGATTCCAAAGCTGATGAGTTCTGTTTCTTTGTCCCTCACAAAGGATTCCAGAGCACTGCTGCTGGTTTCTGAGTGTTTGTCCCTCACATAGAATTCCAGAACACTTCTACGAGTGTCGGAATATTTGACCCTCACATAGGATTCCAGAACACTGTTTCTGGGTTCTGAGTGTTTATCACACACATAGGATTCCACAACACTTCTCCTGAGTTCTGAGTGTTTTCCCTTCACATGTGATTCCAGAACACTGCTACGAGATTCTGAATGTTTGTCCCACACAAACGAATCCAGAGCATTGCTGCTGGAATCTGAGTGTTTGTTCCTCACATTGGAATCCAGAACACTTCTACTGTTGCCTGAATATTTGTCCCTCAGATAGGATTCCAGAACACAGTGGCTGCGTTCTGAGTGTTTGTCCCTCACAGAGGATTCCAGAACACTGCTGCTGGGTTCTGAATATTTTTCCCTCACATGCGATTCAAGAACTCTGCTACGAAGTTCTGAATCTTTCTCGATCACACAGGATTCCAAAACACTGCAGCTTGGTTCTGAGTGTTTGTCCCTCACATGGGATTTCAGATCACTGCATCGAAGGTATGAATGCTTGTCCCTCACAAAGGATTATAGAATACAGCTACTGGGTTCTGAGTTTTCATCACTTACATAAGATTGCAGAACACTGCTGCTGGATTCTGAGTGCTTGCCCCTCACTTAGGGTTCCAGGACACTGCTAGTAGGTTTTGAGTGTTTGCCCCTCACAAAGGATTCCAGAACATTGTTGCTGAGTTCTGAGTGTTTGTCCATCACAAAGGATTCCAGAGAACTTCTGCAGGATTCTGAGTGTTTGTCCCTCACATAGGATTCCAGAATACTTCTACGAGTGTCAGAATGTTTGACCCTCAGATAGGATTCCAGAAAACAGTGGCTGGGTTCTGATTGTTTGTCCCTCACAAAGGATTCCAGAACACTGCTGCAGGGTTCTGAATGTTTGTCCCTCAAATGGGATTCCAGAACACTGCTACGAAGTTCTGAATCTTTGTTGATCACACAGGATACCAAAACACTACAGCTCGGTTCTGAATATTTGTCCCTCACATAGGATTCCAGAACACATCTACGAGTGTTGGAATCTTGTCCCTGAGATAGGATTCCAGAACTCAGTTGCAGGTTCTGAGGGTTTGTCCATCACATAGGATTCCAGAACGCTGCTACGAGGGTCTGAGTGTTTGTCCATCACAAAAGATTCCAGGACACTCCTGTTGGGATCTGAGTGTTTTTCCCTCACATGCGATTGCAGAACACTGCTGCTGGGTTCCGTTTGTTTGTCCCTTACAAAGGATTCCAGAGCACTGCTGCTGGTTTCTGAGTGTTTGTCCCTCACATAGAATTCCATAACACTTTTACGAGTGTCTGAATGTTTGAAACTCACATAGGATTCCAGAACACAGTGTCTGGGTTCTAAGAGTTTGTCCCTCAAATACGATTCCAGAACACTGCTGCTGTGTTCTGAGTGTTTCTCCCAAACATAGGATTCCAGAGCCTTGCTGCTGGTTTCTGACTGTTTTTCCCTCACATACGATTCCAGAACACAGCTTCGAGGGTCTCAGGGTTTGTCCCTTACAAAGGATTCTAGAACTCTGCAGCTGTGTTCTGAGTGTTTGTCCCTCACATAGGATTCTAGAACACTGCTGCTGGGTTCTGAGTGTTTGTTCCTCACATGGAATTCCAGAACACGGCTACGAAGTTCTGAGCCTTTGTCGCTCACACAGGATTTAAAAACACTGCTTCTGTGTTCTGAGTGTTTGTCCCTCACGGAGGATTCCAGAACACTGCTATGAGTTTCTGAATGTTTTTCCCTCTGAAAGGATTCCAGAAAACTGCTACTGGGATCTGTTTGTTTGTCCCTCACAAAGGATTCCATAGCACTGCTGCTGGTTTCTGACTGTTTGTCCCTCACATAGGATTCCAAAACACGTCTATGAGTGTGTGAATATTTGTTTCTCGGATATGATTCCAGAACCCAGTGGCTGGGTTCTGAGTGTTTATCCCTCACAGAGGATTCCAGAACACTGCTGCTGGGTTCTGAGTGTTTGTGCCTCACATAGGATTCCAGCACACTGCTGCTGGGTTCAGAAGGTTCGTCCCTCACATAGGATTCCAGAACACTGCTACGAGGTTCTGAATGTTTTTCCCTCTGAAAGGATTCCAGAAAACTGCTACTGGGATCTGTTTGTTTGTCCCTCACAAAGGATTCCATAGCACTGCTGCTGGTTTCTGACTGTTTGTCCCTCACATAGGATTCCAAAACACGTCTATGAGTGTGTGAATATTTGTTTCTCGGATATGATTCCAGAACCCAGTGGCTGGGTTCTGAGTGTTTATCCCTCACAGAGGATTCCAGAACACTGCTGCTGGGTTCTGAGTGTTTGTGCCTCACATAGGATTCCAGAACACTGCTGCTGGGTTCAGAAGGTTCGTCCCTCACATAGGATTCCAGAACACTGCTACGAGGTTCTGAATGTTTTTCCCTCTGAATGGATTCCAGAAGACTGCTACTGGATTCTGTTTGTTTGTCCCTCACAAAGGATTCCAGAACACTGCTGCTGGTTTCTGAGTATTTGTCCCTCACATAGGATTCCAGAACATTTCTGCTAGTGTCTGAATATTTGTTTCTCAGATAAGATTCCAGAACACAGTGGCTGGGTTCTGAGTGTTTGTCCCTCACAGAGGATTGCAGAACACTGCTGTTGGGTTCTGAGTGTTTATCCCTCACAGAGGATTCCAGAGCACTGCTAATGGGTTCTGAGAGTTTGTCCCTCACATGGGATTCCAGAACACTGCTGCTGGGTTCTCAGTGCTTGTGCCACACTTAGAATTCCAGAACACGGCTACGAGGGTCTTAATGTTTGTCCATGACAAAGGATCCCAGAACACTGCTGCTGGGTTCTGAGTGCTTGTGCCTCACTTAGAATTCCAGAACATGGCTACGAGGGTCTTAATGTTTGTCCATGACAAGGGATTCTAGAACACTGCTGCTGGGTTCTGAGTGCTTTTCACTCACATAGGATTCCAGAACACTGCTGCTGGGTTCTGAGTGTTTGTCCCTTACTTAGGATTCCAGAACACTGCTATGAAGTTCTGAATGCTTGTCCCTCACAACGGACTCCAGAACACTGCTACTTTTTTCTGAGTGTTTGTCCCTTACAAATGATTCCAGAGCACTTCTGCTGGAATCTGAGTGTTTGTCCCTCAGATAGGATTCCAGAACACAGTGGTTTCATTCTGAGTGTTTGTCCCACACAAAGGATTCCAGAACACTGCTGCAGGGTTCTGAGTGTTTGTCCCTCACATGGGATTCCAGAACACTGCTATGAAGTTCTGAATCTTTTTCGATCACGCAGGATTCCAAAACAACGCTGCTGGGTTCTGAATGTTTGTCCCTTACGTAGGATTTCAGAACACTGATTCGAGTGTATGAATGCTTGTCCCTCACAAAGGATTCTAGAATACTGCTGCTGACTTCTGAGGTTTCATCACTCACATAGGAATCCAGAACACTGATGCTGGGTTCTGAGTGTTTGTCCTTCACAAAGGATTCCAGCACACTGCTATGAGGGTATGAATGTTTGTCCCTAACATGGGATCCCAGAACACTGCTGATGGATTCTGAGTGTTTGTCCCTCACATAGGATTCCAAAACACTGCTGCTGGATCCTGAGTGTTTGTCTCTCACATAGGATTCCAGAGCACTGCTGCTGGGTTCTGAGTGTTTGTGCCTCACACATGATTCCAGAATATTGCCACGAGGGTTTGAATATTTGCCAAACACAAAGGATTCCAGAACACTGCTGCTGGGTTCTGAGTGTTTGTCCGACACATTGGAATCCAGAGCGGTGCTACGAGGATTTGAATGTTTGTCCATCACAAAGGATTCCAGAACACTGCTGCTGGGTTCTAAGTGTTTCTCCCTCACATGGGACTCCAGAACAATGCTTCGAGGGTCTCAATATTTGTCCCTCACATAGGATTCCAGAGTACTGTTATTCACTTCTGATTGTTTGTCACTCACATAGAATTCCACAAAACTGCTGCTGGATTCTGAGTGTTTGTCCCTAACATGGGATTCCAGAACACTGCTGCTGAGTTCTGAGTGTTTCTCACTCACATAGGAATCCAGAACAATGCTGCAGGGTTCGGAGTGTTTGTTCCTCACATAGGATTCCAGAACAATGCTGCTGGGTTCTGAGTGTTGTCCCACACATAGGATTCCAGAATACTGCTGCTGGGTTCTGAGTGTTTGTCCCTCACACAAGATTCCAGAACACTTCTAGTGTGTTCGGTTTGTTTGTCCTCACTTAGGATTCCAGAACAATACTGCGAGGGTCTAAATGATTGCCCATCACAAAGGATTTCAGAACACTGTTGCTGGGTTCTGAGTGTCTGTCACTCACATAGGATTCAACAACACTGCTGCTGAATTCTGAGAGTTTGTCCCTCACATGGGATTCCAGAACACTGCTGCTAGTTTCAGAGTGTTTGTCCCTCACAAATGATTCCAGAACACTGCTACGAGGTTCTGGATGTTTGGCCCTCACAAAGAATTCCTGAACACTGCTGCTGGGTTCTGAGTGTTTGTCCCTCAGAAAGGATTCCAGGGAATTGCTGCTGCTTTCTGTGTCTTTGTCTCTCACATAGGATTCCAGAACACTTCTGCGAGTGTCTGAATGCTTGTCCCTCAGATAGAATCCCAGAACACAGTGGCTGGGTTCTGAGTCTTTGTCCCACACATAGGATTCCCAAGGACTGCTGCTGGGTTCTGTGTGTTTGTCCCTCACATAGGATTCCCGAACACTGCTGCTGGTTTCTGAGAGTTTGGCCCTCAAATACGATTCCAGAACCTTTCTTTGAGAGTCTGAATGTTTGTCCCTCCCAAAGGATTCTAGAACACTGCTGCTGGGTTCTGATTGTTTTTCACTCACATAGGATTCCAGAACCCTGCTGCTGGGTGCAGAGGGTTTGTCCGTCACATGGGATTCCAAAACACTGCTGGGTTCAGAGTGTTTGTCCCTCACATACGATTCCTGAGCACTGCTACGAGGTTCTGAATGTTAGTCTCTCACAAAGGATTCTAGAACACTGCTGCTGGGTTCTGAGGGTTTGTCCCTCACAAACGATTCTACAACACTGCTGCTGGTTTCTGAGTGTTTGTCCTTCACAAAGGATTCTACAACACTGCTGCTGGATTCTGAGTGTTTATCCCTCACATAGGATTCTAGAATACTACTGCTGGGTTCTGAGTGTTCGTCACTCAGATAGGATTCCAGAACCCTTCTGCTGGATTCTGAGTGTTTGTTCCTCCATAGGATTAAAGAACCCAGCTGCTGGGTTCTGAGTGTTTATCCCTCACATGAGATTCCAAAACACTGCCACTGATTTCAGAGTGTTTGTCCCTCACATATGATTCCAGAACACTGCTACGAGGTTCTGAATGTTTGTCCCTCACAAAGATTTTAGAACACTGCTGCTGGGTTCTGAGTGTTTGTCCCTCAGAAAGGATTCTAGAACACTGCTGCTGGCTTTTGAGTGTTTGTTCCTCACATCGGATTCCAGAACACAGCTGCTGTGTTCTGAGTGTTTGTCACTCGCATAGAATTCCAGAACACTGCTGCTGTGTTCTGAGGGTTTGTCCCTCACAGAAGTTTCTAAAACACTGCTGCTGGGTCTTAGTGTTTTTCCCTCACATAGGATTCCAGAACACTGCTGCTGAGTTCTGAATGTTTGTCACTCTCGTAGGACTCCAGAACAATCCCCCTCTGTTTTGAAGGTATGTTTCTCCCATAGGATTCCAGGGCATAGCTGCTGGGTTTTGAGTTTTTATCACTCACATAGGATTCTAGAACACTGCTGCTGGATTCTGAGTGTTTGTTCCTCACATATGATTCCAGAACACTGCTACGAGGCTCTGATTGTTTGTCCACTGGAAAGGATTCCAGAACACTGCTGCTGAATTCTGAGAGTTTGTCCCTCACATAGGATTCCAGTTCTGAGCTTCTGGGGTCTGAATGTTTGTCCCTCACATACGATTCCAGAACACTGCTTCGAGGTTCTGAAGGTTTTTCCCTCACGAAGGATTCTAGAACACTGCTGCTCGGTTCTGAGTGGTTTTCACTCACATAGGTTTCCAGAACACTGCTGCTGGATTCTGAGGGTTCGTCCCTCACATGGAATTCTAAAACAGTGCTGCACTGTTCAGAGTGTTTGTCCCTCACATACGATTCCAGAACACTGTTATGAGGTTCCAAAAGTTTGTACCTCACAAAGGATTCTAGAACACCGCTGCTGGGTTCTGAGAATTTGTCCCTTCCATAGGATTCCAAAACACTCCTTCTATTGTCTGAATGTTTGTCCCTCACAAAGGATTCTAGAGCACTGCTGCTGTCTTCTGAGTGTCAGTCACTAGAAATCCAGAAAGCTGCTTCCGGATACTGAGTGTTTGGAACTAGCATGGGATTCCAGAACACTGCTCCTGAGTTCAGAGTGTTTGTCCCTCACAAAGGATTCTAGAACATTGCTGCAGTTTTCTGATTGTTTGTCCCTCACAAAGGATTCTAGAACACTGCTGCAGTTTTCTGATTGTTTGTCCCTCACAAAGGATTCTAGAGCACTGTGGCTGGGTTCTGAGTGTTTGTCCCTCGCATGGGAATCCAGAACACTGCTGCTGGGTTTTGAGGCTTTGTCACTTACATAGGATGGCTAAGCACTGCTGCTGGTTTCTGAGTGTTTGTCCCTCACATAGGATTCCAGAACACTTCCATGAGTGTCTGAATGTTTGTCCCTCAGATAGGATTCCAGAATACAGTGGCTGTGTTCTGAGTGTTTGTACCTCAAATAGGATTCCAGGACACTGCTGCTGAGTTCTGAGTGTTTATTCCTCAGATAGGATTCCAGAACACTGCTACGACAGTCTGAATGTTTGTCCAACACAAAGAATTCCACAACACTGCTGCTGGGTCCTGAGTGTTTGTAACTCACATAAGATTCCAGAACACTGCTGCTGTGTTCTGAGTGTTGTCCCTCACATAGGATTCAAGAACTCCGCTGCTGGGTTCTGACGGTTTGTCCCTCAGAGAGGATTCCTGAAGTTTGCTACTGTGTTCTGCTTCTTTGTCCCTCACATAGGATTCCAGAACACTTCTATGAGTTTCTGAACGTTTGTACCTCATATAGGATTCCAGAACACGGTGGCTGGGTTCTGAGTGTCTTTCCCTCACATAGGATTCCAGAACACTGCTGGTGGGTTCTCAGTGTTTGTCCCTCACAATGGATTCCAGAACCCAGCTGCTGGATTCTGAGCGTTTGTCCATCACATGCGATTCCAGAACACTTCTTCGAGGGCCTGAAGGTGTGTCCATCACAAAGGATTCCAGAACACTGCTGCTGGTTTTTGAGTGTTTGTCCCTCACATAGGATTCCAGAGCCCTGCTGCTGGGTTCTGAGTCTTTGCCCTCATATTCCATTCCAGAACAATTCTTCGAGAGTCTGAATGTTTGTCCCTCAGAAAGGATTCGAGAACTTTGCTACTGGATTCTGATAGTTTTTCATTCAAATATGATTACAGAACCTTGCTGCTGGGTTCTGAGTGTTTGTCCCACACATAGGATTCAAAAACACCGCTGCTGGGTTCAGAGAATTTGTCCCTCACCTACGATTCCAGAACACTGCTACGAGGTTCGGAATGTTAGTTCCTCACAAAGGATTCTAGAACACTGCTGATGGATTCTGAGTGTTTGTCCTTCAGAAAGGATTTTAGGACACTGCTGCTGGGTTCTGAGTGTTGTTCCACACGAAGGATTCTAGAACACTGCTGCTGGGTTCTCAGTGTTTGTCCCTCATATAGGATTTCAGAACACTGCTTCTGGGTTCTGAGTGTTTGTCACTCATATAAGATTCCAGAAAAAAACTGCTGGGTTCTGAGTGTTTGTCCCTCACGTAGGATTTCAGAAAACTGCTGCTAGGATCTAAGTGTTTGTCCCTCACATAGAATTCCAGAACACTGCTGCTGGGTTCTGAGTGTTCTCAGACAAATAAGATTCCAGAACAATGCTGCTGGGTTCTGAGGGTTTTTCCCTCACATAGGATTCCAGAGCACTGCTACTGGGTTCTGTGTGTTTGTCCCTCACATAGGACGCCAGAACTCTGCTCCTGGGTTATGAGTGTTTGTGCCTCACACATGATTCCAGAACACTTCTATGAGGGTCTGAATGTTTGTCCATCAGAAAGGATTCCAGAACACTGCTGGTGGGTTCTGAGTGTTTGTCCCTCACGTAGGATTCCAGAACACTGCTGCTGGGTTTGGAGTGTTTGTCCCTCAAGTAAAAATCCAGAAGACTTCTACTGTGTTTTGAGAGTTTCTCCCTTACATACGATTCCAGAACACTGCTACAAGGTTCTCAGTGTTTCTCCCTCACAAAGGATTCCAGACCACTGTTGCTGGTTCTCAGTGTTTGTCCCTCACATAGGATTCCAATACTCTGCTCCTGGGTTCTGTTTGTTTGTCCCTCTCAAAGGATTTCAGAGCACTGCAGCTGATTTCTGAGTGTTTGTCCCTCACATAGGATCCCAGAACAATTATACGAGTGTCTGAATTTTTTCCCTCAGATAGGATTCCAGAACACAGTGGCTGTTTTCTGAGTGCTTTTCCTTCAGATGGGATTCCAGGACAGTGCTGCTGGGTTCTGAGGGCTTGTCCCTCACATAGGATTCCAGAACCCTGCTGTTGGGTTCTGAGTGTTTGTCCCGCAAATAGGATTCTAGAACATTGCTGCTGGGTTCTGAGTGTTTGTCCCTCACATAGGATTCCAGAAACCTGTTGCTGGGTTATGAATGTTTGTCCCTCACATAGGATTCCAAAACCCTTCTACGCGGGTCTGAATGTTTCTCCCTCAGATAGTATTCCAGTACACAGTGGCTGTGTTCTGAGTGTTTCTCTCTCACATAGGATTCCAGAGCACTGCTGCTGGGTTCTGAGTGATTGTCCCTCACATAGGATTCCAGTACACTCCTGCTGGGTTCTGAGTGTTTGTCCCTCACATTGGATTCCAGAACACTGCTGCTGTGTTCTGAGAGTTTGTCCCTCATATAGGATTCCAGAACACGGGTACGAAGTTCTGAATGTTTGTCGCTCACATTGGATTCCAGAAGACTGCTGCTAGGTTCTGAGGGTTTGTCCCTTACATAGTACTTCAGAGCACTGCCAAGAGGGTCTGAATGTTTTTTCCTCACAAGGGATTCCAGAACACTGCTGTTTGGTTCTGTTTGTCTGTCTCTCACAACGGAATCCAGAACACTGCTGCTGGTTTGTGAGTGTTTGTCCTTCACATAGGATTCCAGAACATTCATACCAGTGTCGGAATATTTGTCCCTCAGATCGGATTCCAGAACACAGTGGCTGGGTTCTGAGTGTCTGTCCCTCACATAGGATTCCAGATCACTGCTGCAGGATTCTGAGTGTTTGTCCGTCACACAGGATTCCAGAACACTGCTGCTTGGTTCTGAGTCTTTGTCCCTCACATAGGACTCCAGAACACTGCTACGAGGGTCTGAAAGTTTTTCTCTTCACAAGGGATTCCTGAATACTTCTGCTGGGTTCTGTTTGTTTTTCCCTCACAAGGGATTCCAGAGCACTTCTGCTGGTTTCTCAGTGTTTGTCCCTCACATAGGATTCCAGAACATTTCTAGGAGTGTCTCAATGTTTGTCCCACAGATAGGATTCCAGAACACAGTGGCTGGGTTCTGAGTGTTTGTACCGCCCATAGGATTCCAGAACACTGCTGCTGAGTTCTGAGTATTTGTCCATCACATAGGATTCCAGAATACTGCTACGAGGGTCTGATTGTGGTTCCCTCACAAAGGATTCCAGAACACAGCTGCTATGTTCTGTTTGTTTGTCCCACAGAAGGGATTCCAGGGCACCGCTGGTGGTTTCTGAGTGTTTGTGCCTCACATAGGATTCCAGAACACTACTATGAGTGTCTGAATGTATGTCCCTCAGTTACGATTCCAGACCACAGTGGATGGGTTCTGAGTGTTTGTCTCTCACACTGGATTCCAGAACACTGCTGCTGGGATTTGAGTGTTGGTCCCCAACATAGGATTCCAGAACACTGCTCCTGGTTTCTGAGTGTTTGTCCCTCACATAGGATTCCCCAACACCACTGCCGTGTTCTGAGGGTTTATCCGTCACATGGGATTCCAGAACATGGATGCTGGGTTCTGAGTGTTTGTCCCTCACATAGGATTCCATAACACTGTTATAAGCATCTGAATGTTTGTCCATGACAAAGGATTCCAGAACAATGCTGCTGGGTTTTGAGTGTTTGCCCCTCACACAGGATTCCAGGGCACTGCTATGATGGTCTGAATGTCCCTCACAAAGGATTCTAGTAAACTGTTGTAGAGTACTGTGTGCTTGTCACTCACATAAGATTCTAGAACAATCTCCAGGGCTCTGAGTGTTTGTCCGTCACGTGGGATTCAAGAGCATTGCTGCTGAGTCCAAAGTATTAGTCCCACACTTAGGATTCCAGAACACTGCTACGAGGTTCTGAATGTTTGTCCCTCACTTAGGATTCCAGAACACTGCTGCTGGGTTTTGTTTGTCCCTCACTAAGGATTCCAGAGCACTGCTGCTGGTTTCTGAGTGTTTATCCCTCACGTAGGATTCCAGAACACTTCTACGAGTGTCTGAATGTCTGTTCCTGAGATAGGATTCCAGAACACAATGGCTGGGTTCTGAGTGTTTGTCCTTCAGATGGGATTCCAGAGCAGTGTTGCTGGATTCTTAGTGTTTGTCCCTCACATAGGATTACAGAACACTGCTGCTGGATTCTGAGTGTTTGTCCCTCACATAGGTTTCTAGAACACTTCTACGAGAGTCTGAATATTTCTCCCTCAGATAGGATTCCAGTACATGGTGGCTGGTTTCTGAGTGTTTATCCCTCACATAGGATTCTAGAGCAGTGCTGCTGGGTTCTGTGTGTTTGTCACTTACATAGCACTCTAGAACAATTCTGCTGGGTTCTGAGTGTTTGTCCCTCACATAGGATTCCAGAAAACTGCTACGAGTGGCTGAAAGTTTGTCCATCAGAAAGGGTTCCAGAACACTGTTGTTGGGTTCCGAGTGTGTGTCCCTCACATAGGATTGCAGAACACTGCTGCTGGGTTCTGAGTTCTTGTCCCTCACATAGGATTCCAAAACACTGCTGCTGGGTTCTGAGTGTTTGTCCCTCACATAGGATTGTCCAACACCACTGCAGGGTTCTGAGGGTTTATCCCTCACATAGGAATCCAGAACACGGCTGCTGTGTTCTGAGTGTTTTTCTCTCACATGGGATTCCAGAACACTGCTACGAGGGCCTGAATGTTTGTCCATCACAAAGGATTGCAGAACACTGCTGCTGGATTTTGAGTGTTTGTCCCTCACATAGGATTCCAGGGCACTGCTACGAGGGTCTGAATATTTGTCCCTCACAAAGGATTCTAGAACACTGCTGCTGTTTTCAGAGAGCTTGTCACTCACATAAGATTCTAGAACACTGCTCCAGGGCTCTGAGTGTTTGTCCATCACATGGGATTCTAGAACAATGCTGCTGGTTTCTGAGAGTTTTTCCCTCACATAGGATTCCAGAACACTGCTGCTGGGTTCTGAATGTTTGTCCCTCACATAGGAATGTCCAACGCCACTGCAGGGTTCTGAGGGTTTATCCCTCACATAGGATTCCAGGACACGGCTGCTGTGTCCAGAGTGTTTGTCCCACACCTAGGATTCCAGAGCACTGCTGCTGGTTTCTGAGTGTTTGTCCCTCACTGAGGATTCCAGAACACTTCTACGAGTGTCTGAATGTTTGTTCCTCAGATAGGATTCCAGGACACAGTGGCTGGGTTCTGGGTGTTTGTCCCTCAGATGGGATTCCAGAACACTGCTGCTGGGTTCTGAGTGTTTGTCCCTCACATAGGATTACAGAACACTGCTGCTGGATTCTGAGTTTTCGTCTCTCAAAGAGGATTCCAGAACACTTCTACGAGGGTCTGAATATTTCTCCCTTAGATAGGATTCCAGTACACAGTGGCTGAGTTCTGAGTATTTATCCCTCACATAGGATTCTAGAACACTGCTGCTGGGTTCTGTGTGTTTGTCCATTACATAGGTTTCTAGAGCAATTCTGCTGGGTTCTGAGTGTTTGTCCCTCACATAGGATTCCAGAAAACTGCTATGAGTGGCTGAAAGTTTGTCCATCAGAAAGGATTCCAGAACACTGTTGCTGGGTTCTGATTGTTTGCCTCTCACATAGGATTCCAAACACTGCTGCTGGTTTCTGAGTGTTTGTCCCTTACATAGGGTTCCATAACACTGCTGCTGGGTTCTGAGTGTTTGTCCCTCACATAGGATTCCAGAACATTTCTACGAGGGTCTGAATATTTGTCCCTAACATTGATTCCAGAACACTGCTGCTGTGTGCTGAGTGTTTCTCCTTCACATGGGACTCCAGAGTACTGCTGCTGGGTTGTGAGTGTTTGTGCTTCACATAGTATTCCAGAACACTGCTGCTGGGTTCTGATTTTTTGTCCCTCACAAAGTGTTCCAGAGCATTGCTGATGTTATCTGAGTGTTTGTCCCTTACATAGGATTGTGGAACACTTCTATGAGATTCTGAATGTTTGTCCCTCAGATAGGATTCCAGAATACAGTTGCTGCATTCTGAATGTTTGTCCCTCAGGTGGGATTCCAGAACAGTGCAGCTGGGTTCTGAGTGTTTCTCACATAGGATTCCAGAACCCTACTGCTGGGTTCTGAGTGTTTTTCCCTCACATAGGATTCCATAACACTGCTACGAGGGTGTGAATGTATGTCCATCACAAAGGATTCCATAACAATGATGCTGGGTTTTGAGGGTTTGTCCCTCACAGAGGATTCCAGAGCACTGCTACGAGGGTCTGAATGTTTGTCTCTCACAAATGATTCTAGAACACTGCTGCTGGGATCAGAGTGTTTGCCCCTCACTTAGGATTCCAGAACACTGCTACAAGTTTCTGAATGTTTGTCTCTCACATAGGATTCCAGAAATCTGCTACGAGTGTCTGAATGTTTGTCCATCAGAAAGGATTCCAGAACACTGTTGCTGCGTTTTGAGTCTGTGTCCCTCACATAGGATTCCACAACACTGCTGCTGGGTTCTGAGACTTTGTCCCTCACATAGGATTCCAGAACACTGCTACGAGGGTCTGAATATTTGTCCCTAACTTTGATTTCAGAAAACTGGTGCTGTGTGCTGAGTGTTTTTCCTTCACATAGGATTCCAGAGCACTGCTGCTGGGTTCTCAGTGTTTGTCCCTTACATAGGAATCCAGAACACTTCTACGAGGGTCTGAATGTTTTTCTCTCACAAGCGATACCAGAACACTGCTGTTGGGTTCTGTTGGTTTGTACCTCACAACGGATTCCAGAGCACTGCTGCAGGTTTCTGAATGTTTGTCCGTCACAAAGGATTCCAGAACATTTCAACGAGGGCCTGAATGTTTGCCCCTCAGATGGGATTCCAGAACACAGTGGCTGGGTTCTGAGTGCTTGTCCCTAAAAAAGGATTCCAGAACACTGCTGCTGGGTTATGAGTGTTTGTCCGTCACCTAGGATTCCAGAACACTGCTGCTGGGTTCTGAGTCTTTGTCCCTCACATAGGACTCCATAACACTGCCACCAGGGTCTGAAAGTTTTCCTCTCTAAAGGGATTCCAAAACACTGCTGCTGGGTTCTGTTTGTTTTTCCCTCACAAAGGATTCCAAAGCACTTCTGCTGGTTTCCGAGTGTTTGTCCCTCACATAGGATTCCAGAACAATGTTGTCGGGTTCTGAGTGTTTGTCTCTCACAAAGTATTCCAGAACACTGCTGCTGGGTTCTGAGTGTTTGTCCCTCACATAGCATTCCACAACACTTCTACAAGGGTCTGAATGTTTCTCCCACAGATATTATTTTAGTACACAGTGGCTGGGTTCTCACTGTTTGTCCCTTACATAGGATTCCAGAACACTGCTGCTGGGTTCTGAGTGTTTGTCCCTCACTTGGGATTCCAGAACACTGCTTCGAGGGTCTGAATGTTTGTCCCTCACGAGGGATTCCAGAGCACTGCTTCTGTGTTATGAGTGTTTGTCACTCACATAGGATTACAGAACACTGCCGCTTGGTTCTGAGTGTTTGTCCCTCACATACGATTCCAGAACACTGCTAGGAGTTTCTGAACGTTTATCCCTCACATAGGATTCAAAAACACTGCAGTTGGGTTCTGTATGATTTTCCCTCACAAAGGATTCCAGGGCACTGCTGCTGGTCTCTGAGTTTTTGTCCCTCACATAGGATTCCAGAACACTTCTATGACTTTCTGAATGTTTGTACCTCAGATAGGATTCCAGAACACAGTGGCTGGGTTCTGAGTGTTTGCCCCCACATTGTATTCCAGAAAACTGCTACGAAGCTCTGAATGTTTCTTGTTCACATAGGATTCTGGAACACTGCTTCTCGGTTCTGAGTGTTTGTCCCTCAAATAGGATTCCAGATCACTTCTACGAGGGTCTGAATACTTCTCCCTCAGATAGGATTCCAGTACACGGTGGCTGGGTTCTGAGGGTTTGTCACTCACATAGGATTGTAGAACACTGCTGCTGGGTTCTGTGTGTTTGTCCCTAACATAGGATTCTAGAACAATTCTGCTAGGTTTATAGGGTTTGTCCCTCACTTAGGATTCCAGAACACTGCTGCGAGTGTCTGAATGTCTGTCCCTCAAAAAGGGTTCCAGAAAATTCTTTCTGAGTTCTGAGTGTTTGTCCCTCACATAGGATACCATAAAATTGCTGCTGAGTTCTCTGTGTTCGTCGCGCACATAGGATTCCAGAACACTACCAGGAGGGTCTGAATGTTTGTCCCTCACAAAGGCTTCCAGAACACTGCTGCTGGGTTCTGAGTGTTTGTCTTTCACATGGGAATCCAGAAAACTGCTACGAGCTTCTCAATGTTTGTCCCTAACATTCATTCCAGAATACTGCTGCTGTGTTCTGAGTGTTTCTCCCTCACACAGGACTCCAGAGCACTGCTGCAGGGTTGTGAGTGTTTGTCACTCACATAGGATTCCAGAACACTGCTACTGGGTTCTGAGTGTTTATTTCTCACAAAGGATTCCAGAACACTGCTGGTGGGATCTTACTGTTACCCCCTCACATAGGACTCCAGAGCACTGCTGCAGGGTTGTGAGTTTTTGTCCCTCACACAGCATTCCAGAACACTGCTACTGGGTTCTGAGTGTTTATCTCTCAAATAGGATTCCAGAACACTGCTGGTGGGTTCTGAGTGTTGGTCCCTCACCTAAGATTCCATATCACTTTTGTTGTTTTCTGAGTGTTTGTCTCTCACATAGGATTCCAGAAAACTGCTAGGGGGGTCTGAATATTTGTCCATCTCATAAGATTTCAGAACACTGCTGCTGGGTTCTGAGGCTTTGTCCCTCACATGGGATCCAAGAACACTGCTGCTGGTTTCTGAGTGTTTGTCCCTCTCATAGGATTCCAGAACACTCCTACGAAGTTCTGAATGTTTGTCGCTCACATAGGATTCCAGAACACTGCTGCTGGGTTCTGAGTGTTTGTCCCTCACATAGGATTCCAGAACACTTCTACGAATGTCTGAATGTTTCTCCCTCTGATGGGCTTCAAGAACACAGTGCCTGGGTTTTGAGTGTTTGTCCCCCATATAGGATTCCAGAACAGTTCTACGAATTTCTGAATGTTTGTTGTTCTTATAGGATTCCGGAACGCTGCTATATTCTGGGTGTTCATCCCTCACATAGGACTCCAGAACTCTGCTGCTGGTTCTGAGGTTTTATCCCTCACGTAGGATTCCAGAACACTATTATGAGTGCCTGAATGTTTTTCCCTCACAAAGGATTCCGGATCACAGCGGCTGGGTTCTGTTTGTTTGTCCCTCACAAAGGATTCCAGAGCACCGCTGCTGGTTTCTGAGTATTTGTCCCTCACACAGGATTGCAGAACACTTCTGAGAGTGTCTGAATGTTTCTCCCTCAGATAGGATTCCCGAACACAGTGGCTGCGTTCAGAGTGTTTGTCCCTCACATAGGATTCCAGAACACGGCTACAGTGTTCTGAGTGTTTGTCCCTCACATAGTATTACAGAACACTGCAGTTGGGTTCTCAGTGTTTGTCCCTAACATAGGATTCCAGAACTCTGCTAATGGTTTCTTAGTGTATGTCCCTCACATAGGATTCCAGAACACTGCTGCTGGGTTCTGAGTGTTTCTACCTCACTTAGGATTCCAGATCACTTTTACAAGTGTCTGAATGTTTCTACCTCAGATAGGATTCCATAACACAGTGGCTGAGTTCTGAGTGTTTGTCCCTCACATAGGATTCAAGAATACTGCTGCTGGGTTCTGAGTGTTTGGCCCTCTCATAGGATTCCAGAACACTGCTTCGATCGTCCCAAATATTGTCCCTCACAAAGGATTCTGGAGCACTGCTTCTGGGTTCTGAGTGTTTGTCCCGCACATGGGATTCCAGAACACTGCTGCTGGTTTCTGAACGTTTGTCAGTCACACAGGATTCCAGAACACTGCTGCCAGTTTCTGAGTGTTTGTCACTCACATGGGAGTCCAGAACACTGCTGATGGGTTCTGAGTGTTGCCCTTCAAATACGATTCCAGAACACTGCTAGGAGGTTCTGAATGTCTGTCCCTCACATAGGATTCTAAAACACTGCGGCTGGGTTCTGTATGTTTGTTCCCAACAAAGGATTCCAGAGCACTACTGCTTGTTTCTGTGTGTTTTCCCCTCACATTCGATTCCAGAACACTTTTATGATTGTCTGAATGTTTTCCCTCAGATAGGATAGCAGAACACAGTGGCTGGGTTCTGAGTGTTTGTCCCCCACATAGGATTCCAGAACACTGCTACGAAGTTCTGAATCTTTGTCGCTCACCTATGGTTTCAGAACACTGCTGCTGGATTCTGAAGGTTTGTCCCTCACATACAGTTCCAGAACACAGCTACTGGGTTCTGAGTGTGTGTCCCTCACATAGGATTCCAGAACACTGCTACGAGGGTCTGAATGTTTTTACCTCACAAAGAATTCAAGAACCTCTGCTTGGTTCTCTTTGTTTGTCCCTCACAAAGGATTTCAGAGCACCGCTGCTGGTTTCTGAGTGTTTCTCACTCACGTAGGACTCCAGAACATTGCTGCTGGGTTCTGAGTGCTTGTCACTCACATAGGATTCCATAACACTGCTACGAAGGTCTGAATGTTTGTCTGTCACAAAAGATTCCAGAACACTGCTGCTGGGTTCTGGATGTTTTTCCCTCACATACGATTCCAGAACACTGCTTCGAGGGTCTGAATGTTTGTCCCACACAAAGGATTCTATACCACTTCTGCTGGGTTATGAGTGTTTGTCCCACACATGGGATTCCAGAACACTGCTGCTGGGTTCAGAGTGTTTGTATCTCACATACGATTCAAGAACACTGTTACAAAGTTCGGAATGTTTTTCTCTCACAAAGGATTGCAGAACACCACTGCAGGGTTCTGAGTGCTTGTCCCTCACCTATGATTCCAGAACACTGCTATGAGGTCTGAATGTTTGTACATCACAAAGGATTCCATAACACTGGTGCTGGGTTCTGAGTGTTTGTCCCTCACATGGGATTCCAGAACAATGCTGCTGGGTTCTGAGTGTTGGTCACTCAGCTAGGATTCCAGAAAACTGCTACGAGTGTCTCAATGTTTGTCCATCACAAATGACTCCCGAACACTGCTGCTGGTTTCTGAATGTTTGTCCCTCACATAGGATTCCAGAACACTGCTTCGGGGGCCTAAATGTTTGTCCCTCCCAAAGGATTCTAGAACACTGCTTCTAGTTTCTGAGTGTTTGTGACTCTCATACGATTCCAGAACACTCCTGCTGGTTTCTGAGGGTTTGTCCCTCACATGATATTCCAGAATACTGCTGCTGGGTTCAGAGCGTTTCTCCCTCACATAAGATTCCATAACACTGCTGCGAGGTTCTGAATGTTTGTCCCTCAAAAAGGATTCTAGAACACTGCTGCTGGGTTCTGAGTGTATGTCCCTCACAGGAGTGTCCAGAACACTGCTGCTGCATTCTGAGTGTTTGTCTCTCACATAGGATTCCAGAACACTGCTATGAAGTTCTGAATGTTTTTCGCTCACATAGGATTCCAGAACATTGCTGCTGGGTTCTGAGTATTTGTCCCTCACTTAGGCTTCCAGAACACTGCTACGAGTGTCTGAATGTTATTCCCTCAGAAAGTATTCCATAACACTGCTACTGGGTTCTCTTTATTTGTCCCTCACAAAGGATTCCAGAGCACTGCAGCTTCTTTCTGAGTGTTTGCCCTTCACATAGGATTCCAGAGCACTGCTACGAGTGTCTCAATGTTTGTCCCTCCGATAGGATTCCAGAACACAGTGGCTGGGTTCTGAGTGTTTGTCCCTCACATAGGTTTCCCGAACACTGCTGCTGGTTCTGAGGGTTTTTCCCTCCCATAGGATTCCAGAACACTTCTAGGAGTGTCTGAATGTTTGTGCCTCAGAAAGTATTTGAAAACACAGTGGCTGCGCTCTAAGTGTTTGTCCCTCTCATGGGATTCCGGAATACTGCTGCTGTCTTCTGTGTGTTTGTCCCTCACACAGGATTAAAGAACACTGCTGCTGGGTTCTTAGTGTTTGTCTTTCACATACGATTCCAGAACACTGCTGCTGGGTTCTGAGTGTTTGTCCCTCACATAGGATTCCAGAACACTGCTTTGAGGGTCTGAATATTTGTCCCTCACAAAGGATTCTAGAACACTGCTTCTGGTTTCTAAGTGTCTGTCTTTCTCATAGGATTCCATAATACTGCTGTTGGGTTCTGAGTGTTTGTCCCTCACATGGTATTCCAGAACACTGCTACTGGGTTCTGAGTGTTTGTCCCTCACAAAGGACTCTGGAGCATTGCTGTTGGCTTCTGGGTGTTTGTCTCTCACATAAGATTCCAGAAAACTGCTGCTGAATTCTGAGTGTTTGTCACTCACATGGGATTCCAGAACACTGCTGCTGGGTTCTGAGTGTTTGGCACTCACATAGGACTCCAGAAAAGTTCTGCGAGTGTCTGAAAGTTAGACCATCACAAAAGATTCCAGAACACTGCTGCTGGTTTCTTAGTGTTTGTCCTCACATAGGATTCCAGAACACTGCTTGGAGGGTCTGAATGTTTGTCCCTCACAAAGGATTCTAGAACACTGCTGCTGGTTTCTGAGTGTTTCCCACTCACATAGGATTCCAGAACACTGCTTGGAGGGTCTGAATGTTTGTCCCTCACAAAGGATTCTAGAACACTGCTGCTGGTTTCTGAGTGTTTCCCACTCACATAGGATTCCAGAACACTGCTTCGACAGTCTCCATGTTTGTCTCTCACAAAGGATTCTAGTGCAATGCTGCTGGCTTCTGAGTGTTTGTCACTCACCAAGGATTCCAGAAACTGCTTCTGGGTTCTGAGTGTTTTTCCCTTACATGGGATTCCAGAACACTACTACTGGGTTCTGAGTGTTTGTCACTCACATAGTATCCCAGAACACAGCTGCTGGGTTCTGAGTGTTTGTCTCTCACATAGGATTCCAGAACACTGCTGCTGGGTTCGTAAAGTTTGTCCCACACATATGATTCCAGAACACTGCTAGAAGGTTTTGAATGTTTGTTCCTCACATAGGATTCCAAAACACTGCTGCTGGTTTCTGTATGTTTGTCCATCACAAAGGATTCGTGGGCACTGCTGTTCGTTTCTGAGTGTTTGTCCCTCACATTGGATTCCAGAACACTTCTACGAATGTCTGAATGTTTGTCCCACAGATAGGATTCCATAACACAGTGGCTGGGTTCTGAGTGTTTGAACACCACATAGGATTCCAGAACACTGCTACGAAGTTCTGAATGTTTGTCACTCACATAGGATTTCAGAACACTGCTGCTGGTTTCTGAAGGTTTGCCCATCACATAAGAGTCCGGAACACTGCTGCTGGGTTCTGAGTGTTTGTCCGTCACTTAGGATTCCACAACACTGCTACCAGGGTCTGAATGTTTTTCCCTCACAAAGGATACTAGAACACTGCTGGTGGGTTTTGTTTGTTTGTCCCTCACAAAGGTTTCCAGAGCACCGCTGCTGGTTTCTGTTTGTCTCTCACATAAGATTCTGGAACACTTCTATGAGTGTCTAAATGTTTGTCTTTAAGATAGGATTCCAGAACACAGTGGCTGGGATCTGAGTGTTTGCCCCTCACATAGGATTCCAGAAAACTGTTGCTGGGTTTTCAGTGTTTGTCCCTCACATAGGATTTCAGAACACTGTTGCTGCGTTCTGAGTGTTTGTCTCTCACACAGGATTCAAGAAAAATGCTGCTGGGTTCTGAGTGTTTTTCCCTCACATAGGATTCCAGAACACTGCTACAGGTTTCTGAGTGTTTTCCCTCGCTTTGGATTCCGGAAAACTGCTAAGAGGGTCCAAATGTTTGTACCTCACAAAGGATTCCAGAACACTACTGCTGGGTTCTGATTGTGTTTCCCTCACAAAGCATTCTAGAACACTGCTGCTGGCTTCTGACTGTTTGTCCCGCACATAGGATTCCCGAACACTGCTACGAAGTTCTGAATGTTTGTCGCTCACCTAGGCTTCCAGAACACTGCTGCTGTGTTCTGAGTGTTTGTCCCTCACATAGGATTCCAGAACAATGCTGCTGGGTTCTGAGTGTTTTTCCCTCATATAGGATTCCAGAACACTGCTGCTGGGTTCTGAATTTTTGTGCCTCACATGGGATTCCAGAACAATACTACGAGGTTCTGAATGTTTTTCCCTCACATAGGATTCCATAACACTGCTTAGAACGTCTGAATATTTTTCCCTCACAAGGGATTCTAGCACACTGCTGCTGGGTTCTGAGTGTTTGTCCCTCAGTTAGGATTCCAGAACTCTGCTTCTGTGTTCTGAGTGTTTGTCCCTCACATAGCATTCCAGAAGTCTGCTTCAAGGGTCTGAATGTTTGTCCTTCACAAAAGATTCTCGAAAACTGCTGCTGGTTTCTTAGTGTTTGTCACTCACATAGGATTCCAGAGCACTGCTACGAGGGTCTGAATATTTGTCCATCACAAAGGATTCCAGAACACTGCTGCTGGGTTCTGAGTGTTTGTCCCTCACATTGGATTCCAGAACACTGCTTCGAGAGTCTGAATGTTTGTCCATCACAAAGGATTCTAGAACACTGCTCCTGGGTTCTGAGTGTTTTTCCCTCTCATGGGATTCTGGAACACTGCTGCTGGTTTCAGAGTGTTGTCCCTCACATTGGAATCCAGAACACTGCTGCTGGGTTCTGAGTGTTTGTCCCTCACATAGAATTCCAGAACACTGCTATGAAGTTCTGAATGTTTGTCACTCACACAGGGTTCCAGAACACTGCTGCTGGGTTCTGAGTGTTTGTGCCTCACATAGGATTCCGAAACACTGCTATGAGGGTCTGAATGTTTATCCCTCACAAACGATTCCAGAGCGGTTCTGGAATCTCATGTGAGGGACAAACACTCAGAACCCAGCAGTGTTCTGGAATCCTGTGTGAGGTCAGGGTGGGGGGATGGGGGAACGATAGCATTAGGAGATATACCTAATGCTAAATGATGAGTTAGTGGGTGCGGCACACCAACGTGGCCCATGTATACATATGTAACAAACATGCACATTGTGTACATGTACCCTAAAACTTAAAGTATAATAATAAAATAAAGAAAAAAATAAAAAAAGAGTTAACATAGTTTATGTAGTATTTATTACACAACATGCATCCATGTAAATTAAACAGTATTTTCTACAATTTTGTGAATATAAGGCCACAATATTTACTATGAATAAATCCCTTAAATAGTAATTTTAATATCGTTACTTATTCCTTTGAAATATGAAGTATTATAACTGAGTTAAGTTTACCAATAATTTAAAAAATATGTCATGACTAGTATATTAAAATTATTTATACTTAGATATTTGTATGTAATATCCAAAGAAAATTTTGTATAAAATTGCTACAGTAGATATTAATCTGATATGCTTATTAATTGATCCCATAGATATCATAATAGGTCAGCTGGGCATGGTGGCTCACGCCTATAATCATAGCACTTTGGGAGGCAGAGGCAGGCAGATCATCTGAGGTCAGGAGTTTGAGACCACCCTGACCAACAAGGAGAAAGCCCGTCTCTAAAAAAAAAATACACATTTAGCCGGGGATGGTGGTTCATGCCTGTAATCCTAGCTTCTCGGGAGACTGAGGCAGGAGAATCACTTGAACCCAGGAGATGGAGGCTGCAGTGAGCTGAGATTGTGCCATTGCACTCCAGCCTGGGCACCAACAACAAAACTGTGTCTCAAAAATAAATAAATAATTATATAGTAATAGTTTAGCAAAATTTTACATTCTATCTTTTGTTTTTGTTTTTGAGATGGAGTCTGGCTCTGTCACCCAGGCTGGAGTGCAGTGGCGCGATCTCAGCTCAGTGCAACCTCTGCCTCCTGGGTTCAAGGGATTCTCCTGCTTCAGCCCCGAAGTAGCTGCGATTACAGGTGTCCGCCACGATGCCTGGCTAGTTTTTGTGTTTTAGTAGAGACGGGCTTTCACCATGTTGGCCATGGTCTTCAATTCCCGACCCAGGTGTTCGGCCTGCCTCAGCCTTCCAAAGTGCTGGGATTATAGGCATGAGCCACCACGCCCTGCCTTACAGTCTATTCTTATGTTTTACTAAATTAGGAATGCCACTCTTACAGAACAAATCAATGCAAGTGATGTGACTACCCAAAAATCATGAATCATAATAGTCTTCAGTTAGATATGTTGCAATCTCAGATATAGTTCTACTATGTAAACAGAGTCAAATTCCAATTCTTTGTCAAAAAGTGCTGGAGAAGGTTGCCTGGTGTGTTCCAACGTGGATCCTCAATCCAATGGCCAGCAGATGAGAGAGCAGCACAGATGGAAGAAAAATCTTAAGAAATTCTGCTGAGAATATGCCCCTTTTCTTCATAACACTGTGTTTCTCATGTTGAGAGCAGCCGTGCATTTTGGGTGTTTAGAGGGAAACTTTCTCAGGGGAGTATTTTCTGGTCGACTTGGCTAATATTATATGTAATCTGAATTTTTCTTTCAGATGCTTTTAACCTCTTAATACAATTTTATTCAGACTGAGAGCTGTTTTTCTCTTCAATGCTTTTGGTGTCTGTCTTCAGAAGGGACACCAAAAAGTGTCTCATGGTGTTTCTGAGTGAGCTGGGTTGTCACAATGAGAACTCTTTGGCATTCTCTCCAGACCCATGCTGGGAATCCAGCAGTATTTTTTGTCACCATTATAAATAGAAACATAGGTTGAAACATTGCTCCCATTTCCATTATTGCAAAAGTGCAATCCTACCCAGGAGTCCTGCAGGTTCTCCTCCTTCAGTTCAGGAACCTGCTCCATAATGTGACACTGGAGCTCAGCTGTGGCAGTTGGAGTCCATGTGGAATGTGGGCTGCCAACTGTGTGCTGTGAGCTGTGCCTCAGTGGTAGACGGTAGGGGAAGAGACGGGACACAGGCCACCAGGACAAGGCAAGTAGGATTGCTGCAGCCTGTGGCCTAGGAAGTAGGGACCCTTTGCTTTGAAATGTAAAGAGCCAAAAGAATAGTATCTTATCTCACAGTGTCTGTAAAAGAACCAGAGCCTACCTTCAGCAGGCACCTGGCTGTAAGTTGCAAAACTACCTCCTATCATGAAGATGTCAGAAGTTTATTTTTCCTTTGAATATAACCAATTAACATATACAGATGGCCTCCCCAATTACCAGGCGAATTTAGGATAAACTGTGTATAACAAATGGTGCTGTCGAATCTTCTATATAAGGACTAATTATAGAGACCTTTCTGTCTTTGCAATCTCTTGAGCAGATTGTCTGTGATTCATGTCACATCACATTCTGGTTTTATTGTGCAATAAAACACTTTTCTTTCTGTTATTGTGGGGTTTTTCTAGGATTGGAGATAATTTACCTTTTAATTATAATTCTCAAACACTGTCCGCAATTACCAGACATCGTATATACATATAAGGTGCCCACCAAGCCTCACTATAGAGAAGGCTTTCTCCCTCAGGCTTCCAGCCAACCCAGTCAGTTGTGCTTCAAAGTGCACAGTGCCCCCAGAGTATGCAGGCAGAATTGTGTCTCTGCCTATTTCACATCTATAGTCCTCTACAACCACTTGTACAGAGATTAAGCCTTTCTACAAGTGGCTGACAAAATTCACAGGACAGTAATCAGCCATTTCACCTCCTTCAGTGACCATAGTGTCTTCAGACCTGAAACTGAGTTGGAGACTATTAGGCCCAGAAGAACAATTAGGGTGACATGTGTGCATTGAGTAAATGTGAGTATCTCAACGTTCCTCTTTCTCCTCCTCCCAAAATTCCCATAAATGTGCAGTTAACACCTGCCATTTCTCCACCCATCCAGGACCTAAATCTACAGTACCAAATTCTGAATCTCGGTCTTGAGATTAGAGGAAAAAGAATAACTTTGATCTGAGGAGTGCAAGTCCTTTTAGTTTTATCAGGCCCAGAGAGACATAAAAATGAGAACATAATTATGTTCTACTGCCTCCTTTGAGCTACATTTTTACCTCTTGAAACTGTTTGCTATTGCTACAAGTAGATATAAATTAACCTAATAATGCCACACTAGATGTTATAAGCAATACCTTATAGCTTAAAAATATATAGCCAATTAGTCATCAATGTTATTTCTGTAGATCAAGAAGAAATTCTGACAAACAACTTTGTTTCAGTCCACTCCCTGTCCCTCTGTTTTGCCTTTGTAAATCCACTTTTAACTGCTGCTAATTAAAATGTATATTCAAGGCAACTTGAATCTATGCTCCCAAATTTCAATCCTCAGGCTTGGCCCAAATAAATTCTCTACTTAAATGAGTGTTACCTTAGCCTTTTCTTTTTAGGCTGACATATGTGCTAGAGCAGACTTTATGATGGAATTTTTTTTTTTTTTTTACTCTCCTTGCTGTAACACCAAAGAATGAAGAGTCAGGTTGATCTTACCTGTAATCTGCACATAAGAGCTGAGCTCTCCCTCGGCTTCACAGGAGAGAGCCAGATTTTGGATTGAGAATGTACAGAAAACCCATAGGAGACATTTTCTGATCTGTGAGATGTCAGCATAGAAATCTTAAAGCCCTCCTTTCAGGATGTACACCTTTGAGCTTTCCAGATCTTTTCCAGTGACCTGCTATGGATATGTGAGAGGCTGCTGGTGTAAATAGAATCTGGTTGCACAATCTGTAAGTGTAAACATGCAAGTCAGCAGGGAGAGATCAAAGCCACAAAATACCCAGAGCAATGACATAAGTTTACCTATTTGTAAAATGTGATACTGGAGTACATTATTCTTGTCCTTTCTCTTACCTAAGAGCTAGCTAATCAGAACAGGTGCTATCACACGTAGATCCAGTTTCTGGAGCTCTACCAGGGCAGTTCCATTTTCTATTTAGAATCAGCTTGAGTCTTTCCTGCCTGGATCAACATAGGTTCATCAGTCCATGGTCACAAGGAATCCTCTCACAATCACCCGGGAATCTTTAACACATTTTAGGATGTCCTGTACAGACTTGGGTCAGGCTGGCAGGAGTGTCTAATTCTGCTTCCATGTTAGAGGAGGGGGAATGAGTCATTCAGTGTCTGTTACTTCTTTTGCAGAAAGAATCTCCTTGGTTTGTTCCTGGATGAGAATTTCTCCAGTTTCCTTGGCAAAAAATTCAGGAATTCTGGAGACTCTGACTGATAAACAAATTTCCTCCATTTCATATGGCCTTTAGAAAAATAGATGAAGCAGTTATGGTCCCTGTCATTCAAAAACTTTCAGTCTAGAGCAACTGCATGAATGGTTTAATTAAGCATCATACAGTCAGTACAATAAAGTGGGGGTATTAAGGGGACTTGGGCGATGGCTCTTATGTTGTTGTGACTTCTGATGTCACCACCTGAAGAGCTATTCTTAAACAGGAGAGTTATTTTTATTTCTATTGCTTTTACCTTGCTAAGAATACATATTTTCTAATAAAATTATCCTAGAAAGCCCTAAAAATTTTGGTTAAATTGTTTGTTATTATATGTTATAAAATAAAGTAGTGGCTAAATGGATTAAACTTATACAAACTCTTAAGTTTCTCTTGGACAGGCTTAGGAAAGACAGAACAAGAAGTACTACAGCAGCATAGAGATCATAATTCAACATAGGACGGTTTCTCCACCCCAGCTTTGTCCAGATTCACCTTTTTCTGAGCCTCATTAAGGTCTGGTCCCACCCTGGAGTCTCTCCTCACAGAACTCATTAGAGGAGACCAGAGATTTGGGAGGTGGCTCCTGCTGCCTCTCCAGAGCTTATGCTCACAATATTCTGAAACCCAAAAGCAGATAAATTAGAGCAATAAACTATATATTTTGAGGCCTTAACTTCTTTCTTTTTAATTAAAACCAGTGCTTGTAGAGACATTCCATCTGGTAGTTACTCCACAAGTCACAAGAAAGTAAATAGAAACACAATTTAAAAATCCCTGTGAACTACACTTAACCCTTTCCTTTCTGTATCCCTCCCATCTGTCTATATTTATCTCTTATGCTATACATTTAAAAAAATCAGTGAGAGGCCGGGCTCTGTGGCTCATGCCCATAATCCTAGAACTTTGGGAGGCCGAGGTGCATGGATCACTTGAGGTCGGGAGTTCGAGACCAACCTGACCAACATGGAGGAACCCCGTCTCTATTAAAAATACAAACTGAGCTCAGTGTCATGGTGCATGTCTGTAATCCCAACTACTAAGGAGGCTGAGGAAGGAGAATCGCTTGAACTTGGGAGGCGGAGGTTGCAGTGAGGTGAGATCGTGCCATTGCACTTCCAGCCTGGGCAACAAGAGTGGAACTCCATCTCAAAAAAAAAATCAATAAGAGATAAACAGAAGAAGAAAACAATGCTGGCCCCTTCATCTAAATTCTGAGAATTATTGAACACTTAGTACCCAACTCTCAAGTTGTTATGAAGATTAAATCACATAACATGATGTTCCCAGCACAGTGCTCTGTAACACACTCCTGAGCACATAGTACCTGCTTAATAAGCATTGCATAAGTATACGTGTACATGTTGTTTTTCAGTGCAGACTTACTCAGACATTGCTGCCATCTTCTGTCTCTGTAAACTTTAAACAGCTGACAAAGAATGTGGTCTTTCAGGATAGAGATTGATTGTTTATTTGATCAGAAGTATTTTTGTTTTGATGAGTGTAAAAGTCTGTTCCATGCCTGCTTTTTCTAGCTAAATGCTACTAATGATGGGTCTGGGGAAGCTACATCAACATTGACAGGAGATGTGTTTAAAATGCACTTTCATGGACCCTTTTAAAACCTGCAGAATCACATTACATAGTGTGGGGCCAGGGTTACCAAATGATTTATATGCACATTGAAGCTTGAGAGGCAATGCATAGCTAAGTGGTTCTTGGCCCAGGCTTCTAATTAAGATTCCATGGCCAGGTTGCAGAAATCTTTTCACTTGTGCCCTTCCCGCAGGCTCTGTATATTGTTCTGGTGGAAGCATCCTTGTTGATATAATTAAGTGCCTCATGTGACTCCAGGTTGAGGCCAGGGTCAAACATGAGGAATTCAAAATACATTCATGAGAGTTGAGTTCAAACTTTGTTCCAAAGGGAGGTCACTGGGCCTGCTATGGTTGGATTTGGTAGGGACAAGTTAGTGTGGCCCATATTCCCACTGCTGTAGCAGAAATTGTGGCATCTGTGGCAGGAAAAGAGAAAGATAAATTTTGATCTTCGTGGAGGAGCTCACTGTCCTTGAATCTCACCTGTTATAAACAACATAAATGGGTGGACATTTTCTGCATGCCTGGATCTTTCTGTCTGTGTTTGTGGTGGTAGCAGGTGAAGGGATTGTGCTGATTCCTTTAAAGGCATATTCCCAAGATGCAGGTGTGACTTGTCCAGAGAATATCACCTGAGAAGAAATCCTAGAGAAGGATGATGAAGAGAAAAATGGCTTTTTCTCAGGTGACTGTGTCTCAGATCAGGAGCAGTGTTCACTCTACCTCCTGGAATGCCATATGTTTAGAACTTACAAATCTGTACTTCTTGACTTTATGCTGTTTCTCCCTATAAGTTTGTTTAAACATTTTTTCTTCTCATGATAGTCAAGGAACTCTGAGAAAATATCTTTTTTCTATATACTAGAGCCTTGTCGACATTCTCTTCATCTTGGCTTCTTCTCTGCCATGTGGAATTCTCATCATTAATTTACGACTTGTAATATTAAAAATATTCCCTTTGGCTGGGGGCGGTGGCTCATGCCTATTATCCCAGCATTTTGAGAGGCCGATGTGGGTGGGTGACCAGAGGTCAGGAGTTCGAGACCATCCTGGCCAACATGGTGAAATCCTGTCACTACTAAAAATACAAAAAAATAGCTGGGCGTGGTGGCGGGTGCCTGTAATCCCAGCTACTCGGGAGGCAGAGGCAAGAGAATCACTTGAACCCAGGAGGTGGAGGTTGCGGAGGTTGCAGTGAGCCTACATCATGCCACTGCACTCCAGCCTGGGCAACATAGAGAGACTCCATCTCCAAAGAAAAAAAAAAGAAAAATACCCTTTGTTGCTGGTGCTGGTGCACATGGAAAGTATGGATACCCAAGTTTCCTACTGGGGAAGAGGTGGGGTTCTTAGATGTTAATGAAAAGGAGGAATATGTAATGTTGAAGTTCTGTCTGTGTGCTCCATCAACTCCATGCAGAACAGGATTAAAATATGCACATTTGAACAGGATGGCATTTATTACCCAGAATAATTTAGAAAGTTTTGAAAAAAATAATTAGGAGATACTCGCTTTCTACAATGCTAAAGAAAGTCTGCATAAATACTCTATTAGAGATTACACAACATGAGCAATTACTGTAGTTTGCATTTTGCATAAAACTTGTTTCTTTATGATTAGATTTGAATTATGATTTGCTTCTTTGGAGGGGGCCAGTATCACAGCAGTGATATTGTGTCCTTCTGTGAGCATCAGTGCATGATGAAAATTTGTTCTGTTATAATTTGTGTTAATTTGATTTGCTTAGTTAAATAGTTCTCTGAGAATTTTTTCCACTGTAATTTTTCTTTTTATTATTGAGTACCTTGGGAACATTTACCAGCTGATGTGCATAAAGCATCACATGTAATCTGCAAGTTCTCTTTTCTTCTTAGATTCTCTTTGCATATGTCTTTCTTTAAAAAGTGAAGTCTCTCACCTTTGTTTACTGGTCATAAAAACCCAGGCTCTGCCACTTAATGAATGTTTGACAAAATATTTATCTTTGGCCAGAAAGATTGGTGTCACTTGTGAGCTTATTAGAAATTCAGAAACTCAGGTTTTACCTCAGGTTTCTTGAAACAAAATCTGTGTAAAAAGATCTCCAGTTTATTGTTGTACACATTAAAATTTGAGAGGTACTTTATAACAAAGCCTGACTTTTTAATCTGAGAAATATACAGAACTTGTACTGTATGATTAAATCGAGCACTAAAAAATGTACATGTCTATTTTCCTGTTGTTAATTTTGTACTTTATCATTCAAAAAATCTCATCTATACACTACACTGGTACTGTGAATCTTATGCTCCCTTTTCTCAGAGATAGAGAACACAACAGAGAATATTTCTTTGTTGGGAATTATTTTATAGGACAATTTCAGTCTTATAAGTCAGAATCAGTTCTCTTCACTGACTTTATCTTGAGTCAATTTAAGAATTCTGCCCATGACCACATGTAGTGTGTGTGTGTTTTCAGGGACTGTTGACATTCATGGATGTAGCCATAGAATTCTGTCTGGAGGAGTGTCAATACCTGGATGCTGCTCAGCAGAATTTGTATAAGGATGTGATGTTAGAGAACTACAGAAATCCAGTCTTCTTGGTTGAGGAGAACTTCAATATAGAATTCCTAATTTACCCTAAAGCTTTCATTTTCTTCCTTTGTAGGATGTGTTTTCATAATTTCTGCTTTGCACAAGTGAATTTGAGATCCCTGTTTTCAAGATAATCTTGAGAATTTTTTGGTGTGGAAAACAAATTATTCACGTTGTTTCATTTTGACCTGAATTTTCCCCTTTCCTGAGCTCATCTATATTATTCACTCTAGATAAGTGGTAATTTCAGAAATTTGGTGGCATAAAATAACGTTGTCCACACCTTAAAATTCAATTGCCACCACCAATTTTTGATTCAGTAATACTGGGGAGTGAAACAGGGGACACATATATTTAATGTACTTTCTGAATATGCTAAAGGTTCTGTCAGTGAAAAGTATTTTGGAATTAATTTTCTAGAATCTTCTATTGTGTCCTCTTTTCCCTACTTAGCACAGTATTATGTTGGTAAATGGAGAATGCCAGGAAAAGTCATGCTTATGTTGCTTTTTAAAATAAAACAGGTATTGTCTTCTCTAAGCCAGACCTGTTCACCTGTCTGCAGCAAAGGAAAAAGCCATGGAGTATGAAGCACCCAGGTAGGTGAAAGCGAATGAAGAAGAGGATGACATAGATGAGACATCCAAAGGCCGAGAGGAACCCAGACTTTTACATGTGATTTGGGAAGCTGTGCTCCAGTGGAAATCATTTCTGAGAAGCCTGGGTTTTTTCACTTGTTCTCAAATAGGGACATCCTCTCTCCCATGCTCTCTAACGACTCTACATTTTCTTCAATAATTTTTCTTCAGATTTGCAGTGAGAGCAAAAGTTCTCTTTATGGCTTTTAAAGGAGTGCACAATCTGACTACTTTTATTGCTTTTGGGGATATACAAATAGCTGCATTTTTTTTAGAAACTCTGTGTTTAACCATTTTTAAGTTCTCTTTCTGCATTGTGTCTGAAATATGTAAAAGTGGTGATATTGAGATTTGGTTCAGAAATCCAACAAACATAGGTTATATGTTTTCTGCTTTATGGTTTCTCATTTTATGGAGGTTTCAAATGTGTTTCTACAGAAATTCATACTCGGTAATTTAATCAGAATATTAAGTATCTCTTTAAGAATATCTAATGTTATTTGAATTGAAATTTTTATTCTTTTAGTACTAACTGAGGTTGGTAATTTTAACTCTGTCTTAATTTCTCAACTGTAATATAACATATATATTTCCTACATTTCTTCAGTTCACTATGTCAGGGAACTTAGAAGATTATTGAGCATATGTTAAGCTCCCACTTCTTTCCTTGTTTTTTAAATTATTATTTTGTAATTTTATCTTGTTTAGGATAAAGTTTACCAGAACTGTAATTTATATGTGTCTATACATATGTAGGTGTGTATTCTGGATTTTTTACAAACAAAAATTGTATAATTATATATTTATTGTGTACAATGTAATGACTTACTGCATTGTCTAGATTGTAAAATGATTAGCATTTTAGATTTACATTACTAGATTGTAAAATGATTAGCACAATTATATTTATGACCATTTCTATCACCTTTCCTCATATAGGTAGCTTTTTTGTAATGAAAACTTCTAAGATCTGCTGACACCAAATTTTAAGCATACAAAAAAATAGTGTTAACTGTATCATGAAGCTATACATTATATTTGAAAAACTTACTCATAACAGAAAATTTGTGTCTTTTCAACATCTTTTCATTTTCTCCCATATGTAGTCCGTGACAACTTCCACTGCAGTCCCTGCTTCTGCAGAGTTCAGCTTTCTTAGATTCCCCATATAAGTGAGAATGAGCAGTATTTCTCTTTCTGTGTCTGGCTTATTTCCCTTGGCATAATGTCTTCCAGTTCTACCCATGTTGTTGAAATGGCAAGATTTTGTTATTTTTCAGGCTAAATAATATTCTATTGTTTATTTATACCAGCTTTTCTCTATTCAGCATCCACAAACATTTAGGTTTTTTATATCTTGGCAATTCTGAATAATGCTGCAACAATTATGGTGGTACAGATATGTCTTCAAGTTACTTATTTCATTTCCTTTTGTTATATACACAGAAGTGGGATTGCTAGATTGTGTAGTAGTTCTGTATTTCAAATAACCTCTATTGGTTTTTGTAATAACTCCAACAATTTATAACTCTCCAAGAATGTACAGAATTTTTTTTCTTCAAAGTGTTTTCAACACTTGTTATGTTTCTTCTTTTTACATTATCCATTCTAACATGTTTGAAATGATACTCATCATGATTTTGATTTGAAATTGCCTGATATTTGGTGATATTGAGTACTTTATGGTTTATCTGTTGGCCATTTGTATGTCTCCATTGGACAAATATCAGTTTAGATTTTTGCCTATTTTGAACTGGGTTACTATTGTTTTTGCTTTTAATCTGCTTGCATTTCTTATATATTTTGTATATCAATCTTTTATCAGATGTATGGTTTGCAAATATTTTTCCCATTCTACAAATTTTTTTATTTTATTGTTCCTTTTTCTGTGCAGAAGATTTTTAGTTTGATGCAGTACACCTTGTTTATATTTGCTTTTGTTGCTGTACATTTCTAACAAATTATTGTTAAGACCATATCATGTGGGTTTTCCATGTATTTTTTTTTCAGGTTTTTTAAGGATTCATGTTTAAGTCAGCAATTTAACTTTTAGCATGGTGTAAGAAAAATAAGCTAATTTTATTCTTTTGCCTGGAGGTATCCAGTTTTTTGGAACCAAATATTAAAAAGACTATACTTTGTTCATTGTGTATTTTTGGTGCACTTGTCAAAGATTAGTAAACTTTATATGCCTGGGTTTATTTCTGGGCTCTATTCTGTTCCATTGTTTTCTTGTGTCCATATTTTGCATGTATCATCTTGTTTTTTTTTTACTACAATCTTAGAATATACTTTGAAATCATAAAGTATGAAGTTTGGTTGCTTTGTCCTTTTTCCTCTAGATTGCTTTGGTTTTTCAAAGCCTATTGTAGTTTCATGTAAATTTTAGAATTGTAATTTCCGTTACTGTGAAAAATGTTACTGGATTTTTAATAGGGAGTTCATTGAAACTGTAGATCACTTTGAATCATATGGCACTTTATAATATTTGTTCTTTCAGTTCATAAACATGAAATCTTTTTGCATTTATTTGTGACTTTTTCCATTTCTTTCATCAATATATGTTTCAGTGTAAAGATCTTTTGTCTTCTTTGTTAAATTTATTTTTCAGAAATTTATTATTTTAATTCTATCGGAAATGAGATTGTTTTCTTCCTTTTTTATCAGATGGTTTCTTGTTAGCATATGGACTCATAACTGATAATTATATGTTAATGTTATATATTGCTAATTTTCTGAGGGCATTTGTTAGTTTTTGATGTACTGTTTATCGTTTTCTATATATAAGATCATGTCACCTACAAACAGCAACATTTTAATTTTTTTTTCCTCAATTTGAATGTGATTTTTAGGGTCATTTTCTTGACTAATTCTTCTGCAAAGTACTTTCACTGCTATGTTAAAATAGAAACATTGACAATGGAACCATGTAGCCTTACCCTGTTGTCTATAAATTTGAAGAAGTAAACAGCTCTTTAATTTTTTAAAAACTGGTTTCAGGAGGAACAGACCTTCTTTTGTTGGGTCCCCAGGCTAATGGGATGCCCTATGAGCTTGTAGTAGGGAAGAGTTTGTAACTGCGTCACAAGGCTTCTGGGTAAGCAGTGGATTCCACCTTCAAGTGGCTTTTTACCAGGGGCTTTGGTTTTTGTGATTCCCATCTAATGTCTGGGTGGACTGGATTTCCTTTAGGAGTTTTATTTATAGGGCAGAAACTAGGACAGATTACTGCAGTTGGGTGTGCATATGGTGGACCTTATATCGGGATGTGGTAAGTGTGGCTACCACTGAGTATTTGGAAGTCTTTTTCCACATAACTGTGTGGGTTCCTGTGTTGGCAGGAATTGCTGTGAACTGTGGCAAAGACAGCTGAAACTGTGTCACGAACTCCTTCAGGGGCCACATTGGAGGCCCAGCTGGAGTGCACTGGCACAATCTTTGCTCACTGCAACCTCCACCTCCTAGGTTCAAGCAATTCTCCTGCCTCAGCTTGCCTTAGCCTCCGAAAGTTCTGGGATTACAGGAGTGAGCCACCACGCCCAGCCTTCTTGGCTGATTTTCAATAGTTGTCTTATTATGTGAAGGTGAGTAGTCATAGAAATAGTGGTATATTCACCAGGTGTTTAATGATAAATATACATATTTTCTTTGTGTGAGAGAAACACTTTTGTGGTTTGAAGTTGATTTATATTTATATTTATATATTTATATATTTTGTGATTTATGGAAAGACGTATATCACTTTTAGTTGTTTGCAAAAAAAATTGTGAAAACACATAACATAAAATTTAGCATCTTAAAGCTTTTTAAGTCTATATTTTAGTGCTGAGTATGGTGGAGGCTCATGCCTACAATGCCAGCACTTTGGGAAACTGAGGCAGAAGTATTGCTTAAGCCCAGGAACTTGAGACCAGCCTGGGCAGCATATAGAGAGCCCATCCCCACAAAAATTTTAAAATTAGCCAGGTGTTGGGTTGTCCACCTATGATCCTAGCTCCTTGTGAGGCCGTGGCAGGAGAATCACTTGTGCATGGGATGTTGAGGCTGCAGTGAGCTGTGATTATGTGACTTCATTCCAGCCTGCAGGGCAGAGTGAGAACCTACCTTAAAAAAGGTGTACATTTTAGTCGTTAAGAGTATTTACATTGTAATGTAAAGAGCTCTAGAACTTTAAATCTTCTAAAATTAAAACTTAATACCCATTAAGTAACAACTGCCCATTTTACCCACTCTTTAGACCTTGAGTAACACCATTCTCCTTTCTGTTTCTATTTGACTACTTACGATGACTCATATCATAGAATCATATAGTATCTGTCACTTTGTTACTATCTTATTTCAGTTGACATAATATTCTCAAAATTTATGTAAGAATGTGACAAGATTTACTATTTTAAGGCTGAATATTATTCCACTGTATGTATATGTTACATTTTTAATTGGTTTATCAGTCAAGGGATATCTGGGTTACTTCTGCCTTTTGGCTTTTGTAAATATTGGTATAATATATTTATATATAATATATATAAATATATACGTGTGTATTATACATAATATATGGTTATAATAAATATATTATACCAATATTAATATATTTAATATATAAATATTTTATATATTATATATAAATATATAATATTTATATATATAAATATTTTATATATTATATATAAATATATAATATTTATATATATAAATATAAATATATAAATGTTTTATATATTAAATGTATAAATATTGGTATAATATATTTATTATACCAATATTTCAAATATATATTCAAATATATCTTCCAGGTTCTTTGTTTGAATATAGATTTATATTTGGAATATACATTTACATTTATGTTTGAATATGGATTTATAAGTGGAATTCTTGGATTCCATTTATAAATATATTAATATATAAAAATATGTTTTATATTCCTGTCAAATAATATGAATTATATTTGAATATAGGTTTATAGGTGGAAATCCTGAATTATGGAATTTAATTTTTAAGAAACATTCATAATATGATGGTTGCATCATTTTTCCCCACCAAAAAATTCACATGAGGTTTAATTTCTTTACATCCTCAACAGATTTGGCATTTCAAAAATTTATCATGACCATTCTAATGGGTGTGAGGTGGTTTTGTTTTGGATTGTAATTTTGTTTTACATTTCTCTACAATTGGTACATTTTTTGCATTATTTTAAGTGCTTTTTTTCTACTTATATATATATTTTTGACTAAACATCAGTTCAATTTTTTGTCCATTTCTAAATCAATTTATTCTGTTTGTTGTTCAATTTTAGTTGTTTATAATTCTGAATGTTAACTCATCACATGTAATTTGCGGATATTTTCACCTATTTCTTCAGTGGCATTGTCATTCTACTAAATATTTTCTTTCATGTGCACAAAATTTGAAGTTTAGTGTGGTTAAATTTTGGGGGGTTTTATGTTTTTCATAAGTATGATGTCATAGCTACAAAAAAGTCCCAGAACCAGTGTCCTGTATTTTCCCTATTTTTTTCTTCTAAGAATTGTATTAGTTATATGTTTTTTAGTTTCATTATTTTATTTAAATTGTGCAAGAAAATAATCCAACTTTATTTTTTTCAGTGTAGATACTCAGTTTTCAACATCATTTGTTGAAGAGATTTTCTTTTCTCTATTGTGTAGTCATGGCAACTTTGTGGAAGATTATTTGATTATATAAAGAAGGGTTCATTTCTGGGCTATTTTTTTCCATCATCTGTTTATTTGTCTCTGTTAGTATCACAATGCTTTTGTTTATTGTAGCTTTTTAATATATTTTGAAATCAGGAAATATAATGCCTCTTTGTTCTTTCTCATGGGTGTTTGGCTAGTTTTAGCTCATAATCAATTTAAAAAATTTTAAACTATATTTCTGGCCAACAAAGTACCAATGGAATTTCTTCACCGCCGTGAGTTGTTTTCACATTTTGATTAAATTATCTGGACCTCGAGCAAGAATATATTAAAGAGTGTGTTTTATTTCCATACATTTTTGAATTTGCCAGTTTATCTCTTGATTTTGATGTCTAGTTTTATTTTAGTCAGAAAACTTAACTGTATAATTTTGGTCATCTTAAGTTTATTTATTTATTTTTGTTGCTATTGAGAGACAGAGTCTCACTGTGCCACTGAGGCTGGAGTGCAGTGGTACAATCTTGGTTCACTGCAGCCTCAACCTCCGAGGCTCAAATAATCCTCCCACCTCAGCATCCTAAGTAGTTGGGACTACATATGTGTGCTGTCACGCCTGGCTAGTTTTTTGATTTTTTTGTAGAAATGCTGGTTCTCACTATATTGCCCAGGCTGGTTTTGAAATCCTGGTCTTAAGTGTTCTTTCCTCCCAAAGTGCTGGGGGCTACAGGCATGAGCCACCACACCAGGCTAGTCTTCTTAAACTTAATAAGACTTGTTATGTGTCCTAACAGAATGCACCAAGTTCAAACAACAATATTGTGTAATCTGTTCCTTTTTACTGGAGAGTCCTGTACATATTTTTAATGTGTAGTTGGTCTATGATATGATTTGGATGTTTGTACCCTTCAAATCTCATGTTGAAATGGGATTCCCAATGTAGGATGTGGATCCTTGTGTGATGTGTTTGGGTCATGGGGGCAAATCTCTTGTAAATGACTTCACACCATCTTCTTGGTGATCAATGAGTTCTCACTCTGCTAATTCACATGAGAGCTGCGTGTTTAAAGAAGCTGGCACTTTCTTTTCATGCTTGCTACCTCTCTCCCCATGCAATATGTCTGGTTTCTCTTTGCTTTCACCATAATTGTAAGCTTACTTAGACCCTCACCAGACACAGATGCTGGCACCACACTTATTGTACATTGGGCATATCTATGAAGAAAATAAATCTTTTTTCTTTATAAATTACACAGTCTTAGGTACTTATTGCAATTCAAAATGAATTAATGCAATTTATAACGTCATCCATGTTTTGTTCTCTTATTGATGTTTTATCTAAACTTTCACTCATTATTAAAGTGGGGTCTTAATGTCTGTAATTATTATGTTGCTATGTATTTTTTGATTCACTTCTGTCAATATTAGCTTTATATATTTTGGAACCCTGATCTTTTAAATAGATATAATAGTTACAGATTCCTTGTAAATGACCAATGTTATCATGATATAGTAACAATCTTTACCTCATGCTAGTTTTTGATTTACAGCATATTTTGTCTAATATAATTATGACCACCTCACTTAATTGTGGACACTGTTTGAATGGAATATGTTTTTTCATTCTGTTTCTTTCAACCTATTTGTCTCAAAGATAAAGTGAGTCTCTTGAAATCCTGGTCTCAAGCAATCTTCCAGTCCTGGCCTCCCAAAGTGCTGGGGCTACAGGCATGAGCCACCACACTTGATTAGCCTTCCTAAACTTAATAAGGCTTGTTATGTGTCCTAACAGAGTACACCAAGTTCAAACAAGAATATTGTGTGATTTGTTGCATATTGTGTGATTTTGTTTGTTCTTATTCCATTCAGCCATTTAATTTCTTTTTTTTTTCTCTCTGTTACCCAGGCTGGAGTGCAGTGGTGCAATCTTAGCTCACTGCAAGCTCGGCCTCCCAGGCACATGCCATTCTCCTGCCTCAGCCTCCCAAGTAGCTGGGACTACAGGCACCAGCCACCTCATCCGGCTAATTTTTTGTATTTTTAGTACAGACAGGGTTTCACCGTGTTAGCCAGGATGGTCTCGATCTCCTGATCTTGTGATCCACCCACCTCGGCCTCCCAAAGTGCTGGGATTATAGGCGTGAACCACAGTGCCTGGCTTAATTTCTTATTATTAATCAATTTATATTTAAAATCATAGCCTTAGAGAAATGAAGTTACTATTACCATTTTGATTGTTATTATTTTCTGTGCTTCCTGTAGAGATGTTTTCCATAATTTTCTATTTTATTGTCTTAATTTTTGTTTTTTTGATTTTGTAGTGTTATGTTTTGTTTCCTTTCTCATTTTTTATTGCATACTTTCTATAAACTTGTAATTATCTTGGTAATTGGAGATTATGTAAAACATTTTAAAGTTATAACAATATCAATATGTCATAACTTCATTGAATACAAAAACTATAACTCTTTATATCCTGTAGTTTGTTTGTTTTTTTGTTTGTTTGTTTTGTTTTGTTTTTGAGATGGAGTCTCACTCTGTCACACAGGCTGGAGTGCAGTGGTGTGATCTCGGCTCACTGCAACCTCCGCCTCCCAAGTTCAAGCAATGCTCTGCCTCAGCCTCCCAATTTGCTGAGATTACAGGCACCCACCACCACGACTGGCTAATTTTTCATATTTTTAGTAGAGACGGGGTTTCACCATCTTAGCCGGGCTGGTCTTGAACTCATGACTTCATGATCCACCCATATCAGCCTCCCAAAGTCCTGGGATTACAGGCATGAGCCATTGTGCCCGGGCTTACATCCTGTAGTTTTTTGTTATTACAAATATTATTTTATATTGTGTATCTATTAATAAATTTATGCAGTTTTTTCTTCAAATTCTGTAGCAGAATTTTAAGAGATTTTACTTCATGATTATGGTAGTAAACAATTGCATATGTGTTTATATGTTTACATTTAACAGAAAGCTTTATATTTTCATGTAGTTTTTTAAGGCTGTTCATATATATCATTATATTTTTCAACATATGGACTCTTTTTGGCATTAAAAATAAAACTGCATCTCTTTATGTTACTCAGGCTCATCTTGAACTCTTAGCCTCAACTAATCTTCCTGACTTGGCCTCCCAAGACTCTGGGATTACAGACATGAGCCACTGGTGCCTGGCCACCATGTAGCATTTCTTGTGGGACCATGCCAGTGGTGATAAATACCTTCACCTTTTGTTTATTTTGTAAGTTCTTTATTGTTTCTTTATTTTTATTTCCAGAATGATTCCAAATAATTTCAAAGCAAACAGTGTTGATTGGTATTAGTTTTTCTTTTATCACATAAAAATTTGGAAAGTTCTCATCCTCTTTTATCTTCAAATAACCCCTCTACTACTTTTTGCCTACATTCGTCTTCTAAGATTTCTTTTCCAAATGTAGTAATCTACTTAATGGTGTTCAGTAAGTTTAACATTCCATGTTTTGATTTTGTTTTGCAATTTTATTTTATTTCATTTTACTTTATTTTATTTTTTGAGATGGAGTCTCACTCTGTCGCCCAGACTGGAGTGCAGTGGCACGATCTCGGCTCACTACAAGCTCTGCCTCCCAGGTTCACACCATTCTCCTGCTTCAGCCTCCCAAGTAGCTGGGACTACAGGTGCCCACCACCACACCCAGTTAATTTTTTGTATTTTTTAGTAAAGACGAGGTTTTACCATGTTAGTCAGGATGGTCTCGATCTGACCTCGTGATCTGCCCACCTCAGCCTCCCAAAGTGCTGGGATTACAAGTGTGAGCCACCACGCCCAGCCAATTTTATTTCTTTTTTGTTTCATATTTTAGAGTATGCAACCTCACATCAGTTAATTGTGTTTTTAGTTTTTACTTTGTATAATAATTGTGAATGACAATATTCAACTCTGTACACTTTAAGACAGTGTGGAGCCAAAGTTAAATATGAATCAGTCATATGTCTATTCCCAATATAATAATTTCTGTTTTTGTCTATGCACGTAATTTTTCTGTATTGTTTATGACTTGTATGTTTGTGAGTGATCAATGGTCATTTTATCTGAGTAGTCATAAAAATTCTCCTACTTCTAATATCTATTTGGGAGTCTATTTTTGTGTGGGAGAAACACTTTTTAATTTGAAAGTAATTTTAAAAACTGTCAATTTTGTCCCTTTTTAGGTATTATTACTGTTTATTTTTAATTATCAGGAACATAAAATTTAGAATCTTAATTTAAAAATATGTAGTTTATATTAATTATATTGACATTATTATACAACATATCTCTAGAATGTTTTTGTCTTGCAAAACTAAAACTGAATACACATTAAACAACTACTGATTTCTCCCATGTTCTGGCCCTTTACAATCAATTCTGTTTTCCTGTTTTTGAGGCAAACTGCTTTAAATATCTCATGTAAGTGGATTCATACATTATTTTTGTGGCTGACGTATGTTATTTTGCATAATTTCATGAAAGTTTATTATGGTTGTTAGAATATTTCCTTTTTTTAGACGGAGTTTTGCCCTTGTTGCCCAGGCTCGAGTGCAGTGCATTGATCTCAGCTCACTGCAATCTCCACCTCCGAAGTTCAAGCCATTCTCCTTCCTCAGCCTCCTGAGAGGAGCCTGGGATTACAGGCATGCACCACCAAGCCCGGCTAATTATTGTATTTTAGTAGAGATGAGGTTTTTCCATGTTGGTCAGGCTGGTCTCGAACTCCCAAACTCAGGTGATTCACCCACCTCGGCCTCCCAAAGTGCTGGGATTACAAGTGTGAGCCAATGTTCTCAGCCTGTATTTCCTGTTTTTAAACTCTGAGTAATATTCCATTATTTTTTTGTTTCAATTTATACTTATCCAGTAATCTGGGGAGAAAAATTTGCCTTGATTTCACCTATTGCCTGTCAATAACAATGCTGTAAAAATTATGGATGTACAGCCAGGCATGGTGACTCATGAATGTAATACCAGCACTTTGGGAGGCCAAGGTGGGCGGATCATAAAGTCAGGAGATCGAGACCATCCTGGCTAACATGGTGAAACCCTGTCTCCACTGAAAATACCAAAAAATTAGCCGGGTGTGGTGGCAGGCACCTTCAGTCCCAGCTACTTGGGAGGCTGAGGCAGGAGAATGGCATGAACCTGGGAGGCAGAGGTTGCAGTGAGCCTAGATTGTGCCACTGCACTCCAGCCTGGGCAACAGAGTGAGACTCCATCTAAAAAAAAGAAAAATTATGGATGTGCAAATATCTCTTCCTGTGATTATATATGTGAGAGTTTATATTTGTAGTACATTCTGTTTATTTGGTCTAGTTCACTTTTTATAACCAAACCAAATTGTTTTAAATCTATATAATGGGTTTTGAAATCAGGGATCTGTGATGCCTCCAACGTTGTTTCTCTCTTTGAAGATTATTTGTTGTTCCATTGTTTCTTAAAATTTCATATAATTTTGAGGTTGCTTTTTCTATTCCTGCTAAAATAAAATTAGATATTTGAAAGGGATTGCATTAAATCTGTAGATTATACTGAGCAGTATGGGCATCTTCACAATATTAATTATTTTACCCTTTGATCATGCTGAATATTAATTATTTTACCCTTTGAGCATGCTGAAGAGTGTGTTGTTTAATTTTCATGTATTTGTAAATTTTTTAGTTTTGTTTTTGTTGATTTCTACTCTCATTCCATTTTGGAAAGAAAAAGTAATCTATCAATATCAATTTTTAAAGATTTAGTAAGTTTTTTTTTTTTTTATCATGGCCTAATAGGCAGTTTATCAAAGAGAATGTAGGTGAGCTATTGAGAATGATTGTACTCTGCTATTGGTAAGGACTGCTCTTTGTTAGGCATAATATTGTTTTATACTGCTTTCTTTGTATATTTTTTTCTTTTAGAGATGGAGTCTTGCTCTGTCGCCGAGGCTGGATTGCAGTGCCGCAATCTCGACTTACTGCAAGCCCCGCCTCCCTGGTGCAAGCAATTCTCTTGCCTTAGCCTCCTGAGTAGTTGGGGTTACAGACGCCTGCTTTCGCAGCTGGCTATTTTTAGTAGAGATGGGGTTTTAGTAGAGAAGGGGTTTCGCCATGTTGGCCAGGCTGGTCTCAAACTCCTTACCTCAGGTAATCTGTCCTCCTTGGCCTCCCAAAGTGCTGGAATTACAAGCATGAGCCACTTGTCCCCATCTGTACTGCTTTCAGTTTCTCTTTTCCTTTTTTTTTTTTTGAGACAGAGTCTTGCTCTCGCCCAGGCTGGAGTACAGTGGTACAATCTCGTCTCACCGCAAGCTCCGCCTCCTTGGTTCATGCCATTCTCCTGCCTCAGTCTCCTGAGTACCTGGGATTACAGGAACCTGTCACAACACCCTGCTAATTTTTTGTATTTTTAGTACAGACCAGGTTTCATCGTGTTAGCCAGGATGGTCTCGATCTCCTGATCCCGTGATCGCCTGCCTCGGCCTCCCAAAGTGCTGGGATTGCAGGCATGATCCACCATACCTGGCCATCTTTTCCATTATTAATATTGTTTTGTTTTATTGTTCATTGCAGAAATTGAAGTATTAAAATATCTTATTATTATTATATTGCTCTATATTTGTTGCCATAATTCTGTCAATTTTTGCTTTGTATTTTGGAAACCTAATGTGAGAAATACACATACACATGCAAATATATAAATATATGTATGCACATATTTGTCATACGTTTTCAATAAATGATATCTTTATTATTGTTTAATGACCTTTTTTCTCTTGTGAATTTTGACATAAAATATATTTTATAAAATAAGAGAGTTGTTGACTTACGATGTATTTTGTATAATACAATTTTGATTTCTTCTGCTCTCATTTGGTTAATGTTTGCCTGAAATGTCTTCTTCCACTTGCCACTTTCAGGCTGATTTCACTACTAGATCTCAAGTAACTCTTGAAGAAAGGCAAGTTGTATCTTAGTATACAAAAGTTTATATAATCCTTCTATTCAATATATGTGTATTGATTGGCAAGCCTATTTTTAAAAAATTTATTTTCTGAAGACAAAGATTATTGTTATTTTATTGTTTAATGATTCTTGTATGTCTGCTTCTCATTCTATCTTCCTTTGTGCCTTTTTGGTTTTTGTATGGATAGGCTGGCACTTCTTTCTTATTTCCTTTTTTGTATCTATACAGACATTTTCTTTGTGGGTGCCTTCAGGATTATATAAAAACCTCTTAAAATTTCAACAATATATTTTGAAGTGGTGAAATTTAAATTCGGGTTTGTGCACAAATTATTTCTTTTTACATCTGTCCTCAATTTAGTTATTGATGTCACTAAACATATCTATTTATGTTATATATTTATTAACAGATGTTCATTATGATTTTTAGCTTTTATTTTTAAATTTTAGAGAATAATTAAACATTTGTTGGTATTCTGATAATGCTACAAGAATTTTTTGTATAATATTTGCATATCTTTGTGTCTTTCCCAGAAAGCTACCTACTTTTATATGATAGTTTTGTTTTTTAGCATTATATAGTTTTAGCAAGAGGACTCTTCTCAGCATTTTTTGTAGGGCATATGTAGTGTTGATATAATTTTTCCACATTTGGTTATCTTTAGAGGTCTTTCCTTTTTCTTCGTTTTGTAGCACAGTTTTGCTGGTTATATTATTCTTACATAGAAGCTATTTTTCGCTTGGCACTGCCACTATAGCACACAATTTCTTTCTGACCTGCAAGGTTTTTGTTGAAAGAGTCACTGGTTATATCATAGAACCATAATTATGTATTTTCCAGAATTTGAGATTCTCTTCTGGTCTGTGACTTAGGGAACTTTGCTTTTCATGTCTTGTTATGGATCTGTGTGTTTCCTAATTTTAGTATGTTGGGCTTCTTCATTTTTACAACCTTATGTTCTTACTTTTGAGAATTTCTCAGGTATTAATTTTTTGAGACTGTGTCTTGCTCTGTCACCCAGGTTTGAGTACAGTGGCAGGATTGCAGCTTACTGCAGCCTTGGATTCCACAGGCTTATGTGATTCTCCTACCTTAGCCTCCTGTTTAGTGGGACCACAGGTGTGTGCCAATACACCTGACTAATTTTAATTCTTATAGAGGAGAATTATTGCCATGTTTCCCAGTTTAAACTTGAACTCCCTAGGTTCAAGTGATCTGCCTGCCTCAAACTCCCAAAGTGCTGGGACAACAGACATGAGCCACTACACCTGGCCTCAGTTATTATTTCTATTTGTATTTTCTACTTCCATAATTTCTATTATATTTTTCATCTTTTCCTTGATATTCTATTTTTTCTGATTTTATTTAGTTACCTGTGTTCCCATTTAGGTTAAATTTTTAAAATTAATGTGTACATCTTTATTTTCATGGTTGTTTTCTGACAGTTTTAAGTTTTTTTTTTACTTAGGCCATGTCACTGTAATATTTTGTATGTATTGTACTCTTTTGTTGAGATTTGGACATTAAGAAACAGCTGCCTGTCACAATCCTTATAATGCGGTGTTGTCCTAACATAGCCTGAAACCAATTATCTCAACTAGAGATTCTGGGAGCCTATCAAATATGTTATGATGTGTCTTGTGTGGAATTTTGTGTTGATTTTTCAGGTAAAGGGGTTTGCCTGTGTTTCTTAACAGTTTGTAATTACTTCCTATACATATTGCATGTCTGTGGTACTGTAGTTTGTTGCTGTAACATTTACCTTTGGTCTCAGCAGATTCAAGCTGTTATTTCAAAGAATACCATCATTTCTTTCAGCACATTTTGTCACTGGAGACAGAAACAAGTCTCTGTAAAAGTGCCCAGAAGCCAGAAGTAAAAATACAAGAGCCAGTTTTTTTTTCTATATTGAGGAATATGCCAGGCATTGCAGTTTACTTCTAAAAGTGCCATGCTGCATTATGGAGGAGGAAAGGTGTTGGGCAAGTGTAACAAACTTTTCTATCCATTCAGTATGGCTTGTGGCATTTTGCTCACCTGGTACCCTGAACACAGTTAACTCATTTCTAGATTTTCCATAAAGACATTTTGGTCAGTACAGTTTTGTTATAAGTCTATAAAAGAATTAGGACCTGTGGTATTTTTGTTACGCCATGTTGCTGATGTACTTTGTATAATTTTATGTATTAGATTTGTAAACAATAGATTGGTATATTCACATGGGCCTAGTGAGATAATTTGTTATTTTAATTTCTTTCAGCTGTGTTCTCATTTCACCTGAGACCTCTGGCTACATCAGAACATAAAAATTAGTTTCAAAAAGTGATGCTGGGAAGATATGGGAAATGTAGACACGAGAATTTACAAATAAGAAAAGGCTGTAAAAGTTTGAATGCATCTAAGGTGCAGGAAGGAGGTCATAATGGACTTAACCAATGTTTGTCAATTACTCAGAGCAAAATACTTCAATGTAATACATGTGTGAAAGTCTTCAGGAAATTTTCAAATTCAAATAGTCTTAGAAGACATACTGGAAAGAAACCTTTCAAATGTAAAGAATGTGGCCAATTCTTTCACAGATTCTCACATCTAAGACAACATCAGATAATTCATACTGAAGAGAAACCCTACCAATGTGAAGAATGTGGCAAAGATTTTAAGCAGTCTTCATATCTTACTATACATTAGAGAATTCATACTAAAGAGAGACCCTACAAGTGTGAAGAATGTGATAAAGCCTTAAACAATCTTCAAAACTGAATAAACATAAGAAAATTTATACTGGAGATCCAACCTACTAATATGAAGAATGTGGCAAAGCCTTTTCTTATTCCTCAACCCTTACTCAACATAACATAGTTCATACTGAAGACAAATCCTACAAATGTGAAGAATGTGGCAAATATTTGAAGTAGTCTTCAAACCTGACTATACATAAGATTATTCATATGGGAGAGAAACCCTACAAATGTGATGAATGTGGCAAAGCCTTTAGAAAATCCTCAAAACTGAAAGAACATAAAAGAATTCATACTTGAGAGAAACCCCTATAAATGTGAAGAATGTGGCAAAGCCTTTAAACAATCCTCAAAACTGAACGAACATATGAGAGCTCATACTGGAGAGAAATCCTACAAATGTGAAGAATGTGGCAAAGCTTTTAAGCAAACTTCAGGCCTTACTCTACATATGAGAGTTCATACCGGAGAGAAGCCTTACAAATTTGAAGAATGTGGTTAAGCCTTTTATTGGTTTTTTAAGCTTTACTAAACCTACAATAATTCATAGGGGAGAGAAAGCCTACAAACATCAAGAATGTGACAAAGATTTTAAGTGGTCTTCAAACCTTACTATACACAAGAGAATTCATATGGGAGAGAAACCCTGCAAATGCGAAGAATGTGACAAAACTTGTAAGCAATCTTTGGGCCTTACTATACAAAAGAGAATTCATGCTGAAGAGAAACCCTACAAATGTGAAGAATGTGGTAAAGCCTTTTACTGGTCCTTAAGCTTTATTAAACATAAGATAGTTCATACTGGAGAGAAGCACTACAAATGTCAAGAATGTGTCAAAGCTTTTAAGCGTCTTCAAACCTTACTATACATAAGAGAATTCATACTGGAGAGAAACCCTACAATTGTGAAAAATGCGGCAAAGCCTTTTACTGTTCCTCAAACCTTATTCAACATAACATAGTTCACACTGAAGAGAAACACTACAAATGTCAAGAATGTGGCAAAGCTTTTAAGAAACCTTTAGACCTTAATGTAAATAAGATAATTCATAGTGGAGAGAAACCCTACAGATATGAAGAATTGGCAAAGTCTTTAAAATATCCTCAAAGCTGAAAGAACATAAGATAACTCATAGTGGAGAGGAATCCTACAAATGTGAAGAATTTGGCAAAGGCTTTTACTGTTCCTCAAGCCTTACTAAGCATAAGATAGTTCATACTGAAGGGAAACTGTACAAATGTGAAGAAAGTGGCAAAGCTTTTAAGTGGTCCTCTGAGCTTACTATACATCAGAGAATTAATACTGAAGAGAAACCCTATAAATGTGAAGAATGTGTCAGAGTCTTTAAACACTCCTCAAAACTGAATGAACATAAGAGAAATCATACTGGAGAGAAACCCTACAAATGTGAAGCATGTGGCAAAGCTTTTTAAGCAGTCTTCAGTCCTTACTATACATAAGAGAATTCATACTGGAGAGGAATCCAGAAATGTGAAGAATGTTGCAAAGCCTTTTACTGGTCCTTAAGCATTACTAAACATAAGAGAGTTCATACTGGAAAGATACCTTACAAATGTCAAGAATGTGGCAAAACTTTTTCTTGTGCCTTTAACCAGTCCTTTAACCTTACTAAACTTATGAGAATTCATACTGGAAAAAAATCGTACAAGTCGGAAGACTGTGGCAAAATATTTTAAGTGTTGCTCAAATATATCCAGCCATAATTCATACTAAAGATTATGCCTATGAACTTAAAAAAGTTTGGCAAAGCTTATGAATACACCTCAAACTTTCCTAAGCATTGGAGAAATATCAGTGATAAACCTCAGAAAACTGAACAATGTGGCAAGGCCTTTAAAGGGTTGTCACATCTTACTGTAGGTACAGTAAGTGGAGAAAATCTCTGCAAACAAAGAATGTGACAAAACTTCTAACATGCTTATACCTTATGGCACATAAAAGCGTTTATACTTGAAAAATTATACACAGTGTGGAAAAGCCATTTCTCTGCTCACATCATAGTCAACATCAGGAAGTTCATACTTAATAAAATTATTATAAATGTAATTACTGTTGAAAGACCTCGAAAATATAAACCCTTAAAATAAAAAAAGAGTATTCTGGAGACAAACATTACAAATATAAAGAGGGCTGTAATACCTTTACTTGCCCTATACAATGTATAGATTTTATGCTAGAAGAAAACGCTAAAGGAATTACTCAAACTTGTTCAGCATCAGAGAATTTATGTTGACGGAAACCGTACAAATGTAATAAATATGGAAAAACATTTGTTAAGAAACTACAGCTTATAAAACACCACACAGTTTATAATAAAATTTTTTTGTAGATGGAATATATGTGTAAAATTATTTAGTCAAAATTAAGTCTTTGTAAACTTTAGAAAATTCACAGTAGGAAGAACTAAGGCACTGGCACTTAAGACATTACACTAAATCAGAATGTTCTGTATAGAAAGTAATCCAAAGCTAAAACTGTTGGATGATTTATTTGTATAAAAGTTTAAGAGGAGTGGAAGGTTATTTTTTGGAGAGTTATAATTACATTCAAGGTACACATTTTTCCTTGAAAAAAATGTAGATTTTTTTGAAAATCAAATAGTGAGGTAATTCAACTGTAAAATTGCTTCATGCTGTTCCTTTTCTCCTGTTGTTTGTGTAAAAGCATGTCATCAATTTCTGTTGCATCAGAAATCTGAGAGATTCCTTTCTTATTAGGTAGGCATCATTCATTAACTTCTCCATGGAAGAGTAAGGATATTAAAATGTAAGATGCATATTGAAAATCTAATTGGAGAGACTCTTTATGGCTGACTTTTAACATTGTTCATGTGAGACATGAGTTATGTGTTTAGAGTAATATTCTTCACTATAGTGAGAGGAAAACTTTGAGTTTTAGTAGTAAATGGTTTATGAATTGTACTTTTATGCAATAAAATGTAGGGAATTTTAAAATTCTTTTATAAGACTGTGATAACTTAGGTTTTAAATTAAACGAAATAGTTTTAAACTTTTTAAGATGTGCATATAGTAAAGTGTTATGTCACCAACTTTAACGTATCCCACCTTATTAAAGATGTAGATAAAAGATGGTAACATAGTAAAACGACCTCTCTAGCAATCTCTTTTGCCTGTGGCATTAAACTGAAAAGTTTAAGAGTATTGTTTCAGTGGGTAAAATGTACATTTGTTTAAGGTTTTAAATTTTTGTAGGAACGTAGTATTGTTTACCTATTTATGGCATATATAGAATATTTTCATACAGGCATACAACTTGTAATCACATCAGAGTAAATGAGGTATTCATTATGTAATACATTTATTTTTTTGTATTACAGACAATCCAGTTAAACATTTTTAGTTACTTAAAAATGTACAAGTAAATTATTACTTGCTACAGAGGTTTTTTATGGTCATAATAATAATTACATAGTAGTATAATAAGAAATCTCACATTTCTAAGTCCTGAATGAATATTTTTAAAAATTTGTCATATATATTTTGAACAAGTGTCCTCTCTGCCTGTAAACTCATACAGACTGTTAGTTTTTACTTACATGATGCTAAATATACAAATATATTACTCAAGATAAACATTAGGTGTAAGAAAATTGTGGGGCAAGTAATTGTGTGAGTGTGACTGTACCTATTCTCAAAAGACAAGCAATATTGGAACAAAATATCCCTTTAATAAAGTGGACAAATCGTTTACTAGAAAGCCAGAAACTTCAGTGATTTTGAATAATATCTCTATTCTCTGCATTTTATTTAATTAATTACTGTGAAGTCTTGTGGACTGCGTTTCTGAGTCTTTCCATGCAAAGTCTTTCTTTCATGTGCCTGGTACTCATGGTAGACTGATATTTGTTTTTCATATTTTTTGTGTTTATAATTTATTAAGTATTCATTATATGAGTTGCTCAGGTATTCTAAGAATTTTTATAAAATTATTAATGCACACAAAATAATTTTTCAATGTTATTTCACAATGAGTGTATTAACTTTTATTTCTTTTGTTGCTTTCTTTTTTCATTTTTTTTGTGATGGTGTCTCGTTCTGTCACCCAGGCTAGAGTGCAGTTGTGGGATCTCAGCTCACTACAACCTCCACCTGCTGGGCTCAATCAATTCTCTTGCCTCAGTCTCCTAAGTAGCTGGGACTATAGGCATGTGCCACCATGCCCAGCAAATGTTTTTGTATTTTTAGTTGAGACTGTGTTTCACTATAATGGCCAGAGTGGCCTCAAACTCCTGACCTCATGATCCACCCACCTTGGCCTCCCAAGGTGATGGGATTACAGGCATGAGCCACTGCATCTGACCAACTTATATTTCATTTAGTTAGAACATCCCATTTTGTTATTTTAATTGAGAAACCTGTGTAAGCCAAGTTTCCTTTACTTATTGTTCCTTTTACTTTATAATTGACATAGGTGAATTTATTCATTCAGCCAATTTGTTTGGGTAAATACTGGGGAGGCTTCACAAGTCATAAAGATATTTAGATATGTAAATGTAGCAAACAAAATGCTTTCTGTGTAATAGATGCACCATTATTGGCCATAAATATTTCTGCTGGAGTTAGTTTGTAGCTCCAAGTAAAGATAAAGAAATATGCATGGTGAAGAAATAAAATTGATTCTGTGTATGGAGAGGACATTGTTCTTATGCTGCAAAATTGACTCTTTCTGAATTTAAAGAGACATTCTGTTTATTTTCTGATTATCTTTAGTTTTGTTTGTGTGTCTACTTATGTTTCTCCCAACTGTGTATGCATCACAGGCCTTCTTTTTGTTCTTTGTGTTATGGCTACATTTTTATTGCTGTTTGTTTTGTGTCATGTGATTTCACACAGTACTTTGTAGGTTCTGATGAAAGTTTGTCAATGTAACATTCAGATCTGTTAATTGAGATAAAAGGGATGCAGTGTTCACAGGTGAGAGGAATAAATCAGTCAGAATTTCTTGTCTTTGTAAAACCAAACTTTTATTAAGTTTTAACACAGTCTGTGTGTGGTGGCTCATGCCTGTAATCCCAGCACTTTGGGAGGCTGAGGTGGGAGAATCACTAGGTCAAGAGATTAAGACCTTCCTGGCCAATATGGTGAAACCCCATCTCTACTAAAAATACAAAAATTAGCTGGGCATCGTGGCATGCACATGTTGATCTAACCATTCAGGAGGCTGAGGCAGGAGAATCACTTGAACCCCGGAGGCAGAGGTTGCAGTGAGCTGAGATCACACTACTGCATTCCAGCCTGATGACAGAGTGAGACTTCATCTCAAGAAAAAAAAATTAACACAATGTTTGGAAAGTATAAAATTAGTTAGAAGATATGTCTTAGAAATTAAACTTTTAGAAGAGTTAATGGTAAGTGGAGAATGTTAACTTTAACTTTTTATTACATATTTAGAGCTCAAATTAAGTTTTCATTCAGAATCTTTTATTTTGGTGTGAATGTTAAATATTCAAAAATAATAGAATGACACCTGTGGATTTCACATGTGAAATAATCTTTTTCATATTAATGTTAAAATATTGAGGAATTTCTCACATTTGTATAATGTGCTTTTTTATTGAGTGTAGTTTACAATTTAGAGGTTTCATTCTTTGTCACCTAACTAGTCAACTCCTTGGTCATTTTATCTGGAAAAATTTTAAAGAAATGGCATCTTTTGCGTTAAAAAATTTCTTCAGTGATCTGGGATGCAAGCTTATCTACTCTCTTCAGAGTGGTTTAATCATGTGAAACACAGCAACAGTTGCCCTTTTTGTGTCTTCCCTATCATTACCACCAGCACCAGAAACTCCAGGTGTCCCAAGCTCAAAGTAAAAGCCCTAAGGTACATTGGCTACTCCCATGCTCTGTGCTGGGTCCTGAATATGGTGGTAAATATTAGAGTTCATATGGTCATGACTGACTAGGTGCCAAAACAGCACAAAAACTATGTATCTTTCATATTATTCAGACAGCTTTATGACAAAAACACAGGGTCAGAATTTGAAACATTGTCATTTTTAATAGATTTTATAAATATATTTTTAAATTCACTGATAAAATATGTATTTATTTTGTAAAATAGTATTTGGAAGTAAATATACATTGTCAATGCCTAATTTTAGGTAATTGTCAAATGCTTTGCTTCACATAGTTATTATTTTTGTGGTGAGAAGACAACATTTACTGTTATAGCATTTTTCAGAAATACAATACTTGCATTATAGTCTCTTGAACTTATTTTTCTTATCCAACTGTGATTATGTAATCAAGATACGTTTTGTAAAATCCACATGTGAGTGAAATCATGAGATATTAACCTTTCTATGCCTTATTTCAACCACTATAGGGTCCTTTAGGTTTATCTTTGTGACTAAAAATAAGATTTTCTGTTTAAAATACAGTATTCCATTGTATATATATACCATAGTGTCTGTATTTCCTCATTAGACAATGGACACATATGTTGATTCTATGTTCTGGCTTATGTAAAGTGTGCTGCAACAAACAGAATTGCAGATGTCTGTTCATCAATCTAGTTTCATTTGTTTTGTGATAGATATCCAGTAATTCAATTACATGTTAGATTTTTATTGTTTTGCAGTTTCTATTTTTCATAATGTCTGTTTTTATTTACATTGACACAAACAGTGTGAAAGCTTTCCTCTTTCTTTTTTTTCAAGTTTACCAACAATGTTTTTAAACATTCTAACAGGAGTGAGTTTATATCTTAGAGTTGTTTTGGTTTGCCTTTCCTTGATGATAATTGACTTTGAGCCATATTCATCTATCTGCCAAGCTATATGTATGCCTTTCTTTGAAAATTATTTATATAGATCTTTTGCTTATTTTTAAAGGTTATTTGTTTTTTGTTGTATAGTCCTTTGAGTTTCTTATATATTTTTGATATTAACTGCTTTTCACATGAATAATTTGCAAATATTTTCTTCCATTTTTCAGTTATGTTATTCTGCTGATTGTATCTTTTGGTGTTCAGCAGCTTCTTAATTTTAAGGAATCTGATTTGTCTATTTCCCCCTAAAATTTTGAAGTTAAACCCTAAAGTCACTGCTCAGACCAATGTTGTGGGGCATTCATTCTATATTTCCTCATCTTAGTTTTAGATTTTTCAGGTGTCACATTTAAGTATCTAATTTGAGTTAATTTTTATATATGGTGTGAGATGAAGGTCTGATTTTATTATTTTGCACATGGGTATATATTTTCTCAACATCGTTTATAAAAGAGACTGTTCTTTTTTTAAAAAAAAGTCATCTTTATTTACAATCAGTTGTCTGTAAATACATGAAGTTGTTTCAGGTCTTTCTCTTTTGCTCTGTTTGCCTATGTGTCCATTTTTATGCAAGTAACACTCTGTTTTGATTACTGTAGCTTTGTTGGCCATTTAAAAGTCAGGTAGAGTGATTCCTTCAGCCTTTTATTTTTCATTTTTGGCTTGATTTTCTTAGAGATTAAGGCCTTTTGTGGGGCAATATATATTTTAGATTTTTAAAAAATATTTCTGTGGAGAATTTAACTGGTATTTTAATAGAAGTTTTATGATATCTGTATATCAGTTTGTGTAATGCAGATATTTAACAATATTAATCATGCCCATTTATGAATTAGAAATATCTTTTTGTTTGAATATTATTTATTTTCTAACTTCTTTTTTTAAGATTATAATGTACAGATCTTTCACCTTTTTGGTTACATTCCTTTCTAAGTGTATTTACTGCTGCAATTATTGTAGACGGGATTGTTTTTTGGTTTTATTTTCAGATACTTTATTGTTAGTGTATAGAAATGTTACTGAATTTTTTATGTTGATTTTGTATCCTGCAGGTTTAATAAATTTGTTTATTCTGATAATTTTTTGTGAAGTCCTAGGTTTTTCTATACTTAAGATTGTATCATCTGCAAGGAAAATATAATTTATCTTCTTCATTTTATTTAAGTTTGCTTTGATTTTGTTGAATAATTTTTCTGTCTTGGTCATTTTGTATTATGTTCAGTAAGATCAAAGAAATTGGGCTGGGCATGATGGCTCACACCTGTAATCCCAGCACTTTGGGAGGCAGAGGTGGGTGCATCACGAGGTCAGGAGATCAAGACCATCCTGGCTAACAAGGTGAAACCCTATCTCTACTAAAAATACAAAAATTAGCCAGGTGTGGTGGTGGGCACCCATAGTCCCAGCTACTCAGGAGGCTGAGGCAGGATAATGGTGTGAACCTGGGAGGCAGAGCTTGCAGTGAGCCAAGATTGCACCACTGCACTCCAGCCTAGGCAACAGAGCAAGACTCCATCTCAAAAAAAAAAAAAAAAAAAAGTTGGAGAAATTGGACATCCTTGTCTTGTTCTAGCTCCTAGAGAAAAGGCTTACTGTTTTTCCTTATTTAGTATGTTGTTAGTTGTGCATTGTTGATACACATGACATTACCTTGAATTGCATTTATTTTATAACTAGATCATGAGATTTATTATGAGGATATATTGAATTTTGTTACACTTTCATTATGCATCTATTTGAATGTTACAGTTGTGACAACCAATCCCACCAAAATACAAAAGATACTTGCAGACTACTATAAATATCTCTGTGCACACCAACTAGAAAATCTAGAGGAAGTGAATAAACTCTTAGAAATATACAACCTCCCAAGATTGAATCAGGAATAAACAGAAGTCTTGAATAAACCAAAAATGTGTAAGTAAATTGAACTGGTGATGAAAAAAATCTACCAATTATAAAAAGTGCTAAACCAGATGCATTCACAGCATGATTTTATCACGTATACAAAAATAAGTTGGCTGTAATTCTACAGAAAGCATCCCAAAAAATCAAGGTGGGACTCCTTCCTCATTAATTCTATCATATAATATCAGTCTCATCTTGATATATTAATCTTGTAAAGACACAACAAAAAAATTACAGGACAATATCCCTGATGAATATGGACACAAAAATTATTCATGAAATGCTTGCAAACTGAGTGAGGAAATCAAAGTTATTTCATTGCAACTATGTGGACATTATTCTGTGAATGCAGGAATGTTTTAATATGTGCAATCTATAAATGTGATTCAACATATAAAATAATTAAAAAACAAAACCACATTACCTCAACAGATGTGAAAATATCAATTAATAAAATGTAATATCTATTTATGAAAAAAATTCTCACAAAACTAGGCATTGAAGGAACATACTTCAAAATAATAACAAGCATATAAGACAAATCCTCAGCCAACACCATACTGAAAAGGTGAAAGATTAATGCATCCTTCCTAAAAATTGAAATAAGAAAAGTATGTGCACTTTCACCACTCCTATTCAACATAGCTCTGAAAGTTTTAGCCAGAACAATCAGGCAAGATAAAGAAAGAAAAAGCACTCAAATAAGAAAAGAGGAAGTCAACTTATCTATCTTTACTGATGATATAATTTTCTACCTACTTCAGACTCCTCAAAAAGACACTTAAGGCTAATAAAAGACTTCAGCAAAATCTCAGCAACAACAACAAAAAGCAAAACAACATTCAAAAATGAGGAACATTTCTATACACCAGTAACACTTAAGCAGAGCAAAATTAAGAACACAATCCAGTTTACAATAGCCAGAAACACAAAATAAAATAGTGTTCCATTAAACAAAGGAGGTTAAATATCTCTAGTAGAAGAACTACAAACCACTACTGAAAGAAATCAGACACAGTGCAAATAAATGGAATAGTATTTCATGCTAATGGATTGGAATTATTAAAAAGTTCATAATACCCAAAGAAATCGACAGTTTATTTCTATTTCTATCACTCTACTAATGCCATTTTTTATAAAATTAGACAAAAAACTATTCTAAAATTTATATGAAAACAAAAAAGCTCAAATAGCCAATGCTTTGCTGAACAAAAAGAATAAACCTGGAGACATTATATTACCAAACTTCAAACTTTACCACAAGCTATGGTAACCAATATAATACGGATACAGATACACACCCACACACTACTCTACTGAACAGAAGAGAGAGCCCTGAAATGAAGCTGAACTCTTACAATTAATTGATTTTTGACAGTATCAACAGAAACAAATGGAAAGGACTCCCTACCCAAAAAAGGGGGCTGGAAAAACTGGTTAGTCATATGCAGAAGAGGAAATCTCGACCCCTACTTCTCATGATATAGAAAATTAACTCAAGATACATTAAAGACTTATCTGTAAGGGTTCAACCTATAAAAATCCTAGAAGAACACGTAGAAAATTCTCACCTTGGCATTGGTCTCTGTAAAGAATTAATGACTATATCCTCAAAAGTGAAATCAACAAAAATAAAAATTAAAAATTGTGACCTACACAGTGAGAGAAACTATTAACAAAATAGACAACCTACAGTAAGGGCTAAAATATGTGTAAACTGCATACAACAAATAACTAATACATACGTTTTATAAGGAATTTAAGAAAAAATGTTGACAAAAAATGTGAACATGTACTTTTAAAAGAAAGACAAAAAAAGCAGCCAACAAACATATGAAAAATTGATCAACATTTCTAATGATTAGAGAGATGTAAATCCAAACCACAATGTGATAACATCTCACCCCAGTCTAAATGGCTATTATTAAAAAGTAAAAAAAAAAAAAATGTTAAAATTGTGTAGAAAAGAGAACCCTGATATACTCTTAGTGGGAATGCAAATTAATTCAGCTCATGTAGAATGCATTTTGGGGATTTCTCAAAGGACTAAAACTAAAGTTACCATTTGACCCAGCAGCCTCACTTCTGGGCCTATACCCAAATACAAATAAATTATTCTACCAAAAATACACCTGCACTTGTATGTTTATTGCAGCACTAGTCACAATAGCAAAGACATGGAATGAAACCATGTGCTCATAAATCTTAAGATGGATTTTAAAAATTGGGTAATTACACAACATCCAATTCTATGCAGCCACTGAAGAAGAATCATGTAATATTCTTTGCAGCAACATGGATGCAGCTCAAGGTCATGATCCTAAGCAAATTAACACAGAACAGAAAACCAAATACTACATTTTGTCACTTATAAGTGGAAGCTAAACATTGGGTACACATGGAAGCAAAGATGAGAACAATAAACACAAAGGATTCCAAAATGGAGGGAGAAGGGTTACAAGGGTTAAAAAGTACTTGTCATGTATAATGTACACTACTTGGGCAATGGGATTATTAATTGCCCAAACCTCAACGTCATGCAGTATGCCTATGTTACAAATCTGCCCGTGTATCCTTGAATCCAAAATAAAAATAATAAAATACTTCATGATATAATGCCATGTTAGATTTCTCCAGTTTTGGTTAATGGTTGGAATTAAGGGTGGAAGACATAGAATTTTGTCCCCTTTAGACATAGGGGTGAATGTTTCTATAACAAGTCTCCTGACATCCTATAAGCTATTTTCTCTGAAATCTCTTGGCCTTAGTCTTGAGTGTGCAGCTAAAATAAATAACTGTATATCAAGCTTGTCCAACTCATGGCCTACAGGGTGCATGTGGCCCAATATGGCTTACAGTGCAGCCCTAAACAAATTCATAAACTTTCTAAAAGCATTATGAGTTTTTTGTGATTTTTTTTATCATCATTGGTGTATTTTATGTATGGCTCAAGAAAATTCTTCTAGTGTGTCCCAGGGAAGCCAAAAGATTGGACACCTCTACTCTACATCTTTATTTTTCATCTATTTACAGTATGCTAGATGATAGTGTTAATTTATTACTCTACTCCTTTGGGAAACAAAGATGGTCAGTGGTTTTAGTTTTTTTGGAACCATTTTTGAAAATATGAAGCTATGGTAATCATACCTAAGTGACATAATTAGGAAGTAAAATTTCTAGAAAAAGCATGTAAGTGTTACGATTAAAGTTCAAGAACAATGAAATGGGAGTATTGACTATTTAAGATAACAGTCCTGCAAAGGCAATCATTTCATTACAACCATTTTGGTGAAAAAGAATAATTTGTCAGAAGGAATTTTTAGAATAATTTTCAGATTATATGACAGTGTTAAATTTTTATTTGTACTATTTGTCATATATAAGTCTGTAAATCCAAAAGAAGATGGCATGACTTTCAGATGAATCTTTTCACACATATATTCTCCCTAGAAGGGCACTGATGTGTTTTTCAAAAGGGGTAGCATTGCTGGCTTTCGTTGTGCTGCTATGTTTGTGTGCTAAATGAAGGCAGAAAGTGAAGCAGAGTCAACCAGGACGTTTCTAGTTTCTACATCCACATCATCTGAAATCTAGTGTTAAGTCAATTGGAAATAATCCTGGGGCTAAGTATTTTAAAACTGAAAAAAATGCATTGATAAATATATTTTTAGTTTATTTTTATAGTTTATAAAAATTTATAGTTTCTGATTTATTATAAGTTAAAACAATTTGAACATGCAGATAACTAAAAGTTCCATCTAGATGATGGTATTAATATTTAATAACATGATTGTGAGCCACAATTGCCCCATTTGGCTTACTGTATTTTAAATGGAGGATAGGATTTCCATAATTCCAAGCATACAGATCTTTTAAGATAAGCACTATGCTTAGATTTTAATAGATTGTGTTTGTAGTAACAAGAACTTTAATATTTTTTCTAACAGGAGCAAAAAAAAGCAATAAAAATAGGTAGTCAAAATTAGTTCAAAAGAAATTTCACATGTGGTCATTAAAGGAGGAGCTGGGGTTACAGGCATGTGCCACCATGCCCAGTTAGTTTTGTATTTTTAGTTGAGATGGGGTTTCACCAGGTTCATCAGGCTGGTCTTGAATGCCTGACTTCAGGTGATTCCCCCACCTCGGCCTCCCAAAGTGCTGCGATTACAGGAATGAGCCACCATGCATGGCTGGAAAAAGTATTCTTATGTTACTGTTTCTGAAACTTTCAGAAACTTTAGTAGACTCAATGGATGATGATGTACATGCAGACCACAAATTATAAATAAAATAATAGGCTTTTAGCTTTTAACATTAAAACTAAATATATGTCAAAAGTAAAATTAGTGGCTCTTTTAAGTCATGAGAAGAATGTCAGTGTTAGAAAGCTTTTAGCAAAATATTTGTGTTAGGCTTAGTAATGAGTGCTTTGCACCAAAAATTAAGTTCATTTGTTTTTATATCTGTCTTTTTTCTTTTTTTGTTATTTCTAGAAGTATTTTAATTTTAAAATGTAAACTATGACTGTGTTAAATGCCTTCATTTCTATGCCTTTTTGTTAATATTTTCCCTGAATGAGAAGATGAGTTTTTAAAAAAAAATTCTTGAATCAAGACTATTAATTAACATAGAGACAAAATAGTAATGAAAATCGACCTTGATTAGTAAAACAATTATCTAGCTCCCAGTAATCCTTACCTGTCTCACTCAACATAAATTCTACATCTTTGCATCTCTTTTAGTTATAAGGAAGTGGCATTTGAGCAAATTGGTCAGCACGACATTGGGTAAAATGTAACTATGTTTTGGTCTGACAGTTGAACTGATTTATTACCAAAGAAGTTGATTTTTTTAGTATGTGATATTCTACTATTTTCTATTTATTTAGGGAAACTAAACTGAGACAGCACAAAATTAAAATTTTATTTCAAATGGAAAATGCTTAAACTTTTTTTATAGTAATTAAGCTAAAAATATTTTTGGATTTTTATATTAAAGAGCATCTCAAATACTTCAATTTACCTTCCCCTGACAGTAGATTACATTTTACCTTACTGCTAAAATGGAGTTTGGCTGTCTTTTTTGGGTGTATTCATCATTTTCATTCTATTTTTTTGTGCAATATTTGCATCATGTATTTCACATTTTAATAGTTGTAGTTCATGTGATGTGATTTTCAAACAATTGTCCTATTTATGTGGCAAGCCATCTGCTTAATCAGCAGTCACTTTACTTTCAGTCTTTTCAAAGTGACTTTGCCCGAGGAGCAAAGAGACAATTCAACCCAGTGTGCCAAGCTGGTCTCCTCCAGTGACCATCTATTCAAATTCACACAGGTGATCTTTTGGTGAAGGAAGGAAGGCGCACTTCAACAGCATTGTCACAGCAATGTGGAACAGATATTATAAAATACAAGACGAAACATTGCCTTCAAGGAAAAAAAAGTTCATTTTTCTTATTTTGTGTACATGAGTATTTGATGGTTCTAAGGTTGAAAATAAAGAATAAAGTTGGGCTAGGCTCAGTGGCTCACGCCTGTAATCCCAACACTTTGGGAGGCTGAGGTGGGTGGACCACAAGTTCAGGAGATCGAGACCATCCTGGCTAACACAGTGAAATCCTGTCTGTACTAAAAAGTATAAAAAATTAGCCAGGCGTCATGGTGAGTGCCTGTAGTCCCAGCTACTCAGGAGGCTGAGGCAGGAGAATGGCGTGAACCCGGGAGGCAGAGCTTGCAGTGAGCTGAGATTGCACCACTGCTCTCCAGCCTGGGCAACAGAGGGAGACTCCATCTGAAAAAAAAAAAAAAAAAAAAAAGTAAAGTTAGAGAAAGAAAATGCTTTACATTAGTAGTACCTTTTTGTTTTTCTAAAACATCCTGAATGGTTTTGTCAAGTATTAGGTTGCCATATTCATCATTTGTTAGACTCTGATAATCATTTTCTATCTTACCAGTGTAATTATGCAATTGTCATCATCTGGAGTTCATTTCTTTGATTCTTAGGTTCTCAGACATAAAACTATTAAATTATTATAGAAAAAAATATTAGGTTTTATTTGCCTGTTTGTTTTACTACAGAACTTTTGATGCCAGTAAGCTTAAGTCCCTTGAACCTTTGAAAAAAATGCTTTAGCTTTTCCTGTTTGGAAAGTCAAATTTGGTCAAAAGCAAACATAACAATAAACTTGAATATAAATTATTTTTTAATTGAATCCAAAAATTGAATAAAACAATACATTGGATATTTACTTGACTATATGTCAGAAATTTTCAAAAAATTCAAATAGATACAAATTTGTGACTAAGCTGAAACTTGAAAAATATACCTGCTTCCATGACAAGTCATTTTGTGATCACATTAATTTTCAGTTTAGCCATGTTTTATAATAGACTTCAGTAAAATTCAGCTGTGGTCCAAATGTAAATACTGATATATTAGAGAAGAAAATGTTGGTGATAAAGAATACAAAACAAAGCATAATAGTACTTGCCTTGATTTATTTCCAACCAGCAACTCTAAGACCAAGATTTGACTGTTACATCAACATTGTCCACAGTGGAAAAAGCAGAATTTTAAAATCAAACACATCTGAGCTTGATTTGGATCATTAGCTGTGTGTCCAGGATAAATTATTCCACAACCTTGAAGGTTTAATTTTTTTTTAGATGGATTCTCACTCTTGTCAACCAGGCTGGAGCGCAATGATGCAATCTCAGCTCACTGCAACCTCCACCTCCCAGGTTCAAGCAGTTCTGCTGCCTCAGCCTCCCAAGTAGCTGGGATTAAAGATGCCTGCCACCATGCCTGGCTAATTTTTGTATTTTTAGTAGAGACAGGGTTTCACCATGTTGGCCAGGCTGGTCGTGAACTCCTGACCTCAGGTGATCCGCCCACCTTGGCCTCCGAAAGTGCTGGGATAATAGGTGTGAGCCACTGCACCCTGCCTTAATCTTTATGACTAATAGAATTACTATTTTTTCCAGGGCTATTTTAATTCATACATTGTAGCTATAAGTATTTTTCATTAAGAGTCTTGTCTAAATATGGTAAATATTTGAAAATAAGATTATCATTTAAAATATTTTATTGTAATTGTATAGGTTCTGTTATATTTAATGTATTTTTTAAATGCTAATTTTATATTTGTTGTGGCAAGTCAGGGACCCCAAACAGAGGGACCGGCTGAAGCCATGGCAGAAGAATGTGGATTGTGAAGATTTCATGGACATTTATTAGTTCCCCAAATTAATACTTTTATAATTTCCTATGCCTGTCTTTACTGCAATCTCTAAACACAAATTGTGAAGGTTTCATGGACACTTATCTCTTCCCCAATCAATACCCTTGTGATCTCCTATGTCTGTCTTTACTTTAATCTCTTAATCCTGTCAGCTGAGGAGGATGTGTGTTGCCTCAGGACCCTGTGATAATTGCATTAACTGCACAAATTGTAGAGCATGTGTGTTTGAACAATATGAAATCTGGGCACCTTGAAAAAAGAACAGGATAACAGCAATTGTTCAGGGAATAAGAGAGATAACCTTAAACTCTGACTGCCGGTGAGCTGGTGGAACAGAACCATATTTCTCTTCTTTCAAAAGCAAATGGGAGAAATATCACTGAATTCTTTTTCTCAGTGAGGAACATCCCTGAGAAAGAGAATGCACCCCTGAGGGTGGGCCTGTAAATGGTCCCTTTGGGTGTGGCCATCTTCTATGGTCAAAACTCTAGGGATGAAATAAACCCCAGTGCCTCGTAGCACTCCCAGGCTTATTAGGAAGAAGAAATTCCTGCCTAATAAATTTTGGTCAGACTGGTTGCTCTCAAACCCTGTCTCCTGATAAGATGTTATCAATGACAATGGTGCCCAGAATTTCATTAGCAGTTTTAATTTTGCCCCAAGCCTGTGGTCCTGTGATCTTGCCCTGCCTCCGTTTGCCTTGTGATATTCTATTACCTTGTGAAGTACGTGATCTTTGTGACCCACACCCTATTCATACACTCCCTCCCCTTTTGAAAGTCCCTAATAAAAACTTGCTGGTTTTGTGTCTTGGGGGCCATCATGGAACCTACCAACATGTGATGTCTCTCCTGGATCACAGCTTTAAAATTTCTTTCTTTTGTACCCTCTCCCTTTATTTCTCAAACCAGCCAACACTTAGGGAAAATGGAAAAGAACCTACGTGACTATCGGGGCAGGTTCCCTGATATTTATTGGCATAATAAACTAACGGTTTCTGTATTGTGACTTTGGTAATTTTTACGAATGATTTTTGCCTGGTACTGTGGAAGTTAGGCTGAATTTTGAACCAGTAGATTTGTTGTTTACCTTATGTGGTTTTGGGTTCATTTGTTCTATATATATAATGCATATTCTTTTGGGGGTAATTTGGCTTTATTTCTGCTTTTTTATTTTTACATCTGGGACTGGAGAAATTGCTAGAATTTCAATAAGGTTGATTTGAAATTGGGCAACATAAAATCCCAGAAAACACTGAAGGTTGTATATACTGGATAATGCCTTTAGGTGAGGTTTATACCTAAAACAAAATTCAGTAAAATTTATATAATCATTACAAGTTTGTTAAATTTGAGAACAAAATGCCTATGACATATTAGGAACTTGTCTTAATTTGTCTTTGACATCCCTATCTTGCAGAAGCTGATATTACATGAAAGGATATTGCTAATATAATATAATAAGACATGGAACAAATACTTATGTGCTAGAAAAATTCCCCTTAAAACCCTTGAATACATTTTATTCTGTCTCAATTCCTTTTTTTTTTAATTGATGGAGTTTCACTCTTGTTGCCAAGGCTTGAGTGCAATGGCATGACCTCGGCTCACTGCAACCTTTGCCTCTTGGGTTGAAACTATTCTCCTGCCTCAGCCTCCCATGTAGCTGGGATTACAGCACCTGCCACCATGCCCAGCTAATTTTTTGTATTTTTAGTAGAGAAGGGGCTTCACTATACTGGCCAGGCCATTCTCAAACTCCTGATCTCAGGTGATCTGCCCACCTCGGCCTCCCAAAGTCCTGGGATTACAGGGGTGAGCCACCACACCTGGCTGGCTCAAATCTTTTGGCACAACTATTTTTGATCCCAGAGGCTTCTTCCCACCAAATTTAAGCCATGGTGTTTTCAAGGTGAATTTTTAGTTTTATTTGCTTGTTTTGTCTTTTACTTTCTTGGAAAAGGGAGTGTGGGCTTACCTCTGTAAAATGAGATCAGCTTATTTGTAGTTTTAACCAGTAAGCTTCATAGTTGACATCATTATATTGAGTTTCCCCAGGCCACCCTGGGCTTCAGAGTTGACCATCCTACCTCATTCCTCTTGGTTTTTCAGGCTCTGATGTGAAGTCCTTGTCACTTCAAATTTGAGCTTTCATCATGCCTCAGTTCAAAAGAAGCAGAAGAATGTTTTGCCGTATTTATTTGGGTGAGGAACGAGACTTTACATCCATCATTCACAGTACAAAGCAACACTTTTAATAAGACATGTTTCACTCAAATTAAATATAAGCAGTTTTATCAACATGCCAATATAGTCAAAATAAATATGAAGTTAACCAAAATTTTCTGCTTTAGATTTTCCCAGCACAAAGATCAATATGTATGCATTGGTGGATATTAGGGTTTTTGCAGTGTAGGTTTTTGTTTCTTTGTTCCTATTTTTTACAGATTTTCATCCTACTATACATTGATGTAAATTTAACTACCCAAGGCTTACCAGAAGCTTTATTTTACATTATTTCTACCAAAAATTCATATTCTCAAATATTAAAAGTGGCATTCTGTATTACCATTTTTCAAGTAATGTAGTCTGCATTTATTAGTACATTTCAATATTTTTTTACATGGGGTAAGGTTATAAAAATGCCTTGCAGTTGATTTTCTAGGTAACAATGGAATCTGCTTTCTCAAACAGTAGCATGAGAATTCTTGATATACCACCTTCAGAGGTACTGAAAACAACTACATAATTTTGCTGAAATTTGGATTTTTTCATAATTGCTTCAGAGGCTGAGTCATGGCAACATATGACAGCTGAATTTATTCTTCTTGTCTAAATTTTGTGGAGCCATATCCACCTGTGTAAATAACACTAACTGGGTAAAAGCTTTTTTATACTAAGCCGGAAATCATTATACCTGGTGGTTTTATTTTAAATATATGAACAGTATTCTATAACATTCAAATAAGTAATAGAAATTTAATTCTATATATATGGAAAGAAAAGTTATACAGGCACACTGAGAATAAATTGGAATCTGGAACTGAATGCTGATTAGCATGACATACAAAATCAAAAGAAATTTAATTACTTCTAAGATACAATGAGGGTACAGGCATTGGGTGAGGATGCTCCCATTCCAAAGGCCCCATGCAAGTCCAGAATCCAGCAGGGTAGTCATTGAATTTTAAAGCTCCAAAATAATCTCCTTTGACTCTATCTCATATTTAGGTCACACTGGTGCAAGAAGTAGGTTCCCATGGTCTTGGGCAGCTCTGCCCCTGTGTCTTTGCAGGGTACAGCCCTATTCTAAGCTGCTTTCATGGGCTGGCATTGAGTGTCTGTAGCTTTGCCAGATGTACAGTGCAAGCTGTTGGTTGATCTTCCATTCCGTGATCTGGAGAACAGTGGCTCTCTTCTCACAGCTCCACTAGGCAGTGCCCCATTGGGGACTGTGTGTGAAGGCTCTGACCTCACATTTCTCTTCTGCACTGCCCTAACAGAGGTTCTCCATGAGGGCTCCACCCCTGCAGCAAACTTCTGCCTGTATATCCAGGCTTTTCCTTACATACTTTGAAATCTAGGTGGAGGTTCCCAAACCCCAGTTCTTGACTTCTGTGCACTCACAGGCTCAATGCCACATGGAAGCCAACAAAGCTTGGGGCTTGTACCTACAGAAGCAATGGTCTGAATTGTAACTTGGCCCCTTTTACCCACAGATGTAGTGGCTGGGACACAGGGCACCAAGTACTGAGGCTGCACAAAGGAGCAAGGCCTGGACCATGCACACAAAGCCACTTTTTCCTCTTAGGCCTCCTGGTCTGTGATGGTCTTCTGTGAATGTCTCTGACATGCCCTGGAGACATTTTCCCCAATGTCTTGGTGATTAACATTAGGCTCCCTGTGGCTTATGCAAATTTTTGCAGCTGGCTTGAATTTTTCCACAAATAATGGGTGTTTCTTTTCTATAGCATTATCAGGCTGCAAATTTTTCCAAACTTTTATGCTCTGCTTCCCTTTTAAACATGTTTCAATTTGAGATCATCTAAGTTCAAAGTTCCACAGCTCTTTAGGGCAGGGGGAAAATGCTGCCAGTCTCTGCTTAAGCATAGCAAGAGTGACCTTTGCTCTTGTTCCCAATAGGTTTCTCATCTCCATCTCCAGATCCAAATTCGCTTTTACCTTGCTGGGTATCTTTATAGCAATACCCAACTCTACCAGTACCAATTTACTGTATTAGTCCATTCTCCCACTGCAATAAAAATCTTCCCAAGACTGGGTAATTTATAAAGCAAAAAGGTTAAAATGACTCACAGTTCCTCATAGCTGGGGAGGCCTCAGGAAACTTACAATCATGGCAAAAGGCAAAGGAGAAGCAAACTGGACCTTCTTACATGGCAGCAGGAGAAAGAACATGTGTGTGTGTGCAGAAAAAACTACCATTTATGAAACCATCAGAACTCATGATAATTCACTCAGTATCACAAAAACAGCATAGGGGAAACCACCCCCCATGATCCAATCACTTCCCACCAGGTGTCTCCTTTAACACCTGGGGATTACAATTCAAGATGAGATGGGGACACACAAAGCCTAACCATATCTATCATAAAGACATAGTCCCAATTCCCTGATATCTCTTCTTCCTGATCCCTGTATGAGACAGGCTATATGTGTCCCAGAATAGCCTGTTTCTCTTGATTTGGGGGTGAGTGTATTAAGCACCTTTCAGCAGAATTCACCTTCTCTTTATGAACTAAGTCCTAGGCACAATTCAAAATGCCAGCTCTCAATAAATTTGTTACTGTAATTTGTTTCCAGAAATGATATCAGAGCAGAAACACAAAGCAAAAGAAACCAAAAGATAGGTAATGCTGAATGGTTGGAAAGTATATTTATGAAAGAGCTATGCTTCACAAAAGCATCTTTGCGAGCTATGCTTCACACAAGCATCTTTGCTATGATTCAAGGGAGAAATCACTAAACACAAACCCCATCATATCCACATAAATCCAGCAATCTAGAGACTGTTGGTCTTTTTTCTTTTCTGCATTATGTTTCTGCCCTCAGTAAAGCAAGGTTTTAATTGTAATATTGAAGCATTGGAAATTTAACACTGAGATATTTTCAAAACTTAAGTGTTTTTCTGTTTGTTTGTTTGTTTTTTTTTGACAGAGTCTCACTCTTTCACCCAGGCTAGAGTGCAGTGGTGTGATCTCTGCTCGCTGCAAGCTCTGCCTCCCAGGTTCATGCCATTCTCCTGCCTCAGCCTCCTGAGTAGCTGGGACTACAGGTTCCTGCCACCACACCTGGCTAATTTTTGTGTGTGTGTGTGTTTAGTAGAGACGGGGTTTCATCATGTTAGCCAGGATGGTCTCGACCTCCTGGCCTCGTGATCCACCTGCTTTGGCCTCCCTAAGTGCGGGGATTACAGGTGTGAGCCACCGCGCCCAGCCAAAGCTAAGTTTTAATTATAATAAGGAAACTAATGTGAGGCCAGAAATTATTGACTTTGTTCACAGAATGCTAATTTTCCCCAGATAAAATATGCAGAGCTATGTTTCATTAATATGCAGAGCTATGTTTTATTACCAAAACACACTATTGCCAAATGCACAAAAGGAAAAAATATATTTGTACCCTGTGCTAAAATAGATTCATTTCTGGTATTAAAATGACAAAACTGGAATTATTTCAACCCAGAAATCATTGGTTCCAATTTCCAAGGTTAAAGGTTTGCTCAAGCAAATCTTAAAACACAGGTATGTATTTCAGAAGATCAACCAAATTCAAGAGTTTGCATGCCATTTTGGGTACCTTATAAATAGAAATTTCAAAATCTTCCTCAAAAACATCTGCATTTGTTTTCCAGATTCTTGCAACCCAAAACAAAACTTCAAAGAAACTCTGCACAATTGTTGGTAGACAGCTAAACCTTCTCCAAATTGAGTTATGGACAATATGGTCTTGATTATAGCAGAACTGGAAGGTCTATTAACAAATCTGCACACAGTGTTATATAAATTGGCTGCTGGGGCAAGTTGATTGGCAGGGAAAGTCCAGGGAGGCAGCTGAATCCCTGGCATTTTTCAAAGCTTTTTTTCCTAGTTTCATTATTCCTAGAATTTTGAAGCTTATTAAGACATTCCCTATCCTATGTCATACTGTAGAGCACTCTAGTCAGAATCCTGATAGAATAAACTCTTTTTTTGGTTTTTTAAAGTCTACATTTCAATGATTTTTAATAATTTTTTCTTATACTTTAAGTTCTAGGGTACATGAGCACAACGTGCAGGTTTGTTACATATGTATACATGGGCCATGTTGGTGTGCTGCACCCATTAACTCGTCATTTACATTAGGTATATCTCCTTCTGCTATCCCTCCCCACTTCCCCCACCCCACAACAGGGCCTGGTGTGTGATGTTCCCCTTCCTGTGTCCAAGTGTTCTCATTGTTCAATTCCCACCTATGAGTGAGAACATACGGTGTTTGTTTTCTTTTCTTGTGATAGTTTACTGAGAATGATGGTTTCCAGCTTCATACATGTCCTTACAAAGGACATGAACTCATCCTTTTTCACAGCTGCATAGCATTCCATGGTGAATATGTGCCACATTTTCTTAATCCAGTCTATCATTGTGGACTTTTTGGTTGGTTCAAAGTCTTTCCTATTGTGAATAGTGCCGCAGTAAACATACGTGTGCATGTGCCTTTATACTTTATAGCAGCATGATTTGTAATCCTTTGGGTATATACCCAGTAATGGGATGGCTGGGTCAAATGGTATTTCTAGTTCTAGATCCTTGATGAATCACCACACTGTCTTCCACAATGGTAGAACTAGTTTACAGTCCCACCAACAGTGTAAAAATGTTTCTATTTCTCCACATCCTCTCCAGCACCTGTTGCTTCCTGACTTCTAATGATCGCCATTCTAACTGGTGTGAGATGGTATCTCATCGTGATTTAGATTTGCATTTCTCTGATGACCAGTGATGATGAGCATTTTTTCATGTGTCTGTTGGCTGCATAAATGTCTTCTTTTGAGAAGTGTCAGTTCATATCCTTCACCCACTTTGTGATGGGGTTGTTTGTTTTTTTCTTGTAAATTTGTTTGAGTTCTTTGTAGATTCTGGATATTAGTCCTTTGTCAGATGAGTAGGTTGCAAAAATCTTCTCCCATTCTGTAGGTTGCCTGTTCACTCTGATGGTAGTTTCTTTTGCTGTGCAGAAGCTCTTGAGTTTAATTAGATCCCATTTGTCAATTTTGGCTTTTGTTGCCATTGCTTTTGCTGTTTTAGATATGAAGTCCTTCCCCATGGCTATGTCTTGAATGGTATTGCCTATGTTTTCTTCCAGGGTTTTTATGGATTTAGGTCTAACATTTAAGTCTCTAATCCAACTTGAATTAATTTTTGTATAAGGTGTAAGGAAGGTATCCAGTTTCAGCTTTATACATATGGCTAGCCAGTTTTCCCAGCACCATTTATTCAATAGGGAATCCTTTCCCCATTTCTTGTTGTTGTCAGGTTTGTCAAAGATCAGATGGTTGTAGATGTGTGGTATTATTTCTGAGGGCTCCGTTCTGTTCCATTGATCTATATCTCTGTTTTGGTACCAGTACCATGCTGTTTTGGTTATTGTAGCCTTGTAGTATAGTTTGAAGTCTGGTAGCGTTATGCCTCCAGCTTTGTTCTTTTGGGTTAGGATTGTCTTGGAAATGTGGGCTCTTTTTTTGGTTCCATATGAACTTTAAAGTAGTTTTTTCCAATTCTCTGAAGAATGTCATTGGTAGCTAAATGTGGATGACATTGAATCTATAAATTACCTTGGGCAACATGGCCATTTTCATGATATTGATTCTTCCTATCCATGAGCATGGAATGTTCTTCCATTTGTTTGTATCCTCTTTTATTTCATTGAGCAGTGGTTTGTAGTTCTACTTGAAGAGGTCATTCACATCCCTTGTAAGTTGGATTCCTAGGTATTTTATTCCCTTTGAAGCAATTGTGAATGGGACTTCACTCATGATTTGGCTCTCTGTTTGTCTGTTATTGGTGTATAAGAATGCCTGTGATTTTTGCACATTGATTTTGTATCCTGAGACTTTGCTGAAGTTGCTGATCAACTTAAGAAGATTTTGGGCTGAGACAATGGGGTTTTCTAGATATACAATCATGTCATCTTCAAACAGGGAGAATTTGACTTCCTCTTTTCCTAAATTGAATAATCTTTATTTCTTTCTCCTGCCTGATTGCCCTGGCCAGAACTTCCAACACTATGCTGAATAGGAGTGGTGAGCGAGGACATCCCTGTCTTGTGTCAGATTTCAAAGGGAATGCTTCCAGTTTTTGCCCATTCAGTATGATATTGGCTTTGGGTTTGTCATAAAAAGCTCTTATTATTTTGAGATAGGTCCCATCAATACCTAATTTATTGAGAGTTTTCAGCATGGAGCGTTGTTGAATTTTGTCGAAGGCCTTTTCTGCATCTATTGAGATAATCATGTGGTTTTTGTCATTGGTTCTGTTTATATGCTGTATTATGTTTATTGATTTACATATGTTGAACCAGCCTCGCATCCCAGGGATGAAGCCCACTTGATCACAGTGGATAAGCTTTTTGATGTGCTGCTGGATTCTGTTTGCCAGTATTTTATTGAGGATTTTTGCATCAATATTCATGAGGGATATTGGTCTAAAATTCTCTTTTTTTGTTGTGTCTCTGCCAGGCTTTGGTATCAGGATGATACTGGCCTCATAAAATGGGTTAGGGATGATTCCCTCTTTTTCTATTGATTGGAATAGTTTCAGAAAGAATGGTACCAGCTCCTGTTTTTACCTCTGGTAGAATTCAGCTGTGAATCCATCTGGTCCTGGACTTTTTTTGGTTTATGTCCAATCAAAAATTTATATCCAGAATATATGAAGATTTGTAGGAGATTTTTATATATTCTGGATATAAATTTTTGATTGGAAGTAAACATTGCAAATATCTTCTCCCACTTTAACTTGACTTTTCTTTCTCTTAATGGTGACTTCGTTAATACCAATTTCTTAATTTTAACATAGTTCAACTTATCAGACTTTTTCTGTGTAGTTAATGTGTATTTAGTCTTGCTTAAGAAATTTTTGTCTACCCCATTGTCATAAACGTATTCTTCTGTGTTAGAGAAGTTTTTTTTTTAATTTTTAACCTTTGAGATTGAGCTTTATAACCAACCTATGATTGACTTTTGTTGGTGACATAAGATACGGGTTAAATTCTTTTATTCCCCCATATTTATATGGAAATTATCTACCACCATTTATTGAGAAGATTATTATTTCCTCACTGCACTACAGTTTCACCTTTGTCATAAATCAGGTGATGGTATAAGTATGAGTTTGTTTTTGGTTTCTCTATTTGTATGTCCTGCTAGTACCATCTTATTTTAATTGTAATAAAGTTGGAAACATCTGATGGCATACATTCTTGAGCTCTGTTCTTCTTCAGAACTTTCTTGGTTCTTCTTGTCCTTTTAAGTTTTCAAAAAAATTTTAAATTAGCATGTCAATTTTCAAATTACCTGAAAGGATTTTGAGTTGGATTGCATTCAACCATAATTTAATGAGTAGAAATGACTTATTTACAATATAAAGTCATTCTATTCATAAACATTGTGTGTCTTTTTACGTATACAATATTTATATCTGTTTTAAAAATTTTATTTTCAGTTCTGGGATACATGTGCAGAATGTACAGGTTTGTTACATAAGTATACATGTGCTGTGGTGGTTCGTTCCATCTATCAACCTGTAATCTAAGTTTTAAGCCCCACATGCATGAGGTATTTGTCCTAATGCTCTCCCTCCTCTTCCCCTCAACCCCTGACAAGCCTCTGTGTGTGTTGTTCCCCTCCGTGTGTCCATGTGTTCTCATTGTTCAACTCCCATTTATGAGTGAGAACATGCACTGTTTGGTTTTCTGTTCCTGTGTTAGTTTGCTGAGAATGATGGCTTCTAGTTTCATCCATGTCCCTGCAAAGAACATGGACTCATGTTTTTTTATGGCTATATAACTTTCCATGGTGTACTCTAATTTGTACATGTACAAGTTAGAACTCAGGATTAAGAAACTCACTCAAAACCACACAATTACATGGAAATTGAACAACCTGCCCCTGAATGACTACTGGGTAAATAACAAAATTAAGGCAGAAATAACAAAGTTGCTTGAAACCAGTGAGAACAAAGAGACAACGTACCAGAATCTCTGAGACACAGCTGAAGTAGTGTTAAGAGGGAAATTTATAGCACTAAATGCCCACAACAGAAAGCTGGAAAGATCTGAAATCGACCCCCTAATATCACAATTAAAAAACCTAGAGAAGAGTAAACAAATTCAGAAGCTACCAGAAGACAAGAAATAATTAAGATCAGAGTAGAACTGAAAGAGATAGAGACACAAAAAAGCCTTCAAAATATTAGTGAATCCAGGAGATTAAATCATGAGGTCAGGAGTTCGAGACCAGCCTGGCCAATATGGTGAAACACCATCTCTACTAAAAATACAAAAATTTGCTGGGTGTGGTGGTGTATGCCTGTAGTCCCAGCTACTGGGGAGGCTGAGGCAGAAGAATTGCTTGAACCCCAGAGGTGGAGGTTGCAGTGAGCCAAGATAACACCACTGCAATCCAGCTTGGGTGACAGTGAGACTCCATCTCAAAAAAAAAAAAGAATGATCAAGGAGGTATCATTATTGATCCCACAGAAATACAAATTACCCTCAGAGAATACTATAAACACCTCTCTGCAAATAAACTTGAAAATCTAGAAAATATGGATACATTCCTGGCACATACACCCTCCCATGACAAAATCAGGAAGAATTAGAATCCCTGAATACACCCATAACAAGTTCTGAAATTGAGGCAGTAATTAATAGCATACCAACAAAAAAAGCCCGGGTCAGATGGATTCATAGCTGAATTATACTGGAGATATAAAGAGGAGCTGGTACCATTCCTTCTGAAACTATTCTAAACAAAGGTAAAAGAGGCTCTCCTCCCTAACTCATTTTATGAGGCCAGCATCATCCTGATAACAAAACCTGGCAGAGACACAACAAATAAAGAAAATTTCAGGCCAATATCCCTTATGAACATTGACTAGAAAATCCTCAATAAAAGACTGGAAAAATGAATCCAGCAGCACATACAAAAGCTTATCCACCATGTGCAACACTTTTTTAAAGGCATGCTTCAATAAAGAAACACTTCCATTTAGTCAGGAGACTATCTCTTTGAGTCTAACATAGATTACATCCTTGACATCTTCTTTTATGTACTCAATAAATGTTTACTTACAGCCTATGTTATGCTGGGTAGTATTATGGGAACTGGAGAGAGAAGGTCTATCTTTATGGAGCTTGCAGTATAGTGACAGAGATAGAACATAAATGCCTAAACAGTTGCACACTAAAGTGATGGATGTACTAAGCGCTATGAAGAAATATATTAGCCAAGTGTGGTGGTGCTCACCTGTGGTCCCAGCTACTTGGGAGGCTAAGACAGGAGGTCTGCTTGAACCCCAGAGTTTGAGGCTGCAGTGATCCATGATTGTGCCACTGCACCCCAGCCTTGGTGACAGAGTGAGACCCTGTCTAAATAAAAAGTATAATAATACAAAGAAAATTATGTAGGGTAATCACATTCAGGATGTCAGGGACTGCTACTTTAGGTAGGGAGCTCTGGAACAATCTTTTTGAGGAGATGACACTTGAGCAGGACAGAATGGCATGACGGAGTGAGTTAAGCAAATGTCTAGAGGGCAGAGAGAAGAGACACTGTGCAGAGTCTGAATAAAGCCAGCACTTGATGAGCTCACAGATCACTACAAAGACCAGTCAGGCTGCAGGCACTGGGAGGAGGAAAGGAGAATGCACAGTCTGAGGAGCAGATAGACACAGACCATAGTAAAGAGCTTGGATTTCTTTGTTAATTGTGATAGGTAACAACAGGAGGATTCAGGGCTGGGAATGAAATAGTATAAAATATGTTCTTACAAGAATAGTTCAGCTTTGTGGGAGAATAGATTACAGATTACCATAAATAGAATAATAATAAATGCAAAGGCAGCTTAGAAATGATTATATCTGTCCAGGGGTTGATACTGGTGGTGTTAGAAATGTGAGTTCCAGTATGATAGCCACCAGCTGCATTTAGTTTTTACATTTAAATTAATTAAAATAACATAAAGTTTATTCCTACCAGGGACTTGGGAGGAAAGAGAGAATGAGGAATTATTGCTTAATGAGTACAGAGTTTCAGTTTGGGGTGAAAAAAGTTTTGGAAATACATAGTTCTGATGATTGCACAACATTCTGAATGTAATTAATGCCTCCGAATTTTATGTTTAAAATGGCAAAGCTCATTACATAAGCTTTACCACAATAAAGCATTATAAAATTAATCACAGAACCAAAACTATAAAACCATTTTTTAAAATTGTATATATTTAAGGAGTGCAAGTGCAATTTTGTTACATGGGTATATTGGGTAGGAGTGAAGTCTGAGTTTTTAGTGTGTTTATCACTGGAACAATGTACACTGTATCCACTAAGTAATTTCTCATCACCCTTCCCCCCCCACCCTCTTACCCTTCTGAGTCTGCAGTGTCTTATCATTTTACACTCTTTGTTCATGTGTACACATTATTTATTTCCCATTTTTAAGTAAGAACATGCAGTATTTGATTTTATGTTTCTGAATTGCAAAACTATAAGACTCTTAGAATAAAAAATAACAATAAATCTTTATGGCCTTGGATTTGGCAATAGTTTCTTAGATATGGCACCAAAAGCACAGTGATAAAAGAAAATGTACTGGGCTTCATCAAAATTAGAAACATTTGTGTTTCAAAGGACGTAACAAAGAAAATAAAACGACAACCAGAAAAGTGGAGAAAATGTTTGCAACTTATATATTTGATTAGAAATTTGTATCCAAAATGCACAAATAACTTTTACAACTCAACAGTAAAAAGAAAAAATACATAAAAATAGGCAAAATATTTAAATAGACATTTTTGTGAAGAAGATGTGAGTGTCCAATAAGTACATGAAGAGAAGCCTAACATCACAAGCCATCAAGAAAATGCAAAATCAAAACCACAAGCAGATATCACTTAACACCCACCAGTGTACCTACAATAAAAAATGACAAACGGTTGGGCGTGGTGTCTCACGCTTGTAATCCCAGCACTTTGGGGGGCTGAGATGGGCAGATCACGAGGTCAGGAGATCCAGACCATCCTGGCTAACATGGTGAAACTCCGTCTCTACTAAAAAATACAAAAAAATTAGCCGGGCGTGGTAGCAGGCGTCTGTAGTCCCAGCTACTCGGGAGGCGGAGGCAGGAGTATGGCGTAAACCCGGGAGGCAGAGCTTGCAGTGAGCTGAGAGTGCGCCACTGCACTCCAGCCTGGTGAGGCCATAGATAAATTAAATCTTTCGTACATTGCCGGTGAGAAAGTCAAATAGTGCACACTTTGGAAAACTGTGAGGTGATTGCTGAAAAGGTTATGCGTAGGTACCTTATGACCCAGCAATTCCATTCCTAGGTATATACCCAATAGAAATGAAAACTTATGTATGAAATATACAAAAGTTTGTACCTAAATATTATAGCAGCATTATCATAATTTTGAATAATACATACTAAATCGAAGGGATATTAAAAGTAATATTGATGAAATAAAATTAGAAATATAAAAATTTTACCAGCGATTGATTGACCTGATTCAAATTACTTCTTACAGTCTTCAATTCCGTATTTTGTATATTCGGAGAGCAAGTTCAAGTTGCTTCACTTCTAACTTTTTCTTTTGTTGCTCTTCGATTTTTCCTGATTCTTCCCTAATTTTTTCATTTAATATATTGGCATTTCTTCTCTTCTCTTCTCGGTTTAAAGTCAATCTGCCATTAAATATACTTATCTTAAAATTCATTTTGTTAGAAAATAGAATTCACTCTGAGATCTACTTCTTCCTATATTGGTTTATTATTCCAATAAAATTCCTATATTATTGAACATATTTTTCCTTTCTAGTTCTGAGGTATTTAATTTATTACTGAACTCTCTTCCAAATGATACACTTACTTGAAAAATAGTGACAAAAGAACATCTTCCAGTTAGACAGGTTCTGTTACTAGTAACTTCAACAACTGTTATGGAAAAGAATACTGGAAGCTATCCAGTAAAGTTATAAGTTGAAAATTATTATTTTAAAAATATAACAGTCAAAATTACTCCTCAATGAGGACAGATCATTTAGAGTTAACTAATTAAAATGACATTACTTTTTATAAACAAGTTTACATATTCAGTAGACATAAATATTCATCTTTATAACATAAGGCAAGTATCCTTAAAAATAATTATAATATTAAAATCTGAGACTAGGATGAAGAATCTAATATCTGATATCCCATATATCTTTTGCTTCTTTTTTTAGTAATACTTTAAATGTATCTTGTTGATTATTATATATTTTATCAACAAATTTTAAATCTCTTTTAGAATAAGACAGAATATAATATTTAATTAAAAAATAAAAATAATAAGTATTTTAAACATAGAACTCTGAATTAATTTTATTTATGTAGGAGAGAGAGATGTTGAATATACTAGTCATGAATTATTCTATATTTTTCTTTATACTCCATGCATATTAAAATTACAAGTGTATAATTAAAGGAAAATGATTATTGGGGGTAAAGGAATGGCCGTTTCACACTCTCTTTGTTGAACTATAAATGAATATACATTTTCTTGAGAACAATTTAGAAGTAATGAACAAAGAGCTTCTTAAAAACTTCCTATAATTTAACCAAATATTTTTATATTGAAGAATTTATTCCAAATCAATAATTAGAATGGTAGAAAAAGATTTACATGCAGTTATGCCTTGCAGCACTTATTATAAGACAAAAAAATGAAAAAAATAATTTGTTAAGTAAATAATGGGGTTTCCAAATAATGGCCTTCTATGTAGCCATTAAAATTGTGATTTAAATAAATATGTATTTAATTATCAGGAGATGTATTCACAGTTAAGAACTTGTATTATTTAAATGAATTTGACACTCTACAAGACAGAGATTTCTTTCTCCAGTTAAACCTCAGAAGGTAAGTCAGCTAGTACAAAAAGTATCCTATATACTAGTATGTCATACCTCACACTGCAGAGCTCTTGTTCTCCTTTAACTTTTTGATTCCCTATGATTTCATTTCTTTTGCTTCTGATAGTTCATTTTGTAGCACATGAAGCTTATTGTTCATTTGTTTCATTTTTGCTGTAAGTTGTTCACAGGGATTTTTTTTCTTTTTTCTTTTTTTTTCTTTTTGACAGAGTCTCGCTCTGTTGCCTAGGCTGGAGTGCAGTGGCATGATCTCCACACACTGCAAGCTCTGCCTCCTGGTTCACGCCATTCTCCTGCCTCAGCCTCCCGAGTAGCTGGGACTACAGGCACTCGCAACCACGCCTGGCTAATTTTTTTTTTTTTGTATTTTTAACAGAGACGGGGTTTCACTGTGTTTGCCAGGATGGTCTTGATCTCCTGACCTCATGATCTGCCCACCTTGGCCTCCCAAAGTGATGGGATTACAGGCGTGAGCCACAGTGTCTGGCCCACAGGGATATTTTTTAACTTCCCTTGCTCTTTCACAAGAAAGACTGCATCTGAGATTTTTGATAGGCTAGTTGAATCTGTCTCAAGGGAGGAGATAGAAATAAAATATATTAGTACTTTTGGGATATAAAGAACTGCATGTTTTAACAATCACTAATTCATACACTGAACAAATATATATTGATTGCCTACCACGTGGAAGGCATTATACTAAGCTCTGCAGATTAAACAGAAAAAAACAAAATTCTCTGCCCTTGTTTAACTTAAAATGTGCTAAAAGACAAAGCCCCAGGAAAGTGACAGTTATAAATTCAGATAGATACTGTAAGAAAACAGATTGCTAAGAATTAGATCTATACTAGGCTCATGGAAAATTCCCCCAAGGAATGTACAGCTACACTGAGGAATGAATAATGAAAAGGAAGCAGTTGAGTGAACAGGGAAGGAAAGTATTTTAGCCAGTCTGTGGCAGGTACTGAAACTCTAGTGTAGTCTGCCTCTAGCCAAGACAGAGCAACAGGTATGATTTTTCTTCTTAGCTAAAATAATTAAAATCAAAACACACAAAATACATTAAACAATTTTTCAGACACTAGACATTAGACAAAGAAGATAATAATCCCTGGAAAACAGAAAAAAAATGAAAGAAAGCAAACCTTATGAATGTTTCAGCTTTCTGCCTTGACAGAGATTCGGAGACATGACACAGGAAGAAAAAACTGAGGTGGGATCTACCAGACTCTCTTGGTTACACTGACGAATCTTAGAGTCTGGTAAAACCAAAGCAGACAGATATTACAGAACAAACACTGAGGAGGAGAGAGAGATACAGAAGCAACGGAAAGAAACCCCCTTGTCAGTATTTAGCAAAATTTTGAAAATTGCATGTGAGCTAGAAAACTACCTAAGAACAAACCTGGTGGGGGTGGGGGGTGGTTTATAAAATTAGAGGAAATCACACCTGATGCTCACACAGTGCCAAGAAGAGTGTCTATTTTTATAGATTTGCCTGGGAAAACTCAGACTTCACAGCAAAATGAATACTCAGAAAGGCCTTGCCTGAGGTATGGGGAGTTACTTTATACCATAAAAAGAAAAATGAAAAGGATCAAGCTGTTTATAAGTAAATCAACTCTATTCTACTATAAAAATCAAGAAGATAAGTAAAGCAATAGAAGATACTTTTAAAAAGCAAATTGCACTTGTAGAGATACAAGTTACAATGCTGGAGATGAAAGCTGCATTGAGTAGATATGAGCATGGATTAATTTGCCATCATGAAAGAAAAGATTCACAAATTTGAGACACTAGTGAACTATGAGCAAACTTCCAGCAGGTAATATATAAGTCCCCAAAGAGGTAGGAGGAGAGCCAGAATAAAAAATTTGAGGAAAAATTGGCTAAATATGTTCTAAACTTAACGAAAGCCATAATCCCACAGATCTAGGCTGGGATCTAGCTGATAGAAAAGAAATGAAAATATGATTGTAATTTCTTATACCATCTATGATATGATATAATATTACTTGAAGGTAGATTGCGGTGAGGTAAATTCATACACTATAAATCCTAAAGCAACTACTAAGACAGCAAAGGGTTATACCTAATATCAAATAAACTTATACCAAAAAAGATATGACTAAATCATAAAGAAATGTAAAACTAGATTAATTACTAAAAAAGTTATGCTTATACAGATATGTAACTAAATCATAAAAATTACTAAACTAGTCTGAAGGAAGCAGAAAAAGGAAAAAAGCAAAGCAAAGAAGATCTGGGACTAATAGAAATCAAACAGTGTGATGACAGACAATTCTAATCATATCAATAATTATACTATAAATTAAACTGGACTACAAACCTCTTCTCAAAGGCAGATTTTCAGAATGGATAAAAAAGCAAGTTCTACCTGTATAATGCGTATAAGAAATAAACTTTAAATATAAAGACAAAAATTGGTTAAAAGATGAAACAAGATATACCACACTAACACTTGACAAAAGAAGGCTGAGGAAGAGTGGTTGTATTAATACCAAAGTACATTTCATAGCAAAAATATTACCAGCAATAAACAAGGTCATTTTATAGTGACAAATTGTTCAATTAATCAAGAAAATGTAACAGTCCTAAATGTTTATGTACATAATAACATAAATGTTTCAAAATACATGATACAAAAATTGATAGAACTGCAAAAGAAATAGACAAATTTCCAAGTATAGTCTAAAATTTCTAAACCCCTTACTCAAGTGGTATAATAAGGAGGAAGTAAATTCCGGAAAATGTTGGCATGTGTACTCACCAGTCTAGACATTTTCCCACTCCCTGTGTATGTATGCTGCTTTAGTTACAAAAAGTTAGGTAGGATCTTGGGAGATTTCTTCTTGGATACCGGAAATATCAACCACATCAACAGTATACCTAACAACTCTAAAATAATTCTTTTGAACAGATTACCACTGAAGAAATTGTAAGTTAAACCCAGTAGGCTTTTCAGTAATTTTACTGCTTGAAATTCTCACATTTAAAGGAAATTTGCAACATCACTTTCTCAGACTCCTCTCCTACATTTCTTTAACCACTGCTCAGTCTCCTTTACCAAGTCCTTTGACTCTTGTGAAATGTTGATATTCCCAGGGTTTTGTCAATGGCTTTCTTTTTATTCTACATATTCTGCCTCATGAATAAGCTCATTGAGATCTATGGCTTTGCCTAATAATTATAATAAAAGTTTTCTAAGCCTGCATCTTCAACCAGAGTTCTAACTCCAGCTAGAAAGGCATATAATCCAATTACCTACTGAAAGTAAACCACATGAATGTCTCATTCAACTCAATATGTAAAGAAAACTGTTGGTCTGTCCCATGACTGTTTGCACTTCTCTGTTAATCTGACAAATTCCTACTCCTTCCCCATGAGCATTGTAAATGCTTGTGCACAATCTGAAAACTTATGAATGACCTGAGATTGTATCTGTCCCCTAGCTTTTTAAACTCAATTATCACTAAGCCATATTAACTGCACCTCTTTTCTGCCTTTGCTTTATCTTTCCAGTGCCACTGGAAATACAAACTTATTTATTTTATGCTTATATTTCCTAGTTAAACATGTCCCCTTAACTGATGGCTTTCACAGGGAAAAAGAAACCCTACAAATTACTGTTCTTATTTTTTAAGATAAAAAATTAATCAAAATAAAATAATGCCAAAGAAGACCTACGTGTTTAAATGTGTAAATTGAGCTTCTGAACTTGATTCATTTTACCCTTGATGGATCAAACATTCATAATAGATTGATACTAGGCCACAGATTGGTTACAAAAAAAAAAAAAAGACTATCGCATGAACTACTACAAAAGTTTCATCTTTAAATCTTTTTATGTGCTTATCCTCCATCTATCTTCTATATGAAGCACCAGAAACTATAGGCCACAGGCCAAATTCAGCTTACTAAATGGTTTTTTATACAAACTTTTATTGGAGAACCATCAAACCTCTTTGCCCGTACATATTATCTATAACTCCTTTCACCCTACAATGGCAGAGTTGAATAGCTGTAATAGAGACCACATGGCCCAGCATATTTGCTATCTGGCACTTTACAGGAAAAGTTTGCCAATCTCTGCTTTATACCATGACCAGAATGAACTGATACTGAAATGTAATCTGATGACTCCTCTGCTCAAACTTTTCCACTAAATTCCTGCAGAAAACATTGCTTGCTTCCTATGCATAGTCATTATTTATTCTTTACTGCTGCAGAAACACAAGTTCATTTAGATATTTATTATTCCATTACCTCCATCTAATCTTAAAAGAAAAATCATTATTCTAAGCTAATCACAGCAATTACATTTGCTTTCCTAGTGATTGGTATAGAAATAAGCATATGGTATAATCCAGCCAATAAAATTTTACAGGAAGATTACTGCAAGCTTCCAAGTTTTCTTCCTATTTTTAAAAACAATGTGAACAAAAGCAGCCCTCCCAGCCTTCAGATATTGTCTTGAGATAGCATGATGATTTGAGCTGTTGCTAATTTGCCAGCCAAGAAAGGAGACATGAACAAAACACTGCCAATAGCACAACTAATAATGGGGAGGGGAGTGAGATCCTATAATATCCCTGTACCACCAACACAACTTTGGTTTTTATGGTTTTAGCAATTGTTAGTTGTTTCATCTAATATTTACAGCCAGAAGTATTCTGGGAATTTTTCCAGGGCCTACAGAATAAAATCTACTCATTTCTACACTATTAAAATGTGTTGCCTAAGCTTGCATTATCTAGACATTCAAGCCATTCCCGACTAATCCCATACCACACTATTTCCACTAGGGAACCCAAAGTGTCAATAAACTCCACAAAGCTCACTCAAGCGTCTTACCTTTTGCACTTGCTTTTTTAGCTGTTTTTTTTTTTTTTTGTTTTTTTTTTTTGTTTTTTTTTTTGGTAGGACATGTGATCATCTTAGATGTTCCTTCTTCCAAAACTTAAATTTTATTAGATGTTACTCCTGCCATGCATTCAGTCTTTACAGATGTTTCTTCTTCCTCCCATGTGGTCTTCGTAGGTCTTTCTTGTGGCCATGCAAATTTCTCAGATGTTTCTTTCACAGGCCTTGTAATTTTCCTAGGTGTTTCTCCTGCTGACTGTTCAATCTTTCCAGATATTGCTTTCCCTAAACATTGAACTTCGTCAGATGTTCCCTCCACCAAGCGTGCAGTTTCGTGTTGGAAATAACTTTTTGGTGCCACAAAGAAGAGTTAGCACTCCAGCAACAAGTTAACACTCCAGCAAGGCAAATTTACTTCTATAGAAGGTGAGTCTTGTGGATGGAGCAATGGCAAGAGCACACTGTATAAGAGAGGGGAAAGGGTTCTCATTCCTAATGCAGCTAGTCCCTACTGCTGTGTCTTTCCCCTATTGGCTAGGGTTGGACCGCACACTCTAAGCTAATTTTGACTGGCTACTTCAAAGAGGACAGGGGTGCAAGCCAGAGTGGTGGGGTGGGTAGTTTCTGCAGGAAACACAGGGCAGGTGACTAAGAATGACTAAGGACAGAGCAGGTGACTAAGAATGACTAAGGACAGAGTAGGTGATAGGGACTAGAAGGGGGTCATTTACTGAAACTAGGGGCAAGGAGGCATAAAGGATGAGGAAGTTAAACTTTAAAATGGAGAACAAAGAACAGAGAATCTGAACATACTGACATATTGGTTCTTTGAAGAGGAACTCAGAACCCACTGTACTTAACAATCTTCCCTCTCTTGAATTTTAAAGGACATTAACAGGCTATTCACTGTATTCTACAATTCCGTCTTTCAATTTTTACAGCCCTTCCTCTTCAAACCTTTTTAACATGTCTTGGCTTTTTTTTTTTCAATTTGATCCTGTAAAAGAAAAAGTCTATCTAAATAAGGTGGAGAACAGCTAAGGGAGGTTTTAGAAAGTGTTGTTTCTATAAGCCTTTGCACTAGCCCATGGATGCATGGTATGACACAACACCCAACAAGAATGAGTACACCCGTTACTGCTGCAAGAGAAGTAAGAATTGAGGCTATGATTTCTTTCCATTTTCTGAACCACCTTTCTAGCCATCTTGAGAAAGTGTTATTGGCTCCAGAAGTTTTAGCTAATTCATTGGATAAAGTGGTAAGTCCTTGTAGGCCCCTTGTTATGCTCCCATTGGGGGCAATGTTGTTTGCCCCCAAAGGATAAAGGTACAACACTGAGTTTTAATCATAACACAAACACCACTTTTTCAGCTAATATCATATCTAGGGCCATTCTGTTTTCTGAGGCCATCTGGCTAGTGGGCCTCAATTGTTCTGCTATTCCTTTGACAACATCCCTGGTGTAATTAATAAACCACTGTTGATTACTATAGATGTAATTTATCCAATCTACATTTTTGTTGTCATCCAACAAAATATCGAGTCAAATCCTGTAGCTATTTGATCTTGGGCTTAAATGTATCTGGTACTCCTCATGGGATTCCAATAGCATCTAAATAAATGTGGGAGTCAAAAGACCCATAAGGGACTTCCCTTGCTTTACTATGTTGTTTTTTCCCTTTTTCTGGTTGATGAAATGCCAGAGTGAAAAGTATAGCCAACTGGACTAGAGCATGAGCTGTGCTCCAGTTACTTGGCAGAGTGTCCAGTAAATGTCCACCACAATACTACCATACATCTGCTCAGGGGTGTATAAGGGCTGACTGATTGGTAAGTTCTTGGAAATTCTTAAGCTTACTGCATCCTTTTAGGTCTCCAAGCAATGCTAAGTTTCCTCCTTGTTGTGAGAGACATGAAGTGAACTTAATGTCAGAAGACAGAAGCTGGATGGCCCTTGGGGGCTGACCTGCAGAGTGTTGAACTTTGGGATATAGCAGAGAGAGAGATTGACATGACTTGTTACCCCAGGCTGTGGAACCCTGGAAAAGAGCTACCATACAGCCCATGCCTGGTTGACTGAAGGACCATCCTAGTGGAAAGGGGACAATCTGGGCCTCTGGTCTGCTGTGTGCACAAGCATAACAATTGCTTTTGTTTAAAGTGTGAACGGAGTATTTGATCCATTCCAACCAGGCATTCACATCTTGATATCCTGTCTCAGTTGCCAAAGTTTGTTTTAGGTCTTTAACTTCTACAATAGTTACCTTGGTCTTGCCATTAGATGGAGGAGGAACAACAGTTTCATTGTGAGAGTTTTTGGAAGAAGACTTAGGAGAAGCTGTAGGCAGTAGGGGAGCAATGAAGCATATTTCAAAAGATCCAATAGGGTCTGTTTCTGAAAACTCAGCCCCCATATCATAAAACCAGCTTAAAGAAGGGAATTGGCTTAGAGAAGGGAAAGAACTTTGAGGGTTTGAAGTAATAACCTGTATTGGGTTGCACTAGTTTATCTGAAAGTTAGGGGGAGCTATATTTTTAGTAAAATGAATGTATGGTTTTAGGAATTACAACTACTGGTTGGGGCAGTCCATCCTTGCTCTCACTTGCATGTAGTTGGACCAACTACGTCATAAAAGCTCTGTGTCAAGGGGGCAAGATTCCCAGTTGACACTGGGGTATTCATTGAAACTTTCCCAGACTAAATGATCCAAATTCACTAATGTCCAGTCTGAGGAGAGCCAGGAAGTACAGAGGTACTTTTCTGAAGTGGAGAGCTGTCTTTGACTTGACAACTCTCCACAAGGTATAACAAGGCAAGCATCAAATATAATAGTTTGAGGCAAAATGGGTTCCATTGTCTGAGTCAATGGTTTCTATTAGTGTAAACCTGGGCACTATATTTTCAATTAAGGCCTTAACTACATTATAGGCCATCACATTTGAAAAGGGAATAGCTTTGACCCAGTGAGTAAGGTGATCTACTATCACTGGTAAATATTTTAGATGACCTATTGGAGGCATCTCTGTGTAATCAATCTGGATACTTTAACTCTGGACTCCTTCTCTCAAGGGATAATCTTTCTATAGTTTGTTTATTAGTTTTCTTACATAATAAGCAACTGTCTGTAACCTGTTTGGCCAGAGTATAAATTCCTATACACCTAAAAACTTTCAGAAGTGTGTCACACATGGCTTGGGACCCCCAGTGGGTCCCTGGATGCAGTTGGGACAAGTTTTCCCTCATAAGGGGTTTGAACAACATTTCCCTCTGTTCTGGCAATATCCATTTTTCTTCTGAATTCTCTTTAGCACCTATTTTTATTAGTTTCTCTTTTCAGAGGAAGAGAAAATGGAGATTATGGTAGGAGGAAAGAAAGACTTTTCTGGTATCTGGGGACATGGACAATCACTATTTCTTCTGGCAACTGAAGGTTATTCAATACTTGGGTGATTAGCTCCTTATGAACAGGATCTTGACGTTTCCTATTAAAGAGATCTCGTTCAGTCCAAATTTTTCCAAATGTATGAGCCACTCCAAAGGCATACTTAGAATTGGTATAGATGGCTCCTTCCTGGTTCTGCAAGTACTTTAAGGCTCAGCTGAGTGCAAACAGCTCACAAGTTTGGGCAGACCAATTCTTAGGCAATTTTCCTGCCTCAATTTATTCAAGAATTTCTCCATCAATTACTGAATACCCATTGCATCTTTTTGCCTCAATCACCTGGGAGGAACCATCTATAAATAAGTGTCATCCCATACAGAAGGCAGTTTCTCCTAGGTCTTGTTAGACCTTTGTATGGTAATCAGTTAAATCTAAATATGTGTGCTATCTCTTTAGATTTGGATCCCCTATTAGGAAAACTGCTGGGTTAAGGGAATTATCAGTGGTTAACATTAAATCATCTTTTTCTAACAGAATAGTCTCATACTTCAAGATTCTTGAGTCAGTAAGCCACCTACCTGCTTTCTGGTTTACTATAATTCTAACTTGATGGGGCGTTCTTACTGTCAATTTTCCTCCAAAGGTTAACTTCCTGCTTTCTTTGACCATTAGTGCTGTAGCCACAATGGATTGGATGCATTGAGGCCACCCACAAGTAACTGGATCTAAGACTTTTGACAGGAAGGCCACCATGGGCTGCCGATAGGCTCTGTGTTCTTAAATGAGCACTCCTAAAGCTACCCCATTATCCATGTTGACAAAAATGTGGAATGGCTTTTCTAGGGAAGGTAAGGCTAAGACAGGAGCAGTTATAAGCCTTTTTTTCAGCTCCTCAACCTGATCAACTTCCTCAGAATTCCACAGGAGATGGTCAGTCTTCCCCTGGGCAAGTTTTGGATATAGAAGTTTACTGTTTAGTGCATATGGGTTAATTCATAAGCAGCAGTATCCAACTAACCCTAAAAATTTCCTGAGTTCTTGTTTAAGTTTGAGGTAAGGGTAGGGATACGATTCCCTCAACTCGTTCAGGCCCTTTTCTTCACTTCTCTGCATTTATCAAGTGGTCTAAATATTTAATTTCAGTTTCTACATACTGAAGCTTTCCCTTTGAGACTCATAACCCGTCAAACTGCAGATGGTTTAGAATATGTGTAGAGAAGCCAGCTACCTTCTCTATATCTTCACCAGATATAAGAATATCATCAACATATTGGAGCAGGCATATTTGTTTGGGATGATAACTTTTTCCAATACATGTTCTAAAATTTGACTGAAAAGGTTAGGGGAGTCTGTGAACCCTTGGGGTAAGACTATCCATCGATATTGTTGTTTCCATCCTGAATGGGGATCCTCCCACTCAAAAGCAAATATATCTTGCCTATCTCCATCCAGGCAACATGCCCAAAAAGCATCCTTCAAATCTATTACAGTAAACCGTTGATTATTATATGGAATCTTGCTGAGAATGGTGTAAGAATCGAGGACAATGGGGTGGGTAGTTTGGACTATTTGGTTAATAGCCCTAAGGTCTTGTACCAGCCGGTATGACCCATCTGATTTCTTGAGTGGCAATATTGTGGTGTTATAAGGGTACATACAGGGCTCAAGAAGCCCATGTTTAATAAGAGCTTCAATAATAGATTTCAACCCTATCCTGCCCTCTAGGGGAATGGGGTATTGTTTCCTCCTTACTTCTTCCCTGGGGATTTTTAGCTTGATCTGGTTGGAGGGACTCAGAGTTTCCCTCAGTTTCCTTCTTTGGATCAGACATTAGGATTAATATATTTTTCATCTGCAGTGGTAGTAGCTTTAATGAGGTGAGGAATCCTCTTGGGCTGAGTTGCAGGCCTATGCCTAAGTTCAACATTAAATCCCTCCCTAGTAAATTAGTCCCTGCTTTAGGGATTAACAAAAACTGAATATGAACTGATTGAGCCTGGTATCTGACTTCTGTGTTTTCTAAAATTTTTCCTTTAAATCCTTCTCCCTTTACCCCACAAACCAAAGTTCCTCTGAAGAGCAGGCAATATTAGATGGGGGGAAAACAAACAGAGGATTGAGCCACTCCTGAATTGACTAAAAAGGCTATAAACTCATGCTTAGGTCCCACTTCTAGACTTATCAAGGGCTCATGGTGGGACTCAAGATAAAAGAGAAAGAACCCCTGACCCCATTATTCTTCCTCAAAAGCCATGAGTGGAAGGGCCTCTTTTTCCTTTTCTAATTTGGGACATTCTCTCTTGAAGTGGCCTGTTCTTCCACATTTGTAGCGCCTAACTTGCCCTTCCCCACTCTCAGTTCTGGGATTCTTTGATTTTGCTCCCCCATACTATTTAGAGGGCCTGGTAGACCAGAGCCTTGATCCTCCCAATGGAGGCTTGGGACCTTTAAAGGAGGGTTTGGAACCTTTATAGTTTCTGGCCCACTGAAAGCTCTGTTTAAGGGTACATGGGTTTGGATCCATCTGTTGGAAGGTCAATAACATAAGTTTTGTCTTTTGTTTTTGCTTTTCTTCATCTCTCTTCACGGATACTTTTTGAGTCTCTGAGAAGTTCACTTGAGGTCAGTTTTCCCAATCTTCTAATTTTTGTAACTTTTTTGAAATATCTGGACAACGTTGGCCAGGCACAGTGGCTTATGCCTGTAATCCCAGCACTTTGGGAGGCTGAGGTGGGTGGATCACGAGGTCAGGAGATTGAGACCATCCTGGTTAACATGGAGAAACCCTGTCTCTACTAAAAATACAAAAAATTGCTGGGCATGGTGGTGGGCACCTGTAGTCCCAGCTACTCTGGAGGCTAAGGCAGGAGAATGGAGCAAACCCAGGAGGCGGAGCTTGCGGTGAATCAAGATCACACCATTGCACTCCAGCCTGTGTGACAGAGAGAGACTCCATCTCAAAAAATAAAAAGAAATATCTGGACAACTTTTAGTGACAAAATGGAGCTTTAACCTTCCCTGTCCCAGGGGATTTTCCAAATTTAGGCCTGCATATTTTCTCATTTGCTCCTTTAGTCTGTCTAAGAATTTCATAGTCCACTCATCTCTCTCCTGTTGTATATCAAATGCTTTAGAGAGATTTTGAGTTTGGGGTACTGATTCCCTAGATTCTTTCATTATCATTTCCCTTATGTCTTGCATGTTTTCTTGGTGAGCTGCATTATTATTATCCTACCGGGGATCTTGGGCAGGGAATTTTTGGTCTGTGGTAGGAAGGTTTTGACAAGGAGGGTGTTCATATTCCCAAATTACCATAGCAGCCCTATGGATCAGATCATGCTTCTTTCCTCCTCTGAAAAGTGGATGGCTAGAATGGACATAAACTCTACCCAAGTGTATAACTGAGGTCCCAAGAATTGATCAACCTGATCTGCCACCTCATAAGGGTCATCTAACAATGGCTCAATTTCCTTTTTCAAACTTCAGCCTTCTGAACTGGTCAAGGGAGCATTCTCAAATACAATGGCTCCTCCTCCTTGTGGCATGTCTTTTAAGGGGAAGAGAGTTGGGGCTGACTCCTTAGGTGTGGATGGAAAAGGGAAGTTCTGAATGTCCTTTTTACATTGCTGTACCTCATGCTGGAGTCCCTTTAGGGAGAGGTATTTAGGCTGACAGGGGACAGGCTCATGGGATGATAACTCCCAAGAATTAGAGTTGTAAGGAGGAGGAACAGCGTGAGCAGGAGAAGGATCTGGGGTGAGACCTGGGGTGGCAGCAGCTGCCCGAGGGGAAGGGTCAGAGACACTGAGCAGGGCAAAGTGGTATAGGGGATCCCATGTGCTGGCTTTGGGTGTGGGAGTCAGCTCATCTGACTTTTCAATTTGAGATGCTGGATCGGGTTGTTCCCTAGTTGTCTTTAAGGGAATGAAGACAGGTCCCTGTCTCCAACAAAAAGCGTAGTCTAGTTCTTCTTGAGAAACCAGATTTTTATCATTAACATATTGAATTAGAATTTGACACATTACATCCTCATTCGACCCAAACTTTGGCCAGAAGATTGAGGGATTGAAAATGGGACCTTGGGTCCAAATGAAACAGCAGTATTTTATCTTCTAATGCTTTTTCTTATGTTTAGTCCTCTCATTATCCTTCCAATATTTTAACATGAGACCCAGGGGACTATCAGGGGGCCCTTTGTTACTATCCTCTTCTTTTTTGCTCCCTGTCTTACTTGGGGCTTTCCCCATGTTAGGTCCTGGTAAGGCTCAATCCCATATGCTAGAGATTTCTTCCCTAGCCTTTAGCCCCACCTGCTGGAGGCTCCTTGCACCCTTCTTTTGCTTCATACACTCTGGCTGCTTCCCCCCCAGGAATTTTAGGTCCCTCTTAGCATTGGCATCATGGTATAAACCCCACAGCAAGATCTGCCCTGAGCCCTATGAGGATACCGTGAATTCCTCTTCAAAGGTTTTTTATTCAAATAAAAAACCGCAGATAGGACCCACTCATTCCTCACAGAAATAACGCTTAGTATCATCCACACAAACAGCACCACAAGCAGTAGTGCTTGTGATCATTCACACACACGTTCAACCTCCAGAATATCCCGACCACCAAGGAAATACTTTGTCACCCCTGCTACATTTCTTACCTCGGTCTGTGCACAGTTACCTGGTCACCACGGTATGTGAAGATTCTTTCCCCAAAGTTACTGGCTTGTTTCTTTCCACGTTGCTGAGAGCCCGGGTTTATTAATCATTTATTAATTGAGTCTTGATTCCTTACCTTTATGGCCACTGCAACGAGGCAGCGGGGTGCGCCTTCTCACGGGAGAGGACTGGACCCTCCCCCAGAGGAGAATGAGAATGCTGGGTGGGCCCCCAAATTTGTGGAAAATAAATTTTTGGTGCTGCAAAGAACAGTCAGCACTCCAGCAACAAGTTTTTTCAGCAAGGCAAATTTACTTCTATGGAAGAGTGGTCTTGCAGATGGAGCAATGGCAAATCACACCTGACAAGGGACGGCAAAGTGTTCTTATTCCTAACGCTGGTAATCCCTACTGTTGTGTCTTTTCCCTATTGGATAGGGTTGGACTGCACACTCTAAGCTAACTCAGATTGGCTGTTTCAAAGAGGGCAGGGGTATGAGCTGGAGTGGCAGGGTGAGTAATTTCAGCAGGAAAGACAGTTACAGAGCAGGTGTCTAAGGATGACTAAGGACAGAGCAGGTGATTAAGAATGACTAAAGACAAAGCAGGTGTTAGAGGCTAGAAGGGGGTTGTTTAATGAAACTGGGGTAAGGAGGCATAACGAACGAGGAAGTTAAACTTTAAAACGGAGAACAAAGAACAGAGAAGCTGAACATACTGACATATTTGTTCTTTGATGAGGAACTCAGAACTCATTGTACTTAATCTTACCCCTCTTGAATTTTAAAGGATGTTTACAGGCTAAAATCTTTGAAGAGGAGTTGACTGTATCCTATTCATCAGGTGTTCTTTCCACCAAGCTTTCAGCCGTGTCAGGTGTTCTTTCCGCCAAGGGTGCACCCTCGTCAGGTGTTCCTTCAGATGTTCCTTCTGCCAAACACACAGTCTGGTTAAATTTTCCTTCTGCTAAATATCATCCTTCTGACTCTTTACCTGGAAAACTTCTACTCATTCAGCTTGCTTTCCTTAAATACTACCAAAATTTGTTTTCTCCTTTTTTTTTTTTTTTTTTTTTGAGACAAGAGCCTCGCTCTGTCGTCCAGGCTGGAGTGCAGTGGCACGATCTCAGCAGATCACTGCAACCTCTGCCTCCTGAGTTTATGAAATTCTCCCACCTCAGTCTCCCATGTAGCTGGGATTACATATGCACACCACCCAGGCCCAGCTAATTTTTTGTATTTAGTAGAGATGGGATTTCACCATGTTAGTCAGGGTGGTCCCAAACTCCTGAGCTCAAGCAATCTGCCTGCCTTGGCCTTCCAAAGTGCTAGGATTACAGGAGTGAGCCACTGCTCCTGGACAGTACCAAACTTTTTAAAGCTTTAATTCTTCACGTTGGATATAAAATGTCTGACACATACTGAATATGGTAATGACACAATAAGTGATAATTATAAGCTCCCAAAGGTGTTCTGGCACAGAATAAGCACTAAATAAAGTAGTAAATAATAAAAAAGATGATAATAACAAGAAAAATGCTTAGTTCCTTAATAAAGTAGTAAATAATATAAAATGACAATGATAATAACAAGAAAGATGCTTGGTACCTTAAAGATACCTGACAGTTATTTGTTAAGTGGACAAGTGGATAAATAAATAAAAAAAAAATAGTTAGGAAATTCTGTTGGGAAAATGCAGAAATTCAACAGAGACAGCTCTAATGTATTATGAGCACCTTAAAGACCCAGACTATGTGTATTCCATCTTGGTCTCCTGCAACTTGCAAAATCTAACTTAAAGAAGTCCTTTAATAAATATGTAATAAATTAAAGATGTGCTCATACAGTTCATATTGTACAATGTATTATGTCACATTTAGGTATCACAGTAGCACTTTTGTTACTGTGAAAATTTTTTCCACTTTTATTATAATTTGTTGAGCCTAGAGTTGAGCTAGTTGAATATTTATTATGATAATATTTTGGCTAGTAGGAACAGAGTATCTTGTTGTAACAAAATTACTATTAACACACTAATTATCCAGCAGATAGAACAACACATCTTGTTCTAATGAAGTAAATATATCTTATTTGGTTTCAACTTAGAGGGAATGAAGTTGATAATAGTGAGAACTTGTTGGTACAAGACTATGTAACATAACCTGTGCTTCTCAACAAAGAATTGCTTTTCTGACTTCTGCCCTCAGTATATATCTTTGAAAAATAATCTCCTATTGTTACTGATGCACCCTTGCTAAGTTATGTTAATTCTTATTGACACTCATTTATGGTGCAAGAAAAGTATTATTGAGTTCCAAATTCTAAAGATAGTTACTTTTTTAGTGACACAAGTCACTATGTCACCCAGTTGATCTTTGAATAAGGGCTTTCGCTCTAGGAGCCCACTAATAGACAGATTTTTCTTTTCCTTTGCCACTGCAAGATACCAAGACAAATCTCTCCTCTGCCTCCTCCTTATCAGCCTACTCAACATGAAGGCAATGAGAATGAAGTCCTTTATGTATAATAATTCACTTTCATCTAATAAATAGTGAATATATTTCTTCCTCTTTATAACAGTTTCTTTTCTCCAGCTCACTTTATTCTAAAAATACAGTATATAGCACATATAAAATAGAAACTATGGGTTAATTGACTGCTTATGCATTCACCTTTTTCCAGGCTCCAGGTCAACAGTAGAATATTAGCAGAGTTTTGGAGGAGTCAAAAGAAACAGATTTTCATATAAAGCATATTTTCAGCTGCATGGGGTATCAGCACCCTAACTCTCATGTTGCTCAAGACTCAACTGTAATTAATTCTAATTTTGTAAATGCAAATCATTTATTGTAAAAATTAAATAAAGTCCAGAAGTTCAAGACCAGCCTGGGCAACATAAGGAGACCATGTCTCTACAATAAAGAAACAAACAAATAAATTATTTATTTGCTTATTTAACAAATAAACATTTTATATATTTGTTTATGTTTAATAAACCAACATAAATATTTGTTTATTTAACAGTTTACCTGTGTTCCTTTATAGGTTATAATATTCAAATGTTGCAGTTTTCTGTTATTAATTCCTACCTTTCATTATTAGATGTTGTATTATTTGTGGCTTGTAATTCAAGGCATCTAAGCTATTTTATAGTTTGTAATAAAATTTATTTATAAATATATTAATTCATTAAATTTGATAAGCTGATAATCCCCTATTACTGAGCTCATCAATCACACCAAGGATTATACATTTTATAACAAGCATAAATTGTTATGACAGTTGAGGAAACATACAATATATAAACTTAAAAATTGTTTTACTTATTTATACAAAAGTATTATATAGGATATTAGGAACCACAATTAAACAAACATTTCTTCAGATAATATTTTTGAGATTATAAACCAGCTACAACTAAATTCTTAATGAATTCTGAATTATAAACTAAAAAATTAAATCAAAGCTATGTATACATACAAACACTTACATATAGGTATATATGTAAACACATGCTACTTACACATTGCTTTTTTAATAGCTCTTTTGTGATCAACACTCCTATAATCTTATGGTAGCACCACCAAGAGTAGTTTACTATCAGAGATCTTACCTGGATTGCTATTTTGAGAATTTTTAGATAGCTTTTGTTTATATTCCAAAAGTTGTTGATGAATGCTATGTATAAAAATGAAATAAATAAAATTACTATTTTAACACTGATATAAAAAACATTTACCAAATTTATTAAGTTCTTAGAGTATTTCAGACAATATTAGAGCTAACATCAGAACATTACTTTTTCCATAGATTTTAAGTTTGTAAGCTCTATGAACTTATTAAGCTTCTAATTAAAGAAGAAAGAAAGATAAAACACCCATGAAGTGAGGGCAGTATAACTCAGTAAATTAACTAGAGTTAACTTGACATATGGAAAATGTCCTTAACTCAGAATAAGTCCTAGAATGGCTAGCAACAGGTATTTTTCTTGAACAAGTTGCTTCTGTTAGACTCAATGTCTTCTAAAAATGAGGATTTTAGGGCCTTATTTCACTAGGTTGTTATAAAGATTTAGCAAGATAACATTTTAAAAATGCTTAAAATAAAAAGTGAAGCTAAAAAAAATTTGTTCTTGAACCTTATTGCTGAAACTATTTAAAAAGTCCCAGTATAACTCAATATATTGGCCTGGTGAAGTGGCTCATGCTTGTGATGCAAGCACTTTGGGATGCTGAGACAGGAAGATTGCTTGAGTCCAGAAGTTCAAGACCAGCCTGGGCAACATAGGGAGACCATGTCTCTACAAAAATTAAATTACAAAAAAAAACCAAAAACAACAACAAAAAAGCAAATGTGTTTCTTCATAGGTTATAATATTCAAATATTGCAATTTTCTGTTATTCATTCCTACTTTTGGAGATTAGATGTTCTATTATTTGTGGCTTGTAATTCAGAGCATCTAAGCTATTTTATATTTTGTAATGAAATTTATTTATAAATATATTAAATCATTAAATCAGATAACCTAATTATACTCTATTACTGAGCTCATCAGTCACACCAAGGACAGAAAATAATAGATGTCAGCATCTGGCTTGGACTACTACTACTCCTTATCTACCTCCTTAAACTCTGAACCAACAAATCTTTGTTAGAATGATGCTTAGTCACTATGTTCATTTCCAGCTGCTGTGGAAGACAAAACCCTACCTTTATTTTTTGTAAGTTCCACGAAGAAGATGCAAGTTGGTATTTTCTCATTTCTGAGATCCCTGCTAACAAAATATCACACACAAGATCTTATGTGTTACCACATCTCATTTCATAGATCACCTTACATAAGTAGTTTTTTGTATGAAAATCACAATTGCAATACTGGTTGTCACCCATTTTGCTTTGACTCACACCATTTCCTTGGAGCTAGTTAGAAAGTAGTAAAATGTCCTTTTGGGGACTGCAAGGAATATGTAACACTTTACAGATTTGCATGTCATCTTTGTGCAGGGACCATGCTGATCTTCTCAACGTTGTTTCAATTTTACTATATGTACCACTGAAGCCAGCACAAATCCTTACTTTTATACGTGAAGACTGATCAGTGATGGATGAAGCTTAGCTCTGTTAAATCTAACCAACTTACCTGAGATTTAGGTCTATTGAATGGCTTCATGGTGATGCAGCATTTGAAAATATTTTAAAAACTCGAGGTAGAGATGTAAGTAGCATCGGAGATTTTTACTTTTAGGAAAAAAGAATCACTTGAGGGGAGAACCACAAGTTGGAACCCACTACAACTTGGGGAAGATGACATGGGATTTTAAAGAATAAGATGAGACCTTCCACTACCTACAAAATTGTGCTACACAGGATATAAAGGGCCAGGGATATAGATCTGGTAACAAAGAAAAAATGGATCTCGAATTTCTTCCTGTAACATTATTTCAACCTGACTTACAGTTTCAAACTACCACAACTAATACTGGCTAGAGAAAACAGAAAAAAGCCACTCAAAGTATAACTTACCATGAACGTCTAGGCCATGTCCAGGCTAAGATGTGGGTTTCACATCAGGTTTTGTGTGTGAGGACAAGGGTCAATTTGCTCACTATGTGTGTGGCTAAAGCTAAAAGTTCTAGCTGCCAGAGTGCGGTGCTGGTACTTTGTAAACAATCGCTGAGAATATGTACGTGAACTTTAAGAACATGTAATAACTTCGAAGTCTACACCATGAAGACTGAGGGATCTGTGTTAGTAAGGGCATCCTGGTCACAAAGGTCAATCATTACCAGACTGCAGGAGCAGTTTCAATGGCAACGATGCAGGAACAGAATCCATGGAAACAACAAAATGAAGAGAGTGGCCATTTCCCCCCCAATCTTTCTGACTTGTACAAAAAGAAAGTCTTCCTTGGACTTAGGTTCAGATTCTTATAAAAAAATTCAAGAATGAAGGTAGGGAAGACAGTCCCCAGGGGACACTGTCAGGTTTTCTGCTTCAAGTGGACATTTTGAGACCCAAATAACTAATTAGAAAAACAAAAATTGTGACATTATGTTTGTCCCATGCATAGGGGTTATACTTCAAATCAAGTAGACAACATTAGCATCCCTAAAGCCCTAAAATAAGGAATCCTGGAGCCATTACTCCTTCTAACTAGTCTAGCTTTTTGCCTAGTTTCTGGCTGATGAAGTGGACTAACTCACTGTCGTTCAAAAACTACCTAAACAAACTATAAAATCTCACCTAGCCTTTAAATGTGATCACTTACAGATTAAATCCACAAGCAACAGCATAACATTCTGCAGTCATTCCACACGTATCTTCAGCATAGATGTCAACATTTTGCTGAAGAACCATGCCAACTCTCTCTAATGATCCGTGACATACAGCAAGCATGAGGCCTGTGCTAAAATAACAAAGAGATAACTTCATTATTAGGAACAGAACCAATTTAATATGTGCCTGTCAGTGTAGAATTAACCGTTTACATGTATTAACAAACGTTAAGTATCTTGAGTGCTCAAGTGTTTATCCTTGTAAATCATGACCAAGGCTAAAAGGAAGGGGCAAAAAGACTCATGTCTCACCGGGATATGGCATAGTAGAATTGGCTAACATAAAGTCCACTGAGGGGCAAGAAAATACATTCTGTTCACTAATCTAAAAGAGGCAAAGTTTTAAGTGAAGAATTGTCTATTTCCTCCTTAGTCTGATATAATATTTTGTACTTCAAAATTAGCTAGAAGTCGGACAAGTGAGAGCAATCTGAAGACTTAAAACAATATTAGGAATAATATTGTCCTGAGTAGCTGGGACTACAGGCATGTGCCACCATGCTTGGCTAATTTTTATATTTCTCACAGAGATGGGGTTTTACCATGTTGGCTAGGCTGGTCTCAAACTCCTGGCCTCAAGTGATCTACCCACCTTGGCCTCCCAAAGTGCTGGGATAAGAGATGACAGCTACCATGCCCAGCAAATATTGCATTTTTTAAAAGTGTATGAAAAAGAGAAGTTAGAAAAATACTATAAAGATGTTAATCATTCAATATTGAATTATAAAGTAAACTAAAAATTCATACTTCTTAAAACTAATACAGAACCACTTTAGCTAATAGAAGATAATGCAACCAAAAACATCAGATTACAAATAAGAATCAGTCAATATAATAAAAGAAGAAAATCCTACTATATACTGTTCTTTATGTTGACCCGTCCAAATAATTGCTTTTCTTCCTAACTGATAATTTGTGTTGGTATTTTTCTGTAAAATCTAATAATTTTAAGTAAGTGTTATTAATTTAATATTTCTGACTTGAGTGTTATTACTCTAGCACACTACTCAAGTGTTTTTTAATAAAAAAAAAACTACTATACCATTTAAACTTATCAACTGCATTTGCATTTCATTTTTTGTCAGTAAAAATCCCACAGTTTGCTCACTTCTTTTCCTTATGGCCAGTAAAAGTGGTGTGTGGCCAGCCTGTAAAACAGCAAAAACAATTTGTAATTCATGAAATTACATATTTCTCAGCTGAACTGTATACCCTATATAATATCCTATGAACTTAAACAATAGAAAGTAAATCAATAGCAATCCATTCTTTCTCACTTTTCTGTGCTTTCCCATGCACTGCACCTTCTCTTGTAAACATTCAGCCTCTGCATCACCACATTAACTCTGGTTATCTCCAAAAATCATTACATTGTAATGATTTTATTGTTTCCCATGTAAACCAGGAGCTTCTTGAGGGCAGGGGCTGTATCTTTTACCTCTATATCCTTAAACCCTAAGACATAGGATTAAATACTTTGTTTTTTACTAAATTAGTAATCTAAATTATTACCTCTAGAACAGTGTTTCTTCAACTCTATTCCAAAGAATAATTACCTTACCAGAAGGACTGTACCCCAGCAGATTCCACCATTATCTATGTTCAAGAAATGTTATAAAATTGTGAATTAAATGTTCATTATTCAAGAAATGAATTGAACTTTACCTAATCCTTATTTGACAGTATATTTTTGTGGCAAATGTTAACATTTGACAAATTAGAATTTCAGGGATGCAGTTTTGAAAGCTTCCCCCCAAAAATGGAGGTTTCCTCTGGGTGATACATACTCACTTGATTCTCTTCTATCAATGATCCCAACATTCCAGATGCCAATGTCAGGCACTTCTGCTCTAAATTGGTCACGGAGGAAGTGGCTCTAAATTAAAAGAGATTGGCTTCAAATAAACTTTGATTGCTTATTATTAAATGGTCCATGAGGTTTATCCTATTACCAGACAATAGGATTTTATCTCAGCTATTAGAAATTCCGTATAAAAGTCCAGGCGAGGTGGTTCATGCCTGTAATCCCAGCACTTTGAGAGGTCAAGGTGGGCAGATCCCAAGTTCAGGAGATCGAGACCACCCTGTTCAACATGGTGAAACCCCATCTCTGCTAAAAATACAAAAAATTTAGCTGGGCATTGTGGCACATGCCTGCATCCCAGCTACTCTGGAGGCTGAGGCAGGAGAATCGCTTGAACCAGAGAGGCAGAGGTTGCAGTGAGCAAAGATCATGCCACTGCACTCCAGCCTGGTGACAGGTGAGGCTCCATCTCAAAAAAAAAAAGAAATAAATAAAAGCAATTCAGTATAAAAGTTTATTCTCAATTGTAATGATACTCCTAGGATCCTAATGCATATCTACTTCTTAAAATGCAATAATCCATTTTTATTCTGGTTTCTATTGTAATTGATACTGTTTTTTGGCAAAATATCAGAAGTAAGAATAAAATGGCTTCTTAATGAAAGTTCTAACTCATGTATAGGGATTAGCAAAATAGAAGCCACTAAATCACTTGACTTTTAAGGGACAATTCTGTGGAGAAAGATATAATATTTTCTGCAATATGCGTAACCTATTCAAATATAACCATGATTAATCTAAAAAGGTTTAAAGGCCTTCTAACAGAAGATGATTATTTATGGTTTATATGAAGAAAAATCATCATTTAAAAAATATTCTAAATTCTAGACGATAACCCCATTATTAATGAATTAATGTAAAATATAAACTATATATTATAAACACCTATAAACTGTCTTCAATAACTTGAAATCTTTACCAAAACATACTATGAGAGAGGAATTGATAACTGAAATATTTACAGAGGCAAAAGAGGTAAGTTGAATAAGTGATGTAACTAGGTTGGCACAGTAGCAAACTGGAAACATATGCTTTATGTAAAGCTAGAATGTCTTCATAGCATACCAAACAGTCATATGGGCTCAAGAGACACCAGATTCAATCCTTTAAGAGGAAATCCAGATTTCTGCATGTCTCCTAAATTTTACATGTTGACTCAATTTATTCAGGCAAATTTTACTTTCCTGTAGTTTTACACTAACTGGAAGGAAAAAAAAACTTCAGTGGGAAAGAATATTTGAAAAATTTTACCTTTAACAAACTCAAATATTTATCATAATGCACAGAAAAGCCATACTAATAGTTCCTGTAAAAATATTAATATTTAAAGCAAAATCCTAGACAATTAAGTTTTGTCAAACTATTTTCATAGAAAAATAGGAATGTTTGAGCTTCCAAATATAAAACAATTTGCATATGTTAATGTTAAAACAAATGGATTTCGCATATTTTGAAAATAACATTGGTTAACGTTTACCTTGTTCTTCACTTCGATGTCTGCACCACAGGACAGCAATTTTGCCACCACTGACAAATTCTCAGTATAAACAGCATAATGGACAGCTCTATTGCCATACACATCTACAATATTTGGATCAGCACCAGAATCTATGAGAATATTTTCACAAGCCTCCCTCTGGCATTGCAGAGCCTGTCAATATCAAAGCAAGAAGTAAATTATAAATTATAGGAAATATAAATAAATATTCCACAGGTTTCACAAGCTAGTTATATTTCAATGAGATAAATTCATTTTTATTCTATGTATTTAAACCAAATCCATCTCCCACTGAAAGAACTGGCTACCATTTACCTTCATCAGAGGTGTCCTGTTTTCACCATCAAGGACGTCAAGCTGGCACTTTCTATCTACCAGAAGTGTTACCACTTCTGCATGGCCATTGGCACAGGCCCAGTGTAGAGCAGTCCTACAAGAGTGAGAGGACTTTTTAGGGAAGTTTAGTCCACTGTCTCAAAGCATATAATGATTTTTGTAATTGCCAACATTAAATACCATGCTCTTTCTCTGTCTTCAAAACAAATATTTAATATTCTCCTGAAGAAAGTACAACATTCATTCACTCTTATTACTCACTACATTAATGAAAGAGTGACCTATCTGAATAGAAAGAGCTTGGCCTTTGGATTCAGGTCAACTTGGGCTTGAATATTACTTTAAAGTCTTTCACCTTCTAGCTATCACTCAACCTTTCTGTGCCTCAATTTTCTCATCAATAAAGTGAAGACGAATACAGCAGTTATCTCACAGGACATCACTGTGATGCCTCATGAGAATCTGTGCAACATATTTCCAAGAATTCCTAGCACATGTAACAGCTCAGTAATTGTTAGATATTGTAATTATTTCTACTACATAACAAAGAAAACACCTTAGGTAAAATGGTACAATTATGCCTACTTTGTGGTATGTTTTAAAGGTTAGAGATAAAACTGTATTTTAATAATTCTAAGATACTCTATTTCTCATATTTTAACATCTCTGACATTGAAATTCCACTTATAATTCATTATTTATTACAAGTATATTTTGCAGAAATTTAAACAATCTTTTATTGGTACACAAATAAGGAGGCATCACAAAATTCACGATGCCTTCCATGAAGTGGAATATGGTATATACAGCAGGATGATGGCAGTCTTAGTCATAGGATTAACACTTAAAGAAATTTTAGCTTTTAAGAATGCTACGCAAAAGGAGAGTTGAAATAAAAACAAACTGTTAAAACAAAGTACTTCTTTAATATTTTTAAAACTTCAAGCCAAAGAAAACTTGGGATTCAACTAGGTATGGCTCATTTTATTCCATATTTAGATTTACAGAATGTATGTAAATTCATATTTAAATTTATAGACTGCACGTAAATTAGGTATTTCCAATGATTAATATTACTATTTAAAGCTGTTATACATTTCCAAAATCATGGTTGGTAGTTATCTTTTACTAGTTTCTCACTTCAGAAGCATTTTTGTTTTGAAGATGAGAGGAAAATCTTCAATTGAGATTCAGTCCTAGCACTCCAACTTTAAATCTCTCACTTTGCCAAGGCTGAGCAGGTAAATGTGAAATTTTTAAGGATGAAAGGATCATGAGAGTTAATGTATCTTCTACATAATAGGCATTCAGCTTACATGTGATAAATTGATTAAAAGGTTAAATACAGTTGAGAAATTCAATACCTTAAAAAAACTGCTATAAATAAAGCACTTATATTTTCTATTTTCTTAATAATAAAACCACACTAATTAGTCTATAATTATTGACATATATCTAATAAATCTATATATAATAAAAATATGTGCCTGATAAGATGTATATGTTAATCAACAAGCACAGGTAAAAAGATTGTCTTTTGAAGATACTAAAAGTTCACAGAATATACTAATCCACAAAAAAAAATTAAACTATGGAAAGTGAGAAATTATTTTTATTGGTGCAAAATTATATTTCTGCTCTTCCCCAAAATTATTTCATTAATAATAAACTTTTTCTAATAGCATTGTACATGCTCAATGTGGAAATCAAAGATAATAAAAAGGGAAAACATTTTATATTAAAACAAATGCCCTCAAATAACAAATTTTATCATATTTCATACACAATTTCAGATAACGCAAGACTGTAGTCTGTGTGTTTGTGTTATCAAACTGAACTTTACCCTCACTTGATACACCAAAATACATTTTCAAATGTCACCTATTTCTCTACATATTTCTACCTTCAGTGGTCACATATTATCCCATGCTGTAAATTCACTGAAATGTATTTATAAAAGCCATTATATGGATTCTTCTTAATAATATGGTACTTACCACCAAATTGTCTATTTGAAAAGTTATCTGCAACTTAAACTTTAAACAGCAGTATAATTATCACTGCTCTTTATCCTCACAAACTTTGTAGATAGAAAACAGTATTTGATTCCTCTTTTAACTTAAATGCCTTCTCTAACCAAGAACACTAAATATTGTCTTCTGTGTGCATAGGTCTCTTACAGATCTTAAGAAAATGCTTTGCCCAATTTTAAATTAGAAGCAAAGTACTATTTTTAGATCTGCAATTTAGATCTCTAATTTAAATTGCTCAATTTTAAATTAGAGGGTTTTTGTTGATTTCAGTGAATTATCTATAAAATGATGATTTTTAAATCTAATATGTATACACACACGCACATACATGTGTAGTAAATATTTTACAAGTATGCTGCCTTTTATTTTTTCTCATTACAGGTTAATTTAATTTTGTTTTGCTTAATTATCCTTCAGACTGCTTGCTTCTGAACTTCTCAGAAAGGTGTTGTCAATGTAAAAATGTATCTGTGTATATAGGCATTTATGTTTTCTTCTGGTGCTTTTATCATTTTGTATATTAAAAAAATTAATCTATATTCCATCAGAAATTTACTTTGTGGTATAAAAATCTAGTTTTCTCCAAAAAGCAGGCATTTCACTTATGAAACTAATTCTTTTCTTACTAGTATAAAGTGTGAGCATTATCAAGTTCTAAATTCTTAGATATTTGGGTGTTTCTGGATTTTCTATTCTGTTGTATTCATTTACCTGTCTTTCCAGCTGTTATCAAAGAATTTGTGATTTATTTATTTATTTTTGAGACAGAGTCTCACTCTGTCGCCCAGGCTGGAGTGCAGTGATGGGATCTCAGCTCACTGCAACCTCCGCCTCCCAGTTTCAAGCGATTCTCCCTCCTCAGCGTCCTGAGTAGATGGGATTACAGGCTCCCGACATCGTGCCTGGCTAATTTTTGTATTTTTGTAGAGTCAGGGTTTCACCATATTGGCCAGGCTAGTCTTGAACACCTGACCTCAGGTGATCCACCCGCCTCGGCCGCTCGAAGTGCTGGGACTACAGGCACGAGCCACCACGCCTGGCCCTTTTTTTTTTTTTTTCAAATTTTATTTTATTTTATTTATTTATTTATTTATTTATTATTATTTTGAGACAGAGTCTCGCTCTGTCACTCAGGCTGGAGTGCAGTGGTGCAATCTCGGCTCACTCCAAGCTCCGCCTCCCGGGTTGACACCATTCTCCTGCCTCAGCCTCCCTAGTAGCTGGGACTACAGGTGCCCACCACCACACCCGGCTAATTTTTGTATTTTTAGTAGAGACTGTGTTAGCCAGGATGGTCTCTATCTCCTGACCTCGTGATCCACCCACCTCGGCGTCCCAAAGTGCTGGGATTACAGGCATGATCCATCGCGCCTGGCCGTGGCCCATTTTGTGCAAATTAATAGCACATTTTGAAATCTAGAAGGGCAAGACTTTTCTACTCCGTTACAAAATTTTTTAAATGTCATCACAATAGTAAAAGCGTGTGTAATTTTAAAAATGTTAAAACTTTGATAACTTTATTTGGTTTATGTAAAACTGATAAAGAGTTTGCATCTTGAGAAAAATGAGTCTTCTTAAATTCGAAAACATAAACCATCTTCCCACCTCAAAGTTACCTTCTAAGGTCCCTCAGCAAAGAATACATTTACATAGACATTCATTGATATTGAAATGGATACTGGACTTTATCCAAAAAATTTTTAGCCAAGAAGTTAATATATTATGGGAATTATTTCATTATGCACCGTTTCATAATGTATCTAACATTATCTTTTAAAACCTGTACATTAAATGTAAAACCCTGTATGTGCTTAATTTTGTAAGTTAAATCACTTTAAAATTCTCTACACAGTGCTCTGTGAGAGGAAGTGGGAGTGAAGGAGAAAGCAGCTAAAGTTTGGGGTTGATTTTAAGGTGGCCTGGGCCCTCCACCCTGCAGGGCGCCCCCATCCAAGGCCTCGGGGGCCTGCCCGGGAAGAAGGACAAGACCTCGGGGCCCAGGACGGCCGCCCCGCTGCCCGCCACTCCTCAACCTGCTCCCCTCGTCCCCAGGACCCCCAGCCCCCACTCTGAAGGGGCGATTCTCCCACAGCCGCCTCCTCCTCCTTTAGTCCAGGCTCAGGCAGGGCCTGGTACCTCTTCTTCGCATCTCTTATGTTCAGGTCCATTGTCGTCTTCTTCATCATCCTCTTCAGCTTCCAGGCTTGGACCCAGGAGGCAGCTTTGTGGATTTTCCTGAGATCCCCATGGTGAATCACGTAAGAGTCGTTGTTGGTGTAGACCAGCTGACTGAAGGGGCTGCGGCGCTCCGGCCCATCTCGCCCTTGACAGCGGCGGCAGAGAGCCTCTCCGTGGCTGCGGCCACCTGCTAGAGAGAGCCCGCGCCTCCCGCTGCTCGCCCTTCCCCAGTCCCCGCCGCTCACCCTCTCCCTTCTTCAGTCCCCGCACCCGCCTTGACACCAGTAGAAATCTCAGTCGGGCCAAGATTTTGGACACTCCAGCCTCTCCCGGGAGAAAATGGCTGCGCAAAACCGTTAGGCAGCTGAGCAGAACCTTTAGGCAGCTGAGCAGAACCTTTAGGCAGCTGAGCAGTACGGTTAGGCAACAGCGCATGCGCAACTCAGCAGACCGGGGAGACATGCGAGGCGGGAAACCGCCCTCGCTGCACTTCGCCCAGCACCACGTGCAGGTGGCAACTGCCACTGAGGCGCTGTCAGGCTGGCGGGGCTCCCTGGAGCGGAACGTGGGGGGCTCCCTGCCACACGGCCTGCTTGACAGAGCTGCCCCTGGGCCCTCCTCAACCTGAGATCCAGGAGCTGGGCCCCGGCACTGGGCATCGTGCAGCCTCCACGGTGGCTCTGAGCATCAGTTCCCGCCCTCCTGCAGCCAGGGCCCCAACCCCTGACTTAGGCTCCCTGGAGGCTTCTGGCCCAAGTATCCGCGCTGCTGGTGGCGCTGGCAGGATCGGGGTTGCAGCTTCTCCTGCCACGTGCCATGTTCAGGTGGAAGCTGCAGCTGAGCCCATGGTAGAGGCTACAGGGCTGGGCCCAGACTGCTGAGCATCGCCGAGTACATCGCCCTTCCACCCCGGGCTCTGCTCTTCCTCGGCTCGCGCTGGCAGCGCAGGCTTGCGACCACTGGGCCCTGTACAGCTGTGGCGATGAGGCTTTGCGTCAGGTTCCCACTATCCTGCAACTGAGGTCCCACTGCCTGACTTAGGCGCAGTGGCGGTGTCCGACCCTGGGGTTCGCCTGCTGGTGGCGCGGACAGGTTCTGGGGTTGCCACAGCTGCCGCCACCTTCAAATGCCAGCTGCAGCTGAGCCCACGTGGGGTAGAGGCTCCAGAGCTGGGCCCAACGGCCTGAGGGTCGCCGTGTGGCACACGCCCTCCCACTCTAGGCCCTGCTCTTCCTTGGCTCGCGCTGAGCGCTGGTTTGCAGGCTCTGGGCACTGTGCAGTCGCCAGGATTGGGCTGAGCAGCAGGTTCAGCGCTGCCTGGGCCCAGAGGGGAAGAGGGGAGTTCGGGGTTGCTTGGCCGTATTTGCCTGTGCGCCAAGTGCAGGTAGCGGCTACAGTTCTGACAGGCACGGATGGCGGGTCCCGTTTAGAGGGCTTCAAGATTGCTGAGAGTGCCCGCTGCCAGGCCTCGGGATCGCTTCCTCGTTGACCAGCATCTGGAGTATGGCAGTGGCGCTAGGTAATCTGCAGCCATCCTGGATGGGGCTCAGCTGCAGTTCTCACCCTTGGACTGAGAGGGAAACTCGGCTGAGTAGAGCAGATGGAGAAACAGTTAAATTGAACTTATCTATAAAGACTTCCAGGCTGGGTGCAGGACCTCATGCCTGTACTTACAGCACTTTGGGAGACTGAGATAGGAGGATCACTTGATCCCAGGAATTTGAGACCAGCTTAGACAACACAGGGAAACTTCATCTCTATAAAAATAAAACCAATCAGCCAGGCATGGTGGTGCATGCCTGCGGCCCTAGCTACTTGGGAGACTGATTATGGCAGGATCACTTGGGCCCGGGAGCTCGTGGGTACAGTAAACTGATTGTGCCACAAACAAGGAATGAGAGGTCCTGTTGCTCCTCATCCTTGACAGCATTTCACCTTTTCAGTCTTCTGGATTTTGGTTATTGTTTGATTGTTTGTGCTTCTGCACTCCAAGCCTGGGCAACAGAGACTCTCTCTCAGAATAAATAAATAAAAGACTTCTAGTCACTATATCATATCTCTGTCGAATTCTTTTCACATCAAGCTTGAAGAGTTAAAACCCACAGCGCCCTCTGATTATGTGATAAGGATCATGTGATTAAAGTGGGTGACCATGTTCTTGCCTCCAGGGGGCCCAAGTCAAGGGATGGGTCCCCATCTGCAGAAGGGTGGGAATGGATGCTCAGCGCCACCCCGGAGGCTACACAATGCCCAGCCCCAGGGCCCAACTCCTGGATCCCGGGTCATGAACAAAAACCCAAGAATTGAAGACTTGACTCTTAGATATGCTCATTTCTGCTGGGATATCATTGGTTCTAGGCCGTCTTAGCTTACAGAGCAAAGAAATAGATGTGTGTATACAAAGCTGTGTATACACATAACTATAAATATTTCTAAATGTAATGTGTGTAAGTGTTAGTTCATACTGATGTCTACGACTCAATTCTTTTATCACATGATCATTCCAGCCTTCTTTCCTTACCTACATGTAACCTCCCACTTTAATAGTGAGAAACCAGGCTCCTGTCATTTGTCATCTGTTTGCTTAACTGTCTAGTTCCAACATACATTTATTCTCTATCAATAACAGAATCGCTATCCCATTTCCTGTAGGAAACAGCTATACCAACCCGATCACATGAGTTGTTTGCAGTTTCTCTTCCTTTAAGTCTTCACGCATTTTCTTTGTTTCTTTTTCTTTTTCTTTTTTTTTTTTAAGATGGAGTTTTGCTCTTTTTGCCCAGGCTGAGGCTGGAGTGCAGTGGTGTGATCTCGGCTCACTGCAACATCTAACTCCCAGGTTCAAGCGATTCTCCTGCCTCAGCCTCCTGAGTAGCTGGGATTACAGGCACCTGCCATCATGCCCAGTTAATTTTTTTTGTTTGTTTGTTTGTTTGTTTTTCTTTTATTATTATTATTATTATTATTATTATACTTTAGGTTTTATGGTACATGTGCGCAATGTGCAGGTAAGTTACATATGTATACATGTGCCATGCTGGTGCGCTGCACCCACCAACTCGTCATCTAGCATTAGGTATATCTCCCAATGCTATCCCTCCCCCCTCCCCCCACCCCACAACAGTCCCCAGAGTGTGATGTTCCCCTTCCTGTGTCCATGTGTTCTCATTGTTCAATTGCCACCTATGAGTGAGAATATGCGGTGTTTGGTTTTTTGTTCTTGTGATAGTTTACTGAGAATGATGATTTCCAATTTCATCCATGTCCCTACAAAGGACGTGAACTCATCATTTTTTATAGCTGCATAGTATTCCATGGTGTATATGTGCCACATTTTCTTAATCCAGTCTATCATTGTTGGACATTTGGGTTGGTTCCAAGTCTTTGCTATTGTGAATAATGCCGCAATAAACATACGTGTGCATGTGTCTTTATAGCAGCATGATTTATAGTCCTTTGGGTATATACCCAGTAATGGGATGGCTGGGTCGAATGGAATTTCTAGTTCTAGATCCCTGAGGAATCGCCACACTGACTTCCACAAGGGTTGAACTAGTTTACAGTCCCACCAACAGTGTAAAAGTGTTCCTATTTCTCCACATCCTCTCCAGCACCTGTTGTTTCCTGACTTTTTAATGATTGCCATTCTAACTGGTGTGAGATGGTATCTCATTGTGGTTTAAAACTGGCTAGCCATAAGTAGAAAGCTGAAACTGGATCCCTTCCTTACGCCTTATACAAAAATCAATTCAAGATGGATTAAAGACTTAAATGTTAGTCCTAAAACCATAAAAACCCTAGAAGAAAACCTAGGCATTACCATTCAGGACATAGGCATGGGCAAGGACTTCATGTCTAAAACACCAAAAGCAATGGCAACAAAAGCCAAAATTGACAAATGGGATCTAATTAAACTAAAGAGCTTCTGCACAGCAAAAGAAACTACCATCAGAGTGAACAGGCAACCTACAAAATGGGAGAAAATTTTCGCAACCTACTCATCTGACAAAGGGCTAATATCCAGAATCTACAATGAACTCCAACAAATTTACAAGAAAAAAACAAACAACCCCATCAAAAAGTGGGCGAAGGACATGAACAGACACTTCTCAAAAGAAGACATTTATGCAGCCAAAAAACACATGAAAAAATGCTCACCATCACTGGCCATCAGAGAAATGAAAATCAAAACCACAATGAGATACCAGTTAATTTTTGTCTTTTTAGTAGAGACAGGGTTTCACCATTTTGGCCAAGCTGGTCTCAAACTCCCAGCCTCAGGTGATCCACCCACCTTGGCCTCCCAAAGTGCTTGGATTACAGGTGCGAACCACCACGGGAGGCCCATCCATTTTCTAAGATGCTTATGTCAGCACATTTTTCCCACTCCCTAGAGTGAAGTGGCTTTATACATTTGTAGTACCTTAGATTTTTTATCACATTCTGCATTCCATCCCAGGATCCCCAGAACACCTACTTTGTTGTTGTTGTTGTTTTAAAATTTGCATATATTAAGTGACACTCTTTGTGCTGTGAGATTCTTTGTTTTTCAACAAATGCAGGCTGGGTGCAGTGGCCCACGCGTGTAATCCCAGCACTTTGGGAGGCCGAGGAGGGCAGAACACGAGGTCAGGAGATGGAGACCATCCTTGCTACACGGTGAAACCCCGTCTCTACTAAAAATACAAAAACAAAATTAGCCAGGCATGGTGGCAGGCACCTGTAGTCCCAGGTACTCGGGAGGCTGAGGCGTGAGAATGGTGTGAATCCGGGTTGCGGAGCTTGCAGTGAGCCGAGATCGTGCCACTGCACTCCAGCCTGGGCGACAGAGCAGACTCCGTCTCAAAAAACAGACAAACAAACAAAAAAAATGCAAATGCATACTATCATGATTCCACAGTTGTGGTGTCATACAGAATACTTTGACTGGTCCAAATAATGCCCACGTGCTTCACCTATTAAACCTCCTCACTGAATCTTTTGCTAGATCATTTACTTTTTTAGGAAATAATATTCCCTTATATGATGTATCACAGTGGTTTTTTTTTTTTTTTCCATTCATCAATTATGAGACCTCTTGGTTTCTTCCAGTTTCAGGAATTATAAACAAAGCTGCTATATATATATATTCATGTGCCAGTTTTGGTGTAGACATAGTTTTCAAATAAGGTTGATAAACACCTAAAAACACATTTGCAGCCAGGCGCGGTGGCTCACGCCTGTAATCCTAGCACTTTGGGAGGCCAAGGCGGTCGCATTGCCTGAGCTCAGGAGTTGGACACCAGCCTGGGCCACATGGTAAAATTTCGCAAATCAACAGGTTATACTGCCTCTAGTAAAATACAAAAAAAAAAAAAAAAATTAGCCAGGCATGGTGGTAGGTGCCTGTAGTCCCAGCTACTCTGGAAGCTGAGGCAGGAGAGTTGTTTGAACCCAGGAGGTGGAGGTTGCAGTATCCTTCTATTGCACCACTGCACACCAGCCTGGGTGACAGAGTGAGACTCTATCTCAAAACAAACAAAAGAACCACAATTGCTATATTATATGTAAGACTTTTTTTTTTACATATAGTATAGCAACTATGGGCATAAGAAACTGCCCATCTGTCTTCCAAAGTGATGGCTTCTTTTTGCAAGTGGTGAAATAAAAAAAACAAAAAACAAATGCTCCTGGTTTTTGGGAAAAAGCATCCCATTTGTCATCATTAAGTATGATAGTTTTAGGGGTTTTGTAGATGTTCTTTGTCAAGTTAAGAAAATTCACCTCAATTCCTAGTTTTCTGAGAGTTTCTCAAATTATAGATGGGTGATAGATTTTGCCATAAGCTTTTCCTACAACAATTGATACAGTGACATGGTTTTTCTTCCTTAACCTGTTGATTTAGGAAACTCTGCAGATAATTTTCTAATATTGAGTCAGTCTTGCATACCGTCTTACCTAGAATAAATACATAGTTATATTCAATTGTCTAGTATTTTGTGAAGGATTATTGAATCTTTGTTCATGAGAGATATTGATATATTGATTTTATTTCATGTTATATCTATTGGATTTGGTAAGAGGGTAATATTTACCTCATAAAATGAATTAGGAAGTGTTCTCTCTAATTCCATTTTCTTGAAAAGTCTGTGGAAAATTGGTATAATTTCTCCGTTAAATGCTTGATAGAATTCACCACTAAAGCCATTTGGGCCTGGAACCACGGTGAGGGGTGGGGGTGGGTTATTAACTATTTATTCAATTCCTTTTATAGATATAAGAGTACTCATGTTATCTATTTTTTCTTTTGTAAGTATTGGCATATTGTGTCTTTCAAGGTATTTGTCCATTTTATATAGGTTATTGAACTTGTGAGTATAGTTTTTAATATAGTAAATATATTATCCTTTTAATGTCCACAAAATCAGTAGCCATAACCCATACCCCTCTTTCACTTCCAATATTTGTAAGTTGTGCATTCTCTCTTTTTTCTTTATTAGTTTGTCTAAATGTTAGCAAGTTTATGGATTTTTTCAAAGAAACAGCTTTCTGTTTCATTGATTTTCTCTATTGTTTTCCTGTTTTCTATTTTACTGATATCTGCTATACTTTATATATTTTGTCCCTTGTTATTTAGTTTGGATTTTCTTTTTCTAGTTTCTTAAGGCAGAAGCTTAGGTTATTGAATTTATCTCTTTTTTCATAATAATATGCATGTAATGCTATAAATTTAGGTACTAGTTCTACTGTATCTCATATATTTTAATAAGTTGTGATTTCATTTTCATTTAATTCCAAATATTTTAATTACTCTTTAGTCTTTTTTTGGGATGCATTTAGATGTTTTGTTAAGTCTTCAAATATTTGAAAAATTTTTCAGTTCTTCCTGCTATTTATTTCTACTTTAATTTTATTGTGGTCTGAGTGTGTACTTTGTATGAACTTTATTCTTTGAAAAATTTTAAGGTGTTTATGGCCCATAATGCAGTGTGTCTTGTACAAACTAGAGAAGAATGTGTATTCTACTTTCATTGAAGTAGAATATAAACATTAATTATATTCATTTATTTTTATTTTATTTTATTTTATTTTGAGATAGAGCCACACTCTGTCTCCCAGGCTGGAGCGTAGTGATGGTCTTGGCACACTGCAACCTCCACATCCCAGGTTAAAGTGATCCTCCCAGCTCAGCCCAGAGTAGCCGGGATTACAGATGTGTGCCACTACACCTGGCTAACTTTTGTATTTTTAATAGAGATGGTGTTTCATCATGTTGTTCAGGTTGACCTCAGGTGGTCCACCCAACTTGGCATCCCAAAGTGCTGGGATTACTGGCAGGCACCACCGTGCCTGGCCTGCCCTCCTCTTATTTCAATTGAGTATCTTCTATGATTGCGTTTTTGTCTCAGCTCTTGGTGTATCTCATCACCTCATGAGATGCGATCTCATCACTTCTTTTAAAAACTTGCGGTGGTTTTCTTAGAATTGATTATATGCATTTTAAGTCTACCTTTAAATTAATTAGAATTGATTATATACATTTTAGGTCTATCTTCAAATAAAATTGTCACTTACATGTAGTGTAGGTATCTCATAAAAATACTACCAGATTGTACCTCCTGTACCTTACGACATTGCTATTCTTCATTTCATCCATCCACATTCTATAATTACCCATTTTTTGTTGCTAAACAGTTATCTTATGGATCAATAAGAATAAAAAAATTTTTAACTTTAATTTATTCTTTTTCATTTATTTCTTTATTGTGTATCTGAATTTCTCACTTGCATCATTTTCTCTCCCCTTGAAGAACTTCCTTTAGTATTTCCTGCAAGACAGGTCGGCTGACAATCAGTTAAATTTTGTTTTTCTGAGAAAGTTTTCTATTTGCTTTCTTTGTTAAAGGAAATTTCAATATATAGAATTGCTTTATCCCCCTAAAGTTGTATGCTGTTGAATATATTTTCAAATACTTATTTGCCATTTTTATATTTCCTTTGGTGATTTATCCATTTATATTGTTTCCCCATTTTTAACTGAATTGTTTGCTTTCTTATGAAATTTGAAGCATTTCTTCTGTATTTTGAATAACAGCCTTTATTACAGATTAGTGGATAAAGAAAATATGGCATATACATACAATGGAATATTATTCATCCTTAGAAAAGAAGGAAATCCTAAAATTTGTGATAGCATTGATGGACTGAGAGAACATAATGCTAAGTAAAGTAAGTGAGACACAGAAAGACAAATATACTGCATAATCTCACTTATCTGTGAAATCTAAAAAATTTAAACTCATTAGATGTTAGGGAATAGAAGGTAGGAAAAATGGGGAGATGCTTTTAGTTAACAGATGAATAAATTCTGGATACCTAACATATATAGCATAGTAGCTATAGCTGATAAGAATGTGTTGTATACTTGAAATTTGCTAACAGGGTAGGTCTTACGTATTTCCTTACAAGCACACATAGACACACACAAAATGTAACTTTGTAAGTTGATGAAAATGTTAATTGACTGTGGCTATTACTTCACAATGTATACACACATCACATCATATTATATAACTTAAATATGTACAGTTTGCATTTATCAATCATACTTCAATGAAGCTAGAAAGGAAAATAAGAAAAAACATTTGTACAGCATAATTAATTATGAAAGGGATACATTTTCTAACAATTATGATATCTTTTTCTATGCTTATTTTAGAATATTGTATTGTTATTGGGATTATTGCCACCATTTTCTTCTCTGCACCTGTATTCCTATCTTTATAACAGTGACCAAATCTCCTCTGATAACACTTAATTTTTGCCCATCTGAAATTATATCTTAAATTCCAAAAAGTAAATGTTTTCTGATTTTTAGGGAAAAATAAGTATTTTTTAGATTTCCTAGGTGACGTCTAGAAAAACTGTGGCAATTTTTGCCTTATAAAATGAGTGAGGCTAAAATAAATTGGGCTTCTTTTGTGTGCCCCATATTTCTTCGTTAGTTGCACACATCTGTGTGAGTTGCATGAGGTCAATTCTAAAGGGCTCAGCCTTCTCAGTTCATTTTACATAATCTTACATATTAAGATGAATGGTGGCGGGGTCCGGTGGCCCACGCCTGTAATCTCAGCACTTTGGGAGGCTGAAGTGGGCAGATCAGGAAGTCAAGAGATGGAGACCATCATGGCCAACATCGTGAAACGCCATCTCTACTAAAAATACAAAAACTATGTGGGCATCGTGGTGCATGCCTGTAGTCTCATCTATTCAGGAGGCTGAGGCAGGAGAATCACTTGAACCCAGGAGGCAGAGGTTGTAGTGAGCCAAGATCACACCACTGCACTCCAGCCTGGTGACACAGGGATACTCTGTCTCACAAAAAAAAAAAAAAAAAAAAGGAGGTGAATGGTTTAGGAACTGTAGATATTTAACTCATAGATTAGAGACTGTAATAGGAAATTGGAGAGGTATATTCCCCCAGGTGAAACATTGGTCAAGTCTTTATGAGATAGTATTGAACCTAATGCAGAATTTTATTCTTCTCCATTTTTATATTATTGTTTACTATATAAATTAAACAGCCATTTAGTTGAGTCTCTAGATGATTTTTGTTTTCCTCTGACACTTACTTGAATGTTCTCCCATAAAGTACTGAGCATAACAACTTACTTTTAAATCTCATTGTTTTAAGGATTTATCATTTTGCCTCATTGATAGATAATTTTATCAAAGCAAAAAACTGACTCAACATCCAGTAGAAGGAGTATTAATTACACAGTTACTGTTTCCATCTCTGATCCTCAATTTTATATACTACAGCTTGTAAGTGAAATACATCATTCAAATGCTGTCTAATTTCTATTTTTCTCTGAGAATTCAGAACAATATATTTGTACTTACTCTCCATGCTTGTAGGACAACATATTATTATTGTAGGACTTTCTCCTTAGTTCAGCTAAAAGCTGCGTTCTTGTCACACAGCCATGAAATATTAGGCTCACAGACGCTTTGAAGGGTGAGAAAAATGGAATTTATTGGCAAAAGGGAAAAAGGGGGAAACAGAGACTGTCAGTAAAGTGAGTCCTGCTTCCCAGCTTCCTGCCTCATAGATTGAATCCCAGCCTCCGCCCTGGAACAGAAGAGGCCAGACTCCTCCCCGCTGCAAATTTCCTGAGGCTCCACCTCAGTGTGCACTCCTGTCAGTGTGCAAGCTGGTCGGAGTTTCTGCCGGGGAGCCCTTTTTACTTGCTGTCTCATTATTTGCATAGTTTCATCAAGAATCTGTCCTTTTTTCTTGGGATTTAATTGGACATCCAAGGCCATACATGTGTTTATAAGGTACGAAAATACCTGTTAAGGAAAAAGATTGTACTTTAAATGTTGAGCCAATACCTACTAAGTCCTCCACCTGTTCTATGGTTCCAGCTTCACATTGGTAAGGGAGTGTTTTCAGAAGGCCATGAATCTTACATTTTAGAACCTGGTGGAGGGAAGGCTTCAACTATGTGTATAACTCCTCTTTCTGAAGCTACATAGATATTCAGGGTCAAATATAGTAAGATAAACTTTTTGTTTTTTTGATTAAGAATAACACTTGGAGGCCAAGCCAGTGGCTCATGCCTGTAATCCCAGCACTTTGGGAGGCTGAGGCGGGCGGATCACGCGGTCAGGAGACCGAGTCCATCCTGGCTAACACGGTGAAACTCCGTCTCTACTAAAAATACAAAAAAATAGCCGGGCGTGGTGGGGGGCGCTTGTAGTCCAAGCTACTCTGGAGGCTGAGGCAGGAGAATGGCGTGAACCCGGAGGCAGCGCCTGCAGTGAGCCGAGATTGTACCACTGTACTGCAGCCTGAGAGACAGAGCAAGACTCTGTCTCACAAAAAAAAAAAAAAAAGAATAACACTTGGAGATTATTGACATGAAAATAAGCAACTGAGTTAGTTATGGATTAGCACTCACAGAGGACATATTTGTGATAGGGGACTGCTAAGGAAAAGTATTTAAAACTCTGACATAAGACATGTATTTTTAGTGTAATATTACATTATTAAAAGCTATCATCTAAAAGGCCAACCCAAAGATTACTTCATTTTCTTTTGACTTGGCTATGTATTAGTTGATTTGATCCTAGACGCTATGCGATTATGTGATAACTTCCAGGTTTCTCTCTAGTAGAAAAAGACAATGCCAGACCTTATGGATCTGTTTCCATGAGGGATATTAATCAGTTTTAATTCACAACTGATAGGAGTTCATCAAGCATCAGAAAAACTGCTCTTGAGTGCATTTACTGTACACATTTTTGTGAATTACTGCATTATATCACATTTCCAATTCCCTTTTTCTAATAAGTTTAATAAAGTTTAAATTTTATGCTTAATAACCAAAAATACAGTGCAATTGGGAATACATATTTTTTCTTTTAAATTTCTTTTTTAAATTGTGGTAAAATACACATACTGTAAAATTTATCACTTTAATGAATTTTAAATGAACAGTTCAGAGGGCATTACATTCACCAAATTGCACAATCTTTACCACCGTCCATTTCCAGAACTCTTTAATCATCCCATATAGAAACTCTGTACCCATTAAACAATAACTTCTCACCCACACTAGTCCCTGGTAATGATTATTCTTTCTGTCTCTATGATTTGCTTATTCTAAGTACTTCAAGCAAGATTTATCCTTTTGCATCTGGCTTATTTCACTAAGCATAATGTTTTCAAAGTTTACGTATGTTGTAGTTATTGAAATTCTGTTGTGTATATTAGAATTTCATTCCTTACTAAGACTGAATAAGTTTCCATTATGTGAATATTGTGTATTTTGTTTATTCATTCATTTATTGATGAACATTTGAGTTGCTTCCTGCTTTTGGTTACTGTAAATCATGGTACTGTGAACATGTGGTGAATATCTGTTGGAGTATCTATTTGCAATTACTTTGGGCATGTATATAGGCATAGAATTGCTGGATCACACAGTAGTTCTATGTTTAACTTTTGAGGAGCCACCTAACTCTTGTCCACAGAAGCTACACCATTTTACATTCCCAGCAGCAATGCACAAGGGTTCCCATTGACTCTAAATCCTCACTAACACTTGTTATTTTCTGGGGTTTCTTTTCTGCAATCATCCTAATGTGTGTGAAATGATATCTCATCATTATTTTCATTTGTGTTTTTCTAATGCTAGTGATATTGAGCCTCTTTTCATGTGCTTGTTGGCCATTCATATATCTTCTTTAGATAATTATCTATTCAAGTCCTTTGCTTATTTAAAAAATTGAACCATTTATTATTGTTGTTGAGTTGCTGGAGTTCTTTATTCTATTATACATGTTATATCCACATATACTGATGTCATATCACATATGTGATTTGCAGACATCTTCTCCCATTCTTTGAGTTGTTGTTCCACTGGCTTGAGGGTGACTCTTTATTTTTTTTTTGAGACGGAGTCTCGCTCTGTCGCCCAGGCTGGAGTGCAGTGGCACAATCTCAGCTCACTGCAATCTCCGCCCCCAGGTTCAAGTGATTCTTTTTCCTCAGCCTCCCAAGTAGCCGGGATTACAGGTGCACACCACCATGCCCAGCTAATTTTTGTATTTTTAGTAGAAATGGGGTTTCACCATATTGGCCAGGCTGGTCTCAAATTCCTGACCTTTTGATCCACCCGCCTCAGCCTCCCAAAGTGCTGGGATTACAGGCATGAGCAACCACACCTGGTCAACGGTGACTTTTAATGCACAGAACTTTTACTTTTAATGAAACTAATTTTTTTTTGTTTTTTTTTTCATTCCCTGTACCTTTGATGTCATATCTAAGAAATCATTGCCAAATCTAACATAAAGAATATTTTCTCCTATGTTTTTTTCTAAGAGTTAAAGGGTTGTAGTTGTTACTTTAAGTCTTTGATCTATTTTAGTTTATTTTTGTATGTTATGTAAGTTAAGGGCCCAAACTTTATATTTTGCCTGTGGATATCCAGTTTTCCCAGTACTATTTGTTGTTATTAATCAATTTTGCTTCTTTCTTTTTTTTTTTTTTGAGATGGAGTTTCACTCTGTCGCCCAGGCTGGAGTGCAGTGGCACAATCTTGGATCACTGCAAGCTCTGCCTCCTGGGTTCATGCCATTCTACTACCTCAGCATACTGAGTAGCTGGGACTACAGGCCACCACGCCTGGCTAATTTTGGTTTTGTATTTTTAGTAGAGACCGGGTTTCAACGTGTTAGTCAGGATGGTCTCGATTTCCTGACTCTGTGATCCACCCGGCTGAGCCTCCCAAAGTGCTGGGATTACAGGTGTGAGCCACCGCTCCCAGCCCAGTTTTGCTTCTAACATAGTTGTCTTATTCTAACATTTCTTGTTTTGGGGGAAAAAATCCGTAATTATTTCGTTTTACTTGCTCTTCGAACCAGCTTTCCCACCTACTGATTTCCTCAGTAATAAGTGAAATAAATTTTGACAGAGGTTTATTTTGTATTTGTATGTGAGTTTTATTATTAAGCTCATTATTAAGTTTTATTATTAAGCAGAGAAAATTATACTCTGGCCATGTAAATATCCACAGTGTATTACTTTCAGAATGTCCTGATTTTTTCTCTTGCTATAAAGAAGACTCCGGGAATTTACAATAACACACCTGAGTGTTAGAGTCAGGCAGCCATTGTCAGTTGGTGGGCCAGAACTGTACATAGATTTTGAAACAAACAACAGCTACAATGACAATTTCTTATAGACAGAGAATGTAAACCCATGCTTTATTTACTTCTCTCCCAACAAACATAACTAGGCTTATTTTTTATTCTGAGACTTCTCTAAAGGGGCCTTTCATTTGTTCTATGACAGATAACTTGATGGATAAAGTGGGTTAAAACTAAAATAATAGTGTGAAACACCCAGTTATGTCCTTGTAAGCATTGTATGTTGACATTTGCAGTAGGCTTTCATGAAATGATTTAAGGCTTTGAGACCCTGGAACAAACTTAGAACCACTATATTAATAGTGGGTACAAACTAGTATTAGCCAGAGGGGTTTTGAAAGATTATGTTGATTTCTTAGATATATTTGTGTCAGAGAGGCAGCTGCAAGTTAATCTCTACTCTCAGTGAAAGGCTTAATGTGGACACCTATAAAATCCCTAGTGGTCATAACTTGCAGGAATCTCTCCAGAGGGACAGCATCATACCCAGTAGGGCAACATTAATTTCCTCAGGACAGATCAGCAATTAAAAAAAATACAGAACTAGGCATGTGTCAACTTCTCCCTTAAAATTGTATTTCTCATCTAAATGAAAGCACATTTTTAAGAAAGAAAGATGTGTAAGATATAGAAATATTAAAGTAAGGGCTACAGTACATATAATACAAAGCAAATGAAGAGAGGAGGCTAAATATCAAAGTTGTGGGTGGTGAGTTATACTCAGCTACTTCATTTGACAGTTTAAGAAGTCAGATCTAAGTCAGACGAAGTAACTTCTATCTCTTTGGAAAAGTGAATTGATAATATGCCATTGTCAATAAGTGAAGATGGTATCAGTGTTCTCTAGATGTTCAAAATATTGTAAGACATTTGTTCATATAAAAATTGTTAATCATCTTGCTTGCTATGGGCTTTTTAAAAAGAATTAAGGGCTACTTCTTTTAATAAACATGTAACTCTCTACACTGAAAAAATCCAATTGTAAATTGACTTGCTATCCTTTCCTTCAATACAAACATTAGCCTCAAATGCAATAGTGGCATGGATTCAGAGTAAATTAAGTGAAAATATGAAGGGGTGGCCAGCCCCTCCACACCTGTGGGTACTTCTAGTCAGGTAGGATGAGAGACTGAGAAAAGAAATAAGACACAGAGTCAAAACACAGAGAAAGAAAAGTGGGCCCAGGGGACCGGTGCTCAGCATACCAAGGACCTGCACTGGCACCGGCCTCTGAGTTCCCTCAGTTTTTATTGATTATTATTTTCATTATCTCAGCAAGAGGAATGCGGTAGGACAGCAGGGTGACAATAGGGAGAAAGTCAGCAAAAAAACATGTGAGCAGAAGAATCTGTGTCATAATTAAGTTCAAGGGGAGGTACTATGCCTGGATGTGCACATAGGCCAGATTTATGTTTCTCTCTGCCCAAACATCTCAGTGGAGTAAAGAACAATAAAGCAGCATTGCTGCCAACATGTCTTGCCTCCCACCATAGGGTGGTTTTTCTCCTATCTCAGAATTGAACAAATGTAAAATCGGGTTTTATACCGAGACAGTCAGTTCCCAGGAGCAGGCAGCAGACAGTGGTCTTCCTCTATCTCAACTGCAAGAGGCTTTCCTCTTTTACTAATCCACCTCAGCACAGACCCTTTATGGGTGTTGGGCTGGGGGATGGTCAGGTCTTTCTTATCCCATGAGGCCATATTTCAGACTATCACATGGGGAGAAACCTTGGACAATACCCGGCTTTATAGGGCAGAGGTCCCAGCGGCTTTCCGCAGTGCATTGTGCCCCTGTTTTATTGAAACTAGAGAATGGCGATGACTTTTACCAAGCATACTGCTTGTAAATATTTTTTTAACAAGGCACATCCTACACAGCCCTAGATCCCTTAAACCTTGATTCCATACAACACAAGTTTTTGTGAGATCAAGGTTGAGGCAAAGAGGTTGGGGCAAAGTGATTGGGGCAAAGTTACAGATTAATAGCATCTCAGGGCAAAGCAATTGTTCAAGGTACAGGTCAAAATGGAATTTCTTACGTCTTCCCTTTCTATATAGACACAGTAACACTCTGATCCCTCTTCCTTTTCCCTACAAAATAGAAATGATCGTTAGCAGCAGAAGAAAACTAAAACGAATAACTTATTTTTTAAAAGTAACATATTGGCTAGGCCTAGTGGCTCATGTCTGTAATTCCAGCATGTTGGCAGGTGGAGGTGAGCAGATTACTTGAGGTCAGGAGTTCGAGATCAGCCTGGCCAACATGGTGAAACCTCACCTCTATTAAAAATACAAAAAATGGGCTGGGCACAGTGGCTCACGCCTATAATTCCAGCACCTTGGGAGGCTGAGTCGGGTGGATCAGGAGGTCAGGAGTTCGAGACCATCCTGACCAACATGGTGAAACTCTGTCTCTACTAAAAATACAAAAATTAGCCAGGCATGGTGGCAAATGCCTGTAATCTCAGCTACTCAAGAGGCTGAGGCAGAAGAATCTCTTGAACCTGGGAGGCAGATAGCCGGGCATGGCGGTGCATGCCTGTAATCCCAACTACTCAGGAGGCTGAGGCAGAAGAATCGCTTGAACCTGGGAAGTGGAGGTTGCAGTGAGCCGAGGTTGTGCCATTGTTCTCCAGCCTGGGCGACAGAGCAAGACTCTGTCTCCAAAAAAAGAAAAAAGACAAAAACAAAAAACAAGCTGGGCGTGGCTTGTGCCTGCCTGTGATCCCAGATACTCAGGAGGCTGAGGCAGGAGAATAGCTTGAATCTAGGAGACAGGGGTTGCAGTGAGTCAAGATGGCACCACTGCACTTCAGTCGGGGGGACAGAGTTGGGCTCTGTGGAAAAAAAAAAAAATGCAGCAGCGTATTATGTTTATGCTTAGGATTTAGGCTGAACTACCATTTAAAATGTATTGTATCCTTTCACTCTTCCTTTCCTAAGATTCCACATAGATATGGTAGAGAAGTCCAAACTAAACACCATTTGTTTACATTACTAAGGTCTTTAAAATTTTAAATAGATTTAAGTATTTATCTTAACCAAGACTAAATGCCTAGAGACTTGTCTCCACAGAAAATGAGCTTAATTCATATTTTTCTCAAACACTTGCCAAAACCTTAAACTTAAACCCATTTTCAATGCAAGTAGTGGCTAACTTTTTTTGTGCATATCTTTTTGCCTTTTTGCCATTTCCTTAGCCAGATGTGCCTACTTATTTTTTTATTTTTGAGATGGAATTTCGCTTGGTCGCCCAGGCTGGAGTGCCATGGCACATTCTCGTCTCACTGCAACCTCAGCCTCCCGGGTTCAAGTGATTCTCCTGCCTCAGCCTCCTGAGTAGCTGGGACTACAAGTGTGCACCACCATGCCAAGCTAATTTTTGTATTTTTAGTAGAGACAGAGTTTCACCATGTTGGCCAGGATGGTCTCGATATATAGACTTCGTTATCTGCCCATCTCGGCATCCCAAACTGCTGAGGTTACAGACCTGAGCCACTGTGCCCAGCTGTGCCTATATTTTTAAAAGATCAAAGGTTTATCTGAAATAAAAATAAACTACAGGATTTTGTTCTGAGATTCAGTCAAGACCTGGTAAGACAGAAAATTTAGAGCAAGCTTTGATCTTATCAATGTTTATATCAGCTGAAAGAAATATTTGCACACTCAGAGTCTTTCCTAGTGATTAAAGAATTTAATTTTCATTCACAATTCACAGTAAGGAATTTTTGTAAGAAAATCCTGGATTTCAATATAGCATTTTCTCCTTTTTTTGTTGTTTTAATGGCATAATATGCTATGTGTGAGGTCAACATGAAGAGAGACAAAAAGAACAAGTTTATAAATGTGGTTATATTGTCCCCTAACCTAGGAAAAAATGACAATATCAACATTAAAATTCACATTGTTTGCCTCTGGCTTTCATGGGAATTATTTTGTTTTTTTGTTTTTGTTTGTTTTTTTTGTTTTTGTTTTTTACAATTGGTATGCCATTTATAATGTTACCTACAAATAGCATTAGAATTGTATGGGAGTTTTTGTTTCTTTTGTTTCGGAGGATGTGATTCTTAAAATGAAATTAATTTTTTTAGAACATAAAATATATCAAGGCAAGGACATTTCTAAGAGTAATACTGGAAAAGAACACTTAATCGGTGAATTCACCACTAAGTTTAAGTCAATTTAAAATTAACTTAGCAAATTATATGTCATAGCACTCTGTGGACCAGTAGGGAATACAAAAATGAAAAAATCCTGACGCTGCTTTATCAGTGAAAAGAGATAGGTCATTAACTTGCTAAAATGTACGGCAGAGTAATGTATGTGCTAAATTATGACATATACAATAAAGGCTGCGGGAACCAAAGGATATGTCAATGAGTTTCAATAAAAGTTCACGGACATCTTCAGAGAGGACAGAACAGTGGAATTTTTTAATTTAAATTTTATGGGGGATGGTAGGAAATTCCATGTGGCCAGATGGTTTGACTAAATGCATGGTAGTTAGAATGTGTTGTCTCTACTCATGAAACAATGAATTCCATATGTCTGGGACATTGGGTACTGGTGTGAAAATGGAAGAAAATTGTTGGGGGCAAAGGCAAAAAAGAGTAAATGGGAATTTCTGTCTACATCATACCAAGCATTATAATTTTACTTTCTAGACCAAGAAGATATTTTATTTTTTTGAGCAGACAAGTGACAAAGTGAGATATTTATGCTTTAGAAAAGTTAGTTGTATCAAAATATAGAAAATATTTTAAGAAATAAGAAATAAAGACTGTATGGTAAACTTTGAGATATTTTAAAAATAGGCTAAATTAAGAGCCTAAACTGGAAAAATATTTTTTCTAAGAGAAATGATTTGTTGGTACTATTAAACATGATAGGGGAAAATTGATGGGAATCAGTGACTAATTAAACATGAGATGTAAGGAAATGAAATAATTTGATAGAATTCTGAGGTTTTAAGCCTGGGTAACTGGGAGAATGGTGATGCATTTTGCAGAGGTACGAAATGAATTAATTTGATAGAATTCTGAGGTTTTAAGCCTGGGTGACTGGGAGAATGGTGATGCATTTTGCAGAGGTAGGAAATGTTGAAGATACAACTGATTTTTGATGACTAGTAAATTCACGGTCATGCACCATGTAAATACATTTCAGTAAACGGCGGACTACATATTGGTCCTGTAGGATTGTAATGGAGCTGAAAAATTCCTGTTTCCTAGTGATGTCATTGTCAATGTAATATCATTGCACAATTCATTACTCACATTTCTGTGCTGATGCTGGTGTAAACAGACCTATTGTGCTGCCAGGCCTCTAGCACATACAATTACTTACAGAACATAATACCTGATAACAATAATAAGTGACAATATTACTGGTTTATATATTTACTACTCTATTCTTTTTATCTTTTTTTTTTTTTTTTTTTGAGACAGAGTCTCACTCTGTTGCCCAGGCTGGAGTTGCAATGGTGCGATTTCGGCTCACTGCAACCTCCACCTCCTGGTTTCAAGCTATTATTCTGCCTCAGTCTCCCAAGTAGCTGGGACTACAGGTGCCCACCACTGCACCTGTCTAATTTTTGTATTTTTAGTAGAAACAATGTTTCACCATGTTGGCCAGGCTGCTCTTGAACACCTGCCCTCAAGTGATCCTCCCGCCTCAGACTCCCAAATTGCTGGTATTATAGGCATGAGCCACCACGCCTGGCCCTTTTTATAAAGAAAACTGAAGAGTAGAGCAATTTCAGGCAGGTCCTTCAGGAGGTATCCAGAAGGAGGGATTGTTATCATAGGAGATGACAGCTTCATGCATGTTATTGCCCCAAGGAACTTTCACTGAGACAGGATATGAAGGTGTAAGACAATGATGTTGATGATCCTGACCCTGTATAGGCCTAAACTAATGTGTGTGTTTGTGATTGTTTTTATAAAACAGTTAAAAAGTAACACAAAAATTAAAAATAGGATAAAGCTTATAGACTTAGATATAAAGAAAATAATATTTTTTAGAGCTGTACAATATGTTTATCTTTTAAGCCAAGAGTTGTGACAAAAGAGCCAAAAAGGTTAAAAAAAAAAAGTATATTAAATAAAAAAATTACAGCAAGCTAAGGCTAATTTATTATTGATAAAAGAAAACAATTTAAAAAATAAATTTGGCATAACTTTAGTGTACATCCAGTATTGCTAAAGTCTACAACAGTGCCCGTAATATCCTAGGTCTTCATATTCACTCACCACTCACTCACTTACCCAGAGCAACTTCCAGCTGTGCAAGCTCCATTCATGGTAAGTGCCCTCTAAAAGTGTACCCTTTTTTTTTTTTACTGCACATTTGCTATGATAAGATGCAAAAATACCTACCACTGTGTTACAGTTGCCTGCAGTATTTAGTACAGTAACATGCTGTACAGATTTGTAGCCTAGGAGCAGCAGTCTATACCATATGCTCTAGCAGTGTAGTAGGCTATCCCATCTATGTTTGTGTAAGTACACTCTGAGATATTTGCACAATAACAAAACTGCCTAAAGACACATTTCTCCAAACTTATTCCATCATCAAATGATTCATGCCTGTATGCACACATATGCAGGGGCATGAAGAGAGGGCAATTCCTGTGTCCCAGGCACTGCTTTATGCTTGATAAACCTGTTACTCACCCTCACTAAAATCTTACCCAGAGACAGGCACCATTATTTTCCCCATTTCACAAATAAATAAACTGAACACGGGTAATTTATGTAACTTGCCTAAGATCACATAACTAGAAAAGAGAGAAAAGAAATTTAAGCTGATTATAGAGCTCTTTCTATTAACGATTATGATATACTTTGTAATGTTATTTCTAGCTTTGATAATTTTATGAAGGAAAATAAAATAGATTAACAAAATTCAAAAATCTTTAACATAAAATTAAAAAAGAACTTGATTCACGTTATAAAGTGAGGGATAGTCCAGGCGAGGTGGCTCATGCCTGTAATCCCAGCTACTCCGGAGGCTGAGGCAGGAAAATGGCTTGAACCTGGGAGGCGGAGGAGGTTGCTGTGAGTCGAGATTGAGCCACTGCACTCTAGCCTGGGCAACAGAGTGAGACTCCATCTCAAAAAAAAAAAAAAGAAATTTTGTGAATTTATATGCAGTTGACTTGTCTGACCCATAAATAAACATGAATGAGTAAAATGGAAGCTCAGCTTAATAATGAGTTATTGCACAATAGGAAGAAATAAGTTAGGGATGGACACAAATTGAAAGAAGCATAAATGCATGCTAACTTCTTATCTTGAACTATAAGTCTAAAAACATCTTAAAAGACCAGATGATTAAAAAATAGTAACTTTAATTGTTAAAAGTAATCGTTTATTTTTCCTCAGGTGGTGGCTCAGTGTTCACTCTGAAAAATGAAAAATTGCCCATTTTTGTGAAAAAGTTCTACTGATATGTGAAGCTACCACATTTATTCATTGAATTCTCTTCCTGAGTGAATGACATAGAACCCCTGATAGATAAATTAATATGTTAAAATTAAAAGATTATCTAATAAACAATTTTTCTGTTTTAATAAAATTGTATTTTGATATATTTGAAAGATTTTTATTATAGTGAAAATATATATAAAGTAAAAAATAACAATGTTGGATAATATCATAAATGATTTCTAAGGTAGAAAGTTCTATTGTTTAGAAAAACATTTTTGAGAGCCTTTTCTCATGAGGCACTAAATTCCTTGGTATAATAGGGTACCCTAGACAAAGTAGCTTGTTTTTTTTTTTTTTTTTTTTTGTGAGTCTTGCTCTGTCACCCAGGCTGGAGTGCAGTGGCACAAATCTCGGCTTGTTATGACCTCTGCCTCCCAGGTTCAAGTGATTATCTTGCCTCAGCCTCTTGAGTAGCTGGGATTACAGACAAGCGCCATCATGCCCAGCTAATTTTTGTATTTGTAGTAGAGACAGAGTTTCGCCATGTTGGTCAGGAGGTTTTGAACTCCTGACCTCGGGATCCGCCCGCTTTGGCCTCCCAAAGTGCTGAGATTACAGGCATGAATCACTGCACCAGGCCACTTTTAGAATATTTAATACTTCATAAATATGACGTAAAAAAGGGTGAGCTGTAACGTTAAGTAGTAACTAAGAGGAGGGCCAAGTTACCAATAGGCAGAGAGCAAGAGGGGGCAAGGCAGCCCCAGGTGTAGAATTAATGTGTGAGAGACTAGAAGATCCAAGAAAATGGTAGGATGGGGTGGGGAAATCCCTTCTGATGGGAATAAATGAGGAGATTCAGGATAGTGGTGGCAATATATGCATGTATATATGTGTGTGTGTACATGTGTGTATACGTGTATATATGTGTGTATGTATATATGCATATATGTATATGTGTGTATATGTGCATATACATACATATATGTGTATATATATGCATGTTTATGCATTTTGTTGGTCTTTGTGGGATGCAATTCTCCCTTATCTCCTCCACATAGTGGTCTTGAATTAATGGTGCTTGGTGCTAAGGTGGGGGTGAAAGTGGGATGAGTCTCCTCACTAGAGGGAACTGAGTAGAGAAAACATGATCTGCTCTGGAACACAGGAAGAGGGCAGGCACCAACGGTAAGTGAGGGGAGGCCAAGCCCAACTAACCAAGAAAGTGCCAGAAAATATGGAAGACTCTGAATGCTATGAAGCACAGGGGATAAAGGAATCAAGATTTTTTATTTTTTTTGAGATGAAGTCTCACTCTGTTGCCCAAGATGAGTGCAGTGATGTGATCTTGGCTCACTGCAACCTCCGCCTCCTGGGTTCAAGCTATTCTCCTGCCTCAGCCTCCAGAGCAGCCTGGATTACAGGCACCTGCCACCATGCCTGGCTAATTTTTTTGTGTCTGCGATAATATTTTGTCTTCAGCAAAATTCTATTATTGACCTTAATGCATAGAACCTTATTTGTCTGCATGTCTGGTTTGTGAGCAGAGATTATTTTGAGTCCTCAAAACCTAGAGCAGTGCAGTTGTAAAATGCTTTGACTGAAGTCTTAACAAATATTTGCTAAACTGAATTCTGTAGAAATGTTCCAGACTTCAGCATGGAATTTACAATTCACACATTCTTGTTATATTGAAATAATAAAATTTACTGAGTCAGAAGCATTTAATATCAACAAGAAAACAGTGAAATAATGTATGGATTAATTCTGAATTGCAAATTTAACTTTAATGTTAAAAGTTTCCATAAGTTATCCCCAACCCTGGAAATAAATCTGAAATTGGTCGTAGTTATACATGTGTAAAATGCATATTCATACAAAGAATGAAACGCATCATCCTATACCTTCCCTTTTTTTTCTGATTTTGTGACTTGGATTTGTTTTTATCAAAATTCAGGGATTCCCCCCAAATCCCAATGAGAAGAATGTCTTAAATAAATGGAATTAAGAAGCTTCAAAATTCTTTTTTTTTTTTTTTTTTTTGAGATGGAGTCTAACTCTGTCACCCAGGCTGGAGTGCAGTGGTGCAATCTCAGCTCATGCAATTTCCACCTCCCCAGTTCAAGCAATTATCTTGCCTCAGCCTCCCAAGTAGCTGGGACTACAGGTGCATGCCACCATGCCCGGCTAATTTTTTGTATTTTTAGTAGAGACGGGGTTTCACCGTGTTGGCCAGGATGGACTCGATCTCCTGACCTCGTGATCCATGTGCCTCAGCCTCCCAAAGTGCTGGGATTACAGGCATGAGCCACCACACCTGGCCCAAAACTCTTTAAAGTACTCAACCTATCATAAGACTAGTAGGTGTTTCTCAACTCTCCTTCTCAAAACATGAGATCATGTGGTATTAATGTCGAAGATGATTGATTATTTTATGTAGAGAACATGGAAGAAATCTGGACTGTGCTATGGCTCAATGAGCTCCACTTCCACACCTCTCAGCAATTCTCAATTCTCACCTCCAGAGAGAAGAATGCAGTCCCTACCTGACCATCGCCTGGCCTGGCTACCTTATCTGTCTAAACAGTGCATTGCAGGCATCCCTTTCCTTTCTGTGCTGTTTTATTTTTTCTCCCCCAGCACTATTTTTCTAATTAGAATAATTGAGGAGAAATACAAGATTTTCATGGAATGAAAGCAAACATCTTCCAAGTATGAGAAAAATAGAACAAAGGCTGTTTATATCCATATTGATTATAGTGGGAAGGTATTATTGTAATAAATGTGATGGTTATTAAAGCAAGTCTTTATTTTAAGGAAATGTTTTATCTTGGGACTGTGGCAGGACATTATGTGATGTTCAAGAGATGATCATACTGTCTCTGTCCAGGTCTCTGTAACATGTAGAACACAACCAATGTAGAGGTTCAGTCCCATTTCATTTACAGAAACAGCTTGTTACTCAGTAGTATTCTATATACAAAAAGTAAACACACACTATAGTTCATAGAGAATACATTCAAATGGATTGCTAGGAAAACTAAAGTATCCTTTAAAAATAATAAAACAAGAGCCAGGTGCAGTAGCTCATGCCTGTAATCCCAGTACTTTAGGAGGCTGAGGAGGATGGATCACTTGAGGTCAGGAGTTCAAGATCAGCGTAGCCAACATGGTAAAACCCCGTGTTTACTAAAAATACAAAATTAGCCAGGCATGGTGACATACTACTCTAATCCCACCTGCTCGGGAAGCTGAAGCAGGAGAATCACTTGAACCTGGGAGGCAGAGGTTGCAGTGAGCCAACATCATGCCACTGCACTCTGGCCTGGGTGACAGAGCAACATGTTGACTCAAAAAAAAAAAAAGAAAGAAAAATAAAAATAATAAAAAAGGCATTCTTCTCAAAAAACTACCTTTCTATTAGATATTTTTTCATCTCAAAACATAAAAGATAAGTTTTGAAATAACTAATAGTTAATAAGAAAAAAATGTAAATAGTACGTAACTAGAATTGTTAATTTCTTGAAACAAGGTTTGTTTTTATGTTATTTTAGCAGGATATGTAAATCTAATGACATTCAAAAAACATAAAGTGAGAAAAAAAGAAGCTGGTATTGAACATGTATATATTTACTATATTCTAATAATGGTCAAGTTGTTTAATTTCTGCATGAATATCTAGGCTTCATTATAAGTCTTCAGCTAAAATTCTGCCCATTTTGGTGAAGGAACTGTGTGTGGCACACAAGGAGAGCTTAATGTTAGTATTTACCATAGACTTACTATTATAATCCTATAATATTTCTCTCCATGTTCCCAAAATTAAAAAGTAGTCTAATTCTACATGTGAACTCAAAATAAATGTATACTGTTATGTGTTATGTGGCATAACTCAAAATAATTAGAACTAAACACAGCTCTTATTTTCTCACACATACTGAGTATGGAATTACTATTATTTTTGTTTCCTTGATCAGAGGTAGGTGAAACTTGATAATATAGTCACTGACTGAAGGGCATTGTTTTGCCAAAGTTCGTTAAGTTAAAAAATATTTTGGATCAATAAATGTCTTTAATTAAAATATTCACCTACATAAAATAAGTATTCAGAATTTCATAGGACATATGAATGCCATCTTTCTTTTGCTGTTCATTTACCCAACATTTTTCTTCTCTTTATATGTGCCAGGTTGAAAATTGCCATCCCATACTGTTTTCAGCTAAGAATATTTCTGTGGTGGGAATATCTTGAATTTCCCTCAAGGATTGATGATATTGCCCACAAAGACTTTAGGCAATTTTGATGGCCAGAATGAAATCAGGCAGCTGAGATATTTATTTTTAAAAGAAAAGAACAGAAAACTTTGCAATCTAATCATGCATCATAGCGTAGGAAGTATTTTTTTTTTTTTTTTTTGAGAGAGGGAGTCTCGTTCGGTAGAGCAGGCTGGAGTGGAGTGGCGTGATCTCGGCTTGCTGTAACTTCCGCCTCCCGGTATCAAGCGATTCTCTTGTCTCAGCCTCTGGGAGTAGCTAGGATTACAGACGTGCGCCACCATGCCCAGCTAATTTTTGTAGTTTCAGTAGAGGTGGGGTTTAGCCATGTTGGCCAGCCTTCCTCAAATGATCCTCTTGCCTCAGCCTCCCAAGTAGCTGGGACCACAGGCGCCCGCCACCATGTCCGGCTAGTTGTTTGTATTTTTAATAGAGGCGGGTTTTCACCGTGTTAGCCAGGATGGTCTCGAATTCTTAACCTCGTGATGAGCCCACCTCGGCCTCCCAAAGTGCTGGGATTACAGTTGTGAGCCACGCCCCGCTCTGGAAGTAATTATTAATAATGTTGTTTCTCCTTCTGATTCGTCAATTTGTTAAGCGCAACTGTTGAAAACATTTATTTGTCCCAGGAGATTATAGGAAAAAATTAAGTGAATCTACTTAAACATAAAATTCCCAGTTTTAGAATAGATTCTTTTTTTTTTTTTTTTTTTTTTTGGAGATGGTGTTTTGCTCTTGTTGCACAGGCTGGAGTGCAATGGCACAATCTCAGCTCATTGCAACATCTGCCTCCCTGGTTCAAGTGATTCTCCTGCCTCAGCCTCCCAAATAGCTGGGATTACAGGCACCTGCCACAATGCCCAGCTAATTTCTGTATTTTTCTAGTAGACCATGTTGGCCTGGCTGGTCTCAAACTCCTAACCTCAGGTTATCCACCTGTCTTGGCCTCCCAAAGTGCTGGGATTACAGGTGTGAGCCACCGTGCCCGGCCAGATTCAGATTTTTATTAGGGATGTCATTTAGCTAATTTAATGTATTTCTATGCCATAGTTCATATTTTCTGTGCTGTAAGTATTTTCTATATGTCTGATTTATGTTGGAGAATAGTATCTCTTTAGATGCATACAGTGAGCATCTACACCATGGCAAATCGCTTTGCATTTTGCACTCTATACCATTGCCAACAAAAGATTTGATTATGCTACTAAAAATCCGACATGAATCAGTGAACACAAAAAGCCAATAATTTTAGAATCTCAAAATAGTGTAATGTTTAGAATTGTGATATTTTCAGTTTATTTTCTCCATCAATTTTCATTAGAAAGCGAGTAAGGAAAGTGGTAGAATTTAAGAGTTAAAAAAATCAAATTAGCTGGCAGGGCGCGGTAGCTCGCGCCTTTAATCCCAGCACTTTGGAAGGCAGAGGCGGGCGGATCATGAGATCAGGAGATAGAGATCATCCTGGCTAACAGGGTGAAACCCTGTCTCCACTAAAAATACAAAAAATTAGCCCGGCATGGTGGCAGGTGCCTGTAATCCCAGCTACTCGGGAAGTTGAGGCAGGAGAATGGCGTGAACCTGGGAGGTGGAGCTTGCAGTGAGCCAAGATCACGCCACTGTACTCCAGCCTGGGCGATAGAGTGAGACTCTCTCAAAAAACAACAACAACAAATTAACACTTTGCTTATTATAATAAAGAACTAAAGTAATCCAATACCTGTTACCTAGAATAAGGTTCACATCACTTAAAATGGCATTATATATAAAAGCAAAGATTGATTCTGCTACATACATCGGGCTTATTAAGTCACACTAGACAACTGAGGTTGCCTAAGACGTCATTGTCCTGGACTTGCAATGGCCTCCAATTCCAGTTAAGATGATAAGAAAAAATGAAAACGAGCAACCTAGCAATTTTCACAGGCCTCAGAAAGCTGGGGTGACATCGAACCCAATCACAGGTTATACCAATTTGATTTATAACAATGAAAGAACCATTTGCTTATACTTGAGTTACAGCACATCCCTTTGCAGACATTCATACAATAGAAAGCCCCAGCAGTTGATTCACAGTAGAACAAAGTGTTTGTGTCAAGCAAAGGAAATTCTGCACTTAGATGAAATTTTATCGGCACATTTAATTAAAAGATGGTGTAGGTAGGCATAAGTAAGAAACCCATAAGAAGACATAGTCAACATACTAGGTAAGTAAAACCAAATCCAGAAGGTTGTATCTAGTAATATTCATTTCAGATTTCCTTGGATAATTGTGGTTTGCCTTACATCTTTTGACTATGACACCGAGATTTTATTAACTTTTTAAAATATCTCCTAGAATGTAGCTTGAGTCAGTCTAACAGGAAAACATATTGCAGCATTCTCTCTTTTACCTCCCACAAAGCACTGTAATATGGCTTTTGGAAATATTTCCTCATTTTCCTTTAGTTTTTGGAATGATGTCTGAGATACTGCTGTATGTAAATACAATGATATTCCATATTTCCTGTAAGTTTGCCTATTCAGAAAGCTGCATTTACAAACATGCTGAAACACAATTGCTGGTGATGTATCAAACAGAAATTTTATGTGTGAGCCTAAAAGGAAGTGTTGAGTCTTTCTCTACTTAAAAAATTAGAAATTAAAAGTGCCTCTTCTGCATTCTACAGTTTATGTAATATTAAAAGAAGGAATTTCGGCAAAGTAACTGAGGTTATCAGTTCAGTTCAATTTATAAATTCAGTGACATCAACTTGTCCCAGCAAAATAATCAGTAGATACTCTATAATCGCCACTGTTTCTGTTTTCAAGTGGAGAGAAAAAATAAATTAATTAATTGTATTATATGTTACAACCTTGGGTAAATTCTTTTGTAAATTGGTGGGTATAGCACAACAAATCAAAGGTTGATAACATAAAATAGTGGACTAAACTTCAGCTCTAAAAAGTTAACAAATCTTGGAGTCTGCTTGCTCAGTTGTAAAATGGGGATAATATTCTCACCTTTGAGTATCTCACACAGTTGCTGTAGGATTTATTTGAAAAAAATATGTGTAAAGATGCTTTGGAAATTATAAAACTGCGTCCTAATACATAGTAAAATTATACAATTTGATTTGAATGATACAAACTAGTTGTGGGTAAAATATGTTACATAAGAACTCCCAAAAAAGGCAATCATGTGTCATGTCATGTTGGTCATCAAGGATGACAAGCTTTCAATTTGCCTAGGTTAGAAATGCTGTGATTCTATTCCCTCAACAACTAGTTACTTCTGCTTCGAGTACATGTTTTCCAAAAGATAGAAAATGCCCATCAAAAGGCTACTTTCTAAACATAAAAAACAGGTTTACTTCAACACATTATGTCTGTAGGAAGAGTCAAATGAAACAAAACTATTGAATCATTTCCCAGAATAGAGTCATAGTGTCCAAAATTTGGAACAGAATTGGATGAGAGTTGTAGGTCAAGTCCCTTTCCAGGTATAAATCCCCCCTTCAAAGTGGAAAAGTAAATTGTGTAATATAGGTATAAATTATAGACTATACATGACTGGAATTTCAGAGGCATGTATGCAATATAAGTTTAGCATGGAGAGATAGCCAACTGGGTAAACATAATTGATCCATGCTGCTATGAAAGATTAAGCTAAAGCTGATTGCTAGTTACACATTTAGATCTTTTATGCAGTGAATTATGATAAGCAGATGCAGATTTTTTTGTTTCAAGCATTTCCCCTAAAAACTATCCTACATAAGGAAATTTCCTTTATGAATGTGCCAGTTACTGTGTCTATTACTGATCTTCCAAAACATACTATTGTAGGATTTTGTGAATAAATATAATGGATGGAAGCAAATTAATGTTTAAGAATCTAATAAATTTTAAAAGTCAACTTAACTGAGGTTTACTTTCAATACAATAAAATACATGCAAATTAAGTACAAACATATAAAGTTTTGTGGCTACCACCAATGAAGATATTGAAGCTGTCTATCGCCTCAAAAGTTCTTTTGTACTCCTTACCAAAACCTCTGGCTCCAAGAAACCATTGATCTGCAACCTACCACTATAAATTCAGTTTCTAGAATTATGTAATAATAAACTTTTATAATATGCCTACTGTTGTTTCATTCTCTCAATATATTTTAGGCTCACCTATGTTGCAAAATCAGTGGTTCTTCCTATTTTATTCTATTGTATGGAAATACTACAATATGTTTATCCTTTAGCCTGTTGGTGAACCATTTACAAATGTTTCTATTCCTTGATTATTGTAAGTAAAGCTGCTACGTTCATTTGTATGCACATGTTTTCATTTCTCTTGAGTAAGTAAGAATGGAATATTTTAGGTCAAATTGTAAGTGTATGTTTAACTGCGAAACTGCAATCCAAACTGTTTACCCACTTTATACTCCCACCTAAATATGATAATTCAGGGTGTTGTATGTCCTCTCAAACATTCAGAATTGACATTTTTTGGATCCATTATAGTTTCTGTGCAGTGTTATTGCATTTTGATTTTTAAGTTCCATTCCCAGGTGGTTAATGATGCATTTTTCAGTGTTTATCAATCATTCATATATCTTTGGTTATTGTCATCTACTCAAATCTCTTGCCCATTTTGTTATTGTGTTGTTTGAATTCTCACTATGGAGTTTGATTTCTTTTCTTTTTTTTTTTTTTGGGAGATGGATTCTCGCTCTGTCACCCAGGCTGGAGTGCAGTGGCAAGATCTCAGCTCACTGCAAGCCCTGCCTCCCAGGTTCACAGTTCATGCCATTCTCCTGCCTCAGCCTGCTGAGTTGCTGGGACTACAGGCTCACACCACCACGCCTGGCCAATTTTTTTATATATTTTTAGTAGAGACGTGGTTTCACTGTGTTAGCCAGGATGGTCTCGATCTTCTGACCTTGTGTTTCACCCACCTTGGCCTTCCAAAGTGCTGGGATTACAGGTGGAGTTTGTTTTTTTTAATACATGTCCAGAAAAGTCTTTTGTAAAATTATTTTTCTTTCTCTCTTACTCTTCCTCTCTGACCATTTCTATATCTATCCATCTATATCTATATGGTTATAAAAATACAAACCCATAAAACTCAAGAAACCCTAAGCAACATAACACAAGTAAGCCACAAGACAAGTCAGGGAGACAGGAAGACCACAGGGTTTGAAGAGTGCAGAGAAGGACAGGGCTCCACAGCATGTCCAGGCTGCATTGTGAACAGCCCTGCTGCTTGGGTCATATGATCTTGCAGGAGCTGTATTCTTGAAGGTGTCAGTGGTTGTCGCAGTGTGGCACACATGGCAATTCTCAGTGAAAGAATTACAACACCAGATCCTGGGATTCTGAAACAAAGCCATGCCCTCCATAGCAGAGAATTATATGTTGGACCTAGGAGAGATGCTGTGCTTGATAAATTACCATGCTTCTGGCGCTACCTCTTGCAGGCTGAGTTCTATTGGAACCACCAAGTCATGACACCAGAAGGGACAAGAAGTAGTTCATCATGAGGTGGAAATAGTAAATATGAGACAAAGGCCAAGCAAGGTGAGAGCAAGTGGATAAGTTGAATAGCAGGTAACCCAGATCCTCATGTCACCCAGCATGTTTGCACCAGCAACCTTCTTCAGCTCACACGTGTGACTGCATTTGTATCCCTGTGGCCATCTGAAGGAGGGAGAAAGGGGAAATCTCTGTTTAAAGGTGTAGTTGCATTGCAGCCCAATGCAAGAATGACTCTGAAAGACAGAAGGAAATTAAAATATTCCCTATTAGGAGCACTGGGAGCAGTGGCCCTGGCCATCTACTTTACATAGAAGAAACATGGCCTAAGGCAGGAACATAAACAGATTTCTTTGCTGTAGTCAGTGGGCGAATCATCTGGTCAGAGGCTTAGATAGAAAAGAACTGAAATATTTGAGACAAGGAAGCCAGGTTAGAAGCATATGAGTGGACATGCAGGAGCAGGCATGGAGTGTAAAGAATCTTGTATTGCACGTTAACACTCAAAAGAAAGCACTCACCACAGAAGAGGCACTCAATAACCAATCAGACAAAATGACTTGAAAAGCTGCCAGCCTTGGAGATTAGCTTTCCCACAACAGGCACAACAGTCACACATATGGAGTCACTCATATGACCACGTTGGCAGAGAGGGACGATACATATGGGCCCCACAGCCTGGACTTCTATGTATCAAGATTGATCTAACTATTGATGCCTCTGACTGTCCTACTTTTCAGCAGCATAAATCAATAATGAGACTCTTATATGGCAAGTCTTTTGACCTTGAATGACCACCTTTTCATCCTCAGAGGGATATATCCTTATTCCAGGGCTGGGTTTGGTACTTTGGTTCACAGAGCCTGAGCCAGGACCACTTTTCTGAGGCTTTCAGAATTCCTGATCCACAGGCCTAAAATCCCACATGATATAGCATCTGACCAGTGTTCCTTGTTCACAGTGAAGGATGTGCAGAAGTGGGTCCATGACCATGTAATCTACCATTCATACTACATACGCTCTTCAAGAAGAAGCTAGACTCATGGAGCCCTGGAGAAACATTCTAAAGATGCAACGGAGGCACTATGCTAAAGGAGACATTCTGGATGCAGGGTGCACCATCTTTTATACATTTTCTATCACAGATCTTTATATAGTAGTTTTCTTCCATAGGAAGAATCTACAGGTTCAGAAAACAAGAGGTAGAAACAGGAATGTCCCCAATTACAAATGCTCCCAATAATCTTTTAAGGTTTTCCTGTGCTTCTGATCATTGCAGCTCTGGTATCTGGAAGGCAGGCAAGTCCTGCTCTCTAAAGAAGGTTATCTGTTGGGTGCTTTAGATTCCTTAGGTCCAGTAACAAAAAGACAAGAAATACATCACCACTGGGGCAGGATGAATACACCCTGATTAGCAGGAGGAGGTAGGGCTACTTTTCTACAAGAGAAGCAGAAATAATTTCTCTCTCTCTCTCTCTCTCACACACACACTTCCCACTCCCATACTCTCTCTTTCTCTCCCCTCCCTCACACAAGTGGGCATTCAAAGGCAGTTCTGAGACCCAACAGCTATAGCATGGGCTAGAGTTGATGTCATTAACCTTCCTTTTCTAAGATTCCCCTTGGAAAAGAGAGGATCATGGGAATTTTGGAAGAGCTGGTACGAAGAACCTGTTTGGACAAATATGTGTGTGCTGTGGTGGGGTTAGGAGGTGGGGGTAAAGGATTTTAATGACCAAGGAAATTTGCAATGCAGATATCCTGACTCAGACAGCATAAATCAGCAACAGCCTGGCTTTAGCCCTCTGTCTCTGGAAGCACTTCTACACTTGTGCAGCAGTCATGTTTCTAACAGTCATAGAGCTACATGGGGATTGTATGTGAGGATGTTTCCAGTGAGTTGTGAAAGTCTCCAATGAGTAACTTTAATTTAAGGAGTCTGCAGTGGCTAAAGCATTCTTGGAACCATGCTGCAGTCTCTTTCTACCCCAACCAGCCTTCCTTCCCTCTTTCCCTCTACATGTGTAAGTTCTGCACCCTAGTCTGAAGACTCTACCCACCTTCTCCTGCTTCCTCCTTCTTCCCTCTTGCAAATTTAATTGCATGGTGGTGTTTGCCCTTAGCAGATCTAAACATTAATTCAAGTCATGTGATCAGATAAGATGAAAAATGACTAAAAATGTCATTCAGGGCATGTGAGTGGTGAGCTCTGCCTGGCAGTAGGGAGGAGGGAATTCTGATAGAAATTAATTTGGAAAAAACAATGCTGCACATCGCAGCAAATACCATCCCATCTTATCTTTGCTAGGAACATTTTTTGCAACATGCATATAATTCACTTTTGCTTTATGAAGTAAATTTATATTTTAAGAATATAAATTTGAACAGCAATTTGAGTGCTGTTCACAGCTAGTGTGAACTGAAATTTGAGGTTGGCTATAGAAGAAGGCCAATGACAGATGGTTAGTAGAACAAAACTGATAGAAATAGGAAAAAGTGAAAAATCAGCAAGACAGTATGTTGGAAAGGACTACAGTAGTTGGAAGAATTAATGATTCACTATTTCTATAAAGAGTCTCCATTTAGATGATTCAAAGAGTATCCATGAAGAAATGCACATTTTATTGAATATACAGAAGTGTGATTAGTGGCAAAAGAGGGTGAATTCTGTTTGTTATATGACTATGACATGTAGAGAACTTCCCATTCAAGGTGAGTGTGCAAAAATATTACAAAACATGGAGAATTAACTATTAGAGAGATAATGAAGTAATTATACAAAGAAACCTCCTAGAGATGAATTCACCACAGCAAATATGAGAAATATTATAGCAAACCAAATTTTCCTTTTAAGTGAGTACACTTAGAATTCTCAACTGGCTTTTTAAGAAGAAAACATCCAGGGCCAGGCATGGTGGCTCATGCCTGTAATCCCAGCACCTTGGGAGGCTGAGATGGGTGGATCATCTGAGGTCAGGAGTTCAAGACCAGCCTGGCCAACACCGTGAAACCCCATCTCTACTAAAAATTCAAAAATTAGCAGGGCACAGTGGTGGGTGCATGTAATCCCAGCTACTCAAAAAGCTGAGGCAGAAGAATTGCTTGACCCCAGGAGGCAGAGTTTGTAGTGAGCCAAGATGGCATCCCTGTACTCCAACCTGGGCAACAGAGTGAGCCTCTCCCAAAAAAAAAAAAAAAAAAAAAAAAAAAATTCATCAAAAAGAATAGAAGATTTAAAAATAAAAACAGATGCCAGGTGTGGTGGCTCACGCCTGTGATTCCAGCACTTTGGGAGGATGAGTTGGGCGGATCACGAGGTCAGGAGATGAAGACCATCCTGGCCAACACGGTGAAACCCTCTCTCTACTAAAAATACAAAAAAATTAGCCCGGCATGGTGGTGGGCGCCTGTAGTCCCAGCTACTTGGGAGGCTAGGGCAAGAGAATGGCATGAACCTGGAAGGCAGAGCTGGCAGTGAGCTGAGATCACGCCACTGCACTCCAGCCTGGGTGACAGAGCTAGACTCTGTCTCAAAAAAAAAAAGAAAAAGAAAAAGAAAAAAATATAAATAAAAACAGGCAAAAGGCCAGGCGTAGTGGCTTATGCCTGTAATCCTAACACTTTGGGAGGCCAAGTTGGGTGGATCACCTGAGGTCAGGACTTCAAGACCAACCTGGCCAACATGGCGAAACCATTGCTGGGAATGGTGGGGGGTGCCTGCAATCTCAGCTACTCCGGAGGCTGAGGTAAGAGAATTGATAGAACCCTGGGGGATTGCAGTGAGCTGAGATCGCACCATTGCACTCTGGCTGGGGCAACAGAGTGAGACTCTGGGGAAAAAAAAGCAGGCAAAAAAGAACAAAGTAAAGATTGATATAAAAAATTAAAAGCAGCCAGGCGTGGTGGCTCACACCTGTAATCCCAGCACTTTGGTAGGCTGAGGCGTGTGGATCATGATATCAGGAGTTCTAGACCAGGCTGACCAACATAATGAAACCCCGTCTCTACTAAAAATTCAAAAATTAGCCGAGTATGGTGGCGCATGCCCATAATTCCAGCCACTCAGGAGGCTGAAGCAGGAGAGGAGACTGAGGCAGGAGGAGAGTCACTTGAACCCAGGAGTAGGAGGTTGCAGTGAACCGAGATCATGCCACTGCACTTCAGCCTGGGTGACAGAGCAAGGCTCCATCTCAAAAAAAGAAAAAAAATTAAAAGCTCTAGAAATGAAAATTATATAAAAAAGAAGTGTAAATGCAATAAACACAAAGAATTAGTCAATTGGGAGATAACAATGAATTTATCCAGATAAAAGGATTTAAAAGTCAGAAAGACCAGTCAAGAAAGTCCCCAACACATGTATGATAGGAGTTTCAAAAGGAGTCCAAAGAGAATGGAGAAGCCATATTTAAGGACAGTATTCATCCACTCAGCAAACACCCACTAAGGGCCCACTTTGAAGACGTTTCCATTCTAATGGTAGCGAATACTTATACACAAGAAAACACTGGCAATGCCTTCACTATTTGTATACTTTACATGATGCCAGAAAATTTCCATTGCAGAGGAAAGACTTGAGAACTCTGATTTAAAGTATAAAACAAGTGCTGAGCAGAAGAAATAAAAATGAATCCATATCCAGACACATTGATGACTCTGAATTTTAGTGTTTACAAAGCAGTTCTTTAAAATTAATTTTCAGTAAGAGGATGTGTATATCACCTTCACTGTTTTCCTTTTTGTTTTGATCTATTCCTCTTGCTTATTCTAGTTTGAAATGATTTCTTCAAAAAAAGTCTTAAAAGTCTTACCCATTTATGAATCGATTTATATTTTTCATTTTCTAGATTATAATTTTTACTTTTCTGGTATTAATTTCCTTCCATTAGGTATGTTTTTTGATCCTGTATTTACTTACTGACATGAATGATTAACACATTTATCTTCTCTGGCTTAGTAAAAAAAAATTGAAAATCTTGAAATTATATGTTTCTTATTATCTTTCTTAATTATATTTTGTGTAGAGAGGTTTGTTAACTTTTCTAAATAGTAGATTATTTATCTATAGGTTAATTGTTTCTTCTTATAGTAATTTCACTTGGAGGATAAATTTTAAAATTTGAAGCACAATAATTTTTGTTGACCTTTAAAAAAGTATATTTTTTATTTGAAATGTACAGTTTTGGATATTTTTACTAAAATAATATAATTATTTACACACTGTCTTATCTAATTACTCTGGTTTAGTTCCTATGAACCTTATTATAAACCAGCAATATTTCTTCTGGCCTATGTATAAGCTTTTATTTTTATATTTAAATAAAGCTATTTAATGAAAGAAATACCACTGTGTATTTTTAAATTACAGACAGTAGATTTACTCAAATAAAAATTTCTTCTCTCTTCTAATTGATAAACTTATGTCTGATTCACATTTCTCTAGTTTATGTATCTACAATCACAGCTGTTTCCTATACTAATGTAATCATTTCTGCATACACTGAGGGTGTCTTATTTACAATATAACATGCAAAATATTTCAACAAGAATTATTTTTTTCCAATTGTATAGTTTTTATTATTTTCATTTTTCTTGTTGAAGATGCTTATTCTCTCTTTCTCTTTCATAATTTACTATACCTTCATTTTTCTTTCTTTCTTTCCTTTTTTTTTTTTTTTTTTTGAGACAGAGTCTCCCTCTGTCACCCAGGCTGGAGTGAAGTGGCGCGATCTCGGCTCACTGCAAGCTCTGCCTCCCGGGTTCACATCATTCTCCTGCCTCAGCTTCCTGAGTAGCTGGGACTACAGGCATCCGCCACCGTGCCCTGCTAATTTTTTGCATTTTCAGTAGATACGGGGTTTCACTGTGTTAGCCAGGATGGTCTCCATCTCCTGACCTCGTGATCTGCCCGCCTGGGCCTCCCAAAGTGGTGGGATCACAGGTGTGAGCCACCGTGCCAAGCCTTTTTTTTTTTTTTTTGAGACAGTTTTTGCTCTGTTGCCCCAGGCTGCAGTCCAGCAGTGAGATCTAGCCTCACCTCAACCTCTGCCTCCGGTTTCAAGCGATTTTCCTGCCTCAGCCTCCCGAGTAGCTGGGATTACAGGCACCCACCACCATGCCCAGCTAATTTTTGTATTTTTAGTAGAGACGACGTTTCGCCATGTTGGCTAGGCTTGTGTCGAAATCCTGACCTCAGGTGATCCACCCACCTCAGCCTCCCAAAGTACTGTAATTACAGGTGCGAGCCACTGTGCCCGGCCCAGTCCTTGTATTTTTAAGGTTTCATTTGTGTATTATCTTTAGGAAAATATTTCAATAATTTATCACTGCAATTAGCTGAAGTTATAAAATTACTTCTGGATTTGAGAAGATTATACCTGAGCATGGCAAAGGATTAGAAATAATAGCTAGCAGCTGGGCGCAGTGGCTCACACCTGGAATCGCAGCACCTTGGGAGGTCAAGAGACCTTGGGAGATCACAAGGTCAAGAGACATAGACCATTTTGGCTAACATGGTGAAACAACATCTCTACTTAAAAAATAAAATTTAAAAAAAAATTAGCTTGGCGTGGTGGTGCATGCCTGTAATCCCAGCTACTCAGGAGGCTGAGACAAGAGAATCGCTTGAACTCAGGAGGCAGAAGTTGCAATGAGCCGAGATTGCGCCACTGCACGGCAGCCTGGAGACACAGCAAGACTCCGTCTCAAATAAATAAATAAATAAATAAATAAATAACAGCTAAATTTTTCTATCTGCCAGGCACTGTGCTAAATACTTTGCATGAAGGTGATAATTTCAAACTAAACACAGAAAAGTAAGTGTAAAAGAAGTAATTTCTTTCTTTCTTTTCTTTTCTTTTTTTTATTTTTTCTTTGAGACAGTCTCGCTCTGTCATCCAGGCTGGAGTGCAGTGGCGGGATCTCGGCTCACTGCAACCTCCACCTCCCGAGTTCAAGCAATTCTCCTGCCTCAGCCTCATGAGTAGCTGGGATTACAGGCATCCACCACCACAGACGGCTAATTTTTTTTTTGTATACTTTTATTTAATTCGGCTTAGGTTACTTATTAGTAGTAGTTTTGTATCTATGTGATTGTTGTATAAAATAAATGGTTTAAATATGTAGGATATTTAAACGTCATTCTTTCTGCATTTGAGATTTTGAGCCTTTAAAGAGGGCATTATAAAATGCCTCCTGGAAAAAATATTATTTTAACAATTATTAAAGTAACATAAAAATTTGTGACTCATAAAGACACACTTCATTTTTATCCTCTATTTTTTTTTTACAAATGGGACTTGAATATTTTAAGATAAATTTTTAAAAATCAAGTAATTTTAATCGGAAATTTCAAAAAAATAAAAACCTAAATCCAATTCAAATTTCACTTACTTGAAAATTCTCACTGATATAAATTTATTTATATAAATGTGATAAAATGAATAAAGATATACAATAGAGTCATTGTTAATTTGGGTAAAAAAATTTTAAAAACTATGCAAACTTGTATTACCTCTATATGTATGTATGTACACATGTACACATATATGAATATTTATATGTATATTTGCATACACACACCATATATATACCTGTGTATAATGAATAACAATGGAATATCAGTTGGCCTCTACTACAACATTTGAAGGCCCATTGCACAATGGCCAGAACAGAGATGACACCAGAATGCAACTTAAAATTTCCAAGATGACTTGAATTGTATCTGAATTTCTAACAGGGTATAGAGAAATTAAAATCTTGTTTAATTATGCTTCTTTGTTTATTACTGGGAGAGCCTCACATGTAAAGCAGATCAGGATATTCTCTTAACAAATGTGTTAATTAACAGTCAGTTCATAATGTAAGTGTGACTCAAATAGCGGATTCAATATCAAACAGGAGGGGCTTTTGTAGCCCGTTCTATTTTCAGTCAACCACAAACCACCCAAAGCTGCTGAAATAAAAACTTAAAAGGCAGGCAGAGGAAAATGTGTTCTAGACCAAGGGGTAGGTACCAGGTCTGCAAAAGACATAGCATGCCACCCACAAACACACAAGTTCAAGGAGCATGGCTCAATCCTTCAGAAAATTTGTTCTAACATTCAAATCATTAGGGACCTCTTTATAAAAGATATAGCAAACAAAAACACAAAATATACCTCTCTAAGATTATTAGGAAGTTAAAAAAAAGTGACTTGTAACTTTTAATAAATAACTAGGGAGGTAAGCTTGTTCATTTCTGAGATTCACAACTTTTATAAAGGCGCTGTATTAATACTTGAATTGTGCTGTTTTCAATAGAAGCAATGAGACATAAGCCATACTGAGAGAAGAAAAGGAAGAGAAAAATTTAACAACAAGAAAATCTAATGCTGTTTAATTTCTTTAAATATTTATTAATTTCTGAATGCTATGTGATTGCTTTCATATTAATTTTTCAGTAGAGAAATTGAATACAATTGAATACAATTTCTCAGTTGAGAAATTAAATACAATGGATTTTAGTGTGATGACATACTTGATAGGTAATTTTAAAATCATTATTTTAATTAGATATAATACTTTTAGGTAGAATAATAAAAATAAAGGAAAACTGATTTTCTTTAAATTCCATCAATTATTTCTTTCTCACAATAATTAATATGTAATTTACCAATGATGTAGTAGATTAATACCAAGTTCTCTTACTTTTGGTTTCATCAAAGAATGATGAGCATTTTTCTCTGATAGGTGTTTATTTACTTTCAGATGGCTTGTAATCTCATACTTTCAACTTTGAAGATTTTTTTCACATGTTGATACCAATCATTTTATGATATATCTGATTTTATAATTATGTATTCATTGTTTTCAAATGAGAGTTATGGTTGTATACAGTAAAAACTATAATAGAGGAAGTTATCTGGTGCTCCAGGAATTTAAATAAGAGAAGATATAATGATCTCAGCCTTTGTATCAATATTTTAATTGGATCTGGAAGAATGAATGAAGGTAGACAGAAAACAAGTAAAAAATACAGCACAGGTTTGTGAAGGAAAATGTTAAATAATTGAGGAGAATGTCTCTCAATATCAGTGATTTTGTATTTTACCCTTCAATGATGGGACATAAATAAACAGTTTTTAAAGGCATAGTGGGTGTGTGTGTATATAAATATATAGCTTACATATATAGTATATAGCATGTCTATACTTATACTATATACATACATATAGTGTGTATGTATATATGTATATATATAGTGTATATATATATACTTATTATTTTCATTCTAGATAGAAGTTTTTGAGATGCAGTTAGAAGAAAAAGTCAGAGAGAATAGTCAAGATTATTCCAGCAGTACAGGCATGATGTGATGAATGACTAAATTTAAACATTAGCAGCAACACAGAAGAGAAATGGCAGAATAGAAAGATAGTTCAAGGTAGAAACAGCTGAACTTAATAAGTCATTTAGAAGGAAGAGTCAAAGTATATATACTCTAAGTTTTCTTGGCGACTGGCTTGATATTATCATCATTAGCTGAGATGGACAATGCCTTAAAAGAAATAGATTTATTTGCCAAAATATAAAATGTGTTTATGGCTATGTCAAATTTGAGATGCAGATGGTGAAGACAGAGGGGGAGAATCAGTTGACATTTTAAAATATAGGTTGGGAACCTACAGAAAAAAATTGGAGTAAAAAAAAGAAAGAAAGAAAATCGAAGGTCAAAGGAAATGCTGGAAATGCGGGAATGGATAAAAGGAGCACAGGAAAAGTGTGCAGAGCATTGTTACCCAAAGTGCTGTGAGAATTTTATACACATATGAATACAACTGGCAAAACACACAAATATTTTTGCTTCCCTGGATCATGTACTGGAGTCTTTTACATATACATTATGAAGTATGAGGTATGCAGAATTTTCTAAAGGTATCATAGAATTCCATTCCAAGATTAGATTTCAGGAAAACTCTTGTCAATTAGAGAAACATTGGTGCAGAATAGTAAGAAAAGAAATACCCATTAAGACTAGTACTTACACAGTGGACATGAAAAAACTAGGCAGCAAGGAGTTATTAAAGAGAAAACATGGGCTGGGCATAGTGGCTCATGCCTGTAGTCCCAGCACTTTGGGAGGCTGAGGTGGGTGGATCACCTGAGGTTGGGTGTTTGAGACCAGCCTGACCAACATGAAGAAACCCCATCTCTCCTAAAAATACAAAATTAGCTGGGCATGGTGGCACATTCTTGTAATCGCAGCTACTCGGGAGGCTGAGGCAGGAGAGTCTCTTGAACCTGGGAGGCGGAGGTTGCAGTGGGCTGAGATCACACCGCTGCACTCCAGCCTGGCAAAAAGAGGGAAACTGCATCTCAAAAAACAAAAAAAAAAAAGAAAGAAAAAAGAAAATATGAAAGCGTGGGTCCAACATTGAGTCGTCTTAAGGAAGTCAAGGTAGAAGGAAGTTTAAAGAAGGAAATGAGAAGCAATGCAGAATGTTTAGAAAGGTCAATTAGGAAGCTCCCATAAATGTTCTCACCATGTATTATAGGGAATTCATTGATAACTTCAAAAATACCACTCAAAAAATGGTCATTGTTGAAATGAGATTTCAATGGGTTAAAGAGGCTGGGCACAGTGGCTCATGCCTGTAATCTCAGCACTTTGGGAGGCTGAGGTGGATGGATCACGACGTCAGCAGTTCAAGACCAGCCTGGCCAAGATGTGAAACCCCATCTCTACTAAAAATACAAAAATTAAACAGGCATGGTGTTGGGCGCCTGTAATCCTAGCTACTTGGGAGGCTGAGACAGGAGAATCGCTTGAACCTGGGAAGTGGAGGTCGCAGTGAGCCGAGATCACACCACTGCACTCCAGCCTGGGTGACAGAGCAAGAGAAAGAAAGGAGAAAACAAAAGAGAAGAGAAGAAAGAAAAGAAGGATGGAAGGGATATTAAAAAGAGATGAGAAGTCAGTATACTGTTTTGGAGGAAGCATAATTTATGATTGTGGCTATAACTTGCTATGAATGGAAACAGCAACACACCACTGGATTTCAAATTTTGAGTGCTTAAGAAGGTGGAGACGTGATTAAAATAATAATAATAGTAATAATAATAATGCTAAGTGTGTAATAGTTGCTAAGTGTGTGGTGTCTGAACCCAGGATATCAGAATGTCTGGAACTGGGATTGAATCCCAGCTCTTCCACTTTCTGGCTATGTGAGTGACTGCAGGCAAATTACTTAATCTTTTAATTCTCCAGTTTCCCATATGTAAAATGAGAATTATAATAGTAAACTGCTTCATGGCTTGTGAGGATGAAGTGCATGTAGAGTACTTAGTGAGTTCTCTTTGTGTATTATGTATTAGTTTCAAAATGCAGATTCTAGAGCCCTTAGATGCTCATTCAATAGGTATGAGGCAAGCACAGGCCAGGAATCTGCATTCTTTAAGGAGGTGTAATTTCCTACATCTGCTGTGACAAAGTGGATCACATGAGGTCGCTTAAAATGAGATAAAGTTTTTTTTACGGTTCAGGAGCTAGAAATCCTAAATGAAGGAGTTGCCAGTGCTGCATGTTTCTCTGAAGGACCTGGGAAAAAATACTTTCTTGCTTCTTCTAGCACCGGGTTATCACTGAGCTTCATTGTCATTGGTTGGCTGGAGGATACCTCACTTTACTCTCTGCCTCCATCCTCACATGGCCATCTCCCCCCTGCATCTCTGTTTCCTCTTCCCTTCTTATGAGGATATCAACCATATTGAATTATGGCCCACTCTAATGCATTATGAGCTCATCTAGCATATCATAATTATGCAGTATCTGAAAATAATTTGATTTCAGGTTAAGTCAAACTCACAGAGATCAGGGGCTAGAACTCTAATATATCTATTATCTTTTTGAAGACACAATCTAACCCACAAAAGGAGGGGAGCCCCTTAAGATCATAAATAACTCAAGTAACAAGACTGTGTGTTTAAAATAGCATTTAAATTTCTCCAAATGACAGACAGCTTAATTCAGATCAATACCAATCAGGAGATAAACAAGTGTTTGTCTCCTGATTGGCATTTACCTGAGATTAAACCATTATGGTAAAATACATTATCTTTAGTGATCTTTGGTTTAGGTGAGCATTCACAATGCACACAGATATTATCACTTGAGCCATCTCTCTCTAATAACTCTTTTCTAATTTGCTGGCCAACAATATCACGTTCTTTCAAATCTTTGATTATTGGACCAAACCATAAGATCCTCCACGTGAATTCGTAGAAATACTTTTTACAAAGGTAAATGAAATTTTATTTACTTGATGGATTTCTCTTCTCCTCTGTGCAAAGGGGTGACCCTTTGACAGCACAGGGAAAGAACATGATAGAAATAGACTTTCAGAAGGAAGGGCCTTCCATAACAAGGAATGCCATCGGTAATCCAGACTTTTTTCTCCTCAGGAATCCAGTCATATGCAAATCTCTATGAATCACAGATAAATAGAAAGAAGGGTGGGAGTGTGTCAGGAGTAGGATGCCGAAAATGTGAGTAGCCCGCTCATTAACTGGTCCCATGGAAACTGAGAAGGCAACGTGGCATAGATGCAATTTCCATGGCATGATGGAAGACTGGTTGTAGTAAGTATGATCCTATAATGCTCGGATCACAATGGGGTCACTCTTATTCATGATTGAGCATTCCTTCTTATTAGTATCCCAGTGTGAAGCTGTTTCTCAAAAAAGGAAGGGGCGGGTAATTTTTGTACAAAAGGCTTTTCCTCCAAAATAAAGTGGCTTGTACTGTATTTCTCCTCTGGAGCCTTGCCGCTGGCTCCATAGGAAAATTCTGCCTCTCATAGACACCTGAGGCATTGGATTCCCTAAACACAATTGTAGATACACTTGTACTGCAGGCCTCTGTAGTTCAAAACATTTCTCTTTCTCTGAGTCCCACTCATAGCTGACATCTTTCTTGATATTTGCATTTTATTAAGAATACTCATCCAAATATGTTTTATGTTACCTCTAACATTCAAAAGAGCCTCTAACAGTCTTCTTTTCCCTATCCCTTCCTTCCATTTGGAAGATGTTTGCCCCACATCACTTTCTAATGCATTCTTAGACTCTCTGAAAGTAGGAAACCCACATTTTTGTCATTTGCTCGATGTGTCTTTCCCTGAAGTCTATGGTAGCTGCTACTTTTCTGTAGAGCTTATCAACCTGATGCTGTCACGTAATCCAAAAGTTATGTCCATTTGGCTAGTGACATGGCCAGGGTTCCTGAGTACACAATTGTGACACAGACAAACGTAGTTATGCCTCTACAGCTAAATACTGAAGATACTCTGCCTGGTAAAAGTAATAAATTTCAGGTATTTACCATTTATTTAAGATAGAGAAAAATAATTTGCCTAGATGTATAGCAGGTAAAGGAGATAAGTGTATTCACTACAGCAAGGAGACTACATCTGGATTTTAAATATGCTCCCTCAGATAGGATTCCAGTACACAGTTGATGGATTCTGAGTGTTTGTCACTCACACAGGATTAAAGAACACTGCTATGAGGTTCTGAATGGAAAAGGAAATGTATTCACATCAAAACAAGACAGAAGCATTCTGAGAAACTCCTCTGTGATGTGTGCATTCATCTCACAGAGTTGAATGTATCTTCTGATGGAGCAGATTTGAAACACTCTTTTTGTAGAATCTACAAGTGAATATTTAGAGTGCTTTGGGGCCTATGGTGGAAAAGGAAATATCTTCTCATAAAAACTAGACAGAAGAATTTTGAGAAACTTCTTTGTGATGTGTGCATTCAACTCACAGGTGGAAATATACTTTTGATTGAGCAGTTTTGAAACACTCTTTTTGTAGTATCTGCAAGTGTTTATATGGAGGGCTTTGCAGCCTCTAGAGGAAAGGGAAATATCTTCACATACAAACTAGACAGAAGCATTCTGAGAAACTTCTTTGTGATGTATGCATTCCTCTTAAAGAGTTGAACCTTTCCTTTGATTGAGCAGTTTTGAAACACTCTTTTTGTAGAATCTGCAGGTGGATATTTGGAGTGCTTTGAGGCCTATGGTGGAAAAGGAAACATCTTCACATAAAAACTACACAAATGCCTTCTGAGAAACTTCTTTGTGATGTGTGCATTCATCTCACAGAATTGAACATTTCTTTTGATTGAACAGTTCTGAAATACTCCTTTTGTAGAATCTGCATGTTGCTATTTGGATCGGTTTGGGGCCTGTGGTGGAAAAGGAAATATCTTCAAACAAAAACTACACAGAAGCATTCTGAGAAAATTCTTTGTCATGTGTGCATTCAACTAACAGAGTTGAACCCTTCCTTTGATTGAGCGGTCTTGAAACAGTCTTTTTGTAGTATTTGCAAGTGGATATTTGGAGCAGTTTGAGGCCTATTGTGGAAAAGGAAATATCTTCACATAAATACTAGACAGAAGCATTCTGAGAAACTGCTTTGTGATGTGTGCATTCATCTCACAGTGTTGAAAGTTTGTTTTGATTGAGCAGTTTTGAAACACTCTTTTTGTAGAATCTGCAAGTGGATATTTGGAGCGCCTTGAGACCAATGGTGGAAAAGGAAGTATCTTCAATTTAAAACTAGACAGAAGAATTCTGAGAAATTTCTTTGTGATGTGTGCATTCAACTCACAGAGTTTAAACTTTCTTTTGATTGAGGAGTTTGGAAACTCTCTTTTTGTAGAATCTGCAATTGTATATTTGGAGTGGTTTGCGGACAATTGTGGAAAAGGAAATATCTTCACATAAAAACTAGACAGAAGCATTCTGAGAAACTTCTTTGTGATTTGCGTACTCAACTCACAGAGTTGAACCTTCCTTTTGATTGAGCAGTTTGAAATACTCTTTTTGTAGAATCTGCAAGTGGATATTTGGAGTGCTTTAAGGTCTACAGTGGAGAAGGAAATATCTTCACACCAAAACTAGGCAGAAGCATTCTGAGAAACGTCTTTGTGATGTGTGCATTCATCTCACAGAGTTGAAACTTTCTTTTGATTGAGCAGATTTGAAGCACACTTTTTGGAGAATCAGCAAGTGGATATTTGGAGCGCTTTGAGGCCTATGCTGGAAACGGAAATATATTCACCTAAAAACTACACAGATGCAGTCTGAGTAACTTCTTTGTGATGTGTGCATTCATCTCACAAAGCTGAACATTTCTTTTGAATGAGCAGTTTTGAAAATCACTTTTTGTAGTATCAGCAGGTGGATATTTGGAGTGCTTTTGGACCTATAGTGGAAAAGGAAATATCTTCACCTAAAAACTACGCAGAAGCATTCTGAGAAAATTTTTTGTGATGTGTGCATTCATTTCACAGAGTTGAACATGTCTTTTTGTTGAGCAGTTTTGAAACACTTTTTGTAGAATCTGCAAGTGCATATTTGGAGTGCTTTGAGGCCTATGGTGGAAAAGGAAATATCTTCACATAAAAACTAGACAGAAGCATTCACAGTAACTTCTTTGTGATGTGTGCATTCAACTCACAGAGTTGGACCTTCCTTTTGATAGAGCAGTTTTGAAACAGTCTTTTTGTAGAATCTGCAAGTGGATATTTGCAGAGCTTTGTGGCCAATGGTGGAAAAGGAAATATCATCACATAAAAAATAGACAGAAGCATTCTGAGAAACTTCTTTGTGATTTGTGCATTCAAATCCCAGAGATGAACTTTCTTTTGATTGACCAGTTTGAAACACTCTTTTTGTAGAATCTGCAAGTGGATATTTGGAGTGCTTTAAAGATCTATGGTGGAGAAGGAAATATCTTCACATAAAAACCAGACAGAAGCATTCTGAGAAACTACTTTGTGATGTGTGCATTCATCTGACAGAGTTGAAAATTTCTTTTGATTGAGTAGATTTTAAACACACTTTTTGTAGAATCAGCAAGTGGATATTTGGAGTGCTTTGAGGCCTATCATGGAAACGGAAATATCTTCACCTAAAAACTATACAGAAGCAGTCTGAATAACTTATTTCTGATACGTGCATTGATCTCACAAGGTTGAACAATTCTTTGGATTGAGCAGTTTTGAAAAACTCTTTTTGTAGTATCTGCAAGTGGATATTTGGAGTGCTTCAGAGCCTATGGTGGAAAAGGAAATATCTTCACCTAAAAACTACACAGAAGCATTCCGAGAAACTTCTTTGTGATGTGTGCATTCATGTCACAGAACATTTGGTTTGACTGAGCAGTTTTGAAACACTCTTTTTGTAGAATCTGCAACTGGATATTTGGAGCGCTTTTAGACCTATGGTGGAAAACGAAGTATCTTCACGTAATCACTAGACAGAAACATTCTGAGAAACTTCTTTGTGATGTGTTCATTCAACTCACAGAGTTGAACCTTTCTTTGGAATGAGCAGTTTTGAAACACTCTTTTTGTAGAATCTGCAAGTGGATATTTGGAGCACTGTGTGGCCTCTGGTGGAAAAGTAAATATTTTCACATAAAAATTGGACAGAAGCATTCTGAGCAACTTCTTTGTGATATGTGCATTCAAGTCACAGAATTGGTCCTTTCTTTTGATTAAGCAGTTTTGAAACACTTTTTTTTTAGAATCTACAAGGGAATATTTGGAGGTCTTTGCGGCCTCAAGTGGAAAAGGATATATCTTCACATAAAAACCAGACAAAAGAATTCTGAGAAACTTCTTTGTGATGTGTGCATTCATCTCATGGTGTTGAAACTTTCTTTTGATTGAACATTTCTGAAACCCTCTTTTGTAGAATCTGGAAGTGTTTATTTGGAGCAATTTGTGGCCTAAGGTGTAAAAGGAAATATCTTCACATAAGAACTAGATAGAAACATTCTGAGAAACTTCTTTGTTTTGTGTGCTTTCATCTCACAGTAATGAATATTTCTTTTGAATGAGAAGTTTAGAAACACTCTTTTATAGAATCTGCAAGCGGATATTTTTAGCGTTTTGAGGCCCGTAGTGGAAAAGGAAATATCTTCACATAAAAACTAGACAGAAGCATTCTGAGAAACTTCTTTGTGATGTGTGCATTCATCTCACATGGTTGAATCTTTCTTTTAATTGAGTAGTTTTTAAACACTGTTTTTGCAGAATCTGCATGAGGATATTTGGAGCGCTTTGCAGCCTCTGGTGGAAAAGGAAATATCTTCACATAAAAAACAGACAGAAGCATTCTGAGAAGCTTCTTTGTCATGTGTGCATTCATTTCACAGAGTTGAACCTTTCTTTTGCTTGAGGAGTTTTGAAATCCTCTTTTTGTAGTATCTGCAATTGGATATTTGGAGCGCTTTGTGGCCAATGGTGGAAAAGGAAATATCTTCACATAAAAACTAGACAGAAGCATTCTGAGAAACTACATTGTGATGTGTGCATTCATTTCACATAGTTGAACCTTTCTCTTGATGGAGCAGTTTTGAACACTCTTTTTGTACAGTATGCAAGTGGATATTTGGAGTGCTTTGTTGCCTATAGTGGAAAAGGAAATATCTTCACTTAAAAACTAGACAGAGGCATCCTGAGAAGTTTCTTTTTAATTTATGCATTCATCTCATCGTGTTGAATATTTCTTTTGATTGAGCAGTTTTGAAACACACTTTTTGTAGAATCTGCAAGTGAATATTTGGAGCGCCTTGAGATCAACTGTGGAAAAGGAAATATCTTCACATAAAAATTAGACAGAAGCATTCTGAGAAACTTCTTCGTGATGTGTGCATTCATCTCACAGACTTGAACCTTTCATTTCATTGAGCAGTTTTGAAACACTCTTTTTGTAGAATCTGCAAGTGGATATTTGGAGCAGTTTGAGGCCTATGATGGAAAAGGCAGTATCTTCATATAAAAACTGGACAGAAGAATTGTGAGAAGCTTCTTTGTGATGTGTGGATTCATCTCACAGATTTGAACTTTTCTTTTGATTGAGCAGTTTTGAAACACTCTTTTTGTAGAATCTGAAAGTGGATATTAGTAGCACTTTGAGGCCTATGGTGGAAAAGGAAATATATTCACATGAAAACTGGAAAGAAGCGCTCTGAGAAACATGTTTGTAATGTGTGCATTCATCTCACAAAGTTGAAACTTTCTTTTCATTGAGCAGTTTTGAAACACTCTTTTTGTGGTATCTGCAAGTGGATATTTTGATCGGTTTCAGGCCAATGGTGGAAAAGAAAATATCTTCATGTAAAAATTATGCAGAAGCATTCTGAGAAACTTCTCTGTGATGTGTGCATTCAACTAACAGTATTGAAACTTTCTTTTGATTGAGCACTTCTGAAACACTCTTTTTGTAGAATCTTCAATGGATATTTGGAACGATTTGCAGCCTGTGGTGGAAAAATAAATATCCTCACATAAAAACTAGACAGAAGCACTCTCAGAAACTTCTTTGTGAAGTGTGCATTCATCTCACAGAATTAAACATTTCTTTTGATTGAGAAGTTTTGGAACACTCTTTTTGCAGTGTCTGCAATTGGCTATTTGGAACGCTTTGCAGCCTAATGTGGAAAAGGTAATATCTTCACATAAAAACTAGAGAGAAGCATTTTGAGAAATTCTTTGTGATGTGTGCATTCATCTCACTGAGTTGAACTTTGTTTTGATTCAGCAGTTTTGAAACACTCTCTTTGTAGAATCTGCAAGTGGATATTTGGAGTGCTTTGCAGCTATGGTGGAAAATGATATATCTTCACATGAAAACTAGATTAAAGCATTCTGAGAAACTTCTTTGTGATGTGAGCATTTAACAAACAGTTGAAACTTTCTTTTGATTGAGCAGTTTTGAAACATTCTTTTTGTAGAATCTGCAAGTGGATATTTGGAGGGGTTTGTGGCCTCTGGTGAAAAGGAAATATCTTCACATAAAAACTAGACAGAAGAATTCTGAGAAACTTCTTTGTGATGTGTGAGTTCAACTCACAGAGTTGAAACTTTGTTTTGATTGAGTAATTTTGAAACACTCTTTTTGTAGAATCCACAAGTGAGTATTTGAAGCGCTTTGAAGCCTTTGGTGGAAAAGGAAATACCTTCACTTAAAAACTAGACAGAAGCATTCTCGGAAACTACTTTGTGATTTGAGAACTTGTCTCACAGGGGTGAACCTTTCTTTTGATTGAGCAGTTTTGAAACACTATTTTGTGGAATATGAAAGTGGATATTTAGAGCGGTTTGAGGCCTATGGTGGAAAAGGTAATATCTTCACATAAAATCTAGACAGAAGTATTCCAAAAAACTTCTTTCGATGTGGGAAACTCCACTCCAGGCCACTCCTCTCCACTCCACACCATTCCATTCGGTTCCATTCCATTTCATACATGTCGACAACACTCCACAAAACTCCACTCATTCCATTCCATTCCAATCAGCATGATTCCACTGCACTCCACTATTCTCCACTCCATACCATTCCATCCCATTGCATTACACTCTATTCCACTTCACCACACTCCACTCCACTCCACACCATTCCATTCTATCTCATTCCATTCCACACCATACCACTCCACTCTACTCCACTCCACTCCATTCCAACCCACTCAATTTCTGTCCTTTACATCCCATTGCATTCCACTCCATTCCACTCCACTCTACTCCACTCCATTACATTCATTCCTCTCCATTCCATTCCACTCCACTTTACTCCACTGCATTCCATCCCATTCCTCTCCACTCCACTCCACTCCAATCCATTGCACTAAACTCCATTCCATCCCTTTCCATTACACTCCATTCTCCTCCACTCCAATCCATCCCACACCACTCCACTCCACTCCACTCTATTCCATTCCATTCCACTCAATTCCATTCCATTCCTTTCTATCGACAGGATCTCACTCTCTCACTCAGGCTGGAGTGCAGTGGCACAATCTCAGGTCACTTTTCGTTTCACCATTCCATTCTATTCTATTCCATTCAATTTCATTAAATTACACTCTATTCTATTCCACTCTTCTCCACTCCACTCCACGACACTCCACTCCACCACATTCCATTCCACTCCACTCCACTCCATCCCATCCATCCCATTCCATTTCACTCCACTCCAATCTATTCAATTCCATTCCATCCCATTTCATCACACTCCACTCCACCCCACTCCACTCTGCTCCCCTCCACTCCACTCCACTCCATTCCGTTCCACTCTATTCCTCTCCTTGCCATTCCGTTCATTTCTTTCTACAGGATCTTACTCTGTCACCCAGACTGGAGTGCAGTGACAGAATTGAGCTCAAATTTCATTTCACCATTACATTTCATTCCATTTCAATCCATTCCGTTCCACTCCACTCTACTCCACTGCCCTCCATTCCATTCCACTACATTCAACTCCAGTCCAATCCACTCCACTAAACTCCACTCCATTACACTCTAACCCATTCCACTCCACTCCATTCCATTCCTCTCCATTCCATCCCATTCCATTCCACTCCACTCTACTCCACTCCATTCCTTTACTTTCCATCCCATTCGATTCATCTCCCCCTCACTCCACTCCACTCCATTCCATTCCATTCCATTCCATTCCATTTCACTCCATTACATTATATTCCTTTCTTTTGGCAGGCTCTCACTCTGTCACCCAGGCTGGAGGGCAGTGTCACGATCTCAGCTCACATTTCATTTCACCTTTCCTTTCCATACCATTCCATTCCATTCCATTCCTGTCCATTCCACTCCATTCCACTCCACTCCATTACATTGCACTGCATTACACTCCATTCCACTCCACTCCACTGCATTCCACTCCACTCTACTCCATTACCTCATATCCCTTTCCATTCAAGGGCATTCCAATCCACTCCACTCCACTCCACTCCTCCCCACTCTACTCTGTCCCATTCCATCCCATTCCATTACACTCCACTCCACTCCAATCCATTCCCTTCATTTCCTTCCCATTCAATCGCACTACATTGTATTGTACTCCACTCCACTCCACTCCACTTCATTCCATTACATTCCACGCCATTCATTTCTATTCTATTCAGTTCTTTCAACAGGATGTCACTCTGTAACAGAGCCTGGAGTGCAGTGACAGAATCTCAGCTGACATTTCATGTCACCATTCCATTCCATTCCATTCCATTCCATTCCGATCCATTCCATTCCACTCCACTCCACTGCACTCCATTCCATTCCATTTTATTCCACTCCACTTCACACCACTGCACTCCACTACAATCCGTTCCAATCCATTCCATTCAATTCCATCCCATTCCATTACACGGCATTCCTCTCCACTCCAATCCACTCTTCTCCACTTCACTCCACTACATTCCATTCCATTCCATTCCATTCCATTCCATTCCATTTCATTCCATTGCATGGCACTTCATTCTATTCCATTCCTTTATTTCGACAGGATCTCACTCTGTCACACAGGGTGGAGTGCAGTAGCACAATCTCAGCTCACATTTCATTTCACCATTCCATTCAATTCCATTCAAATTCATTCCATTCCAATTCACCCCACTGCACTCCATTCCATTCCATTCCATCCCACTCCATTCCACTCCACTCCACTCCACTCACCTCCACTCTATTCCATTCCATTCCATCCAATTTCATTCCACTCCTTCCACTCGAATCCACTCCACCCCACTGCACTCCACTCCACTCCATTCCATTGCACTTCATTCCATTCCACTCCATTCCATTCCATTCCTCTCGACAGGATCTCACTCTGTCACCCAGGCTGGAGTGCAGTTGCAAAATTTCAGCTCACATTTCATTTCACCTTTCCTTTCCAATCCATTCCATTCCATTCCATCCCATTCCATTCCACTCCATTCCACTCCACTCAAATCAACTCCACTCCACTACATTCCATTTCATCCTATTCTATTCCACTCCGTTCCAATGCAATCCAATCCACTCCACTCCACTCTATTCCACTCCACTCCACACCACTCCATTCCATTCCATTCCATACCACTCTATTCCATTCCATTCCTTTCTTTTGACAGGATTTCACTGCCACCCAGGCTGGAGTGTAGTGGCACAATCTCAGCTCACATTTCATTTCATCATTCCATTCCTCTGCATTCCGTTCAGTTCCATTCCATTCCACTGCACTCCACTCCACTGCACTCCACTCTATTGCATACCTTCCTATTCCATTCCACTCCATTCCACTGCACTCTACTCCACTCCACTCCACTCATCTCCACTCCTTTCCACTCCATTCCTTTCTATTCCACTCCATTCCTCTTCATTCCATTTCATTCCAGTCCACTCCACTCCACTCCATCCCATTCCCTCCCTCTTTTCCAATCCATTCCGCTCCACACCATTCCACTCCATTCCATTCCATTGTATTCCATTCTATGCCACTCCATTCCATTCCATTTCTTTTTTCAACAGGATCTCACTCTGTACCAGGGCTGGATTGCAGTGGCACAATCTCAGCTCACATTTCATTTCACCATTCCATTTCATTCCATTGTGTTCCACTCCATTCCATTTCATTCCATTGCATTCCACTCCATTCCACTCCACTCCACACCTCTCCATTCCATTCCACTCCGTTCCACTCCACTCCACACCTCTCCATTCCATTCCACTCCGTTCCACTCCACTCCACTCCACTCCATTCGATCCCATTCCATCCCATTCCATTTCACTGCATTCCACTCCATTCCACTCCACTCCACTCCACTACACTCCATTCCATTCCATTCCATTCCATCCCATTCCATTAAACTCCATTCCACTCCACTCTACTCCACTCCATTCCCTTCCATTCCATTCCATTCCACACTATTTCATTCCATTCCTTTCTTTTGACTGGATCTCACTTTGTCACCCAGCCTGGAGTGCAATGTCACAATCTCAGCTAACATTTCATTTCACCATTCCATTCCATTGCATTGCATTCCATTCCATTCCATCCCATTCCATTCCACTTCATTCCACTCCACTCCACTCAACTCTACTCCACACCACTCCATTCCATGTCACTCCATGCTATTCCATTCAACTCTGTTCCACTCCAGTCTGCTCCACTCCACCTCACTGCACTCCATTACACCCCACTCCTCTCCATTCCTGTCCACACCATTCCATTCCCTCTCATGCCATTCCACTCCACTCCACTCCACTCCACTCCACTGCACTCCATTCCATTCCATTCAATCACATTCAGTTCAACTCCATTCCTCTCCACTCCAGTCCACTCCAATCCACTCCTCTCCATTCCACTACATTCCATTCTGTTCCATTCCATTCCACTTCATTCCATTCCATTCCTTTCTTTCGACAGGATCTCACTGTGTCACCCAATCTGGAGTGCAGTGGCACAATCTCTACTCATATTTCATTTCAGAAATCCATTCCTTTCCATTCTCTTTAATTCCATTCGATTCCACTTCACTCCACTCCATTCCATTACATTCCATTGCATTCCACACCATTCCCTTCCACTCCACTCCACTCCACTGGATCCCATTACATCCCATTCCGTTACACTCCATTCCACTCCACTCCACTCCACTCCATTCCATTCCATTCCACTCCATTCAACTCCACTCCACTCTACTCGATCCCATTCCATCCCATTGCATTCCACTCCATTCCACTCCACTCCACTGCACTCTACTCCACTCCACTCCATTCCAATCAAATCCATCCCATTCCATTTAATTCCATTCCACTCCACTCCACTCAACTCCATTCCATTCCATTCCACACCATTCCATTCATTTCTTTCGACAGCATCTCACGCTGTCACCCAGGCTGTAATGCAGTGGCAAAATCTCAGCTCACATTTCATTCCACCATTCCATTCCATTCCATTCCATTCCATGGCATTCCACTACATTGCATTCCATTCCATTCTGCTCCACTCAACTCCACTCCATTCCACTCCATTCCATTCCATCCAATTCCATTCCAATCCATTCCACGCCACTCCACACATCTGCACTCCACTCCACTACACTCAACTCCACTTCATTCAAGTCCATTCCATTCTATTCCACCACATTCTACTCCACTACACTCCATTCCATCCTATTCCATTCCACTCCATTCAGCTCCAATCCACTCCACTCCACCCCTTTCCATTTCACTCCATCCAATTCTATTCAACTCCATTACACTCCACTCCACTCCACTCCATTCCATTCTGTTCCTTTCCAATCCATTCCTTTCCACTCCTTTCCATTCTATTTTTTTCTTTCAAGAGGATCTCTCTCTGTCACCCAGGCTGGAGTGCAGTGGCACCATCTCAGCTCCATTTTATTTCAAAATTCCCTTGCATTCTATTGCATTCCATTTCATTCCTTTCCATTCCATTCCTTTCAATTCCATTCCATTCCGTTCCATGGCATTCCATTTAATTCCATTCCTTTCCACTCCTTTCCACTCAATTCCACTCCACTCCACTCCACTCTAATACATTCCATTCCATTCCAATCCATTCCTTTCCATTCCATTGTTTTCTTTTGACAGGATCTCACTCTGTAACCCAGGCTGGAGTGCAGTGACACAATCTCAGCACAGATTTCATTTCACCATTACATTTCATTCCATTCCATTCCATTCCATTCCACTCAATTCCATTTCATTCCTTTCTTTCGAGAGGCTCTCACTCTGCCACCCAGGCTGGGTGCAGTCGCATGATCTCAGCTACATTTCATTTCACATTTCCATTCCATTCCATTCCATTCCATTCCATTCCTCTCCATTCCATTCCATTCCACTCCATTCCATTCCATTACATTCCATCCCACTCCATTCAACCCCACTGCACTCCATTCCACTCCTCGCTAATGCATTACATTCCATCCCTTTCCATTCCACTCCACTCCCCTCCATTCCACTCCACTCCATTCCAATACATTCAATTCTATTCCATCCCATTCCATCGCCCTTCATTGCACTCCACTCCACTCCACTCCACTCCTTTCCATTCCACTCCACTCCATTCCTTTCCATTCCATTCCTTTCTTTTGATAGGATCTCACTCTGTGATCCGGGCTGGAGTGCAGTGACACAATCTCAGCTCACATTTTATTACACCATTCCGTTTCATTCCATTCCGTTTCATTCCTTTCCATTCCATTCCATTCCACTTCACTCCTCTCCACTCCACTACAATCCACTCCACTCTATTCCATTCAATTCCATACCATTCCATTCCACTGCATTCCACTCCACTTCACTCCACTCAACTCCATTCCTTTCCATTCTATTCCATTCCTTCCATTCCATTCCATTCCATTCCATTTCATTCCACTCCATTCTATTCCATTCCTTTCTTTCGACAGGATCTCACTCTGTCACCCAGGATGGAGTACAGTAGCGCAATCTCAGCTCACATTTCATTTCTTCATTCCAATACATTCCATTACATTCCATTCGACTCTATTCCATTCCACTCCACTCCACCACACTCCATTCCACTCCATTCCATTCCATTCTACTCCATTCCATTCCACTCTACTCCAATCCCTTCCACCCTATTCCATTCCTTTCCATCCCATTCCATTCCGTTCCACTCCACTCCACTCCACCTCACTCCACTCCACTCCACACCATTCCATTGCATTCCATTCCATTCCACTCCATTCCATTCTATTCCTCTCAAATGGATCTCACTGTGTCACCCACGCTGGAGTGCAGTGGGCAAATCTCAGCTCACATTTCATTTCACGATTCCATTCCAATCAATTCCTTTCCATTAAATTCCATTCCATTGCATTCCACCCGATTCCAATCCACTCCACGGTACTCCACTTCACTCTACTCCATTCCATTCCATTCCATTCCACTGCATGCCAATCAAATCCACTCCATTCCACTCCATTCCACTCTTCTCCACACCTCTCCATTCTATTCCATTCCATACCTCTATTCAATTCCACTCCTTTCTTTCGACAGGATCTCTCTCTGTCACCCAGACTGGAGTGCAGTGGCACAGTCTCATCTCACATTTCATTTCACCATTACATTCCATTGCATTGCATTCCATTCCATTCCATTCCATTGCACTCCACTCCACTCCACTCCATTCCATATATTCCCATTCCATTACACTCCATTCCACTCCACTGTACTCCACTCCACTCCACTCCTCTCCACTCCACTCCACTCCTCTCCACTCCATTCTACTCAATGCCATTCTATTCCATTCCATTCCTCTTCATTCCACTCCTTTCCACTCCACTCCATTCCACTCAATCCCATTCCCCCGATTCATTTCCACTACATTCCACTCCACTCCACTGCACTCCACTTCATTCCATTCCATTCCATTCTTTTCCATTCCATTCCACTCCATTCCATTCCATGTCTTTTATCGGCAGGATCACAGGTACTCACTCAGTACCCAGGATGGATTGCACTGGCGCAATCTCAGCTCACGTTTCATTTCAACATTCTCTTCCATTCCATTCCATCCCATCCCATTCCATTCCATCCCATCCCATTCCACTCCACTCCTCTACATCCCACTCCACTCCATTCAATCACATTCCATTCAACTCCATTCCACTCCACTCCACTCCCCTCCATCCATTCCTCTCCACTCCATTCTATTCCATTCCATTCCACTCCATTCTATTCCTTTCTGTCGATAGGATCTCACTCTTTCACCAAGACTGGGGTGCAGTTGCACTATCTCAGGTCACATTTCATTTCAGAATTCCATTCCATTGCATTCCATTTAATTCCCTTCCGTTTCACTCCACTCCACTAAATTCCATTCCATTCCGTTCTATTCCACTCCATTCCACTCCACTCCACTCCATTGCATTCCATTCCACTCCTTTCCACTGCACTCCATTCCTCTCCACTCGATCCCATTCCTTCCCATTCCATTCCACTCCATTCCACTCCACTCCACTCCAATCCATTCGATTCCATCCCATTCCATTAAACTCCACTCCACTCCACTCTGCTCCATTCCCTTCCATTAAATTCCGTTCCACACCATTCCATTCTGTTTCTTTCATTCGACAGGATCTCACGTGGTCACCTAGACTGGAGTGCAATGTCACAATCTCAGCTCACATTTCATTTCACCATTCGATTTCATTGCATTCCATTCCATTCCATTCCATCCCATACCATTCCACTCCATTCCACTCCACTCCACTCCTCTCCAGTCTATTCCATTCCATTCCACTCTATGCCATTCCATCCCACTCCATTCCACTCTACTCTACTCCACTCCTCTCCACTTCATTTCACTCCATACCATTCTATTCCATTCAATTCCACTCCATTCCACTCCATTCCACTCCAATCCAATGCACTCCATTCCATCCCATTACACTCCATTCCTTTCCACTCCATTCCACTCCACTCCACTCCACTTCTCTCCACTCCACTCCCCTCCATTCCATTCCATTCCACTCCATTACATTCCATTTCTTTCTTTCAACAGGATCTCACTCTGTACCCAGGCTGGAGTGTAGTGGCACAATCTCTGCTCTCAATTCATTTCACCATTCCACTCCGTTCCATTCCATTCCGTACCATTTGATTCCACTCCACTGCATTCCACTCCTCTACATTCCTTTCCATCCTATTCCATTCCATTCCATTCCACTCCACTCCGCTCCACTCCAGTCCACTCCAGTCCACTCCATTCCATTGCTTTCCTTTCCATTCCACTCCATTACCTTCCATTCCTTTCTTTCGACAAGATCTCACTCTTTCACCCAGGCTGGAGTGCAGTGGCACAATGTCAGCTTACATTTCACTTCACCTTTCCATTACATTGTGTTCCATTCCATTCCATTCCACTCCACCCCTCTCCACTCCACTCCATTCCGCTCCTTTCCATTCCATTCCACTGTACGCCACTCCATTCCATTCCATCCCATTCCATTCAACTCCACTGCACTCTAATCCGCTCCACTCTACTTCACTCCATTCCATTCCATTCCTTTCTTTCTACAGGATATCACTCAGTAACCCAGGGTGGAGTGCAGTAGAACAGTCTCAGCTCACATTTCATTTCACCATTCTATTGCATTCCACTGCATTTCGTACCATTCCATAACATTCCACTCCACTGCACTCCACTCCATTACACTCCACTCAACTCCATACCATTCCACTCCATTCCATTCCATTCCACTCCACTCCACTCCGGTACAATCCACTCCATACCATTTCATCCCATTCCATTCCACTCAATTCCACTCCACTTCTCTCCACTCCACTCCAGTCCACTGCACTCCACTCCATTCCATTCCAATCCATCCCATCCCATTCCGTTACATTGCACTCCACTCCACTTCACTCCACTCCACTCCACTCCATTGCATTCTGCTCCATTCCATTCCACTCGTTTCTTTCTACAGCATGTCACGCTGTCACCCAGATTGTGCAGTGGCACAATCTCAACTCACATTTCATTTCACTATTCAATTCCATTCTTTTCCATTCCATTACTTTCCAATCCATTACATTCCATTCCACTCCACTCCAATCCACTCCACTCCACTCCACGGCATTCCCTTCCTTTCCATGCCATTCCAACCCATTCCAGTCCACTCCACTCCACTCTATTCCATTCCATTCCATTCCACTCCATTCCACTCCACTCAACTCCACTCCACTCCACTCCATTCCATTCCATTCCATCCCATTTCATTCCTCTCCATTCCACTCCACTCTACTCCAGTCTACTCCACTACACTCCATTCAATTCCATTCCATTCCATTCGACTCCTTTCCTTTCTAAACCTTTCTTTCAACAGGATTTCATTCTGTCACACAGTTTGCAGTGCAGTGGCAAAATCTCAGCTCATATTTCATTTCACCATTCCATTCCATTCTATTCCATTCCATTCTATTCCACTCTAATCCACTCCACTCAACTCCACTCCACTACATTCCATTCTATTACACTCCACTCGACTCCACTCCACTCAATTCCTCTCCACTCCACTCCATTCCATTCCATTCCACTCCATAGAATTCCATTTCTTTCTTTTGACAGGGTCTCACTCTTTACCCAGGCTGGAATGCAGTGGAACAATCTCAGCTCTCAGTTCACTTCACCATTCCATTCCATTCCACTCTGTTCCATTCCATACCATTCCATTCCACTCTGTTCCATTCCATACCATTCCATTCCACTCCACTGCATTCCACTCCACTACATTCTTTTCCATCCTATTCCATTCCACTCCATTCCACTCCACTCCGCTCCACTCCACTCCAGTCCATTCCCTTCAATCCCACTCCATTCCACTCCATTTCACTCCACTCCACCCCACTCCATTCCACTCCTTTCCATTCCATTCTGTTCCATTCCATACCATTCCATTCCACTCCACTGCATTCCACACCACTACATTCTTTTCCATCCTATTCCATTCCACTCCATTCCACTCCACTCCGCTCCACTCCACTCCAGTCCATTCCCTTCAATCCCACTCCATTCCACTCCATTTCACTCCACTCCACCCCAATCCATTCCACTCCTTTCCATTCCATTCCAATCCTCTCTACTCCACTCCATTCTATTCCATTCCATTGCATTCCACTCCATTGCACTCCACTCCATTCCACTCCACTCCACTGTACTCCATTCCATTCCATTCCACTTCATTCCATTCCATTCCTTTCTTTCAGTAGAATATCACTCAGTCACCCAGGGTGGAGAGCAGTGGAACAATCTCAGCTCACATTTCATTTCACCATTCTATTGCATTCCATTGCATTCCATACCAATCCATAACATTCCTCTCCACTCCACTCCACTACATTACACTCCACTCAACTCCATTCCATTCCACTCCATTCCATTGCATTCCACTTCATTCCACTCCACTCCACTCCAATACAATCCACTCCATCCCATTTCATCCCATTGCATTCCACTCTTTCCACTCTGCTCCTCTCCACTCCACTCCAGTCCACTCCACTACACTCCATTCCATTCCAATCCATCCCATCCCATTCCACTCCATTCCACTCCACTCCACTCCACTCCTCTCCATTCCTTTCTGTTCCATTCCATTCCATTTGTTTCTTTCTACAGGATGTCACTCTGTCACCCATGCTGGCGTGCAGCAGCATAATCTCACCTCACATTTCATTTCACCATTCCATTCCATTCCTTTCCATTCCATTCCTTTCCAATCCATTACTTTCCATTCCACTCCACTCCAGTCCACTCCACTCCACTCCACTGCATTCTATTCCATTCTATTCCATTCCACCCCATTCCACTCCACTCCACTCTATTCCATCCCATTCCATTCCACTCCATTCCACTCCACTCAACTCCACTCCACTCCATTACATTGCATTCCATCCCATTTCATTCCACTCCATTCCACTCCACTCTACTCCAGTCTACTCCATTCCATTCCATTCCATTCCATTCGACTCCTTTCCCTTCTATACCTTTCTTTCAACAGTATCTCACTCTGTCACACAGTATGGAGTTCAGTGGCACAATCTCAGCTCATATTTCATTTCACCATTCCATTCCATTCCATTCTATTCCATTCCATTCCATTCTACTCCACTCCACTCCACTCAACTGCACTCCACTCCACTACATTCCAATCCATTCCACTCCACTCGACTCCACTCCATTCCACTCCACAGCATTCAATCCCATTCCATTCCTCTCCATTCCACTTCACTGGACTCCACTCCACTACACTCCTTTCCATTCCATTCTATCCCATTCCGTTCCACTCCCTTCCACCCCACTGCACTCCAGTCCACTCCACTCCACTCCATTCCATTCCATTCCATTCCTTTCTATTCCCTCCACTCCATTCCTTTCCATTCCTTTTTCGACAGGATCTCACTCTGTCACACAATCTGGAGTGCAATGCAACAATCTCAGGTCACATTTCATTTCACCATTCCATTGCATTCTATTCCATTCCATTCCATTCCATTGCTCTCCCCTCCACGCCACTCCATTCCACTCTATTCCATTCCATTCCACTCCATTCCATTCCCTTCTATTCCACTCCACTCCACTCCATTCCATTCTATCCCATTCTATTCCACTGCATTCGACTCCCCTCCACTCCACACCACTCCACTCCACTCCATTCCATTCTGTCCCATTATATTCACCCCATTCCACTCCATTCCACTCCAGTCCACTCCATTCCGTTCCACTCCTCGCCTTTCCATTCCACCCCATTCCATTCCATTCCCTTCCATTCCATTCCTTTTTTTCGACAGGATCTCACTCTGTCACCCAGGCTGGAGTGTAGTGGCACAATCTCTGCTCTCAATTCATTTCACCATTCCATTCCATTCCATTCCATTGCTCTCCACTTCACGCCACTCCATTACACTCCATTCCATTCCATTCCACTCCATTCCATTCCCTTCTATTCCACTTCACTCCACTCCATTCCATTCTATCCCATTATATTCCACCCCATTCCTCTCCATTCCACTCCAGTCCACTCCACTCCGTTCCACTCCTCTCCTTGCCATTCCACTCCATTCCATTCCATTCCCTTCCATCCCATTCCTTTTTTTTGATAGGATTTCACTCTGTCACCCTGGCTGGAGTGCAGTGGCACAATCTCAGCTCATATTTCATTTCACCATTCCATTCCCTTTCATTCCATTCCATTCCATTCCATTCCACTCCCCTCCACTCCATTTCATTGCATGCCACTCCCCTCCACTCCATTTCATTGCATTCCACTGCACTCCACTCCACTCCACTCCATCAATGCCATTCCATTCCACTCCACTCCTTTCCATTCCACTCTTCCCATTCCATTCAACTCCATTCCACTCCACTCCACTCCACTCCACTCTGTCAGGCCTCTGAGCCCAAGCCAAGCCTTTGCTTCTCCTGTGACTTGCACGTATACACCCAGATGACCTGAAGTAACTGAAGAATTAGAAAATAAGTGAAAACGTCCTGCTCCGCCTTAACTGATGACATTCCACTATTGTGATTTGTTCTTGCCCCACCTTAACTGAGTAATTAACCCTGTGAATTTTCTTCTCCTTGCTCAGAAGCTCCCCCACTAAGCACCTTGTGACCTCCGCCACTGCCCACCAGAGAACAACCCCCTTTGACTGTAATTTTCCATTACCTTCCCAAATCCTATAAAACGGCCCCACCCCTATCTCCCTTTGCTGACTTTCTTTTCAGACTCAGCTCACCACCACCCAGGTGAAATAAACAGCCATGTTGCTCACACAAAGCCTGTTTGGTGGTCTCTTCACACAGACGCGCATGTAATTTGGTGCCATGACTCAGATCGGGGGACCTCCCTTGGGAGATCAATCCCCCGTCCTCCTGCTCTTTGCTCCGTGAGAAAGATCCACCTACGACCTCAGGACCTCAGACCAACCAGCCCAGGAAATATCTCACCAATTTCAAATCCGTTAAGTGGCCTCTTTTTACTCTCTTCCCCAGCCTCCCTCACTAACCCTCAACCTCTTTCTCCTTTCAATCTTGGCGCCACACTTCAATCTCTCCCTTCTCTTAATTTTAATTCCTTTCATTTTCTGCTAGAGACAAAGGAGACATGTTTTATCCGTGGACCCATAACTCCGGCGTTGGTCACGGACTGGGAAGGCAGCCTTCTCTTGGTGTTTAATCATTGCAGGGACGCCTCTCTGATTATACATCCACGTTTCAAGGGTGTTAGACCACGTAGGGATGCCTGCCTTGGTGCTTCACCCTTAGTGGCAAGTCCCCTTTTCTGGGAAAGGGCCAAGTACCCCAACCCCTTCTCTCCTTGTCTCTATCCCTTCTCTGCCTTTCCTTGGGCAGAGGCAAGTGCCCCTCAACCCCTTCTTCTTCAACCTTAGTGGCAAGTCATGCTTTTCTGGGGGAGGGGCAAGTGCTCCTCAACCCCTTCTTCTTCACCCTTAGCGGCAAGTCACGCTTTCCTGGGGCAGGGGCAAGTACCCCTCAACCCCTTCTCCTTCACCCTTAGTGGCAAGACCCACTTTTCTGGGGAAAGGGCAATTACCCCTCAACCCCTTCTCCTTCACCCTTGGTGGCAAGTCCCTCTTTCCTGGGGCAGGGGCAAGTACACCTCCATCCCTTCTCCTTCACCCTTAGCGGCAAGTCCTGCTTTCCTGGGGGAGGGGCAAGTACCGCTCAACCCCTTCTCCTTCACCCTTAGCGGCAAGTCCCGCTTTCCTGGGCAGGTTCAAGTACCCCTCAACCCCTTCTCCTTCATCCTTAGCGACAAGTCCCGCTTTCCTAGGGAGCAAGAACCCCTCAATCGCTTATTTCCGCACCCCAACCTCTTATCCTGTGACCCAATCCCTTATTTCCATGCTCCAACCCCTTCTCTGCTTTTCTGGAGGGCAAGATCCCCCCACCCCTTCTCCATGTCCCTACTCTTTTCTCTGGGCTTGCCTCCTTCACTATAGGCAAGCTTCCACCTTCCATTCCCCCTTCTTCTCCCTTAGCCTGTGTTCTCCAAAACTTAAAACCTCTTCAACTCACACCTGACCTAAAACCTAAATGCCTTATTTTCTTCTGCAATGCCGCTTGACCCCAATACAAACTCGACAGTAGTTCCAAATAGCCGGAAAGCAGCACTTTCAATTTTTCCATGCTACAAGATCTAAATAATTCTTGTCATAAAATGGGCAAATGGTCTGAGGTGCCTGACGCCCAGACATTCTTTTACACATCAGTCCCTTCCTAGTCTCTGTTTCCAGTGAAACTCTTCCCAAATCTTCCTTCTTTCTTTCTCGCCTGTCTCCTCAGTCCCAACCCCAAGCATCGCAGAGTCTTTCTAATCTTCCTTTTCTGCAGACCCATCTGGCCTCTCCCCTCCATGCCAGGCCAAGATAGGTCCCAATTCTTCCTCAGCCTCTGCTCCTAAACCCTGTAATCTTTTTATCGCCTCCCCTCCTTACACCTGGTCTGGCTTACAGTTTCGTTCTGTGACTAGCCCTCCTCCACCTGCCCAGCAATTTACTCTTGAAAAGGTGGCTAGAGCTAAAGGCATAGTCAAGGTTAATGCTCCTTTTTCCTTATCCCAAATCAGATAGCGTTTAGGCTCTTTTTTATCAAATATAAAAATTCAGCCCAGTTCATGGCTCGTTTGGCAGCAACCCTGAGAAGATTTACAGCCCTAGACCCTAAAAGGTCAAAAGGCCGTCTTATTCTCAATATAAATTTTATTACCCAATCTGCTCCCGACATTAAATAAAACTCCAAAAATTAGAATCTGGCCCTCAAACCCCACAACAGGAATAAATAAACTCACCTTAAAGGTGTACTATAACAGAAAAAAGTTGCAATTCCTTGCCTCCACTGTGAGACAAACCCCAGCCACATCTCCAGCACACAAGAACTTCCAAACGCCTGAACTGTTGCAGCCAGGCTTTCCTCCAGAACCTCCTCCCCAAGGAGCTTGCTACAAGTGCCAAAAATCTGGCCACCAAGCCAAGGAATGCCCTCAGCCCGGGATTCCTCCTAAGCCGTATCCCATCTGTGTGGGACACCATTAAAAGTCGGACTGTTCAACGCACCTGGTAGCCACTTCCAGAGCCCCTGGAACTCTGGCCCAAGGCTCTATGACTCCTTTCGAGATCTTCTCAGCTTAGTGGCTGAAGACTGATGCTGCCTGATCACCTCGGAAGCCCCCTAAACCATCACAGATGCCGAGCTTCAGGTAACTCTCACAGTGGAGGGTAAGTCCGTCCCCTTCTTAATCAATACGGAGGCTACCCACTCCACATTACCTTCTTTTCAAGGCCCGTTTCCCTTGCCTCCATAACTGTTGTGGGTATTGACAGCCAGGCTTCTAGACCTCTTAAAATTCCCCAACTCTGGTGCCAACTTGGACAACACTCTTTTATGCACTCTTTTTTAGTTATCCCCACCTGCCCAGTTCCCTTATTAGGCTGAGATATTTTAACCAAATTATCTGCTTCCCTGACTATTCCTGGACTACAGCCACATCTCATTGCCGCCCTTCTCTCCAACCCAAAGCCACCTTCACGTCTTCCTCTCATATACCCCCACCTTAACCCACAAGTATGGGACATCTCTACTCCTTCCCTGGCAACTGATCACATGACCATTACCATCCCATTAAAACCTAATCACCCTTACCCTGGTCAATGCCAATATCCCATCCCACAGCATGCTTTAAAAGGATTAAAGCCTGTTATCACTCGCCTGCTACAACATGGGTTTCTAAAACCTATAAACTCTCCTTACCATTCCCCCATTTTACCTGTCCTAAAACCAGACAAGGCTCACAAGTCAGTTCAGAATCTGCACCTTATCAACCAAATTGTTTTGCCTATCCACCCCATGGTGCCAAACTCATATATTCTCCTATCCTCAATACCTCCCTCTACTACCCATTATTCTGTTCTGGATCTCAAACATGCTTTCTTTACTATTCCTTTGCACCCTTCGTCCCAGCCTCTCTTTGCCTTCACTTAGACTGACCCTGACACCCATCAGGCTCAGCAAATTACCTGGGCTGTATGGCCGCTAGGCTTCACAGACAGCTCCCATTACTTCAGTCAAGCCCAAATTTCATCCTCATCTGTTACCTATCTCAGCATAATTCTCACTAAAACAAACATGCTCTCCCTGCTGATCATGTCCGATTAATCTCCCAAACCTCAATCCCTTACAAAAGAACAACTCCTTTCCTTCCTAGGCAAGGTTAGTGTGGTCACAATTCTTACACAAGAGCCAGGACTATACCGTGTAGCTTTTCTGTCCAAACAACTTGACCTTACTGTTTTAGCCTAGCCCTCATGTCTGTGTGCAGTGGCTGCCGCTGCTTTAATACTGTTAGAGGCCCTAAAAATCACAAACTATGCTCAACTCACTCTCTACATTTCTCATAACTTCCAAAATCTATTTTCTTCCTCATACCTGACATATATACTTTCTGCTTCCAGGCTCCTTCAGCTGTACTCACTCTTTATTAAGTCCCACAATTACCATTGTTCCTGGCCCGGACTTCAATCTGGCCTCCCACATTATTCCTGAAACCACACCTGACCCCCATGACTATATCTCTCTGATCCACCTGATATTCACCCCATTTCCCCAAATTTCCTTCTTTCCTGTTCCTCACCCTGATCACGCTTGATTTGTTGATGGCAGTTCCACAAGGCCTAATCGCCACACACCAGCAAAGGCAGGCTATGCTATAGTACAAGCCACTAGCCCACCTCTCAGAACCTCTCATTTCCTTTCCATTGTGGAAATCTATCCTCAAGGAAATAATTTCTGAGTGTTCAATCTGCTATTCTACTACTCCTCAGGGATTATTCAGGCCCCCTCCCTTCCCTACACATCAAGCTCGAGGATTTGCCCCCACCTAGGACTGGCAAATTAGCTTTACTCAACATGCTCCGAGTCAGGAAACTAAAATACCTCTTAGTCTAAATAGACACTTTCACTGAATAAGTAAAGGCCTTTCCTACAGGGTCTGGGAAGGCCACCACAGTCATTTCTTCCCTTCTGTCAGACATAATTCCTCAGTTTAGCCTTCCCACCTCTATACAGTCTGATAACAGACCAGCCTTTATTAGTCAAATCAGCCAAGCAGTTTTTCAGCTCTTAGTATTCAGTGAGACCTTTATATCACTTACGGTCCTCCATCTTCAAGAAAAGTAGAAAGGACTAAAGGTCTTTTAAAAACTCACCTCACCAAGCTCAGCCACCAACTTAAAAAGGACTGGACAATACTTTTACCACTTTTGCTTCTCAGAATTCAGGCCTGTCCTCGGACTGCTAGAAGGTACAGCCCATTTGAGCTCCTTTTTATTAGGCCCCAGTCTCATTCCAGACACCGGACCAACATAGACTGTGACCCCAAAAATCTTGACATCCCTATTATTTTCGGTCTAGTCATACTCCTATTCTCCATTCTCAACTACTCGTACATGCCCTACCCTTGTTTACACTGCCGGTTTGCACTGTTTCCCCAAGCCATCACAGCTGATATCTCCTTGTGCTATCTCCAAACTGTCACTCTTAACTCTTGAAATAAATAAATAATCTTTGCTGGCAGGGCTATGCTGAATCTCCTTAGGCAGTCTCTAATCAGATGTCCCAGGTCCTCCCAATTCTTAGACCTTTTATATCTGTTTTTCTCCTTCTCTTATTCCATTTAGTTTTTCAATTCATACAAAACCGTATACAGGACATCACCAATAATTCTACACAACACTGTTTCTTCTAACAACCCCACAATATCACCCCTTACCAAAAAATCTTCCTTCAGCTTAATCTCTCCCACGTTAGGTTCCCATGCCGCCCCTAATCACACTTGAAGTAGCCCTGAGAAACATCGCCCATTCTCTCTCCATTCCACCCCCAAAAATTTTTGCCACCCCAACACTTCAACACTGTTTTGTTTTATTTTTCTTATTAATATAAGAAGGCAGGAATGTCAGGCCTCTGAGCCAAAGCCAAGCCATCGCATCCCCTGTGACTTGCACGTATACACCCAGATGGCCTTAAGAAACTAAAGAATCACAAAAGAAGTGAAAAGGCTCTGCCCCGCCTTAACTGATGACATTCAACCATTGTGATTTGTTCCTGCCCCACCTTAACTGAGTGATTAACCCTGTGAATTTCCTTCTCCTGGCTCAGAAGCTCCCCCACTGAGCAACATGTGACACCCACCCCTGCCCACCAGACAACAACTTACTTTGACTGTAATTTTCCATTACCTTCCCAAATCCTATAAAACGGCCCAACCCCTATCTCCCTTCGCTGACTCTCTTTTTGGACTCAACAAACCTGCACCCAGGTGAAATAAACAGCCATGTGGCTCACACAAATCCTGTTTGGTGTTCTCTTCACACTGACGCGCATGAAAAACTCTACTACACTCCATTCCATTCCACTCCATTCCATTCAATTTCTTTCTTTCGACAGGATCTCACTTTGTCACCTAGGCTGGAGTGCAGTGGCAGAATCTCAGCTCACTGTACATTTCACCATTCCATTCCATTCCATTCCATTCCATTGAATTGCATTCCTTTCCATTCCATTCCATTCCTTTCCATTCCATTCCACTAAACTCCACTCTATTCCACTCCACTCCACTCCACTGCACTCCACTCCACTCCACTGCACTCCACTCCACTCCACTGCACTCCACTCCACTCCATTCCATTCCATTCCACTCCATTCCACTCCACTCCACACCACTCCACTCAATTCCATTCCATCCCATTCCATTACACTCTATTCCACTCCAGTCCACTCCAGTCCACTCCACTCCAATCCACTCCACTCCATTCCATTCCACTCCATCCCATTCTATTCCATTCCATTCCCCTCCACTCCACTCTACTCCACTCCACTCCACTCTATTCCATTCCACTCCATTCCATTCCTTTCCTTTCTTTTGACAGGTTCTCACTCAGTCACCCAGGCTGCTGTGCAGTGGCACAATCTCAGCTCACCTTTCATTTCACCATTCCACTCTATTGCGTTACATACCATTCCATTGCATTCCATTCCATTTCTTTCCATTCCATTCCATTCCATTCCACTTCATGCAAGTCCACTCCACTACACTCCACTCCACTCCACTCGACTCGATTCCATTTCATTCCATCCCATTCCATTCCACTCCATTCCAGTCAACTCCACTCCATTTCAATCCATTCCCTTCCATTCCATTCCATTCCATTCCATGCCCTTCCACTCCATTCTATTCCATTACTTTCTTTCGACAGGATCTCTCTCAGTCATCCAGGCTGGAGTGCAGTAGCACAATCTCAGCTCACATTTAATTTCACCATTCGATTCCATTCCATTCCATTCCATTCCATTCCACTCCACTCCATTCCACTCCACTCCACTAAAACCCACTCAATTAAACTCCATCCCATTCCATTCCATTTCATTCCACTCCACTACACTCCACCACACTCTATTACATTCCATTCCATCCCATGACATTCCACTCCACTCCATTCCACTCCATTAAATTCCATTGCATTCGACTCCATTCCATTCCATTACTTTCTTTTGACAGGATCTCAATCTGTCATCCAGGCTGGATTGCAGTCCCACAATCTCAGCTCACACTTCATTTCAACGTTCCATTCCATTCCATTCCATCCCATTCCATTGCACTCCACTCCACTCCACTTCATTCCATTCCATTCCATTCCACTCCATTCCACTCCACTCCACTTCATTCCACTGAACTCCATTACATTCCATCCCATTCCATTCCACTCCATTCCACTCCATTCCACTCCACTCCACTCCAATCCATTTCATTACATTCCATCCCATTCCATTCCAATCCATTCCACCCCACTCCACTCCACTCCACTCCATCCCACTCCACTCCACTTCATTCCATTCCATTCCATTCCATTCCACTCCATTCCACACCATTCCATTCCATTCCTTTCATTCAACAGGATCTCACTGTCACCAAGGCTGCAGGGCAGTGGCACAATCTCAGCTCACCTTTCATTTCACCATTCCACTACATTGCATTCTGTTCCATTCCATTTCATAAAACTCCACTCCACTCCACTCAACTGCACTCAACTCCATTCCATTCCATTCAGCTCCATTCCACTCCACTCCACTCCACTCCATTTCATTACATTCCATCACATTCCATCCGTCTCAGTTCAACTCCACTCCACTCAACTCCACTGCATTCCACTCCATTCCATTCGACTCCACTCAATTCCATTTCATTCCTTTCTTTTGACAGTTTCTCACTCTGTCAACAGACTGGAGGGCAGTGACACAATCTCAGCTCACATTTCATTTCACCATTGAATTTCATTCCAATCTATTCCATTCAATTCCACTGCCCTCCACACCATTCCATTCCACTCCATTCCATTCCATTCCATTCCATTCCACTCCACTACACTCCACTGCATTCCATTCGATTCCATTCCTTTCCATTCCATTCCACTCTATTCCATTCAAATCCTTTCTTTCCACAGGATCTCACTTTGTCTTCCAGGCTGGAGTGCAGTGGCAAAATCACAGCTCACATTTCATTTCACCATTCCATTCCATTGCATTCCATTCCATTTTATTCCATTCCATCGCGTTCCATTATATTCCATTCCATTCCATTCCACTCCACTCCACTCCACTCCACTCCATTCAATTACATTCCCCTCCACTCCACTGCACTCCACTCCATTACAATCCATCCCATTCCATTCCACACCATTCCACTCCACTCCACTCCACGCAGTAACCTCTCCACTCCACTCCACTCCACTCTATTTGAGTCCATTCCACTCCATTGTTTTCCATGCCTTTCTTTTGACAGGATCTCACTCTGTCACCCAGGCTGAAGTGCAGTAGCACAATCTCAGCTCGCATTTCATTTCACCATTCCATTCCATTCCACTCCACTCCACTCCACTCCACTCCACTCCATTCCATTCCATTCCACTACATTCCGCTCCACTCCAGTGCACTCCACTCCACTCCACTTCACTGCATTCCATTCCCTTCCATTGCTTTCCATTCCACTGCACTCCTTTCCACTCCACTCCAATCTACTCCACACCATTACACTCCATTCCATTCCATTCCACTCCATTGTACTCCACTCCACTCAACTCCACTCCACTCCATTTGATTCCATTCCATACCATTCCATTCCACTGCATTCCACTCCACTGCATTCCACTCCAATCCACTCCACTCCACTCCAATCCACTCCTCTCCACCACACTCCACTCCAATCCATTCCATTGCATTCCATTCCATTCCACTCCATTCCAATCCATTCCTTTCTTTTGACAGGATCTCCCTCTGTCACACAGGCTGGAGTGCAGTAGCACAATCTCAGCTCGCATTTCATTTCACCATTCCATTCCATTCCATTCCACTCCTTTCCATTCCACTACTGTCCACTCCACTCCACTCCATTCCATTCCATTCCATTGCACTCCATTCGACCTCAGTCCAATGCACTCCACTCCACTCAACTCCACTCCACTCCATTACACTCCATACCATTCCTTTCCACTCCATTCCACTCCACTCCACTGCACTCCACTCAACTCCAATCTATTCCATTCAGTTCAGCACCATTCCACTCCACTCCACTCCATACCATTCGATCCCAATCCATTCCACTGCAATCCACTCCACCACATCCCTCCGCACTCAACACCATTCCATTACATTGCATCCCATTCCATTCTTCCATTCCCCTCCATGCCACTCCACTCCACTCCAATCCAGTCCACTCCACTCCACTCCAATCCACTCCATTTCTTTGCGTTCAATTCCATTCCTCTCCATTCCTTTCCATTCCTCTCGAGATAGTCTCACTCTGTCACCGAGGCTGGAGTGCAGTGGCACAATCTCAGCTCACATTTCATTTCAACATTTCTTTCCAATCCATTCCATTCCATTACCTTCCATTCCATTCCATTCTACTCCACTCCACTCCACTCCATTCTGCTCCAATCCTTTCCACTCCATTCCACTGCACTCCTCTCCATTCCACTCAATTCCATTCTATTCTATTCCATTCCACTTCATTCTTCTCCAATCCACTCCACTCCACTCCACTCCACTCCATTCCACTCCACTCCATTCCATTCCATTCCATTCCATGCGATTCCACTCCATTCAATTCCATTTATATTTTAGAGAGGATGTCACTCTGTACCCAGGCTGGAGTTCAGTGGCACAATCTCAGCTTGCATTTCATTTCACCATTCCATTCCATTCCATTCAATTCCATTTCATTCCATTCCATTCCATCCCATTACATTCCAGTCCATTCCACTCCACTCTACTCCACTCCACTCCATTCCACCCTACTACTCTCCATTTCAGTCCACCCCATTCCTTTCCATCCCAACCCATTCCACACCACTCCTCTACACTCCACTCTACTCCATTGAATCACACTCAATTCAACTCCATTCCACTGCACTCCACACCAATCCACTCCTCTCCACTCCATTCCATTCCATTCCATTCCATCCATTCCATTCCATTCCATTCCATTCCATTCCACTCCATTCCACTCCATTCCATTCCATTCCTCTCTTTCTAAAGATCCCACTCTGTCCCCCAGGCTGAAGTGCAATGGCAAAATCTCAACTCACATTTCATTTCAGAATTCCATTCCATTGCGGTCCATTTAATTCCATTCCGTTCCACTCCATTCCTCTCCATTCCATTAAATTCCATTTCTCTCCATTCAACTCCACTCCACTCCATTCCATTCCATCCAATTCCGTTCCACCATTCCACTCGACTCCCCTACACTCCACTCCACTCTGCTCCATTCCATTCCACTCCATGCCATTCCATTTCACTCCATGCAATTCCATTCCAATCCCTTCCACTCCACTCTACTCCACTCCACTCCCCTCCACTACATTCCACCCCACTCTTTTCCACTCCACTCCACCACATTCCCTTCCATCCTGTCCCACTCCACTCCTCTCATCTCCACTCCATTCCATTCCATTCAATAACATTCAATTCAACGCCATTCCACTCCACTCAGCTACACTCCACTTGATCCCATTACATCCCATTCCATTCCACTCCACTCCACTCCACTCCACTCCGTTCCATGCCATTCCATTCCATTCCACTCCATTCCACTCCACTCTACTCCACTACACTCCACTAGATCCCCTTCCATTCCATTCCATTCCACTCCATTCCACTCCACTGGATCCCCATCCATTCCATTCCATTCTACTCCATTCCACTCCACTCCACTCCGTTCCATTCCATCCCATTCCGTTAAACTCCATTCCACTCCACTCCACTTCTCTCCACTCCTCTCCACTCCTTTCCATTCCATTCCATTCCATTCCACACCATTCCATTCCATTCCTTTCTTTCGACAGGATCTCATGCTTTCATCCAAGCTGCAATGCAGTGGCACAATATCTGCTCACATTTCATTCCACCATTCCATTCCATTGCATTCCACTCCATTCCATTCCATTCCATTCCATTCCATTCCATTCCACTCCATTCAACTGCACTCCACTCCATTCCATTCCACTCCACTCCACTCCACTGCACTCCACTGCACTTCATTCAATTCCTTTCCATTCCATTCCACTTTACTGCACTCCACTCCATTCCATCCTATTCCATTTCACTCCATTCAACTCCTCTCCACTCAAGTCCACTCCACTCCACCCCATTCCTTTCCATCCCATTCTATGACATTCCATTCAACTCCATTCCACTCCACCCTACTGCACTCCATTCCATTCCATTCCATGACGTCTCACTCCATTCCACTCCATTCCTTCCTTTCGACAGAATCTCACTCTCTCAACCAGGAAGGAGTGCAGTGGCACCATATCAGCTCATATTTTATATGAAAATTCCGTTGCATTCAATTTTATTCCATTCCATTCCATTCTATTCTATTTCATGGCATTCCATTTAATTCCATTCCTTTCCACTCCATTCCACTCCATTACACCCCTCTCTACTACACGCCACTCCATTCCACTACACTCCATTCCACTTCATTCCATTCTATTCCATTACATTCCACTTCATTCTACTCCATTCCACTCCATTCTACTCCATTCCACTCCACTCCACTCCATCCAATTCCACCGCATTCCTTTCCACTCTATCCCACTCCACTCCACTCAATTCCATTCCATTCCACTCCACGCCATTCCATTCCATTTCTTTCTTTTGACAGGATTTCACTCTGTACCCAGGCTGGAGTACAGTGGCTCAATCAGCTCACATTCCATTTCACCATTCCATTCCATTCCATTCCATTCTATTCAACTCCACTCCACTACATTCTTTTCCATCCCATTCCATTACACTCCATTCTACTCCATTCCTCTCCAATCCACTCCACTCCACTCCACTCCATTCCATTCCACTCCATTCTACTCCATTCCTCTCCAATCCACTCCACTCCACTCCACTCCATTCCATTCCACTCCATGCTATTCCATTCCACTCCTTTCCACTCCACTCTACTCCACTCCACTCCATTCCACCCCATTCCTCTCCACGCCACTCCACCACATTCCATTTTATCCCATCCTATTCCACTCCACTCCCCTCCACTCCACTCCACTCCAGTACACTACAGTCCTTTATATTCAATAACATTCCATTCAACTCCATTCAACTCCACTCAACTGCACATTCCTTTCCATTAGACTCCTTTCCATTCCATTCCTTTCTTTCCACAGGATATCACGATGTCACCCAGGCTGGGGTGCCATGGCACAACCTAACTCGCATTTCATTTCACCATTCCATTCCATTCCTTTTCATTCCATTCTATTTCATTCCATTCTGTTTCATTCCACTCCACTCTACTCCTACACTCCATTCCACTCCACTACATGCCATTCAATTCTACTACATTCCATTCCACTCTTCTCCACTCCACTCCATTCCATTCTATTCCATTCCTTTCCCCTCCGTTATATTCCATTTCTTGCCTTTGACAGGATCTCACTCTGTTACCCAGGCTGCAGTACAGTGGCACAATAACAGCTCACATTTCATTTTACCATTCCATTCCATTCCATGGCATTCTATTTCATTCCATTCCATTCCAATCCACTCCAGTCCATTCCATTCCATTCCATTCCACTGCATTCCATTCAACTCCCCTCCACTCCACTCCATCCACTCCACTCCATTCCATTCCATTCCATTCCATCCCACTCTACTCCACTCCTCTCCACTCCACTCCATCCCATTCCTCTCCACTCCACTCCATCCCATTCCTCTCCATTCCGTTCCACTCCATCCAACTCCACTCCACTCAACTCCACTATAATGCACTCCACTCGTCTACACTCTACTCCATTCCATTCACTTCCTTCCCATTCCATTCCACTCCACCCCAGTCACTCCAGTCCACTCCACTCCACTACATTCCATTCAATTCAATTCCATTCCACTCCACTCCAGTCCACTCTACTCCAGTAAACTCCACTCCACTCAATCCCACTCCACCCCATTCCATTCCACTGCATTCCACTCCCCTCCACTACATTCAACTCCACTCCACTCCATTCCATTCCATTCCATCCCATTCCATTCTACTCCATTCCACTCCACTCCACTCCACTCCAACCCATTCCATTCCATTCTGTTTCACTCCATTCCATTGCGTTTCACTCCATTCCATTCCATTCCTTTCTTTCCACAGGATCTCACGCTGTCACCCAGGCTGGAGTGCCATGGCAGAATCTCAGCTCACATTTCATTTCACCACTCCATTCCGTTGCATTCCATTCCATTCCATTGTATTCCATTGCATTCCATTCCATTCCATTGCATTCCACTCCACTCCACTCCACTCCATTCCATTCTATTCCATTGCATCCCATTCCAGTCCAGTCCATTCCACTCCACTCCAATTTACTCCACTCCATTCCATTAATTTCCATCCCATTCCTTTCCACTCCATTCTATCAAATCCACTCCACTACACTACACTCCATTCCATTCCATTGCATTCAATTCCATTCCATTCCAGTCCATTCCACTCCACTCCACTCCACTCAACACCACTCCAATCCACTCCACTCCACTCTACTCCACTCCATTCCATTCCTTTCCATTCCATTCCATTCCACTCCATTCCATTCCACTCCTTCCTTTCACAGGATCTCACTCTGTCTACCAGGATAAAGTGCAGTGGCACAACCTCAGCTCACACTTCATTTATCCATTCCATTCCACTCGATTCCATTCCATTCCATTCCCCTTCCTTCTATTCCTTTCCTTTATTTCGACAGGATCTCACTCTGTCACCAAGCCTGGAGTGCAATGGAACAATCTCAGTTCACATTTTATTTCACCTTTACGTTGCATTTCATTCCTTTCCATTCCATAACGTTCCACTCCACTCCACTCTACTCCATTGCAAAACACTCCACTCCACTCCATTCCATTGAAATACATCCCATCCCATACCACTCAATTCCACCCCACTCCACTACTCTTCGCTCCATTCCACTCCATTCTATTCCATTCCACTCCATTCCATTCCATTCCTTTCTTTCGATAGGATGTCACTCTGTCACCCAGTCTGGAGTGCAGTGGCACAATCTTAGCTAACATTTCATTTCACCATTCCGTTCCATTCCAATTCATTTCACTCCACTCCACTCCACTTCACTCCACTCCATTCCTTTCCATTCCATTCCATTCCACTCCATTCCAGTACACTCCACTCCTCTCCACTCCACTCCACTCCATTCCATTCCACTCCATTCCATTCCACTCTATGCCATTCCCCTCCACTCCATTCCTTTCCATTCCATTCCACTCCATTCCAGTCGACTCTGCTCCTCTCCACTCCACTCCTCTCCACTCCACTCCTCTCCACTCCACTCCATTCCCTTCCACTCCATGCCATTCCATTCCACTCCATTCCACTCCACTCCATTCGTATCTATTCCATTCCACTCCATTCCATTCCATGCTATTCCATTCCATTCCATTCCACTCCACTCTATTCCGTTCCACTCCGTTCTATTCCATTCCACTCCGTTCCATTCCATTCCATTCCATTCCGTTCCATTACACTCCAATCCACTCCACTGCACTCCATTCCATTCCGTTCCATTCCATTCCACTCCAATCCACTCCATTATTTTCTGTCCCTTTCCATTTCACTCCATTCTACTCAAATCCACTCCACTCCCCTCCACTCCATTCCATTGCATTGCATCCCATTCCAGTCCAGTCCATTCCACTCCACTCCACTCCACTCAATACCACTCCAATCCACACCACTACACTCTACTCCTCTCCAGTCCATTCCTTTCCATTCCATTCAATTCCACTCCATTCCATTCCATTCTTTCCTTTCAACAGGCTCTCACTCTGTCCAGCAGGATAAAGTTTTGTGGCACTATCTCAGCTCACATTTCATTTCACCATTCCATTCCTTTCCATTCCTTTCCTTTCCATTCCTCTACACTCCACTCCAACACACTCTACTACATTCCACCCTAATCCACTCTAATCCACTTCACTCCATTGCATTCCATCCTATCTAATTCCACTCCACTCCTCTCCTCTAGCCTCCACACCACTCCACTCCATTCCATTCCATTCAATCCCATTCCATTCCACTTCATTCCACTCCCCTCCACTCCACTCCACTCCGTTCCATTCCATTTCATTGCAATCCACTAAATTCCATTCCATTCCTTTCCTACAACAGGATATCACTCTATCACCCAGGCTGGAGTGCAGTGGCACATTAAGAGCTGACATTTCATTTCATCTTTCCATTCCATTCCATTTCAGTCCACTTAATTCCATTCCATTCCTTTCCTACAACCGGATATCACTCTGTCACCCAGGCTGGAGTGCAGTGGCACATTAAGAGCTGACATTTCATTTCACCATTCCATTCCATTCCATTTTATTCCATTCCACTCCCCTCCACTCTATTCCATTCCATTCCATTACACTCCATTCCAATCCATTCCATTCTTTCGACACGATCTCACTCTGTCATTCTGGCTGTAATCCAGTGCCAGAATCTCAGCTTACATTTCGTTTCACCTTTCCATTCCATTCCATTCCACTGCATTCCATTCCATTCCGTTCCACTCCACTCCACTCCACTCCACTGCACTGCATTCAGTTCCTTTCCACTCCATTCCTTTTCACTCTATTCCACTCCTTTCCACTCCAATCCACTCCATTTCATCCCATTCCATCTCATTCCATTCCACTCCATTCCACTGCACTCCACTCCACTCCATTCCATTCCATTCCATTATATCCAATTCCATTCCCATCCATTCCACTGTACTCCACTCCACTCCTATCCAATCCACTACATTTCATTTCATTCCATTCCATTCCACTCCATTCCACTCCATTGCTTTCCATCCCATTCCAATCCACTCCACTCAACTCCATTCTATATCATTCTATCCAATTCCATTCCAATCCATTAGACTACATTCCATTCCACTCCACTCCACTCCCCTCCACTCCACTCCTCTCCACTGCACTCCATTAGATTGCATTCCTTACCCTTTCATTCCACTCCATTCCTCTCCATTTAACTCCACTCCACTCCAGTAGAATCCACTGCATTCCATTCCATTCCACTCCATTCCATCCACTCGATTCCATTCCACTCCATTCCATTCCATTCCCTTCTTTCGACAGGATCTCACTCTGTCACACACGCTGCAGTTCAGAGGCACAATCTCAGCTCACATGTCATTTCACCATTCCATTCCCTTCCATTCCGTTCCATTCCATACCATTCCATTCCACTCCACTCCACTCCACTCCATTCCACCCAATTCCACTCTAATCCACTCCACACCGTTGCATTCCATCCCATCCAATTCCACTCCACTCCTCCCCTCCCCACTCCACTTCTCTGCATTCCATTCAATTCAATCCCATTCCATTCCACTTCATTCCACTCCACTCCACTCCACTCCATTCCATTCCATTGCAATCCACTACATTCCATTCCATTCCTTTCTTACGATGGGATCTCACTCTGCCACCCAGACTGGAGTGCAGTGGCACATTAACAGCTGACATTTCATTTCACCATTCCATTCTTTTCCATTCCACTCCTCTCCACTGTACTCCATTCCATTCCATTCCATTCCATTCGACTCCATTCCACTCCACTCCACTCCATTCCATTCCATTCCATTCCATTCCATTCCACTCCACTCCATTCCATTCCATTCCATTCCACTCCATTCCACTCCACTCCATTCCATTCGACTCCATTCCACTCAATGCCACTCCACTCCACTCTCCTCCCCTCCACTCCATTCCATCCCATTCCATTACTCTCCATTCGACTCCATTCGAATCCACTCGACTCCACTCTATTCCATTCCATTCCACTCCATTCCATTGCATTCCTTTCTACTCCATTCCATTTCATTCCTTTCTTTCGACATGTTCTCACTCTCTCGCCCAGGCTGGATTGCAGTGCCACAACCTCAGTTCACATTTTATTTCATCATTCCATTCCATTGCATTCTATTCCATCTCATTTCAATCCACTCTACTCCACTCCACTTCATTCCTTCCCATCCCAATCCACTCCTTTCCACTCCACTCCACTCCACTCCATTCCATTCCACTCCATGACGTTAAATTCCATTCCATTCCACTCCTCTCCACTCCACTCCTCTCCTCTCCTCTCCACTCATTTCCACCCCACTCCTCTACCCTCCACTCCACCCCATTCCCTTCCTTCCCATCCCATTCCACTCCAATCCTCTCTGTTCCACTCCACTCCTCTACACTCCATTCCATTCCATTCAATCACATTCCATTTAAACCATTCCAATCCACTCCACTCCACTCCACTCTCTCTGTCACCTGGGCTGGAGTGCAGTAGCAAAATCTCAGCACACATTTCATTTCACCGTTCCATTCCATTCCATTCAATTCCACTCCATTCCATTCCACTCCACTCCATTCCACTCCATTTCATTCCATTACATTTGACTCGATTTCACTCCACTCCTTTCAACTCAAATCCACTCCATTATATTCCATACATTTTCATCCCACTCCATTCTACTCCACTCCACTAAACTCCACTCCACGTTACTCTACACCACTCCGCTCCATTACATTCCGTTCAATTCCACTCCTTTCCATTCCATTGCTTTCTTTCAACAGGGTCTCACGCTGTCACCCAGGTTGGAGAGACAGAAATATCAGCTTACATTTCATTTCACCATTCCATTCCATTCCATACCATTCCATTCCATTCCGTTCCATTCCACTCCACCTCACTCCAATATATTCCATTCCATTGTATTCGACTCCATTCCACTCCCCTCCAATCCACTGCACTCCACTCCATTACACTCCATTACACTCTATCCCATTCGTTTCCTTTCCATTTCAGTCCTCTCCACTCCACTCCACTCCATTTCCTTCCATTCCATCGCATTCCTTTCCCCTCCATTCCACTCCATTCCACTCCACTCCACTCCACTCCATTCCATTGCATTCAATTCCATACCACTCCATTCCATTCCATTCCCTTCTTTCGACAGGATCTCACTCTGTCACGCAGGCTGGAGTGCAGCTGTGTAATCTCAGCTCACATTTCATTTCTCCATTTCATTCCATTCCATTCCATTCCATTCCATTCCATTCCATTCCATTCCATTCCATTCCACTCCACTCCACTCCAGTACACTACATTCCATTCCATTCCATTCCATTGCGCTATATTCCACTCTGCTCCAATCCACTCCACTGTAATCCACTCAACCCGATTACAATCCATCCCATTGCATTCCACTCCATTCCACTCCACTCCACTCCATTGCTCTCCACTCCAATCCACTCCTGTCCACTCCACTCCACTCTATTCCATTCCACTCCATTCCATTCCATTCCTTTGTTTTGACAGGATCTCCCTCTGTCACACAGGCTGGAGTGCAGTGGCACAATCTCAGCTGACATTTCATTTTACCATTAAATTCCACTGCATTCCATTCCATTCCATTCCATTCCACTCCATTCCATTCCACTCCACTCCACTCCACTGCCCTCCACTCCACTCCATTCCATTCCATTCCATTCCACTCCACTCCATTCCACTCCATTCCACTCCAGTGCATTCAGTTCTTTACACTCCATTCCATTTCACTCCACTCCACACCTTTCCACTCCAGTCCACTCCATTCCATCCCATTCCATCCCCTTCGATTCCTCTCCATTCCACTCCACTCCACTCCATTCCATTCCATCCCATTCCAATACACTCCATTCGACTCCACTCCAATCCACCCGACTCCACTCCACTACACTTCACTCCATTCCATTCCATTCCACTCCATTACGTTTCATTCCTTTCTTTCGACAGGATCTCACTCTCTCACCCAGGCTTTAATGCAGTGCCACAATCTCAGTTCATTTTATTTCACCATTCATTCTGTTGCATTCCATTCCATCCCATTTCAAACAACTCCACTCCACTCCACTACATTCCTTCCCATCCCAATACATTCCACTCCATTCCACTCCTTTCCACTCCACTTTACTCCACTCCACTCCACTCCATTCCACTCCATGCCATTAAATTCCATTCAATTCCCCTCCTCTCTACTCCACTCCTCTCATTTCCACTCCACTCAATTCCTCCCCACTCCTCTACCCTCCACTCCACCTCATTCCATTTTTTCCCATCCCATTTCTCTCCAATCCTCTCTGTTACAATCCACTCCACTTCACTCCACTCCACTCCTCTACACTCCATTCCATTCCATTCAATCATATTCCATTCGAATCCATTCCATTCCACTCCACTGCACTCCACTCCACTCTCACTCTGTCACCTGGGCTGGAGTGCAGTAGCACAATCTTAACTCACATTTCATTTCACTGTTCCATTCCATTCCATTCCATTCCATTCCATTCCATTCTACTCCATTCCACTCCACTCCAATCCACTCAACTGAACTCCATTACACTCCATCCCTTTCCATTCCACTCCATTCCAATCCACTCCACTCAACTCCATTACACTCCCTCCCTTTCCATTCCACTCCATTCTACTCCACTCCATTCCACTCCAATCCACTCCATTTTATTCCATCCCTTTCCATTCCTCTCCATTCCACTCCACTCCACTCCACTCCACTCCACCCTACTCCACTCCACTCCACTCCACTCCATTCATTTTCACTCCATTCCATTCTATTGCTTTCCTTTGACAGGGTCTCACTCTGTCACCCAGGCTGGAGTGCAGTAGCACAGTATCAGCTTACATTTCATTTCACCATTCCATTCCGTTCCATTCTGGTCCTTTCCATTCTGTTCCATTCCATTCCCTTCCATTCCACTCCATTCCATTCCACTCCACTCCACCTCACTCCAATACATTCCATTCTATTGCATTCGACTCTATTCCACTCCATTCCAATCCACTCCACTCCTCTCCATTCCACTCCATTACACTCCATCCCATTCGATTCCATTCCAAAGCACTCCACTCAACTCAACTCCATTTCTTTCCATTTCATCCTATTTCATTCCCCTCCATTCCACTCCACTGCGCTCCACTCCACTCAACTCCATTCCACTGCATTCAATTCCATACCACTCCATTCCATTGCATTCCTTTCTTTTCACAGGATCTCACTCTGTCACACAGGCTGGAGTGCAGGAGTACAATCTCAGCTCACATTTCATTTCTGCATTCCATTCCATTCCACTCCACTCCACTCCACTGCACTCCATTCCACTCCACTACATTCCATTCCATTCCATTACACTCCATTACACTCCACTCCAATCCACTCCACCGTAATCCACTCAACCCGATTACACTCCATCCCATTGCATTCCACTCCATTCCACTCCTCTCTACTCCTCTCCTTTCCACTCCATTCCATTCCATTACACTCCATTCCATTCCATTCCTTTGTTTTGACAGGATCTCACTCTGTCACACAGGCTGGAGTGTAGTGGCACAATCTCAGCTGACATTTCATGTCACCATTAAATTCGACTGCTTTCCATTCCATTCCATTCCATTCGTTCCCATTCCATTCCACTCCATGCCATTCCACTCCACTCCAGTCCACTCCATTCCATTCAATCCCTTTTCATTTCACTCCATTTCTCTCCACTCCACTCCACACAAGTCCACTCCTGTTCACTACAGTCCACTCCTGTCTACTCCATTGCATTCCATTCCATTCAATTCCATTCCATTCCATCCCATTGCTTTCCACTCCATATCCCTCCACTCCACTCCACTCCAATCCACTCCAGTCCACTCCACTCCGTTCCACTCCATTCCATTCCATTCCACTCCGTTACACTTGATTCCATTCCGTTACACTTCATTCCATTCCATTCCTTTCTTTTGGCAGCATCTCACTCTGTCACACAGGCTGGAGTGCAGTGGCACAATCTCAGTTCATATTTCATTTCACCATTCCATTCCACTGCATTCCATTCCATTCCATTCCATTCCACTCCATTCCTTCCCATTCCATTCCAGTCCACTCCACTCCACTCTTCTTCAGTCCACTCCACTCCATTCCATTCCACTGCATGCCATTACATTACATTACATTCCACTCCACTCCACTCCACTCCACTCCATTCCATTCCATTCCATTCCATTTCCTTCCATTCCATTCCACTCCATTCCATTCCACTCCATTGCATTCCATTCCTTTCTTTCCACAGGATCTGACTCTGACACCCAGGCTGGAGTGCAGTGGCACAATCTCAGCTTCCATTTCATTTCACCATTCCATTCCCTTCCATTCCCTTCCATAGCATTCCTTTCCATTCCTTTCCAGTCCATTCCACTACACACCAAATGATTCCATTCCATTCCATTCCTTACACTCCATTCCACTGCACTCCACTCCACTCCACTAAACTCACCTCCACTCCATTCCATTCTTTCCATTCTATTCCATTCGATTCCATTCCATCAGACTCCATTCCACTCCACTCCACTTCACTACACTCCCCTCAAACCCATTCCATTCCATTCCATTCTACTCCACTCCACTGCACTCTAGCCACTCCACTCCTCTGTACTCCACTGCATTCCAACCCCTTCCATCCCATTCCATTTCACGACACTCCAATCCACTCCCCTCCACTCCACTCTGCTCCATTCCATTCCATTGCATGCATCCCATTCCATTCCATTACCCTCCATTTCTCTCCACTCCACTCCACTCAACTCCATTCCATTCCATGTCTTTCCATTCCACTCCATTCCACTCATCTCCACTCAACTCAACTACACTCCAGTCCATTCCACTCCATTCCATTCCATGACATTCTATTCAACTCCAATCCACTCCAATTCACTACACTCCTCTCCAGTCCATTAAACTCCACTCGTTTCCATTCCATTCCATTGCACTCAACGTCATTCTATTCATTTCTTTCGACAGTATCTCACTCTGTCACACAGCCTGGAGTGCAGTGGTACAATCTCAGCTCACCTTTCATATAACCATTCCATTCCATTCCACTCCACTCCACTCCAATCCCCTCCACGTCACTCCACTCCATTCCTCTCCATTCTTATCTATTCCATTCCACTGAATTCTACTCCACACCACTCCAGTCCACTCCACTCTACTCCATTCCATTCCATTCCATTCCACTCCTCTCCACTCCATTCCACTCCATTCCATTGCATTCCACTCCAATCCATTACATTCCTTTCTTTCGACTGGATCTCACTCTATGACCCAGGCTGGAGTGCAGTGGCAAAATCTCAGCTCACATTTCATTTCACCATTCCATTCCATTCCATTCCACTTCATTCCATTCCATTCCATTCCACTCATTTCCATCCCATTCCATTCCATTCCACTCCACTCTTCTCAACTCCACTCCATTCCATTCCATTCCATTCCTTTCCATTGCATTCCCTTCCATTCCATTTCACTCTATTCCATTCCCTTCCATTTCACTCTATTCCATTCCCTTCCTTTCTTCTGACATGTTCTCTCTCTGTCACCCAGGCTGGAGTGCAATGCCACAATTTCCGCTAAGATTTCATTTCACCATTCCATTCCATTCTATTGCTTTCCCTTCCATTCCTTTCCATGCCTTTCCATTCCATTCCTCTACACACCAATTCACTCCACTCCACTCCATTCCATTCCAATCCTTTCCACTCCAATCCACTCCATACCACTCCCGTCAAATCCATTCCATTCCATTCCATTCCATCCCATTCCATTCCACTCAATTCCACTCCACACGACTCCACTCCACTGCAATCCACTCCCCTGAACTCCATTCAATTCCATCTCTTTCCATTCCATTCCTTTCTTTCGACATGATTTCACTCTGTCACCCAGTCTGAAGTGCAGTGGCACAATCTTAGCTCACATTGCACTTCACCATTCCATTCCATTCCATTCCATTCCATTCCATTCCACTCCATTCCTTTCCACTCCACTCCACTGCACTCCATTATACTGCATTCCATTCCATCCCAACCAATTCCAGTCCACTCCACTTCACTCACCTCCATTCCACTACATTCCATTCCATTCTATTACATCCCATTCCAATCCACTCCATTCCGCTCGACTCCACTCCACTCCACTCTGCTCCATCCCATTCCAGTCCTTTCCATTCTTTCAACAGGATCTCACTCTGTCATACCAGCTGCAGCGCTGTGGCACAATCTCAGGTCAGATTTCATTTCATCATTCCATTCCAGTCCTTTCCCTTCCGTTACATCCATTCCACTAAACTCCACTCCACTCCACTCCATTCTACTTCAATCCATTCCATTCCATTCGACTCCGCTCCACTCCACTCCGCTACACTCCATTCCCTTGCATCCCTTTCCATTAAACTCCTCTCAACTCCACTTCACTCTACTGAACTCCTCTCTATTCCATTCCACTCCATCCCATTCCACTCCACTCCATTAAATTCCACTCCACTCCCCTCTACTCCTCCCCACTCCACTCCATTCCATTCTATTCCATTCATCTCTTTCGACAGGATCTCAGTCTGTTACCCAGGCTGGAATGCAGTGGCACAATCACAGCTCACATTTCAATTCACCATTCCATTCCATTGCATTTCGTTGCATTCCATTCCATTGCATTCCATTCCGTTACTGTCCATTCCATTGCATTCCATTCCACTCAATTCCACTCCAATCCACTCCACTCTACTACATTCCTTTCCATTCCAATCCATTCCACTGCACTCCACTCCACTCGACCCCATTCCATTCCATCCCATTCCATTCTATTCCTTTCCATTCCACTCCACTCCACTCTACTCTACTCCATTCAATTCTATTCCATTCCAGTCCACTCCACTCCACTCGACTCCACTCCATTGCATTCCACTCCATTCCAATATACTCCACTCCACTCTACTCCACTCCATTCCATTCCATACCTTTCAATTCCACTCCACTCCACTCCTCTCCATTGCACTCCCCTCCATTCCATTACACTCAATCCCATTCGATTCCAGTCCATTCCAATCCAATCCACTCCACTCCACTGAACTCCACTGCACTACACTGCACTCTACTCCATTCCTTTCCGTTCCATTCCACTCCAGTCCATTCCATTGCATTCCATTCCATTCCACTCCATTCCACTCCACTCCACTTCACTCCAATCCAATCCACTCCATTTCATTCCACTCTATCCCATTGCATTCTACTATATTCCACTCCAATCCACTCCACTCTACTCCACTCCTTTCCTTTCCATTCCACTCCTTTCTTTCGACAGGATTCCACTCTGTCGCACAGGCTTGATTACAGTGGCACAATCTCCTATCACATTTCATTTCACCATTCCATTGCATTCCATTTCATTCCACTCCATTTCACTACAGTCCACTCCTCTCCACTCAACTCCACTCTATTCCATTCAGTTCCATGCCATTCGTTTCCACTCCATTCTATCAACTCCACTCATCTCCATTCCATTCCACTCCTCTTCAATCCATTCCACTCCACTCCTTTCCATTTCACTCCTTTCTTTCGACAGCATCTCTCTCTGTCACCCAGGCTGGAGTGCAGTGGCACAATATCAGCTCACATTTCATTTAACCATTCCATTCCATTCCTTTCCATTCGATTTCACTCTACTCCACTGCACTCCAATACATTCCATTCCTCTCCACTCCACTACAGTCCACTCCACTCCATTCCATCCCATTCCATCGCATTCCATTCAACTCCATTCCACATCACTCTACTCCACTCCAATTCACACCACTCCATTCCTTTCCATTCTGTCCCATTCCATTCCACTCCATTCCACTCCACTCCACTCCATTCCATTCCATTCCACTCCATTCCACTCCACTCCATTCCACTCCACTCCACTCCAATAAACTCCACTTCATTCCACAGAACTCCACTCCATTCCGTTAAATTCCACAAAATTCCATTCCACTCTTTCGATAGGATCTCTCTCTGTCACCCAGGTTGCAGTGCAATGGCACAATCTCAGCTCACATTTCATTTCACCATTCCACTCAATTCGAATCCATTCAGTCCACTCCATTCCACTCCATTCCGTTCCACTCCACTCCACTCCACTCCATTCCATTCCACACCATCCCATTCCATTCCACTTCATTCCATTCCATTCCTTTCTTCCAACAGGATCCATTTAATTCCACTTGATTCTACTCCACTCCATTCCATTCCGTTCCTTTCTTTTGACAGAATGCCACTCTGTCCATTCCACTCCACTCCCCTCCATCCCATTCCGTCCCATTCCATTCGACTCCACTCCACTCCACTCCATTGCCATCCACTCCACTCCACTCCACTTCATTCCATTCCATTAAATCCCATTCCATTGCAATCCATCCACTCCGATCCACTGCACTCCTCTCCAATCTTCTCCACTTCACTCCATTCCATTCCATTCCATTCCAGTGCATTCCTTTCCATTCCATTCCACCTCATTCCATTCCTTTCCTTTCTTTCAACAGGATCTCACACTATTACCCTGGCTGGAATGCTGTGGCACAATCTCACCTCAAATTTCATTTCACCATTCCATTCCATTCCACTAAATTCCACTCCACTGCACTCCAATCCACTCCACTCCACTCAATTCCATTCCATTCCATTCCATTCCCTTCCATTCCGTTCCATTCCACTCCATTCCACTCCAACATAGTCAACCCCCCTCCACTCCACTCGATTCCATTTAATTCTATTCCTTTCCATTCCACTACATTCCACTCCACTCCACTCCAGTCAACTCCAATCCACTCCCATCCACTGCACTCCACTCCTCTCAACTCTATTCCTTTCCATTTCATTCTGTTCCACTCCATTCCTTTCTTTCAAAAGGATCTCACTCTGTCACCCAGGCTGGAGTGCAGTGGCACAATCTCAACTGACATTTCATTTCACCATTCCATTCTATTCCATTCCGTTCCATTCCACTCCACTCTTCTCCACCTCATTCCATTCCATCCCATTCCATTCCACTCCATTCCACTCCACTCCTCTCCAGTCCATTCCACCCCACTCCACTCTATTACATTACACTCCATTCCTTTCCATTCCACTCCTTTCCACTCCACTTCATTCCACTCCAATTCTGCCCACTCCACTCCACTCCAAACCACTCCGTTCCATTCCAATCCATTTCATGCCATTTTGTCTTTCAACAGGAACTCATTCTGTCACCCAGTCTGGAGTGCTTTGGCACAATCTCAGCTCACATTTAATTTCACCATTCCAATCCATGCATTCCATTTCATTCCATTCCATTGCATTCCATTCCATTCATTCCATTCCATTCCGTTCCACTTCATTCAGATCCACTCCACTCCGCACGGCTACACTGCATTCCATTCCATAACATTCCATTCCACTCCATTCCACTCCACTCCAATTCCCTCCCCTCCACTCCACTCCATTCCATTCCCTTCCATTCCTTTCCAATCCATTCCCCTCCATTCCATTCTTTCGACATGATTTCACTTTTTCACCCAGGCTTGACTGCAGTGGCACAATCTCACCTCACATTTCATTTCACCATTCCATTCCATTCCATTCCATTACATCCCATTCCATTCCGTTCCACTCCACTCTACTACTTTCCACTCCACTCAGCTCCATTACATTCAATTCCTTTACACTCCATTCCATTCCACTCCACTCCACTTCAACCTCTTCCATCCCTTTCCATTCCACTCCATTCCTCTCCACTCCATGCCATTCCAATCTACTCCACTCTGTTCCATTCTCTTCCATCCCATTACATTCCACTCCATTTCACTCCACTCCACTCCACTCCATTCCATTCCATTCCATTGCATTCCACTCCATTCCATTCGAATTTTTTCTTTCAACAGGATCTCACTATGTCAACCAGGCTGGAGTGCAGTGACACTCTCAGCTCAAATCACTTTTCACCATTCCATTCCATTCCATTGCATTGCATTCCATTCCATTCCATTCCATTGCGTTCCATTCCATTCCGTCCCACTCCATTCCATTCGGTTGCATTCTGTTCCATTCCATTCCACTCCATTCCATTCCATTGCATTCCATTCCATTCCATTCCATTCCATTCCATTCCATTCTATTCCATTCCATTAAATTCCATTCCATTGCACTCCATTCTACTGCACTCCACTCCACTCCACTCCACTCCATTCCATTCCACTACATTCCGCTCGACTCCACTCCACTCCTTCCCATTCTATCCCATTGCATTCCACTCAATTCCACTCCACTCCAGTCCTCTAGACCCCACTCCAGTCCACTCCATTCCATTCCATTAAATCTTACTACATTCCACTCCTTTACACGCCATTCCAGTCCACTCCACTCCACTCTACTCCACTTCATTCCATTCCATTCCACTCCATTCCATTCCATTCCTTTCTTTCAACAGGATCTCACTCTCTCATCCAGGCTGGAATGTAGTTTCACAACTCAGCTCACATTTCATTTCACCATTCCATTCCATTACATTCCACTCCATTCTATTCCATTCCACTTGACTCCATTCCATTCCTTTCCATTCCATTCCAATCCACTTTCCTCCACTATACTACACTCTGTTCCATTCCATTCCATTCCATTCCTTTCCATTCCACTACACTCCACTCCGCTCCATTCCATTTCATCCTATTCCATTCCACTCCATTCCACTCCACTACACTACACTCCACTGCACTCCACTCCATTCCATTCCATTCAATTCCACTCCTTTCCACTCCATTCAATTCCACTCTTTTCCACTCCACTCCACTCCTCTCCATTCCACTCCATTGCATTCTTTTCCATTATGCCCTATTCCTTTCCACTCCATTCCACTCCACTACACTCCACTCCACTGCACTCCACTCCACTCCTTTCCATTCCATTCCATTCCATTCCATTCCATTCCATTCCATTCCATTCCATTCTACTGCATTCCATTCCATTCCTTTCTTTGACTTTCCATTCCATTCCTTTCTTCCAACAGGAACTCACACTGTCATCCAGGATGGAGTGCAGTGGCACAATATCAGCTCACATTTCATTTCACCATTGCATTGCATTCCATTCCATTCCATTCCACTTCATTCCACTACACTCCAACCTACTCCACTCCACTCAATTACAGTCCATTCCATCTCTTTCCATTCTACTCCATTCCACTCCACTCATCTCCACTCAACTCAACTACACTCCAGTCCACTCCACTCCATTCCATTCAAGTCCATGGCATTCCATTCCACTCCATTCCACTCCAATCCACTCCAATCCACTCCACTCCACTCCACTCCATTCAACTCCACTAGTTTCCGTTCCATTCTATTCCACTCAATCTCATTCTATTCATTTCTTTTAACAGTATCTCACTCCGTCACGCAGGCTGGAGTGCAGTGGCATAATCTCAGCTCACCTTTCATTTAACCATACCATTCCATTCCATTCTATTCCACTGCACTCCATTCCAATCCACTCCACTCCACTCCACTCCACTCCTTTCAACTCCACTCGTTTCCATTCCATTGCATTCCACTCAATTTCATTCTACTCATTTCTTTCGACAGTATCTCTCTGTCACCCGGGCTGGAGTGCAGTGCACTATCTCAGATCACATTTCATTTCACCATTCCACTCTATTCCACCTCATTCCACTCCACGCCATTCCACTCCACTCCATTCCATTAGATCCCATTCCTTTCCAATCCACTCCTTGCCATTCCACTCCACTCCTTGCCATTCCACTCCACTACATTCCATTACATCCCTTTGTATTCCACTCCACTCCACTCCACTCCATTCCATTCCATGCCATTCCATTGCACTCTATTCCACTCCAGTCCACTCCAATGCACTCCACCCCACTCCATTCCATTCCATTTCATTCCACTCCATTCCATTCCATTCCATTTCGTTCCACTCCATTTCATTGCATTCATTTCTTTAGACAGGATCTCACACTGTCACCCATGCTGGAGTGCAGTGGCATAATCTCAGCTCACATTGCATTTCACTACTCAATTCCATTCCATTCCATTTCCTTCCACTCCACTCCACTCCACTATACTCCACTGCACTCCATTCCATTTCATTTCATTCCATTCCATTCCATTCCATTTCTTTCCACTCCACACCACTCCAATCATCTCCATTCCATTCCATCCCATTCCGTTCCACTCCTTTCCACTCCACTCCACTCCACTCCATTCCCTTCCATTCCATTCCATTCCATTCCATTCCTTTGCACTCCATTCCATTCCCCTGCACTCCATTCCATTCCCCTCCTTGCTTTTGACAGGATTTCACTCTGTCACCCAGGCTGGAGTGCAGGGGCACAATCTCAACTCGTATTTCTTTTCACCATCCCATTTCACTGCATTCCATTGCATTCAATTCCATTGCATTACATTCCATTTCATTCTATTCTATTCTATTCCATTCTATTCCATTCCACTCCACTCCACTGCAGTCCACTCCATTGCATTCCTTTCCATTCCATTTCTATCCACTCCAATCTACTCCATTCCATTCCATCCCATTCCACTCCACTCCATTCCACTCTTCTCCAATCCACTCCATTCCACTCCACTCCATTTCACTCCAATCCACTCCATTCCATTCCATCCGATTCCACTCCACTCCATTCCACTCCTCTCCAATCCATTCCACTCCTCTCCAATCCACTCCACTCCAGTCCACCCCATTCCACTCCTCTCCAATCCACTCCACTCCACTCCACTCCAGTACACTACACTACACTCCATTCCCTTCCATTCCATTCGACTTCAATCCACACACCTCACAAATTTGTTTCTCAGCATGCTTCTGTTTAGTCTTAATGAGAGGATGTTTCCTTTTCCACAGGAGGTTGCAAGGCACTCCATGGATCACTCTGCAGATTCTATAAACAGAGAATTTCCAAATTATTCAATGAATGAAACTTTCAACCATGTGGGATGAATGCACACATCACAAAGAAGTTTCTCTGAATGGTTCTGTCTGGTTATTATGTGAAGATTCTTCCCTTTCCACATTAGGACTCAAAGAGCTCCAAATATCCACTTGCAGATTCTACAAAAAGAGTGTTTCAAAACTGCTCAATCAAAATAAATTTCAACCGTGTGAGATGTGAAGATATTTCTTTTTCCACAATAGGCCTCAAAGCGCTCCAAATGTCCACTTGCAGACAATACAAAAATATTGTTTTCAAACTGCTCAATGAAAAGAAAGGTTCATCTCTATCAGATGAATGCACATAGCACAAAGAAGATTCTCCAAATGCTTCTGTCTAGTATTTATGTGAAGATATTTCCTTTTCCAACATACGACTCTAAGCGCTCCAAATGTCCACATGCAGTTGCAGAAAAAAAGAGTGTTTGAAAACTACTCAATCAAAAGAATGTTCATCTCTGTGAGATGAGTGCACCCAACACAAAGAACTTTCTCCGAATGCTTCCGTGTAGTTTTTATGTGAAGATGTTTCCTTTTCCTCCATAGGTCATAAAGCACACGAAATATAGTCTTGTAGACCCTTCAAAAAGAATATTTCAAAACTGGTCAATCAATAGAAACTTTCAAATCAGTGAGATTAATGCACACTTCAAAAAGATTTTTCTCTTAATGCTTCAGCCTATGTTTTATATGAAGATACTTCCTTTTCCACCACAGGCCTGAAAGCGCTCCAAATGTCCACATGTGGATGCTACAAAACCAGTGTTTCAAAACTGCTTAATCAAAAGAAAGGTTCAACTCTGTGAGATGAATGCACACATCACAGAGGATTTTCTGAGAATGCTTCTGTCTAGATTTTCTGTGTACATATTTCCTTTTCCACAATAGGCCTCAAAGCACTCCAAATATCCACTTGCAGATTCTACAAAAAGATTGTTTCAAAACTGCTCAATGAAAAGAAAGTTTCAACTCTGTGAGATGAATTCACGCATCACAAGGACGTTTCTCAGACTGCTTCTGTCTTCTTTTTATATGAAGATATTTCCTTTTCCACCATAGGCCTCAAAGCGTTCCAAATGTCCACATACAGATACTACAAAAAGAGTGTTTCAAAACTGCTCAATCAAAATAAAGGTTCAACTCTATGAGATGAATACACACATAAAAAAGAGATTTCTCAGATTGCTTCTCTCTAGTTTTTATGTGAAAATATTTCCATTTCTACCACAGGCCCCAAAGTGCTCCAAATGTCCACTTTCAGATTCTACATGAAGAGTGTTTCAAAACGGCTCAATATAAAGAAAGATTCAACTCTGTGAGATGAATGCACACATCACAAACAAGTTTTTCAGAATGCTTATGTCTAATTTTTATGTGAAGATATTTCCTTTGCCACCATAGACCTCAAAGCTCTCCAATTGTCCACTTGCAGATTCTACAAAAATAGAGTTTCAAAACTGCTCAAATGAAAGAAAGGTTCAACTCTGTGAGATGAATGAACCCATAACAAAGAGGTTTGGCAGAATGCTTCCAACTAGTTTTTATATAAAGCTATTTCCTTTTCCACCATAATCCAAAAAGCACTCCAAATATCTACTTGCACATTCTACAAATGAGGGGGTCCAAACTGCTCAATCAAAAGAAAGGCTCAACTCTGTGAGAGGAATTCACACATCACAAAGAAGTCCCCCACATTGGTTCTGTGAAGTTTTTATGTGAAGGCGTTTCCTTTTCCACCATAGGCCATAAAGTGCTCCAAATATCCTCTTGCACATACTTCAAGAAGCGTATTTCAGAACTGTTCAGTCAAAAGAAAGGTTCAACTCAGTGAGGAGAATGCACAATCAGAGTAGTTTCTAAAAATGCTTCTGTCTAGTTTTTATGTGAAGATACTTCCTTTTCCACCATAGGCCTCAAAGCGCTCCAAATGTCCACTTGCAGATAATACAAAAAGAGTGTTTAAAAACTGCTCAATCATAAAAAAGGTTCAACTCTGTGAGACTAATGCACACGTCACAAAGAAGTTTGTCAGAATGCTTCTGTCTAGTTTTTATGTGAAGATATTTCCTTTTCCACCATAGGAAACAAAGCGCTCCGAATGTCCACTTTCAGATTCTACAAAAAGAGTGTTTCAAAACTACTCAATAAGAAGGAAGGTTCAACTCTCTGAGATGAGTGAACACTTCACAAAGTAGTTTCTCAGAATGCTTCCGTCTAGTTATTGTGAGAGGATATTTAGTTTTCCACCAGAGGCTGCAAAGTGATCAAAAAATCCCTTTGCAGATTCTATAAAAATACAGTTTACGAACTGCTCATTCAAATGAAAGTTTCAACTCTGTGAGGTGATTACACAGATAACGAAGAGTTTTCTCAGAATGCTTCTGTTTAGTTTTATGTGAAGTTATTTCCTTTTCCACCATAGGATGCAAAGCGCTCAAAATGTCCCCTTGCAGGTTCTACAAAAAGGGTGTTTCTAAACAGCTCCAACCAAAGAAACGAGAAACTCTGTGAGATGAATGCACACATCACAAAAAAGTTTCTCAGAATGCTTCTGTCTAGTTTTTATGTGAAGATATTTCCTTTTCCAACATAGACTTCAAAGCGTTCCAAATGTCCACTTGTGGATTCTGCAAAGAGAGTGTTTCAAAGCAGCTCAATCAAAAGAAAGGTTCAACTCTGTGAGATGAATGCACACATAACAAAGTAGTCTCTCAGAATGCTTCTGTCTAGTTTTAATGTGAAGATATTTCCTTTTCCACCATAGGCCAAAAATTGCCTCAAACGTCCACTTGCAGATCCTACAAAAAGAGTTTTTCAAAACTGCTCAATCAAAAAAAAAATTTCAACTCTGTGAGATGAATGCACACATCACAAAGGAATTTCTCAGAATGGTTCTGTCGTTTTTCTGTGAAGGTATTTCCTTTACCATCATTGGCCATAAAGCGCTCCAAATGTTCTCTTGAAGATCCTTAAAGAAGAGTATTTCAAAACTGCTGAATCAAAACAAATGTTCAAATAAGTGAGATGAATGTGCACATCACAAATAAGTTTCTCAGAATGCTTCTGTCTAGTTTTCATTTGAACATACCTCCTTTTCCAACATAGCCCTCAAAGCGCTCCAATTGTCCACATTCAAATCCTACAAAAAGAGTGTTTCAAAAATGCTCAATCAAACGAAAGGTTCAACTCTGTGAGATGAATGCACACATCTCAAAGAAGTTTCTGAGAATGTGTCTAGATTTTATGTGAAGACATTTCCTTTTCCACCATAGGCTCCAAAGTGCTACGAGCATCAACTTGCAGATTCTACAAAAAGCGTGTTTCAAAACTTCCGCAACCGAAGAAAGCTTCAACACTTTGAGAAGAATGCACACATCACAAACTAGTTTCTGAGAATGCTTCTGTCTAATTTTTATGTGAAGATATTTCCTTTTCCACCATACGCCCCAAAGCGCTAAAAATGTCCACTTGCAGATGCTACAAAAGGAGTGTTTCAAAAATCCTCAATCAAAAGAAAGGTTGAACTCTGTGAGTTGGGTGCACTAATCAAGGAAGTTTCTCAGAATGCTTCTGTGTAGTTTTTACATCAGGATATTTCCCTTTACACCATGGGCCAGGAAGCCCTCCAAATATCCAATTGCAGATTCTACAAAAAGATTGCTTCAAAACTGCTCAATCAAAAGAAAATTTCAACTCTGAGAGATGAATGCACACATCTCAAGGAAGTTTCTCAGAATGCTTCTGTCTAGTTTCTATGTGAAGATATTTCCTTTTCCTCAGTAGGCCACAAAGCCCTTTAAATATTATCTTGCTGATTTTACAAAAAGAGTGTTTCAAAGCTGCTCAATCAAAAGAAATGTTCAAGTCTGAGAGATAAATGTGCACATCATAAAGAAGTTTATCAGAATGCTTTTGTCTAATTTTTATGTGAAGATATTTCCTTTCCCAGCATAGGCGTAAAATGCTCCAAATATCCACTTGCAGATACTACAAAAAGAGTGTTTCAAAACTGCTCAGTCAAAAGAAAGGTTCAATTCCATGAGTTGAATGCACACATCACTAAGAAGTTGTTCAGAATGTTTCTGTCTAGATTTTATGTGAAGATATTTCCTTTACCGGCATAGGACACATTTTGTTCCAAATATCCTCTTACAGATTCTACAAAAAGAGTCTTTCAGAACTACTCAATCAAAAGAAAGATTCAACGCTGTGATATGAATGCACACATCACAAAGAAGTTTTTCAGAATGCATCCGTCTAGTTTTTATATGAAGATATTTCCTTTTCCACAATAGACCTCAAAGCGCTCCAAATGTACACTTGCAGATTCTACAAAAAGTGTGTTTCAGAACTGCTCAATGAAAGGAAGGTTCTACTCAGTGAGATGAATGCACACATTACAAAGGAGTTTGATGGAATGTTTCCATATACTTTTTAAGTGAAGATATTCCCTTTTCCCCCATAGGCCTCAAAGTGCTCCAAATGTCCACTTGCAGATTCTACAAAAACTGTGTTTCCAAGCTGCTCAATCAAAAGAAATGTTCAACACTTTGAGATGAATGCACATATCACAAAGAAGTTCGTCAGAACGCTTCTGTCTAGTTATTATGTGAAGATATTACCTTATCCAACATAGACGTCTAAGCGCTCCAAATGTCCACTTGCAGATCCTACAAAAAGAGTGTTTCAAAACCGCTCAATGGAAAGTAAGATTCAACTCTGTGAGATGAATGCACACATCACAAAGAAGTTTGTCAGAATGCTTCTGTCTAGTTTTAATGTGAAGATATTTCCTTTTCCACCATAGGCTGCAAAGAACTCCAAATGTCCATTTGCAGATTCTACAAAAAGAGTGCTTCAAAACTGCTCAATGGAAAGTAAGATTCAACTCTGCGAGATTAACGTACACATGAAAAAATGTTTGTCAGAATGCTTCTGTCTAGTTTTTATTTGAAGATATTTCCTTTTCCACCAAAGGCCACAAAGCTCTACAAATGTCCACATGCAGATTCTAGAAAAACAGTGTTTCAAAGCTGCTCATTCAAAAGAAAGCTTCGACTCTGTGAGATGAATGCACACATCACTAAGAAGTTTCTCAGAATGATTCTGTCTAGTTTTTATGTGAAGATATTTCCTTTTCCAGCATAGGCCTCAAAGCGCTCTGATTGTACAGTTGCAGATTCTACAAAAAGAGTGTTTCAAAACTGCTGAGTGAAAAGAAAGGTTCAACACAGTGAGATGAATCCACACATGACAAAGAAAATTCTCAGAATGCTGTATAGTTATTAGGTGAAGATATTTCGTTTTCCACCATAGGCTTCAAAGTGCTCAAAATGTCCACTTGCAGATTCTACAAAGAGTGTGTTTCAAAACTGCTGAATGGAAAGTAAGGTTCAACTCTGTGAGATGAATGCACACATCACAGAGAAGTTTTTCAGAATGCTTCTGTCTAGTTTTTATGTGAAGATATTTCCTTTTCCACCATAGGCTGCAGAGAGCTCAAAATGTCCACTTGCAGATTCTACAAAAGAGTGTTTCAAAATAGCTCAATCAAAAGGAATATTCAACTCTGTGAGATGAATGCACACATCACAAAGTAGTTTTTCAAAACGCTTCTGCATGGTTACTATGTGAAGATATTTCCTTTTCCACCATAGGCCCCAAAGCGCTCCAAATGTCCAATTCCAGATTCTACAAAAAGAGAGTTTCCAAACTGCTCAATCAAAAGAAAGGTTCAACTCTGTGAGATGAATGCACACATCACAAAGCAATTTGTCATAATGTTTCTGTCTAGTTTTTATGTGAAGTTATTTCCTTTTGCACCGTAGTCCTCAAAGCACTCCAAATATCCACTTGCAGATAGTAAAAAAAGGGTGTTTCAAAACTGCTCAAACAAAAGTAGGTTCAAGTCTGTGAGATGAATGCATATATCACAAAGAAGTTTGTCAGAATGCTTCTGTCTAGTTTTTATGTGAAGATATTTCCTTTTCCACCATAGGCCCCCAAGCGCTCCAATCGTCCACTTGCAGATTCCTCAAAAAGAGTGTTTCAAGGCTGCTCAATCAAAAGAAAGTTTCAACTCTGTGAGATGAATATAAATATCACAACGAAGTTTCTCAGAATGCTTCTGTCTATTTATTATGTGAAGATACTTCGTTTTACACGATAGGTCTCAAAGAACTCCATGTGTTCACCTGCATATTCTACAAAAAGTGTGTTTCATAACAGATCAATGGAAAGTAAGATTCAAGTCTGTGAGATGAATGTGTATTTCACAAAGAAGTTTGTCAGAATGCTTCTATTTTTTTATGTGAAGATATTTCCTTTTCCACCATAGGCCTCCAAGCGCTCCAATCGTCCACTTGCAGATTCCTCAAAAAGAGTGTTTCATGGCTGCTCAATCAAAAGAAAGTTTCAACTCTGTGAGATGAATATAAACATCACAACGAAGTTTCTCAGAATGCTTCTGTCTATTTATTATGTGAAGATACTTTGTTTTACACCATAGGTCTCAAAGAACTCCAAGTGTTCACCTGCATATTCTACAAAAAGTGTGTTTTATAACAGATCAATGGAAAGTAAGATTCAAGTCTGTGAGATGAATGCGTATTTCACAAAGAAGTTTGTCAGAATGCTTCTGTCTATTTTTTTATGTGAAGAAATTTCCTTTTCCTCCGTAGGCCTCAAGGCACTCCAAATGTCCACTTGCAGATTCTACAAAAAGAGTGTTCCAAACTGCTAAATCAGAACAAAATTTCATTTCTGTGAGATGAATGCACACATCACAAAGAAGTTTCTCTCAATGATTCTGTCTAGTTTTTATGTGAAGGTATTTCCTTTTCCTCCATAGGCCTCAAAGAACTCCAAATATCCAGTTACAGATAGTACAAAAAGGGTATTTCAAACTGATCAATCAAAAGAAGGTTCAACTCTGTGAGATGATTGCACATATCACAAAGAATTTTCTCAGAATGATTCTGTCTAGTTTTTATGTGAAGATACCTCCTTTTCCACCTTAGGCCTCAAAGAAATCCAAGTCTAGACTTCCAGATTCCACAAAAAGTGTGTTTCAAAACTGCTCAATGAAAAGAAAGTTTTATCTCTGTGAGTTGAATGCACATATCACAAAGAAGTTTCTGAGAATGCTTCTGTCTACTTAAGTGAAGATATTTCCTTTTCCACCATAGGACTCAAAGTGCTCCAAACGTCCACTGGCAGATTCTACAAAAAGAGTGTTTCAAAACTGTTCAGTCAAAAGAAAGGTTCAACTCTGAGATTAATGAACACATCAAAAAGTATTTTCTCAAAATGATTCTCTGATTTTTACGTGAACTATATTTCCCTTTCCACCATAAGCTTCAAAGCCTTGCAAATGTCGACTTGCAGATCCTCTGGAAAGAGATTTTTCAGACTACTCAATCAAAAGAAAGGTTCAACTCTGTGAGATAAATGCACACATCACAAAGAAATTTGTCAGAAACTTCTGTCTAATTATTATGTGAAGTTGTTTCCTTTTGCAGCATAGGCCTCAAAGCACTCCAAATGTCCACTAGCAGATAGTACAAAAAGGGTATTTCAAAACTGCTCAAACAAAAGTAAGGTTCAAGTCGGTGAGATGAATGCATATATCATAAAGCAGTTTTTCAGAATTCTTCTGTCTAGTTTTTATGTGAAGGTATTTCCTTCTACACCATAGGCCTCAAAGTACTCAAAATGTCCACTTGCAGATTCTACAAAAAGAGAGTTTCAAAACTGCTGCATGAAAAGAAAGGTCTAACTCTGTGAGATGAATGCACACGTAACAAAGAAGTTTCTCTGATTGCTTATGTCTAGATTTGATGTGAAGATATTTCCTTTTCTAACATAGGCTGCAGAGCGCTCCAAATGTCCACTTGCAGATTCTACAAAAAGAGGGTTTCCAAACTGCTCAACCAAAAGAAAGGTTAAACTCTGTGAGATGAAAGCACATATCAGGAAGAGGTTTCACAGAATTCTTCTGTCTATTTTTTATTTGAAGTTATTTTGTTTTCCACCATAGGCCACAAAGCGTTCCAAATGTCCCCTTGCAGATTCTACATAAAGAGAGTTTCAAAACACCTAAATCGAAAGAAAGGTTTAACTCTGTGAGATGAATGCACACATCACAAAGAAGTTTCTCAGATTGCTTCTGTCTGGATTTCATGTGAAGATAGTTCCTTTTCTAAGATATTCCAAAAAGCGATCCAAATTTCCACTTGGAGATTGTACAAATAGTGTGTTTCCAAAATGCTCAATTAAAAGAAAGGTTCAACTCTGTGAGATGAACACACACATCAGAAAGAGGTTTCCCATAATTCTTCTGTCTACTTTTTATGTGAAGATATTTCTGTTTCCACCATAGGCCTCAAAGCAATCCAATTGTCCACTTGCAGATTCTACAAAAAGAGAGTTTCAAAACTCTTCAACAAAACAATGGTTTAACTCTGTGAGATGAATGCAAACATCACAAAGAAGTTTTCATATTGCTTCTGTCTAGATTTTATGTGAAGATATTTCCTTTTCTATCATAGGCCACAAAGCTCTCAAATCTCCTTACAGATTCTACAAATTGAGTGCTACGAAACTGTGCCATCAAAAGACAGTTTCAACTCTGTGAGATGAACGCACACATCACAAAGAAGTTTCTTAGAATTATTCTGTCTAGTTTTTATGTGAATAGATTACCTTTTCCACCATAGACCTCAAAGTGCTCTAAATGTCCACTTGCAGATTCTACAAGAAGAGAGTTTCAAAACTGCTCTATGAAAACAAAGATTTAACTCTGTTAGATGAATGCACACTTCACAAAGAAGTTTCTCTGACTGCTTCTATCTAGATTTTCTGTGAAGATATAAACTTTTCCACCATAGGCCTCAAAGAGCTACAAATGTCTACTTGCTGATTCTACAAAAAAAGAGTTTCAAAACTTCTCTATCTAAAGAAAGTTTTAACTCTGTGAGCTGAATGCACACATCACAAGTTTCTCAGATTGCTTCTGTCTAGATTTTATGTGATTGTATTTCCTTTTCTACCACAGGCCACAAAACGCTCCAAATCTACAATTGCAGATTATACAAATAGAGTGTTTCCAGACTGCTAAATCAAAAGAAAGGTTCAAATCTGTGAGATGAATTCCCGCATCACAAAGAGGTTTCACAGAACTGTTCTGTCTAGTTTTTATGTGAAGATATTTCCATTTCCACCATAGGTCTCAAAGCGTTCCAAATGTCCATTTGCAGATATTACAAAAAGAGAGTTTCAAAACTCCTCATTCAAAATAAAGCTTTAAATCTGTGAAATAAATGCACACATCACAAAGAAGCTTCTCAGATTGCTTTTGTCTAGATTTTATGTGAAGATATTTCCTTTTCTACCATAGGCCACAAAGCGCTCCAAACGTTCACTTGCAGATTCTACAAAAACAGTGTTTCCAAACTGCTCAATCAAAAGAAAGGTTCAACTCTGTGAGATGAACGCACACATCACAAAGAAGTTTCTCAGAATTCTCTGTTTAGTTTTTATGTGAAAATGTTACCTTTACCACCATAGGTCTCAAAGTGATCCAAATGTCCATTTGCAGATTCTACAAGAAGAGAGATTCAAAACTGTTCTATCAAAGAAAGGTTTACCTCTGTTAGATGAATGCAGACTTCACAAACAAGTTTCTCAGATTGCCTCTGTCTAGTTTTTATGTGAAGATATTTCCTTTTCTACCAATGGCCACAAAGCACTCCAAATGTCCACCTACAGATTATAAAAATAGAGTGTTTCCAAACTGCTCAGTCTAAAGAAATGTCCAACTCTGTGAGCTGAATGCGCACATCACAAAGAAGTTTCTCATAATTCTTCTCTTTAGTTTTTATGTGAAGATACTACCTTTTCCAATATAGGCCACAAAACCCACAAAATGTCCACTTGCAAATACTACAAGAAAAGAGTTTCAAAACTGCTCTATCAAAAGAAAGGTTTAACTCTGTGAGATGAATGAACACATCACAAAGAAATTTTTCAGATTGCTTCTGTCTAGATTTATGAAGATATTTCATTTTCTACCATAGGGTGCAAAGCACTCCAGATGTCCACTTCCATTTTCTAAAAATAAAGAGTTTCCAAACGGCTCAATCAAAAGAAATGTTCAACTCTGTGAGATGAATGCACACATCACAAAGAGTTTTCTCAGAATTCTTCTGTCTAGCTTTTATGTGAAGATATTTCCTTCTTCACTGTAGGCCACAAAACGTGCAAAATGTCCAATTGCAGATTCTACAAACAAAGAGTTTCAAAACTGCTCTATGAAAAATAAACGACTAACTATGCGAGATGAATGCACACATCACAAAGAAATTTCTATGATTGCTTCTGTCTAGATTTTAAGTGAAGATATTTCCTTTTCTAACATAGGCTGCAAAGCACTCCAAATGTCCAACCGCATATTCTACAAAAGGAGGGTTCCAAACTGCTCAATCCAAAGAAAGATTCTACTCTGTGAGATGAACACACACATCACAAAGAAGTTTCTCAGAAGTCTTCTGTCTAGTTTTTATGTTAAGATATTTTCTTTTCCACCATAGGCCTCAAAGCCCTCCAAATGTCAACTTGCAGATTCTACAAAAAGAGAGTTTCAAAACCACTCAATCAAAAGAAAGGTTTATCTCTGTGAGATGAATGCACACATCACAAAAAGTTTCTCTGATTACTTCTCTCTAGATTTTATGTGAAGATATTTCCTTTTCTACCATACGCCACAAAGCGCTCCAAATCTCCACTAGCAGATTCTTAAAAAGGAGGGTTTCCAAACTGCTCAATCAAAAGAAAGGTTTTACTCTGTGAGATGAGTGCACACATCACAGAGAAGTTTTTCAGTATTCTTCTGCCTAGTTTTTATGGTAAGATATTTAATTGTCAACCACAGGCTTCAACGTGATCCAAATATCCATTTGCAGATTCTACAAAGAGAGTTTCAAAACTCCTCAATCAAAAGAAAGGTTTAACTCTGTGAGATGAATGCAAACATCACAAAGAAGTTTCTCAGATTCCTTCTGTCTAGATTTTATGTGAAGATGTTTCCTTTTCTACCATAGGCCACAAAGCGCTCCAAATGTCCCCCTGCAGAATCTACAAAAAGAGTGTTCCAAACTACTCAACCAAAAGAAAGTTTCAAATCTGTGAGATGAACGCACACATCACAAAGCAGTTTATCAGAATTCTTCTGCGTAGTTTTTTGGTGAAGATATTACCTTTTCCACCATAATCTTCAAAGCGCTCTAAATGTCTACTTACAGATTCTACAAGAAGAGAGTTTCAAAACTTCTCTATCAAAAGAGAGGCTTAACTGTGTGAGATGAATGCACACATCACAAATTACTTTCTCAGATTGCTTCTGTCCAGATTTCATGTGAAGATATTTCCTTTTCTACCGTAGGCCACAAAGCGCTTCAAATCTCCCATTGCAGATTGTACAAATAGAGTGTTTCCAAACTGCTAAATCAAAAGAAAGGTTCAACTATCTGAGATGAATGCACACATCACAAAGAAGTTTCCGAGAATGCTTCTGTCTAGTTTTTATATGAAGATATCTCCTTTTCGACCGTAGGCCTCAAGGCGCTCCAAATATCCACTTACAGATTCTAAAAAAAGTGTGTTTCAAAACTGCCCTATCAAAAGAAAAGTTCAGGCCTGTGAGGTGAATGCACAAATCACAAAGAAGTTTCTGAGAATGCTTCTGTCTAGTTTTTATGTGAAGATATTTCCTTTTCGGCCATTGGCCTCAAAGTGCTCCAAATATCCGTTTGCACATTCTACAAAAAGAATGTTTCAATACTCGTCTATCAAAAGAAAGATGCAACTCTGTAAATTGAATGCACACCTCAGAAAGAAGTTTCTGAGATTGCTTCTGTCTAGATTTCACTTGAAGATATTTCCTTTTCCACTACAAGTCTCAAAGTGCTCCAAATATCCACTTACAGATACTACAAAAAGAGTGTTTCAGAACTGCTCTATCAAAAGGAAAGTTCAACAGTATGCATTGAGTGCACACATCTCAAAGAAGTTTCTGAGAATGTTTCTATCTAATTTTTTTATGAAGATATTTCCTTTTCAACTTTAGACCACAAAGCTCTCCATATATACTTGCACTTTCAACAAAAAGAGTGTTTCAAAACTGCTCTACCAAAAGAAAGATTCAACTGTATGAGTTGGATGCACACACCACAGAGGAGTTTCTGAGAATGCTTCTGTCTAGTTTTTATGTGAAGATATTACTTTTCCACCATAGGCCAAAAAGCCCTAGAAGTATCCACTTGCAGATTCTACCAAAAGAGTGTTTCAAATCTGCTGTATCAAAAGAAATGTTCAACTCTGAGTTGAATGCAAACATCATAAAGAAGTTTCTGAAAATGCTTCTGCCTAGTTTTTACGTGAACATATTTCCTTCTCCACCATAGGCCTCAAATTGCTCCAAATATCCACTTGCAGATTCTACAAAAAGAGTGTTTCAGAACTGGTGTATCAAAACAATGGTTCAACTCTGTGAGTTGAATGCACACATCACAAAGTAGTTTCTGAGAATGCTTGTGTCTAGTATTTAAATGAAGATATTTCCTTTTCCACCGTAGGCTTCAAGGTGCTCCAAATATGCACTTGCAGATTCTACAAAAAGAGTGTTTCACAACTGCTCTGTCAAAAACAAAGCTCAGTCTTGAGAGTTGAATGCACACATCACAAAGTCGTTTCTGAGAATGCTTCTGTCTAGTTTTTATGTGAAGATATTTCCTTTTCCACCATAGGCTCCAAAGCTCTCCAAATATCCACTTGCAGATTCTACAAAAAGTGTGATTCAGAACTGGTATATCAAAAGAATGGTTCATCTCTGTGAGTTGAATGCACACATCACAAAGAAGTTTCCGAGAATGCTTCTGTCTTGTTTTTATGTAAAGATATCTCCTTTTCCACTGTAGGCCTCAAGGCGCTCCAAATATGCACTTGCAGATTCTACAAAAAGTGTGTTTCAAAACTGCTCTATCAAAAGAAAAATTCAGGCCTGTGAGGTGAATGCACAAATCACAAAGAAGTTTCTGAGAATGCTTCTGTCTAGTTTTTATGTGAAGATATTTCCTTTTCGGCCATTGGCCTCAAAGTGCTCCAAATATCCGTTTGCACATTCTACAAAAAGAATGTTTCAATACTCGTCTATCAAAAGAAAGATGCAACTCTGTAAATTGAATGCACACCTCAGAAAGAAGTTTCTGAGATTGCTTCTGTCTAGATTTCACTTGAAGATATTTCCTTTTCCACTACAAGTCTCAAAGTGCTCCAAATATCCACTTACAGATACTACAAAAAGAGTGTTTCAGAACTGCTCTATCAAAAGGAAAGTTCAACAGTATGCATTGAGTGCACACATCTCAAAGAAGTTTCTGAGAATGCTTCTATCTAATTTTTATATGAAGATATTTCCTTTTCAACTTTAGACCACAAAGCTCTCCATATATACTTGCACTTTCAACAAAAAGAGTGTTTCAAAACTGCTCTACCAAAAGAAAGATTCAACTATGTGAGTTGGATGCACACACCAGAAAGGAGTTTCTGAGAATGCTTCTGTCTAGTTTTTATGTGAAGATATTACCTTTTCCACCATAGGCCAAAAAGCCCTAGAAGTATCCACTTGCAGATTCTACCAAAAGAGTGTTTCAAATCTGCTGTATCAAAAGAAATGTTCAACTCTGAGTTGAATGCAAACATCATAAAGAAGTTTCTGAAAATGCTTCTGCCTAATTTTTATGTAAACATATTTCCTTCTCTACCATAGGCCTTGAATTGTTCCAAATATCCACTTGCAGACTCTACACAAAGAGTGTTTCAGAACTGGTGTGTCAAAACAATGGTTCAACTCTGTGAGTTGAATGCACACATCACAAAGAAGTTTCTGAGAATGCTTGTGTCTAGTATTTAAATGAAGATATTTCCTTTTCCACCATAGGCTTCAAGGTGCTCCAAATATGCACTTGCAGATTCTACAAAAAGAGTGTTTCACAACTGCTCTATCAAAAACGAAGGTCAGTCTTGAGAGTTGAATGTGCACATCACAAAGATGTTTCTGAGAATGCTTCTGCCTAGTATTTATGTGAAGATATTTCATTTTCCACTGTAGGCCTCAAAGCACTCCCAATATCTACTTGCAGATTCTACAAAAAGAGTGTTTCAGAACTGGCGTATCAAAAGAATGGTACACTGCTGTGAGTTGAATGCACACATCACAAAATATTTCTGTGAATGCTTCTGTCTAGTTTTTATGTGAAGATATTACTTTTTCTTCTGTGTGCCTCAAAGCACTCTAAATATTCAAAACAGATTCTACAAAAAGAGTGTTTCAAAACTGGCCTATCAAAAGAAAGGTTCAACTCTGTGAATTGAATGCACACATCACAAAGAAGATTCTGAGAATGCTTCTGTCTTGTTCTTATGTGAAGATATTTCCAATTCCACCATAGGCCTCAATAAGCTCCAAATATCCACTTGCAGATTCTACAAAAACAGTGTTTCAAAACTGGCCTATCAAAAGAAATGTTCAACGCTGTGAGTTGAATGCCCACATCAAAAATATGTTTCAGAGAATGCTTCTGCCTAGTTTTTATGTGAAGATATTTCCTTTTCCTCTGCAGACCACAAAGCGCTCCAAATATCCACTTGCAGATTCTACAAAAAGAGTGTTGCAAAACTGCCCTATCAAAAGAAATGTTCAATTCTGTGAGTTGAATGCACAAATGACAAAGTATTATTTGAGAATGCCTCTGTCTAGTTTTTATATGAATATATTTCCTTTTCCAACAAAGGCCTCAAGCACTAATCTCCACTTGCAGATTCTGCAAAAAGAATGTTTCAAAACTGCTCTGTCAGAAGGAAAGTTCAGCTCTGTGAGTTGAATATGCAGATCACAAAGAAGAGTGAGGGAACACTTCTGTCTAATTTTTATGTGAAGATATTTCTTTTTCCACCATAGGCCTCAAGGTGCTTCAAATATCTACTTTCAGATTCTACAAAAAGAGTGTTTCAGAATGGCTCTATCAAAAGAAATGTTCAACACTGTGAGTTGAATGCACACATCACAAAGAAGTTTCTGAGAATGTTTCTGTCTAGTTTTTATGTTAACATAGTTCCTTTTCCACTGTAGGACTCAAAGTGCTCCAAATCTCCACTTGCAGATTCTACAAAAAGAATGTTTCAAAACTGCTCTATCAAAAGGAAGATTCAACTCTGTGAGTTGAATGCACTCATCGAAGAAGTTTATGAGAATGTTTCTGTCTAGTTTTTATGTGAAGATACTTCCTTTTCCACCACGGGCCTCAAACTGCCCAAAATGTCCACTTGCAGATACTGCAAAAAGAGTGTTTCATAACTGCTGTAGGAAAAGAATGGTTCACCTCTGTGAGTTGAATGCACACATCACAAAGTAGTTTCTCAGAATGCTTTTTTCTAGTTTTTATGTCAAGATATTTCTTTTTCCACCGTAGGAATTAAGGCATTCCAAATATACACTTGCAGATACTACAAAAAGAGTGTTTCAAAACAGCTCTAACAGAAAGAAAGTTTAGCTCTGTGAGTTGAATATGCTCATCACAAAGGAGTTTCTGAGGATGCTTCTGTCTGTTTTTTATGTGAAGATATTTCCTTTTCCACCATAGGCCTTAAGGCATTCAAATTATCCACTTGTAGATTCTACAAAAGGGTGTTTCGAAACTGTTCCATCAAAAGAAAATTTCAACTGTGTGAGTTTAAGGTGCACATCACAAAGAAGTTTCAGAGAATTCTTCTGTCTAGTTTTTATGTGAAGATATTTCCTTTTCCACCATAGGCAAAAAAGCGCTCCAAATATTTACTTGTACTTTCTCCAAAAAGAGTGTTTCAAAACTGCTCTAACAAAAGAAAATTTCAACACTGTGAGTTGGATGCACACATCACAAAGAAGTCTCTGAGAATGCTTCTGTCTAGTTTTTATGTAAAGATATTTCCTTTTCAACATAGGCCTCAAAGCGCTCCAAATAAACAGTTGCAGATCCTACAAAAGGAGAGTTTCAAAACTGTTCTATCAAAAGGAACGTTCAACTCTGTTAGATGAATGCACACATCACAAAGAAGTTTCTGAGAATGAGTCTGTGTAGTTTTCAGGAGAAGATATTTCATTTCCCAGCAAAGGCCTCAAAAGGCTCCAAATATCCACTTGCAGATTCTACAAAAACAGTGTTTCAAAACTGCTCTTTCAAAATGAAGGTTCAAGTCTGTGAGTTGAATGCACTCATCACAAAGAAGTTTCTGAGAATGCTTCTGTCTACTTTTTATGGGAAGATAATTCGTTTTCCAGCATAGTCCTCAAATCGCTCCAAACATCCACTGGCAAATTCTACAAAAAGAGTGTTTCAAAACTATGCTTTCAAAAGGAAGGTTCAACTATGTGGGTTGAATGCAGAAAGCAAAGGGACGTCTCTGAGAATGCTTCTGTCTAGTTTTTATGTGACGATATTTCCTTTTCCAACATAGGCCTCAAAGCGCTCCAAATAAACAGTTGCAGATCCTACAAAAGAAGTGTTTCAAAACTGTTCTATCAAAAAGAACGTTCAACTCTGTGAGTTGAATGCACTCATCATGAAGAAGTTTCTGAGAATGCTTCTGCCTAGTTTTTAGATGATGATATTTCGTTTTACAGCACTGGCATAAAAGCCCTCCAAATATCCACTTACAGATGCTACTGAAAGAGTGTTTCGAAACTGCTCTATCAAAAGGATAGTTCAAGTGGGTGAGTTGAACGCACTCATCACAAAGAAATTTCTGAGAATGCTTCCGTCTCGTTTTTCTGTGAAAATATTTCCTTTTCCATCATAGGCCTCAAAGCACTCGAAATAGACACTTGCAGATTCTACAAAAGGAGTGTTTCAAAACTGTTCTATCAAAAGGAAATTTCAAGTCCGTGAGTTGAATGCACTCATCACACAGAAGTTCCTAAGAATGCTTCTGTCTAGGGTTTCTGTGAAGATATTTCCTTTTGCAGCATAGGCCTCAAATCACTCCAACTATCCACTTGCAGATTTTACAAAAAGGCTGCTTCCAAACTGCTCTATCAAAAGACAGGTTCAACTCTGTGAATTGAATGCACACATCACAAAGAAGTTTCTGAGAATTCTTCTGTGTAGTTTTCAGGTGAAGATATTTCATTTCCCAGCAAAGGCCTCAAAACGCTCCAAATGTCCACTTGCAGATTCTACAAAAAGAGTGTTTCAAAACTGCTCTTTCAAAATGAAGGTTCAACTCTGTGAGTTGAATGCAGTCATCATAAAGAAGTTTGTGAGAATGCTTCTGTCTAGTTTTTATGGGAAGATATTTCGTTTTCCAGCATAGGCCTCAAATTGCTCCAAACATCCACTGGCAAATTCAACAAAAAGAGTGTTTCAAAACTGTGCTTTCAAAAGGAAGGTTCATCTATGTGGGTTGAATGCAGAAAGCACAGGGAAGTCTCTGAGAATGCTGCTGTCTAGTTTTTATGTGACGATATTTCCTTTTCCAACATAGGCCTCAAAGCGCTCCAAATAAACAGTTGCAGATCCTACAAAAGAAGTGTTTCAAAACTGTTCTATCAAAAAGAACGTTCAACTCTGTGAGTTGAATGCACTCATCATGAAGAAGTTTCTGAGAATGCTTCTGCCTAGTTTTTAGATGATGATATTTCGTTTTACAGCACTGGCATAAAAGCCCTCCAAATATCCACTTACAGATGCTACTGAAAGAGTGTTTCGAAACTGCTCTATCAAAAGGATAGTTCAAGTGGGTGAGTTGAACGCACTCATCACACAGAAATTTCTGAGAATGCTTCCGTCTCGTTTTTCTGTGAAAATATTTCCTTTTCCATCATAGGCCTCAAAGCACTCGAAATAGACACTTGCAGATTCTACAAAAGGAGTGTTTCAAAACTGTTCTATCAAAAGGAAATTTCAAGTCCGTGAGTTGAATGCACTCATCACACAGAAGTTCCTAAGAATGCTTCTGTCTAGGGTTTCTGTGAAGATATTTCCTTTTGCAGCATAGGCCTCAAATCACTCCAACTATCCACTTGCAGATTTTACAAAAAGGCTGCTTCCAAACTGCTCTATCAAAAGACAGGTTCAACTCTGTGAATTGAATGCACACATCACAAAGAAGTTTCTGAGAATTCTTCTGTGTAGTTTTCAGGTGAAGATATTTCATTTCCCAGCAAAGGCCTCAAAACGCTCCAAATGTCCACTTGCAGATTCTACAAAAAGAGTGTTTCAAAACTGCTCTTTCAAAATGAAGGTTCAACTCTGTGAGTTGAATGCAGTCATCATAAAGAAGTTTGTGAGAATGCTTCTGTCTAGTTTTTATGGGAAGATATTTCGTTTTCCAGCATAGGCCTCAAATTGCTCCAAACATCCACTGGCAAATTCAACAAAAAGAGTGTTTCAAAACTGTGCTTTCAAAAGGAAGGTTCATCTATGTGGGTTGAATGCAGAAAGCACAGGGAAGTCTCTGAGAATGCTGCTGTCTAGTTTTTATGTGACGATATTTCCTTTTCCAACATAGGCCTCAAAGCGCTCCAAATAAACAGTTGCAGATCCTACAAAAGGAGTGTTTCAAAACTCTTCTGTCAAAAGGATCGTTCAACTCTGTGAGTTGAATGCACTCATCATGAAGAAGTTTCTGAGAATGCTTCTGCCTAGTTTTCAGATAACGATATTTCGTTTTCCAGCATTGACATAAAAGCCCTCCAAATATCCACTTACTGATGCTACTGAAAGAGTGCTTCAAAACTGCTCTATCAAAAGGAAAGTTCAAGTGTGTGAGTTGAATGCACTCATCACACAGAAATTTCTGAGAATGCTTCCGTCTCGTTTTTCTGTGAAGATATTTCGTTTTCCAACGTAGGCCTCAAAGCGCTCGAAATAAACACTTGCACATTCTAAAAAAGGAGTGTTTCAAAACTGTTCTATCAAAAGGAAGGTTCAAGTCCGTGAGTTGAATACACTCATCACACAGAAGTTCCTGAGAATGCTTCTCTCTAGGGTTTCTGTGAAGATATTTCCTTTGGCAGCATAGGCCTCAAATCGCTCCAACTATCCACTAGCAAATTTTACAAAAAGGCTGCTTCCAAACTGCTCTAACAAAAGAAAGGTTCAACTCTGTGAGTTGAATGCACACATCACAAAGAAGTTTCTGAGAATGCTTCTGTGTAGTTTTCAGGTGAAGATATTTCATTTCCCAGCAAAGGCCTCAAAACGCTCCAAATAGCCACTTACACATTCTACAAAAAAAGTGTTTCAAAACTACTCTTTCAAAAGGAAGGTTCAAGTCTGTGGGTTGAATGCAGTCATCACAAAGAAGTTTCTGAGAATGCTTCTCTCTATTTTTTATGGGAAGATATTTCGTTTTCCAGCATAGGCCTCAAATCGCTCCAAACATCCACTGGCAAATTCTACAAAAACAGTGTTTCAAAACTGCGTTTTAAAAAGGAAGGTTCAACTATGTGGGTTCAATGCAGAACGCACAGGGAAGTCTCTGAGAATGCTTCTGTCTAGTTTTTATGTGACGATATTTCCTTTTCCAACATAGACCTCAAAGCGCTCCAAATAAACAGTTGCAGATCCTACAAAAGGAGAGTTCAAAACTGTTGTATCAAAAGGAACGTTCAACTCTGTGAGTTGAATGCACACATCAAAAAGAAGTTTCTGAGAATGCTTCTGTGTAGTTTTCAGGGGAAGATATTTCATTTCCTAGCAAAGACCTCAAAACGCTCCATATATCCACTTGCAGATTCTACAAAAAGAGTGTTTCAAAACTGCTCTTTCAACATGAAGGTTCAACTCTGTGAGTTGAATGCACACATCAAAAAGAAGTTTCTGAGAATGCTTCTGTATAGTTTTCAGGTGAAGATATTTCATTTCCCAGCCAAGGCCTCAAAACGCTCCAAATATCCACTTGCAGATTCTACAGAAAGAGTGTTTCAAAACTGCACTTTCAAAAGGAAAGTTCAAGTCTGTGAGTTGAATGCACTCATCACAAAGAAGTTTCTGAGAATGCTTCTGTCTAGGTTTTATGGGAAGATATTTCATTTTCCAGCATAGGCCTCAAATCGCTCCAAACATCCAATAGCAAATTTTTCAAAAAGAGTGTTTCAAAACTGCGCTTTCAAAAGGAAGGTTCAACTATGTGGGTTGAATGCAGAAAGTAAAGGGAAGTCTCTGAGAATGCTTCTGTCTAGTTTTTGTGTGACGATATTTCCTTTTCCATCATAATCCTCAAAGCACCGCAAATAAACAGTTGCAGATACTATGAAAGGAGTGTTTCAAAACTGTTCTATCAAAAGGAACATTCAACTCTGTGAGTTGAATTAACACATCAGGAAGAAGTTTCTGAGAATGCTTCTGTGTAGTTTTCAGGTGAAGATATTTCATTTCCCAGCAAAGGCCTCAAAATGCTCCAAATATCCACTTGCAGATTCTACAAAAAGAGTGTTTCAAAACTGCTCTTTAAAAATGAAGCTTCAAGTCTGTGAGTTGAATGCACTCATCACAAAGAAGTTTCTGAGAATGCTTCTGTCTAGTTTTTATCGGAAGATATTTCGTTTCCCAGCATAGGCCTCAAATCCCTCCAAACATCCACTGGCAACTCCTACAAAAACAGTGTTTCAAAACTGCGCTTTCAAAAGAAAGGTTCAACTGTGTGGGTTGAATGCAGAAAGCACAGGGAAGTCTCTGAGAATGCTTCTGTCTAGTTTTTATGTGATGATATTTTCTTTTCCAACATAGGCCTCAAAGCGCTCCAAATAAACAGTTGCAGATCCTACAAAAGAAGTGTTTCAGAACTGTTCTATCAAAAGGAACGTTCAGTTCTGTGAGTTGAATGCACACATCAGGAAGAAGTTTCTGAGAATGCTTCTGTGTAGTTTTCAGGTGAAGATATTTCATTTCCCAGCAAAGGCCTCAAAACGCTCCAAATACCCACTTGCAGATTCTACAAAAAGAGTGTTTCGAAACTGCCCTTTAAAAATGAAGGTTCAAGTCTGTGAGTTGAATGCACCCATCACAAAGAAGTTTCTGAGAATGCTTCTGTCTTTTTGTGGGAAGATATTTCGTTTTCCAGGATAGGCCTCAAATCACTCCAAACATCCACTAGCAAATTCTGCAAAAAGAGTGTTTCAAAACTGCGCTTTCAAAAGGAAGGTTCAACTATGTGGGTTGAATGCAGAAAGCACAGGGAAGTCTCTGAGAACTCTTCAGTCTAGTTTTTATGAGAAGATATTTCCTTTTCCAACACAGGCCTCAAAACGCTCCAAATTAACAGTTGCAGATCCTACAAAAGGAGTGTTTCAAAACTGTGCTATCAAAAAGAACGTTGAACTCTGTGAGTTCAATGCTCACATCATGAAGAAGTTTCTGAGAATGTTTCTGTGTAGTTTTCAGGTGAAGATATTTCATTTCCCAGCAAAGGCCTCAAAACGCTCCAAGTATCCAGTTGCAGATTCCACAAAAAGAGTGTTTCAAACCTGCTCTTTCAAAATGAAGGTTCAAGTCTGTGAGTTGAATGCACTCATCACAAACAAGTTTCTGACAATCCTTCTGTCTAGTTTTTATGGGAAGACATTTCGTTTTCTAGCATAGGCCTCTAATCGCTCCAAACATCCACTAGCAAATTTTGCAAAAAGAGTTTTTCAAAACTGCGCTTTCATTGGGAAGGTTCAACTATGTGGGTTGAATGCAGAAAGCACAGGGAAGTCTCTGAGAATTCTTCTGTCTAGTTTTTATGTGAAGATATTTCCTTTTCTTCTCAGGCCTCAAAGCATTCCAAATAAACAGTTGCAGACCCTACAAAAGGAGTGTTTCAAAACTGTTCTATCAAAAGGAACATTCAACTCTGTGAGTTGAATGCACACAACACAAAGAGGTTTCTGAGAATGCTTCTGTGTAGTTTTCAGGTGAAGATATTTCATTTCCCAGCAAAGGCCTCAAAACTCTCCAAATATCCACTTGCAGATTCTACAAAAAGAGTGTTTCAAAACTGCTCTTTCAAACTGAAGTTTCCCGTCTGTGAGTTTGAATGTACTCATCACAAAGAAATTTCTGAGAATGCCTCTGTGTAGGTTTTATGGGAAGATATTTTGCTTTCCAGCATAGGCCTCAAATCGCTCCAAACATCCACTAGCAAATTCGACAAAAAGAGTGTTTCAAAACTGCACTTTCAGAAGGAAGGTTCAACTATGTGGGTTGAATGCAGAAAACACAGGGAAATTTCTGAGAATGCTTCTGTCTAGTTTTTATGTGAAGATATTTCCTTTTCCAACAGAGGCCTCAAAACGCTCCAAATAAACAGTTGCAGATCCTACAAAAGGAGTGTTTCAAAACTGTTCTATCAAAAGAAACGTTCAACTCTGTGAGTTGAATGCACTCATCATGAAGAAGTTTCTGAGTATGCTTCTGCCTAGTTTTTAGATGACGATATTTCGTTGTCCAGCATTGGCGTAAAAGCCCTCCAAATATCCACTTACAGATGCTACTGAAAGAGTGTTTCAAAACAGCTCTATCAAAAGGAACGTTCAAGTGTGTGAGTTGAATGCACTCATCACACAGAAGTTCCAGAGAATGCTTCTGTCTATGGTTTCTGTGAAGATATTTCCCTTTCCATCATAGGCCTCAGAGCGCTCAAAATAAACACTTGCAGATTCTACAAAAGGAGTGTTTCAAAACTCTTCTATCAAAAGGCAGGTTCAACTCTGTGAGTTCAACGCACACATCAGGAATAAGTTTCTGAGAATGCTTCTGTGTAGTTTTCAGGTGAAGATATTTCATTTCCCAGCAAAGGCCTCAAAACGCTCCAAATATCCACTTGCAGATTCTACAAAAAGAGTGTCTCAAAACTGCTGTTTCAAAATGAAGGTTCAAGTCTGTGAGTTGAATGCACTCATCACAAAGAAGTTTCTGAGTATGCTTCTGTTTAGTTTTTATGGGAAGATATTTCGTTTTCCAGCCTAGGCCTCAAACTGCTCCAATCATCCACTAGCAAATTCTGCAAAAAGAGTGTTTCCAAACTGCGCTTTCAGAAGGATGGTTCAACTATGTGGGTTGAATGCAGACAGCAAAGGATAGTCTCTGAGAATGCTTCTGTCCAGATTTTATGTGAAGATATTTCCTTTTCCAACACAGGCCTCAAAACGCTCCAAATAAACAGTTGCAGATCCTACAAAAGGAGTGTTTCAAAACTGTTCTATCAAAAGGAACGTTCAACTCTGTGAGTTGAGTGCACTCATCATGAAGAAGTTTCTGAGAATGCTTCTGCCTAGTTTTTATATGACGATATTTCGTTTTCCAGCATTGGTGTAAAATCCCTCCTAATATCCACTTACAGATGCTACCAAAAAAGTGTTTCAAAACTGCTCTATCAAAAGGAAATTTCAAGTGTGTGAGTTGAACGCACTCATCACATATAAATTTCTGAGAATGCTTCTGTCTCGTTTTTCTGTGAAGATATTTCCTTTTCCACCATAGGCCTCAAAGCATTCGAAATAAACACTTGCAGATTCTACAAAAGGTGTGTTTCAAAACTGTTCTATCAAAAGGAAGGTTCAAGCCCGTGAGTTGAATGCAATCATCTCACAGAATTTCCTGAGAATGCTTCTGTCTAGGGTTTCTCGGAAGATTTTTCCTTTTGCAGCATAGGCCTCAAATCGCTCCAACTATCCACTTGCGGATATTACAACAAGGCTGCGTCCAAACTGCTCTATCAAAAGGCAGGTTCAACTCTGTGAGTTGAATGCACACATCACAAAGATGTTTGTGAGAATGATTCTGCCTACTTTTTATATAACGATATTTCGTTTTCCCGCATTGGTGTAAAAGCCCTCCAAATATCCACTTACAGATGCTACTGAAAGAGTGTTTCAAAACTGCCCTATCAAAAGGAAAGTTCAAGTGTGTGAGATGAATGCACTCATCACACAGAAATTTCTGAGAATGCTTCTGTCTCGTTTTTCTCTGAAGATATTTCCTTTTCCATCATAGGCCTCAAAGCACTCGAAATAAACACTTGCAGATTGTACAAAAGGAGAATTTCAAAACTGTTCTACCAAAAGGAAGGTTCAAGTCAGTGAGTTGAATGCAGTCATCACACAGAAGTTCCTGGGAATGCTACTGTCTGGGGTTTCTGTGAAGATATTTCCTTTTGCAGCATAGGTCTCAAATCGCTCCAACTATCCACTTGCAAATTTTACAAAAAGGCTGCTTCCAAACTGTTCTATCAAAAGGCAGGTTCAACTCTGTGAGTTGAATGCACACATCACAAAGAAGTTTCTGAGAATGCTTCTGTGTAGTTTTCCGGGGAAGATATTTGGTTTCCCAGCAAAGGCCTCAAATCGCTCCAAATATCCACTTGCAGATTCTACAAAAAGAGTGTTTCAAAACTGCTCTTTCAAAATGAAGTTTGAAGTCTGTGAGATGAATGCTCTCACCACAAAGAAGTTTCTGAGAACGCTTCTGTCTAATTCTTATGGGAAGATATTTTGTTTTCCAGCATAGGCCTCAAATCGCTCCAATCATCCACTGGAAAATTCTACAAAAAGAGTGTTTCAAAACTGTGCTTTCAAAAGGAAGGTTCAACTATGTGGGTTGAATGCAGAAAGTGCAGCGAAGTCTCTGAGAATGCCTCTATCTAGTTTTTATGTGACGATATTTCCTTTTCCAACATAGGCCTCAAAGCGCTCCAAGTAAACAGTTGCAGATCCTACAAAAGGAGTGTTTCAAAACTGCTCTATCAAAAGGAAGGTTCAACTCTGTGAGTTGAATGCACACATCACAAAAAGTTTCTGAGACTGCTTCTGTGTAGTTTTCAGGTGAAGATATTTCATTTCCCAGAAAAGGCCTCAAAATTCCCCAAATATCCACTGGCAGTTTTTACAAAAAGAATGTTTCAAAACTGCTCTTTCAAAATGAAATTCCAAGTCTGTGAGTTGAATGAACTCATCACAAAGAAGTTTCCGACAGTGCTTCTGTCTAGATTTTATGGGAAGGTATTTCGTTTTCCAGCATAGGCATCAAATCGCTCAAAATTTCCACAGGCAAATTCCGCAAAAAGAGTGTTTCAAAACTGCGCTTTCAAAAGGAAGGTTCAACTATGTGGGTTGAATGCAGAAAGCACAGGGAAGTCTCTGAGAATGCTTCTGTCTAATTTTTAAGTGAAGATATTTCGTTTTCCAACACAGGCCTCAAAGCGCTCCAAATAAACATTTGCAGATCCTACAAAAGCAGTGTTTCAAATCTCTTCTATCAAAAGGAAGGTTCAACTTTGTGAGTTGAATGCACACATCACAAAGAAGTTTCTGAGACTGCTTGTGTGTAGTTTTCAGGTGAAGATATTTCATTTCTCAGCAAAGGCCTCAATACGCTCCAAATATCCACTTGCAGATTCTACAAAAAGAGTGTTTCAGAACTTCTCTTTCAAAATGAAGGTTCAAGTCTGTGAGTTGAATGCACTCATCACAGAGAAGTTTCTGACAATGCTTCTGTTCAGTTTTTGTAGGTAGATATTTAATTTTCCAGCATAGGCCTCAAATCGCTCCAAACATCCACTAGCAAATACTGCAAAAACAGTGTTTCAAAACTGTGCTTTCAAAAGGAAGGGTCAACTATGTGGGTTGAATGCAGAAAGCACAGGGAAGTCTCTGAGAATATTTCTGTCTAGTTTTTATGTGAAGATATTTCACATAAAATATGGAATGTGAAATGGAATGCGGAATGGAATATAGAATGAAATAAAATGGAAAGTGGAAAGCAAAGGAGTGGAACGTGGAATGGAATGGAATGGAACCTCAAATGGAAAGTTGAACAGAATGTGGAATGGAATGTGGTACGGAACGTGGAACAGAATGTGGAAATGTATGGAATGGAATAGAATTGAATGTGGAATGGAAAGGAAGGGAATATGGAAAGGAATGTGGAATGGAATGGAATGGATTGTGGTATAGAAAGGAACGTGGAATGGAATGGAATGGAATGTGGATTGGAATGGAATGGAATGTAGAATGGAATGTAATGGAATGCAATGGAATGCGAAATGGAATGCAAAGTGGAATGTTGAATGGAATGTTTAATGTAACATGGAATAGAATAAAGTGGAACACGTAATGGAATGGAAAGGAACGTGGAATGATATAGGATGGAACGTGGAATGGAACACGGAATGGAACGTGTAAGATAATTTTGAATGAAATGCAATGGAATGTGAAAGGGAAAGGAATGTATTGTGGAATAGAATGTGGAATTGAATGTGGAATGGAATGTGGAATGGAATGCAATGGAATGTGGAATGGAATGTGGAATGGAATGTGGAACGGAACATTGAAAGGAACGTGGAATGGAAAGGAATGGAACTTGGAATGAAATGGAATGGAATTTGGAATGGAATTTGGAATGGAATTTGGAATGGAATTTGGAATGGAATGTGGAATGGAATGTGGAATGGAATGGAATGGAATGTGCAATGGAAAGTGTAATGTAATGTGGAATGGAATGGAATGGAATGTGGTATGGAATGCACTGGAATGTGGAATGGAAAGTGATACTGAATGAAATGGTATGTGGAATTGTATGTATAATGGAATGGAAAGGAATGGAATGGAATGGAATGTGGAATGCAATGTTGAATGGAAATATTGTAATTTGGAATGGAATGGAATGCAATTTTTAAAGGAATGAAATGGAAAGCAATGTGGAATTGAATGGAATTGAATGTGGAATGGAACGGAAAGGAATGTGGAATGCAATGGAATGGAATGTGGAATGGAATATGGAATGGAATGGAATGTGGAATGGAATATGGAATGGAATGGAATGGAATGGAATGTGGAATGGAATGGAATGGAATGTGGAATGGAATGGAATGGAATGGAAAGTGGTATGGATTGGAATTGAATGTGGAATGGAATGGAATGGAATGTGGAATGGAATGGAATGGAATGCAATGTGCATTGGAATGGAATTCAATGTGGAATGAAATTCAACGCAATGTGGAGAGGAATGTAAAGGAATGTGGAATTGAATGGAATGCAATGAAGTGTGGAATGCAATGAAGTGTGGAATGGAATGGAATGGAAGGCAATCTGGAATGGAGCGGAATGGAATATGGAATTTAATGCAGGGGAATGTGCAAAGGAATGGAAGGTGGAATGGAATGTGGAATGGAATGTGGAATGCAATGGAATGGAAAGGAATGGAATGTGGAATGGAATAGAATGGAATATGGAATGAAATGGAATGTGGACTGGAATGGAATTGAATGTTTAATGGAATGGAATGGAATTTGGAATGGAATGGATTTGAATGGGGAATGGAATTTTGAAATGAATGGAAAGGAATGGAATGGAAAGTGGAATGGATTGGAATGTTTAATGGGAAGGAATGGAATGTGGAATGGAATGTGGATTGGAAGGAAATGGAATGTGGAATGGAATGTGGAATGGAATGGAAATGTACGTGCAATGGAGAGGAATGGAATTTGGAATAGAATGGCTTAGAATGCAATGTGGAAATTAATGGAATGGAATGCGGAATGGAACGGAATCGATTATAGAATGGAAAGGAACGGAATGGAATGTGGAATGGAATGGAATTGAATGTTGAATGGAATTTGGAATTGAATGGAAAGCAATGCAATGGAATATGGAATGGAATAGAATGTGGAATGGAATGGAATATGGAATGGAATGCAGTGTGTAATCAAATGGAATATGGAATGGTATGGAATGGAATGAGGAATGGAATGGAATGAAATGTGGAATGGAATGGAATTGAAAGCAATGTGGAATTGAATGGAATCTGGAATCGAATGGAATGGAAAGTAGAATGGAATTGAATGGAATGTGGAATGCAATGTCGAATGTAATGGAATGCAATGGAATTTAATGTGGAATGGAATGGAATGCAATATGGAAACGAAAGGAACGGAATGCAGAATGGAATAGAATGGAAAGTGCATTGGAATGGAATGGAATATGAAATGGAATGGAATGGAATGTGGAAAGGAATGGAATTGACTGTGGAATGTAAAGGAATGGAATGTGGAACTCAATGGAAAGCATCATGGAAAGGAACATGAAATGGAACGTGGAATGGAATAGAAAGGAATGTGGAATGGAACATGGAATGGAACGCGGAATGGAATGGAATGGAATGGAATGGACTGGGCAATGGAATGGAATGGAATGTGGAGTGGATTGGATTGGAATGTTTAATGGAATTTGTAATGGAATGGAAGGGAATGGAATGTGGAATGGAATGGAAAGTGGAATGGAAAGGAAAGCAATGTGGAGTGGAATGGAATGGAATGTGGAAAGGAATGGAAAGGAATGTGGAACGGAATTGAATAGAAGGTGGAATGGAATGTGGAATGGAGTGCAATGTGGATTGGAATGGAATGGAATGTGGAATGGAATGGAATGGAATGTGGAATGGAATGGAATGCAATGTGGAATGGAATGGAAAGAACGTGGAATGGAAGCTGGACTGGATTGGAATGCAATGTGAAATGGAATGTGGTATGGCATGGAATGGAAAGGAATGGAATGGAATATGGAATGCAATTGAGCGGAATGTTGAACAGATTATGGAATGGATTGGAATGGAATATGGAATGGAAAGTGAAATTGAATGGAATGGAATGTGGAATGGAATAGAATGGAATATGGAATGGAATGGAAACGAATGCAAAATGGAATGGAATGGAATGTGGAATGGAATGGAATGGAATGGAATATGGAATGAAGTGTGGAATGGAATGGAATGGAAAGTTGAATCCAATGTGGAATGGAATGTGGAATGGAATGGAATGGAATGAAACGGAATTTGGAATGGAATGGAAAGGAATGGAAATGAATGCGGAATGGAATGGAATGTAATATGGAATGGAATGGAATGGAATGTGGAATGGAATGGAATGTGGAATGGAATGGAAAGGAATGGAAATGAATGAGGAATGGAATGGAATGTAATATGGAATGGAATGGAATGGAATGTGGAATGGAATGGAATGTGGAATGGAATGGAATGGAATGTGGAATGGAATGGAATGTGGAGTGGAATGGAATGGGATGTGGAATGGAATATGGAATGGAATGGAATGGAATGGAAAGCAATGTGAAATTGAATGGAATGGAATGTGGAATGGAATGGAATGGAATGTGGAATGGAATGTGCAATGGTATGGAATGGAATGGAATGGAATGTGGAATGGAATGGAATGGAATGCAATGTGGAATGGAATGCAATGGAATGCGGAATAGAATGGAATGGAATATGGATTGAAAGGGAATGGAATGTAATGAAGAGTGTAAAGGAATGGAAAGTTGAAAGAAATGCGGAATGGAATGGAATTGAATGTGGAACTGAATGTGGAACGGAATTTAATGCAATGAAACAGAATTTGGAATGGAATGGAAATGAATGGAAAGAAATGTGGAATGGAAAGGAATGTGGTACAGAATGTGGAATGGAAAGTAATGTGGTATAGAATGTGGAATAGAATTTGGAATGGCATGTGGAAAGGAATGACGTGGAATGTGGAATGGAATGTGGAATGGAATTCATTGGAATGGGGAATGGTATGGAATGGAATATGGAATGGAACATGGAATTGATAGTTCAGTGGAAAGTGGAATGGAATCTGGAATGGGATGGAACGGACTGTGGAATGGAATGGAATGGAAGATAGAATAAAACGTGGAATGGAATGGAATGGAAAGTGGAATAGAATCGAAAGTGGATTGGAATGTGGAACGGAATGGAATGGAATGTAGAATGGAATGTGGAATGGAAAGTTGAATGGAATGGAATGGAAGGTGGAATGGAATAGAATGTGTATTGGAATGTGTAATGGAATGGAATGGAGTGGAATGTGGAACGGACTGTAGAATGGAAAGTGGAATGCAAGGTGAAATGGAAAGGAATGATGAATGGAACGTGAAATGGAGTGGAATGGAATGGAAAGGAATGTGGATTGGAATGCGGAATGGAATGGAATGGAGTGGAACGTGGAATGGAATAGAATGGAAAAGAATGGAATGTGGAATGGAAAGGAAAGGATTGGAATGCGTGATGGAATGAAATGGAATGTGGAAAGGAATGGAATGGAATGGAATGTGGAATGGAATGAAATGGAATTGAAAGAGGAATGGAATAGCATAGAATGCTGAATGGAAGGCAATTTAATGTGGAATGGAATGGAATTGAATGTGGAATGGAATGTGAAATGCAATTGAATGGAAAGGGGAATGGAATGTGGAATGGAATGGAATGGAATTTGGAATGTGATGTGGAATGGAATGTGGAATCGAATGTGGAAAGTAATGGAATGCAATGTGGAATGGAATGCACGATGGAAACTGCAATGGAATGGAATGCAATGTGGAATGGAATGGAATGGAATTTGCAATGGAATGGAATGGAATGTGGAATTGAATGTGGAATGGAATTGAATGGAATGTGGAATGGAATGGAATGGAAAGTGGACTGGAATGGAAAGGAATGGAATGGAAAGTGAAATGGAATGGAATGGAATGTGGACCGGAATGGAAAGAAATGGAATGGAAAGTGAAATGGAATGGAATGGAATGTGGAATGGAATTGAATGGAAAGTGGAATGGACTGGAATGGAATGTGTAATGGAACGTGGAATGGAATGCGGTATGGAATTGAAAGGAATGTGGAATGGAATGGATTGGAATATAGAATAGAATGTGGAATGGAATGGAATGGAATGTGCAATGGAACGTGGTATGGAATGGAATGCAAAGTGGAATGGAATGGAATGGATTGTGGCATGGAATGGAATGGAATTGTATGTAATATGGAATGGAATGGAATGTGGAATGGAACTTGAAATGTAACGTGGAATAGAACGTGGAACGGATCGAGGAATGGAATGGAATGGAATGGAATGTTGAATGGAATGGAATGGAACGTGGAATGGAATGGAAGTTGAAATGGATAGGAGTGGAATGTGGAATGGAATGGAATGGAATGTGGAATGAAATGTGGAATGGAATGTGGAACGGAATGTGGAATGGAATGGAGTGGAACGTGGAATGGAATGGAACGGAATGTTCAATGTAATGGAGTGGAATGTGGAATGGAATGTGGAATGGAATGGAGAGGAAAGTGGAATTGAATGGAATGGAAAGTGGAATAGAATGTGGAATGCAATGGAATAGAATGTGGAATGGAATGTGCAATGGAATGGAATGAAACGTGGAATGGAATGTGGAAAGAAATGGAATGGAACGTGAAATGGAACGTGGAATAGAATGTGCAATGGAATGTGGAATTGAGTGGAATGCAGTCTGGAATGGAATGAAATGCAATGTGGACTGGAATGGGAAGGAATGTAATGCAATGTGGAATGGAATGGAATTTGGAAAGGAAATGAATGGAATCTGGAATGGAATGGAGTGGAATGTAGAATGGAACGAGGAATGGAATGGAATGCAATGTGGAATGGAATGTGGAAAGGAATCGAAAGGAAAGGTGAATTCAGTGTGGAATGAAATGGAAAGAAACGTGGAATATAACGTGGAATGGAATTGAATGGAATTTGGGATGGAATGGAAAGGAATGTGGAATGGTATGTGGAATGGATCGTGGAATGGTACTTGGAATGGAAAGTAGAATGGAAAGTGGAATGGAACGTGGAATGGAACGTAGAATGAAATGGAACGTAATGTGCAGTGGAACGTTGAATGGAACGCAAAATAGAACATGGAATGGAACGTGCAATGGAACGTGGAATGGAATGGAAAACAATGTGGATTGGAATGGAATGGAAGGTGGAATGGAATGGAATGGAATGTGGAATGGAATTTGGATTAGAATGGAATGGAATGGAATGTGGAATGGAATAGAATGGAAGGGAATGGAAGGTGTAATGGAATGGAAGGGAATGTGGAAAGGAATGTGGAATGGAATGGAATGGAATGTGGAATGGAATGGAATGGAATGTGGAATGGAATGGAGTGGAATGTGGAATGGAATGTGGAATGGAATGGAATTTGTATTGGAATGGAATGCAATGGAATGTGGAGTGGAATGGAATGGAAGGTGTAATGGAATGGAAGGGAATGTGGAAAGGAATGTGGAATGGAATGGAATGGAATGTGGAATGGAATGGAATGGAATGTGGAATGGAATAGAGTGGAAAGTGGAAAGGAATGTGGAATGGAATGGAATGGAATGGAATGGAATGTGGAATGGAATGTGAAATGGAATGGAAAGGAGTGGAATGGAATGTGGAAAGGAATGGAATGGACTGGAAAGTGGAATGGAACGGAGAGCAAAGGAATGGAATGTGTAATGGAATGAAACGAAATGTGGAAGGAATGGAATGGATTGGAATGTGGAATGCAATGGAAGGGAATGGAATGGAATGCGGAATGATATGGAATGGAATGCGGAATGGAATGCAATTGAATGTGGAATGGAATGGAATGGAATGTGGAATGCAAGGTTATAGGGAACTGAATGGAATGTGGAATGGAATGGAATGGAATTTGGAATGGAATGTGGAATGCAATGTGGAATAGAATGTTAAAAGGAATGGAATGCAATGTGGAATGGAATATAGAATGGAAAGTGCAATGGAAAGGAATGCAATGAGGAATGGAATGGAATGGATTGTGCAATGGAATGGAAAGGAACGTGGAATGGAACGTGGAATGGAACGCAGAATGGAACGTGGAATGCAATGTGCAATAGAATTGAATGGAATGTGGAAAGGAGTGGAATGGAATGGAATGTGGAATGGAATTGAATGGAATGGAATTGAATTTGAAATGGAATAGAATGGAATGTGGAATGGAATGGAATGAAGTAGAAGGTGTACTGGAATGGAATGGAATCGAATTTGAAATTGAATTGAATGGAATGTGGAATGGAATGGAATGAAGTAGAAGGTGTACTGGAATGGAATGGAATCGAATTTGAAATGGAATTGAATGGACTGTGGAATGGAATGGAATGAAGTAGAAGGTGTACTGGAATGGAATGGAATTGAAATTGAAATGGAATTGAATGGACTGTGGAATGGAATGGAATGAAGTAGAAGGTGTACTGGAATGGAATGGAATTGAATTTGAAATGGAATTGAATGGACTGTGGAATGGAATGGAATGAAGTGGAAGGTGTACTGGAATGGAATGGAATTGAATTTGAAATGGAACTGAATGGACTGTGGAATGGAATGGAATGAAGTAGAAGGTGTACTGGAATGGAATGGAATTGAATTTGAAATGGAATTGAATGGACTGTGGAATGGAATGGATTGAAGTGGAAGGTGTATTGGAATGGAATGGAATATGGAATGCAATGTAGAATGGAATGTGGAATGGAAAGTGGAATGGAACGTGGAATGGAATGTGGAATGGAACATGGAATGGAATGTGGAATGGAGCATGGAATTGAATGGAATGGAATGTGGAATGGAGCGAGGAATGGAACGTGGACTGGAATGGAATTGAATGGAATGTGGAATGGAATGGAAAGGAATATGAAATGGAATTGAATGCAAAATGGAATGGAATGAGGAATGGAATGAAATTTGAAATGAAATGGAGTGGAATGTGGAATGGTATGTGGAATGGAATGTGGAATGGAGTGTGGAATGGAATAGAGTGGAATATGGAATGGAAGGTGGAATGGAATGGAGTGGAATGTGGAAAGGAATGGAATGTAATGTGGAATAGATTGTGGAATGAAATGGAAGGGAATATGGAATGGAATGTGGAATGGTATGGAATGGAACGTGGAATAGAATGTGGAATGGAATGGAAAGGAACACGGAATGTAACGTGGAATGGAACGTGAAATGGAACATGGAATGGAATGTGGAATGGAATGGAATGGAATGTTGAATGGAACGTGGAATGGAATGGAAAGGAATGTGAAATGGAATTCAATGCAAAATGGAATGGAATGAGGAATGAAATGAAATTAGAAATGGATTGGAATGGAATGTGGAATGGTATGTGGAATGGAATGTGGAATGGAGTGTGGAAAGGAACGGAGTGGAATGTGGAATGGAAGGTGGAATGGAATGGAGTGGAATGTGGAAACGAATGGAATGTAATGTGGAATAGATTGTGGAATGAAATGGAAGGGAATATGTAATGGAATGTGGAATGGTATGGAAAGGAAGGTGGAATAGAATGTGGAATGGAATGGAAAGGAACACGGAAGGTAACGTGGAATGGAACGTGAAATGGAATGTGGAATGGAATGTGGAATGGAATGGAATAGAATGTTGAATGGAATGTGGAATGGAATGGAATGGAACGTGGAATGGAACGTGGAATGCAATGTGGAATGGAACGTGGAATGAAACGTGGAATGGAATGGAATGCAACTTGGAGTGGAATGTGGAATGGAACGCTGAATGGAACGTGGAATAGAACGTGGAATGGAAAGTGGAATAGAACGTGGAATGGAACATGGAATGGAACGTGGAATGGAATGGAATGGAACAAGGAGTGGAAAGAGTAATGGAACGTGGAATGGAACATGGAATCAAAAGAGGAATGGAATGGAATGGAATGATATGTGGAAGGGAAAGGAAAGGAAAAAGGAATGGAATGGAATAGAATGAGTAACGGAATGGAATGGAATGCAATGGAATGTGGAATGGAATGGAATGGAATGTGGAATGGAATGTGGAATGGAATGGAATGGAATTTTGAATGGAATGTGGAAAGTAATAGAATGGAACGTGGAATGGAATGTGGAATGGAATGTGGAACGGAATGGAATGGAACGTGGAATGGAATGTGGAATGGAACGTGGAAAGAACGAAGAATGGAACATGGAATGGAATGTGGAATAGAATGTGGAATGGAATGTGGAATGGAATGGAAAGGAATGTGGAATGGAATGGAATGCAATGTGGAATGGAATGGAATGTAATTTGGAATGGAATGTGGAATGGAATTTAATGCAATGTGGAACGGAATGGAGTGCAACGTGGAATGGAATGCAAAGGAATGTGGAATGGAATGGAATCGAATGTGCAATGGAATCGAAAGAAATGTAAAATGTAATGTGGAATGCAATGGAATGGAATGTGGAATGGAATGCATTGGAATGTGGAATGGAATGGAACGTGGAAAGGAATGGAATTAAATGTGGAATGGAATGAAATAGAATTTGGAATGGAATGGAATGGAATGTGGAATGGAAATAAATGCAATGTGGAATGGGATGGAATGGAATGGAAAGTGGAATGGAATGGAATGGAATTGAATGTGGAATGGAAAGTGGAATGGATTGGAATGGAACGTGGAATGGAGTGGAATGGAATGTGAAATAGAATGGAGAGTAATGTGCAATGGAATGTGGAATGATATGCAATCGAATGTGGAATGGAATGGAATGGAACGTGGAAAGGAATCTGGAAAGGAAATTGGAATGGAACGTGGAATGGAACGTGGAATGCAATTTGGAAAGGAATGTGCAATAGAATTTAATGGAATGTGGAATGGAATGGAATGGAGTCTTTGATGGAATGTGGAATGGAATGGAATGGAATTTGGAATGGAATGGAGTGGAATGTGCAATGGAAATGAAAGGAATGGAATGTGGAATTGAACGTGGAATATAATGGAATGAAATGTGGAATGGAATGAGGAATGGAGTGTGGAATGGAATGTGGAATGGAACGGAATGGTATCTGGAATGGAGTGTGGAATGGAGTGTGGAATGGAATGTGGAATAGAGTATGGAATGGAATCTGGAATGGAGTGTGGAATGGAATGGAATGGAAAGTGTAATAGAACACAGAATGCAACGTGGAATGGAAAGTGGAATGGAATGGAATGAAATGTGTAATGGAGTGCAATGGAATGGAATGTGGAATGGAATAGAATGGAATGGAATGGAATTTGAAATGGAATGGAGTGGAATGCGGAATCGAATTGAAAGGAATGTAGAATGGAATGGGAAAAAGTGGAAGGTGGAATGTAATGGAATGTGGAATGGAATTAGAATTGGAATTTGTAATGAAATGTGGAATGCAATGTGGATGGAATGCAGTGGAATGTGGAATGGAATGGAATGGAATGGAATGGAATGTGGAATGGAATATGGAATGGAATGTGGAATGGATGGGAATGGAATGAGGAACGGAATGTGGAATGGAGTGTGGAATGTTATCGAATGGAAAGTGGAATGGAACGTAGAATGGAACGTGAAATGGAAAGGAATGGAATGGAATTTGGAATGGGAAGGAATTTGAAACGGAATGGAATGGAATGTGCAATGGAATGGAATGGAATGTGGAATGGATCTTGGAATAGAATGTGGAACAGAATGTGGAATGAAATGGAATGGAATGTGGAATGGAATGCGGAATGGAATAGACTGGAACATGGAATGCAATGTGCAATGGAACGTGGAATGGAAAGTGGAATGGAAAGTGGAAAGAAATGGAAAGGAATGTAGAATGTAACCTGGAATGTAACGTGGAAGGGAATGTGGAATGCAATGTAGAATGGAATGGAATGGAATGTGGAATGGAATGGAATGGAATTGAATGTGGAATGGAATGTGGAATGGATTGGAATGGAATGAGGAATGGAAAGTGGAACGGAGCGTGGAATGGTATCGAATGGAATGTGGAATGGAACGTGGAATGGAACGTGGAATGGAATGGAATGGCATGGAATCTGGAATGGAATGAAATGGAATTTGGAATGGAAAGGAATTTGAAATGGAATGGAATTTAATGTGGAATGGAATGGAATGGAACGTGGAATGGAATGTGGAATGGAATATGGAAAGGAATGGAGTGGAATGTGGAATGGAATGGAATGGAAAGTGGAATGGAATGGACTGGAATGTGCAATGGGATGTGGAATGGAATGGAGTGGAATGTGGAATGGAATGGAATGGAATATGTAATGGAATGTGGAGTGCAATGGAACATAATGTGGACTGGAATATGTAATGGAATGGAATGGAACGTGGGATGGAATGTGGGAAGGAATGGAATGGAACGAGGAATGGATCTTGGAATAGAATGTGGAATGGAGTGGAATGGAATGTGGAATGGAAAGCGGAATGGAATAGAATGGAACACGGAATGCAAGGTGGAATGGAACGTGGAAAGGAATGTGGAATGGAAAGTGGAAAGCAATGGAAAGGAACTTAGAAAGTAAACTGGAATGTAACGTGGAATGGAAAGAGGAATGGAATGTGGAATGGAAAGGAATGGAATGTGGAATGGAACGTGCAATGGAACGTGGAATGGAAAGTGGAATGGAAACTGGAAAGGAACGTGGAATGGAACGTGAAATGGAATGGAATGGAATGTGTCGTGGAAAGCAGAGTGGAATGGAATGGAATGTAGAATGGAAAGTGTGATAGAAAAGAATGTGGAATGGAATGTGCAATGCAGTGCAATCGAATGTGGAAAGGAATGGAATCGAATAGAATGGAATGGAATGGAATGTGGAAAGCAATGGAATGGAAAAGAATGGAATGTGTAATGGAAAGAAATGGAATGTGGAAAGGAATGGAATGGAATGGAATGAGAAAAGGAATGGAATATAATGTGGAATGGAATGCGGAATAGAAAGGAATGTGAAATGGGAAGGAGAATTGAATGGAATGCAGAATGGAAATGAATGGAATGTGGAATGGAATGGAATGGAATGTTGAATGGAATGGAATCTAAAGTGGAATGGAATGCAATTGAACATGGAAAGGAATGTGAAATGGAATGTGGCATGGAATGGAATGTGGAATGGAATGGAATGGAATGAGGAATGGAATGTGGAATGGAATGTGGAACGGAAAGTGGAATACAATGTAATGGAACATGGAATGGAATATTGAATGGAACGTGGAATGGAATGGAATGGAATGTTGAATGGAATGTTATGGAATGGAATGTGGAAAGGAATGTAATTGAACGTGGAATGGAAGGTGGAATGGAATGAAATGGAATGGAATGGAATGTGGAATGGAATTGAATGGAATGTGGAATAGAACGGAACGGAATGTAGAATCGAATGTAAAATGGAAAAGAATGGAATGAGGAATGGAATGTGGTATGGAATGGAATGGAATGTGGATTTAAATGGAATGGAAAGTGGAGTGCAATGGAATGGAATGGAATGGAACGTGGAATGGAATGGAATGGAATGAAATGTGGAATAGAATAGAATGAAATGTTGAATGGAATGCGGAATGGAATGGAATGGAATGTGAAAAGGAATGGAATGAAATGTGGAATGGAATGGAAAGGAAAGTGAAAATGAATGGAATAGAATGTGGAATGTAATGGAATAGAATGTGGAATGGAATGGAAATTAATGTGGAATGGAATTTGGAATGGAAAGAAATGGAATGTGGAATGGAAAGTGGAATGGAATCGGATGGAATGAGGAATGGAATGGAATGGAGTGGAATGTGGAATTGAATTGAATGGAATGTGGAATGGAATGTGCAATGGAATGTGCAATGGAATGTGGAATGCAATGGAATGGAGTGGAATGTGGAATGGAATGGAATGGAATGTGGAATAGAATGTGGAATGAAATGGAATGGAATGTGGACTGGAATGTGGAATGGAATAGACTGCAATGTGGAAGGAAATGTGGAATGGAATGTGGTATTCAATGGAATGGAATGTGGAATGGAACGTGGAACGGATCATGGAAAGCAAAGTTAAATGGAACATGGAATGGAATGTGGAATGAAATGTGGAATGGAAACTGCATTGGAATGCAATGGAATGTGGAATGGAATGGAATAGAACATGGAATGAAATGTGGAATGGAATGGAATTGAATTTGGAATGGAATGTGGAATGGAATGGAATGCAACCTGTACTGGAATGGAATGCAATGTTGAATGGAATAGAATGGAATGTAGAATGGAATGTAATGGAATGTGGAATGGAAAGGAATGGAAAGTGGAATGGAATGTGGAATGCAATGGAATGGAATGTGGAATGGAATGGAATGTGAAATGGATAAAGGAATGTAACGGAATGTGCAATGGAATGGAATGGAACAGAATGGAATGTGAAGTAGAATGGAATGGAATAGAATGTGTAACTGAATGGAATGTGGAATGGAATGGAATGGAAAGGAATGTGGAATGAACAGGGAAAGGAATGCAATGGAACGTGGAATGGAACGGCGAATGGAATGGAATGGAACATGGAATTGAATGGAATGGAATGTGGCATGGAGTGTGGAATGGAATTGATTGGAATGTGGAATGGAATGTGGAATGTAATGTAATGGAAAGTGGAACGGCGTGGAATGGAATGTGCAATAGAAAGTGGAATGGAGTGGAATGGAATATCGAATGGAATGGAATAGAAGGCGGAATGGAACGGAGTAGAATGTGGAATGAAAAGTGCTATGGAAAGAAATGGAACGTGGAAAGGAATGTAAAGTTGTGGAATGTGGAATGGAATGGAGTGGAATGTCAAAAGGAATGGAATGGAATGTGGAATGGAATGGAGAGGAATGTGAAAAGGAATGGAACGGAACAAGGAATGGAATCGAATGGAATGTGGAATTGAATGGAAAGGAATATGGAATGGAATGTGGTATGGACTGGAATGGAATGTGAAATGGAATGGAATGTAGTCCGGAATGGAATGGAATAGAAAGTAGAAAGGAATGTGGAATGGAATGGATGGAAATGTGGAATGGAATGTGGAAAGGAATGGAATGGAATTCAATATGCAAAGATATCTAATGGAATGGAATGGAATATGGAATGGAAAGGAGTGGAATGCAATGGAATGGAATGGAATGGAATGTGGAAAGGAATGGAATGGAATATGGAATAGAATGGAATGGAAAAGAATGAAATGTGGAATGGAATGGAAGAGGATCTGGAATGGAATGTGGAATGGACTGTAATGGAAAGGAATGGAATGTGGAATGGAATGGAAGGGATTTGGAATGGAATGTGGAATGGAATGGAAGGGAATGTGGAATGGCATGGAATGGAATATTGAATGGAATGGAAATGAGTGGATTGTGGAATGGCATGGAATGGAATGTGCAATGGAAAGTGGAATGGAATGAGAAATTTAATGTGGAATGGAATGAAGTGGAATGTGCAATGGAATGTGAAACTGAATGGAGCGGGATGTGGAATGGGATGAAAAGGAATGTGGAATGGAATTGAATGGAATGTGGAATGGAATGGAAGGGAATCTGGAATGGAATGTGCAATGGAATGGAATGGAATGCGGAAGGGAATGGAATCTGCAATGAAATGGAATGGAATGTGGAATGGAATGGAATGGAATATAATGGAATTTGGAATGGAACGTGGAATGTAATGGAATGAAAAATGTAACGGAATGAGGAATGGAATGGAATGGAACATGGAATGGAACGTGGAATGAAACGTGGAATGGAACTTGGAATAGAATGGAATGAAATGTGGAATGGAATAGAATGAAATGGTATAGAATGGAATGTGGAATGGAATGGAACCGAATGGAATGTGGAATGGAATGGAATGAAATGTGGAATGGAATTGAATGGAATGGAATGGAATTTGAAATGGAATGGAATGGAATGTGGAATGGAATTGAATTTAATGTGTAATGGAATGGAATGAAGTGAAAGATGAAATGGAATGGAATGTGAAATGGAATTAGAATTGTAATGTGGAATGCAATATGTAATGGAATGCAGTGGAATTTGGAATGGAATGCAGTGGAATGTGGAATGGAATGGAATATAAAGGAATGTTAAATGGAATGTGGAATGCAATGTGGAATGGAGGGTGGAATGGAATCGAATGGAATGTTGAATGGAACTTGGAATGTAACGTAGAATAGAACATGGAATGGATCGTGGAATGTAGTGGAATGGAATGGATTGTTGAATGGAATAGAATGGAATGTGGAACGGAATGGAATAAGAAATGGAATGGAATGGAATGTGGAATGGAATGGAATGGAATGGAAAGGCATGGAATGTGGACCGGAAGGGAAAGGAATATGTAAGGAAATGTGGAATGGAATGTGTAACGGAATGTGAAATGGAATGGAGTGGAATGTGGAATGGAATGGAATGGAATGTGGAATGGAATGTAGTGGAATGTGGAATGCAATGAGGAATGCAATGGAGAGGAAAGTGGAATTGAATGGAATGGAATGTGGAATAGAAAGTGCAATGCAATGGAATGGAATGTGGAATGGAATGTGGAATGGAAAGTGGAATGGAATGTGGAATGGAACGTGGAATGGAATGGAATGGAATGTGGAGTGGAAAGCAGAATGCAATGGAATGGAATGTAGAATGTAATGTGCAATTGAAAAGAATGTGGAATAGAATGTGGAATGCAGTGGAATGGAAAGGGGAATGGAATGGAATGGAATAGAATGGAATGGAATGGAATGTGGAAAGCAATGGAATGGAAAGGAATCGAATGTTTAATGGAATAAAATGGAATGTGGAAAGGAATGGAATGGAAGGGAATGTGAAAAGGAATGGAATGGAATGTGGAACGGACTGTGGAATAGAAAGGAATGTGAAATGGAAAGTGAAATGGAATGGAATGCGGAATGGAATGGAATGGAATGCGGAATGGAAGGGAAAGGAAAGTGGAATGGAATGGAATCGAAAGTGGAATGGAATGCATTTGAACTTGGAATGGAATGAAATGGAATGTGAAATGTAATGTGAAATGGATTTGAATGGAATGCTGAATGGAATGTGGAATGGAATGGAACAGAATTTGGAATGGAATGTGGAAAGGAATGTGGAAGGGAATGTGGAATGGAATGGAATACAATGTGGAATGGAACGTGGAATGGATTGTGGAATAGAAAATGGAATGTAATGGAATGGAATGTGGAATGGAATGTGGAATGGAATGTGGAATACAATGTAATGTAACGTGGAATGGAACATGGAATGGAACGTGGAATGGAAAGGAATGGAATGTGGAATGGAATGTTATGGAATGGAATGTGGAATGGAATGTAACTGCATGCGGAATGGAATGTGGAATGGAAGGTGGAATGGAATGGAATGGAATGGAATGGAATATGGAATGGAATTGAATGGAATGTGGAATGGAACAGAACGGAATGTAGAATGTGATGTAAAATGGAAAAGAATTGAATGTGGAATGGAATGTGGTATGGAATGGAATGGAATGTGGAATGGAATGGAATGTGGATTGGAATGGAATGGAAAGTGGAGTGCAATGGAAAGGAATGGAATGGAATGTGAAATGCAATGGAATGGAATAGAATGTGGAATGCAATGGACTGGAATGGATTGGAGTGAAAGGAAATGCGGAATGGAATGTGGAATGGTGTGGAAAGAATGTGCAATGGAATGGAATGGAATAGAATGAGGAATTTAAAGGTAAGAATGTGGAATGGAATGGAATGGAATGGAATGTGGGATGGAATGGAAGGGAATGTGGAATGGAATGTGGAATGGAATGGAATAGTATGTGAAAAGGAAAGGCATGGAATGTGGAATGGAATGGAATGGAATGGAATGGAATTTGAAAAGGTATGGAATGGAATGTGGCATGGAATGGAATGCCAAGTGGAATGGAACGTGGAATGGAATGGAAAGGAATGTGGAATGGAATCTGAAATGGAATGTGGAATGGAGTGTGGAATCGAATGGAGTGTGGAATGGAATGGAGTGGAATGTAATGTGGATTGAAAGGGAGTGGAATGTGGAATGCAATGGAATAGAATGTGTAATGGTATGTGGAATATTATGGAATGGAACACGGAATGGAAAGTGGAATGGAATGGAATGGAACATGGAATGGAACGTGGAATGGAAAGTGGAATGGAATGTGGAATGGAGTGGAATGGAATGTGGAATGGAATGGAATGGAACGTGGAATGGAACATGGAATGCAACGTGGAAAGGAACGTGGAATGCAACGTGGAATGGAACGTGGAATGGAATGTAGAAGGGAATAGAATAGAATGTGGAAAGGAATAGGGTTAGGGTTAGGGTAATGTTGAATGGAATGTGGAATGGAATTGAATGTGGAATGGAACGTGCAATGGAACGTGGGATGCAATGGAATGTGGAGCTGAACGTGGAATGGAACATGGAATGGAACGAGGAATGGAAAGTGGATTGGAAAGTGGAATGGAATGGAATGCAATGTGGAACGGAATGGTAAGGAAAGTGGGATGGAATGGAATGGAATATGAAAAGAATGGAATGGAATGCAACGGAATGTGGAATGGAAAGGAAAGGAAGGTGGAATGGAATGTGGAATGGAATGGAATGGAATGTGGAATGGAACATGGAATGAAATAGAATGGAACGTGGAATGGAGTGGAATGGAATGTGAAATAGAATGGAGAGTAATGTGCAATGGAATGTGGAATGATATGCAATCGAATGTGGAATGGAATGGAATGGAACGTGGAAAGGAATCTGGAAAGGAAATTGGAATGGAACGTGGAATGGAACGTGGAATGCAATTTGGAAAGGAATGTGCAATAGAATTTAATGGAATGTGGAATGGAATGGAATGGAGTCTTTGATGGAATGTGGAATGGAATGGAATGGAATTTGGAATGGAATGGAGTGGAATGTGCAATGGAAATGAAAGGAATGGAATGTGGAATTGAACGTGGAATATAATGGAATGAAATGTGGAATGGAATGAGGAATGGAGTGTGGAATGGAATGTGGAATGGAACGGAATGGTATCTGGAATGGAGTGTGGAATGGAGTGTGGAATGGAATGTGGAATAGAGTATGGAATGGAATCTGGAATGGAGTGTGGAATGGAATGGAATGGAAAGTGTAATAGAACACAGAATGCAACGTGGAATGGAAAGTGGAATGGAATGGAATGAAATGTGTAATGGAGTGCAATGGAATGGAATGTGGAATGGAATAGAATGGAATGGAATGGAATTTGAAATGGAATGGAGTGGAATGCGGAATCGAATTGAAAGGAATGTAGAATGGAATGGGAAAAAGTGGAAGGTGGAATGTAATGGAATGTGGAATGGAATTAGAATTGGAATTTGTAATGAAATGTGGAATGCAATGTGGATGGAATGCAGTGGAATGTGGAATGGAATGGAATGGAATGGAATGGAATGTGGAATGGAATATGGAATGGAATGTGGAATGGATGGGAATGGAATGAGGAACGGAATGTGGAATGGAGTGTGGAATGTTATCGAATGGAAAGTGGAATGGAACGTAGAATGGAACGTGAAATGGAAAGGAATGGAATGGAATTTGGAATGGGAAGGAATTTGAAACGGAATGGAATGGAATGTGCAATGGAATGGAATGGAATGTGGAATGGATCTTGGAATAGAATGTGGAACAGAATGTGGAATGAAATGGAATGGAATGTGGAATGGAATGCGGAATGGAATAGACTGGAACATGGAATGCAATGTGCAATGGAACGTGGAATGGAAAGTGGAATGGAAAGTGGAAAGAAATGGAAAGGAATGTAGAATGTAACCTGGAATGTAACGTGGAAGGGAATGTGGAATGCAATGTAGAATGGAATGGAATGGAATGTGGAATGGAATGGAATGGAATTGAATGTGGAATGGAATGTGGAATGGATTGGAATGGAATGAGGAATGGAAAGTGGAACGGAGCGTGGAATGGTATCGAATGGAATGTGGAATGGAACGTGGAATGGAACGTGGAATGGAATGGAATGGCATGGAATCTGGAATGGAATGAAATGGAATTTGGAATGGAAAGGAATTTGAAATGGAATGGAATTTAATGTGGAATGGAATGGAATGGAACGTGGAATGGAATGTGGAATGGAATATGGAAAGGAATGGAGTGGAATGTGGAATGAAATGGAATGGAAAGTGGAATGGAATGGACTGGAATGTGCAATGGGATGTGGAATGGAATGGAGTGGAATGTGGAATGGAATGGAATGGAATATGTAATGGAATGTGGAGTGCAATGGAACATAATGTGGACTGGAATATGTAATGGAATGGAATGGAACGTGGGATGGAATGTGGGAAGGAATGGAATGGAACGAGGAATGGATCTTGGAATAGAATGTGGAATGGAGTGGAATGGAATGTGGAATGGAAAGCGGAATGGAATAGAATGGAACACGGAATGCAAGGTGGAATGGAACGTGGAAAGGAATGTGGAATGGAAAGTGGAAAGCAATGGAAAGGAACTTAGAAAGTAAACTGGAATGTAACGTGGAATGGAAAGAGGAATGGAATGTGGAATGGAAAGGAATGGAATGTGGAATGGAACGTGCAATGGAACGTGGAATGGAAAGTGGAATGGAAACTGGAAAGGAACGTGGAATGGAACGTGAAATGGAATGGAATGGAATGTGTCGTGGAAAGCAGAGTGGAATGGAATGGAATGTAGAATGGAAAGTGTGATAGAAAAGAATGTGGAATGGAATGTGCAATGCAGTGCAATCGAATGTGGAAAGGAATGGAATCGAATAGAATGGAATGGAATGGAATGTGGAAAGCAATGGAATGGAAAAGAATGGAATGTGTAATGGAAAGAAATGGAATGTGGAAAGGAATGGAATGGAATGGAATGAGAAAAGGAATGGAATATAATGTGGAATGGAATGCGGAATAGAAAGGAATGTGAAATGGGAAGGAGAATTGAATGGAATGCAGAATGGAAATGAATGGAATGTGGAATGGAATGGAATGGAATGTTGAATGGAATGGAATCTAAAGTGGAATGGAATGCAATTGAACATGGAAAGGAATGTGAAATGGAATGTGGCATGGAATGGAATGTGGAATGGAATGGAATGGAATGAGGAATGGAATGTGGAATGGAATGTGGAACGGAAAGTGGAATACAATGTAATGGAACATGGAATGGAATATTGAATGGAACGTGGAATGGAATGGAATGGAATGTTGAATGGAATGTTATGGAATGGAATGTGGAAAGGAATGTAATTGAACGTGGAATGGAAGGTGGAATGGAATGAAATGGAATGGAATGGAATGTGGAATGGAATTGAATGGAATGTGGAATAGAACGGAACGGAATGTAGAATCGAATGTAAAATGGAAAAGAATGGAATGAGGAATGGAATGTGGTATGGAATGGAATGGAATGTGGATTTAAATGGAATGGAAAGTGGAGTGCAATGGAATGGAATGGAATGGAACGTGGAATGGAATGGAATGGAATGAAATGTGGAATAGAATAGAATGAAATGTTGAATGGAATGCGGAATGGAATGGAATGGAATGTGAAAAGGAATGGAATGAAATGTGGAATGGAATGGAAAGGAAAGTGAAAATGAATGGAATAGAATGTGGAATGTAATGGAATAGAATGTGGAATGGAATGGAAATTAATGTGGAATGGAATTTGGAATGGAAAGAAATGGAATGTGGAATGGAAAGTGGAATGGAATCGGATGGAATGAGGAATGGAATGGAATGGAGTGGAATGTGGAATTGAATTGAATGGAATGTGGAATGGAATGTGCAATGGAATGTGCAATGGAATGTGGAATGCAATGGAATGGAGTGGAATGTGGAATGGAATGGAATGGAATGTGGAATAGAATGTGGAATGAAATGGAATGGAATGTGGACTGGAATGTGGAATGGAATAGACTGCAATGTGGAAGGAAATGTGGAATGGAATGTGGTATTCAATGGAATGGAATGTGGAATGGAACGTGGAACGGATCATGGAAAGCAAAGTTAAATGGAACATGGAATGGAATGTGGAATGAAATGTGGAATGGAAACTGCATTGGAATGCAATGGAATGTGGAATGGAATGGAATAGAACATGGAATGAAATGTGGAATGGAATGGAATTGAATTTGGAATGGAATGTGGAATGGAATGGAATGCAACCTGTACTGGAATGGAATGCAATGTTGAATGGAATAGAATGGAATGTAGAATGGAATGTAATGGAATGTGGAATGGAAAGGAATGGAAAGTGGAATGGAATGTGGAATGCAATGGAATGGAATGTGGAATGGAATGGAATGTGAAATGGATAAAGGAATGTAACGGAATGTGCAATGGAATGGAATGGAACAGAATGGAATGTGAAGTAGAATGGAATGGAATAGAATGTGTAACTGAATGGAATGTGGAATGGAATGGAATGGAAAGGAATGTGGAATGAACAGGGAAAGGAATGCAATGGAACGTGGAATGGAACGGCGAATGGAATGGAATGGAACATGGAATTGAATGGAATGGAATGTGGCATGGAGTGTGGAATGGAATTGATTGGAATGTGGAATGGAATGTGGAATGTAATGTAATGGAAAGTGGAACGGCGTGGAATGGAATGTGCAATAGAAAGTGGAATGGAGTGGAATGGAATATCGAATGGAATGGAATAGAAGGCGGAATGGAACGGAGTAGAATGTGGAATGAAAAGTGCTATGGAAAGAAATGGAACGTGGAAAGGAATGTAAAGTTGTGGAATGTGGAATGGAATGGAGTGGAATGTCAAAAGGAATGGAATGGAATGTGGAATGGAATGGAGAGGAATGTGAAAAGGAATGGAACGGAACAAGGAATGGAATCGAATGGAATGTGGAATTGAATGGAAAGGAATATGGAATGGAATGTGGTATGGACTGGAATGGAATGTGAAATGGAATGGAATGTAGTCCGGAATGGAATGGAATAGAAAGTAGAAAGGAATGTGGAATGGAATGGATGGAAATGTGGAATGGAATGTGGAAAGGAATGGAATGGAATTCAATATGCAAAGATATCTAATGGAATGGAATGGAATATGGAATGGAAAGGAGTGGAATGCAATGGAATGGAATGGAATGGAATGTGGAAAGGAATGGAATGGAATATGGAATAGAATGGAATGGAAAAGAATGAAATGTGGAATGGAATGGAAGAGGATCTGGAATGGAATGTGGAATGGACTGTAATGGAAAGGAATGGAATGTGGAATGGAATGGAAGGGATTTGGAATGGAATGTGGAATGGAATGGAAGGGAATGTGGAATGGCATGGAATGGAATATTGAATGGAATGGAAATGAGTGGATTGTGGAATGGCATGGAATGGAATGTGCAATGGAAAGTGGAATGGAATGAGAAATTTAATGTGGAATGGAATGAAGTGGAATGTGCAATGGAATGTGAAACTGAATGGAGCGGGATGTGGAATGGGATGAAAAGGAATGTGGAATGGAATTGAATGGAATGTGGAATGGAATGGAAGGGAATCTGGAATGGAATGTGCAATGGAATGGAATGGAATGCGGAAGGGAATGGAATCTGGAATGAAATGGAATGGAATGTGGAATGGAATGGAATGGAATATAATGGAATTTGGAATGGAACGTGGAATGTAATGGAATGAAAAATGTAACGGAATGAGGAATGGAATGGAATGGAACATGGAATGGAACGTGGAATGAAACGTGGAATGGAACTTGGAATAGAATGGAATGAAATGTGGAATGGAATAGAATGAAATGGTATAGAATGGAATGTGGAATGGAATGGAACCGAATGGAATGTGGAATGGAATGGAATGAAATGTGGAATGGAATTGAATGGAATGGAATGGAATTTGAAATGGAATGGAATGGAATGTGGAATGGAATTGAATTTAATGTGTAATGGAATGGAATGAAGTGAAAGATGAAATGGAATGGAATGTGAAATGGAATTAGAATTGTAATGTGGAATGCAATATGTAATGGAATGCAGTGGAATTTGGAATGGAATGCAGTGGAATGTGGAATGGAATGGAATATAAAGGAATGTTAAATGGAATGTGGAATGCAATGTGGAATGGAGGGTGGAATGGAATCGAATGGAATGTTGAATGGAACTTGGAATGTAACGTAGAATAGAACATGGAATGGATCGTGGAATGTAGTGGAATGGAATGGATTGTTGAATGGAATAGAATGGAATGTGGAACGGAATGGAATAAGAAATGGAATGGAATGGAATGTGGAATGGAATGGAATGGAATGGAAAGGCATGGAATGTGGACCGGAAGGGAAAGGAATATGTAAGGAAATGTGGAATGGAATGTGTAACGGAATGTGAAATGGAATGGAGTGGAATGTGGAATGGAATGGAATGGAATGTGGAATGGAATGTAGTGGAATGTGGAATGCAATGAGGAATGCAATGGAGAGGAAAGTGGAATTGAATGGAATGGAATGTGGAATAGAAAGTGCAATGCAATGGAATGGAATGTGGAATGGAATGTGGAATGGAAAGTGGAATGGAATGTGGAATGGAACGTGGAATGGAATGGAATGGAATGTGGAGTGGAAAGCAGAATGCAATGGAATGGAATGTAGAATGTAATGTGCAATTGAAAAGAATGTGGAATAGAATGTGGAATGCAGTGGAATGGAAAGGGGAATGGAATGGAATGGAATAGAATGGAATGGAATGGAATGTGGAAAGCAATGGAATGGAAAGGAATCGAATGTTTAATGGAATAAAATGGAATGTGGAAAGGAATGGAATGGAAGGGAATGTGAAAAGGAATGGAATGGAATGTGGAACGGACTGTGGAATAGAAAGGAATGTGAAATGGAAAGTGAAATGGAATGGAATGCGGAATGGAATGGAATGGAATGCGGAATGGAAGGGAAAGGAAAGTGGAATGGAATGGAATCGAAAGTGGAATGGAATGCATTTGAACTTGGAATGGAATGGAATGGAATGTGAAATGTAATGTGAAATGGATTTGAATGGAATGCTGAATGGAATGTGGAATGGAATGGAACAGAATTTGGAATGGAATGTGGAAAGGAATGTGGAAGGGAATGTGGAATGGAATGGAATACAATGTGGAATGGAACGTGGAATGGATTGTGGAATAGAAAATGGAATGTAATGGAATGGAATGTGGAATGGAATGTGGAATGGAATGTGGAATACAATGTAATGTAACGTGGAATGGAACATGGAATGGAACGTGGAATGGAAAGGAATGGAATGTGGAATGGAATGTTATGGAATGGAATGTGGAATGGAATGTAACTGCATGCGGAATGGAATGTGGAATGGAAGGTGGAATGGAATGGAATGGAATGGAATGGAATATGGAATGGAATTGAATGGAATGTGGAATGGAACAGAACGGAATGTAGAATGTGATGTAAAATGGAAAAGAATTGAATGTGGAATGGAATGTGGTATGGAATGGAATGGAATGTGGAATGGAATGGAATGTGGATTGGAATGGAATGGAAAGTGGAGTGCAATGGAAAGGAATGGAATGGAATGTGAAATGCAATGGAATGGAATAGAATGTGGAATGCAATGGACTGGAATGGATTGGAGTGAAAGGAAATGCGGAATGGAATGTGGAATGGTGTGGAAAGAATGTGCAATGGAATGGAATGGAATAGAATGAGGAATTTAAAGGTAAGAATGTGGAATGGAATGGAATGGAATGGAATGTGGGATGGAATGGAAGGGAATGTGGAATGGAATGTGGAATGGAATGGAATAGTATGTGAAAAGGAAAGGCATGGAATGTGGAATGGAATGGAATGGAATGGAATTTGAAAAGGTATGGAATGGAATGTGGCATGGAATGGAATGCCAAGTGGAATGGAACGTGGAATGGAATGGAAAGGAATGTGGAATGGAATCTGAAATGGAATGTGGAATGGAGTGTGGAATCGAATGGAGTGTGGAATGGAATGGAGTGGAATGTAATGTGGATTGAAAGGGAGTGGAATGTGGAATGCAATGGAATAGAATGTGTAATGGTATGTGGAATATTATGGAATGGAACACGGAATGGAAAGTGGAATGGAATGGAATGGAACATGGAATGGAACGTGGAATGGAAAGTGGAATGGAATGTGGAATGGAGTGGAATGGAATGTGGAATGGAATGGAATGGAACGTGGAATGGAACATGGAATGCAACGTGGAAAGGAACGTGGAATGCAACGTGGAATGGAACGTGGAATGGAATGTAGAAGGGAATAGAATAGAATGTGGAAAGGAATAGGGTTAGGGTTAGGGTAATGTTGAATGGAATGTGGAATGGAATTGAATGTGGAATGGAACGTGCAATGGAACGTGGGATGCAATGGAATGTGGAGCTGAACGTGGAATGGAACATGGAATGGAACGAGGAATGGAAAGTGGATTGGAAAGTGGAATGGAATGGAATGCAATGTGGAACGGAATGGTAAGGAAAGTGGGATGGAATGGAATGGAATATGAAAAGAATGGAATGGAATGCAACGGAATGTGGAATGGAAAGGAAAGGAAGGTGGAATGGAATGTGGAATGGAATGGAATGGAATGTGGAATGGAACATGGAATGAAATAGAATGGAACGTGGAATGGAATGTGGAATGGAATGTGGAAAGGAATGAAATGGAAAGTGGAATGGAAAGAGATGGAATGCAATAGAATGGAATGTGGAATGAAATGGAATGCAAAGGAATGGAATGTGTAATGGAACGAAATGCAAAGTGGAAAGGAATGGAGTAGAATGTGGAATGAAATGGAATGGAATAGAATGCGGAATGGAATGGAATGCAATGCGGAATGGAATGAAATGGAAAGTGGATTGGAATGGAGTGGAATGTGGAATGGAATGCAATTGAAGGTGGAACGTAATGAAATGGAATAGAATGTGAAATGGAATTAAATGGAGTGCAGAATGGAATGTGGAATAGAATGGAATGGAATTTGGAATGGAATGTGGAATGGAATGTGGAATGGAATGTGGAAAGAAATGGAATGGAATGTGGAATGGAATGTGGAATGGAATGTACAAGGGAATTGAAAGGAACGTGGAATGGCAAGCAATTGAAGGTGGAAAGGAATGGAATGGAATGTGAATTGGGATTGAATGGAATGTGGAATTGAATGTGGATTAGAATGGAACGGAATTTGGAATGGAATGTGGAATGGAATGTCGAATGGAATGGAATGGGAAATGGACTGTCGAATTGAAAGAGCAATGGAATGGAATGGAATGGGAAATGGAATGTGGAATGGAATGTGCAATTGAATGTGGAATGGAACAGAGTGAAATGTGGAACTGAATGTGGAATAGAATGGAGAGGAACGTGGAATGTAATGTGGAATGGAATGGAATGGAATGTGGAATGAAATGTGGAATGGATTTTAATGGAACCTGGAAAGGAACGTGGAATAGAATGGAATGGATCATGGAATGGAAAGTGAAATGGAATGTGGAATGGAATGGAATGTGGAAAATAATGTAATGGAATGTGGAAAAGATTGTGGAATGTAATGGAATGGAATGTGGAAATGATTGTGGAATATAATGGAATGGAAAGTGGAATGGAACGGAATGGAGAGGAATGAAATGGAAGGGAATGCGGGATGGAATTTGGAATGGAATTGAAAGGAATGTGGAATGGAATGGAATGGAATGGAATGGAATGGAATGTGGCATGGAATGTGGAAAGCAATTGACTGGAATGTGTAAAGGACTGGAATGGAATGTACAATGGAAGGTGGAACGGAATGGAATGGAATGGAATGGAATGTGGAATGGAATGGAAGAGAATGGAATGGAATGTGGAATGGAATGGAGTAGAATGGAATGGAAGGTGTAATGGAATGAATGGATTGCAGAATGGAATGGAATGGAATGTGGAGTGGAAGGGAATGGAACGTGGAATGTAACGTGGTAAGGAACGAGGAACAGAAAGTGGAATGGATTGTGGAATGGAATGTGGAATGGAATCGAATGGAATGCGGAATGGAATGTAGAATGGAACGCGGAATGGAAACTGGAATGGAATGTGGAATAGATAGTGGAATTGAATGTGGAATGGAACGTGGAATAGAACAGCATAGAACGGGGGTTTTAAAGTTTAATGAAACGAGGAATGGAATGTGGAATGGAATGGAATGAAATGTGTAATGGAAAGGAAAGAAAGTTGGAATAGAATGGAGTGGAATGTGGAATGGAATGGAATGGAATGGAATATGGACTGAAATAGAATGGAAAGCGGAATGGAGTGTGGAATGCAACGGAATGGAACGTGGAATGGAAAGTGGAAAGGAATGGAATGGAATATGGAATGTAATGTGGAATGGAATGGAATGGAATGGAATGTGGAATGCAACGTGGAATGGAAAGTGGAAAGGAATGGAATGGAATATGGAATGTAATGTGGAATGGAATGGAATGGAATGTGGAATGGAGTGTAGAATGGAATGGAATGGAATGTAGAATGGAGTGTAGAATGGAATGGAAAGGAATGTGGAATGGAATGAGGAAAGGAATGGAATGGAATGTGGAATGGAATGTGGAATGGAATGTAACGGAATGTGGAATGGAATGTGGAATGGAATGTAATGGAACGTGGAATTGAATGTGGAATGGAATGTGGAATGGGATGTGGAAGGTAATGAAACGTAATGTGAAATGGAATGTGGAAGTGAATGGAATGGAACGTTGAATGGAACGTGGAATGGAATGTGGAATTGAATGAAATGAACATGGAATGGAATGGAATGCAAAGTGTAATGGAATGGAATGGAATGTGGAATGGAATGGAATAGAATGTGGAATGGAATGTGGAATACAATGGAATGGAATGTGGAAGGGAACGCGGAATGGAATGAAATGTGGAATGGAATGGAATGCAATGGAATGGAACGTGAAATGGAATGGAACAGAATGTGGAATGGAATGTGGAAAGGAATGGAATGAAATGTGGAAAGGAATGTAATAGAATGGAATGGCATCTGGAGTGGAATGGAATGGATTGCAGAACGGAACAGAATGGAATGGAATTTGGAATAGAATGCAATGGAATTTGGAATGGAACGGAATGGAATGTGGAATGGAATGGAATGGAAAGGAATGGAATGTGGAATGGAATGAATGGGAATGTGGAATGGAATTTGGAATGGAATAGAATGTGGAATGGAAAGGAAAGGAATGTGGAATGCATTGAATTGGGAATATGCAATGGAATGTAATTTGCAAAGCAATGCAATGGAATGGATAGGAATGGAATGGAATGTATTTTGCAAAGCAATGGAATGGAATAAAGAGTAACGGAATGGAATGTGGAATGGAATGGTGTGTATTGCGGTAGGGAATGGAATGCAGTGTGGAATGGAATGGAATGGAATATGGAATGGAATAGAAAGGAAATTAATGAAATATTGAATGGAATGGAAGGGAAAGTGAAATGCAATTTGGAATGGAATGGAATGGAAAGGAATGGAATATGGAATGGAATATAAGGGAACTTGTAATGGAATGTGAAAGGGAGTGCAATCTAATGTGGAATGGCATGGAATGAGAATTTATAATGGAATGTGAAAGGCAATGGAACTTAATGTGAAGTGGAATGGAATGGAATTTCGAATGGAATGGAATGTGGAATGGAATGGAATGTAATGTGAAATTGAATGGAATGGAATGAGGAAAGGAATGGAATGGAATTGATGTGGAAAGGAGTGGAATGGAATGTGGAATTGAATGTGGAATGCAGTGGAATCGCTTGTGGAATGGAAGGTGGAATTAAATGGAATGGAAGGTGGAATGGAATGGAATTGAATGTGGAATGGAATGGAATGGAATGTGGCAGGGAAAGGAACAGAATGTAGAATGGAATGTGGAATGCAACGTGGAATGGAATGGACTGGAATGTGGAATGGAATATAGAATTGAATGGAGTGGAATGTGGAGTGGAATGGAATGGAATGTGGAATGGAATGGAATGGAATGTGGAATGGAATGTGGAATGATATGGAATGGAATGTGGAAAGGAATATGTAATGGAATGGAATGGAATGTGGAATGGAAAGTTGAATGGAATGTTGAATGGACGGTGGAATGAAATGTGGAATCGAATGAAGAATGGAATGGAATGGAATGAGAAATGGAATGGAATTGAATGCAGAATGGAATGTGGAATGGAATGGAATGGAATGGAATGGAATCTGGAATGGTATGTGGAGTGGAATGGAATGCAATGTGGAATGTAATGTAATGTAGTGGAATGTGCAATGGATTGGAATGGAATGAGGAATGGAATGTGGAATGGAATGTGGCACGTAATGGAGTGGAAAGAGGAATGGAATGTGGTATGGAATGGAGTGGACAGTGGAACGGAACGGAATGGAATGTGGAATGGAATGGAATGGAATGTGGATTGGAATGTGGAAAGCAACGGAATGGAATCTGGAATGGAATGGAATCGAATGGAATGGAATCTGGAATGGAATTGAGTGGAATGGAGTGGAATGTGCAATGGAATGGAAGGGCATGTGGAATAGAATGGAATGGAGTGAAATATGGAATGGAATGGAATGGAATGTGGAATGGAATGTGGAATGGAATGGAGTGGAATGTGGAATACAATATGGAATGGAATGGAATGGAACGCAGAATGGAATGGAATGGATTGTGGAATGGAATGGAGTGGATTGGAATGCGGAACAGAATGGAATGGAATGTGAAATGGAATATGGAATGATATGGAATGGAATGTGGAATGGATTGTGGAATGGAATGGAATGGAACGTGGAATCGAACGTGTAATAGAACATGGAATTGTATGTGGAAAGGATCGTGGAATGGAACGTGGAATGCAACGTGAAATGGCATGTAGAATAGAATGTGAAATGCAATGGAATGGAATGAGGAATGCAATGGAATGGAATGTGGAATGGAATGTGGAATGGAATGTGGAATGGAATGGAATGGAATGCGGAATGGAATGGAATGTGGAAGGGAACGTGGAATGCAATGTGGAATGGAACGTGAAATGGAATGGAAAGGAATGTGGAATGGAAAGTAAAGGAATGTGGAATGGAATGGAATGTGGAATGGAATGAAATTTGAAATGGAATGGAATGGAAAGTGGAACGGAATGGAACGGAATGCGGAATGGATTGGAATTGAGTGGAACATGGAATGGAATGGAAAGGAAGGTGGAATGGAATGTGGAATGGAATGGAGTGGAAAGTGGAATGGAATGTGTAGTGGAATTTAGTGGAATGTGGAATGGAGCGGAATGGAATGTGGAATGGAATGTGGATTTAAATGGAATGGAACATGGAATGGAAGGTGGAATGGAATGTGGAATGCAACGTGGAAAGGAATGGAATGGAATGTGCTCTGAAATGTGGAATGCAATGGAATGGAATGTTAATTGGAATGTGGAATGGAATGGATTGGAATCGAATATCAAATGGAAAGTGGAAAGGAATGTGAAATTGAATGTGGAATGGAATGTGGAATGGAAAGTGAAATGGAAAGTGGAAAGAAGGAATGTGAAGTGGAATGTGGAATGCAATGCGGAATGGAATTAAATGGAAAGTGGAATGGAATGGAATGGAAAGGAATATAACATGGAAAGGAAAGTGGAATGGAAAGTGGAGTGGAATCGATTGGAATGTGAAATGGAATGTGGAAATAAATGTGAAATGCAATGTGGAATGGAATGTGGAATGGAATGAAAATGAAAGTGGAATGGAATGAAATGGAATACAATTTAACGTAGAATGGAACGTGGAATAGAATGTGGAATGCAATGGAATGGAAAGTGGAATGGAATGTGGAATCAAATAGAATGGAATGTGGAAAGGAATGCGGAATGGAATGGAATGGATTGTGGAAAGGTATGTGGAATTGAATGGAATGGAATATGCAATGGAATGTGGAAAGGAATGTGGAATGGAAGGGAATGAAATGTGGAAAGGAATGTGGAATGGAATTTAATGAAATGTGGAATGGAATGGTATGGAATGTGGAAAGAAATGTGGAAAAGAATGAAATGGAAAGTGGAATGGAATGTGGAATGGAAAGGAATGCAATGTGAAATGGAATGGAATGGAATGGAATGGAATGTGGAATGGAATGGAATGGAATGTGGTATTCAATGGAAAGGATCGTGGAATGGAACGTGGAATGGAAAATGGAATGGAACGTGGAATCGAATAGAATGAAACATGGAATGGAAAGTGGAATGGAATGTAGAATGGAATGGAATGGAATGAAATGGAATGGAATGAAATGGAATGGAATGGAATGTGGAATGGAATGTAATGGAATGTTGAGTGGAATGGAATGGAATGTGGAATGGAATTTGGAATTTAATGGAATGGAATGGAATGGAATGTGGAATGGAAAGGAATGCAATGTGGAATGGAATGGAAAGAAATGAGGAATGGCATGGAATGGAATGTAGAATGGAAAGGAATGGAAAGTGGAATGGTATGAGGAATGGAATAGAATGTGGATTGCAATGGAATGGAACGTGGAATGGAATGAAATAGAATGCGGAATGGAATAGAATGGAATGTGGAATGGAATGGAATGGAATGGAACGTGAAATGGAATGTGGAATGGATTGGAATGGAATGTGGCATGGAATTTAGAATGGAATGAAATGGAAAGTGAAATGGAGTTGGAATGGATTGGAATGTAATGAAAAGTAAAGTGGAATGGATGGTACAATGAATAGGAATGGAATGGGGAGTGGTGTGTGAAAAGGAATGAAATCGAATGGAATGGAACGTGGAATGGAATGGAATGGAATAGAAAGCGGAATGCAATGGAATGGAATGCAATGTGGAAAGGATTGAAACAGAAGGGAATGGAATGGAATGCAGAGTGGAATGGAATAGAATGTGGAATGGAATAGAACGCAATGGAATGGAATGGAATGGAATGTGGAATGGAATGGAATGTGGAATGAAACGTGGAATGGAATGGAATGGAAAGTGGAATGGAATGTGGAACGGAATGGAATGCAATGGAATTTGGAATGGAATGGAATGGAAGGGAATATGGAATGAAATGCGGAATGGAATGGAATGCATTGTGGAATGGAGTGGAATGGAATGAAGTGTGGAATGGAATGGAATGGAATGCAATGTGGAATAGAGTGAAATGGAATGTGGAATTGAATGCAATGGAATGTGCAAAGGAATCCAATGGAATGTGGAATGGAATGTGGAATTGGATGGAATGGAATGGAATGGAACGGAATGTGGAATGGAATGGAATGGAATATGGAATGGAATGGAATGTGGACTGGAATGGAATTAAATGCCTAACGGAATGGAATGGAATGTGGAACGGAATGTAACTTAATGTGGAATGGAATTTAGAGTTGAATGGAAAGGAGTGGAATGGAATGAGGAATGGAATGGAATGGAAGGTGGAATGGAATGGAATGGAATTCAATGTTGAATGGAATGCAAAGGAATATGGAAAGGAATGGAGTGGAATGCAATGTGGAATGGAATGGAATGAAATGCAATGTGGAATGGAATGCAATGGAATATGGAATGGAATGGAATGGAATGTGGAATGCAACGGAATGGAATGCAATATGGAATTTAATGTAATGGAAAGTGGAATGGAATGTGGAATGGAATGGAATCTGGAATGTAATGGAATGGAATGGAAAGGAATGGAATGTAGAATGGAATGGAAAGGAATGGAATGTGGAATGGAATGGAAAGGAATGTGAAATGGAAATTGGATTTGAATGGAAAGGAAAGGAATGGAATGTGGAATGGAAGGGAATGTGGAATGGAATGGATTGTGGAATGGAATGGAATGCAATGTGGAATTCAATGTAATGGAATGTGGAATGGAATCTGCAATTGAATGGAATGGAATGGAATGGAATGTGGATTGGAATGTAAAGGAATGCAAAATGGAAGGGAATGCAATGGAATATGGAAAGGAATGGAATGGAATGGAATGTGGAGTGGAAATGCAATGGAATGCAATGTGGAACGGAATGGAATGGAATGGGAAACAGAATGGAATGGAATGTGGAATGGTATGTGGAATGGAATTGAATGCCGTGGAAAGGAATATGAAATGGAATGGAATGGAATATGGAACGCATGTGGAATGGAAAGGAAAGCAATTTGGAATGGAATGGAATTGAATGAGGAAAGGAATGGAAAGGAATATGGAAAGGAATGGAATGGAATGGAATGTGCAATGGAATAGAATGCAAAGTCGAATGGAATGGAATGGAATATGGAATAGAATGGAATAGAATGGAATGTGGAATGGAATGAAGTTCAAAGTGGTATGGAATGGAATGAAATGGAATGTGGAATTCAATAGAAAGGATCGTGCAATGCAACGTGGAATGGAACGAGGAATGGAAGGTGGAATGGAATTGAATGGAACGTGGAATGGAATTGAATGGAATGTGGAATGGAATCTGGAATGGAAAGGAATGTTTAGGGTAATTCAATGGAATGTGGAATGGAATATGGAACGGAATGCGAATGGAAAGGAATAGAATGTGGAATGGAAAGGAATGGAAAGTGGAATGGAATGGAATAGAATGTGGAAGGGAATGGAATGCAATGTGGAATTCAATGGAAAGGATAGTTGAATGAACGTGGAATGGAACATGAAATGGAACATGGAACGGAACATGGAATGGTACGGAATGGAACATGGAATGTAATGTGAAATTGAACGTAGAATGGAATGGAATGGAATGGAAAGGAATGGAATGCAGTGGAGTCTGGAATGGAATGGAATGGAATGTTGAGTGGAATGGAAAGGAATGTGGAATGGAAAGTGGAATTTAATGGAATGGAATGGAATGAAAAGTGGAATGGAATGGAATGTGGAATGGAATGGAATGCAATGTGGAATGGAATGGAATGGAATGTGGAATGGAATGGAATGGAATGTGGAATGGATTGGAATGGAATGTGGAATGGAAAGGAATGGAAAGTGGAATGGAATGTAGAATGGAATGGAATGTGGACTGGAATGGCATGGAATGTGGAAAGGAATGGAATAGAATGCGGAATTGAATGGAACTGAATGTGGAATGGAGTGGAATGGAACGTGGAATGGAAGGTGGAATGGAATGTGGAGTGGAATGTGGAATGGAATGGAATGGAATGTGGAATGGAGTTGGAATAGATTGGAATGGAATGGAAAGTAATGTGGAATGGATTATGCAATGGATTGGAATGAAATGGGGAATGAAGTGTGAAATGGAAAGGAATGGAATGGAATGGAATGTGGAATGGAATGGAATTGAAAGCAGAATGGAATGGAATGGAATGCAATATGGAATAGATTGGAACGGAATGGAATGGAACGGAAAGCAGAATGGAATGCAACGGAATGCTATGCGGAACGGATAGAAACAGAATGGAATGGAATGGAATAGAATGCGGAATGGAATGGAATAGAATGTGCAATGGAATGGAATGCAACGTGAAATGGAATGGAATGGAATGGAATGGAACGTGCAATGTAATGGAATATGGAATGAAATGTGGAATGGAAAGGAATGAAAAGTTGAATGGAATCTGGAATGGAATGGAATTTGGAATTTAATGGAATGGAATGGCAGGGAATATGGAATGGAATGGAATGTGGAATGGAATGGAATGCAATGTGAAATTGAATGGAATTGAAAGGAAAGGAATGGAATGGGAAGTGGAATGTAATGGAATGTTTATTGGAATGGAATTTGGAATGGAATGGAATGTGTAATGGAATGTAATGGAATGCGGAATGGAATGTGCAATGGAATGGAATGGACTGGAATGGAATGTAATACAATGTGGAATGGAATTGAGTGGATTGCGGAGTGGATTGGAATGGAATGTGGAGTGGAACGGAAGGGAATGCAAAGTGGAATGGAATGGAAAGGAATCTAATGTGGAAAAAATGGAATGGAATGCAATGGAATGTGGAACAGAATGCAAAATGGAATGGAATGCAATGGAATGCAATGTGGAATGGAATGGAATGGAATGTGAAATGGAATGGAATGCAATGTGGAATGGATTTGATGGGAATATGAAATGGAATTTAATGGAATGTGGAAGGGAATGTGGGACGGATTGGAAATGAATGTGGGATGCAATATGGAATGGAATGGAATGGAGTGGAATGGAATGGAATGGAAAGTGAAATGAAATGTGGAATGGAATGGAATGCAATGCACTCTGGAATGAAACACAATGAAATGTGGAATGGAATGGAATGCAGTGCAATGTGGAATGGAATGCAATGCAATGTGGAATGGAATGCAATGGAATGCAGAATGGAATGGAATGGAATATGAAATGGAATGGAATGCAATGTGGAAGGGAATGGAATATTATGTGGAATGGAATGTAATGGAAGGTGGAATGAAATTGAATGACAAGTGTAACGCAATGCAGAACGGATTGGAATGGAAAGCGGAACGGAATGTGGAATGGAATGGTATGGAATGTGGAATGGAAAGTGGACTGGAATGGAATGGAAAGTGGAATGGAAAGTGTAATGGAATGGAATGGAATGTGGAACGGAATGGAATGGAATGTGGAATGGAATGGAATGCAATGTGGAATGGAATGGAATGGAATGTGCAATGGAATGTGGAATGGCATGGAATGCTATGTGGAATGGAATGGAACGGATTGTGCAATGGAATGTGAAATGGAATGTGGAATGGAATCTGGAATGCAATGGATCGTGGAATGGAATCTGGAATGCAATGGAATGAATTGAGGAAAGGAATGTGGATTGGAATGTTTAATGGAATGGAATGGAATGCGGAATGAAATGTGGAATGGAATGGAAATGAATGTGGAATGGAACGTAGAATGGAATGGAGTGGAATGCAATGTGGAATGGAATGTAAAGGAATGTGGAATGAAATGGAACGAAATGTGGAATGGAATGGAATGGAATGTGGAATGGAATGTGGAATGGAATGGAAATGAATGTGGATTGGAACCTGGAATGGAATGGAGGAGAATGCAAAGTGGAATGGAATGGATTGGAATGTGGAATGAAATGGAACAGAATGTGGAATGGAATGGAATGGAATGAAATGTGGAAAGGAATGGAATGAAATGCAACCTGGAATTGAATGGAATGGAATGTGGAATTGAATTTGGAATGAAATGGAATGGAATGTGGAATGGAATGCAGAATAGAATCGAATGGAAAAGAACAGAATTGAATGTGGAATGGAGTGGAATGGAATGTGGAATGGAATGGAATGGAATGGAACGGAATGGAATGTGGAATGAAATGGAAAGGAATGTGGAATGGAATATGGAATGGAATGGAATGGAACGTGGAATGGAAAGTGAAATGGAATGGAATGAAATGTGGAATGGAACGTGGAATGAAAAGGAAAGGAATGTGGAATGGAATATGGAATGGAATGGAATGGAACGTGGAATGGAAAGTGAAATGGGATGGAATGGAACGTGGAATGGAACGTGAAACGGAATGGAATGGAAATTGGAATGGAATGTGGAATGGAATGTAATGGAATGTGGAACGGAATGTAATGGAATTTGGAACGGAATGGAATGCAATATGGAATGAAACAGAATGAAATGTGGAATGGAATGAAATGTGAAATGGAATGTGGAATGGAATGGAATGTAAACGAAAGTGGAATGGAATGGAATGGAATGTGCAATGGAATGGAATGGAATGTGGAAAGAATGGAATCTAATGTGGAATGGAATGGAATGGAATGCAGAATTGAATGGAAAGGAATTTTGAATGGAATGAGGAATGGAATGGAATGGAATGGGATGTGGATTGGAATGGAATGGAATCTGCAATGGAATATTGAATGGAATGGAATGGAATGTGGAATGGAATGTGGAATGGAATGGATCATGGAATGGAATGTGGAATGGAATGCAATGAAATGTGGAATGAAATGGAATGAAACGTGGAATGGAATATGGAATGGAATGTGGAATGCAATGGAATGGATTGTGGAATGGAATATGGAATGGAATGGAAATGAATGTGGAATGGAATGTGTAATGTAATGTAATGGAATCCAATGTGGAATGGTATGTGTAATGTAATGGAATGGAATCCAATGTGGAATGGAAAGGAATGGACTGGAATGTGGAATGGAATCGAATGGAATGTAGAATGTAATGGAATGTAATGGAATGCAATGCAATGTGGAAAGAAATGGAATGGAATGCAATGTGGAATTGAAGGTAGAGGAATGTGGAATGTAATGGAATGAAATGTGAGATGGAATGGAATGGAAAGAGGAATGGAATGTGGAATGGAGTGGAATGGAATGGAAAGGAATGTGGAATGGAATGGATTGGAATATGGAATGGAATGGAATTGAATGTGGAACAGAATCGAATGGAATGGAATCAAAAGTGGAATGGAATGCAATGGGATTTGCAATGGAATGTGGAATGGAAGGGAAAGCAATGTGAAATGGAATGTGGAATGTAATGGAATGAAATGTGGAAAGGAATGTGGAATGGAATGGAAGTGAATGTGGAATGGAACGTGGAATGAAATGGAATGGAATGCAATGTGGAATGGAATGGAATGGAATGTGGAATGGAATCAAATGAAATGTGGAAAGGAGTGGAATGGAGTGGAATTGAATGCAGTGTGGAATGGAATGGAATGCTATACAATGTGGAATGGAATGGAATGGAATGTGCAATGGAAAGCAAAGGAATTCGGAATGGAAAGGAAACGAATGTGGAATGGAATGTGGAATGGAATGGAATGGAATGGTATAGAATTTGGAATGGAATGGAATGGAATGGAATGGAATGTGGAATGGAATGGAATGCAATGTGAAATGGAATAGAATACAACGTTGAATGGAATGGAAAGGAATGTGGAAAGGAACGGAGTGGAATGAAATGTGGAATGGAATGGAATGGAATGCAATGTGGAATGGAATACAATGGAATGTGGAATGCAATGCAATGGAGCGTGGAATGGAATGGAATGGAAAGTGGAATAAAATGCAATGGAATGTGGAATGGAATGTGTAATGGAATGGAATGGAATGTGTAATGGAATGAAATGGAATGGAATGGAATGTGGAATAGAATGGAATATAATGTGGAATGGAAAGGACTTGAAAGTGGAGTCGAATGGATTGCAATATGGAAGGGAATGGAATGGAGTGGAATGTGGAATTGAATGGAATTGAATGTGGAATGGAGTGGAATGGAATGTGGAATGTAATGGAAAGTGGAATGGAATGGAATGCGGAATAGAATGGAATGGAATGCAGAAGGGAATGGAAAGTGGAATGGAAAGGAATGGAATGCGGATTGGAAAAGAATGCAATGTGGAATGGCATGGAATGGAATGGAATGGAATGTGAAATGGAATGTGGAATAGAACGTGAAATGAATGTAGAACGGAATGGGGAATTGAAAGAAATGGAACGTGGAATGGAATGGAATGAAACGTGGAATGGAATGAAATGGGATGTGGAATGGATGGTGGAATGGAACAGGGAATGTAATGTGCAATGGAATGCGGAGTTAAACATGGAATGGAATGGAATGGAAAGTGGAATGGATCGTGGAATGGAATGGATTGGAACGTGTAATGGAATGTGGAATAGGTCGTAGAATGGAAAGTGGAATGGAATGGAATGCGGAATTCAATGTGGAATGGAATGGAATGGAATGTGGAATGGAAAGTGCAATGGAATTCAATGGAATGTGGAATGGAATGTGGATTGGAATGGAATGGAAAGTGGAATGGACTGTGGACAGGAATGCAATGGAATTTGGAAAGGAATGTGGAATGGAATGGGCAGTGGAATGGATTGTGGAATCGAAAGAGGAATGGAATGGATTGGAACGTGGAATGCAATGTAGAAGGGAATGGAATGGCATGAGGAATGGAATGTGGAATGGAAAGTGGAATGGAAATTAGAATGGAATGGAATGGAATAAGGAATGCAATGTGGAATGGAATGTGGAATGGAATGGAATGGAATGTGGAATGGAATGTGAAATAGAATGTGGAATGGAATGTGGAATGGAAAGGAATGGAATGTGGTATGTTATGTGGAATTGAACGTGGAATGGAACGTGGAAAGGAACGTGGAATGGAATGTTGAATGGAAAGTGGAATGGAATGTCGAATGGAATCTGGAATGGAATGGAATGGAACATGGAATGGAAACTGGAATGCAATGTGGAATGTAATGTGGAATGTAACTTGGAATGGTATAGAACATGTAACGGAAAGTGGACTGGAATGGAATGGAAAGTGGAATGGAAGGTGTAGTGGAATGGAATGGAATGTGGAATGGAATGGAATGGAATGTGGAACGAAATGGAATGCAATGTGGAATGGAATGGAATGGAATGTGCAATGGAATGTGGAATGGAATGTGGAATGGAATCTGGAATGCAATGGATCGTGGAATGGAATCTGGAATGCAATGGAATGAATAGTGGAAAGGAATGTGGATTGGAATGTTTAATGGAATGGAATGGAAAGCTGAATGAAAAGTGGAATGGAATGGAAATGAATGTGGAATGCAACGTAGAATGGAATGGAGTGGAATGCAATGTGGAATGGAATGTAAAGGAATGTGGAATGAAATGGAATGGAATGTGGAATGGAATGGAAATGAATGTGTATTGGAACGGGGAATGGAATGGAGGAGAATGCAAAGTGGAATGGAATGGAATGGAACGTGGAATGGAAAGTGAAATTGAATGAAATAGAACTTCGAATGGAACGTGGAATGAAATGGAAAGGAAAGTAGAATGGAATATGGAATGGAATGGAATGGAACGTGGAATGGAAAGTGAAATGGAATGGAATGGAATGTGGAATGGAACGTGAAACGGAATGGAATGGAAATTGGAATGGAATGTGGAATGGAATGAAATGGAATGTGGAACGGAATGTAATGGAACGTGGAACGGAATGGAATGCAATATGGAATGAAACAGAATGAAATGTGGAATGGAATGAAATGTGAAATGGAATGTGGAATGGAATGGAATGTAAAGGAATGTGGAATGAAATGGAATGGAATGTGCAATGGAATGGAATGAGGAATGGAATGTGGAATGGAAAGGAATGGAATCTGGACGAAATGAAATGGAATGTGGAATGAAATGGAATGGAATGCGGAATAGAAAGGAATGGAATGTGAAATGGAATGAGGAATGGAATGGAATGGAATGGGATGTGGAATGGAATGGAATGGAATGTGCAATCGAATATTGAATGGAATGGAATGGAATGTGGAATGGAATGTGGAATGGAATGGATCGTGGAATGGAATGTGGAATGGAATGCAATGAAACGTGGAATGAAATGGAACGAAACGTGGAATGGAATATGGAATGGAATGTGGAATGCAATGGAATGGATTGTGGAATGGAATGTGGAATGGAATGGAAACGAATGTGGAATGGAATGTGTAATGGAATGGAATGGAATCCAATGTGGAATGGAAAGGAATGGACTGGAATGTGGAATGGAATCGACTGGAATGTAGAATGTAATGGAATGTAATGGAATGCAATGCAATGTGGAAAGGCATGGAATGGAATGCAATGTGGAATTGAATGTAGAGGAAGGTGGAATGTAATGGAATGCAATGTGAGATGGAATGGAATGGAAAGTGGAATGGAATGTGGAATGGAGTGGAATGGAATGGAAAGGAATGTGGAATGGAATGGATTGGAATATGGAATGGAATTAAATGAAATGGAAAGTGGAATGAATTGCAAATGAAACTGCAATGGAATGGAATGGAAACTGGAATGGAATGGAATGGAATGCAATGTGGAATTGAATGGATACCAATGTGGAATGGAATGGAATGCAACGTGGAATGCAATGGAATAGAATGTGGAATGGAATGGAATTGAATGTGGAGTGGAATGGATTGGAATGTGGAATAGAATGTGGAATGGAATGGAACGTAATGGAATGGAATGTGGAATGGAAGGGAATGGAATATGGAATGGAATGGAATTGAATATGGAATGGGATCGAATAGAATGGAATGAAATGTGGAATGGAATGCAATGGGATTTGCAAAGTAATGTGGAATGGAATGGAATGCAATGTGGAATGGAATGTGGAATGGAATGGAATGAAATGTGGAAAGGAATGTGGAATGGAATAGAAATGAATGTGGAATGGAACGTGGAATGAAATGGAATGGAATGCAATGTGGAATGGAATGTATTGGAATGTGGAATGAAATAGAATGAAATGTCGAAAGGAGTGGAATGGAGTGGAATTGAATGCAGTGTGGAATGGAATGGAATGCTATACAAAGTGGAATGGAATGGAATGGAATGTGGAATGGAAAGCAATGGAATTCAGAATGGAATAGAAAGGAATGTGGAATGGAATTTGGAATGGAATGGAATGGAATGGAATAGAATTTGGAATGGAATGGAATAGAATGGAATATAATGTGGAAAGGAATTGATTTGAATCTGGAATGGAATGGAATGGAATGTGGAATGGAATGGAATGGAATGGAATGCAATGAGAAATGGAATAGAATACAACGTTGAATGGAATGGAAAGGAATGTGGAAAGGAATGGAGTGGAATGAAATGTGGAATGGAATGGAATGGAATGGAATGCAATGTGGAATGGAATACAATGGAAAGTGGAATGCAATGCAATGGAACGTGGAATGGAATGGAATGGAAAGTGGAATAAAATGCAATGGAATGTGGAATGGAATGTGTAATGGAATGGAATGGAATGTGTAATGGAATGCAATGGAATGGAATGGAATGTGGAATAGAATGGAATATAATGTGGAATGGAAAGGACTTGAAAGTGGAGTCGAATGGATTGCAATATGGAAGGGAATGGAATGGAGTGGAATGTGGAATTGAATGGAATTGAAAGTGGAATGGAATGGAATGGAATGTGGAATGTAATGGAAAGTGGAATGGAATGGAATGCGGAATGGAATGGAATGGAATGCAGAACGGAATGGAAAGTGGAATGGAAAGGAATGGAATGCGGATTGGAACAGAATGGAATGTGGAATGGAATGGAATGGAATGGAATGGAATGTGAAATGGAATGTGGAGTAGAATGTGAAATGAATGTAGAACGGAATGGGGAATTGAACGAAATGGAACGTGGAATGGAATGGAATGAAACATGGAATGGAATGAAATGGGATGTGGAATGGATGGTGGAATGGAACGGGGAATGTAATGTGCAATGGAATGCGGAGTTAAACTTGGAATGCAATGGAATGGAAAGTGGAATGGATCGTGGAATGGAATGGATTGGAACGTGTAATGGAATGTGGGATAGGTGGTAAAATGGAAAGAGGAATGGAATGGAATGTGGAATTCAATGTGGAATGGAATGGAATGGAATGTGGAATGGAAAGTGCAATGGAATTCAATGGAATGTAGAATGGAATGTGGATTGGAATGGAATGGAAAGTGGAATGGAATGTGGACATGAATGCTATGGAACTTGGAATGGAATTTGGAATGGAATGGGCTGTGGAATGGATTGTGGAATCGAAAGTGGAATGGAATGGGTTGGAACGTGGAATGTAATGTGGAAGGGAATGGAATGGTATGTGGAATGGAATGTGGAATGGAAATTAGAATGGAATGGAATGGAATGAGGAATGCAATGTGGAATTGAATGTGGAATGGAATGGAATGGAATGTGGAATGGAATGTGCAATGGACTGGAATTCGGAATGGAATGTGGAATGGAATGTTGAATGGAATGAAATGGAAAGTGGAATGGAATGTGAAATAGAATGTGGAATGGAATGTGGAATGGAAAGTGAAATAGAATGTGGAATGGAATGTGGAATGGAATGGAATGGAATGTGGTATGCAATGTGGAATTGAACGTGGAATGGAACGTGGAAAGGAACGTGGAATGGAATGTGGAATGGAAAGTGGAATGGAATGTCGAATGGAATCTGGAATGGAATGGAATGGAACGGAACATGGAATGGAAACTGGAATTCAATGCGGAAAGTAACGTGGTATGTAACTTGTAATGGAATGGAATGGAACGTGCATTAGAATGGAATGCAATGTGGAATGGAATGTGCAAGAGAATGGAATGCGGAATGGAATGTGGAATGGAATGTGGAATGGAAAGGAATGCAATGTGGAATGGAATGGAATGGAATCGAATGGAATTTGGAATGTAATGGAATGCAATGGAATGTGAAATTTAATGGAATGGAATGGTATGGAATGTTGAATGGAATGGAAGCGAACGTGGAATGGAACGTGGAATGGAAAGTGCAATAGAATGTGAAAGGAACGTGGAATGGAATGTGGAGTGGATTGGAATGGACTTTGGAATGGAATGGAATGCAATCTGGAATGGAAAGGAATGGAATGTCGAGAGGAAAGGAATGGTAAGGAATTTAGAATAGAATTCAAAGGAATGGAGTGGAATATGGAATGAAATGGAATGGATTGTGGAATGCAATGAACTGGAATGTGGAATGGAATGGAATGGAATGGAATTTGGAATGGATTGGAAGGAAATGTAATGGAATGCGGAATGGAAAGGAATGGAATGCGGAATGGAATGGAATTGAAGGGAATGAAATGTGGAATTCAATGGAATGGAAAGTGGAATGGAATGGAATGGAATGGAATGTGGAATGGAATGGAATGGAATGTGGAATGGAATGGAATGGAAAGGAATAGAATGGAATTTGGAATGGAATGCCATGGAATGGCATGGAATGCAATGCGGAATGGAATGGAATGGAACACGGAATGGAATGCAATGGAATGGAATGGAATGTGGAATTGAATGGAATGGAATGTGGAATGGAATGGAATGGAATGTGGAATGAAATTGAATGGAAAGTGGAATGGAATGTGGAATGGAATTCGGACAGGAATGGATTGGAATGGAAAGTGGAACTGTACAGAATGGAATGTGGAATGGAATGGAATGGAATGTGGAATGGAATAGAATGGAACGTTAAATTGTATGTGGAAAGGAATGTGGAATGCAATGGAATGGAATGTGGAATGGAATGGAACATAGAACGGAAAGGAATTGAATGTGGAATGGAATGGAATGGAATGTGGAACGGAATGGAAGGTGAAATGTAAAGGAATGGAATGTGAATTGGAATGTAATGGAATGTGGGGTGGAATGGAATGGAAAGGAATAGAATGTGTAATGGAATGTAGAATGGAATGTGAAACGGAATGTAGAATGGAATGTGGAATTGAATGAAATTGAATGTGGAATGGAATGTAGAATGGAATGTGAAACGGAATGTAGAATGGAATGTGGAATTGAATGAAATTGAATGTGGAATGGAATGGAATTTAACATGGAATGGTATGAAATGGGACGTGGAATGGAAGGTGGAATGGAATGAGTAATGGAATGTGCAATGGAATGCGGAATGGAACGTGGAATTGAACGGAATGGAATGTGGAATTGAATGTGGAAGGGAATGGAATGGAATGTGGAATGGAAAGTGAAATGGGATAGCATGGAATGTGCAATGGAATCTGGATTGGAATACATTGGAACGTGGAATAGAATGGTATGGAAAGTGCAATGGAATGTTGATAGGAATGCAATGGAAGTTGGAATGGAAAGTGGAATGAAATGGAATGTGGAATGGAATGTGGAGTCACAAGTGGAATGGAATGGAATGGAAAGTGGAATGGAATGTAGAATGGAATGGAATGGTATGTGGAATGGAATGTGCAATGGAAGGTGGAATGGAAATTGGAATGGAATGGAATGGAATGGAATGTGGAGTGCAATGTGGAATGGAAAGTGGAATGGAATGTAATGGAATGTGGAATGGAATGTGGAATGGAATGGAATGTGGAATGGAATATTGAATGTAGTGGAATGGAATGGAATGTTGAATGGAATGTGGAATGGAACGTGGAATGGAACGTGGAAAGAAACGTGGAATGGAATGTGGAATGGAACGTGGAATGGAATGTGGAATGGAATCTGGAATGGAATGGAAGGTGGAATGGAACGTGGAATGGAAACTGAAATTCAATGCGGAATGCAACGTGGAATGGAACGTGGAAAGGAATAGAATGGAACGTGGAATGGAATGGAATGGAACGTGGAATGGAATGCGGTATGGAATTTGGAACAGAACGTTAAATGGAATGTGGAATGGAATGCAGAATGGAAAGGAAAGGAATGTGGAATGGAAAGTAATGGAATCGGATACAATTTGGAATGGAATGCAATGGAATGCAATGTGGAATGGAATGGAATGGAATGGTATGGGATGTGGAATGGAATGGAATGGAACATGGAATGGGACATGGAATGGAAAGTGCAATGGAATGTGGAAAGGAACGTGGAATGGAATGCGGAGTGGACTGGAATGGAATGTGGAATGGAATGGTATAGAATGGAATGTGGAATGGAAAGACATGGAATGTGGAATGGAATAGATTGGTATGGAATGTAGAATAGAATTAAATGGAATTGAATGGAATGTGGAATGAAATGGAATGGATTGCGGAATGGATTGTGGAATGGAATGTGGAATGGAATGGAATGGACTGTGGAATGGAATAGACAGGAATTTGGAATGGATTCAAAAGGAAAGGAATGGAATGCAGAATGGAATGGAATGGAATGTGGAATGGAATGCAATGGAATGGAATGGAATGGAATGGAATGGAATGGAATCGAATGGAATGGAATGCAGTGGAATGGAATCCAATTCAGAATGGAATGGAATGCAAAGCGGAATGTAATGTAATGGAATGGAATGGAATGTGGAATTGAATGGATTGGAATGTGGAATGGAGAGGAATGGAACGGGGAATGAAATGGAATTGAACGTGGAATGGAATGTAGAATGGAATTCGGAATGGAATCGAACGGAATGAAATGTGGAATTGAATAGAATGGAATGGGGAATGGAATGGAATGGAATGTGGAATGGAATAGATTGGAACGTGGAATGGAATGTGGAAAGGATTGTGTAAAGGAATATGGAATGTAATGGAATGGAATGTGCAAGGGAATGGAATGGAATGTGGAATTGAATGTAACCTGGAATTGAAGGGAATGGAATGTGGATTGGAATATAATGGAATGTGGATTGTAATGGAATATAATGGAATGGAATGTGAAACGGAATGTGAAATGGAATTTGGAATGGAATGTGAAGCGGAATGTGGACTGCAATGTGGAATGGAAAGAAATGCAACGTGGAATGGAATGGAATGGAAAGTGGAATGGAATGGAATGCAACGTGCAACGGAACATAGAATTGAAAGTGGAAGGGAAAGTGAATGGAATGTGGAATGAAACGTGGAATGGAATGTGGAATGGAATGCGGAATGGAACGTGGAATGGAAAGTGGAATGGAATGGAATGGAATATGGTGTGGAATGTGTAATTGAATTGAATGGAAAGTGGAATCGAATGTGGAAATGAATGGAATGGAATCGAACGTGAAAGGGAATGTGGAAAGGAATGTGAAATGGAATGTGGAATGGAATGTTCAAAGGAATGTGTAATGGATTGGAAAGGAATGTGGAATGCAATGTGGAAAGGAATGTGAAATGGAATGTGAAATGGAATGTGGAATGGAATGTGTAAAGGAATTTGGAATGGAGTGAATTGGAAAGTGTAATGGAGTGTAGGGCAATGTGGAAAGGAATGCAATGGAACGTGGATTTTAACGTGGAAGTAATGTGGAATGGAATGGAATGGAATGTGAAATGGAATGTGAAATGGAATGTGGAGTGGAATGGAATGGAATGTCAAATGGATTGTGGAATGGAATGGAATTGGATGTGGAATGGAATGTGGAATGGAATGGAATAGAACATGGAATGGAACGTGAAATGGAATTTAATGGAACGTGGAATGGAACAGAATGAAACATGGAATGCAACGTGGAATGGAACGTGGAGCGCAATGTGGAATGGAATGTGGAATGGAATGGAATTGAACGTGGAATGGAATGGAATGGAATGTGGAAAAGAATGGAAAGGAATGTGGAATATAATGGATAGGAATGGAATGTGAAATATTATGGAATCAAATGGAATGTAATTTGGAATGGAAGGCAATGGAATATAGAGTGTAATGGAATGGAATGTGGAATGGAACTGAATGGTATGTGGAATGGAATGTGGAATGGAATTGAATGGAATGTGGAATGGCATAGAATGGAATGAAAATGCATGTGAAATGGAATGTAGATTGGAATGTGAAATGGAATGTGGAGTGGAATGTGGAATGGAATGAAGTGGAAACTGGAATGGTATGGAATGCAACGTGGAATTGAATGGAATTGAATGTGGAATGGAAAGTAGAATGGAACTTGGAAAGGAATGGAATGGAATGTGGAATGCAAAGGAATGCAATGTGGAATGGAAAGTGGAATAGAATGCAGTGGAATGTGGAATGGAAAGTGGAATGGAATGGAATGCAATGTGGAAAGGAATGGAATGAAATGTGGAATGCAATGTGGAATAGAAGGGAAAGGAATGTGGAATGGAAAGTGGAAAGCAATGGAATGTGGAATGGAATGTGTAATGCAATGTGGAATGGAATGGATTGGAATGTGAAATGGAATGTGGAATGGAATGTAATGGAATGTGGAATGGAATTTAATGGAATGTGGAATGGAATTGAATTGATTATTATGGAATGTGGAATTGAATGGAATTGAATGTAGGAATGGAAAGTGGAATGGAATGGAATGGAACGTGAAATGGAACGTGGAATGGAACATGGAATGGAACGTGGAATGGAACGTGGAATAGAATGTGTAATGTAATGGAAGGGATTGTGGATTGGAAGGGAATGGAACGCGGAATGGAATGTGTAATGGAATAGAATGGAATGGAATGGAATGTGGAATGGAATTGAATGGAATGTGGTATGGAATAGAATGGAATTTGGAATGGAATTGAATGTAGTGGAATGTGGAATGTGGAATGGAATGTGGAATGGAACGTGGAATGAAAAGTGGAATGATATGGAATGGAAAGTGGAATGGAACGTGGAATTGAACGTTGAATGGAAACTGGAACGGAATGGAATGGAGTGTGGAATGCAATGTGGAATGGATTGGAAAGGAATGTGGAATGGAAGTTAGAATGGAGTGTGGAATGGAATGTGAAATGGAACATGGAATGGCAAGTGGAATGGAATGGGATGGGACATGGAATGGAACGTGGAGTGAAATGTGGAATCGAATGGTATGGAATGTGGAATAGAATGTGAAATGGAATGGAATGGAATGTGGAATGGAATATGCAATGAAATGGAATAGAATGTGCAAAGGAATGTGGAATAAAATGTGGAAGGGAATGCAATGGTATGTCAAATGGAATGTGGAATGGAATGTCAAATGGAATATGGAAAGGAATGTCGAATGGAATGGAATGGAAAGCGGAATGGAATGGAAAGGAACCTGGAAAGGAACGTGGAAAGGAATGTGGAATGGAACGGAATGGAATGTGGAATGGAATTTTGAATGGAATGTGGAATGGAATGGAATGGAAAGGAATATGGAATGGAACGTGGAATGGTACGTGGAATGGAACGTGGAATGTAATGAGGAATGGAATCGAAAGGAATTTGGAATGGAATGTGGAAAGGAATGTGCAATGCAATGTGGAAAGGAATGGAATGTAATGTGAAACAGAACAGGGAATTGAATGGAATGGAACTTGGAATGGAACGTGTAATGGAATGGAATGAAACGTGGAATGGAAAGTGGCATGGAACGTGGAATGGAAAGAGGAATGGAATGGAAAGGGATGTGGAATGTAATGTGGAATGGATTGTGAAATGTAGTGGAATGTAATGTGGAATGGAATGGAATGGAATGTTGAATGGAAGGTAGTGGGTTGTGGAATGCAATGTGGAATGGAATGGAATGGAAAGAGGAATGGAATGTGGAATGGAATGTGTAAATGAATGTGGAATGGAATGGAATGGCATGTGCAATGGAATGTGGAATGGAGTCTGGAATGGAAACTGGCATGGAACCGAATGGAATGTGGAAGGAAATGTGGAATGGACTGTGGAATGGAATGTGGAATGGACGGAATAGAATGTGGAATGGAATGTGGAATGGAATGTAGCATGGAAAGAGAAACCGAATGGAACTGACTGTGGAATTGAACGTGGAATGAAATGGAATGGGACATGGAATGGAACGTGGAATGGAAAGGAATGGATCATTAAGTGGAAAGCGGAATGGAATGGAATGGAATGGAATGTGGAATGGAATGGAATGGAGTGTGGAATGGAATGGAATGGAATCTGGAGAGGAATGCGGAATGGAATGTGGAATGGAATGTGGAATGAATGTGGAATGGAACGGAATGGAACGTGAAATGTAATGTGGAATGGAATGGAAGGGAAAGTGGAATGGAATGGTATGGAATGTGGAATGGAAAGTGGAAAGGAATGTGGAATGGAATGTGGAAAGGATTGCGGAATGGAATGGAATGGAATGTGAAACGGAATGGAATGGAATGGTATGTGGAATGGAATGTTGAATGGAATGGAAGGAAATGTGGAATGGAATGTGCAAAGGAATGTGCAATGGTACGGAATGGAATGTGGAATGGAGTGTGGAATGGAATGTGGAATGGAATGCGGAAAGGAATTGGAAAGGAATGTGGAATGGACTGGAATTGAATGTTTAATGGAATGTGGATTGGAGTGTGGAATAGAAAGTGTAATGGAACGGAAAGGAATGTGGAATGTAATATGGAATGAAATGTAGAATGCAGTGTGGAAAGTGATGTGTAATGGAATGTGGAATGGAATGTGTAATGGAATGTAAAATGTAATTCAATGGAATGGGGAATTGAACGTGGAATGGAATGGAATGGAATGTGGAATGGAATGTGGGATGGAATGCGGAATGGATTGTGGAATGGAATGTGGGATGGAATGTGGAATGGAATGGAGTGGAATGTGGAATGGAATGTGAAATGGAGTGGAATAGAATGTGAAATGGAATGTGGATTGGAATTTGGAATGGAACGTGGAATGCGACGTGGAATGGAATGTGGAATGGAATGGAATGGAAAGTTTAATGGAATGTGGAATGGAATGGAATGGAATGGAATGTGGAATGGAATGGAATGGAGAGGAATGTTGAATGGAATGGAATGCAATTTGGAATGGAATATGGAAAGGAAAGTGCAATGTAATGGAATGCAATGTGGAATGCATCGTGGAATGGAATTGAATGGACCTTGGAATGCAACATATAATGGAAAGTGTAATGGAATGGAATGTAAGGGGGAAGGGAATGGAATTGAATGTTGAATGGAATGGAGTGGAATGTGGAATGGAATGTGGAATGGAGTGGAATGGAATGGGGAATGGAAAGGAATGGAAAACGGAATGGAATGTGGAAAGGAATGGAATGGAAAGGAGTATGAAATGGAATGTGGAAAGGAGTGTGAAATGCAATGTGAAATGGAATAGAATGGAATGTGGAATGGAATGTTGAACGGAATGTGGAATGGAATGTTGAATGGCATGTGGAAATGAATGTGGAATGGAAAGGAATGGAATGTGAAATGGAATGTTGAAAGGAATGGAATGGAATGGGGAATGGAATGGAATGGAATGTGGAACGGAATGTGGAACGGAATTTAGAATGGAATGTGTAATGGAATCAGTAATGGAATGTGGAATACAAGGAATGGAAAGTGGAATGGAATGTGGAATGGAATGTAGCTTCAAACGTGAAATGGAATGGAATTGACTGTGGAATTCAAAGTGGAATGTATGGAACGGTAAATGGAATGCTTAATAGAATGTGGAATGGAATGGAATCGAATATGGAATGGAATGGAATGGAATGGTATGTTGAATGGAATGGAATGGAATGTGGAATGGAATGTGGAAAGGAATGTGGAATGGAATGGAATGGAAAGTGGAGTGGAATGGAACGGAATGTGGAATGGAATGTGGAATGCAACGGAATGTAATGTGGAATGGATTGGGGAGTGGAATGCTGAAAGGAAAGTGGAATGGAATGGAATGGAATGCGGAATGGAACGTGGAATGATATTTAATGGAACTTGGAATAGAACGTTGAATGGAACGTGGAATGGAAAGGGTAATGGAAAGCGGAATGGGATGAAATGGAATTGGGAGTGGAATGGAATGAAATGTGAAATGGAATGTGGAATGGAATGTGAAATTGAATGTGGAATGGAATGGAATGCAATGTGAAATGGAATGGAATGGAATTTAGAATGCAGTGCAGAACGGAATGTGGAATGGAATGTGGAATGGAATGTGGAAAGGAATGTGGAATGGAACGGAATGGAATGTGAAATGGAATGTAGAATGGAATGGAATGGAATGTGGAATGGAATGTGGAAAGGAATCTGGCATGGAACGCAATGGAATGTGAAATTGAACGGAATACAATGTGGAATGGAATGTTTAATGGAATGAAATGGAATGTGGAATGGAACGGAATGCAATGTGGAATGAAATGGAATGGAATGGCGTGGAATGTGGAATGGAATGGAATGGAATGTGGAATGGAATGGAATGGAATATGCATTGGAAAGTGGAATGAAATGGAAGGTAATGTGGAATGCAAAGGAATTGAATGGTAAGGAATGTGGAATGGAATGGAATGGAATGGGATGTGGAATGCGACGTGGAATGGAATGGAATAGAACGCGGAATGGAATGTTTAATGGAATGTGTAATGGAACGTGCAATGGGACGTAGAATGCAACGAGGAATGGAATGTCTAACAGAATGGAATGGAATATGGAATAGAATGGAATTTCATGGAATGTGTAATGGAATGTGGAACGGAATGTGCAACGGAATGGACTGGAATGTGGAAATAAATGGAATGGAATGTGGAATGGTATGAAATGGAATACGGAATGAAATGGAATGGAATGTGGAATTGAATCTAATTGAAGGCAGAATGGAATGGAATGGAATGTGGAATGGAATAGAATGGAATAGAATGTGGAATGGAATGGTATGGAATAGAATGTGGACTGGAATGCAATGGAATGGAACCAAATGTGGATTGCAATGGAATGGAATGTGGAATGGAACATGGGATGAAATGGTAGGGAATGTGGAATGGAATGGAATGAAATGTGGAATGAAATGGAATGGAATATGGACTGGAATGTGGAATGGAATGTGGAACGGAATGGAATGGAATGGAATGGAATGGAATGTGGAATGGAATTGAGTGGAATGTGGAATGCAACGTGAAGTGGAGAGGAATTGAATGAGGAATTCAACGTGGAATGGAATGGAATGGGAAGTGGAATGCAACGTGGAATGTAACGCAGAATGGAGTGGAATGGAATGTGGAATGGAAAGTGGAATACAATGTAGAAAGAAACGGATTGCAATGTGGAATGGAATGTGGAATGGAAAGGAATGGAATGGGGAATGGAATGGAATGGAATGTGGAATAGAACGTGGAAAGGAACGTCAAATGTAATGGAGTGGAACGTATAATGCAATGTGCAAGGGAATGGAAAGGAATGCGGAGTGGAATGTGGAATGGAATGTGGAATGTAATGGAATGGAATCTGGAATGGAATGGAATGGAATGTGGAATGGGATGTGGAATGGAATGGAATGGAATGTGGAATGGAATTTTCAATCCATGGTGGAATGGAATGAGGAATGGAATGCAATGGAATGTGGAATAGAATGGGAAATGGAATGTGGAATGGAACGGAAGTTATGTGGAAAGGTATGTGTAATGGAATGTGGAAAGGAAAGTGGAACGGAATTTAATGAAACATGGAATGGAAAGTTGAATTGAAAGGAATGGAACGTGGAATGGAACGTGGAATGGAATGTTTAATGGAATGGAATGGAAAGTGGAGTGGAGTGGAATGGAATAGAATGTGGAATGGAATTGAATGGAATGTGGAATAGAATGGAATGTAGAATGGAATGTAGAATGGAATGCAATGCGGAATGGAATGTGGAATGGAATGTGGAAGGGAAAGTAGAATGGAAAGTGGAATGTAACGTTGAATGGAATTTGGAATGAAAAGTGGAATGGAATAGAATGAATGTGGAATGGAATGTAATGGAATATGGAATGGAATAGAATGGAATATGGAATGGAATGTGGAATGGAATGTGGAATGGATTGGAATGGAAAGCAATGTGGAATGGAAAGTAATGGAATGCAATGTGGAATGGAAATATGTGGAATGGAATGTGGAATTGAATTTGAAATGGAATGGAATGAAATGTGGACAGCAATGTGGAATGGAATGTGGAATGGATTTTGGAAAAAAAGGGAATGGAATATGGAATGGAATGGAATGGAATGGAATTTTGAATGGAAGGTGGAATTGAATGGAATGGAATGTGGAATGGAATGTGTAATGGAATGGAATGGAATGTGGAATTGAATGGAATGGTATGTGGAATGGAAAAGAATGGAATGTGGAATGCAAAGTGGAATGGAATGGAATGGAATTTAATGTGGAATAGAATTTGGAATGGAATGGAATGGAATGTGAAATGGAAAGTGGAACTGAATGGACAGGAATGTGGAATGGATTGTGGATTGGAATGGAATGTGAAATGGAATGGAATGAAACGTGGAATGGAACATGGAATGGAACGAATAAAGGAACGTGGAATGGAAAGTGGAATGGAAGGTGGAATGGAAGGTGGAATGGAAAGTGGAATGGAAGTTGGAATGGAATGGAAAGGAATGTGGAATGGAATGGAATGGAAAGTGGAATGGAATGAGAAGGAACGTGGAAAGGAAAGGAACGGAATGTGTACTGGAAAAGATTGGAACGTGGAATGAAATGGAATGATTTGGAATGTGGAACGGAATAGAATGGAATGGAAAGGAATGTGCAATGTAATGGAACGGATTGTGCAATGGAATGGAATGGAAAGGAATGTGGAATGGAATGCAAAGGAATAGAAAATAATGGAATGGAATGTGGAATGGAAGGTGGAATGGAACGGGGAGTGGAACGTGGAATGGAACGTGGAGTGGAACGTGGAATGGAACGTGGAATGCAATGGAATGGATCGTGGAATGGAATGTGGAATGGAACGTGGAATGGAATGGAATGGAATATGGAATGGAATGTGAAATGCAATGTGGAATGAAACGTAGAAGGGAATGGAATGGAATGTGGAATGGAATGTGAAATGAAATGTAATGGAAAGTGGAATGGAATGTGGAATAGAATGAAGAATAGAATGGATTGGTATGTGGAATATAAAATGGATTGGAATGTAAAATAATGTGGAATGGAATGGGATCGAATGTGGATTGGAATGCGGAATGAAATGTGGAATAGAATGGAATATAATGTGGAATGGAATGTGAAATGGAATGGAATGAAACTTGGAATGGAATGTGGAATGGAATGCAAAGGAATGTGGAATGAAATATAGAATGGAATGTGGAATGCAATGGAATGGAATGGAATGTGAAACGGAATGTGGAATGCAATGGAATGGAACGTGAAATGGAATGTGGAATGGAATGTGAAATGGAACATGGAATGGAACGTGGAATGGAATGTGGAAAGGAATGGAATGGAATGTGGAATGGAATGTGGAATGGAATGGAATGGAATGTGGAATGGAATATGCAATTGAATGCAATGGTGTGTGCAAAGGAATATGGAATGGAATGTGTGAAGGGAATGCAATGGTATGTCAAAGGGAATGTCGAATGGAATGTGAAATGGAAAGTGGAAACAAATGTCGAATGGAATGGAATGGAACCTGGAATGGAATGGAATGGAACGTGGAATGGAATGTGGAATGGTACGTGGAAAGGAACGTGGAATGTAATGGAATGGAATGTAGAATGGAATGTGGAGTGGAATGCGGAAAGGAATGTGGAAAGAATGTAGAATGGAAAGGAATGGAATATGTAATGGAATGTGGAATGGAACGGAATGGAACTTCGAATGTAACGTGTAATGGAATGTGGAATTGAATGGAATGTGGAATGAAATGTGGAATGGAATCTGGAATGAAATGTGGAATAGAATGGAATGGAATGTGGAATGGAATGTGGAATGGAATGTGGAATGGAATGTGGAATGGAATAGAATGGATTGTGGAATGGAATGGAATCGAAAGTGGAACGGAATGTGGAATGGAATGTGGAATGGAACGGAATGTAATGTGCAACGGAATGGGGAATGGAATGTTGAAAGGAATGTGGAATGGAATGGAATGGTATGTGGAATGGAACGTGGAATGATATTTAAAGGAACTTGGAACAGAACGTTGAACGGAATGTGGAAGGGAATGTGGAAAGGAAAGTGGAATGGGATGGAATGGAATTGGGAATGGAATGGAATGGAATGTGAAAGGGAATGTGGAATGGAATGTGAAACTGAATGTGGAATGGAATGGAATGCAATGTGGAATGGAATGGAATGTAGAATGCAGTGCTGAACGGAATGTAGAATGGAATGTGGAATGGAATGTGGAAAGGAATGTGGAATCGAAAGGAATGGAATGTGAAATGGAATGTGGAACGGAATTTGGAATGGAATGTGGAATGGAATAAAATGGAATGTGGAATGGAATGGAATGGAATATGGAATGGAATAGAATGGAATGGGGAATGGAATGGAATGGAATATGGAATGGAATAGAATGGAATGGGGAATGGAATGTGGATTGGAATGGAATAGAATACAAGGCGGAATGGAAAGTAATGGAATCTAATGTGGAATGGAAAGTCATGGAATGTAAAGTGGAATTGAAGTTGGAATGGAATGGAATGGAATGTGGAGAGGAATGTGGAATGGAATGTGGAATGGATTGTGGAATGGAATAGAATGAAATGTTGAATGGAATGGAATGGAATGGAATTTCAAATGGAAGGTGGAATTGATTGGAAAGGAATGTGGAATGGAATGTGTAATTCAATGGAATGGAATGTGGAATTGAATGGAATGGTATGTGGAATGGAATTGAATGGAATATGGAATGGAATGTGGAATGGAATGGAATGAAGAATGGAATGTGGAATGGAATGGAATGAAGAATGGAATGTGGAATGGAATGGAAAGGAATTTGGAATGGAATGTAAAATGGAATGTGGAATGGAATGGAATGGAAAGGAATGTGAAATGGAATGTGGAATGGAATGTGAAATGGAAAGTGGAATGGAATGAGGAATGGAACGAAATGGAACGTGGAATGGAAAGTGGAATGAAATGGAATACAGTGTGGAATGGAATGTGGAATGGAATGGAATGGAATGTGGAATGGAATGGAATGGAATGTGGAGTGGAAAGTTGAAAGGAACATGGAATGGAATGGAATGGAATATGGAAAAGAATGTGCAAAGTAAAGTGGAATGGAATGTCGAAGGGAAAGCAATGGTATGTCAAATGGAAGGTGGAATCTAAAGTGAAAAGGAAAGTGGAAACAAATGTAGAATGGAATAGAATGGTTCGTGGAATGGAATGTAATGGAACATGGAATGGTACGTGGAATTGAAAGTGGAAACGAACGTGGAATGGAACGGAATGGAATGTGGAATGGAATGTGGAATGGAATGGAATGGAATGGAATGGAATGTGGAATGGACTGTGGAATGGAACATGAAATGTAACGTGGAATGGAATGGAATGGAACGTGGAATGGAACCTGGAATGGTAGGTGAAATGAAAAGTGGAATGGAATGAGGAATGGAATGGAAAGGAATGTGGAAAGGAATGTGGAAATGAATGTGAAATGCAATGTGGAATGGAATGGAATGGAATGTGGAACTGAAATGGGAATTGAATGGAGTGGAACGTGGAATGGAATGAAACGTGGAATGGAACGTGGATTCGAAAGTGGAATGGAATGTGGAATGGAATAGAATGGAAAGTGGAATGGAATGGAATGGAATGTGGAATGGAATGTGTAATGTAATGGAATGGAATGGGGAATGGAATGGAATGGAATGTGAAATGGAATGTGGAAGAGATGGTGAAATGGAATGTGTAATAGAAAGGAATGGAATGTGGAATGCAATGTTGAACAGAATGTAGAATGAAATGTGAAATGGAATTTCGAAAGGAATGTGGAATGGAACGGAATGTAATGTGAAATGGAATGTGGAATGGAATGGAATGGAATGTAGAATGCAATGGAATGGAATGTGGAATGGAATGTGGAACGGAATGTCTAATGGAATGTGGAATGGAATGTGGAAGGGAATCTGGAATTTAACGGAATGGAATTTTAAATGGAATGGAATGGAATGTTTAAAGTTATGTGGAATGAAATGGAATGGAAGGTGGAATGAAAGGTGGAAAGGAATGTGGAATGGAACGGAATGGAATGTGGAATGGGATGTGGAATGGAGTGTGGAACGGGATGTGGAATGTAGTGTTCAACAGAATGTGGAATGGTTTGTGGAATGGAATACGGAATGGAATGAGGAATGGAAGGGAATGGAATGTGGAATGGACTGTGGAATGGAGTGTGGAATGGAATGTGGAATTGAACGTAATGGAACGTGTAATTGAATGTGGAATGGAAAGTGGAATGGAGTGTGGAATGTAATGTGGAATGGAACGGAATGGAAAGTGTAATGGAAAGTGGAATGGAATGTGGAATGGAGTGTGGAATGGAATGTGTAATGGAACAGAATGGAATGTGAAATGGAATTTGGAATAGAATGTGGAATGGAATGACTAGTGTAATGGAATGGAATGTGGAATTGAACGTGGCATGGAAAGGAATGGAACGGAGAATGGAAAGTGGAATGGAGTGTGAAATGGAATGTGTAATGAAACGGAATGAAATGTAAAATGTAATTTGGAATAGAATGTGGAATGGAATGCCAAATGTAATGGAATGGAATGTGGAATTGAACGTGGTATGGAATGGAATGGAAAGTGGAATGGATTGTGGCATGGAATGCAACGGAATGTGGAACGGATTGTGGAATGGAAATTGGAATGGAATGTGGATTGGAATGTAGAATGGAACACGGAATGCAATGTGGAATGGAATGTGGAATGCAAATAATGGAATGTGTAATGGAATGTGGCATGGAATGGAAAGTGGAATGCATTATGGAATGCAAAAGAATGCAACGTGTAATGGAATGTGGAATGAAATGTGGAATGAAATGTGCAACGAAATGTGGAATGGAATGTAATTGAACGTGGAATGGAATGTGGAATGGAATGGAAAGGAATATGGAATGGAATGGAATGCAATGTGGAACGGAATGTGGAATGGAATGTGGAATGGAACGGAATGTAATGTGGAATGGAATGAGGAATGGAATTTTGAAAGGAAGTGGAATGGAATGGAAGGGAATGCGAAATGGAACTTGGCATGATATTGAATGGAACTTGGAATAGAACGTTGAACTCAAAGTGGAATGAAAGTTGGAATGGAATGGAATGGAATGGAATGAGGAATGGAATTTAGTGGAATGTGGAACGGAAAATGGAATGGAACGGAATGGAATGTGGAATGGAATGGAATGGAATGTGGAATGGAATGGAATGGAATACGGAGTGGAATGTGGAATGGAATGGAATGGAATGTTTAATGGAATGAGGAAAGGAATGGGGAATGGAATGTAATGGAATGTGAAATGGAATGGAATGGAACGTGGAATGGAATAGGAATGGAATGGAATGGAAAGTGGAATGGAATGTGAAAAGGAATGTGGAATCAAACGGAATGGAATGTGGAATGGAAAGTGGAATGAAGTGTGGAATGGAATCTGGAAAGGAACGCTTTGAAAAGTGGAACGGAATGTGCAATGGAATATGGAATAGAAGGGAATGGAATATGGAATGGAATGGAATGGAAGGTGGAGTAGAATGTAATGGAATGCAATGTGGAATGGAATGGGGAATGGAACGGAATGGAATGTGTAATGGAACGGAATGGGGTGTGGAATGGAAAGAAATGCTAAATGGAATTTCGAATGGAACTTGGAATGGCATGAAATGGAACGTGGAATGGAATGGAATGGAATGTGGAATGGAATGTAATGGAACGTGGAATGGAACATGGAATGGAACGTGGAATGGAATGGAACGGAAAGTGGAATGAAATGTGGAATGGAATGGAAAGGAATGTGCAAAGGAATATGGAATGGAATGTGGAACGGAATGTGGAATGGAACGCAATGGAATGTGAAAGGAATGTGGAATAGAACGTGGAACGGAAAGTGGAATGGAATGTAATGGAAAGTGGAATGGAATGAGAAATGCAACGTGGAATGGAAAGTGGAATGGAATGGAATGTAACATGGAATGGAATGTGGAATGGAATGGAAATGAATGTGGAATGGAATGTGGAATGGAATGCGGATTGTAATGGAATGGAAAGGAATGGGAGATGGAATGTGGAATGGAATGTGAAATGGAACGTGGAATGGAAACAAATGGAACGTGGAATGGAACGTACAATGGATGGTGGAATGGAACGGAAAGGAATGTGGAATGCAATGTGCAATGGAATGGAATGGAATGCGCAAAGGAATGTGGAATGGAATGTGGAAGGGAATGCAATGGTATGTAAAATGGAATGTGGAATGGAATGTAAAATGGAATGCGGAAAGAAATGTCGAATGGAATGGAGTGGAACGTGGAATGGAAATGAACGGACCGTGGAATGTAACGTGGAATGGAACGTGGAAAGAACGTGGAATGGAAATTTATGGAATGTGGAATGGAATGTGGAATGGAATGTAGAACGGAACGTGGAATGGAACATGGAATGGAATGGACTGGAACATGGAATGGAATGTGGAATGTTATGTTTGATGGAACGTGGAATGAAACGTAGAATGGAATGGAAAGGAATGTGGAATGGAATGTGGAATTGAATGGAATAGAATGTGGCGTGGTATGTGGAATGGACCGTGCAATGGAATGGAATGGAATGTGGAATGGAATGGAATGGAATGTTGAAGGAAATGTGGAATGCAATGTAATTGAATGGAATGTGGAATGGAATGGAATGGACTGTGGAATGTAATGGAAAGAATGGAATTTGAAATGGAATGCAATGGACTAAGGAATGGAATTTAAAGGAATGGAATGTGAAATGGAATTTAATGGAATGTGGAAAGGAATTGTATGGAATGGAATGAGGAATAGAAACGAATGGAATGGAATGGAAAGTGGAATGGAATGGAATGTGGAATGGAAGGCAATGGAATGTGGAATGGAATGGAATGGAATGTGGAATGTAATGGAATGGAATGGAATGGATTGGAAAGTGGAATGGAATGGAATGTGGAAAGGAATTGTATGGAATGGAATGTGGAATGGAATTGAGTGGAATGGAATGGAAAGTGGAATGAAATGGAAAGTGGAATGGAATGGAATGGACAGTGGAATTTAATGGAAAGGAATGGAATTTGAAATGGAATGCAATGGACTAAGGAATGGAATTTAAAGGAATGGAATGTGAAATGGAATTTAATGGAATGTGGAAAGGAAGTGTATGGAATGGAATGTGGAATACAAACGAATGGAATGGAATGGAAAGTGGAATGGAATTGAATGAGGAATGGAATGCAATGGAATGTGGAATGTAATGAAATGGAATGTGGAATGTAATGGAATGGAATCTGGAATGGAATGGAATGAAAAGCAAATGGATTGGAATGTGGAATGAAATGGAGTGGAATGTGAAATGTAATGGAATGGAATGTGGAATGCAATGGAATGGAATGGAATGGAATTTGGAAGGGAATATGGAATGGAATGGAATGGAATGGAATGTGGAATGGAATGGAATGGAAAGTGGAATGGGAAGTGGATTGGAATGGAGTGAAACGTGGAAAGGAATCTGGAAAAGAATGGAATGGAATGTGGAATGGAGTGGAATGGAACATGGAACAGAATGTGGAATGGAATGAGAAGTGGAATGGAATGTGGAATGGAATGGAATGGAATGTGGAATGGGATGTGGAAAGGAATGGGGCGGAAAGTGGAATGGAATGGAATGGAATGTGGAATGGAATGGAATGCAACCTGGAATGGAACGAGCAATGGAACGTGGAATGGAATGCAATGGAACGTGGAATGGAACATGGAATGGAAAGTGCAATGGAACTTGGAATGGAAAGTGGAATGGAATGGAATGGAACGTGGAATGGAATGAGTTCTGCAATGTGGAATGGAATGGAGTGGAACGTGGAATGGAATGAGGAAAGGAACGTGGAAGGGAATGGAATGGAACGTGGAATGGAATGTGGATTGGAATGTGGAATTGAATGGAATGCAACGTGGAATGGAATGGAATGGAATGTGGAATGCAATGGAATGGAATGTGGAACTGAATGTGGAATGGAATGTGGAATAAAATGGTATGGAAGGGTATGTGGAATGGAATGGAATGGAAAGTGGAATTGAATGGAATGCAGAATGGAATGGAATAGAACGCAATGTGGAATGAAATGGAAGGGAATGTGGAATGGAATGGAATGGAATGGAATAGAATGTGGAATGGATTGTTTAATGGAATGGAATGGTAAGTGGAATGGAACGTGGAATGGAATAGTATGGAAAGTGGAATGGAGAGGAATTGAACGTGGAATGGAATGGAACGGAAAGGAATGTAAAGTGGAATGGATTGGAACCTGGAATGGAATGGAATAGAATAGAATGTGGAATGGAATGTGGAATGTAATGGAAAGGAATGTGGAATGGAATGGAATGTGAAACCGAAATAGAATGGAATGTGAAATGGAAATAGAATGGAATGTGGAATGGAATGGAATGGAAAATGGAATGGAATGGAATTTGGAATGGAATGTGGAATGGAGTGGAATGGAATGTGGAATGGAACGCAATGGAATGTGGAATGGAATGTGGAATGGAAAGTGGAGTGGAATTGAATGGAATGGAATGGAATGTGGAATGGAGTGTGGAATGGAACTTGTAATGGAATGGAATGGAACGGAATGGAATGTGGAATGGAATGTGGAATGGAATGAAATGCAACCTGGAATGGAACGAGCAATGGAACGTGGAATGGAATGCAATGGAACGTGGAATGGAACATGGAATGGAAAGTGCAATGGAACTTGGAATGGAAAGTGGAATGGAATGGAATGGAACGTGGAATGCAATGAGTTCTGCAATGTGGAATGCAATGGAGTGGAACGTGGAATGGAATGAGGAAAGGAACGTGGAAGGGAATGGAATGGAACGTGGAATGGAATGTGGAATGGAACGTTGAATGGAACATGGAATTGAATGGAATGGAATGTGGAATTGAATGGAATGCAACGTGGAACGGAATGGAATGGAATGTGGAATGCAATGGAATCGAATGTGCAACTGAATGTGGAATGGAATGTGGAATAAAATGGAATGGAATGGTATGTGGAATGGAATGGAATGGAAAGTGGAATTGAATGCAATGCAGAATGGAATGGAATAGAACCCAATGTGGAATGAAATGGAAGGGAATGTGGAATGGAATGGAATGGAATGGAATAGAATGTGGAATGGATTGTTTAATGGAATGGAATGGCAAGTGGCATGGAACGTGGAATGGAATAGTATGGAAAGTGGAAAGGAGAGGAATTGAACGTGGAATGGAATGGAACGGAAAGGAATGTAAAGTGGAATGGATTGGAACCTGGAATGGAATGGAATAGAATAGAATGTAGAATGGAATGTGGAATGTAATGGAATGGAATGGAATGTGAAACCGAAATAGAATGGAATGTGAAATGGAAATAGAATGGAATGTGGAATGGAAAATGGAATGGAATGGAATTTGGAATGGAATGTGGAATGGAGTGGAATGGAATGTGGAATGGAACGCAATGGAATGTGGAATGGAATGTGGAATGGAAAGTGGAGTGGAATTGAATGGAATGGAATGGAATGTGGAATGGAGTGTGGAATGGAACTTGTAATGGAATGGAATGGAACGGAATGGAATGTGGAATGGAATGTGGAATGGAAAGTGGAAAGGAATGGAATGGAATGGAATGGAATGTGGAGTGGATTCTGGAATGTAATGTGGAAAAGAATGGAATGGAGTGGAACGGAATGGAATGTAGAATGGAATGGAATGGAATGCGGAATGGAATGGAATGTGGACAGGAATGTAATTGAATGGATAGTAATGGAATGGATTGTGGAATGCAAAGTGGAATGGAATGGAATGGAATGGAAAGTTGAATGGAATGGTGAATGGAATCTGGAATGGACTGTGTAATGGAATGGAAGGGAATGCAATGTGGAATGGAATGTGGAATGGTATGTGGAATGTAATGCAATATGGAATGGAATGGAATGCAATGAGGAATGTAATGGAATGGAAAGTGGAATGGAATGGAATGGAATAGAATGGAAAGTGGAATGGAATGGAGTGGAATGGAATGGAATGTGCAATGGAATGGGGAATAGAATGGAATGGAATGTGGAATGGAACGTGAAATGGAATGGAAAGTGGAATGAAATGTAGAATGTAGGGAATGTGCAATGGAATGTTGAATGGATTGGAATGGAATGTAGAATGGAATGGAATGGAATTTGGAATGGAATCTGGAATGGAACATTGAATGTAACGTGGAATGGAATGGAATGGAACGTGGAATAGAAAGTGGATTGGATAGTGGAATGGAATGTGGAAAGTGGAATGGAATGGAACGCTGTAAGGAATGCAATGGAATGTGAAATGGAACGTGGAATGGAATGAAATGCAGTGTGGAATGGAATGGAATGGATTGGGATGTGGAATGGAATGGAATGGAATTTCCAGTGTTTTGGAATGGAATGGAATGGAATGTGGAAGGGAATGGAATTGAATGTTGAATGGAAGGGAATAGAATGTGGAATGGAATGGAATGCTATGTGGAATGCAATGTGGAAGGGAGTGGAATGGAATGAGGAATGGAGTGTGGAATAGAATGGAATGTTATTTGCAAAGGAAAGTGTAATGGAAAGAAATAAAAGGTGGAGTGGAAAGGAATGGAAAGTGGAAGGAAAAGTGGAAAGGAAGATGGAATTGAATGGAATGGAAAGTGCAATGGAACGTGGAATGGAAGGCGGAATGGAGTGGAATGTAACGTGGAATAAAACATGGAATGGAATGAGGAGTTTAAAGTGAAATGTAATGGAATGGAAAGTGGAATGGAACGTGGAATGGAACGTCAAAAGGAATGGAATGGAACGTTTAATGGAAGGGAATGGTATGTGCAATGGAATGGTATGGAATGTGGAATGCCATGGAAAGGAATTGAATTTGGAATGGAATTGACAATAATGTGGAATGGAATGGAATTTAATGTGGAACGGAATGGAATGGAATGTGGAATGTGATTGCATAGAATGGAATGTGAACTGGAAGGGAATGAACTGGAATGGCATGTAGATTGGAATGGAACGCAACGTGGAATGGAAACTGGAATGGCATGGAATGGAATGTGGAAAGGAATGGAATGGAATGAGGAACGTAATGTGGAATGGCATGGAATGGAATGTGGAATGGAAAGGAATGCAATGTGGAATGGAACATGGACTGGAAATTGGAATGGAAAGTAATAGAAAGTGGAATGGAACGTGGAATTTAACATGGAATGGAACGTGGAATGGAATGAGGAATTTGGAATGTAATGGAATATAATCTGGAATCGAATGTAATGGAATGTGGATTGGAATGGGATGGAATGTGGAATGGAATGGAATGTATTGTGGAATGGAAAGGAATGCAATGTGGAGTGGAACATGGAATGGAACGTTGAATGGAATGTAGAATGGAATGCGAAATGGAATGGAATGGAAAGTGGAATGGAATGTGGAATGGAATGGAAAGGAATGTGCAAAGGAATATGGAATGGAATGTGGAACGGAATGTGGAAAGGAACGCAATGGAATGTGGAAAGGAATGTGGAATAGAACGTGGAATGCAAAGTGGAATGGAATGGAATGCAAAGTGGAATGGAACGTGGAATGGAAAGCGGAATGGAAAGTGGAATGAAATGGAATGTAACATGGAATGGAATGTGGAATGCAATGGAAAGGAATGTGGAATGGAATGTAGAATGGAATGCAGAACGTAATGGAATGGAATGGAATGTGAAATGGATTGTGGAATGGAATGTGAAATGGAAAGTTGAATGGAAAGAAATGGAACGTCATATGGAACGTAGAATGGAATGTGCAATGGAACGGAAAGGAATGTGGAATGGAATGTGCAATGGAATGGAATGGAATGTGCAAAGGAATGTGGAATGGAATGTGCAAAGGAATGTGGAATGGAATGTGGAAGGGAATGCAATGGTATGTGAAATGGAAAGTGGAATGGAATGTGAAATGGAATGTGGAATATAATGTGAAATGGAATGTGGAAAGAAATGTCGAATGGAATGGAATGGAACATGGAATGGAAAGGAACGCATCATGGAATGGAACGTGGAATGGAACACGGAAAGAACGAGGAATGGAAAGGTATGGAATGCGGAATGTAACGTGGAATGGAATGGAATGGAATGTGGAATGGAATGTGGAATGGAAAGTGGAATGGAACGTGGAATGGAATGGACTGGAACATGGAATGGAATATGTAATGTTACGTGTGATGGAACGTGGAAAGAAACGTGGAATGGAATGGAAAGGAATGTGGAATGGAATGTGGAATGGAATGGAATGGAATGTGGAATGGTATGTGGAATGGACCGTGGAATGCAACGGAATGGAATGAGGAATGGAATTGAATGGAATGTTGAAGGGAAAGTGGATTGCAATGTAGTTGAATGGAATGTGGAATGGAATGGAATGGAATCCAATGTTGAATGGAATTGAATGGAATATGGAATTAAATGAGGAATGGAATGGAATGGAATGGAATGGAATGGAATGGAATGGAAGATGGAATGCAATGGAATGGAATGCAATGTGGAATGGAATGTGGAATGGTACGTGGAATGTAATGCAATGTCGAATGGAATGGAATGGAATGGGTAATGTAATGGAATGTAATGTGGAATGGTACGTGGAATGTAATGCAATGTCGAATTGAATGGAATGGAATGGGTAATGTAATGGAATGGAAAGTGGAACGAAATGGAATGGAATAGAATGGAAAGTGGAATGGAATGGAGTGGAATGTAATGGAATGTGGAATGGAATGGGGAATAGAATGGAATGGAATGTGGAATGGAATGTGGAATGGAATGGAACGTATAATTGAATGTGAAATGGAATGGAAAGTGGAATGGAATGTAGAATGGAAGGGAAAGTGCAACGGAATGTTGAATGGATTGGAATGGAATGTAGAATGGAATGGAATGGAATTTGGAATGCAATCTGTAATGGAACGTTGAATGTACCGTGGAATGGAATGGAATGGAACGTGGGATGGAAAGTGGATTGGATAGTGGAATGGAATGTGGAATGTGGAATGGAATTGAATGTGGAACGGAATGCAATGGAATGTGAAATGGAACGTGGAATGGAATGAAATTCAATGTGGAATGGAATGGAACGTGAAAAGGAACGTGGAATGGAAATTTATGGAATGTGGAATGGAATGCGGAATGGAATGTGGAATGGAATGTGGAAAGCAACGTGGAAAGGAATGGAAAGTGGAATGGAATGGAATGGAAATTAGAATGGAACGTGCAATGGAACCTGGAATGGAATGCAATGGAAGGTGGAATGCAATGGAATGGAAAGTGGAATAGAATGTGGAATGGAATGGAATGGAACGTGGAATGGAATGTGGAATGAAATGGAATGGAAGGTGGAATGGAATGGAATGGAATGTGGAATGGAATGTGGAATGGAATTGAATGGAATGGAATGTGGAATGCAATGAGGAATGGAATTTGGAAAGGAACGTGGAATGGACTAGAACGTGGAATGGAATGTGGAATAGAATGTGCAATGGAATGGAATGGAATGTGGAATGGAATGTGGAATGGAATGGAATGAAACGTGGAATGGAATGTGCAATGGATTAGAACGTGGAATGGAAAGTGGAATACAATGCGGAATTGAATGGAATGGAATGTGCAAAGGAAGGTGGAATGGAAAGGAATGGAACGTGGAATGGAACGTGGAATGGAAAGTGGAAAATAATGCGGAATGTAATGGAATGGAATGTGGAATGGAATGAGGAATGGAATATATTGGAATGGAATGGAATGTGGAAAGGAACGTAAAATGAAACGTGGAATGGAATGTAGAATGGAACTTGGAATGGAATGTGCAATACAGTGTAGAATGGAAGGTGGAATGGAGTGGACTGGAAAGTGGAATGGAATGTGGAATGTAATGAGGAATGGAAGGTGGAATGGAAAATGGAATGGAAAGTGGAATGGAATGGAATGGAATGTGGAAAGGAATGTGGAATGGAATGGAAAGGAAAGTGGAAAGGAACGTGTAATGGAATGTAGAATGGAATGTGAAATATAATGTGGAATGGAATGGAATGGAATGGCATGGAATGCGGAATGGAATGGAATGGAATGGAATGTGGAATGGAATGGAATGGAATGGAATGGAAGGGAATGGAGGGGAATGTGGAATGGAATGGAATGGAATGGAACGTGTAGTGGAATGGAATTGAATGTGGAATGGAATGTGAACTGGAATGGAATGCAATGTGGACGGGATTGTGGAATGGAATGGAATTGAATGTGGATTCGATTCTGGAACGGAATGTGGAATGGAACGTGGAATGGAATGGAATTGCTCACGGAATGGAAAGTGGAATGGAATGTGGACAGGAATGCAATGGAAGGTGGAAAGGAATGGATTGGAATGTGGAATGGAATGGAATGGAATGGAATGGAATGCAATGTGGAAAGGAATGGAATGGAATGCAATGTGGAAATGAATGGAATTGAAAGTGGAGCGGAAAGTAATTGAATGTGGAATGGAAAGGAATGGAATGTTGAATGGAACGTAGACTTTAATGGAATGGAAAGGAAAGCAATGTAGAAGGGAAAGGGGAAACGATTGTTGAATGGAATGTGGAATAGAATGGAGTGGAATGTGGAATGGAATGTGGAATGGAATGTGGAATGGAATGGAATGAAATAGAATGGAATGTGGAACGGAATGCACTGGAAGGCGGAATGGAACGGAATGTAATGTGGAATGTAATAGAACGCAATGTGGAATGGAATGCAATGGAATGGAATGCGAATGGAATGGATTGGAATGTGGAATGAAATGTGGAATGGAACCTGTCGGAAAGTGGAATGGAATGCGGAATGGAATGGAATGTAAAGTGGAATGGAATGGAAAGGAATGGAATGGAACGGAATGGAATGGAATGTCGAATGGAATAGATTGGAATGTGGAATGGAATGGAATGGAATGCAATGTGAAACGGAATAGAATGGAATGTGGAATGCAATCGAAATGAATGTGGAATGGCGGGGAATGGAATGTGTAATCATATGGAATGGAATGCAGAATGGAATGCGGAATGGAATGAAATGGAATGGAATGTGCAATGGAATGGAATGGAAAGTGCAATGGAATGGAATGGAATATGGAAAGGAATGGAATGGAATGGAATGTGGAAGGCAATGAAATCGAATGTGGAATGGATTATTAAGGAATGTGGAATGGAATTTGGATTTGAATGGAAAGGAATGGAAAGGAATGTGGAAGGGATTGGAAAGTGGAAAGGAATGCAATGTGGAATGCAATGGAATGGAAAGAGGAATTGAATGTATTGGAATGTGGAATGGTATGTGCAGTGGAATAGAATGGAATGGAATAGAATGTGGAATGGAATGGAATGGAATGCAATGTGGAATGGAATGCAATGGAATCTGGAAAGTAATGGAATGGAATGTGGAGTGGAATGGAATCTGAGGCAATGTGGAATGAAATGGAAGGGAATGCGGAAAGGAATGGAATGTAATGTGGAATGGAATGTGGAATGGATTAGAAGGGAATGTGGAATGGAATGGAATGGAATGGAATGGAATGGAATGGAATGTGGAATTGAATTGAATGGAAAGTGGAATGGAATAGAATGGAATCTGGAAAGGATTGTGGAATGAATTGGAATGGAATGGAATGGAATTTGGAATGGAGTGTGGAATGGATTGGAATGGAATGTGGAATGGAATATCGAATGGAATGGAATGGAATGGAATGTTGTATGGAATGTTGATTTTAACGGAATGGAAAGGAAAGGAATGTGGAATGGAAAGGGGAAAAGATTGTGGAATGGAACGTGGAATAGAATGGAGTGGAATGTGGAATGGAATGTGGAATGGAATGTGTAATGGAATGGAATGTAATGGAATGGAATGCGGAACGGAATGCTCTGGAATGCGGAATGGAACGGAATGTAATGTGGAATGTAATAGAACGCAATGTGGAATGGAATGCAATGGAATGGAAAGTCGACTGTAATGGATTGGAATGTGGAATGAAATGTGGAATGGAATCTATCGGAAAGTGGAATGGAAAGTGGAATGGAATGGAATGTAAAGTGGAATGGAATGGAATGGAATGGAATGGAATTTCGAATGGAATAGATTGGAATGTGGAATGGAATGGAATGGAATGCAATGTGAAACGGAATAGAATGGAATGTGGAATGCAATCAAATTGAATGTGGAATGGCGGGGAATGGAATGTGGAATCATATGGAATGGAATGCAGAATGGAATGCGGAATGGAATGAAATGGAATGGAATGTGCAATGGAATGGAATGGAATATGGAAAGGAATGGAATGGAATGGAATGTGGAAGGCAATGAAATCGAATGTGGAATGGATTATAATGGAATGTGGAATGGAATTTGGATTTGAATGGAAAGGAATGGAAAGGAATGTGGAAGGGATTGGAAAGTGGAATGGAATGCAATGTGGAATGGAATGGAATGGAAAGTGCAATTGAATGAATTGGAATGTGGAATGGTATGTGCAGTGGAATGGAATGGATTGGAATGGAATGTGGAATGGAATGGAATGGAATGCAATGTGGAATGGAATGCAATGAAATCTGGAATGTAATGGAATGGAATGTGGAATGTAATAGAACGCAATGTGGAATGGAATGCAATGGAATGGAATGTCGAATGGAATGGATTGGAATGTGGAATGAAATGTGGAATGGAATCTATCGGAAAGTGGAATGGAATGTGGAATGGAATGGAATGTAAAGTGGAATGGAATGGAATGGAATGGAATGGAATGGAATGTCAAATGGAATAGATTGGAATGTGGAATGTAATGGAATGGAATGCAATGTGAAACGGAATAGAATGGAATGTGGAATGCAATCGAATTGAATGTGGAATGGTGGGGAACGGAATGTGTAATCATATGGAATGGAATGCAGAATGGAATGCGGAATGGAATGAAATGGAATGGAATGTGCAATGGAATGGAATGCAATGTGCAATGGAATGGAATGGAATATGGAAAGGAATGGAATGGAATGGAATGTGGAAAGCAATGAAATCGAATGTGGAATGGATTATTAAGGAATGTGGAATGGAATTTGGATTTGAATGGAAAGGAATGTAAAGGAATGTGGAAGGGATTGGAAAGTGGAATGGAATGCAATGTGGAATGGAATGGAATGGAAAGAGGAATTGAATGTGTTGGAATGTGGAATGGTATGTGCAGTGGAATGGAATGGAATGGAATGGAATGTGGAATGGAATGGAATGGAATGCAATGTGGAATGGAATGCAATGGAATCTGGAATGTAATGGAATGGAATGTGGAGTGGAATGGAATCTGAGGCAATGTGGAATGAAATGGAAGGGAATGCGGAATGGAATGGAATGTAATGTGGAATCGAATGTGGAATGGATTAGAAGGGAATGTGGAATGGAATGGAATGGAATGGAATGGGATGTGGAATTGAATGGAATGGAATGTGGAATGGAATAGAATGGAATCTGGAAAGGATTGTGGAATGAAATGGAATGGAATGTGGAATGGATTGTGGAATGGATTGTGGAATGGATTGGAATGGAATGTGGAATGGAATATCGAATGGAATGGAATGGAATGTTGAATGGAATGTAGATTTTAATGGAATGGAAAGGAAAGGAATGTGGAATGGAAAGGGGAAAAGATTGTGGAATGGAATGTGGAATAGAATGGAGTGGAATGTGGAATGGAATGTGGAATGGAATGTGTAATGGAATGGAATGGAATGGAAGGAATGCGGAACGGAATGCACTGGAATGCGGAATGGAACGGAATGTAATGTGGAATGTAATAGAACGCAATGTGGAATGGAATGCAATGGAATGGAATGTCGACTGTAATGGATTGGAATGTGGAATGAAATGTGGAATGGAATCTATCGGAAAGTGGAATGGAAAGTGCAATGGAATGCAATGTAAAGTGGAATGGAATGGAATGGAATGGAAAGGAATGGAATGGAATGGAATGGAATTTCGAATGGAATAGATTGGAATGTGGAATGGAATGGAATGGAATGCAATGTGAAACGGAATAGAATGGAATGTTGAATGCAATCGAATTGAATGTGGAATGTCGGGGAATGGAATGTGGAATCATATGGAATGGAATGCAGAATGGAATGCCGAATGGAATGAAATGTATTGGAATGTGCAATGGAATGGAATGGAATATGGAAAGGAATGGAATGGAATGGAATGTGGAAGGCAATGAAATCGAATGTGGAATGGATTATAATGGAATGTGGAATGGAATTTGTATTTGAATGGAAAGGAATGGAAAGGAATGTGGAAGGAATTGGAAAGTGGAATGGAATGCAATGTGGAATGGAATGGAATGGAAAGAGGAATTGAATGTATTGGAATGTGGAATGGTATGTGTAGTGGAATGGAATGGATTGGAATGGAATGTGGAATGGAATGGAATGGAATGCAATGTGGAATGGAATGCAACGGAATCTGGAATGTAATGGAATGGAATGTGTAGTCGAATGGAATCTAAGGCAATGTGGAATGAAATGGAAGGGAATGCGGAATGGAATGGAATGTAATGTGGAATGGAATCTGGAATGGGTTAGAAGGGAATGTGGAATGGAATGGAATGGAATGGAATGGAATGGAATGGAATGGAATGGAATGTGGAATTGAATGGAATGGAATGTGGAATGGAATAGAATGGAATCTGGGATGGATTGTGGAATGAATTGGAATGGAATGGAATGGAATGTGGAATGGATTGTGGAATGGATTGGAAAGGAAAGTGGAATGGAATGTGAAATGGAATGGAATGGAATGTGTAATGGAATGGAATTGAAAGTTGAATGGAATGTAATGGAATGCAATGTGGAATGGATTGGAACGGATTCGAATTAAATAAAATGCGGAATGGAGTGGAATTAAATAAAAGGTGGAATGGATTTTAAAGGAATGGAATGGAATGGAAAGTGGAATGGAATGGAATGTAATGTGAAATGGAATGGAATGAAACGTGGCATGGAACATAATGGAATGTGGAATGGAATGGAAAGGAATATGGAAGGGTATGAGGAATGGTGTGTAATGGAATGTGGAATGGAAAGTGGAATGGAATGGAAAGGAATGTGGAATGGTATGAGGAACGGAATGTAATGGAACGTGGAATGGAAAGTGGAATGGAATGTGGAATGGAACGGAAGGGAACGTGGAATGGAAAGTGGAATGGAATGTGGAATGGAATGTGGAAAAGAATGGAATGGAATGTGCAATGAAATGTGGCATAGAATGTGGAATGGAAAGTGGAATTGAATGGAATGGAAAGTGGAATGCAATGTAGAATGCAATGGAATGGAATGTGGAATGGAATGTGGAATAGAAGGGAATGGAACGAGGATTGGATCATGAAATGGAACGTGCAATAGAACGTGGAATGGAACGAGGAATGGGATGTAGAATGGAATGTAGAATGGAATGGAATGCGGAATGGAAAGGAATGTAAAGTGCAATGAATTGTGGAATGGAATGGAATGGAATGTGGAATGAAATGTGGAATGCTATTGAATGGAATGTAGAATGGAAAGTGGAATGTAATAGAATAGAATTTGGAATGGAATGGAAAGGAATGTGCAATGCAATGGGGAATGGAATGGAATGGAACGTGAAATGGAATGGAATGGAATGTGGAATGGAATGGAATGGAATGTGGAATACAATGTAATGGAATGGAATGGAATGTGCAATGGAATGGAATGTGGAATGGAATGTTGAATGGAACGTGAAATGGTATGTGGAATACAATGTAATGAAATGTACAATGGATTGTGACATGGAATGTGGAACGGAATGTGGAATTTAATGGAATGGAATGGGGAAAGGAATGTGGAATGGAATGGGGAATGTTATGTGGAATGCATTGGAATGGAATGTGGAAGTTAACAGAATGGTATGTTGAATGGAATGAGGAATGGAATGGAATGGGATGTGGAATGGAATATGGAATGGAATGCAATGGAATGTGGAATGGAACGAGGAAAGGAATGCGGAAAGGAAAGCGGAATGGATTGTGTAATGGAATGTGGAACGGAAAGGAAAGGATCGTGGAATGGAATGTGGAAAGGAATGCAATGGAATGTAAAATGGAATGTGTGTTGGAATGCAATGGTATGCGTAATGGAATGTGGAATGGAGTGGAATGAAATGTGGATTGTAATGGTATGTGGAATGGAATGTGGAATGGAATGGAATGGAATGTGGAATGGAATGTGAAATGGAATGGAATGTAATCTGTAATGGAGTGGAATGGAATGAAATGTGGAATGGATTGGAATTTAATGAGCAATGGATTGTGGAATGGAATTAAATGGAAAGGGAAATGGAATGGAATGGAATGTGGAGTGGAATGGAATGGAATGGAATGTGGAATGGATTGGAATGCAATGTGGAATGGTATGTGGAATGGAATGGAATGGAATGTGGAATGGAATGTGGAATGGAATGGATAACGGATTGGAATGTGGAATGGAATGTGGAATGGAATGGAATGGAATGGAATGTGGAATGGAATAGAAAGGAAAATGGAATGGAGTGGAATGGAATGGAATGTGGAATAGAATGGAATGGAATGTGGAATGGAATGTGGAATGGAATGGAATGTGGAGTGGAATGTGGAATGGCATGGATTGGAATGTGGAATGGAATGTGGAATGGAATGGAATGGAAAGTGGAATGGAATGGAACGGAATGTGGAATGGAATGGAATGGAAAGTGGAATGGAAAAAGGAATGGAATGGTATGGAATCTGGAATGGAATTGAATGGAACGAGGAATGGAACATGGAATGGAATGGAATGTAATGTGGAATGAAAGGTGGATTTCAATGGGAAGAAATGTGGAATGGAAAGGAATGGAATGTGGAATGGAATGGAATGGATAGGAATTTGGAATGGAATGCAATTGAATGGAAAACTGAATTGAATTGAGTGGAATGTGGAATGGAATCTAATGGAATGTGGAATAGAATGGAGTGGAAAGTGGAATGGAATGTAGAATGGAATGAAATGGAATGTGGAATGGATTGGAATGCAATGTGGAATAGAATGGAATGGTATGTGGAATTGAATGGAATGGAATGTGGAATGGAATGGAATGTGGAGTGGAATGTGGAATGGAATGGAATGGAAAGTGGAATTGAATGGAACGGAAAGTGTAATGGAATGGAAAGGAAAGTAGAATGGAATATGGAATGGAATGGTATGGAATATGGAATAGAATTGAATGGAATGAGGAATGGAACGTGCAATGGAAGGTGGAATGGAATGGAATGGAATGTTTAATTGAATGCAATGGAACGTGGAATGGAATGGAATGGAATGTAGAATGAAAGGTGGATTTGAATGGAAAGGAATGTGGAATGGAATGGAAAGGAATGTGGAATGGATTGGAATGGAATTGAAAGCTGAATGGAATTGAGTGGAATGTGGAATGGAATCAAATGGAATGTGGAATGGAATGGAGTGGAATGTGGAATGGAATATAGAATGGAATGCAATGGAATGTGGAATGGATTGGAATACAATGTGGAATGGAATGGAATGGTATGTGGAATTGAATGGAATGGAATGTGGAATGGAATGTGGAATGGAGTGGAATGGAAAGGAATGTGGAATTCATTGGAATGGAATGTGGAATGGAATGTGAAATGGAATGGAATGGAATGTGGAATGGAATGTGGAATGGAATGGATCGCGGATTGGAATGTGGAATGGAATGTGGAATGGAATGGAATGTGGAATGCAATAGAATGGAATATGGAATGGAATGGAACGTGAAATGGAATGGAATTCAATGCGGTTTGAAATGGAATGGAATGGAATGGAATGTGGAGGGGAATTTGGAATTGAACGGAAAGGAATGCAATGGAAAGTGGAATGGAATGGAATGTGGAATGGAATGGAATGTGGAATGGAATGGAATGGAATGTGGATTGGAATGGAATGAAATGCAGTGGAATGTGAAATGGAATGGAATGGAAACCAAAGTGGAATTCAATGGAATGTAATGTGGAATGGAATGGAATGGAAAGTGGAATGGAACGGAACGGAATGCAATTTGGAATGGAATGGAATGGAAAGCAGTGTGGAATGGAATGGAATGGAATGAGGAATTGAATGGCATGGAATGTGGACTGGAATTGAATGGAATGTTTAATGCAAAGTGGAATAGAATGGAATGCAATGGAATTGAATGTGGAATGGAATGTTATGGAGTATGGCATGGAATGGAAACGACTGCAGAAAGGAATGGAATGGAATGTGCAATTGAATGGAATGGAATATGGAATTGAATCTAACGGAATGTGGATCAGAATGGAATTGAATGGGGAATGGAATCTAATGGAATGAGGAATTTAATGGAAAGCATCGTGGAATGATACGTGCAATGGAACGTGCAACGGAATAGAAAGGAAAGTGGAATGGAACATGGAATGGAACACGAAATGGAATGGAATGGAATGGAATGGAATGTGGAATGGAATGGAATGCAATGTGGAGTGGATTGGATTGGAATGTGGAATGGACTTTGTAATGGAATGGAAGGGAATGCAATGTGAAATGGAATGGAATGTGGAATGGAATGGAATGGAATGAGGAATGGAATGGACTGCAAAGTGGAATGGAATGGAATGGAGGGTGGAATGGAATGGAATGGAATATGAAATGGAATGGAATGGAAGATGGAATGGAATGTGGAATGGAATGGAATGGAACGTATAATGGAAGGTCGACTGGATTGGAATGCAATGCGGAATGGAATGTGGAATGGAATGGAATTGAATAGAATGGAATATGGAATGGAATTGAGTGGAATGTTGAACGCATTGAGGAATGGATTGGAATGGAAAGTGGAATGGAGTGTGAAATGGAATGGAACGGAATGGAATGGAACGTGGAATGGAATGGAACGCAATACGGAATCGAACGGAATGGAATGCGGAATGGAAAAGAATGGAATGTGGAATGGAATGGAAAGGAATTGAATGGAATGTGGAATGGAATAGAATGGAATAGTATGGAATGTGGAATTGAATGGAATGGAAAGTGGAATGGAATGAAATGGAATTCAATTGAATGTGGAATGGAAGGGAATGGAATGTGGAATGGAATGTGGAATGGAATGGAATGGAACTTAATGGAATTTGGAATAGAATGGAATGGAATGGAAAGGAATGTGGAATGGAATGGAGTGTGGAATGGAACAGAATGCCAGGCGAAATGGAATGGAATGGAATGTGGAATGGAAAGGAATGGAATGTGGAATGGAACGTGGAATGGAATGGAATGTGGAATGCAATATAGAACAGAATGGAATGGAATGGAATGTGGATTTGAATGGAATGGAATATGTTATGGAATGGAATTGAATGTGGAATGGAATGGATTGGAATGCGGAAAGCAATGTGAAATGGAATGGATCACGCATTTGAATGTGGAATGGAATGTAGAATGGAATGTTATGGAATGGAATGTAGAATGGAATGGAATAGAATATTGAATGGAATGGAATGGAATAGAATGTGCAATAGAATGGAATGGAAAGTGCAATGGAATTTGGGAAGGAATGGAATGGAATGTGGAATGGAATGTGGAAAGGAATGGAATGGAATGTGGAATGGATTGTGGATTGGTAAGAAATGGCATGTGCAATGGAATGTGGAATGGAATGTGGAATACAATGGAAATGAATGTGAAATGGAAAGGAATGGAATTTGGAATGGAATGGCATGGAATGCAATGTGGAAACGAATGAAACAGAATGTGGAATGGAATGGAATTGAATATGGAATGTAATGGAATGGAATGGAATGTGGAATGAAATGGAATTTAGTATGGATTGGAATGGAATTGAATGTGGAATGGAATGGAATGGACTGTAGAATGGAATTTAGAATTGAATGGAAAGCAATGTAATGGAATGTGGAATGCAATGGAATACGGAATGTAATGCAATGTGTAATAGAATGGAATGTGGAATGGAATGTAATGTGGAATGGAATGTAATGTGGAATGGAATGGAGTGGAATGGGGAATGGAATGGAATAGCATGCAATGGAATGTGGAATGGAATGGAATGCAATGCAATGTGGAATTGAATGGAATGTGGAATGGAATGGAATGGAATGTGGAATGTAAGATGGAATAGAAAGGAATCCAATGGAATTTAATGTGGAATTGAGCGGAATGGAATACGGAATGGATTGGAATGGAATGCAGAATGGAATGGAATGGAATGTGCAATGCAAAGGAATGGAATATGGAATGGAATGGAATGGAATGTGGAACGGAATGGAATTGACTGTATAATGGAATGCAATGGAATGTGGAATTCCATGGAAATCATCCTGGAATGGAACATGCAATGCAACGTGGAATGGAATGGAAAGGAAAGTGGAATGGAATATGGAATGGAACACGGAATGGAACGGAATGGAATGGAATGGAATGTGGAATGGAATGGAATTTCGTGTGGGTTGGATTGAAATGTGGAATGAAATTTGTAATGGAATGGAAGGGAATGGAATGTGGAATGGAACGGAATGTGGAAAGGAATGGAATGCAATGTGGAATGGAATGGAATGGAATGCGGAATGGAATGGAAAGGAATTTGGAATGGAATGGAAAGGAAGGTGGAATGGAATGCGGAACGGAGTGCAATGTGAATTCGAATGGAACAGAATGTGGAATGGAATGGAATTTAATGTGGAATGGAATGGAATTGAATGTGGAATGGAATTTGAAGGAACGTGGAATGGAAGGTATAATGGATTGGAATGCAATGTGGAATGGAATGTGGAATGGAATGGAATGGAATGGAATAGAATATGGAATGGAATGGAATGGAATGGAATAGAATATGGAATGGAATGGAATGCAATGAGGAATGTAATGGAATGGAATATGGAATGGAAAGGAAAGGAATTTGGAATGGATTGGAAAGGAATGGAAAGGAATGTGGAATGGAAAGGAATGTGGAAAGGAATGGAATGTGGAATGGAATAAAATGCAAAGTGGAATGGAATGGAATGGAATGTGGAATGGAATGGAATGGAAGGTGGAATGCAATGGAATGTGGATTGGAATGGAATGGAATGTGGAATGCAATACGGAATGAAATGGAATGGAAAGGAATGGAAGGTTTAAATGAATGGAATGGAATGGAATGGAATGTGGAATGGAATGTGCAAGGGTACAGAATGGAATGCAATGGAATGTGGAACGGAAAGTAATGGAATGCCATGTGGAACGGAATGCAGTGGAATATTGAAAGGAATTGAATGGAATGGAATATGGAATGGAATGGAATGGAATTCAAGGTGGAATGGAATGCAGTGGAATGTGGAATGGAATGGAATGGAATGGAATATGGATTGGAATGGAATGGAATGAAATGTGGAATGGAATGGAATGGAATGTGGAATGAAATGTGGAATGGAATGGAATGGAATGGAATGTGGAATGGAATGTGGAATGGAAAGGAATGGAATGTGGAATGGAATGTGGAATGGAAAGGAATGGAAAGTGGAATGGAATGTGGAGTGGATTGTGGAATGGAATGGATCATGGAATGGAATGTGGAATGGAATGGAGTGGAATGTGGAATGGAATGCGGAAAGAAACGAAATGGAATGTGGAATGGAATGTGGAATGGAACGTCGAGTGGAGTGGAAATGAATGTTGAATGGAATGTGGAATGGAATGGAATTGATTGCAATGTAGAATGGAAAGGAATGGAATGTGGAATGGAATGGAATGGAATGGAATGCAATGTGCAATGGAATGGAATGGATTGTGGAATGGAATGGAATGGAATATGGAATGGAATGGAATGTGGAAAGGAGTGGAATTAAATGTGTTGTGGAATGGAATGGAATATGGAATGGAATGGAATGGAATGCGGAATGGAATTTGGAATTGAATGGAAAGGAATGCAATGGAATGTGGAATGGAATGGAATGTGGAATGGAATGCAATATTGAATGGAATGGAATGTGTAATCGAATGGAATGTGGAATGGAATGTCAATTGGAGTGGAATGGAATGTGGAATGGAATGAAATGGAATGTGGAATGTAATGGAATGGAATCCAATGTGGAATTGAATGGAATTTATTGTGGAATGGAATGGAATGAAATGTGGAATGGAATTGAATGGAATGAGGAATGCAAAGTGGAATGGAATGGAATGCAATGGAATTTAATGTGGAATGGAATGGAATGAAATATTGAATGGAATGGAACGGACTGCAGAATGGAATGGAATGGAATGTGCAATGGAATGGAAAGAAATATGGAATGGAATGGAATGTGGAAGGGAATGGAATTGAATGGGGAATGTAATGGAATGGAAATTGGATTTTAATGGAAAGCATCGTGGAATGAAACATGCAATGGAACGTGAAATTTAATGGAAAGGAAAGTGTAATGGAACATGTAATGCAACGCAAAATGGAATGGAATGGAATGGAATGCAATGGAATGGAATGGAATGTGGAATGGAATGGAATGGAATGTGGAGTGGACTGGATTGGAATGTGGAATGGAATTTGTTACGGAATGGAAGGGAATGGAATGTGGAATGGAATGGAATGCAATGTGGAATGGAATGGAATGCAATGTGGAATGGAATGGAATGGAACGTGTAATGGAATGGAATGGAATGTGGAATGGAATGGAATGGAACGTGTAATGGAATGGAAAGGAATGTGAAATGGAATGAAATGGAAGGTGGAATAGAATGTGGAATGGAATGGAATGGAACGTGGAATGGAAGGTGGACTGGACTGGAATGCAATGTGGAATGGAGTGTGGAATGGAATGGAATGGAATGGGATGGAATATTGAATGGAATTGAGTGGAATTTTGAACGCAGTGAGGAATGGATTGGAACGGAATGTGGAATGAAATGTGAAATGGATTGGAAGGGAATGGAATGTGAAATGGAATGGAATGGAATGGAATGAAATGCGGAATGGAATGGAATGGAATGGAATTCAATGTGGAATGGAATGGAATTCAATTTGGAATGGAATGTATAATGGAAAGTGGAATAGAAAGTGTAATGGAATGAGTAATGGAATTTAATAGAATGTGGAATATAAGGGAATGGAATGCGGAAAGGAATTTGGAATGGAATGTGTAAAGGAATTTGGAATGGAATTTAATGGAACGTGGAAAGGAATAGAATGGTACATGGAATGGAATGGAATGGAATTTGGAAAGGAAGGGACTAGAATGCGGAATGCAATGTGGAATGGAATATAGAATGGAATGTGGAGTGGAATGGAATGGAACGAGGAATGGAATGGAATGGAATGTGGAATGGAATGGAATGGAAAGGAACGAGTATTGGAATGGAATGGAAAGGAACGTGTATTGGAATGGAATGGAAAGGAATTTGGATTGGAATGGAATGGAAAGTGGAATTGAATGGAATGGAATGTGGAATGGAATGTGGAATGGAATGTGGAATGGAATGTGGAATGCAATGGAACGGAATGTGGAAAGGAATGGAATGCAATGTGTATTGGAATGGAGGTGAAAGGAATGTGGATTGGAACGTGAAATGGAATGTTGAATGGAATGTGTAATGGAATGGAATGGAATGTGGAATAGACAGAGAAATGGGATGGAATGGAATGTGGAATGGAATATATAATGGAATAGAAAGGAATGTGGAATGGAAAGTGGGATGGAATGGAGTGGAATGGAATGTTGAATGGAATGGAACGGAATGTTGAATGGAATACGGAATGGAATGGAATTCAATGTGGAATGGAATGTGGAATGGAATGGAATGGAATGTGGAATGGAATGTGGAAAGGAATGGAATGGAAAGTGGAATAGAATGTGGAATGCTATGGGATGGAATGTGGAATGGAATCTGGAATGGAATGGAATGGAATGGAATGGAATATGGAATGGAACATCATGGAATGAAATGGAATGTGGAACCGAATGTAATGGAATGTGGAATGGAAAGTGGATTGGAATGGAATGGATGGTGGAATGGAATGGAATGTAATATGGAATGAAATGTGGAATGGAAAGGGATGGAATGCGGAATGGAATGCGATGGAATGGAATGTGGAATGGAATGGAGTTGAATATGGAATGGAATGTGGAAAGGAATGGAGTTGAATATGGAATGGAATTTGGAATGGAATGTAATGGAAAGTGAAAAGGAATGTGGAATGGAAAGTAAAATGGAATGGAATGGTCCGAGTAATGGAAGGTGGAATGGATTGGATTAGAATGTGGAATGCAATCTGGAATGGCATGGAATGTTAAATGGAGTGGAATGGAATGTGGAATGGAATGTGGAATGGAACGGTATGGAACGTGGAAAGGAATGTGGAATGTAAAGGAATGAAAAGAGGAATGGAATGTGGAATGGAATGCGCTCGAACGTGGAATGGAATGTGGAATGGAAAGTGGAATGTAATGGAATGGAATGCAATGCGGAATGGAATGGAATTGAATGTGGAATGGAATGCAATGGAATGTGGAATGGAATGGAAAGGAATGTGGAATGAAATTGAAACGAATGGAATTGAATGTGGAATGGAATGGAATAGAATGGGGAATGGAATGTGAAATGAAATGGAATGTAATTGAATGGAATCTGGAATGAAATGGAATGGAATGGAATGAGGTATTGAATGGAATGTGGAATGGAATGTGGAATGGAATAGAATGGAATGGGGAATGGAATGGAATGGAATGGAAATTGGAATTGAATGGAATGTGGAATGGAATGGTATGGAATGTTATGTGGAATGGAATGGAATGGAATGTGTAATGAACTGGAATGGCATGTGAAATGGAATGGAACGGAATGGAATGAAATGTGGAATGCAATGGAATGGAATGGAATTCAATGTGGAATGGAACGTTTAATGGAAACTGGAATAGAATTTATAATGGAATGATTAATGGAATTTAATGGAATGTGGAATATAAGGGAATAGAATGCGGAATGGAATTTGGAATGGAATGTGTAATGGAATGTGGAATGGAATAGAATGGAAAGTGGAAAGGAATAGAATGGTAGGTGCATTGGAATGTAATGGAATTTGGAAAGGAAGGGTCTAGAATGCGGAATGCAATGTGGGATTGAATATTGAATGGAATGAGGAGTGGAATGGAATGGAACGAGGAATGGAATGGAATGGAATGTGGAATGGAATGGAATGGAATGTCTATTGGAATGGAATGGAAAGGAATTTGGATTGGAATGGAATGGAAAGTGGAATTGAATGGAATGGAATGTGCAACGGAATGGAATGGAACGTGGAATGGAAAGTGGAACGGAATGTGAAATTGAATGTGGAATGGAATATGGAATGGAATGGAATGGAATGTGGAATGGAATGTGGAATGGAATGGAATGGAATTGAATGGAATGGAATGTGGAATTGAAGGAAATGTGGATTTGAATTGAATGGAATTCAATGGAATAGAATGTGGAATGGAATGGAATGTGGAATGGAATGGAATGGAATGGAATGGAATGGAATGTGAAATGGAATGCAATGGAAAGTGTAATGGAATGTGGAATGCAATGTTGAATGGAATGTAATGTGCAATGGAATTGAATGGAATGTGTAATGGACTGGAATGGAATGTGGAATGCAAAGGAATGGAATGTGCAATGGAATGGAATGGAATGGCATGTGGAATGGAATGTGGAATGGAATGTGGAATGGAATGGAATGGAATGTGGGATGGAATGGTATGGCATGTGGAATGGAATGTGGAATGGAATGGAATGGAATGTGGAATGGAATGGAATGTGGAATGGAATGGAATGAAATGTGGAATGGAACGGAATGCAATATGTAATTGAATGGAATTGGATGTGGAACGGAATGGAATGGAACGTGTAATGTAAAGTGGAATGGAATGTGGAATTGAATGTGGTATATGATTTGGAATGGAATGGAAAGGAATGTGGAAAGAAATGGAATGGAATTGAATGTAATGGAATGTGGAATGTAATGAAATGTGGATTTGAATGGAATGGAATTGAATGGAATGGAATGGGGAATGGAATGGAACGTGGAATGGATTGGAATGGAATGTAATGAGAAATGGAATGAAATGTGGATTTGAATGGAATGGAATTGAATGGAATAGAATGGGGAATGGAATGGAAAGTGGAATGGATTGGAATGGAATGTAATGTGAAATGGAATGGAATGGAATGTGGAATGGAATGGAATGTGTAATGGAACGGAATGGAATGTGTAATGGAATGGAATGCAAAGTGGAACGGAAAGGAATGGAATGTGGAATGGAATGGAATGGAATGGAATGTGGAATGGAATGTGGAATAGAATGAGATATGGGATGGAATGCAATGTGGAATGGAATATTTAATGGAATAGATTGGAATGTGGAATGGAATATGGAATGGAATGGAATGGAATGTGGAATGGAATGGAATGGAGTGCGGAATGGAATATGGAATGGAATGCAATGAGGAATGGAACGGGAAATGGAATGGAATGGAAAGTGGAATGCAATGTGGAATGCAATGAAATGGAAAGGGTAATGGAATGTGGAATGGTATGGGATGGAATGTGAAATGGAATCTGGAATGGTATGGAATGGAATGGAATGTTATATGGAATGGAACATAATGAAATGAAATGGAATGTGGAGCGGAATGTAACGGAATGTGGAATGGAAAGTGGAATGGAATGGAATGCATTGTGGAATGGAATGGAATGGAATGTGGAATGGAACAAATGAAATGTGGAATGGAATGGGATGGAATGTGGAATGGAATGGACTGGAATGTGGGATGGAATATGGAATGGAATGGAATGGAATGGAATGTGGAATGGAGTAGAAGGGAATGTGGAATTCAATGGAGCAGAATGGAATGTGAAATGGAGTAGAATGGAATGTTGAATTCAATTGAGCGGAATGGAATGTGGAACGGAATGTGGAATGGAATGGGATGGAATGTGGAATGGAATGGAATGAAATGAGGAATGGAATGGTCTCCAATGTGAAATGGAATGTGGAATGGAATGTGGAATGTAATGGAATGTGGAATGGAATGTAGAATGGAATGGGTTGGAATGTGGAACGGAATAGGATGGAATAGGAAGTGGAATGCAATGGAGTTGAATATGGAATGGAATGTGGAACAGAATGGAATGGAATGTGGAATGGAATGTGGAATGGAAAGTGGAGTGGAATGGAAAGGAACGTGGAATGGAAGGTGGAATGGTTTGAATTGGAATGTGGAATACAATGTGGAATGGAATGGAACGTTAAATGGGGTGGAATGGAATGTGGAAAGGAATGGGATGGAATGTGGAATGGAAAGTGGAATATAATGGAAAGAAACGTGGAATGGAATGTCGAATGTAATGGGCTTGAATGTGGAATGGAATTTGGAATGGATTGTGGAATGGAATGGAATGGAATGGAATGCGGAAAGGAAGAAAATGGAATGTGGAATGTAATGGAGTGGAATGTGTAATGGAATGGAATATAATGTGTAATGGAATGGAAAGGAATGTGGAATGAAATTAAAACGAATGGAATTTAATGTGGAAGGGAATTTGAATGGAATGTGGAATGGAATGTGGAATGGAAAGTGGAATGGAATGGAATGCGGAATGGAATGGAATGAAATGTGGAAAGGAATGGAATGGTATGTGGAATGCAATGGCATGGAATGGAATGGAATGTAGAATGGAATGGAATGGGATTTGGAATGGATTGGAATGTGGAATGGAATGGAATGGAATGGAATGGGACATGGAATAGAAAGGAATGGAATGCCGAAGGGAATGTAATGAAAGGTTGAATGAAATGGAATGAAATGTGTAATGGAATGTAATGGAGTCTGGAATGGAATGGAATGGATTGGAACGGAATGTGGAATTTAAAGGAATGAAATGTGTAATGGAATGGAATGGAATGTGAAATGGAATGGAATGGAATGTTTAAAGGAATGGAATGGAATGTGGAATTGAATGCAATGGAATGTGAAATGGAATGTGGAATGGAATGGAATGGAATGTGGAATGGAATGGAAAGGAATGTGGAACTGAATGTGGAATGGAAAGGAATTGAATGGAATGGAATGTGGAATGGAATGGGATAAAATGTGGAATGGAATGGAATGCAATGTGGAATGGAAAGGAAAATGGAATGGAATGAAATGGTATCTAATATGGAATGGAATTGAATGGAATTTGGATCGAAATGTGTAAAGGAATAGAATGGTATGGAATGCAATGTGAAATTGAGTGGAATGAAATGTGGAATAGATATGAACAGAATGTGGAATGGAATGGAACGGTATGCAAAGTGGAATCTAATGTAAACGAATGGAATGGAATGTGGAATGGAATAGAATGGAATATGGAATGAAATGTAATGTAATGGAATGGAATGTGAAATGGAATTGAATGGAATTTGAAATGGAATGGAATTGAATGTGGAAAGGAATGGAAAGTGGAAAGGAATGTGTAATGGATTGAATGGAATGGAATGTGGAATGGAATGAAATGTGGAATGGAATGGAATGAAGTGTGGAATGGAATGTAATCCAAAGTGGAATGGAATGAAATGTAGAATGGAATGCAATAGAATGTGGAATGGAATTCAGTGGAATTTGAAATGGAATGGAATGTACAATGGAAAGGAAAGGAACGGAATATGGAATGGTATGGAATGGAATGGAATCTGGAACTTAAAGGAATGAAATGTGGAATGGAGTAGAATGGATAGTGGAATGGAATGGAATGGAATGTGGAATGAAACGGAATGCAATGGAATGTGGAACTTAAAGGAATGAAATTTGGAATGGAATGGAATGGAATGTGGAATGGAATGGAATGGAATGTGGAATGGAATGTGGAATGGAGTAGTATTTACTGTGGAATGGAATGGAATGCTGAATGGAAAGAATGGAATGTGGAATGGAATGCGTAATGGAATGGAATGGAATGGAATGGAATATGGAATGGAATGGATTGGAATGTTGAATGGTATGGAATGGAATTGAATGGAATGGAAAGTGGAACAGAACGTTTAATGGAACTTGCAAGCTAATGTGGAATAGAACGTGGAATGGAATGAGTAATGGAATTTAATGGAATGTGGAATATAAGGGAAAGGAATGTGGAATGGAATGTGGAATGGAATGTGGAAGGGAATGTGGAATGGAATGTGGAATTGAATGTGGAAAGGAATATGGAATGGAATTTAATGAAATGGATGGTGGAATGAAATGGAAAGGAAATGAATGGAATGGAATGTGGAATGGAATGAAATGTGGATTTGAATGGAATGGAATTGAATGGAATGGAATGTGGAATGGAACGGAATGTGGAATGTAATGGAATGGAATGGAATGTGAAATGGAATTGAATGGAATTTGAAATGGAATGGAATGGAATGTGGAAGGGAAGGGGGAATGGAATGTGGAATGTAATGGAATGTGTAATGGAACGGAAAGGAATGTGTAATGGAATGCAATGGAATGTGGAATGGAATGGAATGGAGTGAGGAATGGAATGTAATGGAATGGAATGTGTAATGGAATGTTGAATGGAAAGTGGAATAGAATGTGGAATGGAATGGAATGGAATGTGGAATGGAAAGAGAAATGGGATGGAATGGAATGTGGAATAGAATGTGTAACAAAATAGATTGGAATGTGGAATAGAATGTGGAATGGAATGGAATGGAGTGTGGAATGGAATGGAATGGAATGTGGAATGGAATGGAATGGAATGTGGAAAGCTATGTTGAATGGAATGGGTTGCATTGTGGAATTGAATGTGGAATGGAGTGAAATGGAATGTGGAATGGAATATGGAATGAAATGGATTTGGATGTGGAATGGAATGAAATGGAATGGAATGTGGAATGTAAGGGAAAGTAATGGAATATAATGTAGAATGGAATGGAATGTGGAATGGAATTAAATGGAATTTGGAATCGAATGTGGAAAGGAAAGTGGAATGGAATGGAATCGAATGTGGAGTGGTATGTGGAATGGAAAGGAATGGAATGTGGAATGGAATAGAAAGGAATGTGGAATAAAATGTGTAATTGAAGGTGGAATGGAATGGATTGGAATGTGGAATGGAATGGAATGGAATTGTATCGAATGTGGAATGGAATGGAATGGAATGTGGAAACGAATGGAATTGAATGCGGAATGTAATGTGGAATGAAATCTGGAATGGAATGTGGAATGCAATGAAATGGAAAGTGGAATTGTTTGGATGCAATTGTACGGAATGTGGAATGGAATGGAATGGAATGTGGAATGGAATGTGGAATGGAATGGAATGGAATGTGGAATGGAACGGAAAGTGCAATGAAATGTGCAATAGAAGGGAAAGAAATGCGGAATGGAATGTAGAAAGGAATGTGGAATGGAATGGAATGGAACGTGGTATGTAACGGAATGGAATGTGGAATGAAATGGAATGGAATGTGGAATGGAATGGAATGGAATGTGAAATGGAATGGAATGCAATCGATTGGAATTTGGAAAGGAACGGGAATGGAATAGAATGGAAAGTGGAATGGAATGTGGAATTTAATGAAATTGAATGAGGAATGGAACGGAATGGAAAGTGGAATGGCAGGTGAAATGGAATGTAAATTGGAACGTTGAATGAAATGTGGAATGGAATGTGGAATTGAATGTAATGGAAAGTGGAATGTAATGGAATGGAATGAAGAATGGAATGTGGAATGGAATGGAATGTGGAATGCAATGGAATGGAATTGAAAGTGGAATGGAATGGAAAGGAATTTAGAATTGAATGGAAATGAAAGTGGAATGGAATGGAATGGAATCTGGAATGGAATGGAATGGAATGTGGAATTTAAAGGAATGAAATGTGGAATGGAATGGAAAGAATGCGGAATGGAATGGAAAGTAATGTTTAAAGGAATGGAAAGGAATGTTGGATTGAATGCAATGGAATGTGAAATGGAATGTGGAATGCAATGGAACGGAATGTGGAATGGAATGGAGTGTTATGTGGAATGGAATTGAATGGAAATTGGAATGGAATGGAATGGAAAGTGGAATGGTATGGAATGGAATGGAATGGAATGGAATAGAACGTGGAATGGAACGTTTAATGGAACGTACAATGGAACGTGGAATAGAACGTTGAATGGAATGAGTAATGGAATTTAATGGAATGTGGAATATAAGTGAATGGAATGTGGATTGGAATGTGGAATGGAATGTGGAATTGAACGTGGAATGGAATATGGAATGGAATTTAAAGGAAAGGAATGTGGAATGGAATGGAATGGAATTGAATGGAATGGAAAGTGGAATGGAATGCAATTTGGAATTGAATGGAATAGAATTGAATGGAATGGAATGTGGAATGGAATGGAGTGTGGAATGGAATGGAATGGAGTGTGGAATGGAATGGAATGGAATGGAATGTGAAATGAAAATGAATGGAATTTGAAATGGAATGGAATGGAATGTGGAAGGGAAGGTGGAATGGAAAGTGGAATGTAACGGAATGTATAATGGAACGCAATGGAATATGTAATGGAATGGAATGGAATGTGGAATGGAAAGGAATGTAATGTGGAATGGAACGTAACGGAATGGAATGTGGAAGGGAATGTGGAATGGAATGCTGAATGGAAAGTGGAATGGAATGTGGAATGGAATGTGTAATAAAATAGATTGGAATTTGGAATGGAATGTGGAATGTAATGGAATGGAATGGAATGTGGAATGGAATGGAATTGAATGTGGAATGGAATGGAATAGAATGTGGTATGCAATGGAATGGAACGTGGAATGTAACGTGGAATGGAATGGAATGGAATGAATGGAATGGAATGTGCAATGCAATGGATTGGAAGGTGGAATAGAATGTGGAATGGAATGAAATAGAATGTGCATTGGATGTGCAATGAAATGGAATGCAACGTGGAAAGGAATGAAACGAGGAATGGAATGGAATGGAAACAAACCTAGAATGGAATGGAATGAAATGTGGAATGGAATGGAATGGGATGGATTGAGGAATGAAATGTGGATTGGAATGGAATGGAAAGTGGAATGGAATGGGTTGGAATGTGGAATGGAATGTGGAATTGAATAGAATGGAATGCGGAAAGTAATGGAAAGTGGAATGGAACGTGGAATGTAATGGAATGGAAAGTAGAATGGAAGATCGCATACTATGTAACGGATCGTGGAAAGGAAGGTGGAATGGAACGTGGAATGGAACGTGAAATGGAACATGGATTGGAATTTGGAATGTGGGATGGAATGGAAACGAATGTGTAATGAAGTGGAATGGAATGTGGAAAAGAATGCAAGAGAATGTGGAATGGAATATGGAATGGAAAGGAAAGTGGAATGGAATGTATTGTGAAATGGAATGGAATGCAATGTGGAATAGAATAAAATGACATGTAGAATGGAAAGGAATGGAATGTGGAATCGAATGGAATGGAATGGAATATGGACTGAAATGGAATGGAATGGAAAGTGGAATGGAACGTAGAATGGAATGGAATGGAATGGAATGTGAAATGGAATGTGTAGTTGAATGGAATGGAATGTAGAGTGGAATGTTTTATGGAATGGAATGAAATGTTGAATGGAACACGGAATAGAACGTGAAAAGCATCGTGGAATGGAACATGGAATAGAACGTGGAATGGAATGGAATGGAACGTGGAATGGAAAGTGGAATGGAATACGGATTGCAATGGAATCGAATGGAATGCGCAATGGAATCTGGAATGGAATAAAATGGAATGTGGAATGGCAGGGAATGGAATAGAACGTGGAATGGAAAGTGGAATGGAACGTGGAATGGAATGGAATGGAAAGTGGAATGGAATGTAGTGGAATGTACAATGGAAAGGAAAGGAATATGGAATGTAATTGAATGGAATGTGGAATGGAATAGAATGGAATGGAAAGTGGACTGGAATGGAATGGAATGGAATCGAATGTGGAATGGAATGGAAAGCGGAATACAATGGAATACAACGTGGAATGGAATGGAATGGAATGGAATTTGGACTGGAATGGAATGGAATCGAATGGAATGTGGAATAAAATGCAATTGAATGTGGAATGAATTGTGGAATGGCATGGAATAGAATGTGGAATTGAAGGGTATGGAATGTAGAATTTAATGGAATGGAATACAGAATGGAATCGAATGGAATGTGAAATAGATAGGAATGGAATGCAATGTGGACTGTAATGGAATGGAATGGAATGGAATGGAATGAGGAATGGAATGCCGAATGGAATGTGGAATGGAATGGAATAGAATGAATAATGGAATGGAATGGAATGGAATGGAATGTGGAATGGAATGGAATTGAATGCAGAATGGAATGGAATGGAATGGAGACTGGAATGGAATGGAATGCAATGGAATGTGGAATGGAATGTGTAATTGAATGAAATGGAATTTGGAATGGAAAGTAGAGTGGAATGGAATGGAATGGAATGGGGAAAGGAATGTGGAATGGAATGGAATGGAGTGTGTAATGGAATGGAATGGAACCCGGAATGGATTGGAATGTAATGGTATGGAATTGAATGGAACGTGTAGTGGAATGGAATGTGGAATGGAATGGAAAGTGAAATTGAATGGAATGGAATGTGGAATGTAATGGAATGGAATGTCAAATGGAATGGAATGCAATCTGGATTGGAATGGAAAGTGTAATTGAATGGAATGTAATGAGGAAAGGAATGGAATAGAATGTGGAATGGAATGGAATATGGAATGGAATGGAATGGAATGTGTAATGGAAAGGAATGGAATGTGGAATGGCATGTGGAATGGAATGGAATGGAGTGTGCAATGGAATGGAATGTAGAATGGAATGGAATGGAATGTGGAATGGAATGAAAAGGAATTGAACGTGTAATGAAATGTGGAATGGAATGGAGTGGAATGGAATGTAATGGAATGTGGAATGGAATGTAATGGAACGGAATGTGGAATGGATTGTGGAAAGGAGTATGCAACGGAATGGAATGGAACGTGGAATGGAATGTGGGATGGAAAGGAATGGAATGTGGAATGGAATGATTAATGGAATGGAATGGAATGAGGAATGGTATAAAAAGGAATGTGGAATGGAACGTAGAATGGAATGGAATGGAATGTGTAATAGAATGGAATGGAATGGAATATGTAATGGAATGTAAAGGAATGTGGAATGGAATCTGATGGAAAGGAACGTGGAATGGAATGTGGAAAGGAATCTGTAATGGAATGGAATGGAACGTGGAATGGAATGTGGAATAGAAAGGAATGGAATGTGGAATGGAATGTGGAAAGGAATGCAATGGAATGTGGAATGCAATAGAATGTAACGTGGAATGGAACGTGGAATGGAATGGAATGTGGAATGGAATGCAAAGTTGAATGCGACGGAATGGAATGTGGAATGAAATGGAACTGAATTTGGAATGAAATGTGGAATGGCATAGAATAGAATGTGTAATGGAAGGGAATGGAATGAGGAATGGAATGGAATGGAATATGGAATGGAATCGAAAGGAATGTGGAATTGAAAGGAATAGAATGGAATGAGAATGGAATTGAATGGAATGCGGAATGGAATGGAATGGAATGGAATGTGGAATGGAATGCAGAATTGAATGTGGAATGGAATGCAGAATGGAATGTAGAATGGCATGGTACGGAATGACGACTGGAAAGGAATGGAATGGAATGTGGAATGGCATTGAATGGATTGTGGAAAGGAATGGAATGGAATGGAATGTGGAATGGAATGCAGAATGGAATGTGGAATCAAGTGGTACGGAATGAGGAATGGAATGGAATGTGGAATGGAAAGGAATTGAATGCAGAATGGAACGGAATGGAATGCAATATGGACTTCAATGGAATGGAATGGAATATTGAATGGAATGTAGAATGGAATGGAATGGAATGTGGAATGGAATGGAATGGAATGTGGAATGAAACGGAAAATGGAATGCAATGGATTGGAATGTGGAATGGATTGGAATGGAATGAAGAACGTAATCGCATGGAATTGAATGTGGAAAGGAATGTGCAATGGAATGGAATGAAACTTGGAAAGGAATGTGGAATGAAATGGAATGGAACATGGAATCGAATGTGGAATGGAATGGAATGGAATTTGAAACGGAATGGAATGGAAAGGAATGTGGAATGGAATGGAACGGAATCTGGAATGTAATGGAATGGAATGTGGCATGGAATGTAAAGGAATGTGGAATGTAATGGAATGCAAAGTGGAACGGAATGGAATGGAATGTGAGATGGAATGTGGAATGGAATGCAATGTGGAACGGAATGGAATGGAAGTCAGAATGGAACGGAATGGAATGTGGAATGGAATCGATTGGAATTGAATGTGGAAAGGAAAGTGGAATAGAATGCAATGGAACATGGAATTGATTGTGGAATTGAATGGAATGGAAATTGGAATGGAATATGGAATGGAATGGAATGGAATTTGTATTGCAATGAAATGGAATGGAATGGAATGTGGAATGGGGTGGAATGGAATGTGGAATGGAATGCAATGTAATGTGGGATAGAACGGAATGGAGTTGAATGGAATGTGGAATGGAACGTGGAATGGAATGGAATCGAAAGGGATGGAATGTGGAATGGAATGAAATGGAATGTGGAATGCAATGTAAAGGAATGTGGAATGGAGTGTGGAATGCAATGGAATGGACTGGAATGGAATGGAATTTTGAATGGAATGTGGAATGGAATGAAATGGAATGTGGAATGGAAGGGGGAAAGGAACGTGGAATGGAATGGCACGGAATAGAATGTGGAATGGAATGGAATGGAATGTGGAATGGAATGGAACGGAATGGAATGTGGAATGGAATGTGGAATGGAATGAGGAGTGGAATGGAATGGAATGTGCAATGCAATGTGCAATGGAAAGGAATAGAATGTGGAATGGAATGGAATGGAATGTGGAATGGAATTTGGAACGGAATGTGGAATGGATTGTGGAATGTAATTGAATGGAATGTGGAATGCAACGTGGAATGGAATGGAATGGAATGTGGAATGGAATGGAATGGAATGCGGAATGGAATGGAGTGGAATGTGGAATGGAACGTGGATTGGAACGGAATGAAATGTGGAAGGGAATTCAATGGAATGCAGAATGGAATGGAGTGGAATGTGGAATGGAATGTGGAATGGAATGGAATGGAATGTGGAATAGAATGTAGAATGGAATGTGAAATGCAATGTGGAATGGAATTTGGAATGGAATGGAATGGAAAGTGGAATGGAAGGCAATGGAATGGAATGGAATTTGGAATGGAATGTGGAATGGAATGGAATGCAATGTGGAATGGAACGGAATGCAATATGGAATGGAATGTAGAATTTAATATGTAATGGAAAGGAATCTGTAACGGAATGGAATGGAAAGTGTTATGGAATGGAATGGAATGTGGAATGGAATGTGGAATGAAAAGGAAAGCAATATGGAATGGAAAGTGGAAAGGAATGGAAAGGAACGTGGAATGGAACGTCGAATGGATCGTGGAATGGAACATGGTATGGTACTTGGAATGGAATGGAATATAACGTGTAGTGGAAAGTGGAATAGAACGTGGAATAGAACGTGGAATGTAATGTGGAATGGAAGGTTGAATGGAATGAAATGCAATGTGGATTTGAATGGAATGGAAGGTGGAACGGAATGGAATGGAATGTGGAATGGAATGGAACTCAAATTGGAATGAAATGCGGAATGACATGGAATGCAATGCGGAATGGAATGGAATACAATGTGGAATGGAATGGAATGGAATGTGGAATAGAATGGAATGGAAACTGGAATGGAAAGGAAGGGAATGTGGAATGGAATGTGGAATGGAATGGAATAGAATGTGGAGTGGAATGTGGAATGGAATGGAATGCGAAATGGAATTAAATGTGGTATGGAATGGAATGAAATGGAATGTGGAATGGCATGGAATGGAATGGAATGTGGAGTGGAGTTTGGAATGGAATGGAATGAGTAATGGAATTAAAGGTGGAATGGAATGGAATGAAATGGAATGTGTAATGGAATGGAAAGGAAGGGTATAGAATGTGGGATGGAATGAAACATAATGTGGAAAGGAATGGAATGGAATGGAAAGTGGAATGGAATGGAACGGAATGTGGAATGGAATGAAATGGAATGCGGAATGCAATGGAATGGAACATGGAATGGGACATGGAATGGAATGGAATGGATTGTGGAATGGAATGGAATGGAATGGAATTTGGAATGGAATGTACTGGAAAGGAATGGAATGTGCAATGGAATATAATGGAATGAGGAAGGGAATGGAATGTGGAATGGCAGAGAATTGAATGTGGAATGGAAAGGAATGAAATGGAATGGAATGTGGAATCGAATGGAACGGAATGTCGAATGGAATGGAATGGAATGTTGAATGGAATATGGAATGGAATATAGAATGGAATGGAATATGGAATGGTATATACTGCAATGGAATGAAATGTGGAACGGAATGTAATTTAATGTGGAAAGGAATGGAATGTGAAATGACATGGAAATGAATGTGGAATGCAAAGTGGAATGAAATGTAATGGAATCTGGAAAGGAATGGAACGGAATGTGGAATGGAATGGAATGGAATGTGGAATGGACAGGAATGGAATGTGGAATGGAATGGAATGGAATGTGCAATGGAATTGAATGGAATGTGGAATGCAACGGAATGCAATGTGGAATGGAATGTGGAATGGAATGGATAGGAACGTGGAATGGAGCGCTGAAGGTAACGTGGAAAGGAACGTGGAATGGAAAGTGTAATGAAATGGAATGGAATGTGGAATGGAATGGAATGGAATGGAATGTGGAACGGAACTTGCAATGAAAAGTGGAATGGAACGTGGAATGGAAATTGGTATGGAAAGTGGAATGGAATGGAATATAACGTGTAGTGGAACTAGGAATAGAACGTGGAATAGAAAGTGGAATGGAACGTGGAATGCAACGTGGAATGGAATGAAATGCAGTGTGGATAGGAATGTAATGGAGGGTGGAATGGAATGGAATGGAATGGAATCTGGAATGGAATGGAATGCAATGTGTAATGGAATGGAATTGAATGGAATCCAATATGGAATGGAGTCGAATGGAATGTGGAATGTAATGGAATAGAATGTGGACTGGACTAGAATGGAATTGAACGGAATGTGAAATGCAATTGAATGGAATGTGAAATGGAATGGATTGGAATGTGAAATGGAATTCAATGGAATTTGGAATGGAATGAAATGGAATGTGAAATGGAATGGAGAGGAATGTGGAATGGAAAGTGGAATGGAATCGAATGGAATGTGGAATGGAATGGAATGGATTGCAGAATGCAATGTAATGGAAAGGAAAGTGCAACGGAATGCAATGGAAAGGAAAGAAAGGTGGAGTGGAACGGAAGGGAATGTGTAATGCAATGTGGAATGGAAAGGAAAGGAATGGAATGTGGAATGGAATGGAATGGAAAAGAATGGAGGGTGGAATGGAATGGAGGGGAATGTGGAATGGAATGCAATGGAATGTTGAATTTAATGGAATGGAATGTGGAATAGAACGGAATGGTTTGTAACGTGGAATAGAACGGAATGGAAAGGAATGGAAGGTGGAATGGAATACAAGAGAATGTGGAATGGAAAGTGGAAAGGATTTTAATGTAATGTGGAATGGAATGGAGTGGAATGGAATGTAATGGAATGTCTAACGGAATCGAATAGAGTGGAAAGTGGAATGGTATGTAATGGAATGGAATGGAAAGGTATGTGGATTGGAAAGGAATGGAATGGAATGAAATGGAATGGAATGTGGAATGGAATGGAACGGAATGTGGAATGGAATGGAACAGAATGTGGAATGGAATGGAACAGTATGTGGAATGGAAAGGAATGGAATGGAACAGAATGTGGAGTGGAACGTGGAATGGAATGGAATGAATTGTGGAATGGAATGTGGAATGAAATTTAATGCAACGTGGAATGGAACATGGAATGGAATGTGGAATGCAATGTGCAATTGAATGGAATGGAATGTGGAATGGAATGGAATGGAATGGAATGTGGAATGGAATGGAATGGAATGGAATATGGAATGGAATGGAATATGGAATGGAATGGAATGGAATGTGGAATGGAATTGAATGAAATCTAATTGAATTTTAAATGGAATGGAATGGAATGTCGAATGGAATGGAATGAAGAGGAAGGTGTATTGGAATGGAATGGAATATGGAATGGAATGTGGAATGGAATGTGGAATGGAATGGAGTGGAATGTGGAATAGAATGGAATGAAATGGAATGTGGAATGGAAAGTGAAATGGATTTGAATGGATTGTGAAATGTAATGTGGAATGGATCATGGAATGTAATGGAAATCTAATGCGCATTGGAACATGGAATGGAACTTGGAATGTAATGGAATTGAATGGAATGTGGAATGGAATGGAACGGAATGCGAAATGGAATGGAATGAGGAATGGAATGAAATTTGAAATGGAATGGATTGGAAGGTGGAATGGAATGGAATGGAATGTGGAAAGGAATGTGGAATGGAGTGTGGAATGGAATGGAGTGGAAAGTGAATTGGAAAGTGAAATGGAATTGAGTGGAATGTGGAATGGAAAGGAATGAAATGTGGAATGGAATGTGGAATGGAATGTTGAATGGTATGGAATGGAACGTGGAATGGAATGTGGAATGGAATGGAAAGTAACGAGGAATGGAACGTGTAATGGAACGTGGAATGGAATGTGGAATGGATTGAAATGGAATGTGGAATGGAACGTGCAATGGAATGTGGAATGTAATGGAATGGAATGTGGAATGGAATGTTGAATGGAATGGAATGCAATGTGGAATGAAATGCGGAATGGAATGTGGAATGGAATATGGAATGGAATGGAATGGAACGTGGAAAGGAAAGTGGAATGGAATGTTGAATGGAATGGAATGGAATGTGGAATGGAATGGAATGGAGTTGAATATGGAAGGGAATGTAGAATGGAATGTGGAATGCAATGTGGAATGGAATGGAATGTGGCATGGAATGTGGAGTGGGATGGAAGGGAATGAAATGGAATATGGAATGGAATGTAGAATGGAATGGAATGGCCTAGAGTGGAATATGCAATGGAATGGAATGGATTGGAATGTGGAATTGATTGGACTGGAAAGGAATGAAATGAAACAGAATGTGGAAAGGAATGTCATGGAATCTAATGTGGAACGGAATGGAACGGAAAGGAATGGAGTTCGGAATGGAACGCAATGGAATTCGGAATGGAATGCAATTCAATGTGGAATGGAATGGAATAGAAAGTGAAATGGAATTGAATGGATTGCGTAATGGAATGTGGAATGAAATGGAATGGAATTTGTAATGGAATGTGGAATGCAATGTGGTATTGAATGTGTAAAGGAATGGAATGCAATGTGGATTGTAATGTAGAATGGAATGTGGAATGGAATTGAATGCAATGTGGAATGGAATGGAAAGGAATGGAATGGAATGTGGAATGGAATTGACAGGAATGTGGAATGGAATGGAAAGGAATGTAGAATGTAATGTGGAATGGAATGTGCAATGGAATTGAATGGAATGTAGAATGGAATTTATAATGGAATGCAACGGAATGTGCAATGGAATCTCCTATGGAATGGAATGGAAAGTGTAATGGAATGGAATGGATTGTGGAATGGAATGGAATGGAATATGGAATGGAATGGAATGGAATGATATGTGGATTGGAATGCAATGGAAAGGAATGTGGAATGCAATGTATTGGAATGGAATGGAATGGAATGGAATGCAAAGGAATGCGGAATGGAATGTGGAATGGATTGGAAAACAGTGTGGAAATGAATGGAAAGGAAAGGAATCTGGAATGGAATGGAATGGAATATCAAATGGAATGGAAAGGAATATCGAATGGAATGTCAAATGGAATGTGGAATGGAATGGAATGGAATGTGGAAAGGCGTGCAATGGAATGTGGAGTGGAATGCAATGGAATGTGGAATCGAATGTGGAAAGAAATGAAATGTAATGCGGAATGGATCGTGGAATGGAACGTGGAATGGAAATTGGAAAGGAACGTGGAATGGAACGTTGAATGGACATTTGAATGAAATTTGGATTGGAATGGAATGCAATCGAAAGGAATGTGGAATAGAATGGAATGGAATGTGGAATTGTATGTGGAATGGAATGGAATGGAATTTGAAGTAGAATGGAATGGAATGTGGAATGCAATGTGAAATGGAATGGAATGAAATGAAATGGAATATGGAATAGAATGGAATCATATGTGGAATGGAATGGAATGGAATGGAATGTGTAATGGAATGGAATGGGATGTGAATTGAAATGGAATGGAAGGTGGAATGGAATGGAATGGAGTGGAAAGTGCAAAGCAATTGAATGGAATGCCAAAAGGATGCAGAATGGAATGTGGAATGGAATGTGGAAAGGAATGTGGAATGGAATGGAATGTGGAGTGGAATGGAATGGAATGTGGAAAGGAATGGAAGGGAATGAGGAATGTAAAGGAATGGAATGTGCACAGGAACTTAATGGAATGGAATCGAACGTGAAAAGGAATGGAATGGAATGTGGAAGGGAATTCAATGAAATTTGGAATGGAATGGAATAGAATGTGGAATGGAATGGAAAGTAATGTGGAATGGAATGTGGAATGGAATGGAATTGAAAGTGGAATGGAAAGGAATGGAATGTGGAATGGAATGGAATAGAGTGAAATGTGGAATGGAATGGAATGGAATTTGGAATGGAATGTAGAATGGAATGTGGAATGGAATGCAATGGAATTAGGAACATAATGGGTTGGAATGTGGACTGGAATGGAATGGAATGGAATGGAACTTGAAATGGAACGGAATGAAATGTGGAATGAACTTAAATCTAATTTGTAATGGAACGGAATGGAATGTGAAATGGAATGGAATGGAATGTGGAATATAATGTGCAATGGATTGGAATGGAATGAGGAAAGGAATGGAATGGAATGTGGAATGGAATGGAATGGAATGTGGAATGGAATGGAATGTGGAATGGAATGTGGAATGGAATGGAAGGCAATTTGGAATGGAAATTGGAATGGAACCTGGAATGGAAAGTGGAAAGGAACGTGGAAAGGAATGCGGAATGGATATTGGAATGGAATGTAGAATGGAATGGAATGGAATCGAATGGAATGTGGAATGGAATGGCATGCAATGTGGAAAAGAATGGAGAATTGAATGGAATTGAATGTGGAATGGAATGGAAAGGAATGAGGAATGGAATGGAAAGGAATGAGGAATGGAATGTAGAATGGAATGGAATGGAATCTGAAATGGAATGGAATGGAATGTGGAATGGAAAGGAATGGAATATGGAATTTAAAGTGGAATGGATTGGAATGGAGCGTGGAAAAGAATGGAATGTGATGGAAGGTGGAATGGAATCTAAAGGAATGTGGAATGGAATGGAATTGAATGTAATGGAATGTATTATGGAATGGAATGGAACGTGTAATGAAACGTGAAATGGACTGCCATGGAAAGTGGAATGGAATGGAATTGAATGCAGAATTTAATGGAGTAGAATTTGGAAATGAATGTGGAATGGAATGGAACGGAATGTGGAATGGAATGGAATGGAGTGGAAAGTGGGATGGAATGGAATGGAAGGTGGAATGTAATGTAGAATGGAATGTGGAATGCAATGTGTAATGGAATGTGGAATGGAATGGAATGTGGCATGGAAGGGAACGGAATGTGAACTGGAATGAAATGGAATGGAATGGAATGGAATGCAGCGTGAAATGGAATGGAATGTAGTATGGAATTCAATGAAATTTGGGATGTAATGAAATGGAATGTGCAATGGAATGGAAAGGAATATGGAATGGGAAGTGGAATAGAATGGAATGGAATTGAACGGATTGCGGAATGGAATGGAATGGAATGGAATGTGGAATTGAAAGGAATAGAAACGAATGGAATGGAATGTGGAATGGAATGCAATGGAATGTGGAATGGAATGGAATGGAACATGGAATGGAATGGAATGGAACATGGAATGGAATGGAATGGAATTCAAAGTGGAATGGAATGGAATGGAAAGGAATGGAATGCGGAATGGAATGTGGAATGGAATGGAATGGTATGGGGAATGCAAAGTAATGGAATGTGGAATGGAATGGAATGGAATATGGAATGGAATGGAAGGTTTAGTGGAATGTGGAATGGAATGGAAGGTGGAATGCAATGGAATGTGGAATGGAAAGGAATGTGGAATGGAACGTGAAATGTAATGAAATTTAATGGAATGGGAAGTTCAATCGAATGGAATGGAATGTAGAATGGAATGGAATAGAATGTGGAATGGTATTTGAAATGGAATGGAATGGAATGGAATGTGGAATGGAATGGTATAGAATGTGGAATGGAACGTGGAATGGAACGTGCAATGAAATGGAAAGGAACGTGGAGTGGAAAGTGGAATGGAACATGGAATGGAATCTGGAAAATAATGGAATGCAATGTGGAATAGAATGGAATGGAAGGTGGAATGAAATGGAATGGAAAGTGGGATGAAATGGAATGGAAAGTGGAAATGAATGGAATGGTAATTGGAATGGAATATGGAAAGCAATGGAATGGAATGTGTAATGGAAGGTGGAATGGAATGGAAAGGAACGTGGAATGGAACTTGGAATGGAAGTGAATGAACCGTGGAATTGAATGTGGAATGGAATGAGGATTGGAATGTGCAGTGGGATGCAATGCAATGTGGAATGGAATGGAATGGAATGCAGAATGGAATGGAATGGAGTGCAATGGGGAATGGTATGGAGTGCAATGTGGATTGGAATATGGAATGGAATGTGGAATGGAATGAAGTGGAATGTGTACTGGGATTTGGAATGGAATGTGGAATGGAATAGATTGGAATGTGGATTGGAATGGAAAGGAGTGGAATGTGGAATGGAGAGGAATGTGGAATGGAAGGGAATGCGGAATGCAATGTGGAATGGAATGATATGGAACGTGGAATGGAATGTGGAATGCAATGGAATGCAATGTGGAATGGAATGGAATGGAAAGTGGAACAGAATGTGTAATCGAATGTGTATTGGAAAGTGGAATGGAATTGAATGGAACGTGGAAAGAAATGGAATGGAATGTGGAATTCAAGGCAACAGAACGTGGAATGGAATTAAAGGGAATGAAATGAAAAAATAAATTGAATGGAATGGAATGTGAAATGGAAAGAAATGGAGTGTGGAATGGAATGGAATGGAATGGAATGTGCAATGGAATGGAATGGAATGTGAAATGGAACGGAATGGAATGGAACGGAAAGTATTATGGAACACAACGGAATGTGTAATGCAACGGGAAATGGAATGCAATGGAATGTGGAATGGAATGGAATTGAATGCAGAATGAAATGGAGTAGAATGAGGAATTGAATGTGGAATGGAATGGAATGGAACGTGAAATGGAATGGAAAAGAGTGGAAAGGGGGATGGAACGGAATGGAAAGTGGAAGGGAATGTAGAATGGAAAGTGGAATGGAATGTAGAATGGAACGTGCAACGGAATGGAAAGGAATATGGAATGTAGTGGAATGGAAAGTGAACTGGAATGGAATGGAATGGAAGTGAAATAGAATGGAATGTGGTATGGAATTCAATGGAATTTGGAATGGAATGGAATGGAATGTGGAGTGGAATGGAAGGGAATGTGGAATGGAACGGAATGTGGGACGGAATGGAATGGATTGCATAATGGAATGGAATGGAACGGAATGTGGAATAGAATGGAATGGAAACGAATTGAATAGAATGTGGAATGCAATGCAATGGAATGTGGAATGGAATGGAATGGAACAGGGAATGGAATGGAATGTGGAATAGAATAGAATGGAATGTGAAATGGAATGGAATGGAATGTGAAATGGAACGGAATGGAATGGAACGGAAAGTACTATGGAACGCAACGGAATGTGTAATGCAACGGGAAATGGAATGCAATGGAATGTGGAATGGAATGGAATTGAATGCAGAATGAAATGGAGTACAATGTGGAATTGAATGTGGAATGGATTGGAATGGAACGTGAAATGGAATGGAAAAGAGTGGAAAAGGGGATGGAATGGAATGGAAAGTGGAATGGAATGTAGAATGGAAAGTGGAATGGAATGTGGAATGGAACGTGCAATGGAATGGAATGGAATATGGAATGTACTGGAATGGAAAGTGAACTGGAATGGAATGGAATGGAAGTGAAATAGAATGGAATGTGGTATGGAAATCAATGGAATTTGGAATGGAATGGAATGGAATGTGGAATGGAATGGAAGGGAATGTGGAATGGAAAGTGGAATGGAATGGAACGGAATGTGGGACGGAATGGAACGGATTGCATAATGGAATGGAATGGAACGGAATGTGGAATAGAATGGAATGGAAACGAATTGAACAGAATGTGGAATGGAATGCAATGGAATGTGGAATGTAATGGAATGGAACAGGGAATGGAATGGAATGTGGAATGGAATGGAATGGAAAGGAATGGAATGTGGAATGGAATGTGGAATGGAATGTGGAATGGAACATGGAATGGAATGTGGATTGGAATGTGGAATGGAATGGAATGGAATGGGGAATGCAAAGGAATGGAATTTGGAATGGAATGGGATGGAATATGGAATGGAATGGAATGGAATGGAATGGAAAGAGGGATGGAATGGAAGGCAATGTGGAATGGAATTTGGAATGGAATGGAATGTGTAATGGAATGGAATGGAATGTGTAATGGAATTGAATGGAATGTGGAACGGAATGGAATGTGGAATGAAACGTGAAATGGAATGGAAGGTGAAATTCAATGGAATGGAACGGAATGTAGAACAGAATGGAACAGAATGTGAAATTGTACTTGAAATGGAATGAAATGCAATGGAATGTGGAATTGAATGGTATAGAATGTGGAATGGAACGTGGAATGGAACGTGGATTGGAATATGGAATGGAATGGAATGGAATCAAGTAGAATATGGAATGGAATGGAATGGAATTTGGAATGGAATGTGGAATTTAATGGAATGAAAAGGAATGTGAAAAGGAATGGAATGGAAGGTGCAATGCAATGTGAAATGGAATGGAAAGGAATGGAATGGAATGTGGAATGGAATAGAATGGAGTGGAAAGTGGAATGGAATTTAATGGAACCAGGAATGGATGAAGAATAGAATGTGGAATGGAATGTGGAATGGAATGTGGAATGGAATGTGGATTGGAAAGGAATGGAATGTGGAATGGAATGGAATGGAATTGAAAGGAATGGAATGTGGAATGAAATGGACAGGAACGTGCAATGGAATGTGGAATGGAATGGAATGGAAAGGAATGCAATGTGGAATGAAATGCAAGGGAATTTGAAAGGGAATGTGGAATGGAATGGAATGCAATGTGGAATGGAATGGAATGGAGTGCAATATGGAATGGCAAGGAATGGAATGTGGAATGGAATGTGGAATGGAATGAAGACAAATGTGGAGTGGAATGTGGAGTGGAATGTGGAATGGAATGGAATGTGGAATGGAATGTAATGGAAATTTGAATGGAAAGTGGAATCGAATATGGAATGGAACATGGAATTGAATGGTCTGGAACATGGAATGGAATGGGCTTGAAAGTGGAATGGAATGCAACAGAATGTGGAATGGAATGGAATGAAATGGAAATTGAAATAGAAAGTAATGGAATGTGGAATGGAATGGAATGGAATACAGAACAGAATGAAATGGAATGGAAGGTGGAATGGAATGGAATGGAATGAGGGATGGAATGGAAGGGAATATGGAATAGAGCAGAATGGAATATGGAATGGAATGTGGAATGGAATGTGGAAAGAAATTTAGTAGAATGTGGAATGGAATGTGGAATGGAAAATGGAATGGAACGTGGAATGGAACGTGCAATGGAAAGTGCTATGGAAAGTGGAATGGAACGTGAATTTGAATGTGTAATGGAATGGAATGGAATGTGGAATGGAAGGGTATGGAAAGCGAAATTGAATGTGAAATGGAATGTGGAAAGGAATTTGGAATGGAAAGGACGGCAACATGGAAAGGAATGGAATGCAACGTGGAATGGGATTTAATGGAATGGAATGTGGAATGGAATGGAATAGAATGTGGAATGGAATGGAATGTGTAAAGGAACGGAATGGAATGTGTAATGGAATGTAATGGGATATGGAATGGTAAGGAATGTAATGTGGAATGGAAAGGAATGGAATGAAATGTGGAATGGAATGTGGAATGGAATGAGATACGGAAAGGAATGCAATGTGGAATGGAATATGGAATGAAATGTGGAATTGTATGTGGAATGGAATGGAAGGTGGAATGGAATGGAATCGAATGGAATGGAAATTGAAGTGGAATGGAATGTGGAATGTAATGTGGAATGGAATGTAATGTGGAATGGAATGGAATGTAATGTGGAATTCAAAGGGACGGAATGGCACGTGGAATGGAATGGAATGGAATGGCATGGAATGGAATGTGGAATGGAATGTAATGGAATGTGGAATGGAATATGGAATGGAATGGAATGCAATGTGGAATGGAATGTGGAATAGAATTGAATGGAATGTGGAATGGAATATGGAATGGAATGGAATGTGGAAAGGAATGGAATGGAAGGCGGAATGGAATGTGGAATGGAATGTGGGAAAGAACACGGAATGGAATGTGGAATGGATTGTGGAATGCAATGGAATGTAATGTGGAATCGAACATGTAATGGAACGTGGAATGGAATGAGGAATGAAATGAGGAATGGAAAGGAATGGAAGGTGGAAAGGGATGGGCAATGCAATGGTATGGAAAGTGGAATAGAATGGAATGGAATGTGGAATGGAATGTGGAATGCAATGGAACGGAATGTAGAAAAGGAATATGGAATGGAATTGAACATGGAATGGAATGGAACGGAATACGGAATGGAGTGGAATCGAACATGGAGTGGAATGGAATTGAATGGAATGTGGAATGGAAAGGAATGGAATGGAATGGAAAGTGGAATTGAATGGAAATTGAAATGGTATGCGAAATGGAATAGAATGGAATGTGGAATGGAATGTGGAAGGAAATGTGGAACGAAATGGAATGTGTAAAGGAATGCAATGGGATGTGGAATGGTAAGGAATGGAATGTGAACTGGAATGGAATATAATGAGATGGGGAAAGGAATGTTTAATTGAATGAGATATGGAATGGAATGGAATGTGGAATGGTATGTGGAATTGAAAGGATTGAAATGTGGAATGGAACGTTGAATGGAATGGAGTGGAACGGAATGTGGAACGGAATTGAATGGAATGTGAAATGGAATGGAATTGAATGTGGAATGGAATGGAATGGAATGGAATTTGGAAGGGAAAGGAATGTAATGGAATGTGAAATGGAATGGAATGGAATGTGGAATGGAATGGAAAGGAATGTGGAAAGGAATGGAAGGGATTGCAATGTGGAATGGAATGGAATGTGCAATGGAATGGAATGGAATGTGCAATGGAATGGAATGGAATGTGGAATAGAATGGAATGTGGAATGGAATGGAATAGAATGGAATTTGGAATGGAATGGAATGGAATGAAATGTGGAATGGAATATAATTGAATGTGGAATGGAATATGGAATGGAATGGGAGGCAATGTGGAATGGAATGGAAAGGAATGGAATATGGAATGGAATGGCATGGAATATGGAATGGAATCTGGAATTGAATGGAATGGAATGGAATGTGGAACAGAATGGAATGGAGTGGAATGAATATTGAAAGGAATGAAACGGAATGTGGAACAGAAAGTAATGGAAAGTGGAATGGAATAGAACGTGGATTTCAATCTGGAATTAAATGGAATGGAATGTGGAATGCAAAGTGGAATGAAATGGAATTTAATGGAGAAAGGAATGTGGAAATAATGGAATGGAAAGTGGAATGGAATGGAACGGAATGGAATGTGGAATGGAAATTGTAATGAAATGGGATTGAATGTGGAATGGAAAGTGGAAACTAATGGAATGGAAAGGATTATGGAATGGAATGGAAGGTAATGGAATGTGGAAAGAAATGGAATGGAATGTGGAACGGAATGGAATGGAATGTGGAATGGAATGTAGAAATTATTGCAATGTAATGTGGAACAGAATGGAAAGGGATGTGGAACGGAATGGAATGCAATGTGGAATGGAAGGTAGAAGCTATGGGAATGGAATGTGGAATGGAAAGTGGAATGGAATGGAATGCAATGGAATGGAATATGGAATGGAATGGAATCGAATGTGGAATGCAAAGGAATGGAGTGTGGCATGAAACAGAATGGAATGGAATGGAATGTGGAATGAAATTGAGTGAAATGTTGGAAGGAAAGTGGAGTGGAAAGTGGATTGGAATTGAACGTAGAATGGAATGTGGAATGGAATGGAATGTGGAATGGATTGTGGAATGGAATGTAATGGAATGTGGAATGGAATTTGGCATGAAATGGTGTGGATTGTAGAATGGAATGGAATGAAATGGAATTGAATGCAGTGGAAAGTGGAGGGGAATGGAATGTAATATGGAATGGAATGGAATGGAATGGAATGTGAAACGGAATGGAACGGAATGTGGAATTGAATGGAATTGAATGTGGAATGGAAGCTGGAAGGTAATGGAATGTGGAATGGAATGGCATGGAAAGTGTAATGGAAAGGAAAGTAATGTGGAATGGAATGGGATGTGGAATGGAATGGAACTTAAAGGAATGTGGAATGGAATGTGGAGTGGAATGTGGAATGGAATGAAATGGAATGTGCAATGGAAATTGAAATGGAATGGAAAGCAATTTGGAATGGAATGAGGAACGGAATGGAATGGAATGTGTAACGGAATGTGGAATGGAATGTAATGGAAGGTGGAAAGGAATCTGGAAAGTAATAGAATGGAATGTGGAATGGAATGTGGAATGCAATGTGGAATGGAATGTGGAATGACATGTCTACTTCAATGTGGAATGGAATGTGGAAAAGCAGGGAACGGAATGTGGAATGGAATGTGGAATGCAATGTGGAATGGAATGTGGAACGGAATGTCATCTTTAATATGGAAAGGAATGCGGAATGGAATGGAATGGAATGTGAAATGAAATGGAATGGAACGGAATGTGGAATGGAATGGAATGGAAAGTGGAATGGAAGGGAATGAAATTTGGAATGGAATGTGTAATTGAATGGAATGGAATGGAATGGAATGAGTAATGGAATGGAATGGAATGTGGAATAGAATGGAATGAAATGGAATGTGGAATAGAATGGAATGGAATGGAATGTGGAATGGAAAGTGGAATTGAATAGAATGGAATGTGGAATGGAATGCAATGGAATGCGGAATGGAATGGAATGGAATGGGGAATGGAATTGAACTGAATGTTGAATGTGAAATGGAATGTCGAATTCATTGTGAAATGGAATGTGAAATATAATGTGGAATGGAATATGAAATGGAATGTGGATTGGAATGTGAAATGGAATGTGGAATGGATTGTGGAATGCAATGAAATGGAACGTGGAATGGAGTGGAATGGAACTTGGAATGGAACGGTATGCAATGTGGAAAGTAATGTAATGGAATGGTATGCAATGTGGAATGGAATCGAATGGAATGCGGAATAGAATGTGGAATGGAATGGAATGGAACATGGAATGCAACGTGGAATGGAACGTAGAATGAAATGTGCAATGGAACGTGGACTGGAATTTCGAATGGAATGAGTAATGGAATGCAATGGAATGTGGAATGGAAGGGAATAGAATGCCAAATGAAATAAGGAATGGAAATTGAAATGGAAAGTGGAACAGAATTTAATCGAAAGTTGAATGGAATGGAATGGAACGTGGAATGGAAAGGAATGGAGTGTGGAATGGAAGGGAATGGAATGAGGAATGGAATGTGGATTGGAATAAGGAATGGAATGTGGAACTTAATGGAATGGAACGTGGAATGGAATGCAATGGAACTTGGAATGGAATGGAATGGAACGGAATATGGAATGGAATGGAATGGAATGGAATGAGGAATGGAATGGAATGGAATGTGTAACTGAATGGAATGGAATGTGGAATTGAATGGAATAGAGTGGAATATGGAATGGAATGCAATGGAATGTGGAATTGAATGGAATAGAGTGGAATATGGAATGGAATGCAATGGAATGTGGAATGGAATGGAATGTGGAAAGGAATGGAATGGATCCTGAATGGAATGTGGAATGGAATGAGGTATGGAATGTGAAATGAAATGTGGAATGGAATGTGAAATGGAACGTGGAATGGATTGTGGAATGGAGAGAAATGGAAAGGGGGATGGAATGGAATGGAACGTGGAATGGAATGAAATGGAATGTGGAACGGAATGTCGAATGGAATGGAATGGAATGTGGAATGGAATGGAATGGAATGTGGAATGGAAAGGAATGGAATGTGGAATGCAATGAAATGGAAAGTGGAACGGAATGGAATGGAATGCGGAATGGAATGGAAGGGAATGTGGACTGGAATGGAAAGGAATGGTATGGAATGTGGAATGGAATGTTATGGAATGTGGAATGGAATGGAATGGAGTGTGGAATGGAACGTGGTATGGAACGTGTAAAGGGACGTGCATTGGAACGTGGAATGGAACGTGGAATGGAATGAGTAATGGAATGGAATGGAATGTTGAATGCAAGGAAATGGAATGCGCAATGGAATGTGGAAAGGAATATGGAATGGAAAGTGGAATGGAATGGAATGGAACATGGAATGTAATGTAATGGAATGTGGAATGTAATGTAATGGAACATGGAATGTAATGTAATGGAATGTGGAAAGGAATGGAATGGAATGTGTAAGGGAATGGAATGGAGTGTGGAATGAGAGGGATTGAAATGTGGAATGGAATGTGGAATGAAATATGGAATGGTATGTGGAATGGAATGGAAAGAGATGTGGCAAAAATGGAATGGAATGCGGAATGGAATGGAATGGAAAGTGGAATAGAATAGAATGAAATGGAATGTGGAATGGAACGGAATGGAATGTTTAATTCAATGGAATGGAGAGCGAAGAGGAATGGAATGGAATGGAACGTAGAATTGAATTGAATGGAACGTGGAATGGAATGGAAAGAATCGGGGAATAGAATGTGGAATGGAATGTGGAATGGAAAGTGAAATAGAATGTGGAATGGAATATGAAATGGAATGTTTAATGGATTGGGGAATGGAATGAAACGGAACGTGGAATGGAATGGAGTGGAAAGTGGAATGGAATGTGGAATGGAATCTAATAGAATTTGGCATGGAATGGAATGGATTCGTATGGAATGTGGAATGGAGTGGAATGGAATGTGGAATGGAATAGAATGGAATTAGGAATGGAAGGGAATGGAATGCGGAAAGGAATGTGGAATGGAATGTGAAATGGAAAGTGGAATGGAAAGGAACGGGGAATGGAATGAAATGGAAAGTGAAATGGAACGTGGAACGGAATGGAATGAAACATGCAATGGAATGTTGAATGGAAAGTGGAATGGAACATGGAATGGAATGGAATGGAAAGTGGAATGGAATGTAGAATGAAATGGATTGGGAGGTGGAATAGAACGTGGAATGGATTGGAATGGAATGTGGAATGGAATGTAGAATAAAATGGAATGGAAGGTGGAATGGATTGTAGAATGGAATGGAAAGGAATGTGGCTTGGAATTTTGAATGGAATGTGGAATAGAATGTGGAATGAAATGGAATGGAATGTGGAATGCAATGTGAAATTGAAAGTGAAATGGAATGGAATGGAATATAGAATGGAAAGAAATGGAATGTGAAATGGAATGGAATGGAATACGGAATGGAATGGAAAGGAATGGAATGTGGAATGGAAAGCAATGGAATTGAAAGGAAATTAAAGTGAAATGGAATGCAATGTAATGTGGAATGGAATTCTATGTAATGTGGAATATAATGGATTGGAATGTGGAATGGAAAGTGGAATGAAATGGAATGGAATGGAATGTGGAACGAAATGGAATGGAACATGAAACAGAAAGTAGAACGGAACGCAGAATGTTATGTGGAATGTGGAATTGAATGAAATGCAATGTGGAATGGAATGGAAAGATATGTGGAATGGAAGGGAATACAATTTGGAATGGAATGTGGAAAGGAATTTAATGGAATCTGGCTTGGAATTTCGAATGGAATGTGGTATAGAATGTGGAATGGAATGTAAAGTGTAATGGAATGCGAAATGGAAACTATAATGGAATGCAAAGGAATGTGGAATGGAATAAACATGGAATGTGGAAAGGAATGGAACGGATTTGAATGGAAAGGAAAGTGGAATCGAATGCAATGTAATGTGGAATGTAATGGATTGGAATGTGGAATGAAATATGGAATGGAATGGAATCTAATTTGAAATGGAACGTGGAACAGAACGTGGAATGGAACGTGGAATGGAATGGAACGGAATGCAATGTGGAATGGAATGGAATGTGCAATGGAATGGAAAGGAATATTGAATGGAGCGGAATGGAATGGAATGGAATTTGGAATGGAATGGAATGGAATGGAATGTTGAATGGAATGGAATGGAATGTGGAATGGAATATGCGATGGAATAGGATGAAATAAAGAATGGAATGTTGAATGGAGTGGAATGAAATGTGGAATGGAATGTGGAATGAAATGGAATGTGGAATGGATTGGAATGTAATGTGGAATGGAATGGAATGTGGAATGGAATGGAATGGAATGTGGAATGGAAAGGAATGGAATGTGGAACGGAATGGAGTGTGGTATGGAATGTGGAATGGAATGGAATGGAATATGAAATGGAATCTGGAATGGAATGGAATGGAAAGGAATGTGGAATCGAATGGAATGTGGAATGGAAAGTAATGGAATGTGGAATGGAGTGGAATGTGGAATGGAATGTGCAGTGGAATGGGATGGATTGTGGAATAGAATGCGGAATGGAATGGAATGGAATGTGGAATGGAATTTAAAGTATTGGAATATGGAAATGAAATGAAGGGAATGAGGAAAGGAATCGAATACAGTGTAGAATGGAAGGTAGAAGGCACTGGAATGGAATGTGGAATTGAATGGAACGTGAAATGGAATGGAATGGAATGTGGAATGTGAAATGTAATGTTGCATGGAATATGAAATGGAATCTGGAAAGGAATATGGAATGGAATGTGAAATGGAATGTAAAATTGAATATGAAATGGAAGATGAAATGGAACGTGGAATACAATGAAATGGAAAATGGATAGGAATGGAATGGAACGTGGAATTTAATGGAATGGAATGTGGAAAGGAACGAAATTCAATGTGGAATGGAATGGAATGGAATGTGTAATGGAATGTTGAAGGGAATGGAAAGGAAAATGGAATGAAATGGAAAGGAACGGTATGGAATGGCGAATGGAATGGAATGCAATATGGAATGGAATGTGGAATGGAATGGAATGGAAAATGGAACGGAACGTGGAATGGAACGTGTAATTGAAAGTGCAATGGAAAGTGGAATGGAATGAGTAATAGAATGGAATGGAATGCGTAATGGAAGAGAATGTAATGCGAAATGGAATGTGAAATGGAATCTGTAAAGGAACGTGGAATGGAATGTGGAATGGAATGTGGAATAGAATGGGCTGGAAAGTGGAATGGAATAGAATGGATCGTGGAATGCAATGGAATGGAATATGGAATTGAATGGAAAGGAATGTGAAATTGAATGGAATGGAAAATGGAATGGAATGGAATGGAAATTGGAAAAGAAAGGATTTCAATGCGGAATGGAAAGGAATGGAAAGTGGAATGGAATGGAATGGAATGGAAAGCGGAATGGATTGGAATGGAATGGAATGAAATGTGGAATGGAATGGAATGGAATGGAATGTGGAATGTAATGGTATGGATTGTGGAATGGAATGTAATGCAATGTGGAATAGAATGGAATGTAGAATGGAATAGAATGGAATGGAATGTGGAAACGAATGGTATGGAATGTCGAATGGAATGCAAAGAGTTTGGAATATAATGGAATGAGGATGTGAATGGAATGGAATAGAATGTGGACTGGAATGGATTGGAAAGCAATGTGCAACATACAGGAATGAAATGTGGATTGGAATGGAATGGAATGTAATGTAATGTGTAATGGAATGGAATGGAATGGAATGTGGAATGGAATAAAATGTGGAATGGAATGTGGAATGGAATGTAATGGAAAGGAAAGTAGAATTGAATGGAATGGAATGGAATGCGGAATGGAATGGAATGGAATGGAATGTGGAGTGGAATGGAATGTGGAATGGAATGGAATGGAATCGAATGTAATGTGCAATGGAATGGAATGGAATCGAATGTAATGTGCAATGGAATGGAAAGTGGAACGGAATGCAATGGAATGAAATGGAATGTGGAATGGAATGGAATGGAATGTGTAAAGTAATGGTATGGAATGTGGAATGGAATGACAGAATGTGGAATGTAATTGAATGGAATGTGGAATGGAATGCAATGGAATTTGGAATGGAATGGAAAGTGGAATGGAATGGAATGGAATGCAATCTGGAACGGAAAGGAATGTGGAATGGAATGGAACGGAATGGAATGTGGAATGCAATGGATTGGAATTTGGATCGAAATGCGGAATGGAATGGAAGGGAATGCAATGTGAAATGGAATGGAATGGAAAGTGGAATAGATTTGAGTGGAATGTGGAGTGGAATGGAATGGAATGGAATGGAATGGAATGGAATGTGAAATGGAATGGAAAGGATTGTGGAATTGATTTGACTGGAATGGATGTGATTTTACTGGAATGGAATGGAATTGATTTGATTACAATGGAATGGAATGGAATGCAATGTTGAATGGAATGCAATGTGGAATGGAATGGAATGGAATGTGGAATGCAATGGAATGGAATGTGGAATGGAATGGAATGGAAAGGAATGGAATGGATTGGAATGTGGAATGGAATGGAATGGAAAGCAATGGATTGGGATGTGGAATGGAATGGACTGACATGTGGAAAGGAATGGAATGTGGAATTTAATGGAATGTGGAATGGAGTGTGTAATGGATGGAATGAAACGGAGGGTGGAATGGAATGGAATGCAATGTGGAAATTAATAGAATGGAATGGAATGGAATGAAATGTGGAATGGAATGGAATGGAATAGAATACAATGTAATGGAATAGACTGTGGAATGGAATGGAATGAAATGCGAAATGGCATGGAATTTGCAATGAAATTGCATGTGGAATGGAATGTGTAATGGATGGAAATGTAGGGAATGTGGAATAGAATGGAATGTGGAATGGAATGGAAAGGAATGTGGAATGACATGTATAATGGAATGTAATCCAATGTGGAATGGAATGGAATGTCGAATGGAATGTGGAATCGAATGGTATGTAATGTGGAATTGAATGCAAAGGAATTTGGAATGGATTGGAATATGAAATTGAATGGAATGGAATAGAATGTGGAATTGAATGGAATGGAATGCAATGTGGAACTTATAGGAATGAAATGCGGATTGTAATGGAATGGAATGTGGAATGGAATGGAATGGAATGTGTAATGGAACGTGGCATGGAATGGAATGGAATTGAAAGTAAAGTGGAATGGAATGGAATGGAATGTGGAATGGAATGTGGAATGTAATGGAATGTATTTAGAATAGAATGGAATGGAATGGGGAATGGAATGAAATGGAAGGGAATCTGGAATGGAATGGAATGTGGAATGTAATGGAGTGGAATCGAATGGAATGTGCAAAGGAATGCAATGTGGAACGGAATGTGCAATGGACTGGAACGTGAAATGGAATGGAATGGAATGGAATGTGGAATGGAATGGAATGTAATGTAATGGAATGGAATGGAATGGAATGGAATGGAATGTGGAATGAAATGGAATGGAATGTGTAATGGAATGGTATGGAATGTGGTATGGAATGATGAAATGTGGAATGTAATTGAAAGGAATGTGGAATGGAATGCTTGGAATTTGGAAAGGAATGGAATGTGGAATGGAATGGAATGGAAGGGAATGGAATGTGGAATGGAATGCAATGGAATTTGGAATGGAATGGAATGTGGAATGGAAGGGAATGGAATGGAAGGTGGAATGGAATGGAATGGAACGTGAAATGGAAAGTGGAACGGAACGTGGAATGTTATGTGGCATGTGGAATTGAAAGAAATGGAATGTGGAATTGAAAGGAAAGGAATGTGGAATGGAAGGGAATACAATTTGGAATGGAATGGAATGGAATGTGGAATGGAATGTGGAATGGAATGTAGAATGAAATTTAATGGAATCTGGCATGGAATTTCGAATGGGATGTGGAATAGAATGTGGAATGCAATGGAATGTAAAGTGGAATGGAATGTGAAATGGAATGGGTAATGGAATGGAATGGAATGCCGAATGGAATTGAATGGAATATGGAATGGAATGGAATGAAATGGAATATGGAATGGAATGGAATGGATTTGAATGGAATGGAAAGTGGAATGGAATGGAATGTGGAATGGAATGAGGAGTGAAGAGTGGAATCAAATGTGGAATGGAATGGAATGGAAAGTGGAATGGAATTTGTAATGGAATTGTGGAATGGAACGGGACATGGAATGAAATGGAATGTTAAGCTGAACGAGGAATGGAATGGAATGGAACATGGAATGGAACCTGGAATGGAACGTGGAATGGAATGGAAAGGAACGTGAAATGGAATGTAGAATGGAATGTGGAATGGAATGGAATGGAACGTGGAATGGAATGTATAATGGAATGTGGAAAGGATTGTAATGTGTAGAGGAAGGACTTTGAATGTGGAATGGAATGGAATGGAATCTTGAATGGAATGGAATGGAATGTGTAATGGAATGTTGAATGGAATGCGAAATGGAAGGTGGAATGAAATGTGGAATGGAACAAAATGGAACATGGAATGGATTGGAATGGAACGTGGAATGGAACATGGAATGGAGTTTCGGATGGAATGGAATGGAATGTGGAATGGAATGGAATGGTATGTGGAAAGGATTGTGGAATGGAATGTGGAATGGATTGTGGAAAGGAATGGAATGGAATGTGGAATGGAATGGAATGGAATGTGGAATAGATTTGAGTGGAATGTGGAATGTTATGGAATGGAATGCAATGTGGAATATTATGCAATGGAATGCAATGGAATGTGGAATGGTATAGAATGGAATGTGGAATGGTATGGAATGGAATGGAATGGAATGGAATGTTGATTGGAATGGAATGAAATGTGGAATGGAATGGAAAGTGAAATGAAATGAAATGTGGAATTGAATGTGTCATTGATAGAATGGAATGAAGTGTGGAATGGAATGGAATGTGGAATGTAACAGAACGGAATGTGGAATGGAATGGAACGGATCGTGGAATGGAACGTGGAATGGAATGGAATTGAATGTGGAATGTAATTGAATGGAATGTGGAAGGGAATGAAATGGAATGTGGAACGGAATGGAATGGAATGTGGAAAGGAATGGAATGGAATGTGGAACGGAATGGAATGGAATTTGGAATGGAACGTTTAATGGAATGTAATGGTATGGAACGTGGAATGGAATGGAAGGGAATGTGGTATGGAATATGGAATGTAAAGGAATGGAACGTTGTATGGTACGGGGAATGGAACGTTCAATGGAACGTGCAATGGAACGTGAAATGGAATGAGTAATGGAATGGAATGGAATGTTGCGTGGAAGGGTCTGGAATGCAGAATGTAATGTTTAATGGAATATGGAATGGAATGTGGAATGGAATGGAAATGAACGAGCAATAGAAAGGAATGGAATGTGGAATGGAATGCAATGGAAAGCTGAATGGAATTGAACGGAATGCGGAACTCAATGGAATGGAGTAGAATGTGGAATGTAATGGACTGGATCGTGGAATCGAATGTGGAATAAAATGTGTAATGGAAAGTGGAATGGAAAGTGGAATGGAATGGAATGGAACGTTTAATGGAATGTAATGGAATGTGAAATGGAATGTGGAAAGGAATGGAATTTGGAATGGAATGGAAAGTGGAATGCAATGGAATGTGAAATGGAATGTGGAATGGAATGTGGAATGGAATGTGGAATGGAATGAAATAGAAGGTGGAGATGAATGGAATGGAAGGTGGAATGGAAAGGAATGGTACTTGGAATGCAACATGGAATGTAACATTGAATGGAATTGAAAGGAATGTGGAATGGAATGGAATTTAATGTGGAATGGAAATGAATGGAATATAGAATGGAAAGTGGAATGGAAAGGGGAATGGAATGGGGAAAGGACTGCAATGGAATGTAGAATGGAATATGCAATGGAATGGAATTAAAAGTGCAATGTAATGTGGAATGGAATGTGGAGTTCAATGTGGAATGGAAAAAATGGAATGTGGAATGGAATGTGGATTGGAATGGAATGGAATGTGGAATGGAAGGGAATGTGAAATAGAATGGAATAGAATGTGGAAAGGAACGGAATGGAATGTGGAATTGAATGTGGAATTAAAGGTGGAATTTAATGTGGAATGCAAATGAATGGAATGTAGAATGGAACAGAATGGAATGCAAAGTGGAATTTAACGTGGAATGTAATGCATTGGATCATTGAATGGAATCTGGAATGGAATGTGGAATGCAATGTGCAATGGAATAGAGTGGAATGTGGAATGGATTGTGGAATAGAATGGAATGTCTAATGGATAGTGGAATGCAAAGGAATGGAATTTGGAATGGAATGGAGTGGAATGTGGATGGGATGGAATGGAATGGAATGGAATATGGAATGGAATGGAATGGAATGGAATGTGTACTGCAATGGAACGGAATTGAATTGAAGAGAAAGTAAAATGGAGTGGAATGCAACGGAATGTGGAATGGAATGTGGAATGGAATGTGGAATAGAATGGAATGGAATGTGTAATGGAATATGGAATGGAATGGAATGGAATGGAATGGAATGTGGAATTGAATGTAATGGAAGGTGCAATGGAATGTTTAACAGTACGTGGAATGGAACATGGAAAGGCACGTGGCATGGAATGGAATGGAATGAAATGTGGAATGGTAGGGAATGGAATGTGGAATGCAATGGAATGGAATCTGGAATGCAATGGAATGGAATTGAATAGAATGTGGAATGGAATGCAATGGAATGTGGAATGGAATGCAATGGAAGGTGGAATGGAATGGAATGGAATATGGAATGGAATACAGATTGGAATGGAATGCAATATGGAATGAAATGTGGAAACGAAAGGAATGGAATGTGGAATGTAATGTGGAATGGAATGTGGAATGCAATGGAATGGATTGTGGAATGGAATGGAATGCAATGTGGAATGGAAAGGAATGTAATGCGAAATGGAATGGAATGGAATGTGGAATGGAATGGAATGTGGAATACAATGTGGAATGGAATGTGGAATGGAATGGTATGGAATATGGAATGGAATGTGGAATGGAATGTGCAATGGAATGGAATGCAATCTGTAACGGAAAGTGGAATGGAATGGAATGTGGAATGGAATGGAATATGGATTGGAATGTGGAATGGAATGTGAAATGGAATGGAATGCAATGTGGAATGGTATGTGGAATGGAATGGAATGTGAAATGCAATGGAGTTTCATGGAATGTTGAATGGAAGGTGGAATGGAATGAAATGGAATGTGGAACGTATTGTGGAATGCAATGAAATGGAATGTGGAAAGGAATGGAATGGAAAGTGAAATGGAATAGAATGGAATGTGCAATGGAATGGAAAGGAATGCAGAATGGATTGTGGAATGGAATGGAATGGAATGTGGAATGCAATGGAATGGAATGGAATGTGGAGAGGAATGGAATTGTAAGTGTAATAGAATTGATTGGAATGTGGAAAGGAATGTGGAATGGAATGGAATGTGGAACGGAATGGAAAGTAGGATGGAAGGGAATGGAATGGAATGTGGAATGGAATGGAATGGAATGGAATGGAATGGAATGTGGAATGGAATGGAATGTGGAATGGAATGTGGAATGAAATGGAATGTGGCATGGAATGGAATGGAATGTGGAATGGAATGGAATGGAATGGAATGTCGAATGGAATGTCAAATGCAATGGAATGGAATGTGGAATGGACTGGAATGTAATGGAATGGAGTGGAATGTAGAATGGAAACTGGAATGGAATGGAATGGAATTTGGAATGGAATGGAATGGAATGGAATGTGGAGTGGAATGTGCAATGTAATTCAATGGAATGTGGAACGGATTGTGTGATGGAAAGTGTAATATAATGGAATTGAATGTGGAATGAATTGGAGTGGAATGTGGAATGGAAAGGAATGGAATGTGGAACAGAATGTGGAAGGGAACGGAATGGATTGTGGAGTGGAATGGAATGTGGAAAGGAATGGACTGGAATGGAATGGAATGTGGAATGGAATGGAATTTTATGTGAATTATAATGGAACGGAATGCAATGGAGTGCAATGGAATGGAATAGAATGAAATGTGGAATGGAATGAAGTGGAGTGTGGAATGGAATGTGGACCGGAATAGAACACAATGTGAAATAGAATCCTGAAAGGAATGCAATGTGGAAGGAAATGTGGAATGGAATAAGGAATGGAATGTGGAATAGAGTTCAATGGAATTTGGAATGGAATGGAATGGAATGTGGAATGGAAAGGAATGGAATGTGGAATGGAATGGTATGGAATGTGGAATGGAATGTGGAATGGAATTTGCAATGGCATGCAATGGAATGGACTGTGGAATGGAATGGAATGGATTTTGGAATGGAATGAAATGGAATGGAATGTGCAATGGAATGTGGAATGTAATGAAACGGAATGTGGAATGGAATAGAATGGAATGTGGAATGCAAGGGAATTGCATGTGGAATGGAAGGTGGAATGTAATGGAGTGGAATGTGGATTGGAATGTGGAATCGAAGGAATGGAAAGTGGAATGGAATTTGAATGGGAATGGTATGTGGAATGGATGGAATGTGGAATGCAATGGAAAGGAATGGGTAACGAAATAGAATGGAAGGAAATATGGAATGGATCGCGGAAACGAATGTGGAATCAAATGGATTGGAACGTGGAATTGAATGTGGAATGGAATGGAAGCGAATATGGAATGGAATGTGGAATGGAACAGAATGGAATGTGGAATGGAATGTGCGATGGAATGGAATGCAACGTGGAATGGAGTGTGGAATGGAATGGAATGTCGAATGAAATGGAATGGAACGGAAAGTTGAATGGAATGTGGAATGCAATGAAATGGAATATGGAATGGAATGTGGAATTCAATGAAATGGAATGTGGAAATGAATGGAAAGGAAAATTGAATGGAAAGTGGAATGGAATGTAATGGAATGTGGAATGGAATGGAATTGTAAGTGGAATGGAATTGATTGGACTGTGGAATGGAACTTGTAATGGAATGGATTGCAATGTGTAATGGAATGTGGAATGGAATGGAAAGTGGAATGGTAGGGAATGGAATGTGGAATAGAAGGGATTGGAATGGAATGTGGAATGGAATGGAATGGAAAGTGGAATGGAATGGAATGGAATGTGGAATGGAATAGAATGGAATGTGGAATGGAAAGTATAATGGAATGGATTGGATTGTGGAATGGAATTTGCAATGGAATGGAATGGAATGTGGAATGGAATGGAATGGAATGTTTAATGGAATGCAATGGAATTTGCAATGGAATGGAATGGAATATGGAATGAAATGGAATGGAATTTGGAATGGAACGTAGAAAGGAATGGAATGCAATGTGCAATGGAATGTGGATTGGAAAATGGAATGCAAAGGAATGGAAAGTGGAGTGGAATGGAACGGAATGTGGAATGGAAAGGAATCGAATGTGGAATGGAATGGAATGGAATTTGGAATGGAAATTTAGAATCGAATGGAATGGAATGTGGAATGCAACGTGGAATGGAATGGAAAGGAATGGAATGTGGAATGGAATGTGGAATGCAATGGAATGGAATGTGGAATGGAAGGGAATTGGGAATCGAATGGAACGCAATGTGGAATGTAATGTGGAATGGAATGGAATGTGGAATGGAATGTTTAATGGAATGGAATGGAATGTGGACTGGAATGTGGAATGGAATGGAATGGTATGTAGAATGGAATGTGGAACGGAATAAAATGGAAAGTGTAGTGGAATGGAATGTGGAATGGAATTTAAAGGAATGTGCAATGTAATGTGGAATCGAATGAAATGGAATGTGGAATGGAATGTGGAATGGAATGGAACAGAATGTGTAATCAAATGGAATGAAATGTGGAATGGAATGTGGAATGGAGTGGAATGGAATGTGGAATGGAATGGAATGGATTATTATGAAATGTGCAATGGAATGGAATGGAAAGTCGAATGGAATCGAATGGAATGTATTGGAATGGAATGGAAAGTTGAAAAGAATGGGATGGAATGGATTGGAATGGAATCTGGAATTGAATCTGGAGTGGAATGGAATGGAATGGAATGTGCAATGCAATGGCATGTAATGGAATGTGGAGTGGAATGAATCATAAGTGGAATGGAATGGATTGGAATGTGGAAAGGAATATGGAATGGAATGGAATGTAGAATTGAATGGAATGGATATCAATGTGCAATGGAATGGAATGGAATGGAATGTGTTAAGTAATGGAATGTGGAACGGAATGTGGAATGGAATGGAATGTGGCATGAAATGGAGTGGAATGTGGAATGGAACATAAAGGAATGTGGAATGGAATGGAATGGAATGGAATGTCAAAAGGGAAGTCGAATGCTTTGGAATGGAATGTGGAATGGAATGGAATGAAATGGAATGGAATTTAAGGTAGAATGGAAACTGGAATGGAATGGTTTGGAATTTGGAATGGAATGGAATGAAATGGAATGTGGAATGAAAAGTGAAATGGAATGGAAGGGAATGTGGAATGGAATGTGGAATGAAATGTGTAATTGAATGAAATGGAATCTGAAATGACATGTGGAATGGAATGGAATGGAATGTGGAATGCAATGGATTGGAATGTGGAACGGAATGGAATGGAATTTGGAATGGAATGTGCAATGGAATGGAATGGAATGGAATGTAGAATGGACTGTGGAATGCATTGGAAAGGAATATGGAACAGAATGTGGAATCGAATGGATTGAAATTTGGAATGGAATGTGGAATGGAATGGAATGGAATGTGGAATTTAATGGAATGTGGAATGGAGTGGAATGCTTTATGTAATGGAATGGAACTGAATGGAATAGAATGGAATGTGGATTGGAATGGAATGGAAAGTTGAATGGAATGGAATGGAATGGTATCTGGAATGGAATGTGGAGTGGAATGGAATGGAATGGAATGCGGAATGCAATGGAATTGAATGGAATGTGGAGTGGAAGGTATTGGTATAGGGAGTGGAGTGGAATGGAATGGAATGTGGAATGAAATGTCGAATGTCATGGAATGCAATGGAATGTCGAATGGAATGGAATGGAATGGAATGAAGATTGGAAATTGGAATGGAAAGGAATGGAATGGAATGGAAAGTGAAATGGAATTGATTGGTCTGTGCAATTGAACTTGTAAAGGCATGGATGGCAATGTGTAATGGAATTTGGAATGGAATGGAAAGTGGAATGGAAGGGAATGGATTGTGGAACAGAAGGGATTGGAATGGAATGTGGAATGGAATGGAAAGGAAAGTGGAATGGAATGGAATGGAATGTGGAATGGAATAGAATGGAATGTGAAATGGAACGTATAATGGAATGGATTGGATTGTGGAATGGAATGTGGAATGGAAAGTGGAATGGAATGGAATGGAATGTGGAATGGAATAGAATGGAATGTGGAATGGAACGTATAATGGAATGGATTGGATTGTGGAATGGAGTTTGCAATGGAATGGAATGGAAAGTGGAATGGAAATGGAATGTGGAAATGGAATGGAAATGGAATGTGGAATGGAATGTGGAATGGAATGAAGAATGGAATGTGGAATTTGGAATGTGGAATGGAACGTGGAATGGAATGGAATGGAATGGAATGGAATGTGAAATGGTGTGGAAAGGAATCTGGAATGGAATGCAATGGAATGGAATGTGGATTGGAATGGGTTATTATAGAATGTGGAAAGGAATGGAATGCAACGGAATGTGTAATGGAAAAGAATGGAATGTGGAAAGGTCTAGAATGTTATATGGAATGAACTGGAATGCAATAGAACGTGGAACGGAATTGAATGGAATGGCATGTAATGGAACGTGGAATGGAAAGTTTAATGCATTGGAATGTGGAAAGGAATGTGTAACAGAATGGAATGTGGAATGGAATGGAACGGAATGGAAAGGAATATGGAATGGAATGTGGAATGGAATAGAATGGAATGTGGAATGGAATGTGGAATGGAATGTGGAATGGAAAGAAATGGAAGGTGGAATGGAAGGAATGGAATGTGGAATGCAATGGAATGGAATGGATTGAAGAATGGAATGGAATCTTGAATGGAATGGAATGGAATGTTGAATGGAAAGTGGAATGCAATGGAATGGAATGCGGAATTGAATGCAGAATGGAATGGAATGGAATGTAATTTGAAATAGAATGGAATGGAATGTGGAATGGAATGTGGAATGGAATGGGTTGCGTAATGGAGTGGAGTGGAATGTGGAATGGAAAATGGAATGGAATGGAAAGGAAAGTGGAATGGAATGAATTGGGTGGAATGTGGAATGGAATGGAATGGAATGTGGAATGGAATGTAGAATGGAATGTGGAATGCAATGTGGAATGGAATGTAATGGAATGAGGAATGTAGTGAAATGGAATGTGAACTGCAATGGAATGGAATGGAATGGAACGTGAAATGGAATGGAAGGTGGAACGGAATTCAATGCAATTTGGGATGGATTGATATGGAATTGAATGGAAAGGAATGTAGAATGGAAATTGTAATAGAATGGAATGGAATTTGAAATGGAATGGAATGGATATTGGAATGAAATGGAATGGAATGGAATGTGGAATGGAATGGGATGGAATGGAAATGAATGGAATGGAATCTGGAATGGATTGCAATGGAATGTGGAATGGAATGTAATGTAATGGAACGTGGAATGGAAAGGAATGGAATGTGGAATGGAATGGAATTAAAGGAATGGAATGTGCAATGGAATGTGGAATGGAAAGTGGAATGGAATGTGCAATGGAATGGAATGGAATGTGGAATGCAAATAAATGCAATGTGCAATGGAAAGGAATGGAATATGGAATGGAATGGAATGGAATGGATTGTGGAATGGAATGGAATGCAATGGAATGTGGAAAGGAATGTAATGGAATGGAATTGAATGGAATGGAATGTGGAATGTGATGGAATTGAATGTGGAATGTAATGTGAAATTGAATGGAATGGAATGGAAGGGTGAAGTGGAATTGAATGGAAAGTAATGTGGAATGAAATGGAATAGAATGTGGAATGGAAAGTGGAATGGAACGTATAATGGGTTGTAAAGGAACGTGGAGTGGAAAGTGTAATGAAACGTGGAAAGAAACGTGAAATGGAATGGAATGCAATGTGGAGTGGAATGGAATGCAATGTGGAATGGAAAGGAATGTGGTGGTTACGGAATGGAAAGTGGAATGGAAAGGAATGGAATTTGGAATGGAATTTGGAATGGAATGGAATGCCGAATGGAACGTGGAATGGCTTGGAATGGAATATGGAGTGGAAAGGATTGGAAAGTGTAATGGAATGTGTAATGGAATGTTGAATGGAATGAAGAATATAATGGAATAGAATGTGGAATGGAATGGAATGGAAAAGAATTGGGAAAGGAATGAGGAATGGAATGGTATGGAATGTGGAATGGAATGGAATGGATGTGAAATGGAATGGAATGTAATGTGGAGTGGAAAAGAATGGAATGTGGAATGGAATTTGGAACGTTATGGAATGGAATGTGGAATGCAATGGTTGGAATGTGGAATGGAAGGGAATGTGGAATGGAATGGAATGGAGTGGAAGATGGAATGGAATGAAGTGGAATATGGAATGGAATGGAATGGAATGTGGAATGGAATGTGGAATGGAATACGGAATGGATTAAAATGGAATGTGCAAAGGAACAGAATGGAATGGAATGTAGAATGGAATGGAATGGAAAGGAATTGAATGTGTTACGAAATGGAAGGGAATGTGGAATGGAATATGGACTGGAATGAAATGGAACGTGTAATGGAATGGAATGGAATTTGGAATGGGATGGAATGCAACGGAATGTGGAATGGATTCGGTTAGAATGAAATGAGGAATGAAATGGAATGGAATGGAATGTGGAAAGGAATGTGGAATGGAATTGAATGGAATGTGAAATGGAATGGAATAGAATGTGGAATGAAATGGAATGGAATGAGGAATGGAATGGAATGGAATGTGAAATGGATAGGAATGTAATGTAGAATGGAATGGAATGGAATTATGGAATACAATGGAATGGAATATGGAATGGAACGGATGAAGTGGAAATGGAATGGAATGGAATGGAATTTGGAATAGAATGTGATATAGAATGGAACAGAATGGAATGTGGAATAGAATGGAATGGAATGGAATTTGAAATGTAATGTGGAATGGAATGGAATGGAATATGCAATGGAATGTGGAATGAAATGGAGTGGAAAGTGAAATGGAACATGTAATGGAACGTGGAATAGAATGTGGAATGGATCGTGGAAAGGAATGGAATGTAATGGGGAATGGAATGTTATGGAATGGATTGTGGAATGGAACGGATTGGAATGTGGAATGGATTGCAATGGAATGGAATTTGATATGGAATGGAATGGAATCTGGAAAGGAATGGAATGGATAGAGTAATGGAATGGAATGGAATGTGGAAAGGAATGGAATGGGAAGGAATGTGGAATGGAATGGAATGGAAAGGAATGGAAAGTGAAATGGAATTTAAGGGAATGTGGAATGGAATGGAATGGAATGGAATATGGAATGGAATGGAATGAAATGCAGAGGAAGACAGAATGGAATGGAATGGAATTTGGTATTGAATTTGGAATAGAATGGAATGGAATGGAATTTGGAATGGAATGTAACGTGGAATATAATTTGGAATGGAATGGAAAGGAATGTGAAATGGAATGGAATTGAATGTGTAATGGAATTGAATGGAATGTGAAATGGAATGAAATGGAATGTGGAATGGAATGGAATGGAATTTGGAATGGAATGGAATGAAATGGAAAGTGGAATGGAATGTGGAATACAATTGAATGGAAAGTGGAATGGAATGGAATGTGGAATGCAATGGAATGGAATGGAAGGTGGAATGCAATGGAATGGAATGGAATGTGGAATGGAATGGAATGGAATGGAATGTGGAATTGAATGGAACGGTATGGAATAGAATGGAACACAAAGGAATGGAATTGAATGGAATGGAATGTGGAATGGAATGCAATGGTATGTGGAATGGAAAGGAATGGAACGGAATGTGGCATGGAATGGAATGGAATGTGGAAAGGAATGTGGAATTCAATGGAATGGAAATTGGAATTGAATGGAATGGAATGAGGAATGCAATGGAACGGTATGTGGAATGGAATGGAATGGAATTTGGAATGGAGTGGAATGCAACGTGAATGGAATGAGGAATGGATTGGAATGGTATGTGGAATGGAATGTGAAATGGAATGGAATGGAACGTTCAATGGAATGTGGGATGGAATGGAATGGAACATGGAATCGAACATGGAATGCAATGGAATGGAATATGTAATGGAAAGTGGAATGGAACAGAATGAAACGCTTAATGGAATATAGAAAGGAAAGGAATGCAATGTTGAATGGAATGTGGAAAGGAATGGAATGGAATGTGGAATGGAATGTGGAATGGAAAGGAATGGAATGTGGAATGGAAAGGAATGGAATGTGGAAAGGAATGTGGAATTGGATGAAATTGAAGGTGAAATTGTATGGAATGGAATTTATAAAGCAATATGGAATGGAATGGAATGGAATGTGCCATGGAATGGAATGGAATGTGGAATGGAATGTGGAATGGAATAGAATGGAATGTGGAATTCAAAGTACAATGGAACAGAAAGGAACGTGAAATGGAACATGGAATAAAACATTGAATGGAACGTGGAATGGAATATGGAATGTGGAATGGAATGGAATGGAATGTGTAATGGAGTGGAATGGAATGTGGAATGGAATGGAATGGAATATGGAATGGAATGGAATGGAATTGAATGTGTAATGGAATGTGAAATGGAAGGGAATGGAATGTGGAATGGAATGAAATTGAATGTGGATGGAATGTTATGTAATGTGAAATGGAGGAAAGGAATAGTATGGAAAGCGGAATTGAAAGGAATGTGGAATGGAATGGAATGGAATGTGGAATGGAATGGAAAGGAATGTGGAATGGAATGTGGAATGGAATGGAATGGAATGTGGAATGGAACTTGGAAAGGAACAGAAAGGAATGTGGAATGGAATGTGGAATCAAATGGAATTTAACTTGGAATGGAATGGAATGAAATGGAATTGAATAGAACGTGGAATGGAACTGAATGAATCGTGGAATGGAATTGAATGGAACGTGGAATGGGTTGGAATGGAACGTGGAATGTAAAGGAATGTAATGGAAATTGGAATGGGAAGGAATGGAATGTGGAATGGAATGTGGAAAGGAATGGAATGGAATGTGCAGTGGAACGTGGAATGGAAAGGATTGGAATGGGAAATGGAATGTGTAATGGATGGTGGAATGGAAAAGAATGGAATGTGGAATGGAAAGTGGAATGGAATGGAATGGAATGTGGAATGGAATGTGGAATGGAATGGAATGGAAAGTGGAATGGTATGTGGAATGGAATGGAATGGAATGTGGAATGGAACAAAATAGAAAGTGGAATGAAACGTGGAATTGAAGGAAATGCAACGCGGAATGCAATTTAATGGAATGTGGAATGGAACGGAATTGAACGTGGAATGGAACGGAATGGAACGTGGAATGGATCGGAAAGGAATTTGGAATGGAAAGGAATGGAACGTGGAATCGAATGTGGAATGGAACGTGGAATGGGACGTGGAATGGAAGGTAATGTAACGTGGAATGGAATGCAACGGAAAGTGGAATGGAATGGAATGTGGAATGGAACGGAATGGAATGTGGAATAGAATGTGTAATGCAATGAGGAATGGATCGTGGAATGGAAAGGAATGGAATGTGGAATGGTATGTGGAATGGACTGGAATGGAATGTGGAATGGAATGGAATGTGGAATTGAATGGAATGGCATGTCGAACTGAATGGAATGAAATGTGGAATGAAATATGGAATGGAATGGAAAGGAATGTGGAATTGAAAGGGGAATGGAATGGAATGGAATGTGGAATTGAATGGCCTGGAGTAAGGAACGGAATCTGGAATGGAATGGAATGGAATGTGGAATGGAATGGAATGGAATGGAATGTTGAAGTGATTGTGGAATGGAGTGGAATGGAATGTTGAATGTGAAGTGGAATGGAATGGAATGGAACGTGGAATGAATGTGGAATGGAATGCAACAGAATGTGGAATGGAAAGTAGAATGAAACTTTGAATGGAACATGGAAGGGAACGTGGAATGGAACGTGTAATGGAAAGTGGAATGGAACGAGGAATGGACCCTGGAATGGAAAGTGGAATGGAATAGAATGGAATGTGGAATGGAATGGAATGGAACTGAATGGAATGTGAAATGGAATTGAATGGAATGGTATGGAATGAGTAATGGAAAGGAATGGAATGTGGAATGGAATAGAAAGGAACGTGGAGTGGAATGCAATGGAATGGATTCTGGAACGGAATAGAATGGAATGTGGAATGGAAATTGGGTTGGAATGTGGAATTGAATGAAATGGAATGTCGAATGGAATTTGGGAAGGAATGTGGAATGGAATGGAATGGAAATTGGAAGGGAAAGGCATGGAACATGCAATGGAATGGAATGGAATATGGAATGGAATGTGGAATGGAATGTGAAATTGAATGGAATGTAATTGAATGGAATGTGGAATGGAATGGAATGGAATGTGGAATGGTACGTGGAATGGATTGGAATGTAATGTGGAATGGAAGGGAATGCAATGTGGAATGGAATGTGGAAAGGAATGTGGAATGGAATGTGGAATGGAATGGAATGGAATGTGGAACGGAGGACTGGAACGGAATGGTGTGTAGAATGGAATGGAATGGAATGTAGAATGGAATGGAATGGAGTGTGGAACGGAACGTAATCGACTGTGGAACGGAGTGGAATGGAAAGAATGTGGAATGGAAAGTGTAGTGGAATCTGGATTGGAATGGAGTGGAATGGAACGTGGAATGGAATGGAATGGAATCTGGAATGTAATGGAATGGAATTTGGAATGGAACGTGGAATGTAACGTGGAATGGAACGTAGAATGGAAAGTGGAATTGAGGGGAATTTAACGTGGAAAGGAATGGAATGAAACGTGGAATGGAATGGAATGGAAAGTGGAATGGAATGGAATGGAAAGTGGAATGGAATGGAATGGAATGGGGAATGGAAAGGAATGGAATGTGGAATGGCATGGAATGGAATGAGGAAAGGAACATGGAATTGAAAGTGGAGTGCAATGGAATGGAATGTGGAGTGGAATGGAATGGAATGGGGAACGCAATGTGGAATGGAATGGAATGGAATGTGTAATGGAATGGAGTGGAAAGTGGAATGGAAATAGAAATGGAACGTGGAATATAATGTGGAATTGTGTGGAAAGGAATGTGGAATGGAATTTGTAATGGAATGGAGTGGAAAGTGGAATGGAAATTGAAATGGAACGTGGAATATAATGTGGAATTGTGTGGAAAGGAATGTGGAATGGAACGTGGAATGGAATGGAATGGAGTGGGATGGAATGTGGAATGGAATGGAATGGAATGTGAAATGGAATGGAATGGAATGTGGAATGGAACGTTTAATGGAATGTGGAATGGAACGTTTAATGGAATGGAACAGAACGTGGCATGGAATGGAATCGAATGTCAAATGTCTCCACTTTCCATTGCATTCCATTCCACGTTATATTCCATTCCATTTTCAATTCCACATTCCATTCCTTTCCACATTTCATTGCAGTCCTTTCTACGTTCCGTTCCACATTGCATTCCACTCCATTCCACATTGTATTCCATTCCATTCCACAATCTATTCCATTCCAATCCACATTCCATTCTGCATTCCATTCCACATTCCATTCCCTTGCATTCCACGTTCTATTCCATATTGAATTCCACATTCTATTCCACATTCCATTCCGTTATATTCCACATTCGCTACCACATTCCCTTCCACATTCCATTCCACACACCATTCCACACTGCATATCGCATTCCCTTCTAAATTTCATTCCACATTCCATTCCATTCCATTCTACTCCATTCCATTCCACATTCCTTTGCACATTCCATTCCATTCCATTCCACATAACATTAAACATTCCATTCCACATTCCATTCCATTCCCTTCCAGATTCCATTCCATTCCACTCTATATTCCATTCCATTCCTTTCCACTTTCCATTCAATTCCATTCCACGTTACATGGCATGTTGCATTCCACGTTCCATTCCATTCAATTCCACAATCTATTCCTTTACATTCCACGTTCCATTTCACATTGCCTTAAACATTCTATTTCACAGTCTTTTCCATTCCTTTCTGCATTCTGTTGCATTCCATCCACATTCCATTCCATTGCATTACACTTTCCATTCCATTCCACATTCCATTCCATTCCTTTTCATTCCATTCCACATTCCGTTTCATTCCATTACACATTCTATTCCACATTCCATTCCATTCCATTCCATTCCACGTTACATTCCATTCCATTCCACTTTCCATTCCACATTCCCTTCCATTCCATTCCACTTTCTATTGCACTTTCCATTCCACATTCCTTTCCAGATTCCATTCCATTCCACTCCATTCCATTCCACATTCCTTTGCACATTCCATTCCATTCCATTCCACATAACATTAAACATTCCATTCCACATTCCATTCCATTCCCTTCCAGATTCCATTCCATTCCACTCTATATTCCATTCCATTCCTTTCCACTTTCCATTCAATTCCATTCCACGTTACATGGCATGTTGCATTCCACGTTCCATTCCATTCAATTCCACAATCTATTCCTTTACATTCCACGTTCCATTTCACATTGCCTTAAACATTCTATTTCACAGTCTTTTCCATTCCTTTCTGCATTCTGTTGCATTCCATCCACATTCCATTCCATTGCATTACACTTTCCATTCCATTCCACATTCCATTCCATTCCTTTTCATTCCATTCCACATTCCGTTTCATTCCATTACACATTCTATTCCACATTCCATTCCATTCCATTCCATTCCACGTTACATTCCATTCCATTCCACTTTCCATTCCACATTCCCTTCCATTCCATTCCACTTTCTATTGCACTTTCCATTCCACATTCCTTTCCAGATTCCATTCCATTCCATTCCACATTCCATACCATTCCATTCTATTCCACTCCACAATCCTTTGCATTCCATTCCACATTCCATTCCACATTCCTTTCCACATACCATTCCACATTCCATTCTGTTCCATTCCACATTCTATTCCATTCCACATTCCATTCCCTTCCATTGCACGTTGCATTCCACATTCCGTTCCGTTCCATTCCACATTCCATTGCGTTCCATTCCACGAACCATTTCATTCCATTCCACTTTCCGTTTCACATTCCATTCCACTTTCCATTTCACTTTCCTTTCCATTCCACTACACATTCCATTCCATTCCAATCCACATTCCAGTCCATTCTATTCCACGTTGCATTCCGTTTCACATTCCATTCCATTCCATTCACAATTCCATTCCATTCCTGTTCACATTCCATTCCATTCCATTCCACATTCCATTCAAAATTCCATTCCACATTCCATTCCACATTGCATTCCATTCCAATCTATTCCACCATCCATTATATTCCATTCCACATTTCTTTCCTTTCCATTAAAATTTACATTCCACATTCCATTCCACATTCCACTCCACGTTCCATTCCACTTTCCACTGCATTCCATTCGAGATTCCATTCCATTCCATTCCACGTTCAATTCCATTCAATTTCTCATTCCATTCCATTACATTACATTCCACATTCCATTCCATTCCATCCCGCATTCCATTCCATTCCATTCCATTCTATTCCACCTTCCATTCCATTCCATTTTATTCCACATTGCATTCTATTCAATTCCACATTCCATTCCATTCAATTTCACATTCCATTCCATTATATTTCGTTCGTCATTCCATTCCACTCCTTTCCGGATTTCATTACTCTCCATTCCATTCTATTTCACATTCCATTACATTCCATTATATTCCAACTTCCACTGAATTCCATTCCACATTCCATTGAATTACATTCCACATCCCATTCCATTCAATTTCACATTGCATTCCATTCCGCATTCCATTCCACTCCATTCCATCCTATACCACATTCCATTTAATTCCATTATATTCCACCTTCCATTGCATTCCATTCCACTTTCCATTCAATTACATTACACATTCCATTCCACATTCCATTCCACATTCTATTCCACGTTCCATTCCACTCCATTCCACATTGTAGTCAATTCCATTCCACATTCCATTCAATTACGTTCCGCATTCCATTCCATTCCATTCCACATTCCATTCCACTCAATTCCATTCCACATTCCATTCACTTCCATTCCATTCTATTCCACATTGCAATCCATTCCATTCCGCATTCCATTCAATTCCGTTCCAGATTCCATTCCACATTCTATTCCACGTTCTATTCCATGATCCATTCCATGTCATTCCACGTTCCATTCCTTTCAATTTCGCATTTCATCCCATTCCATTCCACTTTCCTTTCCATTCCATTCCACTTTCCGTTACTCATTCCATTCCACTTTCCATTCTACGTTGCATTCCATTCCTTCCCACTTTCCATTTCTCGTTCCATTCCTATCCATTCCATGCTCCATTCCACGTTTTATTGCACATTCCTTTCCACTTTCCATTCCACATTCCATTCCACGTTCCATTCCACGTTACATTCCACCTTCCATTGTTTGTTCTATTCCATACCATTCCAAGTTCCATTCCATTCCATTCTCCGTTCCACTCTACATTCCATTCCACGTTCCATTCCATTCCATTCAACATTGCCTTCCATTGCATTCCACATTCCATTTCACATTCCATTCCACATTCCATTTCACGTACCATTCCCCATTCCATTCCATTCCATTCCAATTTACATTCCACATTGCGTTCCATTCCATTCCACATTCCTTTCCATTCCATTCCACATTCCATTTCACATTCCATTCCTTTCCATTCCACATTCCCTTCCACATTCCAATACACATTCCATTCCACATTCCGTTACGCATTGCATTCAGCATTCCATTCCATTCCACGTTGCATTGCATTCCATTCCACATTACATTTCACATTTCATGTCACATTCCATTCCACATTCCATTCCATTCCATTCCACATTCCATTCCATTCCGTTCCACATTCCATTCAACGTTCCATTGTACGTTCCATTCTCAAGTCCATTCAATTAAATTCCACGTTCCATTCCCCATTATATTCCATTCCATTCCACGATCCATTCCACATTCCATTCCATAATCCTTTCCATTCCAATCAATTCCATTCCATTCCACATTCCAATCCACATTCCATTCCACATTCCATTCCATATTCCATTCCACATTCCATTGTATACCATTCCACGTTACTTCCAACGTCCCATTCCACGATCCATTCCATTCCGTTTAACGTTCCATTCCAATCCACTCCACTTTCCATTCCACATTGCAGTCTACATTCCATTCCATGTTCCATTCCACATTCCCTTCCATTCCATTCCACATTCCATTCCACACTCCATTCCACGTTCCATTCCACAATCCATTCCATTCCATTCCACATTCCATTCCACATTCCATTCCACATTCCATTCCCCATTCCGTTCCATTCCTTTCCACATTCCATTCCACATCCTATTCCACATCCCACTCCATACCATTCCACATTCCATTGCGTTGCCTTCCACATTCCTTTCCATATTCAAATCCTTCAATTCCACATTTACTTCCATTGCATTCCACATTTAATTCCATTCCATTCCACATTCAATTCCACTGAACCTTCCACATTCTCTTCAACATTCCATTCCATTCCATTCCATGTTCCATTCCACATTCCATTCCACATTCCATTCCAAATTCCATTCCATTCCATTCAACCTTCCATGCCACATTCCAATTCACATTCCATTACACATTCCATTCCATTCCATTCCACAATCAATTGCATTCCATTCTATTCCACATTCCATTCCACATTCCAGTGCACGTTACTCTGAATTCCACGTTCCATTCTATTCGATTCCACATTCCGTTCCACATTCCAATCCATTGCATTTCCCTATCCATCCCACATTGCAGTCCACATTCCATTTCATTCCATTCCACATTCCATTCCACATTCCATTCCCCAGTCCACTGCATTCATTTCCACATTCCATTCCACGTTCCATTCCATTCCATTCCACAATCAATTCCACATTCCATTAAACAGTCCATTCTACATTCCATTCCTATCCATTCCACATTCCATTCCATTCCATTCGAAATTCCATTTCACGTTCCATTCCAGGTTCCATTCCACGTCCCATTCCAATATATTCCATTTTCCATTTTTTTCCAATCCACATATCATTCCACCTTCCATTTCTCATTCCTTTCCACATTCAATTCCACATTCCATTCCATTCCATTCCACATTCCATTCCATTCCATTCCTTTCCACATTCCAATCCTTTCCACATTCCATTCTACATTCCATTCCATTCCTTTCCACATTCCAATCCTTTCCACATTCCATTCTACTTTCCATTCCACGTTCCATTCTATTCCACATTCCATTCTGCATTCCATTTCACGTTCCATTCCATTCCATTCCCCGTTCCATTCCACTTTCCATTCCATGTTCCATTCCATTCCATTTCACGTTCAGCTCCACATTCTATTCCCTTCCATTTCATGTTCCATTCCACTATTCCATAAGAAATTCCATTCGACTTTCCATACAATTCCATTCCACATTCAATTCCACTCTTCACTCCACATTCCATTCCACATTCCCTTCCACATTCCATTACACATTTCATTCACCATTTCATTCTACATTGCATTCCATTCCATTCCACATTCCCTTCTGTTCCATTCCGCATTCCTTTCCACATTGCATTCCACGTTCCATTCCTCTTTCCTTTGCACTTTGCATTCCATATCATTCCAAATTCTATTCTATCCCATTTCACATTCCAATCCATTCCATTGCACATTCCATTCCATTCCATTCCATTCCACTTTCCATACCATTCCATTGCATTACATATTCAATTCCTTTATATTGCACATTCCATTATGTTCCATAGCATTACACATTCAATTCCTTTCCATTGCACGTTCCATTCTGTTCCATTCCACAATCCATTCCATTCCATTCCAACTTCCATTCCACTGTCCATTGCACATTGCATTACATTTCATTCTATTCCATTGCATTCTATTCCACATTCCATTCCATTCAATTCGACTCCACATTCCATTCCATTCCATTCCACATTCAATTCTATTCTACTCCACATTCCATTCCATTCCATTGCAAATTCCATTTCATTCCATTCCATTCCATTCAACATTCCATACCATTCCATGGCATTCCACATTACATTCCTTTGCATTACACTTTCCATTCCTTTCCTTTCCACGTTCCATTCCCCTCCATTCCACACTCAATTCCATTCCATTCCACCTTTCATTCCACGTTCCATTGCAGGTTCCATTCCACGTTCCATTCCATGTTCCATTCCACATTGCATTCCAATCCTTTTCTCATTCCATTCCATTCCATTCCACCTTCCATTCCACATTCCAATCCACTCCTTTCCACATTCCTTTCCACATTCCATTCCATTCCTTTCCAACTTCATTTCCACATTCCATTCCTTTCCTCTCCTTTCCGTTCCACATTCCATTCCATTCCATTCCACATACCATTAAATTCCATTCCACATTCCATTCCATTCCATTCCACATTCTATTCCACATTGCATTCCATTGCATTCCACAATCCATTTCACATTCCTTTCCACATTCCATTTCACATTCCATTCCATTCCATTCCCCATCCCTTTCCATTCCATTCCACTTTACATTACACATTCCGTTCCATTCCATTCCACATTCCATTCCATTCCATTCCATTCCACATTCCATTGCACATTCCATTCCATTCCACATTGAATTCCATTGCATTCCACAATCCATTTCACATTCCATTCCACATTCCATTTCACAATCCATTCCATTCCATTCCCCCTCCCATTCCATTCCATTCCACTTTACAATACACATTCCGTTCCATTCCATTCCACATTCCATTCAATTCCATTCCACATTCCATTTCACATTTCATTCCTTTCCATTCCGCATTTCTTTCCACATTCCATTCCACATTTCATTACACATTGCATTCCACATCCATTCCATTCCATTCCACATTGCATTGCATTCCATTCCACATTCCATTTCACATTCCATTCCCCATACCATTTCACACTCCATTCCATTCCATTCCAATCCGTTCCATTTTACATTCCACATTCCATTCCATTCCATTCCACATTCCATTCCATTCCATTCCACATTCCATTCCATTCCTTTCCACATTCCATTCAACGTTCCATGCTACGTTCCATTCTATGGTCCATTCAATTAAATTCCATTTTCCTTTCCCCATTTTATTGCATTCCATTCCACAATCCATTCCACATTCGATTCCACAATCCTTTGCATTCCAATCCATTCCATTCCATTCCATTCCACATTCCATTTCACATTCCAATTCACATTCCATTCCACATTCCATTCCACATTCCATTCCTTATTCCATTCCACATTCCATTGTATTCCATTCCATGTTACTTGCAACGTTCCATTCCACGATCCATTTCTTTCCATTTAACGTTCCATTCCAATCCATTGCACTTTCCATTCCACATTGCAGTCTACATTCAATTCCACGTTCCATTCCACATTCCCTTCCATTCCATTCCACATTCCATTCCACACTCCTTTCCACGTTCCTTTCCACAATTCATTCCGTTCCATTCCACATTCCATTCCACAGTCCATTCCACATTCCATTCCGCATTTCGTTCCATTTCTTTCTACATTCCATTCCACATCCTATTCCACATCCCACTCCGTTCCATTCCACATTCCCATGCGTTCCCTTCCACATTCCTTTCCACATTCAAATCCATTTCATTCCACATTTAATTCCATTCCATTCCACTTTCAATTCCACAGAATCTTACACATTCGGTTCCACATTCGATTCCATTCCATTCCATTCCACATTACATTAAATATTCCATTCCATTCCGTTCCATTCCACATTCCATTCTACATTGTATTCCACATTCTCTTCCACATTCCATTCCATTCCATTCCATGTTCCTTTCCACATTCCATTCCACATTCCATTCCACATTCCATTCCACATTCCATTCCATTCCATTCAACCTTCCATGCCACATTCCAATTCACATTCCATTACACATTCCATTCCATTCCATCCCACAATCATTGGCTTTTCATTCCATTCCACATTCCATTCCATGTTCCAATGCACGTTCCACTAAACTTTCAATTCCACGATCCATTCCATTCCCTTCCACATTCCGTTCCACTTTCCAATCCATTGCATTCTACTATCCATGCCACATTGTATTCCACATTCCATTTCATTGCATTCCACATTCCATTCCACATTCCATTCCCCATTCCACTGCATTCCATTCCATATTCCATTCCACATTCCATTCCATTCCATTCCACAATCCATTCCACATTCCATTCTACAATCCATTCCACATTTCATTCCATTCCATTCCACATTCCATTCCATTCCATCCGAAATTCCATTTCACGTTCCATTCCACGTTCCATTCCCCGTTCCATTCCAATGCATTCCATGTTCCATTTTGTTCCAGTCCACATTTCATTCCACCTTCCATTTCGCATTGCATTCCACATTCCATTCCACATTCCATTCCATTCCATTCCACATTCCATTCCATTCCATTCCTTTCCAGCTTCCAATCCTTTCCACATTCCATTCTAAATTCCATTCCACGTTCCATTCCATTCCATTCCACTCCACGTTCCATTCCATTCCATTCCACATTCCATTCTACTTTCCCTTCCACGTTCCATTCCATTCCTTTCCCCGTTCCATTCCACTTTCCATTCCATGTTCCATTCCATTCCATTCCACGTTCAGCTCCACATTTCATTCCATTCCATTTCACTTTCCATTCCACAATTCCATAAAATATTCCATTCCATTTTCCATTCAATTCCATTCCACATTCGTTTCCACTCTCCACTGCACATTCCATTCCACATTCCATTCCACATTCCATTCCACATTTCATTCAACATTTCATTCTACATTGCATTCCATTCTATTCCACATTTCCTTCTCTTCCATTCCGCATTCCATTCCACATTGCATTCCACGTTCCATTCCATGTTTCTTTCCACTTTCCATTCCATTGCATTCCAAATTCTATTCTATTCCATTCGACATTCCAATCCATTCCATTGCACATTCCATTACATTCTATTGCATTCCATTCCATTCCATTGCATTACATTCCATTCCACATTCCATACCATTCCATTGCATTACATTTTGAATTCTTTCCATTGCACGTTCCGTTATATTCCATTGCATTACACATTGAATTCCTTTCCATTGCACGTTCCATTCTGTTCCATTCCACAATCCATTCCATTCCATTCCAACTTTCGTTCCACAATCCATTAATCATTCCATTACATTTCATAATATTCGAATGCATTCCATTCCACACTCCATTCCATTCAATTCCACTCCACATTGCATTCCATTCCATTCCACATTCCATTCTATTCCACTCCACATTCCATTCGATTCCATTGCAAATTCCATTCCATTCCATTCCATTCAACATTCCATACCATTCCATGGCATTACACATTACATTCCTTTGCATTACACTTTTCATTCCTTTCCATTTCAAGTTCCATGCCACTCCATTCCACAATCAATTCCATTTCGTTCCACCTTTCATTCCACGTTACATTGCAAGTTCCATTCCACGTTCCATTCCACAGTTCATTCCATTCCATTTCACATTCAATTCCATTCCATTCCACCTTCCATTTCACATTCCACTCCACTCCTTTCCACATTCCTTTCCACATTCCATTCCATTCCATTCCAACTTCATTTCCACGTTCCATTCCATTCCTTTCCATTCCATTCCACATTCCATTCCATTCCATCCACATACCATTAAATTCCATTCCACATTCCATTCCATTCCATTCCACATTCTATTCCAGATTCCATTCCATTCAATTTCACTTTCCATTCCACATTCCAATCCATTCCATTGGATTCCACATTCCATTCCATTCCGTTCAAAAATCCATTCCACATTCCATTCCATTTCATTCCATCATCAATTCCACATTCCTTTCCGTTCCATTACATTCAATATTCCATTCCACTATCCATTCCATTCCATTCCACATTCCATTCCATTCCATTCCACATTCCATTCCATTGAATTCCATTCCATTCCATTTCCGTTCCATTGCACATTCCATTCTATTCCATTCCAAATTCTATTCCACGTTCCATTGCACGTTCCATTCCACTTTCTATTCCACATTCCGTTCCACTTTCTATTCCACATTAAATGCAACATTCCTTTGAAATTCCTTTCCATTCTATTCCAGGTTCTTTTCAATATTCCATCTGATTCCATTCCACATATCATTCCTTTCAACTCCACGTTCCATTCCACATTCCATTCCATTCCATTCCACATTGCATTCTACTTTCCATTCCATTGCAATCCACGTTCCATTCCACGTTCCATTCCACGTTCCATTCCACATTCCATTCCACATTACATTCTTTCCATTGAACATTCCATTCCAGATTACATTTCACATTCCATTCCACATTCTATTCCACTTTCCATTCCACATTCCATTCCATTTCATTCCACATTCCATTCCATTCCATTCCACGTTACATTGCACATTCCTGTCAACGTTCCATTCCAAGCCCCATTCCACATTCCTGTACACGTTCCATTCCACGTTCCATTACCTGTTCCATTCCATTCCATTGCACGTTCCATTCCACGTTCCATTCCACATTCCAATTCACATTCCATTACATGTTCCATTCCATTCCATTCCACGATCCATTCCACGTCCCATTCCATTCCATTCCACGTTCCTTTCCGCATACCATTGCACATTCCATTCCACGTTCCATTCCACGTTCCATTCTGTGTTCTGTTCCACGTTAAATTCCACGTTCCATTCCACGTTCCATTCCACGTTCCTTTCCATTCCATTCCAGATTCCACTACACATTATATTCCATTCCATTACACATTAATACCATTCAATTGCATTCCATTCCACATTCCATTCCATTCCACATTCCATTCCACATTCCATTCCATTCCATTCCACATTCCATTCTGCATTCCATTAAATTTCATTCCACATTCCATTCTATTCCATTCCACATTACTTTCCGTTCCATAGATTTCCAAATTCCATTTGATTCCATTCCACGTTGCGTTATATTCCATTCCATTGCACATTCCATTCCATTCCATTTCACTTTCCATTCCACATTCCATTCCATTCCATTCCATTCCACATTCCTCACCACATTCCTTTACATTCCATTTCGCATTCCATTCCACATTCCCTTCCATTCCATTCCACTTTCCGTGCCATTCCATTCCACATTCCATTCCACATTAAATGCCATTCCATTCCACATTCCATTCCACATTAATTTCCATTCCATTCCACCTTCCATGACATTCCATTCCACTTTCCATTAAGTTCAATTCCACTTCCCATTACACATGCCATTCAACATTCCATTCCATATTCCATGGCATTCCATTCCATTCCACTTTCCTCACTGCATTCCATTCCTTTCCATTCCACATCTCATTCCATAAGCCATTCCATTCCATTCCACATTCCATGCCATTCCATTCCACATTCCTTTCCACATTCCATTCCACAATCCATTCCATTCCACATTCCACAACTCATTCTATTTCATTCTATTCCTCATCTCCTTCCACATTCCTTTCCATTCCATTCCACATTCCACTCCACATTCCATTCCACAATCCATTTCACATTCCATACCATTCCATTCTATTCCTTTCCACATTCCATGCCATTCCATTCCACATTCCATTCCATTCCATTATATTGCATTACACTTTCTATTGCATTCCATTCCACATTCCATTCCGTTTCATTCCACATTCCATTCCATTACATTCCGCTTTCCATTCCACATCCCATTCCACCTTCCATTCCATTCCATTCCACAATCCATTCCTTTCCATTCCACATTCCATTCCGCATTCCATTCCATTCCATTCAATTCCAGTCCACATTCTATTCCATTCCATTCCATTCCATTCCAATCCAAATTCCTTTGAATTCCATTCCGCATTCAAATCCATTAAATTCCAAGCACCATTCCATTCCACATTCCATTCATTTAAGTTCCACACTCCTTTCCATTCCATTCCACATTCCGTTGCATTCCATTCCATTACATGTTCCATTCTATTACATTCCACCTTCTAATCCATTCCATTCCATTCCAAGTTCCAGTCCTTTCCATTCCATATTGTATTCCACATTCCATTCCACATTCTTTCACACATTCCATTCCACATTCCATTCCGCATTCCATTCCGTTCCTTTACACATTCCATTTCATTCCATTACTCATTCTATTCCATGTTCCATTCCATGTTCCATTGCACGTTCAATTACACGTTCCATTCCACGTTCCATTCCATTTTCCATTCCATTCCATTCCACATTCCATTCCGTATTCCATTCCATTCCACATTCCATAAAATTTCATTCCATTCCATTCCACATTCCAATCCACATTCCATTTCATTCCATTCCATGTTCCATTCCATTCCATTCCACTTTCCCTTTCATTATATTCCACATTTCATTCCACCTTCCATTTCTCATTCAATTCCACTTTCCACTTCACATTCCATTCCACATTCCATTCCTCATTACTTTTCACATTCCATGTCCCATTCCTTTCCATTTCATGTTCCATTCCATTACTGATTCCATTCCAATACATTCTACCTTCCATTCCAGATTCCATTCCATTCCGTTCCACATTCCATTCCATTCCGTTACACATTCCATTACTATCCATTCCATTCCACATTCCATTCCATTCCATTCCATTCCACATACTGTTTCACATTCCATCCAGTCCATTCCATACTTCGCTCCTGATTGCATTCCATTCCATTCCACATTCCATTCCACATTCCATTCCATTCCAATTTCCATTGCATTCAGTTCCACATTCAATTCCATTCCGTTCCACCTACCATTCCACTCCATTCCATTTCATACCACATTCCATTAAATTTCATTCCATTCCAGATTCCAATACACATTCCATGTCATTCCATTCCACATTCCATTTCACAATCCTTTCCATTCCAATCCACATTACATTCCTTTCCATAGCATTCCATTCCACATTCCGTTCCATTCCATTCCATTCCACATTCAATTCCATTCCATTCCACATTCCATTCCATTAAACTTTCTGTTCCACTTTCCATTCCATTCCATTTAATATTCCATTCAACATTTCATCTCATTCCATTCCATGTTACATTTCACATTCCATTCCATTCCATTCCACATTCCATTCCATTCCAAATTCCATTCCATTCCATTCCGTTCCTTTCAACATTCCATTCCATTCCATTGCACATTCCATATCATTCCATACTGCATTCCATTTCATTCCATTACACATTCCATTCCAAGTTCCGTTCCACTTTCCATTTCACGTTCCTTTCAACTCCGTTCCACATTCCTTTCCACATTCCAGTCCATTCCACTCCAAATTATATTGCATTCCATTCCACTTTCCATTCCATTCAATTCCATTCCACATTCCATTCCATTCCTATCCATTCCATTCCACATTCCACTCCATTCCATTCCACTTTCCATTCCGTTCCATTCCACATTCCATTCCACATTCCATTCCATTACATTACCCATTCCATATCACATTCCACTCCACATTCCATTCCATTTCATTCCACATTCTATTCCAGATTCCATTCGAAACTGCATGCCAGATTACATTCCATTCCATTCCACATTCCATTCCATTACATTCCACGTTCCATTCCTCGTTCCATTCCACGTTCCATTCCATTCCATTCTACTTTCCATTCCATTACTTTCCACGTTCCATTCCACGTTCCATTCCATTCCATTGCATTCCACATTCTATTTCATTCCATTCCACGTTGCATGCCACATTCCATTTCACATTCCATTCCACATTCCTTACAACATTCCATTCCACATACCATTCCACATTCCATTTCACTTTCCATTCCACATTCCATTTCACATTCCACATTCCTTTCCATTCCATTTCACGTTCCATTCCATTCCACTTTCCATACCAATACCTTCAAACATCCGTTCCACATTCCATTCCATTCCATTCCACATTCCACATTCCATTCCATTCCGTTCTGCATTCCATTAGATTCCATTATATTCCACATTCCATTCCTTTCCATTAAATTCCACATTCCATTCCACATTCCATCCCTTTCCATTCCATATTGCATTTCACATTCCATTCCATTACATTCCACATTCCATTCCATTCGATTCCATTCCATTCCAAATTCCATTCCATTCCATTCCGTTCCTTTCAACATTCCACTCCATTGCATTGCACATTCTTATCATTCCACACTGCATTCCATTCCATTGCATTACACGTTCCATTCCAAGTTCCGTTCCACGTTCCATTACACTTTCCTTTCCATTCCATTCCACATTCCATTCCACATTCCAATCCTTTCCATTCCACATTATATTGCATTCCATTCCACTTTCCCTTCCATTCAATTGCATTCCGTTGCATTCCACACTACATTTCATTCCATTCCATTCCATATTCCATTCTATTCCATTCAACATTCCTTTCCGTTCCATTCCACATTCAATTCCATTCTATTACCCATTCCATTTCACATTCCATTCCACATTCCACTCCATTCCATTCCACATTCTATTCCACGTTCCATTCGAAATTCCATGCCTGATTATATTCCATTCCATTCCGCATTCCGTTTCACATTTCATTCCACATTCCATTCCATTCCATTCCACGTTGCATTCCACGTTACACTCCACGTTCCATTCCATTAAATTCCACGTTCCATTCCACGTTCCATTCCATTCCATTCCACTTTCCATTCCACTTTCCATTCCATTACATTCCACGCTCCATTCCACGTTCAATTCCATTCCATTGCATACCACATTCCATTTCATTCAATTCCACATTCCATTCAACATTCCATTTCTAATTCCATTCCACATTCCTTTCGACATTCCATTCCACATTCCATTCCACATTCCATTTCACATTCCATTCCACATTGCATTTCACATTCCACATTCCATTCCTATCCATTTCACGTTCCATTCCATTCCACTTTCCATTCCAATACTTTATACATTCCCTTCCACATTCCGTTCCATTCCATTCCACATTCCACATTCCACATTCCACATTCCATTCCATTCCGTTCCACATTCCATGACATTCCATTATATTCCACATTCCATTGCATTCCACTTTCCATTCCACATTCCATCCCATTCAATTCCACATTCCAATCCATTCCATTCCACATTCCATTTCAAATTCCGTTCCATTGCACATTCCATTACATTTCATTTCATATTCAATTCCATTCTGTTCAACATTGGATTCCACTGCATTCCGCATTCCATTCCATTAAATTCCATTCCAGATTCCACTCCACATTCCATTTCATTCCATTGCACATTCCATTCCACTTTCCATTCCATTCCATTCCACATTCCATTCCACATTCCATTCCATTCCATTCCACATTCCATTCCATTCCGTTCCACATTACATTCCATTCCATTCCATTCCACTCCACATTCCATTCCATTCCATTCCGTTACACATTCCATTCCATTGCATTCCACATTCCATTCCATTCCACATTCCATTCCACATTCCATTCCATTCCATTCCATTACACATTCCATTCCATTGCATTCCACATTCTATTCCATTCCACATTCCATTCCACATTCCATTCCGTTCCATTCCACCTTCCATTACACATTGCATCCAATTCCATTCCATATTCCATTCCACATTCCATTCAATTCCACATTTCATTGCACTCCATTCCACATTCCATTCCATTCCATTCCATTCCAAATTCCTTTCCATTCAATTCCATTCCACATTCCATTACATTCCATTTCACATTCCATTCCATTCCACATTGCAATCCATTCAATTCCATTCCACATTCCATTCCATTCCATTCCACATTCCATTCCAATCCTTTCCTTTCCATTCCATTGCAAATTCCATTCCATTCCATTCCACATTCCAATCCATTCCTTTCCTCATTCCATTCCATTCCATTTTCCATTACACCGTCCCTTCCACATTCCATTCATTTCCATTCCACATTCCACTAGATTGCATTCAATTTCATTCCACATTCCTTTCCATTGCATTCCACATTTCATTCCATTCCATTCCACATTCCATTACATTCCGTTCCACATTCCATTCCACATTCCATTTTAATACCGTCTACATTCCATTACAAATTCCCTTTTGTTCCTTTCCACATTCAATTCTTTTCCGTTCCAAATTCCATTACAATACCTTCTGCGTTCCATTCCACATTCCATTCCATTCCGCTCCACATTCCATTATATTCTGTTCCACATTCCATTCCATTCCATTCCATTCCACTTTCCATTCAATTCATCGCATTCCACATCCCATTCCATATTCAATCCCATTCCATTTCACATTCCAATCCACTTTCCATTCCATTCCATTCCGTATTCGATTCCAGATTCCATTCCATTCCATATTTCATTACATTCCTTTCCACATTCCATTCCATTTCGTTCAACAATCCATTGCACTCCATTCCATTGCCTTACACGTTACATTACATTCCATTAAATTCCAGATTCCATTCCACATTTCATCCCATTTCATTCCACATTCCATTCCACATTCCATTCCATTCAATTCAACATTCCATTCCATTCCATTGCATTGCATTCCACATTCGATTTCATTTCGTTCCATTCCATTCCACATTCAATTCCGTTCATTCCACATTACATTCCATTCCACATTCCTTTCCATTCCATTCCACATTCCATTCAACATTGAAACATTCCATTCCATATTACATTCCACATTCCATTCCGTTCCATTCCACATTCCATTCCGTTGCATTCCATTCCAATTTCCATTCCATTCTATTCCATTCCACAACTCATTCCATTCCACTACAATTTCCATTCAATTCCACATTGCATTCCATTCCACATTCCTTTCCATTCCATTCCAGTTTCCATTCCATTCCATTCCACTTTCCATTCCATTCCACTTCTCATTCCATTTCACAATCCATTCCACATTCCATTCCACATTCCTTTCCGTTGCAGATTCCATCCCATTCAATTCCACATTCCAATCCACATTCCATTCCATTCCATTCCACATTCCATTCCATTATATTCCACATTCAATTCCAGTCCATTCTATTCTATTCCACATTCTGTTCCACTCCGTTCCATTCCAGATTCCAATCCTTTCCTTTCCACGTTCTATTCCATTCCACATTCCATTCCACATTCCATTCCCTTCTATTCCACATTCCATTCCATATTTCATCCCATTCCATTCCATATTCCATTCCACATTCCATTCCCTGACCTTTCATTCCATTCCCTTCCACATTCCATTCCGATCCATTGAATTCCACATTCCATTCCATTTCATTCGACATTCCATTCATTTGCAGTCCATTCCACTTTCCATTCCACATTCCATTCCATTCCACATTCCATTCCATTGAATACCACTTTTCATTGCATTCCGTTCCACATTCCTTTAGATCTCATTCCATTCCACATTCCATTACATTCCATTCCACATTCCATTCCATTCCATTCCACATTCCTTTCCATTCCATTCCACATTCCATTTCATTCAATTCTGCATGCCACTTTCCATTCTACTTTTCTTTCCACTTTCCATTTCACGTTCCATTCCATTCCACTCAACATTCCATTACATTCCATTCCACTTTCCATTCCACATTCCAATACATTCCTTTCCACATTACATTGCATTCCATTCCACTTTCCATTCCATTTAATTCCATTCCTTTCCATTCCACATTCCATTCCATTTATTATTCCATTCCATTTCATTCCACACTCCATTTCATTCCATTCCACTTTCCATTCCATTCCATTCCACGTTTCATTTCACATTCCGTTCCACATTACATTCGATTTCATTCCACCTTCTTTTCCACATTCCATTCAAAATTCCATGCCACGTTCCATTCCATTCCTATCCACAATCCATTCCACCTTCCATTCCATTCCATTCCACATTCCGTTCCATTTCATTCCACGTTCCATTCCACTTTCATTTCAACGGTCCTTTCCACGTTCCATTCCATTCCATTTCACGTTCTGTTCCCCGTTCCATTCCATTCCATTCCATGTTCCTTTCCATTCTATTCCACGTTCCCTTTGATTTCATTCCACATTCCATTGGACATTCCCTTTCACTTTCCATTCAACAATCCAATCTACATTCTATTTCACGTTCCATTCCACATTCCATTTCACATTCCGCATTCCATTCCATTCCATTTCATGTTCCATTACATTCCGCATTCCATTCCATTCCATTCCACATTCCGTTCCATTCCACGTTCCATTCAATTCCATTCCACATTCCATTACAGATTCCATTCCACTTTCCATTGCATTCAATTCCATTCCACATTCTATTCCATTCCATTGTACATTCCATTCCATTCCATTCCACCTTCCATTCCACATTCCATTCCTTTCCATTCCACATTCTATTCCATTCTATTCCTCATTTCATTTCACGTTCCACTCCACGTAGCATTGCACGTTCCATTCCGCTTTCCATTCCAGATTCCATTCCACATTCCATTCAACCTTCCATTGCATATCATTCCACGTTCCATTCCCCCTTCCTTTCCATTCCATTCCACGTTCCATTCTAAATTTCTTTCGTTTTCATTCCACGTTCCATTCCACATACAATTCCACATTCCATTCCGTTTCATTTCACCTTCCATTCCATTCCATTTCACATTCCATTTCCCGTTCCATTATACATTCCTTTCCTATGCATTCCACGATCCATTCCACATTAAATTCCACATTCCATTCTGATCCATTCCACATTCCCTTCCATTCCATTCCACTTTCCATTCCACATTCCATTCCACATTTCAATCCACACTCTATTCCACTTTCCATTCCAATTCATTCCACGTTCCATTCATCAATCTATTCCACATTCCATTCCACATTCCATTCAACGTTCTATTCCACTACATTGCACGTTCCTTTCCCTGTTCCATTCCATTCCATTCCTCGTTCCATTCTACATTCCTTTCCTTTGCATTCCACGTTCAATTCCACATTCAATTCCAGATTGAATTCCTCTCAATTCCACATTCCATTCCACTGCAATCCACATTCCTTTCCATATTCCGTTCCATTCCATTCCACATTCCATTCCACATTCCATTCCACATTCCATTCCATTCCATTCAACCTTCCATGCCACATTCCAATTCACATTCCATTACACATTCCATTCCATTCCATCCCACAATCATTGGCTTTTCATTCCATCCCACATTCCATTCCATGTTCCAATGCACGTTCCACTAAACTTTCAATTCCACGATCCATTCCATTCCCTTCCACATTCCGTTCCACTTTCCAATCCATTGCATTCTACTATCCATGCCACATTGTATTCCACATTCCATTTCATTGCATTCCACATTCCATTCCACATTCCATTCCCCATTCCACTGCATTCCATTCCATATTCCATTCCACATTCCATTCCATTCCATTCCACAATCCATTCCACATTCCATTCTACAATCCATTCCACATTTCATTCCATTCCATTCCACATTCCATTCCATTCCATCCGAAATTCCATTTCACGTTCCATTCCACGTTCCATTCCCCGTTCCATTCCAATGCATTCCATGTTCCATTTTGTTCCAGTCCACATTTCATTCCACCTTCCATTTCGCATTGCATTCCACATTCCATTCCACATTCCATTCCATTCCATTCCACATTCCATTCCATTCCATTCCTTTCCAGCTTCCAATCCTTTCCACATTCCATTCTAAATTCCATTCCACGTTCCATTCCATTCCATTCCACTCCACGTTCCATTCCATTCCATTCCACATTCCATTCTACTTTCCCTTCCACGTTCCATTCCATTCCTTTCCCCGTTCCATTCCACTTTCCATTCCATGTTCCATTCCATTCCATTCCACGTTCAGCTCCACATTTCATTCCATTCCATTTCACTTTCCATTCCACAATTCCATAAAATATTCCATTCCATTCAATTCCATTCCACATTCGTTTCCACTCTCCACTGCACATTCCATTCCACATTCCATTCCACATTCCATTCCACATTTCATTCAACATTTCATTCTACATTGCATTCCATTCTATTCCACATTTCCTTCTCTTCCATTCCGCATTCCATTCCACATTGCATTCCACGTTCCATTCCATGTTTCTTTCCACTTTCCATTCCATTGCATTCCAAATTCTATTCTATTCCATTCGACATTCCAATCCATTCCATTGCACATTCCATTACATTCTATTGCATTCCATTCCATTCCATTGCATTACATTCCATTCCACATTCCATACCATTCCATTGCATTACATTTTGAATTCTTTCCATTGCACGTTCCGTTATATTCCATTGCATTACACATTGAATTCCTTTCCATTGCACGTTCCATTCTGTTCCATTCCACAATCCATTCCATTCCATTCCAACTTTCGTTCCACAATCCATTAATCATTCCATTACATTTCATAATATTCGAATGCATTCCATTCCACACTCCATTCCATTCAATTCCACTCCACATTGCATTCCATTCCATTCCACATTCCATTCTATTCCACTCCACATTCCATTCGATTCCATTGCAAATTCCATTCCATTCCATTCCATTCAACATTCCATACCATTCCATGGCATTACACATTACATTCCTTTGCATTACACTTTTCATTCCTTTCCATTTCAAGTTCCATGCCACTCCATTCCACAATCAATTCCATTTCGTTCCACCTTTCATTCCACGTTACATTGCAAGTTCCATTCCACGTTCCATTCCACAGTTCATTCCATTCCATTTCACATTCAATTCCATTCCATTCCACCTTCCATTTCACATTCCACTCCACTCCTTTCCACATTCCTTTCCACATTCCATTCCATTCCATTCCAACTTCATTTCCACGTTCCATTCCATTCCTTTCCATTCCATTCCACATTCCATTCCATTCCATCCACATACCATTAAATTCCATTCCACATTCCATTCCATTCCATTCCACATTCTATTCCAGATTCCATTCCATTCAATTTCACTTTCCATTCCACATTCCAATCCATTCCATTGGATTCCACATTCCATTCCATTCCGTTCAAAAATCCATTCCACATTCCATTCCATTTCATTCCATCATCAATTCCACATTCCTTTCCGTTCCATTACATTCAATATTCCATTCCACTATCCATTCCATTCCATTCCACATTCCATTCCATTCCATTCCACATTCCATTCCATTGAATTCCATTCCATTCCATTTCCGTTCCATTGCACATTCCATTCTATTCCATTCCAAATTCTATTCCACGTTCCATTGCACGTTCCATTCCACTTTCTATTCCACATTCCGTTCCACTTTCTATTCCACATTAAATGCAACATTCCTTTGAAATTCCTTTCCATTCTATTCCAGGTTCTTTTCAATATTCCATCTGATTCCATTCCACATATCATTCCTTTCAACTCCACGTTCCATTCCACATTCCATTCCATTCCATTCCACATTGCATTCTACTTTCCATTCCATTGCAATCCACGTTCCATTCCACGTTCCATTCCACGTTCCATTCCACATTCCATTCCACATTACATTCTTTCCATTGAACATTCCATTCCAGATTACATTTCACATTCCATTCCACATTCTATTCCACTTTCCATTCCACATTCCATTCCATTTCATTCCACATTCCATTCCATTCCATTCCACGTTACATTGCACATTCCTGTCAACGTTCCATTCCAAGCCCCATTCCACATTCCTGTACACGTTCCATTCCACGTTCCATTACCTGTTCCATTCCATTCCATTGCACGTTCCATTCCACGTTCCATTCCACATTCCAATTCACATTCCATTACATGTTCCATTCCATTCCATTCCACGATCCATTCCACGTCCCATTCCATTCCATTCCACGTTCCTTTCCGCATACCATTGCACATTCCATTCCACGTTCCATTCCACGTTCCATTCTGTGTTCTGTTCCACGTTAAATTCCACGTTCCATTCCACGTTCCATTCCACGTTCCTTTCCATTCCATTCCAGATTCCACTACACATTATATTCCATTCCATTACACATTAATACCATTCAATTGCATTCCATTCCACATTCCATTCCATTCCACATTCCATTCCACATTCCATTCCATTCCATTCCACATTCCATTCTGCATTCCATTAAATTTCATTCCACATTCCATTCTATTCCATTCCACATTCCATAAATTTCCATTCCACATTCCATTCTACGTTCCATTCCACGTTACATTCCACATTCCATTCCTCATTGCATTCCAAGTTTCGTTCCATTCCATTCCACGTTCCATTCCACGTTCCATTCGACATTCCATTCCACATTCCATTCCACCTTCCTTTCCATTCCATTCCACGTTCCATTCTATGACACATTCCATTTCATTCCACTCTCCATTCCTCATTCAATTCCGCATTCCATTCCATTCCATTCCACGTTCCATTCCACGTTCCATTCCTTTCTATTCCACGTTCCATTTCACATTGCATTGCACATTCCATTCCACGATCCATTCCACTTTCCATTGCACATTACATTCCACGTTACAATCCACGTTCCATTCCACGTTATATTCCACGTTCCATTCCACATTGCATTACACGTTCCTTTCCACGTTCCATTCCATACCATTCCACTTTGCAATCCACATTGCATTCCACATTCCATTCTACATTACATTATGTTCCATTCCACATTCCAATCCACATAACATTCCATATTCCATTCCACATTCCATTCCACTTTATATTCCATTTCATTCCACATTCCATTCCACGGTCCATTCCACATTCCCTTCCATTTCAGCTCACATTCCATTCCACATCCCATTGCATTGCATTCCGCATTCGATTCCACATTCCATTACATTCCATTCAACATTCCATTGCATTCCAATCCACTTTCCATTCCACATTCCGTTCCCTTCTATTTCACATTCCATTCCAAATTCCATTCAATTGCATTGCACGTTCCATTCCACAATCCATTCAATTACATTCCTTGTTCCATTCCACTTTCCATTCCACATTCCATTCCACATTCCATTGCGTTCCATTCCTTTCCACGTTCCATTACACATTCCATTCCATTTCATTCTATTCCGTTGCATTCCATTACACATGCGATTCCATTCCATTCCTCTCCTCATTCCTTTCCATTCCATTCCACATTCTATTCTATTCCATTCCACATTCCAATCCATCCCTTTGCACATTCCATTCCATTCCATTCCATTCCACATTAAATACCATTCCATTGCATTACACATTCAATTCTTTCCATTGCACGTTCCATTCCATTCCATTCCACAGTCCATTCCATTCCATTCCACCTTCCATGCCACGGTCCATTCCACATTCCATTACTTTTCATTCTATTCCATTGCATTCCATTCCACATTCCATTCCATTCAATTCAACTCCACATTCAATTCCATTCAATTCCACATTCCATTCAATTCCATTCCACATTCCTTTCCATTCCATTGCACATTCTATTCAATTCCAATCAACATTTCACACCATACCATGGCATTCCACATTCCATTCTTTTCCATTACACATTCGATTCCTTTCCATTCCGGTTTCCATTGCATTCCATTCCACAATCCATTCCATTTCATTCCACCTTTCTTTCCACGTTCCATTCCAAGTTCCATTCCACGTTCCATTCCACTTTCCATTCCACGTTTCATTCCATTCCATTCCACATTCCATTCCATTCCAGTCCATTGCAATCCATTCTACATTCCATTCCTTTCCGTTCCTCATTCCATTCCATTCCATTCCACATTCCATTCCAATCCATTCCACATTCCATCCCATTCCAAATTCCAATCAATTCCATTCCATTACACATTCCATTCCACATTCCATTCCATTTCACATTCCATTCCATTCCACGTTCCATTCCATTCCATTGCTTTACAAATTCTATTCCATTCCTTTCCACATTCCATTCCATTAAATTACACATTCGATTCCATTCCATTCCACTTTCCCTTCCTTGCCATTCCGCATTCCATTCCATTCCATTGAACATTCAATTCCATTCCATTCCACATTCCATTACATTCCAATCCACATTTCACATTACATTCCACGTTCCATTCCAATTTCCATTCCACGTTCCATTCCATGATCCATTACATTCAATTCCATGTTCCTTTCCACATTCCATTCCACATTCCATCCATTCCATTCCACACTTCATTCCATTACATTCGACATACCCTTACCTTCCATTCCATTCCAATCCACATTCCATTCCATTCCATTCCACATTCCGTTCCATTCCATTCCATATTGCATTCCATTCCATTCGATATTCAATTACATTCCACTCCATTCCACATTGCATTCCATTCCACATTGCATTCCGTTCCATTCCATTCCCGATTCCATTCCATTCCATTCCATTCCATTCCACATTCCATTCCACCGTCCATTCCATTCCACAATCCATTCAATTCCATTGTACATTCCATTCTATTACATTCCAAAACTCTTTCCATTACACATTCCATTCCATTCCAAATTCCATTCCACTCCATTCCACATTCCATTCCATTTCATTCCATTCCACTGCACATACCACATCAATTTCCGTTCCATTTCATTCCTCATTCCATTCCACATTGCATTCCAATTTCCATTCCATTCCGTTTCATTCCACATTCCATCCCTTCATTTCCACATTCCAATCCATTTCATTCCAAACTCCATTCCTTTCCATTGCATTCCATTCCTTTCCTTTCCACATTGCATTCCATTCCATTCCATTCCATATTCCATTCCATTCCGTTTCATTTTCACTTCCATTCCATTCCATTGCACATTCCATTCCATTCCATTCCACATTACATTCCATTCCATTCCACATTCCATTCCATTTCATCCCATTCAATTCCATTCCTTTCCATTCCATTCCACTCCACATTCCATTCCATTCCATCTTCCATTCCATTCCATATTCCATTACATTCCGTTCCATTCCAATATTCCATTACATTCCATTCCATATTCCATTACATTCCGTTCCATTCCAATATCCATTCCATTCCATTCCACATTGCATTCAATTCCATTACATTACATTCCACATTACATTCCATTTCACATTGCATTTCATTACACTCCAAATTTCATTCCATTCCATTCCACATTCCATTCAATTCAATTCCGTATTCCATTCCATTTCATTCCACCTTCCATTCCATTCCACATTCCATTCCATTCCACATTCCATTCCATTCCATTCCATTCCAAATTCTATTCCATTTCATTCCATAATCCATTTCACTCCATTCCACATTGCATTCCATTCAATTCCAAATTCCATTCCATTCCATTGAACTTTCCATTCGATTCCATTCCACATTCCATTCCGTTCCATTTTCCGTTTCATTCCATTCCATTCCATTACACATTTCATTCCACATTCCTTTCCATTTCACATTTCGTTCCATTCCATTCCATTCCACATTCCATTCAGTTCCATTCCATTCCACATTCCATTTCATGCCATTCCACATTCCATTCCATTCCATTACATTACATTCCCCATTCAATTCCATTCCACATTGCATTCCATTGCATTGCCTTCCATTCCACATTCCATTCCATTCCATTCCATTCCACTTTCCATTCCATTCCATTCCACATTCCAATACACATTCCATTCTACATTCCATTCCGTTCCTTTCCACATTCCATTGCATTCCATTCCACATTACTTTCCACTTTCCATTCCCTGACATTAAACTTTCCATTCCATTCCATTCCATGTTCCCTTCCACATTCCTTTCCAAATTGCATTCCACATTCCATTCCATTCCTTTCCACATTCCTTCCACATTCCATTTCACATTCCATTCACATTCTATTCCATTCCATTCCACATTCCATTCCATTCCATTCTAAATTCCATTCCACTTTCCATGAAACATTACATTCCACGTTCCATTCCGCGTTCCATTGCATTCCATTCCACGTTCCATTCCACATTCCTTTCCAGTCCATTCTACTTTCTATTGCACTTTCCATTGCTCATTCCTTTCCACATTATATTCCTTTCCATTCCACATTACATTATGCATTCCATTCCTCTTTCCGTTCAACATTCCATTCCACATTCCATTCCATTCCATTCCACATTCAATTTAAACTTCCATTGCATTCCATTACACATTCCATTCCATTCCACTCCACTTTCCTTTACACATTACATTACATTTCATAACAAATTCCATTCCACGTGCCATTCCACATTCCAATGCACTTTCCATTCCACATTCCATTCCACTTTCCTTTCCACGTTCCATTCAACATTGCATTACACATTCCATTCAAGGATCCATTCCACGATCCATTCCACTCCATTCAACTTTCCATTCTGCTTTTCATTCCATTCCATTCCACATTCCATTCCACATTCCTTTGTACATTGCATTCCAAGTTCCATTCCACATTCCATTTCACTTTCCATTCCACTTTCCTCGGCATTCCACATTCAATTCCATTACATTCCGCATTCCATTCCACATTCCTATCGACATTCAATTCTACCTTCCATTTTACATTCCATTGCACATTCCATTACACATTTTAATCCACATTCCATTCCACGTTCCATTCCACGTTCCTTTCCATTTTCCATTCAATTCCATTCCACTTTAAATTCCACATTCCATTCCATGCCATTCGATGTTCCATTCCATATTCCATTCGATTGCATTCCACATTTCATTCCAAATTCCATTCCATTCCATTCCACATTCCATTCCATATTCCATTCCATTCCATTCCACATTTGATTCCACATTCCATTCCACATTCCATTCCATTGCTTTCCACATTCCATTCCACATTCCATTCCATTGCATTCCACATTGCATTCCACATTCCATTCCATTACATATTCCATTCCATTCCATTTCATATTCTGTTCCCTTCCATTCCACATTCCTTTCCACATTCCATTCCATTCCTTTCCACATTCCCTTCCAGATTCCATTCCACATCCCATACCACATTCTATTCCACATTCCTTTCCATTCCATTCCACATTTCGTAGCACATTCTACTCCATTCCATTCCACGTTCCATTCCATTCCATTCCATATTCCATTCCATATTCCTTTCCATTCCATTCCAGTTTTCATACCACATTCCACTCCATTCCATTCCACGTTCCATTCCATTACGTTCCACATTCCATTCCACATTCCTTTCCACTATCCATTCCATTCCTTTCCACAATCCATTCCACATTCCTTTCCATTCCACTCCACGTTCCATACCACGTTCCATTACGTTCCATTCCACATTCTATTCGGTTACATTCCACATTCCATTCCATATTCCATTGCACGTTACATTGCACATTCCATTCCACGTTCTATTCCAGTTCCTTCCACGTTCCACTCCACGTTCCATTCCATGTTCCATTCCATATTTCATTCTATAGCATTCCATATTCCATTCCATTGCATTCCACGTTGCATTCCATTCCATTCCACATTTTATTCCATTCCATTCCAAGTTTCATTCCAAGCTCCATTCCACATTCCACTCCATTCCATTGCGCGTTTCATTTCATTCAATTTCACGTTCCATTCCACATACCATTTCATATTCCATCCCATATTCCATTTCATTCCATTCCATTCCATTCCATTGCATTCCACATTCCATTCCATTCCACTTTCCTTTCCATTCCATTCTACACACCATTCTATTCCGTTCCATTCCATTTCACTTTCCATTCCTTTCCAATCCACATTCTAGTCCATTCCAAATTCCTTTCCATTCCACATTCTTTTCGACATTTCTTTCCCTTCAATTCCCATGATATTCCTTTCCATTCCACATTCCATTCCATTCCTTTCCACATTTTGTTCCATTCCATTCCATTGCATTCCGTTCCACATTCCATTCCACATTCCATTCCACATTCCATTCCACATTTCATTCCACGTCCCATTCGACGTCTGCTACCATTCCATGCCACATTCCATTCCACGTTCCATTCCAAGTTCCATTGCAGTTTCCATTACACGTTCCATTCCACGTTCCATTTCATTCCATTCCACATTCCATTCAATTCGATTCCATTCCATTCCATTCCACATTCCATTCCACATTCCATTCTGTTGCATTCCACATTCCATTCCACGTTCCATTTCGCATTCCTTTCAACTTTCTATTGCACGTTCCCTCCCATTACATTCCACTTTCCAATCCATTGTATTGTACCTTCCATTCCATTACATTCCATCTTCAATTCCATTCCAATAAACATTCCTCTCCACTTTCCATTCCACAGTCCATTCCAATCCATTCCACATTCCATTCCTTTTCATGCAACCTTCCATTCTTTTCCATTCCAAATTCAATTCCACTCCACTTTCCATTCCATTACGTTACATTCCACATTCCATTTCACATTCCATTCCGTTTCACATTTCATTCCATTGCATTCCATTCCACATTCCATTCAATGCGATTCCATTCCACATTCCATTCCACGTTCCATTCCCATTCCACATTCCATGTGGAATGGATTCCACTCCACATTCCATTCCACTCCATCCCATTCAATTCCTCATTCCATTCCATTCCAATCCACATTCCATTCCATTCCTTTCCATGTTCCATTCAATTGCATTGCATTCCATTCCACATTCCTATCCATTCCATTCCATTCCACATTCCATTCCATTTAATTATTTTCCACATTCCATTCCATTCCACATTCGATTCCTCATTCCATTCCATTCCATTCCACGTTCCATTCCATTCCTTTCCACGTTCCATTCCATTCCATGCCACCATCCATTCCATTCTGCCTTCTATTCCATTCCATTCCGCATTCCATTCAATTGTATTCCACTTTCCATTCCATTCAATTCCATACCACTTTCCATTCCACATTCAATTCCACATTACATTCAATTCAATTCCACCTTACATTCTATTACATTCAATTGCATTTCACATTCCATTCCATTCCATTCCATATTCCATTCCTTTACATTCCAAATTCCATTCCATTCCATTCCACATTCCATTTTATTCTGTTCCACATTCCGTTCCACCTTCCATTCTATTCCATTCCACATTCCAGTACACTCCACATTCCATTACATTCCATTCCACATTGCATTCCATTTCGACCCTCTTTCAATTCCATTCCATTCCATTCCTTTCCACATTCCTTTCCATACCACTACATCCAGATTCCATTCCACAGTCCATCCCATTCCATTCCACATACCATTCTACATTCCATTCCATTCCATTCCACATTCCATTCCATTCCAATCCAATCCACATTGCATTCCCCTACATTCCATTTCACTTTCCATTCCATTCCATTCCATTCTGTGTTCCATTCCATTCCACATTCCTTTCAATTCCATTCCATTCCGCATTCCATTCCATTCCATTCCAGATTCCATTCCACATTCCATTGCATTCCTTTCCACATTCCATTCCATATTACATCGCGTTCCATCTCATATTCCATTCCACAATCTTTTCCATTCAATTCCACATTCCATTTCACTTTCCATTTCATTCAGTTTCTCATTCCATTCCACATTCTATTCCACATTCCATTCCATTCCATTCAACATTCCGTTCCATGTTGCATCCCATTCCATTCTATATTCCAGTCCACAATCCTTTCCATTCAGTTCCATATCCCATTCCAATCCATTCCATTCCACATTACATTCCATACCACAGAATTCCACGTTCCATTCCATTCCATTCCACCTTACATTCCATACCACTGAATTCCACGTTCCATTCCACTCCATTCCACATTCCGTTCCATTCCATTCCATCCCACATTTAATTCCACATTCCAATCCATTCCATTCCACATTCCATTCCACATTCCATTCCATTCAATTTCTCATTCCATACCACATTGCATTCAATTCCATTCCACTTTCCATTCCATTCCATTCCACGTTCCATTCCACGTTCCATTCCACGATCCATTCCATTCCATTACATATTCCATTCAATTCCATCGCACATTCCATTCCACATTCTTTTCCACTCCATTCCACATTCCATTCCACATTCCTTTCCATTCCATTCCACATTCCATTCCATAATCCATTCCATTCCATTCCACATTCCTTTCCTTTCCATTCCAAAACACATTCCATCCCATTCCAAACCACATTCCATCCCTTTCCGCGTTGCATTTCTCATTCCATTCCATTGCATTTCACTTTCCATTCCACATTCCCTTCCATTCCTTTCCATTCCACATACCATTCCACGTTATAGTCCACTTTCCATTCCACGTTCTATTCCACACTCCATTCCATTGCATTCCACATTCCATTCCACATTCCATTCCATTCCATTCCACATTCCATTACACATTCCACTCCATTCCATTCCACATTCTATTCCAAATTCCATTCCATTCAATTCCATTCCATAACACATTGCGTTCCATTCCATTGCACTTAACTTTCCATTCCATTCCTCATACCATTCCTCATTCCATAAAATTCCATTCCACATTCCATTGCACATTCCATTACATTCCATTCCACATTGCATTCCGTTCCATTCCGTTCCACTTTCCATTCCATTTCTCATTCCATTGCATTCCATTCCACGTTCTATTCCATTCCATTCCATTCCATGTTCTGTTCCATTCCATGCCACAATCCATTCAATTCCATGTTCCATTCCATTCCGTTCTAGTCCGCATTCCATTCTATTTTATTCCATGTTCCATTGCGTTCCATTCCACATTCTATTGCATTCCACTCCACTTTCTATTCGATTCCATTCTGTGGTCCAATCCATTCCACTTTCCATTCCATTCCATTCCATTCCACATTCCATTCCATTCCAGTCCACGTTCCATTCCATTCTATTCCACAATCCATTCAATTGCCTACCATACCACATTCCATTCCATTCCATTCCACATTCCATTCCATTCAATTCCATTCCATTCCACATTCTGTTGCATTCCATTCCATTCCGCGTTCCATTCCATTCCATTCCACATTCCATGCCATATTCTATTCCATTTCATTCCATTCCACGTTCCACTCCATTCCATTCCACATTCCATTCCAAATTCCATTCCATTCCATTCCACATTTCATTCCACATTGCATCCCATTCAATTCCATATTCCATTCCACAATACTTTCCATTCCATTCCACATTCCTTTCCATGCAATTCCATTACATATTCCATTTCATTCCATTGAATTCCACATTCCTTTCCAATCCATTCCACATTCCATTCCATTGAATTCCCTTCCACGATCAATTCCACATTCCATTCCACATTCCTTTCCATTACATTCCATTCTACATTCCATTCCTTTCAATTTTACATTCCATTGAATTGCATTACACATTCCATTGAATTCCATTACACATATCATTATGTTACATTACACCTTCCATTCCATTCCACATTCCATTCTACATTCCATTCCACATTCCATTCCATTCCCTTTCACATTCCACTCCATTCCACATTCCATTCTATTCAATTGCATTACATTGCATTCCACATTCCTATCCATTCCATTCCATTCCACTTTCCATTCCATTCCATATTCCATTCCACATTCCATTCCACATTCCATTCCATTCCATTCCATTCCACATTAAATTCCATTCAATCCAACATTCCATTCCGTTGCATTCAATCCCACATTCCCTTTCATTCCATTCCAGTTTCCATTCCATTCCATTCTATTCCACATTCCATTACATTCTATTCCACATTCCATTCCATTCCATTCTTCTTTGCCTTCCATTCGATTCCATTCCACATTCCATTCCATTTCATTCCATTCTACATTCCATTCCATTCCACATCCCATTCCACATTCCGTTCCATTCCAATCTATTCCACCATCCATTATATTCCATTCTACATTCCATTCCTTTCCGTTAAACATTCCGTTCCACATTCCATTCCACTTTCCATTCCACGTTCCATTCCACATTCCACTTCATTCCATTCCACATTCTATTCCATTCTATTCCACATTCCAATCCACATTCCATTTCACTTTCCATTCCCTTCAATTGCACATTCCTTTCCATTCCTTTCCACATTCCAGTCCTTTCCACGTTCCATTCCACATTGCATTCCACGTTCCATTCCATTCCATTCCACATTCCATTCCACGTTCCATTCCATGTACCATTCCATTACATTCCACGTTCCATTCCACATTCCCTTCCATTCCATTTAACTTTCTGTTCCAATCCATTCCACTTTCCATTCCACATTGCAGTCCACATTCCATTCCACGTTCCATTCCACATAACCTTCCATTCCATTCCACATTCCATTCCACACTCCATTCCAAGTTCCATTCCACAATCCATTCCGTTCCATTCCACATTGCATTCCACAATCCATTCCACATTACGTGCCATTCCTTTATGCATTCCACACCACATCTTATTCCACATCCCACTATGTTGCATTCCACATTCCATTGCATTGCCTTCCACATTCCTTTCCACATTCAAATCCATTCCATTCCACATTCAATTCCATTCCATTCCACATTCCAGTCCACAGAAACTTCCACATTCCATTCCGCATTCGATTCCATTCCATTCCATTACACATTGCATTAAATATTCCATTTCATTCCATTCCATTCCACATTGCATTCTACATTCTATTCCACATTCTCTTCCACATTCTATTCCACTCCATTCCATGTTGCCTTCCACATTCCATTCCACATTCCATTTCACTTTCCATTCCATTCCATTCAACATTCCATTCCACATTCCATTCCATTCAACATTCCATTCCACAATTCAATTCACATTACATTACACATTCCAACACATTCCATTCCATAATCAATTCCATTCCATTCAATTCCACATTCCATTCCACGTTCCAATGCGCGTTCCAGTAAACTTTCCATTCCACATTCCATTCCACATTCCACTCCCCATTCCACTGCATTTCATTTCACATTCCATTCCACATTCCATTCCATTCCTTTCCACAATCCATTCCACATTCCATTACACAATCCTTTCCACATACCATTCCATTCCATTCCACATTCCATTCCATTCCATCCGAAATTCCATTCCATGTTCCATTCCTCGTTCCATTCCAATCCATTCCATGTTCCATTTTGTTCCAATACACATTTCATTCCACCTTCCATTTCGCATACCATTCAACATTCCATTACACATTCCATTCCATTCCATTCCAGATTCCATTTCATTCCATTCCACATTCGAATTCCTGCCTCTACACATTACAATCCTTTCCACATTCCATTATACATTCCATTCCACGTTCCATTCCATTCCATTCCACATTCCATTCTACATTCCATTCCACTTTCCATTCCATTACATTCCACGTTCCATTCCAGGTTCCATTCCATGTTCCATTCCATTCTATTCCACGTTCAGCTCAACATTCCATTCCATTCCATGTCCCGTTCCATTCCACAATTCCATTACAAATTCCATTCCACTTTCCATTCCATTCCATTCCATTCCACATTCGATTAAACTCTTCACTCCTCATTCCATTCCACATTCCATTCTTTCCATTCCACATTCCATTCCACATTCCATTCCACATTTCATTCCAGATTGCATTGCATTCCATTAGACATTCCATTCTATTCCATTACATTCCACATTCCATTCCACATTACTTTCGACATTTCATTCCACATTGCATTGCATTCCATTCCACATTACATTGTATTCCATTCCACATTCCATTCCATTCCATTCCATGTTCAATTCCACATTGCATTCCACGTCCCATTTCACGTTCCGTTTCATTCCACGTTCCATTCCACGTTCCGTTCCATTCCATTCCACTTTCCGTTCCACATTCCATTCCACATTCCATTCCACATTACATTATATTCCATTCCACAATCCATCCCACATACCATTCCACATTCCATTTCTTTCCATTCCACATTCCGTTCCATTCCATTCCACATTCCATTCCATTCCATTCCACATTCCATTCCACATTATATTCCATTCCATTCCACATTCCATTGCACATTCCATTCCATTTCAGTTCACATTCCATTCCACATCCCGTTGCATTCCATTCCACATTCAATTCCACATTCCATTACATTCCATTCCACATTCCATTCCATTGCAATCCAATTTCTATTCCACATTCCATTCCATTCTATTCCACATTCCATTCCACATTCCATTCCATTCTATTGCACTTTCGATTCCACTATCCATTCCATTCTATTTCTCGTTCCATTGCATGTTCCATTCCACATTCCATTCCATATTCCTTTCCATTCCATTAAATGTTCCATTCCTGTTTCCATTGGAAATTGTACTTCACATTCGATTACACGTTCCATTCTACATTCCATTCCACGTTCCATTCAAAGTTCCATTTCACGTTCAATTCGATTCCACATTCTATTGCATTCCATTCCATTCCACATTCCATATCACATTCCATTCCATTTCATTCTATTCCATTGCATTGCATTTCATATTCCATTCCATTCCAGTCCTCTCCACATTCCATTCCACTCCATTCCACATTCTATTCTATTCCATTCCACATTCCATACCATTCCATTGCATTACACATTCAATTCCTTTCCATTGCACGTTCCATTCCGTTCCATTCCACTATCCATTCCAATCAATTCCACCTTACATTCCATTCCATTGCAAATTCCATTCCATTCCATTCCATTCAATTCAACATTCCATACCATTCCATGGCATTCCACATTACATTCCTTTCCATTACACATTCCATTACTTTCCATTCCACATTACATTCCCTTCCATTCCACAATCCATTCCAATCCATTCCACCTTTCATTCCACGTTCCATTCCACGTTCCATTCCACGTTCCATTCCCCATTTCATTCCAATCCATTGCATAATCCATTCCACATTACTTTCCATTCCATTCCAATCTATTCCAACTCCATTCCACATTCCATTCCATTCCATTCCGCTTTCCATTCCATTCCATTCCACCTTCCATTCCACATTCCTCTCCACTCTTTTCCACATTCCTTTCTACATTCCATTCCATTCTATTCCAACTTCAATTCCACATTCCATTCCATTCTACGTTCCATAATTTCCATTCCACATTCCATTGCACATGCCATTCCACATTCCATTCCACCTTCCATTCCATTCCATTCCACGTTTCATTCCACTTTCCATTCCACGTTCCATTCCACATTCCATTCCACATTCCTTTCCCTACCATTCTGCATTCCATTCCAAGATCCATTCCGTTCCATTCCGTGTTCCATTCCACGTTCCATTCCACGTTCCATTCCACATTCCATTCCATTCTGTTCCACGTCCCAATTCACATTGCATTTCACATTCCATTCCACAATCCATTCCACCTTCCATTGCACTTTCCATTCCACGTTACGTTCCACGTTCCATTCCATGTTCCATTACAAGTTCCATTCCACGTAGCATTCCACGTTTCATTCCACGTTCCTTTGCATTCCATTCCACTTTCTATTCCACATTCCATTCCACGTTCCTTTGCATTCCATTCCACTTTCTATTCCACATTCCATTCCACATTCCATTCCACATTAGATTATGTTCCATTCCACATTCCATTCCACATACCATTCCATAATCCTTTCCACATTCCATTCCACATTCCATTTCACATTCCATTCCACATTATATTCCATTCCATTCCACATTCCATTCCATTTCAGTTCACATTTTATTCCACATCCCTTTGCGTTCCATTACACATTTGATTCCACATTCCATTGTATTCCATTCCACATACCATTCCATTCCAATTCATTTTCCATTCCGCTATCCATTCCATTCCATTCTTTTTTCCGTTCCACGTTCCATTCCACATTCCATTCCGCATTCCATTCCATTCCATTCCAGGTTCCATTTCACGTTCCGTTCCACAGTCCATTTGACATTCGATTCCATGTTCCATTCCACATTCTGTTCCACTTTCCATTCCGCATTCCATTCCATTCCACATTCCACTGCATTCCATTCCATTTCACATTGAATTCCACATTCCATTCCATTTCATTCTATTCCATTGCATTCCATTCCCCTTTCCATTCCATTCTAATCCTCTCCACATTCCATTGCATTCCATTCCACATTCTATTCTATTCCATTCCACCTTCCAATCCATTCCAGTGCCCATTCCTTTCAATTCCATTCCATTCCATTCCACATTCCATACCATTCCATTGCATTACACATTCAATTCCTTTCCATTGTACATTCCATTCCATTCCATTCCACAATCCATTACATTCCATTCCACCTTCCATTCCACTGTCCATTCCACATTCCATTACATAGCATTCTATTCCATTGCATTCCATTCCACATTCCATTCCATTTCATTTCACATTTCATTCCATATCCCATTGCATTCCATTCCACATTCGATTCCACATTCCATTCAATTCGATTCCACATTCCATTCCATTCCATTGCAAATTCCATTCCATTCCATTCCATTCAACATTCCATACCATTCCATTGCATTCCACATTCCATTCCTTTCCATTACACATTCCATTCCTTTCCTTTCCATGTACCATTGCATTCCATTCCACAATCAATTCCATTCCATTACACCTTTCATTCCATGTTCCATTCCAAGTTCCATTCCACGTTCCTTCCACGTTCCATTTCATGTTTCATTCCATTCCATTCCACATTCCATTCCATTCCACTCCACCTTCCATTCCACGTTCCACTCCACTCCTTTCCACATTCCTATCCACATTCCATTCCATTCCATTTCAGCTTCAATTTCACATTCCATTCCATTCCATTCCATTCCATTCCACATTGCATTCCATTCAATTCCAGGTTACATTCCAAGTTCCATTCCACATTCCATTCCATCCCAATGCTCTCCACTTTCCATTCCATTCCACATTCTATTCTGTTCCATTCCACATTCCAATCCATTCCATTGCACATTCCATTCCTTTCCATTCCATTCCATTCCACAATACATACCATTCCATAGCATTCCACATTACATTCCTTTCCATTCCACGTTCCATTTCTTTGCATTCCACAATCCATTCCACGGTCCATTACACATTCCACCTTCCCATCCACGGTCCATTCCATATTCCATCACATTTCAATTTACTACATAGAATTCCATTCCACTTTCCATTCCATACCATTCCACTCCACATTTCATTATATTCCATTCCACGTTCCATTCAATGTTCCATTTCACGTTCCATACCATACCATTCAAGGTCCCATTCCACATTCCATTCCATTCCGTTCCACGTTACGTTCCACATTCCATTACCCATTCGATTCCACATTCCTTTCCATTCCATTCCACACTCCATTCCATTCCATTCGACATTCAATTCCATTCCATTCCACATTCCTTTCGGCCTTCCATTCCATTCAATTCCATATTCCATTCCACACCATTCCATGTTCCATTCCACATTGCATTGCACATTCCGAGTCACATTCCATTTCACATTCCATTCCACATTCCATTCCATTCCATTCCACATTCCTTTTCACATTCCATTTCACATTCCATTCCACAATCCATTCCATTCCATTTCAAATTCAACACAAAGCACTACGTTGCATTCAAAATTTCATTCCATTCCATCAAACATTGCATTCCATTCCATCCGACATTCTATTCCCCATTCCATTCCATTCCATTCCGTGTTCCATTCCACATTCGATTCCATTCCATTCCATTACACATTCCATTGCACATTGCATTCCATTCCATTCCATATTCCATTCCCATCCATTAAACATTCCATTCTACATTGCATTCCATTCCTCTCCACATTCCTTTCCACATTCCTTTCCCACCCATTCCACGTTCCATTCCACTCCATTCCACTTTCCATTTCATTCCATTCCACTCTCAATTCCACGTTGCTGTCCACTTTTCATTCTACGTTCCATTGCACGTTCCATTACATTTCATTCCACGTTACATTCCATTCCATACCACATTCAATTCCAGTTTACTTTTCCCATTCCCTTTCACTTTCCATTTCACGTTCCATTCCCTTCCTTTCCCAATTGCATTCCATTCCATTCCACATTCCATTCCACATTCCATTTCACTTTCCTTTCCATTCCGTTGTACGTTCCATTCCACTTTCCATTCCGTGTCCCATTACATTCCATTGCACTTTCAATTCTAAATTAAATTCCACTTTCCTTTCCATTCCGTTGCATGTTCCATTCCACTTTCCATTCCGTGTCCCATTACATTCCATTGCACGTTCAATTCTACATTTAATTCCATTCCATTTCACGTTCCATTCTACATTCCATTCCATATTCCATTGCACAATCCATTTCGTTCCATTCCCCATTCCATTGCACATTCCATTCCACGTTCCATTCCACATTCCATTGCATTCCATTCCACATTCCATTGCACATTCCATTCCATTCCATTCCATATTCCATGGCACATTCTATTCCACGTTCCATTCTATTCCATTCCATGTTCCATTCCATTCTATTCCACTTTCCATTTCAATCCATTCCACGTTCCATTCCACAATCTATTTCACTTTCCATTCCACATTTCATTCCATTCCATTCTATTCCGCATTCCATACCATTCCAATACACATTCCATTCCATTCCATTTCACATTCCATTCCACATTCCATTCCACATTTCATTCCGTTTCATTCCACATTCCATTCCACACTCCATTCCACTTTCCATTCCACAATTCATTCCTTTCCATTCCAGATTCCTTTGCACATACCTTTCCACATTCCATTCCATTCCATTACACGTTCCATTCGACATTCCATTCCCTTCCATTTCACATTCCTTTCTGTTCCATTCCACATTCCTTTCCACATTTCATTCCACATTCCATTCCACATTCCATTCGGTTCCATTCCACATTCTGTTCAACAATCCATTCCAAACTCCATTCCACAGTCCATTGTATTCCATTCCACATTCCTTTCCACAGTATATTGCACATTGCATTCCATTCCATTCCACATTCCTTTCCACATTACATTCCATTCCACTTCACATTCTTTTCTTTTCAATTCCGTATTCCTTTCCACATTCCATTCCATTCCATTCAACATTTCATTCCATTCCATTCCACATTCCATTCCATTCCATTCCACATTCCATTTCATTCCATTCCCCATTCCATTTCATTCCATTACACATTCAATTCCACACCCCTTTCCATATTCCATTACAGAATCCATTCCATTCCATTCCACATTCCTTTCCACATTCCCTTCCATATTACATTCCAATCCATTCCACATTCCATTCCACATTCCATTCCTTTCCATTCCACATTCCTTTCCGCATTCCATTCCACATTCCATTCATTCCATTCCACATTCTATTCCACATTCCTTTCCGTTCCATTCCACATTCCATAACATAATGCATTCCACTTTCCATTCCATTCCATTCCACATTCCATTCCATTCCATTCCACTTTCCATTCCATTCCATTTCACATTCCATTCCATATTCCTTTCCACTTTCCTTTCCATTCCTTTCCACATTCCATTCCAAATTCCATTCCACATTCCATTCCACTTACCTTTCCAATCCATTCCACATTCCATTCCACATTTCATTCCACATTCCTTTGTGCATTGCATTCCATTCAATTGCACATTCCATTCCATATTCCATTCCATTCCACATTCCATTCCTTTCCATGCCACATTCCATTCCATTTTCCTTTCCAATACATTCCACATTCCATTCCACGTTAAATTCCACGTTTCATTAAATACCAGTGCATAACATTCCACTTTCCATTCCACATTCCATTCCACATTCCATTGCATTCAATTCCACATTCCAGTCTACATTCCATTCCACGTTCTATTCCACGATCCATTCCATACCATTCTACGTTCCATTCCATTCCATTCCTCTATCCATTTCATTCTCTTCCACTTTCCATTCCACATTCCATTCCACATTCCATTTCGCATTCCATTGCATTCCATTCAATTCCATTCCACATTCCATTCCACATTCCATTCCATTCCTTAACACATTCCATTCCAAATTCCTTTCCATGTTCCATTCCATTCCAATCCACGATCGATTCCACGTTCCATAACTTTTTCTATTCCATTGCATTTCACTTCCCATTCCGTTCCATTCCACATTCCATTGCACACTCCACTCCACATTCCACTCCGCATTCCATTCTGTTCCATTCCACATTCCATTCGAATTTCCTTTACACATTTCATTTCACATTCCATTCCATTAGATTCCACATTCCATTCCACATTTCATTCCTTTCCATTCCACATTCCATTCCACTTTCCATTTTACATTCCATTCCATTTCAATCCACATTCCATTCCACTTTCAATTCCATGCCACATTCCATTCCAAATTCCATTCTACATTGCAATCCATTCCATTCCACATTCCCTTCTATTCCATTCCATTCCAAATTCCATTCCATTCCATTCCATTCCACATTCCATTCCATTCCATTCCATTCCATATTCCATTACATTCAACTCCATTCCACATTCCATTCCATTCTATACTACATTCTTTTCCATTCCATCCCATATTCCCCTACATTCCCTTCAACATTTCTTTCCATTCCATTCCATTCCACATTCCATACAATTCCTTTCCAAATTCCACTCCTTTCCATTCCACGTTCCATAGTGTTCCATTCCACATTCCATTCCGTTCCATTCCATTCCATTACACATTCCATTCCGCATTCCATTCCCTTCCATTTCACTTTCCATTCCATTCCATTCCACATTGTATTACACGTTGCATTCCACGTTCAATTCCATTCCATACTCCCTTTCACATTCTATTCCACGTTCCATTCCACTTTCCATTCCAAGTTCCATTGTGCATTGTATTCAATACCATTCCATGTTCCATTACACATTCCACTCAATTCCATTCCACGTCCCATTCCACATTCCACATTCCATTCCACATTAAATTCCATTCTGTTACATTCTATTCTACATTCCATTCGACGTTCCATCCCACCTTCCATTCCACATTCTATTCCATTCCATTCCACATTCCACTGCACATTCCATTCCATTCCATTCCACATTCCATTCCACATTCAATTCCATTCCATTCCACATTCCATACAAATAAATTCCATTCCATTCTGGATAGCATTCCATTCCATTCCACATTCCGTTCCACATTCCATTCAATTCCATTCCTCATTGCATTCCAAGATCCATTCCATTCCACATTCCTTTCCACATTCCATTCCATTCCTCTCTTCATTCGATTCCATTCCATTCCACATTCTGTTCCATTCCATTCCACATTGCATTCCATTCCATTCCACCTTCCATACCATTGCATTCCACATTTCATTCCATTCCATTCCACATTGCATTCCAAGATCTATTCCATTCCACATTCCATTTAACATTCCATTCCATTCCAGTCTACACTCAATTCCATTCCATTTCACATTCAATTCCATTCCATTGCACATTGCATTCCACTCCATTCCACATTCCTTTCCATTCCATTCCACGTTTCATTCCATTCCTTTCCATTTCATTCCTTTCCACATTTTATTCCATTCCATTCCATTCCACATTGCATTCCATTCCATTCCACATTCCATTCTATTCCATTCCATTCCACATTTCATTCCACTTTCCATTCCATTCCATTCCACTTTCCATTTCACATTCCATTACATATTCCATTCCATTCTACGTTCCATTCCATTCAATCCCACATTGCATTCCACATTCATTTCCAGTCTTTTCCACCTTCAATTCCATTCCATTTGACTTCGCATTCCACATTTCATTGCATTCCATTCCACTTTCGCTTCCACATTCCATTCCATTTCATTCCAAATTCCATTCTATTCCTTTCCACGTTCCATTATACGTTCCATTCCACGTTCTATTCCACGTTCCATTCCATCCATTTCCACGTTCCATTCCATTCCATTCCATGTTCCATTTCATTCGATTCCACATTCCACTCCACATTCCATTTCACATTCCATTCCACATTCTATTTCACATGCCATTCCATTCCACTCTATTCGATTCCACATTCCATTCAATTCCGTTCCACATTCCATTCCATTCCACTCCACTTTCCATTCCATTCCATTCCATTCCATTTCATTCCATTGCACATTCCATTCCATTCCATTCCATTCCACATTCCATTCTTTCCAAATTCCATTTGAATCCATTCCACATTCCATTCCACTCCATTCCATTCCACATTACATTCCATTCCAAATTCCATTGCATTCCATACCACATTCCATTCCATTCCAAATTCCATTGCATTCCATTCCACATTCCATTCCACATTCCATTCCTCATACCTTCCCATTCCATTCCACATTGCATTCCACATTGAATTCCACTCCATCTAAAATTCCATTCCATTCAACATTGCATTCCACATTCTAATCCATTCCATTCCAACTTCCATTCCACATTCCATTCCATTCCACTCCACATTGCATTCCACTTTGCATTCCACGTTTCGTTGCATTCCTTTCCACATTCCATTCCATATTAAGCTCCATTGCAATCCACATTCCATTCCAACGCATTCCATTCCGCTTTCCATCCCATTGCGTTACACATTCCATTCCACATTCCATTCCATTCCGTTGCACATTCCATTCCATTCCATTCCATTCCGTTCCATTCCACATTCCATTCCATTCCATTCCATTCCACATTCCATTCCTTTCCATTCCACATTCCATTCCATTCCATTCCACATTCCATTCCATTACATTCTACTCCATTCCTCATTGCATTACATTCCATTCAATTCCACATTCCATTCCAATCCATTCCACATTCCATTGCATTCCACATTCAATTCCACATTACATCCCATTCTATTCCACTTTCCATTCCACATTGCATCCCATTCCATTCCATATTTCATTCAACATTCCATTGCATTCCATTCCGCATTCCTTTCCATCCCATTCCATTCCATTCCATTCCGCGTTCCGTTCCGTTCGATTGAATTCCACATTCCATTCCAGTCCATTCCACATTCCATTCCATTCCATTCCGCTTTCCATTTAACTGCATTGCACATTCCATTCCGATCCATTGGATTCCATATTCCATTACATTCCATTCTACGTTTAATTCCACATTCCATTCATTCCATTCTACATTCCATACCATTCCATTCCATTCCACATTCCCTTCCTATCCATTCCATTCCACATTCCATCCCATTCAATTCCACATTTCAGTCCGCATTCTATTCCATTCCATTCCATTACTCATTCCATTCGTTTCCATTATATTCGATTCCATGTTCGGTACCATTCCATTCGATTCCAGATTGCAATCCATTCCATTCTACTTTCCATTCAATTCCACATTCCATTACATATTCCATTCCATTCTATTCCACCTTCCATTCCATTCCGTTCCATTGAATTCCACATTCCATTACATTCCATTCCATTGCATTCCATTCCTCATTGCAATCCACATTCCATTCCATTCCATTCCATTGCATTCCATTCCTCATTGCATTCCACATTCCATTCCATTCCATTCCACATTACTTTCCGTTCCATAGATTTCCAAATTCCATTTGATTCCATTCCACGTTGCGTTATATTCCATTCCATTGCACATTCCATTCCATTCCATTTCACTTTCCATTCCACATTCCATTCCATTCCATTCCATTCCACATTCCTCACCACATTCCTTTACATTCCATTTCGCATTCCATTCCACATTCCCTTCCATTCCATTCCACTTTCCGTGCCATTCCATTCCACATTCCATTCCACATTAAATGCCATTCCATTCCACATTCCATTCCACATTAATTTCCATTCCATTCCACCTTCCATGACATTCCATTCCACTGTCCATTAAGTTCAATTCCACTTCCCATTACACATGCCATTCAACATTCCATTCCATATTCCATGGCATTCCATTCCATTCCACTTTCCTCACTGCATTCCATTCCTTTCCATTCCACATCTCATTCCACAAACCATTCCATTCCATTCCACATTCCATGCCATTCCATTCCACATTCCTTTCCACATTCCATTCCACAATCCATTCCATTCCACATTCCACAACTCATTCTATTTCAGTCTATTCCTCATCTCCTTCCACGTTCCTTTCCATTCCATTCCACATTCCACTCCACATTCCATTCCACAATCCATTTCACATTCCATACCATTCCATTCTATTCCTTTCCACATTCCATGCCATTCCATTCCACATTAAATGCCATTCCATTCCACATTCCATTCCAGATTAATTTCCATTCCATTCCACCTTCCATGACATTCCATTCCACTTTCCATTAAGTTCAATTCCACTTCCCATTACACATGCCATTCAACATTCCATTCCATATTCCATGGCATTCCATTCCATTCCACTTTCCTCACTGCATTCCATTCCTTTCCATTCCACATCTCATTCCATAAGCCATTCCATTCCATTCCACATTCCATGCCATTCCATTCCACATTCCTTTCCACATTCCATTCCACAATCCATTCCATTCCACATTCCACAACTCATTCTATTTCATTCTATTCCTCATCTCCTTCCACATTCCTTTCCATTCCATTCCACATTCCACTCCACATTCCATTCCACAATCCATTTCACATTCCATACCATTCCATTCTATTCCTTTCCACATTCCATGCCATTCCATTCCACATTCCATTCCATTCCATTATATTGCATTACACTTTCTATTGCATTCCATTCCACATTCCATTCCGTTTCATTCCACATTCCATTCCATTACATTCCGCTTTCCATTCCACATCCCATTCCACCTTCCATTCCATTCCATTCCACAATCCATTCCTTTCCATTCCACATTCCATTCCGCATTCCATTCCATTCCATTCAATTCCAGTCCACATTCTATTCCATTCCATTCCATTCCATTCCAATCCAAATTCCTTTGAATTCCATTCCGCATTCAAATCCATTAAATTCCAAGCACCATTCCATTCCACATTCCATTCATTTAAGTTCCACACTCCTTTCCATTCCATTCCACATTCCGTTGCTTTCCATTCCATTACATGTTCCATTCTATTACATTCCACCTTCTAATCCATTCCATTCCATTCCAAGTTCCAGTCCTTTCCATTCCATATTGTATTCCACATTCCATTCCACATTCTTTCACACATTCCATTCCACATTCCATTCCGCATTCCATTCCGTTCCTTTACACATTCCATTTCATTCCATTACTCATTCTATTCCATGTTCCATTCCATGTTCCATTGCACGTTCAATTACACGTTCCATTCCACGTTCCATTCCATTTTCCATTCCATTCCATTCCACATTCCATTCCGTATTCCATTCCATTCCACATTCCATAAAATTTCATTCCATTCCATTCCACATTCCAATCCACATTCCATTTCATTCCATTCCATGTTCCATTCCATTCCATTCCACTTTCCCTTTCATTATATTCCACATTTCATTCCACCTTCCATTTCTCATTCAATTCCACTTTCCACTTCACATTCCATTCCACATTCCATTCCTCATTACTTTTCACATTCCATGTCCCATTCCTTTCCATTTCATGTTCCATTCCATTACTGATTCCATTCCAATACATTCTACCTTCCATTCCAGATTCCATTCCATTCCGTTCCACATTCCATTCCATTCCGTTACACATTCCATTACTATCCATTCCATTCCACATTCCATTCCATTCCATTCCATTCCACATACTGTTTCACATTCCATCCAGTCCATTCCATACTTCGCTCCTGATTGCATTCCATTCCATTCCACATTCCATTCCACATTCCATTCCATTCCAATTTCCATTGCATTCAGTTCCACATTCAATTCCATTCCGTTCCACCTACCATTCCACTCCATTCCATTTCATACCACATTCCATTAAATTTCATTCCATTCCAGATTCCAATACACATTCCATGTCATTCCATTCCACATTCCATTTCACAATCCTTTCCATTCCAATCCACATTACATTCCTTTCCATAGCATTCCATTCCACATTCCGTTCCATTCCATTCCATTCCACATTCAATTCCATTCCATTCCACATTCCATTCCATTAAACTTTCTGTTCCACTTTCCATTCCATTCCATTTAATATTCCATTCAACATTTCATCTCATTCCATTCCATGTTACATTTCACATTCCATTCCATTCCATTCCACATTCCATTCCATTCCAAATTCCATTCCATTCCATTCCGTTCCTTTCAACATTCCATTCCATTCCATTGCACATTCCATATCATTCCATACTGCATTCCATTTCATTCCATTACACATTCCATTCCAAGTTCCGTTCCACTTTCCATTTCACGTTCCTTTCAACTCCGTTCCACATTCCTTTCCACATTCCAGTCCATTCCACTCCAAATTATATTGCATTCCATTCCACTTTCCATTCCATTCAATTCCATTCCACATTCCATTCCATTCCTATCCATTCCATTCCACATTCCACTCCATTCCATTCCACTTTCCATTCCGTTCCATTCCACATTCCATTCCACATTCCATTCCATTACATTACCCATTCCATATCACATTCCACTCCACATTCCATTCCATTTCATTCCACATTCTATTCCAGATTCCATTCGAAACTGCATGCCAGATTACATTCCATTCCATTCCACATTCCATTCCATTACATTCCACGTTCCATTCCTCGTTCCATTCCACGTTCCATTCCATTCCATTCTACTTTCCATTCCATTACTTTCCACGTTCCATTCCACGTTCCATTCCATTCCATTGCATTCCACATTCTATTTCATTCCATTCCACGTTGCATGCCACATTCCATTTCACATTCCATTCCACATTCCTTACAACATTCCATTCCACATACCATTCCACATTCCATTTCACTTTCCATTCCACATTCCATTTCACATTCCACATTCCTTTCCATTCCATTTCACGTTCCATTCCATTCCACTTTCCATACCAATACCTTCAAACATCCGTTCCACATTCCATTCCATTCCATTCCACATTCCACATTCCATTCCATTCCGTTCTGCATTCCATTAGATTCCATTATATTCCACATTCCATTCCTTTCCATTAAATTCCACATTCCATTCCACATTCCATCCCTTTCCATTCCATATTGCATTTCACATTCCATTCCATTACATTCCACATTCCATTCCATTCGATTCCATTCCATTCCAAATTCCATTCCATTCCATTCCGTTCCTTTCAACATTCCACTCCATTGCATTGCACATTCTTATCATTCCACACTGCATTCCATTCCATTGCATTACACGTTCCATTCCAAGTTCCGTTCCACGTTCCATTACACTTTCCTTTCCATTCCATTCCACATTCCATTCCACATTCCAATCCTTTCCATTCCACATTATATTGCATTCCATTCCACTTTCCCTTCCATTCAATTGCATTCCGTTGCATTCCACACTACATTTCATTCCATTCCATTCCATATTCCATTCTATTCCATTCAACATTCCTTTCCGTTCCATTCCACATTCAATTCCATTCTATTACCCATTCCATTTCACATTCCATTCCACATTCCACTCCATTCCATTCCACATTCTATTCCACGTTCCATTCGAAATTCCATGCCTGATTATATTCCATTCCATTCCGCATTCCGTTTCACATTTCATTCCACATTCCATTCCATTCCATTCCACGTTGCATTCCACGTTACACTCCACGTTCCATTCCATTAAATTCCACGTTCCATTCCACGTTCCATTCCATTCCATTCCACTTTCCATTCCACTTTCCATTCCATTACATTCCACGCTCCATTCCACGTTCAATTCCATTCCATTGCATACCACATTCCATTTCATTCAATTCCACATTCCATTCAACATTCCATTTCTAATTCCATTCCACATTCCTTTCGACATTCCATTCCACATTCCATTCCACATTCCATTTCACATTCCATTCCACATTGCATTTCACATTCCACATTCCATTCCTATCCATTTCACGTTCCATTCCATTCCACTTTCCATTCCAATACTTTATACATTCCCTTCCACATTCCGTTCCATTCCATTCCACATTCCACATTCCACATTCCATTCCATTCCGTTCCACATTCCATGACATTCCATTATATTCCACATTCCATTGCATTCCACTTTCCATTCCACATTCCATCCCATTCAATTCCACATTCCAATCCATTCCATTCCACATTCCATTTCAAATTCCGTTCCATTGCACATTCCATTACATTTCATTTCATATTCAATTCCATTCTGTTCAACATTGGATTCCACTGCATTCCGCATTCCATTCCATTAAATTCCATTCCAGATTCCACTCCACATTCCATTTCATTCCATTGCACATTCCATTCCACTTTCCATTCCATTCCATTCCACATTCCATTCCACATTCCATTCCATTCCATTCCACATTCCATTCCATTCCGTTCCACATTACATTCCATTCCATTCCATTCCACTCCACATTCCATTCCATTCCATTCCGTTACACATTCCATTCCATTGCATTCCACATTCCATTCCATTCCACATTCCATTCCACATTCCATTCCATTCCATTCCATTACACATTCCATTCCATTGCATTCCACATTCTATTCCATTCCACATTCCATTCCACATTCCATTCCGTTCCATTCCACCTTCCATTACACATTGCATCCAATTCCATTCCATATTCCATTCCACATTCCATTCAATTCCACATTTCATTGCACTCCATTCCACATTCCATTCCATTCCATTCCATTCCAAATTCCTTTCCATTCAATTCCATTCCACATTCCATTACATTCCATTTCACATTCCATTCCATTCCACATTGCAATCCATTCAATTCCATTCCACATTCCATTCCATTCCATTCCACATTCCATTCCAATCCTTTCCTTTCCATTCCATTGCAAATTCCATTCCATTCCATTCCACATTCCAATCCATTCCTTTCCTCATTCCATTCCATTCCATTTTCCATTACACCGTCCCTTCCACATTCCATTCATTTCCATTCCACATTCCACTAGATTGCATTCAATTTCATTCCACATTCCTTTCCATTGCATTCCACATTTCATTCCATTCCATTCCACATTCCATTACATTCCGTTCCACATTCCATTCCACATTCCATTTTAATACCGTCTACATTCCATTACAAATTCCCTTTTGTTCCTTTCCACATTCAATTCTTTTCCGTTCCAAATTCCATTACAATACCTTCTGCGTTCCATTCCACATTCCATTCCATTCCGCTCCACATTCCATTATATTCTGTTCCACATTCCATTCCATTCCATTCCATTCCACTTTCCATTCAATTCATCGCATTCCACATCCCATTCCATATTCAATCCCATTCCATTTCACATTCCAATCCACTTTCCATTCCATTCCATTCCGTATTCGATTCCAGATTCCATTCCATTCCATATTTCATTACATTCCTTTCCACATTCCATTCCATTTCGTTCAACAATCCATTGCACTCCATTCCATTGCCTTACACGTTACATTACATTCCATTAAATTCCAGATTCCATTCCACATTTCATCCCATTTCATTCCACATTCCATTCCACATTCCATTCCATTCAATTCAACATTCCATTCCATTCCATTGCATTGCATTCCACATTCGATTTCATTTCGTTCCATTCCATTCCACATTCAATTCCGTTCATTCCACATTACATTCCATTCCACATTCCTTTCCATTCCATTCCACATTCCATTCAACATTGAAACATTCCATTCCATATTACATTCCACATTCCATTCCGTTCCATTCCACATTCCATTCCGTTGCATTCCATTCCAATTTCCATTCCATTCTATTCCATTCCACAACTCATTCCATTCCACTACAATTTCCATTCAATTCCACATTGCATTCCATTCCACATTCCTTTCCATTCCATTCCAGTTTCCATTCCATTCCATTCCACTTTCCATTCCATTCCACTTCTCATTCCATTTCACAATCCATTCCACATTCCATTCCACATTCCTTTCCGTTGCAGATTCCATCCCATTCAATTCCACATTCCAATCCACATTCCATTCCATTCCATTCCACATTCCATTCCATTATATTCCACATTCAATTCCAGTCCATTCTATTCTATTCCACATTCTGTTCCACTCCGTTCCATTCCAGATTCCAATCCTTTCCTTTCCACGTTCTATTCCATTCCACATTCCATTCCACATTCCATTCCCTTCTATTCCACATTCCATTCCATATTTCATCCCATTCCATTCCATATTCCATTCCACATTCCATTCCCTGACCTTTCATTCCATTCCCTTCCACATTCCATTCCGATCCATTGAATTCCACATTCCATTCCATTTCATTCGACATTCCATTCATTTGCAGTCCATTCCACTTTCCATTCCACATTCCATTCCATTCCACATTCCATTCCATTGAATACCACTTTTCATTGCATTCCGTTCCACATTCCTTTAGATCTCATTCCATTCCACATTCCATTACATTCCATTCCACATTCCATTCCATTCCATTCCACATTCCTTTCCATTCCATTCCACATTCCATTTCATTCAATTCTGCATGCCACTTTCCATTCTACTTTTCTTTCCACTTTCCATTTCACGTTCCATTCCATTCCACTCAACATTCCATTACATTCCATTCCACTTTCCATTCCACATTCCAATACATTCCTTTCCACATTACATTGCATTCCATTCCACTTTCCATTCCATTTAATTCCATTCCTTTCCATTCCACATTCCATTCCATTTATTATTCCATTCCATTTCATTCCACACTCCATTTCATTCCATTCCACTTTCCATTCCATTCCATTCCACGTTTCATTTCACATTCCGTTCCACATTACATTCGATTTCATTCCACCTTCTTTTCCACATTCCATTCAAAATTCCATGCCACGTTCCATTCCATTCCTATCCACAATCCATTCCACCTTCCATTCCATTCCATTCCACATTCCGTTCCATTTCATTCCACGTTCCATTCCACTTTCATTTCAACGGTCCTTTCCACGTTCCATTCCATTCCATTTCACGTTCTGTTCCCCGTTCCATTCCATTCCATTCCATGTTCCTTTCCATTCTATTCCACGTTCCCTTTGATTTCATTCCACATTCCATTGGACATTCCCTTTCACTTTCCATTCAACAATCCAATCTACATTCTATTTCACGTTCCATTCCACATTCCATTTCACATTCCGCATTCCATTCCATTCCATTTCATGTTCCATTACATTCCGCATTCCATTCCATTCCATTCCACATTCCGTTCCATTCCACGTTCCATTCAATTCCATTCCACATTCCATTACAGATTCCATTCCACTTTCCATTGCATTCAATTCCATTCCACATTCTATTCCATTCCATTGTACATTCCATTCCATTCCATTCCACCTTCCATTCCACATTCCATTCCTTTCCATTCCACATTCTATTCCATTCTATTCCTCATTTCATTTCACGTTCCACTCCACGTAGCATTGCACGTTCCATTCCGCTTTCCATTCCAGATTCCATTCCACATTCCATTCAACCTTCCATTGCATATCATTCCACGTTCCATTCCCCCTTCCTTTCCATTCCATTCCACGTTCCATTCTAAATTTCTTTCGTTTTCATTCCACGTTCCATTCCACATACAATTCCACATTCCATTCCGTTTCATTTCACCTTCCATTCCATTCCATTTCACATTCCATTTCCCGTTCCATTATACATTCCTTTCCTATGCATTCCACGATCCATTCCACATTAAATTCCACATTCCATTCTGATCCATTCCACATTCCCTTCCATTCCATTCCACTTTCCATTCCACATTCCATTCCACATTTCAATCCACACTCTATTCCACTTTCCATTCCAATTCATTCCACGTTCCATTCATCAATCTATTCCACATTCCATTCCACATTCCATTCAACGTTCTATTCCACTACATTGCACGTTCCTTTCCCTGTTCCATTCCATTCCATTCCTCGTTCCATTCTACATTCCTTTCCTTTGCATTCCACGTTCAATTCCACATTCAATTCCAGATTGAATTCCTCTCAATTCCACATTCCATTCCACTGCAATCCACATTCCTTTCCATATTCCGTTCCATTCCATTCCACATTCCATTCCACATTCCATTCCACATTCCATTCCATTCCATTCAACCTTCCATGCCACATTCCAATTCACATTCCATTACACATTCCATTCCATTCCATCCCACAATCATTGGCTTTTCATTCCATCCCACATTCCATTCCATGTTCCAATGCACGTTCCACTAAACTTTCAATTCCACGATCCATTCCATTCCCTTCCACATTCCGTTCCACTTTCCAATCCATTGCATTCTACTATCCATGCCACATTGTATTCCACATTCCATTTCATTGCATTCCACATTCCATTCCACATTCCATTCCCCATTCCACTGCATTCCATTCCATATTCCATTCCACATTCCATTCCATTCCATTCCACAATCCATTCCACATTCCATTCTACAATCCATTCCACATTTCATTCCATTCCATTCCACATTCCATTCCATTCCATCCGAAATTCCATTTCACGTTCCATTCCACGTTCCATTCCCCGTTCCATTCCAATGCATTCCATGTTCCATTTTGTTCCAGTCCACATTTCATTCCACCTTCCATTTCGCATTGCATTCCACATTCCATTCCACATTCCATTCCATTCCATTCCACATTCCATTCCATTCCATTCCTTTCCAGCTTCCAATCCTTTCCACATTCCATTCTAAATTCCATTCCACGTTCCATTCCATTCCATTCCACTCCACGTTCCATTCCATTCCATTCCACATTCCATTCTACTTTCCCTTCCACGTTCCATTCCATTCCTTTCCCCGTTCCATTCCACTTTCCATTCCATGTTCCATTCCATTCCATTCCACGTTCAGCTCCACATTTCATTCCATTCCATTTCACTTTCCATTCCACAATTCCATAAAATATTCCATTCCATTCAATTCCATTCCACATTCGTTTCCACTCTCCACTGCACATTCCATTCCACATTCCATTCCACATTCCATTCCACATTTCATTCAACATTTCATTCTACATTGCATTCCATTCTATTCCACATTTCCTTCTCTTCCATTCCGCATTCCATTCCACATTGCATTCCACGTTCCATTCCATGTTTCTTTCCACTTTCCATTCCATTGCATTCCAAATTCTATTCTATTCCATTCGACATTCCAATCCATTCCATTGCACATTCCATTACATTCTATTGCATTCCATTCCATTCCATTGCATTACATTCCATTCCACATTCCATACCATTCCATTGCATTACATTTTGAATTCTTTCCATTGCACGTTCCGTTATATTCCATTGCATTACACATTGAATTCCTTTCCATTGCACGTTCCATTCTGTTCCATTCCACAATCCATTCCATTCCATTCCAACTTTCGTTCCACAATCCATTAATCATTCCATTACATTTCATAATATTCGAATGCATTCCATTCCACACTCCATTCCATTCAATTCCACTCCACATTGCATTCCATTCCATTCCACATTCCATTCTATTCCACTCCACATTCCATTCGATTCCATTGCAAATTCCATTCCATTCCATTCCATTCAACATTCCATACCATTCCATGGCATTACACATTACATTCCTTTGCATTACACTTTTCATTCCTTTCCATTTCAAGTTCCATGCCACTCCATTCCACAATCAATTCCATTTCGTTCCACCTTTCATTCCACGTTACATTGCAAGTTCCATTCCACGTTCCATTCCACAGTTCATTCCATTCCATTTCACATTCAATTCCATTCCATTCCACCTTCCATTTCACATTCCACTCCACTCCTTTCCACATTCCTTTCCACATTCCATTCCATTCCATTCCAACTTCATTTCCACGTTCCATTCCATTCCTTTCCATTCCATTCCACATTCCATTCCATTCCATCCACATACCATTAAATTCCATTCCACATTCCATTCCATTCCATTCCACATTCTATTCCAGATTCCATTCCATTCAATTTCACTTTCCATTCCACATTCCAATCCATTCCATTGGATTCCACATTCCATTCCATTCCGTTCAAAAATCCATTCCACATTCCATTCCATTTCATTCCATCATCAATTCCACATTCCTTTCCGTTCCATTACATTCAATATTCCATTCCACTATCCATTCCATTCCATTCCACATTCCATTCCATTCCATTCCACATTCCATTCCATTGAATTCCATTCCATTCCATTTCCGTTCCATTGCACATTCCATTCTATTCCATTCCAAATTCTATTCCACGTTCCATTGCACGTTCCATTCCACTTTCTATTCCACATTCCGTTCCACTTTCTATTCCACATTAAATGCAACATTCCTTTGAAATTCCTTTCCATTCTATTCCAGGTTCTTTTCAATATTCCATCTGATTCCATTCCACATATCATTCCTTTCAACTCCACGTTCCATTCCACATTCCATTCCATTCCATTCCACATTGCATTCCACTTTCCATTCCATTGCAATCCACGTTCCATTCCACGTTCCATTCCACGTTCCATTCCACATTCCATTCCACATTACATTCTTTCCATTGAACATTCCATTCCAGATTACATTTCACATTCCATTCCACATTCTATTCCACTTTCCATTCCACATTCCATTCCATTTCATTCCACATTCCATTCCATTCCATTCCACGTTACATTGCACATTCCTGTCAACGTTCCATTCCAAGCCCCATTCCACATTCCTGTACACGTTCCATTCCACGTTCCATTACCTGTTCCATTCCATTCCATTGCACGTTCCATTCCACGTTCCATTCCACATTCCAATTCACATTCCATTACATGTTCCATTCCATTCCATTCCACGATCCATTCCACGTCCCATTCCATTCCATTCCACGTTCCTTTCCGCATACCATTGCACATTCCATTCCACGTTCCATTCCACGTTCCATTCTGTGTTCTGTTCCACGTTAAATTCCACGTTCCATTCCACGTTCCATTCCACGTTCCTTTCCATTCCATTCCAGATTCCACTACACATTATATTCCATTCCATTACACATTAATACCATTCAATTGCATTCCATTCCACATTCCATTCCATTCCACATTCCATTCCACATTCCATTCCATTCCATTCCACATTCCATTCTGCATTCCATTAAATTTCATTCCACATTCCATTCTATTCCATTCCACATTCCATAAATTTCCATTCCACATTCCATTCTACGTTCCATTCCACGTTACATTCCACATTCCATTCCTCATTGCATTCCAAGTTTCGTTCCATTCCATTCCACGTTCCATTCCACGTTCCATTCGACATTCCATTCCACATTCCATTCCACCTTCCTTTCCATTCCATTCCACGTTCCATTCTATGACACATTCCATTTCATTCCACTCTCCATTCCTCATTCAATTCCGCATTCCATTCCATTCCATTCCACGTTCCATTCCACGTTCCATTCCTTTCTATTCCACGTTCCATTTCACATTGCATTGCACATTCCATTCCACGATCCATTCCACTTTCCATTGCACATTACATTCCACGTTACAATCCACGTTCCATTCCACGTTATATTCCACGTTCCATTCCACATTGCATTACACGTTCCTTTCCACGTTCCATTCCATACCATTCCACTTTGCAATCCACATTGCATTCCACATTCCATTCTACATTACATTATGTTCCATTCCACATTCCAATCCACATAACATTCCATATTCCATTCCACATTCCATTCCACTTTATATTCCATTTCATTCCACATTCCATTCCACGGTCCATTCCACATTCCCTTCCATTTCAGCTCACATTCCATTCCACATCCCATTGCATTGCATTCCGCATTCGATTCCACATTCCATTACATTCCATTCAACATTCCATTGCATTCCAATCCACTTTCCATTCCACATTCCGTTCCCTTCTATTTCACATTCCATTCCAAATTCCATTCAATTGCATTGCACGTTCCATTCCACAATCCATTCAATTACATTCCTTGTTCCATTCCACTTTCCATTCCACATTCCATTCCACATTCCATTGCGTTCCATTCCTTTCCACGTTCCATTACACATTCCATTCCATTTCATTCTATTCCGTTGCATTCCATTACACATGCGATTCCATTCCATTCCTCTCCTCATTCCTTTCCATTCCATTCCACATTCTATTCTATTCCATTCCACATTCCAATCCATCCCTTTGCACATTCCATTCCATTCCATTCCATTCCACATTAAATACCATTCCATTGCATTACACATTCAATTCTTTCCATTGCACGTTCCATTCCATTCCATTCCACAGTCCATTCCATTCCATTCCACCTTCCATGCCACGGTCCATTCCACATTCCATTACTTTTCATTCTATTCCATTGCATTCCATTCCACATTCCATTCCATTCAATTCAACTCCACATTCAATTCCATTCAATTCCACATTCCATTCAATTCCATTCCACATTCCTTTCCATTCCATTGGACATTCTATTCAATTCCAATCAACATTTCACACCATACCATGGCATTCCACATTCCATTCTTTTCCATTACACATTCGATTCCTTTCCATTCCGGTTTCCATTGCATTCCATTCCACAATCCATTCCATTTCATTCCACCTTTCTTTCCACGTTCCATTCCAAGTTCCATTCCACGTTCCATTCCACTTTCCATTCCACGTTTCATTCCATTCCATTCCACATTCCATTCCATTCCAGTCCATTGCAATCCATTCTACATTCCATTCCTTTCCGTTCCACATTCCATTCCATTCCATTCCACATTCCATTCCAATCCATTCCACATTCCATCCCATTCCAAATTCCAATCAATTCCATTCCATTACACATTCCATTCCACATTCCATTCCATTTCACATTCCATTCCATTCCACGTTCCATTCCATTCCATTGCTTTACAAATTCTATTCCATTCCTTTCCACATTCCATTCCATTAAATTACACATTCGATTCCATTCCATTCCACTTTCCCTTCCTTGCCATTCCGCATTCCATTCCATTCCATTGAACATTCAATTCCATTCCATTCCACATTCCATTACATTCCAATCCACATTTCACATTACATTCCACGTTCCATTCCAATTTCCATTCCACGTTCCATTCCATGATCCATTACATTCAATTCCATGTTCCTTTCCACATTCCATTCCACATTCCATCCATTCCATTCCACACTTCATTCCATTACATTCGACATACCCTTACCTTCCATTCCATTCCAATCCACATTCCATTCCATTCCATTCCACATTCCGTTCCATTCCATTCCATATTGCATTCCATTCCATTCGATATTCAATTACATTCCACTCCATTCCACATTGCATTCCATTCCACATTGCATTCCGTTCCATTCCATTCCCGATTCCATTCCATTCCATTCCATTCCATTCCACATTCCATTCCACCGTCCATTCCATTCCACAATCCATTCAATTCCATTGTACATTCCATTCTATTACATTCCAAAACTCTTTCCATTACACATTCCATTCCATTCCAAATTCCATTCCACTCCATTCCACATTCCATTCCATTTCATTCCATTCCACTGCACATACCACATCAATTTCCGTTCCATTTCATTCCTCATTCCATTCCACATTGCATTCCAATTTCCATTCCATTCCGTTTCATTCCACATTCCATCCCTTCATTTCCACATTCCAATCCATTTCATTCCAAACTCCATTCCTTTCCATTGCATTCCATTCCTTTCCTTTCCACATTGCATTCCATTCCATTCCATTCCATATTCCATTCCATTCCGTTTCATTTTCACTTCCATTCCATTCCATTGCACATTCCATTCCATTCCATTCCACATTACATTCCATTCCATTCCACATTCCATTCCATTTCATCCCATTCAATTCCATTCCTTTCCATTCCATTCCACTCCACATTCCATTCCATTCCATCTTCCATTCCATTCCATATTCCATTACATTCCGTTCCATTCCAATATTCCATTACATTCCATTCCATATTCCATTACATTCCGTTCCATTCCAATATCCATTCCATTCCATTCCACATTGCATTCAATTCCATTACATTACATTCCACATTACATTCCATTTCACATTGCATTTCATTACACTCCAAATTTCATTCCATTCCATTCCACATTCCATTCAATTCAATTCCGTATTCCATTCCATTTCATTCCACCTTCCATTCCATTCCACATTCCATTCCATTCCACATTCCATTCCATTCCATTCCATTCCAAATTCTATTCCATTTCATTCCATAATCCATTTCACTCCATTCCACATTGCATTCCATTCAATTCCAAATTCCATTCCATTCCATTGAACTTTCCATTCGATTCCATTCCACATTCCATTCCGTTCCATTTTCCGTTTCATTCCATTCCATTCCATTACACATTTCATTCCACATTCCTTTCCATTTCACATTTCGTTCCATTCCATTCCATTCCACATTCCATTCAGTTCCATTCCATTCCACATTCCATTTCATGCCATTCCACATTCCATTCCATTCCATTACATTACATTCCCCATTCAATTCCATTCCACATTGCATTCCATTGCATTGCCTTCCATTCCACATTCCATTCCATTCCATTCCATTCCACTTTCCATTCCATTCCATTCCACATTCCAATACACATTCCATTCTACATTCCATTCCGTTCCTTTCCACATTCCATTGCATTCCATTCCACATTACTTTCCACTTTCCATTCCCTGACATTAAACTTTCCATTCCATTCCATTCCATGTTCCCTTCCACATTCCTTTCCAAATTGCATTCCACATTCCATTCCATTCCTTTCCACATTCCTTCCACATTCCATTTCACATTCCATTCACATTCTATTCCATTCCATTCCACATTCCATTCCATTCCATTCTAAATTCCATTCCACTTTCCATGAAACATTACATTCCACGTTCCATTCCGCGTTCCATTGCATTCCATTCCACGTTCCATTCCACATTCCTTTCCAGTCCATTCTACTTTCTATTGCACTTTCCATTGCTCATTCCTTTCCACATTATATTCCTTTCCATTCCACATTACATTATGCATTCCATTCCTCTTTCCGTTCAACATTCCATTCCACATTCCATTCCATTCCATTCCACATTCAATTTAAACTTCCATTGCATTCCATTACACATTCCATTCCATTCCACTCCACTTTCCTTTACACATTACATTACATTTCATAACAAATTCCATTCCACGTGCCATTCCACATTCCAATGCACTTTCCATTCCACATTCCATTCCACTTTCCTTTCCACGTTCCATTCAACATTGCATTACACATTCCATTCAAGGATCCATTCCACGATCCATTCCACTCCATTCAACTTTCCATTCTGCTTTTCATTCCATTCCATTCCACATTCCATTCCACATTCCTTTGTACATTGCATTCCAAGTTCCATTCCACATTCCATTTCACTTTCCATTCCACTTTCCTCGGCATTCCACATTCAATTCCATTACATTCCGCATTCCATTCCACATTCCTATCGACATTCAATTCTACCTTCCATTTTACATTCCATTGCACATTCCATTACACATTTTAATCCACATTCCATTCCACGTTCCATTCCACGTTCCTTTCCATTTTCCATTCAATTCCATTCCACTTTAAATTCCACATTCCATTCCATGCCATTCGATGTTCCATTCCATATTCCATTCGATTGCATTCCACATTTCATTCCAAATTCCATTCCATTCCATTCCACATTCCATTCCATATTCCATTCCATTCCATTCCACATTTGATTCCACATTCCATTCCACATTCCATTCCATTGCTTTCCACATTCCATTCCACATTCCATTCCATTGCATTCCACATTGCATTCCACATTCCATTCCATTACATATTCCATTCCATTCCATTTCATATTCTGTTCCCTTCCATTCCACATTCCTTTCCACATTCCATTCCATTCCTTTCCACATTCCCTTCCAGATTCCATTCCACATCCCATACCACATTCTATTCCACATTCCTTTCCATTCCATTCCACATTTCGTAGCACATTCTACTCCATTCCATTCCACGTTCCATTCCATTCCATTCCATATTCCATTCCATATTCCTTTCCATTCCATTCCAGTTTTCATACCACATTCCACTCCATTCCATTCCACGTTCCATTCCATTACGTTCCACATTCCATTCCACATTCCTTTCCACTATCCATTCCATTCCTTTCCACAATCCATTCCACATTCCTTTCCATTCCACTCCACGTTCCATACCACGTTCCATTACGTTCCATTCCACATTCTATTCGGTTACATTCCACATTCCATTCCATATTCCATTGCACGTTACATTGCACATTCCATTCCACGTTCTATTCCAGTTCCTTCCACGTTCCACTCCACGTTCCATTCCATGTTCCATTCCATATTTCATTCTATAGCATTCCATATTCCATTCCATTGCATTCCACGTTGCATTCCATTCCATTCCACATTTTATTCCATTCCATTCCAAGTTTCATTCCAAGCTCCATTCCACATTCCACTCCATTCCATTGCGCGTTTCATTTCATTCAATTTCACGTTCCATTCCACATACCATTTCATATTCCATCCCATATTCCATTTCATTCCATTCCATTCCATTCCATTGCATTCCACATTCCATTCCATTCCACTTTCCTTTCCATTCCATTCTACACACCATTCTATTCCGTTCCATTCCATTTCACTTTCCATTCCTTTCCAATCCACATTCTAGTCCATTCCAAATTCCTTTCCATTCCACATTCTTTTCGACATTTCTTTCCCTTCAATTCCCATGATATTCCTTTCCATTCCACATTCCATTCCATTCCTTTCCACATTTTGTTCCATTCCATTCCATTGCATTCCGTTCCACATTCCATTCCACATTCCATTCCACATTCCATTCCACATTTCATTCCACGTCCCATTCGACGTCTGCTACCATTCCATGCCACATTCCATTCCACGTTCCATTCCAAGTTCCATTGCAGTTTCCATTACACGTTCCATTCCACGTTCCATTTCATTCCATTCCACATTCCATTCAATTCGATTCCATTCCATTCCATTCCACATTCCATTCCACATTCCATTCTGTTGCATTCCACATTCCATTCCACGTTCCATTTCGCATTCCTTTCAACTTTCTATTGCACGTTCCCTCCCATTACATTCCACTTTCCAATCCATTGTATTGTACCTTCCATTCCATTACATTCCATCTTCAATTCCATTCCAATAAACATTCCTCTCCACTTTCCATTCCACAGTCCATTCCAATCCATTCCACATTCCATTCCTTTTCATGCAACCTTCCATTCTTTTCCATTCCAAATTCAATTCCACTCCACTTTCCATTCCATTACGTTACATTCCACATTCCATTTCACATTCCATTCCGTTTCACATTTCATTCCATTGCATTCCATTCCACATTCCATTCAATGCGATTCCATTCCACATTCCATTCCACGTTCCATTCCCATTCCACATTCCATGTGGAATGGATTCCACTCCACATTCCATTCCACTCCATCCCATTCAATTCCTCATTCCATTCCATTCCAATCCACATTCCATTCCATTCCTTTCCATGTTCCATTCAATTGCATTGCATTCCATTCCACATTCCTATCCATTCCATTCCATTCCACATTCCATTCCATTTAATTATTTTCCACATTCCATTCCATTCCACATTCGATTCCTCATTCCATTCCATTCCATTCCACGTTCCATTCCATTCCTTTCCACGTTCCATTCCATTCCATGCCACCATCCATTCCATTCTGCCTTCTATTCCATTCCATTCCGCATTCCATTCCATTGTATTCCACTTTCCATTCCATTCAATTCCATACCACTTTCCATTCCACATTCAATTCCACATTACATTCAATTCAATTCCACCTTACATTCTATTACATTCAATTGCATTTCACATTCCATTCCATTCCATTCCATATTCCATTCCTTTACATTCCAAATTCCATTCCATTCCATTCCACATTCCATTTTATTCTGTTCCACATTCCGTTCCACCTTCCATTCTATTCCATTCCACATTCCAGTACACTCCACATTCCATTACATTCCATTCCACATTGCATTCCATTTCGACCCTCTTTCAATTCCATTCCATTCCATTCCTTTCCACATTCCTTTCCATACCACTACATCCAGATTCCATTCCACAGTCCATCCCATTCCATTCCACATACCATTCTACATTCCATTCCATTCCATTCCACATTCCATTCCATTCCAATCCAATCCACATTGCATTCCCCTACATTCCATTTCACTTTCCATTCCATTCCATTCCATTCTGTGTTCCATTCCATTCCACATTCCTTTCAATTCCATTCCATTCCGCATTCCATTCCATTCCATTCCAGATTCCATTCCACATTCCATTGCATTCCTTTCCACATTCCATTCCATATTACATCGCATTCCATCTCATATTCCATTCCACAATCTTTTCCATTCAATTCCACATTCCATTTCACTTTCCATTTCATTCAGTTTCTCATTCCATTCCACATTCTATTCCACATTCCATTCCATTCCATTCAACATTCCGTTCCATGTTGCATCCCATTCCATTCTATATTCCAGTCCACAATCCTTTCCATTCAGTTCCATATCCCATTCCAATCCATTCCATTCCACATTACATTCCATACCACAGAATTCCACGTTCCATTCCATTCCATTCCACCTTACATTCCATACCACTGAATTCCACGTTCCATTCCACTCCATTCCACATTCCGTTCCATTCCATTCCATCCCACATTTAATTCCACATTCCAATCCATTCCATTCCACATTCCATTCCACATTCCATTCCATTCAATTTCTCATTCCATACCACATTGCATTCAATTCCATTCCACTTTCCATTCCATTCCATTCCACGTTCCATTCCACGTTCCATTCCACGATCCATTCCATTCCATTACATATTCCATTCAATTCCATCGCACATTCCATTCCACATTCTTTTCCACTCCATTCCACATTCCATTCCACATTCCTTTCCATTCCATTCCACATTCCATTCCATAATCCATTCCATTCCATTCCACATTCCTTTCCTTTCCATTCCAAAACACATTCCATCCCATTCCAAACCACATTCCATCCCTTTCCGCGTTGCATTTCTCATTCCATTCCATTGCATTTCACTTTCCATTCCACATTCCCTTCCATTCCTTTCCATTCCACATACCATTCCACGTTATAGTCCACTTTCCATTCCACGTTCTATTCCACACTCCATTCCATTGCATTCCACATTCCATTCCACATTCCATTCCATTCCATTCCACATTCCATTACACATTCCACTCCATTCCATTCCACATTCTATTCCAAATTCCATTCCATTCAATTCCATTCCATAACACATTGCGTTCCATTCCATTGCACTTAACTTTCCATTCCATTCCTCATACCATTCCTCATTCCATAAAATTCCATTCCACATTCCATTGCACATTCCATTACATTCCATTCCACATTGCATTCCGTTCCATTCCGTTCCACTTTCCATTCCATTTCTCATTCCATTGCATTCCATTCCACGTTCTATTCCATTCCATTCCATTCCATGTTCTGTTCCATTCCATGCCACAATCCATTCAATTCCATGTTCCATTCCATTCCGTTCTAGTCCGCATTCCATTCTATTTTATTCCATGTTCCATTGCGTTCCATTCCACATTCTATTGCATTCCACTCCACTTTCTATTCGATTCCATTCTGTGGTCCAATCCATTCCACTTTCCATTCCATTCCATTCCATTCCACATTCCATTCCATTCCAGTCCACGTTCCATTCCATTCTATTCCACACTCCATTCAATTGCCTACCATACCACATTCCATTCCATTCCATTCCACATTCCATTCCATTCAATTCCATTCCATTCCACATTCTGTTGCATTCCATTCCATTCCGCGTTCCATTCCATTCCATTCCACATTCCATGCCATATTCTATTCCATTTCATTCCATTCCACGTTCCACTCCATTCCATTCCACATTCCATTCCAAATTCCATTCCATTCCATTCCACATTTCATTCCACATTGCATCCCATTCAATTCCATATTCCATTCCACAATACTTTCCATTCCATTCCACATTCCTTTCCATGCAATTCCATTACATATTCCATTTCATTCCATTGAATTCCACATTCCTTTCCAATCCATTCCACATTCCATTCCATTGAATTCCCTTCCACGATCAATTCCACATTCCATTCCACATTCCTTTCCATTACATTCCATTCTACATTCCATTCCTTTCAATTTTACATTCCATTGAATTGCATTACACATTCCATTGAATTCCATTACACATATCATTATGTTACATTACACCTTCCATTCCATTCCACATTCCATTCTACATTCCATTCCACATTCCATTCCATTCCCTTTCACATTCCACTCCATTCCACATTCCATTCTATTCAATTGCATTACATTGCATTCCACATTCCTATCCATTCCATTCCATTCCACTTTCCATTCCATTCCATATTCCATTCCACATTCCATTCCACATTCCATTCCATTCCATTCCATTCCACATTAAATTCCATTCAATCCAACATTCCATTCCGTTGCATTCAATCCCACATTCCCTTTCATTCCATTCCAGTTTCCATTCCATTCCATTCTATTCCACATTCCATTACATTCTATTCCACATTCCATTCCATTCCATTCTTCTTTGCCTTCCATTCGATTCCATTCCACATTCCATTCCATTTCATTCCATTCTACATTCCATTCCATTCCACATCCCATTCCACATTCCGTTCCATTCCAATCTATTCCACCATCCATTATATTCCATTCTACATTCCATTCCTTTCCGTTAAACATTCCGTTCCACATTCCATTCCACTTTCCATTCCACGTTCCATTCCACATTCCACTTCATTCCATTCCACATTCTATTCCATTCTATTCCACATTCCAATCCACATTCCATTTCACTTTCCATTCCCTTCAATTGCACATTCCTTTCCATTCCTTTCCACATTCCAGTCCTTTCCACGTTCCATTCCACATTGCATTCCACGTTCCATTCCATTCCATTCCACATTCCATTCCACGTTCCATTCCATGTACCATTCCATTACATTCCACGTTCCATTCCACATTCCCTTCCATTCCATTTAACTTTCTGTTCCAATCCATTCCACTTTCCATTCCACATTGCAGTCCACATTCCATTCCACGTTCCATTCCACATAACCTTCCATTCCATTCCACATTCCATTCCACACTCCATTCCAAGTTCCATTCCACAATCCATTCCGTTCCATTCCACATTGCATTCCACAATCCATTCCACATTACGTGCCATTCCTTTATGCATTCCACACCACATCTTATTCCACATCCCACTATGTTGCATTCCACATTCCATTGCATTGCCTTCCACATTCCTTTCCACATTCAAATCCATTCCATTCCACATTCAATTCCATTCCATTCCACATTCCAGTCCACAGAAACTTCCACATTCCATTCCGCATTCGATTCCATTCCATTCCATTACACATTGCATTAAATATTCCATTTCATTCCATTCCATTCCACATTGCATTCTACATTCTATTCCACATTCTCTTCCACATTCTATTCCACTCCATTCCATGTTGCCTTCCACATTCCATTCCACATTCCATTTCACTTTCCATTCCATTCCATTCAACATTCCATTCCACATTCCATTCCATTCAACATTCCATTCCACAATTCAATTCACATTACATTACACATTCCAACACATTCCATTCCATAATCAATTCCATTCCATTCAATTCCACATTCCATTCCACGTTCCAATGCGCGTTCCAGTAAACTTTCCATTCCACATTCCATTCCACATTCCACTCCCCATTCCACTGCATTTCATTTCACATTCCATTCCACATTCCATTCCATTCCTTTCCACAATCCATTCCACATTCCATTACACAATCCTTTCCACATACCATTCCATTCCATTCCACATTCCATTCCATTCCATCCGAAATTCCATTCCATGTTCCATTCCTCGTTCCATTCCAATCCATTCCATGTTCCATTTTGTTCCAATACACATTTCATTCCACCTTCCATTTCGCATACCATTCAACATTCCATTACACATTCCATTCCATTCCATTCCAGATTCCATTTCATTCCATTCCACATTCGAATTCCTGCCTCTACACATTACAATCCTTTCCACATTCCATTATACATTCCATTCCACGTTCCATTCCATTCCATTCCACATTCCATTCTACATTCCATTCCACTTTCCATTCCATTACATTCCACGTTCCATTCCAGGTTCCATTCCATGTTCCATTCCATTCTATTCCACGTTCAGCTCAACATTCCATTCCATTCCATGTCCCGTTCCATTCCACAATTCCATTACAAATTCCATTCCACTTTCCATTCCATTCCATTCCATTCCACATTCGATTAAACTCTTCACTCCTCATTCCATTCCACATTCCATTCTTTCCATTCCACATTCCATTCCACATTCCATTCCACATTTCATTCCAGATTGCATTGCATTCCATTAGACATTCCATTCTATTCCATTACATTCCACATTCCATTCCACATTACTTTCGACATTTCATTCCACATTGCATTGCATTCCATTCCACATTACATTGTATTCCATTCCACATTCCATTCCATTCCATTCCATGTTCAATTCCACATTGCATTCCACGTCCCATTTCACGTTCCGTTTCATTCCACGTTCCATTCCACGTTCCGTTCCATTCCATTCCACTTTCCGTTCCACATTCCATTCCACATTCCATTCCACATTACATTATATTCCATTCCACAATCCATCCCACATACCATTCCACATTCCATTTCTTTCCATTCCACATTCCGTTCCATTCCATTCCACATTCCATTCCATTCCATTCCACATTCCATTCCACATTATATTCCATTCCATTCCACATTCCATTGCACATTCCATTCCATTTCAGTTCACATTCCATTCCACATCCCGTTGCATTCCATTCCACATTCAATTCCACATTCCATTACATTCCATTCCACATTCCATTCCATTGCAATCCAATTTCTATTCCACATTCCATTCCATTCTATTCCACATTCCATTCCACATTCCATTCCATTCTATTGCACTTTCGATTCCACTATCCATTCCATTCTATTTCTCGTTCCATTGCATGTTCCATTCCACATTCCATTCCATATTCCTTTCCATTCCATTAAATGTTCCATTCCTGTTTCCATTGGAAATTGTACTTCACATTCGATTACACGTTCCATTCTACATTCCATTCCACGTTCCATTCAAAGTTCCATTTCACGTTCAATTCGATTCCACATTCTATTGCATTCCATTCCATTCCACATTCCATATCACATTCCATTCCATTTCATTCTATTCCATTGCATTGCATTCCATATTCCATTCCATTCCAGTCCTCTCCACATTCCATTCCACTCCATTCCACATTCTATTCTATTCCATTCCACATTCCATACCATTCCATTGCATTACACATTCAATTCCTTTCCATTGCACGTTCCATTCCGTTCCATTCCACTATCCATTCCAATCAATTCCACCTTACATTCCATTCCATTGCAAATTCCATTCCATTCCATTCCATTCAATTCAACATTCCATACCATTCCATGGCATTCCACATTACATTCCTTTCCATTACACATTCCATTACTTTCCATTCCACATTACATTCCCTTCCATTCCACAATCCATTCCAATCCATTCCACCTTTCATTCCACGTTCCATTCCACGTTCCATTCCACGTTCCATTCCCCATTTCATTCCAATCCATTGCATAATCCATTCCACATTACTTTCCATTCCATTCCAATCTATTCCAACTCCATTCCACATTCCATTCCATTCCATTCCGCTTTCCATTCCATTCCATTCCACCTTCCATTCCACATTCCTCTCCACTCTTTTCCACATTCCTTTCTACATTCCATTCCATTCTATTCCAACTTCAATTCCACATTCCATTCCATTCTACGTTCCATAATTTCCATTCCACATTCCATTGCACATGCCATTCCACATTCCATTCCACCTTCCATTCCATTCCATTCCACGTTTCATTCCACTTTCCATTCCACGTTCCATTCCACATTCCATTCCACATTCCTTTCCCTACCATTCTGCATTCCATTCCAAGATCCATTCCGTTCCATTCCGTGTTCCATTCCACGTTCCATTCCACGTTCCATTCCACATTCCATTCCATTCTGTTCCACGTCCCAATTCACATTGCATTTCACATTCCATTCCACAATCCATTCCACCTTCCATTGCACTTTCCATTCCACGTTACGTTCCACGTTCCATTCCATGTTCCATTACAAGTTCCATTCCACGTAGCATTCCACGTTTCATTCCACGTTCCTTTGCATTCCATTCCACTTTCTATTCCACATTCCATTCCACGTTCCTTTGCATTCCATTCCACTTTCTATTCCACATTCCATTCCACATTCCATTCCACATTAGATTATGTTCCATTCCACATTCCATTCCACATACCATTCCATAATCCTTTCCACATTCCATTCCACATTCCATTTCACATTCCATTCCACATTATATTCCATTCCATTCCACATTCCATTCCATTTCAGTTCACATTTTATTCCACATCCCTTTGCGTTCCATTACACATTTGATTCCACATTCCATTGTATTCCATTCCACATACCATTCCATTCCAATTCATTTTCCATTCCGCTATCCATTCCATTCCATTCTTTTTTCCGTTCCACGTTCCATTCCACATTCCATTCCGCATTCCATTCCATTCCATTCCAGGTTCCATTTCACGTTCCGTTCCACAGTCCATTTGACATTCGATTCCATGTTCCATTCCACATTCTGTTCCACTTTCCATTCCGCATTCCATTCCATTCCACATTCCACTGCATTCCATTCCATTTCACATTGAATTCCACATTCCATTCCATTTCATTCTATTCCATTGCATTCCATTCCCCTTTCCATTCCATTCTAATCCTCTCCACATTCCATTGCATTCCATTCCACATTCTATTCTATTCCATTCCACCTTCCAATCCATTCCAGTGCCCATTCCTTTCAATTCCATTCCATTCCATTCCACATTCCATACCATTCCATTGCATTACACATTCAATTCCTTTCCATTGTACATTCCATTCCATTCCATTCCACAATCCATTACATTCCATTCCACCTTCCATTCCACTGTCCATTCCACATTCCATTACATAGCATTCTATTCCATTGCATTCCATTCCACATTCCATTCCATTTCATTTCACATTTCATTCCATATCCCATTGCATTCCATTCCACATTCGATTCCACATTCCATTCAATTCGATTCCACATTCCATTCCATTCCATTGCAAATTCCATTCCATTCCATTCCATTCAACATTCCATACCATTCCATTGCATTCCACATTCCATTCCTTTCCATTACACATTCCATTCCTTTCCTTTCCATGTACCATTGCATTCCATTCCACAATCAATTCCATTCCATTACACCTTTCATTCCATGTTCCATTCCAAGTTCCATTCCACGTTCCTTCCACGTTCCATTTCATGTTTCATTCCATTCCATTCCACATTCCATTCCATTCCACTCCACCTTCCATTCCACGTTCCACTCCACTCCTTTCCACATTCCTATCCACATTCCATTCCATTCCATTTCAGCTTCAATTTCACATTCCATTCCATTCCATTCCATTCCATTCCACATTGCATTCCATTCAATTCCAGGTTACATTCCAAGTTCCATTCCACATTCCATTCCATCCCAATGCTCTCCACTTTCCATTCCATTCCACATTCTATTCTGTTCCATTCCACATTCCAATCCATTCCATTGCACATTCCATTCCTTTCCATTCCATTCCATTCCACAATACATACCATTCCATAGCATTCCACATTACATTCCTTTCCATTCCACGTTCCATTTCTTTGCATTCCACAATCCATTCCACGGTCCATTACACATTCCACCTTCCCATCCACGGTCCATTCCATATTCCATCACATTTCAATTTACTACATAGAATTCCATTCCACTTTCCATTCCATACCATTCCACTCCACATTTCATTATATTCCATTCCACGTTCCATTCAATGTTCCATTTCACGTTCCATACCATACCATTCAAGGTCCCATTCCACATTCCATTCCATTCCGTTCCACGTTACGTTCCACATTCCATTACCCATTCGATTCCACATTCCTTTCCATTCCATTCCACACTCCATTCCATTCCATTCGACATTCAATTCCATTCCATTCCACATTCCTTTCGGCCTTCCATTCCATTCAATTCCATATTCCATTCCACACCATTCCATGTTCCATTCCACATTGCATTGCACATTCCGAGTCACATTCCATTTCACATTCCATTCCACATTCCATTCCATTCCATTCCACATTCCTTTTCACATTCCATTTCACATTCCATTCCACAATCCATTCCATTCCATTTCAAATTCAACACAAAGCACTACGTTGCATTCAAAATTTCATTCCATTCCATCAAACATTGCATTCCATTCCATCCGACATTCTATTCCCCATTCCATTCCATTCCATTCCGTGTTCCATTCCACATTCGATTCCATTCCATTCCATTACACATTCCATTGCACATTGCATTCCATTCCATTCCATATTCCATTCCCATCCATTAAACATTCCATTCTACATTGCATTCCATTCCTCTCCACATTCCTTTCCACATTCCTTTCCCACCCATTCCACGTTCCATTCCACTCCATTCCACTTTCCATTTCATTCCATTCCACTCTCAATTCCACGTTGCTGTCCACTTTTCATTCTACGTTCCATTGCACGTTCCATTACATTTCATTCCACGTTACATTCCATTCCATACCACATTCAATTCCAGTTTACTTTTCCCATTCCCTTTCACTTTCCATTTCACGTTCCATTCCCTTCCTTTCCCAATTGCATTCCATTCCATTCCACATTCCATTCCACATTCCATTTCACTTTCCTTTCCATTCCGTTGTACGTTCCATTCCACTTTCCATTCCGTGTCCCATTACATTCCATTGCACTTTCAATTCTAAATTAAATTCCACTTTCCTTTCCATTCCGTTGCATGTTCCATTCCACTTTCCATTCCGTGTCCCATTACATTCCATTGCACGTTCAATTCTACATTTAATTCCATTCCATTTCACGTTCCATTCTACATTCCATTCCATATTCCATTGCACAATCCATTTCGTTCCATTCCCCATTCCATTGCACATTCCATTCCACGTTCCATTCCACATTCCATTGCATTCCATTCCACATTCCATTGCACATTCCATTCCATTCCATTCCATATTCCATGGCACATTCTATTCCACGTTCCATTCTATTCCATTCCATGTTCCATTCCATTCTATTCCACTTTCCATTTCAATCCATTCCACGTTCCATTCCACAATCTATTTCACTTTCCATTCCACATTTCATTCCATTCCATTCTATTCCGCATTCCATACCATTCCAATACACATTCCATTCCATTCCATTTCACATTCCATTCCACATTCCATTCCACATTTCATTCCGTTTCATTCCACATTCCATTCCACACTCCATTCCACTTTCCATTCCACAATTCATTCCTTTCCATTCCAGATTCCTTTGCACATACCTTTCCACATTCCATTCCATTCCATTACACGTTCCATTCGACATTCCATTCCCTTCCATTTCACATTCCTTTCTGTTCCATTCCACATTCCTTTCCACATTTCATTCCACATTCCATTCCACATTCCATTCGGTTCCATTCCACATTCTGTTCAACAATCCATTCCAAACTCCATTCCACAGTCCATTGTATTCCATTCCACATTCCTTTCCACAGTATATTGCACATTGCATTCCATTCCATTCCACATTCCTTTCCACATTACATTCCATTCCACTTCACATTCTTTTCTTTTCAATTCCGTATTCCTTTCCACATTCCATTCCATTCCATTCAACATTTCATTCCATTCCATTCCACATTCCATTCCATTCCATTCCACATTCCATTTCATTCCATTCCCCATTCCATTTCATTCCATTACACATTCAATTCCACACCCCTTTCCATATTCCATTACAGAATCCATTCCATTCCATTCCACATTCCTTTCCACATTCCCTTCCATATTACATTCCAATCCATTCCACATTCCATTCCACATTCCATTCCTTTCCATTCCACATTCCTTTCCGCATTCCATTCCACATTCCATTCATTCCATTCCACATTCTATTCCACATTCCTTTCCGTTCCATTCCACATTCCATAACATAATGCATTCCACTTTCCATTCCATTCCATTCCACATTCCATTCCATTCCATTCCACTTTCCATTCCATTCCATTTCACATTCCATTCCATATTCCTTTCCACTTTCCTTTCCATTCCTTTCCACATTCCATTCCAAATTCCATTCCACATTCCATTCCACTTACCTTTCCAATCCATTCCACATTCCATTCCACATTTCATTCCACATTCCTTTGTGCATTGCATTCCATTCAATTGCACATTCCATTCCATATTCCATTCCATTCCACATTCCATTCCTTTCCATGCCACATTCCATTCCATTTTCCTTTCCAATACATTCCACATTCCATTCCACGTTAAATTCCACGTTTCATTAAATACCAGTGCATAACATTCCACTTTCCATTCCACATTCCATTCCACATTCCATTGCATTCAATTCCACATTCCAGTCTACATTCCATTCCACGTTCTATTCCACGATCCATTCCATACCATTCTACGTTCCATTCCATTCCATTCCTCTATCCATTTCATTCTCTTCCACTTTCCATTCCACATTCCATTCCACATTCCATTTCGCATTCCATTGCATTCCATTCAATTCCATTCCACATTCCATTCCACATTCCATTCCATTCCTTAACACATTCCATTCCAAATTCCTTTCCATGTTCCATTCCATTCCAATCCACGATCGATTCCACGTTCCATAACTTTTTCTATTCCATTGCATTTCACTTCCCATTCCGTTCCATTCCACATTCCATTGCACACTCCACTCCACATTCCACTCCGCATTCCATTCTGTTCCATTCCACATTCCATTCGAATTTCCTTTACACATTTCATTTCACATTCCATTCCATTAGATTCCACATTCCATTCCACATTTCATTCCTTTCCATTCCACATTCCATTCCACTTTCCATTTTACATTCCATTCCATTTCAATCCACATTCCATTCCACTTTCAATTCCATGCCACATTCCATTCCAAATTCCATTCTACATTGCAATCCATTCCATTCCACATTCCCTTCTATTCCATTCCATTCCAAATTCCATTCCATTCCATTCCATTCCACATTCCATTCCATTCCATTCCATTCCATATTCCATTACATTCAACTCCATTCCACATTCCATTCCATTCTATACTACATTATTTTCCATTCCATATTCCATTACATTCAACTCCATTCCACATTCCATTCCATTCTATACTACATTCTTTTCCATTCCATCCCATATTCCCCTACATTCCCTTCAACATTTCTTTCCATTCCATTCCATTCCACATTCCATACAATTCCTTTCCAAATTCCACTCCTTTCCATTCCACGTTCCATAGTGTTCCATTCCACATTCCATTCCGTTCCATTCCATTCCATTACACATTCCATTCCGCATTCCATTCCCTTCCATTTCACTTTCCATTCCATTCCATTCCACATTGTATTACACGTTGCATTCCACGTTCAATTCCATTCCATACTCCCTTTCACATTCTATTCCACGTTCCATTCCACTTTCCATTCCAAGTTCCATTGTGCATTGTATTCAATACCATTCCATGTTCCATTACACATTCCACTCAATTCCATTCCACGTCCCATTCCACATTCCACATTCCATTCCACATTAAATTCCATTCTGTTACATTCTATTCTACATTCCATTCGACGTTCCATCCCACCTTCCATTCCACATTCTATTCCATTCCATTCCACATTCCACTGCACATTCCATTCCATTCCATTCCACATTCCATTCCACATTCAATTCCATTCCATTCCACATTCCATACAAATAAATTCCATTCCATTCTGGATAGCATTCCATTCCATTCCACATTCCGTTCCACATTCCATTCAATTCCATTCCTCATTGCATTCCAAGATCCATTCCATTCCACATTCCTTTCCACATTCCATTCCATTCCTCTCTTCATTCGATTCCATTCCATTCCACATTCTGTTCCATTCCATTCCACATTGCATTCCATTCCATTCCACCTTCCATACCATTGCATTCCACATTTCATTCCATTCCATTCCACATTGCATTCCAAGATCTATTCCATTCCACATTCCATTTAACATTCCATTCCATTCCAGTCTACACTCAATTCCATTCCATTTCACATTCAATTCCATTCCATTGCACATTGCATTCCACTCCATTCCACATTCCTTTCCATTCCATTCCACGTTTCATTCCATTCCTTTCCATTTCATTCCTTTCCACATTTTATTCCATTCCATTCCATTCCACATTGCATTCCATTCCATTCCACATTCCATTCTATTCCATTCCATTCCACATTTCATTCCACTTTCCATTCCATTCCATTCCACTTTCCATTTCACATTCCATTACATATTCCATTCCATTCTACGTTCCATTCCATTCAATCCCACATTGCATTCCACATTCATTTCCAGTCTTTTCCACCTTCAATTCCATTCCATTTGACTTCGCATTCCACATTTCATTGCATTCCATTCCACTTTCGCTTCCACATTCCATTCCATTTCATTCCAAATTCCATTCTATTCCTTTCCACGTTCCATTATACGTTCCATTCCACGTTCTATTCCACGTTCCATTCCATCCATTTCCACGTTCCATTCCATTCCATTCCATGTTCCATTTCATTCGATTCCACATTCCACTCCACATTCCATTTCACATTCCATTCCACATTCTATTTCACATGCCATTCCATTCCACTCTATTCGATTCCACATTCCATTCAATTCCATTCCACATTCCATTCCATTCCACTCCACTTTCCATTCCATTCCATTCCATTCCATTTCATTCCATTGCACATTCCATTCCATTCCATTCCATTCCACATTCCATTCTTTCCAAATTCCATTTGAATCCATTCCACATTCCATTCCACTCCATTCCATTCCACATTACATTCCATTCCAAATTCCATTGCATTCCATACCACATTCCATTCCATTCCAAATTCCATTGCATTCCATTCCACATTCCATTCCACATTCCATTCCTCATACCTTCCCATTCCATTCCACATTGCATTCCACATTGAATTCCACTCCATCTAAAATTCCATTCCATTCAACATTGCATTCCACATTCTAATCCATTCCATTCCAACTTCCATTCCACATTCCATTCCATTCCACTCCACATTGCATTCCACTTTGCATTCCACGTTTCGTTGCATTCCTTTCCACATTCCATTCCATATTAAGCTCCATTGCAATCCACATTCCATTCCAACGCATTCCATTCCGCTTTCCATCCCATTGCGTTACACATTCCATTCCACATTCCATTCCATTCCGTTGCACATTCCATTCCATTCCATTCCATTCCGTTCCATTCCACATTCCATTCCATTCCATTCCATTCCACATTCCATTCCTTTCCATTCCACATTCCATTCCATTCCATTCCACATTCCATTCCATTACATTCTACTCCATTCCTCATTGCATTACATTCCATTCAATTCCACATTCCATTCCAATCCATTCCACATTCCATTGCATTCCACATTCAATTCCACATTACATCCCATTCTATTCCACTTTCCATTCCACATTGCATCCCATTCCATTCCATATTTCATTCAACATTCCATTGCATTCCATTCCGCATTCCTTTCCATCCCATTCCATTCCATTCCATTCCGCGTTCCGTTCCGTTCGATTGAATTCCACATTCCATTCCAGTCCATTCCACATTCCATTCCATTCCATTCCGCTTTCCATTTAACTGCATTGCACATTCCATTCCGATCCATTGGATTCCATATTCCATTACATTCCATTCTACGTTTAATTCCACATTCCATTCATTCCATTCTACATTCCATACCATTCCATTCCATTCCACATTCCCTTCCTATCCATTCCATTCCACATTCCATCCCATTCAATTCCACATTTCAGTCCGCATTCTATTCCATTCCATTCCATTACTCATTCCATTCGTTTCCATTATATTCGATTCCATGTTCGGTACCATTCCATTCGATTCCAGATTGCAATCCATTCCATTCTACTTTCCATTCAATTCCACATTCCATTACATATTCCATTCCATTCTATTCCACCTTCCATTCCATTCCGTTCCATTGAATTCCACATTCCATTACATTCCATTCCATTGCATTCCATTCCTCATTGCAATCCACATTCCATTCCATTCCATTCCATTGCATTCCATTCCTCATTGCATTCCACATTCCATTCCATTCCATTCCACATTACTTTCCGTTCCATAGATTTCCAAATTCCATTTGATTCCATTCCACGTTGCGTTATATTCCATTCCATTGCACATTCCATTCCATTCCATTTCACTTTCCATTCCACATTCCATTCCATTCCATTCCATTCCACATTCCTCACCACATTCCTTTACATTCCATTTCGCATTCCATTCCACATTCCCTTCCATTCCATTCCACTTTCCGTGCCATTCCATTCCACATTCCATTCCACATTAAATGCCATTCCATTCCACATTCCATTCCACATTAATTTCCATTCCATTCCACCTTCCATGACATTCCATTCCACTTTCCATTAAGTTCAATTCCACTTCCCATTACACATGCCATTCAACATTCCATTCCATATTCCATGGCATTCCATTCCATTCCACTTTCCTCACTGCATTCCATTCCTTTCCATTCCACATCTCATTCCATAAGCCATTCCATTCCATTCCACATTCCATGCCATTCCATTCCACATTCCTTTCCACATTCCATTCCACAATCCATTCCATTCCACATTCCACAACTCATTCTATTTCATTCTATTCCTCATCTCCTTCCACATTCCTTTCCATTCCATTCCACATTCCACTCCACATTCCATTCCACAATCCATTTCACATTCCATACCATTCCATTCTATTCCTTTCCACATTCCATGCCATTCCATTCCACATTCCATTCCATTCCATTATATTGCATTACACTTTCTATTGCATTCCATTCCACATTCCATTCCGTTTCATTCCACATTCCATTCCATTACATTCCGCTTTCCATTCCACATCCCATTCCACCTTCCATTCCATTCCATTCCACAATCCATTCCTTTCCATTCCACATTCCATTCCGCATTCCATTCCATTCCATTCAATTCCAGTCCACATTCTATTCCATTCCATTCCATTCCATTCCAATCCAAATTCCTTTGAATTCCATTCCGCATTCAAATCCATTAAATTCCAAGCACCATTCCATTCCACATTCCATTCATTTAAGTTCCACACTCCTTTCCATTCCATTCCACATTCCGTTGCATTCCATTCCATTACATGTTCCATTCTATTACATTCCACCTTCTAATCCATTCCATTCCATTCCAAGTTCCAGTCCTTTCCATTCCATATTGTATTCCACATTCCATTCCACATTCTTTCACACATTCCATTCCACATTCCATTCCGCATTCCATTCCGTTCCTTTACACATTCCATTTCATTCCATTACTCATTCTATTCCATGTTCCATTCCATGTTCCATTGCACGTTCAATTACACGTTCCATTCCACGTTCCATTCCATTTTCCATTCCATTCCATTCCACATTCCATTCCGTATTCCATTCCATTCCACATTCCATAAAATTTCATTCCATTCCATTCCACATTCCAATCCACATTCCATTTCATTCCATTCCATGTTCCATTCCATTCCATTCCACTTTCCCTTTCATTATATTCCACATTTCATTCCACCTTCCATTTCTCATTCAATTCCACTTTCCACTTCACATTCCATTCCACATTCCATTCCTCATTACTTTTCACATTCCATGTCCCATTCCTTTCCATTTCATGTTCCATTCCATTACTGATTCCATTCCAATACATTCTACCTTCCATTCCAGATTCCATTCCATTCCGTTCCACATTCCATTCCATTCCGTTACACATTCCATTACTATCCATTCCATTCCACATTCCATTCCATTCCATTCCATTCCACATACTGTTTCACATTCCATCCAGTCCATTCCATACTTCGCTCCTGATTGCATTCCATTCCATTCCACATTCCATTCCACATTCCATTCCATTCCAATTTCCATTGCATTCAGTTCCACATTCAATTCCATTCCGTTCCACCTACCATTCCACTCCATTCCATTTCATACCACATTCCATTAAATTTCATTCCATTCCAGATTCCAATACACATTCCATGTCATTCCATTCCACATTCCATTTCACAATCCTTTCCATTCCAATCCACATTACATTCCTTTCCATAGCATTCCATTCCACATTCCGTTCCATTCCATTCCATTCCACATTCAATTCCATTCCATTCCACATTCCATTCCATTAAACTTTCTGTTCCACTTTCCATTCCATTCCATTTAATATTCCATTCAACATTTCATCTCATTCCATTCCATGTTACATTTCACATTCCATTCCATTCCATTCCACATTCCATTCCATTCCAAATTCCATTCCATTCCATTCCGTTCCTTTCAACATTCCATTCCATTCCATTGCACATTCCATATCATTCCATACTGCATTCCATTTCATTCCATTACACATTCCATTCCAAGTTCCGTTCCACTTTCCATTTCACGTTCCTTTCAACTCCGTTCCACATTCCTTTCCACATTCCAGTCCATTCCACTCCAAATTATATTGCATTCCATTCCACTTTCCATTCCATTCAATTCCATTCCACATTCCATTCCATTCCTATCCATTCCATTCCACATTCCACTCCATTCCATTCCACTTTCCATTCCGTTCCATTCCACATTCCATTCCACATTCCATTCCATTACATTACCCATTCCATATCACATTCCACTCCACATTCCATTCCATTTCATTCCACATTCTATTCCAGATTCCATTCGAAACTGCATGCCAGATTACATTCCATTCCATTCCACATTCCATTCCATTACATTCCACGTTCCATTCCTCGTTCCATTCCACGTTCCATTCCATTCCATTCTACTTTCCATTCCATTACTTTCCACGTTCCATTCCACGTTCCATTCCATTCCATTGCATTCCACATTCTATTTCATTCCATTCCACGTTGCATGCCACATTCCATTTCACATTCCATTCCACATTCCTTACAACATTCCATTCCACATACCATTCCACATTCCATTTCACTTTCCATTCCACATTCCATTTCACATTCCACATTCCTTTCCATTCCATTTCACGTTCCATTCCATTCCACTTTCCATACCAATACCTTCAAACATCCGTTCCACATTCCATTCCATTCCATTCCACATTCCACATTCCATTCCATTCCGTTCTGCATTCCATTAGATTCCATTATATTCCACATTCCATTCCTTTCCATTAAATTCCACATTCCATTCCACATTCCATCCCTTTCCATTCCATATTGCATTTCACATTCCATTCCATTACATTCCACATTCCATTCCATTCGATTCCATTCCATTCCAAATTCCATTCCATTCCATTCCGTTCCTTTCAACATTCCACTCCATTGCATTGCACATTCTTATCATTCCACACTGCATTCCATTCCATTGCATTACACGTTCCATTCCAAGTTCCGTTCCACGTTCCATTACACTTTCCTTTCCATTCCATTCCACATTCCATTCCACATTCCAATCCTTTCCATTCCACATTATATTGCATTCCATTCCACTTTCCCTTCCATTCAATTGCATTCCGTTGCATTCCACACTACATTTCATTCCATTCCATTCCATATTCCATTCTATTCCATTCAACATTCCTTTCCGTTCCATTCCACATTCAATTCCATTCTATTACCCATTCCATTTCACATTCCATTCCACATTCCACTCCATTCCATTCCACATTCTATTCCACGTTCCATTCGAAATTCCATGCCTGATTATATTCCATTCCATTCCGCATTCCGTTTCACATTTCATTCCACATTCCATTCCATTCCATTCCACGTTGCATTCCACGTTACACTCCACGTTCCATTCCATTAAATTCCACGTTCCATTCCACGTTCCATTCCATTCCATTCCACTTTCCATTCCACTTTCCATTCCATTACATTCCACGCTCCATTCCACGTTCAATTCCATTCCATTGCATACCACATTCCATTTCATTCAATTCCACATTCCATTCAACATTCCATTTCTAATTCCATTCCACATTCCTTTCGACATTCCATTCCACATTCCATTCCACATTCCATTTCACATTCCATTCCACATTGCATTTCACATTCCACATTCCATTCCTATCCATTTCACGTTCCATTCCATTCCACTTTCCATTCCAATACTTTATACATTCCCTTCCACATTCCGTTCCATTCCATTCCACATTCCACATTCCACATTCCACATTCCATTCCATTCCGTTCCACATTCCATGACATTCCATTATATTCCACATTCCATTGCATTCCACTTTCCATTCCACATTCCATCCCATTCAATTCCACATTCCAATCCATTCCATTCCACATTCCATTTCAAATTCCGTTCCATTGCACATTCCATTACATTTCATTTCATATTCAATTCCATTCTGTTCAACATTGGATTCCACTGCATTCCGCATTCCATTCCATTAAATTCCATTCCAGATTCCACTCCACATTCCATTTCATTCCATTGCACATTCCATTCCACTTTCCATTCCATTCCATTCCACATTCCATTCCACATTCCATTCCATTCCATTCCACATTCCATTCCATTCCGTTCCACATTACATTCCATTCCATTCCATTCCACTCCACATTCCATTCCATTCCATTCCGTTACACATTCCATTCCATTGCATTCCACATTCCATTCCATTCCACATTCCATTCCACATTCCATTCCATTCCATTCCATTACACATTCCATTCCATTGCATTCCACATTCTATTCCATTCCACATTCCATTCCACATTCCATTCCGTTCCATTCCACCTTCCATTACACATTGCATCCAATTCCATTCCATATTCCATTCCACATTCCATTCAATTCCACATTTCATTGCACTCCATTCCACATTCCATTCCATTCCATTCCATTCCAAATTCCTTTCCATTCAATTCCATTCCACATTCCATTACATTCCATTTCACATTCCATTCCATTCCACATTGCAATCCATTCAATTCCATTCCACATTCCATTCCATTCCATTCCACATTCCATTCCAATCCTTTCCTTTCCATTCCATTGCAAATTCCATTCCATTCCATTCCACATTCCAATCCATTCCTTTCCTCATTCCATTCCATTCCATTTTCCATTACACCGTCCCTTCCACATTCCATTCATTTCCATTCCACATTCCACTAGATTGCATTCAATTTCATTCCACATTCCTTTCCATTGCATTCCACATTTCATTCCATTCCATTCCACATTCCATTACATTCCGTTCCACATTCCATTCCACATTCCATTTTAATACCGTCTACATTCCATTACAAATTCCCTTTTGTTCCTTTCCACATTCAATTCTTTTCCGTTCCAAATTCCATTACAATACCTTCTGCGTTCCATTCCACATTCCATTCCATTCCGCTCCACATTCCATTATATTCTGTTCCACATTCCATTCCATTCCATTCCATTCCACTTTCCATTCAATTCATCGCATTCCACATCCCATTCCATATTCAATCCCATTCCATTTCACATTCCAATCCACTTTCCATTCCATTCCATTCCGTATTCGATTCCAGATTCCATTCCATTCCATATTTCATTACATTCCTTTCCACATTCCATTCCATTTCGTTCAACAATCCATTGCACTCCATTCCATTGCCTTACACGTTACATTACATTCCATTAAATTCCAGATTCCATTCCACATTTCATCCCATTTCATTCCACATTCCATTCCACATTCCATTCCATTCAATTCAACATTCCATTCCATTCCATTGCATTGCATTCCACATTCGATTTCATTTCGTTCCATTCCATTCCACATTCAATTCCGTTCATTCCACATTACATTCCATTCCACATTCCTTTCCATTCCATTCCACATTCCATTCAACATTGAAACATTCCATTCCATATTACATTCCACATTCCATTCCGTTCCATTCCACATTCCATTCCGTTGCATTCCATTCCAATTTCCATTCCATTCTATTCCATTCCACAACTCATTCCATTCCACTACAATTTCCATTCAATTCCACATTGCATTCCATTCCACATTCCTTTCCATTCCATTCCAGTTTCCATTCCATTCCATTCCACTTTCCATTCCATTCCACTTCTCATTCCATTTCACAATCCATTCCACATTCCATTCCACATTCCTTTCCGTTGCAGATTCCATCCCATTCAATTCCACATTCCAATCCACATTCCATTCCATTCCATTCCACATTCCATTCCATTATATTCCACATTCAATTCCAGTCCATTCTATTCTATTCCACATTCTGTTCCACTCCGTTCCATTCCAGATTCCAATCCTTTCCTTTCCACGTTCTATTCCATTCCACATTCCATTCCACATTCCATTCCCTTCTATTCCACATTCCATTCCATATTTCATCCCATTCCATTCCATATTCCATTCCACATTCCATTCCCTGACCTTTCATTCCATTCCCTTCCACATTCCATTCCGATCCATTGAATTCCACATTCCATTCCATTTCATTCGACATTCCATTCATTTGCAGTCCATTCCACTTTCCATTCCACATTCCATTCCATTCCACATTCCATTCCATTGAATACCACTTTTCATTGCATTCCGTTCCACATTCCTTTAGATCTCATTCCATTCCACATTCCATTACATTCCATTCCACATTCCATTCCATTCCATTCCACATTCCTTTCCATTCCATTCCACATTCCATTTCATTCAATTCTGCATGCCACTTTCCATTCTACTTTTCTTTCCACTTTCCATTTCACGTTCCATTCCATTCCACTCAACATTCCATTACATTCCATTCCACTTTCCATTCCACATTCCAATACATTCCTTTCCACATTACATTGCATTCCATTCCACTTTCCATTCCATTTAATTCCATTCCTTTCCATTCCACATTCCATTCCATTTATTATTCCATTCCATTTCATTCCACACTCCATTTCATTCCATTCCACTTTCCATTCCATTCCATTCCACGTTTCATTTCACATTCCGTTCCACATTACATTCGATTTCATTCCACCTTCTTTTCCACATTCCATTCAAAATTCCATGCCACGTTCCATTCCATTCCTATCCACAATCCATTCCACCTTCCATTCCATTCCATTCCACATTCCGTTCCATTTCATTCCACGTTCCATTCCACTTTCATTTCAACGGTCCTTTCCACGTTCCATTCCATTCCATTTCACGTTCTGTTCCCCGTTCCATTCCATTCCATTCCATGTTCCTTTCCATTCTATTCCACGTTCCCTTTGATTTCATTCCACATTCCATTGGACATTCCCTTTCACTTTCCATTCAACAATCCAATCTACATTCTATTTCACGTTCCATTCCACATTCCATTTCACATTCCGCATTCCATTCCATTCCATTTCATGTTCCATTACATTCCGCATTCCATTCCATTCCATTCCACATTCCGTTCCATTCCACGTTCCATTCAATTCCATTCCACATTCCATTACAGATTCCATTCCACTTTCCATTGCATTCAATTCCATTCCACATTCTATTCCATTCCATTGTACATTCCATTCCATTCCATTCCACCTTCCATTCCACATTCCATTCCTTTCCATTCCACATTCTATTCCATTCTATTCCTCATTTCATTTCACGTTCCACTCCACGTAGCATTGCACGTTCCATTCCGCTTTCCATTCCAGATTCCATTCCACATTCCATTCAACCTTCCATTGCATATCATTCCACGTTCCATTCCCCCTTCCTTTCCATTCCATTCCACGTTCCATTCTAAATTTCTTTCGTTTTCATTCCACGTTCCATTCCACATACAATTCCACATTCCATTCCGTTTCATTTCACCTTCCATTCCATTCCATTTCACATTCCATTTCCCGTTCCATTATACATTCCTTTCCTATGCATTCCACGATCCATTCCACATTAAATTCCACATTCCATTCTGATCCATTCCACATTCCCTTCCATTCCATTCCACTTTCCATTCCACATTCCATTCCACATTTCAATCCACACTCTATTCCACTTTCCATTCCAATTCATTCCACGTTCCATTCATCAATCTATTCCACATTCCATTCCACATTCCATTCAACGTTCTATTCCACTACATTGCACGTTCCTTTCCCTGTTCCATTCCATTCCATTCCTCGTTCCATTCTACATTCCTTTCCTTTGCATTCCACGTTCAATTCCACATTCAATTCCAGATTGAATTCCTCTCAATTCCACATTCCATTCCACTGCAATCCACATTCCTTTCCATATTCCGTTCCATTCCATTCCACATTGCATTCCTCATTCCATTCCATATTCCATTGCACTTTCCATTCCTTTCAATTGCATATTCCACTCTATATTCCATTGCATTCCATTCCACATTCCATTCCACATTCCATTCCACATTCCATTCCACATTCCGTTCCTTTCCATTCCACATTCCATTCCATTCCATTTCACATTGCTTTTGATTTCATTCCACCTTCCATTCCACATTCCACTTCACATTCCATTCAACAATCCATTCCACATTACATTTCACATTCCACATTCTATTCCATTCCATTTCATCTTCCATTCCATTCCACATTCCATTCCATTCCATTCCACATTCCATTCAATTCCATTCTACATTCAATTACACATTCCATTCCCCATTCCATTCCATTCCATTCCACATTCCATTCCACATTCCATTCCATCACATTCCACGTTGCATTCTACATTCCATTTCACATTCTATTCAATTTCATTTTACCTTCCATTACACGTTCCATTTCACTCCATTCGATGTTCCATTCCGTGTTCCATTCTACATTCCTTTCCACATTCTATTCCACATTCCATTCCAAGTTCAATTCCTTTCCATTCCACATTCCATTCCACGTTCCTTTGCACTTTCCATTCCACATTCCATTCCATTCCATTCCATATTGTATACCATTCCATTCCTTTCCACAATCCATTCAGCATTCCATTCCACATTCAATTTCACATTCCATTCTGCATTCCAATCCATTCCATTCCACATTTCATTACACTCCACGTTCCCTTCCACGATGCATTCCACGTTCAACTCCATGTTCCATTCTATTCCATTCTACGTTCCATTCCACATTCCTTTGCATTCCATTCAACTTTCGATTCCTCATTCCATTCCTCATTCCATTCGACAGTGCATTCGTTTCCATTACACCTTACATCCCACATTGCATTCCACATTCCATTCCATTCCAATCCACATTCAATTCCACATTCCACTCAACTTTCTTTTCCACAATCCATTGCTATCCTTTCCACATTCCATTCCATTCCACTCCACACTCCATTCGACATTTCATTCCATTCCATTCCACATTCTGTTGCATATTCCATTCCATTCCATTCCACATTCCATTCCAAGTTCCATTCATTTCCATTCCACATTACATTCCACTTTCCATTCCACTTTCCATTCCACATTCCATTCCACATTCCTTTCTACATTACATTCCATTGCATTACACTATCCATTCCACATTTCATTCAGCAATCCATTCCACATTCCATTTCACATTCCAACCACATTCCATTCCATTCCATTTCTGATTCCATTCCAAATTCCATGCCATTCCATTCCAAATTACTCTCCTTTCCATTCCACATTCTATTCGTGTTTCATTCCACGTTCCATTCCACGTTCCGTTCCAAGTTTCATTCCATTCCATTTCACGATCCATTCCTTTCCATTACACTTTCCGTTTCATTCCATTCCGATTTCCATTCCACATTCCATTCAACCTTCTATTTCACATTCCATTAAACATTCTATTTCATTTTCCACTTCATTGCTTTCCGTTCCATTACATATTCATTCCATTCCAATCCACATTCCATTCCATTCCACTCCACGTTCCATTCCATTCCACATTCCATTCCATTCCCCTCCACATTCCATTCCATTCTATTCCACATTCCATTCCATTTCATTCCACATTCCATTCCACTTTCCATTCCATTTCATTATATTCGACATTCCATCCCTTTCCATTGCATAATCCATTCCATTATATTGCACATTCCATTCCTCATTCCATTCCACATTCCATTCCACGTTCCATTCCATTCCATTCCACATTCCATTCCCCTTTCCATTGCATTCAATTCCACGTTCCATTTTATTCAATTTCACATTCCATTACATTGCATTCCACATTCCATTCCTTTCCGTTCCACATTCTATTCCATGCCATTCCATTCTCTTCCACATTGCCTTCAATTCCATTCTATTCCGCATTCCATTCCATTGCATTCCACATTCCATTCCACATAGCATTTCACATTCTATTCCACTTTCCATTGCATTCCACATTCCATTCCACATAGCATTTCACATTCTATTCCACTTTCCATTCCACATTCCATTCCACATTGCACTCCATTCCATCCTATACTTCATTACACTTTCCATTCCATTCTATTACAAATTGTGTTCCACGTTCCATTCCATGTTCCATTCCACATTCCATCCCACTCCATTCCATATTCCATACCATTCCATTGCATTCTATTCCACAATCCATTCTGTTCCGTTACTCATTGCTTTCCACATTCCTTTCCACATTCAGTTCCTTTCCATTCCATATTCCACTCCACACTTCATTCCAAATTCCAAGCCACAATCCACTCCGTTCCATTCCTCATTACAGTCCACATTGCATTTCACATTCCATTCTGTTCCACGAAACATTAAATTTCATTCCATTCCACAATCCTTTCCACATTCCAATCTATTCCATTCTACATTCCATTCCTTTCCATTCCACATTCCATTTCACATTCTATTCCACATTCCATTTCATTCCATTCCACATTCCATTCCACATTCTAAGCATTCTATTCCATGTTCCTTTCCACATTCCATTCCACATTCCATTCCACATTCCTCTCCATTTCATCCAACCTTCCATTTCACATTCCATTTCACATTGCATTCCACAATCCATTACAATACATTCCACATTTCATTCCATTCCACGTTCCCTTCTACGATCCATTCCACATTCCATTCCATTCCATACAACATTCCATTCCTTTCCATACAACATTCCATTCCTTTCCAGTCCACATTCCATTCCACATTACTTTCCATTCCATTTCACATTCCATTCCATTGCATTTCACATTGCATTCCATTCCTTTCCACATTCCATCCCATTCCATTCCACATTCCTTTCCTTTCCATGCCATTACACTTTGTATTCCATTCCATTCCCTTCCACATTCCATTCCATTCCATTCCACATTCCATTCCACAGTCCATTCCGTTTTATTCCCCAATCCATTCCACAATGCATTCCACATCCCTTTGCACATTTCATTCCACATTCCATTTCACTTTCTAATACACATTCCTTTCCATTCCATGCAATATGCCATTCCAAAATCCTTTTCCATTTCATTCCACATTCCATTCGATTCCATTCCACATTTCATTCCATTCGAAGTTCCCTTCCGCGTTCCATTCCACATTCCATTCCACAATCCATTTCACTTTCCTTTCCATTACATTTCACCTTTCATTCCAGTATCCATTCCACGTCTCACTACATTCCACCTTCAATTGTACATACAATTCCATTCCATTTCTCATTCCATTATACATTCCATTCCACATTACCTTCTGTTCCATTCCACATTCCATCCCACACTCAATTCCGTTCCATTCCACACTCTATTCAACATTCCATTCCACATTCCATTCCATAATCAATTACACCTTCCATGCCGTTTCATTCCACATTCTATTCCACAGACCATTCCACATTCCATTCCACATTCCATTCCCTTCCATTCCACATTCCATTCCCCATTCAATTACACGTTCCATGCCGTTTCATTCCACATTCCTTTCTACAATCCTTTCCACGTTCCATTCCACATTCCTTTCCATTCCATTCCACATTCCATTCCACATTCCTTTCCATTCCATTCCACATTCCATTCCACATTCCATTGCACGTTCCATTCCACGTTCCATTCCACATTCCATTCCATTCCATTCCGTTCCATTCCACTTTCCATTTCAGGCTGTTCCAAGTTGCATTCCAAATTCCATTTCACATTCCACTCCACTTTCCATTCCTTTCCATTCCATTCCATTCCTTTACACATTCCATTCCATTCCAATCCTCATTCCATTCCTTTCCATTCCATGTTTCATTCCACATTGCGTGCCACATTGCGTTTCATTTCATTGCACATTCCATTCCACATTCCATTCCACATTCTATTCCATTCCAACCCACATTCCATTCCACATTCCATTCCATTTCCTTCCGCGTTGCATTCCAAGTTGCATTCCACATTCCATTCCACGTTCCATTCGACTTTCCGTTCCACGCCATTCCACATTCCATGCCATTCCATTGCATTCCATTCCACAATCCATTCCATTCCATTCAAAATTCCATTCCACATTCCATTCCACATTGCATTCTGATCCATTCCACATTCTATTACATTCCACACTCCATTCCCATAAATTTCACATTCCATTCCACAGTCCATTCCGTTCCATTCCACATTTCATTGCATTCCATGCCGCAATCCTTTCCACATTCCATTCCATTCCATTCCACTTTCCATTCCATTCCATATTTCATTCCACATTCCATTCCACTTTCCATTACACATTCCATTCCATTCCATTCCACATTGCATTGCATTCCATTCCACAGTCCATTCCGAGTTCATTTCCACCTTCCACTGGACGTTGCATTCCACGTTTCATTGCATTCCATTCCACGTTCCATTCCATATTCCATTCCATTGCATTCCACTTTCCTTTCCACATTCCTTTCTGCATTCCATTCCAAATTATATTCCGTTCTATTCCACATTCCATTCCACATTCAGTTCCAGATTCCATGCCATTCTATTCCACATTACATTCCACGTTCCATTCAACATTCCATACCACATTCCATTGCATTACATTCTCATTACATTCCACCTGGAATTGCATTGTATTTCACATTCCATTCCAGATTCCATTCCAATCCATTCCAAATTCCATTACATGTTCCAGTGCATTGCATTCCACATTCCATTCCATTCCATTCCTTATTGCATTCCACATTCCATTCCACATTCTATTTCACATTCCATTCCATTCCATTCCACATCACATTCCACATTCTATTCCTCATTCCGTTACACATTCCATTCCATTCAATTCCACATTTCTTTCCACATTCCATTCCACATTCTATTCCATTCCATTCCACATACAATTCCATTCCATTCCACATTCCATTCCATTCCATTAAACATTGCATTCTCGTCGCACTCCACGTACCATTTCACGATGCATTCCACGTTCCATTCCGTTCCAATACACGTTCCATTTCACATTCCATTCCATTCCATTCCACTTTTCTTTCCACATTCCATTCCACTTTCCATTCCACATTCCATTCCACCTTCCATTCCATTCCGTTCCACATTCCATTCCACATTTAATTCAAGATTCCATTCCACATTCCATTCCATTACATTTCACATTCCATTCCACATTCCATTCCACATTCCGTTGCATTCCATTCGAATTTCCATTACACATTCCATTCCATTCGACGTTCTATTCCACTTTCAATATCACATTCCATTGCACATTCCATTCCACATTCCCTATCACATTACATTCCATTGCATTCCACATTCCATTCCAATACATTCCACTTTCCATTCCACATTCCATTCCACATTCCATTCCATTCCATCCCACATTCCATTCCACCTTCCATTCCATTTCACTCCAGATTCAATTTCACGTTCCATTCCTTTCCATTACACGTTCCATTCCTTATTCCATTCCACGTTCCATTCCAGTTCCCTTTAAACGTTCCTTTCCACATTCCATTAAATTCCATTCCATATTCCATACCATTCCATTCCTCAATCCATTCCATATTCCACTCAACATCCCATTCCGCATTCCTTTCCATTCCACTCCACATTCCATTCCACATTCCATTCCATTCCATTACACATTCCATTCCACATTCCATTCCACGTTCCATTCCAAGTTCCATTCCACGTTTCATTCCGTTCCATTCAAAGATCCATTCCATTACATTCCACATTCCTTTTCAGTCCATTCCACTTTCCATTCCACATTCCATTCCACATACCATTTCACATTCTATTCCACATTCCATTTCACATTCCAATCCACTCCTTTGCATTCCATTACACATTCCAGTCCATTCCTATCCACATTTCATTCCATTCAACTCCACGTTCCATTCCATTCCACATTACATTACATTCATTTCCACTTTCCATTCCATTCCATTACACATTCCATTCCTTTACTTTGCACGTTAAATTCCACATTTCATTCCATTCCATTCTATTCCACATTGCTTTCCATACCATTCCACATTCCATTCCACTCCATTCCACATTTCATTCCACATTCCATTCCGCATTCCATACCATTCAATTTCACATTCCATTCAATTACATTGCATTACAAATTGCATTCCATTCCATTACCCATTCCATTCCTTTGCATTCCATTCTATTCCACATTCCATTCCGTTCCATTCTATTCGACATTCCATTTCCTTCCATTCCACATTCCATTCAATTACGTTCCACATTCCATTCCACATTCTATTCCACGTTCTATTCCAAATTCCATTTCACATTCCAGTCCATTCCATCCCACATTCCACTACACGTTCCATTCCATTGCATTCCATATTCCATTCCGCATTCCATTCCCTTCAATTCCACATTTCATCCCATTCCATTACACCTTCCATTCCATTCCATCCTACGTTCTGTTCCACAATTCATGCCACATTCCAGTCCACGTTCCATTCAACCTTCTATTCCATGTTTCATTCCACATTCCATTCTACATTGCATTCCACATTCCATTCAATTTTCCATTCCATTCCATTCCAAGCCATTCCACGTTCAATTCAATTCCATTCCATTCCATATTCCATTCGATTCCACATTCCATTCCATTCCCTTCCATTCCACATTCCATTCCAGATTCCATTACATTCGTCATTCCATTCCATTCCACATTCCTTTAAACAATCCATTCCTTTCCAATCCACATTCCATTCCATTCCACATTCCATTCCATTGCATTCCACATTCCATTCAATTACCTTCCACATTACATATTACCTTCCACATTACATACCATGTTCCATTCCACGTACCATTCCACTCCACTCCACTTTCCATTGAATTCCATTCCACTTTCCATTGAATTCCATTGCACATTCAATTGCACATTCCATTTCACATTGCATTTCACCTTCCATTACACGTTCCAATCTTTTCCACACTGCATTTCGTTCCATCCATATTCCTTTCCATTGCATTCCACATTCCATTGCTTTCCACATTCCGTTCCACATTCCATTCCACATTCCATTCCATATTCCCTTCCACTCCATTCCACATTCAATTCCAGTCAATTCCAAATTCCAATCCATTTCTTTCCACTTTCCATTTCACTTCTTTGCATTCCACATTCCATTCCATTCCACATTCTATTCCACATTCCATTCTTCATTCCATTCCATTCCATTACACTTTCTATTCCTTTCAATTCCACATTGCATTCCACATTGCATTTCACATTCCATTCCACATTCCATTCCACGTGCCATTCCATTACATACCACGTTCCATTCCATTCCATTCCATTCCATTGCATTCCACATTCCATTCGTATTCATTCCATTCCATTCCATTCCAAATTCCAATCCATTCCATTCCACTCCATTCCACATTCCAATCCATTCCATTCCTCATTCCATTCCATTCCATTCCACATTCCACTCCATTCCTTTCCACGTTCCATTCCATTACATACCACGTTCCATTCCATTCCATTCTACATTCCATTCCTCGTTGCATTTCACGTTCCATTCCATTAAATTCTACTTTCTTTTCCACATCCCTTACAGTTCCGTTCCACATTGCATAGAATTCCTTTGCATTCCATTAAACATTCCATTCCATTCCGTTCCACATTCCATTCCATATTCAATTGCATTCCATTCCACATTTCATTCTGCATTCCATTCCATTTCATTGCACATTCCATTCCTTTCCGTTCCACATTCCATTTCATTCCATTCCAAATTCCATTCCACATTCAATTCAACATTCCATTTCACATTCCATTCCACATTCCATTCCACATTCCATTTCACATTCCATTCCTCATTACGTTTCATATTCCACATTCCATTACATTAGATTTCACGTTCCTTTCCATTCCACATTTCATTCCATTCCATTCCACATTCCATTGCATTCAATTCCACATTCCATTCGATTCCATTCCACATTCTATTCCACATTCCACTCCACATTCCATTACATTAATTTTCTTTCCACATTCCAATCCATACCATTCCGCAGTCCATTTCATTCCATTCCATTCCGTTCCATTCCATTCCACATTCCATTCCACATTCCAATCCACATTCCATTCCGTTTTATTCCAGTTTCCATTCCATTCCATTCCAAATTCCGTTCCATTCCATTCCACATTCCATTCCATTCCATTACACGTTGCATTCCATTCCATTCCACATTCCATTCCATTCTATTCAACTTTCCATTCCATTCCATTCCAAATTCCATTCCATTCCTTTCCATTCCCCATTGCATTCCATTCCATTCCATTCCATTCCATTCCAAATTCCATTCCATTCCTCACTCCATTCCATTCCACATTTGGTTCCACAATCCATTCCTTTCCAGTACACATTCCTTTCCATTCTATTCTACATTCCATTCCATTGCATTCCACATTGCATTCAAGTACATTCCACGTTACATACCATGTTCCATACCACATACCATTCCACTCCATTCCTCTTTCCACTGAATTCCATTTCACTTTCAATTTCATTCCATTCTACATTCAAGTCCGCATTCCATTTCACATTGCATTTCACCTTCCGTCTCCCATTTCATTCTTTTCCACATTCCATTCCATTTCATCTACATTCTACTCCATTGCATTCCACATTCCATTGCTTTCCACATTCCGTTTCACATTCCATTCCACTTTCCATTCCACGTTCCATTCCGTTCCATTACACATTCATTTCCATTCAATTCCAAATTCCATTCCATTTCTTTCCACTTTCCATTCTTTTCCATTGCATTCCACATTCCATTCCATTCGACATTCCATTCCAAATTCCGTTCTTCATTCCATTCCATTCCTCTCCACCTTCCATTATATTCCATTCCACATTGCATTCCACATTGCATTTCACATTCCATTCCACACTCCATTCTGCATTTCATTCCCTTCCATTCTACATTTCATTACATGTTCCATTCCACCTTGCATTTCACGTTCCATTCCATTCCATTCCACATTCTATTCCACATTCCATACCATGCCATTCCACATTCCATACAATTCCTTTCCATTCCATTCCACATTCCATTCCATTCCATTCCACATTCCATTCCATATTCAATTCCATTCCATTCAAATTTCCATTCTGCATTCCATTCCATTCCATTGCAAATTCCATTCCATTCCATTCCACATTCCATTTCATTCCATTCCGCATTCCATTCCACATTACATTCCGCATTCCATTCCACATTCCATTTCAAATTCCATTGCTCATTACATTTCACATTCCACATTCCATTCCATTAGATTTCACGTTCCTTTCCATTCCACATTTCATTACATTCCATTCCACTTTCCATTCCATTCAATTCCACATTCCATTCAATTCCATTCCACATTCCATTCCACGTTCCGTTCCACATTCCATTCCATTCCACAATCCATTCCATACAATTCTGCAGTCCATTCCATTTCATTCCCTTCCATTCCATTCCACTCCATTCCACATTCCATTACACATTCCATTCCCTTCCGTTCCACATTCCATTCCATTCTGTTCCACTTTCCATTCCATTCCATTCCAAATTCCATTCCATTCCATTCCACGTTCCATTCCATTCCATTCCACATTGCATTCCATTCCATTCCACATTCCATGCCAAATTCCATTCCATATTCCGTTCTTTTCCATTCCACATTCCATTCCATTCAATTCCTCATTCTATTCCACGTTCCATTCCACGTTCCATTGCTCATTCCATTCCATGTTCCATTCCACCTTCCTTTCCATTGCATTCCACGTTCCATTACATGATCCATTCCATTGCATTCCAGTTTCCATTCCACATTCAGTTCTGCGTTCCATTACATTTCATTCCACGTTCCATTACATGTTCCATTCCATTCTATTCCACGTTCCATTTCAGATTGTATTGCAAATTCCATTCCACGATCCATTGCGCATTCCATTGCACATTCCATTCAACGTTCTATTCCACGTTGTTTTCCACGTTTCGTTCTACTTTGCATTCCACGTTTCATTCCACTTTCCATTCCACGTTCTGCTCCATTCCATTCCACTTTCCATTCCACATTCTATTCCACGTTCCATAAAATTCCATTCCACATTCCATTCCTTTCCATTCCACATTCCATTCCACATTCCACTCAACGTTCTATTCGAAGTTTCATTCAATATCATTCCATTGTCCATTCCGCATTACATTCCTTTCCATTCCGCTTTCATTTCAACATTCCATTCCCCATTCCATTCAACCTTCCATTCTATTCTATTGCACATTCCATTCCATTCCATTCCACATTCCATTCCATTCCATTACGCATTTCATTCCACATTCCATTCCACATTTCACTCCACATTCCATTCCATTACATTCCATTCCACATTCCATTCCACATTCAATTTCACATTGCATTCCACATTACCTTCCACATTCCTTTCCACATTCCATTCCACATTGCATTTCATATTCCATTCCAAATTGCATTCCATTCCATTCCACATTCCATTCCACATTCCATTCCACATGAAATTCCATTCCTTTCCACGTTCCGTTCCACATTCCATTCCATTCCATTCCACATTCAATTCCACATTCCTTTCCATTCGATTCCACATTCATTTCCACATTCCATTCCAATCCATTCCACATTCCATTCAATTCCATTCCACGTTCCGTTCCACTTTCCGTTCCACATTCCATTCCACATTACATTCCACATTCAGTTCCATATTCCATTCCGCATTACATTCCATTCCTTTCCCCATTCCTTTCTATTGCATTCCACATTCCATTCCATCCATTTCCACATTCCATTCCACATTCCATTCCACGTTCCTTTCCATTCCATTGCACGTTTCATTCCCCGTTGCAGTACATGACTGCATTCCCTTACACGTTGAATTCCACATTGAATTCCATTCCATTTCACGTTCCATTCCACATTCCAATCCATTCCATTCCAGATTCCATTTTGCATTCCATTCCACATTCCATTCCACACTCCATTCCACATTCCATTCCGCATTCCATTCCGTTCCTTTGCATATTCCTTTCCACAATCCATTCCACATTCCATTAAACATTCCATTCCATTCCATTCCACAATCCATTCCACATTCCATTCCATTGCATTCCACGTTACCTTCCACGTTCGTGTCCACGTTCCATTAAAGCTTCCATTCCACGTTCCTTTCCATTCCATTCGACGTTTCATTCCATTCCATTTTACATTCCATTCCATTCCATTCCACATTCCATGTCACATTCTATTCCACGTTCCATTCCATTCCGCATTCCATACCATTCCATTCCATATCATTCCACATTCCATTCCATTTCATTTCTCGTTCCATTCCACATTCCATTCCATTCCAATCCATTCCACATTCCATTCTGCATTCCATTCCATTGCATTCCACTCCACATTACATTCCTTTCCATTGCAGTTTCCCTTCCACTTTCCGTTTCACTTTCCATTCCACTTTCCATTCCAATCCATTCCACGTCCCATTCCACAATCCATTGCAGTTTCCATTCCACGTTCCATTCCACGTTACATTCTACGTTCCATTCCACGTTCCATTCCATACCTATCCGTGTTCCATTCCACATTCCACTCCATTCCATTCCACGTTCCATTCAACATTCCATTCCACATTTCATTACACATTTCATTCCACATTCCATTCAAATCAATTCCACATTCCATTCCACATTCCATTCCACATTCCTTTCCATTCCATTCCACTTTCCATACCACATTCCATTTCACATTCCATTCCTCATTCCATTCCATTCCACTTTCCATTGCTTTCCTTTTCACATTCCATTCCTTTGCATTCAACATTCCATTTCACCTTCCATTCCACATTCCATTCCATTCCATTCCACATTCCATTCCAGTTTCCATTCCATTCCACATTCCTTTGCAGTCCATTCCACATTCCTTTCCACGTTCCTTTCCACGTTCCATTCCATTCGATTCCACGTTCCATTCCATTCTATTCCACATGCCACTCCATTCAAACCCACATTAAATTCCATTCCATTGCACATTCCATTCCGCATTCCATTCCATTCCATTCCACATTCATTTCCACATCCCATTCCATTCCATTCCACGTTCCATTCAATGATCCATTCCACATTCCATTCCACATTCTATTACACGTTCCATACCATTACAGTCCACGATCCATTCAACGTTCCATTCCATTCCATTCCTAGTTCCATTCCGCATTCCTATGCACATTATTCTCCACGTTCCATTCCACCTTCCATTCCACGTGCCATTCCATTCCATTTCACATTCCATTCCATTCCATTTCACTTTCCATTTCATTCAATTCCACATTCCATTTCATTCAATTCCACATTCCATTCTACTTTCCTTGTCACATTCCATTCTACAATCCAATCCATATTCCCTTCCACATTCCACTCCAATCCATTCTAATGCACATTCTATTCCATTACATTCCGCATTCCTTTCCATTCCACATTCCATTCCACATTCCATTCCACATTCCATTGTATTCCATTGCATTCCACTTTCCATTCCATTCCATTATGCATTCCATTTCATTCCGTCCCATTCCATTCCACATTTGAGTATATTCAATTCCATTCCACATTCCATTACTTTCCATACCACATTCCATTCCATTCCATTCCATTCCATTCCATTCCATTCCACATTCCACTGCATTCCATTCAACATTCCTTTCAATTCCATTCCATTCCACATTCCATACCATTCCATTCCACATTCCATTCCTTTCCATTCCACATTCCATTCCATTCCATTCCACATTGCATTCCATTCCATTTCATTTCACATTCCTTTCCATTCCATTCCACATTCCATTCCATTCCATTCCACATTCCATTCCATTCCATTCCACATTGCATTCCATTCCAATCCACATTTCATTCCATTCCCTTCCTTTCAAATCCAAACTCCATTCCACATTCCATTATATTCGATTCCACATTTCATTCCATTCCATTCCACATTCCATTCCATTCAATTCCACTTTCCACTCCATTCCATTCCTTTTCGTACTCTATTCCATTCCACTGCACATTCCATTCCTCTCCATTCCACATTATATTCCATTCTACTCCACATACCTTTCCATTACATTCCATTCCCTTCCACATTCTATTCCACATTCCATTCCTTTCTATTCCACATTCCATTCCGTTCCAATCCGCATTCCACATTCCATTCTATTCCATTCCACATTGCATTTCATTCCATTCCATTTCACATTCCATTCCATTCCATTCAAAATTGCATTCTATTCCATGGCCCTTTGCATTCCATTCCGTTCCATTCCTCTTTCCATTTCATTCAATTCCAGACTGAAATCCATTCCATTCCACATTCCATTCCATTCCATTCCATTCCATTCCTTTCCACATTGCTTTTAACATTCCTTTCAATTCCATTCCACTTTCGATTGCTTTCCAATCCACATTCCATTCCATTCCATTCCACATTTTATAGCATTCCATTCCATTCCACATTGCATTCCATTCCACTCCATTCCGCCTTCCATTCGATTCCATTCCACGTTTCATTACATTCCATTCCACATTGCATTCCATCCCATTTTATTCCACATTCTATTTCACTTTCATTTCCATTCCATGCCCCTTTCCTTTCCGCATTTCTTTCCTTTCCATTACTTATTCCTTTCCACTTTCCAATCCATTCCATTCCACATTCCATTCCACAATCCATTGCATTGCATTCCACATTTCATTCCATTCAATTCCATTCCATTCCACTTTCAATTTCATTTCATACCATTTTCCATTCCATTCCATTCCACATTCTTTCCATTCCGTTCCATTCCATATTATATTCCATTCCATTCCACATTCCTTTCCATTCCATTACATTCCATTCCACATTCCTTTGCATTCTATTCCACATTGCATTCCATTCCATTCCACATTGCAATCCATTCCATTCCACATTGCATTCCATTCTATTCCTTTCCACATTGCATTGCATTCCATTCCAATTCATTCCATTCAACATTCCATTTGATTCCATTCCACATTCCATTCCATTCCATTCCATTCCATTCCACATTGGAGTCCATTCCATTCCATTCTACATTCCATTCCACATTCATTTCCATTCCATTCCACATTCCATTCCACCATACATTCCATTTAATTCCACATTCCATTCCATATTCTATTCCACATTCCATTCCCTCCCATTGCACATTCCATTACATTCCATTCCTCATTCCATTCCATGATCGATTCCATTCCTCATCCATTCCACATTCCATTCCATTCATTTCCACATTCCGTTGCACATTCCTTTCCATTCAATTACACATTCCTTTCCATGACATTGCATTCCACTTTCCATTCCATTCCATTCCATTCCAATTTCCATTCTACATTCCATTCCATTCCATTCCTCATTCCATTCCATTCCATTCCACATTCCTTTCCTTTCTGTTCCACATTCCATTCCAATCCATTCCACATTCCATTCCACGGCATTCCACATTCCTTTGCTTTCCATTCCACTTTCCATTCCATTCCATTCCACATTCCGTTCCACGTTCCAGTCCATTCCATTCCACATTGCATTCCACGTTCCATTCCATTCCATTCCACATTCCATTCCATTCCATTCCACATTGCATTCAATTCCATTCCATTCCATTCCACATTCCATTCCATTCTATTCCATTCCATTGCTTCCCACATTGCATTCCACATTCCTTTCAATTCCATTCCACATTCAATTCCATTCAATTCCACATTCCATTACATTCAATTCCACTTTGCATTCCATTACATTTCTTTTCATATTGCATTCCATTCCGTTGCATTCCATTCCACATTCCGTTCCAATTCATTCTACATTCCATTCCATCTCATTCCACATTGCATTCCCCCCATTCCATTCCACATTCCAATCCACATTCATGTCCATTCCATTCCACATTCCATTCCACTTTCCTTTCCATTCCATTCCACATTCCATTCCGCATTCCATTCCATTCCATTCCACGTTCCATTCAATTTCATTCCACATTCCATTGCACTTTTCTTTCCATTCCATTCTACATTGCAGTCCATTCCGTTCCACCTTCCATTCCATTCCGTTCCACATTCAATTCCATTCCATTCCACTTTCCATTCCATTCCATTCTACATTCCATTCCAATTTCCATTCCATTCCATTCCACGTTCCATTCTGTTCTATTCCAAATTCCATTCCCCTTTCCCTACCCATCCCTTCCACATTCCATTACACTTGCAATTTAATTTCATTTCACCTTCCTTTCCATTCCATTCCACATTCCATTCCATTCCTTTCCACATTCCATCCCATTTCATTCTGTATTCCATTCCATTCCATTCTGCATTCCATTGTATTCCATTCCACTGTGATTGCATTCCATTCCATTCCACATTCCATTCCATTCCATTCCAAATTCCATTTCACTCCATTCCGTTGTGTTCCTCATTCCTTTCTACATTCATTTGCAATCCGTCCCACATTCCATTCCACATTCCATTCCATTCTTTATCATATTCCCATCAATTCCATTCCACATTCCATTCCGTTCCATTCCAGATTCAATTTCATTCCATTCCACTTTCCATTCCATTCCATTCCACATTCCATTCCATTCCATTCCACATTTCATTCCATTCCATTCCACATTGCATTCCATTCCGTTCCACATTCCATTCCATTCCATATTCCTTTCCATTCCATTCCATTTCATTCCGAATTACATTCCCTTCCATTCCATTCCACATTCCATTCCTCTTTCCATTAAATTCCATTCCATATTTAATTCCACATTCCATTCCATTCCATTCCAGGTTCCATTCCATTCCATTCCATTCCATTCCATTCCATTCCATTCAACATTCCTCCATTCCATTCCATTCCACATTCTATTCCATTCCATTCCAAATTGCATTCCATTGCACAATCCATTCCAAATTCAATTCCACTCCATTCCACATTCCATTCCACATTACAATCCATTCCATTCCACATTCCATTCCGTTCCATTCCACAATGAATTCCAATCCATTCCGCATTCCATTCCATTCCAATTCACATTCCATTCCATTACATTCCCTTCCAATGTCCATTCCAATTTCCATTTTTTCATTCCGCATTCCATTACACTGCATTCCACATTCCATTCCACATTCCACTCCATTCCATTCCATTTCACATTCCATTTCATTCCATTCACATTTCTTTCCATATTCCTTTCCATTCAGTTCCACTTACCATTCCACTCTGTTTCACGTTCCACTACACATTCCATTCCATTCCATTCCACGTTCCATTCCACATTCCATTCCATTGCAGTCCACATTCCATTCCACATTCCATTCCATTCCATTGCACTTGCCATTTCACATTCCATTCCACTGTATTTCACGTTCCATTCCATTCCATTCAATTGAATTCCTTTCAACATTCCATTTCATTCCATTCCACATTCCGTTCCATTCCATTCCACATTGCATTCCATTCCATTCTATTCCATAATCCATTCCACATTCCATTCCTTTCCACGTTCGTTTCCAAATTCCATTCCACTTACCATTCCACGTTGCATTCCAGATTCCATTCCACATTCCATTCCACATTCCATCCCATTCCGTTCCATGTTGCATTCTAAGCATTCCACATTCCATTCCACATTATATTACATTTCATTCCACATTACTTTCCATTCCGTTCTATTCCACATTCCGTTCCATTCCATTGCACAATGCATTCCAGACTCCATTCCATATTCTATTCCACATTCCATACAAAATTCCATTCTTCTTTCCTTTCCTTTCCTTTCCACATTCCATTCCAAATTCCGTTCCATTATATTACATTCCACTTTCCATTCCATTCCATCGCATTTTCCATTCCATTCCATTGCATACCATTCCATTCCTTTCCACTTTATATTCCAAAATCCATTCCATTCCATTCCTCATTTCATTCCAGTTTCCATTCCATGTTCCATTCCACTTTCCATTCCATGTTCCTTTCCATGATCCATTCAAAATTTCCATTCCACATTCCATTCCATTGCATTCCACATTCAATTCCATTCCACATTCCATTCCATTCCATTCCTCATTCCATTCCATTCCATTTCACATTCCATTCCACATTCCATTCCATTCCATTCCACATTCCAATCCATTCCAATCCATTCCATTCCATTTAATTCCATTCCATATATTTCCACATTCCATTCAGTTCCATTCCATTCCACATACCTTTCCTTTCCATTCCACATTCCATTCCACATTCCTCTCCATTGCATTCCACATTCCATTCCATTCCTTTCCATTCCTTTCCATTCCAAATTCCATTCCATTCTGTTCCACCTTCAATTTCTTTCCATTCCACGTTCCATTACACATTCCATTCCATTCAATTGCACGTCACTTTCCTTTCCATTCCACATTCCATTCCATTCCCTTCCACTTTCCACTCCATTCCATTGCCTGATCCATTCCGTTCCATTCTACATTCCATTCAACGTTCCATTCACTTCCATTCCACATTCCACTCCACATTCCAATCCATTCCATTCCATTCCACATTCCATTCCATTACTTTAAATTCCATTCCGTTCCATTCCATTCCACATTGCATTCCATTCCACTCTATTATATTCCATTCCATTACAATAAATTCCATTCCATTCCATTCCATTCCAAATTCGATCCCATTCCACTCCATTACATTCCATTCCTCATTCCATTCCACATTCCATTCCATTCCATTCCACATTCCATTCCTTTCCATTTCACATTCCATTCCACATTCCTTTCCATTTCATTCCACAATCAATTCCACTTTCCATTCCACTACATTCCACTCTTCATTCCATTGCACTCCACATTCGATTCCACATTCCCTTGCATTCCATTCCACTTTCCATTCCATTCTATTCCACATTCCTTTCCATTCCATTCTACATTACATTTCACGTTCCATTCCACGTTGCATTCCACGTTCAATTCCACATTCCATTCCATTCCCTTCCACATCCCATTCCACATTCCATTCCATTCAAGTCCACATTCCATTCTGTTCCATTCCACATTTCATTCCACATTCCATTCCACATTCCATTCCTTTCCATTCCATTCCATTCAATTCCACATTCTTTTCCACATTACCTTCCACATTCCATTTCATTCCATTCCATACCACATTCCATTCCATACCATTTCACTTTCCATTCCAAATTCCATTCCATTCCTTTCCACATTCCATTAAATTCCAATCCATTCAATTCTATACCTTTCCATATCTTTCCACATTCCATTCCATTCCATTTCACTCCACATTCCTTTCGTTTCCGTTCCACATTCGATTCCACATTCCCTTTCATTGCATTCCACATTTCATTCCATTCCATTGCATTCCTTTCCACATTCCATTACGTTGCATTCCAAGGTCAATTCTATTCCATTCCAAATTCCGTTCCAGATTCCATTCCATTCAATTCCACTTTCCATTCCTTTCCGTTCCACGTTATATTCCATTCAATTCCACCTTCCATTGCATTCCATTCCACGTTCCATTCCGTTGCATTGCACATTCCATTGCACGTTCCATACCACAGTCCATTCCCTTCCATTCCACATTCCATTCCACATTCCTTTGCATTCCATTCCATATTTCATTCCACATTCCATTCCTTTCCATTCAACATTCCATTACTTTCCATTCCACTTTCCGTTCCATTCAATTCCACATTCCATTCCATTCCACATTCCATTCCATTCCAAATTGCACTCCATTGCATTTCACATTCCATTGCATTGAATTCCATTCCATTCCATTCCACTTACCATTCCATTCCATTCCATTCCATTCCACTTACCATTCCATTCCATTCCATTCCATTTCACATTCCATTCCACGTTCCATTGCATTCCATTCCACATTCAATTCCAACTTCCATTCCATTCCATTTCACATTCCATTAAATTCCGTTCTCTTCAATTCCATATTCCATTCCAGTACATTCCACGTTCCATTGCCTTCCATTTCACCTTCCATTGCACATTCCATTCCACGTTCCATTCCACGTTCCATTCCACGTTTCATTCCACGTTCCATACCATGCCATTCCACATTCCATTCCACATTCCGTTCCACATTCCATAGCATGCCATTCCACATTCCATTCCGTTCCATTGCATTCGATTACATTCAATTTTATGCCACATTCCATTTCATTCCATTTCATTCCACATTCTTTCCATTCCATTCCACATTCCATTGCACATTCCGTTCCATTCCATTCCACATTGCATTCCATTCCATTCCTTTCCCAATTCCATTCTATTACATTCCACATTCCATTCTAATTATTTAAATGTTCCTTTCCATTGCATTTTACTCCATTCCATTCCATTCCATTCCACAATCCTTTCCTTAGCATTCCACTATCCCTTCCATTCCATTTCACGTTGCATTCTGCGTTCCATTCCATTCCATTCTGCATTTCATTTCATTCCATTCCATACCATTCCATTCCAATCCATTCCACATTCCATTCCATTGCATTCCACTTTCAATTTCATATTCCAATTAATTCCATTCTACATTCCATTTCATTACATTCCACATTCCACTCTATATTCCATTCCATTCCACATTCCTTTCCATTTTACTTTCCATTCCATTCCTTTCCTCCATTCACATTCCATTCCATTGCATTCCACATTCCATTCTTTCCATTCCACATTCCTTTCCATTCCATTCCAAATACCATTCAACATTCCATTCCATTCCATTCTGCATTCCATTTCATTCCATTACACTTTCCATTCCATTCCATTCCACATTCCTTTTCATATTCCGATACTTTCCATTTCACATTCCATTTCACATTCCTTTCCTTTCCATTCCATTCCATTCCACATTCAATTCCACGTTCCACTGCATTGCATTTCCCATTCCATTCCATTCCATTCCATTCCTTTCCATTCCACATTCCATTCCATTCCACATTTGATTCCATTCCATTCCACATTCCTTTCCATTCCATATTCCATCCCATTCCATTCCACATTCCATTCCATTGCATTCCACATTCCATTTAATTCCATTCCACATTCCATTAAATTCCACATTCCATTCCGTTCCATTCCAAATTCAATTCCATTCCATTCCTCATTCCGTTTTAGTCCACATTCCGTTTCATTCCACATTCCGTTTCATTCCACTTTCCATTCCATTCTATTCCATTCCATTCCACGTTTCATTCCATTTCATTCCACGTTTCATTCCATTGCATTCCACCTTCCATTCCATTCCATTCCAAGTTGCATTCCACATTTCTTTCCATTCCTTTCAACATTCCATTAAATTCCCTTCCTCATTCCATTACATTCCCTTCCACATTGCATTCCACATTCCGTTTCATCCCATTCCACATTTCATTCCGCTTTCCATTCAATTCCGTTCCACGTCCCATTCAACGTTCCGTTCCATTCCATTCCATTCCATTCCACTTTACCTTCCAGTTTCCATTCCATTCCATTCCACATTCCATTCCAATCCATTGCTTTCCAGTCCATACTCCTTTACATTCCATTAAAATCCACATGCAATTCCACTCCATACCATGTTCCATTACATTCAATTCCATTACACGTTCCATTCAATTGCATTCCACATTCCATTCCATTCCAATACATTCCATTCTACATTCCATTCCACATTCCATTCCATTCCGTTGCATTCTGTAATGCATTCCATTCTATTCCCCATTCCATTCCGTTCCAGTCCATTCTATGATCCATTTCATTCCATTTCTCGTTCCTTTCCATTCCATTCCACTTTCCTATTTATTCCATTCCACGCTTCATTTAATTCCACATTCCATCGCATTCAATTCCACATTCATTTCCATGACATTCCACATTCCATTCCATTGCATTCCATTCCAGTCCTCATTTCATTCCATTGCGTTACATTCTGCATTCCATTCCATTACATTCCATTCCACATTCCTTTCCATTCTGTACCACATTCCATTCCATTCCATTCCACGTTCGATTTCATTCCCTTCCAGGTTCCATTCCACATTCTCTTCCATTCCATTCCATATTCCATTCCACATTCCATTCTATATTCCATTCCAGATTTCATTGCATATTCCTTTCCATTCCAGTCCACATTCCATTTCATTCCATTCCCTTCCATTCCAAATTCCATTCCATTATATTTCACTTTCTATTCCATTCCATTTCACATACCATTCCATTCCATTCCACTTTCCATTCCACATTCCATTCCATTCCATTACATATTCCGTTCAATTCCATTCCATTCCACTTTGCATTCCATTCCACGTTCGATTGCATTCCATTCCACATTCCATTTCATTACATTCCAGGTTCTTTCCATTCCACATTCAATTCCATTCCACATTACTTTCCATTTCATTCCATTCTACGTTCCATTCCTTTCCATTCCACGTTTCATTCGACATTCAATTCCATTCCATTCCACTTTCTATTGCATTCTATTCAATATTGCATTCCACATTCCTTTCCATTCCATTCCATTCCACATTCCATTGCATTCTATTCCACATTCCATTCCATTCCATTTCACATTTCATTCCATTCCATTACACATTCCATTCCATTCCATTCCACAGTCAACATTCCTTTCCACGTTCCATTCCACGTTCCATTCCATGTTCCAGTCCACGTTCTATACCATTCCATTCCACGTTGCATTCCACTTTCCACTCCTTTCCATTCCACATTCCATTCCGATCAAATCCACATTCCATTCGATTCCCATTCATTAAATTCCATTCCATTCTATACCATTCCACATTACATTCCATTCCATTTAATTCCACATTCCTTTTGATTCCATTCCAAATTCTCTTTCTTTCCATTCCACATTGCATTTCATTCCATTGCATTCCATTACACATTCCTTTCCTTTGCATTCCACTTTCAATTGCATTCCATTCCAAATTCCATTCCAAATTCCATTCCATGTTCCATTCCATTCCATTCCCCGTTACATTCCATATCATTCCACCATCCATTGCATTCCATTCCATGTTCCATTCCATTCCATTCCACATTCCATTCCATTCCATTCTACATTCCATTCCATTCCATTCTACATTCCATTCCATTCCATTCCACGTTCCATGACATTTCTTTCCACATTGCATTCCATTACACTCCATATTCCTTTGCATTCCACATTCCATTCGAGTCCATTCCAAATCCCATTTCACATTCCATTCCACCGCAAATAGAATTCCACTCTATTCCACCTTCCATTCCATTGAATTCCATTCCATTCCATTCCATTCCATGTTGCATTCAACGTTCCATTCCGCTTTCCATTCAATTCCATTCCAGGTTCCATTCCATGTTCCATTCCATGATCCTTTCCTTTGAATTCCACATTCTATTCCATTCCATTCTGCTTCCATTCCATTAGATTCCATTCCATTCAGTATTCCATTCCATTCCATGACACTTTCCATTCTATTTAATTCCACTTTCCATTTAATTCCACTCCATTCCACACTGCATTCCGTTCCATTCCTCTTTGCATTCCACATACCATTCCATTCCATTCCACATTCCATTCCATTGCATTCCATTCCATTCCACATTCCATTCTATGCCATTCCACGTTGAATTCCATTCGATTGCATTCCACATTGAATTCCATTTCACATTCCGTTTCATTCCATTTCATGTTCCATTCCAATCCATTCCACATTGCATTTCATTCCATTCCATTCCACATTGCATTCCATTCCAACCTCCATTCCACTGCATTCCACTTTCCTTTCCACATGACTTTCCATTCCATTCCACATTCCATTCCGTGTTCCATTCCATTACACATTCTATTCCACCTTCCATTCCTCTTTCCATTCCAAATTCCTTTTCATTCCATGACACATTCCATTCCACGTTTCATTCCACAATCCATTCCACATTCCATTCCACATTCCAACCACATTCCATTCCATTCCATTCCTCATTCCTTTCCACATTCCATTCCATCCCACATTCCATTCCACTTTCCTTTCCATTCCTTTCCACATTCCATTCCACATTCCATTTCATGTTCCATTCCATGTTCCATTCCACATTCCGTTCAATTCCATAGCACATTTGATTCCATTCCATTCCACATTCTATTCCATTCCATTCCACATTCCATTCCATTCCATTCCATTCCACATTCCATTCCATTCCATTCCACATTCTATTACCTTTCTTTCCACATTGCATTGCATTCCACTCCATATTCCTTTCCATTCGACATTGCATTCGAGTCCATTCCAAATCCCATTTCACATACCATTCCATTCCACTGCACATAGCATTCCACTCTATTCCACATTCCATTCCATTGAATTCCATTCCATTCCATGTTCCATTCAATGTTCCATTCCGCTTTCCACTCAATTCCATTCCAGGTTCCATTCCACGTTCCATTCCACGATCCTTTCCTTCGAATTCCACTTTCTATTCCATTCCATTCTGCGTTACATTCCATTCCATTCCGTTCAGTATTCCATTCCATTCCATGCCACTTTCCATTCTATTTAATTCCACATTCCATTCCATTCAATTCCATATTCCATTCCATTCCATTCAAAATTCCATTCCATTCCATTCCACACTGCATTCCGTTCCATTCCTCTTTGCATTCCACATACCATTACATTCCATTCCACATTCAATTCCATTGCATTCCACTCCATTCCACATTCCATTCTATGCCATTCCACGTTGAATTCCATTCCATTCCATTCCACATTGAATTCCATTTCACATTCCATTTCATTCCATTGCACGTTCCATTCCAATCCATTCCTCAATGCATTTCATTCCATTCCATTCCACATTGCATTCCATTCCACATTCCATTCCACTCAATTCCACATTCCATTCCACATGACTTTCCATTCCATTCCACATTCCATTCCACGTTCCATTCCATTACACATTCTATTCCACATTCCATTCCTCTTTCCATTCCAAATTCCTTTTCATTCCATGACACATTCCATTCCACATTTCATTCCACAATCCCTTCCACATTCCATTCCACATTCTAACCAAATTCCATTGCATTCCATTCCTCATTCCTTTCCAGATTCCATTCCTTCCCACGTTCCATTCCACTTTCCTTTCCATTCCTTTCCACATTCCTTTCAACATTCCATTTCACGGTCCATTCCACGTTCCATTCCACATTCCATTCCATTCGATTCCATTCCACATTCTATTTCATTCCATTTCACTTTCCCTTTCACTTTCCATTCAACATTGCTTTCCACATTGCATTCCAGTCCATTCCACATTCTGTTCCACAATCCATTCCGGATTTCATTCCACATTCCATTCCATTCCATTCCACATTCCATTCCATTCCATTCCATTGCACATTCTATTCCACATTCCTTTCCATTGCATTTCAGATTCCATTCTTTTCCATTCCACATTAAATTCCAAATTCCCTTCGATTCCATTACACATTCCATTCCATTACATTCCACATTCCATTTCACATTCCATTGCACATTCTAGTTCACATTCCACTACATTTCATTCCGCATTCCATTCCATTCCATTCAACATTCCATTCCACATTCCATTCCATTGCTTTCCACATTACATTCCACATTCCATTCTACTTTCCATTCCATTGCATTACACGTTTCATTCCACGTTGCATTCCTCTTTCCATTCCATTCCATTCCACATTCAATTCCACATTCCAATGCATTACATTTGACATTCCATTCCACATTCCATTTCACATTCCATTCCTTTCCATTCCACATTCCATTACACACAACCTTCTACATTTCATTGCATGTTCCATTTCACATTCTATTCAACATTCCATTCCGTTACATTCCACATTCCTTTCCACACTCCATTCCACATTCACTTGCACATTCCATTTCGTTCCTTTCCAGATTACTTTCAACATTCCACTCCACAATCCATTCCACTCCACATTCCATTCCACATTCCATTAAGTTCCATTCCACCTTCCATTCCACAATCCATTCCATTCCATTCCACATTCCATTCCACATTCCATTCCAAACGATTGAATAATCCAATCCACATTCCATTCCATTCCACTACAATCCATTCCACAACCGTTCCACATTCCATTCCATTCTATTCCACATTCCATTCCTTTCCATTCCACATTCCATTCCATTCCACATTCCATTCCACATTCCATACCACATTCCATTCCATTCCATTTCGGATTCCGTTGCACATTCCATTCTAAATTCCACTTCACTTTCCATTCCACGTTGCATTCCATTCTATTCCATTCCATATTCCACTCCATTCCATTCCAAATTCCATTCCATTCCTTTCCTCATACCATTCCATATTCCATTCCACTTTCCATTCCACATTGCATTCCGCTTTCCATTCCACATTTCTTCCGTGCCATTCCACATTCCATTTAACATTCCATTACACGTTCCATTCCACTTTACTTTCCATTCCATTCCATGATCCATTCCATATTCCATTCCGTTCCGTTCCAATTTCCTTTCAACTTTCCCCTCCACATTCCATTCCACATTTCCATTCCTTTCCACTTTCCATTCAAAATTCCATTCCATTCCACATTTCTGTCCATTCCATTCCATTCCACATTCCTTTCCACATTCTATTCCTTTCCATTCCATTCCACATTCCATTCCACATTGCTTCCCGTTCCATTCCACATTCCATTCCATTCCATTCCACATTCCATTCCATTCCATTCCACATTCCATTCCATTCCACATTCCATTCCATTCCACTCCTCATTCCACTCCATTCCACTCCACATTCCGTTCTATATTGCAATCCACATTCCATTCTGCATTCCAGTCCCTTCCTTTCCGCATTGCATTCCATTGCATTCCACTTTCCTTTCCATTCCTTACCACGTTTCATTCCACTCCATTCCACATTCCATTCCTCATTCCATTCCATATTCCATTCCGCATTCCATTCCCTTATATTCCACTTTCCATTAAATTCCATTACTCTTTCCTTTCCATGTTCTATTCCATGTTCCATTGCACATCCCATTAAACGTTCCATTCCATGTTCATTTCCATTCCATTCCATTCCATTCCATTCCACATTCCATTCCATTCCATTCCATTCTATTTCACATTCCATTAAATTCCATTCCATTACACATTCCATTCCATTCCATTCCACATAACATTCCATTCCATTCCATTCCACATTGCATTCCATTCCACATTTCATTCCATTCCATTCCATTCCAGATTCCATTCAGTTCCAATCCATTCCATTTCACATTCCATTCCACATTCCCTTCCTTTCCATTCCACTTTCAATTCCATTCCATTCAACATTCCATTCCATTCCATTACACATTCCATTCCATTCCACATTCCATACCATTCCATTCCACATTACATTCCACATTCCATTGCATTAAATTCCACTTTCCATTCCATTCCATTACACATTCCAATCCATTCCATTCCACTTTTCATTCCTTTAGGTTCCACATTCCATTCCATTCCATTTCGTTCCATATTCCTTTCCATTCCATTCCACATTCCATTCCATTCCATTCCAGATTTCATTCTTTAATTTCCAGATTCCATTCCATTCCACATTCCATTCCATTCTACTTTGCATTACATTTCATTCCACCTTTCATTTCATTCCAGTCCACATTCCATTCCATTTCGTTCCACATTTCATTCCATTCCACATTGTATTCCTTTCCATCCATTACACATTCCATTGCACGTTCCATTCCATTCCACATACAATTTAATTCCACGTTTCATTCCATTCCGTTCAAAATTCCATTCCATTCCATTCCATTCAATTCCATTCCATTCCACATTGCATTCAATTCGATTCCATATTCCATTCCATTCCATTTCACATTCCATTCCATTCCGTGCCATTCGATTCTACATTTCGATCAAAATTCCTTTCCATTCCATTGCACATTCCATCCCATTCCTTTCCATTTCACATTCCTTTCCATTCCACTTTGCATTACAGTACATTCCATATTTCATTCAATTCCATTCCTCATTCCATTCCATTCCACATTCCGTACAATTCCATCCATTCCACATTCCATTCCACATTCCATTTCATTCCACATTCCATTCCGTTCCACATTCCATTCTTTTCCATTAAACATTCCGTTCCATATTCCATTCCTTTCCATACCACATTCCATTCCATTCCATTCCACTTTCTGTTCCTTTCCACATTCCATTAAATTCCACATTCCATTCCATTGCACATTTCATTCCATTGCATTCCACTTTCCAATCCATTCCATTCCTTTCCATTTCATTCCATTCCACATTTTACTCCATTCCATTGCACAATCAATTCCATTCCTTTCCACATTCCATTCCATTCCTTTCCATTCCACATTTCGTTCCAAATTCCACTAAATTCCTTCCCATTCCACATTTCATTCCATTCCATTCTACATTGCATTCCATTCCGTTCCATTCCACATTCCATTATATTCCATTCCATTTCACTCCACATTAAATTACTTTCCATTACTCATTCCATTTCATTCCATACCACATTCCATTCCATTTCATTACATTCCCCATTTCATTCCACATTCCATTCCATTTCATTCGATTCCACATTCCATTCCATTCCATTCCACATTGTATTCCAAATTCCATTCCATACCACTTTCCATTTTTTCCATTCCATTCCACATTCCATTAAATTCCATTCCATTGCATTCCACATTCCATTCCATTCCACATTCCATTCCATTCCATTCCACATTCCATTCCACATTGCATCCCATTGCATTCCATATTCCACTCCTCATTCCTTTCCATTTCATTCCACATTGCATTCAATTCCATTCCACATTCCATTCCATTCCATTCCGAATTCGATTCCTCTCCTTTCCATTCCTTTCAACATTCCATTCCATGCCATTGCACATTCCATATCACTCCACACTGCATTCCATTCCATTGCATTACACATTCCATTCCAACTTCCGTTCCATGTTCCATTTCACTTTCCTTTCCATTCCATTCCAAATTCCATTCAACATTCCAATCCGTTCAATTCGACATTACATTGCATTCCACTCCACTTTCCATTCCATTCAATTCCATTCCATTGCATTGCACATTCCATTCCATTCCATTCCGTATTCCATTCTGTTCCATTCCACATTCCATTCCATTCCATTCCGCATTCAATTCAATAGAATTACCTATTCCATTTCACATTCCATTCCACATTACATTACATTACATTACATTCCACATTCCATTCCATTCCATTCCACATTCTATTAAACATTCCATTCGAAATTCCATGCCAGAATACATTCCATTCCATTGCACATTTCATTCTACATTCCATTCCACATTCCATTCCTTTCCATTCCACATTCCAATCCATGTTCCATTCCATTACTTTCCACATTGCATACCACGTTGCATTCCATTCTATTCCACTTTCCATTCCACGTTCCATTCCATTAGATTCCACGTTCCATTCCACGTTCCTTTCCACGTTCCATTCCACGTCCCATTCCATTCCATTCCACATTCCATTCCATTCCATTCCATTCCGCATTCCATTCCATTCAATTCCATTCCACATTCCATTCCATTCCATTGCACATTCCGTTCCGTTCCACACTGCAATCCATTCAATTCCATTTCACATTCCATTCCATTCCATTCCACTTTCCATTCCAATCCATTCCATTCCATTCCAAATTCCGTTCCATTCCATTCCACATTCCAATGCATTCCATTCCACATTCCATTCCACATTCCATTCGATTCCACTTTCCATTCCACATTCCATTCCACATTCCATTCAATTCCATTCCTCATTCCATTGTATTCCATTCAATTTCATTCCACATTCCTTTCCATTCCATTCCTCATTCCATTCCATTCCTTTCCACATTCCATTCCATTTCATTCCACATTCCATTCCATTCCATTCCACATTCCATTCCACATTCCATTTTAATACCGTCTACATTCCATTCCAAATTCCATTCCATTCCGTTCCACATTCAATTCTTTTCTGTTTCAAATGCCATTACAATACCTTCTACATTACATTTCACATTCCATTCTATTCCGTTCCACATTCCATTACATTTCTTTCCACATTCCATTCCGTTCCATTCAACACTCCATTCCGCATTCCATTGCATTCCTTTTCACGTTCCATTTCACTTTCCATTCCACTTTCCATTTCACATTCCGTTCCATTCCATTCCACCTTGCATTCCATTCCATCCCACTTTCCATTACACATTCCATTCCATTCCATTCCACATTGCATTCCACATTCCATTCCACATTTCATTGCACTTTGCATTGCTTTCAATTGCATATTCCATTCTACTTTCCATTGCATTCCATTCCACATTCTATTCCACTTTCCATTCCACATTCCATTCCTTTCCATTCCACATTCCATTCCGTTCCTTTCCACATACCTTTTCTTTTCATTCCACATTCCATTCCACATTCCATTTCACATTCCATTCAACAATCCATTCCACATTCCATTTCACGTTCCATTCCACATTCCATTTCACATTCCATAATCTATTCCATTCCATTTCGTGTTCCATTCCATTCCACATTCCATTCCATTCCATTCCACATTCCATTCCATTGCATACCACATTGCATTTAATTCCATTCCACATTCAATTACACATTCCATTCCACATTCCATTCCATTCCATTCCACATTCCGTTCAATTCCTTTCCACATTCCTTTACACATTCTGTTCCACATTCTATTGCATTCAATTCCATTACACATTCCATTCCATTCCATTCCATGTTCCTTTCCACATTGCATTCCATTCCACATTCCATTCCACATTCCATTCCACTTTCCATTCATCGTTCCATTCCACATTTCATTCCAAATTCCATTGAACGTTCCATTCCATTACATTCCACGTTCCATTGCCCGTTCCATTCCATTCCATACCACGTTCCATTCTACATTCCTTTCCTTTGCATTCCACGTTCAATTCCACATTCAATTCCACGTTCCCTTCCTTTCCATTCCACATTCCCTTCCATTCCAATCCACATTCCATTACACATTCCATTCCATTCCATTCCACATTGCATTCCTCATTCCATTCCAAATTCCATTGCACTTTCCATTCCGTTCAATTGCATATTCCTTTCTACAATGCATTGGATTCCATTTCACATTCCATTCCACATTCCATTCCACATTCCGTTCCTTTCCATTCCACGTTCCATTCCATTCCATTCCACGTTCCTTTCCATTCCATTCCACTCCATTCCACGTTCCTTTCCATTCCATTCCACGTTCCAATTCATTCCATTCCACATTCAATTCCACATTCCTTTTTACATTGCATTCCGCATTACATTTCACATTCCATTCCATGTACCTTTCCCTTCCATTCCACGTTCATATCCATTCCATTATACGTTCCATTTCTTTCCTTTCCACATTGCATTCCACATTTGATTTCACATTCCATTCCATTCCATTCCACATTCCATTGCACATTCCATTCCACATTCCATTCCATTCCAGATTCCATTCCATTCACATTCCATTCCATTGCATACCACATTCCATTATATTCCACATTCTATTCCTCCATACATTCCATTCCATTCCACTCCACATTCCATTCCATTCCATTCCACTTTCCTTTCAACATTCAATTTCACATTCCTCTTCACATTCCATTCCACATTGCATTCCAAGATCCCTTCCAGTCCATTCCACTTTGCAATCCATTCCGTTCCACTTTCCATTCCACGTTCCATTCCACATTCTTTCCCCATTCCACTCCCTTTCATTCTACCTTCCATTCCGTTCTATTCCACGTTCCATTCCATTCCATTCTACGTTCCATTCGATTCCATTCCTCATTCCATTCCAATCCATTCTACATTCCATACCAGTCCATTCCATTCAATTCCATTCCACATTCCATACCATTCCATTCCATTCCATTCCACATTCCATTGTGTTCCATTCCACATTCCATTCCACATTCCATTCCACATTCCATTCCACATTCCATTCCATTCCGTTCCACACTCCATTCCTTTCCATTCCACATTCCGTTCCATTCCATTCCACATTCCATTCCATTCCATTCCACGTTCCATTCCTTTCCACTCCATGTTCCATTTCATTTCATTCCACGTTCAATTTCATTCCATTCCACAATCCATTCTACATTCCATTTCATGTTCCATTCCACATTCTAGTTCACATTCCATTCCGCATTCCATTCCACATTGTATTCCACGATACATTACATTACATTCCACATTCCATTCCATTCAATTCTACACTCCATTGCCATCCATTCTGCTTTCCACTCCATCCCATTCAATTCCAAATTCCATTCCATTCAATCCCACATTCTATTGCATTCCCTTCCAAATTCCATTCCATTCTATTCCATTCCACTTTCCATTCCATTCCATTCCATGTTCCATTCCATTCCATTCCACTTTCCTTTCCATTCCGTTCCTCATTGCATACCTTATTCCATTCAACATTCTATTCCACATTCCTTTCCAATCCATTCCGCATTCCATACCATTCCATTCCAGATTCCATTCCATTCCATTCCACATTCCATTCCATTCCTTTTCACAATCCATTCCATTCCATTCCACATTCTATTCCATTCCATTTCACATTTCATTCCATTCCATTCCACGTTGCATTCCATTCCATTCCAGGTTCCATTCCATTACATTCCTCATTCCATTCCATTCCATTCTACATTCCATTCCATTCCATTCCAATGCAAATTCCATGCAATTACATTCGATTCCACATTCCATTCTATTCCAAATTCCATTCCGTTCCATTGCACATTCCATTTCTTTCCGCATTGCAATCCATTCCATTCCATTCCAGATTCCATTGCATTCAATTCCATTCCATTCCATTCCATTATACATTCCATTCCATTCCATTCCACATTCCATTCAACATTCCATTCCATTCCATTCCACAATCCATTCCACTTTCCATTCCATTCCATTCCACATTCCATTCCACATTCAATTCCATTCCACTTTCCATTACACATTCCATTGCACATTCCATTCAATTCCGTTCCACATTCCATTACATTTCATTCAGTTTCATTCCACAGTCCTTTCCATTCCATTCCACATTCCATTTCGTTACATTGCTTTCCATTTTCCATTCCACATTCCATTCCTATAGCTTCTACATTCCGTTACACATTGCATTGCATTCTGTTCCACAATCCATTGCATTCCATTCCACATTGCATTATATTCCATTCCATTCCACATTCCATTCCACATTGCATCCCATTCCATTCGATATTCCATTCCACATTCCATTCCATTCCATTCCACATTCCATTCCATTCCATTCCACATTCCATTCCATTCCATTCCATTCCACATTCCATTCCACATTCAATTCCATTCCACTTTCCATTACACATTCCATTGCACATTCCATTCAATTCCGTTCCACATTCCATTACATTTCATTCAGTTTCATTCCACAGTCCTTTCCATTCCATTCCACATTTCATTTCGTTACATTGCTTTCCATTTTCCATTCCACATTCCATTCCTATAGCTTCTACATTCCGTTACACATTGCATTGCATTCTGTTCCACAATCCATTGCATTCCATTCCACATTGCATTATATTCCATTCCATTCCACATTCCATTCCACATTGCATCCCATTCCATTCGATATTCCATTCCACATTCCATTCCATTCCATTCCACATTCCATTCCATTCCATTCCACATTCCATTCCATTCCATTCCGTTCCAAATTCCATTCCCTACGATTCCATTACACCTTCCATTCCATTCCATTGCACATTCACTTCCAATCTACATTTCAATCCATTCCGTTCCCTTTCATATTTCATTCCATTCCATTCCATTCCACATACCATTCCATTCCATTCCGCATTCCATTCCATTCCATTCCACATTCCATTCCACATTCTATTCCACATTCCATCCCATTCCATTCCACATTGCATTCCACATTCCATTCCACGCCATTTAACATTCTATTCTAATCCAGATTGCATTCAACATTCTAATCCATTCCATTCCACGTTCCATTCCACATTGCATTCCTTTCCACTCCACATTCCATTCCACTTCCCATTACATTCCGTTCCACATAACATTCCATATTCAGCTCCGTTCATTTCCACATTCCATTCCATTCTGTTACACATTCCATTCCTTTCCATTCCATTCCATTCCATATTCCATTCCATTACATTCTAGTCCATTCCACATTGCATTCCATTCCATTCCATTCCACATTCCATTCCATTCCATTCCACATTCCATTGCATTCCACATTCAATTCCCCATTACATCCCATTCTATTCCACATTCATTTCCACACTGTGTCTCATTCCATTCCATATTTCATTCCACATTCCACTGAATTCCACTCCGCATTCCTTTCCATGCCGTTCCATTCCACTCCATTCTGCATTCCATTCCGTTTCATTGCATTCCACATTCCATTCCATTACATTCCTCATTCCATTCCATTACGTTCTTCATTCCATTCCATTCCATTCCTTTCCTCTTTCCATTTAATTCCATTCCACATTCCATTCCGATTCATTGAATTCCACATTCCATTACATTCCTTTCCGCATTCCATTCCACATTCCATTCACTTCATTCTCCTTTCCATACCATTCCATTCCATTCCACATTCCCTCCCAATCCATTCCATTCCACATTCTATCCCATTCAATTCCACATTCCATTCCACATTCCATTCAATTCAATTCCATTCCACTCCACATTCCATTCCATTCAATTCCATTCCACTCCATTCTTCTTTCCATTCCATTCCATTCTATTCAATTCCATGTTCGGTTCCTTTCCATTCCTTTCCATATTCCTATCCAATCCATTCAACTTTCCATTCCATTCCACATTCCATTACATATTCCATTCCATTCTATTCCACATTCCATTCTATTCCATAAAACATTCCATTCTGTTCCATTGAATTCCACATACCATTTCATTCCATTCCATTGCATTCCTTTCCTCTTTGCATTCTACATTCCTGTCCATTCCATTCCACATTCCTTTCAATTCCATTGAATACAAAATTCCATTTGATTTCATTCCACTTTCGGTTAGATTCCTTTCCATTCCACATTCCATTCCATTCCATTTAACATTCCATTCCACATTTCATTCCATTCCATTCCATTCCACATTCCTCACCACATTCCATTCCATTCCGTTCCACCTTCCATTCCACATTCCATTCCATTCCATTCCACATTCCGCGCCATTCCATTCCATTCCATTGCACATTCCACACCGCATTCCATTCCATTCCATTCCACATCTCATTCCATATTCCGTTCCTTTCCATTCCACATTCCGTGCCATTCCATTCCGCATTCCATTCCACATTCCATCCACAATCCATTCCATTCCACATTCCACAGCACTTTCTATTTCATTCCATTACACATCCCATTCCATATTCCATTCCATTCCATTCCACATTCCGTGCCATTCCTTTCCACATTCCATTCCACAATCCATTCCACATCCCATTCCACATTCCATTCCATTCCATTCCACATTCCGTTCCATTCCTTTCCACATTCCATTCCACTATCCATTTCACATTCCATAACATTCCATTCCATATCCCATTCCACATTCAATTCTATTCCATTGCACATTCCATGCCATTCCATTCCACATTCCATTCCATTGCATTATATTGCATTACACATTCTGTTCCATTCCATTCCACATTCCATTCCATTCCATTCCACATTCCATTCCATATTCCATTACTTTACAATCCACATTCTGTTCCATTTCTTTTAATTCAAATCCACATTCTATTGCATTGCATTCAATTCCACATTGCATTCCATTCCATTCCAGAATCCATTACATTCCATTCTACATGCCATTCCACATTCCGTTCCATTCCATTCCATACCCGTCCACATTCTATTCCATTCAATTCCATTCCAATTTCCATTCAATTTTATTCCGCTTTCAAGTCCATTCTGTTCCAAATTCCATTCCATTTCACATTCCACTTCATTCAGTTCCACATTCTTTCCATTCCATTCCTGATTCCATTGCATTTCATTCCATTACATGTTCCATTCTATTCCATTACACGTTCGAATCCATTCCATTCCATTCCACGTTCCAGTCCATTACATTCCACATTCCATTCCACATTCCTTTACACATTCCTTTCCACTTTCCATTCCGCATTCCATTCCGGTCCAGTACACATTCCATTCCATTCCTTTACTCATTCCATTCAACGTTCCATTCCACGTTACATTGCACTTTCAATTACATGTTCCATTCCACGTTCCATTCCATTTTCCATTCCATTCCGTTCCACTTTCCATTCAATATTCCATTCCATTCCATTCCACATTCCGTACCATTTCATTCCATTCCATTCCACATTCCATTCCACTCCATTCCACATTCCAATCCACATTCCATTTCGTTCCATTCCAGATTCCATTCCGTTCCAATCCACATTCCATTCCATTCCATTGCACGTTCCATTCGAAGTTCCATTACATTAAATTCCACCTTCCATTCCATTCCATTCCACTTTACATTTCATTACATTCCCCATTCCATTCCACATTTCATTTCTCTTTCAATTCCACTTTCCATTTCACATTCCATTCCACATTCCATTTCACATTCCATTCCACATTCCATTTCACACTCCACATTCCATTCCATTCCATTTCACGTTCCATTCCATTCCTCATTCCATTCCAATACATTCTACCTTCCATTCCACATTCCATTCCACTCCGTTCCACATTCCATTCCATTCCGTTCCACATGCCATTACTATACATTCTATTCCTTATTCCATTCCATTCCATTCCACATTCTGTTACATATTCCATTCCATTCCATTCAACACTTCAGTCCACATTGCATTCCATTCCATTCCACATTCCATTCCATTCCACATTCCGTTGCATTCCGTTCCACATTCATTTGCATTCCGTTCCACATTCCTTTCCACTCTATTGCATTTCATTCGACATTCCATTCCTTTCCAGATTCCATTTCACATTCCATTCCACTCCGTTCCTCATTCCATTCCATTCCATTCCACATTCCATTACTATCGATTCTATTCCTTATTCCATTCCATTGCATTCCATTCCACATTCTGTTACACATTCCATTCCATTCCATTCAACACTTCAGTCCACATTGCTTTCCATTCCATTCCACATTCCATTCCATTCCACATTCCACTGCATTCCGTTCCACATTCATTTGCATTCCGTTCCACATTCCATTCCACTCTATTCCATTTCATTCGACATTCCATTCCATTCCAGATTCCATTCCACATTCCATTCCATTGCATTCCACATTCCGTTCCATTCCATTCCACATTCCAATCCTTTCCATACCATTCCATGCCACATTCTGTTCCATTCCATTCCATTCCACATTCCATTCCATTCCATTCCTCATTCCATTCCATTCCACATTCCATTCCTCTTTCCATTCCATTCCATTCAACATTCCATTCCACATTTCATCCCATTCCATTCCATATTCCATTTCACATTCCACTCCATTCCATTCCAGATTCCATTCCATTCCACACCATTCCAAATTCCATTCCATTCAATTCCATTCCACATTCCATTGCATTCGATTGCACATTCCATTCCATTCCACATTGCAATCCATTCAATTCCATTCCGCATTCCATTCCATTCCTTTCCACAATCCATTCCAATCCATTCCATTCAATTCCATTCCAAATTCCATTCCATTCCATTCCACATTCCAATCCATTCCATTCCACATTCCGTTCCACTTTCCATTCCATTCCACTTTCCATTCCACATTCCATTCCACATTCCATTCAATTCTATTCCACATTCCATTATATTCCATTCAATTTCATTCCACATTCCTTTCCATTCCATTCCGCATGCCATTCCATTCCATTCCGTTCAACATTCAAGTCGATTCCATACCAAATTCCATTACAATACCTTCTACCTTGTATTCCACATTTCATTCCAATCCGTTCCACATTCCATTATATTCCTTTCCACATTCCATTCCATTCCATTCCACATTCCATTCAATTCCATCGCATTCCACATTCCATTCCATATTCCATCCCATTCCGTTACACATTTCATTCCAGTTTCCATTCCATTCCATTCCACATTCGATTCCAGATTCCATTCCATTCCACATTCCATTAAATTCCGTTCCACATTCCATTCCATTCCGTTCAGCAATCCATTCCACTCCATTCCATTCCATTCCACTTTCCGTTTCATTCCATTAAATTCCAGATTCCATTCCACATTTCATCCCATTTCATTCCACATTCCATTCCACATTCCATTTCATTCAAATCAACATTCCATTCCATTCCATTCCACATTCCATTTCTTTTCATTCCATTCCATTCCACATTCCATTCCATTCCATTCGATTCCACATTCAATTCCGTTACTTTCCACATTACCTTACATTCCAAATTCCCTTCCATTCCATTCCACATGCCATTCAACATTGAAACACTTTCCATTCCACATTGCATTCCACATTACATTGCATTCCATTTCACATTCCATTCCGCTGCATTCCATTCCAAATTCCATTCCATTCCACTACAAATTCCATTCCATTCCACATTGCAGTCCATTCCATTCCATTCCATTCCACATTAAACTTTCCATTCCACTTTCCGTTCCACTTTCCCTTTCACGTTCCATTCCATTCCATTCCACATTCCATTCCATTCCACTTACCATTCCATTCCACATTCCAATCCGTTACATTCCACTTTCCTTTCCACATTCCATTCCATTCCATTACACACTCCATTCCTTTCCATTCCACATTCAATTCCATTCCATTACACATTCCATTCCGCTCCATTCCACTTTCCATTCCATTCCACAATCCATTCCGCAATCCATTCCACATTGCATTCCACATTCCATTCCAATCCATTTGACATACCATTCCATTCAATTACATTCCACATTCTACTCCATCCCACATTCCATTCCATTCAATTCCATTCCACATTCCATTCCACATTCCATTCCATTCCATTCCACATTCCATTCCACATTTCATTCTATTCCATTTCTCATTCCATTCCACATTCCATTCCACTTTCAATTACACATTCCATTCCATTCTAGATTCCATCCCATTCAATTCCACATTCCATTTCACATTCCATTCCATTCCATTCCACATTCAATTCCATTCCATTCCATTATATTCCTGATTCCATTCCAGTCCATTCTATTCAATTCCACATTCTGTTCCATTCCATTCCATTCCAGATTCCAATCCTTTCCATTCCACGTTCCACACCATTCCACATTCCATTCCACATTCCATTCCATTCTCTTCGACATTCCATTCCACATTGCATCCCATTCCATTCCATATTACATTCCACATTACATTGCATTGCATTCCACTTTCCTTTCCCTGAAATTTCATTCCATTCCACTCCACATTCCTTTCCGATCCATTGAATTCCACATTCCATTCCATTCCATTCCACATTCCGTTCAATTTCATTCCATTCCATATTCCATTCCACATTCTATTCCATTCCATTACACATTACATTACATTCCATTGAATTCCACTTTCCATTGCATTCCATTCCACATTTCATTAGATCCCTTTCCATTACACATTCCATTCTATACCATTCCACATTCCATTCCATTCCATTCCACATTCCATTCCATTCCATTCCACATTCCATTTCATTCAATTCCACATGCCACATTCCCTTCCAGTTTCCTTTCCACTTTCCATTTGACGTTCCATTCCATTCCACATTCCATTCCATTGCATTCCACTTTCCATTCTACATTCCAATCCATTTCTGTATACATTACATTGCGTTCCATTCCACTTTCCATTCCTTTCAATTCCATTCCTTTCCATTCCACATTCCATTCCATTCCATTCCATTCATTATTCCATTCCATTCCATTCCACATTCCATTTCATTCCATTCCTCTTTCCATTCCTTCCATTCCACGTTCCATTTCACATTCCGTTCCACATTACATTCCATTTCATTCCACATTCTTTTCCACATTCCATTAAAAATTCCATGCCACATTCCATTCCATTCCTTTCCACAGTCCATTCCACCTTCCATTCCATTTCATTCTACATTCCGTTTTACATTCCATTCCATTCCATTCCACGTTGCATTCCACTTTCAATTCAACGTTCCATTCCACGTTCCATTCCATTCCATTCCATGTTCTATTTTACGTTCCATTCCAGTCCACTCCACGTTCCTTTCCGTTCTGTTAGACCTTCCTTTTCATTTCATTCCATATTCCATTCCACATTCCATTTCACTTTCCATTCAACTATTCATTCTACTTTCCATTTCACATTCCATTCCACATTGCATTTCACATTCCACCTTCCATTCCATTTCATTTCATGTTCCTTTCCATTCCACATTCCATTCCATTCCATTTCAAATTCCATTTCATTCCATTCCACATTAAATTCCATTCCACTCCACATTGCAGTCCATTCCATTCCACATTCCGTTCCATTCCATTCCACATTCCCTTCCACTCCATTCCACATTGCAGTCCATTCCATTCCATATTCCATTCCATTCTGTTTCACATTCCATTCCATTCCGTTCCACATTCCATTCCATTCCATTCCACATTCCATTCCATTCCACATTCCTTTCCTCATTCCATCCCACATTCCTTTCCACATTCCATTCCACATTCCTTTCTAATTCATTCCACATTCCATTCCATTCCATTCCACATACCTTTACATTCCATTCAACATTCTATTCCATTCCATTGCATTCCATTCCATTCCATTCCGTTCCATTCAATTCCACATTCCGTTCCTTTACCTTACATTCCACATTCCATTCCATTCCATTCCATTCCACATTCCACTCCATTCCATTCCATTCCTCGTTCCTTTCCACATTCCGTTCCATTCCATTCCATATACCATTCCATTCCTTTCCATGTTCAATTCCACAGTCCATTCCATTCCATTCCACATTCCTTTCCATTCCATTCCACATTCCATTTCATTCTATTCCCCTTCCATTCCACTGCATTCCACATTCTATTCCACATTCCATTCCATTCCATACCATATACCATTCCATTCCTTTCCATGTTCCATTTCACAGTCCATTCCATTCCATTCCACATTCCATTCCATTCCATTCCACTTTCCATTGCATTCCATTCCATGCCTTTCCCAATCCTTTCCTCATTCCATTCCACATTCCGTTCCACATTCCTTTCCATTCCAATCCACATTCCATTCCATTACATTGCATTCCAGTCCACCTTGCATTCCACTCCATTCCATTCAACAGTCCATTTCATTCCACATTCCATTCCATTCAATTTCACATTCCATTCCATTGCATTTCACATTCCATTTTATTCCATTCCAATTTCCATTCCATTCTATTCCTAGTTCCATTCCATTGCATTCCTCATTCCATTCCAAATTCGGTTGGAATTCATTCCACATTCCATTCCACATTAAATTCCACACCAATCCACATTCCACTAATTCAATTCCACTCCATTGCCGTACAAATTCCATTCCAATCAATTCCATTCCATTCCACGTTCAATTCCACATTCCCTTCCACGTTCGATTCCATTCCATTCCACATTCCTTTCTGTTTCTTAACACATTCCATTCCATTTCACTCCATTACAATTTCCATTCCACCTTCCATTCCATTCCATTCCACTTTTCATTCCACATTCCTTTTCATTCCATTCCACGTTACATCCCACATTCCATTCCATTCCATTCCACATTCCTTTTCATTCCATTCCACGTTCCATCCCACATTCCATTCCATTAAATTCCACATTCCTTTCCATTCCATTAAATTCCACTTTCCTTTCCATTCCATTAAATGTTCCTTTCCACATTCCATTCCATTCCTTTCCACATTCCATTCCACAATCGTCTACATACCATTCCACATTCCATTCCATTCCATTTCACATTCCATTCCATTCCTTTACACATTGCATTCCATTCCTTATTCTATTCCATTCCATTCCACTTTCCATTACATTCCACATTCCACTCCACATTCCATTCCACATTCCATTCCATTCCATTCCACATTGCATTCCATTCCATTCCACATTGCATTCTATTCCACATTCCATTCCATTCCATTCCACATTCCACTCCACATTGCATTCCATTCCATTCCACTTTCCATTCCATGTTGCATTCCTTTCCACTGCACATTCCATGCCATTCCATTCAACATTCCTTTAGACATTCCATCCATTTGCATTCCATTCCACGTTCCATTCCACATTCCTTTCCATTCCACATTCCTTTTCATTCCATTCCATTCCTACTTCCGTTCCACATTCCATTCCATTCCATTCCACATTCCTCTCCACATTCCATTGCATTCCAATCCATTCCACATATATTTACATTCCAACTCACAATTCGTTGGATTCTACTTTCCTTTCCACATTGCACTCAATTCCATTCCACATTCCATTCCACATTCCATTCCACTCCACATTACAAACATATTCCATTCCATTCCAATCAATTACAGTCCACATACGATACCATTCCATTGCATTCCACATTGCATTCTTTTCCTTTCCAATCGACATTCCTTTCCATTCCATTCCAGTTTTCATTCTATTCCATTCCTCATTCTATTCCATGCCATTCCACATTTCATTCCACATTCCACTCCATTTCATTCCACATTCCGTTCAGTTCCCTACCATTCCATTCCTTTCCATTCTATTGCAGTCCACGTTCCATTCCCTTCCATTTCGTTCCACATTCCAATCCGTTGCATTCCACTTTCCATTTCATTCCATTCCAGATTCCATTCTATTCCATTCCATTCCAGTCCACTTTGCATTCCATTCAGTTCCATTCCACATTCCATTCTATTGCACTCCAGATTCCTTTGCATTCCATTCCACTTTCCATTCCATTCCATTTCACTTTCCATTCCACGTTCCATTCCACGTTCTATTCCACTTTCCATTCCAAGTTCCATTACATGTTCCATTCCGTTCCATTGCATTCCACTTTCCATTCCACTTCATTACAAATTCCATTCTACATACCTTTCCATTCATTTCCACATTCCATTCCACATTCCATTCCATTCCATTCAACATTCCATTCTACATTCCATTCCATTACATTCCACTTTCCATTCCATTACATTCCACATTCCATTTCATTACATTCCATTCCACATTCCATTTCACATTCCACTCCATTGCATTCCAGTCCATATTCCATTCCATTCCATTCCATATTCCATTGCATTCGTTTGGGCATTCCATTCCATTCCATTCCACGTTTCATACCACATTCCATTCCATTCCACATTCCATTCCATTCCATACCACATTCCATTCCACATTCAATTCAATTCCATTTCACATTCCATTCCATTCCATTTTACGTTCCATTCCATTCCAATCCTTTCCACATTCCATTCAACATTGCATTCCACTTTCCATTCCATATTCCATTCCATTCCATTCCTCCTTTATTTCCACATTCCATCCCATTCAATTCCACATTCCATCCCATTCCATTCCATTCCAAATTCCGTCCCATTCCATTCCAGATTCGATACCATTCCATTCCACATTCTATTGCATTCCACATTTGATTCCATTCTGCTCCATTTCACATTCCATTCCAATCCATTCCACATTCCATTCCATTCAATTCCACATTCCATTCCATTCCATTCCATCCCACATTCAATTAAATTCCATTCCACATTCCATTCCATTCCTTTTCACATTCCATTCCATTCCATTACACATTGCATTCAATTCCAAATTCCACTCCATTATATTCGAAATTCCATTCCATTCCATGACACATTCCATTCCATTCCATTACACATTCCACTCCATTCCATTCCATATTCAATTCCATTCCACATTCCATTAAATTCCACAGTCCATTCCATACCATTACATTCCATTCCATTCCACGTTCCATTCCATTTAATTCCACTTTCAATTGCATTCAATTCCACCTTCAATTCCATTCAAATCCACGTTCCATTACATTATATTCCAGTGCATTCCACATTCCTTTCCATTACATTACACTTTCCATTCCCTATTCCATTCCATTCCACCCCACATTCCATTCAACTTTCCATTCCATTCCATTCCATATTCTATTCCATTCCATTCCACATTCCATTCCATTCCATTCTGTTACACATTCCATTCCATTCCATTCCACATTCCATTGCATTGCCTTCCATATTCTAGTCTACATTTCATTCCATTCCATTCCATATTCCATTTCATCCCATTCCACATTCCATTGCATTCCACATTCCATTCCATTCCATTCCACATTCCATTCCATTCCATTCCATATTCCATTCCACATACCATTCCATTGCATTCCATGTCCCATTCTGCATTCTGTTCCATTCCATTCCACATTCCTTTCCATTCCACTTTCCATTGCATTCCATTCCATTGCACTTTCCAATCCACTTTCCCTTCTAAATTCCATTCCACTAAATTCCAATCCACATTCCATTAAATATTCCAGTCCATTCCATTCCACATTCCATTCCACATTCCTTTCCATTCCATTTCACGTTCCATTCCATATTCCATTCTATTCAATTCCACATTCCTTTCCATTCCATTCCACATTCGATTCCGTTACATTCCACATTCCAATTCTTTCCATTCCACATTCAATTCCACATAACCTTTCACTCCATTCCACATTAATTCTATTCCTTTACATTACACAATCCATTCCATTTCATTCGAAATTCCATTCCATTCCAGCATTGCATTCCACATTCCATTCCATTCCATTCCACTTTCCATTCCATTCCTTTCCACATTCCATTCCATTCCGTTAAACATTCCATTCCATTCCATTCCACATTCGATTCCGTTACATTTAACATTCCAATACTTTCCATTCCACACCAATTCCACATAACATTTCACTCCATTCCACATTCTTTCCATTCCTTTACATTACACATTCCATTCCATTTCCTTCAGAATTCCATTCCATTCCAGCATTGCATTCCACATTCCGTTCCATTCCATTCCACTTTCTGTTACATTCCATTCCACATTCTATTCCATTCCATTCCATTCCACGTTCAATTCCATTCCATTCTACATTCCATTCCATTACAGTCCGTATTCCATTCCATTCCACGTTCCATTCCATTAAAGTCCATTAAACATTCCAATCCATTCCATTCGTCATTTCATTCCATTCCATGCCACATTCCATTACACATTCCATTCCATTCCATTCCACATTGCATTCCATTCCAATCCACATTCCATTCCATTTTACTCCACTTTCCATTCCATTACATTCCTCATTCCATTCCAGATACCATTCCATTCCATATTCCATTCCATTCCATTCCAGGTTCCATTCCACATTTCATTCCATTCCAATTCACATTCCATTCCATCACATTCCACATTCCATTCCATTCCATTCCACGTTCCATTCCATTGAATTCCATTCCACTTTCCACTCCACGTTCCATTGAATTCCATTCCACTTACCATTCCATTCACTTCCAAATCCCATTCCATTCCATTGCACATTCCTTTCCACATTCCATTCCATTCCATTCCAAATTCCATTCCACATTCCATTGTGTTCCATTCCATTCCAAATTCAATTGCACATTCCATATCATTCCATTGAAGTCCATGTTACATACCATTCCATCCCATTCCACATTCCACTCCAATCCATTCCACATTCCATTCCATTCCATTCCACATTCCATTCCACATTCCATTTCACATTCCATTCCATTCCACATTCCTTTCCATTCCAGATTCCCTTCTACATTCCAGTCCATTCCATTCCATTCCAGTCCACATTCCATTCCATTGCATTCCACAATCCATTCCACCATCCATTCCACATTCCAGTCCATTACATATTCCTTTCCACATTCGTATCCATTCCATTCAATTCCACATTTCATTCCATTCCATTCCACGTTCCATTCCATTCCATTCCGCCTTCCATTGCATTCCATTCCACGTTCCTTTCCACGTTCCATTCCACGTTCCATTCCACGTTCCATTCCATTCCATTCCACTTTCCATTCCACGTTCCATTCAACGTTCCATTCCATTCCATTCCACTTTCCATTCCAAGTTGTTTTCAACATTCCATTCCATTCCATTCCACATTCCATTCCACATTCCTTGCACATTCCATTCCATTCCATTCCAAATTCAATTCCATTCCATTCCACATTCCATTCCATTCCATTCCACTTTCTATTTCATTCCATTCCACATTCCATTTCGCATTCCAGTCCATTACATTCCACTTTCCATCCCACAATCCATTCCACATTGCATTCCATTCCACATTGCATTCCACATAGCATTCCATTCCATTGCATATTCCATTCCTTTCCTTTCCGCATTGAATTCCCTTCCATTCCACATTCCATTACATTCCATTCCACATTGCGTTTCATTCCATTGCATTCCACCTTCCATTCCACATTCCATTCCACATTCCGTTCCACATTCCATTTGATTCCATTCCACATTCTGTTCCATTCCATTTCACGTTCCATTCCATACCATTCCATTCCATTTCATTCCACGTTCCATTCCTTTCCTTTCCACGTTCCATTCCTTTCTATTGCAAGTTTCTTTCCTTTGCATTCCTCATTCCATTTCATTCCATTCCACATTCCATTCCACATTCGTTTCCATTCCATTCTACATTCCATACCATTCAATTCTACATTCTATTTCACATTCCATTCCTTTTCATTCCAATTTCCATTCCACATTCCATTGCATTCCATTCCATTGCAGTCCACATTCGCATCCATTCCATTCAATTCCACATTGCATTCCACATTACATTACCTTCAATTCCACATTCTATTCCACATTCCATTCAACATTCCTTTCCACATTCCCTTCTACATTCCTTTCCATTCCGTTCCATTCCATTCTATTCCACATTCCATTCCATTACATTCCACATTCCATTACATTTCATTCCACATTCCATTCCACATTCCTTTGCAATCCATATTTCGTTACATTCAATTACACACACGATTCCATTCCACTCAACATTCCATTTCTCTTTCCATTCAATTCCATTACTCATTCCATTCCATTCCTTTTCACATTGTATACCACATTCCATTCCATTCCATCACATATTCCATTCCACGTTCCATTCTGTCCCATTCCACTTTGCATTCCTTTCAATTCCACATTACTTTAAATTCCGTTATGCATTCCATTCCATTCCGTACGTTTCCATTCCACATTCCATTTCATTCCATTCCATTCCATTCCTCCTTCCATACCACGTTCCATTCCCTTCCAATCCACATTCCATTGCATTCTATTTCATATTAAATTCCATTCCATTCCACATTCCATTCCCTTCCAATCGATTCCAATTTCCATTCCATTCCATTTCAGATTCCATTCCACATTCCATTTCATTGCACATTCCATTCTGTTTCATTCCACATTCCATTGCATCCCATTCCACATTCCATTCCATTTTATTCCACGTTCCATTCCACATTGAATTCCACATTTCATTCCATTCCATTCTACATTCCATTCCATTCCATTCCACATTCCATTCCGTTTCATTCTGTTCCACTTTCCGTTGCTTTCCATTCTACATTCCACTCAATTTCACACTGCATGTTATTACTTTCCAAATTCTGTTCCATTCCATTCCATTCCACATTCCATTCCATTTCTTTCCACGTTATATTCCACTTTCCATTCAATTCCATTCCACATTCCATTCCACTTTCCATTCCATTCCATTTCACATTCCATTCCATTCCACTTCATATTCCAATCCTTTGCATTCCATTCCATTGATTCCGCATTCCTTTCCATTGAGTTCCACAGTCCATTCCATTCCATTCCATTCCACATTCAATTCCATTTCATTCAACGCTGCATTCCATTCCATTCCGTATTCCATTTCATTCTATTCCACATTCCATTCCTTTCCACGTTCCATTCCACATTCCATTCCACAGGCCATTCCACGTTCGATTGCATTCCATTCCATATTCTATTCCATTCCATTCCACATTACATTACACATTTCATTCCATTCCATTCCAAACTCCATTACATTCCATTCCATTCCACATTCCACTCCATTACATTCCATTCCCCATTCCATTCCAATCTATTCCTCGTCCCATTCCATTCCATTCCACTTTGCATTCCAAACCATTCCACATTCCATTCCATTCCATTCCATTTCCTAATCCATTCCACATTCCTTTGCACTTTTCATACCATTCCATTCCAAATTCCATTCCACTACATTCCACTTTCCAATCCATTCCATTCCATTCCACATTCCATTCCATTCCATTCCCAGTTTCATTCCATTCCATTCCAATTTCCATTCCATTCAATTCCACATTCCATTCCACATTCCATTCCATTCCATTCCATTTCAATCCTTTCCAAATTCCATTCCATTCCATTCTATTCCCTTCCATTCCATTCCATTCCACAATCCATTCCAATCCATTCCACGATCCATTCCACATTCCATTCCACATTCCATTCCATTCCATTCCACATTCCATTCCACATTCCTTTTCATTCCATTCCAAACTCCATTGCGTTCCATTTCATTCCACTTTCCACTTGATTCCATTCCATTCCATTCCATTCCACTTTCCATTCCATTCCATTCCACATTGTGTTCCACATTCTATTCCATTTCTTTCCAAATTCCATTCCACTCCATTCCACGTTCCATTCCGTTCCATTCCATTCCACATTCCATTCCATTCTGTTACACATTCCATCCCTCATTCCATTCCACACTCCATTCCATTCCATTCCATTCCACATTCCAATCCATTCCATTCCCAGTTCCATTCCATTCCATTCCACGTTGCATTCCATATTCCATTCCATTCCTTTCCGCATTCTATTCCTTTCCATTCCACCTTCCATTCCATTCCATTCCAAGTTCCTTTCCACATTCCATTCCATTCCTTTCCTCATTCGATTCCATTATATACATCCATCCATTCCACATTCCATTCCACATTCCATTCCATTCCATTCCACTTTCCATTGCATTCCATTCCACGTTCCATTCCATTCCATTCAACGTTCCTTTCCTTTCCATTCTATGGTCCATTCCACATTCCATGCCACTCCATTCAACATGCTATTCTATTCCATTCCACGTTCCATTCCACATTCCATTCCATTCCATCCCACATTCCATTCAATTCCATTCCACATTGCATTCCATATTCCATTCCATTCCATTCCATTCCCCTTTCCATTCCATTCCTTTCCACTTTGCACTTCACTTTCCATTCCACATTCCATTCCATTCCTTTCCTTTCCACATTCCGTTAAATTCCATTCCATTCCATTCCATTCCACATTCCATTCCATTCCACATTCCATTCCATTCAATTCCTCGTTCCTATCACTTCCACTCCCCGTTGCATTCCATTCCATTCCATGTTGCGTTAAACATCCCATTCCATTCCATTCCACTTTCCAATCCTTTCCGTTACACATTCCATTTCATTTCATGTTTCATTCCACATTTCACTCCATTCCATTCCACTTAACGTTCCTTTCTATTACATATTTCATTCCATTACATTCCAAGTTCCATTCCACATTCCATTCCATTCGATTTCACGTTTTTTTCCATTCCATTTCACGTTCCATTCCAAATACCATTCATTGCCATTCCACTTTCAATTCCATTCCATTCTACATTGCATGCCATAATCCATTCCATTCCACTCCACGATCCATACAATTACGATCACTTCCATTCCAGATTCCATTCAATTCCATTCCCTTCCATTCCACATTCCATTCCATTCCACATTCCATTCCATGCAATTCCACCTTCCGTTCCTCATTCCATTCCACTTTCCATTCCACATTCCATTCCACATTCCAAAACACATTCCATTCCGCACTTCCTTCCATTCCATTCCACATTCCATTTTACATTTCATTCCATTCCATTCCTCATTCCATTCCATTCCATTCCACATTCCATTCCACATTCCATTCAATTCCATTCCACATTCCATTACATTCTGTTCCATTGCGCGTTCCATTGGGCATTCCAATCCATTCCTTTCCACGTTACATTCCACATTCCATTCCATTCCAATTTCCATTCCAGATACCATTCCATTCCTTTCCACATTCCATTCCATTCCATTCAAATTTCCATTCCATTTCTTTCCACATTCTAAACGAAATTCCATTGGAGCCCATTCCACATTCCATTCCACATTCCAATCAATTGCTTTCCACATTCTATTCCACGTTCCATTCAATTCCGCATTCCATTCCACATTCCATTCCATTCCACATTCCAATCCACATTCCATTCCAATCCGTTCCAAATTCCATTCCATTTCATTCCATATTCCATTCCACATTCCAATCCACATTCCATTCCATTCCATTCCACATTCCATTCCACTTCCCATATGATTCCTTTTCACCTTACAATCCATTCCACATTCCATTCCATTCCGTAACACTTTCCATTCCACATTCCATTGCATTCCACCTTTCATTCCAATCCATTACAATTTCCATTCCATTCCATTCCACATTCCATGGCATACTACCTACCATTCCTTTCCACATTCCATTCAATTCCTTACCCTTCCTGTCCACATTCCATTTCATTCCATTCCACCTTCCATTCCACTCCATTCCCTTCCATTTCACATTTCATTCCATTTCACTTTACCTTCCAAATTCCATTCCATTTAATTCCACCTTCCATTCCATTCTGTTCCACATTCCATTGCACATTCCTTTCCATTCCATTCCACATTCCATTCCATTCCATTCAACTTTCCATTCCACCTTCCTTTGCATTCCATTCCACATTCCATTCCATTCCATTGAACGTTCCATTCCACCTTCCTTTCATTCCATTCCAAGTTCCACTCCACATTCCATTCCATTGCATTCCACATTCCATTCCTTTCCATTCCATTCAAGTCCACATTCAGTTGCTTTCCATTACTTTCCAAATTCCATTCCACATTCCATTCCATTCCATGTTCCATTCCTCATTTCATTCCATTCAATTCCACATTCCATTCCACATTCCTTTCCATTCCATTCCACATTCCATTCCATTCCATTCCACGTTCCATTCTACATTCCAGTCCATTCCATTCCAAAATCTATTTCATTCCGTTTCACGTTCCAATCCACATTGCATTCCATTCCATTCCATGTTCCAATCCATTCCATTCCACGTTCCCTTCCATTCCATTCCATGTTGCATTTCACATTCCATTCCAAGTTCCATTCCACATTCCATTCCTCTAGATTCCACATTCCATTACATTGCTTTCTATGTTCCTTTCAACATTCCATTCCACATTCCATATCATTCCATTCCACCTTACATTCCATTCCACATTCCATTCCATTCCATAACACATTCCATTGAACATTCCATTGCATTCCAACTTTCATTCCATTCCATTACAATTTCCATTCCATTCCATTCCACAATCCGTGGCATACTACCTACCATTCCTTTCCACATTCCATTCAATTCCTTACCCTTCCATTTCACATTCCGTTCCATTCCACTTCTCATTCCAAATTCCATTCCATTTCATTCCACCTTCCATTCCATTCCATTCCACGTTCCATTGCACATTCTTTCCATTCCATTCCACAGTCCATTCCTTTCCATTCAACGTTCCATTCCACCTTCCTTTCCGTTCCATTCCAAGTTCCATTCCACATTCCATTCCACATTCCATTCCACTTTCCATTCCACCTTACTTTTCATTCCGTTCCATTCCAAGTTCCATTCCACATTCCATTCCACATTCCATTCCACTTTCCATTCCACCTTCCTTTTCATTCCGTTCCAAGTTCCATTCCACATTCCATTCCATTCCATTCCTCATTCCATTCCATTCCATTTCACGTTCCATTCCACGTTCCATTACAGATTCCATTCCATTCCATTCCACTTTCCATTCCATTCTATTCCACGTTCCATTCTGTTCCATTCCACATTCCATTCCACGTTCCATTCCACATTCCATTTCATTCTACATTCCATTCCACATTTCATTCCATTCTATTACACTTTCCACTCCACGTTCCATTCCATTCCACTTTCCATTCCACCTTACTTTTCATTCCGTTCCATTCCAAGTTCCATTCCACATTCCATTCCACATTCCATTCCACTTTCCATTCCACCTTCCTTTTCATTCCGTTCCAAGTTCCATTCCACATTCCATTCCATTCCATTCCTCATTCCATTCCATTACATTTCACGTTCCATTCTACGTTCCATTACAGATTCCATTCCATTCCATTCCACTTTCCATTCCACTTTCCATTCCATTCTATTCCACGTTCCATTCTGTTCCATTCCACATTCCATTCCACGTTCCATTCCACATTCCATTTCATTCTACATTCCATTCCACATTTCATTCCATTCCATTACACTTTCCACTCCACGTTCCATTCCATTCCATTCCACTTTCCATTCCACATTCCATTCCATGTTCCATTCCACTTTTCAATCCACGTACCCTTCAATGTTCCATTCCACGTTCCATTCCACATTCCATTCCACATTCTATTCCATTCCATTACACGTTCCATTCCACATTCTATTCCACGATCCATTCCAGGTTCCATTCCACGTTCCTTTCCATATTCCATTCCACGTTCCATTCCACGTTCCATTCAATTCGATTCTACATTCCATTGCACATTCCATTCCATGATCCATTCCACGTTCCATTCCATTCCATTCCACATTCCATTCCACATTCCATTCCACTCCATTCGACATTCCACTCCACATTCTATTCCACGTTCAATTCAACATTCCTTTCCATTCCATTACACTTTCCACTCCATTCCATTCAACATTCCTTTCCGCTTTCCACTCCATTCCATTCCATTCCACATTCCGTTCCATTCCATTCAACATTCCACTAAATTCCATTTCATTCTGCATTCCATTCCACGTTCCAATCCACGTTCCATTCCACATTTCATTCCATTCCATTCCACGTTCCATTCCACATTCCATTCTACATTCCATTAAAATCAACTCCACATTCCATTCCACATTCAATTCCATTCCTTTCCATTCCACATTCCACTGCATTCCAATCCACATTCCACTCCACATTATATTCCACATTCCATTCCAAACTGCATTCCACATTACATTCTATTCCATTCCACCTTCCACTTCATTCCATTCCGTTCCACATTATATTCCATTCCATTCTACATTGCATTCCAGTCCATTTCAAATTCCTTTCCATTCCAGTCAATTCCATTCCCCATTCTGTTCCATTCCATTCCACTTTCCATGCTATTCCATTCCATTCCACATTTCTTTCCATTCCATTCCACATTCATTTCCATTCCATTCCACATTCCATTCCTTTCCATTCCACATTCCCTTCCATGTTCCTTTCCACATTCCTTTCCATTCCATTCCACATTCCGTTCCACATTCCTTTCCATTCCATTCCACATTCCATTCCACATTGCGTTCCTTTCCATTCCAGGTTGCATTCCACATTGCATTCCAGTCCATTCCACATTCCCTTCTTTACCATTCCACATTTTCTTCCATTCCATTCCACATACAATTCCACCTTCCCATCTGTTCCCTTCCACATTCCATTCCTTTCCATTCCATTCCATTCCACAGTCCATTCCACATTCCCTTCCATTCCTTTACACATTCCATTCCTTTCCATTCCATTCCATTCCTCTTTCACTACCATTCTATCCCTTTCACATTCCATTCCTTTCCATTCCATTGCATTCCTCTTTCACTTCCATTCTATTCCTTTCACATTCCATTCTATTGCATTCCACATTCCATTCCACATTCCATTCCATTCTATTGCCTATTCCACTCCATTCCATTACACATTCCATTCCATTCCATTCCATTCGACATTCCATTCAATTCCATTCCACATTCCATTCCATTGAATTTCACATTCCATTCCATTCCATTCCACATTCCATTCCACATTCCATTCCATTGAATGTCACATTCCATTCCATTCCATTCCACATTCCATTCCACATTCCATTCCATTCCATTCAACATCCATTCCATTCCATTCCACATTCCATACCAATCCATTCCACATTCTTTCCGCAATCTATTCTATTCCATTCCATTCCACATTCCGTTCCATTCCATTCCACTTTCCATTCCATTCAGTTTCACTTTCCCTTCCATTCCAGTCCACATTCTATTCCATTCCATTTCACATTCCAATTCCATTCCATTCCAAATTCCATTCCATTCCATTCCACCTTCCACTCCATTCCTTTCCATTTCACCTTCCATTCCATTGCATTCCAGATTCCATTCCATTCCATTCCATGTTGAATTCCACGTTTCATTCCACGTTCCATTCCACTTTCCAATCCACGTTGCATTCCATGTTCCATTTCACATTTCATTCCACATTCCGTTCTTTTCCATTCCACATTAGATTTCATTCCATTCCAAATTCCATTCCACATTCCGTTAGACGTTCCATTCCACGTTCCATTCCACATTGCATTCTATGATCCATTCCACTCCATTCCACATTCCATTCCACGATCCATTCCATTCCATTCCCCATTCCATTCCACTAAATTCCACATTCCATTCCACAGTCCTTTCCATTCCATTCCACATCCAATCCATTCCGTTCCACATTCCACTCCATTCCATTCCATTGTATTTCTCCTTCCATTTCATTCCATTCCACATTCCATTACATATTCCATACCATACCACTCCACATTCCTTTACATATTCCATTCCATTCAATTCCACATCCATTCCATTCCACATTCCATTGCATTCCATTCCACATTCCTTTCCATTCCATTTCACTTTCCATTTCATTCCATTCCACATTCCATTCCATTCCATTTCACATTACATTGCATTCCTTTCCACATTTCTTTCAACATTCCATTCATTTCCATTCCATTCCATACCGTTTCCAATTCCATTCCATTCTATTCCACATTCCAGTCCACATTCCATTCTACATTCCATTCCGTTCCATTGCACATTCCATTGCACATTCCATTCAATTTCATAGCACATTCCATTCATTTCCAATCCGTTTTATATTCCATTCCATTGCACATTCAATTTCACATTCCATTTCACATGCCATTCCACATTCCTTTCTATTCCATTCCATATTCAATTCCATTCCATTCCACTTTCCATACCATATTCCATTCCATTCCACTTTCCAATCCTTTCATTTCACATTCCCTTGCATTGCATTCCATTTCACATTCCATTCCGTTCCATTCCACATTCAATTCTACATTCCATTCCACGTTCCATTCCATTGCTTTCCACATTCCATTCCATTGCATTCCACATTCCATTCCATTGCATTCCACATTCCATTCCATTTCACAATCCATTCCACATTCCATTCCATTCCACATTCCATTCCAAGTTCCATTCCACATTGCATTGCATTCCATTCATTGTTCCATTCCACATTCTTCCCCATTACACCTTCCATTCGAAATTCCATTCCACTTTCCATTCCACATTCCATTCCACATTCAATTCCATTCCACTTTCCATTCCACATTCCATTCCATTCCACTTTCCATTCCACTTTCCATTCCACATGCCATTCCATTCCATTGCACGTTTCATTTCTCATTCCATTCCACATTGCATTTCATTACACCTTCCATTAATCATTCCATTCCATTCCTTTCGACGTTCTATTCCACATTGCATTTCATTACACCTTCCATTACTCATTCCATTCCATTCCTTTCCACGTTCTATTCCACATTCCTTTCCATTCAATTCCAAATTCCAATTCTTTCCATTCCACGTTCCATTCGACATTCCATTGCTTTCCATTAAACATTCCATTCCATTTAATTCCACATTCCATTCCACATTCCATCCCATTCCATTCCACTTTCCATTTCACATTCCCCTCCATTCCATTTCACATTTCTTCCAGTGCATTCCGTTCCATTCTGTTCCACATTCCATTCCACATTCCCCTCCATTTCATTTCATATTCCATTCCATTCCATTCCATTCCACATTCCATTTCTTTCCATTCCATTCCATTCCACATTACATTCCATTCCATTCCACATTCCATTCCACTTGCCATTCCACACCATTTCACTTTCCATTAAATTCCATTGCATTCTATTCAGCATTCCATTCCCATTCCATTCCACCTTCCATTCCACTTTCCTTTCCACGTTCAATTGCACGTTCGATTCCACTTTTCATTCCACATTCCATCCCACATTCCATTCCATTCTTTTCCGCGTTCCATTCCATTCCATTCCACATTCCATTCCATTCCATTCCATAATCCATTCCACTCCATTCCACATTCCACTGCATTCCCTTCCACTTTCCATTCCACATTCCATTCCATTGCATTGCACTTTCGATTCCACATTCCATTCCAATCCATTGCACACTCCATTCCACATTCCAGTTCATTGCATTCCATTCCACATTTCATTCCTTAACATTCCACAATCCATTCCATTCCATTCCGCATTCCATTCCATTCCACTCCACATTCCATTCCATCCCATTCCAAATTCCATTCCACATTGCATTCCATTCCATTCCACCTTCCATTCCATTCCATTCCACAATCCATTCCACTTTCCATTCCATTCCACCTTCCATTCCAGATTGCATTCCACAATCAATTCCATTCCACGTTCCATTCCACTTTCCATTACACGTTCCATTCAGCATTCCATTCCATTCCATTCCACGTTCCTTTCCCCATGCAATTCCATTCCATTCAAAATTCCATTCCTTTCCATTCCACATTCCGTTCCATTCTATTCCACATTCAATTTCATTCCATTCCACATTCCATTACTTTACATTCCATTCCACAATCCATTCCACATTCCATTCCATTCCATGTTCCATTCCATTCCATTCTAAATTCCATTCCATTCCATTCCACATCCCATTCCATTCTACATTCCTTTCCATTACTTTCCGTTACACATTCCATTCCACATTCCATTCCATTCCACCTTCCATTCAACATTCTATTCCGCATTACATTCCATTCCAATTTCCATTCCACTTTCCATTCCACATTCCAATACATTCCATTCCACGTTTCATTTCACTTTCCATTCCACATTCCATCCCGTTTTACGTTCCAATCCACATTCCATTCCATTCTCTTCCACGTTCTATTCCACATACGTTTCCATTCCATTCCACATTGCATTCCCTTCAATTCCACCTTCCATTCCGTCCCATTCCACATTCCATTCCATTCGATTCCGCATTCCTTTCCACCTTCCTTTTCATTCCATTCCACTTTCCATTCCACATTCCCTTCCATTCCATTTCACTTTCCGTTCCATTCCATTCCATTCCACATTCCATTCCATTCCATTCCACATTCCATTCCACATGCCATTCCTCTCCATTTCACACTCTGTTAAATTCGATTCCATTCAATTCCACATTCCATTCTAATTCCATTCCACGTTCCATTCCACGTTCCATTTTCCCTTCCACTCCACATTTCATTCCATTCCATTTCATATTCCATTCCAAATTACATTCAATTCCATTCCACTTTCCATTCCACATTGCTTTCCATTCCATACCTCATTCCATTCCATTCTATTCCACATTCAATTCCACATTCCATTCCATTCCGTTCCATTCCACATTCCATTCCATTCCATTCCATATTCCATTCCGTTCCATTCCACATTCCATTTCATTCCATTCCTCTTTCCAATCCACATTCCATTTCATTGCATTCCACTTTCGATTCCATATTCCATTCCATTCCATTCCACACTCCATTCCACATTACAGTCCATTGCACTCCATTCCACATTTCGTTCCATTCTATTCCACATTTCATTCCATTCCTTTCCACGTTCCATTCCATTGCATTAGACAGTCCTTTCAATTCCATTCCAAAATCTATTCTATTTTCCATTCCATTTCACTTTACCTTCCACATTCCATTGCACATTCCTTTCCATTCCGCGTTCCATTCCTGTTTCCATTTCACGGTCCATTCCACATTCCATTCCATTCCATTGCACGTTCCATTGCACATTCCATTCAATTCCATTCCACATTACATTGCATGTTCCATTCCATTCCATTCCACGTTGCATTCCACATTCTGTTCAATAATCCATTTCACATTCGATTGCATTCCACGTTACATTTCACGTTCCATGCCACATTCCATTCCATTCCATGTTGCATTCCACATTCCATTCCATGTTCCATTCCACATTCCATTCCATTCCCTTTCACGTTCCGTTCCACATTCCTTTAACTTCCATTCAGCTTTCTATTCCACCTTCCCCTCCATTCCATTTCACATTCCATCCCATTCCATTCCATTCCATTCCATTCCATTCCATTCCATTTCATTACATTCCACATTCCATTCATTTCCATTCCATTCCATTCCATTCCATTCCATTCCATTACACATTCCATTCCACATTCCATTGCATTCCATATCGCATTCAATTTCAGATGGCATTCCACTCCATTTCGCATTCAATTTAATTCCATTCAATTACATGCCACATTCCATTACCATTCCAATCCACATTCCATTCCACGTTCCATTCCACATTGCATTCCACGTTCCATTCCACATTCCATTCCACATTTCATTCCATTCTATTCCATTCCACATTACAATCCACATGCCTTTCCATTCCATTTCACATTCCATTAAATTCCATTCCTTTCTTTCCACATTCCATTCGCATTCCATTCCACTTTACATTCCATGTTCCATTCCACGTTCCATTCCACGTTCCATTCCACGTTCCATTCCACATTCCATTCCACATTCCATTGCATTCCATTCCATGTACCATTCCACATTCCATTCTATTTTACTCCACGTTACATTCCACATTACTCTCCATTCCATAATTCCATTCCATTCCATTCCACATTCATTCCACATTCCATTCCATTCCACCTTCCATTCCACATTCCATTCCGTTCTTCTCCACATTCCATTCCAGATGCCATTCCACTTCATTTCACATTCCATTAAATTCCATTCCACTCCATTCCACATTAAATTCCCTTTCCATTCCTCGTTCCATTCCACGTTCTATTTCAGTTTCCTTTCCACGTTCCAATACAAGTTCGATTCCACATTTCATTCCTTTACATTTCATATTCCATTCCACATTCCATTCCATTGCATTCCACATTCCATCCCATATTCCATTCAATCCCATTTCATATTCCATTCCATTCCATTCCACATTCCATTCCATTCCAGTACACATTCCATTCCATTCCTTTCCATTCCACATTCCATTCCATTCCATATTCCATTCCATTCCATATTCCATAACATTCCATTAAAAATTGCATTCCGTTCCATTCCACATTCTATACCATTCCAGTCCACATTCCATTCCATTCAATTCTATTGCATTCCAAATTCCATTCCACATTCAATTCCATTCCTTTATACATTCCATTCCTTTCCATTCCACATTCCATTCCATTCCATTCTATTACATTCCATATTCCATTTTGCATTCCATTCCACATTCCAAGGCATTCCATTTCCCATTCCATTCCATTCCGTTCCATTGCACATTCCATTTCCTTCCATTCCACGTTCCATTCCATTCCTTATTCCATTACATTTCGTTCGGGATTCCATTCCATTCCATTCCTCATTGCTTTCCACATTCCATTCCATTCCATTCCATTCCTTTCCACATTCCATTCAAATTCATTCGGGATTCCATTCCATTCCATTCCACATTCGATTCCATTCCATTCCAGTCCACATACGATTCCATTCCATTCGGCATTCCATTCCATTCCATTGCACGTTCCTTTCCATTCCATTCCATATTCCATTCCACTCCATTATTTTTCACAGTCCATTCCACATTCCATTCCATTCCACGTTCCATTCCTCATTCCATTCCACATTTTATTCCATTCCACCTTCCATTACACTTTCCAATCCACGTTCCATTCCATATTTCATTCCATTGCATTCCACTTTCCATTCATCTTTCGATTCAATTTTCCTTTGCATATTTCATTCCCTTCCATTCCAATTTCCATTCCACATTCCACTATATTCCATTCCACGTTCCATTCAGTTTCATTCCACACTCCATTCCATATTCCATTCCATTCCATTCCACATTCCATTCCATTCCATTTTGCCTTTCACCCCATTAAATTCCATTCCACATTCCATTCCATTTCATCCAACATTCTATTCCACATTCCATTCCACTCCATTCTACATTCCATTCCATTCCGTTTCACATTCCACCCCATTCCATTCCATTCCACATTCCATTCCATTCCATTCCGCATTCAATTCCACATTCCATTCCATTCCATTCCACATTCCATCCCACACTCCAGTGAATTCCATTCCACATTTTGTGCCATTTCATTCCACGTTCCCTTCCACGTTCCTTTCCCGGTTCCATTCGATGTTGCTTTCCACGTTCCATTCTACGATCCATTTCAATCCATTCCACATTCCATTCCATTCCATTCCACATTCCATTCCATTCCATTCCACATTCCATTCCATTCCATTCCAATTTCCATTCCCTTGCATTGCACATTCCATTCCGTTCCATTCCATTCCACTCCATTCGGCATTCCATTCTATTTCATTCCACATTCCATTCCAATCCATTCCATTCCACATTCCATTCCATGTCATTCTGCATTCCATTCCATTCCATTCCTCATTCCATTCCATTCCAAATTCCCTTCCATTCCACTCCATTCCACATTCCATTCCATTCCATTTCATTCCACATTCCATTCCACTCCATTCGGCATTCTATTCTATTTCATTCCACATTCCATTCCAATCCATTCTATTCCACATTCCATTCCATGTCATTCGGCATTCCCTTCCATTCCATTCCTCATTCCATTCCATTCCAAATTCCCTTCCATTCCACTCCATTCCACATTCCATTCCATTCCATTCCACATTCAATTCCACTTTCCAGTCCATTCCATTCCACATTCGATTCTACATTCCATTGCATTCCATTCCACATTCCATTCCATTCCATTGCACATTCCATTCCACGTTCCATTCCACTGTCCATTCCAAGTTCCATTTCACATTGCATTCCACGTTCCATTCCAAGTTCCATTCCACATTCCATTTCATTGCATTCCACATTCCATTCCACATTCCATTCCATTCTCATCCACATTCCATTCCACATTCCATTCCAATCCCTTCCACATTGCATTCCATTCCGTTCTATTCCAGATTCCATTCCTTTCCATTCCATTCCACTTTCCATTCCATTCCATTCAACATTCCATTGCCTTCCATTCCATTCCACATTCCATTCCATTCCATTCCACTTTCCTTTCCATTCCATTCCATTCCACATTCCATTCCACTCTATTAAACATTCCATTCTGTTTCATTCAACATGCCATTCGATATTCCATTCCATTCTATTCCACATTCCATTCCATTCCATTTCAATTTCCATTCCTTTCCATTCCATTCAATTACACATTCCATTCCATTCCATTCCCCACTCCATTCCTTTCCATTCCCCATTCCAATCCATTTTGTTCCGTTCCACACTCTATTCCACCCCATTCCTCTCCATTCCATTCCCCATTCCATTCCATTTCATTGCACCCTCCATTCCATTACATTCGTACATTTCCACATTGCATTCCGTTACATTTCATTCCACATTCCATTCCATTCCATTCCATTCAACTTTCCATTCCATTCCATTCCACATTCCATTCCATTCCATTCCATTACACATTCCATTCCACATTCCATTCCACATTCCATTCCACATTCCATTCCATTCCATATCCCATTCCATTCCATTCCATATTCCATTCCATTCCATTCCACTTTCCATTCCATTCCTTTCCACATTCCATTCCATTCCATTCCATTCCATTTCACATTCCATTACACATTCCATTCCATATTGCATTGCATTCCATTCCGTTCCACATTCCATTACATTCCATTACACACTCCATTGCATTCCATTCGCTTCCATTCCACCTTCCATTCCATTCCGCATTCCATTCTGTATTCCATTCCATTACGTTCCATTCCATTCCATATTCCATTCCGCATTCCCTTCCATTCCATTGCATTCCACGTTCCTTTGCATTTCACATTCCATTCCATTCCATTCCACAATCCATTCCATTCCATTCCACATTCCATTACATTCCATACCACATTCCATTCCACTTTCCATTCCACTCCATTCCACATTCCTTTCTACATTCCATTCCATTCCATTTCACATTCCATTCAATTCCATTCCACGTTCCATTCCACTACATTCCATTCCAGTCCACATTCAATTATATTCCGTTCCACATTCCATTCCGTTGCACATACAATTCCACATGCCATTCCACATTGCATTCCATTCCACGTTCAATACCATATTCCATTTCATATTCCATTCCAAATTCCATTCCATTCCATTCCACATTCTATTCTGCCTTCCATTCAATTGCACTTCTCATCCCTTTCCACATTCCATTCCGTTGCATTGCACGTTCAATTGCTTGCCATTCCACATTCCATTCCACTTCTTTCCACATTCCATTCCATTCCATGCCACATTCCATTGCATTCCATTCCGCATTCCATTCCATTCCATTCCACATTCCATTCCACATTCCATTCCACATTCCTTTCTATTCCTCTTTCCATTCCACATTCTATTCCATTGCATTCCACATTCCATTCCATTCCATTCCATTCCACATTCCATTCCATTCCTTTCCATTCCATTCCATTCCATTCCAAATTCCATTCAACATTAATTTCTATTCCACATTCTATTCCACATTTCATTCTATTCCATTACACTTTGCACTCCACATTCCATTCCATTCCGTTCCATGTTCCATTCCAAATTCCATGAGACGTTCCATTGCACTTTCCACTCCACGTTCCCTTCCATGTTACATTCCACATTCCGTTCCACGTTCCATTCCACATTCCATTCCAGATTCCATTCCATTCCATTCTGGGTTCCATTCCACATTCTATTCCACCTTCCATTTTACTTTCCGTTCCATTCCATTCCACATTCCATTGCTCATTCCATTCCATGTTCCATTCCACTTTCCTTTCCTTTCCACATTACATTCCACTCCATTCCACATTCCATTCCACATTCTATTCCACGTTGAATTCCACGTTCCATTCCATTAGATTCCACATTCCATTCCACGTTCCATTCCATTCTATTCCACATTCCATTCCACTTTCCATTCCATTCCATTCCATATTCTGCTCCATTCCATTCAACTTTCCATTCCACATTCCACTCAATTCCATTCCACATTCCGTTCCATTCTATTCCACATTCTACTCCATTCCATTCCACATTCCATTCCACATTCCAATCCATATTCCATTACATTCCATTCTGCATTCCACTCCAATCCATTCCATTCCACATTCCATTCCATTCCGTTCCACAGTCCATTCCATTCTGTTTCATTCCTCGTTCCATTCCACGTTCCATTCCACGTTCCATTCCACTTTCCAATGCATTCCATTCCATGCTCCATTCCACATTCCATTCCATATTCCATTCCAATATACACCACATTCCATTCCAAATTCCATTCCATTCCACATTCAATTCCATTCCATTCTACATTCCATTCCACATTCCACTCCATTCCATTTCAATTTCCATTTCAATCATTCCATTCCACATTCCATTCCATTCCATTGCATTCCATTCCATTGCCTTCCATTCCAAATTCCATTCCATTAAATTCCACATTCGTCTCCATTCCATTTCAGATTGCATTCAATTCCATTCCATTCCACATTTCTTTCCATTCCACTCCACATTCCATTCCACTTTCCTTTCCACATTCCATTCCTTTCCATTCAACATTCCATTCCACATTCCATTCCTTTTCATTCAACTTTCCATTCCATTCCTTTACGCGTTCCATTCCATGGCATTCCACGTTGCATTCCATTCCATTCCACTTTCCATTCCACGTTTGATTCCATGTTCCATTCCTCTTTCCTTTCCACAATCGATTCCATTCGACTCCAAATTCCATTCCACAATCCATTCCACATTCCATTCCATTCCATTCCACATTACATTCCAATTTCCTTTCCTTTCCTTTCCACAATCAATTCCATTCCATTCCACATTACATTCCATTCCATTCCACTTTCTGCTCCATTCCATTTCACGTTCAATTCCATTCCATTAAACATTCCATTCCATGTTCCATTCCACGTTCCATTCCATTCCATTTAATATACTATTCTGCATTCTATTCCATTCCATTTCACGTTCCATTCCATGTTAGATTCCACTTTCCATTCCATTCAATTTAATATTCTATTCCTCAATCCATTCCATTCCATTGCCTTTCATTGCACATTCCCTTACATTCCATTCAACATTCCTTTCGACATTCCAATCCATTCCATTCCACCTTCCTTTCCATTACGCATTCCATTCCAAATTCCATTCCACATCTCATTTCATTCCATTCCATGTTCCATTCCATTCCATTCCACTTTCCGTTCCTAACTGCATTTCACATTCCTTCCAAAATCCATTCCATTCCATTCCACATTCCATTCCATTCCATTCCTCATTACATTACATTCCTTTCCGCTTTGCATTTCACGTTCCATTCCATTGCTTTCCACATTCCATTCCATTCCATTCCACATTCCATTACGTTCCATTCCACGTTCTATTCCACATTACATTCCACGTTCCATTGCATTCCATTGTATTCCACATTCCATTCCACATTCTGCGTTCCATTCCACAATCCATTCCATTCCATTCTAGATTCCATTCCACTTTCCATTGCATTCCATTCCACATTCAACTCCATTCCATTGCATTCCAGTCCAAACTCCATTCCATTCCACAATCCATTCCATTCTATTCTTCATTCCATTCCACTTTCCATTCCATTCCATTCCACATTCAATTACATTCCATTTCATTCCAGTCCGCACTCCGTTCCATACCATTGCATTCCACATTCGTTTCCAAATTTCATTCCATTCCATTCCTCATTACATTCCGCATTCCATTCCTTTCAATTCCACATTCCACTCCATTCCATTCCACATTCCATTCCATTGCATTCCACATTCCATTCCACGTTCCTTTAAATTCTATTCCACATTCCATTCCATTCAATTCCTCATTCCATTCCACATTCCATTACACGTTCTTTTCCCTGTTCCATTCCACTTTCCATTCCACATTCCATTCCATTCCATTCCACATTCCATTCCATTCCATTGATTTCCACATGCATTCCATTTCATACCATTCCACATTCCATTCCATTCAATTCTAATCCACATTCCAATCCATTCCATTCTGCAGTCCATTCGGTTCCGTTTCACCTTCCATTCCATATTCAATTCCATTCCATTCCACACTCCATTCCACATTCCATTACATTACATTCCATTGCATTCTACATTCCATTCCTATCAATTTCACATTCCATTCCATTCCTTTTCACATTACATTCCATTCCATTCCACATTCCATTTCATTCCTTTCCCCATTCCATTCCATTCCATTACACATTCCATTCCAAATTCCCTTCCATTCCATTCCAGATTCCATTCCTCTCCATTCCATTCCATTCCATTCCATATTCCATTCCATTCCACTTTCCATTCCATTCCATTCCATTCCACATTCCATTCCATTCCATTCCATTCCACATTCCATTCCATTCCATTCCATTCCCTTCCATTCCAGATTCCATTCCATTGCATTCCATTCCACAGTCCATTCCATTTTATTCCACATTCCATTCCATTACATTCCACATTCCATTCCATTCCATTCCATTCCAATCCACATTACACTACATTCCATTCCACTTTGCATTCCACATTCCATTCCATTGCTTTCCACATTGCATTCCATTCTATTCCTCTTTCCATTCCTTCCCATTCCAAGTTCCATTCCACGTTCCTCTCCATGTTCCATTACACATTACATTCCATGTTCCATTGCATTCCATTATATTCCACATTCCATTCCACATTCCATTCCATTTCATTCGATATTCCATTCCATTCCTTTCCACATTCCATTCCATTCCTTTCCACATACCATTCCATTTATCATTCCTTTCCACCTTCCATTCCACATTCCTTTGCACATTCCATTCCACATTCCTTTCCATTTAATTCCACTTTCCATTCCATTCCATTCCTCATACATTTCCATTCCATTCCACATTCTATTCCATTCCATTGCATTCCATTCCATTCCATTCCGTTCCATTACATTCCACATTCCGTTCCATTACATTCCACTCCACATTCCATTCCATTCAATTCCATTCCACATTTCATTCCATTACATTCCATTCCACATTCCATTCCATTCCAATCTTCATTACATTACATTCCATTCCACTTTGCATTCCACATTCCATTCCATTGCTTTTCACATTGCATTCCATTCTATTCCACTTTCCATTCCTTTCCATTCCAAGTTCCATTCCACGTTCATCTCCAAGTTCCATTACACATTACATTCCATGTTCCATTGCATTCCATCATATTCCACATTCCATTCCACATTCCATTCCATTTCATTCGATATTCCATTCCATTCCTTTCCACATTCCATTCCATTCCTTTCCACATACCTTTCCATTTCACATTCCTTTCCACCTTCCATTCCACATTCCTTTGCACATTCCATTCCACATTCCTTTCCACTTAATTCCACATTCCATTCCATTCCATTCCACATTCCATTCCATTCCATTCCACATACCTTTCCATTTCATTCCACATTCTATTCCATTCCATTGCATTCCATTCCATTCCATTCCGTTCCATTACATTCCACATTCCATTCCATTAGATTCCATTCCACATTCCATTCCATTCAATTCCATTCCACATTCCGTTCCATTACATTCCATTCCACATTCCATTCCATTCCATTCAATTCCACATTCCATTCCATTCCATTCCCTTCCATTCCACATTCCATTCCATTCCATTCCACAGTCCATTCCCCATTCCATTCAATTCCATTCGTTATACCATTCCATTCCTTTCCATGTTCCATTTCACAGTCCATTCCTTTCCATTCCACATTCCATTACATTCCATTCCACATTCCATTCCATTCCATTCCCTTCCATTCCAAATTGCATTCCATGCCATTCCACATTCCATTCCACATTCCATTCCATATAGCATTCCATTCCTTTCCATGTTCCATTCCACAGTCCATTCCATTCCATTCCATTCCACGTTCCATTCCATTCCATTCCATTCCACTTTCCATTCCATTCCATTCCATGCCTTTCCCAATCCATTCCACATTCCATTCCACATACCTTTCCACATTAAATTCCATTCCAATCCACATTGCATTCCATCCCATTCCATTTCAGTCCACCGTCCGTTCTACTCCATTATATTCAACATTCCATTCCATTCCATTACATTTCCCATTCCAATTTCCATTCCATTCCATTCCACTTTCCATTCCACATTCTTTTCCATTCCATTCCACGTTCCATTCCACGTTCCATTCCATTCAATTCCACTTTCCTTTCCATTCCATTAAATGTTCCATTTTACATTCCATTCCATTCCATTCCACGTTCCATTCCACAATTGACTCCGTACCATTCCACATTCCTTTCCATTCCATTTCACATTCCATTCCATTCCATTACACATTCCATTCCATTCCACATTCTATTCGATTCCATTCAACTTTCCATTCCATTCCGCATTCCACTCCACTTTCCATTCCACATTCCATTCCATTCCATTCCACATTGCATTCCATTCCATTCCAGAATGCAGTCCATTCCACTTTCCATTCCATTCCAATCCAAATTCCATTCCATTCCACATTCCAATCCACATCACTTTTCATTCCATTCCACTTTCCATTTCACGTTTCATTCCTTTCCACTCCACATTCCATTCCATTCCATTCAACATTCCATTCCACATTCCATTCAATTCCATTCCACATTCCATTCCATTCCATTCCACATTGGGTTCCACATTCAATTGCGTTCCACATTCCATTCCATTCCATTCCACATTCCATTCCCCATTCCATTCCTTTCCAATCCATTCCACATATATTTATATTCCAACTCACATTTCATTGCATTCTACTTTCCATTCCACATTGCACTCAATTCCATTCCACATTCCTTTCCACATTCCATTCCATTCTACATTCCATTACATATTCCATTCCATTCCAATCCTTTACAGTCCACATACCATACCATTCCATTCCAATCCACATTGCATTCTGTTCCTTTCCAATCGACATTCCATTCCCTTCCATTCCAGTTTCCATTCTTTTCCATTCCACATTCTATTCCATGCCATTCCACATTTCATTCCACATTCCATCCCATTTCATTGCACATTCCATTCAGTTTCCTTCCATTCCATTCCATTGCATTCCATTCCAGTCCACGTTCCATTCCCGTCCATTTCATTCCACATTCCATTCCTTTGCATTCCACTTTCCATTCCATTCCATTCCACATTCCATTCTATTCTATTCCTTTCCAGTCCATGTTGCATTCCATTCAATTCCATTCGACATTCCATTCCATTGCACTCTAGATTCCGTTGCATTCCGTTGCACTTTCCTTTCTATTCCATTCCACTTTCCATTCCCTGTTCCATTCCACGTTCTATTCCACATTCCATTCCAAGTTCCATTACACGTTCCATTCCATTCCATTCCACTTTCCATTCCACTCCATTACAAATTCCTTTCTACATACCTTTCCACTACTTTCAACATTCCATTCCACATTCCATTCCATTCCATTCCACATTCCATTCTACATTCCGTTCCGTTACATTCCACATTCCATTTCATTACATTACATTCCACATTCCATTTCACATTCCACTCCTTTACATTACATTCCACATTCCATTTCACATTCCACTCCATTCCATTCCAGTCCATATTAAATTCCATTCCATTCCATTCCATATTCCATTTCAATCCTTTCCACATTCCATTGCATTCCATTCCATGTTCCATTCCACATTCCATTCCAGTCCACATTCCATTCCATTCCATACAACATTCCATTCCGCATTCAATTCCATTCCATTTCACATTCGATTCCATTCCATTGTACATTCCATTCCATTCCAATACTTTTCACATTCCATACAACATTGCATTCCACATTCCATTCCATATTCCATTCCATTCCTCTTTCCTTTCCACATTCCATCCCATTTCATTCCACATTCCATCCCATTCCATTCCATTCCAAATTCCGTCCAATTCCATTCCACTTTCCATCCCATTCCATTCCACATTCTATTCCATTCCACATTCAATTCCATTCCGTTCCATTCCACCTTCCATTCCAATCCATTCCACATTCCATTCGATTCAATTCCACGTTCCATTCCATTCCATTCCATTCCATCCCACATTCCATTAAATTCCATTCCACATTCCATTGTATTCAATTCCACATTCCTATGCATTCCATTCCACTTTCTATTCCATTTTATTCCATGTTCCATTCCATTCCATTCCATTCCATGCCACATTTTCTTCCATTCCTTTCCACTTTCCATCATATTCCATTTCACATTCTATACCTTTCCATTCCACACTCCATTCCATTCCACGTTACATTCCGTTCCATCCAATTCTGTTCCACATTCCATTCTTTTCCATTCCACTTTCCATTCCTTTCCATTCCACGTTCAATTCCATTCCATTCCACGTTCCTTTGAATTGCCTTCCACGTTCCATTCCGCTTAATACTATTCCACTTGCCATTCTATTCCATTCCACCTTGCATTCCTTTCAATTCCATGCCAAGTTCAAATGCATTGCACTTCATGTTCCATCCCGATCCATTCCACATTCCATTCCATTCCTTTCAACATTCCATTCCACTTTCCACTCCATTTGCATCCACATTCAACGCAATTCCATTCCATTCAAATCCGCATTCAATTCCATTCCATTCCAACTTCCATTCCATTCCAATCCACTTTACATTCCATTCCATTCCACATTCCTTTGCACATGTATTCCTTTATTCATTCCATTCCATACCATTCCACATTCCATTATGTTCCATTCCACATTCTATTTCATTCCATTCTACATTCCATTCCACATTCCATTCCCTTGCATTCCACATTACATTGCATGTGATTGCACAATGCATTCCACATTCCTTTCCATTCCAAATTCCACTCCACTGAATTCCACATTCCACTCCATTCCATTCCACATTCCATTCAATTCCATTCCACATAACATTCCACATCCCATTACATTACATACCACATTCTATTCTACGTTCCTTTCCATTCCAATCCACTTTCCATTCCATTCCATTCAATATTCCATTGCATTGCTATCCACATTCCATTCCTTTCCTTTCCATTCAATTCCACATTCAATTCCTTTGCATTCCATTCCTCATTCCATTCCATTCCTTTCCACATTCCGTTCCATTCCATTCCATTCCACTTTCCATTCGAAGTTCCATGCCACCTTCAATTCCACATTTTCTTCCCCTTTCCATTAAATTCCATTCCATATCATTTTACATTCCATTCCATTCCAATCCACGTTCCATTCCATTCAATACCACATTCTATTCCATTCATTTTCACATTCCATTCCATTTTCCATTCCATTCCAATCCATATTGTATTCCATTCCATTCCACACTCGAATCCCTTCCATTCCACATTCCATTCCATTCCATTCCAATTTCCATTCCATTCCATTCCATTCCACATTGCATTCCATTCCATTCCAATTTCCATTCAATTCCATTCCACATTCCATTCCGTTCCTTTCCACATTCCCTTCCATTCCTTTCCACATTCCCTTCCATTTCATTCCATTGCACTTTCCATTCGAAGTTCCATGCCATGTTCCATTCCACATTCTCTTCCACTTCACATTCAATTCCATTCCATACCATTCCACATTCCATTCCATTCAAATCCACGTTCCATTCCATTCCATTCCACATTCTATTCCATTCCATTCCACATTGCATTCAATTCCATTCCATGTTCCTATCCATTGCATTCCACTTTCCAGTCCATTTTATTCCACCTTCCATTACATTCAATTCCGTTCTATGCCACATTCTATTCCATTCCTTTCCAATTTCCATCCCATTCCATTCCACATTCCATTCCTTTCCATTCCATATTCCATTCCATTCCATTCCACTTTACATTCCGTTCCATCCCATTCCATTCCACATTCCATTCTGTTCCTTTCCGCTTTCCATTCCTTTCCATTCCACGTTCCATTCCATTCTATTTCACATTCCTTTGAGTTATATTCCACGTTCGATTGTGCTTAATACCATTCCATATGCCATTCTATTCGATTCCATGTTCCATTCCAGTCAATTCCATTCCACATTCAATTTCATTGCATTTCATGTTCCATCCCGTTCCATTCCACATTCCATTCCATTCATTTCAACATTCCATTCCACATTCCATTCCACATTCTTTCCATTCCAATCCACTTTCCATTCCATTCCATTACACATTCCATTCCATTCCATTTCACGTTCCATTCCATTTTCCATTCCACATTCCTTTCCATTTCATTCCATTCCACGTTCCATTACACATTGCATTACATTCCATTCCACATTCCATTCCATTCTTTTCCATTCCACATTCCGTTCTATTACATTCCATTCCACATTCGATTCCATTTCGTTCCATTCCACATTCCATTCCATTCCGTTCCATTCCACATTCCATTCCATTCCATTCCCTTCCATTCCACATTCCATTCCATTCCATTCCACAGTCCATTCCACATTCCATTCAATTCCATTCGTTATACCATTCCATTCCTTTCCGTGTTCCATTTCACACTCCATTCCATTCCATTTCACATTCCATTACATTCCATTCCATATTCCATTCCATTCCACATTCCATTCCATTCCTTTACCTTCCATTCCAAATTCCATTCTATTCCATTCCACATTCCATTCCACATTCCATTCCATTCCATTCCATATACCATTCCATTCCTTTCCATGTTCCATTCCACAGTCCATTCCATTCCATTCCATTCCATGTTCCATTCCATTCTATTCCATTCCACTTTCCATTCCATTCCATTCCATGGCTTTCCCAATCCATTCTACATTCCATTCCACATACCTTTCCACCTTAAATTCCATTCCTATCCACATTGCATTGCATTCCATTACATTTCAGTCCACCTTCCATTCCACTCCATTATATTCAACATTCCATTCCGTTCCACATTCCATTCCATTCAATTTCACATTCCATTCCATTCCATTTCACATTCCATTTTATTCCATTCCAATTTCCATTCCATTCCATTCCAATTTCCATTCCATTCCATTCCACATTCCTTTCCACATTCGGTTGCATTTCATTCCACATTCCATTCCACATTAAATTCCACTCCAATCCACATTCCATTCCATTCAATTACATTCCATTGCTGTCCAAATTCCATTCCATTCAATTCCATTCCATTCTACGTTCCCTTCCACGTTCCACTGCATTCCATTCCACTTTCAATTCCACATTCCCTTCCACGTTTGATTCCGTTCCATTCCACTTTCCTTTCTGTTTCTTAACACATTCCATTCCATTCCATTCCATTCCATTACATTTTCCATTCCACTTTCCATTCCAATCCATTCCACTTTCCATTCCACTTTCCTTTCCATTCCATTCCACGTTCCATTCCACATTCCATTCCATTTAATTCCACTTTCCTTTCCATTCCATTAAATGTTCCATTTTACATTCCATTCCATTCCATTCCACGTTCCATTGCACAATCGATTCCATACCATTCCACACTCCATTCCATTCCATTTCACATTCCATTCCATTCCATTACACATTGCATTCCATTCCACATTCTATTCGATTCCATTCCACTTTCCATTCCATTCCGCATCCACTCCACTTTCCATTCCACATTCCATTCCATTCCATTCCACATTGCATTCCATTCCATTCCAGATTGCATTCCATTCCACTTTCCATTCCATTCCAATCCAAATTCCATTCCATTCCACATTCCAATCCACATCGCATTTCATTCCATTCCACTTTCCATTTCACGTTCCATTCCTTTCCACTCCACATTCCATTCCATTCCATTCAACATTCCATTCCACATTCCATTCAATTCCATTCCACATTCCATTCCATTCCATTCCACATTCTGTTCCACATTCAATTGCGTTCCACATTCCTTTCCATTCCATTCCACATTCCATTCCACATTCCATTCCATTCCAATCCATTCCACATATATTTATATTCCAACTTACATTTCGTTGCATTCTACTTTCCATTCCACATTGCACTCAATTCCATTCCACATTCCTTTCCACATTCCATTCCATTCTACATTCCATTACATATTCCATTCCATTCCAATCCATTACAGTCCACATACCGTACCATTCCATTCCATTCCACATTGCATTCTGTTCCTTTCCAATCGACATTCCATTCCCTTCCATTCCAGTTTCCATTCTTTTCCATTCCACATTCTATTCCATGCCATTCCACATTTCATTCCACATTCCGTCCCATTTCATTCCACATTCCATTCCCTTGCGTTCCGCATTCCATTCCATGCCATTGCACAATGCATTCCACATTCCATTGCATTCCATTACACACTCCACTCCATTCAATTCCACATTCCACTCCATTTCATTCCACATTACATTCAGTTCCATTCCACATTCCATTCCACATTCCATTCCATTCCACATTGCATTGCATTGCATTCCATATTATATTCCATTCCATTCCACATTCCATTTCATTCCATTCCACATTCCATTCCACATTCTTTCTATTCCAATCCACTTTCCATTCCATTCCATAACACATTCTATTCCATTCCATTTCACGTTCCATTCCATTTTCCATTCCACATTCCGTTGCATTTCATTCCATTCCACGTTCCATTACACATTGCATTACATTCCATTCCACTTTCCTTTCTATCTCATTCAACATTCCATTACACATTCCATTCCACTTTCCTTTCTATCTCATTCAACATTCCATTACACATTCCATTCCCTTCTGTTGAACTTTCCATTCCACATTCTATTCAGCAATACATTTCACAATCCATTCCATTCAACATTCCATTCCACATTCCATTCCGCATTCCATTTCGTTCCAGTTTCCATTCCGCATTACATTCCACGTTCCATTCCAGATACCATTCCATTCCATTCCACGTTCCATTCCACATTCCATTCCATTGAATTTCACATACCATTCTATTCCACATTCCATTCCACATTCCATTACATTCCTTTCCACATTCCATTCATTCGCATTCCACTTCCTATTCCATTCCATTCCACATTACATTACCTTTCATTCCATGTTCCATTCCACTTTCCATTCCATGTTCCGTTCCACGTTCCATTCCACATTCCGTTCCATTCCATTCCACATTCCACTCCACATTCCATTCCATTCAGTTCCACATTCTGTTCCACATTCCATTCTGTTCCATTCCACATTCCATTCCATTCCATTCCACTTTCCACTCCATTCCACTAAATTTCCATTCCAAATTCCCTTCCATGCTTATCTGGTTCCATTCCACATTCCATTCCATATTGCATTCCACATTCCATACCAGATTCCATTCCATTCCTTTCTCTCCCATTCCACATTCCTATCCATTCCATTCCATATTCCATTCCATTACTTTGCACATTCCATTCCATTCCATTCCATTCTGCATTCCATTCCATTGCATTGCACACTCGATTCCACATTCCATTCCATTCCATTACACATTACATTCCATTCCACAATCCATTCCATTCCAAATTCCATTCCATTCCATTCCACGTTCCATTCCACATTCCATTTGACATTCTGTTCCATATTCCATTCCACATTCCATTATATTTTCCATTCCATTCAATTACACATTCCATTCCATTCCATTCCACCTTACATTACATTCCATTACGTTATATTCCGTTCCAGTCAATTCCACATCCTGCTCCCTTCCATTCCATTCCACATTCCATTCCAATCCATTCCATTCCACATTCCTTTCCATTCCACATTCCATTCAATTGCATTCCACATTCTATTCCATTCCATTCCACATTCCATTCCATTCAATTCCACATTCCATTCCATTCCACATTCCATTCAACATTCCTTTCCATTCCACTCCATTCCACATTCCATTGCATATTCCATTCCATTCCATTCCAGTCATATTCCATTCCATTCCATTCCACTGCACATTCCACACCATTCCATTCCACATTGCAGTCCATTCCATTCCACATACCATTCCATTCCATTCCACATTCCATTATTCCATTCCACATTGAAATCCATTCCATTCCACATTCCATTCCAATCCACATTCCATTCCACATTCCATTCCACATTTCTTTCCATTTCATTGCACATTCCATTCCATTTCATTCCATTCCATTGCATTCCATTCCATTCCATTCAATTCCACATTCCAATCCATTCCATTCCACATTCCAATCCATAACATTCCATTCCACATTCTGTTCTGTTCCATTCCCTTCCACTCCACATACCATTCCATTCCATTCCACGTTCCATTCCACTTTCCATTCCATTCCATTCCATATACCATTCCTCTCCATTCCACGTTCCATTCCACAGTCCATTCCGTTGCATTTCACATTCCATTCCATTCCATTCCACATTCCGTTCCATTCCATTCCACTTTCCTTTCCATGCCTTTCACATTCCTTTCCACATTCCATTCCATTCCATTCCACATTCCATTCCGCTTTGCATTTTATTTCGTTCCACATTCCATTGCACATTCCATTCCATTCCATTACAGTCATACTCCATTCCATTCCATTCCACTCCACTTTCCATACCTTTCCATTCCACATTGCAGTCAAATCCATTCCACATTCCATTCCACATGGCACTCCATTCCATTCCACATTCCATTATTCCATTCCATTCCATTCCACGTTCCATTTCATTCCACATTCCATTCCACATTTCTTTCCATTCCATTCCACATTCCATTCCTTTCCATTCCATTTCAATTACCACTTCATCCCTTTCCATATTCTATTCCATTCCATCCCATTCTACTCCATTGCATTCCATTCCGTTGCATTAAATTCCACATTCCATTCCATTCCATTCCATTCCACATTCCTATGCATTCCATTCCATTCTACTTTCCGTTCTATTCCATTCCCTTCCATTCCACGTTCCATTCCATTCCATTCCTCGTTCCATTTCACTTTGCATTCCGTTCCATTAGAGATTCCATTCCACTCCATTCCACGTTCCATTCCACAGTCCATTCCGTTGCATTCCATATTCCATTCTATTCCATTCCATTTTCTATTCCATTCCTTTCCACTTTCCTTTCCATGCCTTTCACATTCCCTTCCACATTCCATTTAATTCCATTCCACATTCCATTCCGCTTTGCATTCCATCCCATTGCACATTGCATTCCACATTCCATTCCATTCTAATCCACATTCGATTCCATTCCATTCCATTACAGTCCAAATTCCATTCCATTGCATTCCATTCCACTTTCCATTCCATTCCATTCCACATTCCATTACTTTCCATTCCACATTCCATTCCATTCCATTCCATATTCCATTCCACTCCTTTCCACATTCCATTTTATTCTGTTCCACGTTCCATTCCATTCTATTCCATGATCCTATCCTTTCTATTCCATATTCCATTCTATTACATTCCCCATTCCATTGCATTCCATTTCATATTCCATTCCATTCCATTCCAATCCATTCCACATTCCATTCAATTCCTTTCCACATTCCATTCCATTCCATTCCAATGCATTCCACATTCCATTCCATTCCATTCCACATTCCATTCCACATTCCATTCCGCAATCCAATCCATTCAATTCCACATTACATTACATTCCATTCCACATTCCATTCTGCATTCCATTCCTCGTTCCATTCGATGTTGCATTCCACGTTCCATTCCATGTTCCATTCCACGTTCCAATCCACGTTCCATTCCACTTTCAATTCCATTCCATTAAACGTTCCATTCCACATTCCATTCCATTGCATTCCACTTTCCATTGCATTCCATTCTAATTTCCATTCCATTCCATTCCACTTTCCATTCTATGTCTTTCACATTCCTCTCCACATTCAATTCTGTTCCATTCCACATTCCATTCCCAATTCTGTTCCATTCCATTCCACATTCCATTCCTTTCCATTCCACTTTCCATTCCAAATTCCATTCCATTCCATTCCACGTTCCTTTCCACATTGAATTCCATTCGATTCTATTCCACATTCCATTCCATTACATTCAACATTCCGTTCCGTTCCATTCCACAGTCCCTTCCGTTCCATTCCATCCCCTTCCACATTCAATTCCATTCCTTCCACATTCCAGTCCTTTCCATTCCACATACCATTCCATTACATTTCACATTCCATTCCATTCCACAATGAATTTCATTCCATTCCACATTCCAATACATTCCATTGGACATTCCATTCCATTCTACATTGCATTCCACATTCCATTCCCTTCCACATTCCTTTACACATTCCATTTCATTCCATTCCACATTCCAATCCATTACATTCCACATTCCTTTCCACATTCCTTTCCATTACATTCCCCATTTCATTCCACATTCTATACCGCTTTCCATTCCACATTCCGTTCCAGTCCATTCCACCTTATATTCCGCATTCCATTAACTTCCTTTCAGTTCAATTACACATTCCATTCCACACTTCATTCCACATTCCAATCCATTCCATTCTACATTCCATTCCACATTCGTTTCCACATTCTATTCCAGTCCATTCCACGTTTCATTCCACCTTCCATTCGAGGTTCCATTCCACTTTCCATTTGACGTTCCATTCCATACCATTCCAAATTTCATTCCACATTGCATTCCATTCCATACCATTCTAGTCCACATTCCATTCAATTCCATTCCACATTCCATTCCTTTCCATTCAACATTCCATTCCACATTCCATTCCACTTTCTATTCAACATTCGGTTCCACATTCAAATCCACGTAATATTCCATTCCATTCCACTTTCCATTCCACGATCCATTCCACTTTCCATTCCCCGTTGTATTCCATTGAATTCCATGTTCTATTATACTTTCCATTCCATTCCAATCCACGTTCCATTCCACATTCCATTTCACGTTCCATTGTACATTCCATTCCATGTTCCTTTCCACGATTCATTCCAAGTACCATTCCACGTTCCATTCCATTCCATTCCACGTTGCATTGCACATTCCTTTCCATTCCTTTACACTTTCCATTCCACTTTCCATTCCACATTCCACTCCATATTCCATTACCTTCCATTCCACCTTCCAATCCACATTCGATTTCACATTCCTTTCCACATTCCATTACATTCCATTCTATTTTCCATTCCACATTCCTTTCCACTTTCCGTTCCGTTCTATTCCATATTCCATTCCACATTCCATTCCACATTCCATTCCACGTTCCTTCCCATTCCATTCCACGTTCCGTTCCACATTCCATTCCACATTCCATTCCACTTTCCTTTCAGTTCCATTCCACGTTCCATTCCACTTTCCATTCCATTCCATTGAACTTTCCATTCCACATTTCATTCCACATTACATTCTGTTCTATTCTACATTCCATTCCACATTCCCTTCCATTCCATTCCACATTCTATTCCAATTTCCATTCCTTTCAATTCCATGATCCATTCCACGTTTCATTCAACTTTCCATTCCACATTCCATTCCACATTCCACTCCATTCCATTCCACATTCCATTCCATTCCATTCCACATTCGTTTCATTCCTCATTCCATTACACTTTCAATTCCACGTTCAAATCCACTTGCCATTCTATTCCATTCCACATTCCATTCCGCATTCCATTCCATATTCCATTCCACATTCCATTCCACATTCCTTTTCACATTCCATTCCATTCAATTCCACATTCCATTCCGTTCCATTCCATATTCCATTGCACATTCCATTACACATTCCTTTGCACGTTCCATTGCATTCCATTCCACGTTCCATTCCATTCCACTCTACATTCCATTCCATTTCATTCCACATTCAATGGCACATTCCATTGCACGTTCCATTCCACGTTCCATTCCACGTTCCATTGCATTCCACTCCACGTTCCATTGCATTCCATTCCACGTTCCATTTCAATCCATTCCACGTTCCATTTCAGATTCCATTTCACATTCCATTCCACATTCCATTTCCCAAACCTTTCGATTCCATTCCATTCCACTCCACATTCCATTCCGTTCTAATCCACATTACATTGAATTTCATTCCACGTTCCATTCCATTCTACATTCCATATCACTCCATTCCAGATTCCATTCCATTCCATTCCATTCCACATTCCATTCCATTCCATTCCACATTCCATTCCATTCAATTCCACATTCCATTCCACATTCCTTTCCACATTACATTCCATTCCATTCCACGTTGCTTTCCACACTACATTCCACATTCCATTCCACAATCCATTCCGTTATATTCCACATTCCTTTCCACATTCTATTGCACATTCCATTCCACATTGCATTTCACATTCCATTCCATTCTATTTCACATTGTATTCCACATTCCACTCCATTCCATTCCGCATTCCAATCCCCAATCCATTCCATTCCATTCCACATTGCATTCCATTCCATTCCACATTCCATTGCAGATTCCTTTCCTCATTCCTTTCCATTCTTTTCCACATTCCATTCCACATTCCATTCCACATTCCATTACACATTCCATTCCAAATTCCATTCCACATTCCATTCCACATTCCTTTCCACATTACATTCCGTTCCATTCCACGTTGCTTTCCACACTACATTCCACATTCCATTCCACAATCCATTCCGTTATATTCCACATTCCTTTCCACATTGTATTGCACATTCCATTCCACTTTGCATTTCACATTCCATTCCATTCTATTTCACATTTTATTCCACATTCCACTCCATTCCATTCCGCATTCCAATCCCCACTCCATTCCATTCCATTCCACATTGCATTCCATTCCATTCCACATTCCATTGCACATTCCTTTCCTCATTCCTTTCCCTTCCTTTCCACATTCTATTCCACATTCCATTCCACATTCCATTACACATTCCATTCCAAATTCAATTCCACGTTCCATTCCACATTCTGTTCCACATTCCATTTCACATTCCATTTCACATTCCATTCCGATCCATTCCACTATCCATTCCACATTCCGTTCAATTCCATTGCACATTTGATTCCATTCCATTCCACATTCCATTCCATTCCATTCCACATTCCATTCCATTCCATTCCATTCTACATTCCATTCCATTCCATTCCACATTCCATTACATTTCTTTCCACATTGCATTCCATTCCTCTCCATATTCCTTTCCATTCCACATTCCATTCGAGTCCATTACAAATCCCATTTCACATTCCATTCCATTCCACTGCGCATAGCATTCCACTGTATTCCACATTCCATTCCATTAAATTCCATTCCATTCCATTCCATTCCATGTTGCATTCAACGTTCCATTCCACTTTCCATTCAATTCCATTCCAGGTTCCATTCCACGTTCCATTCCAGGATCCTTTCCTTTGAATTCCACTTTCTATTCCATTCCATTCTGCTTCCATTCCATTTCATTCCATTCAGTATTCCATTCCATTCCATGCCACTTTCCATTCTATTTAATTCCACATTCCATTCCATTCCATTTCATTCCATATTCCTTTCCATTCCATTCAAAATTCAATTGCATTTCATTCCACACTGCATTCCGTTCCATTCCTCTTTGCATTCCACATACAATTCCATTCCATTCCAGATTCCATTCCATTGCATTCCATTCCATTCCACATTCCATTCTATGCCATTCCACATTGAATTCCATTCCATTCCATTCCACATTGAATTCCATTTCACATTCCATTTCATTCCATTGCATGTTCCATTCCAATCCATTCCTCATTGCATTTCATTCCATTCCATTCCACATTGCATTCCATTCCACATTCCATTCCACTCAATTCCACATTCCATTCCACATGACTTTCTATTCCATTCCACATTCCATTCCGCGTTCCATTCCATTACACATTCTATTCCACATTCCATTCCTCTTTCCATTCCAAATTACTTTTCATTCAATGACACATTTCATTCCACATTTCATTCCACAATCCATTCCACATTCCATCCCACATTCCAACCACATTCCATTGCATTCCATTCCTCGTTCCTTTCCAGATTCCATTCCATCCCACATTCCATTCCACTTTCCTTTCCATTCCTTTCCACATTCCATTCCACATTCCATTTCATGTTCCATTCCACGTTCCATTCCACATTCCATTCCACTCGATTCCATTCCACATTCTATTTCATTCCATTCCACTTTCCCTTTCACTTTCCTTTCAACATTACTTTCCACATTGCATTCCGGTCCATTCCACCTTCCGTTCCACAATCCATTCCGCATTTCATTCCACATTCCATTCCGTTCCATTCCACATACCATTCCATTCCATTCCATTGCACATTCTATTCCACATTCCTTTCCATTGCATTTCAGATTCAATTCTTTTCCATTCCACATTAAATTCCGAATTCCCTTCCATTCCATTACACATTTCATTCCATTACACTCCACCTTCCATTTCACATTCCATTCCACATTCCAGTTCACATTCCACTGGATTTCATTCCGCATTCCATTCCATTCCATTCAACATTCCATTCCACATTCCTTTCCATTGCTTTCCACATTACATTCCACATTCCATTCTATGTTCCATTCCATTGCATTACACGTTTCATTCCACGTTGCATTCCACTTTCCATTCCATTCCATTCCACATTCAATTCCACATTCCAATGCATTACATTTGACATTCCATTACACATTCCATTCCACATTACATTTCACATTCCTTTCCTTTCCATTCCACATTCCATTACACACAACCTTCTACATTTCATTGCATGTTCCATTTCACATTGTATTCAACATTTGATTCCGTTACATTCCACATTCCTTTCCACACTCCAATGCACATTCCATTGCACATTCCATTTCGTTCCTTTCCAGATTACTTTCAACATTCCAATCCACAATCCATTCCACTCCACATTCCATTCCACATTCCATTCCGTTCCATTCCACCTTCCATTCCAAAATCCATTCCATTCCATTCCACATTCCATTCCACATTCCATTCCAATCGATTGAACAATCCAATCCACATTCCATTCCATTCCACTGCAATCCATTCCACATCCATTCCACAATCCATTCCATTCTATTCCACATTCCATTCCTTTCCATTCCACATTCCATTCCATTCCACATTCCATTCCACAAACCATTCCATTCCATTCCTCATTCCATTCCATTCCATTCCACATTCCATTCCACATTCCGTACCACATTACATTCCATTCCATGCCGGATTCCATTACACATTCCATTCTACATTCCAATTCACTTTACATTCCACGTTGCATTCCATTCCATTACATTCCATATTCCACTCCATTCCATTCCAAATTCCATTCCATTCCTTTCCACATACCGTTCCACATTGCATTCCACTTTCCATTCCACATTGCATTCCGCTTTTCATTCCACATTACTTCCGTGCCATTCCACATTCCATTTCACATTCCATTACACGTTCCATTCCACTTTACTTTCCATTCCAATCCATGATCCATTCCACATTACATTCCATTCCGTTCCACTTTCCTTTCAACTTTCCAGTCTACATTCCATTCCACATTTCCATTCCTTTCCACTTTCCATTCAACAATCCATTCCATTCCACATTCCATTCCATTCCATTCCACAATTCTGTCCATTCCATTCCATTCCACATTCCAATTCACTTTACATTCCACGTTGCATTCCATTCCATTACATTCCATATTCCACTCCATTCCATTCCAAATTCCATTCCATTCCTTTCCACATACCGTTCCACATTGCATTCCACTTTCCATTCCACATTGCATTCCGCTTTTCATTCCACATTACTTCCGTGCCATTCCACATTCCATTTCACATTCCATTACACGTTCCATTCCACTTTACTTTCCATTCCAATCCATGATCCATTCCACATTACATTCCATTCCGTTCCACTTTCCTTTCAACTTTCCAGTCTACATTCCATTCCACATTTCCATTCCTTTCCACTTTCCATTCAACAATCCATTCCATTCCACATTCCATTCCATTCCATTCCACAATTCTGTCCATTCCATTCCATTCCACATTCCTTTCTACATTCTATTCCTTTCAATTCCATTCCACATTCCATTCCACATTCCTTTCCGTTCCATTCCGCATTGCATTCCATTCCATTCCACATTCCATTCCATTCCATTCCACATTCCATTCCATTCCATTCCACATTCCATTCCATTCCACATTCCATTCCATTCCATTCCTCATTCCATTCCATTCCACTCCACATTCCGTTCTACATTGCTATCCACATTCCATTCTGCATTCCAGTCCCTTCCTTTCCGCATTGCATTCCATTGCATTCCACGTTCCATTCCATTCCTTACCACGTTCCATTCCATTCCATTCCACATTCCATTCCTCTTTCCATTCCACATTCCATTCCGCTTTCCATTCCCTTATATTCCACTTTCCGTTTAATTCCATTACTCTTTCCTTTCCATGTTCTATTCCATGTTCCATTGCACGTCCCATTAAACATTCCATTCCATGTTCAATTCCATTCCATTCCATTCCATTCCACATTCCATTCCATTCCATTCTACATTGCATTCCATTCCATTCCATTCCACATTCCATTATATTCCATTCTATTTCACTCCACATTAAATTACTTTCCATTACTCATTCCATTTCATTCCATTCCACATTCGATTCCATTTCATTTCATTCCCCATTTCATTCCACATTCCATTCCATTTCATTCCATTCCACATTCCATTCCATGCCTTTCCACATTGCATTCCAAATTCCATTCCATACCACTTTCCATTCTTTTCCATTCCATTCCACATTCCATTCCATTCCATTCCATTCCATTCCACATTCCATTCCATTCCACATTCCATTCCATTCCATTCCACATTCCATTCCACATTGCATCCCATTGCATTCCATGTTCCACTCCTCACTCCTTTCCATTTCTTTCCACATTCCATTCAATTCCATTCCACATTCCATTCCATTCCCTTCCAAATTCCATTCCTCTCCTTTCCGTTCCTTTCAACATTCCACTCCATGCCATTGCCCATTCCATATCATTCCACACTGCATTCCATTCCTTTGCATTACACATTCCATTCCAACTTCCGTTCTACATTCCATTTCACTTTCCTTTCCATTCCATTCCAAATTCCATTCCACATTCCAATCCATTCAATTCCACATTACATTGCATTCCATTCCACTTTCCATTCCATTCAATTCCATTCCATTGCATTCCACATTCCATTCCATTCCATTCCGTATTCCATTCCATTCCATTCCACATTCCATTCTGTTCCATTCCACATTCAATTCCATAGCATCACCCATTTCATTTCACATTCCATTCCACATTACATTACATTCCATTCCACATTACATTCCATTCCATTCCACATTCTATTCCACATTCCATTAGAAATTCCATGCCAGAATACATTCCATTCCATTTCACATTTCATTCCACATTCCATTCCACATTCCATTCCTTTCCATTCCATGTTCCATTCGGTTACATTCCAAATTGCATTCCACGTTCCTTTCCATTCTATTCCACTTTCCATTCCACGTTGCATTCCATTAGATTCCACGTTCCATTCCACGTTCCATTCCACGTTCCATTCCACGTTAAATTCCATTCCATTCCACATTCCATTCCATACCATTCCACTTTCCGTTCAACATTCTATTCCATTTCATTCTACGTTCTATTCCACATTCCATTCCAATCCATTCCACATTCCATTTCACATTCCATTCCACATTCGTTTCCACATTCCATTCCATTCCGTTCAACATTGCCTTCCACTACATTCCACATTTCATTCCATTAAATTCCATTCCAGATACCACTCCACATTCCATTCCATTCCATTCCACATTACATTCCCCTTTCCATTCAATTGCATTCCACATTCCATTGCATTCCATTCCGTTCCATTCCACATTCCATTCCATTCCATTCCATTCCACATTCCATTCCATTCAATTCCATTCCACATTCCATTCCATTCCTTTGCACATTCCATTCCGTTCCACACTGCAATCCATTCAATTCCATTTCACATTTCATTCCATTCCATTATACTTTCCATTCCAATCCATTCCATTCCATTCCATTCCAAATTCCGTTCAATTCCATTCCACATTCCAATCCATTCCATTCTACATTCCATTCCATTCCACTTTCCATTCCACATTCCATTCCACATTCCATTCAATTCCATTCCGCATTCCATTGTATTCCATTCAATTTCATTCCACATTCCTTTCCGTTTCATTCCTCATTCCATTCCATTCCATTCCACATTCCATACCATTTCATTCCACATTCCATTCCATTCCATTCCACATTCCATTCCACATTCCATTTTAATACCGTCTACATTCCATTCCAAATTCCATTCCATTGCGTTCCACATTCAGTTCTTTTCTGTTCCAAATGCCATTACAATACCTTCTTCATTACATTTCACACTCCAATCTATTCTGTTCCACATTCCATTACATTTCTTTCCACATTCCATTCCGTTCCATTCAACACTCCATTCCACATTCCATTGCATTCCTTTTCACATTCCATTCCTTTAAATTCCACATTCCATTCCGTTCCTTTCCACATTCCTTTTCATTTCATTCCACATTCCATTCCACATTCCATTTCACATTCCATTCAACAATCCATTCCACATTCCATTTCACGTTCCATTCCGCATTCCACTTCACATTCCATATTCTATTGCATTCCATTTCGTGTTCCATTCCATTCCACATTCCATTCCATTCCATTCCACAATCCATTCCATTCCATACCACATTGCATTAAATTCCATTCCACATTCAATTACACATTCCATTCCACAGTCCGTTCGATTCCTTTCCACATTCCTTTACACACTCCCTTCCACATTCTATTGCATTCAATTCCATTACACATTCCATTGCATTGCATTCCATTCCACGTTCCATTCCACTTTCCATTCCATTCCATTCCATTCCATTCCACATCACATTCCACATTCCATACCCTTCTTTTCCACATTCCATTCCATTCCATTTCACTTTCCATTCCATTCCATTCCGTTCTGCATTCCATTCCATTCCATTCCACGTTCCATTCCATTCCATTCCATTCCATTCCATTGCTTTCCACAATCCATTCCACATTCCATTCCTTTCCAATCCACATTCCATTCCATTCCATACATCATTTCATTCCACATTCTACTCCATGTTCCATTGCACGTTCCATTCCACGTTCCATTCCACATTCCATTCCAGATTCCTTTCCACATTCCATTCAACGTTCTGTTGCATTGCACGCCACTTTCTATTCCCCGTTGCATTCCATTTCATTCCACTTTCCATTCTACATTCCTTTCCTTTGCATTCCACATTCCTTTCCAAATTCAATTCCACATTCCATTCCATTCCGCATTCCATACCATTCCATTCCACATTCCATATGACGTTCCATTCTACATTCCTTTCCTTTGCATTCCACGTTCCTTTCCACATTCAGTTCCACTTTCCATTTTGTTCCATTCCACATTCTATTCCATTTCATTCCACATTCTATTCCACATTCCATTCCACATTCCATTCCACTTTCCATTCATCGTTCCATTCCACATTTCATTCCACATTCCATTCAACGTTCCATTCCATTACTTTCCACGTTCCATTGCCCGTTCCATTCCATTCCATAGCACGTTCCATTCTACATTCCTTTCCTTTGCATTCCACGTTCAATTCCACATTCAATTCCACGTTCCCTTCCTTTCCATTCCACATTCCCTTCCATTCCAATCCACATTCCATTCCACATTCCATTCCATTCCATTCCACATTGCATTCCACAATCCATTCCACATTCCATTGCACTTTCCATTCGGTTCAATTGCATATTCCTTTCTACAATGCATTGGATTCCATTTCACCTTCCATTCCATATTCCATTCCACGTTCCATTCCATTCCATTCCACGTTCCTTTCCATTCCATTCCACGTTCCAATTCATTCCATTCCACATTCAATTCCACATTCCTTTTTACATTGCATTCCGCATTATATTTCACATTCCATTCCATGTACCTTTCCCTTCCATTCCACGTTCATATCCATTCCATTATACGTTCCATTTCTTTCCATTCCACATTCCATTCCACATTCGATTTCACATTCCATTCCATTCCATTCCACATTCCATTGCACATTTCATTCCACATTCCATTTCATTCCAGAATCCATTCTATTCACATTCCATTCCATTGCATACCACATTCCATTATATTCCACATTCTATTCCTCCATACATTCCATTCCATTCCACTCCACATTCCATTCCATTCCATTCCACTTTCCCTTCCACATTCAATTTCACATTCCTCTTCACATTCCATTCCACATTGCATTCCAAGATCTATTCCAGTCCATTCCACTTTACAATACATTCCGTTCCACTTTCCATTCCATGTTCCATACCACATTCTTTCCCCATTCCACTCCCTTTCATTCTACATTCCATTCCGGTCTATTCCACGTTCCATTCCATTCCATTCTACGTTCCATTCGATTCCATTCCTCATTCCATTGAAATCCATTCCACATTCCATACCAGTCCATTCCATTCGATTCCCTTCCACATTCCATACCATTCCATTCCATTGCATTCCACACTCCATTATGTTCCATTCCAAATTCCATTCCACATTCCATTCCACATTCCATTCCATTCCGTTCCACACTCCATTCCATTCCATTCCACATTCCATTCCATTCCATTCCACGTTCCATTCCTTTCCACTCCATGTTCCATTTCATTTCATTCCACGTTCAATTTCATTCCATTCCACAATCCATTCTACATTCCATTTCATGTTCCATTCCACAGTGTATTCCACGATTCATTCCATTACATTCCACATTCCATTCCATTCAATTCTACTCTCCATTGCCATCCATTCTGCTTTCCACTCCATCCCATTCAATTCCAAATTCCATTCCTTTCAATCCCACATTCTATTGCATTCCCTTCCAAATTCCATTCCATTCTATTCCATTCCACTTTCCATTCCATTCCATTCCATATTCTATTCAATTCCATTCCACATTCCATTCCATTCCATTGTGTTATACTTTCCATTCAATTCCATTCCACATTTCATTGCATTCCATTCCATTCCAATCCATATTCTAGTCTACATTTCATTCCATTCCATTCCATATTCCATTTCATCCCATTCCACATTCCATTGCATTCCACATTCCATTCCATTCCATTCCTCATTCCATTCCATTCCATTCCATATTCCATTCCACATTCCATTCCATTCCATTCCATATCCCATTCTGCATTATGTTCCATTCCATTCCATATTCCTTTCCATTCCACATTCCATTCTTTCCATTCCATTGCACTTTCCAATTTACTTGCCCTTCTAAATTCCATTCCACTCAATTCCAATCCACATTCCATTCCATATTCCAGTCAATTCCATTCCACATTCCATTCCACATTCCATTCCATTCCATTTCACGTTCCATTCCACATTCCATTCTATTCAATTCCACATTCCTTTCCATTCCAGATTCCATTCCGCATTCCAATCCATTCCATTCCATTCCAGTCCACATTCAATTCCATTCCATTCCACATTCCATTCCACAATCCATTCCACATTCCATTCCATTACATATTCCTTTCCACATTCCAATCCATTCCATTCAATTCCACATTTCATTCCATTCCTTTCCACGTTCCATTCCATTCCATTCCACCTTCCATTGCATTCCATTCCACGTTCCTTTCCACTTTCCATTCCACGTTCCCTTCCACGTTCCATTCCATTCCATTCCACTTTCCATTCCACGTTCCATTCCACATTCCATTCCATTCCATTCCTCCTTCCATTCCACGTTGCTTTCGACATTCGATTCCATTCCACTCCACATTCCATTCCACATTCCATTGCACATTCCATTCCATTCCATTCCAAATTCAATTCCATTCCATTCCACATTCCATTCCATTCCATTCCACTTTCTATTTCATTCCATTCCACATTCCATTTCACATTCCAGTCCATTATATTGCACTTTCCATCCCACAATCCATTCCACATTGCAATCCATTCCACATTGCCTTCCATATAGCATGCCATTCCATTGCATATTCCATTCCTTTCCATTCCACATTCCATTCCATTCCATTCCACATTCCATTCCATTCCATTCCACATTGCGTTTCATTCCATTGCATTCCACATTCCATTCCACATTCCATCCCACATTCCGTTCCACATTCAATTTAATTCCATTCCACATTCTGTTCCTTTCCATTTCATGTTCCATTCCATTCCATTCCATTCCATTCCTTTCAACTTCACATTCCATTCCATTCCTCTTTCAATTCCACTCCATACCATTCCATTCCCTTCCATTCCACGTTCCATTCCATTCCTTTCCACGTTGCATTCCTTTCAATTCCAACTTTCTTTCCATTGCATTCCACATTCCATTCCATTCCATTCCACATTCCATTCCACATTCGTTTCCATTCCATTCCACATTCCATACCATTCAATTCTACATTCTATTTCACATTCCATTCCTTTTCATTCCAGTTTCCATTCCACATTCCATTGCATTCCATTCCATTGCAGTCCACATTCCCTTCCATTCCAGTCCACATTCCCTTCCATTCCATTCAATTCCACATTGCATTCCACATCACATTACCTTCAATTCCACATTCTATTCCACATTCCATTCAACATTCCTTTCCACATTGCCTTCTACATTCCTTTCCATTCCGTTCCATTCCATTCCATTCCACATTCCATTCCATTCCATTCCACATTCCATTACATTTCATTCCACATTCCATTCCACATTCCTTTGCAATCCATATTCCGTTACGTTCAATTACACACACCATTCCATCCCACTCAACATTCCATTTCACATTCCATTCAATTGCATTACTCATTCCATTCCATTCCTTTTCACATTGTATAACACATTCCATTCCATTCCATCACACATTCCATTCCACGTTCCATTCCGTCCCATTCCACTTTGCATTCCATTCAATTCCATATTACTTTATATTCCATTATGCATTCCATTGCATTCCATTCCTTTCCATTCCACATTCCATTGCATTCCATTCCATTCCATTCCTCATTCCATACCACATTCCATTCCCTTCCAATCCACATTCCATTGCATTCTATTTCATATTTAATTCCATTCCATTCCACATTCCATTCCCTTCCAATCGATTCCAATTTCCATTCCATTCCATTCCAGATTCCATTCCACATTCCATTTCATTGCACATTCCATTCTGTTTCATTCCACATTCCATTGCATCCCATTCCACATTCCATTCCATTCCATTCCACGTTCCATTCCACATTGAATTCCACATTTCATTCCATTCCATTCTACATTCCATTCCATTCCATTCCACTTTCCACTGCTTTTCATTCTACATTCCATTCAATTTCACACTGCATTTTATTACTTTCCAAATTCTGTTCCATTCCATTCCATTCCACATTCCTTTCCATTTCTTTCCACGTTATATTCCACTTTCCATTCAATTCCATTCCACATTCCATTCCACTTTCCATTCCATTCCATTTCACATTCCGTTCCATTCCACATCATATTCCAATCCATTGCATTCCATTCCATTCCATTCTGCATTCCTTTCCATTGAATTCCACAGTCCATTCCATTCCATTCCATTCCACATTCCATTCCATTTCATTCAACACTGCATTCCATTCCATTCCATATTCCATTTCATTCTATTCCACATTCCATTCCATTCCACGTTCCATTCCACATTCCATTCCACTTTCCATTCCACTATCCGCTGCACATTCCATTCAAATCCATTACACATACCATTCCACATTACATTCAATTCCTTTCCACATTCCAGTCCACGTTCCATTCCATATTCCATTCAATTCCACTCCACATTCCATTCTGCATTCCATTCAATTCCATTCCACTTTCCATTACATTACTTTCCACGTTCCATTACATTCCATTGCACACTACATTCCAGATACCATTCCAGAATCCATTCCACATTGCATTCCATTCAAAGTTATATTCCACATTCCGTTCCACATTCCATTCCATTCCACTTTCCATTCCACTTTCCATTCCACGTTGCATTCCACATTCTTTTCCACATTCCATTCCACGTTCCATTCCACATTTCATTCTATTCCCTTCCGCGTTCCATTCCACGTTCCATTCCATTCCATTCCACCTTCCATTCAACGTTCCATTCCGTTCCATTCAACACACCATTCCAGATTGCATTCCAAAACCCATTCCACATTCCATTCCATTCAACATTCCCTTCCAGATTCCATTCCACATTCCATTCCATTCCACGTTCCATTCCACATCGCATTCCATTATACTTTCCATTCCACATTCCATTCCAATTCAATCCACATTCCATTCCATTGCATTCCATTCCATTCCTCTTTCAATTGCATTCCTTTCCACATTCCATTACATTCCTTTCCACAGTGCATTCCATTCGATTCTAAATTCCAAACAATTCCATTCCACATTCCATTCCACTTTCCTTTCCATTCCATTTCACATTCCATTCAATTCCATTTGAAATTCATTTCCATTCCATTCAATTCCATTCCACATTACATTCTATTGATTTCCATTCCACTTTCGATTCCATTTCATTCCACAGTCCCTTCCATTCCATTTAATTCAATATTCCATTCAGTTACTTTCCACGTTCCCTTCCACATTCCATTCCACATTCCATTCCATTCCACTTTCTATTCATCATTCCATTCCACATTGCAGTCCATTCCACATTCCATTCCTTTCCATTCCACATTCCATTACAATCCACACTGCATTCCATTCCATTCCATATTCTGTTGCTTTGCATTTCACATTCCATTCCATTACATTTCACTTTCCATTCGATTCCATTCCATTCCAATTCTCTTTTCATTGCATTCCATTTCTCTTTTCATTCCATTCCATTCCACATTCCATTCCATTCCATTCCACATTCCATTCCATTCCATTCCATTCCACTTTCCATTCTATTCCATTCCACATTGCTTTCCTTTCCATTCCACTCCACATTCCATTCCACATTCTATTCCATTAAAAGTTCCGTTCCACATTCCATTCATCATTCAAATCAATTCGATTCCACATTCCATTCCACCTTCCATTCCATTTTCCATTCCATTCCGTTCCACATTCCATTCCGCATTATTTACAATTCCATTCCACATTCCATTCCATTACAATCCACATTCCTTTCCACTTCCCATTCCTTTCCATTACACATTACTTTCCACACTCCATTCCACTATCCATTCCACATTCCATTCCATTCAACATTCCGTTCCACTTTCCATTCCACATTACATTAAATTCCACGTTCCACTCCACATTCCACTCCACGTTGCATTCCACATTCCACTACACATTCCATTCCACGTTGTATTCCTCATTCTGTTCCACATTCCATTCCACGTTCCATTCCACATTGCATTCCATTTCATTCCATTCCATGTTCCATTCCACATTCCATTCCATTCAATTGCACCTTCCATTCAATATTCCATTCCATTCCATTCCACTTTCCATTCCAGATTCCATTCCACAATCCATTAAACATTCCATTCCATTCAACATTCCATTCCAGATTCCATTCCATGTTCCATTGCATTCCACGTTCAGTTCCACATTCCATTCCATTCCACGTTCCGTTCCACATTGCATTCCATTATACGTTCCATTCCACATTCCATTCCATTATACTTTCCATTGCACATTCCATTCCGCAAAGCATTCCACATGCCATTTCATTCCATCCCATTTTCAATTCCACATTCCACTCTGTTCCACTCAATGTTCCATTCCACATTCCATTCCATACCATTACAAATTCTATTCTACATTCCATTCCATTTCATTCCACATTCCTTTCTACATTCCGTTCAATTCCATTCCACATTCCATTCCACATTATATTCCATCCCTTTCCAAGTTCCATCCCATTCCAATCCACTTTCAATTCCATTCAATTCCATATTCCATTCCATTGCATTCCATTCCATTCCACATTCCATTCCTCACTATATTCCATTTCCTTCCACATTGCATTCCATTCCTTTTCGCATTCCGTTCTATGGCATTCCATTTCATTCCACATTCCATTCCACATTCCATTCCATTGCATTCCACATTCCATTCCATTCCATTCCACATTCCATTCCATTCCATTCCACATTGCATTCTACATTCAATTGCATTCCATTCCAGATTCAATTCTACAATACATTCCACAGTCCATTCCATTCCATTCCTCATTCCTCTCCACAGTCCATTCCATTCCATTCCACTTTTCATTCCACATTCCATTCCACATTATATTCCATTCCATTCCACATTCCACTCGACATTCCTTTTCACATACCTTTCCACATTCCATTCCATTCCATTTCACATTCTCTTCCACATTCCATTCAACATTACATTCCATTGCCTTCCATCCCATTCCGCATTCCATTCCCTTCCTTTCCACATTCCATTCATTTCCATTCCTTTCCATTCCATTCCATTCCGCTTTCCATTCCTTTCCATTCCACATTCCATTCCACATTCCATTCCATTCCACATTTAATTCCATCCCATTCCACATTATATTCCATTCAATTGCACATTCCATTCCTCTAGATTCCACATTCCATTACATTCCATTCCACATTCCATATCATTCCATTCCACTTTCCATTCCATTCCACATTCCATTCCATTCCATAACACTTTCCATTCCACTTTCCATTCCACATTCTATTGCATTCCACCTTTCATTCCATTCCTTTGCAATTTCCATTCCATTCCATTCCACATTCCTTTGCACATTCCTTTCCATTCCATTCCACATTCCATTGTATTCCATTCCATTCCATTGTACATTCTATTCCATTCCGTTCCTCATTCCATTCCACATTCAATTCCATTAAATTCCACCTTTCATTCCACATTCCATTCCACATTCCATTCCATTCCATTCCATATTCCACTACACATTCCATTCCATTCCACATTCCATTGCATTCCATTCCACATTCCACTCCACATTCCATTCCATTCCATTCCACTTTTCATTGCACAGTCCATTCCACATTCCATTCCATTCCATTCCACATTCCATTCCACATTATATTCCATTCCATTCCACATTCCATTCCACATTCGATTCGACATTCCATTCCACTTTCCTTTCCACATTCCATTCCATTCCACATTCCATTCCAAATTCCATTCCACGTTATATTCCATTCCATTCCACATTCCATACCATTCTTTTCCACATTCCATTCCTCATTCCATTTCACATTCCATTCCATTCCACTTCAAATTCCAATCCATTGCATTCCATTCCATTCCATTCCCCATTCCATTCCATTCAATTCCACAATCAATTCCATTGCATTCCCATTCCACATTCCATTCCATTCCATTTCACATTCCATCACATTTCTTTCCACATTCCATTCCACATTTCATACAATTCCATTCCACTTTCCAACCCACTTTGCATTGCACCCCATTGCACATTCCATTCCATTCCATTTCAAATTCCATTCCATTCCATTACATTCTATTCCATTTCACATTCCATTCCATTCAATTCCACAGTCCATTCCATTCCATTTCATTCCACATTCCATTCCATTACATTCCACTTTCCATTCCAGGTTCCATTCCACATTCCGTTTCATTCCATGGCACATTCAATTCCACATTTCATTTCACATTCCATTCCATATTCCATTGCATTCCATTCGACATTCTATTCCATTCCATTCCATTCCATTACACTTTCCATTCCACATTCCATTCCACCCTCCATTCCACTTTCTGTTGCACATTCCATTCCTATCCATTACACATACCATTCCACATTCCATTCAATTCCATTCCACATTCCATTCCACGTTCCATTCCATATTCCATTCCATTCCACTGCACATTCCATTCCGCATTCCATTCAATTCCATTCAACTTTCCTTTCCATTAATTTCCACTTTGCATTCCACTTTCTATTCCATTCCATTGCACACTACATTCCAAATAGCATTCCAGAATCCATTCCACATTCCATTCCATTCAAAGTTATATTCCACATTCCGTTCCACATTCCATTCCACCTTCCATTCCACTTTCAATTCCACGTTGCATTCCACATTCTATTCCACATTCCATTCCACGTTCCGTTCCAAATTCCTTTCCATTCCATTCCACGTTCTATTCCACGTTCTATTCCGTTCCATTCCAACTTCCATTCAACATTCCATTCCGTTGCATTCAACACTCCATTCCAGATTGCATTCCACAATCCATTACACATTCCATTCCAGTCAACGTACCATTCCAGATTCCATTCCACATTCCATTCCATTCCACTTTTCATTCCACATTGCATTCCATTATACGTTCCATTGCACATTCCATTCCATTTCATTCCACATTCCATTCCATTCCATTCCATTTCTCTTTCCATTGCATTTATTTCCACATTCGATTACATTTCACTCCACAGTGCATTCCATTCCATTCCAAATTCCATATAATTCCATTCCACATTCCATTCCACCTTACATTGCATTCCATTTCACATTCCATTCAATTCCGTTTAAAATTCCCTTCCATTCCACTCCATTTCATTTCTCATTCAATTCTATTCCTTTCCATTCCGCTTTCGATTCCATTTCATTCCACGGTCCATTCCATTCCATTTAATTCCACATTCCATTCTGTTACTTTCCCCATTCCATTCCACCTTCCATTCCACATTCCATTCCATTCCACATTCTATTCCACATTCCATTCCACATTCCATTCCATTCCACATTCCATTCCTTACCATTCCCCATTCCATTACATTCCACACTGCATTCCATTCCATTCCACATTCTGTTGCTTTCCATTCCACATTCCATTCCATTCCATTTCACTTTCCTTTTGATTCCATTCCATTACAATTCTCATTTCATTCCATTCCATTCCACATTCCATTCAATTCCATTCCACATTCCATTCCATTCTATTCCATTCCACATTAAATTCTATTCCATTCCACATTGCATTCTTTTCCATTCCACTCCACATTCCATTCCACGTTCCATTCCATTAAACGTTACATTCCTCATTCCATTCCACTTTCCATTCCACGTTCCATTTCTCATTACATTCATCATTCCATTCAATTCCATTCCACATTCCATTCCACGTTCCATTCCATCTTCCATTCCATTCTGTTCTACATTCCATCCGCATTCCATTCAATTCCTTTCCACATTCCATTCCATTACATTCCACATTACATTCCACTTTCCATTCGATTCCTTTACACATTACATTCCACATTCCATTCCACTATCCATTCCATATTCCATTCCATTCCATTCAACATTTCATTCCACATTCCATTCCACATTCCATTAAATTCCATGTTCCATTCCACATTCCACTCCACTTTGCATTCCACATTCCACTCCATAATCCATTCCAAGTTGTATTCCTCATTCTGTTCCACATTCCATTCCACGTTCCATTCCACATTCCATTCCATTCCATTCCATTCCACGTTCCATTCCTCTTTCCATTCCATTCAATTGCACCTTCCATTCAACATTCCATTCCATTCCATTCCAGTTTCCTTTCCAGATTCCATTGCACAATCCATTAAACTTTCCATAACATTCAACGTTCCATTCCAGATTCCATTCCACCTTCCATTCCATTCCACGTTCCGTTCCACATTGCATTCCATTTTACGTTCCATTCCACATTCCATTCCAATATACGTTCCATTCCACATTACATTCCACAAAACTTTCCACCTACCATTACATTCCATCCCACTTTAAATTCGACATTCCTCTCTATTCCATTCCACGTTCCATTCCACATTCAATTCCATTCAATTCCACATTCCATTCTACATTCCATTCCATTGTATTCCACATTCCTTTCCACATTCCGTTCAATTGCATTCCACATTCCATTCCACATTATGTTCCATTCCATTCCAACTTCCATCCCATTCCAATCCAACTTCAGTTCCATTCAATTCCACATTCCATTCGATTGCATTCCATTCCATTTGACATTCCATTCCTCATTATACTCCATTTCATTCCACATTCCAACACATTCCATTCCACATTCCATTCCATTGCGTTCCACATTCCATTCCATTTCATTCCACATTCCGATGCGTTCTACTTTCCTTTCCATTCCATTCCGCATTCCATTCCTTTCCATTCCACATTCTTTTCCACTTTCCGTTCCATTCCATTCCATTCCATTCCACTTTCCATTCTATTCCATTTCAGATAACTTTCCATTCCATTGCATTGCATATTCCATTCCATTCCGTTCCATTCCAGATTCCAATCCATTCCATTCCACATTCCATTCCACTCCAGTCCACATTCCATTCAATTCCTTTCCACATTGCGTTCCACATTCCATTCCATTCCATTCTACATTCCATTCCATTCCACACTCCATTCTATTCCATTCCATTGCAGATTCCCTAAAATTGCATTCCAGATTCCATTCCATATTCCACTCCATTCCATTCCAATCCATTCCACTCCATTGCACGTTCCATTCCACATTCTTTTCCACCTTCCATTCCATTCTATTCCACATTCAATTCCATTCCATTCCTCATTCCATTCCACGTTCCATTCAACATTGCATTCCTCATTCCGTTCCATCCCACTTTCCAATTCGTTCCATCCCACATTCCATTCCATTCCATTTCACGTTCCATTCCATGTTCCTTTCCATTCAATTCCACATTCCTTTCCATTATACATTGTATTCAAGTCCATTCCACATTCCATTCCACGTTCCATATCACTTTCCATTCCACTTTCCATTGTATTCCATTCCACTTTCCATTCCTCATTCCACTCCACATTCCATTCCATTCCATTCCACTTGCCATTCCGCATTCTATACCACATTCCAGTGAACATTCCATTCCACATTCCATTCCATTCCATTTCATACCATTCCACATTCCATTCTTTCCATTCCACAATCCATTCTATTCCATTTCGTTGCATTCCACATTCGATTCCACATTCCATTCCACGTTCCATTCCATTGCACATTCCATTCCATTCCATTCCACATTTCATTTCATTCCTTTTCACATTCCATTTCATTCCATTCCACATTCTATTCCATTCCATTACATTCCAAATTCCATTCCATTCCGCATTCCATAACATTCCATTCCACATTCCATTCAATTCCATTCCATTCGACATTCCATTCAATTCCATTCCATGTTCCATTCAATTCCATTGCATTCCACATTCCATTCAATTCCATTCCACGATCCATTCAATTCCATTGCTTTTCATTCCATATTCCATTCCACAATTCTTTCCAATCCATTCAACAATCCATTCCACATTCCAATCCATTCCTTTCCACATCACCTTCTATACCATTCCATATTCCATTCCATTCCATTCCACATTCCATTCCATTCCATTCCATTCTACACTCCATTCCACATTCCATTACATTCCATTCCATATTCCATTCCACATTCCATTCCATTCCACATTCCATTCGTTAAATTCCATTCCATTCCAAATTTCTTTACACATTCTATTCCATTCCTTTCCAAATTCCATTCCATTCCATTCCACATTCCTTTCCATTACATTCCACCGTCCATTCCAATCCATTCCAAATTCCATTCCCTTCCACATTCCTTTCAATTCCATTCCATTCTATTTCACATCCCATTCCATTCCATTTGACATTCCATTCCAATCCATCCGACATTCCATTCCATTCCACGTTCCATTCCATTCCATTCCACGTTCCATTTCATTCCACTTTCCTTTCCAATCCATATCTCGTTCCATTCCATTACATTCCATGTTCCATTCCATTACATTGCACGTTCAGTCCATTCCACTTTCCATTCCATTCGATTCCATCCTCTATTCCACGTTCCACTCCACGTTCCAATCCACGTTCCATTCCATGTTCTATTCCATTCCATTTCACGTTTCATTCCTCATTCCATCCCACATTCCATTTGCTTCCATTCCACATTACATTCCATTACGTTCACATTCCATTCCTCATTCCATTCCATTTCATTCCACATTCCATTCCATTCTTTTCCATTCCATTCCACGTTCCATTCCATTCCATCCCATTCCAGACTCCATTCCACTCCATTCCATTCCACATCCAAATCCATTGCATTCCATTTCATTCCACGTCCCATTCCACAATACTTTCCACCTTCCATTCCATTCCATTCCATTCCACGTTCCATTCCACATTCCATTTCACATTCGATTCCATTCCATTTCACTTTCCATTCCATTAAACACTCCCTTCCATTCCATTCGATTCCACATTACATTCTATTCGATTCCATTCAAGATTCCATTCCATTCCATTCCATTCCATATTACATTCGATTCCATTCCATTCCTTTCCACGTTCCATTCCACAATCCATATCACATTCCATTCCATTCCATTCCATTCCACGTTCCATTCCATTTCATTCACGTTCCATTACATTCCATTCCAAGTTCCATTCCAGTCCGTTCCTCGTTCCGTTTCACATTCCATTCCACATTGTATTTTGCATTCCTTTACATTCCATTCCATTCCACATTCCATCCCATTCCAATCCACATTCCATTCCATTCCATTTCACCTTCCATTCCATTCCAAATTCCATTCAATTCCATTCCACATTCTGTTCCATTGCATTCCATATTTGATTCCATTAAATTCCACATTCCATTCCACATTGCATGCCATTGCATTCTACTCCAAATTCCATTCCATTCCATTTAACATTTCATTCCATTCCATTCCACTTAACATTTCATTCTATTCCATTCCACATTCCTCTACGCGTTCCATTACATTCCGTTCCGCATTCCATTCCACTCCATTCCACATTCCATTCCATTCAATTCCACATTACATTCCACATTCCATGCCATTCCATTCCACATTCCATTCCACGTTCCATTCCACTTTTCATTCCATTCCATTCCACGTTCCATTCCATTCCATTCCGCGCTCCATTTCATGCCATTCCACTTTCCATTCCACGTTACATTTCACATTCCATTCCACATTCCATTTCTCTTTCCATTCCATTCCATTCCATTACACGTTCCATTCCATTTCAATCCACATTCCCTTCCATTCCATTCCATTCCATTCCACGTTCTATTCCATTCCACTTTTCATTCTATTACATTCCACATTCCATTCCATTGCATTCCACATTCCAATCCATTCCATTCCACAATCCATTCCACATTCCATTTCATTCCCTTCTATTCCACATTCCATTTCATTCCCCTCTATTCCACATTCCATTCCATTCCATTCCACTTTCCATTCCATTCAATTCCACATTCCATACCACATTCCGTTCTACATTCCATTCCACATTCCATTCCGTTCCAGTCCGCATTCCATTGCACACTCCATTCCACATTCCATTCCACCTTCCATTCCGTTCCATTCCACGTTCCATTCCACATTCCATTCCGTTCCAGTCCGCATTCCATTGCACGCTCCATTCCACATTCCATTCCACCTTCCATTCCGTTCCATTCCACGTTCCATTCCACATAACATTCCACATTCCATTCCACATTCCATTTCACATTCCATTCCATTCTATTTCACATTCCATTCCACATTCCATTCAAATCCATTCCACTTTCCATTCCACTTTCCATTCTACATTCCATTCCGCATTCGATTCCACGTTCCATTCCACATTCCATTCCATTCCATCCCTAATTCCTTTCCACGTTCCATTCCAATCCATTCTGCATTACTTTCCGTGTTCCATTCCATTACTTTCCACCTTCCATTCCACGTTCCTTTCCACGTACCATTCCATGATCCATTCCGCATTGCATTCCATTCCATTTCACGTTCCATACCATTCCATTCCATTCCGTTCCACGATCCATTCCATTCCACATTCCATTCCACACACCATTACACATTCCATTCCTCACCTCATTCCACATTCCATTCCACATTCCATGCCGATCCATTCCACATTCCATTCCACATTCCATTCCACATTCCATTCCGTTCCATTCCACATTCCATTGCATTCCATTCCGCATTACATTCCACATTGAATTCCACATTGTATTCATTATTCCATTCCATTCCATTCCGCATTCCATTCCACATTCCATTCAACATACAATTCCATTCCATTCCACATTCCATTCCACACTCCATTCCACGTTCCATTCCACTTTCCTTTCCACATTCCATTCTACATTCCATTCCACATTCCTTTCCATTCCATTCCACATTCCATTCCACATTCCTTACCATTCCATTCCACATTCCATTCCACATTCCATTCCACGATTCTTTCCACGTTCCATTCCACGTTCCATTCCATTCCATTCCTAGTTCCATTCCATTCCATTCCTAGTTCCATTTCAGGCCCTTCCGCGTTCCATTTCATATTCCATTCCAGATTCTGTTTTGCATTCCTTTACAATCCATTCCATTGCACATTCCATTCCATTCCAATACACATTCCATTCCATTCCATTTCATGTTCCATTTCATTCCAAATACCATTCCATTCTATTCCACATTCCATTCCATTGCATTCCACTTTCGATTCCATTACATTCCACATGCCATTCCACATTCCATTCCATTCTATTCCATGTTCCATTCCATTTGATTCCACCTTTCATGCCATTCCATTACACATTGCATTCCTCATTCCATTCCACGTTCCATTAAATTCCATTCCACATTCCATTCCATTCCATTCCACATTCCACTCCACATTCCATTCCATTGCATTCCGCATCACATTCCATTCCAATCCACATTCCATACCACATTCCATTCAACATTCCATTCCACATACCATTCCGTTCCATCAACATTCCATTGCACTCTCCATTCCACGTTCCATTCCACCTTCCTTTCCCTTCCATTCCAAATTATTTTCCACATTGCATTCCACATTCCATTCCATTGCACCCCAAATTCCATTACATATTCCATTATATTCCACTTCACAATCCATTCCTTTCCGTTCCACATTACTTTCCACATTACTTTCCACATTCCATTCCACATTCCATTCCATTCCATTCCAAATTACATTCCACATGCCTTTCCACATTCCATTCCACATTCCATTCCATTTCATTCCACATTCCACTCCATCCCATTCCACATACAATTCCGCATTCCATTCCATTCCATTCCACATTCCATTCCACGTTCTATTCCATTCCATTCCACATTCCTTTCCATCGTATTCCACCTTCCATCCAACATTCAGTTCCACATTCCTTTCCATTCCATTCCACATTCCATTCCAGATTCCATTCCACATTCCATTAAAGATTCCATTCCACATTCCGTTCCGCATTCCATTCCACATTCCATTCCATTGCATTCAATTCCACATTCCACTCCATTCCATTCTACATTTCCTGCCAAATTCCATTCCACATTCTATTTCATTCCTTTCCACATTCCATTCCATGTTACTGTCCATGTTACATTCCACGTACTTGTCCACGTTCCTTTCCATGTTCCATTCCACGTTCTAATCCATTGCATTCCACGTTCCATTCCATTCCACTCCGCATTCAATTCCACTTTCCATTTCACATTACATTCTGCATTCCATTCCACATTCCGTTACACATTGCATTCCATTCCTTTCCACATTCCATTTCACGTTCCATTCCATTCCATTCCACTTCCCATTCCATTCCATTCCACGTGCAATTGCTCATTCAATTCCATTCCATTAAACGTTCCATTCTACATGCCATTCCACATTCCATTCCACAATCCTTTCCACATTTTATTCCACATTCCATTCCTCATTCCATTCCACGTTCCATTCCATTCCATTCCATGTTCTATTCCTTTCCATTCCACTTTCCATTCCCCTCCGTTCCACGTTCCATGTCATGTCTTTCCATGTTCCATTCCACATTCCATTTCACATTCCATTCAACATTAAATTTCACATTTCATTCCATTGCATTCCATTCCACATTACATTCCATTCCATTTGATATTGCATTCCATTCCATTGCATTCCACATTCCATTCCAATCCGTTCCAAATTCCATTCCATTCCATTTCATTCCATTCCAGATTCCATTCCACATTCCATTCCATTCCATTCCACATTCCATTCCAAATTCCATTACATTCCATTTCACTTTCCATTCCACATTCCATTCAATTCCATTCCACATTCCATTCCACATTCCATTCTATTACATTCCTCATTTAATTGAACATTCCATTCCACTTTCCTTTCAACATTTTATTTCACTTTTCATTCCACATTTCTTCCGTTCCATTCCACATTTCATTCCACGTTCCATTCCACGTTCCATTCCACTTTCATTTCTAGTCCGTTCCACTTTCCATTCCACATTTCACTCCATTTCTTTCCACTTGGTTTCCACATTCCATTCCACATTCCATTCCATTCCATTCCATTCCAATCTACATTCCATTCCATTCCATTCCAGATTGCATTACATTCGATTAATCGTTCCCTTCCACATTTCATTCCACGTTCCATTCCACGTTCCATTGCATTCCATTCCACATTCCATTCCACTTCCCATTCCATTGCATTCCACATTCCATTGCATTCCATTCCACATTCCATTCTAATTCCCATTCCATTGCATTTCACACTCCATTCCACATTCCATTGCATTTCATTCCACATTCCATTCCATTCCAATCCATTCCATTCCATTCCATTGCATTCTATTACACATTCCATTCCTTTCAATTCCATTCCACTTTGCTTTGCATTCCATTCCCCATTCCACATTCCCCTCCATTCCCCTCCATTCCCCTCCATTCCATTCCACATTCCATTTCATTACAATTCATTCCATTACAAATTCCATTCCATTCCATTCCATTCCACATTCCATTCCAATACATGTCACATTCCATTCCATTCCGTTCTATTCCCTTTCATTCCATTCCATTCCACAATCCATTGCATTCAATTCCATGATCCATTACACATTACATTCCACCTTCAATTCCATTCCATTCCTCCTTCTATTCCATTCTATTCCACATGCCATTCCACATGCCATTCCACATTCGATTGCATTCCATTCCACATTCTATTCCATTCCATTCCACATTACATTACACATTTCATTCCATTCCATTCCAAACTCCATATCATTCCATTCCATTCCACATTCCACTCCATTCCATTCCATTCCACATTCCATTCCTATCCATTTCTCGTTCCATTCTATTCCATTCCACTTTGCATTCCATACCATTCCACATTCCATTCCATTCCATTCCATTTCCCATTCCATTCCACATTCCGTTGCACTTTTCATACCATTCCATTCCAAATTCCATTCCACTACATTCCACTTTCCCATCCATTCCATTCCATTCCACATTCCATTCCATTCCATTCCTGGTTTCATTCCATTCCATTCCAATTTCCATTCCATTCAATTCCACATTCCATTCCACATTCCATTCCACTCCTTTCCATTTCATTCCATTCCACATTCCATTCCATTCCATTCTATTCCCTTCCATTCCATTCCATTCCACAATCCATTCCAATCCATTCCACGATCCATTCCACATTCCATTCCACATTCCATTCCATTCCATTCCACATTCCATTCCACATTCCTTTCCATTCCTTTCCAAACACCATTGCATTCCATTTCATTCCACTTTTCACTCGATTCCATTCCATTCCATTCCACATTCCATTCCATTCAGTTCCACATTCCATTCCATTCCATTCCACATTCTGTTCCACATTCCATTCCATTCCTTTCCTTTCCAAATTCCATTCCACTCCATTCCACGTTCCATTCCATTCCATTCCATTCCACATTCCATTCCATTCCGTTACACATTCCATCCCACATTCCATTCCATTCCGTTACACATTCCATCCCACATTCCATTCCACACTCCATTCCATTCCATTCCATTCCATGTTCCAATCCATTCCATTTCCAGTTCCATTCCATTCCATTCCACGTTGCATTCCATATTCCATTCCATTCCTTTCCACATTCTATTCCTTTCCATTCCACCTTCCATTGCATTCCATCCCAAGATCCTTTCCACGTTCCATTCCATTCCTTTCCTCATTAGATTCCATTATATATATCGATCCATTCCACATTCCATTCAACATTCCATTCCATTCCAATCCACTTTCCATTCCATTCCATTCCGCGTTCCATTCCATTCCATTCAACGTTCCTTTCCTTTCCATTCTATGGTCCATTACACATTCCATTCCACTCCCTTCAATATGCTATTCTATTCCATTCCACGTTCCATTCCACATTCCATTCCATTCCACATTCCATTCCATTCCATCCCACATTCCGTTCAATTGCATTCCACATTGCATTCCATATTCCTTTCCATTCCATTCCACTCCCCTTTCCATTCCATTCCATTCCACTTTGCACTTCACTTTCCCTTCCACATTCCATTCCATTCCTTTCCTTTCCACATTCCATTAAATTCCATTCTATTCCATGCAATTCCACATTCCATTCCATTCCACGTTCCATTCCATTCAATTCCTCGTTCCAATCAGTTCCATTCCCTGTTCCATTCCATTCCATTCCATGTTGCATTAAACATTCCATTCCATTCCATTCCACTTTCCAGTCCTTTCCATTACACATTCCATACCATTTCATGTTTCATTCCACATTTCACTCCATTCCATTCCACTTAACGTTCCTATTACATATTTCATTCCATTACATTCCAAGTTGCATTCCACATTCCATTCCATTCGATTTCACGTTTTGTTCCATTCCATTTCACGTTCCATTCCACATAACATTCCATGCCATTCCACTTTCAATTCCATTCCATTCTACATTGCATGCCATAATCCATTCCATTCCACTCCACGTTCCATACAATTACGATCACTTCCATTCCAGATTCCATTCAATTCCATTCCCTTCCATTCCACATTCCATTCCATCCCACATTCCATTCCATGCAATTCCACATTCCGTTCTTCATTCCATTCCACTTTCCATTCCACATTCCATTCCACATTCCATAACACATTCCATTCCGCACTTCCTTCCATTCCATTCCACATTCCATTTTACATTTCATTCCATTCCATTCCTCATTCCATTCCATTCCATTCCACATTCCATTCCACATTCCATTCCACATTCCATTCAATTCCATTCCACATTCCATTCCATTCCATTCCACATTCCATTCCATTCTGTTCCATTGCGCATTCCAATCCATTCCTTTCCACGTTCCATTCCACATTCCATTCCATTCCACTTTCCATTCCAGATACCATTCCATTCGTTTCCACATTCCATTCCATTCCATTCAACTTTACATTCCATTTCTTTCCACATTCTAATCGAAATTCCATTGCACCCCATTCCACATTCCATTCCACATTCCAATCAATTGCTTTCCACATTCTAATCCACGTTCCATTCAATTCCGCATTCCATTCCTCATTCCATTCCATTCCACATTCCAATCCACATTCCATTCCATTCCATTCCATTCCACTTTCCATTCCACGTTCCATTCCATTCCATTCCCCTTTGTAGTCCAATCCATTCCACATTCCATTCCACATTCCATTCCATTCCATTCCACATTCCATTCCATTCCATTCCGCATTTCATTCTCCATTCCATTCCACATTCCATTCTATGCCATTACAAACTCCATTCCATTCCATTCCACGTTCCATTCCATTCCATTCCACTACACATTCCATTCCATTCCATTCCATTCCACATTCGTTTCAATGCCATTCCACTTTCCATTCAATTCCATTCCACCTTCCTTTCCATTCCTTTCCGCATTCCATTCCATTCCATTCCCCATTCCGTTACAAATTCCTTTGCATTCCATTCCCCATTCCATTCCACTCCATTCCGCATTCCATTCCACATTCCATTCCACATTCCATTCCTTTCCATTCCACATTCCTTTCCTTTCCATTCCATTCAAGTCCACATTCGGTTGCTTTCCATTACTTTCCTAATTCCATTACACATTCCTTTCCATTCCATGTTCCATTCCTCATTTCATTCCATTCAATTCCACATTCCATTCCACATTCCATTCCACATTCCTTTCCATTCCATTCCACCTTCCATTCCATTCCATTCCACCTTCCATTCCATTCCATTCCACGTTCCATTGCACATTCCATTCCATTCCATTCCACAATCTATTACATTCCATTCCACGTTCCAATCCACATTGCATTCCATTCCATTCCACATTCAATTCCCTTCCATTCCACATTCCATTCCACATATCACTCCATTCCATTCCATGATACATTCAATTACATTCTCTTCCATTTGACATTCCATTCCATTCCATTCCACATTCCATTCGTTATTCCCTTCCATTCCATTCCACATTCCATTGCATTGCTTTCCACATTCCATTCCATTCCATTCCCCGTTCCTTTTCTTTCCATTCCACTTTCCATTCCACATTCCATTTCACTACATTCCACATTCCATTCCATTACCTTCCAGATTCCATTGCCTTCCATTCCATTCTACATTCCATTCCATTCCATTCCACGTTCCAATCCAATCCATTCCTCATTCCCTTCCATTCTATTCCACGTTGCATTTCACATTCCATTCCAATTTCCATCCACATTCCATTCCTCTAGATTCCGCATTCCATTACATTGCTTTCCACGTTCCTTTCCACCTTCCATTCCACATTCCATATGATTCCTTTCCATCTTACAGTCCATTCCACCTTCCATTCCATTCCATAACACTTTCCATTCCACATTCCATTGCATTTCACCTTTCATTCCATTCCATTACAATTTCCATTCCATTCCATTCCACATTCCATGGCATACTACCTACCATTCCTTTCCACATTCCATTCAGTTCCTACCCTTCCTTTCCACATTCCATTTCATTCCATTCCACCTTCCATTCCACTCCATTCCCTTCCATTTCACATTCCATTCTATTCCACTTTGCCTTCCAAATTCCATTCCATTTAATTCCACCTTCCATTCCATTCTGTTCCACATTCCATTGCACATTCCTTTCCATTCCATTCCACATTCCATTCCATTCCATTCAACTTTCCTTTCCACCTTCCTTTGCATTCCATTCCACATTCCATTCCATTCCATTCAAAGTTCCATTCCACCTTCCTTTGCATTCCATTCCATGTTCCACTCCACATTCCATTCCATTCCATTCCACATTCCATTCATTTCCATTCCATTCAAGTCCAGATTCAGTTGCTTTCCATTACTTTCCAAATTCCATTCCACATTCCATTCCATTCCATGTTCCATTCCTCATTTCATTCCATTCAATTCCACATTCCATTCAACATTTCATTCCCCATTCCTTTCCTTTCCATTCCACTTTCCATTCCATTCCATTCCACGTTCCATTCCACATTCCAGTCCATTCCATTCCACAATCTATTACATTCCGTTGCACGTTCCAAACCATATTGCATTCCATTCCATTCCACATTCAATTCCCTTCCATTCCACATTCCATTGCACATGTCACTCCATTCCATTCCACGATCCATTCGATTACATTCTCTTCCATTTGACATTCCATTCCATTCCATTCCACATTCCATTCGTTATTCCCTTCCATTCCATTCCACATTGCATTGCATTCCGTTCCACATTCCATTCCATTCCATTCCCCGTTTCTTTCCTTTCCATTCCACTTTCCATTCCATTCCATTCCACTTTCCATTCCACATTCCATTTCACTCCATTCCACATTCCATTCCATTACATTCCAGATTCCATTGCCTTCCATTCCTTTCCACATTCCATTCCATTACATTCCACGTTCCTATCCATTCCATTCCACGTTCCTTTCCATTCCATTCCATGTTGCATTTCACATTCCATTCCAAGTTCCATTCCACATTCCATTCCTCTAGATTCCACATTCCATTACATTGCTTTCCACGTTCCTTTCAACATTCCATTCCACATTCCATATCATTCCATTCCACCTACATTCCATTCCACATTCCATTCCATTCCATAACACTTTCCATTCCACATTCCATTGCATTCCAACTTTCATTCCACTCCATTACAATTTCCATTCCATTCCATTCCACAATCCGTGGCATACTACCTACCATTCCTATCCACATTCCATTGAATTCCTTACCCTTCCATTCCACATTCCATTTCATTCCATTCCACGTTCCATTCCACTCCATTCCCTTCCATTTCACATTCCATTTGATTCCACTTCGCCTTCCAAATTCCATTCCATTTCATTCCACCTTCCATTCCATTCCATTCCATGTTCCATTGCACATTCCTTTCCATTCCATTCCACATTCCATTCCATTCCATTCAACGTTCCATTTCACCTTCCTTTCCATTCCATTCCAAGTTCCATTCCACATTCCATTCCATTCCATTCCTCTTTCCATTCCATTCCGTTTCTCGTTCCATTCTGTTCCATTACAGATTCCATTCCATTCCATTCCACTTTCCATTCCATTCTACATTCCATTCCACATTTCATTCCATTCCATTACACTTTCCACTGCACTTTCCATTCCATTCCATTCCACTTTCCATTCCACATTCCATTCCACGTTCCATTCCTCTTTTCACTCCACGTTCCCTTCAATGTTCCATTGCACGTTCCATTCCACATTCCTTTCTATTCCGTTCCACGTTCCATTCCACATTCTCTTCCACGATCCATTGCAGGTTCCATTCCACGTTCCTTTCCATATTCCATTCCACGTTCCATTCCACGTTCCATTAAATTTGATTCTACATTCCATTGCGCATTCCATTCCATGATCCATTCCACGTTTCATTCCATTCCATTCCACATTCCATTCCACATTCCATTCCACTCCACATTCTATTCCATTCAGCATTCCATTCCATTCCATTCCACGTTCCATTCCCCATGCAATTCCATTCCATTCCACATTTCTTTCTGTTCCTTTCCACATTCCGTTCCATTCTATTCCACATTCAATTTCATTCCATTCCACATTCCATTACTTTCCATTCCATTCCACAATCCATTCCACATTCCATTCCATTCCATGTTCCATTCCATTCCATTCCATTCCACATCCCATTCCATTCCACATTCCATTCCATTACTTTCCGTTACACCATCCATTCCACATTCCATTCCATTCCACCTTCCATTCAACATTCTATTCTGCATTATATTCCATTCCATGTTCCATTCCATTCCATTGCACATCCCATTCCATTCCACATTCCCTTCCATTACTTTCCGTTACACCATCCATTCCACATTCCATTCCATTCCACCTTCCATTCAACATTCTATTCCGCATTACATTCCATTCCAATTTCTATTCCACTTTCCATTCCACATTCCAATACATTCCATTCCACGTTTCATTTCACTTTCCATTCCACATTCCATCCCGTTACACGTTCCAATCCGCATTCCATTCCATTCTCTTCCACGTTCTATTCCACATTCGTTTCCATTCCATTCCACATTGCATTCCGTTCCATTCCACGTTCCATTCCGTCCCATTCTACATTCCATTCCATTCCATTCCACATTCCTTTCCACCTTCCTTTTCATTCCATTCCACTTTCCATTCCACATTCCCTTCCATTCCATTTCACTTTCCGTTCCATTCCATTCCATTCCACATTCCATTCCATTCTATTCCACATTCCATTCCACATGCCATTCCTCTCCATTTCACACTGCATTAAATTCCATTCCATTCAATTCCACATTCCATTCTAATTCCATTCCACGTTCCATTCCCCGTTCCATTTTGCCTTCCATTCCTCATTTCATTCCATTCCATTTCATATTCCATTCCAAATTACATTCAATTCCATTCCACTTTCCATTCCACATTGCTTTCCATTCCATACCTCATTCCATTCCATTCTATTCCACATTCAATTCCACATTCTATTCCATTCCATTCCATTCCACATTCCATTCCATTCCATTTCATATTCCATTCCGTTCCATTCCACATTCCATTTCATTCCATTCCACTTTCCAATCCACATTCCATTTCATTACATTCCACTTTCGATTCCACATTCCATTCTATTCCATTCCACACTCCATTCCACATTACAGTCCATTGCACTCCATTCCACATTTCGTTCCATTCTATTCCACATTCCATTCCATTCCATTCCACATTCCATTCCATTGCATTCGACATTCCTTTCAATTCCATTCCAAAATCTATTCCATTTTCCATTCCATTTCACTTTACTTTCCACATGCCATTGCACATTCTGTTCCATTCCACCTTCCATTCCAGTTTCCATTTCACATTCCATTCCACATTCCATTCCATTCCATTGCACGTTCCATTGCACATTCCATTCAATTCCATTCCACATTACATTGCATGTTCCATTCCATTCCATTCCACGTTGCATTCCACATTCCGTTCCATAATCCATTCCTCATTCGATTGCATTCCACGTTACATTTCACGTTCCATGCCACATTCCATTCCATTCCATGTTTCATTCCACATTCCATTCCATGTTCCATTCCACATTCCATTCCATTCCCTTTCACGTTCCATTCCACATTCCTTTAACTTCTATTCAGCTTTCCATTCCACCTTCCCCTCCATTCCATTTCACATTCCATTCCATTCCATTCCATTCCATTCCACATTCCACTCCATTCCATTCCATTCCATTCCATTCCACATTCCATTCCACATTCCAATGCATTCCATTCAGCATTCCATTTCAGATGGCATTCCACTCCATTTCGCATTCAATTAAATTCCATTCAATTTCATGCCACATTCCATTACCATTCCAATCCACATTCCATTCCACGTTCCATTCCACATTCCATTCCACTTTCCATTCCACATTCCATTCCACATTTCATTCCATTCTATTCCATTCCACATTACAATCCACATGCCTTTCCATTCCATTTCACATTCCATTAAATTCCATTCCATTCCTGTCCACATTCCATTCACATTCCGTTCCAATTTACATTCCATTTTCCATTCCACGTTCCATTCCACGTTCCATTCCACATTCCATTCCACATTCCATTGCATTCCATTCCACGTACCATTCCACATTCCATTCCATTTCATTCCACGTTACATTCCACATTACTCTCCATTCCATAATTCCATTCCATTCCATTCCACATTCATTCCACATTCCATTCCATTCCACCTTCCATTCCACATTCCATTCCGTTCTTCTCCACATTCCACTCCAGATGCCATTCCACTTCATTTCACATTCCATTAAATTCCATTCCACTCCATTCCAGATTAAATTCCCATTCCATTCCTCGTTCCATTCCACGTACTATTTCAGGTTCCATTCCATGTTCCATTACAAGTTCGATTCCACATTTCATTCGTTTGCATTTCATATTCCATTCCACATTCCATTCCATTGTATTCCACATTCCATCCCACATTCCATTCAATCCCATTTCACATTCCATTCCATTCCATCCCACATTCCATTCCATTCCACTACACATTCCATTCCATTCCATTTCATTCCACATTCCATTCCATTCCATATTCCATAACATTCCATTAAAAATTGCATTCCGTTCCATTCCACATTCCATAGCATTCCAGTCCACATTCCATTCCATTCCATTCTATTGCATTCCAAATTCCATTCCACATTCAATTCCATTCATTTACACATTCTATTCCTTTCCATTCCACATTCCATTCCATTCCATTCTAGTACATTCCACATTCCATTCTGCATTCCATTCCACATTCCAAGGCATTCCATTTCCCATTCCATTCCATTCCATTCCATTGCACATTCCATTCCATTCCATTCCATTTTCCATTCCATTCCTTATTCCATTACATTTCGTTTGGGATTCCATTCCATTCCATTCCACATTGCTTTCCACATTCCATTCCATTCCGTTCCACATTCCATTCAAATTCATTCGGGAGTCCATTCCATTCCATTCCACATTCCATTCCATTCCATTCCAGTCCACATACAATTCCATTCCATTTGTCATTCCATTCCATTCCTCTGCACGTTCCGTTCCATTCCATTCCACATTCCATTCCACTCCATTCTTTTTCACAATCCATTCCACATTCCATTCCATTCCACGTTCCATTCCTCATTCCATTCCACATTTTATTCCATTCCACGTTCCATTACACTTTCCAATCCACGTTCCATTCCATATTTCATTCCATTGCATTCCACTTTCCATTCATCTTTCGATTCAATTTTCCTTTACATATTTCATTCCATTTCTTTCCAATTTCCATTCCACATTCCACTGTATTCCATTCCACTTTCCAATCAGTTTCATTCCACATTCCATTCCATATTCCATTCCATTCCATTCCACATTCCATTCCATTCCATTTCACCTTCCACCCCATTAAATTCCATTCCACATTCCATTCCATTTCATCCAACATTCTATTCCACATTCCTTCCACTCCATTCTACATTCCATTCCATTCCATTTCACATTCCACCCCATTCCATTCCATTCCACATTCCATTCCATTCCATTCCGCATTCAATTCCACATTCCATTCCATTCCATTCAACATTCCATCCCACACTCCAATGCATTCCATTCCACATTCTGTGCCACTTCATTCACGTTCCATTTCACGTTCCTTTCCCGGTTCCATTCCATGTTGCACTCCACGTTCCATTCCACGATCCATTTCAATCCATTCCACATTCGATTCCATTCCATTCCACATTCCATTCCATTCCATTCCACATTCCATTCCATTCCATTCCACTTTCCATTCCATTCCATTGCACATTCCATTCCATTCCATTCCATTCCACATTCCATTCCATTCCATTCCATTCCACATTCCATTCCATTCCATTCGGCATTCCATTCTATTTCATTCCACATTCCATTCCAATCCATTCCATTCCACATTCCATTCCATTTCATTCGGCATTACATTCCATTCCATTCCTCATTCCATTCCATTCCATTCCAAATTCTCTTCCATTCCACTCCATTCCACATTCCATTCCATTCCATTTCATTCCATAATTCTTTCCATTCCATTCCACATTCCATTCCATTACATATTCCATTCCATTCTATTCCACATTGCATTCCACATTCCATTCCATTCCATTCCACATTCCATTCCACTTTCCAGTCCATTCCATTCCACATTCGATTCCACTTTCCATTTAATTCCATTCCACATTCCATTCCATTCCATTGCACATTCCGTTCCACGTTCCATTCCACTTTCCATTCCACGTTTCATTTCACATTCCATTCCACGTTCCATTCCAAGTTCCATTCCACATTCCATTTCATTGCATTCCACATTCCATTCCATATTCCATTCCATTCTCATCCACATTCCATTCCACATTCCATACCAATCCATTCCACATTGCATTCCATTCCATTCCATTGCATTCTTTTCCAGATTCCATTCCTTTCCATTCCATTTCACATTCCATTCCATTCCATTCCACATTCCATTGCCTTCCATTCCATTCCACATTCCATTCCATTCCACTTTCCTTTCCATTCCATTCCATTCCACATTCCATTCCATTCTATTAAACATTCCATTCTGTTTCATTCAACATGCCATTCGATATTCCATTCCATTCTATTCCACATTCCATTCCATTCCATTTCAATTTCCATTCCTTTCCATTCCATTCCATTCCATTACACATTCCATTCCATTCCATTTCCCACTCCATTCCTTTCCATTCCCCATTCCAATCCATTTTATTCCGTTCCACACTCTATTCCACCCCATTCCTCTCCATTCCAGTCCCCATTCCATTCCATTTCATTGCACCCTCCATCCCATTACTTTCCTACCTTTCCACATTGCACTCAGTTACATTTCATTCCACATTCCATTCCATTCCATTCCATTCCATTCCACTTTCCATTCCATTCCATTCCACATTCCATTCCATTCCACATTCCATTCCATTACACATTGCATTCCACATTCCATTCCACATTCCATTCCATTCCATATTCCATTCCATTCCAATCCATATTCCACTCCATTCCATTCCACTTTCCATTCCATTCCTTTCCACATTCCATTCCATTCCATTCCATTTCACATTCCAATACACATTCCATTCCATATTTTATTCCATTCCATTCCGTTCCACATTCCATTACATTCCATTGCACACTCCATTCCATTCCATTCGCTTCCATTCCACCTTCCATTCCATTCCGCATTGCATTCTGTATTCCATTCCATTACGTTCCATTCCATTCCATAATCCATTCCGTATTCCCTTCCATTCCATTCCATTCCATTCCACTGCATTCCACTTTCCTTTCCACTTCACTTTCCATTCCATTCCATTCCACAATCCATTCCATTCCATTCCACATTCCATTCCATTCCATACCACATTCCATTCGACTTTCCATTCCACTCCATTCCACATTCCTTTCTACATTCCATTCCATTCCATTTCACATTCCATTCAATTGCATTCCACGTTTCATTCCACTACATTCCATTCCAGTCCACATTCAATTATATTCCTTTCCACATTCCATTCCTTTGCACATACAATTCCACATGCCATTCCACATTGCCTTCCATTCCTTTCCACGTTCAATACCATATTCCATTCCATATTCCATTCCAAATTCCATTCCATTTCTTTCCACATTCTATTCTGACTTCCATTCAATTCCACTTCACATCCCATTTCACATTCCATTCCATTGCATTGCATATTCAATTGCTTTCCATTCCACATTCCATTCCATTCCTTTCCACATTCCATTCCATTCCATGCCACATTCCATTGCATTCCATTCCACATTCCATTCCATTCCATTCCACATTCCCTTCCACATTCCTTTCTATTCCACTTTCCTTTCCACATTCCATTCCATTGCATTCCACATTCCATTCCATTCCATTCCACATTCCATTCCATTCCTTTCCATTCCATTCCATTCCATTCCACATTCCATTCAACATTAGTTTCTATTCCACATTCTATTCCACATTTCATTCTATTCCACTACACTTTGCACTCCACATTCCATTCCATTCCATTCCACGTTCCATTCCAAATTCCATTAGACGTTCCATTCCACTTTCCACTCCACATTCCCTTCCATGTTACATTCCACATTCCGTTCCACGTTCCATTCCACATTCCATTCCACGTTCCATTCCATTCCATTCTGGGTTCCATTCCACATTCTATTCCACCTTCCATTTCACTTTCCATTCCATTCCATTCTACATTCCATTGCTCATTCCATTCCACGTTCCATTCCACGTTCCTTTCCTTTCCACATTCCATTCTACTCCATTTCGCATTCCATTCCACATTCTATTCCACGTTGAATTCCACGTTCCATTCCATTAGATTCCACATTTCATTCCACGTTCCATTCCATTCTATTCCACATTCCATTCCACTTTCCATTCCTTTGCATTCCACATTCCATTCCACATTGCTTTCCATTCCATTCCATTTTCCGCTCCATTCCGTTCAACTTTCCATTCCACATTCCACTCAATTCCATTCCACATTCCATTCCATTCCATTCCACCTTCTACTCCATTCCATTCCACATTCCATTCCACATTCCATTCCATATTCCATTACATTCCATTCTGCATTCCACTCCAATCCATTCCATTCCACATTCCATTCTATTCCTTTCCACAGTCCGTTCCATTCTGTTTCATTCCCCGTTCCATTCCACGTTCCATTCCACTTTCCAATGCATTCCATTCCATGCTCCATTCCACATTCCATTCCATATTCCATTCTAATACACACCACATTCCATTCCAAATTCCATTCCATTCCATTCCACATTCAATTCCATTCCATTCTACATTCCATTCCACATTCCAGTCCATTCCATTTCTATTTCCATTCCAATCATTCCATTCCACATTCCATTCCATTCCATTGCATTCCATTCCATTGCCTTCCATTCCAAATTCCATTCCATTAAATTCCACATTCCTCTTCATTCCATTTCAGGTTGCATTCAATTCCATTCCATTCCACATTTCTTTCCATTCCATTCCACATTCCATTCCACTTTCCTTTCACATTCCATTCCTTTCCATTCAACATTCCATTCCACTTTCCATTCCTTTTCATTCAACTTTCCATTCCATTCCATTTCGCGTTCCATTCCATGGCATTCCACGTTGCATTCCATTCCATTCCACTTTCCATTGCACGTTTGATTCCATGTTCCATTCCTCTTTCCTTTCCACAATCGATTCCATTCGATTCCAAATTCCATTCCACAATCCTTTCCACATTCCATTCCATTCCATTCCACATTACATTCCAATTTCCTTTCCTTTCCATTCCACAATCAATTCCATTCCATTCCACATTACATTCCATTCCATTCCACTTTCTGCTCCATTCCATTTCACGTTCAATTCCATTCCATTAAACATTCCATTCCATGTTCCATTCCACGTTCGATTCCACGTTCCGTTCCATTCCATATAATATACCATTCTGCATTCTATTCCATTCCATTCCACGTTCCATTCCACGTTCCATTCCATTCCATTTAATATTCTATTCTGCAATCCATTCCATTCCATTGCCTTTCATTCCACCTTCCCTTACATTCCATTCAACATTCCTTTCGACATTCCAATCCATTCCATTCCACTTTCCTTTCCATTACGCATTCCATTCCAAATTCCATTCCACATCCCATTTTTTTCCAATCCATGTTCCATTCCATTCCATTCTACTTTCCGTTCCTAATTGCATTTCACATTCCATTCCAAAATCCATTTCATTCCATTCCACATTCCATTCCATCCCATTCCTCATTACGTTTCATTCCATTCCGCTTTGCTTTTCATGTTCCATTCCATTGCTTTCCACATTCCATTCCTTTACATTCCACATTCCATTTCATTCCATTCCACGTTCCATTGCATTCCATTGTATTCCACATTCCATTCCGCATTCCGCATTCCATTCCACAATCCATTCCATTCCATTCTACATTCCATTCCACATTCAACTCCATTCCATTGCATTCCCGTCCAAACTCCATTCCATTCCACAATCCATTCCATTCTATTCTACATTCCATTCCACTTTCCATTCCATTCCATTCCACATTCAATTACATTCCATTTCATTCCAGTCCGCACTACGTTCCATACCATTGCATTCCACATTCCTTTACACATTTCATTCCATTCCATTCCTCATTACATTCCGCATTCCATTCCTTTCAATTCCACATTCCACTCCATTCCATTCCACATTCCATTCCATTGCATTCTTCATTCCATTCCACGTTCCTTTCCATTACATTCCACATTCCGTTCCATTCAATTCCTCATTCCAATCCACATTCCTTTACACGTTCTTTTCCACGTTCCATTCCACTTTCCATTCCACGTTCCATTCCATTCCATTCCACATTCCATTCCATTCCATTCCACATTCCATTCCATTCCATTCATTTCCACATGTATTCCATTTCATACCATTACACATTCCACTCCATTCAATTCCAATCCACATTCCAATCCATTCCATTCCGCAGTCCATTCGGTTCCATTTCACCTTCCATTCCATATTCAATTCCATTCCATTCCACATTCCATTCCACATTCCATTACATTCCATTCCATTGCATTCTACATTCCATTCCTATCAATTTCACATTCCATTCCATTTCTTTTCACCTTCCATTCCATTCCATTCCACATTCCATTCCATTCCTTTCCCCATTCAATTCCATTCCATTCCACATTCCCTTCCGAATTCCCTTCCATTCCATTCCAGATTCCATTCGTTTCCATTCCATTGCATTCCATATTTCATTCCATTCCACTTTCCATTCCATTCCATTACATTCCACATTCCATTCCATTCCATTCCATTCCACATTCCATTCCATTCCATTCCCTTCCATACCGGATTCCATTCCATTCCATTCCATTCCATTCCACATTGCATTCCATTCCAATCCATATTACATTCCATTCCATTCCAATCCATATTACATTACATTCCATTCCACTTTGCATTCCACATTCCATTCCATTGCTTTCCACATTGCATTCCATTCTATTCCACTTTCCATTACTTTCCATTCCACGTTCCATTCCACGTTCCTCTCCACGTTCCATTACACATTACATTCCATGTTCCATTGCATTCTATTGTATTCCACATTCCATTCCACATTCCATTCCATTCCATTCCATATACCATTCCATTCCATTCCTTTCCACTTTACATTCCTTTCCACTTACCATTCCATGTTCCATTCCACATTCCATTCCACAATCCGTTCCATACCATTCTACATTCCATTCCACTTTCCATTCCATTCCATTCCACATTCAATTCCATTCCATTGCATTCCAGTCCAAACTCCATTCCATTCCAAAATCCATTGCATTCCATTCTACATTCCATTCCACTTTCCATTCCATTCCATTCCACATTCAATTACATTCCATTTCATTCCAGTCCAAACTCCATTCCATACCATTGCATTTCACATTCCTTTCCACATTTCATTCAATTGCATTCCATTCCTCATTACAGTCCGCATTACATTCCTTTCCATTCCACATTCCACTCCATTCCATTCCACATTCCATTCCGTTGCATTCCACATTCCATTCCATTGCATTCCACATTCCATTCCACGTTCCTTTCCTTTCCATTTCACATTCTATTCCATTCAATTCCTCATTCCATTCCACATTCCATTACACGTTCTTTTCCACGTTCCATTCCATGTTCCATCCCACGTTCCATTCCATTCCATTCCACATTGCATTCCATTCCATTCCACATTCCATTCTTTTCCATTCCACATTCCATTCCATTCCATTCATTTCCACATGCGTTCTATTTCATTCCATTCCACATTCCACTCCATACCATTCCAATCCACATTCCATTCCATTCCATTCGACATTCCATTCGGTTCCATTTCACCTTCCATTCCACATTCAATTCCATTCCATTCCACATTCCAAACCACATTCCATTCCTTTCCATTCCATTGCATTCCAAATTCCATTCCTATAAATTTCACATTCCATTCCATTCCATTCCACATTCCATTCCATTTCTTTCCACATTCCATTCCATTCCTTTCCCCATTCCATTCCACTCCTTTCCACATTCCATTCCAAATTCCCTATCATTAAATTCAACATTCCATTCCTTTCCGTTCCATTCCATTCCACATTCCCTTCCATTCCATTCCAGATTCCATTCCTTTCCATTCCATTCCATTCCATTCCATAATCCATTCCATTCCACTTTCCATTCCATTCCATACCAAATTCCATTTCATTCCATTCCAATTTCCATTCCCTTCCGTTCCAAATTCCCTTCCATTTCATTCTGCATTCCATTCCATTCCATTCCTTTCCTCCTTCCATTTCACATTCGCTTCCTTTCTATTGCACATTCTGTTTCTTTCCATTCCATTACATTCCATATCCCATTCCATTCCATTACACATTCCATTCCATTCCATTCCATATTCCATTTCATTCCATTCCACATTCCATTCTATTCCATTCCATTCCTTTACTTTGCTTTCCATTTTCCATTCCATTCTTTTCCATTCCCCAATCCATTCCATTCCATTCCATTCCATATTCCATTCCATTCCATTCCACATTCTATTCCTTACCATTCCACATTCCATTCCGTTCCATTCCATATTCAATTCGATATTGCCATCCATTCTATTCCACATTCCATTCCTTTCCTTTCTATTCCATTGCACAATCCATTCCATTCCCTTCCATTCCATTTTCCATTCCATTCCATTCCACATTCCATTGCACATCATTAAACATTCCATTCCATTCCTTTACATTCCATGCCATTCCATATTCCATTCCATTCTTTTCCATTCCGCAATCCATTCCATTCAATTCCACATTCCATTCCATTCCATTCCTCTTTCCATTCCACATTCCTTTCCATTCAATTCCACATTCCAGTACATTCCATTTCAAATTCCATTTTTATTCCATTCCACATTCCATTCCATTCCAATTCACGTTCCATTCCATTCCATTCCATTACAGTCCACCTTCCATTCCATTACATTCCACATTCCATTCCATTCCATTCCACATTCCACTGCAATCCATTCCAATTTCCATTCCATTCTTTTCCATACCATCACATTCCACATTCTGTTCTATTGCATTCCAATTTCCATTCTACATTCCCTTCAATTCCATTCCACGTTGCATTCCATTCCATTTCACATTCCTTTCCAGATTCCTTTCTATTCCATTTCACATTCCATTCTATTCCACTTTCCATTCCACTTTCCATTACATTCTATTACACATTCCATTCCACATTCCATTCCATTTTATTCCACAATCCATTGCTTTCCATTCCACGTTCCATTCCACATTCGATTCCATTCCATTCCACTTTCCATTCTACATTCCATTCCATTCCATTTCACACTCCATTCCATTCATTCCAAATTCCATTATGCATTCCATTCCATTCCATAGCACATTCCATTCAATTCCATTCCACTATATATTCCGTTCCATTGTAAATTCAATTTCACATTCCATTTCACATGCTATTCCACATTCCATTCTATTCCATTCCACATTTCATTCCATATTGCATTCCATTCCATTCCACTTTCCATTCCTTTCCATTCCACATTCCTTTGCATTATAATCAATTCCACATTCCATTCCATTCCATTCAACATTCAATTTTACGTTCTATTCCACTTTCCATTCCACTTTCCATTCTACGTTCCATTCCATTATTCATTCCATAGCATTCCACATTCCATTCCATGATCCATTGCATTCCATTGTGCATTCCATTCCATATTCCATTCAGTTCCACATTCCATTCCATTCCATGCCAGATTCCCTTCCTCATTCTTTTCCACATTCCTTTACCTGCCTTTCCATTCAACATACCATTCCATTCCATTCCACATTACGTTCCCTTTCATTCCTTTCCATTACATTGCTCCAGTCCACATTCCATTCCATTCCATTCCACATTCCATTTGCACATTCCATTGCACATTCCATTCCATTCCATTACATATTCCATTCCATTACACATTCCATTGCATTCCATTCCATTCCACATTCATTTCCATTGCATTCCACATTCCATTCCATTGCATTCCATTTCTCTTTTCATTCCTTTCCATTTGGCATTCCATTACAATCCATTGCGTTTTAATTTCCATTCCGTTCCACATTCCATTCCATTCCTTTTCACAATCCATTCCACATTCAATTCCATTACACCTTCCATTCCACATTTTATTCCATTCCACGTTGCATTTCACTTTCCAATCCATGTTCCATTCCACATTTCATTCCATTGCATTACACTTTCCATTCAGCTTTCCATTCAACATTCCATTGCACTTTTCATTCCACATTCCATTTCACATTCCATTGCATTCCATTCGACATTCCATTCCACCTTGTATTAATATCCTTTCCACATTTCATTCCACTAATTTCCACGTTACATTCCACATTTCATTTCTTTCCATTCCGCGTTCCATTCCACATTCCATTCCATTCCATTACACATCCAATTCCACTTTCCAATTCACATTCCATTGCATTCTCTTTCACATTCCATTCCTTTCCATTCCATTCCAATTTCCGTTTCCTTTCATTCCACATTCCATTCCATTCAATTCCACATTCCATTCCATTCCTTTGCACATTCCATTGCACATTCCATTCCACTTTGCAATCCTTTCCATTCCAAATTCCATTCCGTACTATTACCCATTCCCTGCCATAGTCCATTCCATTCCAATCCACATTCCATTCCATTCCACATTCCATTACTTTCCACTTTGCATTCCATTCCATTCCATTCCATATTCCATTCCATTCCATTCCACGTTCCATTTTATTCCATTCCACTGAATTCCATTCCACATTCCATTCCAATCCATTCCACTTTCCATTCCATTCTATTGTGCATTCCATTCCATCCAATTACATATATGATTGCAATTTCCATTCCACATTCCCTTCCTCATTCCATTCCACATTGCATTCCACATTCTATTCCATTCCGTTCCATCATCCATTCCGTTCCTTTCCACGTTCCATTCCACATTCCATTCCGTGTTCCATGCCACGTTCCATTCCACGTTCCATTCCATTTTCCACTCCACGTTCCATTCCACATTCCATTCCACGTTCCATTACATTGCATTCCACGTTCCACTCCACATTCCATTCCATTCCATTCCACGTTCCATTCCACATTCCTTTACTTTCCATTCCACGTTCCATTCCACATTCCATTCCATTGCATTCCTTTCCACTTTCCATTCCACATTCGATTCCAGTTCTTTCCACTTTCCATTCCATTCCACTCCATTCCATTCCATTCCATTCCATTCTATTTCATTCCACATTCCATTCCACATTGGATTCCACTCAATTCCACGTTCCAATTCACATTCCATTCCATTTCACTTTCCATTCCATTCCATTCCACATTCCATTACATATTCATTTCCATTCCATTCCATTCCACATTCCATTCCATTCCCTTCCACATTTCTTTCCATTCCACATTCCATTACACATTGCATTCCATAGCAATCAACATTCCATTCCACATTCCATTCCATTACATACCACTTTCCTTTCCATTCCAATCCACATTCCATTCCATTCCACATTCCATTCCATTCCACTCCACATTCCCTTCCATTCGATTCCACATTGCATTCCACATTGCATTACATACATTCCACATTCCATTCCATATTCCATTCCTTTCTATTCCACATTCCTTTCAATTCCATTCCACATAACATTCCATTCCATTCCACATTCCATTCCACATTCCATTCGACATTGCATTCCATTCCAGTCCACATTCCATTCCACTTTACATTCCATGCCATACAACATTCCATTTCATTCCATTCCATATTCCATTCCATTCCATTCCACATTCCATTCCATTCCATTTGACATTCCGTTTCATTCCATTCCACATTCCATTCCATTCCACATTACTTTCCTTTCCAATCCACATTCCATTCCATTCAAATCCACATTCAATTCCATTCCATTCCAATCCGTATTCCATTTCATTCCATTCCACATTCCATTCCATTCCTTTCCATTCCACTTTCCATTCTATTCCATTACATATTCCATTCGTTTCCATTCTATTAAATTCCACATTGCATTCCACATTCCATTTCATTCCATTCCACATTCCATTCCATTCCAATACACATTCCATTCCATTCCATTTCATATTCCACTCCATTCCATTCCACAATCCATTCCACTCCATTCCACATTGCAATCCATTCTATTCCACATTCCATTCAAAATTCCATTCTATTTATTCCAGAGTCCATTCCATTCCATTATATGTTCCATTCCATTTTCCATTCAGTTCCATTCCACTTTCCGTTCCACATTCCGTTCGTTTGCATTCCACATTCCATTCCACATTCCATTCAATTCCATTTCGCATTCCATCCCTCCTTCATTTTCAATCCATTCCACATTGCCTTCCGTTCCATTCCATTCCATTCCATTAAATATTCCATTCCAATCCATTCCATTACACATTCCATTCCGTTACATTCCACATTGCATTCTATTCCATTCCGTTCCAAATTCCATTCCACATTCCATTCCATTCCACATTGCATTCCATTCCATTCCACATTGCATTCTATTCAATTCCATTCCATATTCAATTCCACTTTCCTTTCCATCCCACTTTCCATTCCTTATTCCATTCCACATTCCTTTCCACGTTCCATTCCACATTCCATTCCACATTCCATTCCATTCCTTTCCACATTGCGTTACAATCTATTCCACGTTCCATTCCATTCCATTTTACATTCCGTTCTAAATTCCATTCCACGTTTCATTCCACATTCAATTCCATCCCATTCCACGTTCCATTCCACATTGCATTCCATTCCAATACACATTCCATTCCATTCCATTTCATATTCCATTCCATTCCATTCCACAATCCATTCCACTCCATTCCACATTGCATTCCATTCTATTCCACATTCCTTTCGAAATTCCGTTCTATTCATTCCAGAGTCCACGCCATTCCATTATATGTTCCATTCCACTTTCCATTCAGTTCCATTCCACTTTCCGTTCCACATTCCGTTCCTTTGCATTCCACATTCCATTCCACATTCCATTCCATTCCATTTCACATTCCATCCCACCTTCAATTTCAATCCATTCCACATTGCCTTCCATTCCATTCCATTCCATTAAACATTCCATTCCATCCCGTTACACATTCCATTACGTTACATTCCACATTGCATTCTATTCCATTCCATTTCTTTCCATTCCAGTCCACATTCCATATCATTTCATTCGATATTCTGTTCCATTCTATTGCAGAATCCGTTTCATTCCATTTCACTTTGCATTTCATTCCATTGCACTTTCCATTCTACTTTCAATTCCACATTGCATTCCATCCTTTCCACATTCAATTTCATATTCCATTCCACATTACATTCCAAACACCATTCCATTCCATTGCGCATTCCATTCACCAATATATTCAATTCCATTTCACTTTCTATTCCACTTTCCATTCCATTCCATTCCACATTGAATTTCATTCTATTCCGCATTTCATTCCATTCCTTTCCGCATTCGATTCCATTCCATTCCATTCCACATTCCATTCCATTCCTTTTCACATTGCATTCCGTTCCAATTCACATTCCATTCCATTCCATTCCACATTCCATTTCACGTTCCATTCCATTCCATTCCATTCCAAATTTCACTCCATTCCGTTCCGCATTCCATTCCACATTCCATTTCACATTCCATTCCACTTTCAATTCCAATCCATTCCACCTTGCGCTTCATTCCATTTCTGTCCACATTCTGTTCCATCCAATTCCACATTCCATTCCAAATACCATTCCATTCCTTTCCACATTCCACTCCATTCCATTCCACATTCCATTCCACATCCCAATCCATTCCATTACACATTCCATTCCATTCCACATTGCAATGCATTCCATTCCACATTGCATTCCACATTCCATTCCAAATTCCATTCCACATTCAAATGCATTCCATTCCAACTTCCACTTCATTACATTCCATTCCACAATACATTGCATTCCATTCCACATTCCATTCCATTCAATTTCAAATTCCCATCCATTCCATTTCAAATTCCATTCCATTCCATTCAATTCCATTCCACATTCCATTCCATTCCATTCCACATTCCATTCCATTCCATTTCATATTCCCATCCATTCCATTTCAAATTCCATTCCATTCCATTCAATTCCATTCCACATTCTATTCCATTCCATTCCTCATTCCATTCGAATTCATTCCATTCCATATTTCATTCCATACCAATCCACATTGCATTCCATGTTCCATTCCATGTTCCATTCCACGTTCCATTCCATTTCATTACACATTCCATTCCATTTCACATGCCATTCCACTCCTTTCCACAGTCCATTCCATTCCATTCCAAATTCCATTCCATTCCATTCCACATTACTTTCCACATATCATTCCACTTTCCATTCCATGTTACATTCCACGTTCCATTCCATTCCATTCCACATTCCATTATACATTCTATTCCATATCATTCCACATTCCATTCCACATTCCATTCCATTGAATTCCACACTCCATTCAACATTCTATTAAGTTCCATTACACATTCAATTCCATTCCACATTCCATTTCATTACATTCTACATTCCATTCCATTCAATTCCAAATTCCATTCCATTCCATTTCACATTCCGTTCCATTTTATTCCACATTCCATTAAAAGTTCCATTCCGTTCCATTCCACTTTCCATACCACATTCCATTCCATTCCATTCCACAATCCATTCCTTTCAATTTCACATTCAATTCCATTCCATTGCAATTTACATTCCACACTCCATTCCTTTCCATTCCACATTGAATTCCATTCCATTGCATTCCATTCCATTCCACATAACAATCCATTCCATTCCATTCCACATTCCATTGCACTCCATTCCATTCCACATAACAATCCATTCCATTCCATTCCACATTCCATTGCACATTCCATTCCACATTCCATTAAATTCCATTCCAGAATCCATTCCATTGTTTTTCACTTTCCATTCCTTTCCATTCCACACTCCATTCAATTCCTTTTCACGTTCCATTCCATTCCATTCCACATTCCTTTCCACATTCCATTACATTCCATTACACTTGACTTTGCATTCCTTTCCTTTCCACATTCCTTTCCATTCGATTCCACGTTCCATTCCACATTCCCTTCATTCCATTCCATTCCATTCCATTCCATTCCACATTCCATTCCAAATTCCTTTACTTTCCATTCCACATTTCATTCCATTCCATTCCATTCCACATTACATTCCATTGCATAACACATTCCATTCCATTCCATACAGCATTTGGTTCCACATTCCTGTCCATTCCATTTCACATTCCATTGTACAATACATTCAGTTCCTTTCCACATTCCATTCAATTCCATTCCATTTCAGTCCACTTTCCATACCATTCCATTTCCAATTCCATTTAATTCCATTCCACATTCCATTCCACATTCCACAGCATTCAATTCCACATACATTTCCACATTGCATTGCTTTCCTTTCCAAATCCTTTCCATTCGATTCCATTCCACATTAAATTCCGTTTCATTTCACATTCCATTCCATTCCAGACCACATTCCATTCCACATTCCATTCCGTTCCATTGCACGTTCTATTCCATTCCATTCCACATTGCATTCCATTCAATTCCAGATTCCATTCCACATTCCATTCCATATTGCATTACATTCCATTCCACATTGCATTTCACATTCCATTCCACATTCCTTTACAAATTCCAATCTATTCCATTCCACTTTCCTTTCTGCATTCCATTCAAATCCGTTTAATATTATATTTCATATTCCATTCCATTCCATTCCACATTCAAATGCATTCCATTCCACATTCCATTCCATTCCATTTCCCATTCAATTCTGCATTCCATTCCATTCCTTTCTGCATTCCATTCCATTCCATTCCATGCCATTCCGCATTCCATTCCACATTCCATTCCATTCCACTCCACATTTCATTCGACTTTCCATTCCATTCCTCTCCACATTCCATTCCACATTCCATTCCATTCCATTCCACATTCCATTACGCATTCCATTCCATTCCATTCCACATTCCATTACACATTCCATTCCATTCCATTCCATTCCACATGCCATTCCATTCCATTCCACTTGCCATTCCATTCCATTCCTTTCCATTGCACATTCCATTTCACTTTCCATTCCATTCCATTCTCCATTACATTCCACGGTCCATTCCATGTTCCATTCCATGTTCCTTTCCACTTTCCATTCCGTGTTCCTTTCCACATTCCATTCCCCGTTCCATTTCACGTCAAATACCATTGCATTCCACATTCCACTCTGCATTCCCTTCCATTGCATTCCGCATTCCCTTCCTTTCCAAAATTCCATTCCCTTCCTTTCCGCATTCCATTCCATTCCATTCCACATTCCATTGCTTTCCAAATTCCATTCCATTCCATTCCAAATTATATGCAACATTCCATTCCACGTTGAATTCCACTTTCCATTCCACGTTCCATTCCAAGTTCCACTCCGCATTCCATTCCACGTTCCATTCCACGTTTCACTCTACTTTCCATTACACATTCCATTTCACTTTCCATTCCATTCCATTCCGTATTCCATTCCACATTCCAGTCCAAATTACATTCCATATTACATTCCATTCCACATTTCATTCCATATTCCATTCCATTCAACACTGCATTCCATTCCAATCCTTATTCCATTCCATTCCGTTCCACATTGGGTTTCGCATTCCATTCCATTCCATTCCAGTTTGAATTCCATTCCTATCCATGTTCCATTCCAATTTCCATTCCGCCTTCCATTCAACGTTCCATTTCACATTTCATTCCATTCCATTTCATATTCCATTTCACTTTCCATTCCATTCCACTCTGCATTATATTTCACATTCCATTCCATTCCATTCCACATTCTATTCCATTCCAATCCACATTCCATTCAATTTCATTTCAAATTCCATTCCATTCCATTCCATTCCAATCCACGTTGCATTCCATTCCATTCCTCAGTCCATTCCATTCCATTCCCCATTCCAATCCTTTCAATTCCACATTTAATTCCATTCCCCATTTCATTCCATTGCACATTTCATTTTATCCCATTCCATTCCATTCCACATTCCATTCCATTCCATTCCATTTCAATTTCCGTATCATTCCATTACACATTCCATTCCTTTTCACTGCATTCCTTTCCACTTTCAATTCCACATTCCATTCCATTCCATTCCACATTCGTTTCCTTTGCAATCAACATTCCATTCCATTCCATTTCACATTCCAATCCATTCCATTCCATTCCATTCCACCTTGCATTGCATTCCATTCCACATGCTATTCCATATTCCATTCCTTTCCTTTTCACATTCCAGTCCATTCCATTTCACATTCCATTCCATTCATTTCCATTCCATTCCATTCCATTCCACTTTGCATTCCATTCCGTTACACATTACATTCCATATTCCACTCCAATCCATTTCACATTCCATTCCCTTCCACTCAACATTCCATTCAATTCCATTCCACATTCCTTTCCATTCCATTCCATTCCACATTCAATTCAATTCCATTCCACATTCCATTACATTCCATTCCGCATTCTATTCCATTGCATTCCACATTCCATTCCACATTCCATTCCACGTTCCATTCCACTTTCCATACCAAGGTCCATTCCACGTTGCACTCCACATTCCCTTCCACGTTCCGTTCCACGTTCCTTTAGACGTTCCATTCCACGTTCCTTTCCACTTTCCATTCCACTTTCCATTCCATTTTTCATTCCATTCCGTTTCATATTCCATTCCACATTTGATTCCTTTGCATTCCACGTTCCATTCCATATTACATTCCTTTGCATTCCACATTACATTGCATTTGATTTGAAATTCCATTCCATTGCATTCCATTCCATTCCACTTTCCATTCCGTTCCATTTCACATTCCTTTCCATTACGTTCCATTCCACATTCCATTGCACATTCCATTCCACGCTCCATTCCACGTTCTATTCCACGTTCTTTTCCACGTTCCATTCCATGTTCCTTTCCACGTTCCATTCCACGTTCCTTTCCACGTTCCATTCCACGTTCCATTCCATTTTTCATTCCTTTCCATTTCATATTCCATTCCATATTGCATTCCATTCCTTTCCACATTACATTGCATTTCATTTCAAATTCCGTTATATTGCATTCCATTCCATTTCACTTTCCATTCCATTCCATTCCACTTTCCTTTCCATTCCATTACATTCCATATAACATTCCGTATTCCTTTCCACGTTCCATTCCATTCCATTCCACATTTCATTCCATTTCATTCCACATTCCATTCCATTCCATTCCACATTCTGTTCCACATTCCATTATATTACATTACACATTCCGTTGCATTCCATTCCACATTCCATTAAATTCCATTCCTCATTCCCTTCCACATTCCTTTCCACATTCCATTTCATGTTCAATTCCACGTTCCAATCCAAGTTCCATTCTATGTTCCATTCCACTTTCCATTCCACATTCCATTTCATTCCAGGTTCCGTTCCTTTCCATTCCACATTCCATTACATTCCTTTCCATTCCATTCCACCTTACATTCTACATTTCATACCATTCCTTTCCGTTCCACATTCCAATACATTCCCTTCTGTTCCATTCCTTTCCGTTCCACATTCCATTACATTCCCTTCTATTCCATTCCACATTACATTCAAAATTCCATTCCATACCATTCCACATTCCATTCCACGTTCAATTCCATGTTCCATACAACATTCCATTCCACTTTTCATTCCATTCCATTTAATATTCCATTCACATTCAGTTCCATTGCATTCCACATTTTATTTCACATTCCAATCCATTCCATTCCACATTCCATTCCATTCCACGTTTCATTCCACATTCCATTCCACGTTCCATTTCATTCCATTCCATATTCCATTCCACATTGCATTCCATTCCATTCCACATACCATTCCATTCCATTCCATTCCACCTTCCATTCCATTCCATTCCTCATGTCATTCTATTCATTTCCCCATTCCAGTCCTTTCAATTCCTCATTCCATTCCATTCCTTTGCATTCCCAATTCCATTCCATTGCACATTCAATTACATCCCATTCCATTCCATTCCACATTCCTTTCCATTCCATTCTATTTCACTATCCATATCATTCCATTACACTTTCCATTCCTTTTGATTGCATTCCATTCCACTTTCCATTCCACATTCCGTTCCATTAGATTCAATATTCCATTCCATTCCACTTTCCATTCCATTCCATTCCACATTTCATTCCATTCCATTTCACATTCCATTCCATTCCATTCCATTCTATTCCATTCCACATTGCATTCCATTCCATCCCACATTCCATTCCTTACTCTATTCCATTCCATTTCACATTCCAGTCCATTCCATTTGACATTCAATTCCGTTTGATTCCATTCCATTCCATTTCATTCCATTCAATTCCTAATTGCATTCCATTCCATTTCATTGCATTCCATTCCTCATTGCATTAAAATCCATTCCACATTCCATTCCAAATTCCATTCCATTCCATTTCACATTCCATTCCCTGCCATTACACATTCCATTCAATTCCATTCCACAATCCATTCCATTCCACATTCCATTCCCTGCCACTCCATATTCCATTCAGTCCCATTCCACATTACATTCCATTCCATTCCACATTCCATTCACTTCCATTCCACATTCCATTACATTCCATTCCGCATTCCATTCCGTTTGGTTCCATATTGATTTCCACATTCCATTCCACGTTCCATCACACGTTCCATTCCAAGTTCCATTCCACGTTGCACTCCACGTTCCATTACACGTTCCGTTACAGGATCCAATCCATTTCATTCCACGTTCCTTTCCACATTTCTTTCCGAGTTACCTCCACGTTACTTTCCACGTTCCATTCCACGTTCCTTTCCACATTCCAATCCACGTTACATTCTATGTTTCATTCCATTCCATTTCATATTCCATTCAATATTCCGTTCCATTCCATTCCATTCCACATTCCATTCCACATTCCATTCCATTCCATTACAAATTACATTCCATTTGATTTCAAATTCCATTCAATTGCATTGCATTCCATTTCGTTTTCCATTCCATTCCACGTTCCTTTCCATTACAATTCATTCCACATTCCATTCCACATTCCATTCCACGTTCCTTTCCACGTTCCATTCCTTTCCATTACACAATCCATTCCATTTCATTCCACATTCCATTCCGCATTCCATTCCATTCCATTCCATGTTCCATTCCATTCCACTCCATTCCACCTTCCATTCAATTGCATTCCAAATTCCGTTCCACATTCCAATATATTTCATTACACATTCCATTGCATTCCATTCCACATACAACTGCATTACATTCCATTCCACATTCCATTCCATTCCTTTCTGCATTCCATTCCATTCCATTACTCATTCCATTCCATTCCATTTCACTTTCAATTCCACAACCCATTCCACATTCCATCCCATTCCATTCCACATTCCATTGCATTCCATTCCTTGTTCTATTTCATTCCATTCAAGTTTCCATTTCACATTCAATTCCATTCCATTCCAGATTCCATTACACATTCCTTTCCATTCCATTCCAGTTTGCATTCCACGTAGCATTCCATTCCATTCCACATTCCATTCCATTCCATTCTACTTTACTTTCCATTCCATTCCTTTCCATTCCATACCACTTTGCATTCCATTGCATTCCATTCCATTCCACCTTCTATTCTACATTCCATTCCATTGCATTCCACATTCCCTTCCGCAGTCCATTCCAGTCCTTTCCACATCCCATTCCACATTTCTTTCCATTCCGTTCCATTCCACATTAAATTCCATTGCATTCCACATTCCATTCCATTCCACAATCCATTCCACATTCCATTCCATTCCAATTTCCATTCCATTCTGTTCCACATTCCATTACATTCCCTTCCATTCCATTCCACATTATATTCAACATTCCATTCCATTCCATCCCACATTCCATTCCATGTTCCTTTACATGTTCCACAGCACGTTCCATTCAACTTTGCATTCATTATTCCATTCCATTCCATTCCACATTCCATTACACATTCCATTCCATTCCACATTCTATTCCATATCATTCCACATTCCATTCCATACCATTCCACATTCCATTCCATTCCATTTCAAATTCCATTCCATTCCACTCGACATTCCATTCCATTCCATTCCATTCCATATTCCTTTCCTTTTCATATTGCATTCCACATTCCATTCCATATTTCATTCCACATTGCATTCCATTCCATTCCACTTTCCACTCCACCTTCCATTCCACATTACATCCCATTCCATTCCACTTTCCACTCCACCTTCCATTCCACATTCCATCCCATTCCATTCCACTTTCCACTCCACCTTCCATTCCACATTCCATCCCATTCCATTCCACATTCCATTCCATCCCTTTAAACATTCCATTCTGTTCCATTCCACATCCCATTCCATTCCATTCCACATTCCATTCCATTCCATTCCACATTCTATTCCATTACATTCCATTTTCAATTCCACATTCCATTCCATTTCAATCCATTCCTCATTCCATTCTATTCCATTCCACATTCCATTCCACATTCCATTCCACATTCCATTCCCTTCCATTCCATTTCACTTTCCATTCCATTTCTTTCCACATTCCATTCCACATACCATTGCATTCCATTCCACATTACATTCCATTTGAAATGATATTCCATTACATTCCATTTAACTTTCCATTCCATTCCATTCCATTCCACATTCTACTGCATGTTACTTTCCATGTTCCAATCCACTTTCCATTCCACATTCCATTCCTCTTTCCATTCCACGTTGCATTCCACATTCAATTCCACGTTCCATTCCTCGTTCCATTACTGATTCCATTCCACATTCCATGTCTCATTCCATTCCATGCCATTCCACATTCAATTTCATTCCTTTCCATTCCACATACCATTCAACATTTCATTACATTCCATTCCCCTTTCCATTCCCTTCCATTCAATATTTCATTACAGATTGCATTCCACTTTCCAATCCATTCCAGATTCCATTCCCTTCCATTCCACATTGCATTTCTTTCTATTTCACATTCCATTCCCTTCATTCCACATTACATTAAATTCCATTCTGCATTCTATTCCATTCCATTCTGCTTTCCATTCCATTCCATTCCACATTCCATTCCACATTCCAATCCCTTCCATTCCGCTTTCCATTCCACTCCATTCCACATTCGATTCCACATTCCATTCCACGTTTCATTCCACGTTCCATTCCATGTTCCACTGCATGTTCCATTCCACCTTGCATTACACATTCTATTGCATTTCATTCTATGTTCCATTCCACTTTCCATTCCACGTTTCTTTCCAAGTTCCATTCCACATTACATTCCATTCCATTCCACTTTCCATTCCGCATTCCCTTCCATTCCATTCCACATTCCATTCCATTCCAATCCATTCCATTCCATTCCACATATCATTCATTTCCTTTCCATATACCTTTCCATTCCTTTCCATATTCCATTCCATTCCATTCCACATTCCATTCCATTCCATTCCACATTCCATTCAATTCCCTTCAACATTTCATTCCATTCAATTCCACGTTCCATTCCACATTCCATTCCACTTTCCATGCCAATACATTCCACTTTCCATTTTACTTTCCATTCCATTGAATTCCAGGTTATATTAAACATTCCATTGCCCATTCTATTCCAGGTTCCATTCCATATTCCGTTCCACGTTACATTCCAGGTTCCATTCCATATTCCGTTCCACGTTACATTCCACATTCCATTCCATTCCATTCCACGATCCCTTCAACAATCCATTCCACTCCTTTCCACTTTCGGTTCCACAATGCATTCCACATTCCCTTACATTCCGTTGCAAATTCCATTTCACTTTCCATTCCACATTCAATTACACATTCCATTCCACATTCCATTCCTGATTCCATTCCACATTCCATTCCGCATTCCATTCCATTCCACTCCATTCCTCATTGCATTCCACATTTCATTCCACATTACATTACTCTTTCCATTACATTCCGTTCCACATTCCATTCCACATTACGTACCATTCCATATTCCATTCCATTCCACATTCCATTCCAATCCATTCCGTAGCACTTTCCATTCCATTCCATTCAATCCCACATAACTTTCGAAAGCATTGCACTTTCAATACCATTCCATTCCATTCCATTCCATTCCTTTCCATTCCATTCCACCTTCCATTCCATTACATTCCACATTCAATTCCATTACACATTCCATTCCACATTCCTTTCAATTCCATTCCATTCTTTTCCACATTCCATTCCATTCCATTCCATTTCACAAACCATTCCACTCCATTCCACACTTCATTCCCTTCCATTCCACATTCCATTCCATTCCATTACACTGTAATGTGGAATGGATTGTGGAATGAAAGGGAATGGAATATGGAATGGAATGTGGAATAGAACATGCTATTTAATGGAACGGAACGTGTAATGGAACGTGGAATTGAATGTTTAATGGAACGTGGAAGAGAAAGGAATGGAAAGTGGGGTGGAACGTGGAATGGAACGGAAAGGAACGTGGAATGGAATGTGGAACGGAACAAAAAATGGAATGAAACGAAATTGGAATGTAATGGGGAATGGAATGTGGAATGGAACGTGGAAGGAAATGGAATGGAATGTGGAAAGGAATGGAATGGAATGGAATGTGGAATGGAATGTGGAAAGTAAGATGGAACAGAATGTGGAATACAGCAGAATGGAATGTGGAGTGTAAAATAGAATGGAACGTACTGGAATGTGGAATGGAATGTGAAATGGAATGTGGAATGGAGTGCGGAATAGAATTTAATGGAATGTGGTATGGAATGTGGAATGTAAAGTGTAATGGAATGCAATGGGATGTGGAATGGAAAATAGAATGGAATGGAAAGGAACGTGGAATGGAATGTGGAATGAAATGTGGAATGTAAAGTGTAATGGAATAGAATGGAAAGTGGAATGGAACATGGAATTGAATGGAATGGAACGTGGAATGGAACTTGGAATGAAACGGGGAATGGAACGTGGAATCTAATGTGGAATGGAACGTTTAAAGGAATATGGAATAGAATGTGGAATGGAACGTGGAATGGAATGGATTGGAAGTTGGAATGGAACATGGAATGGAATGGAATGGAACGTGGAATGGAATATGGAATGGATCGTGGAATGTAAAGTGGAATAGAACGGAATGGAACGTTGATTTGAATGTGCAACGGAATGTGGAATAGAAAGTGGAATGGAATGTGCAATGGAGTGTTCAATGGAAAGGAATGAAATGTGGAAAGGAATGGATGGAATGTGGAATGGAATGGAGTGGAATATGGACTGGAATGGTACGGAATGGAATGGAATGTGGATGTAAGTTGGAATGGAACGTGGAATGGAATGGAATGGAATGTCAAATAGAAAGTGGAATGGAACGTGGAATGGAAGGTGGAATGAAACATGGAATGTAATGGAATAGATGGTGGAATGGAAGGTGGAAAGAATGTGGAATGGAATAGAATGGAAAGTGGAATGGAATATGGAATGGAATAGAATGGAATATGGAAGGGAATGTGGAATGGAATGTGGAAAATAATATGGAATGCAGTGGAATGGAATGTGGAATGGAATGTGGAATGGAATGAAATGGAATGTGGAAGGGAATGTGGAATGGAATGTGGAATGGAATGTGGAAAGGAATGGAATGGAAAGTGGAAGGGAATGTGGAATGGAATGTTGAATGCAATGCGGAATGGAATGAAATGTGGAATTGAATGTGGAATGGAATGTGGAATGAAAAGGAAAGGAATGTGAAATTCAACATGCATTGGAATGCAAGGGAATGTGGAATGGAATGTGTAACGGAATCGAATGGAATGCAGAATGCAACGGAAAGGAATGTGGAATGGAATGGAATGGAATGTGGAATGGAATGTGGAATATAATGTGGAATGGAATGGAATGGAATGTGGAAGGGTATCTGGAATGGGATGGAATGGGATGTGGAATGGAATGTGGATAAGAATGTGGAATGGAATGGAATGGAATGTGGAATGGAATGTGGAATGGAATGGAAAGGAATGTGGACTGGAATGTGGAATAGAATGTGGAATGGAATGTGGAATGAAATGTGGAGTGACATGTGGAATTCAACGGAATTCAACTTGGAATGGAAGATGTAATGGAACGTGTTATGCAACGGAATGGAATGTGGAATGGAACGAGGAATGGAATGTGGAATGGAACGAGGAATGGAATGTGGAATGGAAGGCATTGCAATGTGGAATGGAAGGTGGAAAGGAAAGTGGAATGGAACGTGGAATGGAATGGAATGGAATGAGGAATGGAAAGTAGAATGGAGTGGAATGGAATGTGGAATGGAATGTTAAATGGATTGTGTAATGGAATGGAATGGATAGTGTAATGCTACATGGAATGGAACATGAAATGGAACACGGAATGGAACGTGGAATGGAATTTTGAATGGAACGTGGAATTGAATGTGCAATGGGATGTGGAATGGAACGTGGAATGGAATGGAAAGTGGAATGGAACATGGAAACGATCGGAAAGGAACATGGAATGGAACGTGGAATGGAATGTGGAACGGATCGTGGAAAGGAATGGAAAGGAATGTCGAAAGGAATGTGGAATGGAAAGTCGAATGGAATGGAATGGAATGTGGAATGGAATGTGGAATGGAATGTGGAAAGGAATGTGGAATGGAATGCGGAATGCAATAGAATGGAATGAAATATGGTGTGGAATATGGAAAGGAAAGTGGAATGGAATGAGAAATAGAAAGCAATGGAATGAGGAATGGAATGTGGAACGGAAAATAGAATGGAATGCAATGGAATGTGGAATGGAATGTGTTATGGAACTTAAAGGAATGTGGAATGGAACATGGAATGGAACGTGGAATGGAATGGCAAAGGAATGTGGAATGGAACGTGGAATGGAATGGAAAGTGGAATGGAACGTGGAAAGGAATGGAATGGAACACGGAATGGAACGTGGAATGAAATGTGGAACGCATCGTGGAAAGGAATGGAAAGGAAGGTCGAAATGAATGTGGAATGGAAAGTCGAATGGAATAGAATGGAATGTGGAATGGAATGTGGAATGGAATGTGGAATGCAATAGAGTGGAATGAAATGTGGAATGGAATATGGAAAGAAAGTGGAACGGAATGTGGAATAGAAAGCGATGGAATGTGGAATGGAATGTGGAATGGAAAATAGAATGGAAAGTAATGGAATGTGGAATGGAACTTAATGGAATGTGGAATGGAATGTGGAATGGAACTTAATGGAATGTGGAATGGAATGTGGAATGGAATGTGGAATGGAATGTGGAATGCAAAAGAATGGAATGAAATGTGGAGTGGAATATGGAAAGGAAAGTGGAATGGAATGTGGAATAGAAAGCGATGGAATGTGGAATGGAATGTCGAATGGAAAATAGAATGGAATGTAATGGAATCTGGAATGGAACTTAATGGAATGTGGAATGGAATGTGGAAAGGAATGTGGAATGCAATAGAGTGGAATGAAATGTGGAATGGAATATGGAAAGGAAAGTGGAATGGAATGTGGAATAGAAAGCGATGGAATGTGGAATGGAATGTGGAATGGAAAATAGAATGGAAAGTAATGGAATGTGAAATGGAACTTAATGGAATGTGCAATGGAATGTGGAATGGAATGTGGAATGGAATGTGGAATGCAATAGAATGGAATGAAATGTGGAGTGGAATATGGAAACGAAAGTGGAATGGAATGTGGAATAGAAAGCGATGGAATGTGGATTGGAATGTGGAATGGAAAATAGAATGGAATGTAATGGAATGTGGAATGGAACCTAATGGAATGTGGAATGGAATGTGGAATGGAACGTGGAATGTAATTTGGAAATTTAATGTGGAATGGAACGTGGAATTAAATGGAACGTGGAATAGAACATGGAATGGAATGGAACGGAACGTGAAATATAATGGGTAATGGGTCATGGAATTGAAAGTGGAATGGAACGGAACGTGAAATGGAATGGGTAATGGGTCGTGGAATTGAAAGTGGAATGGAAAGGAATGGAACTTGGATATGAATGTGGAAATGAATGTGGAATAGAAAGTGGAATGGAATGTGGAATATAATGTAGAATGGATAGGAATTGAACATGCAAGGGAACGGATTGGAGTATGGAATGGAATGGAATTGAATGTGGACTGGAATGGAATTGAATGGAGTAGCATTTGGAATGGAAGTTGGAATGGTATGGAATGTAACGTCCCATGGAAATTGGAGTGGAACCTGGAATGGAATGTGGAATGAAACGTGGAATGGAATGGAATAGATGGTGGAATGGTATGTGGAATGGAATGTTTAATTGAATGGAAACGAATGTGGAAAGGAATGTAATCCAATGTGGAATGGAATGTGGAATGGAATGGATTCGAATGTGGAATGTAATGTTTAATGGAATGGAATGTTTAATGGAATGGAATGAGGAAAGGAATGTGGAATGTAATGTGGAATGGAATGGAATGGAATGTGGAGTGAAATATGGAATGGAATAGAATGGAATGTGGAAGGGAATGTGGAATGGAATGTGGAATGGAATGTGGAATGGAATGGAATGGAATGTGGAAGGGAATGTGGAATGGAATGTGGAATGTAATGTGGAATGGAAAGAAATGGAATGTGGAAGGGAATGTGGAATGGAATGTGGACTGGAATGGAATGGAATATGGAATGGAATGTGGAATGAAATGGAATGGAATGAGGACGGGAATGTGGAATGCTATGTGGAATGGAATGGAATGGAATGTGGAATGGAATGTGGAATGTAATTGAATGGAATGTCTAATGGAATGTGGAATATAATGCAATTCACTGTGGAATTCAACGTGGAATACAATGTGGAATTGAATGGAATGGAATTTTGAATGGAATGTGAAATGGAATGGAATGGAATGTGGAAAGGAATGTGGAAAGGAATGCGGAATTCAATGTGGAAAGGATTGTGGAATTCAATGTGGAATGGGATGTGGAATTCACTGTGGAATGGAATGGAATGGAATGTGGACTGGAATGTGGAATAGAATGTGCAATGGAATGCGGAAAGGAAAGTGGATTGGTTTGTGGAATAGAACAGAATGGAATCTGGAATGGAATGTGGAATGGAATGTGTTATGAAACGGAATGGAATGTGGAATGGAATGTGGAGTGGAATGCGGAATGGATAGTGGAAAGGAATGGAATGGAAATAAGTGGAATGGAACGTGGAATTAAATTTTGTATGCAACGTGGAATAGAATGTGCAATGGAATGTGGAATGGAACGTGGTATGGAATGCAATGGAAAGTGGAATGGAACGTGGAATGGAATGTAAAGGAACGTGGAATGGAATGTGGAATGGAATGTGGAATAGAACGTGGAATGGAATAGAGAGGAAATTGGAATGGAATGTGGAATGTAATGCGGAATGGAACATGGAATGGAATGGAATGGAATGTGGAATGGAAAGTGGAATGGAATGGAATGGAATGTGGAACGGAATTGGGAATGAAATGTGGAGTGGAATGCAATAGAATGTGGAATGGAATGTGGAATAGAATGTGGAATGGAACAGAATGGAATGCGTTATTGTATTCGCAATGGAACGTGGAATGGAAAGTGGAATGGAATGGAATGGAATGTGGAATAGTATGTGCAATGGAATGTGGAATGGAAAGTGAAATGCAATGGAATGGAATGTGGAATAGAACACGGAATGAAATAGAATGGAACGTGGAATGGAAAGTGGAATGAAATGTGGAGTGGAATGTGTAAAGGAATGGAATGGAATGTGGAAAGTAATGTGGAATGGAGTGTGGAATGGAATGGAATGGAATGTGGAAAGTAATGTGGAATGGAGTGTGGAATGGAATGGAATGGAATGTGGAATGGAATGTGGAATGGACTTTATTGGAATGTGGAATGGAAAGTGGAATGGAATGTGGAATGGACTGTGGAATGGAATGTGGAATGTAACAGAAAGGAAGGTGGAATGGAATGTGTAATGGAGTGTGGAATGGAACTTGGAAAGGAATGCAGTGGAATGTTGAATGGAACGTGTAATGGAATGGAATGGATCATGGAATGGATAGTGGAATGGATTGTGGAAAGGATATGGAATTGAACGTGGCATGGAATGTGGAATGGAATGTGCAGTAGAAAGGAATGGAATGTGGAATTGAGTGCGGAATGGAATGTTGAGTGGAAAGGAATAGAATGGATCATGGATGGAATGTGGAATGGAATGTGAAATGGAATGGAATAGATCAAGTAATGGAATGTGGAATGGATCATGGAATTTATGTGGAATTGAACGTGGCATGGAATGTGAAATGGAATGTGCAATGGAACGGAATGGAATGTGGAATGCAATGTGAAATTGAGTGTGGAATGGAACGTTGAATGGAATGGAATGTGGAATGGAACGTGCAATGGAACGTGGAATGGAATGGAATGGAATTTGGAAAGGAACGTGGAATGTAATGGAATGGAGTGGAATGTGTAATGGAATGGAATGGAATTTGGAATGGAATGTGGAATGGAATGCGGAATGCAATAGAATGGAATGAAATATGGTGTGGAATATGGAAAGGAAAGTGGAATGGAATGAGGAATATAAACCAATGGAATGTGGAATGGAATGTGGAAAGGAATATAGAATGGAATGCAATGGAATGTGGAATGGAATGTGTTATGGAACTTAAAAGAATGTGGAATGGAACGTGGAATGGAACGTGGAATGGAATGTGGAATGGAATGTGCAAAGGAATGTGGAATGGAACGTGGAATGGAATGGAAAGTGGAATGGAAAGTGGAAAGGAATGGAAAGGAACACGGAATGGAACGTGGAATGAAATGTGGAACGTATCGTGGAAAGGAATGGAAAGGGAGGTCGAAAGGAATGTGGAATGGAAAGTCGAATGGAATAGAATGGAATGTGGAATGGAATGTGGAATGGAATGTGGAATGGAATGTGGAATGCAATAGAGCGGAATGAAATGTGGAATGGAATATGGAAAGGAAAGTGGAATGGAATGTGGAATAGAAAGCGATGGAATGTGGAATGGAATGTGGAATGGAAAATAGAACGGAAAGTAATGGAATGTGGAATGAAACTTAATGGAATGTGGAATGGAATGTGGAATGGAATGTGAAATGCAATAGAATGGAATGAAATGTGGAGTGGAATATGGAAAGGAAAGTGGAATGGAATGTGGAATAGAAAACGATGGAATGTGGAATGGAATGTCGAATGGAAAATAGAAAGGAATGTAATGGAATCTGGAATGGAACTTAATGGAAAGTGGAATGGAATGCGGAATGGAATGTGGAATGCAATACAGAGGAATGAAATGTGGAATGGAATATGGAAAGGAAAGTGGAATGGAATGTGGAATAGAAAGCAATGGAATGTGGAATGGAATGTGGAATGGAAAATAGAATGGAAAGTAATGGAATGTGAAATGGAACATAATGGAATGTGCAATGGACTGTGGAATGGAATGTGGAATGGAATGTGGAATGCAATAGAATGGAATGAAATGTGGAGTGGAATATGGAAACGAAAGTGGAGTGGAATGTGGAATAGAAAGCGATGGAATGTGGAATGGAATGTGGAATGGAAAATAGAAGGGATGTAATGGAATGTGGAATGGAACTTAATGGAATCTGGAATGGAATGTGGAATGGAACGTGGAATGTAATTTGGAATTTAATGTGGAATGGAACGTGGAATTAAATGGAACGTGGAATAGAACATGGAATGGAATGGAACGGAACGAGAAATGTAATGGGTAATGGGTCATGGAATTGAAAGTTGAATGGAACGGAACGTGAAATGGAATGGGTAATGGGTCTTGGAATTGAAAGTGGAATGGAATGGAATGGAACGTGGATATGAATGTGAAAATGAATGTGGAATTGAAAGTGGAATGGAATGTGGAATATACTGTAGAATGGAAAGGAATTGAACATGCAAGGGAACGGATTGTAATATGGAATTGAATGGAATTGAATGTGGACTGGAATGGTATTGAATGGAGTAGAATTTGGAATGGAAGTTGGAATGGTATGGAATATAACGTCCCATGGAAATTGGAATGGAACCTGGAATGGAATGTGGAATGAAACGTGGAATTGAATGGAATAGATGGTGGAATGGTATGTGGAATGGAATGTTTAATTGAATGGAAAGGAATGTGGGAAGGAATGTAATCCAATGTGGAATGGAATGTGGAATGGAATGGATTCGAATGTGGAATGTAATGTTTAATGGAATGTAATGTTTAATGGAATGGAATGAGGAAAGGAATGTGGAATGTAATGTGGAATGGAATGGAATGGAATGTGGAGTGAAATATGGAATGGAATAGAACGGAATGTGGAAGGGAATGTGGAATGGAATGTGGAATGGAATGTGGAATGGAATGGAATGGAATGTGGAAGGGAATGTGGAATGGAATGTGGAATGTAATGTGGAATGGAAAGAAATGGAATGTGGAAGGGAATGTGGAATGGAATGTGGACTGGAATGGAATGGAATGTGGAATGGTACGTGCAATGGAATGTGGAATGGAAAGTGAAATGCAATGGAATGGAATGTGGAATGGAACACGGAATGAAACAGAATGGAACGTGGAATGGAAAGTGGAATGAAATGTGGAGTGGAATGTGTAAAGGAATGGAATGGAATGTGGAAAGTAATGTGGAATGCAGTGTGGAATGGAATGGAATGGAATGTGGAATGGAATGTGGAATGGACTTTATTGGAATGTGGAATGGAAAGTGGAATGGAATGTGGAATGGAATGTGGAATGTAACAGAAAGGAAGGTGGAATGGAATGTGTAATGGAGTGTGGAATGGAACTTGGAAAGGAATGCAGTGGAATTTTGAATGGAACGTGTAATGGAATGGAATGGATCATGGAATGGATGGTGGAATGGATTGTGGAAAGGATATGGAATTGAACGTGGCATGGAATGTGGAATGGAATGTGCAGTAGAAAGGAATGTAATGTGGAATGGAATGTGGAATTGAGTGCGGAATGGAAAGTTGAGTGGAAACGAATAGAATGGATCGTGGATGCAATGTGGAATGGAATGTGAAATGGAATGGAATGGATCAAGTAATGGAATGTGGAATGGATCATGGAATTTATGTGGAATTGAACGTGGCATGGAATGTGAAATGGAATGTGCAATGGAACGGAATGTAATGTGGAATGTAATGTGAAATTGAGTGTGGAATGGAACGTTGAATGGAATGGAATGTGGAATGGAACGTGCAATGGAACGTGGAATGGAATGGAATGGAATTTGGAAAGGAACGTGGAATGTATTGGAACGGAATGGAATGTGTAATGGAATGGAATGGAATTTGGAATGGAATGTGCAATGGAATGGAATGAATTGTGGAAAGAAATGTGGATTGGAATGGAATGGAATGTGGAATAGAATGGACTGGAATGTGGATTCGAATGTGGAATAGAATTTAATGGAAAGTGGAATGGAACGTGGAATGGAATGGAATGGAATGGAATGTGGAATGTAATGTCTGGAATGTGGAATGGAATGTGGAATGGAATGGAATGAAATGTGGAATGGAATGTAGATTGGAATGGAATGCAATGTGGAATGGAATGGAATGGAATGTGGAAAGGAAGGTGGAATGAAATGGAATAGAATGGAATGGAATGTGGAAGAGAGAGTGGAAAGAAATGCAATGGAATGATAATGGAATGTGGAATTGAATGTGCAATGGAACTTCCAACGGATTGAGGAATTGAATGTGTAATGAAATGTGGAATGGAATGTGGAATGGAATGGAATGGAGTGGAATGTGGAATGGATTGTGAATTCGAATGCAATGGAATGTGTAATCGAATGTGGAATGAAATGCAACGGAATGAGAATGGAATGTGGAATGGAAAGTGGAATGGAATGGAATGGAATGGAAAGTGTAATAGAATGGAATGGAATGGAATGTTGAATGGAACGTGAAATGGAATGGAATGTGGATTAGAACGTGGAATTGAAACTGGAATGGAACGAGGAAAGGAATTTGGAATGGAATGTGCAATGGAATGTGGAATTGAATGTGGAATGGAATGGAATGTAAAGTGGAATGAAACTTGGAAATAATGGAATGGAACTTGGATTGGAATGTGGAAAGGAATGTAGAATGGAAAGTGGAATAGAACGCGGAATGTAATGGAATGGAATGTGGAAAGGAATGGAATGGAACTTGAAATGCAATGTGTAATTGAATGTGGAATGGAACGTGGAATGGAACGTAGAATGGAATGGAATGGAACGTGGAATGTAATGTGGAATGGAATGGAATGGAATGTGGAAAGGAATGGAAAGGAATGTAGAATGGAAAGGAATGGATCGTTAAATGGGACGTGGAAAGTAACATGGAATACAACGTGGAATGGAACATAGAATGGAATGTGGAATGCAACGGAATCGAATGTGGAATGCAATGAAATGGAATGTGGAATGGAATTGAATAGAGTGGAACGTGGAATGGAATGGAATGGAATGGAATGCGGTATGCAATGGAATGGAATGTGGAATGGAAAGGAATGGAATGGAAGGGAATTTGGAATGGAATGGAAAGGAATGCAATGGAATGTGGAATTGAATGCAATGGAATGAGGAATGGAATGGATTGGAATTTGGAAAGCAATGGAATGAAACGTGGAATGGAAAGTGGAATGGAATGTGCAATGGATTGTGCAACGGAATGGAATCGAATGTCGAATACAATGGAATGGAAAGATATGTGGAATGAAATGTGGAAATGAATGCGAAATGGAATGGAAAGGAATGTGGAATGGAATGGAATGGAATGTGTAATGGAATGGAATGGAATTGGATGAAAAGTGAAATATAATATGGAACAGAATATGAAATGGAATGTGGAATGTAATGTGGAGCGGAATAAAATGGAACGTGGAATGGAATGGAATGGAATGTGGAATGGAACGTGGAATGGAACATGGAATGGAAAGTGGAATGGAATGTGGAATGCAATGTGAAATGGAATGGAATGGAATGTGGAATGGAAGGTGGAATGTAATGCAATAGAATGAGAATGAAATGTGCAATGGAATGGAATGGAATGTTGAATGGAATGGATTGGAATGTCAAATGCAATGTGAATTGGGATGCGGAATGGAACGGAATGGACTCTGGAACGGAATGTGGAATGTAATGTGAAATGAAACGTGGAATGGAAAGTGGAATGGAATGGAATGGAAATTGGAATACAATATAGAATGCAATGGAAGGGAATGTGGAATGAAATGTGGAGTGTAATGGAATGGAGTGAGGAAAGGAATGGAATGTAATTTGAAATGGAAAGTGAAATGGAACATAATGTGATGTGGAAAGGAATGTGGAATGCAATTTGGAATGGAAAGTGGAACGGAATGGAATGGAATGTGGAATGGAACATGTAATGAAATTGAACGGAACGTGGAATGGAAACTGGAGTGGAATGTGGAATGGAATGTGTAATGGAATAGAATGGATTGAGGAATGGTGTGTGGAATTGAATGGGATGGAATGTGGAATGGAATGTGGCAGAGAATTTAATGGAATGTGGAAGGGAATGTGGAATGGAATGGAATGGAATGGAATGTGGGATGGCATGTGAATTGGAATGCAATGGATTGTGGAATGGAATGTGGAACGAAATGCAAAGGAATGAGAATTGAACGTGGAATGGAACCTGTAATGGAATGTGGAATGGAATGTAGAATGGACTATGGAATGGTCTGCGGAATGTAATGTGGAATTGTAAGTGGAATGGAACGGAATGGAACAGAATGGAATGGAAGGTGGAATGGAAAGTGAATTGGAATGCAATGGAATGTGGAATGAAATGCAATGGAATGAGATTGGAATGTGCAATGAAATTTAGTGGAAAGTGGAATAGAATGTGGAATGCAATGTGGAATACAATGTGGAATGGAATGGAATGGAATGTGTAATGGAATGGAATGGAATGTGGAATAGAATGGAATGGAATGGAATTGAATAGGAATGGAATGGAATGAAATGAAATGTGCAATGCAATGTAATGGAATGAAATGAGGAATTGAAAGGAATGTAATGTGGAATGAAATGGAATGAAATGAGGAATGCAATGGAATATAAGGTGGAATGGAATGTAGAATGGACTAGAATGGAATGTGGAATGAAATGAAATGGAAGGTGGAAGAGAACGAGGAATGGAATGTGAAATGGAAAGTGGTATGGAATGGAATGGAAAGTGGAATGGATTGGAATGTGGAATGGAATGGAATAGAATGGAATGGAATGTGGAATGGAATGTAATGGAATGTGGAATGGAATGGAATGGGATGTGGAATGGAATGTAATGGGATGTGGAATGGAATGCAATGGATTGTGGAATAGAATGGAATGGAGTGGAATGTGAAATGGAATGTGTAAAGGAATGTGGAATGGAATGGAAGGGAAAGTGGAATGCAATAGAATGGAAAGTGAAATGGAATGGAACTTGGAAAGGATTGGAATGGAATGTTGTTTGGAATGGAATGCAATATGGAATGGAATGGAATGGATTGGAATGGAAAGTGAAATGCAATTTGAAATGGAATGTGGAATGGAATGAATTGGAATGTGGAATGGAATGGAATGTGGAATGGAATGGAATGGAATGTGGAATGGAATGTGGAACGGAATGGAATGTATAATGGAATGTGGAATGGAATGTGGAATGGAAACTAAAGGTATGTGAAATGGTATGTGGAATGGAAAGTGGAATGGAATATGGAATGAAATGTGGAATGTAATGTGGAATGGAAAGGAATGAAATGTTGAACGGAATGGAATGTGGAATGGAATGTGGAATGAAATGCGGAATTGAAAGTGGAATGGAAAGAAATGGAACGTGGAATGGAATGGAATGGGACTCGGAATGAATTGTGGCATGGTACGGAATGGAATGCGGAATGGAATGTGAAATGGAATGTGCAATGGAAGGGAATGGAATGAGCAATGTAATTTGGAGGTTAAATGAAATGTGGAAGGCAATCGAATGGAATGCAATGTGGAATAGAATGGAATAGAATGTGGAATTGAAGTTGGAAAGGTATGGAATGGAATGTGAAGTGGAATGCGGTATGGAAAATGGAATGGATTGTAGAATGGAATGGAATGGAATGTGGAATGTAATGGAAAGGAATGGAATGCAGAATGGAACGTGAAATTCAATGGAATGGAATGTGGAATGGAATGTGAAATGGAATGGAATGGAATGTGGAATTGAGCAGAATAGAATGTGGAATGGAATCGAATGGAATGTGGAATGGAATGGAATGGAATGGAATGAAATGTGGAATGGAATGGAATGGAATGTGGAATGGAAAGAAATGGCATGTGAAATGGACTGGAATGAAATGTGGAATGGAATGTTGAATGGAATGGAATGGAATGGAATGTGGTATTGAAGTTGGAATGGAATGGAAAGGAAAGTGGAATGGAATGCGGAATGGACTGGAAAAGAAGGTGGAATGGATTGTGGAATGGAATAGAATGGAATGTGAAATGGAGTGGAATGAATCGTGGAATGGAACTTTGAATGGAACGAGGAATGGAACGTGGAATGGAAAGTGAAATGAAGGCGGAATGGAATGGAATGGAATGTTGAATGGAATGGAATGGAATGTGGAATGGAGTAGAGTGGAACATGGAATGGAAAGGAACGGAATTTGTGACGGAAAGGAATGGAATGTGGAATGCAATGGAATGGTATTGAATGTGGTATGGTGTGGAATGGAATGGAATTGAATGTGCAAAGGAATAGAATGGAATGTGGAATGGAATAGAATGGAATGTGGAATGGAATGGAATGGAAAGTGGAATGGAATGGAACGGAACGGAATGCAAAGAATAGAAAGGAATGGAATGGAATGTGGAATGGAATGCAAAGGAATAGAATGCAGTGGAAGGTGGAATGGAACGTGGAATTGAATGAAATGGAATGTGGAATGGAATGCAAAGGAATAGAATGCAATGGAAGGTGGAATGTTACGTGGAATTGAATGAAATGGGACATGGAATAGAATGAGGAACTGAACATGGAATGGAACATGGTGTGGAATGGAACATGGTATGGAATGTGGAATGAAATGTGGAATGGAATGTGTAACGGAACGAAGGGCAACGTTTAATGGAACATGGTATGGAATGTGGAATGAAATGTGCAATGGAATGTGTAACGGAACGAAGGGCAACGTTTAATGGAACATGGAATGGAACCTGGAATGCAACGTGGAATGGAATGTAATGGAACGTGGAATGGAACATGGAATGGAATGTGGAATGGAACGTGGAATGGAATGTGGAATGCAATGGAATGGAATGTGGAAAGGAAAGGAATGGAAGATGGAATGGAACGTAGAATGGAATGGAATGGAACGTGGAATGGAATGGAATGAAACGTGGAGTGGAATGTGGAATGGAATGTGGGGTGTAAAGTGGAATGGAATTTGGTACGGAAAGGAAAGGAATGGAATGGAATGTGGAATGGAATGTGTAATGGAATGTGGAATGGATTGCAATGGAATGTGGAATGGAATTTGGAATGGCATGAAATGTGGAATGGAATGGATAGGAATGTGGAATGGTATGTGTAATGGAATGTGGAATGAAATGAGGAATGGAATGTGGAATGGAACGTGCAAAGTAATGGAATGGAAGCTGGAATGGAATGTGGAATGGAACGGAAAGGAATGTCAAATGGAATGTAGAATTCAATGTGGAATGGAATGGAAAGGACTGTGAAATGGAATGTGCAATAGAATGAGAAATGGAACGTGGAATGGAATGTGCAACGGAATGAAATGGGACATGGAATGTAATGCAATGGATTTTAACGGAACGTTAAATGAAACATGGAATGGAATGTGGAATGGAATGGAATATGGAATGGAATGTGGAGTGGAATGGAATGGAATGCAGAAAGAATTGAACGGAATGTGGAATGGAAAGTTGAATGGAAAGGAATGGAATGTGGAATGGAATGGAATGGAATGTGGAACGCAATGTGGAATGGAATGTGGAATGAAATGGATTGTAATGTGTAATGGAATGTGGAATGGTATGTGGAAACAAAGTGCAATGGCACGTAATGTAATGTGGAATGGATCATGGAATGGAATAGAATGGAACGTGGAATGGAACGATGAATGGAATGTGGAATGGAATGGAATGGAATGTACAATGGAATGGAATGCAATGTAGAATGGAATGTGGAAGAGAATATGGAATGGAATGTGGAATGGAATGGACTGGAATGTGGAATGAAATGTTGAATGGAATGTGGAATGCAATGTGGAGAGGAAAGGAATGGAATGTGGAATGGAATGTTGAGTGAAGTGTGGAATGGAATGTGAAATGGAATGGAATGGAAAGTGGAATGGAATGTGGAATGGAATGAGGTATGGAATGTGCAATAGAATGGAATGGTATGTGGAAAGCAATTTGAAGTGGAAAGGAATGGAATGTGTAATGGAATGTGGTATGGAATGGAATGGAATGGAGTGGAATGTGGAATGGAATGGAATGGAATGTGGAATGGAATGGAAAGGAATGGAATGTGGAATTGAAGTTGGAATGGTATGGAATGTAATGTGGAAAGGAATGTGGAAAGTAGTGGAGTGGAATGTGGAAAGGAAGATGGAATGGAATGGATTGGAATGTGGAATGGAATGGAATGAAACATGGAATGAAACATGAAGTGGAACGTGGAATGTAACTTGGAATGGAACGTGGAATGGAAGGTGGAATGGGATGGAATGGATTGTGGAATGGAATGGAACGGAACGTGGAATGGATCGTGGAAAGGAACGTGGAATGGAAAGTGGAATGGGAGGTCGAAAGGAATGTGGAATGGAATGGAATGGAATGTGGAATGGAATGGAATGTGGAATGGAATGGAATGGAATGCAGAATGGAGTGGAATGGAATGTGGAATGGAAAGGAAAGAAATGTGTAATGGAAAAGAATGGAATGTGTAATGGAAAGGAATAGAATGTAGAATGCAATGGACAGGTATGGAATGCTGAATGGAATGGGGTGGAACGGAAAGGAATGTGCAATGGAATGGAATGGAATGTGTAATGGAATAGAATGGAATGAGAAATGGAATGGAAAGGAATCTGGCGTGGAATGGAATGGAATGGAATGTGGAATGGAAAGCAATGGAATAGAATTAAATGTAATGGAATGTGGAATGTACAGTGGAATGGAAGCTGGAATGGAATGGAATGGAATGGATTGTGGAAAGGAAAGGAATAGAATGTGTAATGGAAAGGAATGCAATGTGGAATGCAATGGAATTGTATGGAAGGTGGAATGGAATGGAAGAGAATGGAATGTAGTGTGCAATGGAATGGATTGGAATGTGTAATGGAAGAGAATAGAATTTGGAATGGAATGGAATGGAATGTGGAATTGAGCAGAATAGAATGTGGAATGGAATCGAATGGAATGTGGAATGGAATGGAATGGAATTGAATGAAATGTGGAATGGAATGGAATGGAATGTGGAATGGAATGAAATGGCATGTGAAATGGACTGGAATGGAATGTGGAATGGAATCTTGAATGGAATGGAATGGAATGGAATGTGGTATTGTAGTTGGAATGGAATGGAAAGGAATGTGGAATGGAATGCGGAATGGACTGGAAAAGAAGGTGGAATGGATTGTGGAATGGAATAGAATGGAATGTGAAATGGAGTGGAATGAATCGTGGAATGGAACTTTGAATGGAACGAGGAATGGAACGTGGAATGGAAAGTGAAATGAAGGCGGAATGGAATGGAATGGAATGTTGAATGGAATGGAATGGAATGTGGAATGGAGTAGAGTGGAACATGGAATGGAAAGGAACGGAATTTGTGACGGAAAGGAATGGAATGTGGAATGCAATGGAATGGTATTGAATGTGGTATGGTGTGGAATGGAATGGAATTGAATGTGCAAAGGAATAGAATGGTATGTGGAATGGAATAGAATGGAATGTGGAATGGAATGGAATGGAAAGTGGAATGGAATGGAACGGAACGGAATCCAAAGAATAGAAAGGAATGGAATGGAATGTGGAATGGAATGCAAAGGAATAGAATGCAGTGGAAGGTGGAATGGAACGTGGAATTGAATGAAATGGAATGTGGAATGGAATGCAAAGGAATAGACTGCAATGGAAGGTGGAATGTTACGTGGAATTGAATGAAATGGGACATGGAATAGAATGAGGAACTGAACATAGAATGGAACATGGTGTGGAATGGAACATGGTATGGAATGTGGAATGAAATGTGGAATGGAATGTGTAACGGAACGAAGGGCAACGTTTAATGGAACATGGTATGGAAGGTGGAATGAAATGTGGAATGGAATGTGTAACGGAACGAAGGGCAACGCTTAATGGAACATGGAATGGAACCTGGAATGCAACGTGGAATGGAATGTAATGGAACGTGGAATGGAACATGGAATGGAATGTGGAATGGAACGTGGAATGGAATGTGGAATGCAATGGAATGGAATGTGGAAAGGAAAGGAATGGAAGATGGAATGGAACGTAGAATGGAATGGAATGGAACGTGGAATGGAATGTAATGAAACGTGGAGTGGAATGTGGAATGGAATGTGGGGTGTAAAGTGGAATGGAATTTGGTACGGAAAGGAAAGGAATGGAATGGAATGTGGAATGGAATGTGGAATGGAATGTGGAATGGAATGTGTAATGGAATGTGGAATGGAATTTGGAATGGCATGAAATGTGGAATGGAATGGATAGGAATGTGGAATGGTATGTGTAATGGAATGTGGAATGAAATGAGGAATGGAATGTGGAATGGAATGTGCAAAGTAATGGAATGGAAGCTGGAATGGAATGTGGAATGGAACGGAAAGGAATGTCAAATGGAATGTAGAATTCAATGTGGAATGGAATGGAAAGGACTGTGAAATGGAATGTGCAATAGAATGAGAAATGGAACATGGAATGGAATGTGCAACGGAATGAAATGGGACATGGAATGTAATGCAATGGATTTTAACGGAACGTTAAATGAAACATGGAATGTAATATGGAATGGAATGGAATGGAATATGGAATGGAATGTGGAGTGGAATGGAATGGAATGCAGAAAGAATTGAACGGAATGTGGAATGGAAAGTTGAATGGAAAGGAATGGAATGTGGAATGGAATGGAATGGAATGTGGAACGCAATGTGGAATGGAATGTGGAATGAAATGGATTGTAATGTGGAATGGAATGTGGAATGGTATGTGGAAACAAAGTGCAATGGCACGTAATGTAATGTGGAATGGATCATGGAATGGAATAGAATGGAACGTGGAATGGAATGATGAATGGAATGTGGAATGGAATGGAATGGAATGTACAATGGAATGGAATGGAATGTGGAATGGAATGTGGAAGAGAATATGGAATGGAATGTGGAATGGAATGGACTGGAATGTGGAATGAAATGTTGAATGGAATGTGGAATGCAATGTGGAGAGGAAAGGAATGGAATGTGGAATGGAATGTTGAGTGAAGTGTGGAATGGAATGTGAAATGGAATGGAATGGAAAGTGGAATGGAATGTGGAATGGAATGAGGTATGCAATGTGCAATAGAATGGAATGGTATGTGGAAAGCAATCTGAAGTGGAAAGGAATGGAATGTGTAATGGATTGTGGTATGGAATGGAATGGAATGGAGTGGAATGTGGAATGGAATGGAATGGAATGTGGAATGGAATGGAAAGGAATGGAATGTGGAATTGAAGTTGGAATGGTATGGAATGTAATGTGGAAAGGAATGTGGAAAATAGTGGAGTGGAATGTGGAAAGGAAGATGGAATGGAATGGATTGGAATGTGGAATGGAATGGAATGAAACATGGAATGAAACATGAAGTGGAACGTGGAATGAAACTTGGAATGGAACGTGGAATGGAAGGTGGAATGGGATGGAATGGATTGTGGAATGGAATGGAACGGAACGTGGAATGGATTGTGGAATGGAACGTGGAATGGAAAGTGGAATGGGAGGTCGAATGGAATGTGGAATGGAATGGAATGGAATGTGGAATGGAATGGAATGGAATGTGGAATGGAATGGAATGGAATGCGGAATGGAGTGGAATGGAATGTGGAATGGAAAGGAAAGGAATGTGTAATGGAAAAGAATGGAATGTGTAATGGAAAGGAATAGAATGTAGAATGCAATGGACAGGTATGGAATGCTGAATGGAATGGGGTGGAACGGAAAGGAATGTGCAATGGAATGGAATGGAATGTGTAATGGAATAGAATGGAATGTGAAATGGAATGGAAAGGAATCTGGCGTGGAATGGAATGGAATGGAATGTGGAATGGAAAGCAATGGAATAGAATTAAATGTAATGGAATGTGGAATGTACCGTGGAATGGAAGCTGGAATGGAATGGAATGGAATGGAATGGATTGTGGAAAGGAAAGGAATAGAATGTGTAATGGAAAGGAATGCAATGTGGAATGCAATGGAATTGTATGGAAGGTGGAATGGAATGGAACAGAATGGAATGTAGTGTGCAATGGAATGGATTGGAATGTGTAATGGAAGAGAATAGAATTTGGAATGGAATGGAATGGAATGTGGATTGGATTGGAATGGAATGGAATGTGGAATGGAATACAAAGGAATAGAATGAAATGGAATGGAATGTGGAATGGAATGGAATGCAATGGAATGTGGAATGGAATGAAACGTGGAATGGAACATGGAATGGAAAGTGGAATAGAACGTGGAAAGGAATGTGAAATGCAATTTTGAATGGAACATGGAATGGAATGGGATTGAACGTGGAATGGAATGTGGAATGGAACATGGAATGGAACCTGGAATGGAATGGAATGTGAAATGGAATGTGGAATGAAACGTGGAAGGGAACGAATAATGGAATGAAATGGATTGTGGAATGGAATGTGCAATGGAATGGAAAGGAATGTGGAATGGAATGTGGAATAGAATGGAATGGAATGTGGAATGGAAAGTTGAATGGAATGGACAGGAATGTGGAATGGAATGGAATGCTATGTGGAATCAAATGTGGACTGGATGCAATGCGATAAGGAATGAAATGTGGACTGAAATGGAATGGAATGTGGAATGGAATGCGGAATGCAATGTGAAATGGAAAGTGGAATGGCATGGAATGGAACGTGGAATGTAATGTGGAATGCAACGTGGAATGGAAGTTGGCATGGAACGTGGAATGGAACGTGAAATGGAATGTGCAATGGAATGTGAAATGGATCGTGGAATGGAATGTGCAATGCAATGTGAAATGGAACGTGGAATATAATGGAATGGAACGTGAAATGGAACGTGGAATCGAATGGAATGGAATGCGGAATTGAACGTGGAATGGAACGTGGAATCGAATGGAATGGAAAGCGGAATGGAACGTGGAATGGAATGTGGAATGGAACGTGGAATGGTACGTGGAATACAATGGAATGGAAACTAGAATGAAATGTGGAATGTAATGTCGAATGCAACGTGGAATTGAATGTGGAATGGAATGAGGATTGGAAAGTTATCGATTGTGGAATGGAATAGAATGGAATGTGGAGTGGAATTTAATGGAATGCAAAATGGAAAGTGGAATGGAATGGAATGGAAAGTGGAACGGAATGTTGAATGGAATGGAATGTGGAATGGAATGGAATTTAATGGTATGGAATGTGGAATGGAATGGAATAGAATGTGCAGTGGAATCTGGAACGGAATGAAATGGAACATGGAATGGAATGTGGAATTGAACGTTGAATGAAACGTGGAATGGAAACAAATGGAATGTGGAATGGAATGGAATGATATTGAATGAGGAATGGAATTGAATGGAATGGAATGGAATGTGGAACGGAATGGAATGGAATGTGGAATAGAATGGAATTAAACGTGGAATGGAATGTGAAATGGAATGTGGAATGGAACATTTAATGGAATGTGGAATGGAAAGTGCAAAGCAAAGATATTGGATGTGGAATGGAATGGAAGGGAATGTGGAATGAAATGGAATGAAATGCGGAATGGAATATGGAATGGAATGCAAGCGAATGTGGAATGGAATGTGGAATGGAATGGAACGGAAAGTGTAATGGAATGGAATTTAATGGTATGGAATGTGGAATTGAATGGAATGTAATGTGGAATGTAATGAAATGGAATGTTGAATGGAATGTGGAATTTAATGGAATTGAATTTGGAATGGAATGGAATGGTATGTGGAATGCAATGGATTGCAATGTGGAATGGAAGGGAAGACAATGGAATGTGGAATGGACTGGAATGGAATGTGGAATGAAATATAATGGAACATGGAATAGAATGTGGAATGGAATGGAATGGAACAGAAAGTGGAAAGGAATGGAATGTGGATTGGAATGGAATGGAATTTGTAATGGAATGGAATGGAATGTGCGATGGAATGTGGAATGGAATGGAATGGAATGTGGAATGGAATGGAATGGAATGGAATGGAAAGTGTTTGGAATATGCAATGGAATGTGGAATGGATTGTGGAATGAAGTGTGGAATGGAGGCTGTAATGGAACGGAATGGAATATGGAATGGAAAGTGGAATGGAATGTGGAATGGAACGTGGAATGAAACGTGGAATGGAATGGAATGGAACGTGGAATTTAACGTGAAATGGAATGGAATGAAACGTGGAATGGAAAGTGGAATGGAATGGAACGCAGAAAGGAATGTGGAATGGAATGCAACGGAAAGTGGAATTGAATGTGAAATGGAAGGTGGAATGTAATGTAATGGAATGTGGATTGCAATGGAACGGAATGAAATGTGGAATTGAATGGAATGGAGTGTGAAATGGAATAGAAAGCAATGTGGAATGGAAAGGAATGGAAAGTGAAATGGAATATGGAATGGAATGTGGAATGCTATCTGGAATGGAATGTGGAATGCAATGGAATGGAATGTTGAATGGAATGGAATGGAATGTGGAATGGAATGGGATGTAATCTGGAATAGAATGGAATGGCATGGAATGTGGAAGGGAATGTGTAATGGAATGTGGAAGGGAATGTGTAATGGAATGTGTAATGGAATGGAATGGAAAGGAATGTGGAATGGAATGGAATGTGGAATGGAATGGAATGAAATGGAATGTGGAATGGAATGGATTGTAATGTGGAATTTAATAGAATGGAATGTGGAATGGAATGGAATGGAACTTAGAATAGAATGTGGAATTGAATGTGGAATTGAATGGAATGGAATGTGGAATGGTATGGTATAGAAAGTGGAATGCAACTTGGAATGGAATGGAAAGGAAAGGAATGGAATGTTGAATGGAATGTGGAATGGAATGTGGAATGGAATGGAATGTGAAATGGATTGTAAAGGATTGTGGAATAGAATGGAATGGAATGGAATGTGGAATGGAATGTGGAATGGAATGTGGAATGGAACGTAATGGAATGTGCAATACAATGCGTAATAGAAAGTAATGGAATGTGGAATGGAATGGAATGGAATGTGGAATGAATAGGAATGGAATAAGGAAAGGAATGTGGAATGGAAAGGATGGCATGTGGAATGGGATGGAATGGAATGTGGAAAGGAATGCGGAATGGAATGGAATGGCATAAGGAATGGAATGGAATGGAATGTATAATGAAATGGGATGGAACGTGAAATTGAATGTGGAATGGAATGTGGAATGGAAGGTGGAATGGAATGTGGAATGGAATGCAATGGAAAGTGGAATGGAAGCAACAGGAATGTGGAATTCAATGTAAGGGAATGGAATGGAATGATAATGGAATGGAATGGCATGTGGAATGTAATGGAATGGAATGTAATAAGAAATTGAATGGAATGGAATATGGAATGGAATGGAATGGATTGGAATGTGGAATGCAATGGAATGAAATGAAATGAGGAATTGAATGGAATGGCATGGGTAGTGGAGTGGAATGCAATGTGGAATGCAATTTAATGGAATGAAATGAGTAATTGAATGGAATGAAATGTGGAATGGAATGGAATGTGGAATGCAATGGAATAGAAAGTGGAATAGAATGTGGAATGGACTGGAATGGAATGTGGAATGAAATGGAATGGAATGTGGAAAAGAATATGGAATGGAATGGAATGGAATGTGGATTGGAATGGAATGGAATTTGTAATGGAATGGAATGGAATGTGCAATGGAATGTGGAATGGAATGGAATGTTGTATGGAATGGAATGGAATGGAATGGAATGGAATGTGGTTGGAATGTGGAATGGAATGTGGAATGGATTGTGGAAAGAAATGTGGAATGGAATCTGTAATGGAACGGAATAGAATATGGAATGGAAAGTGGAAAGGAATGTGGAATGGAACGTGGAATGTAAGGTGGAATTGAATGGAATGGAACATGGAATGTTATGTAGACTGGAATGGAATGCAATGTGGAATGGAAAGTGGAAAGGAATGGAACGCAGAATGGAATGTGGAATGGAATGGAATTGAATGTGGAATGGAATGGAATGGAATGTGGATTTCAATGGAATGGAATGAAATGTGGAATAGAATGGAATGGAATATGGAATGGAATGGAATGCAATGTGGAATAGAATGTGGAATGGAATGTGGATTGCAATGGAATGGAATGAAATGTGGAATAGAATGGAATGGAATGTGGAATGGAATGCAATGCAATGTGGAATGGAAAGGAATGGAAAGTGGAATGGAATGTGGAATGGAATGTGGAATGGTATGTGTAATGCAATGTGCAATGCAATGGAATGGAATGTTGAATGGAACGGAATGGAATGTGGAATAGAATGGAATGTCAAAGAATGTGGAAGGGAATGTGTAATGGTATGTGGAATGGAATGGAATGGAATGTGGAATGGAATTGAAAGGAATGTGGAATGGAATGGAATGGAATGTGGAATGGAATGGAATGGAACTTAGAATAGAATGTGTAATGGAAAGTGGAATGGAATGGAATGGAATGTGGAATAGAATGTAATGGAATGGAATTGAATGTGGAGTGGAATGGAATTGAATGGAATGCGGAATGGAATGGAATGGAATGGAATGTGGAATGGAATGGAATGGAACTTAGAATAGAATGTGTAATGGAAAGTGGAATGGAATGGAATGGAATGTGGAATAGAATGTAATGGAATGGAATTGAATGTGGAGTGGAATGGAATGAAATATGGAATTGAATGGAATGGAATGCGAAATAGAATGGAATGGAGTGTGGAATGGAATGTGGATTGGAAAGAAACGGAATGTGGAATGGAATGGAATGGAATGGAAAGTGAAATGGAATTTGGAATGGAATGTGGAATGGAATGAAATGGAATGTGGAATAGAATGGAATGGAATGGGGAATGGAATTTGGAATGGAATGTGGAATGGAATGTGGAATGGAATATGGAATGGAATGGAATGTGGAATGAAATGTGGAATGGAATGTGGAATGGAAATGATTGTTATGTGGAATGGAATGTGGAATGGAATGTGGAATGGAATATGGAATGGAATGTGAAATGGAATGTGGATTGGAACGGAATGGAATGTGGAATTCAACGGATTGGAAGGTGGAATGGAATATGGAATTGAACGTGGAATGAAACGTGGAATGGAACGTGGAATCGAATGGAATGGAAAGTGGAATGAAATGTGGCATGGAATGGAATGGAATGTGTATTGGAATGTGTAATGGAATGTGCAATAGAATGGAATGGTATGTGGAAAGAAATTTGGTGTAGAAAGGAATGGAACGTGTAATGGAATGTGGAAAGGAATGGAATGGAATGGAGAGGAATGTGGAATGGAATGGAATGAAACATGGAATGAAACATGAAGTGGAATGTGGATTTGAAGTTGCAATGGTATGGAATGTAATGTGGAAAGGAATGTGGAAAGTACTGGAGTGGAATGTGGAAAGGAAGATGGAATGGAATGTAATGGAAAGTGAAATGGAATGGAATGAAACACGGAATGAAACATGGAATGGAACGTGGAATGGAACTTGGAATGGAACGTGGAATGGAAGGTGGAATGGGATGGAATGGATTGTGGAATGGAACGGAATGGAACATGGAATGGATCATGGAATGGAATGTGGAATGGAAATAGGAAAGGGAGGTCGAATGGAATATGGAATGGAATGGAATGTGGAATGTAATGGAAAGGAATGTGGAATGGAATGTGGAAAGGAATGTGGAATGGAACGGAATGGAAAGTGGAATGGAATTTTTAGTGGAATGGGATGGAATGTGGAATGAAATGTGGAAAGGAATGTGGAATGGAACGGAGTGGAAGGTGGAATAGAATGTGGAAAGGAATGTGGTATGGAATGTGAAATGGAATGGAATGGAACGTGGAATGGAATAGAATGGAATGTGGAAGAGAAGGGAACGGAATAGAATGGGGAATGGAATGGATTGGTATGTGGAATGCAACGAAATGGAATGTGGAATGGAATAGAATGGAATGTGGAATGGAATGGAACCTGGAATGGAATGGAAAGGAAAGGAATGGAATATTGATTGGAATGGAATGGAATGTGGAAAGGAATGGAATGGAATGGAAAGAGAAATGGAATGCGGAATGGAATGTGAAATGGAATGTGGAATGGAAAGTGGAACGGCATAAAATGGAACGTGGATTGAGAAGGAATAGAATGTGGAATTGAATGGAATGGAACGTGGAATGGAACGTGGAATGGAACGTGGAACGGAATGTGGAATTGAATGTGGAATTGAATGGAATGGAATGTGGAATGGAATGTGGAATGGAATGGAGTGGAATGTGAAATGGAATAGAATGGAATGTAGAATGGAATGTAATGAAAGTGGAATGGAATGTGGAATGGAATGTGGAATAGAATGTGGAATGCATTGTGGAATGGAATGGACTGGAAAGTGAAATGAAATGTGGAATGGAATGTGGAATGGAATGGAATGGAATGGAATGAGGAATGCAATGGAATGGAAGGTGGAATGGAATGGAATGGAATGTGGAATGCAATGGAAGGAATGTGAAAAGGAATAGAATGGAATGTGGAATGAAATGGAATGGAATGGAATTTGGATTGGAATGGAAAGGAATGCGGAATGGAATGGAATGGAAGGGAATGCATAAACGAATGTGGAATGGAATGTGAAATGGAATGTTTAATGGAACGTGGAATGGCATGAAATGGAACGTGGAATGGAATGGAATGGAACGTGGAATGGAATGAAATGTAACATGGAATGGAACGCGGAATGGAACGTGGAATGGAAGGTGGAAAGGAATGAAACGTAATGTGGAATGAAAGATGGAATGGAATGGAAAGGAATGTGAAATGGAATGTGGAATGGAATGTGGAAAGTTGAATGGAAAGTAATGGAATATGGAATGGAATGTCGAATGCAGTGCGGACTGGAATGTGGAATGGAATGGAATGGAATGGTATGTGGAATGGAATGTGGAATGGAATGGAATGGAATGAGAAAAGGAATGGAATGGAATGTAGAATAGAACGTGGAAATGAATGTGAAATAGAATGGAATGGAATGTGAAATGGAATGGAATGGAATGTGAAAAGGAATGTGGAATGGAATGGAATGGAATGTGGAATGGAATGGAATGGAATATGGAATGGTGTGGAATGGAACATGGAATGGAATGTGGAATGGAACATGGAATGGAATATGGAATGGAATATGGAATGGAATGTGGAATGGAACGTAATGGAATGTTGAATGAAATGGAATGGAATGGAATGTGGAATATAATAGAATGGAATCAAATGTGTAATGGAATGTCTAATAGAATGGAATGGAATGTGGAATGGAATGGAATGGAATGTGGAATGCAATGGAATGGAACGTAGAATGGAATGAAATGGAATGTGTAATAGAATGGAACGTCAAATGGAATGAAATGGAATATGGATTGGAATTGAATGGAATGTGGAATGAAATGGAATGGAATGGAATTCGAAATGGAATGTGGAATGGAATGTGAAATGGAATGTGGAGTGGAACGTGGAATGGCATGAAATGGAACGGGAAATATAATGGAATGCCAAGTGGAATGGAATGGAACGGCACGTGGAATGGAAAGTGGAAAGGAACTTGGAATGGAATTGAATGGAATGTGGAATGGAATGGAATGGAATGGAAAGGAATGTGGAATGGAATGTGGAAAGGAATGTGTAATGGAATGGAATGAAATGTGGAATGGAATGTGGAATAGAATGTGGAATGGAAAGTGGAACGGAACCTAATGGAATGTGTAATTGAGTGTGGAAAGGAATGTGGAATGGAGTGTGGAATGGAATGTAAAAGGTATGTGTAATGGAATGGAATGTAATGTGGAATGGAATGTGGAATAGAGTGTGGAATGGAACGTAATGGAATGTGTAATTGAATGTGGAATGGAATGTGGAATGGAGAGTGGAATGGAATGTGGAATGGAATGGAATGGAATGTGGGATTGAATGTTGAATGGAACGGAATGGAATGTGGAATGGATTGTAGCATGGAACGTGAAATGAAACGAAAATGAATGTGGAATTGAACGTAAAATGTAATGTAATGGGACGAGGAATGGAACGTGGAATGGAACGTGGAATGAGATGGAATTTAAAGTGAAATTGAATGTGGAATGGAAAGTGGAAAGGAATGGAATGGAATGTGGAATGGTATTTGGAATATAATGGAATGGAATGTGGAATGGAATGGAATGCAAAATGAAATGTGGAAGGGAAAGTGGAACGGCATGAAATGGAACGTGGAATGGAATAGAATGGAATGAGGAATGGAACGTGGAATGGAATGTGGAATGGAATGGAAAGGAATGTGAAATGGAATGCAATGGAATGTGGAATGGAATGTGGAATGGTATGGAAAGGAATGTGGAAAAGAAAGGACTATGGAATGGAATGTGGAATGGAATGTGGAATGGAACGCAATGGAATGCTGAATGGAATGTGGAATGGAATGTGGAATGGAAAGTGGAATGGAATGGAATGGAACGTGGAACAGAATGTGGAATGGAATGGAAAGGAATGTTGAATGGAATGTAGATTGGAATGTGGAATGGAATGGAATGGAATGGAATGTGAAATGGAATCTGGAATGCAATGTGAAATGGAACGTGGAATGGAATGTGTAATGGAATGAAATGGAACCTGGAATGGAAAATGGAATGGAATGAAACGGAATGTGGAATGGAATGTGGAATGGAGTGGAATGGTATATGGAATGGAATGCAGAATGAAATGGAATGTAATGTGGAATGGAATGGAATGGAATGTGCAATGGAATGTGGAATGGAATGGTATGGAATGTGCAATGGAATGTGGAAAGGAATGTGGAATGCAAAGGAATGGGATGTGAAAAGGAATGGAATGGAATATGGAATGGAACTTGGAACGGAATGGAATGGAAAGGAATGGAATGTGGAATTGATTGTGGAAAAAAATGTGGAATGGAACGGATTGAAATGTGGAATGGAATGTGGAATGGAGTGTGGAATGGAATGTGGAATGTAACGTAATGGAATGTGGAACGGAATGTGGAATGGAATGGAATGGAATGTGGAATGGAATGCAATGGAATGTGTAATAGAATGGAATGGAATGGAATGTGGAATGGAATGTGGAATAGAATGGAATGGAATATGGAATGAAATGGAATGGAATGTGAATTGGAAAGGAACATGGAATTGAATGGAATGGAATGTGGATTGGAATGGAATGGAATATGGAGTGGAATGGAAGGTAATGCAATGCGAAATGGAATGTGGAATGGAATGAGGAATGGGATGAAATGGAACGTGGAATGGAATGGAATGGAAAGTGGAATGGAATGTGGTTTGGAATGTGGAAAGGAATGGAATGGAATGGGGAATGGAATGTGGAATGGAATGGGGAATCTAATGGAATGGAATATGAAATGGAATGTGGAATGAATTGTGAAATGGAAAGTGGAATTTAATGTGGAATGGAATGGAATGGAACGTGGAACGGAATTAAATGGAACGTGTTATGAAATGTAGAATGGAATGTGGAAAGGTACATGGAATTTAAACTGGAATAGAATGAAATGGAATGCGGAATGGAGTGGAATGGAATGTGGAATCAAATGTGAAATGCAATGGAATGGAATGTGGAATGGAATGGAATGGAATGTGGAATAGAATGTGGAACGGAATGTGGAACGGAATTTAAAGGAATTTGCAGTGTAATGTGGAATGGAATGTGAAATGGAATGGAATGGTATGTGGAATGTAATGTGGAAAGTAATGGAATGTAATGTGGAATGGAATGGAATGGAATGTGGAATGGAATGCGGAATGGAATGGAATGAAATGTGGAATGGAATGTGGAATGGAATGGAATGGAATGTGGAATGGAATGTGGAAAGGAATGTGGAATGGAACGGAATGGAATATGAAATGGAATGGAATGGATTGTGGAAAGGGCTGTGGAATGGAATTGAACGGAATGTAGAATGAAATGAGGAAAGGAATGTTGAAAGGATTGTGGAATAGAAAGGAACAAAAGTGGAATGGAATGTTGAACGTATTGGAATGGAATGTGGAATGGAGTGGAAAGAATGTGGAATAGATTGGAATGGACTGGAATGTGGAATGGAATGGAATGGAATGTGGAATGGAACGGAATGGAATGTGGAATGGAATGGAATGGAATAGAATGCAAAGTGGAATGGAATGTGGAATGGAATGGAATGAGAAATGAAATGTGGAAGTTAATGTGGAACGGCATGAAATGGAAGGTGGAATGGAATGCAAAGGAATTTGGAATGGAATGGAATGGATGGTGGAATTGAATGGAATGGAACGTGGAATGCAATGTGGAATGGAATGCGGAACGGAATGGAATGGAATCTGAAATGGAATGGAATGGAATGCAGAACGGAATGTGAAATGGAATGGAAAGGAATGTGGAAAGGAACATGGAATGGAATGTGGAATGAAATGTGGAATGGAATGCAATATAATGTGGAATGGAATGTGGACTGCAACGTGGAATGGAAAGTGGAAAGGAATGGAATGGAATGTGGAATGGAATGTGGAATGGGATGGAAAGGAATGTGGAATGGAATGTAGAATGGAATGTGGAATGGAATTGAATGGAATGGAATGTGAAATGGAATGTGGAATTGAATGTGAAATGGAACGTGGAATGGAAAGTGTAATGAAATGAAATGCAACGTGGAATGGAAAATGGAATGGAATGGAATGGAATATGGAATGGAATGTGGAAAGGAATGGAATGGAACGTGGAAAGGAATGTGGAATGGAATGGAATGAAATGTGGCATGGAATGTGCAATGGAATGGAATTGAATGTGCAAAGGAATGTGGAATGGAATGTGGAAGGGAATGCAATGGTATGGGAAATGGAATGTGGAATGGAATGTTAAATGGAATGTGGAAAGAAATGTCTAATGGAATGGAATGGAACGTGGAATGAAATGGAATGGAAAGTGTAATGGAATGTGGAATAGAACGTGGAAAGGAATGTGGAATTCAATGAAATGAAATTTGGAATCGAATGTGGAATGGAATGTGGAATGGAATGTAATGGAATGGAATGTGGAATGGAATGGAATGGAATGGAATGTGGAATGGAATGTGGAATGGAATGTGGAATGGAACGTGGAATGGAATGGAATGGATTGTGGAAATGAATTTAATCGAATGTGGAATGGAAAGGAATGGATTGTGGAATGGAATGTGGAATGGAATGTGGAATGGAACGGAATGGAATGTGCAATGGAATGTGGAATCCATTGTGGAATGGAATTTGGAATGGAACGGAATGGAATGTGGAATGGATTGTGGAATGGAATGTGGAATGGAATGTGGAATAGAATGTGAAATGGAATGGAATGTAATGTGGAATGGAATGTGAAATGGAATGTGGAATGGAATGGATTTGAATTTGGAATGGAATGGAATGGAATGTTAAATGGAATGGAATGTGGAATGGAATGCAATGGAATGTGGAATGGAATGGAATGTAATGGAAAGTGGAATGGGATGGAATGGAATGTGGAATTCAATGTGGATTGGAGTGGAATGGAATGTGGAATGGAATCGAAAGGAATGTGGAATGTAATGGAATGGAATGTGGGATGGAAAAGGATGGAATGTTTAATGTAATGGAACGGAATGTGGAATGGAATGAAATGGAATGGAATGTGGAATAGAATGGAAAGTGCAATGGAATTGAATGGAATGGAAGGTGGAATGGAATGTGGCATAGAATGGAATGGAATGTGGAATGGAAAGTAGAATGGAATTTAATGGAATGTGGAATAGAATGTAATGGAATGTGGAAAAGAAAGTCAAATGGAATTTAATGGATGTGGAATGGAATGTGGAAGGGAATGAGGAATGGAATGTAATGAAATGTGGAGTGGAATGGAACGTGGAATGGAACGTGGAAAGCAACATGGAATGGAACGAGAAATGGAATGTAATGTGGAATATAATGCGGAATGGAATTAAATGGAATATGGAATGGAATGTGGAATGGAATGGAATGGAATGTGGAATGGAATGTGGAATGGAATGTGGAATGGAATGGAACGGATTGTGGCATGGAATCTGGAATTTAATGTGAAATAGAATGTGGAATGGAATGGAATGGAATGTGGAATGTAATGTGAAATGGAATGTGGAATGGAATTGAATGGAATATGGAATGGAATGAAATGGAATGTGGAATGGAATAGAATGTGGAATGGAATGGGATTGGGTATGGAATGGAATGGAATGTTATGCGGAATGGAAGGGAATGGAATGTGTAGTGGAATGGAATGGAACGTGAAATGGAATGGAATGGAATGAGGAATGGAATGGAATGTGGAAAGAAATTTGGAATGGAATGGAGTGGAATTGTATGGAATTTGGAATGGAATGGAATGGAATGTGGAATAGAAATAAAAGAAATGTGGAATGGAATGGAATGGAATGTGGAGTGGAATGGAATGGAGTGGAATTTGGAATGGAATGGAATGGAATGTGGAATAGAAATGTATGGAATGTGGATTGGAATGGAATGGAATGTGGAATGGAATGGAATGGAATGGAATGTGGAATGGAATGGAATGTGTGATGGAATGGAATGGATGGAATATGGAATGAAGTGGAATGGAATGTGAAATTGAATGGAAAGAAGAAATGAATGTGTAATGGAATGGAGTGGAATTCAATGTGGAGTGGAATGAAATGGAGTAGAGAGGAATGGGATGAAATGGAGTGGAATGGATTGGAGTAGAGTGGAATGCATTGGATTGGAGTGGATTGGATGCAGAGGAGTGTAATGGAAAGCGACAGAATGGATTGGAGTGGATTTGACTGGAAAGGAGTGAAGTGGAACCGAATGGAATAGCACGGAGTGGAATGGAATGGATAGGATTAGAATGGAGTGGAGTAGATTGGAGTGGAGTGTAAAGAAGTGGAGTGGAGTGGACTGGAATGAAGTGGAGAGGAAAAGAATGGAGTGGATTGGAAAGGACTGGAATGAAATGGAATGGAAATGAATGGAGTGGATTGGAAAGAACTGGAATGGAGTGGAATATAATGGAGTGGATTGAAATGGATTGGAGTGGAATGGAATGGAATGGAGTGGAGTAGATTGGAGTGCAGTGGAACGGAGTGGAGTTTAATGGAATGTAGTGTGGTGTAGTCGATTGCAATGGAGTTTTGTGGAATGGAATGGAGTGGAGTGTAGTGAAACGGAGTGCAATGTAATGGAATGGAATGTAGTGGAATGAGGTTGTGTGAAGTGGAGTGGAGAGGATTGGAGTGGAGTGGGGAGGAGTGGAATGGAAGGGAGTGGAATGGAGTGGAGTGGGATGGAATGGAATGGAAAGGAAAGTAATGGAATATATTGGGATGGAACATATTAGAATGGAATGGATTGGAATGGAGTGGAATGGAGTAGAGTGGAGTGGGGTGGAGGGAAGTGGAATGGAGTGCAATGGAATGGAATGGAGTGGAGTGGAATGGAATGGAATGGAGTGGAATAGAACAGAAAGAAATAATGTAATGTGAGCTGAGATAATGCCACTGCACTCCAGGCTGGGAGACATAGTGAGATACTCTCAAAAGAAAGGATTGGAATGTAATGGAGTGGAATGGAATGGAATGCAATGGAACGGAGTGTACTGGAGTGGAGCGGAGTGAAGTGGAGTGGAGTGAAATGGATAGGAAAGGAATGGAATTGAATGAAATGGAATGAAGGGGAGTGGATTGGGGTGGAGTGGAGTGCAGTGGGATGGAGCAAAATGGAATGTAATGGAGTCGAATGGAGTGGAGTGGAGTCCATTGGAGTGGAGAGGAGAGGAATGAAATGGAATGGAATCGGATGTAATGGAATGTAGTGGAGTTGAGTGGAGTGGAACAGACTGGAATGGAATGGAAATGAATGAAATGGACTGAAATGGAATGAAATGGAATGGAATGGAGTCGAATTTAATGAAATTGAATGCAATGGAATAGAATGCAATGCAATGGAAAGTTGAAATGTAATGAGAGTTGAGATTGTGCCACTGCACTCAAGCCACGGTGACACAGTGACATACTGTCAAAAGAAATGAATGGAATGCAACGGAGTGAAATGCAATGGAATGTAATATAATGGAGTGGACTGGAGTGGAGTGGAGTGTTGTGGAGTGGAGTGGAGTGGAGTGCAACGGAGTGGAATGGAATGGATTTGAATGGAATGGAATGGAATGGAATGCAAGAGAATGTAATGGAATAGAATGCAATGTAACGGAAAGTTGTCTTGTAATGTGAACTGCGATTGTGCCACTGCACTACAGCCTGGCTGACACAGTGATATCCATTGGAAAGAAAGGAATGGAATGCAATGGAGTGAAGCGGAATTGAACGGAATGGAGTAGAATGTAGTGGACTGGAGTGGAGTAGAGTGGAGTAGAGTGGAATGGAATGGACTCGAATGGAATGAGATGGAGTGGAATGGAATTGTGATGAGTTCAGTGGAGTGGAGTGAAATAGAATAGAATGGAATGGGAAGGAAAGGAATGCAATGGTATGATGAAAAGAAAGTTCAGCTGAGATGGTGCCAATGCACTCCAGCCTTTGTGACAGTGTGAGATCCTGTTGAAAGAAAGGAATGGAATGGAATTGAGTGGAATTGAATGGAATGGAATGGAGTGGTGTGGAGTAGAGTGGAGTTCAGTGGAGTGGAGTGGAGTGGAATGAAATGGAGTGGAGAGAAGTAGAGTGGAATGGAGTGGGGTGGAATAGAGGAGAGTGAGTGAAATGCAGTGGAGTGGAATGGAAGGGAATTGAGTTGAGTGGAATTGAATTGAAAGGACTGGAATGCCATGGAATGGGATGGAGTGGAGTGAAATGGAAAGAAGAGGAGTGGGATGGAATGGAAGGGAGTGGAATGGAATGGAGTGAAGTGGAATGGAATGGAATAGAGTTGAATGTAATGGAATGGAATAGAGTTTAATGGAATGGAATGGAGTGCAGTGGAATGGAATGGAATGGAATGCAGTGGAATGGAATGGAGTGAAGTGGAATTGAATGTAGTGGAGTGGAATGGAATGGAATGGAGTGGAATCGAGTGGAGGGCAGTGTTGTGGAGTGGAGTGGAGTGGAACAGCGTGGAGTGGAATGGAATTGAATGGAATGGAAAGGAATAGAATGTAGTGGAAAGCAATGAAATGTTATTAAAGAGAATGCAGTGCAAATGGAAAGATGTCTGTAATGTGAGCTGTGATTGTGCCACTGCACTCCAGCCTGGCTGACCCAGTGATATCCTGTGAAAAGGAACGATTGAAATGCCATGGAGTGAAATGAAATGGAATGGAAAGGAGTGGAGTGGAGTGGAGTGGAATGGACTCGAATGGAGTGGGATGCAGTGGAATGGAATGGTATGGAGTAGTGTGAAATAGAATGGAATGGAATGGAATGGGATGGGTTGAAATGCGATGGAATGATGAAAAGAAATGTGAGCTGAGATTGTGCCACTGCACTCCAGCCTTTGTGACAGTGTGAGATCCTGTGGAAAGAAGGGAATGGAATGGAATGGAGTGGAGTGGAATAGAGTGGAGTGGAGTGAAGTGGAATGGAATGGAGTGGAGAGAAGTACAGTGGAATGGAGTGGAGTGGAAAGGAGTGGAATGGAGTGGAGTGGATTGGAATGGAATGAAGTGGAGTGGAATGGAATGGATAGGAGTGGAATGCTGTGGAATTGGATGGAGTGGAGAGCAACGGAATGAAGAGGAGTGGAATGGAATGGAATGGAATTAAATGGAGAGGAATGGAATGCAGTGGAGTAGAGTGGAATGGAATGGAGTGGAGTGGAGTGGAATAGAATGGAATGGAGTGGAGTGGAATGTGATGGAATGGAGTGGAGTGGAATGCAATGCAGTGGAATGGAATGGAATGAAATGGAGTGCAATGGAATGGAATGAAATGGAATGCAGTGGAAGGGAATGGAGTGGAGTGGAATTGAATGGAGGGGAGTGGAATGGAATGGAATGGAGTGGAATCGAGTGGAGTGCAGTGGGGTGGAGTGGAAAGTAGTGGAGTGGAGTGCAGTGGAGTGGAGTGGAGTGAAGTGTAGTGGAGTGCAGTCGAGTGGAGTGGAGTGGAATGGAGTGGAATGCAGCGGAGTGGAGTGGAATGGAATATGGTGGAATGGAGTGGAGTGGAGTTGAATGGAATGGAGTGGAGTGGACTGGAGTGGAATGGAGTGCAGTGGAGTGGATTGGAGTGGAGTGGTATTCAATGGAGTGGAGTGGACTGGAATGGAATGGAATGGAAAGGAATGGAAAAATGAAATGTGAGCTGAGATTGTGCCACTGCACTCCGGGCTGGGTGACAGAGAGAGATACTCTAGAAAGAAAGGAATGGAATGCCTTGCAGTGGCATGGAATAGAATGTAATCAAATGGAGTGGACTGGAATGGAGTGGAGTGAAGTGGAGTAGAGTGGAATTTAGAGAAATGGAATGGGTTGGAATGGAATGGAATGAAGTGGAGTGGAGTGTGGTGGTGTGGTGTCCAGCGGAATGGAGCAGATTGGAATGGGATGGAGTGGAATGGATAATAGTGGAGTGCGTTGGAGAGGAGAGGAATGGAATTGAGTGGAATGGAATCAGAAGTAATGGAATGTAGTGGACTGGAGTGGTGTGGATTTCTACGGAGTGGAATGGAATGTGATTAAGTGGAATGGAATGGAATGGAATGAAAGGGAATGCAATGGAATGCAACAGAATAGCATGAAATATAATGGAAAGTTGACGTGTAATGTGGGCTGAGATTGTGCCACCTCACTTCAGCCTGGGTGACACAGTGATATCACGTAGAAAGAAAGGAATGAAATGGAGTAGAGTGGATTGGAATATAGAGGAGTGGAAGAGAATGGAGTGGAGTAGAATAGAATGGAGTGGATTGGAAAGGAATGGAATGGAGTGGAGTGAAATGGAATGGAATGGAGTAGAGTGTATTGGAATGGAGAGGAGTGGAAAGGAATGGAGTGGCGTGGCGTGGAGTGGATTGGAATGGAGTCTAATGGAGTGGAGCATAGTGGAATGGAGAGGAATGGAATTTAATGGAGTGGAATGGAGTGGATTGTAATGGAGTGGAGTGCAATGGAATGGAGTGGAGTGGAGTTTATTGGAGTGGAATAGAGTGGAATATAATGGAGTGGAGAGGAATGCAGTGGAGTGTAGTGGAGTGTAGTGGAGTGGATTGGAATGGAATGGAGTGGAATAGAATGGAGTGGAATGGAGTGGAGTGGAGTGGATTGGAGTGGAGAGGAATGAAATGGAATGGAGTGGAATGCAGTGGAATGGAATGGATTGGAGTGGAATGGAATGGAATGAAATGGAGTGGAGTGGAATGGAATGGAGTGGAATGGAGTCGAATGGAATGGGATGGAGTTAAGTGGAGTGTAGTGTAGTGGATTGAAGTGGAGTGGAATGGAGTCGAATGGAATGGAGTGGAGTGAAATGGAATGGAGTGGAGTGTAATGGAGTGAAATAGAATGGAACGGAACTGGATGGAATGGAATGCAATGGAATGATGAAAAGAAAGGTGAGCTGAGACTGTGTCACTGCATTCCATCATTTGTGACAGAGTGAAATCCTTTGGAAAGAAAGGAATGGAATGGAATGGAGTGGAATGCAATGTAATGGAATAGACTGGAATGGAGTGGAGTTGTGTGCAATGGAATGGAGTGGAGCAGAATGTCGTGGAGTGGAATGGATGGGTGTGGAGTGGAATGGAGTTGACAGAAGTGTAATGAAATGGAGTGGCGTGGAATGGAATGGAGTGGAGTGGACTGGAGTGGAGTTGAGTAGAATGGAATGGAATGGAGTGGAATGCAATGGAGTGGAGTGGAATGGAATGGAGAGGAGTGGAAAGGGATGGTATGGAATGGAGTGGAGTGCAAAGGAATGGAGTGGAGTTGAATGGAATGGAGTGGAGTGGAATGGAATGGAGTGGAGTGGAATGGAATGGAGTGAAATGATATGGAATGGAATGGAGTGGAGTGGAATGGCGTGGAGTTGAGTGGAATGGAATTGAGTGGAGCAGAAAGGAATGGAGTGGAGTGGAATGGAATGGAGAGGCATGGAATGGGATGGAATAGAATGGAGTGGAGTGGCATGAAATCTAGAGGAGTGGAACGGAATGGAATGGAATGGAGTGGAATGGAATACAGTGGAGTGGAATGGAGTATAATGGTGTGGAGGGGAGTGGAATGGAGTGGAACGGAATCAGATGAAATAGAAGTAGTGGGTTGGAGTAGAGTGGAGTGGAATGGATTGGAACGGAATGGAACAGAACGGAGCAGAACAGAACGAAGAAATGTGTGCTGAGATTGTGCCACTGCGCTACAGCCTTGTGACAGATGGAGATCTTGTTGAAAGAAAGGAGAGAAATGAAATGGAATGGATTGGAGTGGAGTGTAGTGGAATTGAGTGGAATGGAATCGATTGGAATGACATGGAATGGAATGGAATGGAATGGAATGGAGTGGAATGTAATGGATGGCTGTGGAGTTGAATGTCATGGAATGGAGTAGAAAGCAATGGAGTGGAATGCAACGTAATTGAGTGGATTGGAGTGGAGTGGAATGGATTGGATTGGAGTGGATTGGAGTGGAGTGGAGGGGAGTGGAATGGAGTGGAGTGTAATGGAATTGAATGGAGTGGATTGAAATGCAATGGAGTGGAATAGAGTGCAACTGATTGGAATGGAGTGTAATGGAATGGAGTGGAATGGAACAGAGTGGAGTGGATTGGAGTGAAGTGGAATGGAATGGAGTGGAGTGTAATGGAGTGGAGTGGAGTGGAATAGAGTGGAGTGGAGTAGAGTGGAATGGAGTGGAGTGCAATGGATTGGAGTGGAATGGAATGGAGTGGAGTGAAGTGCTGTGGAGTGTAGTGGAATGGAGTGGAGTGGAATGGAATTGAGTTGAGTGGAATATAATGGACAGGAGTGGAATGCTATGGAATGGGATGGAGTGGAATGAAATGGAATGAAGAGGAATGGAATGGAATGGAATGGAGTGGAAAGGAATGGAGTGAAGTGGAACGGAATGGAATGGAGTGGAGTGAAGAGGAGTGCAGTGGAATGGAGTGGAGTGGAATGGAGTGAAGTGGAGTGGAGTGGAATGGAATGGAATGGGGTGGAATGGAGTGGAATGGAATGGAGTGAAGTGGAATCTAATGGAATGGAGTGGAGTGGAATGGAAACAATTGGAGTGGAACGGAATGGAATGGAGTGGAATTGAATGGAATGTAGTGGAATGGAATGGAGTGGAGTGGAATTGAATGGAGGGGAGTGAAATAGAATGGACTGGAGTGGAATCAAGTGGAGTGGAGTGGAATGGAGTGGAGTGGAGTGGAGTGGAATAGCGTGGAATAGAATGGAATTCATTGGAATTGAAAGGAAAAGAAAGGAAAGGAATGGAAAGCTTTGGAATGTAATGGAATAGAATGCAGTGCAATGGAAAGTTGTCTTGTAATGTGAGCTAAGATTGTGCCTCTGCACTAAAGCCTGGCTGACACAGTGATATCCTGTCGAAAGAAAGGAATGGAATGCAATGGAGTGAAATGAAATGGAATGGAATGGAGGGTAATGAACTGGAGTGCAGTGGAGAGGAATGGACTCGAATGGAAATGGAAGGAGTGGAATGGAATGGTGTGGAGTGGTGTGTAGTGGAGTGAAATTGAATGGAATGGAATGGAATGGAATGGAATGGGATGGAATGGAATGCAATGGAATGATGAAAAGAAATGTGAGCTGAGATTGTGCCACTGCACTCCAGCCTTTGTGACAGTGTGAGATCCTGTGGAAAGAAAGGAATGGAATGGAGTTTAATTGAATGAAATAGAGTGGAGTGGAGTGGAGTGTAGTGGAGTGGATTGGAATGGAATGGAGTGGAGTAGAACGGAATGGATAGCAGTGGAAACCTATGGAAAGGGACGGAGTGGAGTGCAATGGTATAAAGAGGAATGGAATGAAATGGAGAGGAATGGAATGTAGTGGAGTAGAATGGAACGGAATGGAGTAGAGTGGAGTGCAGTGGAGTGGAATGGAGTGGAATGGAATGGACTGGAGAGGAGTGGAGTGAAATGGAATATAATGAGGTGGAATTGAGTGGAATGGAATGGAGTGGAGTGGAATGTAATGGAATAGAGTGGAGTGGAATGGAAAGGAGTGGAGTGGAATGGAATGAAATGGAGTGGAATAGAATGGAATGGAATGCAGTGGAATGGAATGTAGTGAAGTGGAAATGAATGGACGGGAGTGGAATGGAATTGAATGGAGTGGAATCGAGTGGAGAGGAGTGGAGTGGAGTGGAATGGAGTGGAGTTGACTAGAATGCAGTGGAGTGGAGTGCTGTGGAGTGGAGTGGAGTGAAGTGGAGTGGAGTGCTGTCGAGTGGAGTGGAGTGGAATGGAGTGGAATGGAGTGGAGTGGAGTGGAATGGAGTGGGGTGGAATGGAGTGGAGTGGAGTTCATTGGAATAGAGTGGAGTGGTGTGGAGTGGAATGGAGTCCAGTGGAGTGTAGTGGAGTGGAGACTACTGAAGTGGAGTGGAGTGGATTGGAGTGGACTGAAATGGAATGGAATGCAATGGAATGAATTGGAGTGGATTGGAATGGAATGGAATGGAAGGGAATGGAATAATGAAATATAAGCTGAGATTGTGCTACTGCGCTCCAGGCTGGGTGACAGAGTGAGATAATCTAGAAACAAAGGACTATAATGGAATGCAGTGGCATGTATTGGAATGGAGTGGACTGGAGTGGAGTGGAGTGAAGTGGAGTGAAGTGGAATGGAGTGGAATGGAATGGAGTGGAGTGGAATGTAATGGAATAGAGTGGAGTGGAATGGAAAGGAGTGGAGTGAAGTGGAGTGGAGTGGAATGGATTGGAATGGAATGGAGTGGAGTGGAATATAATGGAATGGAGTGGAGTGGAATGGAAAGGATTGGTGTGGAATGGAATAAAATGGAGTGGAATGGAATGGAATGGAATGCAGTGGAATGGAATGGAGTGGAGTGGAAATGAATGGACAGGAGTGGAAAGGAATCGAATGGAGTGGAATCGAGTGGAGAGGAGTGAAGTGGAGTGGAGTGGAATGGAGTGGAGTTGACTGGAATGGAGTGGAGTGGAGTGCAGTGGAGTGGAGTGTAGTGAAGTGGAGTGGAGTGGAGTGCTGTCGAGTGGAGTGGAGTGGAATGGAGTGGAATGGAACGGAGTGTAGTGAAGTTGAATGGAGTGGAATGGAACGGAGTGGAGTGGAATGGAGTGGGGTGGAATGGAGTGGAGTGGAGTGAAGTTGAATTGAATAGATTGGAGTGGTGTGGAGTGGAATGGAGTGCAGTGGAGTGAAGTGTACTGGAGTGGAAAGTACTGAAGTGGAGTGGAGTGGAGTGGATTGTAATGGAATGGAATGGAATGGAATGGAATGAACTGGACTGGAATGTGATGGAATGGTATGGAATGGAAGGGAATGGAATAATGAAATATGAGCTGAGATTGTGCTACTGTGCTCCAGGCTGGGTGACAGAGTGAGATAATCTAGAAAGAAAGGAATGCAATGGAAGGCAGTGGCATGTATTGGAATGGAGTGGACTTGAGTGGAGTGGAATGAAGTGGAGTGGAGTGGAATGGAGAGGAATGGAATGGGATGGAATGGAATGGAACAAAGTGGAGTGGAGTGTGGTGGTGTGGTGTGCGGTGGAACGGATCTTATGGGAATGGAATGGAGTGGAATGGATAGAAGTGGAGTGTATTGGAGGGGTCAGGAGTGGAAAGGAGTGGAATGGAATCGGATGTAATGGAATGTAATGGAGTGGAGTGGTGTGGAGCGGTACGAGGTGGAATGGAATGGTATTAAATGGAATCAAATGAAATGCAATGGAATTCAACAGAATGCAACAGAATAGCATGCAATGCAATGGAAAGTTGACGTGTAATGTGAGCTGAGATTGTGCCACTCCACTCCAGACTGGGTGACACAGTGATGTCGTGTGGAAAGAAAGGAATGAAGTGGAGTGGAGTGGGTTGGATTCGAGAGGAGTGGAAGGGAATGGAGTGAAGTTGAATAGAATGGAGTGGATTGGAAAGGAATGGAATGGAGTGGAGTGGAATGGAATGGAGTGCATTGGTATGGAGAGGAATGGAATAGAATGGAGGGGCTTGGCGTGGAGTGTATTGGAATGGAGTCGAATGGAGTGGGATGGAGTGGAATGGAATGGATTGGAGAGGAGTGGAGTGAAATAGAATGGAATGGAATTGGATGGAACGGATTGCAATGGAATGGTGAAAAGAAAGATGAGCTGAGACTGTGTCACTGAACTCCAGCATTTGTGAGACAGTGAGATCCTTTGGAGAGAAAGGAATGGAATGGAATGGAGTTTAAAGCAATGGAATGGAGGGGAATGGAATATAGTGGAGTGGAATGGAGTGCAGTTGAGTGCAATGGAATGGAGTGGAGCAGAAGGTCGTGGAGTGGAAGGGATTGGTGTGGAGTGGAAAGGAGTTGACGGGAGTGGAATGGAATGCAGTGGCATGGAATGGAATGTAGTGGAGTGGACTGGAGTGGAGTGGAGTAGAATGGAATGGAGTGGAGTGGAATGCAATAGAGTGGAGTTGAGTGGAATGCAATAGAGTGGAGTTGAATGGAATGGGGTGGAGTGGAGTGGAGTGGAATGGAGAGGAGTGGAGTGGAATGGCATGTAATGTAATGGAATGGAGTTGAGTGCAGTGGAATGCAATGGAGTGGAGTACAACTGAAAGTAAGGAGTGGAGTGAAGTGGAGTGGAATGGAATGGAGAGCAATGGGATGGAATGGAATCAGTGGAGTGAAGCGGAGTGGAATGGAATGGAGTGGAGTGAAGTGCAGTAGAGTGGAGTGGAGTGGAATGGATTGGAATGGAGTCTAATGGAACAGAATGGAATGGAATGGAGTGGAATGGAGTTGAGTGGAATGGGGTGGAGTGGAGTGGAATGGAATGGCATGGAGTGGATTGGAGTGGAATGGAATGGCTAGGAGTGGAATGGAAGAGAATGGAATGGAATGGAGAGGAGTGGTATGGAATTGAAAGGAATGGATTGGAGTGGATTGGAATGGAATGGAGTTTAGTGGAGTGCAGTGTAATCGTGGTGAGCGGAAGGGAGTGGAGTGCAGGGGATTGGACTGGAGTGGAAAGGAGGCGAGCGATATGGAGTGGAGTGGAGTGGATTTTAGTGAAATGGAATGGAATGGAATGCAATACAGTGGTATGGAGTGGAGTGGAATAGAGTGGAGTTGAGAGGAATGGAATGGAATGAAGTGGAATGGAGTAGAATGGAATAGAGTGGAGTGGAATGGAATGGATTGGAATGGAATGGAATGGAGTAGAGTGGAGTGCAGTGGAATGGAATGGAGTTTAGTGGAATGGATACGAATGGAGTGGAATGGGATGGAATGGAGAATAATGGATTGGAGAGGAGTGGAACGGAATGGAATGGAGTGGAATGTAATGGAGTGGAGTGGAATGGCGTGAAGCGGAGTAGAGTGGAGTGGAATGGCGTGGAATGGAGTGGAATGGAACGGAGTAGAATGGAGTGGAGTGGAATGGCGTGGAGTGGAGTCAAAAGGAATAGAATGGAGAGGAAATGAGTGGAGTGGAATGAAGTGGAGTGGGATGGAATAGAATGGAATGAAATGGAGAGGAGTGGAATGGAATGGAATGAAATGGAGTGGAATGATGTGGAGTGGAAAGGAATGGAATGGAATGAAATGGAGTGGAGTGGATTGGAGTGGAGTGGATTCGAGTGGAATGGAATGGAGTGTAGTGGTGTGGAGTGGAATAGAGTGGAGTTGAATGGAATGGAATGGAGTGGAAACGGGTGGAGTGGAATGGATTGGAATGTAATGGAGTCGAGTGGAGTGGAGTGGAATGAAGTAGAGTGGAATGGAATGGAATGGTGTGGAGTGGAATGGAATGGAGAGGAGTGGAATGGAATGGAAGGGAAGGGAGTGGAGTGGAATGGAATGGAGAGGAGTGGAATGAAATGGAGTGAAATGGAACATAGTGGAATGGAATGTAGTGGACGGGAATGGAGTGGAGTTGAGTGGAACGGAATGAAGTGGAATGGAATGGAGTGGAATGGAGTGGAGTGGAGTGGAATGGAATGGGTTGGAATGGATTGGAGTGCAACACATTGGCATGGAGTGGAATGGAAAGGAATGGAATGGGGTAGAAGGGAGTGGAATGTAATGGACTGCATGGGAATGGAATGGAATGCAAAGGAATGGGGTGGAGTAGAGTGGATTGGAGAGGAGTGGAGTGGAATGGAGTGGAGTGGAGAGGAGTGGAGTGGATTGGAATGGAATGGGGTTGAATAGAATGGAGTGGAATGCAGTGGAGTGGAGTAGAGTGAAATGAAATGGAATGCAGTGAAATGCAGAACAATGGAAGGGAGTGGAGTGGAATGGAATGGAGTTAATGGAATGGAAAGGAGTGGAGTGGAATAGAATGTACTGGAGTGAAATGGAATGGATTGGTGTTTAAAGGAGTGGAGAGGAGTGGAATGGAATGCAGTGCAGTGGAGTGGAGTGGAATGGAGTGGAAGAGAATGGAGTGTAGTGGAATGCATTGGAGTGGATTGGAAGGAATTGGAATGCAGTGGAATGGAACGGAGTGAAGTGGAACCTAACGGAGTGGAATGAGATGGTTTGGAATGGAGTGTAGTGGAATGGAATGGAGTGGAATGGAATGGAGTGGAGTGGAAAAGAGTGGAGTGGAATGGAATGCAATGGAGTGGAGTGGAATGGTATGGAATGGAGTAGAATGGGGTGTAATGGAGTGGAGTGGAGTGGTGTGGAATGAAATGGATCAGAATCGAATGGATTGGATTGGAATGGAGTGGAGTGGAGTGAAACGGAGTGAAGTGGAGTGGAGAGGAGTGGAACGGAGTGGAATGGAGTGGAATGGAGTGGAGTGGAATGGAGTGGAGTGGAGTGGAACGGAGTGGAGTGGAGAGGAACGGAGTGGGGTGGCTAGGAATGTAATTAAGTGGAGTGGAACGTAATGGAGAGGAGTGGAATGGAATGGAAAGGAGTGGAATGGAATGGAATGGAATGCAATGGAAGGCAATGGAAAGGAATGGAATGCAATGGAATTGAATGCAATGGAATGGAATGGAATGGAATGGAATAAAGAAATGTGAGCTGAAATTGTGCAACTGCACTCCAGGCTGGGTGTCAGAGTGAGATACTCTCGAAAGTAAGGAATGGAATGGAATGCAGTGGAATGAAATGGAATGGAATGGAATGGAGTGGACTGGAGTGAAGTAGAGTGAAGTGGAATGGAGTGGAATGCAGAGGAAAGTAATGGGATGGAATGGAATGGAATGAAGTGGAGTGGATTTGGGTGGAGTGGACTGCAGTGAAATGGTGCGGAATGGAATAGGATGGAGTGAAGTGGAGTGGTGTGGAGTGGAGAGGAGTGTTATGGAGAAGAATGGAATTGGATGTAATGGAATATAGTGGAGTGGAGTGGAATGGGACGGAACAGAACGAGACAGAAAGCCACGGAATGGGACGGAACGGAGAAATGTGTGCTGAGATTGTGCCACTGAGCTACAGGTTGTATGACATGGGGTGATCCTGTTGAAAGAAAGAAGTGGAATGGAATGGATTGGAAAGTAGCGGAGTGGAATTGAGTGGAATGGAATGGAATGGAATGGAAGGGAATGGAGTGGATTGGAGGAGAGCGGATCAGAAAGGAATGGAACGTTATGTAACGAGATGGAATATGAGATGATATTTTGCCACTGTGCTACATACTTGGTGACAGAGTGAGATACTCTCGAAAAAAAGGAAAGGAATGGAATGCAGTGGAAAGGAATGGAATATAATGGAGTGGAGTGTAGTGGAGGGGAGTGAAATGGAGTGGAATGGAGAGGAATGGAATGGGATGGAAAGTAATCGAATGAAGTGGAGTGGAGTGGGTTGGAGTGGAGTGGAATAGAATCGGATGTAATGGAGTGGAGTGGAGTGGAGTGGAGTGGAATGGAGTGCATTGGAATGGAATGGAATACAATGGAATGGAATGCAATGGAATGCAATGGAACGGATAGAATGCAATGAAATGTTGTCATGTAATGTGAGCTGAAATTGGGTCACTGTACTCCAGCCCAGGTCTCACATCGATAACCTGTTGAAATAAAGGAATGGAATGCAATGGAATGAAATGGAATGGATTGGAATGCAATGGAGTGAAGTGGAGTGGAATGGAGTCGAATGGATTGCGATGGAGTGGAATGGAATGCAGTGTAGTGGAGTGGAGTGGAGTGAAATAGAATGGAATGGAATGGGATGGAATAGTTGCAATAGAATGGTGAAAAGAACTGTGGGCTGAGTTTGTGCCACTGCAGTACGGCCTTTGTGACAGAGTGAGATCCTGTGGAAAGAAAGGAATGGAAAGGAATGGAGTGGAATGGAATGGAATGGAATGGAGTGGAGTAGTGTTGAGTGGAGTGATATTGAATGGAGTGGAGAAGGGTGGAAAGGAGTGGAGAGGAGTGGATTGGAGTGGAGTGGAATGGACTGGAGTGGAGTGGAATGGAATGGAGTGGAATGGATTGGAAAGGAATGGAATGGAGGGTAGTGCAGTGGAATGGAATGGAGTGGAGTGGAATGGAATGGAGTGGAATGGATTGGAAAGGAATGGAATGGAGAGGAGTGTAATGGAATAGAATGGAATGGAGTGGATTGGAATGGAGTGGAGTGGATTGGAATGCAGTGGAGCAGAATTGAAAAGAGTGAATAGTGGTGGAGTGGATTGGGCAGGAGTGGAATGGAGTGGAGTGGAGTGGATTGGAATGGAATGGAGTAAAATGGAGTGCATTCGAATAGAGTGGAGTGTAATGGAATGGAGTGGAATGGACGGGAATGGAATGGAATGGAGTGGAGTGGAGTGGAATGGAATGGAGTGAAGTGGAAAGGAATGGAATGAAGTAAAGTGGAATGGAATGCAATGGAACGGAGCTGTATGGAATGGAGTGGAGTGGAGTGTAAAGGAGTGTAGTGGAGTGGAGTGGAGTGGAACGTAATGGAATTGAATGAAACGGAATCAAGAAATGTGTGCTGAGATTGTGCCACTGCTCTTCAGCCTGTGTGACAGAGGGAGATCCTGTCGAAAGAAAGGAGTGGAATGGAAGGGTTTGGAATGGAATGGCATGGAATGGATTCGATTGGAGTGGAGTAGAATTGAGTGGATTGGAGTGGAGTGCAATGGAATGGAATGGTGAAATGAAAAGTGAGCTGAGATTGTGCCAATGCACACCAGGGTGGGTGACAGAGTGAAATCCTTTCAAAAGAAAGGAATGCAATGGAAGGGAGTGGAATGGAATGAAATGGATTGGAGTGGAGTGGAGTGGAGTGCAAAGGAGTGGAGTTGAATGGAATGGATGGGAGTGGAATGGAATGGACTGCAGTGGAGTGGAACAGAAAGGATTGGAATGGAGTTGAGTGTAGTGGAGTGCAATGGAATGGAGTGGAGTGGAATGGAATGGAGTGCAGTGTAATTGAATGGAATGGGATGGAATGGAAAGGACTGGAGTGGACTGGAATGGAGTGGAGTTGAGGGAGTGGAATTGATTGGAGTGGAGTGGAGTGGAATGGAACAGAATGCAAGGGAATGGTGTGGAGTGGAGTGGAGTGGAATGCAGTGGAATGGAGTGGAAAGGAATTTAGTGGAATGGAATGGAATGGAGTGGAGAGGAATGGAATGGAGTGCAGTGGAATGGAGTGGAGTGGAGTGGAATTGAGTGGAGTGGAATGGAATGGAGTGGAGTAGAATGGAATGGAGTGGAATGGAATGGAATAGTGTGGAGTGGAACGCAATGGAGTGGAATGGAAAGGAATAAAGTGGAATGGAATGGAGTGGAGTGGAATGGAATGGAATGAATTGCAGTAGAGTGGAATGGAATGGTGTGGAGAGCGGTGGAGTGGAATTCAGTGGAATGGAGTGGAATCAAATGGACTGGAGTGGAATGGAATGGGGTGGAAAGGAGTGGAATGGAATGGAGTTTAGTGGAATGGAATGGAATGGAGTGGAAAGGAGTGGAGTGGAATGGAATGGAGCAGTATGAAATGGATTGGAGTGGAGTGAAATGGAATTTAGTGGTGTGTTGTGGAGTGGAGTGGAGTGGAACAGAATGGAATGGAATGGAATGAAGAAATGTGTGCTGAGATTGTGACACTTCTCTTGAGCCTATGTGACAGAGGGAGATTCTGTCGAAAGAAAGGTGTTGAATGGAAGGGATTGGAATGGAATAGCATGCAATGGATTGGAGAGGACTGGAGTGGAATTGAGTGGAATGGAGTGGAGTGAAGTGAAATGGAATGGAATGCAATGGAATGGAATGGAATGTTGAAATGAAACGTGAGCTGAGATTGTGCCACTGCACACCAGGAGGGGTATCAGAGTGTGATCCTGTCAGAAAAAGGAATGGAATGGAATGGAATGGAGTCAAACAGAGTGAAATGGAGTGTAGTGGAGTAGAGTGGAGTGCAAGGGAGTGGAGTTGAAAAGAATAGACTGGAGTGCAATGGAATGGACTGGAGTGGAGTGGAAAGGAAAGGATGGAATGGAGTCTAGTGGAGTGGATTACAATGGAATTGAGTGGAGTGTAATGGAATGCAGTGGATTGGAATGGAATGGAGTGGAGTGGAATGGAATGGAATGGGATGAATGGAAAGGAGTGGCGTGTACAGGAATGGAGTGGAGTAGAGGGAGTGGAATTGATTGTAGTGGAGTGGAGTGGATTGTAGTGGAGTGGAATGGAATGGAATGGAATGAAGTAGAGTGGAGTGGATTGGAAAGGAGTGGAATGGTGGGCAATGGAATGGACTGGAACGGAATGGAATGTTGTGGAGTGGAATGGAAAGGATTGGAGTGGAGTGAAGTGGAGTGGAATGGAATGGAGTGGAGTGGAATGGAATGGGTGTTGTGGAATTGAATGGAGTGGAGTGGAATGGAGTGGGTGGGGTCGAGTAGAATTTAGTGGAGTGGAATAGACTGTAATGAAGTGGAATGGAGTGCAGTGGAATGGAATGGAGTGGAATGGAATGGAGTGTAGTGGAATGGAATGGAGTGGAATGGAATGCAATCGTGTGGAGTGGAGTGGAATGGAGTGGAAAGGAATGGAATGGAGTGGAGTGGAATGGAATGGAGTGGAGTGGAACGGAGTGAAGTGGAGTGGAATGGAATGGAGTGGAGTGGAATGAATTGGAGTGGAGCGGAATGGAGTGGAGTGGAGCGGAATGGAGTGGAATGGAGCAGAATGGAGTGGAGAGTAGTGGAATGGAGTGGAGTGGAATGGAGTGGAGTGGAGTGGATTGGAATTCAATTGCGTGGAATGGAATGGAATGGAGTGGAGTGGAAAGGAAAGATGTGGAGTGGAATGGAATGGAGTGGAGTGGAATGGAATGGAGTGGAATGGAATTCAGAGGAATGGAATGGAATGGAATTATATAGAGTGGAATGGAGTGGAGTGGAGTGAAGTTAAATGAAGTGGAATTGAGGGGAATGGAGTGGAATAATGAAATGTGAGCTGAGATTGTGCCACTGTACTCCAGGCTGGGTGAAAGAGTGAGACACTCTCGAAAGAAAAGAATGGAATGGAATGCAGTAGAATTGAATGGAATGGAATGGAGTGGACTGCAGTGGAGTGGAGTGGAGTGTAGTTAAGTGGAATGGAGAGGAATGGAATGGAATGCAATGGAAGGGAATGAAGTGGAGTAGAGTGGGGTGGGGTGGAGTGCAGTGGAATGGAGCGGAATGGAATGGTATGGAGTTGTATTGAGTGCAGTGGAGTTTAGTGGAGTCTAGAGGAATGGAATGGAGTGGAGTGGAATCAGATGTAATGGAATGCATTTTAGTTGACTGGTATGGAGCACAACGGAATGGAATGGAATCGAACAGAATGGAACGGAATGGAACGGAATGGAATGGAATGGCGAAATGTGTGTGCAGATTGTGCCACTGCACTATAAGCTGTGTGACAGAAGGCGATCCTGTCGAAAGAAAAGAGAGGATTGGAATGGAATGCATTGGTGTGGAGTGAAGTGAAATTCAGTGGAATGGAATGGAATGGAATGGAATGGAATGGAAAGGAGTGGAATGGAATGGAATGGAATGGAAAGGAATGGAATGGACAGGATTGGAGGGGAGTGGAGTGAAGCAGAATGGAATGGAACGGAATGGAATGTGAGCTAAGATTGTGCCACTGCGCTCCAGGCTGTGTGAGAGAGTGAGATACTCTCCAAGGAAAGGAATGGAATGGAATGTAGTGGAATGGAATGGAATGGAATGGAGTGGACTGGTGTTGAGTGGACTGGAGTGAAGTAGAGTAGAGTGGAGCGGAGAAGAATGGAATGGGATGGAACAGAATGGAATGAAGTGAAGTGGAGTGGGGTGCAGTGGAGTGCCGTGTAATGGAGCGTAATGGAATGGGTTGGAGTTGAATGGAGAGGAGTGGAGTGCGGTGGAGTCTGGAGAAGTGGAATGGAGTGGAGTGGAATCGGATGTAACGGAATATAGTGCAGTGGAGGGGAGTGGAGTGGAACGGAATGGGTTTCAATGGAATGGAATCGAATGAAATATAATGGAATAGAACAGAGTGGAATGGAATGAAATGAAATGTAATTTATTGGAATGAAATGCAATGGTTGGCAATAGAATACAATGCAATGCAATGGAAAGTTGACATCCAATGTTAGCTGAGATTGTGCCACTAAACTCCTGCCTGGGTGACACAGTGATATCCTGTTGAAAGAAAGGAATGGAACGCAATGGAGTGAAATGGAATGGAATGGAATGGATTGCAGTGGAGTGGACTGGAGTGGAGTAGAGTGGAGTGGAGTGGAGTGGGATGGAGTGGAATGGAGTCGAATGGAATGCAATGGGGTGGAATGGAATGGAGTGGAGTGGAGTGAAGTGGAGTGAAATAGAATGGAATGGAATGGTATGGAATGGAAAGCAATGGAATGGTGAAAAGAAATGTGAGCTGAGATTGTGACACTGCACTCCAGCCATTGTTACAGAGTGAGATGCTGTGCAAAAAAGGAATGGAAAGGAATGGATTGGAATGGAATGGAATGAAGTGGCGTGGAGTAGAGTGGAATGAAGTTAGTGGAGTGGAATTGAGGGAAGTGGAACGGAGTGGAGTGGAATGGAGTGGAGTGGAATGGAAAGGAATGGAGTGGATTGGAATGCAATGGAGTGGAGTGGAATGGAATGGAGTGGAATGGAATTGAGTGGAGTTGAACAGAGTGGACTGGAGTGAAATGGAGTGGAGTGCAGTGGAATGGAATGGGGTGGAGTGGAATGCAATGGAGTGGAACGGAATGGAGTGAAGTGGAACGCAGTGGAGTGGAGTGAAATGCAGTGGAGGGAGTGGAATGGAATGGAATGGAGTGGAGTGCAGTGGAATGGAATGGGGTGGAGTGGAATGCAATGGAGTGGAACGGAATGGAGTGAAGTGGAATGCAGTGGAGTGGAGTGAAATGCAGTTGAGGCAGTGGAATGCAATGGAATGGAGTGGAATGGAATAGAGTGGAGTGGGATGGAGTGTAGTGGATGTAGTGGAGTGGAAAGGAGTTGAGTGGAATGGAATGCAGTGCAGTGGAAAGGAGTGGAGTGGAATGGAACGGAGTGGAATGGAATGGAGTGGAGTGGAATCGAATGGATTGGAATGGAATGGAATAGAGTGGAATGGAATGGAGTGGAGTGGAATGGACTGTAGTGGATTAGAATGGAATGGGTTGGAGTGGAATGGAATGGAGTGGAGAGGTATGGAGGGGAGTGGAGTGGATTGGAATGGGTTGGAGTGGAATGGAATGGAGTGGAGCGTAATGGAGGGGATTGGAGTTAAATGGAATGGAGTGCAATGGAATGGAGTGGAGATCTATGGAGTGGAGTGGAGTGGAATGGAATGGAATGGAGTGGAATGTAATGGAGTGGAATGGATTGGAATGGAATGGAGTGGAGTGGGATGGAGTGTAGTGCAATGGACTGGAATAGAATGGAATAGAATGTAGTGGAGTGGAATGGAATGGAGTGAACTTCAATGAAATGGAGTGGAGAGGAAAGGAAAGGAATGGAGTGGTGTGGAATGGAATGTAACGGAAGAGAGCAGAATTGAATGGAGTGGAGTGGAGTGGAAGGAAATGGAGTGCAGTGGGGTGAAATGGAATGGAGCGCAGTCAAGTGGAATGGAGAGGAATGGAATGGAATAGAGTGGAGTGGCATGGAATGCACTAGAGTGGAGTGGAATGGAATGGAGTGGAATGGAGTGGAGTGGAGAGGAGTGGAGTGGAGTAGAGAGGAGTGGAGTGGAGTAGAGAGAAGTGGAGTGGAATCGAATGGAGTGGAATGGAATGGAGTGGAGAGGAGTGAAATGGAATGGTATGGTGTGGAATGGATAGGAGTGGACTGGAAGAGAATGGAGTGGAGTGGAAAGGAATGCATTGGGCTGGAATGGAAAGGAATGGGTTGGAGAGGAGTGGAGTGGAGTGCAGTGGAGTGGAAAGGAAAGGAATGGAGTGGTGTGGAGTAGAATGGTATGGAATGGAGCAGAATGGAATGAAGTGGATTTTAGTGGAATGGAGTGGAGTGGAATGGAACGGAATATAGTTGAGTGGAGTGGAATGGAGTTCATTGGAATGTAGTGGAGTGGAATGGATTGGAGTGGAGTGGAATGGAATGTAGTCGAATGAAATGGAATGGAATGGAGTGGAGTGGAATGGAATGGAGTGAAATGGACTGGAGTAGAATGGAATGGAGTGGAGTGGAAGGGAGTGGAGTGGAGTGAAAAGGAATGGAATGGAGTGGTGTGGAATGGATTGGAATGGAATGGAGTGGAATGGAATGCAGTGGAGTGGAGTGAACTGGAATGGATTGAAGCAGAAAGAAATGAAGTGGAGTGGAGTGGAAAGGAGTGGAGTGGAATGGAATAGAGTGGAGTGGAGTTGAGTGGAATGGATTGGAGTGGAGTGGAGTGGAGTGGAGTGAAGTAGAATTGAATGGAATGGAATGAAGAAATGTGTGCTTAGATTTTTCCACTGTGCTGCAGCTTGTGTGACAGATGGGGATCCTGTTGAAAGAAAGGAGTTGAATAGAAGGGATTGGAAAAGCATGGCAAAAAATGGATAGGAGTGGAGTGGAGTGGAGTGCAGTGGAATAAAATGGAATGGAATGGAATGGAAAGGAATGGAATAGAATGGAATGGTGAAAAGAAATGTGACTTGAGATTCTGCCACTTCACACAATCCTGGGTGAAAGAGGGAGATATTGTAAAAAGTACGGAATGGAATGGAATGTAGTGGAATGGATTGAAATGGAGTGTAGTGGAGTGGAGTGGAGTGGAAAAGAGAGAAGTGGAATAGAATAGAGTGGAGTGGAACAGAATGGACAGAAGTGAAGTGCAATGGAATGGAGTGGAGTGGAGTGGAATGGAATTGACTGGAGTGGAAAAGAATGAAGTGGAGTGGAATGGAATGGAATGGAGTGGAGGGTAGTGGGGTGGAGTGGAATGGAGTGGAGTGGAGGGGAATGGAGTGGAGTGGAGTGGAGTGGAATGGAATTGATTGGTGTGGAGTGGAAAAAAGTGGAGTGAAATGGAATGGAATGAGATGGAATGGAAAGGAGTGGAGTGGACTGGAATGGAGTGGAGAAGACTGAAATGGATTGGAATGGAGTTCTTTGGAATGGAGTGGAGTGGAAAGGAACGGAATGGAGTCTAGTGGAATGGAATGGAGTGCAGTGGAATGGAGTGGAGTTGAATGGGGTGGAGTAGAATGGAATGGAGTGCAATGGAATGGAGTAGAATGAAGTGGAGTGGAGTGGACTGGAGTGGAGTGCAGTGGAATGGAATGTAACAGAGTGGAATGGAATGGAACTGAGTGGAATAGAGTGGAATGGAATGAAGTGGAATGGAATGCAGTACAGTGGAATGGAATGGAGTGAAATGGATAGGAATAGAATGGAATGAATTGGGGTGGATTGGAGTGGAGTGAATTGGAGTGAACTGGAATGGAGTCAAATGGAATGGGATGGAGTGGAATGGAATGGAGTGGAGTGGAGTGGAGTGCAATAGAATGGAATACAATGGGATGGAATGGAATGCAATGGATTGTTGAAAAGAAATGAGAGCTGAGACAGTTTCATTGCATTCCAGCATTTGTGACAGAGTGAGATCCTGTGGAAAGAAAGTAATGAACTGCAATAGAGAGGAATGCAATGAAATGGAGTAGAATCGAATGAAGTGGAGTGGAATGGAGTGGAGTTGAGTGCAATGGAATGGAATGAAGTGGAGAGGAGTGGAGTGGAGTGGAATTGAGTGGAGTGGAGTGGAAAAGAGTGGAGTGAAATGGAATGGAATCAGATGGAATAGAAAGGAGTGGAGTGGACTGGAATGGAGTGGAGTGGAGTGCAGTGAAATGGATTGGAATGTAGTTCAGTGGAATGGAGTGGTGTGGAAAGGAATGGAATGGAATCTAGTGGAATGGAATGGAGTGGAGTGGAATGGAGTGAAGTTGAGTGGGGTTGAGAGGAATGGAACGCAGTGCAATGGAATGGAGTGGAGTGGAGTGGATTGGAGTAGAGTTCAGTGGAAGGGAATGGAACAGAGTGGAATAGAGTGGAATGGAATGGAATGGAGTGGAATAGAGTGGAATGGAATGGAACGGAGTGGAATAGTGTGGAATGGAATGGAGTGGAATGGAATGCAATAGAGTGGAATTGAATGGAGTGGAATGGATAGGAATGGAATGGAATGAATTGGAGTGGATAGGATTGTAGTGAATTGGAATAAAGTAGAATGGAGTCGAAAGGAATGGGATGGAGTGGAATGGAATTGAGTGGAATGTAGTGGAGTGAAATAGAATGGAATGGAATGGGATTGAATGGAATGCAATGGAATGGTGACAAGAAATGTGAGCTGAGACTGTATCACTGCCATCAAGCATTTGTGACACAGTGGGATCCTGTGGAAAGAAAGTAATGAACTGGAATGGAGTGGAATGCAATGGAATGGAGTAGAATCAAATGGAGTGGAGTGGAATGGAGTGGAATGGAGTGAAATGGAATGGAATGGAATGCAATGCAATGGAATGGAATGGAATGCAATGGAATGCAATGGAATGCAATGGAATGGAATGAAAAGGAATGGAATGTAATGGAATTGAATGGAATAACGAAATGTGAGCTGAGATTGTGAAACTGAACTCCAGGCTTGATTACAGAGTGAGATGTTCCCGAATGTAAGGAATGGAATGAAATTCAGAGGAGTGGAATGGAATGGAATGGAATGGAGTGGACTGGAGTGGAGTGGAGTGAAGTGGGGTGGAGTGGAAAGGAGAGGAATGGAATCGGATGGAATGGAGTGGAATGAAGTGGGGTGAAGTGAGGTAGAGTGGATTGAGGAAGAATGGAGTGGAATGGAAGGGGTTGGAGTGGAACGGAGTGGAGTAGAGTGCAGTGGAGTGGAGAGGAGTGGAATGGAGGAGAATGGAATCAGATGTAATGGAATGTAGTGCAGTGGAGTGCAGTGGAACATAATGGAATGGAATGGAATAGAATGCAACATAACGAAACGGAAGGGAGAAATATGTGCCAAGATTGTGCCACTGCGCTACAGCTTGTATGACACGGGGTGACATGTCGAAAGAAAGGAGTGGATGGGAATGGAATGGAATGGAATGGAATGGAATGTATTAGAGGGGATCAGAGTGGAATCGATTGGAATGGAATGGAATGGAATGGAATGGAAAGGAATGGGATGGGATGGAATGGGATGGGATGGAATGGAATGGATTGGAATGGAATAGAATGGAGCAGACTAGAGAGAAGCAGAATGGAATGGACCGGAATGGAACAGAATGGAACGGAATGGAATGTGAGCTGAGATTGTGCCACTGCGCTACAGGCTTGGTGACAGAGTGAGATACTCTCGAAAGAAAGGCATAGAATGGAATGAAGTGGAAAGGAATGGAATAGAATGGAGTGGACTGGAGTGGAGTGGAGTGGAGTGAAGTGGAGTGGAGTGGAATAGAGAGGAATGCAATGGGAAGGAATGGAATTGAATGAAGTGGAGTGGAGTGGGGTGGAGCCAAGTGCAGTGGAATGGAATGGAATGGAATGGGATGGAGTGGAATGGAGTGGAGTTGAGTGCAGTGGAGTGGAAAGGAGTGGAATGGAGTGGAAGAGAATCGGATTTAATGGAATGTAGTGGAGTGGAGTGGAGTTGAACGGAGTGGAATGGAATGGAATGGATTGGAATAGAAAGGAATGGCATGGAATGGAAGGGAATGGAATGGAATGCAATGGAATGCAATGGAACAGAATGCAATGCAATGAAAAGTTGACATGTAATGTGACCTGAAATTGGGCCACTACACTCCAGCCTGAGTTTCACAGTCATAACCTATCGAAAGAAAGAAATGGAATGCAATGGAGTGAAATGGAGTAGAATGGAAGGGAATGGAGTGGAGTAGAGTGGCGAGGAGTGGAGTGGAGTGGAATGGAGTCGAATCGATTGGAATGGAGTGGAATAGAATGGAGTGGAGTGGAGGGGAGTGAAATAGAATGGAATGGAATGGGATGGAACGGAATGCAATGGAATGGGGAAAAGAAATGTGGGCTGAGATTGTGCCACTGCACTCCAGAATTTGTGACAGAGTGAGATCCTGTGGAAAGAAAGGAATGGAATGGAATGGAGTGGAATGGAATGGAATGGAGCGGAGTGGACTGGAGTGGAGTGCAGTGGAATGGAGTGGAGTGGAGTGGAGTGGAATGTATTGGAATGGAAAGTAGTGGAGTGGAGGGGAATGGAATGGAGTGGAGTGGAAGGGAATGGAGTGTATTGGAATGGAATGGAATGGAATGGAATGGAGTAGAGTGGAATGAAATGGAGAGAAGTGAAATGGAATGGAACGGAATGGAATGCAGTGGAGGGGAATGGAATTGAGTGGAGTGGAGTGGAGTGTCGTGTAGTGGAGTGCAGTGGAATGCAGTGGACTGGAAAGCATTGGAGAGGAGTGGAGTGGAGTGGAGTGGAAAGGAATGGAGTGGAATGGAATGGAGTGGAGTGGAGTGGAATGGAATGGAATGCAGTGGAAAGAAGCAGAATGAAATGGAGTGGAGAGGAAGGGAATGGAGTGGAATGGATTGGATTGAAATGGAATGGAGTGGAGTGGAATGGAATGGAGTGGAATGGAACGGAGTGGAGTGGAATGGAATGGAGTGGAGTGGATTTGAATGCCGTGGAGAGGAATGGAATGGAGTGAAGTGGAGTGGAGTGGATTGGACTGGAGTGGAATGGAGTGGAATCAAATGGAGTGCAGTGGAATGGAATGGAGTGGAATGGACTGGAATGGAATTGAATGGAGTGGAGAGGAGTGGAATGTAATGGAGTGGAGTGGAATGGAATGGAATGGAATGGAGTGGAGTGGAGTGGAATGGAATGGAGTGGAGTGGAAAGGAATGGAATGGAGTGGAGTGGAATGGAATGGAATGAAATGGACTGGAATGGAATGGAGTGGAGTGGAGGGGAATAGAATGGAGAAGAATGAAATGGAATGGAATGCAGTGCAATGGAATGGAGTGGAGTGGAGTGGAATGAAATGGAATGGAGTGGAGTGGAGTGGAATGAAATAGAATGGAGTGGAGTGGAATGGAATGGAGTGGAATGGAGTTTAATGGAATGGAGTAGAATGGAATGGAGTGGAGTGGAATAGAATGGAGTGGAGTGGAAAAGAGTGGAGTGGAGTGGAATGGAGTAGAGTGGAGTGGAAAGGAGTGGAGTGCATTGGAGTGGAGTGGAGAGGAATGGAGTGGAGTGGAAAGGAGTGGAGTGGTTTGGAATGAAGTGGAATGGAGTGGAATGTAATGGAAAGGAGTGGAATGGAATGCAATCGATTGGAATGGAATGGAATGGAATGCAATGCAATGGAATGCAATGGAATGGAATGAAAAGGAATGGAATGGAATTGAATTGAATGGAATAACGAAATGTAAGCTGAGATTGTGCCACTGAACTCCAGACTGGGTTAAAGAGTGAGATATTCTCGAATGTAAGGAATGGAATGAAATTCTGTGGAATGGAATGGAATGGAATGGAATGGAGTGGACTGGACTGGAGTGGAGTGAAGTGGAGTGGAGTGGAAAGCAGAGGGATGGAATGGAGTGAAATGAAGTGGAGTGGAGTCGGTTGGAGTGGAATGCGGAAGAATGGAGTGGAATGGAAGGGGATAGAATGGAAGGGAGTGGAGTAGAGTACAGTGGAGTGGTGAGGAGTGGAATAGAAAAGAATGGAATCGGATGTAATGGAATGTAGTGGAGTGGAGTGGAACGGAATGGAACGGAATGGAATAGAATGCAACATAATGGAACAGAATGAAGAATCATGTGCTGAGATTGTGCCACTGCTCTACAGCTTGTATGACAGAGGTTGACCTCTTGAAAGAAAGGAGTGGAAGGGAATGAAATGGAATGGAATGGAATGGAATGTATTAGAGGGGATCAGAGTGGAATCGAGTGGAATGGAACAGAATGGATTGGAATGGGATGGAATGGATTGTAATGTAATGGAGCAGATTAGCGAGAAGTGGAATGGAATCGGTACAGAATGGAACAGAATGGAATGTGAGCTGAGATTGTGCCACTGTGCTACAGGCTTGATGACAGAGTGAGATACTCTCGAAAGAAAGGAATGGAATGGAATGAAGTGGAAAGGAATAGAATAGAATGGAGTGGACTGGAGTGGAGTGGAGTGAAGTGGAGTGGAGTGGAATAGAGAGGAATGGAATGGGAAGGAATGGAATCGAGTGAATTGGAGTGGAGTGGGGTGGAGTCGAGTGCAGTGGAATGGAGTGGAATGGAATGGGATGGAGTGGAATGGAGTGGAGTTGAGTGCAGTGGAGTGGAGAGAAGTGGACTGGAGTGGAATAGAATCGAATTTAATGGAATGTAGTGGAGTGAAGTGGAGTGGAGTGAAACGGAGAGGAATGGAATGGAATGGATTAGAATGGAAAGTAATAGCATGGAATGGAATGGAATGCAATGGAACAGAATGCAATGCAATGAAAAGTTGACATGTAATGTGACCTGAAATTGGACCACTGCACTCCAGCCTGAGTTTCACACTGATAACCTGTCGAAAGAAAGGAATGGAATGCAATGGTGTGGAATGGAATAGAATGGAATGGAATGGAGTGGAGTGCAGTGGAGTGGAATGGAGTCGATTTGGACTGGAAAGGAGTGGAATGGAACAGAGTGGAGTGGAGGGGAGTGAAATAGAATGCAATGGAATGGGATGGAACGGAATGCAACTGAATGAGGAAAAGAAATGTGGGCTGAGAATGTGCCACTTCACCTCAGAAATTCTGACAGAGTGAGATCTTGTGGAAAGAGAGGAATGGAATGTAATGCAGTGGAATGGAAAGGAATGGAGTGGAGTGGACTGGAGTGGAGTGCAGTGGAATGGAGTGAAGTGGAGTGGATTGGAGTGAAGAGGAGTGGAGTGGAATGTATTGGAATGGAAAGGAGTGTAGTGGAGTGGAAAGGAATGGAGTGGAGTGGAAGGGAATGGAGGGGATTGGAATGGAATGGAGAGGAATGGAGTGTAGTGGAATGAAATGGAGATGAGTGGAACGGAATGGAATGGAATGGAATGCATTGGAGGCGAATGGAATTGTGTGGAGTGGAGTGGATTGCCATGTAGTGGAGTGCAGTGGAATGGAGTGGACTGGAAAGGATTGGAGAGGAGTGGAGTGGAGTGGAGTGGAGTGGAGTTGAGTTGAGTGGAATGGAATGGAGTCGAATCGAATGGAGTGGAAAGGAATGGAGGGGAGTGGAGTGGAATGGAAAGGAATGGAGTGGAAAGGAGTGGAATGGAATGGAATGGAGTGGAAGGGACTGGAGTGGAATGGATTGGATTGAAATGGAATGGAGTGGAGTGGAGTGGAATGGACTGGAGTGGAATGGAGTGGAATCGAATGGAGTGCAGTGGAATGGAATGGAGTGGAATGGACTGGGCAGGAATGGAATGGAATGGAGTGGAGAGGAGTGGAATGGCATGGAATGGAGTGGAGTGGAGTGGAATGGAATGGAGTAGAGTGGAATGGATTGGAATGCCATGGAGTGGAACGGAAAGGAGTGAAGTGGAGTGGAGTGGATTGGACTGGAGTGGAATGGAATGGAATCGAAAGAAGTGCAGTGGAATGGAATGGAGTGGAATAGACTGGAATGGAATGGAATGGAGTGGAGTGGCATGGAATTGAATGGAGTGGAGGGGAGTGGAATGGAATGGAGTGGAGTGGAATTCAATGGAGTGGAATGGTATGGAATGAACTTGAAGGGAATGGAGTGGAGAGAAATAGAATGGAATGGAATGGGATGGAATGGATTGCAATAGAATGGTGAATACAAATGTGGGCTGAGACTGTGCCACTGCACTCCAGCTTTTGTGACAGACTGAGTTCCTGTGGAAAGAAAGGAATGTAATGGAATGGAGTGGAATGGAATGAAATGGAGTGGAGTGGAATGGATTGGAATGGAGTGGATTGTGGTGCAGTGGAATGGAGTGGAGTGGAATGGAGTGTAGTGGAGTGGAATGGAATGGAGTGGAGTGGAGTGGATTGTGGTGCAGTGGAATGGAGTGGAGTGGAATGGAGTGTACTGGAGTAGAATGGAATGGAGTGGAGTGGAATGGAATGGAGCAGATTGGAATGGAAAGGAGTGGAATTTAGTGGAGTGCAATGAAATGGTAAGGAGTGGAATGGAATGGAATGGAATGGAGTGGAATAGAATAGAATGGAATGGAGTGGAGTGAAATGGAATTGAGCTGAGTGGAGTGGATTGGAATGGAGTGGAGTGGAGTGGAATGAAGTGGATTGAAAAAGAGTGGAGGGGATTGGAGTGGAGTGGAGTTGAGTGGAGTGGAATAGAATGGAGTGGAATGGAATGGAGACGAATGAAGTTGAGTGGAAAGGAGTCGAGTGGAGTGGAGTGGAATGGAATGGAATGGAGTGGAGTGGAAGGGGTGGAGTAGAATGGAAAGGAGTGGAATGGATTGGCATGGAATGGAATGGAGTGGAGTGGAGTTGAAAGGAATGGAGTGGAGTGGAATGGAATTGAGTGGAGTGGAAAGGAATAGAGTTTAGTGGAATGTAATGCAATGGAGTGGAGTGAAATGCAGTGGAGTGGAATGGAATGGAGTGAAGTGGAGTGGAGTGGATTGGACTGAAGTGGAATGGAGTGGAGTGGGCTGGAGTGGAGTGGAATGGAATGGAAAGGAGTGGAATGGAGTGGAATGGAATGGAGTGGAGTGGAATGGAATGGAGTGGAATAGACTGCAATGGAATGGAATGGAATGGAGTGGAGGGAATGGAATGGAATGCAGTGGAAAGGAATGGAACGGAGTGGATTTTAATGGAATGGAATGGGGCTTTATGGAAAGGAGTGGAGTGGAGTGGAATGGAATGCAGTGTAGTGGAATGAAATGGAGTGGAATGGACTGGAATGGAATCGAATGGAGAGGAGTGGAGTGCAATGGAATGCAGTGGAGTGGGAAGGAATAGAATGGAGTGGAGAGGAGAGGAATGGAACGGAGTGGAGTGGAAGGGAATGGAGTGGAGTGGAGTGGAGTGGAATGGAATGGAATGCCGTGGAGTTGAAAGGAATTGAATGGAGTGGAGTGGAGTGAAATTGAATGGAGTGGAGTGGAATGGAAAGGAGTGGAGTGGAATGGAATGGAGTGGAGTGAAGTGGAGTGGAATGGAATGGAGTGGAGTGAAGTGGAGTGGAATGGAATGGAATGAAGTGAAGTGGAGTGGAATGGAGTCGACTGGAATGGAATGGTGTGGAGTTGGGTGGAGTGTAGTGGATTAGAATGGAATGGAATGGAATGAAGTAATGTGTGCTGAGATTTTGACACTGCTTTTCAGCCTTTGTGACAGAGAAAGATCCTGTTGAAAGAAAGGAGTCGAATGGAAGGGATTAAAATGGAATGGCATGGAATGGATGAGTGTGGAGTGCATTGGAATTGAGTGGAGTGGAGTGGTTTGCAGCGGAATGGAATCGAATAGAATGGAATGGAATGGAATAGTGAAATGAAGTGTAAGCTGAGATTGTGCCACTGCACACCAGGATTGGTTACAGAGTGAGATCCTGTCCAAAGAAAGGAATGGAACGCAATGGAGTGGAATGGAATGAAATGGAGAGGAGTGGAGTGGACTGCAAAGGAGTGGAGTTGCATGGTTTGGACTGCAGTGGAATGAAATGGACGGGAGTGGAGTGGAATGGAAAGGTGTAGAATGGAGTGGAGTGAAGTGTAGTTGAATGGAATGGAGGGGAGTGGAGTGGAATGGAGTGGAGTGGAATGCAATGGAATGGAATGGAGTGGAGTGGAATGGAATTGAGTGGAGTAGAGTGGAGTGGAGTGGAGTGGAATGGAAAGGAGTGCAGGAGAATGGAATGGAGTGGAAAGTAATGGAGTGGAGAGGAATGTAATGGAATGGAGTGGAATGGAATTCAATGGATTGGAACAGAATGGAATGGAGTGGAATGGAATGGAGTGGAGTGAAATAGAATGGAATGGAATGGAATGGGATGGAATGGATTGCAATGGAATGGTGAAAAGAAATGTGGGAAGAGATTGTGCAACTGCACTGCTGCCTTTGTGCCAGAATGAGAACCTGTGCAAAGAAAGGAATGGAATAGAATGGGGGGGAATGGAATGGAAAGGATTGGAGTGGAGTGGAGAGGAGTGGATTGGAGTGGGAAGGAAGGGAGTAGAGTAGAATGGAATGGAGCCGACTGGATTGGAATGGAATGGAGTAGAGTGAAATGGAAAAGACTGGAATGGATTGGAATGGAATGGAATTGAGTGGAGTGGAGTGGAATGGAATTGAGCGGAGTGGAATGGAATGGAGTGTAGTGGAATGGAATGGAGTGGAGTGGAGTGAAATACAGGGGAGTGGAATGGAATGAAGTGAAGTGGAGTGGAGTGGATTGGACTGAAGTGGAATGGAGTGGAGTGGGCTGGAGTGGAGTTGAATGGAATGGAATGGAGTGGAATGGAGTGGAATGGAATGGAGTGGACTGGAATGGAATGGAGTGGAATGGACTGGAATGGAATGGAATGGAGTGGAGTGGAGGGAATGGAATGGAGTGCAGTGGAAAGGAATGGAATGAAGTGGAGTGGAATGGAATGGAATGGGGCTTTATGGAAAGGAGTGGAGTGGAGTGGAATGGAATGGAGCATAGTGAAATGGAATGGAGTGCAGTGGAGTGGAGTAGAATGAAATGGAGTGGAATTGAGTGGAGTGAAGTGGAAGTGAGTGGAGTGGAGTGGAGAGGAGTGAAGTGGAATGGAATGGAATGCAATGGAATGAAGAAATGTTTGCTGATATTGTGCCACTGCTCTACAGCCTGTGTGACATAGGGAGATGATGTAGAAAGAATGGAGTGGAATGGAAGGGATTTGGAATGGAATGGCATGGAATGGATTTGGGTGGAATGGAATTCAGTGGATTGTAGTGGAGTGCAGTGCAATGGAATGGAATGGAATGGTATGGTGAAATGGAATGTGAACTGAGATTGTGCCAATGCACACCAGCATGGGTGACAGAGTGAGACCATGTCTGAAGAAAGGAATGGGATGGAATGGAGTGGAATGGATTGAAATGGAGTGGACTGGAGTGGAGTGGGGTGGAAAGAAGTGGAGTTGAATGGAATGGAGTGGAGTGGAATGGAATGGACTGCAGAGCAGTGGAATGGAACTGAATGGAATGGAGTGGAGTAGAATGGAGTCGAGTGTAGTGGAATGGAATGGAATGAAGAGGAGTGGATTGGAATGCAGTGGAGCGGAATGGAATGAAGTTACGCGGAGTGGAGTGGATTGGACAGGAGTGGTATGTAGTGGAGTGGAGAGGAGTGGAGTGCAATGGAATGGAATGGAGTGGAATGAAATGGAGTGGAATGGAATGGAAAGGAATGCAATGGAGTAGAGTGGAATGGAATTGAGTGGAGTGGAGTGGAGTGGAATGGAGTGGAGTGGAGTGCCATGGAGTGGAGTGGAGTGGAGTGGAAAGAAACAGAGTGGAATGGAATGGATTAGAATGTAGTAGATTGGAGTGGAGAGGAATGGAATGAAATGGAAGGGAGTGGAATGGAATGGAGTGGAGTGGAATGGAGTGGAGTGGAGTGGACTGCAATGGAATGGAATGGAGTGGAGTGGACTGGAATGTAGTGGAGTGGAATGGAATGGAGTTAAGTGGAGTGGAGTGCATTGGACTGGAGTGGTATGTAGTGGAGTGGATTGGACTGGAGTGGGTGGAGTGCAATGCAATGGAATGGAGTGTAATGGAGTGTTGAGGAATGGAGTGGAGTTGAGTGGAATGGAATTGAGTGGGGTGAAATGGTATGGAATGGAGTGGAAAAGAGTGGAGTGGAGTGGAGTACAGTGGAGTGCAAAGGAGTGGCGTGGAATGGAATGGAGTTGAGTGGAATGGAGTGGAGTGGAATGGAGTGGAGTGCAATGGAATGGAGTGGAATGGACTGGAATGGAGTAGAGTGGAATGGAATGGAGTGCAGAGAAATTGAGTGGAATGGAGAGGAATTGAATGGATTGGTGAGGAATGGAATGGAGTGGAGTGGAATGGAGTGGAGTGGAGTGGAATGGAATGGGGTGGAATAGAATGGAGTGGAGAGGAGTGGAATGGAGTGGAGTGGAGAAGAGTGCAGTGGATTGCAATAGAATGGAGTGTAGTCGAATGGAATGGAGTGGAGAGGAATGTAATGGAGTGGAGTGGAATGGAGTGTAGTGGATTGGAAATGAGTGGAATTGAATGGAGCAGAGTGGAATGGAATACAATGGAGTGGAATGGAATGGAGTGGAATGGAGTGGAGTGGAGTGGAATGGAGTGGAATGGGGTGTAGGAGAGTGGAATGGAATGAAGTGGAGTGGAATGGAATGGAATGGAGTGGAATGCAATGGAGTGGAGTGGAGGGGAGTGGAGATGAGTGGAGTGGAGGGGAGTGGAGATGAGTGGAGTGGAATAAAATGGAATGGATTCGAATGGAGTGGAATGGAATAGAGTGGAGTGGAATGGAATGGAGTGGAGTGGAGTAGAGGGGAATGGAGTGAAGTGCAATGGAGTGGAATGCAGTGGAGTGGAATGAAATGGAATGGAGGGAAGAGGAAAGGAATGGAATGGAATGGAATAGAATGGAATGGAATGGAATTGACTGGATTGAAGTACAGTGCAGTGGATTGGAGTGGAGTGGAGTTTAATGAAGTGGAATGGAGCGGAGTGGAAAGGAATGGAATAGAGTGAAGTGAAGTGTAATGGGATGGAATGGAATGGTATGGTTTGTAGTGTGGTGGAGTGGAAAGGAATGGAGTGGAGTGGAATGGAATGGAGTGGAATGGAGTGCAATGGAGTTCAGTGGAATGGACTGGAATGGACTGGAATGGAGTGGAGTGTAGTGGAGTGGAATGGAATGGAGTGAAGTGGAAGGAAATGGAATGGAGTCGAATTGAAAGAAGAAATGTGTGCTGAGATTGTGCTACCGCGCTTACACCTGTGTGACCGAATGAGATCCTGTAGAAAGAAAAGAGTGGAATGGAAGAGATTGGAATGGAATGGAATGGAACAGATTGGAGAGGAGTGGAGTGGAATTGAATGGAGTGGAGAGGAGTGCAGTGGAATGAAATGGAATGGAATGGAATGGTGAAATGAAATGTGAGCTGAGATTGTGCCACTGCACACCAGGTTGGGTGACAGAGACAGATCCTGTCAAAAGAAAGGAATGGAATGGAATGGAGTGGCATGGAATGGAATGGAGTGACATGGAATGAAATGGAGTGGAGTAAGGTGGAGTGGAAAGGAGTGGAGTGGAATTGAATTTAGAGGAGTGAGAAGGAATGGACTGGAATGTAGTGGAATGGAATGGAGTGGAATGGAGTGGAGTGGAGTGGAGTGGAATGAAATGGAGTGCAGTGGAATGAAATGGAGTGGAGTGGAATTTAATGGAATGCAATTCAATGGAAAAGAGTGGAGTGTACTGGAATGGAGTGGAGTAGAGGGAGTGAAATTGAATGAAGTGGAGTGGAGTGAAATGGAATGGAATGGAGTGGGACGGAGTGGAGTGGAGTGGCCTGGAATGGAATGGAAAAGAGTGGAATGGAATGGAGTGGAATGGAATGAAATGGAGCGGAGTGGAATGGAATGGAGTGGAATGGAATGAAATGGAGTGGAGTGGAATGGAATGTAGTGGAGTGGCATGGAGTGGAGTTGAGTGTAATGGAATTGAGTAGTGAGGAATGGAGTGGAGTGGAAAAGACTGTAGTGGAATGGAGTGGAATGGAGTGGAGTGGAGTGGAGTGGAATGGAGTGGAGTGGAGGGGAGTGGAGTGGAATGAAGTGGAAAGGATCTGAATGGAGTGGAATAATGAAATGTGAGCTTTAATTGTGCCACTGAACTCCAGGCAGGGTGACAGAGTGAGATACTCTAGAAAGAATTGTTTGGAATGGAATGCAGTGGAATGCAATGAAACGGAGTGGACTGGAGTGGAGTGGAGTGAAGTGCAGTGGAGTGGAATGGAGAGGAATGGAATGCTTTGGAATTGGACGGCCTGAAATGGAATGAAGTGGAGTGGAGTGGGGCGGAGTGGCATGCAGTGGAATGGAGCAGAATGTAATGGGATAGAGTGGAATGGAGTGTAGTGGAGTGCAGTGGAGTGGAGAGGAGTTGAATGTAGATAAACGGAATCGGATGTTATGGAATGAAGTGAGTGGAGTGGAGTGGAGTGGAACGCAGAGGAACAGAATGGAATGGAAAAGAATTGAACGGAATGGACCAGAACGAAATGGAGAAATCTGCATTGGGATTTTGCCACAGAGCTACAGCCTGTGTGACAGAAGGAGATCCTGTCGAAAGAAACGAGTGGAATGGAATGGAATGGATTGTAGTGGAACGAAGTGGAATTCAGTGGAATGAAATGGAATGGAAATGAATGGAATGGAGCGGATGGAGCAGATTGGAGTGGAGTGCAATGGAACGGAATGGAATGTGAGATGAGATTGTGCCACTGCACTCCAGGCTGGGTGACAGAGTGAGATACTCTTGAAAGAAAGGAATGGAATGGAATGCAGTGAAATGGAATGGATTGCAGTGGAGTGGAGTGGAGTGGATTGCAGTGGAGTGGAGTGGAGTGGAGTGGATTGCAATGGAATGGAGTGGTATTGAATCTAAAGGAGTGGAATGAAGTGGAGTGGATTGGAATGGAATGCATTGGAATGGAATGGAATGAAGTGGAATGGAGTGGAATGGAATAGCATGGAGTGGAGTGTAGTGGAAAGGAATTTAGTGGAATGGAGTGTAGTGGAGTGGAATGGATTAGATTGGATTGGAATGGATTGGATTGGATTGGCATGGAAAGGAGTGGAGTGGAATGGAGTGGAGTGAAATGGAATGGAGTGGAGTGGCATGGAGTGGAGAGTAGTGGAATGGAATGGAGTGGAGTGGATTGGAGTGGAGTGAAATGGAATGGAGTGAAGTGGAATGGAATGGAATGGAGATGAATGGAATGGAGTGGAGTGGAATGGAATGGAGTGGAGTGGAGTGCAATGGAATGGATTGGAATGGAGAGGACTGGAGTGTCATGGATTGGAATGGAGTGGACTTGAGTGGAGTTGAGTGGAGTGGAACGAAATGGAATGGAATGGAAGGAAGAAATTTGTGCTGAGATTGTGCCACTGTGCTTCAGCCTGTGTGACAGAGGGAGATCTTGTTAAAGAAAGGAGTGTAATGGGAGAGACTGGAAAGGAACAGGATGGAATGGATTGGAGTGGAGTAGAGTGGAATTGAGTGGAGTGGAGAGGAGTGCAGTGGAATGGAATGAAATGGAATGGTGAAATGAAATGTGAGCTGAAATTGTATAACTCCACACCAGCATGGGTGACAGAATGATATCCTGTCAAAAGAAAGGAATGGAACGGAATGGAGTGGAATGGAATGAAATGGAGTGGAGTGTAGTGGAGAGGAATGGAGGGGAGTGTAATGGAGTGGATTGGAATGGAAAGGAATGGAGTGGCATGGAATGGAAAGGAGTGGAGTGGAATGGAATGGAGTGGAGTGGTATGCAGTGGAGTGGAAAAGACTGGAGCGGAGTGGAATGAAATGGAGTGGAGTGGAATGGTATGGAAAGGAGTGGAATAGAGTGGGGTGGATTGGAGTGGAGTGGTGTGGAGTGGAAAGCAGTGGAGCAGAATAGAACGCAGCGGAGTGGCATGGAGTGGAGTGGAATGGAAAGGAGTGGAGTGGAATGGAGTGGAGAAGAATAAAGGGAAGTTGAGTGGAATGGGACGGAGTCAAGAGGAATGGTGTGGAATGGAGTGAAATTGAGTGGAGTGGAGTAGAGTGGACTGGAAAGGAGTGGAGTGAAATGGAATGGAATGGAGTGGAATGGAGTGGAGTGGAACGGATTGGAGTGGAATGGAATGGAGTGGAGTGGATTGGAATGCAGTAGAATGGAATGGAGTGGATTGGAATGGAATGGAGTGGAGTGTAATGAAGTGGAGTGGAGTGAAATGGAAGTGGAGTGGAGTGGAATGGAATATGATGGAATGGAATGGAATGCAGTGGAGTGGAATGGAGTGGAATCGAGTGGAATGGAATAGAATGGAGTGGAATGGAATAGAACGGAGTGGAATGGAGTTGAGTGGAGTGCAGTGGAATGGAGCTGTATGGAATGGAGTGGATTAGAATGGAATGGATTGTAGTGGAACGGAGTGGAGTGGAACAGAGTGGATTGGAGTGAAATGGAGTGGAGTAGAATGGAATGGATTGTAGTGGAATGGAGTGGAGTGGAACAGAGTGGATTGGAGTGGAATGGAGTGGAGTGGAATGGAATGGAGTGCAGTGGAATGGAATGGAGTGGAGGGGCATGGAATTGAGTTGAGTGTAATGTAATGTAGTGGAGTGGAATGCTATAGAATGGAGGAGAATGGAGTGGAGTTTAGTGGAATGGACTGGAGTTGAATAAAATGTGGTGAAATTTATTGGAATGGAGTGGAGTGGAATGGAATGGAGTGGAGTGGAATGGAGTGGGGTGCAGTGGAATTGAGTGGAATCAAAAGGACGGGATTGGAATGGAGTGGAGAGGAATGGAATGGAATAGAATGGAATGGAATGGAGTATAGTGGAATGGAAAGGAATGGAACAGAATGGAACAGAGTGGAGAGCAGTGGAGAGGAGTGGATTGGAATGGAGTGGAGTAGATTGGAGTGGAATGGATTGGAGTGGAATAGAATGGAGTTAAGTGGAATGGAGTGGAGTGGAGTGCAGTCTAATGGAGTGGAGTTGAGTGGAATGGAATGGAGTGGAGTGGAAAGGAGTGGACAGCAGTGAAATGGATTGGAGTGGAGTGCAGTGTAATGGAATGGAACAGAGTGGTGTGGAATGGAATGGAGTGGAGTGGAAGGAATGTAGCAGAGTGGAATGGAATGGATAGGAGTGGAATGGAGTGGAGTGGAGTGGAGTGGAATGGATTGGAATGGAATGGAATAGAATGGATAGAAATGGAATGGAGTGGAGGGGAAATGAAAGGAGTGGAGGGGAATGGAGTGGAGCGTAGTGGAACTAAGTGTAATGAAATGGAGTGCAGTGGAATGGATTGGAGTGGAGTGTAACGGAATAGAATATAGTGGAAAGGAGTGGAGTGAAGTGGAGTGGAATGGAATGGAGTGGAGTGGAATGGTAGGGAATGGAGTGGAATGGAGAGGAGTGGAGTGGAGTGCAGTGGAATGGAGGGGAAGGGAATGGAGTGAAGTGTTTTGGAATGGAGTGGAGCGGAATGGAATGGAATGCAGTGGAGTGGAATGGAGTTGAGTGCAGTGCAATTGAGTGGAATTGAATGGAGTGGATTGAAATGGAATGAAGTGGAGTGGAACGGAATAGAATGGAGTAGAATGGAGTGAAGTGAAGTGGAGTTGAATGGAGTGGAGTGCAGTGGAATAGAATGGAGTGGAATGGAGTGGAGTGGAATTGAATGGAGTGGAGTTGAGTGGAGTGGAGTGGAGTGGAGGGGAATGGAGTGGAGTGAAGTGTAGTGGAATGCAGTGGAGTGGAATGGAAGAGAATGGAGTGGAGTGTAGTGGAGTGGAATGGAATTGAATGGAATGGAGTGGAGTGGAGGGCAGAGGAGGGGAATGCAGTGGAGTGTGGTGGAGTGGAGCGGACTGGAATGGAATGGAGTAGAGTGTAATGAAGAGGAGCAGAATGGAATTGACTGGAATCGAATGGAGTGGAGTGGAGTGGAATGGAATAGAACAGAGTGGAATGGAGTGGAGTGGCGTGGAATGGAGTGGAGAAGAATAAAGGGAAGTTGAGTGGAATGGGATGGGGTCAAGAGGAATGGTGTGAAATGGAGTGGAATTGAGTGGAGTGGAGTAGAGTGGACTGGAAAGGAGTGGAGTGAAATGGAATGGAATGGAGTGGAATGTAGTGGAGTGGAACGGATTGGAGTGGAATGGAATGGAGTGGAATGGAATGGAGTGGAGTGTAATGAAGTGGAGTGGAGTGGAATGGAAGTGGAGTGGAGTGGAGTGGAATGGAATGGAGTGTAGTGGAATGGAGTGGAGTGTAGTGGAATGGAAGGGAGTGTAGTGGAATGGAGTGGAGTGGAAAGGAGTGGAGTGGAGGGCAGAGGAATGGAATGGAGTGGAGTGGAATGGAAAATGATGGAATGGAATGGAATGGAATGGAGTGGAGTGGAATGGAGTGGAGCAGAGTGGAATTGGGTGGAATCGAATGGAGTGGAGTAGAATGGAATGGATTCGAGTGGAATGGAATAGAATTGAGTGGAATGCAGTTGAGTGGAGTGCAAAGGAATGGAACTGTATGGAATGGAGTGGAGTAGAATGGAATGGATTGTAGTGGAATGGAGTGAAGTGGAACAGAGTGGATTGGAGTGGAATGGAGTGGAGTGGAATGGAATGGAGTGGAGGGGCATGGAATGGAGTGGAGTGGAATAGAATGGAGTGGAGTGCAATGCTATGGAATGGAGGGGAATGGAGTGGAGTGCAGTGGAATGGAATGGAGTTGAATAAAATGTAGTGAAATTTATTGGAATGGAATGGAGTGGAGTGGAATGGAATGGAGTGCAGTGGAATGGAGTGGAGTGCAGTGGAATTGAGTGGCATCGAATGGACTGGATTGGAATGGAGTGGAGTGGAATGGAATGGAATAGCATGGAGTGGAATGGAGTGTAGTGGAATGGAGTGTAGTGGAATGGAAAGGAATGGAAAAGAATGGAACAGAGTGGAGTGCAGTGGAGAGGAGTGGATTGGAGTGGAATGGATTGGAGTGGAATGGAATGGAGTTAAGTGGAATGGATCGGAGTGCAGTGCAGTCTAATGGAGTGGAGTTGAGTGGAATGTAATGGAGTGGAGTGGAAAGTAGTGGACAGCAGTGAAATGGATTGGAGTTGAGTGGAGTGTAATGGAAAGGAGTGGAATGGAATGAAACAGAGTGGTGTGGAATGGAATGGAGTGGAGTGGAAACTAATGGAGCGGGGTGGAATGGAATGGATAGGAGTGGAATGGAGTGGAGTGGAATGGAATGGATTGGAATGGAATGGAATTAGAGTGGAGAGAAATGGAATGGAGTGGAGGGGAATGGAAAGGAGTGGAGGGGAATGGAGTGGAGTGTAGTGGAATGGACTGGAGCCTAGTGGAATGGAGTGGGGCATAGTGGAATTAAGTGTAATGGAATGGAGTGCAGTGGAATGGATTGGAGTGGAGTGGAATGGAATAGAATATAGTGGAAAGGAGTGGAGTGAAGTGGAGTGGAATGGAATGGAGTGGAGTGGAATGATAGGGAATGGAGTGGAATGGAGAGGAGTGGAGTGGAGTACAGTGTAATAGAGGGGAAGAGAATGGAGTGAAGTGTTTTGGAATGGAGTGGAGTGGAGTGGAATGGAATGCAGTGGAGTGGTATGGAGTGGAGTCCAGTGGAATTGAGTGGAATTGAATGGAGTGGTTTGGAATGGAATGAAGTGGAGTGGAACGGAATAGAATGGAGTGGAATGGAGTCAAGTGAAGTGGATTTGAATGCAGTGGAGTGCAACGGAATAGAATGAAGTGGAATGGAGTGGAGTGGAATTGAATGGAGTGGAGTGGAGTGGAGTGGAGTAGAGGGGAGTGGAGTGGAGTGAAGTGGAATGGAATGGAGTGGAGTGGAATGGAAGAGAATGGAGTGGAATGTAGTGGAGTGGAATGGAATTGAATGGAATGGAATGGAGTGGAGTGGAGGGCAGAGGAGTGGAATGGATTGGAGTGTGGTGGAGTGGAGTGGGCTGGAATGGAATGGAGTGGAGTGTAATGAAGAGGAGCGGAGTGGAATTGACTGGAATTGGATGGAGTGGAGTGGAGTGGAATGGAATAGAATAGAGTGGAATGGAGTGGAGTGGAGTGGAATGGAGTGGAGGAGAATAAAGGGAAGTTGAGTGGAATGGGACGGGGTCAAGAGGAATGGTGTGCAATGGAGTGGAATTGAGTGGAGTGGAGTAGAGTGGACTGGAAATGAGTGGAGTGAAATGGAATGGAATGGAGTGGAATGGAGTGGAGTGGAATGGATTGGAGTGGAATGGAATGGAGTAGAGTGGAATGGAATGCAGTAGAATGGAATGGAGTGGATTGGAATGGAATGGACTGGAGTGTAGTGAAGTGGAGTGGAGTGGAATGGAAGTGGAGTGGAGTGGAATGGAATGGAATGGAGTGGAGTGGAATGGAGTGTAGTGGAATGGAGTGGAGTGTAGTGGAATGGAAGGGAGTGTAGTGGAAAGGAGTGGAGTGGAGTGGAGTGCAGAGGAATGGAATGGAGTGGAGTGGAATGGAAAATGATGGAATGGAATGGAATGGAATGGAATGGAGTGGAGTGGAATGGAGTGGATTCGAGAGGAATGGAATAGAATGGAGGGGAATGGAATAGAATGCAGTGGAATGGAGTTGAGTGGAGTGCAGTGGAAAGGAACTGTATGGAATGGAGTGGAGTAGAATGGAATGCATTGTAGTGGAATGGAGTGGAGTGGAACAGAGTGGATTGGAGTGGAATGGAGTGGAGTGGAATGGAATGGAGTGGAGTGGAATGGAATGGAGTGAAGGGGCATGGAATGGAGTTGAGTGTAATGTAATGTAGTGGAATGGAATGCTATGGAATGGAGGGGAATGGAGTGGAGTGGAGTGGAATGGAATGGAGTTGAATAAAATGCAGTGAAATTTATTGGAATGGAAGGGAGTGGAGTGGAATGGAATGGAGTGCAGTGGAATAGAGTGGAGTGCAGTGGAATTGAGTGACATTGAATGGACTGGATTGGAATGGAGTGGAGAGGAATGGAATGGAATAGAATGGAGTGGAATGGAGTATAGTGGAATGGAAAGGAATGGAATAGAATGGAACGGAGTGGAGTGCGGTGGAGAGGAGTAGATTGGAGTGGAATGGATTGGAGTGGAATGGAATGGAGTTAAGTGGAATGGAGTGGACTGGGGTGGAGAGGATTGGTATGAAGTGGAGTGTGGTGGCATGGGGTGGAGTGGAATGGAATGAAGAAGAGTGGAATGGAATTGAGTAGATTGGAGTGGAATGGAGTGGAGTTGAATGGAGTGGAGTGGAGTGGAATGGAATAGAATGGAGTGGAATGGAGCGGAGTGGAATGGAATGGACAGGAGTGGAATGGAGAGGAGTGGAGTTGAATTGACTGGAATGGAATGGAGTGGAGTCGGATGGAGTGGAGTGGAATGGAAGAGAATGGAGTGGAATGGAGTGGAGTGGAGTGGAATGGAGTGGAGTTGAGTGGAGTGGAGTAGAATGGAGTGGAGTGGAGTGGAATGGAGTGGAGTGGAGTGGATTGGAATGGATTGGTGTGGAATGGAATGGAATGGAGTTGAATACAATGGAGTGCAGAAAAGTTGAGTGGAGTGGAGTGGAATAATATGAAATGGAGTGGAATGGAGTGGAATGTTATGGAGTAGAGTGGAATGAATTGTAGTGGAGCCGATTAGAGTGGAGTGGAGGAGAATGGAGTAGAGTGAAGTGCAGTGGAATGGACTATAGAGGGATGGAATTGAATGCAGTGGAAAGGAGTGGAGTGGAATGAAATGGAATGGAATAGAGCAGAGTGGAGTGGAGTAGAGTGGAGTGGAGCCGCATGGAATGGAATGGAGTGGAGTGTAATGAAATGAAGTGGAGTGTAATGGAATGGATTGGATTGGAATGGAGTGAAATGGAATGGAGTGGAAGGGAGTGGAGTGGAGGGGAATGGAGCAGAGTTGAGTGGAATGGAATGGGGTGGAGTGAAAAGGAATGTACAGGAGGGGAATGGAGTGGAGTGGAGTGGAATGTAATGAAGTGGAATGTAATGGAGTAGAGTGGAGTGGAATGGAATGGAGTGGAGTGCAATGGAATGCAGTGGAGAGGAATGGAGTGGAGTGGAGTGGAACTGAGTGTAATGGAATGGAGTTGAGTGGAATGGAGTGGAGTGGAGTGCAATGAAATGAAATGGAGTGGAATGGAATGGAGTGGCATGGAGTGGAATGGAGTGTATTGGAAAGGGTTGGAGTTTAATGGAATGGAGTGGAGTGGAGTAGAGTGGAGTGGGAAGGAATGGACTGGAATGTAGTGGAATAGTAGAGTGAAGTAGAGTGGAGTGGAGAATATTGGTGCAAAAATTTGCAAAACGCCTAGCAAACTGAATTAAACAATACATAAATAGGTAATTCATAATGACAAAGTGGGATTTATTCCAGGGATGCAAGGATAGTTCAACATGCAAATCAATGAATGTGATAGATCACATAAAGAGAATGAAGGGGCCAGGAACAGTGGTTCACACCTGTAATCCCAGCAATTTGGGAAGCCGAGGTGGGTGGATCACCTGAGGTCAGGAGTTTGAAACCAGTCTAGCCAACGTGGCGAAGCTACGTCTCTACTAAAAATACAAAAATTAGCCAGGCATGGTGGTGAGCACCTGTAATCCCAGCTACTCAGGAGGCTGAAGAAGGAGAATCACTTGAACCCGGGAGGCAGAGGTTGCATTGAGCTGAGATCATGCCATTACACTCCAGCCTGGGTGACAGAGGGAGACTACATCTCAAAAAAATAACAAGGACAAAATCCATATAATCATTTCAATTATGCTAAAAAATTTTGATAAAATTTAATATTCTTTAATAATAAAAAGCCCTTTGAAAACTGGGTATGGAATGAACATACCTCAAATAATAAAGTCATATATGACAGACCCACAGCTAGTATCACACTAAGTGGGGAAAAACTAAAAGCCTTTTCTCAAAAATCTGGAAGATGACAAGAATGTCCACTTTTACCACTGTTATTCAACATAATGCTGAAAGTCCTATCTGGAGCAATCAGAGAGGAGAAAGCAATAAAACGCATCCTAATTGGAAAATAAGTCAAATTACCTTTTTTTTTTTTTTTTTTTGCCAATGTTATAATATTATATTGGAAAAGGCATAAATACTCCTCTGATAGGGTTTGAATGTGTGTTCCCTCCCAAATCTCATATTTAAATGTAATTCTCAATGGTTGGAGATGGGCCTGTTGAAAGGTGATTTAACCATTGGGGTAGATTACTATAAATGGCTTAGCATCATCACATTTGGTGCTATCCTCATGATAGTGAGTGAGTTCCCATAAAATCTGGTTATTTAAAACTGTGTAACAACTCGCCCCTCTGTTTTTTGCTTCTGCTTTTTGCCCTGTGATGTGCAAGATTCTGCTTCAAATTCTGCCATGACTGTAAACTTCCAGAGACCTACCCAGAAGCATATTCCAGTACTATGTTTTCTCTACAGCCTGTAGAATCATAAGCCACTTAAACCTACTTTGTAAAAAATAAATTATCCAGTCCTACTCTCATAGTGTTGCAAAAGCATATTCCAGGACTATGATTTCTCAACAGCCTGTAGAATCATAAGCCACTTAAACTTACTTTGTAAAAAATTAATTATCCAGTCCCACTCTCATAGAGTTGCAAAAATAGCTTAATAAAAAATTGGCACCAAGGAATGCAAAATAGTTATAAGAATACCCCACAATGTGGAATCAACTTTGTAACTGGGTAAACAGGCAGAAGTTGGAAGAATTTGTGGGATTCAGAAGACAGAAAAATTAGGGAAAGTTGAGATTTTCTTAGAGACTGGTTGAATGTCTGTGACCAAAATGCTGATAGTGATCTGGACAGTGAAGGCCGGGCTGAGAAGGTCTCAGATGAAAACTAGAAACTTATTGGGACTGAAACAAAGGTCATGCATGTTGTCTTAGCAAAGTGGTTGGCTGAATTTCTGTCATGCACTAGGGATATAAAAAGGTTTGAATTTGAAATTGATGATTTAGGGTTTCTGTTGGAAAAATGTCTAAGCAGCAAGGCATTTGCGATGTGACCTGGCTGCCTCTAACAACCTATGCTCACATGTTCTAGCAAAAAAATAAAATTAAAGTAAGTAGTAACTTATATTTACAAAAGAAGCATAGTGTAAAAGCTTGAAAACTTTGCAGCCTAGTCATGTGGCTGAAATATAAAAAGCTTTTATAAGAGAGGAACTCAAGCAGCATATGGGTCAACCACTTGTTAGAGATATTTGTATAACCTAAAAAAAGCAAGTGTATATAGCCAAGACAATGGGAAAGAGGAATTGAAGGCATTTTAGAAATCTGAAAGGCAGCAACCCATCACAGGCCCTGGGCCTAAAAGAAGAGAATAGTTTCTGGGATCAGGTCTAGGACCTGCTGCCTTGGGTAGCTTTGGAACAAGGCTCACTGCATCCTTGCCGCTGCTTCAGCTCCAGGTGTAGCTCATATTGACCCAGTTACAACTCCAGTCACTGCTTCAGAGGGTGCAAGCCATAACCTTGGTAGCTTCCATGTGGTGTTAGGCCTGTGGGTTTACCAAATGCGAGTAGTTGAGACTTGGGAGCCTCCACCTTTATTTCAAAGGATGTATGAAAAAGACAGGGTGTGCAGGCAGAAGCATGTTGCAGGTGTGAAACCCTCATGGAGATCCTCTACTAAAACAATGGAGAAAAGAAATGTGGGGTGACAGTCCCCAGGAAGGCTCCCCACTGGGTCATGTCCTAGTAGATCTGTGAGGAGAGGATCACTGTCCTCCAGACCTCAGACCCCAGAATGGTAGATCTAGCTACAGCCTGCACCTTGCACCTTGAAAAGCCAGAGGCACAGTATGCCAGCCCATGAGAGCCGCTGTGGGGCTGAACCATGCAAAGTCACACGGTAGAACCTTCCCAAGGCATTAGCATGCTCTGGAAATGGGACACAGAGTCAAAAATAATTATTTTGGAGCCTTACAATTCAAAAACTGCCCTTCTGGGTTTCAGAATTTCATAGATCCTGTGACCACTTTCTTTTGGCTGATTTCTTCCTCTTAGAATAGGAGTATTTACCCAATGTCTCTGCCTCATTTGTATCTTGGAAGAACCTAATTTGTTTCTTTACGTTACAGGCTTATAGGAGGAAGAAATTAGCTTTGTCTTAGATGAGAATTATGACTTTTGAGTTAAGGCTGAAATTAGTTAAGACTTTGGGGATTATTGGGAAGTCATGATTGTATTTTGAAATATGATAAGGATTTGAGATTTGGAACAGCCAGGGGCAAAATAACACAGTTTGGATGTGTATTCCCACCAAAATCTTATATTGAAATATAATCCTCAATGTTGGAAGTGGGCCTAGAGGGGAGGTGATTGAATCATGAGGGCAAGATTTCCATGGACAGTTTGGCATCATTTCCTTTGGTCCCATTCCCACAATAGTAAGTTTTTATCAGAGCTGGTTATCTTTAAGTGTGTGTAACACTTCCCCCCTGCCCTCGCACTTACCATGTGATGTGCAAGCACTGGATTTATTTTTCAACTTGTCAGTTGTCAGAGGCTTCCCCAGAAGCAGAAGCCAGTGCTATGCTTTCTGTACAGCCTGTAGAAACATGAACCAATTAAACCTATTTTCTTTATAAATTAACCAGTCACTGATTACTTTTTATAGCAATATGAGAATGGCCTAATACATCCACCAAAATCTATTAGAGGTAATAACTTGAGTAAATTTGCAGAATACGAAATCAACACATACAAATCAGTAGGGTTTCTATATGCCAACAGTCAACAAACTGAAAAAGAATTAAAAAATGTAATACTATTTGCAGTAGCCACAAATAAAACAAAATATGTGGGAATTTACCAAAGAAATAAAAGTTCTCGACAATTACATCTGTAAAACACTGATGAAAGAAATGAAAAAGGACCCAAAAATTGGAAAGATATTTTTATGTTCACAGATTGGAAGAATCAGTATTTTTTTAAAAATGTCCATACGATCCATAGCAATCTATACATTTCATGCCATCTCTATCAAAATAACAGGCCAGGGGCAGTGGCTCATGCCTGTAATCCCAGCACTTTGGGAGGCCAAAGTTGGTGGATCATGAGGTCAGGAGTTCAAGACCAGCCTGGCCAACTTGGTGAAACCCTACCTCTACTAATAATACAAAAAATTAGCCAGGTATGGTGGCGGGTGCCTGTAATCCCAGCTATTCAGGAGGCTGAGGCAAAGAATTGCTTGGACCCAGGAGGTGGAGGTTGCACTGTGCCCAGATCACATCACTGCACTCCAGTCTAGGTGACAGAGCAAGACGCCACCAAAAAAAAAAAAAAGAAGAAGACATTCCTCACAGATATAGAAAAAAAACTCTGAAATTTATATGGAAACATCACAAAACACCATAATAGTCAAAGCTATGCTGAGTATATAAAACAAAACTGGAGGAATTCCATTACCTGGTTTTAAATTATACTACTAAGTTGTAGTAATTAAAACAACATGACACTAGCATAAAAACAGACATAAAGACAGATGGAACGAAATAGAGACCTGAGAAACAAACTCATACAGCTAAATGAATTTTCAACAAAAATGCCAAGAGCATACAATAAAAAATAAGACAGTTTTTGTAATAAATATGGCTGGTAAAGCTGGCATTCTGTGTGAGGGACAAACATTCAGACGCTCATAGCAGTGTTCTGGAATCCTATGTGAGGGACAAACATTCAGACCACAGCAGGAGTGTTCTGGAATCCCCGGTGAGGAACAAACATTCAGACCCTCGTAGCAGTGTTCTGGAATCTTATGTGACAAACGTTTGGAACCCAGCAGCAGTGTTCTGGAATCCTATGCGAGGGACAAACGTTCAGACCCTCACAGCAGTGTTCTGGAATCCTAAGGGAGGGGCAGCTAAATTAATTTTCAAAAAAAGTGCCAAGAACATACAATAGAAAATGAGACAGCTTTTGTAATAAATAGGGCTGGGAAAACTGGCAAGCCACAGGCAGAAGAATAAAACTAGAACCCTATTTCTTGCCACTTACAAAAATCAAATTAAAATGAATTAAAGACTTAAACCTAACGCCTCAAACCATCAAACTTTTACAAGAAAACATTGGGGAAACTCTTTAGCGCATTGGTTTGGACAAAAATTCCTTAAATAATGCCCCAGAAGCACAGACAACTAAAACAAACATGGACAAATCGGATTACAGAAAGTCAGAAAGCCTTTTTAAAGTGAAAGAAACAAGAAACAAAGTGAAGAGAAAATCCACAGAATGGGAGAAAATATTTGTAAATTATCCATCTGAAAAGCAATTAGCAGCTACATGATATGGTTAGGATTTGTGTCCCCACCCAAATCTCATATTGAATTGTAATCCCCAGATGTTGAGGGAGAGGTTGGTAGAAGGCGATTGGATCATGGGGGTGGTTTCCCCCATGCTGTTCTTCTGATAATGAGTGATTTCTCATGAAATCTGATGGTTTTATAAGGGACTCTTCCCCCTTTGCTTCACATACATGCTCTCTCTCCTGCTGTCATGTAAGAGGTGCCTGCTTCCCCATTTGCCATTATTGGAAGTTTCCTGAGTCCTCCCCGGCCATGTGGATCTGTGAGTCAATTAAACCCATTTCCTTTATAAATTACCCAGTCTTGTCAGGTGCCATGGCTCATGCCTGTAATCTCACCACTTTGGGAGGCTGAGGAGGGTGGATCACGAGGTCAGGAGTTCAAGACCAGCCTGGCCAAGATGGTGAAACCCTGTCTCCACTAAAAATACAAAAATTAGCCAGGCATGGTGGCAGGTGCCAGTAATCCCAGCTATTCAGGAGCTGAGGCAGAGAATTGCTTGAATCAGAAGGTGGAGGTTGCAGTGAGCCGAGATTGCACCACTGCACTTCAGTCTGGGCAACAGATCAAGACTACATCTCAGTAAATAAATAGATAACACAGTCTCAGGTATTTTTTTATAGCAGTGCAGGAACAGACTAATACACTACAATATATTGAGTTCAAAAAATTCCATAGAAAATAATAATAACCCAAATAAAGAGTGGACAAAAAATTTAAATAGACATTTATGAAAAGAAGACACACAAATGTGAAACAGGCAAATGAAAAGGTGCTCCAGATTACTGATCATCATGGAAATGCAAATCAAACCCAAAATGAGATATCATTTCACCCCAGTTAAGGTGGCTTTTATCCAGAAGTCGGTAAAAAACAAATGCTGGTGAGTATGTCGAGTGAAGGGAACCCTTGTACACTGCTGTTGGGAGCACATTTAAGGACAGTTTGGATGTTCCTGATATAACTAAAACTAGAGCTACTATATGGTCCAGCTATCCCACTGCTCATTATATGCCTACAAGAAAAAAAATTAGTAAATCAAAGACCTATTGGCACTCTCATGTTTGCTACAGCAAGGTTTATAATAGCCAAGATTTGGAAGGAACCTAAATGTCCATCAACAGATGACTGGATAGAGAAAATGTGGTACATATACACAATGGAGTACTATTCAGCTGTAAGAAAGAATGACAGACTTCCATTTGCAATAACATAAATGGAACTGAAAGTCTTTATGTTAAGTGAAATGTCAGGCACAGAAAGACAAATGTCACATGTTCTCACTATTTGTGGGTGCTAAAATGCAAAACAATTGGTGTCATAGAGGTAGAGAGTATAAGGATGGTTACCAGAGGCTGGGAAGGGCAGGGAGGGAACAAGGGGATACTGGGGATGCTAAATGGGTAAAAAAACAATTGTTAGAAAGAATGAATAAAATAGCATTTGATAGCACAACACAGTGATTATAGTAAAAAATAATTTAATTCCACATTTAAAAAAACTAAAAGAGTATAATTGGATTGTTCATAACACAAGCTATAAATGCTTGAGGGGACAGATACCCCGTTTTTTATTATGTATTACTCATTGCATGACTGCATCAAATTGTGCCATGTACCCCCATGAATATATACACCAACTATGTACGTACAAAAATAAATTAAAAATTGAAATTGAAATTAAAATTAAAACAAAAGGGAGGAGAGTATAATGAGGCATGTGTGACCCATGGCTTGAACTAGCTTTTCAGGTTAACTTTGGAAAGTCCTTATCCAAGAAGAGAGGTCCATTTAATCAACAGGGGATTACAAATTTATTTTTAGTTTATAAATGGAAAAAAGAAGGATCTTGAGCCATAGTTCTCAGTCAATCAATCATTGCAGGGAACTCTGTTCTTTACTCTGGAGATAAACACTAGTTTTCTTTTCCATGGAATAACATCGCATTTCAAAATGTGGGGAAACATCTTGCAACTAAGAGATGTGGCCTTACTAAATTTGATTTGGTTTCCATTGTAATTAATTTAATCACATGTGTTCTAGAGATTGTCTTCTGTCTTCCCCTAGTATAGGCCCATGATCTGTTGAATTTGCTCAGCTCCCTGCTCAACAGCAGGAAATCAGAATTATTTAAAAACCTCATTGTGGCTGGGAGTGGTGTCTCTTGCCTGTAATCCCAGCTATTTGGGAGGCCAAGGTGGGCAGATCCCTTGTTGTCAGGGGTTTGAGACCAGCCTGGCCAACAGAGGGAAACCCCATCTCTACTAAAGATACAAATATTAGCTGGGTGTGGTGATTCATGCCTGTAATCCCAGCTACTTGGGAGGCTGAGGCAGAAGAATTGCTTGAACCAGGGAGGCACAGGTTTCAGTGAGCCAAGATAGTGCACTGCGTTGCAGCCTGGGCAACAGAGCAAGACTCTGTCTCAAAAATAATAATAATAATAATAATAATAATAATAATAAATAAGTAACAATAAAAATCTCATTTTGTTTCAAACAAAATTTCTTTTGAATATCAACTGTATCAACTTGCATATTAACTGTAATCATTTTGTTTATTTGATATCCAATCTTGAGAAATCTTTGAGGAGTAATTTCACTCTTTTCTGCCATTTTGGTAAACACACCAAATGCCATTAAACAAAATGCAGAAAATTCCTGAGAAATACATTTTCTCCTTGAGGAGTAGACTTGCTGTGTTAGAGGAACTCATGGTTACCTAGCTTCTAGTTTAATAAACATGACTAGAATATTCTATCAATATGAGTAGCTAGGTACTCACAGGGTATCTAGAAGATTAATGTTCATGGTCTGAAAATAGTCACATTTTTTAACTGGCCAACAAATTACAATTGCAGAATATTTGTGGTCATACAAGACATCTTCCACCAAGCCTGAAAAATGTATAAATATCCTAGGAGTGCAGCATTTTTTGTAAGGATATTATTCATGAGCTAGCTTAGGTCAATGGGTTAATGGTTATTGTTAAAACGAATAGCCACGACTTTAGTGACTACATCTGCACCTTCCAAGTTTAATTATAACGCTTTATCTTTATAGTTACTTATAAGTAGAGACACTAACAAAAGACAATGCATTCCTGCTCTGGTTTTCTGAGGATGTCCAACTCTGTAATGGAGTAATTTCTAATAAACTTGCTTCTTTCACTGTGCTCTCTAACTCACCTCAAATTTTTTCCTGCAGAAGATCTAGGAATCCTACTTTGTGGTCTGTATCAGGACCCTCTTTTCCAGCAACATCTTTCAGCAACACCTTGAATGGACAACAAGACAAGACCCCCACTCCAAGGAAAACAATCCACACAGAATCAATCAGCTGACACCTGGCAAGTGGGCTGTCTTTTAGAGTCGTGAAGCCATTCTGGTGGGCAAGAATAATTATCCACTATTATCATACTCAGATTAGAGGCCAAGCCCACAGGGTTAGAGGCCCTGGGGAATATTGAGAAGAATGGATTTGGCTAAACAAGATGTTTGCCACTTTCTCTTTTTGGACTGTCCAACTTGTGCTTTCGGTCCCTCAACTGAGTGCTCTACATCTTGTCACCTTTCTGCTCATCGCATCTGTTTTGCAGTAGCTTTGAGGCTGCCCCAGGACAGAGACCCCAAACAGTTTAGCTTTTACTTTCCTCAGCGATCCTCTGACTCTGAAATGACTGCTTGTTTAATTTGCCACTTGTCCAAGTAACACTGAGAAAAAGAATTGTCTTGGAACCTAGAATATTTTTACCTTAATTATCAGAAAAGATAGGCAGTGACCTCGCCATCATGACTGAAGTTGAAAGGTGGTATTTAAGAGCTCTACATGATAAGATCAGATATGCCTGTTTAGTGACAGCCTCTTTTATGACAACCCTTTGCAAACAATTACCCTCAAGATGGAGAACATGAGACTTTTTCTTAACAGTTTTCTCTCATTTCTTAACCATAACGCCATCTTTGATGAGCTGGTATAGGGCAGCTGGACCCTGCTTTCTTAACCCAGCAGGTCAATTTTTCCTGAGAGACTTTTGTCAGATTTGTCATAGCAGTGTGAAAATGGACTAATACCAACAGAGTGAACAGGCAACCTACAAAATGGGAGAAAATTTTCTCAACCTAGTCATCTGACAAATGGCTAATATCCAGAATCTACAATGAACTCAAACAAATTTACAAGGAAAAAACAAACAACCCCATCAAAAACTGGGCAAAGGATATGAACAGACACTTCTCAAAACAAGACATTAATGCAGCCAAAAGACACATAAAAAAATTCTCATCATCACTGGCCATCAGAGAAATGCAAATCAAAACCACAATGAGATACCATCTCACACCAGTTAGAATGGAGATTATTAAAAAGTCAGGAGACAACAGGTGCTGGAGAGGATGTGGAGAAATAGGAACACTTTTACACTGTTGGTGGGACTGTAAACTAGTTCAACCATTGTGGAAGTCAGTGTAGTGATTCCTCAGGGATCTAGAACTAGAAATACCATTTGATCCAGCCATCCCATTACTGGGTATATACCCAAAGGATTATAAATCATGCTGCTTTAAAGACACATGCACAGGTGTGTTTATTGTGGCACTATTCACAATAGCAAAGACTTGGAACCAACCCAAATGTCCAACAATGATAGACTGGATTAAGAAAATGTGGCATATATACACCATGGAATACTATGCAGCCACAAAAAATGATGAGTTCATGTCCTTTGTAGAGACATGGATAAAATTGGAAATCATCATTCTCAGTAAACTATCACAAGGATAAAAAACCAAACACCGCATGTTCTCACTCATAGCTGGGAATTGAACAATGAGAACACATCGACACAGGAAGGGGAACATCACACTCTGGGGACTGTTGTGGGTTGGGGCTGGGGGGAGGGATAGCATTAGGAGATATACCTAATGCTAAATGACGAGTTAATGGGTGCAGCACACCAGCATGGCACATGTATACGTATGTAACTAACCTGTACATTGTGCACATGTACCCTAAAACTTAAAGTATATATATATAAAAAAGAAAATGGACTAATATGTTACAATATACAAGTTACAGCCTTCCTGTTTCCCCTGTTTGATCTGACTCCTATTTTGCAGCTTCATTTGTTTTATAGAAGAGAAACTAAGAGGGAGGAAATGCATTATATACAGGCTTCTCTGATGCTTGGTCAGGATAAAAATTAAAATGGGCTTCTATATGTTTGATGGAGGAAAAGACAATACAGGGATGACACATAATTGATTACCCTTTTAATGCAAGTTACTCTTAATATTAGGCTTTTCTTAGCTGGGGCTGAACTCCCCCTGCCAATCAGAGCACCCCATAAGAACACAATCAGATTCCTTCCAGTTCTAGTGAGGTGTGCAACATATTATTAATTTCTTCTAGTTTTCCAGGGTTATGCAGTGTCCACTCATCATCTTCTGCCTGCCCTTCGAGTCGTGTCTTACGTACATACCCCACTCTCGAAACACCAGGGCTTCACGAGAACAACATGTAGTGGGGCCTCTTATCAGCTGGCAAAGTTGAATATTTGCCCTCTCTGTGAATTGACAGATGATAATAGGGACACTGTATTGAAGGAGTGGCCTGTCCCTCCACACCTGTGAGCATTTCTCGTCAGGTAGAACTAGAGGCTTGTGAAAAGAGACGCAGAGACAAAGTATAGAGAAAAAGTTGGCCCAGGGGACAAGGGCTCAGCATATGGAGGACCAGCGCCGGCACCAGTCTCTGAGTTTCCTTAGTATTTATTGATCATTATCGGGCATTTCTCGGAGAGGGGGATGTGGCAGGACAATAGGGTAACAGTGGAGAGAGGGCCAGCAGGAAAACATGTGAACAAATGTCTCTGCACATAAACAAGGTAAAGAAAAAAGTGCTGTGCTTTTGATGTGTATATAAATAAATATCTCAATTACTTAAAGAGCAGTATTGCCTCCAGCATGTCTCACCTCCAGCCCTAAGGCAGTTTTCTCCTATCTCAGTGGATGGTATATACAATCGGGTTTTACACTGAGACATTCCATTGCCCAGGGACGAGCAGGAGACAGATGGTTTTGTCTTACCTCAACTGCAAAGAGGCTTTCCTCTTTTACTAATCCTCCTCAGCACAGACCGTTTACAGGTGTCGGGCTGGCGGATGGTCAGGTCCTTCCCTTCCCATGAGGCCATATTTCAGACTATCACATGCGGAGAAACCTAGGACAATACCTGGCTTTCCTAGGCAGTTGTCCCTGTGGCCTTCTGCAGTGTTTTGCTTCCCTGGGTACTTGAGAATAGGGAGTGCTGATGACTTTTAACAAGCATGCTGCCTTCAAGCATTTGTTTAACAAAGCACATCCTTCATATCCCTAAATCCATTAAACCTAGAGTTGACACAGCACATGTTTCTGTGAGCACAGGGTTGGGGCTAGGGTTACAGATTAACAGCATCTCAAGGCAGAGGAATATTTCTTAGTACAGAACAAAATGGAGTGTCTTATGTCTACTTCTTTCTACATAGACCCAGTAACAGTCTGATCTCTCTTTCTTTTCCCCATACTATATAGGTAAATATACACTTTTCTATATCAGAATTAGCCATATGCAAGGAAAAACTAAAACAGTTTTCAGAGGTTCTGGGAAAATTCATAGACAAATTTAAAAGGCTAACCTTGACGTATGATCTGACCAGGCAGGATTTGCATATATTTATGTTCGCCTGCTGCATGGTAGAAAAGCAGTGCATTATGGGAGTGGCTAGAGCACATGCTAATAGGGTGGCAACCTGCAACCAGGGGCATGACACCTATCAAGTAGGAGGCATAGCAGTGCCTGACTAGGACCCAAAAGAACTAGAATCTAGAAAAACAAATGAATTAGGAAGAAAGTAGGATATAGAGAGAAAAAATTATGATTGACTCCGTGGAGGAATAAAAAAAAAAGTGTGATACAGCTTTTTAATTTTTATAAAGTCTGGTAAATTACTCAGGGAAAAGATGAAAACCTAGCCTTATTACAAGGTTGGATAATTTAGACCTTGAGGAAATACACTAACACTGACCCTGACTCCAAAAAGGGACAGGCATTTCTAGGAGTTTAATTTATAGCACGGTCTCCTTCTTATATCTGTAGGAAGGTGCCAAAAGCAGCCTTAGGCTTCCAGACTCCCATGGATCAGATTTTAGACTTGGATTTTGCAGTTTTCCATCACAGGAATTGAGCAGAGAAAACATAAAATAAAGCAAATTTTCCAAGAGGCCCAGCTTCTAGCTGCAGCCTTGTGCTCTCCACCACTTCAGAGGCGGCCCCTTAACCCCTGGCCCTCACAGAGGAAGTGAGAAGGTGAAAATCGCAGTCTGTGCCTCTGGGCCACTGCGCCTTGGGTATTAATCTGTGTGCCTTCTGTAGGAAGGTAAGCCTCTGCCGAAGGAAATGCACTGTGCTTCCAAGGGAGCCATCATCAGAGCCCAGCAGACTCATAAGTGGCGGGGCCTGATACTTCCTACCTCCACTCCCATTGGACTACTAGCTATCGAGAGATGGAGGAGCCTCAGGTGACTCTTGAAGTAGCAGGTAGGAGTATTAACTTCGTATTAGATGTGGGAGCAGATTACTCTGTACTGATTTAATACAATGGTCTCCTGTCTTCTCATGATGGACAAGCCCCAAAACACTCCCTTTTGTATCTTCTAAGTTGTCCTCCAGAGCCTCTAGGTTTCTCGCCTGCCTTTTTAGTACTGTCTGATTGCCTGACCTCTTACTGGGGAGAGGTTTATTGACTGAGGAGACCAAGTCATGGTCACCTTCACAGATCATAAAGCATAGAAACTGTTACTTTTGTTCCTGACCCATCAGGGGAAAAAAGAAGTTAAGAATGAGCTGTCACATTTACCACCTGAGGTGTTGTCTCAAGTAAATCTTGAGGTTTGGGCCACACAGGCTCTGGGAAACGCACTAAACACCTCCCCTATTGAAATCCAACTTCAGCCTAGTACTCCTCGACCTCAGAAGAGACAATATATTTTAAGGCAAGAAGCATGAAGGGAAATTCAACCCCTTATTGCCAAATTCTTGCCATATGAGTTATTAAGCCCATGAGAGTCTCCTTACAATACTCACATGTTACCAGATAAAAAGCCTAATGGCAAGTACAGATTTGTCAGAACCCTTAGAGCATTAAGAAATGCATTTGTCTCCATACACCTCGTTGTCCCCAATACTTACCATGTCCCAGGGGATGCAAGCTGGTTTACATTCTTAAATCTGAAAGATGCACTTTTCTGGATCTCAATGCATCCAGATTCATAATATGTTTGCCTTTGAATGGACTGATCCAGATATGCATTCAGTCACAAGTGTAACCTGGACAGTCATCTCTGAAGAGTTCTGGGATAGCCCCCACTTATTTGAAAATACTCTAGCTAAGGACTTAACAAATCTATAATTGGAAAGGGACACAATTATTCAGTATGTAGGTGACTTGCTCATTGCTAACCCAACTAAAGAAGACTCATAATAATAATGTTAAGTTGGTAAATTTCCTGGGAACTTGCAGATATAGGGCATCACCACACAGAGCTCAGATTTTGACTGAAAGACTTAAATATTTGGAATCTGTTTTAACCCTGGAACTGATCAACCTTCCTAGAAGATTAAAAAGTTATTTTAGTCACCCAACAGTCCCTGTCCAAAAATTGACTGTGGGCTTTTTTAAGAGATGGCTGGGTACTGCTGCTTATGGGTGCCCATATTTGGGCATGTAGCCAAGCCTTTATATGATACACTAAAGGGAAAGATGTAGAGCTCCTAGAATGTAATGAGAACTGCAAGCAAACCTTCAATACTCTCAAGGAGAAATTGGGCTCTGCAGCAGCCATGGGAGTCCCCAAGTTGGATGAACCATTTTTTCTTTATGTGACCAAAAACCAAGGCATAGGCCTTGGGTAATCTTGTACCAAAACTGGGGGACATTCCAAGGCCAGCAGCCTAATTTTCTAAGCAGATTGACCAAGTGGCCTCAGGGTGGCCTTGATGTCTTAGAGCTATTGCCGCTACCACTTTTCTAGCAGGCAAAGCTAATAAACTAACATTAGAACAGCACCTACAGGTTTTTGACCCCACACTAAGGGAAGGTGGTCCTAGAAGCTAAAGGGCAGCAGTGAATAATAAGAGAACATTTATGAAAGTATCAGGGCTTATTGCTAGACACTCCAGACATAACCCTTAAAGCCTGCCAAACCATAAACCCAGCTACTTATCGGCCAGAGTCCACAGGTGCTTCTAGCCTTTCTGGCATACAGGTTGTATTAGTCTGTTCTCATGCTGCTAATAAAGACATATCTGAGGCTGGGTAATTTATAAAGAAAAGAGGTTTAATTGACTTACAGTTCCACATGGTCAGGGAAGCCTCACACTCATGGCAGAAGGCAAATGAGGAGCAAAGTCACATCTCTTACATGGCAGCAGGCAAAAGAGCTTGTGTAGGGAAACTCCCCTTTATAAACCCATCAGCTGTAATCCCAGCACTTTGGGAGGCCAAGGCAGTGGATGACCTGAGGTGAGGAGATTGAGGCCAGCCTGGCCAACATGGTGAAACCCCGTCTCTACTAAAAGTACAAAAATTAGACAGGCATGGTGGTAGGCGCCTATAATCTCAGCTACTCGGGAGGCTGGGACAGGAGAGTCGCTTGAACCCAGGAGTCAGAATTTGCAGTGAGCCAAGTCATGATAATGCACTCCAGCCTGAGCAACAGAGCAAGACTATGTCTCAAAAATAAATTAAGAAATAAACCATCAGATCTCATGAGGCTTATTCACTGTCACGAGAACAGCATGGGAAAGACTCATCTCCCGATTTGATTGCCTCCCACTGGGTCCCTCCCACGAAATAAAGGAATTATGGGAGCTACAATTCAAGATAAGATTTGACTGGAGACACAGCCAAAGCATATCACAGGTTATGAAACAAATTTATTCTAGCAGGCCAGACTTTAGAAGGATGAGCCCCTTGACCATCCCAAGGAAGATTGGTTAACAGATGTAAGTTGTTTTATGCATCAGGAAAACAAGAAGGGTAAGTATGCTATTAGTAGTAGGCACAAGTCTTGCTGGCCTCGACCTCAGCTCAAAAAGCTGAGTTAATTGAACTTACTCAGCCCCTGCAATTGGGAAAGGATTTAAAAGTTAACATTTACACTGATTCCAAGTATGACTTTTTAGTGCTTCATGCTTATGCTGTAATTTGGAATGTGTAGGGATTCCTGACCCCCAAGAGCTTTTCCATACAACATCATTCAAATTTTGAGCTTGTTAGAATGCTGCTTTGCTGCCAAAAAGTGACTATAATTAATTGCAGAGGACATCAAAAGAGAGACTGACCATGTAAAAGGAAATGCCCTTGTAGATGCCACAGCCAAGGCCCCTGCACTGAAAGGCCAATGAAGCTTATGGGCGTGCTGGACAGCATACATAGAACTGGACCAGAACAATCTGAAGAAGAACAAAAATGGGCCAGGGTTTGCATTTCAGTCCAGGGCCCCTCTGGCTGGCTGAATCATGGTAATAAATTACTAATGCCAACTACCAATCATAGGAATATAATTCAGCACTTTCATTATTCTTTTCACCCTAGAAGGGATTCTTGGTTTCTGTTAATGTCTCATTTGTTTATAGGGGTAAATCTTTTCAAGACACCAAAAGAGGTTACTCAGCCCTGTGAGCTCTTTGCCTGACATGACACAAATGGCCAGTAATTTTCTCCTTCTCCAGGTAAACCTGTCCAAAATTGAGGACCCTATCCAGGTGAGAACTGGCAACTCTAATTTACTCAGATATCTTTCTGCAGGAGATTCAAATATTTGCTAATTCTTACTGATACCTTCACTGGTTAGATCGAGGTATTCCCCACCCCATCTGAAAAATCTTTCCCAGAAGAAATATCTCCTCAGTTTGGGTAATCTAAAAGCCTGCAAAGTGGCCATGGCCCGTCTTTCACAGCAGGTGTATCCCAACACCTATCCTCAGCTTTAAGAATCCAATATTACCTTCACTCTGTGTGCAGACTGCAGTCCTCTGGAAAGGTGAAAGGGCTAATCCTACTCTAAAGAAGCCTGTGGCTAAATCAGACGCCTGACTATCTCTAACTCCCATAGCTTACTGTGGGTTTGAACTGTTCCAAAGTAAAACTTATAATTAAATCCTGTTGCGTTAACATTCGGAAGACCTTTCCTAAGCACAGGTCTCCTAATAGATGAAAAGACTCATCAATTGCAACAATATGTTATCAATCTAGGACAGGTGCAAAGGCACTCTGTGAATATGGAAACAAGAGTCTTCCCCTCCCACATGGGAGGAAAATTCAGTTTCAGCTCAGCTAGGGATTTAGTCTTACTAAAGATGTGGGAGGAAGTTCTCCAACTGACCAGCTTTCCCCAACGTGGAAAGGACCACAGCAAGGACACCTGTTTTCCAACAGACGTTCAACGGCAAGGGATTCACAGGTGGGTACGCCTGTGTGGAAGTAAAGCTGTTGCTTATTCTGGGAGCCGAATCCGAGGCTGAGGGAGGTGGGCGCGGGGCGATTTCAGCGTCGGTGGAGGGCGGGCTGGGTAGCTATGCGTCTGCTTCTCCTTCTCGCGTTTCTCCTGCCGCTGTAATCACGCCTTGGCCATGAAGGAAATCGTGCTCGTGCAGGCCAGGCAGTACGGGAACCAGATCGGCGCCAAGGTAGTATTTGACTCCATAAAAATTAAAATTTTGTATGAGAGAAAAATGCCTCAAAGTCAAAAGTCAAAAGACTGGGGAAATAAATCTGCAACATACATGACAGACAAAAAGCTAATTTGGGATAGATAGATAGATAGATAGATAGATGTAAATATCCGTTTTTAACACCATTTTAAAAAATATCGTCCTTTCCCCATTGAACAGTGTTAACGCCCTTGTTAAAAATCATGACCATATTTTTTGGTTCTTTATTTCTATTGCATTGGTCTTTGCGTCTGTCTCTATGCTGGTACAGCATTGTTTTGCATACTGAAGTTTGAAACCGGGAGGTGTTAGTCCTCTAACTTTGTTAGTTTTTAAGATTGATTTGGGTGTTTGGGGTTTTTTGAGATTTCATCTGAATTTTAGAATAGGTTTTTCTATTTTTGCAAATATTGGAATTTTTGTAGTGATTTTATTGAATCCGTAGAAGACTATAGATAACAATGGCACCTTGACAAGATTTTGTCTTCCAGTCCATAAGCACATGATGTCTTTTCATTTATTTGTGTCATCTTTAATACTTTCATGCCATGTTTATAGTTTTTGCTCTACAGGTTTTTCATTTCCTTGGTTAAGTGGGTTCGTAAGTATTTTATTATTTTGATGCTATCATACATGACCCTGTTGTCTTCATTTCTTCTTCAGATAGCTTATTGTTATTGTAGAAATACAACGATTTTTGTGTATTATTTTGTTTCATGCAGCTTTGATGAACTTTATTTATTGCATCTGACAGTTTATTTCACAGAAACTAAAATATTTTTATAAAGTATTTTTATAAAGTATTTAGAGTATTTTTATAAACATAAAAATATTTTATAAAATATTTTTATATAAGGTTATGTCATCTGCAAACAGACAATTTTACTTTTTAAAAAATTGGAATATCTTTAATCCTTTTACTCACCTTATTGTTTTAACTAACCAGAACCTTCAGTACTATATTAAATAGAAGTAGTAAAAGCAAGCATCCTTGTTTTTGCTCTTAGGGTAAAAGCTTTCAGTCTTTCACCATGTTTGCTGTGTTTTTTTGTTTTGTTTTGTTTTTTTGTATAGCATTATGTTAAGGTGTTGACTTTCTTTTTATAGTTTACTAACTATATTTTATCATGAATGTGGGTTAAATTTGGACAAATATTTTTTCTTCTTTGATTAATATGATCATATGAGGGATTTTTCGTTCTTTATGTTAATGTGATTTTATGCTGATTTTCATGTGTTGGAACATACATTTATTTCAGGAGTCAATTATACTCATTCATAGTGTATAATCCTTTTAAAGTACTGCTAAGTTTGAGTTGCTGGTATTTTGTTGAGGATTTTTGCATCAGCATTTATAAGGGATTTTTTTTGTAGTTTTCTTATGGTTCCTTTGTCTGGCTTGGTGTCAGGGTAATACTGGACTCATAGAACAAGTTAGAAAAAATTACCGCCTCTTCAAAGTTTTGAAAAAGTTTGAGAAAAAGTGGTTTTAATTCTGCTTTAAACATTGGGTAGAATTCAACACTGAAGCCATCTGGTCCAGGCTTTTCTTTGTTGCTGGGTTTTGGATTACTGATGCAATCTTCCTGCTGAATCTCCTTGCTGAATAGGTTTATCCAACTTTTCTGATTCAGTCTTAGTAGGTTTTTTCTTTCTAGGAATTTGTTCATTTTATTTAGGCTATTCAATTTTTTAGTGTATACTTCTTTACGTTACTCTCCTACATCCCTTTTTTACTCCAAAAATTTGTTAGTAATGTACCCATTTTATTTTTGAGTTTAGTAATTTGAATATTCACTTTTTTTCTCAGTCAATATAAATAAAATTTTGTCAGTTTTGATCTTTTTCAGGGAACAAACGAGGCTTTGTTTATTTTTGATATTGTTTTTCTATTCTCTATTTCAATTATTTCCACTGCTATCTTTATCATTTTTTCAATTTTGCTAGTTTTAGTTGTCCCTCTTTAGTAGTCCCTCTTTTTCCCTCTGTTTTTAGTTCCTTAGGAGTAAAGTTGTTGATTCGGTGTCTAATTTTTTATAATCACTTATAGCTATAAATTTTTCCCTTATGGTACTGTTTTTGATGTATCTCTTAACTTTTGGTATTTCATGTTTTTAATTTGTCTCTACATATTTTCTATTTTCTCTTGTGAATTCTTCTTTTATCCATCCTTGAGTGTTTCATACCTGTATTTTTAGACATAAAATGTATAACCTACAAAATTTTCTTGATTTGTTAGTTTTAATTGTTGTAAGTTTTTATTTCAGAATTAAATGTATGTATCAACATTTATTATGTTCTCATAAACTTTGTAATACCTGGAGATTTCTGGTCCACATATGTAAGTCTCTACATGAGTATTATTTTGAAGCATTTAACCTTCTGTTTTAATATTTCAAAAATCTAAATGAAACTGAGATTTTGGTTTCTGAGATGAAATCATGGTAGGTGACTGAGAAACGCTTAAAAATTAGCCAAAACTTAAAATTTAGTTAAAGTTTACCTTCAAGATTCAACCTGAATAAGTCACCCTGTATTGCTGGTAATAAAAAATAAGTCTTTAATGGTATAAAAGGAAACTTCAGAGAATGTTTCTCTTTCCCCAGTTGACATACAAATTAAAAGATGTAAAAAATTTTTATGGCCTTATGCATTTTTTACTTTAGAATTCCAACTTTTTCTGGTTAAATTTTTTCCAAACAGATTCCTGTGTATTTGAAAGGCAAATAATTTTTTAGTTGAAATGCTTAAGCAGTTAAATAAGGCCATGAAAGTTTCTTGAACTTGTGGGAATCCGTGAGAAAATCTGACATTATGTTCTATTCTCTTGGAAGGTAGGAATATCGTTTGACTTCTGCTTTGCTGACAAGAAATGTCCTGAGCAAGACTTCCTGGGGCAATGACCTCACACATGGAAAACGCTAGAGCCCGTCTGTTTCCAATCTGCTTTTTTCCAAAAATTAGGGAAGTTTAGTTTTCCCTTTGATACTCTCTGTTACTGCCAATCCCAATGCCAGGGCTGTCCTGCTTCTACAAGTGACAATGACAAATATAGGCCTGAAGAAAGATGAGCTGATGGCATTCCCAGCTTATTACCTCTCCTTGGGGGCCTTATCTCACATACATGGATTCAACTCATAGACTCAGCTGGGTGAGGATCTATTATTCAGCTACATTAGAAGTGACTGCTTAAGACTCAGGTGTATGGTGAAATGAGGCAGAAATTTCTCAATGGAGTGTTAGGAGAATTTTCTCCTCATAATTACCTTCTTACTGTCACTAAATCATAGCTAAAATGAGGAAATTATTCAAGAAGAAATATAAATGTAATCTTATGAGGACATAAATTTAGAGATTTGTGGAGAGCTCTTCATAATTTCATGGTGTTCCCTTTGAGCTGAGATTATAGTTGACTTTTCATTATAATATATTAGCTGTTCTAGACTTTATGCATTTATGTAAAGTTTTCTTTGTTGTACTTTAAGTTCTGTGATAAATGGGTAGAGCATGCAGGTTTGTTACATAGTTATACACATACGATGATGGTTTGTTGCACCCATCAACCCGTCATCTACATAGGTATTTCTCCTAACGCTATTCCTCCCCTAGCCTCCCACCCCATGACAGGCCCCAGTGTGTGGTGTTCCACTCCCTGTGTCCATGTGTCCTCATTGTTCAACTCCCACTTATGAGTAGGAACATGCAGTGTTTGGTTTTTTTTTCTTTATTCTTTTTCTTTCTCTCTCTTTTTTTTTGGACAAAATTTCACTCTTGCTGTCCAGGTTGGAGTGTAATGGCATGGTCTCGGCTCAACACAACCTCTGCCTCCTGGGTTCAAGCGATTCTCCTGCCTCAGCCTCCCAAGTAGCTATGATTACAGGTATGTGCCAACATTCCTGGCTAATTGTTTGTATTTTTAGTAGAGACGGGGTTTCTCCATGTTGGTCAGGCTGATCTCAAACTCCCCACCTCAGCCTCCCAAAGTTCTGAGACTACAGGCATGAGTCACTGCTCCTAGCCTGGTTTTCTTTTCTTGTGTTAGTTTGCTGAGAATGATGATTTCCAGCTTCATCCATGTCCCTGGAAAGGACATAAATGCATAGTATTCCATGGTGTATATGTGCCACATTCTCTTTATCCAGTTTATCATTAATGGACATTTGTGTTGGTTCCAAGACTTTGCTATTGTGAACAGTGCTGAAATAAACATGCAGTGCTGAAATAAACATACAGTGCATGTGTCTTTATAGTATAATAATTTATAATGCTTTTGGTATACACCCTATAATGGGATTGCTAGGTCAAATGGTATTTCTGGTTCTATATCTTTGAGGAATTTTCATACTGTCTTCCACAATGCCTGAACTAATTTACACTCCTACCAACAGTGTAAAAGCATGCCTATTTCTCCACAACCTCATCAGCATCTGCTGTTTCCTGATTTTTTAATAATCGCCATTCTAACTGGCGTGAGATCGTATCTCATTGTGGTTTTCATTTGCATTCATCTAATGAGCAGTGATGATGAGCTTTTCTTCATGTTTGTTGGCCACGTAAATGTCTTCTTTTGAGAAGTGTCTGCTCGTTTCCTTTGTCCACTTTTTGATTGGGCTGTTTTTTTCTTGTAAATTTGTTTAAGTTCTTTGTAGATAATGGATATTAGCCCTTTGTCAGACAGATAGATTGCAAAAATTTTCTCCCAATCTGTAGGTTGTCTGTTCACTCTGATGATAGTTTATTTTGCTGTGCAAAAGCTCTTTAGTTTAGTCTGATCCCATTTGTCAATTTGGGCTTTTGTTGCCATTGCTTTTGGTGTTTTAGTCACAAAGTCTTTGCCCATGCCTATGTCCTGAATGGTATTGCCTAGGTTTTCTTCCACGGTTTTTATGGTTTTAGGTCTTATGTTTAAGTCTTTATTCCATCTTGAGTTATTTTTTGTATAAGGTTTAAGGAAGATGTCCAGTTTCAGTTTCTGCATATGGCTAGCCAGTTTTCCCAACATGATTTATTAAATAAGGAATCTTTTCCCCATTGCTTGTGTTTGTCAGGTTTGTCGAAGATCAGATGGTTGTATGTGTATGGTCTTATTTTAGAGTTCTCTGTTATGTTTCATTGGTTGTTTTTGTACCTGTACCATGCTGTTTTGGTTACTGTAGCATTATAGCGTAGTTAGAAGTTGTGTAGTGTGATGCCTCCAGATTTGTTCTTTTTGCTTAGAATTGCCTTGGCTATTTGGGCTCTTTTTTGGTTCACGAGAATTTTAAAATACTTTCCTCTAATTCTGTGAAGAATGTCATTGGTAGTTTAATGGGAATAACATTGAATTCTTTTATAAATTACTTTGGGCAGTATGGACATTTTCAAGAATGAATTCTTCCCTATCCATGAGCATGGAGTGCTTCTCCATTTGTCTGTGTCCTATCTGATTTCTCTGAGCAGTGGTTTGTAGTCCTCCTTGAAGAGGTTCTTCACTTCTCTTGTTAGCTGTATTCCTATGTATTTTGTTCTCTTTGTAGCAATTGTGAATGAAGTTCATTCACGATTTGGCTCTCTACTTGCCTGTTGTTTGTGTATAGGAATACTAGCAATTTTTGCACACTGATTTTGTATCCTGAGATTCTGTTGATGTGGTTTATCAGCTTAAGAAGCTCTTGGGCTGAGATGATGGGGTTTTCTAGATACAGGATTATGTCATCTGCAAACAAAGATAATTTGACTTCACCTCTTCCTATTTAAATATCTTTATTTCTTTTTTCTACCTGATTTCCCTGGACTGAAATTCCAGTACTACGTTGAATAGGAGCCATGAAAGAGGCCATCCTTTTCTTGTGCCAGTTTTCAAGGGGAATGCTTCCAGCTTATACTCACTCAGTATGATATTGGCTGTGGGTTTGTCATATACAGCTCGTATTATTTTGAGGTGTGATCTTTCAATACCTAGATTATTGAGAGTTTTTAACATGAAGGGATGTTGGATTTTATTGAAGGCCTTTTCTGCATCTATTGAGATAATCGTGTTGTTTTTGTGTTTAGTTCTGTTTATGTGATGAATTACATTTATAGATTTGCCTGAGTTGAACCAACCTTGTATCCCAGGGATGAAGCCATCTTGATCGTGGTGGGTCAAGGTACCCTTATCAGTCTTAAACTCAGTCTTTTTACATAATCCCATAATACTTGAAGGTTTTGTTGTTCTTTCTTTTTTATTCTTCTTTCTCTATTCTTCTCTTCCTGTCTTATATCAGACAGATAGTTTTGAAGCTCTGAGATTCTTTCCTCCACTTGACCTATTCTGTGAGTGATAGTTGTGGTTGTGTTGTGAAGTTCTCATGTTGTGTTTTTCAGCTCCATCATGTCAGTTATGTTCCTCTCTAAACTGAATATTCTGGTTATCAGCTACTGTGTTCTTTTATGATTTTTAGCTTCTTGCATTGTTATAACGTGTTCCTTCAGCTCAGAGAAGTTTGTTATTACCCACCTCCTAAAGTCTAGTTTTGTCAATTCAGCAATCTCAGCCTCGGGTCAGTTCTATGCCTTTGCTTGGGAGGTGTTGTTGTCATTTAGAGGAGAAGAGGCACTCTGCCTTTTTGAGTTTTCAGCGTTTTTGTGTTGATACTTTCTTATCTTTGTGGGCTTATCTACCTTTGACGTTGCTGACATTTGAACGGAGTTTTTCATGGGGTCTTTTTGTTGATGTTGTTGTTGTTGCTTTCTGTTTGTTTTTAACAGTCAGACCACTCTTCCCTAGGGCTAGGGCTGCTGCGGTTTTTGGGGGTCCACTCTAGACCCTAGTCACATCAGTCTCTCCTGCACCTGGAGGTCTCACCAGTGAAGGCTGCAAAACAGCAAAGATGGCAACCTGATCCTTCCTCTGGGAGCACAAGTCCAAGGGGGTACAGACTTGATGCCGGCTGGAACGCTCCTGTAGGAGGTGTCTGGAGACCCCTGTTGGGAGGTCTCACCGAGTCAGGAGGAACAGGATCAGGGACTGCTTAAAGAAGCAGTTTGGCTTCCCTTTGGCAGAGCAGTTGTGTTGTTCTGACCCCCAGGAGTCTTCAGAGCCAGCAGGCTGGAAAGTTTCAGTTGGCTGAACTGGGGAGACAGTAGCTACTTCTCTCCCTGGGGACTTCATCCCAGGGAGAAATCAGAGTTCTGTCCATAGAACTCTGGCTGGAGTTGCTAAAATTCTGATGGGGAGGCCCTGTCCAGTGAGGAAGGATGGATTTCAGTCTCTCTTAAAGAAGCAGCCTGGCCATGATCAGTCACAACAGCTGTACTGTGTTATAGGGGACTCCTCCTGATCCCTGGTGCCAGCAGGCTAGAGCACCCAACTCAAACCACAGATAGAGTGGCTGCCCCTACCCCTGGGAACTCGGTCCACCTCCAGCTTTCTCCAGCCTGCTGTCACTGGCCAGCTGGAATTCCAAGCCAATGGGTCTTGTGAGGTGCTGTGGGAGTGGGGCCTCAGAATGATGTCACTTGGCTCCCTGGATTCAGCCCCCTTCCTAAGGGAATGCACAGATGTATCTCCCGGTTTGCTGGAATTCTCAGGGCAGAGTACGCAAAATTCCTGTGTTTCTATGCATGCCGCAGTAAGCCAGCAAGCACTGTGCTGAGACTCCACACAGCTCTGTGCTTCAAACCTGAGGCCGTGGTTGCTGAGCTCATGAAGGTACCTCCTGATTTGCAGGTTGAAAAGATCCATCAGAGAAGCATGGTTTCCTGGGCAAGGTAGCAAAATCACTCATGGCCTCCCTTGTCTGCAAGTGGGGACTCGGCTAGCTCTGTGCCACACCTGGGTGGGTCACTGACCCACTTGCTTTTCCTGACTTTCTGTGGGTTGAGCTGTCTGCCTAGTCAGTCCCAATGCAGGAACCTGAATACATCCATTGAAGGTGCAGAATTTACTCGCAGTTTTCATTGCTCTCTGTGAGAGCCATGGGCCACAGCTGCTTCTAATCGGCCAGTTTGGCCCCATCTAAAGTATGATTTCTTGATACATGAGATGTTTTAAATACCTAACAATAATGATATTTATCACAAATATATTTTGTCTCAACGTGATATACAAATTGCTTATAAATCAGTTCTTTTTTTGGTTACCACAAAGCTATCTGGAAATGTAACGTCTGCCATTTATAAAATTTTTGTAGAGTTAATAGAACTTTACTTGAAGGGAGGCTGGCAATATGCATCATGACTTCAAGCACTGCCAGTGAAGTTGTGGAGTTTGAAGTGTTACTGACGTCTTGTTACTGGGATTATAAATTAGTACAAACTATATCAATTGTGATTAAACAATATATACCAAAATTATAAATGAAAATACTCTCTGATTCAGCAATTTCATTTTCAGAAATTTACCCTACAGACATACTCATGATGCCTGGAATTATGTATGAATGGGAGAAAGTATTATACCATCTTTTTAATTAAAAAAAGTCTAGAAATCACCTTAATGTTTATCAATCACATTCATGATTATCACCTTACCGTTTATTGAAACTATCATTATTCATATGATAGAATACTATGCAGCTAATTAAAAAAATAAATTTTAAAAGGATGCTCAAAAATGATGTCCAAAATATGTTACAAAGTAAAAAACCTGGGTGCAGAGCCAATTGTCTGATATGCCTCCATTCCTATAAAATCAGAGTGTATAAAAATGCATAGAGTATATCTATTAACTGTTAACTCTTACAAAATTCAAAGTTAATGCAAGCAAGACCTTTCTTTTTTAATGCTAAAACTCCAAGGAACTGCACAACATTTGATGATTTCCAACACATGCCAATGTACCTTTGAACCTACAGATTTTAGGAAATGAAGCTCTTGAAAAATCAAGCATTAATATTCCTAGCTATACTTGTTTGGGACATAACTAGAATGATCCATTCTTTGAAAGTCTGTAAAATTTGCTCATACAACCATCTGGGCCTAGTCCTTCCTTTGTGAAAGATTTTATTTTACTAGAGGTTTTATGTCATTCATGTTATAGTACTTCTTAGGTTTTCTATTTCTTCTTGATTCTTGAGTCAATTTTGGTACCACTTAGTACCCCACAGGGTGCTTGGGCTCAGAACACATCAGTCAAAGAAAGAGAGAAGAAAGGAAGGCAGGATGGAGGGAGGGAGGAAGGAAGGAAGGGGACAAAGAAGGAAAGAGAGAAGAAAGGAAAGAATGAGAGAAGGAAGGATGGAGGTAGAGAAAGATGGAGAAAGAGAGAAAGAGAGAAGGAGATGAGAGGGAGAAAGAAGGAAGGAGGGAGAGAAAGAGGGAAAGAGAAAGAAGGAAAGAAACAAGGAAGGAGGGAGGGAGAGAAAGAATAAGGTAGAGGAAAGAAGGAAGAAATGAAGGAAGGAAGGAGGGATAGAAAGGAGAGAGAGGGAGGGAAAGAAAGAGGGAAAGGTGAAAGGTAGGGATGGGAAGAGAAGAGGAGCCAGCCACAGGCTACATGCTGTTTGTTCACTCTTTTAATTTACCCAGGCAGTTCTGCCTTTTAAATATTCCACCTTCTGCCATGAGTTACAATGTTCAATATTCATTCCTCAGAGCATTCAAAGGTTTATGTGTGCCCTGCCATGATGGTGCATGGCTTCAGCTCCCTAACACAACTCTCAGCTGAAATATTCATGATTGGTCACTCCCATATACTCATCAATCCCCCATGTATGGTCTGCATGTGTCCCCCGGAGCTCAAGTGTTGGAAACTTTATCCTCTATGTGACAGTGTTGAGAGGTGGGGCCTAATAAGAGTGATTGGGTTATGAGATTCTGCCCCCATGCATGGATTAATGTCACTATCTCAGGAATAGGCTAGTTATCTTGGGGGTGGGTTAGTTATCTTAGGAGTGGGCTTGTATTAAAAGCAAGTTCAGCCCCTTTTGCTCTCTTTCTTTCTCAAAATCTTGCTCTGCTGCCTTCAGCCATGAGATAACACAGCAAGAAGGCCCTCACCAGTTGCAGACCCCTAATCCTTGGACTTCCTAGCTTCCAGAACTCTAAGAAATACATTTCCTTTATTTATAGATTCCCTAGTCTTTGGTATTCTGTTATAGCAGCACAAAATGGGTTAAGATGTCCCATTACATGGAGAGTGCTGATCCACAGTGTTGAGATCATTGACTTAGAAATTGGAGTCTTGTACAACATCCCTACGGGAGCTGGCCTGCATATTCCCTAACTTCCAGGAATCTCAAATGGTGATCTCAGACCAAAATATAGCCCTGATATTTTGCATTTGGCAATATTGCCCACTTTTCCACTTTATCTTGGAAGCTTTGATGTGTTCACTTCTATGATCCCTAAAAGGATATGAGTCCAAGATCCTGCTATGTTACAATCCAAGGATAGGAGAACCTAGACAAGAGTCTCATCTCCTGGGTGATCAGTGCAGAGATATGTCACAAAGCCCCAGTAGACAGAGCCTAGACAAGTATTACATCACCTGGGTGACAGGCAAACAACAACGGCAACTTATTTTCATCCCCACTTCAGTCTTTGAGGTTAGACAGACCTGGATTCAAATTCAAGCTCCACCCCACGCTGTGTGACCTTGCTCATGCTGCTAAACTCTCTGAGACTTGACTCTTCATTTGTGAAATGAGGATAAAGCCCCTTCTCTCAGGGGCTGTGCCAAGGATGAGATGAGTCATGCATTGGTCAGGACAGGTGATGCAGTGTGACAAAAAAGTCCCCATACCTCAGTGGCTTCAACAGCAAAGTTGAATTCTTTTCTTTTCTTTTCTTTTTTTTTCAGGGCACGGGGTGCAGTGGATGGAGTGTCACTCTGTGGCCCAGGCTGGAGTGCAGTGGTGCAATCTCAGCTCACTGCAACCTCCGCCTCCTGAGTTCAAGAGATTCTCCTGCCTCAGCCTCCTGAGTAGCTTGGACTACAGGCGCCTGCCACCACGCCTGGCTAATTTTTTGTATTTTTAGTAGAGACTGGATTTCACCGTATTTGTCAGGATGGTCTTGATTACCTGACTTCATGATCTGCCTGCCTCAGTCTCCCAAAGTGCTGGGATTACAGGCTTGAGCTACCGCACCCAGCCTTGACTTCTCAATTGATTTCACATCCATCACGGGTCAACAAGGGGCCTCTGGTGGTCGTAGTCATTCAGAGACTCAAAAAGATAGACCCTTATCCCAGTAGATGCTCCCACAGTTCCAGAAACAGAACAAAGAAAACACAATCATCCATGAGCCACTTCTTAAATCCCCTGCCCGGAAGGGATACACATTTCTTCTGTCACACCTGTTGCCCAAAATGTCTCAGGTGGCCGGGCACAGTGGCTCACATCTGTAATCTCAGCATTTTGGGTGGCAGAGGTGGGCAGATCACCTGAGGTCAGGAGTTCAAGACCAGTCTGACCAACATGGAGAAACCCTATCTCTATTAATAATACGAAAATTTTCCAGTCATGGTGGCGAGTTCCTGTTAGCCTCAGCTACTCTGGAAGCTGAGGCAGAAGAATCACTTGAACCCGGGAGGTGGAGATTGCAATGAGCCGAGACCAGGCCACTGCACCCCAGCCTGAGTGACAGAGTGAGACTTCATCTAAAAAAAAAAAAAGTCTCAGGCTATGTCTGAACTAGGAGGGTAGAAAAAATAGTCATTTTGGTTGCCAGAAACCATTGAAACAAAGATGCAGATTGTTGTAAAATTACAGTTAGTTCTTTCCCACTCCTTTTCAGCTTCTCTTCATTGCTATGCAGTGTCAGTTTTCAGTCTGTTGCCTCACAGCTCCTAGTGCACCTTTTAATACGTGCACTGTGATAAACTGGGAAATACTGTTCAATATACCCTCTGGAAGTGAACATTCTGCAGGCATCTAGGTAGAGATGGAGAGACTGCAGGGGGCACGAGCTCTCTGCCTGGGCCTTGATCATGTTCAAGCCCCAACCACAGACCTAGGCCTGGTCCCTCACCCACCTTGTAGCCTTGGATTGCAGCATCTTGACATGGAAACCAAAACGTAGCAGGGCCCATGTGGTCTGAAAGTTCCTGAAAAGTTTCCCAGAACCCCTCTTGTACCCCTTGTACAACCTGCACACAGTGACCTGTATTCTAGAGGGTCCGCACAGAGCTACCATTCCTTCTGCCAGACCCTGCGGGACTCAAGCATTCTGGAGACTTCCTGCCCTACAAAGGCAGCCAGACTCCCGCCATGCATCCCTGCACCAACGGCTTACGGCCAGCTCCCTCACCTGCACTCCAGTGGCTCATGGCCAGCTCCCTCACCTGCCCCAACAGCTCACGGCCTGCTCCCTCCCCTGCACACCAGCGGCTCATGGCCGGCTCCCTCCCCTGCACTCCAGTGGCTCATGGCCAGCTCCCTCACCTGCCCCAACAGCTCACGGCCTGCTCCCTCCCCTGCACACCAGCGGCTCATGGCCGGCTCCCTCCCCTGCATTCCAGTGGCTCACATCCAGCTCCCTCACCTGCACACCAGTGGGTGGCCTAGTGCTTGTGCAAAAGCTGCTGACGAGCTCCAGCCTGCCCAAATCCACAAACGTCTCTTATGCGGTGGCTGAACCACATTTTATGACATCCGAACACCTTTCAAATCTGTGCTTCCTTGGGTACCTCCCTCTGCACTAGGGCACCAGGCAGAATTGCTTTATGTCTTACAGTGACTCTTTTATCATAGTTGCAATCCTTTATACTACACTACCCCGTTAGACCCACTATGTGGTTTCTATCTCTTGATGGGACCCAGGCTGCTACACAACATAACCTATGCACATTGCACTTCACTAGTTCTTCACCATTGGCCCAAGATCATGCTCCACCACCCCTCTCTGCCCCCTGGCTTTCTTTCCTTAAGTGAAACCCCTAAACGCCCTCTTTGGGCCCAAAGCTTACCTGCTCTTCCTTCCCTATATTCTTGGCCAGACATAAAAATCTGATGCTCCAGCTAATGCAGAAATGGGGAGAAGGCAGGGGAATCATTTCTCTTCCCTTAGGTAAGTACTGAGGGTTATGTTATTCCATTGTGTGAGGAATAAAAAAATGAGGCATAGAGAGCTGCCATGATTTGCCTGGACCAAGGAAGTTGTCCTGGCAGAAGTGGAACAAAGGTTTAGGTGTCCCAAATGTCAGTCCAGCACCTATGCCTTCAGAACGTGCCATGGAGGGAGACACTGGGGGACCCCACTCATGCTGAGCACTCAGGGGTACCCAGGTGCTGAGAGTGGGGACGTGACAGGCTGAGTTTACTCTGTCCAGTCCTCCTACACCAAATAAGGATGGAAACCCTCACATAATAGAAGTGAAGAGAGGGAACGAAGCCAGGAACTATTAAGAGGCTGATGCCAGGAAGGCCTGGGCAGAACGACAGGGAGATTGGAGCAGAACAGAGGCCATAGATGGGGACAAGGGGAAGGAAGTGGCCTCAGTGGCCAAATGGCACCTTCCATCTAGTATTTGTGAACTACAATCATTCTGCCCTATGGTTCAACGAGTCCTGGAGAAAATGTGTTTTCTGCAGTCTGGGGAGGTGAGAATAAAACAATTCAGCCTTAAGAAGTTGAAAGCCCAGGAAATCATAGCACGTGGAGATGGGATTCATACTTAAACTTCCTGCCCTTGACTTCTGGTTTGGCCACGTGACTCACTTTTGCCAATGGATGTGGTACAGTGGTAGTCTGCCCATTCTCAGCCTGTGTAGTAAGATAAGAGACCTTCACATTTCCCTTTGTTCTTTTCACTCCTGCCATTGTTATGAGAAGAAGGCACCCTGGCAGGCCCCAAACCCAGGAGGATCAGAGACACTTGGAGTAGATCCAGCTCAGCCACCACAGTTCGAGCTGAAACCTCCCAAGCAACCCATGCTCAGGAGTGAGAAATGGTGGCCTATGGTCGTAGGCCTCTGAGGTGTGGGGTTACTTGTTACCAAGCAAGAGTTAACTGATAGAGATTTCTACCTCACATCCCTACGAATCAAAGAACAAAGGAAATAAAACAGAATGTGAGAAACAGATTTCCAATTTTTAGAAGAAAAGAGAGGACAGATTTTATGACACTAAGCAAAGAAAAACTTTTTTTAATATGACACAAAACACAGACACCATAAAAGAAATTACTGATAAATTCAATCGTATTAAATGTAGAAGCTTTGATCTGACAAAAAAAGGCAATGAATAAAGTTAAAAGACAAAGACAGTGCATGATATGGTTTGGCTGTGTGTCCCCACCCAAATCTCATCTAGAATTGTCCTCCCATAATTCTCCTGTGTCATGGGAGGGACCTGGTGGGAGATTATTGAAATCATGTGGGCGGTTCCCCCATACTGTTCTCCTGGTAGTGAATAAGTCTCACGAGATCTGACGGTTTTATCAGGGGGTTCCACTTCTGCATCGTCCTCATTTTTCTCTGGCCACTGCCATGTAAGAAGTGCCTTTCACCTCCCTTTATGATTCTGAGGCCTCTTCAGTCATGTGGAACTGCAAGTCCAGTTAAACCTCTTTTTCTTCCCAGTCTGTGGTATGTCTTTATCGGCAGTGTGAAAATGGACTAATACAGTGCACCAATAGGGAAAACATATTTGTAAGGTATTTGGCCAAAAAAACATTGATATCCAGATCATTAAAATCATAATTGGCCAGACGTGGTGGCTCATGCCTGTAATCCCAGCACTTTGGGAAGCTGAGATGGGTGGATCACCTGAGGTCGGGGGTTCGAGACCAGTCTGACCAACATGGAGAAACCCTGTCTCTACTAAAAATACAAAATTAGCCAGACGTCGTGGCACTTACCTGTAATCCCATCTACTCAGGAGGCTTAGGAAGGAGAATCGCTTGAACCCAGGAGGCAGAAGTTGTGGTGAGCTGCGATCATGCCATTGCACTCCCACGTAGTCATCAAATGCAAAACTCCATCTAAACCATTCCGTGGTCCATTCCACATTCCATTACAGCTTCCATTCCACGTTCCATTCTCATTGCATTGCATTTCGTTCCACCTTCCATTCCACAATCCATTGCATTCCAATTCATTTGCCAATCCACATTCCATTCCTTTCCATTCCATTCCACATTCCATTACACATTCCATTCCATTCCATTCCACATTCCATTCCATTCCATTCCACACTCCATTCCACGTTCCATTTCACATTCCATTCCATTCCATTACACATTCCATTCCACATTCCATACCAGTTTCAAATCCACATTCCACTCGATTTCATTACATGTTCTATTCCACATTCCATTCCATTCGGTTCCGTTTTCCATTCCACACATCCTTCCATATTCCATTCCACATTACATTCCTTTCCATTCCACATTCCATTCCACATTCCATTCCATTCCGTTCCACACTCCATTCTATTACACTCCAGATTTCATTCCACATTCCCTTCCATTGCATTCCACAATCTATTCCAATTTCCATTCCATTAAATTCCACTTTCCATTCCAAGTTTCATATCACATTCCATTCCACATTCCGTTCCACAGTCCATTCCGTTCCATTCCGCATCACAAATCACATTGCATTCCACATTCCAATCCATTCCATTCCACATTCCATTCCACATTCCATTCCATTCCATTCCACACTCCATTCTCATTCCATTCCATTCCATTTCACATTCCATTCCACATTCCATTCCAGTTTCCATTCCATGTTCAATTCTACGTTCCATTCCATTCCATTCCAAGTTCCATTTTATTCCATTCCACATTCCATTCCACATTCCATTTCACATTCCGTTCCATATTCTATTTCACTTTCCATCCCACTGCATTCCATTCCATTACACATTCTTTACATTCCATTCCACATTCCATTCCATTCCATTCCACATTCCGTTCTCATTCCATTCCATTCCATTTCACATTCCATTCCACATTCCATTCCACTTTTCATTCCAAATTCCATTCCATTGCTTTCCAAATTCCAATCCATTCCATTCCTCATTCCGTTGCATTCAGTTCCTCATTCCATTCCATTCCTTTCCATTCCATACCAAATTCCCTTCCATTCCATTCCTTTCCATTCCACATTTCATTCCACTGCATTCCGCATTCCATTCCATTCCACTCCACATTCCATTCCTTTCCATTCCTTTCCATTCCGCATTCCATTCCATTGCATTGCACATTCCATTCCGTTCCTTTCCATTTGATTCCATGTTCCACTCCATTCAATTCCATTCCACATTCCATTCCGTTAATTTCCACATACCATTCCATTGCATTCCACATTCCATTCCACGTTACATTCCACGTTGTATTTCCTATTACATTCCACGTCCCATTTCACGTACCATTCATTTCCATTCCATGTTCCGTTCCATTCCTTTCCAAATTCCATTCCATTCCATTCCACATTCTATTCCACATTCCATTCCATTCCACTCCACACTCCTTTCCACATTCCATTCCACATTCCATTCCATTCCTTTCCACATTCCATTCCATATTACATTCCTCTATCCATTCCACGTTCCATTCTCTTTCATTCCATGTTCCATTCCAATTTCCATTCCATTCCATTCCACTTTCCATTCCACATTCCATTGCACATACCATTCAACATTCCATTCCATTACATTCCACTGTCAATTCCACATTCCATTGCACATACCATTCCAAATTCCATTCCGTTCCATTCCACATTCTATTCTGCATTCCATTCCACATTCCTGTGCATTCCATTCCACATTTCATTCCACATTCCGTTCCACATTTCTTTCCACGTTCCATTCCACATTCCATTCCGCATTCCATTCCATTCCATTCCACATTCCAATCCATTCCATTCCACATTCCATTCCATGCTATTACACATTCCATTCTTTTCCATTCCACATTCCTTTACAACCCATTCCATTCCATTCCATTCCTTTAAGTTCCAAATTCTAATCCATTGCATTCCACATTCCATTCCATTCCTTTCCATTCCATTCCACTTTCCACTACATTCCATTCCATTCCACATTCCATTCCATTCCATTCCACATTCCATTCCACGTTCCATTCCAAGTCGAATTCCATGTTCCATTCCACGTCCCATTCCACGTTCCATTCCTTTCCTTTCCACATTCCATTCCTTTGCATTCCACATTCCATTCCATTCCATTCTACATTCCATTCCACGTTCCATTCCACTTTTCATTCCCTTCCATTCTACGTTCCATTCAACAATCCATTCCATTCCATTCCATGATCCATTCCGCATTCCATTCCACATTCCATTCCACATTCCATTCGGTTCCATAAAACGTTCCATTCCACATTCCACTACACATTCCATTCTGTGCTACTCCACATGCCACTCCACATTCCTTTCCACATTCCATTCCACATTGTATTCCACATTCCAGTCCATATTCCATTCCATTCCACATTCCATTCCACATTCCATTCCATTCCATTCCACATTCCATTCCACATTCCATTCCATTCCATTCCACATTCCATTCTTTTCCATTCCACATTCCTTTACAATCCATTCCATTCCATGCCATTCCTTTAAGTTCCACGTTCTAATCCATTGCAGTCCACATTCCATTCGCCGTTCATTTCCATTCCTTTCCACGATCCATTCCACATTCCATTACACATTCCATTCCACTTTCCTTTCCGTTCCATTCCACTTTCCATTCCATTCCACGTTCCATTCCACATTCCATTGCACGTTCCATTCCACATTCCATTCCAAATTCCAGTCCATGTTCCATTCCACGTTCCATTTCATGTTCCATTACATTCCAATCCACGTTCCATCACACTATCCGTTCCACTGCCTTCCACGGTCCATTCCACATTGCATTCCACGTTCTATTCCACATTCCCTTCAATTCCATTCTACTTTCCATTCCACATTTCATTCCACGTTCCATTCCACATTGCATTCCATTCCATTCCACATTACATTCCCCGTTCCATTCCATGTTGCATTCCTTTGAATTTCACATACCACTCCACACCACATTACTTTCCGTTCAATAACACGTTCCATTCCACATTCCATTCCACATTCCATTCCTTATTATATTCCACATTCCAGTCCACATTCCATTCCATTCCATTCCACATTCCATTCCTCATTCCATTCCTTTCCATTCCACATTCTTTTCTACATTCCATTCCACATGCCATTCCATTCCATTCCAGACTCCTTTCCGCATTCCATTCCATTCCATTCCACATCCTATTCCACATTCCATTCCACATTCCATTCCATACCATTCCAAATTACTTTCCATTGCATTCCACATTCCATTCCGTTACATTCCACATTCCATTACGCATACCACTGCATTCCAATCCACATTGAATTCCACATTCCTTTCCTTTAAATTCCACTTTCCATTCCACATTCCATTCCATTCCACATTCGCTTCCACATTCCATTCCATTCCATTCCTCATTCCATTCAGTTGCATTCCATATTATTTTCCCCATTCCATTCCACATTCCTTTCCACATTCCATTCCATTCCATTCCATTCCACATTCCATTCCACTTTCCATTCCATTCCATTCCATTCCACATTCCATTCCACTTTCCGTTCCATTCCATTCCACATTCCTTTCCACATTATTTCCATTACATTCCACCTTTCATTCCACCTTCCCTTCCACGTTCCATTCCACTTTCCATTCGATTTTCCAGTCCATTCCATTCCATGTTCCAGTCCAACTTCCATTCCACATTCCATTCCATTCCTTTCCACAGATAATTCCTTTCCATTGAAGACTCCATTGCACATTCCATTCCACTTTCTATTCCACATTCCATTGCATATTCAAGTCCACGATTCATTCCATCCCTTTCCAATTTCCATTCCACGATCCATTCCACATTCTATTCCACGTTTCATTCCATTCCATTGCACGTTCCATTCCAGGTTCCATTCCATTCCATTCCACATTCCATTCCACATTCTATCCCATATTCCATTCCACGTTGAATCCCACATTCCATTCCACCTTCCATTCCACGTTTCATTAAAACTTCCATTCCACATTCCATTCCATTCCATTCCACGTTTCATTACACATTCCTTTCCATTCCTTTACACTTTACATTACATATTCCATTCCACATTTCATTCCACATTCCATTACGTACCATTCCACATTCCATTCCACATTCCATTTCCCATTGCATTCCACATTCCTTTCCATTCCATTCTATTATCCATTCCACATTCCTTTCAACATTCCATTCAGTTGTATTACACATTCCATTCCACATTCCATTCCATTCCATTCTATTCCACATTCCATTCCATTCCATTCTACTTTCCATTCCACATTCCATTCCTCATTCCATTCCAATTTCCGTTCCATTTCTTTTTTCGTTCAATTCCACATTCCATTTCACATTCCATTCCACATTTCTTTGCGTTCCGTTCCACGTTCCACCCACTTCCATTCCATTCCATTCCACGTTCCATTACACATTCAATTCCACGTTCAATTCCACGTTCCATTGCACCTTCCGTTCCATTCCATTCCACTTTCCATTACACATTCCACTCCATTCCTTTCCAATATCCATTCCACATTCCATTCCACGTTCCATTCCACATTCCATTCCTTTCCATTGTACGTTCCGTACCACATTCCATTCCATTCCATTCCATGATCCGTTCCACATTCCATTCCTTTCCATTCCACGTTCCATTCCACATTCCATTCCAGTACATTCCACATTCCATTCCACATTGCATTCCTCTTTGCATTCCATCCATTCCACGTTCCATTCCACATTCCATTAGACGTTACATTCCACAATCCTTTCCACGTTCCATTCCATTCATTTCCACGTTCCATTCCACGATCCATTACACGATCCTTTCCACGTTCCATTCCACATTCCATTGCACGTTCAATTCCACATTCCATTCCACATTCCATTCCATTTTGCATTCAAAGTTCCATTCCACATTCCATTGCATGTTCCATTCTATTCCATTCCATGTTCCAATCCACATTCCGTTCCATTCCACATTCCATTCCATACCATTACACCTTCCATTCCACATTTCATTGCATTCCATTTCACGTTCCATTACATTCCATTCCAGGTTCCATTTCACATTCCAATGCACGTTTCATTCCACATTCCATTCCAATTTCCTTTCCACATTCCATTCCATTCCATTCCAAATTCCATTCCATTCCATTACACATTCCATTCAACATTACATTCCATTCCATTCCACATTCTATTACACATTGCATTCCACATTCCATTCCACATTCCATTCCACATTCCATTACATTGCATTACACATTCCATTCCACATTACATGGCATACAATTCCACATTCCCTTCCATATTCCGTTCCACTCCATTCCACATTCCATTCCATTCCATTCCACGTTCCATTCCACGTTCTGTTCCACACTACATTCCACGTTCCATTCCACGATCTGTTCCACACTCCATTCCATGTTCCATTCCATTCCATTCCACTTTCCATTCCACTTTCCATTCCATTCCATTCCACATTCCATTCCACATTCCATTGTACATTCCATTCAAAGTTCCATTCCATATTCCATTCCAAGTTCCTTTCCCCGTTCTATTTCACATTCTATTTCATTCCATTTCCATTCCACATTCAATTCCTTTCCATTCCCCATTCCATTCAACATTCCATTCCAGTACATTCCACATTCCATTCCACATTCCATTCCACTTTCCATTCCATTCCATTCCACGTTCCATTCCTCATTCCATTAGACGTTACATTCCACAATCCATTCCACGTTCCATTCCATTCATTTCCACGTTCCATTCCACTTTCCACTCCACGTTCCTTTCCACATTCCATTTCACGTTGCATTGCACGTTCCATTCCACATTCCATTCCATATTCCATTCCACGTTCCATTCCAAGTTCCATTCCACATTCAATTGCAAGTTCCATTCCATTCCATTCCACGATCCATTCCACGTTCCATTTCACATACCATTCCTTTCCATTCCACTGTGAATTCCACATTCCATTCCATTCCATTACACGTTCCATGACATTGCATGCCACTTTCCATTCCACATTCCATTGCACATTCCATTCCACATTCCATTCCATCTTCCATTTCACATTCCATTTCATTCCATTCCACATTCCATTCCATTCTATTCAACATTCCATTCCACATTCCATTCAATCCCTTTCCATTCCACATTCCTTTCCACATTCCATTCCTTTCCATTGCATTCCACATTCCATTCCATTCCATTCTATTCCACATTCCATTGCTTTCCATTCCACATTACATTACACTTTCCATTCCACGTTCCATTCCACATTCCATTCCACGTTCCATTCTACGTTCTTTTCCACGTTCCGTTTTAGGTTCCTTTCCATTCCATTTCACTTTTCATTCTATTCCATTCCACGTTCTATTCTACTTTGCATTAGACGATCCATTCCATTACATTCCAGTTTTCATTCTACGTTCCATTAGAGGATGCATTCCACGTTCCATTCCATGTTCCATTCCATTCCATTCCACGTTCCATTCCACATTCTACTCCATTCAGTTTGACGTTCCATTCCACATTCCATTCCATTCAGTTTCACATTTCATTCCACATTGCATTCCACATTCCATTTTACATTCCATTCCATTGCATTCCACGTTACATTCACTGTTCCATTCCACATTCCATTACACATTCCATTCCTTTCCACGTTCTATTCCACTTTCCATCCCATTCCATTCCACATTCCATTCCATATTCCATTGCCCATTCCATTCCATGTTCCTTACCACATTCCATTCCAAGTTCCATTCTATGTTGGATCCAAGCTGCCATTCCATTCCATTCTACTTTCCATTCCATATAGCATTCCGTACCATTCCACGTGCCATTCCACATTGCATTCCACACTCCATTCCACCTTCCATTCTTTCCATTCCTTTCCATTCCAAATTCCATTCCATTTCATTCCACTTCCCACTCAATTAAATTCTGCATTCCATTCTATTCCATTGCATTCCATTCCACATTCCATTCCATCCCATTCCATTCCATATTCCATTCCATTCCTTTCCACATTCCATTCCATTCCATTTCACATTCCATTCCATTCCATTCAATTCCATTCCACATTCCATACTATTCCTTTCCATTCCACATATCATTCCTTTCAATTCAACATTTCATTCCATTCCATTCCATTCCACATTCCATTCCATTCCATTACGCATTCCATTCAATTACATTCCATTCCACTTTCCGTTCCATTCCATTCCATATTCCATTCCTTTCCATTCCACATTCCTTTCCATTCCATTCCCCATTCTATTCCATTCCATTACGTTTTCAACTCCACGTTCCGTTCTACTATCAATTCCATTCCATTCCACATTCCATACCATTCCATTCCACATTAGATTCCATTCCACTCCACATTCAATTCCATTCCATTCCATTCCAAATTCCATTCCATTCCGTTACACTTTCCATTGCATTTCAACCCACATTCCATTCCATTAAACAATCCATTCCATTCAACAATCCATTCCATTCCATTCCATTGCACATTCAATTCCATTCCTTTCCATTCCAAATTCCATTCCATTCCACTCCATTCCACGTTCCATCACATTCCTATCCATTCCACATTCCATTCCACTCAATTCCAATTTCCTTTCCAAATTCCATCACATTAAATCCCATTCCACATTCCATTCCATTCCATTGCATTCCACCCTACATTCCATTCCACATTCCATTATCACATTGCATTTCCTTACATTCCATTCCACATTGCATTCAGTTCGATTCCACATCCCATTCCATTACATTCGATTTCAGATTTCCTTCCATTCCTTTCCACTTTCCATTCCATTTCACTCCACATTCCATTCCATTCCATTCCACGTTCCAATCCATTGCATTCCACGTTCAATTCCACTTTCTTTTCCACATTCCATTCCATTACATCTATTCCACTTATCATTCCATTCCATTTAACATTCCATTCCATTCTACATTCCATTCCATTACAATACTCATTCCATTCCATTCCACACTCCATTCCATTACTTTCCATTCCACTTTCCATTCCATTCCACATTCCATTCCATATTTCTTTCAATTATATTCCACGTTATATTCCATTCTATTCTATTCCACATTCCATTACATTACTTTACACATTCTACTCCACATTCCATTCCCTTCTATTTGACATTTCATTCCACATTTGATTGCATTCCATTCCAAGTTCCATTTCACATTCCATTCTATTCCATTCCACATTCCATTCCATTCCATATTCCATTCCATTCCATTCCACATTCCATTCCGCTTTCCGTTCCAATCAATTCCACATTCCATTACGCGTTCCATTCCACATTCCATTCCATTCGTTTCCACATTTCATTCCACATTCCATTCCATTCCATTCCACATTCCATTCCATTCCACATTCCATTCTGTTCCATTCCACATTCCATTCCGTCCCATTCTATTCCATCTTCTCTTCCATTCCATTCCCCATTTACTTCCATTCCATTCCACAGTCCAATCCATTCCATGCCAAGTTACATTCCATGTTCCATTACACGTTCCATTCCACTTTACATTCCACATTCCATTACATTCCATTACATATTCCATTCCACATTCCATTCCACAATCCATTCCTTTCCATTCCACATTGCATTCCATTCCATTCCACGTTCCATTCCACTTTCCATTCAATTCCATTCTATATTTCATTCCATTCCATTCCACATTGCATTCAAATCCATTCCATGTTCCATTCCATTCCACACTCCAATCAATGCCATTCCATTCAATTCCACATTGCATTCCATTCCACATTAGATTCCACAGTAGTTTGCATTCCATTCCACATTCCATTCAACGTTCCATTCCATTGCATTCCACATATCCTTGCATTCCATTTCAATACATTCCACACCACAATCCATTCCATAGAATTCCAGATTCTATTCCACGTTCCATTCAATAATCCATTACACGTTCCTTTTCACAATCCATTCCTTTCCATTCCATTCAATTCTGCATTCCATTCCACATTCCATTACATTTCTTTACACTTTCCGTTCAACATTAATTTCCACATTCCATTCCACATTGCATTCCATTCCATTCCACATTACATTCCATTACATTGCATTTTCCATTAAATTTCAATCCACATTCCATTCCATTCCACCCCACATTCCATTCCATTCCATTCCATTCCACATTTCATTTCCTTCCATTAAACATTTCATTCCACATTCCAGTGAAATGGAATGGAAAGGAATGTGGAATGGAATTGAATGGTATGTGGAATGCAATGGAATGGAATGGAATGTGGAATGTAATGGAATGGAATTGAATGCAATGTGTAATGGAATGTGTAATGGAATGGAATGTGGAATGAAATTTAAAGGAATGTGTAATGGAATAGAATGGAATGGAATCTGGAATGGAATGGAATGGAACGGGATGTTAAATGGAATGGAACAGAATGGAATGGAATGGAGTGGAATGGAATGTGCAATGCTTTCAAATGGTATGTGATATGGAATGGAGTGCAACGGAAGGTGGAACGAAATGGAATGTAATGGAATGTGGAATGCAATGTGGAATGGAATGGAATGTGGGATAGAATGGAAAGTGAAATGGCATGTGGAAGTGAATGGAATGGAAAAAATGGAATGTGGAATGAAGTGTGGAATGGAATGTGGAATGGAGTGGAATGGAATGGAATGTGGAATGGAATGTGGAATGGAATGCGGAATGAAATGTGGAATGTAATGTTGAATGGAATGTTGAATGGAGTGGAATGGAATGGAATCTGCAATGGAATGTGGAATGCATCATGGAATGGAATAGAATGGAATGTGGAATTGAATGTCGAATTGAATGTGGAATGGAAAGGAATGGAATGTGGAAGGGAATGGAATGGATTGGTGAAAGGAATGTGGAATGGAATGGAATAGAATGTGGAATGGAATGTAGAATATAATGTGGATTGGAATGTGGAATGGAATGGAAAGGAAAGCAATGGGGAATGCAATGTGGAACGGAATGGAATTGAAAGAAGAATGGAATGCGGAATGAAATGTGGAATGGAATGTGGAATGGAGTGGAATGGAATGGAATGCAGAATGGAATGTAGAATGTAATCAGGAATGGAATGTGGAATGGAATGTGTAATTGAAAGTGGAATGAAAAGTGAAATGGAATGTGGAATGGAAAGGAATGGAATGTGGAATGGAAAGGAATGGAATGTGGAATGCATTGTGGAACGGAAAGTGCAAATGAGTGGACTGGAATGTGGAATGGAACGTGGAAGGGAATGGAATGGAATGTGGAATGGAACCTGAAATGGAAACTGGAATTGAATGTGGAATGCAACTTGGAACAGAATGGGGAATGGAAGGTGGAATGGAACGTGGAATGGAATGGAATGGAAAGTGGAATGGAAAGTGGAATGGAATAGATTGGAAAGTGGAATAGAATGTGGAATGGGATGTGGAATGGAATGGAATGGAACGTGGAATGGAACGTCGAATGGAACGTTTAATATAACGTGTAATGGAAGGTGGAATGAAGTGGAATGCGGAATGGAATTTAATGCAATGTGGAATGCAATGTGGAATTAAATTGAATGGAATGCGGAATGGAAAGTGGAACGGCATGGAAAGGAATGTGGAATTTAATCGAATGCAATGTGGAATGGAATGGAATGTAGAACAGAATGTGGAATGGAATGGAAGGGAATGTGGAATTTAATGTGGAATGGAATGGAATGAAATGTGGAATGGAATCTGGAATGGAATGGAATGGAATGTGGAATGGAATGGAATGCAATGTGGAGTGGAATGGAATGGAATGAAATGGAATGTGGAATGGAAACAGGAATGGAAATTGGAATGGATTGGAATGAGGTGTGGAATGAAATTGAATGGAATGGAATGTGGAATGGAAACAGGAATGCAACATGGAATGGAATGGAATGGTTCATGGAATGGAATGTAGAATGGAACGTGGAATGGATTGTGGAATGGAACGTGGAATACAATGTGGAATGGAAGGTGGAATGGAGCGTGGAATGGAATGGAATAGAACGTTGCATGGAAAGTAGAATGGAATGTTTAATGGAATGAAATGGAATGTGGAGTGCAATGGGGAATTATATGGAATGGAATGTAGACTGGGATGTGGAATGGAATGGAATGTGGAATGGAGTGGAATGGAATGTGAAATGGGATGGAATGGAATGAGCAATTGAACTCAATGGAATGGAATCTGGATTGGAATGGAACATGTATTGGAATGTGGAATGGAATGGGATGGAATGGGGAATGGAATGGAATGGAATGTGGAATGGAATGTGGAATGGAATGTTGAATGCAATGTGGAATGGAATGCAATGTAAGGTAGAATGGAATGTGGAATATGATGTAATGGAAGGAAATGGAATTTGGAATGGAACATGGAATGGAACGTGGAACAGAACATGGATTGGAAAGTGGAATGGAACGTCGAATTCAATCGGGAATGAAATGTGGAATGGAATGTGGAATGGAATGGAATGGAATGGGGAATGGAATAGAATGGAATGGGGACAGGAAGGGAATGGAATGTGGAATGGAATGCAATGGAAAGAGGAATGGAAAAGAATAGAATATGTAATGGAATGAGGAATGGACTGTGGAATGGAATGGAATGGAAAGTAGAATGGAACGTGAAATGGAATGGAATGGAATATGGAATGCAACGTGGAATGGAATGGAATGGAATGCGGATTGGAATGTGGAATGGAACCTGTAATGGAATGAGGAACGTGGAACGGGATGCAATGGAATAAGGAATGGAATGGAATGGAATACATAATGGAATGGATAGGAATGCGAAATGAAATCGAATAGCATATGGAATGCAATAGAATGGAAAGTGGAATGGAATGGAATGAAATGTGTAATGGAATGTCAAATGGAATGGAATGTAGAATGGAGTGGAATGGAATGTGGAATGGCATGGAAAAAAATGGAAAGTGGAGTGGAATGTGGAATCGAAATGAATGGAAACTAGAATGGAATGGAATCTGGAATGGAATTTAGTGGTACGGAATGTGGAATGGATATAAACAGAATGGTGTGGAATGGCATGGAATGGAATGGAATGGAATGTGGAATATAATGGAATGGAATGTGAAATGGAATGGAATGCAATATGGAATGGAATGGAATGGAATGTGGAATGGAATGGAATGGAATGTGGAATGGAATGGAATGGAATGTGGAATGCAATGGAATGGAATGTAAGGGGGAATGGAATGTGGAAAGGAATGGAATGGAACGTGGAATGGAAAGGAATGGAATTGAATGGAATTGAATGTGGAATATAACGGAACGGAACGTGGAATGGAAGGGAATGGAAGGTGGAATGGGAAGCAACAGAAAGTGGAATTGAATGGAAAGGAAATGAATGGAATGTGGAATTGAATGGAATGTGGATGCAATGGAATGTGGAAATGAAAGGAATGTGGAATGGAATGGAATGCAATCTGGAATGGACTGGAATGGAATGTGCAATGGAATCGAATGGAAACGAATGGAATGTGGACTGAAATCGAATAGAGTTGAATACGGAAAGGAATGTGGAATGGAATGGAATGGAAAGTGGAATGGAATGGAATGGAACGTGGAATGGAATGCGGAATGGAACGTGGAATGGAATTTGGAATGTAATTGAATGGAATGTGGAATGGAATGGAATGTGGAATGGAATGGAAAGGAATTTGGAATGGAATGGAAAGGAATGTTGAATGGAAAGGAATGGAATTCGGAATGGAATGGAATTTAACGAGAAATGGAATGGAATGGAAGGTGAAATGGAATGCAAGTGAAGGTGCAACGGAATGGAAAGGAATGTGGAGTGGAATGGAATCTAAAGGAATGGAATGTGGAATGGAATGGAAAGTGAAATGGAATGGAATGCAATGTGGAATGGAATGGAATGGAATGTAGAGTGGAATGGAATGGAATGTGGAATGGATGTGGAATGGAATGGAATGTGAAATGGAATGTGGAATGGAAAGGAATGCAAAGTAGAAAGGAATGTAGAACGGTATGGAATGGAATGCGGAATGGAACGCAGAAGGGAACATGGAATAGAACGTGGAATGGAATGTGGAATGCAATGAAATGGATTGTGGAATGCAATGAAATGGATTGTGAAATGCAATGTAATGCAAAGTGGATTGCAAAGGAATGGAATGTGAAATACAATATAATGGAATTGAATGTGGAATGGAATGGAATGGATGGCAATGGAATGGAATGTGGAATGGAATGGAATGGAAAGTGGAATGGAATGTAGAAAGGAATGGAATTGGATTTGGAATGGAACGGAAAGTGGAATGGAATGGAAATTAATGTGGAATGGAATGGAATGGAATTGAATGTGGAATGCAATGGAATAGAGTGGAGAGATGACAGGAATGGAATGGAATGGAATGTGGAATGGAATGTGGAATGGAATGGAAAAGAAAGTGGAATGTAAAATGGAATGGAATGGAATGGAATGGAATGTAGATTGGAAGGTCGAATGGAATGGAATGGAACGTTGAGTGGTATGGAATGGAAAGTGGAATGGAACGTGCAATGGAATGGAATGGAAGGTAGAATGGAAAGGTAGAATGGAATGGAAAGGAACGTGGTATGGAATGGAAGGGAATGGAATGAGGAATAGAAGGCAATGTGCAACGGAATGGAATGTGGATCAGAATGGAATGCAATGGAATGGAACAGAATGTGGAATGTTAAGAAACCGAATGGAATGCAATGGAATGGAATGTGGAAAGGAATGTGGAATGGAATGGAATGTGGAATGCAATGTGGAATGGAATACAATCTCCAATGGAATGGAATGCAATGTGGAGTGGAATGGAATGTGGAATGTAATGGAGTTCACTGTGGAATGGAATGGAATGTGGAAGGTAATTGAATGCAAAGTGTAATGTAACGGAATGGAAAGTGGAAAGGAATGGAATGGAATGTGGAATGGAAGGGAATGGAATGTGGAATGGAATGGAATGAATTGTGGAATGGAATTTGAAATGGAATGGAATTTGGAATGGAATGGGATGTGGAATGGAATGGAATGGAATGTGGAATGGAATGGAATGGAAAGTGGAATAGAATCAGCTGGAATTGAATGTGGAAAGGAATGCGGAATGCAATGTAATGGAAAGTGGAATGGAATGTGGAATGGAATGGAATGGAATTTGGAAATGAATTGAATGGAATATGAAACGGAATGGAACCGCACGTGGAAAGCAATGGAATGGAATGTGAGATGGAATGGAATGGTATGAGGAAAGTAATGGAATTGAATGGAATATGGAATACAATGGAATGGAATGGAATGAAATGTGGAACGGAATGTGGAGTGGAATGGAATGTGGAATGGAATGTGTAATGGAATGGAATTTAGAATGGAATGGAAAGGAATGTGGAATGGAATGGAATGGAATGTGATATGGAATGGAATGTGGAATGGAAAGAAAAGGAATGAAATCTGGAATGGAGTGGAATGGAATGGAATGGAATTTGCAATGGAACATGGAATGGAATGGAATGGAATTGAATGGAACGTGGAATGGAACGTGGAATGGAATAGAACGGAAAGTCCAATGGAAAGGAATGGAATGTGGAATGGAATGGAATGGAACGGAATGGAATGGAATGGAATGTGGGATGGAGTGGAATGGGATGGAATGTGGAATGGAATGTGGAATGTACAGAAATGTGCAATGGAATGTGGAACGGAATTGAATGTGGAGTGGAATGGAAATGAATGGAGTGTGGAATGGAATGGAATGTGGAATGGAATGGAATGGCATGTGGAATGGAAAGGAATGTGTATTGGAATGGAAAGGAAAGTGGAATGGAATGTGGAATCGCATGGAAAGAAATATGGAATGGAATGTGGAATGAAATGAAATGGAATGTGGAATGGAATGGAATGTGGAATGGAATGGAATGGAATGTGGAATGGAACGTGTATTGGAAAATGGTATGGAAAATGGAACGGAAAGTGGAATGGCACGTCGAATGGAATGGGAAATGAAATGTGGAATGGAATGTGCAATGGAATAGAATGCAATGGGGAATGGAATGTCAGGGAATGGGGATCAGAATGGAATGGAATGGAATGTGGAATGGAATAGAATGTAAAGTGGAATGGAATGGAATGTAATGTGGAATGGAATGGAATGGAATGTACAATGATACGAGGATTGGAATGGAACTTGGAATGGTATGGAATGGAAAGTGGAATGCAAGGTGAAATGGAATGGAATGCAACAAGGAATGGAACGTGAAATGGAAGATGGATTGGAATGTGGAATGTGCAACGGAATGCAATCTAATTTGGAATGGAATGCAATGAAATGTGGATTGGAATGGAATTGAATGTGGAATGGAATGGAATAGTATGTGGAATGGAATTGAATAAATGTGGAATGGAATGTGGAAAGGAACGTGGAATGGAATGGAACGTAGAATGGAACTTCGAGTGCAATGTGGAATTGAATGTGGAATGGAACATGGAATGGAATGCAATGGAACGTAGAATGGAACGTGGAATTGTATTTGGAATAGAACGTGGAATGGAAAGTAGAATGGAATTTGGAATGGAAAGAAATGGAATGTGGAATGAAATGGAATGGAAAGTAAAATGGAATGGAATGGAATGTGGAATGGAGTGGAAGGGAAAGTCGAATATAATTTGGAATGGAATGGAAAGGAATCCAGAAAGGAATGGAACGGAATGGAATGGAATGGAATGGAATGGAACATCGAATGGAATGGAATGGTATGGAACATGTAATGGAATGGAATGGAACGTGGAATGGAATCGGGGAACGGAAGGTGGAATGGAGCATGGAATGCAACGTAGAATGGAATGGAATGTAGAATGGAAGGGAATGGAATGTGGAATCGAATGTGTAATGGATTGGAATGGAATGGAATGGAATGGAATGTGGAATGGAATGTGTAATGGATTGGAATGGAATGGAACGGAATGGAATCTGGAATGGAAAGGAATGGAATGTGCAATGGCATGTGGAATGGAATGTGGAATGGAATGGAATGGTATGGAATGTGGAATTTATTGGAATGGAATGGAATCGACTGTGGAATATAATAGAATGCAACGTGGAATGGGTTGGAATCGAATGTGGAATGGAGTGGAATGGAAAGGAATGCGGAATGGTAGGGAATGGAACGTGGAACGGAATGGAAGGGAATATGGAATGCAATGGGGAATGGAAATGAATGGAACGTGGAATGGAACGTGGAGTGGAATCTCTAATAGAACGTAGAATGGAACATGGATTGGAAAGGATTGGAACGTCTAATGGAAAGTAGAATGGAACATGAATGGAATGGAATGGAACATGGAATGGAATGTGGAATGTAATGGAATGAAATGTTTAAAGGAATGTAATGGAATGTGGTATGGAATGTAGAATGGAATGGAAAGGAATGTAGAACAGAATGTCGTGTGGGATATGGAAAGAAATGGAATGGAATGTGGAATGGAATGGCAGGAAAGGTGAAAGGATATGTGGAATGCAATGTGGAATGAAATGTGGAATGGAATGGAATGGAGAGTGGAATGAAATGCGGTATGGGATGTGGAATGATATGTAAAGGAATATGGAATGGAATGTGGAATGGAATGGCATGCAATCTGGAACAGAATGTGAAATAGAATGGAAAGGAGTCAGGAATGGAATGGAATGGAATGGTATGGATTGCGGAATGGAATGGAATGGAACGTGGAATGGAAAGTGGAATGGAACGTGGAATGGAAAATGGAATGGAATGGAATATAATGTGGAATGGAAGGGAAAGGGATGTGGAATGGAATATGGAATAGAATGTGGAATGGAATGGAATGGTATGGAATGTGGACTGGAATGGAATGGAATAGATTGGAATGTGGACTGGAAAGGAATGGAATGGAATGTGGAATGGAATGCAATGGAATATGGAATGAATGGAATGGAATGGAATATGGAATGGAATGGAATGGGGTGGAAAGGAATATGGAATGGAATGGCATGGAATGTAATATGGATTGGAATGGAATGGAATGGATTGAGGAATGGTATTGAATGGAATATGGAATGGAAAGAAGTGCAATGGAATGGAATAGAATAGATTGGAATGTGGTATTGAATGGAATCGAAAGTGGACTGGAATGGAACGGAATGTGGAATGGAAAGGAATGGAATGGAATGGAAGCTGGAATGGAATGTGAAATGGAATGTGGAATGGAATGGGTAAATGGAATGAAATGTAACGTGGAGTGGAATGGAATGGAAAGGGGAATGGAATGGAATGGAATGTGGAATGCAAAGTGGAATGGAAACTCCAGAGGAAAGTGGAATTTAACGTGGAATAGAATGGAATGGAAAGTGGAATGGAATGTGGAATGGAATGTGGAATGGAATGGAAGGGAATGTGCAATGGAATGGAATGGAATGTGGTATGGAATGTGGAATGGAATGTGGCATGGAATGGAATGAAATGTGAAAGTGAATGTGGAGTGGAAAGTGGAATGTAATGTGGAATGCAACGTGGAATGGAATGAAATGAAACATGGAATGGAATCGAATGGAACGTGGAATGGAATGGAATTGAACATGGAATGGAATGTGGAATGGAACGTGGAATGGAACGTGGAATGGAACGGGAATGAAATGGAATGCTGAATGGAATGGAATGGAATGTGGAATGGAATGGAATGGAATAAGGAATGTAACGTGGAATCGAAAGAAACGGAACATGTTATGGAACGTGGAATGCAACCACTAACGGAAGGTAGAATGGAACGTGGAATGGAATGGAATGGAACATCTAAAGGAAAGTAGAATGGAATGTGGAATGGAATGGAACGGAACGTGGAATGGAATGTGGAATGGAATGGAATGCAACGGGGAATGGAATGGAATGTGGAATGGAATGTGGTATCGGATGTGGAATGCAAAGGAATGGAATGTGGAATGGAACATGGAATGGAAGGGAATGGAATGAGAAAGGGAAAGTGGAATGCAATATGGAATGAAATGTAGAATGGAAAGTGGAATGAAACGGTATGGAATGTAGAATGGAATGTGGAATGGAATGGAATGGAATGTGAAATGGAATGTGGAATGCAATGGAATGGAATACTGAATGGAATGGAATGGGATGCGGAATGGAAGATTGAGTTGAATGTGGAATGTAACGTGGAATGGAAGGGAGCGGAATGTGGAATGGAATGGAGTGGAAAGTGGAATGGAATTGTATGGAATGTCGAATGGAAAGGAATGGAATGTGGAATGGAATGTGGAATGGAACCTGGAATGGAATGGAATGGAATATGTAATGCAATGGAATGGAAAGTGGAATGGAAGGTGAAATGTAATTGAATGGAATGTGGAATGGGACGTGGAATGGATCGTGGTATGGAGTGGAATGGAAAGTGGAGTGGAACGTGGAATGGATCTTGGAATGCAACGTGGAATGGAATGTGGAATGGAAAGTGGAATGGAATGGAATTTAATGTGGAATGGAAAGGAATTGAATGGAAAGTGGAATGGAACGAGGAATGGAACGGAATTGAATGGAATCTGAAATGGAATGTGGAAAGGAATGGAATGGAATGTGGAATGGAATGGAGTGCAATATGGAATGGAATGTGCAGTGGAATGTGGAATGGAATTTGGAATGGAACCTGAAATGAAATACAATGGAACGTGTAATGGAATGGAAGGGAATGTGGAATGGAATGTGGAAGGGAATGCCAAGGAATGTGGAATGGAATGTGGAATGGATCGTGGAATGGAATGGAATGGAACATGGTGTGGAACGTGGAATGGAATTTGGAATGGAAAGTGGAGTGGAATGTGGAATGGAACGCGGAATGAAACGTGGAATAGAATGGAATGGAAGGTGGCATGGAATGTGGATTGAAATGTGGAGTGGAAAGGAAATGAATGTGTAATGGAATGTGGAATGGAATGTGGAAAAGAATGGAATGGAATGTGGAAGAGAATGTGAAACAGAATGGAAAGGAGTCAGGAATGGAATGGAATGGAATGGTATGGATTGCGGAATGAAATGCAATGGAACGTGGAATGGAAAGTGGAATGGTACGTGGAATGGAAATTGGAATGGAACGTGGAATGGAAAGTGGAATGGAATGTAATGGAATGTGGAATGGAAGGGAATGGAATGTGGAATGGAATGTGGAATGGAATGTGGAATGGAATGGAATGGTATGGAAGGTGGAATGAAATGCAATGGAATATGGAATGAATGGAATGGAATGGAATATGGAATGGAATGGAATGGAATGGAATGGAATGGAATGGAATGGAATGAAATGGAATATGGAACGGAATGCATTGGAATGGAATGAGAAATGTTATGGAATGGAATATGGAATGCTAAGTAGTGCAATGGAATGGAATGGAATAGAATGGAATGTGGAATTGAAAGGAATGGAAAGGGAATGGAACGGAATGGAATGTGTAATGGAAAGGCATGGAAAGGAAAGGAACATGAAATGGAAAGTGAAATGGAATGTGGAATGGAACGTGTAATGGTATGAAATGGAACGTGGAATGGAATGGAAAGTGCAATGGAATGGAATGGAATGTGGAATGCAACATGGAATGGAATGTGGAACGGAATGGAATGGAATGTGGAATGGAATGGAATGGAATGTGGAATGTAAAGTGGAATGGAACTTCCAATTGAAAGTGCAATTTAACGTGGAATGGAATGGAATGGAAAGTGCAATGGAATGTGGAAAGGAATGTGGAATGGAATGGAATGGAATGTGTTATAGAATGTGGAAAGGGAGGTGGAATAGAATGGAATGAAATGTTTAAGTGAACGTGGAATGGAATGTGGAATGGAATGTGGAATGCAACGTGGAATGGAATGAAATGGAACGTGGAATGGAATGAAATGGAACGTGGAATGGAATGGAATGGAACATGGAATGGAATGGAATGGAACGTGGAATGTAATGGAATAGAAAGTGGAATGGAATGTGGAATGGAACATGGATTGGAATGTGGAATGGAACGTGGAATGAAATTTAATGTTGAATGGAATGGAATGGAATGGAATCTGGAATGGAATGGAATGGAATATGGAATGTAACGTGGAATGGAAAGAAACGGAATGTGGAATGGAACGTGGAATGGAACCAGTAACGGAATGTAGAATGGAACGTGGAATGGAATGGAATGGAACGTCTAATGGAAAGTATAATGGAACGTGGAATGGAATGTGGAATGGAATGGAATGGAATGGAATGTGGAATGGAATGTGTTATGGGATGTGGAATGGAATGGAATGTGGAATGGAATGTGGTATGTTATGTGGAATGGAATGGAATGTAAGGTGGAATGGAATTTGGAATGGAATGGAATGGAATGTGAAAGGGAATGTGGAATGCAATATGGAAAGAAATGTGGAATGGAATGTGGTATGAAATGGAATGGAATGTGGAATGGAATGTGGAATGGAATGGAATGGAATGTGGAATGGAATGTGGAATAGAATGGAATGGAATTTTGAATGGAATGAAATGGAATGTGGAAAGGAAGGTTGAATTGAATGTGGAATGTAATATGGAATTGAACGGAATGGAATGTGGAATGGAATGGAGTGGAATGTGGAATGGAATGGAATGGAATGTGGAATGGAATGTGGAATGGTATGTGGAATGGAATGTGAAATGGAATGGAATGGAACGTGTAATGCAATGGAATGGTAAGTGGAATGGTAGGTGGAATGTAATGGAATGGATTGTGGAATGGAACATGGAATGGTTCGTGGAATGGAACGGAATGGAACGTGGTGTGGAACGTGGAATGGAACTTGGAATGGAAAGTGAAGTGGAATGGAATTTGGAATTGAATGTGGAATGGAATGTGCAATGGAAAGTGGAATGGAAGGTGGAAAGGAACATGGAAAGCAATGTGGAATGGAACGTAGAATGAAATGTGGAACGGAACGTGGAAATGAAAGTGGAATGTAACGTGGAATGGAACATGTAAAGGAAGGTGGAATGGAATGGAATGGAATGTGGAACGGAACGTGGAATGGAACGGAGAGGAACGCGTAATGGAATGTGGAATGGAACGTCTAATGGAACGTGGAAACGAAAATAGAACGGAATGGATTGAAAAGTGGAATGGAATTTGGAATGGAATGCAGAATGTACAGGAATGGAATGTCGAATGGAACGTGGAATGCAAAGGAATGGAATGTGGAATGGAAATTGAACAGAATGCAATGTGGAATTGAACATGAAATGGAATGTGGAATGGAAAGTGGAATGGAACTTGCAATGGAAAGCACAACGGAAAGTGGAATGTAACGTGGAATGGAATAGAATGCAACGTGGAATGGAACGTGGAATGGAATGTGGAATGGAACGTGGAATGGAAAGTGGAATGGAATGGAATGGAATGTGGAATGGAAGGTGGAATTGAACGTGGAATGCAATGGAAAGGAAAGTGGAATGGAATGTGGAATGGAATGGAATGGAATGTGGAATGGAATGTGGAATGGAATGTGGAATTGTATGTGAAAAGGAACGTGTAATGGAAAGTGGAATGGAATGGAATGGAATGTGGAATGGAATGTGGAATGGTATGGAATGGAGTGTGGAATGGAATGTGAAAAGGAATGGAACGTGGAATGGAAAGTGGAATGGAATGGAATAGAATGTTAACATGGAATGGAATGCTTACATGGAATGGAATGTAATGCGGAATGGAATGTGGACTGTAATGGAATGCAACGTGGAATGGAATGGAATGGAATGTGGATTGGAATGTTTAATGGAATGTGGAATGAATTGTTGAGTGGAAAGTGGAATTGATGGTGGAATGGAATGGAATGGATCATGGAATGGAAAGCGGAATGGAATATGGAATGAAAGGTGGAATGGAGCGTTTCATGGACAGGAATGGAACGTGGAATGGAATGGAATGGAATGTGGAATGGAATTTGCAATGGAATGCAATTGAATGTGGAATGGAATGGAATGTGGAATGGAATGGAATTTAATGTGGAATGGAATGGAATGGAATGTGGAATGGAATGTGGAATGTGGAATATTCCACATTCCATTCCACATTCCATTTAACAGTCCATTCCACATTCCATTTCCCTTTCCATTCCGTTCCATTCCATTCCATTCCACATTCCATTCCATTCCAATCCACATTCCACTCCATTCCATTCTACGTTCCATTCCGTTTCACAATCCATTCCATTTCATACCACATTCGATTCCATTCCAATCAACATTTCATTCCATTACATTCCACAATCCATTCCAATCCAAATTCCATTCCATCTAATTTCACATTCCATTCCACTACATTGCATTCCACATTCCATTCCATTTGATTCCGCTTTCCATTGAATTCCAATCCACATTCCATTCCATTCCATTCTATTCCAGATTCCATTCCACTCCATTCCATATTCCATTCCACATTTCAGTCCACTTTCCATTGCATTCAATTCCACATTACACTCCAGTACATTCCGCATTCCATTCCATTCGATTTCACATTCCATTCCATTACATGGTTTTCCACATCCGATTTCAATCCAGTCCGCATTCCATTCCATTCCATTTCATTCTATTCCACGTTCCATTCCATTCCTTTCAATTCCACATTCCATTCCGTTCCATTCCACATTCCATTAAACTACATTCCACATTCCATTCCTCATTGCATTCCAAATTCAATGCCACGATCCATTCCAAATTCCATTCCACAGTACATTGCATTCCATTACACCTTCCTTTCCACGTTCCATTCCACGTTCCTTTCCACATTCCATTCCACATTCCATTGCATTCCATTCCATATTCCATACCCTTCCATTCAATTCCATTCCACAATCCACTCCATTCCATTGCACATTCCATTCCACATTCCATTCCACATTCCTTTCAATTCCATTCCCCATACCATTCCACACACCATTCCTCATTCCCTTCCACATTTTATTCCATTCCATTCCACATTCCATTCCACATGCCGTTCCACATTCCATTCTATTCCTTTCCACATTCTATTCCATATTACTTTCCTTTCCATTCTGCATTCCTTTGCATTTCATTCCACATTCCTTTTCACATTCCAATCCATTCCATTCCGCATTCCATTCCATTCCACATTGCTTTCCATATTCTATTCCACATTCCATTCCACATTCCATTCCATTCCATTCTACATTCCATTACACATTCTATTCCAGATTCCACCCCACATTCCATTCCATTCCATTTCACATTCACTTCGACATTCCATTCCACATTCCATTCCAGATTCCATTCCACATTCCATTCCACATTCTTTTCCATTCCATTCAACATTCCATTCAACAATCCTTTCCACATTCCATTTTACATTCCATTCCACATTCCATTCCATTCCATTCCACATTTCATTCCATTCCATATTCCCTTCCACGTTCCATTGCATTCCATTCCACATTAAACTGCACATTCCAATCCATTGGATTCCACATTCCATTCCACTTTCCATTCCACATTCCATTTCACATTCCATTCTACATTCCATTCCGATTTCCATTCCACGTTCCATCCCACGTTCCATTCCATTCCATTCCACGATCCATTTCATTCCATTCCAGTTTCCATTCCACATTCCATTCCACGTTCCACTTCACATTGCTTTCCACATTCCATTTCACTTTCCATTCCTTTCCACTCCATTCCAGTTCCACATTCCATTCCATTCCATTCAACATCGCATTGCACATTCCATTCCATTCCATTCCATATTCCATTCCATTCCATTCCACATTCCATTCCATTACATTTCATTCCATTCCATTCTATTCCACATTCCATTCTATTCCATTCTACATTCTATTCCACGTTCCATTGCGTGTTGCATTCCACTTTCCATTCCATGTTCCATTCCACATACCATTCCTCATTAAATTCAACATTCCATTCCAAATTCCATTCCATTCCGATCCAGATTCCATTCCACAGTCCATTTCATTCCATTCCACTCCACGTTGCATTACACATTCCATTCCACTCCCTTCCCCATTCCATTCTACTTTCCATTACATTCCAATCCACTTTCCATTCCACTTTCCATTCTGCACTCCATTCCACATACAATTCCACATTCCATTCTGTTCTATTACACATTACATTCCAAATTCCATTCCACATGCCATTCCACATTCCATTCCATTCAATTCCACATTCCATTCCTTTCCATTCCACATTCCATTCCACATTCCGTTCCATTCCATTCCACATTCCATTCCATTCCATATTCCATTCCATTCCATTCCATTCCACATTCCATTCTATTCCATTCCACATTCTATTCCAAGTTCCATTCCTCTTTCCATTCCACTTTACATTCAACGTCACATTCCACATTGCATTCCACATTAAATTCAACATTCCATTCTGCATTCCATTCCATTTCATTCCACATTCCTTTCCACATTCCATTCCATTCCATTTCACTTTCCATTCCGTTTAATTCCACATTCCTTTACACATTCCATTCCACGTTGCATATCACATTGTGTTCCACAATCCATTCCACATTCTACTCAATTCCATTCCACATTCCATTCCATTTCATTCCACATTCCCTTCCACATTCCATTCCATTCCATTCCACATTCCATTCCATTCCATTTCACCTTCCATTCCGTTCCATTCCACATTTGTTTCCACATTCCTTTCCACATTCCTTTTCACCTTGCTTTCAACATTCCATTCCACATTCCATTCCTTTCCATTTCACATTCCATTCTGTTCCATTCCACATTCCTTTCCACATTCCATTCCACTTTCCGTTCCACCTTCCATTCCACATTCCATGCCATATTCTGTTCCACATTCCATTCCTCATTCCATTCCACATTCCATTCCTTTTCATTCCACATTCCATACCATACCATTCCACGTTACATTCCATGTTCTTGGCCACGTTCCATTCCAAGCCCCGTTCCTCCTTCCTTTCCACATTCCATTCCATGTTCCTTTCCACGTTCCACTCCATTCCATTCCACGTTCCATTCCACATTCCAATCCACATTCCATTCCACGTTCCATTCCATTCCATTCCACGGTCCATTCCACGTTCCATTCCATTACATTCCACGTTGCGTTCCACATACCATTGCACATTACATTCCACGTTTCATTCCGTGTTCCATTCCGCATTCCAGTGCACGTTCCATATCATTCCATTCCACTTTCCATTCGACATACCATTTCACATTGCATTCCAGTTTTCAACCCATTATATTCCACTTTCCATTCCATTCCATTCCACATTCCATTCCATTCCATTGAATTCCATTCCACATTCCATATCATTCCATTCCATTCCACATTCCATTCATTTCCATTACAGACTCCATTCCATTCTATTCCACATTCCTTTCCATTTCATTCCTTTCCATTCCACATTCCATTTCACATTACTTTCCCTTCAATTCCACATTCCATTCCATTCCATTCGACATTTCTTTCCACTTTCCATTCCACTTTCCATTCTGTATTCCATCCCACGTTCAATTCCACTTTCCATTCCACGTTCTACTCCATTCAATTCCAGATTCCACTGCACTTTACATTACATTCAAGTCCATATTCCCTACCATTAAATTACATTCCATTACACAGTCCATCCCATTCCACATTCCGTTTCACATTCCTTTCCTTTCCATTCCACATTCCATTCTGCATTCCATTAAATACCATTCCACGTTCCATTCCGTTCCATTCTACATTCCTTCCACATTCCATCGTCATTCCACTTAATTCCTTTCCAAATTCCATTCCACATTCGATTCCACATTCCATTCCCCATTCAATTCCACATTCCATTCCTTGTCATTTCCCATTCCATTTCCTTCCATTCCATATTCCATTCCACGTTCCATACCATGATCCATTCCACGTTCCTTTCCATTCCATTCCACATTCTATTCCACATTCCATTCCATTCCATTTCACGTTGCATTCCATATTCCGTTACATTCCATTCCACGTTCCATTCCACATTCCATTCCACATTCCATTCCATGTTCCACTCCACCTTCCACCCATTCAATTCCACATTCCATTTCACGTTCCATTCCTTTACATTCCACGTTCCATTCCACAATGCATTGCTCATTCCATTCCATATTCCATTCCACTTTCCATTCCACTTTCCATTCCACGTTTCATTACGTGTCATTCCACGTTCCATTCCACTTTCTATTCCATTCCATTCCACATTTCATTCCACATTCCATTCCACTTTCCATTCCACAATCCATTCCTCGCCATTCTACATTCCATTCCACATTCCATTCCATTCCATTCCACATTCCATTCCACATTCCATTCGATTGCATTCCACATTCCGTTGCACTTTCCATTGGATTCCTGTCGACATTTCATTCCACATTCCATTCTACTCCATTCCACATTCCATTCCATATTCCATTGCATTACTGTCCACATTACATTCCACATTCCTTTCCACAATCCATTACACATTCCATTGCATTCCATTTCACAATGCATTCCACATTCCAATGCATTCCAGTCCAAATTCCATTCAACTTTCCATTCCTTTCGATGCCACATTCCACTCAATTCCAATCCACATTCTGTTCCCCATTTCATTCCTTTCCATTCCACTTTCCATTCCACATTACATTCCATATTCCAATCAATTCCATTCCACATTCCGTTCCACGTTTCATTCCACATCCCACTGCACATTCCATTCCACGTTGCATTCCATACCATTCCATGTTGAATTCCCGGTTCCAATTCTTTCCATTCCACGTTCCATTCCACATTCCATTTCACATTCCATTGTACCTTCCATTCCACATTACATTCCACGTTCCATTCCACGTTCCATTCAACGTTCCATTCTACTTTCCATTCCATACCATTCCACTTTGCATTAGACATTTGATTCCGTTCTGCTCCACGTTCCATTACACATTCCTTTCCCCATTCCATTCCACATTACTTTCCATTCCATTCCACATTCCATTCCACATTCCATTTCATTCCATTACACTTACCATTTCACATTCTATTTCTCAATCCATTCCATTCCGTTTGACATTCAATTCCATTCCATTCCACCTTCCATTCTAAATTCCATTCCATTCAATTCCATATTCCATTCCACACTATTCCATATTATATTCCACATTCCATTCCACATTACATTTCACATTGCATTCCACATTCCATTCCATTCCATTCCACATTCCTTTCCACTTTCCATTTCACTTTCCATTCCATGTTCCATTACATTCCATTCCACATTCCATTCAACATTTTATTACATTGCATTCAACATTGCATTCCATTCCGTCCGACATTCCATTACACGTTCCATTCCACATTTCATTCTACATTCCATTCCATTTCATTCCACGTTCCATTGTGTTCTGTTCCACATTCCAATCCACATTCCATTTCACCTTCCATTCCCTTCCAATCCACATTCCATTCCTTTCCTTCACACATTCCTATCCTTTCCACATTCCATTCCACGTTCCATTCCACTTTCCATTCCATTCCATTCCACATACTTTACCATTACATTCCACATACTTTTCCATTCCATTCCACAGTCCATTACATTACATTCCACATTCCATTCCACTTTCCTTTCCTAGTTCGATTCCAAGTTCCATTCTATTCCATCCCACGTTCCATTCTATTCCGTTCCACGTTCCATTCCACGTTCCATTCTATTGTATTCCACGTTCCATTCCACATTACATTACATTACATTCCACTTTCCTTTACACATTCCATTCCACATTATATTCCTTTACACTCCACATTCCATTCCACATTACGTTTCACTTTCCATTCCATTCCATTCCACATTCCATTCCATTCCATTCCACATTACATTACGTTACATTCCACATTCCATTCCACGTTTCATTCCACATCCCATTGCACATTCCATTCCACGTTGCATTCCATTCCATTCCTTGTTGTATTCCAGGTTCCAGTTCTTTCCATTCCACGTTCCATTCCACATTCCGTTTCACATTCCATTGTACCTTCCATTCCACATTATATTCCATGTACCATTCCACGTTCCATTCAACGTTCCATTCTACTTTAAATTCCATACCACTCCACTTTGCATTAGACATTCAATTCCATTCTGCTCCACGTTCCATTACACATTCCATTACACATTCCATTCCCCATTCCATTCCACATTACTTTCCATTCCATTCCACATTGCATTCCACATTACATTTCATTCCTTTCCACTTACCATTTCACATTCCATTTCTCAATCTATTCCATTCCGTTTGACACTCAATTCCATTCCATTCCACCTTCCATTCCACATTCCATTCCATTCAATTCCATATTCCTTTCCACACTATTCCATATTCCATTCCGCATTCCATTCCACATTCCATTTCACATTCCATTCCACATTCCATTCCTTTCCATTCCACATTCCATTCCATTCCATTCCACATTCCTTTCCAAATTCCATTTCACTTTCCATTCCATGTTCCATTACATTCCATTCCACATTCCTTTCCACATTTTATTACATTGCATTCAACTTTGCATTCCATTCCATCCAACATTCCATTCCCCGTTCCATTCCACCTTTCATTCCACGTTCCATTCCATTTCATTCCATGTTCCATTCTGTTCCGTTCCACATTCCAATCCACATTCCATTTCACCTTCCATTCCCTTCCAATCCACATTCCATTCCTTTCCTTTGCACATTCCTATCCTTTCCACATTCCATTCCACGTTCCATTCCACTTTCCATTCCATTCCATTCCACATACTTTACCATTACATTCCACATACTTTTTCATTCCATTCCACAGTCCATTCCATTACATTCCAGATTCCATTCCACTTTCCTTTCCACGTTCGATTCCAAGTTCCATTCTATCCCATCCCACGTTCCATTCTATTCCATTCCACGTTCCATTCTATTCTATTCCACATTCCATTCCACATTACATTACATTCCATTCTACTTTCCTTTACACATTCCATTACACATTACATTCCACATTCCATTCCGTTACACTCCACATTCCATTCCAAATTACGTTGCACTTTTCATTCCATTCCATTCCACATTCCATTCCTTTCCATTCCACATTCCATTCCATTCCATTCCACATTCCATTCAGCATTCCATTCCATTCCATTCCACATTCCATTAGGCGTTCCATTCCATTCCATTCCACTTTCCATTCGACGTTTCATTCCACGTTCTGTTCCTCATTCCAATCCACATTCCATTTCACATCCCATTCCATGCCATTTCATATTCCATTCAAGATTCCACTCCATTCCATTCCAGATTCCATTCCACATTCCATTCCACAATAGATTCCACATTCCAACACATTCCATCCCACTTTCCATTCCACGTTCCATTATATTCCATTCCACGTTGAATTCCACGTTCCATTTCATTACTTTTGACATTCCATTCCACATTACATTTCACATTCTATTTCACCTTCCATTCCGTTCCATGTCGCTTTCCATTTAACACTCCATTCCACTTTCCATTCCACATTCCATTCCACATTCCATTCCGTTGAATTTCACATTCCATTCCACAATCCATTACACATTCCATTCGATTCCATTCCACATTCCTTTCCACATTCCATTCCACATTCCTTTTCATTCCATTACACATTCCATTACATTCCATTCCACATTCCATTTCACATTCCATTCCACATTCCATTTCCCATTCCACTCCATTTCATTACCCTTTCCATTCCATTCCATTCCACTCCACATTCCATTCCATTCCATTACATTGCATTAAATATTTCATTCCATTCAATTCGGCATTCCATTCAATTCTATTCCACTCTATCCACATTCCTTTCCAATCCATTCTATTACACATTCCATTCCTTCCCTTTCCACATTGCAATCAATTACATCCCACATTCCATTCCAAATTCCATACCACATTTTCTTCCACGTTCCATTCCATTACATTCCATATTCTATTCCATTCCATAACAAATTACCTTCCGTTCAATTGCACATTCCTTTCCATTCCAATACATTCCATATTCCATTCCGTTCCATTCCACATTCCATTCCATTCCGTTCTATTCCACATTCCGTTCCATTCCCCATTCCATTCCATTCCATTCTATTCCACATTCCATTCCATTACATTCCACATTCCATTCCATTCCACCCCACTTTTCATTCCACATTCCATTCCACATTCTAATCCACGTTCCATTTAATATCATTCCACATTCTATTCCACTTTCCATTTCATTCCATTGCACATTCCGTCCATGCCATTCCACATTGCATTCTATTCCATTCCACATTCCATTCCATTCCACATTGCATTACTCTACATTCCACATTCCATCCCATTCCATTCCATCTTCCATTCCGTTCCATTCCATTCCATTCCATTCCACATTCCATTCCTTTCCATTGCACTTTCCATTCCATTACATTCCACATTCCATTACATTCCATTCCACATTCAATTCCACGTTCCATTACACGTTCCATTCGAAGGTCCACTCCACGTTCTTTCCGTTCCATTCCACATTCCATTCCATTCCATTCCACCTTCCATTGCACTTTCCATTCCACGTTCCATTCCTCGTTACATTCCACTTTCCATTCCTCGTTCCATTCCACGTTCCATTCCTCGTTTCATTCCATTCCATTAAACATTCCATTCCATTCCATTCCACATGCAATTCCACATTCCATTCCATGGTGCATACCATTCCGTTCCACGTTGCATTCCACCTTTCGTTACATTATATTCCACATTCCATTCTATTCCACATTCAATTCCACATTCCATTCAACGTTGCATTCCATTATATTACACGTTCCATTCCACTTTCCATTCCACATTCCATTGCACATTCCTTTCCACTTTCCATTTTACATTCCATTCCACGTTCCATTCCACTTTCCGTTCCACGTTCCATTGCGTGTTCTATTCCATACCATTCCAAGTTCCATTGCACATTCCATTAAATTCCATTCCATATTCCATACCTTTCCATTCCAAACCATTCCACATTCCATTCCATTCCATATTGCATTCCACTTTTGATTCCATTCCACTTTCCTTTCCATTCCATTCCACATTCCATTCCATTCAATTCCATTCCACTTTCCATTCCACTCCATTCCACATTCCATTCCTTTTCATTCCATTCCATTGCACATTCCATTCCATTCCATTCCATTCCACATTCCTTTCCATTCCACATTCCTTTACTTTCCATTCCTTTCCTCATTCCATTCCACATTCCATTCCACATCTCATTCCGTTCCATTTCATATTTCATTGCATTCCATTCCATATTGCCTTCCATTATGTTCCATCTTCCATTCCACCTTCCATTATACGTTCTATTCCGTGTTCATTTCCATTTTTCATTCCACTCCTTTCCAGGTTCCATTCCACGTCCCATTCCATTCCATTCCACGGTACACTCCACGTTCCATGCCACATTCAAATCCACATTCCATTCCACATTCCATTCGGTTCCCTTCCACTTTCGATTCCACATAATTTTCCACATTCCATTCCACATTCCATTCCATTCCATTCCACATTCTATTCCATATTCCATTCCACATTCAATTCCACTTTCCATTCCCCATTACATTCCACCTTCCATTCCAAGTTCCATTCCTCCTTCCATTCCATTCCATTCCACATCCCGTTCCATTCCATTCCACATTACGTTCCACAATCCATTATATTCCATTCCACTTTCCATTCCATTCCGCATTCCATTCCATTCCATTCCTTCATTCTAGGGTCCATTTCACATTCCATTCAACATTCCATTCCATATTACATTCCATTCCATTCCACATTCCATTCCACATTCCATTCCTCATTCCAGTCCATTCTATTCCACATTCCATTCAACATTCCATTCCACAATCCATTCCATTCCATTCCACATTCCATTCCACATTCCATTGCATTCCATTACACATCCCATTCCTTTCCACTCCATATTCCATTACACGTACATTTCCATTCCTCTCCACATTCCATTCCACATTCCATTCCATTCAATTCCACATTCCATTGCACATTCCATGCCACAATCCATTCCATTCCATTCCATTCCAAATTGCATTCCACGTTCCAATCCATTCCATTCCATGTTCCATTCCACGTTGCATTCCACCTTCCATTCCACATTCCATTTAACATTCCATTCCATTCCACTCCTCGATCCATTCGATTCCATTCCACATTCCGTTTCACTCCATTCCACTTTCCATTCCACATTCCAGGCCACATTCCTTTTCACATTGCATTCCAAATTCCATTTCACTTTCCATTCCATTCCATTCCATTCCATTACACTTTCAATTCCATTCCAACCCACATTCCATTCCACTCCATGTTCCATTCCATTTCACATTCCATTCCGTTCCATTCCACATTCCATACCATTCCATTCCACATTCCATTCCACATTCCATTCCTCATTCCATTCCACATTCCATTCCTCATTCCATTCCACATTCCATTCCTCATTCCATTCCACATTCCATTCCACATTCCATTCCATTCCATTCCACATTCCATTCCATTCCATTCCACATTCCATTCCACATTCCGTTCCACATTCCATTCAAACTTCCATTCCATTCTATTCCACATTCCATTCCATTATATTCCACATTACTTTCAATTACATTCCACATTCCATTACACATTCCATTCCATATTCTATTCCACATTCCTTTCCCTTGCATTTCATATTTTATTCCATTCCTTTCCATTCAATTCCTCATTCCATTCCATTCCATTGCATTCCACATTCCTTTACTTTCTATTCCGTATTCCATTCCATTCCATTCCATTCTATTCCCCTTTGCATTCCATTCCCTTCCACTTTCCATTCCATTCAATTCCACATTCCATCCCACGTTCCATTCCACTTTCCATTCCATTAATTTCCACATTCCATCCCACATTCCATTCCACATTGTACTCCATATTCCATTCCATTCCATTCCATTCCACACTCCATACCATTCCATTCCACATTCCATTTCATTGCGATGCACATTCCATCCCACTCCATTCCACGTTCCATTCCAGTGCATTCCACATTCCATTCAACGTTCCATTCCAATTTCCATTCTATGTTGCAATACATTCCGTTCCAAGTTCCATTCCACATTCCATTCCATTCCATTCCGCGTTCCTTTCCAAATTCCATTGCACAATTCTTTCTACGTTCCATTCCACATTCCATTCCACGTTCCATTCTACGTTCCATTCCACGTTCCATTGCGCATTCTATTCCATACCATTCCACGTCCCATTCCACATTCCATTCAATTGCATTCCACTTCCTATTCCACATTCCATTCCACATTGCATTCCACATTCCTTTCCGTTCCATTACACTTTCCGTTCCACATTCCGTTCCACAATAAATTCCATTCCATTACTTTCCATTCCACATTCCATTCCACATTCCATTACACATCACATTCCGTTCCATTCCACAATCCATTCCACATTCCATTCCATTCCATTCCACATTCCATTTCACATTCAATTTCACATTACTTATCACATTACATTCCACATTGCATTTCATATACCTTTCCACATTGTATTCCATTCCATTCCACATTATATTCCACATTCCATTCCACATTACATTCCACATTGTAATTCATATTTCATTCCAGATTGCATTCCATTCCCTGCGACATTCCATTCCACATTCCATTCCGTTCCATTTCACATTCCATTCCATTCCATTACACATTTCTTTCCACATTTCTTTCCACATTCCATTCCACATTATGTTCCACATTCCATTCCACTTTCCATTCCATTCCTTTCCCCATTCCTTTCCATTCCATTCCACATTCCACTCCAAATTCTTTTCCATAACTTTCCACATTCCATTCCACATTCCATTCCATTCCAATGCACGTTCCATTCCACGTTGCATTCCACGTCCCATTGCAATCCATTACGCGTTCAATTCCACGTTGAATTCCATTTCATTTCACGTTCCATTCCACATTCCATTCCACATTAAATTGCACACTCCATTCCACATTCCATTCCATATTCCTTTCTGTTCCATTACACGTTTCTTTCCACATTCCTTTCCATTCAATTCCACATTCCATTGCACATTCCATTCCACATTCTGTTCCATTTTCAGTTCTACATTCCATTCCATTCCATTCCACACTCCATTCCATTTCATTCCACGTTCCATTCCACATTCCATTCCGTTGCATTCCACATTTCATTCCATTCCATTTGACATTCCATTCCGTTCCATTCCACATTCTTTTCCACATTCCTTTCCACAGCCCATTACACATTCCATTCCACATTCCATTCCATTCCATTCCACATTCCATTCCATTCCGTTCTACATTTCATTCCACATTCCATTCCACATTCCATTCCACAATCCTTTACATTCCATTCCATTCCTGTCCATTCCACGTTCCATTCTACATTCAATTCCTTTCCATTCCACATTCCAATCCACGTTCCTTTCCACGTTCCATTGCATTCCATTCCAAATTTCATTCCGTTCCATTCCACATTCCATACCCTATCATTCCATTCCATTCCGCTTTCCCTTCCATTCCATTCCATATTCTATTCCAGATGCCATTCCATTCCTTTCCACATTCAATTCCACATTCCATTCCATTCCATTCCATATTCCATTACATTCCATTACACATTCCATTCATTTCCATTCCACTTTCCATTTCACGTTCCATTCCACGTTCTATTCCACATTCCATTCCATGTTCCACTCCACTTTCCATTCTATTCCATTCCAACTTCCATTCCACGTTCCCTTCCACAATCCATTCCACTTTCCAATCCATTGATTTCCATATTCCTTACCATTGCATTCCATTTCATTCCGCATTCCATTCCATTCCATTGCACATTCTACTCCATATTCCATTCCACTCCATTCCACATTCCATGTCACATTCCATTCCATTGTGTTCCTCATTCCATTTCATTCCATTACACTTTCCTTTCCATTCCATTCAACATTCCATTCCATTCCATTCCACATTCCATTCCTTTCCATTACACATTCCATTTCAAATTTCATTCCACTTTCTATTCCACATTCCATTCCACTTTCCAATCCACGTTCCTTTCCATTCCATTCCACTTTCCATTCCAAGATCCATTCCACATTCCAATCCATGATCCATTCCATTCCATTACATGTTCCATTCCACGTTGTATTCCATTCCATTCCACGTTCCATTACACATTCCATTCCACATTCCATTCCCCTTTCCATTCCACATTCCATTAAGTTCCACACTACTTTCCATTCCACATTCCATTTCACATTCTATTCCACGTTCCAATACATTCCATTCTATTTTCCATTCCACATTCCATTCCACATTCCATTTCGTTGTATTCCACATTCCTTTCCACATTCCTTTCAACATTCCATTCCACATTCCATTCCATTCCATTCCACATTCCATTCCACTTTCCATTTCAAATTACATTCCACGTGACATTCCCTTCCATTCCATATTCCATTCCACATTCCATTCCATGATCCATTCCACATTCCATTCCACGTTCCATTCCACGTTCCTTTTCATTCCATTCCACGTTCTGTTCCACTTTCCATTCCACAATCCAATCCACGTTCATTTCCGTTGCATTACACTTTCCACCCCACTTTCCTTTCCATTCCATTCCACGTTCCATTCCACATTACATTACACATTTCATTCCACTTTCCATTTCACTTTCCGTTCCACGTTCCATTCCATTCCCTTCGACGTTCCATTACACATTCCATTCCATTCCATTCCACGATCAATTCCACATTCCATTTCACGTACGATTCCACATTCCATTCCATTCCATTCTACTTTCCATTCCTTATTCCATTCCATTCCATTCCACATTCCATTCCACGTTCCATTCCACAATCTGTTCCACTCCATTCCACAATTCTTTCCACATTCCATTACACGTTACGTTCCACATTCCATTCCGTTCCATAGCACGTTCCATTCCACATTGCATTCCACGTTTCATTCTGTTCAATTCCACATGCCACTCCACATTCCATTCTACATTCCATTCTACATTCCAGTCCACATTCAATTACATTCCATTCCACATTCTATTCCACATTCCTTTCCGCATTCCATTCCATTACATTCCAGATTCCTTTCCACATTCCCTTCCATTACATTCCACATTCCATTCCATTCCATTCCACGTTGCATTCCACGTTCCATTCCATTCCATTCCACGTTCCATTCCACCTTCCATTCCACGTTCCATTTGACGTTCCATTCCATGTTCTATTCCACGTTACATTCCATTCCATTCCACGTTCCATTCAAACTTCCATTCCTGGTTACCTTCCACCTTCCATCACACGTTCCATTCCACCATCCATCAAATTCCATTCCACGTTCCAATCCACCTTTCATTCCACATTCCATTCCATCCATTCCCGTCCAGTCCACATTGAATTCCGTGCCTTTCCACATTCCATTACATTACTATCCATGTTACATTCTGTTCCAATCCACGTTCCACTTCACTCCATTCCACTTTCCATTTCATTCCATTTCAAATTCCATTCCGCATTCCATTTCACATTCCATTCCATTCCATTCCATTACCGTCCACATTCCATTCCATTCCATTCCATTCCACATTCCAAAACATTCCATTCCACATTACATTCCACCTTCCATTCCGTTCTATTCTATTCCAAATTCCATTCTATTCCATTCTGTTCCACTTTCCATTCCATTCCACTACACATTCCATTCCATTCCATTCCACATTCTATTCCACATTCCATTCCACGTTCCACTCGACGATCCTTTGCATTCCATTCCATTCCTTTCCACATTCCATTCCATATTCCATTCCATTCTATTCGATATTCCTTTGCATTCCATTCCACATTCCATTCCATTCCATTCCACATTCCATTCCACGTTACATTCCACAATCCATTGCTCGTTCCACTCCACGTTCTATTCCATTCCATTCCACGTTACATTCCACGTTCCATTCCATTACATTCCACGTTACATTCCTTTCCTTTCCACGTTCCATTCCATATTGCATTGCAAATTCCATTGCATTCCATTTCAAATTCCTTTCCACATTCCCTTCCATATTCTATTCCATTCAATTCCACATTCCATTCCACATTCCAATCCTTTCCATTCCACATTCCATTCCACATTCCATTACTTTCCATTCCACATTCCATTCCATTCCATTCCATGTTCCATTCCACGTTCCAGTCCACGTTCCAATCCATTCCAATCTACGTTCCATTTCAATCCATTCCATGTTCCATTTTATTCCATTTTACATTCCATTCCACATCCCATTTCACATTCCATTCCATTCCATTCCGTTGCATTCCTCGTTATTTTCCATTCCATTCCATTCCATTCCGTTGCATTCCTCGTTATTTTCCATTCCATTCCATGATTCATTCCATTCCACATTCCATTCCATTATATTCCACATTCCATTTCATTCCATTCCACATTCCATTCCACATTCCACTCCACCTTCAATTCCATTCCATTATATTTCACATTCCATTCCTTTCCATTTCACATTCCATTCCATCCCATTACACGTTCCATTCCACCTTCCCTTAGGCGTTTCATTCCACTTTCCGTTCCATTCCATTCCACATTCCATTCCATATTCCATTCCACGTTCCACTCATCATTCCATTACACATTCCATTCCAGCTTCCATTCCATTCCACATTCCATTCCATTCCCTTCCACGTTCCATTACACTTTCCATTCCATTCCATTCCATGATCAATTCCACATTCCATTTCACGTACCATTCCACATTCCATTCCATTCCATTCTACTTTCCATTCCTCATTCCATTCCATTCCATTCCACCATCCATTCCACATTCCATTCCCCGTTCCATTCCACAACCCGTTCCACTCCATTCCACGATCCTTTAAACATTCCGTTGCACGTTCCGTTCCACATTCTATTCCGTTCCATAGCACGTTCCATTCCACATTGCATTCCACGTTTCATTCCGTTCAATTCCACATGCCACTCCACATTCCATTCTACATTCCATCCTACATCCCAGTCCACATTCAATTACATTCCATTCCACATTCTATTCCACATTCCTTTCCACATTCCATTCCATTACATTCCAGATTCCTTTCCGCATTCCCTTCCATTACATTCCACATTCAATTCCATTCCATTCCACGTTGCATTCCACGTTCCATTCCATTCCATTCCACGTTCCATTCCACCTTCCTTTCCACGTTCCATTCGACATTCCATTCCATGTTCTATTCCACGTTACATTCCATTCCATTCCACGTTCCATTCAAACTTCCATTCCAGGTTACCTTCCACCTTCCATCGCACGTTCCATTCCACCATCCATCCCATTCCATTCCACGTTCCAATCCACCTTTCATTCCACATTCCATTCCATCCATTCCAGTCCAGTCCACATTCAATTCCGTGACATTCCACATTCCATTACATTACTATCCACGTTACATTCTGTTCCAATCCACGTTCCACTTCACTCCATTCCACTTTCCATTTCATTCCATTTCAAATTCCATTCCGCATTCCATTTCACATTCCATTCCATTCCATTCCATTACCTTCCACATTCCATTGCATTCCATTCCACATTCCAAAACATTCCATTCCACATTACATTCCACCTTCCATTCCGTTCTAATCTATTCCAAATTCCATTCCATTCCATTCTGTTCCACTTTCCATTCCATTCCACTACACATTCCATTAAATTCCATTACACATTCTATTCCACATTCCATTCCTCGTTCCACTCGATGATCCTTTGCATTGCCTTCCATTCCTTTCCACATTTCATTCCATATTCCATTCCATTCTATTCGATATTCCTTTGCATTCCATTCCACATTCCATTCCATTCCATTCCACATTCCATTCCACGTTCCATTCCACAATCCATTGCTCGTTCCACTACACGTTCCATTCCATTCCATTCCACGTTACATTCCACGTTCCATTCCATTACATTCCACGTTCCATTCCTTTCCTTTCCACGTTCCATTCCATATTGCATTGCAAATTCCATTTCATTCCATTTCACATTCCTTTCCACATTCCCTTCCATATTCTATTCCATTCCATTCCACATTCCATTCCACATTCCAATCCTTTCCATTCCACATTCCATTCCACATTCCATTACTTTCCATTCCACAATCCATTCCATTCCATTCCATGTTCCATTCCACGTTCCAGTCCACGTTCCAATCCATTCCAATCCACGTTCCATTTCATTCCATTCCATGTTCCATTTTATTCCATTTTACATTCCATTCCACATCCCATTTCACCTTCCATTCCATTCCATTCCGTTGCATTCCTCGTTATTTTCCATTCCATTCCATGATTCATTCCATTCCACATTCCATTCCATTCTATTCCACATTCCATTTCATTCCATTCCACATTCCATTCCACATTCCACTCCACCTTCAATTCCATTCCATTCTGTTTCACATTCCATTCCTTTCCATTTCGCATTACATTCCATTCCATTACACGTTCCATTCCACCTTCCCTTAGGTGTTTCATTCCACTTTCCGTTCCATTCCATTCCACATTCCATTCCATATTCCATTCCACGTTCCACTCAACATTCCATTTCACATTCCATTCCAGCTTCCATTCCATTCCACATTCCATTCCATTCCCTTCCACGTTCCATTACACTTTCCATTCCATTCCATTCCACGATAAATTCCACATTCCATTTCACGTACGATTCCACATTCCATTCCATTCCATTCTACTTTCCATTCCTCATTCCATACCATTCCATTCCACCATCCATTCCACATTCCATTCCACGTTCCTTTCCACAATCCGTTCCACTCCATTCCACGATCCTTTCCACATTCCATTACACATTCCGTTCCACATTCCATTTCGTTCCATAGCACGTTCCATTCCACTTTGCATTCCACGTTTCATTCCGTTCAATTTCACATGCCACTCCACATTCCATTCTACATTCCATTCTACATTCCAGTCCACCTTCAATTACATTCCATTCCACATTCTATTCCACATTCCTTTCCGCATTCCATTCCATTACATTCCAGATTCCTTTCCGCATTCCATTCCATTACATTCCACATTCAATTCCATTCCATTCCACATTGCATTCCACGTTCCATTCCATTTCATTCCACGTTCCATTCCACCTTCCATTCCACGTTCCATTCGACGTTCCATTCCATGTTCTATTCCACGTTACATTCCATTCCATTCCACGTTCCTTTCAAACTTCCATTCCAGGTTACCTTCCACCTTCCATCGCACGTTCCATTCCACCTTCCATCCCATTCCATTCCACGTTCCAATCCACCTTTCATTCCACATTCCATTCCATCCATTCCCGTCCAGTCCACATTCAATTCCGTGACATTCCACATTCCATTACATTACTATCTACGTTACATTCTTTTCCAATCCACGTTCCACTTCACTCCCTTCCACTTTCCATTTCATTCCATTTCAAATTCCATTCCGCATTCCATTTAACATTCCATTCCATTCCATTCCATTACCTTCCACATTCCATTCCATTCCATTCCACATTCCAAAACATTCCATTCCACATTACATTCCACCTTCCATTCCATTCTATTCTATTCCAAATTCCATTCCTTTCCATTCTGTTCCACTTTCCAATCCATTCCACTACACCTTCCATTCCATTCCATTCCACATTCTATTCCACATTCCATTCCACGTTCCACTCGACGATCCTTTGCGTTCCATTCCATTCCTTTCCACTTTCCGTTCCATATTCCACTCCATTCTATTCGATATTCCTTTGCATTCCATTCCACATTCCATTCCATTCCATTCCACATTCCATTCCACGTTCCATTCCACAATCCATTGCTCGTTCCACTCCACGTTCCATTCCATTCCATTCCACGTTACATTCCACGTTCCATTCCATTACGTTCCACGTTGCATTCCTTTCCTTTCCACGTTCCATTCCATATTTCACTGCAAATTCCATTCCATTCCATTTCACATTGCTTTCCACATTCCCTTCCATATTCTATTCCATTCAATTCCACATTCCATTCCACATTCCAATCCTTTCCATTCCAAATTCCATTCCACATTCCATTACTTTCCTTTCCACATTCCATTCCATTCCATTCCATGTTCCATTCCACGTTCCAGTCCAGGTTCCTATGCATTCCAATCCACGTTCCATTTCATTCCATTCCATGTTCCATTTTATTCCATTTTACATTCCATTCCACATTCCATTTCACATTCCATTCCATTGCATTCCACGTTATATTCCATTCCATTCCATGATTCATTCCATTCCACATTCCATTCCATTCTATTCCACATTCCATTTCATTCCATTCCACATTCCATTCCACATTCCACTCCACCTTCAATTCCATTTCATTCTATTTCACATTCCATTCCTTTCCATTTCACATTCCATGCCATTACATTACACGTTCCATTCCACGTTCCCTTAGGCGTTTCATTCCACTTTCCGTTCCATTCCATTCCACATTCCATTCCATATTCCATTCCACGTTCCACTCAACATTCCATTTCACATTCCATTCCAGCTTCCATTCCATTCCATTCCATTCCATTCCACATTCCATTCCTTTCCATTCCATTCTATTCCACATTCGACTCCATTCCATTAAATTCCATTCCACATTCCATTCTATTCCCTTACATTCCATTCCACATTCCATTCCATTACATTACATTTCATTCCAAATTCCATTCCATACCATTCTGCATTCAATTCCATTACATTCTGTTCCACATTCCGTTCCATTCCATTCAATGTTCCGTTCCTTTCCATTCCATTCCTTTACACATTCCATAAAATTCCATTCCATTCCTCATTCCATTCCATTCAATTCCACATTCCATTCCATTTCATTAAAAATTCCATTCCATTCCACTTTCCTTTCTACATTGCATTCCCTTCCATTCCACATTCCATTGGATTCTATTACACATTTCATTCCACGTTCCATTCAACGTTCCTTTCCACGTTCCATTCCATTCCATTCCACATTCCTTACCATTCCATTGCCTTACTTACCATTCCGGATTCCATTCCATGCCAATCCAGATTCTATTCCATGTTCCATTACTTTCCATTCCACATTACATTACACATTACATTTCATGTTCCATTCCATGTTCCATTCCACGTTCCATTCCACGTTGCATTCTATTCCATTCTACTTTCCATTCCACAATCCATTCCACATTCCATTCCACGTTCCAATCCATTCAATTCCACGTACCATTCCACATTCAATTCCATTCCATTTCACGTTCCATTCCACTTTCCATTCCACATTCCATTCTATGCTCCATCCACATTCCATTCCACGTTTCATTCCACATTCCATTGCAAGTTCCATTCCACGTTTCATTCCATTCTATTCCACTTTCCATTCGACATTCCATTCCATTCCATTCCACTTTCCATTCCATATTCCATTCCACATTCCATTCCACATTCCGTTCCCTTCCATTCCATGTTATATTCGACATTCCCTTCCATTCCATTCCACTTTCCATTCCACATTCCATTCTAAATTCCATTCCGCATTCCATTAAGTTCCTTTCCACATTGCATTCCACGTTCTATTACTTTCCATTCCACATTCCATTCTATTCCATTCCACATTCCATTTCACATTCCTTTCCATTCCATTCCACTTTGCCTTCCATTCCAGTCCACATCCTATTCCACATTTCATTCAAATCATTTCCACATTCGATTCTGTTCTCTTACAAATTCCATTCCAGATTTCATTCCATATCCCATTCCATTCCTTTCCATTCCACATTCCATTCCACATTGAATTCCGTTCCATTCAATGATCCATTCCAGGTTCCATTCCTCATTCCATTCCAGGTTCCATTACACTTTCAATTCCATTCCATTCCACGTTCCATTCCACTTTCCATTCCATTACATTCCACGTTACATTCCACATTCCATTGCGCATTCCATTCCACGTTCCATTCCACGTTCCTTTCCTTGTTCCATTCCACGTTCCCTTCCACGATTCATTCCAATCCATTCCACGTTCAATTCCACGTTCTATTCCATTGCATTCCACGTTTCATTCCACATTCCATTGCACATTCCATTGCACATTCCATTCCACATTCCATTCCATTCCATTCCACTTTCCATTCCTCAGAATATTTCTCATTCCATTCCACGTTGCATTCCACGTTACATTCCACGTTCCATTCCATTAAATTCCACGTTCCATTCCACAATCCATTCCTTTCCATTCCACTTTCCTTTGCACATTCCATTCAACATTCCATTCCATTCCATTCCACATTGCATTCCACATTCCACTCCATTGCATTCCACATTCCATTCCACATTCCATTCGATTCCATTCCACATTGCATTCCAAATTCCATTCCATTCCATTCCACTTTCCATTCCACATTCACTTCCACATTCCATTATATTATGTTCCACATTCCATTGCACATTCCATTCCATTACATATCACATAACATTCCACATTCCCTTCGACGTTAAATTCCATTCCATTCCACATTCCATTACACGTTCCATTCCATGCCATTCATAATTCCATTCCACTTTCCATTCCACATTCCATTCCATTCCTTTCCATTCCATTCCACATTCCATTCAACATTACATTCCATTCCATTCCACATCCCATTCCACGTTAAATTCCACATACCCTTCCACATTCCATTCTATTCCATTCCACATTCCATTCCACATTCCATTCTCTTCCATTCTACATTACATTCCACATTCAATTCCACATTCCCTTCCACATTCCATTCCATTCCATTCCACATTTGATTCCTCATTCAATTCCACATTCCCTTCCACATTCCATTCCATTCCATTACACATTTGATTCCTCATTCCATTCCATTCCATTGCACATTCCATTCAACATTTAATTACATTGTTTTCCACATAACATTCAATTCCATTCCACATTCCATTCCACATCGTATTCCATTCCATTCCTCATTCCATTCCACATTGGTTTCCATTCCGTTCCACGTTCCATTCCACATTAAATTTCATTCCATTCCACATTCCACTCCACATTCCACTTCACATTCCATTACGTTCCATTCCATTCCATATTCCATTCCATTACACATTCCATTTTATTCCATTACACTTTCCATTCCATGCCATTCCAAATTCCATTCCATTCCAGATTCCATTCTAGATTCCATTCCACTCCATTCCACATTCCGTTCCATTCCGTTTCACATTCCATTATATAACATTCATTTTCACATTCCATTCCATTCCACTCCACTTTCCATTGCATTCATTTCCATTCCATTCCATTCCACTCTACATTCCATTCCATTCCATTCCACATTCCATTCCACATTCCATTCCGTTCTATTCCAAAATACATTCTACTTTCCATTCCATTCCATTCCATTCCTCATTCCATTCCACATTCAATTCCATTCCACATTCCATTACACATTCCATTTCACATTTCATTCAAATCCATTCCACCTTCCGTTCCATTCCATTCAGTTTCATTCCCCATTCCATTCCATTCCATTCCACATTCCATTCCATTCCATTCCACATACCATTACATTTCATTTCATTCCACTTTCCATTCCACATTCCATTCCAATTGCTTCTACATTCCATTCCACGTTGCATTCCATTCCGTTCCACATTCCATTCCATTCCGCTCCACATTGCATTGCAATACCTTCTACATTTCATTCCACATTCCATTCCATTCCATTCCACATTCCTTTCCATTGCGTTGCACATTGCATTCCGTTAAATTCCATTCCATTCTTTTCCACGTTCCAATCCACATTCCATCATCTTTCATGCCACATTCCATTCCACATTCCATTCCATTTCATTCCACATTCCATTCCACAATCTCTTCCAGTCCACATACCCTTATCTTCCGTTTCACATTCCATTCCACTCCATTCAATATTCCATTCAACTCCCTTCCATTCCATTACAAATTCCACTCCATTCCATTCCATTTCAGATTCCATTCCACATTCCATACCTTTCCATTCCACATTCCATTCCACATTCCATTACTTTCCATTCCACATTCCATTCCATTCCATTCCATTCCAATCCACGTTCCACTCCATTCGATTCCAGGTTCCGTTTCATTCCATTCCATGTTCCATTTTATTCCATTTTACATTCCATTTCACATTCCATTTCACTTTCCATTCCATTACATTCCATTGCATTCCAAGTTATATTCCATTCCATTCCACGATTCATTCCATTCCACATTTCATTCCATTCTATTCCACTTTGCATTCCATTCCATTCCACATTCCATTTCGTTCCATTCCAAATTCCATTCCACATTCCACTCCACCTTTAATTCCATTCCATTCTATTTCACATTCCATTCCTTTCCATTTCACATTCCTTTCCATTACATTACACGTTCCATTCCACCTTCCATTAGGCGTTTCATTCCACTTTCCATTCCATTCCATTCCACGTTCCATTCCATATTCCATTCCATGTTCCACTCAACATTCCATTTCACATTCCATTCCATCTTCCCTTCCCTTCCATTCCACATTAGATTCCTTTCCATTCCACTTTCCATTCCATTCAATTCCACATTCGACTCCATTCCGTTACATTCCATTCTATTCCATTACATTCCATTCCACATTTCATTCCATTCCGTTACATTTCATTCCAAATTCCATTCCATTCCATTCTGCATTACATTCCATTACATTCCATTCCACATTCCTTTCCATTCCATTCAAATTTCCGTTCCATTCCATTCCATTCCATTACACTTTCTAGAAAATTCCATCCAATTCCGCATTCCATTCCTTTCCATTCCACATTCCATTCCATTTCATTAAACATTCCATTCCATTCCATTCCATTCCATTCCACATTCCTTTCCATATTGCATTCCCTTCCATTCCACATTCCATTGGATTCCATTCCACATTTCATTCTACGTTCCATTCAATGTTCCATTCCACGTTCCATTCCATTCCATTCCACATTCCTTACCATTCCATTCCATTACTTAGCATTCTGGATTCCAATCCATGCCAATCCACATTCTGTTCCACATTCTATTCCTTTCCATTCCACATTACATTCCACATTACAATCCATGTTCCATTCCATGTTCCATGCCACGTTGCATTCCATGTTGCATTCTATTACATTCTAGTTTCCATTCCACGTTCCGTTCCACAATCCATTCCACATTCCATTCCACGTTCCAATCCATTCCATTCCACGTACCATTCCACATTCAATTCCATTCCATTTCACGTTCCATTCCACTTTCCATTCCACATTCCATTCTACGCTCCATTCCACATTCCATTCCATGTTTCATTCCACGTTCCATTGCACGTTCCATTCCAAGTTTTATTCCATTCTATTCCACCTTCCATTCGACATTCCATTCCATTCCATTCCACTTTCCATTCCATATTACATTCCACATTCCATTCCACATTCCGTTTCCATCCATTCCATGTTACATTCGACATTCCCTTCCATTCCCTTCCACTTTCCATTCCACATTCCATTCTACATTCCACTCCACATTCCATTAAGTTCCTTTCCACATTGCATTCCACATTCCATTACATTCCAGTCCACATTCCATTCTATTCCATTCCACATTCAATTTCACATTTCTTTCCATTCCATTCCACATTCCATTCCACATTGCCTTCCATTGTAGTCCACATCCTATTCCACATTTCATTCAAATCATTTCCACATTCCATTCTGTTCTCTTACAAATTCCATTCCAGATTTCATTTCATATCCGATTCCATTCCTTTCCATTCCACATTCAATTCCACATTGAATTCCGTTCCTTTCGACGATTCATTCCAGGTTCCATTCCTCATTCCATTCCAGTTTGCATTCCTCTTTCCATTCCATTCCATTCCACGTTCCATTCCAGTTTCCATTCCATTACATCCCACGTTACATTCCACATTCCATTGCCCATTCCATTCCACGTTCCCTTCCACGTTCCATTCCTTGTTCCATTCCACGTTCCCTTCCACGATCCATTCCAATCCATTCCACGTTCAATTCCACGTTCCATTCCATTGCATTCCACGTTTCATTCCACATTCCATTGCACATTCCATTCCACATTCCATTCCATTCCATTCCACGTTCCATTCCTCAGAATATTTCTCTTTTCATTCCACGTTGCATTCCACATTCCATTCCACGTTACCTTCCATTCAATTCCACGTTACATTCCACAATCCATTCCATTACATTCACTTTCTTTTCCACATTCCATTCCACATTCCATTCCATATTGCATTCTGTTCCATTCCACTTTCCATTCCACATTAAATTGCATACCCTTATATTCCATTCCACGTCCCATTTCACTTTACATTCCGTTCCATTCCACGTTGAATTCCACGTTGCATTCCACGATTCATTGCATTCCACTCTACATTCCATTAGACTTTCCTTTCCGTTCAATTCCACCTTCCATTCTGTTCCACATTACCTTAGACATTCCATTACATTCCATTCCACATTCTATTCCACATTCCATTCCATTGCATTCCACCTTCCATTCCATTCCATTCCACATTCCATTCCACATTCCATTCCATTGCATTCCACCTTCCATTCCATTCCATTCCACATTCCATTCCACATTCCATTCTTTGCATTCCACATTCCATTCCACATTCCATTCGATTACATTCCACGTTGCATTCCACATTCCCTTCCATTCCATTCCAATTTCCATTCCACATTTTCTTCCACATTCCATTATATTATGTTCCACATTCCATTGCACATTCCATTCCATTCCATTTCACGTAACATTCCACATTCCCTTCCACGTTAAATTCCATTCCATTCTACATTCCATTACACGTTCCATTCCATGCCATTCGTAATTCCATTCCACTTTCCATTTCACATTCCATTCCATTCCATTCCATTCCACATTCCATTCCACATTCCATTCCATTATATTTGACATTTCATTCCACATTCCATTCCACATTCCATTGCATTCCATTCCACATTCCAATCAACTTTAAATTCCACATTCCATTCCATTCCATTCCACATTCAATTCCACATTCCATTGCATTGCATTCCACATTCCACTCTATTCCACTCCACATTCCTTTACAAATACCATTCTATTCTTCTCCACATTCCATTCCACATTCCATTCCATGACATTTCACATTCCATTCCACATTCCATTCCACAATCCATTCCTTTCCGTTCCATTCCACCCTCCTTTCCATGTTCCATTCCATTCCATTCCAAGTTCCATTCCACGTTCCATTCGTCATTCCATTCCACATTCCTTTCGACATTCCATTCTATTCCACTTCACATTACGTTTCACATTAAAATTCATTGCACTCCACATTCCATTCCATATTCCATTTCTCATTACATTCCATTCAATTCCATTCGATTTCACATTCCATTCCATTCCAATCCACATTCCATTCCATTCCTTTCCCCATTCCATTCCATTCCATATTACATTCTAGTGCATATTCCATTCCACATTCCATTCCATTCCATTCTATTCCACATTCCATTCCATTGCATTCCACATTCCATTCCATTCCTTTCCACATTCCATTCCATTCAATTCCACATTCCATTCCATTAAATTCCACATTCCATTCCATTCCGCATTCCATTCCATTGCATTCCTTTCCCTTCAACATTCCATTATATTCCATTGCAGAATCCATTCCACATTCCATTCCTCCTTATATTCCACATTCCATTCCATTTTGCATTCCACATTCCATTCGACGTTCCATTCCACGTTCCATTCCACATTCCATTCCATTCCTTTTCACATTCCACAACTTTCCATTCAATTTCATTCCACATCCCATTTCCATTCCATTACACTTTGCATTGCATTCCTTTCGACCTTCCATTCCACATACAATTCCATTCCACAATCCATTCCACATTCCATTCCATTCCTTTCCACATTCCATTCCATTCCATTCACATTTAATTCCATTCCATTCCACAATCCATTCCATTCCATTCGACATTGCATTCCATTCCATTCCTTTCCACATTCCATTCCACATTACACTGCATTCCATTCCATTACATTCCTTTTCACATTCCATTCCATTCCAATCCACATTCCAGTGCTTTCCTTTCCCCGTTCCATTCCATTCCACATTCCATTCCAGTGCATATTCGCTTCCACTTTCCATTCCATTCCATTCTATTCCACATTCCATTCCACTGCATTCCACATTCCATTCAATTCTCTTCCACATTCCATTCCTTTCAATTCCACATTCCATTTCATTCAACTGCACATTCCATTCTGCATTCTTTCCATTGCATTCCGTTCCATTCAACATTGCATTCTATTCCATTGCAGAATCCATTCCACATTACATTCCTCCTTATATTCCACATTCCATTCCATGTTCCATTCCACATTCCATTCGACGTTCCATTCCACATTCCATTCCACATTCCACTCCATTGCTTTTCACATTCCACAGCTTTCCATTCAATTTTATTCCACATCCCATTTCCATTCCATTCCACTTTCCATTCCATTCCTTTCCACCTTCCATTCCTCATCCCATTCCATTCCACAATCCATATCCACATTCCATTCCATTCCTTTCCACATTCCATTCCATTACATTCACATTAAATTCCATTCCATTCCACAATCCATTCCATTCCATTCGACATTTCATTCCATTCCATTCCACATTCCATTCCTCATTCCATTCCACTCCATTCGACATTCCATTCCATTCCCTTCCACATTCCATTCCATTCCATTCCACATTCCATTCCACTCCATTCCACATTCAATTCCACCTTACACTGCATTCCATTCCATTCCATTCCACATTCCATTCCATTCCATTGCATTCCACGTTCCATTCTATTCCACGTTCCATTCCGCATTCCACACCCTGTTCCACTCCATTCCACCTTCCATTCAACATGCCACACCATATTCCATTCCATTCCACTCCACATTCCATTCCACATTCCGTTCCATTACATTCCACATTCCTTGCCATTCCATTCTACATTCCATTCCACATTCCTTTCCGTTCCATTCCAGCTTTCATTCCACATACCATTCCACATTCTATTCCACTTTCCATTCCACATTCCATTCCACATTCCATTCCATTCCTTTCCACATTACATTTCACCTTCCATTCCACATTCCACTCCATTCCACATTCCATTCCACATTCCATTCCATTCCATTCACATTCCATTCCATTCCATTCCACATTCCATTGCATTCCATTCCAAATTCCATTGCATTCCATTCCTTTCCATTCTACATTCCATTCCATTCCATTCTATATTCCATTCCATTCCATTCCACAATCCATTCCACATTCCTGTCCTTATACCATTCCATTCCATTCCACATTCCATTCCACATTCCAGTCCTTATACCATTCCATTCCATTCCACATTCCATTTCACGTTCCATTCAACGTTCCATTCCAAGTTCCATTCTATTCCATTCCACGTTCCTTTCCATGTTACTTTACATGAAATTCCACTTTCCTTTCCACATTCCATTCCACATTCCATTCCACATTCCATTTCATTCCATTCCACATTCCTTTCCACATTACATTCCTCATTCCATTCCAATCCATTCGACATTCCTTTCTACATTCCATTCCATTCCATTCCACTTTCCATTCGATATTCCACTACACTTTCTATTCCACATTCCACTCCATTCCATTCCATATTCCTTTCCACAATCCATTCCACTTTCCATTCCATTCCATCGCACATTCCATTCCACATTCCCTTCCATTCCATTTCACGTTGAATTCCCCTTTCCATTCCATTACATTTGACATGACATTCCACAATCCAAAGCATTCCATTCCACATTCCAATCAACTTTCCATTCCACATACCATTCCATTCCACACTCCGTTCCACATTCCACTGCATTGCATTCCACATTCCATTCTAGTCTACCCCACATTCCTTTATACATACCATTCCATTCCTCTCCACTTTCGATTCCACATGCCATTCCATTCCATTCCACATTCCAGTCAACATTCTATTCCATAATTCATTCCATTCCATTCCATTTCACACTCCATTCTTTGTTCCATTCCACTCTATTCCACGTTCCATTCCACTTTCCACTCCTCCTTCCATTCCACTTTCCATTCCACATTCCATTCTATTCCACTCCACAATATGTTTCACATTAGAATTCATTCCATTCCACATTCCATTCCATATTCCATTTCACATGCCATTCCATTCCATTCCATTATATTCCATTCCATATTCCATTCAACTCCATTCAACATCCCATTCCATTCCGTTTCACATTCCATTCCATTCCATTCCACATTGAATTCCATTATGTACCGCATTCCATTCCATGTTCCATTCCATGTTCCATTCCACGTTGCATTCCACATTCCATTCAACATTCCATTCCATTTCATTGCACATTCCATTCCTTTCCACTCCTCATTCCATTCCACTTTGCACTCCTTGTTCCATTCCACATTACATTCCGTGTTCACTTCCATTCCATTCCACATTCCATTCCACTTTGCACTCCTCGTTCCATTCCACATTCCATTCGACATTCCATTACATTCCACTCCACATTCCATTTCACATTCCATTCCATTGAATTCCACATTCCATTCCACATTCCATTCCACTTTCCAATCCACTTTCCATTCCACGTTCCATTGCATTCCATTCCACGTTCCACTACATTCCATTCCTCGTTCCAATTCATTCCATTCCACATTCCTTTCCACATTTCATTACTCATTCCATTTCACATTCCATTCAATTCCATTCCATTCCACATTGCATTCAATTCCAATCCACATTCCATTCCATTCCATTCCACGTTGCATTCCAGTCCACATTCCATTCCATTGCATTCCACATTCAATTCCATTCGATTCTATTCCACATTCCATTCCATTCCATACCACATTCCATTCCATTCTATACAACATTCCATTCCACATTCCATTCCATTCCATTCTATACCACATTCCATTCCATTCCATACCACATTCCATTCCATTCTATACCACATTCCATTCCATATTCCATTCCACGTTCCATTCCATTCCATTACACGTTCCATTCCATTCAATTCCACATTCCATTCCATTACATTCCATTCCTTTTTCCATTGCATTCCATTCCACATTCCATTCCATTGTATTCCATTCCATTGCATTCCTGTCCATTCCACATTCCATTCCATTCCATTCCATTCCATTCCATTCCAGATTCCATTCCACATTCCATTCCACGTACCATTCCACATTCCATTCCACTTTCCTTTCCATGTTCCATTCCACGTTCCATTCCATGTTCCATTCCACATTCCATTCCATTCCATTCCACATGGCATTCCACAATGTTTTCCTCCTTCCATTCCCCATTGTATTCCACATTCCATTCCACATTCCATTCCATTCCATTCGACATTCCATTCCACATTGCATTCCACATACCATTCCGTTCCATTCCAAATTAAATTCCATGCTGCATTCTATGACATTGCACTTTCGATTCCACATTCCATTCCACAATCCATTTCACATTCCATTCCACATTCCATTCCAAATTCCGTTGCATTCTTGTCCACATTCCACTCCACTTTCCATTCCATTCCATTCCACATTCCACTCCATTCCAATCCACATTCCGTTCTACATTCCATTCGATTCCATTGCACATTCCATTCCACATTCCATTCCGTTACATTCCACATTCACTTCCACGTTGCATTCCATTCCATTCCACGTTCCATTCCACCTTCCATTCCACGTCCCATTCCATTCCATTCCACGTTCCATTTCAATCAATTACAATTTCCATTCTACATTCCATTTCACATTCCATTCCACATTCCTTTTCACATTCCATTCCTTTTCACATTCCATTCCATTCCATTCCACATTCCATTCCATTCCAATCCACATTCCATTCCTTTCCATTCCGTGTTTCATTGCCTTCCACCTTCCATTCCATTCCATTCCACATTATATTCCTTTCCATTTCACGTTCCATTCCATTCCACATTCCATTCCATTCCATTCCACATTCCATTCAATTCCATTCCACATTTCATTTCATTCCTTTCCGCATTCCGTTCCACATTCCATTCCACATTCCATTTCATTCCATTGTATTCCGCACTCTATTCCATTACCTTCCAAATTCCATTCCATTCCTCATTCCATTCCAAATTCCATTCCACGTTCCATTCCACCCCATTCCACATTGCATTCTATTCCATTCCATTCCACATTCAATTTCATTCCATTCCACTTTCCATTCCATCCATTATCATTCCATTCCATATTCGACTACATTCCATTCCTTTCCGCATTCCATTCCATTCCTTACCACATTCCTTTCCATTCCTTTCTACATTCCACTCCATTCCATTCAAAATTCCTTTCAATTCCATTCCATTCCACATTCCATACCATTCCATTCCACATTCCATTCCTTTCCATTCCACATTCCATTCCATTCCATACCACATTCCACTCCATTCCATTCCATTACACGTTCCATTCCGCATTCCATTCCCTTCCAATCTACGTTCCTTACCATTACATTCCACGTTCCATTCCACTTGCTATTCCACGTTCCATTCCAATTTCCATTCCACATTCCATTTTACGTTCCTTTCCATTCCATTCCATTCCATTCCATTCCATTCCAGATTCCATTCCAAATTCCATTCCACGTACCATTCCACATTCCATTTCACTTTCCTTTCCATATTCCATTCCACGTTCCATTCCATGTTCCATTCCACATTCCATTCCATTCCATTCCACATGGCATTCCACAATGTTTTCCTCCTTCCATTCCCCATTGTATTCCACTTTCCATTCCACATTCCATTCCATTCCATTCGACATTCCATTCCACATTGCATTCCACATACCATTCCGTTCCATTCCAAATTAAATTCCATGTTGCATTCTATGACATTGCACTTTCGATTCCACATTCCATTCCACAATCCATTTCACATTCCATTCCACATTCCATTCCAAATTCCGTTGCATTCCTGTCCACATTCCACTCCACTTTCCATTCCATTCCATTCCACATTCCACTCCATTCCAATCCACATTCCGTTCTACATTCCATTCGATTCCATTGCACATTCCATTCCACATTCCATTCCGTTACATTCCACATTCACTTCCACGTTGCATTCCATTCCATTCCACTTTCCATTCCACCTTCCATTCCACGTCCCATTCCATTCCATTCCACGTTCCATTTCAATCAATTACAATTTCCATTCTACATTCCATTTTACATTCCATTCCACATTCCTTTTCACATTCCATTCCTTTTCACATTCCATTCCATTCCATTCCACATTCCATTCCATTCCAATCCACATTCCATTCCTTTCCATTCCGTGTTTCATTGCCTTCCACCTTCCATTCCATTCCATTCCACATTATATTCCTTTCCATTTCACGTTCCATTCCATTCCACATTCCATTCCATTCTGTTCCACATTCCATTCCATTCCAATCCACATTCCATTCCTTTCCATTCCGTGTTTCATTGCCTTCCACCTTCCATTCCATTCCATTCCACATTATATTCCTTTCCATTTCACGTTCCATTCCATTCCACATTCCATTCAATTCCATTCCACATTCCATTTCATTCCTTTCCGCATTCCGTTCCACATTCCATTCCACATTCCATTTCATTCCATTGTATTCCGCACTCTATTCCATTACCTTCCAAATTCCATTCCATTCCTCATTCCTTTCCAAATTCCATTCCACGTTCCATTCCACTCCATTCCACATTGCATTGTATTCCATTCCATTCCACATTCAATTCCATTCCATTCCACATTCCATTCCATCCATTACCATTCCATTCCACATTCGACTACATTCCATTCCTTTCCGCATTCCATTCCATTCCTTACCACATTCCTTTCCATTCCTTTCTACATTCCACTCCATTCCATTCAAAATTCCTTTCAATTCCATTCCATTCCACATTCCATACCATTCCATTCCACATTCCATTCCTTTCCATTCCATTCCATACCACATTCCACTCCATTCCATTCCATTACACGTTCCATTCCGCATTCCATTCCCTTCCAATCTACATTCCTTTCCATTACATTCCACGTTCCATTCCACTTTCTATTCCACGTTCCATTCCAATTTCCATTCCACGTTCCATTTTACGTTCCTTTCCATTCCATTCCATTACATTCCATTGCACATTCCATGCTATTCCATTGCATTCCACATTCCGTTCATTTTCATTACACATTCAATTCTTTTCCATTGCACGTTCCGTTCAATTCCATTCCACATTCATTTCCATTCCATTCCCATTCCATTCCACATCCCATTCCATGTTCCATTCCACTTTCCATTCCACGTTCCATTTGACGTTCAATTTCACTCCATTCCACGTTCCATTTGACTCTCAATTCCATTCCATTCCACGTTATATACCAATGCATTCTACATTCCATTCCACATTCCATTCTATTCCATTCCAAATTCAATTCGACATTATATTCCATTTCATTCCACATTCCATTCCACATTCCGTTCCACTTTCCATTCCATTTCATTCCACATTTCATTCCTTTCAATTCCACGTTACATTCCACGTTCTTGTCCACGTTCCGTTTCACGTTCCATTCCACGTCCCATTCAACGTTCCATTCAATTCCATTCCAAATTCCATTCCACGTTCCATTCCACATTCCTATCCATATTCAATTACACGTTCCTTTCCATTCCATTCCATGATCCTTTCCGCATACTATTGCACATAGCGTTCCACGTTCCATTCCAGATTCTCTTCTACGTCCCATTCCTTTCTATTCCACGTTCCACTTCATTACATTCCACATTCCATTTTATTCCATTCGACATTCCATTATGCATTCCATTTCGCATTCCATGCTACATTCCATTCCGTTCCAATCCACATTCCATTCCTTTCCATTCCACGTTCCATTACATTCTACTTTCCATTCCATTCCATTCCACATTCCGTTCCATTCCATTCCTCATCCCAAAACTTTCCATTCCACATTCCATTCTTCGATCCATTCCACATTCCATTTCACACTCCATTCCAAGTTTCATTCCATTCTATTCCACATTCCATTCTTTTCCAGGTTCCATTCCATTCTATTCAATTCCATTCCACATTCCATAGCATTCCACTCCATTCCACATTCCAGTCCTTTCCATTACACATTCCATTAAATTCCATTCCACATTATATTCCATTTCATTGCATTCCATTCCACATTCCGATACACATTACATTCCCTTCCATTCCACATTCCATTACACATTTCATTCCACTTTCCATTCCACGTTCCATTCCACGTTAAATTTGATGTTCCATTCCACTTTCCATTCCATTCCACTTCAGATTCCAGTGCACATTCCATTCCATTCCATTCCACATTGCATACCGTTAAATTCCATTCCATTCCACATTCCATTCCATTCGACCTTCCATTCTGCATTCCATTGAATTCTATTCCACATTCCATTCCTTTCTTTTCCACATTCCATAACTTTCCATTCCACATTCCATTCCACATTCAATTAAACGTTGCATTCCCCATTTCATTCCCCTTTCCATCCCATGGTCTTTTCCATTTCATTTCACGTTCCATTCCATTCCACGTTCCATTCCACATTCAATTCCAAGTTCCATTCCATTCCATTCCACGTTCCATTCCACATTCCATTCCATTCTATTCCACGTTCCATTTCACATTTCATTGCACATTCCATTCCATGATCTATTCCATATTACATTGCACATTCCATTTTACTTTCTTTTCCACGTTCCATTCCACGTTCCAATCCACGTTGCATTCCGATTTCCATTTCACGTTCTGTTCCATTCCGTTCCACTTTACATTCCACGTTCCATTCAACATTCCATTCCACATTACATTATGTTCCATTCCACATTCCTTTCTACTTACCATTCCACAATCCATTCCACTTTCCATTCCATTCCATTCCACATTCCATTGCACATTATATTCCATTCTATTCCACATTCCATTCCACATCCAATTACACATTCCATTCCACATTCCATTCCATTTAAGTCCACATTCCATTCCACATCCCATTGCATTCCAGTCCACATTTGATTCCACTTTCCTGTCCTTTCAATTCCACATTCCATTCCATTCCAATCCACTTCCCATTCCACATTCCATTCCATTCTATTCCACATTCTATTCCACATTCTGTTACACATTCCATTCCATTCCACTGCACATTCCATTCCAGAATCCATTCCATTCCATTCCTTGTTTTTTTCCACTTTCCATTGCACATTCCTTTCCACAATGCATTCCATTCCATTCCACTTTGCATTCCACGTTCCATTCCACATTACAGTCCATTCCACATTCCATTGCATTCAATTCCATTCCACATTCCATTCCACATTGTATTCCATTTCATTCTATTCCATTGTATGACATTCCACATTATATTCCATTCCAATCCTCTCCACATTCCCTTCCATTCCATTCCACATTCTATTCTATTCCATTCAACATTCCTATCCATTCCATTGCACATTTCATTCCATTTTACATTCCATACCATTCCGTTGCATTACACATTATATTCCTTGCCATTACACATTCCATTCCTTTCCATTCCACATTCCATTCCACTTTCCATTCCATTCCTTTCCATGTTGCATGGCATTCCCTTCCACATTTCTTTACAAATTCAATTTCTTTCCATTCCACATTCAATTACATTCCATTCCACTTTGCATTCCACATTCTATTTCACATTCCATTCCACATTCCATTCTATTCTCTTCCATTCCACATTGCATTCTACATTCTATTCCACATTATATTCCACATTCCATTACATTCCATTCCATCTTCCCCTCCACATTCCATTACACATTCCATTCCTCATTCCATTCCACATTCCATTCCATTCCATTCAACCTTGCATTCCACGTTCCATTTCACATTCCATTACACTTTCCATTCCATTCCATTCCACAATCAATTCCATTCCATTCTATTCCACATTTCATTCCACGTTCCATTGTACGTTCAATTAAACTTTCCATTCCACGTTCCATTCCATTGCATTCCACACTCCGTTCCACATTCCACTCCACATTCCATTTCACATTCCATTCCACAGTACATTTCACATTCCACTCCATTCCATTTCACATTCCATTCCACATTCCATTCCATTCCATTCCACATTCCATTCCACATTTCATGCCACATTCCATTCCCTTCCATTCCACATTCCATTCCACATTTCATTCCGTTCCATCCCACATTCCATTCCACCTTCCATTCCATTCCATTCTGCGTTGCATTCCACGTTCCATTCCACGTTTCATTCCACGTTCCATTCCTAATTCCATTCCTTTCCGTTCCTCGTTCCATACCATTCCATTACGTTGCATTGTAAATTCCTTTCCATTCCAATCCACATTCCATTCCACATTCTATTCCATATTCCATTCGACATTCCATTCTGTTCCATTCCACATTCCATTCCATTCCATTCCACATTCCTTTCCACATTCCATTCAATTCCACGTTCCATTGGATTCCATTCCATATTGATTTCCACATTCCAGTCTCTTCCTTTCCACCTTCCATTCCATTCCATTTCACATCACATTGCAGTTTCTATCTCACTTTCCATTCCACATTCCATTCTATTCCATTCCATATTCCTTTCCATTCAACATTCCATTCCACGTTTTCTTCCACATATCTTTCCACTTTCCATTCCATTCCATTCCACATTTCATTGCACATTGCATTCCTTTCCTTTCCACATTCCATTCCACATACCATTCCACTTTCCATTCCATTGCATCCCACGATTCTTTCCACATTCCATTCTATTAGCTTCCGCGGAGCATTCCACTATCCATTCCATGTTCCTTTCCATATTCCATTGCATTCCTTTCCACATTAAATACCATTCCTTTCCATTCCATCGCACAATCTATGCCATTCCTTTCCACATTCCACTCCACATTCCATTTCACATTCCATTCCGTTCCATATCAGATCCCATTACACATCGCAATCTACATTCCCTTCCGTTACATTCCTCATTCCGTTGCATTTCATTCCACATTCCTTTACACTTTCCATTCCCTTACATTCCACCCTCCATTCCATTGCATTCCATCTTCCTTTCCACATTCCATTCAACATTACACTGCACATTCCATTACATACCTTTCTACCTTCCATTCCACATTCCATTTCACATTCCATTCCGTATTCCATTCCATTCCATTCCATTAAATTCCACATTCGATTCCATGTTCCATTAAACGTTACATTCCACGTTCCATTCCAATTTCCGTTCCATTTCATTCCGTGTTCCATCCACTTCCCATTCCATTCCATTCCACATTCCATTTCATGTTCCATTCCATTGCATTCCATGTTCCTTTCCACGATCCTTTCCACATTCCATTCTACATTCCACTTCACATTCTATTCTATTCCGTTTCTCATTCCATTCCACATTCTGTTCTATTCCATTGCACATTTCATTATACTTTCCATTCCATTCCATTCAAGGATACATTCCACATTCCATTCCACATTCCATTCCACTTTCCATTCCACATTCAATTACACGTTCCACTCCGTTACATTCTACATTCCATTCCACATTCCATTCCTTTCCATTCCACATTCCATTCCATTCCATTCCACATTCCATTCAATTCCATTCCGTTCCACATTCCATTCCATTCCATTCCATTCCACATTCGATTCTTTTCCATTCTACATTCCATTCCACATATCATTCAACTTCATATTCCATTACATTCCACATTCCATTCTAATCGATTCAATTCCACATTCCATTCCATTCCATTCCACATTCCATTCCATTCCATTCCACATTCCATTCCATTCCATTCCACATTCCATTCCATTCCATTCCACATTCCATTCCACATTCCACTCCACATTCCATTCCATTCCATTCCACATTCCATTCCATATTCCATTCCACAATCCATTCCATTCCATTCCACATTGCATTCCATTCCATTCCACATTCCTTTCAATTCCATTCCACATTCCATTCCATTACATTCCAAGTTCCATTCCACGTTCCATTCCCCATTCCATTCCACATTCCATTCCCCTATCCCTTTCATTCCATTCTACATTCCATTCCACATTCCATTCCTTTCCTTTCCACATTCCATTCCGTTCCATTCCACATTCCATTCCACATTCCATTCCACATTGCATTCCATTCCATTGCACTTTTCATTCCACATTCCTTTCCACTCCTTTCCACATTCCATTCCACATTCAATTCCATTCCATTCCATATTCCATTCAATTCCATTCCATATTGCATTCCACAATCCAATCCATTCCGTTCCACATTCCATTCCATGTTCCATTCCACGTTCCATTCCATTCCATTCCACATTCCTTTCTATTCCATTCCACATTCCATTCCACGTACCATTCCACTTTCCATTCCACATTCCATTCCACATTCCATTCCACGTTCCATTCCAATTCATTCCACATTCCATTCTTTGTTCCTTTCCACATTCCATTCCACATTCCATTTAACGTTCCATTCCATTCCATTCCACGTTCCATTTCACCTTCCATTCAATTCTTTTCCACGTTCCATTCCACATTCCATTCCATGGCATTCCACGTTCCATTCCACATTCAATTCCACCTTCCATTCCACATTCCATTCCGTTCCTTTCCACATTCCATTCCACATTCCACTGCATTCCTTTCCACATTCCATTCCATTGCTTTCCACATTCAATTCTACATTCCATTCCACATTCCATTCCATTCTATTCCATTGAATTCCACATTTCATTCCATTCCACTGCACATTCCATTCCACGTTTCACTTTAAATAGCACTTTCCATCCATGTTCCATTTCACATTCCATTCCATGTCCCATTCCACTTCTGATACCATTCCATTCCACATTCCATTCCACGTTCCATTCCACATTCTATTGCACTTTCCATTCCAGGTTCCATTCCACATTCCATTCTATCGCATTCCACATTCCATTCCACATTCCATTCCATTCCATTCTACATTCCGTTCCACTTTCCATTCCATTCCTTTCCACACTCCACTCCACGTTCCATTCCGCGTTCCTTTCAACTTTCTATTGCACGTTCCATCCCATTACATTCTGCATTCCAATCCATTTCATTGTACCTTCCATTCCATTCCATTCCACCTTCGATTCCATTTTAATAGTCATTCCACTCCACGTTACATTCCACATTCCTTTCCATTCCATTCCACGTTCCACTGCACATTCCATTTCATTCCATTTCACGTTTCATTGCTGATTCCCTTAATCATTTCATTCCACGTCCCATTCCATTCCATTTCACATTCCATTCCATTCCATTTCACATTCCATTCCATTCCATTCTGCATTCAATTCCACATTCCTTTCCATACCTCTTTCAATTCCACATATCATTCCACATTCCATTCCATTGCTTTCTATTCCATTCCACATTCCATTTCACATTCCATTCCACTCCAGTTCATATTCCATTCCACATTTCATTCCATTCCATGACACAATGCATTCCTTATTCCATTCCACATTCCATTTTTACGTTCCTTTCCACTTTCTATTGCATGTTCCATCACATTACATTCCACGTTCTAATCAATTTCATTTTGCATTCCAATTCATTGCATTCCACCTTCAATTCCATTCCTTTCCATGTTCAACTCCAAGTTCCATTCCACGTCCCTTTCCATTCTATTCCACGTTCCATTACACATTCCATTCCATTCCATTGTGCGTTCCTTTCCAGATTCCATTCTACATTCCATTCCACATTCCTTTCCATTCCATTCCACATCCCATTCCATTACATTCCACCTTCCATTCCATTCCGTTCCACATTCTATTCAATTCCGAGTGACATTCCATTCCATTCCATTCCATATTCGATTCCACATTACCTTCTGTTCCATTCCATTCCACATTTCATTACACATTCCATTCCTCCTTCCAATCCATTCGATTCCACATTGCATTCCATTTCATTCCATATTCCATTACATTCCATTCCTCATTCCATTGAATTCCATTTCACATTCCATTCCATTCCACGTTCCATTTAATTCCATTCCATTCCATTCAATTCCTTTCCACATTCCATTCCTTTCCATGCCACATTCCACTCCTTTCCATTCCATTCCAATCCATTCCACATTCCATTTCATTCTACATTCCATTCCATTCCATTCCACATTCCATTCCATTCCACATTCCTTTCCATTCCACATTTTATTCCATTCCATTCCACACTCCATTCCAACCTTCATTTTCACATTAATTTCAAGCTTGGTTTTTCACATTCCATTCCATGCCATTCCACATTGCATTCCATTCCATTCCACATTTCATTTCACATCCTAGTCCACTCCATTCCATATTCCAATCCACATTCCATTGCATTCCATACCACTTTCCATTACATTCCATTCCTTATTCCATTCCATTCTATCTCACATTCCATTCCATTCGACGTCCTATTTAATTATGTTCCATTCCATTCCATTCCATTCCAGATTCCATTCCATTCCACATTCCTTTCCATTCCGTTCCACATTCCATTCCATTGCATTACACATTCCACATTCTACTCCATGTTCCATTCCACGTTGCATTCCACATTCTACTACCTTCTATTGCACATTCCATTCCACTCCATTCCACATTCCTTTCCTCATTTCATTCCACTCAATTCCACATTCCTTTCCATTCCATTCCATCTTCCATTCTATATTCCATTCCATTCCACATTCCATTCCACATTCCATCAGTTTCCATTAAACATTCCATTCCACATTCATTCCATTCAATTCCATTCCACTATCCGTTCCATTCCACATTCCATTCCTCATTCCATTCCATTCCATTCCAGGTTCCATACCGCTCCGTTCCACATTCCATTCCTTGCCATTCCATACCACGTTCCATTCCGTTCCACATTCCATTCCATTCCATTCAATTCCACGTTAAATTCAATTCCATTTCACCTTTGATTCCTTTGCATTACACGTACCATTTCTTTCTACATTCCATTCCACTTTCCATTACATTCCATTCCACATTCCATTCCACATTCCATTCCTTTCCATTACACATTCCTTTCCACATTGCATTCTATTCCATCCCACTTTGCATTCCACATTCCATTCCATTCCATTCCTCATTCCGTTCAATTACATTTCACATTCATTTCATTCTGTATTCCACTTAATTCCATTTCATTCCACATTCCATTACGTTCCATTCCTTATTCCATTCAATTCCATTTCACATTCATGTCATTCTGTGTTCCACTTAATTCCATTTCATTCCACATTCCATTAAATTCCGCATTGCATTCCATTCCATTCCAAATTCTATTCCATTCCATTCCATATTCCATTCCATTCCATTCCACATTACATTCCACTCCATTCCACTTTCCATTCCATTCCATTCAATTCCACATTCCATTCCATTCCATTCCATTCCACATTCCTTTCCATTCCATTTCACATTCAATTCCATCGCATTCCATATTCAACATTTCATTCCACGTTCCATTCCACGTTCCATTCCATTCCATTCTGCATTCCATTCCATATTTCTTTCCACATTCCATTCATTCCAATGCACATTTCATTCCATTACATTCCACATTCCATTCCTTTCCATTCCATTCCATTCCACTTTCCTTTGCATTCCATTCCATTCCATTCCACATTCCGTTCTATTCCATTCCACATTCCATTCCATTCCATTCCACATTCCATTCTATTCCATTCCATTCAGCATTAGATTCCATTCCACTTTCCACTCTGCTCCATTCCATTCCCGATTCCATTCCATTCCTTTCCATTCCATTCCATGACACTTTCCATTCCATTCCATTCCTTTCCACATTCCATTGCATTCCAATCCACTTTCTATTCCATTCCACTCCACATTCCACATTCCATTCCGAGTTCCATTCCGCTTTCCATTCCACGTTCCATAACACGTTCCATTCCACTTTCCATTTCTTTCCATTTCACCTTCCTTTCCATTCTATTCCACATTGCATTCCGCATTCAATTCCATTCCATTCCACATTCCATTCCATTCCATTCCATATTCCATTACATGTTCCATTCCATTGCATTCCACCTTCCATTCCACGGTACATCCCACATTCCATTCCACATTCCATTTCACATTCTGTTCCATTCCATTTGTCATTCCATTCCACTTGTCATTCCATTCCACATTCCATTCCATTCCATTCCATTCCACATTTCATTACACGTTCCATTCCATTCAACTATACATTCCACATTCCATTCCACATTCCATTACATGTTCCATTTCACATTCCATTCCATTCAATTTTACATTCCTTTCCACATTCCATTGCATTCCATTTCACTTTCCATTCCACATTCCATTCCACTTTCCATTCCATTCCATGCCACATTCCATACCACATTCCATTGCATTCCCTTCCACGGGCCATTCCACGTTCCATTCCACGTTGTATCCCACTATCCATACCACGTTCCATTCCATGATCCATTTCATTCCATTCCACATTAAAAACCATTCCATTCCATTGCACAATTCATGCCATTCCATTCCACATTCCATTCTGCATTCCATTCCAGATTCCATTCCGTTCCATTTCACATTCCATTACACAATCCATTCTACATTCCTTTCCATTCCATTCCACATTCCTTTGCATTACATTCCAAATACTTTTCCATTGCACATTGCATTCCATTACATTCCATTCCATTCCATATTCCATTCCATTCCATTCCACATTGCAGTCTCACTCCATTGCATTTCATTCCACATTCCTTTCCGCATTCCATTCCATTCCATTCAAGGATTCCTACCACATTCGATTCCATTCCATTGCATTCCACATTGCATTGCACATTCCATTCCATGTTCCACTCCATGATCCATTACACGTTTCATTCCAAGTTAAATTCCATTCCATTCCATGTTCCATCCATTCCTTTCCACTTTCCATTTCATTCAGCTCCACATTCCATTCCACATTCCATGTCACATATTGTTCCACATTCTATTTCGCTTTCCATTCCATTCCATTCCACATTCCATTCCATTCAATTCCACATTCAGTTCCACTCCATTACGTTCCACATTCCATTCCATTACATTCCACATTTCATTCCACATTCCATTCCATTCCATTCCACTTTCCATTTTACGTTCCATTCCTTTCCATTCCTCATCCCATTCCATTCCGTTCTACACTTCATTCCGTTCTACTATCCATTCCATTCTATTCGACATTCAATTCCACGTTCCATGCACTGTTGAAATCCTTGTTCTATTCCACGTCCCTTGCTAAGTTCCATACCTTACACTTCCAAATTCCATTCCATTCCATTCCACATTCCATTGCGTTCCATTCCACATTCCATTCTTTTCCAATACATGTACCATTCAACATTCCATTCCACTGTCCATTCCATTGCATTCCGCGTTCCATTTCACATTCCATTCCATTCCATTCCACGTTCCATTCCATATTCAATTCCATTCCATTCTACGATGCATTCCACATTCCATTGCACATTGCATTCCACATTCCATTCCGTTCCATAATGTGTTCCATTCCACATTCCATTCCACATTCCATTCCTTTCTATTCCACATGACACTCTACATTCCAGTCCACATTCCACTGCATTCCATTCCACGTTCCATTCCACATTCCATTCCTTTCCATTCCACGATCCATTCCACATTCCATTACACATTGCATTCCACATTTCTTTCCGTTCCATAAAGCGTTCTATTCCACATTCCATTAAACATTCCTTTCCGTTGTATTCCACATGGCACTCCACATTCCAGTCCATATTCCATTCCATAGCATTCCACATTGCTTTTCAGATTCCGTTCCATTCCATTCCACATTCTATTCCACATTACATACCACATTCCATTCCACATTCCATTCCACATTCCCTTCCACTTTCCATTGCATTCCATTCCACATTCCATTCAAAATTCCATTCCATTCAATTCCACATGCTATTCCACTTTGCATTCCACATACCATTCCTCTGCACATTTCATTAGACATTCCATTCCATTCCATTCCATATTCCATTCTACATTCCATTCCATTTCATTCCACATTGCAATCCACATTCCATTAGACATTCCCTTCCTCATTCCATTCCATTCCATTCCACATTCCATTCCATTCCATTCCACATTCATTTCCACTTTCCCTTCCACAATCCATCCCATTCCATTCCAGATTCCTTTCCACATTCCTTTCCATTTCATTCCACATTCCTTTCCACATTCCATTCCATTCCTTTCCACTTTCCATCCCACTTTCCATTCCACATTCCTTTCCACGTTCCATTCCTTTGCATTCCACATTATATTCCTTATTCCATTCTGCTTTCCATTCCATGTTCCATTCCACTACATTCCACGTTCCATTCCACTTTCCACTCCACATTTCATTCCACATTCCAGTAAAATCTCCATTCCTCATTCCATTCAATACAATTCTACGTTCCATTCCATGTTGCATACCACATTCCATTCTACATTCCATTCCATGTTCCATTCCATTCCATTCCACTTACCAGACCACATTCCATTCCATTCCATTCCATAGTCCATTCCATTCCACACCACATTCTATTCCACATTCCATTCCGTTCCATTCCACTTTCCATTCAACAATCCATTCCTTTGCATTCCACATTACATCCCACGCTACATACCATATTGCATTCCACATTTCATTCCATTCCATTCCAAGTTCCATTGCACATCCCATACAATTCCGTTGCATTCAACATTCTATTCCACATTCCATTCCACATTCCATTCTAAATTGCATTAGATTCCATTCCACGTTCTATTACATTCCATTGAACATTCCATTCCACATTCCATTCCACATTCCATTACATTCCATTCCACATTCCATTACATTCCATTCCACATTCCGTTACATTCCATTCTACATTCCATTCCAGTTTACTTTACATTCCATTTCACATTCCATTTCACATTCCATTCCACATTCCATTCCACATTCCATTCCCCATAGCCTTGCATACCATTCCATATTCCTTTCCACATTCCCTTCCTCCATTACAATCCATTCCACATTCCATTTCATTCCGTTCCACATTCCGTTACATTCCATTCTACATTCCATTCCAGTTTACTTTACATTCCATTTCACATTCCATTTCACATTCCATTCCACATTCCATTCCACATTCCATTCCCCATAGCCTTGCATACCATTCCACATTCCATTTCATATGCCATTCCACAGTTCATTCCACATTCCATTTCACATGCCATTACACAGTCCATTCCTCATTACATTAAGCGTTCCATTCCATTCTATTCCACGTTCCATTACATTCCAGTCCACTTTCCATTACATTCCACATTCCTTTCCACATTGACTTGCATTCCGTTCCACATTCCATACCAAATTGCATTACACATTCCATTGCATTCCATTCCACATTCCATTCCACGTTCCAATCCAAATTCCATTCCACATTCCATTCTACAATCCATTCCGTTGCATTCCATTCCATTCCACATTCCATTCCACATTACTTTCCACATTCCCTTTCGTTAAATTCCACATTCCATTCCACATTCCTTTCCACATTCCACTCCATTCCATTCCAGTCCACATTCCATTCCACATTTCATTCCACTTTCCATTCCATTCCATTCCATATTCCATTTCACATTCCATTCCACCTTCCATTCCACATTCCATTGCACATTCCATTCCACGTTTCATTCCACATTCTATTACACTTTCCACACCACGTTCCATTCCATGTTCCATTCCATTACATTACACGTTCCATTCCACATTCTATTCCGTTCCATTCCAAGATCCATTCCACATTCCATTCCACATTCCATACCAGATTCCATTTCACATTCTCTTCCACTTACCATTCCATATTGCCTTCCACATTCCCTTTCACATTCCATTCCTTTCCATTCCAGCGTCCATTCCACATTCCATTTTATTCTGTTCCACATCCCATACCACATTGCATTCCATATTCTATTCCATTCCATTCCACATTCCATACCGCATTCCATCCCCTTCCATTCCATATTCCTTTCCATTACATTTCAGGTTCCATTACACATTCAAATACACGTCCCATTCCATTCCACTTTCCATTCTACCTTCCATTATACATTCCCTTCCATTCCATTCCACATTCCATTCTACATTTCATTAGAAGTTCCATTCCACGTTCCATTCCACGTTCCATTCCATTCCATTCCACATTAGATTCCATATTCCATTCCATTACTTTCCATGGAATGGAAAGTGGGATATAATATGGAATGGAATGGAATGGAATGGAATGTGGAATGGAAGGGAATGTAATATGGAATGAAATCGAATGTTGAAAGGAATCCATTCCATTTCACATTCCTTTCCACATTCCATTTCGTGGAATGGAATGGAATATGGAGTGGAATAGAAAGGGAAGGAATGTGGAAATTAATGTGGAATGGAAAGGAATGGAACGTGGAATGGAAAGTAGAATGGAAAGGAATGGAATGTGGAAAGGTAGGTGGAATGGAATGGAATGTGGAATAAAAAGTGGAATGGAATGGACCATAGAATGGAATGTGGAATGAAATGCAATGGAACGCATTGCAACGTGGAATGGAATTGAATGGAATGTGGAATGGAATTGTATGGAACTTGCAATGGAATGTTATGTAATGGAATGAGGAATGGAATGGAATGGAATGTGGAAAGGAAGGCAAAATTGAATGGAATGGAATGTGGAATGCAATGTATTGGAATGTGGAATGGAATAGAATGGAATACGGAATGTGGAATGCAATGGAAATAATGTGGAGTGGAATGTGGAATGGAATGGAAAGGAAAATGTTATGGAATGTGTAATAGAATGAAATGGAATGTGGAATGGAATGGAATAGAATGTGTAATGGAATATGGAATGTAATGGAATGTTGAGTAGAATCAAATGGGATGTGGAATGGAATGGATTGGAATGTCGAATGGAACGTGGAATTTAATATGGAATGGAATTGAATGGAATGTGAAATGTTATGTGGAATGGAATGGAATGTGGAATGGAATGGAATATGGAATGGAATATGGAATAGAATGTAATGCAATGTGGAATGGAATGGAATGGAATGCGGAATGCAATGGAAAGAATGTAGAGTGGAATGTGGAACGGAATGCAATGCAATGTGGAATAGAATGGAAAGGAATGTGGACTTCAATGAAATTTAATGTGGAACAGAATAGAATGGAATGTGGAATGGAACGTGGAATGGAATGGATAGGAATGTGGAAATGATTTGAGATTGGAATGGAATGGAGTGGAATGGAATTTGGAATGGAATGGAATGGAATGGAATTTGGAATGGAATGGAAGGGAATGGAATGTTTAACGGAATGGAATGGAATGAGGAAAGGAAATTGTAATGGAATGTGGAATGGAAGGTGGAATGGAAAGGAATGTGACATGGAAAACAATCTGAAACATAATGCAATGGAATTTGGAATGGAAGGGAAAGCAATGTGGAATAGAATGTGGAATGGAACGGAATGGAAGGTGGAATGGAAAGGAAAGCAATGTGGATTGGAATGTAGAATGGAATGGAATGGAATGTGAAGTGGAATGTGGAAAGGAATGGACTGCAACATGGAATGGGCTAGAAGGGAATGTGGAATGGAATGTGTATTGGAATGGAATGGAATGTGGTATGGAATGTGTAATGGAATGGAATGGAATGTGTAATGGAAGTGATTGGAATGTGGAACAAAATGTGGAATGGAAAGGAATGGAGTGTGTAATGGAATGGAATTTCTTATGAATAGATTGGAATGTGGAACGGAATGTGTAATGGAATATGGAATGAAATGTAACGCAATGTGGAATGGAATGGAATGGAATGTGGACTGGAAAGGAATGGAATGTGGAACGGAATGGAAAGGAATATAATGTGGAAAGGAATGTGTAATGGAATGGAATGGAAAGTGGAATGGAATGTGGAATGGAAAGGAATGGTATGTGGAAGGGAATGTGGAATGGAATAGAATGGAATGTGGAATGCAACGTGTAATGGAATGGAATGGAATGTGGAAAGGAATGTGGAATGGAATGCGGAATAGGAAGAGGAATGTAAAGGAATGTGTAATGGAATGTGTAATTGAATATTGAATAGAATGGAATGTTGAATGAATTGCTGAATGGAAAGTGGAATGGAATATAGAATGGAATAGAATGGAATGTTGAATGGAATGTGGAATGAGATGGAAAAGAATGTGGAACGGAATGGAATGGATTGGAATTTGTAATTGTACATTGAGTGGATTGGAGTGAAATGTGGAATGGAACGTGCAATTGAATGTCGAATGGAACGTGATATTGAATGGACTGCGGAATGTAATGTGAAATGCAACTGGAAAGGAATGTGGAATGTAATGTAATGGAATGGAATGTGGAATGGAAGGGAATGGAATGTGTAATGGAATGGAATGTGGAATGGAAGGCAATGGAAGGTGCAATGGAATGGAATGGAATGCAGAGTGCAATGGAATGGAATGTGGAATGGAATCGAATGGGATGGAATGAGAAAAGGATTGGAATGGTATGCAAAGTGGAATGGAATGGAATGGAATATAATGGAATGTGGAATGGAATGACATGCTATGTGGAATGGAAGGGAATGGAATTAGGAATGGAATGGAATGAGGAATGGAATCAAATGGAATCGAATATGAAATGGAAAGGAATGGAATGTGGAATGGAATCTAAAGGAATTTGGATTGGATTGTGGAATCAAATGGAATGGGCTGTGAAAGGAATGGAAAGGAAAGGAATGTGAAAAGGAATGGAATGGAATGCGGAATGGAATGGAGTGGACTTTGGAATCAAATGGAATGGAAAGGAATTTGAAAAGGAATTGAATGGAATTTGGAATTGATTGTGATATGGCATGTGGAATGGAATGAAATGGGATTGAATGGAATGTGGAATGGAATGGAATGAAATGTGGAATGCAATGGAAAAGAATGGAATGCGAAATGGAATCGAATGGAATTTGAAATAGAATGGAATGAAATGTGGAATGGAATGGAATGGAATGGAATGGAACGTGGAATGGAAAGAGGAATGGACCATGGAATGGAATGTGGAATGCAATGCGGAAGGGAAGGTATTGGAAAGGGTAATGAAAAGGAAGCTAATGTGGAATGGAAAGGAATGGAATGGAAAAGATTGTGGATTTTAATGGAATCGAATGCAATGTAATGGAACGGAATGTGTAATGTAATGTGGAATGGAAAGTGGAGTGGAATGGAATGGAATGTTGAATATAGTGGAATGGAATGGAATGGAATGTGGAATGGAATGAGATGGAATGAAGAATGGAATGTGGAATGGAATGTGGAATGGAATGGAATGTGCAATGAAATGGAATGGAATGTGGAATGGAATGGAATGGAATGTGGAATGCAATGTGGAGTGGAATGGATTGGAATGTGCATTGGAAGGGAATGGAATGTGCTATGCAATCTGTAATGAAATGGAATGAAATGTGGAATGGAATGCCTTATGGAATAAAATTGAATGTGTAATGGAATGCAATGGAATGGAATGCGGAAAGGAATGGAACGGAATGTGGAATGGATTGTAATGGAATGTGGAATGGAATGGAATGGAATCTGGAATGCAACGTGGAATGGAATGGAAAGGAATGGAATGGAATGTGGAATGTAATGGAATGGAATGTGGAGTGGAATGGAACGGAATGGAATGTGGAACGAAAGGGAATGGAATGTGGAATGGAATGGAATGCAATGTGGAATGGAATCGAAAGGAATGGAGTGTTTAATGGAATGGAATGGAATGTGGAATGGAAATTAATGGAATGTGAAATTTAATGTGCAATGGAACGTGGAATGGAATGGAATGGAATGGAATGTGGAATGGTTTATGGAATGTTACTTGCAATGGAAAGGAATGGATTGGATTGGAATGTGCAATGGAATGTAATGAAATCTGAAATGGAATTTGGAATGAAATGGAATGAAATGAGGAATGGAATGAGGAAAGGAATGGGATGGAATGTGTAATGGAATGGAATGGATCGTGGAATGGAAGGGGGAAAGAAATGTGGAATGGAAGGGAATGGAATGTGGAATGGAATGAGGAATGGCATGTGGAATGGAATGGTACAGAACGTAGAATGGAACAGGAATGGAACGTGGAGTGGAACGTGGAATGGAACGTGGAATCGAATGTAATGGAACATGGAATGGAATGGAATGTGGAATATAGTGCAAAGTGAAATGAAATGGAATGGAACATGGAATGGAATTGAATGGAAGGTGGAACAGAATGGAATGGAAAGTGGAATGAAAATGTACGTGGCATGCAGTGGAATGGAACATGGAATGGAATGTGGAATGGAATGGAATTGTACATGGAAATCTATGGATTCAAATGAGGAATAGAACGTGGAATGAAATGGAATGGAACGTGGAATGGAATGTGGAATGGAACGTGAATGGAAAGTGCAATGGAAAGTGGAATGGAATGGAATGTCAAATGGAGTGGAATGGAATGTGGAATGCAATATTTAATGAAATGGAATGGAATGTTGAATGGAATCGAATGTAATGGGTAATGGAATGTTTAATGTAAGGTGGAATGCAATGGAATGGAATAGAATGGAATGTGGATTGTAATGTGTAATGGAAACTGCAATGGAATGGAATGGATTGTGGAATTGAAAGTGGAATGGAATGGAAAGGAATGTTTTATGGAATGGAATGGAATGTGAAATGGAATGGAATGGAATAGAATCTGGAATGGAATGGAATGGAATGGAACTGTCTGTGGAATGCAATTGAATGTGGAATGGATTGCAATGGAATGTGGAATGGAATGGAATGGGATGTTGAATGGAATGGAATGGAATGGAAAGGAATGTGGAATGGAATTGAATGTGGAATGGGTTGGAATGGAAAGTGGAATATAATGGAATGGTATGTCGAATGGGATGGAAAGGAACGTGGAATGGAATGAAATGGAATATGGAAAGAAATATGGAATGGAATGGAACGTTATGGAATGGAATGTGGAATCCAATGTAATGGAATGTGGAAAGGAATGGAATGCAGTGGAATGTGAAATGGAAATTGAAAGGAATGTGGAATGGAATTCAAAGGAAGGTGGAAAAGAATATAATGGAATATGGAATGCAATGTGGAATGGAATGGAATGTGGAATGTAATGGGATGGAATTTGGAATGTAATGCAATGGAATGGAATGGTATGTGAAATGCAATGAAATGGAATGGAATGGAAGGTGGAATAGAATGGAATGGAATGTGGAATGGAATGGAATAGAATGTGGAATGGAATGGAATGGAATGTGGAATGCAAAGTGGAATGCGATGTGGAATGGAAAGCAATGGAATGTGGAATGCAATGGAAATGAATGGAGTGTGAAATGGAATGGAAAGGAATGCGGAATGGAATGGAATGGAATTTGGAATGGAATGGAATGGAATATGAAATGCCATATGGAATGGTATGGAATGGAATATGGAATGGAATGTGGAATGGAATATGGAATGGAATGTGGAATGGAATGGAATAGAATGTGGAATGGAATGGAATGGAATGTGGAATGCAAAGTGGAATGCGATGTGGAATGGAAAGCAATGGAATGTGGAATGCAATGGAAATGAATGGAGTGTGAAATGGAATGGAAAGGAATGTGGAATGGAATGGAATGAATTTGGAATGGAATGGAATGGAATATGAAATGCCATATGGAATGGTATGGAATGGAATATGGAATGGAATGTGGAATGGAATGGAATGGGATGTGGAAGGCAATGTGGAATGTAATGGAATGCAAGGAAATGTGGAATGGAATGGAACGGAATTGAATGGAAGTGGAATGGAATGGAATGGGATGCGAAAGGTAATGTGGAATGGAATGGAATAGAATGGAATGCATTGGGGAATGGAATGGAGATGGAGTTGAATGTGGAACGGAATGTAATGGAATGTGGAATGTAATGGAAAGGAAAGTGGAATGGAATTTCATGGAATGTGGAACGGAATGGAATGGAATTGGGAATGGAATGTAATGGAAGGGAAAGTGGAATTGAATGGAATGGAATTTGCAATGGAAGGCAAATTAATAGAATGCAATGTGGAATGGAATTCAATGGAACGTGGAATGGAAGAGAATGGAATGGAATGATAAGTGGAATGGATTGGAATGCAACATGTAATGGAACGTGTAAAGGAATGGAAAGCTTTGTGGAATGGAACGTGGAATAGAATGAACTGGAACGAGTAATGGAATGGAACGGAATATTTAATGGGATGAATAATGGAACGTGCAACATATTGAAATGGAATTTGTAATGTAAATGAATAGAACGTGGAGTGAAATGGAAGGAAATGAAATGTGGAATGGAAGGGAATGGAATGTGGAATGGAATGGAATGCAATCTGGAATGGAATGGAATGTTGGACGGAATCGAATGGAATGCAATGTGAAATGGAATGGAATGGAATGCAAAGTGGAATGCAATGTAATGGAGTGTAATGAAATGTGGAATGAAATCGCATGCAATACAGAATGGAATGGTATGGAATGTGGAATGGAAAGTGGGATGGAATGGAAAGGAACGTAGAAAGATTGGAATGGAATGTGGAATGGAATGGAATAGAATGTGTAATGCAATGGAATGGAATGGAATGGAGTGTGGAATGCAAAGGAATGGAATAGAATGGAATGTGGAATGCAGTGAAGTGGAATGGAATGCAAAGTGGAATGGAATGGAATGGAATATGGAATGGAATTTGTAATGGACTGTGGAATGGAATATGGAATGAAATGGAATGTACTGTGGAAAGGAATGGAATGCAATGGAATTTGAAAAGGAATGGAATGGAATGTGGAATGGAATTGAGTGGACTGTGGAATGGAATGGAATGGACTGTGGAATGGAAAGAAATATAATTGAATGGAATGTGGAATGGAAAGGAATGGAATGTGGAATGCAATGCAAAGGAATGAAATGTGAAACGGAATGGATAGGATTGTAGAATGGAATTGAATGGAATGTGGAATGGAATGGAATGGAATGGAATGAGGAATGAAATGTGGAATGGAATTTAGAATACAATATGGAATGGAATTGAATGGAATGTGGAATGGAAAGGAATAGAATGGAATGTGGCATGGAATGGAATGGAATGGAATGGAATGTGCAATGGAATTTAATGGAATGGAATGGAGTGAGGAACGGAATGTAAAGCAATGTGGAATGTAATGGAAAGGAATGTGGAAAGGAATGTGGAATGCAACCTGGAATGTAATGTAATGGAATGTGGAATGGAATGTTGAATGGAATGGAATGGAATGTGGAATGGAATGGAATGGAATGTGGAATGGAATGAGGAAAGGAATGGAATGGAATTTGGAATGGAAGTGAATGCAATGTGGAATGGAATGGAATGGAATTTGGAATGGAATGGAATGGAATGGAAAGTGGAATGGAATGGAATCGAATGAGGAATGGGATGGAATGTGGAATGCAATGTGGAATGGAATGGAATGGAATGTCGAAGGGAACGTGGAATGAAATGGAATGAGGAATGGAATGGAATGGAATGGAAAGGAATGTGGAATGGAATGGAGTGCAATGTGGAATGCAATGAAATAGAAAGTGGGAAGAAATGTGGATGGGATTGGATCGGATTTGAATGGAATGTGGAATTGAATAGAATGGAATGGAATTTGAAAAGGAAAGAGAATGGAATGTTTAATGGAGGGGAATGCAACGTGGACTGGAATTCAATGGAATGTGGAATGCAATGGAATGGAATGTGGAATGGAATGTGGAATGGAAAGGAATGCAATGTGGAAGGGAAGTTGGAATGGAATGAAATGAAATGTGGAATGGAATGGAATGGAATGTGGAATGAAATGGAATGGAATGGAATATGGAATGGAATGGAATGGAATATGGAATGCAATGGAATTGAATGGATCCATTCCATTGCATTAATGGAATTGCATTGCTTAATGGAATTTAATGGAATTTAATGGAATCTAATGGAATTTGAAATGGAATTGAATGGAATGTTAAATGGAATACCGAATGGAGTGGGTAATGGAATGGAATGGAATAGAAAGGAAAGTGGAATGGAATGGAATGTTGAATGGAATGGAATGGAATGTGAGATGGAATGTGCAATGGAACGGGTAATGGAATGGAATGGAATAGAACGGAATGTGGAATGGAATGGAATGGAATGGAATCTGGAAGGGAATGGAATGGAACGGAAAGGATTGTGGAATGGAATGGAATGTGGAATGGATAGGAATGGAATGTGGAATGGAACGGAGTGGGATGTGGAATGGAATGGAATGTGGAATAGAATGGAATATGGAATACATTGGAATGGAATGTGGAATGTAATCGAATTGAATGTGGAATGGAATGGAATGTATAAAGGAATTTTAATGAAATATGTAAAGAAATGTGGAATGGAATGGAACGTTATGGAATGGAATGTGGAATGGAATGGAATCGAATGTGGAAAGAAACGGAATGGAATGGAATGTGAAATGGAAATAGAAAGGAATGTGGATTTGAATGCAATGGAATGTGGAATGGAATGGAATGGAATGTGGAATGGAATGTGGAATGGAATGGATTGTGGAAAGGTATGTGGAATGCAATGTGAAATGAAATGGAATGCAATGTGGAAAGGAATAGAATGGAAAGTTGAATGGAATGTGGAATGGAATGGAATGGAATGCAATGTGGAAAGGAATGGAATGGAATGGAATGGAATGGAATGGAATGTGAACTGGAATGTGGAATGGAATGGAATGGAATGTGGAATGTAGTGGAATTGAAAGTGGAATTCAATGGAATAGAATGTGGAATGGGATTGAATGGAATGTGGAATGGAAGGTAGTGGAATGCGGAATGGAATGTGGAATGAAATGTTATGGAATGTTGATGAAATGGAAAGAATGTGGAATGGAATGTGGAATGCAATGAAATGCAATGAGGAATGGAATGGAATGGAATGTTTAATGGAATGTGGAAAGGAAAGGAATGGAATATGGAATGGAATCTGTAATCCTTGTAATGGAAGGAGGCATGGAATGGAATGGGATGTGGAAAGCAATGGATTGTAATTTCGGAAGCAATGTGGAATGGAATGGAATGGAATGAGGAAAGGAATGGAATGGAATGCGGAATGGTATGGAATGGAATGGAATGTGAAGTGGAAACAGAATGGAATGTTTAATGGATTGGAATTGGATGTGGACTGGAATGGAATGGAACGTGGAATGAAAGGGGATGGAATGTGAAATGGAATGGAATTGAAAGTGGAATGGGATGTGGAATGCATTGTGTAATGGAATGGAAAGGAATGTGGAATGGAAAGAGGAATGGAACGTGGAATGGAATGGAATGGAACATGGAATGGAGCGTGGAATGTAATGTGGAAAGGAATGTGTAATGGAATGGAATGTGGATTGGAATGCAAAGGAATGTGGAATGGAAAGTGGAATGGAATGGAATGGAAAGGAATATGGAGTGCAGTGTGGAACGGAATGTGGAATAGAATGGAATGGAATGTGGAATGGAATGTGGAATGGAATTTAATGTGGAATGGAATATGGAAGAGATTGTGGAATAGAATCTGGAATGGAATAGAATGGAACGGAAGATGGAATGGATCATGGAATGGAATGGAAAGGAATGTGGAATGGAATGTGGAATAGAATGGAATGGAATGTGGAATGGAATGCAATGGAATATGGAATAGGATGTAACGTAAAGTGGAATGGAATGTGGAATGGAATGGAATGGAATGCGGAATGGAATGGAATGGAATGTGGAATGGAATGGAATGGAATGTGGAATGGAATGGACTGGAAAGTGGAACAGAACGGAATGGAACATGGAATGGAATGGAATGGAATGGAATTTGCAATGCAAAAGAATGGCATGTGCAATTGAATGGAATGGCATGTGGAATTGAATGGAATGGAATGTGGAATGGAATGAAATGGAATGGAATGTTTAACGGAATGGAATGGAATGTGGAGTGGAAAGTGGAATGGAATATGGAGTGGAATGTGGAATGGAATGGAATGGAATGCGCAATGGAATGTAATAGAATGTGGAATCGAATGGAAGGGAATTGAATGAGGAAAGGAATGTGGAAAGAAATGTGGAATGTAATGTAATGGAATGTGTAATGGAACGGAATGAAATGTGGAATGGAACATGGAATGGAATGTGGAATGGAATGTGGAATAGAATGTAGAATGGAATGGAATGGAATGGAATGTGGAATAGAATGAATTGGAATAGAATATGGAATAGAATGGGGAATGGAATGGAACAGAATGTGGAATAGAACGGAATGTAATGGAATGTGGAATGGAATGTAGTATGGAATGGAAGAGAATGTGGAATAGTACGGAATGGAGTGGAATGTGGAATGGAATGTGAAATGGAGTGGCATAGAATGTGAAATTGAATGTGGATTGAAATTTGGTAAGGTAAGTGGATTGCAACGTGGAAATGAATGTGGAATGGAATGGAGTGGAATGTTTAATGGAATGTGGAATGGATTGGAAAGCAATGTGGAATGGAATGGAGTTCAATGCGGAATGGAATGGAATTTAATGTTGAATGGAATGTGGGAAGGAATCTGGAATGGAATGGAATGGAATGTGGAATGGAAAGTGGAATGTAATTGAATGGATCTTGGAGTGGATCGTAGAATGGAATATGGAATGGAATGGAATGTAATGGGGAATGGAATGGAATGGAATGTGGAATGGAATGGAATGGAATGTGGAATGGAATGGAATGAGGAAGGGAGTGGAATGGAATGTGAAATGGAATGCAGAATGGTATGTGAAATGGAATGGAATGGATTGTGGAATGGAATGTTGAACGGATTGAGGAATGGAATAAGGAATGGAATGTGGACAGAAAAGTGGAATGGAACGGAATGGAATGTGAAATGGAATGTGTAATGCAATGGAATGGAATGTGAGTTGGAATGGAATGGAATGTGGAATGGAATGTAGAACTGAATGTGACATGTAATGTGGAATGGAATGCGGAAGGGAATTTGGAATTTAACGGAATGGAATGTGAAATGGAATGGAATGGAATGTTTAATGGAATGTGGAATGAAATGTAATGGAATGTGAAATGGAATGTGCAAAGGAATGTGGAATGCAACAAAAAGGATTGTGGAATCAGATGTGGAATGGAGTGTGGAAAGGAATGTGGAATGGAATGTGGAATGGAATGCAGAAATGAATATGGAAAGCAATGTGGAATGGAAAGGAATGGAATGTGGAATGGTATGTGGAATGGAGAGTGGAATCGAATGTTGAAAGGAACGGAATGGAACGTGTAATGGAATGTGGAATGGAATTTGGAATGGAGTGTAGAATATAATGTGGAATGGAATGGAAAGGAAGGTGGAATGGAATGTGGAAGGGAATGTGGAATGGAGAGTGGAATGGAATATGTAATGGAAAGGAATGGAATGTGAAATGGAATTTGGAATGGAATGTGGAACGGAAACTCAAATGTAATGGAATGGAATGTGGAATTGAACGGGGTATGGAAAGGAATGTGGAATTGAACGTGGTATGGAATGGAATGGAACGTGTAATGGAATTTGGCATCAAATGGAATGGAATGTGGAACGGATTGTGGAATGGAATGTGGAATAAAATATGGAATGGAATGTAGATGGGAATGTGGAATGGAACACGGAATGGAATATGGAATGGAAAGGAATGGACAGTTTAATGAAAGGTGGAATGGAATAGAATGTGAAATGAAATGTGGAATGGAATGGAATGGAATGTGGAATGGAATGGAATGCAATGTAGAACGGAAAGTGGAATGGAATGTGGAATGGAAAGGGGTGAAATGTGGAATGGAATGTGGAATGGAATGCTGAAAGGACAGTGGAATGGAATGGAATGGAATGCGGAAAGTAACATGGAATGATTTTTAGTTGAACTTGGAATAGAACGTTGAATGGAACGTGGAATGCAATGTGGAATGGAATGGAATGGAATGTGGAATGCAATGTGGAATTGAATGAAATGGAATGTGGAATGCAATTTTAGGAATGTGGAATGGAATGTCGAATGGAATGCGGAATGGAACGGAATGGAATGTGAAATGGAATGTGGAATGCAATGTGGAATAGAATGTCAAAAGTAATGGAATGGAACGTGGAATTGAACATGGAATGGAATGCAATGGAACATAGAATGGAATGTGGGATGGAATGGAAAGGAAAGTGGAATGGAGTATGGAATGGAACGTGTAATGGAATGTGGAATGGAATGTATTGCAATGTGGAATGCAACGTGAAATGGAGTGTAATTTAATATGAAATGGAATTTGGATTGGAATGTGGAATGGAATGTGTAATGGATCGTGGAATGGAACGTGGAATGGAATGGAATGAAACGTGTAATAGAATGTGGAATGGAATGGAATGGAATATGGAATGGAAAGGAATGGAATGTGGAAGGGAATGTGGAAAGGAAAGTGGAATGGAATGAAATGGAATGGGGAATGGAACGTGGAATTTAATTGAATGGACCTTGGAATGGAACCTAGAATGGAACGTTGAATGGAATGTGGAATGGAATGGAATTGAATGTGGAATGGAATGGAATGGAATGTGGAATGGATTGGAATTTAATGTGGAATGGAAAGTGGAATGGAATGGAATGGAATGGGGAATGGAATGGAAAGGAAAGTTAAATGGAATGTGGAATGGAATGGAATGGAATGCAATGTGGAATGGAATGGAATGGAATGTGGAATGCAATGCGGAACGGAATCTGGAATGAAATGTGCAATGGAATGTGGAAACGAATGTGGAATGGAACGGAATGGAATGTGAAATGGAATGTGGAATAGAATGGAATGGAATGTGGAATGGAATGTGGAACGGAAGGTGGCATGGAATGTGGAATGGAATGTAGAAAGGAATCTGTAATGGAAGGGAATGGAATGTGAAATTAAATGGAAAGGAATGTGGAATGGAATGTGTTATTGATTGGAATTTAATGTGGAATAGAACGGAATGGAATGTGGAATGGAATGTAGAACGGAATAGAATGGAATGTGGAATTTAATGGAATGGAATGGTATGGAATATGGAATGGAATGGAAAGGAAAGTGGAATGGAATGGAATAGAATGTGGAATGGTATGTTGAATGGAATGGAATGGAATGTGGAATGGAATGGAAAGGAATGGTATGGAATGTGGAATGGAATGTAATGGAATGTGGAATGAGATGTGGAATAGAATGGAATGGAACGTGGAATGGAACGTGGAATGGATCATATAATGTAACGTGCAATGGAAACTGGAATGGAACCTGGAATGGAATGACTAATGGAGTGGAACGGAATGTGGAATGGAATGGAATTTTATGCAATGTTGAATGGAATGTGGAATGGAATGTGGAATGGAATGGACTGGAAAGTGGAATAGAATGGAATGGAACGTGGAATGGAATGGAATGGAATGGAATGTGCAATGGAATGGAATGCAATGTGGAATTGAATGGAATGGAATATGGAATGGAATGGAATGGAATATGGAATGGAATGGAAAGGAATACGGAATGAAATGGAATGGAATGTGGAAGGGAATGGAAATGAATGCGGAATGGAATGGAATGGAAAGTGGAATTGAATGGAATTGAATGCGGAATGGAATGGAATGGAATGTGGAATGGAATGGAATGGAATGGTTTGGAATGTGGAACGGAATGCAATGGAATATGGAATGGAATGGGGAAAGGAAAGTAATTGAAAATGGAATGGAAAGTGGAAAGGAACATGCAATGGAATGTACAAAGGAACGTGGACTGGAACGTGGAATGCAATGAGTAATGGAATGGAATGTAATGTGTAATGGAATGAAATGGAATGTGGAATGGAAGGGAATGGAATGCGGAAAGGAATGTGGAATGGAATGTGGAATGGAAAGCGGAATGGAATGGAATGGAAGGTGGAATGGGATGGAATGGAACGTGGAATGGAATGGAATGGAAAGTGGAATGGAAGGGAGTGGAATGAGGAATGGAATGTAGAATGGAAGATGGAATGGAATGTGGAACAGAATGGAAAGGAACGTGGAATGGAAAGGAATTGAATGTGGAATGGAATGGAATTGAATGTGGAATGGAATGGAATGGATCGTGGAATTGAATGCGGAATGGAATGTGCGATGGAATGTGAAATCCAATGTGGAATGGAAGGGAATGGATTGCGGAAAGGAATGTTGAATAGAATGTGGAATGCAAAGCGGAATGGAATGGAATGGAAGGTGGAATGGAATGGAATGGAACGTGGAATGGAAAGGAATGTCAAGTGGAATGGAAGGGACTGAAATGAGAAATGGAATGTAGAATGGATGATGGAATGGAATGTGGAACAGAATGGAATGGAACGTGAATTGGAATGGAATGGAATGTGGAAGGGAATGGAATTGAATGTGGAATGGAATGGAATGGAACGTGGAATGCAATATGGAATGGAATGTGCAATGGAATGTGAAATCCAATGTGGAATGGAATGTGGAATGGAATGGAAAGGAATGTGGAGTGGAATGGAATGGAATATGAAGTGGAACAGATTGTGGAATGTAAGGGAATGTGGTATGCAATGGAATGAAATGTGAATGGATTGGAATGTGCACTGGAATGGAATGTGGAATGGAATGAGGAATGGAGTGGAATGGAATATGAAATGGAATGTGGAAGGGAGAGTCGTATGGAATGAAATGGAACATGTAATGGAATGGAATGGAACGTGGAATGAAATGGGAAGGTACGTGGAATGGAATGTGGAATGGAGTGTGGAATGGAATGTGGAAAGGAATATAATGCAATGTAGAATGGTATATGCAATAGAAAGGAATGGAATTTGCAATGGAATGTGGAATGGAATGTGGAATGCAATGTGGAAAGGAATGGAATGGAATTTGGAATGGAATGTCGATTGGAATGGAATGGAATATGGAATGGAAAGGAATGGAATGTGGAAATGAATGTGGAATTGAACGTGGAATGCAAAGGAAAGGAATGTAGAATGGAACGTGGAAGGGAATGGAATGGAACGGGGAATGGAATGTGGAATGCAATGGACTGGAACGTTGAATGGTATGTGGAGTGGAATGTGGAATGGAAAGTGAAATGGAACCTGGAATGGATTGGAATAGAGAGTGTAATAGAATGTGATATGGAATGTGCAATGGAATGTGAAATTGAATGGAATGGAATCTGGAATGAAACTCAATGGAATGGGGAATTGAATGTGGAATGGAATGTGGAATGCAAAGGAAAGGAATGTAGAATGGAACGTGGAATAGAATGGATTGGAATGTGGAATGGAACGTGGAATGTAATGGAAGAGAAAGTTAAATGGAATGTGGAATGGAATGTGGAATGGAACGTGGAATGGAACATGGAATAGAACGTGGAACGAAACGTGCAATGGAACGTGGAGTTCAACGTGGAATGAAATGAGGAATGGAATGGAATGCAAAGTGGAATGGAAATGAATGGAGTGTGGAATGGAACGTGGAATGGAATGGAATGGAGTGGAACATGGAATGGAATGGAATGTGGAATGGAAAGGAACGGAATGGAATGTGGAATGGAAGGGGATGGAATGTGCAATAGAAGGATTTGGAAAGTGGAATGGAATGGGGAATGGAATGGCATGGAATGGAATGTGGAATAGAACGTGGAATGGAATGGAATGGAATGGAATATGGAATGGAACATGGAATGGAAGGGAATGGAATGGAATGTATTGTCGAATGTAATGAAATGGAAAGTGGAATGGAAATGAATCGAATGGAAAGTAGAATGGAATGTCTAAAGGAATGTGGAATGGAACTGAACGGAATGAGGAATGGAATGGAATGGAATGCGGAATGGAATGTGTAGTGGAATGTGGAATGGAATGCGGAATGGAAGGTGGAATGTTATTGAATGGAACGTGTAATGGAACTCGCTAAGGAATGGAATGGAGCATGGAATGGAACGTGGAATTGAATGGAATGAAACGTGGAATGGAACGTGGAATGGAATGGAATGGAACGTGCAATGGAATGTGGAATGGAATGTGGAACAGAATGGAATGGAATGCGGAATCGAATGGAATGGAATGTGGAATAGAATGGAATGGAGTGGAATGTGGAACGGAATGTGGAATGCAATGGAATGGAATGTGGAATTGAAAGGAATGGAATGTGGAATAGAATGTAATGGAATGGAATGTGGAATGCAAAAGAATTGAATGGAATGAGGAATTGAATGGAATGGAATGTGGAATGGAATGTGGAATGTAATTGAATGGAATGTGGAATATAATGAAGTGGAATGTGGAATAGAATGGAATGGAGGGGAATGTGGAATAGGATGGAATGCAATGGAATAAAATACAGAATGGAACAGAATGGAATGTGGAAAGAAATGTATTGGAATGGAATGTGTGATGGAGTGGAATGGATGGAATGTGGAATGGAGTGGAATGGAATGTAGAATGGAATGTGGAATAGAATAGAATGGAATGGAATGAGGAAAGGAATGTGAAATGAAATGTGGAATGTACTGTAATGGAATGTGTTATTGAATGTGTAGAATGGAATGGAATGTGGAATGGAACGTGGAATGGAATGTGGAATGGAATGTGGAATGGAATGTAGAACGGAATGGAATGGAACGTGGAATGGAGTGGAATGGAATGTGAAATAGAATGAATTGGAATGGAATGTGGAAGGGAATGGAATAGAATGTGGAATAGAACAGAATGCAATGGAATATGAAATGGAATGTCGAATGGAATGGAATAGAATGAGGAATAGAACTGAATGGAATGGAATGTGGAATGGAAGGGAATGGAAAGGGGAATGCAATGGAATGGAAAGTGAAATGGAATGGCATGGAAAGTGGAATCGAATGGAATGTTGAATGGAAATGAATCGAATGTGCAATGGAATGGAACATCTAATGGAATGGAATAGAATGTGGATTGGAATGGCATGGAATGTGGAGTGGAATGGAATGGAATGGATTGGAATGGAAACTGGAATGGAATGTGAAATGAAATGTGGTATACAACCTGGAATCGCATGAAACGGAAAGTTGAATGGAAGGGAATGGCACGTGGAATAGAATGGAATGGAATGGAAGGAGTAACGGAATGTGGAATGGAACTTGGAATGAATTGTAGAAAGGAATGTGGAATGGAACGGAATGGAATGTGGAATGGAATGTGGAATGGATTGTGGAATGGAAAGTGTAATGGAACAGCATGGACTGTGTAATTGAATGCGGAATAGAATGTGGAATGGAAGGTTGAACTGTGCATGGAATGGAATGTGGAATGGAATGGAATGTAGTGTGGGATGGAATGTGGAATGGAACGGATTGGAGTTTCGAATGGAATGTAGAAATGAACGTGACATGGATAGGAATTGAATTTAGAATTGAAGCGGCAGTGGAATGTAATGCGACGTGGAATGGAAAGTGGAATGCAACGTGGAATGGAATGGAATGGAACGTGAAATGGAATACGGAATGGAATGTGGAAAGGAATGGAATGGAATCTGGAATGGAATGTAGAATGGAATGGGCAATGGAATGGAATAGAAAGTGAAATAGAATGTGGAATGGAATGTGAAATGGAAACTGAAATTGAATGTGGAATCGAATGGATTGGTACTTGGAATATAATGGAATGGAACATGGAGTGGAACGTGGAATGGAACGTGGACAGCAAAGTGGAATGGAACATTAAATTCAATGAAATGGAATGTAGAATCTAGCGGAATGCAATGTGGAATCAAATGTTGAATGGAATGGAATGGAATATGGAATGGAATGTGGAATCAAATGTTGAATGGAATGGAATGGAATATGGAATGGAATGTGGAACGAAAAGTGGAATGGAATGGAATGCAATGTGGAATGGAATGGAATGGTATGTGGAAAGGTATGTGGAATGGAAGGTGGAATGGAATGGAACGGAATGTGGAATGGAATGGAATGGAATGTGGAAAGTAATGGGGAATGGAATGTAATGGAATGTGAAATGGAATGTGGAAGGCAATGTGTAATGGAATGGAACGGAATGTGGAATGGAATATGGAATGGAATGTGGAAGGGAATGTGGAATGGAATGGACCGGAATGTGAAATGGAATGGAATGGAATGTGGAATGGAATGTGGAATGGAATGTGGAAACGAATGTCAAATGGAACGGAATGGAATGTGGAATGGAATGTGGAATGGAGGGTGGAATTGTATGTTGAAAGGAACGGAATGGAATGTTGAACAGAAGGTGGAAGGCAATGTGGAATGGAATGGAATGGAATGCGGAATGGAATGGAATGGAATGCGGAATGGAATGGAATGGAACGGTGAATAGAAAGGAATGGAAAGGAGTGTGTAATTTAATGGAATAGAATGTGGAATGGAACGGAAAGGAGTGTGGAATGGAATGGAAAGGAATGGAAAGCGAATTGAAATGTGGAATGGAACGTACAATGGAATGGAATGGAATGTGGAATATAACGTGGAATGGTATGGAATGGAACGTGGAATGGAACATGGAATAGAATGGAATGGAACGTGGAATGGAACGTGGAATGGAATGGAGTGTAATGTGGAAAGAAACGGGGATTGGAAAGAGGAATGGAACAGAATGGAACGTGGAATCCATTGTAGAATGAAATGGAATGGAATGTTGAATGGATGGTGGAATGGAATGGAATGGAATGGATTGTGGCATGAAATTAGGAATGGACTGTGGAATAGAATGTGGAATGAAATGGAATGGAATGTGGAATGGAATGTGAAATGAAACGTGGAATGGAATGAAATGGAATGTGGAATGGAATGAAATGGAATGTGGAATGGAATGTAATGGAATGTGGAATAGAATGGAATGGAGTATGGAATGGAATGGAATGAAATGGAATGTGGAATGGAAAGGAATGGAATTGAATGCAAGGGAAAGTGGAATGGAATGCAAAGTAACGTGGAAAGGAATGGATTGGAATGTGGAATGGAATGTGGAATACAATGGAATGGAATGGAATGTGGAATGGAATGGAAAGAAATGAAAAGGAATGTGGAATGGAATGGAATGGAATGGAATTGAATGGAATGTTTAACTGAATGGAACGGAATGAGGAATGCAATGCGGAATGCAATGCGATGGAATGTGGAATGGAATCTGGAATGTAATGGAATGTAATGGAATATGGAATGGAATGGAATGGAGTGGAATGTAAAGCTGAACGGAATGGAATGCAATGTGGAATGGAATGGAATGGGAAGTGGAATGGAATGGAATCTGCTATGGAATGTGGATTGGAATGGAATGGAATGTTGAATGGAATGTGAAATGGAATGGGATCTAATGTGGAATGGAATGTGGAATGCGATGGAATTGAATAGAATGTAGAAAGGAATGGAATGGAATGGAATGGAATGGAAAGTGGAATGGAATGCAATATAATGTGGAATGGAATGGATTGGAATGTGGTATGGAGTGTGGAATGGAAAGGAATGCAACGTGAAATGGATTGTGGAATGGAACGTGGAACGGAATGGGTAAGGGAATGCAATGGAATACAACGTGAAATCGAACGCAATGTTATGTGGAATGGAATGGATTGGAATTTGGAATGGACTGTGAAATGGAATGGAATGGAGCATGAAATGGATAGTGGAAAGGAACGTGGAACGGAATGTGTAATGGAATGCAATGGGATGCAACGTGCAATGGTATGGAATGTGCAATGGAATGGAATGGAATACTGAATGGAACAGAATGGAATCGAAAGGAATTTGGGATGGAATGGAATGTGGAATGGAATGGAAGGGAATGTGGAATGGAATATGGAATGGATTGGGATGAAAAGTGGAATGGAATGTTGAATGGAATGGAATGCAATCTGGAATGAAATGTGGAATGTAACATATGTAATAGGGAATGGATAGTTGAATGGAATGGAATGGAATGTGGAATGGAATGGTATGGAAAGTGGAATGGACTGCAGTGGAATGGAATGGAATGTGAAGTGCAATAAGGAATGGAATGGAATGGAATGCGGAATGGAATGCAATGGAAAGTGGAATGGAAAGGAATGGAATGGAATGGAATTTGGCATTGAATGTAATGGAATGTACAAAGGAATGGAATGGAAAATGGAAAGGAATGCAGAATGGAATGGAATGGAATGTGGAATGGAATGTGGAGTGGAATGGAATGGAAGGCAGAATGGAATGTGTAATGCAATGGAATGGAATGTTTAATGGCGTGGAATGGAATGTGGTATGGAAGTGAATGAAATGTGTAATGGAATGGAGTGGAAGGTGGAATGTAATGTAATGGAAGGGAATGGAATGTGGAAGGGAAAGGAATGGAAGGAAATATGGAATGGAATTCAATGTGGAATTTAATGGAGTGGAATGTAATGTGGAATGGAATGGAATGGAATGCGGAATGCAATGGAATGGAATGTGGAATGGAATGGAATGGAATGAAATGGAATGCTATGGAATGTGGAATGGAAAGGAATGGAATGTGGAATAGAATGTAATGGTATGGAATGAGGAATGGAATGGAATGGAATGCAATGGTATGTGCAATGGTATAAAATGGAATGTGGAATGGAATGGAATGGAATGCGGAATGCAATGGAATGGAATGTGGAATGGAATGGAATGGAATGAAATGGAATGCTATGGAATGTGGAATGGAAAGGAATGGAATGTGGAATAGAATGTAATGGTATGGAATGAGGAATGGAATGGAATGGAATGCAATGGTATGTGCAATGGTATAAAATGGAATGTGGAATGGAATGGAATGGAAGGTGGAATTTAATGGAATGAAATGCGGAATGGAATGGAATGGAATGTGAAATGGAATGGAATGGAATGTGGAATGGAGTGTGGAATGGAATGGAATGTGGAATGGAATGGGGAATGAAATGTGTAATGGAATGTGGAATGGAATGTGTAATGAAATTTGGAATGAAATGTGGAATGGAATGTGGAATGAAAACGAATGGGATGTGGAATGGAAACGAATGGAATGTAGAAAGGAATGTGGAAGGGAATGGAATGTGATGTGGAATGCAATGTGGAATGGAATGGAATGGAATATGGAATGGAATGTGGAATGTAATGGAATGGAATGTGGAATGGAATGCAATAGAATGGTATGAAATATGGAAAATAATGGAATGGAATACGCAAAGGAATGTGGAATGGAAGGTAGAATGGAACGTGAAAAGGAAAGTCTAATGGAACGTGGAATAGAATGTGGAATGGAATGGAAGGCGGAACGGAAATTACTGCAATGTGGAAAGGACTGGAATGCTATGGAATGTGGAATGGAAGGGAATGGAAAGAAATGGAATTTTGAATGGAATGGAATGGGATTTGGAATGGAATGGGGTGGAATGTGGAATGGAATGAAATGCAATGTGGAATGGAATGGAATGTGGAATGAAACGGAACGGAATGGAATAGAATGCCGAATGGAATGGAATGAAATGTGGAATGCAATATAATGGAATGGAACGTGGAATGGAATGGAATGGAATGTGGAATAGAATGGCAGGGAATGTGGATTGGAACGTGGAATGCAAAGGAATGGAATGTGGAATGGAATGTGGAATGCAAAGGAATGGAATGTGGAAAGGAATGTGGAATGGGATGTGGAATGGAATTGAATGGAATGTGGAATGCAATGTGGAATGCAGTGTGGAATGGAACGGAAGGTAATGTGGATGGAATGAGGAATGTAAAGTGTAATGGAATGGAATGCAATGTGGAATGTAATGTGTAATGGAATGGAATAGAACGTGGAATGGTACATGGAATGGAAAGTGGAATGGAACGTGGAATGGGAGGTGAAATGGAAAGTGGAATGGAAAGCAATGGAATGAATGGAATGTGGAATGGAAAGGAATGGAATGGAATGGAACGTGCAATGGAAGGGAATGGTATGTGGAATGGAATGTAGAATGGAATGGACTGCAATGGAATGTGGAATGGAATGGAATGGAATGTGGAATGGAAAGAATGGAATGCGGAATGGAATGGAACGTTATGGAACGAGGAATGGATTAAAATGAAATGGAATGTGGAATGGAATGGAATGGAATGGAAAGTGGAATGGAATGGAATGGAATGTGGAAAGGAATGGAATGGAATGTGGAATGTAATGGCATGGAATGGAATGGAATGTGAAAAAGAATGTGGAATGGAATCTGAAATGGAATGTGGAATGGAATGTGAAACAGAATGAAAAGGAACGTGGAATGGAAAGGAATGGAACACGGAATGCAATGGAATGGAAAATGGAATGGAACGTGGTATTGAATAGAATGGAAAACGGAATACAATGGAATGGAACGTGGAATGGAACATGAAATCGAACATGGAATGGAACGTGGAATGGCACATGGAATGGAACGTGCAATGGAATGTGGACGGAATGTGGAATGGAATGGAATGGAATGTGGAATGGAATGAGGAATTGAATGTAAAGGAATGTAGAACGGCTTGTGGAATGCAATATGGAATACAATGTGGAATAGAACGGTAGGGATGGTGGAATGGAATGTGGAATGGAACGTGGAATGGAATGTGGAATGGAACGTGGAATGGAACGTGGAGTGGAATGGAATGTAACGTGGAATGGAATGCGGAATGTAATGGAATGGAATGTGGAATGGAATTTGGAATGGAATTTCAAATGGAATCGAATGCAATGTGGAATGGAATGTGGAGTGGAACGGAATGGAATGTGGAATGGAATGAAACGGAATGAGGAATGGAACGTGGAATGGAATGTTGAGCGGAATGTGGAATGGAATGCAATGCAATGTGGAATGAAATGTAAAATGGAATGTTGAGTGGAAAGTGGAATGGAATGTAGAATGGAATGTGGAATGGAAAGGAATGTAATGTGGAATGTAATGTGGAATGGAATGTGGAATTGAAAGTGGAATGGAATGGAATGTAATATGGAATGGAACGTGGAATGCAATGGAATAGAACATGGAGTGGAACGTGGATAGGAATGTGGAAGGAAACGTGGAATGGAAAGAAATGTGGCATGCAATGGAATGGAATGTGGAATGGAATGTGAAATGGAATGTGGAATTTAATGTTGAATGCAATGTTGAAAGGATAGAAGGGGATGTGGAATGTACTGTGGAATGGAATCTTGAATGGAATGTGGAATGGAATGTGGAAGGCAACATGGAATGGAATGGAACGGAATGTGCAATGGAATGTGGAATAGAATGTGGAATGGAATGTGGAATGGAATGGAATGTGGAATGGAATGCGGAATAGAATGCGAAATGGAATGTGGAATGGAATGGAATTGAATGTGGAATGGAATGGATTGGAATGTGGAAAGGAATGTGGAATAGAATGTGGAATGGAAAGGAATGGAATGTGGAATGGAATATGGAATGGAATGTGGAATGGAACGGAATAGAATATGGAATGGCAGGTGGAACGGATTGTGGAATGCAATGTGGAATGGAAGGGGTGAAACGTGGGATGGAATGAGTAATGGAGTGTGGAATGGAATGTGGAATGGAACTGAAAGGATTGTGGAATGGAATGTGGAATAGAATGTGCATTGGAATGGAATTGATTGTGGAATGGCATGGAATGGAAAGGAATGGAATATGGAATGGAACGGAATGGAATGGAATATGCAATGCAATGTGGAATGTAATGTGGAATGGAATGGAATTGATTGTGGAATGGCATGGAATGGAAAGGAATGGAATATGGAATGGAATGGAATGGAATATGCAATGCAATGTGGAATGTAATGTGGAATGGAATGTGGAATAGAACATGGAATGGAATGTGAAAAGGAACGTGGAATGGAATGTGCAGGGGAATGTGGATTGGAACGGGGAATATAATGGAATGGAACGTGGAATGGGATGTGGAATTGAATGGATGGAAGGTGGAGTGGAACGTGGAATGGAATGTCGAATGGAATGTGGAATGGAACGTGGAATGGAATTTAATGGATTGTTGAATGGAACTTTTAATGGAATGGAATGGAACGTGGAATAGAATGGAAAGGAACGTGGAATGGATCGTGGTATGGAAAGTGGAAAGAAATGTGGAATGGAATGGAATGGAATGTGGCATGAAAGGCAATGGAATGTGGAATGGAATGTGGAATGGAATGGAATGGAATGGCATGTGGAAAGGAATGGAATGGAATGTGGAATGGAAAGAATGGAATGTGGAATGGAATGGAAAGGTATGGAATGTAGAATGGAATGGAATGCAATGGAATGGAATGTGGAATGGAATGTAAATTAGTGTGGAATGCAAAGGAGTGGTATGTGAATTGGAAAGGAATGGAACCTGGAATTGAATGGAATGGAAAGGAATGGAATGTGAAATGGAATGTGCAATTGAATGTGAAAGGGAATGTGAAATGGAAAGTGGAATGGAATTAAATGGAACGTGGAATGGAATGGAATGGAACGTGGAGTGGAATCGAATGGAAGCTGGAATGGGACGTGGAATGGAACTTGGAATAGAACGTAGAATGGAATGTGGAAGGAATGTAGAATGGAAAGGAAAAGAATGTGGAATGGTACTTAATGGAATGCAGAATGGAATGTGGAACCGAATTGAGTGGAATGTGGAATGGAATGTGGAATGGAATGGAATGTGGAATGAAATGGAATTTAGTGTTATGGAACATGGAATGGAATGGAATGGAATGTGCAGTGGAATCTGGAATGGAATGGAATGGAACGTTGAATGGAACATGGAATTGAACGTGGAATTGAACGTGGAATGGAAAGCGAAATGGAAAGTGGAATGGAATGTGGAATGAAAAGTGGAATGGAATGTAATGGAATGCGGAATGCAATGGAATGTAATGTGGAGTGGAATTTGATGGAATGCAGAATGGAATGTGGAATGGAATGAAATGGAAAGTGAAATGGAATGTTGAATGGAATGGAATGTGGAATGGAAGAGAATTTAATGGTATGGAATCTGGAATCTAATGAAATGGAAAGTGGAATGAAATCTGGAATTGAACGTGGAATGAAACGTGGAATGGAATGTAACGGAATGAGGAATGGAAGGGTATGTAATGTGAAATGGAATGTGGAATGCATTGGAATGAAATGGAATGGTATGTGGAATGGAATAAAATGGAAAGTGTAATGGAAAGGAACGGAAAGTGGAATGGAATGGAATGATACGGAATGCGGAATGGAATTGAATGGAATGGAAAGAAAAGTGGAATGAATGGAATGGAATGTGGAATAGAATGGAATGAAACCTGGAATGGAATGTGAAATAGAATGTGGAATGGAATATGGAATGCAATATGGAATGGAATGTGGAAAGGAATGTTATTGGATGTGTAATGGAATGGAAGGGAATGTGGAATGAAGTGGAATGGAATGCGGAATGGTATATGGAATGGAATGCAAGGTAATGTGGAGTGGAATGTGGAATGGAATGGAATGGAAAGTGGAATGGAATGGAATTTATTGGTATCAAATGTGGAATGAAATGGAATTTATTGGTATGGAATGTGGAATGGAATGGAATGGAATGTGGAATGGAATGAAATGGAATGTTGAATGGCATGTGGAATGCAATGGAATGCAATGTGGAATAGAATGGAATACAATGGAATGTGGAATGCAATGGAATGGAATGTGGAATGGAATGGAATGGAATGGAATGGAATGGAATGGAATGGAATGTGTTTCAGAATGGAATGGAATGAGGAAAGGAATGTAATGGAATGTGGAATGGAAAGGAATGTGGAAAGGAATGGAATGGAATGCGGAATAGAATGGAAAGGAATGCAATGAGGAATGGAATGTGGAATGTAATGGAATGGAATGTGGAATGGAATTGAAGGCAATGTGGAATGTAATGTGCAATGGAATGTGGAATGGTATAGAATGGAATGTATAATGGAATGTGGAATAAAATGTGGAATGGAATGGAATGTGGAATGTAATGCGGAATGGAATGGAATGGAAAGTTTAAATGGAATGGAATGGAATGTGGAGAGGAATGGAAAGCAATGAGGAATGGAGAGGAATGGAACATGGAATGGAATGGAATCCAACGCGGAATGGAATGGAATGGAATGTGGAATGCAATGGAATGGAATGTGGAATGTAATCCAGGCAAATTGGAAAGAATGTGGAATGGAATGGAATGGAATGTGGAATGGAATGGAATGGAACGTGGAATGGAATGGAATGGAATGTGTAACGGAATGGGATGTAATGGAATGTGGAATCGAATGTGGAATGTAATATAAAGGAATGTGCAATGGAACGGAATTGAATGTGGAATGGATTGTGAATTTGATTGTGTAATACAAAGTTTAATGAAATGGAATGGATTGTGCAATGGAACATGGAATGGAATTGAGTGGAAAGTGGAATGGAACATCGAATGGAACGTGGAATGGAATGTTTAATTGTAGCGTAGAATCGAATGCAGAATGGAAAGTGGAATGGAATGGAATGGATTGTGGAATGGAATGGAATCGATTGGAATACAATGTGGAATGGAATGGAATGGAATTGGATGGAATGTGGAATGTTATGGAATGGAACGTGGAATGGAACATGGAATGGATGTGCAATGTACCATGGAATGGAATGGAATGGAACGTGGAATGGAACGTGGAATGGAATGTGGAATGGAACGTGGAATGGAACGTGGACTGGAACGTAATGGAACGTAGAATGGAACGTGGAATGGAACGTACAATACAACGTGGAAAGGAATGTGGAATTGAACATGGAACGGAATGTGGAATGGAACGTGGAATGGAAAGCGGAATGTAATGTCCAAAGGAAAGGAATTGAATGTGGAATGAACTGGAATGCGGAATGGAATGGCATGGAATTTGGAATGGAATGGCATGGAATGGAACGTGGAATGGAATGGAATGGAACGTAGAATGGAAAGTCGAATTGAACGTAGAAAGGAAAGTGGAATGGAATGGAATGTAACGTAGAATGGAAGGTCGAATGGAACATAGAATGGAACGTGGAATGGAACGTGGAATGGAAAGTGGAGTGGAAAGTGGAATATAAAGTGGAATGGAAAGGAATTTTATGTGGAAAGGAACGGAATGGAATGTGGAAAGGAATGGAATGGAACGTGAAATGGAATGGAATGGAAGTTCGAATACAATTTCGAATGGTATGGAAAGGAATCCAGAATGGAATGGAATGGAATGGAATGGAATGTAGTGGAATGGAACGTGGAATGGAACGTGGAATGGAATGTGGAATGGAACGTGGAATGGCAGGGAATGGAATGTGGAATGAAATGTGTAATGGAATGGAATGGAATTGATTAGAATGGAATGTGAAATGGAATGGAAGGGAATGTGGAATGGAATGTGGAATGGAATGGAATGGTATGGAATGTGGAATGAAATGGAATGGAATGGAATGGAATGTGGAATGGAATGGAGTGGAATGTGGAATGGAATGGAAAAGAAAATGGAATGGAATGGATTGGAATGGAATGTGGAATGGTATGGAATGGAAGATGTCAAGGAATTGAATGGAATGGAAAGTAATGTGGAATGGCATGTAATGGAATGTGGAATGGAATGGAATGGAATGGAAGGTGGAATGGAATGTGAAATGGAATGTGGAATGGAAAGTGGAATGGAATGAAATGGAACGTGGAATGCAATGGAATGGAACGTGGAATGCAATGGAACAGAACGTGGAATGCGAAGTGGAATAGAATGGAATGGAACTTGGAATGGAATATGGAATGGAATGCTCAATGTAACGTGGAATGGAACGTGGAATGGAGTGTTATGGATTGTGGAATGGAATGGTATGGAATGTGGAATGGAATGGTATGGAATGTGGAATGGAATGGAATGGAATATGGAAAGTAAGGTGGAATGGAATGGAATGGAACGTGGAAAGGAACGTGGAATGGAAACTCTAATGGAACGTAGAATGGAACGTGGAAGGGAATGGAGTGGAACGTCAAATAGAAAGTAGAATTGAACGTGAAATGGAATGGAATGGAACGTGGAATGGAATGGAATGTAACGTAGAATGGAACGTGGGATGAAACGTAGGATGGAAAGTGGAGTGCGACGTAGAATGCAACGTGGAATGGCACGTCGAATGGAACATGGAATGAAATGTGGAATGAAACCTGGAATGGAAAGTGGAATGTAATGTGGAATGGAAAGGAATGGAATGTTGAATGGAATGGAATGTGGAATGGAATGGAATGGAATGTGGCATGGAATGGAATGGAATGTCGAATATAATTTTGAATGGAAGGGAAAGGAATTCAGAATGGAATAGAATGGAATGGAATGGAATGGATTAGAATGGAATGGAATGGAATGGAATGTGGAATGGAACGTGGAATAGAATGTGGAATGGAATGGAATGGAATGTTGAATGGAACGGAATGGAATGGAATAGAATGGAATGGAATGGAATGGAAAGTGGAATGGAATGGAATGGAACATGGAATGGAAAGTGGAATGGAAAGTGGAATGGAATGGAATGGTATGGAATGTGGAATGGAATGGATTGGAATGGAATGGAATGGAATGTGGAATGGAATGGAATGGAATGTGGAATGGAATGGAATCGAATGTGCAATGGAATGGAATGGAAGGAAAAGTGGTACGGTATAGAATGGAACGTTGAAAGCAATGGAATGGACTGGAATAGAATGTGGAATTGAATGGAATGGAAAGTAGAATGGAACGTGGAATGGAATGGAATGGAAAGTGGAAAGGAATGAGGAATGGAAAGTGTAATTTAATATGGAAAGGAATGTGGAATGCAACGTGCAAGTTAATGGAATGTTAAGGAATGCTTTCTGGAATGGAACGTGGAATGGAATGTGGAATGGAACGGAATGCAATGTGGAACGGAATGTGGTATAGAATGGAATGGAACGTGAAATTCAATGTGGAATGGAATGTGGAATGTAATGCAAAGGAATGTGGAATGGAATGTGGAATGGAAAGCAATGGAATGTGGAAAGGAAAGTGTAATGCAATGGAATGGAATGTGGAATAGAAAGTGGAGTGGAATGGAATGGAACGTGGAATGGAAATTGGAATGAAATGTGGAATGTAATGTGGAAAATAAAGGCATGGAATGTGGAATGGAGTGGAATGCAATGTGGAATGGAATGGAATGGAAAATGCAATGGAAAGTGGAATGGAATGTAGAATGGAACGGAAAGGAATCTTTAATGGAAGGGAATGGAAATTGGAGTGGAATAGAATGGAAAGGATTGGAATGTGGAATGGAATGGAATGGAATGTAGAATGGAAAGGAATGGAATGTGGAAAGGAAAGGTATTTTATGGAATGTGGAATGGAAAGAATGGAAGGTGGAATAGAATGGTATGTTATGTAATGTGGAATGGAATAGAATGGAATGGAATGGAATGTGGAATGGATTGGCATGCAATGACAAATGGAATGGAATTGAATGTGGAATTCAATGGAATGGAATGGAATGTGGAATGGAATGGAATGGAATGGATTGTGGAATGGAAGGGAATGGAATGGAATCGAATGTCGAATTGAATGGAATGGTATGTGGAATAGAATGGAATGGAGTATGGAATGGAATGGAATGAAATGGAATGTGGAATGGAAAGGAATGGAATTGAATGCAAGGGAAAGTGGAATGGAATGCAAAGTAACGTGGAAAGGAATGGATTGGAATGTGGAATGGAATGTGGAATACAATGGAATGGAATGGAATGTGGAATGGAATGGAAAGAAATGAAAAGGAATGTGGAATGGAATGGAATGGAATGGAATTGAATGGAATGTTTAACTGAATGGAACGGAATGAGGAATGCAATGCGGAATGCAATGCGATGGAATGTGGAATGGAATCTGGAATGTAATGGAATGTAATGGAATATGGAATGGAATGGAATGGAGTGGAATGTAAAGCTGAACGGAATGGAATGCAATGTGGAATGGAATGGAATGGGAAGTGGAATGGAATGGAATCTGCTATGGAATGTGGATTGGAATGGAATGGAATGTTGAATGGAATGTGAAATGGAATGGGATCTAATGTGGAATGGAATGTGGAATGCGATGGAATTGAATAGAATGTAGAAAGGAATGGAATGGAATGGAATGGAATGGAAAGTGGAATGGAATGCAATATAATGTGGAATGGAATGGATTGGAATGTGGTATGGAGTGTGGAATGGAAAGGAATGCAACGTGAAATGGATTGTGGAATGGAACGTGGAACGGAATGGGTAAGGGAATGCAATGGAATACAACGTGAAATCGAACGCAATGTTATGTGGAATGGAATGGATTGGAATTTGGAATGGACTGTGAAATGGAATGGAATGGAGCATGAAATGGATAGTGGAAAGGAACGTGGAACGGAATGTGTAATGGAATGCAATGGGATGCAACGTGCAATGGTATGGAATGTGCAATGGAATGGAATGGAATACTGAATGGAACAGAATGGAATCGAAAGGAATTTGGGATGGAATGGAATGTGGAATGGAATGGAAGGGAATGTGGAATGGAATATGGAATGGATTGGGATGAAAAGTGGAATGGAATGTTGAATGGAATGGAATGCAATCTGGAATGAAATGTGGAATGTAACATATGTAATAGGGAATGGATAGTTGAATGGAATGGAATGGAATGTGGAATGGAATGGTATGGAAAGTGGAATGGACTGCAGTGGAATGGAATGGAATGTGAAGTGCAATAAGGAATGGAATGGAATGGAATGCGGAATGGAATGCAATGGAAAGTGGAATGGAAAGGAATGGAATGGAATGGAATTTGGCATTGAATGTAATGGAATGTACAAAGGAATGGAATGGAAAATGGAAAGGAATGCAGAATGGAATGGAATGGAATGTGGAATGGAATGTGGAGTGGAATGGAATGGAAGGCAGAATGGAATGTGTAATGCAATGGAATGGAATGTTTAATGGCGTGGAATGGAATGTGGTATGGAAGTGAATGAAATGTGTAATGGAATGGAGTGGAAGGTGGAATGTAATGTAATGGAAGGGAATGGAATGTGGAAGGGAAAGGAATGGAAGGAAATATGGAATGGAATTCAATGTGGAATTTAATGGAGTGGAATGTAATGTGGAATGGAATGGAATGGAATGCGGAATGCAATGGAATGGAATGTGGAATGGAATGGAATGGAATGAAATGGAATGCTATGGAATGTGGAATGGAAAGGAATGGAATGTGGAATAGAATGTAATGGTATGGAATGAGGAATGGAATGGAATGGAATGCAATGGTATGTGCAATGGTATAAAATGGAATGTGGAATGGAATGGAATGGAAGGTGGAATTTAATGGAATGAAATGCGGAATGGAATGGAATGGAATGTGAAATGGAATGGAATGGAATGTGGAATGGAGTGTGGAATGGAATGGAATGTGGAATGGAATGGGGAATGAAATGTGTAATGGAATGTGGAATGGAATGTGTAATGAAATTTGGAATGAAATGTGGAATGGAATGTGGAATGAAAACGAATGGGATGTGGAATGGAAACGAATGGAATGTAGAAAGGAATGTGGAAGGGAATGGAATGTGATGTGGAATGCAATGTGGAATGGAATGGAATGGAATATGGAATGGAATGTGGAATGTAATGGAATGGAATGTGGAATGGAATGCAATAGAATGGTATGAAATATGGAAAATAATGGAATGGAATACGCAAAGGAATGTGGAATGGAAGGTAGAATGGAACGTGAAAAGGAAAGTCTAATGGAACGTGGAATAGAATGTGGAATGGAATGGAAGGCGGAACGGAAATTACTGCAATGTGGAAAGGACTGGAATGCTATGGAATGTGGAATGGAAGGGAATGGAAAGAAATGGAATTTTGAATGGAATGGAATGGGATTTGGAATGGAATGGGGTGGAATGTGGAATGGAATGAAATGCAATGTGGAATGGAATGGAATGTGGAATGAAACGGAACGGAATGGAATAGAATGCCGAATGGAATGGAATGAAATGTGGAATGCAATATAATGGAATGGAACGTGGAATGGAATGGAATGGAATGTGGAATAGAATGGCAGGGAATGTGGATTGGAACGTGGAATGCAAAGGAATGGAATGTGGAATGGAATGTGGAATGCAAAGGAATGGAATGTGGAAAGGAATGTGGAATGGGATGTGGAATGGAATTGAATGGAATGTGGAATGCAATGTGGAATGCAGTGTGGAATGGAACGGAAGGTAATGTGGATGGAATGAGGAATGTAAAGTGTAATGGAATGGAATGCAATGTGGAATGTAATGTGTAATGGAATGGAATAGAACGTGGAATGGTACATGGAATGGAAAGTGGAATGGAACGTGGAATGGGAGGTGAAATGGAAAGTGGAATGGAAAGCAATGGAATGAATGGAATGTGGAATGGAAAGGAATGGAATGGAATGGAACGTGCAATGGAAGGGAATGGTATGTGGAATGGAATGTAGAATGGAATGGACTGCAATGGAATGTGGAATGGAATGGAATGGAATGTGGAATGGAAAGAATGGAATGCGGAATGGAATGGAACGTTATGGAACGAGGAATGGATTAAAATGAAATGGAATGTGGAATGGAATGGAATGGAATGGAAAGTGGAATGGAATGGAATGGAATGTGGAAAGGAATGGAATGGAATGTGGAATGTAATGGCATGGAATGGAATGGAATGTGAAAAAGAATGTGGAATGGAATCTGAAATGGAATGTGGAATGGAATGTGAAACAGAATGAAAAGGAACGTGGAATGGAAAGGAATGGAACACGGAATGCAATGGAATGGAAAATGGAATGGAACGTGGTATTGAATAGAATGGAAAACGGAATACAATGGAATGGAACGTGGAATGGAACATGAAATCGAACATGGAATGGAACGTGGAATGGCACATGGAATGGAACGTGCAATGGAATGTGGACGGAATGTGGAATGGAATGGAATGGAATGTGGAATGGAATGAGGAATTGAATGTAAAGGAATGTAGAACGGCTTGTGGAATGCAATATGGAATACAATGTGGAATAGAACGGTAGGGATGGTGGAATGGAATGTGGAATGGAACGTGGAATGGAATGTGGAATGGAACGTGGAATGGAACGTGGAGTGGAATGGAATGTAACGTGGAATGGAATGCGGAATGTAATGGAATGGAATGTGGAATGGAATTTGGAATGGAATTTCAAATGGAATCGAATGCAATGTGGAATGGAATGTGGAGTGGAACGGAATGGAATGTGGAATGGAATGAAACGGAATGAGGAATGGAACGTGGAATGGAATGTTGAGCGGAATGTGGAATGGAATGCAATGCAATGTGGAATGAAATGTAAAATGGAATGTTGAGTGGAAAGTGGAATGGAATGTAGAATGGAATGTGGAATGGAAAGGAATGTAATGTGGAATGTAATGTGGAATGGAATGTGGAATTGAAAGTGGAATGGAATGGAATGTAATATGGAATGGAACGTGGAATGCAATGGAATAGAACATGGAGTGGAACGTGGATAGGAATGTGGAAGGAAACGTGGAATGGAAAGAAATGTGGCATGCAATGGAATGGAATGTGGAATGGAATGTGAAATGGAATGTGGAATTTAATGTTGAATGCAATGTTGAAAGGATAGAAGGGGATGTGGAATGTACTGTGGAATGGAATCTTGAATGGAATGTGGAATGGAATGTGGAAGGCAACATGGAATGGAATGGAACGGAATGTGCAATGGAATGTGGAATAGAATGTGGAATGGAATGTGGAATGGAATGGAATGTGGAATGGAATGCGGAATAGAATGCGAAATGGAATGTGGAATGGAATGGAATTGAATGTGGAATGGAATGGATTGGAATGTGGAAAGGAATGTGGAATAGAATGTGGAATGGAAAGGAATGGAATGTGGAATGGAATATGGAATGGAATGTGGAATGGAACGGAATAGAATATGGAATGGCAGGTGGAACGGATTGTGGAATGCAATGTGGAATGGAAGGGGTGAAACGTGGGATGGAATGAGTAATGGAGTGTGGAATGGAATGTGGAATGGAACTGAAAGGATTGTGGAATGGAATGTGGAATAGAATGTGCATTGGAATGGAATTGATTGTGGAATGGCATGGAATGGAAAGGAATGGAATATGGAATGGAACGGAATGGAATGGAATATGCAATGCAATGTGGAATGTAATGTGGAATGGAATGGAATTGATTGTGGAATGGCATGGAATGGAAAGGAATGGAATATGGAATGGAATGGAATGGAATATGCAATGCAATGTGGAATGTAATGTGGAATGGAATGTGGAATAGAACATGGAATGGAATGTGAAAAGGAACGTGGAATGGAATGTGCAGGGGAATGTGGATTGGAACGGGGAATATAATGGAATGGAACGTGGAATGGGATGTGGAATTGAATGGATGGAAGGTGGAGTGGAACGTGGAATGGAATGTCGAATGGAATGTGGAATGGAACGTGGAATGGAATTTAATGGATTGTTGAATGGAACTTTTAATGGAATGGAATGGAACGTGGAATAGAATGGAAAGGAACGTGGAATGGATCGTGGTATGGAAAGTGGAAAGAAATGTGGAATGGAATGGAATGGAATGTGGCATGAAAGGCAATGGAATGTGGAATGGAATGTGGAATGGAATGGAATGGAATGGCATGTGGAAAGGAATGGAATGGAATGTGGAATGGAAAGAATGGAATGTGGAATGGAATGGAAAGGTATGGAATGTAGAATGGAATGGAATGCAATGGAATGGAATGTGGAATGGAATGTAAATTAGTGTGGAATGCAAAGGAGTGGTATGTGAATTGGAAAGGAATGGAACCTGGAATTGAATGGAATGGAAAGGAATGGAATGTGAAATGGAATGTGCAATTGAATGTGAAAGGGAATGTGAAATGGAAAGTGGAATGGAATTAAATGGAACGTGGAATGGAATGGAATGGAACGTGGAGTGGAATCGAATGGAAGCTGGAATGGGACGTGGAATGGAACTTGGAATAGAACGTAGAATGGAATGTGGAAGGAATGTAGAATGGAAAGGAAAAGAATGTGGAATGGTACTTAATGGAATGCAGAATGGAATGTGGAACCGAATTGAGTGGAATGTGGAATGGAATGTGGAATGGAATGGAATGTGGAATGAAATGGAATTTAGTGTTATGGAACATGGAATGGAATGGAATGGAATGTGCAGTGGAATCTGGAATGGAATGGAATGGAACGTTGAATGGAACATGGAATTGAACGTGGAATTGAACGTGGAATGGAAAGCGAAATGGAAAGTGGAATGGAATGTGGAATGAAAAGTGGAATGGAATGTAATGGAATGCGGAATGCAATGGAATGTAATGTGGAGTGGAATTTGATGGAATGCAGAATGGAATGTGGAATGGAATGAAATGGAAAGTGAAATGGAATGTTGAATGGAATGGAATGTGGAATGGAAGAGAATTTAATGGTATGGAATCTGGAATCTAATGAAATGGAAAGTGGAATGAAATCTGGAATTGAACGTGGAATGAAACGTGGAATGGAATGTAACGGAATGAGGAATGGAAGGGTATGTAATGTGAAATGGAATGTGGAATGCATTGGAATGAAATGGAATGGTATGTGGAATGGAATAAAATGGAAAGTGTAATGGAAAGGAACGGAAAGTGGAATGGAATGGAATGATACGGAATGCGGAATGGAATTGAATGGAATGGAAAGAAAAGTGGAATGAATGGAATGGAATGTGGAATAGAATGGAATGAAACCTGGAATGGAATGTGAAATAGAATGTGGAATGGAATATGGAATGCAATATGGAATGGAATGTGGAAAGGAATGTTATTGGATGTGTAATGGAATGGAAGGGAATGTGGAATGAAGTGGAATGGAATGCGGAATGGTATATGGAATGGAATGCAAGGTAATGTGGAGTGGAATGTGGAATGGAATGGAATGGAAAGTGGAATGGAATGGAATTTATTGGTATCAAATGTGGAATGAAATGGAATTTATTGGTATGGAATGTGGAATGGAATGGAATGGAATGTGGAATGGAATGAAATGGAATGTTGAATGGCATGTGGAATGCAATGGAATGCAATGTGGAATAGAATGGAATACAATGGAATGTGGAATGCAATGGAATGGAATGTGGAATGGAATGGAATGGAATGGAATGGAATGGAATGGAATGGAATGTGTTTCAGAATGGAATGGAATGAGGAAAGGAATGTAATGGAATGTGGAATGGAAAGGAATGTGGAAAGGAATGGAATGGAATGCGGAATAGAATGGAAAGGAATGCAATGAGGAATGGAATGTGGAATGTAATGGAATGGAATGTGGAATGGAATTGAAGGCAATGTGGAATGTAATGTGCAATGGAATGTGGAATGGTATAGAATGGAATGTATAATGGAATGTGGAATAAAATGTGGAATGGAATGGAATGTGGAATGTAATGCGGAATGGAATGGAATGGAAAGTTTAAATGGAATGGAATGGAATGTGGAGAGGAATGGAAAGCAATGAGGAATGGAGAGGAATGGAACATGGAATGGAATGGAATCCAACGCGGAATGGAATGGAATGGAATGTGGAATGCAATGGAATGGAATGTGGAATGTAATCCAGGCAAATTGGAAAGAATGTGGAATGGAATGGAATGGAATGTGGAATGGAATGGAATGGAACGTGGAATGGAATGGAATGGAATGTGTAACGGAATGGGATGTAATGGAATGTGGAATCGAATGTGGAATGTAATATAAAGGAATGTGCAATGGAACGGAATTGAATGTGGAATGGATTGTGAATTTGATTGTGTAATACAAAGTTTAATGAAATGGAATGGATTGTGCAATGGAACATGGAATGGAATTGAGTGGAAAGTGGAATGGAACATCGAATGGAACGTGGAATGGAATGTTTAATTGTAGCGTAGAATCGAATGCAGAATGGAAAGTGGAATGGAATGGAATGGATTGTGGAATGGAATGGAATCGATTGGAATACAATGTGGAATGGAATGGAATGGAATTGGATGGAATGTGGAATGTTATGGAATGGAACGTGGAATGGAACATGGAATGGATGTGCAATGTACCATGGAATGGAATGGAATGGAACGTGGAATGGAACGTGGAATGGAATGTGGAATGGAACGTGGAATGGAACGTGGACTGGAACGTAATGGAACGTAGAATGGAACGTGGAATGGAACGTACAATACAACGTGGAAAGGAATGTGGAATTGAACATGGAACGGAATGTGGAATGGAACGTGGAATGGAAAGCGGAATGTAATGTCCAAAGGAAAGGAATTGAATGTGGAATGAACTGGAATGCGGAATGGAATGGCATGGAATTTGGAATGGAATGGCATGGAATGGAACGTGGAATGGAATGGAATGGAACGTAGAATGGAAAGTCGAATTGAACGTAGAAAGGAAAGTGGAATGGAATGGAATGTAACGTAGAATGGAAGGTCGAATGGAACATAGAATGGAACGTGGAATGGAACGTGGAATGGAAAGTGGAGTGGAAAGTGGAATATAAAGTGGAATGGAAAGGAATTTTATGTGGAAAGGAACGGAATGGAATGTGGAAAGGAATGGAATGGAACGTGAAATGGAATGGAATGGAAGTTCGAATACAATTTCGAATGGTATGGAAAGGAATCCAGAATGGAATGGAATGGAATGGAATGGAATGTAGTGGAATGGAACGTGGAATGGAACGTGGAATGGAATGTGGAATGGAACGTGGAATGGCAGGGAATGGAATGTGGAATGAAATGTGTAATGGAATGGAATGGAATTGATTAGAATGGAATGTGAAATGGAATGGAAGGGAATGTGGAATGGAATGTGGAATGGAATGGAATGGTATGGAATGTGGAATGAAATGGAATGGAATGGAATGGAATGTGGAATGGAATGGAGTGGAATGTGGAATGGAATGGAAAAGAAAATGGAATGGAATGGATTGGAATGGAATGTGGAATGGTATGGAATGGAAGATGTCAAGGAATTGAATGGAATGGAAAGTAATGTGGAATGGCATGTAATGGAATGTGGAATGGAATGGAATGGAATGGAAGGTGGAATGGAATGTGAAATGGAATGTGGAATGGAAAGTGGAATGGAATGAAATGGAACGTGGAATGCAATGGAATGGAACGTGGAATGCAATGGAACAGAACGTGGAATGCGAAGTGGAATAGAATGGAATGGAACTTGGAATGGAATATGGAATGGAATGCTCAATGTAACGTGGAATGGAACGTGGAATGGAGTGTTATGGATTGTGGAATGGAATGGTATGGAATGTGGAATGGAATGGTATGGAATGTGGAATGGAATGGAATGGAATATGGAAAGTAAGGTGGAATGGAATGGAATGGAACGTGGAAAGGAACGTGGAATGGAAACTCTAATGGAACGTAGAATGGAACGTGGAAGGGAATGGAGTGGAACGTCAAATAGAAAGTAGAATTGAACGTGAAATGGAATGGAATGGAACGTGGAATGGAATGGAATGTAACGTAGAATGGAACGTGGGATGAAACGTAGGATGGAAAGTGGAGTGCGACGTAGAATGCAACGTGGAATGGCACGTCGAATGGAACATGGAATGAAATGTGGAATGAAACCTGGAATGGAAAGTGGAATGTAATGTGGAATGGAAAGGAATGGAATGTTGAATGGAATGGAATGTGGAATGGAATGGAATGGAATGTGGCATGGAATGGAATGGAATGTCGAATATAATTTTGAATGGAAGGGAAAGGAATTCAGAATGGAATAGAATGGAATGGAATGGAATGGATTAGAATGGAATGGAATGGAATGGAATGTGGAATGGAACGTGGAATAGAATGTGGAATGGAATGGAATGGAATGTTGAATGGAACGGAATGGAATGGAATAGAATGGAATGGAATGGAATGGAAAGTGGAATGGAATGGAATGGAACATGGAATGGAAAGTGGAATGGAAAGTGGAATGGAATGGAATGGTATGGAATGTGGAATGGAATGGATTGGAATGGAATGGAATGGAATGTGGAATGGAATGGAATGGAATGTGGAATGGAATGGAATCGAATGTGCAATGGAATGGAATGGAAGGAAAAGTGGTACGGTATAGAATGGAACGTTGAAAGCAATGGAATGGACTGGAATAGAATGTGGAATTGAATGGAATGGAAAGTAGAATGGAACGTGGAATGGAATGGAATGGAAAGTGGAAAGGAATGAGGAATGGAAAGTGTAATTTAATATGGAAAGGAATGTGGAATGCAACGTGCAAGTTAATGGAATGTTAAGGAATGCTTTCTGGAATGGAACGTGGAATGGAATGTGGAATGGAACGGAATGCAATGTGGAACGGAATGTGGTATAGAATGGAATGGAACGTGAAATTCAATGTGGAATGGAATGTGGAATGTAATGCAAAGGAATGTGGAATGGAATGTGGAATGGAAAGCAATGGAATGTGGAAAGGAAAGTGTAATGCAATGGAATGGAATGTGGAATAGAAAGTGGAGTGGAATGGAATGGAACGTGGAATGGAAATTGGAATGAAATGTGGAATGTAATGTGGAAAATAAAGGCATGGAATGTGGAATGGAGTGGAATGCAATGTGGAATGGAATGGAATGGAAAATGCAATGGAAAGTGGAATGGAATGTAGAATGGAACGGAAAGGAATCTTTAATGGAAGGGAATGGAAATTGGAGTGGAATAGAATGGAAAGGATTGGAATGTGGAATGGAATGGAATGGAATGTAGAATGGAAAGGAATGGAATGTGGAAAGGAAAGGTATTTTATGGAATGTGGAATGGAAAGAATGGAAGGTGGAATAGAATGGTATGTTATGTAATGTGGAATGGAATAGAATGGAATGGAATGGAATGTGGAATGGATTGGCATGCAATGACAAATGGAATGGAATTGAATGTGGAATTCAATGGAATGGAATGGAATGTGGAATGGAATGGAATGGAATGGATTGTGGAATGGAAGGGAATGGAATGGAATCGAATGTCGAATTGAATGGAATGGTATGTGGAATAGAATGGAATGGAGTATGGAATGGAATGGAATGAAATGGAATGTGGAATGGAAAGGAATGGAATTGAATGCAAGGGAAAGTGGAATGGAATGCAAAGTAACGTGGAAAGGAATGGATTGGAATGTGGAATGGAATGTGGAATACAATGGAATGGAATGGAATGTGGAATGGAATGGAAAGAAATGAAAAGGAATGTGGAATGGAATGGAATGGAATGGAATTGAATGGAATGTTTAACTGAATGGAACGGAATGAGGAATGCAATGCGGAATGCAATGCGATGGAATGTGGAATGGAATCTGGAATGTAATGGAATGTAATGGAATATGGAATGGAATGGAATGGAGTGGAATGTAAAGCTGAACGGAATGGAATGCAATGTGGAATGGAATGGAATGGGAAGTGGAATGGAATGGAATCTGCTATGGAATGTGGATTGGAATGGAATGGAATGTTGAATGGAATGTGAAATGGAATGGGATCTAATGTGGAATGGAATGTGGAATGCGATGGAATTGAATAGAATGTAGAAAGGAATGGAATGGAATGGAATGGAATGGAAAGTGGAATGGAATGCAATATAATGTGGAATGGAATGGATTGGAATGTGGTATGGAGTGTGGAATGGAAAGGAATGCAACGTGAAATGGATTGTGGAATGGAACGTGGAACGGAATGGGTAAGGGAATGCAATGGAATACAACGTGAAATCGAACGCAATGTTATGTGGAATGGAATGGATTGGAATTTGGAATGGACTGTGAAATGGAATGGAATGGAGCATGAAATGGATAGTGGAAAGGAACGTGGAACGGAATGTGTAATGGAATGCAATGGGATGCAACGTGCAATGGTATGGAATGTGCAATGGAATGGAATGGAATACTGAATGGAACAGAATGGAATCGAAAGGAATTTGGGATGGAATGGAATGTGGAATGGAATGGAAGGGAATGTGGAATGGAATATGGAATGGATTGGGATGAAAAGTGGAATGGAATGTTGAATGGAATGGAATGCAATCTGGAATGAAATGTGGAATGTAACATATGTAATAGGGAATGGATAGTTGAATGGAATGGAATGGAATGTGGAATGGAATGGTATGGAAAGTGGAATGGACTGCAGTGGAATGGAATGGAATGTGAAGTGCAATAAGGAATGGAATGGAATGGAATGCGGAATGGAATGCAATGGAAAGTGGAATGGAAAGGAATGGAATGGAATGGAATTTGGCATTGAATGTAATGGAATGTACAAAGGAATGGAATGGAAAATGGAAAGGAATGCAGAATGGAATGGAATGGAATGTGGAATGGAATGTGGAGTGGAATGGAATGGAAGGCAGAATGGAATGTGTAATGCAATGGAATGGAATGTTTAATGGCGTGGAATGGAATGTGGTATGGAAGTGAATGAAATGTGTAATGGAATGGAGTGGAAGGTGGAATGTAATGTAATGGAAGGGAATGGAATGTGGAAGGGAAAGGAATGGAAGGAAATATGGAATGGAATTCAATGTGGAATTTAATGGAGTGGAATGTAATGTGGAATGGAATGGAATGGAATGCGGAATGCAATGGAATGGAATGTGGAATGGAATGGAATGGAATGAAATGGAATGCTATGGAATGTGGAATGGAAAGGAATGGAATGTGGAATAGAATGTAATGGTATGGAATGAGGAATGGAATGGAATGGAATGCAATGGTATGTGCAATGGTATAAAATGGAATGTGGAATGGAATGGAATGGAAGGTGGAATTTAATGGAATGAAATGCGGAATGGAATGGAATGGAATGTGAAATGGAATGGAATGGAATGTGGAATGGAGTGTGGAATGGAATGGAATGTGGAATGGAATGGGGAATGAAATGTGTAATGGAATGTGGAATGGAATGTGTAATGAAATTTGGAATGAAATGTGGAATGGAATGTGGAATGAAAACGAATGGGATGTGGAATGGAAACGAATGGAATGTAGAAAGGAATGTGGAAGGGAATGGAATGTGATGTGGAATGCAATGTGGAATGGAATGGAATGGAATATGGAATGGAATGTGGAATGTAATGGAATGGAATGTGGAATGGAATGCAATAGAATGGTATGAAATATGGAAAATAATGGAATGGAATACGCAAAGGAATGTGGAATGGAAGGTAGAATGGAACGTGAAAAGGAAAGTCTAATGGAACGTGGAATAGAATGTGGAATGGAATGGAAGGCGGAACGGAAATTACTGCAATGTGGAAAGGACTGGAATGCTATGGAATGTGGAATGGAAGGGAATGGAAAGAAATGGAATTTTGAATGGAATGGAATGGGATTTGGAATGGAATGGGGTGGAATGTGGAATGGAATGAAATGCAATGTGGAATGGAATGGAATGTGGAATGAAACGGAACGGAATGGAATAGAATGCCGAATGGAATGGAATGAAATGTGGAATGCAATATAATGGAATGGAACGTGGAATGGAATGGAATGGAATGTGGAATAGAATGGCAGGGAATGTGGATTGGAACGTGGAATGCAAAGGAATGGAATGTGGAATGGAATGTGGAATGCAAAGGAATGGAATGTGGAAAGGAATGTGGAATGGGATGTGGAATGGAATTGAATGGAATGTGGAATGCAATGTGGAATGCAGTGTGGAATGGAACGGAAGGTAATGTGGATGGAATGAGGAATGTAAAGTGTAATGGAATGGAATGCAATGTGGAATGTAATGTGTAATGGAATGGAATAGAACGTGGAATGGTACATGGAATGGAAAGTGGAATGGAACGTGGAATGGGAGGTGAAATGGAAAGTGGAATGGAAAGCAATGGAATGAATGGAATGTGGAATGGAAAGGAATGGAATGGAATGGAACGTGCAATGGAAGGGAATGGTATGTGGAATGGAATGTAGAATGGAATGGACTGCAATGGAATGTGGAATGGAATGGAATGGAATGTGGAATGGAAAGAATGGAATGCGGAATGGAATGGAACGTTATGGAACGAGGAATGGATTAAAATGAAATGGAATGTGGAATGGAATGGAATGGAATGGAAAGTGGAATGGAATGGAATGGAATGTGGAAAGGAATGGAATGGAATGTGGAATGTAATGGCATGGAATGGAATGGAATGTGAAAAAGAATGTGGAATGGAATCTGAAATGGAATGTGGAATGGAATGTGAAACAGAATGAAAAGGAACGTGGAATGGAAAGGAATGGAACACGGAATGCAATGGAATGGAAAATGGAATGGAACGTGGTATTGAATAGAATGGAAAACGGAATACAATGGAATGGAACGTGGAATGGAACATGAAATCGAACATGGAATGGAACGTGGAATGGCACATGGAATGGAACGTGCAATGGAATGTGGACGGAATGTGGAATGGAATGGAATGGAATGTGGAATGGAATGAGGAATTGAATGTAAAGGAATGTAGAACGGCTTGTGGAATGCAATATGGAATACAATGTGGAATAGAACGGTAGGGATGGTGGAATGGAATGTGGAATGGAACGTGGAATGGAATGTGGAATGGAACGTGGAATGGAACGTGGAGTGGAATGGAATGTAACGTGGAATGGAATGCGGAATGTAATGGAATGGAATGTGGAATGGAATTTGGAATGGAATTTCAAATGGAATCGAATGCAATGTGGAATGGAATGTGGAGTGGAACGGAATGGAATGTGGAATGGAATGAAACGGAATGAGGAATGGAACGTGGAATGGAATGTTGAGCGGAATGTGGAATGGAATGCAATGCAATGTGGAATGAAATGTAAAATGGAATGTTGAGTGGAAAGTGGAATGGAATGTAGAATGGAATGTGGAATGGAAAGGAATGTAATGTGGAATGTAATGTGGAATGGAATGTGGAATTGAAAGTGGAATGGAATGGAATGTAATATGGAATGGAACGTGGAATGCAATGGAATAGAACATGGAGTGGAACGTGGATAGGAATGTGGAAGGAAACGTGGAATGGAAAGAAATGTGGCATGCAATGGAATGGAATGTGGAATGGAATGTGAAATGGAATGTGGAATTTAATGTTGAATGCAATGTTGAAAGGATAGAAGGGGATGTGGAATGTACTGTGGAATGGAATCTTGAATGGAATGTGGAATGGAATGTGGAAGGCAACATGGAATGGAATGGAACGGAATGTGCAATGGAATGTGGAATAGAATGTGGAATGGAATGTGGAATGGAATGGAATGTGGAATGGAATGCGGAATAGAATGCGAAATGGAATGTGGAATGGAATGGAATTGAATGTGGAATGGAATGGATTGGAATGTGGAAAGGAATGTGGAATAGAATGTGGAATGGAAAGGAATGGAATGTGGAATGGAATATGGAATGGAATGTGGAATGGAACGGAATAGAATATGGAATGGCAGGTGGAACGGATTGTGGAATGCAATGTGGAATGGAAGGGGTGAAACGTGGGATGGAATGAGTAATGGAGTGTGGAATGGAATGTGGAATGGAACTGAAAGGATTGTGGAATGGAATGTGGAATAGAATGTGCATTGGAATGGAATTGATTGTGGAATGGCATGGAATGGAAAGGAATGGAATATGGAATGGAACGGAATGGAATGGAATATGCAATGCAATGTGGAATGTAATGTGGAATGGAATGGAATTGATTGTGGAATGGCATGGAATGGAAAGGAATGGAATATGGAATGGAATGGAATGGAATATGCAATGCAATGTGGAATGTAATGTGGAATGGAATGTGGAATAGAACATGGAATGGAATGTGAAAAGGAACGTGGAATGGAATGTGCAGGGGAATGTGGATTGGAACGGGGAATATAATGGAATGGAACGTGGAATGGGATGTGGAATTGAATGGATGGAAGGTGGAGTGGAACGTGGAATGGAATGTCGAATGGAATGTGGAATGGAACGTGGAATGGAATTTAATGGATTGTTGAATGGAACTTTTAATGGAATGGAATGGAACGTGGAATAGAATGGAAAGGAACGTGGAATGGATCGTGGTATGGAAAGTGGAAAGAAATGTGGAATGGAATGGAATGGAATGTGGCATGAAAGGCAATGGAATGTGGAATGGAATGTGGAATGGAATGGAATGGAATGGCATGTGGAAAGGAATGGAATGGAATGTGGAATGGAAAGAATGGAATGTGGAATGGAATGGAAAGGTATGGAATGTAGAATGGAATGGAATGCAATGGAATGGAATGTGGAATGGAATGTAAATTAGTGTGGAATGCAAAGGAGTGGTATGTGAATTGGAAAGGAATGGAACCTGGAATTGAATGGAATGGAAAGGAATGGAATGTGAAATGGAATGTGCAATTGAATGTGAAAGGGAATGTGAAATGGAAAGTGGAATGGAATTAAATGGAACGTGGAATGGAATGGAATGGAACGTGGAGTGGAATCGAATGGAAGCTGGAATGGGACGTGGAATGGAACTTGGAATAGAACGTAGAATGGAATGTGGAAGGAATGTAGAATGGAAAGGAAAAGAATGTGGAATGGTACTTAATGGAATGCAGAATGGAATGTGGAACCGAATTGAGTGGAATGTGGAATGGAATGTGGAATGGAATGGAATGTGGAATGAAATGGAATTTAGTGTTATGGAACATGGAATGGAATGGAATGGAATGTGCAGTGGAATCTGGAATGGAATGGAATGGAACGTTGAATGGAACATGGAATTGAACGTGGAATTGAACGTGGAATGGAAAGCGAAATGGAAAGTGGAATGGAATGTGGAATGAAAAGTGGAATGGAATGTAATGGAATGCGGAATGCAATGGAATGTAATGTGGAGTGGAATTTGATGGAATGCAGAATGGAATGTGGAATGGAATGAAATGGAAAGTGAAATGGAATGTTGAATGGAATGGAATGTGGAATGGAAGAGAATTTAATGGTATGGAATCTGGAATCTAATGAAATGGAAAGTGGAATGAAATCTGGAATTGAACGTGGAATGAAACGTGGAATGGAATGTAACGGAATGAGGAATGGAAGGGTATGTAATGTGAAATGGAATGTGGAATGCATTGGAATGAAATGGAATGGTATGTGGAATGGAATAAAATGGAAAGTGTAATGGAAAGGAACGGAAAGTGGAATGGAATGGAATGATACGGAATGCGGAATGGAATTGAATGGAATGGAAAGAAAAGTGGAATGAATGGAATGGAATGTGGAATAGAATGGAATGAAACCTGGAATGGAATGTGAAATAGAATGTGGAATGGAATATGGAATGCAATATGGAATGGAATGTGGAAAGGAATGTTATTGGATGTGTAATGGAATGGAAGGGAATGTGGAATGAAGTGGAATGGAATGCGGAATGGTATATGGAATGGAATGCAAGGTAATGTGGAGTGGAATGTGGAATGGAATGGAATGGAAAGTGGAATGGAATGGAATTTATTGGTATCAAATGTGGAATGAAATGGAATTTATTGGTATGGAATGTGGAATGGAATGGAATGGAATGTGGAATGGAATGAAATGGAATGTTGAATGGCATGTGGAATGCAATGGAATGCAATGTGGAATAGAATGGAATACAATGGAATGTGGAATGCAATGGAATGGAATGTGGAATGGAATGGAATGGAATGGAATGGAATGGAATGGAATGGAATGTGTTTCAGAATGGAATGGAATGAGGAAAGGAATGTAATGGAATGTGGAATGGAAAGGAATGTGGAAAGGAATGGAATGGAATGCGGAATAGAATGGAAAGGAATGCAATGAGGAATGGAATGTGGAATGTAATGGAATGGAATGTGGAATGGAATTGAAGGCAATGTGGAATGTAATGTGCAATGGAATGTGGAATGGTATAGAATGGAATGTATAATGGAATGTGGAATAAAATGTGGAATGGAATGGAATGTGGAATGTAATGCGGAATGGAATGGAATGGAAAGTTTAAATGGAATGGAATGGAATGTGGAGAGGAATGGAAAGCAATGAGGAATGGAGAGGAATGGAACATGGAATGGAATGGAATCCAACGCGGAATGGAATGGAATGGAATGTGGAATGCAATGGAATGGAATGTGGAATGTAATCCAGGCAAATTGGAAAGAATGTGGAATGGAATGGAATGGAATGTGGAATGGAATGGAATGGAACGTGGAATGGAATGGAATGGAATGTGTAACGGAATGGGATGTAATGGAATGTGGAATCGAATGTGGAATGTAATATAAAGGAATGTGCAATGGAACGGAATTGAATGTGGAATGGATTGTGAATTTGATTGTGTAATACAAAGTTTAATGAAATGGAATGGATTGTGCAATGGAACATGGAATGGAATTGAGTGGAAAGTGGAATGGAACATCGAATGGAACGTGGAATGGAATGTTTAATTGTAGCGTAGAATCGAATGCAGAATGGAAAGTGGAATGGAATGGAATGGATTGTGGAATGGAATGGAATCGATTGGAATACAATGTGGAATGGAATGGAATGGAATTGGATGGAATGTGGAATGTTATGGAATGGAACGTGGAATGGAACATGGAATGGATGTGCAATGTACCATGGAATGGAATGGAATGGAACGTGGAATGGAACGTGGAATGGAATGTGGAATGGAACGTGGAATGGAACGTGGACTGGAACGTAATGGAACGTAGAATGGAACGTGGAATGGAACGTACAATACAACGTGGAAAGGAATGTGGAATTGAACATGGAACGGAATGTGGAATGGAACGTGGAATGGAAAGCGGAATGTAATGTCCAAAGGAAAGGAATTGAATGTGGAATGAACTGGAATGCGGAATGGAATGGCATGGAATTTGGAATGGAATGGCATGGAATGGAACGTGGAATGGAATGGAATGGAACGTAGAATGGAAAGTCGAATTGAACGTAGAAAGGAAAGTGGAATGGAATGGAATGTAACGTAGAATGGAAGGTCGAATGGAACATAGAATGGAACGTGGAATGGAACGTGGAATGGAAAGTGGAGTGGAAAGTGGAATATAAAGTGGAATGGAAAGGAATTTTATGTGGAAAGGAACGGAATGGAATGTGGAAAGGAATGGAATGGAACGTGAAATGGAATGGAATGGAAGTTCGAATACAATTTCGAATGGTATGGAAAGGAATCCAGAATGGAATGGAATGGAATGGAATGGAATGTAGTGGAATGGAACGTGGAATGGAACGTGGAATGGAATGTGGAATGGAACGTGGAATGGCAGGGAATGGAATGTGGAATGAAATGTGTAATGGAATGGAATGGAATTGATTAGAATGGAATGTGAAATGGAATGGAAGGGAATGTGGAATGGAATGTGGAATGGAATGGAATGGTATGGAATGTGGAATGAAATGGAATGGAATGGAATGGAATGTGGAATGGAATGGAGTGGAATGTGGAATGGAATGGAAAAGAAAATGGAATGGAATGGATTGGAATGGAATGTGGAATGGTATGGAATGGAAGATGTCAAGGAATTGAATGGAATGGAAAGTAATGTGGAATGGCATGTAATGGAATGTGGAATGGAATGGAATGGAATGGAAGGTGGAATGGAATGTGAAATGGAATGTGGAATGGAAAGTGGAATGGAATGAAATGGAACGTGGAATGCAATGGAATGGAACGTGGAATGCAATGGAACAGAACGTGGAATGCGAAGTGGAATAGAATGGAATGGAACTTGGAATGGAATATGGAATGGAATGCTCAATGTAACGTGGAATGGAACGTGGAATGGAGTGTTATGGATTGTGGAATGGAATGGTATGGAATGTGGAATGGAATGGTATGGAATGTGGAATGGAATGGAATGGAATATGGAAAGTAAGGTGGAATGGAATGGAATGGAACGTGGAAAGGAACGTGGAATGGAAACTCTAATGGAACGTAGAATGGAACGTGGAAGGGAATGGAGTGGAACGTCAAATAGAAAGTAGAATTGAACGTGAAATGGAATGGAATGGAACGTGGAATGGAATGGAATGTAACGTAGAATGGAACGTGGGATGAAACGTAGGATGGAAAGTGGAGTGCGACGTAGAATGCAACGTGGAATGGCACGTCGAATGGAACATGGAATGAAATGTGGAATGAAACCTGGAATGGAAAGTGGAATGTAATGTGGAATGGAAAGGAATGGAATGTTGAATGGAATGGAATGTGGAATGGAATGGAATGGAATGTGGCATGGAATGGAATGGAATGTCGAATATAATTTTGAATGGAAGGGAAAGGAATTCAGAATGGAATAGAATGGAATGGAATGGAATGGATTAGAATGGAATGGAATGGAATGGAATGTGGAATGGAACGTGGAATAGAATGTGGAATGGAATGGAATGGAATGTTGAATGGAACGGAATGGAATGGAATAGAATGGAATGGAATGGAATGGAAAGTGGAATGGAATGGAATGGAACATGGAATGGAAAGTGGAATGGAAAGTGGAATGGAATGGAATGGTATGGAATGTGGAATGGAATGGATTGGAATGGAATGGAATGGAATGTGGAATGGAATGGAATGGAATGTGGAATGGAATGGAATCGAATGTGCAATGGAATGGAATGGAAGGAAAAGTGGTACGGTATAGAATGGAACGTTGAAAGCAATGGAATGGACTGGAATAGAATGTGGAATTGAATGGAATGGAAAGTAGAATGGAACGTGGAATGGAATGGAATGGAAAGTGGAAAGGAATGAGGAATGGAAAGTGTAATTTAATATGGAAAGGAATGTGGAATGCAACGTGCAAGTTAATGGAATGTTAAGGAATGCTTTCTGGAATGGAACGTGGAATGGAATGTGGAATGGAACGGAATGCAATGTGGAACGGAATGTGGTATAGAATGGAATGGAACGTGAAATTCAATGTGGAATGGAATGTGGAATGTAATGCAAAGGAATGTGGAATGGAATGTGGAATGGAAAGCAATGGAATGTGGAAAGGAAAGTGTAATGCAATGGAATGGAATGTGGAATAGAAAGTGGAGTGGAATGGAATGGAACGTGGAATGGAAATTGGAATGAAATGTGGAATGTAATGTGGAAAATAAAGGCATGGAATGTGGAATGGAGTGGAATGCAATGTGGAATGGAATGGAATGGAAAATGCAATGGAAAGTGGAATGGAATGTAGAATGGAACGGAAAGGAATCTTTAATGGAAGGGAATGGAAATTGGAGTGGAATAGAATGGAAAGGATTGGAATGTGGAATGGAATGGAATGGAATGTAGAATGGAAAGGAATGGAATGTGGAAAGGAAAGGTATTTTATGGAATGTGGAATGGAAAGAATGGAAGGTGGAATAGAATGGTATGTTATGTAATGTGGAATGGAATAGAATGGAATGGAATGGAATGTGGAATGGATTGGCATGCAATGACAAATGGAATGGAATTGAATGTGGAATTCAATGGAATGGAATGGAATGTGGAATGGAATGGAATGGAATGGATTGTGGAATGGAAGGGAATGGAATGGAATCGAATGTCGAATTGAATGGAATGGTATGTGGAATAGAATGGAATGGAGTATGGAATGGAATGGAATGAAATGGAATGTGGAATGGAAAGGAATGGAATTGAATGCAAGGGAAAGTGGAATGGAATGCAAAGTAACGTGGAAAGGAATGGATTGGAATGTGGAATGGAATGTGGAATACAATGGAATGGAATGGAATGTGGAATGGAATGGAAAGAAATGAAAAGGAATGTGGAATGGAATGGAATGGAATGGAATTGAATGGAATGTTTAACTGAATGGAACGGAATGAGGAATGCAATGCGGAATGCAATGCGATGGAATGTGGAATGGAATCTGGAATGTAATGGAATGTAATGGAATATGGAATGGAATGGAATGGAGTGGAATGTAAAGCTGAACGGAATGGAATGCAATGTGGAATGGAATGGAATGGGAAGTGGAATGGAATGGAATCTGCTATGGAATGTGGATTGGAATGGAATGGAATGTTGAATGGAATGTGAAATGGAATGGGATCTAATGTGGAATGGAATGTGGAATGCGATGGAATTGAATAGAATGTAGAAAGGAATGGAATGGAATGGAATGGAATGGAAAGTGGAATGGAATGCAATATAATGTGGAATGGAATGGATTGGAATGTGGTATGGAGTGTGGAATGGAAAGGAATGCAACGTGAAATGGATTGTGGAATGGAACGTGGAACGGAATGGGTAAGGGAATGCAATGGAATACAACGTGAAATCGAACGCAATGTTATGTGGAATGGAATGGATTGGAATTTGGAATGGACTGTGAAATGGAATGGAATGGAGCATGAAATGGATAGTGGAAAGGAACGTGGAACGGAATGTGTAATGGAATGCAATGGGATGCAACGTGCAATGGTATGGAATGTGCAATGGAATGGAATGGAATACTGAATGGAACAGAATGGAATCGAAAGGAATTTGGGATGGAATGGAATGTGGAATGGAATGGAAGGGAATGTGGAATGGAATATGGAATGGATTGGGATGAAAAGTGGAATGGAATGTTGAATGGAATGGAATGCAATCTGGAATGAAATGTGGAATGTAACATATGTAATAGGGAATGGATAGTTGAATGGAATGGAATGGAATGTGGAATGGAATGGTATGGAAAGTGGAATGGACTGCAGTGGAATGGAATGGAATGTGAAGTGCAATAAGGAATGGAATGGAATGGAATGCGGAATGGAATGCAATGGAAAGTGGAATGGAAAGGAATGGAATGGAATGGAATTTGGCATTGAATGTAATGGAATGTACAAAGGAATGGAATGGAAAATGGAAAGGAATGCAGAATGGAATGGAATGGAATGTGGAATGGAATGTGGAGTGGAATGGAATGGAAGGCAGAATGGAATGTGTAATGCAATGGAATGGAATGTTTAATGGCGTGGAATGGAATGTGGTATGGAAGTGAATGAAATGTGTAATGGAATGGAGTGGAAGGTGGAATGTAATGTAATGGAAGGGAATGGAATGTGGAAGGGAAAGGAATGGAAGGAAATATGGAATGGAATTCAATGTGGAATTTAATGGAGTGGAATGTAATGTGGAATGGAATGGAATGGAATGCGGAATGCAATGGAATGGAATGTGGAATGGAATGGAATGGAATGAAATGGAATGCTATGGAATGTGGAATGGAAAGGAATGGAATGTGGAATAGAATGTAATGGTATGGAATGAGGAATGGAATGGAATGGAATGCAATGGTATGTGCAATGGTATAAAATGGAATGTGGAATGGAATGGAATGGAAGGTGGAATTTAATGGAATGAAATGCGGAATGGAATGGAATGGAATGTGAAATGGAATGGAATGGAATGTGGAATGGAGTGTGGAATGGAATGGAATGTGGAATGGAATGGGGAATGAAATGTGTAATGGAATGTGGAATGGAATGTGTAATGAAATTTGGAATGAAATGTGGAATGGAATGTGGAATGAAAACGAATGGGATGTGGAATGGAAACGAATGGAATGTAGAAAGGAATGTGGAAGGGAATGGAATGTGATGTGGAATGCAATGTGGAATGGAATGGAATGGAATATGGAATGGAATGTGGAATGTAATGGAATGGAATGTGGAATGGAATGCAATAGAATGGTATGAAATATGGAAAATAATGGAATGGAATACGCAAAGGAATGTGGAATGGAAGGTAGAATGGAACGTGAAAAGGAAAGTCTAATGGAACGTGGAATAGAATGTGGAATGGAATGGAAGGCGGAACGGAAATTACTGCAATGTGGAAAGGACTGGAATGCTATGGAATGTGGAATGGAAGGGAATGGAAAGAAATGGAATTTTGAATGGAATGGAATGGGATTTGGAATGGAATGGGGTGGAATGTGGAATGGAATGAAATGCAATGTGGAATGGAATGGAATGTGGAATGAAACGGAACGGAATGGAATAGAATGCCGAATGGAATGGAATGAAATGTGGAATGCAATATAATGGAATGGAACGTGGAATGGAATGGAATGGAATGTGGAATAGAATGGCAGGGAATGTGGATTGGAACGTGGAATGCAAAGGAATGGAATGTGGAATGGAATGTGGAATGCAAAGGAATGGAATGTGGAAAGGAATGTGGAATGGGATGTGGAATGGAATTGAATGGAATGTGGAATGCAATGTGGAATGCAGTGTGGAATGGAACGGAAGGTAATGTGGATGGAATGAGGAATGTAAAGTGTAATGGAATGGAATGCAATGTGGAATGTAATGTGTAATGGAATGGAATAGAACGTGGAATGGTACATGGAATGGAAAGTGGAATGGAACGTGGAATGGGAGGTGAAATGGAAAGTGGAATGGAAAGCAATGGAATGAATGGAATGTGGAATGGAAAGGAATGGAATGGAATGGAACGTGCAATGGAAGGGAATGGTATGTGGAATGGAATGTAGAATGGAATGGACTGCAATGGAATGTGGAATGGAATGGAATGGAATGTGGAATGGAAAGAATGGAATGCGGAATGGAATGGAACGTTATGGAACGAGGAATGGATTAAAATGAAATGGAATGTGGAATGGAATGGAATGGAATGGAAAGTGGAATGGAATGGAATGGAATGTGGAAAGGAATGGAATGGAATGTGGAATGTAATGGCATGGAATGGAATGGAATGTGAAAAAGAATGTGGAATGGAATCTGAAATGGAATGTGGAATGGAATGTGAAACAGAATGAAAAGGAACGTGGAATGGAAAGGAATGGAACACGGAATGCAATGGAATGGAAAATGGAATGGAACGTGGTATTGAATAGAATGGAAAACGGAATACAATGGAATGGAACGTGGAATGGAACATGAAATCGAACATGGAATGGAACGTGGAATGGCACATGGAATGGAACGTGCAATGGAATGTGGACGGAATGTGGAATGGAATGGAATGGAATGTGGAATGGAATGAGGAATTGAATGTAAAGGAATGTAGAACGGCTTGTGGAATGCAATATGGAATACAATGTGGAATAGAACGGTAGGGATGGTGGAATGGAATGTGGAATGGAACGTGGAATGGAATGTGGAATGGAACGTGGAATGGAACGTGGAGTGGAATGGAATGTAACGTGGAATGGAATGCGGAATGTAATGGAATGGAATGTGGAATGGAATTTGGAATGGAATTTCAAATGGAATCGAATGCAATGTGGAATGGAATGTGGAGTGGAACGGAATGGAATGTGGAATGGAATGAAACGGAATGAGGAATGGAACGTGGAATGGAATGTTGAGCGGAATGTGGAATGGAATGCAATGCAATGTGGAATGAAATGTAAAATGGAATGTTGAGTGGAAAGTGGAATGGAATGTAGAATGGAATGTGGAATGGAAAGGAATGTAATGTGGAATGTAATGTGGAATGGAATGTGGAATTGAAAGTGGAATGGAATGGAATGTAATATGGAATGGAACGTGGAATGCAATGGAATAGAACATGGAGTGGAACGTGGATAGGAATGTGGAAGGAAACGTGGAATGGAAAGAAATGTGGCATGCAATGGAATGGAATGTGGAATGGAATGTGAAATGGAATGTGGAATTTAATGTTGAATGCAATGTTGAAAGGATAGAAGGGGATGTGGAATGTACTGTGGAATGGAATCTTGAATGGAATGTGGAATGGAATGTGGAAGGCAACATGGAATGGAATGGAACGGAATGTGCAATGGAATGTGGAATAGAATGTGGAATGGAATGTGGAATGGAATGGAATGTGGAATGGAATGCGGAATAGAATGCGAAATGGAATGTGGAATGGAATGGAATTGAATGTGGAATGGAATGGATTGGAATGTGGAAAGGAATGTGGAATAGAATGTGGAATGGAAAGGAATGGAATGTGGAATGGAATATGGAATGGAATGTGGAATGGAACGGAATAGAATATGGAATGGCAGGTGGAACGGATTGTGGAATGCAATGTGGAATGGAAGGGGTGAAACGTGGGATGGAATGAGTAATGGAGTGTGGAATGGAATGTGGAATGGAACTGAAAGGATTGTGGAATGGAATGTGGAATAGAATGTGCATTGGAATGGAATTGATTGTGGAATGGCATGGAATGGAAAGGAATGGAATATGGAATGGAACGGAATGGAATGGAATATGCAATGCAATGTGGAATGTAATGTGGAATGGAATGGAATTGATTGTGGAATGGCATGGAATGGAAAGGAATGGAATATGGAATGGAATGGAATGGAATATGCAATGCAATGTGGAATGTAATGTGGAATGGAATGTGGAATAGAACATGGAATGGAATGTGAAAAGGAACGTGGAATGGAATGTGCAGGGGAATGTGGATTGGAACGGGGAATATAATGGAATGGAACGTGGAATGGGATGTGGAATTGAATGGATGGAAGGTGGAGTGGAACGTGGAATGGAATGTCGAATGGAATGTGGAATGGAACGTGGAATGGAATTTAATGGATTGTTGAATGGAACTTTTAATGGAATGGAATGGAACGTGGAATAGAATGGAAAGGAACGTGGAATGGATCGTGGTATGGAAAGTGGAAAGAAATGTGGAATGGAATGGAATGGAATGTGGCATGAAAGGCAATGGAATGTGGAATGGAATGTGGAATGGAATGGAATGGAATGGCATGTGGAAAGGAATGGAATGGAATGTGGAATGGAAAGAATGGAATGTGGAATGGAATGGAAAGGTATGGAATGTAGAATGGAATGGAATGCAATGGAATGGAATGTGGAATGGAATGTAAATTAGTGTGGAATGCAAAGGAGTGGTATGTGAATTGGAAAGGAATGGAACCTGGAATTGAATGGAATGGAAAGGAATGGAATGTGAAATGGAATGTGCAATTGAATGTGAAAGGGAATGTGAAATGGAAAGTGGAATGGAATTAAATGGAACGTGGAATGGAATGGAATGGAACGTGGAGTGGAATCGAATGGAAGCTGGAATGGGACGTGGAATGGAACTTGGAATAGAACGTAGAATGGAATGTGGAAGGAATGTAGAATGGAAAGGAAAAGAATGTGGAATGGTACTTAATGGAATGCAGAATGGAATGTGGAACCGAATTGAGTGGAATGTGGAATGGAATGTGGAATGGAATGGAATGTGGAATGAAATGGAATTTAGTGTTATGGAACATGGAATGGAATGGAATGGAATGTGCAGTGGAATCTGGAATGGAATGGAATGGAACGTTGAATGGAACATGGAATTGAACGTGGAATTGAACGTGGAATGGAAAGCGAAATGGAAAGTGGAATGGAATGTGGAATGAAAAGTGGAATGGAATGTAATGGAATGCGGAATGCAATGGAATGTAATGTGGAGTGGAATTTGATGGAATGCAGAATGGAATGTGGAATGGAATGAAATGGAAAGTGAAATGGAATGTTGAATGGAATGGAATGTGGAATGGAAGAGAATTTAATGGTATGGAATCTGGAATCTAATGAAATGGAAAGTGGAATGAAATCTGGAATTGAACGTGGAATGAAACGTGGAATGGAATGTAACGGAATGAGGAATGGAAGGGTATGTAATGTGAAATGGAATGTGGAATGCATTGGAATGAAATGGAATGGTATGTGGAATGGAATAAAATGGAAAGTGTAATGGAAAGGAACGGAAAGTGGAATGGAATGGAATGATACGGAATGCGGAATGGAATTGAATGGAATGGAAAGAAAAGTGGAATGAATGGAATGGAATGTGGAATAGAATGGAATGAAACCTGGAATGGAATGTGAAATAGAATGTGGAATGGAATATGGAATGCAATATGGAATGGAATGTGGAAAGGAATGTTATTGGATGTGTAATGGAATGGAAGGGAATGTGGAATGAAGTGGAATGGAATGCGGAATGGTATATGGAATGGAATGCAAGGTAATGTGGAGTGGAATGTGGAATGGAATGGAATGGAAAGTGGAATGGAATGGAATTTATTGGTATCAAATGTGGAATGAAATGGAATTTATTGGTATGGAATGTGGAATGGAATGGAATGGAATGTGGAATGGAATGAAATGGAATGTTGAATGGCATGTGGAATGCAATGGAATGCAATGTGGAATAGAATGGAATACAATGGAATGTGGAATGCAATGGAATGGAATGTGGAATGGAATGGAATGGAATGGAATGGAATGGAATGGAATGGAATGTGTTTCAGAATGGAATGGAATGAGGAAAGGAATGTAATGGAATGTGGAATGGAAAGGAATGTGGAAAGGAATGGAATGGAATGCGGAATAGAATGGAAAGGAATGCAATGAGGAATGGAATGTGGAATGTAATGGAATGGAATGTGGAATGGAATTGAAGGCAATGTGGAATGTAATGTGCAATGGAATGTGGAATGGTATAGAATGGAATGTATAATGGAATGTGGAATAAAATGTGGAATGGAATGGAATGTGGAATGTAATGCGGAATGGAATGGAATGGAAAGTTTAAATGGAATGGAATGGAATGTGGAGAGGAATGGAAAGCAATGAGGAATGGAGAGGAATGGAACATGGAATGGAATGGAATCCAACGCGGAATGGAATGGAATGGAATGTGGAATGCAATGGAATGGAATGTGGAATGTAATCCAGGCAAATTGGAAAGAATGTGGAATGGAATGGAATGGAATGTGGAATGGAATGGAATGGAACGTGGAATGGAATGGAATGGAATGTGTAACGGAATGGGATGTAATGGAATGTGGAATCGAATGTGGAATGTAATATAAAGGAATGTGCAATGGAACGGAATTGAATGTGGAATGGATTGTGAATTTGATTGTGTAATACAAAGTTTAATGAAATGGAATGGATTGTGCAATGGAACATGGAATGGAATTGAGTGGAAAGTGGAATGGAACATCGAATGGAACGTGGAATGGAATGTTTAATTGTAGCGTAGAATCGAATGCAGAATGGAAAGTGGAATGGAATGGAATGGATTGTGGAATGGAATGGAATCGATTGGAATACAATGTGGAATGGAATGGAATGGAATTGGATGGAATGTGGAATGTTATGGAATGGAACGTGGAATGGAACATGGAATGGATGTGCAATGTACCATGGAATGGAATGGAATGGAACGTGGAATGGAACGTGGAATGGAATGTGGAATGGAACGTGGAATGGAACGTGGACTGGAACGTAATGGAACGTAGAATGGAACGTGGAATGGAACGTACAATACAACGTGGAAAGGAATGTGGAATTGAACATGGAACGGAATGTGGAATGGAACGTGGAATGGAAAGCGGAATGTAATGTCCAAAGGAAAGGAATTGAATGTGGAATGAACTGGAATGCGGAATGGAATGGCATGGAATTTGGAATGGAATGGCATGGAATGGAACGTGGAATGGAATGGAATGGAACGTAGAATGGAAAGTCGAATTGAACGTAGAAAGGAAAGTGGAATGGAATGGAATGTAACGTAGAATGGAAGGTCGAATGGAACATAGAATGGAACGTGGAATGGAACGTGGAATGGAAAGTGGAGTGGAAAGTGGAATATAAAGTGGAATGGAAAGGAATTTTATGTGGAAAGGAACGGAATGGAATGTGGAAAGGAATGGAATGGAACGTGAAATGGAATGGAATGGAAGTTCGAATACAATTTCGAATGGTATGGAAAGGAATCCAGAATGGAATGGAATGGAATGGAATGGAATGTAGTGGAATGGAACGTGGAATGGAACGTGGAATGGAATGTGGAATGGAACGTGGAATGGCAGGGAATGGAATGTGGAATGAAATGTGTAATGGAATGGAATGGAATTGATTAGAATGGAATGTGAAATGGAATGGAAGGGAATGTGGAATGGAATGTGGAATGGAATGGAATGGTATGGAATGTGGAATGAAATGGAATGGAATGGAATGGAATGTGGAATGGAATGGAGTGGAATGTGGAATGGAATGGAAAAGAAAATGGAATGGAATGGATTGGAATGGAATGTGGAATGGTATGGAATGGAAGATGTCAAGGAATTGAATGGAATGGAAAGTAATGTGGAATGGCATGTAATGGAATGTGGAATGGAATGGAATGGAATGGAAGGTGGAATGGAATGTGAAATGGAATGTGGAATGGAAAGTGGAATGGAATGAAATGGAACGTGGAATGCAATGGAATGGAACGTGGAATGCAATGGAACAGAACGTGGAATGCGAAGTGGAATAGAATGGAATGGAACTTGGAATGGAATATGGAATGGAATGCTCAATGTAACGTGGAATGGAACGTGGAATGGAGTGTTATGGATTGTGGAATGGAATGGTATGGAATGTGGAATGGAATGGTATGGAATGTGGAATGGAATGGAATGGAATATGGAAAGTAAGGTGGAATGGAATGGAATGGAACGTGGAAAGGAACGTGGAATGGAAACTCTAATGGAACGTAGAATGGAACGTGGAAGGGAATGGAGTGGAACGTCAAATAGAAAGTAGAATTGAACGTGAAATGGAATGGAATGGAACGTGGAATGGAATGGAATGTAACGTAGAATGGAACGTGGGATGAAACGTAGGATGGAAAGTGGAGTGCGACGTAGAATGCAACGTGGAATGGCACGTCGAATGGAACATGGAATGAAATGTGGAATGAAACCTGGAATGGAAAGTGGAATGTAATGTGGAATGGAAAGGAATGGAATGTTGAATGGAATGGAATGTGGAATGGAATGGAATGGAATGTGGCATGGAATGGAATGGAATGTCGAATATAATTTTGAATGGAAGGGAAAGGAATTCAGAATGGAATAGAATGGAATGGAATGGAATGGATTAGAATGGAATGGAATGGAATGGAATGTGGAATGGAACGTGGAATAGAATGTGGAATGGAATGGAATGGAATGTTGAATGGAACGGAATGGAATGGAATAGAATGGAATGGAATGGAATGGAAAGTGGAATGGAATGGAATGGAACATGGAATGGAAAGTGGAATGGAAAGTGGAATGGAATGGAATGGTATGGAATGTGGAATGGAATGGATTGGAATGGAATGGAATGGAATGTGGAATGGAATGGAATGGAATGTGGAATGGAATGGAATCGAATGTGCAATGGAATGGAATGGAAGGAAAAGTGGTACGGTATAGAATGGAACGTTGAAAGCAATGGAATGGACTGGAATAGAATGTGGAATTGAATGGAATGGAAAGTAGAATGGAACGTGGAATGGAATGGAATGGAAAGTGGAAAGGAATGAGGAATGGAAAGTGTAATTTAATATGGAAAGGAATGTGGAATGCAACGTGCAAGTTAATGGAATGTTAAGGAATGCTTTCTGGAATGGAACGTGGAATGGAATGTGGAATGGAACGGAATGCAATGTGGAACGGAATGTGGTATAGAATGGAATGGAACGTGAAATTCAATGTGGAATGGAATGTGGAATGTAATGCAAAGGAATGTGGAATGGAATGTGGAATGGAAAGCAATGGAATGTGGAAAGGAAAGTGTAATGCAATGGAATGGAATGTGGAATAGAAAGTGGAGTGGAATGGAATGGAACGTGGAATGGAAATTGGAATGAAATGTGGAATGTAATGTGGAAAATAAAGGCATGGAATGTGGAATGGAGTGGAATGCAATGTGGAATGGAATGGAATGGAAAATGCAATGGAAAGTGGAATGGAATGTAGAATGGAACGGAAAGGAATCTTTAATGGAAGGGAATGGAAATTGGAGTGGAATAGAATGGAAAGGATTGGAATGTGGAATGGAATGGAATGGAATGTAGAATGGAAAGGAATGGAATGTGGAAAGGAAAGGTATTTTATGGAATGTGGAATGGAAAGAATGGAAGGTGGAATAGAATGGTATGTTATGTAATGTGGAATGGAATAGAATGGAATGGAATGGAATGTGGAATGGATTGGCATGCAATGACAAATGGAATGGAATTGAATGTGGAATTCAATGGAATGGAATGGAATGTGGAATGGAATGGAATGGAATGGATTGTGGAATGGAAGGGAATGGAATGGAATCGAATGTCGAATTGAATGGAATGGTATGTGGAATAGAATGGAATGGAGTATGGAATGGAATGGAATGAAATGGAATGTGGAATGGAAAGGAATGGAATTGAATGCAAGGGAAAGTGGAATGGAATGCAAAGTAACGTGGAAAGGAATGGATTGGAATGTGGAATGGAATGTGGAATACAATGGAATGGAATGGAATGTGGAATGGAATGGAAAGAAATGAAAAGGAATGTGGAATGGAATGGAATGGAATGGAATTGAATGGAATGTTTAACTGAATGGAACGGAATGAGGAATGCAATGCGGAATGCAATGCGATGGAATGTGGAATGGAATCTGGAATGTAATGGAATGTAATGGAATATGGAATGGAATGGAATGGAGTGGAATGTAAAGCTGAACGGAATGGAATGCAATGTGGAATGGAATGGAATGGGAAGTGGAATGGAATGGAATCTGCTATGGAATGTGGATTGGAATGGAATGGAATGTTGAATGGAATGTGAAATGGAATGGGATCTAATGTGGAATGGAATGTGGAATGCGATGGAATTGAATAGAATGTAGAAAGGAATGGAATGGAATGGAATGGAATGGAAAGTGGAATGGAATGCAATATAATGTGGAATGGAATGGATTGGAATGTGGTATGGAGTGTGGAATGGAAAGGAATGCAACGTGAAATGGATTGTGGAATGGAACGTGGAACGGAATGGGTAAGGGAATGCAATGGAATACAACGTGAAATCGAACGCAATGTTATGTGGAATGGAATGGATTGGAATTTGGAATGGACTGTGAAATGGAATGGAATGGAGCATGAAATGGATAGTGGAAAGGAACGTGGAACGGAATGTGTAATGGAATGCAATGGGATGCAACGTGCAATGGTATGGAATGTGCAATGGAATGGAATGGAATACTGAATGGAACAGAATGGAATCGAAAGGAATTTGGGATGGAATGGAATGTGGAATGGAATGGAAGGGAATGTGGAATGGAATATGGAATGGATTGGGATGAAAAGTGGAATGGAATGTTGAATGGAATGGAATGCAATCTGGAATGAAATGTGGAATGTAACATATGTAATAGGGAATGGATAGTTGAATGGAATGGAATGGAATGTGGAATGGAATGGTATGGAAAGTGGAATGGACTGCAGTGGAATGGAATGGAATGTGAAGTGCAATAAGGAATGGAATGGAATGGAATGCGGAATGGAATGCAATGGAAAGTGGAATGGAAAGGAATGGAATGGAATGGAATTTGGCATTGAATGTAATGGAATGTACAAAGGAATGGAATGGAAAATGGAAAGGAATGCAGAATGGAATGGAATGGAATGTGGAATGGAATGTGGAGTGGAATGGAATGGAAGGCAGAATGGAATGTGTAATGCAATGGAATGGAATGTTTAATGGCGTGGAATGGAATGTGGTATGGAAGTGAATGAAATGTGTAATGGAATGGAGTGGAAGGTGGAATGTAATGTAATGGAAGGGAATGGAATGTGGAAGGGAAAGGAATGGAAGGAAATATGGAATGGAATTCAATGTGGAATTTAATGGAGTGGAATGTAATGTGGAATGGAATGGAATGGAATGCGGAATGCAATGGAATGGAATGTGGAATGGAATGGAATGGAATGAAATGGAATGCTATGGAATGTGGAATGGAAAGGAATGGAATGTGGAATAGAATGTAATGGTATGGAATGAGGAATGGAATGGAATGGAATGCAATGGTATGTGCAATGGTATAAAATGGAATGTGGAATGGAATGGAATGGAAGGTGGAATTTAATGGAATGAAATGCGGAATGGAATGGAATGGAATGTGAAATGGAATGGAATGGAATGTGGAATGGAGTGTGGAATGGAATGGAATGTGGAATGGAATGGGGAATGAAATGTGTAATGGAATGTGGAATGGAATGTGTAATGAAATTTGGAATGAAATGTGGAATGGAATGTGGAATGAAAACGAATGGGATGTGGAATGGAAACGAATGGAATGTAGAAAGGAATGTGGAAGGGAATGGAATGTGATGTGGAATGCAATGTGGAATGGAATGGAATGGAATATGGAATGGAATGTGGAATGTAATGGAATGGAATGTGGAATGGAATGCAATAGAATGGTATGAAATATGGAAAATAATGGAATGGAATACGCAAAGGAATGTGGAATGGAAGGTAGAATGGAACGTGAAAAGGAAAGTCTAATGGAACGTGGAATAGAATGTGGAATGGAATGGAAGGCGGAACGGAAATTACTGCAATGTGGAAAGGACTGGAATGCTATGGAATGTGGAATGGAAGGGAATGGAAAGAAATGGAATTTTGAATGGAATGGAATGGGATTTGGAATGGAATGGGGTGGAATGTGGAATGGAATGAAATGCAATGTGGAATGGAATGGAATGTGGAATGAAACGGAACGGAATGGAATAGAATGCCGAATGGAATGGAATGAAATGTGGAATGCAATATAATGGAATGGAACGTGGAATGGAATGGAATGGAATGTGGAATAGAATGGCAGGGAATGTGGATTGGAACGTGGAATGCAAAGGAATGGAATGTGGAATGGAATGTGGAATGCAAAGGAATGGAATGTGGAAAGGAATGTGGAATGGGATGTGGAATGGAATTGAATGGAATGTGGAATGCAATGTGGAATGCAGTGTGGAATGGAACGGAAGGTAATGTGGATGGAATGAGGAATGTAAAGTGTAATGGAATGGAATGCAATGTGGAATGTAATGTGTAATGGAATGGAATAGAACGTGGAATGGTACATGGAATGGAAAGTGGAATGGAACGTGGAATGGGAGGTGAAATGGAAAGTGGAATGGAAAGCAATGGAATGAATGGAATGTGGAATGGAAAGGAATGGAATGGAATGGAACGTGCAATGGAAGGGAATGGTATGTGGAATGGAATGTAGAATGGAATGGACTGCAATGGAATGTGGAATGGAATGGAATGGAATGTGGAATGGAAAGAATGGAATGCGGAATGGAATGGAACGTTATGGAACGAGGAATGGATTAAAATGAAATGGAATGTGGAATGGAATGGAATGGAATGGAAAGTGGAATGGAATGGAATGGAATGTGGAAAGGAATGGAATGGAATGTGGAATGTAATGGCATGGAATGGAATGGAATGTGAAAAAGAATGTGGAATGGAATCTGAAATGGAATGTGGAATGGAATGTGAAACAGAATGAAAAGGAACGTGGAATGGAAAGGAATGGAACACGGAATGCAATGGAATGGAAAATGGAATGGAACGTGGTATTGAATAGAATGGAAAACGGAATACAATGGAATGGAACGTGGAATGGAACATGAAATCGAACATGGAATGGAACGTGGAATGGCACATGGAATGGAACGTGCAATGGAATGTGGACGGAATGTGGAATGGAATGGAATGGAATGTGGAATGGAATGAGGAATTGAATGTAAAGGAATGTAGAACGGCTTGTGGAATGCAATATGGAATACAATGTGGAATAGAACGGTAGGGATGGTGGAATGGAATGTGGAATGGAACGTGGAATGGAATGTGGAATGGAACGTGGAATGGAACGTGGAGTGGAATGGAATGTAACGTGGAATGGAATGCGGAATGTAATGGAATGGAATGTGGAATGGAATTTGGAATGGAATTTCAAATGGAATCGAATGCAATGTGGAATGGAATGTGGAGTGGAACGGAATGGAATGTGGAATGGAATGAAACGGAATGAGGAATGGAACGTGGAATGGAATGTTGAGCGGAATGTGGAATGGAATGCAATGCAATGTGGAATGAAATGTAAAATGGAATGTTGAGTGGAAAGTGGAATGGAATGTAGAATGGAATGTGGAATGGAAAGGAATGTAATGTGGAATGGAATGTGGAATGGAATGTGGAATTGAAAGTGGAATGGAATGGAATGTAATATGGAATGGAACGTGGAATGCAATGGAATAGAACATGGAGTGGAACGTGGATAGGAATGTGGAAGGAAACGTGGAATGGAAAGAAATGTGGCATGCAATGGAATGGAATGTGGAATGGAATGTGAAATGGAATGTGGAATTTAATGTTGAATGCAATGTTGAAAGGATAGAAGGGGATGTGGAATGTACTGTGGAATGGAATCTTGAATGGAATGTGGAATGGAATGTGGAAGGCAACATGGAATGGAATGGAACGGAATGTGCAATGGAATGTGGAATAGAATGTGGAATGGAATGTGGAATGGAATGGAATGTGGAATGGAATGCGGAATAGAATGCGAAATGGAATGTGGAATGGAATGGAATTGAATGTGGAATGGAATGGATTGGAATGTGGAAAGGAATGTGGAATAGAATGTGGAATGGAAAGGAATGGAATGTGGAATGGAATATGGAATGGAATGTGGAATGGAACGGAATAGAATATGGAATGGCAGGTGGAACGGATTGTGGAATGCAATGTGGAATGGAAGGGGTGAAACGTGGGATGGAATGAGTAATGGAGTGTGGAATGGAATGTGGAATGGAACTGAAAGGATTGTGGAATGGAATGTGGAATAGAATGTGCATTGGAATGGAATTGATTGTGGAATGGCATGGAATGGAAAGGAATGGAATATGGAATGGAACGGAATGGAATGGAATATGCAATGCAATGTGGAATGTAATGTGGAATGGAATGGAATTGATTGTGGAATGGCATGGAATGGAAAGGAATGGAATATGGAATGGAATGGAATGGAATATGCAATGCAATGTGGAATGTAATGTGGAATGGAATGTGGAATAGAACATGGAATGGAATGTGAAAAGGAACGTGGAATGGAATGTGCAGGGGAATGTGGATTGGAACGGGGAATATAATGGAATGGAACGTGGAATGGGATGTGGAATTGAATGGATGGAAGGTGGAGTGGAACGTGGAATGGAATGTCGAATGGAATGTGGAATGGAACGTGGAATGGAATTTAATGGATTGTTGAATGGAACTTTTAATGGAATGGAATGGAACGTGGAATAGAATGGAAAGGAACGTGGAATGGATCGTGGTATGGAAAGTGGAAAGAAATGTGGAATGGAATGGAATGGAATGTGGCATGAAAGGCAATGGAATGTGGAATGGAATGTGGAATGGAATGGAATGGAATGGCATGTGGAAAGGAATGGAATGGAATGTGGAATGGAAAGAATGGAATGTGGAATGGAATGGAAAGGTATGGAATGTAGAATGGAATGGAATGCAATGGAATGGAATGTGGAATGGAATGTAAATTAGTGTGGAATGCAAAGGAGTGGTATGTGAATTGGAAAGGAATGGAACCTGGAATTGAATGGAATGGAAAGGAATGGAATGTGAAATGGAATGTGCAATTGAATGTGAAAGGGAATGTGAAATGGAAAGTGGAATGGAATTAAATGGAACGTGGAATGGAATGGAATGGAACGTGGAGTGGAATCGAATGGAAGCTGGAATGGGACGTGGAATGGAACTTGGAATAGAACGTAGAATGGAATGTGGAAGGAATGTAGAATGGAAAGGAAAAGAATGTGGAATGGTACTTAATGGAATGCAGAATGGAATGTGGAACCGAATTGAGTGGAATGTGGAATGGAATGTGGAATGGAATGGAATGTGGAATGAAATGGAATTTAGTGTTATGGAACATGGAATGGAATGGAATGGAATGTGCAGTGGAATCTGGAATGGAATGGAATGGAACGTTGAATGGAACATGGAATTGAACGTGGAATTGAACGTGGAATGGAAAGCGAAATGGAAAGTGGAATGGAATGTGGAATGAAAAGTGGAATGGAATGTAATGGAATGCGGAATGCAATGGAATGTAATGTGGAGTGGAATTTGATGGAATGCAGAATGGAATGTGGAATGGAATGAAATGGAAAGTGAAATGGAATGTTGAATGGAATGGAATGTGGAATGGAAGAGAATTTAATGGTATGGAATCTGGAATCTAATGAAATGGAAAGTGGAATGAAATCTGGAATTGAACGTGGAATGAAACGTGGAATGGAATGTAACGGAATGAGGAATGGAAGGGTATGTAATGTGAAATGGAATGTGGAATGCATTGGAATGAAATGGAATGGTATGTGGAATGGAATAAAATGGAAAGTGTAATGGAAAGGAACGGAAAGTGGAATGGAATGGAATGATACGGAATGCGGAATGGAATTGAATGGAATGGAAAGAAAAGTGGAATGAATGGAATGGAATGTGGAATAGAATGGAATGAAACCTGGAATGGAATGTGAAATAGAATGTGGAATGGAATATGGAATGCAATATGGAATGGAATGTGGAAAGGAATGTTATTGGATGTGTAATGGAATGGAAGGGAATGTGGAATGAAGTGGAATGGAATGCGGAATGGTATATGGAATGGAATGCAAGGTAATGTGGAGTGGAATGTGGAATGGAATGGAATGGAAAGTGGAATGGAATGGAATTTATTGGTATCAAATGTGGAATGAAATGGAATTTATTGGTATGGAATGTGGAATGGAATGGAATGGAATGTGGAATGGAATGAAATGGAATGTTGAATGGCATGTGGAATGCAATGGAATGCAATGTGGAATAGAATGGAATACAATGGAATGTGGAATGCAATGGAATGGAATGTGGAATGGAATGGAATGGAATGGAATGGAATGGAATGGAATGGAATGTGTTTCAGAATGGAATGGAATGAGGAAAGGAATGTAATGGAATGTGGAATGGAAAGGAATGTGGAAAGGAATGGAATGGAATGCGGAATAGAATGGAAAGGAATGCAATGAGGAATGGAATGTGGAATGTAATGGAATGGAATGTGGAATGGAATTGAAGGCAATGTGGAATGTAATGTGCAATGGAATGTGGAATGGTATAGAATGGAATGTATAATGGAATGTGGAATAAAATGTGGAATGGAATGGAATGTGGAATGTAATGCGGAATGGAATGGAATGGAAAGTTTAAATGGAATGGAATGGAATGTGGAGAGGAATGGAAAGCAATGAGGAATGGAGAGGAATGGAACATGGAATGGAATGGAATCCAACGCGGAATGGAATGGAATGGAATGTGGAATGCAATGGAATGGAATGTGGAATGTAATCCAGGCAAATTGGAAAGAATGTGGAATGGAATGGAATGGAATGTGGAATGGAATGGAATGGAACGTGGAATGGAATGGAATGGAATGTGTAACGGAATGGGATGTAATGGAATGTGGAATCGAATGTGGAATGTAATATAAAGGAATGTGCAATGGAACGGAATTGAATGTGGAATGGATTGTGAATTTGATTGTGTAATACAAAGTTTAATGAAATGGAATGGATTGTGCAATGGAACATGGAATGGAATTGAGTGGAAAGTGGAATGGAACATCGAATGGAACGTGGAATGGAATGTTTAATTGTAGCGTAGAATCGAATGCAGAATGGAAAGTGGAATGGAATGGAATGGATTGTGGAATGGAATGGAATCGATTGGAATACAATGTGGAATGGAATGGAATGGAATTGGATGGAATGTGGAATGTTATGGAATGGAACGTGGAATGGAACATGGAATGGATGTGCAATGTACCATGGAATGGAATGGAATGGAACGTGGAATGGAACGTGGAATGGAATGTGGAATGGAACGTGGAATGGAACGTGGACTGGAACGTAATGGAACGTAGAATGGAACGTGGAATGGAACGTACAATACAACGTGGAAAGGAATGTGGAATTGAACATGGAACGGAATGTGGAATGGAACGTGGAATGGAAAGCGGAATGTAATGTCCAAAGGAAAGGAATTGAATGTGGAATGAACTGGAATGCGGAATGGAATGGCATGGAATTTGGAATGGAATGGCATGGAATGGAACGTGGAATGGAATGGAATGGAACGTAGAATGGAAAGTCGAATTGAACGTAGAAAGGAAAGTGGAATGGAATGGAATGTAACGTAGAATGGAAGGTCGAATGGAACATAGAATGGAACGTGGAATGGAACGTGGAATGGAAAGTGGAGTGGAAAGTGGAATATAAAGTGGAATGGAAAGGAATTTTATGTGGAAAGGAACGGAATGGAATGTGGAAAGGAATGGAATGGAACGTGAAATGGAATGGAATGGAAGTTCGAATACAATTTCGAATGGTATGGAAAGGAATCCAGAATGGAATGGAATGGAATGGAATGGAATGTAGTGGAATGGAACGTGGAATGGAACGTGGAATGGAATGTGGAATGGAACGTGGAATGGCAGGGAATGGAATGTGGAATGAAATGTGTAATGGAATGGAATGGAATTGATTAGAATGGAATGTGAAATGGAATGGAAGGGAATGTGGAATGGAATGTGGAATGGAATGGAATGGTATGGAATGTGGAATGAAATGGAATGGAATGGAATGGAATGTGGAATGGAATGGAGTGGAATGTGGAATGGAATGGAAAAGAAAATGGAATGGAATGGATTGGAATGGAATGTGGAATGGTATGGAATGGAAGATGTCAAGGAATTGAATGGAATGGAAAGTAATGTGGAATGGCATGTAATGGAATGTGGAATGGAATGGAATGGAATGGAAGGTGGAATGGAATGTGAAATGGAATGTGGAATGGAAAGTGGAATGGAATGAAATGGAACGTGGAATGCAATGGAATGGAACGTGGAATGCAATGGAACAGAACGTGGAATGCGAAGTGGAATAGAATGGAATGGAACTTGGAATGGAATATGGAATGGAATGCTCAATGTAACGTGGAATGGAACGTGGAATGGAGTGTTATGGATTGTGGAATGGAATGGTATGGAATGTGGAATGGAATGGTATGGAATGTGGAATGGAATGGAATGGAATATGGAAAGTAAGGTGGAATGGAATGGAATGGAACGTGGAAAGGAACGTGGAATGGAAACTCTAATGGAACGTAGAATGGAACGTGGAAGGGAATGGAGTGGAACGTCAAATAGAAAGTAGAATTGAACGTGAAATGGAATGGAATGGAACGTGGAATGGAATGGAATGTAACGTAGAATGGAACGTGGGATGAAACGTAGGATGGAAAGTGGAGTGCGACGTAGAATGCAACGTGGAATGGCACGTCGAATGGAACATGGAATGAAATGTGGAATGAAACCTGGAATGGAAAGTGGAATGTAATGTGGAATGGAAAGGAATGGAATGTTGAATGGAATGGAATGTGGAATGGAATGGAATGGAATGTGGCATGGAATGGAATGGAATGTCGAATATAATTTTGAATGGAAGGGAAAGGAATTCAGAATGGAATAGAATGGAATGGAATGGAATGGATTAGAATGGAATGGAATGGAATGGAATGTGGAATGGAACGTGGAATAGAATGTGGAATGGAATGGAATGGAATGTTGAATGGAACGGAATGGAATGGAATAGAATGGAATGGAATGGAATGGAAAGTGGAATGGAATGGAATGGAACATGGAATGGAAAGTGGAATGGAAAGTGGAATGGAATGGAATGGTATGGAATGTGGAATGGAATGGATTGGAATGGAATGGAATGGAATGTGGAATGGAATGGAATGGAATGTGGAATGGAATGGAATCGAATGTGCAATGGAATGGAATGGAAGGAAAAGTGGTACGGTATAGAATGGAACGTTGAAAGCAATGGAATGGACTGGAATAGAATGTGGAATTGAATGGAATGGAAAGTAGAATGGAACGTGGAATGGAATGGAATGGAAAGTGGAAAGGAATGAGGAATGGAAAGTGTAATTTAATATGGAAAGGAATGTGGAATGCAACGTGCAAGTTAATGGAATGTTAAGGAATGCTTTCTGGAATGGAACGTGGAATGGAATGTGGAATGGAACGGAATGCAATGTGGAACGGAATGTGGTATAGAATGGAATGGAACGTGAAATTCAATGTGGAATGGAATGTGGAATGTAATGCAAAGGAATGTGGAATGGAATGTGGAATGGAAAGCAATGGAATGTGGAAAGGAAAGTGTAATGCAATGGAATGGAATGTGGAATAGAAAGTGGAGTGGAATGGAATGGAACGTGGAATGGAAATTGGAATGAAATGTGGAATGTAATGTGGAAAATAAAGGCATGGAATGTGGAATGGAGTGGAATGCAATGTGGAATGGAATGGAATGGAAAATGCAATGGAAAGTGGAATGGAATGTAGAATGGAACGGAAAGGAATCTTTAATGGAAGGGAATGGAAATTGGAGTGGAATAGAATGGAAAGGATTGGAATGTGGAATGGAATGGAATGGAATGTAGAATGGAAAGGAATGGAATGTGGAAAGGAAAGGTATTTTATGGAATGTGGAATGGAAAGAATGGAAGGTGGAATAGAATGGTATGTTATGTAATGTGGAATGGAATAGAATGGAATGGAATGGAATGTGGAATGGATTGGCATGCAATGACAAATGGAATGGAATTGAATGTGGAATTCAATGGAATGGAATGGAATGTGGAATGGAATGGAATGGAATGGATTGTGGAATGGAAGGGAATGGAATGGAATCGAATGTCGAATTGAATGGAATGGTATGTGGAATAGAATGGAATGGAGTATGGAATGGAATGGAATGAAATGGAATGTGGAATGGAAAGGAATGGAATTGAATGCAAGGGAAAGTGGAATGGAATGCAAAGTAACGTGGAAAGGAATGGATTGGAATGTGGAATGGAATGTGGAATACAATGGAATGGAATGGAATGTGGAATGGAATGGAAAGAAATGAAAAGGAATGTGGAATGGAATGGAATGGAATGGAATTGAATGGAATGTTTAACTGAATGGAACGGAATGAGGAATGCAATGCGGAATGCAATGCGATGGAATGTGGAATGGAATCTGGAATGTAATGGAATGTAATGGAATATGGAATGGAATGGAATGGAGTGGAATGTAAAGCTGAACGGAATGGAATGCAATGTGGAATGGAATGGAATGGGAAGTGGAATGGAATGGAATCTGCTATGGAATGTGGATTGGAATGGAATGGAATGTTGAATGGAATGTGAAATGGAATGGGATCTAATGTGGAATGGAATGTGGAATGCGATGGAATTGAATAGAATGTAGAAAGGAATGGAATGGAATGGAATGGAATGGAAAGTGGAATGGAATGCAATATAATGTGGAATGGAATGGATTGGAATGTGGTATGGAGTGTGGAATGGAAAGGAATGCAACGTGAAATGGATTGTGGAATGGAACGTGGAACGGAATGGGTAAGGGAATGCAATGGAATACAACGTGAAATCGAACGCAATGTTATGTGGAATGGAATGGATTGGAATTTGGAATGGACTGTGAAATGGAATGGAATGGAGCATGAAATGGATAGTGGAAAGGAACGTGGAACGGAATGTGTAATGGAATGCAATGGGATGCAACGTGCAATGGTATGGAATGTGCAATGGAATGGAATGGAATACTGAATGGAACAGAATGGAATCGAAAGGAATTTGGGATGGAATGGAATGTGGAATGGAATGGAAGGGAATGTGGAATGGAATATGGAATGGATTGGGATGAAAAGTGGAATGGAATGTTGAATGGAATGGAATGCAATCTGGAATGAAATGTGGAATGTAACATATGTAATAGGGAATGGATAGTTGAATGGAATGGAATGGAATGTGGAATGGAATGGTATGGAAAGTGGAATGGACTGCAGTGGAATGGAATGGAATGTGAAGTGCAATAAGGAATGGAATGGAATGGAATGCGGAATGGAATGCAATGGAAAGTGGAATGGAAAGGAATGGAATGGAATGGAATTTGGCATTGAATGTAATGGAATGTACAAAGGAATGGAATGGAAAATGGAAAGGAATGCAGAATGGAATGGAATGGAATGTGGAATGGAATGTGGAGTGGAATGGAATGGAAGGCAGAATGGAATGTGTAATGCAATGGAATGGAATGTTTAATGGCGTGGAATGGAATGTGGTATGGAAGTGAATGAAATGTGTAATGGAATGGAGTGGAAGGTGGAATGTAATGTAATGGAAGGGAATGGAATGTGGAAGGGAAAGGAATGGAAGGAAATATGGAATGGAATTCAATGTGGAATTTAATGGAGTGGAATGTAATGTGGAATGGAATGGAATGGAATGCGGAATGCAATGGAATGGAATGTGGAATGGAATGGAATGGAATGAAATGGAATGCTATGGAATGTGGAATGGAAAGGAATGGAATGTGGAATAGAATGTAATGGTATGGAATGAGGAATGGAATGGAATGGAATGCAATGGTATGTGCAATGGTATAAAATGGAATGTGGAATGGAATGGAATGGAAGGTGGAATTTAATGGAATGAAATGCGGAATGGAATGGAATGGAATGTGAAATGGAATGGAATGGAATGTGGAATGGAGTGTGGAATGGAATGGAATGTGGAATGGAATGGGGAATGAAATGTGTAATGGAATGTGGAATGGAATGTGTAATGAAATTTGGAATGAAATGTGGAATGGAATGTGGAATGAAAACGAATGGGATGTGGAATGGAAACGAATGGAATGTAGAAAGGAATGTGGAAGGGAATGGAATGTGATGTGGAATGCAATGTGGAATGGAATGGAATGGAATATGGAATGGAATGTGGAATGTAATGGAATGGAATGTGGAATGGAATGCAATAGAATGGTATGAAATATGGAAAATAATGGAATGGAATACGCAAAGGAATGTGGAATGGAAGGTAGAATGGAACGTGAAAAGGAAAGTCTAATGGAACGTGGAATAGAATGTGGAATGGAATGGAAGGCGGAACGGAAATTACTGCAATGTGGAAAGGACTGGAATGCTATGGAATGTGGAATGGAAGGGAATGGAAAGAAATGGAATTTTGAATGGAATGGAATGGGATTTGGAATGGAATGGGGTGGAATGTGGAATGGAATGAAATGCAATGTGGAATGGAATGGAATGTGGAATGAAACGGAACGGAATGGAATAGAATGCCGAATGGAATGGAATGAAATGTGGAATGCAATATAATGGAATGGAACGTGGAATGGAATGGAATGGAATGTGGAATAGAATGGCAGGGAATGTGGATTGGAACGTGGAATGCAAAGGAATGGAATGTGGAATGGAATGTGGAATGCAAAGGAATGGAATGTGGAAAGGAATGTGGAATGGGATGTGGAATGGAATTGAATGGAATGTGGAATGCAATGTGGAATGCAGTGTGGAATGGAACGGAAGGTAATGTGGATGGAATGAGGAATGTAAAGTGTAATGGAATGGAATGCAATGTGGAATGTAATGTGTAATGGAATGGAATAGAACGTGGAATGGTACATGGAATGGAAAGTGGAATGGAACGTGGAATGGGAGGTGAAATGGAAAGTGGAATGGAAAGCAATGGAATGAATGGAATGTGGAATGGAAAGGAATGGAATGGAATGGAACGTGCAATGGAAGGGAATGGTATGTGGAATGGAATGTAGAATGGAATGGACTGCAATGGAATGTGGAATGGAATGGAATGGAATGTGGAATGGAAAGAATGGAATGCGGAATGGAATGGAACGTTATGGAACGAGGAATGGATTAAAATGAAATGGAATGTGGAATGGAATGGAATGGAATGGAAAGTGGAATGGAATGGAATGGAATGTGGAAAGGAATGGAATGGAATGTGGAATGTAATGGCATGGAATGGAATGGAATGTGAAAAAGAATGTGGAATGGAATCTGAAATGGAATGTGGAATGGAATGTGAAACAGAATGAAAAGGAACGTGGAATGGAAAGGAATGGAACACGGAATGCAATGGAATGGAAAATGGAATGGAACGTGGTATTGAATAGAATGGAAAACGGAATACAATGGAATGGAACGTGGAATGGAACATGAAATCGAACATGGAATGGAACGTGGAATGGCACATGGAATGGAACGTGCAATGGAATGTGGACGGAATGTGGAATGGAATGGAATGGAATGTGGAATGGAATGAGGAATTGAATGTAAAGGAATGTAGAACGGCTTGTGGAATGCAATATGGAATACAATGTGGAATAGAACGGTAGGGATGGTGGAATGGAATGTGGAATGGAACGTGGAATGGAATGTGGAATGGAACGTGGAATGGAACGTGGAGTGGAATGGAATGTAACGTGGAATGGAATGCGGAATGTAATGGAATGGAATGTGGAATGGAATTTGGAATGGAATTTCAAATGGAATCGAATGCAATGTGGAATGGAATGTGGAGTGGAACGGAATGGAATGTGGAATGGAATGAAACGGAATGAGGAATGGAACGTGGAATGGAATGTTGAGCGGAATGTGGAATGGAATGCAATGCAATGTGGAATGAAATGTAAAATGGAATGTTGAGTGGAAAGTGGAATGGAATGTAGAATGGAATGTGGAATGGAAAGGAATGTAATGTGGAATGTAATGTGGAATGGAATGTGGAATTGAAAGTGGAATGGAATGGAATGTAATATGGAATGGAACGTGGAATGCAATGGAATAGAACATGGAGTGGAACGTGGATAGGAATGTGGAAGGAAACGTGGAATGGAAAGAAATGTGGCATGCAATGGAATGGAATGTGGAATGGAATGTGAAATGGAATGTGGAATTTAATGTTGAATGCAATGTTGAAAGGATAGAAGGGGATGTGGAATGTACTGTGGAATGGAATCTTGAATGGAATGTGGAATGGAATGTGGAAGGCAACATGGAATGGAATGGAACGGAATGTGCAATGGAATGTGGAATAGAATGTGGAATGGAATGTGGAATGGAATGGAATGTGGAATGGAATGCGGAATAGAATGCGAAATGGAATGTGGAATGGAATGGAATTGAATGTGGAATGGAATGGATTGGAATGTGGAAAGGAATGTGGAATAGAATGTGGAATGGAAAGGAATGGAATGTGGAATGGAATATGGAATGGAATGTGGAATGGAACGGAATAGAATATGGAATGGCAGGTGGAACGGATTGTGGAATGCAATGTGGAATGGAAGGGGTGAAACGTGGGATGGAATGAGTAATGGAGTGTGGAATGGAATGTGGAATGGAACTGAAAGGATTGTGGAATGGAATGTGGAATAGAATGTGCATTGGAATGGAATTGATTGTGGAATGGCATGGAATGGAAAGGAATGGAATATGGAATGGAACGGAATGGAATGGAATATGCAATGCAATGTGGAATGTAATGTGGAATGGAATGGAATTGATTGTGGAATGGCATGGAATGGAAAGGAATGGAATATGGAATGGAATGGAATGGAATATGCAATGCAATGTGGAATGTAATGTGGAATGGAATGTGGAATAGAACATGGAATGGAATGTGAAAAGGAACGTGGAATGGAATGTGCAGGGGAATGTGGATTGGAACGGGGAATATAATGGAATGGAACGTGGAATGGGATGTGGAATTGAATGGATGGAAGGTGGAGTGGAACGTGGAATGGAATGTCGAATGGAATGTGGAATGGAACGTGGAATGGAATTTAATGGATTGTTGAATGGAACTTTTAATGGAATGGAATGGAACGTGGAATAGAATGGAAAGGAACGTGGAATGGATCGTGGTATGGAAAGTGGAAAGAAATGTGGAATGGAATGGAATGGAATGTGGCATGAAAGGCAATGGAATGTGGAATGGAATGTGGAATGGAATGGAATGGAATGGCATGTGGAAAGGAATGGAATGGAATGTGGAATGGAAAGAATGGAATGTGGAATGGAATGGAAAGGTATGGAATGTAGAATGGAATGGAATGCAATGGAATGGAATGTGGAATGGAATGTAAATTAGTGTGGAATGCAAAGGAGTGGTATGTGAATTGGAAAGGAATGGAACCTGGAATTGAATGGAATGGAAAGGAATGGAATGTGAAATGGAATGTGCAATTGAATGTGAAAGGGAATGTGAAATGGAAAGTGGAATGGAATTAAATGGAACGTGGAATGGAATGGAATGGAACGTGGAGTGGAATCGAATGGAAGCTGGAATGGGACGTGGAATGGAACTTGGAATAGAACGTAGAATGGAATGTGGAAGGAATGTAGAATGGAAAGGAAAAGAATGTGGAATGGTACTTAATGGAATGCAGAATGGAATGTGGAACCGAATTGAGTGGAATGTGGAATGGAATGTGGAATGGAATGGAATGTGGAATGAAATGGAATTTAGTGTTATGGAACATGGAATGGAATGGAATGGAATGTGCAGTGGAATCTGGAATGGAATGGAATGGAACGTTGAATGGAACATGGAATTGAACGTGGAATTGAACGTGGAATGGAAAGCGAAATGGAAAGTGGAATGGAATGTGGAATGAAAAGTGGAATGGAATGTAATGGAATGCGGAATGCAATGGAATGTAATGTGGAGTGGAATTTGATGGAATGCAGAATGGAATGTGGAATGGAATGAAATGGAAAGTGAAATGGAATGTTGAATGGAATGGAATGTGGAATGGAAGAGAATTTAATGGTATGGAATCTGGAATCTAATGAAATGGAAAGTGGAATGAAATCTGGAATTGAACGTGGAATGAAACGTGGAATGGAATGTAACGGAATGAGGAATGGAAGGGTATGTAATGTGAAATGGAATGTGGAATGCATTGGAATGAAATGGAATGGTATGTGGAATGGAATAAAATGGAAAGTGTAATGGAAAGGAACGGAAAGTGGAATGGAATGGAATGATACGGAATGCGGAATGGAATTGAATGGAATGGAAAGAAAAGTGGAATGAATGGAATGGAATGTGGAATAGAATGGAATGAAACCTGGAATGGAATGTGAAATAGAATGTGGAATGGAATATGGAATGCAATATGGAATGGAATGTGGAAAGGAATGTTATTGGATGTGTAATGGAATGGAAGGGAATGTGGAATGAAGTGGAATGGAATGCGGAATGGTATATGGAATGGAATGCAAGGTAATGTGGAGTGGAATGTGGAATGGAATGGAATGGAAAGTGGAATGGAATGGAATTTATTGGTATCAAATGTGGAATGAAATGGAATTTATTGGTATGGAATGTGGAATGGAATGGAATGGAATGTGGAATGGAATGAAATGGAATGTTGAATGGCATGTGGAATGCAATGGAATGCAATGTGGAATAGAATGGAATACAATGGAATGTGGAATGCAATGGAATGGAATGTGGAATGGAATGGAATGGAATGGAATGGAATGGAATGGAATGGAATGTGTTTCAGAATGGAATGGAATGAGGAAAGGAATGTAATGGAATGTGGAATGGAAAGGAATGTGGAAAGGAATGGAATGGAATGCGGAATAGAATGGAAAGGAATGCAATGAGGAATGGAATGTGGAATGTAATGGAATGGAATGTGGAATGGAATTGAAGGCAATGTGGAATGTAATGTGCAATGGAATGTGGAATGGTATAGAATGGAATGTATAATGGAATGTGGAATAAAATGTGGAATGGAATGGAATGTGGAATGTAATGCGGAATGGAATGGAATGGAAAGTTTAAATGGAATGGAATGGAATGTGGAGAGGAATGGAAAGCAATGAGGAATGGAGAGGAATGGAACATGGAATGGAATGGAATCCAACGCGGAATGGAATGGAATGGAATGTGGAATGCAATGGAATGGAATGTGGAATGTAATCCAGGCAAATTGGAAAGAATGTGGAATGGAATGGAATGGAATGTGGAATGGAATGGAATGGAACGTGGAATGGAATGGAATGGAATGTGTAACGGAATGGGATGTAATGGAATGTGGAATCGAATGTGGAATGTAATATAAAGGAATGTGCAATGGAACGGAATTGAATGTGGAATGGATTGTGAATTTGATTGTGTAATACAAAGTTTAATGAAATGGAATGGATTGTGCAATGGAACATGGAATGGAATTGAGTGGAAAGTGGAATGGAACATCGAATGGAACGTGGAATGGAATGTTTAATTGTAGCGTAGAATCGAATGCAGAATGGAAAGTGGAATGGAATGGAATGGATTGTGGAATGGAATGGAATCGATTGGAATACAATGTGGAATGGAATGGAATGGAATTGGATGGAATGTGGAATGTTATGGAATGGAACGTGGAATGGAACATGGAATGGATGTGCAATGTACCATGGAATGGAATGGAATGGAACGTGGAATGGAACGTGGAATGGAATGTGGAATGGAACGTGGAATGGAACGTGGACTGGAACGTAATGGAACGTAGAATGGAACGTGGAATGGAACGTACAATACAACGTGGAAAGGAATGTGGAATTGAACATGGAACGGAATGTGGAATGGAACGTGGAATGGAAAGCGGAATGTAATGTCCAAAGGAAAGGAATTGAATGTGGAATGAACTGGAATGCGGAATGGAATGGCATGGAATTTGGAATGGAATGGCATGGAATGGAACGTGGAATGGAATGGAATGGAACGTAGAATGGAAAGTCGAATTGAACGTAGAAAGGAAAGTGGAATGGAATGGAATGTAACGTAGAATGGAAGGTCGAATGGAACATAGAATGGAACGTGGAATGGAACGTGGAATGGAAAGTGGAGTGGAAAGTGGAATATAAAGTGGAATGGAAAGGAATTTTATGTGGAAAGGAACGGAATGGAATGTGGAAAGGAATGGAATGGAACGTGAAATGGAATGGAATGGAAGTTCGAATACAATTTCGAATGGTATGGAAAGGAATCCAGAATGGAATGGAATGGAATGGAATGGAATGTAGTGGAATGGAACGTGGAATGGAACGTGGAATGGAATGTGGAATGGAACGTGGAATGGCAGGGAATGGAATGTGGAATGAAATGTGTAATGGAATGGAATGGAATTGATTAGAATGGAATGTGAAATGGAATGGAAGGGAATGTGGAATGGAATGTGGAATGGAATGGAATGGTATGGAATGTGGAATGAAATGGAATGGAATGGAATGGAATGTGGAATGGAATGGAGTGGAATGTGGAATGGAATGGAAAAGAAAATGGAATGGAATGGATTGGAATGGAATGTGGAATGGTATGGAATGGAAGATGTCAAGGAATTGAATGGAATGGAAAGTAATGTGGAATGGCATGTAATGGAATGTGGAATGGAATGGAATGGAATGGAAGGTGGAATGGAATGTGAAATGGAATGTGGAATGGAAAGTGGAATGGAATGAAATGGAACGTGGAATGCAATGGAATGGAACGTGGAATGCAATGGAACAGAACGTGGAATGCGAAGTGGAATAGAATGGAATGGAACTTGGAATGGAATATGGAATGGAATGCTCAATGTAACGTGGAATGGAACGTGGAATGGAGTGTTATGGATTGTGGAATGGAATGGTATGGAATGTGGAATGGAATGGTATGGAATGTGGAATGGAATGGAATGGAATATGGAAAGTAAGGTGGAATGGAATGGAATGGAACGTGGAAAGGAACGTGGAATGGAAACTCTAATGGAACGTAGAATGGAACGTGGAAGGGAATGGAGTGGAACGTCAAATAGAAAGTAGAATTGAACGTGAAATGGAATGGAATGGAACGTGGAATGGAATGGAATGTAACGTAGAATGGAACGTGGGATGAAACGTAGGATGGAAAGTGGAGTGCGACGTAGAATGCAACGTGGAATGGCACGTCGAATGGAACATGGAATGAAATGTGGAATGAAACCTGGAATGGAAAGTGGAATGTAATGTGGAATGGAAAGGAATGGAATGTTGAATGGAATGGAATGTGGAATGGAATGGAATGGAATGTGGCATGGAATGGAATGGAATGTCGAATATAATTTTGAATGGAAGGGAAAGGAATTCAGAATGGAATAGAATGGAATGGAATGGAATGGATTAGAATGGAATGGAATGGAATGGAATGTGGAATGGAACGTGGAATAGAATGTGGAATGGAATGGAATGGAATGTTGAATGGAACGGAATGGAATGGAATAGAATGGAATGGAATGGAATGGAAAGTGGAATGGAATGGAATGGAACATGGAATGGAAAGTGGAATGGAAAGTGGAATGGAATGGAATGGTATGGAATGTGGAATGGAATGGATTGGAATGGAATGGAATGGAATGTGGAATGGAATGGAATGGAATGTGGAATGGAATGGAATCGAATGTGCAATGGAATGGAATGGAAGGAAAAGTGGTACGGTATAGAATGGAACGTTGAAAGCAATGGAATGGACTGGAATAGAATGTGGAATTGAATGGAATGGAAAGTAGAATGGAACGTGGAATGGAATGGAATGGAAAGTGGAAAGGAATGAGGAATGGAAAGTGTAATTTAATATGGAAAGGAATGTGGAATGCAACGTGCAAGTTAATGGAATGTTAAGGAATGCTTTCTGGAATGGAACGTGGAATGGAATGTGGAATGGAACGGAATGCAATGTGGAACGGAATGTGGTATAGAATGGAATGGAACGTGAAATTCAATGTGGAATGGAATGTGGAATGTAATGCAAAGGAATGTGGAATGGAATGTGGAATGGAAAGCAATGGAATGTGGAAAGGAAAGTGTAATGCAATGGAATGGAATGTGGAATAGAAAGTGGAGTGGAATGGAATGGAACGTGGAATGGAAATTGGAATGAAATGTGGAATGTAATGTGGAAAATAAAGGCATGGAATGTGGAATGGAGTGGAATGCAATGTGGAATGGAATGGAATGGAAAATGCAATGGAAAGTGGAATGGAATGTAGAATGGAACGGAAAGGAATCTTTAATGGAAGGGAATGGAAATTGGAGTGGAATAGAATGGAAAGGATTGGAATGTGGAATGGAATGGAATGGAATGTAGAATGGAAAGGAATGGAATGTGGAAAGGAAAGGTATTTTATGGAATGTGGAATGGAAAGAATGGAAGGTGGAATAGAATGGTATGTTATGTAATGTGGAATGGAATAGAATGGAATGGAATGGAATGTGGAATGGATTGGCATGCAATGACAAATGGAATGGAATTGAATGTGGAATTCAATGGAATGGAATGGAATGTGGAATGGAATGGAATGGAATGGATTGTGGAATGGAAGGGAATGGAATGGAATCGAATGTCGAATTGAATGGAATGGTATGTGGAATAGAATGGAATGGAGTATGGAATGGAATGGAATGAAATGGAATGTGGAATGGAAAGGAATGGAATTGAATGCAAGGGAAAGTGGAATGGAATGCAAAGTAACGTGGAAAGGAATGGATTGGAATGTGGAATGGAATGTGGAATACAATGGAATGGAATGGAATGTGGAATGGAATGGAAAGAAATGAAAAGGAATGTGGAATGGAATGGAATGGAATGGAATTGAATGGAATGTTTAACTGAATGGAACGGAATGAGGAATGCAATGCGGAATGCAATGCGATGGAATGTGGAATGGAATCTGGAATGTAATGGAATGTAATGGAATATGGAATGGAATGGAATGGAGTGGAATGTAAAGCTGAACGGAATGGAATGCAATGTGGAATGGAATGGAATGGGAAGTGGAATGGAATGGAATCTGCTATGGAATGTGGATTGGAATGGAATGGAATGTTGAATGGAATGTGAAATGGAATGGGATCTAATGTGGAATGGAATGTGGAATGCGATGGAATTGAATAGAATGTAGAAAGGAATGGAATGGAATGGAATGGAATGGAAAGTGGAATGGAATGCAATATAATGTGGAATGGAATGGATTGGAATGTGGTATGGAGTGTGGAATGGAAAGGAATGCAACGTGAAATGGATTGTGGAATGGAACGTGGAACGGAATGGGTAAGGGAATGCAATGGAATACAACGTGAAATCGAACGCAATGTTATGTGGAATGGAATGGATTGGAATTTGGAATGGACTGTGAAATGGAATGGAATGGAGCATGAAATGGATAGTGGAAAGGAACGTGGAACGGAATGTGTAATGGAATGCAATGGGATGCAACGTGCAATGGTATGGAATGTGCAATGGAATGGAATGGAATACTGAATGGAACAGAATGGAATCGAAAGGAATTTGGGATGGAATGGAATGTGGAATGGAATGGAAGGGAATGTGGAATGGAATATGGAATGGATTGGGATGAAAAGTGGAATGGAATGTTGAATGGAATGGAATGCAATCTGGAATGAAATGTGGAATGTAACATATGTAATAGGGAATGGATAGTTGAATGGAATGGAATGGAATGTGGAATGGAATGGTATGGAAAGTGGAATGGACTGCAGTGGAATGGAATGGAATGTGAAGTGCAATAAGGAATGGAATGGAATGGAATGCGGAATGGAATGCAATGGAAAGTGGAATGGAAAGGAATGGAATGGAATGGAATTTGGCATTGAATGTAATGGAATGTACAAAGGAATGGAATGGAAAATGGAAAGGAATGCAGAATGGAATGGAATGGAATGTGGAATGGAATGTGGAGTGGAATGGAATGGAAGGCAGAATGGAATGTGTAATGCAATGGAATGGAATGTTTAATGGCGTGGAATGGAATGTGGTATGGAAGTGAATGAAATGTGTAATGGAATGGAGTGGAAGGTGGAATGTAATGTAATGGAAGGGAATGGAATGTGGAAGGGAAAGGAATGGAAGGAAATATGGAATGGAATTCAATGTGGAATTTAATGGAGTGGAATGTAATGTGGAATGGAATGGAATGGAATGCGGAATGCAATGGAATGGAATGTGGAATGGAATGGAATGGAATGAAATGGAATGCTATGGAATGTGGAATGGAAAGGAATGGAATGTGGAATAGAATGTAATGGTATGGAATGAGGAATGGAATGGAATGGAATGCAATGGTATGTGCAATGGTATAAAATGGAATGTGGAATGGAATGGAATGGAAGGTGGAATTTAATGGAATGAAATGCGGAATGGAATGGAATGGAATGTGAAATGGAATGGAATGGAATGTGGAATGGAGTGTGGAATGGAATGGAATGTGGAATGGAATGGGGAATGAAATGTGTAATGGAATGTGGAATGGAATGTGTAATGAAATTTGGAATGAAATGTGGAATGGAATGTGGAATGAAAACGAATGGGATGTGGAATGGAAACGAATGGAATGTAGAAAGGAATGTGGAAGGGAATGGAATGTGATGTGGAATGCAATGTGGAATGGAATGGAATGGAATATGGAATGGAATGTGGAATGTAATGGAATGGAATGTGGAATGGAATGCAATAGAATGGTATGAAATATGGAAAATAATGGAATGGAATACGCAAAGGAATGTGGAATGGAAGGTAGAATGGAACGTGAAAAGGAAAGTCTAATGGAACGTGGAATAGAATGTGGAATGGAATGGAAGGCGGAACGGAAATTACTGCAATGTGGAAAGGACTGGAATGCTATGGAATGTGGAATGGAAGGGAATGGAAAGAAATGGAATTTTGAATGGAATGGAATGGGATTTGGAATGGAATGGGGTGGAATGTGGAATGGAATGAAATGCAATGTGGAATGGAATGGAATGTGGAATGAAACGGAACGGAATGGAATAGAATGCCGAATGGAATGGAATGAAATGTGGAATGCAATATAATGGAATGGAACGTGGAATGGAATGGAATGGAATGTGGAATAGAATGGCAGGGAATGTGGATTGGAACGTGGAATGCAAAGGAATGGAATGTGGAATGGAATGTGGAATGCAAAGGAATGGAATGTGGAAAGGAATGTGGAATGGGATGTGGAATGGAATTGAATGGAATGTGGAATGCAATGTGGAATGCAATGTGGAATGGAACGGAAGGTAATGTGGATGGAATGAGGAATGTAAAGTGTAATGGAATGGAATGCAATGTGGAATGTAATGTGTAATGGAATGGAATAGAACGTGGAATGGTACATGGAATGGAAAGTGGAATGGAACGTGGAATGGGAGGTGAAATGGAAAGTGGAATGGAAAGCAATGGAATGAATGGAATGTGGAATGGAAAGGAATGGAATGGAATGGAACGTGCAATGGAAGGGAATGGTATGTGGAATGGAATGTAGAATGGAATGGACTGCAATGGAATGTGGAATGGAATGGAATGGAATGTGGAATGGAAAGAATGGAATGCGGAATGGAATGGAACGTTATGGAACGAGGAATGGATTAAAATGAAATGGAATGTGGAATGGAATGGAATGGAATGGAAAGTGGAATGGAATGGAATGGAATGTGGAAAGGAATGGAATGGAATGTGGAATGTAATGGCATGGAATGGAATGGAATGTGAAAAAGAATGTGGAATGGAATCTGAAATGGAATGTGGAATGGAATGTGAAACAGAATGAAAAGGAACGTGGAATGGAAAGGAATGGAACACGGAATGCAATGGAATGGAAAATGGAATGGAACGTGGTATTGAATAGAATGGAAAACGGAATACAATGGAATGGAACGTGGAATGGAACATGAAATCGAACATGGAATGGAACGTGGAATGGCACATGGAATGGAACGTGCAATGGAATGTGGACGGAATGTGGAATGGAATGGAATGGAATGTGGAATGGAATGAGGAATTGAATGTAAAGGAATGTAGAACGGCTTGTGGAATGCAATATGGAATACAATGTGGAATAGAACGGTAGGGATGGTGGAATGGAATGTGGAATGGAACGTGGAATGGAATGTGGAATGGAACGTGGAATGGAACGTGGAGTGGAATGGAATGTAACGTGGAATGGAATGCGGAATGTAATGGAATGGAATGTGGAATGGAATTTGGAATGGAATTTCAAATGGAATCGAATGCAATGTGGAATGGAATGTGGAGTGGAACGGAATGGAATGTGGAATGGAATGAAACGGAATGAGGAATGGAACGTGGAATGGAATGTTGAGCGGAATGTGGAATGGAATGCAATGCAATGTGGAATGAAATGTAAAATGGAATGTTGAGTGGAAAGTGGAATGGAATGTAGAATGGAATGTGGAATGGAAAGGAATGTAATGTGGAATGTAATGTGGAATGGAATGTGGAATTGAAAGTGGAATGGAATGGAATGTAATATGGAATGGAACGTGGAATGCAATGGAATAGAACATGGAGTGGAACGTGGATAGGAATGTGGAAGGAAACGTGGAATGGAAAGAAATGTGGCATGCAATGGAATGGAATGTGGAATGGAATGTGAAATGGAATGTGGAATTTAATGTTGAATGCAATGTTGAAAGGATAGAAGGGGATGTGGAATGTACTGTGGAATGGAATCTTGAATGGAATGTGGAATGGAATGTGGAAGGCAACATGGAATGGAATGGAACGGAATGTGCAATGGAATGTGGAATAGAATGTGGAATGGAATGTGGAATGGAATGGAATGTGGAATGGAATGCGGAATAGAATGCGAAATGGAATGTGGAATGGAATGGAATTGAATGTGGAATGGAATGGATTGGAATGTGGAAAGGAATGTGGAATAGAATGTGGAATGGAAAGGAATGGAATGTGGAATGGAATATGGAATGGAATGTGGAATGGAACGGAATAGAATATGGAATGGCAGGTGGAACGGATTGTGGAATGCAATGTGGAATGGAAGGGGTGAAACGTGGGATGGAATGAGTAATGGAGTGTGGAATGGAATGTGGAATGGAACTGAAAGGATTGTGGAATGGAATGTGGAATAGAATGTGCATTGGAATGGAATTGATTGTGGAATGGCATGGAATGGAAAGGAATGGAATATGGAATGGAACGGAATGGAATGGAATATGCAATGCAATGTGGAATGTAATGTGGAATGGAATGGAATTGATTGTGGAATGGCATGGAATGGAAAGGAATGGAATATGGAATGGAATGGAATGGAATATGCAATGCAATGTGGAATGTAATGTGGAATGGAATGTGGAATAGAACATGGAATGGAATGTGAAAAGGAACGTGGAATGGAATGTGCAGGGGAATGTGGATTGGAACGGGGAATATAATGGAATGGAACGTGGAATGGGATGTGGAATTGAATGGATGGAAGGTGGAGTGGAACGTGGAATGGAATGTCGAATGGAATGTGGAATGGAACGTGGAATGGAATTTAATGGATTGTTGAATGGAACTTTTAATGGAATGGAATGGAACGTGGAATAGAATGGAAAGGAACGTGGAATGGATCGTGGTATGGAAAGTGGAAAGAAATGTGGAATGGAATGGAATGGAATGTGGCATGAAAGGCAATGGAATGTGGAATGGAATGTGGAATGGAATGGAATGGAATGGCATGTGGAAAGGAATGGAATGGAATGTGGAATGGAAAGAATGGAATGTGGAATGGAATGGAAAGGTATGGAATGTAGAATGGAATGGAATGCAATGGAATGGAATGTGGAATGGAATGTAAATTAGTGTGGAATGCAAAGGAGTGGTATGTGAATTGGAAAGGAATGGAACCTGGAATTGAATGGAATGGAAAGGAATGGAATGTGAAATGGAATGTGCAATTGAATGTGAAAGGGAATGTGAAATGGAAAGTGGAATGGAATTAAATGGAACGTGGAATGGAATGGAATGGAACGTGGAGTGGAATCGAATGGAAGCTGGAATGGGACGTGGAATGGAACTTGGAATAGAACGTAGAATGGAATGTGGAAGGAATGTAGAATGGAAAGGAAAAGAATGTGGAATGGTACTTAATGGAATGCAGAATGGAATGTGGAACCGAATTGAGTGGAATGTGGAATGGAATGTGGAATGGAATGGAATGTGGAATGAAATGGAATTTAGTGTTATGGAACATGGAATGGAATGGAATGGAATGTGCAGTGGAATCTGGAATGGAATGGAATGGAACGTTGAATGGAACATGGAATTGAACGTGGAATTGAACGTGGAATGGAAAGCGAAATGGAAAGTGGAATGGAATGTGGAATGAAAAGTGGAATGGAATGTAATGGAATGCGGAATGCAATGGAATGTAATGTGGAGTGGAATTTGATGGAATGCAGAATGGAATGTGGAATGGAATGAAATGGAAAGTGAAATGGAATGTTGAATGGAATGGAATGTGGAATGGAAGAGAATTTAATGGTATGGAATCTGGAATCTAATGAAATGGAAAGTGGAATGAAATCTGGAATTGAACGTGGAATGAAACGTGGAATGGAATGTAACGGAATGAGGAATGGAAGGGTATGTAATGTGAAATGGAATGTGGAATGCATTGGAATGAAATGGAATGGTATGTGGAATGGAATAAAATGGAAAGTGTAATGGAAAGGAACGGAAAGTGGAATGGAATGGAATGATACGGAATGCGGAATGGAATTGAATGGAATGGAAAGAAAAGTGGAATGAATGGAATGGAATGTGGAATAGAATGGAATGAAACCTGGAATGGAATGTGAAATAGAATGTGGAATGGAATATGGAATGCAATATGGAATGGAATGTGGAAAGGAATGTTATTGGATGTGTAATGGAATGGAAGGGAATGTGGAATGAAGTGGAATGGAATGCGGAATGGTATATGGAATGGAATGCAAGGTAATGTGGAGTGGAATGTGGAATGGAATGGAATGGAAAGTGGAATGGAATGGAATTTATTGGTATCAAATGTGGAATGAAATGGAATTTATTGGTATGGAATGTGGAATGGAATGGAATGGAATGTGGAATGGAATGAAATGGAATGTTGAATGGCATGTGGAATGCAATGGAATGCAATGTGGAATAGAATGGAATACAATGGAATGTGGAATGCAATGGAATGGAATGTGGAATGGAATGGAATGGAATGGAATGGAATGGAATGGAATGGAATGTGTTTCAGAATGGAATGGAATGAGGAAAGGAATGTAATGGAATGTGGAATGGAAAGGAATGTGGAAAGGAATGGAATGGAATGCGGAATAGAATGGAAAGGAATGCAATGAGGAATGGAATGTGGAATGTAATGGAATGGAATGTGGAATGGAATTGAAGGCAATGTGGAATGTAATGTGCAATGGAATGTGGAATGGTATAGAATGGAATGTATAATGGAATGTGGAATAAAATGTGGAATGGAATGGAATGTGGAATGTAATGCGGAATGGAATGGAATGGAAAGTTTAAATGGAATGGAATGGAATGTGGAGAGGAATGGAAAGCAATGAGGAATGGAGAGGAATGGAACATGGAATGGAATGGAATCCAACGCGGAATGGAATGGAATGGAATGTGGAATGCAATGGAATGGAATGTGGAATGTAATCCAGGCAAATTGGAAAGAATGTGGAATGGAATGGAATGGAATGTGGAATGGAATGGAATGGAACGTGGAATGGAATGGAATGGAATGTGTAACGGAATGGGATGTAATGGAATGTGGAATCGAATGTGGAATGTAATATAAAGGAATGTGCAATGGAACGGAATTGAATGTGGAATGGATTGTGAATTTGATTGTGTAATACAAAGTTTAATGAAATGGAATGGATTGTGCAATGGAACATGGAATGGAATTGAGTGGAAAGTGGAATGGAACATCGAATGGAACGTGGAATGGAATGTTTAATTGTAGCGTAGAATCGAATGCAGAATGGAAAGTGGAATGGAATGGAATGGATTGTGGAATGGAATGGAATCGATTGGAATACAATGTGGAATGGAATGGAATGGAATTGGATGGAATGTGGAATGTTATGGAATGGAACGTGGAATGGAACATGGAATGGATGTGCAATGTACCATGGAATGGAATGGAATGGAACGTGGAATGGAACGTGGAATGGAATGTGGAATGGAACGTGGAATGGAACGTGGACTGGAACGTAATGGAACGTAGAATGGAACGTGGAATGGAACGTACAATACAACGTGGAAAGGAATGTGGAATTGAACATGGAACGGAATGTGGAATGGAACGTGGAATGGAAAGCGGAATGTAATGTCCAAAGGAAAGGAATTGAATGTGGAATGAACTGGAATGCGGAATGGAATGGCATGGAATTTGGAATGGAATGGCATGGAATGGAACGTGGAATGGAATGGAATGGAACGTAGAATGGAAAGTCGAATTGAACGTAGAAAGGAAAGTGGAATGGAATGGAATGTAACGTAGAATGGAAGGTCGAATGGAACATAGAATGGAACGTGGAATGGAACGTGGAATGGAAAGTGGAGTGGAAAGTGGAATATAAAGTGGAATGGAAAGGAATTTTATGTGGAAAGGAACGGAATGGAATGTGGAAAGGAATGGAATGGAACGTGAAATGGAATGGAATGGAAGTTCGAATACAATTTCGAATGGTATGGAAAGGAATCCAGAATGGAATGGAATGGAATGGAATGGAATGTAGTGGAATGGAACGTGGAATGGAACGTGGAATGGAATGTGGAATGGAACGTGGAATGGCAGGGAATGGAATGTGGAATGAAATGTGTAATGGAATGGAATGGAATTGATTAGAATGGAATGTGAAATGGAATGGAAGGGAATGTGGAATGGAATGTGGAATGGAATGGAATGGTATGGAATGTGGAATGAAATGGAATGGAATGGAATGGAATGTGGAATGGAATGGAGTGGAATGTGGAATGGAATGGAAAAGAAAATGGAATGGAATGGATTGGAATGGAATGTGGAATGGTATGGAATGGAAGATGTCAAGGAATTGAATGGAATGGAAAGTAATGTGGAATGGCATGTAATGGAATGTGGAATGGAATGGAATGGAATGGAAGGTGGAATGGAATGTGAAATGGAATGTGGAATGGAAAGTGGAATGGAATGAAATGGAACGTGGAATGCAATGGAATGGAACGTGGAATGCAATGGAACAGAACGTGGAATGCGAAGTGGAATAGAATGGAATGGAACTTGGAATGGAATATGGAATGGAATGCTCAATGTAACGTGGAATGGAACGTGGAATGGAGTGTTATGGATTGTGGAATGGAATGGTATGGAATGTGGAATGGAATGGTATGGAATGTGGAATGGAATGGAATGGAATATGGAAAGTAAGGTGGAATGGAATGGAATGGAACGTGGAAAGGAACGTGGAATGGAAACTCTAATGGAACGTAGAATGGAACGTGGAAGGGAATGGAGTGGAACGTCAAATAGAAAGTAGAATTGAACGTGAAATGGAATGGAATGGAACGTGGAATGGAATGGAATGTAACGTAGAATGGAACGTGGGATGAAACGTAGGATGGAAAGTGGAGTGCGACGTAGAATGCAACGTGGAATGGCACGTCGAATGGAACATGGAATGAAATGTGGAATGAAACCTGGAATGGAAAGTGGAATGTAATGTGGAATGGAAAGGAATGGAATGTTGAATGGAATGGAATGTGGAATGGAATGGAATGGAATGTGGCATGGAATGGAATGGAATGTCGAATATAATTTTGAATGGAAGGGAAAGGAATTCAGAATGGAATAGAATGGAATGGAATGGAATGGATTAGAATGGAATGGAATGGAATGGAATGTGGAATGGAACGTGGAATAGAATGTGGAATGGAATGGAATGGAATGTTGAATGGAACGGAATGGAATGGAATAGAATGGAATGGAATGGAATGGAAAGTGGAATGGAATGGAATGGAACATGGAATGGAAAGTGGAATGGAAAGTGGAATGGAATGGAATGGTATGGAATGTGGAATGGAATGGATTGGAATGGAATGGAATGGAATGTGGAATGGAATGGAATGGAATGTGGAATGGAATGGAATCGAATGTGCAATGGAATGGAATGGAAGGAAAAGTGGTACGGTATAGAATGGAACGTTGAAAGCAATGGAATGGACTGGAATAGAATGTGGAATTGAATGGAATGGAAAGTAGAATGGAACGTGGAATGGAATGGAATGGAAAGTGGAAAGGAATGAGGAATGGAAAGTGTAATTTAATATGGAAAGGAATGTGGAATGCAACGTGCAAGTTAATGGAATGTTAAGGAATGCTTTCTGGAATGGAACGTGGAATGGAATGTGGAATGGAACGGAATGCAATGTGGAACGGAATGTGGTATAGAATGGAATGGAACGTGAAATTCAATGTGGAATGGAATGTGGAATGTAATGCAAAGGAATGTGGAATGGAATGTGGAATGGAAAGCAATGGAATGTGGAAAGGAAAGTGTAATGCAATGGAATGGAATGTGGAATAGAAAGTGGAGTGGAATGGAATGGAACGTGGAATGGAAATTGGAATGAAATGTGGAATGTAATGTGGAAAATAAAGGCATGGAATGTGGAATGGAGTGGAATGCAATGTGGAATGGAATGGAATGGAAAATGCAATGGAAAGTGGAATGGAATGTAGAATGGAACGGAAAGGAATCTTTAATGGAAGGGAATGGAAATTGGAGTGGAATAGAATGGAAAGGATTGGAATGTGGAATGGAATGGAATGGAATGTAGAATGGAAAGGAATGGAATGTGGAAAGGAAAGGTATTTTATGGAATGTGGAATGGAAAGAATGGAAGGTGGAATAGAATGGTATGTTATGTAATGTGGAATGGAATAGAATGGAATGGAATGGAATGTGGAATGGATTGGCATGCAATGACAAATGGAATGGAATTGAATGTGGAATTCAATGGAATGGAATGGAATGTGGAATGGAATGGAATGGAATGGATTGTGGAATGGAAGGGAATGGAATGGAATCGAATGTCGAATTGAATGGAATGGTATGTGGAATAGAATGGAATGGAGTATGGAATGGAATGGAATGAAATGGAATGTGGAATGGAAAGGAATGGAATTGAATGCAAGGGAAAGTGGAATGGAATGCAAAGTAACGTGGAAAGGAATGGATTGGAATGTGGAATGGAATGTGGAATACAATGGAATGGAATGGAATGTGGAATGGAATGGAAAGAAATGAAAAGGAATGTGGAATGGAATGGAATGGAATGGAATTGAATGGAATGTTTAACTGAATGGAACGGAATGAGGAATGCAATGCGGAATGCAATGCGATGGAATGTGGAATGGAATCTGGAATGTAATGGAATGTAATGGAATATGGAATGGAATGGAATGGAGTGGAATGTAAAGCTGAACGGAATGGAATGCAATGTGGAATGGAATGGAATGGGAAGTGGAATGGAATGGAATCTGCTATGGAATGTGGATTGGAATGGAATGGAATGTTGAATGGAATGTGAAATGGAATGGGATCTAATGTGGAATGGAATGTGGAATGCGATGGAATTGAATAGAATGTAGAAAGGAATGGAATGGAATGGAATGGAATGGAAAGTGGAATGGAATGCAATATAATGTGGAATGGAATGGATTGGAATGTGGTATGGAGTGTGGAATGGAAAGGAATGCAACGTGAAATGGATTGTGGAATGGAACGTGGAACGGAATGGGTAAGGGAATGCAATGGAATACAACGTGAAATCGAACGCAATGTTATGTGGAATGGAATGGATTGGAATTTGGAATGGACTGTGAAATGGAATGGAATGGAGCATGAAATGGATAGTGGAAAGGAACGTGGAACGGAATGTGTAATGGAATGCAATGGGATGCAACGTGCAATGGTATGGAATGTGCAATGGAATGGAATGGAATACTGAATGGAACAGAATGGAATCGAAAGGAATTTGGGATGGAATGGAATGTGGAATGGAATGGAAGGGAATGTGGAATGGAATATGGAATGGATTGGGATGAAAAGTGGAATGGAATGTTGAATGGAATGGAATGCAATCTGGAATGAAATGTGGAATGTAACATATGTAATAGGGAATGGATAGTTGAATGGAATGGAATGGAATGTGGAATGGAATGGTATGGAAAGTGGAATGGACTGCAGTGGAATGGAATGGAATGTGAAGTGCAATAAGGAATGGAATGGAATGGAATGCGGAATGGAATGCAATGGAAAGTGGAATGGAAAGGAATGGAATGGAATGGAATTTGGCATTGAATGTAATGGAATGTACAAAGGAATGGAATGGAAAATGGAAAGGAATGCAGAATGGAATGGAATGGAATGTGGAATGGAATGTGGAGTGGAATGGAATGGAAGGCAGAATGGAATGTGTAATGCAATGGAATGGAATGTTTAATGGCGTGGAATGGAATGTGGTATGGAAGTGAATGAAATGTGTAATGGAATGGAGTGGAAGGTGGAATGTAATGTAATGGAAGGGAATGGAATGTGGAAGGGAAAGGAATGGAAGGAAATATGGAATGGAATTCAATGTGGAATTTAATGGAGTGGAATGTAATGTGGAATGGAATGGAATGGAATGCGGAATGCAATGGAATGGAATGTGGAATGGAATGGAATGGAATGAAATGGAATGCTATGGAATGTGGAATGGAAAGGAATGGAATGTGGAATAGAATGTAATGGTATGGAATGAGGAATGGAATGGAATGGAATGCAATGGTATGTGCAATGGTATAAAATGGAATGTGGAATGGAATGGAATGGAAGGTGGAATTTAATGGAATGAAATGCGGAATGGAATGGAATGGAATGTGAAATGGAATGGAATGGAATGTGGAATGGAGTGTGGAATGGAATGGAATGTGGAATGGAATGGGGAATGAAATGTGTAATGGAATGTGGAATGGAATGTGTAATGAAATTTGGAATGAAATGTGGAATGGAATGTGGAATGAAAACGAATGGGATGTGGAATGGAAACGAATGGAATGTAGAAAGGAATGTGGAAGGGAATGGAATGTGATGTGGAATGCAATGTGGAATGGAATGGAATGGAATATGGAATGGAATGTGGAATGTAATGGAATGGAATGTGGAATGGAATGCAATAGAATGGTATGAAATATGGAAAATAATGGAATGGAATACGCAAAGGAATGTGGAATGGAAGGTAGAATGGAACGTGAAAAGGAAAGTCTAATGGAACGTGGAATAGAATGTGGAATGGAATGGAAGGCGGAACGGAAATTACTGCAATGTGGAAAGGACTGGAATGCTATGGAATGTGGAATGGAAGGGAATGGAAAGAAATGGAATTTTGAATGGAATGGAATGGGATTTGGAATGGAATGGGGTGGAATGTGGAATGGAATGAAATGCAATGTGGAATGGAATGGAATGTGGAATGAAACGGAACGGAATGGAATAGAATGCCGAATGGAATGGAATGAAATGTGGAATGCAATATAATGGAATGGAACGTGGAATGGAATGGAATGGAATGTGGAATAGAATGGCAGGGAATGTGGATTGGAACGTGGAATGCAAAGGAATGGAATGTGGAATGGAATGTGGAATGCAAAGGAATGGAATGTGGAAAGGAATGTGGAATGGGATGTGGAATGGAATTGAATGGAATGTGGAATGCAATGTGGAATGCAGTGTGGAATGGAACGGAAGGTAATGTGGATGGAATGAGGAATGTAAAGTGTAATGGAATGGAATGCAATGTGGAATGTAATGTGTAATGGAATGGAATAGAACGTGGAATGGTACATGGAATGGAAAGTGGAATGGAACGTGGAATGGGAGGTGAAATGGAAAGTGGAATGGAAAGCAATGGAATGAATGGAATGTGGAATGGAAAGGAATGGAATGGAATGGAACGTGCAATGGAAGGGAATGGTATGTGGAATGGAATGTAGAATGGAATGGACTGCAATGGAATGTGGAATGGAATGGAATGGAATGTGGAATGGAAAGAATGGAATGCGGAATGGAATGGAACGTTATGGAACGAGGAATGGATTAAAATGAAATGGAATGTGGAATGGAATGGAATGGAATGGAAAGTGGAATGGAATGGAATGGAATGTGGAAAGGAATGGAATGGAATGTGGAATGTAATGGCATGGAATGGAATGGAATGTGAAAAAGAATGTGGAATGGAATCTGAAATGGAATGTGGAATGGAATGTGAAACAGAATGAAAAGGAACGTGGAATGGAAAGGAATGGAACACGGAATGCAATGGAATGGAAAATGGAATGGAACGTGGTATTGAATAGAATGGAAAACGGAATACAATGGAATGGAACGTGGAATGGAACATGAAATCGAACATGGAATGGAACGTGGAATGGCACATGGAATGGAACGTGCAATGGAATGTGGACGGAATGTGGAATGGAATGGAATGGAATGTGGAATGGAATGAGGAATTGAATGTAAAGGAATGTAGAACGGCTTGTGGAATGCAATATGGAATACAATGTGGAATAGAACGGTAGGGATGGTGGAATGGAATGTGGAATGGAACGTGGAATGGAATGTGGAATGGAACGTGGAATGGAACGTGGAGTGGAATGGAATGTAACGTGGAATGGAATGCGGAATGTAATGGAATGGAATGTGGAATGGAATTTGGAATGGAATTTCAAATGGAATCGAATGCAATGTGGAATGGAATGTGGAGTGGAACGGAATGGAATGTGGAATGGAATGAAACGGAATGAGGAATGGAACGTGGAATGGAATGTTGAGCGGAATGTGGAATGGAATGCAATGCAATGTGGAATGAAATGTAAAATGGAATGTTGAGTGGAAAGTGGAATGGAATGTAGAATGGAATGTGGAATGGAAAGGAATGTAATGTGGAATGTAATGTGGAATGGAATGTGGAATTGAAAGTGGAATGGAATGGAATGTAATATGGAATGGAACGTGGAATGCAATGGAATAGAACATGGAGTGGAACGTGGATAGGAATGTGGAAGGAAACGTGGAATGGAAAGAAATGTGGCATGCAATGGAATGGAATGTGGAATGGAATGTGAAATGGAATGTGGAATTTAATGTTGAATGCAATGTTGAAAGGATAGAAGGGGATGTGGAATGTACTGTGGAATGGAATCTTGAATGGAATGTGGAATGGAATGTGGAAGGCAACATGGAATGGAATGGAACGGAATGTGCAATGGAATGTGGAATAGAATGTGGAATGGAATGTGGAATGGAATGGAATGTGGAATGGAATGCGGAATAGAATGCGAAATGGAATGTGGAATGGAATGGAATTGAATGTGGAATGGAATGGATTGGAATGTGGAAAGGAATGTGGAATAGAATGTGGAATGGAAAGGAATGGAATGTGGAATGGAATATGGAATGGAATGTGGAATGGAACGGAATAGAATATGGAATGGCAGGTGGAACGGATTGTGGAATGCAATGTGGAATGGAAGGGGTGAAACGTGGGATGGAATGAGTAATGGAGTGTGGAATGGAATGTGGAATGGAACTGAAAGGATTGTGGAATGGAATGTGGAATAGAATGTGCATTGGAATGGAATTGATTGTGGAATGGCATGGAATGGAAAGGAATGGAATATGGAATGGAACGGAATGGAATGGAATATGCAATGCAATGTGGAATGTAATGTGGAATGGAATGGAATTGATTGTGGAATGGCATGGAATGGAAAGGAATGGAATATGGAATGGAATGGAATGGAATATGCAATGCAATGTGGAATGTAATGTGGAATGGAATGTGGAATAGAACATGGAATGGAATGTGAAAAGGAACGTGGAATGGAATGTGCAGGGGAATGTGGATTGGAACGGGGAATATAATGGAATGGAACGTGGAATGGGATGTGGAATTGAATGGATGGAAGGTGGAGTGGAACGTGGAATGGAATGTCGAATGGAATGTGGAATGGAACGTGGAATGGAATTTAATGGATTGTTGAATGGAACTTTTAATGGAATGGAATGGAACGTGGAATAGAATGGAAAGGAACGTGGAATGGATCGTGGTATGGAAAGTGGAAAGAAATGTGGAATGGAATGGAATGGAATGTGGCATGAAAGGCAATGGAATGTGGAATGGAATGTGGAATGGAATGGAATGGAATGGCATGTGGAAAGGAATGGAATGGAATGTGGAATGGAAAGAATGGAATGTGGAATGGAATGGAAAGGTATGGAATGTAGAATGGAATGGAATGCAATGGAATGGAATGTGGAATGGAATGTAAATTAGTGTGGAATGCAAAGGAGTGGTATGTGAATTGGAAAGGAATGGAACCTGGAATTGAATGGAATGGAAAGGAATGGAATGTGAAATGGAATGTGCAATTGAATGTGAAAGGGAATGTGAAATGGAAAGTGGAATGGAATTAAATGGAACGTGGAATGGAATGGAATGGAACGTGGAGTGGAATCGAATGGAAGCTGGAATGGGACGTGGAATGGAACTTGGAATAGAACGTAGAATGGAATGTGGAAGGAATGTAGAATGGAAAGGAAAAGAATGTGGAATGGTACTTAATGGAATGCAGAATGGAATGTGGAACCGAATTGAGTGGAATGTGGAATGGAATGTGGAATGGAATGGAATGTGGAATGAAATGGAATTTAGTGTTATGGAACATGGAATGGAATGGAATGGAATGTGCAGTGGAATCTGGAATGGAATGGAATGGAACGTTGAATGGAACATGGAATTGAACGTGGAATTGAACGTGGAATGGAAAGCGAAATGGAAAGTGGAATGGAATGTGGAATGAAAAGTGGAATGGAATGTAATGGAATGCGGAATGCAATGGAATGTAATGTGGAGTGGAATTTGATGGAATGCAGAATGGAATGTGGAATGGAATGAAATGGAAAGTGAAATGGAATGTTGAATGGAATGGAATGTGGAATGGAAGAGAATTTAATGGTATGGAATCTGGAATCTAATGAAATGGAAAGTGGAATGAAATCTGGAATTGAACGTGGAATGAAACGTGGAATGGAATGTAACGGAATGAGGAATGGAAGGGTATGTAATGTGAAATGGAATGTGGAATGCATTGGAATGAAATGGAATGGTATGTGGAATGGAATAAAATGGAAAGTGTAATGGAAAGGAACGGAAAGTGGAATGGAATGGAATGATACGGAATGCGGAATGGAATTGAATGGAATGGAAAGAAAAGTGGAATGAATGGAATGGAATGTGGAATAGAATGGAATGAAACCTGGAATGGAATGTGAAATAGAATGTGGAATGGAATATGGAATGCAATATGGAATGGAATGTGGAAAGGAATGTTATTGGATGTGTAATGGAATGGAAGGGAATGTGGAATGAAGTGGAATGGAATGCGGAATGGTATATGGAATGGAATGCAAGGTAATGTGGAGTGGAATGTGGAATGGAATGGAATGGAAAGTGGAATGGAATGGAATTTATTGGTATCAAATGTGGAATGAAATGGAATTTATTGGTATGGAATGTGGAATGGAATGGAATGGAATGTGGAATGGAATGAAATGGAATGTTGAATGGCATGTGGAATGCAATGGAATGCAATGTGGAATAGAATGGAATACAATGGAATGTGGAATGCAATGGAATGGAATGTGGAATGGAATGGAATGGAATGGAATGGAATGGAATGGAATGGAATGTGTTTCAGAATGGAATGGAATGAGGAAAGGAATGTAATGGAATGTGGAATGGAAAGGAATGTGGAAAGGAATGGAATGGAATGCGGAATAGAATGGAAAGGAATGCAATGAGGAATGGAATGTGGAATGTAATGGAATGGAATGTGGAATGGAATTGAAGGCAATGTGGAATGTAATGTGCAATGGAATGTGGAATGGTATAGAATGGAATGTATAATGGAATGTGGAATAAAATGTGGAATGGAATGGAATGTGGAATGTAATGCGGAATGGAATGGAATGGAAAGTTTAAATGGAATGGAATGGAATGTGGAGAGGAATGGAAAGCAATGAGGAATGGAGAGGAATGGAACATGGAATGGAATGGAATCCAACGCGGAATGGAATGGAATGGAATGTGGAATGCAATGGAATGGAATGTGGAATGTAATCCAGGCAAATTGGAAAGAATGTGGAATGGAATGGAATGGAATGTGGAATGGAATGGAATGGAACGTGGAATGGAATGGAATGGAATGTGTAACGGAATGGGATGTAATGGAATGTGGAATCGAATGTGGAATGTAATATAAAGGAATGTGCAATGGAACGGAATTGAATGTGGAATGGATTGTGAATTTGATTGTGTAATACAAAGTTTAATGAAATGGAATGGATTGTGCAATGGAACATGGAATGGAATTGAGTGGAAAGTGGAATGGAACATCGAATGGAACGTGGAATGGAATGTTTAATTGTAGCGTAGAATCGAATGCAGAATGGAAAGTGGAATGGAATGGAATGGATTGTGGAATGGAATGGAATCGATTGGAATACAATGTGGAATGGAATGGAATGGAATTGGATGGAATGTGGAATGTTATGGAATGGAACGTGGAATGGAACATGGAATGGATGTGCAATGTACCATGGAATGGAATGGAATGGAACGTGGAATGGAACGTGGAATGGAATGTGGAATGGAACGTGGAATGGAACGTGGACTGGAACGTAATGGAACGTAGAATGGAACGTGGAATGGAACGTACAATACAACGTGGAAAGGAATGTGGAATTGAACATGGAACGGAATGTGGAATGGAACGTGGAATGGAAAGCGGAATGTAATGTCCAAAGGAAAGGAATTGAATGTGGAATGAACTGGAATGCGGAATGGAATGGCATGGAATTTGGAATGGAATGGCATGGAATGGAACGTGGAATGGAATGGAATGGAACGTAGAATGGAAAGTCGAATTGAACGTAGAAAGGAAAGTGGAATGGAATGGAATGTAACGTAGAATGGAAGGTCGAATGGAACATAGAATGGAACGTGGAATGGAACGTGGAATGGAAAGTGGAGTGGAAAGTGGAATATAAAGTGGAATGGAAAGGAATTTTATGTGGAAAGGAACGGAATGGAATGTGGAAAGGAATGGAATGGAACGTGAAATGGAATGGAATGGAAGTTCGAATACAATTTCGAATGGTATGGAAAGGAATCCAGAATGGAATGGAATGGAATGGAATGGAATGTAGTGGAATGGAACGTGGAATGGAACGTGGAATGGAATGTGGAATGGAACGTGGAATGGCAGGGAATGGAATGTGGAATGAAATGTGTAATGGAATGGAATGGAATTGATTAGAATGGAATGTGAAATGGAATGGAAGGGAATGTGGAATGGAATGTGGAATGGAATGGAATGGTATGGAATGTGGAATGAAATGGAATGGAATGGAATGGAATGTGGAATGGAATGGAGTGGAATGTGGAATGGAATGGAAAAGAAAATGGAATGGAATGGATTGGAATGGAATGTGGAATGGTATGGAATGGAAGATGTCAAGGAATTGAATGGAATGGAAAGTAATGTGGAATGGCATGTAATGGAATGTGGAATGGAATGGAATGGAATGGAAGGTGGAATGGAATGTGAAATGGAATGTGGAATGGAAAGTGGAATGGAATGAAATGGAACGTGGAATGCAATGGAATGGAACGTGGAATGCAATGGAACAGAACGTGGAATGCGAAGTGGAATAGAATGGAATGGAACTTGGAATGGAATATGGAATGGAATGCTCAATGTAACGTGGAATGGAACGTGGAATGGAGTGTTATGGATTGTGGAATGGAATGGTATGGAATGTGGAATGGAATGGTATGGAATGTGGAATGGAATGGAATGGAATATGGAAAGTAAGGTGGAATGGAATGGAATGGAACGTGGAAAGGAACGTGGAATGGAAACTCTAATGGAACGTAGAATGGAACGTGGAAGGGAATGGAGTGGAACGTCAAATAGAAAGTAGAATTGAACGTGAAATGGAATGGAATGGAACGTGGAATGGAATGGAATGTAACGTAGAATGGAACGTGGGATGAAACGTAGGATGGAAAGTGGAGTGCGACGTAGAATGCAACGTGGAATGGCACGTCGAATGGAACATGGAATGAAATGTGGAATGAAACCTGGAATGGAAAGTGGAATGTAATGTGGAATGGAAAGGAATGGAATGTTGAATGGAATGGAATGTGGAATGGAATGGAATGGAATGTGGCATGGAATGGAATGGAATGTCGAATATAATTTTGAATGGAAGGGAAAGGAATTCAGAATGGAATAGAATGGAATGGAATGGAATGGATTAGAATGGAATGGAATGGAATGGAATGTGGAATGGAACGTGGAATAGAATGTGGAATGGAATGGAATGGAATGTTGAATGGAACGGAATGGAATGGAATAGAATGGAATGGAATGGAATGGAAAGTGGAATGGAATGGAATGGAACATGGAATGGAAAGTGGAATGGAAAGTGGAATGGAATGGAATGGTATGGAATGTGGAATGGAATGGATTGGAATGGAATGGAATGGAATGTGGAATGGAATGGAATGGAATGTGGAATGGAATGGAATCGAATGTGCAATGGAATGGAATGGAAGGAAAAGTGGTACGGTATAGAATGGAACGTTGAAAGCAATGGAATGGACTGGAATAGAATGTGGAATTGAATGGAATGGAAAGTAGAATGGAACGTGGAATGGAATGGAATGGAAAGTGGAAAGGAATGAGGAATGGAAAGTGTAATTTAATATGGAAAGGAATGTGGAATGCAACGTGCAAGTTAATGGAATGTTAAGGAATGCTTTCTGGAATGGAACGTGGAATGGAATGTGGAATGGAACGGAATGCAATGTGGAACGGAATGTGGTATAGAATGGAATGGAACGTGAAATTCAATGTGGAATGGAATGTGGAATGTAATGCAAAGGAATGTGGAATGGAATGTGGAATGGAAAGCAATGGAATGTGGAAAGGAAAGTGTAATGCAATGGAATGGAATGTGGAATAGAAAGTGGAGTGGAATGGAATGGAACGTGGAATGGAAATTGGAATGAAATGTGGAATGTAATGTGGAAAATAAAGGCATGGAATGTGGAATGGAGTGGAATGCAATGTGGAATGGAATGGAATGGAAAATGCAATGGAAAGTGGAATGGAATGTAGAATGGAACGGAAAGGAATCTTTAATGGAAGGGAATGGAAATTGGAGTGGAATAGAATGGAAAGGATTGGAATGTGGAATGGAATGGAATGGAATGTAGAATGGAAAGGAATGGAATGTGGAAAGGAAAGGTATTTTATGGAATGTGGAATGGAAAGAATGGAAGGTGGAATAGAATGGTATGTTATGTAATGTGGAATGGAATAGAATGGAATGGAATGGAATGTGGAATGGATTGGCATGCAATGACAAATGGAATGGAATTGAATGTGGAATTCAATGGAATGGAATGGAATGTGGAATGGAATGGAATGGAATGGATTGTGGAATGGAAGGGAATGGAATGGAATCGAATGTCGAATTGAATGGAATGGTATGTGGAATAGAATGGAATGGAGTATGGAATGGAATGGAATGAAATGGAATGTGGAATGGAAAGGAATGGAATTGAATGCAAGGGAAAGTGGAATGGAATGCAAAGTAACGTGGAAAGGAATGGATTGGAATGTGGAATGGAATGTGGAATACAATGGAATGGAATGGAATGTGGAATGGAATGGAAAGAAATGAAAAGGAATGTGGAATGGAATGGAATGGAATGGAATTGAATGGAATGTTTAACTGAATGGAACGGAATGAGGAATGCAATGCGGAATGCAATGCGATGGAATGTGGAATGGAATCTGGAATGTAATGGAATGTAATGGAATATGGAATGGAATGGAATGGAGTGGAATGTAAAGCTGAACGGAATGGAATGCAATGTGGAATGGAATGGAATGGGAAGTGGAATGGAATGGAATCTGCTATGGAATGTGGATTGGAATGGAATGGAATGTTGAATGGAATGTGAAATGGAATGGGATCTAATGTGGAATGGAATGTGGAATGCGATGGAATTGAATAGAATGTAGAAAGGAATGGAATGGAATGGAATGGAATGGAAAGTGGAATGGAATGCAATATAATGTGGAATGGAATGGATTGGAATGTGGTATGGAGTGTGGAATGGAAAGGAATGCAACGTGAAATGGATTGTGGAATGGAACGTGGAACGGAATGGGTAAGGGAATGCAATGGAATACAACGTGAAATCGAACGCAATGTTATGTGGAATGGAATGGATTGGAATTTGGAATGGACTGTGAAATGGAATGGAATGGAGCATGAAATGGATAGTGGAAAGGAACGTGGAACGGAATGTGTAATGGAATGCAATGGGATGCAACGTGCAATGGTATGGAATGTGCAATGGAATGGAATGGAATACTGAATGGAACAGAATGGAATCGAAAGGAATTTGGGATGGAATGGAATGTGGAATGGAATGGAAGGGAATGTGGAATGGAATATGGAATGGATTGGGATGAAAAGTGGAATGGAATGTTGAATGGAATGGAATGCAATCTGGAATGAAATGTGGAATGTAACATATGTAATAGGGAATGGATAGTTGAATGGAATGGAATGGAATGTGGAATGGAATGGTATGGAAAGTGGAATGGACTGCAGTGGAATGGAATGGAATGTGAAGTGCAATAAGGAATGGAATGGAATGGAATGCGGAATGGAATGCAATGGAAAGTGGAATGGAAAGGAATGGAATGGAATGGAATTTGGCATTGAATGTAATGGAATGTACAAAGGAATGGAATGGAAAATGGAAAGGAATGCAGAATGGAATGGAATGGAATGTGGAATGGAATGTGGAGTGGAATGGAATGGAAGGCAGAATGGAATGTGTAATGCAATGGAATGGAATGTTTAATGGCGTGGAATGGAATGTGGTATGGAAGTGAATGAAATGTGTAATGGAATGGAGTGGAAGGTGGAATGTAATGTAATGGAAGGGAATGGAATGTGGAAGGGAAAGGAATGGAAGGAAATATGGAATGGAATTCAATGTGGAATTTAATGGAGTGGAATGTAATGTGGAATGGAATGGAATGGAATGCGGAATGCAATGGAATGGAATGTGGAATGGAATGGAATGGAATGAAATGGAATGCTATGGAATGTGGAATGGAAAGGAATGGAATGTGGAATAGAATGTAATGGTATGGAATGAGGAATGGAATGGAATGGAATGCAATGGTATGTGCAATGGTATAAAATGGAATGTGGAATGGAATGGAATGGAAGGTGGAATTTAATGGAATGAAATGCGGAATGGAATGGAATGGAATGTGAAATGGAATGGAATGGAATGTGGAATGGAGTGTGGAATGGAATGGAATGTGGAATGGAATGGGGAATGAAATGTGTAATGGAATGTGGAATGGAATGTGTAATGAAATTTGGAATGAAATGTGGAATGGAATGTGGAATGAAAACGAATGGGATGTGGAATGGAAACGAATGGAATGTAGAAAGGAATGTGGAAGGGAATGGAATGTGATGTGGAATGCAATGTGGAATGGAATGGAATGGAATATGGAATGGAATGTGGAATGTAATGGAATGGAATGTGGAATGGAATGCAATAGAATGGTATGAAATATGGAAAATAATGGAATGGAATACGCAAAGGAATGTGGAATGGAAGGTAGAATGGAACGTGAAAAGGAAAGTCTAATGGAACGTGGAATAGAATGTGGAATGGAATGGAAGGCGGAACGGAAATTACTGCAATGTGGAAAGGACTGGAATGCTATGGAATGTGGAATGGAAGGGAATGGAATGGATTACAGAATGGAAAGAAGAATGGAATGTGGAATGGAATGGAATGCAACGTAGAAAGGAATGTGGAATGGAATGTTGAATGGAATGTTGAATGGAATGGAATGGAATGTGGAATGGAATGTGGAATGGAATGGAATGAAAACTGGAATGAAAAGGAATGGAATGTGGAATGGAATGGAATAGAGTGGAATGTGGAATGGAATCGAAAGGAATGTGGAATGGATGGCAAAGTGGAATGTGGAAAGCAATGTGGAATGAAATGGAATGGAATTAGGAATGGAATGTGGAATGGAATGTGGAATGCAATGTGGAATGGAATGTGACATGGAATGTGGAATGGAATGGAATGCAATTCTGGAATGTGGAATGGAAGGCAGAATGGAATGTGGAAGGCAATGTGGAATGGAATTAGGAATGGAATGTGGAATGGAATGTGGAATGGATTGTGGAATGGAATGGAATGGAATATGGAATGGAATGGAATGGAATGGAATGTGGACTGGAATGGAATGGAATGGAATGGAATGGAACATGAAATACAATTGAATGTAATATGGAATGAAATTAAATGTAATTTGGAATGGAATGGAATGGAATCTCGAATAGAATGGAAAGGAATGTGCAATTGAAATTGAAATGGAATGGAATCGTAGGTGGAATTGAATGGAATGGATTGCGGAATGGAATGGAATGGATTGCAATATGGAATGGAATGGAATGGAAACGAATGGATAGGAATGTGCAATGGAATGCATTGAAGTGAGGAATGGAATGGAATGGAATGGAAAGTGGAATTGAATGGAATGGAAAGTAATGGAATGTGGAATGGAATGGATGCGAATGTGGAATGGAATGGAATGGAATGTGGAATGGAAAGGTATGGAAAGTGGAATGAAATGGAATGGAATATGGGATGGAATGGAATGGAATGCAATGTGGAAAGGAATGGAATGGAATTAAATGTGGAAAGGAATGGAATGGAATTAAATGTGGAAAGGAATGTAATGGAATTGAATGGAATGTATTAGAAAGGAATGGAATGTGGAATGCAACATATAATGGAATGGAATATGCAAAGGAATATGGAATGTTTTGGAATTGAATGGAACGGATTGTGGAACGGATTGGAATGGAATGGAATGGAATGTGGAATGGTAGGGAATCGAATGTGGAATTGAATGGAAAGGAATGTGGAATGCAATGCAATGGAATGGAATACAGAATGGAAAGTAGAAAGGAATGTGGAATGGAATGGAATGGAGTGTGTAATGTAATGGAGAGGAATGTGGACACGAATGAAATGGAATGTGGAAGGGAATTCATTGGAAATTGGAATGGGGTGGGATGGAATGTAGAATGGACTGGAAAGGAATGTGGAATGGAAAGTGCAAGGGAATGGAATGGAATATGAAATGGAATGGAATGGATTGAGGAAAGAATTGAATGGAATGGAATGTGGAATGGAATGGAATGGAAACGAAAGGATTAGAATGTGAAATGGAATGCAATGGAAGCTGTAATGGAATGGAATGGAATGGAATGTGGAAAGGAATGGAATGGAAAGGAATTCAATGTGGAATGGAAAGGATGGGAATGTTGAATGGAATGTGGAATGGAAAGGAATGGAATATGGAATGGATTGGAATGGAGTGTGGAATGGAAAGGAATGGAATGGAATGTTTAAAGGAAAGTGATGGAATGGAATGGAATGGAATGGAATGGGATGCAATTGAATGCGGAATGTAATGTAAGGGAATCAGGAATGGAATGTGGAATGGAATCTAATGAAGGAATGAAATGTGGAATGGAATGGAAGGGAATTTGGAATGGAATGAAGAATGGAATGGAATGGAATGTAGAATGGAATGGAATGGAATTTGGAATAAAATGGAATGGAATGGAGTGGTGTGGAATATGGAATGGAATGGAATGTGGAATTCAATGGAATGAAAAGGAATGGAATGGAATGGAATGGAAGGGAAGGGAATACGGAATGGAATGTGGAATGCAATAGAAAAGAATGTGGAAAGGGATGGAATGGAATGGAATGTGGAATAGAACAGAATGGAATGTGGAATGGAATGTGGAATGGAATGGAATTGGAAAAGGAATGGAATGTGGAATGGAATGGAATGAAAAGTGAAAAGGAATGGAATAGAATGTGGAAAGAAATGTAATGGAACTTGGAATGGAATGGAAATTAATGTGGAATGCAATGTGGAATGAAATGGAATGGAACGTGGAATGAAATCTGGAATGGAACGTGGAATGTAATGGAATGGAAAGTGGAATGGAATGGAATGGAGTGGAATGTGGAATGGAATGCAGAATAGAAAGGAATGGAAAGTGGAATGGAAGGTGGAATGGAACGTGGGATGGAATGTGGAATGGAAGTTGGAATGGAAATTGGAAAGGAATGGTACGGAATGTGACATGAATTGGAATGGAATGTGGAATGCAAGGTGGAATGGAATGGAATGGAATGAAATGTGGAAAGAAGTGAAATGGCATGTGGAATGGAATGGTATGGAAGTTGTAATGGAATAGAATGCAACGTGGAATGGAACCTGCAATGTAATGTGGAAAGGAATGTGGAATGGAATGTGGAATGGAAAGTGGAATGGATTGGAATGGAACGTTAAATGGAATGGAATGGAATGTGGAATGGAACGTGGAATGGAATGGAATGGAACATGGAATTGAACGAGGATTGGAACGTGTAATGGAATGGAATGGAACATGGAATGGAATATGGAATGGAATTTGGAAAGGATTGGAATGTAGAAAGGAATGGAAAGGAAAGTGGAAAGGAAGGGAATGGAAAGTGAAATTGAAAGTGGATTTGAATGTGGAACGGAATGGAAGGGAAGCTGAAATGGAGTGGAATGGAACGTGGAATGAAATGTGGAATGTAACGTGGAATGGAATGTCGGATGGAATGGAATGCAATGTTGAATGCAATGTAACGGAATGAGGAATGGAATGTGGAATGGAATGGAATGTAATGGAATGTAGAGTGGAATGTGAAATGGAATGTGGAATGGAATGGAATGGAATCTGGAATGGAAAGTGGAATGGAATGGAATGTGGAATGGAATGTGAAATAGAATGTGGAATGTAATGTGCAATGGAATATGGAATGGTGTGGAAAGGAATATGAAATTGAAGGGAATGGAATGTGGAACGGAACGTGGAATGGAATGGAATTGAATGTCGAATGGAATGGAATGGATTGAGGAATGGAATGTTTAATGGAATGTGGAATGGAATTTGGAATGGAATGGAATGGAATGCAGAATGGAACGCAGAATGGTGTGGAATGGAACGTGAAATTGAACGTTGAATGAAACGTGGAATGGAAAGTGGAATGTAATGTGGAATGGAAGATACAATAGAATGTGCAATGGCATGTGGAATGGAAAGAACAATGGAAAGAAATGGAACCTGGAATGCAACATGGAACGGAATGGAATGCAACGTGGAATGGAATGTGGATTGGAATGTGGACTGGAATGTGGAATGCAATGTGGAATGGTATGGAAGGTGTAATGGAATAGAATGCAAAGTGGAATGGAACGTGCAATGTAATGTGGAAAGGAATGTGGAATGGAATGTGGAATGGAAAGTGGAATGGATTGGAATGGAAAGTTAAATGGAATGGAATGGAATGTGGAATGGAACGTGGAATGGAATGGAATGGAACATGGAATTGAACGAGGATTGGAACGTGTAATGGAATGGAATGGAACATGGAATGGAATATGGAATGGAATTTGGAAAGGATTGGAATGTAGAAAGGAATGGAAAGGAAAGTGGAAAGGAAGGGAATGGAAAGTGAAATTGAAAGTGGATTTGAATGTGGAACGGAAAGGAAGGGAAGCTGAAATGGAGTGGAATGGAACGTGGAATGAAATGTGGAATGTAACGTGGAATGGAATGTCGGATGGAATGGAATGCAATGTTGAATGCAATGTAACGGAATGAGGAATTGAATGTGGAATGGAATGGAATGTAATGGAATGTAGAGTGGAATGTGAAATGGAATGTGGAAGGGAATGGAATGGAATGTGGAATGGAAAGTGGAATGGAATGGAATGTGGAATGGAATGTGAAATAGAATGTGGAATGTAATGTGCAATGGAATATGGAATGGTGTGGAAAGGAATATGAAATTGAAGGGAATGGAATGTGGAATGGAACGTGGAATGGAATGGAATTGAATGTCGAATGGAATGGAATGGATTGAGGAATGGAATGTTTAATGGAATGTGGAATGGAATTTGGAACGGAATGGAATGGAATGCAGAATGGAACGCAGAATGGTGTGGAATGGAACGTGAAATTGAACGTTGAATGAAACGTGGAATGGAAAGTGGAATGTAATGTTGAATGGAAGATACAATAGAATGTGCAATGGCATGTGGAATGGAACGAACAATTGAAAGAAATGGAACCTGGAATGCAACATGGAAAGGAATGGAATGCAACGTGGAATGGAATGTGGATTGGAATATGGAATGCAATGTGGAATGGAATGTAATGGAATGTGGATTGGAATGTGGAAGGGAATTTAATGATATATGGAAAGGAATGTGGAAGGGAATGAGGAATGGAATTTAATGTAATGTGGAATGGAATTAAATGGAACGTGCAATGGAATGTGGACTGGAATGCATTGCAATGTGGAATGCATTGCGGAATGCAATGAAATGGAACGTGGAATGGAATATAGAATGGAATGTGGAACGGAATGTGGAATGTAATGTGGACAGGAATGCAATGGAACGTGAAATGGAATGGGGAATGCTGTAGAATGGATTGTGGAATGGAATGGGGAATGGAATGTGGACAGGAATGCAAGGGAATGTGGAACGGAATGTGGAATGGAATGGAAGGAAAGTGGAATGGAATGTGGAATGGAATGGAATGTAATGTGGAATGGAACGTAGAATGGCGTGGAATGGATTGTGGAATGGAGTGGAATGGAATTTGGAATGGAAAGTGGAATGGAATGTGGAATGAAATGTGGAAAGGAATGAAATGGAAAGTGGAATGCAACGTGGAATGGAAATGAATGGAAGTGTAATGGAATGTGGAATGGAATGTGGATAGGAATGGAATGGAATGTGGAATGGAATGCGGAACGGAATGGAATGGAATGGAAAGGGGTATGGAATGCGGAATGGAATGGAATGGAAAGTGGGATAGAATGGAGTGGAATGGAATGTGTAATGGAAAGTGGAATAGAATAGAATGGAATGTGTAATGGAACGGAATGGAGGGTTGAATGGAATGGAATGAAATGGAATGCTAAATTGACTGTGGAATGGAACGTGGAACGGCATGAAATGGAACGTGGAATTGAATGGGATGGAATATGGGATGGGATGGAATGGAACATGGAACGGAACATGGAATGGAAAGTGGAATGGAATGTGGAATGGAATATAGAATGGAATGGAATGGAAAGTGGAGTGGAACGTAGAATGGAATGGAAAGAAATATGCAAAGGAATATGGAATGGAATGTGAAATGCAAAGTGAAATGGAATGCAATGGAATGTGGAAAGGAATGTGGAATAGAACGTGGAATGGAAAGTGGAATGGAATGCAATGTAAAGTGGAATGGAATGTGGATTTGAACGTGGAATGGAATGTTATGTAACGTGGTATGGAATGTGGAATGGAATGGAAAGGAATGTGGAATGGAATGTAGAATGGAATGTGGAATGGAATGGAATGCAATGTGTAATTGAATGTGGAATGGAATGTGAAATGGAACGTGGAATGGAATGATATGGAACGTGGAATGGAATGTGTAATGGAATTTAATGGAATGTGGAATGGAATGTGGAATGGAATGGCATGGTATGTGGAATGGAATTTGAAACTCAATGGATCGTGGAATGGAATGTACAATGGAATGGAATGGAATGTGGAATAGAAAGTGGAATGGAATGGAATGGAATGGAATTTGGAATGGAATGGAATGGAATCTTTAAAGGAATGGAATGGAATGCAATGTGGAATTAAATGGAATTCAAAGTGGAATGGAATGGAATGGAAAGTGGAATGCAATGGAATGGAATGTGGAATGGAACAGAATGGAAAGGAATGGAATGTGGAATGGAATGGAATGGAATACCGATTGGAATTGAATAGAATGGAATTTGTAATGGGATGGAATTGAATATGGAATGGAATGGAATGGAATGTGTAATGGAATGGTATGGAATGCAATGTGGAATGGAATGGAATGCAATGTGGAATGGAATGGAATGAAATGTGGTATGGAATGGAATGGAATGTGGAATTGAATGTAATGTGATGAAGTATTGAATGGAATGGAATGCAATGGAAAGCAATATGGAATGTAGAGAAATGGATTGTGAAATAGAATGCAATGGATTGTGCAAGAATGGAATGAAATGTGAAATGGAATATGGAATAGAATGGAATGGAATGGAATGGAATGTGGAATGGAATGGAATGTAATATGGAATGGAATGGAATGTGGTATGGAAAGGAATTGAATATTTAATTTAATGGAAAGCAATGTGGAATGAAATGGAATGGAATTTGGAATGGAATGGTTTGGAATGTGGAATGGAATTTGGATTTAAATGGAAAGGAATGGGATGGAATGGGATGTCGAATAGAATGGAATGGAATGGAGTGAAATGGAATGGAATGGAAGGAGGAATGGAATGGAATGGAAGGTGGAATGAAATGGAATGGAGATGAATGTGGAATGGAATGTAAAGGAATGTACAATGGAATGTAGAATGGAATGTGGAATAGATTATGCAATGGAATGTGGAATGCAATGGAGTGAAATGTGGAATTGAATGGAATGGAATGTGGAATGGAATGGAATGTGGAATGGAATGGAATGTGGAATGGAATGTGGAGTGTAATGGAATGGAATGTAGAATGGAAAGTGGAATGTAATGTGATGGAAAGTGGAATGCAACGTGGATTGGAACTTAATGGAACGTATAAAGGAACGTGGAATGGAATGTGCAATGGAATAGAAAGGAATGTGGAATGGAATGGAATGGAAGGCTGTATGGAATGTGGAGAGGAATGAAAGGGAATGTGGAAAGAATTGTGGAAAGTTATGTAATGGATTGTGGAAGGGAATGGAATGGAATGGAATGCAGAATGGAATGGAGTGTAATGGAATGGAATGTGGAATGGAAGAGAATTGAATGTGGAATGGAATGTGGAATGGAAGGTAATGGAATGTGCAATGGAATGTTGAATGGAATGGAATGGAATTGAATGAGGAATGGAATGGAATAGTATGTGGAATGGAATGGAATGGTATGTGGAATGCAATGGAATGGAACGTGGAATGGAATGGAATGGAATGTGGAAAGGAAATTGAATGGAACGTGGATTGGAACATGGAATGGAATGTGGAATGGAACTTGGAATGGAATGTACAACGGAATGTGGAATGGAAAGTGGAATTAAAAGGAATGAAAACTGGAAGGGAATGTGTAATGGAGTGGAATGGTACGTGGAATGTATCGTGGAATGGAATTTGTAATGGAACGTGGAATGGAACGTGGAATGGAAGGTGGAATGCAATATGGAATGGAATGTGCAATGGAATGTGGAATGGCACGTGGAATGGAATTTGTTATGCAATGTAATGGAATGTTGAATGGAATGTGGAGGGGAATGGAAGGAATACGGAATGGAATGCAATGGGAGGTTGAATGGAATGTGGAATTGAGTGGAATGAAATGTGGAATGGAGTGTGGAATGGAATGAGGAATGGAATGTGGAATGGAATGTGGAATGGAAAGGAATGTAATGTGGAAAAGAATGTGCAATGGAAAATGCAATAGAAAGAGGGATGGAATTGAAACGAATGTGGAATGGAACGTGGAATGGAATGGAATGGAACGTGGAACGGAAATTGGAATGTAACCTTTAATGGAACACGGAATGGAATGTGGAATGTAATGGAATGGAATGTAGAATGGAATGGAATGGAATGTGTAATGGAATGTGGAATGGAATGGAATGGGATGTGGAATGTAATGTGGAATGCAATCTGCAAGGGAACATGCAATGAAATGGAATGGGATGTGGTATGTAATGTGGAATGCAATCTGCAAGGGAACATGCAATGAAATGGGATGGAATGTGGAATATAAGGGAATGGAAAGTGGAAAGGAAAGTGGAATGGAATGCAATTGAATGTGGAATGGCACTGAATGGAATGCAGAATGGAATGTGTAATGGAATGTGAAAAGTAACGGAATGGAATGTGGAAATGAATGTGGAATGTAATGCGGAAAGGAATGGCATGGATTGTGCAATGGAATGGAATGGAATTGCATTTAATAGGCAATGGAATGGAATGCAATGTGGAATGGATCGTGGGATGGAACCAGGAATGGATCGTGGAATGCCCCGTGGAAGGGAATGGAATGGAATGTGGAACGGAATGTGGGATGGAATGGAATGAAAAGTGGAATGGAATGTGGAATGGAATGCAAAGGAATGTGGAAAGGAATGGAAAATGGAAAGGAATGGAATGACAAACGGAATGTGGAATAGAATCTGGAATGGAATGTGGAATGAATCGTGGAATGGAATGTGAAATGGAATGGATTGGAATGAGAAATGGAATGTGGAATGGAATGTGGAATGGAATTTGGAATGGATCATGGAGTGGAATTGAACATGTAATGGAAAGTGGAATGGAATGGAATGGAATGTGGAATGCAATGTGGAATATGGAATGGAATGGAATGTGGAATGGAATCTATTATAGAATTTGGAACGGACTGTGGAATGGAATGGAATTTAACGCGGAATGGAATGGAATGGACTGTGGAAAGGAATGTGGAATGGAATGCAAGGGAATGTGGAATGAAACGGAATGGAATGTGGAATAGAAGGTGGAATGGAACGGAATTGAATGTGGAATGGAATAGAATGTGGAATGGAACGCAATGGAATGTGGAATGGAATGTGGAAAGGAATGGAATGGATTGTGGAATGGACTGGAATGGAATGGTTTGAAATTTGGAAAGTAATGGAACGGAATGTGGAATGGAACGTGGAATGGAATGTGGAATGCAATGTGGAATGCAGCGCGGAAGGGAGTGGAATGGAATGTAGAATGGAATGTGGGATGGAAAGGAAAGGAGCGTGGAACGCAATGTGGAAAGGAATGTGCAATGAAATGGAATGGAATGTGGCATACAATGTGGAATGTAATGTGGAATTGAATGGAATGGAATGTGAAATGGAATGGAGTGGAATGTGAAATGGAATGTGGAATGGAATGTGGAATGGAATGTGGAATGGAATGAGGAATGGAATCTGGAATGGAATGTGGAATGTATAGGAATGTAATGTGGAAAGGAATTTTCAATGGAAAGTGCAATAGAAAATGGAATGGAAGAGACAGGAATGTGGAATGGAACGTGAAATGGAATGGAATGGAACGTTGAAGCGAAGGTGGAATGTGACGTTTCATGGAAAGTGGAATGGATTGTGGAATGTAATGGAATGGAATGTGGAATGTAATGTAGAATGGAATGTGGAATAGAATGTGGAATAGAATGTGCAATGGAATGTGGAATGCAATGGAGTGAAATATGGAATGCAATGTGACTGGAATGGAGTGGAATGTGGAATGGAACGGAATGGAATGTGGAATGGAATGTGGAATGGAATGGAATGGAATGGAATGGAATGGAATGAGGAATGTAACGGAATGTAATATTGAATGGAATGGAATGTGGAATGGAATGGAATTGAATATTTAATGGAATGGAATCGAATGTGGAATGGAAAGGAATGGAATGTGGAACAGAATTGAAAGGGAATTGGAATGGAATGCTAGGGAATGTTGAATGGAATTTGGATTTAAATGGAAAGGAATGGAATGGAATGGGATGTGGAACGGAATGGGAAGGGAATTGGAATGGAATGCTAGGGAATGTGGAATGGAATTTGGAATTAAATGGAAAGGAATGGAATGGAATGGGATGTGGAATGGAATGAAATGGAATGGAATGGAATGGAATGGAATTTCAAATGGAATGGAATGTGGAATGGAATGGAATGGAATGTGTAATGAAATGCAATTTAGAGGAATGTGGAACGGAATGTAAAGGAATGTAGAATGGAATGTGGAATAGAATGAGGAATAGAATGAGCAATGGAATGTGGAATGCAATGGAGTGAAATATGGAATGCAATGTGACTGGAATGGAGTGGAATGTGGAATGGAACGGAATGGAATGTGGAATGGAATGTGGAATGAAATGTGCAGTGGAATGGAATGGAATGTGGAATGGAATTTGGAATGGAAAGTGGAATGAAATGGAATGGAAAGTGGAATGGAACGTGGATTGGAATGTAGTGGAACGTACAAAGGAACGTGGAATGGAACGTGCAATTTAATGGAATGGAATGTGGAATGGAAAGTGGAATGGAATTGAATGGAACGGGTAATGGAACGTGGAATGCAAGGTGAAAGGAACGTGGAACGGAACGTGGAATGGAAAGTGCAATGAAATGGAATGGAATGTGCAATAGAACGTGGAAACGAATGTGCAATGGAATGTGGAATGGAATGTGGAATGGAACGCGGAATGGAATGGAATGGAATGGAATGTGGAATGGAACGCGGAATGGAATGGAACGTGGAATGGAACGTAGATTGGAACGTGGAATGGAATGAGGAATGGAACTTGGAAAGGAATGTACAACGGAATGTGGAATGGAACGTGGTATGAAATGGAAGGAAAATTGGAATGGAACGTGGAATGGAGTGGAATGGAACGTGGAATGTATCGTGGAATGGAATTTGAAATGGAACGTGGAATGGAACATGGAATGGAAGGTGGAATGGAATATGGAATGGAATGTGCAATGGAATGTGTAATGGAATGTAATGGCACTTGGAATGGAATTTGTTATGGAATATAGTGGAATGTGGAATGGAAAGTGGAGGGGAATGGAAGTAATATGGAATGGAATGCAATGGGCAGTTAAATGGAATGTGGAATTCAATGGTATGGAATGTGGAATATAATGTGGAATGGAATGAGGAATGAAATGTGGAATGGGATGTGGAATGCAAAGGAATGTAATGTGAAAAGGAATGTGAAATGGAAAGTGCAATAGAAAGTGGGATGGAAATGTAAGGAATGTGGAATGGAACGTGGAATGGAAAGGAATGGAATGTGGAATGGAACGTGGAATGTCACATTTAATGGAATGTGGAATGGAAAGTGGAATGTATGGAATGGAACATGGAATGGAATGGAATGGAATGTCGAACGGAATGTGAAATGGAATGTGGAATTGAATGTGGAATGGAATGTGAAATGGAATGGAATAGATTGTGGAATGGAAAGGAATGGTATGAAATGTGGAAAGTAATGGAATCGAATGTGGAATGGAACATGGAATGGAATGTGGAATGCAACGTGAAATGCAACGCGGAACGGAATGGAATGGAATGTGGAATGGAATGTGGGATAGAATGGAATGGAATATGGAATGCAATGTTGAATGGAATGTGGAATGGAATGGAATGGAATGTGGCATGCAATGTGGAATGGAATGTGGAAGTGAATGGAATGGAATGTGGAATGGAATGTGAAATGGAATGGAGTGGAATGTGAAATGGAACGTGCAAGGCAATGTGAAAAGGAATGTGAAATGGAAAGTGCAATAGAAAGTGGGATGGAATTGTAAGGATTGTGGAATGGAACGTGGAATGGAAATTAATGGAACGTGGAATGGAACATGGAATGGAACATTTAATGGAACGTGAAATGGAATGTGGAATGTAATGGCATGCAACATGGAATGGAATTGAATGGAATGTGGAACGGAATGTGAAATGGAACGTGGAATGGAATGTGAAATGGAATGGAATAGATTGTGGAATGGAATGGAATGGAATGGTATGAAATGTGGAAAGTAATGCAATGGAATGTGGAATGGAAGGTGGAATGGAATGTGGAATGCAACGTGGAATGCAACGCGGAACGGAATGGAATGGAATGTGGAATGGAATGTGGGGTAGAATGGAATGGAATGTGGAATGCAATGCTGAATGGAATGTGGATTGGAATGGAATGGAATGTGGCATGCAATGTGGAATGGAATGTGGCAGTTAATGGAATGGAATGTGGAATGGAATGTGAAATGGAATGGAGTGGAATGTGAAATGGAACGTGGAATGGAATGTGAAAAGGAATGTGGAAAGGAATGTGGAATGGAATGAGGAACGGAATGAGGAATGGAATCAGGAAAGCAATGTGGAATGTATAGGAATGTAATATGGAAAGGAATTTTGAAAGGAAAGTACAACAGAAAATGGAATGGAAGGGAAAGAAATGTGGAATGGAATGTGGAATGGAATGGAATGGGACTTTGAAGGGAAGGTGGAATGTGACGTTTAATGGAAAGTGAAATGGAATACGGAATGTAATGGAATGGAATGTGGAATGGAATGTGGAATGGAATGGAATTGAATGTGGAATGTAATGTGGAATGGAATGTGGAAGGGAACATGGAATGGAATGGAATGTGGAATATAAGGGAATGGAAAGTGGAAAGGAATGTGAAATGAAATGCAATGGAATGTGGAATGTAATGGAATGCAATGTAGAATGGGATGTGTAATGGAATGTGAAATGGAACGGAATGGAATGTGGAATGGAATGGAATGGAAAGTGGAATGGAATATGAAATGGAATGTGGAAAGGAATGTGTAATGGAACAGAATGGAATGTGAAACGAAATGGAGTGGAATGTGGAATGTAATGGAAAGGAATGAGGAATGGAATGCAATGGAATGTGGAATGGATTATGGAACGGAAAGTGGAATGGAATGTGGAATAGAATGTGGAAAGGAATGTGGAATGTAAAGTGGAATGAAACATGCACTGGATCGGAATGGAATGTGGAATGGAATGTGGAGTAGAGTGTGGAATGGAATGTAGAAGGGAAGGGAATGGAAAGTAGAATGGAATGTGGAAAGGAATGTGGAATAGAACGTAAAATGGACTGGAATGAAATGTGGAATGGAACGTAGAATGGAAAGTGGAAAGGATTGGAATGTGGAAAGGAATGGAATGGAATGTGCAATGAAATGGAAAGGAATGTTGAATGGAATGGAATGGAATGTGCAATGGAATTTGTAATGGAATGGAAAGGAATGTGCAATGGAATGTGGAAAGCAATGTAATGGAACGTGGAATGGAATGTGGAAAGGAATGCAATAAAAGGTGGATTGGAATGTGGAATGTAACGTTGAATGGAACCTCAAATTGAATGGAATGGAATGTGGAATGGAATGGAAAGGAATGTGGAATGGAATGTTGAATGGAATGGAATGGAATGTGGAATGGGATGTGAATTGCAATGTGGAATGTAATTTGAAATGGAATGTCGAATGGAATGAGGAATGGAATGGAATAAAATGTGCAATGGAATGTGGAATTGAATGGAAAGGACTGTGGAATGGAAGGAAGAATGGAATGTGGAAAGGAATGTGGAATGGAATGGAATGGAATGGAATGTGGAAGAGAATGCATAGGAATGGAATGGAATGGAATGTGTTATAAAATGGAATGGAATGGAATAGAATGCAGAATGGAATGGATGGGAATGTGCAATGCAATGTAGTGGAATTGAATGTGAAACTGAATGGAATGGTATGTGGAAAGGAATGGAATGGAATGTGGAATGGAATGGAATGAAATGTGGAATGGAATGCAATGGAACATGGAATGGAATGTGGAATGGAATGTGGAATGGAATGGAATGGAATGTGTAATAGAATGGAATGTGGACTGGAATGGAATGGAATGTGAAATGGAGTTGAACGGAATGGAATGGAAAGTGAAAGTGAATGTGGAATGGAATGTGAAATGGAATGTGCAATGGAAAGTGGAATGGAATCAAATGGAACATGGAATGGAATGGAATGTATCGTGGAATGGAATGGAATGGAAAGTGGAATGGAACAAGGAATGGAACTTGGAATGGTATGTGAAATGGAATGGAATGCAATATGAAATGGAGTGTAGAGTGGAATTGATTAGAATGTGGAATGGAATGAGGAATGGAATGAAATGGAATTTGGAATTGAATGAAATTTAATGTGGAATGCAATGGAATGGAATGTGGAATGGAATGTGGAAAGGATTGTAGATTGAAATGTGGAACAGAATATGTAAAGGAATGGCTTGGAATGTGGAATGGAATGTGGACTGGAAGTTGGAATGGAAAGGAATGGAACGTGGAATTGAATGTGGAATGGAATATGCAATGGAATGTGGAATGGAATGGAATGGAATGTGGAATGGAATATGGAGTGGAATGGAATGTGGAGTGGAATGGAATGGAATGTGGTATGGAATGCAATGGAATGTGCAATGGAATGTGGAATGGAATGGAATGGAATGTGAAATGGAATGTAGAACAAAATCTAGAAAGAAAGTGGAATGGAATGTGTAATGGAACGTGGAATGGAATGGAACGGGATGTGGTGTGGAACGTGGATTGGAATGTGGAAGGGAACGTGGAATGGAATGATATTTGCAATGGAATAGAACGGAATGTGGAATGCAATGGCAAATGGAATGTGGAATGGAATGGAATGGAATGTGGAATGGAATGTGGAATGGAATGTGGAATGGAATGTGGAATGGAATGGAATGTGGAATGGAACTTGGAATTGAATTTAATGGAAAGTTTAATGGAACGTGGAATGGAATGGAAGGGATCATGAAATGCAACGTTGAATGGAACATGGAATGGAAAGTGGAATGGAATGTGGAGTGGAATGGAATGGAAAGGAATGTGGAATGGAATGTGAAATGGAATGTGGAATAGGTGGAATGGAATGGAATGGAATGAGGAATGGAATGGAATGGAATGTGGAATGGAATGTGGAATGGAATGTGGAATGGAATGGAATGGAATGGAATGTGGAAAGAAATTGAATGGATTGTGGAATGGAAGGTGGAATGGGATGGAATGGAATGTGGAATGGATTGTGCAAAGGAATGTGGAATAGAACGGAATGGAATGTGGAATTGAATGTGGAATGGAATGTGAAATGGAATGTGGAATGGAATGGAAGGCAATGAGGAATGCAATGTGGAATGGAATGTGAAAGGGAATGTGGAATGGAATGGAATGTGGAATGGAATGGAACAGAATGTGGAATGGAATGGAACAGAATGTGGAATTGAATGTGGAATGGAATGGAAACGTATGTGGAATGGAATGTGGAATAGAATGGAATGGAATGTGGAATGGAATGGAATGTAATGAGGAATGGAATAGATTGCAATGTGGAATGGAATGTGGAACGGAAAGGGGAATGGAAAGTGGAATGGAATTTGGAAAAGAATGTGGAATGGAACCGAATGGAAGGTGAAATGAAATGGAATGTAATGTGGAATGGAATGGAATGGAATGAGGAATGGAATGCACTGGAATGTGGAATGGATTATGTAATGGAATTAGGAATGGGATCCTGAATGGAATGTGGAAAGGAATGTTGAATCTAACGGAATTGAATGTGAAATGGAATGGAATGGAACGTCGAATGGAATGGAATAGAATGTGGAATGGAATGTTGAATGGAATGTGGAAAGTTATTTGGAATGGAAGGTGGAATGGAATGGACTGCAATATGGAATGAAATGTGGAATGAAACCTGGAGTGGAAAGGAATGGAATGTTGAAAGGAATGTGGGGTAGAATGTTGAATCGAATGTGGAACGGAACGGAATGGGAAGTGTAATCGAAACTGAAATGGAATGGGGAATGGAATGTGGAATGGAATGTGGAAAGGATTAGAATGTGGAAAGTAATGGAATGGAAACTGGAATGGAATGGAATGGAATGTTGAATGGAATGGAATGGAATGTAAAATGGGATGTGGAACGGAATGGAATGGAATGTGCAATGGAATGTGGAAAGGAATGGAATGGAATGTGGAATGGAAAGTGGAAAAGAATTGAAGGGAAAGTGGATTGGAACGTGGAATGGAACGTGGAATGGAACGTCAAATGGAATGGAAAGGAATGTGGAATGGAAGGAGGAATGGAATGTGGAATGGAATGCGGAATAGAATGTAATGGAATGGATTTTATTGTGGTATGGAATGTGGAATGGAATGTGGAATGGGACATGGAATGGAATGGAGTGGAATGTGGAATGGAACTTGGAATGGTAGGGAATAGAATGCGCAATGGGACGTGGAATGGAACATGGAATGGTATGTGGAAGGGAGTATGGAATGGAAAGTGGAATGGAACTGAATGGAAAGTGGAATGGAATGTAATGGAACGTGGAATGAAGTGGGATGGAATTTGGAATGGAAGGGAATGGAAACTGGAAGGGAATGGAATGGAATGTGGAATGGAATGGAAAGGAACGCAGAATAGAATGTGGAAAGGAGTGTGGAATGGAATCTGGATTGTAATTGAATGGAATGTGGAATGGTATGGAATCGAATGTGGAATAGAATGGAATGGAACGGAAAGTGGCTGAGAATGGAATGTAATGGAATGTGTAATAAAATGGAATGGAATGGAATTGAATGCGGAATGGAATGGAATGGAATGTGGAATGCAATGTAGTGGAATTGAATGTGAAATTGAATGGAATGGTATGTGGAAAGGAATGGAATGGAATGTGGAATGGAATGGAATGCAATGTGGAATGGAAGGTGGAATGGAATGTGGAATGGAATGTGGAATGGAAAGGAATGAAATGTGGAACGGAATATAATGGAAAGCGGAATAGAATGAAATACAATGCAATCAGAAATGGAATGTGGAAAGTAATGGAATGGAACACGGAACGGAATTGAATGGAATGTGAAATGGAATGGAATGTGAAAGTGAATGTGGAACCAAATGTGAAATGGAATGCGGAATGGAATGTGGATTGGAAAGTGGAATGGAATGAAATGGAACATGGAATGGAATGGAATGGATCGTGGAATGGAATCGAAAGGAACGCGGAATGGAACGGGGAATGGAACGGGGAATGGTATGTGAAATGGAAGGTAATGGAATATGGAATAGAATGTGGAATGTAATTGAATGGAAAGTGGAATGGAAAGAGGAACGGATTGGAATAGAATGTGGTTGGAACGTGGAATGGAATGTGGAATGGATTGTGGAATGAAATGTGGAATGGAATGTGTAAAGGAACGGCATGGAATGTGCAATGAAATGTGAAGTTGAATGTGGAATGGAATGGAATGGAAAGTGGAATGGAATGTGGAATGGAATGGAATGGAATGTGGAATGGAATGTGCAAAGGAATGTGGAATGTAATGAAATGGAATGTGGAATTGAATGTGGAGTGGAATGGAAAGGAATGTGAAATGGAATGCAATGGAATGTGCATTGGAATGTGGAATGGAATGAAATGGGATGTGGAATGGAAAGTGGAATAGAAGGGAATGTGGAGTGGAACGTGGAATGGAATGTGTAAGGGAACGTGAAATGGAATGAAATTTGGAATGGAATGGAATGGAATGTGGAATGGAATGTGGAAAGGAATGTGGAAGGGAACATGGAACGGAATGGAAAGGAATGTGGAGTATTTGTGGAATAGAATGGGGAATGGAATGTGGAATGGAGTGGAATGGAATGTGGGAAGAAATGTGGAATTGAATGGAATGGTATTTGGAATGGAATGGATTCGAATGTGGAAAGGAATGTGAAATGGAATGAAAGCAATGTAATGTGGAATGGAACAGAATGGAATGTGGAATGGAATTTGGAATGGAATCTGAAATGGAATAGAATGGATTGTGGAATGGAATGATATGGAATATGGAATGGAATTTAATGGAATGTGGAATGGAACCTTTAAAGGAATGTGGAATGGAACGTGGAATGGAATGGAATGGAACGTGGAATGGAATCTGGAATGGAATGCGAACGTGGAATGGAATGTGGACTGGAACGTGAAAAGGAATGTGCAATAAAATGTGGAATGGAGCGTGGAATGAATAGGAATGGAGCATGGAATGGAACGTGGAACGCATTGGAATGCATCCTGGAATGGAATGTGGAATGGAATGTGGAACGGAACGTGGAATGGAATGGAATGGAAGTTGGAATGGAACAGGATGAAATACGGAATGGAATGGAATGGAATGTGGAATGGAATGGAATGGATCATGGAACAGAATGTGGAATGGAATGTTGAATGGAATGTGGACAGGAATGGAATGGAATACAGAATGGAATGGAATAGAATGTGGAATAGGATGGAACGGAATGGAATGGAATGCGGAATGGAATTGAATGGAAAGCAATGTGGAATAGAATGGAATGGAATGAAACGGAAATCGAAATGGAATGGAAAGGAATGTGGAATGGAATGGAATAGAATGAGAAATGGAATGGAATGGAACGTGGAATAGAATGTGGAAAGGAATGAGGAATGGAATGTGGAATGTAATTGAATGGAATGTGGAATGGAATGCAATGGAAGGTGGAATATTATGGAATGGAATGGAAAGTGGAATAGAACGGAATGGAGTGGAATGGAATGCAGAATGCAATGGAATAGAATGTGGAATGCAGTGGAATGGAATGGAATGTGAAATTGAGTGGAATGCAATGTGGAATGGAATAGAATGTAATGTGGAATATAATGGAATGGAATGGAATGGAAGTTGGAATCGAATGGAATGGAGTGGAATGGAATGCGGAATGGAATTGAATGGAATGTGAAATTGAATGGAATGGAATGTGGAATGGAATGGAAAGGAATGTGGAATGGAAAAGAATGGAATGTGGAATGGAACGTGGAATGGAATCTGGAATGGAATGTGGAATGGAATGGAATGGAATGTGGAATGGAATGTAATGGAAGGTGGAATTGAATGGAATGGAATTAAATGTGCAATGAAATACGGAATGGAATGTGGAATAGAATGGAATGGAATGTGGAATGGAATGGAATGGAATTTGGAATGGAATGGAATGGAATGGAATGTGAAACAGAATGCAAGTTGGAATGGAATGGAACGGAATGGGGATTGGAAAGGAATGGAATGTGTAATGCAATGGAATGGAATGGAATGGACTGGAAAGTGAAATGGAAAGTGGAATGGAATGTGAAATGGAAAGTGGAATGGAATCTGGAATGCAAAGTGAAATGGAATGAAATGGAACGTGAAATGGAATGGAATGTAACTTGGAATGGATTGTGGAACAGAATTTGGAATGGAATGAGGAATGGAATGGAATGGAATGTGTTTGGAATGTGGAATGGAATGCAATGGATTGTGGAATAGAATGGAATGGAATGGTATGGAAAGCGGAAATGAAAGGAATGGTACGTGGAATGGAACGTATAATGCAACGCGTAATGGAATGGAATGGAATGTGGAATGGAATGTGGGATGGAATGGAATGGAATGTGTAAAGCAATGTGGAATGGAATGTGGAATGGAATGGAATGTGGTATGCAATGTGGAATTGAATGTGAAATTGAACGGAATGGAATGTGGAATGTAATGTGAAATGGAATGGAGTGAAATGTGAAATGGAATGTGGAATGTTATGTGAAATGGAATGTGGAATGGAATGTGGAATGGAATGGAATTGAACGTGGAATGGAAAGCGATATGTAACATTTAATGGAATGTGGAATGGAATGTGGAATGTAATGGAATGGAAAGTGGAATGGAATGGAATGGAATGGAATGTGGAATGGAATTTAAAATGGAATGAGGAATGGAATGTGGCATGGAATGGAACTGAATGTGGAATGTAATGTCAAATGGAATGTGGAAGTGAACTTGGAATTGAATGGAATGGAATGTGGGATGGAAGGGAATGGAAAGTGGAAAGGAATGTGGAATAGAATGCAGTGGAATGTGGAATGGAACGGAATGGAATGTAGAATGGGATGTGTAATGGAATGTGAAATGGAACAGAATGGAATGTGGAATGGAATGGAATGTAATGTGGAATGGAATGTGGAACGGATTTTGGAATGGAATATGGAAAGGAACGCAAAATGGAATTTGGAATGGAATGTGGAATGGAATGAAACGGAATGTGGAATGGAATGGAATGGAAAGTGTAATAGAATGGAATGGCAAGCAATCAGGAATGGAATGTGGAATATAATGGAATGGAATGTGGAATGGAATGGAATGGAATGTGAAATGGAATGGAATGGAATGCAATGTGAAAGGGAACGTGGAACGGAATGTGAAATGGAATGTGGAATGGAATGTGTAATGTAAAGGGGAATGGAATTAAATGGAATGTGGAATGGAACAGAATGGATCGTGGAATGGAATGTAATGGAAAGTGGAATGGAACGTGGAATTGAACGTGAAATGGTATATGAAATGGAATGGAATGGGATATGGAAAGGAATGTGGAATGGAATTCAACTGAAAGTGGAATGGAATTCAATGGAAAGTGGAAGGGAATGAGGAAATAAATGGAATGGAATGTGGTTGGAACGCGGAAAGGAATGTGGAATGGATTGTGAAATGAAATGTGGAATGGAATGTGTAAAGGAACGGCATGGAATGTGGTATGGAATGTGGAGTTGAATAAGGAAAGAATGGAATGGAACGTGGAATGGAAAGTGGAACGGAACAGAATGCAATGTGGAATGGAATGTACAATGGAATGTGGAACAGAATGGAATGGAATGTGGAATGGAATGTCGAGTGGAATGGAATGGAATGTGGAATGGAACACAACGGAATGTGCATTGGAATGTGGAATGGAATGGAATGGATTGTGGAATGGAAGGTCGAGTGGAATGAAATGGAATGTGAAATGGAATGCAATGGAATGCGGAATGGAATGGAATAGAATGTGGAACGTGAAATGTAATGTGGAATGGAATGTGAAATGGAATGTGGAATGGAATGTGGAATGTAATGTGGAATGCAAAGTGGAATGGAATGGAATGGAATGTGGAATGGAATGTGAAATGGAATTTGAAATGGAATGTGCAATGGAATGTGGAATGGAACATGGAATGGAATGGATTGGAATGTGTAATGTTTGTGAAATAGAATGTGGAAGGGAATGTGGAATGGAATGGAATGGAATGTGGAATGGACTGGATTGAAATGTGGACAGGAATGAAGAAAGGAATGTGGAATGGAATTCAATGTACTGTGGAATGGAACGGAATGGAATGTGGAATGGAATGTGGAATGGAATGAGGAATGGAACAGGGTGGTATGTGGAATAGGTTGTTGAATGGAATGTGGAATGCAATGGAATGGAATGTGGAATGGAATGTGCAATGGAATGGAATGGATTGTAAAATGGAATGGAATGGTATGGAATGTGGAATGGAATGGAATGGAATGTGGAGTGGACCGTGCAGTGGAATGTGTAATGGAATGTGGAATGTAACGTGGAATGGAATGGAATGCAAAGTGGAATGGTACATGAAATTGAACAGATTGGTTCATGGAATGGAATGTGCAATGGATCATGCAATAGAAAGTGGAATGGAATGGAATGGAACGTGGATTGGAATGTTTAACGCAATGTGGAATAGAAAGTGGAATGGAATGTGGAATGGAAAGGAAATGAATTTGGAAAGGAATGGAATGGAATGTGGAAGGGAATAGAATGGAATGTTTATTGGAATGGTATGGAATGGAATGGAAAGTGGAATGGAATTTGGAATGGAACATGGAATGGAATGGAGTGGAAAGTGGAATAGAATATGGAAAGGAACGTGGAATATAGAATGGAATGGAATGGAATGTGGAATGGAATGGAATGGAATGTGGGAAGGAATGGAATGGAATGTGGAATGATATGTGGGATGGAATGGAATAGAATGTGGAATGGAATGTGGAATGGAATGTGGAATGGAATGTGCAATGGAATGGAATGGAATGTGCAATGGAATGGAATGGAATGGAATGTGGAATAGAATGGAATGGAATGGAACGTGTAATAGAATGTGGAATGGAATGGAATGAAATGTGGAATGGTATTGAATAGAATGTGGACTGTAATGGAATGTAGCTTGGAATGGAATGTGGAATAGAATGGAACGTAGAATGGAGTGAAATGTAATGGAATGTGGAATGGAATCGAATGGAATGGAATTAAATGTGGAATATAATGGAATGGAATGTGGAATGGAATGTGGAATGAAGTGGAATGGAATGTGGAATACAATTTAATGGAATGGAAGCTGAAATTGAATGTGGAAAGGAATGGAATGGAAGGTATAACGGAATGTATTGGAATGTGGACTGGAATAGAACTTGGAATGGAAAGCAGTGGAATGTGGATTGGAATGGAATGGAATGTGGAATGCAATGGAACGAAATGGAATGGAATATGTAATGGAATGTGGAATGGAATTTGAAATGCAATGAAATGGAACGTTTAATGGAATGAAATGGAACGTGGAATGGAATGAAACGGAACGTGGAATGGAATGGAATGGAACATGGATAGCAATGTAATGGAATGTGGAAATAAACGTGGAATGGAATGACGAAAGGAATATGGAATGGCATGGAATGGAATGTTTAATAGAATGTGGAATGGAATGCAATGGAATGTGAAATGCAATGGAATGGAATGTGAAATTGAATGGAATGGAATGTGGAATTGAATGTGGAATAAAATGTGGAATGGAATGGAAAGGAATGTTGAATGGAATGTGGAATGGAATGGAATGGAACTTGGAAAGGGATGTGCAATGAAATGTGGAATGGAATGTGGAACAAAATGGAATGGAATGTGGAAAGAAATGTTGAATGAAATGGAATGTAATGTGGAAAGGATTCTGTAATGGAATGGAATGGAAGGTGGAAGGGAAAGTGGAATTGAATGTGAAATTGAATGGAATGGAATGTGGAATGTAATGGATTGGAATGTGGACTGGAATGTGGAATAGAATGTGCAATGGAATGTGGACTGGAATTTGGAATAGAATGTGGAATGGAATGTGGAATGGAATGTGGAATGGAATGTGGGGTGGTAAATAGAATGGAATGGAATGGATTGTGGAATGGAATGTGAAATGGAATGCGGAATTGAATGTGGAAAGGAAATTAATATAATGTAGAGTGGAATGTGGAATGGAATGTGGAATGAAATTTGTAATGGAACAGAATGGAATGTGGAATGGAACGTGGAATGGAATGGAATGGAACGTGGAATGGAATGTGGAATTGACTTTGGAATCAAACGTGAAATGGAATTTAAAATGGATTGGAATGGAAAGTGGAATGGAATGTGGAATGGAATGCCAGGCAATGTGAAAAGGAATGTGGAATTGAATGCAATGGAATGTGGAATGGAATGTGTTGGAATATGGAATGGAATGTGGAATGGAATATATGGGAATTTGGAATGGAACGGAATGGAATTTGTAATGAAATGTGGAAGGCAATGTGGAATAGAAAATGGAATGGAATGGAATGTGCAATGGAACGTGGAATGGAGTGGAATGGAACTTGGAATGGAACGTGGAATGCAATGTGGAATGCAGCGTGGAATGGAATGTAGAATGGAATGCGGAATGGAATGAAATGGAATGTGGAAAGGAAGGGAATGGAATGTGGAATCGAATGTGGAATGGAATGGAATGTTGAATGGAATGGAATGCAATGTGGAATGTCATGTGTAATGGAATGTAATGGATTGTGGAATGGAACGGAATTGAATGCGGAAAGGAATGGAATGGTATGGAATGTTGAATGGAATGGAATGGAATGGAATGCGGAATGGAGTGGAACAGAATGTGGAATGGATATGAATGATACGTGGAATGGAATTGAATGGTATGGAATGTGGAATGGAATGGAATGGAATGTGTAATGGAAAGGAACGGAATGTGGAATAGAATGGAATGGAATGTGAAATGGAAAGGAATGGAATATGGAATGGAACGGAATGTGGAATTGAATGGAATGGAATGTGAAATGGAAAGGAATGGAATATGGAATGGAATGAAAAGAAAAGCAGAATGGTATGAAATGGAATGTGGAATGGATCATAATGGAATTGAATGGAATGTGGAAGTGAATTGAATGGGAACTGGAATGGAATTGAATGGAAAGAGGAAAGGAATGTGGAATCAAATGTGGAATGGAAAGTGAAATGGAGTGGAATAGCATGGAATGTGGAATGGAAGGGAATTGAATGTGGAATGGAATGTGAAATGAAATGGAATGTGGAATGGAAAGGAATGGAATGGAATGGAAGTTGGAATGGAATTTGGAATGGAATGGAACGGAAAGAGGAATGGATCATGGAATGAAATGTGGAATGGAATGTGTAATGGAGTGGAATAGAATGGGATGTGGTATGGAAGGGAATGGAATGTGGAATGGATTGTGGAATGGAATGGTATGGAATGGAATGGAAGGGGATTGAATGGAAAGAAATGTGCAATGGATTGGAGTGAAAAGTGGAATGAAATCGAATGGAATGTGCAATGGAAAGGAATGCAATGTGGAATGAAATGTGATGATATGGAATGTGGAAAGAAATACAATGGAACGTGGAATGGAACGTACAATGAAATGTGGAATTCAACGTGGAATGGAAAGTGGAAAGGAACGTGTAATGGAACGTGCAATGGAATGTGGAATGGAACTTGGAATGTAATGGAATAGAAAGTGGAATGAAATATGAAATAGAATGGAATGGAAAGTGAAATGGTATGTGGAATGGAAAGTTGAATTCAAAGAAATGGAATGTGGAATGGAACGTGAAATGAAATGGAAAAGTATGTGGAATGGAAAGTGGAATGGAACGTGGAATGGAACGTGTAATGAAATGGAATGGAATGTGGAAAGGAATAGAATGGAACGGGGAATGGAATGGGGAATAGAATGTGGAATGGAATGGAATGTGGACTGGAATGTGGAATGTAATGGAATGGAAAGTTTAAATGGAATGGAAAGGAATGAGGAATGAAATGTGGAATGGAATAGAATGGAATGTGGAATGGAAAGTGGAATAGAAAGTGGAATGGAATGGAATGTGGAATGGAATACAATGGAATGTGTAAAGAAATGGAATGGAATGTGGAATAGAATGCAATGGAATGGAATGTGGAATAGAATGGAATGGAAAGGAAGGCGGAATAGAATGTGGAATGGAATGGAATGGAATGTGGAATGGAATAGAACGTAGATTGGAATGGAATGGAATATGGAAAGGAATCCAGTGAAATGGAATTAATTGTGGAATGGAATGGAATGGAATGTGGAATGGAATGTGGAATGGAGTGGAATGGAATCTGGAATAGCATTTAATGGAATGGAAGGTGGAATGGAATGTGGAATGGAAGGGAATGGAAGGTGGAACGCAATGGAATGGAATGTGGAATGGAATGGAACGTGGAATGGAATGGAATGTGGATTGGATTGGAATGGAATATGGAATGCAATGGAATGGAATGGAATGTGAAATTGAAAGTGGAATGGAATCCGAAATGCAATGAAATGCAACGAGGAATGGAATGAAATGGAACGTGGAATGGAATTAAATGAAACGTGGAAAGGAAAGGAATTGAACGTGGATAGCAATGTAATGGAATATGGAAGGGAAAGTGGAATGGAATGTCGAATCGACAGAGGAATGGAATGGATTGGAATGTGGAAAGGAATATGAAATGGAATGCAATGGAATGTGTAATGGAATGTGGAAAGGAATGAAATGGAATGTGGAATGCATTGGAATGGAATGTACAATGAAATGGAATGGAATGTGGAATTGAATGTGGAATATAACGTGTAATGAAATGGAGCGGAATTTGGAATGGAATGGAATGGAATGTGGAATGGAATGTGGAATGGAATGTAATGGAATGTGGAATGGAATGTGGAATGCAATGTAATGGAACGTGGAAAGGAACGTGGAATGGAATGTGGAATGGAATGTGGAATGGAATGGAATGGAATGTGGAAAGCAATGTGGAATTAAATGGAATGGAATGTGGAAAGGAATATGAAATGGAATTTAATGGAATGTGGAACGGAAAGTGCAATTGAAAGTGGAATGGAATGGAATGCAATGTGGAATGGAATGTGGAATGCAATAGAAAGGAAAGTGTACTGGAATGTGGAATAGAATCTGGAATGGAATGTGGAGTGGCATCTGGAAATGAATGGAATAGAATGTGGAATGGAATGTGGAATGGAATGTGAAATTGTAAATAGAACGGAATGTAATGGATTGTGGAATGGAATGTGAAATGGAATGTGGAATGGAATGTGGAATGGAACGTAATTAAATGTAGAATGGAATGTGGAATGTAATGTGGAATGGAAAGTGTAATGGATTGGAATGGAATGTGGAATTGAATGCGGAATGAAATGGAATGGAAAGTGGAATGGAACTAGCAATGAAACGTGGAATGGAACGTGCAATGGCATGTGGAATGGCACGTGGAATGGAAGGTGGAGTGGAATGTGGAATGGAATGTGGAATGTAAGGTGGAATGGAATGGAATGGAAAGTGGAATGGAACCTGGAATTGAATGGAATGGAAAGTGGAATGGAATGTGTAATTGAATGTGGAATAGAAAGTGGAATGGATTGTGGAATACAAAGTGGAATGGAAAGGAATGGAATGTGGAAAGGAATGGAATGGAATGTGGAATGGAATGGAATGGAATGTGGACTGGAATGGGATGGAATGGAATGGAATGCGGAATGGAATTTGGAATGGATCGTGGAATGGAATGGAATGGAACGTCGAATGGAACGAGGAATGGAACATGGAATGGAAAGTGAAATTAAATGCGGAATGGAATGGAATAGAACGTGGAACAGAATGTGTAAAGAAATAGAATGAAATGTGGAAAGTAATGTAATCGAATTTGGAATGAAATGTGGAATGTAATGGATTGGAAGTTGGAATGGAATGTGGAATGGAATGGAAAGAAATGTGGAAGGAAATGTGAAATGGAATGTGGAATGGAAAGTGGAATGGAAAGTGGAATGGAATGGAATGGAATGTGGAAGGGAATGTAGCATGTAATGTGGAATGTAATGTGGTATGGAATTAAATGCAATCTGGAATGGAATGTGGAATGGAATGGTATGGAAAGTGGAACGCAATGTGGAATGGAATGTGGAATTGAATGTGGAATGGAATGGATTGGAATTCGGAATGGAATGTGGAATGGAATGGAATGGTATGAGGAAGGGAATGTGGAATGGAATGTGTATTGCAATGCGGAATGGAATGGAATGGAACATGGAATGGAATATGGAAAGGAATGGAATGGAATGTCTTAAGAAATGTGCAATGGAATGGAATGGAATGTGGAATGCGAAACGGAATAGAATGTGGAATTGAATGGAATGCAATTTTGAATGGAATGTGGAATGGAATGCGGAAGGGAATGTGGAATGGAATGTGGAATGGAATGTGGAATGGAATGTGGAATAGAATGTGGAATGGAATGGAATGGAATGTGGAATGAAATGTGGAATAGAATGTGGAATGGAATGAAATGGAATGTGGAATGAAATGGAATGGAATGTGGACTCGAATGTGGAGTGGCGTGTGGAATAGAATTCAATGGAATGGGGAATGAAATGTGGAATGGAATGTGTTATGGAACAGGATGGAATGTGGAATGCAATGTGCAATGGAATGTAGAATGGATCATGGAATCGAATGGAATGGAAATTGGAATGGCACGTGGAAAGGAATGGAATGGACAGTGGAATGGAATGTGGAATGCAATGTGTAATTAAACGGAATAGAATGTGGAATGGAATGGAAGGGAAAGTGGAAAGGAATGGAATGGAGTGTGGAATGGAATGAAATGAAATGTGCAATTGAAAGGCATGGAACGTGGAATGGGACGTTGAAAATAACATGCATTTCAACGTGGATTGGAATGTGGAATGGAATGTCGAATTGAACGGAATGGAATCTGGAATGGAATGGAATGGAATGTGGAATGGAAGGGAATGGAAAGTAGAATGGAACGTGGAATGGAATGGAATGGAATGTGGAATGGAATGTGGTATGAAATGGAATGGAACTTGGAATAAAATGTGGAATGGAATGTGGAATTGAACGTGGACAGGAAAGTGGAAGGGAATGGAATGGAAAGTGGAATGGAAAGTGGAATGGAATGGAATGGAACTTGGAATGAAATGTGGAATGGAATGGAATGGAATGTGGAATGGAATGGAATGGAATGGAATGGAATGTGGAATGGAATGGAATGGAATGGAAAGGAATGTGGAATGGAATGGAATGGAATGGAATAGAATGTGGAATTGAATGGAATGGAATGTGGAATTGAATGGAATGGAATGTGGAATGCAATTGAATGGAACGTGCAGTGGTGTGTGGAATGGATTGTGTAATGGAATGGAATGGAATGTGGATGGGAATATGGAATGGAATATGGAATGGTATGTGGAATGTAATGTGGAATAGAATGTGGAATGGATTGTGGAATGAAATGTGAAATCGAATGGAATGGAATGTGGACTGAAATGTGGAATAGAATGCGGAATGGATTGTGGAATGGAACGTTTTATGGAACAGAATGGAATGTGGAATGAAATGTGGAATGGATCACGAAATGGAATGGAATTTAATGTGGAATGGAACGTGGAATGGAATGGATTGAAACCTGGAATGGAAATTGGAATGGAAGGTGGAGTGAAATGTGGAATGGAACGTGGAGTGGAAAGTGCAAAGGAAGGTGGAATGGAAAGTGGAATTGAATTGAATGGGGCGTGGAATTGAACGTGGAATGCAATGTAAAGGAATGTGGAAAGGATTGTGGAATGGAATTTGGAATGGAACGTGGAATGGAATGGAAAGGAACGTGCAATGGAATGTGGAATGGAATGTGGACTGGAACGTGGAATGGAATGGAATGGAATGTGGAATGGAATGAGGAAAGGAATGTGGAATGGAATGTGGAATCGAATGGAATGGAATGGACTGTGGAATGGAATGTGGAAAGGAATGTGTTATGGAATGTGGAATAGAATGGAATGGAATGTGGCATGGAATGTGGAATTGAATGTGGAATGGAATGGAATGGAATGTGGAGTGGAATGTGGAGTAGAATGTGGAATGAAATGGAATGGAATGCAGAATGGAATGAATGCAATGGTAAGGAATGTGGCATGGAATGGAATGGAAAGTGGAATGGAATATGGAATGGAATGTGGAAGTGAACGTGAAATTTAAGTTGGAATGGAATGTGATGGAAAGTGAAATGTAACGTGGAATTGAATATGGAATATGGAATTTAATCTGGAATGGACAGGAATAGAATGGAATGGAATGCGGAATGGAATGTGGAATGCAATGGAAGGGAATGTGGAATGGAATGGAATGGAATGTGGAATGAAATGTGGAATGCAACGGAATGCAATGCGGAATGGAATGTGGAATGCAATGGAACGGAATGTGGAATGGAATGGAATGGAATGTGGAATGAAATGTGGAATGCAATGGAATGCAATGTGGAATGGAATGTCGAATGGAATTTAATGCAATGGGGAATGGAATGTGCAAAAGAATGTTGAATGGAGCGTGGAATGGAACATGGAGTGGAATGTAATGGAAAGTGGAATGGAATGTAATCGAATGTGGAATGGAATGTGGAATGGAATGGAATGTTTAAATGGAATGGAAAGGAATGTGGAAAGGAATGTGTACTGGAATGGAACACTACGTGAAATGGAAATTGGAATGGAATGGATTGTGGAATGTAATGTTCAATGGAATGTGGAATTGCCTGTGGAACGGAATATAATGGAATGTGGAATGGAATGTGGAATGGAATGTGGAATGGTACGCGGAATGGAACGGAATCGAATGTGGAATGAAATATGGAATGGAAAGTGGAATGGAATGTGGAAGGGAATGGAATGGAATGTGAAATCGAATGTGGAATGGAATGGAATGGGATGTGGTAAGGAATGGAATGGAATGTGTAGTGGAAAGGAATGGAACAAGGAATGGAAAATGGAATAGAACGTGGAAAGCAACTTGGAATGGAATGTGGAATGGAATGTGAAATGGAATGGAATGGAATGTGGAATTTAGTAGTGTAGAATGCGGAATTGAATGGAATGGTGTCTTATGTCGAATGGAATGGAATGGAATAGAATGTGAAATGGAATGGAATGGAATGTGGAAAGGAATGGAAAAGAAGGTTGAAAGGAATGGAGTGTAATTGGGAATGAAATGGAATGTAATGTGCAATGCAATGGAATGGAATATGGAATGGAATGGAATGGAATGTGGAAGGGAATTGTACGGAATGTTGAATGGAACAGAATGAAATGTGGAAAGGAATGTGCAAAGGAATAGAATGAAATGGAATGGAATGTGGAAAGGAATGGAATGGATTGTGGAATGGAAAGGAATATGTAATGGAATGTGGAATGAAATGGAATGTAATTGAATGGATTGTGGAATTGAATAGAAAGGAATGTGGAACGTAATGCAATGTAGAATTGAATGTAGAATGAAATGGAAAGTAAAGGAATGAAATTGGGAATTGAATGGAACGGAATGGAATGTGGAATGGAATAGAATGCAATGGAATGTGGAATGGATTGGAATGGAATGTGGAAAGGAATGGAAAGTGGAATGGAATGGAATGGAATGGAATACAATGTTGAAAGGAATGGAATGTGTAATGGAATGTGGAATGGAATGGAATGGAGTGAGGAATGGATTGAAATGTAATATGTAATGGAATGGAATTGAATGTGGAATTCAATGGAATAGAATGGAAGGTGGAAAGGAATGGAATGGAATGGAATGGAACGGAATGGAAAGGAATGGAATGTGGAATGGAATGAAAGTGGATGTGGAAAGGAATGGAATGGAATGTGGAATGGAATGGAATGGAATTTGATATGGAATGGAATGGAATGGAATTGAATGTCGAATACAATGGAATGGAATATGGAATGGAAAGGAATGGAATGGAATTGAATGGAATGGAATGTGGAATGGAATGAAAGTGGATGTGAAAAGGAATGGAATGGAATGCGGAATGGAATGGAATGGAATTTGATATGGAAAGGAATGTAATGGAATGTAGAAAGGAATGCAAAAAATGTGGAATGGAATGGAATGGAATTTGATATGGAAAGGAATGTAATGGAATGTAGAAAGGAATGCAAAAAATGTGGAATGGAATGGAATGGAATGTGGAATGGAATGGAATGTAATGTGGAATGGAATGTTATGGAATGGAATACAATGAGGCATGGAATGGAATGTGTAATGGAATGGAATGGAATGGAATGGAATGGAATCGAATGTGGAATGCAATGGAATGGAATGAGAAATTGAATGGAAAGAGGAATGGAATGTGTAACGGAAGGAAGGGGACTGGAATGGAATGTGGAATGGAATAGAATGGAATGGAATGTTTAATGGAATCGATTGTGTAATGGAATGGAAAGTGGAATGGAATGTGTAATGGATGGAATGGAACGGAATGTAGAATGCCGTGAAATATGCAATGGAATGGAATGGAATGTGGAATGGAATGGAATGAAATATTGAGTGGAATGTAAAGAAAGTGGAATGGAATGGAATGTGAAATGAAGTGGAATGGAATGTGGAATTTAAAGGCATGGAATGATGCACGGAATGGAATGTAATATGGAATGGAATGGAGTGGAAAGCGGCAGGGAATGGAATGGAGTGTAGAATTTATTGCAATGGAATTTGGAATGGAATGGAATGGAATGGAATGGAATGGAATATGGAATAGAATGGAATGGAATTCGGAATGGAATATTCAGTGGAATGGAATGGAATGGAATGGAATGTGGAATGCAATGGTATGGAAAGGAATGCGGAATGGAATGTGAAATGGAATGGAATGGAATGGGGAATGCAATGGAATGGAATGGAATGTGGAATGGAATGGAATGAAATGTGAAATGGAATGGAATGGAATTCAACGGAATGTGGAATGGAATGGAATGGAATGAAATGTGTAATGGAATCGAATGAAATGTGGAATGTTATGAAATTGGATGTGAAATGCAATGTGGAATGGAACGTGGAGTGGAATGGAATGGAACGTGGCATGTAATGTGGAATGTGGAATGGAATGCAATGGAATGTGCATAGGAATGCAATTGAATGTGAAATGGAGTGGAATGCAATGGAATGCGGAATGGCATTAAATGGAAGTTGGAATGGAATGGAATGGAATGGAAAGTGGAATGGAATGGAAGGCAATGTGGAATGGAATGTGGAATGCAATTGAATGGAATGGAAGTTGGAATGGAATGGAATGGCATATGGAATGGAATGGAAAGAGGAATGGAGTGGAATGGAATGGAATGGAATATGGAATGTAAAGGAATGGAATGTGGAATTGAAAGGAATGGAATGGAATGTAGAATGGAATGGAATGGAAAGAAATGTGAAATGGAATGGAATGTGTAATGGAATATGTAATGTAATGCAATGGAAAGTAAATTGTAATGGAATGCAATGTAGAATGGAATCGAATAGAAATTTGAATGGAATGGAATGTTAAACGCAATGGAAAGGGATGTGGAATGGAATGGAATGGAATATGGAATGGAATGTAATAGAATTTGTAATGGAATGGAATGGAATGTGGAATGGAATGTGGAATGGAATGTGGAACAGACTAGAATGGAATGTGGAATGGAACGTGGAATGGAACGTGGAGTGGAATATTTATTTTAATGGAATTGAAGGTGGAATGGAATGGAATGGAAGGAAAAATGACATGGATTCGAATGTTGAATGTAATGGGATGGAACGTGCAATATAAACTTGAAAGGAATGCTTAATGGATCGTGGAATTGAATGTGGAATGGAATGGAATGGAATGCGGAAAGGAATGGAATGGAACGTGGAATGGAAAGTTCAATGCAATGGCATCAAATGTGGAAGGGAATGTGGAATGGAATGGAATGGAACGTGGAATGGAGCGTGGAATGGAACGTGCAATGAAACTTGGAATGGAACACGGAATGGAATGTGGAATGAAATGGAATGGAATGTGGAATGGAATGGAATGGAATATGGAATGCAAAGTGGAATGGAACGAGGAATGGAAAGTGGAATGATACCTGGAATGGAACGTGGAATGGAATGTAGAACGGAAGGTGGAAAGGAATGGAATGCAATGTGGAATGCAATGGAATGGAATGTGGATTTGAATGTGGAATGGAATGTGGAGTGGAAAGGAATATGCAATGGAATAGAATGGAATGTGGAATGGACTTTGTAATGGAATGGAATGGAATGGAATGTGGAAAGGAATGGAATGGAACATGGAATTAAACATAGAATGGAATGTGGAAAGGAATGGAATGGAATGTGGAATGTAATGTGGAATGGAACTGAATGGAATGTGGAATGGAATGGAATTGAATGTGGAAAGGAATCTGGACTGGATCCTGGAATGGAACGTGAAATGCAATGTGGAATGGATTGGAATGCAATGTTGAAAGGAATGCAATGGAATGCGGAATGGAATGGAATAGAATGTGGAACGTGAAATGTAATGTGGAATGGAATGTGAAATGGAATGTGGAATGGAATGTGGAATGTAATGAAATGGAACGTGGAAAGGAACGGAATGCGACGTGGAATTGAATAGAATGGCACTTGGAATGGGACGTGGAATGTAACGTGGAAAGTAACGTGGAGTGTAGTGGCACGGAATGTGGAATGCAATGGAATGCAATGTGGAATGGATTGTGGAATGGAATTTAGTGGAATGTGGAAGGGATTGGAATGGAATGATATGGAATGTGGAAAGGAAAGCAAAGGAATGTGGAATGGAATGTGGAATGGAATGGAACGTGGAATCGAATGGAATGAAACGTGGAATGGAACGTGGAATGGAACGTGGAACGGAATGAAATGGATTTGGGAATGGAGTGGAAGGGAACGTGGTATGGAATGGAATGGAAAGTTTAATGGAATGTGTAATGGAACGTGTAATGGAACGTGGAATGGAATGTGGAATGGAAAGTATAATGGAATGGAATGGAATGTGGAATGGAATGGAATGCAATGTGGAATGGAATGGAATGGAATGTGGAATGGAATGGAATAGAATACGGAATGGAACGTGGAATGGAATGAAATGCAATGTGGAATTTAACGTCTAATGGAACATGGAAAGGAAAGTGGAATGGAATGCAATGGAACGTGGTATGGAATATAGAATGGAATGTGGAATGTAATGGAAAGGAATGCGGAATAGAATGGAATGGAATGTGGAATAGATTGGAATGGAATGGAAGGTGGAATGGATTTGAATGGAATGGAATGGAATGTGAAATGGAATGTGGAATGGAACGTGGAATGGAATTGAATGGAATTGAATGGAATGTGAAATGGAACGTGGAATTTAACGTGGAATGGAATGGAATGGAACGTGGAGTGGAACGTGGAAAGGAATGTCGAATGGAACGTGAAATGCAATGGAACGGAATGTGGAACAGAATGTGGAATTGAATGTCTAACGGAAAGTGGAATGAAATCTAAAGGAATGTAGAATAGAATGTGGAATGCATTGGAATGGAATGAGAAATGGAATGTGGAATGGAACGTGGAATGATAGGTGGAATGCAATGGAGACGAATGTGGAATGGAATGGGGAACAGAATGGAATGGAATGCGGAATGGAAAGTGGAAAGAAATGTGGAATGGTAAGGAATGGAATGTTTTATTTAAATGGAATGGAATGTGGAATGATATGTGAACTGGAATGGGATGAACTGTGGAATGGAAAGTGGAATGGAATGGAATTGAAAGTGGAATGCAATGTGGAATGGAATGGAATGGAATGTAGAATGGAATGTGGCATCGAATGTGAAATGGAAAGTGGAATGGAACGGAATGGAATGTGGAATGGCATGTGGAATTGAATGCAGAATGGAACGTGGAATGCAAAGGAATGGAATGTGAAATGGAGCGTGGAAAAGAATTTAATGCAAGGTGAAATGGAACATGGAATGGAACGTTGAATAGAATGTGGAATGGAATGTGGAATGGAACGTGGAATGGAACGTGGAATGTATTGGAATGGAACGTGGAATGGAATGTAGAATGGAAGGTTGAAGGAAACGTGGAATGGAATACGGAATGGAATGTGGAATGGAATGTAGAATGGAAGGTTGAAGGAAACGTGGAATGGAATACGGAATGGAATGTGGAATGGAATGTAGAATGGAAGGTTGAAGGAAAAGTGGAATGGAATGCGGAATGGAATGTGGAATGGAATGGAATGGAATGAGGAATGGAATGGAATGGAACGTGAAATGGAAGATGGAATGGAATGTGGAAAGGAATTTAATGGAATGTGGAATGTAATGTTGAATGGAATTGAATGGAATGTGGAATAGAATGGAATTGAATGTGGAATGGAATGCGGAAAGGATCTTGGAATGGAACGTGAAATGAAATGTGGAATGGATTGGAATGCAATGTTGAATGGAATGCAATGGAATGTGGATTGGAATGGAAGGTGAAATGGAATGGAATACAATGCGGAAAGTGAAGAGGAATGTGGAATGGAATCTGAAATGGAATGTGGAATGGAATGTGGAATGGAATGAAATGGAACTTGGAATGGAATGGAATGAAACGTGGAATTGAATGGAATGGCACGTGGAATGGGACGTGGAATTTAACGTGGAAAGTAACCTGGAGTGGAATGGAATGGAATGTGGATTGGATTGTGGAATGGAATTTAATGGAATGTGGAATGGAACGGAATTGAATGGTGTGGAATGCGGAAAGGAATGCAAAGGAATGTCCAATGGAGTGTGTAATGGAATGCAACGTGGAATTGAATTTAATGATACGTGGAACGGAATGTGGAATGTAAAGGAATGGAATGTGGAATGTCATGGATTGTAATGTGGAATGGAATGGAATGGAATGGAATGTGGAATTGAATGGAATGGAATGTGGAATAGAATGTGAAATGGAATGAAACGGAATGTGGAATGGAATGCAATGGAATGGAATATGGAATGGAATGTGCAATGGAGTGTGGAACGGAATTTAAAGTGGAATTCAATGGAATGGAATGTGGATGGAATGGAACGGAATGTGGAATGGAATGGAATGGAATGTGGTATGGAATGGAATGATACGCGGAATCGAACATGGAATGTAACGTGGAATGAAATTGAATGGAAAGTTGAATGGAATGCAATGGAATGTGGAATGGAAAGGAATGGAATCTGGAATGGAATGGAATGGAATCTGGAATGGAATGGAATGGAATCAGGAATGGAATGTGGAATGGAAAGTGGAATGGAATGTGGAATGCATTGGAAAGGAACGAGGAATGGAATGTAGAATGGAATGTTGAATGGAATGTGGAATGCATGGCGGAATGGAATGGGTAATGGAATGGAATGGAATGTGGAATGGAATGGAATGGAATGTGGAATGGAATGGAATGGAACGTGGAATTGAACATGGAATGTAACGTGGAATGGAATTGAATGGAAAGTGGAATGGAATGGAATGGAATGTGGAATGGAATGTAATGGAACTGGAATGGAATGGAATGGAATTAGGAATGGAATGTGTAATGTAATGTGGAATGGAATGGAATCGAATGTGCAATGGAATGTGGAATGGAATGGAATGGAATATGGAATGGAATTTAGAAAAGAATGTGGTATACAATGTGGAGTGGAAAGGAATGTGGAATGAAATGTGGAATGGAATGTGGAAGGGAATGTGGAATGGAATGGAATGGAATGTGGAATCGAATGTGGAATAGAATGTGGAATGGAACGTGGAATGCAATGGAATGGAATGTAGAATTGAAAGTGGAATGGAATGTGGAATGGAATGCAGTGGAATGGAATGGAATAGAATGTGGAATGTAATGGAATGGAAAGTGGAATGGAAAGGAATGTCATGTGGAATTGAAGGGATTGAAATGTGGAATGGAATGTGGAATGGAATGGAATGGAATGGAATGGAATGTGGAATGGAATGGAATGGAATGGAATGGAATGTGGAATGGAATGGAATGGAATGTAGAATTGAATGTGGAATGGAATGTGGAATGGAATGGAATGGAGAGGAATGGGATGTGGAATGGAAAGGAATGGAAATTGGAATGGAATGGAATGGAATGTGGAATGGAATGGAATGGAATGTTGAATGGAATGGAATGGAATGGAATGGAATGTGGAATGGAATGGAATGGAGTGATGAATGGAATGGAATGGAATGTGGAATTGAATGAAATGGAAAGTGGAATGGAATGGAATGGAATTTGGAATGCAACGGAATGTAATGGAATGGAATGGAACGTGGAATGGAATATGAAATGGAACGTGGAATGGAATGGAATGGAATGGAATGGAATAGAAGGTGGAATGGAATATGAAATGGAATGTGAAATGGAACGAGAAACGGAATGAAATGAAAGGTGAAAAGAAATGGAATGGAACTTGGAATGGAATGGAATGGAACGTGGAATGGAATGCAATGGAGTGTTAAATGGAATGTGCAATAGAATTTGGAATGCAATGGAATGGAAAGTGGAATGGAATGTGGAGTTGAATGGAATGGAATGTGGAATGGAAAGAAGCGGAATGTTGAATGCAATGTGGAAAGTAATGGAATGGAATCTGGAATGAAATGTTGAGTGGAATGTGGAATGGAATGTGGAATGGAATGGAAAGCAATGTGGAATGCAATGTTGAATGGAAAGGGATGGATTGTGAAATGGAATGGAATGGAATGCTATGGAATAGAGAATGGAATGGAAAGGAATGTGGAAAGGAACCTGGAAAGAAACGTGCAATGGAACGTGGAATTGAATGTGGAATGTAATGTGGAATGGAATGGAATGGAAAGTGGAATGGAATGTGGGATGGAATGTAATGGAATGTAGAATGGAAAGTGGAATGAAATGTGGAATGGAATGTGGAATGGAATGTCTAATGGAATGTCGAATGTAATAGAATGGAACGTGTAATGGAATGTGGAATGGAATGGAACGGAATGTGGAATGGAATGGAACGGAATGTGGAACGGAATGTGGAATGGAATGTGGAATGTAACCGAATGGAATGTTGAATGGAATGTGGAATGGAATGGAATCTAATGAAATGGAACTTGAAATGGAATGGAATGGATCGTGGAATGGAATGGAATGGAACATGCAATGGATCATCCAATGGAACGTGTAACGGAATGTGGAATGGAATGGAATGGAATGCGCAACGGAATGGAACGTGAAATGGAATGTGGAAAGGATAGTGAAATGGAATGTGGAATGGAATGTGAAATTGGATGCAATCGAACGCGGAATCGAATGGAAAGTGGAATGGAACGTGGAAAGGAATAATGACACAAACGTGGAATTTAGGGGGATTGGAATGGAATGTGGCACAGAATGTGGAATGGAATCTGGAATGGAATGTGGAAAGGAAAGTGGAATGGAACAGAATGGAATGTGAAATGAAATGGAATGGAATGTGTAATGGAATGGAATGGAGTGAGGAATGGAATACAGTGGAATGTGAAATGGAATATGGAACGGAATGTGGAATGAAATGTGGAATGTAATGTGGAAAGTAATGCGGAATGTAACGGAATGGAATGTGAAATGGAATAGAAAGAAAAGTGGAATGGAATGTGGAATGGAAAGTGGCATAGAATGGACTGCAATGTGGAATGAAAAGTGGAATGGAATGTGGAATGAAACGTGGAGTGGAATGGAAAGAAATGTGGAAAGGAATGTGGAGTAGAGTGTGGAATGGAATGTGGAACAGAACGGAAAGGAAAGTGGAATGCAGTGTGGAATGAAATGTGGAAAGGAACGAAAAATGGAACGGAATGGAATGTGGTATGTAACGTGGAATGGAATGTGGAAAGGATTGGAATGTGGAAAGGAATGAAATGGAACATGGAATGGAATTGAATGGAATGTTGACTGGAATGGAATGGAATGTTCAATGGAATGAGGAATGGAATGGACTGGAATGTGCAATGGAATGTAGAAAGGAATGCAAAGGAATGTGGAATGGAATGGAATGGAATGTGGATTGGAACGTGGAATGGAACGTGGAATGGAAAGTCAAAGGGAATGGAATGGAATGGAACGTGGAATAGAATGTGGAATGCAACGTGGAAAGGAATGGAATGGATTGTGGAATGTATTGTGGAATGGAATTGAATGGAATGGGGGAAGGAATGGAATGTAACCTGGTACGGAACGTGGAAAGAAAAGTGGAATGGAAGGGAATGGAATGTGGAATGGAATTTAATGGAATGTGGAATGCAATGTGGAGTGGAATGGAATGGAGAGGAATTCCGAATGGACAGTGTAATTCAAAGTGGAATATAACGTGGAATGGAACTTGGAATCGGATATAGAATAAAATGTGGACTGGAATGGAATGGAATGTGGAATGGGAAGTGAAAGAAATGTTGAATGGAATGGAAATGAATATGGAATGGAATCTAATGGGATGTGGAATGGAATGTGGAATGGAATCTAATTGAATGTGGAATAGAATGGAATGGAATGTTACTTAACGTGGAATGGAATTGAGTAGAATGTGGAATGGAATGTGGAATGGAATGGAATGGAACCTGGAATGGAACAAACAACGTAACGTGGAATGTAACGTGGAATGGAAAAACTAATGGAATGGAATGGAATGTGGAATGGAAGGGAAAGTAATGCGCAATGGAATGTGGAATGGAATGGTATGGAATGAAGAATAGAATATGTAATGCAATGGGATGCCAAGTGGAATGGTATGTGGAATAGAATGGAATGGAATGTGGAATGGAATGTGGAATGGGATGGGATGGAATGTGGAATGGAATACAATGGAATGGAATGTGGAAAGTAATGGAATTAAATGGAATGGAATGTGGAATGGAGTGGAATGGAATGGAATGGAATGTGGAATGGCATGGAATGGAATGGAATGGAATGTGAAATGGAAAAGAATGTGGAATGGAATGGAATGGAATAGAATGTAGTGTGGAATGGAATAGTATGGAATGTGGAATGGAATGGAATGGAATTGAAAAGAGTTAAAAGGAACGTGGAATGGAATGGAATGTGAAATGGAAAGGAATAGAAAGAGGAATGGAATGCAATGGAATGAAGAATGAAGTGGAATGGAAAATGCAATGGAATGGTGGAAAGGAACGGAATGGAATACAGAATGGAATGTGTAGTGGAATGGAATGGAATGTGAAATGAAATCGGATGGAATGTGGAATGGAGTCTGGAATGGAATGTGGAATGTAAAGTGGAATGGAATCTGCAATGGAAGGTGGAATGGAATGTGGAAGGGAATGGAATGGAACGAGGAATGGAATGTGTAATGGAATGGAATGCACCGTGGAAAGGAATGTGGAATGGAATGGAATGTAACGTGAAATGGAACGTGGAATGGAAAGTAAAATGCAAAGGAATGGAAGGTGGAATGGAGTGTGGAATGTAATGGAATGTGGAATTCAATGGAATGGAAAGGAATGTGGAATGGAATGGAATGGAATTTGGAATTTAATTGAATTGAATGTGGAATGGAATGGAATGGAACCTGGAATAGAATGTTGAATGGAATGTGGAATGGAATGTGGAATGGAATGTGGAATGCAGTATGGAATGGAATTGAATGGAATGTGGAATGGAATGGAATGGAATGGAATGGGGAATGTAATGTGGAATGGAACGTGGAATGGAATGGAATGGAATGTGGAAAGGAAAGGAATGGAATGCGGAATGGAATGTAATGGAATGTGGAATGGAATGGATGGTGGTATGGAATGGAATGTAACGTGTAACGGAACGGAATGGAACGTGGAATGGAATGGAATGGAATGTGGAATGGAATGGAATGAAATGTGAAATGGAATGAAATGGAATGTGTAATGGAATGGAATGGAACTTGGGATGGAATATGGAATGGAATGTGTAATGGAATGTGGTATGGAATGGACTGCAATGTGGAATGAAAAGTGGAATGGAATGTGCATTGAAATGTGGAGTGGAACGGAATGGAATGTGGAACGGAATGTGGAGTAGTGTGTGGAATGGAATGAGGAATGGAACAGAATGGAAAGTGGAATGTAATGTGGAATGAAATTTGGAAAGGAAAGAAAAATGGAAAGGAATGGAATGTGGTAGGAAACATGGAATGGAATATGGAAAGTATTGGAATGTGGAAAGGAATGGAATGGAAAATGGAATGGAATTGAATGGAATGTTGACTGGAATGGAATGGACTGTACAATGGAGTGTAGAATGGAAAGGACTGGAATGTGCAATGGAATGTGGAAAGGAATGGAATGGAATGTGGAATGGAATGTGGATTGGAACGTGGAATGGAACACGGAGTGGAACATAAAAGGGAATGGAATGGAATGGAACGTGGAATGGAACGTGGAATGCAACGTGGAAAGGAATTGAATGGATTGAGGAATGTAATGTGGAATGCAACAGAATGGAATGTGGAATGGAATGGAATGTAATGTGGTATGGAACGTGCAATGGAAAGTGGAATGGAATGGAATGGAACGTGGAATGGAATTTAATGGAATGTGGAATGGAATGTGGAATGGAATGGAATGGAATATGGAATGGAATGGAGAGGAATGTCGAATGGACTGTGGAATTGAATGTGGAATGTAACGTGGAATGGAACTTGAAATGGAATTTGGAATGGAATATAGAATAGAATGTGGAATGGAATGGAATGGAATGTGGAATGGGATGAGAAAAGGAATGTTGAATGTAATGGAATTGAATATGGAATGGAATGTAATGGGATGTGGAATGGAATGTGGAATGGAATCTAATTGAAAGTGTAATAGAATGGAATGGAATGGTATGGAATGTGGAATGGAATTGAATAAAATGTGGCATGGAATGTGCGATGGAATGTAATGGAACGTGGAATAGAACGTGGTATGGAACGAAAAATGAAAAGTGGAATGTAACGTGGAATGGAATGAGTAATGGAATGCAATGGAATGTGGAATGGAAGGGAAGGTAATGAGGAATGGAATGTGGAACACAACGTGAAATGGAATGTGGAGTGGAATGGAATGGAATGTGGAATAGAATGGAATGGTACATGGAATGGAATGGAATGGAATGTGGAATGGAAGGGGCTGGAATGCGGAATTGAATGTGGAATGGAATATGGAATTGAATGTGGAGTGGAATGGAATGGAACGAGGAATGTAATGGAATGGAATGTGGAAGGGAATGGAATGTGGAATGGAATGGAATGGAAAGTGGAATGGAATGGAATGGAATGTGGAATTGAATGGAAAGGAATGTGGAATTGAATGGAAAGGAATGGAAAGTGGAATGGAATGAAATGGAATGGAATGTGCAGTGGAATAGAATGGAATGTGGAATTGAATGGAATTGAATGTGGAATGGAATGGAATTGAATGTGGAATGGAATGGAATGGAAGGTAGAATGGAATGTGGAATGGAATGGAATGGAATTGAATGGAATGGAATGTGGAATTGAATGGAATGATATCTGGAATTGAATGGAATATGGAATGGAATGGAAAGGAATGGAATGTGAAATGGAATGGAATGGAATGTGGAATGGAATGTGGAATTGAATGCGGTATTGAAAGGAATGGAATGTGGAAGGCAATGGAATGGAACGGAATGTGGAATGGAATGTGGAATGGAATGTGGATTGGAATAGATTGGAATGTGAAATGGAATGGAATGGAATGTCGCATGGAATTTGGAATGGAATGTGGAATATAATGTGGAATGGAATGGAATGGAATGTGGAATGGAAAGTGAAATGGAATGTGGATTGGAATGGAATGGATAGTCGAATGGAATGGAATGGAAGGTGGAATGGAATCGAATGCAATGGAATGTGGAATGGAATGGAATGGAAAGTGGAATGGAATGTGGAAAGGAAAGAGGAATGGAATGTAATGTAATGTGGAATGCAAAGCAATGGAACGGAAAGTGGAATAGAGTGGAATGGAATATAATGTGGAATGGAAGGGAATGGAATGGAATGTTATGTGGAATGGAAGGGACTGGAATGTAGAATGAAAGGGAATGGAACATGGAATGGAATTGAATGCTTTGCGGAATGGAATGGAATGGAATGTGGAATGAAAAGAGGATTGCAAAGGAATGCAATGGAATGGAAAGTGGAATGGAAAGGAATAGAAAGTGGAAGAGAAATGAATGGAATGTGGAATGGAATGGAATGGAATGTGGAATGGAATGGAGTGGAATATGGAAAGGAATGTCGAATGGAATGGAACGGAATGGAATGTGGATTGGAATGGAATGTGGAGTGGAAATCAATGGAATGGAACCTGGAATGGAATGGTATGGAACGTGGAATGGAATGGAAAGGAAAGTGGAATGGAATTGAAAGGAACATAGAATGGAATGGAATGGAAAGTGGAATTGAATGGAATTGAACGGAATTTGGATTGGAATGGAACGTACAATGGAATGGAATGCAACGTGGAATGGAATTGAATGGAACGTGGAATGGAAAGAAATTGAATGGATTGTTGAACGGAATGGAACGTGCTATGAAATGGAATGGAATGGAATGGAATGTGGAATGGAATGGAATGGAATGTGGAATTGAAGGCAATGGAACGTGGAATGGACTGTTGAACGGAATGGAATCCAACGCAATGTGGAATGGAATGGAAAGTGGAATGGAATTGAATGGAATGTGGAAGGGAATGTGGAATGGAATTGAACGTGGAATGGAATGTTGAAAGGAATGGAATCAAATGTGGAATGGAAAGTGGAATGGAACATAATGGAATGTGGAATGGAACGTGGAATGGAACGTGGACTAGAACGTGGAATGTAATTTTGAATGGAATGTGGAATGGAATGGAATGGAATCTGGAATGGAATGTGAAATGGAGTGTAATGGAATGGGGAATGGAATGTGGAATGGAATGGAATGGAATGAGGAAAGGTAGATGGAATGGAATGGAATGTGGAATGAAAGGGAATAGAATGGAATGGTGAGTGGAATGGAATGGAAAGTAATCTGGAATGGAAAGGAATGGAATGGAATGGAATGGAATGGAATGGAATGTGGAATGGAATGGAATGAAATGTGGAATGGAATGAAATGGAATGTGCAATGGAATGTGGAATGGAATTGAATGGAATGAGGAATGGAATGTGGAATGGAATGGAATGTGGAATGGAATGGAATGGAATGCAATGTGTTATGAAATGGAATTGAAGGGAACGGAATTTGGAATGGAATGGAATGGAGTGCGGAACGGAACATGGAACGGAAAGTGGACGAGAAGGTGGAATGGAATGTGGAATGGAATGGAATGGAAGGGAATGCGGAATGGAGAAGTGGAATGGAATGGAGTCAATTGTGTAATGAAATGTGGAATAGAATGGAAAGGAATGAAAAGTGGAATGGAATGTGGAATGGAATGGAATGGATTCTGAATCGGAACATGGAATTCAAAGTGGACTAGAACGTGGAATGGAATGAGTAATGGAATATAATGGAAGGGAATGTGTAATGGAAAGTGGAAAGGAAAGGAGTGGAATGAGAAATGGAATGTGGAAAGGAATGGAATGTGGAATGGAATGTAAAGGAATGGAATGTGGAATGGAAAGGAATGGAATGTGGAATGGAATGTAATGAAATATGGAATGCAACGTGGTATGCAACGCGGAAAGGAATGGAATGGATTGTGGAATGTAATGTGGAATGCAATTGAATGGAATGTGGAATGGAATGGAATGTAACATGGTGTGGAACGTGGAATGGAACGTGGAATGGAATGGAATGGAATGTGAAATGGAATTTAATGGAATGTGGAATGGAATGTGTAGTGGAATGGAATGGAATGTGGAATGGAATATGGAATAGAATGGAAAGGAATGTGGAAAGGAAAGTGGAAGGGAATTGAATGGAATGTGGAATAGAATGGAATGGATCGTGGAATGGAATGGAATGGAATGTGGAAAGGAATGTGAAATGGAATGTTTAATGGAATGTGGAATGGAATGGAATGGAATGTGGAATGGAATGGAATGGAATGTGGAATGGAATGTGGAACAGAATGTGGAATAGAAGGTGGAATTGAATGTGCAATGGAATGGAATGGAAAGCGAAATGGAATAGTTTGGAATGTCGTAACGAATGTGAAATGGAATGAAACGGAATGTGGAATGGAACGCAGTGGAATGTGGAATGGAATGTGGAATGGAACTGCATGGAATTTGGAATGCAACGTGGAAGGGAGTGTGGAATGGAATGTGTAAAGGAATGTGGAATGGAAAGTGCAATGGGATGTAATAGATTGTGGAATGAAAAGGAATGGAAAAGTATGGAATGTGGAATGGAATGTAATGGAATGTGGAATGGAACATGGAATGGTATATGGAACGGAACGTGGAATGGAAAGTGGAAAGGAATGGAATGGAATGTGGAATGAAATGTGGAATGCAATGGAATGGAAGGTGGAATGGAATGTAGGATGGAATGGAAAGGAATGTGGAATGGAACGTGGAATGGAACGTGGAATGTAATGTGGAATGGAAAGTGGAATAGAAAGTGGAATGGATTGGAATCGAATGTGGAATGGAATTTGTAATAGAATGGAATGGAATGTGAAATGGATTGTGGAATGGAATGTGGAATGTAATGTGGAATGGAAAGTGGAATGGAATGGGATGGAAAGTGTAAAGTAATGTGGAACAGAAAGGAATGGAATGTGGAATGGAATGTGGAATGCAAAGGAATGGAATCTGGAATGGAACGGAGAGTAATAGAATGTGGAATGGAATGTGGAATGGTATGGAATTGAAGGGAAGGTTATGTGGAATGTATTGTTGGATGGAGTGTGGAATGGAACAGAATGAAATGTGGAACGGAATGTTGAAAGGAAAGTGGAACGGAAAGGATTGGAATGTGGAATGGAACGTGGAATGGAATGGAATGTGGAATGTATTGTGGAAAGCAATGGAATGATTAATGGAATGTTGAATGGAATGTGAAATGGAATATGGAATGGAATGGAATGGAATGTGGAATGGAATCTGGAATGCAATGTGGAAAGGAAAGTCAAACGGAATGGAATGGAACGTGGAAAGGAATGTGGACTGGAATGTTGAATGGAACGGAAGTAATGTGGAATGGAATGTGGAATGGAATGTGGAAAGGAAAGTGGAATGAAATGTGGAATGGGATGTGGAATGGAATGCTGATTGGAATGTGGAATGGAATGGAATGCAATGTGCAATTAAATGTGGAATGGAATGGAATGGAATGTGGAATGCAATGTGGAAAGGAAAGTCAAAGGGAATGGAATAGATTGTGGTATGGAACGCGGAATGGAATAGAATGGAAAGTGGAATGGAACGTGGAATGGAATGTGGACTATAATGTGAAATGGAACGGAAGTAATGTGGAATGGAATGTAGAAAGGAAAGTGGAATGAAATGTGAAATGGAATGTAGAATGGCGTGTGGAATGGAATGTAGATTGGAATGTGGAATGGAATGGAATGCAATGTGCAATGAAATGTGGAATGGAATGGAATGGAATGGAATGCGAAATGGAACGTGGAATGGAATGTGAATTGGAATGTTAAATTGAACGTCGAACGACATGATATGGAACGCAGAATGGAATGATATGGAACATGGAATGGAATGGAATGGAATGTGGAATATAATGTGGAATGGAAAGTTGAATGGAATGTGGAATGGAATGGAATGGAATGTGGAACGGAATGTGGAATAGAATGTGGAATGGAATGGAATGGACTGTGGAATGGAATGGTATGGATTGTGGAATGGAATGTGGATTGGAATAGAATGGAATGTGGAATGGAATGTGGAAAGGAATGTGGAACACAACGGAATGGAATGTGGAATTGAATGTGAAATGCAGTGTGGAATTGAATGTGGAATGAAATGGAATGGAACGTGGATTGGAATGTAGAAGGGAATGTGCAATGGAACGGAATGGAATGGAGTGTGGGTTATAATGTGCAATGGAATGGAAAGAAATGTGGAATGGAATGTGGAATGCAATGCAGAAAGGAATGTGGAATGCAACTTAACGGATTGTGGAATGGAATGTGAAATTGGGAGTGGAATGGAAAGGAGAATGGTACGGAATGAAACATGTAATTGAATGTGGAATGGAATGTGGAATGGAATGTGGAATGGAATGTGGAATGGAGTGTGGAATGGAATGTGCAATGGAACGGAATCGAATGTGGAAAGGAATGTGGAATTGAATGTGGAAAGTAATGTGGAATGGAGTGTGGAATGGAATGTGCAATGGAACGGAATCAAATTTGGAATGGAATGTAGAATGCAACGTGTAAAGGACTGGAATTGAATGTGGAATTCAACGTGGAATGGAATGGAAAGGGACGTGGAATGGAAAGTGGAATGGAAAGGGGAATGGAACGCAATGTAACATGAAATGGAATGTGTAATGGAATGTGCAAAGAATGGAATGCAATCTGTAATGGAATGTGGAATGGAATGGAATGCAATGGGTAATGGAATGGAATGGAATGTGAAATGGAATGTCGAATGCAATGTGTAATGGAAAGTGGAATTCAATGCGGAATGGAATGGAATGGAACGTGTAATTTAATGGAATGGAACGTGGAATGGAACGTGGAATAGGACTTTTACAATAACGTGGAATGGAAAGTGAACAGGAATGTTGAATGGAACGTGGAATGGAATTAAATGGTATGTGGAATTGAATTTGGAATGAAAGGTGGAATGGAATGGAATGGAATGTGGAATGGAATGGAATGGAATTTGGAAAGGAAAGGAATGGAAGGAGGAATGGAATGTGAAATGGAATATGATGTGGAACGTGGAATGCAATGGAAACTAATGTGGAATGGAATGTGGAATAAAATGAGGATTGGAATGGCATGGAATGTAAAGCGGAATGGAATGTTTAATGGAATGTGGAATAGAATGGAATGGAATGTGGAATGAAAGGCGGAATGGAATGTGGAATGGAACGTGCAATGGAATGGAGTGGAATGTGGAATAGAACGTGGAATGGAATGGAGTGGAATGTGGAATAGAACGTGGAATGGAATGGAAAGGAATGTGGAATGGATCATGGAATGTAATGTGCTATGGATTGTGGAATGGAACGTGGAATGGAATGGAATGGAACGTGGAATGTAACGTGGAAAGGAAGGAATGGATAGTGTAATGCAACTTGGAATGGATTGTGGAATGGAATGTGGAATGGAACTTGGAAAGGAATGTCGAAAGGAAAGTGGAATGGAAAGGAATGGAATGTGGAACGGAAAGGAAAGGAATGGAATGCGGAATGGAACGTGGAATGGAAAGGAATGGAATGTGGAATGGAATGTGGAATGCAATGGAATGGAATGTGGAATGAAATGGAATGGAATGGTATGGAATGTGAAATGGAATGGAATAAAATGTTGAACGGAAATGAATGGGATGTGGAATGGAATGTGGAATGGAATGGAATCGAATGTGGAATGAAATGGAATGGAATGGTATGGAATGTGCAATGGAATGGAATGGAATGTGGAACGCAACTTGGAATGGAACGTGGAATGGAACGTGGAGTGGAACTTGGAATGAAATGCGGAATATAACTTGCAATGGAATGTGCAACAGAATCTGGAATGGAATGGAATGGAACGTGGAATGGAAGGGAATGCAATGGAATGGTACTCGGAATGGAATGGAATAGAATGAGGAATGGAGTGGAATGGAATGTGGAATGGAATCTGGAATGAATTGGAATGGACCGTGGAATGGAGTAGAATGAAATGGAATGGTACGCGGAAAGGAATGGAATGGAATGAAGAATGGAAAGGAATGGAATGGTATGTGGAATTGAATGGAATGTAATGTAGAATGGAATGGAATGAAATGTGGAATGGAATGGAATGGAACGTGGAAAGGAATGCGGAATGCAATTTAGAATGGAATGGGGAATGGAATAGAATGGAATGTGGAATGGAATGGAACGGAATGTGGAATAGAAGGAAATGGAAGGGAATGTGGAATGCAATGGAATGGAATGTATAATGAAATGGAATGGAAAGTTTAATGCAATGGAATGGAATGCAGAATGGAATGGAACCTGGAATAGAATGGAATGGAACGTGGATTGGAATGGAATGGAATGCGGAATGGAATGGAATGGAATGGAATGTTAAGTGGAATGTGGAATGGAATGTAAAATGTAATGTTGAATGGAATGTGGAACGGCATGAAATGGAACGTGGAATGTTATGGAATGGAACGTGGAATGGAATGGAATGGAACGTGGAATGGAACATGGAATGGAATGTGAAATGGAATGTGAAATGGAATTGAATGGAATGTGGAATGGAATGTGGAATGGAAAGGAAAAGGATTTGGAATGGAACGTGGAATGGAATACGGAAAGGAATGTGGAATTAATCAGAGTGGAATGTGGAATGGAATGTGAAATGGAGTGGGGAAAGGAATGTGAAATGGAACGGAATGAAGTGCAGGATGGAAAGTGGAATGGAATGGAATGGAACGTGGAATGGAATGTAGAACGGAATGCAAAATGGAAAGGAATCCAATCAGGTATTGAACTTGGAATGGAATGTAATGGGACGTGGAATGGAAAGTGGAGTGGAACGTGGAATGGAAAGGAATGGAACGTGAAATGGAATGTGGTATGGAATGTGGAAAGGAATGGAATGGAATGGGGAAAGAAATGTGGAAGGGAATGGAATGGAATGGGGAATGCAATGGAATGGAATATGGAATGGAATAAAATGGAATGTGGAACGGAATGTGAAATGGAATGTGGAATGGAATGTGTAAAGAAATGTGGAATGTAACGCAATGGAATGTGAAATGTAGTGTGGAATAGAATGGAATGGAATGTGGAATGGAATGGAACGGAATGTGGAATGGAACCTGGAACGGAATGAGGAATGGATTGTGGAATGCAAAGTGCAATGGATGTGGTATTGAACGGAATGGAATGTGGAATGGAATGTGGAATGGAGTGTGGAATGGAACGTAAAATGGAATGTAATGGAATGTGGAATGGAACGTGGAATGGAATGTGGAAATTATTGGAATGTGGAAAGTAATGGAATGGAATGTGGACTGGAATGGAATGGAATGTGCAACGCAATGTGGAATGGAATGGAACGAAAGTAGAATGGAATGTGGAATGAATTGAATGGAATGTGAATTGGAACTTGGAATGGAACGTGGAATGGAACGTCGAATGGAATGGAATGGAATGGAATGTGGAATGGAATGTGGAATTGAAAGTAATGCAACGTGGAATGGAATGTGGAACTGAATGGAATGCAATGTGGAATGAAATGTGAAATGCAAAGTGGAATGCAATGTGGAATGGAATGTGAAATGGAATGTGGAATGGAATGGAATTTTGAATGGAATGTAGAATGCAATGGAATGGAAGTTGAACGGAATGTGGAAGCTAATGTCGAATGGAATGTGGAATCGAATGGAAATAATATGGAATGGAATGTGGAATGGAATGTGGAAAGGAAAGTGGAATGAAATGTGGAATGGAATGCGGAATGGAGTGTGAAATGGAATGTTGAGTGGAATGTGGAATGGAATGGAATGGAATGTGAAATGGAACGTGGAATTCAATGGAATGGAATGTGGAATAGAATAGAATGGAATGTGGAATGGAATTGAATGTGGATTGGAATGTGGAATGGAAAGTGGAAAGGAATGCGGAATGCAACTTAATGGAATGTGGAGAGGAATGTGGAATTGATTGTGGAATGGAATGTAGAATGGAACAGAGTGGAATGTGTAATTGAATGTGGAATGGATTGTGGAATGGAACATGGAATGGTGTGTGGAATGGAATGTGGAATGGAATGGAATGGAATGTGGAATGGAATGTGGAATGGAGTGGAATGGAATGTGGATTGGAATGGAATGAAACGTGGAAAGGAATGGAATGGAAGGTGGAATGGAATGTGGAATGGAATGTGGATTGGAAAGTGGAATGGAATGGAATGGAATGTGGCATGGAATAGAATCGAATGGCAATACAATGGAATGTAACAGAATGTGGAATGGAATGTATTGGAATGTGGAATGCGATGGAATGGAATGTGCAATGGAATGGAATGGAATGTGGAATTTAATGTTACGTGAAATGGAATGGAATGGAATGTGTATTGGAATGGAATGGAATGTGGAATGGAAAGGAATGGAATTGAAACCGAAATGGAATGTAGAATGGAATGTAAAATCTAATGTGGAATGGAAGGTGGAACGGCATGATATGGACGTGGAATGGAATGGAGTGGAAAGTGGAATTGAATAGAATGGAATGGAACGTGGAATTGAATGGAATGGAAAGTGGAATGTAACTTGGAATGGAATGTGGAATGTGGAATGGACTGAGGAATGGATTCGAATGGAATGTGGAATGGAATGGAATCGAATGGAATCGTATGTGGTATGTAATGTGGAATGGAATGTGGAATGGAATGGAATGGAATGTTAAGTGGAGTGGAATGGAATGTGGAATGAAATGTGGAAAGGAATGCAATGGAAAGTGGAATGGAATGTGGAAAGGGATGTGGAATGGAACGGAATGGATTGTGAAATGGAATGGAATTTATTGTAGAATAGAATGTTTAAAGGAATGGAATGGAATGTGGAATGGAATGCAATGGAATGTCGAATGGAATGGAATGGAGTATCGAATGGAATGGAATGGAACGTGGAGTGGAATATGGAATAGAATGTGGAATGGAATGGAATGGAATGTTAAATGGAATGGAATGGAATGTTAAATGGAATGGAATGGAATGTGGAATAGAATGTAATGGAATGGAGTGTGGAATAGAATGGAATGGAATGTGGAATAGAATGGAATGGAGTGGAATGTGGAATAGAATGGAATGGAATGGAAAGTTTAATGCAATGGAATGGAATGCAGAATGGAATGGAACCTGGAATAGAATGGAATGGAACGTGGATTGGAATGGAATGGAATGTGGAATGGAATGGAATGGAATGTTAAGTGGAATGTGGAATGGAATGTAAAATGTAATGTTTAATGGAATGTGGAACGGCATGAAATGGAACGTGGAATGTTATGGAATGGAACGTGGAATGGAATGGAATGGAACGTGGAATGGAATGTGCAATGGAATGTGAAATGGAATTGAATGGAATGTGGAATGGAATGTGGAATGGAAAGGAAAAGGATTTGGAATGGAACGTGGAATGGAATACGGAAAGGAATGTGGAATTAATCGGAGTGGAGTGTGGAATGGAATGTGAAATGGAGTGGGGAAAGGAATGTGAAATGGAACGGAATGAAGTGCAGGATGGAACGTGGAATGGAATGGAATGGAACGTGGAATGGAATGTAGAACGGAATGCAAAATGGAAAGGAATCCAATCAGGTATTGAACGTGGAATGGAATGGAATGGGACATGGAATGGAAAGTGGAGTGGAACGTGGAATGGAAAGGAATGGAATGTGAAATGGAATGTGGTATGGAATGTGGAAAGGAATGGAATGGAATGGGGAAAGAAATGTGGAATGGAATGGAATGGAATAGGGAATGGAATGGAATGGAATATGGAATGGAATAAAATGGAATGTGGAACGGAATGTGAAATGGAATGTGGAATGGAATGTGTAAAGAAATGTGGAATGTAACGCAATGGAATGTGAAATGTAGTGTGGAATAGAATGGAATGGAATGTGGAATGGAATGGAACGGAATGTGGAATGGAACCTGGAACGGAATGAGGAATGGACTGTGGAATGCAAAGTGCAATGGATGTGGAATTGAACGGAATGGAATGTGGAATGGAATGTGGAATGGAGTGTGGAATGGAACGTAAAATGGAATGTAATGGAATGTGGAATGGAACGTGGAATGGAATGAGGAAAGTATTGGAATGAGGAAAGTAATGGAATGGAATGTGGACTGGAATGGAATGGAATGTGCAACGCATTGTGGAATGGAATGGAATGGAAGTAGAATGGAATGTGGAATGAATTGAATGGAATGTGAATTGGAACTTGGAATGGAACGTGGAATGGAACGTCGATTGGAATGGAATGGAATGGAATGGAATGTGGAATTGAAAGTAATGCAATGTGGAATGGAATGTGGAACTGAATGGAATGCAATGTGGATTGAAATGTGAAATGCAAAGTGGAATGCAATGTGGAATGGAATGTGAAATGGAATGTGGAATGGAATGGAATTTTGAATGGAATGTGGAATGCAATGGAATGGAAGTTGAATGGAATGTGGAAGGGAATGTCGAATGGAATGTGGAATTGAATGTAAATAATATGGAATGGAATGTGGAATGGAATGTGGAAAGGAAAGTGGAATGAAATGTGGAATGGAATGTGGAATGGAGTGTGAAATGGAATGTTGAGTGGAATGTGGAATGGAATGGAATGGAATGTGAAATGGAACGTGGAATTCAATGGAATGGAATGAGGAATAGAATAGAATGGAATGTGGAATGGAATGGAATGTGGAATGGAATGTGGAAAGGAAAGTGGAAAGGAATGCAGAATGCAACTTAATGGAATGTGGAATGGAATATGGAATTGATTGTGGAATGTAATGTAGAATGGAGCGGAGTGGAATGTGTAATTGAATGTGGAATGGATTGTGGAATGGAACATGGAATGGTGTGTGGAATGGAATGTGGAATGGAATGGAATGGAATGTGGAATGGAATGTGGAATGGAGTGGAATGGAATGTGGATTGGAATGGAATGAAAAGTGGAAAGGAATGGAATGGAACGTGGAATGGAATGTGGAATGGAAAGTGGAATGGAATGGAATGGAATGTGGCATGGAATGGAATTGAATGGCAATACAATGGAATGTAACGGAATGTGGAATGGAATGTATTGGAATGTGGAATGCGATGGAATGGAATGTGCAATGGAATGGAATGGAATGTGGAATTTAATGGAACGTGTAATGGAATGGAATGGAATGTGTATTGGAATGGAATGGAATGTGGAATGGAAAGGAATGGAATTGAATCCGAAATGGAATGTAGAATGGAATGTAAAATCTAATGTGGAATGGAACGTGGAACCGCATGATATAGACGTGGAATGGAATGGAGTGGAAAGTGGAATTGAATAGAATGGAATGGAACGTGGAATTGAACGGAATGGAGAGTGGAATGGAACTTGGAATGGAATGTGGAATGGAATGTGGAATGGACTGAGGAATGGATTCGAATGGAATGTGGAATGGAATGGAATCGAATGGAATCGTATGTGGTATGTAATGTGGAATAGAATGTGGAATGGAATGGAATGGAATGTTAAGTGGAGTGGAATGGAATGTGGAATGAAATGTGGAAAGGAATGCAATGGAAAGTGGAATGGAATGTGGAAAGGGATGTGGAATGGAACGGAATGGATTGTGAAATGGAATGGAATTTAATGTAGAATAGAATGTTTAAAGGAATGGAATGGAATGTGGAATGGAATGCAATGGAATGTCGAATGGAATGGAATGGAGTGTCAAATGGAATGGAATGGAATGTGGAGTGGAATATGGAATGGAATGTGGAATGGAATGTGGAATGGAATGGAATGGAATGTTAAATGGAATGGAATGGGATGTGGAATAGAATGGAATGGAATGGAGTGTGGAATGGAATGGAATGGAATGTGGAATAGAATGGAATGGAAAGAGGAGTAGAATGGAATGGAATGGAATGTGGAATGGAATGGAATGGAATGTGGAATGAAATGGAATGGAATGTGGAATGGAATGGAATGGAATGTGGAATGGAATGGAACGTGGACTGTGCAATGGAAAGTGGAATGGAAAGTGGAATGGAATGGAATGGAATGTGGATTGGAATGGAATGGAACGTGGAATGGAATGTAATGGAAATGAATGCGAAATGGAATGTGGAATGGAATGTGAAATGGAATGTGGAAGGGAGCGTGGAATGGCATGAAATATAACTTGGAATGGAGTGGAATGGAATGAGGTATGGAATGGAAGGGAATGTGGAAAGGAACGTGGAATGGAACGTGGAATGGAATGTGGAAACGAATGTGGAGTGGAATGGAGTGTGGAACGCAATGGAATGTAATGGAAAGGAATGTGGAACGGAATGTGGAATGGAACGGAATACATTGTGGAATGGAATGTGGAATGGAATGTGGAATAGAATGGAAAAGAATGTTTAATTGAATGTGGAATTCAATGAGGAATGCAATGTGTAATGGAGTGTGGAATGGAATGTGGAATGGAACTGAATGAATTGTGGGATGGAATGTGGAATGCAACGGAAAGGAATGTGGAATGCAATGTAGAATAGAAAGTGAAATGAAATGGAATTGAATGTGGAATGCAACGTGGAATGGAATGTAATGGGACGTGGAATGGAACGTGGAATGGAACGTGGAACGAGATGAAATTGAAAGTGAAATGGAATGTGGAATTGAATGTGGAAAAGAATGGAATGGAATGTGGAATGGAATGTGGAAAGGAATGGAATGGAATGGGGAATGGAATGGAATTTAACGTGGAAAGGAACATGGAATATAATGTGGACAGGAACGTAGAATGTAACGTGGAATGGAATGAAATGGAATGTGGAATGGAGTGGAATGGAATGTGGAATTAAATTTGGAATGGAATGGACTGGAATGTCGCATGGAATGGAATGGAATGTGGAATGGAATGGAATGGAATGTGCAATGGAATGTGGAATGGAATCTGGAAAGGAATGGAATGGTATGTGGAATGGAATGTGGAATGGAACGTGGAATTTAATGGAATGGAATGTGGAATGGAATGTGGAATGGAATGGAATGGAATGTGGAATGTAATTTGGAAAGGAATGTGGAATGGAACGGAATGGAATGGGACATGGAAAGGAATGGAATATGGAATGGAACGTGGAATGGAATGGAATGGAATGGAATGTGGAATGAAATGTGGAAATTAATGTGGAATGGAACGGAATGGATTGTGGAATGGAATGTGGAAGTGAGTGTGGAATGGAATACAGAATGTAACGGAATGGAATGTGGAAAGGAATGTGGAATGTAATGTTTAATGGAATGGAATGGAATGTGGAATGCAATGCAATGGAATGGGGAATAGAATGTATTGGAATAAATGGAATGTCGAATGAAATGTGGAAAGGAATGGAATGGAAGGTAGAATGCAATGGTCTGAAATGTGTAATTTAATAGAACCTGGAATGGAATGGAATGGAATGTGGATTGGATAGGAATGGAATGTGGAATGTAACGGAATGGAATGTGGAACGGAATGTGGAATGCAATGGAAAGGATTTTGGAATGGAATGCAATGGAAAGTGGAAAAGAATGGAATGGAATGGAATGTCGAATGGAATGTGGAATGGAATGGAATGGAATGTGGAATGCAATGGACTGGAATGTGGAATGGAATAGAACGTGGAATGGAATTGAAGGGAATGTGGATTGGAACGGAATCGAATGTGGAATGGAATGGAATGGAATGCGAAATGAAATGTGGAATGGAACGTGGAACTGCATGAAATGCAACGCGGAATGGAATGGAATGAAACGTGGAATGGAATGTAATGGAACAAGAAATGGAAATTGGAATGCAACGTGGAATTTAATGTTTAATGGAAAGTGGAAGTGAATGTGGAATGGAATGTGGAATGGAATGGAATGCAACATGTAATGGAATGTGGAATGGAACGTGGACAGGAAAGTGGAAGTTAACCTGGAATGGCATGAAATGGAACGTGGAATGCAATGGAATGGAATGTGGAATGGAAAGAATGGAACGTGGAATGTAACGTGGAAAGGAACATGGAATGGAATATGAAATGGAATGGACTGGAATGTGGAATGGAATGTGTAGTGGAATGGAATGGAATGTGGAATGGAATATGGAATAGAATGGAAAGGAATGTGGAAAGGAAAGTGGAAGGGAATTGAATGGAATGTGGAATAGAATGGAATGGATCGTGGAATGGAATGGAATGGAATGTGGAAAGGAATGTGAAATGGAATGTTTAATGGAATGTGGAATGGAATGGAATGGAATGTGGAATGGAATGGAATGGAATGTGGAATGGAATGTGGAACAGAATGTGGAATAGAAGGTGGAATTGAATGTGCAATGGAATGGAATGGAAAGCGAAATGGAATAGTTTGGAATGTCGTAACGAATGTGAAATGGAATGAAACGGAATGTGGAATGGAACGCAGTGGAATGTGGAATGGAATGTGGAATGGAACTGCATGCAATTTGGAATGCAACGTGGAAGGGAGTGTGGAATGGAATGTGTAAAGGAATGTGGAATGGAAAGTGCAATGGGATGTAATAGATTGTGGAATGAAAAGGAAAGGAAAAGTATGGAATGTGGAATGGAATGTAATGGAATGTGGAATGGAACATGGAATGGTATATGGAACGGAACGTGGAATGGAAAGTGGAAAGGAATGGAATGGAATGTGGAATGAAATGTGGAATGCAATGGAATGGAAGGTGGAATGGAATGTAGGATGGAATGGAAAGGAATGTGGAATGGAACGTGGAATGGAACGTGGAATGTAATGTGGAATGGAAAGTGGAATAGAAAGTGGAATGGATTGGAATCGAATGTGGAATGGAATTTGTAATAGAATGGAATGGAATGTGAAATGGATTGTGGAATGGAATGTGGAATGTAATGTGGAATGGAAAGTGGAATGGAATGGGATGGAAAGTGTAAAGTAATGTGGAACAGAAAGGAATGGAATGTGGAATGGAATGTGGAATGCAAAGGAATGGAATCTGGAATGGAACGGAGAGTAATAGAATGTGGAATGGAATGTGGAATGGTATGGAATTGAAGGGAAGGTTATGTGGAATGTATTGTTGGATGGAGTGTGGAATGGAATGGAATGGAATGTTAAATGGAATGGAATGGAATGTGGAATAGAATGGAATGGAATGGAGTGTGGAATGGAATGGAATGGAATGTGGAATAGAATGGAATGGAATGGAAAGAGGAGTAGAATGGAATGGAATGGAATGTGGAATGGAATGGAATGGAATGTGGAATGAAATGGAATGGAATGTGGAATGGAATGGAATGGAATGTGGAATGGAATGGAACGTGGACTGTGCAATGGAAAGTGGAATGGAAAGTGGAATGGAATGGAATGGAATGTGGATTGGAATGGAATGGAACGTGGAATGGAATGTAATGGAAATGAATGCGAAATGGAATGTGGAATGGAATGTGAAATGGAATGTGGAAGGGAGCGTGGAATGGCATGAAATATAACTTGGAATGGAGTGGAATGGAATGAGGTATGGAATGGAAGGGAATGTGGAAAGGAACGTGGAATGGAACGTGGAATGGAATGTGGAAACGAATGTGGAGTGGAATGGAGTGTGGAACGCAATGGAATGTAATGGAAAGGAATGTGGAACGGAATGTGGAATGGAACGGAATACATTGTGGAATGGAATGTGGAATGGAATGTGGAATAGAATGGAAAAGAATGTTTAATTGAATGTGGAATTCAATGAGGAATGCAATGTGTAATGGAGTGTGGAATGGAATGTGGAATGGAACTGAATGAATTGTGGGATGGAATGTGGAATGCAACGGAAACGAATGTGGAATGCAATGTAGAACAGAAAGTGAAATGAAATGGAATTGAATGTGGTATGCAACGTGGAATGGAATGTAATGGGACGTGGAATGGAACGTGGAATGGAACGTGGAACGAGATGCAATTGAAAGTGAAATGGAATGTGGAATTGAATGTGGAAAGGAATGGAATGGAATGTGGAATGGAATGTGGAAAGGAATGGAATGGAATGGGGAATGGAATGGAATTTAACGTGGAAAGGAACATGGAATTTAAAGTGGACAGGAACGTAGAATGTAACGTGGAATGGAATGAAATGGAATGTGGAATGGAGTGGAATGGAATGTGGAATTAAATTTGGAATGGAATGGACTGGAATGTCGCATGGAATGGAATGAAATGTGGAATGGAATGGAATGGAATGTGCAATGGAATGTGGAATGGAATCTGGAAAGGAATGGAATGGTATGTGGAATGGAATGTGGAATGGAACGTGGAATTTAATGGAATGGAATGTGGAATGGAATGTGGAATGGAATGGAATGGAATGTGGAATGGAATGGAATGCAATGTGGAAATTAATTTGGAATGGAGCGGAATGGAATGTGAAATGGAATGGAATGCAAAGTGGTAAGGAATGTGGAATGGAATGGAATGGAATGTGGAATGGAATGCAATGTAATATGGAATGGAATGGAGGGGAACGTGGAATGGAATGTGGAGTGGAATGTGGTATTTAATGTGGAATGGAATGGAATGGAATGAAATGTTGAATAGAATGGAATGGAATGAAATTTGGCATGGAATGTGGAATGGAATGGAATGGAATGTGGAATGCAATGGAATGGAATGTGGATTTTAATGGAATGTAATGTGGAGTCGAATGGAAGGTAGAATGGAATGGAATTGAATATGGATTGGAATGTAATGTAATCTGGAATGAAATGGAATGAATTGGAATGCGAAAAGGAATGTGGAATGGAATGTGAAAGGGAATGTGGAATGGAAAGTTGAATGGCATGAAACGGAATGTGGAATGGAATGGAACGGAACCAGGAATGGAATGGGATGTAACGTGGAATGGAACGTGGAATGGAACCTGGAATGGAATGTGGAAAGGAATGTGGAATGGAATGGAATGGAATGTGGAATGGAATGGAATGGAATGGAAAGTAATGTGGAATGGAATGTGGAAAGGAATGTGGAATGGAACGGACTGGAAATTGGAACATGACGGAAGGGAAAGTGAAATGGAATGCGGAATGGAAAGTGGAAAGGAATGGAATGGAATGATGAATGGAATGTGGAATGGATTGGAATGGAGTGGGGTATGGAATGGAATGGAAAATGAAATGTAATGTGGAATGGAATATGGAATGGAAAGGAATGTGGAATGGAATGTAACGGAATGTGGAATGGAACGTGGATTGAAACGTGTACAGGAACGTAGAATTTAATGTGGAATGGAATGGAATGGAATGTACTGCGAAATGGAGTGGAATGGAATGTCGAATGAAATGTGGAATGGAATGGAATGGAATGTGGAACAGAATGTGGAATGGAATGTGGAACGGAATGTGTAATGGAATGAAATGGAATGTGGAATGGATTTTGGAATGGAATGTGGAAGGGATTGGAATGGTATGTGGAACGTAATGTGTAATGGATTATGGAATGGAATGGAATGGAATATGGAATGGAATGTGGAATGGAATGGAATGGAATGTGGAATGGAATGGTATGGAATGTGGAATGGAATGGAATGGAATGTGGAATCGAATGTGAAATGGAATGGAATGGAATGGAATGTGGAATAGAATGGAATGGAATGGAATGCTATGGGGAATGCATTGTAATGGAATGGAATGTGGAATTGAATTTAATATAATGTGAAATGGAATGGAATGGAATGTGGAATGGAATGGAAAGTGTAATTGAATGCAATGGAATAGATTGTGGAAACTGGAATGGAATGCAATGTAATGGAATGTGGAATGGAATGAAATGTGGAATGAAAAGGAATAGAATGGAATGTGGAATGGAATGGATTGGAATGGAAGGCGGAATGGAATCGAATGTGGAATGGAGTGGAATGGAATGTGGAATGGAATGGAATGGAATGTAAAGCGGAAATGAAAGGAATGGAATGTGGAATTGAATGTGGAATAGAACGTGGAATGGAATGGAATGGAATGAAACGTGAAATAGAACATGGAATGGAACGTGGAATGTGGAATGGAATGGAATGGAACGTGGAATGGAATGGAATGGAATGGAATGTGCAATGGAATGAAATGGAATGGGCAATGTAATGGAATGCATGGAATATGTAACGCAGTGGAATGGAATGGAATGGAATGTGAAATTGAATGGAAAGAGGAAAGGAATGTGTAATGGAATGGAAAGGAATGGAATGTGGAATGGAATGGAATGTGACAAGGAATGGAATGTGGAATGGAATGGAATGGAATGTAGCATGGAATGGAATGTGTAATGGATGGAATGGAACGAAATGTGTACTGGAATGGAATTTGGAATGGAATGGCATTGAATGGAATGTGGAATGGAAGGGAATGTAATGGAAAGTGGATGGAATGGAATGGAATGCGGAATGGAATGCAATGGAATGTGGAATGGAATGGAATGGAATGGAATGTGGACTGGAATGGAATGGAATGTGGAATTTAATGTAATGGAATGTAGAATTTAATGCCTTGGAATGTGGAATGCAGTGTGGAATGGAATGGAATGGAATTTGGAATGTAATGGAACGGAATGTGGAATGGAATGGAATGGAATGGAATGTGGAATGTAACGGAATGGAATGTGGAATGGAATGGAATGGAATGTGGATTGGAATGTAATGGAATGGAATGGAATGTGGAATAGAATGGAATGGAATGTGGAGTGGAATGGAATGTGCAATGGAATGGAATGCAATGTGGAATGGAATGGAATGTGGAATGGAATTGAGTGGAATGGAATGTGGAATGTGAAATGGATTGGAATGGAATGTGGAATGGAATGGAACAGAATGGAATGCAATAGAAAATGTGGAATGGAATGGAATATGGAATGGAATGGAAGGGAATGGAATGTGGAATGTAATGGAACGGAATGTGGAATGGAATGGAATGGAATGGAATGTGGAATGTAACGGAATGGAAGGTGGAAAGCAATGCAATGGAATGTGGAATGGAATGTGATATGGAATGTAATGGAATGTAATGGAATGTGGAACAGAATGGAACGGAATATGGAATGGAATGGAATATGGAATGGAATATGGAATGGAATTGAGAGGAATGGAACGTGGAATGTGAAATGGATTGGAATGGAATGTGGAATGGAATTGAATAGAATGCAATGCAATGGAAAATGTGGAAGGGAATGGAATGTGGAATGGAATGGAAGGGAATGGAATGTAGAATCGAATGGAATTGAATTGAATGGAATGGAATGTGGAATGGAATGGGATGGAATGTGGAATGGAACGTTGAATGGAATGTGGAATGAAATGGAATTGATTGTGGAATGGAATCGAATGGATTGGAATGGAGGGTGGAATGGAATTGAATGGAATGTGGACTTCAGTGTGGAATGGAATTGAATGGAAGTTGGAATGCAATGTTGAATGGAATAGAATGGAATGGATTGGAGTGTGTAATGGAATTGAATGGAATGTGGAAAGGATTGGAAAGGAATGTGGAATCGAATGGAATGGAATGGAATGTGGAATAGAATGGAATGTGGAGTGGAATGGAATGGAATATGGAATGGAATGGAATGGAATGTGGAATGGAATGGAATGGAATGTTGAATGGAATGTGAAATGGAATGGAATGGAATGTGAAATGGAATGTGGAATGGGATGTGGAATGGAATGGAATGGAATGTTGCATGGAATCTGGAATGGATTGTGGAATAGAATGTGTAATGGAATGGAAATTAATGTGTAATGGAATGTGAAATGGAAAGTAGAATGGAATGGAATTGAATGTGGAATGGAATGGAATGGAATGTGGAATGGATTGGAATGGAATGGAATGTGGAATGGAATGGAATATAATGTGGAATGGAATGGATTGGAATGGAATGTGGAATGGAATGGAATGGAATGTGGAATTGATTGGAATGGAATGGAATGGAAGTGAATGGAATCAGGAATGGAATGTAGGTGAACGAATTCTGGAATGGAATGGAATGGAATGGAATGTGGAAAGGAATGAAATGGAGTGTGGAATGGAATGGAATTGAATGTTCAGTGGAATGGAATGGAATATGGAATGGAATGGAATGGAAAGGAATGTGAAATGGAGTGGAAAGGAATGATGAATGGAATGGAATGGAATGTGGAATGGAATGGAATGGAATGTGGAATGGAGTGCAATGGATTGTGGACTGGAATGGAATGGAATGTGGAATGGAATGGAATGGAATGTGGAATGGAATGTGGAATGGAATTGCAATAGTATGTATAATGGAAAGTGGAATGGAATAGAATAGAATGTGGAATGGAATGTGGAATGGAATGGAATGGAATGTGGAATGGAATGGAATGGAATGTGGAATCGAATGGGGAATAGTATGGGGAATTGAAAGTGGAATGGAATTGAATGGGATGTGGAATGGAATGTGGAATGGAATGTTGAATGGAATGGAATGGAATGGAATTTGGAATGAATGGAATGGAATGTGGAATCAAATGTGGAGTGGAATGGAATGGAATGTGGAATTGAATGTGGAATGGAGTGGAATGGAATGTGGAATGGAATCGAAAGGAATGTGGAATGTAATGGAATATAAAGTGGGATGGAAAAGAATGGAATGTTTAATGGAATGGAGTGGAATGTGAAATGGAATCGAATGGAATTTGGAATGGAATGAAATGGAATGCAATGTGGAATAGAATATAATGGAATGGAATGAGGAATGGAATCGAATGTAATGAAAGGTGGAATGGAATGTGGAATGGAATGGAATGGAATGTTTAAGAGGAAGTGGATTTCAATTTACAGGAATGTGGAATTGAATGTGGAATGGAATTGAATGGAACGGAATGGAACGTGGAATTGAATGTGGAATGGAGTGGAATGGAATGTGGAATGGATTGAAACGTGGAATGGAACGTGGAATGCAATGTGGAATGGAACGTGGAATGGAATGGAATGGAATGTGGAATGTAATGTGGAAAGGAATTGCATGGAATGTGGAATGCAATGTGGTATGGAATGGAATGGAATGTGGAATGAAATGTGGAATGGAATATGGAATGGAATGGAATGGAATGGAATTTGGCATGGAATCTGGAATGGAATGTGGAATAGAATGTGGAATAGAATGGAATGTAATGTAGAATGGAATGTGAAATGGAATGTGGAATGGATTGGAATGGAATGGAATTTGGAATGGAATCGAATGTAATGTGGAATGGAATGTGGCATGGAATGGAATGGAATGTGGAATGGAATGGTATGAAATGATATGTGGAATGGTATGGAATGGAATGAAATGTTATGTGGAATGGAAGGGAATGGAATGTGGAATGGAATGGAATGGAATGTGGAATGGAATTGAATGGAATGTGGAATGGAATGGAATTGAATGTGGAATGAAATGTGGAATGGAATGCAGTGGAATGGAATTTGGAATGGAATGGAATGGAATGTGGAATAGAAATGAATGGAATGTGGAATGGAATGGAATGGAATGTGGAATGGAATGCGATGGAATGGAATGGAATATGGAATGGAATGGCATGGAATGTGTGATGGAATGGAATGGATGGAATGTGGAATGGAGTGGAATGGAATGTGTAATTGAATGGAAAGAAGAAAGGAATGTGTAATGGAATGGAATGGAATGGAATGTGGAGTGGAATGAAATGGAGTAGAGTGGAATGGGATGAAGTTGAGTTGAATGGAGTGGAGTAGAGTGGAATGCATTGGAGTGGAGTGGATTGGATGCAGAGTACTGTAATGGAAAGCGAGAGAATGGAGTGGAGTGAAATGGACTGGAAAGGAGTGGAATGAAACAGAATGGAATAGCACAGAGTGGAATGGAATGGAGTGGAGTAGAATGGAGTGGAGTGGAGTGGAGTGGAGTGTAGAGAAGTGGAGTGGAGTGGACTGGAATGAAGTGGAGTGGAAAAGAATGGAGTGGATTGGAAAGAACTGGAATGGAGTGGAATAGAATGGAGTTGAATGGAATGGATTGGAGTGGAATGGAATGGAATGGAGTGGAGTACATTGGAGTGGAGTGGAACGGAGTGGAGTTTAATGGAATGTAGTGTAGTGTAGTCGATTGCAATGGAGTTTAGTGGAGTGGAATGGAGTGGAGTGTAGTGAAACGGAGTGCAATGTAATGTAATGGAATGGAGTGTAACGAGGTTGTGTGAAGTGGAGTGGAGAAGAGTGTAGTGGAGTGGAGAGGAGTGGAATGGAAAGGAGTGGAATGGAGTGGAATGGAATTGAGTGGAATGGAGTGGAGTGGGATGGAATGGAATGGAAAGGAAAGGAATGGAACATAGTGGGATGGAACATATTAGAATGGAATGGAACGGAATGGAGTGGAATGGAGTAGAGTGGAGTGGGGTGGAGGGGTGTGGAATGGATTGCAGTGGAATGGAATGGAATGGAGTGGAATGGAATGGAATGGAGTGGAATAGAACGGAATGGAATAATGAAATGTGAGCTGAGATAATGCCACTGCACTCCAGGCTGGGAGACATAGTGAGATACTCTCAAAGAAAGGAATGGAATGGAATGGAATGGAATAGAATGGACTGCAATGGAATGGAGTGCACTGGTGTGGAGTGGAGTGAAGTGGAATGGAGTAGAATGGATACGAATGGAATGGAATTGAATGAAATGGAATGAAGGGGAGTGGAATGGGGTGGAGTGGAGTGCAGTGGAAGGGAGCAAAAAGGAAAGTGATGGAGTCGAATGGATTGGAGTGGAGTCTGGAGGAGTGGAGAGGAGAGGAATGAAATGGAATGGAATCGGATGTAATGGAATGTAGTGGAGTTGAGTGGAGTGGAACAGAGTGGAATGGAATGAAAATGAATGCAATGGACTGAAATGGAATGAAATGGAATGGAATAGAACGTGGAATGGAATGGAATGGAATGTGGAATGGAATGGAATGGAAAGCAGAATGAAATTTGGAATGGAACTGAATGGAATGGAATGGAATTAGGAATGGCATGGAATGGAATGTGGAATAGAAATGAACGGAATGTAGAATGGAATGGAATAGAACATGGAATGAAATTTAATGTAATGGAATAGAATGTGGAATGGAATGAAATGGAATATGGAATGTAGTGGAATGGAAAGTGGAATGGATTGGAATGGAATGGAATGGAATGGAATGCTATGGGGAATGGATTGGAATTAAATGGAATGTGGAATGGAATGGAATAAAATGTGAAATGTAATAGAATGGAATGTGGAATGGAATGGAACGTGTAATTGAATGGAATGGAATGGATTGTGGAAACTGGAATGGAATACAATGTAATGGAATGTGGAATGGAATGAAATGTGGAATGAAATGGAATAGAATGGAATGTGGAATGGAATGGATTGGAATGGAAGGCGGAATGGAATGGAATGTGGAATGGAGTGGAATGGAATGTGGAATGGAATGGAATGGAATGTAAGGCAGAAATGAACGGAATGGAATATGGAATTGAATGTGGAATGGAACGTGGATGGGAATGGAATGGAGTGGAACGTGATATAGAACAAGGAATGGAACGTGGAATGTGGAATGGAATGGAATGGAATGCGGAAAGGTATGGAATGTGGAATGGAATGGAATGGAATGGAATGTGGAATGGAATGGAATGGAAGGTGCAATGGAATGGAATGGAATGTGGAAAGGAATGGAATGTGGAATGGAATGGAGTGGAATGAAATGAGGAATGTGAAATGGATTGGAATGGAATGTGGAATGGAATGGAATAGAATGGAATGCAATGGAAAATGGAATGTAATGGAACGGAATGGTATGTGGAATGGAATGGAATGGAATGGAATGGAATGTGGAATGGAATGGAATGTCTAATGGAATGGAACAGAATGGAATTTGTATTGGAATGGAATGGAATGTGCAATGGCATGGAATTGAATGTGGAATGGAATGGAATGAAATATGGAATGGAATGGAAGGGAATGGAATGTAGAATCTAATGGAATTGAATTAAATGGAATGGAATGTGGAATGGAATGAAATGGAATGTGGAATGGAACGTTGAATGGAATGTGGAATGAAATGGAATGGGATGTATAATGGAATCGAATGGATTGAAATGGAAGTTGGAATGGAATTGAATGGATTGTGGACTTTACTGTGGAATGGAATTGAATGGAATTTGGAATGGAATGTTGAATGGAATAGAATGGAATGGATTGGAGTGTGTAATGGAATTGAATGGAATCTGGAAAGGATTGGAAAGGAATGTGGAATGGAATGGAATGGAATGGAATTGAATGGAACGTGGAATGGAATGAAATGTGGAGTGGAATGGAATGGAATGTGGAATGGAATGGAATGGAATGTGGAATGGAATGTGGAATGCAATGTGTAATAGAATGGAATGGAATGTGGAATGGAAGGGAATAGAACGTGGAATGGAATGGAATAGAAAGTGGAATGGAAGGGAATGGAATCCGGAATGGAATGTGGAATGGAAAGGAATGGAATGGTATGGAATGGAAAGGGAAGGCATGTGGAATGGAAGGGAATGGAATGTGGAATGGAATGTGAAATGGAATGCGGAATGGAATGCAATGGATTTGAATGGTATAGAAAGTGGAATGGAATGGAATGGAATGTGGAATGGCAAGGAATGTGGCATGAAATGTAACTTAATGCGGAGGTCAAAGGAATGCATTGTGGAATGGAATGGAATGGAATGGAATGTGGAATGGAATTGAATGGAATGTGCAATGGAATGGAAAGGAATGGAATGTGGAATGCAATGGAATGGAATGTGGAATGGAATGTGGAATAGAATATGAAATGGAATGGAATGGAATGTGTAATGCAATGGAATGGAATGGAATGTGGAACGGTATGGATTGGAATGGAATGTTATGAGGAATGGAAGGGAATGGAATGTGAATGGAATATTATGGAACGTACAATGGAATGGAATGGAATGTGAAATGGAATGGAATGGAAAGCGGAATGGAATGTAAATCGGAATGGAATGTGGGATGGAATGGAATGGAAAGGAATGGAATTTGGAATGAAATTGAATGGAATGCGGAATGGAATTAAATGGAATGGAATGTGGAATGCAATATAATTGAATGTGGAATGGAATGTGGAATGGAAGGTGCAATGGAATGGAATAGAAAGGAATGTGGAATGGTATGGAATGGAATGGAAAATTATGTGGAATGGAAGGCAATGGAATGTGCACTAGAGTGGAATAGAACGCCGAATGGAATGAAATGGAATGTGGAATGGAATGGAATGGAAAGCGTAATGAAATGAGGAATGGAATTGAATGGAATGGAATGGAATTAGGAATGGAATGGGATGGAATGTGGAATAGAAATAAACGGAATGTGGAATGGAATGGAATGGAAAGGAACGTGGAATGGAATGGAATGGAATGTGGAATGGAATGAAACGGAATGTGCAATGGAATGGAATGGATGGAATGTGGAATGGAGTGGAAATGGAATGGAATGGGATGTGAAATTGTATGGAAAGAGGAAAGGAATGAGTAATGGAATGGAATGGAATGGAATGTGGGTTGGAATGTGACAAGGAATGGAATGGGGAATGGAATGGAATGGAATGTAGCATGGAATGGAATGTGTAATGGATGGAATGGAACGGAATGTGTACTGGAATGGAATTTGGAATGTAATGGAATTGAATGGAATGTGGAATGGAAGAGAATGTAATGGAATGTGGATGGAATGGAATGGAATGGGAAATTTAATGCAATGGAATGTGGAATGCGGTGTGGAATGTAATAGAATGATATGTGGAATGAAATGGAATGGAATGTGGAATGGAATGGAATGGAAAGGAATGGAATGTGGAATGTCATGGAATGGAATGTGGAATGGAATGGAATGGAATGTGGAATGCAATGTGAAATGGAATGGAATAGAATGGAATGGAATGTGGAATAGAATGGAATGGAATGGAATGCTTTGGGGAATGTATTGGAATGGAATGGAATGTGGAATGGATTCTAATAAAATGTGAAATGTAATGGAATGGAATATGGAATGGAATGGAATGTGTAATTGAATGGAATGGAATGGATTGTGGAAACTGGAATGGAATGCAATGTAATGGAACGTGGAATGGAATGAAATGTGGAATGAAGTGGAATAGAATGGAATGTGGAATGGAATGGATTGGAATGGAAGGCGGAATGTAATGGAATTTGGAATGGAGTGGAATGGAATGTGGAATGGAAAGGAATGGAATATGGAATGGAATGGAAGGGAATGGAATGTAGAATCGAATGCAATTGAATTGAATGGAATGGAATGCGGAATGGAATGGAATGGAATGTGGAATGGAACATTGAATGCAATGTGGAATGAAATGGAATGGAATGTGGAATGGAATCGAATGGATTGGAATGGAGGGTGGAATGGAATTGAATGGAATGTGGATTTTAGTGTGGAATGGAATTGAACTGAATTTGGAATGAAATGTTGAATGGAATAGAATGGAATGGATTGGAGTGTGTAATGGAATTGAATGGAATGTGGAAAGGATTGGAAAGGAATGTGGAATGCAATGGAATGGAACAGAATGGAATGTGGAATTGAAAGGAATGTGGAGTGGAATGGAATGGAATGTGGAATGGAATGTGGAATGGAATGGAATGGACTGTGGAATGGAATGTGGAATGGAATGTGGAATGGATTGTAGAATGGAATGTGTAATAGAATGGAATGGAATGTGGAATGGAAGGGAATAGAATGTGGAATGGAATGGAATAGAAAGTGGAATGGAAGGGAATGGAATCCGGAATGGAATGTGGAATGGAATGGAATGGAATGGTATGGAATGGAATGGGATGGCATGTGGAATGGAAGGGAATGGAATGTGGAATGGAATGTGAAATGGAATGTAGAATGGATTGCAATGGATTTGAATGATATAGAATGTGGAATGGAATGGAATGGAATGAGGAATGGCAAGGAATGTGTCATGGAATGGAATTTAATGTGGAGGGCAAAGGAATGCATTGTGGAATGGAAAGGAATGGAATGGAATGTGGAATGGAATGGATTGGAATGGAAGGCGGAATGGAATGGAATTTGGAATGGAGTGGAACGGAATGTGGAATGGAAAGGAATTGAATATGGAATGGAATGGAAGGGAATGGAATGTAGAATCGAATGTAATTGAATTGAATGGAATAGAATGTGGAATGGAAGGGAATGGAATGTGGAATGGAACATTGAATGGAATGTGGAATGAAATGGAATGGAAAGTGGAATGCAATCGAATGGATTGGAATGGAGGGTGGAATGGAATTGAATGGAATGTGGACTTTAGTGTGGAATGGAATTGAACTGAATTTGGAATGGAATGTTGAATGGAATAGAATGGAATGGATTGGAGTGTGTAATGGAATAGAATGGAATGTGGAAAGGATAGGAAAGGAATCTGGAATGCAATGGAATGGAACGGAATGGAATTTGGAATTGAAAGGAACGTGGAGAGGAATGGAATGGAATGTGGAATGGAATGGAATGGAATGTGGAATGGAATGTAGAATGTAATGTGAAATAGAAAGCAATGGAATGTGGAATGGAAGGGAATAGAATGTGGAATGGAATGGAATGGAAAGTGGAATGGAAGGGAATGGAATCCGGAATGCAATGGAATGGAATGGTATGTAATGGAATGGGATGGAATGTGGAATGGAAGGGAATGAAATGTGGAATGCAATGTGAAATGGAACGTGGAATGGAATGCAATGGATTGGAATGGAATAGAATGTGGAATGGAATGGAATGGAATGTGGAATGGAAAGGAATGTCATGTGGAATTGAAGGGAATGAAATGTGGAATGGAATGGAATGTGGCATGGAATAGAATTTAATGTGGAGGGCATAGGAATGAATTGTGCAATGGAAAGGAATGGAATGGAATGGAATATGGAATGGGATTGAATGGAAAGTGGAATGGAATGGAATGGAATGGAATGTGGAATGCAATGGAATGGAATGTGGAATGCAATGTGGAATAGAATATGAAATGGAATGGAATGGAATGTGTAATGTAATGGAATGGAATGGAATGTGGAACAGTATGGATTGGAATGGAATGTTATGAGGAATGGACGGGAATGTAATGTGAACGGAATGGAATGGAACGTAAAATGGAATGGAATGGAATGTTAAATGCAATGGAAAGGAAAGCGGAATGGAATGTAAAGCGGAATGGAATGTGGAATTGAATGGAATGGAACGGAATGGAATTTGGAAAGAAATTGAATGTAATGTGGAATGGAATTAAGTGGAATGGAATTAAATGGAATGAATGTGGAATGCAATTTAATTGAATGTGGGTTGGAATGTGGAATGGAATGTGGAATGGAATGGAATGGAATGTGGAATATAATGGAATGGAATGGAATGTGGAATGGTATGGAATGGAATGGAAATTTATGTGGAATGGAAGGAAATGGAAAGTGCAATGGAATGCAATAGAACGGGGAATGGAATGGAATGGAATGTGGAATGGAATGGAATTGAAAGTGGAATGAAATGTGGAATGGAATGGAATGGAATGGAATGGAATTAGGAATGGAATGGAATGGAATGTGGAATAGAAGTGAATGCAGTGTGGAATGCAATGGAATGGAACGCGGAATGGAATGGAATGGAACGGAATGGAATGTGGAATGGAATGAAATGGTATGTGCGATGGAATGGAATGGAAGGAATGTGGAATGGAGTGGAATGGAATGGAATGGAATGTGAAATTGAATGGAAAGGGGAAAGGAATGTGTAATGGAATGGAATGGAATGGAATGTGGAATGGAATGGAATGTGACAAGGAATGGAATGCGGAATGGAATGGAATGGAATGTAGCATGGAATGGAATGTGTAATGGATGGAATGGAACGGAATGTGTACTTGAATGGAATTTGGAATGGAATGGAATAGAATGGAATGTGGAATCGAAGGGAATGTAATGGAATGTGGATGGAATGGAATGGAATGCGGAATGGAATGCAATGGAATGTGGAATGCAATGGAATGGAATGGAATGTGGACAGGAATGGAATGGAATGTGGAATTTAATGCAATGGAACATGGAATGCAGTGTGGAATGGAATGGAATGGAATGTGGAATGGAATGGAATGGAATGGAATGTGGAATGGAATGGAATGCAATGTGGAATGGAATGGAATGGAATGTCGAATGGAATGTGAAATGGAATGGAATGGAATGGAATGCAATGTGGAATAGAATGGAATGGAAAGGAATGGAATGTGGAATAGAATGGAATGGAATGGAATTCTATGGGGAATGCATTGTAATGGAATGGAATGTGGAATGGATTTTAATAAAATGTGTAATGGAATGGAATGGAATGTGGAATGGAACGGAAAGTGTAATTGAATGCAATGGAATAGATTTTGGAACCTGGAATGGAATGCAATGTAATGGAATGTGCAATGGAATGAAATGTGGAATGAAAAGGAATAAGATGGAATGTGGAATGGAATGGATTGGAATGGAAGGCGGAATGGAATCGAATGTGGAATGGAGTGGAATGGAATGTGGAATGGAATGGAATGGAATGTAAGGCGGAAATGCAAGGAACGAAACGTGAAATAGAACATCGAATGGAACGTGGAACGTGGAATGGAATGGAATGGAACGTGGAATGGAATGGAATGGAATGGAATGGAATGGAATGTGGAATGGAATGGAATGGAATGGAATGTGGAATGGAATGAAATGGAATGTGCAATGGAATGGAATGGATGCAATGTGTAACGGAGTGGAATGGAATGGAATGTGAAGTTGAATGGAAAGAGGAAAAGAATGTGTAATGGAATGGAATGGAATGGAATGTGGAATGGAATGGAATGTGACAAGGAATGGAATGTGGAATGGCATGGAATGGAATGTAGCATGGAATGGAATGTGTAATGGATGGAATGGAACGAAATGTGTGCTGGAATGGAATTTGGAATGGAATGGCATTGAATGGAATGTGGAATGGAAGGGAATGTAATGGAATGTGTATGGAATGGAATGGAATGCGGAATGGAATGCAATGGAATGTGGAATGGAATGGAATGGATTCGAATGTGGACTGGAATGGAATGGAATGTGGAATTTAATGCAATGGAATGTAGAATTTAATGCAATGGAATGTGGAATGCAGTGTTGAATGGATTGGAATGCAATGTGGAATGTAATGGAACGGAATGTGGAATGGAATGGAATGGAATGGAATGTGGAATGTAACGGAAAAGAATGTGGAATGGAATGGAATGGAATGTGGAATGGAATGTGATATGGAATGTAATGGAATGGAATGGAATGTGGAATGGAATGGGATGTGCAATGGAATGGAATGGAATGTGGAATGGAATGGAATGTGGAATGGAATTGAGTGGAATGGAATGTGGAATGTGAAATGGATTGGAATGGAATGTGGAATGGAATGGAATAGAATGGAATGCAATGGAAAATGTGGAATGGAATGGAATATGGAATGGAATGGAAGGGAATGGAATGTAGAATCGAATGGAATTGAATTGAATGGAATGGAATGTGGAATGGAATGGAATGGAATGTGGAATGGAACGTTGAATGGAATGTGGAATAAAATGGAATGGAATGTGGAATGGAATCAAATGGATTGGAATGGAGGGTGGAATGGAATTGAATGGAATGTGGACTTTAGTGTGGAATGGAATTGAATGGAATTTGGAATGGAATGTTGAATGGAATAGAATGGAATGGATTGGAGTGTGTAATGGAATTGAATGGAATGTGGAAAGGATTGGAAAGGAATGTGGAATGGAATGGAATGGAATGGAATTGAATGGAATGTGGAATGGAATGGAATGTGGAGTGGAATGGAATGGAATGTGGAATGGAATGTGGAATGGAATGGAATGGAATGTGGAATGGAATGTGGAATGAAATGTGGAATGGCATGTGGAATGGAATGTAATGCAATGTTGCATGGAATGTTGAATGGATTGTGGAATAGAATGTGGAATGGAATGGAATTTAATGTGTAATGGAATGTGGAATGGAAAGTGGAATGGAATGGAATTGAATGTGGAATGGAGTGCAATGGATTGTGGACTGGAATGGAATGGAATGTGGAATGGAATGGATTGGAATGTGGAATGGAATGTGGAATGGAATGTGCAATAGTATGTATAATGGAAAGTGGAATGGAATAGAAGAGAATGTGGAATGGACTGTGGAATGCAATGGAATGGATTGTGGAATGGAATGGAATGGAATGTGGAATTGAATGGGGAATAGTACGGGGAATGGAAAGTGGAATGGAATTGAATGGAATGTGGAATGGAATCTGGAATGGAATGTTGAATGGAATGGAATGGTATGGAATTTGGTATGAATGGAATGGAATGTGGAATCAAATGTGGAGTGGAATGGAATGGAATGTGGAATTGAATGTGGAATGGAGTGGAATGGAATGTGGAATGGAATCGAAAGGAATGTGGAATGTAATGGAATATAATGTGGGATGGAATAGAATGGAATGTTGAATGGAATGGAGTGGAATGTGAAATGGAATCGAATGGAATGTGGAATGGAATGAAATGGAATGCAATGTGGAATAGAATGTAATGGAATGGAATGAGGAATGGAATCGAATGTAATGGAAGGTGGAATGGAATGTGGAATGGAATGGAATGGAATGTTTAAGAGAAAGTGGAATTTAATTTACAGGAATGTGCAATGGAATGTGGTATGGAATTGAATGGAATGGAATGGAACGTGGAATTGAATGTGGAATGGAGTGGAATGGAATGTGTGATGGATTGAAACGTGGAATGTAATGTGGAATGGAATGTGGCATGGAATGGAATGGAATGTGGAATGGAATGGTATGAAATGGTATGGAATGGAATGAAATGTTATGTGTAATGGAAGGGAATGGAATGTGGAATGGAATGGAATGGAACTTGGAATGGAATTGAATGGAATGTGGAATGGAATGGAATTGAATGTGGAATGAAATGTGGAATGGAATGGAGTGGAATGGAATTTGGAATGGAATGGAATAGAATGTGGAATAGAAATGAATGGATTGTGGAATGGAATGGAATGGAATATGGAATGGAATGCGATGGAATGGAATGGAATATGGAATGGAATGGCATGGAATGTGTGATGGAATGGAATGGATGGAATGTGGAATGGAGTGGAATGGAATGGAATGGAATGTGAAATTGAATGGAAAGAGGAAAGGAATGTGTAATGGAATGGAATGGAATGGAATGTGGAGTGGAATGAAATGGAGTAGAGTGGAATGCGATGAAGTTGAGTTGAATGGAGTGGAGTTGAGTGGAATGCATTGGAGTGGAGTGGATTGGATGCAGAGGAGTGTAATGGAAAGCGAGAGAATGGAGTGGAGTGGAATGGACTGGAAAGGAGTGGAATGAAACAGAATGGAATAGCACAGAGTGGAATGGAATGGAGTGGAGTAGAATGGAGTGGAGTAGAGTGGAGTGGAGTGTAGAGAAGTGGAGTGGAGAGAACTGGAATGAAGTGGAGTGGAAAAGAATGGAGTGGATTGGAAAGAACTGGAATGGAGTGATATAGAATGGAGTTGAATGGAATGGATTGGAGTGGAATGGAATGGAATGGAGTGGAGTACATTGGAGTGGAGTGGAACGGAGTGGAGTTTAATGGAATGTAGTGTAGTGTAGTCGATTGCAATGGAGTTTAGTGGAGTGGAATGGAGTGGAGTGTAGTGAAACGGAGTGCAATGTAATGTAATGGAATGGAGTGTAACGAGGTTGTGTGAAGTGGAGTGGAGAAGAGTGTAGTGGAGTGGAGAGGAGTGGAATGGAAAGGAGTGGAATGGAGTGGAATGGAATTGAGTGGAATGGAGTGGAGTGGGATGGAATGGAATGGAAAGGAAAGGAATGGAACATAGTGGGATGGAACATATTAGAATGGAATGGAACGGAATGGAGTGGAATGGAGTAGAGTGGAGTGGGGTGGAGGGGTGTGGAATGGAGTGCAGTGGAATGGAATGGAATGGAGTGGAATGGAATGGAATGGAGTGGAATAGAACGGAATGGAATAATGAAATGTGAGCTGAGATAATGCCACTGCACTCCAGGCTGGGAGACATAGTGAGATACTCTGAAAAGAACGGAATGGAATATAATGGAATGGAATAGAATGGACTGCAATGGAATGGAGTGCACTGGAGTGGAGCGGAGTGAAGTGGAGTGGAGTGGAATGGATAGGAATGGAATGGAATTGAATGAAATGGAATGAAGGGGAGTGGATTGGGGTGGAGTGGAGTGCAGTGGAGCAAAACGGAAAGTGATGGAGTCGAATGGATTGGAGTGGAGTCCGGTGGAGTGGAGAGGAGAGGAATGAAATGGAATGGAATCGGATGTAATGGAATGTAGTGGAGTTGAGTGGAGTGGAACAGAGTGGAATGGAATGGAAATGAATGCAATGGACTGAAATGGAATGAAATGGAATGGAATAGAATGGAATTTAATGAAATTGAAAGCAATGGAATAGAATGCAATGCAATGGAAAGTTGACATGTAATGAGAGTTGAGATTGTGCCTCTGCACTCAAGCCAGGGTGACACAGTGACATACTGTCGAAAGAAATGAATGGAATGCAATGGAGTGAAATGCAATGGAATGTAATATAATGGAGTGGACTGAAGTGGAGTGGAGTGTTGTGGAGTGGAGTGGAGTGGAGTGGAACGGAGTGGAATGGAATGGATTTGAATGGAATGGAATGGAATGGAATGCAATAGAATGTAATGGAATAGAATGGAATGTAACGGAAATTTGTCTTGTAATGTCAGCTGAGATTGTGCCACTGCACTACAGCCTGGCTGACACAGTGATATCCTTTGGAAAGAAAGGAATGGAATGCAATGGAGTGAAGTGGAATTGAACGGAATGGAGTAGAATGGAGTGGACTGGAGTGGAGTAGAGTGGAGTAGAGTGGTGTGTAATGGACTCGAATGGAATGAGATGGAGTGGAATGGAATTGTGATGAGTTCAGTGGAGTGGAGTGAAATAGAATAGAACGGAATGGAATGGAATGGAATGCAATGGTATGATGAAAAGAAACGTCAGCTGAGATTGTGCCAATGCACTCCAGCCTTTGTGACAGTGTGAGATCTTGTTGAAAGAAAGGAATGCAATGGAATTGAGTGGAACGGAATGGAATGGAATGGAGTGGTGTGGAGTAGAGTGGAGTTCATTGGAGTGAAGTGGAGAGGAATGAAATGGAGTGGAGAGAAATAGAGTGGAATGGAGTGGGGTGGAATGGAGTGGAGTGAGTGAAATGGAGTGGAGTGGAGTGGAAGGGAATTGAGTTGAGTGGAATGGAATGGAAAGGACTGGAATGCTACGGAATGGGATGGAGTGGAGTGAAATGGAATTAAGAGGAGTGGGATGGAATGGAATGGAGTGTAATGGAATGGAGTGGAATGGAGTGGAATGGAATGGATTGGAGTGGAGAGGAGAGGAGTGGAATGGAGTGGAGTGGAATGAAGTGATGTGGAGTGGAGTGGAGTGGAATGGAATGGAATGGGGTGGAAAGGAATGGAATGGAATGGAGTGGAGTAGAATGTAATGGAATGGGGTGGAGTGGAATGGAATGGAGTGAAGTGGAATGGAATGGAATAGTGTTGAATGGAATGGAATGGAATAGAGTTTAATGGAATGGAATGGAATGCAGTGGAATGGAATGGAATTGAATGCAGTGGAATGGAATGGAATGGAATGCAGTGGAACGGAATGGAGTGGAGTGGAATTGAATGTAGTGGAGTGGAATGGAATGGAATGGAGTGGAATCGAGTGGAGTGCAGTGGAGTGGAGTGGAGTGGAGTGGAACAGCATGGAATGGAATGGAAAGGACTAGAATGTAGTGGAAAGCAATGGAATGTTATTAAAGAGAATGCTGTGGAAATGGAAAGATGTCCTGTAATGTGAGCTGTGATTGTGCCACTGCACTCCAGCCTGGCTGACCCAGTGATATCCTGTGAAAAGAAATGATTGAAATGCCATGGAGTGAAATGGAATGGAATGGAAAGGAGTGGAGTGGAGTGGAGTGGAATGGACTCGAATGGAGTGGGATGCAGTGGAATGGAATGGTATGGAGTAGTGTGAAATCGAATGGAATGGAATGGAATGGGATGGGTTGGAATGCAATGGAATGATGAAAAGAAATGTGAGCTGAGATTGTGCCACTGCACTCCAGCCTTTGTGACCGTGTGAGATCCTGTGGAAAGAAGGGAATGGAATGGAATAGAGTGGAGTGGAGTAGAGTGGAGTGGAGTGAAGTGGAATGGAGTGGAGTGGAGTAGAGTGGAGTGGAGTGAAGTGGAATGGAATGGAGTGGAGAGAAGTACAGTGGAATGTAGTGGAGTGGAAAGGAGTGGAATGGAGTGGAGTGGATTGGAATGGAATGAAGTGGAGTGGAATGGAATGGATAGGAGTGGAATGCTATGGAATAGGATGGAGTGCAGAGCAATGGAATGAAGAGGAGTGGAATGGAATGGAATGGAATTAAATGGAGAGGAATGGAATGCAGTGGAGTAGAGTGGAACGGAACGGAGTGGAGTAGAGTGGAACAGAATGGTGTAGAGTGGAGTGGAATGGAATGGAGTAGAGTGGAGTAGAATGGAATGGAATGGGGTGGAATGGAGTGGAATGGAATGGAGTGGAGTGGAATGTGATGGAATGGAGTGGAGTGCAATGCGCTGATTTGGAGTGGAATGGAATGAAATGGAGTGGAATGGAATGGAATGAAATGGAATGCAGTGGAATGGAATGGAGTGGGGTGGAATGCAGTGGAATGGAATGGAGTGGAGTGGAATTGAATGGAAGGGAGTGGAATGCAATGGAATGGAGTGGAATCGAGTGGAGTGCAGTGGGGTGGAGTGGAATAGAGAGGAATGCAATGGGAAGGAATGGAATTGAATGAAGTGGAGTGGAATGGGGTGGAGTCAAGTGCATTGGAATGGAGTGGAATGGAATGGGATGGAGTGGAATGGAGTGGAGTTGAGTGCAGTGGAGTGGAAAGGAGTGGAATGGAGTGGAAGAGAATCGGATTTAATGGAATGAAGTGGAGTGGAGTGGAGTTGAACGGAGTGGAATGGAATGGAATGGATTGCAATAGAAAGGAATGGCATGGAATGGAATGGAATGGAATGCAATGGAATGCAATGGAACAGAATGCAATGCAATGAAAAGTTGACATGTAATGTGACCTGAAATTGGGCCACTACACTCCAGCCTGAGTTTCACAATGATAACCTATTGAAAGAAAGAAATGGAAAGCAATGGAGTGAAATGGAATAGAAAGGAATGGAATGGAGTGGAGTGGAGTTGAGTGGAATGGAGTGGAGTGGAGAGGAGTGGAGTGGAATGGAGTCGAATCGACTGGAATGGAGTGGAATAGAATGGAGTGGAGTGGAGGGGAGTGAAATAGAATGGAATGGAATGGGATGGAACGGAATGCAATGGAATGGGGAAAAGAAATGTGGGCTGAAATTGTGCCACTGCACTCCAGAATTTGTGACAGAGTGAGATCCTGTGGAAAGAAAGGAATGGAATGGAATGGAGTGGAATGGAACGGAATGGAGTGGAGTGGACTGGAGTGGAGTGCAGTGGAATGGAGTGGAGTGGAGTGGAATGTATTGGAATGGAAAGTAGTGGAGTGGAGGGGAATGGAATGGAGTGGAGTGGAAGGGAATGGAGCGGATTGGAATGGAATGGAGTAGAGTGGAATGAAATGGAGAGAAGTGAAATGGAATGGAATGGAATGGAATGCAGTGGAGGGGAATGGAATTGAGTGGAGTGGAGAGGAGTGTCGTGTAGTGGAGTGCAGTGGAATGCAGTGGACTGGAAAGCATTGGAGAGGAGTGGAGTGGAGTGGAGTTGAGTGGAGTGGAATGGAATGGAGTGGAATGGAATGGAATGGAGTGGAGTGGAGTGGAGTGGAGTGGAATGGAATGGAATGCAGTGGAAAGAAGCGGAATGAAATGGAGTGGAGTGGAAGGGAATGGAGTGGAATGGATTGGATTGAAATGGAATGGAGTGGAATGGAATGGAATGGAGTGGAGTGGAGTGGAGTGGAGTGGAATGGAATGGAATGCAGTGGAAAGAAGCGGAATGAAATGGAGTGGGGTGGAAGGGAATGGAGTGGAATGGATTGGATTGAAATGGAATGGAGTGGAGTGGAATGGAATGGAATGGAGTGGAACGGAGTGGACTGGAATGGAATGGAGTGGAGTTGATTTGAATGCCGTGGAGAGGATTGGAATGGAGTGAAGTGGAGTGGAGTGGATTGGACCGGAGTGGAATGGAATGGAATCGAATGGATTGCAGTGGAATGGAATGGAGTGGAATGGACTGGAATGGAATTGAATGGAGTGGAGAGGAGTGGAATGGAATGGAGTGGAGTGGAATGGAATGGAAAGGAATGGAGTGGAGTGGAATGGAATGGAGTGGAGTGGAAAGGAATGGAATGGAGTGGAGTGGAATGGAATGGAATGAAATGGACTGGAATGGAATGGAGTGGAGTGGAGGGGAATGGAATGGAGAAGAATGAAATGGAATGGAATGCAGTGCTATGGAATGAAGTGGAGTGGAGTGGAATGAAATGGAATGGAGTGGAGTGGAATGGAATGGAGTGGAATGGGGTTTAATGGAATGGAGTAGAATGGAATGGAGTGGAGTGGAATGGAATGAAGTGTAGTGGAATAGAATGGAGTGGAGTGGAAAGGAGTGGAGTGCATTGGAGTGGAGTGGAGAGGAATGAAGTGGAGTGGAAAGGAGTGGAGTGGATTGGAATGAAGTGGAATGGAGTGGAATGTAATGGAAAGGAGTGGAATGGAATGCAATGGATTGGAATGGAATGGGAAGGAATGCAATGCAATGGAATGCAATGGAATGGAATGGAATGGAATGCAATGGAATGGAATGAAAAGGAATGGAATGGAATTGAATTGAATGGAATAACGAAATGTGAGCTGAGATTGTGCCACTGAACTCCAGACTGAGTTAAAGAGTGAGATTTTCTCGAATGTAAGGAATGGAATGAAATTCTGTGCAATGGAATGGAATGGAATGGAGTGGACTGGACTGGAGTGGAGTGAAGTGGAGTGGAGTGGAAAGTAGAGGGATGGAATGGAGTGGAGTGAAGTGGAGTGGAGTGGGTTGGAGTGGAGTGCGGAAGAATGAAGTGCAATGGAAGGGGATAGAACGGAAGGGAGTGGAGTAGAGTACAGTGGAGTGGAGAGGAGTGGAATAGAGAAGAATGGAATCGGATGTAATGGAATGTAGTGGAGTGGAGTGGAACGGAACGGAACGGAATGGAATAGAATGCAACATAACGGAACGGAATGAAGAATCATGTGCTGAGATTGTGCCACTGCTCTACAGCTTGTATGACAGAGGGTGACCTCGTGAAAGAAAGGAGTGGAAGGAAATGAAATGGAATGGAATGGAATGGAATGTATTAGAGGGGATCAGAGTGGAATCGAGTGGAATGGAACGGAATGGATTGGAATGCGATGGAATGTATTGGAATTTAATGGAGCAGATTAGAGAGAAGTGGAATGGAACGGAACGGAACGGTACAGAATGGAACGTAATGGAATGTGAGCTGAGATTGTGCCACTGCGCTACAGGCTTGATGACAGAGTGAGATACTCTCGAAAGAAAGGAATGGAATGGAATGAAGTGGAAAGGAATGGAATAGAATGGAGTGGACTGGAGTGGAGTGAAGTGGAGTGGAGTGGGATAGAGAGGAATGGAATGGGAAGGAATGGAATCGAGTGAATTGGAGTGGAGTGGGGTGGAGTCGAGTGCAGTGGAATGGAGTGGAATGGAATGGGATGGAGTGGAATGGAGTGGAGTTGAGTGCAGTGGAGTGGAGAGAAGTGGACTTGAGTGGAATAGAATCGAATTTAATGGAATGTAGTGGAGTGAAGTGGAGTGGAGTGAAACGGAGAGGAATGGAATGGAATGGATTGCAATGGAAGGTAATGGCATAGAATGGAATGGAATGCAATGGAACAGAATGCAATGCAATGAACAGTTGACATGTAATGTGACCTGAAATTGGACCACTGCACTCCAGCCTGAGTTTCACAGTGATAACCTGTCGAAAGAAAGGAATGGAATGCAATGGTGTGGAATGGAATAGAATGGAATGGAATAGAGTGGAGTGGAGTGGAGTGGAATGGAGTCGATTTGGACTGGAAAGGAGTGGAATGGAATGGAGTGGAGTGGAGTGGAGTGGAGTGAAATAGAATGTAATGGAATGGGATGGAACGGAATGCAACAGAATGGGGAAAAGAAGTGTGGGCTGATATTGTGCCACTGCCCCTCAGAAATTCTGACAGAGTGAGATCTTGTGGAAAGAGAGGAATGGAATGTAATGCAGTGGAATGGAAAAGAATGGAGTGGAGTGGAGTGGACTGGAGTGGAGTGCAGTGGAAAGGAGTGGAGTGGAGTGGATTGGAGTGAAAAGGAGTGGAGTGGAATGTATTGGAATGGAAAGGAGTGTAGTGGTGTGGAATGGAATGGAATGGAGCGGAGTGGAAGGGAATGGAGCAGACTGGAATGGAATGGAGCGGAATGGAGTGTAGTGGAATGAAACGCAGAGGAGTGGAACGGAATGGAATCCAATGGAATGCATTGGAGGCGAATGGAATTGTGAGGAGTGGAGTGGATTGCCATGTAGTGGAGTGCAGTGGAATGGAGTGGACTGGAAAGGATTGGAGAGGAGTGGAGTGGAGTGGAGTGGAGTGGAGTTGAGTTGAGTGGAATGGAATGGAGTAGAATAGAATGGAGTGGAAAGAATGGAGAAGAGTGGCATGGAATGGAAAGGAATGGAGTGGAAAGGAGTGGAATGGCATGGAGTGGAGTGGAAGGAAATGGAGTGGAATGGATTGGATTGAAATGGAATGGAGTGGAGTGGAGTGGAATGGAATGGAGTGAAGTGGAATGGATTGTAATGCCATGGAGTGGAATGGAAAGGAGTGGCGTGGAGTGGATTGGACTGGAGTGGAATGGAGTGGAATCGAATGGAGTGCAGTGGAATGGAATGGAGTGGAATGGACTGGACAGGAATGGAATGGAATGGAGTGGAGAGGAGTGGAAAGGAGTGGAATGTAGTGGAGTGGAGTGGATTGTAATGGAATGGAATGGGGCTTTATGGAAAGGAGTGGAGTGGAGTGGAATGGAATGCAGTGTAGTGGAATGGAATGGAGTGGAATGGACTGGAATGGAATGGAATGGAGAGGAGTGGAGTTCATTGGAATGCAGTGGCGTTGAAAGGAATGGAATGGAGTGGAGTGGAGTGGAATGGAACGGAGTGGAATGGAAGGGAATGGAGTGGAGTGGAGTGGAGTGGAATGGAATGGAATGCAGTGGAATTGAAAGGAATTTAATGGAGTGGAGTGGAGTGGAACTGAACTGAGTGGAGTGGAATTGAACGGAGTGGAGTGGAATGGAATGGAGTGGAGTGTAGTGGAATGGAATGGAAAGGAATGAAGTGAAGTGGAGTGGATTGGAGTCGAGTGGAATGGAATGGTGTGGAGTTGGGTGGAGTGTAGTGGATTAGAATGGAATGGAATGGAATGGAATGAAGAAATGTGTGCTGAAATTTTGACACTGCTTTTTCAGCCTTTGTGAGAGAGGAAGACCCTGTTGAAAGAAAGGAGTCGAATGGAAGGGATTAAATTGGAATGGCATGGAATAGATGAGTGTGGAGTAGATTGGAATTGAGTGGAGTGGAGTGGTTTGCAGTGGAATGGAATCGAATAGAATGGAATGGAATGGAATGGAATGGTGAAATGAAATGTAAGCTGAGATTGTGCCACTGCACACCAGGATTGGTTACAGAGTGAGATCCAGTCCAAAGAAAGGAATGGAAAGCAATGGAGTGGAAAGGAATGAAATGGAGAGGAGTGGAGTGGAGTGCAAAGGAGTGGAGTTGCATGGTTTGGACTGCAGTGGAATGAAATGGACTGGAGTGGAGTGGAATGGAAAGGTGTAGAATGGAGTGGAGTGAAGTGGAGTTGAATGGAATGGAGGGGAGTGGAGTGGAATGGAGTGGAGTGGAATGGAATGGAATGGAATGGAGTGGAGTGGAATGGAATTGAGTGGAGTAGAGTGGAATGGAGTGGAGTGGAGTGGAATGGAAAGGAGTGCAGTAGAATGGAATGGAGTGGAAAGTAATGGAGTGGAAAGGAATGGAATGGAATGGAGTGGAATGGAATTCAATGGATTGGAACGGAATGGAATGGAGTGGAATGGAATGGAATGGAGTGAAATAGAATGGAATGGAATGGGATGGAATGGATTGCAATGGAATGGTGAAAAGACATGTGGGATGAGATTGTGCCACTGCACTGCTGCCTTTGTGCCAGAATGAGATCCTGTGCAAAGAAAGGAATGGAATGGAATGGGGTGGAATGGAATGGAAAGGTTTGGAGTGGAGTGGAGAGGAGTGGAGTGGAGTGGGAAGGAAGGGAGTAGAGTAGAATGGAATGGAGCCGACTGGATTGGAATGGAATGGAGTAGAGTGAAATGGAAAAGACTGGAATGGATTGGAATGGAATGGAATTGAGTGGAGTGGAGTGGAATGGAATTGAGCGGAGTGGAATGGAATGGAGTGTAGTGGAATGGAATGGAGTGGAGTGGAGTGAAATGCAGGGGAGTGGAATGGAATGGAGTGAAGTGGGGTGGATGGGACTGAAGTGGAATGGAGTGGAGTGGGCTGGAGTGGAGTGGATTGGACTGAAGTGGAATGGAGTGGAGTGGGCTGGAGTGGAGTGGAATGGAATGGAATGGAGTGGAATGGAGTGGAATGGAATGGAGTGGACTGGAATGGAATGGAGTGGAATGGACTGGAATGGAATGGAATGGAGTGGAGTGGAGGGAATGGAATGGAGTGCAGTGGAAAGGCATGGAATGAAGTGGAGTGGAATGAAATGGAATGGAGCTTTATGGAAAGGAGTGGAGTGGAATGGAATGGAGCATAGTGAAATGGAATGGAGTGCAGTGGAGTGGAGTAGCATGAAATGGAGTGGATTTGAGTGGAGTGAAGTGGAATTGAGTGGAGTAGAGTGGAGAGGAGTGAAGTGGAATGGAATGGAATGGAATGCAATGGAATGAAGAAATGTTTGCTGATATTGTGCCACTGCTCTACAGCCTGTGTGACAGAGGGAGACGATGTAGAAAGAATGGAGTGGAGTGGATAGGATTTGGAATGGAAAGTCATGGAATGGATTTGGTTGGAATGGAATTCAGTGGATTGGAGTGGAGTGCAGTGCAATGGAATGGAATGGAATGGAATGGTATGGTGAAATGGAATGTGAACTGAGATTGTGCCAATGCACACCAGCATGGGTGACAGAGTGAGACCATGTCTAAAGAAAGGAATGCGATGGAATGGAGTGGAATGGATTGAAATGGAGTGGACTGGAGTGGAGTGGCGTGCAAAGAAGTGGAGTTGAATGGAATGGAGTGGAGTGGAATGGAATGGACTGCAGTGCAGTGGAATGGAATGGAATGGAATGGAGTGGAGTAGAATGGAGTCGAGTGTATTGGAATGGAATGGAATGAAGAGGAGTGGATTGGAATGCAGTGGAGCGGAATGGAACGGAGTTACGCAGAGTGGAGTGGATTGGACAGGAGTGGTATGTAGTGGAGTGGAGAGGAGTGGAGTGCAATGGAATGGAATGGAGTGGAATGAAATGGAGTGGAGTGGAATGGAAAGGAATGCAATGGAGTAGAGTGGAATGGAATTGAGTGGAGTGGAGTGGAGTGGAGTGGAATGGAGTGGAGTGGAGTGCCATGGAGTGGAGTGGTGTGGAGTGGAAAGGAACAGAGTGGAATGGAATGGATTAGAATGTAGTAGATTGGAGCGGAGAGGAATGGAATGGAATGGAATGGAATGGAGTGGAGTGGAATGGAGTGGAGTGGAGTGGACTGCAATGGAATGGAATGGAGAGGAGTGGACTGGAATATAGTGGAGTGGAATGGAATGGAGTTAAGTGGAGTGGAGTGCATTGGACTGGAGCAGTATGTTGTGGAGTGGATTGGACTGGAGTGGGTGGAGTGCAATGCAATGGAATGGAGTGTAATGGAGTGTTGAGGAATGGAGTGGAGTTGAGTGGAATGGAATTGAGTGGAGTGAAATGGTATGGAATGGAGTGGAATAGAGTGGAGTGGAGTGGAGTAGAGTGGAGTGCAAAGGAGTGGCATGGAATGGAATGGAGTGGAGTGGAATGGAGTGGAGTGGAGTGGAATGGAGTGGAGTGCAATGGAATGGAGTGGAATGGATTGGAATGGAGTGGAGTGGAATGGAATGGAGTGCAGAGTAATTGAGTGGAATGGAGAGGAATTGAATGGATTGGTGAGGAATGGAATGGAGTGGAGTGGAATGGAATGGCATGGAGTGAAATGGAGTGGAGTGGAGTGGAATGGAATGGAGTGGAGAGGAGTGGAATGGAGTGGAGTGGAGAAGAATGCAGTGGATTGCAATGGAATGGACTGTAGTCGAATGGAATGGAGTGGAGAGGAATGTAATGGAGTGGAGTGGAATGGAGTGTAGTGGATTGGAAATGAGTGGAATTGAATGGAGCGGAGTAGAATGGAATATAATGGAGTGGAATGGAGTGGAGTGGAGTGGAATGGAGTGGAATGGGGTGTAGGGGAGTGGAATGGAATGAAGTGGAGTGGAATGGAATGGAATGGAGTGGAATGCAATGGAGTGGAGTGGAGTGGAGTGGAGATGAGTGGAGTGGAATAAAATGGAATGGATTCGAATGGAGTGGAATGGAATAGAGTGGAGTGGAATGGAATGGAGTGGAGTGGAGTAGAGGGGAATGGAGTGAAGTGGAGTGGAGTGGAATGCAGTGGAGTGGAATGGAATGGAATGGAGGGAAGAGGAATTGAATGGATTGCAATGGAATAGAATGGAATGGAATGGAATTGACTGGATTGAAGTACAGTGGAGTGGATTGGAGTGGAGTGGAGTTTAATGGAGTGGATTGGAGCAGAGTGGAAAGGAATGGAATAGAGTGAAGTGAAGTGTAATGGGATGGAATGGAACGGTATGGTTTGTAGTGGGGTGGAGTGGAAAGGAATGGAGTTGAGTGGAATGGAATGGAGTCGAATGGAGTGCAATGGAGTTCAGTGGAATGGACTGGAGTGGTCTGGAATGGAGTGGAGTGTAGTGGCGTGGAATGGAGTGGAGTGAAGTGGAAGGAAATGGAATGGAGTCGAATTGAAAGAAGAAATGTGTGCTGAGACTGTGCTACCGTGCTTAAACCTGTGTGACAGAATGAGATCCTGTAGAAAGAAAAGAGTGGAATGGAAGAGATTGGAATGGAATGGAATTGAACAGATTGGAGAGGAGTGGAGTGGAATTGAATGGAGTGGAGAGGAGTGCAGTGGAATGAAATGGAATGGAATGGAATGGTGAAATGAAATGTGAGCTGAGATAATGCCACTGCACACCAGGATGGGTGACAGAGAGAGATCCTGTCAAAAGAAAGGAATGCAATGGAATGGAGTGGCATGGAATGGAATGGAGTGACATGGAATGAAATGGAGTGGAGTAAGGTGGAGTGGAAAGGAGTGGAGTGGAATTGAATTTAGAGGAGTGAGAAGGAATGGACTGGAATGTAGTGGAATGGAATAGAGTGGAATGGAGTGGAGTGCAGTGGAATGAAATAGAGTGCAGTGGAATGCAATGGAGTGGAGTGGAATTTAATGGAATGCGATGCAATGGAAAAGAGTGGAGTGGACTGGAATGGAGTGGAGTAGAAGGAATGAAATTGAATGAAGTGGAGTGGAGTGGAATGGAATGGAATGGAATGGGACGGAGTAGAGTGGAGTGGACTGGAATGGAATGGAAAAGAGTGGAATGGAATGGAGTGGAATGGAATGAAATGGAGTGGAGTGGAATGGAATGAAATGGAATGGAGTGGAATGGAATGTAGTGGAGTGGCATGGAGTGGAGTTGAGTGTAATGGAATTGAGTAGTGAGGAATGGAGTGGAGTGGAAAGGAATGTAGTGGAGTGGAGTGAAATGGAGTGGAGTGGAGTGGAGTGGAATCGAGTGGAGTGGAGTGGAGTGGAGTGGAATGAAGTGGAAAGGATCTGAATGGAGTGGAATAATGAAATGTGAGCTTTAATTGTGCCACTGCACTCCAGGCTGGGTGACAGAGTGAGATACTCTAGAAAGAAAGGTTTGGAATGGATTGCAGTGGAATGCAATGAAACGGAGTGGACTGGAGTGGAGTGGAGTGAAGTGCAGTGGAGTGGAATGGAGAGGAATGGAATGCTATGGAATTGGATGGCCTGAAATGGAATGAAGTGGAGTGGAGTGGGGCGGAGTGGCATGCAGTGGAATGGAGCAGAATGGAATGGGATAGAGTGGAATGGAGTGGAGTGGAGTGCAGTGGAGTGGAGAGGAGTTGAATGTAGGTAAACGGAATCGGATGTTATGGAATGAAGTGAGTGGAGTGGAGTGGAACGCAGAGGAACGGAATGGAATGGAAAAGAATTGAACGGAATGGACCGGAATGAATTGGAGAAATCTGCGTTGGGATTTTGCCACTGAGCTACAGCCTGTGTGACAGAAGGAGATCCTGTCGAAAGAAACGAGTGGAATGGAATGGAATGGATTGTAGTGGAACGAAGTGGAATTCAGTGGAATGAAATGGAATGGAAATGAATGGAATGGAGCAGATGGAGCAGAGTGGAGTGGAGTGGAATGGAACGGAATGGAATTTGAGATGAGATTGTGCCACTGCACTCCAGGCTGGGTGACAGAGTGAGATACTCTCGAAAGAAAGGAATGGAATGGAATGCAGTGAAATGGAATGGATTGGAGTGGAGTGGAGTGGAGTGGACTGGATTGGAATGGAATGGAGTAGAGTGGACTGGAGTGGAGTGGAATGGAATGGAGAGGTATCGAATGGAAAAGAGTGGAATGAAATGGAATGGATTGGAATGGAATGCATTGGAATGGAATGGAATGAAGTGGAATGGAGTGGAATGGAATAGCATGCAGTGGAGTGGAGTGGAATAGAATTTAGTGGAATGGAGTGGAGTGGAGTGGAATGGATTAGATTGGATTGGAATGGATTGGAATGGATTAGAATGGAAAGGAGTGGATTGGAATGGAGTGGAGTGAAATGGAATGGATTGGGGTGGAATGGAGTGGAGAGTAGTGGAATGGAATGGAGTGGAGTGGATTGGAGTGGAGTGAAATGGAATAGAGTGAAGTGGAATGGAATGGAATGGAGATGATTGGAATGGAGTGGAGTGGAATGGAATGGAGTGGAGTGGAGTGGAGTGCAATGGAATGGATTGGAATGGAGAGGACTGGAGTGTCGTGGAGTGGAGTGGACATGAGTGGAGTTGAGTGGAGTGGAACGAAATGGAATGGAATGGAAGGAAGAAATTTGTGCTGAGATTGTGCCACTGCGCTTCAGCCTGTGTGACAGAGGGAGATCTTGTCAAAGAAAGGAGTGTAATGGGAGAGACTGGAAAGGTACGGGATGGAATGGATTGGAGTGGAGTAGAGTGGAATTGAGTGGAGTGGAGAGGAGTGCAGTGGAATGGAATGAAATGGAATGGTGAAATGAAATGTGAGCTGAGATTGTATAACTCCACACCAGCATGGGTGACAGAGTGAGATCCTGTCAAAAGAAAGTAATGGAACGGAATGGAGTGGAATGGAATGAAATGGAGTGGAGTGTAGTGGAGAGGAATGGAGGGGAGTGGAATGGAGTGGATTGGAATGGAAAGGAATGGAGTGGCATGGAATGGAAAGGAGTGGAGTGGAATGGAATGGAGTGGAGTGGTATGCAGTGGAGTGTAAACGACTGTAGTGGAGTGGAATGAAAAGGAGTGGAGTGGAATTGAATGGAGTGGAGTGGAATGGTATGGAAAGGAGTGGAATGGAGTGGGGTGGATTGGAGTGGAGTGGTGTGGAGTGGAAAGCAGTGGAGTGGAATAGAACGCAGTGGAGTGGCATGGAGTGGAGTGGAATGGAATGGAGTGGAGTGGAATGGAGTGGAGAAGAATAAAGGGAAGTTGAGTGGAAAGGGACGGCGTCAAGAGGAATGGTGTGGAATGGAGTGGAATTGAGTGGAGTGGAGTAGAGTGGACTGGAAAGGAGTGGAGTGAAATTGAATGGAATGGAGTGGAATGGAGTGGAGTGGAACGGATTGGAGTGGAATGCAATGGAGTGGAGTGGAATGGAATGGAGTGGAGTGGAATGGAGTGGGGTGCAGTGGAATTGAGTGGAATCGAAAGAACTGTACTGGAATGGAGTGGAGAGGAATGGAATGGAATAGAATGGAGTGGAAGGGAGTATAGTGGAATGGAAAGGAATGGAACAGAATGGATCAGAGTGGAGTGCAGTGCAGAGGAGTGGATTGGAATGGAGTGGAGTAGATTGGAGTGGAATGGATTGGAGTGGAATGGAATGGAGTTAAGTGGAATGGAGTGGAGTGGAGTGCAGTCTAATGGAGTGGAGTTGAGTGGAATAGAATGGAGTGGAGTGGAAAGGAGTGGACAGCAGTGAAATGGATTGGAGTGGAGTGCAGTGTAATGGAATGGAATAGAGTGGAGTGGAATGGAATGGAGTGGAGTGGAAAGGAATGTAGCAGAGTGGAATGGAATGGACAGGAGTAGAATGGAGTGGAGTGGAGTGGAGTGGAATGGAATGGATTGGAATGGAATGGAATAGAGTGGATAGAAATGGAATGGAGTGGAGGGGAATAGAAAGGAGTGGAGGGGAATGGAGTGGAGCGTAGTGGAATTAAGTGTAATGGAATGAAGTGCAGTGGAATGCATTGGAGTGGAGTGTAACGGAATAGAATATAGTGGAAAGGAGTGGAGTGAAGTGGAGTGGAATGGAATGGAGTAGAGTGGAATGGTAGCGAATGGAGTGGAATGGAGAGGAGTGGAGTGGAGTGCAGTGGAATGGAGGGGAAGGGAATGGAGTGAAGTGTTTTGGAATGGAGTGGAGCAGAGTGGAATGGAATGCAGTGGAGTGGAATGGAGTGGAGTGCAGTGGAATTGAGTGGAATTGAATGGAGTGGATTGGAATGGAATGAAGTGGAGTGGAACGGAATAGAATGGAGTAGAATGGAGTGAAGTGGAGTTGAATGGAGTGGAGTGCAACGGAATAGAATGGAGTGGAATGGAGTAGAGTGGAATTGAATGTAGTGGAGTGGAGTTGAGTGGAGTGGAGTGGAAGGGAATGGAGTGGAGTGAAGTGGAATGGAATGCAGTGGAGTTGAATGGAAGAGAATGGAGTGGAATGTAGTGGAGTTGAATGGAATTGAATGGAATGGAATGGAGTGGAGTGGAGGGCAGAGGAGTGGAATGGAGTGGAGTGTGGTGGAGTGGAGTGGCCTGGAATGGAATGGAGTGGAGTGTAATGAAGAGGAGCGGAGTGGAATTGACTTGAATCGAATGGAGTGGAGTGGAGTGGAATGGAATAGAATAGAGTGGAGTGGAATGGAATAGAATAGAGTGGAATGGAGTGGAGTGGAGTGGAATGGAGTGGAGAAGAATAAAGGGAAGTTGAGTGGAATGGGACGGGGTCAAGAGGAATGGTGTGCAATGGAGTGGAATTGAATGGAGTGGATTAGAGTGGACTGGAAAGGCATGAAGTGAAATGGAATGGAATGGAGTGGAATGGAGTGGAGTGGAAAGGATTGGAGTGGAATGGAATGGAAGGGAGTGTAGTGGAATGGAGTGGGGTGGAAAGGAGTGGAGTGGAGTGCAGAGGAATGGAATGGAGTGGAGTGGAATGGAAAATGATGGAATGGAATGGAATGGAATGGAGTGGAGTGGAATGGAGTGGAGCAGAGTGGAATTGGGGTGGAATCGAATGGAGTGGAATGGAATGGAGTGGATTCGAGTGGAATGGAATAGAATGGAGTGGAATGGAGTTGAATGGATAGCAATGGAATGGAAGTGTATGGAATGGAGTGGAGTAGAATGGAACGGATTGTAGTGGAATGGAGTGAAGTGGAACAGAGTGGATTGGAGTGGAATGGAGTGGAGTGGAATGGAATGGAGTGGAGTGTAATGGAATGGAGTGGAGGGGCATGGAATGGAGTTGAGTGTAATGTAATGGAGTGGAGTGGAATGCTATGGAATGGAGGGGAATGGAGTGGAGTGCAGTGGAATGGAACGGAGTTGAATAAAATGTAGTGAAATTTATTGGAATGGAATGTAGTGGAGTGGAATGGAATGGAGTGCAGTGGAATGGAGTGGAGTGCAGTGGAATTGAGAGGCATCGAATGGACTGGATTGGATTGGAGTGGAGAGGAATGGAATGGAATAGAATGGAGTGGAATGGAGTGTAGTGGAATGGAAAGAAATGGAATAGAATGGAACAGAGTGGAGTGCAGTGGAGAGGAGTGGATTGGAGTGGAATGGATTGGAGTGGAATGAAATGGAGTTAAGTGGAATGGAGTGGAGTGGAGTGCAGTCTACTGGAGTGGAGTTGAGTGGAATGTAATGGAGTGGAGTGGAAAGGAGTGGACAGCAGTGAAATGGTTTGGAGTGGAGTGGAGTGTAATGGAAAGGAGTGGAATGGAATGGAACAGAGTGGTGTGGAATGGAATGGAGTGGAGTGGAAAGGAATGGAGCGGAGTGGTGTGGAATGGAATGGAGTGGAATGGAAAGGAATGGAGCAGAGTGGAATGGAATGGACAGGAGTGGAATGGAGTGGAGTGGAATGGAATGGATTGGAATGGAATGGAATTAGAGCGGAGAGAAATGGAATGGAGTGGAGGGGAATGGAAAGGAGTGGAGGGGAATGGAGTGGAGTGTAGTGGAATGGACTGGAGCCTAGTGGAATGGAGTGGAGCATAGTGGAATTAAGTGTAATGGAATGGAGTGCAGCGGAATTGATTGGAGTGGAGTGGAATTGAATAGAATATAGTGGAAAGGAGTGGAGTGAAGTGGAGTGGAATGGAATGGAGTGGAGTGGAGTGATAGGGAATGGAGTGGAATGGAGAGGAGTGGAGTGGAGTGCAGTGGAATGGAGGGGAAGGGAATGGAGTGAAGTGTTTTGGAATGGAGTGGAGTGGAGTGGAATGGAATGCAGTGGAGTGGTATGGAGTGGAGTGCAGTGGAATTGAGTGGAATTGAATGGAGTGGATTGGAATGGAATGAAGTGGAGTGGAATGGAATAGAACGGAGTGGAATAGAGTGAAGTGAAGTGGATTTGAATGCAGTGGAGTGAAACGGAATGGAATGGAGTGGAATGGAGTGGAGTGGAATTGAATGGAGTGGAGTTGAGTGGAGTGGAGTGGAGTAGAGGGGAATGGAGTGGAGTGAAGTGCAGTGGAATGGAGTGGAGTGGAATGGAAGAGAATGGAGTGGAATGTAGTGGAGTGGAATGGAATTGAATGGAATGGAATGGAGTGGAGTGGATGGCAGAGGAGTGGAATGGAGTGGAGTGTGGTGGAGTGGAGTGGGCTGGAATGGAATGGAGTGGAGTGTAATGAAGAGGAGTGGAGTGGAATTGACTGGAATTGAATGGATTGGAGTGGAGTGGAATGGAATAGATTAGAGTGGAATGGAGTGGAGTGGAGTGGAATGGAGTGGAGAAGAATAAAGGGAAGTTGAGTGGAATGGGACGGGGTCAAGAGGAATGGTGTGCAACGGAGTGGAATTGAGTGGAGTGGAGTAGAGTGGACTGGAAAGGAGTGGAGTGAAATGGAATGGAATGGAGTGGAATGGAGTGGATTGGAACGGATTGGAGTGGAATGGAATGGAGTGGTGTGGAATGGAATGCAGTAGAAAGGAATGGAGTGGATTGGAATGGAATGGAGTGCAGTGTAATGAAGTGGAGTGGAGGGGAATGGAAGTGAAGTGGAGTGGAGTGGAGTGGAATGGAATGGAATGGAGAGGAGTGGAATGGAGTGTAGTGGAATGGAGTGGAGTGGAGTGGAATGGAAGGGAATGTAGTGGAATGGAGTGGAGTGGAAAGGAATGGAGTGGAGTGGAGTGCAGAGGAATGGAATGGAGTGGAGTGGAATGGAAAATGATGGAATGGAATGGAATGGAATGGAGTGGAGTGGAATGGAGTGGAGCAGAGTGGAATTGGGTGGAATCGTATGGAGTGGAGTGGAATGGAGTGGATTCGAGTGGAATGGAATAGAATGGAGTGGAATGGAGTTGAGTGGAGTGCAGTGGAATGGAACTGTATGGAATGGAGTGGAGTAGAATTGAATGGATTGTAATGGAATGGAGTGGAGTGGAACAGAGTGGATTGGAGTGGAATGGAGTGGAGTGGAATGGAATGGAGTGGAGGGGCATGGAATGGAGTTGAGTGTAATGTAATGGAGTGGAGTGGAATGCTATGGAATGGAGGGGAATGGAGTGGATTGGAGTGGAATGGAATGGAGTTGAATAAAATGTAGTGAAATTTATTGGAATGGAATGGAGTGGAGTGGAATGGAATGGAGTGCAGTGGAATGGAGTGGAGTGCAGTGGAATTGAGTGGCATCAAATGGACTGGATTGGAATGGAGTGGAGAGGAATGGAATGGAATAGAATGGAGTGGAATGGAGTGTAGTGGAATGGAAAGGAATGATAGAATGGAACAGAGTGGAGTGCGGTGGAGAGTAGATTGGAGTGGAATGGATTGGAGTGGAATGGAATGGAGTTAAGTGGAATGGAGTGGAATGGAGTGGAGAGGATTGGTATGAATTGGAGTGTGGTGGCGTGGGGTGGAGTGGAATGGAATGAAGAAGAGTGGAATGGAATTGAGTAGATTGGAGTGGAATGGAGTGGAGTTGAATGGAGTGGAGTGGAGTGGAATGGAATAGAATGGAGTGGAATGGAGCGGAGTGGAATGGAATGGATAGGAGTGGAATGGAGTGGAGTGGAGTTGAATTGACTGGAATGGAACGGAGTGGAGTCGGATGGAGTGGAGTGGAGTGGAATGGAAGAGAATGGAGTGGAATGGAGTGGAGTGGAGTGGAGCGGAATGGAGTGGAGTGGAGTGGAATGGAGTGGAGTGTAGTGGAATGGAATGGATTGGTGTGGAATGGAGTGGAATGGAGTGGAATACAATGGAGTGCAGAAAAGTTGAGTGGAGTGGAACGGAATAAAATGAAATGGAGTGGAATGGAGTGGAATATTATGGAGTAGAGTGGAATGAATTGTAGTGGAGCAGAATAGAGTGGAGTTGAGGAGAATGGAGCAGAGTGAAGTGCAGTGGAATGGAGTGTAGAGGAATGGAATTGAATGGAGTGGAAAGGAGTGGAGTGGAATGAAATGGAATGGAATGGAGCAGAGTGGAGTGGAGTGGAGTGGAGTGGAGCCGCATGGAATGGAGTGGAGTGGAGGGTAATGGAATGGAGTGGAGTGTAATGGAATGGATTGGATTGGAAGGGAGTGAAAGGGAATGGAGTGGAAGGGAGTGGAGTGGAGGGGAATGGAGTAGAGTTGAGTGGAATGGAATGGGGTGGAGTGAAACGGAATGTACAGGAGGGGAATGGAGTGGAGTGGAGTGGAATGTAATGGAGTGGAATGGAATGGAGTAGAGTGGAGTGGAATGGAATGGAGTGGAGTGCAATGGAATGCAGTGGAGAGGAATGGAGTGGAGTGGAGTTGAATTGAGTGTAATGGAATGGAGTTGAGAGGAATGTAGTGGAGTGGAGTGCAATGAAATGAAATGGAGTGGAATGGAATGGAGTGGAATGGAGTGGAATGGAGTGGATTGGAAAGGGTTGGAATTTAATGGAATGGAGTGGAGTGGAGTAGAGTGGAGTGGGAAGGAATGGACTGGAATGTAGTGGAATAGTAGAGTGAAGTAGAGTGGAGTGGAGAATATTGGTGCAAAAATTTGCAAAACGCCTAGCAAACTGAATTAAACAATACATAAATAGGTAATTCATAATGACCAAGTGGGATTTATCCCAGGGAGGCAAGGATAGTTCAACATGCAAACCAATGAATGTGATAGATCACATAAAGAGAATGAAGGGGCCAGGAACAGTGGTTCACACCTGTAATCCCAGCAATTTGGGAAGCCGAGGTGGGTGGATCACCTGAGGTCAGGAGTTTGAAACCATTCTAGCCAACATGGCGAAGCTACGTCTCTACTAAAAATACAAAAATTAGCCAGGCATGGTGGTGAGCACCTGTAATCCCAGCTACTCAGGAGGCTGAAGAAGGAGAATCACTTGAACCCGGGAGGCAGAGGTTGCATTGAGCTGAGATCATGCCATTACACTCCAGCCTGTGTGACAGAGGGAGACTACATCTCAAAAAAAAAAAAAAAACAAGGACAAAATCCATATAATAATAATTTCAATTATGCTAAAAAATTTTGATAAAATTTAATATTCTTTAATAATAAAAAGCCCTTTGAAAACTGGGTATGGAATGAACATACCTCAACATAATAAAGTCATATATGACAGACCCACAGCTAGTATCACACTAAGTGGGGAAAAACTAAAAGCCTTTTCTCTAAAATCTGGAAGATGACAAGAATGTCCACTTTTACCACTGTTATTCAACATAATGCTGAAAGTCCTATCTGGAGCAATCAGACAGGAGAAAGCAATAAAACGCATCCCAATTGGAAAAGAAGTCAAATTACCTTTTTTTCTTTTTTTGCCAATGTTATAATGCTATATTGGAAAAGGCATAAATACTCCTCTGACAGGGTTTGAATGTGTGTTCCCTCCCAAATCTCATATTTAAATGTAATTCTCAATGTTGGAGATGGGCCTGTTGAAAGATGATTTAACCATTGGGGTGGATTACTATAAATGGCTTAGCACCATCCCAGTTGGTGCTATCCTCATGATAGTGAGTGAGTTCCCATAAAATCTGGTGATTTAAAACTGTGTAACAACTCGCCCCTCTGTTTTATGCTTCTGCTTTTTGCCCTGTGATGTGCAAGATTCTGCTTCACCTTCTGCCATGACTAAACTTCCAGAGACCTCCCCAGAAGCATATTCCAGTACTATGTTTTCTCTACAGCCTGTAGAATCATAAGCCACTTAAACCTACTTTGTAAAAAATAAATTATCCAGTTCTACTCTCATAGTATTGCAAAAGCATATTCCAGTACTATGTTTTCTCAACAGTCTGTAGAATCATAAGCCACTTAAACCTACTTTGTAAAAAATTAATTATCCAGTCCCACTCTCATAGTGTTGCAAAAATAGCTTAATACAAAAATTGGCACCAATGAATGGAAAATAGTTATAATAATACCCCACAATGTGGAATCAGCTTTGTAATTGGGTAAACGGGCAGAAGTTGGAAGAATATGTGGGATTCAGAAGACAGAAAAATGAGGGAAAGTTGAGATTTTCTTAGAGACTGGTTGAATGTCTGTGGCCAAAATGCTGATAGTGATCTGGACAGTGAAGGCCGGGCTGAGAAGGTGTCAGATGAAAACTAGAAACTTATTGGGACTGAAACAAAGGTCATGCATGTTGTCTTAGCAAAGTGGTTGGCTGAATTTCTGTCATGCACTAGGGATATAAAAAAGTTTGAATTTGAAATTGATGATTTAGGGTTTCTGTTGGAAAAATGTCTAAGCAGCAAAACATTTGTGATGTGACCTGGCTGCCTCTAACAACCTATGCTCACATGTTCTAGCAAAAAAAAATAAAAATAAAATAAGTAGTAACTTATACTTACAAAAGAAGCATAGTGTAAAAGCTTGAAAACTTTGCAGCCTAGTCATGTGGCTGAAATATAAAAAGCTTTTATAAGAGAGGAACTCAAGCAGCATATAGGTCAACCACTTGTTAGAGATATTTGTATAACCTAAAAAAAGCAAGTGTTGATAGCCAAGACAATGGGAAAGAGGAATTGAAGGCATTTTAGAAATCTGAAAGGCAGCAACCCATCACAGGCCCTGAGGCCTAAAAGAAGAGAATAGTTTCTGGGATCAGGTCTAGGACCTGCTGCCTTGGGTAGCTTTGGAACAAGGCTCACTGCATCCTTGCCACTGCTTCAGCTCCAGGTGTAGCTCATATTGACCCAGTTACAACTCCAATCACTGCTTCAGAGGGTGCAAGCCATAACCTTGGTAGCTTCCATGTGGTGTTAGGTCTGTGAGTTTACCAAATGCGAGTAGTTGAGACTTGGTAGCCTCCACCTTTATTTCAAAGGATGTATGAAAAAGACAGAGTGTGCAGGCAGAAGCATGTTGCAGGTGCGGAGCCCTCATGGAGATCCTCTAGTAAAACAATGGAGAAAAGAAATTTGGGGTGACAGTCCCCAGGAAGGCTCCACACTGGGTCATGACCTAGTAGATCTGTGAGGAGAGGATCACTGTCCTCCAGACCTCAGACCCCAGAATGGTAGATCTAGCTACAGCCTGCACCTTGCACCTTAAAAAGCCAGAGGCACAGTATGCCAGCCCATGAGAGCAGCTGTGGGGGCTAAACCATGCAAAGTCACAAGGTAGAACCTTTCCAAGGCATTAGCATGCCCTGGAAATGGGACACAGAGTCAAAAATAATTATTTTGGAGCCTTACAATTCAATAACTGCCCTTCTGGGTTTCAGACATTCATAGATCCTGTGACCGCTTTCTTTTGGCTGATTTCTTCCTTTTAGAATAGGAGTATTTACCCAATGCCTCAGCCTCATTTGTATCTTGGAAGAACATAATTTGTTTCTTTATGTTACAGGCTTATAGGAGGAAGAAATTAGCTTTGTCTTAGATGAGACTTTTGACTTTTGAGTTAAGGCTGAAATTAGTTAAGACTTTGGGGATTATTGGGAAGTGATGATTGTATTTTGAAATATGAGAAGGATTTGAGATTTGGAACGGCCAGGGGCAAAATGATACAGTTTGGATGTGTATTCCCACCAAAATCTTATATTGAAATATAATCCTCAGTGTTGGAAGTGGGCCTAGAGGGGAGGTGATTGAATCATGAGGGCAAGATTCCCACGGACAGTTTGGCATCATTTCCTTTGGTGCCATTCCCACAATAGTAAGTTTTTATCAGAGCTGGTTGTCTATAAGTGTCTGTAACAGTTCCCCCCTGCCCTCGCACTTACCATGTGATGTGCAAGCACTGGATTTATTTTTCACCTTGTCAGTTGTCAGAGGCTTCCCCAGAAGCAGAAGCCAGTGCTATGCTTTCTGTACAGCCTGTAGAAACATGAACCAATTAAACCTATTTTCTTTATAAATTAACCAGTCAATGATTACTTTTTATAGCAATATGAGAATGGCCTAATACATCCACCAAAATCTATTAGAGGTAATAACTTGAGTAAATTTGCAGAATACGAAATCAACACATACAAATCAGTAGGGTTTCTATATGCCAACAGTCAACAAACTGAAAAAGAATTCAGAAATGTAATACTATTTGCAGTAGCCACAAATAAAACAAAATATGTGGGAATTTACCAAAGAAATAAAAGTTCTCAACAATTAAAACTGTAAAACACTGATAAAAGAAATGAAAAAGGACCCAAAAATTGGAAAGATATTTTTATGTTCACAGATTGGAAGAATCAGTATTTTTTTAAAAATGTCCATACGATCCATAGCAATCTATACATTTCATGCCATCTCTATCAAAATAACAGGCCAGGGGCAGTGGCTCATGCCTGTAATCCCAGCACTTTGGGAGGCCGAAGTTGGTGGATCATGAGGTCAGGAGTTCAAGACCAGCCTGGCCAACTTGGTGAAACCCCACCTCTACTAATAATACAAAAAATTAGCCAGGTATGGTGGTGGGTGCCTATAATCCCAGCTGTTCAGGAGGCTGAGGCAAAGAATTGCTTGGACCCAGGAGGTGGAGGTTGCACTGTGCCCAGATCACATCACTGCACTCCAGTCTAGGTGACAGAGCAAGACGCCACCAAAAAAAAAAAAAAAAAAAAAAGAAAAAGAAGAAGACATTCCTCACAGATATAGAAAAAAAACTCTGAAATTTATATGGAAACATCACAAAACACCATAATAGTCAAAGCTATGCTGAGTATATAAAACAAAACTGGAGGAATTCCATTACCTGGTTTTAAATTATACTACTAAGTTGTAGTAATTAAAACAACATGACACTAGCATAAAAACAGACATAAAGACAGATGGAACGAAATAGAGACCTGAGAAACAAACTCATACAGCTAAATTAATTTTCAAAAAAAGTGCCAAGAACATTCAATAAAAAATAAGACAGTTTTTGTAATAAATATGGCTGGTAAAACTGGCATTCTGTGTGAGGGACAAACATTCAGACGCTCATAGCAGTGTTCTGGAATCCTATGTGAGGGACAAACATTCAGACCACAGCAGGAGTGTTCTGGAATCCCCTGTGAGGAACAAACATTCAGACCCTCGTAGCAGTGTTCTGGAATCTTATGTGACAAACGTTTGGAACCCAGCAGCAGTGTTCTGGAATCCTTTGTGAGGAACAAACATTCAGACCCTCATAGCAATGTTCTGGAATCCTATGGGAGGGGCAGCTAAATTAATTTTCAACAAAAGTGCCAAGAACATACAATAAAAAAATGAGACAGCTTTTGTAATAAATAGGGCTGGGAAAACTGGCAAGCCATAGGCAGAAGAATAAAACTAGAACCCTATATCTTGCCACTTACAAAAATCAAATTAAAATGAATTAAAGACCTAAACCTAACGCCTCAAACCATCAAACGTTTACAAGAAAACATTGGGGAAACTCTTTAGGGCATTGGCTTGGGCAAAAATTCCTTAAATAATGCCCCAGAAGCACAGACAACTAAAATAAACATGGACAAATCGGATTACAGAAAGTCAGAAAGCCTTTTTAAAGTGAAAGAAACAAGAAACAAAGTGAAGAGAAAATCCACAGAATGGGAGAAAATATTTGTAAATTATCCAACTGAAAAGCAATTAATAGCTACATGATATGGTTAGGATTTGTGCCCTCACCCAAATCTCATATTGAATTGTAATCCCCAGATGTTGAGGGAGAGGTTGGTAGAAGGTGATTGGATCATGGGGGTGGTTTCCCCCATGCTGTTCTTCTGATAATGAGTGGTTTCTCATGAAATCTGATGGTTTTTTAAGGGACTCTTCCCCCTTTGCTTCACATACATGCTCTCTCTCCTGCTGTCATGTAAGAGGTGCCTGCTTCCCCATCTGCCATTATTGGAAGTTTCCTGAGTCCTCCCCGGCCATGTGGAACTGTGAGTCAATTAAAACCATTTCCTTTATAAATTACCCAGTCTTGCCAGGTGCCATGGCTCATGGCCTGTAATCTCACCACTTTGGGAGGCTGAGGAGGGTGGATCACAAGGTCAGGATTTCAAGACCAGCCTGGCCAAGATGGTGAAACCCTGTCTCCACTAAAAATACAAAAATTAGACAGGCATGGTGGCAGGAGCCAGTAATCCCAGCTATTCAGGAGCTGAGGCAGAGAATTGCTTGAATCAGAAGGTGGAGGTTGCAGTGAGCCGAGATTGCACCACTGCACTTCAGTCTGGGCAACAGATCAAGACTACATCTCAGTAAATAAATAGATAACACACTCTCCGGTATTTTTTTATAGCAGTGCAGGAACAGACTAATACACTACAATATATTGAGTTCCAAAAATTCCATAGAAAAAAGTAATAAACCAAATAAAGAGTGGACAAAAAATTTAAATAGACATTTATGAAAAGAAGACATACAAATGTGAAATAGGCAAATGAAAATGTGCTCCAGATTACTGATCATCATAGAAATGCAAATCAAACTCAAAATGAGATATCATTCCACCCCAGATAAGGTGGCTTTTATCCAGAAGTCAGTAAAAAACAAATGCTTGTGAGTATGTCGAGTGAAGGGAACCCTTGTACACTGCTGTTGGGAGCACATTTAAGGACAGTTTGGATGTTCCCGATATAACTAAAAATAGTGCTACTATGTGGTCCAGCAATCCCACTGCTCATTATATGCCTACAAGAAAAAAAATTAGTAAATCTAAGACCTATTGGCACTCTCATGTTTGCTACAGCAAGGTTTATAATAGCCAAGATTTGGAAGGAACCTAAATGTCCATCAACAGATGACTGGATAGAGAAAATGTGGTATACATACACAATGGAGTACTATTCAGCTGTAAGAAAGAATGAGAGCCTTCCATTTGCAATAACATAAATGGAACTGAAAGTCTTTATGTTAAGTGAAATATCAGGCACAGAAAGACAAATGTCACATGTTCTCACTATTTGTGGGTGCTAAAATTCAAAACAATTCGTGTCATAGAATTAGAGAGTATAAGGATGGTTACCAGAGGCTGGGAAGAGCAGGGAAGGAACAAGGGGATACTGGGGATGCTAAATGGGTAAAAAAACAATTGTTAGAAAGAATGAATAAGACAGCATTTGATAGCACAACAGGGTGATTATAGTAAAAAATAATTTAATTCCACATTTAAAAAAACTAAAAGAGTATAATTGGATTGTTTATAACACAATCTATAAATGCTTGAGGGGAGAGATACCCCGTTTTTTATTATGTATTACTCATTGCATGACTGCATCAAAGTGTGTCATGTACCCCCATGAATATATACACCAACTATGTACCCTTAAAAATAAATTAAAAATTGAAATTGAAATTAAAATTAAAACAAAAGGGAGGAGAGTATAATGAGGCATGTGTGACCCATGGCTTGAACTAGCTTTTCAGGTTAACTTTGGAAAGTCCTTATCCAAGAAGAGAGGTCCATTTAATCAACAGGGGATTAGAAATTTATTTTTAGTTTATAAATGCAAAAAAGAAGGATTTTAAATCTTGAGCCATAGTTCTCAGTCAATCAATCATTGCAGGGAACTCTGTTCTTTACTCTGGAGATAAACACTAGTTTTCTTTTCCATGGAATAACATCGCATTTCAAAATGTGGGGAAACATCTTGCAACTAAGAGGTGTGGCCTTATTAAATTTGATTTGATTTCCATTGTAATTAATTTAATCACATGTGTTCTAGAGTTTGTCCTCAGTCTTCCCCTAGTATAGGCCCATGATCTGTTGAATTTGCTCAGCTCCCTGCTCAACAGCAGGAAATCAGAATTATTTAAAAACCTCATTGTGGCTGGGAGTGGTGGCTCTCGCCTGTAATCCCAGCTATTTGGGAGGCCAAGGTGGGCAGATCGCTTGTTTTCAGGGGTTTGAGACCAGCCTGGCCAACAGAGGGAAACCCCATCTCTACGAAAGATACAAATATTAGCTGGGTGTGGTGATTCATGCCTGTAATCCCAGCTACTTGGGAGGCTGAGGCAGAAGAATTGCTTGAACCAGGGAGGCACAGGTTTCAGTGAGCCAAGATAGTGCACTGCATTGCAGCCTGGGCAACAGAGCAAGACTCTGTCTCAAAATAATAATAATAATAATAATAAGAAGAAGAAGAAGAAGAAGAAGTAACAATAAAAATCTCATTTTGTTTCAAACAAAATTTCTTTTGAATATCAACTGTATCAACTTGCATATTAACTGTAATCATTTTGTTTATTTGATATCCAATCTTGAGAAATCTTTGAGGAGTAATTTCACTCTTTTCTGCCATTTTGGTAAACATACCAAATGCCATTAAACAAAATGCACAAAATTCCTGAGAAATACATTTTCTCCTTGAGGAGTAGACTTGCTGTGTTAGAGGAACTCATGGTTATCTAGCTTCTAGTTTAATAAACATGACTAGAATATTCTGTCTTAATAAGAGTAGCTAGGTACTCACAGGGCATCTAGAAGATTAATGTTCATGGTCTGAAAATAGTCACATTTTTTAACTGGCCACAAATTACAATTGCAGAATATTTGTGATCATACAAGACATCTTCCACCAAGCCTGAAAAATGTATAAATTTCCTAGGAGTGCAGCATTTTTTGTAAGGATATTATTAATGAGCTAGCTTAGGTCAATGGGTTAATGGTTATTGTTAAAACGAATAGCCACGACTTTAGTGACTACATCTGCACCTTCCAAGTTTAATTATAACGCTTTATCTTTATAGTTACTTATAAGTAGAGACACTAACAAAAGACAATGCATTCCTGCTCTTGTTTTCTGAGGATGTCCAACGCTGTAATGGAGTAATTTCTAATAAACTTGCTTCTTTCACTGTGCTCTCTAACTCACCTCAAATTTTTTTCCTGCAGAAGATCTAGGAATCCTACTTTGTGGTCTGTATCAGAACCCTCTTTTACAGCAACATCTTTCAGCCACACCATGAACGGACAACAAGACAAGACCCCCACTCCAAGGGAAACAATCCACACAGAATCAATCAGCTGACACCTGGCAAGTGGGCTGTCTTTTAGAGTCGTGAAGCCATTCTGGTGGGCAAGAATGATTATCCACTATTATCATACTGAGATTAGAGGCCAAGCCCACCGGGTTAGAGAAGAATGGATTTGGCTAAACAAGATGTTTGCCACTTTCTCTTTTTGGACTGTCCACCTTGTGCTTTCGGTCCCTCAACTGAGTGCTCTACATCTTGTCACCTTTCTGCTCATCGCATCTGTTTTGCAGTAGCCTGGAGGCTGCCCCAGGACAGAGGCCCCAAACAGTTTAGCTTTTACTTTCCTCAGCGATTCTCTGACTCTGAACTGACTGCTTGTTTAATTTGCCACTTGTCCAAGTAACACTGAAAAAAAGAATTGTCTTGGATCCTAGAATTTTTTTACCTTAATTATCAGAAAAGATAAGCAGTGACCTCGCCATCATGACTGAAGTTGAAATGTGGTATTTAAGAGCTCTACATGATAAGATCAGATATGCCTGTTTAGTGACAGCCTCTTTTGTGACAACCCTTTGCAAACAATTACCCTCAAGATGGAGACCATGAGACTTTTTCTTAACAGTTTTCTCTCATTTCTTAACCATAACGCCATCTTTGATGAGCGGGTATAGGGCAGCTGGGCCCTGCTTTCTTAACCCAGCAGGTCACTTTTTGCTGAGAGAGTTTTGTCAGATTTGTCGTAGCAGTGTGAAAAAGGACTAATACCATCAGAGTGAACAGGCAACCTACAAAATGGGAGAAAATTTTCGCAACATAGTCATCTGACAAATGGCTAATATCCAGAATCTACAATGAACTCAAACAAATTTACAAGAAAAAAACAAACAACCCCATCAAAAACTGGGCAAAGGATATGAACAGACACTTCTCAAAAGAAGACATTTATGCAGCCAAAAGACACATGAAAAAATTCTCATCATCACAGGCCATCAGAGAAATGCAAACCAAAACCACAGTGAGATACCATCTCACACCAGTTAGAATGGAGATCATTAAAAAGTCAGGAGACAACAGGTGCTGGAGAGGATGTGGAGAAATAGGAACACTTTTACACTGTTGGTGGGACTGTAAACTAGTTCAACCCTTGTGGAAGTCAGTGTGGCGATTCCTCAGGGATCTAGAACAAGAAATACCATTTAACCCAGCCATCCCATTACTGGGTATAAACCCAAAGGATTATAAATCATGCTGCTTTAAAGAGACATGCACACGTGTGTTTATTGTGGCACTATTCACAATAGCAAAGACTTGGAACCAACCCAAATGTCCAACAATGATAGACTGGATTAAGAAAATGTGGCACATATACACCATGGAATACTATGCAGCCATAAAAAATGATGAGTTCATGTCCTTTGTAGAGACATGGACGAAAGTGGAAATCATCATTCTCAGTAAACTATCGCAAGGACAAAAAACCAAACACCGCATGTTCTCACTCATAGCTGGGAATTGAACAATGAGAAAACATGGACACAGGAAGGGGAACATCACACTCTGGGGCCTGTCATGGGGTGGGGCTGGGGGGAGGGATAGCATTAGGAGATATACCTAATGCTAAATGACGAGTTAATGGGTGCAGCACACCAGCATGGCACATGTATATGTATGTAACTAACCTGCACATTGTGCACATGTACACTAAACCTTAAAGTACATATATATATAAAAGAAAAAGGACTAATACATTACAATATACAAGTTACAGCCTTCCTATTTCCCCTGTGTGATCTGACTCCTATTTTGCAGCTTCATTTGTTTTATAGAAGAGAAACTAAGAGGGAGGAAATACATTATATACAGGCTTCTCTGATGCTTGGTCAGGATAAAAAATTAAAATGGGCTTCTATATCTTTGATAGAGGAAAAGGCAAAACAGGGATGGCACATAATTGATTACCCTTTAAATGCTAGTTACTCTTAATATTAGGCTTTTCTTAGCTGGGGCTGAACTCCCCCTGCCAGTCTGAGAACCCCATAAGAACACAATCAGATTCCTTCCAGTTCTAGTGAGGTGTGCAACATATTATTAATTTCTTCTAGTTTTCCAGGGTTATGTAGTGTCCACTCATCATCTTCTCCGTGCCCTTCGAGTCCTGTCTTACGTACATACCCCACTCTCGAAACACCCGAGCTTCACCAGAACAACATGTAGTGGGGCCTCTTATCAGCTGGCAAAGTTGAATATTTGCCCTCTCTGGGAAGTGACAGATGATAATAGGGACACTATATTGAAGGAATGGCCTGTCCTTCCACACCTGTGAGCGTTTCTCGTCAGGTAGAACTAGAGGCTTGTGAAAAGAGACGCAGAGACAAAGTATAGAGAAAAAGTGGGCCCAGGGGACAAGAGCTCAGCATACGGAGGACCAGCGCCGGCACCAGTCTCTGAGTTTCCTTAGTATTTATTGATCATTATCGGGCATTTCTCGGAGAGGAGGTTGTGGCAGGGCAATAGGGTAACAGTCGAAAGAGGACCAACAGGAAAACATGTGAACAAATGTCTCTGCAACATAAACAAGGTAAAGAAAAAAGTGCTGTTCATTGATGTGTATATACATAAATATTTCAATTACTTAAAGAGCAGTATTGCCTCCAGCATGTCTCACCTCCAGCCCTAAGGCAGTTTTCTCCTATCTCAGTAGATGGAATATACAATCGGGTTTTACACTGAGACATTCCATTGCCCAGGGACGAGCAGGAGACAGATGATTTTGTCTTACCTCAACTGCAAAGAGGCTTTCCTCTTTTACTAATCCTCCTCAGCACAGACCGTTTACAGGTGTCGGGCTGGGGGATGGTCAGGTCCTTCCCTTCCCATGAGGCCGTATTTCAGACTATCACATGGGGAGAAACTTGGACAATACCTGGCTTTCCTAGGCAGTTGCCCCTGTTGCCTTCAGCAGTGTTTTGCATCCCTGGGTACTTGAGAATAGGGAGTGCTGATGACTTTTAACAAGCATGCTGCCTTCAAGCATTTGTTTAACAAAGCACATCCTTCATATCCCTAAATCCATTAAACCTAGAGTCGACACAGCACATGTTTCTGTGAGCACAGGGTTGGGGCTAGGGTTACAGATTAACAGCATCTCAAGGCAGAAGAATTTTTCTTAGTACAGAACAAAATGGAGTGTCTTATGTCTACTTCTTTGTACATAGACACAGTAACAGTCTGATCTCTCTTTCTTTTCCCCATACTATATAGGTAAATGTACACTTTTCTATATCTGAATTAGCCATAGGCAAGGAAAAATTAAAACTGTTTTCAGAGGTTCCGAGGTTCCGGGAAAATTCATAGACAAATTTAAAAGGCTAACCTTGACGTATGATCTGACCAGGCAGGATTTGCATATATTTATGTTCGCCTGCTGCATGGTAGAAAAGCAGAGCATTATGGGAGTGGCTAGAGCACATGCTAATAAGGTGGCAACCTGCAACCAGCGGCATGACACCTATCAAGTAGGAGGCACAGCAGTGCCTGACTAGGACCCAAAAGAACTAGAATCTAGAAAAAATAAATGAATTAGGAAGAAAGTAGGATATATAGAGAAAAAATTATGATTGACTCCGTGAAGGAATAAAAAAAAGTGTGATACAGTTTTTTAATTTTTATAAAGTCTGGAAAATTACTCAGGGAAAAGATGAAAACCTAGCCTTATTACAATGGTGGATAATTTAGACCTTGAGGAAATACACTAACACTGACCCTGACTCCAAAAAGTGACAGGCATTTCTAGGATTTTAATTTATAGCACGGTCTCCTTCTTATATCTGCAGGAAGCTGCCAAAAGCAGCCTTAGGCTTCCAGACTCCCATGGACCAGATTTTAGACTTGGATTTTGCAGTTTTCCATCACAGGAATTGAGCAGAGAAAACATAAAATAAAGCAAATCTTCCAAGAGGCCCAGCTTCTAGCTGCAGCCTTGTGCTCTCCACCACTTCAGAGGCAGCCCCTTAACCCCTGACCCTCACAGAGGAAGTGAGAAGGTGAAAATCGCAGTCTGTGCCTCTGGGCCACTGCGCCTTGGGTATAAATCTCTTTGTCTTCTGTAGGAAGGTAAGCCTCTGCCGAAGGAAATGCACTGTGCTTCCAAGGGAGCCATCATCAGAGACCAGCAGACTCAAAAGTGGCGGTGCCTGATACTTCCTACCTCCACTCCCATTGGACTACTAGCTATCGAGAGATGGAGGAGCCTCAAGTGACTCTTGAAGTAGCAGGTAGGGGTATTAACTTCGTATTAGTTTGGGAGCAGATTACTCTGTACTGATTTAATACAATGGTCTCCTGTCTTCTCATGATGGACAAGCCCCAAAACACTCCTTTTTGTATCTTCTAAGTTGTCCTCCAGAGTCTCTAGTTTTCTCGCCTGCCTTTTTAGTACTGGCTGATTGCCTGACCTCTTACTGGGGAGAGGTTTATTGACTGAGGAGACCAAGTCATGGTCACCTTCACAGATCATAAAGCATAGAAACTGTTACTTTTGTTCCTGACCCATCAGGGGAAAAAAGAAGTTAAGAATGAGCTGTCACATTTACCACCTGAGGTGTTGTCTTAAGTAAATCTTGAGGTTTGGGCCACACAGGCTCTGGGAAACGCACTAAACACCTCCCCCATTGAAAGCCAACTTCAGCCTAGTACTCCTCGACCTCAGGAGAGACAATATATTTTAAGGCAAGAAGCATGAGGGGAAATTCAAACCCTTATTGCCAAATTCTTGCCATATGAGTTATTAAGCCCATGAGAGTCTCCTTACAACACTCGCATGTTACCAGATAAAAAGCCTAATGGCAAGTACAGATTTGTCAGAACCCTTAGAGCATTAAGAAATGCAGTTGTCTCCATAAACCTCATTGTCCCCAATACTTACCATGTCCCAGGGAATGCAAGCTGGTTTACATTCTTAAATCTGAAAGATGCACTTTTCTAGATCTCAGTGCATCCAGATTCATAATATGTTTGCCTTTGAATGGACTGATCCAGATATGCATTCAGCCACAAAACTAACCTGGACCGTCATCTCTGAAGAGTTCTGGGATAGCCCCCACTTATTTGAAAATACTCTAGCTAAGGACTTAACAAATCTATAATTGGAAAGGGACACAATTATTCAGTATGTAGGTGACTTGCTCATTGCTAACCCAACTAAAGAAGACTCATAATAATAATGTTAAGTTGGTAAATTTCCTGGGAACTTGCAGATATAGGGCATCACCACACAGAGCTCAGATTTTGACTGAAAGACTTAAATATTTGGAATCTGTTTTAACCTCTGGAACTGATCAACCTCCCTAGAAGATAAAAAAGTTATTTTAGTCACCCAACAGTCCCTGTCCAAAAAATGACTGTGGGCTTTTTTAAGAGATGGCTGGGTACTGCTGCTTATGGGTGCCCAGATTTGGGCATGTAGCCAAGCCTTTATATGATACACTAAAGGGAAAGATTTAGAGCTCCTAGAATGTAATGAGAACTGCAAGCAAACCTTCAATACTCTCAAGGAGAAATTGGGCTCTGCTGCAGCCATGGGAGTCTCCAAGTTGGATGAACCACTTTTTCTTTATGTGACCAAAAAGCAAGGCATAGGCCTTGGGTAATCTTGTCCCAAAACTGGGGGACATTCCAAGGCCAGCAGCCTAATTTTCTAAGCAGATTGTCCAGGTGGCCTCAGGGTGGCCTTGTTGTCTTAGAGGTATTGCCGCTACCACTTTTCTAGCAGGCAAAGCTAATAAACTAACATTAGAACAGCACCTACAGGTTTTTGACCCCACACCAAGGGAAGGTGGTCCTAGAAGCTAAAGGGCAGCAGTGAATAATAAGAGAACATTTATGAAAGTATCACGGTTTTTTGCTAGACACTCCAGACATAACCATTAAAGCCTGCCAAACCATAAACCCAGCTACTTATCTGCCAGATTCCACAGGTGCTTCTAGCCTGTCTGGCATACAGGTTGTATTAGTCTGTTCTCATGTTGCTAATAAAGACATTTCTGAGGCTGGGTAATTTATAAAGAAAAGTGGTTTAATTGACTTACAGTTCCACATGGTCAGGGAAGCCTCACACTCATGGCAGAAGGCAAATGAGGAGCAAAGTCACATCTCTTACATGGCAGCAGGCAAAAGAGCTTGTGTAGGGAAACTCCCCTTTATAAACCCATCAGCTGTAATCCCAGCACTTTGGGAGGCCAAGGCAATTGGATGACCTGAGGTTAGGAGATCGAGGCCAGCCTGGCCAACATGGTGAAACCACGTCTATACTAAAAGTACAAAAATTAGACAGACATGGTGGTAGGCGCCTATAATCCCAGCTACTCGGGAGGCTGAGACAGGAGAATCGCTTGAACCCAGGAGTCAGAGGTTGCAGTGAGCCAAGGTCATGATAATGCACTCCAGCCTGAGAAACAGAGCAGGACTATGTCTCAAAAATAAATTAATAAATAAACCATCAGATCTCATGAGGCTTATTCACTGTCATGAGAACAGCACGGGAAAGACTCATCTCCCGATTCGATTGCCTCCCACTGGGTCCCTCCCACGAAATATAGGAATTATGGGAGCTACAATTCAAGATAATATTTGATTAGGGACACAGCCAAAGCATGTCACAGGTTATGAAACAAATTTATTCTAGCAGGCCAGACTTAAGAAGGATGAGACCCTTGACCATCCCAAGGAAGATTGGTTAACAGATGTAAGTTGTTTTATGCATCAGGAAAACAAGAAGGGTAGGTATGCTATTAGTAGTAGGCACAAGTCTTGCTGGCCTCGACCTCAGCTCAAAAAGCTGAGTTAATTGAACTTACTCAGCCCCTGCAATTGGGAAAGGATTTAAAAGTTAACATTTACACTGGTTCCAAGTATGACTTTTTAGTGCTTCATGCTTATGCTGTAATTTGGAATGCGTAGGGACTCCTGACCCCCAAGGGCTTTTCCATACAACATCATTCAAATTTTGAGCTTGTTAGAATGCTGCTTTGCTGCCAAAAAGTAACTATAATTAATTGCAGAGGACATCAAAAGAGAGACTGACCATGTAAAAAGAAATGCCCTTGTAGATGCCACAGCCAAGGCCCCTGCACTTAAAGGGCCAATGAAGCTTATGGGCGTGCTGGACAGCATACATAGAACTGGGCCAGAACACTCTGAAGAAGAACAAAAATGGGCCAGGGTTTGCATTTCAGTCCAGGGACCCTCTGGCTGGCTGAATGATGGTAATAAATTACTAATGCCAAGTACCAATCATAGGAATATAATTCAGCACTTTCATTATTCTTTTCACCCTAGAAGGGATTCTTGGTTTCTGTTAATGTCTCATTTGTTTATAGAGGTAAATCTTTTCAAGACACCAAAACAGGTGACTCAGCCCTGTGAGCTCTGTGCCTGACATGACCCAAATGGCCAGCAATTTTCTCCTTCTCCAGGTAAACCTGTCCAAAATTGAGGACCCTATCCAGGTGAGAACTGGCAACTCTAATTTACTCAGATACCTTTCTGCAGGAGATTCAAATATTTGCTAATTCTTACTGATACCTTCACTGGTTAGATCGAGGTATTCCCCACCCCATCTGAAAAATCTTTACCAGAAGTAATATCTCCTCAGTTTGGGTAATCTAAAAGCCTGCAAAGTGGCCATGGCCCGTCTTTCACAGCAGGTGTATCCCAACACCTATCCTCAGCTTTAAGAATCCAATATTACCTTCACTCTGTGTGCAGACTGCAGTCCTCTGGAAAGGTGAAAGGGCTAATCCTACTCTAAAGAAGACTGTAGCTAAATCAGACGCCTGACTATCTCTAACACCCATAGCTTACTGTGGGTTTGAACTGTTCCAAAGTAAAACTTATAATTAAATCCTGTTGAGTTAACATTCGGAAGACCTTTCCTAAGCACAGGTCTCCTAATAGATGAAAAGACCCATCAATTACAACAGTATGTTATCAATCTAGGACAGGTGCAAAGGCACTCTGTGAATATGGAAACAAGAGTCTTCCCCTCCCACATGGGAGGAAAGTTCAGTTTCAGCTCAGCTAGGGATTTAGCCTTACTAAAGATGTGGGAGGAAGTTCTCCAGCTGACCAGCTTTCCCCAACGTGGAAAGGACCACAGCAAGGACACCTGAGTTTTCCAACAGACGTTCAACGGCAAGGGATTCACAGGTGGGTACACCTGTGTGGAAGTAAAGCTGTTGCTTATTCTGGGAGCCGAATCCGAGGCTGAGGGAGGTGGGCGCGGGGCGATTTCAGCGTCGGTCGAGGGCGGGCTGTGTAGCTATGCGTCTGCTTCTCCTTCTCGCGTTACTCCTGCCGCTGTAATCACGCCTTGGCCATGAAGGAAATCATGCTCGCGCAGGCCGGGCAGTACGGGAACCAGATCGGCGCCAAGGTTGTATTTGACTCCATAAAAATTAAAATTTTGTATAAGAGAAAAATGCCTCAAAGTCAAAAGTCAAAAGACTGGGGAAATAGATCTGCAACATACATGACAGACAAAAAGCTAATTTGGGATATATATATAGATAGATGATAGATAGATAGATAAATAGATAGATAGATAGATAAATGTAAATATCCGTTTTTAACACCATTTTAAAAAATATCGTCCTTTCCCCATTGAACAGTGTTGACGCCCTTGTTAAAAATCATGACCATATTTTTTGGTTCTTTATTTCTATTGCATTGGTCTTTGCGTCTGTCTCTATGCTGGTACAGCATTTTTTTGCGTACTGAAGTTTGAAACCAGGAGGTGTTAGTCCTCTAACTTTGTTAGTTTTTAAGATTGATTTGGGTGCTTGGGGTTTTTTGAGATTTCATCTGAATTTTAGAATAGGTTTTTCTATTTTTACAAATATTGGAATTTTTGTAGTGATTTTATTGAATCTGTAAAAGACTATAGATAACAATGGCACCTTGATAAGATTTTGTCTTCCAGTCCATAAACACACGATGTCTTTTCATTTATTTGTGTCATCTTTAATACTTTCATGCCATGTTTATAGTTTTTGCTCTACAGGTTTTTCATTTCCTTGGCTAAGTGGGTTCGTAAGTATTTTATTATTTTGATGCTATCATACATGACCCTGTTGTCTTGATTTCTTCTTCAGATAGTTTATTGTTATTGTAGAAATACAACGATTTTTGTGTATTATTTTGTTTCATGCAGCTTTGATGAATTTTATTTATTGCATCTGACAGTTTATTTCACAGAAACTAAAATATTTTTAATATATAATGTTATGTCATCTGCAAACAGATAATTTTACTTTTTAAAAAATTCGAATACCTTTAATTCTTTTACTCACCTTATTGTTTTAACTAACCAGAACCTTCAGTACTATATTAAATAGAAGTAGTAAAAGCAAGCATCCTTGTTTTTGCTCTTTGGGTAAAAGCTTTCAGTCTTTCACCATGTTAGCTGTGTTTTTTTGTTTTGTTTTGTTTTTTTGTATAGCATTATGTTAAGGCGTTTTCTTTCTTTTTATAGTTTACTAACTATATTTTATCATGATTGTGGGTTAAATTTGGACAAATGCTTTTTCTTCTTTGATTAATATGATCACATGAGGGTTTTTTCCTTCTTTATGTTAATGTGATATTATGCTGATTTTCATGTGTTGGAACATACTTTTATTTCAGGAGTCAATTATACTCATTCATAGTGTATAATCCTTTTAAAGTACTGCTAAGTTTGAGTTGCTGGTACTTTGTTGAGGATTTTTGCATCAGCATTTATAAGGGATTTTTTTTGTAGTTTTCTTATGGTGACTTTGTCTGGCTTGGTGTCAGGGTAATACTGGACTCATAGAATAAGTTAGAAAAAATTACCGCCTCTTCAATGTTTTGAAAAAGTATGAGAAAAAGTGGTTTTAATTCTGCTTTAAAAATTGGGTAGAATTCAACAGTGAAGCCATCTGCTCCAGGCTTTTCTTTGTTGCTGGGTTTTTGATTACTGATGCAATCTTCCTGCTGATTCTCCTTGCTGAATAGGTTTATTCAACTATTCTGATTCAGTCTTAGTAGGTTTTTTGTTTCTAGGAGTTTGTTCATTTTATTTAGGCTATTCAATTTTTTAGTGTATACTTCCTCATGTTACTCTCCTACATCCCTTTTTTACTCCAAAAATTTGTTAGTAATGTACCCATTTTATTTTTGAGTTTAGTAATTTGAATATTCACTTCTTTTCTTAGTCAGTCTAGATAAAATTTTGTCAGTTTTGATCTTTTTCAGGGAACAAACTAGGCTTTGTTGATTTTTGATATTGTTTTTCTATTCTCTATTTCAGTTATTTCCACTGCTATCTTTATCATTTTTTCAATTTTGCTAGTTTTAGTTGTCCCTCTTTAGTAGTCCCTCTTTTTCCCTCTGTTTTTAGTTCCTTAGGAGTAAAGTTGTTGATTTGGTATCTTATTTTTTATAATCATTTATAGCTATAAATGTTTCCCTTATGGTGCTGTTTTTGATGTATCTCTTAACTTTTGGTATTTCATGTTTTTAATTTGTCTCTACATATTTTCTATTTTCTCTTGTGATTTCTTCTTTTATCCATCCTTGAGTGTTTCATACCTATATTTTTAGACATAAAATATATAACCTACAAAATTTTCTTGATTTGTTAGTTTTATTTGTTGTAAGTTTTTATTTCAGAATTAAATGTGTGTATCAACATTTATTATGTTCTCATAAACTTTGTAATACCTGGAGATTTCTGGTCCACATATGTAAGTCTCTACATGAGTATTATTTTGAAGCATTTAAACTTCTGTTTTAATATTTCAAAAGTCTAAATGAAACTGAGATTTTGGTTTCTGACATGAAATCATGGTAGGTGACTGAGAAACGCTTAAAAATTAGCCAAAACTTAAAATTAAGTTAAAGTTTACCTTCAAGATTCAACCTGAATAAGTCACCCTGTATTGCTGGTAATAAAGAATAAGTCTTTAATGGTATAAAAGGAAACTTCAGAGAATGTTTCTCTTTCCCTAGTTGACATATAAATTAAAAGATGTAAAAAATTTTTATGGCCTTATGCATATTTTACTTTAGAATTCCAACTTTTTCTGGTTAAAATTTTTCCAAACAGATTCCTGTGTATTTGAAAGACAAATAATTTTTTAGTTGAAATGCTTAAGCAGTTAAATAAGGCCATGAAAGTTTCTTGAACTTGTGGGAATCCATGAGAAAATCTGACATTATGTTCTATTCTCTTGGAAGGTAGGAATATCGTTTGACTTCTGCTTTGCTGACAACAAATGTCCTGAGCAAGACTTCCTGGGGCAATGACCTCACACATGGAAAACGCTGGAGCCCGTCTGTTTCCAATCTGCTTTTTTCCAAAAATTAGGGAAGTTTAGTTTTCCCTTTGATACTCTCTGTTACTGCCAATCCCAATGCCAGGGCTGTCCTGCTTCTACAAGTGACAATGACAAATATAGACCTGAAGAAAGATGAGCTGATGGCATTCCCAGCTTATTACCTCTCCTTGGGGGCCTTATCTCACATACATGGATTCAACTCATAGACTCAGCTGGGTGAGGATCTATTATTCAGCTACATTAGAAGTGACTGCTTAAGACTCAGATGTATGGTGAAATGAGGCAGAATTTTCTCAATGGAGTGTTAGGAGAATTTTCTCCTCATAATTACCTTCTTACTGTCACTAACTCATAGCTAAAATGAGGAAATTATTCAAGAAGAAATAGAAATGTAATCTTATGAGGACATAAATTTAGAGATTTGTGGAGAGCTCTTCATAATTTCATGGTGTTCTCTTTGAGCTGAGATTATATTTGACTTTTCATTATAATATATTAGCTGTTCTAGACTTTATGTATTTATGTAATGTTTTCTTTGTTGTACTTTAAGTTCTGTGATAAATGGGCAGAGCATGCAGGTTTGTTACATAGTTATACACGTATGATGGTGGTTTGCTGCACCCATCAACCCTTCATCTACATAGGTATTTCTTCTAACGCTATTCCTCCCCTAGCCTCCCACCCCATGACAGGCCCCAGTGTGTGATGTTCCCCTCCCTGTGTCCATGTGTCCTCATTGTTCAACTCCCTCTTATGAGTAGGAACATGCAGTGTTTGGTTTTCTTTCCTTTTTTCTTTTTCTTTCTCTCTCTCTTTTTTTTTTTGAGACAAAATTTCACTCTTGTTGTCCAGGTTGCAGTTTAATGGCGTGATCTCGGCTCAACACAACCTCTGCCTCCTGGGTTCAAGCGATTCTCCTGCCTCAGCCTCCCAAGTAGCTATGATTACAGGTATGTGCCAACATTCCTGGCTAATTGTTTGTATTTTTAGTAGAGACGGGGTTTCTCCATGTTGGTCAGGCTGATCTCAATCTCCCCACCTCAGCCTCCCACAGTTCTGAGACTACAGGCATGAGTCACTGCTCCTGGCCTGGTTTTCTTTTCTTGTGTTAGTTTGCTGAAAATGATGATTTCCAGCTTCATCCATGTCCCTGGAAAGGACATAAATGCATAGTATTCCATGGTGTATATGTGCCACATTCTCTTTATCCAGTTTATCATTAATGGACATTTGTGTTGTTTCCAAGTCTTTGCTATTGTGAACAGTGCTGAAATAAACATGCAGTGCTGAAATAAACATACAGTGCATGTGTCTTTATAGTATAATAATTTATAATGCTTTGAGTATATACCCTATAATGGGATTGCTGTGTCAAATGGTATTTCTGGTTCTATATCTTTGAGGAATTTTCATACTGTCTTCCACAATGACTGAACTAATTTACACTCCTACGAACAGTGTAAAAGCATGCCTATTTCTCCACAGCCTCATCAGCATCTGCTGTTTCCTGATTTTTTAATAATCGCCATTCTAACTGGCGTGAGATCATATCTCATTGTGGTTTTGATTTGCATTCATCTAATGACCAGAGATGATGAGCTTTTCTTCATGTTTGTTTGCCACGTAAATGTCTTCTTTTGAGATGTGTCTGCTTGTTTCCTTTGCCCACTTTTTGATGGGGCTGTTTTTTTCTTGTAAATTTGTTTAAGTTCTTTGTAGATTATGGATATTAGCCCTTTGTCAGACAGATAGATTGCAAAAATTTTCTCCCAATCTGTAGGTTGTCTGTTCACTCATGATAGTTTATTTTGCTGTGCAAAAGCTCTTTAGTTTAGTCTGACCCCATTTGTCAATTTGGGCTTTTGTTGCCATTGCTTTTGGTGTTTTAGTCACAAAGTCTTTGCCCATGCCTATGTCCTGAATGGTATTGCCTAGGTTTTCTTCAATGGTTTTTATGGTTTTAGGCCTTATGTTTAAGTCTTTATTCCATCTTGAGTTATTTTTTGTATAAGGTATAAGGAAGATTTCCAGTTTCAGTTTCTGCATATGGCTAGCCAGTTTTCCCAACATGATTTATTAAATAAGGAATCATTTCCTCATTGCTTGTGTTTGTCAGGTTTGTCAAAGATCAGATGGTTGTATGTGTATGGTCTTATTTTAGAGTTCTCTATTATGTTTCATTGGTTGTTTTTGTACCTGTACCATGCTGTTTTGGTTACTGTAGCATTATAGTGTAGTTAGAAGTTGGGTAGTGTGATGCCTCCAGCTTTGTTCTTTTTGCTTAGAATTGCCTTGGCTATTTGGGCTCTTTTTTGGTTCATGAGAATTTTAAAGTATATTCTTCTAATTCTGTGAAGAATGTCATTGGTAGTTTAATGGGAAGAACATTGAATTCTTTTATAAATTACTTTGGGCAGTATGGACATTTTCAGGAATGAATTCTTCCCTATCCATGAGCATGCAGTTCTTCTCCATTTGTTTGTGTCCTATCTGATTTCTCTGAGCAGTGGTTTGTAGTCCTCCTTGAAGAGGTTCTTCACTTCTCTTGTTAGCTGTATTCCTATGTATTTTGTTCTCTTTGTAGCAATTGTGAATGAAGTTCATTCACGATTTGGCTCTCTACTGGCCTGTTGTTTGTGTATAGGAATACTAGCAATTTTTGCACACTGATTTTGTATCCTGAGATTCTGTTGATGTGGTTTATCAGCTTAAGAAGCTCTTGGGCTGAGATGATGGGGTTTTCTAGATACAGGATTATGTCATCTGCAAACAAAGATAATTTGACTTCACCTCTTCCTATTTAAATATCTTTATTTCTTTTTTCTACCTGATTTCCCTGGACTGAAATTCCAGTACTACGTTGAATAGGAGCCGTGAGAGAGGCCATCCTTTTCTTGTGCCAGTTTTCAAGGGGAATGCTTCCAGCTTATTCTTACTCAGTATGATATTGGCTATGGGTTTGTCATATACAGCTCGTATTATTTTGAGGTGTGATCTTTCAATACCTAGATTATTGAGAGTTTTTAACATGAAGGGATGTTGGATTTTATTGAAGGCCTTTTCTGCATCTATTGAGATAATCGTGTTGTTTTTGTGTTTAGTTCTGTTTATGTGATGAATTACATTTATGGATTTGCCTGTGTTGAACCAACCTTGTATCCCAGGGATGAAGCCATCTTGATCGTGGTGGGTCAAGGTACCCTTATCAGTCTTAAGTTCAGTCTTTTTACATAATCCCATAATACTTGAAGGTTTTGTTGTTCTTTCTTTTTTATTCTTCTTTCTCTATTCTTCTCTTCCTGTCTTATATCAGACAGATAGTTTTGAAGCTCTGAGATTCTTTCCTCCACTTGACCTATTCTGTGAGTGATAGTTGTGGTTGTGTTGTGAAGTTCTCATGTTGTGTTTTTCAGCTCCATCATGTCAGTTATGTTCCTCTCTAAACAGAATATTCTGGGTATCAGCTACTGTGTTCTTTTATGTTTTTTAGCTTCTTGCATTAAGTTAGAACGTGCTTCTTCAGCTCAGAGAAGTTTGTTATTACCCACCTCCTAAAGCCTACTTTTGTCAATTCAGCCATCTCAGCCTCGGGTCAGTTCTGTGCCTTTGCTTGGGAGGTGGTGTTGTCATTTAGAGGAGAAGAGGCATTCTGCCTTTTTGAGTTTTCAGCGTTTTTGTGTTGATACTTTCTCATCTTTGTGGGCTTATCTACCTTTGACGTTGCTGACATTTGAACGGAGTTTTTCATGGGGTCTTTTTGTTGATGTTGTTGTTGTTGCTTTCCGTTTGTTTTTAACAGTCAGACCACTCTTCCCTAGGGCTAGGGCTGCTGTGGTTTTTGGGGGTCCACTCTAGACCCTAGTCACATCAGTCTCTCCTGCACCTGGAGGTATCACCAGTGAAGGCTGAAAAACAGCAAAGATGGCAACCTGATCCTTCCTCTGGGAGCACAAGTCCAAGGGGGTACAGATTTGATGCCGGCTGGAACTCTCCCGTAGGAGGTGTCTGGAGACCCCTATTGGGAGGTCTCATCGAGTCAGGGGGAACAGGATCCGGGACTGCTTAAAGAAGCAGTCTGGCTGCCCTTTGGCAGAGCAGTTGTGTTGTTCTGACCCCCAGGAGTCTTCAGAGCCAGCAGGCTGGAAAGGTTCAGTTGACTGAACCAGGTTCAGTTGACTGAACTGAACCTGAAAAGGTTCAGTTGACTGAACTGGGGAGACAATAGCTACTTCTCTCCCTGGGGACTTCATCCCAGGGAGAATTCAGAGTTCTGTCCATAGAACTCTGGCTGGAGTTGCTAAAATTCTGATGGGGAGGCCCTGTCCAGTGAGGAAGGATGGATTTCAGTCTCTCTTAAAGAAGCAGCCGGGCCACGATCAGTCACAACAACTGTACTGTGTTTTAGGGGACTCCTCCTGATCCCTGGTGCCAGCAGGCTAGAGCAGCCAACTCAAACCACAGATAGAATGGCTGCCTCTCCCCCTGGGAACTCCGTCCACCTCCAGCTTTCTCCAGCCTGCTGCCACTGGCCAGCTGGAATTCCAAGCCAATGGGTCTTGTGAGGTGCTGTGAGAGTAAGGCCTCAGAATGATGTCACTTGGCTCCCTGGATTCAGCCCCCTTCCTAAGGGAATGCACAGATGTATCTCCCGGTTTGCTGGAATTCTCAGGGCAGAGTATGCAAAATTCCTGGGTTTCCATGCATGCAGCAGTAAGCCAGCAAGCACTCTGCTGAGACTCCACACAGCTCTGTGTTTCAAACCTGAGGCCGTGGTTGCTGAGCTCATGAAGGTACCCCCTGATTTGCAGGTTGCAAAGATCCATCAGAGAAGCATGGTTACCCTGGCAAGGTCGCAAATTCACTCATGGCCTCCCTTGTCTGCAAGTGGGGACTCGGCTAGCTCCGTGCCACACCTGGGTGGGTCACTGACCCACTTGCTTTTCCTGACTCTCTGTGGGTCGAGCTGTCTGCCTAGTCAGTCCCAATGCAAGATCCTGAATACATCCATTGAAGGTGCAGAATTCACTCGCAGTTTTCATTGCTCTCTGTGAGAGCCATGGGCCACAGCTGCTTCTAATCGGCCACTTTGGCCCCATCTAAAGTATGATTTCTTCATACATGAGATGTTTTAAATACGTAACAATAATGATATTTATCACAAATATATTTTGTCTCAATGTGATATACAAATTGCTTATAAATCAATTCTTTTTTGATTACCACAAAGCTATGTGGAAATGTAACGTCTGCCATTTATAAAATTTTTGTAGAGTTAATAGAACTTTACTTGAAGGGAGGCTGGCAATATGCATCATGACTTCAAGCACTGCCAGTGAAGTTGTGGAGTTTGAAGTGTTACTGACGTCTTGTTACTGGGATTATAAATTAGTACAAACTATATCAATTGTGATTAAACAATATATACCAAAATTGTAACTGAAAATACTCTCTGATTCAGCAATTTCATTTTCAGAAATTTACCCTACAGACATACTCATGATGCCTGGAATTATGTATGAATGGGAGAAAGTATTATACCATCTTTTTAATTAAAATATTCTAAAAATCACCTTAATGTTTATCAATCACATTAATGATTATCACATTACTGTTTATTGAAATTATCGTTATTCATATGATAGAATACTATGCAGCTAATTAAAAATATAAATTTTAAAAGGATGCTCAAAAATGATGTCCAAAATATGTTACAAAGTATAAAACCTGGGTGCAGAGCCAATTGTCTGATATGCCTCCATTCCTATAAAATCAGAGTGTATAAAAATGCATAGAGTATATCTATTAACTGGTAACTCTTACAAAATTCAAAGTTAATGCAAGCAAGGCCTTTCTTTTTTAATACTAAAACTCCAAGGAACTGCACAACATTTGAGGATTTCCAACACATGCCAATTTACCTTTGAACCTACAGATTTTAGGAAATGAAGCTCTTGAAAAATCAAGCATTAATATTCCTAGTATAGTTGTTTGGGACATAACTAGAATGATCCATTCTTTGAAATTCTGTAAAATTTGCTCATACAACCATCTGGGCCTAGTCCTTCCTTTGTGAAAGATTTTATTTTACTAGAAGTTTTATGTTATTCATGTTATAGTACTTCTTAGGTTTTCTATTTCTTCTTGATTCTTGAGTCAATTTTGGTACCACTTAGTACCCCACAGGGTGCTTGGGCTCAGAACACATCAGTCAAAGAAAGAGAGAAGAAAGGAAGGCAGGATGGAGGGAGGGAGGAAGGAAGGAAGGGGACAAAGAAGGAAAGAGAGAAGAAAGGAAAGAATGAGAGAAGGAAGGATGGAGGGAGAGAAAGATGGAGAGAGAGAGAAAGAGAGAAGGAGATGAGAGGGAGAAAGAAGGAAGGAGGGAGAGAAAGAGGGAAAGAGAAAGAAGGAAAGAAACAAGGAAGCAGGGAGGGAGAGAAAGAATAAGGTAGAGGAAGGAAGGAAGAAATGAAGGAAGGAAGGAGGGATGGAAAGGAGAGAGGGAGAGGGAAAGAAAGAGAGAAAGGTGAAAGGTAGGGATTGGAAGAGAAGAGGAGCAAGCCACAGGCTACATGCTGTTTGTCCACTCTTTTAGTTGACCCAGGCAGTTCTGCCTTTTAAATAATCCACCTTCTGCCATGAGTTACAATGTTCAATATTCATTCCTCAGAGCATTCAAAGGTTTATGTGTGCCCTGCCATGATGGTGCATGGCTTCAGCTCCCAAACACAACTCTCAGCTAAAATATTCATGACTGGTCACTCCCATATACTCATCAATCCCCCATGTATGGTCTGCATGTGTCCCCCGGAGCTCAAGTGTTGGAAACTTAATCCTCTATGTGACAGTGTTGAGAGGTGGGGCCTAATAAGAGTGATTGGGTTATGAGATTCTGCCCCCATGCATGGATTAATGTCACTATCTCAGGAATAGTCTAGTTATCTTTGGGGAGGGTTAGTTATCTTGGGTGTGGGCTTGTATTAAAAGAAAATTCAGCCTCTTTTGCTCTTTCTTTCTCAAAGTCTTGCTCTGCTGCCTTCAGCCATGAGATAACACAGCAAGAAGGCCCTCACCAGATGCAGACCCCTAATCCTTGGACTTCCTAGCCTCCAGAACTCTAAGAAATAAATTTCCTTTATTTATAGATTCCCTAGTCTTTGGTATTCTGTTATAGCAGCACAAAATGGGTTAAGATGTCCCATTACATGGAGAGTGCTGATCCACAGTGTTGAGATCATTGACTTAGAAATTGGAGTCTTATACAACATCCCTACGGGAGTTGGCCTCCTTATTCCCTAACTTCCAGGAATCTCAAATGGTGATCTCAGACCAAAATATAGCCCTGATATTTTGCATTTGGCAATATTGCCCACTTTTCCACTTTATCGTGGCAGCTTTGATGTGTTCACTTCTATGATCCCTAAAAGGATATGAGTCCAAGAGCCTGCCATGTTACAAACCAAGGATAGGAGAACCTAGACAAGAGTCTCATCACCTGGGTGATCAGTGCAGAGATATGTCACAAAGCCCCCGTAGACAGAGCCTAGACAAGAGTTACATCACCTGGGTGACAGGCAAACAACAACGGCAACTTATTTTCATCCCCACTTCAGTCTTTGAGGTTAGACAGATCTGGAATCAAATCCAACCTCCACCCCTCGCTGTGTGACCTTGCTCATGCTGCTAACCTCTCTGAGACTTGACTCTTCATTTGTGAAATGAGGATAAAGCCCCTTCTCTCAGGGGCTGTGCCAAGGATGAGATGAGTCATGCATTGGTCAGGACAGGTGACGCAGTGTGACAAAAAAGTCCCCAAACCTCAGTGTCTTCAACAGCAAAGTTGACTTCTTTTCTTTTCTTTTCTTTTTTTTTCAGGGGGTGGGGTGCAGTGGATGGAGTCTCGCTCTGTCGCCCAGGCTGGAGTGCAGTGGTGCAATCTCAGCTCACTGCAACCTCCGCCTCCTGAGTTCAAGAGATTCTCCTGCCTCAGCCTCCTGAGTAGCTGGGACTACAGGCGCCTGCCACCACGCCCGGCTAATTTTTTGTATTTTTAGTAGAGACTGTATTTCACCGTATTAGTCAGGATGTTCTTCATTACCTGACCTCATGATCTGCCTGCCTCAGTCTCCCAAAGTACTGGGATTACAGACGTGAGCCACCGCACCCAGCCTTGACTTCTCAATTTATTTCACATCCATCACGGGTCAACAAGAGGCCTCTGGTGGTCGTAGTCATTCAGAGACTCAAAAACATAGACTCTTATCCCAGAAGATGCTCCCACAGTTCCAGAAACAGAACAAAGAAAACACATTCAGCCATGAGCCACTTCTTAAATCCCTTGCCCGGAAGGGATACATATTTCTTCTGTCACAGCTGTTGCCCAAAATGTCTCAGGCGGCCGGGCACAGTGGCTCACATCTGTAATCTCAGCATTTTGGGTGGCAGAGGTGGGCAGATCACCTGAGGTCAGGAGTTCAAGACCAGTCTGACCAACAAGGAGAAACCCTATCTCTATTAATAATACGAAAATTTTCCAGTCATGGTGGAGATTGCCTGTTAGCCCCAGCTACTCTGGAAGCTGAGGCAGAAGAATCACTTGAACCCGGGAGGCGGAGGTTGCAATGAGCCGAGACCAGGCCACTGCACCCCAGCCTGAGTGACAGAGTGAGATTTCATCTAAAAAAAAAAAAAAAAGTCTCAGGCTATGTCTGAACTAGGAGGGTAGAAAAAATAGTCATTTTGGTTGCCACAAACCATCGAAACAATGATGCAGATCGTTGTTGTAAAATTACAGTTAGTTCTTTCCCACTCCTTTTCAGCTTCTCTTCGTTGCTATGAGCCAGCGTCTCCAGTGTCAGTTTTCAGTCTGTTGCCTCCCAGCTCCTAGTGCACCTTTCAATACGTGCACTGTGATAAACTGGGAAATACTGTTCAATATATCCTCTGGAAGTGAACATTCTGCAGGCATCTAGGTAGAGGATGGAGAGACTGCAGGGGGCAGGAGGTCTCTGCCTGGGCCTTGATCATGTTCAAGCCCCAACCACAGACCTAGGCCTGGTCCGTCAGCCACCTTGTAGCCTTGGCTTGCAACATCTTGACATGGAAACCAAAACGTAGCAGGGCCCATGTGGTCTGAAAGTTCCTGAAAAGTTTCCCAGAACCCCTCTTGTACCCCTTGTAAAACCTGCACACAGTGACCTGTATTCTAAAGGGTACGCACAGAGCTGCCATTCCTTCTGCCAGACCCTGCGGGACTCACTCATTCTGGAGAATTCCTGCCCTACAAAGGCAGCCAGACTCCCACCATGCATCCCTGCACCAGCGGCTTACGGCCAGCTCCCTCACCTGCACTCCAGTGGCTCATGGCCAGCTCCCTCACCTGCCCCAACAGCTCACGGCCTGCTCCCTCCCCTGCACACCAGTGGCTCATGGCCAGCTCCCTCCCCTGCATTCCAGTGGCTCACGACCGGCTCCCTCACCTGCACTCCAGTGGGTGGCCCAGTGTTGTGCAAAAGCTGCTGACGGGCTCCAGCTTGCCCAAATCCACAAACGTCTCTTGTGTGGTGGCTGAACCACATTTTATGACATCCGAACACCTTTCAAATCTGTGCTTCCTTGGGTACCTCCCTCTGCACTAGGGCATCAGGCAGAATTGCTTTATGTCTTACAGTGACTCTTTTATCATAGTTGCAATCCTTTAAACTACACTTCCCCGTTAGACCCACTATGTGGTTTCTATCTCTTGATGGGACCCAGGCTGCTACACAACTTAACCCATGCACATTGCACTTCATTAGTTCCTCACCATTGGCCCTAGATCATGCTCCACCACCCCTCTCTGCCCCCTGGCTTTCTTTCCTTAAGTGAAACCCCTAAACGCCCTCTTTGGGCCCAAAGCTTACCTGCTCTTCCTTCCCTATATTCTTGGCCAGACATAAAAATCTGATGCTCCGGCAAATGCAGAAATGGGGAGAAGGCAGGGGAATCATTTCTCCTTCCTTAGGTAAGTACTGAGGTTTATATTATTCCATTGTGTGAAGAATAAAAAAATGAGGCATAGAGAGCTGTCATGATTTGCCTGGACCAAGGAAGTTGTCCTGGCAGAAGTGAAACAAAGGTTTAGGTGTCCTGAATGTCAGTCCAGCTCCTATGCCTTCAGAACGTGCCGTGGAGGGAGACACTGGGGGACCCCCTCATGCTGAGCACTCAGGGTACCCAGGTGCTGAGAGTGGGAACGTGACAGGCTGAGTTGACTCAGTCCAGTCCTCCTACACCAAATAAGGATGGAAACCCTCACATAATAGAAGTGAAGAGAGGGAACGAAGCCAGGAACTATTAAGAGGCTGATGCCTGGAAGGCCTGGGCAGAATGACAGGGAGATTGGAGCAGAACAGAGTCCGTAGATGGGGACAAGGGGAAGGAAGTGGCCTCAGTGGCCAAATGGCACCTTCCATCTAGTCTTTGTGAACTACAATCATTCTGCACTATGGTTCAACAAGTCCTGGAGAAAATGAGTTTTCTGCAGTCTGGGGAGGTGAGAATAAAACAATTCAGCCTTAAGAAGTTGAAAGCCCAGGAAATCATAGCACGTGGAGATGGGATTCATACTTAAGCTTCCTGCCCATGACTTCTGGTTTGGCCACGTGACTCACTTTGGCCAGTGGATGTGGTAAAGTGGTAGTCTGCCCATTCTCAGCCTGGGTGGTAAGATGAGACATTCACATTTCCCTTTGTTCTCTGCACTCCTGCCATTGCCATGAGAAGAAGGCACCCTGGTAGGCCCCAAACCCAGGAGGATCAGAGACACTTGGAGCAGATCCAGCTCAGCCACCACAGTTCGAGCTGAAACCTCCCAAGCAATCCATGCTCATGAGTGAGAAATAGTGGCCTATGGTCGTAGGCCTCTGAGGTGTGGGGTTACTTGTTACTAAGAAAGAGTTAACTAATAGAGATTTCTACCTGACATCCCTATGAACCAAAGAACAAAGGAAATAAAAGAGAATGTGAGAAACAGATTTCCAATATTTAGAAGAAAACAGAGGACAGATTTTATAACACTAAGCAAAGAAAAACTTTATTTCATATGACACAAAACACAGACACCATAAAAGAAATTACTGATAAACTCAATCGTATTAAATGTAGAAGCTTTGATCTGACAAAAAAGGCAATGAATGAAGTTAAAAGACAAAGACAGTGCATGATATGGTTTGGCTGTGTGTCCCCACCCAAATCTCATCTTGAGTTGTCCTCCCATAATTCTCCTTTGTCGTGGGAGGGACCTGGTGGGAGATAATTGAAATCATGGGGGCGGTTCCCCCATACTGTTCTCCAGGTAGTGAATAAGTCTCACGAGATCTGACGGTTTTATCAGGGGGTTCCACTTTTGCATCGTCCTCATTTTTCTCTGGCCACTGCCATGTAAGAAGTGCCTTTCACCTCCCTCTATGATTCTGAGGCCTCTTCAGTCATGTGGAACTGCAAGTCCAATTAAACCTCTTTTTCTTCCCAGTCTGGGGTATGTCTTTATTGGCAGTGTGAAAATGGACTAATACAGCGCACCAATAGGGAAAATATATTTGTAAGTTATTTGGCCAAAAAAGCATTGATATCCAGATCATTAAAATCATAATTGGCCAGACGTGGTGGCTCATGCCTGTAATCCCAGCACTTTGGGAAGCTGAGATGGGTGGATCACCTGAGGTCGGGAGTTCGAGACCAGTCTGACCAACATGGAGAAACCCTGTCTCTACTAAAAATACAAAATTAGCCGGGCGTCGTGGCACTTACCTGTAATCCCATCTACTCAGGAGGCTGAGGCAGGAGAATCGCTTGAACCCGGGAGGCAGATGTTTTGGTGAGCCGCAATCATGCCATTGCACTCCCACGTAGGCATCAAGTTCAAAACTCCATCAAAAAAAAAAAAAAGCACTTACAAGTCAGCAAGGAGAAATCAAAGACCCAACAGACATATGGGCCAGGAGCTATTCACAGAGGAGGAGACCCGAAGGGCTGGGAAACACAAGGCACGCATTCAGCTGCACAGCAAAATCTAGGAAAAATATCAGAAAGTGTGATAACAAATATTGATGAAGATGAGTGAAGACGGATGTGGGCACTGCTGGCGAGGGGCATAGTGAGGTCTCCAGCCCCAAGGTCATCTGGCTGTGCTTCCTAGGAAGGAAGGGCTGACAACAGACCTGTCCCAAGACCCCAAGCCTCACCAGGCTATGTGCAGGCCTTGGACCAGAACATCAGCATCACCTTGGGGTGAGGGTTGAAGGGGGCATTGGGCATCCTTTGCTCACCAGAAATGCAGGATTCTAGATTCATCCGGAAGATATTGTTGAAGGAAAAAGAAACTTTCAAGAGAGTATGTACAGACTGATATTTGTATAAAATTGCAAAAATAGACCAAAGAGCACTATCCATTCTTCATGGACAGGCACACTAGGTATTAAACATGGATGGGAAGACACATATTGACTTCAGAATAGTGGAGAGAGAGGCGGTAGCTGGACTAGAAAAGGGACATATACCTCGAGTGTCAGCATGGACATTATGGCTGAATCCGTAATTTTCTTCCCTTAAACTCGGGAGCAAATGCATCCAAAAGCTACCACGTTTGAATTTTAACTGGGAGGTACATGAAAGTTTGATGTCATTATCCCCTACATAGTCCTGTGTGTTTGTAATATTGAGCCATATTTTTTAAACACTTGACACAGCATGAAAGGAAGCTTGCCTACATGGTAACAATGGTTATCTTTAGGTAGCAGAATTCAAGACTGCTTCTTTTTCTTTTTTTCCTGCTTGTATATTATCTCTATTTCCCTGTGTGAGGATTTAAGACTGTTGTGTTGAAAAGGCTAGTATTCTAACTCCATGCATCATAAGCATAAACCGTGCCCTGGCTGGCAGGACGGGGAAGAGGGAGCATGTCTATTCACCTGGCCAGCCCTAGTCAACTCTGCAGAGAAAGACACAGACACTTCCCCTCTGCAGCCAAAGAGTTAAGAAGGCTTGATGTGAAATGAATCATTCCAGGGGAGCTAAATCCCGGCCTTATCTAATTCTGTATCCTGAGGCTGACTAATTTAAACTCAAAAATAAAATAAACATCATCTTTAAATAGGGATTAAATACTCAGAGGGGTCCCTAGTTGAACAAACTCACATACATTTTATGGTATGGATTCAGGGGGCCTGGGGTGGGGCGAGGGGAATCTGTGGGGATGCTCTCTGAGCTAAGGTGAGAAAATCGCCAGTGCTCCTGGATTCCGGAGTGCATTCACCTTTAGCTTCTTTTCTGGATACCCGCAGAAAACCAAAGGGCCACCCTGTGGCAGGATCTTCACACAGGAAGTGGGCTTGTGCCCTGTGTCCCTGAGGGAGAGGGGATTAGTGGAGGGAGTAGGTGAAGAGTTTGGAGGAAGTCCCTGATGTTCTTAGAAAACAGTAGGAAAGAGATTCCCTTGCCTGGGCATTGTTCCCAAATAGGAGACAAGAGCATGAATTAAAAACAGAGACACCCGGCTTCCTCCATGTTCCCTGAGTTCAGAAGGGAACCCAGGTAGGTGAGGCAAGGAAAAATTTGAGGGGCTGACATGTGCCTAGAGGGACCCACGAACCTGAGTCAGGCATGAGAGTGGGCAGCTGGTGGATTCTTCCAGGCCTGCATCACAAAGCCATGCGGACGTCCCAAGAACAAGCCATGTCTGCAGAGGCCTCTACTGCATCCCTGCCTCGTGGGCACAATGTCACAGAACAGAATTACGTCATGTGGGAGACCATGGGCAGTGTGGTTGTCATAATGGAGCTGGACCCAGAAGGTCCCAGACCCAGGTATAGCTATGTCTCTGCTATAGTCAATGTTTTTGTGCCCCTAAAATCCATGTGTTGAAACCTAACCCCTGATAGGTTAGGTTTGAATTAGGAGGCAAAGACTTTAGGAAGTGATTTCATCATGAAAGCAAAGACCCCATGAATGGGATAAGTGGCCTTGTAAAAGGGAGCCAAGGGAGCTTGTTCTCTCCTTCCACCATGTGAGGACACAGCTAGGAGGTGCCTTCTATAAGGAACAGGCCCTCAACAGACACTACCTTGACCTTCCACTTGCCAGCATCCAGACCTATGAGACATAAATTTCTGCTGCTTATAAGCCCCCTAGGCTAAGGTATTTTGTTACGGTAGCCCAAATGGAATAAGACAGCCTCTGATCATCTTGAGCAACTCACTCACTTATCTGCTGAACTCTCCACAGATTTAACTGTGATGAAATCCCTTCAACAGATGTATATTGAACACCTACTGTGTATAAGGACACACTGTGTTATTGGATAGGGTATAAAGCAAGTCACAGTTCCCCAGAGGTAGGCCCTGCAATAGCTGAAGAGCAAACCCAAGTTGCTGTGGCCAATGCTGGAAGGGGTGGGTGTCAGAGAAGAAGAGAACATGCTAGAGTCCATGTCTGCAGCAATATTGGAACGTCTAATGGATGGTTACCAAAGTGGTGACTTCTCATCTTCTTACAAAAACTCATAGTTGTCCCTGTGTAAAGTCTTCCCAGAAGTGCAGGGCAGTTGAGAATATGCAGATCAGAAAAGAGAAGAGGACAGACAGAACACATTGTTGGCATCAGCAGCCACGGACTTCTTGCAGAAAGGAAAGCATTTCTCCTGGATCCCTGGGTAGCAGATGAACGTACTGAAATACATTTGTTGGCTATTTGATACACGGACTTTGAACATTTGCAGACCGAGAGGCTGAGAATCTTCTCCAACCAGATGGTGTGGGGCGTGGAAGTACAGAAAGGGATCAAAGGAGGAGGAAAACAGAGCAATGAGAAGGGAGCTCTCAGCATGACCAACACAGAGGCCTGGGTCTCTGCTACCAACAATACAAGCTAATGTATAATGATTGCAGGTCTGCAAACAGCAGGCTTTCCATATCACATGTGAGAAGCTCTGATGACAAACCTGTATGACAGGTACTGTTGTCAGAGGCAGAGAGTTGCTAAATAATCATACGCAACTGGTGGAATGCCGGAGAGTTTGGTTTTAATTGGTCATCTTCCTGTTTGCTTTCTATTTGTCCCATCTGTAGTTTCTTCTCCTTTTCTTATTTCTCTGACTTCTTTTGAATTTGTTGAGTATTTTTATTTCATTTAATCTTCTTTTTTGGCCTTTTACATCTAACTATTTTTGCTTCATTTGGTTTTGAGTTTTAATCATTGCTCTATGGTTTATGGTATATCATATGGTTTGGATCTGTGTCCCTACCCAAATCTCATGTGGAAATGTAATCCCCAATGCCAAACGTGGGGCCTGGAGGGATGTGATTGGATCATGGAGCCAGTTTCTCATGGTTTAACACCATCCCCGCTTGGTACCACATAGCGAGTGAGTTCTCACAAGATCTGGTTGTTTAATAGTGTGTGGCAACTCCCCCTCTCTCTCTTCCTCCTGCTCCAGTCACATAAGATGCGCCTGCTTCCTCTTTGCCTTCTGTCATGATTGTAAGCTCCCTGAGGCCTCCCCAGAAGCCGAGCAGATGACAGAATCACGTTTCCTGTGCAGCCTGCAGAACTGTGAGCCAATTAAAACTCTTTTCATCATAAATTCCCCAGTCTCAGACTTTTTTTTTTTGAGACGTAGTCTCACTCTGTCTCCCAGGCTGCAGTGCAGTGGTGCGATCTCTGCTCATTGCAACCTCCGCCTCCCTGGTTCAAGTGATTCTGCTGCCTCAGCCTCCCAAGTAGCTTAGCTGGGACTACAGGCATATGCCACCAAGCCCACCTAATTTTTTTTTGTATTTTTAGTAGAGACAGGATTTCACCATATTGGCCAGGATGGTCTCAATCTCTTGAACTCATAATACACCCGCCTCAGCCTCCCAAAGTGCTGGGATTACAGGCATAAGCCACCATGCCCAGCCTCAGTCTCAGACATTTCTTTTTTTAAATTTATTTATTATTATTTTTAAATTATTATTATTATACTTTAAGTTTTAGGGTACATGTGCACAACGTGCAAGTTTGTTACATATGAATACATGTGTCATATTGGTGTGCTGCATCCATTAACTCGTCATTTAGCATTAGGTATGTCTCCTAATACTATCACTACCCCTTCCCCCCAACCCACAACAGTCCCTGGTGTGTGATGTCCCCCTTCCTGTGTCCATATGTTCTCATTGTTCAATTCCCACCTATGAGTGAGAACAGGAGGAGTTTCGTTTTTTGTCCTTGTGGTAGTTTGCTGAGAATGATGGTTTCCAGCTTCATCCATGTCTCTGCAAAGGACATGAACTCATCATCTTTTATGGCTGCATACTATTCCATGGTGTATATGTGCCACAATTTCTTAATCCAGTCTATCATTGTTGGACAGTTGTGTTGACTCCAAGTCTTTGCTATTGTGAATAGTGCCACAATAAACATATGTGTGCATGTGTCTTTATAGCAGCATGATTTATAATCCTTTTGGTATATACCCAGTAATGGGATGGCTGGGTCAAATGGTATTTCTAGAAGAATCACCACACTGACTTCCACAATGACTGAGCTAGTTTACAGTCCCACCAACAGTGTAAAAGTGTTCCTATTTATCTGCATCGTCTCCAGCACCTGTTGTTTCCTGACTTTTTAATGATCGCCATTCTAACTGGTGTGAGATGGTATCTCATTGTAGTTTTGATTTGCATTTCTCTGATGGCCAGTGATGATATTGTGGTTTTGATTCACATTTCTCTGATGGCTAGTGATGATGAGCATTTTTTCATGTGTTTTTTGGCTGCATAAATGTCTTATTTTGAGAAGTGTCAGACATTTCTTTATAACAGTACAAGAACAGACTAATACAGTATATGTATTTAAATTAGCATTGTCTGCCATCAACATTATACCACTTCACATAGAGGATAAGAACCTTAAAACAGTGTCCGTTCATTTCCCTCCTTTTGGGTTTTGTGTTATTGTTTTCATGCATTTTACTTCTATAAGTGTTGTAAACTCACATTAATTTGTTATCATTTTTTGCCTTAGACTGTCAATTATCTTTTAAAAATGCTTTTAAATGTTGTATTTTTGCTCACACATTTGCCATCTCTGGTGCTCTACATTCTTTTATGTACATCTGGACTTCCATCTGGTTTCACTTTCCCTCTGCCTGAAGGATTTCCTTTAATATTCCTTGCAGTGAGGACATGCTGGTAATATATTCCTCAAGTTTTCAATGTCTGAAAGTCTTTATTGCACTATCATCTTTGAAAGATGTTTTTGCTGGGTGTAGAATTCTAGACTGACAATCATTTCATCCTTAAGTATTTTATAGAAGTCTCTCTTACTATCCTCTGGTTTGCATTGTTTCTGTTTTTTTTTTTTTTGTTTTTGTTTTGAGACAGGGTCTTGCTCTATCACCCAGGCTGCAACGCAGTGGCATGATTGCAGCTCACTGAAACCTTTACTTCCTGGGTTCAAGATATCCTCTCGCCCCAGCCTCCCAAGTAGCTGGGACTACAGGCATGTGCCAACACACCCAGCTAAGTTTTGCATTTTATGTAGAGGCCAGGTTTTGCCATATTGCCCAGGCTGGTCTAGAACTCCTGGGCTCAAGTGATCATCCTGCCTTAGCCTCCCAAAGTGCTGGGATAACAGGCATGTGCCATCACATCTGGCCTTGCATTGTTTCTAACCAGATGTCTGCCATCTTTTTTTTTGAGACAGAATCTCGCTCTGTTGCCCAGGCTGGAGTGCAATGGCACCATCTCAGCTCATTGCAACCTCCGCCTCCTGGGGTCAAGCGATTCTCCCTGCCTCAGCCTCCTGAGTAGCTGGGGTTACAGATGCGTGTCACCATGCCCTGCTAATTTTTGTGTTTTTAGTAGAGACGGGGTTTTGCCATGTTGCTCATGCTGGTCTTGAACTCCTGGGCTCAAGTGATCATCCTGCCTCAGCCTCCCAAAGTGCTGGGATTACAGGTGTGAGCCACCACGCTCAGTCCATTTTCATCTTTGTTCCTCTCTGTATAATGTCCTTTTCCCTTTGGTAACTTTTCAGATTTTCTCTTTGTCACTGGTTTGGGGCAATTGGATTATGATGTGCTTTAGTGTGTCATCCTTATGTCTCTTGTGCTAAGGGTTCCTTGGTTCTTAGATCTCTGGGATTACAGTTTTTCTCAAATTTAAATTTTTTCAGCCACAGTTTTTTGAAATATTTTTTCTTCTACTCCTCCCCACCTTCTTCAGGAACTCCAATTACACATATATTAGTCCTGTTGGTGCTGATTTTCTGTTCAATTTTTTCCATTATTTTCTCCATGTTCCGTTTTTGATAGTTTCTACTGCTACATCTTCCAGTTGACTAATCCTCTTTTGTATAACATCTATTCTATTTTAAATGCCATTTAGTATATTTTTCATCTCAGACATTGTATTTTTCATCTCTAAAAGTTCAAGCTGGGTCTTCCATGTCTCTACTTCCATGTTCTAGCTTCCCTTTACTTTCTTCTTGTGGAATGTTATCATTACAATAACTGTTTTAATATCATTGCTTACTAATTCCATCTTATTTGCCATTTCTGCGTCTATTGATCAAGTTTTCTTCTCATTATTGAGACATTTCCTTTTTCTTCACATGCCTTGTAATTTTCAGCTGGATGGCAGACAACATGAAATATATCTTATTGTGTGTTGGATATTGTTGGGTTCCTATAATATTAGTGAGCTATGTTCTAGGATGCAGTTAAATTATCTGGAAAGATTTTGGTTCTTTGAGGGTTTTCTTTGAGGTCTTGTTAATTAGGACCTTAGCAGCCTCGGCCTAGATCTAATCTTCCGCACTGCTGAGGCAATTCTTTTCTGAGTGTTCCATCCAATCGTCTGAAAAGTATAAGATTTGTCCACTGTTGCTGGTGGGAACACCAAATATGCCTGGTTCTGTGGGAGGTTCAAGCATTTTTCTTTCTGTTTCCTTCAGGTGTTTTTTCCCCCAGACTTGTAGCTTACCCACGTACATGTGCTGATCAGTATTTAACTGAAGAGTGGAGAGTTTTTGTTTTGTGATTTTGTCCTTTTCATGCCCTGAATACTCTGCCCTGCAGAGTTTATCTGAGCTTCTTTGGTCTCCCCGGACTCCAGCTTCATCTACTCAACACGGGACAATCACCAGGTTCAGCCTGGGTTCTCCACCCCTGAGCTGTGGCCTAGAAATGGTCTCCACTCCCTGATTGCTTTCTGTTCACTGCACCTGGGCAGCCCAGAGTCACGAGAACCTCTAGGCCATGTGGCAGAATGCCCACTAGCCCGACTTCACCACTCTGTACTCTCTCCATCCAGTGCTAACTGCAGCCACGCTGTCTCGCAGTCCAGAATGCTAGCCAGAGACCAAGCTTTCTTCAGTGCCTTGGCTGGGGCCCAAAGATAAGGATGGCCAAGCAGTGCTCCCAGGAACCAGCAGATTCCATCAATCGGTTTTACATCCGCCAGGCACTGAGAATCTCTGGACACCAGAAGTGTCCTCTGTTGCCAGAGGTGAACTCTCAAGTGAAGACTCCAGAAGGCCCTGAAATGTGGGCAGGCTTCCATCATTGTCTATAGGTGACCACAAGGACAAACACTCTTTCCATGGCTGGTGAGATGTCCAGCACACTTGGGACTCTGGAAAGCCCCTTTTCAACTTTATGCCTTAGCTGCGCTCTCCATTTACCTCAGGCCAGGCAGTGCACATTATGGGGGACACCACTGGGTGCTGGGATGAGAAAGGCACTTGGCATGTGAGCTAGGTTTGAGAGCCCACTCCTCTCTTCCCCCACCAGGCAGTGGCCTGTTACCATCTCTGGCTTCTGTCCCCTTACCAGCCTCCTATGCTACAATTGCATTTCTGGCAGGCAGTGGATCAGGAAAGCACTGGCAGTTGAGAACCATGTGGAGAAACACTACTGGCCAAGCATTCCAAACCTGAGAGCAGAACAGGAGTACAGCAGTGCTGAGGTGAACTTGACAAAGAACTTTGAGACCATGAAGGCAGCTAACACTTCCAACTTACCACAACCTGCCTCTCCCATAGATTTATTGTAGACCAACTCAACCATCTCCATGTCAACAAGAAATGGTCCTCATTCTAAGCCATCACCCTTGGATTTAGATCATGGGACTGTCCTGTCTTTGGTATGGAAATGAAAAGCTTTAATTTCCACAAAAATGTAAGGTTTTTGGCTACAGCCTTATTAAAACAAAGAAATATGAGCATAGTGGTCTACAGATGGAATATCTGGAGCTCTAAACAAACTGCTACTTGAAAGTATAATCACTGTCTTTTTGTCTGTTTCTTTAGCTTGGTAGGAAAATATCAGAAATTTCTTTGGTCATAGGGAATATAAACCATAGTTTGAACAAAAGCAGCAATAAAGCTACAAACTATTTTTTGGTGTATTTGCTTAAGTATAAGATAGCTGATTGGGGCTTTATCATGTAATGTTAGTTTGTTTAGTTTTCGTTAAGTTTGTTAAACTTGAATTGTGAATAAATATATGGCTGATTCATATTGTAATTAAACTGCACATTGACATAAACTGTACATTAAAAGTTGCTGCACATTGTCATCCAAAATAATACTTAGGTAAAACCAAAAATACTATAAACCAATGTCAAGGAACCTACCCTAAAATAAAAATACAGTTAACATGGAATTGCAAAACCAGAATGGGAGAAATATTTACCCATAAAACCTTGTTTGCAACATTGATATAACACTAGAAAATAATTTTTCTAAATAACTACAATGTTCAACTGTGACTGTGCATCTGTGAAGACCAGGCATTTTGAATCATTGCCCTGTAGTGAGTGGCAGTACAATTTTACAGAAATACACTACAATAATTAATGAAATTCTCTAATGGGAAGATTTAAGTGAATAAGTATTTACACTATAAATATTTGTAATATTGGTGCTATTATTTCACAAAATAAAAAAGCTGTATTACAGCCTTTAAAAGCAAATAATAGCCTTACATTTCTAAATAAAGAAAAAAGATAAATTTTATGAAATATGGTTAAAAGTAATTGATAAAATAAAAATTGGGGCACATATTATATTATAGTTTGGACAGAGGTTGAAAAAACTGGATGAAAATTTTAATGAGCCCTTTTTTGCCTGCACTAAAGTTAATCTTATAGGAGAACTTTATAATATATATAGGGTTCCTACTGGCTATCTAATTTACTTTTCACACAATGTATAAATCCTAGCCTATTGGTCTTAATATTTGAACCTAAAATAACACACAAACATACAAGAGAACAAAATAAGGAAGAAATGTATGGAGACAGTGACATTATCAAAGTGGTGGAATAGGGGGTCCCTACTTTTGTATTCCCCTCCAGCAATAAAAACTAGTCAGCCATCCATCAACCAAAGTAACTTTATGAGAGATCCAGGCACAGTGGCTCATAACAGTAATCTCCTCCATTTAAGAGACTGAGGCAGGAGGACTGCCAGGCCAGGAGTTCAAGAACAGCCTGGGCAATATAATGAGCTTTGGGATACAGGGCCTTATGAAACCTTGCTAAAACCCAAGATTGAAAAGGGTCATTTTGAGAAGGCAGGCCCTTTGGGCCCTTTGGTTAATAAGGGGTCATATTATCCAAAGCAATCTGTATGTTAACTCAAATCCCTATCAAAATCCCTGTCCCAATTTTTATAGTAATAGAAAATGTAAGCCTACAATGTAGGCTGAATGGCCAAAACAATCATGAGGAATAAGAAAAAAGCTGGGGACATCATACTCGTGACTCACACAAAACAGTTCAAAAGTCACTGTTTGTAGATAAACTGGGGAAACCCTGCTAGGTACTCAGTGGAAGCCACACTCACCCACACATCTGCTATTAGGCCCAGCATATAGCAGAACGTGTCCTAGTGCCTGCTCCACAGAACAAAGACCTGAAGACAATCCAGCCTGCCAAAAAACATGACAGAACTCACAACCACACGTGCTCCTGGCAACAAGCCCACTAAAGGTAAAACTCACTCCAGATTCGACAGCGACCTTGTGATGCAGCTAGAAGCCTTTTTACTGCAAACCCAGTAAAGATCTCATCAGCCTTGAGACCCAAAAGATGAAGATCTTTACCTACTAAAACCAGTTTATAAAAATGAAAAGAGGTGGCTGAGCACGGTGGCCCAAACCTGTAATGCCAGCATTTTGGGAGGCCGAAGTCAGGCGTTCAAGACCAGCCTGGACAAGATAGTGAAACACTGTCCCTACTAAAAATACAAAAATTAGCCGGGCATGGTTGTTGGCGCCTGTAGTCCCAGCTACTCGGGATGCTGAGGCAGAGAATTGCTTGAACCCAGGAGGTGAAGGTTGCAGTGAGCCAAGATCGTGCCACAGCACTCCAGCCTGGGTGACAAAGCGAGACTCCATCTCAAAAAGAAAACAACAACAACAACAAAAAAAATGAAAAGAGGTGTTTGCTCCTTCAAATGCACAAACACCAATGCAAGTCTATATTATGCCCATTCTAACGGTTCTATTTAAACATTGAACTGGAAGTCCTACATAGAATAATTAAGTCCTACGTCAAAAAATTAAGCAAGAGAAGCTAAAAGATCCAAATTGAAAAGAAGAAATAACGTCACTGTTTGTAGATGACATAATATTATATATAAAAAACATAAATAATACATTTAAATAGTGCATTTAATTCATCTATATATAAATAGTGCATCTAATAAATGCACTCAGTAAAGAAGCAGAATATACAATTAATATACAAATATCAGTTTTGTTTCTGTATGCTAGCAACAAACCAATAAAAAAGAAAAAAAAATCTCATTTACAATAGCAACAAACTAGTAGATTTCTTAGCAATAAATGTAACCAATGTGGTGAAAGATCTTTACAATAAAAAATAAAATATATTGATGAAAAAATTTTAAAAAATACAAATAAATGTAAATATATTATATGTTTATGGATTAGAAGAATATTGTCTAAAAGCCATATTATCCAAAGCAATCTGTATATTAATTCAACTTCCTATCAAAATTTCTGTTCCACTTTTTACGGTAATAGAAAATAAATTCTGCAATGTATGTAAAACTATAAGAAATATTGAAAGGCCAAAGCAATCATGAGGAATAAAACGAAATCTGGGGACATTATACTTTATTATTTAAAACTACATTTCAAGACTACAGTAAACATAATAGAATGGTATGTTTATAGGAACCCACACAAAAACCAATGGAACAGAATACAGAGACCAGAAGTAAATCTGTGCATCTAAAGTTAATGTTTGACAAGGGCACTATGAATACACAATACAAAAAGTGTAGCCTTTTCAATATTTAGTGCTGGGAAAACTGGATACTCACAAGCACAATAATAAAACGATCATATTTCTTACGCCAGACACAAAAATTGACTTAAGACAAATTTAATACATAAATTCTTAAAAGAAAATCTTTAAAAAAGCATAGGAAAAGCCTCCATGATACTGGCCTTGGCAATTTTTTTTAAATATAATATCAAAAGTATAGCAATAAAACCAGACATAAAGTTGTAGTGTATTAAACTATTGTGCACAGCAAAAAAAAGAAAACATTTAAGATGGGATAAAATATTTGAAAATCATATATGATTAAAGGACAGTATTCAAAATATAGCAGAAACTCATACAAATCAGAAGCTAAACAATAATAATTATAATACCCAACTAAAAAATAGGCAAAAGACTAAACATTATTTTTTAATATTATTATACTTTAACTTTTAGGGTACATGTGCACAATGTGCAAGTTTGTTACATATGTATACATGTGCCATGTTGGTGTGCTGCACCCATTAACTCGTCATTTAGCATTAGGTATATCTCCTAATGCTATCCCTCCCCACTGACCCACCCCACAACAGTCCCCGGTGTGTGATGTTCCCCTTCCTGTGTCTATGTGTTCTCATTGTTCAATTCCCATCTATGAGTGAGAACATGGTGTATGGTTTTTTGTCCTTGAGACAGTTTGCTGAGAATGATGGTTTCCAGCTTCATCCATGTCCCTACAAAGGACATGAACTCATCATTTTTCATGGCTGCATAGTACTCCATGGCTATATGTGCCACATTTTCTTAATCCAGTCTATCGTTGTTGGACATTTGGGTTGGTTCCAAGTCTTTGCTATTGGGAATAGTGCCGCAATAAACATATGTGTGCATCTGTCTTTATAGCAGCATGATTTACAATCCTTTGAGTACATACCCAGTAATGGGATGGCTGGGTCAAATGGTATTTCTAGTTCTAGATCCCTGAGGAAAAGCCACACCGACTTCCACAATAGTTGAACTAGTTTACAGTCCCACCAACTATGTAAAAGTGTTCCTATTTCTCCACATCCTCTCCAGCACCTGTTGTTTCCTGACTTTTTAATGATCGCCATTTTAACTGGTGTGAGATGGTATCTCATTGTGGTTTTGATTTGCATTTCTCTGATGGCCAGTGATGATGATCATTTTTTCATCTGTTTTTTCGCTGCATAAATGTCTTCTTTTGAGAAGTGTCTGTTCATATCCTTTGCCCACTTTTTGATGGGGTTGTTTGCTTTTTCTTGTAAGTTTGTTTGAGTTCATTGTAGATTGTGGATATTAACCCTTTGTCAGATGAGTAGATTGCAAAAATTTTCTCCCATTCTGTAGGTTGCCTGTTCACTCTGATGGTGGTTTCTTTTGCTGTGCTGAAGCTCTTTGGTTTAATTAGATCCCATTTGCCAATTTTGGCCTCTGTTGCCATTGCTTTTGGTGTTTTAGACGTGAGGTCCTTGCCTATGCCTATGTCCTGAATGGTATTGCCTAGGTTTTCTTCTAGTGTTATTATGGTTTTAGGTCTAACATGTAAGTCTTTAATCCATCTTGAATTAATTTTTGCATAAGGTGTAAAGAAGTGATCCAGTTTCAGCTTTCTACATATGTCTAGCAAGTTTTCCTAGCACCATTTATTAAATAGGGAATCCTTTCCCCATTGCTTGTTTTTATCAGGTTTATCAAAGATCAGATAGTTGTAGAACTGCGGCATTATTTCTGAGGGCTATATTCTGTTCCATTAGTCTACATCTCAGTTTTGGTACCAGTACCATGCTGTTTTGGTGACTGTAGCCTTGTAGTATAGTTTGAAGTCAGGTAGCGTGATGCCTGCAGCTTTGTTCTTTTGGCTTAGGATTGAATTGGTGATGCCCACTCTTTTTTGGTTCCATATGAACTTTAAAGTAGTTTTTTCAATTCTGTGAAGAAAGTCATTGTTAGCTTGATGGGGATGGCATTGAATCTATAAATTACCTTGGGCAGTATGGCAATTTTCACAATACTTATTCTTCCTACCCATGAGCATGGAATGTTCTTTCATTTGTTTGTATCCTATTTTATTTCATTGAGCAGTGGTTTTTAGTTCTCCTTGAAGAGGTCCTTCCCATCTCTTGTAAGTTGGATTCCTAGGTATTTTATTCTCTTTGAAGCAATTGTGAATGGGAGTTCACTCATGATTTGGCTCTCTGTTTGTCTGTTATTGGTGTATAAGAATGCTTGTGATTTTTGCACATCGATTTTGTATCCTGAGACTTTGCTGAAGTTGCTTATCAGCTTAAGGAGGTTTTGGGCTGAGATGATGGGGTTTTCTGGATATACAGTCGTGTCATCGCAAACAGGGACAGTGTGACTTCCTCTTTTCCTAATTGAATGCCTTTTATTCCCTTCTTCTGCCTAATTGCCCTGGCCAGAACTTCCAACACTATGTTGAATTGGAGTGGTGAGAGAGGGCATCCCTGTCTTGTGTCAGTTTTCAAAGGGAATGCTTCCAGTTTTTGTCCACTCAGTATGATATTGGCTTTGGGTTTGTCATAGATAGCTCTTATTATTTTGAGATACGTCCCATCAATACCTAATTTATTAAGAGTTTTTAGCATGAAATGTTGAATTTTGTCAAAGGTCTTTTCTGCATCTATTGAGTTAATCATGTGGTTTTTGTCTTTCGTTCTGTTTATATGCTAGATTACGTTTATTTATTTGCGTATGTTGAACCAGCCTTGTATCCCCAAGGTTGAAGCCCACTTGATCATGGTGGGTAAGCTTTTTGATGTGCTGCTGGATTCGGTTTGCCAGTATTTTATTGAGAATTTTTGCATCAATGTTAATCAAGGATATTGGTCTAAAATTCTCTTTTTTGGTTGTGTCTCTGTCCGGCTTTGGTATCAGGATGATGCTGGGCTCATAAAATGAGCTAGGGAGGATTTCCTCTTTTTCTATTGATTGGAATAGTCTCAGAAGGAATGGTACCAGCTCCTCCTTGTACCTCTGGTAGAATTCGGCTGTGAATCCATCTGGTTCTGGACTTTTTTTGGTTGGTAATCTATTAATTGTTGCCTCAACTTCAGAGCCTGTTATTGGTCTATTCAGAGATTCAACTTCTTCCTGGTTTAGTCTTGGGACGCTGTATGTGTCAAGGAATTTATCCATTTCCTCTACATTTTCTAGTTTATCTATATAGAGGTGTTTATAGTATTCTCTGATGGTAGTTTGTATTTCTGTGGGATCCGTGGTGATATCCCCTTTGTCAATTTTTTTTTTTTTTTGCGTCTATTTGATTCTTCTGTCTTTTCTTCTTTATTAGTCTTGCTAGTGGTCTATCAATTTTGTTGATCTTTTCACAAAACCATCTCCTGGATTCATTGATTTTTTGAAGGGTTTTTTGTGTCTCTATTTCCTTCAGTTCTGCTCTGATTTTAGTTATTTCTTACCTTCTACCGGCTTCTGAATATGCTTGCTCTTGCTTCTCTAGTTCTTTTAATTGGGATGTTAGTGTGTCAATTTTGGATCTTTCCTGCTTTCTCTTGTGGGCATTTAGTGCTATAAGTTTCCCTGTACACACTGTTTTGAATGTGTCCCAGAGATTCCGGTATGTTGTGTCTTTGTTCTCGTTGGTTTCAAAGAACATCTGTATTTCTGCCTTCATTTCGTTATGTACCCAGTAGTCATTCAGGAGCAAGTTGTTCAGTTTCCATGTAGTTGAGCGGTTTTGAGTGAGTTTCTTCATCCTGAGTTCTAGTTTGATTGCACTGTGGTCTGAGAGACAGTTTGTTATGATTTCTGTTCTTTTACATTTGCTGAGGAGTGCTTTACTTCCAAGTACGTGGTCAATTTTGGAATATGTGTGGTGTGGTGCTGGAAATAATGTATATTCTATTGATCTGGGGTGGCGAGTTCTGTAGTTGCCTATTAGGTCCGCTTTGTGCAGAGCTGTGTTTAATTCCTGGGTATCATTGTTAACTTTCTGTCTCGTTGATCTCTCTAATGTTGGCAATGGGGTGTTAAACTCTCCCATTATTTCTGTGTGGGAGTGTAAGTCTCTTTGTAGGTCACTAAGGACTTGCTTTATGAATCTTGGTGCTCCTGTATTGGGTGCATATATATTTAGGATAGTTAGCTCTTCTTGTTGAATTGATCACTTTACCATTATGTAATGGCCTTCTTTCTCTCTTTTGATCTTTGTTGGTTTAAAGTCTGTTTTATCAGAGACTAGGATTGCAACCCCTGTCTTTTTTTTTTTCCATTTGTTTGGTAGATCTTCCTCCATCCCTTTATTTTGAGCCTATGTGTGTCTCTGCACATGAGATGGGTTTCCTGAATACAGCACATTGATGGGTCTTCACTCTTTTCCAGTTTGCCAGTCTGTGCCATTTAATTCGAGCATTTAGCTCATTTACATTTAAGGTTAGTATTTTTTAAGTGTGAATTTGATCGTATCATTATGATGTTAGCTGGTTATTTTGCTCGTTAGTTGATGCAGTTTCTTCCTAGCCTTGATGGTCTTTACAATTTAGCAAGTTTTTGCAGTCACTGTTACCGGTTGTTCCTTTCCATGTTTAGTGCTTCCTTCAGGAACTCCTTTAGGGCATTTCTGGTAGTGACAAAATCTCTCAGCATTTGCTTGTCTATAAAGGATTTTATTTCTCCTTCAATTATGAAGCTTAGTTTGGCTGGATATGACATTCTGGGTCCAAATTCTTCTCTTTAAGAATGTTGAATATTGGCCTCCACTCTCTTCTTCCTTGTAGAGTTTCTGCTAAGAAAGCTGCTGTTAGTCTGATGGGCTTCCCTTTGTGGGTAACCCGACCTTTATCTCTGGCTGCCCTTACCATTTTTTCCTTCATTTCATCTTTGGTGAATCTGACAATGTTGTGTCTTAGAGTTGCTCTTCTCGAGGAGTATCTTTGTGGTGTTCTCTGTATTTCCTGAATTTGAATGTTGGCCTGCCTTGCTTGATTTGGGAATTTCTCCTTGATAATATCCTGCTGATTGTTTTGCAACTTGGTTCAATTCTCCCCGTCACTTTCTGGTCCACCAATTAGACGTAGATTTGGTCTTTACACATAGTCCCGTATTTCTTGGAGGCTTTATTCGTTTCTTTTTATTCTTTTTTCCCTAAACTTCTCTTCACACTTCATTCCATTCATTTCATCTTCCATCACTGATACCATTTCTTCCAGTTGATTGCGTTGGTTACTGAGGCTTGTTTATTCATCACGTAGTTCTGGTGTCATGGTTTTCAGCTCCATCAGTTCCCTTAAGGACTTCTCTGCATTGATTATTCTAGTTATCCATTTGTCTAATTATTTTCAAGGTTTTTAACTTCTTTGCCATTGGTTTGAACTTCCTCTTTTAGCTTTGAGTAGTTTGATCTTCTGAAGTATTCCTCTCTCAACTCATCAAAGTCATTCTCTATCTAGCTTTGTTCCATTGCTGGTGAAGAGCTGCGTTCCTTTGGAGGAGGAGAGGTGCTATGATTTTTAGAGTTTCTGGTTTTTCTGCTCTGTTTTTCCACATCTTTGTGGTTTTATCTACCTTTGATCTTTGATGATGGTGATGTACAGATGGGTTTTTGGGGTGAATGTCCTTTCTGTTTGTTAGTTTTCCTTATAACAGTCAGGACCCTCAGCTTCAGGTCTGTTGGAGTTTGCTAGACGTCCACTCCAGATCCTGTTTGCCTGGGTATCAGCAGCGGTGTTTGCAGAACAGCAGATATTGTTGAACCAAAATTGCTGCTGCCTGATCATTCCTCTGGAAGTTTTGTCTCAGAGGAGTACCCAGCCATGTGAGGTGTCAGTCCAACCCTACTGGGGGGTGCCTCCTAGTTAGGCTACTTGCGGTTCAGGGACCCACTTGAGGAGGCAGTCTTCCCATTCTCAGATCTCCAGCTGCATGCTGGGAGAACCACTACTCTCTTCAAATCTGTGGGACAGGGACATTTATACCTGTAGAGGTTATTGCTGTCTTTTGTTTGTCTGTGCCCTGCCTCCAGTGGGGGAGCCTACAGAGGCAGGCAGACCTCCTTGAGCTGTGATGGGCTCCACCGAGTTTGAGCTTCCCAGCCACTTTGTTTACTTACTGACGCCTGAGCAATGGCAGGCGCACATCCCCCAGCCTCACTGCCACCTTGCAGTTTGATCTCAGACTGCTGTGCTAGCAATGAGTGAGGTTCCATGGGCATAAGAACCTCTGAGCCAGGTGCAGGATATAATCTCCTGGTGTGGTGTTTGTGAAGCCCATTGGAAAAGCACAGTATTAGGGTGGGAGTGACCCGATTTTCCTGGTGCCATCTGTCACCCCTTTCTTTGACTAGGAAAGGGAATTCCCTGACCCCTGGCAGTTCCCCAGTAAGGCAATGCCTCGCCCTTCTTTGGCTTATGCGTGGTGTGCTGTACCCACTGTCTGGTACCCACTGACTGGCACTCCCCAGTGAGATGAGCCTGGTACCTTAGTTGGAAATGCAGAAATCACCCATCTTCTGTGTCACTCAAGCTGGGATTTGTAGACTGGAGCTATTCCTATTCGGCCATCTTGGCTCCAACGACCAAGACTAAATATTTTTTACAAACATATTCAAATATCCAACAGGTGTGTAGAAAGATGCTAAGCATTACCATTCATGAGAAAATTGCAAATGAAAAGATGCCACTTTACAGCAGTTGGAATGGCTAATATCAAAAAAAAGAGATATGACAAGTGTTAACAAGGATGTGACAAAATATTTCTGTACAGTCTTAATGAGTTGTAAACTGGAAGAGTCATTATGAAAATTAGTATGCAGGTTATTTTTAAAAAATTGAACTATCGTACAATCCCAAAATTCTACTTCTGTCTATAAACAAAATAAAATCAGCATCTCAAAAATAATCTGCACCCCTGTATTCAATGCAGCGTTATTCACAACTCTCAAGAGTACTTTTTTAAAAAAATGACTTATATGTAGATGCTGAATGGATAAGGAAAATGTGGTAAAATAGACAACTGAATATTATTCACCCATAAAAAAGAATGAAATTCTGCTATTTCAACAACATGAATGGACCTGGGTACATTATGCTATGCAAAATAAGCTGGGCACAGAAAAACAAACAGTGTATGTTCTCACTTAAATTGAGAATTTAAAAAGCCTGAACTCACAGAAGCAGAGAGTACAATGGTAATGACCAAGCCTGGAGGTAGAAAAAATGATAAGGTGTTCAAAGAGTAAAAACTTTCAGTTATAAGATAAATAAGTTTTGGGGGTCTAATGTATAGCTTTAAAATGTAGTTAATAACAGTGTTTTGTATGCTTAAAATTTGCTACAACAATAGGAGACCTCAAATGCTCTCACTACAAAATCATAACCATGTGAGCTGATATAAATGTTCATCAACTTAATTATATTAAACATTTTACAATATATATCTATGAAATTATTATAATGTAGACAATGCATAATTATGCAATTTTTATTGGTCAAAAAATTAATGTTATGTACACATGCATATATTCACATAAGTGTGTATATACACATATATAAAACATATAGATATATATCAATTACATATGTTGTTATATATATACTTGTGTGTGTATATATATATATACACACACACATATCAATGACAAAATCCTAGTAAGCTTCAAACTAAAAAAGACAAAATTATAAAATGATAACTGTTAAAAAATCAGGAAAGAAATGGGTATTTAATACATGCTCAGCAATATTCTAAGTTACTCAATGGCAAAGTACATGTTTTAAATGTAGAAAGTAGATACATTAAACCATATTACAGTTTAGGAATTATGGCACAGAGTGTTTACAGCTTTAATGTCAATACATACCAAAAACTTAAAATTTTGAAGTAAAATAACATTAGGTTTTATTATATGGGGCAGAGGCTTAATGTTCTGATAAAATTATTGAGTATGAATTTCTGTAGAATCACATTTGAAACCTTCACAGGATATGAAGTTATAAAGCAGAAAACATACGACATCTGGATGTGGTGTTTCTCCGATTTCTAAACCAAATCCCAATATCTCCACTACTCACACATTTTAGACAAGACTCAAAATGGAAATTAGAAAATGTTTAACATAGAGTTCCTTAAAAATCACAGACGGTCCCATGTCCTCAAAAGCAATAAAAGAGCAAGCAGCCAGGTCCTCCAGTCGCTTGCAAGCCATGCAAAGGGTTTGATTTTATTTGTAACTTAGATGAATGATCGTTGAAGGGGAAGTCCAGTCCTAGAAAACTGAAGAGCATGGGGCAGAAGATGTCTGTCTCTAATAAAAGCAAGAGAAAGAAACCACAGCTTCTCAGAAAAGATTTCCATTGGAGTATATCTTCGCAAACCACACTTTAAGATCTGGCTTTCTCCTTGACCTTTGGCCATCTCTTCTGTGTCATCTGCCTTATTCACTCCCACCTCTTTGGATGTTTGGCTACTATCTCCTGTCTCCTCACACTCTGGGGCTTTTTCTTTTTCTCAATGTAGGTGATCAGGTTTAGCTTAGAGAACAGCCAAGGACTCTGTATTAGAAAAAGTAATATGACTTATGCTGTGATTTTCCAATTACTACTTAGTACTGTGTTCAGTGGAAAAAAAAAGAACACTATAAAAGAGTCTAAAAATGTAATAACAAATACTATTTCCTCACAGAAATGTTATGATATTTAAAAACTTTTCTAAATTTGTGGGTCCTTAGCTTCATGACCCAGTGCTGCTGAATCAAAACTTGGTGGTGGTTGGCTGGGCATGGTGACTCACACCGCTGATCCTAGCAATTTGAGAGGCCAAGGCAGGCATATCACTTAAGCCCGGGAGTTTGAGGCCAGCCTGGGCAACATGGCGAGACCTAGTCTACGGGTTGAGGGTGGTGAGGAGAGGGAAAGGTGATGGTAATGGGAGGTGGTAATGCGATTATAAGGTGTGGGCAATCATATTTTGTACCTCTAAGTTTGTGGAGTTACCACTAATCTAAAAGTAAGGATACATATCAGCTGAAGAAAGAAAAACATTTATGTCGAGATGAAACCTCCTCGTGGGGGTCCGCAGCTGCAATACCGCCAGGCGGCAGCATCCCACCTCTTCTGCCTGGCTGCAGCCCCACCAGAAGCCCGGCTCCAGCTGGGACGCTGTGGCAGGTACTAGACCCCAAAGGCGCAAGCTAGGGTTTCCTGCCCTTCGGGGTGTCTTCCCACTCCCCGGACCCCAGGCAATTCAATTCATTCATCAAGTGCCACTGCAACTGTCCAAGCTGGGGCATCAGGTCCCACAGTCGCCAGCCAAGGCCTCCGCTCCAGAACATGTGGGCTGCTTTCCCCAGGGGAAGGACATTGATTTCGCCAGCCACGAATAAATCCGTCCCTGTGCACCCTGTTTCCCATTGCCACTGACTTCGTGTAAACTCAAGTCCTGAGGACACAAGAGAGACCCAGGCCTGGCCCTGTGGACACGCTTGGTGCCACAGCTTCCACCTGATGGACTGGTGCACTCTACAAATCTCAGGGACCACCACACCTAGGAGACAGAAGGACCCTATGAAACGCACCCCCAAAGCAACCAACCAATCCAAGAAGAAAAAAAAAACAAAAAAAAAAACACGTCTCAAGGCTCCGTTGGTTTTCCCACTTGGGCGGTCCTGACCCCCTGTTCTAACCTGGCCCAAGCACCCTCCACCTCACCCCGGCCTGCTCAAAGTTGCCCTGTCTACCTGAGCAGAGCCTCCTTCTCCAAGGCTCTGTCTCTCTTGCTCTACAACTCCCTCGCTGTCTCCCTTTCTCTATTTCCCCCTCCACCTCTCGCTCTTCTGTCACCTTCTGTCTCTCTCCTCCTCCACCTTTCTCTCTCTCCCTACATTTCTATCTCTCCATCCCAGTCTCCCTAGCTCTCTTTCAAGCTGTGTCTGTGTCTTTGCCTGTATGTCCTTGTGTGTGTGTCCGTGTGTGTGATTGTGTGCCTGTGTGCGTGCACCCGTGAGTATCTGTGTGTGTGTCGGGGTGGGTTTGCTCGTGGTGTTGGTGTGGTGTGTCTGGATGTCCGTCAGCCCCTCTTTCCCGGGATCAGGCTGTCGGGGCTCTAGTGCCAGCGTGGGGCAAATCAGGGCCTTCCTTTCCCGATGGCCATGGGCGGTTACTCATCGGGACAAGCGACGATGGTGTGGGCGTTGTGAGAAAAAGGGCTGGGCAGGCTGTTCGACCCTGGGCAGCCCTGGCGGCTCTGGGTGTGTGGGGCAAGAGGGGGCCTTGCAGGAGGGGCAGCGAGGGATCCAAAACAATTTTTCCGCGGTAAGGCAGAGGCCTGGAGGGGATCCCAGAACTGTGGGTGCCGGACCCAGACGCCTCCGAGCACACCCTGTCCTGAGCCAGCGCAATGTGTTGGAAGCTTGGGAGCTCGTAAGCCGGGGGAAGGCCTGGAGTGTCAGCAAAAGGGAGGCCTCCCGGTGGGTCTGGAGCCAGGGCAGGGGACTGAGGCATCACAGCCTGATGATGCATTCCTGTTTCCTGCAACATGGGGAGTCTCCAAAATGGCCTGTTTGGAAACTGCAAAGGAGAGCGAAGACACAATGCCGCTTTTCCACGCTTCACTGGAGGTTTCTGTGTCCCCACAGAGCTCGGGAAACAAACAGTCCACATGGTCACGCTTTCGAGGGCCAGAGACCAGTGAGCAACAGGCCACCTTGCAGAGGGCAAAGGAACGTGGAATCCGGAATCATGGTTCACTCGGCTTGAGTGTGACTCCTGTGTAGATGGGAGTATCTGCCTCGTGCTCTGTTGCAGGCTTAGCGTGGGGATAAGCTATCTGTGAGCCATGTGGATGAAAAACAGAAAACCATTTGTGTCTCGGCTCTGCTCTTTGGGGAATTCACTCATTCCTTGGGAGGTAGAATTCGTCTGAATCGCTCCCAGATGAAGTAACCCAGGCTGACAATCCCGAGGGCCGGTGAGGGCACCGTCGGCCTACACGGCCTTTGGCCGAGCACTCAGCCTGCACTGGGCACCCAAAATTTTCCCAGAGTTCGAGGTCCTGCTGCTCCTGGAGGCAGAAGACAGTTTTCTCTTTGCCTTCCCTTCTCTGTTTCTTGCTCCTTTTCTCCCTCTGTCCATCCTTCCCTCTATTCTTCCTTCTCTCCCTCTCTCCCTCCCTCTGTTCTTCTCTTCTTCCCTCTCTCCCTCCATCCATACCTCCATTTCTCCCTCCTTCTCTCCCTCCATTCTTCTCTTTTTCTTTCCCTCCCTCCCTCCATCCCTTCCAAGGTCCCTCCGTTCATCTGTCCTTTCCTCCCTCTGTCACTCCCTCTCACTTTGTCTCCGTTCCTTTCCCCATCTCTGCCTGGCTTCCCTCCCGCCTAGAAAGAGCAGAACCACAGGTTGTGAGAGATCTCGGGGTCTACATTTAGTTGCCAGGCACTCCACGTGATGCCAGGGAGTATGGCAGGGCATGGGTGCTCGAGTGATGGTAGAGCGGGGAGGCAGTGGAGTTGAGCCACGGAAAAGAGAGCAGGCCTGGCCACTGCCCCGGCCGTTGTTTCCAGGGGTGGAGGTCTCCGCCTACACCACTAAAGAACGCGGGGGCGGGGGGGTACAAAGTGTAGGGGGGCTGGGGAAGGGATGAGAGCCCTGCCTGGGCTGGTCCCAAACCCTAGCCGGCTGCCCGCCGACCCGTGCATGGGCAGTAGACGGCCTATCTCTGAGTACCTGTGCTGGCTCTGAAATCCCTGAGATGTTCAGAAAAGAATGACAGCCCTCCTTTCTGTGGAGTCTCTTGCCGGACCTGGACTCAGGAATCTTAGACAGGTCAGCTGGAAGGGAAGACACAGGTCTCCATACCGAGCCAGAGGTTCACCGCGAAAGAAGGGCCACCCCCCTGTCCCCATCCTTTCCCAACCCTGCGTCCTAAAGCTCCTCCAACTGAGCCCAGTGTTCTTCCTTGGTGAGGAGTGGTTCCAGAAAAGTGGGCTCTTCCAAGTCCTTCAACTCCCCCAGTGGCTCCGTTGCTAGGAAAGGCTGTGCCTTTTGCTGAAATTCTGGGGTCGACAGGAGTTCATATAGCTGGGTGGATGTGAGTGAAGATGAACGCTCCAGCTCCTGGAGCGGTTGGGAGGGTGTCTGGATGGCTTACATCTGCTTCTGACACGCAGAGGCCTCCATGGGCACGAGCTGCAGAGGTAGATGTGCCTCGGCTTAGCATCCCCACGTGCCCTGGTGACTTGGAGACCCTGGCCCCAGCCCCAATACGGACTCATGTGGGACGTGTGCGGGGCAAGCACACCTTGCTCCTGTGACTCAGCCTGAGCGGCTCAGGTTGTCCCACAGAGCAGGTACCCAGAAGGCTGCCTTGTTGTGGGTCCTGGTCCCCCTGCCATCTGTTTGACTCAGCATGAGCGGCCCAAGCTGTCCCATTGAGCACACACCCAGAAGGCCACCGTAGTGTGGATCCTGGTCCCCCTGCCATCTGTTTGGGTGCTGAGGTCAACCAGGTGTCTGAGGGTGGGTCAGCGCCACTTCCAAAGGAGTCAGGATAGCAAACCCAAAATCCCCGTGTTCCACGGCAGGTTGGGAGATTCCTTCTGCCTGGAAAGCCTCACTGGGCTGCAGCAGAGGGGTGACCCTTGCTGCCTGGCTAAGGAAAGCCCCCTGTACCCCACGCCCTGGTGGGGGTGAAGGCGACCAAGGAGGGAGGGTGGCACCCTTGGGGGCCACATTGCACAGGCCATCTGTGTGCGTGGGTTCCCTGCCACCCTGGCTTGGATGCCTGAACCTTCGATTCTGACACGAAATCTGAATCCTGGACTGTAAAAGGCAGGTCTCTCTGGCCAGTTCAGGTAAGGGTTCCACTCAAAGCATGCCGGCAGGGCACATTTTTCGTTCAGGTTACAAACGAGTCCCTTTGCTGTCCTCGTCCTCAGGCTTCCGCAGGGAAGGGGCTGTCAGAAGGTGTCGGGAGAGCCATCGTGGGAGCACCTGGCCGGAATTTCACGGAGAGACAAGGGCAGAGAGTGGCCGGCAGCTCCCGTGCACCTCAGTTGGCCTTTGTGCTGCACACAGGTCCAGTCAGGAGTCCGACCCCACCAGTGGCACTTATAAAGTCCCACCAGCTTCACCCCTTCACGAATATGCATGAGTACCCAAGGGCCCTGGATAACCCGACCTCTGAAGCCAGAGACCACAGACAGAGGGCCATGAGTGTTAGGTGAAGGTGGGGTCAGATCGGCCAGGAAAGGGGGGCTTCCAGGGCTGTCTCTCTGAGTTCTCCAGAATTCTATGGAAACTGGAAGTTTCTCTCTGGGCTCACACACGATTTCAGGGAGAAACCACCTTGGAAGGGTGGAGTGTAGAACTGAACATCCATGATAGTCTTGGGTTTTCCATGCCCTCTCCGTGAAGGCGGCAATGCCTGTGGGTGTCGCTGTTGCCGTGATAGCCTCACACACGCAGGTGTGTGGATCACATTAATTTTCGTTTTTTTATAATTTTATTTTTTATTTCTGCCTCTTAAAGTCAATAATAAAGTCACAAGTGTAAAATGAATGCATTTAAAAACATAAAAATGCATTTCAATGACAAGAAGTATGCAATGATCATGAAAATCTACTGTACACTTTGCCAAAGTCAAAGAATGAAAGACATTATGGAAAACCCAATCTTCAAATATATCCTTAACAAAAACTCTCTCCTCCATAGTAAAAGCATCATCTAAACAGCAGTTCCAACAGAGAAAAAAAAAAACAGCAGGGTAGATGGGACAGACAACTTTCCCTAGGTTTTCCAGATAAAAACATGTGGTCACCAGGAATTCAAGGTAACTTCAAAAGCCATATTTAATTCAGAATAAAATGAACATTTCTGACAGATGACAACAATATGATACTGATTTTTTTCTTTCCTAGATACAAATCATATGGGGCATTTCTTAGCAGTTTAGTAATCATCTAAGAATAACTGTAGAAACAACCCCAATTCCACCATCCTAGCCACTGGTATAAAACAAATAACCTTCCATTGATACTGCCTTTCACATAACTAAAATATCCTCACTTACTTGGAACAATTTCATGCATACACATGATCACAAACACTTGTTTTCAGATGTTGTGGAATTATTGGGGCTGAGATTTTTGAAACAATATCTTAATCTTAGCAGAGAGATAATAATCCTTTCACTATAATTTGATTGGGCTCCTTAACCAAATCTGAGCAACTACTGTAATAATAATCCTAGTGGTAATCCATGATACTCTCAAATTTTTCCCTTTAAGAAATATATAATCCATGTAACTCTAGCAAATATGTTACATTGCACACTTTCTTAATAAGGAATGGCTGTTTTCAGGCCTTATTAGGAAAACAAACAAGCAAACAATGGCAATTACTACCTGTTTTTTATCACTGATAAGCTACAATAAAGCTCAAATATGGACAGTTTAATTGTGTGATATTAAGTAAAAAATGAAAACCATTATAGTTTTACCAAAAGAAACATAAAAACTATGGGAAGAAGTCAAATGAGCATGGCATGAGTCCCAAAGATTACACTATGATTCTGAACAGGATTTTCCAAACAAAAGGTATCTAGATACAATTTCTGTGAATATTTCTTGTACTAGAAAAATCCAAAGCAAGTGTAGGCTCAGCCCTACCTTGTCAAGGATAAATATTCAGGTAAACTAGAAGCTCCATCTGCTAAAGTGCATCCGCTGACCAGGTCTACCATGGCCCTGCTACTTACAGACATCTAAGAAAGTGGTCTCACTCATGCTCATTCACTTGTTCTGTGGCCTATCAAGAGTCACACATAACGATGATTTTGCTTTTTTAAAAAAACCAAATGCTTTATACAGTGAGCTATAGAAAAAACAATTCTAAATATAATTTAAAAATTCTAGCTAGTGGGTGCAGCCAAGATAGCCGAATAGGAACAGCTGCAGTCTACAGCTCCCAGCATGACTGATGCAGAAGACGGGTGATTTCTGAATTTCCAGCTGAGGTACTGGTTTCATCTCACTAGGGAGTGCCAGAAAGTGGGTGCAGGAGAGTGAGTGCAGCGCACCGTGTGCAAGCTGAAGCAGGGCTAGGCATTGCCTCACTCGGGAAGTGCAAGGGGTCAGGGAGTTCCCTTTCCTAGTCAAAGAAAGGAATGACAGATGGACCTGGAAAATCGGGTCACTTCCAGCCTAATACTGCACTTTTCTGACGGGCTTAAAAAACGGCACACCAGGAGATTATATCCCACACCTGGCTCGGAGGGTCCTACACTCACGGAGTCTCACTGATTGCTAGCACAGCAGTTTGAGATCAAACTGCAAGGCGGCAGCGAGGCTGGGGGAGGGGTGCCGCCATTGTCCAGGCTTGCGTAGGTAAACAAAGCAGCCGGAAACTTCGAACTGAGTGGAGCCCACCACAGCTCAAGGAGGCCTGCCTGCCTCTGTAGGCCCCACCTATGGGGGCAGGGCACAGACAAACAAAAAGACAGCAGTAACCTCTGCAGACTTAAATGTCCCTGTCTGACAGCTTTGAAGAGAGCAATAGTTCTCCCAGCACGCAGCTGGAGATCTGAGAACGGGCAGACTGCCTCCTTAAGTGGGTTCCTGACCCCTGAATTCCAAGCAGCCTAAGTGGAAGGCACCCCCCAGTAGGGGCAGACTGATACCTCACACGGCCGTGTACTCCTCTGAGTCAAAACTTCCAGAGGAACGATCAGACAGCAGCATTTGTGGTTCATGAAAATCTGCTGTTCTGCAGCCACCACTGCTGTTACAAAGGCATACAGGGTCTGGAGTGGAACTCTAGCAAACTCCAACAGACCTGCAGCTGAGGGTCCTGTCTGTTAGAAGGAAAATAACAAACAGAAAGGACATCCTCACCAAAAACCCATCTGTACATCACCATCATCAAAGACCAAAAGGAGATAAAACCACAAAGATGGGGAAAAAACAGAGCAGAAAAACTGGAAACTCTAAAAAGCAGAGTGCCTCTCCTCCTCCAAAGGAATGCAGTTCCTCATCAACAACGGAGCAAAGCTGGAGGGAGAATGATTTTGACGAGTTGAGAGAAGTCTTCAGATGATCAAACTACTACGAGCTACAGGAGGAAATTCAAACCAAAGGCAAAGAAGTTAAAAAACTTCGAAAAAAAATTAGACGAATGTATAACTAGAATAAACAATACAGAGAAGTGCTTAAAGGAGCTGATGGAGCTGAAATCCAAGGCTTGAGAACTACGTGAAGAGTGCAGAAGTCCCAGAAGCCAATGCAATCAACTGGAGGAAAGGGTATCAGTGATGGAAGAGGAAATGAATGAAATGAAGCGAGAAGGGAAGTTTAGAGAAAAAAGAATAAAAAGAAACGAACAAACCCTCCAAGAAATATGGGACTATGTGGAAAGACCAAATCTACTTCTGATTGGTGTACCTGAAAGTGATGGGGAGAATGGAACCAAGTTGGAAAACACTCTGCAGGATATTATCCAAGAGAACTTCCCCAATCTAGCAAGGCAGGCCAACATTCAGATTCAGGAAATACAGAGAACACCACAAAGATACTCCTCGAGAAGTGCAACCCCAAGACACATAATTGTCAGATTCACCAAAGTTGAAATGAAGGAAAAAATGTTAAAGGCAGCCAGACAGAAAGGTCGGGTTATGAACAAAGGGTAGTCCATCAGACTTACAGTGGATCTCTCAGCAGAAACTCTACAAGCCAGAAGAGAGTGGGGGCCAATATTCAACATTCTTAAAGAAAAGTATTTGGACCCAGAATGTCATATCCAGCCAAACTAAGCTTCATAAGTGAAGGAGAAACAAAATACTTTAGACAGAAAGTTAACAAGGATACCCAGGAATTGAACTCAGCTCTGCACCAAGTGGACCTAATAAACATCTACAGAAGTCTCTGCTCCAAATCAACAGAATATACATTTTTTCAGCACCAAACCTAATTGAAAATTGACCATATAGTTGGAAGTAAAGCTGTCCTCAGCAAATGTAAAAGAACAGAAATCGTAACAAACTGTCTCTCAGACCAGAGTGCAATCAAACTAAAACTCAGGATGAAGAAACTCACTCAAAACTGCTCAACTACATGGAAACTGAACAACCTGCTCCTGAATGACTACTGGGTACATAACGAAATGAAGGCAGAAATAAAGATGTTCTTTGAAACCAATGACAACAAAGACACAACATACCAGAATCTCGGGGACAAATTTAAAGCAGTGTAGAGGGAAATTTATAGCACTAAATGCCCACAGAAGGAAGCAGAAAAGATCCAAAATTGACACCCTAACATCAGAATTAAAAGAGCTAGAAAAGCAAGAGCAAACACATTCAAAAGTTAGCAGAAGGCAAGAAATAACTGAAATCAGAGCAGAACTGAAGGAAATAGAGACACAAAAAACCCTTCAAAAAATTAATGAATCCAGGAGCTGGTTTTTTGAAAGGACCAACAAAATTGATAGACCGCTAGCAAGACTAATAAAGAAAAAAAGAGAGAAGAATCAAATAGATGCAATAAAAAATGATAAAGGGGATACAATCTCCAATCCCACAGAAACACAAAGTACCATCAGGTAATACTACAAACACCTCTATGCAAATAAACTGGAAATTGTAGAAGAAATGGATAAATTCCTCGACACATACACCCTCCCAAGACTAAACCAGGAAGAAGTTGTATCTCTGAATAGAAAAATAACAGGCTCTGAAATTGAGGCAATAATCAATAGCTTACCAACCAAAAAAAGTCCAGGACCAGATGGATTCACCGCCGAATTCTACCAGAGGTACAAGGAGGAACTGGCACCATTCCTTCTGAAACTATTCCAATCAATAGAAAAAGAGGGAATCCTCCCCAACTCATTTTATGAGGCCTGCATCATCCTGATACCAAAGCTGGACAGAGACACTACCAAAAAAGAGAATTTTAGACCAATATCCTTGATGAACATTGATGCAAAAATCCTCAATAAAATACTGGCAAACCAAATAAAGCAGCACATCAAAAAGCTTATCCATCATGATCAAGTGGGCTTCATCCCTGGGATGCAAGCCTGGTTCAATATACACAAATCAATAAATATAATCCAGCATATAAACACAATGAAAGACAAAAACCACATGATTATCTCAATAGATACAGAAGAGTCCTTTGACAAAATTCAACAACCCTCCATTCTAAAAACTCTCAATAAATTAGGTATTGATGGGACATATCTCAAAATAATAAGAGCTATCTATGACAAACCCACAGCCAATATCACACTGAATGGGCAAAAACTGGAAGCATTCACTTTGAAAACTGGCACAAGGCAGGGATGCCCTCTCTCGCCACTCCTATTCAACATAGAGTTGGAAGTTCTGGCCAGGGCAATTAGGCAGGAGAAGGAAATAAAGGGTATTCAATTAGGAAAAGAGGAAGTCAAACTGTCCCTGTTTGCAGATGACACGATTGTATATCTAGAAAACCCCATTGTCTCATCCCAAAATCTCCTTAAGCTGATAAGAAACTTCCGCAAAGTCTCAAGATACAAAATCAATGTACAAAAATCACAAGCATTCTTATACACAAATAACAGACTAACAGAGCCAAATCATGAGTGAACTCCCATTCACAATTGCTTCAAAGAGAATAAAATATCTAGGAATCCAAATTACAAGGGACCTGAAAGACCTCTTCAAGGAGAACTACAAACCACTGCTCATTGAATTAAAAGAGGATAAAAACAAATGGAAGAACATTCCAATCTCATGGGTAGGAAGAAACAATATGGTGAAAATGGCCATTCTGTCCAAGGTAATTTATAGATTCAATGCCATCCCCATCAAGCTACCAATGACTTTCTTCACAAAATTGGAAAAAACTACTTTAAAGTTCATATGGAACCAAAAAAAGAGCCCTTATAGCCAAGTCAATCCTAAGCCAAAAGAGCAACCCTGGAGGCATCACGCTACCTGACTTCAATCTATACTACAAGGCTACAGTAACCAAAACAGCATGGTAATCGTATCAAAACAGAGTCATAGATCAGTGGAACAGAACAGAGCCCTCAGTAATAATGCTGCATATATACAGCTATCTGATCTTTGACAAACCTGAGAAAAACAAGCAATGGGGAAAGGATTCCCTATTTAATAAATGGTTCTGGAAATCAGGCTAGTCATATGTAGAAAGCTGAAACTGGATCCTTTCCTTACACCTTATACAAAAAATTATTCAATATGGATTAAAGACTTAAACGTTAGACCTAAAACCATAAAAACCACAGAAGAAAACCTAGGCATTACCACTCAGGACACAGGCATGGGCAAGGACTTCATGTCTAAAACACCAAAAGCAATGGCAACAAAAGGCAAAATTGACAAATGGGATCTAATTAAACTAAAGTGCTTCTGTACAGCAAAAGAAACTACCATCAGAGTGAGCAGGCAACCTACAAAATGGGAGAAAATTTTCACAACCTACTCATCTGACAAAGGGCTAATATCCAGAATCTACAATGAATTCAAACAAATTTACAAGAAAAAAAAAACAACCCCATCAAAAAGTGGGCAAAGGACATGAACAGACACTTCTCAAAAGAAGACGTTTATGCAGCCAAAAAACACATGAAAAAATGCTCACCATCACTGGCCATCAGAGAAATGCAAATCAAAAACCCAATGAGATACCATCTCACACCAGTTAGAATGGCAATCATTAAAAAGTCAGGAAACAACAGGTCCTGGAGAGGATGTGGAGAAATAGGAACACTATTACACTGTTGGTGGGATTCTAAACTAGTTCAACCATTGTGGAAGTCGGTGTGGTGATTCCTCAAGGATCTAGAACTAGAAATACCGTTTGACCCAGCCATCCCATTACTGGGTATATACCCAAAGGACTATAAATCATGCTGCTATAAAGACACATGCACAAGTATGTTTATTGTGGCACTATTCACAATAGCAAAGAGTTAGAACCAATCCAAATGTCCAACATTGGATTAAGAAAACGTTTCACATATATACCATGGAATACTATGCAGCCATAAAAAATGATGAGTTCATGTCCTTTTTATGGACATGGATGAAATTGGAAATCATCATTCTCAGTAAACTATCCCAAGGACAGAAAACCAAACACTGCATGTTCTCACTCATAGGTGGGAATTGAACAATGTGAACACACGAACACAGGAAGGTGAACATCACACTCTGGGGAATGTCGTCGGGTGGGTGGAGGGTGGAGGGATAACTTTAGAAGATATGTGTTGTATGAAATCAAGGTTTAAGGGATCTAGGGCTGTGCAGGACGTGCCTTGTTAACAAAATGTTTACAAGCAGTATACTTGGTAAAAGTCATCGCCATTCTCTAATCTTAATAAACGAGGGGCAAAATGCACTGCAGAAAGCCGCAGGGACCTCCGCCCTTGAAAGTGGGATATTGTCCAAGGTTTCTCCCCATGTGAAAGTCTGAAATATGGCCTCATGGGATGAGAAAGACGTGACTGTCCCCCAGCCCGACACCCATTAAGGGTCTGTGCTGAGGTGGATTAGTAAAAGAGGAAAGCCTCTTGCAGTTGAGATAGAGGAAGGCCACTGTCTCCTGGTTGCCCCTGGGAACTGAATGTCTCAGTATAAAACCCGATTGTACATTTGTTCAATTCTGAGATAGGAGAAAATCCGCCCTATGATGGGAGGGCAGACATTTTTGCAGTAATGCTGCTTTGTTATTCTTTACTCCGCTGAGATGTTTGGGTGGAGAGAAACATAAATCTGGCTTACGTGCACATCCAGTCATAGTACCTTCCCTTGAACTTAATTGACATAGATTATTTTGCTCACATGTTTTTGCTGACCTTCTCCTTATTATCACCCTGCTCTCCTACTACATTCCTTTTTGCTGAAATAATGAAAATAATAAGCAATAAAAACTTCTCCTTATTATCACCCTGCTCTCCTACTACATTCCTTTTTGCTGAAATAATGAAAATAATAAGCAATAAAAACTTCTCCTTATTATCACCCTGCTCTCCTACTACATTCCTTTTTGCTCAAATAATGAAAATAATAAGCAATAAAAACTGAGGGAACTCAGAGGCCGGTGCCTGTACAGGTCCTTGGTATGCTGAGTGCTGGTCTCCTGAGCCTACAAGTGCTTCTCTATACTTTGTCTCTGTGTCTTACTTATTTTCTCAGTCTCTCGTCCCACTTGACTAGAAATACCCACAAGTGTGGAGGAGCAGGCCACCCCTTCACTCACCAGCAAAAAGATTATGACTTGGTAAGGTTCAGATATTCATTAGTATTTTTCAGCAATGAGGTATTTTAAGTTAAGGTATGTACATGGATTTTTAGACATAATGTGATTACTAATTAATTAATTAATAATTATTAAATACTCATTAGACTACAACACAGTTTAAGCATAACTTTTATAAGTACTGGGAAACAAAATGTTTATGTGACTAATTTGATTGTAACATTTGCCTTATTGTGGTTGTCTGGAACCAAACCTACACTATCTCTGAGTATTCTTGAAAGTTTTTGGTTGTTCTTTGTTTTGAGAAGGGGTTTCGCTCTGTCACCCAGGCCAGAGTGCAGTGGCATGATCATAGCTCAGTGCAGCCTCAAACTGCTGGGTGAAGTGATTGTTCTACCACAGCCTCCTGAGTAGCTGGGACTACAGGCATGCAGCACTATGCTTGGATATATATATATTTTTTTTTTGAGATGGAGTCTCGCTCTTTAGCCCAGGCCACAGTGTAGTGACTCTATCTCGGCTCACTGCAAGCTGCGCTTCCCAGGTTCATACCGTCCTCCTGTCTCAGTCTCCTGAGTAGCTGGGACTACAGGTGCCCACACCAGGCCCAGCTAATTTTCTGTATTTTTAGTAGAGATGGGGTTTCACCATGTTAGTCAGGATGGTCTCGATCTCCTGACCTCGTGATCCACCCGCCTCAGCCTCCCAAAGTGCTAGGATGACAGGAATGAGCCACCGCGCCCGGCCTGTCTTTTCTTTCTAGTGGCACAAGCCCCAGGGAGTGTGGTGCGTCTGATCTACGATGCTTTTGAACAGTGTAGAAAGTGTTGTTGTCTGTATTTAATTTTTTCCTACATGTATGGCCACGATCGATCACAAGATCAATAAGCCCTTCTCCTTATTCTACTTCCCTTTCTAGCAATGGAGAACTTTGATTGGATTTTTCCTGCCTACAGGCAGGAATGAGTCTGCTGTTTTCTTTTTTAGACCTGAGGGGACTGAGCCTGAGGGCCTGGAGCACGGCCACCCTCCCCCAACCCCAACTGGTGATTGTGGTGGTGGTGGTGGTGGTTTTGTATTCCAGCTTCTGTTCTGTTGTTGTTGTTGTTGCTGCTGCTGCTGCTGGTGCTGTCGTCGTTGTTTTGGTATTTTACAGACTTAGGGGGTGTACCTGCTTGTTTGTCACATCAGCATACTATTGCCTCCGGATGTAGGAGTGGACCTCCAGTGTATCCAATACCCACGTGGCGAACGTTGTCTCTGACTGGCGATTTATTCATTCCTCGTCCCCCTGTTTTCCTCCTCCTCCCTTTTGGAGTGTCTGTTATTTCCATCCTGATGACCGTGTGCGTACCCACTGTTTACCTCCCACTTTTAAGCAGAAGGCAGTTCACTGGGTACATACTTGCTTCCAGCTCTATCCATGTTGTGGGAAAAGACGTGAAATCACTCTTTTTTTGTGCCTACACCATTAGAGAATTTTAACTTTCTTGGTGATTGTTTTTCTTTTTTCTTTTTTTTCTTTTCTTTTCTTTCCTCCTCCTCCCCCTTTTTTTTTCATTTTTTTCAGCTGGGCTCTCCTACTTGTGTTGCTCAGTTGATCAGGTTGGTCTCCTGGCCTTGACACTTCTCCTGTCACATCCACCGCCTGGTTGTTGAAATGAGCATCTCTTGTAAAATGGAAAAGACAAAAAAAATAAAGAGAAAGACAAAAAGTATGGGGTGAACATTTCTCTTGCCGCCTCCCAGGGTGTACCTTGGACCCGATAGGAGGGAGGGAGCTTGCCTGGGTCTGTTTTCTGTGCTAAATCCTCCCAGGGGCCTCCTTCCCTCTCCCCCTTGTCCCTGCTTCTCCCCCAGCCAAGGCTCCCACCGCCGCTGTGGGATTTTCCGTGGGAGAGGTATGGGAGAGGACTGATGCACCTTCCAGATCTATATCCTGCCAGAAGTCTCTGGCTCAGCGTCCACTACCGGCTGCCTGCCACCTTCCAGCGAGCTCTGAGGCTGATGCCCCGCCCCCCTTCTTGTCCCACCACCCTTCCCCTGCTGGCCGTTGCCTGGTGACCCCAAGGGAACTGCGATGACACTTTCTTTTTTCTTTTTTTAAAATTTTATTATTATTATACTTTAAGTTTTAGGGTACATGTGCACAACGTACAGGTTTGTTACATATGTATACGTGTGCCATGTTGTTGTGCTGCACCCATTAACTGGTCGTTTAGAATTAGGTATATCTCCTAATGCTATCCTTCCCCCCTTCCCCCACCTCACAACAGTCCCCGGTGTGTGATGTTCCCCTTCCTTTGTCCATGTGTTCTCATTGTTCAATTCCCACCTATGAGTGAGAACATGCGGTGTTTGGTTTTTTGTCCTTGTGATAGTTTGCTGAGAATGATGGTTTCCAGTTTCATCCATGTCCCTACAAAGGACATTGACTCATCATTTTTTATGGCTACATAGTATTCCATGGTGTCAAATCCTACAGTGAAGACTTCCACCAGATGCCCCAGGTGGGCCGGATGGGATGAGACTGGACCACCCCGGACCATGCTGCTCTTGGGGGTATGTTGACATACAGGGTGGACTGGCAGCCCCAGTATTGTAAAGGGTGTCCAGGTATGGAAATGTCACATAGGATGTCCTCTGTCCCGTCAGCCTGCCTTCAGCTTCCTCAGGCATGAAGACAACTTCCCATCAGAACCTCTTTTCTTTCCTTTCTCCACCACACACATGAGACGCATGAGAGGGAGAAACAGCTCAATAGATACTGCTGACCTTCATTTGTGGAATCTTCAGTCATCTACACACAGACAGGTGAATAGACAGGTACCCAAATCAAACAGCATTTCCGTGTCCTCATGGTGGGATTGGTCTCTCTCTCTCTCTCTCACACACACACACAATTTCCACATCTAGTCCACAAACCACACTAATTTACCGTTTTCACAGTACGCAGTCTGAGTAAAACCAACCCCACCCTCCACCCGGCGGTTGACAAAACTCCTTCTCTACAATTTATACAAAAGATAATCTGGGCTGGGCACAGTGGCTCACGCCTGTCATTCCAGCACTTTGGGAGGCCAAGGTGCTTTGATCACTTGAGGCCAGGAATTCAAGACCAGGCTGGCCAACATAGTGAAACCCCATCTCTACGAAAAATAGAACAATTACCAGTTATGGTGGCATAGGCTTGTAATCACAACTACTCAGGCGACTGAGGCAGGCGAGTTGCTTGAATTAGGGAGGCCGAGGTTGCAGTGAGCTGAGATCATGCCATGGCAATTATTGAGACAGAGCGAGACTCTGTCTCAATAATAATTATAATATTATTATAAGATTAGTTTTGCTTGGTAATACTTGCCTGTAGTCGCAGCTACTCGGGAGGCTGAGATAAGGAGAAGAACACTTGAGGCCCCACAGATCGAGGCTTCAGTCAGCTGTATCCTGGGCAGTCACCAGTCAAGGAGATATGCCCCTCCCCGTTTTCTTTTCTTTTCTTTTTCTTCTCTTTTCTTCTCTCTTCTTCTCCCTCCCACCCTCCCTCCCTTTCTTTCTTTCTTTCTTTCTTTCTTTCTTTCTTTCTTTCTTTCTTTCTTTCTTCTTTCTTTCTTTCCTTCTTTCTTTCTTTCTTCCTTCCTTCCTTCCTTCCTTCCTTTCCTGCCTGACTGCCTTCCTACCTTTCTTCTTTCCTCCCTTCCTCCCTTCCTTCTTTCCTCCTGCCTCAGCCTCCCAAAGTGCCGGGATTACCGGAGTGAGGCACCATGCCTGCTTGGCCTAAAGATACACCCTTTGAAAGTAAGACACACACAGCGCCTTCCAGTGATTTGATTGATTGATTGACTGATTTAGAGGCAGCGTCTCACTCTGTCACCCTGGCAGTGGTGCCATCATAACTCACTCACTGCAGTGTGGATGCTCCTGGACTCAAGCAATCCTTCCACCTCAGCCTCCAGAGTAGAGTATCTGGGACCACAGGCACACGCCACTGTGCCCAGATAATTTTTATTTATTTATTTATTTATTTTTTCCCGAGACAGAGTTTCTCCCTGGTTGCCCAGACTGGAGTGCAATGGCGTGATCTTGGCCCACCACAACCTCTGCCTCCTGGGTTCAAGCGATTCCCCTGCGTCAGCCTCCCCAGCAGCTGGGACTGCAGGCATGCGCCACCACGTCTGGCTGATTTGGTATTTTTAGTGCAGACGGGGCTTCTCCATGTTGGTCAGGCTGGTCTTCAACTCCCGACCTCAGGTGATCCGCCCTCCCCAGGCTCCCGAAGTGCTGGGATGGCAGGCATGAGCCACGGAGACTGGCCTTCATTTTTCAATGTTTTTCCACAGATAGGGTCTCATCATTTTGTTGCAACCCTCCTGACCCGGTGCCTCAAAGTGCTGGCGTGACAGGCGTGAGCCACTGCGCCTGGGCACCGGGGAATGATTCACGACCATGACCACTGTACTGATTCTTTCTTTATTTTTTCTTTCTTTCTTTCTTTCTTTCTTTCTTTCTTTCTTTCTTTCTTCCTTTCTTCTTTCTTTCTATCTTTCGTTGATGATTATTTTATTATTGATTGATTGATTGATTGATTTTGAGATGGAGTCTCGCTCTAGGCGAGGTGAGGCGAGGCAAGGTGCAATGCTTTGGAAGCCGCAGCACCACCTTCTAAAGCCCCATTCAAATGCACAAAGCCCTATTCTCTTCCTGGACTTGGAGCTGATGCCTTCCATTGCCTTGTGTTTCTCTCCATTCAGAAGCTTTTACAGGCACAACCCCACCCAGAGGCTGGCTACGGCTGAGGATTATGGGATGTGGTGGGGCTGGAAACTCTTTCCCCCATTGTTGCAAGCTCAGCCAAGATATCCCCCTACCCCCATCGCTTGCTCTCCCTTTGAGATCCCCTCCCTCCACCACCTTGGAGGCTGACTTCTTACTTTACTTTCTGTCTTTCTTCCTTTCCTGCGTTAAAGGAGTGTGTGCAGGAATGAGGGTGTGTAGGGAGAGGGGGTGTGGGGTGGGGACAGAGGGGAACGTCCTAAGGGTCGATTTAGTGTCATGCCTCTTTCACCGCCACCACCGAAGATGAAAGCAACAATCAGTTAAATACCGTGTGTTCTCATCCATAAGTGGGAACTTATATGTGAGAGTTCTGCGTGGGCAGAACGAGGGACACGAGAGACGCGGGAGCCTACTTGAGGGAGGAGGGGTGGAAAGAGAGAGAGCTTCAGGAGAAACCAAAACTAAACGAAACATGAAAACTGTCGAGTACTGCGCTCAGTGTCTGGGTGATGAAATCATCTGCACACTGAACCTCCCATCAGAAGTTTACCTATGTAACAATCTTGCACATATATGCTTGAACAAGAAATGAAAGTTAGGGGAGAAAGAGAGAGAGAGGGAGAGAAGGAAAGAGAGAGGGAGAGAAGGAAAGAGAGAGAGAAAGAAGTGAAACGAAACACCACCTCCTTGACCTGAGTCAGGGGTTTTCCGGCCTTTTGGGGGAACATTCAGCGACAATGTAGTATTTGGGCCTGTTCTTTCTTTTTTTCTTCGTTTCTTTTTTTTGGACTGAGTCTCTCTCGCTCTGTCACCCAGGCTGCGGTACAGTGGCGCTCTCTTGGCTCACTGAAACCTCTGCTTTCCGGGTTCCAGTGATTCTTCTTTGGTAGTTGGGATTACAGACGCGCACCACGACAGACGGCTAATTTTTCTATTTTTAGTGGAGATGGGGTTTCTCCATGTTGGCCACGTTGGTATTGAACTCCTGACCTGAAGTGATTTGCCCTCCTGGGCCTTCCAATGTGCTGGGACGACAGGCCTGAGCCGCAGGGATTTCAGCCTTTAAAAGCGCCGGCCCTGCCACCTTTTGCTGCGGCCCTTACACTCAGAATGACGTGTCCTCTCTGCCATAGGTTGACTCTTTGTGTCCCCTATGCTATTGCACTCTAGCCTGGGCAGCAAGAGCGAAACTCCGTTCCCCCACCTTCCCGTGCAAAAAATAAATAAATAAATAAGTAAATAAATAAATAAATAAATAAAATATCTACACACGACCTATAAGTGCATGTTCCCATGAGTGATTTCTAATAAATGGCACTGTACACTGAAAGCAGTGGCTCATGTCTGTCATCCCAGCACTTTGGGAGGCCGAGTTGGGTGGGTCACGAGGTCAGGAGTTCAAGACCAGCCTAGCCAACATGGTGAAACCCCGTCTCTACTGAAAATACGAAACTGAGTTGGGCACGCTGGGGCAGGCACCTGTAATCCCAGCTACTCGGGAGGTTGAGGCAGGATAATCACTTGAACCAGGCAGGTGGAGGTTGCAGTGATCTGGGATGGCGCCACTGCACTACAGCCTGGACGACAGAGTGAGATTCGGTCTCTAAATAAATAAATAGAAAGAAAGAAAGAAAAGAAAAGAGAAGAGACGAAAAGAAATAAAGAAAAGAAAAGAAAACCAGAAAAGAAAGAGAAAATGAAAGAAAAGGCACTATATCGCTACTCAGCTAGGACCTTCTCTCTTTCTGTGTTTCTCTCTGTCTCTCTCTGTCTGTCTTTGTCTTTCTCTATCTGTCTCTTTCTCTGTCTGTCTGTCTCTTTCTCTCTATCTCTGTCTCTCTCTCTCTGCCAGTCTCACTGTGTCTGTCTTCTGTCTAACTCTCTTTCTCTGCCTGTCTATCTCTCTCTGTCTCCCTCCCTGTCTGTTTCTCTCTCTCTGTCTCTCTCTTTCTGTCTGTTTTTCTCTGTCTCTGTCTGTCTCTGTTTCTCTCTGTCTCTCTCTGTCTGTCTCTGTTTTTCTCTGTCTCTCTCTTTTTCTGAGTCTCTCTGTCTGTCTCTCTCTCTCTCTCTCTGTACCTATCTTGTCTTACTGTCTTTCTCTACCCGTCTGTCTCTCTCTCTCTGTCTGTCCCTCTTCCTCCCTTTCTGTCTCTCTCCCTCTCTCTCTCACTCTCTGTCTGTCTGTCTCTCTTTCTGTCTGTTTCTGTCTCTCCCTCTCATCTCTGTCAGTCTCTCTTTCTGTCTGTCTCTGTCTGTCTCTCTCTGCCTGTCTCTCTCACTGTGTCTGTCTTCTGTCTTGCTCTCTTTCTCTGCCTGTCTGTCTCTCTCTCTGCCTGCCTTTCTGTTCTCTCTCGCTCTGTCTCTCTTTCTGTCTGTTTCTCTCTGTCTGTCTCTTTCTCTGTCTGTCTGTCTCTCTCTCTCTTTTTTTTTTTCCCATGGAGTCTCACTCTCTCGCCAAGGCTAGAGTGCAGTGGCACCATCCCGGCTCACTGCAAACTCCACCTCCCAGGTTCACGTCATTCTCCTGCGTCAGCCTCCTGAGTAACTGGGACTATAGGCGCCCGCCACCAAGCCCGACTAATTTTTTGTATTTTTAGTAAAGACGGGATTTCACCGAGTTAGCCAGTATGGTCTCGATCTCCTGACCTCCTGATCCATCCGCCTCAGCCTCCCAAAGTGCTGGGATGACAGGAATGAGCCACCATGCCTGGCCTGTCTCTCTCTTTCTTTCTTTCCTCTCTCTCTCTCTCTGGGTGCCTATCTTCTGTCTTACTCTCTTCTCTGCCTGTCAGTCTCTCTCTCTGTCTGTCTCTCTCCCTCCCTGTCTGTTTCTCTCTCTCTGTCTCTCTCACTCTCGCTTTCTCTGTCTCTCTCTCTTGCTGTTTCTCTCTGTCCGTCTCTGTCTGTCTGTTTCTCTGTCTGTCTCTCTGTTTCTTTCTCTCTGTCTCTGTCTCTCTCACTGTGTCTCTCTTCTGTCTTACTCTCTTTCTCTCCCTGCCTGTCTCTCTCTCCCCCTCTCTTTCTGTTTCTCTCTATATATCTCTCACTCTCTCCGTCTCTCTCTGTCTGTTTCTCTCTGTCTCTGTCTTTCTCTGTCTGTCTCTGTCTCTCTCCCTCCCTGTCTGTCTGTTTCTGTCTCTTTCTCTATCTCTGTCTCTCTCATTCTGTTTCTCTCTCTCCATCTCTGTCTTTCTCTGTCTGTCTCTTTCTCTGTATGTCTCTCTCTTTCTCTCTGTCTCTTTCTCTCTCTCTCTGCCTGTCTCTCTCACTGTGTCTGTCTTCTGTCTTGCTCTCTTTCTCTGCCTGTCTGTCTGTCTCTCTCTCCCTCTCTTTCTCTCTCTCTCTGTCTCTCTCTTTCTGTTTCTCTCTGTCTCTGAGTGTCTGTCTGTTTCTCTCTTTCTCTGTCTCTCTCTCTGTTTCCTCTCCGTCTGTTTCTGTCTGTCTGTCTCTCTCTCTCTGTCTCTTTCCCTCCCTGTCTGTCTGTTTCCCTCTGTCTTCATCTCTGTTTCTCTCTCTTTCTGTCTGTTTCTCTCTGTCTCTCTCTGTCCATCTCTGTCTTTCTACGTCTGTCTCTTTCTCTGTCAGTCTGTCAGACTCCCCATGACGGAGAGGGCCTTGCCCCTTCCACGAAAGTGAGAAGGGCCTGCTTAGAGAGGCCGAGAGGAATCCAGACAGACGGGCCTTGCTACGCTTCACCACTTGGTGTAAGACTTTGGGAGGTCGAGGCCGGGTCCCCACTTAGATGGAAGGGACATTTTCAGACTTTTCTCTCTGTCACGTGTGGCTTCCCTACTTCTCGTATTTCCCTGATAAGCTCCTCAACTCAAAAATACACGGTTAAGGCCGGGCGTGGTGGCTCACGTCTGTCATCCCAGAACTTCTGGAGGCCGAGGCGGGGGATCACGTGAGGTTGGGAGTTCGAGACTAGCCTTGCCACCACGGTAAAACCCCGTCTCTACAAGAAATACTAAACTGAGTCGGGCACGGTGGGTTATGCGCCTGTAATGCCAGCTGCTCGGGAGGCTGAGGTGGGAGAATCACTTGAAGCTGGGAGGCGGAGACTGCAGTGAGCCGAGATCATGCCACTGCACTACAGCCTGGGCTGTAGAGTGAGTAGGATTCTGTCTCTAAACAAATAAATAAGTAAATAAATAAATAAATAAATAAATAAATGCATTATTTTCCATGCTGACTGACACTTGCAGGCATCGGTTGTCTTCGGGCATCATCTAGCGGCCACTGTTATTGAAAGTCTAGGTGACATAGAGGGAGGTCTTGCTTACTTCACTGCGCCTGGGCAACGGGTTTTTCTCTCTCCCTTCTGGAGGTCCCTCCCTCTCTCCCTCGTTTCCTAGGGAACCTCCGCCCTGGCGGGGGCCCTATTGTTCTTTTATCAGCGCTTTAGTTTTCTTTGTATGTTGGTTTCTTTCATGTGCATAGACTCTTCTACTTGGGTTTTAGGAGGGGTCACTTTAATTTTCAAGTCCCCCTCCAGCTCCCCCCACTACCCACGTCCCTTTATCTTTATTTAGTGAGTCAATTAGGCGGGTTCCCCACAAACCCCCCACCTCCCGCCTCCCAACACCCTGCTTGGAATCCTTCCGGAGCCACCCTGGTGTGCCTCCCTCTTCTCTCCCCTTCCCCCACTCCTTACCGGCGATCTCATTCTTGCCAGGCTGACATTTGCAACGGTGGTCATCAGGCCTCACTCAGTGGCCACCGTTTTTGAAGATGGGGGTGGCACTGTCCCACTTCCCTGGAGGGAGCTCGGGCCGATGGCATAGCCCTTGACCCGCGTGGGAAAGCGGGCGGGTCTGCTGTTGTGGGGTTTTTTCCCCCCACTTCCCTCCTCAGGCCTCCCTCCCTAGGAAAGCTTCACCCTGGCTGGGTCTCCATCACCTTTTATCATGATGTTTTAATTTCTCCGCCCTCCAGCCAGTATAGTTTCACAATGGGAATGGCGTCACAGTTCTAGTCTGGGCGTTCTTAGTATTTGCCCATAATAGAAACGTTTTCTGAAAACTAATACTTTGCTCACTTAAGATTTCCAGGGATGGTGCCTTGGCCCGTGTTTGTTGTTTTGTTTTGTTTTATTCGTGTTTTTCCTTTTTCTTATGTATTTCTTTTCAGGTGAAGTAGAAATCCCCAATTTTCAGGAAGACGTATCTTTTCCCCAAGACATGTTAGCTGCTGTTTTCTCCTGTTGTTAACTAGCGCTTTTGTGAATCTCTCAACATGTAGTGAGATCCGGTTGATGTTTACTTCAGAACATCTTATTTTCTAGAAATCCATAAGCGAATGCTGCTGCTGCTCTTGTTGCTGTTGTTGTTGTTTTCAAAGCACACCCCGGCCAACCTTTACGGAATCAAAAGCGTTATAAAATATGTGTAATTATTTCCTGACCACGACATTCCTCCTCTTCTCTCTGTCTCTCTGTCTCTCTTTCTCTGTCTCTCTCTCTCTGCCTGTCTGTCTATTTCTCTCTCTCTCTCTTTGCCTGTCTCTCTCACTGTGTCTGTCTTCTGTCTTACTCCCTTTCTTTGCCTTTCGTCTCTCTCTCTCTGCCTGTCTGTCTGTCTCTCTCTCTCCCTGTCTGTCTGTTTCTCTCTGTCGGTCTCTGTTTTTATCTCTGTCTCTTTCTCTCTGTCTCTCTGTCTCTGTGTGTTTCTCTCTCTGCCTGTCTCTCTCACAGTGTCTGTCTTCTTTCTTTCTTTCTTTCTCTGCCTGCCTCTCTCTCTCTCTTTCTCTCCCTCTGTCTCTCTCTGTCCATCTCGCCTTTCTCTGTCTGTCTCTTTGTCTGTCTGTCTGTATCTCTCTTTCTTTCTTTGTCTCGCTGTCTCTGTCTCTCTCTCTGTCTCTCTCACTGTGTCTGTCTTGTCTTATTCTCTTTCTCTGCCTGTCTGTCAGTATTTCTCTCTCTCTCTCCCTGTCTGTCTCTCTCTCTCCCTGTCTGTCTGTTTTTTTCTCTCTCTTTGCCTGTCTGTCTCTCTGTCTCTGTCTCTCTGTCTCTCTCTCTCTGTGTCTGTCTTCTGTCTTACTGTCTTTCTCTTCCTGTCTGTCTGTCTCTCTCTCCTTGTCTGTTTCTCTCTGTCTCTGTCTCTGTCTGTCTCTCTCTCTGTCTGTTTCTGTCTCTCCCTCTGTCTGTCTCTTTCTCTCTCTGTCTCTTTCCCTCTGTCTGTCTCTCTCTTTCTTTCTCTCTGTCTCTCCAACTGTCTCTGTCTCTGTGTGTGTGTATGTCTGCTTTCTGTCTTACTCTCTTTCTCTGCCTGTCTGTCTGCCTGTCGGTCTGTCTCTCTCTGTCTATCTCTCTCTCTTTCTGTCTCTGTCTCTCTTTCAGTTTCTCTCTGTCTCTTTCCATCTGTGTCTATCCCTGTGTCTTTATCTCTCTGTCTCTGTCTTTCTCTCTTTTTGTATCTTTGTGTCTCTCTGTCTGTCTCTCTGTGTCTGTCTCTGAGTCTCTCTCTCTCTCTTGCTCACTCACTCTCTGGCTCTCTCTATCTCCCGCCCTCTATTTCTTGGCAAAATAAGTTCAAGTACATCTAATCTAATCCATTACCACGGCCTGAATTCTAAACTTTAGACATCCCAGATTTGATCTCCCTACAAAATGCTCTACAGAACTGGAGAGTTGATTTCTGGACTTGGATACGTCATAGATACTACATATTAATAAAGATCCAACCCTAAAATCTGGGGTTGCATCTAGCTCGACTGTCTCAAAAAATCATACCTCTGTTCACCTAGGATGCTGGGAGGGTTTTCTCAATGTGCATCTGCTCATGTCCTTCATGACCTATGACCAAGCCCTGTCCGTTCTGTCTGAAATATGTATCTGCAAACACTTCTCTCCATTTCCACAACTACCCACGGCCCATTGTGGAACCACTGGCTCTTTGAAAAAAAATCCCAGAAGTGGCTTTGGCTTTTTGGCTAGGAAGTCTAAACCTGCTGAGAACTTTCCTGCCCAGGATTCTGTGTGAACAAGTGCTTCCGCAGGGAGCTGGGATCCACGGGACCATGCTTGCTAGCACTGGATGAGTCTCTGGAAGTATGCACGGGACTCCACAAAGCTGACCTGTCCCACCGAGGTCAAATGGATACCTCTGCATTGGCCCGAGGTCTCCAACTTACATCACTGTCACCAACCATTACCTTCAGCATCCTTGTGAGCCTGCCCAAGGCCCCGACTGTGGCGAGACTCTTGGGAGCCTGGCCTTCCTCGGCTAATGTCCAAAGGGATGGTGACTTCCACCCACAAGGTCCCCACTGAACTGCAAAGATGTGGAGCGTAGGTCAGAGAGGGGACCAGGAGGGGAGACGTCCTGACAGGCAATGAGTTCCCTAGGCTCTGGCCACCCCATTCACGTCCCACGTACTGGGCACCCACGGGACACCACCACTTTATCCCCTCCTCTGTCCACAGCCGCCCCAACCCCACCCCGCAACCCAGGCACACATGCTGGAGGTTACAAAATCACACGGCCTGAATAGAGCCTGACGGAGTGAGAGCTCATTTCATGAAGCGGGGGGGTGGGTTGGGGTGGGGTGGGGTGGGGGTTGGGGGTCTGTAGAGAGCCTGATTCTCCCTCGTGGGTGGCTACAGGATACAAATGAATATCGCTTCTTGGGCGGAGAGGCTTCTTTAGGCCATCACGTTTGTGGGACTGTCTCTCAAACCCTTCCTTGAGGCCACAAAATAGATCCCACCCCACCCATCAACGTTTCCCCGGGTGCTGGATGTATCCTGTCAAGAGACCTGAGCCTGACACGTTGTGTTAAACACCTTTATTGGCTTTCTGTGTTTGTTTGCTTCCGAGAGGGAGCCTTGCTCTGTCCCCCCATGGCTGGAATACAGTGGCGTGATCTCAGCTCACTGCAACCTCTGTCTCGTGGGTTAGAGTGATTCTCCTGCCTCAGCACCACCACGCCTGGCTCATTTTTTTATTTTTAGTAGACACGGGATTTGACCCTGTTTCATTGGTTTTCACTGGAGATTCCAGATTTGAGTCACATCTCATTGTGTGCCATATAATGACTTCTTTTTTTTTTTTAAAGCACAATATATCTGCTTTATTTGAGTGGCTTTGTATATCGTTATAATTGTGTTATAGATGAAGAAAAGGTATTAAACATGGTGATAATGATAGTGAAAGTGAAAAGAAAAGAAAAGCTATCTATTTTGTAGATAGAATAAAGTTGCTCAGTATTTAGAGTTACCTAAATACGTCAGCATTTAAACTCCTCCTACTAAAAGCGTGCCAGTCTGAATAATCCTCCTTTAAACACAATTTTTGATATGGTTAAGGTTTTTAAGACTGTGACTCCTGCAGAATAGCTGGACAGACAATACACATTTAAAAAAGAACAGCACAAGGATCCACCAGACTTGGGAAAAAATCAAAAACATCACAAGCCTTATGAAGAACTGAGTTCTTAAAATATTATGGAGAACATAGCTATTGGAAGAGATGGCAATATTGGCAAGTTGATTGTTACATTGGTCAGCAATAGCTAGCACTATTTGTTTGGCAATCTTTCAGGCACTGCAACTACTACTGCAAAATGATATATAATCCATTAAACAACATAATCACAAATCAAAAGATATTTTAGTAATATAATGCTTCAGATTTAGAAGCAAATCAATTGTTAAAACTCAACTGCTATAATAACTAACCCCAAAGATAACCGTATCTGACAAAAAAGCTTCCGCAGAGTTACTACTTCAGAATTATACTTTCTCGATATTTATTTTATTTTATTTTATTTTATTTTATTTTTATTTTATTTTTTTCTTGAGACAGCGTCTCACTCTGTTGGCCAGGCTGGAGTGCAATGGCAAAATCTTGGCTCACTGCAACCTCCACTTCCCAGGTTCAAGCAATTATCCTTCCTCAGCCTCCTGAGTAGCTGGGACTACAGGCGCCTGCCACCATGCCCAGCTAATTGTTATAATTTTAATATAGGCGGGGTTTCACCATATGGTCTTGGTCTCTTGACATTCTGATCTGCCCGCCTTGGCTTCCCAAATTGCTGGGATGATAGGCATGAGCCACCATGCCTGGCCTTCTCTTGATATTTAAACTTTATGTCAGTCCAGAGAAATACAATAAATGTCAACAGTAAGTATGGTGTTGAGGCAGAAGTAGGAACAAACTTTTTCATATGTTATTCAGTTGAGAACAATATGACCTGGGTAGTAATTTCCTATGTGTCTACTTATACACAAATACAAAAAAGTAAAACAGAGATACTGCTAAATAAAGGATACATTAAGTTCTTAATAGTAACTCAATAAACTGGAACATTGTCAAAAAGCAACTAGTGAACTTTTTCCGTGTTTTTTTCTATTATCCAATAAGTGAATTATGCTATTCCTTTCCAATTTCCCAAGCACTTTTTGTCCCAATCACCATTTCTGCGTTTGAAGAAAAAGTAACAAATCAAGTAACAAAACTAAACAAGCAAACAAACAAAACACAACTGCAGTATTTGCAAAAGTTTTGTAGAAGACTGAAACTGTGGAGTATAAGCATCTCGTATTCTATTATCATTAGTTAACTGAAGAGTTTGTTAAAGACATACATTTCATAAAAAAAGTTAGTTTGAAGTTATTGACCAGTATGTACCATTCCTAAGTATTAGTAACCAAATTCATGACAATAAAGAGTTATCTAACAAGAAAAATTAGTGACTACCAGCACCATCAACAAGACTTTGTCTTTACAATTCATTACCACTTACCATGCATTGTAATGTCTAGGATTGACTCTGATAGCATTTTGAAAACAAGCTAACTCTTTGTCCAATTCTTTAGTAAGACAAACTCTCGCCCTAATAAAGTATAGGCATAAGCATAATTTGGATCCACTTGGATAGCTCTCTGGAAGAATTTAATTGCAATATCGTGTTCCCGTTGCAGACTGAAACAGTTCCCTGCAGCACACCAGGCCTCTGGCGAATTTTTATCCATGTCTGTTAAGTCTTTTGACAGAAATGAAAGAGTGACATCTTTTTGAAGATGCCAAAGTGTTGTAGATTTCCATGCCTTCGACTCTATAATTCTCAATCCTTCTAACCTCTGAGAATATTCTTTCAGCTTGCATTTACTCTGAAAGTTCAAAATAGGACCTTCCAATTTGACACAGTACCCAACCAGTATTGTAGTGGTGAGAAGGTAGATGGCTCAAAATATTTATAGCTTCTTTGCAGTGGTATGAACATAAAGCTAAATAACCTTTCCCCCTTTCATGAAGAAGGCTCATCAAGCCTTCTGCTGCTGCTTTTTGTAGATTAAAAGCCTGAATCTGAGGTGTGATTGTGGATATTTCCTCTTCTGAATTGATGGAAGAGTCCAATTTTGTAATTTTCAGGTTGTCATTTATATTACATTGAGTTATTCCTCCTTTATTAGTTTTACTTTTTGTTTTTCTGTTTGGGATTTTAGGCGGAAACTTCATTTTTAATTTCTTCCTATTCTCGTTGGTTGTGGAACTGTCACTAGTAAAGAATCATGAACTTCTTCGATGCAGTGCATTTGGGGGAGATGTCATAGTGGGGCTCATTACCTGAGGTGTTGTAGTTATTTATGGACCAGAACTTTCTGTTAGTGAAAGAATTGGAGTTACCTCTCGGCTATTTCCACTCTGCGAGAAGATAGACTTTGCTCCAGTTTGGCCAATTCTGGCAACAGACTTTTTTGAAGGGGCTCCGGTGGATGGCACATCAATTACAGAAGGTGTATTAGTGTAGTTTTGTAAATAAGATCCATCTCCAGGACTTGGGGTTTCTAATGGCAAAATCCCAAAACTTGGGGTAAATGGACTAAGAGCTGTTGGTCCTGTTAATAAACTTCGACCAGTTTTTGGTTTATTTTGAACCTGTTTAGATAATATGGAAGTTCCTGTTCCCAGTGGGACAGTTTCAGGTGAAATTACAGCTGAATCAATAAAAGACACTGGGGAATCTGTATTCAAGGAGTACTTTGAATTGGAAGATTCTAAATTGACTCTGTTTAATTCAGTTGTGTCCTGGGGTGTTTCCATAGGAATGGTCTCAGGCTGTCTGTGACATAAACTGTGATTAGGGACTTGTGTTGTGCAAGAGTTGGGCAGACAGTTGCTAAAGTTCTGTAAAGATGTGAATTTAAATGTTTGGTCAGGATCTGGCTTTTCACCTATTTCACATAATGATTCAAAGGGATACCAGAGGAAAGGATTTAAACTAAGTCTTTTTTGGTAACATTCTTATCCTTTAGCAAGCCGATCTGTCTTGCAATATACACGTCCCAACAATGGAAGGGGAAAGCAAACTGAATCACCAAACTCAGTAACAATATCATCATGGCTTTTCTGCTTATTAAACGCTCCACCAGATAAGATTTGTTCCCAGTCTGCAAGCTTACTGAGATCAACACAACATTTTGCAAGCAGGTATTTGCATTGCGGTGTAGGACAACTGTGTCTTTGCAAGAGTCTATATGCTTTATAGGCCTTTCCTGGGAGGTAAGAACAGGTCGCCATTAAAAACAACGCTTCTTCTGAGTGTACTTCTGCATAAAGGCGTTCTGTGAGGAAAACCCCATCTCGGTAAGCATAGTGGTTTAGTGCTTGCCATATAGCAGCCTGGACGGGTTCCTGCAGCACTGTCATCCTCAAGGCAAAGGCCCAATTTCTGCAGTGCCTCAGGAAACCCCCACCCCACGCAGCCCCCTCCCCCCTGTAGCGGCTCCAGCCCGACCAGCCTCGGCTCGTTTAAATTCACCAGTTACCGGGGGATGGGGGTGGCCGAGCCAGAATGACTTCTTTATCCTGCCATCTCTGGAAAGCCCGGCCCCTTGTGATCCATTGTGAAGCGAAAGTCACCTCATGTTTGGGAAACAGATCCATTCCCAAGTTCAGTGGAGGGATGTGGCATGTAGGATGAAGGACTCTCCTCCTTCTGATTTGGTCTGCACAGCGGGGCCTAGGGCTGGAGTCCTCTCTGTGAGGACTGCTGACTCCCTTTACCTTGGGTTCCATTGGCCCCATCCTGGGACATGGGCCTTGGCAGATTCTGGACCTTCCTGGCCCTTAAGTTGCTGTCAGAAACCCCATCTCGTGTTCGGATGCCCCGAATAACTGTGGCTCGCACCTCTCTGTAAACATTGGAAATCTCTCCTCTACACATGGTCACCTAAAACCCCAGGAGCTCGGGACACACGTCTGCCATCCACCTCACTGTTTTCAGGAGAGAATGCTGAGAGTCTCTGGCCAACTCTCTCTTGACTTGAGTTCTTCATGGGTGTGTGGTTAAGACGTAGTGAGACCAGATGTATTAACTCAGGCCGGGTGCTGGTGGCTCACGCCTGTAACCCCAACACTTTGGGAGGCTGAGGCTGTAGGATCCCTTGAGGAATAGCCTAACCCTGGGGAGGTTGAGGCTGCAGTGTGTGAGCCATAATGATGTAATTTGGATCCAGCAGTTTTCTAAACAGTCATTTTGTAGAATCTGCAAAGAGATATTTCTGAGCCCATTGAGGCCTATGGTGAAAAGGGAAATATTTTCAAATAAAAAGAAAACAGAAGTTTTCTGAGAAACTTCTTTTTGATGTGTGTATTCATCTCACAGTGTTGAAACTTTTTTTTATTGAGCAGTTTGGAAACAGTCTTTTTGTAAAATCTGCAAAGGGATATTTCTTAGCCATTTCAGACCTAAGGTGAAAAAGAGATATCTTCACATAAAAACTAGACAGAAGCATTCTGAGAAAGTTCTTTCTGATGTGTGCATTCATCTCACAGAGTTGAACCTTTCTTTTGTTTGAGCAGTTTGGAAACAGTCTTTTCTTAAAATATGCAAATGGATATTTGTGAGCCCTTCACAGCCTATGATGAAACAGGAAATACCTTGACATAAAAACTAGACAGAATCTTTCTGAGAAAATGCTTTGCAATGTGTGCTTTCATCTCACAGAGTTGAACTTTTCTTTTGATTGAGCAGTTTCAAAACAGTCTTTTTGTAGAATCCACAAATGGATATTTGCAACGCTTTTAGGCCTATGGTGAAAACGGAAATATTTTCACAAAAGCACTAAAAAGAAGCTTTCTGAGAATCTTCTTTGTGATGCCTGGATTCATATCACAGAGCAGAACCTTTCTTTTGATTGAGCAGATTGGAAACCGTATTTTTGTACAATCTGCAAATGGATATTTCTGAGCCGTTTGATGCCTGTAGTGAAAAAGAATCATCACATAAAAACTAGACAGAATCATTCCGAGAAACTTCTTCCTTATGTGTGCATTCATCTCACAGAGTTGAACCTTTCTTTTCATGGAGTAGTTTGGAAACAGTCTTTTTGTAGTATCTGCAGAGGGATATTTGTGAATTGTTTAAGGACTATGGTGAAAAAGGAAATATCTTCACATAAAAACTAGACAGAAGCATTCTGAGAAACTTCTTTTCTATGTGTGCATTCATCTCACACAGATGAATCTTTCTTTTCATTGAGCAGTATGGAAAGAGTCTTTTGGTTCAATCTGCAAAGGGATATTTCTGAGCAGTTTGAGGCCTATGGTGAAAAAGTAATATCTTCACATAAAAACTAGACAGAAGCATTCTGAGAAACTTCTTTTTTATGTGTGCATTCACCTCACAGGGTTGAAACTTTCATTTCATTGAGAAGTTCAGAAACACTCTTTTTGTAGAATCTGAAAGGGATATTTTTGAGTCCATTGAGGCCTGTGGTGAAATAGGAAATATCGTTACATAAAAACTAGACAGAAGCTTTCAGAGAAACTTCTTTGTGATGTGTGCTTTCATCTCACAGAGTTGAACCTTTGTTTTGATAGAGCAGCTTGGAAACAGTCTTTTTGTGGAATCTGCAAATGGATGTTTGGAGTGCTTTGAGGCCTATGGTGAAAAAAGGAAATATCTTCACATTAAAACTAGACAGAAGCATTCTGAGAAACTTCTTTGTGATGCGTGCATTCATCTCACGTTGTTGAGCCTATCTTTTGATTTAGCAGATTGGAAACAGTCCTTTTGTTGTATCTGCAGAGGGATATTTGTGAACAGTTTGAGGCCTATGGTGAAAAAGGAAATACCTTCACATACAAAGTAGACAGAAGCATTCTGGGAAACTTCCTTGTGATGTTTGCATTCAACTCACAGAGGTGAACCTTTCTTTAGATTGAGCAGTTTGGAAACAGTTCTTTTTTAGAAACTGCAAAGGGAAGTTTCTGAGCCCATTGAGGCCTAGGATGAAAAAGAAATATCTTCACATAAAACTGAATAGATGCATTCTGAGAAACTTCTTTGTGATGTGTCCATTCATCTCACAGAGTTGAACCTTTCTTTGGATTGGGCAGTTTGGAAACAGTCTTTTTGAAGTATCTGCAAAAAATATTTTTGAGCTCTTTATGGCCTATGGTGAAATAGGAAATATCTTCACATAAAAACTAGACAGAAGCTTTCTGAGAAACTACTTTGTGATGTGTGCTTTCATCTCACAGAGTTGAACCTTTCTTTTGAATGAGCAGTTTGGAAACACTCTTTTTGTAGAGTCTGTAAATAGATATTTTGAGCACTTTGAGGCCCATGGTGAAAAAGGAAATATCTTCACATAAAAACCAGACAGGAGCATTCTGAGAAACTTCTTTGTGATGGGTGTATTCATCTCACAGAGTTGAACATTTCTTTGGATGCAGCAGTTTGGAAACAGTCTTTTTATAGTATCTGCAGAGGGATATTCATGAGCAGTTTATGACCTATGGTTAAAAAGGTTATATCTTCACAAAAAAAATCGACAGATCCGTTGTGAGAAACTTCTTTGAGATGTATGCATTCAACTCACAGAGGTGAACCTTTCTTTGGATTAAGCAGTTTTCTAAACAGTCCTTTTGTAGAATCTGCAAAGGGATATTTCTGAGCCCATTGAGGCCTATGGTGAAAAAGGATATATCTTCACATGAATGCTAAACAGAAGCTTTCTGAGAAACTTCTTTGTGATGTGTGCATTCATCTCACAGTGTTGAAACTTTCTTTTGATTGAGCAGTTTGGAAACAGTCTTTTTGTACAAGCTGCAAATGGATATTTCTGAGCCATTTGAGGCCTATGGTGAAAGAGAAATATCTTCAAAGAAAAATTAGACAAAACATTCTGAGAAATTTCCTTGTGATGTGTGCATTCATCACACATATTTGAAACTCTCCTTTGATTGAGCAGTTTGGAAACAGTCTTTTTTTAGAATATGCAAAAAGATATTTGTGAGCCTTTTCAGGCCTATGGTGAAATAGGGAAAATCTTCAAATAAAAACTGGACAGAATCTTTCTGAGAAACTTATTTGTCATGTGTGCCTTCATCTCACAGAGTTGAACTTTTCTTTTGATTGAGCAGGTTGGAAACAGTCTTTTTGTAGAATCTGCAAATGGATATTTGCAACGTTTTATGCCTATGGTGAACAGCAAATATTTTCACATAAAAACTAGACAGAAGCATTCTGAGAAACTTCTTTGTGATGTGTGCATTCACGTCACAGGGTTGAAACTTCCCTTGGATTAAGCCGTTTGGAAAGAGTCCTTTTGTAGAATCTGCAAAGGGATATTTGTGAGCCCATTGAGGTCTATGGTGAAATAGGAAATGTCTTCACATAAAAACTAGACAAAATCTTTCTGAAAATCTTCTTTGTACTGTGTGCTTTCATCTCAAAGAGTTGAACCTCTCTTTTGATTGAGCAGTTTGGAAACACTCTTTTTGTAGAATCTGCAAAGGGATATTTGGAGTGCTTTGAGGCCTATGGTGAAAAAAGGAAATATCTGCACATAAAAACTAGACAGAAACTTCTGAGAAACTTCTTTGTGATGCGTGCTTTCATCTCAGATTTGGACCTTCCTTTTCATTGAGCAGTTTGGCAACAAGTCATTTTGTAGAATCTGCAAGGGGATATTTGTGAGCAGTTTGAGGCCTATGGTGAGAAAGTAAATATCTTCACATAATACCTAAACAGAAGTATTTTGAGAAAACTCTTTGTGATGTTTGCATTCATCTCACTGAGTTGAAACTTTCTGTTCATTGAGCAGTGTGGAAACATACTTTTTGTGCAATCTGCAAAGGAATATCTGTTTGCAGTTTGAGACCTATGGTGAAAAAGTAATATCTTCACATAAAAACAAGACAGAAGCATTCTGAGAAACTAATTTTTTATGTGTGCATTCATCTCACAGAATTGAACCTTTCCTTTGATGAAGCAGTTTGGAAAGAGTTTTTTGTAGAATCTGAAAAGGGATAGTTGTGATCTCCTATTTCACCCTTTGAGACCTATGGTGAAATAGGAAATATCTTCACATAAAAACTAGACAGAAGATTTTTGAGAAACTTCTTTGTGATGCTTGCGAACCTTCTTTTTGATTGAGCAGTTTGGAAACAGTCCTTTTGTAGAATCTGCAAAGGGATATTTCTGAGCCCTTTGAGTCCTATAGTGAAATAGAAAATGTCTTCACATAAGACATTTATAAGGTGAAATAGGAAATATCTTCACATAAAAACTAGACAGAAACTTTCTGAGTAACTTCTTTGTGACGTGGGCTTTCATCTCAAAGATTTGAACCTTTATTTTGATTGAGCATTTGGAAAGACTCTTTTTCTAGTATCTGCAGAGGGCTATTAATGTGCAGACTGAGGCCTATAGTGAAAAAGGAAATGGCTTCTCAAAAAAACTAGACAGAAGCATTATGAGAGACTTCTATGTAATGTGTGCATTCATCTCACGAAGTTAAATCTTTCTTTTGATTGAGCTGTTTGGAAACACTCTTTTTTGTAGCATCTGCAAGGGTATACTTCTGAGCCCTTTGAGGCCTATTTTGAAATATGAAATATCTTCACATATAAACTAGACAGAAGGTTTCTAAGAAACTTCTTTGTGATGTGTGCTTTCACCTCACAGAGCAGAACATTTCTTTTGATTGAGCAGATTGGAAACACTCTTTTTGTAGAATCTGAAGTGGATATTTGGAGTGCTTTGAGGCCCATGGTGAAAAGGGAAATATCTTCACAAAAAACTAAACAGAAGTTTTCTGAGAAACTTCTTTGGGATGTGTGCATTCCTCCCATACATTTGAACCATTCTTTTGATTGCTATGGTGAAAAAGGAAACTTCTTCCCATAAAACTATACAAAAGCATTCTGAGAAACTTCTTTGTGATGTGTGCTTTCATCTCACAGAGTTTAACCTTTCTCTTCATTGTGCAGTTTGGAAACAGTCTTTTTGTAGAATCTGCAAAGGGATATTTGTGAGCAGTTTGAGGCCTATGGTGAAAAAGGAAATACCTTCACATAAAAACCAGACAGAAGCTTTTGGAGAAACTTCTTTGTGATGTTTGCATTCATCTTCCAGAGTTGAATCTTCCTTTTCATTGAGCTGTTTAGAAACAGTCTTTTTGCACAATCTGTAAAGGGATATTTCTGAGTGGTTTGAGGCCTATGGTGAAAAAGAAATATCTTCACATAAAAATCAGACAGAAGCATTCTGGGAAACTTCTCTGTGATGTGTGCATTCATCCCACAGATTTGAAACTTTCATTTCATTCAGTAGTTCAGAAAGGGTCTTTTCATAGAATCTGCAAAGGGATATTTCTGAGCCCTTTGAGACCTATGGTGAAATAGGAAATATCTTCACATAAAAACTAGACAGAAGATTTTTGAGAAACTTCTTTGTGATGCTTGCGAAACTTCTTTTTGATTGAGCAGTTTGGAAACAGTCCTTTTGTAGAATCTGCAAAGGGATATTTCTGAGCCCTTTGAGTCCTATAGTGAAATAGAAAATTTCTTCACATAATAACTAGACAGAAGCATTCTGAGAAACTTCTTTGTGATGTGTGCTTTCATTTCACAGAGTTGAACGTTTCCTTTGATTGAGCAGTTTGGAAACACTCTTTTTGTAGAATCGGTAAATGGATATTTGGAGCGCTTTGAGGCATAAGGTGAAAAAGGAAGTATCTGTACCTAAAAACTAGACAGAAACTTTCTGAGAAACTTCTTTGTGACGCGTGCTTTCATCTCACATATTTGAACATTTCGTTTCATTGAGCAGTTTGGGAACGACATTGTATAGAATCTGCAAATGTATATTTGTGAGCGGTTTGATGCCTAGGCTGAAAAAATAATATTCACATAAAAACCAGACAGAAGCTTTTAGAGATAACTTTTTGTGATGTTTGCATTCATATCAAAGAGTTGAACCTTTCTGTTCGTTGAAGAGTTTGGAAACATTCTTTTTGTGCAATCTGCAAAGGAATATTTCTGAGTGGTTTCAGGCCTGTGGTGAAAAAGAAATATCTTCACATAAAAACTAGACAGAAGCATTCTGAGAAACTTCTTTTTTATCTGTGCATTCACCTTACAGAGTTGATCCTTTCTTTTCATTGAGCAGTTTGGAAAAAGTCTTCTTGTAGTATCTGCAAAGGGATATTTGTGATCCCCTTTAGGCCTATGGAGAAATAGGAAATATCTTCACATAAATACTAGACAGAATCATTCTGAGAAACTCCTTTGTGATGTGTGCCTTCATCCTACACAGTTGAACCTTTCTTTTGATTGATCACTTTGGAAACAGTTTTTTTGAAGAGCCTACAAACGGATATTTGGAGAGCTTTGAGGCCTAAGGTCAAAAAGGAAATATATTCACATAAAAACTAGACAGAAGCATTTTGAGAAACTTCTTTGTGATGTGAGCTTTCATTTCAGAGAGTTGAATCTTTCTTTTGTTTGAGCAGTTTGGAAATAGTCTTTTTGTAAAATCTGCAAAGGGATATTTCTGAGCCATTTGAGGTCTATGGTGAAAACGAAATATCTGTACATAAAAAGTAGACAGAAGCATTCTGAAAAACTTCTTTGTGATGTGTCCGTTCATGTCACAGAGTTGAACCTTTCTTTTGATTGAGTAGTTTGGAAACAGTCGTTTTGTAGAATCTGCAAAGAGATATTTGTGAGCTCTTTATGGCCTGTGATGAAATAGGAAATATCTCCACATAAAAACTAGACAGAAGATTTCTGAGAAACTTCTTCATGATGTGTGCTTTCTTCTCACAGTACTGAACCTTTTTTTTGATTGAGCAGTGTGGAAAGTCTTTTTGTAGAATCTGCTAATGGATATTTGGAGCTATTTGAGGCCCATGGTGAAAAAGGAAAAATCGTCACCTAAAAACTAGACAGAAGATTTCTGAGCAACTTCTTTGTGATGTGTGAATTCATGTCACAGAATACAACCTTTCTGTCGATTGAGCAGTTTGGAAACAGTCTTTTGTAGAAGCTGCAAAGGGAAATTTCTTAGCCTTTTGTGGCTTATGGTGAAAAAGAAATATCTTCACATAAAAACTAGACAGAAGCTTTCTGAGAAACTTTTTCATGATGTGTCCATTCATCTCACAGAGTTAAAACTTTCTTTTGATTTAGCAGTTTGGAACATGTATTTTCTTTTTTTTTTTTTCATTTATTTATTTATTTAATTTTTCTTTTTATTATTATTATTATTATTATTATTATACTTTAGGCTCTATGGTACATGTGCGCAACGTGCAGGTAAGTTACATATGTATACATGTGCCATGCTGGTGTGCTGCACCCACCAACTCGTCATCTAGCATTAGGTATATCTCCCAATGCTATCCCTCCCCCCTCCCCCCACCCCACAACAGTCCCCGAAGTGTGATGTTCCCCTTCCTGTGTCCATGTGTTCTCATTGTTCAACTCCCACCTATGAGTGAGAATATGCGGTGTTTGGTTTTTTGTTCTTGTGATAGTTTACTGAGAATGATGATTTCCAATTTCATCCATGTCCCTACAAAGGACGTGAACTCATCATTTTTTATGGCTGCATAGTATTCCATGGTGTATATGTGCCACATTTTCTTAATCCAATCTATCATTGTTGGACATTTGGGTTGGTTCCAAGTCTTTGCTATTGTGAATAATGCCGCAATAAACATACGTGTGCATGTGTCTTTATAGCAGCATGATTTATAGTCCTTTGGGTATATACCCAGTAAAGGGATGGCTGGGTCAAATGGAATTTCTAGTTCTAGATCCCTGAGGAATCGCCACACTGACTTCCACAATGGTTGAACTAGTTTACAGTCCCACCAACAGTGTAAAAGTGTTCCTATTTCTCCACATCCTCTCCAGCACCTGTTGTTTCCTGACATTTGAATGATTGCCATTCTAACTGGTGTGAGATGGTATCTCATTGTGGTTTCGATTTGCATTTCTCTGATGGCCAGTGATGGTGAGCATTTTTTCATGTGTTTTTTGGCTGCATACATGTCTTCTTTTGAGAAGTGTCTGTTCTTGTCCTTCGCCCACTTTTTGATAGGATTGTTTGTTTTTTTCTTGTAAATTTGTTGGAGTTCATTGTAGATTCTGGATATTAGCCCTTTATCAGATGAGTAGCATGGTACTGGTACCAAAACAGAGATATAGATCAATGGAACAGAACAGAGCCGTCAGAAATAATGCCACATATCTACAACTATCTGATCTTTGACAAACCTGACAAAAACAAGAAATGGGGAAAGGATTCCCTATTTAATAAATGGTGCTGGGAAAACTGGCTAGCCATATGTAGAAAGCTGAAACTGGATCTCTTCCTTACACCTTATACAAAAATCAATTCAAGATGGATTAAAGACTTAAATGTTAGACCTAAAACCATAAAAACCCTAGAAGAAAACCTAGGCAATACCATTCAGGACATAGGCATGGGCAAGGACTTCATGTCTAAAACACCAAAAGCAATGGCAACAAAAGCCAAAATTGACAAATGGGATCTCATTAAACTAAAGAGCTTCTGCACAGCAAAGGAAACTACCATCAGAGTGAACAGGCAACCTACAAAATGGGAGAAAATTTTCGCAACCTACTCATCTGATAAAGGGCTAATATCCAGAATCTACATGTATTTTCTTAGAATCTGCAAATGGATATTTGTGAGCCCCTTATGGCCTATGTTGAAATATGAAATATCTTCACATAAAAACTAGATAGAAGCTTTCTGAGAAACTACTTTGTGATGTGCACTTTCCTCTCACAGAGTTGAACCTTTCTTTTTATGGGGCGGTTTGGAAACAGTCTTTTTGTAGAATCTGCAAATGGATATTTGGAACGTTTTGAGGCCTATAGTGGAAAAGGAAATATCTTCACATAAAAACTAGACAGTAGCTTTTTGAGAAAACTAGCTGTGACATTTCCATTCATCTCTAATACTTGACCATTTCTTTTCATTGAGCAGTTTGGAAACAGTCTTTTTGTACAAACTGCAAAGGGATATTTCAGAGTGGTTTGAGGCCAATGGTGAAAAATAAATATCTTCACATGAAAACTAGATAGAAGCATTTTGAGAAACTTCTTTGTGATGTGTGCATTCATCTCACAAATTTGAATGTTTCTTTTGATTTAGCAATTTGGAGAAAGTCTCTTGGAAGTATAAGCCGAGTTATATTTGTGAGCAGTTTAAGGCCTATTGTGCAAAAGGAAATACCTTCATATAAAAAGTAAACAGAAGCTTTCTGAGAAGCTTTTTGTGATGTGTGCTTTTGTCTCACAAAGTTTCACCTTTCTTTTGATTGAGAAGTTTGGAAACAGTCTTTTTGTAGAATCTGCAAATGGATATTTGGAACAATTTGGGTCCAATGGTGAAAAAGGGAATATGTTCACATAAAAACTAGACAGAAGAATTCTGAGAAACTTCTTTGTGATACATCCATTCATCTCACAGAGTTGAAACTTTCTTTGATGGATCAGTTTGGAAACAGTCTTTTTGTAGTATCTGCAGAGGGATATTTTTGAATGGTTTAAAGACTATAGTGAAAAAGGAAATATCTTCACGTAATAACTAGACAGAAGCATTTTGGGAAACTTCTTAGTGATGTGTGCATTCATCTCACAAGGTTGAACGTTTCTTTTGATTTAGCAATTTGGAGAAAGTCTCTTGGAAGTATAAGCAGAGTTATATTTGTGAGCAGTTTAAGGCCTATGGTGCCAAAGGAAATACCTTCATATAAAAAGTAGACAGAAGCTTTCTGAGAAACTTCTTTGTGATGTGTGATTTCGTCTCACAGAGTTGCACCTACCTTTTGATTGAGCAGTTTGGAAACATTCTTTTTGTAGGATCTGCAAATGGATATTTGGAGCAATTTGAGTCCTACGGTGAAAAAGGAAATATGTACACATTAAAACTAGACAGAAGAATTATGAGAAACTTCTTTGTGATGAGTCCATTCATCTCACAGAGTTGAAACTTTCTTTGATGGACCAGTTTGGAAATAGTCTTTTTGTAGTATCTGCAGAGGGATATTTTTGAGTGGTTTAAAGACTATGGTGAAAAAGGAAATATCTTCACATAATAACTAGACAGAAGTATTGTGAGAAACTTCTTTGTGATGTGTGCATTCATCTCACAGAGTTGAACCTTTCTTTTGATTGAGCACTTTGGAAACAGTCTTTTTGTAGAACCTTCAAAGGAATATTTGTGAGCCCTTTATGGCCTCAGGTGAAATGGAAATATCTTCACATGCAAACTAGAGAAAAGCTGTCTGAGTAACTTCTTTGTTATGTGTGCTTTCATCTCAGAGAGTTAAAAATTTGTTTTGATTGATCAGTTTGGAAACAGTCTTTTTGTAGAATCTGCAAATGGATATTTGGATCACTTTGAGGCCTATGTTGAGAAAGAAAATATCTTCACATAAAAACAAGACAGAAGATTTCTGAGAAACTTCTTTGTTATATGTGCATTCATCTCACAGGGTTGAACCTTTCTTTTGATTGAGCAGTTTGGAAACAGTCTTTTTGTAGAATCTACAAAGGGATATTTCTGAACGGTTTTATGCCTATGGTGAAAAAGAAATATCTTCACACAAAAACTAGACAGAAGCATTATGAGAAATTAATTTATTATTTGTGCATTCGTCTCACAGAGTTGAAATTTTCTTTTCATGGAGCAGTTCAAAAACTGTCTTTTTGTAGAGTCTGCAAAGGGATATTTGTGAGCCCTTTGAGGCTTATATTGAAATAGAAAATATCTTCACAAAACAAGTAGACAGAAGCATTATGGGAAACTTCTTTGTGATGTGTGCTTTCATCTCTCACATTTGAATCTTTCTTTTCATTGAACAGTTTGGAAACTCTCTTTTTGTAGATTCTGCAAAAGGATATTTGGAGGGCTTTGAGGCCTATGGTGAAAAAGGAAATATTTTCACTTAAAAACTAAACAGAAGCTTTCTGAAAAACTTCTTTGTGATGTGCATATTCATGTCACAGAGTTGAACCTTTCTTTTCATTGAGCAGTTTGGAAACCATCTTTTTGTACAATCTGCAAAGGGATATTTCTGAGTGGTTTGAGGTCTGTGGTGAAAAAGAAATATCTTAGCATAAAAACTACACAGAGGCATTCTGAGAAACTTCTTTTTCATGTGTGCATTCATCTCCCAGAGTTGAACATTTCTTTTCATTGAGAAGTTCAGAAACAGTCTTTCTGTAGAATCTGCGAAAGAATATAAGTGAGCCCATTGAGGACCATGGTGAAATAGGAAATATCTTCACAGAAAAACTAGACAGAAGCATTCTGAGAAACTTCTTTGTGATGTTTGCATTCATCTCACAGAGTTGAAACTTTCTTTTGGTTGATCCGATTGGAAACAGTCTTTTTGAAGAATCTGCAAATCGATATTTGGAGCGCTTTGTGGCTTGTGGTGAAAAACTAAATATCTTCACATAAAATTTAGTGAGAAACATTCTGAAGAACGTCTTTGTGATGTGTGCTTTTATCCCACAGAGTTGAACTTTCTTTTCATTGAGCAGTTTGGAAGCAGTCTTTTTGTATAATATGCAGAGGGATATTTGGGAGCAGTTTAAGGCCTATGGTGAAAAAGTAAATATCTTCACATAAAAACTAGACAGAAGCATTCTGAGAAAGTTCTTTCTGATGTGTGCTTTCATCACACAGAGTTAAAAATTTCTTTTGATTGAGAAGTTTGGAAACAGTCTTTATGTCCAATATGCAAAGGGATATTTCTTAGACGTTTGAGGCCTATGGTGAAAAAGAAATATCTTCACATAAAAACTAGACAGAAGCTTTCTGAGAAACTGCTTTGTGATGCATCCATTAATCTCATGCAGTTGAAATTTTCTTTTGGTGGAGCAGTTTGGAAAGTGTCTTTTTGTAGATTCTGTAAAGGGATATTTGTTATCCCTTTATGGCCTAAGGTGAAATAGGAAATATCTTCCCATGAAAACTAGACAGAAGCTTTCTGAGAAACTTATTTGTGATGTGTGATTTCGCCTCACAGAGTTGAAACTTTCCTTTGTTAGAGCAGTTTGGAAAGAGTCCTTTTGTAGGATCTGCAAAGAGATATTTTTGAGCCCACTGAAGCTTATGGTGAAAAAGGAAATATCTTCACATTAAAACTAGAAAGAAACCATCTGAGAAACTTGTTTGTGCTGTGCACTTTCATTTCACATGTTGAACGTTTGCTTTGATTGAGCAGTCTGGAAAGAGTCTCTTTGGACAATCTGCAAAGGCATATTTCTAAGCCCATTGAGGCCTATGTTGAAATATGAAATATCTTCACATAAAAACTAGACAGAAGCTTTCTGAGAAACTTCTTTTTGATGAGTGCTTTCATCTTGCAGAGTTGAAACTTTCTTTTGATTGAGCAGTTTGGAAACAGTCTTTTTGTAGTATCTGCAGAGGGATATTTGTGAGCAGTTTAAGGCCTATGATGAAAAAGGAAATATCTTCACATAAAAATTAGACAGAAGCATTCTGAGAAACTGCTTTGTGATGTTTGCATTCATCTCACAGAGTTTAATCTTTCTTTTGATTGAGCAGTTTGGAAACACTCTTTTTGCAGAATCTGCAAATGGATATTTGGAGTGCTTTGAGGTCTATGGTGAAAAAGGAAATATCTTCACATAAAAACTAAACAGAAGCGTTCTGAGAAACGTCTTTGTGATGTGTGCATTCATCTCAGTGTTGAACCTTTGTTTTGACTGGGCAGTTTGGAAACTGTCTTTTTGTACAATCTGCAATGGGATATTTCTGAGTGGTTTGAGGCCTACGGTGAAAAAGAAATGTCTTCACATAATAACTAAACAGATGAACTTTGAGAAACTTCTTTGTGATGTGTCCATTTCTTGCACAGAGTTGAAACTTTCTTTTCATTGATCAGTTCGGAAACCGTCTTACTGTAGAATCTGCAAAGGGATATTTGTCATCCCTTTGAGGCCTAAGGTGAAATAGGAAATATCTTCACATAAAACTAGACAGAACATTCTGAGAAACTTCCTTATGATGTGTGCTTTCTTCTCACAGAGTAGAAGCTTTCTTTTTATTGAGCAGATTGGAAACAGTCTTTTTGTAGTATCTGCAGTGGTATATATCTGAGCGTTTTGAGGCCTATGGAGATAAAGAAATATCTTCACATAAAAAATAGAAGCATTCTGAGAAACTTATTTCTGACTTGTGTATTAATCTCACAGAGTAGAACCTTATGAATGCACAATTCAGAAACAGTCTTTTTGTACTATCTGCAGAGGGATATTTGTGTGCGGTTTGCATCCTATGGTGAAAAAGTAAATATCTTCACAGAAAACTAGACAGAAGCATTCTGAGAAACTTCCTTATGACGTGTGCTTTCTTCTCACAGAGTAGAAGCTTTCTTTTGATTGATCAGTTTGGAAGCAGTCTTTTGGTAGAATGTGCAAAGGGATATTTTTGAGCCCTTTGAGGCCTATGGTGAAATATGAAGTATCCTCATATGAAAACTAGACAGAAACTTTTTGAGAAACTTCTTTGTGATTTTTTCCATTCATCTGATAGAGTTGAACCTTACTATTCATAGAGCGGTTTGGAAACGGTATTTTTGTGGAATCTGCAAAGGGATAGTTTTGAGCCCTTTGAGGACTATGGTGAAATAGGGAATATCTTCACATAAAAACTATACAGAAGCATTCTGCGAAAGCTTTTTGTGATGTGTGCATTTATCCCAAAGAGCTTAACCTTTCTTTTGATTGAGCAATTGGAAACAGTATTTTTTTGGAATCTGCAAAGGGATATTTGTGAGCCCTTTGAGGCCTACAGTGGAATAGGAAATATCTTCACATAAAAACTAGACAGAAGTTTTATGCGAAACAACTTTGTGATGTGTGCATTCATCTCACAGAGTTGAACTTTTTTTTGATTGAGCAGTTTGGAAACAGTCTGTTTGTAGAATCTGCAAAGGGATATTTTTTTCTTATTTTTTATATATTTTCATATTTATTTTTATTTTATTATTATTATAATTTAAGTTTTAGGGTACATGCGCACAATGTGCAGGTTAGCTACATATGTATACATGTGCCATGCTGAGGTGTTGCACCCATTAACTTGTCATTTAGCATTAGGTATATCTCCTAATGCTATCCCTCATCCCTCCCCACATCCCACAACAGTCCCCAGAGTGTGATGTTCCCCTTCCTGTGTCCACGTGTTCTCATTGTTCAATTCCCACCTATGAGTGAGAATATGCGGTGTTTGGATTTTGTTCTTGTGATAGTTTACTGAGAAAGACGATTTCCAATTTCATCCATGTCCCTACTAAGACATGAACTCATCATTTTTTATGGCTGCATAGCTTCAAGGAGAATAAAATACCTAGGAATCCAACTTACAAGGGACGTGAAGGACCTATTCAAGGAGAAATACAAACCACTGCTCAATGAAATAAAAAAGGATATAAAGAAATGTAAGAACATTCCTTGCTTATAGGTAGGAAGAATCAATATCATGAAAATGGCCATACTGTCCAAGGTAATTTATAGATTCAATGCCATCCCCATCAAGCTATCAATGACTTTCTTCACAGAATTGTAAAGGGATATTTGAGAGCGCTTTGAGGCCTATGGTGAAACAGGAAATATCTTCATATAAAAACTAGACAGAGGCATTCTGAGAAACTCCTTTGTGGTGTGTTCTTTCATTTCAGAGAGTTGAACCATTCTTTGGATTAAGCAGTTTGGAAACAGTCTTTTCGTATAATCTTCAAATGGATATTTCGTGGGCTTTGAGGCCTATGGTGAAAAAGGAAGTATCTTCACATGAAAACTAGACAGACACTTTCTGAGAAACTTTTTTGTGATGTTTGCATTCACCTCACAGAGTTGAAACTTTCTTTTCATTGAGTAGTTAGGAAATAGTGTTTTTGTTCAATATGCAAAGGGATATTTCTGAGCGGTTTGAGCCCTATGGTGAAAAAGAAATATCTTCACATGATACCTAGATAGAAGCATTCTGAGAAACGTATTTGTGATGTGTTCATTTATCTCACAGCGTTGAAACTTTCTTTAGACAGAGGAGCTTGGAAAAAGTCTTTTTATAAAATCTGCAAAGGGATATTTGTGAGCACTTTGAGGCCTACGGTGAAATAGGAAATATCTTCACATAAAAACTAGACAGAAACATTCTCATAAACTTCTTTGTGATGTGTGCTCATCTCATGGAGTTAAAAGATTCTTTTGACTGAGCAGTTTGGAAACAGTCTTTTTTTAGAATATGCATAGGGATATTTGTGAACCCATTGAGGCTTATGTTGAAATAGGAAATATCTTCACATAAAAACTAGATAGAAGTTTTCTGAGAAACTTCTTTGGGATGTGTGCTTTCCTCTCACAGAGTTGAACCTTTCTTTTGATTGAGCAGTTGGGAAACTGTTTTTTGTAGAATCCAGAAAGGGATATTTGTGAGCCCTTTGAGGTTTATGGTGAAACAGGAAATATCTTCACATAAAAACTAGACAGAAGCTTTCTGAGAAACATCTTTGTGATGTGTGCATTCATCTCACACAGTTGAACTTTCCTTTGATTTAGCAGTTTAGAAGCAGTATTTTTGTAGAATCTGCAAGTGGATATTTGCAGCTCTTTGAGGCCTATGGTGAAAAAGAAATATCTTCCCATAAAAATTAGACAAAAGATTTCTAAGAAAATTCTTTGTGATGTGTGCATTCATATCACGGAGTTGAACATTTGTTTTCATTTTGAGCAGTTTGGAAACAGTCTATTCATAGAATATGCAAATGGATATTTGTAGTACTTTGACGCAAGTGGTGAAAAAATTCCTCTCACAGAGTTTAACCTTTCTTTTGATTGAGCAGTTTTGAAACAGTCTTTTTGTAGAATCTGCAAGGGGCAAATCTGAGCCCTTTGAGGCCTATTCTGAAAAAGGAAATACCTTCACATAAAATTAGACAGAAGCTTTCTAAGAAATTTTTGTGATGTGTGCTTTCATATCACAGAGTTGAGCCTTTCTTTTGATTGAGCAGTTTGGAAACAATCTTTTTGTGGAACCTGCAAATGGATATTTGGAAGGATTTGAGGCCCATGGAGAAAAAGGAAATATCATCACATAAAAACAAGACAGAAACATTCTGAGAAACTTCGAGGGATGTGTGCTTTCGTCTCACACAGTTGAAGGTTTCTTTTCATTGAGCAGTTTGCAAACAGTGTTTTTGTAGAATCTGCAAAGGGATATTTGTGAGCAGTTTGAGGCCTATGGTGAAAAAGGTAATATCTTCACATAAAAACTAGACCAAGGCATTCTGAGAAACTTCTTTGTAATGTTTTCATTCACGTCACAGAATTGAAGTTTCTTTTCATTAAGCAGTTTGGAAACAGTCTGTTTGTGCGATCTGCAAAGGGATATTTCTGAGGGGTTTGAAGCCTATGCTGAAAAAGAAATATCTTCACATAAAAAGGAAACAGAAGCATTCTGAGAGTCTCCTTTGTGATGTGTGCATTCATCTTACAGATTTAAACATTTCTTTTGATTGAGGAGTTCGGAAAAATTCTTTTTGTATACTCTGCAAAGGGATGTTTGTGACCCCTTTGAGGCCTATGGTGAAAAAGGAACTATCTTCACATAAAAACTAGACACATATTTCTGAGAAACTTCTTTGTGATGTGCACTTTCATCTCACAGAGTTGAAACTTTCTTTTGATTGAGCAGTTTGGAAAAAGTCTTTTAGTAGAATGTGCAATTGGATATTTGGAGCGCTTTGAGGCCTATGGTGAGCAAGAAAATATCTTCACATAAAAACTAGACAGAATCTTTCTGAGAACCTTGTTTGTGATGTGTGCATTCATCACACAGAGCTGAATGTTTCTTTTGATTGAGCAGTTTGTAAACAGTCTTTTTAAAGATTCTGCCAAAGGATATTTGAGAGCCCTTTCAGGCTTATGGTGAAAAAGGAAATATCCACTAATAAAATCTGGACAGAATCTTTCTGTGACACTTTTTGTGATGTGTGCATTCAACTCACAGAGTTGAACCATTATTTTCATTGAGCAGTTTGGAAACAGTCTTTTTGTAGAATCTTCAAAGGGATATTTTTAAGTGATTTATGGCGTAAAGTGAAAAAGGGAATATCAACAAATAAAATCTAGACAGAAGCTTACTGAGACACTTTTTTGTGATGTGAGCATTCATCTCACAGAGTTGAAACTTTTTTTGATTGAGCAGTTTGTAAATTGTCTTTCCGTAGAATCTGCAAGGGGATATTTTTAAGCAGTTTATGGCTTATGGTGAAAAAGGAAATATCCAGAAATAAAATCTAGACAGAAGCTTACTGAGACACTTTTTTGTGATGTGAGCATTCATCTCACAGAGTTGAAACTTTTTTTGATTGAGCAGTTTGTAAATTGTCTTTCTGTAGAATCTGCAAGGGGATATTTTTAAGCAGTTTATGGCTTATGGTGAAAAAGGAAATATCCAGAAATAAAATCTAGACAGAAGATGTCGGAGACACTTTTTTTTTGATGTGAGCATTCATATCACAGTGATGAAAGTTTCTTTTGATTGAGCAGTTTGTAAAGTGTTTTTTTGGAAAATCGGCAAAGGGATATTTGTGAGCGGTTTGAGGCCTAAGGTGAGAAAATAAATATATTCAGGTAAAAACTAGACAGAATCTTTCTGAGAAACTTCTTTGTGATGTCAGCATGCATCTCACAGTTTGGAACTGATCTTTTGATTGAGCAGTTAGGAAACAGTCTTTTTGTAAAATCTGCAAAGGGACATTTGTGAAAGCTTTGAGACTAATGGTGAAAAAGGAAATACATTCACATAAAAACTAGACAGAAGCTTTCTGAGAAACCTCTATTTGATGTGTGCATTCATCTCAAGAGTTGAACCTTTCTTTTAATTGAGCTGTTTGGAAAGAGTCTTTTGCAGATCTATAAATGGATATTTGTGAGCAGTTTGAGCCCTATGGTGAGAAGGGAAATGTCTACAAATACATACTAGAAAGAATCTTCCTGAGAAACTTCTTTGTGATGTCTGCATTCATCTCACGGAGTTGAACCTTTCTTTTGATTGAGCAGTTTGGAAACAGTCTTTTTGTAGAATCTTCAAAATGATATTTGTGAACGATTTGAGGCTTATGTTGAAAAAGGAAATATCTTCACATAAAAAATAGACAGAAACTTTCTGAGAAGCTTTTTTGTGATGTGTGCATTCATCTCACAGATTTCAACATTGCTGTTGATTGAGCAGTTTGGAAACGGTCTTTTTGTAGATTCTGCAAAGGGATATTTGTGAGCAGTTTGAGGCTTATGGTGAAAAAGGAAATATCTACAAATAAAATATACACAGAAACTTTCTGAGAAACTTCTTTGTCATGTGTGCATTCATTTCACAGTGTTGAACTTTTCTTTTGATTGAGCAGTTTGGAAACCATCTTTTTGGAGCATCTCCAAAGGGATATTTGTGAGTGTCTTAAGGCATATGGTGAGAAAGTAAATATATTCACATAAAAACTAGACAGAATATTTCTGAGAAACTTCTTTGTGCTGTGTGCCTTCGTGTCACGGAGTTGAACCATTCTCTTGATTGAGCAGTTTGGAAACAGTCTTTTTGTAGAATCTGCAAAGGGATATTTGTGAGTGATAGGAGGCCTATGGTGACAAAGGAAATATCTTCACATAAAAACCAGACAGAAGATTTCTGAGAAACCTCTTTGTGATGTGTGCATTCATCTCTCAGAGTTGAACCTTTCTATTCATTGAGCAGTTTGGAAACACACTTTTTGTAGAATCTGAAAACTGATATTTCTGAAGGCTTTGAAGCTTATGGTGAAAAAGGAAATATCATCCCATAACAACTAGACAGAAGCTTTCTGAGAAACTTCTTTATGATGTGTGCATTTACCTCACAGATATGAACTTGCCTTTTGATTGAGAAGTTTGGAAACCGTCTTCTTGTAGAATCTGCAAAGAGACATTTGAGAGAGCTTTGAGGTCTATGGTGAAAAAGGAAATATCTTCACATAAAAACTAGATAGAAGCTTTCTGAGAAACTTTTTTGTGATGTGTTCATTCTTCTCACCGAGTTGAACCTTCTTTTGATAGAACAGTTTGGAAACAATCTTTTTGTAGAATCTGCAAGTGGATATTTAGAGCGCTTTGGGGCCTATGGTGGAAAAGGAAATATCTTCATAAAAAAACTAGAGATAAGCTTTCTGAGAAACTTCTTTGTGATGTGTGCATTCAATTCACAGAGTTGAACCTTTCTTTTGATTGAGCAATTTGGAAACAGTCTATTTGTAGAATCTGCAAGGTGATATTTGTGAACACTTTGATGCTTACAGTGAAAAAGGAAATATCTTCAAATAAAAAATAGACAGAAGGTTTCTGATAAATTTCTTGGTGATATATGCATTCATCAAACAGAGCTTTACCTTTCTTTTGATTGAGCAGTTTGTAAACAGTCTTTTTGAAGTATCTGCAAAAGTATATTTGTGGGCAGTTTGAGGCCCATGGTGAGAAAAGAAATATTTTCACAGAAAAGTTGACAGAAGCTTTCTGACAAACTTCTTTGAGATGTGTGCATTTGTCTCACAAAGTTGAACCTTTCTTTTGATTGAGAAGTTTTGAATCAATCTTTTTGTAGGATCTGCAAAGGGATATTTGCAATCCATTTTTGGCCTACAGTGAAAAAGGAAATGTCTTCACATAAGAACTAGACAAAAGTATTCTAAGCAACTTCTTCATAATGTGTGCATTCATCTCACAGAGTGGAACCTTTCTTCTGATTGAGCAGTTTGGAAGCAGGCTTTTTGAATAATCTGCAGAGGTATATATGTAGGAGGTTTGACATCTATGGTGAAAAATGAAATGTCTTCACATAAAAACTAGACAGGATCTTTCTGAGAATCTTCTTTGTGATGTGTGCATTCATCACACAGAGTTGAAACTTTCTTTTGATTGGGCAGTTTGTAAACAGTCTTTTTGTAGATTCTGCCAAAGGATTTTTGTGAGCCCTTTCAGGCTTATTGTGAAAAAGGAAATATCCACTAATAAAATCTGGACAGAATCTTTCTGTGAAACTTCTTTGTGATGGGTGCATTCATCTCATGGGTTTGAAACTTTCTTTTCATTGAGCATTTTGGAAACAGTCTTTTGGTAGAATCTGCAAAGTGATATTTCTGGGCGCTTTGAGGCATATGGTGAAAAAGGAAATATATGCACATGAAAACTAAACAGAATCTTTCTGAGAAACTTCTTTGGTGTGTATGCATTCATCTCACGCATTTGAAGCTTCCTTTTGATTCAGAATTTTGGGAGCAGTCTTTTTATAGAATCTGCATAAGTATATTTGTGAAAATGTTGGGGCATATGGTGAAAAAGGTAATGTATTCACAAAAAAACTATAGAGAAGCATTCTGAGAAACTTCTTTGTAATGTGTGCATTCATCTCACAGAGTTGAACCTGTCTTTTGATTGAGCTGTTTGGAAACGTCTCTTTGGAGAATCTGCAAAAATATATTTGTGAGCAGTTTGAGGCCTAAGGTGAAAAAGGAAATATCCACAAATAAAATCTAGAAAGAAGCTTTCTATGAAACTTCTTGGTGCTGTGTGCATTCATCTCACAGGGTTTAACCTTTGTTTTGATTGAGCAGTTTGGGAGCTTTTTGTATAATCTGCAAAGTGGTATTTGTGAACAATTTGAGGTTTATCGTGAAAAAAGAAATATCCTCACAAAAAAACTAGACAGAAATTTTCTGAGAAACTTCTTTATGATGTGTGCTTTCATCTCACAGAGTTGAAGCTTCCTTTTGATTGATCCGTTTGGAAGCATTCTTTTTGTAGAATCTGCATAGTGATATTTCTGAACCCTTTGAGGCCTATGGTGAAAAAGGAAATATCTTCATACAAAAACTAGACAGAAGCATTCTGTGAAACTTCGTCATATTGTGTGCTTTCGTCTCACTGAGTTGAACCTTTCTTTTCATTGAGCAGTTGGCAAACAGTCTTTATGTAGAATCTGCATAGGGACATTTGTGAGCGATTTGAGGCCTATGGTGAAAAAGGAAATATCTTCACATAAAAACTAGACAGAAGCATTCTGAGAGACTTCTTTGGGATGTGTGCATTCGGCTCACAGTGTTGAACCCCTCTTTAGATTGAGCAGGTTGGAAACAGTGTTTCTATAGAATCTGCAAAGGGATATCTGTGAGCCCTTTGAGGCCTATGGTGAAAAAGGAAATAGCCACAAATAATATCTAGACAGAAGGTCTCTGAGAAACTTCTTTGTGATGTGTGCATTCATCTCACAGAGTTGAATCTTCCTTTTGATTGAGTAGTTTGGAAACAGTCTTTTGTAGAATCTGCATAGGGATATTTGTGAGCCCATTGAGGCCTATGTTGAAAAAGGAATTATCTTCACATGAAAACTAGACAGAAGCTTTCTGCGAAACTTCTTTGTGATGTGTGTGTTCATCTCACAGATTTGAACCTCTCTTTTGATTGAGTAGTTTGGAAAAAGACTTTTTTAGAAACTGCAAGGAATATTTGTGAGCCATTTGAAATCTATGGTGAAAAAGGAATTATCTACAAATAAAATCTAAAAAGAAGCTTTCTGAGAAACTTCTTTGTGATGTGTGCATTCATCTCACATAGTTGACCTTTTGTTTTGATTGAGAAGTTTTTAAATAGTCTTTTTGTACAATCTGCAAAGAGATATCTGTGAATGCTTTCAGGCTTATGGTGGAAAAGGAAATATCTTCACTTAAACCTACAAAAAAGTTTTCTGAGAAACTTCTTTAGGATGTGTGCATTCATCTCACAGAGTTGAACATTTGTTTTGATTCACCAGTTCAAAAACAGTATTTTTGTAGAATCTGTAAGGAGACATTTTTGAGCTCTTTGAGGCCTATAGTGTAAAAGGAAATATCTTTACATAAAAACTACACAGAAGCTTTCAAAGAAATTTCTCTGAGATGTGTGCATTCATCTCACAGAGTTTAACCTTTGTTTTGATTGAGCAGTTTGGGAAGAGTCTTTTTGTATAATCTGTAAAGGGATATTTGAAGGCGTTTTGAGGCATATGGTGAAAAAGGAAATACCTTCACATAAAAAGTAGACAGAAGCTGTCTGAGAAACTTCTTTGTGATGTGTGCATTCATCTCACAGAGTTGAAACTTTCTTTTGACTTATCAGGTTGGAAACAGTCTTTTTGCAGAATGTGCAGAGGGATATTTATGAGTGGTTTGAGGTCTGCAGTGAAAAAGGAAATATTTTCACATAAAACCTAGAGAGAAGCATTCTGAGAAACTTCTTCATGATGTGCGCATTCGTCTCAGAGAGTTGAACCTTTCTTTTCATTGGGCAGTTTGGAAACCGTCTTTTTGTAGAATCTGCAAAGTGATATGTTTCAGTGGTTTGAGTCCTATGGTGAAAACGTAAATATCGAAAAATGAAACGTAGACAGCAGCTTTCTGAAAAACTTCTTTGTGATGCATGCATTCGTCTCACAGGGTTGAAACTTTCTTTTCATTGAGTAGTTTGGAAACAGTCTTTTCATAGAAACTGCAAAGTGATATTTGTGAAGGCTTTGAGGCTTATGGTGAAAAAGGAAATATCTTCACATAAAAACTAGACTCATGTTTTCTGGGAAACTTCTTTGTGATGGGTGTATGCATCTCAAAGAGTTGAATCTTTCTTTTGATTGAGCAGTTTGGAAACAGTCTTTTTGGAGAATCTGCAAAGGGATGTTTTTGAGTGGTTTGAGGCATGTGGTGAAAAAGGAAATATCTTCATATAAAAACTAGACAGAAGTATTCTGAGAAACCACTTTGTGATGTGTGCATTCATCTCACACAGTTGAATTTTCTTTCATTGAGTAGTTTGGAAGCAGTCTTTTTGTAGAATATGCAAAGGGATATTTGTGAGCTTTTTGAGGCCTGTTGTGAAAAAGGAAAATCCACAAATAAAATCTAGACAGAAGCCTTCTGAGAAAATTCTTTGTGATGTGTGCATTCATCACACAGAGTTGAACCTTTCTTTTGATTGAGCAGTTTGGAAACAGTCCTTTTGTAGAATCTACAAAGGGTTATTTATGAGCAGTTTGAGGCCTATGGTGAAAAAAGGAGTATCGACAAACAAGAACTAGATAGAAACTTTCTGAGAAACTTCTCTGTGATATGTGCATTCATCTCACAGAGTAGAAAGCTTTCTTTGATTGAGCAGTTTGGAAACAATTTTTTTGTAGAATCTGCAAAGGGACGTATGTAGGTGATTTCAGGTCTATGGTGAAAATGGAAATATCTTCACATAAAAACTAGACAGAAGCTTTCTGAGAAAATTCTTTGTCATGTGCTCATTCATTTCATAGATTTGAAGTGTTCTTTTCATTGACCAGTTTGGATAGAGCCTTTTTGTAGAACACGCTTTGTGATATTTGTGAGCTCTTTGAAGCCTGTGGTGAAAAAAGAAATATCTTCACACAAAAACTAGACAGAAGCTTTCTGAGATACTTCATTGTGATGTGTGCATTCATTCTGAAGAGTTGAAACTGTCTTTGGATTGAGCAGTTTTGAAACAGTCCTTTTGTAGAATGTACAAAGGGATATTTGGGATCCCTTTTTGGCCTATGGTGAAAAAGGAAATGTCTACACATAAAAACTAGACAGAAGCATTCTATGAAACTTCTTTTTGATGTGTGCTTTCTTCTCACAGCTTTGAACCTTTCTTTAGATAGAGCAGGTTGGAAAATGTTTTTGTAGAATCTGCAAAGTGATAATTTGAATGCTTTGAGACTTATGGTGAAAAAGGAAATATCTTCAAATAAAAACTGGACAGAAGCTTTCTGAGAAACTTCTTTGTGATGTGTGCATTCATCTCAAAGAGTTGAAGCTTTGTTTTGGTTGAGCAGTTTGGGAACAGTCTTTTTGTAATTTCTGTAAAGGGACACTTGTGAGCACTTTGAGGCCTATATTGAAAAAGGAAACATCGTCAAATAAAAACTAGACAGAAGCTTTCTGAGAAACTTCTTTGTGATGTGTGCATTCACCTCACAGAGTTGAACCTTTCTTTTGATTCAATAGTTTGGAAACAGTCTTTTTGTAGAATCTGCAAAGGGTTATTTATGAGTGGTTTGAGGCCTATGGTGAAAAAGGGAGTATCAACAAATAAAAAGTAGACAGAAACTTTCTGAGAAACTTCTCTGTGATGTGTGCATTCATCTCGCAGAGTGGAAACTTTCTTTGAGCCGTTTGGAAACAGTCTTTTTGTAGAATCTGCAAAGGGATATATATAGGCAATTTGAGGTCTATGGTGAAAAGGGAAACGTCTTCACATAAAAACTAACTGCTCAATGGGAGGAAACTTTTATTTCTGTGTGATGAATGCACATGTCAGAAAGGAGTTACTCAGAAAATTTATTTATACTATTTATGTGAAGATATTTCCTTTTTCACCATATGCCTCAATGTGCTCCCAGATATCTGTTTGCAAATTCTATGAAAATAATGTTTCCAAACTGCTCAATAAACAGAGTCATTCAACACTGTGAGACGAATGTGCACATCACAAAGAAGTTTCTCAGAAAACCTCCTTCTCGTTTTTATGTGAAGATATTCCCTTTTTGAACATAGTCCTCAATGCGCTCCCAAATATACCTTTGCAGAATCTACAAAAAGACTTTCCAAACTGCTCAATCAAAAGAAAGTTTCAACTCTGTTAGATGAATGCACACATCAGAAAGTAGTTTCTCAGCAAGCTTCTCACTAGTTTTTATGTGAAGATAGTCCCCTTTTCAATGTGGGCCTCAAAGCACTCAAAAATATCCCTTTGTAGATTCTAGAATAACAGAGTTTACAAACTGCTCAATGAAAAGAAATGTTTACCTCTGTGAGATGAATACACATATCTTAAAGCAGCTTCTCAGAATGCTTCTTTCTAGTTTTTATGTGAAGATAATTCTTTTTTTTCACCATAGGACTCAATGCACTCCTAAATATCCCTTTGCAGTTTGTACAAAAAGACTGTTTTCAAACTGCTCAATCTGAAGAATGTTTCAACTCTGTGAGACGAATGCACACATCATGAAGAAGTTTCTCAGAAACTTTCTTTATAGTTTTTCTGTGAAGATATTTCCTTTTTCACCATAGGCCTCACCTCAAAGCCCTCACAAATGTCCCTTTGCAGATTCTACAAAAAGACTGTTTCCAAACCGCTCAATAAAAAGAATTATTGCACACTGTGAGATGAATGCACACATCTCAAAGAAGTTTCTCTGAAACCTTCAGTCTAGTTTTTATGTGAATATATTTCCTTTTTCACCATAGGCCTCAAAGCACTCCAAATATCCATTTGCAGATTCTACAAAAAGACTGTTTCCAAACTGCTCAACCAAAACAAAGGTTTAACTCTTTGTGATGAATGCACACATCACAAGGAAGTTTCTCAGAATGCTTCTGTCTAGATTTTAATTGAAGATACTTGCTTTTTCACCATTGGCCTCAAAGTACTCACAAATATCCCTTTACAGATTCTACAAAAATACTTTTAACAAATTGCTCAATCAAAAGAAAGGTTCAACTCCGTGAGATGTATGCACACCACAAAGAGGTTTCTCAGAAAGCTTCTCTCTAGTTTTTATGTGAAGATATTTCCTTTTTCACCATAGGCCTCAAAGTGTTCACAAATATCCCTTTGCAGATTCTACAAAAAGACTCTTCACACACTGCTCAATCAAAAGAATGTTTCAACTCTGTGAGATGAATGCTCACATCACCAGAATGTTTCTCAGAAAGCTTCTGTGTAGTTTTTATGTGAAGATATTTCCTTTTTCACCATATGCTTCAAAGGGCTCATAAATATCCCTTTGGAGATTTTACAAGAAAAGAGTTTCAAATCTTCTCAATGAAAAGAAACAGAAACATCTGGGAGATGAGTGCACATATCACAAAGCAGTTTCTCAGAAACATTCTGTCTAGTTTTCATGTGAAGGTATTTCCTTTTTCACCACTGGATGCAAAGTGCTCAAAATTGTTCCTTTGCAGATTCTACAAAAAGTCTGTTTCCACACTGCTCATCAAAAGACAGTTTCAACTCTGTGAGATGAATGCACATGTCAAAAAGAAGTTTCTCAGAAAGCTTCTATTAAGTTTTTATGTGAGTATTTCCTTTTTAGCCCTAGGCCTCAATGCCCTCACAAATATCTCTTTGCAGATTCTGCAAAAAGACTGTTTCCAAACTGCTCAATAAAAATAATTATTGAACTTTGTGAGATGAATGCACGCACCTCAAAGAAATTTCTCAGAAACCTTCAGTCTAGTTTTTATGTGAATATATTTCCTTTTTCACCATAGGCCTCAAAGTGCTCCAAATAGCCTTTTGCAGGTTCTACAAAAAGACTGTTTCCAAACGGCTCAAAGAAAAGAAAGTTTCAAATCTGTGAGATGAATGCACACATCACTAAGCAGTTTTGCAGGAGGCTTCTGTCTAATTTTTATATGAAGACATTTCCTTTTTCACCATAGGCCTCCATCTGCTCACAAATATCCCTTAGCAGATTTTACAAGAACAGAATTTCCAGACTGATCAAAGAAAACAAATATTTTCGTCTGTGAGATGAATGCACACATCACAAAATTCTTTCTCAGAAACCTTCTTTATACTTTTTATGTGATGATATTTTTTTTCTCCCTAGGACTCAAAGCGCTCAAAAATATCCCTTTGCAGATTCTACAAAAAGATTCTTTCCAAACTGCTCAATCAAAAAATAGTTCAACTCCATGAGATGAATGCATACATCACAAAGAATTTTATCAGAAACGTTCTTTATAGTTTTAATGTGAAGGTATTTCCTTTTTCACCATAAGCCTCAAAGTGCTCAGCAATATCCCTTTGCAGATTCTGCAAAAAGACGAATTCCCAACTGCTCAACCAAATAAATGTTTGAACTCTGTGAGATGGATGCACACATCACAAAGAGGTTTCTCAGAAATCTTCTGTCCATTGTTTATGTGAAGATATTTCCTTTTTCACCATAGCACTCAAAGTCCTGAAAAATATCCCTTGCAGATTCTACAAAAAGGCAGTTTCCAGACTCCTCAATCAAAATAATGGTTGAACTCTGTGAGATGATTGCACACATCACAAAGAAGCCACTAAGAAAGCTTCTGTCTAGTTTTTATGTGAAGATATTTTCTTTTTCACCATAGGCCTCGAAGCACTCACAAATATCCCTTTGCAGATTCTACAAGAACAGAGTTTCCAGACTAATCAGAGAAAATAAACATTTACCTCTGTGAGATCAATGCACACATCACAAAGCTGTTTCTGAGAAACCTTCTTTATACCTTTTATATGAATACATTTCCTTTTTTACCATTGTCCTCAAAATGCTCATAAATATCCCTTTGCAGATTTCCCAAACAGATAGTTTCCATACTGCTCAATCAAAAGTAAGTTTCATCTTTGTGAAATGAATTCCCACATCACAAAGACGTTTCTCAGAAAGCCTCTCTCTAATTTTTATGTGAAGATATTTCTTTTTTCACCGTAGGCCTCAAAGGACTCATAAATATCCCTTTGCAGACTCTACAAGAACAGTTTCCAGACTGACCAGAGAAAAGAAAAGTTTACCTCTGTGAGATGAATGCTTACATCACAAAGCTGTTTCTGAGTAACCTTGTTTATACTTTTTGTGTGAATATGTTTCCTTTTTCACCATAGGCCTCAAAGCACTCATAAATATCCCTTTGCAGATTCTACAAAAAGACTGTTTTCAAACTGTTCAATCAAAAGAATGGTTGAGCTCTATGAGATGAATGCACACATCACAAAGTAGTTTCTTGGGAAGCTTCTGTCTAGTTTTTATGTGGAGATATTTCCTATTTCATCATAAGCCTCAAAGCTCTCAAAAATATGACTTTACAGATTCTACAAAAATACTGTATCCAAATTGCTCAATCCAATGAAAGTTTCAAATCTGTGAGATGAATGCACACGTCACAAGGAGGTTTCTCAGAAAGCCTCTCTCTAATTTTTATGTGATGATATTTCCTTTTTCACCATAGGCATCAAAGCATCACAAATATCCCTTTGCAGATTCTACCAAAATACTGTTTACAAACTGCTCAATCAAAAGGATGTTTCAATTCTGTGAGATGAATTCTCGCATCTCCAAGATGTTTCACAGAAAGCTTCTGTCCAGTTTTTACATGAAGATAATTCCTTTTTCACCATAGGCCTCAAAGCACTGACAAATATCCCTTTGCAGATTTTACAAGAACAGAATTTCCAATCTGCTTAATGAAGAGAAATGGTTAACTCTGTGGGATGAAATCACACATCACAAAGCAGTTTCTCTGAAATATTCTGTCTAGTATTTATGTAAAGATAATTCCTTTTTCAACATAGGACACAAAGTGCTAACTAATAACCATTTGGAAATTCTACAAAATACTGTTTCCAAACTGCTCATCAAAAGAAAGGTTCACCTCTCTGGGATGAATACATATATCAAAAAGATGTTTCTCAGAAAGCTTCTATCTTGTTTTTATGTGACTGTGTTTCCTTTTTCACCACGGGTCTCAAAGGGCTCAAATGTATCCCTTGCAGATCCTAAAAAAGACTGTTTCCAAACTGTTGAGTCAAAGGAATGGTTCAACTCTGTGAGATGAATGCACACATCACAAAGAGGTTGTTCACAAACCTTCTTTATAGTTTTTATGTGAAGATATTTCCTTTTAACCATAGACCTCAAAGCGCTCAAAAATATACCTTTGCAGATTCTACAAACAGACGGTTTCCCAACTGCTCAATCAAAAGAATTGCTGAAATCTGTGAGATGAATGCATACATCACAAGGCAGTTTCTCAGTATTCTTTAGTCTAGTTTTTATGTGGACATATTTTGTCTTTCACCATAGGCCTCAAAGTGCTCAGAAATATCCCTTTACAGATTCCACAAAAAGATGTTTCCAAACTGCTCAATCAAATGAAAGTTTCAATTCTGTGAGATGAATGCACACATCACTAAGAAGTTTCTCAGTAGGCTTCTGTCTAGTTTTTATGTGAAGAAAACTCCTTTTTCACCATAAGGCTCTATGCACTCACAAATATCCCTTAGCAGATTATAAAAAAACAGAGTTTCCCAATTGATCAAAGAAAAGAATCATTTACCTCTGTGAGATGAATGAAGACACCACAAAACAGTTTCTCAGAAACCTTCTTTATAGTTTTCTTTGAAGATGCTTCTTTTTCTGCATAGGCCTCATAGTGCTCAAAAATACCCCTTTTCCGATTGTACAAGAACAGATTTTCCAGACTGAACAGAGAAAATAAACCCTTATCTCTGTGAGATGAATGCACACATCACAAGGCTGATTTTAGGAAACCTGCTTTACAGTTCTTATGTGAAGGTATGTCCTTTTCCACCATAAGCCTCACAGCACTCCAAATATCCACTTGCAGATTCTACAAAAAGAGTGTTTCAAAAATGTTCAATCAAAGGAAAGGTTCAACTCTGTGAGATGAATGCAAACAACAGAAAGAAGTTTCTCAGAACCCTTCTTTCTAATTTCTATGTTGAGGTATTTCCTTTTCCACCATAGGCATCAAAGTGCTCTAAAAATCCACATGCAGATACTACAAAAAGTCTGTTTCCAAACTGCTCAGTCAAAAGTGTGGTTTAACTCTGTGAGATGAATACACACATCACTAAGAAGTTTCTCAGAATGCTTCTGTCTAGTTTTTATATGAAGATATTTCCTTTTTCAAAAAAGGCCTCTAATAACAACAAATATCCACTTACAGATTCAACAAAAAGAGTATTTCAAAACTGGTCAATAAAAAGAAAGTTTGAACTTGGTGAGATGAGTGCACACATCACAAAGCAGTTTCTCAGAATGCTTCTGTCGAGTTTTTATGTGAAGATATTTTCTTTTCCACTGGAATCTGCAAAGAGCTCGATATATCCAATTTCAGATACCACAAAAAGAGTGTTTCAAAACTGCCAAATCAAAAGAAATGTTCAAATTTGTGAGGGAAATGCACACATCACAAAGAAGTTTCTCAGAATGCTTTTGTCCAATTTTTACATGAAGATATTTCCTTTTCCACCACAGGCCTTAAAGCCCTCCAAATATCAATTTGCAGAAACTACAAAATGACTATTTCCAAACTGCTCAAACAAAACAGTTGTTCAACTCTGTGAGTTGAATGAACGCATCAGAAAGAAGTTTCTCAGAATGCTTCTGTCTAGTTTTTATATGAAGATATTTCCTTTTCCATCGTAGGCCACCAATCGCTCCAAATATCCACTTGCAGATTCTACAAAAAGAATGTTTCAAAACTGCTTAATCAAAAGAAAGGTTCAACTCTGTGAGATGAATGCAAACATCACAAAGAAGTTTTTCAGAATGCTTCTGTCTAATTTTTATATTAAGGTACTTCCTTTTCCACCGTAGGCCTCAAAGCGCTCCAAATGTCCACCTGCAGATTCTACAAAAAGAGTGTTTCAAAACTACTCAATCAAAAGAATGCTTCAAGTCTGTGAGAAAAATGTATCCACCACAATGAAGTTTCTCAGAATGCTTCTGTCTAGTTTTTAAGTGAAGATATTTCCTTTTGAACGTAGGCCTCAAAGCACTGCAAAATCCAATTGCAGATTCTACAAAAGGAGTGTTTGAAAATTGCTGAATCAAAATAAACGTTCAACTTGGCTAGATGAATGCACCCATCAAAAAGAAGGTTCTCAGAATGTTTCTGTCTAATTTTTATGTGAAGATATTTCCTTTCCCAGAAGAGGCTGCAAAGCTCTCCAAATATCCACTTGAAGATTCTACAGAAAGAGTGTTTCAAAACTGTTCAATGAAAAGAAAGGTCCAACTCTGTGGGATGAATGCACACATCACACAGAAGTTTCTCAGAATGCTTCAGTCTAGTTTTTGTGTGAAGATATTTCCTTTTCCACCATTGGCCACAAAGCGCTCCAAATATCCCCAGCAGACACTATATAAAGATTGTTTCCAAACTGCTCAATCAAAAGAGTCTTTCAACTCCCCCAGATTAATGCACACATCACTAAGAAGTTTCTCAGAATGCTTCTGTCTAGTTTTTATGTGAAGATATTTCCTTTTCAAATATAGTCCTCTAAGCGTTCCAAATACACATTTGTAGATGCTACAAAAAGAAAGTTTCCAACTGCTCAATCAAAAGATAGGTTCAACTCTGTGAGTTGAATGCACACATCTCAAAGAGGTTTCTCAGAATGCTTCTCTCTAGTTTTTATGTAAAGATATTTCCTTTTCCACCAGAGGCCGCAAAGCACTCCAAATATCCATTTGCCAATTCTGCAAAAAACTGTTTCCAAACTGCTCAATCAAAAGTAAGTTTCAGCTCTGTAAGAAGAAGGCACACATCACAAAGAAATTTCTCAGAAAGTTTCTGTCTATTTTTTATGTGAAATTATTTTCAGTTTCCCTAGAGGCCACAAAGGGCTCCAAAATATCCCTTTGCAGATTCTAGAAAACGACTTATTTGAAACTTTTCAAAATAAAGAAAGGTTCAGCTCTGTGAGATGAATGCACACATCACAAAGAAGTTTATCTGAATGATTCTGTCTAGTTTTTACGTGAAAATATTTCCTTTTCAACTATAAGCTGCAAAGCACTCCAACTATCCACTTGCAGATTCTATAAAAAGAGTGTTTCAAAACTTCTCAATCAAAAGAAAGTTTCAACTCTGTGAGATGAACACACACAACACAAGGAGGTTTCTCAGAATGTTTCTGTCTAGTTTTTATGTGAAGATATTTCCTATTGTCCCAGAGGCCTCAATAGGTTCACAAATGTCCCTTTGCAGATTGTACAAAACGACTGTTTCCAAACTGCTCCATCAAAAGAAAGGTTTACCTCTGTGATATGAATGCACACATCACAAAGAAGTTTCTCAGAATGCTTCTGTCTAATTTTAATGTGAAGATATTTCCCTTTCCACTGTAGGGAAATATCCAAAGCCCTCCAAATATCCACTTGCAAATTCTACAAAAGGAATGTTTCCAAACTGCTCAATCAAAAGAAAGATTCAATTCTGTGAGATGAACACACAAGTCACAAGAAGTTACTCAGAATGCTTCTGTCTAGTTTTTACGTGAAGTTATTTCTTTTCCACTATAGGCTACAAAGCGCTCCAAATATACACGTGCAGATTCTTTAAAAAAGAGGGTTTCCAAACTGCTCAATCAAAAAAAAGGTTGAACTCAGTGAGATTAATGCAAAAATCACAGAGAAGTTTCTCAGAATGCTTCTGTCTAGGTTTTAGGTGAAGATATATCCTTTCCTCTATAGGTCCCAAACACTACAAATATCCACTTGTAGATACTACAAGAAGAGTGTTTCAAAACTACTCAATCAAAAGAAAGGTTCAGCACTGTGAAATGAATGCACACATAAAAAAGAAGTTCCTCAGAATGCTTCTGTCAAGTTTTTATGTGAATAAATTTCCTTTTTCAACGTATGCCTCAAAGCATTCCAAATATCCATTTGCAGATAATACAGAAAGAGAGTTTCCAAACTGCTCAATCAAAAGAAAGGTTCAACTCTGTGAGATGAATGCACACATCAGAAGGCAGTTTCTCAGAATGTTTCTGTCTAGTTCTTATCTGAAGATTTTTCCTATTTCCCCAGAGGCTTCAGTGGTCTGACAAATATCCCTCTACAGAGTCTACAAAACGACTCTTTCCAAACTGCTCAATCAATACAAAGGTTCAAGTCTGTTAAATGAATGCACACTTCAAAAAGAAGTTTCTCAGAATGCTTCTGTCTATTTTTTATGTGAAGATATTTCTTTTTCACCATAGGTCTCAAAGCGCTCCAAATATCCACTTGCAGATTCTACGAAAAGACTGATTCCAAAGTGCCCAATCAAAAGAAAGTTTCAACATTGTGAGATTAAAGCACACATCAGAAATAACTTTCTCAGAAATTTTCTGTTTAGTTTTTATGTGAAGATATTTCCTATTACCCCATAGGCCTCAAAGGGCTCACAAATACCCCTTCACAGATTCTACAAAACGACTGGTTCCAAACAGTTCAATCAAAAGAAAGTTCAACTCTGTGAGATGAATGCACACATCACAAAGAAGTTTCTTAGAATGCTTCTGTCTAGTTTCTATGTGAAGATATCTCCTTTTTGACTATAGGTCACAAAGCACTCCAAATATCCACTTGCAGATTCTACAAAAAGAGTTTCTCAAAGCTGCTCAATCAAAAGAAAGGTTCAACTCTGTGAGGTGAATGCACACATCACAAAGAAGTTTCTCAGAATGCTTCTTTCTAGTTTTTTTGTGAAGATATTTCCTTTTCCACCATAAGAAGCAAAGGGCTCCAAATACCCACTTACAGATTCTACAAAAACAGTATGTCCAAACTGCTCAATTGACAGTAAGGTTCAACTCTGAGATATGAATGCACACATCACAAAGTAGTTTCTCAGAATGCTTCTGTCTAGTTTTTATGTAAAGATATATTCCTTTCCACCGCAGGTGGCAAAGCACTCAAAATATCCACTTGCAGAATCCACAAAAAGAGTGTTTCAAAACTCCTCTGTCAAAAGAAAGCTTCAACTCTGTTAGTAGAATGCAGACATCAAAAAGAAGTTTCTCAGAATGCTTCTGTGTAGTTTTTATGGGAAAATATTTCCTTTTCCACCATAGGCCTCAAAGTGCTCTAAAAATCCCCTTGCAGGTTTTACAAAAAGAGTGTTGCAAAAGTGCTCAATAAAAAGAAAGGTTCAACTCTGTGAGATGACTGCACACATCACAAAGAAGTTTCTCAGAATGCTTCTTTCTAGTTTTTATGTGAATATATTTCTTTACCACCATAAGCCGCAATGCGCTCCAAATATCCACTTGCACATTCTACAAAAAGAGTGTTTCAAAACTGATCAATCAAAAGATAAATTCAACTCTGTGAGATGAATGCACACATCACAAAGAAGTTTGTCAGAATTCTTCTGTCTCTTTTTTATGTGAAGATATTACCTTTTCCAACATAGGTCTCAAAGTACTCTAAATATCCAATTGCAGTTTCTACAAAAACAGTGTTTCACAACTGCTCAATCAAAAGAAAGGTTCAACACTGTGAGGTGAATGCACACATCACAAAGAAGTTTCTCAGAGTGCTTCTGTGTACTTCGTATGTGAAGATATGTCTTTTCCACCATAGGCCTCAAAGCGCTCCAAATATCCATCTGCAGATTCTACAAGAAGAGTGCTTCAAAACTGCTTAATCAAAAGATAGTTTCAACCCTGTGAGTTAAATACACACATCACAAATAAGTTTCTCAGAATGCTTCTTTCTGGTATTTATGTGAAGATACGTCGTTTTCCACTATAGGCCTCAATCTCCTCCAAATATCCGTTGGCAGATACTACAAAAAGAGTGTTTCAAAACTCCTCAATCAAAAGAAATGTTCAACTCTGTGAATTGAATGCACACATCAAAAGGGAGTTTTTCAGAATGCTTCTGTTTAGTTTTTCTGAAAATATTTCCTTTTCCACCATAGGCCCCAAAGAACTGCAAACATCCACAGGCAGATTCTGCAAAAGAGTGTTTCAAAACTGCTCAATCAAAAGAAAGTTTTAACTCTGTGAGTTGAATACACTCATCACAAATAAGTTTCTCAGAATGCTTCTGTCTAGTATCTATGTGAAGATATGTCCTTTTCCACCGTATGCCTGAATCCGCACCAAATATCCATTTGAAGATGCTACAAAAAGAGTGTTTCAAAACTGATCAAAGGAAAGGTTCCATTCTGTGAGTTGAATGCACACATCACAAAGAAGTTTCTCAGATTATTTCTGAGTAGTCTTTATGTGAAGATATTTCCTTTTCCATCATAGGCCCCAAAGTGCTCCAAACATCCAAAGGCAGATTCAACAAAAAGAGCGTTTCAAAACTGTTCTACCAAAAGAAATCTTCAACTATGTGAGATGAACACACACATCAGTAAGAAGTTTCTCAAAATGCTTCTGTCTAATTTTTATATGAAGATATATCCTTTTCCACCATTGACCTCAAGGTGCTCCAAATATCCACTTGCAGATTCTTCAAATAGAGTGTTTAAAAACTGCTCAGTCAAAAGGAAGGTTAAATTCTGTGAGATGAACGCACACATCACAAAAAAATTTCTTAGAATACTTCTGTCTAGTTTTTATGTGAAGATAATTGCTTTTCCTCCATGGGCCTGAAACGCTCCAAATATCCACTTGCAGATTCTACAAAAAGAGTGTTTTAAAACTGCTCAATCAAAAGAAAGGTTCAACACTGTGAGATCAATGCATACATCAGAAAGAAGTTTCTCAGAATGCTTCTGTCTTGTTTTTATGTGAAGATATTTCCTTTTCCACTGCAGGACTCAAAGCGATCAATTTATGCACTTTCAGATTCTACAAAAAGAGTGTTTCAAAACTGCTCAATCAAAAGAAAGTTTCAACTCTGTGAGATGAATGTACACATCACAAAGAACTTTCTCAGAATGCTTTTGTCTAGTTTTTACGTGAAGATATTTCCTTTTGCAACATAGGCCTCAAAGTGCTCCAATCACCACTTGCGGATTCTACAAAAAGGGTGCTTCAAAACTGCTTAATTAATAGAAAGGTTCCACTGTGTGAGATGAATGCACACATCACAAAGTAGTTTCTCTGAATGCTCCTGTCAAGTTTTTATGTGAAGATATTTCCTTTTCCAGTAAATATTGCATATCATGCAAACTATCCACTTGCAGATTCAACAAAAACTGTGTTTTAAAACTGCTCAATCAAAATAAAGGTTCAACCTTGTGGGTTGAATGCACACATCACAAAGAACTTTCTCAGAAAGCTTCAGTCTAGTTTTCACGTGAAGACATTTCCTTTTCTACCATAGACCTCAAAGCCCTCCAAATATCCACTTGCAGAGTGTAGAAAAAGAGTGTTTCTACACTGCTCAATTAAAAAAAAGATTCAACACTGAGAGATGAATGCAAATATCACAAAGAAGTTTCTCAGAATTCTCATGTTTAGTTTTTATGGGAAGATATTACCTTTTTCACCATACGCCCTAAGGTGCTCCAAACATCCAGTTGTGGATTGTACAAAAGGATTGTTTCAAAACTGCTCAATCAAAAGAAGCTTTCAACTCTGTGAGATGAATGCACACATCACAAAAAAGTTTGTCAGAATGCTTCTGTCAAGTTTTTACGTGAAAATATTTCCTTTTCCACCATAGGCCTCAATCCACTCCAAATATCCATTTGCAGATAGTACAAAAAGACTGTTTCAAAACTGCTCAATTAAAAGAAAGTTTCAACTCTGTGAGTTGAATGCGAACAGCACAAAGAAGTTTCTCAGATTACTACTGTGTAGTTTTTATTTGAAGATGTTTCCTTTTCCACCATAGGCCCCAATGCGCTCCAAACATCCACCTGCAGATTCTACAAAAAGAGTGTTTCAAAACTGCTCTATCAGAAGAAAGGTTCAACTCTGTAAGATGAATGCAAACATCACAAAGAAGTTTCTCAGAATGCTTCTGTCTAATTTTTATGTGAAGATATTTCCTTTTCCACCAAAGGGCTCAAAGTGCTCCAAATATCCACTTGCAGATTCTAAAAAAACAGTGTTTCAAAACTGCTCAATAAATAGAAATGGACAACTCTTTGGGATGAATGCACACAAGAAAAAGAAGTTTCCCAGACTGCTTCTGTCTGATCTTTATATGAAGATATTTCCTTTTTCAGCATTGACCTCAGAGATCTTCAAATATCCACTTGCAGATTCTTCAAATAGATTGTTTAAAAACTGCTCAATCAAAAGAAAGGTTCGACTCTGTGAGATGAAGGCAAATATCACATAGATGTTTGTCCGAATGCTTTTGTCTAGTTTTTATGTGAAGATATTTCCATTTCCAACATAGGTCTGAAAGCTCTCCAAATATTCACTTGCAGATTGTACAAAAAGAATGTTTCAAAAATGCTGAATAAAAAGAAATTTTCAAGTTGGTGAGATGAATGCACACATCAAAAAGAAGTTTCTCAGAATGCTTCTGTCCAGTATTTATGTGAAGATATTTCTTTTTCCACCTTAGGCCACAAAGTGCTCCTCATATCCACTTGCAGAGTCTACAAAAAATGTGTTTCAAAACTGCTCAAACAAAATAAAGTTTCAACTCTGTGAGTTGAAACCAGACATCACAAAGTAGTTTCTCAGAATGCTTCTGTCTTGTTTTTATGAGAATATTTTTCCTTTTTCACAATAGTCCGTAAAGTGCTCCAAATATCCACTTGCAGATTCTACAAAAGGAGTGATTCAAAACTGCTCAATCAAAAGAAAGATTCAACTCTGAGTGATGAATGCACACATAGCAAAGTAGTTTCTCAGAATGATTCTGTCTAGTTTATTGGGAAGATATTTCCTTTTCCACCTTAGGCCCCAAAGAGCTCCAAATATCCACTTTCAGATTGCACAAAAAGTGTGTTTCAAAACTGCTCAATCAAAAGAAAGGTTGAACCCTGTGAGATGAATGCACACATCACAGAGAAGCTACTCAGAATGCTTCTGTCTAGCTTTTATGTGACGGTATTTCCTTTTCCACCAGAGGCCCAAAATCACTCAAAATATCTGCTTGCAGGTACTACGAAAAGAGTGTTTCAAAACTGCTCAAACAAAAGAAAGGTTCAACTCTGTGAGGTGAATGCACACATCACAAAAAAGTTTTTGAGAATGATTCTGTCTGGTTTTTACGTGAAGGTGTTCCCTTTTCCACCATAGGCCTCAAAGGGCTCCAAATATCCAATTGCAGATTCTACACAAAGATAGTTTAACAACTGTTCAATCAAAAGAAAAGTTCAACTTTCTGAGATGAAAGCACACATCACAAAGAAATTTGTCAGAATGCTTCTCTCTAATTTTTATGTGAAAATATTTCCTTCTCCACCATAGGCCTCAAAGCGCTCCAAATATCCACTTGCAGATTCAACAAAAAGAGTGTTTGAAAACTTCTCAATCAAAAGAGAGGTTGAAATCTGTGAGATGAATGCATACATCACAAAGAAGTTTCACAGAGTGCTTCTGTCTATCTTTTATTTGAAGAAATTTCCTTTTCCAACATAGGCCACAAAACGCTCCAAATATACAGTTGCAGACTCTAAAGAAAGAGTGTTTCAAGCTCCTCAATCTAAAGAAAGGTTCAACTCTGTGAGTTGAATGCACTCTTCAGAAAGATATTTCTTATAATGCTTCTGTGTCATTTTTAAGTGAAGATATTTCCTTTTCTACCATAGGCCTCAAAGCACTCTGAATCTCCAATTGCAGATTCTACAAATAGAGTGTTTAAAAGCTGCTCAATCAAAAGAAAGTTTGAACTCTGTGAGATGAAAGTGCACATCATGGAGAAGTTTCTCAGATTCTTCTGTGAAGTTTTTATGTGAAGATATTTCTTTTCCACCATAGGCCTCAAAGCGCCCCAAATATCCACTTACAGATTCCACAAAAAGAGTGTTTCAAAACTGTTCAATGAAAAGAGAGGTTCAATTCTGTGAGATGAATGCACACATCACAAAGAGGTTTTTCAGAATGCTTCTGCCTAGCTTTTATGTGAAGATAGTTCCTTTTCCATAATAGTCTACAAAGCGCTCCAAATACACACTTGCAGATCCTTCAAAAAGAGTTTTTCAAAACCGCTCAATCAAAAGAAAGGTTCACCTCTGTGAGATGAATGCACACATCACAAAGAAGTTTCTCAGAAAGCTTCTGTGTAGTTTTTATGTGAAGATATTTCATTTTCCACCATTGGCCCCAAAGCGTTCCAAATATCCCCAGCAGATTCTATAAAGAGTGTTTCAAAACTGCTCAGTCAAAAGAAATCTTCAACTCTGTGAGATGAACACACACATCACAGAGCAGATTCTCAGAATGTTTCTAATTTTTATGTGAAGATATTTCCTTTTCCACCATAGGTCTCAATGCCCTCAAAATATCCACTGGCAAATTCTACAAAAAGAGTATTTCAAAACTGCTCAATCAAAAGAAAGGCTCAACTCCATGAGATGAATGAATACATCACAAAGAAGTTTCTCAGAACGCTTCTGTCTAGTTTTTATATGAAGATATTTCCTTTTCCACCATAGGCCTCAGAGCACTCCATTATCAACTTGCAGATTCTACAAAAAGAGTGTTTCAAAACTGCTCAATCAAAAGAATGGTTTAAATCTGTGAGATGAATGCACACATCACAAAGAAGTTTCTCAGAATGCTTCTGTCTAATTATCATGTGAAGATATTTCCCTTTCCACTAGAGGCCACAAAGAACTCCAAATATCCACTTGCAGGTTCTACAAAAAGAGTGTTTCAAATCTGCTCAATCAAAATAAAGTTTCAGCCCAATGAGATGAATGCACACATTACAAAGTTGTGTCTCAGAATGCTTCTGTCTGGTGTTTATGTGAAGATATTTCTTTTGCACCTTAGGCCCCTATCTACTTGCAGATTCTACAAAAAGAGTGTTTCAAATCTGCTGTATCTAAAGCAGTGTTCAACGTTGTGAGATGAATGCGCACATCACAAAGAAATTTCTCAGAATACCTCTGTCTTGTTTTTAAGTGAAGATGTTTCCTTTTCCATCGTAGGCCTCAAATCGATCCAAATATCCACTTGCAGACTCTCCAAAAAGAGTGTTTGAAAACTGCTCTGTCAAAAGAAAGTTTCAACTCTGTGAGATGAAGGCACACATCACAATGAAGTTTCTCAGAATGCTTCTGTTTAGCTTTTAAATGAAGATATTTCCTTTTCCACCATACAACTCAAAGTACTTGAAATATCCACTTGCAGATTCTACAAAGGAGTGCTTCAAAACTATTGAATCAAAAGAAAGTTTCAACTCTGAGATGAATGCACACATTACAAAGAGGTTTCTCAGAATGCTTCTGTCTAGTTTTTATGTTAAAATATTTCCTTTTTCACCATAGGCTGCAAATCTCTCCAAATATCCACTTGCAGTTTCTACAAAAAGAGTGTTTCTAATCTTCACAATCAAAAGAAAGGTTCAACTCTGTGAGTTGAATGCACATATCACTAAGAAGTTTCTCAGAACACTTTTGTCTAGTTTCTGTGTGAAGTTATTTCCTTTTCCACCATACGCCACAAATCGCTAAAAATATCAAGTTGCAGATTCTACAAAAAGAGTGTTTCAAAACTGCTCAATCAAAAGAAAGGTTCTACTCTGTGAGATGAATGCACACATCACTAAGATGTTTCTCAGAATACTTCTATCGAGTTTTTATGTGAAGATATTACCTTTTCCACCTTAGGCCTCAAAACGCTCCAAATATCCACTTGCAGATTCTACAAAAATAGTGTTTCAAAACTGCTCAATTAAAAGTAAGGTTCCACTCTGTGTGATGAATGCACACATCACAAACAAGGTTCTGTGAATGCTTCTGTCTAGTTTTTATATGAAGATATTTCTTTTCCATGTTAGCACTCAAAGCGCTGCAAATATGCTCTTTCAGACACCACAAAAGGAGTGTTTCAAAACTGATCAATCAAAAGAAAGGTTCAACTCTGTGAGATGAATGTGCACATCACAAAGAAGTTTCTCAGAGTGCTTCTTTGTAGTAATTATGCGAAGATATTTTGTTTTCCACTAGAGGCCACAAAGTGCTCCAAATATCCACTTGCAGATTCTACAAAAAGAGTGTTTCAAAACTGCTCAACCTAAAGAAAGTTTCAACTCTATGAATTGAATGCACGCTTTACAAAGAAGTTTCTCAGAATGCTTCTGTCTAGTTTTTATGTGAGGATATTTCCTTTTCCACCATAGGCCTCAAAGCGCTCCGAGTATCCAGTTTCAGAAACTACCAAAAGATTGTCTCCACACTGCTCAATCAAAAGAATGGTTCAACTGTGTCAGTTGAATACACACATCACAAGGAAATTTCTCAGAATGCTTCTGTCTTGTTTTTATGTGAGGATATTTCCTTTTCCACCATAGACCTCAAAGCCCTCCAAGTATCCACCTGCAGATTCTATAAAAAGAGTGTTTCAATACTGCTTAAACAAAAGAAAATTTCAACTTTGTGAGATCAATGTATACATTAAAACAAGCTTCTCAGAAATCCTCTGTCAAGTTTTTATATGAAGGTATTTCCCTTTCAACTGTAGGCCTCAAATTGCTCCAAATATCCACTTGCAGATTCTACAGAAAGTGTGCTTCAAAACTGCTCAATCAAAAGAAAGTTTCAACTCTGTGAGTTGAATGCGCACATCAGAAAGAAGTTTCTCAGATTACTTCTGTGTAGGTTTTATGTGAAGATGTTTCCTTTTCCAGAATAGGCCCCAATGCAGTCCAAACACCCACGTGCAGATTTTACAAAAAGAGTGTTTCAAAACTGCTCAATAAAAAAAAAGGTTCAACTCTGTGAGATGAATGCAAACATCACAAAGAAATTTCTCAGAATGCTTCTGTCTAATTTTTATGTGAAGATATTTCCTTTTCCACCAAAGGGCTCAAAGAGCTCCAAATATCCAGTTGCAGTATCTATGAAAAACGATTTCAAAACTGCTCAATCAAAAGAAAGTTTCATCTCTGTGAATTGAATGCATGCATCACAAAGAAGTTTCTCAGAATTCTTCTGTCTAGTTTTTATGTGAAGATATTTCATTTTCCTCTATAGGCCTCAAAGCACCGCAAATAACCATTTGCATATACTACAAAAATACTGTTTCCAAACTACTAAATCAAAAGAAAGGTTTAACCCTGTGAGTGGAATGCACACATCACGAAGAAGTTTCTCAGATTTCTTCTGTCTAGTTTTTATGTGAAGATATTTCTTTTTCCAACATAGGTTTCAAAGCTCTCCAAGTATCCAATTGCAGATTCTACAAAAAGAGTGTTTCAAAAGTCCTCAAACCAAAGAAATGTTGAATTCTTTGAAAGGAATGCAGACATCACATGGTATTTTCTCAGAATGCTTCTGTCTAGTGTTTATGTGATGTTATTTCCTTTTCCACAATGGGCCTCAAAGTGCTCCAAATGACCTCTTGCGGATTCGACCAAGAGTGTTTCAAAACTGCTCTGTCAAAAGAAAGGTTTAGCTCTGTGAGATGAATGCTCACATCACAGAGAAGTTTCTCAGAATGCCTCTATCTAGTTTCTATTTGAAGATATTTCCCTTCCCACCATAGGCCTCAAAGCTCTCCAAATATCCATTTGCAGATACTACAAAAGACTGTTTCCAAATTGTGCAATCAAAGGAAACGTTCAACTCTGTGAGTTGAATGCACACATAACAACGAAGTTTCTCAGAATGCTTCTCTCTAGTTTTTATGTGAAGATATTTCCTTTTCCACTATAGGCTTCAAAGCACTCCAAATATCCAATTGCAGATACTACCAAAAGACTGTTTCCAAACTGCTCAATCAAAAGAAATGTTCAACTCTGTGAGATGAATGCACACATCACAAAGAAGTTTTTCAGAATGCTTGTATCTAGTTTTTAAGTGAAGATATTTCCTTTTCCATCCTAGGCCTCAATGCGCTCCAAATATCCACTGGCAGATTCCACAAAAAGAGTGCTTCAAAACTGCTAAATCAAAAGAAAGTTTCAACTCCGTGAGATGAATGCACATATCACAAAGAAGTTACTCTGAATGCTTCTGTGTAGTTTTTATGTGAAGATATTTCCTTTTCCACTATAGGTCGCAAAGCTGTCCAAATATCCACTTGCAGATTCTACAAAAACAGTGTCTAAACTGCTCAATAAAAAGAAAGTTTCAAATCTGTGAGATGAATGCACACATCACAAAGAAGTTTCTCTGAATCCTTCTGTCTAGTTCTTATGTGAAAATATTTCCTTTTAAACTGTAGGCCTCAAAGCGCTCCAAATATCCATTTACAGATACTACAAAAAGACTGTTTTCAAACTGCTCAATAAAAGGAAAGGTTCAACTCTGTGAGTTGAATGCTCACATCAGAAAGAAGTTTCTCTGAATGCTTCTGTGTAGTTTTAATGTGAAGAAGTTTCCTTTTCCACTATAGGCTGCAAAGCACTCCAAATAGCCACTTGTAGATTCTAGAAGAGTATATCAAAACTGCTCAATCAAATGAAAGGTTCAACTCTGTGCGTTGAATGCACACATCATGAAGAAGTTTCTCAGAATGCTTGTGTCTAGTTTTTATGGGAAGATATTTCCGTTTCCACCATAGGCCACATAGTGCTCCAAATATCCAATTGCAGATACTGCAAAAGGGGTTGTTCAAAACTGCTCAATCAAAAGAAAGTTTCAACTGTGTGAGATGAATGCAAACATCACAAGGAAGTTTCTCAGAAGGCTTCTGTCTAGTTTTTATGTGAAGATATTTCCTTCTCCACCATAGGCCTCAAAGCACTCCAAATATCAAGTTGCAGATTCTACAAAAAGAGTGTTTCAAAACTGCTCAATCAAAAGAAAAGTTCAACACTGTGATTTGAATGCACACATCAAAAAGTAGTTTCTATGGTTTTAGGTCTAACGTTTAAGTGTTTAATCCATCTTGAATTAATTTTTGTATAAGGTGTAAGGAAGGGATCTATTTTCAGCTTTCTACATATGGCTAGCCAGTTTCCCCAGCACCATTTATTAAGTAGGCAATCTTTTCAGCTTTGCTTGCTTTTCTCAGGTTTGTCAATGATCAGATATTTGTAGATATGCAGTGTTATTTTTGAGGACTCTGTTCTGTTCCATTGATCTATATCTCTGTTTTAGTACAAGTACCATGCTGTTTTGGTTACTGTAGTCTTGTAGCATAGTTTGAAGTCAGGTAGCATGATGCCTCCAGCTTTGTTCTTTTGGCTTAGGATTGACTTGGCGATGCAGGATCTTTTTTGATTCCCTGTGAACTTTAAAGTAGATTTTTCCAATTCTGTGGAGAAAGTCATTGGTTGGTTGATGGGGATGGCATTGAATCTATAAATTTCCTTGGGCAATATGGCCATTTTCACGATGTTGATTCTTCCTACCCATGAGCATGGAATGATATTCCATTTGCTTGTTTCCTCTTTTATTTCCTTGAGCAGTGGTTTGTAGTTCTCCTTGAAGAGTTCCTTCATGTCCCTTTTAAGTTGGATTCCTATGTATTTTATTCTGTTTTAAGCAATTGTGAATGGGAGTTCACTCATGATTTGGCTCTCTGTTTGTCTGTTATTGGTGTATAAGAATGCTTGTGATTTTTGTACATTGATTTTGTATCCTGAGACTTTGCTGAATTTGCTTGTAAGCTTAAGGAGATTTTGGGCTGTGACAGTGGGGTATTCTAGATATACAATCATGTCATCTGCAAACAGGGTAATTTGACTTCCTCTTTTCCTAATTGAATACCCTTTATTTCCTTCTCCTGCCTAATTGCCCTGGCCAGAACTTCCAACATTATGTTGAATAGGAGTGGTGAGAGAGGGCATCCATGTCTTGCGCCAGTATTCAAAGAGAATGCTTCCAGTTTTTATCCATTCAGTATGATATTGGCTGTGGGTTTGTCATAGATAGCTCTTATTATTTTGAGATACATCCCATCAATACCTAATTTATTGAGAGTTTTTAGCATGAAGGGTTGTTGAATTTTGTCAAAGGCCTTTTCTGCATTTATTGAGATAATCATGTGGTTTTTGTCTTTGGTTCTGTTTATATGCTGAATTACATTTATTGATTTGCGTATATTGAACCAGCCTTGCATCCCAGGGATAAAGCCCACTTAATCATGGTGGATAAGCTTTTTGATGTGCTACTGAATTCTGTTTGCCAGTATTTTATTGAGGATTTCTGCATCAATGTTCATCAAGGATGTTGGTCTAAAATTCTCTTTTTTTGTTCTGTCTCTGCCAAGCTTTGGTATTAGATTCATGCTGGCCTCATAAAATGAGTTAGGGAGGATTTCCTCTTTTTCTATTGAATGGACTAGGTTCAGAAGGAATGGTACCAGATCCTCCTTGTACCTCTGGTAGAATTCGGCTGTGAATCCAAACCATAAAAACCCTAGATGATAACCTAGGCAATACCATTCAGGATATAGGCATGGGCAGGGACTTCATGTCTAAAACACCAAACACAATGGCAACAAAAGTCAAAATTGACAAATGGGATCTAACTAAACTAAATAGCTTCTACAGAGCAAAAGAAACTACCATCACAGTGAACTGGCAACCTACAAAATGGGAGATAATTTTCACAACATGCTCATCTGAGAAAGGGCGAATATCCAGAATCTACAATGAACTAAAACAAATTTACAAGATAAAAAGAAACAACCCCATCAAAATGTGGCCAAAGGACATGAACAGACAGTCTCAAAAGAAGACATTCACACAGCCAAAAAACGTGAATAAATGCTCACCATCACTGGCCATCAGAGAAATGCAAATCAAAACCACAATGAGATACCATCTCACACCAGTTAGAATGGCATTCATTAAAAGGTCAGTAAACAACAGGTGCTGGAGAGGATGTGGAGAAATAGGAACACTTTTACACTGTTGGTGGGACTGTAAACGAATTCAACCATTGTGGAAGTCAGTGTGGCTATTCCTCAGGGATCTAGAACTAGAAATACCATTTGACACAGCCATCCCATTACTGGGTATATATGCAAACGAATATAAATCATGCTGCTATAAAGACACATGCACACATATATGTTTATTGTGGAACTATTCACAATAGCAAAGACTTGGGACCAACCGAAATGTCCAACAGTAATAGATTGGATTAAGAAAATGTGGCATATATACACCATGGAATGCTATGTAGCCATAAAAAATGACGAGTTCATGTCCTTTGCAGGGACATGGATGAAATTGGAAATCATAATTCTCAGTAAACTATTGAAAGGACAAAAAAACCAAACACCGCATCTTCTCACTTATAGGTGGGAATTGAACAATGAGAACACAAGGACACAGGAAGGGGAACATCACACTCTGGGGACTGCTGTGTGGTGGGAGGAGGTTGGAGGGATAGCATTAGGAGATATACCTAACGCTGAATGAGGACTTAATGCGGGCAGCACAACAGCATGGCACATGTATACATATGTAACTAATCTGCACATTGTGCACATCTATCATAAATTTTAAAGTACAATAAAAAAAAGAAGTTTCTCAGAATGCATCTGTCTACTTTTTATGTGAAGACATTTCCTATTCCACCCAAGGCCTCAAAGCACTCCAAATATCCACATGCAGATCCTAGAAAAGGAGTGTTTAAAAACTGCTCAATCAAAAGAAAAGTTCAAATCTATGAGATGAATGCACACGTCACAAAGAAGTTTCTCAGAATGCTTCTGTCTAATTTTTATGTGAAGATATCTCCTTTTCCACTATAGGCCTCAAAGCGCTCCAAATATCCATTTGCAGATACTGCAAAAAGATTGTTCCCAAACTGCTGAATGAAAAGAAATGCTCAACTCTGTGAGTTGAATGCACATACAACAAAGAAGTTTCTCAGAATGCTTCTGTCTAGTTTTTATGTGAAGATATTTCCTAGCCCAACAAAGATCTCAAAGCATTCAAAATATCCACTTGAAGATTCAACAAAAAGAGTGTTTCAAAACTGCTCATTCAAAAGAAATGTTCAACTCTGGAAGATGTATGCACACATCACAAAGAAGTTTCTCCAAATGGTTCTGTCTAGATTTTATGTGAAGATACTTCCTTTTCCACCATAGGCCACAAAGTGCTCTGAATATCCACTTGCAGTTTCCACAGAAAAAGTGTTTCCATACTGCTCAATCAAAAGAAAATTTAAACTCCACAAGATTAAGGCACACATCACAAAGAACTTTTTCAGAAAGCTTCTGTGTAGTTTTTATGTGAAGATATTTCCTTTTCCACAATAGACCTCAAAGCACTTCAAATGTCCACTTGTGGATTCTACAAAAAAGTTTCTCAAAACTACTCAATCAAAAGAATGGTTCAAATCTGTGGGATGAATGAATACCTCACAAATAAGTTTCTCTGAATGCTTCTGTGTAATTTTTATGTGAAGATATTTCCCTTTCCACCATAGGCCTCAAAGCGCTCAAAATATCCACTTGGAAGTTCTACAAAAAGAGTGTTTCAAAACTGCTTAATCAAATGAAAGTTACAACTCTGTGAGATGAATGCACACAACACAAGAAGTTTCTCAGAATGATTTTGTGTAGTTTTTATTTGAAGACAAATCCTTTTCCACAGTATACCTCAAAGTGCTCCAAATATCCACTTGGGGATTCTACAAAAAGAGCGTTTAAAAACTGCTCCACAAAAAGAAAGTTTCAACTCTGTGAGATGAATGCACACATCAAAAAGAAGTTTCTCAGAAAGCTTCTGTGTAGTTTTTATGTGAAGATATTTCCTTTTCCACCATAAGCTGCAAATGGCTCCAAATATCCACTTGTAGATTCTGCAAAAAAAAGAGTTTCAAAACTATACTATCAAAAGTTAGTTTCAACCTGTGAGTTGAATGCTCACATTACAAAGAAGAGTCTCAGAATTCTTGCGTGTAGTTTTTTGTGAAGATATTTCCTTTTCCACAATAGGCCTCAAAGTGCTCCAAATATTGACTCGCAGATTCTACAAAAAGAGTGTTTCAAAGCTGCTCAATCAAAAGAAAAGTTCCACTCTGTGAGATGAATGCACACATCACAAAGGAATTTCTTATAAAGCTTCTGTGTAGTTTTCATGTGAAGATATTTCCTCTTCCACAATGGGTCTCAAAGAGCTCCAAATATCCACTTCTGGATTCTCCAAAATAATGTTTAAAAACTGCTCAATCAAATGAAAGTGTAAACTCTGTGAGATGAATGCCCACATCACAAAGATGTTTTTCAGAATGTTTCTGTAGAGTTTTCATTGGAAGATATTTCCTTTTCCACAATAGGCTGCAAAGGGTTCCAAATATCCACTTGCATATTCTACAAAAAGAGAGTTTCAAAACTGCTCTGTCAAAAGATAAGTTCAACTCTGTGAGTTGAATGCACACATCTCAAAGCTGTTTCTCAGTATGCTTCTTTGTAGTTATTCTGTGAAGATATTTCCTTATCCACCATAAGCCTCAAAGCGCAGCAAATATCCACTTGCAGATTCTACAGAAAGAGTGTTTCAAAACTACTCAATCAAAAGAAATGTTCAACTCTGTGAGATGAATGCACACATCACAAAGATGTCTCTCATAATGCTGCTGTGTAGTTTTATGTGAATACATTTCCTTTTCCACAACAGGTATTTAAGCATTCCAAATATTCACTTGCAGATTCTACAAAAAGAGTGTTTATAAACTGCCCAATCAAAAGAAAAATTCAACTCTTGGAGATGAATGCACATATAAAAAGGAGTTTCTCAGAATGCTTCTGTGTTGCTTTTATGTAAAGAAATTTCCTTTTCCACCATAGGCCTCTAAGTGCTCCAAATATCCACTTGCAGATTCTACAAAAAGAGTGTTTCAAAACTGCTTAATCAAAAGAAAAGTTCAACTCTGTGAAATGAATGAACACATCACAAGGAAGTTACTCAGAATGTTTCTTTGTAGTTTTAATGTGAAGATATTTATTGTTCCACAATATTCCTCAAAGCGCTTCAAATATCCACTTGCAGATACTAAAAAAAGAGTGTTTCAAAACTGCTGCATCAAAAGAAAAGATCAACTCTGTGAGAAGAATACACACATCACAAAGAAGTTTCTCAGAATGCTTCTGTGTAGTTTTTATGTGAAGATATTTCTGTTTCCACCATAGGCCTCAAAGTGCTCCAAATATCTACTTGCAGATTATACAAAAACAGTGTTTCAAAACTGATAAATCAAAAGAAAACTTCAACTCTGTGGATGAATGCACACCTCACAAGGAAGTTTCTCAGAATGCTTCTGTGTAGTTTTTATGTGAAGATATTTCCTTTTCCACAGTAGGCCTCAAAGCCCTTCAAATATCCACTTGCAGATTCTATAAAAAGGATGTTTCAAAACTGCTCAATCAAAACAAAGTTTCAACTCTGTGAGATGAATGCACACATCACAAAGAATTTTCTCAGAATGACTCTCTGTAGTTTTTATTTGAAGATGTTTCCTTTTCCACAATAGAACTCAAAGAACTCCAAATATCCTATTGCGGATCCTACATAAAGAGGGTTTCCAAATTCCTCAATCAAAGGAAACGTTCAACTCTGTGAGATGAATGCTGATATCATGAAGAAGTTTCTCAGAATGCTTCTGTGTAGTTTTTATGTGAAGATATTACCTTTTCCCGTTAGGCCTCAAACTGCTCCAAATATCCTCTTGCAGATTCTACAAAAAGAGTGTTTCAAAACTTCTCAATCAAAAGAAACGTTCAACCCTGTTAGATGAAGACACACATCACAAAGAAGTTTCTCAGAATGCTTCTGTGTAATTTTTATGTGAATATATTTCCTTTTCCCTATAGGCCTCAAATCGCTCCAAATATCCACTTGCACACTCTACATAGAGTGTTTCCAAAATGGTCAATCAAAAGGAAGGTTTAACTCTGTGAGATGAATGCACACATCACAAAGAAGTTTCTCAGAATGCTTCTGTGTAGTTTTTATGGAAGATAATTCCCTTCCAAAATAGGCCACAAGGGCTCTAGTTATCCACTTGCAGATTCTACAAAAAGAGAGATTCAAAGCTGCTCAATCAAGAGAAAGTTTCAATTCTGTGTAATGAAGGCACACATCACAACAAGTTTCTCAGAATGCTTCTGTGTAGTTTTTATGAGTAGATAATTCCTTTTCTACAATAGGCTTCAAAGCACTCCAAATATCCACTTGCAAACTCTACAAAAAGATTGTTTCAAAACTGCTCAATCAAAAGAAAGCTTTAACTCTGTGAGACGAATGCACACATCACAAAGAAGTTCCTGAGAATGCCTCCATGTAGCTTTTATGGGAAGATATTTCCTTTTCCACTGTAGGCCTCAAAATTGCTTAAAATATCCCCTTCCAGATTCTATAAAAGGAGTGCTTCAAAACTGCTCAATCAAAAGAAAATTTCAACTCTCTGAGATGAATGTACACATCACAAAGTAGTTCTCAGAATGCTTCTGTGTGGTTTATATGTGAAGACATCTCAATTTCTGAAATAGTCCATATAGGGCTCCAAATATCCTCTTGCAGATTCTACAAAAAGAGAGATTCAAAACTGCTTAATCAAAAGATAGGTTCAACAATGTGAGTTGATTGCACACATCACAAAGAAGTTTCTCAGAATCATTCTGTGTAGTTTCTATGTGAAGATATTTCCTTTTAGACAATAGGCATCAAAGTGCTCCAAATATCCACTTGCACATTCTACAAAAAGAGTGTTTCCAAACTGCTGAATCAAGAGAAAAGTTCAACTCTGTGAGATGAATGCACACATCACAAAGAAGTTTCTCAGAATGCTTCTGTGTAGTATTTATTTAAAGATATTTCCTTTTCCACAATAGGCCTCAAAGAGCTCCAAATATCTACTTGCAGATTCTGGAAAATAGTGTTTCCAAACTGCTTAATCAAAAGAAAGGTTCAACTCAGTGAAATGAATGCACACATAACAAAGAAGTTTCTCAGAATGCTTCTGTGTAGTTTTTATAGGAAGATATTTCCTTTTCGGCAATAGGCCTCAAAGAGCTGCAAATATCCACTGGCAGATTCTACAAAAAGAGTGTTTGAAAACTGCTCATCAAAACAAAATTAGAACTCGGTGAGATGAAGGCATAGATCACAAAGGTGTTTCTCAGAATGCTTCTGTGTAGTTTTTATATGAAGATATTTCCTTTTTCACCATAGGTCACAAAGGTCTCCAAATATCCTCTTGCAGATTATACAAAAAACAGAGTTTCAAAACTGTTTATTCCAAAGATAGGTTCAACTCCATCAATTGAATGTGCCCATCACAAAGAAGTTTCTCAGAATGCTTCTGTGTAGCTTTTGTGTGAAGATATTTCCTTTTCCAACATAGGCCTCAAAGCGCTCCAAATATCCACGTGCATATTCTCCAAAAAGAGTGTTTCCAAACTGCTCAATCAAAAGAAAGTTTCAATTCTGTGAGATTAGTGCAGACATTGAAAAGAAGTTTCTCAGAATTCTTCTGTACAGTTTTTATGTGGAAATATTTCCTTTTCCACAACAGGCCACAAAGTGCTCCAAAAATTCACTTGCAGATTCTGCAAGAAGGGTGTTTCAAAACTGCTCAATCAAAAGAAAGATTGAACTCTGTGAGATGAATAAACACATCATAAAGTAGTTTCTGAGAATGCTTCTGTGTAGTTTTTATGTGAAGATATTTCCCTTTCCAAAATAGGCTGCAAAGGACACCAAATATCTACTTGCAGATTCTACAAAAAGAGTGATTCAAAACTGCTCAATCGCAAGATAGTTTCAACTCTTTGAGTTGAATGCAAACATCACAAAGAAGTTTCTGAGAATGCTACTGTGTAGTTTTTATGTGAAGACATTTCCATTTCTACTATAGGACTCAAAGTGCTTCAAATATCCACTTGCAGATTCTACAGAAAGAGTATTTCCAAACTGCTCAATCAAAAGAAAGGTTCAACTCTGTAAGATGAATGCACACATCACAAAGAAGTTTCTCAGAATGCTTCTGGGTAGTTTTAATGTAAAGATATTTCCTTTTCCACAATAGGCCACAAAGGGCTCCAAATATCTACATGTAGATTCTACAAAAAGACGGTTTCAAAATTGCTTAATCAGAAGAAATTTTCAAAAAGAAGTTTCTCAGAATATTTCTGTGTTGTTTTTATTTAAAGATATTTCCTTTTCCACCATAGGCTGCAAAGGGCTTCAAATATCCACATACAGATCCTGCAAAAAGAGAGATTCAAAACAGCTCTATCAAAAGATAGGTTCAACTCTAAGAGTTGAATGCAAATATACCAAAGAAGTTTCTCAGAATGCTTCTGTGTAGTTTTTATATGAAGATATTTGCTTTTCCACAGTAGTCCTCAAAGGGCTCAAAATATCCACATGTAGATTCTGCAAAAAGAGAGATTCAAAACAGCTCAATCAAAAGATAGGATCAACTCTGTGAGATGAATGCACACATCACAAAGAAGTTTCTCAGAATGTTTCTGTGTAGTTCTTCTCTGAAGGTATTTCCTTTTCCACCATAGGTCAAAAGGGGCTCCAAATATCCATATGCACATTCTGCAAAAAGAGAGATTCAAAACTGCTCAATCAAAATGTAGGTTCAGCTCTGTGAGTTGAATGCACACATCACAAAGAAGTTTCTCAGAATACTTCTGTGTAGTTTTTATGTGAACGTATTTGGTTTTCCACATTAGACATCACAGCACTCCAAATATCCACTTACAGATTCTACAAAAAGAGAGATTCAAAACTGCTCAATGAGAAGATAAGTTCAACTCTGAGAGTTGAATGCACACTTCACAAAAAGTTTCTCAGACTGCTTCAGTGTAGTTTTTACGTGAAGATATTTCCTTTTCCACAATAGGCCTCAAAGCTCTCCAAACATCCACTTGCAGATTCTGAAAAAAGAGAGATTCAATACTGCTCAACTGCTCAATCAAAAGATAGATTCAACTCTGTGAGTTCAGTGCACACATCCCAAAGTAGTTTCTCAGAATGCTTCTGCGTAGATTTTATGAGAACATATTTGATTTTCCTCAGTAGGCTTGACAGCACTCCAAATATCCACTTGCAGAGTCTACTAAAAGAGAGATTCAAAACAGCAAAATCAAAAGATAGGTTCACCTCTGTGAGTTGAATGCATACATCATGAAGGTGTTGCTGAGAATGCTTCTGGGTAGTTTTTATCTGAAGATATGTCCTTTTACACCATAGGGTGCAAAGGGACTCCAAATATCCACTTGCAGATTGTATAAAAAGAGTGTTTCAAAACTGCTCAATGAAAAGATAAGTTCAACTCTGTGAGTTGAATGTAGACATCAAAGGAGATTCTCATAGTGATTCTGTATAGTTTTTATGTGAACATATTTAATTTTCCACAGTAGACCACACAGCACTCCAAATATCCACTTGCAGATTCTAAAAAAGAGAGATTCTAAACTGCTCAATCAAAAGATAGGTTCAACACTTTGAGTTCAATGCACACATCTCAAAGAAATTTCTCAGAATGCTTCTGTGTAGTCGTTAGGTGAACATATTTGATTTTCCACAGTAGACCTCACAGCGCTCCAAATATTCACTTGCAGATACTACAAAAAGAGAGATTAAAAACTGCTCCATCAAAAGATAGGTTCAACACGGTGAGTTGAATGCACACATCATGAAGAAGTTTCTGAGAATGCTCCTGTGTAGTTTTTATTTGAAGATATTTCCTTTTCCACCATAGGCCGCAAAGGGCTCCAAATATCCACTTGCAGATTCTCCAAAAAGAGAGATTCAAAACTGCTCACTCAAAAGATAGGTTCAACTCTGTTAGTTGAAAGCATACATCACAAAGAAGTTTCTCTTAATGCTTTTGTGTAGTTTTTATTTGAAGATATTTCCTTTTCCACCATAGGGCATAAAGGGCTCCAAATATCCACTTGCAGATTCTACAAAAAGAGAAATCCAAAACTGCTCAATGAGAAGACAATTTCAATTCCGTGAGTTGAATGCACACGTCACAAAGAAGTTTCTCAGAATCTTTCTGTGTAGTTTTTGTGTGAAGATATTTCCTTTTCCACAATAGGCCTCAAAGCTCTCCAAGCATCCACTTGAAGATTCTGAAAATGAGAGATTCAAAACTGCTCAATCAAAAGATAGGTTCAACTTTGTGAGTTGAATGTATACATCACAAAAACGTTTCTCAGAATGCTTCTGTGTAGTTTTTATTTGAAGATATTTCCTTTTCCACAATAGGGTGTAAGGGTTCCAAATATCCACTTGCAGACTCTACAAAAAGGGAGTTTCTAAACTGCTCAAACAAAAGATAGGTTCAACTCTGTAAGTTGAATGCGCACATCACAGAGAAGTTTCTCAGAATGCATCTGAGTAGTTTTTATATGAAACTATTTTTTTTAAATAGGCCTCAAAGGGCCCCAATTATCCACTTACAGATTCTACAAAAAGAGTGTTTCGAAACTAGTCAATCAAAAGAAAGATTCAACTCTGTTGGATGAATGCACAGATCACAAAGAAGTTTCTCAGAATACTTCAGTGTAGTTTTTATGATGATATTTCCTTTTCCACAATAGGCCTCAAAGGGCTCCAAATATAAATTTGCAGATTCTAAAAAAACAGAGTTTCAAAACTGCTCCATCAAAAGGAACGTTCAACTCTGTGAGATGAATGAACACATCACAAAGAAGTTTCTCAGAATGCTTCTGTGTATTTTTAATCTGAAGATATTTGCTCTTCCACGGTAGGCCTCAAAGTGTTGCAAATATTCACTTGCAGATTCTACAAAAAAAGATATTCAGAACTGCCCAATCATAAGATAGGTTCAACCCTGTGAGATGAATACACATCACAAAGAAGTTTCTCAGAATGCTTCTGAGTAGTTTTTATTTGAAGATATTTCCTTTTCCACCATACGCTGCAAAGGGCTCCAAATATCCACATGCAGATCCTGCAAAAAGAGAGATTCAAAACTGCACAATCAAAAGATTGGTTCAACACTATTAGTTGAATACACACATCACGAAGAAGTTTCTTGGAATGCTTTTGTGTAATTTTTATGTGAAGATATTTGCTTTTCCACAGTAGGCCTCAAAGGTCTCAAAATATCCACCTGTATATTCTGCAAAAAGAGAGATTCAAAACAGCTCAATCAAAAGATAGGTTCAACTCTGTAAGATGAATGCACACATTGCAAAGAAGTTTCTCAAAATGTTTCTGTGTAGTTCTTATTTGAAGATATTTCCTTTTCCACCATAGGCCAAAAGGGGCTCCAAATATCCATTTGCACATTCTGCAAAAAGAGAGATTCAAAACTGCTCAATCAAAAGATAGGTTCAGCTCCCAGTTGAATGCACACATCACAGTGAAGTTTCTCAGAACGCTCCTGTGTAGTTTTTATGTGAACATATTTGATTTTCCACATTAGGCCTGACAACGCTCCAAATATCCACCTGCAGATTCTACAAAAAGAGAGATTCAAAACTGCTCAACCAAAAGATGGATTCAACTCTGTGAGTTGAATGCACACATCACAGAGATGTTTTTGAGAAAGGTTCTGTCTAGTTTTTATTTGAAGATATTTCCTTTTCCACCACAGGGCAAAAAGCATTCCAAATATCCACTTGCAGATTCTAAGAAAAGAACGTTTCAAAACTGCTCAATCATAAGATAGGTTCAACCCTGTAAGGTGAATGCATGCATTCTAAAGGAGTTTCTGAGAATGCTTCTGTGTAGTTTTTATCTGAAGATATTTGCTTTTCCACGGTAGGCCTCACAGCGCTCCAAATATCCAATTGTAAATACTTTAAAAAGAGTGTTTCGAAACTGCTCAATCTTAAGATAAGTTCAACCCTGTGAGATGACTACACACATCACAAAGAAGTTTCTCAGAATGTTTCTGTGTAGTTTTTATTTGAAGATATTTCCTTTTCCACCATAGGCCGCAAAGTGTTCCAAATATCCACTTACAGATTCTGCAAAAAGAGAGATTCAAAACTACCCAATCAAAGGATAGGTTCAACCCTGTGACATGAATGCACACATTACAAAGAAGTTTCTGAGACTTATTCTGTGTAGTTTTTAGGTGAAGATATTTGCTTTTCCACAGTTGGCCACAAAGGGCTCCAAATATCCACCTGCAGATTGTGCAAAAAGCGAGATTCAAAACTGCTCAATCAAAAGACAGATTCAACACTGTGAGTTGAATGCACACATCACAAAGAAGTTTCTGAGAATGCTTCTGTGTCGTTTTTATTTGAAGACATTTCCTTTTCCACCATAGGGTGCAAAGTGCTCCAAATATCCACTTGCAGATTCTACAAAAGAGATATTCAAAACTGCTCAATGAGAAGATAAGTTCAACTCTGTGAGTTGAATTCACACTTCAAAAAGAAATTTCTACGAATGCTTCTGTCTAATTTTTAGGTGAAGATATTTTCCTTTCCAAAATAGGCCTCAAAGGGCTCCAAATATCCACTTGCAGATTCTACAAAAAGAGTATATCCAAGCTTCTCAATGAAAAGAAAGTTTCAAACCTGTGAGATGAATGCACACATCACAGAGAAGTTTCTCAGAATTTTTTCTGTAGTTTTAATTGGAAGATATTTCCTTTTCCACCATAGGCTGCAAAGGGTGCCAAATATCCACTTTCAGATTCTGCAAAAAGAGAGAATCAAAATTGCTCAATCAAAAGATAGGTTCAACTCTGTGAGTTCAATGCACACCTCACAAATAAGTTTCTCAGAATGCTTCTGTGTAGTTTTTATTTGAAGATATTCCCTTTTCCACAGTAGGAATCCGAGATCTCTGAACATACAGTTGTAATTTCTACAAAAAGAGAGATTCAAAACTGCTCAATCAAAAGATTGGTTCATCTCTGTGTGTTCAATGCACACATCACAAAGAAGTTTGTCAGAATGCTTCTGTGCAGTTTTTATGTGAACATATTTGATTTTCCAGTTAGCCTCACAGTGCTCCAAATATCCACTTGCTGATTCTACAAAAAGAGAGATGCAAAACTGCTCAATCAAAAGATAGATTCAACACTCTTAGTTGAATGCACACATAACGAAGAAGTTTTTGAGAATGCTTCGGTTAATTTTGTTATTTGAAGATACTTCCTTTTCCACCATGGGCAAAAAGCACAAAAAATACCACTTGCATGTTCTATAAAAAGTGTGAACTGAAGATGGCCGAATAAGAAAAGCTCCAGTCTACAGCTCCCAGCATGAGCTATGCAAAAGACAGGTGATTTCTGCATTTCCATCTGAGGTACCAGGTTCATCTCACTAGGGATTTCCAGACAGTGGGCGCAGGTCAGTGGATGCACGCACCATGCGTGAACTGAAGAAGGGCAAGGCATTGCCTCAATCGGGAAGCACAAGGGGTCAGGGAGTTCCCTTTCCTACACAAAGAAAGGGGTGACAGACGGCACCTGGAAAATCGGGTCACTTCTACCCGAATACTGTGCTTTTCTGAAGGGCTTAAAAAACGGTGCACCAGGAGATTGTATCCCACACCTGGCTAAGAGGGTCCTACACCCACGGAGTCTCACTGATTGCTAGCAGATCAGTCTGAGATCCAACTGCAAGGCGTCACCGAGGCTGGGGGAGGGGCGCCCGCCATTGCCCAGGCTTGCTTAGGTAAACAAAGCAGCTGAGAAACTCGAACTGTGTGGAGCCCACCACAGCTCAAGGAGGCCTGCCTGCCTCTGTAGGCTCCACCTCTGGGGGCAGGGCACAGACTAACAAAAAGAGAGCAGTAACCTCTGCAGACTTAAATCTCCCTGTCTGACAGCTTTGAAGAGAGCAGTTGTTCTCCCAGCACGCAGCTGGACATCTGAGAATTGGCAGACTACCTCCTCAAGTGGGTCCCTGACCCCTGACACCCGAGCAGCCTAAGAGGGAGGCACCCCCCAGTAGGGGCAGACTGACACCTCACACGGCCGGCCGGGTACTCCAACAGACCTGCAGCTGAGGGTCCTGTTGGGTAGTAGGAAAACCAACAAACTGAAAGGACATCCACACCAAAAACCCATCTGTACATCACCATCATCAAAGACCAAAATTAGATAAAACCACAAAGACGGGGAAAAGCAGAGAAGAAAAACTGGAAACTCTAAAAAGCAGAGCACCTCTCTTCCTCCAAAGGAACGCAGTTCCTCACCAGCAATGGATCAAAGCTGGATGGAGAATCACTTTGACGACCTGAGAGAAGAAGGCTTCAGACAATCAAATCACTCTGAGCTATGGGAGGATATTCAAACCAAAGGCAAAGAAGTTGAAAACTGAAAAAAATTTAGAAGAATGTATAACTAGAATAACCAATACAGAGAAGTGCTTAAAGGAGATGATGGAGCTGAAAACCAAGGCTTCAGAACTACGTGAAGAATGCAGAAGCCTCAGGAGACGATGTGATCAAATGGAAGAAAGGATATCAGTGATGGAAGATGAAATTAATGAAATGAAGTGAGAAGGGAAGTTTAGAGAAAAAAGAATAAAAAGAAACGAGCAAAACCTCCAAGAAACATGGGACTATGTGAAAAGACCTAATCTATGTCTGATTGGTGTACATGAAAGTGATGGGGAGAATGGAACCAAGTTGGAAAACACTCTGCAGGATATTATCCAGGAGAACTTCCACAATCTAGCAAGGCAGGCCAACATTCAGATTCAGGAAATATGGAGAATGCCACAAAGATACTCCTCGAGAAGAGCAACTCCAAGACACATAACTGTCAGATTCACTGAAGTTGAAATGGAGGAAAAAATGTTAAGGGCAACAAGAGAGAAAGGTCGGGTTACCATCAAAGGGAAGCCCATCAGACTGACAGTGGATCTCTCAGCAGAAATTCTATAAGCCAGAAGAGAGTGGGGGCCAATATTCAACATCCTTAAAGAAAAGAATTTTCAACCCAGAATTTAATATCCAGCCAAGCTAAGCTTCATAAGTGAAGGAGAAATAAAATACTTTACAGACAAGCAAATGCTGAGAGATTTTGTCACCACCAGGCCTGTCCTAAAAGAGCTCCTGAAGGAAGTGCTAAACATGGAAAGGCACAACCAGTACCAGCAGCTGCAAAATCATGCCAAAATGTAAAGACCATCGAGACTAGGAAGAGACTGCATCAACTATCGCGCAAAATAACCAGCTAACATCATAATGACAGGATCAAATTCATACATAACAATATTAACTTTAAATGTAAATGGACTAAATGCTCCAATTAAAAGACACAGACTGGCAAATTGGATAAAGAGTCAAGACCCATCAGTGTGCTGCATTCAGGAAACCCATCTCACGTGCAGAGACACACATAGCCTCAAAATAAAAGGATGCAGGAAGATCTACCAAGCAAATGGAAAACAAAAAAAGGCATGGGTTACAATCCTAGTCTCTGATAAAACAGACTTTAAACCCACAAAGATCAAAAGAGACAAAGAAAGCCATTATATAATGGTAAAGGGATCAATTCAACAAGAAGAGCTAACTATCCTAAATATATATGCACCCAATACAGGAGCACCCAGAATCATAAAGCAAGTCCTGAGTGACCTACAAAGAGACTTAGACTCCCACACATTAATAAAGGGAGACTTTAACACTCCACTGTCAACATTAGACAGATCAGAGAGACAGAAAGTCAACAAGGACACCCAGGAATTGAACTCAGCTCTGCACCAAGTGGACCTAATAGACATCTACAGAACTCTCCACCCCAAATGAACAGAATATACATTTTTTTCAGCACCACACCACACCTATTCCAAAATTGACAACATAGTTGGAAGTAAAGCTCTCCTCAGTAAATGTAAAAGAACAGAAATTATAACAAACTATCTCTCAGTTCACAGTGCAATCAAGCTAGAACTCAGGGTTAAGAACTCACTCAAAACCGCTCAACTACATGGAAACTGAACAACCTGCTCCTGAATAACTACTGGATACATAACGAAATGAAGGCAGAAATAAAGATGTTCTTTGAAACCAACGAGAAGCAAGACACAACATATCAGAATCTCTGGGATGCATTCAAAGCAGTGTGTAGAGGGAAATTTATAGCACTAAATGCCCACAACAGAAAGCAGGAAAGATCCAAAATTGACACCCTAACATCATAATTAAAAGAACTAGAAAAGCAAGAGCAAACACAATCAAAAGCTAGCAGAAGGCAAGAAATAACTAAAATCAGAGCAGAACTGAAGGTAATAGAGACACAAAAAACACTTCAAAAAATTAATGAATCCAGGAGCTGGTTTCTTGAAAGGATCAACAAAATTGAAAGACCACTAGCAAGATTAATAAAGAAAAAAAGAGAGAAGAATCAAATAGATGCAATAAAAATGATAAAGGGGATATCACCACTGATCCCTCAGAAATACAAACTACCATCAGAGAATACTACAAACACATCTACGCAAATAAACTAGAAAATCTAGAAGAAATGGATAAATTCCATGACACATACACTCTCGGAAGACTAAACCAGGAAGAAGTTGAATCTCTGAATAGGCCAATAACAGGAGCTGAAATTGTGGCAATAATCAATAGCTTACCAACCAAAAAATGTCAAGGACCAGATGGATTTACAGCCGATTTCTACCAGAGGTACAAGGAAGAGCTGGTACTATTCCTTCTGAAACTATTCCAATCAATAGTAAAAGAGGGAATCCTCCCTAACTCATTGTATGAGGCCAGCATCATGCTGATATCAAAGCCGGGCAGAGACACAACCAAAAAAGAGAATTTTAGACCAATATCCTGGATGAACATTGATGAAAAATCCTCAATAAAATACTGGCAAATCGAATCCAGCAGCATATCAAAAAGCTTATCCACCATGATTAAGTGGGCTTCATCACTGGGATGCAGGGCTGGTTCAATATACACAAATCAATCAATGTAATCCAGTATATAATCAGAACCACAGACAAAAACCACATAATTATCTCAATAGATGCAGAAAATGCCTTTGACAAAATTCAGCAACGCTTCATGCTAAAAACTCTCAATAAATTTGGTATTGTTTTGGCGTATCTCAAAATAATAAAAGCTATCTATGACAAACCCACAGCCAATATCATACTGAATGGGAAAAAACTGGAAGCATTCTCTTTGAAAACTGGCACAAGAGAGGGATGCCCTCTCTCACCACTCCTATTCAACATAGTGTTGGAAGTTCTGGCCAGGGCAATTAGGCAGGAGAAGGAAATAAAGGGTATTCAATTAGGAAAAGAGGAAGTCAAATTGTCCCTGTTTGCAGACGACATGATTGTATATCCAGAAAACCCCATTGTCTCAGCCCAAAATCTCCTTAAGCTGATAAGCAATTTCAGCAAATCTCAGGATACAAAATCAATGTGCAAAAATCACAAGCATTCTTACACGCCAACAACAGACAAACAGAGAGCCAAATCATGAGTGAAATCCCATTCACAATTGCTTCAAAGGGAATAAAATACCTAGGAATCCATCTTACAAGGGACGTGAAGGACCTCTTCAAGGAGAACTACAAACCACTACTCAAGGAAATAAAAGAGGATACAAACAAATGGAAGAATATTCCATGCTCATGGGTGGGAAGAATCAATATCGTGAAAATGGCCATACTGCCCAAGGCAATTTACAGATTCAATGCCATCCCCATCAAGCTACCAATGACTTTCTTCACAGAATTGGAAAAAACTACTTCAAAGTTCATATGGAACCAAAAAAGAGCCACATCACCAAGTCAATCCTAAGCCAAAAGAACAAAGCTGGAGGCATCACACTACCTGACTTCAAACTATACTACAAGTCTACAGTTACCAAAAGAGCATGGTACTGGTACGACAACAGAGATATAGATCAATGGAACAGAACAGAGCCCTCAGAAATAATGCCGCATATCTACATCTATCCGATCTTTGACTAACCTGAGAAAAACAAGCAATGGGGAAAGGATTCCCTATTTAATAAATGGTGCTGGGAAACTGGCTAGCCATATGTAGAAAGCTCAAACTGGATCCCTTCCTTACACTTTATACAAAAATCAATTCAAGATGGATTAAAGACTTAAATATTAGACCTAAAACCATAAAAACCCTAGAAGAAAACCTAGGCATTGCCAATCAGGACATAGGCATGGGCAAGGGCTTCATATCTAAAACACCAAAAGCAATGGCAACAAAAGCCAAAATTGACAAATTGGATCTAATTAAACTTAAGAGCTTCTGCACAGCAAAAGAAACTACCATCAGAGTGAACAGGCAACCTAGAAAATGGGAGAAAATTTTCGCAACTTTGTCATCTGCCAAAGGGCTAATATCCAGAATCTACAATGAACTCCAACAAATTTACAAGAAAAAAACAAACAACCCCATCAAAATGTGGGCGAAGGATATGAACAGACACTTCTCAAAAGAAGACATTTATGCAGCCAAAAAACACATGAAAAAATGTTCACCATCACTGGCCATCAGAGAAATGCAAATCAAAACCACAATGAGATACCATCTCACACCACTTAGAATGGCAATCATTAAAAAGTCAGGAAACAACAGGTGCTGGAGAGGATGTGGAGAAATAGGAACACTTTTACACAGTTGGTGGGACTCTAAACTAGTTCAACCATTGTGGAAGTCAGTGTGGCAATTCCTCAGGGATCTAGAACTAGAAATTCCATTTGACCCAGCCACCCCATTACTGGGTATATGCCCAAATTACTATATATCATGCTGCGATAAAGACACATGCACACGTAAGCTACCCAAATGTCCAACAATGATTGACTGGATCAACAAAATGTGGCACGTATACACCACGGAATCCTATACAGCCATATACAATGATGAGTTCATGTGCTTTGTAGGAACATGGATGAAACTGGAAATCATTATTCTCAGTAAACTATCGCAAGAACCAAAAACCAATCACTGCACATTCTCACTCATAGGTGGGAATTGAGCAATGAGAACACACGGATACAGGAAGGGGATCTTCACACTCTGGGGACTGTTGTGGGGTGGGGGGTGGGGAGAGGGACAGCATTGGGAGATATACCTAATGCTAGGTGAGGAGTTAGTGGGTGCAGCGCACCAGCATGGCACAAGTATACATATTTAACTAACCTGCACATTGTGCACATGTACACTAAAACCTAAAGTATAATAATAATAAATTAATTAATTAAAAAAAAGTGTGAACTGCTGAATCATAAGATAGCTTCAAACTTGTGAGATGAATGCACACATCACAAAGAAGTTTCTCACAATGTTTCTGTGTAGTTTTTTTTTTTTTGAAGATATTTCCTTTTCCACCATAGGCCACAAAGGGCTCCCAATATCCACTTGCAGATTCTGCAAAAAGAGAGACTCAAAACTGCTCAATCAAAAGATAGGTTCAACACTGAGTTGAATTCACACATCCCAAAGGAGTTTCTCAGAATTCTTCTGTGTAATTTTTATGTGAAGGTATTTGGTTTTCCACAGTAGGCCCCAAATATCCACCTGCAGATTCTACAAAAAGAGAGATTCAAAACTGCTCAATCACAAGATAGTTTCAACCCTTTGAGTTGAATGCATACATCACAAAGAAGTTTCTCTGAATGCTTCTATGTTGCTTTTATTGGAAGTTATATTTTTTCTATCCACTTGCAGATTCTACAAAAAGGGAGATTCAAATCAGCTCAATGAGAAGATAATTTCAACACTGTGTTTTGAATTCACACCTCACAAAGAAGTTTCTCAGAATACTTCTGTTTAGTATTTAAGTGAAGATATTTCCTTTTCCACAATAGACCTCGAAGCTCTCCAAACATCCACTTGCTGATTCTGCAAAAAGAGATTGAAAACTGTTCAATGAAATGGTAGGTTCAATTCAGTGAGTTTAATGCAAACATCACAAAGGAGTTTTTCAGAATGCTTCTGTATACTTTTTCTGTGAACATATTTGATTTTCCTCAGAGGGCCTCACAGCACTCCAAATATCCACTTGTAGATTCTACAAAAAGAGAGATTCAAAACAAATTAATCAAAAATTAGGTTCAACTCTGTGAGTTGAACGCACACATCAGGAAGAAGTTTCTGAGAATGCTTCTGTGTAGGTTTTATTTAAAGATATTTCCTTTTCCACCACAGAGTGCAAAGGGCTCCAAATATCCACTTGCAGATTCTACAAAAAGAGAGATTCTAACCTGCTCAATCAAATGATATTTTCAACTCTGTGAGTTGAATGCACACATCACAAAAACTTTCTCAGAAGTCTTCTAAGTAATTTTTATGTGAAGATATTGCCTTTTCCACAAAGGGCCTCAAAGGGCTGCAATTATCTACTTGCAGATTCTACAAAAAGGATGTTTCAATACTGCTCAATCAAAATAAACTTTCAACTCTGTGAGATGAAAGTATACATCATAAAGTAGTTTCTCAGAATGCTTCTATCTGGTTTTTATGGGAAGATATTCCCTTTTCCACAACAGGCCTCAAAAAGCTGCAAATATCCACTTGCAGTTTCTACAAAAAGAGAGTTTCAAAACTGCTCAATCGAAAGAAAAGTTCAGCTCTGTGAGATGAATGCACACATCACAAAGAAGTTTCTCAGAATGATTCTGTGTAGTTTTTATCTGAAGATATTTGCTTTTCCACAGTAGGCCTCAAAGTGCTCCAAATATCCACTTACAGATTATACAAAAAGATTGTTTCAAAACTGCTCAATCAGAAGATAGGTTCAACCCTGTGAGATGATGGCACACATCCCAAAGAAGTTTCTCAGAATGTTTCTGTGTAGTTTTTATTTGAAGATATTTCCTTTTCAACCACAGGCCGCAATGGGCTCCAAATATCCACTTGCAGATTCTGCAAAAAGAGAGATTCAAAACTGCTCAATCAAAAGATAAGTTGAACCCTATGAGGTGAATGCACACATGCCACAGAAATTTCTCAGAATTCTTCTGTGTAGTTTTTATGTGAAGATATTTGGTTTTCCACAGTAGGCCTCAAAGGGCTCCAAATATCCACCTGCAGATTCTGCAAAAAGAGTTTCTAAACTACTCAATCAAAAGAAAGTTTCAACTCTGTGAGTTGAATGCACACATCAGAAAGAAGTTTCTCAGAATGCTTCTGTCTACTTTTTATGTGAGGATATTTCCTTTTCCACAATAGGTCAAAAAGGGCTCTAATTATCCACTTGCAGATTCTACAAAAAGAGTGTATCAAAACTGCTCAATCAAAAGAAAAGTTCAACCATGAGATGAATGCACACATCACAAAGGAGTTTCTCAGAATGCTTCTGTGTAGTTTTTATCTGAAGATACTGGCTTTTCCATGGTAGGCCTCAAAGCGCTCTGAATATCCCCTTGCAGATACTACAAAAAAAGTGTTTGAAAACTGATCAATCATAAGATGTGTTCAACCCTGTGAGATGAATGCACATATCAGGAAGTAGTTTCTCAGAATGTTTCTGTGTAGTTTTTATTTGAAGATATTTCCTTTTCCACCATTGGCTGCAAAGGGCTCCAAATATCCACTTGCAGATTCTGCAAAAAGAGAGATTCAAAACTGCTCCATGAAAGAAAGTTTCAAATCTGGGAGTTGAATGCACACATCTCAAAATAGTGTCTCAGAATGCTTCTGTGTAGTATTCATGTGAAGATGTTTGCTTTTCCACCATTGGCCTCAAAGTGCTCCAAATATCCAACTGCAAATTCTGCAAAAAGGGAGATTCAAAACTCATCAATCAAAAGATAAGTTCACTTCTGTGAGATGAATGCATACATCACAAAGAAGTTTCTCTGAATACTTCTGTGTCGATTTTATTTGAAGATATTACCTTTTCCACCATAGGGCACAAAGGGCTCCAAATATCCACTTGTAGATTCTACAAAAAGAGAGATTCGAAACTGCTCAATGAGAAGATAAGTTCAACTCTGTGAGCCAAATGCACACATCACAAAGAGCTTTCTCAGAATGCTTCTGTATGGTTTTTATGTGAAGATATAGCTTTTTCCACAATAGGCGTCATAGCTCTCCAAACATCCACTTGCAGATTCTGCAAAAAGAGAGATTCAAAACTGCTCAATCAAAAGAAAATTTCAGCTCTGTGAGTTGAATGCACACATCACAAACAGGTTTCTCAGAATGCTTCTGTGTAGTTTTTATGTGAGCATATTTGATTTTCTACAGTAGGCCTCACAGCGCTCCAAATATCCACTTGCAGATTCTACAAAAAGAGAGATTCAAAACTGCTCAATCAAAACATAGGTCCAACTCTGTGAGTTGAATCTACACATCACAAAGAAGTTTCTCAGAATGCTTCTGAGTAGTTTTTATATGAAGATATTTCCTTTTCTGCAATAGGCTTCAAAGGTCTCCAACTATCCACTTGCAGATTCTACAAAAAGAGTGTTTCAAAACTGCTAAATCAAAAGAAAGGTTCAACTCTGTGAAACGAAAGCACACATCACAAGGAAGTTTCTCTGTATGCTTCTATGTAGCTTTTATTTGAAGATATTTCCTTTTCCACCACAGGGCACAAAGGGCTCCAAATATCCACTTGCATATTCCACAAAAAGAGAGACTCAAAACTGCTCAATGAGAAGATAAGTTTAACTCTGTGAGTTGAATGGACACCTCACAAAGGAGTTTCTCAGAATGCTTCCATGTAGTTTTTTTGTGAAGGTATTTCCTTTTACACAATAGGCCTCAAAGATCCCCAAACATCCACTTGCAGATTCTGCAAAAGGAGAGATTCAAAACTGCTCAATCAAATGATAGATTCAACACTTTGAGATGAATGAACACATCAGAAAAAGTTTCTCAGAATGCTTCTGTGTAGCTTTTCTGTGAACATGTTTGATTTTCCAAAGCAGGCCTCACAACGCTCAAAATATCCACTTGCAGATTCTACAAATAGAGCGATTTGAAACTGCTCAATGTGAAGATAAGTTCAACTCTGTGAGTTGAATGCACACCTCACAAAGAAGTTTCTTAGAATGCTTCTTTTTAGTTTGTATGTGAAGATATTTCCTTTTCAACAATTGGCCTCAAAGCTCTCCATACATCCACTTGCAGATTCTGCAAAAAGAGAGATTCAAAACTGCTCAATCAAAAGATAGGTTCGACTCTGTGAGTTGAATGCACACATCACAAGGGAGTTTATCAGAATGCTTCTGTGTAATTTGTATGTGAACATATTTGATTTTCCCTAGAAGCTCTCACAGCACTCCAAATATCCACTTGCAGACTCCACAAAAAGAATGTTTCAAAACTGCTCAATCATAAGATAGGTTCAACCTTGTGAGATGAATACACATCACAAAGAAGTTTCTCAGAATGCTTCTGAGTAGTTTTTATTTGAAGAAATTTCCTGTTCCACAATAGGCCACAAAGGGCTCCAAATATCCACATGCAGATCCTGCAAAAAGAGAGATTCAAAAGTGCTCAATCAAAAGATAAGTTCAACTCTGTAAGTTGAGTGCTCACATCCCAAAGAAGTTTCTCAGAATGCTTCTGTGTAGTTTTTATGTGAAGATATTTCCATTTCCACAATAGGCCTCAAAACTTTCCAAACATCCACTTGTAGAATTTGCAAAAAGAGAGATTCAAAACAGATCATTCAAAAGAGAGGTTCAAATATGTGAATTGAATGCACACATCACAGAGAAGTTTCTCAGAATGCTTCTGTGTAGTTTTTAGCTGAAGATATTTGCCTTTCCATGGTAGGCCTGAAAGCGATCCAAATATCCACTTGCAGATTCCACAAAAAGAGTGTTTCAAAACTGCTCAATCATGAAATAGGTTCAATCTTGTGAGATGAATGCACACATCACAAATAAGTTTCTCTGACTGCTTCTGTGTAGTTTTTATGTGAAGATATTTCCTTTTCCACAATAGGCCTCAAAGGGCTCAAAATATCCACTTGCAGATTCTAAAAAAAGAGTGATTCAAAACTGCTCAATCAAAAGATATGTTGAACTCTGTCAGTTGAATGCATACATCACAAATAAGTTTCTCAGAACGCTTCTGAGTAGTTTTTATGGTAAGATATTTCCTTTTCCACAATAGGACTCAAAGGGCTCCAATTATCCACTTGCAAACACTAGAAAAAGAGTGTTTAAAAACGGCTCAATAAAAAGAAAGTTTCAACTCTCTGAGATGAATGCACACATCAATGAGAAGTTTCTCAGAATTCTTCTGTGTAGTTTTTATGTGAAAATATTTCCTTTTCCACAATAGTCCTCAATAGGCTCCAAATATCCACTTGCAGATTTTACTAAAACAGTGTTTCAAAACTGCTCAATCAAAAGAAAGTTTCAATTCTGTGAAATGAATGCACGCATCACAAAGAGTTTTCCAGAATGCTTCTGTATAGTTTTTATCTGAAGACATTTGCTTTTCCACAGTAAGCCTCAAAGCGTTCTGAATATCAACTTGCAGATATTACAAAAAGAGTGTTTCAAAACTGCTCAATCATAAGATAGGTTCAACCCTGTGAGATGAATGCACACATCACAAAGAAGTTTCTGAGACTATTTCTGTGTAGTTTTTATTTGAAGATATTTCCTTTTCCACCATAGGCTGCAAAGGGCTCCAAATATCCACTAACAGATACTGCAAAAAGAGAGATTGAAAACTGCTCAATCAAAGCATAGATTCAACTCTGTGATTTGAATGCAGACATCCTAAAGAAGATTCTCAGAATGTTTCTGGTTAGTTTTAATTTGAAATATTTGCTTTTCCACAGTAAAGCTCAAAGGGCTCAAATTATCCACTTGCAGATTCTACAAAAAGAGTGTTTCAAAACTGCTCAATCAAAATAAATTCTTAACTCTGTGAGAAGAGTGCACACATCACAAAGAAGTTTCTCAGAATGCTTCTGTGTAGTTTTTATGTGAAGATATTTCCTTTTCCATAATAGGCTTCAAAGCTCTGCAAACATCCACTTGCAGATTCTTCAGATTCTTCAAAAAGAGAGATTCAAAACTGCTCAATCAAAAGATGGCTCAATCCTGTGAGTTGAATGCAGACATCACAAAGAAGTTTCTCAGAATGCTTCTGTGAAGTTTCTATGTGAACATATTTGATTTTCCACCGTAGGCCTCACAGAGGTCCAAATATCCACTTGCAGTTTCTACAATAAGAGAGATTCAAAACTGGTCAATCCAAAGATAGGTTCAACTCTGTGAGTTGAATTCACACATCAAGAAAAAGTTTCTGAAAATGCTTCTGTGTACTTTTTATTTGAAGATATTTCCTTTCCCACCATAGGGTGCAAAGGAATCCAAATACGCACTCGCAGATTCTACAAAAAGTGAGATTCAAAACTGTTCAATCAAAAGATAGGTTCAACTCTGTGTGTTGAATGCACACATCACGAAAAAGTTTCTGGGTTTCTTTGGAGATATTTCCTTTTCCACCATAGGGTGCAAAGGGCTCCAATTATCCACTTGTAGATTCTACAAAAAGAGTGTTTCAAAACAGCTGAATCAAAAGGAATGTTCAACTCTGTGAGATGAATGCACACATCACAAATAAGTTTCTCTGACTACTTCTGTGTAGTTTTTATGTGAAGATATTTCCTTTTCCACAATAGACCTCAAAGGGCTCCAAATATCCCCTTGCAGTTTCTACAAAAATAGTGTTTCAAAACTCCTCAATCAAAAGAAAAGTTCAACTTTGTGAGATGAATGTACACATCACAAAGTAGTTTCTCAGAATGCTTCTGTGTAGTTTTTATCTGAAGATATTTGCTTTTCCAAGGTAGGCCTGAAAGCGCACCAAATATCCACTCACAGATTCTGTAAAAGGAGTGTTTCAAAACTCCTCAATCATAAGATAGGTTGAACCTTATCAGATGAATGCACACATCACAAAGAAGGTTCTCTGAATGTTTCTGTGTAGTTTTTAATTGAAGATATTTTCTTTTCCACCATGGGACCCAATGGACTCCAAATATCCTCTTCCAGATTCTGCAAATAGAGAGATTCAAAACTGCTCAATCAAAAGATAGATTCAACTCTGTGAGTTGAATGCACACGTCCCAAAGTAGTTTCTTAGAATGCTTCTGTGTAGTTTTTATGTGAAGAGATTTGCTTTTCCACTGTAGGCCTCAAAAGACTCCAAATATCCACCTGCATATTCTGCAAAAGGAGAGATTCAAAACTGCTCTACCAAAAGATAGGTTCAACTCTGAGTGTTGATTGCATACATCACAAAGAAGTTTCTCTAAATAGTACTGTGTAGTTTTTATTTGAAGATATTTCCTTTTCCACTATGGGGTGCCAAGGTCTCCAAAAATCCACTTGCCGATTCTACAAAAAGAGAGATTCAAAACTGCTCAATGAAAAGATGGGTTCAGCCCTGTTAGTTGAATGCCTACATAACAAAGAAGTTTCTCTGAATTCTTCTGTGTAGTTTTCATTTGAACATATTTCCTTTTCCTTTGAACATATTTCCTTTTCCACCATAGGTCACAATGAGCTCCAAATATCCACATGCAGATTCTACAAAAAGAGAGACGCAAAACTGCTCAATTGGAAGATAAGTTCAACTCTGTGAGTTGAATGCACACCTCACAAAGAAGTTTCTCAGAATGCTTCTGTGTAGTTTTTATGTGAAGATATTTCCTTTTCCACAATAGTCCTCAAATCCCTCCAAACATCCACCTGCAGATTGTGCAAAAAGAGAGTTTCAAAACTGCTCAATCAAAAGATAGGTTCAATTCTGTGAGTTGAATGCATACATCACAAAGTTTCTCTGCATGCTTCTGTGTAACGTTTATTTGAAGATATTTCCTTTTCCACCATAGGGTCCAAAGGGCTCCAAATATCCACGTGCAGATTCTACAAAGAGAGAGATTCTAAAATGCTCAATCAAAAGATAGATTCAACTCTGTGAGTTAAATGCACACATCACAAAGAAGTTTCTTAGAATGCTTCTGAGTAGTTTTTATCTGAAGATATTTCCTTTTCCACAATAGGCCTCACAGGGCTCAAATTATCCACTTGCAGATTCTAGGAAAAGATTGTTTCAAAACTGCTCAATCAAAACAAAGTTTCAACTCAGTGAGATGAATGCACACATCACAAAGAGGTTTTTCAGTATGCTTCTGTGTAGTTTTCATCTGAAGATATTTGGTTTTCCACGGTAGGCCTCAAAGGGCTCCAAATATTCACTTGCAGATTCTACAAAAAGAGTGTTTCAAAACTTCTCAATGATAAGATCAGTTCAACCCTGTGAGATGAGTGCACTCCTCAAAAAGATTCTCAGAATGTTTCTGTGCAGTTTTTATTTGAAGATTTATCCATTTCCACCATAGGCCGCAAAGGGCTCCAAATATCCTCTTGCAGATTCTGCAAAAGAGAGATTCAAAACTGCTCAATCAAAAGAAAGGTTCGACTCTGTGAGTTGATTGCACACATCCCAAAGAAGTTTTTCTGAATGCTTCTGTGTAGTTTTTATGAGAAGATATTTGCTTTTCCACAATAGGCCTCAAATGTCTCCAAATATCCACCTGCAGATTCTGCAAAAAGAGTGATTCAAAATGGCTAAATCAAAAGACAGGTTCAGCTCTATGAGTTCAATGCATACATCCAAGGAACTTTCTCTGAATGATTTTCTGTACTTTTTATTTGAAGATATTTCCTTTTCCACGATACGGCACAAAGGGCTCCAAATATCCACTTGCAGATTCTCCAAAAAGAGAGATTCAAAACTGCTCAATGGGAAGATAAGTTCAACTGTGTGATTTGAATGTACACCTTGCAAAGAAGTTTCTCAGAATGTTTCTGTGTAGTTTTTATGTGAATATATTTCCTTTTCCACAAAGCCTCAAAGCTCTCCAAACATCCACTTGCAGATTCTCCAAAAAGAGAGATTCAATACTTCTCAATCAAAAGATTGGTTCAACTCTGTGAGTTGAATGCACATATCATAAAGAAGTTTCTCAGAATGCTTCTGTGTGGTTTTATTGGAAAGTATTTTATTTTCCACAGTAGGAGTCACAGCACTCCAAATATCCACTTGCAGATTCTATGAACAGAGAAATCCAAACGGCTCAATAGAAAGGTAGGTACAACTCATTGAGTTGAATGCACACATCACGAAAAGTTTCTTAGAATGCTTCTGAGTAGTTTTCATTTGAAGATATTTCCTTTTCCACAGTAGGTCACAAAGGGCTCAAAATATACACTTGTTGATCCTTCAAAAAGAGATTCAAAACTGCTCAATGAGAAGATAAGTTCAACTCTGTGAATTGAATGCACACATTTCAAAGAAGTTTCTGAGAATGCTTCTGTGTAGTTTTTATTTGAAGTTATTTCCTTTTCCATCACAGGGCACTAAGTGCTCTAAATATCCACTTGCAGATTCTACAAAAAGAGAGATTCTAAACTGCGCCATCAAAAGATAGATTCAACTCTGTGGGTTGAATGCAAACATCACAAAGAAGTTTCTCAAAATGCTTCTGAGTAGTTTTTATGTGAAGATATTTCCTATTCCACAGCAGACCTCAAAGGGCTTCAATTATCCACTTGCAGATTCTACGAAAAGAGTGTGTCAAAACTGCTCAATCAAAAGAAAGTTTCAATTCTGTGAGATGAATGCACACATCACAAAGAAGTTTCTCAGAATGCTTCTGTGCAGTTTTCATGTGAAGAGATTTCCTTTTCCACCATAGGCAACAAAGGACTGCAAATATTCACTTGCAGCTTCTACAAAAAGAGTGTTCCAAAACTGCTCAATCAAAAGAAAGTTTCAACTCTGTGAGATGAATGCACGCATCCCAAGAAGTTTCTCAGAATTCTTCTGTGTAGTTTTTGTCTGAAGATATTTGTTTTTCCACTGTGGGCCTCATAGCGCTCTAAATATCCACTTGCAGACTGTACAAAAAGACTGTTTCAAAACTGCTTAAGCATAAGTTAGCTTCAACCCTGTGAGATGAATGCACCTATCACAATGAAGTTTCTCTGAAAGTTTCTGTGTAGTTTTTATTTGAAGATATTTCCTTTTCCACCATAGGCCACAAAGGGCTAAAAATATCCACTTGCAGATTGTGGAAGAGACAGATTAAAAACTGCTCAATCTAAAGATGGGTTCAACTCTGGGAGTTGAATGCACGCATCAAAAAGAAGTTTCTCAGAATCCTTCTGTGTGGTTTTTCTGTGAAGATATTTGCTTTTCCACTATAAGCCTCAAAGGGCTCCAAATATCCACCTGCAGATTCTGCAAAAAGAGAGATTCAAAACTACTCAATCAAAAGACAGGTTCAACACTGTGAGCTGAATGCACACATCACAAAGTAGTTTCTCTGATTGTTTCTATGTAGTTTTTATTTGAAGATATTTCCTTTTCCACCATATTACACAAAGGGCTCCAAATATCCACTTGCAGATTCTACAAAATGAGAGATTCAAAACTGCTCAATGAGAAGATAAGTTCAACTCTATGAGTTGAACGCACAGCTCACAAAGAAGTTTACAGAATGCTTCTGTGTAGTATTTATGTGAAGATATTTCCTTTTCCACAGTAAGATTCAGAGCTCTCCAAACACCCACTTGCAGATTCTGCAAAAAGGGAGATTCAAAACTGCTCAATAAAAAGATAGGCTCAATTCTTTGAGTTGAATGCACACATCCCAAAGAAGTTTCTCAGAATACTTCTGTGTTGTTTTTATGTGAAGATATTTCCTTTTCCATCATAGAAGTCAAAGAGCACCAAATATCCACTTGCAGTTTCTAAAAAAAGAGTGTTTCAAAACTGCTCCATTAAAAGAAAGTTACAACTCTGTGAGTTGAATGCGCACATCACAAAGCAGTTTCTGAGAATTCTTCTGACCAGATTTTATGTGAAGATAATTCCCTTTCCATGAAGGCCTCAAAGCGCTTCAAAAGTCCACTTGCATATTCTACAAAAGGAGTGTTTCAAAACTGCTCAATGAAAAGTTATGTTCAACTCTGTGAGTTGAAAGCACACATCACAAAGAATTTTCTGAGAATGCTTCTGTTTAGTTTTATGTGAAGATAATCCCATATCCAATGAAGGCCTCAAAGTGGTCCAAATATCCACTTGCAGATCCTACAAAAAGAGTGTTTCACAACTTCTCTATGAATAGGTATGTTCAGGGTGCGTGTATTAAAAATAAAATGTATATGTATATATGCACTAATTATTCAATTTGATTCCTTGTAATTAAGAAAAACAAACCCCAAATTCTAGAGGAGTTCTAGAAATATATAAAAAGAGAGGCCAGGTGCAGTGGCTCATGCCTGTAATCCCAGCACTTTGGGAGGCTGAGGCAGGCAGATCACCTGAGGTCAGGAGTTCGAGACCAGCCTGGCCAACATGGTGAAACCCCGTCTCTGCTAAAAATACAAAAATTAGCCAGGTGTGGTGGCAGGTGCCTGTAGTCCCAGCTACTTGGGAGGCTGAGGCAGAAGAATTGCTTGAATCCAGGAGGCAGAAGTTGCAGGGAGCCGAGATCGCACCACTGCACTCCAGCCTGGGTCACAGAGCGAGACTCCATCTCAAAAAAAAAAAAAAAAAAAAAAGAGAGAGAAAAAAAACAACCAAGAAAATGCAACAGAAAAATCCGTGACCCAAAGATCTCTCCAGTTGCTGCCTTCTGCTTGAAATTCAAAGAATCTCAGGGTAGTTTTTCAACCCTTGTACCCCCGCCCCTGCTTCCTGCTCTATTAGTCCTGAGGGTCTGTGGTGCCCCTTCATTGTGTCCAGGTGCAGGCAATGTTTAGCTCCCACCTATAAGCGAGAACATGTGGTATTTGATTATCTGTTCCTGGCGTTAATTCACTAAGCATAGTGCCCTTCAGCTTCATCCATGTGACTGCAAAGGGCATGATTTTATTCTTGTTCATGGCTGTGTAGTATTCCATGATGCAGAAGGACCACATTTGCTTTATCTAATTGAGAACATGTGGTATTTGATTTTCTGTTTCTGGCATTAATTCATTAAGCATAATGCCCTTCAGCTTCATCCATGTTGCTGCAAAGGGCACGATTTTATTCTTGTTCATGGCTGTGTAGTATTCCATATGCGGAAGGACCACATTTGTTTATCTAGTGGAGAACATGTGGTATTTGATTTTCTGTTCCTCGTATTGATTCACTAAGCATAATGCCCTCCGGCTGCATCCATGTGGCTGCAAAGACATGATTTTATTTTTTTCATCACTGTGTAGTATTCTGTGGTGTAGAAGGGCCACATTTGCTTTATCCAGTTGAGAACATGTAGTATTTCATTTTCTTTTCCTGGCATTAATTCACTAAGCATAATGTCCTTCAGCTGCGTCCATGTGGCTGCAAAGGACATTATATTATTCTTGTTCATGGCTGTGTAGTATTCCATGATGCAGAAAGACCACATTGCTTTATCTAGTGGAGAACATGTGGTATTTGATTTTCTTTTCCTGGCATTAATTCACTAAGCACAATGCCCTTCAGCTGCGTCCATGTGGCTGCAAAGACAGGATTTTATTCTTGTTCATGGCTGTGCAGTATTCCATGGCGTAGAAGGGCCACAATTGCTTTATCCAGTCAAGAACATGTGGTATTTGATTTTCTGTTCTTGTGTTAATTCATTAAGCATAATGCCCTCCAGCTACATCCAAGTGGCTGCAAAGGACATGATTTTATTCTTGTTCATGGCTGTGTAGTATTCGATGCTGTAGAAGAACCACTTTTGCTTTATCCGGTACCCCACTGATGGGCAACTAGGTTGATTCCATGACTTTCCTATTGTAAGTTGTGCTGTGATGAACCTTACAGGGCCGGGCACTGTAATCCCAGCACTCTGGAGGGCCAAGGTGGGCAGATCACCTGAGGTCAGGAGTTCAAGACCAGCCTGGTCAACATGGTGAAACCCTATCTCTACTAAAAATACAAAAATTAGCCAGGCATGGTGGCGCATGCCTGTAATCCCAGCTTCTCAGGAGGCTGAGGCAGGAGAATCGCTTGAACCCAGGAGGCAGAGGTTGCAGTGAGCCAAGATTGCTACTGCACTCCAGCATGGGCAATAGAGCGAGACTCCGTCTCAAAAAAAAAAAGGAAGTTTACCATGCATGTGTCTTTTTGGTAGAATGACTTATTTTCCTTTGGGTAGATGCCCAGTCTTGGAATTGCTGGTGCAAATGGTGGAGCCGTTTAGATTCAGGAGGTACATGTACAGGTTTCTTACATGGGTACGATGTGTGATGCTGAGGTCTGGGGTATGAGTGATCCCATCACCCAGGTAGTGAGCATAATACCCCACAGTTGGTTTTTTCAACTCTTGTCCTTCTAACTTCCTCTCTCCCCCAACTAGACCCCAGTATCTGTTCCCTTCTCTGCGTCTATGTATACACAACATTTAGCTCCCACTTATAAGTGAGAACGCGCAGCAGCATTCTGTTAATTTACTTAAGATTATGGCCTCCACACTGTTCACAATAGCAAAGATGTGGAACCAACCCAAATGCTTATCAGTGATAGACTGGATAAAGAAAATATAGCACATAGACACTGTGGAATACTACGCAGCCATGAAAAAGGATGAGTTCATGTCCTTTGCAGGGACATGGATGAAGCTGGAAACCCTCATGTTCAGCAAATTCACACATGAACAGAAAACCAAACACTGCATGTCCTCACTCATAAGTGGGCAGTGAACAATGAGAACACACTGACCCAAAGAGGGGAACATCACACACTGGGGCCTGTTGCAGGGGTGGGGGACTGGGGGAGGGACAGCATTATGAGAAATATCTAATGTAGATGACGGGTTGATGGGTGCAGCAAACCGCTATGGCACATGTATATCTATGTAACAACCCGGCACATTCTGCACATATACCCCAGAACTTAAAGTAGAATAGAAAAAATAAAAAATAATAAAAATAATTTAAAAAGATAATGGCCTCCAGCTACATCTGTGTTGCTGCAAAAAAAAACACAAAAACATGATTTTGTTCCTTTTCAGGGTTGCATAGTATTCCATGGTGTAGATGTACCGCATTTTCTTTGAGGGTGGAGGGTGGGAGGAGGGAGAAGATCAGCAAAAATAACCTGTGGCTGGGTGTGGCAGCTCACACCTGTATTCTCAGCACTTTGGGAGGTCAGGAGGTCAGGAGTTTTTGGGAGGTCACCTGAGGTCAGGAGTTTAAGATCAGCCTGGCCAACATGGCAAAACCCTGTCTCTAATAAAAGTACAAAAATTAGCCGGGCATGCTGGTGCACACCTGTAATCCCGGCTCCTCTGTAGGTTGAGGCAGAGAATCTCTTGAACCCAGGAGGCGGACATTGCAGTGAGCCGAGATTGTGCCGCTGGCCCCCAGCCTGGGCCACAGAGTGGGACTCCATCTCAAAAAAAATAATAATAATAAAATAAAATAATAATAATAATAATAATAATAATAATAATAATAACCTGCTAGGCTTAGGACCTAGGTTGATTCCATTACAAAGAAAAAGAAAAAACTAACTTTTTAAAAGAAGGATCTCTCTGTTCAAAAACAAAACCAATGCCCTGTCAGGAAAGATATTCTGTTTTTCTGGTAAAGCTGGAAGAAACCTACAGGAAGGAGTCACCCCATAAAACTAGTGGAGCAGCATTGCCTTTTGGGGTGAGGGCTGCTTCTGTTAGGCCACCAGGATGAGTGCCTTCCTGGGGAGTGTGGTTCATCCTACACCATCCGGGAAGCAATTCCTGCCCCCAAATCACCAGCCAGCTTCCACCCTGTAAGTAAAATCCCCAGCAAGCGGGCAGCAGGGAGCTGCTTGCCTTGGAAGGCAGCTGAAGTCTCTGCCCACCACCCAGACTGTGTCCTCTGGGCAAGGCCAGGGCTTCCAGTTGGATGGTTTTCACATTAGCGGCTGCTGTTTAGAATCCTCAGCATTGGCCAGGCGCGGTGGCTCATGCCTGTCATCGCAGCACTTTGGGAAGCCCAGGCAGGCGGATCACGAGGTCAGGGACCAGCCTGGCCAACATGGTGAAACCCTGTCTCAACTAAAAAAAAAATACAAAAATTAGCTTGGTGTGGCTGGGCGTGGTGGCTCATCCCTGTAATACCAGCACTTTGGGAGGCCGAGGCAGGTGGATCATGAGGTCAGGAGATCGAGACCATCCTGGCTAACACGGTGAAACCCCGTCTCTACTAAAAATACAAAAAATTAGCCAGGCACGGTGGCAGGCACCTGTAGTCCCAGCTACTCATGAGGCTAAAGGAGAATGGCATGAACCTGGGAGGCAGGGTTTGCAGTGAGCCCAGATCACACCACTGCACTCCAGCCTGGGCGATATAGAGTGAGACTCTGTCTCAAAAAAATAAAAAATAAAAAATTAGCCTGGTGCAGTGGTGGGCACCTGTAATCCCAGCTACTCAGGAGGCTGAGGCAGGAGAATTGCTTGCACCCTGGAGGCAGAGGTTGCAGTGAGCTGAGATCGCACCATTGTACTCCAGCCTAGACAACAGAGCAAGACTCTGTTGCAAAAAAAAAAAAAAAAAAAAAGAAGAAAAAAGAATCATCAACATTGCCATGGCCGAATCTCTTTCCAGACTTGTCAAATCTTTACCACTGGACCTCCATGTTCTAGTTTCAAAGCTCTGCTGACCGCAGTGGCTCATGTCTGTAATCCCAGCACTTTGGGAGGCCGAGGTAGGAGGACTGCTTGAACCCAGGAGCATGAATCCATCCTAGGCAACATAGTGATAATAGTGTCAAATCAGAGCCAGTGTCCAGTAATTCCCCAAATATCTGAGACTTTTCTTTTCTCTAAGTCACAGTCATCCTGGTAGAAGGCTGTAGGTCCCTTTGGGGAAGACCGGGAAAAAGATTAACAATGTAAATTTTTGGCAAGGTAGCAGCGTACTTCCCCAAGATCACCCAGCCTCCCCTTCACTTAAGGGGTTGTGGGCCTGTGAACTGGCTCAAGTCTGGGAATTGATTGAGGGTTTTAGATCTGTGTTTCATTAATTTGAGTTAGTCTTTTATTCAGTTGACCTAGAATTCTTCATTTTTTAAAGAACAACTAAGACTTTGGTGCAGCCCATTAGCTCTCCGTGTGGATACAATGGACTACACAGTGCCATGGGTGTCTGTGAGTCAAACCATTCTGACTGCTGCTTTGACACTGCTTTCCACTGTGGTGACCACACCCACCTCATCTTTGATGATTAAGGACAGCCCATGTTCCCTGCCACACCAGGATTCGATTATCCTCATTTTATTTAAAGATCCCAGCCCAGTGGCTGCGGTTCCTGCTGTAACATTTTGCTTACTGAGAGCACAAGCTCAAAGCTCTTCCAGGATACTGGGCTCCTCTCACAATATTCTTTCTCATGATTGTTGTGAGACGTATGTTCTGTAGACCCTCCAGTGTGAGTGAGCAGGTCTGACATAATAAATCCAGTCTCCCTGAGTTTTTACATACCTTCCTGTACACATAAACCAAGGAAGTTGTGGCCTCTCAACTTTATGTACCTTAGGTAAACTCTGATTCTGTTTCAGCCAACCAACCAAGTCACCAAACAAATAAGCAAACAGCCAACCAATCAACCAACAAGCAAGCAAGCAACAAACCAACCAAACAACCAAGCAAGGAAGCAAGCACCAACCAACCAAGCAAGCAACCAACCAAGTAACCGATCAAACCAACCCTTGGAGCCCTTTCTAAAGCTTTGACCTACAACCCTGAATCCAGACTCTCTGTTTAGTGGGCCAACATTAATAAATTTAGCCTAATCCAACTTTATGTTACTTCCAGCATGGTACCACACACTTAATATCCATTCCCACATATATTCTCCAGATTGCTTTCTGTATAAATTGTGTGTGTGTGTGTGTGTGTGTGTGTGTGTGTGTGTGTAGAAAGAGAGCATCAACTGAAAAATCACACAATTTTATAAATTTAGAAAAGAGAGCTTTATTTCTTATAAAGGTTTGCAGCCTGCAAGGTGGCCATTATGACAGGCTGGGAAGTGTGGCCTACAGCCAAGGCCAGAGGCAGGCACTTCCAGGGAGGGAAGGAGAGGACAGGAATTTGAGCCGAACGAGTTGGCTACATATACATACTCAATAGGATATCAGAGGAGCTATATCATTTTATGAGAATACTCATAAAAGAGGTCCTAACACATGCATATTCAATAAACATGCATGTTCATTCTGGGGTGGAGACTTGACATTTAAATGTATTATAATTAGGCCCTACACATCAAAAAGTGAAGCAGGGACATGAAGGTACTCAGCCTCTGTAAAGGCACAGCCTCCAAAACTGGCCAGAACCAGTCCATGGAGGATGGTCTCTTATCAGGAGAAAGTTACTGAAATCTGTCCCTTGTCCAGTGAAAGCTGTCGTTAAGGTTGGTGGGGCAGGAGATCAGTTACTCAGCGTCTGTGAACTGGGTGAGTTGTAATTGTTTTAATCTTGCTTCTCTCACAGCCAGTGCTTGCTTGGCTGCTGGAGAAAAATAAAAATCATGTGGTAGTTAGAATCTAGTTTACTCTGTAAGAGTAGGGTACAAGACTTAACCCTCGCCTGGCATGGCCCTAGGTCCTGTTTATAATTTGGGGTCTTATTGCCACAAAGAGTCTGTTCTGTCAGTCTCATGATCTCTATTTTAACATTAATGCTGTTCAGTCGTTGGGTCTAAACCATAAGAGGGAGGGAGGTACAGGGAGGTATGTCTGACCTCCTGTCCTGTCATGGCCAAGAACTGAATTTTAAGATTCATTTGAGGTTCCGTTGGCCAACAGGGGGTCTGTCAAGTCGGGTGGGGGGCTTAGGATTTTATTTTTAGTTCTCAAGGGAGATAAAATAATTTAATCAATTGGCCCCCGTGACTGTGGGACTAACATGGCTATGATCTGTCGCACAGACTTCAGGCTGGCACCCAGGCAAAATTCTATGCATCATGCATCATGCACATTTGTAACAACATGTACATAACAATGTCACAAAATACTTTCACGGTGACACCTAGATTAGTGTTTTATTGAATAGCTGATGATATAAACTGGCTCATTTGATGCCAAGACTGACCATCACCACCATACCAAGGTCATCACTGATCAGAGGCCTAACCCAAGGAGGGGGTCATGTGCAGACCCAGCGGTGGGGAGGAAAGATGCTGCAGAGGAGACGGATGCCCACAGAGGCCCCTGAGCGGATACAATGCTCACTAAGTGGTAAGTATAGACTCAACGTAGGCTGTAAGGTCTCCCCCTGTGCAAATGGGACCCCATCCACTTGAGAGCCAAGGGTCTGTTTGGGTGGCAGGGATGGCCACTTCTGAAGGTAGAAAGGAAAATAAGCCACCAAATTGGTATCTTTCTGTGAAATGGACATCGTGCTTAGAATCTCCATTTTCCCCACAACCTGGAAGAATAAGTACTGTCATCTGCATTTTATAGCTGAGGAATCTGACTCAACAAAATTAAATTACTCGCCTAAGCAATTAGCAATTAACCAAGTCTTTCTGACTCAGAAACCCAGCTGTTGCCTGTTCATATCCAGCCTCTGTACTGGGGTCAAGATCTGGCCTGTTCTCAACGCAGCAAGATGCAAGCAGATCACACTGGACTCCCAGCCCTGAATCTGGCTCAAGGGGACATCAAATTTGACTGGGTCATGTGGCTCAGGAGCATCACTCTCAAAAATAGCAGTACAGGAAGAGGCGATGGCCCTAAATAGCATTTGCAGGCAGATCCCATGTTAATCGTAAGGGTCAGGACTCTCTCACTTTTCTGTCTCTCTCTCTGTCTCTCCTCTAGGGCTGACCCCACATTGGACACCACTGCATCTATGTCCATCACACACCACAGCTGCCTTTTCTTCTGCCTGCTTATGGGAAAGTCCCCTCCTCTCCTCCGTTTTCTTCTCTTCCTGCCCCTATCACACCGTGCACTTCTCCCTTTCCTTACAGAACCACCATCAACTTTAGGAGGAGGGAAAGGGGTGGCTCTGGCAGGAAAAGCCAGAATCCCCTCTAGCCAGCAGAGAGAGAGGAATGGCTGCATGTTTTCTCCCCCAATCCAAGGCACTGGGTCTTGGCTGGGTTGCAGGTTCCAAGCTGCTCTCCTGCTGTGTCGGTGAGTTCTGGTCAACCTGCAACCTCCTGATGTGGCCACTGCAGTTCATCGAGTCTTCAGGGACTCCCCATGGCCTGGAGTACTTTGCCTTGCTTACACGGGAGAGGAGAATGGATTTATAGAGAACATCATCTAAATCCAACTTGACCATTGTGTGGCCACACTTGCTAGATTGCTATAGTCTAAATCTAGCATTGTAGAAAGATGGGGGAGCTTGGAGCTGCACAAACTCAGGTCTGGAACTGGCTCCTTACCTTGGAAGGTGAATGATCCTGGCAGGACTCTTAGCCTCCCTGGGCCTCAGTTTCTTTATCTGTTTCATGGGAATGAGGATCTCTGCTGGGTGGTTGGGTGATGTGAGGGCTGTGTGAAAACAGCTTGTCAATACAAGCCAAAATAGAAATATTTCTCCACAGATTATGAAAGTCAAATGAGAGAATATATTTAAATTAAATGGAAAATTAAAATGGCAAAAAAGGCAAAGCTGTATTGAAAGTTCCGAGCTTCTGTATGAGCAGCTTTTTGACTATGTAAGAATCCTGTACTCGTTCCCCCTGAATAAAAAAAAAAAAAAAAAAAAAAAAAAAGTTGAAGGAGGCAGAAGGGAGAGTGATGCACGATGGGCGAGGACTTCACCTGCTGTTGCTGGCTTTGAGGATGGAGGAAGGAGGCCACAAACCTAGAAGCTGGAGCCCCTAGAAGCTAGAAAAGGCAGGGACCCGATTCATCCCTTGAGCCTCCAGAAGGGACATAGCCCCGCCAGCACCTTGACTTTAGCCCAGTGAGATCCTCTTAGGACTTTTGGCAACCAGAACTATAAGACAGAAATGGAAGCCACTGAGTCTGTAGCTGTTTGTTGCAGCAGCAATAGAAAACTAATGCAGAGCCCAAGAAATCACTGGTGATGAGATGGGGAAAGTGGGCTCAGGAGGTCTGGATCTGTGATGAGATGGGGAAAGTGGGCTCAGGAGGTCTGGACCTGTGATGAGATGGGGGAAGTGGGCTCAGGAGGTCTGGATCTGGGGTGGGGATCTGGAGTGGAAGGGGAATTCATTTGTTCATTGTCTATCCTTTTGCATTGATTGATTTTTTTTTCTACATATATATGTGAATTTTCACAATAAAAGTTTTTTCCAAAATAAAATAAAAGAAACAAAAGGGGCTTTTTGCAACCCAATTCCTATCTATGTCTGAGTCCACTTGTATTGAATGAGTCTTTCTGCCAACGTTCTTATATTTGGGTGACAATCTGAATGTCAGTGACCAATCAGAGCAGAGGCAGACCTTGGAGTGGGCAGGGCATCCTGAGGGCCCTGATTCCTGCCATGAGGCATAACCCTTTAGGTGCCAGACCATGGGGAGGTCCAGGGGTTGCAAGGGAGGGCTGTGCATCTGCAATGGCGCTCAGGAGGCTCCCGGTGGTGGCAATTGGTGAATCTGCACAGTGGTGTTTCAATATTGTCACAACCCTGCTGCCTCTCATGCTCTCAAAAAGCATTTCTCTTACCTGTGACAGACTTCCTATACCTAACAGCTTGCAAAAATATTCCAGGTTAATGAGAATAATCTCTCGGAGCCATACCTCCCTGCTTGGGGTCTCAGTTTCCCCAACTGTCCCCAGACAAGTTAGGCTAGAAGGCCCCTGAGCCTCAGCCCCTCTGTACCCCTCCTGTCACCCAGACCTGATCTGGGTCTTGCACCCTGGATGCAGCATGACAGAGCTGGGCAGTGGCTGGCTCTGGGCCAGAGGACCCTTTCTGATGGACTTCGGCTGTTGGCCTTCCAGGGGAGACTGATCAACCTCACAAGAGTCATAAGGTGAGTAGCGGTGGGCAAATCCATCCCCCTCATCTTAGATTTATGGGGATACAGAGAGAAAGAGGAGACACTCCAGGAAGACCTGCAGGTGGGAGTACCAGGTTGAAACCAAGGACACCTTCCTGGAGGAGCTGCTGTTTGAGCCAGCTCTGAGAACAGGTGGGGACAGGACTGGAGAGGAGGAGGGGGTCTCCTATGAGCAAAGACTGGCCACCACCCCATGTAACACCCCCACAGGGCTCCTGTGGCATCCCTGTCCAGTCCCTGTCACCACCCAGTTTTTCCCTCTGGACCCAGGAATTCAAAGTAAGCAAGGAGGTCCGCTGCTCCAGTTGGCTGCCAATAATTACAACCTTGAGCCCAAGCAGCACTTTGGGTCCTGGTTTGGGACCATGAAGCGGCTCAGTGAGACTGAGAGGTAAGGCCAGGGCAGGAATTGGGACAGCAGGATTGAACTCTCCCTGGGGGCCAGCCTCAGAAAGCCTGTGGCCATGGCCTCTTCGTCAACATCAGATCCTGTGGTCTGGCAATGCCTGGGGTACCCAGACCTCACTCTGGACAGGCCCTGGGAGGGGGCCCTGGTGAGGTTCCTGGCAGCCTCACAGCCACTCTTCTGTCCGTAGCTACAACCTGTCATGCCAGCTGGAGGCTCCATCCCAGTTGGCTGGCAGCACAAAGGCCAGGGAGATAGACATCACCCACCACAGGGGCCAGTCAGGGCCTGAACCAGGGCGGGCAGAGGTTGGCTGCCTTGGGCTATGGGTGGGCTCAGGGAGTCAGACAGCAAGGGACTAGCCTCCTATCCTACTGCTGACCAGCCCTGTGACTGGGGAGAGTCACCTTACTTCTCTGGGCCTCAGTTTCCCCCTCTGTGGAGTGACGCTAAATGATCTCTGTGGAGACTGGGATCAATAGGGCACTGGTGATTGCCCAGGCACTCAGCACATGCCTGGAGCACACAGTGCAGGGCTGTGGTGGGGAGGTGGCCTGAGTTCCTGGGGAGTCACCCATGTATGCCTGCCCTTCCGACCAGCCACCAGGCCCTCAGGGCAGAGCCCACTACCAGCAGCAGCTCCACACCCCAAGACCAGCTCAGAGGCGGCCCCTACCTCAGCAGCAGGGACATCATGGACACTTTGAGCTGGTACTAGGGTGGCTTCTCCAGCTCCCACGTGGAGAAGGGTCCCAGCTGAGTCCCACTCACATGGAGTCTCATGCCCCTGAGAGTGCCATTCACCACTGGCCAGGCTCATGAGGCCGCATGAGAGGGGGGTCACTGGGGAGGAGATATTGGGGGAACAGAGAGGGTGGTTGAATTTTTGTATAATAGGCAGTGCAAGTGTTTACCATTTGGGAGGGGAAAGGTTTGTTGTTATTAGCAATGCTACACTTGAATATTATACTAAAATCCAGTTTCTTTATAACCTGGGAGTTGCTCTTTTGTTCTTTCTTTTCCCATCTTCATTAAAATGAGATGCAGACACTCATGGTCCACAGTCGATTAAGAAATCTTGCACGGCCATCAGGTTTTGTCTTGGAGAGCAGAGTTTCAGTACCATCAGCCTGGCAAGGAGCTGGGCCTGCTCCTCAGAGCTCCAGGGACTGTGAGATTTGGCATGTTCACAGGGCACCATCACAGCCTCTGAAACACACTGTCTTTAAAGACGTTTGCAGGCTGGACGCGGTGACTCACACCTGTAATCCCAGCACTTTGGGAGGCAGAAGCAGGTGGCTCACTTGAGGTCAGGAGTTCGAGACCAACATGGCCAACATGGCAAAACCCCATCTCTACTAAAAATACAAAAAATTAGCCAGGTGTGGTGGCAGGTGCCTGTAATTCCAGCTACTCGGGAGGCTGAGGTAGGAGAATTGCTTGAACCCCGGAGGCGGAGGTTGCAGTGAGCAGAGATCGCACCACTGCACTCCAGTCTGGGCAACAACAGCAAAACTTCATCTCAAAATAAAAAAAAAAAACAACAACATAAAGACATTTGCAAGGACCATGTCCTCACCCAGAGTGGTGCCTGTCTTTCTACAGTTTTTCAGGAAGAGGAAACATTTTCTGCTTCTCTCGCTGAGGTTTTTTTTAACCACCCATTAGGAATCTATATATTTCAGGATCGAACACTGGGATTCCCTCAGCACTAAAGGAGGAAAATTGCAAACAGAGCAGAAAGTGCAATGTGGAAAGGTCAGGCTGAGGAAGGTTCTTAGCCAGTAGACTGAGGGCAGGAAAGACACTGCCTCCTCAGTCTCCCACTAGGGAACTTGTGATTCTTGTCCCCTGACCTCAGAATTCCTTGTCATGCTTGTTTTGTCTCCAAGGGAAGGGTTTGAATTACACAATTTAAGGCTAGAGTGGGCCTCGTGCAGTTAACATTAACCCTCTCTCTCCTTCGCTGGCCGAGGTGAAGTCTAGGACCATGTAGTTCTGACGTCCACTCTCTTGGGGGATCACCAGTTCACCCATCTCACCCGGCAAGCTGGGCCCTAGTTTGGCGATAGGCATCTTCCACCCACCTGGGAGGCAGGGTTCAACACTCTGCCGCTGACCTTGTTTCCTTCTTCTGCCACCTGCTTAGGCAGCCAGAAGGGCTTGTCCAGCCAGCACCTGGGCTTTGGTGCTCCTCAAGCAGGTGGAGGAAGTTTCAGGCACTTGGCTCCTCAGGTGTCTGCCATCCAGGTGCTCTTCAGGCCTGCCCAGCAGAGCTCTCTTGATCCAGCTAGAACTGGCCAGAACTGACTCACTCAGGAATGTGTAGACTTTGGCATCAGGGGCTGCTTTAATTTGCACAATTTCCAAATACCTCTTTTTTCTTCTTTTTCTGATGAGTCATCTCCCTAGACTTGCATTTTAAAGAAATAGATAGTTATCAGGTTCCAGAGAAGACATGGTAGAACATTTATATCTCAAAGACACAGAGCTGAGACTTCAGGTTTAGATACTATAATTTGCCTAAACCAAAAAGGAAGGTGTAGGTAAAGTTCTAGTCAAGACAGGATGGCCAGGAAAAACACCTTAAACCAAGGGATGGCTTGCTTTGCTGATTTAAGCCAATGGCTTCTTTATCATAAGACTTCCCAGTGATTTAGTCCTCCCTCTCTTCCAGTGCACAGAGACATACCCCTCCTTACAAATAAAAATGTCCTTTATAGATGTAAATTTATTTTACAAAAATGTTTCAAAATAACCAGATGAATTTTATGCCAGAAAGACTTGTTTTTTTTTTTTCATTACTAGAAATGAAACAGTAAGTATTTGTTGTATTGATATACTTAGGCTTAGACCTATGTTTAACAAGAAAGCCTAATAATAGCACTGTGGTTATACTCTAGCCTATTTTTCCAAACCATCATTTTATTATTAAGGAAACAAAGGATCAAATACCTTTCATTCATCTGATATGATCCTTTAAAACACATTCTACTAATAAGTCCCATTTGGAACAGCTGAAAATCTTTTAATAAAACTTTTTAAAGATGAGCTCATGGCTTAGTGTAAATTTCACAAGCTTAATTAGGTCAAATGGAAGGAATTCAGATGAGTAGTTGCCCAATCAGAGCCCATTATTTGTAAGTCATCAGCCCCTTCCATGACCTTAAAACTCCACTCTTACCTAATTATTGCAAACCTATATACAACAAAGTGAAAGGATTAATTTTCATTCATCAACCTCTCAATTCCAGATTTTCAAAGAAAAAACCTATGTAAGGAATACTTACCAAAACCAGACAGGAAAATTAGAGCCTGCATGCTTAAGAGTCAAATTTGTTCCACTACAGCCAGGTCGCATACAATTACATCATTTGGTTCTTCATACACTCTAGAACTGACCAGGACAGAGTTTAGCATAGAAAAACTGTAAGAAATAGGTTCCGAAACATAGAAATTGCAAAGTTCAAAAGGCTATGAAAAAAAACTAACGTAAATGAGAGACTACCTTCCCTTTGTTTTAAAGAAATAGACCCATCAGAGAAATGCAAATCAAAACCACAATGAGATACCATCTCACACCAGTTAGAATGGCGATCATTAAAAAGTCAGGAAACAACAGGTGCTGGAGAGGATGTGGAGAAATAGGAACACTTTCACACTGTTGGTGGAATTGTAAACTAGTTCAACCATTGCAGAAGACAATGTGGCCATTCCTCAGGGATCTAGAACTAGAAATACCATTTGACCCAGCCATCCCACTACTGGGTATATACCCAAAGGATTATAAATCATGCTTCTATAAAGTCACATGCACATGTATGTTTATTGCAGCACTATTCACAATAGCAAAGACTTGGAACCAACCCAAATGTCCAAAAATGATAGACTGGATTAAGAAAATGTGGCACATATACACCATGGAATACTATGCATCTATAAAAAATGATGAGTTCATGTCCTTTGTAGGGACATGGATGAAGCTGGAAACCATCATTCTCAGCAGACTATCACAAGGACAAAAAACCAAACACCGCATGTTCTCACTCATAGGTGGGAATTGAACAATGAGAACACTTGGACACAGGAAGGGGAACATCACACATGGGGGCCTGTTGTGGGGTGGGGGGAAGGGGGAGGGATAGCACTAGGAGATATGCCTAATATAAATGATGAGTTAATGGGTGCAGCACACCAACATGGCACATGTATACATATGCAACAAACCTGCACATTGTGCATGTGCACCCTAGAACTTAAAGTATAATAAAAAATAAATAAAAAAAAGAAAGAAATAGATGTTCTGTAAAAATATACACAATTTTTACAGACAAATACATTTATAAGTTGTGTTTATCTTAAAAATTGAGGATATTTCATATTTATAACTAATTATTGAGCCTTAAGTTTTCTTGGCCATTTCTAGGCTAATAAACTAAGAATCATGTAAACTAAGCCAAAGTAGAATAGACATAAAAGTCCTGAACACTTCAACTTCCTATTCTTCAAGAAGTATACCTGGCAAAGCTCATTTGAGAGAGGAAAAGCTTTCCTCCACCCTCTGTTTTACAGCACTGAGGCTTCTCATCACAGTTCTATGACTTGTAGCTTAAATCCATGTCACATGGTCACTGGCATTGTTAGTGCTTCTCTTTTAACACTGTAGGAATTAATCAATTCGGTGACGTATTCAATTAATTCTATCGCTAGCCTGGCTACTGGCCACCCTTCTCTTCTCAGCAAGGAAATTAAGTCAGAAAGGCTTATTTTCCTTGAGTAAGACTTTGGGGACATAGCAAAGTTCATGACAAAAAGAAAGAAGTGGCAGCAAGGATTTGAAAAGAGTGGTTTCAGTCAATGGAGGGGTTCCCATGAGAGAAGCAGGATCAAAGAGAGAGAGAGAGAAAAAACAGGAAGGGCTAATTAGATTAGTTCATAGTTGTCCCAAGAGCGATGCCTTTGGGGGCTTCCCTTAGGGGGGAAACAGTCCAGGCCAAAGGGATGCCCTGTGAGATGGCTGCTGTAAAAGTGGACAATTCTTTTTCCAGTGGCCTGGCTATTTGCAAAAAAGGCAGACATCTTGGGGCACAGGGGTCTTTAGTTTGCATGCACAAGTAGAAGTACTCTCAATCCCTGCAGTTGTTGTAACTGGGAAGACATGCACCTGTTTACCTTCGTAAGTGTTTCCCCACTGTCACCACTGTAACTCTAGGTTATCTTTAGGGAGGCCAAACTTATCTATCTACTGAACCCAGTCCAGTTTCCATCTGATCATCAGACTGAGTGGCCTCTTACCTCGATCCAATACAGTTCACCACCAAATCCAATTTGATGCTGGACTCAGTCAAGTTTTTACCAATGACTCATCAGCTACCCAAACCTCAAAAGGCCATATGTCATCTCACAGCACAAACTGGCCACTGGCACCCACCCCAAGGTTATTTGCCCTCTCATAGCACAAAACCCGGGACTCGAAACCCAAAAGGATCAAGGTTCAATGCAAAAAGAATGGAGTCTGGCCTAAGAGGAATGTACAACCTCAGAAGGAGGGCAAAGGGGCCAGCAGTGTCTTTCCTGCATTCCTCAAGGGGTCTTGGGAGGTGGATCCCATCCAGCTTGCCAGAACTCTCAAAAGAAAAAATTACAACAAATTTACTTTAAACTAAATAAATTAAACTAACTAAATAAATAAAACAGCTTTTATTTATTATTTCAGAATCAACTTCGAAACCCAGTCTGGATAAAAAAAATAAAAAAAAAAAACCCTTACAAAGGTAAACAAATGCATAGCTCAAAACACAAATCCTTGGAGCTTCAAAATTTGAGAGAGAACTTGCCCAGGACCCCTGCTGCAGTGAGAGATCTGTGTGCACAATGGACCTGGTGGGTCGCTGTGCTTGGGCACCCATGCTTCTGGGGTTTGATGAAAGTTCTACTTCAGATTGCATTTTCTACACTAATCTGTTAAAAAAAACCTTTATATACGTTAAATTTAGCAGAGTTTATTTGAGCAAAGAAACCGTTTAGGAATCAGGCAGCAGTTTGCACCAAAAATGGCTCAGAGCACTCCGTGCCACCATATGTGCAGGTTATATTTACAGCTAGAGAAAAAGAAGTGCACAGAAACAGCCTGATTGGCTGCTGTTGGCATTTACCTTATCTAGTCATGTTTTGGCAGCTTTCAGCCTCTAATTGGCTGAAGGCTCAGCTGTTTTCATTGGCTAAGACATAGTTACATGTTATAAGACTATAGTCTTGGGTTAAGTTACAGTTATTTTTACACATTAAGTTAGATTACAACTAGCTATGTATAGAGAACTCATTAGGCCAAACTTAAAATAAGTATGGAGGCAGCTTTAGGACAAAGACAATTCAATTTAACAATACCCTTATGTATATATTTACTCTTTTTATGTATTTCTATATATATTAATAAATATAAGTAGTTGTATGTACATATATAAAAACACACCTATGTGTGTGCATACACATGTATGTGAGTATATATGTTTGCTTCTACCCTGTATGAGCGAAGTATGCCAGAGTGGCAGAGTGCTACATATATATGTGTAAATTTCTATATTAAATATATTTATGTATGTTAACTATATATTTATATGCTCATAAATATATATTTCCTTGAATAGTCACCTATGTTCTATATTTCTAAATTTATAAATATGCATATTTATGTGTGTGTGTATATGTATATATATGTATATTTAATTTTTATGTGTTTGCTTCTGCCTTGTTTGTAAGGTAGCCCAAAATGGCAGAGAGATTACATATGTATGCTATAAAGGTTTATAGTATATATTTATGTTTATGTGTATATTTAAATATGTTACATAGTTTTTTTTTCAAGAATTTGAAAAAGTTTCTAAACTGAGGAAAAGTTTACGTAAGATTAAGCACTTTAAAGTGTATCATTCACTGACATTTAGGACATTCTTAACACTCTCTAGTTCCAGAATTTTTTTTCTTTTTTGAGTGGGGTCTCATTCTGTCCCTTAGGCTGGAGTGCGGTGGTGAGATTTTGACTCACTGCAATCTCCACCTCCCAGGCTCAAACAATCTTCCCACCTCAGCCTTCTGAATAGCTGGGACCACAGGCGCATGTGCCACCACGCCCAGCTAATTCTTCATATTTTTTTTGGTAAACATGGAGTTTCACCATGTTGCCCAGGCTGGTCTTGAACTCCTGAGCTCAGGCGATCCACCTGCCTTGGTCTCCCAAAGTGCTGGAGTTTTTATAGTTCGAGGTCTTACATTTAAGCCTTTAATCCCTCTTGAGTTACTTTTTGTTTATGGTGATAAGTAGGGGTCCAGTTTCATTCTGGCATCTAGATAGCCAGTTATCCTAGAATCATTTATTGAATAAGAAGTCCTTTTCCTATTGCTTATTTTTGTCACCTTTGCCAAAGATCAGTTAGTTGTAGATGTGTGGCTTTATTTCTGGGTTCTTTATCCTGTTCTAATGGTCTATGTGTCTGTTTTTGTACAAATACCATGCTGTTTTGGTTACTGGTAGCCTTGTAGTATAGTTTGAAGTGAGGTAGTGTGATGCCTCCCGCTTTGTTCTTTTTCCTTAGGATTGCTTTGGTGATTTGTGCTCTTTTTGAGTTCCTTATAAATTTTAGAATAGGTTTTTTTTCTAATTCTGTGAAAAATGACATTGGTAGTTTGATAGGAATAACATTCAATCTGGAGATTGCTTTTGATAGTATATGGCAATTATAACAATATTGATTCTTCCTATCCTTGAGCATGGAATGTTTTTCCATTTGTTTGGGTCAGCTCTGATTTCTTTCAGCAGTGCTTTGTAATTATTGTTTTCTTGTTGTAGAGATCTTTCACCTCCCTGGTTCCCTTTATTCCTTGGTATTTTTGTGTGTGTATGTGTCTATTGTGAATTAAATTGCATTCTTGATTTGGCACTCAGCTTGGATATTGTTGGTGTATAGAAATACTGCTGATTTATGTACCTTGATTTTGTATCCTGAAAGTTTGCTGAAGTTGTTTATTAGATCTAGGAGCTTTTAGGCAGAGACTATGGGGTTTTTTAGGTATAAAATCATGTTATCTGCAAACAGAGATAGTTTGACTTCCTGTCTTCCTATCTGGATGCCTTTACTTCTTTCTCTTGCCTGATTGTTCTGGCTAGGATTTCTAGTACTGTGTTGAATAGGAGTGATGGGAGTGGGTATCCTTGTCTTGTTCCAGTTCTCAAGTGGAATGAGCCCAGCTTCTGCCTGTTCAGTGTGATGTTGGCTGTGGGTTTGTCATAAATGGCTCTTATTATTTTGAGGTATGTTCCTTCAATACCTAGTTTATTAAGGGTTTTTAACATAAAGGGATGTTGAATTTTATCAAAAGTCTTTTCTGTATCTACTGAGATGATCATGTGGTTTTTGTTTTTAGTTCTGTTTATGTGATAAGTCACATTTATTGATTTGCATATGTTGAACCAACCTTGCTTGTTTATCCCGGGGATAAACCCTGCTTGATTATGGTGGATTAGCTTTTTGATGTGCTGGTAGATTCAGTTTGCTAGTATTTTGTTAAGGATTTTTGCATCTGTGTTCATCAAGGATATTGGCCTGTAGTTTTTTCTTTGTTGTATCTCTGCCAGGCTTTGGTATCAGAATGATGCTTGCCTCATAGAATGAGTTAGTGAGGAGTCTCTGCTCCTCAATTGTTTGGAATAGTTTCAAGTAGGGATGGTAGCTGCTCTTCTTCATACGTCTGGTAGAATTTGGCTGTGAATTCATCTGATCCTGGGCTTTTTCTTGCTCAAAATCATAAAATTAGATGGAAATTATTTTATTACTGATTCAATTTCAGAACTCATTATTAGTCTGTTCAGGGTTTCCGTTTCTTCCTGGTTCAATTTTGGGCAGTTGTGTTTTCAGGAATTTTTCCACATTTTGTAGGTTTTCCAGTTTGTGTGCCTAGAGGTGTTCATAATGGTCTCAGAGTTTTTGTATTTCTGTAGGGTCATTGATAATGTCTCCCTTGTCAATTTTGATTGTGTTTATTTGGATTTTCTCTCTTTCTTCTGTTGTTTGTCTAGTTAGCGTTGTATCTATCTTATTTAGTCTTAAAAAAACTTCTGGTTTTATTGATCTTCTGTATGTTTTTCATGCCTCACTTTATTTCAGTTCAGCTCTGATTTTGGTTATTTCTTGCCTTCTTCTAGTTTTACGGTTGGTTTGATCTTGTTTTTCTAGTTCTTCTAGGTGTGATGCTATGTTGTTAATTGGAGATCTTTCTAACTTTTTGATGTGAGCTTTTAATGCTATAAACTTTCCTCTTAACACTGCTTTAGCTGTGTCACAAAGATTCTGGTATGTCTTATCTTTTTTTCTTTGGTTTTGAAACTTATTTCTGCCTTAATTTCATTGTTTACCTAGCAGTCATTCAAGAGCAGGTTGTTCAATTTCCATGTAATTTTATGGTTTTGAGCAATCTTCTTAGTATTCCCTTCTGTTTTTATTGTGCTGTGGTTTGAGAGCATAATTGGTATGATTTCAATTTTTTAAAATTTGTTGAGAATCGTTTTTTGTCTGACCGTGTGGTTGGTTTTAGAGTATGCACCATGTGGTGATGAGAAGAATATATATTCATTGTTTTGGGGTGGAGAATTCTGTAGATGTCTGTTACTTCCATTTGGTCAAGTGTGAGTTCAGGTCCCACATATATTTTTTAGTTTTCTGACTCGATGATCTGTCTAATACTGTCAGTGGAGTGTTGAAGTCTCCCACTATGATTGTGTGGGAATTTAAGTCTCCTCACAGGTCTCTAAGAATTTGTTTTTATGAATCTGGGTGTTCCCTGGTGCTCCCTGGGTACACACATAATTCTTGTGTTGAATGCATATATATTTAGAAGAGTTAAGTCTTCTTGTTGAATTGAACACTTTACCATTAGGTAATGCCCTTCTTTGTAGTTTTTTGATTGTTGTTGACTTAAAGTCTGTTTTGTTTGAAATTAGAATAGCAGCCCCTGCTATTTTTTTGTTTATTTTGTTTTTGTTTTCTGTTTACTTGGTAGGTTTTCCTCCATCCCATTACTTTGAGCCTATCTGTGTCATTGCATATGTGAGATGGGTCTCTTGAAGATGGCATACAGTTGGGTTTGTTTGTTTGTTTGTTTTAATTTTTTGAGACCGATCTGTCTCTTTCACCCATGCTGGAATGCAGTGGCACAATTATGGCTTCCTGCAGCCTCAACCTCTTGAGTTCAGGTGATCTTTACACTTCAACTTCTGGATTAGCTAGGACTACAAGTGCATGCCACCATGCCTGACTAATTTTACATTTTTTATAGAGATGAGGTTTTCCCATGTTGCCCAGGCTGGTCTCGAACACCTGGGCTTAAGCAATCTGCCCACCTTGGTCTCCCAAATTGCTGAGATTACAGACATGAGCCACTGCACCCAAGTGGGTCTTGCTTCTTTATTCAACTTGCCACTCTGTGCATTTCAATTGGGGCATTTAGCCCATTTACGTTCAAAGTTAAACATTCTATGTATGGAATTGACCCTGTCCTTATATATTTTTTTAGCTGGCTATTATGCAGACTAGATTTGATTTTGTAGTTGCTTTATAGTGTTAATGGTCTATGTACTTAAGTGTGTTTTTGTGGTGGTTGGTAATGGTCTTTTGTTCTCATATTTATTTTATTTTATTTTGAGACATGATCTCACTCTGCTGCCCAGGCAGAGTGCAGTGGTATGATCTGGGCTCACTGCAACCTCTGCTTCCTGGGCTCAAGCCATCCTCCTGCCTTAGTCTCCTGAGTGGGTGGGACCACAGGTGCATACCACCATTCCTAGCTAATTTTTACATTTTTTGTAGAGACGGGGTTTCACCATGTTGACCAGTCTGGTTTTGAACTCCCGGGCTCAAGTGATCCACCTGCCTCAGCCTCCCAAAGTGCTGGGATTACAGTCGTGAGCTACTGCGCCTGGCTTGTTTCTATATTTAACACTCCCTTAAAGACCTCTTTTGAGGCAGGTCTGGTGGTAATAAATTCCCTTAACATTTGCTTGTCTGAAAAGTATCTTCTCCTTTGCTTATGAAGTTTGTTTGACTGTATATGAAATTCTTGGCCTCCTTGGCATTGCGCCATCAAAGACAAAGTTGTCCTCCAACTTCTCGTCCTGCATTGCTGCCATCGCAGCTCTCAGCACTAAAAAGGCGGCTTCAGACTCCTCCAAAGAACAAGTGGCCAATTCGAGGGAATCCTCCCTGTTACCAAAAGAAGTAAACGACAGTCCGAGAGCCACCACCAAGTCTCCTGAATCCCAGAATCTCATCGACGGGACAAAAAAACCATCCCTAAAGCAACCGAATAGTCCCAGAAACATCTCAAGTGAGAACAGCAGCAAGGGAACCCCATCCTCTCCTGCAGGATCCACACCAGCAATCCCCAAAGTCCGCATAAAAACCATTAAGACATCTTCTGGGGAAATCAAGAGAACGGTGACCAGCGTATTGCCAGAAGTGGATCTTGACTCTGGGAAGAAACCTTCCGAGCAGACGGTGTCTGTGATGGCCTCTGTGACATCCCTTCTGTCATCTCCAGCATCAGCCGCCGCCCTTTCCTCTCCCCCCAGGGTGCCTCTCCAGTCTGCAGTGGTGACCAATGCAGTTTTCCCTGCAGAGCCCACCCCTAAACAGGTCACAATCAAGCCTGTAGCTACTGCTTTCCTCCCAGTGTCTGCTGTGAAGACAGCAGCATCCCAAGTCATTAATTTGAAGCTCTCTAACAACACCACGGTGAAAGCCACAGTCTACCTGCTGCCTCTGTCCAGAGTGCCAGCAGCACCATCATTAAAGCTGCCAATGCCATCCAGGAGCAAGCTGTCATGGTGCCAGCATCCAGCCTGGCCAATGCCAAACTTGTGCCAAAGACTGTGCACCTTGCCAACCTTAACCTTCTGCCTCAGGGTGCCCAGGTCACCTCTGAACTCCGCCAAGTGCTAACCAAAACTCAGCAACAAATAAAGAAGGCAATAATCAATGCAGCAGCCTCACAACCCCCCAAAAAGGCATCTCGAGTCCAGGTGGTGTCGTCCTTGCAGAATTCTGTGGTGGAAACTTTCAACAAGGTGCTGAGCAGTGTCAATCCAGTCCCTGTTTACATCCTAAACCTCAGTCCTCCTGCCAATGTAGGGATCACATTACTGATGCATGGGTACAAGTGCTTGGAGTGTAGGGACTCCTTTGCACTTGAAGAGTCTGACCCAGCACTACGACAGATGGAGCATGTGCATCGAAGTAACATGCAACCATTGTACAAAGAACCTCGTTGTTTACAAAAAATGCAACCTCCTTTCCCAAGCCCATGGGCATAAGGAGAAAGGGGTGGTAATGCAATGTTTCTACTCAATTTTAAAGCCAGTCCCAGCAGGTCAAATGATAGTTTCTCCATCAAGCAATACTTCTTCTTCATCTTCCACTATTCAGAGCCCTGTGGGAGCTGGCATACACACTGTCACAAAAATTCAGTCCGGCATAACTGGGACAGTCATATCCGCTCCTTCAAGCACTCCCAGCACCACAGCCATGCCCCTAGATGAAGACCCCTCCAAGCTGTGTAGACATAATCTAAAATGTTTGGAGTGTAATGAAATCTTCCAGGACAAGAAATCGCTGGCTACACATTTCCAGCAGGCTGGAGATATGAGTGGACAAAAGACTTGTACTATCTGCCAGATGCTGCTTCCTAACCAGTGCAGAGAATCCGTCAGCACAAATCTCCCTACACCTGCCCTAAGTGCAGGGCCATCTGCAGGTTGGTGCACTTCCAGACCCACGTCACCAAGAACTGTCTACACTACACAAGGAGAGTTGGTTTTTGATGTGTACATTGCAATGTTGTGTACTCTGATGTGGCTGCTCTGAAGTCTCACATTCAAGGTTCTCACTGTGAAGTCTTCTACAAGTGTCCTATTTGTCCAATGGCATTTAAGTGTGCCCCAAGCACACATTCCCACACCTACACACAGCATCCTGGCATCAAGATAGGAGAACCAAAAATAATATATAAGTGTTCCATGTGCAACACTGTGTTCACCCTGCAAACCTTGCTGTATCGCCACTTTGACCAACACATTGAAAACCAGAAGATGTCTGTTTTCAAGTGTCTAGACTGTTCTCTTTTATATGTACAGAAGCAACTTATGATAGACCATATCAAGTCTATCCATGGGACATTGAAAAGTATTGAAGGGCCAACTTGGGTGTAAACTTGCTTTTGAGCATTAAGCCTGCCACTTATAATTCAGCATATCAGAACAAAGAGGACAGCAAATCCGTGAATGGGAAAGAGAAATTGGAAAAGAAATCTCCACCTCCTTTGAAAAAAATCAATGGAAACCAAGAAAGTGGCCAGTCCTAGGTGGACGTGTTGGGAATGTGACCGCCTCTTCATGCAGAGAGATGTGTACATATCCCACTTGAGGAAGGAGCATGGGAAGCAAATGAAGAAACACCCCTGCCACCAGCGTGACAAGCCTTTCAGCTTGTCCCACAGCCTGTGCTGGCACAACCGGATCAAGCACAAAGGCATCAGGAAAGTGTACGCCTGCTCACACTGCCCAGACTCCAGAGGTACCTTTACCAAATGGTTGATGCTGGAGAAGCATGTCCAGCTGATGCATGGCATCAAGGACCCTGACCTGAAAGAAATGACAGATGCCACCAATGAGGAGGAAACAGAAATAAAAGTAGATGCCAATGTCCCCAGTCCCAAGTGGAAGTTGAAAGAACCGGTTCTGAAGTTCAGGCCTCCCAGAGGAGCTATCACTCAACCACTGAAAAAGCTGAAAATCAATGTTTTTAAGGTTCACAAGTGTGCCGTGTGTCGCTTCACCAGTGAAAACCTGCTGCAGTTCCATGAACACATCCCTCAGCACAAATCGGATGGTTCTTCCTACCATTGCCGGGAGTGTGGCCTCTGCTACATGTCTCACGTCTCTCTGTCCAGGCACCTCTTTGCTGTACACAAGTTAAAGGAACCTCAGCCAGTGTCCAAGCAAAATGGGGCTGGGGAAGATAACCAGCAGGTGAACAAACCCAGCCACGAGGACGAATCTCCCAGTGGCGTCATGTCAGACAGAAAGTGCAAAGTGTGCGCAAAAACTTTTGAAACTGAAGCTGCCTTAAACACTCACATGCAGACACATGGTATGGCCTTCATCAAATCCAAAAGGATGAGCTCAGACAAGAAATAGCCACAGACACTCCATGAGGAAAATCCCTGTCCACATTGGGAGAAAAAAGACTTTTGTTACACAAAGTTTGCAGTATAATAGAGTTAACAGTACTGTCTAGGCTGTTGCAATATATTCTCTTTCAACGTGCCTTCCTTCTTCATCTTGTCATATATATCCTCATTAAATATTAAAACAGAATTTGAGTTTAAGAGTTTGTATATATTTAAGTGAATAACTTTTTATACTCTTTGTTACATGTTTGTATCAGTATTCAGTGGAAAACGTTTTGAGTTGTTTTGGGTTAGAATTTTTCTTTTTGTTCTGTTTCTTTAAAACAGAGTGCTTAGTAACAGGGGCAGTTCCTGAATTCAAATAAATCATTTTGTATGTTTCAAATTTGAATGGGTTAACTAATTACAGGCAAAAATAATGCCTTTTTTAGTGTTTTTAATTTTTAAAATTCACTACATAAATTGGAAGTAATTGTGGGTCTCAAAAACACTAGGAACTTCTAAATGTCTTAGCACCTCTTTGATGTGCCTGCCCTGAGGGAGTGAGTGCACGTTTGAGACAACTGCGCTCCAGTGTGGGCGTGCCTTTGTCTTCAGGCCATGCCGAAGGGTGTTTAAAGCAGCCTTGCAGGTCGCTCCTTTCCCAGCCGTGGATAAAAACTGAAGCCAGGAATCTAATAAGGAATGCTGATTTCCTCAATTCCATTTTGAGGAATGGGGAAGGTTATTCTAAAGCAAAAAAGAATGGGACTGGTTTTCTGGGCAGATCTACAAGGCTGGCTTTAAGAGCACAAGGAGGGAAAGTAACAAAGGGGCTGGACTACTATAAAAGTTACAAATACGTAGTTAGACCAATAGATCTACATAGTCAGGTTTTTGTCATGTAATTTATTAACTATTACAGAAACACAACTAAGAATATCAAGTATTTCTCTGGCTCTTGATAGAAAAAGAAATCAGCTGACTTAATCCTTTGCTTTCAAAAGAGTTGGCGTTTCCTGTTCTGGGTGCTACTGCCAAACGTTCTGGTGCTTAGAGTTGGGATGCACGATGTCAACCACCGACTTATCAATGCAGCCGGCTGTGTATCGCAATTGGCCGTTACCTTAAGCACTGAGACACATGGGATTAGTTCAGCCATTTCAAGAGGTATATTTAATGTCGGTAGTTCTGCTTTACTAAAATGCAGTAGAGGTACTCTTCTGTCCCTTCCGTTTATAGTTCTCTGACAGAGTTATATTTTTTGGTTTTGTTTTGTGTTTTCTTTTGCATTTTATATCTTGTATTTATCCCTGAACATGTTTTCTACTTTTTTTTTTAAGAAAAGGAATTCTTTTGTGTATATATATAGATACTTGCATGATACACTGTAGTCAATGTTCGGTTCCTCGAAAGGTCTTGCTGCTGTCAGGTGTTATACACTCCATCCATCATAACTGTATAAAACACATTTCATATGTAAATAAACGTGGGACATTTGAAAAAATATTTTGTTCTATGTAGTTGAAAATCATTGGCTAAGTTCATTATAACTGCCTTTCTGCATCTTACCCTCATCCACACTCTTACAGCCTTTCATTAATTGTAAATTCTTATGTCTATATTTTCCATATCTACTTAGTGCTACTTTTTGGAATGAATTTTTATGCCCTGCTCTGGTCAATAATCTTGGGTGAAATGAGAACACAAAGCCAGAGAGACCAGGTTTCTGTAGTTCTCTAACATCAGATTCTAATACAAATTCTGCTGTGTAGTGCCCAGGCATTGCCACCCCTCCGGAGAGAGTTCTATGGCTACATCCCTGAATGTCAACAGTTCCATTTCTAGGCTTGCAGCAGGTTCTGGTGTCTTAGCTATGGATCTCCCAGTACCTGCTGGTCACAGGGCCATAGAGACTGGGCTTCTAGAAGCAAAAGACACAGAGCAGGGAACAGGAGCCAGTTTCATTCTGCCTATGGATAGGCAGTTATCCCAGCACTATTTATTGAATAGAGAGTCCTTTCCCTATTGCTTATTTTTGTCAGCTTCATGGATGTTCACTTGGTTGTAGGTGTGTAACTTTATTTCTAGGTTCTCTATTCTGTCCCACTGGTCTGTGTATCTGTTTTTGTACCAGTACTGTAGTGTTTTGGTTATGTAGCCTTGTAATATAGTTTAAAGTTGGATAGTGTGATGTCTCTGGCTTTTTTCTTTTTTCTTTTTTTTTTTTTTTGGCTTAGGATTGCTTTGGTGATTCCTGCTCTTTTTTTCATTCCATATGGATTTTAGAGTAGTTTTTTCCTAATTCTGTGAAAAACAACATTGGTAATTTAATAGGAATAGTGTTAAATCTACAGATTGCTTTGGGCGGTATGGCCATTTTAATGATACTCATTCTTACCATCCACGAACACGGAATGTTTTTCCATTTGTTTGCGTCATCTGTGATTTTATTCAGCAGAAATTTTTGTTATTCTTGTGGAGTTATTTCACCTCCTTGGTTAGATATATTCCTAGGTATTTTTTTTGTGTGGTCATTATAAATGGGATAGCATTCTTGATTTGGCTCTCAGCTTGGACGTTTTTGGTGTATACAACTGCTACTGACTTTTGTACATTGATTATATATATTCTGAAATTTTACTGAAGATATGAGTTGTTGGAATTTTTGGTAGTCTTTTAAGTTTTTCTAGGTATTGAGTAATATCATCTATGAAGAGAGATAATTGACCAGGATCACTTGGGTTCAAGTGATCCTCCCACCTTGGCCCCACAAAGTAATGGGATTATAGGTGTTAGCTACCACACATGGCAGCAATTTTTGACTAGAGCTGATTGCAAATGTGTGTAGAGAAGAACTGAGAATTATAACACTGGATGACCAAAATTCGGTGTAGCTATGGTTAAGATTTGATGAAAGTTCCCAGTAGACAAGGAAATTTTGTTATTTCTATTATTTGCAGCATTTTAAGATAACAACCAGAATCATTATGACAGTGTCATGTTAGAGACATCAGGCTTTCATAAATGTTATATCATCTTTAGAATATTCACATTAATAACATACCCATACAAATATAACTTAAGACTTAACATAGTAATCAAAATTATGACTGATAACAAATTAGCTTTTTGTAAATTTATATAAGTTTTGGAACATTTATGTCAATAATGTACCCATAATTGTAACAGAAAGATCTAATATCAATTATCATTTGATAATACTTTACAAATAATCTACCAAATAAGTCTAATTATTTAATACAAAAAGACTTAAATTTAGGATTTTCATCCTGGGAGAACATGACAAAGATGTCAAAAGTTTCAAAAAACTAGATCAAAATAAAACCATAGGTCACTGGAAAATAAAAGCTATTCATATAAGTAGAGTGGTAATCAAAATACTTCAAAAGAAATACAGAAATTTTTATGGATGTAAAATCCTTAACCCTTTTAAATTTCAGTTTTCCTAAGTAATATGAAACCTAATAACAATAATGCAGAAATTGTTTTAATAAAACATAAAATCTTTGCTTTTTAGACCAGCTACTATAAAGGTAAACAAACAAAAATCCCCACAAAACCTCCTATAGTGTTGATGTAGTTTGGATGTGTTTCCCCTCCAAATCTCATGTTGAAATGTTACCTTCAGTGTTGGAGATGGCCTAGTGGGAGGTGTTTGGGCCATAGAGGCAGATACTTTATGAATGACTCATTGCCATCCCCATGGCAATGAGTGAGTTCCTGCTCTGGTAGTTCATGCAAGAGCTGGTTGTTTAAAGGAGCTTAGCACCTCCTCCTCTCTCTTGCTCCCTCTCTTGCCATGTGACATGCCTGCTCCTCATTCACCTTCCACCATAAATGTAATTGTAATCTTCCTGAGGCCCTCTCCAGAATCAGATGCTGGCACTGTTCTTCTTGTACAGTCTGCAGACCTGTGAGCCAAAATAAATGTCTTTATAATTTATCCAGTCTCAGGTATTTCTTTATAGCAATGCAAAATGGAGTAACACAAGTATGACTAATTCTCCTTATGGGAAGCCCATTTAGATAGCCTGGAAGTCAAGCCTGATACAAAGGGTAATTGACCTTAATCAGATGTAAGAACAGTGTGTCTAGGGTTATATGTGTACACGATAGTATAAAGGAATGTAAACAGGAAAACTCATACATTGAGCACAGAAATACATGGCTCTCAGCAACAGCATGAGAATTCCCCTCTACTGAAGAAAAGCCAAGAGTACAGAATCAAATTATTCTAGAGGAAAACACTGCTACTCTAGACCTTGAAGATAGACATTTTAGTGTCCAGTCACAACATCAGAGGTAGAGAGGAAGAAAATAGTTACGGGAGTTAATAAAAAGATTGAAGAAGAGAGTTATCTTCCCAGGTAAGCAAAAAGATTTACCTTTTCAGGGAATAAAGAACAGAAGGCAATGATATATAAACTGCAAATCACATTTAGTGAGATAGCACAGAATTTGAACTTCTGAGACATAAATTTGAGAAATTTCAAAAAGAAATAGATAAAACCTCTTGTAATTTTATTAATAACAAATAAATACTTTCATAAAATCTTATTCTAACATAGGGGACCAATTTTTAGTTTTGTATTAGTGTATTTTTAATATCAAAACTCCATATTTAGAAAGATAAATATTTGTGTTACAGCAAACTTAATCACATACAAACTTCCTTTAATAAATCTCTTTTCAAATATCTTATCATGACTTACACAGACTATTTAAGACATCCTGGGACTTTTTGCTCTTTCTTATACTTCCTTTTTCTTAAATACCCAGTCATTTCACTGTAGGAAAAAATTTACTATACAAGATTCTTTCTTATACAAAATTTTTCTCTTGTTTTTAACCTCTTTTTGTTTTTTTACAAAAAAGTACATTTCTATATCCATAACCTCTTTCACTTTTCTCTTCCAATTACTTGTTTCTTTCTGTCTTATTTCATAAATAACCTCTAAATAACCTCTGAATTAGACAAAATTTTCTTTCCTCAATAAGAACACATTTCATGCCTTTCTTGTATTTTTTCTTATCAAAAATACATCTTATTTTTTGGCATACTTTATATACAAAATTATATGTTAGTTAGAACTTTTAACTCTTAGTAACCTTAAATTTTGGTGTAAACTTAGTAAGCAAGACTTTGACTTGTCTGCCACATATCAGTATTTTATAGAAAACAGCCATTTCATCATTTTTTAAAAATACATTTTCTTACAATATTTTCTTAATTGAAAATGACATTTAATGAGTTTCTATTATTTAATTTATCATAAGTTTAAGATTTCAAATTATGTAAAAGGTTTATTTATAAGCATTTTTATTTACATTTGCCTAATTTACTTACTTTTAACAGTATAACAAGATTACTTATGCAAACTGAGATATTAGACAAAGCTGATAAGTATTTCAAGTTATTTTGTTGTTAACAACTTTTATAGCCTATGAATATCAAATGTTCATTTAAGTAAGAACCTGAAAGTTACATATATGGGTATTTTGCCTCTAACTCATAAGATAGGTCTGTTTTCGTGAAAACAACAACATTAAATCAGCCTTACTTATCAAAAACCACACAAAGGTCATTCTGTGTTTGGCTTGATTTATAGTTTTATAGCCTTCATACCAAACCCTGACACTTTTTGTTTGTTTGTTTGTTTTGTTTTTTTCAGACGGAGTCTCGCTCTGTCGCCCAGGCTGGAGTGCAGTGGCGCGACCTCGGCTCACTGCAAGCTCCGCCTCCCAGGTTCATGCCATTCTCCTGCCTCAGCCTCCAGTGTAGCTGGGACTACAGGCACCCGCCATCACGCCTGGCTAATTTTTTTGTATTTTTAGTAGAGACGGGGTTTCACCGTGTTAGCCAGGATGGTCTCGATCTCCTGACCTCGTGATCCACCCGCCTTGGCCTCCCAAAGTGCTGGGATTACAGGCGTGAGCCACCACGCCCAGCCCCCTGACACTTTAAAATATCTAGCAGAAACAACTATAAAACTTTTTGATCAATAAATGCAGGCAAAAATGTGTGCTGACATTTCTGAAGACATTTCTATGTATATTTTATTAATAATTTTAAAACCAGCTTACTTATTAAAATTTAAGTCATGTGAACTTGGAAAATATTTGTACTTCCTAATGTATGCATGTTTAAGTCAATTTGATACCATACAGACAAAACATGAAAAATACTTGTACACATACGTAAACACATCTGAACACATACGCACACATAAATATCTTCTAGCTTTCATTCTATAATTTTGTCATGAGATAGTAATATAAACTCACTGGTTTACCAAAGATGGCTGGATTCAAATTGTATTCCTGACAAAACTGGAACCTGTTCAGATGGCTAAATTTCATTTGCCCCAGTGGGTAATGTAATGAAGGCTATGAAACAAAGTTTTGGAAAAAGCAGTTTCCACGGCAATTTGATTTTAAAAACCCACAAAACCCTTTTCATATATTTTTTTCACCTTCAGTTTCAAATGAGTTTAGGGTTAAATTTTCAAGTTTTGCATTTTAGCTAGAACTGGCTGAATTGCAGAAGAAAAACAAGATCTCTGAGAGAGAGAGAGAGAGAGAAAAAGAGAGAGAAATTAGAAGACTATGTTTTGGCTGGGCGTGGTGGCTCACGCCTATAATCCCAGCACTTTGGGAGGCTGAGGCGGGTGGATCACAAGGTCAAGTGATGGAGACCATCCTGGCTAACAGGGTGAAACCCCGTCTCTACTAAAAATACAAAAAATTAGCCGGGCATGGTGGCGGCGGGCGCATGTAGTCCCAACTACTCGGGAGCCTGAGGCAGGAGAATGGCGTGAACCCAGGAGGCGGAGCTTGCAGGGAGCCGAGATCGCTCCACTGCACTCCAGCCTGGGCAACAGAGGGAGACTCCGTCTCAAAAAAAAAACAGAAAAACCTCTACGTTTTAACTCTATAATTGTAGGTTGCCCATTGGAGCTCTGAATTTTTCTTGATGTAATTTACCTATTAGTTTAAACATGCACACAAGAATGAGCCATAATATGTAGCTAACTAGAGTCCTAGAAAACCTGTCCTGCCTTAATATTTGAGAATCCAGTTTTTGGCCATTTCAGTGTTAAAACTCCTGTAGTAAACCCCTCCTATTCAGGGAGATACCTGTAAGTGTAGGCTCTGTATGTGTTATACATGAGGCCTACTGGATCATGACTGGAGATTGGTTGTCAGGTATCACTGCTGTTTCGGTTTTGGATAATTTATTTCCCATTCTGAGAACTCAGCAAAGCATGAAGCTAGCGAGAAATGTAGTGGGGTCAGGTTTGCTGCTTTGAGCATTGCCAATATTTGTTTGTTTTACATGTCTTGGTTTCTCCCTGTGGTTATCAAAAGCAATCATGGAGGCTCAGAGCAATGGGGGACTGACCATCATCTGTGCTTCCCCAAATGAGCCAACTATTAATTACCTGTGAAATGGAATTTCCTATGGGACCACTGCATGTTACAAGGATTGTACCTCCGACACTTCCATGAGATTTGCAGTCACTTGGGAATGCCAAATCAGAATTTGGCTGGAAGGGGCAAGCATCCCTTGTCTTCAGAGATGACTCAGGTCAAATCTTCATATATTTTTAATAGCTTCTGTCCTGTGAGCCTTGTTCATAAAGTCAAATTGAAAGGGAAAGTACTAGCACAACCTAGCAATTCAGACAGCTTCACATATCCATTCCTTCCTAGTATCTTTTAAGTTGGAGAATTCCTCTTTTTGAGAAATGAAAAGTCTCAAGGAAGAACTTATCTTTTTGTCAAAGAGTGAAAGCAGCTAGCTGAATAAACTCAGGTCTGAGTTTCAGGAGAGACACCCAGTCATCCACAACCATGGAGGAGCTGGAGGAACTCCAAGGGCTCTCTGGTACTGAGGTGCTGGTTCCCTGCAATGTTTTAGATGACCTTGGGCAGTCTACTCTGTGTCCTTTCATGGTCATCATGATTCTTAACCAAATTTAAAAAATCAAGCTTCTAAAGAATTAAAGTTATTTTTATTCAGAAACCTTATTGAGGACTATAGCCTAAGGACTGCAGCCCAGGAGCAGTCCTTCAGGAGGTTCTGTCAGACTGCTCTGGTACTATTTTAGCTCACAGCTTATATATGGGTCATGTGGGTTCATTATGCGCAAAATCACTTCAAACTTGCTCACCAGTTACATTAAAGCAGAATACCATCAAGGTTCAGGTGTAAAGAGTACATCTGGTTATAGACTATAGAAATGTAATCACTAACTCTGTCAGATGTTATGTTACAGGCAGGAAAAGGCCAGGACTAGGGTCATTCATCTTTTAAGGAAGGTAGTGACTCAGGCAAGAGATGTGGGGGGCCATGTGCTGTATCTTGTTTTGTCTTTAGTGCAGAGCATCTTTCCAGAGAGCTCACATCTTCAGATAGTCAGGGGCTTTGTGAAAATATGTTGGCATGCAGAAATGAGCAAACATGGCTTCTTACATTTGCTACTTTGTCTCATCATACATAAGTATATATACATCTATGTAATCATATTAAATATCTACATTTATTTTTATATAGATTTATGTGCATATATTTCTCTCCTGTATGGAGAAAGACCACCTGAGTGGCAGGTAGCACTACAAAGTTATATGTATAAATATCTGTTTTTAATTTTTATTTCATATGTTGCTTAAATTTCTATCTTACACATTTTTTATATTTTAAAAATATCCACATTTAAGTGTCTATATATAATTATTTCCAGTTATGTCTTTGTATGTGTCCTGTATGAGTAAAAAACTCCAGGCTGACTGACTTTGCTTCATTGCTCCTTGAGAGCACTGATTCCAACACATGGAGATGCCGCAGAGTGTGTTATTCCTCTGGTGGACTGCAAAGAAGCAGCTGTGCATATGACTCTGAGTGTCAGGGCCATTTCTTCCCTTGGCATTTGGGAAAAGTTGATATCCTACTCTAGGAGAGAGCACAGATAGGGGACTGGCTTTTTTACTTTTTGGATGAATAGGGTGCCAAAAGCCTGTAGGATCAGGTAAAGTCAGATGGTCTTATAATTAATTCCTCTGTGGTTGCTACTTCCCTGAGATTCTAAAAATAAAAGAGATGAACTTTTTGTATGGCCACACACTTCTCATCCTGGCCTTAGGACTACAGTGCAGCCCTAATTCAAGCTGAGCTGATGGCCCCAGGCCAAATGCCAGGTCCAAGGTTTTGGGGCTCTGTGTAGCATCCTGCCCTGTGCAGGTGCAGTTCGCATCCACCATGATGAACCCACCAACTTGCACAAGCTAGGCACTAGTTTGGCCGGCTTCATCCATCTGCCTGGGCTGGCAGTGTCTAACAGTCTGCCTCTGATCTGGTTTTCTTTGCCTGCCACCTACTTTGGAGTTTAGAACAATTTCTCCAGTGAGACCTCTGTTTTCCTTGCTGAATGTACTTACGGAAGAGGTCTCAGGCACCTGACTCCAACGTTATTTTCAATTCATGTGTTTTCAGGTCTGTCTGTAGGTTTCTTTAGATCCAACTAGAAATGGCAAGAGGACTGTGTAGGCTTCAGCATCTGGGGCTACTTCCCTGGTGCCCAAAGTGGCTATCAGTGCAGTCCCAACACGGCCTGGCTGTCTTTCCAGCCCAGTATCATTTTATCGCATCCATACCTGCAATTCCCCCAATGCCCCCAAACTATCCTAAGGGCTCAGACCTTTTTTATTTTTAACCTCTCTACATAAAGCCTCTTCTCCACCTACCCAACCTCTGGCCATTTCCGGTTGGGTCTAAAGAAACCTATAGACAGACCTGAAAACACATGAATTGAAAATAACGTTGGAGCCAGGTGCCTAAGACCTCTTCCGTAAGTACATTCAGCAAGGAAAACAGAGATCTCACTGGAGAAATTGTTCTAAACTCCAAAGTAGGTGGCAGGCAAAGAAAACCAGATCAGAGGTAGACTGTTAGACACTGCCAGCCCAGGCAGATGGATGAAGCTGGCCAAACTAGTGCCTAGCTCGTGCAAGTTGGTGGGTTCATCATGGTGGATGCGAACCGCACCTGCACAGGGCGGGATGCTACACAGAGCCCCAAAAAGCTGCACCTGGCATTTGGCCTGGGGCTATCAACTCGGCTTGCATTTTCTGCACCCATCTTAGCTGTTCAAAAGAAATGCACCTATCTAGATTGAAAGATCAGGAGATGTGGACGGCTTTATTACTGGACCTTTCAATCTGGATGACACACAGGCTGCTCTGGTTAAGACTCTGGTCTGGTGTTTGCCATCAGGGTAGGGTTGCATGAAACAGGGAAGGAAAGACTCCAGTGGCCTTATAGTCTCCCCTTTTTGACAGCAGGTAGCAAGAGAGCCCAAAGGCCCCTAGTATAAATGTCCATATATCGCTGCGTCTGTGTGCATGTATTTCTGTGTGTGTGTTTTTTTGGATATAATTTATTTTATACATATGCATTTATATTTATATAAATTTGTTTCTATATGTAACCATATACAATATCTTTCTTTGTGTATGTATGTGTGTATATATATGTATGTGTGTATATACACACATATACATATAGGTATATATATGTACTAGGTATGTACGGATACATACAGATATACATGTATATATATATTTATGTGTATATATTTCTCTCTTGTATGGAGAATGACCACCACGGGGTAGAAGGCAGCACTTCCATTTTGTATGCATAAATACTTAATTTTAATTTTTATGTGTTGATACATATATTTATATATATTACATAGTTATTTACATATTTCAAAAAATCCATATTTATGTCTGTGTCTATATTTCTGGTTATGTCTTTGCTGGTTCCTGTGTATGTGAAAACTCCAGATTGACAGACTTCACTACACTGTTTCTTGAGATTAGCATTTCAACATACCGAGACGCTATCCAGTGTTACTCCCTGGCCCACTAGGAAGATGTAGCTGTGTATTGCACTCCGGGTGTGGGTTCATTTCTTCCCTTGGCATTTGGTTAAAGTTGAGCGCCTGCTCTAAGAGACAGTATAGTGTTGTCTGTTTTGAGGCGCATGGGGCACCAAGAGCCCGTGGCACCAGGCAATATGAGGTGGTCTATCCATTTGAATCTCCTCTGGTTGCTCCCTCCTGGAGATTCTTAGAAGAGCTGGGGCCTTTTGCTTGGTCATACACTTCTCGTTTCAGCCTTGGGATCCGCAGGCTGGCTGGAAGCTAGCAGATCTCCTGGCTCAAGGCCACTTGCTTGGCCTAGATGTGGGCCTTTGCGTAAATTCCCACACCCCCTAGAGCAATGGCTGCTTCAGCAGGGAAGAGCCACTCAGAGCTGCCTCTTGCAGTGCTGAGGGTCACACAGACAGACTATGGGAGCATCAGGGGAGGCTCAGAACACCCTCCCTACCCTATTCCCTTCTATTGTTTCCTTTTCCTAAAGGGCTGCACCCTAACCCTTTTTGGCCAGTACCTTGCATGTCATTTTAGCTCCAGACATCTAACAAATCTGAAATGCTCCCTTCTCGGTGCCCCTTTCCAGCACCCACATTCCACATCCTGGGGACTCAGTCAGTGCCAACCCTACTGTGAAGCTGTCCCTAAGGGCTTTGGCCCGGAGCTCCATCTCACTTGCCTCCGGGCTCCTCCTTTTGTTCCAGTTTGTCTACAGAGCTTGGCACTCAGTTCTATGCTGCTGCCCATGCACTTCCCTCTGTGCCTGTGTGGCCTCCCCAGATGACTGTGTGATCTCTGGGTTGGAGGCTGTGTCATTACAATCAATTACATGCAAAAAGTCTTTATGGGGATGGGTGAGGGAAGGAAAATAAAATTTAAATAAGCTCTTTATAGGCCACTTAATACCCTGTACCTGCAAAGCAGTGTTCTCAGGGGTATGTGTGTGTGTGTGTTGGTACATCACCATATCTATATAAGTGTGAGTGTGTGAGTGTGTGTATGTCTGGGTGTCTGTGTCTGTGTGAAGGTGAGACTCCATTTCTATGTGTGAGACACTAAGGGGAATGAGCCACACATCCTGCTCTGAGGCACTGTCTAGATGGAGGGTAAACTATGGCACAATAACTCAGGTGGGAATTGGGCACACGATGGAGACAAAGGAGGGAGAGACCAGGGAAGGGGCCGGGAAGAGCTTCGTGGAGCAAGTGTCATCTGCAGTGGGTTTGAGAGGGGAAGCAAGTTCCATCTGGGGTGGCAGTGGAAGGAAGGACTTTCTGAGAAGGGACCTGCTCGAGCAAGGCCCAGGGGACAGGAGCGTGAGTGTCATTGGGGGAAGTGGGGAGGGGGTCGAAGCTCCAGTTTGATGGAGGGCTGGCCCTGGCTGCTCTCCGGGAGTCTCTTCTGGTGCTGGCCCCTTAGTGGGGCTTGAGGGGCCTGGCCCACAGGCACCACCTGCCTCTCTCTGTTCAGGAGGTCGGCTGGAGCCAGGAGAGGATCTGACCACTTGGGCTCCTCACAAGCCATGTTGGAGACTTGGAGACTCCCCTTGGAGACTCAGCCAAGAGGCATGATGGAAGAAGGGGAGTGGATGTGATATGGCTGTACCTACATTCTTGGGGCTCCCCCCAAGCACTTCTCACTCCTCAATCCAGGTGTCCCAAGTGAAGCTTTTGCAGGCACCAAGGGCCCACACCTGAGTGAGAGGATTGAGGGTCAGACTTAGCGATGGGAGTCCACATTAATTTTGTCAACCCATGTGACTTTGTTTTCCCTCACCCCAAAGGATCAAAGACAGAATGCAGCACAAGCTGAGGTCCAGACTCTGAAAGAAATCCGAGTATTCCCTGCAGCAGCATATCATAAACTCAGCACACATTCTGAGCTCAGGTGCCCATTCATTCCTACCAGGGGAAACTGGCTGTGTTCTCAGTGGAGAGGGCACCTCCCACAGGTGGCCACTGCAGCATCCCATGTGTCTCAGTGCTCCCCAGGCTGGCGTGTTGGCTGGACCAACTCCCTCCTGCACTTGAGCTGCCAGCAGCCACTTGGAGGAGAAGGGACAGCTCCCACTCCAGGTCCTCAATCCTCTGGGCCAGGTGGACTCTCCTCACTTCCAGCTCTAGAGCCTTGTCACTCTTCAGGGCCCAGATTCCCAGCTTCTCTCCACCTGGGCCACCTGCCTCCAGTGGGTTAGGTCTGTCTTCCTGTTACTCACAAGAGAAGATGCTGGGAGCCACCTGGAAAGGACAGATGTGGAACCAGGAGAGGTGACCCCTGAGAGTCCTCTGCTCACTCTGGCCTTAGCCATGATCTTTGTCACTCTGGCACTCTTGGGCACCAATACCCACCTCACACTTGGGAAAGGGGCAACAAGCTACCTCCAGGGACTGATCTCATTATTAACTAATGACGACACAGTGTCCCCTGAGTTTATGTTACCACATTAATGCACAATAGCCAAGTATATTACTACACGATTGTCATTTGAGCAATTTGGAACAATTATTAAATAATTAAATCACACTGCATTTTATAGTGCCTTGCCTACTACTGTTTTTTCCTTCCTTAATACCTGAGATATTTATATAGAATTGTTTTTTTTTTTTTTAAAGAATGAAGTTCTCCTGTTGCTCTATTCTCACCAATCACTGTCTTCTGACCCCTTGACAAGGCCAAGGACAGGTCCCTGCACCTGGTGCCTCTGCAGTGGAGCTGGCCTCACAGCTGCCAGTCTCAGGTGGAGTGGGGGCAGATTCAGAGAGGAATGACTCCTCAGCTTAGCACAAACTCTTTGGAAGGCATCCAGATAAAGCTCTGGGCAAGAATAATTGGTGTGTTGAGAATAGAACATAACGGTAAGCTGGAGTTTGCATTTGGGCTTCATGAGAGGTCCCTCTTCTGTGGCTCAGGAATGCTCTAGAGCCATAAGAGACACAGTTCCCACAGCCCACTGGGAGGAGGTGTGTGCATTTCATGGCCATTACTTGGGCCCCACCCTGCTTTGTTTGCCCACAGGAGAAATTTTCCCTCAGTTGTCCATGAACATAGTCATCCTTCCTTGACATTTTTGTCTTAAGAGAGAGGTCACTTTGACAAAGAACACCTGATGCTCCAGACATCAAGACCCAGGTATACACGATGTTCTCTTGGAACTTTCCATATTCAGGAAGCATTCTGACCCTCCTCGTTGTGTATAAAAATGAGAAGAGAAGAAAACCCACTCAAGGCTCCTTCTTGTCCCCACTCTCAGGGTTTCTGTGGCAGGGGGTATTCTCTGGCTGGATAGAGGGGATTCTGTGGTGTCTCAGGGTATGCCAACCTAGATATCCACTGGGGGTTGGCTGGTGAGGGGAGGTGCCCACCTGCACCCTTCTAACATCCAGGGTGTTACCCATTTTTAGCAACTCAAGAACTATGGTGTGGTAAGGGAGACACTGAGATTAGGTGAAAAAGTCCAGGGGGACTTGCAGTTTAGAAGGGAGGGTGAAACATGACACAATGACTAAAGTGGGAATCAAACACACAGTGAAGACAAAATGATGTGAGGGGGGTGCCACAAACCTCAAGTTAGGATAAATAGTATTTTATGCAGTGTTAAAACAGTAACACTGCAACCTAAGGCCCACAGGCCAGCTGCCGGCTTTAGCAAATAAAGTTGTATTGCACTGAGTGCAGACACAACTGCATGATTACTTTTTTTTTTTTGAGACAGGGTCTCACTCTGTTGCCCAGGCTGGAGTGCAGTAGTGCGAACATGGCTCAACGCAGCCTTGACCTCCTGGGGTCAAGAAATCCTCCCACGCAGTCTCTCACATGATGGCAAGGGTGCTACCACACCCAGCTAAATTTTCAATTTTTTGTAGAAACAGAGTCTTGCTGTGTTGGCCAGGCTGGTCTTCAACTCCTGGGTTCCAGCAGCCCTCCTACTTCAGCCTCCCAAAGTACTGGAATTGCAGGTGTGAGCCACTGTGCCTGGCTTGAGTCATTTCTGTCTCTAGTCTTTTTTCCCTCCAGACTTCCCTGTTTCTGCACCTCTGGAGCCTGGAGCTAAGATGGAAGGCAACCTAGATGGAAGATGCAGCTCACAGAAAGCTCCTGATTCGAGGCATGCACTGTCCAATAGGCTATATTTAAACAGTCATTTTTATTGTTTGCTTTCCATGATTTTCCTCAATATTTCCAGGCTATGGATTTACTTAGAGAGCTGCAACCCTAAACTGATGGTGTGGGCTTCCCTGTCTCCAGCCCCAGCTCCAAGGCTTCCTGGAATAACCTTCCACTCACCAAACCAAATATGCAGAACCTGACTTTTGCTGGTGGACATTCTGATCAGAGCTGACTGTTCTGATCCCACCTCCTCTCTGTGGAAGGGCCATAACCCTATGGGATCCGCCCCTATTAATTCAGTACCTGAGACCTTGGGCTGCTGGGCTTACCACAAGCACACCACCTTCACCTGGAGGCAGTGGGTTTGGCCTCTCCTCCTCTTTCTGGAGCTCCAGGGCTTGAACAGTGAGCTGGAAGAACTCCTCATTCAGTGCCTCCAAAGTGTCTTCCACTTGCCTTATCTTTCTCTACAAACAAGGGCATATGGTCTTCATTACTTTTATGAAAATTGTATTAAAATTTTCTTGTGCTCCTGCTCCATGACAGGCAGCAGGGCAAGTGCTAGACATACAGAGTCAAAATCCAGTGCTATTCTCAGAAGACTCAGAGCCTGAAGACAAGATGAGCCAGACCTATAGTCCAGCAAAGTAAAGTAGGAAAAGCTATTGTGGAGAGAGGCACTGGGCACATTAGAAGCAAAAAGTGGGATGCCTAGGCAAGGTAGAGTTGTCAGGGAGAGATTTCTGGATTAGGGGACATATCAACTGAATCTTACAGGATAGACAGTAGTTAGCTGGGTGGAGAGTGGTAGAAGAGCAATCTAGGCAAAAGGAACAGCATGTGGGAAAACAACAGATATGAGAAAGCACGGGGAACATTTATTTAGCCATCTGTTCATCTATCCACCCACCCATCCATTCATCTATCCATCCATCTACCCACCCACCAACCTACCCATCCATCTATTAATTCATCCATTCATCTATCCATCCACCCATGCACCTACCCATCCATCTATCCATCCATCCACTCATCCATCCACCCACCCCATCTACCCATCCATCAACCCATCCACCTATCTATCCATCCATGCATCCATTCATTCACACACCCATTTATCCATCTACTAGTTCATCCATCCATCCATCCATCCATCCATCCATCCATCCATCCATCCATCTATTCATTCATCCATCAATTCATCTTCCTACCCATACATTAACCCACCTGCCCATTCATTCATCCATCCATCAATCTACCCACCAAGCCATTCATCAATTCACCCATCCACCTATCTACTCACCCACTTATCCATCCATCGATTCATCCACCCATTCATCTATCTATTCATCTACCCATACACCCATGTATCCATCCATCCATCCATCTATCCATCCATCCATTCATCTTCCTACATATCAACTAACCCGCTTACCCATCCATTCATCCATCCACTCATCCACCCATCTACTTAGCCACCTATTCATGCATTCATTCATTCATCCACCCACCCATACATCCACCCATTCACCCATCTACTCACCCATCCATCAACCTACCCATACAACCACCCTTCCACCCCCATCATCCTTGTATCTATCCATCTATCCACTCATCCACTCACCAATTCAACCATCTACTCATCCATCCATCTATCCATCCATCCTTCCATCCATCCATCCATCCATCTATCCCTCTATCCATGGGTGGATGGATGATTCATACATTCATCCATCCACCCACCCACCTATCCATTTACTTACCCACCAATGCATCCATCTACTCATCCATCCATCCATCCATCCATCCATATCTACCCACCAATCCACCCACCCATCATCCATCCATCCATCCATTCACCCACCCACCCACGCATCCATCCATCCACCCACCCATAAGTAAAAAAGACTTATTGCACACTTAGTATGTATCAAAACAAGGATCCATTCTGGGACTCCATTAGTGAACTTCCACGGAGTTTGCAGTATATCAAGAAAGGCAGACACAGAACAAGAAATGGTGTGTGATGAGGGTTACTTGATGGTTGTTTGGGTTGCTGTGGGAAGTAGTAGCATGGGATTTGTTTGGAAAAATGGAAGGAGATGATGTTAGAGAAATGGGGGTGGTGTGGAGGCTGGCGACAGCAGGAGATGGAGGGCTCCTGTGCTCTTCTTGCATTGTGGGATCACATAAAGCCCACAATGTCAGAGGCTTTCCTATTAATAGAACCCTCATTTTCTTGGAAATGCCAACGTGCCCAGCTGAAAAATGACTTATCTCAGACTCTCCTGTAGATGGAGGTGATCATGCAGCTAAATTTCATCCAGTGAGATGTAAAAGAAAGTTGTTGAGGAGGTGGATTCTGAAAAACCTCTTTAAAAAGGGAAGCTGCTAAGTTCCTTTTTTATCTCTTGCATTTCCAGCAGCTGTCTTGTAACCACAAATGACCATGAAGATGGAAGTCATGTGCTAAGGATCATAAAGCAGAAAGATAGAAGGATCCTGGAATTTGTAGACCCCTGGATGCTGATGAATTTGCTTTTGAACATATTACATTTAAGCCATCTGTGGGCATTCCATGAGCTAACACAACCTCAATTGCATGGTGAGTTTGGCTGTCACAGAAAGCCCACTTTTTGCTCCAAACATGAAATAGCAGCTAAAATAAAAATATAAATGAAGAGCCATGTTTAAAAGGAGACTCTTCAGACACCAGAGCTGATGAGACAAGCCAGGGGTAGGAGGGAGGTGAAGGCATGTGGCATGTGGGTCTTCCTCCTTAGAAGCCAGGTTGTTAATCCCTGCCTTAGGCAGGTGTTAGGCCATAAGCACCATTATGGTGGGAGAACTGGTGCAGGGGTGCCTAAGAAAAGTCTGGACTGAGGAAGTGGTTGTCCGTTTTCTGAACCTGTATTAGAAACCTTTATCCAGTCTGAAGACCTGGCCCTGTAGCCGAGTAGGCTTCTTGCTCAAGGGTGTGGTTGGAAAAGAATTGATGTGAGAAACTGGAAGCACAAGGCCACACACCAAGGAAGGCCAGAGCCTAAGAACAGGACTGGAAACAACCAACCCCATATACAGTAAGCAGAGACAACCACAGTCGCAGCTCAAGAAGGTCTGCACAGAGGAAAGTCCCACTGGAGATGTTACAGACAAAAACACAAAACCTGCAAGGAAAGCCGATGACATGAGTCAACAACAAAAAACGCACCCAAGAAACCAAAGATAATGGTGAAGTCTGGCCATGACTGTCATATGGATTCTATTCCTCCTTTTGTTTTTCCCATTCTTGTCTGATGGATTCTATTACTCCTTTTGTTTTTCCTCATACTTAAACAACGTGAAGAAAAATAAAAAGAGGACTAGAATCCATCAGACAAGAAAGGGAACACTGTAGAGAGAGAGAGAGAAAGTGTAGAAATGAAAAAATGTTAATAAAATGACAATATGACTGGTGGATTACAGACAGAGCCAACTGCATTGAGTTGCTAGAAGATTATGAGAAAATAACCTGGGATGTAGCACAAAGAGGTGATTGGATGGGAAACATAAAGAAAGACATAGGAGGCAGCGATTTTCAGTGTGGTCCAGCAGTACCCATTAACAGATGGTGCACTTGGCACACAAGCATATGTTCTTCGTGTAGAGTTTCCCTGTCCTCACCCTAGGATGTGCAAGGGAGTAATACTAGGGAAATGTATCAGATTACTACACCCTTAGGAGTGGGATTGCTTGTTTTCATTGGAAGGGCAAAAGCATGGAGTTGGGAGGCTGCCCTATTGACAAAAAACAGGTTTCAAGGTTTTCTTCCCTTTTCTTTTTCCTTCCATATCAGATCTGCCCTACTATCTTCCAATTAAAAAGAAATGAAAAACAAAAATATGCCAGAACATGAAAACTCCCAACTTTCATTTTTTTCTGATTTTAAAAGATAACACCTACTCATTGGAGAATATTAGTAAAGATAACAATTAAAGGTACAAACAAGTACAGTAATGTTGCCCATAACCTACTAAGATAGATTGCACTGATGGCCCCTCTTTGGGCCTATGTCCTTGGCCTGTAGTTTGGTGGTGCCCTCCCACAACGGTTGGTGCTTTTTTCTCACCCCTTGACCTGGGATCCACCATCTGACTTTCTTCAGCCATTCGGATGAAGCTGAAGTCACAATTTGCCAGTTTTGAGCCTGGGCCTCAAATAGCCTTTTGGAATTCTGCCATCATTATGAGAAGGACATGCCCCAGCTAGCCTGCTGCCCTGCGGGAGGAGGAGGGATCCTGGTGCCCGGTTGCCCCAGATGAACTGCACTGGGCAAGCTCAGTCTAGAGCTGGGTCCAGGCCAGAGGCTGAACCCCCACGTTGCAGGAGCAATGGACGCTTCTCTTTGCTGCTGAGGGTTTGCACTGTTTGTCCTGCAGCAAAAGTTAACTGATACCCAGTAACTGAGCTCACATTTCATGTCTTCTCCTTTCAGTTTCTCTCCTTTCCCCCAAGCTAGTCTCTCTCCTGCTTTTATGGCCCTCTGTCTTGCCCTGTTTCTACCTTGTCTCTTTATGAACATACATATACTCATTTTTGAAACAATGTCATACTTGCATTCTCTTTTAATCTTTTAACCTAAAGACACAAAAAATTCTCTGTAACATTATTTTTACTAAAGTTATTACTATGTCATGACATTAGCATAATCCAGGTAACTCTTATATTACTGAAAGTTTAGGCCACCTCCATTCATTTTAATGTTACAAAAATTGCAGTGAGCGTGTTTCTTCATGTTCACTTGTATTTTAAAATTATTTCTTTTGGAGAGATTCTTAGAATTGGAGTTAATGAGTCAAAAGGAATAAATATTTTAGAGGCTTTTGATACAAATTGCCAGGTTGCTTTTCAGAAAGGTTTTAACTTTTCACTTTAAAAGAAAATCAAAGGACTTCACCCCAAAATACCCTTCTTTGACATATTTTGAGAAGGCTGTTGAGGGAGCCTGCAAACAGAGGTAGCCTTACAAAGCCGTCTTTCCTGGGGGAGAGCATCTGCATCTGTAGAGAATGTACATTGGTGCAGCCAGGCTTTCTCTGAGGCCCTCCTCTTTCTAAATCTAGGAAAGATTAGCTGAGAGTCTGACTCTTTCTAAGGTCTGAAAGAAACATTCACCATCTGTTCTGTCTGACAGCTGCTACCTGTGAGGTTTCATCTGCATAGCAAGGCCACCTTTGCTAGCCAGGCCTTCTCTTCTGTCCATCCTATAACCTGTCTTGCCACCCTCGAGCCCCTCTTCTTTCTGTAACTTTAAGATGGTATAAAAACTTCAACCATTTGATCCCCCTCCACCCTGCTTTGAGCCTCATCCTTTGTGTATGGCTCCCAGGCTCACATGCACATTAAAAATAATTTTGTATGCCTTTTTCTCCTTTAATCTGCATTTTGTCAGTTCACCTCCTGACAAAAGGTGAAAGGGGGAAGTTTCCCCTCTTTTCCTCTACACTATTAGGGCCATTTACATGTTTTTCTAATAGAGCAAGGGTATCTATTAATGGTAAAATTTTAATTTAGTGAATTTATTTTATATTGTTATGTGATCATATCTATTGTTGCTTTCTTTGGGTTTTCTCTCATTATTGGAAGATTCTTTAAACCCTTCATAGGCTCCCACCTCTTGGTCTTGAGAATATTGTAGACAATCAATTAATACTTGTTGATTGAATGAATTATTTCTCTTGACTAGTATTTTCCAATCTTAATTTCTTTGTCTGTAAAATATTCCTTCTAGTACTTTGTCTCCAACCTTGTGTTTGATTTCTGTCTCCCAGAGTCACTTGTGGCATGTAAGTAAGGAGCAGGGCTAAGAGGTGAAACAGCTGGACAGCATAGAGAAGCCCTGGAGGTGTGAAATTAAATAATTCCAACTTAAAGCTGTTGGAACTTTAAATTATTCTGAGCCATGAGGGGAGTGTTGTGGCTATGCAGCCTGAGTTACAATCCAGGTAGCTCAAACTCTTGTCTTTTTTTCTGTAAATAATTAGTAAGACCAAGCTGTGCTAGAGATAAGACCTCCTTCAGTACTTAGTAATAAGGTAATCTTCCTTGGAATATAGCAATCTGTAAACAATCTAATCTCTGTAAGATGTGCCCCAGCCCTGTGTGGAAAATGTTGTAATGCTGCTAAAATCTCTGTGTCTGCCTATATAAGTGAAACCTTAACTTCTCCACTTTGGAATATTACCCCATTTATTTTGAGTCTAGAAGATAGTCCTAGGTGGCTATCTTCAAACTTTGTGATTGAACAAACGCTGCATAATCATATTGTCTGACTCTCATTTAAAATTGACATGTTGGTGACTACCAAGGAACTAAAAGCAGGCCTCCAGTGATCCACGTCACTTCTCTGACAACTATAGCCCTGGTACTAACATAAATGACTTTCATTCATCTGGCCTCACCAGAGTTCCAGGGCATCTCTGGTAAGGCCCCTGTCAGGTTCTAGTCTCTTGGCTTGGTTGAGATTCAGACTTTATTCAGGTACCACATGTTCCTAACTTGATGGACTTGAAATTAAAGCTCTGCTACAAGGTGGGAGTTTTATTTGTTATTCTACAGATTCTGTTTATCACAGATTCTTAGTTTTCACTTTTCTCTGAAGTTAAAGTTTTCCTTGGAATTATTCCTTAGAGTTTTTCAATCTTTTCTCTCATTTAAAATTTTGATCATGGAGAAAAACAGTTTCTCTTTGAAAAGATGAAGTAAATCTTTGTGACTTAAGTGAAAAATGTGTAATCTTTAAAACTGGGGAGATTCTGAAGCTTGGTTCAATTGCACTAGTGAAATGGAGGGATACCCACAGGAGAGGGTATCCACACCGTTACAAGTACTGGCAGGCATGCCACTGAATGGGCACAGTGACTGGATGTTTGTTGGCTATAGCTCCAGTGGAATGTCTTGGTTATGCAGCAGCAATCCATGGCCATGATTTACCCCCAGGATTGTTAGGACTGTGTTCTTTGGGTAATGGTTAGGCACAAAGTCAAATAGTTCATATTCTTTTGAAGCCTTCAGATCTTCCTCATTTATCATTTCATTGGATTTATTCTGTATTCCATTGATGTGATCATTTAGCTTCCATCTTTCTGCCACAAAAGGGTATTGAGGATGCAATTTGGCATGCAGAGGCCCTAACCAATTACACAAAAAAGGTCCTTAAGGATAGCTGTGTGGGTGTCTCATTATTAAACAACAAAGTTGTTCTTATGAGGCAGGCTGTATTAGACACACTCATGGCAGCCCAAGGGGAAACCTGCACTACCTTAAAAACTGAATGTGTGTCTATATTCCAAATGATCAGATAGCAACACTAAATTAATGGCTGATATGAAAACCCAAATACCTAACCTTTCAGAATCAACAGCTTCTCTAAATCATTGGCTAAACAGCTGGATTGGATCTTGGCAAACTTGATGGCAGAGCTGTTATTTATTACAGAAATTATAATCATTTGTTGTGTTTTGTCTTGTATTTTTTTTTCCCATTGCTGCTGTGGCATTTGTTCACAATGGAGTTGATGCACAAGTATAGTGACTAAAATAATGGTCACTCAGAGAATTGCATTAATTAAAGATGCAGCTGTGTAGCTTGACTCAGGCGCAAAATCACCTGGTACATATTGCTTTAAATACAGCCTATACTCCATTTGCCTTATAGCTTGATCAGTTCCCCAGCTGTGGGACATGACCCTCTAGGAATGAGCCTTCCTCTCAACACAGAACTACGTTCCTGAACATAAATGGAGCCAAAACAGTTTGAGTTCATTTACAAAACTTTCTTTGAAAGATCTTGATAAAAGGGGGGAAATGTGAAACTAAGTCATTCAAACTTAAAGCTGTTGGAACTTTAAATGATTCTGAGCCTTGAGAGGAGTGTGGCTATATGGCCTGAGTCACACGGTAGTTGCAGCTTCTGCCTTTTTTAAATTTTTCTGTAAATAATTTGGAAGACCACGTGGCACTAGAGATAAGATCCCCTTCAGATTATCACCCCTCCTCACAAAGTAATAAAGTAATCTTCCTTGGAATGTAGTGATCCGGAACCAATCAAATCTCTGTAATGTATGCACTGTCCCTGTATGGAAAATGTAATCCTGCTAAAATTTCTCTGTCAGTGCCTATGTAAGTAAACCTTTACTTTCCACTTGGAAATGCTGATCCCATTTGTTTGCAGGCTGTTTCCTGAGGGGTCATCCTCAATCTTTGTACTCAAACTTTATACTTAATTGTTAAGGTTGATGGAGGGGACAGCATGTCCAGGGAATAAGGCTGCCTCAAGAGCTCCTGAGGTGAAGAGGGCCTTGTCCCAGAGTCATGCACCTGCCTGCAGCTCAGGAGTGGCTCCAGGCCTGCGTCCAGCCTCAAAGATCCACTCCGCAGGTCCTGGGTTCTTGGCATCACTTCTTTTAGCATCACGCTGTGGGAGGCCTGGGGGTCCAGGGTTCTGCTGGGGTCTGAAGTAACAGGAAGGAAAGGTTCCCTTTCAGTCCCCTGCTGTCCAGAAGCACATCTCACCTCAGCCAGAATCCAAAAGGAACACTGGCCACTTCCAACTCCTCCCTGAGTGTCTGACATTAGAAAAGGCTGTGATATAAATGTGATGGAGAAATTGATAAACACTTAGAATCCCTGATGTGCCCCTGTAGCCTTCTCTGCCTCTGTGTACAGAGCAGCCTTCTCAGTGAAGGGCAGCAGAATGTATATTATCACCTCAAAGCATGCCATGCTGTCATATAGACTGTTTTGAGCTGAAGGCATTTGAGAAGAAGCAGATACAAGAGAAGCTCTTGGCCCTCCATTTGCCTAAAAGTAGGACATAAACTTATAAATGTATCCTCCCTTCCCCTCTCTACCTGGAAGGACAGAGGCAATCAATCACTAGAGACAGGTACACGCAGAGGAATCTACATAAGAAACTGCTAAAACTGGTCCTTATCTGCCATCCATTTCCTCACATATTTACCTTCCCTCAATTTACCCCCCTAGAAACTCAATGCCATTTTCCTTTGTTTTGTCACTTCTCTGAAAATTTAGTGTTCTCTTTTAAAGATGCTAAATAAGCCCAAGTTCTAACCACCCCCTTGAGTTACTCACCCTTGGGTGCCCCCATGGGTCTCCCAAATGCATGTGTTAGAAACTTCTGTTTGTTTTTCTCTTGTTGACATAGCTTTTGTTAGTCTCATTTACAGGGTCTCAGCTGGAAAGCCTAAAATGGGTTGAAGAGAAGGTCAATTTTCTTTCCCCACCTCAGGCTAGCTGTGTCCTTGATGGGGCCAAAGGCCGCGGTGTCAGGACCTCCTCACACTGCACTGATTTCAGGTCTGGGAGGGGAGACACTGCCCGGTGTGGTCACATGTACCTGCCATACTTTTGTACACAGTCCCTTATTACACTGTTAAGTTTTCAGTCTAGAACGTGCCAGCTGTTTCACGCTGGAACCCTGTTCTGTGCATTGCTATACTCTTCAGACTCCCCTTAGGCAAGTCAATTCTGATCTGTTTCCATGCCTTGAACGGAGAGGGCTGGGCCATCTCAGGGAGCCTTGGTGCCTCTGGAACTGCTTAGTCCATGAGCCACACCTGGGCTTTCTCTCCTAGCATCTTTTTCAAGAAACATCCTTCCCCATACCTCTGCCAGTTAGGAACCCACCCTTATTGTAAAGCCCATCTCAAATGATCCCCACTTCACAAACCCTTTGCTGATCCTTACGAACTTTAAATCTCTGGAACCTGGTCACTTGGATTCAGCATTTCTCGCCTTTTCTTATCATTGTTGGCACTCTCAGGCCTATTCCACCCGACTTGCTCATCTTCAAACCCTGCTCAATGACCCACATCAGATGGCCATCATTGTTTGTTGAATGGAATTATCCTCAGATGGTAGCTCATGGAACTGGCTGGAGAAAGTGTTTGCTCAGGATCCACAACATTCAGGGCAGAGTGTGGTCTAGAATCTGGAGACCCAGATTCTTAACTCTCCTTACCTCAAGGCTCTCTCCCTGCCTACGGGACACTTTAGTTACTTGTGTACACTTTCTGAGCCTCTTAAACAAAACAAACAAACAAAAAACTAACAACAGAGGTGTTTCTGGGAGGGAGGACTGACCATGGCTTTAGTGGAGGGTTGGAGGGGCGGCCTGAGCAGGTGAGCAGTACAGGGTGGGCTGTGAGAATCTGACCCTCTGAGCTGAAATCTCAGCAACTTCACCCTCAGTTTCTTCATCTTTAAATGAAGCTAGTGATAGTACATACTTGACAGAGTTATTGTGAGAACTGAATTAGATAGCAGATAAAGTGCTTATCTTAGTACTTTGTATTTAATAAATACAAGCAGTCAATAATTGTTACCACTTACTGTCATTAAACGGGAATGAAGGAAAAAGAGACCATGCCTCTAAACATTCATAGAACTCAATCAACATAAACAAACAAATCCATCTTAGCCTCTGGGTAAACTTAGAGGAAGGACAAAGAGATCCCTTGGTTATACCCCAGAAGAGATGGCATGTAGATGAAGAAAATTAGATGGGATGTGAAGTCTGGAGTCCAGTAGCCTGAATGTGGCCTTGTTCCCATGGGTGGGAATAATTTCTCTAAATGACATGAGTCCTAATGAGTTACTCAAGTCACTGGACCCTGTGGCTAACCAGGTGGGCATGACAATGGGGGACTGTGGAAGCAGGGACCCCTGGAATCTTGTAGCTGGATTTGAATGGATTAAGGTGTTAAATCGGGTTTTGGGTATAAGATTGTCACTGCCAGGGAGCTGAGGTCACCCCTAGGGACACATCTGCTGCTGTGGCAGTTTGTCTGGTTCCTGCCCCCACCTTGTGCTTTGGTACTCCTCATTGGAGGGTGCAGGCTGGGCCATCAGGAGCACATCCCGCTGGCAGCTAGCTGGAGAGAGGCTGTTCACCAAGCTGACCAGAGGCCTCGGAAGAACAGCCAGCCAGTCCTGTAATTTCCCTTCTAGGTTTTGGGCCCAGAAAAGAACAGTGATGGAAAGATGAGGGCAGCATTGCTAAAGCAATGAAGGCACACGACCTGATCTGAGCTTGGGATTCCTGTGACCTAGTTCCTGACCATCAGGTGCTCCTGGGGCCACAGGCAACTGCCTGGTGAGAGTTAAGACCTGATGTGGGCTGTGATCTTGGCCCCTCAGAGATACATGCCACCTTGGTGTTATTCTGCACTGTTCACTGTAGGGCACTAGCACGTGGCCTGTGTGTGGCCCTGACAGGCTCAGGCAGGGGTTCCTGAACAGAGGCCCTCTGTGCCTGCCTTTCCTTCCAAATGCTGCTCTGAGGGCAAGATTAATGAATCCCACTGCCCACCTGAGCTCTGTGTGGTGGGTCAGAAGACCAAGCAGTGGACTGGGGAGACAATCTCACACAGGAGAATGGGACAACCTCAATATGTTCATCTCACCCAGCCACAGACCTCCCCAACCCAATGTTCACGTCACTCCCCTGCTTTTGAAGCCTTGTGTGTGGTTGTGTGTGTGCCTCTCACCTTCTATTTTTCCCTCTATTTCCAGAGCCCATTTCCATCTCCCTCTTGCACTGGGACACTCACCGTCCTGTGCTAAACACATGTGGATAGAACCCTGTGGGACACATGCTTTGCATATGAATGCTTTGGTTTTTATACATCTTTCTTCCCTTCCTACATGTTATCCTGTTCTTTACTTTTCTTTTTTTAACTCAAAAATGTTTACAGACCCACCCATCTTTCATTTACACATCCCCTGTGCCCCTTCCTGCTATTCTGACCCTTCCTTCTATGGGCCACACTTTCTCGCACCCCAGGCACCCCCAGCCACCCACACCTGATGGCAGCCATGCCAGGCACAGTCTTCTGGGGCCCCACAGTGAGATTTTTGAAATAGCCACTCAGAGTAGTTTTTCTGAGTTATAGGATAATTTCACCAAAGTGTTTATTAATTGCTTTATTCTTATTAATTTTATAAGAGTTTCATCCCATCCTTTCTTTCTCTTTTAAAAAAAAAAGTCCCTTTCTAAGAAAAAAACTTAACCTGCCTTGCAGTTAGTGATAGCTTGGGAGGAATGCAAGGCTTCGTGCAGCCTTGCAACCAGCTTCCAATCAGGAAGCAAAGGGGAATCTTCGGGACATAGAGGTTTTTTTTGTTTTGTTTTGTTTTTGGTTTTTTTTGTTGTTTGTTTGTTTTTTGAGACAGGCTCTGTCACCCAGGCTAGTGCGCAGTGGCATGATCTTGGCTCACTGCAACCTCTGCCTCCACCTCCCAGGTTAAAGCAATCCTCCCACCTCAGCCTCCAGAATAGCTGGGATTACAGGCATGCATTATCACACCTGGCTAATTTTTGTATTTTTAGTAGAGACGGGGTTTCACCATGTTGGCCAGGCTGATCTCTAACTCCTGACCTCAGGTGATCCATCAGCCTTGGCCTCCCAAAGTGTTGGGATTACAGGTGTGAGCCACCATGACCAGCCTGGGACATAGAGTTTTTAGCTTAGTCTCAGGCAAGGTTCAGAAGAAGGTGGTTTTCTTGGCCCCTTCCTTCTCACAGTCACTTGGCCAGGTGTCCTAGCTCACCAGTGTACTAACCAGAAGATGGAGAAGAACTGGCCTACAGTGAAGATCAAGGAAGGCTCAACCCATGCTCTGCAGCGTGGGGTGAGGACAGCAGGGTTTCTGGCCTCTGTCTGACCTGCTCCTCAGCTCCCCACCAACTGGGCCCACAGGGCCTTGGAGGGCCCCTTATCCAGGGATATGGTCACAAAAAAGTGACACATTTTCAAGAAACCCACCCCTTTCTGGAGCATGACCTTCATGAAGGACAAGTGGGGTGGGACCCTAGCCCGGCCTACCCAGTCTGCCTCCCCGGAAGGGCCAGGAACTCCATGGCAGGCCTGCGGCTCTTGGAACTGGAGCCTCAGTGGCTGGGCAGAGCAGCCGCTGACCTTGGTTGGTAAGCCCCTTTATTCCCTTCCAGCTGGAGAGGAGAGGGTGTAGCTGGGACTGGGCTTCTGGCAGGATGGTGTTTGGTTCTGTCAGCTTCTATAAGCTTCAGTTCCTCAAGTATAAAATGGAGATGGTGATAATTTCATTCACAGGTTTCCTGTGACAACTGAATTGGTTCAGTGAGGCAATACCTGTCCTGTGTGTATAAAACAGCTCCTCAGGGGCTGTGGAGGGACACAGTAGGGAGTCCCAGAATCCCTATTCCCTGCAGGAGGGGTGAGGCCAGCTCCCTGTCACCATCTGCCTGAAGCCATATGTGCTCTTCTCCCAGCGGGAGCGTCTCCACCCCCTCTAAATGCTGGCAAGACAACGTTGCTGTGCCCCCTATTATCTTGATTACTGGGCAATTTACTCCCCAGGCATGCAAATCACTTCCTAGTTCATGCTAGGAGTTTTCACCTGCTGTCCTCCCAACCCAGGCCCCTACCCTCACCTGGAGGGGGCTGCTGGCACTCCCTTTGAGAAGCTGCAGTGTGGCTGCCCCATAGTTCCTGGCTTTGCCCAGTGTCTGCCCTGGCAATGGCTTTGGGATCTGTCTCAGGGTCTCCACCCCTGCCCAGAGCTTGCAGCTCAGTCCTGCTGAGGCCCTGCAGAAAGTCCTGGAAGAACCAGGGTCACCCTCTTAGCTGTGGGTGTCCTTCTTGGCTCAGCAGTATCCAGAAGGGGTGGGTGGCTGCTCCCCAGGTGGCAGTCTGGGGATGGGGGCTGACCAGGAGTCCCTGGAGCTGCTGGGCAGTGGCCCTGTAGAAGGCCAGGGCATCACTCCTGTGCTTGCTCAGCTGGGATGCAACATGCAGGTTCTGGTCCTCAAGCTTGTCGTAGAGTGTGCGGATGATGAAGTCCTCCAGGGTCTGGGACAGGAGCGGCTCCCTGCAGGAAGAGGCCTTGGATTGAGACTTCAGGATGAGGAGGCCTTGGATTGAGACTTCAGGATGAGGAGACCTTGGGCCAAGAGGTGCACTCAGCAGCTTTCCTCTTTCCCACAGGGCTTTGAAGGAAGAATGGGCAGGTGGAGGAGGTGGGATGCCCACCTGCAGGAGGGGCCAGCTCTGGGGAGGGAGCCAGCACTGGGGGGTGAAGGTGGGAGGAGGCTTGATGGAGGCAGAGGAAGAAGGAGGCCTCTAGGTATAGGAGGTGGCAGGATGGGCACGACACCAGAGCTGGGTGGCAGCACTGCCTCACGCTTTGCTGAGAGTGAGTCTCCCTGTCTTCAACCTTGCTGGGGAGGCTGTTTGCTGGGTCCTCCTAGGCCTTGTCTGATGGCCTTTCCCTGCTTTCCCCTCCACCTGAGTTCACCTCACTGTCTACCCATTCTCATACATAGCAAAATGACAAAAATAAGTCCCTCCTTATCATAACTACCTTAAATGTAAATAGATTGAAGTCTCCAATAAAAAGAGATTGACAGAATGGATAAGAACACATGATCCAACAAATGATCATAAAAACACATGATCAGCTTTGTAGATTTGCTATCTACAAAGTCTCACTTTACATTCAAAGACACAACTAGATTGAAAGTGAACAGACAAAGATATTCCATGAAAAGAGTAACCAAAAGAGAGCAGGGATAGTTATATTAGTATTACACAAAATAAACTTTAAATTAAAAGAGTTTACAAGAGACAAAGAAGTACACTATATATATATTAATACTAATAAAAGGTTCAATGCAGCAGGGATATGCTTGATACGTCATGATATGCATGACGCACTGAATGACAGCCCACTAAAATATGCAAAGTAAAAACTGCCAGAATTGAAGGGAGAAATAGTTCTACAATAATGGTTGGAGACTGCAATATCCACTTATTTATGTATTTAATTTTACTTTAATTTCTGGGATACATGTGTAGAAAGTGCAGGCTTCTTACATAGGTATACATGTGCCACGGTGGTTTGCTTCACCTATCAACTCATCATCTAGGTTTTAAGCCCTGCAGGCATTAGGTGTTTGTCCTAATGCTCTTCCTCTCCTTGTCCCCCCACCCCCTAACAGGCCCTGGTGCGTGATGTTCCCCTCTGTGTGTCCATGTGTTCTCATTGTTCAACTCCCACTTTTGAGTGATAACATGCGGTGTTTGGTTTTCTCTGCCTGTGTTAGTTTGCTGAGAATGATGGCTTCCAGCTTCATCCATGTCCCTGCAAAGGACATGAATTCATTCTTTTTTATGACTGCATGGTATTCCATGGTGTATATATACCCACTTCTTAATAATAGAACAACCAGACAACATGTAAGTAAGGAAATAGGGGACTTAAACACACAATAAACCAGCTAGATCTAACAGACATATAGAAAACATTACCCAACAAAAACAGCGTGCATATTTTTCTAAAGTGCTTATGGGATGTTTTCCAGGATAGAGCATATGTTAGGCCACAAATTAAGTCTCAGTAAATTTAAAAAGATGGATATCATAAAAAGTATCTTCTTTAACCACAGTGGGATGAAGCTAGAAATTAGTAATTGAAGAAAAACTAAAAAATCCAAGAACTTTTGGAAATTAAACAACACATTTTTAAACAACCAGTGGATCAAAGAAGCAATCATAGGGGAAATTAGAAAAGAATTAGAGATGACTGAACATAAAAAAGCACCACCTACCAACCCAAGGGGTAAAATGTGTACCTATAAATATTTGTATCAAAAAACAAAAAAATCTCTCTATGAACAACCTAACTTTACAACTTAAGAAACTAGAAAAAGAGGAACAAACTTAACTCAAAGCTAGCAGAAGGAAGGAAATAACAAAGATTACAGCAGAGATAAACACAAAAAATAGAGAAAATCAAAAGTTGTTTCTTGGGAGAGATGAACAAAATTGACATATTTTTAGCTAGATGAACTAAGAAAAAAAGGAGATTCAGTTTACTAAAATCAGAAGTGAAAATGTGGACAAGTCTACAAAAATAAAATAGGACTATAAGAGTACTATGAACAATTGTATGCCAACAAATTAAGACAACCTAGATGAAATGGGCAAGTTCCTGGAAACACAAAACCCACCATGACTAAATCATGAAGAAAGAGAAAATCTGAATAGACCTATAACTGGTAAAAGGATTGAGAGTCCAGAAATAACCCATTCCAGATACAGTCGAATCACTTTTGACAAGGAACCCAAGACCCTTCAGGGGGAAGAAGGACAGTCTTTTCAATAAATTGTGCTCAGAGAACTAGATATCCACATGTGAAAGAATGAAGTTGGACTCTTTCCTAATACCACACACAAAAATTAACTAAAATGGATCAAACACCTAAATGTATGACCTAAAACAATAACATTCTTAGAAGAAAACACAGGACAAAAACATCACAATATTGGATTTGGCAACGAATTTTTGAATTCAATACCAAAGGCACAGGCAATAAAAGAAAAAATATGCAAACTGAATTTCATGACTTAAAAAACATTTCATGCATCAAAAACCACCATAAACAGAGTAAAAAGGCAACACAGAACCACAGAAAATATTGTCTATTGTCAAATCATGTATGTGATAAATAGAGAACTCTTGAAAGTCAACAACAACAACCACAAAAACCAAGCAACTTAATTCAAAACTGGACAAAGAACTCCAATAGATATTTCTCAAAAGAAGATATACAAATGGCCAATAAGCACATAAAAAGATGCTCAATATGACTAATCATTAGGGAAGAATGCAAATCAAAACTACAAAAAGATATCAATGTATACGCCCCCAGTAGGATACCTACTATCTAGTAAAAGGAAAATAACAAGTATTGTTGAGGAGGGGTTGGCTGCACACCAGCATGGTACCTGTGCCCCAGCTCATGGCCTTCTCGGAGTCAGCTCCTTCCCCAGATCCCCAAGGGCCAAGGTCTTCATAGAATGGGAGGCTGAAAGGAAGAACCAGCCTCAGTGCCTAGACATGAGCTGCAGTGCTGAACCCCATGTGGAGCCCACATCACAGGTTAACTCTAAAGGGCATCTGTCCCAAGTCCACAGGGACAGGGGAAGCTTGGCCAGTGCCCGGGCTCCTGGAGAGTGGCCAGACCCGCCACAGCAGTCCCCGGGCTGGCCAGGGCTGGGCCTGGTGTGTGGGGGGCAGGGGGGACTCACCTGTCCCTGAGGATCACATACTCAGCAGGCACTTGAGGCTGTCCCAGGCTTCTCCACTGAGGCTTCCAAGCCTGCATGGGGCAGGCATGGAGCAGGCGTGGGGCAGGGAGGGACTCAGCAGGAGGTCCAGGCCCATCAACAGCACAGTTGCCAAGCCAACAGCCAGCAGCACCCCTGGAAGGTGGGCGGGAGAGGGGAATGGGGCTACTTGGTGGCCACTCAGAGCCCCTCCAGGCTGCCTGGGAACGTGAGAACCGCTATTTTGCATTTGCCTCAGTGGCCCTGGCCTCTGCCCTGCTGCCCTTACGGTTGAACTCTTCACGCTCCTTTCCTGCCTCTGGGCCATTAGTCTCCCCCTGGGAGGCCCTCCCCACTACCCTGTGCCCTTCTGTGTGAGGACCCTCCTGGGACAGCCCCACATGAGGCCTGCGCTCTGAGTGTATGTGTGCATGCATGCATGTATGCAAGCATGTGTGTGTGTGTGTGAAAGAAAGAGCTGCTGCCCTTTGCCCAGTGCTCTGAGTCTTAGCCGTCAGAGGGCTGTGTCCTTTCTGCCCACTGGGCAGGCCCAAGCCTAAAGAGCTCAGTGCGGATTGCTGACCTCTGGAGAAAAGAAGGAAAGAAGATGGGAAACCCACACTGGGGGCTAGTCTAGGATGTCTGTGATCCTGTGACTCCACTCAGGGACCCTGTCCACTGGGGCAGCTTCCAGGACCAATGGAGCATGAGAAGTGGGGGGAGGGGAGGGAAGAAAGGAGGCCCCAAATGGAGAAAATTTTTGCCTGCAAATGAAGTCCCAGGTCAAGGACAAGCTGCACCATGCCACTGTCACTGTCATCATATCTGGAGTTTGGTGGCTACACCCAGAGCCTCAGACAGGGCTGACACACACTAGGGTCCCAGGAACTTGGACAGGGCTGACACTCAGGGCCCTGTGGCATGGCACTCCTCCCTGCCTGCTCAAGTCCTGGCTGCTATGTCCTGTCAATCAGTACCTGTGATCACTGCCCAGTCTGGGCCCAGGTTTGGCAGCCTGTGCCTGAGGACGCTTTGCCTGCCCAGCTGATATGGGGATGAGGGCTGCACAGGGGACAGGCCAGGACTACAGGCCACCCCCTCCTCCTTCACCAGCACCACGGCCAGGCTCTCTGGCTGCCCATTGTCTTGAAACATGTATGTGCCTGGATCTAGGAACTGGTGGGCAAATCTGAGGAGCAGAGATCAGGAGTCAGAATGTGAAGGTTCACCTGCAGTGGGCCACTCACACCAAGCCAAGTCTCAATGTCTCCCTGCATATGGAACAACGTGATCCAGGGAAGCTGCCATGACCCCTGCTAGGCACCAGGAGGCCCTGCCTGCCAACCTCCCCTCTGCCCTGTAAACAGGAGGCCTCTCCTGCCCCTGGGCTCTGGCCTGGCCACCTGCATGGTCTGCAGTCTCCTGTGTTCTCCTATTGGCCTGTTGAGGGAGAGGCTGTGAGTCACATGGAGGAACTTCACCCCTTTCCCTCCCACCTCCCAAACTCCAGGGAGCTCAGCTGTGTTACCTTGAGAAGTTGAGGTGAGTCTCTCGCACCAGGTGGCTGAGTCTGCGGAAGGCCCCGGAGTCCCAGTGGAGGTTGCTGTTGAACACATGCTGCTTCTGGTACATGGGGTAGTGGCTGGCCGAGCGGTCTGGGGGATGAATGCAGGGCTGGGCTAGGTTCCAGAGCCCATCCCAGCCCCACTCCTGAGCAACCCAGGTCCAGGGACGGACCCAGTATCTGTCCTCAGAAGAGTGAGGGGAACTGAGGTATGCTTCCCATGAGATGACACGATTCACCCTGTCATGCCTGTGATGGTGCATTTAATGATCTTGGTGCCAGGGCAAGCCTTCCTCCCTCTGCCTACAGAGGCCACTGGCACACAGAGAGCATGCTCTCAGCAGAGCCACCAGGCATCACGCCTTTCATGGTGATCATGGTCAATGCCCTGGCCTTCTCCTTTGTTTGTGTCCTCTCTTATTTCCTTGAGCAGTGGCTTGTAGTTCTCCATGAAGAGGTTCTTCACACCCCTCCTTAGCTATATTCCTAGGTATTTTATTCTCTTTGTAACAATTGTGAAAGGGAGGCTTTGTGCAGGGTCTTTATTTGAAGCTGACTTCTCATTTCTGGTTTCAGAGGGGAGTATATTAGTAAGGTATTTTTGGTGCTGAAGCTTTGGGATGTGATCCAGTAGGTGGCACTTGAGCTTACTGGTCAGTTAGTAGACTCTTGCTTGGTCATGTGGCTCCCCTACGTTTCCTCACAGTTTGCAGCCATGTTCCCTCTCAATGATCTGAAAATGTACTTCTCTCCCCCTTGAGTGCTGGCTGTAGATCATGGCTTGGCACTCCTAGGCTGCCCACTGCAGCCTAGGAGCAATCTCAGTGTTTATGTTTCTTCCCTAACTTTGAGGCAGAAGAGGAAGGGACATTAGTAGTGGTTGTAGCCAAGGGTCTTTTGTTTGTCTCCTCAGGGTTTCATCCCCGGAGAGATACAGGTCAAGCAACTGTTCATTGCAATCAGCCCAGGATGGAGAATTTGTGCTGTCGGGGCCAATCCAGGGGTTCCCTGTCTGTTATGAGCAGTGGGGAGTGTGTAGAACCCATGGGAGATGGGCTTGGGTCAATTAAAGCTTGTTGAAGGTGTAGATAAGGGTGTTAGCTCCTTCATCAGTCTGAGGGTAGCAAGGACGGTTCCACTGCAGAAGCAGTGGCAGAGAGGCTTTCAGTTGCCCCTGGAGGCTCTGTCCAGGGAGTGGCTGAGTTGCTACTGGCTCGACAGCTCTGGTAGGGGGGTTAGGTAGAAGTCCAGCCTGCAAGACTTGCCTAGTGAGAAGATATAGGAATGGGAACCCAGGTAACAGTCTGGCCACTTTTCCATAGGGCTGCTGCAGTATGCCCAGGGCCCACTCCAGTCTCTAGTAGCCTCAGATTTTCCAGTACCTGGAGTTATCATCAGTGAAGGCTGTGAAACAGCAAAGATGGCAGCCTACTGCTCTCTTTGGAAGCTTTGCCCTAGGAAGGTATGAATGAACTTGTTGCTGGCCCAAACACACCTTTAGGAGGTGGCTGGAGACCCCAGTTGGGAGGTTTTGCCCAGTGAGGAGGAATGACATTGGGCAAGTGTTTAAAAAGCAGTCTGGCCACATTTTTATAGAGCTGCTGTGCTATGCTGAGGGTCCACATCACCCCTGGTCTCCTTGGACACTCCAAAGACTGAAGGTTGAAGTGGCTAAGTTGCAAAAACAGCAAAGATGGTGGCCTGCCCCTCCATCACGGAGCTCCAGCCCAGAAAAAATTGAAATCTCTGTCAGCAGGAGAACACCAGTGGGGTTGGTTGGTGGCCCCAGTTGGGAAGTCCCAAACAGTGAGGAGGAATCAATCAGGGACCTGCTTAAAGAAGCAGTCTGGCTATGCTTTTGTATGGCAGCTTGGGGGCTATATCCACCCTAAGTCAGCTGGGACACTAAAGCCCAAAGGCTGGAATGGCTAAGTTGCCAAAACATCAAATATGGCGGCCCATCCCTCCCTCAGGGCACTCCATCTCAGGGAGAATTCAAATCTCTGTCAGCCCGAGAATACCAGAGTGGGCAGCTAGAGGCCCTGGTTGGGAGGTCCTGCCCAGTGAGGAGGAATGGGATTGGGGACCTTCTTAAAGCAGCAGTCTGGCCATATTTTGGTAGAGTAGCACTGTGCTGTGCTGGTGGATCCCTCTGCCCCTGGTCCACTGAGACTTTCCAAATCCCAAAGGCTGGATCAGCTAAGTTGCCCAAACAGCAAAGATGGTGGCCTGTCCCTTCTCTCAGGAGCTCCGTCTCGGGGAGGCTCAACACTGTTGCTGGTGGCTGGCTGGAATTCCAAGCCAGTGGCTCTTATCCTGTGAGGTGCTGTGGAAGTGGGGCCTGCAGGCTGTTGCTGCTCAGCTCCCTGAATTCAGCCTCTTCCCTAGGGATATGTATGAGGGTCTAACCTCCCACTTTGCCAGAGTTGCAGCTACTTTTGCAGGAAAGCCCAGGTACCTAAGCCTCCCAGGTCTCCATGTGTGCCTGAGTGGCTACTGTGCCAAGATTCCATGTAGCTCCATCAGACTGAAGGCCCTGGTAAAGTTGGTTCATGAGATCTCCTGACCCAAGGATTGCAAAGATCGATGGGAAAAGCATGGGTTTCCAGGGTCACACATTCACTCACTGCTTCCCTGGGTGAGGGAAGTTCCCCTGGCTCTGTGGTACTCCCAGGTGTGCTGTCATTTTGCCTTTTCTTCATTCTCCCTGGGTCAAGTTGTTTCCTTGGTTAGTCCCAATATGAACACCTGGATGTTTCAGTTGAAGGTGCAGTATTGACTCTCCCCTTGTGTTCCTCTCTGTGAGAGCCAAACACACTAGCTGCTTCAACTCGGCCACCTTGGCCAGCCCACTGCCCCCTCACTGCTATATTTTTACATATAACATTTACAACTCTATAAAGTACTTCATTATACTCATTTTACAGGTGAAGATATTTTAGACACACAAAGACTGAATAAGATCTAAGTCCTTTCCTTATAAGATGCAAAATCTGGAATTGACAATGTACATAACCGCTATGTGTCTCAAACTTAAGACGTAATTAGGCATTTCTAAAGCTCCACACTTTTCAAATGTTCAAATATTTTGTTAGAGTTTTAAAGAATGATTTACTTAAAAAATATGATTATGGGGGTGTGTGGCCAAGATGACTGACTAGAAGTGGCTAGGGTGCGTGGCTCTCATGGAGAGGAATGAAAGGGGCAAGTCAATACAGCACCTTCAACTGAAACAACCAGGTACTCGCATTACTCACATAATCAAGGAAACAACTCCAGCCAGCCACCAGCAACAGTGTTTTACCTACCTGAGACTGAGTTCCTATGGGACAGGGCAGGCCACCATCTTTGTTGTTTGGGTAACTTAGACATTCCAGCCTGTTGGGATTTTGAAAACCCAAACCAACTGAGGGCAGAAGGGATCCCCCACACAGCACAGCTGCTCTACCAAAATGTGGCCAGACTGCCTCCTTATGTGGGTCCCCAATCCATCCTTCTCACTGGGTGGGACCTCCCAACTAGGGCCTACAGCTACTCCTGCAGGTGCTCTCAGGCTGACTGAGATTTGATTTCTCCCTGGGATGAGTTCCCTGGGGAAGAAGGGGGCTGCCATCTTTGCTGTTTGGGTGACTCAGCTATACCAGTCTGTGGGCTTTGGAGAGTCCAAAGTGACTGCGGTGGAGGGGATCCCCAGAACAGCACAACTGCTCTACCAAATCATGGCAAGATTCTTTAAGTATATCCCTGATCCATTCCTCATTGGGTGAGACCTCCAAAGTGGGGCTTCTACCCCTTAGTTCTAGAGTTGACAGAGATTTACATTCTCCCTCAGATAGAGTTGTCAAGGTCCTGCCAATTAAGAAGGAATGGGTCAGGAACCTGCTAAAAGAATCTGCCTGACCAAGATTTTGTACAGTAGCTGTGTTGTGCTGGAAGAACCCTTCTGCCCCTGGTAGGTATGGATTCTACAAAGCCCTCAGGCTGGAATGGCTAAGTTGCACAAACAGCAAAGATGGCAGCTCACCTTTGGCCATCTCATCCCAAGAATTCAAATATCTTTGGGCCCGAGAACACCCAGGAGTGTTCTCGGAGGAGTGACTGTAGGTCCCAGTGGGGTGATCCCTCACCGGGCAGGACCTTGAGACCTCCACGCCAGGGATAATTCAAATCTCTGGCAGCCTGAGGACACTGGGGGAGAGGGCGGGGTGGTGGCTGGGGGCCCGAGTTGAAAGGACCTTCACTGGGCAGGAACTGGAGACCTCCAAGCCAGGGAGAATTCAAATCTCTGTCAGCATGAGTACACAGGTAGGGGTGGCCAGAGGGCCCAGTTAGGAGAACTCTCACTGGGTGGGACCTCAAGAACTCCATGCCAGGGAGAATTCAAATCCCTATCAGCCCCAGCACACTGGCAGGGGTGGCTGGAGGCCCCGATTGGGAGGTCCCTCACTGGGCCAGACCCCGAGATCTCCATGCCAGAGAGTATTCAAATCTCTGTCAGCCCCAGAACACTGGCGGGGTGGTTGCAAGCCCTAGTTGGGGGGTCCTCACTGGGTGGGACCCCGAGACCTCCATGCCAGGGAGGATTCAAATCTCTGTCAGCCCCAGAAAACTGGTGGGGGTGGCTGGATACCCCAGTTGGGAGGTCCTTCACTGGGCCAGATCCGGAGACATCCATGCCAGGGAGAATTCAAATCTCTGTCAGTCCCAGAACAAAGGTGGGGGTGGCCGGAGGCCCCGGTTGGTAGGTGCCTCACTGGGTGAGATCACAAGACCTCCATGCCAGGGAGAACTCAAATCTCTATCAGCCTGAGAACACCAGTGGGGGTGGCTGGACAACGCAGCTAAAAGGAGCCTCATTGGGTGGGACCTTGTGAATTACTTGCCAGGGAGAATTCAAATCTCTGTCAGCCTGAGAACACCAGTAGGGTTGGCTGGAGGGCTGGTTGGGAGGTCCCTCACTGGGCAGGACCTCAAGTCAAGACCTCCATGCCAGGGAGAATTCAAATCTCTGTCAGCCCCAGAACACTGGCAGGGGTGGCTGCAGGCCCCCGTTGGGAGGTCCCTCACTGGGTGGGACCCCAATACCTCCATGCCAAGGAGAATTAAAATCTCCATCAGCCTGAGAACACTGGTGGGGGTGGGGCGAGTTGCCTGGAGGCCTGAGTTGAAAGGACCCTCACTGGGCAGGAACTGGAGACCTCCATGCCAGGAATAATTCAAACCTCTGTTAGCATAAGAACACAGGTGGGGGTGGCCAGAGGTCCCAGTTAGGAGAACCCTAACTGGGTGGGACCTCAAGAACTCCATGCCTGGGAGAATTCAAATCTCTGTCAGCCCAAGAACACCGGCGAGGGTGGCTGGAGGCCCCGGTTGGGAGGTTCCTCACTGGGCAAGACCCCAAGACCTCCATGCCAGGGAGAACTCAAATATCTGTCAGCCTAAGAATACCGGTGGGATTGGCTGGAGACTCCAGCTAAAAGGACCCTCATTGGGTGGGACCTTGAGAACTACGTGCCAGGGAGAATTCAGATTTCTGTCAGCCCGAGAACACCTGTGGGGGTGGCTGGAGGCCACAGTTGAGAGGTCCCTCATTGGGCAGGACTTCAAGACCTCCATGCCAGGGAGAATTCAAATCTCTGTCAGCCCCAAAACCCTGGCAGGGGTGGCTGGAGGCCGAGGTCCTTCACTGAGCCAGACGCTGAGACCTCCATACCAGGGAGAATACAAATCTCTGTCAGCCCGACAACACCGGTGGGGGTGGATGGAGGCCCGATTGGGAGGTCCCTCACTTGGCAGCACATCAAGACCTCCATGCCAGGGAGAATTCAAATCTCTGTCAGCCCCAGAACACTGACAGAGTTAGCTGGAGGCCTCAGTTGGGAGGTCCTTCACTGGGTCAGACCCGGAGACCTCCATGCCAGGGAGAATTCAAATCTCTGTCAGCCCCAGAACACTGGCAGGGGTGGCTGGAAGCCCTGGTTGGGAGGCCCCTCACTGGGCAGGACCTAAAGACCTCCATGCCAGAGAGAATTCAAATCTCTGTCAGCCCCAGAACACTGGCGGGGGTGGTTGCAGGCCCAAGTTGGGAGGTCCCTCACCGGACGGGACCTGGAGACCTCCATGCCAGGGAGAATTCAAATCTTTGTCAGCCACAGAACACTGGCAGGGGTGGCTTGAGGCCCTGGTTGGGAGGTCCCTCACTGAGCAGGACCTCAAGACCTCCACGCCAGGGAGAATTCAAATCTCTGTCAGCCCCAGAACACTGGTGGGGGTGGCTGGAGGCCCCGGTTGGGAGGTCCCTCACTGGGCGGGACCCCGAGACCGCCATGCCAAGGAGAACTCAAACCCCTGTCAACCCCAGAACACCAGTGGGGTTGGCTGGAGACCCCAGCTAAAAGGACCTTCATGAGGCAGGACCTCAAGAACTATGTGCCAGGGAGAATTCAAATCTCTGTCAGCCTGAGAACACTAGGGGCAGGTGGCTGGAGACCTGAATTGAAAAGACCCACACTGGGCAGGAACTGGAGACCTCCATGTCAGGAAGAATTCAAATCTCTCAGCATGAGAACACAGGTGGAGGTGGCCGGAGGCCACAGTTAGGAGAACCCTTACTGGGCGGGACTTCAAGAACCAAGAACTGCATACCTGGGAGAATTCAAATCTCTGTCAGCCCCAGAACACTGGCGGGGGTGGCTGGAAGCCCTGGTTGGGAGGTCCCTCACTGGGCAGGACCTAAAGATCTCTATGCCAGAGAGAATTCAAATCTCTGTCAGCCCCAGAACACTGGCAGGGGTGGTTGCAGGCCCAATTTGGGAGGTCCCTCACTGGACGGGACCCGGAGACCTCCATGCCAGGGAGAATTCAAATCTCTGTCAGCCACAGAACACTGGCGGGGGTGGCTTGAGGCCCTGGTTGGGAGGTCCCTCACTGAGCAGGACCTCAAGACCTCCATGCCAGGGAGAATTCAAATCTCTGTCAGCCCCAGAACACTGGCAGGGGTGGCTGGAGGCCCCTGTTGGGAGGTCCCTCAATGAGCAGGACCTCGAGACCTCCACGTCAAGGAGAATTCAAATCTCTGTCAGCCCCAGAACACTGTCAGGGGTGGCTGGAGGCCCTGGTTGGGAGGTCCCTCACTGGGCAGGACCTCGAGACGTCCATGCCTGGGAGAATTCAAATCTCTTTCAGCCCCAGAACACTGGCGGGGGTGGCTGGAGGTCCCGGTTGGGAAGTCCGTCACTGGGCAGGACCTCGAGACCTCCATGCCTGGGAGAATTCAAATCTCTGTCAGCCCCAGAACACCGGCGGGGGTGGTTGCAGGCCCCGGTTGGGAGGCCCCTCACTGGGCAGGATCCTGAGACCTCCATGCCAAGGAGAATTCAAATCTCTGTCATCCTGAGAACACCGGTGGGGGTGGCTGGAGACCCCAGCTAAAAGGCCCCTCATTGGGCAGGACCTTGAGAACTACATGCCAGGGAGAATTCAGATCTCTGTCAGCCCGAGAACACCACTCGGGGTGGCTGGAGGCCATGGTTGGGAGGTCCCTCACTGGGTCAGACTTTGAGACCTTCATGCCAAGGAGAATTCAAATCTCTATCAGCCCCAGAACACTGGCAGGGGTGGCTGGAGGCCTCGGTTGGGAGGTCCATCTCTTGGCAGGACCTGAAGACCTCCATGCCAGGGAGAATCCAAATCTGTCATCCTGAGAACACTGGAGGGGTTGGCATAGCAAGGTGCTCTACCAAAATGTGGCCACACTGGGTCTTTAAGAAGGTCTATGATCCGTTCCTCCTCATTGGGCGGGACCTCCCAACCAGGGCCTCCAGCCACCCCCACCAGTGTTCTCGGGCTGGCAGAGATTTGAATTCTCCCTGGCATGGAGGTCTCGAGGTCCTGCCCAGTGAGGGACCTCCCAACCGGGGCCTCCAGCTACCCCCGCCAGTGTTCTGAGGCTGACAGAGATTTGAATTCCCCCTTGTATGGAGGTCTCGAGGTCCTGCTCAGTGAGAGACCTCCCTACTGAGGCTTCCAGCCACCCTCGCCAGTGTTCTGGGGCTGACAGATATTTGAATTATCTTTGGGATGCAGTTCTTGGGGTCCCTTCCAGTAAGGGACCTCCCAACTGGGGCCTCCAGCCACCCCCGCCAGTGTTCTGGGGCTGACAGAGATTTGAATTCTCCCAGGCATGGAGGTCTCCAAGTTCTGCCCAGTGAGGGACTTCCCAACTGGGACCTCCAGCCACCCCGCCAGTGTTCTGGGGCTGACAGAAATTTGAATTCTCTCTGGCACGGAGGTCTCAGAGTCTGGCCCGGTGAGGGACCTCCTAGCCAGGGACTCCAGCCACCCCCACCAGTGTTCTGGGGCTGACAGATATTTGAGTTCTCCCTGGCATGGAGGCCTGGAGGTCCAGCCCAATGAGGGTCCTTTCAGCTGGGGCCTCCAGCCACCCACACCGGTGTTCTCAGGCTGACAGAGATTTGAATTCCTGGAATGAGTTCCCATGCGCAGAAGCAAGGAGCCATCTTTGCTGTTCGTGCAACTTAGTCGTTACAGCCCGCGGGCTTTGGAGAATCCATACCTACCAGGGGCAGAAGGGATCTATCAGCACAGCACTGCTACTCTACCAAATCTTAGAAGGCAGATTCTTTTACCAGGTTCCTGATCCATTCCTCCTTACTGGGCAGGACCTTGACAACTCCTTCCCGGGGAGAATGTAAATCTCTGTCAGCTTGAGAACACCAGTGGGGTGGTGGAGGCCCTAGGTGGCAGGTCCCACCCAGTGAGGAGGAAAGAATCAGGGATCTGCTTAAAGAATCTGCCTGGCCACTATTTGGTAGAGCAGTTGTGATGTGCTGGGGGATCCCTTCCACCCCCAGTCGTTTTAGACTCTCCAAAGCTGGCCCCACCCTCTCCCCCAGGCCCCAGTTGGAAGGACTCCCACTGGGCGGGAACTCCAGAACTCCCTCCCAGGGAGAATTCAAATTTCTGTCAGCCTCAGACACCAGCAGGGTAGCTGGAGGCCCTGGTTGGGAGGAACAGATTGGGAATCCCCTTAAAGAATCTGTCTGGGGCCGGTCGCGGTGGCTCATGCCTGTAATCCCAATACTTCAGGAGGCCCAGCAGGGCAGATTACTTGAGGTCAGGAGTTCCAGACCATCCTGGCCAACATGGTGAAACCCCATCTCTACTAAAAATAAGAAAATTCTCTGTGAGTGGTGATGGGCACCTGCAGTCCCAGCTACTTGGGAGGCTGAGGCAGGAGAATTGCTTGAACCCAGGATGTGAAGGGTGCAGTAAGCCGAGATCATGCCACTGCACTCCAGCCTGGGTGACAGAGCAAGACTCCTTCTCAAAAAAACAAAAACAAAAACAAACAAACAAACAAAAAAGAATCTTGGCACATGTTGGTAGAGCAGCTGTGCTATGCTAGAGATCCCTTCTATCCCATCAGTTTGCACTGTCCAAAGCCCACAGGCTGGAATGGCTGTGTTGCCCAAACAGCAAAGACGGCAGCCAGTTCCTCCCCTGGGAAACTCATCCCAGGGAGCTCCAGCATCCTTGGCACAAGCTGGCAAGTATTGGCTGAAATGACAGGTGCCCTGGAGAAATTTGAAAGGGTTATCCACATACGGTTGCTGATTATTTTCACAATTTTCCTGAGATGTCATTATCATTCTCTGACTCTCCTGTCTATCATCAGACATTTGGCTCTCAGAGGTGACTTTCTGGCTGAAGAATGTGGATTCATCACTGTCTTGTGCTCAATGTAGAGGGGACTCTGTAATTCCAGAAATGTCCATATCTGATGAAAGAAAGCAAATAATGAAACAAAAAGAGATATGTACCATATTCATAAGTAGATTCAATGCTATTAAGATGTCAGTTCTTTCCAATGTATAGATTCAATGCAATTCCAATTTAAATGAAAATGTTTATATGGAGAGGCAAAAGACCTTGAATAGCTAACACCATATTGAAGGAGAAGAACAAACTTGGAGGACAGACACTACTCAATTTCAAGACCTACTGTAAAGCTACAGTAATGGAGACAGTGTGGTATTAGTGAAAGAACAAACGGATAAAATGAGATAGAGAGTTCACAACTAGAAACACATTAATACATTCGATTAATTTTTGACAAAAAAGTAAAGGCATTATCATGATGAAACAGTTTGTTCAGGAAGGGCTGCTGGAATACCTGGATATCCACATGCAAAAAAATAAAATAAAATAAATCACAGACCTTACACCCCCATCAAAATTAACTCAAAATGGATCAGCAATATAAATATACATAAAACTATAAAATTTATAGAAGATAATATAGAAGAAAATACAGATTATCTTGCGTTTAATGATGACCTTTAGAAAAAACACCAAAGTTGAAGTCAATAGAAGAAAGTATTGATAAGCTGGACTTGATGAAAATGTAACATTTTTACACCATTAAAGATACTGAAAGAAAAGAGAAACCACAGATGGAAAAAAAATTTGTCAAAACATATCTGATTAAGAACTATTATTAAAAACATATTAGTATTCTTAAAGCTGAGCAGTAAAAGACATGAGCTAAAGACCTTAACAAGTACCTCACCAAGTAAATTATAGAAATGGAAAATAAGCATATGTAATGAGGCTACACATAATATTTCCTCAGAGAAATGCAACCCTGAGATGCCACTGCACACGTATTAGAATAACCAAAATCTAGAACCACTGACAACATCAAATGCTGGCAAGGATGTGGAGCAAGAGGAAACTTCATTGCCTGTGGGAATGCAAAATGTTGCAGCCACTTCTTGAAAGTTGTATTCTATGTACCTCAACAGCATGGCCTTCACTGTTCATATTCCTATTATCATTTTGGTCGACCACTTAACCAAGGTCTAATAAGTTCCACAAGTTTCCTCATCTTCCTGTCTTCTTTGCCTATTACCCAGTTCCAAAGCAAATTCTGCATTATCACGTATTTTTATAGCAAAACCCCACTCCTTGGTACTAATTTCTGTGTTAGCAACACAGAATAACACAGAAAAGAGCAACACGGAAAAACACAAATTTTTCTGTTGCTGTAAAAAAATACCTGCTACTAGGTAATTTATAAGGAACAGAGGTTCGTTTGGCTCACAGTTTTGCAGGCTGTAGAAGAAGCATGGCAGTGGCATCTGCACAGCTTCTGGTCAGGGACCCAGAAGGCTTTTACTTGTGGCTAAAGGTGAAGAGACAACAGATATGTCATACATGGCTAGAGAGGTAGGAAGAGAGGGGAGAGGTGCCACACTGTTTTGAACAACCATCTTTCATGTAACGCAGTGAGAACTCACTCATTAGTGAAAAGAGGGCAAAAAGCTATTCAGGAGAGATCAACCACCATGACCCAAACGCCTCCCACCAGGTCCCACCTCCAACATTGGGGATCAAATCTCAATACAATATTTGGAGGGTACAAATTTGCAAACAATATCACTCTCTTTTTGTCTTTAACTTTGGAAAATTTGATTATAGTGTATCTTGTTGTGAGTCCCTGGATTCACCATATTTTGTTTCCTTTGGGCTTTCTGGATCAGGCTGTTTTCTTCCCCATACTTGATAAATTATCTGTCATTACTCCTTTAAACATTTTTCTGCCCCTTTCTTCCTCACTTCTCCTGCAGGCATGCCAATAATGTATGAGTGGTCCTGCTCGATGGTGTCCCATAACTCTCTAAAGTTGTCTTCACTCCATTTGCATTATCTTTTTTTCTGATCCTCAGATTAGATAATTTCCAGTGACCAGTCTTAAAGTTCCCTGATAGATTCTATTAATGCACACCTCTATTAAATTTTTTCAGTTCAGTTACAGTACACTTTAGATCTATGATTTGTTTGACATTATTGTGTAACGTTTTTCCTTTTCTTCAAGTTCTCAGCTTGTTCTTGCAAAGCTATCTTGACCTCAGTGATTATTGTTATGACCATTATTTGGAAATCTCTGTCAGATAAATTACATATCTGCACTTCACTCAGGTGCTGCAGATTTATCTTGTTTTCTTACTTCGAATATATTTCCCTGTTTCTTCATTTTTCCTTGACTCTCTCTGTTGGCTCCTGTGCATTTGCTAAGACTGGCCTCATGTAGGAAAAGGATCTCACCAAACTTTCCAGCCAGAGATCTTCAGGTACCTCTCAAATCCTTGTGTGCTATAGTGTTGACTGTTTTTGGTGGCTCCCTGGAACTTAGGATGTGCCACACCTTGTCAGTAACCAGAAATTGGTCAAGGTAGGAGCCAGACAATCCAGATGTAGCTAAAAAGTTAGAAGGCTGGATGAGTGTTTCAGTTCTTTCTAGCTACATAATGAAGATAAGTATGGACATTTATCTCCCACTCTCTCTCCATTAAGCTTGGTAGAGGATCTGTGACAAACACACGTATGCAACACTCTGGATGCAGCCTCTGATCCTGAGGAGATAGCTTCTGAATGTGCGCCCACTGTATGCTTACTTCTTTGTTTTCTATGATCTAAATACATTCAAAAATACAAAATCCTGTCGACTCACAGAGCAAAGTGTAACCTCTATAGTCCTTGGGCATTAACTATAGAGGTTGTGGAATTTGATGCATACTCAAGCTCCTTCTGGGAAGAATGGGTAGGCTTGGATTTATTACTGGGTTGAGCCCGACATAAGACTGGTAGTGTCAAACTATGGTTCCATCTGCCAGATGAATTATATTTTGTAAGCCACATTAGCCCCCATGATGCCAGTATTTAAATACAAAGCTAGAAATGATTAACAGAGTGAGCAAAGCATGTTGAAAGCTCAGATAGGCTGAAAGCTAGGCAACTTACATTAAACGGCAAACTAAGCTGTGAATGCAAAAAAAAAAAAGTTCTTAAAGGAAATTAAACAGACTACTCCAGTGAATGCACAAATGATAAGTACAATGGTACTATGGCTGATGTGAAGAAAGTTTTAGTGGTCTGGATAGAAAATCAAAGGAGCCACAACATTTCATTAAGCCAAAGCTGAATCCAGAGCTAAGCCCTAACATTCTTTAATTCTATAAAGTCTGAGGCAGGTGAGGAGGCTGCAGAAGACAAGTTTAAAGTTAGCAGAGGTTGGTTCATGAGGTTTAAGAAAAGAATCTTCATAACATAAAAGTGCAAGGTGAAGCAGCCAGTGCTGATAGAAAAGCCACAGCAAGTTATCCAGAAGATCTAGCTAAGATCATTGATGAGGGCAGTTATGCTAAATAACAGATTTTCAATGTAGACAAAACAGCATTATAGTGGAAGAAGAGGATACCTAAAACTTTCACAGCTATAGAGGATAGCTGTGAAATGCCTGACTTCTAATCTTCAGAGGACAGGCTGACTCTCTATGTACTGGCTAATGCAGCTGGTTACAATAAAATATTAAAGGCAGTACTCATTTACCATTCTGCTACATTTTTAAGTTCTTCTAAACCTATGCTACCTATACTCTATAAATGAAACAACAAAGCTTGGATGAAAACACATCTGTTTACAGTATGGTTTACCAAATATCTTTTATTATTATTATTATTATACTTCAAGTTGTAGGGTACATGTGCACAATGTGCAGGTTTGTTACATATGCATACATGTGCCATGTTGGAGTGCTGCACCCATTAAGTCATCATTTAGCATCAGGCATATCTCCCAATGCTATCCCTCCCACTTCCCCCACCCCACAACAGTCCCCAGAGTGTGATGTTCCCCTTCCTGTGTCCATATGTTCTCATTGTTCAATTCCCACCTATGAGTGAGAACATGTGGTGTTTGGTTTTTTGTCCTTGCAATAGTTTGCTGAGAATGATGGTTTCCAGTTTCATTCATGTCCCTACAAAGGACATGAACTCATCATTTTTTATGGCTGCATAGTGTTCCATGGTGTATATGTGCCACATTTTCTTAATCCAGTCTATCGTTGGACATTTGGGTTGGTTCCAAGTCTTTGCTATTATGAATAGTGCCACAATAAACATTCGTGTGCATGTGTCTTTATAGCACCATGATTTATAATCTTTTGGGTATATACCCAGTAATGGGATGGCTGGGTCAAATGGTATTTCTAGTTCTAGATCCCTGAGGAATTTCCACACTGAATTCCACAATAGTTGAACTAGTTTACAGTCCCACCAACAGTGTAAAAGTGTTCCTATTTCTCCACATCCTCTCCAGCACCTGTTGTTTCCTGACTTTTTAATGATTGCCATTCTAACTGGTGTGAGATGGTATCTCATTGTGGTTTTGATTTACATTTCTCTGATGGCCAGTGACGATGAGCATTTTTTCATGTGTTTTTTGGCTGCAAAAATGTCTTCTTTTGAGAGGTGTCTGTTCATATCCTTTGCCCACTTTTTGATGGGGTTGTTTTTTTCTTGTAATGTGTTTGAGTTCATTGTAGATTCTGGATATTAGCCCTTTCTCAGATGAGTAGATTGCAAAAATATTCTCCCATTTTGTAGGTTGTCTGTTTACTCTGATGGTAGTTTCTTTTACTGTGCAGAAGCTCTTTAGTTTAATTAGATCCCATTTGTCAATTTTGGCTTTTGTTGCCATTGCTTTTGGTGTTTTAGACATGAAGTCCTTGCCCATGCCTATGTCCTGAATGGTATTGCCTAAGTTTTCTTCTAGGGTTTTTATGGTTTTAGGTCTAACATGTAAGTCTTTAATCCATCTTGAATTAATTTTTGTATAAGGTGTAAGGAAGGGATCCAGTTTCAGCTTTCTACGTATGGTTAGCCAGTTTTCCCAGCACCATTTATTAAATAGGGATTCCTTTCCCTATTTCTTGTTTCTGTCAGGTTTGTCAAAGATCAGATGGTTGTAGATATGCAGCATTATTTCTGAGGGCTCTGTTCTGTTCCATTGATCTATATCTCTGTTTTGGTACCAGTACCATGCTGTTTTGGTTACTGTAGCCTTGTAGTACAGTTTGAAGTCAGGTAGCATGATGCCTCCAGCTTTGTTCTTTTGGCTTAGGATTGACTTGGTGATGAGGGCTCTTTTTTGGTTCCATATGAACTTTAAAGTAGTTTTTTCCAATTCTGTGAAGAAAGTCATTGGTAGCTTGATGGGGATGGCATTGAATCGATAAATTACCTTGGGCAGTATGGCCATTTTCATGATATTGATTCTTCCTACCCATGAGCATGGAATGTTCTTCCATTTGTTCGTATCCTCTTTTATTTCATTGAGCAGTGGTTTGTAGTTCTCCTTGAAGAGGTCCTTCACATGCCTTGTAAGTTGGATTCCTAGGTATTTTATTCTCTTTGAAGCAATTGTGAATGGGAGTTCACTCATGATTTGGCTATTTGTCTGTTATTGGTGTATAAGAATGCTTGTGATTTTTGTACATTGATTTTGTATCCTGAGACTTTGCTGAAGTTGCTTATCAGCTTAAGGAGATTTTGAGCTGAGACAATGGGGTTTTCTAGATATACCATCATGTCATCTGCAAACAGGGACAATTTGACTTCCTCTTTTCCTGCTTGAATATCCTTCATTTCCTTCTCCTGCCTAATTGCCCTGGCCAGAACTTCCAACACTACATTGAATAGGAGTGGTGAGAGAGGGCATCCTTGTCTTGTGCCAGTTTTCAAAGGGAATGCTTCTAGTTTTTGCCCATTCAGTATGATATTGGCTGTGGGTTTGTCATAGATAGCTCTTATTATTTTGAGATACATCCAATCAATACCTAATTCCTTGAGAGTTTTTAGCATGAAGCATTGTTGAATTTTGTCAAAGGCCTTCTCTGCATCTATTGAGATAATCATGTGGTTTTTGTCTTTGGTTCTGTTTATATGCTGGATTACATTTATTGATTTGCATATGTTGAACCAGCCTTGCATTCCAGGGATGAAGTCCACTTGATCATGGTAAATAAGCTTTTTGATGTGCTGCTGGATTCGGTTTGCCAGTATTTTATTGAGGATTTTTGCATCAATGTTCATCAAGGATATTGGTCTAAAATTCTCTTTTTTGGTTGCGTCTCTGCGAGGCCTTGGTATCAGGATGATGCTGGCCTCATAAAATGAGTTAGGGAGGATTCCCTCTTTTTCTATTGATTGGAATAGTTTCAGAAGGAATGGTACAAGCTCTTCCTTGTACCTCTGGTGGAATTTGGCTGTGAATCCATCTGTTCCTGGACTCTTTTTGGTTGGTAAGCTATTAATTATTGCCACAATTTCAGAGCCTGTTATGGGTCTATTCAGAGATTCAGCTTCTTCCTGGTTTAGTCTTGGGAGGGTGTATGTGCCAAGGAATTTATCCATTTCTTCTAGATTTTCTAGTTTATTTGCATACAGGTGTTGTAGTATTCTCTGATGGTAGTTTGTGTTTCTGTGGGATAGGTGGTGATATCCCCTTTATCATTTCTTATTGCATCTATTTGATTCTTCTCTCTTTTCTTCTTTATTAGTCTTGCTAGCAATTTATCAATTTTGTTGATCCTTTCAAAAAACCAGCTCCTGGATTCATTAATTTTTGAAGGGTTTTTTGTGTCTCTATTTCCTTCAGTTCTGCTCTGATTTTAGTTATTTCTTGCCTTCTGCTAGCTTTTGAATGTGTTTCCTCTTGCTTTTGTAGTTCTTTTGTGATGTTAGGGTGTCAATTTTGGATCTTTCCTGCTTTCTCTTGTGGGCATTTAGTGCTATAAATTTCCCTCTACACACTGTTTTGAATGTGTCCCAGAGATTCTGGTATGTTTTATCTTTGTTCTCGTTGGTTTCAAAGAACATCTTTATTTTTGCCTTCATTACGTTATGTACAAAGTAGTCATTCAGGAGCAGGTTGTTCAGTTTCCATGTAGTTGAGTGGTTTTGAGTTTCTTAATCCTGAGGTCTAGTTTGATTGCACTGTGGTCTGAGAGACAGTTTGTTATAATTTCTGTTCTTTTACATTTGCTGAGAAATGCTTTTTTTCTGACTATGTGGTCAATTTTAGAATAGGTGTGGTGTGGTGTGGTGCTGAAAAAAATGTATATTCTGTTGATTTGGGGTGGAGAGTTCTGTAGATGTCTATTAGGTCCGCTTGGTGCAGAGCTGAGTTCAATTCCTGGGTGTCCTTGTTAACTTTCTGTCTCATTGATCTACCTATCATTGACAGTGGGGTGTTAAAGTCTCCCATTATTATTGTGTGGGAGTCTAAGTCTCTTTGTATGTCACTAAGGACTTGCTTTATGAATCTGGGTGCTCCTGTATTGGATGCATATATATTTAGGATAGTTAGCTCTTCTTGTTGAATTGATACGTTTACCATTATGTAATGGCCTTCTTTGTCTCTTTTGATCTTTGTTGGTTTAAAGTCTGTTTTATCAGAGACTAGGATTGCAACCCCTGCCCTTTTTTGTTTTCCACTTTCTTGGTAGATCTTCCTCCATCCCTTTATTTTGAGCCTATGTGTGTCTCTGCACGTGAGATGGGTTTCCTGAGTAAAGCACACTGATGGGTCTTGACTCTTTATCCAATTTGCCAGTCTGTGTCATTTAATTGGAGCATTTAGCCCATTTACATTTAAAGTTAATATTTTTATGTGTGAATTTGGTCCTGTCATTATGATGTTAGCTGGTTGTTTTGCTCATTAGTTGATGCAGTTTCTTCTTAGCCTTGATGATCTTTACAATTTGGCATGTTTTTGCTGTGGCTGGTACTGGTTGTTCCTTTCCATGTTTAGTGCTTCCTTCAGGAGCTCTTTTAGGGCAGGCCTGGTGGTGACAAAATATCTCAGCATTTGCTTGTCTGTAAAGTGTTTTATTTCTCCTTCACTTGTGAAGCTTAGTTTGGCTGGATATGAAATGCTGGGTTGAAAATTCTTTTCTTTAAGAATGTTGAATATTGGCCCCCACTCTCTTCTTGCTTGTAGAGTTTCTGCCAAGAGATCCGCTGTTAGTCTGATGGGCTTCCCTTTGTGGGTAACCTGACCTTTCTCTCTGGCTGCCCTTAACATTTTTTCCTTCATTTCAACTTTGGTGAATCTGACAATTATGTGTCTTGTAGTTGCTCTTCTCGAGGAGTATCTTTGTGGTGTTCTCTGTATTTCCTGAATCTGAATGTTGGCCTGCCTTGCTAGATTGGGGAAGTTCTCCTGGATAATATCCTGCAGAGTGTTTTCCAACTTGGTTCCTTTCTTCCCATCACTTTCACGTACACCAATCAGATGTAGATTTGGTGTTTTCACATAGTCCCATATTTCTGGGAGGATTTGTTCCTTTCTTTTTATCCTTTTTTCTCTAAACTTCCCTTCTTGCATTTCATTCATTTCGTCTTCCATCACTGAAACCCTTTCTTCCAGTTGAATGCATCAGCTCCTGAGGCTTCTGCATTCTTCTCGTAGTTCTTGAGCCTTGGTTTTCAGCTCCATCAGCTCCTTTAAGGACTTCTCTGCATTGGTTATTCTAGTCATACATTCATCTATTTTTTTTTCAAAGTTTTTAACTTCTTTGCCATTGGTTTGAATTTCCTCTTGTAGCTTGGAGTAGTTTGATTGTCTGAAGCCTTCTCCAACTCCTCAAAATCATTCTCTGTCCAGCTTTGTTCCGTTGCTGGTGAGGAGCTGCGTTCCTTTGGAGGAGGAGAGGTGCTCTGCTTTTTAGAGTTTCCAGTTTTTCTGCTCTGTTTTTTCCCCATCTTTGTGGTTTTATCTACTTTTGGTCTTTGATGATGGTGATGTACAGATGGGTTTTTGGCGTGGATGTCATTTCTGTTTGTTAGTTTTCCTTCTAACAGACAGGACCCTCAGCTGCAGGTCTGTTGGAGTTTGCTAGAGGTCCACTCCAGACCCTGTTTGCCTGGGTAACAGCAGCAGTGGCTGCAGAACAGTGGTGGCTGTAGAACAGTGGATATTGGTGAACCGCAAATGCTGCTGCCTGATCGTTCCTCTGGATGTTTTGTCTCAGAGGAGTACCCAGCCGTGTGAGGTGTCAGTCTGCCCCTACTGGGGGGTGCCTCCCAGTTAGGCTGCTTGGGGGTCAGGGACCCACTTGAGGAGGCAGTCTGCTCATTCTCAGATCTCCAGCTGCATGCTGGGAGAACCACTACTCTCTTCAAAGCTGTCAGAGAGGGACATTTAAGTCTGCAGAGGTTACTGGTTTTTGTTTGTCTGCGCCCTGCCCCCAGGGGTGGAGCCTACAGAGGCAGTCAGGCCTCCTTGAGCTGTGGTGGCCTCCACCCAGTTTGAGCTTCCTGGCTGCTTTGTTTACCTAATCAAGCCTGGGCAATGGCAGGTGCCCCTCCCCCAGGCTTGCTGCCATCTTGCAGTTTGATCTGACTGCTGTGCTAGGAATCAGTGAGACTCCGTGGGTGTAGGACCCTCTGAGCCAGGTGCGGGATATAATCTCCTGGTGTGCCATTTTTTAAGCCCATTGGAAAAGTGCAGTATTAGGGTGGGAGTGACCCAATTTTCCAGGTGCCATCTGTCACCCCTTTCTTTAACTAGGAAAGGGAACTCCCTGACCCTTGCACTTCCCAAGTGAGGCAATGCCTCACCCTGCTTTGGCTCATGCATGGTGCGCTGTACCCACTGTCCTGCACCCACTGTCTGGCACTCCCTAGTGAGATGAACCCGGTACCTCAGATGGAAATGCAGAAATCACCCATCTTCTGTGTCGCTCACACTGGGACCGGAGCTGTAGACCGGAGCTGTTCCTATTCAGCCATCTTGGCTTGGTCTCCTTACCAAATATCTTAAGCACACTGTTGAGACCTATTGTCCAGAGAACATGTGTGTGTGTTTGTGTGTGTGTGTATATGTGTGTATGTGTGTGTATACATATATCTATTAAAATATTTCTGCTCGTTGACAATGCACTCCTAACCCAAGAGCTCTGATGGAGTTGTACAAATAGATTAATGTTGTTTTCATGCCTGCTAACACAACATTCATTCTGAAGCCCATGGATCAAGGACATTTTATTATTTAAGAATACATTTTGTAAGCCTATAGCTGCCACAGACAATGATTCTTCTGTGTATCTGCACAAGGCAACTTAAAAATCATCTGGATTTTTTTAGAAAGCAATCACTATTCTAGATGAAATTAAAGATATTTGTGATTCCTTGGAGGAGGTCAAAATATGAAGTTTGGAAGAAGTTAATTTCAGCCCTCATAGACAGCTTGGAGGGTTTCAAGACTTCAGTGGAGGAAGTAACTGTGAGTGTGGTGGAACTAGCGAGAGAACTAAAAGTAAAATTGGAGCCTGAGCCTGTGACTGAATTTCTGCAGTTTCATGATCAAACTTGAATGTACTAAAAGTTGTTTCTTATAGCTCGTCCATCTGAGATGGAATCTATTCCTTGTGAAGATACTGTAAACACTGTTGAAATGACACACACACAAAAAACCTATCTTATTATACAAACTGATTTGATAAAGCAGTGGCAGCATTAGATAGAATGGACTTTCATTTTGAAAGGTGTTCAACTGTGAGGTAAAATGCTATCCAACAGCATGGCACACTACAGATAAATCTTTCATCAAAGGAATCAATTGATGCAACAAACTCTTATTTAAAGAAATTGCCACAGCCACCTCAGTCTGTGGCAACCACCACCTTAATCATTCAGCAGCCATCAACACAGAGGAAAGACTCTTTCTCAGCAAAAATTAAAATTCACTGAAGGCTCAGATGATCATTTGCATTTTTAGCAATAAAGTAGTTTTTAAAGTATGAATTGTAGACATAAGGCTATTGCACACTTTATAGACTATGGTATAGTATAAAAAACTTTTATATGCAGTGTAAAACTAAAAGTTCAAGTTCTTGTTATATTGTGGTTGCCTGGAACCACACCTGCAATATCTCTGAAGTATGCCTGTACAAGAAAATATGGATAACATACTAAAATAAATTTGGGAAACAATTCATTAACAGAATGATAGTTCTGAAGTAGGAATAGATATGATAACAGAAAACAAATAGAAATTCTATATATAGAGAATACAACAAACTAAAAATTTAATACAATGCTTCAGCAGCTGATTTTATTAGCAGAAAAAAAGAATCAGTGAGCTTAAAGAAAAAAACATTTGAAATGATTCCATCAGGGGAAAAACAAAAACAACAAAAAAGAATAACAAATGCATATGGCAATTATGGGACTCAATCAAACAACCCAACTTTCATATAATATCAGTTTCTGAAGGAGAAGAAAAAGAAAAAGGCCTAGAAAGCATATTCAATGAAATAATGACTAAAAATTTCTCAAACATGAAGAATGATGACAACATCGAGGTATGAAAATTGCAGAGGTCATGAATCCATTTCAATCCAAGAGGAGTTTATCAACACACATCACAATCAAGTTATTAAAAATGAGAAACAAAGAATACTGAAAACAGAAAAAAAACTAGAAATACATCACATTCAAGGGAGCTTCAATATGGCTTTCAGTGGATTTCTCTGCAGAAAACCCTACAGTCCACAAGAGAGATGGATGATGTATTCAAAATGCTAAAGCAAACAAACAAAAATGCCAATCAACAATACTGTGCCCGGCCAGGTGAAGTGGCTCATACCTGTAATCCCAGCACTTTGGGAGGCTGAAGCAGGTGGATCAAGAGGTCAGTAGTTCAAGACCAGCCTGGCCAACATGATGAAACCCCATCTCTACTAAAAATACAAAAATTAGCTGGGCATGGTGGCATGGGCCTGTAATCCCAACTACTCGGGAGGCTGAGTCAGGAGAATTGCTTGAACCTGGCAGGCGGAGATTGCAGTGAGCAAGCTTCAACCTGGGAGGTGAGATCGCACCACTGCACTCCAACCTGGGTGACAGAGCAAGACTCCATCTTGAAAAAAAAATGCTGTGCCTAGCAAAGCTGTCCTGTAGAAATGAGGGAAAGGGAGATATAAAAACCTTGCTATACAAAAAAAAAAAAAAACCTAAAAAAGTTTATAATCAATATCCCTGACTGATCAGAATTACTAAAGGAAGAGCCTTACATTGAAATAAAAGCCTAAATAGTAAGAAAAAAACATATAAAAGTAAAAAGCTTCAATGCTATCAGTAATACACAGTCATGCTCAAAATGCTCTAATATTCTAAGGGTGGTTTGTAAAGCAATTTTATCCCTACTAGTAGGGTTAGCAGACAAAGCTATTGAAAATAACTGTAGCTACAATAAATTGTTAAGATATATAAATATGAAATAAAAGTGTAAATTTTGACATAAAATTGTACAATTGTATGGCAGAGAGAATGAAAATGTAGACTTTTGGATGCAATTAAAGAGAAGTTGTTATCAGAAGTTGTTCGAATAGCTTGTTGTAAGAATATGATATTTTATGTAAGTTTCATGATAACCACAAAACAAAACCTATAGTAACTGCACAAAATAAAAAAGTTTATTTTACAATTTATCCAAAATTTTAAAGCACACCACCACAGAAAGCCATCAAGCTATAAGAGTTCAGCAAGAGAGAAAAAGGAAACAAAGAACTTATAAAACAATCAGAAAAAAAATTACAAAGTGGCAGGAGCAAGTCCTTCCCTATAAATAATTACCCTGATAGTAAGTGCATTACATTGTCAAATAAAAGGACATAGAGCATCTCAATGGACAGAATAAAAAACAAGATTCAATCATGTGCTGCCTACAAGAGACTCACTTTACTAGTCAAGACATATATAGGCTGAAAGTGAAAAGATGAAAAAAGACATTCCATGCAAATGGAAACTAAAATAGAGCAGGGGGAGCTATACTTATTATTAAAAGAAATAAACTAAGTCAAAACCTATAAAAGAGATAGGGTTCACTGCATAATGATACAGGAGTTAATTCATCATGAAGACATAATACTTGTAAATATATATGCACTCAAGGTCAGAAGACCTAAATTCATGAAGCAATTATTAAATAATCTGATGAGAAAAATATACTGCAATACTATAATAGTAGGAGACCTCAATACCCCAATTTCAACAATGGAAAGATCATTTAGAAAGATAATAAATTAAGAAACATTAGATTTGAATTACACTTTGGAGCAACTGGATCTAACAGATATATCCAGAACATCCTATCCAACAGCAGAAGTGTACATGTTCTTCTGAAACATGGGTGGAACATTCTCCAGTATGTATCATATGTTAGGCCACAAAACAGATCTTAAGAAATATTAGAGAATTGAATTATAGAAAAAAAATTTTTGCATCCCAAGGGCATAAAGCTAGAAATCAGTAACAGAAGAAATCTTGAAAAATACATAAAATGGCAAAATTTAACATATTCATAAATGGCCCATGAGTTACAGAAAAAATAAAAAACATATTTTAAGACACACAAAAATGAAAACACAACATACCAAAACTTATAGAATGTAGTTAAATCAATCATTATACCTCAATGAACTAGATGAGAAACAAAGCCAAGAATTAGCAGAAAGAAGAAAATAGCAAAGATTAACGTGGAAATAAATAAAATAGATATGAGAAAACCAATGGAAAGAATTAATACTGAACTTTTTTTTAAGGCAATAAACAAAATCAACCAATCCATATCTAGACTAACTAGAAAAAAGACTATTCCAACAAATAAGATCAGAAATGAAATAGGAGAAATTACAACTTTTAACTCTAAAATACAAAGGATTACAATTGTTCATATAATGAACATTTGTATGCCAACAACTTGGATAACATAGAAGAAATAAAAACATTTCCGCAAATATACAAATTACTAAGACTGAATCAAGAAGAAACAGAAAATCTGAATGGACTAATAAATAATAAGGAAATTGAAGCAGAATTTTTTTTTTTTTTGGAAGTGGAGTTTCGCTTTTGTTGCCCAGGGTAGAGTGCAATGGCACAATCTCAGCTAACTGCAGCCTCCACCTCCCAGGTTCAAGCTATTCTCCTACCTCAGCCTCCCAAGTAGCTGGGATTACAGGCACCCACTACCATGCCAAGTTGATTTTTTGTATTTTTAGTAGAGACAGGGTTTCATTATGTTGGCCAGGCTGGTCTCAAACTCCAGACCTCAGGCAGTCCACCCGCCTCAGCCTCCCAAAGTGCTAGGATTACAGGCATGAGCCACCAAACCCAGCCTGAAGCAGAAATTAAAAGCCTCCCATGAAAGAAAAGCATAGGACCAGAAGGCTTCACTGCTAAATTCTGACAAACCTTTAAAGAACTAATAGTAATTACTCTCAAACACTTTCAAAAAAGTGAAATAGAGGAAATATTTCCAAACTCATTTTATTAGGCTACCATCATTCTGATACCAAAGACAGACAAGGACACTACAAGAGACAAAAATACTAGGCCAATGTCAGTAATGAACCCTGATACAAAAATCTTCAACAAAATATTAGAAACCAAATTTAAGAATATATGAATGGAATCATTCACCATGATCAAGTGGGATTTATCTTTTGGATGCAAGGTGGTTTCATCATATGCATATGAATACATGTGATAAAATGCATGAACAAAGTCAAAGACAAAAATCATATGATTCTCTCAATACACGCAGAAAAAGCACATGACAAAATTTAAAACCCTTTCATGATGAAAGCTCTCAACAAATTCAGTGTAGAGAAAATGTACCTTGACACAAAAAAGAACCATGTATGACAAGCTCTTAGCTAACATTATTCTCAACAATGAAAAGTTGAAATCTTTTCCTCCACGTTCAGGGACAAGACAATGATGACCACTCTCACCACTTCTTTTCTTCGTAACAGTGGAATTCCTAGGCAGAACAATCAGACAAGAAAAGAAAATAAAAGCATCCTACTCAGAAAAAAAATAAGTGATATTATCTCTAATTGCAGACAACATGATTCTGTATACAGAAAACTCTAAGTATTCCACCAAAAACTGTTAGAACTGATGCATGAATTCAATAAGGTTTCAGGATATAAAATAAACTAACAAAGATCAGAAGCATTTCTGTATACAAATAACAAACTACCTGAAGAAATTAAAAAAAAAAAATCCCAAGTACAATAGCAATACAAATTAAATACTTAGGTGTAAATTTAAGCAAAAAATTAAAAGTCCTGTATATGAAAAACTATAAAACACCAATGAATAAAAATTTAAAAACACAAGTAAATGAAAAAAAAATTCATGCTTGTGGATGGGATGAATTAATATTTTGAAAATGAACAAAATACCAAAAGCAACATATTTGATGCAATCACTATGAAAATTCCAATGCCATTCTTTTACAGAAATGGAAAAAAAATCTTGACATTTGTATTGAACAGACCTAAAATAGACAAAATAATCTTGAACAAAAAGAACAAAGCTAGAGACAGCATGCTACCTAATTTTATTACATATTGTAAAACAATTGTAATCCAAATAGCATGGTAGTGGCATATAAACGGACAAATTGGCTAAACAAAATGGAAAACCCAGAAATAAACCCACACACAGTCAACTTATTTTTGACAAAGGTGCCAAGGACACACAATAGTTAAAGGATAGTCTGTTATACAAATGGTGTTGAGAAAACTGAATATCCACAGGAAAAATAAAGTTAGTCCCTTAACTTGCACCACATACTAATATCAACTCCAAATGAAGATTTAAATAGAAGGCCTGAACTGTAAAATTACTGGAAGAAAACATAGAGTTAAAGCTCCACAACACTGGTCTCAGCAATACTGTTTTTGATGTAACCCTGATAGCAGTCAACAAAAGCAGAAATAGACAAATTTGTTATGGCTTAGTTTTGAATTTCTGGTCATTTACTCAGTCTGGTCATTACTTTCCCACACTTCATGGTTACAAGTACCAGTCAAGAGGTGGATCCACCTTTCTACTGCAGTATCTGAAAATCACTGTCTGTTCTATCCTCTGCCTGACCCTGGCATTCTTGGGATCTACATTTTGATGGAAATGTAATGCTCTGAAACCCTAGGCATATAGGAACCAGAAACATGTATGCAGACTCTACTTACAGACAGCAACATAGTTGGAAATATAGTAATCAAATATTTTATATCTGTTTCTTAGAGATCTGGATTCCACTAAAACGGATTCATGGGTGTCAGGCATTAGGGGTGTGGACTGATAACAAACCTCTCCCTTTTCAGTGCCAAACCAAGTTAGAAATAAAAACAAGAGGTCAGATCAATATCCAAATACATTATTCCTTGTAAAACTGATTTAGAAACTATGGCTTAATGTTGACCAAAAAAGACTTCTAATATTTCCCCCAGCCTTGACTTTAGAACCTGAACAAAAAAAAGTTCATCTGAAGAACAGTCAGTTACCCACCCAGTGTAGGCAGGGTCCGCATCTGCCTTCCACTCCTCCTGTTCAGAATCCAGAGGAGAAAGAGAGACTAGATGTACTCATTGATCACTGAGTAAGTTTGCCTTACTAACAGGCAAACGTGGACCAACGGATTTGATGGGACCAATGGATAAGATTTCCCATCCACCAAATAAATCACTTCTTCTCCTGGCTCTGGGAATGAGCCAGATAAAGGTGAAGAGTTGGCAGTGTTTCTCCTCAATATTTGTGAGAAGGCCGAAGGTGTTGTCAATGGGTAGATAGAAATGGAATGAGGTGGGAAAGTTTTACTCATTACCAACTTCTTTTCATTCATGTAGTATATGCTGAAGGTAGCCGCTAGAAGAACTGACTTCTGGAAAGATCATTCCTCTCACAATTGCTTGATCTTGAGTATTTTATTTTTGTGTTAAAGAACTGATATTGGTTTGTGTACACTGAAATAATGGGAGGAAGCTCTGTATGGAAGGAAAAGAAAGTTTCCTTTCTTTTCTAGAGCCTTCTGTTCAGGTTATCTGAGTCTCCTTATTCGTGGGATGAGTGTCCACAACAAACTCCACAATCCTGTGTCTGGTCATTGAAGGTATATATCAGAGTGACACTTGGAAACGTGGTATAAAGAGGAAATATGCATTTGTCAAATGAAAAATTAAAATGTAAAAAAAAAAGTTTAATAGGGAAAAACAGAATGAGAAGGGCAGGGACTTGATTAGAGTTTTGTCAACTGGGACAAACATTGCAGTTTTAGCCAAATACTTGCCATCTTTTTAGTGGAAGACTTTGACATGTAAGTTCTAGATTATACTTTCATTTATAAATAACTGTGTAGCTTAATGAGATGGCCCCTGTTAGTATCTTAGGCCATCTATTGAAGGTTTACTAAATTCTTCAAGGCATGTGAGTCAGTGCTCCTCAGCAAAGCAGTGACAAACCTGCTTTTCCCTGGTTTCCCCAACTGTGTAAAACCTTATTAAAGAATTCCTGAACAATATAAATTTCCCTCAGCAAGATGGAACTTCCCAAGCTCTTGTCTCAGGAGAGAATGTGGATTATAGAAAGATTGTGGGTGTGAGCAGAGTGGGAAGTTATTTAGGTAATAAGATATTCGATATTCAGGCTCAGCACAGTGGCTCACGCCTGTAATCCCAGCAATTTGGGTGGCCGAGGCGGGCAGATCACAAGGTCAGGAGATGGAGACCATCCTGGCTAACATGGAGAAAACCCATCTCTACTAAAAATACAAAAAAAAACTAGCCGGGCACCTGTAGTCGCAGCTACACGGGAGGCTGAGGCAGGAGAACCGCATGAACCCAGAAGGCAGAGCTTGCAGTGAGCCAAGATTGTGCCACTGCACTCCAGCTTGGGCGACAGAGCCAGACTCCGTCTCAAAAAAAAATAATAAAAAAATAAAAAGTTAAAGAGGCCAAGAAACATTATTTAAAACACGATATAAATTTTCATCAGACATAAAAGATACAAAAATATTTTCATTTAATAAACATCTTTGCATGTCACATATTTAATGGGAAACAAAATATCATGTTAATAGCCTAGTAATACAATTTTATTATCTTTTAGATTTTTTTTGTCAGCACGTATTCTTTCTGTTTTGTTTTGCGTTTGAGATGTAGTCACTCTGTTGCTCAGGCTGGAGTGCAGTGGCATGATCTTGGCTCACTGAAACCTCTGCCTCCCGGGTTCAAGTGATTCTCCCACCTCGGCCTCCTGAGTAACTGAGACTATAGGCATGCACCAACACACCCAGCTAATTTTTGTATTTTTAGTAGAGACAGGATTTCCCCATATTGGCCAGGCTGGTCTTGAACTCCTGACCTCAAGTGATCCACCCGCACTGGCCTCCCAAAGTGCTGAAAATACAGGCATAAGCCACTGCAGCCAGCCAGCACAAATTCTTATTATGCTTTTAAAACTAGTTATTGATTTAGATTTTACTCATTAGTAGATTCTAGTGCAGAAGCCATAGAGCAACAGTCCCCAGCCTTTTTGGCACCAGGCACCAGTTTTGTGAAAGATAATTTTTCCACAGATGGGGGTTTGGGGGATGGTTTCAGGATGATGATTCAAGCATATTACATCTATTGTGCACTTTATTTCTATTATTACTACATTGTAATACATAATGAAATAATTATACAACTCATCATAAGGTAGAATCAATGGGAGTCCTGAGCTTGTTTTTCTGTAACTAGCTGGTCCCATCGTGAAGAGAGAGGAGACAATGACATATCATCAGGCATTAGAGTCTCATAAGGAGCATGTGACCTAGATCCCTTGAACGTGCAGTTCACAATAGGATTTTCACTCCTATGAGAATCTAATGCCTTTGCTGATCTGACAGGAGGCAGGGCTCAGGTGATAATGTGAGCAACGGGGAGTGTCTGGAAATACAGATGAAGCTTCACTGGCTTGCCTGACACTCACCTCCTGCTGTGCAGCCTGGTTCCTAACAGGTCATGGACCTGACTGTGGCCTGGGGGTTGGGGACCCCTGCTATAGAGGATTCAGATTTAAATTCAGAAGTTAGAATGAAAAAGAATTATATTCTTTATCTAAATGATTTCACAGTTAACTAAGAGAAAGTCAGTATAAGTTGAAAAGTTTATCAGTGTTAATAAGAATGAAAAATATGTACAATATGCAATTACTATTAAATATAATTTGCCCATAGTTGCACACTGAATTCATTATCACGGCAGTTAAGTATCAGAGCTTCTGGTTTCTCACTCTTCATTCATGTATTCAGCAACCATGTGCTAAGGTACTAGGACAAGCACTGGAATAACAAGATAAAGATGATACGGTCCACCCTTCAACAACTGTATGCTATAATCTGAAAAAACAAACAGGCAATTCCCATACAGAGTCATACATACAATGACAGGCATAAGACACCACTTATTGGAAGACATAGAAGGGATACTAGCCCAGATTTGTGTGAATATTGTAGGCTTTTTAGTAGAGGCAAGTCATAGGTTGATATCTGAAGGGGAAGGAAAACACATGTAGGATAGACGGAAGAAGTAAATGCAAAGAGCTGGAGGTGAGGACGATCACTGTGGAGCTCCATGTAGTCTAGTTCGGCTGGATGCTAGAACAAAGGAGCAGAGTATGGTAAGTGGTGAAAGATAAGGCTGATAACCTGACAAGAACCACACTGATGTGAGAGTTTTGATTCCATGCTAAGGAATTTTCAACTTTTCCCAGAGGCAAAAGTAAACCAATGACAAAGTCAATGACTAGAGATTTAAAATGTCACTGGTCAAGTGACTGCTTGTGATCTGTAATTACTTAACTAATTATTATCACATGAGTGTGGGGTCTGTTAGCCTTAAGTCACTACCTTAACCTCGAGAAGTTGATGATGCCTTTGTTTTCTGAGAACGGTTTCAGTGTGCAGGCTGACAGTTCTATAGGGGTGGCAGAAGAAAGTGTAGGGCCAGAAAAAAAGGGATACACAGACTTCTTGAGATTTTTTTTAAAGCTATGGAACATGATGAAGTAACAAAGCATAAGTATACCCTTCACTATGAATGTTTATGTTTTCACATCTTTCACTAGATGTGTGTAAGAAAAAATATTTAATGTAGCATTTATTAACCAAGCAATTGAGAGAAATACCATTCACTACTTAAGAGTTTATTTCAGAAATCAATGATTTGAATTTAATTCATAAATTTTGGCAACATACCTTCATCTAGCTCTTGAACACCTGCCGCATCTGAAATAAATCAAATATTACTTATAATGTTTCAGTCAAACAAGAGACATTATCATGTAAGCCCACTGTAAGTCAAGGAACATCTGTACTGTAGATTGATCATCCCTAATCTAAATATCTGAAATCCAAAATGCTCTACAATCTGAAACTTTTTGAGCACGGACATGACACCACAACTGCAATGTTCCACACCTGACCTCATGTGACAGGCTCTGGTGAAAACAGTAAAAACTTTGTTACCTGCAAAAAATTACTGTAAAACATTGTAGAGAATTACCTTCAGGCTATGAGCATAAGGTATATATGAAACATAAATGAATTTCATGTTTAGACTCAGGTACCATCCCCAAGATATTTCATTAGGTATATACAAATATTCCAAAATCTGAAAAAAATCTACTTTTGGTCCCAAGCATTTTGGACAAGGGATATTTAACCCGTCCTACTGGAAAAATAAAATTCCTTTTCAGTATGACAGAAATTAAGAGATCAGCTTACCAAACTTGAATGCTGCAGAATTTTCTCAAGCCGCTCAATTTGGTCATCCTGTTTTTTAATCGTTTTTCTCATCATGGCATTTTCTACTTCAAGCCTAAAATGTGCATTTTAAAATAATTACTCTCACACATAATTGTTTTTAAATCATGTAAATTCTAAACAAACTTCTGAAGGTATAATTACACAAATTCTTAGCGATTGCAAAAGTAGATGATTGGGCTACTGTGTCATTTTTCTACCTGTGTTTTGTTGATAATATGCAAAATTTAGGAATGTAGAAAAATGATGTATTTCAATATAGCTTACAGATGAAACTTTTTTGGCTTCACAAAGACATACTTATTATCATAACTGATACAATTTTCATACTACAGTGCTCTTTTGCTAAGTTATTTTGTGTGCTGCTTCAAATTTTACTTTTGTGCGTCGCCTTCCATCTCCTTGATACATCTTACAGTAGCTGTAAGTTGATCCCGTATTTCTTGAAACTAAAACAAAGAATTAAAAAAAATTACATTTGGAAATGACCTAAATGTCCATAAGTAGATTAATGAATCAACAAAACATATATAAAATATTTTAGACTATCACAATCTTTTTTATTTAAAAAAGGTCAGAATCTAGGAGAAATCATCCCATTACCTGTTTTCTGTAATTAATTTTAGTGGGACACTGCTACACCCCTTCAATCTGCATATTGTTCATGGCTACTTTTGTGCTATAACTGCAGGGCTGAGTTATTGCAACAACGATCTTATGGTTCACAAAGCCTTAAATAATACTATCTGGCCCTTTACAGAAAAGTTCACAGACCCCTGCTCTAGGACTAAAACACAACATTCTTCTTGCTTTTGAATTACATTTTATCAGTTAAATATTCAAACTTACAAACTGGTAAAATGTGGAAAGATAAAGGATTACCTCATGCTAAGCATTTATATTTTGAATTCCAAACACTACCACATCAACTATAATTTTATTTTTTGTATGTATTCATTTAGTTTTATTATAGCAAAGCAACTTGCACATTTTTAAATATTTAAAACTAAGTGTCATCTTTCCTTTCTAGGGAAATAACAAGAAAATTTAAAAACAAGCAGGAACAAAATTAAAATCCACAAAGTCAGTTCCAAATAAGATCCTACAGGATCTTATTGACCCTCTCATTGAATAGCAAGACTCAAGTCATCATTAGGAGAGAAGTAATTTAAAAGCGTCATCTTAAACTGCAAAGATGTCCATTAAACATGCCAAAGGAGAAATCTTGTTGTCTAAATGCCCACTTAACCAACCCAAACATCTCAAACCCATCCTTTGCTGACCTTCTATAACCACCTTTTTAGTTTAGCTTTTTCTATAAATAAGAGAAAATAGATACATGTTGGCAAATGCTAACTGTCCATATTCATATAGAGACAGAATGTGCTCTCTGAGCCCAATACAGAGAGTAAGGATTTTCATCGAAATAAAAATTTATTCAGTAAAATGGCCTTTCTGAACAAGTTAACCTGAAATCTATGAAATAAGTATACACAGGTTCTTTATACATTCAGAAAAGTAGAGACTAAAAATAAGATAATTTTCTGAAACATTCCATTAGACATTATCCTCTGAATTAATCTGGCTTGCCTCACCATGCCAACAGAGAAATCATTAAAAATAGACTGTTTAACAGGAAAAAAAAAAACTCTCTCAACTTCTATGAGAATTGATGCATAATTCTCAACTTTCCTAAGTTTAAATATTTAAGAAAAAAATATATATAAAAAATGGCAGAATGAAAGCCAGAGATTAAGATATAGGTGCATTATAATAAAATTTTAATAAAATTAATAATAAGGAAAATACAAAAGAAAGCCATTCACTATAAAATTTTAATAAATTTAATTATAATAAAAATACAAAAGAAAGCCATCCACTAAAATTAGTACCCCAAAGCACTTTATATTAGTTAACTAGCTACAGATTAACAGCTGTTGGCATGCAAAGTTTCATACATACTTGACTTCTCATCTGGTCTAATTTCTTCCTTGAATCCTGCATCTCATTTTCTAAATAGATGCAGTGACGCGATGAAGCATCCAGCAAAGCTTTTGTTGCTGATTGTTTGTTTAAGACATCATCTCGTTTTCATTGAAGCTGTCTCACAGCTACCTGATAAGATGTTATTTTTGTTACTGATTTTACAAATCACCTTATTATTAAACCATTAATAATATTTAACTCTAAAGTATACACTATGAAAAATATCACCACACAGACCGATTCACCTTCTTTTCCTCGTGTGTACACATTCCTGTGTATTACTGAATCCAGTTAAGGATACAGAAGGTGTTATCTTCCTGCCAAACTGGTACTGTTATTCACACAACATTTCAGCCCACTAGTCATTCCTCCCCTGATGAATCTGCAATGCTTAAAAACCTGAAGTCTCAAAAAGAAATGAGTATGTGGGTGAGACCGATGGTAGTAAATTATACATTGTGGAATGATTTCCCTCTTTCTTTTTATTAGAAACTCAAATCAACCTCAGAGTTCCTCACATTAAATCATCTGCTTAAATTCTTCCAATAGATGTGTATCTCAGAAGAAAAGTAAAATTACAGTGGTCTTAGATGCTCTAAGTAACCTGCCCTCCACCTCCCGCCCTGACTCAGCTGCTGTATCTCTCCTCCCTACTCACTCCATTCCTACTCTATGTGAATCCTGCTACTCTTCGTTAGTCTGAAATCCTCCTTAGTCTGAAAATGGGGATCCAGTGTCAAACTAATAAATCACAGATAGCTATGCCTCTCTTTGTCCTGGACAAAGTTATATCCAAATGATAGTAATTGAGCCTTGAAATAAAAAGTATGAGCAAATTTTTTATTTAAAAACTGAAAGTAAATTATAAATGCCAGTGGGAAGATTAAATCAAACATGATTTGGCTAAAATTTACTGCATTTTCCCCATATTATAATATAAGTAAAGTTAGATGCCTTTAAAGAATAGAATGATCATATCTATACATAATTTGAGATTGAAATAGTTTCAGATTTAAGTCAAATTGACATGAAGAAAAACAAAATTTTACCAACTAAGACATATTTAAAGCTACTGAAGAAAAGAAATTATGAAATAGGGAATACCCTTCAGTTCATGTAGGAAATCTGAAATTAACTGTCAAAGTACCCCACTTAATTGAATCAATTTCAAAATACCATTTTAGGTATGAGCATTTCCATATATCTGATTGATCATGGTCTTAAAATGTTGCAACATAAATACATTAAAATTATTATTTCAGCAGTATAAGACTATATTATTAATATTAGTCTATATTAACATTTTATAACTTAAAATTTTATAAGTGACACATTGACTTTAATCAGAGGAAAGCATCTCTCAGTTCTAATTTTGACTTGCTGGAAACAAGGAATGTTTCTAAGCAGATATATTTATCATATGTATCCTTTTTTATATTCAACTAGATCCAACATTCAACTGTAACCAAATAATACTTTAAATTTTACTTCAGGAAGTTTGAAAAATACTTATTTTTCTTGATACTTACTTCTCTTTCTGCTTTCTCTTTTTCATACTGGTGGTCTTTTCCTTTCCAATGATTCAATTCATTGACCAACATTTTACTGTCTTCTTCTAGTAAAAGACGGCGGTTTCTGCACTCAGCTTGAAGGTTTTGTACTCTAGCATCACATCTGGCTTGAATATTAAGTATTGCTTTTTCTTGATTGTCAGCTTTGTTGCGAGCATCATCCAGTTGCTGTTGAAGCAACATATTTTGTTTTTTTAGTTGACAAAATCTTTCCTGCTTTTCTATGCATTTTTCCATTGTATTGTATCCACTTTTGTATATTTTTTCAATGTCCTTCATTCGACTCTGTTTTTGCTTTAGCTCACTTTGCACGTATTCAAAAACCAAAGCCTTTTCTTTCAGAGCCTCTCTTGTGTAATGCAGCTCAGTTTTGAGGACTCTGGACTTACTCTCAGCTTTAGAAAGTTGCAGAGAGAGAATCAGAACACAAGAATTCAAATTTTCCTGTAAATGACACCATTTATCTACTGTGCCCTGGAACGCAAGCTCTTGGTCTCTTTCTGATGAGTGACTTTGATCATGATCACATAGAGCAGCATTCAGTCTACAACGGTATGATTGCATTTCTGTTTCCAGTCTTTGCCTGCTCTCTCTTTGCTTCTCCAGTTTGGAATGGAGCGTTGTGTTTTCATCCGTCAGAGCAGCAAGCTGTCCACTATAACAGGCTATCGTTTTTGCTAATGTTTCTTCATTCCGTTTTAGAGTCTTTTGAAGGTCTTCACGCTTTCTTTTCACAATTTCAAAGTCTTTTAAGTATTTCTTTTCCAGGTTTTGGTTTTTTATTGTGTCTTTTTCCAGCCTGAGCCTGGCAATTTCATCTTGCATCAAGCTGTTTTCATGCAACAGGTCTTCTTCTTTTTCATCAGTTTCAGAAATCTAAGTAAAACAAAGAAAACTTGTAACTAGTATCCAATAGGATAACATATTGTGATTGCTTCTGAAATTAAATAATAACCCGTACATTTATACAATCAGAGGTTGCCATAACTGGATATCTAACTGGGAAAAAAGAAGTGGAGTCAAAACCTCAAACCTCATACAGCATAAATTCCCCAAAGTTCAAAAGTTTATTTGAAGACAGTGAATCCATGAAAGCAAAAAGGAAACCACTAGATAATTTTTTTAAATTTCAGGATAAAAAAAGGCTTTTACTGCATTACAACAAATTGCAAGGCATAAAGAATTAATAACTATGACCACATTAAAAAATTGGGTTTACACTCTAACATCTAAACTATACCTCTCCCTATAGTGAGAGCCTTAGCTTCGCAGATATTTGGACAGATGAATGACATTTTCCAAATTCTTTAAGTTCTCTTTTTCTAAAATATCTAAAATATCTAGAATATCTATTCTACTTTTCTAATATTGTCATGGTCAGTTTTAAGAATGACGTTTATTGATAAATGATAAGTCTAGGCATTGTACTAAGCACTTTTACACACACAAATCAATGAACTCATTTAGTTATAATTCTATAGCAAAAGGTTAAAAATATAAGCAAGCTGCAGGATTTTTTCCAGCTTTTCTGACTCTACTCCTAGTGCTCTTCCAACAAATCAGTAACTTCTGTGAGGTAGATATATACATACAAAAATAATCTTCCTTTTCAAGACACCAAAAGTCAAGAAAATTAAATTTATAAAGCTCTTTTTAGAAAATCATGAGATTATTTACTATTGTGATAACTTTTATTTCTTTTCCATAACATTTGAAACATAATTAACATGAAATAGGGGAAAATATGCTGAACTATGTCACTAGGAACAAAATACTTACAATATCATTAAGTATATATTATACAATAGCATTGTTTTCACAAGGCCTTTGAACTAAAATAAAATATTTCAAGATTTATTATATAATTGTAGCTATAAATGCCATTATTCTTTTTTATTTTATTTTATTTTATTTATTTATTTATTTTTTTGAGACAGAGTCTCACTCTGTTGCCCAGGCTGGAGTGCAGTGGCGGGATCTCGGCTCACTGCAAGCTCCACCTCCTGGGTTCACGCCATTCTCCTGCCTCAGCCTCCTGAGTAGCTGAGACTACAGGCGCCCGCCACCATGCCCGGCTACTTTTTTTTGCATTTTTAGTACAGACAGGGTTTCACCGTGTTAGCCAGGATGGTCTCGATCTCCTGACCTTGTGATCCGCCTGCCTCGGCCTCCCAAAGTGCTGGGATTACAGGCGTGAGCCACCATGCCCAGCCCACCATGATTCATTTTTAAGATGAAATAAAATTTGGGGATTGTTTAGGTCTAAATAATATACATTAAATGAAAGAGATATTATAAGTAATATTAATGAGTAGAAATATGAAGTTTTACCAAACATTAATTTACCTGATTTGAATTATTTCCTCCTGTCTTCAATTCCACCTCCGTTGATTCGAGAGCCAGTTTAATTTGTTTTGTCACATAGGCTTCTGTCCTACGTTGCTCTTTTGTTATTCTTAACTTTTCCCTAACTTTTTGGTGCAACTCTTCAACATTTCTTCTTTTCTTTTTTTCTTGCTGTATGGCAAATCTGTAAATATAATTATCTTAGAATTTATCTTATCAGTGAGGACTAAGCTGTAATTTTTTATCTTGCCCAAATTCCTACCTAAGGGGTCCCGGGAGTCATGCTCTACAAACCATGGATTCTCATCAGATGGGTTTTATTTGACCTTGTATATTGTGACTTGCTTTTCAATCTGACTCTGACATAACATTATGAGACAAGGAAGAAAACATTTAATCCAAAATATATTTCCTTGCCATACCTTGAAATTGCCCTGCAAAGTCTCTTGTGGGAAAAATCCACATTCTATAGACAACTGCCTTTCCCCTTTGTTTTCCTTCCTTTCTATGCAGATCCAGGGGATAATCAGTTAAGAGCCAGACACCCTTTTGGGTCCGATAAGAAACATTTTACAACCTGCTCTCTCTGAAGTCTGCTGAGAGATTTCTCTGCACAATAAAACTTGGTCCCCACAATCATTTATCTTAACCTGAACATTTCTTTCCATTAATCCCAGCTCTTCAAATAAACTCAACCAATTTTCAACTAGAAAATGTTTAAATTTACCTATAGCCTGGAAGCCCCAGCTTTGAGTTGGCCTGCCTTTCTGAACCAAACCAATGTATTTCTTAAATGTATTTGATTGATGTCTCATGCCTCTCTAAAATGAATAAAACCAAGCTGCGCCCTGACCACCTTGGGCACATGTTCTCAGGACCTCCTGAGTGGTGTGTCGGGGGCCACCGTCACTCATATTTGGCTCAGAATAAATCTCTTCAAATATCTTACAGAGTTTGACTCTCTTTGTTGATATTAGAAAATAAAACATTCATACGTTGGTTTATTATCCTAATAAAGTTTCTATGTTCTTAAATACTATTTTTCTTTCTAGTTCTCATGTTTTTAATTTCTCACCTCAATCTCATCCAAAGGACATGTATAAGTTGAAATGTATTGATAAAAGAACATCCTGCATAAGTTTCTGTTACTAGTAACTCTAGCAAATAGTATGAAAAAGGATGTTGAAAATTATTCAGTAAAGTTACAAGATAAAAATTATCTTTTCTTCACACAGTAATTACTCCTCAATTAGGATGAATCATTTAGTTAATTAACATAGTTACTTTTTATAAACAAGTTCATACATTCACTAGAAATACATTTTCATCTTCATGAAACATTCATTGCAAGTATCCCTAAACATAATTTATATTGTAAGATAGCATTTTTGATGTCTTTATGAAACATATATCAGCAGATTACTGTAATCCAAGACTAGGTTAAGAATGTAATATGTTACCCTACACTTTTTAAGATTGTTTTTTGGGTAACACTTTCAGTCTATCCTGTTGATTAGTATGTATTTTATAACCAATTTTAAAATCTGTTTTGGAACAACACAAGATCTAATATTTAATTAAACAATAAAGAATAATACATGTCTTCAGCATAAAACTGAATTAATTTTATCTACATAGCAGAGACAGCAATGTTGAATAAGGTAATCAGTAATCACTTTCTATTTTACTTTTTATTCCGTGCATATTAAGAATAAAACTGGATTTTTTCTTTTCTTTTTTTTTTTTTTTTTTGAGAGGGAGTCTTGTACTATCACTGGGCTGGAGTGCAATGGTGCAATCTCGGCTCACTGCAACCTCTGCCTCCCAGGTTCATGTGATTCTCCTGCCTCAGCCTCCTGAGTAGCTGGGATTACAGTTGCAACTACCACACCTGGTTAATTTTTTGTATTTTTAGTAGAGACAGCATTTCACTATGTTGGACAGACTGGTCTCGAACTCCTGACCTCATGATCTGCCCACCTCGGCCTACCAAAGTGCTGGGATTACAGGCGTGAGCCACTGCACCTGGCTGATAGTTTTTAAAATAATTATTCTGGGTAAAGAAAAATATCTGTTTTATACTCTGTTGGTTGAATTATAAATTAATATAAACATTCTTAAGAACAATTTAGAAATATTGATCAAAGATCTAAACAGATCTAAAAAAGTTTCTGTACTTTAACCAGAAGAATTTATCCAAAGTAAATAATTAGAAATGTAGAAAACTATGTGTATATAAAAGATGTTCCTTGTAGCATTATTACAAAAACTTTTTAAAACCTAAAATTCAATTCATCAATTAAATAATGAGATTTCCAAAGCATAAAATTCTATACAGCCATTAAAACTATGATTTAAAAGAATATGCATTTAATTATTAGAGAAGTATTCACAATCAAGAACTTGTGATATTATATCCAATAATTTCACACTCCATAAGATTAAGAAGCTTTCTTCCCTGTTAAATCCAAGAAAGTTCGCAATTACAAAACTTGTCCTTATATGTCTTTAATATAAAATAAATAGGTCAAACATTTATTTAAAACTAGGTCATACCTCAAACTACAAAGTTCTTTTTCCAATTCAAGTGCTTCATGCTCTAACTGTGATTTTATTTCTTCTTTTTGAGATAGTCTCTTTTGTAGTATACTAGCCTTATTTTTCATTTTTTGAATTTTTACTCTAAGTTGCTCACAGTGATTATCCTTAAGTTCTATTGATCTTTTACATAAACAAGATGTATTTTTAATTTTCAATAGGTGAACACAATCTGTAACTGGGAAAAAACAAAATAGAGATAAAATACATGAGTAGATTTTTGGATATAAAGGACTGTGCATTTTTAACATGTATTCATCCATACACTGAACAAGTATGTACATATTGAGTGCCTACAAGGTGGAAGATATTATAATAAGCTCTGCAGATAAGACAACACCTCTGCTATTGTTTTAGCTTAAAGTATAGTGAAGAACCAAGATAAAAAGGTGACAGTTATAAACTCAGATAGGTCCTTTAAAAAAAAAAACATAGTTATATGATTGTATAAGATAATTTGATCTATACTTCACCCAGGGAAGATTTCCCTGAGGAAGAGATGCTACACTGAGAAATGAAGGATGAGAAAGAAGCAGTTAAGCAAAGAGGAAAGCAAAGCACTCTGGCCAGTTTGCAGCATGTGCTGTGCTGAAGCTCTGCTGCAATCTGTTACTAGCTCTGATGGAATAACAGATACTGATTTTTCATCTTATCTGAATGAATAAAAAACAAAACAGACAACATACATTAAACAATGATTTTCAACACAGTGGACTTCAGGCAATGAAGATGGTAGGTGATCACTGAAAGACAGAAAACTAATATAGCAGGCCTTACAAATGTCCCAGCTCTTTTGACAGAGTTTTGACAGAGGTTCGAGGCCATGACAAAGGGAGAAAATCTGACATACAGCTAGGGTGATGAAGCTGAGAGGCTAGTAAAACTAAAGCAGATAGAGATCACAGGACAGAAAACTGGAGATAAAAAAGCAGTACAGGAAACAAATCCTGGAGATGTGCAGAGATTCCCTCTTGGGTATTTAGTGGAGTAATGAAAAGTGCTTGTGTGCTAGGAAACTTCCTAAAAATAATGGAAAATAAAATTTAAAAAACGGTTAAAGAAAATTAGCAGAAACTATGTCTGGGGTTCACACAATGACTGGAAGAGGGTCCATTCCCATGAGCCAGGCCAAAATACCACATGCTTCACAGGACAATGAATATTCAGAAAGGTCTTGCCTCAGGAGTGAGGAATTACCCCAAATATAAAAGCAAGAATGGAAAGATTATAAGTAAATCTCTGTACTCCAAATAAAACTCCAGTCAATAAGTGGAAGCAGGGAAGGTTTTTTAAAAAAAATAAAATAAACCATACTTGCAGAGATGCAAATTACACTGTCAGAAGTAAAAACTATAGTGGATGGAAATAAACACAAATTACAGATAACAAAGGAAAAATTCCTAAATTTGACACGATAAACTGCAAGAAACTTTCAAGCAGCTAACAGATAACTCCCCAAATAAAAAAGAAGAGACAGAAAAAAAATTAAAGAAAAAATGGCCAAAAATATTCTAACCCTTAACACAAACCACAGTCCCACAGATTCAGGAAGGGTCTGGGACAGAAAAAAATGAAAATGTATCATTGTCATTTTTATACCATCTATGATGTATAATATTACTGAAGGTGAACTGTGATAAGTTAAAATTATATACTAAAAATCCTAAACACTAAGATAGCAAAACAGTTATCATTAATAAACCCAAAAATATATATAAAATTGAATCATAAAAAACAGTTGACTAATCTAAAAGAAAGCAGGAAAAGAAAGGGAACAAAGAACAGTTGGGACTAATAGCAATCAAACAGCTACTAGACAAACATAACTGTATCAATAATCACATTATAAATCACACTTGTCTAAGAACCTCAACTATAATACAGACTGTCAGGCTCCGCAAGAAAGCAAGACCCAACTACAGGCTGCCTATAAGAAATGCACTTTAAATGTAAAGACACAAATTGGTTGTAAGGATGGAAAAAGATACATGCTAACAGTTGCCAAAGGCAGCTGAGCAGGAGTGGCTGTATTAATACCAAAGTAGATTTCATAGCCAAAAAAAAAAAAAAAAATTCCAGCAATAAATAACAAAGCTCATGTCACAATAGTAAAAGGTTCAGTTAATCAACAAAACATAACAATCCTAAGTCTTTATGCCCCTAATAACAAACCAGCCTCACAATATATGAGACCAAAGTGGCCATAATTTGAATTGACTTTTAAAGCAACACAAATATTTTACAGTGTCAAAATTGATCTCTTTAAATCGCTAAAAACTATTGAAATTCCAAATTGGAAACTTCAGAGTATCAAAATGTAAAAGTAGAAACATCTGAATAAAACCTTATATTTTTAGGCCAAGCACAGTGGTTCATGCCTGTAATCCCAGCACTTTGGGAGGATCACCTGAGGTCGGGAGTTCAAGACCAGCCTGACCAACAGGGAGAAACCCTGTCTCTACTAAAAATGCAAAATTAGCTGGTCATGGTGGTGCATGCCTGTAATCCCAGCTAATCGGGAGGCTGAGGCAGGAGAACTGCTTGAACCAGGAAGGCAGAGTTTGTGGTGAGCTACAATTGAGCCATTGCACTCCAGCCTGGGCAACAAGAGCAAAGCTCTGTCTCCAAATAAAAAAAAAACAAAAACCTTATGTTTTAAAAATATATTTTCCTTATGCATGTAAATCCCATTTTTGAAAACATAAATAAAAATGTTAACAGCTGCATTATTTAGATGAAATCCTGAAATAAAACATAAAAAGTGAAATAATTGAGAATAGAAAGACTATGAGCATTACAGATGGATTAATGTACTTCTTTCCAGAGTTAAATCTACAATGGAAAGTTTACCTGGTGTGGATGTTTGTACATCCTTCATTTTGGTGGCTGTATTCAGAACAGAATCTTTATTTTCAATTGTAGCCTGAATGGGTTTTAAAACAAAATGATTAGCACATGATGTATATTGGTATAGGAAATGCAGTTAATAATTAAAAATATAAATGTAAGAGTAATTACCTTCAAGGTGGGCAGATTCTCAGGATACTCTAACAAGCAAGAGAAATATATAATCTATCATATGTAAATATGGTAAGGCCAACCATACATTCATCGAGTGTTAGCATCAAACTGAATACTCTCGCCTGTATTAGTGTAGGGTTTCATGTTTTTCTAGTTTGTTTCTTTGGGACAGTAACATGATAGAAATGCAATGAAGAAAAATAGGAATACAGTCTTCAAAAAACATTCAGCTACAAGTTAAAAAGTGAGATTATGCACCACATCTATTGCTTAAAAAAAAGTGTTAATATCAATGTGGATATGCTGATTAACAAGGAGAAATGTGATCTAAAATCAGAGGAGCAAATCATAACCCTAGAAACAAGTGTAAAAGCTGGTGCTAACTGTGACCGCATGACTTTCATGCAAGACATCAGAAGGATTTATACCATTATAACACAAATATTCATCATGCTCTTTAACTTGTCTGATAACTGAGAAGGCACACAATTACAATGACACTTCATTTGAACATACACTTCACGTCTCTTCAGTGTAAGTGTCCTGAATTGATCTGCTTGGATATATGGTTGGTGAATCCTAGTAGATTATATTCATTATTTATCATGCCCATGTGGTGTAATAATCTGCCTACATTTCTTGTATCCTCTAGTTTAGCCTTCAGAAATTTTCTTCATCCACTAATGGCAAGAAGGTATAATATATAAACCCCACCAAAAAGTATAATATATTATACATACTTATACAAAATGGAATTGCTCCAGGCATTAGATATTAATAAACTTATACATTTGGAAATCAGTCCAATATTCATTGAAAGTAACCATTTTAGGATTCAATTAATCCATTTAATGTTATTTTTGTCTGCAAAATTAGTCTGCTCTGGAATCTCATTGTATTATAAAGAATTTTCACTAAATAGCTATTTTAATGAAAAAACCAGCACTATGGAAAAAAGCTAATATATTCATATTAAATTTTAACTCATTTGAATAACTAATAAAAAATATATGTTCGATGTCTGATACTAATAAACAGGAATGAGGCACTGTGGTTTATCCCAACTCTAGCACTCCTTCCTGATTTCAGTAGGCATCGGAGCAGTCAGAAATCAAATCTTCTGGTATGCAAACATTCTAAATGCATCTGAAGTGAGTTCACTCAGGTTTCCTCAGCGGAAACCCCAAAATTACCAAAGTAACTTCTTCCTTCCCCTCTTTCTTGCCTTGCAATCCCTCTTTCTTGATGAAAATAATTACTACTTTGTTTCTCATTCTTCAGTGTTTATGGGTTATTATGACAACTTCCTCCCTCTGGTTTTAGCAGTACCATCTGACATCTATAATTTCTATTACTTCTTCTCTTTCTCCTTCCACTCTCCATACAAACATGCTCTGAAATAAGAGCAAAATTATGCTGTCCCCCGATCCTCTTATGTCTTGAACTGTTTTCCAGTGGTTCTTCTATCCAAATTCAATGTAGGGAACTCTATAATCTTGTTACTAAGATCATGGCCAAGGACCAACAGCATCAGCATCACCTGAGAACTTACTAGAAATGCACAACATCAGGCCTGCTGAATCAGGAAGTGCATTTTCAATGACAACCCACTGATCTATTCAGGGGTGGGACGTTCTCTTCTGTCTTGAGTGCACATGACATTAAATGTGTATTGCCAAATTACCTGTTCCAGATTTCCGACCACCCATTATTCTTCTGGCAATATTCAAAACAGAAACTTTCTTTTTAAATATACCCTGAATGTAAAGAGAAACAAAATAGTCAATACATAATACATATTTCATATGCTATGCAGTAAATAATTCAAAATATAAATGAAAGAGTAAGTACTTTCCATGCCGATTGTTTCTGAGGAGACACTGAAAAGCAAAATAAATATATAATCCATCATATGTAAATATGATAAAGTTATCCGTACATTCATGCAGTGTTAGCATCAAGCTGTATCCTCCTGCCTGCACTAGTGTAGGATTTGATGTTTTACAGTTTGTGTCTTTGGGACAAGAACATGAGGAAATACAATGAAGAAAATAGGAATACAGGCGTCCAGAAAATATACAGTCAGAAATAACAGAGGTATTATGCATCATGTGTGTATTACTGAAATAAACAGTGTCAATATCAATGTGGATATGCCAAATGTTGAAAATAAATGTGATCTAAAATGAGAGGAGCAACTCATACACCCAGGAATCAATGTCAAAGAAGGTACTAAATGCTACTGCATGTTTTTCATGCAAGACATCAGAAGGACTTATACCATTATACTACAAGAATTCATCATGCTCTTTAACTTGCCTGCTAATTGAGCAGGTACACAATGACAATGACACTGTATATAATATTCTTTATTTCTCAAACCGACGTGGTGTAATAATGGGCCTACATTTGTTGTGTCCTCTAGTTTAGGCTACAGAAAAGTTCTTCATCCACTCATGCAAAAAGGTATAACACATAAACCTTATCAAAAAGTATAATAAATGATTAAATTTGACATACTTATAAAAAATAAAGTTGCTACAAGCATTAGATATGAATAAGCTTTTACAATGGAAATCACTCCAATATTCATTGAAAATAAGAATTTTAAAAGTCAATTAATGAATTCACCATTATTTTTCTTTCTAAAATAGTCTGGTTTAAAATATCATGTTACTCTCTAACGCATTTTCTTTATTTTTCAATTAAACTTTTTAAAAAATTTATTATTATACTTTAAGTTTTAGGGTACATGTGCATAATGTGCAGGTTTGTTACATATGTATCCATGTGCCATGTTGGTGTGCTGCACCCATTAACTCGTCATTTAGCGTTAGGTATATCTCCTAATGCTATAGCTCCCCGCTCCACCCACCCAACAACAGTCCCCAGAGTGTGATGTTCCCCTTCCTGTGTCCATATGTTCTCATTGTTCAATTCCCAACTATGAGTGAGAACATGCGGTGTTTGGTTTTTTGTCCTTGCGATAGTTTACTGAGAATGATGGTTTCCAGTTTCATCCATGTCCCGACAAAGGACATGAACTCATCATTTTTTATGGCTGCATAGTATTCCATGGTGTATATGTGCCACATTCTCTGAATCCAGTCTATCATTGTTGGACATTTGGGTTGGTTCCAAGTCTTTGCTATTGTGAATAGTGCGGCAATAAACATACACGTGCATATGTCTTTATAGCAGCATGATTTATAATCCTTTGGGTATATACTCAGTAATGGGATGGCTGGGTCAAATGGTATTCCTAGTTCTAGATCCCTGAGGAATCACCACACTGAATTCCACAATGGTTGAACTAGTTTACAGTCCCACCAACAGTGTAAAAGTGTTCCTATTTCTCCACACCCTCTCCAGCACCTGTTGTTTCCTGACTTTTTAATGACTGCCATTCTAACTGGTGTGAGATGATATCTCATGGTGGTTTTGATTTGCATTTCTCTGATGGCCAGTGATCATGAGCATTATTTCATGTGTTTTTTGGCTGCACAAATGTTTTCTTTGGAGAAGTGTCTGTTCATGTCCTTCGCCCACTTTTTGATGGGGTTGTTTTATTTCTTGTAAATTTGTTTGAGTTCATCGTAGATTCCGGTGATTAGCCCTCTGTCAGATGAGTAGGTTGCAAAAATTTTCTCCTATGTTTTAGGTTGTCTGTTCACTCTGATGGTAGTTTCTTTTGCTGTGCAGAAGCTCTTTAGTTTAATTAGATCCCACTTGTCAATTTTGGCTTTTGTGGCCATTGCTTTTTGTGTTTTAGACATGAAGTCCTTGCCCATGCCTATGTCCTGAATGGTATTTCCTAGATTTTCTCTTAGGGTTTTTATGGTTTTAGGTCTAACATTTAAGTCTTTAATCCATCTTGAATTAATTTTTGTATAAGGTAAATTTTTATCCAAAAGTTAGCCAATTGAAAAGCAAAGCCAATATATGCATATTCATGTTTATCTCATTTGAATAACTAATATCAACAAAACGTATATTTCTTATGCCCAACAGTAACAAAGAGGAGTAACGAGTCACTGTGGTTTATCCCAGTTCTAGTTCTCCTTCCTGCTTCCACTGGTTCCTAACGCAGCCCAAATCAAAGCTTCCTTTAGGAAAATGTTCAAATATGAAACTGAACTCAGGTTTCCTCAGAAGAAACCCCAAAATTACACAAATAAATTCTTATTTTCCCTCCTTCCTGCCTGACAATGCTCTTCCTTGAGGAAAGTCATTGCTACATCAGTGGTCTCCTTAGTTCTCGTTCTACAGTGTTTATGGGTTATTAAAATCATTTCTCCTTCTGTATTTAGCAATACGATGTGACGTCTGTAAAATCTATATCTCATCTCTTTCTCCTTACACCCTTGGTGAAAACATGCTGTAGAATTAAAGCAAAATTATGCTGTCCACTGACTCCTTATGTTTTTAATAGCTCTCCAACGTTTCTTCTTCCCCATTTCAATGTGGAGAATCCTATAATCTTACTGCAAAGATCATGTCCCAGACCAGCAGCATTAACGTCACCCAAGAACTTATCACAAATGAAGAATCTCAGGCCTGCTGAATCAGAATGTGCACTTCGACTAGCCCTTCCCCCCGCCCCGGCTGATTTATTCCAGGAAGAGTACTTTTCTATTTTGAATGAACATGACATTAAAAGTGTTTTGCAAAATTACCTGTCCCAGATTGTTGTCCATCCTTTATTTATGTGGCTATATTCGAAACAGAATGTTTCTCATCACTGGTAGCCTGAATGGGATTTGAAACAAAATAAGCAATACATGAAGTAGGTTTCATAGACTATAAGTTAATAGTTCAACATATAAATGAGACTTTAATTACCTTCTCAGCTGGTTCTTTCTGAGAAGACACTGAAAAGCAAAAGGGATACATAATCACTCATATGTACATATGATAAATTTATCCATACATCCATGCAGTGTTAGCATCAAGCTGTTATCTTCTTGCCTGTACTAGTGTAGGATTTGATGTTTTCTACTTTTTGTCTGGAGACTGGAACATGACAGAAATACACTGAGAAAAAAGGAATAGAGGCTTCACAAAATATACCCTTACAATTTCAAACATGGTATGATTTGTGATACATCTAAAACTAAAATGAAACCATGTCAATATCAATATGGATATGCCAAGTGACGAGGACAAATCAGAAGAGTAACTCACACACCTGAGAATCAATGTCAAAGCAAGTGGTACGTGATCCCGCATGTCTTTCTTGCAAGAAATCAGAAGGATTTACACCATTATACTACAAACATTCGTCATGCTCTTTAACTTGCCCAATAACTGAGAAGGCACACAATTAGGATGACACCTCAGTTGAACATACACTTCACGTCTCTTCAGTGGAAGTGTCCTAAATTGATCACTTTGGATATCTGATTGCTGATACCTAGGAGATAATATTCATTATCTCTCACACCCATGTGGTGTAATAATTTGCTTAAGTTTCTTGTATCCACTAGTTTGGCCTCCCGAAAATTTCTTCATCCACTCATGGCACCAAAGGATCATACATTAGCCTCAAGAAAAATATCATCAATTATCAATTTTGACATACTTTGTAGAAGTAAAACTGCTAGAAGCATTAGGTATCAATGAGTTTCACATTCAGAAATCACTCCAATATCCATTGAAGATGATCACTTTAGGAGTTAATTAGAATTCAACATAATTTTTGTTTCTAAAATAGCCTTGTTGGGAGTATCATGTTATTCTCCAAAGAAGTTTCATTAAACAGCTATTTTATCCAAGAGGTAGCTACTTGAACAAGGAAGCCAATGTATTCATATTCAAGTTTATCTCATTTTTATAACTAAAATCAACAAAACATGTATCTCTGATGCCTAATAGTAACAAAAAGGAGTAATGAGTCAGTGTGCTTTATCCCGATTCTAGCATTGTTTCCCGCTTCCAGTAGTTCCTGGAGCTGCAAAAATCAAATATTTTTTATGCAAATATTCCAAATGCATCTAAAGTGAGTTCACTCAGGTTTCCTCAGCAGAAACCCCAAAATTATATAAATGACTTCCTCTTTTCCCGCCTCCTGCCTTACAATCCGTCTTCCTTGGGAAAATAATGGCTACATCAGGGGTCTTGTTAGTTCTCGTTCTACACTGTCTATGGGTTATTACTATCAGTTTTCTGTCTTTTTATTTTAGCAGTACGATGTGACATCTATAAAATCTATACCTCCTCTCTTTCTCCTTCCAGCCTTAGTGAAACCATGCTGTAGAATTAAAGCAAAATTTTGCTGTGCCCCAGAGCCCCTTATGTCTTGAACTGCTCTCCACATTTCTTCTTCCCAATTTCAATGTGGGGACGTCTTACTGCGAAGAACATGTTCCAGACCAGCAGCATTAGTGTTACCCAAGAACTTACTACAAATGAAGAATCTCAGGTATGCAGCTTCTGCTAGCCTCCCCCCCACAACCAGCCTCCCCGCTGATTTTGCGGGGGAGAGAAGTTCTTTTCTATCTGGATTGAACATGACATTAAACGTGTTTTGCAAAATTACCTGTCCCAGCTTTTTCTCCATACTTTATTTGTGTGCCTATATTTGAAACAGAATCTTTCTCATCACTTGTAACCTGAATGGAATTTGAAACAAAATAATAAATGAATAAATAAATGAAGTATGTTTCATAGACTATATATTTAAAAGTTCACAATATAAATGAGAGTTTAATTACCTTCAAGGCTGGTGGTTTGTGAGAAGACACTGAAAAATAAAAGGGACACATAATCACTCATATATAAATATGATAAAGTTATCCATACATTCACGCACTGTTAGCATCAAGCTGTATCCTTCTGCCTGTACTAGTTTAGGCTCTGATGTCTTCTACTTTGTGTCTTGGGACTGGAACATGACAGAAATACACTGATAAAAGGGAATACTGGCTCCAGGAAATATACCCTTGCGATTTCAAACACGGTATTATTTGTCATATGTCTAAAACTAAAATAAAACCATGTCAATATCAATGTGGATATGTCGATTGATGAGGACAAGTATGATTTAACATCAGAGGACCAACCCATACAAGTGAGAATCAATGTCAAAGAAGGTACTGCATGATCCCACATGTCCTTCATGAAAGAAATCAAAAGGATTTACATCATTATACTACAAACATTCATCATGCTCTTTAACTTTCCCATTAACTGAGAAGGCTCACAATTACGATGACACTTCAGTTGAATGTACATTTCACATCTCTGCAGTGGAAGTGTCCTACATTGATCACCTTGGATATCTGTTTGCTGATACCTAGGAGATAATATTCATTATCTCTCACACCCATGTGGTGTAATAATTTGCTTAAGTTTCTTGTATCCACTAGTTTAGCCTCCCGAAAGTTTCTTCATCCACTCATGGCACCAAAGGATAATATATTATCCTCAAGAAAAATATCATCAATTATCAATTTTGACATACTTCTACAAAGTAAAACTGCTACAAGCATTAGGTATCAATGAGTCTTACATTCAGAAATCACTCTAATATTCAATGAAGATGATCACTTTAGGAGTTAATAAGAATTCAACATAATTTTTGTTTGTAAAATAGTCTCATTTGGGAGTATCATGTTATTCTCCAAAGAAGTTTCATTAAACAGCTATTTTATCCAAGAGGTAGCTACTTGAACAAGAAAGCCAAGGTATTCATATTCAAGTTTATCTCATTTTTATAACTAAAATCAACAAAACATGTATCTCTGATGCCTAATAGTGACAAAAAGGAGTAATGAGTCAGTGTGCTTTATCCCAATTCTAGCATTGTTTCCCGCTTCCAGTAGTTCCTGGAGCTGCAAAAATCAAATATTTTTTACGCAAATATTCCAAAAGCATCTAAAGTGAGTTCACTCAGGTTTCCTCAGCAGAAACCCCAAAATTACATAAATGACTTCCTCTTTTCCCACCTTCCTGACTCACAATCCGTCTTCCTTGGGAAAATAATGGCTACATCAGGGGTCTTGTTATTTCTCGTTCTACACTGTCTACGGGTTATTACTATCAGTTTTCCGTCTTTTTTTTAGCAGTACGATGTGACATCTGTAAAATCTATACTTCCTCTCTTTCTCCTTCCAGCCTTAGTGAAACCATGCTGTAGAATTAAAGCAAAATTATGCTGTGACCCAGAGCCCCTTATGTCTTGAAATGCTCCCCACATTTCTTCTTCCCAATTTCAATGTGGGGAAGTCTATAGTCTTACTGCGAAGATCATGTTCCAGACCAGCAGCATTAGTGTCACCCAAGAACTTACTACAAATGAAGAATCTCAGGCCTGCTGAATCAGAATGTGCAGCTTCAGCGAGACCCCCACCCCACACTCCGCCCTCCCTGCTGATTTATGCGGGGAAGAGAAGTTCTTTTCTATATGGATTGAACATGACATTAAACGTGTTTTGCAAAATTACCTGTCCCAGATTTTTCTCCATCCTTTATTTGTGTGGCTACATTCAAAACAGAATCTTTCTCGTCACTTGTAGCCTGAATAGAATTTGAAAAAAATAATAAATAAATAAATAAATGAAGTATGTTTCATAGACTATATATTTAAAAGATCACAATATAAATGAGAGTTTAATTACCTTCAAGGCTGGTGGTTTCTGAGAAGACACTGAAACACAAAAGGGACACATAATCACTCATATATAAATATGATAAAGTTATCTATACATTCATGAACTGTAAGCATCAAGCTGGATCCTTCTGCCTACACTAGTGTAGGTTCTGATGACTTCTACTTTGTGTCTTCGGACTGGAACATGACAGAAATACACTGATAAAAGGGAATACTGGCTCCAGGAAATATACCCTTACAATTTCACACATGGTATGATTTAGCGTATGTCAAAAACTAAAATAAAACCTTGTCAATATCAATGTGGATATGTCGGTTAATGAGGACAAATATGATTTAAAATCAGAAGAGCAACTCATACACCTGAGAATCAATGTCAAAGCAGGTGCTACATGATCCCACATGTCTTTCATGCTAGAAATCAAAAGGACCTACACCATTAAACTGCAAACATTCATCATGTTCTTTAACTTGCCCAATAACTGAGAAGGCACACTATTACAATGACACTTCAGTTGAATGTACACTTCACATCACTTCAGTGGAAGTGTCCTAAATTGATCACCTTGGATATCTGTTTGCTGATACCTAGTAGATAATATTCATTATCTCTCACACCTATGTGATGTAATAATTTGCTTAAGTTTCTTGTATCCACTAGTTTGGCCTTCGGAAACTTTCTTCATCCACTCATGGCACCAAAGGATAAGACATTAGCCTCAAGAAAAATATCATCAATTATCAATTTTGACATACTTCTACAGTTGTAAAACTGCTACAAGCAGTAGATATTAATGAGTTTTACACTCAGAAATCACTCCAATATTCACTGAAGATGATCACTTTAGGAGTTAATTAGAATTCAACATAATTTTTGTATCTAAAAGAGCCTTGTTGGGAGTATCATGTTATTCTCCAAAGAAGTTTCATTAAACAGCTACTTTATGCAAGAGGTAGCTCCTTGAACAAGGAAGCCAATGTATTCATATTCAAATTTATCTCACTTCTATTACTAAAATCAACAAAACATGTATCTCTGATGCCTCCTAGTAACAAAGGAGAGTAATGAGTCATTGTGCTTTATCCCAATCCTAGCATTGTTTCCTGCTTCCAGTAGTTCCTGGAGCTGCCAAAATAAAATATTTTTATGCAGATATTCCAAATGCATCTGAACTGAGTTCACTCAGGTTTCCTCAGCAGAAACCCCAAAATTATATAAAAAACTTCTTCTTTTCCCTCCTTCCTGCCTCACAATCTGTCTTCCTTGGGAAAATAATTGCTACATCAGGGGTCTCCTTAGTTCTCATTTTACAGTGTCTATGGGTTATTACGATCAGTTTTCTGCCTTTTTTTAGCAGTACGATGAGACGTCTGTAAAATCTATACTTCCTCTCTTTCTCCTTCCACCCTTGGTGAAAACATGCTGTAGAATTAAAGCGAAATTATGCCTTTCCTTGAGCCCCTTATGTCTTGAACTTCTCTCCATATTTCTTCTTCCCAATTTCAATGTGGGGAAGTCTATAATCTTACTGCGAAGATCATGTTCCAGACCAGCAGCATTGACGTCACCCGAGAACTTATTACAAATGAAGAATCTCAGGTCTGCTGAATCAGAATGTGCTGCTTCCACGGGCGCCACACCCCGCCTCCACTGAATTATTCGGGGAGGAGAAGTTCTTTTCTATTTTGACTAAACATGACATTAAATGTGTTTTCCAAAATTACCTGTCCCAGATTGTTGTCCATCCTTTATTTCTGTGGCAATATTCAAAATAGAATATTTCTCCTCACTGGTAGCCTGAATGGAATTTGAAACAAAATAAGCAATACATGAAGTAGGTTTCATAGACTATAAGTTAATAGTTCAACATATAAATGAGACTTTAATTACCTTCTCAGCTGGTTCTTTCTGAGAAGACACTGAAACGCAAAAGGGATACATAATCACTCATATGTACATATGATAAATTTATCCATACATTCATGCAGTGTTAGCATCAAGTGGTTATCTTCTTGCCTGTACTAGTGTAGGATTTGATGTTTTCTACTTTTTGTCTGGAGACTGGAACATGGCAGAAATACACTGAGAAAAAAGGAATACAGGCTTCACAAAATATACCCTTACAATTTCAAACATGGTATGATTTGTGATACGTCTAAAACTAAAATAAAACCGTGTCAATATCAATGTGGCTATGCCGAGTGATGAGGACAAATCAGAGGAGTAACTCACACACCTGAGAATCAATGTCAAAGCAGGTGGTACGTGATCCTGCATGTCTTTCTTGCAAGAAATCAGAAGGATTTACACCATTATACTACAAACATTCATCATGCTGTTTAACTTGCCCAATAACTGAGAAGGCACACAATTATGATGGCACTTCAGTTGAACATACACTTCACGTCTCTTCAGTGGAAGTGTCCTACATTGATCACCTTGGATATCTGTTTGCTGATACCTAGGAGATAATATTCATTATCTCTCACACCCATGTGGTGTAATAATTTGCTTAAGTTTCTTGTATCCACTAGTTTAGCCTCCTGAAAGTTTCTTCATCCACTCATGGCACCAAAGGATCATACATTAGCCTCAAGAAAAATATCATCAATTACCAATTTTGACATACTTCTACAAAGTAAAACTGCTACAAGCATTAGATATTAACGAGTTTCACACTCAGAAATCACTCCAATATTCATTGAAGATGAACACTTTAGGGGTTAATTAGAATTCAACATAATTTTTGTTTCTAAAATAGCCTTGTTGGGAGTATCATGTTATTCTCCAAAGAAGTTTCTTTAAACAGCTATTTTATCCAAGAGGTAGCTACTTGAACAAGGAAGCCAATGTATTCATATTCAAGTTTATCTCATTTTTATAACTGAAATCAACAAAACATGTATCTCTGATGCCTAATAGTAACAAAAAGGAGTAATGAGTCAGTGTGCTTTATCCGAATTCTAACATTGCTTCCTGCTTCAAGTAGTTCCTGGAGCTGACAAAATCAAATATTTTTTTATCCAAATATTCCAAATGCATCTAAAGTGAGTTCACTCAGGTTTCCTCAGTAGAAACCCCAAAATTACATAAATGACTTCCTCTTTTCCCGCCTTCCTGTCTCACAATCCGTCTTCCTTGGGAAAATAATGGCTACATCAGAGGTCTTGTTAGTTCTCGTTCTATACTGTCTATGGGTTTTTACTATCAGTTTTCCATCTTTTTTTTTTAGAAGTATGATGTGACATCTATAAAATCTATACTTCCTCTCTTTCTCCTTCCAGCCTTAGTGAAACCATGCTGTAGAATTAAAGCAAAATTATGCTGTGCCCCAGAGCCCCTTATGTCTTGAACTGCTCTCCATATTTCTTCTTCCCAATTTCAATGTGGGGAAGTCTATAGTCTTACTGCGAAGATCATGTTCCAGACCAGCAGCATTAGTGTCACCCAAGAACTTACTACAAATGAAGAATCTCAGGCCGGCTGAATCAGAATATGAAGCTTCAGTGAGCCTCCCCCACACCCCCCATTCCCGCTGATTCATGTGGGGAAGAGAAGTTCTTTTCTATCTGGATTGAACATGACATTAAACGTGTTTTGCAAAATTACCTGTCCCAGATTTTTCTCCATCCTTTATTTGCGTGCCTATATTTGAAACAGAATCTTTCTCATCACTTGTAGCCTGAATGGAATTTGAAACAAAATAAGTAATAAATAAATCAATGAAGTATGTTTCATAGATTATAAATTTAAAAGTTCACAATATAAATGAGAGTTTAGTTACCTTCAAGGCTGGTGGTTTCTGAGAAGACACTGAAAAACAAAAGGGACACATAATCACTCATATATAAATATGATAAAGTTATCCATACATTCACAAAGTGTTAACATCAAGCTGTATCCTTCTGCCTGTACTAGTGTAGGCTCTGATGTCTTCTACTTTGTGTCTTGGGACTGGAACATGACAGAAATACATTGATAAAAGGGAATACTGGCTCCAGGAAATATACCCTTACAATTTCAAACATGGTATGATTTCTCGTATGTCGAAAACTAAAATCAAACCGTGTCAATATCAATGTGGATATGTCGATTGATGAGGACAAATATGATTTAAAATCAGAGGAGCAACTCAAACACCTGAGAATCAACGTCAGAGCAGGTGCTACATGATCCCACATGTCTTTCATCTAAGAAATCAAAAGGACCTACACTATTATACTACAAACATTCATCATGCTCTTTAACTTGCCCAATAACTGAGAAGGCACACAATTACAATGACACTTCAGTTGAACGTACACTTCACATCACTTCAGTGGAAGTGTGCTAAATTGATCACCTTGGATATCTGTTTGCTGATACCTAAGAGATAATATTCATTATCTCTCACACCCATCTGGTGTAATAATTTGCCTAAGTTTCTTTTATCCACTAGTTTAGCCTCCTGAAAGTTTCTTCATCCACTCATGGCACCAAAGGATAATATATTGGCCACAAGAAAAATATCATCAATTATCAATTTTGACATACTTCTACAAAGTAAAACTGCTACAAGCATTAGGTATTAATGAGTTTTACATTCAGAAATCACTCCAATATTCACTGAAAATGATCACTTTAGGAGTTAATTAGAATTCAACATAATTTTGTATCTAAAATAGCCTTGTTGGGAGTATCATGTTATTCTCCAAAGAAGTTTCATTAAACAGCTATTTTATGCAAGTGGTAGCTCCTTGAACAAGGAAGCCAATGTATTCATATTCAAATTTATCTCACTTCTATTACTAAAATCAACAAAACATGTATCTCTGATGCCTCCTAGTAACAAAGAAGAGTAATGAGTCATTGCGCTTTATCCCAATCCTAGCATTGTTTCCTGCTTCCAGTAGTTCCTGGAGCTGCCAAAATAAAATATTTTTTATGCAGATATTCCAAACGCATCTGAACTGAGTTCACTCAGGTTTCCACAGCAGAAACCCCCAAATTATATAAACAACTTCTTCTTTTCCCTCCATCCTGCTTCACAATCCGTCTTCCTTGGGAAAATAATTGCTACATCAGGGGTCTCCCTAGTTCTCATTCTACAGTTATTCTATGGGTTATTATGATCAGTTTTCTGCCTTTTTTTAGCAGTACGATGTGACGTCTGTAAAACCTATACTTCCTCTCTTTCTCCTTCCACCCTTGGTGAAAACATGCTGTAGAATTAAAGCAAAATTATGCCTTTCCCTGAGCCCCTTATGTCTTGAACTGCTCTCCATATTTCTTCTTTCCAATTTCAATGTGGGGAAGTCTATAATCTTACTGCGAAGATCATGTTCCAGACCAGCAGCATTAACGTCACCCAAGAATTTATTACAAATGAACAATCTCAGGCCTGCTGAATCAGAATGTGCAGCTTCGACGGGCCCCAGCCCCCGCCCCCGCTGATTTATTCGGGGAAGAGAAGTTCGTTTCTATTTTGACTGAACATGACATTAAATGTGTTTTGCAAAATTACCTGTCCCAGATTGTTGTCCATCCTCTACCTCTGTGGCTATATTCAAAACAGAATCATTCTCATCACTGGTAGCCTGAATGGGATTTGAAACAAAATAAGCAATACATGAAGTAGGTTTCATAGGCTATACAGTTAATAGTTCAACATATAAATGAGACTTTAATTACCTTCTCAGCTGGCTCTTTCTGAGAAGACACTGAAAAGCAAAAGGGATACATAATCACTCATATGTACATATGATAAATTTATCCATACATTCATGCAGTGTTACATCAAGCTGTTATCTTCTTGCCTGTACTAGTGTAGGCTTTGATGTTTTCTACTTTTTGTCTGGAGACTGGAACATGACAGAAATACACTGAGAAAAAAGGAATACAGGCTTCACAAAATATACCCTTACAATTTCAAACATGGTATGATTTGTGACACATATAAACTAAAATAAAATCATGTCAATATCAATGTGGCTATGCCGAGTGATGAGGACAAATCAGAGGAGTAACTCACACACCTGAGAATCAATGTCAAAGCAGGTGGTACGTGATCCCGCAGGTCTTTCTAGCAAGAAATCAGAAGGATTTACACCATTATACTACAAACATTCATCATGCTCTTTAACTTGCCCAATAACTGTGAAGGCACACAATTACGATGACACTTCAGTTGAACATACACTTCACGTCCCTTCAGTGGAAGTGTCCTAAATTGATCACCTTGGATATCTGTTTGCTGATACCTAGGAGATAATATTCATTATCTCTCACACCCATGTGGCATAATAATTTGCTTAAGTTTCTTGTATCCACTAGTTTAGCCTTCTGAAAGTTTCTTCATCCACTCATGGCACCAAAGGATAATATATTAGCCTCAAGAAAAATATCATCAATTATCAAATTTGACATACTTCTACAAAGTAAAACTGCAGAAGCATTAGATATTAATGAGATTTACATTGAGAAATCACTCCAATATCCATTGAAGATGATCACTTTAGGAGTTAATTAGAATTCAATGTAATTTTTGTTTCTAAAATAGCCTTGTTGGCAGTATCATGTTATTCTCCAAAGAAGTTTCATTAAATACCTATTTCATCCAAGAGGTAGCTACTTGAACAAGGAAGCCAATGTATTCATATTCAAGTTTATCTCATTTGTATAACTAAAATCAACAAAACATGTATCTCTGATGCCTAATAGTAACAAAAAGGAGTAATGAGTCAGTGTGCTTTATCCCAATTCTAGCATTGCTTCCCACTTCCAGTAGTTCCTGGAGCTGCAAAAATCAAATATTTTTTATTCAAATATACCAAATGCATTTAAAGTCAGTTCACTCAGGTTTCCTCAGCAGAAACCCCAAAATTATATAAATGACTTCCTCTGTTCTCGCCTTCCTGTCTCACAATCCGTCTTCCTTGGGAAAATAATGGCTACATCATGGGTCTGGATAGTTCTCATTCTACACTGTCTACGGGTTATTACTATCAGTTTTCTGTCTTTTTTTTTTAGCAGTATGATGTGACATCTATAATATCTATACTTCCTTTCTTTCTCCTTCCAGCCTTAGTGAAACCATGCTGTAGAATTAAAGCAAAATTATGCTGTACCCCACAGCCCCTTATGTCTTGAACTGCTCTCCATATTTCTTCTTCCCAATTTCAATGTGGGGAAGTCTATAGTCTTACTGCGAAGATCATGTCCCAGACCAGCAGCATTAGTGTCACCCAAGAACTTACTACAAATGAAGAATCTCAGGCCTGCTGAATCAGAATGTGCAGCTTCAGCGAGACCCCCACCCCACAACCCGCCCTCCCTGCTGATTTATGCGGGGAAGAGAAGTTCTTTTCTATATGGATTGAACATGACATTAAACGTGTTTTGCAAAATTACCTGTCCCAGATTTTTCTCCATCCTTTTTTTGTGTGGCTACATTCGAAACAGAAACTTTCTCATCACTTGTAGCCTGAATAGAATTTGAAACAAAATAATGAATAAATAAATCAATGAAGTATGTTTCATAGACTATATATTTAAAAGTTCACAATATAAATGAGAGTTTAATTACCTTCAAGGCTGGTGGTTTCTGAGAAGATACTGAAAAACAAAAGGGATACATAATCACTCATATATAAATATGATAAAGTTATCCATACATTCATGCACTGTTATCATCAAGCTGTATCCTTCTGCCTGTACTAGTGTAGGCTCTGATGTGTTCTACTTTGTGTCTTAGGACTGGAACATGACAGAAATACACTGATAAAAGGGAATACTGGCTCAAGGAAATATACTCTTACGATTTCAAACATGGTATCATTTCTCATATGTCAAAAACTAAAATAAAACCGTGTAAATATCAATGTGGATATGTCGATTGATGAGGACAAATATGATTTAAAATCAGAGGAGCAACTCATACATCTGGGAATCAATGTCAAAGCAGGTGCTACATGATCCCACATGTCTCTCATGCAAGAAATCAAAAGGATTTACACCATTATACTACAAGCATTCATCATGCTCTTTAACGTGCCCAATCACTAAGAAAGCACACAATTACGATGGCACTTCAGTTGAACATACACTTCACATCTCTGCAGTGGAAGTGTCCTACATTGATCACCTTGGATATCTGTTTGCTGATACCTAGTAGATAATATTCATTATCTCTCACACCCATGTGGTAAAATAATTTGCCTAGGTTTCTTGTATCCACTAGTTTAGCCTTCCAAAAGTTTCTTCATCTAGTCATGGCTCCGAAGGATAATATATTAGCCTCAAGAAAAATATCATCAATTATCAATTTTGACATACTTCTACAAAGTAAAACTGCTACAAGCTTTAGATATTAATAAGTTTTTCATTCAGAAATCACTCCAATATTCATTGAAAATGACCATTTTAGGAGTTAATTAGAATTCAACATAATTTTTGTGTCTAAAATAGCCTTGTTGGGAGTATCATGTTATTCTCTAAAGAAGTTACGTGAAATAGCTATTTTATCCAAGAGGTAGCTCCTGGAGCAAGGAAGGAAACGTATTCATATTCAAGTTTGTCTCATTTCTATAACTAAAATCAACAAAACATGTATCTCTGATGCCTAATAGTAACAAAGAGGAGTAATTGGTCAGTGTGTTTTTATACCAATTCTAGCATTGTTTCCTGCTTCCAGCCATTCCTGGAGATGCCAAAATCAAATATTTTTTATGAAAATATTCCCAATACATCTGAAGTGAGTTCACTCAGGTTTTCTCAGCAGAAACCCCAAAATTATATACATGACTTCCTCTTTTCCCACCTTCCTGCCTCACAATCCGTCTTCCTTGGGAAAATAATTGCTACATCAGGGGTCTCCTTAGTTCTCCTTCTACAGTGTTTATGGGTTATTACAATCAGTTTTCTGTCTGTTTTTAGCAGTACAATGTGACATCTGTAAAATCTATACTTCCTCTCTCTCCTTCCACCCCTACTGAAAACAAGCTGTAGAATTAAAGCAAAATTATGCTGTTCCCTAGAGCACCTTATGTCTTGAACTGCTCTCCATATTTCTTCTTCCCAAATTCAATGGGGGGAAGTGTATAATCTTATAGCGAAGATCATGTCCCAGGCCAGCAGCATCAGCATCACCCAAGAACTTACTACAAATGAAGAATCTCAGGCCTGCTGAATCAGAATGTGCAGCTTCGACAAACCCCCCGCTGATTTATTTGGGGAAGAGAACTTCTCATCTGTCTCGACTGAACATGACATTAAATCTGTTTTCAAAATTACCTGTCCTAGTTTCTTCTGCATCCTTTTTTTCTCTGGCTATATTTGAAACAGAATCTTTCTCGTCACTTGTAGCCTGAATGGAATTTGAAATGAAATAATAAATAAATAAAGTACGTTTCATAGACTATAGGTTTACTAGTTCACAATATAAATGAGAGTTTCATTACCTTCAAGGCTGGTGGTTTCTGAGAAGACACTGAAAAGCAAAAGGGATACATAATCACTCATATGTAAATATGATAAAGTTATCCATACATTCATGCAGTGTTAGCATCAACTTCTGTCCTCCTGCATTAGTGTAGGCTTTGATGGCTTCTACTTTGTGTCTGGGGACTAGAACATGACAGAAATACACTGAAAAAAGGGAATACAGGCTCCATGAAATATACCCTAACAATTTCAAACATGGTATGATTTGTCATATGTCAAAAACTAAAATAAAACCGTGTCAATATCAATGTGCGTATGCCGAGTGATGAGAACAAATGTGATCTAAAATCAGAGGACCAACTCATACAAGTGAGAATCAATGTCAAAGCAGGTGCTGCATGATCCCACATGTCTTTCATGAAAGAAATCAAAAGGATTTACATCACTATACTACAAACATTCATCAGTCATGCTCTTTAACTTGCCAAACAACAGAGAAGGCTCAAAATTACGATGACACTTCAGTTGAATGTACACTTCACATCCCTTCAGTGGAAGTGTCCTACATTGATCACCTTGGATATCTGTTTGCTGATACCTAAGAGATAATATTCATTATCTCTCACACCCATGTGGTGTAATAATTTGCTTAAGTTTCTTGTATCCACTAGTTTAGCCTCCCAAAAGTTTCTTCATCCAGTCATGGCACCAAAGGATCATATATTAGCCTCAAGAAAAATATCATCAATTATCAATTTTGACATACTTCTACAAAGCAAAATTGCTACAAGCATTAGATATTAACGAGTTTTACATTCAGAAACCACTTCAATATTCATTGAACATGATCACTTTAGGAGTTAATTGGAATTCAACATAATTTTTGTTTCTAAAATAGCCTTGTTGGCAGTATCATGTTATTCTCCAAAGAAGTTTCATTAAACAGCTATTTTATCCAAGAGGTAGCTAGTTGAACAAGGAAGCCAATGTATTCATATTCAAGTTTATCTCATTTTTATAACTAAAATCAACAAAACATGTATCTCTGATGCCTAATAGTAACAAAAAGGAGTAATGAGTCAGTGTGCTTTATACCAATTCTTCTATTGTTTCCTGCTTCCAGTAGTTCCTGGAGCTGCCAAAATCAAATATTTTTTATGCAAATATTCCAAATGCATCTAAAGTGAGTTCACTCAGGTTTCTTCAGCAGAAACCCCAAAATTATATAAATGACTTCCTCTTTTCCCACCTTCCTGCCTCACAATCCGTCTTCCTTGGGAAAATTATGGCTACATCAGGGGTCTTGTTAGTTCTCATTCTACACTGTCTACAGGTTATTACTATCAATTTTCTGTCTTTTTTTTTTAGCAGTACGATGTGACATCTATAAAATCTATACTTCCTCTCTTTCTCCTTCCAGCCTTAGTGAAACCATGCTGTAGAATTAAAGCAAAATTATGCTGTACCCCACAGCCCCTTATGTCTTGAACTGCTCTCCACATTTCTTCTTCCCAATTTCAATGTGGGGAAGTCTATAGTCTTCCTGCGAAGATCATGTCCCAGACCAGCAGCATTAGTGTCACCCAAGAACTTACTACAAATGAAGAATCTCAGGCCTGCTGAATCAGAATGTGCAGCTTCAGCGAGCACCCCCACCCCACACCCCACCCTCCCTGCTGATTTATGAAGGGAGGATATGTTCTTTTCTATCTGGATTGAACATGACATTAAACGTGTTTTGCAAAATTACCTGTCCCAGATTTTTCTCCATCCTTTTTTTGTGTGGCTACATTTGAAACAGAAACTTTCTTGTCACTTATAGCCTGAATAGAATTTGAAACAAAATAATGAATAAATAAATAAATAAAGTATGTTTCATAGACTATAAATTTAAAAGATCACAATATAAATGAGAGTTTAGTTACCTTCAAGGCTGGTGGTTTCTGAGAAGACACTGAAAAACAAAAGGGACACATAATTACTCATATATAAACATGATAAAGTTATCCATACATTCACGAACTGTTAACATCAAGCTGTATCCTTCTGCCTGTACTAGCGTAGGCTCTGATGCCTTCTACTTTGTGTCTTGGGACTGGAACGTGACAGAAATACACTGATGAAAGGGAATACTGGCTCCAGGAAATATACCCTTACAATTTCAAACATGGTATGATTTCTCGTATGTCGAAAGCTAAAATCAAACCGTGTCAATATCAATGTGGATATGTCGATTGATGAGGACAAATATGATTTAAAATCAGAGGAGCAATTCATACAGCTGATAATCAATGTCAAAGCAGGTGCTACATGATCCCACATGTCTTTCATGTAAGAAATCAAAAGGACCTACACCATTATACTACAAACATTCATCATGCTCTTTAACTTGCCCAATAACTGAGAAGGCACACAATTACGACGACACTTCAGTTGAATGTACACTTAACATCACTTCAGTGGAAGTGTCCTAAATTGATCACCTTGGATATCTGTTTGCTGATACCTACTGGATAATATTCATTATCTCTCACACCCACCTGGTGTAATAATTTGCCTAAGTTTTTTTTATCCACTAGTTTACCCTCCTGAAAGTTTCTTCATCCACTCATGGCACCAAAGGATAAGACATTAGCCTCAAGAAAAATATCATGAATTATCAATTTTGACATAGTTCTACAAAGTAAAACTGCTACAAGCAGTAGATATTAATAAGATTTTCATTCAGAAATCACTCCAATATTCATTGAAAATGATCACCTTAGGAGTTAATTAGAATTCAACATAATTTTTGTTTCTAAAATAGTCTTGTTTGGGAATATCACACTATTCTCTATAGAAGTTTCATTAAATAGCTATTTTATCCAAGAGGTAGCTCCTTGAACAAGGAAGCCAATGTATTCATATTCAAGTTTATGTCATTTCTATTACTAAAATCAACAAAACATGTATCTCTGATGCCTCCTAGTAACAAAGAAGAGTAATGAGTCATTGTGCTTTATCCCAATCCTAGCATTGTTTCCTGCTTCCAGTAGTTCCTGGAGCTGCCAAAATAAAATATTTTTTATGCAGATATTCCAAATGCATCTGAACTGAGTTCACTCAGGTTTCCTCAGCAGAAACCTCAAAATTATATAAACAACTTCTTCTTTTCCCTCCATCCTGCCTCACAATCCGACTTCCTTGGGAAAATAATTGCTACATCAGGGGTCTCCTTAGTTCTCATTCTACAGTGTCTTTGGGTTATTACGATCAGTTTTCTGCCTTTTTTTAGCAGTACGATGAGACGTCTGTAAAATCTATACTTCCTCTCTTTCTCCTTCCACCCTTGGTGAAAACATGCTGTAGAATTAAAGCAAAATTATGCCTTTCCCTGAGCCCCTTATGTCTTGAACTTCTCTCCATATTTCTTCTTCCCAAATTCAATGTGGGGAAGTCTATAATCTTACTGCGAAGATCACGTTCCAGACCAGCAGCATTAACGTCACCAAAGAACTTATTACAAATGAAGAATCTCAGGTCTGCTGAATCAGAATGTGCAGCTTCAAAGGGCCCAAACCCCAACCCCACTGATTTATTCGGGGAAGAGAAGTTCATTTCTATTTTGACTGAACATGACATTAAATGTGTTTTGCAAAATTACCTGTCCCAGACTGTTGTCCATCCTCTATTTCTGTGGCTATATTCGAAACAGAATCTTTCTCGTCACTGGTAGCCTGAATGGGATTTGAAACAAAATAATCAATATATGAAGTAGGTTTCATAGACTATGCCGTTAATAGTTCAACATATAAATGAGACCTTAATTACCTTCTCAGCTGGATGTTTCTGAGAAGACACTGAAAAGCAAAAGGGATACATAATCACTCATATGTACATATGATAAATTTATCCATACATTCATGCAGTGTTAGCATCAAGCTGTTATCTTCTTGCCTGTACTAGTGTAGGATTTGATGTTTTCTACTTTTTGTCTGGAGACTGGAACATGACAGAAATACACTGAGAAAAAAGGAATACAGGCTTCACAAAATATACCCTTACAATTTCAAACATGGCATGATTCGTGATACGTCTAAAACTAAAATAAAACCGTGTCAATATCAATGTGGATATGCCGAGTGATGAGGACAAATCAGAGGAGTAACTCACACACCTGAGAATCAATGTCAAAGCAGGTGGGTCATGATCCCACATGTCTTTCTTGTGAGAAATCAGAAGGATTTACACCATTATACTACAAACATTCATCATGCTTTTTAACTTGCCCAGTAACTGAGAAGGCACACAATTACGATGACACTTCAGTTGAACATACACTTCACGTCTCTTCAGTGGAAGTGTCCTAAATTGATCACCTTGGATATCTGTTTGCTGATACCTAGGAGATAATATTCATTATCTCTCACACCCATGTAGTGTAATAATTTGCTTAAATTTCTTGTATCCACTAGTTTGGCCTTCGGAAACTTTCTTCATCCACTCATGGCACCAAAGGATCATATATTAGCCTCAAGAAAAATATCAATTATCAATTTTGACATACTTCTACAAAGTAAAATTGCTACAAGCATTAGATATTAATGAGTTTTACATTGAGAAATCACTCCAATATCCATTGAAGATGATCACTTTAGGAGTTAATTAGAATTCAATGTAATTTTTGTTTCTAAAATAGCCTTGTTGGGAGTATCATGTTATTCTCCAAAGAAGTTTCTTTAAACAGCTATTTTATCCAAGAGGTAGCTACTTGAACAAGGAAGCCAATGTATTCATATTCAAGTTTATCTCATTTTTATAACTAAAATCAACAAAACATGTATCTCTGATGCCTAATAGTAACAAAAAGTAGTAATGAGTCAGTGTGCTTTATCCCAATTCTAGCATTGTTTCCCGCTTCCAGTAGTTCCTGGTGCTGCAAAAATCAAATAATTTTTATGCAAATATTCCAAATTCATCTAGTGAGTTCACTCAGGTTTCCTCAGCAGAAACCCCAAAATTACATAAATGACTTCCTCTTTTCCCGCCTTCCTGTCTCACAATCCGTCTTCCTTGGGAAAATAATGGCTACATCAGGGGTCTGGTTAGTTCTCGTTCTATACTGTCTACAGGTTACTCCTATCAGTTTTCTGTCTTTTTTTTTTTAGCAGTACGATGTGACATCTATAAAATCTATACTTCCTCTCTTTCTCCTTCCAGCCTTAGTGAAACCATGCTGTAGAATTAAAGCAAAATTATGCTGTGCCCCAGAGCCCCTTATGTCTTGAACTGCTCTCCATATTTCTTCTTCCCAATTTCAATGTGGGGAAGTCTTACTGTGAAGAACATGTTCCAGACCAGCAGCATTAGTGTCACCCAAGAACTTACTACAAATGAAGAATCTCAGGCCTGCTGAATCAGAATGTGCAGCTTCAGCGAGACGCCCCACCCCACACGCCGCCCTCCCTGCTGATTTATGTTGGGAAGGGAAGTTCTTTTCTATCTGGATTGAATATGACATTAAACGTGTTTTGCAAAATTACCTGTCCCAGATTTTTCTCCATCCTTTTTTTGTGTGGCTACATTTGAAACAGAATCTTTCTCGTCACTTGCAGCCTGAATAGAATTTGAAACAAAATAATAAATAAATAAATCAATGAAGTATGTTTCATAGACTATATATTTAAAAGTTCACAATATAAATGAGAGTTTAATTACCTTCAAGGCTGGTGGTTTGTGAGAAGATACTGAAAAACAAAAGGGATACATAATCACTCATATACAAATATGATAAAGTTATCCATACATTCACGCACTGTTAGCATCAAGCTGTATCCTTCTGCCTGTACTAGTTTAGGCTTTGATGTGTTCTACTTTGTGTCTTAGGACTGGAACATGACAGAAATACACTGATAAAAGGGAATACTGGCTCAAGGAAATATACTCTTACGATTTCAAACATGGTATCATTTCTCATATGTCGAAAACTAAAATAAAACCGTGTCAGTATCAATGTGGATATGTCGATTGATGAGGACAAATATGATTTAAAATCAGAGGAGCAACTCATACATCTGAGAATCAATGTCAAAGCAGGTGCTACATGATCCCACATGTCTCTCATGCAAGAAATGAAAAGGATTTACACCATTATACTACAAGCATTCATCATGCTCTTTAACGTGCCCAATCACTAAGAAGGCACACAATTACGATGGCACTTCAGTTGAACATACACTTCACATCTCTGCAGTGGAAGTGTCCTACATTGATCACCTTGGATATCTGTTTGCTGATACCTAGTAGATAATATTCATTATCTCTCACACCCATGTGGTAAAATAATTTGCCTAGGTTTCTTGTATCCACTAGTTTAGCCTTCCTAAAGTTTCTTCATCTAGTCATGGCTCCGAAGGATAATATATTAGCCTCAAGAGAAATATCATCAATTATCAATTTTGACATACTTCTACAAAGTAAAACTGCTACAAGCTTTAGATATTAATAAGTTTTTCATTCAGAAATCACTCCAATATTCATTGAAAATGACCATTTTAGGAGTTAATTAGAATTCAACATAATTTTTGTGTCTAAAATAGCCTTGTTGGGAGTATCATGTTATTCTCTAAAGAAGTTTCGTGAAATAGCTATTTTATCCAAGAGGTAGCTCCTGGAGCAAGGAAGGAAACGTATTCATATTCAAGTTTGTCTCATTTCTATAACTAAAATCAACAAAACATGTATCTCTGATGCCTAATAGTAACAAAGAGGAGTAATGAGTCAGTGTGTTTTTATACCAATTCTAGCATTGTTTCCTGCTTCCAGCCGTTCCTGGAGCTGCCAAAATCAAATATTTTTTATGAAAATAATCCCAATACATCTGAAGTGAGTTCACTCAGGTTTTCTCAGCAGAAACCCCAAAATTATATACATGACTTCCTCTTTTCCCACCTTCCTGCCTCACAATCTGTCTTCCTTGGGAAAATAATTGCTGCATCAGGGGTCTCCTTAGTTCTCCTTCTACAGTGTCTATGGGTTATTACAATCAGTTTTCTGTCTGTTTTTAGCAGTACAATGTGACATCTGTAAAATCTATACTTCCTCTCTCTCCTTCCACCCCTACTGAAAACAAGCTGTAGAATTAAAGCAAAATTATGCTGTTCCCTAGAGCACCTTATGTCTTGAACTGCTCTCCATATTTCTTCTTCCCAATTTCAATGGGGTGAAGTGTATAATCTTACAGTGAAGATCATGTTCCAGGCCAGCAGCATCAGCATCACCCAAGAACTTACTACAAATGAAGAATCTCAGGCCTGCTGAATCAGAATGTGCAGCTTTGACAAACCCCCCGCTGATTTATTTGGGGAAGAGAACTTCTTATCTGTCTCGACTGAACATGACATTAAATCTGTTTTCAAAATTACCTATCCTAGTTTCTTCTGCATCCTTTTTTTCTCTGGCTATATTTGAAACAGAATCTTTCTCGTCACTTGTAGCCTGAATGGAATTTGAAATGAAATAATAAATAAATAAAGTACATTTCATAGACTATAGGTTTACCAGTTCACAATATAAATGAGAGTTTCATTACCTTCAAGGCTGGTGGTTTCTGAGAAGACACTGAAAAGCAAAAGGGATACATAATCACTCATATGTAAATATGATAAAGTTATCCATATATTCATGCAGTGTTAGCATCAACTTCTGTCCTCCTGCCTGTATTAGGGTAGGCTTTGATGGCTTCTACTTTGTGTCTGGGGACTAGAATATGACAGAAATACACTGAAAAAAGGGAATACAGGCTCCATGAAATATACCCTTACAATTTCAAACATGGTATTTGTCATATGTCGAAAACTAAAATAAAACCGTGTCAATATCAATGTGCATATGCCGAGTGATGAGGACAAAGTGATCTAAAATCAGAGGACCAACTCATACAAGTGAGAATCAATGTCAAAGCAGGTGCTGCATGATCCCACGTCTTTCATGCAAGAAATCAAAAGTATTTACACCATTATACTACAAACATTCATCATGCTCTTTAACTTGCCCAATAACTGAGAAGGCACACAATTACGATGACACTTCAGTTGAATGTATACTTCACATCTCATCAGTGGAAGTGTCCTAAATTGATCACCTTGGATATCTGTTTGCTGATACCTACGAGATAATATTCATTATCTCTCACACCCATGTGGTGTAATAATTTGCTTAAGTTTCTTGTATCCACTAGTTTAGCCTCCCGAAACTTTCTTCATCCAGTCATGGCACCAAAGGATCATATATTATCCTCAAGAAAAATATCATCAATTATCAATTTTGACATACTTCTACAAAGTAAAACTACTACAAGCATTAGCTATTAATCAGTTTTCATTCAGAAAGCATTCCAATATTCATTGAATATGATCACTTTAGGACTTAATTGGAATTCAACATAGTTTTTGTTTCTAAAATAGCCTTGTTGGGAGTATCATGTTATTTTCTTTCTTTTTAATTTTGTTACTACTGTACTTTAAGTTTTAGGGTACATGTGCACAATGTGCAGGTTAGTTACATATGTATACATGTGCCATATGTATACATATGTATACATGCGGGCTGCACCCATTAACTGGTCATTTAGCATTAGATATATCTCCTAATGCTATAGCTCCCCGCTCCACCCACCCCACAACAGTCCCCAGAGTGTGATGTTCCCCTTCCTGTGTCCATGTGTTCTCATTGTTCAATTCCCATCTATGAGTGAGAACATGTGGTGTTTGGTTTTTTGTCCTTGCGATAGTTTACTGAGAATGATGGTTTCCAATTTCATCCAGGTCCCTACAAAGGACATGAACTCATTATTTTTTATGGATGCATAGTATTCCATGCTGTATATGTGCCACATTTTCTTAATCCAGTCTATCATTGTTGGACATTTGGGTTGGTTCCAAGTCTTTGCTATTGTGAATAGTGCGGCAATAAACATACACGTGCATGTGTCTTTATAGCAGCATGATTTATAGTCCTTTGGGTATATATCCAGTAATGGGATGGCTGGGTCAAATGGTATTTCTAGTTCCAGATCCCTGAGGAATCCCCACACTGACTTCCACAATGATTGAGCTAGTTTACAGTCCCACCAACAGTGTAAAAGTGTTCCTATTTCTCCACATCCTCTCCAGCACCTGTTGTTTCCTGACTTTTTAATGACTGCCATTCTAACTGGCGTGAGATGGTATCTCATTGTAGTTTTCATTTGCATTTCTCTGATGGCCAAGGATGGTGAGCATTTTTTCATGTGTTTTTTGGCTGCATAAATGTCTTCTTTTGAGAAGTGTCTGTTCATGTCCTTCACCCACTTTTTGATGGCGTTGTTTTTTTCTTGTAAATTTTTTTTTGTTCATTGTAGATTCTGGATATTAGCCCTTTGTCAGATGCGTAGGTTGCAAAAATTTTCTCCCATTTTGTAGGTTGCCTGTTCACCCTCATGGTAGTTTCTTTTGCTGTGCAGAAGCCCTTTAGTTTAATTAGGTGCCATTTGTCAAGTTTGGCTTTTGTTGCCATTGCTTTTGGTGTTTTAGACATGAAGTCCTTGCCCATGCCTATGTCCTGAATGGCAATGCCTAGGTTTTCTTCTAGGGCTTTTATGGTTTTAGGTCTAACGTTTAAGTCTTTATTCCATCTTGAATTAATTTTTGTATAATGTGTAAGGAAGGGATCCAGTTTCAGCTTTCTACGTATGGCTAGCCAGTTTTCCCGGCACCATGTAGTAAATAGGGAATCCTTTCCCCATTGCTTGTTTTTGTCAGGTTTGTCAAAGATCAGATAGTTGTAGATATGTGGGGTTATTTCTGACGGCTCTGTTCTGTTCCATTGATCTATATCTCTGTTTTGGTAGCAGTACCATGCTGTTTTTGTTACTGCAGTCTTGTAGTGTAGTTTGAAGTCAGGTAGCGTGATGCCTCCAGCTTTGTTCTTTTGGCTTAGGATTGACTTGGTGATGTGGGCTCTGTTTTGGTTCCATATGAACTTTAAAGTAGTTTTTTCCAATTCTGTGAAGAAAGTCATTGGTAGCTTGATGCGGATGGCATTGAATCTATAAATTACCTTAGGCAGTACAGCCCTTTTCATGATATTGATTCTTGCTACCCATGATTTTCTAAAGAAGTTTCATGAAATAGCTATTTTATCCAAGAGGTAGCTACTTGAACAAGGAAGCCAATCTATTCATATTCAAGTTTATCTCATTTGTATAACTAAAATCAACAAAACATGTATCTCTGATGCCTAACAGTAACAAAAAGGAGTAATGAGTCAGTGTGCTTTATCTCAATTCTAGCATTGCTTCGCACTTCCAGTAGTTCCTGGAACTGCCAAAATCAAATATTTTTATGCAAATATTCCAAATGCATCTAAAGTGAGTTCCCTCAGGTTTCCTCAGCAGAAACCCCAAAATCATATAAATAACTTCTTTTCCCTCCTTCCTACCTCACAATCCATCTTCCTTGGGAAAATAATTGCTACATCAGGGCTCTCCTTAGTTCTCGTTCTACAGTGTCTACGGGTTATTATTATCAGTTTTTTGTCTTTTCTTAGCAGTACGATGTGATGTCTGTAAAATCTATAATTCCTCTCTTTCTCCTTCCACCCTTAGTGAAACCATGCCGTAGAATTAAAGCAAAATTATGCTGTTCCCCAGAGCATCTTATGTCTTGAACTGCTCTCCATATTTCTTCTTCCCAATTTCAATATGGGGAAGTGTATAATCTTACTGCGAAGATCATGTTCCAGACCAGCAGCATTAGCATCACCCAAGAATTTATTACAAATGAAGAATCTCAGGCCTGCTGAATCAGAATATGCAGCTTCCGCGAGTCCCTCCCACACCCCCCCACACACTGATTTATGCGGGGAAGAGAAGTTCTTTACTATCTGGATTGAACATGACATTAAACATGTTTTGCAAAATTACCTGTCCCATATTTTTCTCCATCCTTTATTTGTGTGGCTATATTCAAAACAGAATCTTTCTCGTCAGTTGTAGGCTGAATGGAATTTGAAACAAAATCATAAATAAATAAATCAATGAAGTATGTTTCATAAACTATAGATTTACTACTTCACAATATAAATGAGAGTTTAACTACCTTCAAGGCTGGTGGTTTCTGAGAAGATACTGAAAAGCAAAAGGGACACATAATCATTCATGTATAAATATGATAAAATTATCCATACATTCAGGCAGTGTTAGCATCAAGCTGTATCCTTCTGCCTGTACTAGTGTAGGCTCTGATGTCTTCTACTTTATGGCTTGGGATTGGAACATGACAGAAATACACTGATAAAAGGGAATATAGGCTGCATGAAAGATATCCTTAAAATTTCAAACATGGAATGATTTTTCCTATGTCAAAAACTAAAATAAAACCTTGTCAATATCAATGTGGATATGCCGAGTGATGAGGACAAAGTGATCTAAAATCAGAGGAGCTACTCAGACACGTAAGAATCAATGTCAAAGCTGGTGCTACCTGATCCCACATGTCTTTCATGCAGAAATCAAAAGGATTTACATCATTATACTACAAACATGCATCATGCTCTTTAACTTGCCCAATAACTGTGAAGGCACACAATTACGACGACACTTCAGTTGAATGTACACTTCACATCTCTTCAGTGGAAGTGTCCTAAATTGATCACCTTGGATATCTGTTTGCTGATACCTAGAAGATAATATTCATTATCTCTCACACCCATGTGGTGTAATAATTTGCTTAAGTTTCTTGTATCCACTAGTTTAGCCTCCTGAAAGTTTCTTCATCCAGTCATGGCACCAAAGGATAATATACTAGCCTCAAGAAAAATATCATCAATTATCAATTTTGACATACTTCTACAAAGTAAAACTGCAACAAGCATTAGATATTAATGTTTTTCATTCAGAAATCCCTCCAATATTCATTGAAAATGACCATTTTAGGAGTTAATTAGAATTCAATATAATTTTTGTTTCTAAAATAGCTTTGTTGGGAGTATCATGTTATTCTCTAAAGAAGTTTCGTGAAATAGCTATTGTATCCAAGAAGTAGCTCCTTGAACAAGGAAGCCAATGTATTCATATTCAAGTTCATCTCATTTGTATAACTAAAATCAACGAAACATGTATCTCTGTTGCCTAATAGTAACAAAAAGGAGTAATGAGTCAGTGTGCTTTAACCCAATTCTAGCATTGTTTCCTGCTTCTAGTAGTTCCTGGAGCTGCCAAAATCAAATATTTTTTAGGCAAATATTCCAAATGCATCTGAAGTGAGTTCACTCAGGTTTCCTCAGCATAAACCCCAAAATTATATAAATAACTTCTTTTCCCTCCTTCCTGCCTCACAATCCATCTTCCTTGGGAAAATAATTGCTACATCAGGGCTCTCCTTAGTTCTCATTCTACAGTGTCTACTACTATCAGTTTTCTGTCTTGTCTCAGCAGTACGATGTGACGTCTATAAAATCTATACTTCCTCTCTTTCTCCTTCCACCCATAGTGAAAACATGCTGTAGAATTAAAGCAAAATTATGCTGTTCTCCAGAGCCCCTTATGTCTTGAACTTCTCTCCATATTTCTTCTTCCCAATTTCAATGTGGGGAAGTCAAAATCTTACTGCGAAGATCATGTTCCAGATCAGCAGCATTAGCGTCACCCCAGAATTTATTACAAATGAAGAAACTCAGGCCTGCTGAATCAGAATGTGCAACTTGGACGACCACCCCCCACCCCCCGCTGATTTATTCAGGGAAGAAAGTTCTTTTCTAAATGGATTGAACATGACATTAAATGTGTTTTGCAAAATTACCTCTCCCAGATTTTTCTCCATCCTTTATTTCTGTGGCAATATTTGAAACAGAATCCTTCTCATCAGTTTTACCCTGAATGGAATTTGAAACAAAATAATAAATAAAGAAATCAATGAAGTATGTTTCATAGATTATACATTTACCAGTTCACAATATAAATGAGAGTTTAATTACCTTCAAGGCTGGTTGTTTCTGAGAAGACACTGAAAAGCAAAAGGGATAATCACTCATATGTAAATATGATAAAGTTTTCCATACATTCATGCAGTGTTAGCATCAAGCTGTATCCGCCTGCCTGTATTAGTGTAGGCTTTGATGTTTTTTACTTTATGTCTAAAGCCAGGAGCATGACAGAAATATACTAAAGAAAACAGAAATAGATGTGTCACGATATATTCACTAACTATTTCAAACATAATATAATTTTTCATATATCTAAAAGTAAAATAAAACAGTATCAATATCAAAAACTGTATGCCAAGTGATCATGACAAATGTGATAAAAAATCAGAGGAGACACTCGATCACCTGGGAAAACGTCAAAGCAGGTGGCACATGCACCCACATGTCTTTTATGCAAGATATCCGAATGATTTACACCATTATACTGCAAACATTCATCATGCTCATTAACTTGCCCAGTAACTGAGAAGGTACACAATTACAGTGACACTTCAGTTGAATGTACACTTCACGTCTCTTCAGTGAAGTGTCCTAAATTGATCAGCTTGGATATATGTTTCCTGAATCCGAGTAAATAATATTCATTATTTCTCATATGCATGTGGTGCAACAATTTGCCTCAGTTTCCTGTATTCTCCAGTTTAGCCTTCCCGGACATTTCTTCATCCACTCATGGCAACAAAGTATAATATATAAACCTCAATAAAAAGCATCATCAATTACAAATTTTGACATACTTCTACTAAATAAAACTGCTAAAAGCATTGGATATTAATAAGCTTTTATATTTGGAAATCACTCCAATATTCATTGAAAATGACCATTTTAAGAATCAGTTGATGAACTCAAAATTATAGTTGTTTTTAAAATTGTCTTGTTAGGAGGATCATGCTATTTTCTAAATAATATTCATTAAATAGCTATTTTATCCATGAGATAGCTCTTGGATGAATGAAGCCAATGTATTGATATTCAAGTTTATCTAATTTTTATAATAAAAATCAACAAAAGATATATGTCTTATGCCTAATAGTAACAAAGAGAAGTAATTGGTCAATGTGGTTTATCCCAATTCTAGCTTTCTTTGCTTCATCCAGTAGTTCCTGGAGCTGCCAAAATCAAATCTTTTTTGTGTAAATATGCTAAATGCATCTGAAGTGAGTTCACTCAGGTTTCCTCAGCAGAAACCCCAAAATTACATAAATAACTTCTTTTCCCTCCTTCCTGCCTCACAATCCCTCTTCCTTGAGGAAAATAATTGCTACATCAGTGGTCTCATTATTTCTCGTTCTACAATTTTTACTGGTTATTACGATCACTTTTCCGTCTGTTTTTAGCAATACGATGCGATGTCTGTAAAATCTATACTTCAACTCATTCTCCTTCCACCCTTGGTGAAAACATGCTGTAGAATTAAAGCAAACGTATGCTGTCCCCTGCGCCCCTTATGTCTTGATCTGCTCTCCAATGTTTCTTCTTCCCAATTTCAATGTGGGGAAGTCTATAATCTTACTGCGAAGATCACGTCCAAGACCAGCAGCATCAGCGTCACCCGAGAACTTATTACAAATGAAGAATCTGAGGTCTGCTGAATCAGAATGTGCAGCTTTGACGAGCCCCCTGCTGATTTATTCGGGTAAGAGAAGTTCTTTTCTATCTGGACTGAACATGACATTAAATGTGTTTTGCAAAATTACCTGTCCCACATTGTAGTCCATCCTTTATTTCTGTAGCTATATTCAAAACAGAATCTGTCTTGTCACTTGTAGCCTGAAAGTAATTTGAAGCAAATTATCAATAAATGAAGTATGTTTCATTGACTATATAGTTACTAATACAAAATATAAATGAGAATTTAATTACCTTCTCAGCTGGTTGTTTCCGAGAAGACACTGAAAAGCAAAAGGGATACATAATCACTCATGTGTAAATATGATAAGGTTATCTATACATTCATGAAGTGTTAGCATCAAGCTGTATCCTCCTGCCTGTATTAGTATAGGCTTTGATATTTTTGTCTGGGGACTGGAACATGACAGAAATACACTGAAAAAAAGAAATACAGGTTTCACAAAATAAACCCTTACAACTTCAATCATGGTATGATTTTTCATATGTCTAAAACTAAAACGAAACAGTGTTAGTATCAATGTGAATATGCCGAATGATGAGGACAAATGTGATCTAAAATCAGAGGAGCAACTCATACACCTGAGAATGAATGTCAAAGCAGGTGCTACATGATCCTGCATGTCTTTCATGCAAGGTATCAAAAGGATTTACACTAGTATACTACAAACATTCATCATGCTCTTTAACTTGCCTGATAACTGAGAAGGTACACAATTACAATGACACTTCAGTTGAATGTACACTTCACCTGTCTTCAGTGGAAGTGTCCTAAATTGATCAGCTTGGATATATGGTTGGTGAATCCTAGTAGATAGTATTCATTATTTATCATACCCATGTGGTGTAATAATCTGCCTACATTTCTTGTATCCTCTAGTTTAGCCTTCAGAAAGTTTCTTCATCCACTACTGGCAAGAAGGTATAATATATAAACCATCAAAAAGTACAATAAATTATACATATGTATACAAAATGTAATGGCTCCTGGCATTAGATATTAATAAGCTTTTACATTTGGATATCAGTCCAATATTCATTGAAAATAACCATTTTCGGATTCAATTAATGCATTTAACATTATTTTTGTCTGCAAAATTAGTCTGCCCTGGAATATCATTGTATTATAAAGAATTTTCACTAAATAGCTATTTTAATGAAAAAGACACCACTTTGGAAAAAAAGCTAATATAATCATATTAAATTTTAACTCATTTGAATAACTAATAAAAAATATATGTCTGATGTCTGATACTAATAAACACGAATGAGGCACTGTGGTTTATCCCAACTCTAGCACTCCTTCCTGATTTCAGTGGTCATCAGAGCAGTCAGAAATCAAATCTTCTGGTATGCAAACATTCTAAATGCATCTGAAGTGAGTTCACTCAGGTTTCCTCAGCAGAAACCCCAAAATTACCAAAATAATTTCTTCCTTCCCCTCTTTCTTGCCTTGCAATCCCTCTTTCTTGATGAAAATAATTACTACATCAGTGGTCACTTTGTTTCTCATTCTCCAGTGTTTATGGGTTATTATGACAACTTCCTCCCTCTGGTTTTAGCAGTACCATCTGACATCTATAATTTCTGTTACTTCTTCTCTTTCTCCTTCCCCTCTCCATACAAACATGCTCTGAAATAAGAGCAAAATTATGCTGTCCCCCGATCTTCTTATGTCTTGAACTGTTTTCCAATGATTCTTCTATCAAAATTCAATGTAGGGAAGTCTATAAGCTTGTTACTAAGATCATGGCCAAGGACCAGCAGCATCAACACCACCTGAGAACTTACTAGAAATGCACAATCTCAGGCCTGCTGAATCAGAAAGTGCATTTTCAATGACACCCCACTGATCTATTCAGGGATGGGACGTTCTCTTCTGTCTTGAGTGCACATGACATTAAATGTGTATTGCCAAATTACCTGTTCCAGATTTCCAACCACCCATTATTCTTGTGGCAATATTCAAAAGAGAAACTTTCTTTTTAAGTATAACCTGAATGTAAAGACAAACAATATAGTCAATACATAAAATATATCTCATAGGCTATGCAATAAATAATTCAAAATATAAATGAAAGAGTAAGTGCCTTCCAGGCCGATTGTTTCTGAGGAGACACTGAAAAGCAAAATAAATATATAATCCATCATATGTAAATATGATAAAGTTATCCACACATTCATGCAGTGTTAGCATCAAGCTGTATCCTCCTGCCTGCGCTACTACAGGATTTGATGTTTTACAGTTTGTGTCTTTGGGACAACAACATGAGGAAATACACTGAAGAAAATAGGAATACAGGCTTCCAGAAAATATACAGTCAGAAATTACAAAGAGGTAGTATGCGTCATGTGTGTACTACTGAAATAAAAAGTGTGAATATCAATGTGGATATGCCGAATGATGAAAAGAAATGTGATCTAAAATTAGAGGAGCAACTCATACACCCAAGAATCAATGTCAAAGAAGGTACTAAATGCTACTGCATGTTTTTCATGCGAGACATCAGAAGGATTTATACCATTATACTGCAAGTATTCATCATGCTCTTTAACTTGCCTGCTAATTGAGCAGGTACACAATGACAAAGACACGTAATAGAGTGTACACTTCACAAGTCCTCAGTGGAAGTGTCCCAGCTTCAACAGCTTGGATATAGGTTGGGATAATCCTGTATATAATATTCTTTATTTCTCAAAACCATGTGGTGTAATAATATGCCTACATTTTTTGTGTCCTCTAATTTAGGCTACAGAAAGGTTCTTCATCCACTCATGGCAACAAAGTATAATACATAAACCTTATCAAAAAGTATAATAAATGATCAAATTTGACATACAAAATAAAGTTGCTACAAGCATTAGATATGAGCAACCTCTTACATTTGGAAATCACTCCAATATTCATTGAAAATAAGAATTTTAAAAGTCAATTAATGAATTCACCATTATTTTTCTTTCTAAAATACTCTGGTATAAAATATCCTGTTATTCTCCAAAGCATTTTCATTAAATTGCTATTTTTACCCAAAAGTTAGCTAATTGAAAAGCAAAGCCAACATATGCATATTCATGCTTATCTCATTTGAATAACTAATATTAACAAAACGTGTATCTCTGATGCCCAACAGTAACAAAGAGGAATAATGAGTCACTGTGGTTTATTCCAGTTCTAGTACTCCTTCCTGCTTCCACTGGTTCCTAAAGCAGCCAAAATCAAAGCTTCTTTAACGAAAATGTTCGAATATGCAACTGAACTCAGGTTTCCTCAGAAGAAACCCCAAAATTACATAAATAACTTCTTTTTTCCCTCCTTCCTGCCTGACAATCCTCTTCCTTGAGGAAAGTCATTGCTACATCAGTGGTCTCCTTAGCTCTCGTTCTACAGTGTTTATGGGTTATTACCATAATTTCTCCATCTGTTTTTAGCAATACGATGTGACGTCTGTAAAATCTATACTTCATCTCTTTCTCCTTCCACCCTTGGTGAAAACATGCAGTAGAATTAAAGCAAAATTATGCTGTCACCTGACTCTGTATGTCTTTAATGGCTCTCCAACGTTTCCTCTTCCCAATTTCAATGTGGGTAAGTCTATAATCTTACTGCAAAGATCACGTCGAAGACCAGCAGAATCAGGGTCACCCGAGAACTCACTACAAATGAAGAATCTCAGGCGTACTGAATCAGAATGTGCAGCTTAGACGAACTCTCCACTGATTTATTTGGGGAAGGGAAGTTCTCTTCTATCTTGATTGAACATGACATTACATGTGTTTTGCAAAATTACCTGTCCCAGATTGTTGTCCATCCTTTATTTCTGTGGCTATATTCAAAACAGAATCTTTCTCATCACTTGTAGCCTGAAAGGGATTTGAAACAAAATAATCAATACGTAAAGCAGGTCTTGTGGACTATACAGTTAATAGTTCAACATAGAAATGAGACTTTCATTACCTTCTCAGCTGGTTCTTTCTGAGAAGACACTGAAAAGCAAAAGGGATACATAATCACTCATATATACATATGATAAATTTATCCATACATTCATGCAGTGTTAGCATCAAGCTGTAGCTTCCTGCATGTACTAGTGTAGGCTTTGACGTTTTCTACTTTTTGTCTGGAGACTGGAACATGACAGAAATACACTGAAAAAAAGGAATACAGGATTCACAAAATATACTCTTACAATTTCAAACATGGTATGATTCGTCATACGTCCAAAACTAAAATAAAACCGTGTCAATATCAATGTGGATATGCTGAGTGATGAGGACAAATCAGAGGAGTAACTCACACACCTGAGAATCAATGTCAAAGCAGGTGGGACATGATCCCGCATGTCTTTCTTGCAAGAAATCAGAAGGATTTACACCATTATACTACAAACGTTCATCATGCCCTTTAACTTGCCCAATAACTACAAGGTACACAATTACAATGACAATTCAGTTAAATGTACACTTCACATCTCTTCAGTGGAAGTGTCCTAAATTGATCACCTTGGATATGTTTCCTGAAATCCAGTAGATAATATTCATTATTTCTCACACCTATGTGGTGTAATAATTTGCTTAAGTTTCTTGTATCCACTAGTTTAGCCTTCTGAAAGTTTCTTCATCCACTCATGGCAACAAACGATAATATATTAGCCTCAATAAAAATATCATCAATTACCAAGGTTAACATACTTCTACAAAGTAAAACTGCTACAAGCATTAGATATTAATAAGTTTTACATTCAGAAATCACTCCAATATTCATTGAAAATGACCACTTTAGGAGTTAATTAGAATTCAACTTCATTTTTGTTTCTAAAATAGCCTTGTTCGGAGTACCATGTTAGTCTCTAAGGAAGTTTCATTAAATAGCTATTTTATCCAAGAGTTAGCTCCTTGAACAAGGAAGCCAATGTATTCATATGCAAGTTTATCTCATTTTTATAACTAAAGTCAACAAAACAGGTATCTCTGATGCCTAAATGTAACAAAGAGGAGTAACGAGTCACTGTGGTTTATCCCGATTCTAGCATTGTTTCCTGCTTCCAGTAGTTCCTGGAGCAGCCAAAATCAAATCTTCTTTTATGGAAATATTCCAAATGCATCTGAAATGAGTTCACTCAGGTTTCCTCAGCAGAAACCCCAAAATTATATAAACAACTTCTTCTTTTCCCTCCTTCCTGCCTCACAATCCCTCTTCCTTGAGGAAAATAATTGCTCCATCAGTGGTCTTCTTAGTTCTCATTCTACTGTGTTTATGGAGTTATTTGGATCACTTTTCCCTCTGTTTATAACAATATGATACGATGCCTACAACATCTATTACTTCATCTCGTTCTCTTTCTCCTCTTGATGGAAACATGCTGTAGAATTAAAGCAAAATTATGCTGCTCCCTTAGCCTGGTATGTGTTGAACTGCTCTCCAATGGTTCTTCTTCCCAATTTCAATGTAGGGTAGTCTATAATCTTACTACTCAGATCATGGCCAAGGACCGGCAGCATCAGGGTCACCCGAGAACTCACTACAAATGAAGAATCTCAGGCGTACTGAATCAGAACGTACAGCTTAGACGAACTCTCCACTGATTTATTTGGGGAAGGGAAGTTCTCTTCTATCTTGATCGAACATGACATTACATGTGTTTTGCAAAATTACCTGTCCCAGATTGTTGTCCATCCTTTATTTCTGTGGCTATATTCGAAACAGAATCTTTCTCGTCACTTGTAGCCTGAAAGGGATTTGAAACAAAATAATCAATACATAAAGTAGGTTTCATAGACTATACTGTTAATAGTTCAAAATATAAATGAGACTTTAATTACCTTCTCAGCTGGTTCTTTCTGAGAAGACACTGAAAAGAAAAGGGATACATAATCACTCATATGTACATATGATAAATTTATCCATACATTAATGCATGGATAGCATGTTAGCATCAAGTTTTATACTCCTGCCTGTATTACTGTAGGCTTTGATATTTTATACTTTGTTGCTTGGGACTAAACATGAAGGAAATACACTGAAGAAAACAGTAATACAGGCTTCAAGAAATATACACTGACAATTTCAAATGTGATATGACTTTCTCCATATGTCTAAAACTAAAATAAAACCATGTCAATATCAACGTGGATATGCTGAGTGAGGAAGACAAATGTGATCTAAAATCACAGTCCAACTCATACTCCTGGGAATCAACGTCACAAGTAGGTGATACATGCACCCGTATGTCTTTCATGTAAGATATCAGAATGATTTGGAACATTTTACTGCAAACATTCATCATGCTCTTTAACTTGATCGATCAGTGAGAAGGTACACAATTATAATGACACTTTAGACGAATGTACACTTCACATCTCTTCAGTGGAAGTGTCCTAACTTAATCAGCTTGGATATATGTTTGGTGAATTCTAGTATGTAATATTCATTTTTTCTCACACCCGTATAGTGTAATAATGTGCCTACATCTCTTGTATCTTCTAGTTTAGCCTTCCGAATGTTTCTTCATCCACTCATGGCAACAAGGTATAATATATCAACTTCATCAAAAAGTATAATAAATTACCAAATTTGACATACTTATACAAAATAAAGTCGCTACAAGCATTAGATATGAATAAGCTTTTACATCTGGAAATCACTCCAATATTCCTTGAAAATAACGATTTGGGAGTCAAATAATGAATTCAACATTATTTTCACTTCTAAAATAGTCTGGTTAAAGCATCATGTTATTCTCTAGAGAATTTTTATTAAGTTGCTATTTTATACAATAGCTCCTTGAAAAACAAAGCCAATGTATGCATATTCACGTTTATCTCATTTGAATAACCAATATCAACAAAACATATACCTCTGGTGCCCAATAGTAACAAAGAGGAGTAATGAGTCACTGTGGTTTATCCCAATTCTATCACTCTTTCCTGCTTCCAGTAGTTCCTGGAGCAGCCATAAATCATATCATCCTTTATGCAAATATTCTAAATGCATCTGAAGTGAGTTCACTTAATCTAAGAGTTATAATTTAAAAAATCATTTTGTTTATACTCATGAAGACTCCTGATGTTTTTACATTTCCTGGATTCAGCAGTTCGGCCTTCTCACTGTCTCTTTGTCCACTTTTGCAAAAACATACACATAAGTGAAATAATGTGTAATCAGATTCCTATGAAAATAAACTAAACAAAGTTGCTAAATCACTAGAGACTTCCTTTCTTATAAATAACCAACCAATATGACATAATACATATATATACATATGTCATGATTGTCATGATTATTGGCAGTTATCTGTTTAGTACTCTGAAAATGCATTCTTTGATTCCTTTTTTCTAAATCTAGTTTCACATGATATACCATAGGGGTCTCTCAGGTTATTTTACAAAATACCTCAGCAAACACAGCTTTCCAAAAAAAAAACAACAACAAAAAAAAAACTGGTGTGAATGAAGCATGTATCATTGATGTGCAAAACTTCTAGGGAGAAGAAATGAGACCCTGTGGGTCACCCTCATCCTTCTTACTTCTGCTTTTGCTTTCCATTAAGTGACTTCCCACAAGTCTCCTCATCAGAAACCTCCAAATTACCTAGCTAGCTGCTTTCTTTGTTTACACCTGCCCAATTTGACACTATTTTTCGTTCATAAATCCAATATCCATATTGGTGGACTTCATTCTTTGACCTCCACATTCGTTTCTTCATTATTTTCACCACCACTGTATTGTGACATCTGTACAATCCCATTCTGATACATCTGAAGATAAGGTTTTGCTTTATTAAAATATTAAATGTATCAGACAGTTGACTAACTAACGTGTACAAATTCCTTCTTCACAAAAGCAGCCCCATGGCCTTCTCTATCCCATAGACACTCTTTCACAGCTGTTCTTCACTCACATCGGTTTGAGCATCTATCATCTCTCATTTTGTCTCTATGCTTTCACCTCATATTATGAGTTATTATCATAGGCTCAGCAGCCTATCTTACCTATTTTCCTCTCCAGGAGACAGTACTGAGTAGTAAATTAGAATCTTCCAGGATATGAACACTTTCACGTACACAACACTTTGTGGAGCTATTTTATGTTTAACTACCCATAACACCACTATGTCTATGCTTTCCAGAGAAACAAGCTCTGAAATTTTATTGAATATAACCTATTTAAAAACTTCTTTAACTACAATGACAGTCTCTCCTTGATGCACCAAAATCTTCAGAAATAACTTGTGAAGACTTGAAAATATGTCAGTAATTGACATGAAAAATGAAGCACTGACATAATTTTTTGCAGGTATAAAAAAGACAAGCTGAGATCCTTACTAGATCCAAGAAGAGCAAAGTACATTAGACAGGAAATAAATACAGAACAGAAACATTTTCATTTGTAATGAAAATTCCTCTATTTAGTTTTCAGAAAAGAAAAAAATACAAACACATACACACACACACATTCACACACAAAAACCAGAGCAATATGGCTTTACAGGGTGTTTCTTCATCAAAAGGCCTATTTGTCACTTGACATCTGGGAACACTCTATAGGGATCAACAAAGGGGTTCTAAATTGTGACCTGATTAGTTTAGAGTTTAACATTCATGAAGGGGAGCCAAGAGGACAAGTAACACTTTGACCATTGGCCATTTCCACTCCTTACTCTTATTCTCTGAAAGGCACACACTGGATTTTCTCAGACTTAGGACATGTCAAAAAGACATGCTTTAAGGGGGAAACAGTTGCAATCAACACAGCATGGGAGAGATACAGATATGCTTGCTGGGATTTCCAATACTTCTGTTTCATTTCTAATATAGCACAAATCAATAAAAGCAACCATGTAAGCATATCCATGTTGGTATGTCATCATATTTAAGTCCATATGGTATCAGCATGAAGAGAGCATAATATGCTATAGTCATCACATGGCATATCATGAGATCATACAATAAATCAAGAAATACCTCACTGGGTCAACGTGGATAGATCTGAAATATATATCACTGATTTTACAAAGACCAAGTTGCATTCATTAAGTGCAGTGCCTGAACTTTTCTACAAGTTTTTAATACACAAAATCAAGTTCTACATGTTATCTATGAATGTGCATATATGTTGTAAGAGGTTTTTAATGTGCATTTGGGTGATTTCTTTTTTTTAAATTAATTCAAGCTCTTGGTTACATGTCAGCAGTAAGCTTTAGTATTATAGAAAACCCAAAACTGTAACAGCTCAGAATCACCATCTTAAAAGGCTGTGTCTACCAAAGAGTCAGGAAAGCATGACTACTTACTTTCTTCATTTTTGAAACTCAGAGGTACCTCATGCACACTCCCAAATAAAACTGCACAAGTTCCTTAGTTGAATTAGATCCCATTTGTCAATTTTGGCTTTCATTGCCATTGCTTTTGGTGTTTTAGTCATGAAGTCTTTGCCCATGCCAATGTCCTGAATGGTATTACCTAGGTTTTCTTCTAGGGTTATTATGGTTTTAGGTCTTACTTAAACGTTTAAGTCTTTAATTTACCTTGAGTTAATTTTTGTATAAGGTGTAAGGAAGGGGTCCAGTTTCAGTTTCCTGCATAAGGCTAGCCAGTTTTTCCAACACCATTTATTAAATAGGTAATCTTTTCCCCATTGACTGCTTTTTGTCAGGTTTGTCAAAGATCATATGGTTGTAGATGGATGGTGTTACTTCTGAGGCCTCTGTTCTGTTCCATCGGTCTATATCCCTGTTTTGGTACCTGTACCATGCTGTTTTCATTACTATAGCCTTGTAGTATAGTTTGAAGTCAGGCAGTGTGATGCCTCCAGCTCTGTTCTTTTTGCTTACAATTGTCTAGGCTATATGGGCTCCTTTTTGGTTCCATATGAAATTTCCAGTAGTTTTTTCTAATTCTGTGAAGAAAGTCAATGGTAGTCTATAGCATTGAACCTATAAATTACTTTGGGCAGTATGATCATTTTCATGATATTGATTCTTCCTATCCATGAGCATGGAATGTTTTTCCATTTGTTTGTCTCCTCTCTTATATCCTTGAGCAGTGGTTTGTAGTTCTCCTTGAAGAGGTCTTTCCCATCCCTTGTGAGTTGTATTCCTAGGTATTTTATTCTCTTTGTAGCAATTGTGAACGGGCATTCACTCATGATTTGGCTGTTTGTCTTTTATCGGTGTATAGGAATGCTTGTGATTTTTGCACACTGATTTTGTATCCTGAGACTTTGCTGAAGTTGCTTATCAGCTGAAGGAGATTTGGGGCTGAGATGATTTGGTTTCCTAAATATACAATCATGTTATCTGCAGAGACAATTTGACTTCCTTTCTTCCTATTTGAATACCCTTTATTTTTTCCTCTTGTCTGATTGCCCTGGCCAGAACTTCCAATACCATGATCAGAGTGAACAGGCAACCTACAGAACAGGAGAAAATGTTTGCAATCTCTCCATCTGACAAAAGGCTAATATCCAGAATCTAAAAGGAACTTAAACAAATTTACGAGAAAAGAACAAACAACCTCATCAAAAAGTGGGTGAAGGATATGCTCAAAAGAAGACATTTATTCAGCCAGTAAACATATGAAAAAAAGGCTCATCATCACTGATCATTAGAGAAATGCAAATCAAAACCACAATGAGATACCATCTCACGCCAGTTAGAATGGTGATCATTAAAAAGTCAGGAAACAACAGATGCTGGAGAGGATGTGGAGAAATAGGAATGCTTTTATATTGTTGGTGGGAGTGTCAATTATTTCAACCACTGTGGAAGACAGTGTGGTGATTCTTCAAGGATCTAGAACCAGAAATACCATTTGACCCAGCAATCCCATTACTGAGTACATAACCCAAAGATTAAAAATCATTCTACTATAAAGACACATGCACACGTATGTCTATTGCGGCACTATTCACAATAGCAAAGCCTTGGAACCAACCCGAATGCCCACCAGTGATAGACTGGATAAAGAAAATGTGGCATATATACATCATGGAATACTATGAAGCCATAAAAAAGGATGAGTTCATGTCCTTTGCAAAGACATGGATGAAGCCTGAAACCACCATTCTCAGCAAACTAACAAAGGAAAATAAAACCAAATGCCACATTTTCTCACTCATAAGTGGGAGTTGAAGAATGGGAACACATGGACACAGGGAGGGGAATATCACACACTGGGGCCTGTCAGGGGGGTGGGGTCCTAGGGGAGGGATAGTATTAGTAGAAATACCTAATGTAGCTGATGGGTTGATGGGTACAGTAAACCGCCATGGCACATGTATGCCTAAGTAAAAAACCTGAATGTTCTTCACATGTATCCCAGAACTTAAGGTATAATACAAAACAAACAAACCAACATTAATTCAGGTTGTTGGTTACCTGTAGGCAATGAATTGTAGTAGTATAAAAGATTCTAAGACTAAAACAGCTCAGAATCATTGCTTTAAAACCTTGTATCTACCAAAGAGTCACCAAAAGTGATTAATGACTTTATTCATTTTCCAGAATCAGAAGTATCACACATACCCAAACTCACAAACAAAAGCACACATGCACACACATATGCAGAAATTCAAGCTGGTAATCAGAGCATGTGATTGGGTGAAGATTCAAAGGTTCTCAGTGTGACAACACCGACATAAAGAAGTTGAAGTTCTAACACAATTGTAATGTCAGCTGGTATAGCTTTTCTCTAGGTAAAGGACAGTATTGCAACCAGAAATTGAAACACTGAAAAATATTTATAGTTTCAAAATTCACCTCCTTGAACCCCTAACATGCATACAAATTCCACGTTGGGATCTTTATCACAACCTAAAAGGAAAAGCGTCTGAGCTACAGCTCACATTTTTAAAATTTCTTTTCCTTGTTCTTCTAAATATCATTTTATAAGCATAGACACTAACAACAGCATCAGCATCATTTAGATCAAATCCTTCTATCCTATTGGGGTAAAAGAAGTAAGAATCAGAAGACTATGAACATTTCCAATATACTCATGTCCTTCTTTCCAGATGAAATTTGTATTGGCAAATTTACCTTTTCCTGGAGGTGGTGAATCCTTCCTTCTCATGGATACTTTTGAACTAGGATCTGCCTCTTTCAGAGTAAGCTGAATGGGTTTTACGACATAATGATTATTATATCATGTATATATAACAAAGCATTTAGTTAATTAAAAATGAAAATATATTTGTTTACCGTGGATAAAGGAGGTCGCTCAGAAGATTCTACAAAGCAAAAGGGACACTTAATTAAGTTTTCATGAAACGTAGTCCAGATTTCAAGAGAGAGATTAGGTTTCACATGACTACAACTAACACAGGAAAGTACTTCTACCAATGTGACCCTCTTAACTGAAGCCAAAAAATGTGATGTCAAATGAAAGGCCCAAATAGGACCCCAGAAGGATAAATGTCAAAGCCCATGGTAGAATGCTATGGTGTACCCTGAAGAAATCACCCAAGAACCATTTATACTATAATACAACAATAGTTCTCCTGTTCTTCATTTTGTCCTCTAACTTAAAAACTATCAATTTCATTAAAATGTATCATTCACTTCTGCTTGCAGGATGTATTCTCCGTTCATTAGTTCAGATATCTACATACAGAACCATAGTTAACAAAAATACTCAGGTTGTCCACAGTCATGCAGGCTTCTGGTATTTTTCCATTTCCTGGATTCTCAACTTTAGCCCTCCTGCCATCTCTTCATTCACTTATGCAAAAAATGTATACATTACACTCCAAATACCTAATGTGTAATTAGATTCCCATAAAAAAACTAACCAAAATATTTGAAACATCAGAGGCTTTTTTCGTGTTAATCACCTTTTATATATCAGAATATTTGCAATGATTATTGACAGTTACATTTTAACAAACCTGCACGTTGTGCACATGTACCCTAAAACTTAAAGTATAATAAAATAAATAAATAAATAAATAATACTTAAGAAATATATTTCTTGATTGTTTTGCTTCCACAGTCAGTTTGACGTGCAGTGCATCACATTTTGCTAACATGAAGCACCTATCCTATTGTCGATGTGTGACCCCTACAGAGAGAAGAATTGAGTCCCTGTGGTTTACTCTCATTCTTCCATCTCTGCTTCCATTAAGCTCTGAAGCAACAATAATCCAATATTCTGTTCGAGTGCGAATATACCAGGCCCACATAAAGTGAGTTTTCTCAGTTTTCCTCATCAGAAACCCCCAAACACCTAGCCAGCTGCTATCTTTATTTACACCATCCCACCCTACTTGCACACTTTTTTGTTGATAAATCTAATCTCACTATCTGGTCTTCATTCTTTGCCTTCCACATTTTGTTCTTCATTATTCTCACCACCCCTGTGATCAAACCAGTAAAATCTCATTTTTATAAATATGAAGATATGGTTTTCCTTTATTAGAATATAAAAGTTACAGAAAATGGACTAACTTGTACAAACTCCTTCTTCACAATAGCAGCCCCATGTCCCCCTCTCTCCCACAGACACAGTTTCTTAGTTTCTATTCACTCACATCAGTCTCATTGAGTATCAACTCTCATTTTATCTTTACGGCTTTATTTTACACTGGGGGTTATTATCAAAGACTCAGCAAACTATGTTACATATTTTCTTCTACACAAGAGATTACTGAGCAGTAAATAAGAATTTCTTTGGATATAAACACTTTTATGTACACAAACTTTTTGTGAAGCTAATTTATGGTTAAATACACATTACACCATTATGTGTTATGTGTTCCAGAGAAACAGGCACTAAGATTTTATTAAACATATTTAATTTAAAAACTTCTGCAATTACAATGACATAGTCTCTGCTCAATGCAGCAACATCTTCAAAAATCACTTGTGAAGACTTCGGAAAATGTCGGTCATTTACGTGAAAAATGAGAGCATTAAGTGACAACACTGCTTGCTGGTATAAATAAGACAAGGCTAGATCCTTACCAGATTCAAAGAAATCAGAGTGCCATGGACAGAAACAAATATATAAAACAGAAAGATTTTCATTTCTACCAAAAATTCGTGTATTTAAAGTTTTCAGAAAAGGACAAAATACAGGAAAACACAGCGGTGAGGTGCTACAGAGCATTTCTTCATCTGGAGACTATCATTTCACATCCGGAAACCCTTTATAGGGCCCAACAAAGGGGTTCTAAACTGTGATTTGATCATTCCTGGAGTTCAACATCTATGTAAGGAAGCCAAGGTACCAAATGATACTTTGGCCATTTCTTCTTTCCAATGTCATTCTCTGAAAAGCATACACTGGAGTTTTTCAGAGTCACAACATGATGGAAAAACATGGCTCTAAGGGGTAATGAATGTAGTCAATACAGCTATGGCAGTGTATACAGCTACACTCAAGGTATCTGAAATACTTCTATTTAATTTCTTATATAGTACAAATCAATAAAGGCAACTACATAAGCAAATCTATGTTGGTATGTCATCATACTTATGTTCATTTTGTATCAGCATGAAGAGACTTTAATTAATTGTGGTGCAGTCATAAAATGGCATACCACAAGACCATACAACAAATCAAAGATGACCAAATTGTGTCAACCTGGATAGATCTGAAATATATACCACTGATTAGAAAAGCCGAGTTGCAACTATTGTGTATGCTGTGTGAAATCGTATAGAAGACTTGATACTTGGAAACAGATTCTACATATTACCTATGAAAGTGCAAGTATCTTGTAAAGTATTTTTAATGTGCATTGCAGTGACATAAAAGTAAAAAACGTTAATTCAGGCTGTTGGTTACCTGTAGGCAATAAATTGTAGTAGGAGAAAATATTCTAAGGCCAAAACAGCTCAGAATCATTGTTTAAAACACTGTATCTACCAAAGAGTTACAAAAGAATGATTAATCATTTTATTCATTTTTAATCAGAGATACACACACACATACACATGCAGAAACTCAGTCTGGTAATCAGAAGATGTGATTAAGTAAAGATTCTCAATGTAACAACACTGACATAAAGGAGTTGAAGTTCTAAAACAATTGTAACGTCAGCAGGTATAGCTTTTCTCTAGATGAAGAAGAGAGAAGAGTATTGCAATCAATTTTGAAGCACTGAAAATATTTAGTGTCAAAATACACGTCCTCAAATCCCTAACATGCACAGGAATTCAAAACTTGTATCTTTAGATGATGACAACCTTAAAGGAAAAGCATTTGGGCTACAGCGCACGGTGTAAAATGTCCGCCTTATGCCTTAAATATCATTTTATAAACAAAGATATTAACAAGAACATCAGCATATTTACATCAAATCCTTCCATCTCATTTGGATAAAAAGTGGGAATCGAAAAACTATGAGCATTTTCAATATTTTCATTCTACATTTTCTAGAATGAAATTTGTAGTGGCAAATTTACCTTCGCTGGAAGTTAGTGAATCCATACTTCCTAAGAATCTAGTTGAAATGTGATCTCTGTCTTTCACCGTATGCTGAACGGGTTTGACAACATAATGATTAACATATCATGTATATATCACAGAACATTTTGTTAATAATTAAAGAAAATATGTTTACCGTGAATAAAGGCCGTTGCTCAGGAGACACTACAAAGCAAAAGGAACACATAATTGACTACAGGTAAATATGACACAGCCTACCATCAATCATGCAGTGTTTGTATCCAGCTGAAATCTTCGTGCTTGCCCTTGAAATTGTTACCCATTAGGCTTTGGGTTCCTTTGCTCTTGTTTTCATTAGCACACAAACATGACAGGAATATGCACAAGAAAAATCACAATATAGATTCTATAAAACATGCAGTCCAGATTGCAAGGGTGACATTAGGTTTCACATGACTACAAGTAACATAGAAAAGTATTTCTACCAATGTGAGTCTGCTGGATGAAGCCAAAAAAAGTGACATCAAATGAGAGAACCAAAGTGGACCCCAGAAGAATAAATGTTAGAAACTATGAAGTTGCAATGAGAGTGCATGAAAATGTATCATTCGCAGCCAGGCGCGGTGGCTCACGCCTGTAATCCCAGCACTCTGGAAGGCCGAGGCGGGCAGATCACGAAGTCAGGAGATCGAGACCATCCTGGCTAACACGGTGAAACCCCGTCTCTACTAAAAATGCATAAAACTAGCCAGGCGTGGTGGCAGGCACCTGTAGTCCCAGCTACTCGGGAGGCTGAGGCAGGAGAATGGCCTGAACCAGGGAGGCAGAGTTCACAGTGAGCTGAGATCCCGCCACTGCACTCAAGCCTGGGTGACAGAGCCAGACTCCATCTCAAAAAAAAAAGAAAAGAAAAGAAAAGAAAATGTATCATTCGCTTCTGCTGGCAGGAAGTGCTCTCAATCATTAGTTTAGATATCTACTTGGAGAAAAATCGTTTCTAAAAATACTCATGTTATCCACAGTCATGAAGACTTCTGATATTTTCAACTTCTGCATTCTCAACTTTAGTTCTCTTGCCATCTTTTCATTCACTTATGCAAAAAAGTATGCATTACACATCAAATAACTAATGATTACTCATATTTTCATTTACAAAATGTAACCAAAAATCTCTGAATCACCATTGATTTTTTTTTCATAATAATCAACTTTCTTTTTTTTTTTTTTTTTTTTTTGACATGGAGTCTTGCTCTGTTACCTAGGCTGGAGTGCAGTGGCACAATCTCGGCTCACAGCAACCTCCGCCGCCCAGGTTCAAGTGATTCTCCTGTCTCAGGCTCCCTAGTAGCTGGGACTACAGGCACATGCCACCACGCCTGGCTAATTTTTTGTATTTTTAGTAGAGATGGGGTTTCACCATGTTAGCCAGGATGGTCTCCATCTCCTGACCTCGTGATTCTCCCGCCTCAGCCTCCCAAAGTGCTGGGATTACAGCCGTGAGCCACTGCGCCCGGCTTAATCAACTTTTGCACATCAAAATATTTGCCATGATTATTGACAGTTACACTTTTAGTACTCAAGAAATAGATTTCTCGTTTGTTTTTTTCTAGTCAGTTTGATATGCTATAGCATAGCAGCCTCTGAGGTACTTTTATACAATGGCTATTTCATCAAAAACAGCATTGTTTTTAAAGAAAACTGCCAATGTTTTGATATCCAACTGCATCCCAGTTCACTAACAAACATGAATGAAGCACATATCATTGATGTGTAACCCCTATAGAGAGAAGAAATGAGTTCCTGTGGTTTCCTGTCATTCTTCTACCCTCTGCTTCCGGTAAGCTCCAAAGCAGCAATAATTTAATCTTCTCTTTGAGTGGGAATATACTGAATCTACATAAAGTGAGTTATCTCAAGTTTCCTCATCAGAAACCTCCAAATTACCTAGCCAGCTGCTTTCTTAATTTACACCATTCCACCTCACTTTTTTTTGTAAATATACTAATGTCCATTTCTCAACAATGAATATTATATTTTGATCTACAAGTTTAAGTGTTCACCAAAGTTTTAAGAAAAAGTATGCTTAAATTAAATTATATTTACTATTAAAAATTAATAAATTATATTTATAATTTAATTAAAATTAGGCTTATAATTTAATATAATTTAACAATTAATTTAGTTTTAAATTTATTTTAAATTATATTTAAATTAGTTATATTTATTTTCAAAAATTATATTATTAAAGCATAGAAATTATTCAGCTATATTCACTACCTCACCACCTTTGTTTTTTGTACACAAAAAATAACCTTATCATTCTTTGATTGCTCTCATGGAGCACTTTTTATAATACCAATGCCATTTGCTTTTTGTCCAGTTGCTGGTAGTGCTTTTCCTTCCTATTTAAAAAAAAAAAAAGAAATCTTCAGAAAATGTTATATTTACTACTGAATCAGTCAGTAATTCAAGAAACATTTTCTGTGTCTATAAATTCATAAGGTCTATACTGGAAAATCTGATAATATGAATAAAATGCTAATTTTATTTATATATCAAGTGAAAAAAGAAATTTATAAAAACAAACAAAAGCAGAAAGACACAATTCATTATTTTTACAATTCAAGTCAATAAAATACAGTGATAGCACAAAGGCAATAACACTTATTTCTACTTGGGAAGCTTCTGAGACACTGCAAATTTAGGGTTATATTTTTAAAATAGACAAATGAAGAGTAAGAGTGTGAAGTGTTTCTAGTGAGGGCAGCATGTGCAAAAAAATAAAGCATGAAACAGCATAACCAATAAGAAATACCACAATAATGTGGTAAAACTTGGACACAGACAGAGAAAGTGGAGTGGAGAGATAAAATGGGAGAAACAGGTGAAACCACAAAATAAGTGTTATGCTGGAATGTAAATGTTTCTTTCGTGTAATGAGGGTCCAGACATAAGCAGATGAGTTAGATCAAAGTAAACATGTTTAGGAAAGGTCACCCTCAAAGACATATATAGATAAACATGGGGAGAAGAGAGAAACAAAAACGAACATTCCAAAAGTATAGGGCAGACAGTGTATTACAGTAATAAGATATGAGAAATGGTTAAAGGTAGAAAATACAAAATTTGATGAGTCACTGGATTGGCAATGTGAGGGAAACCTGGAGTACAGTTTTTCTGCTTCAATGTTTCATTGCTACTTTCTTGGTGTTATTTACTAAAATTGAGAAGCCAGATGACAGAGTAGATTACAAAGAGTCAGGAAAGAATCTGGAAGGCAGTTTGAGACCTATCAAATTTGAGGCACAAAGTGGACTTAGAAGACTGATCTGGGTAAATACATTTGGAGTAGAAATAGATGACCTTACTCAAAAAAACCATATGTTGTTGAGAAGGTCAACATTTGTAAAATATACTAAACTGGTAGGATTCAATAATTTAAACCTATGAAGAAACCTGAAGTTTTGAAAATAAAAAGAAAACAAAACATGGGATTCAAAATTTCAATTATATATTTCTATACTGGATTTAAAGATATATATTTTCTTAATGTATGCAGATATTTATTTATGGAATATTTTGGTCATCTGCATTTTTGAACTTAATAAAAACAGTTATCTAAACCAGTAATTCAAGGTATCCTAAGAAAGCTCATTTTTTAAAAATCATCTTAAAAGTTTTTAAATTGCACGAATGTTTATTCTATTATGGAATTATAAGGCATTTTAAGTACTGCTAAAATATAAGAGAGAAATGTAAAACCTATTTTAAAGTTCATGTGGTTTTCTGATTCTCCTGAAAATGATATACTAATAGCTCTAATTGCCTACTTATGCCATAAAGATAATAGTTAAAAATCAGGGAAAGGATTAAGCAAAATAATCATATGACTATGCAAGCTGAAGATTTACATGTCTTCAAATACACTATGCCTGTCAATCAGGACCCAATACTCACATGAAGAGAGAAGAAATTTATTTTAAACATCAAGTCAAAAGGATTCATGAGTTTTAGAGCTGAATAAATATATGTGCAAGGTATAACAACTATAACTAATAAACTTAATAATGCTTCTAGAGAATAATACAAAATGTCGCAACTGAAGGAGATAGTTTTAACAGTAAAAAGTAATATTCCAGAGATAATTCTGTGCACTCTGTGGGCAATATTTCTTTCCTTAGGATTCTATAAAAATAGGTACTTTGATTAGAAAACAATCATGAGGGTTGATTGCAGTCATCACATGTATGTTCTTAAGTACAGATGTTATCAGCACAAGGTAAGTCAGACTAGCTCCAGAAATAAGTAATAATTTATTTCTTTAAGAGGGTTCCAGGTTAAAAATATATTTTTTCTCATTCAATGAATATAAATTAGAAACCTCCTTTAAAATTAACCAGAATTAGATCTCATTTGTCAATTTTCGCTTTTGTTGCCATTGCTTTTGGTGTTTTAGACATGAAGTCCTTGCCCATGCCTATGTCCTGAATGGTAATGCCTAGGTTTTCTTCTAGGGTTTTTATGGTTTTAGGTCTAACATTTAAGTCTTTAATCCATCTTGAATTGATTTTTGTATAAGGTGTAAGGAAGGGATCCAGTTTCAGCTTTCTACATATGGCTAGCCAGTTTTCCAAGCACCATTTATTAAATAGGGAATCCTTTCCCCATTTCTTGTTTTTGTCAGGTTTGTCAAAGATCAGATAGTTGTAGATATGTGGCATTATTTCTGACGGCTCTGTTCTGTTCCATTGATCTATGTCTCTGTTTTGGTACCAGTACCATGCTGTTTTGGTTACTGTAGCCTTGTAGTATAGTTTGAAGTCAGGTAGTGTGATGGCTCCAGCTTTGTTCTTTTGGCTTAGGATTGACTTGGCGATGCGGGTTCTTTCTTTGTTCCATATGAACTTTAAAGTAGTTTTTTCCAATTCTGTGAAGAAAGTCATTGGTAGCTTGATGGGGATGGCATTCAATCTGTAAATTACCTTGGGAAGGATGGCCATTTTCACGATATTGATTCTTCCTACCCATGAGCATGGAATGTTCTTCCATTTGTTTGTATCCTCTTTTATTTCATTGTGCAGTGGTTTGTAGTTTTCCTTGAAGAGGTCCTTCACATCCCTTGTAAGTTGGATTCCTAGGTATTTTATTCTCTTTGAAGCAATTGTGAATGGGAGTTCACTCATGATTTGGCTCTCTGTTTGTCTTTTATTGATGTATAAGAATGCTTGTGATTTTTGCACATTGATTTTGTATCCTGAGACTTTGCTGAAGTTGCCTATCAGCTTAAGGAGATTTTGGGCTGAGACAATGGGGTTTTCTAGATATACTATCATGTCATCTGCAAACAGGGACAATTTGACTTCCTCTTTTCCTAATTGAATACCCTTGATTTCCTTCTCCTGCCTAATTGCCCTGGCCAGAACTTCCAACACTATGTTGAATAGAAGTGGTGAGAGAGGGCATCCCTGTCTTGTGCCAGTTTTCAAAGGGAATGCTTCCAGTTTTTGCCCATTCAGTATGATATTGGCTGTGGGTTTGTCATAAATAGCTCTTATTATTTTGAGATACATCCCATCAATACCTAATTTATTGAGAGTTTTTAGCATGAAGGGTTGTTGAATTTTGTCAAAGGACTTTTCTGCATCTATTCAGATAATGATGGGGTTTTTGTCTTTGGTTCTGTTTATATGCTGGATTACATTTATTGATTTGCATATATTGAGCCAGCCTTGCATCCCAGGGATGAAGCCCACTTGATCATGGTGAGTTCATGTCCTTTGTAGGGACATGGATGAAATTGGAAATCATCATTCTCAGTAAACTATCACAAGAACAAAAAACCAAACACCGCATATTCTCACACATAGGTGGGAATTGAACAGTGAGAACACATGGACACAGGAAGGGGAACATCACACTTCGGGGACTGTTGTGGGGTCGGGGGAGGGGGGAGGGATAGCATTGGGAGATATACCTAATGCTAGATGACGAGTTAGTGGGTGCAGCGCACCAGCATGGCACATGTATACATATGTAACTTACCTGCACATTGCACACATGTACCATAAAACCTAAAGTATAATAATAATAATAATAATAATAATAATAATAAAGAAAAAAAAATTAACCAGAAATGGCTAGGCGTGGTTGCTCACGCCTGTAATCCCAGCACTTTGGGAGGCCAAGGTGGGCAGATCACGAGGTCAGGAGATCGAGACCATCCTGGCTAACACAGTGAAACTCCATCGCTACTAAAAATATTTTAAAAATTAGCTGGACGTGAGAGCGGGCGCCTATAGTCTCAGCTACTCGCGAAGCTGAGGCAGGAAAATGGCATGAACCCGGAAGGTGGAGCTTGCAGTGAGCCGAGATCACCCACCACCCTCCAGTCTGGGTGACTGAAGGAGACTGCGTCTCAAAAAAAAAAATGAACCAGAAATTTTAATTTTTATTAATTTATGTATTAATTAATTTTTATTAATTTTAATTTTTATTATTTAATTACTTAATTGCCATGATCATTCACCTGAAAGCTGAAACATTCTTACTACAGAGAGAGAGAGAGAGAGAGAGAGAGACACACAGACAGAGAGACAGAGGAAAAAAAAAACAATAAAATTCCAGCAACTTAACACCTGGAGAAAGAATTTTTATTCAGAATTCGAAAGAGTAATGTATGCCCTGAAAAATATGTATTTAGTAGAACATGGTTGAGACTTTAAAAATTTAAGAAAATTTAACCTAAAATCTTTATTTTATTTTATTTTATTTTATTTTTTTATTTTATTTTATTTATTATTATTATTATTATTATACTTTAGGCTCTATGGTACATGTGCGCAACGTGCCGGTAAGTTACATATGTATACATGTGCCATGCTGGTGCGCTGCAACCACCAACTCGTCATCTAGCATTAGGTATATCTCCCAATGCTATCCCTCCTCCCTCCACCCACCCCACAACAGTCCCCAAAGTGTGATGTTCCCCTTCCTGTGTCCATGTGTTCTCATTATTCAATTCCCACCTATGAGTGAGACCATGCGGTGTTTGGTTTTTTGTTCTTGCGATAGTTTACTGAGAATGATGATTTCCAATTTCATCCATGTCCCTACAAAGGACGTGAACTCATCATTTTTTATGGCTGCATAGTATTCCATGGTGTATATGTGCCACATTTTCTTAATGCAGTCTATCATTGTTGGACATTAGGGTTGGTTCCAAGTCTTTGCTATTGTGAATAGTGCGGCAATAAACATACACGTGCATGTGTCTTTATAGCAGCATGATTTATAGTCCTTTGGGTATATATCCAGTAATGGGATGGCTGGGTCAAATGGAATTTCTAGTTCTAGATCCCTGAGGAATCGCCACACTGACTTCCACAAGGGTTGAACTTGTTTACAGTCCCACCAACAGTGTAAAAGTGTTCCTATTTCTCCACATCCTCTCCAGCACCTGTTGTTTCCTGACTTTTTAATGATTGCCATTCTAACTGGTGTGAGATGGTATCTCATTGTGGTTTTGATTTGCATTTCTCTAATGGCCAGTGATGGTGAGCATTTTTTCATGTGTTTTTTGGCTGCATAAATGTCTTCTTTTGAGGAGTGTCTGTTCATGTCCTTCGCCCACTTTTTGATGGGGTTGTTTGTTTTTTTCTTGTAAATTTGTTGGAGTTCATTGTAGATTCTGGATATTAGCCCTTTATCAGATGAGTAGGTTGCGAAAATTTTCTCCCATTTTGTAGGTTGCCTGTTCACTCTCATGGTAGTTTCCTTTGCTGTGCAGAAGCTCTTTAGTTTAATTAGATCCCATTTGTCAACTTTGGCTTTTGTTGCCATTGCTTTTGGTGTTTTAGACATGAAGTCCTTGCCCATGCCTATGTCCTTAATGGTATTGCCTAGGTTTTCTTCTAGGGTTTTTATGGTTTTAGGTCTAACATTTAAGTCTTTAATCCATCTTGAATTGATTTTTGTATAAGGTGCAAGGAAGGGATCCAGTTTCAGCTTTCTACATATGGCTAGCCAGTTTTCCAAGCACCATTTATTAAATAGGGGATCCTTTTCCCATTTCTTGTTTTTGTCAGGTTTGTCAAAGATCAGATAGTTGTAAATATGTGGCATTATTTCTGAAGGCTCTGTTCTGTTCCATTGATCTATGTCTCTGTTTTGGTACCAGTACCATGCTGTTTTGGTTACTGTAGCCTTGTAGTATAGTTTGAAGTCAGGTAGCGTGATGCCTCCAGCTTTGTTCTTTTGCCTTAGGATTGACTTGGCGATGCGGGCTCTTTTTTGGTTCCATATGAACTTTAAAGTAGTTTTTTCCAATTCTGTGAAGAAAGTCATTGGTAACTTGATGGGGATGGCATTGAATCTGTAAATTACCTTGGGAAGTATGGCCACTTTCATGATATTGATTCTTCCTACCCATGAGCATGGAATGTTCTTCCATTTGTTTGTATCCTCTTTTATTTCCTTGAGCAGTGGTTTGTAGTTCTCCTTGAAGAGGTCCTTCACATCCCTTGTAAGTTGGATTCCTAGGTATTTTATTCTCTTTGAAGCAATTGTGAATGGGAATTCACTCATGATTTGGCTCTCTGTTTGTCTGTTATTGATGTATAAGAATGCTTGTGATTTTTGTACATTGATTTTGTATCCTGAGACTTTGCTAAAGTTGCTTATCAGCTTAAGGAGATTTTGGGCTGAGACAATGGGGTTTTCTAGATATACTATCATGTCATCTGCAAACAGGGACAATTTGACTTCCTCTTTTCCTAATTGAATACCCTTGATTTCCTTCTCTTGCCTAATTGCCCTGGCCAGAACTTCCAACACTATGTTGAATAGAAGTGGTGAGAGAGGGCATCTCTGTCTTGTGCCAGTTTTCAAAGGGAATGCTTCCAGTTTTTGCCCATTCAGTATGATATTGGCTGTGGGTTTGTCACAAATAGTTCTTATTATTTTGAGATACGACACATCAATACCTAATTTATTGAGAGTTTTTAGCATGAAGGGTTGTTGAATTTTGTCAAAGGCCTTTTCTGCATCTATTGAGATAATCACGTGGTTTTTGACTTTGGTTCTGTTTATATGCTGGATTACATTTATTGATTTGCGTATATTGAACCAGCCTTGCATCCCACGGATGAAGCCCACTTGATCATGGTGGATAAGCTTTTTGATGTGCTGCTGGATTCTGTTTGCCAGTATTTTATTGAGGATTTTTGCATCAATGTTCATCAAGGATATTGGTCTAAAATTCTCTTTTTTTGTTGTGTCTCTGCCAGGCTTTGGTATCAGGATGATGTTGGCCTCATAAAATTACTTAGGGAGGATTCCCTCTTTTTCTATTGATTGGAATAGTTTCAGAAGGAATGGTACCAGCTCATCCTTGTACCTCTGGTAGAATTCGGCTGTGAACCCATCTGGTCCTGGACTTTTTTTGGTTGGTAAGCTATTGATTATTGCCACAATTTCAGCTCCTGTTATTGGTCTCTTCAGAGATTCAACTTCTTCCTGGTTTAGTCTTGGGAGGGTGTATGTGTTGAGGAATTTATCCATTTATTCTAGATTTTCTAGTTTATTTGCATAGAGGTGTTTGTAATATTCTCTGATGGTAGTTTGTATTTCTGTGGGATCGGTGGTGATATCCCCTTTATCATTTTTTATTGCATCTATTTGATTCTTCTCTCTTTTTTTCTTTATTAATCTTGCTAGCAGTCTATCAATTTTGTTGATCCTTTCAAAAAACCAGCTCCTGGATTCATTGATTTTTTGAAGGGTTTTTTGTGTCTCTATTTCCTTCAGTTCTGCTCTGATTTTAGTTATTTCTTGCCTTCTGCTAGCTTTTGAATGTGTTTGCTCTTGCTTTTCTAGTTCTTTTAATTGTGATGTTAGGGTGTCAATTTTGGATCTTTCCTGCTTTCTCTTGTGGGCATTTAGTGCTATAAATTTCCCTCTACACACTGCTTTGAATGCATCCCAGAGATTCTGGTATGTTGTGTCTTGGTTCTCGTTGGTTTCAAAGAACATCTTTATTTCTGCCTTCATTTCGTTATGTACCCAGTAGTCATTCAGGAGCAGGTTGTTCAGTTTCCATGTAGTTAAGCGGTTTTGAGTGAGATTCTTAATCCTGAGTTCTAGCTAGATTGCACTGTGATCTGAGAGATAGTTTGTTATAATTTCTGTTCTTTTACATTTATTGAGGAGAGATTTACTTCCAAGTATATGGTCAATTTTGGAATAGGTGTGGTGTGGGGCTGAAAAAAATGTATACTGTTGATTTGGGGTGGAGAGTTCTGTAGATGTCTATTAGGTCTGCTTGGTGCAGAGCTGAGTTCAATTCCTGGGTATCATTGTTGATTTTCTGTTTCATTGATCTGTGTAATGTTGACAGTGGGGTGTTAAAGTCTACCATTATCAATGTGTGGGAGTCTAAGTCTCTTTGTAGGTCACTCAGGACTTGCTTTATGAATCTGGGTGCTCCTGTATTGGGTGCATATATATTTAGGATAGTTAGCTCTTCTTGTTGAATTAATCCCTTTACCATTATGTAATGGCCTTCTTTGTCTCTTTTGATCTTTGTTGGTTTAAAGTCTGTTTTATCAGAGACTAGGATTGCAACCCCTGCCTTTTTTTGTTTTCCATTTGCTTGGTAGATCTTCCTCCATCCTTTTATTTTGAGCCTATGTGTGTCTCTGCACGTGAGATGGGTTTCCTGAATACAGCACACTGATGGGTCCTGAGTCTTTATCCAATTTGCCAGTCTGTGTCTTTTAATTGGAGCATTTAGCCCATTTACATTTAAAGTTAATACTGTTATGTGTGAATCTGATCCTGTCATTATGATGTTAGCTGGTTATTTTGCTCGTTAATTGATGCAGTCTCTTCCTAGTCTCGATGGTCTTTACATTTGGGTATGATTTTGCAGTGGCTGGTACCGGTTGTGCCTTTCCATGTTTAGCACTTCCTTCAGGAGCTCTTTTAGGGCAGGCCTGGTGGTGACAAAATCTCTCAGCATTTGCTTGTCTGTAAAGTATTTTATTTCTCCTTCACTTATGAAGCTTAGTTTGGCAGGATATGAAATTCTGGGTTGAAAATTCTTTTCTTTAAGAATGTTGAATATTGGCCCCCACTCTCTTCTGGTTTGTAGGGTTTCTGCCGAGAGATCCGCTGTTAGTCTGATGGGCTTCCCTTTGATGGTAACCTGACCTTTCTCTCTGGCTGCCCTTAACATTTTTTCCTTCATTTCAACATTGGTGAATCTGACAATTATGTGTCTTGGAGTTGCTCTTCTCGAGGAGTATCTTTGTGGCGTTCTCTGTATTTCCTGAATCTGAATGTTGGCCTGCCTTGCTAGATTGGGGAAGTTCTCCTGGATAATATCCTGCAGAGTGTTTTCCAACTTGTTTCCATTCTCCCCGTCACTTTCAGGTACACCAATCAGACGTAGATTTGGTCTTTTCACATAGTCCCACATTTCTTGGAGGCTTTGCTCATTTCTTTTTATTCTTTTTTCTCTAAACTTCCCTTCTCACTTCATTTCATTCATTTCATCTTCCAGGGCTGATACCCTTTCTTCCATTTGATCGCATCAGCTCCTGCGGCTTCTGCATTCTTCACGTAGTTCTCGAGCCTTGGTTTTCAGCTCCACCAGCTCCTTTAAGCACTTCTCTGTATTGGTTGTTCTAGTTATACATTCTTCTAAATTTTTTTCAAAGTTTTCAACTTCTTTGCCTTTGGTTTGAATATCCCCCCGTAGCTTGGAGTAATTTGATCGTCTGAAGCCTTCTTCTCTCAGCTCATCAAAGTCATTCTCTGTCCAGCTTTGTTCCATTGCTGGTGAGGAACTGCGTTCCTTTGGAGGAGGAGAGGTACTCTGCTTTTTAGAGTTTCCAGATTTTCTGCTCTGTTTTTACCCCATCTTTGTGGTTTTATCTACTTTTGGTCTTTGATGATGGTGATGTACAGATGGATTTTTGGTGTGGATTTCCTTTCTGTTAGTTTTCCTTCTAACAGACAGGACCCTCAGCTGCAGGTCTGTTGGAGTACCTGGCCGGCCGTGTGAGGTGTCAGTCTGCCCCTGCTGAGGGGTGCCTCCCAGTTAGGCTGCTCGGGGGTCAGGGGTCAGGGACCCACTTGAGGAGGCAGTCAGCCCGTTCTCAGATCTCCAGTTGCGTGCTGGGAGAACCACTGCTCTCCTCAAAGCTGTCAGACAGGGACATTTAAGTCTGCAGAGGTTACTGCTGTCTTTTTGTTTGTCTGTGCCCTGTCCCCAGAGGTGGAGCCTACAGAGGCAGGCAGGCCTCCTTCAGCTGTGGTGGGCTCCACCCAGTTCAAGCTTCCAGGCTGCTTTGTTTACCTAAGCGAGCCTGGGCAATGGCGGGCGCCCCTCCCCCAGCCTCGCTGCCAACTTGCTGTTTGATCTCAGACTGCTGTGCTAGCGATCAGTGAGACTCCGTGGGCATAGGACCCTCTGAGCCAGGTGCGGGCTATACTATCCTGGGGCACCGTTTCCTAAGCCCGTCGGAAAAGCACAGTATTCGGGTGGGAGTGGCCCGATTTTCCAAGTGCCGTCTGTCACCCCTGGAAAGGGAACTCCCTGACCCCTTGCGCTTCCCGAGTGAGGCAATGCCTCACCCCTGCTTCGGCTGGCGCACGGTGCACTCACCCACTGACCTGCGCCCACTGTCTGGAACTCCCTAGTGAGATGAACATGGTACCTCAGATGGAAATGCAGAAATCACCCGTCTTCTGCGTCGCTCGCGCTGGGAGCTGTAGACCGGACCTGTTCCTATTCGGCCATCTTGGCTCCTCCCCCCCTAAAATCCTAATTGAAGCTTCCAGTTGGAAGATATTTGAAAACATGCTGTATCCACCTTTCCTATTTCCTTTCCATCTTTTCCAATTTTCATTTTCTTCTGTGACATATTTTCCCACCATAACTCACCTCAACTTATACATTCTCAACATTAGAAGAAAAGATAAATTGAGAACATTCAAGACATTTAATAGATTTAATTATTAGATATCTTATGCATATTATGTTACCTGTAACATTCCTTTAAAAAAAGCCCATTTCCCTGTTTGTTGATTCATATTAAAAACTAATAAAATGTTTCCTACATGCACGACCTTATTCTGGGTACTCAAGATACATACAAATAGGTTTCTAGCTTCAAGTGGCTCATAGTAATGCAGGAGTTTTACAATCATTTCTTCAATAACTAAGCACAAAAGCCTCTGAAATTTGAAATTTAAAATGAGATACAAAGACCCTGAGTGGATTTTTTTTAATTAAAATACAAACACCTTGTGAAATTAAAGTCTCACTATAGAAATATGAAGAGTCTCTGCTTATCAAACAGGTTGTTATTTTAAACAAAATACATATTCTTCAATTAGATAAAGAGTTTAAAGTATACTCTTAATAAAAAAGACTTCGAAAACACAGTGTAAACCCTCACTAATACTGATGTGAAAACAGAATTTAAATTTCTAATTTTCCACAACTTTTTAAAATTAGAGATAAGCTCTTGCTCTATTGCCAAGCTTGGTCTTAAACTCCTGGGCTCAAGAAATTCTCCTGGCTTGATCTCTTGAATAGGTGGGACTACAGGCACATGATACCATGTCTAGTTAAATTTCCACAATTTCTAATATTATTTCACTCTAATTATATAGAACCAAAAATAAAAATAAAGAAATAGCTCTCTGCAAAAATACTGTATGATGTTAAAATAGGTGTACAAGAAATAAAAGGAAACTATATGTTATGTGTAACAAGGTGATACCATGATTCCCATAATAAGTCATCTGATGTAACAAAGATTCATTTAAACAGAGGTATTATTAGTCATACTCATATGATACACAACTCAAAGTAAAAACACTTACTCAGAAAAGCCTAGACCAAAATTTGTATCTCCTCTGTTATGGGAAAGTGTTCCTGAACAACATTTTTCTGTCACTGTGTATTTTCCAGCAATTTTTTTTTCAGATCACACCTCTCAAAGTATTTATCAACTATTTCTTATTTGCAAAGTAAAAAAAAAAATTAAAATTAAGCCATCCTATTTCTTTAAAATGGTTATCTCTAATAAAAATTTTAATACTAACATAAAACAATGATAGGTAGACAACTGCTAAGTTTTAGAAGAAAATAACACAAAAAATGAGATTCAGAGTGAGAAAATTAATTTCACAAGAGAGTACTCTACCTCAGATTCCAAATGAAACTTATCCTTTGTCACAGGCTGTGCAACACTATTCAGTAGGGAGAGACACCTACAGAGCAAAAAGATATGACAAAAATGAGCACGTTCATTTCTTAAAAGAAAACAAAAACCATCAATCTATACATGCATGTCCCCTCCAAAAAAAATGGTAAAACAAAGTCTGAGGAAGGTCAGATATCCTTATATTAAATAATGTTTCTTGGTATAATTAAGATACGGCTTCCGTTTTAGAAAACATTTCAGTTACCTATTTCTGCTGCCACTTCTCCCAACCTATGAAATATCCAATGCAGAATCACCCTTAAACACGTAACAAATAGTGACAGGCATTATAATGGCACAGCCAGACAATAATTTCTCCTTATAAATTATCTACCCTAAAGACTAAACTGAAAATCCAGTTGATAACTGACACAACTTTTGTTACTCAAATGCACTAAACCTGATAACCTAAAACAAAGTAGAAAAGGCACTGTCTCTTCTCCATTATCTATTTCTAATTCAAAGACTCATCTGTGTCACTGGAATACGGGAATCTTGGATCTTCAGCATGTAAGCTACTTAGATTGTCCATGGATTCTCTTTACTCTAAACACTAAAGGGAGCCCCCTGAAACACTGCAAATGTTTGAAAGCTGAGTGTACAAAAGTCAAAGTACAAATGTACTATAGGAATATTCTTCACAGAAGATTAAAACATTAAAAATTATAAAACCCAATTATTGTCATTATATAGATCCTGCCTTATTAAGGTCCAAAAAACCAGCAAGCTTAAGAACCTTCATAGACACTCAGATACTCAAGAGAGAGACTGCTGGAAAAGTCTCCCTCCTGAGTACTTAGAGCTTCAATTCACTCATTACTATCTCAATATCATCCTTCCTACGGGCTCCCCCTTCTGGATACCTCTTCTGCAGAGATCCATGGCAATCTCCAATCAACATCTTCAAACTTGGCTGTCCCCTGCAAATTCCATTCTTATCCACTTTCATTGGGTTCAACAGCTCATTTCAGTCTCATCCTCTTCCACTGTGTTCACTAGAGCCACTCCATCTTTCTAAAACTAAAATCACTCAGTGACAGAATGATGTAAAAGAAGACTGGGTTTTGAACTAAGAAACCTGAGTGTGATTCTCATATCTCTGATTAACTGTATCCAAATAATTTTCTCTCTTTGAGTTTCGGGTTCTCCACCTGAACAACCACTTGATCAGGATGTTAAGCAAGGATTCAAGTACTAGAGGATATTTTGTTCAGTCTCTAGTATTTCTTAACATTCTGAAAGCCTATGCACCTCTGATTTTGTCTATAGGAAAATGGGGAATATTTAGCTGCCTTAAATGAAAACTAGAGTAGAAGATCATAAACCCTAAGAAAAGCAGAAGAGAAAGTAAAAAGAAATCAAGAAAATATTATTAAAATGTCACAGGAGGAAAAAAAAGAATCCAGAAAATAAGAAAAAGCTTCAGCGAACTAGGCAGGGTACTCACTTAAAGAGAAAACCTAACTGGGTAGACAGTCAGTAGAGAAATGAATTAGAAATATCCTTTTAACATATGCTAAATATAGCTAACATAACATGGACTATATTTAGATATTCTCGAAGCACAGTAAGATAATATTTTTATAGGACTCGCCTGGTCTTGCTTACAAAAAACTTAGGGTCCTGTGGCCACAGATAACTGAAAACTGCCTTTAAAACTTTGATGGTTAAAAAAAAAAAGTAATATGGTTACCACTGCCATTTTAAAAAATTTGGACAAAGTTTTGGAGTAGCCAGACTTCTAAATAACACTCTAAAGACAGTTAATATATTAAAAAAATGTGGCTTTCTGAATTGATCTGATGTAAATCAGTACCGTCATCCCATTTCTGCATAGGCCTCTATCCATCTATGCCTAGGGGCAAAAGAAGTGATTTGAGAGCCAAGCAGGACGATGGTCTAATCTTGGGTTGGCTACCTGTTAACTGCGGAACCATGAGCCAATATTTCAACCTCATTAAAGCAGAGTTGCCTAATTAGTAAAAACACAATATTAGCACAAATAGTTTGTAAAGCTGTGTGAAGATGACATGACATGATAAATGTTAAGCATGTAATATGGTGTCTAGCACAGAGTAGAGCACTAAACAGATACTAGTTTCTCTTCTCTCTATTCACTTAGTTAACATATCACTTTAAAAAATCAGTGAAATCATACCTGCCAATACACTCTTCAACAGGAGGAAGGACTATTAAAGAAAAAGTAAAATGCATTTTAAATCAACAATAGAAAACTATACAATACTAAAAATATAAACGAGCACAGTGGCTAGTTCCTATAATCCCAGCTACTCAGAAGGCTGAGGCAGAATTATCACTTGAAAAGCCGAGGAGGTTGAGACCAGCATGGGCAACATGGCAAGACTCTACCCTTATAAAAACAATAATAATAATCAACAAGGCCTGATGTGATGGGTCACGCCTGAAATCCTAGCAGTTTGCGAGGCCTAGGCGGGGGAATCACTTGAGGTCAAAAGTTTGAGACCAGCCTGGACAAAATGGTGAAACTCCATCTCTACTAAAAATACAAAAACTAGCCAGGTGTGGTGGTGTGCACCTGTAATCCCAGCTACTCGGGAGGCTGAGGCAAGAGAATCACTTGAACCCAGGAGGTGGAGGCTGCAGTGAGCCAAGATCACACCACTGCACTACAGCAAAAAAACAATGAAGAATCAGTAAATACCACAATAGGCACGCTTCAAAGAGCTTACCATCTTCTATAGGTCGTAGAGACATAATCTTTCTTTTTGGGATGTATAGTTTTGAAATAGTCTAGAAGAAAAACACAATAGGTTTAAGAAAAACATGGAGCAATTTAAATAATGATAATAGCCACCATTACTACATGATCTAACAGGGAAATATGGAAGTTGAAGTAATTCATACGTAGATTCAAACCTCAAGTCTGCCATTTATTTATCTACATATTCACATGGGGTGAAGGTTATGACTGGTGATACAGATATTTTCAAAATCTTACTTCCTTCAACCCCAGCTGATTATTATACAAATACTATGATATCCATTAGTTTCCTTTATTAGCCACAACAAACTGGGACAAAAATGTACTCATACGTAATTCACATTATTACTGAATAAAACTAATGATAAAAAAAGGAAATTAATCACATTATTTCTCAAAACAGGTATGCATGATGTATATCTCTCTGAATTACTTTCTGGGGGAAAAAATGTAAGAATGTAGTTTTTAGTAGTACTATATTTAAATGGGCTAGCGTCGGAAACAGTATAAGTTGCTTCTATTCTGTGTGTCAAAAGCTAAAAACAAATTATTGTATAACTTCAGCCCCTTCCAAAAAAGACAGAACAAAGCAACCGTCCACCTTATGGAGCAGTGATTCATGAATGAAGGCCACACATAGCTACTAAACAGAAAGCTGTAACTAAGTATCCTGACAACAGAAACAGAGGTGAAATGAAAGAATAGACACTAAAGACATGCGGTCTGCAAGGAAAAAGTTAGACTGAGGTAAATCATTTTTAAACAAACGGGAAGGAGGGAGAAACAAAGAAAAAAAGAGACATGACCAGTCAATCAAATATGAGCTTAAAAGAAAAGCTTGCATTCATAATATATGCCTAATAATACTGGTTAGCATTTACTCGACAATTTGTTTTGTGTAAATACTTATGTAATAAAGAGTTTCATTTGTTTACTATAAAATAACACATCCCAAGAGTTAACCATGATCATTCACCTGAAAGCTGAAATATTTTTACTACACAGAGAGAGACAGACAGACCGAGAGGGGGAAAAAAAAAAAAAAACAAAACAATAAAATTCCAGCAACTTAACACGTGGAGAAAGAATTTTTATTCAGAATTCGAAAGAGTAATGTATGTCCTGAAAAATATGTATTTAGTAGAACATGGTTGCGGCTTTAAAAATTTAAGAAAATTTAATCTAAAATCCTAATCCAAGCTTCCAGTTGGAAGATATTAGAAAACACGCTGTATCCACCTTTCCTATTTCCTTTCCATCTTTTCTAAATTTTATTTTCTTCTATATGACATATTTTCTCAACATAACTCACCTCAACTTATACATTCTCAACATTACAAGAAAAGATAAATTCAAAACATTCAAGAAATTTAATAGATTTAATTATTAGATATCTTAGGCGTATTATGTCACCTGTAACATTCCATTATAAAAAAGCCCATTTGCCTGGTTGTTGATTCACATTAAAAACTAATTAAATGCTTCTTACATGCCAGACATTATTCTGGGTACTCCAGGATACATACAAATAGGTTTTCTAGCTTCAAGTGGCTCACAGTAATGCAGGAGTTTTACAAGTATTTTTTCAATAACAGCACAAAAGCCTCTGACATTTAAAATTTAGAATGCGATACAAAGACCCTGAGTAGATTTTTTTTTTTTTATTACAATGCACAAACCTTGTGAAATTAAAGTCTGACCTTAGGAAAATGAAGAGTCTCTGCTTATCAAACAGGTTGTTATTTTAAACAAAACGCATATTCTTCAATTAGATAAAGAGTTTAAAGTATACTCTTAGTAAAAAGGACCCGGAAAACACAGTGTAAACCCTCTCTAACACAGATTTGACAACAGAATTTAAATTTCTAATCTTCCACAACTTTTTAAAATTAGAGATAAGCTCTTGCTCTATTGCCAAGCTTGGTCTTAAACTCCTGGGCTCAAGAAATTCTCCTGGCTTGATCTCTTGAATAGGTGGGACTACAGGCACATGATACCATGTCTAGTTAAATTTCCACAATTTCTAATATTACTTCACTCTAATTATAGAACCAAGAATAAAAATAAAGAAATAGCTCTCTGCAAAAATACTGTATGATGTTAAAATAGGTGTACAAGAAATAAAAAGAAACTATATGCTATGTGTAACAGGGTGATTCCATGATTCCCATAATAAGTCATCTGATGTAACAAAGATTCACTTAAACAGAGGTATTATTAGTCATACTCATATGATATACAACTCAAAGTAAAAACACTTACTCAGATAAGCCTAGACCAAAATTTGCATCTCCTCTGTTGTGGGAAAGCGTTCCCGAACAACATTTTTCTGTCACTGTGCATTTTCCAGCAATTTTTTTTTTTCAGGTCACACCTCTCAACGTATTTATCAACTATTTCTTATTTGCCAAAGTAAAAAAAATTAAAATTAACCCCTCCCATTTCTTTAAAATGGTTATCTCTAATAAAAGTTTTAATACTAACATAAAACAACGATAGGTAGACAACTGCTAAGTTTTAGAAGAAAATAATATAAAACATGAGATTCAGAGTGAGAAAATTAATTTCACAAGACAGTACTCTACCTCAGATTCCAAAGCAAACTCATCCTCTGTCACAGGCTGTACAACAGTATCCGGTCTGTAGAGACTCCTACGGAGCAAATAGATACAACAAAAACGAGCACGTTCATTTCTTAAAAGAAAACAAAAACCGTCAGTCTATACATGCATGTCCCCTCCAAAAAAAAAATGGTAAAACAAAGTCTGAGGAAACTCAGTTATCTGCATATTAAATAATATTTCCTGGTATAATTAAGATATGGCTTCCATTTTAGAAAACATTTCAGTTACCTATTTCTGCCTCCACCTCTCCCAAACTATGAAATATCCAATGCAGACTCACCCTTAAACCCGTAACAAATAGTGACAGGCATTATAACGGCACGGCCAGACAATAATTTGTCCTTATAAACTATCTACCCTAAAGGCTAAACTGAAAATCCAGTTGATATCTGACACAACTTTTCTTACTGAACTGGAGTAAACCTGATAACCTAAAACAAGGCAGAAAAGGCACCGTCTCTTCTCCATTATCTACTTCTGATTCAAAGACTAATCTGTGTCACTGGAAAATGAGAGTCTTGGATCTTCAGCATGTGAGCTACTTAAAGAGGGCCCACTGATTCTCTTCACCCTAGAACACTGCAGGGGGCCCCCTGAAACACTGCAAATGTTTGAAAGCTGAGTGTACAAAAGTCAAAGTACAAACGTATATGTTGTTAGGTTGTTATTGGGAATATCCTTCACAGAAGATTAAAACATTAGAAATTTTAAAATCCAATTATTGTCATTATATAGATCCTGCCTTATTCAGATCCACAAAAACCAGCAAGCTTAAGAACCTTCATAGACACTCAGATACCCAAGAGAGAGACTGCTGGAAAAGTCGCCCTCCTAAGCACTTATAGCTCCATTTCATTCATCACTATCTAAATATCTTCCTTCCTATGGGCTCCCACTTCTGGATCCCTCTTCTGCAGGGATCCGTGGCAATCTCCAATCTACATCTTCAGCCTAGGAAAGCCCAGATTCCTCAAAAGATGGGCTAACATAATTGAGAGTAGGAGCTCTCTATTCCTCTGCTTCTGGAAAGTAAGTTAGTCTCAGTCATCCACCCCAAGCATACGCATGTTACCAACTACCCAAAGGAAGCTTCACTGCCGGTTTGCCGGCCAATTCTACGTTTGCCCTACCCTACATGTACATGAGAGAATTGAGAAAAGAGTCAGAAAAAAAGAGACATCCACCCTGGGTCACAGATCCATGTACTTAAGCAATCTCCAGCTCCCTAGTTCTTGAGGGATTCTAAGCCCTCTGTAAGCTGGGATGGAAGAAGATGATACCACATTCCTATCTGCTCCGGAGACCCTTTCCAGTGGCTCAAATTCTTTTAACATTTTTCAATAAAACCTTGAAGTTTGTCAGTTCCTCCAGTTAAACAAACAAAAAGGCAGCACCCTCTTCAGAACTCCTTGAACGCCGTATTCTAATATGCCTTTCTTGATAGCTCCCAACATCCTGTGTTTTCAATTCCCTTATCTTTATCAAACTTGCATTAAACCAAATATTCAGATTTTTTCCTAAAACCCTCATTTCTATCCAACTAAGAGTTTGTTTCTCTTCAAATTTGGCTGTCCCCTGCAAATTCCATTCTTATGCACTTTCATTGGGTTCAACAGCTCATTCCATTCTCCTCCTCTTCCACCGTGTTCACTAGAGCCACTCCCTCTTTCTAAAACTAAAATCACTCAGTGACAGAATGATGTAAAAGAAGACTGGGTTTTGAACTAAGAAACCTGAGTGCAATTCTCATTTCTCTGATTTACTGTATCCAAATAATTTTCTCCCTTTGAGTTTCAGGTTCTCCACCTGAACAAACCACTTGATCAGGATGATAAGCAAGGATTCAAGTACTAGAGGATATTTTGTTTAGTCTCCAGGATTTCTTAACATTCTGAAACTCTATGCACCTCTGATTTTGCCTGTAGGAAAACGGGGAATATTTAGCGGCTGTTCACGAAAACTATAATAGAAGATCATAAGAAAAACAGAAGAGAAGTAAAAAGAAATCAAGAAAATATTACTAAAATGTCATAGAAGGAAAATAAAAGAATCCAGAGAATAAGAAAAAGCTTCAGCAAACTAGGCAGGGTACTCACTTAAAGAGAAAACCTAACTGGGTAGGCAGTAAGTAGAGAAATGAATTAGAAATATCCTTTTAATATATGCTAAATATAGTTAACATCACATGGACTATATTTAGATATTCGCCAAGCACAGTAAGAGAGTATTTTTCTGGCATTGGCTTGGTCTTGCTTTATGAAAATCTTAGGGTCCTGCGGCCACAGATAACTGATATCTGCCTTTAAAATGCTGATGGTTAAAAAAAAAAAAAAGTAATATGGTTACCACTGCCATTTCCAAAATATTTGGACAAACTTTTGGAGTAGCCAGGCTTCTAAGGAACACTTAGAAGTCAATGCATAACAAAATGACTCAGAGAGTCAATGCATAACGAAATGTGACTTTCTGAATTGATCTGATTTAAATCAGTACCACGATCCCATTGCTGCATAGATCTCTATCCACTTCTGCTTAGGGGCAAAAGAAGTGATTTCAGAGCCAGGCAGGATGATGGTCCAATCTTGGTTTGGCTACCTGTTTACTGTGGAATCATGAGTCAATATTTCAAACTCATTAAAGCAGAGTTGCCTAATTAGTAAAAATGCAATAATAGCACAAATAGTTTGTAAAGCTGTGTGATGACATGACATGATAAACGTTAAGCATGTAATATGGTGTCTAGCACAGAGTAGAACACTAAACAGATACTAGTTTCTCTTCTCTCTATTCACTTAGTTAAACATATCAATTTAAAAAATCTGTGAAATCATACCTGTGAAAACACTCTTTAGTAGGAGGAGGCACTATTAAACAAAAAAGTAAAATGCATTTTAAATCAACAATAGAAAACTACAGAATATTAAAAACATAAAAGAGCACAGTGGCTTGTTCCTACAATCTTAGCTACTCAGAAGGCTGAGGCAGAAGTATCACTTGAGAAGCCCAGGAGTTTGAGACCAGCCTGGCCAACATAGAAAGACTCTATCCTTATGATGATGATGATAACAATAATAATAATAATAATAATAATAATACAGAAGGCCTGGCACGGTGGCTCATGCCTGTAATCCTAGCAGTTTGGGAGGCCGAGGTGGGTTGATCGCTTGAAGTCAAGAGTCTGAGATCAGCCCGGACAACATCGTGAAACTCCATCTCTACTAAAAACACAAAAATTAGCCAGGTGTGGTGGTGCGCGCCTGTAATCCCAGCTACTCGGGAGGCTGAGGCAGGAGAATCACTTGAACCCAGGAGGTGGAAGTTGCAGTGAGCCAAGATCGTGCCACTGCACTACAACCTGGGCTGCAGACTAGTAGGACTGCATTTCAAAAAAAAAAGAAGAAGAAGAAGAAAAAAGACAAATAAATGAAGGGTAAGTAAATAATATAATAGGCAGGCTTCAAATAGCTTACCATCTTCTGTAGATTGTACAGAAATAATCCTTCTCTTTGGGATGTATGGTTTTGAAATAATCTAGAAGAAAAACACAATAGGTTTAAGAATAACATGGAGCAATTTAAATAATGATAATAGCCACTATTACTACATGATCTAACAGAAAAAAATATACACGTTGCAGTCACTCATACGTAGATTCAAACCCCAAGTCTGCCATTTAGTTATCTACATATTCACATGGGATGATGATTACGATTGGTGATACAGATATTCTCAAAATGTTACTCCTTTCAACCCCAGTTGATTATTATACAAATACTATGATATCCATTAGTATCTTTCATTAACCACAACAAACTGGGACAAAAATTTACTCCTATGTAATTTACAGTATTACTGAACAAAACTAATAATAAAAAGTCAATAATCACTTTATTTTTCAAAATATTTATGCATGATATATAGTTGTCTGAATTACTTTCTGTGGGAAAAAATGTGAGAATGTAGTTTTTAGTAGTACTATATTTAAATGAGCTAGCATCGGAAACAGTATAAGTTGCTTCTATTCTGTCTGTCAAAAGCTAAAAACAAATTATTGTATAACTTCAGCTCCTTCCAAAAAAGACAGAACAAAGCAACCGTCCACCTTATGGAGCAGTGATTCATGAATGAAGGCCACACATAGCTACTAAACTGAAAGCTGTAACTAACTATCCTGACAACAGAAACAGAGGTGAAATGAAAGAATAGACACTAAAGACATGCGGTCTGCAAGGAAAAAGTTAGACTGAGGTAAATCATTTTTAAACAAATGGGAAGGAGGGAGAAACAAAGAAAAAAAGAGACATGACCAGTCAATCAAATATGAGCTTAAAAGAAAAGCTTGCATTCATAATATATGCCTAATAATACTGGTTAGCATTTACTCGACAATTTGTTTTGTGTAAATACTTATGTAATAAAGAGTTTCATTTGTTTACTATAAAATAACACATCCCAAGAGTTAACCATGATCATTCACCTGAAAGCTGAAACATTTTTACTACACAGAGAGAGACAGACAGACCGAGAAGGGAAAAAAAAAAAAAAACAAAACAAAACAATAAAATTCCAGCAACTTCACACGTGGAGAAAGAATTTTTATTCAGAATTCGAAAGAGTAATGTATGTCCTGAAAAATATGTATTTAGTAGAACATGGTTGCGGCTTTAAAAATTTAAGAAAATTTAATCTAAAATCCTAATCCAAGCTTCCAGTTGGAAGATATTAGAAAACACGCTGTATCCACCTTTCCTATTTCCTTTCCATCTTTTCTAAATTTTATTTTCTTCTATATGACATATTTTCTCAACATAACTCACCTCAACTTATACATTCTCAACATTACAAGAAAAGATAAATTCAAAACATTCAAGAAATTTAATAGATTTAATTATTAGATATCTTAGGCGTATTATGTCACCTGTAACATTCCATTATAAAAAAGCCCATTTGCCTGGTTGTTGATTCACATTAAAAACTAATTAAATGCTTCTTACATGCCAGACATTATTCTGGGTACTCCAGGATACATACAAATAGGTTTTCTAGCTTCAAGTGGCTCACAGTAATGCAGGAGTTTTACAAGTATTTTTTCAATAACAGCACAAAAGCCTCTGACATTTAAAATTTAGAATGCGATACAAAGACCCTGAGTAGATTTTTTTTTTTTTATTACAATGCACAAACCTTGTGAAATTAAAGTCTGACCTTAGGAAAATGAAGAGTCTCTGCTTATCAAACAGGTTGTTATTTTAAACAAAACGCATATTCTTCAATTAGATAAAGAGTTTAAAGTATACTCTTAGTAAAAAGGACCCGGAAAACACAGTGTAAACCCTCTCTAACACAGATTTGACAACAGAATTTAAATTTCTAATCTTCCACAACTTTTTAAAATTAGAGATAAGCTCTTGCTCTATTGCCAAGCTTGGTCTTAAACTCCTGGGCTCAAGAAATTCTCCTGGCTTGATCTCTTGAATAGGTGGGACTACAGGCACATGATACCATGTCTAGTTAAATTTCCACAATTTCTAATATTACTTCACTCTAATTATAGAACCAAGAATAAAAATAAAGAAATAGCTCTCTGCAAAAATACTGTATGATGTTAAAATAGGTGTACAAGAAATAAAAAGAAACTATATGCTATGTGTAACAGGGTGATTCCATGATTCCCATAATAAGTCATCTGATGTAACAAAGATTCACTTAAACAGAGGTATTATTAGTCATACTCATATGATATACAACTCAAAGTAAAAACACTTACTCAGATAAGCCTAGACCAAAATTTGCATCTCCTCTGTTGTGGGAAAGCGTTCCCGAACAACATTTTTCTGTCACTGTGCATTTTCCAGCAATTTTTTTTTTCAGGTCACACCTCTCAACGTATTTATCAACTATTTCTTATTTGCCAAAGTAAAAAAAATTAAAATTAACCCCTCCCATTTCTTTAAAATGGTTATCTCTAATAAAAGTTTTAATACTAACATAAAACAACGATAGGTAGACAACTGCTAAGTTTTAGAAGAAAATAATATAAAACATGAGATTCAGAGTGAGAAAATTAATTTCACAAGACAGTACTCTACCTCAGATTCCAAAGCAAACTCATCCTCTGTCACAGGCTGTACAACAGTATCCGGTCTGTAGAGACTCCTACGGAGCAAATAGATACAACAAAAACGAGCACGTTCATTTCTTAAAAGAAAACAAAAACCGTCAGTCTATACATGCATGTCCCCTCCAAAAAAAAAATGGTAAAACAAAGTCTGAGGAAACTCAGTTATCTGCATATTAAATAATATTTCCTGGTATAATTAAGATATGGCTTCCATTTTAGAAAACATTTCAGTTACCTATTTCTGCCTCCACCTCTCCCAAACTATGAAATATCCAATGCAGACTCACCCTTAAACCCGTAACAAATAGTGACAGGCATTATAACGGCACGGCCAGACAATAACTTGTCCTTATAAACTATCTACCCTAAAGGCTAAACTGAAAATCCAGTTGATATCTGACACAACTTTTCTTACTGAACTGGAGTAAACCTGATAACCTAAAACAAGGCAGAAAAGGCACCGTCTCTTCTCCATTATCTACTTCTGATTCAAAGACTAATCTGTGTCACTGGAAAATGAGAGTCTTGGATCTTCAGCATGTGAGCTACTTAAAGAGGGCCCACTGATTCTCTTCACCCTAGAACACTGCAGGGGGCCCCCTGAAACACTGCAAATGTTTGAAAGCTGAGTGTACAAAAGTCAAAGTACAAACGTATATGTTGTTAGGTTGTTATTGGGAATATCCTTCACAGAAGATTAAAACATTAGAAATTTTAAAATCCAATTATTGTCATTATATAGATCCTGCCTTATTCAGATCCACAAAAACCAGCAAGCTTAAGAACCTTCATAGACACTCAGATACCCAAGAGAGAGACTGCTGGAAAAGTCGCCCTCCTAAGTACTTATAGCTCCATTTCATTCATCACTATCTAAATATCTTCCTTCCTATGGGCTCCCACTTCTGGATCCCTCTTCTGCAGGGATCCGTGGCAATCTCCAATCTACATCTTCAGCCTAGGAAAGCCCAGATTCCTCAAAAGATGGGCTAACATAATTGAGAGTAGGAGCTCTCTATTCCTCTGCTTCTGGAAAGTAAGTTAGTTTCAGTCATCCACCCCAAGCATACGCATGTTACCAACTACCCAAAGGAAGCTTCACTGCCGGTTTGCCGGCCAATCCTACGTTTGCCCTACCCTACATGTACATGAGAGAATTGAGAAAAGAGTCAGAAAAAAAGAGACATCCACCCTGGGTCACAGATCCATGTACTTAAGCAATCTCCAGCTCCCTAGTTCTTGAGGGATTCTAAGCCCTCTGTAAGCTGGGATGGAAGAAGATGATACCACATTCCTATCTGCTCCGGAGACCCTTTCCAGTGGCTCAAATGCTTTTAACATTTTTCAATAAAACCTTGAAGTTTGTCAGTTCCTCCAGTTAAACAAACAAAAAGGCAGCACCCTCTTCAGAACTCCTTGAACGCCGTATTCTAATATGCCTTTCTTGATAGCTCCCAACATCCTGTGTTTTCAATTCCCTTATCTTTATCAAACTTGCATTAAACCAAATATTCAGATTTTTTCCTAAAACCCTCATTTCTATCCAACTAAGAGTTTGTTTCTCTTCAAATTTGGCTGTCCCCTGCAAATTCCATTCTTATGCACTTTCATTGGGTTCAACAGCTCATTCCATTCTCCTCCTCTTCCACCGTGTTCACTAGAGCCACTCCCTCTTTCTAAAACTAAAATCACTCAGTGACAGAATGATGTAAAAGAAGACTGGGTTTTGAACTAAGAAACCTGAGTGCAATTCTCATTTCTCTGATTTACTGTATCCAAATAATTTTCTCCCTTTGAGTTTCAGGTTCTCCACCTGAACAAACCACTTGATCAGGATGATAAGCAAGGATTCAAGTACTAGAGGATATTTTGTTTAGTCTCCAGGATTTCTTAACATTCTGAAACTCTATGCACCTCTGATTTTGCCTGTAGGAAAACGGGGAATATTTAGCGGCTGTTCACGAAAACTATAATAGAAGATCATAAGAAAAACAGAAGAGAAGTAAAAAGAAATCAAGAAAATATTACTAAAATGTCATAGAAGGAAAATAAAAGAATCCAGAGAATAAGAAAAAGCTTCAGCAAACTAGGCAGGGTACTCACTTAAAGAGAAAACCTAACTGGGTAGGCAGTAAGTAGAGAAATGAATTAGAAATATCCTTTTAATATATGCTAAATATAGTTAACATCACATGGACTATATTTAGATATTCGCCAAGCACAGTAAGAGAGTATTTTTCTGGCATTGGCTTGGTCTTGCTTTATGAAAATCTTAGGGTCCTGCGGCCACAGATAACTGATATCTGCCTTTAAAATGCTGATGGTTAAAAAAAAAAAAAGTAATATGGTTACCACTGCCATTTCCAAAATATTTGGACAAACTTTTGGAGTAGCCAGGCTTCTAAGGAACACTTAGAAGTCAATGCATAACAAAATGACTCAGAGAGTCAATGCATAACGAAATGTGACTTTCTGAATTGATCTGATTTAAATCAGTACCACGATCCCATTGCTGCATAGATCTCTATCCACTTCTGCTTAGGGGCAAAAGAAGTGATTTCAGAGCCAGGCAGGATGATGGTCCAATCTTGGGTTGGCTACCTGTTTACTGTGGAATCATGAGTCAATATTTCAACCTCATTAAAGCAGAGTTGCCTAATTAGTAAAAATGCAATAATAGCACAAATAGTTTGTAAAGCTGTGTGATGACATGACATGATAAACGTTAAGCATGTAATATGGTGTCTAGCACAGAGTAGAACACTAAACAGATACTAGTTTCTCTTCTCTCTATTCACTTAGTTAAACATATCAATTTAAAAAATCTGTGAAATCATACCTGTGAAAACACTCTTTAGTAGGAGGAGGCACTATTAAACAAAAAAGTAAAATGCATTTTAAATCAACAATAGAAAACTACAGAATATTAAAAACATAAAAGAGCACAGTGGCTTGTTCCTACAATCTTAGCTACTCAGAAGGCTGAGGCAGAAGTATCACTTGAGAAGCCCAGGAGTTTGAGACCAGCCTGGCCAACATAGAAAGACTCTATCCTTATGATGATGATGATAACAATAATAATAATAATAATAATAATACAGAAGGCCTGGCACGGTGGCTCATGCCTGTAATCCTAGCAGTTTGGGAGGCCGAGGTGGGTTGATCGCTTGAAGTCAAGAGTCTGAGATCAGCCCGGACAACATCGTGAAACTCCATCTTTACTAAAAACACAAAAATTAGCCAGGTGTGGTGGTGCGTGCCTGTAATCCCGGCTACTCGGGAGGCTGAGGCAGGAGAATCACTTGAACCCAGGAGGTGGAAGTTGCAGTGAGCCAAGATCGTGCCACTGCACTACAACCTGGGCTGCAGACTAGTAGGACTGCATTTCAAAAAAAAAAGAAGAAGAAGAAGAAAAAAGACAAATAAATGAAGGGTAAGTAAATAATATAATAGGCAGGCTTCAAATAGCTTACCATCTTCTGTAGATTGTACAGAAATAATCCTTCTCTTTGGGATGTATGGTTTTGAAATAATCTAGAAGAAAAACACAATAGGTTTAAGAATAACATGGAGCAATTTAAATAATGATAATAGCCACCATTACTACATGATCTAACAGAAAAAAATATACACGTTGAAGTCACTCATACGTAGATTCAAACCCCAAGTCTGCCATTTACTTATCTACATATTCACATGGGATGATGATTATGATTGGTGATACAGATATTCTCAAAATGTTACTCCTTTCAACCCCAGTTGATTATTATACAAATACTATGATATCCATTAGTATCTTTCATTAACCACAACAAACTGGGACAAAAATTTACTCCTATGTAATTTACAGTATTACTGAACAAAACTAATAATAAAAAGTCAATAATCACTTTATTTTTCAAAATATTTATGCATGATATATAGTTGTGTGAATTACTTTCTGTGGGAAAAAAATGTGAGAATGTAGTTTTTAGTAGTACTATATTTAAATGAGCTAGCGTCGGAAACAGTATAAGTTGCTTCTATTCTGTGTGTCAAAAGCTAAAAACAAATTATTGTATAACTTCAGCTCCTTCCAAAAAAGACAGAACAAAGCAACCGTCCACCTTATGGAGCAGTGATTCATGAATGAAGGCCACACATAGCTACTAAACAGAAAGCTGTAACTAAGTATCCTGACAACAGAAACAGAGGTGAAATGAAAGAATAGACACTAAAGACATGCGGTCTGCAAGGAAAAAGTTAGACTGAGGTAAATCATTTTTAAACAAATGGGAAGGAGGGAGAAACAAAGAAAAAAAGAGACATGACCAGTCAATCAAATATGAGCTTAAAAGAAAAGCTTGCATTCATAATATATGCCTAATAATACTGGTTAGCATTTACTCGACAATTTGTTTTGTGTAAATACTTATGTAATAAAGAGTTTCATTTGTTTACTATAAAATAACACATCCCAAGAGTTAACCATGATCATTCACCTGAAAGCTGAAATATTTTTACTACACAGAGAGAGACAGACAGACCGAGAGGGGGAAAAAAAAAAAAAACAAAACAATAAAATTCCAGCAACTTAACACGTGGAGAAAGAATTTTTATTCAGAATTCGAAAGAGTAATGTATGTCCTGAAAAATATGTATTTAGTAGAACATGGTTGCGGCTTTAAAAATTTAAGAAAATTTAATCTAAAATCCCAATCCAAGCTTCCAGTTGGAAGATATTAGAAAACACGCTGTATCCACCTTTCCTATTTCCTTTCCATCTTTTCTAAATTTTATTTTCTTCTATATGACATATTTTCTCAACATAACTCACCTCAACTTATACATTCTCAACATTACAAGAAAAGATAAATTCAAAACATTCAAGAAATTTAATAGATTTAATTATTAGATATCTTAGGCGTATTATGTCACCTGTAACATTCCATTATAAAAAAGCCCATTTGCCTGGTTGTTGATTCACATTAAAAACTAATTAAATGCTTCTTACATGCCAGACATTATTCTGGGTACTCCAGGATACATACAAATAGGTTTTCTAGCTTCAAGTGGCTCACAGTAATGCAGGAGTTTTACAAGTATTTTTTCAATAACAGCACAAAAGCCTCTGACATTTAAAATTTAGAATGCGATACAAAGACCCTGAGTAGATTTTTTTTTTTTATTACAATGCACAAACCTTGTGAAATTAAAGTCTGACCTTAGGAAAATGAAGAGTCTCTGCTTATCAAACAGGTTGTTATTTTAAACAAAACGCATATTCTTCAATTAGATAAAGAGTTTAAAGTATACTCTTAGTAAAAAGGACCCGGAAAACACAGTGTAAACCCTCTCTAACACAGATTTGACAACAGAATTTAAATTTCTAATCTTCCACAACTTTTTAAAATTAGAGATAAGCTCTTGCTCTATTGCCAAGCTTGGTCTTAAACTCCTGGGCTCAAGAAATTCTCCTGGCTTGATCTCTTGAATAGGTGGGACTACAGGCACATGATACCATGTCCAGTTAAATTTCCACAATTTCTAATATTACTTCACTCTAATTATAGAACCAAGAATAAAAATAAAGAAATAGCTCTCTGCAAAAATACTGTATGATGTTAAAATAGGTGTACAAGAAATAAAAAGAAACTATATGCTATGTGTAACAGGGTGATTCCATGATTCCCATAATAAGTCATCTGATGTAACAAAGATTCACTTAAACAGAGGTATTATTAGTCATACTCATATGATATACAACTCAAAGTAAAAACACTTACGCAGATAAGCCTAGACCAAAATTTGCATCTCCTCTGTTGTGGGAAAGCGTTCCCGAACAACATTTTTCTGTCACTGTGCATTTTCCAGCAATTTTTTTTTTCAGGTCACACCTCTCAACGTATTTATCAACTATTTCTTATTTGCCAAAGTAAAAAAAATTAAAATTAACCCCTCCCATTTCTTTAAAATGGTTATCTCTAATAAAAGTTTTAATACTAACATAAAACAACGATAGGTAGACAACTGCTAAGTTTTAGAAGAAAATAATATAAAACATGAGATTCAGAGTGAGAAAATTAATTTCACAAGACAGTACTCTATCTCAGATTCCAAAGCAAACTCATCCTCTGTCACAGGCTGTACAACAGTATCCGGTCTGTAGAGACTCCTACGGAGCAAATAGATACAACAAAAACGAGCACGTTCATTTCTTAAAAGAAAACAAAAACCGTCAGTCTATACATGCATGTCCCCTCCAAAAAAAAAATGGTAAAACAAAGTCTGAGGAAACTCAGTTATCTGCATATTAAATAATATTTCCTGGTATAATTAAGATATGGCTTCCATTTTAGAAAACATTTCAGTTACCTATTTCTGCCTCCACCTCTCCCAAACTATGAAATATCCAATGCAGACTCACCCTTAAACCCGTAACAAATAGTGACAGGCATTATAACGGCACGGCCAGACAATAATTTGTCCTTATAAACTATCTACCCTAAAGGCTAAACTGAAAATCCAGTTGATATCTGACACAACTTTTCTTACTGAACTGGAGTAAACCTGATAACCTAAAACAAGGCAGAAAAGGCACCGTCTCTTCTCCACTATCTACTTCTGATTCAAAGACTAATCTGTGTCACTGGAAAATGAGAGTCTTGGATCTTCAGCATGTGAGCTACTTAAAGAGGGCCCACTGATTCTCTTCACCCTAGAACACTGCAGGGGGCCCCCTGAAACACTGCAAATGTTTGAAAGCTGAGTGTACAAAAGTCAAAGTACAAACGTATATGTTGTTAGGTTGTTATTGGGAATATCCTTCACAGAAGATTAAAACATTAGAAATTTTAAAATCCAATTATTGTCATTATATAGATCCTGCCTTATTCAGATCCACAAAAACCAGCAAGCTTAAGAACCTTCATAGACACTCAGATACCCAAGAGAGAGACTGCTGGAAAAGTCGCCCTCCTAAGTACTTATAGCTCCATTTCATTCATCACTATCTAAATATCTTCCTTCCTATGGGCTCCCACTTCTGGATCCCTCTTCTGCAGGGATCCGTGGCAATCTCCAATCTACATCTTCAGCCTAGGAAAGCCCAGATTCCTCAAAAGATGGGCTAACATAATTGAGAGTAGGAGCTCTCTATTCCTCTGCTTCTGGAAAGTAAGTTAGTCTCAGTCATCCACCCCAAGCATACGCATGTTACCAACTACCCAAAGGAAGCTTCACTGCCGGTTTGCCGGCCAATCCTACGTTTGCCCTACCCTACATGTACATGAGAGAATTGAGAAAAGAGTCAGAAAAAAAGAGACATCCACCCTGGGTCACAGATCCATGTACTTAAGCAATCTCCAGCTCCCTAGTTCTTGAGGGATTCTAAGCCCTCTGTAAGCTGGGATGGAAGAAGATGATACCACATTCCTATCTGCTCCGGAGACCCTTTCCAGTGGCTCAAATTCTTTTAACATTTTTCAATAAAACCTTGAAGTTTGTCAGTTCCTCCAGTTAAACAAACAAAAAGGCAGCACCCTCTTCAGAACTCCTTGAACGCCGTATTCTAATATGCCTTTCTTGATAGCTCCCAACATCCTGTGTTTTCAATTCCCTTATCTTTATCAAACTTGCATTAAACCAAATATTCAGATTTTTTCCTAAAACCCTCATTTCTATCCAACTAAGAGTTTGTTTCTCTTCAAATTTGGCTGTCCCCTGCAAATTCCATTCTTATGCACTTTCATTGGGTTCAACAGCTCATTCCATTCTCCTCCTCTTCCACCGTGTTCACTAGAGCCACTCCCTCTTTCTAAAACTAAAATCACTCAGTGACAGAATGATGTAAAAGAAGACTGGGTTTTGAACTAAGAAACCTGAGTGCAATTCTCATTTCTCTGATTTACTGTATCCAAATAATTTTCTCCCTTTGAGTTTCAGGTTCTCCACCTGAACAAACCACTTGATCAGGATGATAAGCAAGGATTCAAGTACTAGAGGATATTTTGTTTAGTCTCCAGGATTTCTTAACATTCTGAAACTCTATGCACCTCTGATTTTGCCTGTAGGAAAACGGGGAATATTTAGCGGCTGTTCACGAAAACTATAATAGAAGATCATAAGAAAAACAGAAGAGAAGTAAAAAGAAATCAAGAAAATATTACTAAAATGTCATAGAAGGAAAATAAAAGAATCCAGAGAATAAGAAAAAGCTTCAGCAAACTAGGCAGGGTACTCACTTAAAGAGAAAACCTAACTGGGTAGGCAGTAAGTAGAGAAATGAATTAGAAATATCCTTTTAATATATGCTAAATATAGTTAACATCACATGGACTATATTTAGATATTCGCCAAGCACAGTAAGAGAGTATTTTTCTGGCATTGGCTTGGTCTTGCTTTATGAAAATCTTAGGGTCCTGCGGCCACAGATAACTGATATCTGCCTTTAAAATGCTGATGGTTAAAAAAAAAAAAAAGTAATATGGTTACCACTGCCATTTCCAAAATATTTGGACAAACTTTTGGAGTAGCCAGGCTTCTAAGGAACACTTAGAAGTCAATGCATAACAAAATGACTCAGAGAGTCAATGCATAACGAAATGTGACTTTCTGAATTGATCTGATTTAAATCAGTACCACGATCCCATTGCTGCATAGATCTCTATCCACTTCTGCTTAGGGGCAAAAGAAGTGATTTCAGAGCCAGGCAGGATGATGGTCCAATCTTGGGTTGGCTACCTGTTTACTGTGGAATCATGAGTCAATATTTCAACCTCATTAAAGCAGAGTTGCCTAATTAGTAAAAATGCAATAATAGCACAAATAGTTTGTAAAGCTGTGTGATGACATGACATGATAAACGTTAAGCATGTAATATGGTGTCTAGCACAGAGTAGAACACTAAACAGATACTAGTTTCTCTTCTCTCTATTCACTTAGTTAAACATATCAATTTAAAAAATCTGTGAAATCATACCTGTGAAAACACTCTTTAGTAGGAGGAGGCACTATTAAACAAAAAAGTAAAATGCATTTTAAATCAACAATAGAAAACTACAGAATATTAAAAACATAAAAGAGCACAGTGGCTTGTTCCTACAATCTTAGCTACTCAGAAGGCTGAGGCAGAAGTATCACTTGAGAAGCCCAGGAGTTTGAGACCAGCCTGGCCAACATAGAAAGACCCTATCCTTATGATGATGATGATAATAATGATAATAATAATAATAATAATAATAATACAGAAGGCCTGGCACGGTGGCTCATGCCTGTAATCCTAGCAGTTTGGGAGGCCGAGGTGGGTTGATCGCTTGAAGTCAAGAGTTTGAGATCAGCCCGGACAACATCGTGAAACTCCATCTCTACTAAAAACACAAAAATTAGCCAGGTGTGGTGGTGCGCGCCTGTAATCCCGGCTACTCGGGAGGCTGAGGCAGGAGAATCACTTGAACCCAGGAGGTGGAAGTTGCAGTGAGCCAAGATCGTGCCACTGCACTACAACCTGGGCTGCAGACTAGTAGGACTGCATTTCAAAAAAAAAAGAAGAAGAAGAAGAAAAAAGACAAATAAATGAAGGGTAAGTAAATAATATAATAGGCAGGCTTCAAATAGCTTACCATCTTCTGTAGATTGTACAGAAATAATCCTTCTCTTTGGGATGTATGGTTTTGAAATAATCTAGAAGAAAAACACAATAGGTTTAAGAATAACATGGAGCAATTTAAATAATGATAATAGCCACCATTACTACATGATCTAACAGAAAAAAATATACACGTTGAAGTCACTCATACGTAGATTCAAACCCCAAGTCTGCCATTTACTTATCTACATATTCACATGGGATGATGATTATGATTGGTGATACAGATATTCTCAAAATGTTACTCCTTTCAACCCCAGTTGATTATTATACAAATACTATGATATCCATTAGTATCTTTCATTAACCACAACAAACTGGGACAAAAATTTACTCCTATGTAATTTACAGTATTACTGAACAAAACTAATAATAAAAAGTCAATAATCACTTTATTTTTCAAAATATTTATGCATGATATATAGTTGTGTGAATTACTTTCTGTGGGAAAAATTGTGAGAATGTAGTTTTTAGTAGTACTATATTTAAATGGGCTAGCGTCGGAAACAGTATAAGTTGCTTCTATTCTGTGTGTCAAAAGCTAAAAACAAATTATTGTATAACTTCAGCTCCTTCCAAAAAAGACAGAACAAAGCAACCGTCCACCTTATGGAGCAGTGATTCATGAATGAAGGCCACACATAGCTACTAAACAGAAAGCTGTAACTAAGTATCCTGACAACAGAAACAGAGGTGAAATGAAAGAATAGACACTAAAGACATGCGGTCTGCAAGGAAAAAGTTAGACTGAGGTAAATCATTTTTAAACAAACGGGAAGGAGGGAGAAACAAAGAAAAAAAGAGACATGACCAGTCAATCAAATATGAGCTTAAAAGAAAAGCTTGCATTCATAATATATGCCTAATAATACTGGTTAGCATTTACTCGACAATTTGTTTTGTGTAAATACTTATGTAATAAAGAGTTTCATTTGTTTACTATAAAATAACACATCCCAAGAGTTAACCATGATCATTCACCTGAAAGCTGAAATATTTTTACTACACAGAGAGAGACAGACAGACCGAGAGGGGGAAAAAAAAAAAAAACAAAACAATAAAATTCCAGCAACTTAACACGTGGAGAAAGAATTTTTATTCAGAATTCGAAAGAGTAATGTATGTCCTAAAAAATATGTATTTAGTAGAACATGGTTGCGGCTTTAAAAATTTAAGAAAATTTAATCTAAAATCCTAATCCAAGCTTCCAGTTGGAAGATATTAGAAAACACGCTGTATCCACCTTTCCTATTTCCTTTCCATCTTTTCTAAATTTTATTTTCTTCTATATGACATATTTTCTCAACATAACTCACCTCAACTTATACATTCTCAACGTTACAAGAAAAGATAAATTCAAAACATTCAAGAAATTTAATAGATTTAATTATTAGATATCTTAGGCGTATTATGTCACCTGTAACATTCCATTATAAAAAAGCCCATTTGCCTGGTTGTTGATTCACATTAAAAACTAATTAAATGCTTCTTACATGCCAGACATTATTCTGGGTACTCCAGGATACATACAAATAGGTTTTCTAGCTTCAAGTGGCTCACAGTAATGCAGGAGTTTTACAAGTATTTTTTCAATAACAGCACAAAAGCCTCTGACATTTAAAATTTAGAATGCGATACAAAGACCCTGAGTAGATTTTTTTTTTTTTATTACAATGCACAAACCTTGTGAAATTAAAGTCTGACCTTAGGAAAATGAAGAGTCTCTGCTTATCAAACAGGTTGTTATTTTAAACAAAACGCATATTCTTCAATTAGATAAAGAGTTTAAAGTATACTCTTAGTAAAAAGGACCCGGAAAACACAGTGTAAACCCTCTCTAACACAGATTTGACAACAGAATTTAAATTTCTAATCTTCCACAACTTTTTAAAATTAGAGATAAGCTCTTGCTCTATTGCCAAGCTTGGTCTTAAACTCCTGGGCTCAAGAAATTCTCCTGGCTTGATCTCTTGAATAGGTGGGACTACAGGCACATGATACCATGTCTAGTTAAATTTCCACAATTTCTAATATTACTTCACTCTAATTATAGAACCAAGAATAAAAATAAAGAAATAGCTCTCTGCAAAAATACTGTATGATGTTAAAATAGGTGTACAAGAAATAAAAAGAAACTATATGCTATGTGTAACAGGGTGATTCCATGATTCCCATAATAAGTCATCTGATGTAACAAAGATTCACTTAAACAGAGGTATTATTAGTCATACTCATATGATATACAACTCAAAGTAAAAACACTTACTCAGATAAGCCTAGACCAAAATTTGCATCTCCTCTGTTGTGGGAAAGCGTTCCCGAACAACATTTTTCTGTCACTGTGCATTTTCCAGCAATTTTTTTTTTTCAGGTCACACCTCTCAACGTATTTATCAACTATTTCTTATTTGCCAAAGTAAAAAAAATTAAAATTAACCCCTCCCATTTCTTTAAAATGGTTATCTCTAATAAAAGTTTTAATACTAACATAAAACAACGATAGGTAGACAACTGCTAAGTTTTAGAAGAAAATAATATAAAACATGAGATTCAGAGTGAGAAAATTAATTTCACAAGACAGTACTCTACCTCAGATTCCAAAGCAAACTCATCCTCTGTCACAGGCTGTACAACAGTATCCGGTCTGTAGAGACTCCTACGGAGCAAATAGATACAACAAAAACGAGCACGTTCATTTCTTAAAAGAAAACAAAAACCGTCAGTCTATACATGCATGTCCCCTCCAAAAAAAAAATGGTAAAACAAAGTCTGAGGAAACTCAGTTATCTGCATATTAAATAATATTTCCTGGTATAATTAAGATATGGCTTCCATTTTAGAAAACATTTCAGTTACCTATTTCTGCCTCCACCTCTCCCAAACTATGAAATATCCAATGCAGACTCACCCTTAAACCCGTAACAAATAGTGACAGGCATTATAACGGCACGGCCAGACAATAATTTGTCCTTATAAACTATCTACCCTAAAGGCTAAACTGAAAATCCAGTTGATATCTGACACAACTTTTCTTACTGAACTGGAGTAAACCTGATAACCTAAAACAAGGCAGAAAAGGCACCGTCTCTTCTCCATTATCTACTTCTGATTCAAAGACTAATCTGTGTCACTGGAAAATGAGAGTCTTGGATCTTCAGCATGTGAGCTACTTAAAGAGGGCCCACTGATTCTCTTCACCCTAGAACACTGCAGGGGGCCCCCTGAAACACTGCAAATGTTTGAAAGCTGAGTGTACAAAAGTCAAAGTACAAACGTATATGTTGTTAGGTTGTTATTGGGAATATCCTTCACAGAAGATTAAAACATTAGAAATTTTAAAATCCAATTATTGTCATTATATAGATCCTGCCTTATTCAGATCCACAAAAACCAGCAAGCTTAAGAACCTTCATAGACACTCAGATACCCAAGAGAGAGACTGCTGGAAAAGTCGCCCTCCTAAGTACTTATAGCTCCATTTCATTCATCACTATCTAAATATCTTCCTTCCTATGGGCTCCCACTTCTGGATCCCTCTTCTGCAGGGATCCGTGGCAATCTCCAATCTACATCTTCAGCCTAGGAAAGCCCAGATTCCTCAAAAGATGGGCTAACATAATTGAGAGTAGGAGCTCTCTATTCCTCTGCTTCTGGAAAGTAAGTTAGTCTCAGTCATCCACCCCAAGCATACGCATGTTACCAACTACCCAAAGGAAGCTTCACTGCCGGTTTGCCGGCCAATCCTACGTTTGCCCTACCCTACATGTACATGAGAGAATTGAGAAAAGAGTCAGAAAAAAAGAGACATCCACCCTGGGTCACAGATCCATGTACTTAAGCAATCTCCAGCTCCCTAGTTCTTGAGGGATTCTAAGCCCTCTGTAAGCTGGGATGGAAGAAGATGATACCACATTCCTATCTGCTCCGGAGACCCTTTCCAGTGGCTCAAATCCTTTTAACATTTTTCAATAAAACCTTGAAGTTTGTCAGTTCCTCCAGTTAAACAAACAAAAAGGCAGCACCCTCTTCAGAACTCCTTGAACGCCGTATTCTAATATGCCTTTCTTGATAGCTCCCAACATCCTGTGTTTTCAATTCCCTTATCTTTATCAAACTTGCATTAAACCAAATATTCAGATTTTTTCCTAAAACCCTCATTTCTATCCAACTAAGAGTTTGTTTCTCTTCAAATTTGGCTGTCCCCTGCAAATTCCATTCTTATGCACTTTCATTGGGTTCAACAGCTCATTCCATTCTCCTCCTCTTCCACCGTGTTCACTAGAGCCACTCCCTCTTTCTAAAACTAAAATCACTCAGTGACAGAATGATGTAAAAGAAGACTGGGTTTTGAACTAAGAAACCTGAGTGCAATTCTCATTTCTCTGATTTACTGTATCCAAATAATTTTCTCCCTTTGAGTTTCAGGTTCTCCACCTGAACAAACCACTTGATCAGGATGATAAGCAAGGATTCAAGTACTAGAGGATATTTTGTTTAGTCTCCAGGATTTCTTAACATTCTGAAACTCTATGCACCTCTGATTTTGCCTGTAGGAAAACGGGGAATATTTAGCGGCTGTTCACGAAAACTATAATAGAAGATCATAAGAAAAACAGAAGAGAAGTAAAAAGAAATCAAGAAAATATTACTAAAATGTCATAGAAGGAAAATAAAAGAATCCAGAGAATAAGAAAAAGCTTCAGCAAACTAGGCAGGGTACTCACTTAAAGAGAAAACCTAACTGGGTAGGCAGTAAGTAGAGAAATGAATTAGAAATATCCTTTTAATATATGCTAAATATAGTTAACATCACATGGACTATATTTAGATATTCGCCAAGCACAGTAAGAGAGTATTTTTCTGGCATTGGCTTGGTCTTGCTTTATGAAAATCTTAGGGTCCTGCGGCCACAGATAACTGATATCTGCCTTTAAAATGCTGATGGTTAAAAAAAAAAAAAAGTAATATGGTTACCACTGCCATTTCCAAAATATTTGGACAAACTTTTGGAGTAGCCAGGCTTCTAAGGAACACTTAGAAGTCAATGCATAACAAAATGACTCAGAGAGTCAATGCATAACGAAATGTGACTTTCTGAATTGATCTGATTTAAATCAGTACCACGATCCCATTGCTGCATAGATCTCTATCCACTTCTGCTTAGGGGCAAAAGAAGTGATTTCAGAGCCAGGCAGGATGATGGTCCAATCTTGGGTTGGCTACCTGTTTACTGTGGAATCATGAGTCAATATTTCAACCTCATTAAAGCAGAGTTGCCTAATTAGTAAAAATGCAATAATAGCACAAATAGTTTGTAAAGCTGTGTGATGACATGACATGATAAACGTTAAGCATGTAATATGGTGTCTAGCACAGAGTAGAACACTAAACAGATACTAGTTTCTCTTCTCTCTATTCACTTAGTTAAACATATCAATTTAAAAAATCTGTGAAATCATACCTGTGAAAACACTCTTTAGTAGGAGGAGGCACTATTAAACAAAAAAGTAAAATGCATTTTAAATCAACAATAGAAAACTACAGAATATTAAAAACATAAAAGAGCACAGTGGCTTGTTCCTACAATCTTAGCTACTCAGAAGGCTGAGGCAGAAGTATCACTTGAGAAGCCCAGGAGTTTGAGACCAGCCTGGCCAACATAGAAAGACTCTATCCTTATGATGATGATGATAACAATAATAATAATAATAATAATAATAATACAGAAGGCCTGGCACGGTGGCTCATGCCTGTAATCCTAGCAGTTTGGGAGGCCGAGGTGGGTTGATCGCTTGAAGTCAAGAGTCTGAGATCAGCCCGGACAACATCGTGAAACTCCATCTTTACTAAAAACACAAAAATTAGCCAGGTGTGGTGGTGCGGGCCTGTAATCCCGGCTACTCGGGAGGCTGAGGCAGGAGAATCACTTGAACCCAGGAGGTGGAAGTTGCAGTGAGCCAAGATCGTGCCACTGCACTACAACCTGGGCTGCAGACTAGTAGGACTGCATTTCAAAAAAAAAAGAAGAAGAAGAAGAAAAAAGACAAATAAATGAAGGGTAAGTAAATAATATAATAGGCAGGCTTCAAATAGCTTACCATCTTCTGTAGATTGTACAGAAATAATCCTTCTCTTTGGGATGTATGGTTTTGAAATAATCTAGAAGAAAAACACAATAGGTTTAAGAATAACATGGAGCAATTTAAATAATGATAATAGCCACCATTACTACATGATCTAACAGAAAAAAATATACACGTTGAAGTCACTCATACGTAGATTCAAACCCCAAGTCTGCCATTTACTTATCTACATATTCACATGGGATGATGATTATGATTGGTGATACAGATATTCTCAAAATGTTACTCCTTTCAACCCCAGTTGATTATTATACAAATACTATGATATCCATTAGTATCTTTCATTAACCACAACAAACTGGGACAAAAATTTACTCCTATGTAATTTACAGTATTACTGAACAAAACTAATAATAAAAAGTCAATAATCACTTTATTTTTCAAAATATTTATGCATGATATATAGTTGTGTGAATTACTTTCTGTGGGAAAAAAATGTGAGAATGTAGTTTTTAGTAGTACTATATTTAAATGAGCTAGCGTCGGAAACAGTATAAGTTGCTTCTATTCTGTGTGTCAAAAGCTAAAAACAAATTATTGTATAACTTCAGCTCCTTCCAAAAAAGACAGAACAAAGCAACCGTCCACCTTATGGAGCAGTGATTCATGAATGAAGGCCACACATAGCTACTAAACAGAAAGCTGTAACTAAGTATCCTGACAACAGAAACAGAGGTGAAATGAAAGAATAGACACTAAAGACATGCGGTCTGCAAGGAAAAAGTTAGACTGAGGTAAATCATTTTTAAACAAATGGGAAGGAGGGAGAAACAAAGAAAAAAAGAGACATGACCAGTCAATCAAATATGAGCTTAAAAGAAAAGCTTGCATTCATAATATATGCCTAATAATACTGGTTAGCATTTACTCGACAATTTGTTTTGTGTAAATACTTATGTAATAAAGAGTTTCATTTGTTTACTATAAAATAACACATCCCAAGAGTTAACCATGATCATTCACCTGAAAGCTGAAACATTTTTACTACACAGAGAGAGACAGACAGACCGAGAAGGGAAAAAAAAAAAAAAAAAAAACAAAACAATAAAATTCCAGCAACTTAACACGTGGAGAAAGAATTTTTATTCAGAATTCGAAAGAGTAATGTATGTCCTGAAAAATATGTATTTAGTAGAACATGGTTGCGGCTTTAAAAATTTAAGAAAATTTAATCTAAAATCCTAATCCAAGCTTCCAGTTGGAAGATATTAGAAAACACGCTGTATCCACCTTTCCTATTTCCTTTCCATCTTTTCTAAATTTTATTTTCTTCTATATGACATATTTTCTCAACATAACTCACCTCAACTTATACATTCTCAACATTACAAGAAAAGATAAATTCAAAATATTCAAGAAATCTAATAGATTTAATTATTAGATATCTTAGGCGTATTATGTCACCTGTAACATTCCATTATAAAAAAGCCCATTTGCCTGGTTGTTGATTCACATTAAAAACTAATTAAATGTTTCTTACATGCCAGACATTATTCTGGGTACTCCAGGATACATACAAATAGGTTTTCTATCTTCAAGTAGCTCACAGTAATGCAGGAGTTTTACAAGTATTTTTTCAATAACAGCACAAAAGCCTCTGACATTTAAAATTTAGAATGCGATACAAAGACCCTGAGTAGATTTTTTTTTTTTTTATTACAATGCACAAACCTTGTGAAATTAAAGTCTGACCTTAGGAAAATGAAGAGTCTCTGCTTATCAAACAGGTTGTTATTTTAAACAAAACGCATATTCTTCAATTAGATAAAGAGTTTAAAGTGTACTCTTAGTAAAAAGGACCCGGAAAACACAGTGTAAACCCTCTCTAATACAGATTTGACAACAGAATTTAAATTTCTAATCTTCCACAACTTTTTAAAATTAGAGATAAGCTCTTGCTCTATTGCCAAGCTTGGTCTTAAACTCCTGGGCTCAAGAAATTCTCCTGGCTTGATCTCTTGAATAGGTGGGACTACAGGCACATGATACCATGTCCAGTTAAATTTCCACAATTTCTAATATTACTTCACTCTAATTATAGAACCAAGAATAAAAATAAAGAAATAGCTCTCTGCAAAAATACTGTATGATGTTAAAATAGGTGTACAAGAAATAAAAAGAAACTATGTGCTATGTGTAACAGGGTGATTCCATGATTCCCATAATAAGTCATCTGATGTAACAAAGATTCACTTAAACAGAGGTATTATTAGTCATACTCATATGATATACAACTCAAAGTAAAAACACTTACTCAGATAAGCCTAGACCAAAATTTGCATCTCCTCTATTGTGGGAAAGCGTTCCCGAACAACATTTTTCTGTCACTGTGCATTTTCCAGCAATTTTTTTTTTTCAGGTCACACCTCTCAACGTATTTATCAACTATTTCTTATTTGCCAAAGTAAAAAAAATTAAAATTAACCCCTCCCATTTCTTTAAAATGGTTATCTCTAATAAAAGTTTTAATACTAACATAAAACAACGATAGGTAGACAACTGCTAAGTTTTAGAAGAAAATAATATAAAACATGAGATTCAGAGTGAGAAAATTAATTTCACAAGACAGTACTCTACCTCAGATTCCAAAGCAAACTCATCCTCTGTCACAGGCTGTACAACAGTATCCGGTCTGTAGAGACTCCTACGGAGCAAATAGATACAACAAAAACGAGCACGTTCATTTCTTAAAAGAAAACAAAAACCGTCAGTCTATACATGCATGTCCCCTCCAAAAAAAAAATGGTAAAACAAAGTCTGAGGAAACTCAGTTATCTGCATATTAAATAATATTTCCTGGTATAATTAAGATATGGCTTCCATTTTAGAAAACATTTCAGTTACCTATTTCTGCCTCCACCTCTCCCAAACTATGAAATATCCAATGCAGACTCACCCTTAAACCCGTAACAAATAGTGACAGGCATTATAACGGCACGGCCAGACAATAACTTGTCCTTATAAACTATCTACCCTAAAGGCTAAACTGAAAATCCAGTTGATATCTGACACAACTTTTCTTACTGAACTGGAGTAAACCTGATAACCTAAAACAAGGCAGAAAAGGCACCGTCTCTTCTCCACTATCTACTTCTGATTCAAAGACTAATCTGTGTCACTGGAAAATGAGAGTCTTGGATCTTCAGCATGTGAGCTACTTAAAGAGGGCCCACTGATTCTCTTCACCCTAGAACACTGCAGGGGGCCCCCTGAAACACTGCAAATGTTTGAAAGCTGAGTGTACAAAAGTCAAAGTACAAACGTATATGTTGTTAGGTTGTTATTGGGAATATCCTTCACAGAAGATTAAAACATTAGAAATTTTAAAATCCAATTATTGTCATTATATAGATCCTGCCTTATTCAGATCCACAAAAACCAGCAAGCTTAAGAACCTTCATAGACACTCAGATACCCAAGAGAGAGACTGCTGGAAAAGTCGCCCTCCTAAGTACTTATAGCTCCATTTCATTCATCACTATCTAAATATCTTCCTTCCTATGGGCTCCCACTTCTGGATCCCTCTTCTGCAGGGATCCGTGGCAATCTCCAATCTACATCTTCAGCCTAGGAAAGCCCAGATTCCTCAAAAGATGGGCTAACATAATTGAGAGTAGGAGCTCTCTATTCCTCTGCTTCTGGAAAGTAAGTTAGTCTCAGTCATCCACCCCAAGCATACGCATGTTACCAACTACCCAAAGGAAGCTTCACTGCCGGTTTGCCGGCCAATCCTACGTTTGCCCTACCCTACATGTACATGAGAGAATTGAGAAAAGAGTCAGAAAAAAAGAGACATCCACCCTGGGTCACAGATCCATGTACTTAAGCAATCTCCAGCTCCCTAGTTCTTGAGGGATTCTAAGCCCTCTGTAAGCTGGGATGGAAGAAGATGATACCACATTCCTATCTGCTCCGGAGACCCTTTCCAGTGGCTCAAATCCTTTTAACATTTTTCAATAAAACCTTGAAGTTTGTCAGTTCCTCCAGTTAAACAAACAAAAAGGCAGCACCCTCTTCAGAACTCCTTGAACGCCGTATTCTAATATGCCTTTCTTGATAGCTCCCAACATCCTGTGTTTTCAATTCCCTTATCTTTATCAAACTTGCATTAAACCAAATATTCAGATTTTTTCCTAAAACCCTCATTTCTATCCAACTAAGAGTTTGTTTCTCTTCAAATTTGGCTGTCCCCTGCAAATTCCATTCTTATGCACTTTCATTGGGTTCAACAGCTCATTCCATTCTCCTCCTCTTCCACCGTGTTCACTAGAGCCACTCCCTCTTTCTAAAACTAAAATCACTCAGTGACAGAATGATGTAAAAGAAGACTGGGTTTTGAACTAAGAAACCTGAGTGCAATTCTCATTTCTCTGATTTACTGTATCCAAATAATTTTCTCCCTTTGAGTTTCAGGTTCTCCACCTGAACAAACCACTTGATCAGGATGATAAGCAAGGATTCAAGTACTAGAGGATATTTTGTTTAGTCTCCAGGATTTCTTAACATTCTGAAACTCTATGCACCTCTGATTTTGCCTGTAGGAAAACGGGGAATATTTAGCGGCTGTTCACGAAAACTATAATAGAAGATCATAAGAAAAACAGAAGAGAAGTAAAAAGAAATCAAGAAAATATTACTAAAATGTCATAGAAGGAAAATAAAAGAATCCAGAGAATAAGAAAAAGCTTCAGCAAACTAGGCAGGGTACTCACTTAAAGAGAAAACCTAACTGGGTAGGCAGTAAGTAGAGAAATGAATTAGAAATATCCTTTTAATATATGCTAAATATAGTTAACATCACATGGACTATATTTAGATATTCGCCAAGCACAGTAAGAGAGTATTTTTCTGGCATTGGCTTGGTCTTGCTTTATGAAAATCTTAGGGTCCTGCGGCCACAGATAACTGATATCTGCCTTTAAAATGCTGATGGTTAAAAAAAAAAAAAAGTAATATGGTTACCACTGCCATTTCCAAAATATTTGGACAAACTTTTGGAGTAGCCAGGCTTCTAAGGAACACTTAGAAGTCAATGCATAACAAAATGACTCAGAGAGTCAATGCATAACGAAATGTGACTTTCTGAATTGATCTGATTTAAATCAGTACCACGATCCCATTGCTGCATAGATCTCTATCCACTTCTGCTTAGGGGCAAAAGAAGTGATTTCAGAGCCAGGCAGGATGATGGTCCAATCTTGGGTTGGCTACCTGTTTACTGTGGAATCATGAGTCAATATTTCAACCTCATTAAAGCAGAGTTGCCTAATTAGTAAAAATGCAATAATAGCACAAATAGTTTGTAAAGCTGTGTGATGACATGACATGATAAACGTTAAGCATGTAATATGGTGTCTAGCACAGAGTAGAACACTAAACAGATACTAGTTTCTCTTCTCTCTATTCACTTAGTTAAACATATCAATTTAAAAAATCTGTGAAATCATACCTGTGAAAACACTCTTTAGTAGGAGGAGGCACTATTAAACAAAAAAGTAAAATGCATTTTAAATCAACAATAGAAAACTACAGAATATTAAAAACATAAAAGAGCACAGTGGCTTGTTCCTACAATCTTAGCTACTCAGAAGGCTGAGGCAGAAGTATCACTTGAGAAGCCCAGGAGTTTGAGACCAGCCTGGCCAACATAGAAAGACTCTATCCTTATGATGATGATGATAACAATAATAATAATAATAATAATAATAATACAGAAGGCCTGGCACGGTGGCTCATGCCTGTAATCCTAGCAGTTTGGGAGGCCGAGGTGGGTTGATCGCTTGAAGTCAAGAGTCTGAGATCAGCCCGGACAACATCGTGAAACTCCATCTTTACTAAAAACACAAAAATTAGCCAGGTGTGGTGGTGCGTGCCTGTAATCCCGGCTACTCGGGAGGCTGAGGCAGGAGAATCACTTGAACCCAGGAGGTGGAAGTTGCAGTGAGCCAAGATCGTGCCACTGCACTACAACCTGGGCTGCAGACTAGTAGGACTGCATTTCAAAAAAAAAAGAAGAAGAAGAAGAAAAAAGACAAATAAATGAAGGGTAAGTAAATAATATAATAGGCAGGCTTCAAATAGCTTACCATCTTCTGTAGATTGTACAGAAATAATCCTTCTCTTTGGGATGTATGGTTTTGAAATAATCTAGAAGAAAAACACAATAGGTTTAAGAATAACATGGAGCAATTTAAATAATGATAATAGCCACCATTACTACATGATCTAACAGAAAAAAATATACACGTTGAAGTCACTCATACGTAGATTCAAACCCCAAGTCTGCCATTTACTTATCTACATATTCACATGGGATGATGATTATGATTGGTGATACAGATATTCTCAAAATGTTACTCCTTTCAACCCCAGTTGATTATTATACAAATACTATGATATCCATTAGTATCTTTCATTAACCACAACAAACTGGGACAAAAATTTACTCCTATGTAATTTACAGTATTACTGAACAAAACTAATAATAAAAAGTCAATAATCACTTTATTTTTCAAAATATTTATGCATGATATATAGTTGTGTGAATTACTTTCTGTGGGAAAAAAATGTGAGAATGTAGTTTTTAGTAGTACTATATTTAAATGAGCTAGCGTCGGAAACAGTATAAGTTGCTTCTATTCTGTGTGTCAAAAGCTAAAAACAAATTATTGTATAACTTCAGCTCCTTCCAAAAAAGACAGAACAAAGCAACCGTCCACCTTATGGAGCAGTGATTCATGAATGAAGGCCACACATAGCTACTAAACAGAAAGCTGTAACTAAGTATCCTGACAACAGAAACAGAGGTGAAATGAAAGAATAGACACTAAAGACATGCGGTCTGCAAGGAAAAAGTTAGACTGAGGTAAATCATTTTTAAACAAACGGGAAGGAGGGAGAAACAAAGAAAAAAAGAGACATGACCAGTCAATCAAATATGAGCTTAAAAGAAAAGCTTGCATTCATAATATATGCCTAATAATACTGGTTAGCATTTACTCGACAATTTGTTTTGTGTAAATACTTATGTAATAAAGAGTTTCATTTGTTTACTATAAAATAACACATCCCAAGAGTTAACCATGATCATTCACCTGAAAGCTGAAATATTTTTACTACACAGAGAGAGACAGACAGACCGAGAGGGGGAAAAAAAAAAAAAAAACAAAACAATAAAATTCCAGCAACTTAACACGTGGAGAAAGAATTTTTATTCAGAATTCGAAAGAGTAATGTATGTCCTGAAAAATATGTATTTAGTAGAACATGGTTGCGGCTTTAAAAATTTAAGAAAATTTAATCTAAAATCCTAATCCAAGCTTCCAGTTGGAAGATATTAGAAAACACGCTGTATCCACCTTTCCTATTTCCTTTCCATCTTTTCTAAATTTTATTTTCTTCTATATGACATATTTTCTCAACATAACTCACCTCAACTTATACATTCTCAACATTACAAGAAAAGATAAATTCAAAACATTCAAGAAATTTAATAGATTTAATTATTAGATATCTTAGGCGTATTATGTCACCTGTAACATTCCATTATAAAAAAGCCCATTTGCCTGGTTGTTGATTCACATTAAAAACTAATTAAATGCTTCTTACATGCCAGACATTATTCTGGGTACTCCAGGATACATACAAATAGGTTTTCTAGCTTCAAGTGGCTCACAGTAATGCAGGAGTTTTACAAGTATTTTTTCAATAACAGCACAAAAGCCTCTGACATTTAAAATTTAGAATGCGATACAAAGACCCTGAGTAGATTTTTTTTTTTTTATTACAATGCACAAACCTTGTGAAATTAAAGTCTGACCTTAGGAAAATGAAGAGTCTCTGCTTATCAAACAGGTTGTTATTTTAAACAAAACGCATATTCTTCAATTAGATAAAGAGTTTAAAGTATACTCTTAGTAAAAAGGACCCGGAAAACACAGTGTAAACCCTCTCTAACACAGATTTGACAACAGAATTTAAATTTCTAATCTTCCACAACTTTTTAAAATTAGAGATAAGCTCTTGCTCTATTGCCAAGCTTGGTCTTAAACTCCTGGGCTCAAGAAATTCTCCTGGCTTGATCTCTTGAATAGGTGGGACTACAGGCACATGATACCATGTCTAGTTAAATTTCCACAATTTCTAATATTACTTCACTCTAATTATAGAACCAAGAATAAAAATAAAGAAATAGCTCTCTGCAAAAATACTGTATGATGTTAAAATAGGTGTACAAGAAATAAAAAGAAACTATATGCTATGTGTAACAGGGTGATTCCATGATTCCCATAATAAGTCATCTGATGTAACAAAGATTCACTTAAACAGAGGTATTATTAGTCATACTCATATGATATACAACTCAAAGTAAAAACACTTACTCAGATAAGCCTAGACCAAAATTTGCATCTCCTCTGTTGTGGGAAAGCGTTCCCGAACAACATTTTTCTGTCACTGTGCATTTTCCAGCAATTTTTTTTTTTCAGGTCACACCTCTCAACGTATTTATCAACTATTTCTTATTTGCCAAAGTAAAAAAAATTAAAATTAACCCCTCCCATTTCTTTAAAATGGTTATCTCTAATAAAAGTTTTAATACTAACATAAAACAACGATAGGTAGACAACTGCTAAGTTTTAGAAGAAAATAATATAAAACATGAGATTCAGAGTGAGAAAATTAATTTCACAAGACAGTACTCTACCTCAGATTCCAAAGCAAACTCATCCTCTGTCACAGGCTGTACAACAGTATCCGGTCTGTAGAGACTCCTACGGAGCAAATAGATACAACAAAAACGAGCACGTTCATTTCTTAAAAGAAAACAAAAACCGTCAGTCTATACATGCATGTCCCCTCCAAAAAAAAAATGGTAAAACAAAGTCTGAGGAAACTCAGTTATCTGCATATTAAATAATATTTCCTGGTATAATTAAGATATGGCTTCCATTTTAGAAAACATTTCAGTTACCTATTTCTGCCTCCACCTCTCCCAAACTATGAAATATCCAATGCAGACTCACCCTTAAACCCGTAACAAATAGTGACAGGCATTATAACGGCACGGCCAGACAATAATTTGTCCTTATAAACTATCTACCCTAAAGGCTAAACTGAAAATCCAGTTGATATCTGACACAACTTTTCTTACTGAACTGGAGTAAACCTGATAACCTAAAACAAGGCAGAAAAGGCACCGTCTCTTCTCCATTATCTACTTCTGATTCAAAGACTAATCTGTGTCACTGGAAAATGAGAGTCTTGGATCTTCAGCATGTGAGCTACTTAAAGAGGGCCCACTGATTCTCTTCACCCTAGAACACTGCAGGGGGCCCCCTGAAACACTGCAAATGTTTGAAAGCTGAGTGTACAAAAGTCAAAGTACAAACGTATATGTTGTTAGGTTGTTATTGGGAATATCCTTCACAGAAGATTAAAACATTAGAAATTTTAAAATCCAATTATTGTCATTATATAGATCCTGCCTTATTCAGATCCACAAAAACCAGCAAGCTTAAGAACCTTCATAGACACTCAGATACCCAAGAGAGAGACTGCTGGAAAAGTCGCCCTCCTAAGTACTTATAGCTCCATTTCATTCATCACTATCTAAATATCTTCCTTCCTATGGGCTCCCACTTCTGGATCCCTCTTCTGCAGGGATCCGTGGCAATCTCCAATCTACATCTTCAGCCTAGGAAAGCCCAGATTCCTCAAAAGATGGGCTAACATAATTGAGAGTAGGAGCTCTCTATTCCTCTGCTTCTGGAAAGTAAGTTAGTCTCAGTCATCCACCCCAAGCATACGCATGTTACCAACTACCCAAAGGAAGCTTCACTGCCGGTTTGCCGGCCAATCCTACGTTTGCCCTACCCTACATGTACATGAGAGAATTGAGAAAAGAGTCAGAAAAAAAGAGACATCCACCCTGGGTCACAGATCCATGTACTTAAGCAATCTCCAGCTCCCTAGTTCTTGAGGGATTCTAAGCCCTCTGTAAGCTGGGATGGAAGAAGATGATACCACATTCCTATCTGCTCCGGAGACCCTTTCCAGTGGCTCAAATTCTTTTAACATTTTTCAATAAAACCTTGAAGTTTGTCAGTTCCTCCAGTTAAACAAACAAAAAGGCAGCACCCTCTTCAGAACTCCTTGAACGCCGTATTCTAATATGCCTTTCTTGATAGCTCCCAACATCCTGTGTTTTCAATTCCCTTATCTTTATCAAACTTGCATTAAACCAAATATTCAGATTTTTTCCTAAAACCCTCATTTCTATCCAACTAAGAGTTTGTTTCTCTTCAAATTTGGCTGTCCCCTGCAAATTCCATTCTTATGCACTTTCATTGGGTTCAACAGCTCATTCCATTCTCCTCCTCTTCCACCGTGTTCACTAGAGCCACTCCCTCTTTCTAAAACTAAAATCACTCAGTGACAGAATGATGTAAAAGAAGACTGGGTTTTGAACTAAGAAACCTGAGTGCAATTCTCATTTCTCTGATTTACTGTATCCAAATAATTTTCTCCCTTTGAGTTTCAGGTTCTCCACCTGAACAAACCACTTGATCAGGATGATAAGCAAGGATTCAAGTACTAGAGGATATTTTGTTTAGTCTCCAGGATTTCTTAACATTCTGAAACTCTATGCACCTCTGATTTTGCCTGTAGGAAAACGGGGAATATTTAGCGGCTGTTCACGAAAACTATAATAGAAGATCATAAGAAAAACAGAAGAGAAGTAAAAAGAAATCAAGAAAATATTACTAAAATGTCATAGAAGGAAAATAAAAGAATCCAGAGAATAAGAAAAAGCTTCAGCAAACTAGGCAGGGTACTCACTTAAAGAGAAAACCTAACTGGGTAGGCAGTAAGTAGAGAAATGAATTAGAAATATCCTTTTAATATATGCTAAATATAGTTAACATCACATGGACTATATTTAGATATTCGCCAAGCACAGTAAGAGAGTATTTTTCTGGCATTGGCTTGGTCTTGCTTTATGAAAATCTTAGGGTCCTGCGGCCACAGATAACTGATATCTGCCTTTAAAATGCTGATGGTTAAAAAAAAAAAAAAGTAATATGGTTACCACTGCCATTTCCAAAATATTTGGACAAACTTTTGGAGTAGCCAGGCTTCTAAGGAACACTTAGAAGTCAATGCATAACAAAATGACTCAGAGAGTCAATGCATAACGAAATGTGACTTTCTGAATTGATCTGATTTAAATCAGTACCACGATCCCATTGCTGCATAGATCTCTATCCACTTCTGCTTAGGGGCAAAAGAAGTGATTTCAGAGCCAGGCAGGATGATGGTCCAATCTTGGGTTGGCTACCTGTTTACTGTGGAATCATGAGTCAATATTTCAACCTCATTAAAGCAGAGTTGCCTAATTAGTAAAAATGCAATAATAGCACAAATAGTTTGTAAAGCTGTGTGATGACATGACATGATAAACGTTAAGCATGTAATATGGTGTCTAGCACAGAGTAGAACACTAAACAGATACTAGTTTCTCTTCTCTCTATTCACTTAGTTAAACATATCAATTTAAAAAATCTGTGAAATCATACCTGTGAAAACACTCTTTAGTAGGAGGAGGCACTATTAAACAAAAAAGTAAAATGCATTTTAAATCAACAATAGAAAACTACAGAATATTAAAAACATAAAAGAGCACAGTGGCTTGTTCCTACAATCTTAGCTACTCAGAAGGCTGAGGCAGAAGTATCACTTGAGAAGCCCAGGAGTTTGAGACCAGCCTGGCCAACATAGAAAGACTCTATCCTTATGATGATGATGATAACAATAATAATAATAATAATAATAATAATACAGAAGGCCTGGCACGGTGGCTCATGCCTGTAATCCTAGCAGTTTGGGAGGCCGAGGTGGGTTGATCGCTTGAAGTCAAGAGTCTGAGATCAGCCCGGACAACATCGTGAAACTCCATCTTTACTAAAAACACAAAAATTAGCCAGGTGTGGTGGTGCGGGCCTGTAATCCCGGCTACTCGGGAGGCTGAGGCAGGAGAATCACTTGAACCCAGGAGGTGGAAGTTGCAGTGAGCCAAGATCGTGCCACTGCACTACAACCTGGGCTGCAGACTAGTAGGACTGCATTTCAAAAAAAAAAGAAGAAGAAGAAGAAAAAAGACAAATAAATGAAGGGTAAGTAAATAATATAAGAGGCAGGCTTCAAATAGCTTACCATCTTCTGTAGATTGTACAGAAATAATCCTTCTCTTTGGGATGTATGGTTTTGAAATAATCTAGAAGAAAAACACAATAGGTTTAAGAATAACATGGAGCAATTTAAATAATGATAATAGCCACCATTACTACATGATCTAACAGAAAAAAATATACACGTTGAAGTCACTCATACGTAGATTCAAACCCCAAGTCTGCCATTTACTTATCTACATATTCACATGGGATGATGATTATGATTGGTGATACAGATATTCTCAAAATGTTACTCCTTTCAACCCCAGTTGATTATTATACAAATACTATGATATCCATTAGTATCTTTCATTAACCACAACAAACTGGGACAAAAATTTACTCCTATGTAATTTACAGTATTACTGAACAAAACTAATAATAAAAAGTCAATAATCACTTTATTTTTCAAAATATTTATGCATGATATATAGTTGTGTGAATTACTTTCTGTGGGAAAAAAATGTGAGAATGTAGTTTTTAGTAGTACTATATTTAAATGAGCTAGCGTCGGAAACAGTATAAGTTGCTTCTATTCTGTGTGTCAAAAGCTAAAAACAAATTATTGTATAACTTCAGCTCCTTCCAAAAAAGACAGAACAAAGCAACCGTCCACCTTATGGAGCAGTGATTCATGAATGAAGGCCACACATAGCTACTAAACAGAAAGCTGTAACTAAGTATCCTGACAACAGAAACAGAGGTGAAATGAAAGAATAGACACTAAAGACATGCGGTCTGCAAGGAAAAAGTTAGACTGAGGTAAATCATTTTTAAACAAATGGGAAGGAGGGAGAAACAAAGAAAAAAAGAGACATGACCAGTCAATCAAATATGAGCTTAAAAGAAAAGCTTGCATTCATAATATATGCCTAATAATACTGGTTAGCATTTACTCGACAATTTGTTTTGTGTAAATACTTATGTAATAAAGAGTTTCATTTGTTTACTATAAAATAACACATCCCAAGAGTTAACCATGATCATTCACCTGAAAGCTGAAACATTTTTACTACACAGAGAGAGACAGACAGACCGAGAAGGGAAAAAAAAAAAAAAAAAAACAAAACAATAAAATTCCAGCAACTTAACACGTGGAGAAAGAATTTTTATTCAGAATTCGAAAGAGTAATGTATGTCCTGAAAAATATGTATTTAGTAGAACATGGTTGCGGCTTTAAAAATTTAAGAAAATTTAATCTAAAATCCTAATCCAAGCTTCCAGTTGGAAGATATTAGAAAACACGCTGTATCCACCTTTCCTATTTCCTTTCCATCTTTTCTAAATTTTATTTTCTTCTATATGACATATTTTCTCAACATAACTCACCTCAACTTATACATTCTCAACATTACAAGAAAAGATAAATTCAAAATATTCAAGAAATCTAATAGATTTAATTATTAGATATCTTAGGCGTATTATGTCACCTGTAACATTCCATTATAAAAAAGCCCATTTGCCTGGTTGTTGATTCACATTAAAGACTAATTAAATGTTTCTTACATGCCAGACATTATTCTGGGTACTCCAGGATACATACAAATAGGTTTTCTATCTTCAAGTAGCTCACAGTAATGCAGGAGTTTTACAAGTATTTTTTCAATAACAGCACAAAAGCCTCTGACATTTAAAATTTAGAATGCGATACAAAGACCCTGAGTAGATTTTTTTTTTTTTTATTACAATGCACAAACCTTGTGAAATTAAAGTCTGACCTTAGGAAAATGAAGAGTCTCTGCTTATCAAACAGGTTGTTATTTTAAACAAAACGCATATTCTTCAATTAGATAAAGAGTTTAAAGTGTACTCTTAGTAAAAAGGACCCGGAAAACACAGTGTAAACCCTCTCTAATACAGATTTGACAACAGAATTTAAATTTCTAATCTTCCACAACTTTTTAAAATTAGAGATAAGCTCTTGCTCTATTGCCAAGCTTGGTCTTAAACTCCTGGGCTCAAGAAATTCTCCTGGCTTGATCTCTTGAATAGGTGGGACTACAGGCACATGATACCATGTCCAGTTAAATTTCCACAATTTCTAATATTACTTCACTCTAATTATAGAACCAAGAATAAAAATAAAGAAATACCTCTCTGCAAAAATACTGTATGATGTTAAAATAGGTGTACAAGAAATAAAAAGAAACTATGTGCTATGTGTAACAGGGTGATTCCATGATTCCCATAATAAGTCATCTGATGTAACAAAGATTCACTTAAACAGAGGTATTATTAGTCATACTCATATGATATACAACTCAAAGTAAAAACACTTACTCAGATAAGCCTAGACCAAAATTTGCATCTCCTCTATTGTGGGAAAGCGTTCCCGAACAACATTTTTCTGTCACTGTGCATTTTCCAGCAATTTTTTTTTTTCAGGTCACACCTCTCAACGTATTTATCAACTATTTCTTATTTGCCAAAGTAAAAAAAATTAAAATTAACCCCTCCCATTTCTTTAAAATGGTTATCTCTAATAAAAGTTTTAATACTAACATAAAACAACGATAGGTAGACAACTGCTAAGTTTTAGAAGAAAATAATATAAAACATGAGATTCAGAGTGAGAAAATTAATTTCACAAGACAGTACTCTACCTCAGATTCCAAAGCAAACTCATCCTCTGTCACAGGCTGTACAACAGTATCCGGTCTGTAGAGACTCCTACGGAGCAAATAGATACAACAAAAACGAGCACGTTCATTTCTTAAAAGAAAACAAAAACCGTCAGTCTATACATGCATGTCCCCTCCAAAAAAAAAATGGTAAAACAAAGTCTGAGGAAACTCAGTTATCTGCATATTAAATAATATTTCCTGGTATAATTAAGATATGGCTTCCATTTTAGAAAACATTTCAGTTACCTATTTCTGCCTCCACCTCTCCCAAACTATGAAATATCCAATGCAGACTCACCCTTAAACCCGTAACAAATAGTGACAGGCATTATAACGGCACGGCCAGACAATAACTTGTCCTTATAAACTATCTACCCTAAAGGCTAAACTGAAAATCCAGTTGATATCTGACACAACTTTTCTTACTGAACTGGAGTAAACCTGATAACCTAAAACAAGGCAGAAAAGGCACCGTCTCTTCTCCACTATCTACTTCTGATTCAAAGACTAATCTGTGTCACTGGAAAATGAGAGTCTTGGATCTTCAGCATGTGAGCTACTTAAAGAGGGCCCACTGATTCTCTTCACCCTAGAACACTGCAGGGGGCCCCCTGAAACACTGCAAATGTTTGAAAGCTGAGTGTACAAAAGTCAAAGTACAAACGTATATGTTGTTAGGTTGTTATTGGGAATATCCTTCACAGAAGATTAAAACATTAGAAATTTTAAAATCCAATTATTGTCATTATATAGATCCTGCCTTATTCAGATCCACAAAAACCAGCAAGCTTAAGAACCTTCATAGACACTCAGATACCCAAGAGAGAGACTGCTGGAAAAGTCGCCCTCCTAAGTACTTATAGCTCCATTTCATTCATCACTATCTAAATATCTTCCTTCCTATGGGCTCCCACTTCTGGATCCCTCTTCTGCAGGGATCCGTGGCAATCTCCAATCTACATCTTCAGCCTAGGAAAGCCCAGATTCCTCAAAAGATGGGCTAACATAATTGAGAGTAGGAGCTCTCTATTCCTCTGCTTCTGGAAAGTAAGTTAGTCTCAGTCATCCACCCCAAGCATACGCATGTTACCAACTACCCAAAGGAAGCTTCACTGCCGGTTTGCCGGCCAATCCTACGTTTGCCCTACCCTACATGTACATGAGAGAATTGAGAAAAGAGTCAGAAAAAAAGAGACATCCACCCTGGGTCACAGATCCATGTACTTAAGCAATCTCCAGCTCCCTAGTTCTTGAGGGATTCTAAGCCCTCTGTAAGCTGGGATGGAAGAAGATGATACCACATTCCTATCTGCTCCGGAGACCCTTTCCAGTGGCTCAAATCCTTTTAACATTTTTCAATAAAACCTTGAAGTTTGTCAGTTCCTCCAGTTAAACAAACAAAAAGGCAGCACCCTCTTCAGAACTCCTTGAACGCCGTATTCTAATATGCCTTTCTTGATAGCTCCCAACATCCTGTGTTTTCAATTCCCTTATCTTTATCAAACTTGCATTAAACCAAATATTCAGATTTTTTCCTAAAACCCTCATTTCTATCCAACTAAGAGTTTGTTTCTCTTCAAATTTGGCTGTCCCCTGCAAATTCCATTCTTATGCACTTTCATTGGGTTCAACAGCTCATTCCATTCTCCTCCTCTTCCACCGTGTTCACTAGAGCCACTCCCTCTTTCTAAAACTAAAATCACTCAGTGACAGAATGATGTAAAAGAAGACTGGGTTTTGAACTAAGAAACCTGAGTGCAATTCTCATTTCTCTGATTTACTGTATCCAAATAATTTTCTCCCTTTGAGTTTCAGGTTCTCCACCTGAACAAACCACTTGATCAGGATGATAAGCAAGGATTCAAGTACTAGAGGATATTTTGTTTAGTCTCCAGGATTTCTTAACATTCTGAAACTCTATGCACCTCTGATTTTGCCTGTAGGAAAACGGGGAATATTTAGCGGCTGTTCACGAAAACTATAATAGAAGATCATAAGAAAAACAGAAGAGAAGTAAAAAGAAATCAAGAAAATATTACTAAAATGTCATAGAAGGAAAATAAAAGAATCCAGAGAATAAGAAAAAGCTTCAGCAAACTAGGCAGGGTACTCACTTAAAGAGAAAACCTAACTGGGTAGGCAGTAAGTAGAGAAATGAATTAGAAATATCCTTTTAATATATGCTAAATATAGTTAACATCACATGGACTATATTTAGATATTCGCCAAGCACAGTAAGAGAGTATTTTTCTGGCATTGGCTTGGTCTTGCTTTATGAAAATCTTAGGGTCCTGCGGCCACAGATAACTGATATCTGCCTTTAAAATGCTGATGGTTAAAAAAAAAAAAAAGTAATATGGTTACCACTGCCATTTCCAAAATATTTGGACAAACTTTTGGAGTAGCCAGGCTTCTAAGGAACACTTAGAAGTCAATGCATAACAAAATGACTCAGAGAGTCAATGCATAACGAAATGTGACTTTCTGAATTGATCTGATTTAAATCAGTACCACGATCCCATTGCTGCATAGATCTCTATCCACTTCTGCTTAGGGGCAAAAGAAGTGATTTCAGAGCCAGGCAGGATGATGGTCCAATCTTGGGTTGGCTACCTGTTTACTGTGGAATCATGAGTCAATATTTCAACCTCATTAAAGCAGAGTTGCCTAATTAGTAAAAATGCAATAATAGCACAAATAGTTTGTAAAGCTGTGTGATGACATGACATGATAAACGTTAAGCATGTAATATGGTGTCTAGCACAGAGTAGAACACTAAACAGATACTAGTTTCTCTTCTCTCTATTCACTTAGTTAAACATATCAATTTAAAAAATCTGTGAAATCATACCTGTGAAAACACTCTTTAGTAGGAGGAGGCACTATTAAACAAAAAAGTAAAATGCATTTTAAATCAACAATAGAAAACTACAGAATATTAAAAACATAAAAGAGCACAGTGGCTTGTTCCTACAATCTTAGCTACTCAGAAGGCTGAGGCAGAAGTATCACTTGAGAAGCCCAGGAGTTTGAGACCAGCCTGGCCAACATAGAAAGACTCTATCCTTATGATGATGATGATAACAATAATAATAATAATAATAATAATAATACAGAAGGCCTGGCACGGTGGCTCATGCCTGTAATCCTAGCAGTTTGGGAGGCCGAGGTGGGTTGATCGCTTGAAGTCAAGAGTCTGAGATCAGCCCGGACAACATCGTGAAACTCCATCTTTACTAAAAACACAAAAATTAGCCAGGTGTGGTGGTGCGTGCCTGTAATCCCGGCTACTCGGGAGGCTGAGGCAGGAGAATCACTTGAACCCAGGAGGTGGAAGTTGCAGTGAGCCAAGATCGTGCCACTGCACTACAACCTGGGCTGCAGACTAGTAGGACTGCATTTCAAAAAAAAAAGAAGAAGAAGAAGAAAAAAGACAAATAAATGAAGGGTAAGTAAATAATATAATAGGCAGGCTTCAAATAGCTTACCATCTTCTGTAGATTGTACAGAAATAATCCTTCTCTTTGGGATGTATGGTTTTGAAATAATCTAGAAGAAAAACACAATAGGTTTAAGAATAACATGGAGCAATTTAAATAATGATAATAGCCACCATTACTACATGATCTAACAGAAAAAAATATACACGTTGAAGTCACTCATACGTAGATTCAAACCCCAAGTCTGCCATTTACTTATCTACATATTCACATGGGATGATGATTATGATTGGTGATACAGATATTCTCAAAATGTTACTCCTTTCAACCCCAGTTGATTATTATACAAATACTATGATATCCATTAGTATCTTCATTAACCACAACAAACTGGGACAAAAATTTACTCCTATGTAATTTACAGTATTACTGAACAAAACTAATAATAAAAAGTCAATAATCACTTTATTTTTCAAAATATTTATGCATGATATATAGTTGTGTGAATTACTTTCTGTGGGAAAAAAATGTGAGAATGTAGTTTTTAGTAGTACTATATTTAAATGAGCTAGCGTCGGAAACAGTATAAGTTGCTTCTATTCTGTGTGTCAAAAGCTAAAAACAAATTATTGTATAACTTCAGCTCCTTCCAAAAAAGACAGAACAAAGCAACCGTCCACCTTATGGAGCAGTGATTCATGAATGAAGGCCACACATAGCTACTAAACAGAAAGCTGTAACTAAGTATCCTGACAACAGAAACAGAGGTGAAATGAAAGAATAGACACTAAAGACATGCGGTCTGCAAGGAAAAAGTTAGACTGAGGTAAATCATTTTTAAACAAACGGGAAGGAGGGAGAAACAAAGAAAAAAAGAGACATGACCAGTCAATCAAATATGAGCTTAAAAGAAAAGCTTGCATTCATAATATATGCCTAATAATACTGGTTAGCATTTACTCGACAATTTGTTTTGTGTAAATACTTATGTAATAAAGAGTTTCATTTGTTTACTATAAAATAACACATCCCAAGAGTTAACCATGATCATTCACCTGAAAGCTGAAATATTTTTACTACACAGAGAGAGACAGACAGACCGAGAGGGGGAAAAAAAAAAAAAAAACAAAACAATAAAATTCCAGCAACTTAACACGTGGAGAAAGAATTTTTATTCAGAATTCGAAAGAGTAATGTATGTCCTGAAAAATATGTATTTAGTAGAACATGGTTGCGGCTTTAAAAATTTAAGAAAATTTAATCTAAAATCCTAATCCAAGCTTCCAGTTGGAAGATATTAGAAAACACGCTGTATCCACCTTTCCTATTTCCTTTCCATCTTTTCTAAATTTTATTTTCTTCTATATGACATATTTTCTCAACATAACTCACCTCAACTTATACATTCTCAACATTACAAGAAAAGATAAATTCAAAACATTCAAGAAATTTAATAGATTTAATTATTAGATATCTTAGGCGTATTATGTCACCTGTAACATTCCATTATAAAAAGCCCATTTGCCTGGTTGTTGATTCACATTAAAAACTAATTAAATGCTTCTTACATGCCAGACATTATTCTGGGTACTCCAGGATACATACAAATAGGTTTTCTAGCTTCAAGTGGCTCACAGTAATGCAGGAGTTTTACAAGTATTTTTTCAATAACAGCACAAAAGCCTCTGACATTTAAAATTTAGAATGCGATACAAAGACCCTGAGTAGATTTTTTTTTTTTTATTACAATGCACAAACCTTGTGAAATTAAAGTCTGACCTTAGGAAAATGAAGAGTCTCTGCTTATCAAACAGGTTGTTATTTTAAACAAAACGCATATTCTTCAATTAGATAAAGAGTTTAAAGTATACTCTTAGTAAAAAGGACCCGGAAAACACAGTGTAAACCCTCTCTAACACAGATTTGACAACAGAATTTAAATTTCTAATCTTCCACAACTTTTTAAAATTAGAGATAAGCTCTTGCTCTATTGCCAAGCTTGGTCTTAAACTCCTGGGCTCAAGAAATTCTCCTGGCTTGATCTCTTGAATAGGTGGGACTACAGGCACATGATACCATGTCTAGTTAAATTTCCACAATTTCTAATATTACTTCACTCTAATTATAGAACCAAGAATAAAAATAAAGAAATAGCTCTCTGCAAAAATACTGTATGATGTTAAAATAGGTGTACAAGAAATAAAAAGAAACTATATGCTATGTGTAACAGGGTGATTCCATGATTCCCATAATAAGTCATCTGATGTAACAAAGATTCACTTAAACAGAGGTATTATTAGTCATACTCATATGATATACAACTCAAAGTAAAAACACTTACTCAGATAAGCCTAGACCAAAATTTGCATCTCCTCTGTTGTGGGAAAGCGTTCCCGAACAACATTTTTCTGTCACTGTGCATTTTCCAGCAATTTTTTTTTTCAGGTCACACCTCTCAACGTATTTATCAACTATTTCTTATTTGCCAAAGTAAAAAAAATTAAAATTAACCCCTCCCATTTCTTTAAAATGGTTATCTCTAATAAAAGTTTTAATACTAACATAAAACAACGATAGGTAGACAACTGCTAAGTTTTAGAAGAAAATAATATAAAACATGAGATTCAGAGTGAGAAAATTAATTTCACAAGACAGTACTCTACCTCAGATTCCAAAGCAAACTCATCCTCTGTCACAGGCTGTACAACAGTATCCGGTCTGTAGAGACTCCTACGGAGCAAATAGATACAACAAAAACGAGCACGTTCATTTCTTAAAAGAAAACAAAAACCGTCAGTCTATACATGCATGTCCCCTCCAAAAAAAAAATGGTAAAACAAAGTCTGAGGAAACTCAGTTATCTGCATATTAAATAATATTTCCTGGTATAATTAAGATATGGCTTCCATTTTAGAAAACATTTCAGTTACCTATTTCTGCCTCCACCTCTCCCAAACTATGAAATATCCAATGCAGACTCACCCTTAAACCCGTAACAAATAGTGACAGGCATTATAACGGCACGGCCAGACAATAACTTGTCCTTATAAACTATCTACCCTAAAGGCTAAACTGAAAATCCAGTTGATATCTGACACAACTTTTCTTACTGAACTGGAGTAAACCTGATAACCTAAAACAAGGCAGAAAAGGCACCGTCTCTTCTCCACTATCTACTTCTGATTCAAAGACTAATCTGTGTCACTGGAAAATGAGAGTCTTGGATCTTCAGCATGTGAGCTACTTAAAGAGGGCCCACTGATTCTCTTCACCCTAGAACACTGCAGGGGGCCCCCTGAAACACTGCAAATGTTTGAAAGCTGAGTGTACAAAAGTCAAAGTACAAACGTATATGTTGTTAGGTTGTTATTGGGAATATCCTTCACAGAAGATTAAAACATTAGAAATTTTAAAATCCAATTATTGTCATTATATAGATCCTGCCTTATTCAGATCCACAAAAACCAGCAAGCTTAAGAACCTTCATAGACACTCAGATACCCAAGAGAGAGACTGCTGGAAAAGTCGCCCTCCTAAGTACTTATAGCTCCATTTCATTCATCACTATCTAAATATCTTCCTTCCTATGGGCTCCCACTTCTGGATCCCTCTTCTGCAGGGATCCGTGGCAATCTCCAATCTACATCTTCAGCCTAGGAAAGCCCAGATTCCTCAAAAGATGGGCTAACATAATTGAGAGTAGGAGCTCTCTATTCCTCTGCTTCTGGAAAGTAAGTTAGTCTCAGTCATCCACCCCAAGCATACGCATGTTACCAACTACCCAAAGGAAGCTTCACTGCCGGTTTGCCGGCCAATCCTACGTTTGCCCTACCCTACATGTACATGAGAGAATTGAGAAAAGAGTCAGAAAAAAAGAGACATCCACCCTGGGTCACAGATCCATGTACTTAAGCAATCTCCAGCTCCCTAGTTCTTGAGGGATTCTAAGCCCTCTGTAAGCTGGGATGGAAGAAGATGATACCACATTCCTATCTGCTCCGGAGACCCTTTCCAGTGGCTCAAATCCTTTTAACATTTTTCAATAAAACCTTGAAGTTTGTCAGTTCCTCCAGTTAAACAAACAAAAAGGCAGCACCCTCTTCAGAACTCCTTGAACGCCGTATTCTAATATGCCTTTCTTGATAGCTCCCAACATCCTGTGTTTTCAATTCCCTTATCTTTATCAAACTTGCATTAAACCAAATATTCAGATTTTTTCCTAAAACCCTCATTTCTATCCAACTAAGAGTTTGTTTCTCTTCAAATTTGGCTGTCCCCTGCAAATTCCATTCTTATGCACTTTCATTGGGTTCAACAGCTCATTCCATTCTCCTCCTCTTCCACCGTGTTCACTAGAGCCACTCCCTCTTTCTAAAACTAAAATCACTCAGTGACAGAATGATGTAAAAGAAGACTGGGTTTTGAACTAAGAAACCTGAGTGCAATTCTCATTTCTCTGATTTACTGTATCCAAATAATTTTCTCCCTTTGAGTTTCAGGTTCTCCACCTGAACAAACCACTTGATCAGGATGATAAGCAAGGATTCAAGTACTAGAGGATATTTTGTTTAGTCTCCAGGATTTCTTAACATTCTGAAACTCTATGCACCTCTGATTTTGCCTGTAGGAAAACGGGGAATATTTAGCGGCTGTTCACGAAAACTATAATAGAAGATCATAAGAAAAACAGAAGAGAAGTAAAAAGAAATCAAGAAAATATTACTAAAATGTCATAGAAGGAAAATAAAAGAATCCAGAGAATAAGAAAAAGCTTCAGCAAACTAGGCAGGGTACTCACTTAAAGAGAAAACCTAACTGGGTAGGCAGTAAGTAGAGAAATGAATTAGAAATATCCTTTTAATATATGCTAAATATAGTTAACATCACATGGACTATATTTAGATATTCGCCAAGCACAGTAAGAGAGTATTTTTCTGGCATTGGCTTGGTCTTGCTTTATGAAAATCTTAGGGTCCTGCGGCCACAGATAACTGATATCTGCCTTTAAAATGCTGATGGTTAAAAAAAAAAAAAAGTAATATGGTTACCACTGCCATTTCCAAAATATTTGGACAAACTTTTGGAGTAGCCAGGCTTCTAAGGAACACTTAGAAGTCAATGCATAACAAAATGACTCAGAGAGTCAATGCATAACGAAATGTGACTTTCTGAATTGATCTGATTTAAATCAGTACCACGATCCCATTGCTGCATAGATCTCTATCCACTTCTGCTTAGGGGCAAAAGAAGTGATTTCAGAGCCAGGCAGGATGATGGTCCAATCTTGGGTTGGCTACCTGTTTACTGTGGAATCATGAGTCAATATTTCAACCTCATTAAAGCAGAGTTGCCTAATTAGTAAAAATGCAATAATAGCACAAATAGTTTGTAAAGCTGTGTGATGACATGACATGATAAACGTTAAGCATGTAATATGGTGTCTAGCACAGAGTAGAACACTAAACAGATACTAGTTTCTCTTCTCTCTATTCACTTAGTTAAACATATCAATTTAAAAAATCTGTGAAATCATACCTGTGAAAACACTCTTTAGTAGGAGGAGGCACTATTAAACAAAAAAGTAAAATGCATTTTAAATCAACAATAGAAAACTACAGAATATTAAAAACATAAAAGAGCACAGTGGCTTGTTCCTACAATCTTAGCTACTCAGAAGGCTGAGGCAGAAGTATCACTTGAGAAGCCCAGGAGTTTGAGACCAGCCTGGCCAACATAGAAAGACTCTATCCTTATGATGATGATGATAACAATAATAATAATAATAATAATAATAATAATACAGAAGGCCTGGCACGGTGGCTCATGCCTGTAATCCTAGCAGTTTGGGAGGCCGAGGTGGGTTGATCGCTTGAAGTCAAGAGTCTGAGATCAGCCCGGACAACATCGTGAAACTCCATCTTTACTAAAAACACAAAAATTAGCCAGGTGTGGTGGTGCGTGCCTGTAATCCCGGCTACTCGGGAGGCTGAGGCAGGAGAATCACTTGAACCCAGGAGGTGGAAGTTGCAGTGAGCCAAGATCGTGCCACTGCACTACAACCTGGGCTGCAGACTAGTAGGACTGCATTTCAAAAAAAAAAGAAGAAGAAGAAGAAAAAAGACAAATAAATGAAGGGTAAGTAAATAATATAATAGGCAGGCTTCAAATAGCTTACCATCTTCTGTAGATTGTACAGAAATAATCCTTCTCTTTGGGATGTATGGTTTTGAAATAATCTAGAAGAAAAACACAATAGGTTTAAGAATAACATGGAGCAATTTAAATAATGATAATAGCCACCATTACTACATGATCTAACAGAAAAAAATATACACGTTGAAGTCACTCATACGTAGATTCAAACCCCAAGTCTGCCATTTACTTATCTACATATTCACATGGGATGATGATTATGATTGGTGATACAGATATTCTCAAAATGTTACTCCTTTCAACCCCAGTTGATTATTATACAAATACTATGATATCCATTAGTATCTTTCATTAACCACAACAAACTGGGACAAAAATTTACTCCTATGTAATTTACAGTATTACTGAACAAAACTAATAATAAAAAGTCAATAATCACTTTATTTTTCAAAATATTTATGCATGATATATAGTTGTGTGAATTACTTTCTGTGGGAAAAAAATGTGAGAATGTAGTTTTTAGTAGTACTATATTTAAATGAGCTAGCGTCGGAAACAGTATAAGTTGCTTCTATTCTGTGTGTCAAAAGCTAAAAACAAATTATTGTATAACTTCAGCTCCTTCCAAAAAAGACAGAACAAAGCAACCGTCCACCTTATGGAGCAGTGATTCATGAATGAAGGCCACACATAGCTACTAAACAGAAAGCTGTAACTAAGTATCCTGACAACAGAAACAGAGGTGAAATGAAAGAATAGACACTAAAGACATGCGGTCTGCAAGGAAAAAGTTAGACTGAGGTAAATCATTTTTAAACAAACGGGAAGGAGGGAGAAACAAAGAAAAAAAGAGACATGACCAGTCAATCAAATATGAGCTTAAAAGAAAAGCTTGCATTCATAATATATGCCTAATAATACTGGTTAGCATTTACTCGACAATTTGTTTTGTGTAAATACTTATGTAATAAAGAGTTTCATTTGTTTACTATAAAATAACACATCCCAAGAGTTAACCATGATCATTCACCTGAAAGCTGAAATATTTTTACTACACAGAGAGAGACAGACAGACCGAGAGGGGGAAAAAAAAAAAAAACAAAACAATAAAATTCCAGCAACTTAACACGTGGAGAAAGAATTTTTATTCAGAATTCGAAAGAGTAATGTATGTCCTGAAAAATATGTATTTAGTAGAACATGGTTGCGGCTTTAAAAATTTAAGAAAATTTAATCTAAAATCCTAATCCAAGCTTCCAGTTGGAAGATATTAGAAAACACGCTGTATCCACCTTTCCTATTTCCTTTCCATCTTTTCTAAATTTTATTTTCTTCTATATGACATATTTTCTCAACATAACTCACCTCAACTTATACATTCTCAACATTACAAGAAAAGATAAATTCAAAACATTCAAGAAATTTAATAGATTTAATTATTAGATATCTTAGGCGTATTATGTCACCTGTAACATTCCATTATAAAAAGCCCATTTGCCTGGTTGTTGATTCACATTAAAAACTAATTAAATGCTTCTTACATGCCAGACATTATTCTGGGTACTCCAGGATACATACAAATAGGTTTTCTAGCTTCAAGTGGCTCACAGTAATGCAGGAGTTTTACAAGTATTTTTTCAATAACAGCACAAAAGCCTCTGACATTTAAAATTTAGAATGCGATACAAAGACCCTGAGTAGATTTTTTTTTTTTTTATTACAATGCACAAACCTTGTGAAATTAAAGTCTGACCTTAGGAAAATGAAGAGTCTCTGCTTATCAAACAGGTTGTTATTTTAAACAAAACGCATATTCTTCAATTAGATAAAGAGTTTAAAGTATACTCTTAGTAAAAAGGACCCGGAAAACACAGTGTAAACCCTCTCTAACACAGATTTGACAACAGAATTTAAATTTCTAATCTTCCACAACTTTTTAAAATTAGAGATAAGCTCTTGCTCTATTGCCAAGCTTGGTCTTAAACTCCTGGGCTCAAGAAATTCTCCTGGCTTGATCTCTTGAATAGGTGGGACTACAGGCACATGATACCATGTCTAGTTAAATTTCCACAATTTCTAATATTACTTCACTCTAATTATAGAACCAAGAATAAAAATAAAGAAATAGCTCTCTGCAAAAATACTGTATGATGTTAAAATAGGTGTACAAGAAATAAAAAGAAACTATATGCTATGTGTAACAGGGTGATTCCATGATTCCCATAATAAGTCATCTGATGTAACAAAGATTCACTTAAACAGAGGTATTATTAGTCATACTCATATGATATACAACTCAAAGTAAAAACACTTACTCAGATAAGCCTAGACCAAAATTTGCATCTCCTCTGTTGTGGGAAAGCGTTCCCGAACAACATTTTTCTGTCACTGTGCATTTTCCAGCAATTTTTTTTTTTCAGGTCACACCTCTCAACGTATTTATCAACTATTTCTTATTTGCCAAAGTAAAAAAAATTAAAATTAACCCCTCCCATTTCTTTAAAATGGTTATCTCTAATAAAAGTTTTAATACTAACATAAAACAACGATAGGTAGACAACTGCTAAGTTTTAGAAGAAAATAATATAAAACATGAGATTCAGAGTGAGAAAATTAATTTCACAAGACAGTACTCTACCTCAGATTCCAAAGCAAACTCATCCTCTGTCACAGGCTGTACAACAGTATCCGGTCTGTAGAGACTCCTACGGAGCAAATAGATACAACAAAAACGAGCACGTTCATTTCTTAAAAGAAAACAAAAACCGTCAGTCTATACATGCATGTCCCCTCCAAAAAAAAAATGGTAAAACAAAGTCTGAGGAAACTCAGTTATCTGCATATTAAATAATATTTCCTGGTATAATTAAGATATGGCTTCCATTTTAGAAAACATTTCAGTTACCTATTTCTGCCTCCACCTCTCCCAAACTATGAAATATCCAATGCAGACTCACCCTTAAACCCGTAACAAATAGTGACAGGCATTATAACGGCACGGCCAGACAATAACTTGTCCTTATAAACTATCTACCCTAAAGGCTAAACTGAAAATCCAGTTGATATCTGACACAACTTTTCTTACTGAACTGGAGTAAACCTGATAACCTAAAACAAGGCAGAAAAGGCACCGTCTCTTCTCCACTATCTACTTCTGATTCAAAGACTAATCTGTGTCACTGGAAAATGAGAGTCTTGGATCTTCAGCATGTGAGCTACTTAAAGAGGGCCCACTGATTCTCTTCACCCTAGAACACTGCAGGGGGCCCCCTGAAACACTGCAAATGTTTGAAAGCTGAGTGTACAAAAGTCAAAGTACAAACGTATATGTTGTTAGGTTGTTATTGGGAATATCCTTCACAGAAGATTAAAACATTAGAAATTTTAAAATCCAATTATTGTCATTATATAGATCCTGCCTTATTCAGATCCACAAAAACCAGCAAGCTTAAGAACCTTCATAGACACTCAGATACCCAAGAGAGAGACTGCTGGAAAAGTCGCCCTCCTAAGTACTTATAGCTCCATTTCATTCATCACTATCTAAATATCTTCCTTCCTATGGGCTCCCACTTCTGGATCCCTCTTCTGCAGGGATCCGTGGCAATCTCCAATCTACATCTTCAGCCTAGGAAAGCCCAGATTCCTCAAAAGATGGGCTAACATAATTGAGAGTAGGAGCTCTCTATTCCTCTGCTTCTGGAAAGTAAGTTAGTCTCAGTCATCCACCCCAAGCATACGCATGTTACCAACTACCCAAAGGAAGCTTCACTGCCGGTTTGCCGGCCAATCCTACGTTTGCCCTACCCTACATGTACATGAGAGAATTGAGAAAAGAGTCAGAAAAAAAGAGACATCCACCCTGGGTCACAGATCCATGTACTTAAGCAATCTCCAGCTCCCTAGTTCTTGAGGGATTCTAAGCCCTCTGTAAGCTGGGATGGAAGAAGATGATACCACATTCCTATCTGCTCCGGAGACCCTTTCCAGTGGCTCAAATCCTTTTAACATTTTTCAATAAAACCTTGAAGTTTGTCAGTTCCTCCAGTTAAACAAACAAAAAGGCAGCACCCTCTTCAGAACTCCTTGAACGCCGTATTCTAATATGCCTTTCTTGATAGCTCCCAACATCCTGTGTTTTCAATTCCCTTATCTTTATCAAACTTGCATTAAACCAAATATTCAGATTTTTTCCTAAAACCCTCATTTCTATCCAACTAAGAGTTTGTTTCTCTTCAAATTTGGCTGTCCCCTGCAAATTCCATTCTTATGCACTTTCATTGGGTTCAACAGCTCATTCCATTCTCCTCCTCTTCCACCGTGTTCACTAGAGCCACTCCCTCTTTCTAAAACTAAAATCACTCAGTGACAGAATGATGTAAAAGAAGACTGGGTTTTGAACTAAGAAACCTGAGTGCAATTCTCATTTCTCTGATTTACTGTATCCAAATAATTTTCTCCCTTTGAGTTTCAGGTTCTCCACCTGAACAAACCACTTGATCAGGATGATAAGCAAGGATTCAAGTACTAGAGGATATTTTGTTTAGTCTCCAGGATTTCTTAACATTCTGAAACTCTATGCACCTCTGATTTTGCCTGTAGGAAAACGGGGAATATTTAGCGGCTGTTCACGAAAACTATAATAGAAGATCATAAGAAAAACAGAAGAGAAGTAAAAAGAAATCAAGAAAATATTACTAAAATGTCATAGAAGGAAAATAAAAGAATCCAGAGAATAAGAAAAAGCTTCAGCAAACTAGGCAGGGTACTCACTTAAAGAGAAAACCTAACTGGGTAGGCAGTAAGTAGAGAAATGAATTAGAAATATCCTTTTAATATATGCTAAATATAGTTAACATCACATGGACTATATTTAGATATTCGCCAAGCACAGTAAGAGAGTATTTTTCTGGCATTGGCTTGGTCTTGCTTTATGAAAATCTTAGGGTCCTGCGGCCACAGATAACTGATATCTGCCTTTAAAATGCTGATGGTTAAAAAAAAAAAAAAGTAATATGGTTACCACTGCCATTTCCAAAATATTTGGACAAACTTTTGGAGTAGCCAGGCTTCTAAGGAACACTTAGAAGTCAATGCATAACAAAATGACTCAGAGAGTCAATGCATAACGAAATGTGACTTTCTGAATTGATCTGATTTAAATCAGTACCACGATCCCATTGCTGCATAGATCTCTATCCACTTCTGCTTAGGGGCAAAAGAAGTGATTTCAGAGCCAGGCAGGATGATGGTCCAATCTTGGGTTGGCTACCTGTTTACTGTGGAATCATGAGTCAATATTTCAACCTCATTAAAGCAGAGTTGCCTAATTAGTAAAAATGCAATAATAGCACAAATAGTTTGTAAAGCTGTGTGATGACATGACATGATAAACGTTAAGCATGTAATATGGTGTCTAGCACAGAGTAGAACACTAAACAGATACTAGTTTCTCTTCTCTCTATTCACTTAGTTAAACATATCAATTTAAAAAATCTGTGAAATCATACCTGTGAAAACACTCTTTAGTAGGAGGAGGCACTATTAAACAAAAAAGTAAAATGCATTTTAAATCAACAATAGAAAACTACAGAATATTAAAAACATAAAAGAGCACAGTGGCTTGTTCCTACAATCTTAGCTACTCAGAAGGCTGAGGCAGAAGTATCACTTGAGAAGCCCAGGAGTTTGAGACCAGCCTGGCCAACATAGAAAGACTCTATCCTTATGATGATGATGATAACAATAATAATAATAATAATAATAATAATAATACAGAAGGCCTGGCACGGTGGCTCATGCCTGTAATCCTAGCAGTTTGGGAGGCCGAGGTGGGTTGATCGCTTGAAGTCAAGAGTCTGAGATCAGCCCGGACAACATCGTGAAACTCCATCTTTACTAAAAACACAAAAATTAGCCAGGTGTGGTGGTGCGTGCCTGTAATCCCGGCTACTCGGGAGGCTGAGGCAGGAGAATCACTTGAACCCAGGAGGTGGAAGTTGCAGTGAGCCAAGATCGTGCCACTGCACTACAACCTGGGCTGCAGACTAGTAGGACTGCATTTCAAAAAAAAAAGAAGAAGAAGAAGAAAAAAGACAAATAAATGAAGGGTAAGTAAATAATATAATAGGCAGGCTTCAAATAGCTTACCATCTTCTGTAGATTGTACAGAAATAATCCTTCTCTTTGGGATGTATGGTTTTGAAATAATCTAGAAGAAAAACACAATAGGTTTAAGAATAACATGGAGCAATTTAAATAATGATAATAGCCACCATTACTACATGATCTAACAGAAAAAAATATACACGTTGAAGTCACTCATACGTAGATTCAAACCCCAAGTCTGCCATTTACTTATCTACATATTCACATGGGATGATGATTATGATTGGTGATACAGATATTCTCAAAATGTTACTCCTTTCAACCCCAGTTGATTATTATACAAATACTATGATATCCATTAGTATCTTTCATTAACCACAACAAACTGGGACAAAAATTTACTCCTATGTAATTTACAGTATTACTGAACAAAACTAATAATAAAAAGTCAATAATCACTTTATTTTTCAAAATATTTATGCATGATATATAGTTGTGTGAATTACTTTCTGTGGGAAAAAAATGTGAGAATGTAGTTTTTAGTAGTACTATATTTAAATGAGCTAGCGTCGGAAACAGTATAAGTTGCTTCTATTCTGTGTGTCAAAAGCTAAAAACAAATTATTGTATAACTTCAGCTCCTTCCAAAAAAGACAGAACAAAGCAACCGTCCACCTTATGGAGCAGTGATTCATGAATGAAGGCCACACATAGCTACTAAACAGAAAGCTGTAACTAAGTATCCTGACAACAGAAACAGAGGTGAAATGAAAGAATAGACACTAAAGACATGCGGTCTGCAAGGAAAAAGTTAGACTGAGGTAAATCATTTTTAAACAAACGGGAAGGAGGGAGAAACAAAGAAAAAAAGAGACATGACCAGTCAATCAAATATGAGCTTAAAAGAAAAGCTTGCATTCATAATATATGCCTAATAATACTGGTTAGCATTTACTCGACAATTTGTTTTGTGTAAATACTTATGTAATAAAGAGTTTCATTTGTTTACTATAAAATAACACATCCCAAGAGTTAACCATGATCATTCACCTGAAAGCTGAAATATTTTTACTACACAGAGAGAGACAGACAGACCGAGAGGGGGAAAAAAAAAAAAAACAAAACAATAAAATTCCAGCAACTTAACACGTGGAGAAAGAATTTTTATTCAGAATTCGAAAGAGTAATGTATGTCCTGAAAAATATGTATTTAGTAGAACATGGTTGCGGCTTTAAAAATTTAAGAAAATTTAATCTAAAATCCTAATCCAAGCTTCCAGTTGGAAGATATTAGAAAACACGCTGTATCCACCTTTCCTATTTCCTTTCCATCTTTTCTAAATTTTATTTTCTTCTATATGACATATTTTCTCAACATAACTCACCTCAACTTATACATTCTCAACATTACAAGAAAAGATAAATTCAAAACATTCAAGAAATTTAATAGATTTAATTATTAGATATCTTAGGCGTATTATGTCACCTGTAACATTCCATTATAAAAAGCCCATTTGCCTGGTTGTTGATTCACATTAAAAACTAATTAAATGCTTCTTACATGCCAGACATTATTCTGGGTACTCCAGGATACATACAAATAGGTTTTCTAGCTTCAAGTGGCTCACAGTAATGCAGGAGTTTTACAAGTATTTTTTCAATAACAGCACAAAAGCCTCTGACATTTAAAATTTAGAATGCGATACAAAGACCCTGAGTAGATTTTTTTTTTTTTTATTACAATGCACAAACCTTGTGAAATTAAAGTCTGACCTTAGGAAAATGAAGAGTCTCTGCTTATCAAACAGGTTGTTATTTTAAACAAAACGCATATTCTTCAATTAGATAAAGAGTTTAAAGTATACTCTTAGTAAAAAGGACCCGGAAAACACAGTGTAAACCCTCTCTAACACAGATTTGACAACAGAATTTAAATTTCTAATCTTCCACAACTTTTTAAAATTAGAGATAAGCTCTTGCTCTATTGCCAAGCTTGGTCTTAAACTCCTGGGCTCAAGAAATTCTCCTGGCTTGATCTCTTGAATAGGTGGGACTACAGGCACATGATACCATGTCTAGTTAAATTTCCACAATTTCTAATATTACTTCACTCTAATTATAGAACCAAGAATAAAAATAAAGAAATAGCTCTCTGCAAAAATACTGTATGATGTTAAAATAGGTGTACAAGAAATAAAAAGAAACTATATGCTATGTGTAACAGGGTGATTCCATGATTCCCATAATAAGTCATCTGATGTAACAAAGATTCACTTAAACAGAGGTATTATTAGTCATACTCATATGATATACAACTCAAAGTAAAAACACTTACTCAGATAAGCCTAGACCAAAATTTGCATCTCCTCTGTTGTGGGAAAGCGTTCCCGAACAACATTTTTCTGTCACTGTGCATTTTCCAGCAATTTTTTTTTTTCAGGTCACACCTCTCAACGTATTTATCAACTATTTCTTATTTGCCAAAGTAAAAAAAATTAAAATTAACCCCTCCCATTTCTTTAAAATGGTTATCTCTAATAAAAGTTTTAATACTAACATAAAACAACGATAGGTAGACAACTGCTAAGTTTTAGAAGAAAATAATATAAAACATGAGATTCAGAGTGAGAAAATTAATTTCACAAGACAGTACTCTACCTCAGATTCCAAAGCAAACTCATCCTCTGTCACAGGCTGTACAACAGTATCCGGTCTGTAGAGACTCCTACGGAGCAAATAGATACAACAAAAACGAGCACGTTCATTTCTTAAAAGAAAACAAAAACCGTCAGTCTATACATGCATGTCCCCTCCAAAAAAAAAATGGTAAAACAAAGTCTGAGGAAACTCAGTTATCTGCATATTAAATAATATTTCCTGGTATAATTAAGATATGGCTTCCATTTTAGAAAACATTTCAGTTACCTATTTCTGCCTCCACCTCTCCCAAACTATGAAATATCCAATGCAGACTCACCCTTAAACCCGTAACAAATAGTGACAGGCATTATAACGGCACGGCCAGACAATAACTTGTCCTTATAAACTATCTACCCTAAAGGCTAAACTGAAAATCCAGTTGATATCTGACACAACTTTTCTTACTGAACTGGAGTAAACCTGATAACCTAAAACAAGGCAGAAAAGGCACCGTCTCTTCTCCACTATCTACTTCTGATTCAAAGACTAATCTGTGTCACTGGAAAATGAGAGTCTTGGATCTTCAGCATGTGAGCTACTTAAAGAGGGCCCACTGATTCTCTTCACCCTAGAACACTGCAGGGGGCCCCCTGAAACACTGCAAATGTTTGAAAGCTGAGTGTACAAAAGTCAAAGTACAAACGTATATGTTGTTAGGTTGTTATTGGGAATATCCTTCACAGAAGATTAAAACATTAGAAATTTTAAAATCCAATTATTGTCATTATATAGATCCTGCCTTATTCAGATCCACAAAAACCAGCAAGCTTAAGAACCTTCATAGACACTCAGATACCCAAGAGAGAGACTGCTGGAAAAGTCGCCCTCCTAAGTACTTATAGCTCCATTTCATTCATCACTATCTAAATATCTTCCTTCCTATGGGCTCCCACTTCTGGATCCCTCTTCTGCAGGGATCCGTGGCAATCTCCAATCTACATCTTCAGCCTAGGAAAGCCCAGATTCCTCAAAAGATGGGCTAACATAATTGAGAGTAGGAGCTCTCTATTCCTCTGCTTCTGGAAAGTAAGTTAGTCTCAGTCATCCACCCCAAGCATACGCATGTTACCAACTACCCAAAGGAAGCTTCACTGCCGGTTTGCCGGCCAATCCTACGTTTGCCCTACCCTACATGTACATGAGAGAATTGAGAAAAGAGTCAGAAAAAAAGAGACATCCACCCTGGGTCACAGATCCATGTACTTAAGCAATCTCCAGCTCCCTAGTTCTTGAGGGATTCTAAGCCCTCTGTAAGCTGGGATGGAAGAAGATGATACCACATTCCTATCTGCTCCGGAGACCCTTTCCAGTGGCTCAAATCCTTTTAACATTTTTCAATAAAACCTTGAAGTTTGTCAGTTCCTCCAGTTAAACAAACAAAAAGGCAGCACCCTCTTCAGAACTCCTTGAACGCCGTATTCTAATATGCCTTTCTTGATAGCTCCCAACATCCTGTGTTTTCAATTCCCTTATCTTTATCAAACTTGCATTAAACCAAATATTCAGATTTTTTCCTAAAACCCTCATTTCTATCCAACTAAGAGTTTGTTTCTCTTCAAATTTGGCTGTCCCCTGCAAATTCCATTCTTATGCACTTTCATTGGGTTCAACAGCTCATTCCATTCTCCTCCTCTTCCACCGTGTTCACTAGAGCCACTCCCTCTTTCTAAAACTAAAATCACTCAGTGACAGAATGATGTAAAAGAAGACTGGGTTTTGAACTAAGAAACCTGAGTGCAATTCTCATTTCTCTGATTTACTGTATCCAAATAATTTTCTCCCTTTGAGTTTCAGGTTCTCCACCTGAACAAACCACTTGATCAGGATGATAAGCAAGGATTCAAGTACTAGAGGATATTTTGTTTAGTCTCCAGGATTTCTTAACATTCTGAAACTCTATGCACCTCTGATTTTGCCTGTAGGAAAACGGGGAATATTTAGCGGCTGTTCACGAAAACTATAATAGAAGATCATAAGAAAAACAGAAGAGAAGTAAAAAGAAATCAAGAAAATATTACTAAAATGTCATAGAAGGAAAATAAAAGAATCCAGAGAATAAGAAAAAGCTTCAGCAAACTAGGCAGGGTACTCACTTAAAGAGAAAACCTAACTGGGTAGGCAGTAAGTAGAGAAATGAATTAGAAATATCCTTTTAATATATGCTAAATATAGTTAACATCACATGGACTATATTTAGATATTCGCCAAGCACAGTAAGAGAGTATTTTTCTGGCATTGGCTTGGTCTTGCTTTATGAAAATCTTAGGGTCCTGCGGCCACAGATAACTGATATCTGCCTTTAAAATGCTGATGGTTAAAAAAAAAAAAAAGTAATATGGTTACCACTGCCATTTCCAAAATATTTGGACAAACTTTTGGAGTAGCCAGGCTTCTAAGGAACACTTAGAAGTCAATGCATAACAAAATGACTCAGAGAGTCAATGCATAACGAAATGTGACTTTCTGAATTGATCTGATTTAAATCAGTACCACGATCCCATTGCTGCATAGATCTCTATCCACTTCTGCTTAGGGGCAAAAGAAGTGATTTCAGAGCCAGGCAGGATGATGGTCCAATCTTGGGTTGGCTACCTGTTTACTGTGGAATCATGAGTCAATATTTCAACCTCATTAAAGCAGAGTTGCCTAATTAGTAAAAATGCAATAATAGCACAAATAGTTTGTAAAGCTGTGTGATGACATGACATGATAAACGTTAAGCATGTAATATGGTGTCTAGCACAGAGTAGAACACTAAACAGATACTAGTTTCTCTTCTCTCTATTCACTTAGTTAAACATATCAATTTAAAAAATCTGTGAAATCATACCTGTGAAAACACTCTTTAGTAGGAGGAGGCACTATTAAACAAAAAAGTAAAATGCATTTTAAATCAACAATAGAAAACTACAGAATATTAAAAACATAAAAGAGCACAGTGGCTTGTTCCTACAATCTTAGCTACTCAGAAGGCTGAGGCAGAAGTATCACTTGAGAAGCCCAGGAGTTTGAGACCAGCCTGGCCAACATAGAAAGACTCTATCCTTATGATGATGATGATAACAATAATAATAATAATAATAATAATAATACAGAAGGCCTGGCACGGTGGCTCATGCCTGTAATCCTAGCAGTTTGGGAGGCCGAGGTGGGTTGATCGCTTGAAGTCAAGAGTCTGAGATCAGCCCGGACAACATCGTGAAACTCCATCTTTACTAAAAACACAAAAATTAGCCAGGTGTGGTGGTGCGTGCCTGTAATCCCGGCTACTCGGGAGGCTGAGGCAGGAGAATCACTTGAACCCAGGAGGTGGAAGTTGCAGTGAGCCAAGATCGTGCCACTGCACTACAACCTGGGCTGCAGACTAGTAGGACTGCATTTCAAAAAAAAAAGAAGAAGAAGAAGAAAAAAGACAAATAAATGAAGGGTAAGTAAATAATATAAGAGGCAGGCTTCAAATAGCTTACCATCTTCTGTAGATTGTACAGAAATAATCCTTCTCTTTGGGATGTATGGTTTTGAAATAATCTAGAAGAAAAACACAATAGGTTTAAGAATAACATGGAGCAATTTAAATAATGATAATAGCCACCATTACTACATGATCTAACAGAAAAAAATATACACGTTGAAGTCACTCATACGTAGATTCAAACCCCAAGTCTGCCATTTACTTATCTACATATTCACATGGGATGATGATTATGATTGGTGATACAGATATTCTCAAAATGTTACTCCTTTCAACCCCAGTTGATTATTATACAAATACTATGATATCCATTAGTATCTTTCATTAACCACAACAAACTGGGACAAAAATTTACTCCTATGTAATTTACAGTATTACTGAACAAAACTAATAATAAAAAGTCAATAATCACTTTATTTTTCAAAATATTTATGCATGATATATAGTTGTGTGAATTACTTTCTGTGGGAAAAAAATGTGAGAATGTAGTTTTTAGTAGTACTATATTTAAATGAGCTAGCGTCGGAAACAGTATAAGTTGCTTCTATTCTGTGTGTCAAAAGCTAAAAACAAATTATTGTATAACTTCAGCTCCTTCCAAAAAAGACAGAACAAAGCAACCGTCCACCTTATGGAGCAGTGATTCATGAATGAAGGCCACACATAGCTACTAAACAGAAAGCTGTAACTAAGTATCCTGACAACAGAAACAGAGGTGAAATGAAAGAATAGACACTAAAGACATGCGGTCTGCAAGGAAAAAGTTAGACTGAGGTAAATCATTTTTAAACAAATGGGAAGGAGGGAGAAACAAAGAAAAAAAGAGACATGACCAGTCAATCAAATATGAGCTTAAAAGAAAAGCTTGCATTCATAATATATGCCTAATAATACTGGTTAGCATTTACTCGACAATTTGTTTTGTGTAAATACTTATGTAATAAAGAGTTTCATTTGTTTACTATAAAATAACACATCCCAAGAGTTAACCATGATCATTCACCTGAAAGCTGAAACATTTTTACTACACAGAGAGAGACAGACAGACCGAGAAGGGAAAAAAAAAAAAAAAAAACAAAACAATAAAATTCCAGCAACTTAACACGTGGAGAAAGAATTTTTATTCAGAATTCGAAAGAGTAATGTATGTCCTGAAAAATATGTATTTAGTAGAACATGGTTGCGGCTTTAAAAATTTAAGAAAATTTAATCTAAAATCCTAATCCAAGCTTCCAGTTGGAAGATATTAGAAAACACGCTGTATCCACCTTTCCTATTTCCTTTCCATCTTTTCTAAATTTTATTTTCTTCTATATGACATATTCTCTCAACATAACTCACCTCAACTTATACATTCTCAACATTACAAGAAAAGATAAATTCAAAATATTCAAGAAATCTAATAGATTTAATTATTAGATATCTTAGGCGTATTATGTCACCTGTAACATTCCATTATAAAAAAGCCCATTTGCCTGGTTGTTGATTCACATTAAAAACTAATTAAATGTTTCTTACATGCCAGACATTATTCTGGGTACTCCAGGATACATACAAATAGGTTTTCTATCTTCAAGTAGCTCACAGTAATGCAGGAGTTTTACAAGTATTTTTTCAATAACAGCACAAAAGCCTCTGACATTTAAAATTTAGAATGCGATACAAAGACCCTGAGTAGATTTTTTTTTTTTTATTACAATGCACAAACCTTGTGAAATTAAAGTCTGACCTTAGGAAAATGAAGAGTCTCTGCTTATCAAACAGGTTGTTATTTTAAACAAAACGCATATTCTTCAATTAGATAAAGAGTTTAAAGTGTACTCTTAGTAAAAAGGACCCGGAAAACACAGTGTAAACCCTCTCTAATACAGATTTGACAACAGAATTTAAATTTCTAATCTTCCACAACTTTTTAAAATTAGAGATAAGCTCTTGCTCTATTGCCAAGCTTGGTCTTAAACTCCTGGGCTCAAGAAATTCTCCTGGCTTGATCTCTTGAATAGGTGGGACTACAGGCACATGATACCATGTCTAGTTAAATTTCCACAATTTCTAATATTACTTCACTCTAATTATAGAACCAAGAATAAAAATAAAGAAATAGCTCTCTGCAAAAATACTGTATGATGTTAAAATAGGTGTACAAGAAATAAAAAGAAACTATGTGCTATGTGTAACAGGGTGATTCCATGATTCCCATAATAAGTCATCTGATGTAACAAAGATTCACTTAAACAGAGGTATTATTAGTCATACTCATATGATATACAACTCAAAGTAAAAACACTTACTCAGATAAGCCTAGACCAAAATTTGCATCTCCTCTATTGTGGGAAAGCGTTCCCGAACAACATTTTTCTGTCACTGTGCATTTTCCAGCAATTTTTTTTTTTCAGGTCACACCTCTCAACGTATTTATCAACTATTTCTTATTTGCCAAAGTAAAAAAAATTAAAATTAACCCCTCCCATTTCTTTAAAATGGTTATCTCTAATAAAAGTTTTAATACTAACATAAAACAACGATAGGTAGACAACTGCTAAGTTTTAGAAGAAAATAATATAAAACATGAGATTCAGAGTGAGAAAATTAATTTCACAAGACAGTACTCTACCTCAGATTCCAAAGCAAACTCATCCTCTGTCACAGGCTGTACAACAGTATCCGGTCTGTAGAGACTCCTACGGAGCAAATAGATACAACAAAAACGAGCACGTTCATTTCTTAAAAGAAAACAAAAACCGTCAGTCTATACATGCATGTCCCCTCCAAAAAAAAAATGGTAAAACAAAGTCTGAGGAAACTCAGTTATCTGCATATTAAATAATATTTCCTGGTATAATTAAGATATGGCTTCCATTTTAGAAAACATTTCAGTTACCTATTTCTGCCTCCACCTCTCCCAAACTATGAAATATCCAATGCAGACTCACCCTTAAACCCGTAACAAATAGTGACAGGCATTATAACGGCACGGCCAGACAATAACTTGTCCTTATAAACTATCTACCCTAAAGGCTAAACTGAAAATCCAGTTGATATCTGACACAACTTTTCTTACTGAACTGGAGTAAACCTGATAACCTAAAACAAGGCAGAAAAGGCACCGTCTCTTCTCCATTATCTACTTCTGATTCAAAGACTAATCTGTGTCACTGGAAAATGAGAGTCTTGGATCTTCAGCATGTGAGCTACTTAAAGAGGGCCCACTGATTCTCTTCACCCTAGAACACTGCAGGGGGCCCCCTGAAACACTGCAAATGTTTGAAAGCTGAGTGTACAAAAGTCAAAGTACAAACGTATATGTTGTTAGGTTGTTATTGGGAATATCCTTCACAGAAGATTAAAACATTAGAAATTTTAAAATCCAATTATTGTCATTATATAGATCCTGCCTTATTCAGATCCACAAAAACCAGCAAGCTTAAGAACCTTCATAGACACTCAGATACCCAAGAGAGAGACTGCTGGAAAAGTCGCCCTCCTAAGTACTTATAGCTCCATTTCATTCATCACTATCTAAATATCTTCCTTCCTATGGGCTCCCACTTCTGGATCCCTCTTCTGCAGGGATCCGTGGCAATCTCCAATCTACATCTTCAGCCTAGGAAAGCCCAGATTCCTCAAAAGATGGGCTAACATAATTGAGAGTAGGAGCTCTCTATTCCTCTGCTTCTGGAAAGTAAGTTAGTTTCAGTCATCCACCCCAAGCATACGCATGTTACCAACTACCCAAAGGAAGCTTCACTGCCGGTTTGCCGGCCAATCCTACGTTTGCCCTACCCTACATGTACATGAGAGAATTGAGAAAAGAGTCAGAAAAAAAGAGACATCCACCCTGGGTCACAGATCCATGTACTTAAGCAATCTCCAGCTCCCTAGTTCTTGAGGGATTCTAAGCCCTCTGTAAGCTGGGATGGAAGAAGATGATACCACATTCCTATCTGCTCCGGAGACCCTTTCCAGTGGCTCAAATTCTTTTAACATTTTTCAATAAAACCTTGAAGTTTGTCAGTTCCTCCAGTTAAACAAACAAAAAGGCAGCACCCTCTTCAGAACTCCTTGAACGCCGTATTCTAATATGCCTTTCTTGATAGCTCCCAACATCCTGTGTTTTCAATTCCCTTATCTTTATCAAACTTGCATTAAACCAAATATTCAGATTTTTTCCTAAAACCCTCATTTCTATCCAACTAAGAGTTTGTTTCTCTTCAAATTTGGCTGTCCCCTGCAAATTCCATTCTTATGCACTTTCATTGGGTTCAACAGCTCATTCCATTCTCCTCCTCTTCCACCGTGTTCACTAGAGCCACTCCCTCTTTCTAAAACTAAAATCACTCAGTGACAGAATGATGTAAAAGAAGACTGGGTTTTGAACTAAGAAACCTGAGTGCAATTCTCATTTCTCTGATTTACTGTATCCAAATAATTTTCTCCCTTTGAGTTTCAGGTTCTCCACCTGAACAAACCACTTGATCAGGATGATAAGCAAGGATTCAAGTACTAGAGGATATTTTGTTTAGTCTCCAGGATTTCTTAACATTCTGAAACTCTATGCACCTCTGATTTTGCCTGTAGGAAAACGGGGAATATTTAGCGGCTGTTCACGAAAACTATAATAGAAGATCATAAGAAAAACAGAAGAGAAGTAAAAAGAAATCAAGAAAATATTACTAAAATGTCATAGAAGGAAAATAAAAGAATCCAGAGAATAAGAAAAAGCTTCAGCAAACTAGGCAGGGTACTCACTTAAAGAGAAAACCTAACTGGGTAGGCAGTAAGTAGAGAAATGAATTAGAAATATCCTTTTAATATATGCTAAATATAGTTAACATCACATGGACTATATTTAGATATTCGCCAAGCACAGTAAGAGAGTATTTTTCTGGCATTGGCTTGGTCTTGCTTTATGAAAATCTTAGGGTCCTGCGGCCACAGATAACTGATATCTGCCTTTAAAATGCTGATGGTTAAAAAAAAAAAAAAGTAATATGGTTACCACTGCCATTTCCAAAATATTTGGACAAACTTTTGGAGTAGCCAGGCTTCTAAGGAACACTTAGAAGTCAATGCATAACAAAATGACTCAGAGAGTCAATGCATAACGAAATGTGACTTTCTGAATTGATCTGATTTAAATCAGTACCACGATCCCATTGCTGCATAGATCTCTATCCACTTCTGCTTAGGGGCAAAAGAAGTGATTTCAGAGCCAGGCAGGATGATGGTCCAATCTTGGGTTGGCTACCTGTTTACTGTGGAATCATGAGTCAATATTTCAACCTCATTAAAGCAGAGTTGCCTAATTAGTAAAAATGCAATAATAGCACAAATAGTTTGTAAAGCTGTGTGATGACATGACATGATAAACGTTAAGCATGTAATATGGTGTCTAGCACAGAGTAGAACACTAAACAGATACTAGTTTCTCTTCTCTCTATTCACTTAGTTAAACATATCAATTTAAAAAATCTGTGAAATCATACCTGTGAAAACACTCTTTAGTAGGAGGAGGCACTATTAAACAAAAAAGTAAAATGCATTTTAAATCAACAATAGAAAACTACAGAATATTAAAAACATAAAAGAGCACAGTGGCTTGTTCCTACAATCTTAGCTACTCAGAAGGCTGAGGCAGAAGTATCACTTGAGAAGCCCAGGAGTTTGAGACCAGCCTGGCCAACATAGAAAGACTCTATCCTTATGATGATGATGATAACAATAATAATAATAATAATAATAATAATACAGAAGGCCTGGCACGGTGGCTCATGCCTGTAATCCTAGCAGTTTGGGAGGCCGAGGTGGGTTGATCGCTTGAAGTCAAGAGTCTGAGATCAGCCCGGACAACATCGTGAAACTCCATCTTTACTAAAAACACAAAAATTAGCCAGGTGTGGTGGTGCGGGCCTGTAATCCCGGCTACTCGGGAGGCTGAGGCAGGAGAATCACTTGAACCCAGGAGGTGGAAGTTGCAGTGAGCCAAGATCGTGCCACTGCACTACAACCTGGGCTGCAGACTAGTAGGACTGCATTTCAAAAAAAAAAGAAGAAGAAGAAGAAAAAAGACAAATAAATGAAGGGTAAGTAAATAATATAAGAGGCAGGCTTCAAATAGCTTACCATCTTCTGTAGATTGTACAGAAATAATCCTTCTCTTTGGGATGTATGGTTTTGAAATAATCTAGAAGAAAAACACAATAGGTTTAAGAATAACATGGAGCAATTTAAATAATGATAATAGCCACCATTACTACATGATCTAACAGAAAAAAATATACACGTTGAAGTCACTCATACGTAGATTCAAACCCCAAGTCTGCCATTTACTTATCTACATATTCACATGGGATGATGATTACGATTGGTGATACAGATATTCTCAAAATGTTACTCCTTTCAACCCCAGTTGATTATTATACAAATACTATGATATCCATTAGTATCTTTCATTAACCACAACAAACTGGGACAAAAATTTACTCCTATGTAATTTACAGTATTACTGAACAAAACTAATAATAAAAAGTCAATAATCACTTTATTTTTCAAAATATTTATGCATGATATATAGTTGTGTGAATTACTTTCTGTGGGAAAAAAATGTGAGAATGTAGTTTTTAGTAGTACTATATTTAAATGAGCTAGCGTCGGAAACAGTATAAGTTGCTTCTATTCTGTGTGTCAAAAGCTAAAAACAAATTATTGTATAACTTCAGCTCCTTCCAAAAAAGACAGAACAAAGCAACCGTCCACCTTATGGAGCAGTGATTCATGAATGAAGGCCACACATAGCTACTAAACAGAAAGCTGTAACTAAGTATCCTGACAACAGAAACAGAGGTGAAATGAAAGAATAGACACTAAAGACATGCGGTCTGCAAGGAAAAAGTTAGACTGAGGTAAATCATTTTTAAACAAATGGGAAGGAGGGAGAAACAAAGAAAAAAAGAGACATGACCAGTCAATCAAATATGAGCTTAAAAGAAAAGCTTGCATTCATAATATATGCCTAATAATACTGGTTAGCATTTACTCGACAATTTGTTTTGTGTAAATACTTATGTAATAAAGAGTTTCATTTGTTTACTATAAAATAACACATCCCAAGAGTTAACCATGATCATTCACCTGAAAGCTGAAATATTTTTACTACACAGAGAGAGACAGACAGACCGAGAGGGGGAAAAAAAAAAAAAACAAAACAATAAAATTCCAGCAACTTAACACGTGGAGAAAGAATTTTTATTCAGAATTCGAAAGAGTAATGTATGTCCTGAAAAATATGTATTTAGTAGAACATGGTTGCGGCTTTAAAAATTTAAGAAAATTTAATCTAAAATCCCAATCCAAGCTTCCAGTTGGAAGATATTAGAAAACACGCTGTATCCACCTTTCCTATTTCCTTTCCATCTTTTCTAAATTTTATTTTCTTCTATATGACATATTTTCTCAACATAACTCACCTCAACTTATACATTCTCAACATTACAAGAAAAGATAAATTCAAAACATTCAAGAAATTTAATAGATTTAATTATTAGATATCTTAGGCGTATTATGTCACCTGTAACATTCCATTATAAAAAAGCCCATTTGCCTGGTTGTTGATTCACATTAAAAACTAATTAAATGCTTCTTACATGCCAGACATTATTCTGGGTACTCCAGGATACATACAAATAGGTTTTCTAGCTTCAAGTGGCTCACAGTAATGCAGGAGTTTTACAAGTATTTTTTCAATAACAGCACAAAAGCCTCTGACATTTAAAATTTAGAATGCGATACAAAGACCCTGAGTAGATTTTTTTTTTTTTATTACAATGCACAAACCTTGTGAAATTAAAGTCTGACCTTAGGAAAATGAAGAGTCTCTGCTTATCAAACAGGTTGTTATTTTAAACAAAACGCATATTCTTCAATTAGATAAAGAGTTTAAAGTATACTCTTAGTAAAAAGGACCCGGAAAACACAGTGTAAACCCTCTCTAACACAGATTTGACAACAGAATTTAAATTTCTAATCTTCCACAACTTTTTAAAATTAGAGATAAGCTCTTGCTCTATTGCCAAGCTTGGTCTTAAACTCCTGGGCTCAAGAAATTCTCCTGGCTTGATCTCTTGAATAGGTGGGACTACAGGCACATGATACCATGTCCAGTTAAATTTCCACAATTTCTAATATTACTTCACTCTAATTATAGAACCAAGAATAAAAATAAAGAAATAGCTCTCTGCAAAAATACTGTATGATGTTAAAATAGGTGTACAAGAAATAAAAAGAAACTATATGCTATGTGTAACAGGGTGATTCCATGATTCCCATAATAAGTCATCTGATGTAACAAAGATTCACTTAAACAGAGGTATTATTAGTCATACTCATATGATATACAACTCAAAGTAAAAACACTTACGCAGATAAGCCTAGACCAAAATTTGCATCTCCTCTGTTGTGGGAAAGCGTTCCCGAACAACATTTTTCTGTCACTGTGCATTTTCCAGCAATTTTTTTTTTCAGGTCACACCTCTCAACGTATTTATCAACTATTTCTTATTTGCCAAAGTAAAAAAAATTAAAATTAACCCCTCCCATTTCTTTAAAATGGTTATCTCTAATAAAAGTTTTAATACTAACATAAAACAACGATAGGTAGACAACTGCTAAGTTTTAGAAGAAAATAATATAAAACATGAGATTCAGAGTGAGAAAATTAATTTCACAAGACAGTACTCTATCTCAGATTCCAAAGCAAACTCATCCTCTGTCACAGGCTGTACAACAGTATCCGGTCTGTAGAGACTCCTACGGAGCAAATAGATACAACAAAAACGAGCACGTTCATTTCTTAAAAGAAAACAAAAACCGTCAGTCTATACATGCATGTCCCCTCCAAAAAAAAAATGGTAAAACAAAGTCTGAGGAAACTCAGTTATCTGCATATTAAATAATATTTCCTGGTATAATTAAGATATGGCTTCCATTTTAGAAAACATTTCAGTTACCTATTTCTGCCTCCACCTCTCCCAAACTATGAAATATCCAATGCAGACTCACCCTTAAACCCGTAACAAATAGTGACAGGCATTATAACGGCACGGCCAGACAATAATTTGTCCTTATAAACTATCTACCCTAAAGGCTAAACTGAAAATCCAGTTGATATCTGACACAACTTTTCTTACTGAACTGGAGTAAACCTGATAACCTAAAACAAGGCAGAAAAGGCACCGTCTCTTCTCCACTATCTACTTCTGATTCAAAGACTAATCTGTGTCACTGGAAAATGAGAGTCTTGGATCTTCAGCATGTGAGCTACTTAAAGAGGGCCCACTGATTCTCTTCACCCTAGAACACTGCAGGGGGCCCCCTGAAACACTGCAAATGTTTGAAAGCTGAGTGTACAAAAGTCAAAGTACAAACGTATATGTTGTTAGGTTGTTATTGGGAATATCCTTCACAGAAGATTAAAACATTAGAAATTTTAAAATCCAATTATTGTCATTATATAGATCCTGCCTTATTCAGATCCACAAAAACCAGCAAGCTTAAGAACCTTCATAGACACTCAGATACCCAAGAGAGAGACTGCTGGAAAAGTCGCCCTCCTAAGTACTTATAGCTCCATTTCATTCATCACTATCTAAATATCTTCCTTCCTATGGGCTCCCACTTCTGGATCCCTCTTCTGCAGGGATCCGTGGCAATCTCCAATCTACATCTTCAGCCTAGGAAAGCCCAGATTCCTCAAAAGATGGACTAACATAATTGAGAGTAGGAGCTCTCTATTCCTCTGCTTCTGGAAAGTAAGTTAGTCTCAGTCATCCACCCCAAGCATACGCATGTTACCAACTACCCAAAGGAAGCTTCACTGCCGGTTTGCCGGCCAATCCTACGTTTGCCCTACCCTACATGTACATGAGAGAATTGAGAAAAGAGTCAGAAAAAAAGAGACATCCACCCTGGGTCACAGATCCATGTACTTAAGCAATCTCCAGCTCCCTAGTTCTTGAGGGATTCTAAGCCCTCTGTAAGCTGGGATGGAAGAAGATGATACCACATTCCTATCTGCTCCGGAGACCCTTTCCAGTGGCTCAAATTCTTTTAACATTTTTCAATAAAACCTTGAAGTTTGTCAGTTCCTCCAGTTAAACAAACAAAAAGGCAGCACCCTCTTCAGAACTCCTTGAACGCCGTATTCTAATATGCCTTTCTTGATAGCTCCCAACATCCTGTGTTTTCAATTCCCTTATCTTTATCAAACTTGCATTAAACCAAATATTCAGATTTTTTCCTAAAACCCTCATTTCTATCCAACTAAGAGTTTGTTTCTCTTCAAATTTGGCTGTCCCCTGCAAATTCCATTCTTATGCACTTTCATTGGGTTCAACAGCTCATTCCATTCTCCTCCTCTTCCACCGTGTTCACTAGAGCCACTCCCTCTTTCTAAAACTAAAATCACTCAGTGACAGAATGATGTAAAAGAAGACTGGGTTTTGAACTAAGAAACCTGAGTGCAATTCTCATTTCTCTGATTTACTGTATCCAAATAATTTTCTCCCTTTGAGTTTCAGGTTCTCCACCTGAACAAACCACTTGATCAGGATGATAAGCAAGGATTCAAGTACTAGAGGATATTTTGTTTAGTCTCCAGGATTTCTTAACATTCTGAAACTCTATGCACCTCTGATTTTGCCTGTAGGAAAACGGGGAATATTTAGCGGCTGTTCACGAAAACTATAATAGAAGATCATAAGAAAAACAGAAGAGAAGTAAAAAGAAATCAAGAAAATATTACTAAAATGTCATAGAAGGAAAATAAAAGAATCCAGAGAATAAGAAAAAGCTTCAGCAAACTAGGCAGGGTACTCACTTAAAGAGAAAACCTAACTGGGTAGGCAGTAAGTAGAGAAATGAATTAGAAATATCCTTTTAATATATGCTAAATATAGTTAACATCACATGGACTATATTTAGATATTCGCCAAGCACAGTAAGAGAGTATTTTTCTGGCATTGGCTTGGTCTTGCTTTATGAAAATCTTAGGGTCCTGCGGCCACAGATAACTGATATCTGCCTTTAAAATGCTGATGGTTAAAAAAAAAAAAAAGTAATATGGTTACCACTGCCATTTCCAAAATATTTGGACAAACTTTTGGAGTAGCCAGGCTTCTAAGGAACACTTAGAAGTCAATGCATAACAAAATGACTCAGAGAGTCAATGCATAACGAAATGTGACTTTCTGAATTGATCTGATTTAAATCAGTACCACGATCCCATTGCTGCATAGATCTCTATCCACTTCTGCTTAGGGGCAAAAGAAGTGATTTCAGAGCCAGGCAGGATGATGGTCCAATCTTGGGTTGGCTACCTGTTTACTGTGGAATCATGAGTCAATATTTCAACCTCATTAAAGCAGAGTTGCCTAATTAGTAAAAATGCAATAATAGCACAAATAGTTTGTAAAGCTGTGTGATGACATGACATGATAAACGTTAAGCATGTAATATGGTGTCTAGCACAGAGTAGAACACTAAACAGATACTAGTTTCTCTTCTCTCTATTCACTTAGTTAAACATATCAATTTAAAAAATCTGTGAAATCATACCTGTGAAAACACTCTTTAGTAGGAGGAGGCACTATTAAACAAAAAAGTAAAATGCATTTTAAATCAACAATAGAAAACTACAGAATATTAAAAACATAAAAGAGCACAGTGGCTTGTTCCTACAATCTTAGCTACTCAGAAGGCTGAGGCAGAAGTATCACTTGAGAAGCCCAGGAGTTTGAGACCAGCCTGGCCAACATAGAAAGACCCTATCCTTATGATGATGATGATAATAATGATAATAATAATAATAATAATAATAATACAGAAAGCCTGGCACGGTGGCTCATGCCTGTAATCCTAGCAGTTTGGGAGGCCGAGGTGGGTTGATCGCTTGAAGTCAAGAGTTTGAGATCAGCCCGGACAACATCGTGAAACTCCATCTCTACTAAAAACACAAAAATTAGCCAGGTGTGGTGGTGCGCGCCTGTAATCCCGGCTACTCGGGAGGCTGAGGCAGGAGAATCACTTGAACCCAGGAGGTGGAAGTTGCAGTGAGCCAAGATCGTGCCACTGCACTACAACCTGGGCTGCAGACTAGTAAGACTGCATTTCAAAAAAAAAAGAAGAAGAAGAAAAAAGAAAAAAAAAAGACAAATAAATGAAGGGTAAGTAAATAATATAATAGGCAGGCTTCAAATAGCTTACCATCTTCTGTAGATTGTACAGAAATAATCCTTCTCTTTGGGATGTATGGTTTTGAAATAATCTAGAAGAAAAACACAATAGGTTTAAGAATAACATGGAGCAATTTAAATAATGATAATAGCCACCATTACTACATGATCTAACAGAAAAAAATATACACGTTGAAGTCACTCATACGTAGATTCAAACCCCAAGTCTGCCATTTACTTATCTACATATTCACATGGGATGATGATTATGATTGGTGATACAGATATTCTCAAAATGTTACTCCTTTCAACCCCAGTTGATTATTATACAAATACTATGATATCCATTAGTATCTTTCATTAACCACAACAAACTGGGACAAAAATTTACTCCTATGTAATTTACAGTATTACTGAACAAAACTAATAATAAAAAGTCAATAATCACTTTATTTTTCAAAATATTTATGCATGATATATAGTTGTGTGAATTACTTTCTGTGGGAAAAATTGTGAGAATGTAGTTTTTAGTAGTACTATATTTAAATGGGCTAGCGTCGGAAACAGTATAAGTTGCTTCTATTCTGTGTGTCAAAAGCTAAAAACAAATTATTGTATAACTTCAGCTCCTTCCAAAAAAGACAGAACAAAGCAACCGTCCACCTTATGGAGCAGTGATTCATGAATGAAGGCCACACATAGCTACTAAACAGAAAGCTGTAACTAAGTATCCTGACAACAGAAACAGAGGTGAAATGAAAGAATAGACACTAAAGACATGCGGTCTGCAAGGAAAAAGTTAGACTGAGGTAAATCATTTTTAAACAAACGGGAAGGAGGGAGAAACAAAGAAAAAAAGAGACATGACCAGTCAATCAAATATGAGCTTAAAAGAAAAGCTTGCATTCATAATATATGCCTAATAATACTGGTTAGCATTTACTCGACAATTTGTTTTGTGTAAATACTTATGTAATAAAGAGTTTCATTTGTTTACTATAAAATAACACATCCCAAGAGTTAACCATGATCATTCACCTGAAAGCTGAAATATTTTTACTACACAGAGAGAGACAGACAGACCGAGAGGGGGAAAAAAAAAAAAAACAAAACAATAAAATTCCAGCAACTTAACACGTGGAGAAAGAATTTTTATTCAGAATTCGAAAGAGTAATGTATGTCCTGAAAAATATGTATTTAGTAGAACATGGTTGCGGCTTTAAAAATTTAAGAAAATTTAATCTAAAATCCTAATCCAAGCTTCCAGTTGGAAGATATTAGAAAACACGCTGTATCCACCTTTCCTATTTCCTTTCCATCTTTTCTAAATTTTATTTTCTTCTATATGACATATTTTCTCAACATAACTCACCTCAACTTATACATTCTCAACGTTACAAGAAAAGATAAATTCAAAACATTCAAGAAATTTAATAGATTTAATTATTAGATATCTTAGGCGTATTATGTCACCTGTAACATTCCATTATAAAAAAGCCCATTTGCCTGGTTGTTGATTCACATTAAAAACTAATTAAATGCTTCTTACATGCCAGACATTATTCTGGGTACTCCAGGATACATACAAATAGGTTTTCTAGCTTCAAGTGGCTCACAGTAATGCAGGAGTTTTACAAGTATTTTTTCAATAACAGCACAAAAGCCTCTGACATTTAAAATTTAGAATGCGATACAAAGACCCTGAGTAGATTTTTTTTTTTTTATTACAATGCACAAACCTTGTGAAATTAAAGTCTGACCTTAGGAAAATGAAGAGTCTCTGCTTATCAAACAGGTTGTTATTTTAAACAAAACGCATATTCTTCAATTAGATAAAGAGTTTAAAGTATACTCTTAGTAAAAAGGACCCGGAAAACACAGTGTAAACCCTCTCTAACACAGATTTGACAACAGAATTTAAATTTCTAATCTTCCACAACTTTTTAAAATTAGAGATAAGCTCTTGCTCTATTGCCAAGCTTGGTCTTAAACTCCTGGGCTCAAGAAATTCTCCTGGCTTGATCTCTTGAATAGGTGGGACTACAGGCACATGATACCATGTCTAGTTAAATTTCCACAATTTCTAATATTACTTCACTCTAATTATAGAACCAAGAATAAAAATAAAGAAATAGCTCTCTGCAAAAATACTGTATGATGTTAAAATAGGTGTACAAGAAATAAAAAGAAACTATATGCTATGTGTAACAGGGTGATTCCATGATTCCCATAATAAGTCATCTGATGTAACAAAGATTCACTTAAACAGAGGTATTATTAGTCATACTCATATGATATACAACTCAAAGTAAAAACACTTACTCAGATAAGCCTAGACCAAAATTTGCATCTCCTCTGTTGTGGGAAAGCGTTCCCGAACAACATTTTTCTGTCACTGTGCATTTTCCAGCAATTTTTTTTTTTCAGGTCACACCTCTCAACGTATTTATCAACTATTTCTTATTTGCCAAAGTAAAAAAAATTAAAATTAACCCCTCCCATTTCTTTAAAATGGTTATCTCTAATAAAAGTTTTAATACTAACATAAAACAACGATAGGTAGACAACTGCTAAGTTTTAGAAGAAAATAATATAAAACATGAGATTCAGAGTGAGAAAATTAATTTCACAAGACAGTACTCTACCTCAGATTCCAAAGCAAACTCATCCTCTGTCACAGGCTGTACAACAGTATCCGGTCTGTAGAGACTCCTACGGAGCAAATAGATACAACAAAAACGAGCACGTTCATTTCTTAAAAGAAAACAAAAACCGTCAGTCTATACATGCATGTCCCCTCCAAAAAAAAAATGGTAAAACAAAGTCTGAGGAAACTCAGTTATCTGCATATTAAATAATATTTCCTGGTATAATTAAGATATGGCTTCCATTTTAGAAAACATTTCAGTTACCTATTTCTGCCTCCACCTCTCCCAAACTATGAAATATCCAATGCAGACTCACCCTTAAACCCGTAACAAATAGTGACAGGCATTATAACGGCACGGCCAGACAATAATTTGTCCTTATAAACTATCTACCCTAAAGGCTAAACTGAAAATCCAGTTGATATCTGACACAACTTTTCTTACTGAACTGGAGTAAACCTGATAACCTAAAACAAGGCAGAAAAGGCACCGTCTCTTCTCCATTATCTACTTCTGATTCAAAGACTAATCTGTGTCACTGGAAAATGAGAGTCTTGGATCTTCAGCATGTGAGCTACTTAAAGAGGGCCCACTGATTCTCTTCACCCTAGAACACTGCAGGGGGCCCCCTGAAACACTGCAAATGTTTGAAAGCTGAGTGTACAAAAGTCAAAGTACAAACGTATATGTTGTTAGGTTGTTATTGGGAATATCCTTCACAGAAGATTAAAACATTAGAAATTTTAAAATCCAATTATTGTCATTATATAGATCCTGCCTTATTCAGATCCACAAAAACCAGCAAGCTTAAGAACCTTCATAGACACTCAGATACCCAAGAGAGAGACTGCTGGAAAAGTCGCCCTCCTAAGTACTTATAGCTCCATTTCATTCATCACTATCTAAATATCTTCCTTCCTATGGGCTCCCACTTCTGGATCCCTCTTCTGCAGGGATCCGTGGCAATCTCCAATCTACATCTTCAGCCTAGGAAAGCCCAGATTCCTCAAAAGATGGGCTAACATAATTGAGAGTAGGAGCTCTCTATTCCTCTGCTTCTGGAAAGTAAGTTAGTCTCAGTCATCCACCCCAAGCATACGCATGTTACCAACTACCCAAAGGAAGCTTCACTGCCGGTTTGCCGGCCAATCCTACGTTTGCCCTACCCTACATGTACATGAGAGAATTGAGAAAAGAGTCAGAAAAAAAGAGACATCCACCCTGGGTCACAGATCCATGTACTTAAGCAATCTCCAGCTCCCTAGTTCTTGAGGGATTCTAAGCCCTCTGTAAGCTGGGATGGAAGAAGATGATACCACATTCCTATCTGCTCCGGAGACCCTTTCCAGTGGCTCAAATCCTTTTAACATTTTTCAATAAAACCTTGAAGTTTGTCAGTTCCTCCAGTTAAACAAACAAAAAGGCAGCACCCTCTTCAGAACTCCTTGAACGCCGTATTCTAATATGCCTTTCTTGATAGCTCCCAACATCCTGTGTTTTCAATTCCCTTATCTTTATCAAACTTGCATTAAACCAAATATTCAGATTTTTTCCTAAAACCCTCATTTCTATCCAACTAAGAGTTTGTTTCTCTTCAAATTTGGCTGTCCCCTGCAAATTCCATTCTTATGCACTTTCATTGGGTTCAACAGCTCATTCCATTCTCCTCCTCTTCCACCGTGTTCACTAGAGCCACTCCCTCTTTCTAAAACTAAAATCACTCAGTGACAGAATGATGTAAAAGAAGACTGGGTTTTGAACTAAGAAACCTGAGTGCAATTCTCATTTCTCTGATTTACTGTATCCAAATAATTTTCTCCCTTTGAGTTTCAGGTTCTCCACCTGAACAAACCACTTGATCAGGATGATAAGCAAGGATTCAAGTACTAGAGGATATTTTGTTTAGTCTCCAGGATTTCTTAACATTCTGAAACTCTATGCACCTCTGATTTTGCCTGTAGGAAAACGGGGAATATTTAGCGGCTGTTCACGAAAACTATAATAGAAGATCATAAGAAAAACAGAAGAGAAGTAAAAAGAAATCAAGAAAATATTACTAAAATGTCATAGAAGGAAAATAAAAGAATCCAGAGAATAAGAAAAAGCTTCAGCAAACTAGGCAGGGTACTCACTTAAAGAGAAAACCTAACTGGGTAGGCAGTAAGTAGAGAAATGAATTAGAAATATCCTTTTAATATATGCTAAATATAGTTAACATCACATGGACTATATTTAGATATTCGCCAAGCACAGTAAGAGAGTATTTTTCTGGCATTGGCTTGGTCTTGCTTTATGAAAATCTTAGGGTCCTGCGGCCACAGATAACTGATATCTGCCTTTAAAATGCTGATGGTTAAAAAAAAAAAAAAGTAATATGGTTACCACTGCCATTTCCAAAATATTTGGACAAACTTTTGGAGTAGCCAGGCTTCTAAGGAACACTTAGAAGTCAATGCATAACAAAATGACTCAGAGAGTCAATGCATAACGAAATGTGACTTTCTGAATTGATCTGATTTAAATCAGTACCACGATCCCATTGCTGCATAGATCTCTATCCACTTCTGCTTAGGGGCAAAAGAAGTGATTTCAGAGCCAGGCAGGATGATGGTCCAATCTTGGGTTGGCTACCTGTTTACTGTGGAATCATGAGTCAATATTTCAACCTCATTAAAGCAGAGTTGCCTAATTAGTAAAAATGCAATAATAGCACAAATAGTTTGTAAAGCTGTGTGATGACATGACATGATAAACGTTAAGCATGTAATATGGTGTCTAGCACAGAGTAGAACACTAAACAGATACTAGTTTCTCTTCTCTCTATTCACTTAGTTAAACATATCAATTTAAAAAATCTGTGAAATCATACCTGTGAAAACACTCTTTAGTAGGAGGAGGCACTATTAAACAAAAAAGTAAAATGCATTTTAAATCAACAATAGAAAACTACAGAATATTAAAAACATAAAAGAGCACAGTGGCTTGTTCCTACAATCTTAGCTACTCAGAAGGCTGAGGCAGAAGTATCACTTGAGAAGCCCAGGAGTTTGAGACCAGCCTGGCCAACATAGAAAGACTCTATCCTTATGATGATGATGATAACAATAATAATAATAATAATAATAATAATACAGAAGGCCTGGCACGGTGGCTCATGCCTGTAATCCTAGCAGTTTGGGAGGCCGAGGTGGGTTGATCGCTTGAAGTCAAGAGTCTGAGATCAGCCCGGACAACATCGTGAAACTCCATCTTTACTAAAAACACAAAAATTAGCCAGGTGTGGTGGTGCGGGCCTGTAATCCCGGCTACTCGGGAGGCTGAGGCAGGAGAATCACTTGAACCCAGGAGGTGGAAGTTGCAGTGAGCCAAGATCGTGCCACTGCACTACAACCTGGGCTGCAGACTAGTAGGACTGCATTTCAAAAAAAAAAGAAGAAGAAGAAGAAAAAAGACAAATAAATGAAGGGTAAGTAAATAATATAATAGGCAGGCTTCAAATAGCTTACCATCTTCTGTAGATTGTACAGAAATAATCCTTCTCTTTGGGATGTATGGTTTTGAAATAATCTAGAAGAAAAACACAATAGGTTTAAGAATAACATGGAGCAATTTAAATAATGATAATAGCCACCATTACTACATGATCTAACAGAAAAAAATATACACGTTGAAGTCACTCATACGTAGATTCAAACCCCAAGTCTGCCATTTACTTATCTACATATTCACATGGGATGATGATTATGATTGGTGATACAGATATTCTCAAAATGTTACTCCTTTCAACCCCAGTTGATTATTATACAAATACTATGATATCCATTAGTATCTTTCATTAACCACAACAAACTGGGACAAAAATTTACTCCTATGTAATTTACAGTATTACTGAACAAAACTAATAATAAAAAGTCAATAATCACTTTATTTTTCAAAATATTTATGCATGATATATAGTTGTGTGAATTACTTTCTGTGGGAAAAAAATGTGAGAATGTAGTTTTTAGTAGTACTATATTTAAATGAGCTAGCGTCGGAAACAGTATAAGTTGCTTCTATTCTGTGTGTCAAAAGCTAAAAACAAATTATTGTATAACTTCAGCTCCTTCCAAAAAAGACAGAACAAAGCAACCGTCCACCTTATGGAGCAGTGATTCATGAATGAAGGCCACACATAGCTACTAAACAGAAAGCTGTAACTAAGTATCCTGACAACAGAAACAGAGGTGAAATGAAAGAATAGACACTAAAGACATGCGGTCTGCAAGGAAAAAGTTAGACTGAGGTAAATCATTTTTAAACAAATGGGAAGGAGGGAGAAACAAAGAAAAAAAGAGACATGACCAGTCAATCAAATATGAGCTTAAAAGAAAAGCTTGCATTCATAATATATGCCTAATAATACTGGTTAGCATTTACTCGACAATTTGTTTTGTGTAAATACTTATGTAATAAAGAGTTTCATTTGTTTACTATAAAATAACACATCCCAAGAGTTAACCATGATCATTCACCTGAAAGCTGAAACATTTTTACTACACAGAGAGAGACAGACAGACCGAGAAGGGAAAAAAAAAAAAAAAAAAAACAAAACAATAAAATTCCAGCAACTTAACACGTGGAGAAAGAATTTTTATTCAGAATTCGAAAGAGTAATGTATGTCCTGAAAAATATGTATTTAGTAGAACATGGTTGCGGCTTTAAAAATTTAAGAAAATTTAATCTAAAATCCTAATCCAAGCTTCCAGTTGGAAGATATTAGAAAACACGCTGTATCCACCTTTCCTATTTCCTTTCCATCTTTTCTAAATTTTATTTTCTTCTATATGACATATTTTCTCAACATAACTCACCTCAACTTATACATTCTCAACATTACAAGAAAAGATAAATTCAAAATATTCAAGAAATCTAATAGATTTAATTATTAGATATCTTAGGCGTATTATGTCACCTGTAACATTCCATTATAAAAAAGCCCATTTGCCTGGTTGTTGATTCACATTAAAAACTAATTAAATGTTTCTTACATGCCAGACATTATTCTGGGTACTCCAGGATACATACAAATAGGTTTTCTATCTTCAAGTAGCTCACAGTAATGCAGGAGTTTTACAAGTATTTTTTCAATAACAGCACAAAAGCCTCTGACATTTAAAATTTAGAATGCGATACAAAGACCCTGAGTAGATTTTTTTTTTTTTTATTACAATGCACAAACCTTGTGAAATTAAAGTCTGACCTTAGGAAAATGAAGAGTCTCTGCTTATCAAACAGGTTGTTATTTTAAACAAAACGCATATTCTTCAATTAGATAAAGAGTTTAAAGTGTACTCTTAGTAAAAAGGACCCGGAAAACACAGTGTAAACCCTCTCTAATACAGATTTGACAACAGAATTTAAATTTCTAATCTTCCACAACTTTTTAAAATTAGAGATAAGCTCTTGCTCTATTGCCAAGCTTGGTCTTAAACTCCTGGGCTCAAGAAATTCTCCTGGCTTGATCTCTTGAATAGGTGGGACTACAGGCACATGATACCATGTCCAGTTAAATTTCCACAATTTCTAATATTACTTCACTCTAATTATAGAACCAAGAATAAAAATAAAGAAATAGCTCTCTGCAAAAATACTGTATGATGTTAAAATAGGTGTACAAGAAATAAAAAGAAACTATGTGCTATGTGTAACAGGGTGATTCCATGATTCCCATAATAAGTCATCTGATGTAACAAAGATTCACTTAAACAGAGGTATTATTAGTCATACTCATATGATATACAACTCAAAGTAAAAACACTTACTCAGATAAGCCTAGACCAAAATTTGCATCTCCTCTATTGTGGGAAAGCGTTCCCGAACAACATTTTTCTGTCACTGTGCATTTTCCAGCAATTTTTTTTTTTCAGGTCACACCTCTCAACGTATTTATCAACTATTTCTTATTTGCCAAAGTAAAAAAAATTAAAATTAACCCCTCCCATTTCTTTAAAATGGTTATCTCTAATAAAAGTTTTAATACTAACATAAAACAACGATAGGTAGACAACTGCTAAGTTTTAGAAGAAAATAATATAAAACATGAGATTCAGAGTGAGAAAATTAATTTCACAAGACAGTACTCTACCTCAGATTCCAAAGCAAACTCATCCTCTGTCACAGGCTGTACAACAGTATCCGGTCTGTAGAGACTCCTACGGAGCAAATAGATACAACAAAAACGAGCACGTTCATTTCTTAAAAGAAAACAAAAACCGTCAGTCTATACATGCATGTCCCCTCCAAAAAAAAAATGGTAAAACAAAGTCTGAGGAAACTCAGTTATCTGCATATTAAATAATATTTCCTGGTATAATTAAGATATGGCTTCCATTTTAGAAAACATTTCAGTTACCTATTTCTGCCTCCACCTCTCCCAAACTATGAAATATCCAATGCAGACTCACCCTTAAACCCGTAACAAATAGTGACAGGCATTATAACGGCACGGCCAGACAATAACTTGTCCTTATAAACTATCTACCCTAAAGGCTAAACTGAAAATCCAGTTGATATCTGACACAACTTTTCTTACTGAACTGGAGTAAACCTGATAACCTAAAACAAGGCAGAAAAGGCACCGTCTCTTCTCCACTATCTACTTCTGATTCAAAGACTAATCTGTGTCACTGGAAAATGAGAGTCTTGGATCTTCAGCATGTGAGCTACTTAAAGAGGGCCCACTGATTCTCTTCACCCTAGAACACTGCAGGGGGCCCCCTGAAACACTGCAAATGTTTGAAAGCTGAGTGTACAAAAGTCAAAGTACAAACGTATATGTTGTTAGGTTGTTATTGGGAATATCCTTCACAGAAGATTAAAACATTAGAAATTTTAAAATCCAATTATTGTCATTATATAGATCCTGCCTTATTCAGATCCACAAAAACCAGCAAGCTTAAGAACCTTCATAGACACTCAGATACCCAAGAGAGAGACTGCTGGAAAAGTCGCCCTCCTAAGTACTTATAGCTCCATTTCATTCATCACTATCTAAATATCTTCCTTCCTATGGGCTCCCACTTCTGGATCCCTCTTCTGCAGGGATCCGTGGCAATCTCCAATCTACATCTTCAGCCTAGGAAAGCCCAGATTCCTCAAAAGATGGGCTAACATAATTGAGAGTAGGAGCTCTCTATTCCTCTGCTTCTGGAAAGTAAGTTAGTCTCAGTCATCCACCCCAAGCATACGCATGTTACCAACTACCCAAAGGAAGCTTCACTGCCGGTTTGCCGGCCAATCCTACGTTTGCCCTACCCTACATGTACATGAGAGAATTGAGAAAAGAGTCAGAAAAAAAGAGACATCCACCCTGGGTCACAGATCCATGTACTTAAGCAATCTCCAGCTCCCTAGTTCTTGAGGGATTCTAAGCCCTCTGTAAGCTGGGATGGAAGAAGATGATACCACATTCCTATCTGCTCCGGAGACCCTTTCCAGTGGCTCAAATCCTTTTAACATTTTTCAATAAAACCTTGAAGTTTGTCAGTTCCTCCAGTTAAACAAACAAAAAGGCAGCACCCTCTTCAGAACTCCTTGAACGCCGTGTTCTAATATGCCTTTCTTGATAGCTCCCAACATCCTGTGTTTTCAATTCCCTTATCTTTATCAAACTTGCATTAAACCAAATATTCAGATTTTTTCCTAAAACCCTCATTTCTATCCAACTAAGAGTTTGTTTCTCTTCAAATTTGGCTGTCCCCTGCAAATTCCATTCTTATGCACTTTCATTGGGTTCAACAGCTCATTCCATTCTCCTCCTCTTCCACCGTGTTCACTAGAGCCACTCCCTCTTTCTAAAACTAAAATCACTCAGTGACAGAATGATGTAAAAGAAGACTGGGTTTTGAACTAAGAAACCTGAGTGCAATTCTCATTTCTCTGATTTACTGTATCCAAATAATTTTCTCCCTTTGAGTTTCAGGTTCTCCACCTGAACAAACCACTTGATCAGGATGATAAGCAAGGATTCAAGTACTAGAGGATATTTTGTTTAGTCTCCAGGATTTCTTAACATTCTGAAACTCTATGCACCTCTGATTTTGCCTGTAGGAAAACGGGGAATATTTAGCGGCTGTTCACGAAAACTATAATAGAAGATCATAAGAAAAACAGAAGAGAAGTAAAAAGAAATCAAGAAAATATTACTAAAATGTCATAGAAGGAAAATAAAAGAATCCAGAGAATAAGAAAAAGCTTCAGCAAACTAGGCAGGGTACTCACTTAAAGAGAAAACCTAACTGGGTAGGCAGTAAGTAGAGAAATGAATTAGAAATATCCTTTTAATATATGCTAAATATAGTTAACATCACATGGACTATATTTAGATATTCGCCAAGCACAGTAAGAGAGTATTTTTCTGGCATTGGCTTGGTCTTGCTTTATGAAAATCTTAGGGTCCTGCGGCCACAGATAACTGATATCTGCCTTTAAAATGCTGATGGTTAAAAAAAAAAAAAAGTAATATGGTTACCACTGCCATTTCCAAAATATTTGGACAAACTTTTGGAGTAGCCAGGCTTCTAAGGAACACTTAGAAGTCAATGCATAACAAAATGACTCAGAGAGTCAATGCATAACGAAATGTGACTTTCTGAATTGATCTGATTTAAATCAGTACCACGATCCCATTGCTGCATAGATCTCTATCCACTTCTGCTTAGGGGCAAAAGAAGTGATTTCAGAGCCAGGCAGGATGATGGTCCAATCTTGGGTTGGCTACCTGTTTACTGTGGAATCATGAGTCAATATTTCAACCTCATTAAAGCAGAGTTGCCTAATTAGTAAAAATGCAATAATAGCACAAATAGTTTGTAAAGCTGTGTGATGACATGACATGATAAACGTTAAGCATGTAATATGGTGTCTAGCACAGAGTAGAACACTAAACAGATACTAGTTTCTCTTCTCTCTATTCACTTAGTTAAACATATCAATTTAAAAAATCTGTGAAATCATACCTGTGAAAACACTCTTTAGTAGGAGGAGGCACTATTAAACAAAAAAGTAAAATGCATTTTAAATCAACAATAGAAAACTACAGAATATTAAAAACATAAAAGAGCACAGTGGCTTGTTCCTACAATCTTAGCTACTCAGAAGGCTGAGGCAGAAGTATCACTTGAGAAGCCCAGGAGTTTGAGACCAGCCTGGCCAACATAGAAAGACTCTATCCTTATGATGATGATGATAACAATAATAATAATAATAATAATAATAATACAGAAGGCCTGGCACGGTGGCTCATGCCTGTAATCCTAGCAGTTTGGGAGGCCGAGGTGGGTTGATCGCTTGAAGTCAAGAGTCTGAGATCAGCCCGGACAACATCGTGAAACTCCATCTTTACTAAAAACACAAAAATTAGCCAGGTGTGGTGGTGCGTGCCTGTAATCCCGGCTACTCGGGAGGCTGAGGCAGGAGAATCACTTGAACCCAGGAGGTGGAAGTTGCAGTGAGCCAAGATCGTGCCACTGCACTACAACCTGGGCTGCAGACTAGTAGGACTGCATTTCAAAAAAAAAAGAAGAAGAAGAAGAAAAAAGACAAATAAATGAAGGGTAAGTAAATAATATAATAGGCAGGCTTCAAATAGCTTACCATCTTCTGTAGATTGTACAGAAATAATCCTTCTCTTTGGGATGTATGGTTTTGAAATAATCTAGAAGAAAAACACAATAGGTTTAAGAATAACATGGAGCAATTTAAATAATGATAATAGCCACCATTACTACATGATCTAACAGAAAAAAATATACACGTTGAAGTCACTCATACGTAGATTCAAACCCCAAGTCTGCCATTTACTTATCTACATATTCACATGGGATGATGATTATGATTGGTGATACAGATATTCTCAAAATGTTACTCCTTTCAACCCCAGTTGATTATTATACAAATACTATGATATCCATTAGTATCTTTCATTAACCACAACAAACTGGGACAAAAATTTACTCCTATGTAATTTACAGTATTACTGAACAAAACTAATAATAAAAAGTCAATAATCACTTTATTTTTCAAAATATTTATGCATGATATATAGTTGTGTGAATTACTTTCTGTGGGAAAAAAATGTGAGAATGTAGTTTTTAGTAGTACTATATTTAAATGAGCTAGCGTCGGAAACAGTATAAGTTGCTTCTATTCTGTGTGTCAAAAGCTAAAAACAAATTATTGTATAACTTCAGCTCCTTCCAAAAAAGACAGAACAAAGCAACCGTCCACCTTATGGAGCAGTGATTCATGAATGAAGGCCACACATAGCTACTAAACAGAAAGCTGTAACTAAGTATCCTGACAACAGAAACAGAGGTGAAATGAAAGAATAGACACTAAAGACATGCGGTCTGCAAGGAAAAAGTTAGACTGAGGTAAATCATTTTTAAACAAACGGGAAGGAGGGAGAAACAAAGAAAAAAAGAGACATGACCAGTCAATCAAATATGAGCTTAAAAGAAAAGCTTGCATTCATAATATATGCCTAATAATACTGGTTAGCATTTACTCGACAATTTGTTTTGTGTAAATACTTATGTAATAAAGAGTTTCATTTGTTTACTATAAAATAACACATCCCAAGAGTTAACCATGATCATTCACCTGAAAGCTGAAATATTTTTACTACACAGAGAGAGACAGACAGACCGAGAGGGGGAAAAAAAAAAAAAAAACAAAACAATAAAATTCCAGCAACTTAACACGTGGAGAAAGAATTTTTATTCAGAATTCGAAAGAGTAATGTATGTCCTGAAAAATATGTATTTAGTAGAACATGGTTGCGGCTTTAAAAATTTAAGAAAATTTAATCTAAAATCCTAATCCAAGCTTCCAGTTGGAAGATATTAGAAAACACGCTGTATCCACCTTTCCTATTTCCTTTCCATCTTTTCTAAATTTTATTTTCTTCTATATGACATATTTTCTCAACATAACTCACCTCAACTTATACATTCTCAACATTACAAGAAAAGATAAATTCAAAACATTCAAGAAATTTAATAGATTTAATTATTAGATATCTTAGGCGTATTATGTCACCTGTAACATTCCATTATAAAAAGCCCATTTGCCTGGTTGTTGATTCACATTAAAAACTAATTAAATGCTTCTTACATGCCAGACATTATTCTGGGTACTCCAGGATACATACAAATAGGTTTTCTAGCTTCAAGTGGCTCACAGTAATGCAGGAGTTTTACAAGTATTTTTTCAATAACAGCACAAAAGCCTCTGACATTTAAAATTTAGAATGCGATACAAAGACCCTGAGTAGATTTTTTTTTTTTATTACAATGCACAAACCTTGTGAAATTAAAGTCTGACCTTAGGAAAATGAAGAGTCTCTGCTTATCAAACAGGTTGTTATTTTAAACAAAACGCATATTCTTCAATTAGATAAAGAGTTTAAAGTATACTCTTAGTAAAAAGGACCCGGAAAACACAGTGTAAACCCTCTCTAACACAGATTTGACAACAGAATTTAAATTTCTAATCTTCCACAACTTTTTAAAATTAGAGATAAGCTCTTGCTCTATTGCCAAGCTTGGTCTTAAACTCCTGGGCTCAAGAAATTCTCCTGGCTTGATCTCTTGAATAGGTGGGACTACAGGCACATGATACCATGTCTAGTTAAATTTCCACAATTTCTAATATTACTTCACTCTAATTATAGAACCAAGAATAAAAATAAAGAAATAGCTCTCTGCAAAAATACTGTATGATGTTAAAATAGGTGTACAAGAAATAAAAAGAAACTATATGCTATGTGTAACAGGGTGATTCCATGATTCCCATAATAAGTCATCTGATGTAACAAAGATTCACTTAAACAGAGGTATTATTAGTCATACTCATATGATATACAACTCAAAGTAAAAACACTTACTCAGATAAGCCTAGACCAAAATTTGCATCTCCTCTGTTGTGGGAAAGCGTTCCCGAACAACATTTTTCTGTCACTGTGCATTTTCCAGCAATTTTTTTTTTCAGGTCACACCTCTCAACGTATTTATCAACTATTTCTTATTTGCCAAAGTAAAAAAAATTAAAATTAACCCCTCCCATTTCTTTAAAATGGTTATCTCTAATAAAAGTTTTAATACTAACATAAAACAACGATAGGTAGACAACTGCTAAGTTTTAGAAGAAAATAATATAAAACATGAGATTCAGAGTGAGAAAATTAATTTCACAAGACAGTACTCTACCTCAGATTCCAAAGCAAACTCATCCTCTGTCACAGGCTGTACAACAGTATCCGGTCTGTAGAGACTCCTACGGAGCAAATAGATACAACAAAAACGAGCACGTTCATTTCTTAAAAGAAAACAAAAACCGTCAGTCTATACATGCATGTCCCCTCCAAAAAAAAAATGGTAAAACAAAGTCTGAGGAAACTCAGTTATCTGCATATTAAATAATATTTCCTGGTATAATTAAGATATGGCTTCCATTTTAGAAAACATTTCAGTTACCTATTTCTGCCTCCACCTCTCCCAAACTATGAAATATCCAATGCAGACTCACCCTTAAACCCGTAACAAATAGTGACAGGCATTATAACGGCACGGCCAGACAATAATTTGTCCTTATAAACTATCTACCCTAAAGGCTAAACTGAAAATCCAGTTGATATCTGACACAACTTTTCTTACTGAACTGGAGTAAACCTGATAACCTAAAACAAGGCAGAAAAGGCACCGTCTCTTCTCCATTATCTACTTCTGATTCAAAGACTAATCTGTGTCACTGGAAAATGAGAGTCTTGGATCTTCAGCATGTGAGCTACTTAAAGAGGGCCCACTGATTCTCTTCACCCTAGAACACTGCAGGGGGCCCCCTGAAACACTGCAAATGTTTGAAAGCTGAGTGTACAAAAGTCAAAGTACAAACGTATATGTTGTTAGGTTGTTATTGGGAATATCCTTCACAGAAGATTAAAACATTAGAAATTTTAAAATCCAATTATTGTCATTATATAGATCCTGCCTTATTCAGATCCACAAAAACCAGCAAGCTTAAGAACCTTCATAGACACTCAGATACCCAAGAGAGAGACTGCTGGAAAAGTCGCCCTCCTAAGTACTTATAGCTCCATTTCATTCATCACTATCTAAATATCTTCCTTCCTATGGGCTCCCACTTCTGGATCCCTCTTCTGCAGGGATCCGTGGCAATCTCCAATCTACATCTTCAGCCTAGGAAAGCCCAGATTCCTCAAAAGATGGGCTAACATAATTGAGAGTAGGAGCTCTCTATTCCTCTGCTTCTGGAAAGTAAGTTAGTCTCAGTCATCCACCCCAAGCATACGCATGTTACCAACTACCCAAAGGAAGCTTCACTGCCGGTTTGCCGGCCAATCCTACGTTTGCCCTACCCTACATGTACATGAGAGAATTGAGAAAAGAGTCAGAAAAAAAGAGACATCCACCCTGGGTCACAGATCCATGTACTTAAGCAATCTCCAGCTCCCTAGTTCTTGAGGGATTCTAAGCCCTCTGTAAGCTGGGATGGAAGAAGATGATACCACATTCCTATCTGCTCCGGAGACCCTTTCCAGTGGCTCAAATTCTTTTAACATTTTTCAATAAAACCTTGAAGTTTGTCAGTTCCTCCAGTTAAACAAACAAAAAGGCAGCACCCTCTTCAGAACTCCTTGAACGCCGTATTCTAATATGCCTTTCTTGATAGCTCCCAACATCCTGTGTTTTCAATTCCCTTATCTTTATCAAACTTGCATTAAACCAAATATTCAGATTTTTTCCTAAAACCCTCATTTCTATCCAACTAAGAGTTTGTTTCTCTTCAAATTTGGCTGTCCCCTGCAAATTCCATTCTTATGCACTTTCATTGGGTTCAACAGCTCATTCCATTCTCCTCCTCTTCCACCGTGTTCACTAGAGCCACTCCCTCTTTCTAAAACTAAAATCACTCAGTGACAGAATGATGTAAAAGAAGACTGGGTTTTGAACTAAGAAACCTGAGTGCAATTCTCATTTCTCTGATTTACTGTATCCAAATAATTTTCTCCCTTTGAGTTTCAGGTTCTCCACCTGAACAAACCACTTGATCAGGATGATAAGCAAGGATTCAAGTACTAGAGGATATTTTGTTTAGTCTCCAGGATTTCTTAACATTCTGAAACTCTATGCACCTCTGATTTTGCCTGTAGGAAAACGGGGAATATTTAGCGGCTGTTCACGAAAACTATAATAGAAGATCATAAGAAAAACAGAAGAGAAGTAAAAAGAAATCAAGAAAATATTACTAAAATGTCATAGAAGGAAAATAAAAGAATCCAGAGAATAAGAAAAAGCTTCAGCAAACTAGGCAGGGTACTCACTTAAAGAGAAAACCTAACTGGGTAGGCAGTAAGTAGAGAAATGAATTAGAAATATCCTTTTAATATATGCTAAATATAGTTAACATCACATGGACTATATTTAGATATTCGCCAAGCACAGTAAGAGAGTATTTTTCTGGCATTGGCTTGGTCTTGCTTTATGAAAATCTTAGGGTCCTGCGGCCACAGATAACTGATATCTGCCTTTAAAATGCTGATGGTTAAAAAAAAAAAAAAGTAATATGGTTACCACTGCCATTTCCAAAATATTTGGACAAACTTTTGGAGTAGCCAGGCTTCTAAGGAACACTTAGAAGTCAATGCATAACAAAATGACTCAGAGAGTCAATGCATAACGAAATGTGACTTTCTGAATTGATCTGATTTAAATCAGTACCACGATCCCATTGCTGCATAGATCTCTATCCACTTCTGCTTAGGGGCAAAAGAAGTGATTTCAGAGCCAGGCAGGATGATGGTCCAATCTTGGGTTGGCTACCTGTTTACTGTGGAATCATGAGTCAATATTTCAACCTCATTAAAGCAGAGTTGCCTAATTAGTAAAAATGCAATAATAGCACAAATAGTTTGTAAAGCTGTGTGATGACATGACATGATAAACGTTAAGCATGTAATATGGTGTCTAGCACAGAGTAGAACACTAAACAGATACTAGTTTCTCTTCTCTCTATTCACTTAGTTAAACATATCAATTTAAAAAATCTGTGAAATCATACCTGTGAAAACACTCTTTAGTAGGAGGAGGCACTATTAAACAAAAAAGTAAAATGCATTTTAAATCAACAATAGAAAACTACAGAATATTAAAAACATAAAAGAGCACAGTGGCTTGTTCCTACAATCTTAGCTACTCAGAAGGCTGAGGCAGAAGTATCACTTGAGAAGCCCAGGAGTTTGAGACCAGCCTGGCCAACATAGAAAGACTCTATCCTTATGATGATGATGATAACAATAATAATAATAATAATAATAATAATACAGAAGGCCTGGCACGGTGGCTCATGCCTGTAATCCTAGCAGTTTGGGAGGCCGAGGTGGGTTGATCGCTTGAAGTCAAGAGTCTGAGATCAGCCCGGACAACATCGTGAAACTCCATCTTTACTAAAAACACAAAAATTAGCCAGGTGTGGTGGTGCGGGCCTGTAATCCCGGCTACTCGGGAGGCTGAGGCAGGAGAATCACTTGAACCCAGGAGGTGGAAGTTGCAGTGAGCCAAGATCGTGCCACTGCACTACAACCTGGGCTGCAGACTAGTAGGACTGCATTTCAAAAAAAAAAGAAGAAGAAGAAGAAAAAAGACAAATAAATGAAGGGTAAGTAAATAATATAAGAGGCAGGCTTCAAATAGCTTACCATCTTCTGTAGATTGTACAGAAATAATCCTTCTCTTTGGGATGTATGGTTTTGAAATAATCTAGAAGAAAAACACAATAGGTTTAAGAATAACATGGAGCAATTTAAATAATGATAATAGCCACCATTACTACATGATCTAACAGAAAAAAATATACACGTTGAAGTCACTCATACGTAGATTCAAACCCCAAGTCTGCCATTTACTTATCTACATATTCACATGGGATGATGATTATGATTGGTGATACAGATATTCTCAAAATGTTACTCCTTTCAACCCCAGTTGATTATTATACAAATACTATGATATCCATTAGTATCTTTCATTAACCACAACAAACTGGGACAAAAATTTACTCCTATGTAATTTACAGTATTACTGAACAAAACTAATAATAAAAAGTCAATAATCACTTTATTTTTCAAAATATTTATGCATGATATATAGTTGTGTGAATTACTTTCTGTGGGAAAAAAATGTGAGAATGTAGTTTTTAGTAGTACTATATTTAAATGAGCTAGCGTCGGAAACAGTATAAGTTGCTTCTATTCTGTGTGTCAAAAGCTAAAAACAAATTATTGTATAACTTCAGCTCCTTCCAAAAAAGACAGAACAAAGCAACCGTCCACCTTATGGAGCAGTGATTCATGAATGAAGGCCACACATAGCTACTAAACAGAAAGCTGTAACTAAGTATCCTGACAACAGAAACAGAGGTGAAATGAAAGAATAGACACTAAAGACATGCGGTCTGCAAGGAAAAAGTTAGACTGAGGTAAATCATTTTTAAACAAATGGGAAGGAGGGAGAAACAAAGAAAAAAAGAGACATGACCAGTCAATCAAATATGAGCTTAAAAGAAAAGCTTGCATTCATAATATATGCCTAATAATACTGGTTAGCATTTACTCGACAATTTGTTTTGTGTAAATACTTATGTAATAAAGAGTTTCATTTGTTTACTATAAAATAACACATCCCAAGAGTTAACCATGATCATTCACCTGAAAGCTGAAACATTTTTACTACACAGAGAGAGACAGACAGACCGAGAAGGGAAAAAAAAAAAAAAAAAAAAAAAACAATAAAATTCCAGCAACTTAACACGTGGAGAAAGAATTTTTATTCAGAATTCGAAAGAGTAATGTATGTCCTGAAAAATATGTATTTAGTAGAACATGGTTGCGGCTTTAAAAATTTAAGAAAATTTAATCTAAAATCCTAATCCAAGCTTCCAGTTGGAAGATATTAGAAAACACGCTGTATCCACCTTTCCTATTTCCTTTCCATCTTTTCTAAATTTTATTTTCTTCTATATGACATATTTTCTCAACATAACTCACCTCAACTTATACATTCTCAACATTACAAGAAAAGATAAATTCAAAACATTCAAGAAATCTAATAGATTTAATTATTAGATATCTTAGGCGTATTATGTCACCTGTAACATTCCATTATAAAAAAGCCCATTTGCCTGGTTGTTGATTCACATTAAAAACTAATTAAATGTTTCTTACATGCCAGACATTATTCTGGGTACTCCAGGATACATACAAATAGGTTTTCTATCTTCAAGTAGCTCACAGTAATGCAGGAGTTTTACAAGTATTTTTTCAATAACAGCACAAAAGCCTCTGACATTTAAAATTTAGAATGCGATACAAAGACCCTGAGTAGATTTTTTTTTTTTTTATTACAATGCACAAACCTTGTGAAATTAAAGTCTGACCTTAGGAAAATGAAGAGTCTCTGCTTATCAAACAGGTTGTTATTTTAAACAAAACGCATATTCTTCAATTAGATAAAGAGTTTAAAGTGTACTCTTAGTAAAAAGGACCCGGAAAACACAGTGTAAACCCTCTCTAATAGAGATTTGACAACAGAATTTAAATTTCTAATCTTCCACAACTTTTTAAAATTAGAGATAAGCTCTTGCTCTATTGCCAAGCTTGGTCTTAAACTCCTGGGCTCAAGAAATTCTCCTGGCTTGATCTCTTGAATAGGTGGGACTACAGGCACATGATACCATGTCCAGTTAAATTTCCACAATTTCTAATATTACTTCACTCTAATTATAGAACCAAGAATAAAAATAAAGAAATACCTCTCTGCAAAAATACTGTATGATGTTAAAATAGGTGTACAAGAAATAAAAAGAAGCTATGTGCTATGTGTAACAGGGTGATTCCATGATTCCCATAATAAGTCATCTGATGTAACAAAGATTCACTTAAACAGAGGTATTATTAGTCATACTCATATGATATACAACTCAAAGTAAAAACACTTACTCAGATAAGCCTAGACCAAAATTTGCATCTCCTCTATTGTGGGAAAGCGTTCCCGAACAACATTTTTCTGTCACTGTGCATTTTCCAGCAATTTTTTTTTTTCAGGTCACACCTCTCAACGTATTTATCAACTATTTCTTATTTGCCAAAGTAAAAAAAATTAAAATTAACCCCTCCCATTTCTTTAAAATGGTTATCTCTAATAAAAGTTTTAATACTAACATAAAACAACGATAGGTAGACAACTGCTAAGTTTTAGAAGAAAATAATATAAAACATGAGATTCAGAGTGAGAAAATTAATTTCACAAGACAGTACTCTACCTCAGATTCCAAAGCAAACTCATCCTCTGTCACAGGCTGTACAACAGTATCCGGTCTGTAGAGACTCCTACGGAGCAAATAGATACAACAAAAACGAGCACGTTCATTTCTTAAAAGAAAACAAAAACCGTCAGTCTATACATGCATGTCCCCTCCAAAAAAAAAATGGTAAAACAAAGTCTGAGGAAACTCAGTTATCTGCATATTAAATAATATTTCCTGGTATAATTAAGATATGGCTTCCATTTTAGAAAACATTTCAGTTACCTATTTCTGCCTCCACCTCTCCCAAACTATGAAATATCCAATGCAGACTCACCCTTAAACCCGTAACAAATAGTGACAGGCATTATAACGGCACGGCCAGACAATAACTTGTCCTTATAAACTATCTACCCTAAAGGCTAAACTGAAAATCCAGTTGATATCTGACACAACTTTTCTTACTGAACTGGAGTAAACCTGATAACCTAAAACAAGGCAGAAAAGGCACCGTCTCTTCTCCACTATCTACTTCTGATTCAAAGACTAATCTGTGTCACTGGAAAATGAGAGTCTTGGATCTTCAGCATGTGAGCTACTTAAAGAGGGCCCACTGATTCTCTTCACCCTAGAACACTGCAGGGGGCCCCCTGAAACACTGCAAATGTTTGAAAGCTGAGTGTACAAAAGTCAAAGTACAAACGTATATGTTGTTAGGTTGTTATTGGGAATATCCTTCACAGAAGATTAAAACATTAGAAATTTTAAAATCCAATTATTGTCATTATATAGATCCTGCCTTATTCAGATCCACAAAAACCAGCAAGCTTAAGAACCTTCATAGACACTCAGATACCCAAGAGAGAGACTGCTGGAAAAGTCGCCCTCCTAAGTACTTATAGCTCCATTTCATTCATCACTATCTAAATATCTTCCTTCCTATGGGCTCCCACTTCTGGATCCCTCTTCTGCAGGGATCCGTGGCAATCTCCAATCTACATCTTCAGCCTAGGAAAGCCCAGATTCCTCAAAAGATGGGCTAACATAATTGAGAGTAGGAGCTCTCTATTCCTCTGCTTCTGGAAAGTAAGTTAGTCTCAGTCATCCACCCCAAGCATACGCATGTTACCAACTACCCAAAGGAAGCTTCACTGCCGGTTTGCCGGCCAATCCTACGTTTGCCCTACCCTACATGTACATGAGAGAATTGAGAAAAGAGTCAGAAAAAAAGAGACATCCACCCTGGGTCACAGATCCATGTACTTAAGCAATCTCCAGCTCCCTAGTTCTTGAGGGATTCTAAGCCCTCTGTAAGCTGGGATGGAAGAAGATGATACCACATTCCTATCTGCTCCGGAGACCCTTTCCAGTGGCTCAAATCCTTTTAACATTTTTCAATAAAACCTTGAAGTTTGTCAGTTCCTCCAGTTAAACAAACAAAAAGGCAGCACCCTCTTCAGAACTCCTTGAACGCCGTGTTCTAATATGCCTTTCTTGATAGCTCCCAACATCCTGTGTTTTCAATTCCCTTATCTTTATCAAACTTGCATTAAACCAAATATTCAGATTTTTTCCTAAAACCCTCATTTCTATCCAACTAAGAGTTTGTTTCTCTTCAAATTTGGCTGTCCCCTGCAAATTCCATTCTTATGCACTTTCATTGGGTTCAACAGCTCATTCCATTCTCCTCCTCTTCCACCGTGTTCACTAGAGCCACTCCCTCTTTCTAAAACTAAAATCACTCAGTGACAGAATGATGTAAAAGAAGACTGGGTTTTGAACTAAGAAACCTGAGTGCAATTCTCATTTCTCTGATTTACTGTATCCAAATAATTTTCTCCCTTTGAGTTTCAGGTTCTCCACCTGAACAAACCACTTGATCAGGATGATAAGCAAGGATTCAAGTACTAGAGGATATTTTGTTTAGTCTCCAGGATTTCTTAACATTCTGAAACTCTATGCACCTCTGATTTTGCCTGTAGGAAAACGGGGAATATTTAGCGGCTGTTCACGAAAACTATAATAGAAGATCATAAGAAAAACAGAAGAGAAGTAAAAAGAAATCAAGAAAATATTACTAAAATGTCATAGAAGGAAAATAAAAGAATCCAGAGAATAAGAAAAAGCTTCAGCAAACTAGGCAGGGTACTCACTTAAAGAGAAAACCTAACTGGGTAGGCAGTAAGTAGAGAAATGAATTAGAAATATCCTTTTAATATATGCTAAATATAGTTAACATCACATGGACTATATTTAGATATTCGCCAAGCACAGTAAGAGAGTATTTTTCTGGCATTGGCTTGGTCTTGCTTTATGAAAATCTTAGGGTCCTGCGGCCACAGATAACTGATATCTGCCTTTAAAATGCTGATGGTTAAAAAAAAAAAAAAGTAATATGGTTACCACTGCCATTTCCAAAATATTTGGACAAACTTTTGGAGTAGCCAGGCTTCTAAGGAACACTTAGAAGTCAATGCATAACAAAATGACTCAGAGAGTCAATGCATAACGAAATGTGACTTTCTGAATTGATCTGATTTAAATCAGTACCACGATCCCATTGCTGCATAGATCTCTATCCACTTCTGCTTAGGGGCAAAAGAAGTGATTTCAGAGCCAGGCAGGATGATGGTCCAATCTTGGGTTGGCTACCTGTTTACTGTGGAATCATGAGTCAATATTTCAACCTCATTAAAGCAGAGTTGCCTAATTAGTAAAAATGCAATAATAGCACAAATAGTTTGTAAAGCTGTGTGATGACATGACATGATAAACGTTAAGCATGTAATATGGTGTCTAGCACAGAGTAGAACACTAAACAGATACTAGTTTCTCTTCTCTCTATTCACTTAGTTAAACATATCAATTTAAAAAATCTGTGAAATCATACCTGTGAAAACACTCTTTAGTAGGAGGAGGCACTATTAAACAAAAAAGTAAAATGCATTTTAAATCAACAATAGAAAACTACAGAATATTAAAAACATAAAAGAGCACAGTGGCTTGTTCCTACAATCTTAGCTACTCAGAAGGCTGAGGCAGAAGTATCACTTGAGAAGCCCAGGAGTTTGAGACCAGCCTGGCCAACATAGAAAGACTCTATCCTTATGATGATGATGATAACAATAATAATAATAATAATAATAATAATACAGAAGGCCTGGCACGGTGGCTCATGCCTGTAATCCTAGCAGTTTGGGAGGCCGAGGTGGGTTGATCGCTTGAAGTCAAGAGTCTGAGATCAGCCCGGACAACATCGTGAAACTCCATCTTTACTAAAAACACAAAAATTAGCCAGGTGTGGTGGTGCGGGCCTGTAATCCCGGCTACTCGGGAGGCTGAGGCAGGAGAATCACTTGAACCCAGGAGGTGGAAGTTGCAGTGAGCCAAGATCGTGCCACTGCACTACAACCTGGGCTGCAGACTAGTAGGACTGCATTTCAAAAAAAAAAGAAGAAGAAGAAGAAAAAAGACAAATAAATGAAGGGTAAGTAAATAATATAATAGGCAGGCTTCAAATAGCTTACCATCTTCTGTAGATTGTACAGAAATAATCCTTCTCTTTGGGATGTATGGTTTTGAAATAATCTAGAAGAAAAACACAATAGGTTTAAGAATAACATGGAGCAATTTAAATAATGATAATAGCCACCATTACTACATGATCTAACAGAAAAAAATATACACGTTGAAGTCACTCATACGTAGATTCAAACCCCAAGTCTGCCATTTACTTATCTACATATTCACATGGGATGATGATTATGATTGGTGATACAGATATTCTCAAAATGTTACTCCTTTCAACCCCAGTTGATTATTATACAAATACTATGATATCCATTAGTATCTTTCATTAACCACAACAAACTGGGACAAAAATTTACTCCTATGTAATTTACAGTATTACTGAACAAAACTAATAATAAAAAGTCAATAATCACTTTATTTTTCAAAATATTTATGCATGATATATAGTTGTGTGAATTACTTTCTGTGGGAAAAAAATGTGAGAATGTAGTTTTTAGTAGTACTATATTTAAATGAGCTAGCGTCGGAAACAGTATAAGTTGCTTCTATTCTGTGTGTCAAAAGCTAAAAACAAATTATTGTATAACTTCAGCTCCTTCCAAAAAAGACAGAACAAAGCAACCGTCCACCTTATGGAGCAGTGATTCATGAATGAAGGCCACACATAGCTACTAAACAGAAAGCTGTAACTAAGTATCCTGACAACAGAAACAGAGGTGAAATGAAAGAATAGACACTAAAGACATGCGGTCTGCAAGGAAAAAGTTAGACTGAGGTAAATCATTTTTAAACAAACGGGAAGGAGGGAGAAACAAAGAAAAAAAGAGACATGACCAGTCAATCAAATATGAGCTTAAAAGAAAAGCTTGCATTCATAATATATGCCTAATAATACTGGTTAGCATTTACTCGACAATTTGTTTTGTGTAAATACTTATGTAATAAAGAGTTTCATTTGTTTACTATAAAATAACACATCCCAAGAGTTAACCATGATCATTCACCTGAAAGCTGAAATATTTTTACTACACAGAGAGAGACAGACAGACCGAGAGGGGGAAAAAAAAAAAAAAAAACAAAACAATAAAATTCCAGCAACTTAACACGTGGAGAAAGAATTTTTATTCAGAATTCGAAAGAGTAATGTATGTCCTGAAAAATATGTATTTAGTAGAACATGGTTGCGGCTTTAAAAATTTAAGAAAATTTAATCTAAAATCCTAATCCAAGCTTCCAGTTGGAAGATATTAGAAAACACGCTGTATCCACCTTTCCTATTTCCTTTCCATCTTTTCTAAATTTTATTTTCTTCTATATGACATATTTTCTCAACATAACTCACCTCAACTTATACATTCTCAACATTACAAGAAAAGATAAATTCAAAACATTCAAGAAATTTAATAGATTTAATTATTAGATATCTTAGGCGTATTATGTCACCTGTAACATTCCATTATAAAAAGCCCATTTGCCTGGTTGTTGATTCACATTAAAAACTAATTAAATGCTTCTTACATGCCAGACATTATTCTGGGTACTCCAGGATACATACAAATAGGTTTTCTAGCTTCAAGTGGCTCACAGTAATGCAGGAGTTTTACAAGTATTTTTTCAATAACAGCACAAAAGCCTCTGACATTTAAAATTTAGAATGCGATACAAAGACCCTGAGTAGATTTTTTTTTTTTTATTACAATGCACAAACCTTGTGAAATTAAAGTCTGACCTTAGGAAAATGAAGAGTCTCTGCTTATCAAACAGGTTGTTATTTTAAACAAAACGCATATTCTTCAATTAGATAAAGAGTTTAAAGTATACTCTTAGTAAAAAGGACCCGGAAAACACAGTGTAAACCCTCTCTAACACAGATTTGACAACAGAATTTAAATTTCTAATCTTCCACAACTTTTTAAAATTAGAGATAAGCTCTTGCTCTATTGCCAAGCTTGGTCTTAAACTCCTGGGCTCAAGAAATTCTCCTGGCTTGATCTCTTGAATAGGTGGGACTACAGGCACATGATACCATGTCTAGTTAAATTTCCACAATTTCTAATATTACTTCACTCTAATTATAGAACCAAGAATAAAAATAAAGAAATAGCTCTCTGCAAAAATACTGTATGATGTTAAAATAGGTGTACAAGAAATAAAAAGAAACTATATGCTATGTGTAACAGGGTGATTCCATGATTCCCATAATAAGTCATCTGATGTAACAAAGATTCACTTAAACAGAGGTATTATTAGTCATACTCATATGATATACAACTCAAAGTAAAAACACTTACTCAGATAAGCCTAGACCAAAATTTGCATCTCCTCTGTTGTGGGAAAGCGTTCCCGAACAACATTTTTCTGTCACTGTGCATTTTCCAGCAATTTTTTTTTTTCAGGTCACACCTCTCAACGTATTTATCAACTATTTCTTATTTGCCAAAGTAAAAAAAATTAAAATTAACCCCTCCCATTTCTTTAAAATGGTTATCTCTAATAAAAGTTTTAATACTAACATAAAACAACGATAGGTAGACAACTGCTAAGTTTTAGAAGAAAATAATATAAAACATGAGATTCAGAGTGAGAAAATTAATTTCACAAGACAGTACTCTACCTCAGATTCCAAAGCAAACTCATCCTCTGTCACAGGCTGTACAACAGTATCCGGTCTGTAGAGACTCCTACGGAGCAAATAGATACAACAAAAACGAGCACGTTCATTTCTTAAAAGAAAACAAAAACCGTCAGTCTATACATGCATGTCCCCTCCAAAAAAAAAATGGTAAAACAAAGTCTGAGGAAACTCAGTTATCTGCATATTAAATAATATTTCCTGGTATAATTAAGATATGGCTTCCATTTTAGAAAACATTTCAGTTACCTATTTCTGCCTCCACCTCTCCCAAACTATGAAATATCCAATGCAGACTCACCCTTAAACCCGTAACAAATAGTGACAGGCATTATAACGGCACGGCCAGACAATAACTTGTCCTTATAAACTATCTACCCTAAAGGCTAAACTGAAAATCCAGTTGATATCTGACACAACTTTTCTTACTGAACTGGAGTAAACCTGATAACCTAAAACAAGGCAGAAAAGGCACCGTCTCTTCTCCACTATCTACTTCTGATTCAAAGACTAATCTGTGTCACTGGAAAATGAGAGTCTTGGATCTTCAGCATGTGAGCTACTTAAAGAGGGCCCACTGATTCTCTTCACCCTAGAACACTGCAGGGGGCCCCCTGAAACACTGCAAATGTTTGAAAGCTGAGTGTACAAAAGTCAAAGTACAAACGTATATGTTGTTAGGTTGTTATTGGGAATATCCTTCACAGAAGATTAAAACATTAGAAATTTTAAAATCCAATTATTGTCATTATATAGATCCTGCCTTATTCAGATCCACAAAAACCAGCAAGCTTAAGAACCTTCATAGACACTCAGATACCCAAGAGAGAGACTGCTGGAAAAGTCGCCCTCCTAAGTACTTATAGCTCCATTTCATTCATCACTATCTAAATATCTTCCTTCCTATGGGCTCCCACTTCTGGATCCCTCTTCTGCAGGGATCCGTGGCAATCTCCAATCTACATCTTCAGCCTAGGAAAGCCCAGATTCCTCAAAAGATGGGCTAACATAATTGAGAGTAGGAGCTCTCTATTCCTCTGCTTCTGGAAAGTAAGTTAGTCTCAGTCATCCACCCCAAGCATACGCATGTTACCAACTACCCAAAGGAAGCTTCACTGCCGGTTTGCCGGCCAATCCTACGTTTGCCCTACCCTACATGTACATGAGAGAATTGAGAAAAGAGTCAGAAAAAAAGAGACATCCACCCTGGGTCACAGATCCATGTACTTAAGCAATCTCCAGCTCCCTAGTTCTTGAGGGATTCTAAGCCCTCTGTAAGCTGGGATGGAAGAAGATGATACCACATTCCTATCTGCTCCGGAGACCCTTTCCAGTGGCTCAAATCCTTTTAACATTTTTCAATAAAACCTTGAAGTTTGTCAGTTCCTCCAGTTAAACAAACAAAAAGGCAGCACCCTCTTCAGAACTCCTTGAACGCCGTATTCTAATATGCCTTTCTTGATAGCTCCCAACATCCTGTGTTTTCAATTCCCTTATCTTTATCAAACTTGCATTAAACCAAATATTCAGATTTTTTCCTAAAACCCTCATTTCTATCCAACTAAGAGTTTGTTTCTCTTCAAATTTGGCTGTCCCCTGCAAATTCCATTCTTATGCACTTTCATTGGGTTCAACAGCTCATTCCATTCTCCTCCTCTTCCACCGTGTTCACTAGAGCCACTCCCTCTTTCTAAAACTAAAATCACTCAGTGACAGAATGATGTAAAAGAAGACTGGGTTTTGAACTAAGAAACCTGAGTGCAATTCTCATTTCTCTGATTTACTGTATCCAAATAATTTTCTCCCTTTGAGTTTCAGGTTCTCCACCTGAACAAACCACTTGATCAGGATGATAAGCAAGGATTCAAGTACTAGAGGATATTTTGTTTAGTCTCCAGGATTTCTTAACATTCTGAAACTCTATGCACCTCTGATTTTGCCTGTAGGAAAACGGGGAATATTTAGCGGCTGTTCACGAAAACTATAATAGAAGATCATAAGAAAAACAGAAGAGAAGTAAAAAGAAATCAAGAAAATATTACTAAAATGTCATAGAAGGAAAATAAAAGAATCCAGAGAATAAGAAAAAGCTTCAGCAAACTAGGCAGGGTACTCACTTAAAGAGAAAACCTAACTGGGTAGGCAGTAAGTAGAGAAATGAATTAGAAATATCCTTTTAATATATGCTAAATATAGTTAACATCACATGGACTATATTTAGATATTCGCCAAGCACAGTAAGAGAGTATTTTTCTGGCATTGGCTTGGTCTTGCTTTATGAAAATCTTAGGGTCCTGCGGCCACAGATAACTGATATCTGCCTTTAAAATGCTGATGGTTAAAAAAAAAAAAAAGTAATATGGTTACCACTGCCATTTCCAAAATATTTGGACAAACTTTTGGAGTAGCCAGGCTTCTAAGGAACACTTAGAAGTCAATGCATAACAAAATGACTCAGAGAGTCAATGCATAACGAAATGTGACTTTCTGAATTGATCTGATTTAAATCAGTACCACGATCCCATTGCTGCATAGATCTCTATCCACTTCTGCTTAGGGGCAAAAGAAGTGATTTCAGAGCCAGGCAGGATGATGGTCCAATCTTGGGTTGGCTACCTGTTTACTGTGGAATCATGAGTCAATATTTCAACCTCATTAAAGCAGAGTTGCCTAATTAGTAAAAATGCAATAATAGCACAAATAGTTTGTAAAGCTGTGTGATGACATGACATGATAAACGTTAAGCATGTAATATGGTGTCTAGCACAGAGTAGAACACTAAACAGATACTAGTTTCTCTTCTCTCTATTCACTTAGTTAAACATATCAATTTAAAAAATCTGTGAAATCATACCTGTGAAAACACTCTTTAGTAGGAGGAGGCACTATTAAACAAAAAAGTAAAATGCATTTTAAATCAACAATAGAAAACTACAGAATATTAAAAACATAAAAGAGCACAGTGGCTTGTTCCTACAATCTTAGCTACTCAGAAGGCTGAGGCAGAAGTATCACTTGAGAAGCCCAGGAGTTTGAGACCAGCCTGGCCAACATAGAAAGACTCTATCCTTATGATGATGATGATAACAATAATAATAATAATAATAATAATAATAATAATAATACAGAAGGCCTGGCACGGTGGCTCATGCCTGTAATCCTAGCAGTTTGGGAGGCCGAGGTGGGTTGATCGCTTGAAGTCAAGAGTCTGAGATCAGCCCGGACAACATCGTGAAACTCCATCTTTACTAAAAACACAAAAATTAGCCAGGTGTGGTGGTGCGTGCCTGTAATCCCGGCTACTCGGGAGGCTGAGGCAGGAGAATCACTTGAACCCAGGAGGTGGAAGTTGCAGTGAGCCAAGATCGTGCCACTGCACTACAACCTGGGCTGCAGACTAGTAGGACTGCATTTCAAAAAAAAAAGAAGAAGAAGAAGAAAAAAGACAAATAAATGAAGGGTAAGTAAATAATATAATAGGCAGGCTTCAAATAGCTTACCATCTTCTGTAGATTGTACAGAAATAATCCTTCTCTTTGGGATGTATGGTTTTGAAATAATCTAGAAGAAAAACACAATAGGTTTAAGAATAACATGGAGCAATTTAAATAATGATAATAGCCACCATTACTACATGATCTAACAGAAAAAAATATACACGTTGAAGTCACTCATACGTAGATTCAAACCCCAAGTCTGCCATTTACTTATCTACATATTCACATGGGATGATGATTATGATTGGTGATACAGATATTCTCAAAATGTTACTCCTTTCAACCCCAGTTGATTATTATACAAATACTATGATATCCATTAGTATCTTTCATTAACCACAACAAACTGGGACAAAAATTTACTCCTATGTAATTTACAGTATTACTGAACAAAACTAATAATAAAAAGTCAATAATCACTTTATTTTTCAAAATATTTATGCATGATATATAGTTGTGTGAATTACTTTCTGTGGGAAAAAAATGTGAGAATGTAGTTTTTAGTAGTACTATATTTAAATGAGCTAGCGTCGGAAACAGTATAAGTTGCTTCTATTCTGTGTGTCAAAAGCTAAAAACAAATTATTGTATAACTTCAGCTCCTTCCAAAAAAGACAGAACAAAGCAACCGTCCACCTTATGGAGCAGTGATTCATGAATGAAGGCCACACATAGCTACTAAACAGAAAGCTGTAACTAAGTATCCTGACAACAGAAACAGAGGTGAAATGAAAGAATAGACACTAAAGACATGCGGTCTGCAAGGAAAAAGTTAGACTGAGGTAAATCATTTTTAAACAAACGGGAAGGAGGGAGAAACAAAGAAAAAAAGAGACATGACCAGTCAATCAAATATGAGCTTAAAAGAAAAGCTTGCATTCATAATATATGCCTAATAATACTGGTTAGCATTTACTCGACAATTTGTTTTGTGTAAATACTTATGTAATAAAGAGTTTCATTTGTTTACTATAAAATAACACATCCCAAGAGTTAACCATGATCATTCACCTGAAAGCTGAAATATTTTTACTACACAGAGAGAGACAGACAGACCGAGAGGGGGAAAAAAAAAAAAAACAAAACAATAAAATTCCAGCAACTTAACACGTGGAGAAAGAATTTTTATTCAGAATTCGAAAGAGTAATGTATGTCCTGAAAAATATGTATTTAGTAGAACATGGTTGCGGCTTTAAAAATTTAAGAAAATTTAATCTAAAATCCTAATCCAAGCTTCCAGTTGGAAGATATTAGAAAACACGCTGTATCCACCTTTCCTATTTCCTTTCCATCTTTTCTAAATTTTATTTTCTTCTATATGACATATTTTCTCAACATAACTCACCTCAACTTATACATTCTCAACATTACAAGAAAAGATAAATTCAAAACATTCAAGAAATTTAATAGATTTAATTATTAGATATCTTAGGCGTATTATGTCACCTGTAACATTCCATTATAAAAAGCCCATTTGCCTGGTTGTTGATTCACATTAAAAACTAATTAAATGCTTCTTACATGCCAGACATTATTCTGGGTACTCCAGGATACATACAAATAGGTTTTCTAGCTTCAAGTGGCTCACAGTAATGCAGGAGTTTTACAAGTATTTTTTCAATAACAGCACAAAAGCCTCTGACATTTAAAATTTAGAATGCGATACAAAGACCCTGAGTAGATTTTTTTTTTTTTTATTACAATGCACAAACCTTGTGAAATTAAAGTCTGACCTTAGGAAAATGAAGAGTCTCTGCTTATCAAACAGGTTGTTATTTTAAACAAAACGCATATTCTTCAATTAGATAAAGAGTTTAAAGTATACTCTTAGTAAAAAGGACCCGGAAAACACAGTGTAAACCCTCTCTAACACAGATTTGACAACAGAATTTAAATTTCTAATCTTCCACAACTTTTTAAAATTAGAGATAAGCTCTTGCTCTATTGCCAAGCTTGGTCTTAAACTCCTGGGCTCAAGAAATTCTCCTGGCTTGATCTCTTGAATAGGTGGGACTACAGGCACATGATACCATGTCTAGTTAAATTTCCACAATTTCTAATATTACTTCACTCTAATTATAGAACCAAGAATAAAAATAAAGAAATAGCTCTCTGCAAAAATACTGTATGATGTTAAAATAGGTGTACAAGAAATAAAAAGAAACTATATGCTATGTGTAACAGGGTGATTCCATGATTCCCATAATAAGTCATCTGATGTAACAAAGATTCACTTAAACAGAGGTATTATTAGTCATACTCATATGATATACAACTCAAAGTAAAAACACTTACTCAGATAAGCCTAGACCAAAATTTGCATCTCCTCTGTTGTGGGAAAGCGTTCCCGAACAACATTTTTCTGTCACTGTGCATTTTCCAGCAATTTTTTTTTTTCAGGTCACACCTCTCAACGTATTTATCAACTATTTCTTATTTGCCAAAGTAAAAAAAATTAAAATTAACCCCTCCCATTTCTTTAAAATGGTTATCTCTAATAAAAGTTTTAATACTAACATAAAACAACGATAGGTAGACAACTGCTAAGTTTTAGAAGAAAATAATATAAAACATGAGATTCAGAGTGAGAAAATTAATTTCACAAGACAGTACTCTACCTCAGATTCCAAAGCAAACTCATCCTCTGTCACAGGCTGTACAACAGTATCCGGTCTGTAGAGACTCCTACGGAGCAAATAGATACAACAAAAACGAGCACGTTCATTTCTTAAAAGAAAACAAAAACCGTCAGTCTATACATGCATGTCCCCTCCAAAAAAAAAATGGTAAAACAAAGTCTGAGGAAACTCAGTTATCTGCATATTAAATAATATTTCCTGGTATAATTAAGATATGGCTTCCATTTTAGAAAACATTTCAGTTACCTATTTCTGCCTCCACCTCTCCCAAACTATGAAATATCCAATGCAGACTCACCCTTAAACCCGTAACAAATAGTGACAGGCATTATAACGGCACGGCCAGACAATAACTTGTCCTTATAAACTATCTACCCTAAAGGCTAAACTGAAAATCCAGTTGATATCTGACACAACTTTTCTTACTGAACTGGAGTAAACCTGATAACCTAAAACAAGGCAGAAAAGGCACCGTCTCTTCTCCACTATCTACTTCTGATTCAAAGACTAATCTGTGTCACTGGAAAATGAGAGTCTTGGATCTTCAGCATGTGAGCTACTTAAAGAGGGCCCACTGATTCTCTTCACCCTAGAACACTGCAGGGGGCCCCCTGAAACACTGCAAATGTTTGAAAGCTGAGTGTACAAAAGTCAAAGTACAAACGTATATGTTGTTAGGTTGTTATTGGGAATATCCTTCACAGAAGATTAAAACATTAGAAATTTTAAAATCCAATTATTGTCATTATATAGATCCTGCCTTATTCAGATCCACAAAAACCAGCAAGCTTAAGAACCTTCATAGACACTCAGATACCCAAGAGAGAGACTGCTGGAAAAGTCGCCCTCCTAAGTACTTATAGCTCCATTTCATTCATCACTATCTAAATATCTTCCTTCCTATGGGCTCCCACTTCTGGATCCCTCTTCTGCAGGGATCCGTGGCAATCTCCAATCTACATCTTCAGCCTAGGAAAGCCCAGATTCCTCAAAAGATGGGCTAACATAATTGAGAGTAGGAGCTCTCTATTCCTCTGCTTCTGGAAAGTAAGTTAGTCTCAGTCATCCACCCCAAGCATACGCATGTTACCAACTACCCAAAGGAAGCTTCACTGCCGGTTTGCCGGCCAATCCTACGTTTGCCCTACCCTACATGTACATGAGAGAATTGAGAAAAGAGTCAGAAAAAAAGAGACATCCACCCTGGGTCACAGATCCATGTACTTAAGCAATCTCCAGCTCCCTAGTTCTTGAGGGATTCTAAGCCCTCTGTAAGCTGGGATGGAAGAAGATGATACCACATTCCTATCTGCTCCGGAGACCCTTTCCAGTGGCTCAAATCCTTTTAACATTTTTCAATAAAACCTTGAAGTTTGTCAGTTCCTCCAGTTAAACAAACAAAAAGGCAGCACCCTCTTCAGAACTCCTTGAACGCCGTATTCTAATATGCCTTTCTTGATAGCTCCCAACATCCTGTGTTTTCAATTCCCTTATCTTTATCAAACTTGCATTAAACCAAATATTCAGATTTTTTCCTAAAACCCTCATTTCTATCCAACTAAGAGTTTGTTTCTCTTCAAATTTGGCTGTCCCCTGCAAATTCCATTCTTATGCACTTTCATTGGGTTCAACAGCTCATTCCATTCTCCTCCTCTTCCACCGTGTTCACTAGAGCCACTCCCTCTTTCTAAAACTAAAATCACTCAGTGACAGAATGATGTAAAAGAAGACTGGGTTTTGAACTAAGAAACCTGAGTGCAATTCTCATTTCTCTGATTTACTGTATCCAAATAATTTTCTCCCTTTGAGTTTCAGGTTCTCCACCTGAACAAACCACTTGATCAGGATGATAAGCAAGGATTCAAGTACTAGAGGATATTTTGTTTAGTCTCCAGGATTTCTTAACATTCTGAAACTCTATGCACCTCTGATTTTGCCTGTAGGAAAACGGGGAATATTTAGCGGCTGTTCACGAAAACTATAATAGAAGATCATAAGAAAAACAGAAGAGAAGTAAAAAGAAATCAAGAAAATATTACTAAAATGTCATAGAAGGAAAATAAAAGAATCCAGAGAATAAGAAAAAGCTTCAGCAAACTAGGCAGGGTACTCACTTAAAGAGAAAACCTAACTGGGTAGGCAGTAAGTAGAGAAATGAATTAGAAATATCCTTTTAATATATGCTAAATATAGTTAACATCACATGGACTATATTTAGATATTCGCCAAGCACAGTAAGAGAGTATTTTTCTGGCATTGGCTTGGTCTTGCTTTATGAAAATCTTAGGGTCCTGCGGCCACAGATAACTGATATCTGCCTTTAAAATGCTGATGGTTAAAAAAAAAAAAAAGTAATATGGTTACCACTGCCATTTCCAAAATATTTGGACAAACTTTTGGAGTAGCCAGGCTTCTAAGGAACACTTAGAAGTCAATGCATAACAAAATGACTCAGAGAGTCAATGCATAACGAAATGTGACTTTCTGAATTGATCTGATTTAAATCAGTACCACGATCCCATTGCTGCATAGATCTCTATCCACTTCTGCTTAGGGGCAAAAGAAGTGATTTCAGAGCCAGGCAGGATGATGGTCCAATCTTGGGTTGGCTACCTGTTTACTGTGGAATCATGAGTCAATATTTCAACCTCATTAAAGCAGAGTTGCCTAATTAGTAAAAATGCAATAATAGCACAAATAGTTTGTAAAGCTGTGTGATGACATGACATGATAAACGTTAAGCATGTAATATGGTGTCTAGCACAGAGTAGAACACTAAACAGATACTAGTTTCTCTTCTCTCTATTCACTTAGTTAAACATATCAATTTAAAAAATCTGTGAAATCATACCTGTGAAAACACTCTTTAGTAGGAGGAGGCACTATTAAACAAAAAAGTAAAATGCATTTTAAATCAACAATAGAAAACTACAGAATATTAAAAACATAAAAGAGCACAGTGGCTTGTTCCTACAATCTTAGCTACTCAGAAGGCTGAGGCAGAAGTATCACTTGAGAAGCCCAGGAGTTTGAGACCAGCCTGGCCAACATAGAAAGACTCTATCCTTATGATGATGATGATAACAATAATAATAATAATAATAATAATAATACAGAAGGCCTGGCACGGTGGCTCATGCCTGTAATCCTAGCAGTTTGGGAGGCCGAGGTGGGTTGATCGCTTGAAGTCAAGAGTCTGAGATCAGCCCGGACAACATCGTGAAACTCCATCTTTACTAAAAACACAAAAATTAGCCAGGTGTGGTGGTGCGGGCCTGTAATCCCGGCTACTCGGGAGGCTGAGGCAGGAGAATCACTTGAACCCAGGAGGTGGAAGTTGCAGTGAGCCAAGATCGTGCCACTGCACTACAACCTGGGCTGCAGACTAGTAGGACTGCATTTCAAAAAAAAAAGAAGAAGAAGAAGAAAAAAGACAAATAAATGAAGGGTAAGTAAATAATATAAGAGGCAGGCTTCAAATAGCTTACCATCTTCTGTAGATTGTACAGAAATAATCCTTCTCTTTGGGATGTATGGTTTTGAAATAATCTAGAAGAAAAACACAATAGGTTTAAGAATAACATGGAGCAATTTAAATAATGATAATAGCCACCATTACTACATGATCTAACAGAAAAAAATATACACGTTGAAGTCACTCATACGTAGATTCAAACCCCAAGTCTGCCATTTACTTATCTACATATTCACATGGGATGATGATTACGATTGGTGATACAGATATTCTCAAAATGTTACTCCTTTCAACCCCAGTTGATTATTATACAAATACTATGATATCCATTAGTATCTTTCATTAACCACAACAAACTGGGACAAAAATTTACTCCTATGTAATTTACAGTATTACTGAACAAAACTAATAATAAAAAGTCAATAATCACTTTATTTTTCAAAATATTTATGCATGATATATAGTTGTGTGAATTACTTTCTGTGGGAAAAAAATGTGAGAATGTAGTTTTTAGTAGTACTATATTTAAATGAGCTAGCGTCGGAAACAGTATAAGTTGCTTCTATTCTGTGTGTCAAAAGCTAAAAACAAATTATTGTATAACTTCAGCTCCTTCCAAAAAAGACAGAACAAAGCAACCGTCCACCTTATGGAGCAGTGATTCATGAATGAAGGCCACACATAGCTACTAAACAGAAAGCTGTAACTAAGTATCCTGACAACAGAAACAGAGGTGAAATGAAAGAATAGACACTAAAGACATGCGGTCTGCAAGGAAAAAGTTAGACTGAGGTAAATCATTTTTAAACAAATGGGAAGGAGGGAGAAACAAAGAAAAAAAGAGACATGACCAGTCAATCAAATATGAGCTTAAAAGAAAAGCTTGCATTCATAATATATGCCTAATAATACTGGTTAGCATTTACTCGACAATTTGTTTTGTGTAAATACTTATGTAATAAAGAGTTTCATTTGTTTACTATAAAATAACACATCCCAAGAGTTAACCATGATCATTCACCTGAAAGCTGAAACATTTTTACTACACAGAGAGAGACAGACAGACCGAGAAGGGAAAAAAAAAAAAACAAAACAAAACAATAAAATTCCAGCAACTTAACACGTGGAGAAAGAATTTTTATTCAGAATTCGAAAGAGTAATGTATGTCCTGAAAAATATGTATTTAGTAGAACATGGTTGCGGCTTTAAAAATTTAAGAAAATTTAATCTAAAATCCTAATCCAAGCTTCCAGTTGGAAGATATTAGAAAACACGCTGTATCCACCTTTCCTATTTCCTTTCCATCTTTTCTAAATTTTATTTTCTTCTATATGACATATTCTCTCAACATAACTCACCTCAACTTATACATTCTCAACATTACAAGAAAAGATAAATTCAAAATATTCAAGAAATCTAATAGATTTAATTATTAGATATCTTAGGCGTATTATGTCACCTGTAACATTCCATTATAAAAAAGCCCATTTGCCTGGTTGTTGATTCACATTAAAAACTAATTAAATGTTTCTTACATGCCAGACATTATTCTGGGTACTCCAGGATACATACAAATAGGTTTTCTATCTTCAAGTAGCTCACAGTAATGCAGGAGTTTTACAAGTATTTTTTCAATAACAGCACAAAAGCCTCTGACATTTAAAATTTAGAATGCGATACAAAGACCCTGAGTAGATTTTTTTTTTTTTTATTACAATGCACAAACCTTGTGAAATTAAAGTCTGACCTTAGGAAAATGAAGAGTCTCTGCTTATCAAACAGGTTGTTATTTTAAACAAAACGCATATTCTTCAATTAGATAAAGAGTTTAAAGTGTACTCTTAGTAAAAAGGACCCGGAAAACACAGTGTAAACCCTCTCTAATACAGATTTGACAACAGAATTTAAATTTCTAATCTTCCACAACTTTTTAAAATTAGAGATAAGCTCTTGCTCTATTGCCAAGCTTGGTCTTAAACTCCTGGGCTCAAGAAATTCTCCTGGCTTGATCTCTTGAATAGGTGGGACTACAGGCACATGATACCATGCCTAGTTAAATTTCCACAATTTCTAATATTACTTCACTCTAATTATAGAACCAAGAATAAAAATAAAGAAATAGCTCTCTGCAAAAATACTGTATGATGTTAAAATAGGTGTACAAGAAATAAAAAGAAACTATGTGCTATGTGTAACAGGGTGATTCCATGATTCCCATAATAAGTCATCTGATGTAACAAAGATTCACTTAAACAGAGGTATTATTAGTCATACTCATATGATATACAACTCAAAGTAAAAACACTTACTCAGATAAGCCTAGACCAAAATTTGCATCTCCTCTATTGTGGGAAAGCGTTCCCGAACAACATTTTTCTGTCACTGTGCATTTTCCAGCAATTTTTTTTTTTCAGGTCACACCTCTCAACGTATTTATCAACTATTTCTTATTTGCCAAAGTAAAAAAAATTAAAATTAACCCCTCCCATTTCTTTAAAATGGTTATCTCTAATAAAAGTTTTAATACTAACATAAAACAACGATAGGTAGACAACTGCTAAGTTTTAGAAGAAAATAATATAAAACATGAGATTCAGAGTGAGAAAATTAATTTCACAAGACAGTACTCTACCTCAGATTCCAAAGCAAACTCATCCTCTGTCACAGGCTGTACAACAGTATCCGGTCTGTAGAGACTCCTACGGAGCAAATAGATACAACAAAAACGAGCACGTTCATTTCTTAAAAGAAAACAAAAACCGTCAGTCTATACATGCATGTCCCCTCCAAAAAAAAAATGGTAAAACAAAGTCTGAGGAAACTCAGTTATCTGCATATTAAATAATATTTCCTGGTATAATTAAGATATGGCTTCCATTTTAGAAAACATTTCAGTTACCTATTTCTGCCTCCACCTCTCCCAAACTATGAAATATCCAATGCAGACTCACCCTTAAACCCGTAACAAATAGTGACAGGCATTATAACGGCACGGCCAGACAATAACTTGTCCTTATAAACTATCTACCCTAAAGGCTAAACTGAAAATCCAGTTGATATCTGACACAACTTTTCTTACTGAACTGGAGTAAACCTGATAACCTAAAACAAGGCAGAAAAGGCACCGTCTCTTCTCCACTATCTACTTCTGATTCAAAGACTAATCTGTGTCACTGGAAAATGAGAGTCTTGGATCTTCAGCATGTGAGCTACTTAAAGAGGGCCCACTGATTCTCTTCACCCTAGAACACTGCAGGGGGCCCCCTGAAACACTGCAAATGTTTGAAAGCTGAGTGTACAAAAGTCAAAGTACAAACGTATATGTTGTTAGGTTGTTATTGGGAATATCCTTCACAGAAGATTAAAACATTAGAAATTTTAAAATCCAATTATTGTCATTATATAGATCCTGCCTTATTCAGATCCACAAAAACCAGCAAGCTTAAGAACCTTCATAGACACTCAGATACCCAAGAGAGAGACTGCTGGAAAAGTCGCCCTCCTAAGTACTTATAGCTCCATTTCATTCATCACTATCTAAATATCTTCCTTCCTATGGGCTCCCACTTCTGGATCCCTCTTCTGCAGGGATCCGTGGCAATCTCCAATCTACATCTTCAGCCTAGGAAAGCCCAGATTCCTCAAAAGATGGGCTAACATAATTGAGAGTAGGAGCTCTCTATTCCTCTGCTTCTGGAAAGTAAGTTAGTCTCAGTCATCCACCCCAAGCATACGCATGTTACCAACTACCCAAAGGAAGCTTCACTGCCGGTTTGCCGGCCAATCCTACGTTTGCCCTACCCTACATGTACATGAGAGAATTGAGAAAAGAGTCAGAAAAAAAGAGACATCCACCCTGGGTCACAGATCCATGTACTTAAGCAATCTCCAGCTCCCTAGTTCTTGAGGGATTCTAAGCCCTCTGTAAGCTGGGATGGAAGAAGATGATACCACATTCCTATCTGCTCCGGAGACCCTTTCCAGTGGCTCAAATCCTTTTAACATTTTTCAATAAAACCTTGAAGTTTGTCAGTTCCTCCAGTTAAACAAACAAAAAGGCAGCACCCTCTTCAGAACTCCTTGAACGCCGTATTCTAATATGCCTTTCTTGATAGCTCCCAACATCCTGTGTTTTCAATTCCCTTATCTTTATCAAACTTGCATTAAACCAAATATTCAGATTTTTTCCTAAAACCCTCATTTCTATCCAACTAAGAGTTTGTTTCTCTTCAAATTTGGCTGTCCCCTGCAAATTCCATTCTTATGCACTTTCATTGGGTTCAACAGCTCATTCCATTCTCCTCCTCTTCCACCGTGTTCACTAGAGCCACTCCCTCTTTCTAAAACTAAAATCACTCAGTGACAGAATGATGTAAAAGAAGACTGGGTTTTGAACTAAGAAACCTGAGTGCAATTCTCATTTCTCTGATTTACTGTATCCAAATAATTTTCTCCCTTTGAGTTTCAGGTTCTCCACCTGAACAAACCACTTGATCAGGATGATAAGCAAGGATTCAAGTACTAGAGGATATTTTGTTTAGTCTCCAGGATTTCTTAACATTCTGAAACTCTATGCACCTCTGATTTTGCCTGTAGGAAAACGGGGAATATTTAGCGGCTGTTCACGAAAACTATAATAGAAGATCATAAGAAAAACAGAAGAGAAGTAAAAAGAAATCAAGAAAATATTACTAAAATGTCATAGAAGGAAAATAAAAGAATCCAGAGAATAAGAAAAAGCTTCAGCAAACTAGGCAGGGTACTCACTTAAAGAGAAAACCTAACTGGGTAGGCAGTAAGTAGAGAAATGAATTAGAAATATCCTTTTAATATATGCTAAATATAGTTAACATCACATGGACTATATTTAGATATTCGCCAAGCACAGTAAGAGAGTATTTTTCTGGCATTGGCTTGGTCTTGCTTTATGAAAATCTTAGGGTCCTGCGGCCACAGATAACTGATATCTGCCTTTAAAATGCTGATGGTTAAAAAAAAAAAAAAGTAATATGGTTACCACTGCCATTTCCAAAATATTTGGACAAACTTTTGGAGTAGCCAGGCTTCTAAGGAACACTTAGAAGTCAATGCATAACAAAATGACTCAGAGAGTCAATGCATAACGAAATGTGACTTTCTGAATTGATCTGATTTAAATCAGTACCACGATCCCATTGCTGCATAGATCTCTATCCACTTCTGCTTAGGGGCAAAAGAAGTGATTTCAGAGCCAGGCAGGATGATGGTCCAATCTTGGGTTGGCTACCTGTTTACTGTGGAATCATGAGTCAATATTTCAACCTCATTAAAGCAGAGTTGCCTAATTAGTAAAAATGCAATAATAGCACAAATAGTTTGTAAAGCTGTGTGATGACATGACATGATAAACGTTAAGCATGTAATATGGTGTCTAGCACAGAGTAGAACACTAAACAGATACTAGTTTCTCTTCTCTCTATTCACTTAGTTAAACATATCAATTTAAAAAATCTGTGAAATCATACCTGTGAAAACACTCTTTAGTAGGAGGAGGCACTATTAAACAAAAAAGTAAAATGCATTTTAAATCAACAATAGAAAACTACAGAATATTAAAAACATAAAAGAGCACAGTGGCTTGTTCCTACAATCTTAGCTACTCAGAAGGCTGAGGCAGAAGTATCACTTGAGAAGCCCAGGAGTTTGAGACCAGCCTGGCCAACATAGAAAGACTCTATCCTTATGATGATGATGATAACAATAATAATAATAATAATAATAATAATACAGAAGGCCTGGCACGGTGGCTCATGCCTGTAATCCTAGCAGTTTGGGAGGCCGAGGTGGGTTGATCGCTTGAAGTCAAGAGTCTGAGATCAGCCCGGACAACATCGTGAAACTCCATCTTTACTAAAAACACAAAAATTAGCCAGGTGTGGTGGTGCGGGCCTGTAATCCCGGCTACTCGGGAGGCTGAGGCAGGAGAATCACTTGAACCCAGGAGGTGGAAGTTGCAGTGAGCCAAGATCGTGCCACTGCACTACAACCTGGGCTGCAGACTAGTAGGACTGCATTTCAAAAAAAAAAGAAGAAGAAGAAGAAAAAAGACAAATAAATGAAGGGTAAGTAAATAATATAAGAGGCAGGCTTCAAATAGCTTACCATCTTCTGTAGATTGTACAGAAATAATCCTTCTCTTTGGGATGTATGGTTTTGAAATAATCTAGAAGAAAAACACAATAGGTTTAAGAATAACATGGAGCAATTTAAATAATGATAATAGCCACCATTACTACATGATCTAACAGAAAAAAATATACACGTTGAAGTCACTCATACGTAGATTCAAACCCCAAGTCTGCCATTTACTTATCTACATATTCACATGGGATGATGATTATGATTGGTGATACAGATATTCTCAAAATGTTACTCCTTTCAACCCCAGTTGATTATTATACAAATACTATGATATCCATTAGTATCTTTCATTAACCACAACAAACTGGGACAAAAATTTACTCCTATGTAATTTACAGTATTACTGAACAAAACTAATAATAAAAAGTCAATAATCACTTTATTTTTCAAAATATTTATGCATGATATATAGTTGTGTGAATTACTTTCTGTGGGAAAAAAATGTGAGAATGTAGTTTTTAGTAGTACTATATTTAAATGAGCTAGCGTCGGAAACAGTATAAGTTGCTTCTATTCTGTGTGTCAAAAGCTAAAAACAAATTATTGTATAACTTCAGCTCCTTCCAAAAAAGACAGAACAAAGCAACCGTCCACCTTATGGAGCAGTGATTCATGAATGAAGGCCACACATAGCTACTAAACAGAAAGCTGTAACTAAGTATCCTGACAACAGAAACAGAGGTGAAATGAAAGAATAGACACTAAAGACATGCGGTCTGCAAGGAAAAAGTTAGACTGAGGTAAATCATTTTTAAACAAATGGGAAGGAGGGAGAAACAAAGAAAAAAAGAGACATGACCAGTCAATCAAATATGAGCTTAAAAGAAAAGCTTGCATTCATAATATATGCCTAATAATACTGGTTAGCATTTACTCGACAATTTGTTTTGTGTAAATACTTATGTAATAAAGAGTTTCATTTGTTTACTATAAAATAACACATCCCAAGAGTTAACCATGATCATTCACCTGAAAGCTGAAACATTTTTACTACACAGAGAGAGACAGACAGACCGAGAAGGGAAAAAAAAAAAAACAAAACAAAACAATAAAATTCCAGCAACTTAACACGTGGAGAAAGAATTTTTATTCAGAATTCGAAAGAGTAATGTATGTCCTGAAAAATATGTATTTAGTAGAACATGGTTGCGGCTTTAAAAATTTAAGAAAATTTAATCTAAAATCCTAATCCAAGCTTCCAGTTGGAAGATATTAGAAAACACGCTGTATCCACCTTTCCTATTTCCTTTCCATCTTTTCTAAATTTTATTTTCTTCTATATGACATATTCTCTCAACATAACTCACCTCAACTTATACATTCTCAACATTACAAGAAAAGATAAATTCAAAATATTCAAGAAATCTAATAGATTTAATTATTAGATATCTTAGGCGTATTATGTCACCTGTAACATTCCATTATAAAAAAGCCCATTTGCCTGGTTGTTGATTCACATTAAAAACTAATTAAATGCTTCTTACATGCCAGACATTATTCTGGGTACTCCAGGATACATACAAATAGGTTTTCTAGCTTCAAGTGGCTCACAGTAATGCAGGAGTTTTACAAGTATTTTTTCAATAACAGCACAAAAGCCTCTGACATTTAAAATTTAGAATGCGATACAAAGACCCTGAGTAGATTTTTTTTTTTTTATTACAATGCACAAACCTTGTGAAATTAAAGTCTGACCTTAGGAAAATGAAGAGTCTCTGCTTATCAAACAGGTTGTTATTTTAAACAAAACGCATATTCTTCAATTAGATAAAGAGTTTAAAGTATACTCTTAGTAAAAAGGACCCGGAAAACACAGTGTAAACCCTCTCTAACACAGATTTGACAACAGAATTTAAATTTCTAATCTTCCACAACTTTTTAAAATTAGAGATAAGCTCTTGCTCTATTGCCAAGCTTGGTCTTAAACTCCTGGGCTCAAGAAATTCTCCTGGCTTGATCTCTTGAATAGGTGGGACTACAGGCACATGATACCATGTCCAGTTAAATTTCCACAATTTCTAATATTACTTCACTCTAATTATAGAACCAAGAATAAAAATAAAGAAATAGCTCTCTGCAAAAATACTGTATGATGTTAAAATAGGTGTACAAGAAATAAAAAGAAACTATATGCTATGTGTAACAGGGTGATTCCATGATTCCCATAATAAGTCATCTGATGTAACAAAGATTCACTTAAACAGAGGTATTATTAGTCATACTCATATGATATACAACTCAAAGTAAAAACACTTACTCAGATAAGCCTAGACCAAAATTTGCATCTCCTCTGTTGTGGGAAAGCGTTCCCGAACAACATTTTTCTGTCACTGTGCATTTTCCAGCAATTTTTTTTTTTCAGGTCACACCTCTCAACGTATTTATCAACTATTTCTTATTTGCCAAAGTAAAAAAAATTAAAATTAACCCCTCCCATTTCTTTAAAATGGTTATCTCTAATAAAAGTTTTAATACTAACATAAAACAACGATAGGTAGACAACTGCTAAGTTTTAGAAGAAAATAATATAAAACATGAGATTCAGAGTGAGAAAATTAATTTCACAAGACAGTACTCTACCTCAGATTCCAAAGCAAACTCATCCTCTGTCACAGGCTGTACAACAGTATCCGGTCTGTAGAGACTCCTACGGAGCAAATAGATACAACAAAAACGAGCACGTTCATTTCTTAAAAGAAAACAAAAACCGTCAGTCTATACATGCATGTCCCCTCCAAAAAAAAAATGGTAAAACAAAGTCTGAGGAAACTCAGTTATCTGCATATTAAATAATATTTCCTGGTATAATTAAGATATGGCTTCCATTTTAGAAAACATTTCAGTTACCTATTTCTGCCTCCACCTCTCCCAAACTATGAAATATCCAATGCAGACTCACCCTTAAACCCGTAACAAATAGTGACAGGCATTATAACGGCACGGCCAGACAATAATTTGTCCTTATAAACTATCTACCCTAAAGGCTAAACTGAAAATCCAGTTGATATCTGACACAACTTTTCTTACTGAACTGGAGTAAACCTGATAACCTAAAACAAGGCAGAAAAGGCACCGTCTCTTCTCCATTATCTACTTCTGATTCAAAGACTAATCTGTGTCACTGGAAAATGAGAGTCTTGGATCTTCAGCATGTGAGCTACTTAAAGAGGGCCCACTGATTCTCTTCACCCTAGAACACTGCAGGGGGCCCCCTGAAACACTGCAAATGTTTGAAAGCTGAGTGTACAAAAGTCAAAGTACAAACGTATATGTTGTTAGGTTGTTATTGGGAATATCCTTCACAGAAGATTAAAACATTAGAAATTTTAAAATCCAATTATTGTCATTATATAGATCCTGCCTTATTCAGATCCACAAAAACCAGCAAGCTTAAGAACCTTCATAGACACTCAGATACCCAAGAGAGAGACTGCTGGAAAAGTCGCCCTCCTAAGTACTTATAGCTCCATTTCATTCATCACTATCTAAATATCTTCCTTCCTATGGGCTCCCACTTCTGGATCCCTCTTCTGCAGGGATCCGTGGCAATCTCCAATCTACATCTTCAGCCTAGGAAAGCCCAGATTCCTCAAAAGATGGGCTAACATAATTGAGAGTAGGAGCTCTCTATTCCTCTGCTTCTGGAAAGTAAGTTAGTCTCAGTCATCCACCCCAAGCATACGCATGTTACCAACTACCCAAAGGAAGCTTCACTGCCGGTTTGCCGGCCAATCCTACGTTTGCCCTACCCTACATGTACATGAGAGAATTGAGAAAAGAGTCAGAAAAAAAGAGACATCCACCCTGGGTCACAGATCCATGTACTTAAGCAATCTCCAGCTCCCTAGTTCTTGAGGGATTCTAAGCCCTCTGTAAGCTGGGATGGAAGAAGATGATACCACATTCCTATCTGCTCCGGAGACCCTTTCCAGTGGCTCAAATCCTTTTAACATTTTTCAATAAAACCTTGAAGTTTGTCAGTTCCTCCAGTTAAACAAACAAAAAGGCAGCACCCTCTTCAGAACTCCTTGAACGCCATATTCTAATATGCCTTTCTTGATAGCTCCCAACATCCTGTGTTTTCAATTCCCTTATCTTTATCAAACTTGCATTAAACCAAATATTCAGATTTTTTCCTAAAACCCTCATTTCTATCCAACTAAGAGTTTGTTTCTCTTCAAATTTGGCTGTCCCCTGCAAATTCCATTCTTATGCACTTTCATTGGGTTCAACAGCTCATTCCATTCTCCTCCTCTTCCACCGTGTTCACTAGAGCCACTCCCTCTTTCTAAAACTAAAATCACTCAGTGACAGAATGATGTAAAAGAAGACTGGGTTTTGAACTAAGAAACCTGAGTGCAATTCTCATTTCTCTGATTTACTGTATCCAAATAATTTTCTCCCTTTGAGTTTCAGGTTCTCCACCTGAACAAACCACTTGATCAGGATGATAAGCAAGGATTCAAGTACTAGAGGATATTTTGTTTAGTCTCCAGGATTTCTTAACATTCTGAAACTCTATGCACCTCTGATTTTGCCTGTAGGAAAACGGGGAATATTTAGCGGCTGTTCACGAAAACTATAATAGAAGATCATAAGAAAAACAGAAGAGAAGTAAAAAGAAATCAAGAAAATATTACTAAAATGTCATAGAAGGAAAATAAAAGAATCCAGAGAATAAGAAAAAGCTTCAGCAAACTAGGCAGGGTACTCACTTAAAGAGAAAACCTAACTGGGTAGGCAGTAAGTAGAGAAATGAATTAGAAATATCCTTTTAATATATGCTAAATATAGTTAACATCACATGGACTATATTTAGATATTCGCCAAGCACAGTAAGAGAGTATTTTTCTGGCATTGGCTTGGTCTTGCTTTATGAAAATCTTAGGGTCCTGCGGCCACAGATAACTGATATCTGCCTTTAAAATGCTGATGGTTAAAAAAAAAAAAAAGTAATATGGTTACCACTGCCATTTCCAAAATATTTGGACAAACTTTTGGAGTAGCCAGGCTTCTAAGGAACACTTAGAAGTCAATGCATAACAAAATGACTCAGAGAGTCAATGCATAACGAAATGTGACTTTCTGAATTGATCTGATTTAAATCAGTACCACGATCCCATTGCTGCATAGATCTCTATCCACTTCTGCTTAGGGGCAAAAGAAGTGATTTCAGAGCCAGGCAGGATGATGGTCCAATCTTGGGTTGGCTACCTGTTTACTGTGGAATCATGAGTCAATATTTCAACCTCATTAAAGCAGAGTTGCCTAATTAGTAAAAATGCAATAATAGCACAAATAGTTTGTAAAGCTGTGTGATGACATGACATGATAAACGTTAAGCATGTAATATGGTGTCTAGCACAGAGTAGAACACTAAACAGATACTAGTTTCTCTTCTCTCTATTCACTTAGTTAAACATATCAATTTAAAAAATCTGTGAAATCATACCTGTGAAAACACTCTTTAGTAGGAGGAGGCACTATTAAACAAAAAAGTAAAATGCATTTTAAATCAACAATAGAAAACTACAGAATATTAAAAACATAAAAGAGCACAGTGGCTTGTTCCTACAATCTTAGCTACTCAGAAGGCTGAGGCAGAAGTATCACTTGAGAAGCCCAGGAGTTTGAGACCAGCCTGGCCAACATAGAAAGACTCTATCCTTATGATGATGATGATAACAATAATAATAATAATAATAATAATAATACAGAAGGCCTGGCACGGTGGCTCATGCCTGTAATCCTAGCAGTTTGGGAGGCCGAGGTGGGTTGATCGCTTGAAGTCAAGAGTCTGAGATCAGCCCGGACAACATCGTGAAACTCCATCTTTACTAAAAACACAAAAATTAGCCAGGTGTGGTGGTGCGGGCCTGTAATCCCGGCTACTCGGGAGGCTGAGGCAGGAGAATCACTTGAACCCAGGAGGTGGAAGTTGCAGTGAGCCAAGATCGTGCCACTGCACTACAACCTGGGCTGCAGACTAGTAGGACTGCATTTCAAAAAAAAAAGAAGAAGAAGAAGAAAAAAGACAAATAAATGAAGGGTAAGTAAATAATATAAGAGGCAGGCTTCAAATAGCTTACCATCTTCTGTAGATTGTACAGAAATAATCCTTCTCTTTGGGATGTATGGTTTTGAAATAATCTAGAAGAAAAACACAATAGGTTTAAGAATAACATGGAGCAATTTAAATAATGATAATAGCCACCATTACTACATGATCTAACAGAAAAAAATATACACGTTGAAGTCACTCATACGTAGATTCAAACCCCAAGTCTGCCATTTACTTATCTACATATTCACATGGGATGATGATTATGATTGGTGATACAGATATTCTCAAAATGTTACTCCTTTCAACCCCAGTTGATTATTATACAAATACTATGATATCCATTAGTATCTTTCATTAACCACAACAAACTGGGACAAAAATTTACTCCTATGTAATTTACAGTATTACTGAACAAAACTAATAATAAAAAGTCAATAATCACTTTATTTTTCAAAATATTTATGCATGATATATAGTTGTGTGAATTACTTTCTGTGGGAAAAAAATGTGAGAATGTAGTTTTTAGTAGTACTATATTTAAATGAGCTAGCGTCGGAAACAGTATAAGTTGCTTCTATTCTGTGTGTCAAAAGCTAAAAACAAATTATTGTATAACTTCAGCTCCTTCCAAAAAAGACAGAACAAAGCAACCGTCCACCTTATGGAGCAGTGATTCATGAATGAAGGCCACACATAGCTACTAAACAGAAAGCTGTAACTAAGTATCCTGACAACAGAAACAGAGGTGAAATGAAAGAATAGACACTAAAGACATGCGGTCTGCAAGGAAAAAGTTAGACTGAGGTAAATCATTTTTAAACAAATGGGAAGGAGGGAGAAACAAAGAAAAAAAGAGACATGACCAGTCAATCAAATATGAGCTTAAAAGAAAAGCTTGCATTCATAATATATGCCTAATAATACTGGTTAGCATTTACTCGACAATTTGTTTTGTGTAAATACTTATGTAATAAAGAGTTTCATTTGTTTACTATAAAATAACACATCCCAAGAGTTAACCATGATCATTCACCTGAAAGCTGAAACATTTTTACTACACAGAGAGAGACAGACAGACCGAGAAGGGAAAAAAAAAAAAACAAAACAAAACAATAAAATTCCAGCAACTTAACACGTGGAGAAAGAATTTTTATTCAGAATTCGAAAGAGTAATGTATGTCCTGAAAAATATGTATTTAGTAGAACATGGTTGCGGCTTTAAAAATTTAAGAAAATTTAATCTAAAATCCTAATCCAAGCTTCCAGTTGGAAGATATTAGAAAACACGCTGTATCCACCTTTCCTATTTCCTTTCCATCTTTTCTAAATTTTATTTTCTTCTATATGACATATTCTCTCAACATAACTCACCTCAACTTATACATTCTCAACATTACAAGAAAAGATAAATTCAAAATATTCAAGAAATCTAATAGATTTAATTATTAGATATCTTAGGCGTATTATGTCACCTGTAACATTCCATTATAAAAAAGCCCATTTGCCTGGTTGTTGATTCACATTAAAAACTAATTAAATGCTTCTTACATGCCAGACATTATTCTGGGTACTCCAGGATACATACAAATAGGTTTTCTAGCTTCAAGTGGCTCACAGTAATGCAGGAGTTTTACAAGTATTTTTTCAATAACAGCACAAAAGCCTCTGACATTTAAAATTTAGAATGCGATACAAAGACCCTGAGTAGATTTTTTTTTTTTTATTACAATGCACAAACCTTGTGAAATTAAAGTCTGACCTTAGGAAAATGAAGAGTCTCTGCTTATCAAACAGGTTGTTATTTTAAACAAAACGCATATTCTTCAATTAGATAAAGAGTTTAAAGTATACTCTTAGTAAAAAGGACCCGGAAAACACAGTGTAAACCCTCTCTAACACAGATTTGACAACAGAATTTAAATTTCTAATCTTCCACAACTTTTTAAAATTAGAGATAAGCTCTTGCTCTATTGCCAAGCTTGGTCTTAAACTCCTGGGCTCAAGAAATTCTCCTGGCTTGATCTCTTGAATAGGTGGGACTACAGGCACATGATACCATGTCCAGTTAAATTTCCACAATTTCTAATATTACTTCACTCTAATTATAGAACCAAGAATAAAAATAAAGAAATAGCTCTCTGCAAAAATACTGTATGATGTTAAAATAGGTGTACAAGAAATAAAAAGAAACTATATGCTATGTGTAACAGGGTGATTCCATGATTCCCATAATAAGTCATCTGATGTAACAAAGATTCACTTAAACAGAGGTATTATTAGTCATACTCATATGATATACAACTCAAAGTAAAAACACTTACTCAGATAAGCCTAGACCAAAATTTGCATCTCCTCTGTTGTGGGAAAGCGTTCCCGAACAACATTTTTCTGTCACTGTGCATTTTCCAGCAATTTTTTTTTTTCAGGTCACACCTCTCAACGTATTTATCAACTATTTCTTATTTGCCAAAGTAAAAAAAATTAAAATTAACCCCTCCCATTTCTTTAAAATGGTTATCTCTAATAAAAGTTTTAATACTAACATAAAACAACGATAGGTAGACAACTGCTAAGTTTTAGAAGAAAATAATATAAAACATGAGATTCAGAGTGAGAAAATTAATTTCACAAGACAGTACTCTACCTCAGATTCCAAAGCAAACTCATCCTCTGTCACAGGCTGTACAACAGTATCCGGTCTGTAGAGACTCCTACGGAGCAAATAGATACAACAAAAACGAGCACGTTCATTTCTTAAAAGAAAACAAAAACCGTCAGTCTATACATGCATGTCCCCTCCAAAAAAAAAATGGTAAAACAAAGTCTGAGGAAACTCAGTTATCTGCATATTAAATAATATTTCCTGGTATAATTAAGATATGGCTTCCATTTTAGAAAACATTTCAGTTACCTATTTCTGCCTCCACCTCTCCCAAACTATGAAATATCCAATGCAGACTCACCCTTAAACCCGTAACAAATAGTGACAGGCATTATAACGGCACGGCCAGACAATAACTTGTCCTTATAAACTATCTACCCTAAAGGCTAAACTGAAAATCCAGTTGATATCTGACACAACTTTTCTTACTGAACTGGAGTAAACCTGATAACCTAAAACAAGGCAGAAAAGGCACCGTCTCTTCTCCATTATCTACTTCTGATTCAAAGACTAATCTGTGTCACTGGAAAATGAGAGTCTTGGATCTTCAGCATGTGAGCTACTTAAAGAGGGCCCACTGATTCTCTTCACCCTAGAACACTGCAGGGGGCCCCCTGAAACACTGCAAATGTTTGAAAGCTGAGTGTACAAAAGTCAAAGTACAAACGTATATGTTGTTAGGTTGTTATTGGGAATATCCTTCACAGAAGATTAAAACATTAGAAATTTTAAAATCCAATTATTGTCATTATATAGATCCTGCCTTATTCAGATCCACAAAAACCAGCAAGCTTAAGAACCTTCATAGACACTCAGATACCCAAGAGAGAGACTGCTGGAAAAGTCGCCCTCCTAAGTACTTATAGCTCCATTTCATTCATCACTATCTAAATATCTTCCTTCCTATGGGCTCCCACTTCTGGATCCCTCTTCTGCAGGGATCCGTGGCAATCTCCAATCTACATCTTCAGCCTAGGAAAGCCCAGATTCCTCAAAAGATGGGCTAACATAATTGAGAGTAGGAGCTCTCTATTCCTCTGCTTCTGGAAAGTAAGTTAGTTTCAGTCATCCACCCCAAGCATACGCATGTTACCAACTACCCAAAGGAAGCTTCACTGCCGGTTTGCCGGCCAATCCTACGTTTGCCCTACCCTACATGTACATGAGAGAATTGAGAAAAGAGTCAGAAAAAAAGAGACATCCACCCTGGGTCACAGATCCATGTACTTAAGCAATCTCCAGCTCCCTAGTTCTTGAGGGATTCTAAGCCCTCTGTAAGCTGGGATGGAAGAAGATGATACCACATTCCTATCTGCTCCGGAGACCCTTTCCAGTGGCTCAAATTCTTTTAACATTTTTCAATAAAACCTTGAAGTTTGTCAGTTCCTCCAGTTAAACAAACAAAAAGGCAGCACCCTCTTCAGAACTCCTTGAACGCCGTATTCTAATATGCCTTTCTTGATAGCTCCCAACATCCTGTGTTTTCAATTCCCTTATCTTTATCAAACTTGCATTAAACCAAATATTCAGATTTTTTCCTAAAACCCTCATTTCTATCCAACTAAGAGTTTGTTTCTCTTCAAATTTGGCTGTCCCCTGCAAATTCCATTCTTATGCACTTTCATTGGGTTCAACAGCTCATTCCATTCTCCTCCTCTTCCACCGTGTTCACTAGAGCCACTCCCTCTTTCTAAAACTAAAATCACTCAGTGACAGAATGATGTAAAAGAAGACTGGGTTTTGAACTAAGAAACCTGAGTGCAATTCTCATTTCTCTGATTTACTGTATCCAAATAATTTTCTCCCTTTGAGTTTCAGGTTCTCCACCTGAACAAACCACTTGATCAGGATGATAAGCAAGGATTCAAGTACTAGAGGATATTTTGTTTAGTCTCCAGGATTTCTTAACATTCTGAAACTCTATGCACCTCTGATTTTGCCTGTAGGAAAACGGGGAATATTTAGCGGCTGTTCACGAAAACTATAATAGAAGATCATAAGAAAAACAGAAGAGAAGTAAAAAGAAATCAAGAAAATATTACTAAAATGTCATAGAAGGAAAATAAAAGAATCCAGAGAATAAGAAAAAGCTTCAGCAAACTAGGCAGGGTACTCACTTAAAGAGAAAACCTAACTGGGTAGGCAGTAAGTAGAGAAATGAATTAGAAATATCCTTTTAATATATGCTAAATATAGTTAACATCACATGGACTATATTTAGATATTCGCCAAGCACAGTAAGAGAGTATTTTTCTGGCATTGGCTTGGTCTTGCTTTATGAAAATCTTAGGGTCCTGCGGCCACAGATAACTGATATCTGCCTTTAAAATGCTGATGGTTAAAAAAAAAAAAAAGTAATATGGTTACCACTGCCATTTCCAAAATATTTGGACAAACTTTTGGAGTAGCCAGGCTTCTAAGGAACACTTAGAAGTCAATGCATAACAAAATGACTCAGAGAGTCAATGCATAACGAAATGTGACTTTCTGAATTGATCTGATTTAAATCAGTACCACGATCCCATTGCTGCATAGATCTCTATCCACTTCTGCTTAGGGGCAAAAGAAGTGATTTCAGAGCCAGGCAGGATGATGGTCCAATCTTGGGTTGGCTACCTGTTTACTGTGGAATCATGAGTCAATATTTCAACCTCATTAAAGCAGAGTTGCCTAATTAGTAAAAATGCAATAATAGCACAAATAGTTTGTAAAGCTGTGTGATGACATGACATGATAAACGTTAAGCATGTAATATGGTGTCTAGCACAGAGTAGAACACTAAACAGATACTAGTTTCTCTTCTCTCTATTCACTTAGTTAAACATATCAATTTAAAAAATCTGTGAAATCATACCTGTGAAAACACTCTTTAGTAGGAGGAGGCACTATTAAACAAAAAAGTAAAATGCATTTTAAATCAACAATAGAAAACTACAGAATATTAAAAACATAAAAGAGCACAGTGGCTTGTTCCTACAATCTTAGCTACTCAGAAGGCTGAGGCAGAAGTATCACTTGAGAAGCCCAGGAGTTTGAGACCAGCCTGGCCAACATAGAAAGACTCTATCCTTATGATGATGATGATAACAATAATAATAATAATAATAATAATAATACAGAAGGCCTGGCACGGTGGCTCATGCCTGTAATCCTAGCAGTTTGGGAGGCCGAGGTGGGTTGATCGCTTGAAGTCAAGAGTCTGAGATCAGCCCGGACAACATCGTGAAACTCCATCTTTACTAAAAACACAAAAATTAGCCAGGTGTGGTGGTGCGGGCCTGTAATCCCGGCTACTCGGGAGGCTGAGGCAGGAGAATCACTTGAACCCAGGAGGTGGAAGTTGCAGTGAGCCAAGATCGTGCCACTGCACTACAACCTGGGCTGCAGACTAGTAGGACTGCATTTCAAAAAAAAAAGAAGAAGAAGAAGAAAAAAGACAAATAAATGAAGGGTAAGTAAATAATATAAGAGGCAGGCTTCAAATAGCTTACCATCTTCTGTAGATTGTACAGAAATAATCCTTCTCTTTGGGATGTATGGTTTTGAAATAATCTAGAAGAAAAACACAATAGGTTTAAGAATAACATGGAGCAATTTAAATAATGATAATAGCCACCATTACTACATGATCTAACAGAAAAAAATATACACGTTGAAGTCACTCATACGTAGATTCAAACCCCAAGTCTGCCATTTACTTATCTACATATTCACATGGGATGATGATTACGATTGGTGATACAGATATTCTCAAAATGTTACTCCTTTCAACCCCAGTTGATTATTATACAAATACTATGATATCCATTAGTATCTTTCATTAACCACAACAAACTGGGACAAAAATTTACTCCTATGTAATTTACAGTATTACTGAACAAAACTAATAATAAAAAGTCAATAATCACTTTATTTTTCAAAATATTTATGCATGATATATAGTTGTGTGAATTACTTTCTGTGGGAAAAAAATGTGAGAATGTAGTTTTTAGTAGTACTATATTTAAATGAGCTAGCGTCGGAAACAGTATAAGTTGCTTCTATTCTGTGTGTCAAAAGCTAAAAACAAATTATTGTATAACTTCAGCTCCTTCCAAAAAAGACAGAACAAAGCAACCGTCCACCTTATGGAGCAGTGATTCATGAATGAAGGCCACACATAGCTACTAAACAGAAAGCTGTAACTAAGTATCCTGACAACAGAAACAGAGGTGAAATGAAAGAATAGACACTAAAGACATGCGGTCTGCAAGGAAAAAGTTAGACTGAGGTAAATCATTTTTAAACAAATGGGAAGGAGGGAGAAACAAAGAAAAAAAGAGACATGACCAGTCAATCAAATATGAGCTTAAAAGAAAAGCTTGCATTCATAATATATGCCTAATAATACTGGTTAGCATTTACTCGACAATTTGTTTTGTGTAAATACTTATGTAATAAAGAGTTTCATTTGTTTACTATAAAATAACACATCCCAAGAGTTAACCATGATCATTCACCTGAAAGCTGAAACATTTTTACTACACAGAGAGAGACAGACAGACCGAGAAGGGAAAAAAAAAAAAAAAAAAACAAAACAATAAAATTCCAGCAACTTAACACGTGGAGAAAGAATTTTTATTCAGAATTCGAAAGAGTAATGTATGTCCTGAAAAATATGTATTTAGTAGAACATGGTTGCGGCTTTAAAAATTTAAGAAAATTTAATCTAAAATCCTAATCCAAGCTTCCAGTTGGAAGATATTAGAAAACACGCTGTATCCACCTTTCCTATTTCCTTTCCATCTTTTCTAAATTTTATTTTCTTCTATATGACATATTCTCTCAACATAACTCACCTCAACTTATACATTCTCAACATTACAAGAAAAGATAAATTCAAAATATTCAAGAAATCTAATAGATTTAATTATTAGATATCTTAGGCGTATTATGTCACCTGTAACATTCCATTATAAAAAAGCCCATTTGCCTGGTTGTTGATTCACATTAAAAACTAATTAAATGTTTCTTACATGCCAGACATTATTCTGGGTACTCCAGGATACATACAAATAGGTTTTCTATCTTCAAGTAGCTCACAGTAATGCAGGAGTTTTACAAGTATTTTTTCAATAACAGCACAAAAGCCTCTGACATTTAAAATTTAGAATGCGATACAAAGACCCTGAGTAGATTTTTTTTTTTTTTATTACAATGCACAAACCTTGTGAAATTAAAGTCTGACCTTAGGAAAATGAAGAGTCTCTGCTTATCAAACAGGTTGTTATTTTAAACAAAACGCATATTCTTCAATTAGATAAAGAGTTTAAAGTGTACTCTTAGTAAAAAGGACCCGGAAAACACAGTGTAAACCCTCTCTAATACAGATTTGACAACAGAATTTAAATTTCTAATCTTCCACAACTTTTTAAAATTAGAGATAAGCTCTTGCTCTATTGCCAAGCTTGGTCTTAAACTCCTGGGCTCAAGAAATTCTCCTGGCTTGATCTCTTGAATAGGTGGGACTACAGGCACATGATACCATGTCTAGTTAAATTTCCACAATTTCTAATATTACTTCACTCTAATTATAGAACCAAGAATAAAAATAAAGAAATAGCTCTCTGCAAAAATACTGTATGATGTTAAAATAGGTGTACAAGAAATAAAAAGAAACTATGTGCTATGTGTAACAGGGTGATTCCATGATTCCCATAATAAGTCATCTGATGTAACAAAGATTCACTTAAACAGAGGTATTATTAGTCATACTCATATGATATACAACTCAAAGTAAAAACACTTACTCAGATAAGCCTAGACCAAAATTTGCATCTCCTCTATTGTGGGAAAGCGTTCCCGAACAACATTTTTCTGTCACTGTGCATTTTCCAGCAATTTTTTTTTTTCAGGTCACACCTCTCAACGTATTTATCAACTATTTCTTATTTGCCAAAGTAAAAAAAATTAAAATTAACCCCTCCCATTTCTTTAAAATGGTTATCTCTAATAAAAGTTTTAATACTAACATAAAACAACGATAGGTAGACAACTGCTAAGTTTTAGAAGAAAATAATATAAAACATGAGATTCAGAGTGAGAAAATTAATTTCACAAGACAGTACTCTACCTCAGATTCCAAAGCAAACTCATCCTCTGTCACAGGCTGTACAACAGTATCCGGTCTGTAGAGACTCCTACGGAGCAAATAGATACAACAAAAACGAGCACGTTCATTTCTTAAAAGAAAACAAAAACCGTCAGTCTATACATGCATGTCCCCTCCAAAAAAAAAATGGTAAAACAAAGTCTGAGGAAACTCAGTTATCTGCATATTAAATAATATTTCCTGGTATAATTAAGATATGGCTTCCATTTTAGAAAACATTTCAGTTACCTATTTCTGCCTCCACCTCTCCCAAACTATGAAATATCCAATGCAGACTCACCCTTAAACCCGTAACAAATAGTGACAGGCATTATAACGGCACGGCCAGACAATAACTTGTCCTTATAAACTATCTACCCTAAAGGCTAAACTGAAAATCCAGTTGATATCTGACACAACTTTTCTTACTGAACTGGAGTAAACCTGATAACCTAAAACAAGGCAGAAAAGGCACCGTCTCTTCTCCACTATCTACTTCTGATTCAAAGACTAATCTGTGTCACTGGAAAATGAGAGTCTTGGATCTTCAGCATGTGAGCTACTTAAAGAGGGCCCACTGATTCTCTTCACCCTAGAACACTGCAGGGGGCCCCCTGAAACACTGCAAATGTTTGAAAGCTGAGTGTACAAAAGTCAAAGTACAAACGTATATGTTGTTAGGTTGTTATTGGGAATATCCTTCACAGAAGATTAAAACATTAGAAATTTTAAAATCCAATTATTGTCATTATATAGATCCTGCCTTATTCAGATCCACAAAAACCAGCAAGCTTAAGAACCTTCATAGACACTCAGATACCCAAGAGAGAGACTGCTGGAAAAGTCGCCCTCCTAAGTACTTATAGCTCCATTTCATTCATCACTATCTAAATATCTTCCTTCCTATGGGCTCCCACTTCTGGATCCCTCTTCTGCAGGGATCCGTGGCAATCTCCAATCTACATCTTCAGCCTAGGAAAGCCCAGATTCCTCAAAAGATGGGCTAACATAATTGAGAGTAGGAGCTCTCTATTCCTCTGCTTCTGGAAAGTAAGTTAGTCTCAGTCATCCACCCCAAGCATACGCATGTTACCAACTACCCAAAGGAAGCTTCACTGCCGGTTTGCCGGCCAATCCTACGTTTGCCCTACCCTACATGTACATGAGAGAATTGAGAAAAGAGTCAGAAAAAAAGAGACATCCACCCTGGGTCACAGATCCATGTACTTAAGCAATCTCCAGCTCCCTAGTTCTTGAGGGATTCTAAGCCCTCTGTAAGCTGGGATGGAAGAAGATGATACCACATTCCTATCTGCTCCGGAGACCCTTTCCAGTGGCTCAAATCCTTTTAACATTTTTCAATAAAACCTTGAAGTTTGTCAGTTCCTCCAGTTAAACAAACAAAAAGGCAGCACCCTCTTCAGAACTCCTTGAACGCCGTATTCTAATATGCCTTTCTTGATAGCTCCCAACATCCTGTGTTTTCAATTCCCTTATCTTTATCAAACTTGCATTAAACCAAATATTCAGATTTTTTCCTAAAACCCTCATTTCTATCCAACTAAGAGTTTGTTTCTCTTCAAATTTGGCTGTCCCCTGCAAATTCCATTCTTATGCACTTTCATTGGGTTCAACAGCTCATTCCATTCTCCTCCTCTTCCACCGTGTTCACTAGAGCCACTCCCTCTTTCTAAAACTAAAATCACTCAGTGACAGAATGATGTAAAAGAAGACTGGGTTTTGAACTAAGAAACCTGAGTGCAATTCTCATTTCTCTGATTTACTGTATCCAAATAATTTTCTCCCTTTGAGTTTCAGGTTCTCCACCTGAACAAACCACTTGATCAGGATGATAAGCAAGGATTCAAGTACTAGAGGATATTTTGTTTAGTCTCCAGGATTTCTTAACATTCTGAAACTCTATGCACCTCTGATTTTGCCTGTAGGAAAACGGGGAATATTTAGCGGCTGTTCACGAAAACTATAATAGAAGATCATAAGAAAAACAGAAGAGAAGTAAAAAGAAATCAAGAAAATATTACTAAAATGTCATAGAAGGAAAATAAAAGAATCCAGAGAATAAGAAAAAGCTTCAGCAAACTAGGCAGGGTACTCACTTAAAGAGAAAACCTAACTGGGTAGGCAGTAAGTAGAGAAATGAATTAGAAATATCCTTTTAATATATGCTAAATATAGTTAACATCACATGGACTATATTTAGATATTCGCCAAGCACAGTAAGAGAGTATTTTTCTGGCATTGGCTTGGTCTTGCTTTATGAAAATCTTAGGGTCCTGCGGCCACAGATAACTGATATCTGCCTTTAAAATGCTGATGGTTAAAAAAAAAAAAAAGTAATATGGTTACCACTGCCATTTCCAAAATATTTGGACAAACTTTTGGAGTAGCCAGGCTTCTAAGGAACACTTAGAAGTCAATGCATAACAAAATGACTCAGAGAGTCAATGCATAACGAAATGTGACTTTCTGAATTGATCTGATTTAAATCAGTACCACGATCCCATTGCTGCATAGATCTCTATCCACTTCTGCTTAGGGGCAAAAGAAGTGATTTCAGAGCCAGGCAGGATGATGGTCCAATCTTGGGTTGGCTACCTGTTTACTGTGGAATCATGAGTCAATATTTCAACCTCATTAAAGCAGAGTTGCCTAATTAGTAAAAATGCAATAATAGCACAAATAGTTTGTAAAGCTGTGTGATGACATGACATGATAAACGTTAAGCATGTAATATGGTGTCTAGCACAGAGTAGAACACTAAACAGATACTAGTTTCTCTTCTCTCTATTCACTTAGTTAAACATATCAATTTAAAAAATCTGTGAAATCATACCTGTGAAAACACTCTTTAGTAGGAGGAGGCACTATTAAACAAAAAAGTAAAATGCATTTTAAATCAACAATAGAAAACTACAGAATATTAAAAACATAAAAGAGCACAGTGGCTTGTTCCTACAATCTTAGCTACTCAGAAGGCTGAGGCAGAAGTATCACTTGAGAAGCCCAGGAGTTTGAGACCAGCCTGGCCAACATAGAAAGACTCTATCCTTATGATGATGATGATAACAATAATAATAATAATAATAATAATAATACAGAAGGCCTGGCACGGTGGCTCATGCCTGTAATCCTAGCAGTTTGGGAGGCCGAGGTGGGTTGATCGCTTGAAGTCAAGAGTCTGAGATCAGCCCGGACAACATCGTGAAACTCCATCTTTACTAAAAACACAAAAATTAGCCAGGTGTGGTGGTGCGTGCCTGTAATCCCGGCTACTCGGGAGGCTGAGGCAGGAGAATCACTTGAACCCAGGAGGTGGAAGTTGCAGTGAGCCAAGATCGTGCCACTGCACTACAACCTGGGCTGCAGACTAGTAGGACTGCATTTCAAAAAAAAAAGAAGAAGAAGAAGAAAAAAGACAAATAAATGAAGGGTAAGTAAATAATATAATAGGCAGGCTTCAAATAGCTTACCATCTTCTGTAGATTGTACAGAAATAATCCTTCTCTTTGGGATGTATGGTTTTGAAATAATCTAGAAGAAAAACACAATAGGTTTAAGAATAACATGGAGCAATTTAAATAATGATAATAGCCACCATTACTACATGATCTAACAGAAAAAAATATACACGTTGAAGTCACTCATACGTAGATTCAAACCCCAAGTCTGCCATTTACTTATCTACATATTCACATGGGATGATGATTATGATTGGTGATACAGATATTCTCAAAATGTTACTCCTTTCAACCCCAGTTGATTATTATACAAATACTATGATATCCATTAGTATCTTTCATTAACCACAACAAACTGGGACAAAAATTTACTCCTATGTAATTTACAGTATTACTGAACAAAACTAATAATAAAAAGTCAATAATCACTTTATTTTTCAAAATATTTATGCATGATATATAGTTGTGTGAATTACTTTCTGTGGGAAAAAAATGTGAGAATGTAGTTTTTAGTAGTACTATATTTAAATGAGCTAGCGTCGGAAACAGTATAAGTTGCTTCTATTCTGTGTGTCAAAAGCTAAAAACAAATTATTGTATAACTTCAGCTCCTTCCAAAAAAGACAGAACAAAGCAACCGTCCACCTTATGGAGCAGTGATTCATGAATGAAGGCCACACATAGCTACTAAACAGAAAGCTGTAACTAAGTATCCTGACAACAGAAACAGAGGTGAAATGAAAGAATAGACACTAAAGACATGCGGTCTGCAAGGAAAAAGTTAGACTGAGGTAAATCATTTTTAAACAAATGGGAAGGAGGGAGAAACAAAGAAAAAAAGAGACATGACCAGTCAATCAAATATGAGCTTAAAAGAAAAGCTTGCATTCATAATATATGCCTAATAATACTGGTTAGCATTTACTCGACAATTTGTTTTGTGTAAATACTTATGTAATAAAGAGTTTCATTTGTTTACTATAAAATAACACATCCCAAGAGTTAACCATGATCATTCACCTGAAAGCTGAAATATTTTTACTACACAGAGAGAGACAGACAGACCGAGAGGGGGAAAAAAAAAAAAAAAACAAAACAATAAAATTCCAGCAACTTAACACGTGGAGAAAGAATTTTTATTCAGAATTCGAAAGAGTAATGTATGTCCTGAAAAATATGTATTTAGTAGAACATGGTTGCGGCTTTAAAAATTTAAGAAAATTTAATCTAAAATCCTAATCCAAGCTTCCAGTTGGAAGATATTAGAAAACACGCTGTATCCACCTTTCCTATTTCCTTTCCATCTTTTCTAAATTTTATTTTCTTCTATATGACATATTTTCTCAACATAACTCACCTCAACTTATACATTCTCAACATTACAAGAAAAGATAAATTCAAAACATTCAAGAAATTTAATAGATTTAATTATTAGATATCTTAGGCGTATTATGTCACCTGTAACATTCCATTATAAAAAAGCCCATTTGCCTGGTTGTTGATTCACATTAAAAACTAATTAAATGCTTCTTACATGCCAGACATTATTCTGGGTACTCCAGGATACATACAAATAGGTTTTCTAGCTTCAAGTGGCTCACAGTAATGCAGGAGTTTTACAAGTATTTTTTCAATAACAGCACAAAAGCCTCTGACATTTAAAATTTAGAATGCGATACAAAGACCCTGAGTAGATTTTTTTTTTTTATTACAATGCACAAACCTTGTGAAATTAAAGTCTGACCTTAGGAAAATGAAGAGTCTCTGCTTATCAAACAGGTTGTTATTTTAAACAAAACGCATATTCTTCAATTAGATAAAGAGTTTAAAGTATACTCTTAGTAAAAAGGACCCGGAAAACACAGTGTAAACCCTCTCTAACACAGATTTGACAACAGAATTTAAATTTCTAATCTTCCACAACTTTTTAAAATTAGAGATAAGCTCTTGCTCTATTGCCAAGCTTGGTCTTAAACTCCTGGGCTCAAGAAATTCTCCTGGCTTGATCTCTTGAATAGGTGGGACTACAGGCACATGATACCATGTCCAGTTAAATTTCCACAATTTCTAATATTACTTCACTCTAATTATAGAACCAAGAATAAAAATAAAGAAATAGCTCTCTGCAAAAATACTGTATGATGTTAAAATAGGTGTACAAGAAATAAAAAGAAACTATATGCTATGTGTAACAGGGTGATTCCATGATTCCCATAATAAGTCATCTGATGTAACAAAGATTCACTTAAACAGAGGTATTATTAGTCATACTCATATGATATACAACTCAAAGTAAAAACACTTACTCAGATAAGCCTAGACCAAAATTTGCATCTCCTCTGTTGTGGGAAAGCGTTCCCGAACAACATTTTTCTGTCACTGTGCATTTTCCAGCAATTTTTTTTTTCAGGTCACACCTCTCAACGTATTTATCAACTATTTCTTATTTGCCAAAGTAAAAAAAATTAAAATTAACCCCTCCCATTTCTTTAAAATGGTTATCTCTAATAAAAGTTTTAATACTAACATAAAACAACGATAGGTAGACAACTGCTAAGTTTTAGAAGAAAATAATATAAAACATGAGATTCAGAGTGAGAAAATTAATTTCACAAGACAGTACTCTATCTCAGATTCCAAAGCAAACTCATCCTCTGTCACAGGCTGTACAACAGTATCCGGTCTGTAGAGACTCCTACGGAGCAAATAGATACAACAAAAACGAGCACGTTCATTTCTTAAAAGAAAACAAAAACCGTCAGTCTATACATGCATGTCCCCTCCAAAAAAAAAATGGTAAAACAAAGTCTGAGGAAACTCAGTTATCTGCATATTAAATAATATTTCCTGGTATAATTAAGATATGGCTTCCATTTTAGAAAACATTTCAGTTACCTATTTCTGCCTCCACCTCTCCCAAACTATGAAATATCCAATGCAGACTCACCCTTAAACCCGTAACAAATAGTGACAGGCATTATAACGGCACGGCCAGACAATAACTTGTCCTTATAAACTATCTACCCTAAAGGCTAAACTGAAAATCCAGTTGATATCTGACACAACTTTTCTTACTGAACTGGAGTAAACCTGATAACCTAAAACAAGGCAGAAAAGGCACCGTCTCTTCTCCATTATCTACTTCTGATTCAAAGACTAATCTGTGTCACTGGAAAATGAGAGTCTTGGATCTTCAGCATGTGAGCTACTTAAAGAGGGCCCACTGATTCTCTTCACCCTAGAACACTGCAGGGGGCCCCCTGAAACACTGCAAATGTTTGAAAGCTGAGTGTACAAAAGTCAAAGTACAAACGTATATGTTGTTAGGTTGTTATTGGGAATATCCTTCACAGAAGATTAAAACATTAGAAATTTTAAAATCCAATTATTGTCATTATATAGATCCTGCCTTATTCAGATCCACAAAAACCAGCAAGCTTAAGAACCTTCATAGACACTCAGATACCCAAGAGAGAGACTGCTGGAAAAGTCGCCCTCCTAAGTACTTATAGCTCCATTTCATTCATCACTATCTAAATATCTTCCTTCCTATGGGCTCCCACTTCTGGATCCCTCTTCTGCAGGGATCCGTGGCAATCTCCAATCTACATCTTCAGCCTAGGAAAGCCCAGATTCCTCAAAAGATGGGCTAACATAATTGAGAGTAGGAGCTCTCTATTCCTCTGCTTCTGGAAAGTAAGTTAGTCTCAGTCATCCACCCCAAGCATACGCATGTTACCAACTACCCAAAGGAAGCTTCACTGCCGGTTTGCCGGCCAATCCTACGTTTGCCCTACCCTACATGTACATGAGAGAATTGAGAAAAGAGTCAGAAAAAAAGAGACATCCACCCTGGGTCACAGATCCATGTACTTAAGCAATCTCCAGCTCCCTAGTTCTTGAGGGATTCTAAGCCCTCTGTAAGCTGGGATGGAAGAAGATGATACCACATTCCTATCTGCTCCGGAGACCCTTTCCAGTGGCTCAAATCCTTTTAACATTTTTCAATAAAACCTTGAAGTTTGTCAGTTCCTCCAGTTAAACAAACAAAAAGGCAGCACCCTCTTCAGAACTCCTTGAACGCCGTATTCTAATATGCCTTTCTTGATAGCTCCCAACATCCTGTGTTTTCAATTCCCTTATCTTTATCAAACTTGCATTAAACCAAATATTCAGATTTTTTCCTAAAACCCTCATTTCTATCCAACTAAGAGTTTGTTTCTCTTCAAATTTGGCTGTCCCCTGCAAATTCCATTCTTATGCACTTTCATTGGGTTCAACAGCTCATTCCATTCTCCTCCTCTTCCACCGTGTTCACTAGAGCCACTCCCTCTTTCTAAAACTAAAATCACTCAGTGACAGAATGATGTAAAAGAAGACTGGGTTTTGAACTAAGAAACCTGAGTGCAATTCTCATTTCTCTGATTTACTGTATCCAAATAATTTTCTCCCTTTGAGTTTCAGGTTCTCCACCTGAACAAACCACTTGATCAGGATGATAAGCAAGGATTCAAGTACTAGAGGATATTTTGTTTAGTCTCCAGGATTTCTTAACATTCTGAAACTCTATGCACCTCTGATTTTGCCTGTAGGAAAACGGGGAATATTTAGCGGCTGTTCACGAAAACTATAATAGAAGATCATAAGAAAAACAGAAGAGAAGTAAAAAGAAATCAAGAAAATATTACTAAAATGTCATAGAAGGAAAATAAAAGAATCCAGAGAATAAGAAAAAGCTTCAGCAAACTAGGCAGGGTACTCACTTAAAGAGAAAACCTAACTGGGTAGGCAGTAAGTAGAGAAATGAATTAGAAATATCCTTTTAATATATGCTAAATATAGTTAACATCACATGGACTATATTTAGATATTCGCCAAGCACAGTAAGAGAGTATTTTTCTGGCATTGGCTTGGTCTTGCTTTATGAAAATCTTAGGGTCCTGCGGCCACAGATAACTGATATCTGCCTTTAAAATGCTGATGGTTAAAAAAAAAAAAAAGTAATATGGTTACCACTGCCATTTCCAAAATATTTGGACAAACTTTTGGAGTAGCCAGGCTTCTAAGGAACACTTAGAAGTCAATGCATAACAAAATGACTCAGAGAGTCAATGCATAACGAAATGTGACTTTCTGAATTGATCTGATTTAAATCAGTACCACGATCCCATTGCTGCATAGATCTCTATCCACTTCTGCTTAGGGGCAAAAGAAGTGATTTCAGAGCCAGGCAGGATGATGGTCCAATCTTGGGTTGGCTACCTGTTTACTGTGGAATCATGAGTCAATATTTCAACCTCATTAAAGCAGAGTTGCCTAATTAGTAAAAATGCAATAATAGCACAAATAGTTTGTAAAGCTGTGTGATGACATGACATGATAAACGTTAAGCATGTAATATGGTGTCTAGCACAGAGTAGAACACTAAACAGATACTAGTTTCTCTTCTCTCTATTCACTTAGTTAAACATATCAATTTAAAAAATCTGTGAAATCATACCTGTGAAAACACTCTTTAGTAGGAGGAGGCACTATTAAACAAAAAAGTAAAATGCATTTTAAATCAACAATAGAAAACTACAGAATATTAAAAACATAAAAGAGCACAGTGGCTTGTTCCTACAATCTTAGCTACTCAGAAGGCTGAGGCAGAAGTATCACTTGAGAAGCCCAGGAGTTTGAGACCAGCCTGGCCAACATAGAAAGACTCTATCCTTATGATGATGATGATAACAATAATAATAATAATAATAATAATAATAATACAGAAGGCCTGGCACGGTGGCTCATGCCTGTAATCCTAGCAGTTTGGGAGGCCGAGGTGGGTTGATCGCTTGAAGTCAAGAGTCTGAGATCAGCCCGGACAACATCGTGAAACTCCATCTTTACTAAAAACACAAAAATTAGCCAGGTGTGGTGGTGCGTGCCTGTAATCCCGGCTACTCGGGAGGCTGAGGCAGGAGAATCACTTGAACCCAGGAGGTGGAAGTTGCAGTGAGCCAAGATCGTGCCACTGCACTACAACCTGGGCTGCAGACTAGTAGGACTGCATTTCAAAAAAAAAAGAAGAAGAAGAAGAAAAAAGACAAATAAATGAAGGGTAAGTAAATAATATAATAGGCAGGCTTCAAATAGCTTACCATCTTCTGTAGATTGTACAGAAATAATCCTTCTCTTTGGGATGTATGGTTTTGAAATAATCTAGAAGAAAAACACAATAGGTTTAAGAATAACATGGAGCAATTTAAATAATGATAATAGCCACCATTACTACATGATCTAACAGAAAAAAATATACACGTTGAAGTCACTCATACGTAGATTCAAACCCCAAGTCTGCCATTTACTTATCTACATATTCACATGGGATGATGATTATGATTGGTGATACAGATATTCTCAAAATGTTACTCCTTTCAACCCCAGTTGATTATTATACAAATACTATGATATCCATTAGTATCTTTCATTAACCACAACAAACTGGGACAAAAATTTACTCCTATGTAATTTACAGTATTACTGAACAAAACTAATAATAAAAAGTCAATAATCACTTTATTTTTCAAAATATTTATGCATGATATATAGTTGTGTGAATTACTTTCTGTGGGAAAAAAATGTGAGAATGTAGTTTTTAGTAGTACTATATTTAAATGAGCTAGCGTCGGAAACAGTATAAGTTGCTTCTATTCTGTGTGTCAAAAGCTAAAAACAAATTATTGTATAACTTCAGCTCCTTCCAAAAAAGACAGAACAAAGCAACCGTCCACCTTATGGAGCAGTGATTCATGAATGAAGGCCACACATAGCTACTAAACAGAAAGCTGTAACTAAGTATCCTGACAACAGAAACAGAGGTGAAATGAAAGAATAGACACTAAAGACATGCGGTCTGCAAGGAAAAAGTTAGACTGAGGTAAATCATTTTTAAACAAATGGGAAGGAGGGAGAAACAAAGAAAAAAAGAGACATGACCAGTCAATCAAATATGAGCTTAAAAGAAAAGCTTGCATTCATAATATATGCCTAATAATACTGGTTAGCATTTACTCGACAATTTGTTTTGTGTAAATACTTATGTAATAAAGAGTTTCATTTGTTTACTATAAAATAACACATCCCAAGAGTTAACCATGATCATTCACCTGAAAGCTGAAATATTTTTACTACACAGAGAGAGACAGACAGACCGAGAGGGGGAAAAAAAAACAAAACAAAACAATAAAATTCCAGCAACTTAACACGTGGAGAAAGAATTTTTATTCAGAATTCGAAAGAGTAATGTATGTCCTGAAAAATATGTATTTAGTAGAACATGGTTGCGGCTTTAAAAATTTAAGAAAATTTAATCTAAAATCCTAATCCAAGCTTCCAGTTGGAAGATATTAGAAAACACGCTGTATCCACCTTTCCTATTTCCTTTCCATCTTTTCTAAATTTTATTTTCTTCTATATGACATATTTTCTCAACATAACTCACCTCAACTTATACATTCTCAACATTACAAGAAAAGATAAATTCAAAACATTCAAGAAATTTAATAGATTTAATTATTAGATATCTTAGGCGTATTATGTCACCTGTAACATTCCATTATAAAAAAGCCCATTTGCCTGGTTGTTGATTCACATTAAAAACTAATTAAATGCTTCTTACATGCCAGACATTATTCTGGGTACTCCAGGATACATACAAATAGGTTTTCTAGCTTCAAGTGGCTCACAGTAATGCAGGAGTTTTACAAGTATTTTTTCAATAACAGCACAAAAGCCTCTGACATTTAAAATTTAGAATGCGATACAAAGACCCTGAGTAGATTTTTTTTTTTTATTACAATGCACAAACCTTGTGAAATTAAAGTCTGACCTTAGGAAAATGAAGAGTCTCTGCTTATCAAACAGGTTGTTATTTTAAACAAAACGCATATTCTTCAATTAGATAAAGAGTTTAAAGTATACTCTTAGTAAAAAGGACCCGGAAAACACAGTGTAAACCCTCTCTAACACAGATTTGACAACAGAATTTAAATTTCTAATCTTCCACAACTTTTTAAAATTAGAGATAAGCTCTTGCTCTATTGCCAAGCTTGGTCTTAAACTCCTGGGCTCAAGAAATTCTCCTGGCTTGATCTCTTGAATAGGTGGGACTACAGGCACATGATACCATGTCCAGTTAAATTTCCACAATTTCTAATATTACTTCACTCTAATTATAGAACCAAGAATAAAAATAAAGAAATAGCTCTCTGCAAAAATACTGTATGATGTTAAAATAGGTGTACAAGAAATAAAAAGAAACTATATGCTATGTGTAACAGGGTGATTCCATGATTCCCATAATAAGTCATCTGATGTAACAAAGATTCACTTAAACAGAGGTATTATTAGTCATACTCATATGATATACAACTCAAAGTAAAAACACTTACTCAGATAAGCCTAGACCAAAATTTGCATCTCCTCTGTTGTGGGAAAGCGTTCCCGAACAACATTTTTCTGTCACTGTGCATTTTCCAGCAATTTTTTTTTTCAGGTCACACCTCTCAACGTATTTATCAACTATTTCTTATTTGCCAAAGTAAAAAAAATTAAAATTAACCCCTCCCATTTCTTTAAAATGGTTATCTCTAATAAAAGTTTTAATACTAACATAAAACAACGATAGGTAGACAACTGCTAAGTTTTAGAAGAAAATAATATAAAACATGAGATTCAGAGTGAGAAAATTAATTTCACAAGACAGTACTCTATCTCAGATTCCAAAGCAAACTCATCCTCTGTCACAGGCTGTACAACAGTATCCGGTCTGTAGAGACTCCTACGGAGCAAATAGATACAACAAAAACGAGCACGTTCATTTCTTAAAAGAAAACAAAAACCGTCAGTCTATACATGCATGTCCCCTCCAAAAAAAAAATGGTAAAACAAAGTCTGAGGAAACTCAGTTATCTGCATATTAAATAATATTTCCTGGTATAATTAAGATATGGCTTCCATTTTAGAAAACATTTCAGTTACCTATTTCTGCCTCCACCTCTCCCAAACTATGAAATATCCAATGCAGACTCACCCTTAAACCCGTAACAAATAGTGACAGGCATTATAACGGCACGGCCAGACAATAACTTGTCCTTATAAACTATCTACCCTAAAGGCTAAACTGAAAATCCAGTTGATATCTGACACAACTTTTCTTACTGAACTGGAGTAAACCTGATAACCTAAAACAAGGCAGAAAAGGCACCGTCTCTTCTCCATTATCTACTTCTGATTCAAAGACTAATCTGTGTCACTGGAAAATGAGAGTCTTGGATCTTCAGCATGTGAGCTACTTAAAGAGGGCCCACTGATTCTCTTCACCCTAGAACACTGCAGGGGGCCCCCTGAAACACTGCAAATGTTTGAAAGCTGAGTGTACAAAAGTCAAAGTACAAACGTATATGTTGTTAGGTTGTTATTGGGAATATCCTTCACAGAAGATTAAAACATTAGAAATTTTAAAATCCAATTATTGTCATTATATAGATCCTGCCTTATTCAGATCCACAAAAACCAGCAAGCTTAAGAACCTTCATAGACACTCAGATACCCAAGAGAGAGACTGCTGGAAAAGTCGCCCTCCTAAGTACTTATAGCTCCATTTCATTCATCACTATCTAAATATCTTCCTTCCTATGGGCTCCCACTTCTGGATCCCTCTTCTGCAGGGATCCGTGGCAATCTCCAATCTACATCTTCAGCCTAGGAAAGCCCAGATTCCTCAAAAGATGGGCTAACATAATTGAGAGTAGGAGCTCTCTATTCCTCTGCTTCTGGAAAGTAAGTTAGTCTCAGTCATCCACCCCAAGCATACGCATGTTACCAACTACCCAAAGGAAGCTTCACTGCCGGTTTGCCGGCCAATCCTACGTTTGCCCTACCCTACATGTACATGAGAGAATTGAGAAAAGAGTCAGAAAAAAAGAGACATCCACCCTGGGTCACAGATCCATGTACTTAAGCAATCTCCAGCTCCCTAGTTCTTGAGGGATTCTAAGCCCTCTGTAAGCTGGGATGGAAGAAGATGATACCACATTCCTATCTGCTCCGGAGACCCTTTCCAGTGGCTCAAATTCTTTTAACATTTTTCAATAAAACCTTGAAGTTTGTCAGTTCCTCCAGTTAAACAAACAAAAAGGCAGCACCCTCTTCAGAACTCCTTGAACGCCGTATTCTAATATGCCTTTCTTGATAGCTCCCAACATCCTGTGTTTTCAATTCCCTTATCTTTATCAAACTTGCATTAAACCAAATATTCAGATTTTTTCCTAAAACCCTCATTTCTATCCAACTAAGAGTTTGTTTCTCTTCAAATTTGGCTGTCCCCTGCAAATTCCATTCTTATGCACTTTCATTGGGTTCAACAGCTCATTCCATTCTCCTCCTCTTCCACCGTGTTCACTAGAGCCACTCCCTCTTTCTAAAACTAAAATCACTCAGTGACAGAATGATGTAAAAGAAGACTGGGTTTTGAACTAAGAAACCTGAGTGCAATTCTCATTTCTCTGATTTACTGTATCCAAATAATTTTCTCCCTTTGAGTTTCAGGTTCTCCACCTGAACAAACCACTTGATCAGGATGATAAGCAAGGATTCAAGTACTAGAGGATATTTTGTTTAGTCTCCAGGATTTCTTAACATTCTGAAACTCTATGCACCTCTGATTTTGCCTGTAGGAAAACGGGGAATATTTAGCGGCTGTTCACGAAAACTATAATAGAAGATCATAAGAAAAACAGAAGAGAAGTAAAAAGAAATCAAGAAAATATTACTAAAATGTCATAGAAGGAAAATAAAAGAATCCAGAGAATAAGAAAAAGCTTCAGCAAACTAGGCAGGGTACTCACTTAAAGAGAAAACCTAACTGGGTAGGCAGTAAGTAGAGAAATGAATTAGAAATATCCTTTTAATATATGCTAAATATAGTTAACATCACATGGACTATATTTAGATATTCGCCAAGCACAGTAAGAGAGTATTTTTCTGGCATTGGCTTGGTCTTGCTTTATGAAAATCTTAGGGTCCTGCGGCCACAGATAACTGATATCTGCCTTTAAAATGCTGATGGTTAAAAAAAAAAAAAAGTAATATGGTTACCACTGCCATTTCCAAAATATTTGGACAAACTTTTGGAGTAGCCAGGCTTCTAAGGAACACTTAGAAGTCAATGCATAACAAAATGACTCAGAGAGTCAATGCATAACGAAATGTGACTTTCTGAATTGATCTGATTTAAATCAGTACCACGATCCCATTGCTGCATAGATCTCTATCCACTTCTGCTTAGGGGCAAAAGAAGTGATTTCAGAGCCAGGCAGGATGATGGTCCAATCTTGGGTTGGCTACCTGTTTACTGTGGAATCATGAGTCAATATTTCAACCTCATTAAAGCAGAGTTGCCTAATTAGTAAAAATGCAATAATAGCACAAATAGTTTGTAAAGCTGTGTGATGACATGACATGATAAACGTTAAGCATGTAATATGGTGTCTAGCACAGAGTAGAACACTAAACAGATACTAGTTTCTCTTCTCTCTATTCACTTAGTTAAACATATCAATTTAAAAAATCTGTGAAATCATACCTGTGAAAACACTCTTTAGTAGGAGGAGGCACTATTAAACAAAAAAGTAAAATGCATTTTAAATCAACAATAGAAAACTACAGAATATTAAAAACATAAAAGAGCACAGTGGCTTGTTCCTACAATCTTAGCTACTCAGAAGGCTGAGGCAGAAGTATCACTTGAGAAGCCCAGGAGTTTGAGACCAGCCTGGCCAACATAGAAAGACTCTATCCTTATGATGATGATGATAACAATAATAATAATAATAATAATAATAATAATACAGAAGGCCTGGCACGGTGGCTCATGCCTGTAATCCTAGCAGTTTGGGAGGCCGAGGTGGGTTGATCGCTTGAAGTCAAGAGTCTGAGATCAGCCCGGACAACATCGTGAAACTCCATCTTTACTAAAAACACAAAAATTAGCCAGGTGTGGTGGTGCGTGCCTGTAATCCCGGCTACTCGGGAGGCTGAGGCAGGAGAATCACTTGAACCCAGGAGGTGGAAGTTGCAGTGAGCCAAGATCGTGCCACTGCACTACAACCTGGGCTGCAGACTAGTAGGACTGCATTTCAAAAAAAAAAGAAGAAGAAGAAGAAAAAAGACAAATAAATGAAGGGTAAGTAAATAATATAATAGGCAGGCTTCAAATAGCTTACCATCTTCTGTAGATTGTACAGAAATAATCCTTCTCTTTGGGATGTATGGTTTTGAAATAATCTAGAAGAAAAACACAATAGGTTTAAGAATAACATGGAGCAATTTAAATAATGATAATAGCCACCATTACTACATGATCTAACAGAAAAAAATATACACGTTGAAGTCACTCATACGTAGATTCAAACCCCAAGTCTGCCATTTACTTATCTACATATTCACATGGGATGATGATTATGATTGGTGATACAGATATTCTCAAAATGTTACTCCTTTCAACCCCAGTTGATTATTATACAAATACTATGATATCCATTAGTATCTTTCATTAACCACAACAAACTGGGACAAAAATTTACTCCTATGTAATTTACAGTATTACTGAACAAAACTAATAATAAAAAGTCAATAATCACTTTATTTTTCAAAATATTTATGCATGATATATAGTTGTGTGAATTACTTTCTGTGGGAAAAAAATGTGAGAATGTAGTTTTTAGTAGTACTATATTTAAATGAGCTAGCGTCGGAAACAGTATAAGTTGCTTCTATTCTGTGTGTCAAAAGCTAAAAACAAATTATTGTATAACTTCAGCTCCTTCCAAAAAAGACAGAACAAAGCAACCGTCCACCTTATGGAGCAGTGATTCATGAATGAAGGCCACACATAGCTACTAAACAGAAAGCTGTAACTAAGTATCCTGACAACAGAAACAGAGGTGAAATGAAAGAATAGACACTAAAGACATGCGGTCTGCAAGGAAAAAGTTAGACTGAGGTAAATCATTTTTAAACAAATGGGAAGGAGGGAGAAACAAAGAAAAAAAGAGACATGACCAGTCAATCAAATATGAGCTTAAAAGAAAAGCTTGCATTCATAATATATGCCTAATAATACTGGTTAGCATTTACTCGACAATTTGTTTTGTGTAAATACTTATGTAATAAAGAGTTTCATTTGTTTACTATAAAATAACACATCCCAAGAGTTAACCATGATCATTCACCTGAAAGCTGAAATATTTTTACTACACAGAGAGAGACAGACAGACCGAGAGGGGGAAAAAAAAACAAAACAAAACAATAAAATTCCAGCAACTTAACACGTGGAGAAAGAATTTTTATTCAGAATTCGAAAGAGTAATGTATGTCCTGAAAAATATGTATTTAGTAGAACATGGTTGCGGCTTTAAAAATTTAAGAAAATTTAATCTAAAATCCTAATCCAAGCTTCCAGTTGGAAGATATTAGAAAACACGCTGTATCCACCTTTCCTATTTCCTTTCCATCTTTTCTAAATTTTATTTTCTTCTATATGACATATTTTCTCAACATAACTCACCTCAACTTATACATTCTCAACATTACAAGAAAAGATAAATTCAAAACATTCAAGAAATTTAATAGATTTAATTATTAGATATCTTAGGCGTATTATGTCACCTGTAACATTCCATTATAAAAAAGCCCATTTGCCTGGTTGTTGATTCACATTAAAAACTAATTAAATGCTTCTTACATGCCAGACATTATTCTGGGTACTCCAGGATACATACAAATAGGTTTTCTAGCTTCAAGTGGCTCACAGTAATGCAGGAGTTTTACAAGTATTTTTTCAATAACAGCACAAAAGCCTCTGACATTTAAAATTTAGAATGCGATACAAAGACCCTGAGTAGATTTTTTTTTTTTATTACAATGCACAAACCTTGTGAAATTAAAGTCTGACCTTAGGAAAATGAAGAGTCTCTGCTTATCAAACAGGTTGTTATTTTAAACAAAACGCATATTCTTCAATTAGATAAAGAGTTTAAAGTATACTCTTAGTAAAAAGGACCCGGAAAACACAGTGTAAACCCTCTCTAACACAGATTTGACAACAGAATTTAAATTTCTAATCTTCCACAACTTTTTAAAATTAGAGATAAGCTCTTGCTCTATTGCCAAGCTTGGTCTTAAACTCCTGGGCTCAAGAAATTCTCCTGGCTTGATCTCTTGAATAGGTGGGACTACAGGCACATGATACCATGTCCAGTTAAATTTCCACAATTTCTAATATTACTTCACTCTAATTATAGAACCAAGAATAAAAATAAAGAAATAGCTCTCTGCAAAAATACTGTATGATGTTAAAATAGGTGTACAAGAAATAAAAAGAAACTATATGCTATGTGTAACAGGGTGATTCCATGATTCCCATAATAAGTCATCTGATGTAACAAAGATTCACTTAAACAGAGGTATTATTAGTCATACTCATATGATATACAACTCAAAGTAAAAACACTTACTCAGATAAGCCTAGACCAAAATTTGCATCTCCTCTGTTGTGGGAAAGCGTTCCCGAACAACATTTTTCTGTCACTGTGCATTTTCCAGCAATTTTTTTTTTCAGGTCACACCTCTCAACGTATTTATCAACTATTTCTTATTTGCCAAAGTAAAAAAAATTAAAATTAACCCCTCCCATTTCTTTAAAATGGTTATCTCTAATAAAAGTTTTAATACTAACATAAAACAACGATAGGTAGACAACTGCTAAGTTTTAGAAGAAAATAATATAAAACATGAGATTCAGAGTGAGAAAATTAATTTCACAAGACAGTACTCTATCTCAGATTCCAAAGCAAACTCATCCTCTGTCACAGGCTGTACAACAGTATCCGGTCTGTAGAGACTCCTACGGAGCAAATAGATACAACAAAAACGAGCACGTTCATTTCTTAAAAGAAAACAAAAACCGTCAGTCTATACATGCATGTCCCCTCCAAAAAAAAAATGGTAAAACAAAGTCTGAGGAAACTCAGTTATCTGCATATTAAATAATATTTCCTGGTATAATTAAGATATGGCTTCCATTTTAGAAAACATTTCAGTTACCTATTTCTGCCTCCACCTCTCCCAAACTATGAAATATCCAATGCAGACTCACCCTTAAACCCGTAACAAATAGTGACAGGCATTATAACGGCACGGCCAGACAATAACTTGTCCTTATAAACTATCTACCCTAAAGGCTAAACTGAAAATCCAGTTGATATCTGACACAACTTTTCTTACTGAACTGGAGTAAACCTGATAACCTAAAACAAGGCAGAAAAGGCACCGTCTCTTCTCCATTATCTACTTCTGATTCAAAGACTAATCTGTGTCACTGGAAAATGAGAGTCTTGGATCTTCAGCATGTGAGCTACTTAAAGAGGGCCCACTGATTCTCTTCACCCTAGAACACTGCAGGGGGCCCCCTGAAACACTGCAAATGTTTGAAAGCTGAGTGTACAAAAGTCAAAGTACAAACGTATATGTTGTTAGGTTGTTATTGGGAATATCCTTCACAGAAGATTAAAACATTAGAAATTTTAAAATCCAATTATTGTCATTATATAGATCCTGCCTTATTCAGATCCACAAAAACCAGCAAGCTTAAGAACCTTCATAGACACTCAGATACCCAAGAGAGAGACTGCTGGAAAAGTCGCCCTCCTAAGTACTTATAGCTCCATTTCATTCATCACTATCTAAATATCTTCCTTCCTATGGGCTCCCACTTCTGGATCCCTCTTCTGCAGGGATCCGTGGCAATCTCCAATCTACATCTTCAGCCTAGGAAAGCCCAGATTCCTCAAAAGATGGGCTAACATAATTGAGAGTAGGAGCTCTCTATTCCTCTGCTTCTGGAAAGTAAGTTAGTCTCAGTCATCCACCCCAAGCATACGCATGTTACCAACTACCCAAAGGAAGCTTCACTGCCGGTTTGCCGGCCAATCCTACGTTTGCCCTACCCTACATGTACATGAGAGAATTGAGAAAAGAGTCAGAAAAAAAGAGACATCCACCCTGGGTCACAGATCCATGTACTTAAGCAATCTCCAGCTCCCTAGTTCTTGAGGGATTCTAAGCCCTCTGTAAGCTGGGATGGAAGAAGATGATACCACATTCCTATCTGCTCCGGAGACCCTTTCCAGTGGCTCAAATTCTTTTAACATTTTTCAATAAAACCTTGAAGTTTGTCAGTTCCTCCAGTTAAACAAACAAAAAGGCAGCACCCTCTTCAGAACTCCTTGAACGCCGTATTCTAATATGCCTTTCTTGATAGCTCCCAACATCCTGTGTTTTCAATTCCCTTATCTTTATCAAACTTGCATTAAACCAAATATTCAGATTTTTTCCTAAAACCCTCATTTCTATCCAACTAAGAGTTTGTTTCTCTTCAAATTTGGCTGTCCCCTGCAAATTCCATTCTTATGCACTTTCATTGGGTTCAACAGCTCATTCCATTCTCCTCCTCTTCCACCGTGTTCACTAGAGCCACTCCCTCTTTCTAAAACTAAAATCACTCAGTGACAGAATGATGTAAAAGAAGACTGGGTTTTGAACTAAGAAACCTGAGTGCAATTCTCATTTCTCTGATTTACTGTATCCAAATAATTTTCTCCCTTTGAGTTTCAGGTTCTCCACCTGAACAAACCACTTGATCAGGATGATAAGCAAGGATTCAAGTACTAGAGGATATTTTGTTTAGTCTCCAGGATTTCTTAACATTCTGAAACTCTATGCACCTCTGATTTTGCCTGTAGGAAAACGGGGAATATTTAGCGGCTGTTCACGAAAACTATAATAGAAGATCATAAGAAAAACAGAAGAGAAGTAAAAAGAAATCAAGAAAATATTACTAAAATGTCATAGAAGGAAAATAAAAGAATCCAGAGAATAAGAAAAAGCTTCAGCAAACTAGGCAGGGTACTCACTTAAAGAGAAAACCTAACTGGGTAGGCAGTAAGTAGAGAAATGAATTAGAAATATCCTTTTAATATATGCTAAATATAGTTAACATCACATGGACTATATTTAGATATTCGCCAAGCACAGTAAGAGAGTATTTTTCTGGCATTGGCTTGGTCTTGCTTTATGAAAATCTTAGGGTCCTGCGGCCACAGATAACTGATATCTGCCTTTAAAATGCTGATGGTTAAAAAAAAAAAAAAGTAATATGGTTACCACTGCCATTTCCAAAATATTTGGACAAACTTTTGGAGTAGCCAGGCTTCTAAGGAACACTTAGAAGTCAATGCATAACAAAATGACTCAGAGAGTCAATGCATAACGAAATGTGACTTTCTGAATTGATCTGATTTAAATCAGTACCACGATCCCATTGCTGCATAGATCTCTATCCACTTCTGCTTAGGGGCAAAAGAAGTGATTTCAGAGCCAGGCAGGATGATGGTCCAATCTTGGGTTGGCTACCTGTTTACTGTGGAATCATGAGTCAATATTTCAACCTCATTAAAGCAGAGTTGCCTAATTAGTAAAAATGCAATAATAGCACAAATAGTTTGTAAAGCTGTGTGATGACATGACATGATAAACGTTAAGCATGTAATATGGTGTCTAGCACAGAGTAGAACACTAAACAGATACTAGTTTCTCTTCTCTCTATTCACTTAGTTAAACATATCAATTTAAAAAATCTGTGAAATCATACCTGTGAAAACACTCTTTAGTAGGAGGAGGCACTATTAAACAAAAAAGTAAAATGCATTTTAAATCAACAATAGAAAACTACAGAATATTAAAAACATAAAAGAGCACAGTGGCTTGTTCCTACAATCTTAGCTACTCAGAAGGCTGAGGCAGAAGTATCACTTGAGAAGCCCAGGAGTTTGAGACCAGCCTGGCCAACATAGAAAGACTCTATCCTTATGATGATGATGATAACAATAATAATAATAATAATAATAATAATAATACAGAAGGCCTGGCACGGTGGCTCATGCCTGTAATCCTAGCAGTTTGGGAGGCCGAGGTGGGTTGATCGCTTGAAGTCAAGAGTCTGAGATCAGCCCGGACAACATCGTGAAACTCCATCTTTACTAAAAACACAAAAATTAGCCAGGTGTGGTGGTGCGTGCCTGTAATCCCGGCTACTCGGGAGGCTGAGGCAGGAGAATCACTTGAACCCAGGAGGTGGAAGTTGCAGTGAGCCAAGATCGTGCCACTGCACTACAACCTGGGCTGCAGACTAGTAGGACTGCATTTCAAAAAAAAAAGAAGAAGAAGAAGAAAAAAGACAAATAAATGAAGGGTAAGTAAATAATATAATAGGCAGGCTTCAAATAGCTTACCATCTTCTGTAGATTGTACAGAAATAATCCTTCTCTTTGGGATGTATGGTTTTGAAATAATCTAGAAGAAAAACACAATAGGTTTAAGAATAACATGGAGCAATTTAAATAATGATAATAGCCACCATTACTACATGATCTAACAGAAAAAAATATACACGTTGAAGTCACTCATACGTAGATTCAAACCCCAAGTCTGCCATTTACTTATCTACATATTCACATGGGATGATGATTATGATTGGTGATACAGATATTCTCAAAATGTTACTCCTTTCAACCCCAGTTGATTATTATACAAATACTATGATATCCATTAGTATCTTTCATTAACCACAACAAACTGGGACAAAAATTTACTCCTATGTAATTTACAGTATTACTGAACAAAACTAATAATAAAAAGTCAATAATCACTTTATTTTTCAAAATATTTATGCATGATATATAGTTGTGTGAATTACTTTCTGTGGGAAAAAAATGTGAGAATGTAGTTTTTAGTAGTACTATATTTAAATGAGCTAGCGTCGGAAACAGTATAAGTTGCTTCTATTCTGTGTGTCAAAAGCTAAAAACAAATTATTGTATAACTTCAGCTCCTTCCAAAAAAGACAGAACAAAGCAACCGTCCACCTTATGGAGCAGTGATTCATGAATGAAGGCCACACATAGCTACTAAACAGAAAGCTGTAACTAAGTATCCTGACAACAGAAACAGAGGTGAAATGAAAGAATAGACACTAAAGACATGCGGTCTGCAAGGAAAAAGTTAGACTGAGGTAAATCATTTTTAAACAAATGGGAAGGAGGGAGAAACAAAGAAAAAAAGAGACATGACCAGTCAATCAAATATGAGCTTAAAAGAAAAGCTTGCATTCATAATATATGCCTAATAATACTGGTTAGCATTTACTCGACAATTTGTTTTGTGTAAATACTTATGTAATAAAGAGTTTCATTTGTTTACTATAAAATAACACATCCCAAGAGTTAACCATGATCATTCACCTGAAAGCTGAAATATTTTTACTACACAGAGAGAGACAGACAGACCGAGAGGGGGAAAAAAAAAAAAAAAACAAAACAATAAAATTCCAGCAACTTAACACGTGGAGAAAGAATTTTTATTCAGAATTCGAAAGAGTAATGTATGTCCTGAAAAATATGTATTTAGTAGAACATGGTTGCGGCTTTAAAAATTTAAGAAAATTTAATCTAAAATCCTAATCCAAGCTTCCAGTTGGAAGATATTAGAAAACACGCTGTATCCACCTTTCCTATTTCCTTTCCATCTTTTCTAAATTTTATTTTCTTCTATATGACATATTTTCTCAACATAACTCACCTCAACTTATACATTCTCAACATTACAAGAAAAGATAAATTCAAAACATTCAAGAAATTTAATAGATTTAATTATTAGATATCTTAGGCGTATTATGTCACCTGTAACATTCCATTATAAAAAAGCCCATTTGCCTGGTTGTTGATTCACATTAAAAACTAATTAAATGCTTCTTACATGCCAGACATTATTCTGGGTACTCCAGGATACATACAAATAGGTTTTCTAGCTTCAAGTGGCTCACAGTAATGCAGGAGTTTTACAAGTATTTTTTCAATAACAGCACAAAAGCCTCTGACATTTAAAATTTAGAATGCGATACAAAGACCCTGAGTAGATTTTTTTTTTTTTTATTACAATGCACAAACCTTGTGAAATTAAAGTCTGACCTTAGGAAAATGAAGAGTCTCTGCTTATCAAACAGGTTGTTATTTTAAACAAAACGCATATTCTTCAATTAGATAAAGAGTTTAAAGTATACTCTTAGTAAAAAGGACCCGGAAAACACAGTGTAAACCCTCTCTAACACAGATTTGACAACAGAATTTAAATTTCTAATCTTCCACAACTTTTTAAAATTAGAGATAAGCTCTTGCTCTATTGCCAAGCTTGGTCTTAAACTCCTGGGCTCAAGAAATTCTCCTGGCTTGATCTCTTGAATAGGTGGGACTACAGGCACATGATACCATGTCTAGTTAAATTTCCACAATTTCTAATATTACTTCACTCTAATTATAGAACCAAGAATAAAAATAAAGAAATAGCTCTCTGCAAAAATACTGTATGATGTTAAAATAGGTGTACAAGAAATAAAAAGAAACTATATGCTATGTGTAACAGGGTGATTCCATGATTCCCATAATAAGTCATCTGATGTAACAAAGATTCACTTAAACAGAGGTATTATTAGTCATACTCATATGATATACAACTCAAAGTAAAAACACTTACTCAGATAAGCCTAGACCAAAATTTGCATCTCCTCTGTTGTGGGAAAGCGTTCCCGAACAACATTTTTCTGTCACTGTGCATTTTCCAGCAATTTTTTTTTTTCAGGTCACACCTCTCAACGTATTTATCAACTATTTCTTATTTGCCAAAGTAAAAAAAATTAAAATTAACCCCTCCCATTTCTTTAAAATGGTTATCTCTAATAAAAGTTTTAATACTAACATAAAACAACGATAGGTAGACAACTGCTAAGTTTTAGAAGAAAATAATATAAAACATGAGATTCAGAGTGAGAAAATTAATTTCACAAGACAGTACTCTACCTCAGATTCCAAAGCAAACTCATCCTCTGTCACAGGCTGTACAACAGTATCCGGTCTGTAGAGACTCCTACGGAGCAAATAGATACAACAAAAACGAGCACGTTCATTTCTTAAAAGAAAACAAAAACCGTCAGTCTATACATGCATGTCCCCTCCAAAAAAAAATGGTAAAACAAAGTCTGAGGAAACTCAGTTATCTGCATATTAAATAATATTTCCTGGTATAATTAAGATATGGCTTCCATTTTAGAAAACATTTCAGTTACCTATTTCTGCCTCCACCTCTCCCAAACTATGAAATATCCAATGCAGACTCACCCTTAAACCCGTAACAAATAGTGACAGGCATTATAACGGCACGGCCAGACAATAACTTGTCCTTATAAACTATCTACCCTAAAGGCTAAACTGAAAATCCAGTTGATATCTGACACAACTTTTCTTACTGAACTGGAGTAAACCTGATAACCTAAAACAAGGCAGAAAAGGCACCGTCTCTTCTCCATTATCTACTTCTGATTCAAAGACTAATCTGTGTCACTGGAAAATGAGAGTCTTGGATCTTCAGCATGTGAGCTACTTAAAGAGGGCCCACTGATTCTCTTCACCCTAGAACACTGCAGGGGGCCCCCTGAAACACTGCAAATGTTTGAAAGCTGAGTGTACAAAAGTCAAAGTACAAACGTATATGTTGTTAGGTTGTTATTGGGAATATCCTTCACAGAAGATTAAAACATTAGAAATTTTAAAATCCAATTATTGTCATTATATAGATCCTGCCTTATTCAGATCCACAAAAACCAGCAAGCTTAAGAACCTTCATAGACACTCAGATACCCAAGAGAGAGACTGCTGGAAAAGTCGCCCTCCTAAGTACTTATAGCTCCATTTCATTCATCACTATCTAAATATCTTCCTTCCTATGGGCTCCCACTTCTGGATCCCTCTTCTGCAGGGATCCGTGGCAATCTCCAATCTACATCTTCAGCCTAGGAAAGCCCAGATTCCTCAAAAGATGGGCTAACATAATTGAGAGTAGGAGCTCTCTATTCCTCTGCTTCTGGAAAGTAAGTTAGTCTCAGTCATCCACCCCAAGCATACGCATGTTACCAACTACCCAAAGGAAGCTTCACTGCCGGTTTGCCGGCCAATCCTACGTTTGCCCTACCCTACATGTACATGAGAGAATTGAGAAAAGAGTCAGAAAAAAAGAGACATCCACCCTGGGTCACAGATCCATGTACTTAAGCAATCTCCAGCTCCCTAGTTCTTGAGGGATTCTAAGCCCTCTGTAAGCTGGGATGGAAGAAGATGATACCACATTCCTATCTGCTCCGGAGACCCTTTCCAGTGGCTCAAATCCTTTTAACATTTTTCAATAAAACCTTGAAGTTTGTCAGTTCCTCCAGTTAAACAAACAAAAAGGCAGCACCCTCTTCAGAACTCCTTGAACGCCGTATTCTAATATGCCTTTCTTGATAGCTCCCAACATCCTGTGTTTTCAATTCCCTTATCTTTATCAAACTTGCATTAAACCAAATATTCAGATTTTTTCCTAAAACCCTCATTTCTATCCAACTAAGAGTTTGTTTCTCTTCAAATTTGGCTGTCCCCTGCAAATTCCATTCTTATGCACTTTCATTGGGTTCAACAGCTCATTCCATTCTCCTCCTCTTCCACCGTGTTCACTAGAGCCACTCCCTCTTTCTAAAACTAAAATCACTCAGTGACAGAATGATGTAAAAGAAGACTGGGTTTTGAACTAAGAAACCTGAGTGCAATTCTCATTTCTCTGATTTACTGTATCCAAATAATTTTCTCCCTTTGAGTTTCAGGTTCTCCACCTGAACAAACCACTTGATCAGGATGATAAGCAAGGATTCAAGTACTAGAGGATATTTTGTTTAGTCTCCAGGATTTCTTAACATTCTGAAACTCTATGCACCTCTGATTTTGCCTGTAGGAAAACGGGGAATATTTAGCGGCTGTTCACGAAAACTATAATAGAAGATCATAAGAAAAACAGAAGAGAAGTAAAAAGAAATCAAGAAAATATTACTAAAATGTCATAGAAGGAAAATAAAAGAATCCAGAGAATAAGAAAAAGCTTCAGCAAACTAGGCAGGGTACTCACTTAAAGAGAAAACCTAACTGGGTAGGCAGTAAGTAGAGAAATGAATTAGAAATATCCTTTTAATATATGCTAAATATAGTTAACATCACATGGACTATATTTAGATATTCGCCAAGCACAGTAAGAGAGTATTTTTCTGGCATTGGCTTGGTCTTGCTTTATGAAAATCTTAGGGTCCTGCGGCCACAGATAACTGATATCTGCCTTTAAAAATGCTGATGGTTAAAAAAAAAAAAAAGTAATATGGTTACCACTGCCATTTCCAAAATATTTGGACAAACTTTTGGAGTAGCCAGGCTTCTAAGGAACACTTAGAAGTCAATGCATAACAAAATGACTCAGAGAGTCAATGCATAACGAAATGTGACTTTCTGAATTGATCTGATTTAAATCAGTACCACGATCCCATTGCTGCATAGATCTCTATCCACTTCTGCTTAGGGGCAAAAGAAGTGATTTCAGAGCCAGGCAGGATGATGGTCCAATCTTGGGTTGGCTACCTGTTTACTGTGGAATCATGAGTCAATATTTCAACCTCATTAAAGCAGAGTTGCCTAATTAGTAAAAATGCAATAATAGCACAAATAGTTTGTAAAGCTGTGTGATGACATGACATGATAAACGTTAAGCATGTAATATGGTGTCTAGCACAGAGTAGAACACTAAACAGATACTAGTTTCTCTTCTCTCTATTCACTTAGTTAAACATATCAATTTAAAAAATCTGTGAAATCATACCTGTGAAAACACTCTTTAGTAGGAGGAGGCACTATTAAACAAAAAAGTAAAATGCATTTTAAATCAACAATAGAAAACTACAGAATATTAAAAACATAAAAGAGCACAGTGGCTTGTTCCTACAATCTTAGCTACTCAGAAGGCTGAGGCAGAAGTATCACTTGAGAAGCCCAGGAGTTTGAGACCAGCCTGGCCAACATAGAAAGACTCTATCCTTATGATGATGATGATAACAATAATAATAATAATAATAATAATAATACAGAAGGCCTGGCACGGTGGCTCATGCCTGTAATCCTAGCAGTTTGGGAGGCCGAGGTGGGTTGATCGCTTGAAGTCAAGAGTCTGAGATCAGCCCGGACAACATCGTGAAACTCCATCTTTACTAAAAACACAAAAATTAGCCAGGTGTGGTGGTGCGGGCCTGTAATCCCGGCTACTCGGGAGGCTGAGGCAGGAGAATCACTTGAACCCAGGAGGTGGAAGTTGCAGTGAGCCAAGATCGTGCCACTGCACTACAACCTGGGCTGCAGACTAGTAGGACTGCATTTCAAAAAAAAAAGAAGAAGAAGAAGAAAAAAGACAAATAAATGAAGGGTAAGTAAATAATATAATAGGCAGGCTTCAAATAGCTTACCATCTTCTGTAGATTGTACAGAAATAATCCTTCTCTTTGGGATGTATGGTTTTGAAATAATCTAGAAGAAAAACACAATAGGTTTAAGAATAACATGGAGCAATTTAAATAATGATAATAGCCACCATTACTACATGATCTAACAGAAAAAAATATACACGTTGAAGTCACTCATACGTAGATTCAAACCCCAAGTCTGCCATTTACTTATCTACATATTCACATGGGATGATGATTATGATTGGTGATACAGATATTCTCAAAATGTTACTCCTTTCAACCCCAGTTGATTATTATACAAATACTATGATATCCATTAGTATCTTTCATTAACCACAACAAACTGGGACAAAAATTTACTCCTATGTAATTTACAGTATTACTGAACAAAACTAATAATAAAAAGTCAATAATCACTTTATTTTTCAAAATATTTATGCATGATATATAGTTGTGTGAATTACTTTCTGTGGGAAAAAAATGTGAGAATGTAGTTTTTAGTAGTACTATATTTAAATGAGCTAGCGTCGGAAACAGTATAAGTTGCTTCTATTCTGTGTGTCAAAAGCTAAAAACAAATTATTGTATAACTTCAGCTCCTTCCAAAAAAGACAGAACAAAGCAACCGTCCACCTTATGGAGCAGTGATTCATGAATGAAGGCCACACATAGCTACTAAACAGAAAGCTGTAACTAAGTATCCTGACAACAGAAACAGAGGTGAAATGAAAGAATAGACACTAAAGACATGCGGTCTGCAAGGAAAAAGTTAGACTGAGGTAAATCATTTTTAAACAAATGGGAAGGAGGGAGAAACAAAGAAAAAAAGAGACATGACCAGTCAATCAAATATGAGCTTAAAAGAAAAGCTTGCATTCATAATATATGCCTAATAATACTGGTTAGCATTTACTCGACAATTTGTTTTGTGTAAATACTTATGTAATAAAGAGTTTCATTTGTTTACTATAAAATAACACATCCCAAGAGTTAACCATGATCATTCACCTGAAAGCTGAAACATTTTTACTACACAGAGAGAGACAGACAGACCGAGAAGGGAAAAAAAAAAAAAAAAAAAACAAAACAATAAAATTCCAGCAACTTAACACGTGGAGAAAGAATTTTTATTCAGAATTCGAAAGAGTAATGTATGTCCTGAAAAATATGTATTTAGTAGAACATGGTTGCGGCTTTAAAAATTTAAGAAAATTTAATCTAAAATCCTAATCCAAGCTTCCAGTTGGAAGATATTAGAAAACACGCTGTATCCACCTTTCCTATTTCCTTTCCATCTTTTCTAAATTTTATTTTCTTCTATATGACATATTTTCTCAACATAACTCACCTCAACTTATACATTCTCAACATTACAAGAAAAGATAAATTCAAAATATTCAAGAAATCTAATAGATTTAATTATTAGATATCTTAGGCGTATTATGTCACCTGTAACATTCCATTATAAAAAAGCCCATTTGCCTGGTTGTTGATTCACATTAAAAACTAATTAAATGTTTCTTACATGCCAGACATTATTCTGGGTACTCCAGGATACATACAAATAGGTTTTCTATCTTCAAGTAGCTCACAGTAATGCAGGAGTTTTACAAGTATTTTTTCAATAACAGCACAAAAGCCTCTGACATTTAAAATTTAGAATGCGATACAAAGACCCTGAGTGGATTTTTTTTTTTATTACAATGCACAAACCTTGTGAAATTAAAGTCTGACCTTAGGAAAATGAAGAGTCTCTGCTTATCAAACAGGTTGTTATTTTAAACAAAACGCATATTCTTCAATTAGATAAAGAGTTTAAAGTGTACTCTTAGTAAAAAGGACCCGGAAAACACAGTGTAAACCCTCTCTAATACAGATTTGACAACAGAATTTAAATTTCTAATCTTCCACAACTTTTTAAAATTAGAGATAAGCTCTTGCTCTATTGCCAAGCTTGGTCTTAAACTCCTGGGCTCAAGAAATTCTCCTGGCTTGATCTCTTGAATAGGTGGGACTACAGGCACATGATACCATGTCTAGTTAAATTTCCACAATTTCTAATATTACTTCACTCTAATTATAGAACCAAGAATAAAAATAAAGAAATAGCTCTCTGCAAAAATACTGTATGATGTTAAAATAGGTGTACAAGAAATAAAAAGAAACTATATGCTATGTGTAACAGGGTGATTCCATGATTCCCATAATAAGTCATCTGATGTAACAAAGATTCACTTAAACAGAGGTATTATTAGTCATACTCATATGATATACAACTCAAAGTAAAAACACTTACTCAGATAAGCCTAGACCAAAATTTGCATCTCCTCTGTTGTGGGAAAGCGTTCCCGAACAACATTTTTCTGTCACTGTGCATTTTCCAGCAATTTTTTTTTTTCAGGTCACACCTCTCAACGTATTTATCAACTATTTCTTATTTGCCAAAGTAAAAAAAATTAAAATTAACCCCTCCCATTTCTTTAAAATGGTTATCTCTAATAAAAGTTTTAATACTAACATAAAACAACGATAGGTAGACAACTGCTAAGTTTTAGAAGAAAATAATATAAAACATGAGATTCAGAGTGAGAAAATTAATTTCACAAGACAGTACTCTACCTCAGATTCCAAAGCAAACTCATCCTCTGTCACAGGCTGTACAACAGTATCCGGTCTGTAGAGACTCCTACGGAGCAAATAGATACAACAAAAACGAGCACGTTCATTTCTTAAAAGAAAACAAAAACCGTCAGTCTATACATGCATGTCCCCTCCAAAAAAAAAATGGTAAAACAAAGTCTGAGGAAACTCAGTTATCTGCATATTAAATAATATTTCCTGGTATAATTAAGATATGGCTTCCATTTTAGAAAACATTTCAGTTACCTATTTCTGCCTCCACCTCTCCCAAACTATGAAATATCCAATGCAGACTCACCCTTAAACCCGTAACAAATAGTGACAGGCATTATAACGGCACGGCCAGACAATAACTTGTCCTTATAAACTATCTACCCTAAAGGCTAAACTGAAAATCCAGTTGATATCTGACACAACTTTTCTTACTGAACTGGAGTAAACCTGATAACCTAAAACAAGGCAGAAAAGGCACCGTCTCTTCTCCACTATCTACTTCTGATTCAAAGACTAATCTGTGTCACTGGAAAATGAGAGTCTTGGATCTTCAGCATGTGAGCTACTTAAAGAGGGCCCACTGATTCTCTTCACCCTAGAACACTGCAGGGGGCCCCCTGAAACACTGCAAATGTTTGAAAGCTGAGTGTACAAAAGTCAAAGTACAAACGTATATGTTGTTAGGTTGTTATTGGGAATATCCTTCACAGAAGATTAAAACATTAGAAATTTTAAAATCCAATTATTGTCATTATATAGATCCTGCCTTATTCAGATCCACAAAAACCAGCAAGCTTAAGAACCTTCATAGACACTCAGATACCCAAGAGAGAGACTGCTGGAAAAGTCGCCCTCCTAAGTACTTATAGCTCCATTTCATTCATCACTATCTAAATATCTTCCTTCCTATGGGCTCCCACTTCTGGATCCCTCTTCTGCAGGGATCCGTGGCAATCTCCAATCTACATCTTCAGCCTAGGAAAGCCCAGATTCCTCAAAAGATGGGCTAACATAATTGAGAGTAGGAGCTCTCTATTCCTCTGCTTCTGGAAAGTAAGTTAGTCTCAGTCATCCACCCCAAGCATACGCATGTTACCAACTACCCAAAGGAAGCTTCACTGCCGGTTTGCCGGCCAATCCTACGTTTGCCCTACCCTACATGTACATGAGAGAATTGAGAAAAGAGTCAGAAAAAAAGAGACATCCACCCTGGGTCACAGATCCATGTACTTAAGCAATCTCCAGCTCCCTAGTTCTTGAGGGATTCTAAGCCCTCTGTAAGCTGGGATGGAAGAAGATGATACCACATTCCTATCTGCTCCGGAGACCCTTTCCAGTGGCTCAAATCCTTTTAACATTTTTCAATAAAACCTTGAAGTTTGTCAGTTCCTCCAGTTAAACAAACAAAAAGGCAGCACCCTCTTCAGAACTCCTTGAACGCCGTATTCTAATATGCCTTTCTTGATAGCTCCCAACATCCTGTGTTTTCAATTCCCTTATCTTTATCAAACTTGCATTAAACCAAATATTCAGATTTTTTCCTAAAACCCTCATTTCTATCCAACTAAGAGTTTGTTTCTCTTCAAATTTGGCTGTCCCCTGCAAATTCCATTCTTATGCACTTTCATTGGGTTCAACAGCTCATTCCATTCTCCTCCTCTTCCACCGTGTTCACTAGAGCCACTCCCTCTTTCTAAAACTAAAATCACTCAGTGACAGAATGATGTAAAAGAAGACTGGGTTTTGAACTAAGAAACCTGAGTGCAATTCTCATTTCTCTGATTTACTGTATCCAAATAATTTTCTCCCTTTGAGTTTCAGGTTCTCCACCTGAACAAACCACTTGATCAGGATGATAAGCAAGGATTCAAGTACTAGAGGATATTTTGTTTAGTCTCCAGGATTTCTTAACATTCTGAAACTCTATGCACCTCTGATTTTGCCTGTAGGAAAACGGGGAATATTTAGCGGCTGTTCACGAAAACTATAATAGAAGATCATAAGAAAAACAGAAGAGAAGTAAAAAGAAATCAAGAAAATATTACTAAAATGTCATAGAAGGAAAATAAAAGAATCCAGAGAATAAGAAAAAGCTTCAGCAAACTAGGCAGGGTACTCACTTAAAGAGAAAACCTAACTGGGTAGGCAGTAAGTAGAGAAATGAATTAGAAATATCCTTTTAATATATGCTAAATATAGTTAACATCACATGGACTATATTTAGATATTCGCCAAGCACAGTAAGAGAGTATTTTTCTGGCATTGGCTTGGTCTTGCTTTATGAAAAACTTAGGGTCCTGCGGCCACAGATAACTGATATCTGCCTTTAAAATGCTGATGGTTAAAAAAAAAAAAAAAGTAATATGGTTACCACTGCCATTTCCAAAATATTTGGACAAACTTTTGGAGTAGCCAGGCTTCTAAGGAACACTTAGAAGTCAATGCATAACAAAATGACTCAGAGAGTCAATGCATAACGAAATGTGACTTTCTGAATTGATCTGATTTAAATCAGTACCACGATCCCATTGCTGCATAGATCTCTATCCACTTCTGCTTAGGGGCAAAAGAAGTGATTTCAGAGCCAGGCAGGATGATGGTCCAATCTTGGGTTGGCTACCTGTTTACTGTGGAATCATGAGTCAATATTTCAACCTCATTAAAGCAGAGTTGCCTAATTAGTAAAAATGCAATAATAGCACAAATAGTTTGTAAAGCTGTGTGAAGATGACATGACATGATAAACATTAAGCATGTATGTAATATGGTGTCTAGCACAGAGTAGAACACTAAACAGATACTAGTTTCTCTTCTCTCTATTCACTTAGTTAAACATATCAATTTAAAAAATCTGTGAAATCATACCTGTGAAAACACTCTTTAGTAGGAGGAGGCACTATTAAACAAAAAAGTAAAATGCATTTTACATCAACAATAGAAAACTACAGAATATTAAAAACATAAAAGAGCACAGTGGCTTGTTCCTACAATCTTAGCTACTCAGAAGGCTGAGGCAGAAGTATCACTTGAGAAGCCCAGGAGTTTGAGACCAGCCTGGCCAACATAGAAAGACTCTATCCTTATGATGATGATGATAACAATCATAATAATAATAATAATAATAATAATAATAATAATACAGAAGGCCTGGCACGGTGGCTCATGCCTGTAATCCTAGCAGTTTGGGAGGCCGAGGTGGGTTGATCGCTTGAAGTCAAGAGTCTGAGATCAGCCCGGACAACATCGTGAAACTCCATCTCTACTAAAAACACAAAAATTAGCCAGGTGTGGTGGTGCGCGCCTGTAATCCCAGCTACTCGGGAGGCTGAGGCAGGAGAATCACTTGAACCCAGGAGGTGGAAGTTGCAGTGAGCCAAGATCGTGCCACTGCACTACAACCTGGGCTGCAGACTAGTAGGACTGCATTTCAAAAAAAAAAGAAGAAGAAGAAGAAAAAAGACAAATAAATGAAGGGTAAGTAAATAATATAATAGGCAGGCTTCAAATAGCTTACCATCTTCTGTAGATTGTACAGAAATAATCCTTCTCTTTGGGATGTATGGTTTTGAAATAATCTAGAAGAAAAACACAATAGGTTTAAGAATAACATGGAGCAATTTAAATAATGATAATAGCCACCATTACTACATGATCTAACAGAAAAAAATATACACGTTGAAGTCACTCATACGTAGATTCAAACCCCAAGTCTGCCATTTACTTATCTACATATTCACATGGGATGATGATTATGATTGGTGATACAGATATTCTCAAAATGTTACTCCTTTCAACCCCAGTTGATTATTATACAAATACTATGATATCCATTAGTATCTTTCATTAACCACAACAAACTGGGACAAAAATTTACTCCTATGTAATTTACAGTATTACTGAACAAAACTAATAATAAAAAGTCAATAATCACTTTATTTTTCAAAATATTTATGCATGATATATAGTTGTCTGAATTACTTTCTGTGGGAAAAAATGTGAGAATGTAGTTTTTAGTAGTACTATATTTAAATGGGCTAGCGTCGGAAACAGTATAAGTTGCTTCTATTCTGTGTGTCAAAAGCTAAAAACAAATTATTGTATAACTTCAGCTCCTTCCAAAAAAGACAGAACAAAGCAACCGTCCACCTTATGGAGCAGTGATTCATGAATGAAGGCCACACATAGCTACTAAACAGAAAGCTGTAACTAAGTATCCTGACAACAGAAACAGAGGTGAAATGAAAGAATAGACACTAAAGACATGCGGTCTGCAAGGAAAAAGTTAGACTGAGGTAAATCATTTTTTAACAAATGGGAAGGAGGGAGAAACAAAGAAAAAAAGAGACATGACCAGTCAATCAAATATGAGCTTAAAAGAAAAGCTTGCATTCATAATATATGCCTAATAATACTGGTTAGCATTTACTCGACAATTTGTTTTCTGTAAATACTTATGTAATAAAGAGTTTCATTTGTTTACTATAAAATAACACATCCCAAGAGTTAACCATGATCATTCACCTGAAAGCTGAAACATTTTTACTACACAGAGAGAGACAGACAGACCGAGAAGGGAAAAAAAAAAAAAAAAAAAAAAAAACAATAAAATTCCAGCAACTTAACACGTGGAGAAAGAATTTTTATTCAGAATTCGAAAGAGTAATGTATGCCCTGAAAAATATGTATTTAGTAGAAAATGGTTGCGGCTTTAAAAATTTAAGAAAATTTAATCTAAAATCCTAATCCAAGCTTCCAGTTGGAAGATATTAGAAAACACGCTGTATCCACCTTTCCTATTTCCTTTCCATCTTTTCTAAATTTTATTTTCTTCTATATGACATATTTTCTCAACATAACTCACCTCAACTTATACATTCTCAACATTACAAGAAAAGATAAATTCAAAACATTCAAGAAATTTAATAGATTTAATTATTAGATATCTTAGGCGTATTATGTCACCTGTAACATTCCATTATAAAAAAGCCCATTTGCCTGGTTGTTGATTCACATTAAAAACTAATTAAATGTTTCTTACATGCCAGACATTATTCTGGGTACTCCAGGATACATACAAATAGGTTTTCTAGCTTCAAGTGGCTCACAGTAATGCAGGAGTTTTACAAGTATTTTTTCAATAACAGCACAAAAGCCTCTGACATTCAAAATTTAGAATGCGATACAAAGACCCTGAGTAGATTTTTTTTTTTTTATTACAATGCACAAACCTTGTGAAATTAAAGTCTGACCTTAGGAAAATGAAGAGTCTCTGCTTATCAAACAGGTTGTTATTTTAAACAAAACGCATATTCTTCAATTAGATAAAGAGTTTAAAGTATACTCTTAGTAAAAAGGACCCGGAAAACACAGTGTAAACCCTCTCTAACACAGATTTGACAACAGAATTTAAATTTCTAATCTTCCACAACTTTTTAAAATTAGAGATAAGCTCTTGCTCTATTGCCAAGCTTGGTCTTAAACTCCTGGGCTCAAGAAATTCTCCTGGCTTGATCTCTTGAATAGGTGGGACTACAGGCACATGATACCATGTCTAGTTAAATTTCCACAATTTCTAATATTACTTCACTCTAATTATAGAACCAAGAATAAAAATAAAGAAATAGCTCTCTGCAAAAATACTGTATGACGTTAAAATAGGTGTACAAGAAATAAAAAGAAACTATATGCTATGTGTAACAGGGTGATTCCATGATTCCCATAATAAGTCATCTGATGTAACAAAGATTCACTTAAACAGAGGTATTGTTAGTCATACTCATATGATATACAACTCAAAGTAAAAACACTTACTCAGATAAGCCTAGACCAAAATTTGCATCTCCTCTATTGTGGGAAAGCGTTCCCGAACAACATTTTTCTGTCACTGTGCAATTTCCAGCAATTTTTTTTTTTCAGGTCACACCTCTCAAAGTATTTATCAACTATTTCTTATTTGCCAAAGTAAAAAAAATTAAAATTAACCCCTCCCATTTCTTTAAAATGGTTATCTCTAATAAAAGTTTTAATACTAACATAAAACAACAATAGGTAGACAACTGCTAAGTTTTAGAAGAAAATAATATAAAACATGAGATTCAGAGTGAGAAAATTAATTGCACAAGACAGTACTCTACCTCAGATTCCAAAGCAAACTCATCCTCTGTCACAGGCTGTACAACAGTATCCGGTCTGTAGAGACTCCTAGGGAGCAAAAAGTTACAACAAAAACGAGCACGTTCATTTCTTAAAAGAAAACAAAAACCGTCAGTCTATACATGCATGTCCCCTCCAAAAAAAAATGGTAAAACAAAGTCTGAGGAAACTCAGTTATCTGCATATTAAATAATATTTCCTGGTATAATTAAGATATGGCTTCCATTTTAGAAAACATTTCAGTTACCTATTTCTGCCTCCACCTCTCCCAAACTATGAAATATCCAATGCAGACTCACCCTTAAACCCGTAACAAATAGTGACAGGCATTATAACGGCACGGCCAGACAATAATTTGTCCTTATAAACTATCTACCCTAAAGGCTAAACTGAAAATCCAGTTGATATCTGACACAACTTTTCTTACTGAACTGGAGTAAACCTGATAACCTAAAACAAGGCAGAAAAGGCACTGTCTCTTCTCCATTATCTACTTCTGATTCAAAGACTAATCTGTGTCACTGGAAAATGAGAGTCTTGGATCTTCAGCATGTGAGCTACTTAAAGAGGGCCCACTGATTCTCTTCACCCTAGAACACTGCAGGGGGCCCCCTGAAACACTGCAAATGTTTGAAAGCTGAGTGTACAAAAGTCAAAGTACAAACGTATATGTTGTTAGGTTGTTATTGGGAATATCCTTCACAGAAGATTAAAACATTAGAAATTTTAAAATCCAATTATTGTCATTATATAGATCCTGCCTTATTCAGATCCACAAAAACCAGCAAGCTTAAGAACCTTCATAGACACTCAGATACCCAAGAGAGAGACTGCTGGAAAAGTCGCCCTCCTAAGTACTTATAGCTCCATTTCATTCATCACTATCTAAATATCTTCCTTCCTATGGGCTCCCACTTCTGGATCCCTCTTCTGCAGGGATCCGTGGCAATCTCCAATCTACATCTTCAGCCTAGGAAAGCCCAGATTCCTCAAAAGATGGGCTAACATAATTGAGAGTAGGAGCTCTCTATTCCTCTGCTTCTGGAAAGTAAGTTAGTCTCAGTCATCCACCCCAAGCATACGCATGTTACCAACTACCCAAAGGAAGCTTCACTGCTGGTTTGCCGGCCAATCCTACATTTGCCCTACCCTACATGTACATGAGAGAATTGAGAAAAGAGTCAGAAAAAAAGAGACATCCACCCTGGGTCACAGATCCATGTACTTAAGCAATCTCCAGCTCCCTAGTTCTTGAGGGATTCTAAGCCCTCTGTAAGCTGGGATGGAGGAAGATGATACCACATTCCTATCTGCTCCGGAGACCCTTTCCAGTGGCTCAAATTCTTTTAACATTTTTCAATAAATCCATGAAGTTTGTCAGTTCCTCCAGTTAAACAAACAAAAAGGCAGCAACCTCTTCAGAACTCCTTGAACGCCGTATTCTAATATGCCTTTCTTGATAGCTCCCAACATCCTGTGTTTTCAATTCCCTTATCTTTATCAAACTTGCATTAAACCAAATATTCAGATTTTTTCCTAAAACCCTCATTTCTATCCAACTAAGAGTTTGTTTCTCTTCAAATTTGGCTGTCCCCTGCAAATTCCATTCTTATGCACTTTCATTGGGTTCAACAGCTCATTCCATTCTCCTCCTCTTCCACCGTGTTCACTAGAGCCACTCCCTCTTTCTAAAACTAAAATCACTCAGTGACAGAATGATGTAAAAGAAGACTGGGTTTTGAACTAAGAAACCTGAGTGCAATTCTCATTTCTCTGATTTACTGTATCCAAATAATTTTCTCCCTTTGAGTTTCAGGTTCTCCACCTGAACAAACCACTTGATCAGGATGATAAGCAAGGATTCAAGTACTAGAGGATATTTTGTTTAGTCTCCAGGATTTCTTAACATTCTGAAACTCTATGCACCTCTGATTTTGCCTGTAGGAAAACGGGGAATATTTAGCGGCTGTTCATGAAAACTATAATAGAAGATCATAAGAAAAACAGAAGAGAAGTAAAAAGAAATCAAGAAAATATTACTAAAATGTCATAGAAGGAAAATAAAAGAATCCAGAGAATAAGAAAAAGCTTCAGCAAACTAGGCAGGGTACTCACTTAAAGAGAAAACCTAACTGGGTAGGCAGTAAGTAGAGAAATGAATTAGAAATATCCTTTTAATATATGCTAAATATAGTTAACATCACATGGACTATATTTAGATATTCGCCAAGCACAGTAAGAGAGTATTTTTCTGGCATTGGCTTGGTCTTGCTTTATTAAAAACTTAGGGTCCTGTGGCCACAGATAACTGATATCTGCCTTTAAAACGCTGATGGTTAAAAAAAAAAAAAGTAATATGGTTACCACAGCCATTTCCAAAATATTTGGACAAACTTTTGGAGTAGCCAGGCTTCTAAGGAACACTTAGAAGTCAATGCATAACAAAATGACTCAGAGAGTCAATGCATAACAAAATGTGACTTTCTGAATTGATCTGATTTAAATCAGTACCACGATCCCATTGCTGCATAGATCTCTATCCACTTCTGCTTAGGGGCAAAAGAAGTGATTTCAGAGCCAGGCAGCATGATGTTCCAATCTTGGGTTGGCTACCTGTTTACTGTGGAATCATGAGTCAATATTTCAACCTCATTAAAGCAGAGTTGCCTAATTAGTAAAAAATGCAATAATAGCACAAATAGTTTGTAAAGCTGTGTGAAGATGACATGACATGATAAACGTTAAGCATGTAATATGGTGTCTAGCACAGAGTAGAACACTAAACAGATACTAGTTTCTCTTCTCTCTATTCACTTAGTTAAACATATCAATTTAAAAAATCTGTGAAATCATACCTGTGAAAACACTCTTTAGTAGGAGGAGGCACTATTAAACAAAAAAGTAAAATGCATTTTAAATCAACAATAGAAAACTACAGAATATTAAAAACATAAAAGAGGACAGTGGCTTGTTCCTACAATCTTAGCTACTCAGAAGGCTGAGGCAGAATTATCACTTGAGAAGCCCAGGAGTTTGAGACCAGCCTGGCCAACATAGAAAGACTCTATCCTTATGATGATGATGATAATAATAATAATAATAATAATAATACAGAAGGCCTGGCACGGTGGCTCATGCCTGTAATCCTAGCAGTTTGGGAGGCCGAGGTGGGTTGATCGCTTGAAGTCAAGAGTTTGAGATCAGCCCGGACAACATCGTGAAACTCCATCTCTACTAAAAACACAAAAATTAGCCAGGTGTGGTGGTGCGCGCCTGTAATCCCAGCTACTCGGGAGGCTGAAGCAGGAGAATCACTTGAACCCAGGAGGTGGAAGTTGCAGTGAGCCAAGATCGTGCCACTGCACTACAACCTGGGCTGCAGACTAGTAGGACTGCATTTCAAAAAAAAAAGAAGAAGAAGAAGAAAAAAGACAAATAAATGAAGGGTAAGTAAATAATATAAGAGGCAGGCTTCAAATAGCTTACCATCTTCTGTAGATTGTACAGAAATAATCCTTCTCTTTGGGATGTATGGTTTTGAAATAATCTAGAAGAAAAACACAATAGGTTTAAGAATAACATGGAGCAATTTAAATAATGATAATAGCCACCATTACTACATGATCTAACAGAAAAAAATATACACGTTGAAGTCACTCATACGTAGATTCAAACCCCAAGTCTGCCATTTACTTATCTACATATTCACATGGGATGATGATTACGATTGGTGATACAGATATTCTCAAAATGTTACTCCTTTCAACCCCAGTTGATTATTATACAAATACTATGATATCCATTAGTATCTTTCATTAACCACAACAAACTGGGACAAAAATTTACTCCTATGTAATTTACAGTATTACTGAACAAAACTAATAATAAAAAGTCAATAATCACTTTATTTTTCAAAATATTTATGCATGATATATAGTTGTGTGAATTACTTTCTGTGGGAAAAAATGTGAGAATGTAGTTTTTAGTAGTACTATATTTAAATGGGCTAGCGTCGGAAACAGTATAAGTTGCTTCTATTCTGTGTGTCAAAAGCTAAAAACAAATTATTGTATAACTTCAGCTCCTTCCAAAAAAGACAGAACAAAGCAACCGTCCACCTTATGGAGCAGTGATTCATGAATGAAGGCCACACATAGCTACTAAACAGAAAGCTGTAACTAAGTATCCTGACAACAGAAACAGAGGTGAAATGAAAGAATAGACACTAAAGACATGCGGTCTGCAAGGAAAAAGTTAGACTGAGGTAAATCATTTTCAAACAAATGGGAAGGAGGGAGAAACAAAGAAAAAAAGAGACATGAACAGTCAATCAAATATGAGCTTAAAAGAAAAGCTTGCATTCATAATATATGCCTAATAATACTGGTTAGCATTTACTCGACAATTTGTTTTGTGTAAATACTTATGTAATAAAGAGTTTCATTTGTTTACTATAAAATAACACATCCCAAGAGTTAACCATGATCATTCACCTGAAAGCTGAAACATTTTTACTACACAGAGAGAGACAGACAGACCGAGAGGGGAAAAAAAAAAAAAAACAAAACAAAACAATAAAATTCCAGCAACTTAACACGTGGAGAAAGAATTTTTATTCAGAATTCGAAAGAGTAATGTATGTCCTGAAAAATATGTATTTAGTAGAACATGGTTGCGGCTTTAAAAATTTAAGAAAATTTAATCTAAAATCCTAATCCAAGCTTCCAGTTGGAAGATATTAGAAAACACGCTGTATCCACCTTTCCTATTTCCTTTCCATCTTTTCTAAATTTTATTTTCTTCTATATGACATATTTTCTCAACATAACTCACCTCAACTTATACATTCTCAACATTACAAGAAAAGATAAATTCAAAACATTCAAGAAATTTAATAGATTTAATTATTAGATATCTTAGGCGTATTATGTCACCTGTAACATTCCATTATAAAAAAGCCCATTTGCCTGGTTGTTGATTCACATTAAAAACTAATTAAATGTTTCTTACATGCCAGACATTATTCTGGGTACTCCAGGATACATACAAATAGGTTTTCTAGCTTCAAGTGGCTCACAGTAATGCAGGAGTTTTACAAGTATTTTTTCAATAACAGCACAAAAGCCTCTGACATTTAAAATTTAGAATGCGATACAAAGACCCTGAGTAGATTTTTTTTTTTATTACAATGCACAAACCTTGTGAAATTAAAGTCTGACCTTAGGAAAATGAAGAGTCTCTGCTTATCAAACAGGTTGTTATTTTAAACAAAATGCATATTCTTCAATTAGATAAAGAGTTTAAAGTATACTCTTAGTAAAAAGGACCCGGAAAACACAGTGTAAACCCTCTCTAATACAGATTTGACAACAGAATTTAAATTTCTAATCTTCCACAACTTTTTAAAATTAGAGATAAGCTCTTGCTCTATTGCCAAGCTTGGTCTTAAACTCCTGGGCTCAAGAAATTCTCCTGGCTTGATCTCTTGAATAGGTGGGACTACAGGCACATGATACCATGTCTAGTTAAATTTCCACAATTTCTAATATTACTTCACTCTAATTATAGAACCAAGAATAAAAATAAAGAAATAGCTCTCTGCAAAAATACTGTATGATGTTAAAATAGGTGTACAAGAAATAAAAAGAAACTATATGCTATGTGTAACAGGGTGATTCCATGATTCCCATAATAAGTCATCTGATGTAACAAAGATTCACTTAAACAGAGGTATTATTAGTCATACTCATATGATATACAACTCAAAGTAAAAACACTTACTCAGATAAGCCTAGACCAAAATTTACATCTCCTCTATTGTGGGAAAGCGTTCCCGAACAACATTTTTCTGTCACTGTGCAATTTCCAGCAATTTTTTTTTTTCAGGTCACACCTCTCAAAGTATTTATCAACTATTTCTTATTTGCCAAAGTAAAAAAAATTAAAATTAACCCCTCCCATTTCTTTAAAATGGTTATCTCTAATAAAAGTTTTAATACTAACATAAAACAACGATAGGTAGACAACTGCTAAGTTTTAGAAGAAAATAATATAAAACATGAGATTCAGAGTGAGAAAATTAATTTCACAAGACAGTACTCTACCTCAGATTCCAGAGCAAACTCATCCTCTGTCACAGGCTGTACAACAGTATCCGGTCTGTAGAGACTCCTACGGAGCAAAAAGATACAACAAAAACGAGCACGTTCATTTCTTAAAAGAAAACAAAAACCGTCAGTCTATACATGCATGTCCCCTCCAAAAAAAAATGGTAAAACAAAGTCTGAGGAAACTCAGTTATCTGCATATTAAATAATATTTCCTGGTATAATTAAGATATGGCTTCCATTTTAGAAAACATTTCAGTTACCTATTTCTGCCTCCACCTCTCCCAAACTATGAAATATCCAATGCAGACTCACCCTTAAACCCGTAACAAATAGTGACAGGCATTATAACGGCACGGCCAGACAATAATTTGTCCTTATAAACTATCTACCCTAAAGGCTAAACTGAAAATCCAGTTGATATCTGACACAACTTTTCTTACTGAACTGGAGTAAACCTGATAACCTAAAACAAGGCAGAAAAGGCACTGTCTCTTCTCCATTATCTACTTCTGATTCAAAGACTAATCTGTGTCACTGGAAAATGAGAGTCTTGGATCTTCAGCATGTGAGCTACTTAAAGAGGGCCCACTGATTCTCTTCACCCTAGAACACTGCAGGGGGCCCCCTGAAACACTGCAAATGTTTGAAAGCTGAGTGTACAAAAGTCAAAGTACAAACGTATATGTTGTTAGGTTGTTATTGGGAATATCCTTCACAGAAGATTAAAACATTAGAAATTTTAAAATCCAATTATTGTCATTATATAGATCCTGCCTTATTCAGATCCACAAAAACCAGCAAGCTTAAGAACCTTCATAGACACTCAGATACCCAAGAGAGAGACTGCTGGAAAAGTCGCCCTCCTAAGTACTTATAGCTCCATTTCATTCATCACTATCTAAATATCTTCCTTCCTATGGGCTCCCACTTCTGGATCCCTCTTCTGCAGGGATCCGTGGCAATCTCCAATCTACATCTTCAGCCTAGGAAAGCCCAGATTCCTCAAAAGATGGGCTAACATAATTGAGAGTAGGAGCTCTCTATTCCTCTGCTTCTGGAAAGTAAGTTAGTCTCAGTCATCCACCCCAAGCATACGCATGTTACCAACTACCCAAAGGAAGCTTCACTGCTGGTTTGCCGGCCAATCCTACATTTGCCCTACCCTACATGTACATGAGAGAATTGAGAAAAGAGTCAGAAAAAAAGAGACATCCACCCTGGGTCACAGATCCATGTACTTAAGCAATCTCCAGCTCCCTAGTTCTTGAGGGATTCTAAGCCCTCTGTAAGCTGGGATGGAAGAAGATGATACCACATTCCTATCTGCTCCGGAGACCCTTTCCAGTGGCTCAAATTCTTTTAACATTTTTCAGTAAAACCTTGAAGTTTGTCAGTTCCTCCAGTTAAACAAACAAAAAGGCAGCACCCTCTTCAGAACTCCTTGAACGCCGTATTCTAATATGCCTTTCTTGATAGCTCCCAACATCCTGTGTTTTCAATTCCCTTATCTTTATCAAACTTGCATTAAACCAAATATTCAGATTTTTTCCTAAAACCCTCATTTCTATCCAACTAAAAGTTAGTTTCTCTTCAAATTTGGCTGTCCCCTGCAAATTCCATTCTTATGCACTTTCATTGGTTTCAACAACTCATTCCATTCTCATCCTCTTCCACTGTGTTCACTAGAGCCACTCCCTCTTTCTAAAACTAAAATCACTCAGTGACAGAATGATGTAAAAGAATACTGGGTTTTGAACAAAGAAACCTGAGTGCAATTCTCATTTCTCTGATTTACTGTATCCAAATAATTTTCTCTCTTTGAGTTTCAGGTTCTCCACCTGAACAAACCACTTAATCAGGATGATAAGCAAGGATTCAAGTACTAGAGGATATTTTGTTTAGTCTCCAGGATTTCTTAACATTCTGAAATTCTAAGTACCTCTGATTGTGTCTGTAGGAAAATGGGGAATATTTAGCTGCCATATATGAAAAGTATAAAAGAAGATGTTAAACCCTAAGAAAAGAAGTAGGAAATGTGAAAAGAAATCAATAAAATACTAAAATGTCATAGGAGGAAAAAAGAAGAATCCATAAAATAAGAAAAAGCTTCAGCAAACTAGGCAGGGTACTCACTTAATGAGAAAATCTAACTGGGTAGGCAGTAAGTAGAGAAATGAATTAGAAATATCTTTTTAATGTATGCTAAATATAGTTAACATAACATGGTCTATATTTAGATATTCTCCATGCACAGTAAGATAATATTTTTCTAGGACTGGCCTGGTGTTGCTTACGAAAAACTTAGTGTCCTGTGGCCTCAAGTAACTGATATCTGCCTTTAAAATTTTGATGGTTAAAAAAAATTTAATATGGTTACCACTGCCATTTCCAAAATATTTGGACAAACTTTTGGAGTATCCAGGCTTCTAAGGAATACTCTGAAGATAATATATAACAAAATGTGACTTTCTGAATTGATCTGAGTTAAACCAGTACTGTGATCGCATTGCTGCAGAGGTCTGCATCCATCTATGCTTAGGGGCAAATGAAGTGATTAGAGAGCAAGGCAATATGATGGTCAAATCATGGGTTGGCTACCTGTTAACCGTGGAATCATGAGCCAATATTTCAACCTCTTTAAAGCAGAGTTGCCTAATTAGTAAAAAAGCAATAATAGCACAAATAGTTTGTAAAGATGTGTGGAGATTACATGACCTGATAAATATTAGCATGTAATATGATGTCTAGCACAGAGTAGAACACTTAACGGATACTAGTTTCTATTCTCTCTATTCACTATGTTAACATATCACTTTAAAAAATCTGTGAAATCATACCTGTTTAAACACTGTTCAACAGCAGGAAGCACTATTAAACACAAAGTAAAATGCACTTTAAATCAACAATAGGAACCTATAAAATATTAAAAACATAAAAGAGCACAGTGACTTGTTCCTGTAATCTCAGCTACTCAAAAAGTTGCGGCAGAAGTATCATTTGAGAAGCCCAGGCATTTCAGACCAGCTTGGGCAACACAGAAACACTCTATCTTTATTTTTAAAAAGTTAAAAAAGTAAAAACACTTCTTGTTGGCAGGGCTCGGTGGGTCACGCCTGTAATCCCAGCACTTTGTGAGGCCGAGGTGGGTGGATCACTTGAGGTCAGGAGATCGAGACCAACCTGGCCAACATGGTGAAAGTCGGTCTCTAGTAAAAATAGAAAAATTACCAGGTTGGTGGTGCACAACTATAAACTCAGCTACTCAGGAGACTGAGACAGGAGACTGCCTTGAACCCAGAAGGTGAAAGTTGAAGTGAGCCAGGATCGTGCATGTCTTTCTTACTAGACATCAGAAGGATTTAAACCATTATACTACAAATATTCATCATGCTCTTTGACTTGCCTGACAATTGAGCAGGTACACAATGACAATTACATTTTAGATGAATGTACACTTCCAAGCTCCTCAGTGGAAGTGTCCCAAATTGGTCAGCTTGGATATGTGTTTGGTGAATCCTATTATATGGTATTCATTATTTTTCATACCCATGTGGTATAATAATGAGCCTACACTTTTGTATTTTCTGGTTTAACCTTCAGAAAGTTTTGTCAGTCACTCATGGGAACAAGGTATAATATACAAACCTCATCAAAATGTATAAAAATTATCAAATTTGATATATTTACACAAAATAAAGTTGCTACAAGCATTAGATATGAATAAGGTTGTCCATTTGGAAATCACTCCAATATTCATTAAAAATAAATATTTTAGGAGTCAAAGAATTTAACATTATTTTTGTTTCTAAAATACTCTGGTTTGAATGATCATGTTATTCTCTAAAGTATTTTCAATAAATTGCTATTTTATCCAAAAGTTAGCTCTCTGAACAACAAAGCCAGGTATGCATATTTACATTTATCTCATTTGACTAACTGATAACAACAAAACATATATCTCTGATGCTCAATAATAACAAAGAGGAGTAACAGGCGACTATGGTTTATCACAATTCTAGCACTCTATCCTGCTTCCAGTAGTTCCTGGAGCAGCCAAAATCAAATCTTCCTTCATGCAAACATTCTAAATGCATCTGAAGTGAGTTCCCTCAGGTTTCCTCAGCAGAAACCCTGAAATTAAATAAATAACTTCTTTTCCCTTCTTCCTGCATCACAATCCCTCTTCCCTGAGGAAAATAATTACTACATCAGTGGTCTCCTTACTTCTTGTTCTACAGTGTTTATGGCTTATTACGATCACTTCTTCCCTCTGGTTTTAGCAGGATGATCTGGCGCCTATAATTTCTAGTACTTCATCTTGTTCTCCTTCCCCTCTTGATGGAAACATGCTGTAGAATTAAAGCAAAATTATGCTGTCCCCTCAGGCTGTTATGTCTTGAACTGCTCTCCAATGGTTCTTCTTCCCAATTTCAAAGTAGGGAAGTCTATAATCTTACTACTCAGATCATGGCCAAAAATCAGCAGAATCACCATCACTGCAGAACTTATTACAAATGCAGAATCTCAGGCCCGCTGAATCAGAATGCGCAGCTTCAATGAGCCCCCTGCTGATTTATTCGGGGAAGGGAAGTTCTCCTGTATCTTGAGTGTACCTGACATTAAATGTGTATTGCAAAATTACCTGTCCCAGATTTTTGTTCATCTTTTACTTCCGTGGCTATGTTCGAAACAGAATCTTTCTTGTCACTTGTATCCTGAACGGGATTTCAAACAAAATAATCAATACATACAGTATATTTCATAGACTATACAGTTAATAATTCAAAATATGAATGAGAGTGTAATACCTTCAAGGCCGGTTGTTTCGGAGAAGACACTGAAAACCAAAAGGGATACATAATCACTCATATGTAAATATGATAAAGTTATCCATACTTTCATGTATCCTCCTGCCTGAATTAGCATAGGCTTTGATGTTTTCTACTTTGTGTATTGGGACAGGAACATGACAGAATTACACTGTGTAGAAAACAGAAGTATAGTCTTCACGAAACAAACACTTCCAATTTCATACGTAATATTATTCTTCGTATGTCTATTACTACAATAAAAGAGTGTCTATATCAATGTGGATATGCCGAGTGATGACGACAAATGTGATCTAAAATCAGAGCAGCAACTCACACACTTGGGAATCAATGTCGAAGCAGGTGATTAATGCTCCTGCTTGTTTTTCATCAAGGCATCAGAGGGATTTATACCTTTATACTACAAATATTTATCATGCTCTTAAACTTGCCTGACAATTGAGCAGGTACACAATGACAATGGCACTTCAGTTGAATGTACACTTCCCAAGTGCTCTGCGGAAGTGTCCCAAACTGATCAGCTTAAATATATGTTTGGTGAATCCTAGTATATAATACTCTTTATTTCTCACACCCCTGTGGTGTCATAATGTGCCTACATTTCTTGTATCCTCTAGTTTAGCCTTCAGGAAGTTTCTTCATCCACTCAGGGCAAGAAGGTATAATATATAAACCTCATCAAAAAGTATTATAAACCATCAAATTTGGCATACTTGTACAAAATAAAGTTACTAAAAGCATTAGATATGAATAAGCTTTTCCATTTGGAAATTGCTCTGATATTCATTGAAAATAACCACTTTAGGAGTCAATTAATGAATTCAACATTATTTTTGTTTCTAAAATAGTCTGGTTTGAAGGATCATGTTCTTCTCTAAAGTATTTTCATTAAATTGCTATTTTATCCAAAAGTTAGCTCTCTGAACAACAAAGACACTGTATGCATATTTACATTTATCTCATTTGACTAACTGATAACAACAAAACATATATCTCTGATGCCCAATAATAACAAAGAGGAGTAACAGGTGACTATGGTTTATCACAATTCTAGCACTCTATCCTGCTTCCAGTAGTTCCTGGAGCAGCCAAAATCAAATCTTCCTTCATGCAAACATTCTAAATGCATCTGAAGTGAGTTCCCTCAGGTTTCCTCAGCAGAAATCCTGAAATTAAAGAAATAACTTCTTTTCCCTTCTTCCTGCCTCACAATCCCTCTTCCCTGAGGAAAATAATTACTTCACCAGTGGTCTCATTACCTCTCGTTCTACAGTGTTTATGGCTTATTACGATCACTTCTTCCCTCTGGTTTTAGCAGTATGATCTGGCACCTATAATTTCTAGCACTTTATCTTGTTCTCCTTCCCCTCTTGATGGAAACATGCTGTAGAATTAAAGCAAAATTATGCTGTCCCCTCAGCCTGTTATGTCTTGAACTGCTCTCCAATGATTCTTCCCAATTTCAACATAGGGAAATCTATAATCTTACTACTCAGATCATGGCCAAAAATCAGCAGAATCACCATCAATCCAGAACTTATTACACATGCAGAATCTCAGGCCCGCTGAATCAGAATGCGCAGCTTCAATGAGCCCCCTGCTGATTTATTCGGGGAAGGGAAGTTCTCCTGTATCTTGAGTGTACATGACATTAAATGTGTATTGCAAAATTACCTGTCCCAGATTTTTGTTCATCTTTTATTTCCGTGGCTACGTTTGAAACAGAATCTTTCTTGTCACTTGTATCCTGAATGGGATTTCAAACAAAATAATCAATACATACAGTATATTTCATAGACTATACAGTTAATAAATCAAAATATGAATGAGAGTGTAATACCTTCAAGGCCGGTTGTTTCTGAGAAGACACTGAAAACCAAAAGGGATACATAATCACTCGTATGTATATATGAAAAATTATGCATACTTTCATGCAGTGTTAGCATCAAGCTGTATCCTCCTGCCTGAATTAGCATAGGCTTTGATGTTTTCTACTTTGTGTATCGGGACAGGAACATGACAGAATTACACCGTAGAAAACAGAAGTATAGTCTTCACGAAACAAACACTTCCAATTTCATACGTAATATTATTCTTCGTATGTCTATCACTACAATAAAAGAGTGTCTATATCAATGTGGATATGCCGAGTGATGAGGACAAATGTGATCTAAAATCAGAGCAGCAACTCACACACTTGGGAATCAATGTCGAAGCAGGTGATTAATGCTCCTGCATGTTTTTCATTAAGGCATCAGAGGGATTTATACCTTTATACTACAAATATTTATCATGCTCTTAAACTTGCCTGACAATTGAGCAGGTACACAATGACAATGGCACTTCAGTTGAATGTACACTTCCCAAGTGCTCTGTGGAAGTGTCCCGAACTGATCAGCTTAAATATATGTTTGGTGAATCCTAGTATATAATACTCTTTATTTCTCACACCCCTGTGGTGTCATAATGTGCCTACATTTCTTGTATCCTCTAGTTTAGCCTTCAGGAAGTTTCTTCATCCACTCATGGCAAGAAGGTATAATATATAAACCTCATCAAAAAGTATTATAAACCATCAAATTTGGCATACTTATACAAAATAAAGTTACTAAAAGCATTAGATATGAATAAGCTTTTCTATTTGGAAATTGCTCTGATATTCATTGAAAATAACCACTTTAGGAGTCAATTAATGAATTCAACATTAGTTTTGTTTCTAAAATAATCTGGTTTGAAGGATCATGTTCTTCTCTAAAGTATTTTCAATAAATTGCTATTTTATCCAAAAGTTAGCTCTCTGAACAACAAAGCCAGTGTATGCATATTTACATTTATCTCATTTGACTAACTGATAACAACAAAACATATATCTCTGATGCCCAATAATAACAAAGAGGGGTAACAGATGACTATGGTTTATCACAATTCTAGCACTCTATCCTGCTTCCAGTAGTTCCTGGAGCAGCCAAAATCAAATCTTCCTTCATGCAAACATTCTAAATGCATCTGAAGTGAGTCCCATCAGGTTTCTGCAGCAGAAACCCCAAAATTACATAAATAACATCTTCTTTTCCCTCTTTCTTGCCTCTCAATCCCTCTCCTTGAGTGAAATAATTACTACATCAGAGGTCTCCTTAGTTCTCTTTCTACATTGTTTATGGATTATTCCGATCACTTCTTCCATGTGGTTTTAACAATATGACCTGATGCCTATAATTTTTATTACTTAATCTCTTTCTCCTTCCCTTTACGATGGAAACATGCTGTAGAATTAAAGCAAGAATATGCTGTTCCTTAGCCTGTTATATCTTGCTCTGCGCTCCAATCGTTCTTGCCAATTTCACTGTGGGGAAGAATACAATCTTACTACTCAGATCATGACCAAGGACCAGTAGCATCAGCGTCAACCAAGAACTTATTACAAAAGCGGAATCTCAGGCCTGCTGAATCAGAATGTGCAGATTCAATGAGCCCCCTGCGATTTATTTCAGGGAAGAGAAGTTCTCTTCTATCCTGAGTGAACATGACATTAAATATGTATTGCAAAATTACCTGTTCCAGATTTTTCTCCATCCTTTATTTCTGTGGCTATATTTGAAACAGAATCTTTCTTGTCACTTGTAGCCTGAATGGGACTTGAAACAAAATAATCAATACATAAAGTATATTTCACAGACTATATAGTTAATAGTTCAAAACAGAAATGAATGTGTAATTACCTTCAAGGCTGGTTGAGAAGACACTGAAAAGCAAAAGGGATACATAATCAATCATATGTAAATATGATAAAATTATCCATACATTCATGCACTGTTACCATCAAGCTGTATCCTCCTGCCCCTATTAGTTTAGGTTTTTATGTTTTATACTTTGTGTCTTGGGACTGGAACATGACAGAAATACACTGAAGAAAACACCAATACGGGCTTCATGAAATATACACTTACAATTTCAAATGTGATATGATTTGTCATATGTCTAAAACTAAAATGAAACAGTATCAGTATCAATGTGGATATGCGGAGGGATAAAAACAAATGTGGTCTAAAAACAGAGGAGCAACTCATGCACCTGGGAATCAATGTCAAAGCAGGTGGTACATGCTCTCACATGTCTTTAGTGCAAGAGATGAGAAGGAAATACACCATTATACTGCAACCATTCATCATGCTCTTTAACTTGCCCAGTAACTGAGAAGGTACACAATTACGATGACACTTGAGCTGAATGTACACTTCACATCTCCTCAGTGGAAGTGTCCTAAATTGATCAGCTTGGATATATGTTTTGTGAATCCTAGTAGATAGTATTCATTATTTCTCAGATCTATGTGGTGTAATAATTGCCCAAGTTTCTTGTGTTCTCTAGTTCAGCCTTCCGAAAGTTTTTTCATCCACTCACGGCAATAAGGTATAATATATAAACCTCAATAAAAAGTATCATCATTTATCAATATTGACATACTTCTACAAAATAAAACTACTACAAGCATTAGATATTAATAAGCTTTCACATTTGGAAATGACTCCAATATTCATTGAAAATAACCATTTTATGAATCAATTCATGAATTCAACATTATTCTTGTTTCTAAAATAGTCTGAAGTATCATGTTATTCTCTAAAGAATTTTCATTAAATTGCTATTGTATCCAAAAGTTAGCTCCTTGAAAAACAAAGCCAATGTATACACATTCATGTTTATTTCATTTGAATAACTAATATCAACAAAATCTTTGTCTCTGATTCCCAATAGTAACAAAGAGAAGTAACGAGTCACTGTGGTTTATCTGAATTCTAGTACACTTTCCTTCTTCCAGTAGTTTCTGGAGCAGCCAAAATCAAATCATCTTTCATGCAAATATTCTAAATGCATCTGAAGTGAGTTCAGTTAGAGTCATAATTTAAAAAATCATTTTCTTTGTACTCATGAAGGCTCCTAATATTCCTACATTTCCCGGATTCAGCAGTTCAGCTCTTTTGCCATCTCTTTTTCCACTTCTGCAAAAACATACATGTCAAAGAAATCATGCATAATCAGATTCCCATGTAAATAAGGTAAACAAAATCTCTAAATCACAAGAGACTTCTTTTCTTATTAATAACCAACCAAATATGTACATATGTACATATATATATATATATATGTCATGATTGCCAAGAATATTGGTAGTTTTTTTTAGTACTCAAGATATACATCTTTTATTACTTTGTTTCTAAAGCTAGTTTGATATAATATACCACAGGGGTCTTTCAGGTCCTTTTAGGAAATAACTACCTCAGCAAACACAGCTTTCCTAAAGAAAAAAAAAAACACTTTTTCTAGATTAAGCTGCATCCCAATATGCTAACTGATGTGAACGAAGCACATATTATCGATGTGCAAAACTTCTAGGGAGGAGAAATGAAACCCTGGGGGTCACCCTCATCCTTCTAACTTCCGCTTTCCATTAAGTGACTCCCCACAAGTCTCCTCATCAGAAACCTCCAAATTACCTAGCTAGCTGCTTTCTTTGTTCTGCCCAATTTGACATACGCTCTTTTTCGTTCCTAAATCTAATATCCATATTGGTGGACTTCATTCTTTGCCCTCCACATTCATTTCTTCATTATTCTCACCACCACTGTATTGTGATATCTGTACAATCCCATTCTGACACATGTGAAGATAAGGTTTTGCTTTATTAAAATGTTAAATGTATCAGACACTTGACTAACGTGTACAAATTCCTTCTTCACAAAAGCAGCCCCATGGCCTCTTAGACACTCTTTCACAGCCTCATAGACACTCTTTCACAGCTGTTCTTCACTCACATCGGTTTGAGTATCTATCATCTCTCATTTTGTCTCTATGCTTTCACCTCATATTATGAGTTATTATCATAGGCTCAGCAGCCTATCTTCCCTATTTTCCTCTCCAGGAGACAGTACTGAGTAGTAAATTAGAATCTTCCAGGATATGAACACTTTCATGTACACAAGACTTTGTGGAGCTATTTTATGTTTAACTACGCATAAAACCACTATGTCTATGCCTTCCAGAGAAACGGGCTCTGAAATATTATGGAACATAACCTATTTAAAAACTTCTTTAACTACAATGACACTGCCTCTCCTCAATGCACCAACGTCTTCAGAAATAACTTGTGAAGACTTGAAAACATGTCACTAATTGACATGAAAAATGAAGAATGATGTAATTTTTTGCAGGTATAAATAAGACACGCTGAGATCCTTACTAGATCCAAGAAGAGCAGAGTGCCATGAGACAGGAAATAAATATGGAACAGAAATATTTTCATTTGTAATGAAAATTATTCTATTTACAGTTTTCAGAAGAGAAAAAATACACACACACACACACAAACACACACACATTCACACACAAAAACCAGAGCAATACGGCTTTACAGAGTGTTTTTTCTTCAAGGGCCTATTTGTCATTTGACATCTGGGAACACTCTATAGGGATCAACAAAGGGGTTCTAAATTGTGACCTGAGTAGTTTAGAGTTTAACATTCATGAGGGGGAGCCGAGAGGACAAGTAACACTTTGACCATTGGCCATTTCCTCTCCTTACTGTCATTCTCTGAAAAGCACACACTGGATTTTCTCAGCGTCATGACATGTCAAAAAGACAGGCTTTAAGGGGGAAACAGTTGCAATCAACACGGCCATGGGAGAGATACAGCTATGCTTGCTGGGATTTCCAATACTTCTGTTTCATTTCTAATATAGTACAAAACAATAAAAGCTACCAAGTGAGCATATCCATGCTGGTACGTCATCATATTTATGTCCATATGGTATCAGCATGAAGACAGCATAATTAAATATGCTGCAGTCATCACATGGCATATCATGAGATCATACAATAAATCAAATACCTCACTGGGTCAATGTGGATAGATCTGAAATATATATCACTGATTTTACAAAGACCAAGTTGCAGTCATTGTGTGCACTGTCTGAACTTTTCTACAAGGTTTTAATACACAAAATCAAGTTCTGCGTGTTATCTATGGATGTGCACATATGTTGTAACAGGTTTTTAATGTGTATTTGGGTGATTTATTTTTCATTTTTTTAAAAAAAATTTTAATTCAAGTTCTTGGTTACATGTTGTCAATAAGTTTTAGTAGTATAGAAAACCCTAAGACCATAACAGCTCAGAATGACTGTCTTAAAAGGCTATGTCTACCAAAGAGTCAGGAAAGCATGACTACTTACTTTCTTCATTTTTAAAACTCAGAGGTACAAAACGCACACTCCCAAATAAAACTGCACACAAGTTATTTAGTTTAATTAGATCCCATTTGTCAATTTTGGCTTTTGTTGCCATTGCTTTTGGTGTTTTAGTCATGAAGTATTTGCCCATGCCTATGTACTGAATGGTACTGCCTAGGTTTTCATCCAGGGTTTTCATACATTTAGAACTTACTTTTAAGTCTTTAATGCATCTTGAGTTAATTTTTGTATAAAGTGTAAGGAAGGGGTCCAGTTTCAGTTTCCTGCATAAGGCTAGCCAGTTTTCCCAACAACATTTATTAAATAGGGAATCCTTTTTTTTTTTTCTTTTATTATTATTATTATTATTATTATACTTTAGGTTTTATGGGAATCCTTTCCCCATTGCTTTTGTCAGGTTTTTTAAAGATCAGATGGTGTAGATGTATGGCATTATTTCTGAGGCCTCTGTTCTGTTCTATTGGTCTATATATCTGTTTTGGTACCAGTACCATGCTGTTTTCATTACTGTAGCCTTGTAGTATAGTTTGAAGTCAGGTAGCATGATGCCTCCAGCTTTGTTCTTTTTGCTTAGGATTGTCTTGGCTATATGGGCTCTTTTTTTGGTTCCATATGAAATTTCCAGTAGTTTTTTCTAATTCTGTGAAGAAAGTCAATGGCAGTCTATAGCATTGAACCTATAAATTACTTTGGGCAGTATGGCCATTTTCATGATATTGATTCTTCTATGCCAAAAAATAATGACTACAGCTACCTGGATGCTCTCCAAATCCAATCCTTTTGGGATTTTATGAAAGCTTCATTACATAGGCATGACTGATTAATTGAACATTTAGCCCCTCTCACATCCCAGGAGGTGAGGGGTGGTGCTGGAAGTCCCAACCCTCTAATCACACCCTGATCTCTCTGATGATGAGTCCCACCCTGAAGCCATCTGGAGGCTGCCTGCCATAAGTCAATCATTAGCATATAAATGATATCATGTTGGAAATTCTGAAGATTTTAGGAGTTGTATGACAGAAAATGCGGTTGAAGACCAAATATATATTTCATAATATGACATTGGTGGTTTTATTGACTGCAGATTCAGTTACCCATGGTCAACTATGGTCCATAAATAAAATTCCAGATGTATATACATCATAAGGTTTAAATTGCATAAGATTCTGAGTAGTATGACAAAATTTGAGCCATTACATTCCAGTCTGCCCAAGATGTGAATCATCCCTTTGTCAAGTGCATACACATTATATATGATATCTGCTCATTAGTCATTGACATAATCTGTTCCTAACATCCAACCAACAATATCATCATGGCTCACGGATCCAAGATCACGGGAAGCAGATGATCTTCTTTCTGACATATAGTCAAATAGAAGGTCAATAGTAGCCTAAGACTACATGGCAATGCCTACTGCATTTGCCTCACTTATCACATAGCCAATTTATCATCTCACATCAGTGCAGAAAGTAGGGTGACTATAGTACATGATATTTTGTGAGCTCACATTCACATAACTTTTATTACAGTATATTGTTACAATTGATCTATTTTACCATTAGATATTATTAATCTTATTGTGCCTAATTTATGCATTAAATTTTATTATAGATATATATTTTTTTAAAAAACTATTGTACACTTAGAGTTCAGCACTATTCATGTTTTCAGGCATTCACTAAGGGTCTTGAAATGTATCCCCCATGTATAAGAGGAAATTATTGTACTTATTTTGATGAAACATAACAGTTTCTCCACCTCTTCAGTTTAAACTATTCAGGATAAAGCATTCTAATATAAAAAATCTAGGTCTATGAAAACTGTACTCTATTCTATGGCAAAATACAGCATACAGACCAGGGTCATGGATCCCTGCAAAGATTTTTCAGCTGCCAGTGCAGAAGAGCCTAACAGAGATCAGTGTCCTTACTCTCACTAATCCTCTCCTAGGGAAGATTCTGGTAAGTTTGCTTAGTTCTAGCTATTCATTCACCCTATGTAGGGCACAAACAATGCTTAAATTCAGCTTTCATTTTAGCTCCTTCAAAAAAACACACACAGAGGAAATAGCACTCCCTTAAAAGCTTATCCAATCTGAGTCTTGTCTCCTTGTCAGAGAGAAGCTTATAAAGAAACACTGGGGAGGTATGGCAAGTTGCCAGGGAGGACTTTCTAATATATAAAATATATATAAAGGAACCATAAACTCACTGGAGCTACCAAGATGTGTCAACAGTTGTCCCACTACCTAGTGGGAAAGACAACAACAACAACAAATCTTTGTCACTTTAGGTAAACAAAAATAGTATGACTCTCTTGGCATTTTTCATGATGGAGAGCCTAGTTATAAGTGAGTTATGTTATAATAATATAGACTGTTTTCAAACTGATCCCTCAAAGAAAGAAGGTCAATAAGAAACATATTTGTATGCCTATAGTATTCACTAGCTGGTCTTATTTCCAACTGCAAGGTAAACAGGAAAGACTTTCTGACTCCAGTTTTATAAAGTACAGCCACTTGAGATTGTGCCTTTCCACTTCTAGTCTATCTGGACCCATCTCACAGAGAAGGATGATCCAGTTAGTGCTGTGTAATACACAGCACGAAGTCATTTTCCTCAACCCTCCTTATTATGTGGCAAATGTCTATATAAATTATGCTTTTTCAACATGTAAAGCATATGCCATTAAATCCTACATTAATAAACTAAAAGCAAAAAAGCAAAATGGATAGCTTAATTAATACATTCAATTATCTTGGAAATTTATGTTTTGTAATATTGAAAAAGATATCCACTATATTATCCTTAATATATGACTATGCTGGATATATCAAAACTATGGAGACAGCAAAAATATTAGTAGTTGACAGGGGTTAGTTGGGAGGGAGGAATAAAAAAAGAGAGACGAATTTCAGGGCAGCGAAAGTATTCTAATGGCAGGTACATTTATTATACATTTGTCCAACTATATAGAAGGTACAATACCAAGAGGGAACTTAAATATAAACTATGGACTTTGGGTGATTATTATGATCCAGCAATGTAAGCTTCTCAGTTGTAACAAACGTACCACTCAGGTGGGAGATATTGATAATGGGGGGAGCTATGCATGTGAGGGGGGATGGCATATATGAAAAATCTCTTTAGGTTCTTTTCAATATTGCTGAGAATATAAAATTGCTCTTAAAATAAAGTTATTAATTTTTTTAAAAGATTTTCACTGAATCTTCTATTACTAATATATTGCTATAATATATTGCCATATATTATAGCAAGATGTACTCAATTTGAAACACAATATGAATATTCTCTCCAGAATTACAGTATATAAAAGTACATAAAGCAAATAACTGTATTAACAGGCAAGAAAATAACTGATGATTGATTTTTTAAATTTCATAATTATAAACAGAAATTTAACAAAATATAACACAAAACTGAATCATCTATATAATTAAAATGAAACATTTTTTATTTTAACTTTAAATCAGAAATCATTACTTATTTTATCTAACCATTTCACTGAAAGGTTAATCGAATAAGAACAGATTATAATTACCTAATATTACCATAGTAACTTCTGTATAGAAACCTGTTAGTCACCAAAATTCCAAAATCTAACAGCACAGAAACTTAATATTTCATATTAAGTTGCAACTGATGCAAATGAAATAAGCACCATGCTATATCACCATGTTATTCACTATTAAATAGAATTTTTAAGACACTAAAATTAAGTTGGGGCTGTAACTGCTGTGAAGAAAATAATTCATATAACAGTCGTAAGACTGTCATTCTTAGAAAAGCCTACATGCAAAACTGGCCCTTTGGTGGTGTTTGGAAATTTGCATTTTAAAGGTTTGTCACCATTTCCTGAGAAAAGTAACTCACTGTACCTAAACTGTTTGCATAAACAATGTGGTTGACTCTGAACATCTGCTTTTCTTCTGGAAGTGTGGAATTTGTGCGTATGTGTGAGAGAGAATGCCTATGTAACCAGCTTCCATAAAAACCTTGGACACTGTCTAGTCAGACTCATACTGGTAGACAATAGTGCCCAGGTGCTGTCAAAACGCGAAGCTGCAGGAATTCAGCACATCCTGGTGACGCCACAGGAGACGGCTCCCGGAAGCTTGTGCCCGGCTTCCCCAAGACTTGCCACATGCCCCTTTGCCCTGAGCCAATTTTACTTTGTATTCTTTCACTGTAACAAATCAAAGCCCAGAGTAGGACTGTTTGCTGAGTCCTTACAAGTGAATCACCAAACACAGAGGTGGTCTTGGGAAACTCTGACATAATGGCATTATATGAAATTAGTTTTCCTTAAGGTGATGTGACCTGTGACTACAATCAGAGGCTGTTTATAGAATACCTTTCCCTAATCTGTTTTCCTTAACAGTTGCCTTTGAGATTCCTGTATTTCCACATGAATACATCCATAAAGGAATAGAAATAATTATGCCAAAAAAAAAAAAGAAAAACAAGCAGCAATCCTATTTTAACCAGAATAAAAAATTGAGAATATGGATGATTAAAAATATACCCCATAGTATGAAAGCTTCTAGAAGAGAAACAAAAAGATCACAGCCAATTGTCTTCAACTCACCAAGGTTTCTTTTATAATAATTGGGGATCAGGCCAGGTGCAATGACACGCACCTGTAGTCCCAACTACTCCAACGGCTGAGGCAGGAAGATTGCTTGAGATCAAAAGTTCGAGGTTGCAGTGGAGATTGTGCCTGTGAATAACCATTGCACTCCAGCCTGGGAAACAGAGTGAGACCCTGTCTGTAAAATGTATTAGTAGGCTGGGGGCGGTGGCTCATGCCTGTAATCCAAACACTTTGGGAGGCTGGGGCGGGCAGATCACAAGGTCAGGAGATGGAGACCATCCTGGCTAACACGGTGAAACCCCATCTCTACTAAAAATATAAAAATTAGCTGGGCGTGCTGGTGCACGCCTATAGTCCCAGCTACTTGGGAGGCTGAGGCAGGAGAAGCACTTGAACCCAGGAGGCAGAGGTTGCAGTGAGCCGAGATCACACCACTGCACTCCAGCCTGGGCAACAGAGCGAGACTCAGTCTCAAAAAATATATATATTAATAAAAACATATGTAAAATAATTTTCATCATTCTGGTCATTGTGATAATTATAGAAATATATGTAGCCACCGGATATAATACTGTACTATTGATCATAGAGCTCACCTAATTTGTTTCTAATCTTTTTTCTTAAGTTCTTATAAAACTAAAAATATCTATTAAAACTAAAAATCATCTGTTAAAGGCAGTTCTTCACAGAACAGGTCAAAACGTCAAAAACTGCATTTAAAATGTAGGAGGAGTTATCCACTTCTCCTCCCAAACAGTGGGTTTTTATTATTAAGGGCCAATAGGAATTTAAACTCATTTTGGGGAATAAAGGAAGTTATGGACCAGCACGATGGCTCATGACTATAATTCCAGCACTTTGGGAGGCTGAGGCAGAAGGATCACTTGAAGCCAAAATTTTGAGACTGGCCTGGGCAACAGAGAGAGACCCTTGTCTCTAAAAAATAAAAAATAAAAAAGTTAGCTTGGGGTGGTGGCATATGCTAGTAGCAGTCTCAGCGACTTAGGAGGCTGAAGTAAGAGGACCACTTGAACCCAGAAGTTTGAGGCTGCAGTGAGCTATGATCACACTATTGCACTCCAGCCTGGGAAACTGCAAAAGACTCAATTTCAAAAAAAAAAAAAAATCAAGAAAGTTATATATAGATGGTTAAAGGTGTGGTAATCCAACTGACCAAATATTCCAGCTAAGTAACAGATTACCAATATTTGAAGAAATATAATACCAGAAAAGTGTTTTACATTAAAACTATGTCAAGTTTGAAAAGTTAAAAGACACCTTAAGTGTCTTAACTTAATTTGAAAATTTAAAAGACATTTAAAGTTTGAAAATTTAAAAGAAACTTAAAATCTTAAAGGACCAGCATCACTTACACTGTCATTGTGCTAAAGATATAAAGAAGTTTAGAATTAAAGATTAATAGAATACCAGATATACTTTAGAATAGGTAGCTAAATCTCTTAAAAGAAAATCATATATAGTTGTCAAAAATACCTATGTTAGGAGTGTGTTCTAATAATATTTTCTTTAGGGATGAAATTCAAAAGAAAACAGTAAAAGCAGAGATATTAGAAGAGGTCATGAAAAGGACACTAAAACAAAGTGTCCCAGAACACAGAGACTTGGTATTCTTAGAATATCACCTTATATTTTTCTCCATAACATTATATAAAAGATGTCAGCTTCTCCAAACTGCTCCTCTGTAGACTACTTCCAATTGAAACTTGAAACTCTCGAAATGTGGCTGTGTTATGATTCCATGTTGGAGGGAGTTGGGATGTATGTGCTTTGGACAAGCTGGTTCCAGTTACTGCTGCCAGACTTTTGTTTCAGAATGCATCCAGAAGAACTTATCAGGGATTTCAGTACAAACTAAGTATTTCCACACGGAGCAGATAAGAAGACCACAGTTTTTCTCACACATTACCCTTAGGTTTTCACAATTCTGTAAAAGTGTGGGCACATGTACTCAGAAGTCAAGACCATTTTCCCTGACCCTGTGCACGTAGCTTCTGCAGTTACAAAAGAGTTACGTAGGATCTTGGTAGATTTGTTCCTCCATATTTGGACACCAGACATACCAATCACATCAACAGCCCACATTACACCTCAAAAATGGTTCTTTTGAAAAGGGTACCACCAAAGAGCTTTTAAAAGTTAAATCTAATTGGCTTTTTAGTAACCTTACTTGTTAGAATTGATACTCCCTCCTTAAAATTCTCACATTTTTTATTTTTGCCACATCACTTCCTCTGATTCCTCTCCTACTTTTCTCTAGCCACTGCTCATTCTCCTTTACCAACTCTTTTTTTTCTGGGGGCGGGAGGGAATGTTGACATTCCCAGGGTTTTGTCACTGGATGCCTTCTCATTCTACATCTGCATCATGGACAGTTGAGATCGATGACTTTGCCTAAGAATTATAATAACATCATTCTACGTCTGCATCTCCAACCTCAGAGTTGGAGGGAAGGGAAGTTACTCTTCCCTGTTGACCAGCTGTACTTCTCCGTTCAGTGAACACGTCCTACTCCTTTCTCCTGTGCAGTATAAAGGCCAGTACACAACCTGGAAACCTATGAATGATCCAAGATTTCTCTCTCCCCACTAATGTTTTACATTCAATGTTCACTAAATCATATTAACTGTACCTCTTTTCTGCATCTGCTTTATATTTCTACTGCTACCAAATACATATGTTTATATTTCCTAGATCAACATGGCCTCTTCATTGATGGTTTTCAGAGGAAAAAAAGTCCCTACCAACTATTATTGTTTTTTTATAAATAAAAATTTAAGTAAAACAAATGAAGAAGGCATAAGGGCAAGAAAAAGACCAACATTTTAAAATGAGTAAATGGAGTAAATTTACTTTATTTTACCATGGATAGGTGAACACCTTACACTAGATTGATAGTAGTTCAAGTGTCGAACTACAAGGAAACTACAGCTTTAACTACTGCAAAAGCTTCCTTTCTCTAGCTTACCTTCTTGTACTCAGAATACAATATATAATATATATAACATACCAAATATGTATTTTCATCAGCATGGGCATTGGCAGCACTAAATCTCATGTTGCTCAAGGGCCAACTGTAATTACTGATTCATTTACTAACTGCAAAGAATTTATTTTACAAATTAAATAGAAGTTCTAATTATATAAATAGTCTAATTCATTATTATGTGACTATAAAAAACATGCAATGTAATAACTTAAAAATTTGTCTTCTTATTTACACAAAAAGATCATCTAGAATATTAGGAACCATAATTAAATAATAATTTTTTTCAAACAATACTGAGATTATAAACTACCTACAATTAACTTTTTAAATAATTATAAAATCTAGACTACTAAGTATTTTTTAAATGTGTGCAATTTAAACAGTGATTTTTTTTAAACTGCTTTTTTGTAATCAAAACATCTTTATTCTTTTTTATCTATGGCAGTACCATCAAGAGTAATTCACTATCAGAAATCTTACCTGGATTGCTATATATAGAAAGCTCTTCACATTTCTTTCTTCTGTATTCAGAAATTAGTTTGAAAATGCTACGTATAAAAATAAATGAAATTAATATTTTAATACTATTATCAAAAACATTTACCAAATATACTAAATTATTAGAGTCTCTTGAACACTATCAGGATATTAATTATCCTATACACTTCTCTCCTGTAAGCTCTACAAACTTCTTAGTACCTTTCTAATTAAATAATAAAAACAGGTGTAGTACTCATGAAGTGAAGGCAGTACAGCTCTGCAAACTATCTCACATCAGCTTGACATAATGGAAAGTCACCTTCCTGGCTCTTACTGGAAGGTCCTGGCTCTATAGCCAACAGGTATTTGCTCTTAAACAAGTTGCTTCTCTTAGGCACAATGTCTGCTTCTAGATTTTACTATCTTCTTTCACTAGGTTGTTATATAGGTTTAATGAAGCAGCATTTTTAACATTCACAGAGAAATAGTAAAGCAGTAGAATTTGTTCTTGAACTTTATTGCTGAAACTATTTTGAAATCCCAAATCAAACCCAATGTGTATTTTTTCATAGGTTCTAATATTCAAATGCTTCAGTTTAAGAAAAATGTTAAGTCCTAATTTTGCTTATTGTTCTATTATTTGTGGCTTATAATTCAGGGCATCTCAACTATTTCATAATTCATAAATAAATTTATGAATACATTATTTCATTAAAGTAGGTAACACGATTGTACACTATTATTGAGCTCATCAATTCCAAGGGCAGAAAACTAACAGATGTCAAGATCTGGCTTGGGCTACCACTATTACTTCTCTATAGACTCTAACTGAACCAGCAGATGTTTGCTAGAATGATGGTTAATCTCCATCAGTGATGTTATCTCCAACTGACATGGAAGACAAAACCCTACTTTCATCTTTTTTAAGTTCCATGAAGTAGATGAAAGTTGACATTTTCTCATTTCCAAGATACATATGAACAAAATATTTACACAACACCCCATGTGTTACTAATCTCCATTCTCAGTTTATAGATCACCTTACACAAATGTTTTTGTAGTGAAAAATCACAATTCTAATATAAGGGGCCACACATTTTGTTTCGATTCAAACTGTGACTTAGCTAGCCAGCAAACAGTCAAATGACCTTCCCGTGACTGCAAAATATGAAATGCTTCACCATGCTAATTTTCTCCGTATTGTTCCAATTTTAGTACTTGTGCTGCCAAAGCAAGCACAAAGCCTTACTTTTACATATAAATGCCGATAAGTCATGGATGAGGGTTAGCTCTGTGAAATCTAACTAACCACCTTGAGACTTAGATAATTCCGATGAATGGCTTCCTGTAAGGTAGAATCCGAAAATATTTTACAAACTTGAGATAGTGATGCAAGCAGCTTGGGAGATCTTCATTATTATAGAAAACAGATCACTTGAGGGGCCAACCACAAGTTGATGCCTCCTACTCTAAGGAAGGATGGCATAGAAGCTTCCACTACCTGAGAAAAGCTCTTACACTGTTTATTTAAAAAGTCTCAGGGTACAGATCTGGTAGCAATAAAGAAAAAACTGTGATCTCTTTCTACAATATTATTTGAATATCTCTGACAGTTTAGAACTAACCCAACTAATATTTGAAGAGTAAAAAAAGGGATTCAAAAAATAACTCACCATGAAGGTCTAGAAGCCCAGGTTAAAATGTGGGCTTTACATCAGGTTTTGACTGTGGGTGAAAGTGTCAATTTGCTCAGTATATATGTTGATAAAGTTAGAATATCCAGCTAACAGAGCAAGGTTCTGCTGTTTTGGAAACAATGGCTGAGCATATAAGTATGTGCAAGTGAACTAAAAAAAACAGTTGTAACTTTGAAGCCTTTTTATGGATCAACATGAAGATTGAGGGATCTCAAACAGAAAGGGCATCCGGGTGGCAAAGGTTAATCATTACCAGACTGCAAGAGTACTTTCAATGGCAAGAAAGCAGCAACAGAATCAATGAAAACAAAGCAATGATTAGAATGTCCTTTCCCCTTCTCCTTCTGACTTGTAGATACCGATTGTCTTCCTTGGACTTAGGGAACCCCTTAAGTTCTTGAAAAATTCAATGATCAGGCTATAGTAGATGGTCCCCAGTATACAGCACAAGATTTTTTGATAAACTGGACATTTTGAGACCTAAATAACTAATTAGAAAAATCAAAGATGTGAAACTACTTTATCCTATGCATAGGGGTTATACTTGAAATAAAATGTACAACATTGGAATCCCTAAGGAGAAAAGTCCTAAAAGTTTCAATATCAAGAATCCTGCACCTACTGCTACTTATCTAGCCTTTTGCTTGATTTCTGGCTGATGAAGTTGCACAACTCTCGAAAACTTAAAAACTTGAAAATTTGTCACTTGAAAACTACTTAAACCAAACTATGAAATCTCACCTGATATATAAGATGCAATTGTTACAATTATTTTAAACTTCAATTTAGTGTTCACTAGCCTTTTTATGTAAAGACTTACACTATATTCTCAGCCTCAATGGCATAATCTTCTGCAATCTTTCCATATGCATCTTGAGAAAGCACATCAATATTGTGCTGCAGAAGAAGAATGACTATATCTTTTTCTCCAAGAGTAACAGCAAGTATGAGGGCTGATCTAAAATAACAGAGAGGTAATTAAAAACTTTAATGACATTTCAAAAGCTAAGTTTATATACTTTATCAACTTAATATGTTGTCTGTCCACGTAGAATTAACCCAATTACGTGTACTAAGAAACAAGCATCTTGGGTGCTCAAGGGTTTATCTTTGCAAGTTACCACAAAGGTTAAAAGCAAGGAACAAAAAGGAAGCCTCTTGTCCCACTGTGGTATGACATAAAGTTGCTAACTTAAAGTCCTTTGATGGGTAAGAAACTATGCTCAGGCCACCTATCTACAGTAGGCAAATTTAAGTGAAAAATTATTCATTTCTTCCCTAGTCTAATACTATACATTATAATGCAAAATCAGCTAAACGGTCAGATAAGAGATATCTGCGGGCTTACAACAATAATATTAATAGGAATGCTAATAGTAGTAGTCGTAGCTTCAGTTAATGATGCTGATAAGCATGTGTTCGGCATTTAATTAAACACTATATATATATAAATATACATATATGGAGGATAATAATATATCCTTCAAGGTGGTTGTGTATAAGTAACATAAGTAACACCATATATATATAAAATATATATTGTATATTATATATTATCTATAAATATATAATATACATTATAGATTATATATTATCTATAAAATATATATTTATATATTATATATGATGTTACTTACATTATATTCTTACATACATATGTGTGTATATATATATATTATACATACGCACATACTTATATGCTCAGCCATTGTTTCCAAAACATCAGCACCTTGCTCTGTTAGCTGGACATTCTAACATTATATATATATATATAATGCTACTTACACACAACCACCCTTGAAGAATATATTATTACCCTCCTTTTCACAGAAGAAAACATACTTGGTGATAAGCAATGTTACCAAGGTCACACATCTAGCAAGTGGGAAAGCTAGGGATTAAATCCAGTTCTGTGTGAACCTAAAGCTTGTTTTCATGAAAGTAAAGTTTTATCCATTTAAAGCTATCTTTTCTCCCTCTCCCCATATCAATTAAAAACAACATCAAAACACAGTAGAAATGAAAAACTAACATGAAACCCCTTTAGCTAACATAAGATCATACAATCAAAAGCATCACATTATTACATTATAAATAACACCACATCATATTACAAATAACAAACATCTATCAATATACAGAGCTTTCTACATATAGAAGCCTTTTATGTGTATAACGCCTATATAGAGAGACAAATCCTGCTATATACTGTTCTTTATGTTACTCAGTCCAAATAATTGTTTTTCTACCTAAGTGACGATCTATGTTGATATTTCTCACTATATCCCAGTAATTAAAAGTTAGTCTTACTAATGTAATATTTGTGACTTGAGTGACCGCTACCACTCTACAATGATACTCAGGTTTAAAAACAACACAATAAGAACTAAGGTCTGTACCTGCTAAGACAATCAATTGCATTTATATTTGCATTTTTCTTTAATAAAACTTCCACCATTTTCAGTTTTCTTTGACATACAGCAAATAAAAGTGGTTGACGTTCAGTCTGTAAAACAACAGCAACAATTTATAATCACATAATTACATATTTATCAACTGAACTGAAAACCTTATGTAAGATCCTGTGAGCTTAAATATATACAACTGAAAGGACATAAGAGGTAGTCCCTTTCTTTTCACTGCTCGGTGCTTTTCTATGTTCTGCTCCTTCCCCTGGAAACAACCTCCTCTGCCTCACCACAAGAACTCTGGTCATCTCCAAAACTCACTTCAAACGTTTCCCAGTTCCAAGAATCTTTGCTTCTGTCACAGCACTTAGCATGGCATGTTTCAAGGATTTTATTGTTTCCCACCTGAACCAAGAGCTTCTTGAGGGCAGCAGCTGTATTTTTTTCTCTATGTCCTCAAACTCTAAGATACAGTAATAAATGTTTCAGGTATTTTTATAAATGATCTAAATTATTATCTATAGAGCGGTGTTTCTTAAACTATTAATATATTCCAAAGGATATTTACTTTACCAGAAGTTGAACATTATACCCCAAAAGAAAGACTTCATGATCACCCATGTTTGAAAAATGTTACAGAACTGTGCATTATGTGTCTAGTATTTAAGAAATCTTTTAAACTTCACCTAATCCCTATTTGTAAATACTTATTTTGGAGAACGTTAACATTTGAGAAATGAGAGTTTCAGGGATACAGTTGTGACAGTTTACCAGCAAAGGTGGAGGTTTCTTCTGGGTGATACACACTCGCCTCATTCTCTTCTATCGATGGTGTCAGAATCTCAGATGACAACGTCAGGTGCCTGACGTTGTCATCTGAGATTCTGACACCATTGACAGTTCATTTGAAGCCTCTTTTGAATTTGGAGAGCCGGGCTCTGAATTAATAGAGATAGGCTTCAAATGAACTTTCACTGCTTATTATTAAATAGTCCATGGGTTTTCTCTAGTAATATTTTTATCTTAGCTGTCAGAAAGCTCTGTATGAAATGTTATTCTCAATTACAATCTTAGGACCCTGATGCAAATATTTATATAATTATAATCTTAGGACCTTGGTATATAACTCCTTTAAAAATTTATTTGTATTCTAGTTTCCATATTAATTCTTACTTAACTTTTTTTATTTTAGGTAAAATATAAATCACAAATAAAAATACAGTGGCTTATCAATTAAAGCTCTAATAATGACCTATATGAATTATTTATAGCATAATGAAAGCCACTAAATTATTTGCATCGTTTATTTATTTATTTATTTATTTATTTATTTATTTGAGATGGAGTCTCGCTCTGTCGCCCAGGCTGGAGTGCAGTGGTGCCATCTCGGCTCACTGCAACCTCCATCTCCCGGATTCAAGCACGAGCAATTCTCCTGCCTCAGCCTTCCGAGTAGCTGGGACTACAGGCGTGTGCCACCACACCCAGCTAATTTTTTGTATTTGTAGTAGAGAGGGGGTTTCACCATGTTAGCCAGGATGGTCTCAATCTCCTGACCTTGTGATCCATCCGCCTCTGCCTCCCAAAGTGCTAGGATTACAGGCATGAGCCATTGCGCCCGGCCAATTACTTGTATTTTTAGGAGGCAATGCTGAAGAGAAAAATATAGCGTTGTCTGCAATATGCATAACCTATGCAACTATACCATGATTCACCTTAAAAAGCTTACATGCATTCTAATGGGAAGATGATTATTTATGGTATATATAAAGAAAAATAGTTTATAAAACACCACCATCTAAATTCAAAAGTTCAACCCTATTACCAAGGGATTTATATAAAATATAGACTCCATATTTAAATAAATATAAAATGTCTTGAAAACCTTGAAATATTTACTAAAATATATTATAAAACAGGGCTTGTAAAGTCATCCCTACAGAGGCAAGGGAGATGACCTGAGGAAGTGAAGTACCTAGGTATGCACAGTAGCAAAATGGAGACCACATGCCTCATAGAAAGGGACAACCTCTGCACAGCGTCCTAAACATGAGATAGGCTCAAGGGACACCAGATAGGATTCTTGAAGAGAAGCCTGGAATCCAGATCTGTGCACGAGTCTCCCAAACCTTCCATGCTGAGACAATTTACACAGGCAAACTAAACACATCTATGGGACGCATTTAGACTATAGACCTTGTATTTTTATATTTGCCATGGATATGTCTCCAAGCGACTGTATATAAAACAAGTATTTTCATGTAAAATACTTCCTTTCTTTAGTTTCAGATTTTTTTTTCCAAAATAGGCCCAAGAATGCAATAAAAATTGTTACTAAGAGTCATAATACCCACTTTGAGCACTTTTATAACATTCATTCATTCATAATTTATGTTTAATTTTCCCAGAATGTTCACTAAATGTATAATTAGTTCATAGGACTGCTGCAACTAAATTATTAAAATAATATTAAATTATTCTAGTTTCTATATTGTAACCTAATTTTTTTATTTTAGGTAAAATATAAATCAGAAATAAAAATACAATGGCTTATCAATTAAAGCTCTAATAATGACCTATATGCATTCTCTGTATTCTTACTAACTTCATGCTTTTCAGTGTTGAAAACTGCTATCCTGATTATCCCATAGTTCTATGTACTTAACTGACATACTGAGGCAGTCCCTAATAGAGCTTCAGCTTTAAAAAAAGGTGTAGAATGTTTTACTATTGTAATTGAGAGAACCCTGCTTTTAATAATGATGTATTGACCTAATCACCAGAATGATAACAAAGAGACTCAGAGTCCTGAAAGAGTCAGTCTCTACTTATTAAAAGAGTCCACAATAGCAAATTTCTAACGACCCTATGAATGGCAGCGAAAGTGACAGTGGCAAAGAAAAGGTGTTATTCTTACACTGATAGATACCGCAAATAATAGTCCTTTTAACTTCCCACCCACAGAGGTAGATACAGGTAAAAGTCAGGCCAATATTATTGGAAAGGAGAAATTTAAAGGAAGCAGCACCTATCATCCAACTCTTCTAGAGATTTTTTATGTGTTTGAGATATGGGAATTTATATTACACTTATCTATTCAGTGGTTCTTAACCAGCAGCGTATCAGTGTCTCAAGAAATTTATTATTGTTTTGTTGTTGTTGTTAGAGACAGTGTCTTATTCTGTTGCTCTGGCTAGATGCACCACCATGCCCAGCTTCAAGGAAATATTTTAAAACATACAGGTCCAGTAATATTTAATAGTAAATATTACATTTACTATATTAAAATCTTCAGGGGATATCCTAGACTTAGAGATTTGCTTTTAATTTCCCCAGGTTACTGCCATGCACAATTCTAACTGCGAACCAGCACAGTTGATAATCACTTCAGTCTCATCTCTCAGCCACATGGCAAATTCCCTTTATCATTTGGGATTTGGCCGAAAAGAGGAAAGAGCAAAAGATACAGCCATTCACTGAAAATTTCATTTACTTTTCCTGGATAGGGGTAGAGAAGAGACTAGTAAACTCAAAATCCAACTTGATTTTACTGTTTATAAGCTCCTTATCTCCCACCTGCCCATCAAGACATTCTGGACTTGAGAGTAGAGTTTAGATGCTTGTCTAAGTGACTGTTTCTGCCAGAATTGAATAATGTCCATTAATTATGTGTTCTTCTCTCTGCGGAACTGTGTGCCACATCATCACCACTATTCACTGCCAAACTGGTTTCCTCAGAGTCCTCCCAAAGTTGATCCCTAGGCAATTTTACAACTCACAAACTCTTTCCCAAAGTAAGAATAATCATTCCCAAAACAGAAGCGATCCTTGTCTAAACATATAAATTGAAAACAAACAACAAAACACACAAAAACCCTCTCCACAGTATTTTCCCTCATTACCTAATTTCCAAATTAGCTTGTGCACTTCTAATTGCTCTCCTTTTCTTCATTTTTCCCTCTTAAGCCTTTCCACAGAGGAATCACTTTCAAATGAAATCACCTTCACATACAATACTTGTCAACAGCAACAAGATGTACATTTATTGCGAAATTCTTTAATTTTCTCTGAAATTTAAAATAAAGCCAGTTTATAAGGGCCAATTTTACTTTCCTGTGTCACTTCACACTGATTAGAAAAAAAGTAATTTAGTGGAAAAACACTTAACTATTACCTTTCCCAAATTCAGTTGTCATGAATTATAAATTTATTGTAATTCATTTGTTTTTGTAATTATTTACCATAAGTGCATGAAAAAAAAGCTGTACCTTATAATGCTTCTTTAAAAGTTCCAATATTTAAAGTAAAATCTTAGACAGTTAAGGCATTTCAAAATATTTTCATTCAAGGAATGTTTGAGCTTCCAAATATGAAAAATTGACCCTTACATGTGTCAATGTTAAAATAAATGCATTTCAGATAGTTTGAACATAACATTGGTTGACCTATACCTTGCTGCATTCTTCAATATTTGTACCATATAAAAGAAGTTTTTCTATCATGGATGTATCTTCGTTATACACAGCATAGTGTAGAGCAGTCCTTCCAAAGAAATCCATAATATTTGGATTGGCGCCATTTTGCTGCAGAGTAGTTGCACAAGCCTTCTGCCTCAGTTGTACAGCCTGTCAGTATTAGACCGAGAAACATGCAAATACTGAAAAATCAAAATAAACACTCCGTAGGATTTACTAACTAGTTATATAGTGGTATTCCAATGAGATAAATTCATTCTATCCTACGTACTCAAACCAAATCCATCTCATGCTTAAAGAGTCAGCTACTATATACCTTGATCAGAGGTGTCCTGCATTCACAGTCGCAGAGGTTAAGCTCACATCTTGCGGACACCAGCAGAAATACCATTTCCGGTTGGCCAGTGGCACAGGCCAAATGTAGGGCAGTCCTGTGAGAGTGACAGGACTTTTAAAAAACATGTAACTATAAGCATTAATTAGCATGTTATTTCTCTGTCTTCAAAACAAATATGTAATTTTCTTGTGAAGAAAGTACAACATTTGTTAGCGCTTATTACTCACCACATTAATGAAAGAGCAGGCTACTTAATACAAAAAGCTTGGCTTTTGGATTCAGTTTAATTGGGGCTTAAAATTTACTGTAAGCTCTGTCACTTAGCTGTAATTTAGCCTTTCTTTGCTTCAATTTCCTTATCAATAAAATATATGAGAATAGTAGCTATCCCACAGAACACTGCTGTGATGCCTACATAACAATCTATGCACAGCATTTAGAACACTTTCTAACACAAATAACAGCTCAATAATTTTTAGATATTACTACTTACAAAGACATTTTAATTAAGTAAAATGATACAATCATATCTACATTGAGGTATCTATTAAAGATTAGATGTATCACTGTATTTCAGTCATTCTCAGATGCTCATTTTCTCACTATTCTCTTATATAAGCTACTATTCTCTTATATATTAACATCTCCTGACACTGGAATACTGTTTACAATTCATTATTTATTACAATTATAACTGGCAACATTTTAAACATTATCTTATTCGTATATAAAGTAATGTGGCATCACCCAATCCATGATGCCTTACATTAAGTGGGATACAGTACATAGAACAGCCAGTTCTACTCATATGATTGGCACCTAAATAAAGTACTGTGGAAAAAGAAGGCAAAAATAAAAAAAACAAATTTTTAAAACAAAGTAATTCTTACTTCAATTTTCAAAAAAAAGTAATCCAAAGAAAACTCAGGATTCAAATGAATAGGTATGGCTCATTTTTTTCAATACTTACAGAATGTTATGTAAATTAGGTATTTGCAATGATTAATAGTAGTATTTGAGACTGTCATAAGTTTTTGAAATGGCAGTTAAAGGTTATCTTTCACTATTTTCTAACTTCAGAATTGATTAAAAAAAAAAAAAAGGAATAAAAGATCCAATTGGGATTCAGTCCTAATGCTTCCATTTTAAATCTCAACTTGCTCAGGCTGGGCAGGTAAACATGAAGTTGTTAAGGGTGGAAGAGTCCTGAGAGATGGTGGAATGTGTCTGCTACATAATAGGTATTCAGGTTATGCCTGATGAATAACTGGATTGAAAGAATGCATACATACAGTTGGGGAGTTTATTATGAAAAAAATTATAAATTAAAGCAGTGCTTTTGGAATAGTGATAATCACTTATATTTGCTCGTTTTCATTTTCATGAGGACACTGATAAACTAAAATAATTAATTTAAAATTGTTTGCATATATGTAATAAAACTAAAATAAAAACCTATTTATATACTAAAATCTATGCATAATAAAATAATCAAGCACAAATAAAAATATTCCCTCTGCCTCTGAAGAGGCTGAAAGTTCACAGAAGATACCAACAAACAAAAAAATAAAAATAAGGCCAGGCACAGTGGCTCACACCTGTAATCCCAGAACTTTGGGAGGCTGAGGCGGGGGGATCACCTGAGGTCAGGAGTTTGAGACCAGCCTGGCCAACATGGTGAAACCCTGTCTTTACTAAAATATACAAAAATTAGCTGGGCATGGTGGTGCACACCTGTAATCCCAGCTACTCAGGAGGCTGAGGTGGGAGAATCACTTGAACCTGAGAGGCAGACTGCAGTGAGCTGAGATCATGCCACTGCACTCCAGGCTGGGCGACAAGGCGAGACTCCATCTCAAAAATAAACAAACAAACAAAGAAATAAATAATAAAATAAAATAGAAAGTGAGAATTATTTTTTTCTTTGCAAGATTTATATTTCTTCTTTTCCCAAGGATAATTTCATTAATAAAAAACATTTACTAGAAGTTTTAAACATACTGATCATTTATACATCACAGATAAGAAAAAATATCACAATACACCTGCCAGAAAAGAAGAAATGTTATATTTTGTACACATACTTGGCTTATAAACACCACAGACTGTTTGTGTGTATGTATAATCAAACCAACTTTTTTTCAGAGTACATCTTCACACCTCAACATACATCTGTATCTACTGACATCTGCGAAGGTCCCATATTGTCCCATCCTATGGATGCACCGAAATTTATTGATAAATTTATAAAATTTATAAAATCCATTATAAGGGGTTTTCCAAATACATTGCTATTTTAAGCAGTGCCGAGAAAAACAAATTGCATGTATCTCTATTTCCTAGAGATATTTTAGTATAATGGAATTGATGGGTGAAGGGCACATACATTTTTAAAGTGTGATACTTACCAACAAATTGTCTATTTGAAAAGTCATCAGAAATGTCAACTTTAAACAGCAGTATATGTACTGCTACTCTTTACCCTCACAAACTTGTGGACAGAAAACAGTATTTCATTCCTTTTTTAACTTAAATACCTTCTCCTCCCAGGAACACTAAATATTTTTTCCCACGTGCATAGGTTGCTTTAATATCTGAAAAAAAATGCTTTGCTCTATTTTAAATGAGAGTTCTTGTTTATTTGAAGAATTCTCTGTAAAATGAAAATCACTTATCTAATATGTATATACACATATTGTCTTTTGTTAATTTTTTCTTATAAACTGGATTTTTTTTATTTTGCTAAATCGACCTTCAGAATGTGTGCTTGTGATATTTCTAGGAATATAAACACGTAACAATATAAGTAGGCATTTGTGTTTTTTTCTGTTATCTTTCTTATTTTGTGTATTTAAAATTTTTAATCTACATTCCATAACAAACTTATTTCTGTGACATAAAAATCTAGCCAGATTTCTCCAAATAGTTAGCAGGCACTTCATTTATGAGTAATTCATCTTTTCCCACCAATATGAAATGTCACCATTATCCAATTCTATTAGATTGGTGCAAAAGCAATTGCGGTTTTTGCCATTACTTGTAATTGCGGCAAAAACCGCAATTGCTTTTGCACCAACCTAATAAATTCTTACACATATTGGTGTGTTCCTGGATTTTCAAACCTGTTTCATTCACTGATTTGTTGTTTCAGCTGTTAGTAAATAACTTGTGGAAATTAACAGCACATTTTCATATCTAGAAAGGCAAGTTTTTGACTCCATTTCAAAAGTTTTCTTAATGTCATCACAATAGTAAAAGACAGCATGAGTAATTCAAAAATGTTAACACTTTGATAACTTTATTTGGATTATGTAAAATTTATAAACACAGAAAGAGCTCAGAACTTTAGAAAAATGTGTCTTTCTATTCAAGAACATAATCTTCCCACTTCAAAGTTTCCCTCTAAGGTCCCTCAGTGAAAACCACATTGACATAGGTGTCCATTGATATCAAATAAATATTGGATTTTTTTCCAAAGAATTTTTAGTCAGGAAGTTGATATATTATGGAAATGCTTTCTGTCATTATGCCCCTTTCCATAATGTATATAACATTATGCTTTAAAATGTGTACATTAAAAATAACACGCTGTACATGCTGAATTGTATTAGTGAAATCACTTTAAAATGATTTACAAACAAGAAGCATGGTGAGTGATTGGAAACCAACTGAAGTTTTGTTTTTGTTTTGCTGCTCGTGAAAATGGCCTGGGTGCTCGCCCCCGCCAAGGTTTCCACATCCCAGGTGCGGCTGAGCCTGCCAGGAAAGTCCAGCCCCTTTGGTGACAGGACTCGCCCCCCTCACCTCTGCACCCCTTTCTGCCACCCCATTCACCCCCACACCTCACCCCCACCTCCAATCCTCTATCCCATTGAACCCTCACCCCACCTCCCCACCCCACACCGTCCACGCCCCTACCCCCCAAGCCTTCCTTCCATCCACCTCAGCCCATTCACACTCCCACCCCATGTACCCCCTACTCCCCACTCCCATCCCCCAACTCACTCCGCAGCCCGCCACCCCATATACCCCCACTCCCCAGGCCCCGCTCCACTCCCACCCCAGCCAGGCACCCCCTAGCCCCCGTCCATACCCCGAGCCCCGGACCATAAGCCCCGCAGCCCTCAGCCTGGGGGGGTGGTACTTCTCCACATCCACAGGCCTCCTCCCGCAGCCCCGGCTCCCGGCCCCCATTACCTTCCCTTGTCGTCTCTCTTATTGGCGTCATGAAATGTCATCAGAAGGTAGCGCAGTTTCTCCAGATTACCATTGAAGACAGCTCTGTGGATCCTCCTCAGCTGAGACGATTTAATGTGGTATTGGGGAAATGAGAAGCCATCCGAGCACAAGCGCTCCCTGAGGGTGGGCCACCACTCCTCCTCGTAGTCTTCCACAATCATGGCTGCAAATTGTAGCCTGGGAACGCTCCAGCCGTAGCTCGCCTTCGGGAATCGCCGCCTCCGAAGCGCAACAACAAGCAATGCAGTCTGTCCACGGACCTGCGCACAGTCTCTCAGCGCCTCCCGCCTCTCAGCAGAAACTCCCAACAGAACAGTTAGGACCAGCGAGCACGCGCACCTTAGCCGGCCCCGCCCAACAGGCCCGAGTGGGAGAAACCGCCCTAGCAGCTCTCTCGCGCGCGCCCAGTGCAGGCGGCAGTTGCTGCTCAGATGCCGCGGGCTGGCGGGGCTCCCTGGAGCGCGAGGCGCGCCCTGCCCCAGGGCCTGTTTGACTGTCGCCCACGCGCTCTTCTCCTCTTCCACCGGCTGCGGACGCTCGGAGCCCCCCCCCCCCCGCGGTGGGCCCTCTGCAGCCCAGGGATGGGGTTGAGTGGTGCTTCTCCGCCTGGTGCCGCCGCTGGGCCCACAGCCCGACTTCGCCACTGCGTCGCCCCCGGGGTCCGCGCTGATGGGCGCGAGGAGGGAGGACGGGATCCGGGGTTGCCACCGCTGCAGCCAGCGCACCACTTGCAGGTGGCAGCTGCAGCTCGGGCTCCAGCGGGGGCTGGCGGGGCTCCCCTGGGATGGCCTCCTGGGCCCTGAGTGCGCCGCCCATCCGGCCGGGGGGTGCGCGCCTCCTGCACCCTGGGCCGAAGCCCATGCCCGGTGCTCCTGCCAAAGACTGCCTGACTTGCCGCAGCCGGGCTGGCCCCGGGGTTCTTACCCTTTCACAGCTGGGGAGTGGAGCCAGGGCCTGAGGTCTCCTGTGCGCCTCTCGGCGCCTGCGCCGGCGCTGTGCGCCTCTCTGCGCCTTTTCTCACCGTGGGGCAGCATGTGGGGGCCTCTTGAGGGACCCCCTAGATGCTTCTACTCAAAGCCCCCAAAGCCAAGGAGCCTCCACTCCTCCGTCTGCAGCCTCCCCTGCCGGTTCTCGCTACACAGGGTTCAGTGGCCTGGGGGCTGACGGAGGAGGTCGCGTCTGCCAAGGCCCCTCCCGGCGCCTCCCTGGCTCATCCAGCCCACCTCCCTCCGACGCTGGCTCAGGCAAAGTGCTCTGGTCACCAGGAGACCTTCCTGACCAGCCCCGGCCCCTTCTTGGCCTTCGCCCCACCTGGCCTCCCCTGGAGCCCTGGCCTGGGTGCCGGGCCTGCTGGGTCCAGAGCCCACCCCGCCCTGAACAACCCCGAGCCTCAGCCACCCTCAGTTCTTACGCTTTCAGAGCTGGGGAGTGGAGCCTGGGCCTGAGATCCGTGCGCCTCTCTGCACCGGCGCGGGGCGCCTCTCCGCCGCTGTCCGCCTCTACGCCGCGCTGGCGCCGGCGCTGTGTGCCTTTGCGAGGGCGGAGCTGCGTTCTCAGCACAGAGCCGGAGAGCATCGCGAGGGCGGAGCTGAGTTCTCCTCTGCACAGACTTCGGAGATACAGCGAAGGCAGAGCAGTGTTCTCCTCAGCACAGACCCGGGCGGGCGGGCCGGTGTCACCGCGAGGGCGGAGCTGCGTTCTGCTCAGCACAGACCTTGGGGGCACTGCCTCGCTTTGGGACAACTCGGGGCCGCATCGACGGTGAATAAAATCCTTCCTGTTTGCACCCCTGTTTGCGGTTGGTGGCAGCGATGGACACTGCGGCCAGCCAGAGCATAGAAAGGCGTGGGGTAAGTGCGCTATCCGGGCTGCACTGCGGGTGGCCTGAGACGGGTTGGGGGCCCTATCTCAGGCGTCACTGCCCGCCTTGGGTGGCTGGTTGGGTGTGCTATCTGGGGCTGTGCTGCCTGCACCGGAGGGGTGGTTTGGGGGCCCAAACCGGGGCTGCACTGCCCTTGGCGGGGAGCCGGTTGGGGGCACTATCCCGGACTGTATTGCTGGCAGCAGTGAGGTGGGCCAAGTATGCTATCCGGGGCTGCACTGCGAGGCTGTGGGGTGGGGGAGGTGGCGGTTTCGGGTTGAGGGCGCTGTGGGGTGCTGCAATGCCCATGGTGCGGGGAGGCGAGGCGGTTTGGGTGTGTTGGATGTGCTATTGGGGGGAGCGACACTGCTGGTGGTAGGGGGCAGGGTGGGTTGGGGGCCATATCAGGGGCTGCACTGATTGCTTTAGCTAGGATTTCTGGTACTGTGTTAAACAACAGTGGTGACAGGGGGCATCCTTATCATGTTCCAGATCTTAGAGGAAAAGCTTTCCATTTTTCCCCATTCCATATGATTCTAGCTGTGGGTGTCTTTCCTGTAGTTTTTATTATGTTGCGGTATGTTTCTTCTGTACCCGTTTCTTTGAGGATTTATAGCATGAAGGGATGTTGAATTTCATCAAATGCTTTTTCAGTTTCAGTTGACATGATCATACTGTTTTTGTCGTTTATTTGGTTGATATGATGTATCACATTGTATGTTGAGTGACCCTTGCATCCCAGGGATACATCCCACTTGATCATGATGAATTATCTTTTTAATGTATTACTGAATTTGATTCACTGGTATTTTGTTGAGGATTTTTGCATCAATATTAGAGATACTGGCCTGTAGTTTCCTTCTTTGATGCCTTTGTCTGATTTTGGTATCACAGTAATAATGGTCTCATAGAATAAGTTTGGAAGTATTCCCCCCTGTTTTTCAAAATAGTTTGAGTAGGATTCATACTAGGTCTCTAAATTGTTTGGTGTGAAGCCATCAGCAGTGAAGACATTAGTTCCTGGGCTTTTCTTTACTGGGAGACTTTTTCTGATGGCTTCAATCTCATTACTTGTTAACAATCTGTTCTGGTCTTGGATGTTTTCATTGTTCAACCTAAGTAGGTTGTATGCATCTAGGAATTTGCCAATTTCTACTAGGCTTTCCAATTTATTGGTATATAATAGCCAGTTATGATCCTTTGAATTTCTGAAGTATTAGTTATAATGTCTCCTTTTTTATTAGCTGTTAATTTTATTTATTTGAATCTTGTCTCTTTTCTCTTAGTTAGCCTGGTTAAAAGTTTGTCAATTTTGTTTAGCTTTCCAGAAAACCAACTTTTCTTTTAATCTTGTGTGTTTTTTATTTCAATTTTATTTCTGCTACGATCTTATTTGTTTTCTTATTTTCGGTTTAGTTTGTTCTTACTTTACTAGTTCTTTAAAATGTATTGTTTATTTGAAGTTTTTCTTTTGTTTGGACGGTAGGCACTTATAGCTGTAAATCTCTGCCTTTGTACTGCTTTCTGTGTAACAAGTTTTGATATACTGTGTTTTCATTACACTTTGTTTCACGAAATTTTTGGATTTCTGTCTTAGTATCTTCATTGACCCGCTAGTCATTTACTCAGGAGGGTAGTGTTTGACTTCCATGTGATTGTATTGTTTCCAAAATTACTCTTCTTGTTGATACCTAGTTTTATTCCTTTGTAGTCGAAGAAGATGGACACGGAGACAGCAGCGTGGTCAGAGTGGTAGGAGCCGCCCATCGGCGAGAGCTGCTCTGTGCCTGGCTGCTGGGTGCTGGAGCCTGTGGCCCACTGGCTTGCCTCACTGTGGTTGGTGGTGGCGGTGACAGAGACTGCAGCACGACCAGAGTGGTAGGACAGGGGCTATCCAGGGCTGCACCTTTCACAGTGTGGGGTGGGTTGGGGGCGCTATCCAGGGTGTCATTGCCTGCATTAGGGGTACTGGTTGGTAGCACTGTACAGGGCTGCACTGCCCACGGCAGGGAGGGTGGGTTATGGGCACTTTCTGGGGCTGCAATGCCCATGGAGGAGGACAGGTTAGGGCACTATCGGGTATACGCTACTGGCGGCATTGGGGGACGGAGGTGGGGGGCGCTGTTGAGGGCAGGACTAGCCGTGGAGGGGGGGCGAGTTTGGTGATATCAGGGGCTACACTGCTGGCGGCGGTCAGCAGAGTTGGCGTCCAAGGAAGGAGTGGTTCTCCTCTCCCTGACTCCACACTCCAGAGGGCGACCTACTCTTGGTCATACTGGAGTGCGGCAGGCACGCAGCATTTGCGTGGGAATCCTGAGCATGGCAGAGCCCCCACACCCACCGTGGTTCCTGGGCCTGTGCACTCTGGGTCTGTGCCTCAGAGGCTGCCAGGCACCCCTGGGGACACCACGGGGGACAGGGCCCTGTGTGTGGAGGCGTCCGGAACAGGAATTGGCACCTGGGTGCGGACGGCTGGCTGGGTCTGAATTTTTCTGCTTCTCCTGCTCCCCGAGGAGTGTGGCCCTGGTGGGCCCAATGGTTCCTGTGGAGTGGGGAGCTGGGTGCTGTGGTGTCTCCAGCACCCACCCCAAACCCCAGTTCCCGGCCAGCTTGGGCCAAAAGGAGAGGCTGGACTTTGGAGGGTGGATGTGAGTGCCTTTGCTGAAACTGGCCCCTGCCACCCAGTGGCCAGCATTACAAGTTGAGGCTCTAACCCTTCCACCCCTCACATCTTCCTCTAGGCTTTTCTGGCTTTGCCCACCCAGCTGCTCTGTGCCAGGAGGAGGAGGAGACACCTAGAGCCTGCGACACCACGGCTCACCTCGCTGTGGGTGGGTGGCAGCAACAGAGAGTGCAGTGCGCTGGAGCGGTAGGAGAGTGGCCGCACTAGGAGGGCAGGCGGCTGCAGCCATGGTTAGGGGTCAGGTTTACAGCGATGGACGGGCTGCAGCAGTGGCCAGGTGGTAGGAGCCTTGTAGGGAGGGCTGGTGCATTGGCAATGGGCCTGGCTTTTCCCTGCCCCTGCCGTGGATCTGGCCCTGTACTGCCCTGCCTTGCCCTGTACCTGCCCTACTGTTATCTGGACTGTCTCGGCCCTGTCCTGCTCTGGTCCCATCCTGACCCTGTCTTGGTCCTGTGCTACCCTGTCCCTGCCCTGCTCTTGCCCTGGCGCTGGCCCTGCCCTGAACCTGCACTGGCCTGACCTTGGCTCTGGCCCTGCCCCTTGTCCTGACCCTGGTTCTGTCATGGCACTGACCCTGCCAATGGTCATGGTCCTGCTCCTGTTCTGGCCCTGACCTGGCCTTGGACATGTCCTGGCCCTGCTTTGGCCCATCCCTGCCCTGACACCACCATGGGCCTGCCTGTGCTGCCCTCTCCTGGCACTGACCTTGTGCTGTCATGGCCCAGTGGTGCCATTGCCCTGCCTTACCCTGCGCTGGTTGTGCCTTGGCCCCGCTTGGTGCTGGCCGCTCCCTGGGCCTGCCCTGACGCTGCCTTGGCTTTTGCCCTGCCCTCACTATGGCCTGGCCCTGGCCCTAGCCCTGGTCCTGCCATATCCCTGGTCCTGCCTTTATCCAGGCCCTGCCCCTGCTGCTGCCCTGGCCCTGGCCTGGAACCTGGTCCTGTCAAGGACCTGCCCTGACTCTGCCATGGCCCTGGCCCTGCTCTGCCTTGTTCCTGGCCCTGACCCAGGCCCAGACCCTTTCGTGGCTCTGCACTGGCCTTTCCCTGGCCCTGAGCTGGCAGTGGTCTGCCCCTGGTCTTGCCATCACCCTGCCCTGCTGTGCTCTGGATGTGTCATCACCCTGCCCTGGCCCTACTCTGCCTTTGACCCTGCCCTGGCCTTACCTTGGCCCTCACCCTAGTCTTTGCTAGGCCCTGCTCTGGAGCTGACCCTAGCACAGACCTAGCCCTGACCCTGGCCCTGGTCTTTGCCCTGCCATAGCCCTGGCCCTGAAGTGGACGTGGAGGTGTCCTGGCCCGGGCGTAACATGGCTCTGCATTGGCCTGTCCCTGCCCTGCCCCTACCATTGCCTTGCCCTGCTCTGCCCTATCCCAGTACTGACCTGGCCATGCTATTTCCCTGCCCTACCCTGCCTTGGCTGTGCCCTGGCTTGGTTCTGGCCCTGGCCCCAGCCCCGGCCCTGCCCTGGACATGCTCTGACACTGCCTGAGCCTTGGCACTAGCCTGGCTCTTTCTTGGCATCAGCCCTTCTCTCTCTGTAGACCGGCTCTTGTCCTGTCCTGCACTGGCCATACCATGCCCTGCCCTGCCCTGGCCTGACTCAGCCCTGACTCAGCCCTGGCCTGACTCAGCCCTGACTCAGCCCTGGCCCAGCCTTGGCCTTGGCATTGCCCCTGGTCCTGCGATATTTCTTGCCCTGTCCCTACCTTGGCCTTGGCCCTGACCCTTACCTTGCTCTGGCCCTGCCCTTGCCCTAACACAGCCCCTGGACCTGTCCTGGCCCTGGCCCTTCCCTGCTTGAGACCTTGCCCTGGTTCTCCCCTGGCCCTGACCCTGAAATGCCTGGCCCTTCCCTGGCCTTGCACTGCTCTGGCCCTTGCCCTGACTCTGGTCCTGTCACTGGCCTAGCCCCAGCCCTGTTGCTGGTCTTACCATGGCCCAGACCCTGCCTTGGCCCTGCCCTGACCCTGTCCTGGACCCCGGCTGTGCCAAGAACCTGCACTGTCCTTGCCCTTGTTTTGCTCCTGCCCCGAACCTGGTCCTGCCCAGGCCATGGCCATGGCCCTGGCCCTGGCCCTGGCCCTGCCCTGGCTCTGCCCTGGCTGTTCCCTGGCCCTGCCCAGGTCTTGGCACTGGCCTGGCCCTGACCTGCCTTGGTCCTATGCTTTCCTGGCCCTGCCTTGCCGGCCCTGGCCCTGCCTTGGCCCTAGCCTGGCTTTGACCCTGCCCTGGCCCTACCTTGGCCTTCACCCTAGCCTTACCTGGGCACTGTGTTGGACTTGGCCATAGCACAGACCTGGTTGTGGCCCTGGTCCTGCCATGGCCCTGTCCCAGACCCCCTAGCCCTGCCAGGTACTTGTCCTGGCCCTGCTCTGGGCCTGGCTTTGTCCCTGGTTCTTAGATGACCCTGGCCCTGCCCCTGCCCTTGCCCTTGCCCTGGCACTGGCCTTGGAGATGTCCATGTTCCTAATCCTGGCCCTGCCCTGGAGCTGCCACTGTCTTGGCCCTGCCCTGGCTCTGGCCCTGCCCTGACCCTGGCCCTGAAGTGGATTTGCAGGTGTCTTGTCCCTGATTTAACTTGGCCCTACCATGGCCCTGTCCCTCCCCGGCTCTGTCCTGGTCTTGTGCTGACCCTGACCCAGACCTTGTCCCTGCCCCAGCCTTGTCCTAGACCTGGCCATGGCCCTGCCTCTGCCCTGGACCGGTGCTGGCACTGGCATGGACCCTGGCCCTGGCCCTTAGCTACTTAAGGCCATACCCTGGCCCAGCCCTGGTCCTGACCCTGTCCTGGCCCTAATTTGGCCTGGCTCTACCCTGGCATGCTATTCTGGCCCTAGCCCTGACCCTGTTCCTGTCCCTGTCCTGGCCCTAGCCCCATTGCTGGTCCTGCCATGGCCCTTGTCCTGACATTGCCCCTTCCTGGTCCTGGCCCTGGCCCTGTCCCAGCCCTGCTCTGGCCCTGGTCTGAACCCTGGCCCTGCAATGAACCTGCCTTGGTCCTCCCCAGACCCTGGCTCTGGCCCTACCTCTGCCCTGGCCACACACTTCCCCTGGCCTGGACCCCGGTCCTGGTCCTTGTCCTGCCCCAGCCGTGGCCCTGGCCCTGCCCTGCCTGTGCCCTGTTCTATCCTGGGCTGGCCCTGCCATAGCCTGGTCTTGCCATTGCCCTGCCCTAGCCTGCCCTGCTTGTTTCCCTAGATCTGCCCCGGCCTTTGCCCCTGTCTTGGTTCTAGCCTTGACTCAGCCCTGGAACTTCCCTGACCTTGCCTCAGCCCTGGCACTACCCTGGCCTTGCCTTGGCACTTGCCCTGCTCTCTGTATGGCCTGGCTCTGGCCCTGCCCTGCTCTGCTCTTGTTCTGTCCTGGCACAGCCCTGGCCCTGCCGTATCACTGGCTCTGGTCCTGCCCTTACACAGGCCTGACCCTGCCCCTGCCTTGGCTTTGGCCTGGACCTTGGCCATACAGTTACCCTGCCATGACCCTTTCCTGGCCCTGCCAAGGACTCGCCCTGGCTCTGTCATGGCCCTGACCCTTTCCTGGATTTGGATGTGTCCTGTCCCTTATTTGCCCTGGCCCTTCCCTGGCTCTGCCATACCCCTTCTCTAGGGTAGGACCAGGGTCAGGACCAGACCAGGGCAGGGTCAGGACCAGGGTAGGGCCATGGTAAGGCCTGAAGTTGGGAAGGGCCAGGGCAGCGGCAGGACCAGGGAAGGGTCAGGGCCAGGGATGTGTTAGGACTTGGGGCAGAGCCGGCACTAGGGCTGAGCCAGGGCCGAGCAGGAGAGATTACATTAGGCTATTATGTAAAATTTTTATTTTAGATATTTTAGATAACTGTAGTAGTAGTAATAATGTCTATACTATGTTGTTTGTAATAGTAATAATATTTGCAGTAAATAATCACTAAATTTTAACTAATACTATCTTTGCTTCCAGTAGTGTTCTATGAGTATAATTTTATCAATATATAAATATGTGAGGCATTGATTCTCACAATAATTCTATGTGCTAGGTACTTAAAGCATCCCCATTTTCCAAATGTAGGAAACAGGCATAAAGAAGTTAAATACTTGGCCAGATTACTCCTGTAATCCCAGCACTTTGGGAGGCCAAGGCAGGAAGATGGCTTGAGCTCAGGAGTTTGGAACCAGCCTGGGCAACATTGTGAAACCCCATCTCTACTAAAAATGCATAAAAAGAGCTGATTTATGTTTCTTGTAAGATTCTGGTTATAAAAACTGGTCAAACACACAGGGCATGGATAGGGCAGGGCCAGGGACAAGGTCAGGCCAGGAAGGGGCCAGGGCCAAGGCAGGGCCAGAGCTGGACTTGGAGGTGTCCTGGTCTGATTTGCCCTGCCCCAACGTTGGCCCAGCCCTGCTCTGGCACTTCCTGTCATGCCTTGTCCCTGGCCTGAGCATTGGCCCTGGCCCTGTCCTGCTTCTGGCCCTGCCCCAGGGTTGACCAGGCACTGCCATGGCCCAGTCCTGCATTGCCCTGCCCTCCTCTGCCCTGGCGCTGCCATGGCCCTGCTTGGGCCCTAGCTCTGCCTGGACTCTGGACCTGCCCTGACTCTACCCTGACTCTTCCTTGGTGTTGCCCTCTCATCTCTATGGCCTGGCTCTGGCCCTGCCTTGCACAGGCCATGCTCTGCCCTGCGTGTCCCAGCCTGGGCCCAGCCCTGGTCCTACCATATTCCTGACCCCAGCCGTACCCTTGTTCTGAACCTGACCCTGCCCTGGCTCTCTCCTGGTCCTTCCTTGGTCCTGCCCTGCCCTTCCATGCCCTGGCCTTGCCCTCACCCTGCATTGGTCCTGCACTGGTCCTTCCCTGCCCTGGCACTGCCTTGGCCCCGGCCCTGCCTTCTCCCTGGCCTTGCCCTTGCCCTGCCCTGGCCTGACCCCAGGCCTACCGAGTCCATGAAATGGCCCTGGACCTGCCTTGCCATCGTCTGTCCTGGCCCTGTATTGTCCCCACCATGCTCTGGTCCAGCGCTTGCCCTGGCCCTGTTGCTAGTCCTGCCACTGCTATGGCCCTGCCCTGTTTTTGGCCATGCCCTGTGCTACCCTAGCCCTGCCCTGCCTTGGCCTTGGCCCTACCATGGCCTTCTCCTACCCTGGCCTGGCCCTACACTGGCCTTTTCTACGCTGGCCTTGCCCTGCCCTGGCCTTGCCCTGCCCTGGCCTTGCCCTGCCCTGGTCTTGCCCTGCCCTGGCCTTGCCCTGCCCTGGCCTTGCCCTGCCCTGGCCTTGGCTTTGCCTTATCCTGTTGCTGGTTCTGCCCTTTCCCTGCCCTTGCTCTGGATCCTCTCTGGTTCTGCCTTCTCCCTGGCCTTGCCCTTGCTCTGCCCTGTCCCTGGCCCAGCCTTGACCCTGACCCTGGCCCTGACAATCCCCAGGTCCCACACTGGCCATGCTTGGCCCTGGCCCCTCCTTTGGCCCTGCCCTAGCCCTGCCTTGGCCCTGAGCTATCTTAGTCCTGCCCTGGCCCTGAACTCGCCATGGGCCCTACCCTCACCCTACACTGGCCCTGCCCTACCCTGGCCTTGCCCTTGCCCTGGACCCTCCCTGGCCATGTTTTCTCCATGGTCCTTCTCTGGCCTTGCCCTTGCCTTGTCCCCTTTCTGGTACTGCCATGTTTCTGGCCCTGCCCTGTCCATGTCCTGTGCCTGACTCTGGCCCTGGACCTCCCTGTCCCTGCCCTGCCATACCCTGGCCCATTCCTTGCTCTACACTGACCCTGCCCTGCCTTGGCCCTCTGCTACCCTAGCCCTGCCCTGGCCTTCTGGCCGTGATCCTGCCATGGCCCTTGGCCCTGCCATTTCCCTGCCCTGGCCCTGGTTCTGCCCTGATTCTGGCCCTGGCCTTGGTCCTCTCATGTCCCTGGCTGTGACCCTGCCCCTGGTTTTTCTCTGGCCATGACCCTGCCCCAGTTCTGTCCTAGCCCTGGCCCTGTCTCAGTTCTGTCCTAGCCCTGGCCCTGTCTCAGTTCTGTCCTAGCCCTGGCCTTTCAGAGTACTTTATGCTTAGTAAGGGCTCCATAGTGTCTGTGAGTTAAATGTTGTGCTCATAATATCTGCCAAAACAGAAAGAAAAAAACCAAAATCTGATGATGAGAAGTTAAAGCTTTGTGTATAATATGCCTTGAATTGTAAGCACCTGTTATTAGTTGTATTACATATAGGTCAGGGTTTTGTACACATAACTCCAAACCATTGATACTGTTAAAAGAATATATGAATATATGAAAAAATGTATAAACGTAAGAATGTATGAGTATCTAATGACCTTTCCAAATTAATTTTTATTTTTAGCTCTATTAGATTTTTCTCAGTGTAACAAATGTTTATTCCTATGTAATTAGGGGCATATTTCCTTTACAGAATATTCATATTACCTAATTGAAAATTATATGATACAAAAATATAATACTATTTTTAGGCCAGGCATGGCGGCTCATACCTGTAATCCCAACATTTTGAGAGGCAAGTTTGGAGAATCATTTGAGTCCAGGAGTTGACCAGCCTGGGCAATACAGTGAGACCTTATCCTTATTAAATAAATAAATAAATAAATAAATAAATAAATAAATAAATAAATAGGTTGGGCAATGTGGCTCATATCTGTCATCCCAGCATTTTGGGTTGCCAAGGCAGGAGGATTGCTTGAGCCCAGGAGTTTGAGACCAGCCTGGGCAGCATAGCAAGACTCCATCTCTACAAATAATAAAATATTAACCAGGTGTGGTGGTGTGCACCTGGGGTCCCAGCTACCTGGAGGCTAAGGTGGGAGGTTTGCTTGAGGCTGCAGTGAACTGTGACTGCACCACTGCATTCCAGCCTAGGCCACAGAACAGGACCTTGTCTATAAATAAAGAAATAAGTAAAAATAGAAATAAAAATAAGTAGAAAGAAATATAAGTAAATATAAATATAAATACATATAAATATAAAAATGAATGCATTAAAACAAACAATTTTTAAATTTAACATCACTGAGGGCATCCTATCCATTTCATTTCATGATTCCATTACATCATTTCACTTAGATGAAATGATAAGATGACTTGAGATGAGATGAAATGACGAAATGATGAGATAAGATGAGATGAAATTTTGAGATGAAATGGTGAGTAGAAATGATGAGATGAAATGATGAGACAAAATGAGAAAATTAAAAAGAAATTGAAAGGAGATGAGATGAGATGAAATGATGAGATGATGGATGAAATGATGAGATGAAACGAGATGAAATGATGAGAATAAATGATGAGATGAAATGAAATGAAATAATGAAATGATATGAAATAATGGAATTGAAATGAGACGAGATGATATGAGTTAAAATGATGAGATGAAATGAGATGAACGATGAGATGAAATGATGAAATGAGATGAGATGATAAGATGAAATGATGAGATGAAATGATGAGATGAAATGAGATGAAAAATGAGATGAAATGAGATGAAATGAAATAATGAAATGAGATGAAATAATGAAAGGAAATTATGAAATGTAATGATGAAATTGAAATGAGATGAGATGAAATGATGAGATGAAATGATGAAATGAAATGATGAAATGAGATGAGATGAAATGATGAGATGAAATGAGATGATGGGATGAAATGATGAGATGAAATGAGATGAAATGAGGTGAAATGATGAGATGAAATGAAATGAGATGAAATGAGATGTAATGAAGTGAGATGAAATGAAATGACATAATGAAATGAAATAATGAAATGAGATGAAATAAAATAATGAAATGATGAAATGAAATGATGAAATAATGAAATGGAAATGAAATGGAAACGATGAGATGAGAAGAAACGATGAGATGAAATGATGAAATGATGAGATGAGATGAAATGATGAGATGAAATGAAATTAAATGATGAGATTAAATGATGAGATGAGATGTGATGAAATGAGATGAAATGATGACATGATATGATGACGTGAAATCAGATGAAATAATGAGATGAAATGACGAGATGAAATGACGAGATGAAATGATGAGATGATATGATGAGATGAGATGAAATGAGATGAAATGTGATGAGATGAAATGACATAATGAAATGAAATAATGAAATGAAATGAAATGATGAAATGGAATAATGAAATGGAAATGAAATGGAAATGATGAGATACAATGAGTTGAAATGATGAGATGAAATGATGAAATGATGAGATGAAATGATGAGATGAGACGAGATGTGATGAAATGATGACATGAAATGATGACATAAAATGAGATGAAATAAGATGTAATGATGAAGTGAGATGAGATGAAATGAGATGAAATGATGAGATGAGATGAAATGAGATGAGATGAAATGAAATGGTGAGATAAAATGATGATATGAAATGATGAGATGAATGATGAGATGAAATGATGAGATGAGATGAGATGATGAGATGAAATGATGAGATAAACTGATGAAATGAAATAATGAGATGAAATGAAATAATGAAATGAAATTTAAATAAAATTGAAATGAAATGAGATGAAATGATAAGACAAAATGATGAAATAAAATGATGAAATGATGAGATGTGATGAGATGAACTGATGAGATGAAATGAGATGAGATGACATGAAATAATGAAATGAAATAATGAAATGAAATTGATATGAGATGAGAAGGTATGAGATGAGATGAAATGGTGAGATGAAATGATGAAATGATGAGATAAGATGAAATGAGTTGATGAGATGATGAGATGAAATGAAATGAAATGATGAGATGAACTGAGATGAAATGAAATTAGATGAAATGTAATGAGATGAAAAGACATAACGAAATGAAAAAATGAAATAATGAAATGAGGTGAAATTAGATGATGAAATTAAATGATGAAATGATGAAATGGAAATGATGAGATGAGATGAAATGACGAGACGAATGATGAGATGAAATGATGAGATGCAATGATGAGATGAAATGATGAAATGATGAGATGTAATGATGAGAGGAAATGAGATGTAATGAAATGAGGTGAAATGAATGAGATGAAATAAAATAATGAAATTGAATTGAGATGAGATGAGATGAAATGATGAGATAAAATGATGAGATGAAATAAATGATGAAATGATGAAATGCTGAGGTGAGATGAGATGAAATGAGATGAAATTATGAGATGAAATGATGAGATGAGGTGAGATGAGATGAAATGATGAGATGATAAGATGAGATGAGAAGAAATGATGAGATGAAATGAGATAAGATGAGATGAATTGATGAGATGAAATGAAATGAGATTAAATGAAATGAAATAATGAAGAGAAATTGAAATGAGATGAGATGAAATGAGATAAAATGATGAGATGAAATGATGAGAAGAAATGAGATGAAATGATGAAATGATGAGATGAGATGATGAGATGAAATGATGAGATAAAAATGATGAGATGAAATGATGAGATGAATTGAAATCCGATGAAATGAAATGAAATAATGAAATAATGAAATGAGATGAAATGAAATGGAATTATGATATTGAAATGAAATTGAAAGATGAGATGAGATGAAATCATGAAATGTTGAAATGAAATGATGAAATGAAGAGATGTGAGATGAAATGATGAGCTGAAATGATGAGATGATAGGAAACGAAATGAGATTAAATGAGATGAAAAATGATGAGATGAAAAATGATGAGATGAAATGATGAGATGAGATGAATTGAGATGAGATGAGATGAATTGAGATGAGATGAGATGAGATGAAATAATGAAATTAGGTGAAATAATGAAATGAGATGAAATGAAATAATGAAATGAAATTGAAATGAGATGAGATGAAATGATGAGATGAAATGCTGAAATGAAAGGATGAAATGAGATGAAAAATCATATGAAAAATGATTAGATAAAAATATGAGATGAAATGAAATGAGATGATATGAAATGACATAATGAAATAATGAAATGAAATTAGATGAAATGAAATGAAATGATGAAGTAATGAAAATGAAATGGAAATGAGATGGGATGAGATTTGATGAAATGATAAGATGATATGATGAAATGATGAGATGAGATGGGATGAGATGAAATGATGAGATAAAATGATGAGATGCAATGATGAAATGAGATGAAATGATGAGATGAAATGATGAGATGAAGTGATGCACTGTCACGTGTGTGTCTTGTTCTTTCTCCCAACCAACAAAAATTATAATCCATTAATTTTAATTTTATTATTTAAGAATATTCTTGAGTTGAAGGAAAAATAATATCTGTACATTATGGGTTATAATCTAAGTATAAATAATACATAAATATATTAAAACTTACAAAGTTTTAATGTTTTGGAATTGAATATACCTTGCTTCTGTGATAACAGTTGTTTCATGCTGGTTGTCACAATTTTACATGAAAAACTAATGAAAAAATGTTCTTAACTGTTTCTAAAAATAAAGTTTCTAAAAGAGTTTTACATTCGAAATATGAAAAAGATGTCTTTGTGTTCCTTAATCTGATGAGATTTTCACACTCTGCACATGATAATTGTTAGATTTTTATTGTGCTGATGAATTGTATATCAAATAAAAAATGTTATTACCTCTTAAATTAGGATTTTTAGGTGATATAGGCAGAATGGAAGGCAAGTTTTTATAACTTTGTCTAAATGAACTTTCTAAATGCCTGAGTATTAAAAGATAGCATGTCTATAAATCACAATGTATATATTACTGTATGACCTAGGACCAATCAAAACTGCTCTCTCTGATGACATTATATTGTGCCCAATATAAAATAGATATAATACCTCAAACTTAAATCCAGGCATTGTCATTGAATATCTTAAGAATATGCAGCAAAGGTGCTTTTAAAACTACAAGCTAGTGATTGTACTAAATTTGTAAATCACATAGGATAGTGGGTCATTTTAAGAATATTAATTATTTCAATCTATAAACGTGGATGTCTTTCCTTTTTTGTGTTTTCTTTAATTTCTTTCATTAATATTTGTCATTTTTGTTGTAGAAATCTTTTACTTCCTTGGTTAAATTTATTTCTAAGTACATTTTTGTACCTATTGTCAAAGGAATTACTTTCTTAATTTCTTGTTTCAGCTAGTTTACTATCAATATATAGAAATGCTACTGATTTTTGTATTTTGATTTATACCCTGCAACTTTATTAATTTCATTTATCACCCTGAGAAGCTTTTGGTAGCGTCTTATTTTTTTCCGTGTATACGATCACATTATCTTTAAACTGTGACAATTCGACTGTCTCCTTTCCAATTCAGATGTCCTTTATTTCTTTCTCTCGCCTAATTGTCGTGGCTAAGACTTTCACTATGTGAAATATGATTGGTGAAAATAGGCATCCTTTTCTTGTTACAGTAAAATCTTTTTCTTGTTCACAGTAAAATCTTTCACCTTTTCCACATTCAGTGTGATCTTAGCTATAGATTTGTCCTTTATGTCCTTCTGTGTTAAGGCATATATTTTCTATACTAAATTGTTGAGAGATTTTTTGTCATGTAAGAATATTTAATTTTGCCAAACGCTTTTATTGTGTTTATTAATTTAATCATATGGTTTTCAGTATATATCTAAAGGAAAGAAAAGCAGTATATCAAAGAGTTACCTGCACCCCCATGTTTATTACAGCACTATTCACAATAGCCAAGATATGGAATCAACAAAAGTGTCCATCAACAGATGAATGGATAAAGAAATGTGACATACATATATAATGGAATATTACTTAGTCATAATAAAGAACAAAATCGTGTTATTTGTGGCAACAAGAATGCAAGTGGAGGGCATTATGTTAGGTGAAATAAGCCTAGCATAGAAACATAAACACCACATAACTACATGTTCTCACTTATGTATGGAAGTTAAAATTTTTAATCTCATAGAAGTAGATAGTAGAGTTTTGGTTACCATATGCTGGAAAGAGTAGGAGAAAGAAGAGTGTAAGAAAAATGTGGTTAATACATACAAAATTACAGCTGGAGAGAAGGAAGAAGTTCTAGTTCTCTACAGCACTGTTGGGTGACTGTAGTTAACGGGAATTTATTGTGTGTTTTCAAATAACTAAAATAAAAGATTTTGAATATTCTCAATGCAAAGAAATAATACGTGATTTAGGTAATGGATATGATAATGACTCTGACTTGATCTTTACGCATTGCATAAATATATCAAAATATCACTCTGTACCCCATAACATGTACATTTATTATATGTCAATTAAAATAAACTTAAAAGAGAAAAATGAGGTAAAGGTAAATGTACAGAATTTAATTACTTTTTCTTCTATGAAACCCAAGAGTCAGTACCAAGAAGAGTCAATTTATTAGTTTTCTAAAATTAAAAAAAATCAAAATGACCAAAAAAGAGCAATATCCAAGAAAACATTGAAAATGAAACACAGCATTTAGTAAGAATAGAAAACTTGGGCACTGTATCACCCTGTTCCTAGATACCGATTTACTGATGGCCATTTAAATAGAATTTTATTCTATCTAATTCATTTATACTCCCAGAGTTCGAAATTACGTTTTACCTACAATAAATGAGATAACATGTGTAAATTATGTGGTACTCTGCCTAACACACATTAATAACTCAATACATGTTAGCAATAAACTTTTAGTATAGTAGTCAAAGTACTAATTTCTCACATTGCAATTTCCTTCAAAGACATGAATACAACCTTTCTAATGACTCCTTGTTCATCAAGATACCTCTTCAAATTATTCTATTTGTTTCATTCATTATATTATCTGTGTATACCGATATTACACTCTTTTTTTTTTTTTGAGATGGATTCTCATTCTGTTACTGATGCTGGAGTGAGGTGGCATGATCTCGGTTCACTGCAACCTCCACCTCCCAGGTTCAAGCGATTCTCCTGTCTCAGCCCCCCAAGTAGCTAGGACTACAGGTGCACACCACCATGCCTGGTTAATTTTTGTATTTTTAGTACAGTCAGGGTTTCACACTGTTGTCCAGGCTGGTTTCGAACTCCTGACCTCAGAGGATCCACCCATCATGGCCTCCCAAAGTGCTGGGATTACAGGCATAAGCCACCGCACCCAGCCTGATATTGCACTCTTGGATTTTGAACACTGAATATCTTTTTGAAAGATTACACCTCTTTAGTTCTTTGTGCTTCAGAAATTATTTTCCTTCAAGTGTTCTAAGAGTCTAATGAAGAATAAAGTCATGTTTTATCACTTTTGTCCTTAAAGATTTCAGACATGCTGAAACTGATTGCAATATCATTTCTATCAGACAGATTAATTATCTCTAGTTGTAGGAGTGGATACATCTTTAATGGTATATTTTGAGTTATTGTCTTATTTTTGATGCAGTATTCTATAAATAATTTATTAAACCTGGCATCCTTGGGTGAGCATGGATTTTTCAACTTCGGTGTTATATTGTGTTTGCTTTTAAAAACTGCTTTTGAGGCCGGGTATGGTGGCTCTTGCCCACACCCAGCACTTTGGGAGGCCAAGGTGGGCAGATTACCTCAGGTCAGGAGTTCAAGACCAGCCTGGTCAACATGGCAAAACCACGTCTCTACTAAAAACACAAAATTAGCCAGGCATGGTGGTGCATGCTTGTGGTCCTAACCACTCGGGAGGCTGAGGCAAGAGAATCACCTGAACCTGGGAGGCAAAGTTTGCTAGGTTGCTGTGAGCCAAGTTCGCACCATTGCACTCCAGCCTGGGTGAAAAGAGCAAAACTCTGTCTCAAAAAAAAAAAAAAAAAATCACCAAAAACTGCATTTGAATGGAGTTGTAAATACAATTTTTTATGAAAAAATTATCAAGTGCATAAGTTCATAATCGAAAAACCAATAATACTCCAGGCACAAGTTAGTACTAAAAAAAACTATGTTGACTATTCTCTAATATAACATGCTTTTTCCCTTCAGGAACAATTTGTGTTTTACTGAGAAGACTCATTGTTTATGGTAGACATTAGACTACAGATGAATATGTACTTTAAACACTCTTAGTTGCTTTCTTAATTTTATATCTGCTGCTTTATGCTTCTGTTTATTTTCATTCTTGCCAATGTCCACATTCTAGTAAATTTGAATATTTTAATCCAAGTTTATATACTATTTAATATTGCTTGTATAGTTTAGTATTTTTAAGACTCAAAAACGTTTACAGAAAGAAGAAAAAGAGATCAACATGTTATTAATCATTTAAAGATCATTTTAAAATCTTTGACCTTTATATTTTAATGAATAAAATGTTAGTAGTTATTAATATAATTTATGTCTTTTGGACTTAGCATCCAGCATTTCTTTTTTAATAAAGAAAATAATTATTCTCTTGCAATATACTGTGTTTATCTGGGTTTTGAAAAATGATGTTTCCTAATATGAGAAAGCCATTTACATTTTTAAATCTACAAAGGCAAATGGAATGGTACTAAATTATTTACATAATAATGTTTAGATGGTGGCCCTTATAACATTCTTTCTATACTTCCTACAGAGTTGGGGATATGCAATCCTCGAATATTTCTGGGAGCTAATCCTTTAGCTTGATGAATGCAACAAGACTTTTAAATAAAATTAAACTTTCAAATTATCCAGGTAATGGGCCTGTCTTTTAATTCAATGGATTATGGAGCATAATGAATTATCCCCTGTTCATTGGGTAGTAAGTTCTCATTCTTATAATACTCAAAATGTCCTTTAATTTTTAATTTTTGATAGTCATATCTTTATCCCTAGGTATTTTAGCTTCTGTCTTAAATTCTAAAACAATTTTGAAACAGGAGAAAGTATTCTTTACTACCATATGTATTAAACATCATGGTTTTCAAATTTAACTGCAAATGTATCTTTTCATTGCTTCTTGATGACGCCCTTCACCCTATCCATATTGTCACTACCAAGTGGTGATTACTTTTCAGGTTCACATACTTGTTCTTTAAAAAAAATCTGTGCCTTATAAAGAATATGATTGTTTGCATTCAAAAGCCAGTGAAGTATACATTATTAGCCTGTTGCCTAACTCATTTCTTTAAGAAACTACACTGATTACCCACATACTTATGTTTTTATTTCCTCATTATTTCTGGAGAAAACAAATACTGCTAACATGATATTTGTAAGAGAGAAAAAAGTCTTTTCTTGAAAAGTGCTGTCATTGTAGTATTCACTTATAGTATCAACTTCTTTATAAACTCCTTATACACTTTTTCTTCTGAGAGAAATAAAAAAGCTAAAAGTGAAATGACTTTTTTTACTCTCCATATTATAAGCACCCATCTTGGTAATTTAGGGTCTTTATAGTTAGGGTAAGTTGTGTCATACCGAGGTTACAAAATAAAAAGTATTTTGTCTCTTTGGGCCTTTCCTTATTCAGTAATACTGTCAGTTTGGCTTTTTTTGTAGGTCAACTTATTGATCTCAGTATTCTGAAATAATATGTTTACTATCTTTTGATAAGCATTTAAAATATTAGATTTATTGTTACTCTTCTGCCTTTATTGGGCTGGAACAATAATTGTTTCTCTCACTCCACAAAAGCCAAGTTGCAGAGAAAACACATAGACATTCAACTGCAAAGCAGAGAAACTTGACTATTTTCTGCAATTTTAAAGTGTATATTGAATGAATTAAACCATCTTTTTATTTTCTTTTTTGCTCACTGGCAAATATTAACAACATCAAGTATGTTATTATAATGTTATCTAGTTAAAAATCTCAAAAAGTTTTCATAATTACCATTTTAAAATATATAAATAGGTGACCTAATGTTAATTTTTATTGTCTGGGACCATGTCTGTTATTTCACTCTTTAAAGTCAGTTGGTAATGCAGAACCTAGCACTTAGTAGATACTCAAAAATTATTTGCTGAATAAAAAAAGGTTAAATATGTAATTTATACAAAATGTACTGGACAAAATGCACCAAACAATTTTGTTATACCAGTTTAATGTAGAATATTGCCTTTAAAAGATAATATAGTTTTCAGGTGTCTACAGTGATTTTGTAATATTTGTGCACATATAAAATAATATTTCCAAAAATGTAATCCAGTGAGGAAATATACTTTCTAAATTCTAGATTTATAATTTAGGGTTTAAATTATAAAATCATTAAATAAGACGCAAGTGAAATATAGTCAAATATCCCCTTGGAAAAAAATTAAGTGGCCTCTAAAGTGATGTGTTCATATATGTAATTTTACAATCATCCTCAGTTTGCTTTTGCTCTAGCATTAGAACAGATTCTTGTTGTTTATTTGCTTTACATCAAAGGTAGATGTTTTTGTTCCTTTAAGGACATATTTAAAAATAAATCCAAATGGTTTACAATAGAATCATATTTAGTGATAAGCACATAGGGCATGAGGCCATCCGAAGTAAATGCAGAACCAACTCTCTCATTCGTCTGCCCTCAATCACATATATTTATTGATAAAATGCTAAGTGGAAAAACCTGAATTATGTAAATTTATCTCTCTCTTTTGCCTTTTTAAATATACATACAGTCAAACTCTTTGTGATTTACTAATGAACAAGTAATACTCCATTACATATGTAATGAACTATGTGACATAAAATCAATATTAATTGTAAAAAATCTATGGCAATAAGGTTAGAAGGAATGTGTTATAGCAGTGATTATCCCATAGCCAAAAAACATAGATATTTTTGCCCTCTGATTTTTTCATTGTCTACATTTTCTACAAATAACACAGATAGCTTTTGTAACATTTCATTCCAAATCCTTAAACATGAAAGATAAATTTAAAAATACTCATTTCATATACACCCTGATTTTAAAAATATTTACTATGATTTCTCATGGAGTTTAGGAATATTCAAAATCTAGTAAAAGTTATCATGCTCTATGATGACTCTCTGTTGCTTTAAAAAAGCAATCTTGACAATTTACAAGTATGCAGTGTGTATCCACCTGGGGCCTAGATATCCTCTTGCGGACTGATGTCAACCTGGAGGCTGATGTCCACCTGGGACTAGCTATTCAACTGTGGCAAGATATCCACCTTGGGCCGAGTTTCCATTTGGGACCTGATGTCTACCTCTGGCCAGGGTGTCCATCTGCGGCCTGATGTTCACCAGGCACCTAGGTATCAACTTGGGGCTTCATGTCTACCTGTCTTCAGACTGTTAGCCTCTAGGGGTCAGGGACCACGAGATCATTTTCAGTACCATATGCTGGGCCCACCAGGGCACCTGGCACACAGGACTAATGCTAAGGGCAGAGTTGCTGAGTGAATAAATGGGAGGATGACAAATGCTCTTTCCTGCTTCTGACCACCTCATAATGTGGAGATTATTCACAAGAACAGGAAATGCATGACCTCAGCATGACTCCCCTGGCCCCAGATGCAGAGCAAAGCTCAGTGGGCGCCAGGAACACAGGAGGCTGTCCTCCACCCACCCAGCCAGCATCAGCACTGCAGCCTCAGGCTGCATTTAGGAGTCCTCATCAAGTTGGTGGCTCTCCAGGGTCCCAGGATGCAAAGGAGCAGATCCGCAGGCTCCAGGGGCAGTAAGAAGGACCTCAGCAGCCTCTCTTGTCCCCTCTTTGCCTCCAGCTCCTGGGGTGTGCAGTTCACTCTTGAGGCATCCTCACCTCAGCCAGGGCAGCAATTTCCCCCAACTTCCAAATGAGGTTTGATCTTGTTCTGAGACTTTTGACACAGGGTCCAGTGCCTGGGCACATTCTTTCCTATCCCAAATAATTCACTCAAACCTCCAAGCCTCTCTCTGCTCTGAAGGACCCCCAGGAGTGAATAGCTTTTTCCAAGTGTCTCAGCACAAATGGGATCATTCATAAAAAATCAAGGTCAACAGACACTTTCTGAGCATGTGGAACCCTGTGGTTTCTTGCTCTAAGCACCTCACATTATATACAAGAGAAAACGGAGGGTTATTTTCCTGTAGCCCCTGTCTACACTAGGGTAAGTGGGACTGTCCTAGTTCCAGGTGCCCACAGAGGTGGACTGCAGGACCCCAGTTCTGTCCTTTGAAGGCTGTGCTGGGCAAGGCCCTGGCCCAAGCCGAACCCTGAGGAGCTTGTGGAATCCCCTGCACATGCTCTGGTCCCTTGTCTGAGCCTTTCTCTAAAACTCAGCACATTGAATAGGACTTGCCGGCTACACATAGGTCATGGGTGTAACCCCCATACCTCTAATTCCTCACAGAGTTCTCGCTATATTCTCCCACCCACCCTGTTCTCAGACCTCTAGACTCAGAGATGTGATGGGCTACTGCCTGGTAACTCTATCTGGATGTCTAAGAGCATCCCCTACATAGCAAATTGTGCCAACGCTCTGTACCTCCACCACCCACAAACACATGCCAGTCATAATGCACATATGGAAATTGAATACTTGGATTGTCATGGCTGGTGTGTGCTCTCCGCAGTCCCATATGCAGAAAAAGGCAAATCATAAGCAAAAGATTATTGGGTTGGTGCAAAAGTAATTGCAGTTTTTCACATTACTTTTAATGGCAAAAACCAGAATAACTTTTACACCAACCTAATAGGAGAGTGTGAAATGAACAGGTCTGGTTTGTTGTGCTTTTCTATTTTCTATTTGTTCTTATTTGTTTCTTTCTGTGTATGTTTGATAGTTTGGAGGAATTTGTGAAAGGAACAGGGATAAACATTTTTTCTTGCTATTTTAAGACCAAATTTTTTTATCTCTGTTACGTCTCTAGTAATATCTTTTTCAAAATTCTGTGTTTCATTTATGTGCCTTATGTTCTTAAGTGGTGTTGCTGCTAATATCAAAAATTATTTTATTTTAATCTTTTGTCTTCTGTTATTTCTTTAAGTAGTTTATATTAAATTTGTTATGCTTTTTGTTTACTTATGTGCTTTTTCTAGGTTTTCAGGTGGATGATTTAGTTGTTTTATTAGATTTTCAGTTTTTTCTAAAAAACATACTTAAAGTTAGAAATATACCTCCAATTGGTGCTGGCTTTGAGGAATACAATATGATGTTGATTATTTGGAATGCACTGATTACTCCTTGGTTGTCTAATTCATGACCTACATTTGAAAACATGACTAAATTTATGTTTTTTTGTTGAATTTACATTTGTGTACTTTTAGATAAAGCTTATTGACCATGTTATTTATACTTTTTTCAGCTTTTTTACTTTTGTCTTTCAATATTTCGGTACTAGTTAACTAAAGAACTAATTAAAATTAATTTTCCACCTATTTTCCCTATCCTATTTGTTTAAATTAAAATTTCAAAGTTACACTTTTAATTATATTTATGTTACAGATTTTCATATTTTCTGGTCAATTTTTCTTTACCACTGTTCCTTATAAAGTCATTTTTGGTATCCTGTGATTGACCCTTCAAATGGTGATGAACAGAAATAATAAAGCAAATGAAGCACGATGATAAGAAAAAATGAGAAGACAGAAACAAATCAATGTGTCCATTTACTTGAAATTTACCTGCATAAGAACAATGATAAGAAAAAAAAAAACCCAGAGAGTTATTTTTCAAAACTATATAGGAAGTGAGATTACACACACACATACACAGATACAGGCCCCAGGTAAAGACCAGGCTCCTCAAGAACTCGGGCCCCAGGTGAACACGGAACTGCAGGTGTACATTAGGCCCCGGGTTGACTCTCAGGCCCCAGATGGACACCGGGCCACAGGAAGGTAACCAGGCTCATGGTATATGGCTCCAGGTGGATACCCAGGATCCAGGTAGAAATCAGGGACAAGTGGGCACCAGGCCCCAGAAAGATACCTAGGCCCCTAGTGACCTCAGGCCCCAGGTGGACAGTAGGCCACAGGTGAACTCCAGTCTTCAGGTGGACATCAGGTCCCAGGGGAAATACAGGTCTTAGGTTGACCCCTAGGCCACAGGTGGACACTGATCTTAGGTTTACCCCTAGGCCCCAGGTGGACACTGGCCCCAAGTGTCCAGTATCCTAAAAGCTAGGGTGGGAAGCCCCACTGGGCACTGTGGCCAGACCTGCCATGTCTCCTTGTTCAGCTGCCACATTCTGAGGGGGATGGTGGGAGGTGTTAGCCCACAATCTAGGTTTTTGTTACTTCATTTTATTTCACCTCCACTGAGTGCTGACTCTCCTCTCACCTAATAGATTTACTCTCATCTGCAAGTGGTTCAAATGCGAAGGTTTACTGAAGATTTAAAGAGTGTTATCACAGTTGGGATGATTTAAACTAACAGTACATGTTGCATTTTAAAACAATAACTCCCAGAGGATGTGTAGGTTGTTGAACAATGACAAATTTTCAACATTGCTTCCCCTACGTGCTGTTTCCAAATAAGAGATTTTTGAATCCCTACTGATGTCAGATGAAAACTCTGAGTGTGCAAGCAAAATATCATTTTTTAAGTAAGGGCCCGTTAGTGTCTTAAATATGCGGAGCTGAGTCTGCAGATGGAGGGTGAGGGGTTTGTTCGAAGCATGGAGAGTGGCCTTGTATCTCACCTGCCGGCCCGTCCATCCTGTACCCTCTCAGCCTGGGTGCCCAAGCCCCACCTTAGGGTGCACCCCTTCACAGGGCCACACAGAACCCAGTCCTCACCCATGGGGTCATCTCCAAATGCCGCAGCAACACCTTCTGTCCAGGCCCAGGCCAGGGTCTCAGGATTTCCAGGGGGGCCTGGCATCCAGACATTGTTGAGCCCTGGCCCAGTGTCAGGGTCCAGTCTACCCTCTGGGACCTGGACATGGGGGGCAGCTGCACGAGGACTCATGCCTGGCTTTATGTGTAGCACCAGGAAAGGCACTTTAATCGTATTCATTTGTTGCTACACAAAACCTCTGAGGTGGGTGCCTTCCCTATGTCACAGATGGGAACAGCAAGACTTAATAAGGTTAAAGAGCATGCTGATGGTTGGATCCTGGTCAGGAAATCAGAATTGGAGTCTGTAGACGCCTACCTGTGACCTCTGTGGCCTGAGGACCCTCTCACACTGGGTTTGTGTTTGCAGCATGTCCTGTCCTTCCCTAAGGGTCTCAGGTTCTGAGGCATGGTGAGGGTTGCTGGAGCCCATCACTGAGCTGCAGAAGAAAATACTAAAGCTAGCCATGGCACCCTCCAGGCAGACACAGGTGGGGTTGAAAATCGAGATGGGGCAAGGCTGCCAGGAGCAGAGGGAGGCAGGTGGAGAATAAGCCACCAGGGAAGGGCTTCCCTGCTACCGCTTTCCAGGGCCATTTCCACTTTCTGGGTGGCATATTGGGGCAGCTCACACGTCCACCCACACAGCCAGTCCCCAGAGACACAATCCCCAGAGATTGTTCATCTTGGTGACAGGCCCTGTGCCTCTCCAGGAGTCTCTGTGTCTGGTCAGCCCCTTCATGGCCAGCCCTTCTCTAGCAGGGACAGGACAGACAGCTCTCCTTTAGCCAATTCCTAAAGGGGGGTTCCAGCACATTTTGATGAAGGGCAGCAACCCCTGCCCTGGCTGCTGCTGGATCACCCTCCAAGAGAGATAGAGAGGAGACCTTCTGTCTGGCACCCACTGCGGCAGGAGTTCCAAAAGCTCTAGCGTCCGTGCTGCTTACTCTGGGCCCTCCATGCAAGGAAGCAGCTCCTGCAGCAGGATGGTTTGGGGGGTCCACTAGGTTCCTCCTCAGCCTACACCCTGCCAGAGCTTCAGAAGCCAGTTTTCCCGGCCCTCTGTGCATGGTAAGGATGAAGGGATGAAAAGCAACATTTTTCTAACACCTTCCCACAAATGGCTGCCTCTCAGGATTAATTCTTTCTGGTAATATACTTGTAAAACATTTGGACATTAACACCCAGACAAGAGTGGATGGCAGGTCACAGACTAAAAATATCCACACCTGGGCCCTCAATTGCCTGCTGAATTGCTACCTTGGGTGGGGATGTCCTGCCAAGAGCTTTGTTTGTGGCCATCCTGGGGGCACGTCCTCCCTCCTCCCTCTGCACCAGAGCAGCCTCATCCTTTGTCAGAGGCTGGGGGTCACATGCAAGGTGGGCTCCTAATCAAGCACCCATGAGGTCCCCCCAGTTGGTCGAGGTGAGTGCATGCTTAAGGCAAGCTGGCCAAGGTTCACTATAGCTAGGGGAAGCTCCTGTGAGGACTGGGCATGCCAGCTCTGCACAGGGTCCACTCATGACAGTGATATGACCCTGCTGCAGATGGACAAAGGACGCCTTCTTGAACAGAGGTGCCCCAGCCATCATCTTCCCCCAGTCACTGCATCCTGACCCCCCTGCTACATTGACCAAGGTCTTCTCAAAGAGGGTCCCTTGTCATGCATGGTGGGAGTGTGACTCTAGGTCCCACTGGGCAGGCCCTTTGGGGTGTCTGGTGCTGAGATATGGCCAGAGTTGATCTTTCTGGAAGGATGGTGTATGGGGACGCTGAGGGTCCTGCAGCAGTGGCCATGGTAAAAGCCTTTCCTTCAACAAGAACATCCACATCACAAGAGCTCAGTGCCTCCGAACTGCTCAGCCCATGCAGATAAAGTAATTTACTCCTCATAGCCACTCTACAGGTGAGGAAACGGAGGCAAGGAGAGATGGGGTCTCATGCCCACCCTTGAGGGAAGGGGACGGGGGTCTTAGCCCGGCCTTGACTTTCCTCTGACAGTGCCAGTCAGGGCTGAGGGTCCCTGGACCTCATTTCTCAGCAGTTTCTGGAGGCAGCCTCTTTGGGGGTCGTGCCTTGGACCCTGCTGAGAGAGATTTTCCTGCTGCTCCATTGGGAGGAATCTGAGCCAGTGCTCCTGTGTGGACAAGAGCCATGAAGTGTGTGCTGAGCTCACACCCTGGGGGCGGGAGGCCCAGCAGCCCAAGACTCCAGTTCCCGCCCAGCCTGCGTGTGTCCCAACACGTCTCAGCTCCCAGGAGATCCACAGCCAGGTTGAGCCCCTTTTCTGTCTGGCTGCCTGTCCCATAGCTCTGAATCTCTTGGGGTCCAGTGAGCCCGGGGCCCTGGGGCTGTGTGGGTGGCCTTGATTTCCAGGTGCCTAAAGGATGAGATCCTGATAGGGAACTTCCCAGGAGGAGCTCCATAAGCTGAAGCCTGTGGCCATGGACAGTGGGGCCAGGGCTGAGGGAGAGGATGAATGGGCTACAGCATCAGCCAGGCTGACCCTTCTAGTCTTGACGCCACAAAATAGAATGGACTTTTGCCATCCAGTGCACCCTGTTTAGGCGTTGCATCTCCCTAGGCCTGGGGTATTAATTACTCTTCTCCACTGGCTCTCAAAGCCCTGAGCCCCAGGCTGCTCCCAGGAGGATGTGAGTAAGGCCCAGGCACCACATGGACCCTGAAGGGGTTCTGTTCCCCTGTGTTGGGAACTTCACCTCCCAGGTGTGAAAATCAAGGACCTCAGTGGACAGAGATCCCCAACACCTTCTACCCAGGGAAGGAGAAGGGCCACACCTGGGCAGTGTCTTCCTGGGCCCCGACAGGTAGCTGCTATTGTCATCCAAGTTTAAGTGAGCCACTGCTGTGTGGTGAGTGGACTACAGACTCATGTTCAATCTGTCTAGGATTCAGCCCTGGTTGCCTCTCCGAACCTCTTAGCTGTGGCCACACTGCCTCTAGCAAGACCAGGGCTGCCCCCAGACAGAACCACTCAATACCTGAATCACCAGGGCTCAGGCACAGCCCAGGACTCAGGCAGTTGGTGGCCTCCTTCTTGTGGGACCACCCCAGGGAGGCTGGTGTCAGCAGGAATTTTCCACCCCAGGGAGGGTTGGCCTGGGTGAGGTTTGGCTTGTCCATTGGTGCTGCCAATCAAGGAAAAGCCTCTCCCCAAGGCATGAAGGGTGGAAGCTGAGGCTCAGAGGGTACATCTGCTACAATTGTTGGAATTGCAAATGACAGAAACTACAACCCAAACCAGCTTAAGCCAAGCTGTACCAATGTACATAGGCAGGAAGGATCTAGGGCAGATGTGGATACCACAGGGCTCCATGAAGCCATGAGCACCCACCAGCTCTTCCCTTCCTACTTAGCTATCTTGGATTCCATCTCAGCTCCAATGGCAGCAAGAAGGTGGCTGGTCTCAGCCCCGCCCTACCCAGCCTCCAGGCCCCTAAGGAACAGCAAAAGACCTGGCAGATCTTGTCGGCCAGCCAGGGACCTGAAGCAGGCAGTTGCACTGGCGTAGTCAAGGCCTCTGCCCAGGAAGTGGGGGCAGGGCCCGCTGCCCCCACTGCCCCTGCTGGAGGGGCCGGGGAATGAGTGAAGAATCTGCTCAGAGGGCAGCTGGGCCCATCTCAAGAAGGGAAAAGGATGCTAGGCGGCAGGAAGGCCACATCCTCCTGACATTGTCTGTATTGAGCACCCAGGCTTTCTGGCTCCGAATCCAAAAGACTGGTCATGAACTCGTCTGCCTCCCACTCTCCAAAGTCCCAAAAACCCAAATATCACAGAGACCAGGCCCACATGACAGTGGGGGACACAGGCCTCAGAGTCCCAGTGCCCCCTGACCAGCAAGGTTTAGGTCCTCAGATGGGAAGTCAGACAATTTAGTTACCATGGGGGCAACCCTAGGACCAAAGCACTGGAAGGAGGGGCTCACAATCATTGGCCTGCTGCATGACCATGGCATGGTGCAGCCACTGTACCTGTGCCTGGATCACAACCCTCTGGAGAGACTGGATCTCCATAATTCAGGAGAGTCCTCTTCCAAATGGGGCGTTGGAGCAGTGTCCATCCTGGGCCCTGCTGCAGTGAGCCCTAAAGTATTTTCTGAGCCCTCCTCACACCAGGCCCTGTAGAAATACACTGAGTGTCACTAGAGGAGGCCGTGGGTGGTGCCTGTGCACATGTCCCATGCCCCACACAGGGCAGGCACACAGTGGACCATGGGCAGGTGTCTGAACAGCCAGCCATAGGGCCACCCTGAGGACTGCAGGCAGCACATCTTCCAGCCCAGTTTTGGCCCACACCCTAGGCAGGTGGAGCACAGGGTGTCTGCATGGCCATCACAGAGAAAGGGCTAAAGACAGGAAGGGGTGAGGTTGGGCTCACAGGTCTCAGCCTCCAGAAACACCCTTTGCAGACCTTCCCATTCTGCTCAGCCCCTATCCCCTAACACCCCTCCCATGCAAAAGGGATTGATAAGAAGTTGTTCCATGCGGTGGAGCCAAGATGGCTGAATAGGAACAGATCCAGTCTACAGCTCCCAGCGTGAGAGAGGCAGAAGACGAATGATTTCTGCATTTCCAACTGAGGTACCAGGTTCATCTCACTAGGGATTGTTGGACAGTGGGTGCAGGACAGTCGGTGCAATGCAGCGAGCCTGAGCCTAAGCAGGGCGAGGCATCCCCTCACCCAGGAAGTGCAAGGGGTAAGGGAATCCCCTTTCCTAGCCAAGGACAGATGGCACCTGGAAAATCAGGTCACTCCCACCCTAATACTGCGCTTTTCCAACAGTCTTAGCAATGGCACACCAGGAGATTATATCCCGCGCCTGGCTCGGAGGGTCCTATGCGCACGGAGCCTCACTCATTGCTAACACAGCAGTCTGAGATCAAACTGCAAGGCAGCAGCGAGGCTCAGGGAGGGGCACCTATCATTGCTGAGGCTTGAGTAGGTAAACAAAGCGGCCAGGAAGCTCAAACTGGGTGGAGCCCACTGCAGGTCAAGGAGGCCTGCCTGCCTCTGTAGACTCCGTCTCTGGGGGCAGGGCATAGCCAAACAAAAGGTAGCAGAAACCTCTGCAGACTTAAATGTCCCTGTCTGACAGCTTTGAAGTGTAGTCGTTCCCCCAGCACACAGCCTGAGATCAGAGAATGGACAGATTGCCTCCTCATGTGGGTCCTTGACCCCCAAGAAGCCTAACAGGGAGGCACCCCCAGTGGGGGCAGACTGACACCTCACACGGCCAAGTACTCCTCTGAGACAAAACTTCCAGAGGAATGATCAGGCAGCATAATTTGCTGTTCATCAATATTCGCTGTTCTGCAGCCTCCACTGCTGACACCCAGGCAAACAGGGTCTGGAATGGACCTCTGGCAAACTTCAACAGACATGCAGCTGAGGGTCCTGACTGTTGAAAGGATAACTAACAAACAGAAAGGAGATCCACACCAAAACCCCATCTGTACGTCACCATCATCAAAGATCAAAGGTAGGTAAAACCACAAAGATGGGGAAAAAACAGAGCAGAAAAACTCAAAATACAAAAAATCAGAGTGCCTCTCCTCCTCCAAAAGAGCGCAGCTCCTCACCAGCAACGGAACAAAGCTGGACAGAGGATTACTTTGATGAGTTGAGAGAAGAAGGCTTCAGATGATCAAACATCTCTGAGCTAAAGGAGGAAGATCGAACCAATGACAAAGAAGTTAAAAACCTTGAAAAAAGATTAAATGAATGGCCAACTAGAATAACCAATGCAGAGAAATCCTTAAAGGACCTGATGGAGCTGAAAACCATGGCATGAGAACTACATGATGAAAGCACAAGCCTCAGTAGCCGAATCGATCAACTAGAAGAAAGGGTGTCAGTGATGGAAGATCAAATGAATGAAAGGAAGCAAGAAGAGAAGTTTAGAGAAAAAAGAATAAAAAGAAATGAACAAAGCCTCCAAAAAATATGGGACTATGTGAAAAGACCAAATCTACGTCTAATTGGTGTACCTGAAAGTGATGGGGAGAATGGAACCAAGTTGGAAAACATTCTGCAGGAAATTATCCAGAACTTCCCCAATCTAGCAAGGCAGGCCAACATTCAGATTCAGGAATTACAGAGAACACCACAAAGATACTCCTCGAGAGGGGCAACTCCAAGGCACATAACTGTCAGATTCACCAAAGTTGAAATGAAGGAAAAAATGTTTAAGGAAGTCAGAGAGAAAGGTCAGGTTACCCACAAAGGGAAACCCATCAGAATAACAGCTGATCTCTTGGCAGAAACTCTACAAGCCGGAATAGAGCGGGGTCCAATATTCAACGTTCTTAAAGAAAAGAATTTTCCACCTAGAATTTCATATACAGCCAAACTAAGCTTCATAAGTGAAGGAGAAATAAAATACTTTACAGACAAGCAAATGCTGAGAGATATTGTCACCACCAGGCCTGCCCTAAAAGAGCTCCTGAAGGAAGCACTAAACATGGAAAAGAACAACCGGTACCAGCCACTGCAGAAACATGCCAAATTGTAAAGACCATCAAGGCTAGGAAGAAACTGCATCAACTATTGAGCAAAATATCCAGCTAACATCATAATGACAGGATCAAAATTAACACATAGTAATATTAACCTTAAATGTAAATGGGTTAAATGCTGCAATTAAAAGACAGAGACTGGCAAATTTCATAGAGTCAAGACCCATCAGTGAGCTGTATTCAGGAAACCCATCTCACGTGCAGAGAAACACATAGGCTCAAAATAAAGGGATGGAGGAAGATCTACCAAGCAAATGGAAAACAAAAAAAGGCAGAGGTTGCAATCCTAGTCTCTGATAAAACAGACTTTAAACGAAAAAAGATCAAAAGAGACAAAGAAGGCCATTACATAATGGTAAAGGGATCAATTCAACAAGAAGAGCTAACTATCCTACATATATATGCACCCAATACAGGAGCACCCAGATTCATAAAGCAAGTCCTTAGAGACATACAAAGAAACTTATACTCCCACACAATAATAATGGGAGATTTTAACACCTCACTGCCAACATTAGACAGATCAAGGAGACAGAACGTCAACAAGGATATCCAGGAATTGAACTCAGCTCTGCACCAAGCGGATCTAATAGACATCAAAAGAACTTTCCACTCCAAATCAACAAAATATACATTTTTTTCTGCACCACACCACACCTATTCCAAAATTGACCACAGAGTTGGAAGTAAAGCTCTCCTCAGCAAATGTAAAAGAACAGAAATCATAACAAACTGTCTCTCAGACCACGGTGCAATCAAACTAGAACTGAGGATTAAGAAAGTCACTCAAAACCACACAATTACATGGAAACTGAACAACCTGCTCCTGAATGACTACTGGGTACATAAGGAAATGAAGGCAGAAATAAAGATGTTCTTTGAAACCAACGAGAACAAAGACACAACATACCAGAATCTCTGGGACGCATTCAAAGGAGTGTGTAGAGGGAAATTTATAGCACTAAATGCCCACAAGAGAAAGCAGGAAAGATCTAAAATTGACACCCTAACATCACAATCAAAAGAGCTAGAGAAGCAAGAGCAAACACATTCAAAAGCTAGCAGAAGGCAAGAAATAACTAAAATTAGAGCAGAACTGAAGGAAATAGAGACACAAAAAATGCTTCAAAACATTAATGAATCCAGGAGCTGGTTTTTTGAAAGGATCAACAAAATTGAAAGACTGCCAGCAAGATTAATAAAGAAAAAAAGAGAGAAGAATCAAATAGATGCAATAAAAAATGATAAAGGGGATATCACCACCGATCCCACAGAAATACAAACTACCATCAGATAATATCACAAACACCTCTATGCAAATAAACTAGAAAATCTAGAAGAAATGGATGAATTCCTCAACAAATACACCCTCCCAAGACTAAACAAGGAAGAAGTTGAATCTCTGAATAGACCAATAACAGGAGCTGAAATTGTGGCAATAATCAATAGCTTACCAACCAAAAAAAGTCCAGGACCACACGGGTTCACAGCCGAATTCTACCAGAGGTACAAGGAGGAGCTGGTAGCATTCCTTCTGAAACTATTCCAATCAATAGAAAAAGAGGGAATCCTCCCTAACTCATTTTATGAGGCCAGCATCATCCTGATACCAAAGCCTGGCAGAGACACAACAAAAAAAGAGAATTTGAGACCAATATACCTGATGAATATTGACGCAAAAAATCCTCAATAAAATTCTGGCAAACCGAATCCAGCAGCACATCAAAAAGCTTATCCACCATGATCAAGTGGGCTTCATCCCTGGGATGCAAGTCTGGTTCAATATACGCAAATCAATAAATGTAATCCAGCATATAAACAGAACCAAAGACAAAAACCATATGATTATCTGAATAGATGCAGAAAAGGCCTTTGACAAAATTCAACAACTTTCATGCTAAAAACTCTCAAGAAATTAAGTACTGATGGGACGTATACCATAATAATAAGAGCTATCTATGACAAACCCATAGCCAATATCATACTGAATGGGCAAAAACTGGAAGCATTCCCTTTAAAAACTGGCACAAGACAGCGATGCCCTCTCTCACCACTCCTATTCAACATAATGTTGGAAGTTCTGGCCAGGGCAATTAGGCAAGAGAAGGAAATAAAGGGTATTCAATTAGGAAAACAGGAAGTCAAATTGCCCCTGTTTGCAGATGACATCATTGTATATCTACAAAACCCCAATGTCTCAGCCCAAAATCTCCTTAAGCTGATAAGCAACTTCAGCAAAGTCTCAGGATACAAAATCAATCTAAAAAATCACAAGCATTCTTACACACAAATAACAGACAAACAGAGAGCCAAATCATGAGTGAACTCCCATTCACAATTGCTACAAAGAGAATAAAATACCTAGGAATCCAACTTACAAGGGATGTGAAGGACCTCTTCAAGGAGAACTACAAACCACTGCTCAAGGAAATAAGAGAGAATACAAACAAATGGAAGAACATTCCATGCTCATGGGTAGGAAGAATCAACATCATGAAAATGGCCATACTGCCCAAGGTAATTTACAGATTCAATGCCATCCCCATCAAGCTACCAATGACTTTCTTCACAGAATTGGAAAAAAACTACTTTAAAATTCATATGGAACCAAAAAGGAGCCCGCATCACCAAGTCAATCCTAAGCCAAAAGAACAAAGCTGGAGGAATCACCCTACCCGACTTCAAACTATACTACTAGGCTACAGTAACCAAAACAGCATGGTACTGGTACCAAAACAGAGATATAGATCAGTGGAACAGAGCAGAGCCGTCAGAAATAATGCCACATATCTACAACTATCTGATCTTTGAGAAACCTGAGAAAAACAAGCAATGGGGAAAGGATTCCCTATTTAATAAATGGTGCTGGGAAAACAGGCTAGCCGTATGTAGAAAGCTGAAACTGGATCCCTTCCTTACACCTTATACAAAAATCAATTCAAGATGGACTAAAAACCAAAACGTTAGACATAAATCCATAAAAACCCTAGAAGAAAACCTAGGCATTACCATTCAGGACATAGGCATGGGCAAGGACTTCATGTCTAAAACACCAAAAGCAATGGCAACAAAAGCCAAAATTGAAAAATGGGCTCTAATTAAACTAAAGAGCTTCTGTACAGCAAAAGAAGCTACCATCAGAGTGAACAGGCAACCTACAAAATGGGAGAAAATTTTTGCAACCTATTCATCTGACAAAGGGCTAATATCCAGAATCTACAATGAACTAAAACAAATTTACAAGAAAAAAACAAACAACCCCATCAAAAAGTGGGCGAAGGACATGAACAGACACTTCTAAAAAGAAGACATTTATGAAGTCAAAAAACACATGAAAAAGTGCTCACCATCACTGGCTATCAGAGAAATGCAAATCAAAACCACAGTGAGATAACATCTCACACCAGTTAGAATGGCAATCATTAAAAAGTCAGGAAACAACAGGTGCCGGAGAGGATGTGGAGAAATAGGAACACTTTTACACTGTTGGTGGCACTGCAAACTAGTGCAACCATTGTGGAAGTCAGTGTGGCGATTCCTCAGGGATCTAGAACAATAAATTCCATTCGACCCAGCCATCCCATTACAGGGTATATACCCAAAGGACTATAAATCATGCTGCTATAAAGACACATGCACTCGTATGTTTATAGAGGCATTGTTCGCAATAGCAAAGACTTGGAACCAACCCAAATGTCCAACAATGATAGACTGGATTAAGAATATGTGGCACATATACATCATGGAATACTATGCAGCCGTAAAAAATGATGAGTTCATGTCCTTCGTAGGGACATGGATGAAATTGGAAATCATCATTCTCAGTAAACTATCACAAGAACAAAAAACCAAACACCGCATATTCTCATTCATAGGTGGGAATTGAACGATGAGAACAGATGGACACAGGAAGGGGAACATCACACTTAGTGGACTGTAGCGGGGTGGGAGGAGGGGGGAGGGATAGCATTGGGAGATATACCTAATGCTAGATGACGAGTTAGTGTGTGCAGCATACCAGCATGGCACATGTATACATATGTCACTTATCTGCACATTGCGCACATGTAATATAAAACCTAAAGTATAATAATAATAATAATAATAAATAATAAATAAAACAAAAAAGAAAAAGGAATTGTGCTGAATGACAGGCCTCAGGCATATCTTCGGGTTGTAACTCCATCCAGGGTCTCACAGTTCCTTTGTCAACCAGGTTGGCACAAGCCTTGTCCGGACTCAGAAGTTCTTGAACTCCTCAAATGACTTCATTCTTCCCAGGAGTGTTTTGACTCATGGCCAGTACTCGTAGGGGAACAGCTCGCTCTTGAATGGGTGGAAAGTGGTAGTGGAGACAGAAACTTCATCCCAGGCCCTGGGTCTATTCACTTCTTAATGAAGATGTATTGAATACCAAGCAGGCATCCAGCACTGTGGAAGGAACAGGGATATAAGTAACGGTGAAAATTAAAAATTCTTTCCTCGTGGAAAAAAAAAAAACTAGACAGAAGCATTATCAGAAAATTTTTCGATGTGCGCATTCAACTCACCGAATTGAAACTTCCTTTTCATAGAGCAGATTTGAAACACTCTTTTTCTAGAATCCGCAAGTGCGTATTTGGAGTGCTAAGAGGCCAACACTGGAAAAGGAAATATCTTCACATAAAAACTAGACAGAAGCATTCTCAGAAACTTCTGTGTGATGAGTGCATTACACTCAAAGACTTGAATGATCCTTTTGATAGAACAGTTTTCAAACACTCCTTTTGTAGAATCTGCAAGTGTTTATTTGGAGCGCTTTGAGGCCTAAGTTGGAAAAAGAAATATCTCCACATAAAAACTAGACAGAAGCATTCTCAGAAACTTCTTGGTGATGAGTGCATTCTACTCACAGAGTTGAAACTTCCTTTTGAGAGAACAGTTTTGAAACACTCTTTTTGTAGAATCTGCAAGTGGATATTTGGAGCACTTTGAGGCCTATGCTGGGAAATGAAATATCTTCACCTAAAAACTAGACAGAAGGATTCTCAGAAACTTCTCCGCGATATGTGCATTCAGCTCACAGAGTTGAACTTTTCTTTTCATAGAGCAGTTTTGAAACACACTTTTTGTAGAATCTGCAGCGGCATATTTGCAGCACATTGAGGCCTATGCTTGAAAACGAAATATCTTCACATAAACACTGGACAGAAGCATTCTCAGAAACTACTTTGTGATGTATGCATTCAACTCACAGAGTTGAACCTGCGTTTTGTTAGAGCAGTTTGGAAACACCCTATTTGTAAAATCCGCAAGTGGATATTTTGAGCGATTTGAGAGCTATGCTGGAAAAGGAAATATGTTCACAAAACAACTAGACAGAAGCATTCTCAGAAACTTCTGTGTGTAGAGTGAATTCAACTCACAGACTTGAAACTTCCTTTTCATAAAACAGTTTTGAAACACTCCTTTTGTAGAATCTGCAAGTGTTTATTTGGAGCACTTTGAGGCCTATGTTGGAAAAGGAAATATATTCACATAAAAACTAGACAGAAGCATTCTCAGAAACTTCTTTTTGATGAGTGCATTCTACTCACAGAGTTGAACCTTCCTTTTGATAGAACAGTTTTGAACAGTATTTGTGTCAAATCTACAAGTGGATGTTTGGAGCGATTTGAGGCCTATGGAAGGAAAAGGAAATATCTTCACATAAAAACTAGGCAAAAGCATTCTCAGCAACTTCTTTGTGATGAGTGCATACTACTCACAGAGTTGAGCCTTCCATTTTTATAGAACAGTTTTGAAATACTCTTTTTGTAGAATCTGCAAGTAGATATTTGGAACGCTTTCAGGCCTATGCTGGAAAAGGAAATATCTTCACATAAAAGCAAGACAGAAGCATTCACAGAAACATTTTCTGATGTGCGCATTCAACTCACGGATTTGAACCTTCCTTTTGATAGAGCAGTTTTGAAACACTCTTTTTCTAGAATCTGCAAGTGGATATTTGGCGTGCTAAGAGGCTAGCACTGGAAAAGGAAATATCTTCACATGAGAAGTCGACGGGAGCATTCTCAGAATATTCCGCGTGATTTTGCATTCAACTCACATAGTGGAATCTTCCTTTTGATAGCGCAGTTTTGAAACACTCCTTTTGTAGAATTTGCTAGTGGATGTTTGGAGTCATTTGAGGCCTGTGCTGCTAAAGGAAATATCTACACATACACACTAGACAGAACCATTCTCAGAAACTTCTTTGTGATGATCGCATTCAACTTACCGACTTGAACCTTTCTTCTGAAAGAGCAGTTTTGAAATATTCTTTTTGAAGAATCTTCAATGGATATTTGGAGCGCTTAGAGGCATATATGCTGGGAAATGAAATATCTTCACCTAAAGATTAGACAGAAGCATTCACAGAAACTTCTTCACAATGCGTGCATTCAACTCACATAGTTGAAACTTCCTTTAGATAGACCAGTTTTGAAACACTGTTTTTGTAGAATCCGCAAGTGGATATTTGGAGCTCTTTGAGGCTTATGCTGGAAAAGGAAATATCTTCATCTAAAAACTAGATAGAAGCATTCTCAGAAATTTCTATGTCATGTGGGGATTGAACTCACAGAGTTGAACATTCCTTTTCATGGAGCAGTTCTGCAACACTCTTTTTGTGGAAACTGCAAATGGATATTTGGTGCGATTGCGGCATCTAGTTGAAAAGGAAATACATACAGTGAATACTAGATAGAACCATTCTCAGAAACTTCTTTCTGATGAGTGCATTCAACTCACAGGATTGAACCTTCCTTTTAAAAGAGCAGTTTTGAAACACTCTTTTGGTAGAATCTTCAAGTGGATATTGGGAGCGCTTTGAGGCCTATGCTGGGAAATGAAATATCTTCACCTAAAAACTAGACAGAAGCATTCTCAGAAACTTCTTCCCGATATGTGCTTTCAACTCAGAGTTGAACGTTTCTTTTCATAGAGCAGTTTTGAAACACACTTTTAGTAGAATCTGCAACTGAATATTTGGAGCGCTCTGAGGCCTATGCTTGAAAAGGAAATATCTTCACATAAACACTAGACAGAAGCATTCTCAGAAACTTCTTTGTGTTGTGTGCATTCAACTCACAGACTTGAACCTACTTTTCGATAGAGAAGTTTGGAAACACTCTTTTTGTAAAATCTGCAAGTGGATATTTGATGCGATTTGAGGCCTATGGTGGAAAAGGAAATATCTTCACATAAAAACTAGACAGAAGGACTCTCAGAAACTTCCGTGTGATGAGTGCATTCAACTCACAGAATTGAACTCTCCTTTTGAAGGAACAGTTTTGAAACACTCCTTTTGTAGAATCTGCAAGTGTTTATTTGGAGCGCTTTGAAGCCTATGTTGGAAAAGGAAATATCGTCACATAAAAATTAGACAGACGCATTCTCAGAAACTTCTTTGTGATGACTGCATTCAACACACAGAGTTCAACCTGCGTTTTGTTTAGCAGTGTTGAAACATTCTTTTTGAAGAATCTGCAAGTTTATATTTGGAGCGCTTTGAGGCCTATGCTGCGAAAGGAAATATCATTGCATAAAAGCTAGATGGAAGCATTCTCAGAAACTTCTTCATGAGTGCATTCAATTCACAGAGTTGAACCTTCCTTTTGATAGACCAGTTTTGAAGCACTGTTTTTGTAGAATCTGCAAGTGCATATTTGGAGCTCTTTGAGGTTTATGCTGGAAAAGGAAATATCTTCATTTACAAACTAGACAGAAGCATTCTCAGAAACTTCTATGTCATGTGGGGATTGAATTCACAAAGTTGAACATTCCTTTTCATGGAGCAGTTCTGCAACACGCTTTTTGTGCAAACTGCAAGTGGATGTTTGGTGCGATTGCGGCATCTAGTGGAAAATGAAATACATGCAGAGGAAAACTAGATAGAACAATTCTCAGAAACTTCTTTCTGATGAGTGCATTCAACTCAGAGACTTGAACCTTCCTTTTCAAAGAGCAGTTTTGAAACAATCTTTTTGTAGAATCTGCAAGTGGATATATGGAGCGCTCTGGGGCCTATGCTGGGAAATGAAATATCTTCACCTAAAATCTAGTCAGAAGCATTCTCAGGAACTTCTTCGTGATATTTGCATTCAACTCACAGTGTTGAAACTTTCTTTCATACAGCAGTTTTGAAACACACCTTTTGTAGAGTCTGCAACTGCATATTTGGAGGGCTTTGAGGCCTATGCTTGACAAGGAAATATCTTCACATAAACACTAGACAGAAGCATTCGCAGAAACTTCTTTGTGATGTGTGCGTTCAACTCACAGTGTTGAACCTGCCGTTTCATAGAGCAGTCTGGAAACACCCTTTTTGTAAAATCTGCAAGTGGATATTTGGAGCGATTTCAGGCCTATGCTGGAAAAGGAAATATCTTCAAATAAAAACCTGACAGAAGCATTCTCAGAAACTTCTGTGTGATGAGTGCATTCAACTAACAGACTTCAACGTTCCTTTTGATACAACAGTTTTGAAACACTCCTTTTGTAGAATCTGCAGGAGTTTATCTGGAGCTCTTTGAGACCTATGCTGGGAAAGGAAATATCTTCACATAAAAACTAGACAGAAGCATTCTCAGAAATTTCTGTGTGATGAGTGCATTCTACTCACAGACTTGAAGTTTCCTTTTGAAAGATCAGTTTTGAAACAGTCTTTTTATAGAACCTGCAAGTGGATAAATACAGCGCTTTGCAGCCTATGTTGTAAAAGGAAATATCTTCAAATAAAAACTGGACAGAAGCATTCTCAGAAACTTCTTTGTGATGTGTGCATTGAAATCACAGTGTTTAACTTTCCTTTTGATAGAGAAGTTTTGAAACTCTCTTTTAGTAGAATCTTCCACTGCATGGATGTAGTGCTTTGAGACCTATTCTGGAAAAGGAAATATCTTCACGTAGAAACTAGACAAAAGCATTCTCAGAAAGTTCCCGTGCTTTTTGCATTCAACACAGAAAGATAAACCTGCCTTTTGATGAGCAGTTTTGAAGCACTCCTTTTGTAGAATCTGCAAGTAGATACTTGGAGCGCTTTGAGGCCTACGCTGCAAAAGGAAATATCATTGCATTAAAAACTAGATGGAAGCACTATCAGAAATTTCTTTGTGATGAGTCCATTCAACTCACAGAGTTGAACATTCCTTTTGATACACTAGTTATGAAACACTCTTTTTGTGGAATCCGCAAGTGGATATTTGGAGCTCTTTGAGGCTTAGGCTGGAAAAGGAAATATTTTCATATACAAGATAGACAGAAGCATTATAAGAAAGTACTGCGTCATGTGGGGATTGAACTCACAGAGTTGAACATTCCTTTTCATGGAGCAGTTCTGCCACACCATTTTTGTGGAGACTGCAAGTTGATATTTGATGCGATTGTGGCATCTAGTGGAAAAGGAAATACATGCACATGAAAACTAGATAGAACTGTTCTCAGAAACTTCTTTCTGTTGAGTGCATTCAACACACAGACTTGAACATTGCTTTTTGAAGAGCAGTTTTGAAACACTCTTTTTGTAGGATCTGCAAGTGGATATTCGGAGCACTTTGAGGCCTATGCTGGGAAATGAAGTATCTTCACCTAAAAACTAGACAGAAGCATTCTCAGAAACTTCTTCACGATAAGTGCATTCAACTCACAGAGTTGAACCTGCCTTTTGATAGAGCAGTTTGGAAACACTCTTTTTGTCAAATCTGCAAGTGGATATTTGGAGAGATTTGAGGCCTATGCAAGGAAAAGGAAATATCTTCACATAAAAACTAGACAGAAGCATTCTGAGAAACTTCTGTGTGATGAGTGCCTTCACCTCACACACTTGAATCTTCCTTTTGGTAGTGCAGTTTTAAAACACTCTTTTAGTACCATCTGAAGGTGAATATTTGGAGTGCCTTTAGGCGAATGCTAGAAAACGAAATATAATCACATAAAAACTAGACAGAAGCATCCTCAGAAACCTCTTTGTGATGAGAATATTCAACTCACAGACATGAGCGTTCCCATTGATAGAAAAGATTTCAAAAACTCCCTTTGTAGAATCTGCAACTGTTTATTCGAAGCCCTTTGAGTCCTACGTTGGAAAAGGATATATCTTCACATAAAAACTAGACAGAAGCAGTCTCAGAAACTTCTTTGTTATGAGTGCATTCAACTCACAGAGTTGAACCTACCAATTGATAGAGAAGTTTTCAAATACCCTTTTCCTAGAATCTGCAAGTGAATAGTTGGAGCGATTTGAGGCCTATGCTTTAAATGGAAACATCTTCACATGAAAACTAGACAGAAGAATTCTCAGAAACGTCTTTGTGATGAGTGCATTCAACGCACAGACATGAAACTTCCTTTTAAAACAGCAGTTTTGAAACACCCTATTTGTAGAATCTGCAAGTGGATGTATGGAGCGCTTTGAGGACTAAGCTGGAAAAGGAAATATCTTCACATAAAAACTCGACAGAAGCATTCTCAGAAACTTCTTTTTGATGTGTGCATTGAACTCACAGAGTTAAACCTCTCTTTTGAAAGAGAAGCTTTGAAACACTCTCTTAGAGGAAACTTCAAGTGAATGGATGGAGTGCTTTGAGACCTATGCTGGAAAAGGAAATAACTTCACGTAGAAACTAGAGAAAAGCATTCTTAGAATGTTCCTGTGCTTTGTGCATTCAACTCACAGAGTTCAACCTGCCTTTTGATGAGCAGTTTTGAAACACTCTTTTTGTAGAATCTGCAAGTGGATATTTGGAGCCCTTTGAGGCCTATGCTGCAAAAGGAAATATCATTGCATAAAAGCTAGATGGAAGCATTCTCAGAAACTTCTTTGCGATGAGTGCATTCAACTCACAGAGTTGAACCTTCCTTTTGATAGGCCAGTTTTGAAACACAGTTTTTGTAGAATCCGCAAGTGGATATGTAGAGCTCTTTGAGGCTTATGCTACAGAAGGAAATATCTTCACCTAAATTCTAGACAGAAGCATTCTCAGAAACTTCTATGTCATGTGGGGATTGTACTCATAGAGTTGAATATTCCTTCTCATGCAGCATATCGGCAATACTGTTTTTTTGGAAACTCCAAGTGGATATTTGCTGCGATTGCGGAATCTAGTTGAAAAGGAAATATATGCAGATGAAAACTAGATAGAACCATTCTCAGAAACTTCTTTCTGATGAGTGCATTCAACCCACAGAGTTGAAACTTCCTTTTGAAAGAGCGATTTTGAAACACACTTTTCGTAGAATCTGCAAGTGGATATTTGGAGTGCTTTGAGGTCCATGCTGGGAAATGAAATATCTTCACCTAAAAACTAGACAGATGCATTCTCAGAAACTCCTTCGTGATATGTGCATTCAACTCACAGAGTTGAAATTTTCTTTTCATAGACCAGTTTTGAAACACACTTTTTGTAGAATCTGCAACTGGATATTTGAGGCCTGTGCTTGACAAGGAAATATCTTCACATAAACACTAGACAGAAGCGTTCTCACAAACATCTTTCTGATGTGTGCATTCATCTCACAGAGTTTGACCTGCCTTTTGATAGAGCAGTTTGGAAACGCCCTTTTTGTAAAATCTGCAAGTGGATACCTGGAGCGATTTGAGGCATACGCTGGAAAAGGAAATATCTTCTCATAAAAACTAGACAGAAGCATTGTCAGAAACTTCTGTGTGATGAGTGCATTCAACACACAGACTTGACCGTTCCTTTTGATACAACAGTTTTGATGCACTCCTTTTGTAGAATCTGCAAGTGTTTGCCTGGAGCGCTTTGTGGCCTATGTTGGAAAAGGGAATATCTTCACATAAAAACGAGACAGAAGCATTCTCAGAAACTTCTTTGTGATGAGCACATTCAACTCACAGAGTTGAACCTACCAATTGATGCAGAAGCTTGGAAACACCATTTTCGTAGTATCTGCAAGTGAATAATTGGAGCGATTTGAGGACAATGCTTTAACTGGAAACATCTTTCCATGAAAACTAGTCAGAAGAATACTCAGAAACTTCTTTCTGATGAGTACATTCTACTCACAGAGTTGAACCTACCTATTGTAAGAACTGTTTTGAAACACTCTTTTTGTAGAATCTGTAAGTGTATATTTGGAGCGCTTTGAGGCGTATGTTGGAAAAGAAAGTATCTTCACATAAAAACCAGATAGAAGCATTCTGAGAAATTTCTTTGTGATGAGTGCACTCTACTCACAGAGTTGAACCTTCCTCTTGAAAGAACAGTTGTGAAACACTATTTTTATAGAATCTGAAAGTGTTTATTTGGGGCTCATTGAGGCCTAGGTTGGAAAATGAAATATCTTCACATAAAAATTAGACGGAAGCATTCTCAGAAACTTCTTTGCGAAGTGTGCATTGAACACACAGAGTTGAGCCTGCCTTTTGATAGAGCAGTTTGGAAACTGCCTTTTTGTAAAATCTGCAAATGAATATTTGGAGCTATTTGAAGAGTGTGCTGCAAAAGGAAATATCTTCACAGAAACACTAGACAGAGGCATTCTCAGGAACTTCAGTGTGATGAGTGCATTCAGCTCACGGATTTGGACCTTCCTTTTGATAGAACAGTTTTGAAACACTCCTTTTGCAGAATCTGCAAGTGTTTACTTGGAACACTTTGAGGCCTATGATGAAAAAGGAAATATCTTGACAGAAAAACGTGACAGAAGCATTCTCAGAAACTTCAGTGTGACGAGTGCATTCAACTCACACACTTCAACCTTCCTTTTGATAGAGCAGATTTGAAACTCTCTTTTAGTAGTATCCGTAAGAGGATATTTGCAGGGCTTTTTTGCCAATACTGGAAAAAGAAATATCATCACATAAAAATATAAAAACAAGGCAGAAGCATTCTCAGAAGCTTCTTCATGATGAGTGCATTCAACTCACAGAGTTGAACGTTCCTTTTGATAGAACAGTTTTGAAACACTCCATTTGTAGAATCTGCAAGGTTTATTTGAAGCGCTTTGAGGCCTATGATGGAAAAGGAATTATCTTCACAGAAAAAAGAGACACAAACATTCTCAGAAACTTCTGTGTGATGAGCGCATTCAACTCACACACTTGAAGTTTCCCTTTGATAGAGCAGTTTCGAAACACACTTTTAGTTGCATCTGTATGTGACTATTTGGAGGGCTTTTATGCCAATGCTGGAAAAAGAAATATTATCACATAAAAAATATGAAGAAGCATTTTCAGAAACTTCTTCATGATGAGTGCATTCAAATCACGGAGTTGAACGTTCCTTTTGATAGAAAAGTTCTGAAACGCTCATTTTGTAGGATCTGCAACTGTTTATTTGGAGTGCATTGAGGTCTATATTGGAGAAGGAAATATCTTCACATAAAAAAAGACAGAAGCATTCTCAGAGACTTCCCTTTGCTTTACTGCATTCAACCCACATAGTTGAAACTTCCTTTTGAAAGCGCAGTTCTGAAACAGTCTTTTGCAGACGTTGCTAGTGGATGATTGGAGCAATTTGAGGCCTACGCTGGAAAACGAAACATCTTCCCAAAAACCTAGACAGAATCATTCTCAGAAACTTCTTTGTGATGAGTGCATTCAACTCACAGACTTGAAATTTCCTTTCGATAGAGAAGTTTGGAAACACTCTTTTTGTAGAAACTTCAAGTGGATAATTGGAGCTCTTTGAGGCCTATGATGGAAATGGAAATATCTTCACATAAAAACTAGACAGAAGCATTCTCAGAAACTTCCTTGTGTTGAGCGCATTCACCTCACAGATTTGAAACTTCCTTTTGATAGAGCAGTATTGAAACACACTTTTTGTAGAATCTGCAAGCGGATATTTGGAGCGCTTTGAGGCCTATGCTGGGAAATGAAATATCTTCACCTGAAAACTAGACAGAAGCATTCTGAGAAACTTCTTTGAGATGAGTGCATTCAACTCACAGACTTGAACGTTCCTTTTGATAAAACAGTTTTGAAACACTCCTTTTGTAGAATCTGCAAGTGTTTATTCGGAGCGCTTTGAGGCCTATGCTGGAAAAGGATGCATCTTCACATAAAAACATGACAGCATCATTCTCAGAAACCTCTTTGAGATGAGGGCAGTCAACTCACAGACTTGAACGTTCCTTTTGAAAGAACAGTTTTGAAACACTCTTTTTGTGTTGTGGAACACTCTTTTTGTAGAATCTGCAAGTGGATATTCGGAGCGCTTTGAGGCCTATGTTGGGAAAGGAAATATCTTCACCTAAAAACTAGACAGAAGCATTCTCAGAAACTTCTTTGTGATGAGTGCATTCAACTCACAGACTTGAAGCTTTCTTTTGAAAGAGCAGTATTGAAACACTCTTTTTGTAGAACCTTCTAGTGTATACTCGGAGCGCACTGTGGCCTATGCTGGAGAAGGAAATATCTTCCCATAAAAACTAGACTGAAGCATTCTCAGAATCTTGTTTATGATGACTGCGTTCTACTCAAAGAGTTGAACCTTCTTTTTCATAGAAGAGTTTTGAAACTCTCTTTTTGTAGAATCTGCATGTGGATATATGGAGCTGTTTGAGGCCAATGCTGGAAAAGGAAATATCTTCACATAACAACTAGACAGAAGCATTCTCAGAATCTTCTTTGTGATGAGTGCATTCAACTCAAAGAGTTGAAACTACTAACTGATAGAGAAGTTTGGAAACACTCTGTTTGTAGAATTTGCAAATGGATATTTGGAGCGCTTTGAGGCCTATGCTGGAAAAGGAAATATCTTCACATAAAAACTGGACAGAAGCATTCTCAGAAACTTCGTTGTGTTGAGTGCATTCAACTCACAGACTTGAACCTTCTTTTTGAAAGAGCAGTTTTGAAACACTCTTTTTGTAAAATCTGCAAATGGATATTTGGAGCTCTTTGAGGCCTATGCTGGGGAATGGAATATCTTCACCTAAAAACTAGACAGAAGCGTTTTCAGAAAGTTTTTCTCAATGCGTGCATTCAACTCACAGAGTTGAACCTCTCTTTTGACAGAGCAGTTAGGAAACATTATTTTTGTGAAATCTGCAAATGGATATTTCCAGCAATTTGAGGCCTATGCAAGGAAAAGGAAATATCTTCACACAAAAACTAAACAGCAGCATTCTCAGAAACATCTTTGTGAGGAGCTCATTCAACTCACAGACTCGAACGTTCCTTTTGATAGAACAGTTTTGAAACACTCCTTTTGTACAATCTGCAAGTGCTTACTCAGAGCGCTTTGAGGCGTATGTTGGAAGAGGAAATATCTTCACATAAAAAATAGACAAAAGAATTCTCAGAAACAACTTTGTGATGAGTGCGTTCTACTCAGAGGGTTGAACCTTCCTTTTGATAGAACAGTTTTGAAACACTCCTTTTGTAGAACTTGCAAGTGGATATTTGGAGCGCTTTGAGGCTTATGCTGGAAAAGGAGAAATCTTCATATGCAAACTAGACAGAAGCATTTTCAGAAACTTCTATGTCATGTGGGGATTGAACCCACAGAGTTGAACAATCCTTTTCGTGGAACAGTTCGGCAACACACTTTTTGTGAAAACTGCAAGTGGATATATTGTGCGATTGCGGCATCTAGTAGAAAAAGAAATACATGCAGACGAAAACTAGATAGAATCTTTCTCAGAAACTATTTTCTGATGAGTGCATTCAACTCACAGACTTGAAACTTCCTTTTCAAAGAGCAGTTTTGAAACACTGTTTTCCTAGAATCCGCAAGTGGATATTTGTAGTCTTTGAGGCCTATGCTGGGAAATGGATTCTCTTCACCTAAAAACTAGACAGAAGCATTCTCAGAAACTTCTTCACGATATGTGCATTCAACACACAGTGTTGAACATTTCTTTTCAAAGACCAGTTTTGAAACACACTTTTGGTAAAATCTGCAAGGGGATATTTGGAGCGATTTCAGGCCTACGCTTGAAAAGGCAATATCTTCACATAAATACAAGACAGAAGCATTCTCAGAAACTTCTGCATGAAGAGTTCATTCAATTCACCGACTTGAACGTTCCTTTTGATGGAACAGTTTTGAAACACTCCTTTGGTAGAATCTGCAAGTGTTTATTTGGAGCGCTTTGAGGCATATGTTGGAAAAGGAAATATCCTCAAATAAAAACTAGAGAAAAGCATTCTCAGAAACTTCTTTGTGATGATCACATTCTACTCACGGAGTTGAACCTTCCTTTTGATAGAAAAGTTTTGAAACACTCTTTTTGTAGAATCTGAAAGTGGATATTTGGAGCGCTTGGAGGCCTATGCTGGAAAAGGAAATATCTTCGCATAAGAACCACACAGAAGCATTCTCAGAAACTCCTTTGTGATGAGTGCATTCAACTCACAGACTTGAACTTTCCGTTTCGTAGAACAGTTTGGAAACACTCCTTTTGTGGAATCTGCAATTGTTTATTCAGTGCCCTTTGAGGCCTATGCTGGAAAAGGAAATATCTTCACATAAAAGCTAGACAGAAGCATTCTCAGAAACTTCTTTGTGTAGAGTGCACTCAACTCACAGACTTGAACTTTCCTTTTGAAAGAGCAGTTTTGAAACTCTCTTTGTAGAATCTGCAAGTGATATTTGGAGCGCTTTGGGTCCTACGCTGGGAAAAGAAACATCTTCACCTAAAAACTAGACAGAAGCATTCTCATAAACTTCTGTGTGATGAGTGCATTGAACTCACAGACTTGAACGTTCCTTTAGATAGAACAGTTTAGAAACACTCCATTTACAGAATCTGCAACTGTTTATTCGGAGCACTTTGAGGCATATGCTGGAAAGGGAAATATCTTCACATAACAACTAGACAGAAGCATTCTCAGAAACTTCTTTGCGATGAGTGCATTCAACTCACAGACTTGAACGTTCCTTTTGAAAAAGCAGTTTTGAAACACTCTGTTTGTAGAATCTGCAAGTGGATATTTGGAGCGCTTTGAGGCCTATGCTGGGAAAAGGAGTATCTTCACCTAAAAACTAGACAGAAGCATTCTCAGAAACTTCTGTGTGATGAGTGCATTCAACTCACAGGCTTGAGCATTCCGTTTCGTAGAACAGTTTGGAAACACTCGTTTTGTAGAATCTGCAAGTGTTTATTTGGAGCGCTTTGAGGCCTATGCTGGAAAAGGAAATATCTTCACATAAAAGCTGGACAGAAGCATTCTCAGAAACTTCTTTGTGGAGAGTGCACTCAACTCACAGACTTGAACTTTCCTTTTGAAAGAGCAGTTTTGAAACTCTCTTTTTGTAGAGTCTGCAAGTGATATTTGGAGCGCTTTGAGTCCTATGCTGGGAAAAGAAACATCTTCACCTAAAAACTAGACAGAAGCATTCTCAGAAACTTCTGTGTGATGTGTGCATTCTACTCACAGAGTTGAAACTTCTTTTTGATAGAAAAGTTTTCAAACTCTCTTTTTGTAGAATCTGCAAGTGCATATTTTGAGCTGTTTGAGGCCAACACTGGAAAAGGAAACATCCTCACATAGAAACTAGACAGAAGCATTCTGAGAAACTCGTTTTTGACAAGTGCACTCAACTCACAGACTTGAACTTTTCTTTTGAAAGAGCAGTTTTGGAACACTATTTTTGTAGAATCTGCTAGTGTATACTTGGAGCGCTGTGAGGCCTATGCTGGGAAATGAAATATCTTCACCTAAAAACCAGACAGAAGCATTCTCAGAAACTTCTTTGTGTTGAGTGCATTCAACTCACAGAGTTGAAGCTTTCTTTTCAAAGCGCAGTTTTAAAACACCCTTTTTGTAGAATCTGCAAGTGGATATTAGGAGCGCTTTGAGTCATATGCTGGGAAATGACATATATTCACCTGAAAACTAGACAAGCATTCTCAGAAACTTCTTTGTGTTGAGTGCATTCAACTCACAGACGTGAAGCTTTCTTTTGAAAGCGCAGTTTTGAAACACTCTTTTTGTAGAATCTGCAAGTGGATATTCGGAGCGCTTTGAGGCCTATGCTGGGAAATGAAATATCGTCACGTGAAAACTAGACAGAAGCATTCTGCGAAACTTCTTTGGGATGAGTGCATTCAACTCACAGACCTGAACTTTCCTTTTGATAGAACAGTTTTGAAACTCTAAGTTTGTAGAATCCGCAAGTGTTTATTCGTAGCACCTTCAGGCCTATATTGGAAAAGAAATATCTTCACATAAAAACTAGAGAGAAGCATTTTCAGAAACTCCTTTGTGATGAGTGCATTCAACTCACAGACTTGAACCTACCAATTGATAGAGAAGTTTGGAAACACTCTTTTTGTAGAATCTGCAAGTGGATATTTGGAGCGCTTTGAGGCCTACGCTGGAAAAGGAAATTTCCTCATATTAAAATCTGACAGAGGAATTCTCAGAAACTTCTTTGTGTTGAGTGCATTCAAATCACAGACTTGAATCTTTCTTTTGAAAGAGCAGTTTTGAAACACTCTTTTTGTAAAATCAGCAAGTGGATATTTGGAGCACTTTGAGGCCTTTGCTGGGAAATGGAATATCTTCTCCTAAAAACTACACAGAAGCATTCTCAGAAACTTCTTCTCAATGAGTGAATTCACCTCACAGAGTTGAACTTATCTTTTGTTAGAGCAGTTTGGAAACACTCTTTTTGTGATATCTGCAAGTGGATATTTCCAGCGGTTTGTGGCCTATGCAAGGAAAAGGAAATATCTTCACATAAAAACTAGACAGCAGAAGTCTCAGAAACCTCTTTGTGATGAGTGCATTCAACTCACAGACTTGAATCTTCATTTTGAAAGAACAGCTTTGAAACACTCTTTTTGTAAAATCTGCAACTGGATATTTGGAGCCCTTTGAGGCCTATGCTGGGAAGTGGAATGTGTTCACCTTAAAACTAGACAGAGGCATTCTCAAAAAGTTCTTCTCGATGCGTGCATTGAACTCATAGAGTTGAACCTATCTTTTGATAGAGCAGTTTGGAAACACTCTTTTCGTGAAATCAGCAAGTGGATATTTCCAGGGATTTGAGGCCTATGCAAGGAAAACGAAACATCTTCACATAAATCTAGTCAGCAGCCTTCTCAGAAACCTCTTTGTGATGAGTGCATTCAACTCAAAGACTTGAACGTTCCTTTTGATAGAACAGTTTTGAAACACTCCTTTTGTACAATCTCCTAATGTTTATTCGCAGCGCTTTGAGGCCTGTGTTGGAAAAGGATATATCTTCACATAAAAACTAGACAGAAGCATTCTGGGAAACTTCTTTGTGATGAGTGCATTCAACTCACAGACTTGAAGATTTCTTTTGAAAGCGCAGTTTTGAAACACTCTTTTTGTAGAATCTGCAAGTGGATATTGGAGCGCTTTGAGGCCTATGCTGGGAAATGAAATACCTTCACATGAAAACTAGACAGAAGCATTCTGTGAAACTACTTTGTGAAGAGTGCATTCAACTCACAGAATTCAACGTTCCTTTTGATACAACAGTTTTGAAACACTAAGTTTGTAGGATCCGCAAGTGTTTATTCAGAGCACCTTGAGGCCTATATTGGAAAAGGAAACATCTTCACATAACATCTAGAGAGAAGCATTCTCAGAAACTTCTTTGTGAGGAGTGCATTTAACTCAGACTTGAACCTACCAATTGATAGAGAAGTTTGGAAACACTCTTTTTGTAGAATCTGCAAGTGGATATTTGGAGCGCTTTGAGGCCTATTTTGGAAAAGGAAATTTCTTCACATAAAAACCTGACATAGGCATTCTCTGAAACTTCTTTGCGTTGAGTGCATTCAACTCACTCACTTGAACGTTCCTTTTGATAGAACAGTTTTGAAGCACTAATTTTGTAGAATCCGCAAGTGTTTACTCGGAGCACCTTGAGGCCTCTATTGGAAAAGGGAATATCTTCACGTAAAAACTAGAGAGAAGCATTCTCAGAAACTTGTTTGTAATGAGTGCATTCAGCTCACAGACTTGAAGCTTTGTTTTGAAACAGCAGTTTTGAAACACTCTTTTTGTAGAATCTGCAAGTGGATATTTGGAGCGCTTTGAGGCCTATGCTGGTAAAGGAAATATCTTCACATAAACACTTGACAGAGGCATTCTCAGAAACTTCTTCTCGATGCCTGCATTCCATTGACAGAGTTGAACTTGTCTTTTGATAGAGCAGTTTGGAAACACTCTTTTTGTGAAATCTGCAAGTGGATGTTTCCAGCGATTTGAGGCCTATGCAAGGAATAGGAAAACTCTTCGCATAAAAACTAGACAGCAGCATTCTCAGAAACCTCTTTGTGATGAGTGCATTCAACTCACAGACTTCAATCTTCCTTTTGAAAGAGCAGCTTTGAAGCAGTCTTTTTGTAAAATCTGCAAGTGGATATTTGGAGCCCTTTGAGGCCTATGCTGGGAAGTGGATTATCTTCACCTAAAAACTAGACAGAAGCATTCTCAGAAAGTTCTCCATGCGTGCATTCAACTCACAGACTTGAGGCTTTCTTTTGAAAGAGCAGTTTTGAAACACTCTTTTTGTAGAATCTGCAAGTGGATATTTGGAGCGCTTTGAGGCCTATGCTTCGAAATGAAATATCTTCACCTGAACACTAGACACAAGCATTCTGAGAAACTTCTTTGTGATGAGTGCATTCAACTCACAGACTTGAAAGTTCCTTTTGATAGAACAGTTTTGAAACAGTATGTTTGTAGAATCCGCAATTGTTTATTCGGAGCACCTTGAGGCCTATGTTGGAAAAGGAAATATCTTCACTTAGAAACTAGAGAGAAGCATTCTCAGAAACTTCTTTGTGATGAGTGCATTCAACTCACAGATTTGATACTACCAAGTGATAGAGAAGTTTGGAAACACTCTTTTTGTGGAATCTGCATGTGGATATTTGGAGCCCTTTGAGGCCTATGCTGGAAAAGGAAATATCTTCACATAAAAGCTAGACAGGAGCATTCTCAGAAACTTCTTTGTGTTGAGTCCATCCAACTCACAGACTTGAAGCTTTCTTTTGAAAGAGTAGTTTTGAAACACTCTTTTTGTAGAATGTGCAAGTGTATATTTGGAGCGATTTGAGGCCTATGCTGGGAAATGAAATATCTTCACCTGAACACTAGACACAAGCATTCTGAGAAACTTTTTGTGATGAGTGCATTCAACTCACAGACTTCAACGTTCCTTTTGGTAGAATCGTTTTGAAACAGTAAGTTTGTAGAATCCGCAAGTGTTTATTCGGAGCACCTTGAGGCCTATGTTGGAAAAGGAAATATCTTCACATAGAAAGTAGAGAGAAGCATTCTCAGAAACTTCTATGTGATAAGTGCATTAAACTCACAGACTTGAACCTGCCTATTGATAGAGAAGTTTGGGAACACTCTTTTTGTTGAATCTGCAAGTGGATATTTGGAGCGCTTTGAGGCGTATGCTGGAAAAGGAAATATCTTCACATAAAATCTAGACAGAGGCATTCTCAGAAACTTCTTGTGTTGAGTGCATTCAACTCACAGTCTTGAATCTTCCTTTTGAAAGAGCAGCTTTGAAACACTCTTTTTGTAATGTCTGCAAGTTGATATTTGGAGCAGTTTGGGGCCTATGCTGGGAAATGGAATATCTTCACCTAAAAACTAGACAGAAGCATTCTCAGAAAGTTCTTCTCGATGCTTGCATTCAACTCACAGAGTTGAACCTGTCTTTTGATAGAGCAGTTTGGAAACACTCTTTTTGTGAAATCTGCAAGTGGATATTTCCAGCGATTTGAGGCCTATGCAAGGAAAACGAAATATCTTCACATAAATCTAGACAGCAGCATTCTCAGAAACCTCTTTGTGATGAGTGCATTCAACTCGAAGACTTGAATGTTCCTTTTGATAGAACAGTTTTGAAACACTCCTTTTGTACAATCTGCAATTGTTTATTCAGTGCGCTTTGAGGCCTATGTTGCAAAAGGAAATATCTTCACATAAACACCAGACAGAAACATTCTCGGAAACTTCTTTGTGATGAGTGCATTCATCACACAGACTTGAAGCTTTCTTTTGAAGAGCAGTTTTGAAACACTCTTTTTGTAGAATCTGCAATTGGATATTTGGAGCGCTTGGAGGCCTATGTTGAAAAAGGAAATGTCTTCACATAAAAACTGGACAGAAGTATTCTCAGAAACTTCTTTGTGTTGAGTGCTTTCATCTCACGCGCTTGAAGCTTTGTTTTGAAACAGCAGTTTTGAACACTCCTTTTGTAGAATCTGCCAGTGTTTATTCGGAGCGCTTTGAGGCTAGTTTATAAAAGGATATATCTTCACATAAAAACTAGACAAAAGCATTCTCAGAAACTTCTTTGTAAAGAGTGCATTCAACTCACAGAGTTGAACCTACCAATCGATGGAGAAGTTTCGACACACTCTTTGTGTAGAATCTGCAAGTGAATATTTGGAGCGATTTGAGGCCTATGCTTTAAATGGAAACATTTTCACATGAAAACTAGATAGAAGCATTCTCAGAAACGTCTTTGTGATGAGTGCATTCAACTCACAAACTTGAATCTTCCTTTTGAAAGATCAGTTTTGAAGCACTCTTTTTGTAGCATCTGCAAGTGGATATGTGGAGCGCTTTGAGGTCTATGCTTTGAAAGGAAATATCTTCGCATAAAAACTGGACAGAAGCATTCTCAGAAACTTCTTTGTGATGTGTGTGTTGAACTCACCGAGTTGAACCTTTCTTTTGATAGAGAAGTTTTGAAACACTCTTTTAGTAGAATCTTCATATGGATGGATGGACTGCTTTGAGCCCTATGCTGGAAAAGGAAATACCTTCACTTAGAAACTGGACAAAAGCATTCTCAGAAAGTTCCCTGTGCTTTGCGCATTCAACTCACAGAGTTCATCCTGCCTTTTGATGAACAGTTTTGAAACCCTCTTTTTGTAGAATCTGCAATGGATATTTGGAGCGCTTTGAGGCCTATCCTGGCAAAAGGAAATATCATTGCATAAAAGCTAGATGGAAGCATTCTCAGAAACTTCTTTGTGATGAGTGCATTCAACTCACAGAGTTGCACCTTCCTTTTTATAGACCAGTTTTGAAACACTGTTTATGTAGAATCCGCAAGTGGATATTTGGAGCTCTTTGAGGCTTATGCTGGAAAAGGAGATATCTTCATATACAAACTAGACAGAAGCATTCTCAGAAACTTCTGTGTCATGTGGGGATTGAACTCACAGAGTTGAACATTACTTTTCATGGAGCAGTTCTGCAACACTCTTTTTGTGGAAACTGCAAGTGGATATTTGGTGTCATTGCGGCATCTAGTTTAAAAGGAAATACATGCAGATGAAAACTAGATAGAATCATTCTCAGAAACTTCTTTCTGATGAGTGCATTCAACTCACAGACTTGAACCTTCCTTTTCAAAGAGCAGCTTTGAAACACTCTTTTTGTAGAATCTGCAAGTGGATATTTGGAGCGCTTTGAGGCCTATGCTGGGAAATGTAATATCTTCACCTAAAAACTAGACAGAAGCATTCTCAGAAACTTCTTCACGATATGTGCATTCAACTCACAGAGTTGAACCTTTCTTTTCAAAGAGCAGTTTTGAAACACAGTTTTGGTAATATCTGCAAGTGGATATTTGTAGCGATTTCAGGCCTATGCTGGAAAAGGAAATATCTTCACATAAAAACTAGACAGAAGCATTCTCAGAAACTTTTTCTGATGTGCGCATTCAACTCACCGAGTTGAACCTTCCTTTTGATAGAGAGGTTTTGAAACACTCTTTGTCTAGAATCTGCAAGTGGATATTTGGTGTGCTAAGAGGCCAACACTGGAATAGGAAATATCTTCACATGAGAACTAGACGGAAGCATTCTCAGAAACTTCCTTGTGCTTTATGCATTCAACTCACATAGTGGAAACTTCCTTTTGATAGCGCAATTTTGAAACACTCCTTTTGTGGAATTTGCTAGTGGATGTTTGGAGCGATTTGAGGCCTATGCTTGAAAAGGAAATATCTTCACATAAAAACTAGACAGAAGCATTCTCAGAAACTTCTTTGTGATGACTGCATTCACACTGTTACGAGAGTCTGAATATTTTTCCCTCACAACGAATTCCAGAACACTGTTGCTGCGTTTTGTTTTTCCCTCACAAAGGATTCCGCAGCACTGCTGCTTGTTTCTGAGAGTGTTTCACTCACATACGATTCCAGAACCCGTCTACGAGCGTCTGAATGTTTGTATCTCAAAAAGGAATCTACAGAATTGTGGACTGATGCACAATTCTGAGTGTTAGTCCCACTGATAGGGTTCCAGAACCTTGCTACGAGTTTCTGACAGTTTATCCCTCACATAGTATTGCAGAACTCTGCTTCTGCTCTGTGAGTGTTTGTCCATCACATAGTGTTCCAGAACACGGTTGCTGGGTTCTAAGTCTTTGTCCCTCACATGGGATTCCAAAATACTGCTGCTGGGTTCAGAGTGCTTGTTCCTCGCATACAATTCCATAACACTGCTAAGAGGTTCTGAATATTTGTCCCGCACAAAGGATTTCAGAACAGTGCTGCTGGGTTCAGAGTGTTTGTCTTTCACATAAGGTTCTAGAACTCTGATGCTGGGTTCTGTTTGTTTTTCCCTCACAAAGGAATCTGGAGTGCTGCTGCTGGTTTGTGAGTGTTTGTCCTTCACATGGGATACCATAACTCTGCTATGATGGTCTGAATGTTTGTCCGTCACAAAGAATTACAGAACACTGCTGCTCTGTTCTGAGTGTTTGTCCCTCACATACGATTCCAGAACACTGCTTTGAGGGTCTGAATGTTTCTCCTTCACAAAGGATTCTAGAACGCTGTTGCTGGGTTCTGAGTGTTTGTCACTCACATAGGGTTCCTGAACAATGCTGCAGGCTTGTAAGTGTTTGTCCCTCACATGGGATTCGAAAACATTTCTGCTGGGTTCAGAGTGTTGCCCCTCACATGTGAATCCAGAACACTGATACGAGTTTCCGAAGGTTTGTCCCTCACAAAGGATTCCAGAACAATCCTGCTGGGTTCTGAGTGTTTGACCCTCACGTAGGACTCCAGATCACTGCTGCTGGGATCTGAGTGTTTGTCCCTCACATACGATTCCAGATCACTGCTGCTGGGTTCTGAATGTTTTTCCCTCACATAAGATTCCAGAACACTGCTACGATGTTCTGAATATTTGTTGCTCACATATGATTCCAGAACACTGCTGCTGTGTTCTGAGTGTTTGTCCCTCACATAGGATCCAGTACAGTGCTGCCGCGTTCTGAGTGTTTTTCTCTCACATAGGATTCCCAAACACTGCTTCGAGTGTCTGAATCTTTTTCCCTCACAAAGTATTACAGAACACTGCTGCTGGGTTCTGAGTGTGTTTCCTTCATATAGAATTCCAGAACAAAGCTGCGAGGGTTTGAATGTTTTTCCCTCACATAGGATTCCAGAACACTGCTAAGAGTGTCTTAATATTTTTCATTCACAAAAGATTCCAGAACACTGCTGCTGGGGTTTGAGGGTTTGTCCCATAAATAGGATTCCAGAACACTGCTGCTGGTTTCTGTTTGTTTGTCCCTCACAAAGGATTCCGGAGCACTGTTGCTGGCTTCTTAGTGTTTGTCCCGCACATAGGATTCCAGAACACTTCGCTAAGGTCTGAATGTTTGTCCCTCAGACAGGATTCCACTACACAGTGGCTGGGTTCTGAGTGTTTGTGCCTCACGTACGATTCCAGAACACTGCTGCTGGGTTCTGAGTGTTTATCCCTCACGTATGATTCCAGAAAACTGCTTCGGGGGTATGAATGTTTGTCCATCACAAAGGATTCCAGAACACTGCTACAGGATCTAAATGTTAGTCCCTCACGTAGGATAACAGAACACTGCTTGGAGGGTCTGAATGTTTGTCCCTCACAAAGGATTCTAGAACACTGCTGCTGGTTTGTGAGTGTTTGTCACTCACATAGGATTGCAGAACACAGCTGCTGAGTTACGAGGGTTTGTTCCTCACATAGTTTTCGAGAACACTGCAATGAGGGTCTTAATGTTTTTCCGTCACAGAGCATTCCAGAAGAGGGTCTGAATGCTTTTCCCTCACGCAGGAATCAAGAACACTTCTGCAGGTTTCTGAGAGTCTTTCCTTCACTCAGGATTCCAGAGACGTGCTCTGAGTGTCTGAGTGATTGACCCTCACATAGGATTCCAATACACTGCTGCTGGGCTGTGAGTGTTTGTGCCTCACAAAGGATTCCAGAACACTGCTGCTGCATTCTTAGTGTTTGTTGATCACATAGGATTCCAGAGCACTGCTAAGAGGATCTGAATTTTTGTCCCTCACAAAGGATTATAGAACACGACTGCTGAGTTCTGAGTGTTTGTCCCTCACATTGTTTTCTGGAACACTGTTGCTTGTTTCTGAGAGTTTGTCCCTCACGTAGAATTCCGAAACACTGCCACTGGGTTTTAAATGTTTGTCCCTCACACAGGATTCCAGAACACTGCTACGATTGACTGAATGTTTGTCCCACACAAAGTATTCCAGAACACTGCTGCTGGCTTCTGAGTGTCTGTCCCTAACAGAGGATTCCAGAACACTGCTACGAGGGTCAGAAAGTTTGTCCCTCACATAGGATTCTGTGTCACTGCTAAGAGTGCCTGAATGCTAGGCCCACACATAAGATTCCAGAACACAGCTGCTGGTTTCATACTCTTTGTCCCTCACATAGGATTCCAGAGCACTGCTGCAGTGTTCTGAGTGTTTGTCCCTCACATAGGATTCCAGACCACTGCTGCAGCATTCTGAGTCTTTCTCTCTCACATAAGATTCCAGAACACTGTTGTTGGGTCCTGAGTATTTGTCCCTCACTTTGGATTCCAGAACACTGCAGTTAGGTTCTAAGGGTTTCTCCCTCACATAGAATTCCAGAACACTGCTGCTTGGTTCAGAGGTTTTTTACCTGATAATGGATTCCAGAACATTGGTACGAGGGTCTGAATGTTTGTCCCTCACATAGAATTCCAGAAAACTGCTATGACTTTCTGAATGCTTTTCCAGCACATAGGATTCCAGAACACTGCTGCAGCGTTCTGAGGGACTGTCCCTCACATAGGATCCCAGAAAATTGCTGCTGGGTGCTGAGTGTTTGTCCCTCACATTGGAATCCAGAACACTGCTGCTGGGTTTTGAGTGTTTGTCCCTCACTTAGGATACCAGAACACAGCTGCTTGTTTCTGAGTGTTTGTCCCTCACAGATGATTTGAGACCACTGCTGCTGGGTTCTCAGTGTTTGTCCCTCACATAGGATTCCAGACCACTGATACAAGGGTATGAAAGTTTGTCTCTCACAAAGCATTGCAGAAAAATGCTGCTGGGTTCTGATTGTATGTCCCTCACATAGGATTCAGAACACTGCTGCTGGGTTCTGAGGGTTTTCCCCTCACATTAGATTCCAGAACACTGTTGCTGGATTCTGAGTGTTTGTCTCTCACTTAGGATGCCAGAAAATTGCTGCTGGTAACGGAGGGTTTCTCGCTGTCATTGAGTTATAGAACACTGCTGCTGGGTTCTGAGGGTTTGTCCCTCAAATAGGATTGCAGAATACTGCGGCTACATTCTGATGGTTTGTCAATCACATAGAATTCTAGAACTCTGCTGCTGGGTTCTGAGGGTTACCCCATCACATGGGATTCCAGAACACTGCTTCAGGGGTCTGAGTGTTTCTCCCTCAAAAAGGATTCCAAAGCACTGCTGGAGGGTTTTGAGTGTTTGTCCCAAATATAGGAATCCGGTACTCTGCTTGGAGAGTCTGGAAGTTTGTTCCTCACCAAGGAATCAAGAACACTGCTGCTGAGTTTGAATGTTTGTCCCTAACATTTATTTCCGGAACACTGCTACAAAGGTCTGAATGTTTGTCCCTCAAAGGGATTCCACAAAACTGCTTTTGAGTTCTGAGTGTTTGTACCTCACAAAGGATTGCAGAACACTGCTGCTGGGTTCTGAGTGTTTTTCCATCACATAGGATTCCAGAACACTGCTATGAGGGTCTGAATGTTTATCCCTCAGAAAGCATTCCTTACCACTGCTACGAGTGTCTGAATGCTTGTCTCTCACATAGGTTTCCAGAACACTACTACTGGATTCTGATTGTTTGTCCTTCACACAGGATTCCATAACACTGCTCCGAGGGTCTGAATGTTTCTCCCTCACATAGGATTCCAGAACACTGCTGCTGGTTTGTTTGTGTTTGTCCTTCACGTAGGATTCCGGAAAACTTCTGCTGGGTTCTCAGTGTTTGTCCCTCATATAGGATACCAGAAGAATGTTGTTTGGTTTTCTGTGTTTGTCCCTCACATAGCATTCCCAAACAATGCTGCTGGGTTCTGAGTGTTAGTCCCTCGCATACGATTCTAGAACACTGCTGCTAGGTCCTGAGGTTTTGACCCTCACACAGGATTCCAGAACACTGCTGCTGAGTTCTCAGGGTTTGTACCTCACATAGGATTCCAGAACACTGCTAAGACGGTCTGAATGTTTGCCCTCACAGAGCATTTCAGAGCAATGCTATGAGGGTTTGAATGCTTGTCCCTCACATAGCATTGCAGAACACTGCTGCAGGGTTCTGACTATCCCTCACATAGGATTCCAAAACATTGCTGCTGGGTACTGAGGGTTTGTCCCTCACGTAGGATTCCAGAACACTACTTCGAGAGTGTGAATGTTTATCCCTCACAAAGGATTCCAGAACACTGTTACTGGGTTCTGAGTGTTTATAGCTCACATAGGATTCCAGAAATCTGCTGCTGGGTTCTGTTTGCTTGTTCCTCACAAAGGAATCCAGAGCACTGCTGCTGGTTTCTGAGTGTTTCTCCCTCACATAAGATACCACAACACTGCTACGACGGTCTGAATGTTTGTCCGACACAAAGGATCCCAGAACACTGCTGCTGGATTCTGAGTGTTTGTCCCTCACATAGGATTCCAGAACACTGTTTCAAGGGTCTGAATGTTTGTCCTTCACAAAGGATTCTAGAACACTGCTGCTGGGTTCTGATTGTTTGTCACTCGCATAGGATTCCAGAACAATGCTGCGGGGTTCTGAGTGTTTGTCACTCACATGGGATTCGAAAACACTGTTGATGGGTTCAGAGTGTTGTCCCTCACACATGATTCCAGAACACTGCTACGAGTTTCTGAAGGTTTGTCCCTCACAAAAGATTTTAGTGCACTGCTGCTGGGTTCTGAGTATTTGACCCTCACGTTGGATTCCGGAACACTGCTGCTTGTTTCTGAGGATTGTCCCTCACGTAGAATTCCAGAACACTGCTGCTCGGTTCTCAGTGTTTGTCCCTCACTTATGATACCATAAAACTTCTGCTGGGGTTTGAGTGTTTCTCCCTCACAGAGGAATCGAAACCACTGCTGCTGGGTTCTGAGTGTTTATCCCTCGCATAGGATTCCAGACTACTGGAACAAAGTTATAAAAGTTTGTCTGTCACAAAGGATTGCAGAAAAATGCTGCTGGGTTCTGAGTGTTTGTCCCTCACATAGGATTCAAAACAACTGCTGCTGGGATCTCAGGGTTTGTCCCTGTCATTGAGTTCTGGAACACTGCTGCTGTGTTCTGAGGGTTTGTCCCACACTTAGGAATGCAGAATACTGCGGCTACACTCTGAGGCTTTGTCTCTCACATAGAATTCTGGAACTCTGCTGCTGTGTTCTGAGGATTTCTCCATCACAAGGGATTCCAGAACACTCCTACAGAGGTCTGAATGTTTGCCCCTCACAAAGGATTCCAGAGCACTGCTTGTGGATTTTTAGTGTTTGTTCCTTACATAGGATTGCAGAACACATCTGCTGGGTTCTGAGTGGTTGTCTGAAACATAGGATTCCAGAACTCTGCTCTGAGGGTCTGAAAGGTTGTTCCTCATCAAGAATTCCAAAACATTGCTGCTGTGTTCTGAATGTTTGTCCCTCACATACGATTTTGGAACACGACTATGGGGGTCTGAATGTTTGTCCCTCAGAGGGATTCCGGAACACTGCTTTTGAGTTCTGAGTGTTTGTTCCTCACAAAGGATTCCAGAACACTGCTGCTGGGTTCTGAGTGTTTGCCCTCACATAGGAATCCAGAACACTGCTGCTGAGTTCTGAGAGTTTGTCCCTCACATGGGATTCCAGGACACTGCTGCTGGGTTCTGAGTGTTTGCCCTCACATAGGAATCCAGAACACTGCTGCTGAGTTCTGAGAGTTTGTCCCTCACATGGGATTCCAGGACACTGCTGCTGGGTTCTGAGTGTTTGCCCTCACATAGGAATCCAGAACACTGCTGCTGAGTTCTGAGAGTTTGTCCCTCACATGGGATTCCAGGACACTGCTGCTGGGTTCTGAGTGTTTGCCCTCACATAGGAATCCAGAACACTGCTGCTGAGTTCTGGGAGTTTGTCCCTCACATGGGATTCACATAGGATTCGAGAACACTGCTATGAGGTTCTGAATGATTGTCCCCCACATAGCATTCCAGAACACTTCTATGAGGGTCTGAATGCTTGTCCCACACACAGTGTTACAGAACACTGCTGCAGGGTTCTGTGTGTTTGTCCCTCACATGGGATTCCAGAACAATGATCCTAGGGTCTGAATTATTGTCCCTTACAAAGGATTCCAGAACACTGCTGCTGGGTTCTGAGTGATTGTCCCTCACATAGGATTCCAGAACACTACAGCTGGGTTCTGAGTGCTTGTCTCTCACCTAGGATTCCAGAACACTGCTACGATGGTCGGAATGTTAGTCCCTCACCAACGATTCCAGAACACTGTTGCTGAGATCAGAGTGTTTGTCCCTCACATAGGATTCCAGAACACTGCTAGTGTTTTCTGAGTGTTTGTCCTTCACATAGGATTCCAGAACAATGATACCAGGGTCTGAAGGTTTGTCCCTCTAATAGGATTCCAAAACAATACTGCTGGATCCCAGTGTTTGTCCCTCACATAGTATAAGAGAACACTGCTTAAAGGGTCTGAATGTTTGTCCCTCACAAATGACAATACAACACTGTTGCTGGTATATCAGTGTTTCTCACTCACATAGGATTCTAGAACACTGCTGCTGAGTTCTGAGGGTTTATACCTCACAGAGCATTCCAGAACAGTGCTATGAGGGTCTGAATGCTTTTCCCTCACACAGGATTCCAGAACACTGCTGCAGGGCTCTGAGTGTTTGTCCCTCACATGGGATTCCAAAACACTGCTCTGAGTGTCTGAATGTTTGTCCCTCACATAAGATTACAGAACACTGCTGCTGAGTTGTGAGGGTTTGTCCCTCACATAGAATTCCCGAACACTGCTGCTGGATTCTGAGTGTTTGTCCCTCACATTTGATTCCAGAAAACAGCTACAAGGGTCTGAATGTTTGTCCATCACAAAGGATTCCAGAACAATACTGCTGGATATGAGTGTTTGTGCCTCACATAGGATAACAAAACACTGTTTTGAGGGTCTGAATATTTGTCCCTCACAAAGGACACTAGGACACTGCTGCTGGTATCTGAGTGTTTGTCACTCACATAGGCTTCCAGAACACTGCTGCTGAGTTCTGAGGGTTTGTACTTCACAGAGCCTTCCAGAACAGTGCTATGAGTGTCTGAATGATTGTCCCTCACATAGGATTCCAGAACACTGCTGCAGGGTTCTGAGTGTTTGTCCCTTACATAGGATTCCAAAAAACTTCACTGAGTGTTTGAATGTTTTTCCCTCACATAGGATTCCAGAACACTGCTGCTGAGTTCTAAGGGTTTGTCCCTTACATAGAATTCCTGAACACTGCTGCTGGGTTCTAAGTGTTTGTCCTTCTCATAGGATTACAGAACACCGCTGCTGTTTTCTGAGTGTTTGTTCCTCACATAGGATTTCAGAACACTGCTATGAGGGGCTGAATATTTCCCCTCACATAGCATTAAAAAACAGTGCTATGAGTGTCTGAATGTTTGTCCCTCACATAGGGTTCCAGAATAGTGCTATGAGGGTCTGAATGTTTGTCCCTCACACAGGACTCCAGAACACTTCTGTAGGGTTCTGAGTGTTTGTCCCTTACACGGGATTTCACAAAAATGCTGCGAGTGTCTGAATGTTTGTCCTTCACAAAGGTTTCCAAAACACAGCTGCTGGGGTGTGAGTGTTTGTCCCTCACATAGTATTCCAGAACACTGTTATGAGGTTCTGAAAGTTTCTCCCTCAGAAAGCATTCCGTATCACTGCTACGAGTATCTGAATGCTTGTCCCTCACATAGGTTTCCAGAACACTGCTACTGGGTTCTGAGGGTTTGTCCTTGACATAGGTTTCCAGAACACTGCTCCGAGGTTCTGAATGTTCGTCCCTCACATAAGAATCCAGAACACTGCTGCTGGTTTGTGAGTGTTTGTCCCTCACATAGGATTCCAGAAAACTTCTGCTGGGTTCTGAGTGTTTGTCCCTCATATAGGATACCAGAACACTGTTGCTTGGTTTTCTGTTTGTCCCTCACATAGCATTCCAAAACAATGCTGCTGGGTTCTGAGTGTTAGTCCCTCGCAGACAATTCCAGAACACTGCTGCTAGTTCCTGAGGGTTTGTCCCTCACACAGAATTCCAGAACACTGCTGCTGAGTTCTCAGGGTTTGTACCTCACATAGGATTCCAGAACACTGTTAAGACGGTCTGAATATTTGTCCCTCACAGAGCATTCCAGAGCGGTGCTATGAGGGTTTGAATGCTTGTCCCTCACATAGCATTGCAGAACACTGCTGCAGGTTACTGAGTGTTTGTCCCTTACAAAGGATTCCAAAACACTGTTCTAGGTGTCTGAATATTTGTCACTCACAATGGATTCCACAATAATGCTGCTGGGTTCTTAGGGTTTGTCCCCCACATAGAAATCCCGAACATTGCTGCTGGGTTCTAAGTGTTTGACGGTCAAATAAGACTACAGAACACTGCTGTTGTTTTCTAAGTGTTTGTCCCTCACATAGGATTTCAGAACACTGCTGTGAGGTTCTGAAAGCTTCTGCCTCACATAGCATTACAGAACACTGCTATGAGTGTCTGTATGTTTGTCCCTCAAAAAGGATTTTGGAGCATGGCTGCTGGGTTCTGACATATGTCTCTCACATAGACTTCTCGAACACTGCTGCTGTGTTCTGGTTATTTGTCCCTCACATAGGATTCCAGAACACTGTTGCTGGGTTCTGTGTGTTGCTCCCTCACGTTGGATTCCAGAACACTGCAACGAGTGTCTGAATGTTTGTCCCTCACATAGGACTCCAGAACACAGCTGCTGGGTTGTGAGTGTTTGTCACTAACACAGTATTCAAGGACATTTCTGCTGGGTTCTGTGTGTTTGTACATCATGTAGGATACAAGAACACTGCTGCAGGGATTTTAGTGTTTGTCCCTCACATAGGATTCCAGAACACTGCTACGAGGGTCTGAATGTTTGTCCCTCTAATAGGATTCCAGAACACTGCTGCTGGGTTCTGAGTGATTGTCCCTCACATAGGGTTCCAGAACACTGCTGCTTGGTTCTGAGGGTTTGTCCCTCACACAGGATTGCAGAATACTATAGCTATGTTCTGAGAATTTGTCCTTCACTTAGAATCCTGGAACTCTGCTGCTGGGTTCTGAGGTTTTCTCCATCACATGGATTCCGGAACATTGCTACAGGGGTCTGAATATTTGTCCCTCACAAAGGATTCCAGAGCACTGCTTGTTTGTTCTGAGTGTTTCTCCCTCACATATGATTGCAGAACACAGCTGCTGGGTTCTGAGTGTTTGTCCCAAATATAAGATTCCAGAATTCTGCTCGGAGGGTCTGAAACTTAGTTCCTCACCAAGAATTCCAGAACACTGCTGCTGGGTTCTGAATGATTGTTCCTCACATAAGATTCTGGAACACTGTTACGAGGGTCTGAATGTTCGTCCCTCAAAGGGATTTCAGAACACTGCTTTTGAGTTCTGAGCATTTGTCCCTCACAAAGGATTCCGAAACACTGCAGCTGTGTTCTGAGTGTTTGTCCCTTGCATAGGATTGCAGAACACTGCTGCTGGGTCCTGAGTTATTGTCCCTCACATAGAATTCCAGAACACTGCTGCTGGATTCTGAGTGTTTGTCCCTCATATTTGATTCCAGAAAATGGCTACGACGGTCTGAATATTTGTCCATCACAAAGGAATCCAGAACAATGGTGCTGGATCTGAGTGTTTGTCCCTCACATAGGATGACAGAACACTGCTTCAAGGGTCTGAATGTTTGTCCTTCACACAGGAATCAGAGCACTGCTGCTGGGTTCTGAGTATTAATCCCTCACACCGGATTCCAGAACACTGCTGCTAGGTTCTGAGGGTTTGTACCTCACGTAGAATTCCAGAACACGCATGCTGGTTTCTGAGGGTTTGTACCTTACATAGGATTCCAGAACACGGCTACAAGGGTCTCAATTATTGTCCCTCACATAGCACTCGAAAACAGTGCTATTAGGGTCTGAGTGCTTGTCCCTCACATAGAATGCCAGAACAATCTTGTAGGGTTCTGAAAGTTTGTCCCTTACGTAGGATTCTAGAATAATGCTCCGAGTGTATGAATGTTTGTCCCTCACAAAGGATTCCAGAACAATGCTGCTGGGTTCTGAGAGTTTCTCCCTCACATAGGAATCCGGAACACTACAGCTGGGTTCTGAGTGTTTGTCCCTCACCTGGGATTCCAGAACACTGATTAGAGGGTCTAAATGTTAGTCCCTCACAAACGATTCCAGAACACTGCTGCTGGGTTCAGAGTGTTTGTCCCTCATGTCGGATTCCAGAACATTGCTGCAGGGCTCTGAGTGTTTGTCCCACACATAGGATTCCAGAACACTGCAGCTGGGTTCTGAATGGTTGGCCCTCACATGGGATTCCAGAACACTGCCAGGAGTGTCTGAATGTTAGACCCACACCAAAGATTCCAGAACACTGCTGCTGGTTTCAGAGTGTTTGCCCCTCAGATAGGATTCCAGAACACTGCTAATATTTTCTGAGTGTTTGTCCTTCTCATAGGATTCCAGAACACTGCTACGAGGGTCTGAATGTTTGTCCCTCGCATAGAAGTCCAGAACACTACTGCTGGGTTCTGAGTAATTGTCCCTCACATAGGATTCCAGAACACTACTGCTGAGTTCTGAGTTTTTACCCCTTACATAGGATTCCAGAACACTGCTAAGAGAGCCTGAGTGTTTGTCACTCACGAAGTATTCCAGAACACTGCTGATGGTTTCTTAATGTTTGTCTGTCACGTAGGATTGCAGAACACTGCTATGATTATCTGAATGTTTGTCCCTCACAAAATGTTCCAGAGCACTGCTGCTTCGTTCTGAGTGTTTGTCCCTCACATTGGAGTACAGGACAGTGCTGCTGGGTTCTGAGTGTTTGTCCCTCACATAGGATTCCAGAACACTGCTGCTGGGTTGTGAGTGTTTGTCCCTCACATAGGATTCCAGAACACTGCTACGATTGTCTGAATATTTGTCCCTCACCAAGTATTCCAGAACACTGCTGAAGGGTTCTGAGTGTTTGTCCCTCACTTTGGATTCCAGAAAAGTGCTGCTGAGTTCTGAGTGTTTGTCCCTCACATAGGGGTCGAGAACAATGCTACGGAGGTCTGAATGATTGACCCTCTGAAAGTATTACAGAAAACTGCTACGAAGGTCTGAATGGTTGTCCCTCACACAGCATTCTGTATCATTGCTACGAGTGTCTGAATTCTTGTTCCTCACATAGGATTCCAGAACACAGCTATAGGGTTCTGAGTGTTTGTTCTTCACAGAGGATTTCAGAACACGGTGGCTGGGTTCTGAGTGTTTGTCCATCACATAGGATTCCAGATCACAGCTGCTGTGTTCTGAGTGTTTGTCCCTCACACAGGATTCCGGAACACCGTTGCTGGGTTCTGAGTGTTTGTCCCTCACTTTGGATTCCATAACAATGCTGCTAGGTTCCGAGGATTTCCCCCTCACATAGAATTCCAGAAGGCTGCTGCTAGGTTCTGAGGATATGTACCTCATGTAGGATTCCAGAACACTGCTACGAGGGTCTGAATGTCACTCACATAGAAATTCAGAACAGTGCTATGAAGATCTGAATGCTTGTCCTTCACTTAGGATTCCAGAACACTGCTACGAGTCTCTGAATGTTTGTCCAACAAAGTGATTCCAGAACATTGTTGCTGGGTTCTCAATGTTTTTCCCTCATATATAATTCCCGAGCACTTCTTCAAGGGTCTGAATGTTTGTCCCTCAAAGGAATTCCGGAACTCTGCTGCTGTGTTCTCAGTGTTTGTCTTTCACATAGGATTCCAGAGAACTGCTGAATGTCTCTCCCTCAGAAAGCATTCCATATCACTGTTACGAGTGTCTGAATGCTTGTCCCTGACCTCTGATTCCAGAACACTGCTACTGGGTTCTGACAGTTTGCCCTTCACATAGGATTCCAAAACAATACTCCGAGGGTCTGAATGTTTGTCCCTCACATAGGATTCCAGAACATTTCTGCTGGTTTCTGAGTGGTTTTCCCTTATATAGGATATCAGAACACTGCTGATGGGCTTTGGGTGTTTGTCTCTCACGTAGCATTCCAGAACACTGTTGCTGGGTTCTGAGTGTTAGACCCTCACATACGATTCCAGAACACTGCTGCTAGATTCAGAGGGATTGTCCCTCACATAGAATTCCAGAACACTGCTACTGAGTTCCGAGGGTTTCTACCTCACATAGGATTGCAGAACACTGCTATGAGGGTCTGAATGTTTGTCCCTCACAGGGCATTCCAGAAGAGTGCTATGAGGGTCTGAAGGCTTGTCCGTCACATAGGATTCCAGAACACTCCTGCAGGGTTCTGAGTGTTTTTCCCTCACATAGGATTCCAGAATACTGCTCTAAGTGTCTGAACATTTGTCCCTCACAAAGGATTCCAGAACGCTGCTGCTGGTTTCTGAAGGTTTGTTCCTCACATAGAATTCCTGAACACTACTGCTGTTTTCTGACTGTTCGTCCCTCACATATTATTACAGAACACTGCTGCTGTTTTATGAGTGTTTGTACCTCACATTGGATTTCAGAAGAGTGCTACGATGGTCTGAATGTTTCTCCCTCACATAGCATTACAGAACCCTGATATGAGTGTCTGAGTGTTTGTCCCTCACAAAGGAATCCAGAAAAGTGCTGCAGGGTTCTGAAGGTTTGTCCCTCCCATAGAATTCCGGAACACTGCTGCTGGGTTCCGGGTATTTGTCCCTCACATGGGATTCCAGAACACTGCTGCTGGGTTCTGAGTGTTTGTCCCTCACGTAGGATTTCAGAACACTGTTACGAGGGTCTGAATGTTTGTCCCTCACATAAGATTCCGGAACACTCCTGCTGAGATCTGAAAGTTTGTCCCTCATAAAGGATTCCAGAACACTGTTGCGGGTTTCTTAGTGTTTCTCCCTCACATAGGATTCCAGAACACTGCTACAGGGGTCTGAGTGTTTGTCCCTCAAATAGGATTCCAGAACTCTGCTACGAGGGTCTGAATAATGCTCCTTTACAAAGGATTCCAGAACACTCCTGCTGTGCGCTTAACATTTGTCTCTCAAATGTAACATTTGATACGAGAACACTGCTAGAGGGTTCTGAGTTTTTGTCACTCACATAGGATTCCAAACAGGGCTGTTGGGTTCTCAGTGTTTGTCTCTCACATGGGATTCCAAAACACTGCTTCTGAGTTCAGAGTGTTTGTCCGTCACATAAGATTCGAGAACACTCTTACGAGGTTCTGAATTTTTGTCCCTCACGAAGGATTGTAGAACACTGCTGCTGGTTTCTGAGTGTTTGTCCCTCACATACAATTCCAGAACACTGCTATGAGGTTCTGAATGTTTGTCCCTCACAAAGGTTTCCAGAACACTGATGCTGGGCAGTTAGTGTTTGTTCCTCACGTAGGATTCCAGAACACTGCTGCTGGGTTCTGAGTGTTGGTCCCTCACAAAGGATTTCAGAAAACTGTTGCTGGGTTCTGAGTGTCCCTCACATAGGAATGTAGAACAGTGGTACGAGGGTCTGAGTGTTTTTCCCTCTGAATGGATTCCAGAACACTGCTACTGGGTTCTCTTTGTTTGTCCCTCCCAAAGGATCCCAGAGCACTGCTGCTGGTTTCTGAGAGTTTGTTGCTCACAGTGGATTCCAGAATACTGCTGCTCGGTAGTGAGTCTTTGCCCTCACATACGATACCAGAACACTACTGCTGGGTTCTCAGTGTTTGTCCCTCACAGAGGATTCCAGAACACTGCTGCTGGGTTCTGAGTGTTTGTCCTTCACATAGGATTCCAGAACACTGCTACGAGTGTCTGAATGTTTGTCCTTCACAAAGGATTCCAGAGCACTGCTGCTGGGTTCTGTGCGTTTGTCCCTCAAATAGGATTCCAGAACACTGCTGCTGGTTTCTGAGTGTTTGTCTCTCATCTAGGATTCCAGAACACTGCTGTTGGGTTCTGAGTGTTTGTCCCTCACTTTGGATTCCAGAACAGTGATGCGAGGTTCTGAATGTTTTTCCATCACAAAGGATTCCACAACACTGCTGCTGAGTTCTGAGTGTTTGTCCCTCACATAGAATTCCAGAACACTGCTGTTGGGTTCTGAGTGTTTGTCCCTCACATAGAATTCCAAAACAATGCTTCGAGTGTCTGAAGGTTTGTCCCTCAAAAAGGATTGTAGAACTCTGCTGCTGGGTTCTGAGTATTTCTCCCTCACATGGGATACCAGAACACTGCTACTTTGTTCTGTTCGTTTGTCCCACACAAACGATTACAGAGAAGTTCTGCTGGATTCCTGGGTGTTTGTCTCTCACATAGGATTCCAGAAGACTGCCTCGAGTGTCTGAAATTTTGTCCCTCACAAAGGATTCTAGAAAACTGCTGCTGGTTTCTCAGTGTTTGTCCATCACATGGGATTCCAGAACAATGCTGCTGGGTTCTGTGTGTTTGTCCCTCACATAGGATTCCAGAACACTGGTAAGAGGTTCTGAATGTTTTTCCCTCACGTAGGATTTCACAACAATGCTAGTGGGTTCTGTGTGTACCTCACAAAGGATTCCAGAGCACTGCTGCTGGTATCTGAGTGTCCCTCACATAGGATTCCAGAATAATTCTACTAGTGTCTGAATGTTTGTCCCTCAGATAGGATTCCAGAGCACTGTGGCTGGGTTCCTAGTGTTTGTCCCTCACATAGGATTCCAGAACACTGCTGCTGGGTTCTAAGTGTGTGTTCCTCACATAGGATTCCAGAACACTGCTGCTGGGTTCTAAGTGTGTGTTCCTCACATAGGATTCCAGAACACTGCTGCTAGGTTCTGAGTGTTTGTCCCTCATATAGGATCCCAGAACATTGCTTCTGTTTTCTCAGTGTTTGTCCCTCACCCAAGATTCCACAACACTGTTGCTGGATTCTGAGTGTTTTTCCCTCACTTTGGATTCCAGATCACTGCTGCTATGTTGTTCCTCATAAAAGATTCCAGAATAGTGTTACAAGGGTATGAAAGATTGTCTCTCACAATGGTTTCCAGAAAACTGCTGCTGGTTCTTGAGTGTTGGTCCCTCACATATGATTCCCATCACTGCTGCGAGGGTCTTAATGTTTGTCCCTAAAAGGGATTCCAGAACACTGCTTTTGTGTTCTGAGTGTTTGTCCCTCACAAATGATTCCAGAACCCTGCTTCTGGATTCTGACAGTTTGTCCCTTGCTTAGGATTCCGGAACACTACCACTAGGTTCCGAATGTTTGTCCCTCACAAAGGATTCCATATCACTGCTACGAGTGTCTGAATGCTTGTCCCTCACATAGGATTCCAGAATACTGCTACTGGGTCTGAGTCTTTGCCCTTCACACATGATTCCAGAACACTGCTCCAAGGGTCTGAATGTTTGCCCCTCACATAGGATTCCAGAACGCTCCTGCTGGTTTGTGAGTGTATATCCCTCACATAGGATTCTAGAACATTTCTGCTGGGTTCTGAGTGTTTGTCCCTCATATAGGATACCAGGACAATGTTGCTGGGTTCTGAATGTTTGTCTCTCACATAGCATTCCTGAACACCGCTGCTGGGTTCTGAGTGCTTGTCCCTCAAATAGGATTCCAGAACTCTGCTGCTGGATTCTGAGGGTTTGTATCTCACATCAGATTCCAGAACACTGCTACAAGGGTCTGAATGTTGGTACCTCACAGAACACTCCCGAACGGTGCAATGAGGGTCTGAATGCTTGTCCCTCACATAGGATTCTAGAACACTACTGCAGGGTCCTGAGTGTTTTTTCCTCACATAGGATTCCAGAACACTACTACGAAGTTCTGAATGTTTCTCCCTCACATAGGATTCCAGAACACTGCTGCTGGTTTGTGTTTGTCCCTCACATAGGATTCCAGAACATTTCTCCTGGGCTCTGAGTGTTTGTCCCTCATATAGGATACCTGAACAATGCTGCTGGATTATAAGTGTTTGTCCCTCACATAGCATTCTAGAACACTGCTGCTGTGTTCTGAGTGTTTATCCATCCCCTAAGATTCCACAACACTGTTGCTGGGTTCCAAGAGTTTGTCCCTCACTTTGGATTCCATAACAGTGCTGCTAGGTTCTGAGGGTTTCTCCCTCACATAGAATTCCAGAACACTGCTTTTCAGTTCTGAGGATTTGTACCCCATTTAAGATACCAGAACACTGCTACGAGGTTCTGAATGTTTGTCACTCACATGGAAATCCAGAACAGTGCTATGAGGTTCTGAATGCTTGTCCCTCACATAGGATTCTAGAACACTGTTGCAGCATTCTAAGGGTTTGTCCCACACATAGGATTCCAAAATACTGCTGCTGGGCTCTGAATGTTTTTCCCTCACACTGGATTCCAGAGCACTGCTGCTGGGTTCTGAGGGTTTGTACCTCACATAGGATTCCAGAACACTACTACGAGGGTCTGAATGCTTGTCCTTCACAGAACATTCCAGAACAGTGCTGTGAGGGTCTGAATCCTTGTCCCTCTCATAGCTTTCCAGAACACTTCCGCACAGTTCTGAGCGTTTGTCTCCCACTTAGGATACCAGAAAACTGCTGCTGGGTTCTGATTGTCTGTCTTTCACAGAGGATTCCAGACCACTGCTAATCGATTGAGTGTAAGTCCCTCACATGGGATTCCAGAACACTGCTACAAGGGTATGAATGTATGTTTCTCAGAAAGGATTGCAGAAAAATGCTGCTGGGTTCTGAGTGTTTGTCCCTGAAATTGGATTCCAGAACACTGTTGCTGGTTTCCGAGTGTTTCTCCCTCACTTAGGATTCCAGAAAACTGCAGCTGGAATTTCAGGATTTGTCCCTGTCATTCAGTTCCAAAACACTGCTGCTGGGTTCTGAGGGTTTGTCCCTCACATAGGATTGCAGAATTCTGCTGCCATGTTCTGAGGGCTTTTCCCTCACATAGAATTCTAGAACTCATCTGCTGGTTTCTGAGAGTTTCTGCTTCACATGGGATTCCGGAACACTGTTTCAAGGGTCTGAATGTTTGTCCCTCAAAGGGATTTCAGAACACTGCTGCTGTGTTCTGAGTGTTTGTCTGTCACATAGGATTCAAGGGTCTGAATCCCTCACAAAGGATTCAGCACCGCTTGTGGGTTCGGAGTGTTTGTCCCTCACATAGGATTGCAGAACACTGCTGGGAAGGTCTGAAAATTTGTTCCTCACCAAGAATTCCAGAACATTGCTGCTGGGATCTAAATGCTTGTCCCTCACATATAATTCCAGAACACTGCTACGAGGTTCTGAATGTTTGTCCCTCAAAGGGATTTCAGAACACTGCTGCTGTGTTCTGAGTGTTTGTCTCTCACATAGGATTCCAGAGCACTGCTCTGTGGGTCTGAATGTTTCTCCCTAAGAAAGCATTCCTTATCAATGCTACCAGTGTCTGAATGCTTGTCCCTGACATCTGATTCCAGAACACTGCTACTGGGTTCTGACTGTCCTTCACATAGGATTTCATAATACTGCTCGGGGGTCAGAATGTTTGTCCCTCACATAGGATTTCAGAACACTGCTGCTGGTTTGTGAGTGTTGTTTGTCCCTCACATAGGATTCGAGGACATTTCTGCTGGTTTCTGAGTGTTTGTCCCTCATATAGGATACCAGAACACTGCTGATGCGTTTTGTGTGTTTTTCCCTCACATAGCATTCCAGAACACTGCTGCTGAGTTCTGAGAGTTAGACCCTCACATACGATTCCAGGACACTGCTGCTAGATTCAGAGGGATTGTCCCTCACATAGAATTCCAGAACGCTGCTGCTGGTTTGTGAGTGTTTGTCCCTCACATAGGATTCGAGGACATTTCTGCTGGTTTCTGAGTGTTTGTCCCTCATATAGGATACCAGAACACTGCTGATGGGTTTTGTGCGTTTTTCCCTCACATAGCATTCCAGAACACTGCTGCTGAGTTCAGAGTGTTACCCCCTCACATACGATTCCAGAACACTGCTGCTAGATTCAGAGGGATTGTCCCTCACATAGAATTCCAGAACACTGCTGCTGAGTTCTGAGGGTTTCTACCTCACATAGGATTGCAGAACACTTCTATGAGGTTCGGAATGTTTGCCCTCTGATAGGATTCCAGTACACAGTGTCTGGGTTCTGAGTGTTTGTCCCTCACATAGGATTCCAGAACACTGCTGCTGTATTCTGAGTATTTGTCCCTCACATGGGTTCGGAATGTTTGTCCATCACAAAGGGTTCCAGAAGTATGCTGCTGCATCTGAGTGTTTGACCCTCACTTAGGATTACAGAACACTGATTCGAGCGTCTGAATGTTTGTCCCTCACAAAGGATTCTAGAACACTGCTGCTGGTTTCTGACTGTGTGTCACTCACATAGGATTCCAGACCACAGTTTGGAGTTCTGAGTGCTGAGTTCTGGGGGTTTGTACCTCACATAGTATTCCAGAATATTGCTACGAGATTCTGAAAGTTTCTCCCTCACAGAGCATTGCAAAACAGTGCTATGAGGGTCTGCATGCTTGTCCCTCACATAGGAATCCAGATCACTGTTGCAGGGTTCTGAGTGTTTGTCCCTCACATAGGATTCCATAAAACTGCTTCTGGGCTCTTTGTGTTTGTCCCACACTTAGGATGGTAGAACACTTCTGCTGCTTTCTTTGCCTTTGTCTCTCACATAAGATTCCAGAAAACTGCTACGAGGATCTGAATGTTTGTCCCTCACAAAGTATTCTAGAACACTTCTGCTGGGTTCTGATTATTTGCCACTCATATAGGATTCCAGAACACAGCTACGAGGGTCTGAATGTTTGTCCCTAACTGCTGCTGGGTTCAGAGTGTCACTCACATAGGTTTCCAGAACACTGCTATCCACTCTGCTTCTGGGTCCTTGGTGTTGGTCACTCTCAAAAGATTCCAGAACATTGCTGCTGCGTTCTGAGTCTTTGTCTCTCACATACAATTCCAGAAAACAGATTTGAGGATCTGAATGTTTGTCCCTCACAAAGGATTCTAGAACACTGCTCCTGGGTTCTGAGTGATTGTCCCTTACAAAGGATTGCAGCACACCGGAACGAATGTCTGAATGGTTTTCCCTCACAAAATATTCCAGAACACTGCTGCCGTGTTCTGTTTGTTTTTCCCTCACCTAGGATTCCAGAGCACTGCTGCTGAGTTCTGCATGTTTGTCCCTCACAAGTGATACCAGAACACTTCAACGAGGGTCTGAAAGTTTGTTCATCACAAAGGATTCCAGAACACTGCGGTTTGATTCTGAGTGTTTGTCATTCATATATAATTCCAGATCACTGCTTAGAGGGTATGAAAATTTGTCCCTCACAAAGGATTATAGAGCACTGCTGCTGGCTTCTGAGTGTTTGTCACTCACATATGATTCCAGAACACTTCTCCTGGGTTCTGAGTATTTGTCCCTCTCATGGGATTCCAGAACACTGCGGCTGGGTTCAGAGTGTTTGTCCCTCACATAGAATTCCAGAACACAGCCAAGGGGGTCTGAATGTTTGTCCCTCAGAAGGGATTCCAGGACACTGCCTCTGGTTTCTGAGAGTTTCTCCCTCCAGAACACTGCTCCGGGTTTCTTTTTGTTTTTCCCTCAAGAAGGAATCCAGAGCACTGCTGCGGGGTTCTGAATGTTTGTCCCTCACAAAGGATTCTATAACACTGCTGATGGTTTCTCCGTGTTTGTCCCTCACAAAGGATTCCAGAACACTTCTTCTGGGTTCTTAGTGTTTGTCCCTCATTTGGATGCCAGAACACTGCTGCTGGGTTTTGTGTGTTTTTGTCCCTCACGTAGGATTCCAGTACACAGCTACTGGGTTCTGAGTGTTGTCTCCCATATATGATTCTAGAACACTTCTACGAGGTTCTGAATGTTTGTCCCTCACAAAGGATTCCAGGGCACTGCTACTGGTTTCTGAGAGTTTGTCCCTCACATAGGATTCCAGAACACTGCTCCTGGTTTCTGTTTGTTTTTCCCTCACAAAGGAATCCTGAGCAATGCTGCTGGTTTCTCAGTGTTTGTCCCTCACATAGGATTCCAGAAAACTGCTACGAGGGGGTCTGAATGTTTATCCCTCACAAAGGATTCCAGAACATTTCTGCTGGGTTCTGAGTACTCGCCCCTCATATTGGATTCCAGAAGAATGCTAAAACTGTCTGAATGTTTTCCTCACATAGGATTCCAGAACACTGCTGCTGGGTTTTGAGGGTTTGTCCCTCATATAGGATTCCAGAACACTGCTGCTGGGTTTTGAGGGTTTGTCCCTCATATAGGATTCCAAAACACTGCTACGAGGGTTTGAATATTTTTCCCTCACACAGGATTCCAGAACACTGCTGCGAGGGTCTGAATGTTTTTCCCTCAAAAAGAATCCAGAACACTCCTGCTGGGTTTTGTTTGTTCGTCCCTCACAAAGAATTCCAGAGCACTGCTGCTGGTTTCTTCTTGTTTATTCCTCACATAGGATTCCAGAACACTTCTACAAGGGTCTGAATATTTCTCCCTCAGATAGGGTTCCAGTACACAGTGGCTGGGTTCTGTTTGTTTGTCACACACAAAGATTTCCAGAGCACCGATGCAGGTTTCAGAGAGTTTGTTCGTCACATAGGATTCCAGAACACTTCTAAGTATGTCTGAATGTTTGTCCCTGAGATAGGATTCCAGAACAGAGTGACTGGGTTCTAAGTGTTTGTCTCTGACATAGGATTCCAGAACACTGCTGGTGGGTTCTGATTGTATGTCCGTCACATAGGATTCCAGAACACTGCTGCTTGTGTTCTGAGTGTTTGCCCCTCACGAAGGATTATAGAGAACTGCTGCTGGATTCTGAGAGTTTTTCCCTCACATAGGATTCCAGAACACTGCTGCTCGGTTCTGAGTGCTTCTCAATCACATAGGATCCCACAACACTGCTGCTGGATTCTGAATGTTTGTTCGTCACATAAGATTCCAGAACTCTGCTTCAAGGGTGCGAATGTTTGTCCCACACAAAGGATTCAAGAACACTGCTTATAGGTTCTGAGTGTTTGTCACTCACATAGCATTCCAGTACACTGCTGCTGGGCTCTGAGTGTTTGTCCCCCAAATGGGATTCCAGAAGTCTGCTGCATTGTTCAGAGTGTTTGTCCCTCACATAAGATTCCAGAACACTGCTAAGAGGTTCTGAATGTTTGTCCTTCACAAAGGATTCCAGAATGCTACTGCAGGGTTCTGTGTTTCTTCCTCACAAGGGATTCCAGAGCACTGCTGCTTGATTCTGAGTGTTTGTCCCTCACGTGGGATTCCTGAACACATCTACGAGTGTCTGAAGGCGTGTCCCTAAGATAGGATTCCAGAACATAGTGGCTGGGTTCTGAGTGTTTGTCCCTCACATAGGATTACAGAACAATCCCGCTGGAGTCTGAGAGTTTGTACCTCACATAGGATTCTAGATCCCTGCGGCTAGGTTCTGAGTGTTTGTTCTTCACATACTATTCCAGAACATTGCTTCGAGGGTCTGAAGGTTTGTCCCTCGCAAAGGATTTTGGAACACTGCTGCAGGGTTCTGAGTGTTTTTCACTCACATATCATTCCAGAACCCTCTTGCTGGGTTCTGAGTGTTTGTCCCACACATGTGATTCCAAAACACTGCTTCTGGGTTCAGAGTGTTTGTCCCTCAAATACGACTCCAGAACACTGACACGAAGTTCTCAATGTTGTCCCTCACAAAGGATTCCAGAACACTGCTGCTGGGTTCTGCATGTTTGTCCCTCACAAAGTATTGTAGAACACTTCTGCTTGGTTCTGTGTGATTTTCCCTCACGTAGGATTCAGAGCACTGCTTCTGGGTTCTGAGTGTTTGTCCCTCACAAAGAATTGTAGAACACTGCTGCTGGCTTCTGAGAGTTTCTCCCTCCCATAGGATTCCAGAACACTCCTCCTGGATTCCGTTTCTTTGTCCCTTACAAAGGCTTTCAGAGCACCTCTGCTGGTTTCTGAGTGTTTGTCCCTCACATGGGATTCCAGAACACTTCTACGAGTGTCTCAATGTTTGTCTCTCAGATAGGAATCCAGAACACAGCGGCTGTGTTCTGAGTGTTTTTCCCTCACATAAGGTTACAGAACACTGCTACAAAGTTCTGAATGTTTGCCGCTCACATAAGATTTTAGAAAACTTCAGCTGGTTTCTGTGAGATCGTCCCCCGCGTAGGATGCGAGAACACTGCTGCTGGTTTCAGAGGGTTTGTCCCACCCATAGGATTACAGATCACTGCTACGAGGGTCTGAATGTTTTTCCCTCACAAAGGATTCCAGGACACTACTGTTGGATTCTGTTTGTTTTTCCCTCACATAGTACTCCTGAGCACTGATGATGGTCTCTGAGTGTTTTTCCCTTAGATAGGATTCCAGAACACTTCTACGAGGGTCTGAATATTTTTCCGTCATACAGGATTCCCAAACACAATGGTTGGGATCTGAGTCTTTGTCCCACACATTGAATTCCAGAACACTGCTGCTGGGTTCTGAATGTTTGTCAATACATAGGATTCCAGAACACTGCTGTTGGTTTCTGCGTGCTTGTCCTTCCCACAGGAATCCAGAACACTTCTATGAGGGTCTGAATGTTTTTTCATTGCAAAGGATTCCAGAACACTGCTTCTGGTTTCCGACTGTTTGTCCCTCCCATAGGATTCCAGAACACTGCTTCGAGGGTCTGAATGTTTGTCCTTTACAAAGGATTCCAGAGCACTGCTGCTGGGTTCTGTGTGTTTGTCCCTCACATGGGATTCCAAAACACTGCTGCTGGGTTCAGAGGGTTCGTCCCGCACATACGGTTCCAGAACACTGCTACAAAGATCTGAATGTTTGCAGCTTACCAAAGAGTCTAAAACAGTGCTGCTGGGTCCTGAGTATTTGTCCCCCACAAAGGACTCTAGAGCACTGCTCCTGGGTTCTGAGTGTTTTTCCCTCACAAAAAATTCCAGAACACTGCTGCTGGGATGCGATTGTTTGTCAATCACATAGGATTCCAGAACACTGCTGTTGGGTTCTGCATGTTTCTCCCTCACATACGTTTCCAGAACACTTCAACGAGGGTCTGCATGTTTGTTCATCATAAAGGATTCCAGAACACTGCTGCTGGGTTCTGAGTCTTTGTCCCTCACATAGGATTCCAGAACACCGCTTCGAGGATCTGAAGGATTGTCCCTCACAAAGGATTCTAAAGCACTGCCGCTGGATTCTGATTGTTTGTCACTCACATAGGATTCCAGAGCCCTGCTGCTGGGTTCTCAGTGTGTGTCCCTCCAATGGGATTCCAGAACAATGCTGCTGAGTTAAGAGTGTTTGTCACCCATAAAATTCTGGAACACTACTGCCGGGTTCTAAGGGTTTGTCGCTCACATACAATTCCAGAACACTGCTAGGAGGTTCTGAATGTTTGTGCCTCACAGAGGATTCGAAAACACTGCTGCTGGGTTCTGTATGTTTGTCCCTCAAAAAGGATTCCAGAACACTGCTGCTGGTTTCTGAGTGTTTGTCCCTCACATAGATTTCCAGAACACTTCTACCAGTGTCTGAATGTTTGTCCCTCAGATAGGATTCCAGAAAATTCCTGCTGGGTTCTGTTTGTCTGTCCCTCAGATAGGATTCCAGAAAATTCCTGCTGGGTTCTGTTTGTTTGTCCCTCAAAAAGGATTGCAGAGCACTGCTGCTGGTTTCTTATTGTTTGTTCTACGAGGGTATGAATGTTTGTCACTCAGGTAGGGTACACAGTGGCTGCGTTCTGAGTATTTTTCCCTCAGATAGGATTCCAGAACACAGTGGCTGGGTTCTGAGTGTTTGTCCCTCACATAGGATTCCAGAAATCTGCTATGAGGGTCTGAATGTTTGTCCATCATAAGGGATTCCAGATCACTGCTGGTGGGATATGAGTGTTTGTCCCTCACAAAGGATTACAGAACACTGCTACAAGTTTGTGAATGTTTGTCCCTCACAAAGGATTCCAGAACACTGCAGCTGGGTTCTGAGTGTTTGTCCCTCACATAGGATTCCAGAACACTGCAGCTGGGTTCTGAGTGTTTGTCCCTCACATAGGATTCCAGAACACTGCAGCTGGGTTCTGAGTTTTTGTCCCTCACATAGGATTCCAGAGCACTGCTACGAAGATCTGAATCTTTCTGGCTCACACAGGATTCCAATATATTGCTGCTGGATGCTGTGTGTTTGTCCCTCACATAGGATTCCAGAACACGTCTGCTGTTTTCTGAGTGTTTGTCCCTCAAATAGGATTCCAAAAAACTGCTACGAGGGTCTGAATATTTGTCCATCACAGAAGATTCCAGAACACTTCCGCTGGGTTATGAATGTTTGTCCCTCACTTAGATTTCCAGGACACTGCTTCGAGAGTCTGAATGTTTGTCCCTCACAAAGGATTATAGAACACTGCCGCTGGCTTCTGAGTGTTTGTCACTCACATAGCTTTCCAGAAGACTGCTGTTGGGTTCTGAGTGTTTGTCCCTCACATACAAATCCAGAACACTGCTAGGAGATTCTGAATGTTTGTCCCTCACCTAGAATTCCAGAACACTGCTGCTGGGTTCTGAGTGTTTGTACCTCATATAGGATTCCAGCACACTGCTGCTGGATTCTGAGTGTTTGTCCCTCACATAGGATTCCAGAACACTTCTACGAGCGTCTGAATTTTGTCCATCAGATAGGATTCCAGAACACTGCTGCTGGGTTCTGAGAGTTTTTCCCTCACATAAGATTCCAGAACACTGTTGCTGTGTTCTGAGTGTTTCTCCATCACATAAGATTCCAGAACACTGTTGCTGGATTCTGAGTGTTTGTCCCTCACTTTGGATTCCAGGACACTGTTGCTAGGTTCTGCGGGTTTGTACCTCACATAGAATTCCAGAACACTGCTGCTCGGTTCTCAGGATTTCTATCTCACATAAGATTCCAGAACACTGTTTGAGTGTGTGAAGATAAGTCCCTCACAAAGCATTCTAGAACACTGCTGCTGGATTGTGATTGTCCCTCACATAGAATTCCAGAACACTGTTGCTGGGTTCCGGATATTTGTCCCTCACATAGGATTCCAGAACACTGCTGCTGGGATCTGAGTGTTTGTCCCTCACATAGTATACCAGGCCACTGCGAAAACAGTATGAAAATTTGTCTCTCACAAATATTGCAGAAATATGAGGCTGGAATCTGAGTGTTTGTCTCTCACATTGGATTCCAGAACACTGCTGCTGGATTCTGAGTGTTTGTCCCTCACATAGGATTGCAGAAAACTGCTGCTGGGATCTGAATGTTTGTCCCTGTCATTGAATTCCAGAACAATGCTGCTGGTTTCTGAGGGCTTGTCCCTCACATCATATTGCAGAATACTGCGGCTACGTTCTGAGCGTTTCTCCTTCACATAGATTTCTGGAACTCTGCTGCTGGGTTCTGAGGGTTTCTCCATCACATGGGATTCCAGAACACTGCTGCAGGGTTCTGAGCATTTGTCACTCACATAGGATTCCAAAACACTGCTCTGAGAGTCTGAATGTTTGTCCCTCACAAAGGCTTCCAGAACACTGCTGCTGGGTTCTGAGGCTTTGTCCTTCACATAGGATTCCAAAACACTGTTGCAGGGTTCTTAGTGTTTGTCACTCACATAGGATTCCAAAACACTGCTCTGAGAGTCTGAATGTTTGTCCCTCACAAAGGCTTCCAGAATACTGCTGCTGGGTTCTGAGGCTTTTTCCCTCACATAGCATTCCAAAACACTGCTGCTGGGTTGTGAGTGTTTATCACTCACTTAGGTTTCCAGAACACTTCTGCTGGGTTCTCAGCGTTTGTCCATCATGTAGGATACCAGAACAGTGCAGATGGGTTTTTAGTGTTTTTCCGTCACATAAGATTCCAGAACACTGGAGGCAGGTTCTGAGGGTTTCTCCCTCAAGTAGAATTCCAGAACACTGCTGCTGGGTTCTGTGGGTTTGTACCTCACATAGGATGCCAGAACACTGCTACTATGGTGTGAAAGTTTGTCCCTCACATAGCATTCCAGAACAGTGCTAGGAGGGTCTGAATACTTATCCCTCACATAGGATTCCAGAACACTGTTGCAGGGTTCTGAGTATTTGCCCTCACAGGGGATTCCAGAAAAATTCTCTGAGGGTCTGAATGTTTGTCCCTCACAAAGAATTCCAGAACACTGCTGCAGGCTTCTGAGTGTTTTTCCCTCACATAGGATTCCAGAACACTGCAGCTGTTTTCTGAGTGTCTCTCACCTAAGATTCCAGAACACTGCTAGGAGGGTCTGAATGTTAGTCCCTCACAAAAGATTGCAGAACACTGCTGCTGGGTTCAGAGAGTTCGTCCCTCACATAGGCTTCTAGAACACTGCTAGTGTTTTCTGAGTGTTTGAATTTCACATAGAATTCCAGAACACTGCTACATGGGTCTGAATATTTGTCCCTCACATAGGATTCCAGAACGCTGCTATTGGTTTCTGAGTGATTGTCCCTCACATAGGATTCCAGAACACTGCTGCGGGTTTCTGAGGGTTTGTTCCTCACATAGGATTGCAGAATACTGCGGCTACGTTCTGAGCATTTGTCCCTCTCATAGTATTCTGGAACTCTGCTGCTGGGTTCTAAGGGTTTCTCCATCACCTGGGATTCCGGAACACTGCTACAGGGGTCTGAATGTTTGTCCCTCACAAAGGATTCCAGAGCACTGCTTGTGGATTCTGTTTTTCCCTCACATAGGATTGCAGAACACAGCTGCTGTTTTCTGAGTGTTTGTCCCAAACATAGGATTCCAAAACTCCTCTCGGAGGGTCTGAAAGTTTGTTTCTTACAAAGGATTCCAGAACACTGCTGCTGGGTTCTGAATCTTTGTCCCTCATACGTAGTTCCGGAATACTGCTACGAGGGTCTGAATGTTTGTCCCTCAAAGGGATTACAGAACACTGCTTTTGAGTTCCGATTGTTTGTCCCTCACAAAGGATTCTAGAACACTGCTTAAGTGTTCTGAGTGTTTGTCTCTCATATAGGATTCCAGAAAACTGCTACAATGGTCTGAAAGTTTGTCCCAAACATAGCATTCCAGAACAGTGCTAGGAGGGTCTGAATGCTTATCTCTTACAGAAAATTGCAGAACACTGCTGCAGTGTTCTGAGTGTTTGGCCTCACAGGGTATTCCAGAACAATGCTCCAAGGGTCTGAATGTTTGTCCCTCACAAAGGATTCCAGAACACTGCTGCAGGGTTCTGAGTGTTTTTCCCTCACATAGGATTCCAGAACACTACAGCTGTTTTCTGAGTGTTTGTCTCCTACCTAGGATTCCAGAACACTGCAAGGAGGGTCTGAATGTCTTTCGATCACATTGGATTCCAGAACACTGCTGCTGGGTTCTGAGTGTTTGTAACTCACATAGGATTCCAGAACACTGCTGCAGAGTTCTGAGTGTTTGTTCCTCACATAGGATTCCAGAAAACTGCTACAAGTGTCTGAATGTTTGTCCATGGACAAAAGATACCAGAACACTGCCCGTGGGTTGAGAGTGTTTGTCCCTCACGTAGATTTGTAGAACACTGTTTCGAAGTTATGAATGTATGTCCCTCACATAGGATTCCAGAACACGACTGCTGGTTTCAGAGTGTTTGTCCCTCACATAGGATTCCAGAACACTGCTAGTTTTTTCTGAGTGTTTGTCCTTCATATAGGATTACAGAACACTGCTATGAGGGTCTCAATGTTTGTCCCTCAGATAGGATTCCAGAACACTGCGGCTGGGTTCTAAGTGATTGTCGCTCACATAGGTTTCCAGAACACTGATTCGAGGGTCTGAATCATTGCCCTAGGATAGGATTCCACACCACTGCTGCTTCTCTCTGAGGGTTTCTCCCTCACATAGGACCCCATAACACGGCTGCTAGGTTCTGAGTGTTATATAGTCCTTCACATATAATTCCAGAACTCTTCTGCTTGGTTCAGAGGATTTGTCCCTCACATAGGATTTCATAACATTGTTAGGAGGGTCTGAATGCTTGTCCCTCACAAAGGATTCCAGAACACTGCTCCTGGGTTCTGAGTGTTTGTCCCTCAATTAGGATTCCAGAAAAATGCTGCCTAGTTCTGAGGGTTAGTCCCTCACATAGGATTCCAGAACACAGCTAAGAATGAATGCATGTTTGACCCTCACAAAAGATTGCAGAACAGTGCTGCTGGGTTCTTAGAGTTTTTCCTTCACGTAGGATTCCAGAACACTGCTACTAGGGTCTGTATGTTTGTCCCAAACATAGGATTCCCGAACAGTGCTTCGAGGGTCTGAATGCTTGTCCCTCATATAGGATTCCAGAACACTGCTGCTGGGTTCTGAGGGTTTGTCCCTCAGATAGGATTCCTGAACAATGCAACGAGGGTTTGAATGTTTGTCCCTCACATAGTATTCCAGAACACTGATGTGAGAGTTGAATATTTGTCGCTCACATAGGATTCCAGAACTCTGCTACGAGTGTGTGAATTATTCTCTCTTAGATAGGATTCCAGAACACGGCAGCTGGGGTCTGAATATTTGTAGCTGACAGAGGATTCCAGAACTCAGCTGTTGGGTTCTGAGAGTTTGTCCCTCACCTAGGATTCCAGAATACTGCTACGTGTTTCAAAATGTTTGTCCCTCACATAGGATTCCATATCACTACTGCTGGGTTGTGAGTGTTTGTCTCTCATATAGGATTCCAGATCACTGCTGATGGGTTGTGAGTGTTTTTCCCTCACATAGGTTTCCAGAACACTGCTGCTGGTTTCTGAGTGTTTGTCCCTCACATAGGATTCAAGAACACTGTTGCTAGGTTCTGAGTGTTTGTCCCTCCCACAGGATTCCAGAACACTACTACGAGAGTCTCAATCTTTGTTCCTCGCATAAAATTCCAAAACACTGCTACGATGATCTGAATGTTTGTCTCTCACAAAGTATTCCAGAACACTGCTGCTGGGTTCTGAGTGTTTTTCCCTCACAAATAGGATTCCAGAAGACTGCTACGAGGGTCTGAGAGTTTGTCCCTTATATAGGATTCCAGAACACTGCTATTGGATTCTGAGTGACTGTCCCTCACATAGGATTCCTGAACACAGCTGCTCGGTTCTGAGTGTTCGTCTCTCACAAAGGATTACAGGACACTGTTATGAGGATTTGAGAGTTTGTCCCTCATATAGGATTCCAGAACACTGCTGCTGGGTTCTGAGTGTCTCTCACATAGGATTCCAGAACACTGCTACGAGAGTCTGAATATCTATCCCTCACATTGAATTCACCAACAGTGCTGCTGGGTTCTGAGTGTTTGTCCCTCAGATAGGATTCCAGAACACTGCTGCTGTGTTCTGAGTGTTTGTGCCTCACATAGGATTCGAGAACACTGCTATGAGATTCTGAATGTTTGTCCCTCACAAAGGATTCTAGAACACTGCAGCTGGGTTCTGAGAGTTTGTCCGTCATATAGGATTCCAGAACACGGCTGCTGGGTTCTGAGTGTTTGTCCCTCACATGGGATTCCAGAACACTGCTACTGGTTTCATAGTGTTTCTCCCTCACGTTCGATTCCAGGACACTGCTACAAGGTTCTGAATGATTGTCCCTCACAAACGATTCTAGATCACTGCTTCTGGGTTCTGAGTGTTTGTCCCTCACGTAGTATTTCAAAACACTGCTGCTGGGATCTCTCTGTTTGTCCCCACAAAGGATTACAGAGCACTGCTGCTGGTTTCTGAGTGGTTGTCCCCCATATAGGATTCCAGAACACTGCTGCTGGGTTCTGAGTGTCCCTCAAATAGTATTCCAGAACACTGATATGAGGCTGTGAAAGTTTATCCCTCACAAAGGATTCCAGAACACTGCTGCTGGGTTCAGAGTGTTTGTCCCTCATATTGGATTCCAGAACAATTCAACGAGGGTCTGATAGTTTTTCCCTCACATAGGATTTCAAAACACTGCTATGAGGGTCTGAATGTTTTTCCCTCACAAAGGATTCCAGACCACAGACCACTGCTGCTGTGTTTTGTTTTTTTGACCCTCATAAAGGATTCCAGAGGTCTGCTGCTGGTTTCTTAGTGTCTGTCCCTCAGATAGGATTCCAGGACACTTCTACGTGGGTCTGCATGTTTGTCCCTTAGATAGGATTCCCAAAGACTGCTGCTGGGTTCTGAGTGTTTCTCCCTCATATTGGATTCCAGAACAATGCTACGAGGGTCTGAATGTTTTTCCCTCACATAGGATTCCAGAACACTGTTACAGGGTGTGAATGTCTTTCCCTCCCTATGGATTCCAGAACAAGGTTGCAGAGTTCTGTTTGTTTTTCCCTCACAATGGGTTCCAGAGCACTGCTGCTGGTTTCTGACTGCTTGTCTCTCACTTCGAATTCCAGAAGACTTCTACGGGTGTCTCAATGTTTGTCCCTCAGATACGATTCCAGAACACCGTGGCTGTGTTCTGAGTGTTTGTTCCTCACATACGATTCCAGAACACTGCTGTTGATATTTGAGTGTTTGTCCCTCACATGGGATTCCAGAACAGTGTTACGAAGGTCTGAATGTTTTTCCATATCAATGGATTCCAGAACACTGCTGCTGGGTTCTGAATGTTTGTCCCTCACATTGGATTCCAGAACACTGCTTCGAGGGTCTCAATGTTTGTCCCTCACAAAGGACTCTAGAGCACTGCTACGGGGTTCTGAGTGTTTGCCACTCACATAGTATTCCAGAAAACTGCTGCTGGGCTCTGAGTGTTTGTCCCTCACGTAGGATTCCAGAACACTGCTGCTGGGTTCTGAGTGTTTGTCCCTCACGTAGGATTCCAGAACACTGCTGCTGGGTTCTGAGTGTTTGTCCCTCACGTAGGATTCCAGAACACTGCTGCTGGGTTCTGAGTGTTTGTCCCTCACATATGATTCCAGAACACTGCTATGAGGTTCTGAATGTTTGTCTCTCACATAGGATTCCAAAACTCTGCTGGTGCGTTCTGCATGTTTGTACCTCACAAAGGATTCCATAACACTGCTGCTTGTTTCTGAGTGTTTGTTCCTCACATAGCTTTCAAGATCAACTCTACGAATGTCTGAATTTTTGTCGCTAAGATAGGATTCCAGAGCACATGACTGGTTTCTGAGTGTTTGTCCCCTACATGAGATTCCAGAACACTGCTACGAAGTTCTGAAACTTTTTGGCTCACATAGGATTTCAGAACACTGCTTCTGAGTTCTGAAGGTTTGTCCCTCACATAGGATTCCGGAACGCTGCTGTAGGTTTCTCAGTGTCTGTCCCTCACATAGGATTGCAGAACATTGCTACGAGGGTCTCAAAGATTTTCCCTCACAAAGGATTCCAGAACAGTTCTGCTGGGTTCTGTTTGTTTCCCTCACAAAGATTTCCAGAGCAACGCTGCTCGGTTCTCAGTGTTTCTCCTTCACATAAGTTTCCAGAACACTCCTGCTGGGTACTGAGTGTTTGTCCCTAGCATAGGATTCCAGAACACTGCTGTTCGGTACTGAGGGTTTGTCCCTCACATAGAATTTTAGAAAACTGCAGCTTGTTTCTCAGGGTTTCTCCCTCGCTTAGGATTCCAGAACACTGCTACGATTGTCTGAATGTTTGTCCCTTACAAAGTATTCCGGAACACTGCTGCTTGGTTCTGAGTGTTTGGACCTCACATTCGTTTCCAGAACACTGCTATGATGGACAGAATATTCCTCACATTGGATTCCAGAACACTGCTAAGACGATCTGAATGTTTGTCCCTCACAAAGGATTCCGTATCACTGCTACTGGTTTCTGAGTGTTTGCCCTTCACATGGGATTCCAGAAAACTCCTCCGAGGGTCTGAATGTTTGTCCCTGACTTAGAAGTCCAGAACACTGCTGCTGGATTTTGAGTGTTTTTCCCTCACATAGCACTCCAGAACAATTCTGCAGGGTTCTGATTATTTGTCCCTCATATAGGATACCAGAACCCTGCTGCTGGGTTCTGAGTGTTTGTCTCTCACAGCATTTCAGAACACTGCTGTTGGGTTCTGAGTGATTGTCCCTCAGATACAATTCCAGAACACTTCTTCTGAGTTCTGAGTGTTTGTCTTTCAAATAGTATTCCAGAACACTGCTACGAGGGTCTGAATGTTAGTACCTAACTAAGGATTTCAGAAAATTGCTGCTAAGTTCCGACTGTTTACCCCTCACATAGGATTCCAGAACACTGCTTCGAGAATCTGAATGTTTGCCCCTCACAAAATATTCTAGAGCACTGGTACTGGGTTGTGAGTGTTTGTCCCTCACATAGGATTCCGGAACACTGCTTTTGGGTTCTGAGGGTTTGTCACTCACATAGGATTCCAGAACACTGCCTCTGGGTTCTGAGTGTTTGTCCCTCACAACGGGATCCAGAACACTGCTGCTGGATTCAGAGTGTTCGTCTCTCACATATGATTTCAGAACACAACTGCGAGTTTCTGAATGTTTGTCCCTCTCAAAGGACTCCAGAACACTTCTGCTGAGTTCTGAGTGATTTTCCCTCACATAGTATTCCAGAACTCTGCTGCTGGGTTCTCTTTGTTTGTCCCTCTCAAAGGAATCCAGAGGACTTCTTCTGGTTTCTGAGTGTTTGTCCCTCACATAGGATACGAGAATACTGCTACGAATGTCTGAGGGTTTGTCCGTCAAAAAGGATTCCAGAACACTGCTGCTGGATTCTTAGTGATTGTCCCTCACATAGGATTCCAAACACTGCCTCGAGGGTCTCAATGTTTTTCCCTCACAAAGGATTCCAGAACACTGCTGCTGGGTTCTGAGTCTTTGTCCCTAATATTGGATTCCAAATCAATGCTCCTGGGTTCTGTTTGTTTGACCCACACAAAAGATTCCAGAGCACTGCTGCTGGTTTCTGAGTGTCCCTCAGATAGGATTCCAGGTCACTTCTACGAGTCTCTGAATGTTTGTCCCTCACATAGGATTCCAGAGCACAGTCGCTGGGTTCTGAGTGTTTGTTCCTCACATAGGATTCCAGAACACTGCTGCTGGATTCTGAGAGTTTGTCACACACGTGGGATTCCAGAACATGGCTGCTGGATTCTGAGTGTTTGTAACTCATATTGGAATCCACAACAATGCCACAAGGGTCTGAATGTTTTTCCCTCACATAAGATTCCAGAACACTGCTTCGGGTGTCTGTAAGTTTTCCCTCACAAAGGATTCCAGAACACTGCGGATGGGTTCCAAGTGTTCGTCCCTCATGTAGGATTCCAGAACACTGCTTCGAGCGTCTGATTTTGTTCCCTCACTTAGCATTCCAGAACACTGCTACGAATTTCTGAATGTTTTTCCATCAGATAGGATTCCAATAAAATGTGGCTGGATTCTGAGTGTTTGTTCCTCACAGAGGATTCCAGAACACTGCCGCTGGGTTCTGAGTGTTTGTCCCTCACATAGGATTCCAGAACACCGCTGCTGGTTTCTGAATGTTTGTCCCTCACAAAGTATTCTACAACACTGCGGCTGGTTTCTTAGTGTTTGCACATCCCAAAAGATTCAAGAACACCGCTGCTAGGTTCTGAGTGTTTGTCCCTCACATAGAATTCCAGAACAATGCTAAGAAGTTCTGAATGTTTGTCCCTCAGATAGGATTCCAGAACACTGCAACGAGGTTCTGAATGTTTTTCCCTCACATAGGATTCTGTATCACTCCTACGAGTGTCTGAATGCTTGTCCCTCACACAGGATTCCAGAACACAGCTTCTGGGTTCACGGTGTTTGTCCTTCACATAGAATTCCAGAACACCGTTGCTGGGTTCTGAGTGTTTGTCCTTTCCAAAGGATTCTAGAACACTGCCGCTGGTTTCTGAGTGTTTGTCCCTCGCATAGGATTCCAGGACACTGCTATTTGGCTCTGACTGTCCGTCACATAGGATTCCAGAACACTGCTGCTATCTTCTGAGTTTTTGTTCCTCACCTAAGATTCCAGAACACTGTTACTGGGTTCTGAGTGTTTGTCCCTCACTTTTGATTCCAGTACACTGCCGCTAGGTTGAGAGGGTTGTCCCTCACATAGGATTCAAGAAAATTGTTTACAGGGTCTGAATGTTTGTCCCTCACAAATGATACTAGAACACTGCTGCTGGATTCTGGGTGTTTGTCTCTCACACAGGATTCCAGAAATATGCTGCTGCATTCTGAGTGTTTGTCCGGCGAATAGTATTCCAGAACACTGCTGCTGGATTCTGAATGTTTATCACTCAGATAGGATTCCAGAACACTACAGCTGGATCCTCTGTGTTTGTCCCTCACATAGGATTACAGAACACTGCTGCTTTGTTCTGTGTGTTTGTCTCCCACTTAGGATTCCAGAACACTGCTGCTGGGTTCTGAGTGTTTGTACCTCATATAGGATTCCAGAACCCTGCTGCAGGGATCTGAATTTTTGTCCCTCACATACAATTCCAGAGCACTGCTAGAGGGTCTTCAGGTTTATGCCTCACAAATGATTCTAGAACACTGGTGCTGGGTTCTGAGTGTTTGTCTCTCACATGGGAGTCCAAAACTCTGCTGCTGGGTTCTGAGTGTTTATCCCTCACATAGGATTCCAGAACACTGCTGCTGGGTTCTGATTCTTTGTCCCTCACATAGTGTTCCAGAACACTGCTGCGAAGTTTTGAAAGTTTGTCTCTCACATAGGATTCCAGAACACTGCTGCTGGGTTATGAGTGTTTGTCCCTCACATAGGATTTCAGAACACTGCTGCGAGGGTCTGAATGTTTTTCTCTCACAAAGGTTTCCAGATAACTGCTCCTGGTTTCTATTTGCTTGTCCCTCATATTGGATTCCAGAACAATGCTACCAGGGTCTGAATGTTTTTCCCTCACATAGGATTCCAGAACACTGTTACGAGGTTGTGAATGTTTTTCACTTCCAAGGATTCCAGAAGACTGCTGCTGTGTTCTGAGTGTTTGCCCCTCATATAGGATTTGAGAACCCTGCTACGAGGGTTTGAAAGTTTTTCCCTCACATAGGATTCCATAACACTGCTTTGAGGGTCTGAAAGGTTTTCCCTCACAAATGATTGTAGAACACTTCTACTGGGTTCTGTTTGTTTGTCCCTCACAAAGTATTCCAGAGCACTGCTGCTGATTTGTTACTGTTTGTCTGTCACATAGGATTCCAGAACATTTCTATGAGCTTCTGAATATTTGCCCTCATATAGGATTCCAGTACACAGTGGCTGGATACTGAGTGTTTGTCCCTCACATAGGATTCCAGAACACTGCTTCTGGGTTCTGGGTGTTTTTCCATCATATAGGATTCCAGAACACTTCTACGAGAGTCTGAATGTTTTTCCCTCACTTAGGATTCCAGAACACTGCCACGAGGGTCTGAATGTTTATCCCTCACAAAGGATTGTAGAACACTGCTACAGGTTTCTGTTTGTTTGTCCCTCACAAAGCATTCCAGAGCACTGCTGCAGATTTCTTAGTGTTGGTCCCTCACACAGGATTCCAGAACACATCTCCGTCGTTCTGAATTTTTGCCCTCAGATAGGATTCCAGTAGACAGTGGCCGGATTCTGAATGTTTCTCCCTTACATAGGATTCCAAGACACTGCTACTAGGTTCTGAATGTTTGTTCCTCACTAGGGATTCTAGTACACTGCTGCTGGGTTCTGAGTGTTTGTCCCTCTAAAAGGATTCTAGAACACTGCTGCTGGTTTCTGAGTGTTTGTCCCTCACATAGGATCCCAGAACACGGCTGCTGGGTTCTGAGTGTTTGTCCCTCACTCAGGATTCCGGAACACTGCTGCTGGGTTCTGAGTGTTGGTCCCTCACATAGAATTCCAGAACACTGCTACGAAGTTCTGAAAGTTTGTTGCTCACATAGGATTCCAGAACACTGCTGGAATCTGAATGTTTCTCTCTCACATAGGATTCCAGAACACTGTTACGAGGGTCTGAATGTTTATGCCTCACAAAGGGTTCCAGAACACTGATACTGGGTTCTGAGTGTTTGTCCCTCATATTGTATTCCAGAAAAATGCTACGAGGGTCTGAATGTTTTTCCCTCACATAGGATTCCAGGATACTGTTAGGAGGGTGTGAACGTTTTTCCCTCCCAAAGGATTCCTGAACACAGCTGCTAGGTTCTGAGAATTTGTCCCTCATATAGGATTCCAGAACACTGTTACAAGGGTCTGAATGTTTTTCCCTCCCATAGGATTCCAGAACACGGCTACGAGTGTCTGAATGTTTCTTCCTCACATATAATTGTAGAACACTGCTAATGGGTTCTGTTTGTTTGTCCCTCACAAAGGATTCCAGAGCACTGCTGCTGATTTCTTAGTGTTTGTTCCTCCCATAGGATTCCGGAACCCTTCTACGAGGTTCTGAATGTTTGACCTCAGATAGGATTCCAGTACACAATGGCTGGATTCTGAGAGTTTGTCCATCACATAGGATTCCAGAACACTGCTACGAGGTTCTGAATGTTTGTCCCTCAAAAGGGATTCTAGAAAACTGCTGCTGGGTTCTGAGTGTTTGTCCCTCACAAAGGCTTCTACCACACTGCTGCTGGATTCTGAGTGTTTGTCCCTCACATAGAATTCCAGAACACTGCTACAAAATTCTGAAAGTTTGTCACTCACATGGGATTCCAGAACACTGCTGCTGCGTTTTTAGTGTTTGTCCCACACATAGGATTCCAGAACAAGGCTATGAAAGTCAGAATGTTTATTCCTCACAAAGGGTTACAAAATACTGCTAATGTGTTCTGACTTTTCGTCCCTGATAATGGATTCCAGAACAATGCTACGAATGTCCGAATGTATTTCCCTCACATAGGATTCCAGAACACTGTGAGGAGCTTGTGAATGTTTTTCCCTCCCAAAGGATTATAGAACACGGCTGCTGGGTTCTGAGTGTTTTTCCCTTATATAGGATTCCAGAACACTGCTACGAGGGTCTGAATGCTTTTCCCTCACACTGGATTCCAGAACACTGCCAGGAGGGTCTGAATGTTTTTCCATCACAAAGGATTGTAGAACACTGCTACTGGGTTCTTTTTGTTAGTCCCTCACAAAGCATTCCAGAGCACCGCTGCAGATGTCTTAGAGTTTGTCCCCCACATAATATTCCAGGACACTTCTATGAGGTTCTGAATGTTTGCCCTCAGAAAGGAATCCAGTACACAGTGGCTGCATTCTGAGTGTTTGTCCCTCACATAGGATACCAGAACACTGCTACGAGGTTCTGAATATGTGTCCCTCACAAAGTTTTCTATAACACTGCAGGGTTCTGAGTGTTTGTCCCTCACAAAGGATTCTAGATCACTGCTGCTGTGTTCTGTGTGTTTGTCCCTCACATAGGATTCCGGAACACTGCGCTGGGTTCTGAGTGTTTGTCCCTTGCTTTGGACTCCAGAACACTGCTATTGGGTTCAGAGTGTTTGTCCCTCATATTGGATTCCAGAACAATGCTACGAGGTTTTGAATGTTTTTCCTCATTTAGGATTCCAGAACACTGTTACGGGGGTCTGAATGTTTTTCCCTCACAAGGGATTCCAGAACACTATTGCTGAGTTCTGAATGATGGTCCCTCATATGGGATTCGAGAACACTGCTACGAGGGTATGAATGTTTTTCTCTCAAAGAGGATTCCAGAACAATGCTACGAGGGTCTGAAAGTTTTTCCCTCACAAAGGATTTTAGAACACTGCTACGGGGTTCTGTTTGTTTGTCCCTCACAAAGAATTCCAGAGCACTGCTGCAGATTTCTTAGTGATTGTCCCTCACATAGGATTGCAGAACACTTCTACGAGGTTCTGAATATTAGCCCTCTTATAGGATCCCAGTACACAGTGGCTGGATTCTGAGTTTTTTATTCCCTCACGTAGGATTCCAGAACACTGCTACAAGGATCTGAATGTTTGTCCCTTACAAAGGATTCTAGAACGCTTCTGCTGGTCTCTGAGTGTTTGTCCTTCACAAAGGATTCTAGAACACTGCTGCTGGTTTCTCAGTGTTTGTCCCTTATGTAGGACTCCAGAACACTGCTGCTAGGTTCTGAGTGTTTGTCGCTCTCTTAGGATTCCAGAAAACTGCTGCTGGGTTCTGATTATTTGTCCCTCACTTAGAATTCCAGAACTCTGCTATGAAATTCTGAAAGTTTGTCACTCACATAGGATTCCAGAACACTGCTTCTGGGTTCTGAGTGTTTGTCCCTCACATAGGATTGCAGAACACTGCTACAAGGGTCTGAATGTTTATCCCTCACAAAGGGTTCTAGAACACTACTGCTGGGTTCTGAGTGTTTGTCCCTCATATTGAATTCCAGAACCATTTTAAGAGGGTCTGAATGGTTTTCCCTCACATAGGATTCCAGAACAGTGTTACGAGGGTGTGAATTCCACAACACTGCTCCTGGGTTCTGAGTGTTTGTCCCTCATATAGGATTCCAGAACACTGCTATGAGGGTCTGAATGTTTTTCCCTCACATAGTATTCCAGAACACTGCTACGAGGTTCTGAGTGCTTTTCCCTCACGAAGGATTGTAGAACACTGCTACTGTGTTCTGTATGTTTGTCCCTCCCAAAGGATTTCAGAACACTGCTCCTGGGTTCTCAGTGTTTGGCCCACATATAAGATTCCAGAACACTGGTACGAAGGTCTGAAAGTTTTTCCCTCACTTAGGATTCCAGAACACTTTTACGAGTGTCTCAAAGTTATTCCCTCACAAAGCATTGTAGAACACTGCTACTGGGTTCTGTTTGTTAGTCCCTCACAAAGGATTCCAGAGCTCAGTGCTCTGGTACGAAGGTCTGGAAGTTTTTCCCTCACTTAGGATTCCAGAACAATTTTACGAGTGTCTCAATGTTATTCCCTCACAAAGCATTGTAGAACACTGCTACTGCGTTCTGTTTGTTAGTCCTCAGAAAGGATTCCAGAAATCAGTGCTGCTGATTTCTTAGTGCTTGTCCCTCACATAGGATTCCAGAACACTTGGACGAGGTTCTGAATGTTTCCCCTCAGATAAGATTCCAGTACACAGTGCCTGGATAATGAGTGTTTGTCCCTCACATAGGATTCCAGAACACTGCTGCTGGGTTCTGAATGTTTCTCCTATACATACGATTCCAGAACACTGCTGCTGGGTACTGTGTGTTTGTCACTCAAATAGGATTCAAGAACAGTGTGGCTGGGTTCTGAGTGTTTGTCCCTCACTTATGATTCCAGAACACTGCTGATGAATTCTGAGTGTTTCTCCCTCACATAGAATTCCAGAACATTGATACGAGGTTCTGAAAGTTTGTCGCTCACTTAGGATTCCAGAACTCTGCTGCTGGGTTCTGAGTGTTTGTCCCGCACAAAGGATTCCAGAACACTGCTGCTGAGTTCTGAGTGTTTGTCCCTCACCTAGGATTCCAGAACACTGCTACGAGGGTCTAAATGTTTTTCCCTCACATCGGATTCCAGAACACTGTTAAGAGGTTGTGAATGTTTTTCAGTCCCAAAAGATTCCAGAATACAGCTGCTGAGATCTGAGTGTTTGTCCCTCATATAGGGTTCGAGAGCACTGCTAATAGGCTCCGAATGTTTTTCCTTCACATGGGATTCCAGAACAGTGCTTCGATCGTCTGAAAGCTTTTCCTCCCAAATGATTGTAGAGCACTGCTACTGGGTTCTGTTTGTTTGTCCCTCACAAAGGATTGCAGAGCACTGCTGCTGATTTGTTAGTGTTTGTCCGTCACATAGGATTCCAGAACACTTCTACGAGGTTCTGAATATTTGCCCTCAGATAGGATTGCAGAACACAGTGTGTGGGTTCTGAGTGCTTGTCCCTCAGATGGGATTCCAGAAAACTGCTGTTGGGTTCTGAATGTTTGTCCATCACATACGATTTCAGAAAACTGCTGCTGGATTCTATGTGTTTGTCCCTCACGTACGATTCCAGAACAATGCTACGAGAATCTGAATATTTGTCCATCACAAAGGATTGCACAGTACTACTGCTGGGTTCTGAGTGTTTGTCCCTCATATACGATTCCAGAACACTGCTACTGTGTTCTGAGTGTTTGGCACTCACACTGGATTGCAGAACACTGCTGCTGAGTTCTGAGTGTTTGTCCATCACATAGGATTCCAGAACACTGCTACGAGTGTCTGAATGTTTGTCCATCACAAAGGATTGCACAACACTGCTGCTGGGTTCTGAATGTTTGTCCCTCACATAGGATTCCAGAACACTGCTGCTGGGTTCTGAGTGTTTGTCCCTCACTTAGGATTCCAGAACACTGCTGCTGGGTTCTGAGTGTTTGTCCCTCACTTAGGATTCCAGAACACTGCTACGAGGTTCTGAATGTTTGTCCCTCAAATAGGATTCCAGAACACAGTGGCTGGATTCTGAGTGATTGTCTCTCATATAGGATTCCATAACACTGCTACAAATTTCTGAATGTTTGTCGCTCACAGAGGATTCCAGAACTCTGCTGCTGGATTCTGAGTGTTTGTCCCTCCCATAGGATTCCAGAATACTCCTGGGTTCTGAAGGTTTATCCCTGAGTGTTTGTAAGGGAATATTTTTCCCTTACAAAGGATTCCAAAACACTGCTACTCTGATGTGTTTGTTTGTCCCTCACAAAAAATTCCAGAGCACTGCTGCTGGTTTCTGAGAGTTTTTCCCTCACGTACGATTCCAGAACACTTCTTCTAGGGTCAGAGTTTTTGTATCTCACAAAGGAATCTAGAACACTGCAGCAGGATCTGAGTGTTTGTCACTCTCAAATGATTCCAGAATACTCCTGCTGGGTTCTGAGTGTTTGTCCCTCACTTGGGATTCCAGAACACTGCTAGGGGGGTCAGAATGTTTGTCCATCACAAAGGATTCCAGAACATTGCTGCTGGGTTCTGACCTTTTGTCCCTCACGTAGGATTCCAGAACACTACTTTGAGGGTCTGAAAGTTTGTCACTCACAACAGATTCTAGAACACAGTTGCTGGGTTCTGAGTGTTTGTCACCACATAGGATTCCAGAACACTGCTGCTGGGTTCTGAGTGTTTGTCCCTCACATAGGATTCCAGAACACTGTGGCAGGTTTGAGAGTGTTTGTCCCTCACATACGATTCCAGAACACTGTGGCTGGTTTCAGAGGGTTTGTCCCGCAAAAAGGATTCCAGAACACTGCTATGAGGTTCTGATTGTTTGTCCCTCACAAAGGATTCCAGAACACCGCTGCTGAGTTCTGAGGGTTTGTCCTTCACAAAGGATTCCAGAACTCTGCTGATGGGTTCTGTATGTTTGTACCTCACAAAGGAATCCAGAGCACTGCTTCTAACTTCTTACTGTTGGTAACTCACATAAAATACCAGAACACTGCTACGATATCTGAATGTTTGTCCGTCACAACGGAATCCAGAATACTGCTGCTGGGTTCCGAGTTTTTGTCCCTCACATAGGATTCCAGAAAACTGCAGCGGGGTTCTGAGGGTTTGTCCCTCACATGGGATTCGAAAACAATGCTGCTAGATTCAGAGTGTTGTCCGTCACAGACGATTCCAGATCACTGCTACGAATTTCTGAATGCTTGTCCCTCACAAAGGATTCCAGACCACTGCTGCTGGGTTCTGAGACTTTGACACCCAAATAGGTTTCCAGAGCACTGCAGCTGGTTTCTGTTTGCTTGTCCCTCACATAGAATTCCAAAACACGGCTGCTGGGTTCTGAGTGTCTTTCCCTCACATAGGATTCCAGAACACTGCTGATCAGTTCTGCGTGTTTGTCCCTCAAAGAGGATTCCAGAACACTGCTGCTGGGTTCTGAGGGTTTGTCCCTCACAAAGGATTCCAGAACACTGCTAAGTGGGTCTGAATGTTTGTGCATCACAAAGGATTCCAGAACACTGTTGCTGCTGAGTGTTTGTCCCTCACAAAGGATTCTGGAACACGGCTGCTGGGTTCTGAGTGTTTGTCCCTCACATAGGATTCCAGAACCCTGCTGCTGATTTATGATTGTTTGTCCCTCACAAAGTATTCTAGAACACTGCTGCTGGGTTCGGAGTGTTTGACCCTAACAGAGGATTCCAGAATATTGCATCAAGGGTCTAAATGCTGGTCCCTGACAGAGGATTCTAGAACACTGCTGCTGGGTTTTGAGTGTTAGTCCCTAACATAAGATTCCAGAACACCGCTGCTGGGTTCTAAGCGTTTGTCCCTCACATGGGATTCCAGAACACTGCTGCTGGGTTGAGAGTGTTTGTCTCTCACATAAAATTCCAGAACACCGCTACAAGGCTCTGAATGTTGATCCTCACACATGACTCCAGAACACTGCTGCTGGGTTGTGAGTGTTTGTCCCTCACATAGGATTCCAGAACACTGCTGCTGTGTTCTGTATGTTTACCCTCACAAAGGATTCCAGAGCACTGCTGCTGAATTCTGAGTGTTTGTCCCTCACATTGGATTCCAGAACCCTTCTACGAGTGTCAGAATTTTTGTCCCTTAGAGAGGATTCCAGAACACAGTGGCTGTGTTCTGAGTGTTTGTCCCCCAACTAGGATTCCAGAACACTGCTACGAATTTCTGAATGTTTGTCGCTCACATAGGATTTCAGAACACTGCTCCTGGGTTCTAAAGGTTTGTTCCTCAGATAGGAGTCCGGAACACGGCTGCTGGGTTCTGAGTGTTTGTCCCTCACATGGGATTCCAGAACACTATATGGAGGGTATGAATGTTTGTCCCTCACAAAAGATTCTAGAACATTGTTGCTGGGTTCTGAGTGTTTGTCACTCACTTAGGCTTTCAGAACACTGCTGCTGGGTTCTGAGTTTTTGTCCCTCACTTATGATTCCAGAACACTGCTACGAGGTTCTCTATATTTGTCCCTCACAAAGGATTCCACAACACTGCTGCTGGGTTCAGAGTGTTTGTCCCTCATGTGGGATTCCAGAACACTGCTTCGAGGGTCTGAATGACTATCCCTCACAAAGCATTCTAGAACACCGCTGCAAGGTTCTGAGTGTTTGTCACTCACATAGGATTACAGAACACTGCTCCTGGTTTCTGAGTGTTTGTCACTCACTTAGGAATCCAGAATACTGCTACGAGGCTCTGAATGTTTGTCCCTCACAAATGATTCCAGAACAGTGCTGCTTGCTTCTGAGTGTTTGTCCCTCAGATAGGATTCCAGAGCAGTGCTGTTGGTATCCAAAGGTTTGTCCCTCTCATAGGATTCCAGAACACATCTACAAGTGTCTGAATGTTTGTCTCTCAGATAGGATTCCAGATCACAGTGGCTGGGTTCTGAGTCTTTGTCCCTCACATGAGATTCCAAAACACTGCTGCTGGGTTCAGAGTGTTTGACCCTCACATACGATTCCAGAACACTGCTACGAGCTTCTGAATATTTGTCCTTCACAAAGGATTCTAGAACACTCCTGCTGGGTTCAGAGTGATTGTCGCTCACAAAGGATTCTAAAACATTGCTGTTGGGTTCTGAGTGTTTGTCCCTCACACAGGATTCCAGAACACTCCTGCTGGATTCTGAAGCTTTGTCCTCACATAGGATTCCAGAACACTGCTTCTGGGTCCTAGTGTTTGTCCCTCACATAGGATTCCGGAACAATGCTGCTTGGTTCTGAGTGTTTGTCACTCACATAAGATTCCAAAGCACTGCTGCTGTGTTCTGTATGTTTGTCCCTCACAAAGGATTCCTGAGCACGGCTTCTGGTTTCTGAGTGTTTTTCCCTTACATAGGTTTCCAGAACACTTCTGCGAGTGTCTGAATGTTTGTTCCTCAGATAGGATTCCAAAACACAGTGGCAGGTTTCTGAGTGTTTGTCCCCCAGATAGGACTCCAGAATACTGCTACGAATATCTGAATGTTTGTCACTCACATAGGATTTCACAACACAGCTGCTGGGTTCTGAAGGTTTGTCACTCACATAGGATTCTAGAAAACTTCTACGAGGTTCTGAATGTTTGTCCATCACAAAGGATTCCAGAACACTGCTGCAGGGATCTGAGTGTTTGCCCCTCACATAGGATTCCAGAACCCTGCTTCCATGTTCTGAATATTTGTCCCTCACAGAGGATTCTAGAACACTGTTACTGGTTTCCGAGGGTTTTTCACGCACATAGAATTCCAGAATACTGCTTCTGGGTTCTGAGTATTTGTCCCTCACTTTGGATTCCAGAACACTGCTGCTGGGTTCAGAGTAATTTTCCCTTACACACGATTCCAGAACATTGCTACGAGGTTCTGAATGTTTGCCCCTCACAAAGGATTCCAGAACACTACTGCTTGGTTCTGAGTGTTTGTCCGACACTTGGGATTCCAGAACACTGCTACGAAGTTCTGAATCTTTGTCAATCACGCAGGATTCCAAAACACTGCTGCTGGGTTCTGAGTGTTTGTCCCGCACATAGGATTCCAGAACACTGCTGCTGGGTTCTGAGTGTTTGTCCCTAACATAGGATTCCAGAACAGTGCTAGGAGGGTCTGAATGTTTGCCCATCACAAAGGATTCCAGAGCACTGCTGCTGGGTTCTGAGTGTTTGTCCCTCAAAAAGGATTCCAGAGCACTACTGCTGGTTTCTGAGTGTTTGTCCCTCACATAGTATTCCTGAACACTTCTATGATTGTCTGAATGTTTGTCCCTGAGATAGGATTCCAGAACACAGTGGCTGGGTTCTGAGTGTTTGTCACTCACACAGAATTCCAAAACACTGCCTTTGGGTCTGATTGTTCCTCACATAAGATTACAGAACACTGGTGCTGCTTTCTGAGTGTTTGTCCATCGCATGGGATTCCAGAACACTTCTACGACTGTTTGAATGTTTCTCCCTCAGACAGGATTCCAGAATAAACTGGCTGGGTTCTGAGAGTTTGTACCTCACATAGAATTCCAGAACACTGCTGCCAGGTTCTGTTTGTCCCTCACATACGATTCCAGAACCCTGCTGCTTGGTTCTGAGTGTTTGTCCCTCACATACGATTCCTGAACACTTCTTCAAGGGTCTGAAGTTTTGTCCCTCATAAAGGATTGTAGAACACTGCTGCTGGGTTCTGATTGTTTTTCACTCACATAGGATTGCAGAAACTAGCTGCTGGGTTCTGAGTGTTGGTACCCACATGGGATTCCAAAAAACTGCTATTGGGTTCATAGTGTTTGTTCCTCACATACGATGACAGGACAATGCTATCAGGTTCTGAATATTAGTCCCTCACAAAGGATTCTATAACACTGCTGCTGGGTTCTGAATGTTTGTCCCTCACAAAGGATTCTATAGAACACTGCTGCTGGGTTCTGAATGTTTGTCCCTCACAAAGAATTCTAGAACACTGCTGCTGGGTTCTGAGTGTTTTTCACTCACATAGGATTCTGGAACACTGCTACCATGTTCTGAGTGCTTGTCCCTCACAAAGGATTCCAGAAAACTGCTCCTGGTTTCTGAAGATTTGTCCCTCACATAGGATTCCAGAAAACTGCTACTGTGTTGTGTGTTTGTCCCCCACATATAATTCCAGAACACTGCTACGAGTGTCTGAATGTTTGTCCATTGCAAATGATTCCAGAACACCGCTCCTGGGTTCTGGGGGTTTGTACCTCACATAGGATTCCAGAACACAGCTACGACGGTCTTAATATTCCATCACAAAGGATTCCAGAACACCGCTGCTGGGTTCTGAGCGCTTGTCCCTCACATAGGATTCCAGAACACAGCTTCGAGAATCTCCTTATTTCTCCCTCAGAAAGAAATCTACAGCAGTGCTGCAGGCTTCTGGTGTCACTCACATAGGATTCCAGAATACTAATGCTGGGTTCTGAATGTTTCTCCCTCACAAGGGATTCCAGAACACTGCTGCAGATTTCTGAGTGTTTGTCCCTCACGTACGATTCCAGAACACTGCTGCTGGGTTCTGAGGGTTTGTCCCACACATAGGCTTCCAGAACATTGCTGCTGGTTTCTGAGTGTTTCTCCCTCATATAGGATTCCAGAACACTGCTGCTGGGTTCTGAGTGTTTCTCCCTCATATAGGATTCCAGAACACTGCTGCTGGGTTCTGAGTGTTTCTCCCTCATATAGGATTCCAGAACACTGCTGCTGGGTTCTGAGTGTTTCTCCCTCATATAGGATTCCAGAACACTGCTGCTGGGTTCTGAGTGTTTGCCCCTCACATATGATTCCAGAACACTGCTATGAGGGTCTGAATGTTTCTCCTACACAAAGGATTCCAGAACAATGCTGCTGGGTTCTGAGTGTTTGTGCCTCACATGGGATTCCAGATCGCTGCTTCGAGGGCATCCATATTTGTCCCTCACAAAGGATTCTAGAGCACTGCTGCTGGATCCTGTGTGTTTGTCCCTCACATAGGATTCCAGAGAACTGCTGCTGGGTTCTTGGTGTTTGTCCCTCACATGGGATTCCAGAACACTGCTGCTGGGTTCTGAGTGTTTTTCACTCACCTAGTGTTCCAGAACACTGCTGCTGCTTTCTGAGTGTTTGACCCTCATATAGGATTCCCCAACACTGCTGCTGGATTCTGAGTGTTGTCCCTCAGATAGGGTTCCAGAACAATGCAACTGGAATCTGAGTGTTTTCCCTCAGATAGTGTTCCAGCACACTGCTGATTGGTTTTGTGGGTTTGTTCCTCACACAGGTTTCCAGAACACTGCTACTCTGTTCTGAGTATTTGTCCCTCACTTAGGACTCCAGAACACTGCTAAGAATGTCTGAACGTTTGCCCATCACAAAGGATTCCAGAAAACTGCTGCTGGGTTCTGAGTGTTTGTCCCTCACATAAGATTCCAGAACACTGCTGCTTTGTTCTGAGTGTTTGTCCCTCACATGGGATTCCCGAAAACTGCTACGAGGTTCTGAATTTTTGTCCATCACACAGAATTGCAGAACACTGCTGCTGGGAACGGAGTGTTTGTCCCTCACATAGGATTCCAGAACACAGCTTCGAGGGTCTGAATGTTTGTCCCTCAGAAAGGATTCTAGAACACTGCTACTGGTTTCTGAGTGTTTGTCGCTCACATAGGATTCCAGAACACTCCTGCTGGGTTCTGAGTGTTTGTCCCTCAAATGGGATTCCAGAACACGGCTGCTGGGTTCTGAGGGTTTGTCCCTCACATAGGATTCTAGAACACTGCTACTGGGTTCTTAGTGTTTGTCCCTCACAAAGGATTCTAGAACACTGCTGCTGGGTCCTGAGTGTTGGTCCCTCACATAAGATTCCAGAACACTGCTGCTGTGTCCTGATTGTCTCTCACATAGGATTCCAGAATACTGCTATGAGGGTCTGAATGTCTGTCCATCACAAAGTATTCCAGAAAACTGCTGCTCGTATCTGAGAGTTTTTCCCTCACAAAGGATTCCAGAACACTGCTACTACAGTCTGTGTGTTTGTCCATCACAAAGGATTCCAGAACACTGCTGGTGTGTTCTGAGTGTTTGTCCCTCACGTAGGACTCCAGAACACATCTTCCAGGGTCTCAATGTTTGTTCCTCACAAAGGATTCCAGAGCACTGCTGCTGGGTTTTGAGTGTTTGTCACTCACATAGGATTCCAGAAAAATCCTAGTGGGTTCTGAGTGTTTGTCCCTCACATGGGATTCCAGAACACTGATGCTGGGTTCTCAGTGTTTGTGCCCCACATAGGATTCCAGGACACTGCTGCTGGGTTCTGAGTGTTTGTACCTCACAGAGGATTACAGAACCCTGCTGCGGGGTTCTAAGCGTTTGGCCCTCACATACGATTCCAGAACACTTCGAGATTCTGAAGGTTTGTCCCTCAGAAAGGATTCTAGAACACTGCTGCGGGGTTCTGATTGTTTTTCACTCACATAGGATTCGGGAACCGTGCTGCTGGGTTGTGAGTGTTTGTCCCTCACATGGGATTCCAAAACACTGCTGCTGGGTTCTGAGTGTTTGTCCCTCACATAGGATTCCAGAACACTGCTGCTTGGTTCTGAGTGTTTGTCCCTCACATAGGATTCCAGAACACTGCTGCTTGGTTCTGAGTGTTTGTCACTCACCTAGGATTACAGAACACTGCTGCGGGGTTCTGAGGCTTTGTCCCTCACGTAGGATTCCAGAAGACTCTTACTATGTTCTGAGTGTTTGTCCCTCACAAAGGATTCTTGGTCGCTCCTGCTGGGCTCTGAGTGTTTGTCCCTCAGTTAGGATTCCAGAACACTGCGGCTGATTTCTGAGTGATTGTCCTTCACATAGGATTCCAGAACCCAGCTGCTGGGTTCTGAGTGTTTTTCCCTCACATAGGACAAAACAATGCTGCTGGCATCTCAGTGTTTGTCCCTCACATATGATTCCAGAACACTGCTACGAGGGTCTTAATGATTGTCCATCACAAAGGAATCTGGAACCCTGCTGCTGTGTTCTGAGTATTTGTCCCTCAAATAGGATTCCAGAACAATGCTTCGAGGGTCTCGATGTTTGTCCCTCACATAGGATTCAAGAGCACTGCTGCTGGCTTCGGAGTGTTTGTCACTCACATAGGATTTCAGAAAACTGCTGCTGGGTTCTGAGTGTTTGTCCCTCAGATGGGATTCCAGAACACTGCTGTTGGGATCTGTATGTTTCTCCCTAATAGAGGATTCATAAGCACAGCTGCTGGCTTCTGAGTGTTTTTTTCACATAGCATTCAAGAAAACTTCTATGAGTGTCTGAATGTTTGTCCCAGAGATAGGATTCCAGCACACAGTGGCAGGGTTCTGAGTCTTTCTCCGTCACTTAGAATTCCAGAATACTGCCAGGAAGTTCTGAATATTTGTCTCTCACATAGGATTTTAGAACACTGCTGCTGGGTTCTGAGGGTTTGTCCCTCACATTGGATTCCAGAATGTTCCTGCTAGGTTCTGAGTGTTGTCCCTCACATAGGATTCCAGAACACTGCTATAAGTGTCTGAATGTTTTTCCCTCAAAAAGGACTCCAGAACACTGCTACTGAGTTCTGTTTTTTTGTCCTCCACAAAGGATTCCTGAGCACTGCTGCTGGTTTCTGAGAGTTTGTCCCTCATATAGGATTCCAGAACACTTCTACATGGGTCTGAATGTTTGTCCCTCAGATAGGATTCCAGATCACAGTGGCTGGGTTCTGAGTGTTTGTCCCTCACATAGAATTTCAGAACACTGCTGCAGGGTTGTGAGTGTTTGTCCCTCACATAAGATTCCAGAAAACTACTGCTGGTTTCTGAGTGTTTGTCCCTCACAGAGGATTCCAGAACTCTGCTGCTGGTTTCTGAGTGTCCTTCACATAGGATTCCAGAACACTGCTATGAGGATCTGAAAATTTGTCCATCACAAAGCATTCCAGAACATTGTCGCTTTGTTCTGAATGTTTGTCCCTCACCTAAGAGTCCATAACACTGCTGCTGGGATCTGAGTGTTTGTCCCTCACCTAGGATTCCAGAACACTGCTTCTGGGTTCTGAGTGTTTGTCCCTCACATGAGATTCCAGAACACTGCTACTGGGTTCTGAGTGTTTGTCCCTCACTTAGGATTCCAGAACGCTGATACGAGGGTCTGAAAGTTTTTCCATAACAGAGGATTCCAGAACACTGCTGCTGGGTTCAGAGTGTTTGTCCCTCACATAGGATTCCAGAACACTGCTATGAGGGTCTGAAAGTTTGTCCATCACAAGGGATTCCAGAACACTGCTGCTGGGTTCTGAGTGTCACTCACATGGGATTCCAGAACACTGCTGCGAGGTTCAGAGTGTTTGTCCCTCTCATAGAATTCCTGACCACTGCAAAGAGATTCTGAATGTTTGTCCCTCACAAAGGATTCCAGAACACTGCTGCTGGGTTTTGAGTGTTTGTCACTAACATAGGATTGCAGAACACTGTTGCTGGGTTCTGAGTGTTTGTCCCTCACAAACGATTCCAGAATACTGCTAGGTGTTTCTGAATGTTTGTCCCTCACATAGGATTCCAAAACACTGCTGCTGGATTCTGTATGTTTCTCCCTCACAAAGGATTCCTGAGCACTGCTGCTGGTCTCTGAATGTCCCTCACATAGCTTTCCAGAAAACTTCTATGAGTGTCTGAATGTTTGTCCCACAGATAGGATTCCAGCACACAGTGGCAGGGCTCTGAGTCTTTGTCCGCCACATAGAATTCCAGAATACTGCTAGGAAGTTGTGAATGTTTGTGCCTCACAACTTCCTAGCAGTATTCGGATTTCAGAACACAGCTGCTGGGTTCTATGGGTTTGTCCCTCACATAGGATTCCAGAACTTTCCTGCTGGGTTCTGAGTGTTGCCCCTCACATAGGATTCCAGAACACGCCTGCTGCGTTCTGAGTGTTTGTACCTCACATAGGATTCCAGAATACTGCTACTGTGTTCTGAGTGTTTGTCCCTTACTTAGCCTTCCAGAACACTCCTACGAGGGTCTGAATGTTTCCTCATCACAAAGGAATCCAGAACACTGCTGCTAGGTTCTGAGAGTTTGTCCCTCACATAGGATTGCAGAACACTGCTTCGAGGGTCTGAATGTTTGTCCCTCAGATAGGATTCCAGAACAAAGTGGGTGGGTTCTGAGTGTTTGTCCCCCACATAGGATTCCAGAACACTGCTCTGAATTTCTGAATGTTTGTCGCTCACATAGGATTTCATAACACTGCTGCTGTGTTCTTGGGGTTTATCCCTCACATAGGAGTCCGGAACACTGCCACTGGTTTCTGAGAGTGCCTCACTTAGGATTCCAGAACGCTGTTACGTGATTCTGAATGTTTGTCCCTCACATAGGATTCCAGAACACTGCTGCTGGGTTCTGAGTGTTTGTCCCTCAGATAGGATTCCAGAACACTGCTACTGGGTTGTGAGTGTTTGTCCCTCACATATGATTTCTGAACACTGCTATGAGGGTCTGAATGTTTCTCCATCACAAAAGATTCCAGAACACTGCTGCTGGGTTCTGAGAGTTTGTGCCTCACTTACGATTCCAGAACACTGCTTTGGGTGTATCAATGTTTGTCCCTCACAAAGGATTCTAGAGCACTACTGCTGGATCCTGAATGTTTGTCCTTCACATGAGATTCCAGAAAACTGCTGCTGGGTTCTGAGTGTTTGTCCCTCACCTGGGGTTCCAGAACACTGCTGCTGGGTTCTGAGTGTTTGTCACTAACCTAGTATTCCAGATCACTGTTGCTGCTTTCTGAGTGTTTGGTGTTTGTCCCTCATATAGGATTCCCCAACACTACTACTGGATTCTGCGTGTTGTCCCTCAGATAGGGTTCCAGGAGAATGCTGCTGGAATCTGAGTGTTGTCCCTCAGATAGAGTTACAGAACACTGCTAATTGGTTCTGTGTGTTTGTCCCTCACATAAGTTTCCAGAACACTGCTACGCTTTTCTGAGAGTTTGTCCCTCACTTAGGCCTCCAGAACACTGTTAAGAGTGTCTGAATGTTTGCCCATCACAAAGGATTCCAGAAAACTGCTGCTGGGTTCTGAGTGTTTGTCCCTCACATAGGATTCCAGAACACTGATTCTTTATTCTGAGTGTTTGTCCCTCACTTGGGATTTGCGAAAACTGCTACGAAGTTCTAAATTTTTGCCTATCACAAAGGATTGCAGAACACTGCTGCTGGGAACGGAGGTTTGTCCCTTACATAGGATTCCAGAACACACCTTCGAGGGTCTGAATGTTTGTCCCTCACAAAGGATTCTAGAACACTGCTGCAGGTGTCGTAGTGTTTGTCACTCACATAGGATTCCAGAACACTCCTGCTTGGTTCTGAGTGTTTGTCCCTCAAATGCGATATCAGAACACTGCTGCTAGAATCAGAGCGTTTCTTCCGCCCATATGATTCCAGCACACTGCTACGAGGTTCAGAGTGTTTGCCCCTCACAAAGGATTCCAGAACAATGCTGCTGGTTTCTGAGTGTTTGTCCGTCACATAGGATTCCAGAACACGGCTTCTGGGTTCTGAGTGTCCTTCACATAAGATTCCAGAACACTGCTACAAGTGTCTGAATGTTTTTCCCTCAAAAAGGACTCCAGAACACAGCTACTGGGTTCTGTTTGTTATTCCCTCACAAAGGATTCCAGAACAATGCTGCTGGCTTCTGAGAGTTTGTCCCTCACATAGGATTCCAGAACACTTCTAAGAGTGTCTGAATATTTGTCCCTCAGATAGGGTTCCAGAACACTGCGGCTTGATTCTCATGTTTGTCTCCCACATAGGATCCCAGAACACTGCTACGACGTTCTGAATGTTTGTCGCTCACATAGGATTTCAGAACACTGCTGCTGCATTCTGAGGGTTTGGCCCTCACATAGGAGTCCAGAACACTGCTGCTGGGTTCTGAGTGTTTGTCCCTCATATAGGATTCCAGACCTCTCCTACGAGGGTCTCAATGTTTTTCCGTCACAAAGGATTCCAGAACACTGCTGCTGCGTTCTGTATGTTTGTCCCTCACAAAGTTTTCCAGAACACCGCTGCTGGTTTCTGAGTGTTTGTCCCTCACATTGTATTCCAGAACACGTCTATGAGTGTCTGAATATTTGTCACTCAGATAGGATTCCAGAACACAATGGTTGTTTCCCTCACACCGGTTTCCAGAACACTGCTGCTGGTTTCTGAGTGTTTGTCACTCACATAGGATTCCATAACACTCCTGCTGGGTTCTGAGTGTTTTTCACTCCCATAGGATTCCAGAACACTGCTGCAGATTTCTTAGTGTTTGTCACTCACAGTGGATTCCAGAACCCTGCTGCTGTGTACTCAGTGTTTCTCCCTCAAATGGGACATCAAATCACTGCTGCAGGGTTTAGAGTGTTTGTCGCTCACATAAGATTCCAGAACACTGCTATGAGGTTCTGAATGTATGTCCCTTACAAAGGATTCCAGAACACTGCTGCTGGGTTCTGACTGTTTGTCCCTTAGAAAGGATTTCAGAACACTGCTTCTGGGTTCTGAATATTTGTCCCTCACATAGGATTGCAGAACACTGCTACGAGGGTCTGAATGTTTGTCCTTCAGATAGGATTCCAGAACACAGTGGCTGGGTTCTGAGTGTTTTTCCCTCACATAGGATTCCAGAACACTGCTGCTGTGTTATGAGTGTTTGTCCCTCACATAAGATTCCAGAACCCTGCTGCTGGGTTTGTAGTATTTGGCCCTCACATACTATTACAGGTCACTTCTTCGATTGTAAGAAGGTTTATCCCTCACAAAGGATTCTAGAAAACTGCTGCTGGGTTCTGATTGTTTTTCACTCACGTAGGATTCAGAAACCCTGCTGCTGGGTTCTGCGTGTTTGTCCCTCACAGAGGATTCAAAACACTGCTTCTGGGTTCTGAGTGTTTGTCCCTCACAAAGGATTCTAGAACACTGATGCTGGGTTCTGAGTGTTTGTCCCTCACGAAGCATTCTCGAACACTGCCGCTGGGTTCTGTTTGTCCCACACTTAGGATTCCAGAAAACTGCTGCTGGGGTCTGAGTGCTTGTCCCTCACATATTATTCCCGAACACTGCTACGAGGTTCTGAATGTTTGTCCATCACAAAGGATTCCAGAACACTGCTGCTCGGTTCTGAGTGTTTGACCCTCACATAGGATTCCAGAACACAACTACTACTGTCTGAATGTTTCTCCATCACAATGAATTCCAGAACACTGCTGCTGGGTTCTGAGTGTTTGTTCCTCACATAGGATTCCAGAACACTACTTCAGGGGTCTCAATGTTTGTCCCTTACAAAGGATTATAGAGCACTGCTGCTGGCTTCTGATAGTTTGTCAGTCACATAGGATTCCAGAAAACTACTGGTGGACTCTGAGTGTTTATCCCTCACATAGGATTCCAGAACACTGCTGCTGGGTTCTGAGTGTTTCTCCCTCACATAGGATTACAGAAGACTGCTACTGTCTTCTTAGTGTTTGTCCCTCACATAGGATTCCAGAACACTTCTACGAGTGTCTGAATGTTTGTCCCTCAGATGGGATTCCAGAACAGAGTGCCTGCATTCTGAGTGTTTGTTCAGCACATAGGATCCCAGAACACTGCTGATGGCTTCTGAGTGTTTGTCACTCACATAGGATTCCCGAACACTGCTGCTTGATTCTGAGTATTTGTCTCTCACCTAGGATTCCAGAACACTGCTGCTTGGTTCTGAGTGTTTATCCCTCACGTAGGATTCCAGAACACTACTGTTGAGTTCTGAGTGTTTTTACCCACATAGGATTCCAGAACACTGATGCGGGTTTCTGAATGTTTGCCCCTCACAAAGAATTCCAGAACACTGTTTCTGGGTTCTGAGTGTTTGTTCTTCACAAAGGATTCCAGAGCACTCCTGCTGGGTTGTGAGTGTTTGTCCCTCACATAAGATTCCAGAACAGTGCTTCTAGGGTCTGAAGGTTTGTCTCTCACAAAGGATTCTAGAACACTCGTGTTGGATTTTCAGTGTTTGTCACTCACATAGGATTCCAGAACACTGCTTCTTTGTTCTGAGTGTTTGTCCCTCACATGGGATTCCAAAACACTGCTGCTGGGTTCAGAGTGTTTGTCCCTCACGTACGATTCCAGAACACTGCTACTGTTTCTGAATATTTGTGCCTCACAAAGGATTCTTGAACACTGCTGCTGATTTCTGTGTGTTTGTCCCTCACATAGGATTCCAGAATACTGCTGCTGCGTTTTGAGTGTTTGTCCCTCACATAGGATTCCAATACACTGCTGCTGGGTTCAGAGTGTTTGTCCCTCACATATGATTCCAGAACATTGCTACTAGTTTCTGAATGTTTGTAAACGATTCTTGAACACTGCTGCTCGTTTCTGAGTGTTTGTCCCTCACATAGGATTCGAGAGCACTGCTGACGCATTCTCTCTGTCCCTAACATTGAATTCCAGAGCACTGCTACGAGTTTCTGAATGTTTGTCCCTCACAAAGGATTCTAGAACACTGCTGCTCATTTCTGAGTGTTTGTCCCTCACAAAGTATTCTAGAACAGTGCTGCTGTATTCTGAGTGTTTGTACCACAAATGGGATTCCATAACACTGCTGCTGGGTTCTGAGTGTTTGTCACTCACATAGGATTCCAGAACACTGCTCTGTGTTCTGAGTGTTTATCCCTCACATAGGATTCCAGAACACTGCTGCTTGGTTCTGAGTGTTTGTCTCTCACCTAGTATTCCAGAACACTGCTGCCAGTTTCTGAGTGTTTTTCCCTCACATCGGATTCCAGAACACTGCTGCTGAGTTCAGAGTGTATGTCCCTCACATGGGATTCCAGAACACTGCTCCTGAGTTCAGAGTGTATGTCCCTCACATGGGATTCCATAACACTGCTGCAGATTTCTTAGCGTTTGTCGCTCACATAGGATTCTGGAACCCTGCTGCTAGGTTCTGTGTGTTTCTCCCTCGCATGGGATTCCAAAACACTGCTGCTGGGTTCAAAATTTTTGTCCCTCACATACGATTCCTGAACACTACTACGAGGTTCTGAATGGTATTCACTCACAGAGGATTTTATAACACTGCTGCTGTCTCCCAAAGTCCTGGGATTTCAGGCATGAGCCACCGTGACCGGCCATTCACTTATTCTTAGGGTTTTTTTTCCATTAATGCGTATTGTGTGCCAGGCCCTATGGATGCAGATTACAGAAGATATATGTACACTTGTGAATGTGATACGAGAAATACTGGATTTAAAAGAGGGAGTGTATGGAAATTATATGAAATACATAGGAATCGTGCTAAACCCAAAGTTGGGCAGGGGGAGAATATTGAAGAAAAATGTACAGAGGAAGTATCATATCAGATGAGACCTCATGGTGGAGTTTGACGGAACCAGAAGGGCACAATAATTGGGAGATGTGTCGGGGGTGGGATGTGAAAAAGAAATGATTTCCGTACAGGCAAGGGCATGTAAAGTCCCATAAAGGAAAACTTTAAGTTTGAAGATGTAAAAACGCAAAACCAGCCTCAGAATGGGTGGCTTGCGAAGGAGGAAGTGGTAACAGTTTGGAGCCTTTTGAGTAGGGTTTGTCCAGGACAGTCCGTTTCATGCCTGCAGTTCCAGCATTATTACAAATAAATAGCCTTTCTCCCACTTTCAGTTGTTTCCCTATTTGGGGGATAAATTATATGGCCAAATTGTGAGCTTATTAAATAGTGGAAAGTCATTCAACGGATTTGAAGCAGGAAGTGACATGTCACTCCATATGTAGTCTACAGACCAGCCTTTTGAGGCGTTGGGAGGTATTGAATGGGAGAAATGCAATACTGAATGGAGGAAGGCCAATAGGAGCCTGTAGAAATAATTCAGGTAGAACACTAGCACTTTGGTCTGCAAGGTGGGCTGATCACCCGAGGTCGGGAGTTTGAGACCAGCCTGGCCAACATGGCAAAACCCTGTCTCTACTAAAAATACAAAAATTACCCAGGCATGGTGGCAGGTGCCTGTACTCCCAGCTACTCGGGAGGCTGAGGCAGGAGAATCACTTGAACCTGGGAGAAGGAAGTTGCAGTGATCTGAGATTGTGCTCTTCACTGCAGCCTTGGTGAAAGAGTAAAACTCCATCTCACACGCACACAGACACACACACACACACAAAAGCACGCGATTGAGGTCCTAATGAGAGAGTATGGGATGGGTGGAAGGAAGCATGGGGGATGGGCAGCTTGAGGGACAACTTCAAAAGGTGGTCTTGGAATAACTAATACTTTAGGATAAAAACAGAACAGTTGCCACTAGAGTGAACTCCAAATATATTAAAAATTTAAGTGTAAAATGTTGAACCATAAGAATATTATTGGGCCGGGCGCTGTGACTCACGTCTGTAATCCCAGCACTTTGGGAGGCCAAGGCGGGCAGATCATGAGGTCAGGAGATCGAGACCATCCTGGCTAACATGGTGAAACCCTATCTCTACTAAAAATACAAAAATTTAGCCGGGCGTGGTGGCATGCACCTCTAGTCCCAGCTACTCGGGAGGCTGAGGCAGGAGAATGGCATGAACCCGGGAGGCGGAGCTTGCAGTGAGCCGAGATTGCGCCACTGCACTCCAGACTGGGGGACAGAGGGAGACGCCACCTCAAAAAAAAAAAAAAGAAAAAAGAAACTTATCTGATCATGGAATAGAAAAGCATTTGAAACACAAAGACAGAAATACACACATACAGACACACAAACACGCACCCATAAAGGAAAGAATATTTTAAAATCCGTAAGTGATGTTAGAAGGAATCATTTATTAATATACATGATTTATGATATTTGTCCCTAGTAAGATGTCATAATTTATTATGTTACCTTTAGTTTTCCTTTTACAAAGTGACTTGATACTTAAAAGGAAATAGAAATATTCATTTTTGATAATACATAATTGTATTTTTCATTCAAATTAAAAAGAAAGCAATAGCCCCTATCCTCCTTGCTTTATGTGAGGACGAGTATCTTTTCCTAAAGTTACATGTTTTTCTTCTTCTTGGCTGGCTGCATTACCTTGCAACCCTTTCTGGGTATATGTATATATACATAAACACACACACACACACACACACACACACACACACACATATATATAATATATAAAATAGAATGCACTACTTACTCTGATTTTTTTTGGCTTTTAATATTTTTGGCATTTTGCAGCCTTCTCTTTGTGTCAACAAAATTATCTATGTAACTTTTTCCTTACAGATGAACCGTTGTTATTTCTGCTTTTCTGCTATTTAAATAACACTATGATGCAAATCTTTTGTATATTAGACAATTGTATGGATTTTGTCAAAATATACTTTAATTAGGACAGTAAATTATTGGGGCATACATAATGTTTGTACATTTTGCAGTTTTGATCATTATTTCCAGCTGGTTGTTAAGACAGACTTTCTTGAGCACCTGCAGTATAGTGCATGAGAAGGCATGTTTCCCTATGCTTTTGCAATCTGCATAAGCTCTTTTTAATTAATATACCTTTTTTTTTTTGAGACAGAGTCTCACTCTGTTGCCCAGGTTGGAGTGCAGTGGCACCATCTCAGCTCAGTGTAACCTCTACCTTCTGCACTCAAGCGATTCTCCTGCCTCAGCCTCCCAACTAGCTGGGACTACAGGTGCATGCCACCACACCTGGCTAATTTTTGTATTTTTTGTGAAGTCGGGATTTTGACATGTTGGCCAGGCTGGTCTCAAACTCCTGGCCTCAAGTGATCCATTCACCTAGTCCTCCCAAAGTGCTGGGATTACAAACGTGAGTCACCATACACAGCCTCAAGTAATATTCTTTTTTAGCTTTGCTAGTTGATCACCACTAGAATGTAAGCTACATGAGAGTAGGGAATAAAAATTGCAGACATATAACAAGCTTTCGGTGAGTACTTCATGATTAAATAATGGTTAGTAAAAATTTTGTGTTATTCCTAATGAATTGTGATTGATATAAGAATATAAAATCATTATTACGTATATATCCTGTTATTTTTCTTTAATCTTACATGCATTTTCTAAGACTGTGTAGAAATATGTACTTTTATGTAGTAGAATTTGGTGTGCTCTTTCTTTATGACTTCTGGGCACTGTTAGCTTAGAAAGGACTGCCATTCTTCATGACAAGTTCAGGAAAATTTTCTTTCCTATTTTCTTTTGGCTTTTTAAAAAATTGAATTTTAAAGTTTGAAATCATTAATCTGTATGAAAGTTTGGTGTATGGTATAAAATGTGGTTCTGGTTTTTTTTATTCAAGCGGATAGCAATTTTCTCAGTCTGATTTGTCTTTATTATGTTCATGAATCTTTTTTGAACTCTTGGTTTGATTGTTGTTAATTTGGTTATCATTTTAGTAATTATAGCATGATAACTGCTAAGGCCAAATTTCTATCATTATTCTTGCAAATGTATTTTTCCAGAAGAAATTTAGAATTCTCTCTTCATGTCATTAAAAAAACCCTTTGGGATGCAGTTCAATTTTCCAATGAAAGAACATGGCAATTTATTTATTTAGGTCAAATTGTTTCTTATATAAACCTGGAATATTTCCTGCTAATTCTGTTCCCAGGCCTGATGTGTACGTGTGTGTGCATGCACTCACATATTTATATGTATACACACATATGCATGTGTATAAATTAATTTTCCCCAATGTATACTATTTATTATTTTCTAACAAGTATATTGTTTCTATACAGTAAATATGTTCATTTCTATAATATTTATTTTATGTCACTTTACTGAGATATCTTATTTTTAAAAATTTTCAATGTTATTGACAAGATTTTTTTAAATGTTTTCCTTTTTAGTAATTATAGATCATTTCCCCCCTTACCTTACTGTCTTGATATGACTTGCACAAAAAAATGCTCAAAACTTGTAATAAATAAAGGATATGTTTTTGTTTTTCTGTACTTTTATGGGGATACTTCTGTGCTTCCTGTTATTATACTTCTGTGCTTCCTGTTATTATCATCAAACATCCTGTATAATGTTTGTTGCTGGTTTCTGATAGAATATTTCACAAAATTTTGTTCTGTCATTTTTTAAAAAAATCAAGATTATATTACATTTTGTGAAATGCCTTTATGGTACTTATCAAAGTGATCATAGAAGCTATTTTAGTTGTTAGCATAAATAATAATGTGCAGATATTTATATTGACAAAACATTAAATTCTTGGCATTAAATCTTCTTTTTGATAAAAGATTGTTTCTTATTATACTTTAAGTTCTGGGGTACATATGCAGAATGTGCAGGTTTGTTACATGGGTATACACATGGCATGGTGGTTTGCTGCACCCATCAACCCGTCACCTACATTAGATATTTCTTCTAATCCTATCCCTCCACTAGCCCCTCATCCCCCAACAGGCCCTGGTGTGGGATATTCCCCTCCCTGTGTCCATGTGTTCTCATTGTTCAACTCCTACTTCTGAGTGAGAACATGTGGTGTTTGGTTTTCTGTTCTCGTGTTAGTTTGCTGAAAATGATGTTTTCCAACTTCATCCATGTCCCTGCAAAGGACATGAACTCATCCTTTTTAATGGCTGCATAATATTCCATGGTGTATATGTGCCACATTTCCTTTATCCAGTCTATCATTGATGGACATTTGGGTTGGTTCCCAGTCTTTGCTATTGTGAACAGTGCAGCAATAAACATCCACTTGCATGTGTCTTTGTAGTAGAATGATTTATAATCCTTTGGGTATATACCCAGTAATGGGATTGCTGGGTCAAATGGTATTTCTGATTCTAGATCCTTGAGGAATTGCCATACTGTCTTCCACAATGGTTGAGCTAATTTACACTCCCACCAACGGTGTAAAAGCGTTCCTATTTCTCCACATCCTCTCCAGCATCTGTGGTTTCCTGACTTTTTAATGATCACCATTCTAACTTGCCTGAGATGGTGTGTCATTGCAGTTTTGATTTGCATTTCTCTAATGACCAGTAATGATGGGCTTTTTTTCATGTGTTTGTTGGCTGCACAAATGTCTTCTATAAAAGAAGATTTTTATATCTGATTTTGTAATATATTACTTTGGTATTTTAAAAAATCATCCTGAGACCAAAGTTGTGCTGTCATCTTTTCATACTTTCTGGTTAGGTTTTGCATTTGGGTTGTGAGACCTTTGAAAAAGAAACGTTATGTTTTACTATGTGTTGGAATGCTGTAAATAAAACAGAAAACTTTAATACAACCCTTCATTTTGTTCAAATGCCATTTCTGGGGAAAATTTTTTGATAGTGCTTTCAATTTCTTCTGTAGTTATCGAGTTAGTCCAGCTTTCAGACTCTTCTAGAATTGCTTCATTACTTATTTTTTCCCAGGAAACTTAACATTTTATTACGATTTCAAGCACGTTGCAACGGTGTTCAATGCATTCTGTTGATTTGTATCTGAAGTTCTGTCTGGTTTCTCAGTGCTATTAATATACAATTTTTTCTCTATTTTCTTGCTGTGCATACCAGAAATGCCTAATTATCTCATCTCTCAAAAGAACTGGCTCTTTATTATCAATTCTATTTTTCTTTCTTTGTTTTTTTCTTTTTCTTTTCCTTTCTCATTTTTTTCTTTTTTTTTGAAACTAAGTCTCCCTCTGTCACCCAGGCTGAAGTGCAGAGGCATGATCTCTGCTCCCTGAAACCTCAGCCTCCGAGGTTCAAGCAATTCTTCTGCCTCAGCCTACCAAGTAGCTGGGATTACAGGCACATGCCACCATGGCTGACTAATTTTTGTGGTATTAGTAGAGATGGGGTTTCACCATTTTGGCCAGGCTCATCTCAACCTTCTGACCTCAGGTGATCCACCTGCCTCATCCCCCCAAGGTATTGGGATTACAGACGGTAGCCACTGCACCTGGTCTAAGTCTTTTCTTTATATCTATCTTTGATTTCATTTTGTGGAATACTTACCTTTCACACTTGTTTAATTACAAATGCATTTAAGAGTATGTGGCTTTCTTTTAAATTTCTTTCACCTTCCATGGACATCATGTATGTCATATTGGCATTGATATTAATTTCTTGATTGTCTATAATAAACTTTGATAACTTCAATATCCTGACATTTAAATTTGGGAGGTAGTCTGGGTTTCATTTTTTTATTTTTTATATTTACAGATGTAAATTTTTTATATTTACAGATGCTAATTTCTAGTTTGATCCATTTTTATCACAATATACAACCTGTTAACCTTTTTAGTGTAAAATTTGTTAAAGATGTTTGTTGGCTAGTTTGGCCAACTTTTGCAAATATATGAAGGAAAAGAATAGCTATATGGAAAGGACTTTTAAAAATGTATATACTGTCCTCTACAAGTTTATAGATAAACTTAAATATTCAAAGTGACTATTCCTGAAAATAAGATAATCATTAAAGTTAATTGTAATAGCTAATAAACCAATAATATGAAGTCTTTACTACGGAGCAGACTTTTACTGTGCACTTTCATGTATTATCTCTTTAATCATTGTGAAGCCCTATTAAGAAGTAGGTACTAATATTAACTTTTTTTTTTTTTTGAGATGGGGTCTCACTCTGTTGCCCAGGCTGGAGTGCAGTGGCCTGATCTTGGCTCACTGCAAGCTCCACAACCTGGGTTTACACCATTCTCCTGCCTCAGCGTCCCGAGTAGCTCTGGGACTACAGGCGCCTGCCACCACACCCAGCTCATTTTTTGTATTTTTAGTAGAGACGGGGTTTCACCATGTTAGCCAGGATGGTCTTGATCTCCTGACCTCGTGATTCACCCACCTAGGTCTCCCAAAGTACTGGGATTACAGGCATGAGCCAGGGTGCCTAACTAATATTAACTCTTTTTAAAGATTAGGAAAACTAAAACTCAAAAACTTGTATCCAGAAACTAAACAGGACATTTAACAGATGTGTGCGTGTGTGTGTGTGTGTGTGTGTGTGTGTGTGTGTGTATTTCAGGGATTTTCTGTGTTCTATACCTAATAAAGAACACAAGTATGTCTTTCTTACTGATGCACAGGATGGTCTTCTTATTTTTGTTTCTAGCACATAGCACTGTGCTTGCAACATTGGGATTCCCAATAAACTGAATTGAATGTAAATTACTAAATGTTTGGTGGAATTTTTATTCCATTATAGCCTTCTTTGTCTCTTCATATACGATAATTCTGTATGTTTATATGACATTCAAACTTTTCTTTCATATTCTTTAAGTCATAATAGTATAAGATTGTGATTTTGTTCATTTTACTCTTTAGGAATCTCTTGCTCTGTTCAGAAGAATGTCAACACTTCTTTTGTATAACCTGTTACCATCAAGTCTTTGATAGTTAGGAAATGACTTGTTATTCTGTAACAATAATGTCACCTGAGAACTGTCAAAACTTGAAAGATTATACCCAGAATGAATTGATTGGTCTATTGCCATATTAAAAAATAGATTATTCTTATTAGTCAATAATGTCAGCAAAATCCAATTCAGGAAAATAAATGCAGTATAAAACAATAGATGTCTGAAAATCTAAAAAAGTAAGTAGCCAAAGGCCTAACTAGATTAATTGAATGTGAATACTCCCTGTAGCAATGAAATAGACAAAAGCAATAATGTTCATAACATTTAGGATCATTGATGGAGGGATGTTGTTCTATGCACAGACTTTGTTTCTAGGGGAAGCAAAGATAGTCATTAATAAATCAGAACCATTTCTAACCATCAAATTGTCATATTAAAGACAAATTAACCTGTATGAGTCATCATTCCAGTGGCTCACTTTTGATGAAACAATGAAGTGACATCATCTCTAGAATACAGCATTATAATTTTGGAAGTCAGGGAAAATTTGGTAGATTTTTTTAAAAGGCAATAAAATAAGAAGATTTGTTGTAACTTTTAGCTTCCAAATATTCACTTAACAGAGATTACTCACTGCCTGAGCATGCAAGTTGCATGAGGCTTCACTAAAACAAACTGAAGGAAAAAGTTAAGCTTCCTTCTGGAGGATAAATCAATGTTACTCATCCTTATAAGCTGGACACTTAGTTCTGTGAATCTGACAGATACTTAGGACATAAAGTTGACCCCAGGGGGTCCAGTGCAGTGAGTGCTTGTGAGTCCGAAGAGTTACAAGGCCTAGTGTTCAATTTCCTGCAGATTCTTCTGAGCAACAGGTAAACCATCAGTTGTGATTGGTGGTTCTGGCGTTTGGAAATAAAATTTTCATTTAAGTAATGCCTTTTGAAAGGCAAGTCTGTATATTAAAGAATAAAATCACCTCAGTTAAAACAGGTTAATGGAATGCAAAATTTGTTTTAGTTGTCCAAAATTAAAAATGTTGCTATTCAACAGTAATTGTAAAATAAAGCTATTAAAATTATGAAAATAATTCCTATGAAATTGTTTTGGAATGTAGACATGGAAGAAAGCTAAGGAGAAAAAAATAGCTGATGTTCTTAATATTGCCTGTCAATTATCAAAATTGCTTTATTTAAAAACATTTTATTCAGCTATCTCTATTTTACAATGTGCGAGATAGTTGCCATAGATACACAGATAGTAGACATTCCCAATGTTCTTTATTCCTCTGTGTGTACTCACATTTCCATCTGCCAACATTTTCCTCCCATCTGAAAGACTTTCTGTGACATCTCTTGCAATGCAAGTCTGCTGGTGATGAATTCTTTTAGCTTTTGCATATCTTTAAAAAGTCTTCAATACCCCTTCATTTCTAAAATATATTTTTGCTGGGTATAGGATTCTAAGTCAACAGTATTTTTCTCTGAATATTTTAAAGATATTGCTCCATTGTTTTGTGGCCCGCATTGTTTCTGATGAGAAGTGTGCTGTCGTTTTTAATCCTTATTCTTTTACATATAATGTGTTTTTTTTGCTTTGGATGATTTTAATATTTTCTTCCTGGTTTTAAGCAGTTTGGTGGTATTGTATGTTTTCTGTGTGTTTCGATACATTGAGTTTCTTGAACATGTGGTTCTATACTTTTTTCATCATATTTGGACTATTTTCTGCCATATTTCTTTAAATAGTTTTCAGCAACTGCCCCCTTTCTTTGGAGATGCCAGTTAACATATATATTAGGCCATTTAAAGTAGTTCCCCAGATCACTAAGTCGGGTTCATAATTTCTCAGTATATTTTCTCATCGTGTTTCATTGTAGACAGCTTATGTTGCTTACTCTACAAGATTACTTTTCCTTCTGCAGTAGCTATATTAATCTCATCCACTGTACTTTTTTCTTATTTCATACTTTGCATCTCTGGAAGTTTGATTTGAGTAATTTTTATATATTCTGTACCTCATGTTTAGTCTTTTCTTTAACTTTTTTGAGCATTTGAAATATAGTTATAATAATAAGTTTTAGTATTTTTGTCTGCTATCTGTGTAACTTTAGGGTTTGGTTTTATCTGGTTTTATCACCTTTGTAATTTCAGGGTTTGGTTTCATTGGTTTTTTTTTTCCTTCATTTGGAGCAGTATTTTCTGTTTTCTTTGCATACCTAGTAATTCTGAGTCACTGTGAGTTTTATATTGATCGACTACCAGTAACTGTGAGTTTTATCTTGTTGGATGCTGGGTATTTTTGTGTTTCTGTATATTAGCCTTCTCCAACTTTTTTGGCACCAGGGACCAGCTTCATGGAAGACAATTTTTCCACATATGTGGGGCTGGGAGTGATTTCAGTGTGACTCAAGTGCATTACATTTATTATGTACGTTATTTATTTTATTATTATATAATCACCATAATGTAGGATCAATGGGAGCCCTGAGCTTGTTTCCCTGCAACTAGATGATCCCATGTAGTGGTGATGGGAGACAGTGACAGATCATCAGGCATTAGATTCTCATAAGGAGCATGCGACCTAGATCCTCACAAACTTATTTCACAATAGGGTTCATGCTCACATGAGAATCTAATGCTGCTGCTGATCTGACAGGAGGCAGAGCTCAGGCAGTAATGCAAGTGATGGGGAACAACTATAAATATAGATGAAGCTTTGCTTTCTCACCACTACTTACCTCCTGCTGTGCAGCCTGGTTCCTAACAGGCCATTAATGGGTACTGCTCTGTGGCCTGGGGTTGAAGACCCCTGCTGTAGATAGTATTGTTGAGCTTCATTTTGTTATACAGTTAAATTTCTTGGAAATATTTTGATCTTTCAGAGGCTTATTTTTAAGCTTTTTTTCTTTTTTTTTTTGAGACAGAGTCTCATTCTGTCACCCAGGCTGGAGTGTGGTGGTGTGATCTTGGCTCACTGCAACTTCTGCCTCCTGGGTTGAAGTGATTCCCCTGCTTCAGCCTCCCAAGTAGCTGGGACTACAGGCGCCCAGTTCCATGCCTGGCTAATTTTTTTGTATTTTTAGTAGACACGGGGTTTTACCATGTGCCCAGGCTGGTCTTGAACTCCTGAGCTCAGGCAATCCACCTGCCTCAGTCTCCCAAAGTGCTAGGATTACAGGTGTGAGCCACCATGCTTGGTCCTAAGCCTTTTTTTTAGGTGAGATCATAGCAGCATTAAATCTTGGGCTTATTTTTTCCACTATTGAGATAATACTCATCCCATAACTCTTCTCAGTGCCTATGAATTATGAAGTTTTTCCTGCTAACTGATGATAAAAAGAGCTATTTCTTGCCTATGCTAACTTCAGGGATTATTCCTTGTAATGCAGTTTCTCAACTTTAGAACTATTGACATTTATGGGCTGGATAATTGTTTCTGGAGGGGAGGGGACTGTCCTATATATGATCAGATGTTTAGGAGAATCCCTGGCCTCAATGCTGTAGATGGTGGTGACATCCTTTAAATTGTGACTATCAAAAAATGTCTCCAGATATTGCCAGTGGCTCCAAGGGAGTACAGTTGCTCTCAGTTAAGAACCACTGCTCTAATCCTTTCTGATAGTTTTCTTATATGCATGCCATGGCTAAAGACTGCTGAGGACTCAAGAGAGACCTCCTACCATCTCCCAAATTCTGTATCTGCCACCCTTTCCTCTTCTATAGGCTTCCCTGAGAACTTTAGTCAGTTGACCTCCCTAGATTCTCAGCTCTGTTTTCTCAATTCAAGGAGACCACAGAGTTTTGCCTGTGTTTCTTTTTCCCCATTACAGCCTGGAAACTCTAGGCTGTAATGCTGGTGCAATCATAGGTTCACATTGCTTCCTGTCTCTCAAAAATCTCTGCCCCTTGTTGCTTAATGTCCATCATCTTTGAAAACTATTGTTTCATTATCCTTTATTTTTATTTATTTTTAGTTTTTAGTTTTTTTCAGGTGGATCCCTGTTAACCTCATCTTGGTCCTCATCCTTATTCTTGAAAGATACTTTTGCTGGATACACAGTTTTGGACTGGCTTTTATTTTTTCTAAGCATTTTGAAAGTATTTGAACTATCTTCTGGTGTCCACTGCTGCTGTTATTCAACTGTCAATCAATTTTCTTCTTACCTTTCTGATGATCTGTCTTTTTTGCTCTGAGCACTTTTAAGATCTTCTCTTTGCCTTTGCCATTTTGCAGTTCTGCTACAGTGTAGTAAGCATAGGTTTCTTTTTATTTTTCCTTGTTCCTGCAGGATATATCAGGCTTCCTGCTATATTTTTCCTGAACCTTTAGAGTCTTTCTCTCATCAGTTCTCAAAAATGTGCAGCCATTATCTTCTTAGGTATTTTATCACCTTGATGTTATTTATTTTTTCCACTTTGAAAGTCTTATTCGATACAAAAAGCATAAACCACAAAGGAAAAAATATTAATTGAGGTCATTAAAATTAGAATCCTTTATTGAGCAAAGATCACCAAGAAGGAGAGTGAAAGGGCAAGCTACCAAAAAGGAGAATGTATTCGTAGTACATATAACTGACAAAGACTTGGGTCCAGTATATTATAAATAGTTCTTACAAATTAATAAAAAAAAAAGACAGATGCAACAGAAAAACATGCAAATATCTTGAGGAGGCATCTCACAAAGAGACACACATGCCCAATAAACACAAAATGGTTTCAGTCTCATTCATTATAAGACAAATGAACACTTCAACCACAGAAGATACCACTATACACTCAGAATGGCCAAATTTAATGAATAATGTAAAATTTCTGGGATCATGTTAGACAGCTAGAACTCACATATGTTGTTGGTGGAAGTATAATTGAAAAACACTACTAATGTTGAATGTACTTACTATGTAATCCATGACCCAGATGTTCTACTGTTAAATATACTTAACTAACATTGTATATATATGTTCATCAAAAGATATGAAACATTTATGCCAGCATTATTTATATTAGCCAAGAACTAAAAACAACCCAGATGCCCCTCAAAGGCACACTGGGAAAACTAAGATATTTATCTGTTGGAATACTATATAAGAAGGAAAATTAATTACTTCTACCATCAGTAACAGCATGGGTGAATTTCACTAACTTAATATTGGAGTAAATGAATACACATTTTTTTAGATGGAGTTTCACCCTTGTTGCCCATGCCAAAGTGCAATGGTGTGATCTCAGCTCACTGCAACCTTTGTCTCATAGGTTCAAGCAATTCTCTTGCCTCAGCCTCCCAAATAGCTGGGATTACAGGTGCATGCCACCATGCCAGCTAATTTTTTTGTATTTTTAGTAGAGACAGGGTTTCTCCATACTGGTCAGGCTGGTTTTGAACTTCCAACCTCAGGTGATCCATCCACCTAGGCCTCCCAAAGTGCTGGGATTACAGGCATTAGCCACCATGCCTGGGCAATGAATACACATTTTTATATAATTATATAATATACATTATAAAATTGCTGAGACCAGCTCGGTCGGGGATACCCTAACCCGGCAGCGCTGGAGGAATTAAAGACACACACACACAGAAATATAGAGGTGTGAATTGGGAAATCAGGGGTCTCACAGCCTTCAGAGCTGAGAGCCCCAAACAGAGATTTGCCCACATATTTATTAACAGCAAGCCAGTCATTAGCATTGTTTCTATAGATATTAAATTAACTAAAAGTATCTCTTATGGGAAACAGAGGGATGGGCTGAATTAAAGGAATAGGTTGGGCTAGTTAACTGCAGCAGGAGCATGTCCTTAAGGCACAGATCACTCATACTGTCGTTTGTGGCTTAAGAATGCCTTTAAGCGGTTTTCCACCCTGGGCAGGCCAGGTGTTTCTTGCCCTCATTCTGGTAAACCCACAACCTTCCAGCGTGGGCCTTATGGCCATCATGAACATGTCACGGTGTTGCAGGGATTTTGTTTATGGCCAGTTTTGGGGCCAGTTTATGGCCAGATTTTGGGGGGCTTGTTCCCAATAGCAATGATATAATGAATTATATAATTAGAATCCTAATTATATAATTTTCAAATAGAGGCAAAGATTGACACCTTGTTGGATATAGAGGGCATGATCACTGGGAAGGAGCATAAGTGGGGGCCACTGGAATTTGGTTAATGTTGTATTTCTTGTTTGGGGGGTGTTTATGAGGGCGTATTCATGTTTGAAATTGAAATTTTATACTATACTTATGATTTGTACTTTTTGTAAATATGTTATAGTCAATTCAAAAGTTTGATTTAAAGCTGACACTATTTGCCATTTTAGAACTTCCATTTCAGTAAACAGCAAATATTAACAATATAAACATAAAAATGCACATATGATTATAAATTATGGACATGTATGAAGGCAAAGAACAAGGAGCTATGGGATCAAGTCACTGAGAGAGCTGCTTTTATGAGACGTTTTGGCCAGACCTCTATGAGAAAGAGTTATTCAAGTTGAGTGAGTTGGAGCACAGTGTAAAATAAGGTTGGAGAGGCATGGAGGACTTTTAGGACATCCTGGAGAGGTTGGTCTTCATCTCAAGATAGATGGGCAACTTTAGAAGGGCTGTTAAGGGGTTAATTGTGTAATTAAGTTTTAAAAATAATTATTCTGGCTACACTGTGAATTGTGGACTTGAAAATGGGCCAGAATTGAATTCCAGTGAGCCATTTAAAGACTACTGCAGTGCTCCAGGCAAAAAATGATGGCATCCATGATCTGGACCAGGGACCTGCCAGCTTTTTATGTAAAAAGTGTGTGTTCCACCTACTAAACTTCACCATTGTAACATGACAGTGGCCATAAACAGTGCATGAATGAACGAGCATGGCTGTGTTCCAGTAAAACCTGATTTACAAAAACAGATATGGTAGTTACCAATCTCTGATCTAGAGTAAAGAAAAAATTTACGTATATTTTGGAAGTAGATTTAATAGGGTATGGACTAGGTGCAGTGGCTCATGCCTGTAATCCTAGCACTTTGGCAGGCCGAGGTGGGTGGATCATGATGTCAGGAGTTCAAGACCAGCTTGGCCAAGATGATGGAACCCTGTATCTACTAAAAATACAAAAAATTAGCTGGGCATGGTAGCAGGCACCTGCAATCCCAGCTACTTGGGAGGCTGAGGTAGAGAATTGCTTGAACCCAGGAGGCAGAAGTTGCAGTGAGCCGAGATTATGCCACTGCACTCCAGCCTGGGTGACAGAGTGAGACTCTGTCTCAAAGAAAAAAAGAAAAGAAAAGAAAATTTAAAAATTAGCTGGGCATTGGGGCATGCATTTGTAATCATGGCTACTCAGGAGGCTGGGGAAATAGGATCACTTGAGCCTGGGAGTTTGAGGTTGCAGCGAGCTATGATCCCACCACTGAACTCCAGCCTATGTAACAGAGCTAGATCTTGTATCTAAAAAAAAGTTTTTTAAAAATAAAATATGTATTGGATGTTAAGAATGTCAGAGGAGAGGAATCAAGGATGATTTCTAGGTTTTTGGTTTGAGTAATTTATGAAAAATGAGTGGTGTTGCTTATTAGGGGTCAAGTTCATTGAAAGTCCAAAACCCACTCATCTAAAATAGTGAATAGTGACATGTCAAAGTTCTGGTGTTCTCCTCATCTTTGGTCCAGAATTACTTTTATTCTTTTATACACATAGTAGTCACCAATTACACAAACAATTAAAGAGAGGGAAAATAAAGAATCCATCAGATTGATCATTGTGTTTTCTGCTAATATGAGAAATAGTAGTAGGAAAGAAAAAAATATAGAATATTCTCAGACTCTTATTGACAGTGCGTCTTTAGCCCTCATGTTCTCCCTTGCTCCAAAAGTAACATCCCATGAACTCTTGCCCCAAATTGATACCCTTAAAAGGATAAACCTTATCCTTATAATAGATAAAGTACAGGTTAGAAGAGATCATATTTTGATTCTTTACATACCTCAGTGACATTGGGGACAGAGGTGGCTGCTAAGTAGAGCTGCCATCTGCTCTCTGGACAAGCGCTATTTCCCATTCCATTTGTAAGAGGCACCTCTTCAAGTAACTGCCTTATTACCACTACTATGTGAAAACCGTAATGCTGTTTTGATTTTCTTTATAGTTTGATGTGTTTGAAGTGATACATTTCATATATATATATATATATATAAACCTTTGAATGTTACAGGCTTTGTTTTCTGTACATAATAGTGTGGCTCAGAAGAATTATGACCCTATGTTGCCTCCTATGCCTGAAGATATTGACGATGAGGAAGACAGTAAAAATAATCTGCCTGTTCAAAAATAGAGAACCATTGGTGAGTTTTGGTGCTCAGATATGAGTAGATATCATGATAAGGCTCAATCTGGTGGTGCATACCATGTATAACTCTCTTTGAAATATGCTTCCTCTATGTTCTCAAACTTTAAAAGAAAAGGAACATTGATGTCTAAAGAACATGCTTTTGAAAAATGAAAATGGACCGAGTGCAGTGGCTCACGCCTGTTAATCCCAGCAGTTTGAGAGGCCAAGGTGGGCAGATCACAAGGCCAGGATTTCAAGACCAGCATGACCAACATAATAAAACCCCATCTCTACTAAAAATACAAAAATTAGCTGAGCATGGTGGTGCATATCTGTTGTCCCAGCTACTCGGGAGGCTGAGGCAGGAGAATTGCTTGAACCCAGGAGGCAGAGGTTGTGGTGAGACAAGACCACACCACTGCACTCCAGCCTGGGCAACAGAACGAAACTCCATCTAAAAAAAAAAAAATTAAGCCAAATAAAATAATAGGCATTTTATTGGCTATATTTGAATAGCAATACTTTTGAAAACGTGACCTGTTGACATTTATGAAAGAAAGTGTAACATGTACCAAGCATGACTGATTTGAGATTAAATGGTACAATTTTTTAAAAATGGCCTTTGTCTATGGGACCACAACTTTAAGTTATTTTATATACTTCATTCAACTGCTTTTTAAATTTAAACTAATTTACAGCAGATCCAACAAAATTTTTGAGAAGTCTCAATGAAGTAAACATCTAATCTCTTAGATAAACATCTTTTGAAGATCTTATTTGGTCAGGAGGCGTGCAACTTAAATTTGTTTAATTTGGCCGGGTGCGGTGGCTCATGTCTGTAATCTCAGCACTTTGGGAGGCCGAGGTGGTCAGATCACATGGTCAAGAGATTGAGACCATCTGGCCAATATGATGAAACCTTGTCTCTATTAAAAGTATAAAATATTAGCCGGGCGTGGTGGCTGACACCTGTAGTCCCAGCTAGTCGGGAGGCTGAAGAAGGAGAATCACTTGAACCCGGGAGGCGGAGGTTGCAGTGAGCCAAGATTGTGCCACTGCCCTCCAGCCTAGTGACAGAGTGAGACTCCATCTCAAAAAAAAAAACACAAAAAACAAACAAACAAACAAGCAATGAGGAGCTTCAATATCTGATTTCTTTCGTTGGCTGATAAATTTTTTCCTTCTTTCCACTAACAATAAGGGATTAGTAACCTGTGTCATCATTATACCTCTAACTCTTCTGGCCACCAGACTTGCCTCTCCACTTACTAGACCTTTTTCCCACAAACCTACACCTGTTTAGGTGTTCTCCGTATTAATGAACAGCATTCACCCAAGCTAAAAACCTGGCCATCAACCTACATTTGTCCATCTTGCCTCACCTCCCACATCCATTAACCACTGAAGTCCTGTTGACCCAACCTCCTAAATCTTTCTTAAATCTGTACCACTGCCATAGATAGGCTACAACCATTTGTTGCCTAAATTATTCTAATGAATACTTGTTTAGTCTCCTTGCTTCTAGTCTTGCTGCATTCAGTCGCACCCCCAGACTGCCACCCATCATTCCTTCTAAAATGATGATCTAGTTACATTACTTTGCTTTATTGTTTACCTCTACCTGATACACTGGGAATTTCATCATTTGGCCTCTACCTGCCATGATTCTCTTCTCGCCATTCAATATGCCCCTCCGTTCCTTGCTCTTCTCTTTGCATTGAAGTCTTATGTAAGATTGCTGGTAGTTCTTGAGCACTGAAGGCTAATAGTTTCATACCCCTGTCAAATTGTTCATGGTGTTTATTTTCTTTCTTGAGAAAGGGAAACCACCAGCAGAATCTCCATTTCTACATAGATTAAGTTACAAATATAGTGGAATTTGTATAGTGGTGTTTCAGATGTCCTATTCTCTATAAGGCCTTTCCTGTCTTCCTGAGGTATTATACATAATACTTCTAACATAATATCGAAGTGATTTAAGAAACTTAGCTATTTACATATGTTTCTCCAATAGACTGAAAACTTTAAGACCAGTGGTTTATTTATATTTACATCTTCAAAAGCTTTTTTTTTTTTTTTTTTGGAGACAGAGTCTTGCGCTATCTCCCAGGCTGGAGTGCAGTGGCTCGATTTCAGCTCACTGCAAGCTCTGCCTCCTGGGTTCATGCTATTCTCCTGCCTCAGCCTCCTGAGTAGCTGGGACTACAGGTGCCTGCCACCATACCCGGCTAATTTTTTGTATTTTTAGTAGAGATGGGGTTTCACCGTGTTAGCCAGGATGGTCTTGATCTCCTGGCCTCGTGATCTGCCCGCCTTGGCCTCCCAGAGTGCTGGGATTACAAGTGTGAGCCAACGCACCTGGCCACATCTTCAGAACTTACATAAGTCCAAGTATGTGAATGGTGCTTAGTAGACATTTAGTAAATTAATGAAATTTTTCCTCTAGCATAGATAAAGGGATGTGAACATTAAGCCAATCAAACCCTAAGGTAATATGTGACCTGTTTTCAGTATAGTATTCTTGTAGAGAAGAATGCCACTTTCTTGATACTATTAATTGATTAATGCAGGAATAGGATCTAGTGTTAGTTTCCTAGTTATTGATTAATACATTGTTGAGTCTTAATCCATTTCTTCACATTGATGTAAAAATTATAGAATTTTAGTGAATTTCTTTGAGTGGTCACAATATTGTTGGGGAGTGTCACTGTGTCGTTAACCAGTATTGATGTGTTGTTTGTGTATTCAGGGGTTTCTTTTGCGGGACAGAGGATCAGATGTTGAGAGTTTGGAAAAACTCATGAAAACAAAAAACATACCTGAAGCTCACCAAGATGCATTGAAAACTGGTTTTGCCAAAGGTTTTCTGAAAGCTCAAGCACTCTCAAAAAAAACCAGTGGTAAGTTGATTTGAAACTGTCCATGTTTGAGAAGAATAACTGAAAGGAAGTCATAGTCCTACATTTAAGTTTTAAGTAACTTTTCTAAGACCATCTATCTTTCTATTGATTGAATTCCACCATATTTGTAACTTTATGTAGAAATGGAGATTCTGCTGATGGTTTCCCTTTCTCAAGAGAGAAAACAAATTGAACAGGAAGTGTGAGTGGCTTAATAAAGGTTTTTGTTTCTTTGTTTTGTGTGTGTGTTTGTGTGTGTGTGTCTGCGTGTGTGTGTGTGTGTTTTGAGACACAGTGTTGCTTCATCACCCAAGCCAGGAGTGCAGTGGTGTAATCATGGCTCATAGAAGACTTAACTTTCTGGGCTCAAGTGATTCTCTCACCTCAGCCTCCTGAGTAGCTAGGACCACAGGCGTGTGCCACCACGTCCAGCTAATTTTTGTAGAGATGTAATCTTGCCATGTTGTCCAGGCTGGTCTTGAACTCCAGGGCTCAAGTGATCCTCCTGCCTTGATCTCCTAAAGTGCTGGAATTATAGGCATGAGCCACCATGCTCAGCCTTAATGAAATTTCTGATAATAGGGTACTTACAGGAAATCATAGCAGATATGAAAAAGAATGCCAGATTCCAAAATTGCATGTGATGAAATATGATTATCAATAACCTAATATTTGCATTTCATTGAGTTGTCATATTTCATTAATGTTATTTGATGTAAGGCTTTTTCCTTCTCTCCTAGATTCCCTAAGACGAACCTGTCTGATTCTCTTTGTTCTGCTGCTATTCAGCATTTATGGACTTTTAAAAAAGCCATTTTATCTGGTAAAAGTTTTTTTATTAATCTAACTTGTTAGTTTCTTATTCCTTTAAATACATTATTCTATTTAATGCTTAATCTAAACCTTAAAGAAAGAATATATTAATGTTTATAGTTCTAGAAGCTAGGCTTTCATTCCTAGTAGTGGTTAGTTTCTCAGATTTTTAGAAAATAATACCTGTCCAGTTATAAAATTTAAAAATTATCCTGATCAACAGGGTGAAAGGAAAATTAATTAATTAATTAATTAAATTAAAAATTATGTGGAAGAATTTTAGAATAGCAATATGAGCTGAAATAGCCTTCTATTTCAAAGATAAACTAATATGTTTAATTTATTCAGAAAATCACATCAAATGTTTCCGTTTTTTATAGTTTACTTATCTGAAATGAAGTAATAATGTCAGACTTAAGTGTTTCCAATTACCTTTTCAGCCACCATGCAGTTTTCACCCGGTGTTCTCTATTCTCTTTATTATTAAGGATATGTACAGATTCTTAAAAAAATACTTTAGTGGGCTAAAACAATTAGTGTTCATTCTAGAATTACTATTTTAAATTTGCTCTCCCAACTTCTGTGTTCTTGATTTATTAAGGATTTCTTCTTAACCCTGTATTTTGCCAGCTCATTTTTCAGCCTATCTTAAAAGTATTTTTGGGCTTCTTTTGAGGAAATTAGAAATTGCTCAATTTACTCATTTATAACTGCTCTAGTTTGGAAGTTTCTGAGTGGGAAAGATTTAAGAAATCCTTGTAATAGTTCTCCAAAATTGATCTCAAGTATTTTACTGTCCTATCAGACTTTTTCTGTCCTGGTTGTACTTAATGATGTCATAACTGATAGGTCATTTGAGGGCAAGTAATAACAGTTGTCAGAGGAAGAAGACTACGTGGAAAGTGTAATAATGTGTTAAACCTCAATTTTTTGTTAGTGTGTGTCAGTATTTTCTGCTAACTTTAAGGCAATATATTTCAAAGTGTAGATCTGTGACCAGTTATATCAGAATAATCTAAGTTTTTGTTAAAAATGCAAATTCTCCTGGGCCCTTTCTCAAATTTACAAATATAGTTCTGTGCTATGGCCTGAGAACCTGCATTTTAACATATTTCTCAAGTGAGTTTTATTCACACCAAAGATTGAGAAATGCTGATTTAAGATTTCTATCATTAGATACTACAATGAGAAGTGGAAAATAATTTTCGATTTTATTAACTGGAAAGTACAAATATGTCTTATTATTTTTTAATTTTTATTTTTTCAAGTTTATTAAGAAGGTAAAGGAATAAAAGAATGGAATGGCTACTCTATAGGCAGAGCAGCTGAAATATGCCTTTTTAATGTGAATCACTTACTCTTTGAAAATGGTTTAGAAATCCAGAAGACCTAGTTTATATTCCTCATTCTGATTTGATATGTGAAGTTAGTTCCCTTAGACATTTAATTTTTCTAGGCTTTGCTTTCTTGAATCTAAAAAGTAAGGTGATTGGAATGTTATTAATCAATCTATCAAATATAAGCATTTCTTTTCTTCCCTTTGGTCTGCTTCCAGACAACAATCGGGCTTGATTCTGCAATAGATCCTGTCCAGATGAAAAATGTCACCTTTGAAAGTGTTAAAGGCATAAGTTGAGAAGATTGCCTTGCCTTCTTCATACATTCCCTAATTGATACTCTGTATAAAGTCCATATTTGATTCTGCAATGTATTCTGGAATAGGTAAAATTGTATCCCAAAGTATTAGAAACATTTGTATTTTGGGATAAATAATAATAGTCAAATTTTGCTTTATGACAGGGATTAGTATTATTTATGAAGGAGAAGCCTGGTATACTGGAGTGAATGTGGACTTCAGAGTCAAGTTGACTAACTTTTGAAATTCATTTTTACACTTATTAGCTATGTAACCTTGAAGAAATTACTTTAGATTCTGACAAATAATGTGTGTGCTTGGCACATAGTAGATAGTTAATAAATGGTCCTTCTTTGCCTGTTCCCCTTATTGATCTTTCTAACTCCAGTAGCCTCCCAAAGTGCTGGGATTACAGATGTGAGCCACTGTGCCCAGCTGACAATGTATATTTCTTGAATGAATGAATAGAATGGATAAATGCTAGTCTATAGTCAAATAATTTGTTAAATATTTAATGGTACCTTATTATTTTATTTATTTATTTATTTATTCTTACAATGGAGTCTTGCACTGTCATCCAGGAAGGAGTGCAGTGGAGCAATCTTGGCTCACTGCAAACTCTGACTCCCAGGTTCATGGCATTCTCCTGCCTCAGCTTCCCGAGTACTAGGACTACAAGCACCCTCCACCATGCCTGGCTAATATTTTGTATTTTTAGTAGAGACAGGATTTCATCGTGTTATCCAGGTTGGTCTCAGTCTCCTGACCTCATGATCCACCCACCTCAGCCTCCCAAAGTGTTGGAATTACAGGCATGAGCCACCACATTTGGCCTAAATATTTAATAGTATCTCTTAAGTGCTAGACCCTATTTTAGCTGCTGGAATAGAATAATCTCTGCCTTCAGAGTTTAAATTCTAAAAGCAGAAACTGCACATTGATATGTCATATTAGAATTTAGTAGAGTATGTTAAAAGGTAATAAAAATGTATGGAGGAAAAAATAGAGCAAGGTAAAGAGGGTTAGGAGCTCTGGGAGAAGGATTATAGTTTTAAATGGAATATTCAGGGTGTGATTGATGGAGAAGGTGACATTTGAGAGAAAATCTGAAGGAGAAGATGGAATAAACTGCACTTAGAAAAGAACATTTCTGGCAAAAGGAACAGATTGAGCACAGGCTCTGAGGTAGTAGGTTGTCTCTTTTGTTCATTTTTGAAAGTAGGACCAATAGGATTTCTTTTCTTTATTTTTTTTTGAGACAGAGTATCCCCCTGTCACCCAGGCTGGAGTGCAGTGGCACAATCTCAGCTCACTGCAACCTCTGCCTCCCAGGTTGAAGTGATTATCCTGCCTCAGCCTCCCGAGTAGTGGGGATTACAGGCACCTGCCATCACGCCTGGCTAATTTTTCTATTTTTAGTAGAGATGGGGTTTCATCATGTTGGCCAAGCTGGTCTTGAACTCCTGACCTCGTGATCCACCCATCTCAGCCTCTGAAAGTGCTGGGATTACAGCCATGAGCACCACACCTGACTTTTACTGAGGTATTAAAAGGCTGTGAGTGGAACAGATTTGGGGGACAAAGGTTAGAAATTTAATTTTAGGTATGTTAAGTGTGAGAGATACAAATGAAAGTGTTGAGTGACTTGGATATACCACTTTGGAGATATGGGAGAGATCTGAGCTAGAACTAAAAATATGAGATTGGAGGGCAGTTCCAAGATGGCCGAATAGGAACAGCCCCAGTCTACAGCTCCCAGAGTGAGTGACACAGAAGATGGGTGATTTCTGCATTTACAACTGAGGTACCAGGTTCATCTCACTGGGGCTCATCGGACAGTGGGAGCAGGACAGCAGGTGCAGCCCACCGAGTGTGAGCTGAAGCACGGCAAAGCAACTCCTCACCTGGGAAGTGCAAGGAGTCAGGGAATTCCCCTTTCTAGCCAAGGGAAGGGGTGACAAATGGCACCTGGAAAATCGGGTCACTCCCACCCTAATACTGCACATTTCCAATGGTCTTAGCGAAAGGCACAACAGGAGATTACATCCTGTGCCTGGCTTGGAGGGTCCCACACCCACGGAGTCTCACTCACTGCTAGCACAGCAGTCTGAGATCAAACTGCAAGGTGGCAGCGAGGCTGGGGGAGGCGTGCCCACCATAGCCAAGGCTTGAGTAGGTAAACAAATTGTCCAGGAAGTTCGAACTGGGTGGAGCCCACTGCAGCTCAAGGAGGCCTGCCTGCCTCTGTAGACTCTACCTCTGGTGGTAGGACATAGCTGAACAAAAGGCAGCAGAAACCTCTGCAGACTTAGATGTCCCTGTCTGACAGCTTTGAAGAGAGTAGTGGTTCTCCCAGCATAGAGTTTGAGATCTGAGAATGGACAGACTGCCTCCACAAGTGGGCCCCTGTCCCCCGAGTACCCTAACTGAGAGACATCCCCCAGTATGGGCAGATGGATGCCTCACACAGCCGGGTACCCCTCTGAGACAAAGCTTCCAGAGGAAAGATTAGGCAGCAACAATTGCTGTTCAGCAATACTCGCTGTTCTGCAGCCTCCACTGCTGATACCCAGGCAAACAGCGTCTGGAGTGGACCTCCAGCAAACTCCAACAGACCTGCAGCTGAGAATCCTGACTGTTAGAAGGAAAACTAACAAACAGAAAGGACATCCACACCAAAACGCCATCTGTCTGTCACCATCATCAAACACCAAAGGGAGTTAAAACCACAAAGATGGGGAAAAAACAGAGCAGAAAAACTGAAAATTCTAAAAATCAGAGCACCTCTCCCAGCCAAAGCAATGCAGCCCCTCACCAGCAATGGAACAAAGCTGGATAGACTTTGACAAGTTGAGAGAAGAAGGCTTCAGATGATCAAGCTTCTCCGAGCTAAAGGAGGAAATTCAAAACCAACACAAAGAAGCTAAAAATCTTGAAAAAAGATTAGACAAATAGCTAACTCAGTGTAGAGAAGTCCTTAAATGACCTCATGGAAATGAAAACCATGGCATGAGAACTACATGATGAATGCACAAGCTTCAGTAGCCAATTCAATCAACTGGAAGAAAGGTTATCATGAATGAAATGAAGAGAGAAGAGAAGTTTAGAGAAAAAAGAGTAAAAAGAAATGAACAAAGCCTCCAAGAAATATGGGACTATGTGAAAAGACCAAATCTATGTCTGATTGGTGTACCTGAAAGTGACAGGGAGAATGGAACCAAGTCGGAAAACACTCTGCAGGATATTATCCAGGAGAACTTCCCCAACCTAGCAAGGCAGGCCAACATTCAAATTCAGGAAGTACAGAGAATGCCACAAAGATAATCCTCGAGAAGAGAAACTCTAAGACACATAATTGTCAGATTCACCAAAGTTGAAATGAAAGAAAAATTGTTAAGGGCAGCCAGAGAGAAAAGTTGGGTTTCCCACAAAGGGAAGCCCATCAGACTAACAGTGGACCTCTCAGCAGAAACTCTACAAGCCAGAAGAGAGTGGGGGCCAATATTCAACATTCTTAAAGAAAATAATTTTCAAGCCAGAATTTCATATCCAGCCAAACTAAGCTTCATAAAGGAAGGCGAAATAAAATCCTTTACAAACAAGCAAATACTGAGAGATTTTGCCACCACCAGGCCTGCCCTACAAGAGCTCCTGAAGGAAGCACTAAACATGGAAAGGAGCAACCAGTACCAGCCACTGCAAAAACATGCCAAATTGTAAAGACCATCGAGGCTAGGAAGAAACTGCATCAAGTAATGAGCAAAATAACCAGCTAACATCATAATGACAGGATAAAATTCACACATAACAATATTTACCTTAAATGTAAATGGGCTAAATGCTGCAATTAAAAGACAGAGACTGGCAAATTGCATAAAGAGTCAAGACTCATCAGTGTGCTGTATTCAGGAGACACATCTCACTAACAGAGACACACATAAGCTCAAAATAAAGGGATGGAGAAAGGTCTACCAAGCAAATGGAAAACAAAAAAAGGCAGGGGTTGCAATCCTAGTCTCTGATAAAACAGACTTTAAACCAACAAAGATCAAAAGGGACAAAGAAGGCCATTATATAATAGTAAAGGGATCAATTCAACAAGAAGAGCTAACTATATTAAATATATATGCACCCAATACAGGAGCACCCAGATTCATAAAGCAATTCCTTAGAGACCTACAAAGAGAGACACCCACACAATAATAATGGGAGACTTTAACACCCCACTGTCAACATTAGACAGATCAACAAGACAGAAAGTTAACAAGGATATCCAGGAATTCAACTCAGCTCTGCACCAAGTGGACCTAATAGACATCTACAGAACTCTCCACCCCAAATCAACAGAATATACATTCTTCTCAGAACCACACCACACTTATTCCAAAATTGACCACATAGTTGGAAGTAAAGCACTCCTCAGCAAATATAAAAGAACAGAAATTGTAACAAACTGTCTCTCAGGCCACAGTGCAATCAAACTAGAACTCAGGATTAAGAAACTCCCTCAAAACCACTCAACTACATGGAAACTGAACAACCTACTCCAGAACGACTACTGGGGTACATAACAAAATGAAGGCAGAAATAAAGATATTCTTTGAAACCAATGAGAACAAAGACACAACATATCAGAATCTCTGGGACACATTTAAAGCAGTGTGTAGAGGGAAATTTATAGCACTAAATGCCCACAAGAGAAAGCAGGAAAGATCTAAAATTGACACCCTAACATCACAATTAAAAGAACCAGAGAAGCAAGAGCAATCACATTCAAAAGCCAGCAGAAGGCAAGAAATAACTAAGATCAGAGCAGAACTGAAGGAGATAGAGACACAAAAAACCCTTCAAAAAATAAGTGAATCCAGGAGCTGGTTTTTGAAAAGATCAACAAAATTGATAGACTGCTAGCAAGACTAATAAAGAAGAAAAGAGAGAAGAATCAAATAGACACAATAAAAAATGATAAAGGGGATATCACCATGGATCACGCAGAAATACAAAATACCATCAGAGAATACTGTAAACATCTCTACGCAAATAAACTAGAAAATCTAGAAGAAATGGATAAATTCCTCAATACATACACCCTGCCAAGACTAAACCAGGAAGAAGTTCAATCCCTGAATAGACCAATAACAGGATCTGAAATTGAGGCAATAATTAATAGCCTACCAACCAAAAAAAGACCAGGACCAGATGGATTCACAGCCAAATTCTACCAGAGGTACAAGGAGGAGCTGGTACCATTCCCTCTGAAATTATTCCTATAAATAGATAAAGATGGAATCCTTCTTAACTCATTTGATGAGGCCAGCATCATCCTGATACCAAAGTCTGGCAGAGACACAACAAAAAAAGAGAATTTTAGACAAATATCCCTGATGAATACTGATGCAAAAATCCTCAATAAAATACTGGCCAACCAAATCCAGCAGCACATCAAAAAGCTTATCCACCACGATCAAGTGGGCGTCATCCCTGGGATGCAAGGTTGGCTCAACATATGCAAATCCATAAACGTAATTCAGCACATAAACAGAACCAATGACAAAAACCACATGATTATCTCAATAGATGCAGAAAAGGCCTTTGAGAAAATTCAACAGTCCTTCATGCTAAAGACTCTCAATAAATTAGGCATTGATGGGACATATCTCAAAATAATAAAAGTTATTTATGACAAACCCATAGCCAATATCATACTGAATGGGCAAAAACTGGAAGCATTCCATTTGAAAACTGGCACAAGACAGTGATGGCCTCTCTCACCACTCCTATTCAACATACTGTTGGACGTTCTGGCCAGGGCAGTCAGGCAGGAGAAAGAAATAAAGGGTATTCAATTAGGAAAAGAGGAAGTCAAATTGTCCCTGTTTGAAGATGACATGATTGTATGTCTAGAAAACCCCATCATCTCAGCCCAAATCTCCTTAAGCTGATAAGCAACTTCAGCAAAGTCTCAGGATACAAAATCAATATGCAAAAATCACAAGCATTCTTATACACCAATAACAGACAAATGCAGAACCAAAACATGAGTGAACTCTCATTCACAATTACTTCAAAGAGAATAAAATACCTAAGGAATCCAACTTACAAGGGATGTGATGGACCTCTTCAAGGAGAACTACAAACAGCTGCTTAATGAAATAAAGAGGATACAAACAAATGGAAGAACATGCCATGGTCATGGATAGGAAGACTCAATATCGTGAAAATGGCCATACTGCCCAAGGTAATTTATAGATTCAATGCCATCCCCATCAAGCTACCAATGACTTTCTTCACAGAGTTGGAAAAAACTACTTTAAAGTTCATATGGAATGAAAAAAGAGTGAGCCTGCATTGCCAAGTCAATCCTAAGCCAAAAGAACAAAGTTGGAGGCATGATGCTACCTAACTTCAAACTATATTACAAGGCCACAGTAATGAAAACAGCATGGTACTGGTACCAAAACAGAGATACAGACCAATGAAACAGAACGGAGCCCTCAGAAATAACACCACACATCTACAACCATCTGATCTTTGACAAACCTGACAAAAACAAGAAATGGGGAAAGGATTCCCTATTTAATAAATGGTGCTGTGAAAACTGGCTAGCCATATGTAGAAAGCTGAAACTGGATCCCTTCCTTACATCTTATACAAAAATTAATTCAAGATGGATTAAAGACTTAAATATTAGACCTAAAACCATAAAACCTCTAGAAGAAAATTTAGGCAGTACCATTCAGGACATAGGCATGGGCAAAGACTTCATATTTAAAACATGAAAAGCAATGGCAACAAAAGCCAAAATTGACCAATGGTATCTAATTAAACTAAAGAGCTTCTGCACAGCAAAAGAAACTACCATCAGAGTGAACAGGCAACCTACAGAATAGGAGAAAATTTTTGCAATGTACTCATCTGACAAAGGGCTAATATCCAGAATCTACAATGAACACAAACAAATTTACAAGAAAAAAACAAACAACCCCATCGAAAAGTGGGCAAAGGATAAGAACAGACACTTCTGAAAAGAAGACATTTATGCAGCCAAGAGACACTGAAAAAATCCTCTTATTAATATAAGATCCACAAACCCCTCACTGCCGTGCAGTCCTAAAACGCGATCATAATAATCAACATTGACATAGTCAATACAAATGCAGTAACGAACCTAGGGTTAAGGCTGCTGTTGGGGTTAGGGGCTAGGGGTTAAGTTTAGGGTTAGGGGTTGGAGATAGGGGTTGGGGTCAGAGTTACTGTTTAAGAGTCAACGTTTAGAGTTAGGGGTTAAGAGAGGTTAGGGGTTAGGGATTAGGGATTAGGGTTGGGTTAGGGTGAGGGTGAGAGTTAGGCTTAGGGTTTTGGGTTGGGGTAGGGTTAGGGGTTAGGGTTAAGGGGTAGGGGTTAGGGGTTAGGGTCAGGGGTTGGGGTCAGGATCAGGGGTTAGGGGCCAGGGTCAGGGATCAGGGTCAGGGGTCAGGGTCAGGGTCAGGGGTCCCACTCTGTGGGTTGTCTACTTACTGTGCTGACTGTTCCCTTTGCCATGCAAAAGCTCTTCAGTTTAATTAAGTCCCAGCTATTTATCTGTTTTTATTGCATTTGCATTTGGGTTCTTGGTCATGAAATCCTTGCCTATGCCAATGTCTAGAAGGGTTTATCCACTGTTATCTTCTAGAATTTTTATAGTTCAGAAATTAGGTTTAAGTTCTTAATCCATCTTGAGTAGATTTTTGTATAAGGTGAGAGGTGAAAATCCAGTTTTATTTCCCTACATGTGGCTGGCCAACATCATGTGTTGAAAAGGGTGTCCTTTCCCCACTTTATGTTTTTGTTTACTTTGTCGAAGATCAGTTGGCTGTAAGTATTTGGGTTAATTTCCGGGTTCTCTCTTCTGTTCCATTGGTCTATGTGCCTATTTTTAAACCTGTGGACAGGAGGGTCCAATGGAGGTCTAACCACCCCTCCCAGGTTGGTGCTCACAGCCCCTGCCTGGCCCACTCACTCTACACCTGCACCTGCTGGTCTCTGGGAGAGGAGCATCCATCCATCTTGTTCGCATAGCTTTCTGCTCCATTTTCATGAGTTTAGTCTCCTTGGCATAAATGCCCATTAGGTGATCCTGTGCCTGTGCTAGCTGTTCTCAAAGTGCCAAAGTCAGTGAGAGGGACTTGAAAACTCAAGACTTATTAACATTATTTTCTGCATTTTATGCTTTCAGGGTTGTTTTTTCCTTAAAATTTGTGAAAACAAATATTGAGATTTCTATCTTTTATATAATTTGGATTCGGTCATCACACAGACTTTTCATTTCCCTGAAATTTATTTTTATGTATGTATATCAAACACTGAATTTCTCTTTTCTTCTTTACTGGAATTGTTAAAACTGTTTTAGAGTCCAAATCTTTTTTTTTCTAAAAAACCATCTCTCTAATTTCTGTAAACATTTCTAATTACATATATATTTTCTACACCTAATACACCACTTTGGAATTCCTTGAGGCCTAATTGCATCAGGGTGCTCTGGTTTTGTTGTTGTTATTTCTGAATGACATTGACTTTGGTGCTCTTTATTTTGCCTATTTAAAACTATTAGATAGTGTGATTATATTTGACAGGTCTTAATTGATGCGCTGTTCAGCGCTTTGAGTTCTGTTGAGTTTTGGGTTGGAGTATTTTCTTCCACAGGGGATTGTCTTGGATTTTTCTGTTTCTTTCTCAATACCCACCTGGAAAACATTTCAATTAATTTATATTCACTTAAATATTTCTGTGCAAAAACTGTGTCCAAAAGCCCCAAAGTATAATTTGGGCATTTGAGCACATATTCTGTTGTTCAGCATTTATGGTGGTTTGTAGTGGAAAAGACTTTTAGAATATGTGGATTTTCGGGATATTCCCAGAAGCCCAGATAGCCACACTTTACCTTTGGAGGAATTAATTCTCAGAATATTGCACACAATCAATTGCCTTTGGAAGGAGTACATATCCCCAGCAAAAGCTCTGGTTTTTTGAAGTCTGCATTGTGTGTTATTTCTGGGAGAATATGCAATGGTGACAATATTATTAAATGATTCAAATATGAAATGCTGTTATGCCAAACAATGAATCTTTGTGTTATACATTATGCCTAACTATAAATCTTTGTGTTACACATTTTAATGTCATTGGAGAGTACTCGTGTCTTCTTGGCGTTATTGATAATTAGATTCTAATTGGTAATAAGTCAGAAAAATTAGAACACCAAATTTCAGTCTTCTCAAAAGCACTCCTCTTATTAAATTTGGATTTTTACCTTTATCATATCAAAAGAAATATTGTTATAAAAGTGTTTAATGTTTTCCAGATGGATAGATTACTGTTATTAGTTCTCATTTCATTATTAATTTTTAACACCATAAAGTTGGAAGTATCAATAGGCCTTTCAATGTAACTTAGTGGAATTTATTAAATTTTCATGAATGTCCTTTAGGAGGTTCAGGAAGTTATTTCTATTGCTAGATTTCTGGAAGATTCATCAGGAATGAGTGTCACACATTGTCAGACGTGGAGTGGCACAGTCACAGCTCACTATAACCTCAAACTCCTGGGCTCAAGAGATCCTGCCACCACAGCCTCCTAAGTAGCTGGGACTACAGTTGTGCACCGCCATGCCAGGCTTGTCTAACATTTTTATGTGTTGCTTCATCCAGTTTACTAGAGTTTTTGGAAATTTCTGCCTTCATTCATGAGGGATAATAGTCTGCACATTTATTTTCTTGTGATGCTTTTTTCTGATTTGTTATCTGGGTACTACTGGCCTCAAAAATGAATACATGTTTTCCTGCTTCTCTGCTTTGCAAGTGTTTGTGAAGGATTGGTTATTCATTAAGTGTTTAATAGAATTCACTAGTGAAGCTATGTGAGCCTGGGCTAGACTGATGAAGAGTTCTCATTAGTCTAATCTATTTTCTTGCTGTATGAGTACGCATATATTCTATTTCTTCTTGGTTTACTTTTACAATTTGTGTATAGCAGGGAATTTGTTTCTAATTTGTAGTATTTCATGCTTCTAGGTTTTCATGGCAGTTGAGTCTTAAGAATAAAAGTAATGTTGGGAGAAGGAAATTGTGGACAATCCGTGAATATCCCAACATCTGTTGTAGGAAGGTTAAGATTATTTTTTTTCTGTACTTAACTGAATACTCATATTTATAGTGTGAGACAAATGTAATATTGTATATAAATAGAACTAGGAAAATGTGCCATTTGTCTTAGTATTTAATCAAGATGGAAGTCTGGGCCTACCTCCTCTCTTTTATTAATATGTAGACAGGACACCAACACACATTTGAATGAGTACAAACAAAATGTTAGCAAATGAAGAATGGTATGAATTGGTTAACATGTGATGAAATAGAGTGGTGAACATTTACATAGAATCAATTGTATGTTAGGTGCTATTTCATGCTATTTGCACATATAGTTTTAGTACCAATGACATTAAAATGTATAACACAAAGATTCATACAAATGAAAATTACAACAATGAAAATAATATTAGGTGACATTAAAACTGCCATAGAAATACACATTTATATAAAACATAAAGTAACATCAAGTATTAAATAAATTTTAGAAACTTTGATTACTAATCAGATGAACAAGTGATTAGCCTTTTTATCCAGTAAACAAGGCATACATATTATTTTCAAATTCCAGAGACAAATGTTTTAAATATTGAAGTTTAAGACCTAAAAATGTGTCACTGACTTCATGGAAGTAGATATTCACTAGGTGATATTTTCTAGGCTCTCTGAAATTACATCAGAAAAATGTGAGTTAGAATATAACACATAAATAATATCTGGCCACATAAAAAGTAACTGAAGATCAATTGAAATAGCTATTGGATTAAGAAATGGAGACTGAGGTAAATTTACAGGGTCAGGGAGGATCTAAGGAGGAAGCATTGACACTGGAGCCCAAGGACCTGGGATTACAGAACAGATTCTACCAGTGCTAACTTACTGCTCCAGAGAAAACATCAATTCTGCTCATGCGCAGGAACTATTCATCAAGAAAGGGATTACAACTTCAGAAATGTGTTCAAAATGTATCCATACTTTGACATATTCATGAAGTAATCACATTCTACACACAACTACACCATATGGAATATTGGGGAGGGGGTGTTCCAAATAAAGAGGCTGAGGATTTCTCATGAGAACTCAGTGGCTGCTAGAAAATATCTAAGTAAAATATTTTACTTATGTGGAAAGTGTGGATGTTTGTGCATCAAAAGTTTCAAGAATCCCTAAAATGTACAATGGAGATGAGGAGAAAATATCACAATTTCCCAGCACCAGAAACGAGGCAAGAAAAATTTCAGAGGAGTTGTAAATGTGAAAAGCCAATGGCTGGTCACACAGCAACATTGATAACCTTGTGCCAGGACAACTAGAATAAATACATAAACATACAGATTGAAAATATTTCCAATATTAGATCTCCCTCATGTGAGAACTAAATTATAAAGATTGAAGCATATAAGAAAACAAGCTACCAGAATTTAAGCTACCAGAATAAATTCAATTACACATAAATTTCTGATATTGAAATTGTCACAAATGTTTAAGTTGGTAGTGGAAGACAAAGGACATATAATCTTGAGAGTCCTAGGTCCCTGCCCACTGCCAGTCCCTCCACACTACCACTCTGCTTTCTGCAAAGCACCACCTCCTGGCAGGAGGCCAACCAGCACAAATATAGAGCATTAAACCACTAAAGGTAAGGACTCTCACAGAGTCTATTGCACCCTTCACAACCTCCATCGGAACAGGCACTGGTCTCCATGGCTGACAGACCCACAGATGGTTCACATCACAGGGCTCTATGCAGACAAACCCTAGTACCAGCCCAAAGCCAGGCAGACCTGCTGGGTGGCTAGACCCAGACGAGAGACAACAATCAAGGCACTTCGGCTCACAGGAAGCCATGCCCATAGGAAAAGGGGGAGAGTACTACATCAAGGCAACACCCTGAGGGACAAAAGAGTCTGAATAACAGTTTTCAGCCCTAGACCTTTCCTCTGACAGAGTCTACCAAAATGAGAAGGAACCAGAAAACCAACCCTGGCAATCTGACAAAACAAGACTCTTCAACAGCCCCCAAAAAATCACACAAGTTCATCACCAATGGATCCAAACAAAGAAGAAATCACTGATTTATCAGAAAAAGAATTCAGGTTAGTTATTAAGCTAATCAGGGAGGGGCCAGAGAAAGGTGAAGCCCAATGCAAGAAAATCCAAAAAATGATACAATCAGTGAAGGTAGAAACATTCAAGGAAATAGATAGCTTAAATAAAAAAATAAAAAGAAATCAGGACACTTTGGACTCACTTTTAGAAATGTGAAATGTTTTGGAAAGTCTCAGCAATAGAATTGAACAAGTAGAAGAAAGAAATTCAAAATTCAAAAACAAGGTCTTTGATTTAACCCAATCCAACAGAGACAAAGAAAAAAGAATAAGAAAATATGAGCAAAGCCTCCAAGGAGTATGGCATTCTGTTAAACGATGAAACCTAAGACTAATTGGTTTACCTGAGGAAGAAGTGAATTCTAAAAGCCAGGAAAACATATTTGGGGGAATAATCAAGGAAATCTTCCATGGCCTTGTGAGAGACCTAGACATCCAAATACAAGAAGCACAAATAACACCTGGGAAATTCATCACAAAAAGATCTTAGCCTAGGCACATTGTCATTAGGTTTTCCAAAGTTAAGACAAAGGAAAGAATCTTAAGAGCTGTGAGACAGAAGCACTAGGTAAACTATAAAGGAAAACCTATCAAACTAACAGCATATTTTGCAGCAAAAACCTTACAAGCTAGATGGGATTGGGGCCCTTTCTTCAGCCTCCCCAAACAAAACAATTATCAGCCAAGAATTTTGTATCCAGCAAAACTAAACCTCACATATGAAGGAAAGATACAGTCATTTTCAGACAAACAAATGCTGACAGAATTTGCCATTACCAAACCAGCACTGTAAGAATTGCTAAAAGGGGCTCTAAATCATGAAACAAATCCTGGAAACACATCAAAACAGAACTTCATTAAAGGATAAATAACACAAGACCTATAAAACAAAAATACAAGTTAAAAAGCAAAAACAAAAAACAAAAACAAAGTACAGAGGCAACAAAGAGCATGAGGAAAGCAATGGTACCTCACTTTTTAATACTAATGTTGGTTGTAAATGGCTTAAATTCTCCACTTACAAGATACAGGACCACAGAATGGATAAGAACTCACCATCTAACTATCTGCTGCCTTCAGGAGACTCACCTAACACATAACGACTTACATAAACTTAAGGAAAGTGGTAGAAAAAGGCATTTCATGCAAAAGGACACCAAAAGCAAGCAGTGGTAGCTGTTCTCATATGAGACAAAACAAACTTTAAAGCAACAGTAGCTAAAAGACACAAAAACAGACAGTATACAATGGTAAAAGTCTCATCCAACAGAAAAATATGACAATCCTAAACATACATGAACCTAACACTGGAGCTCCCAAATTTATAAAATAATTACTAGTAGACATAAGAAGTGAGATAGACAGCAACACAATAATAGTAGGGGACTTCAATACTCCACTGACAGCACTAGACAGGTCATCAAGACAGAAAGTCAACAAACAAACAGTGGATTTAAACTATACTTTGGAGCAAATGGACTTAACAGATATATACAGAACATTTCATCCAACAACCACAGAATACACATTCTATTCAACAGCACATGGAATTTTCTCCAAGACAGACCATATGATAGGCCACAAAATGAGTCTCAGTAAATTTAAGAAAACTGAAACAGTATCACGCACTCTCTCAGATCACAGTGGAATAAAACTGAAAATCAACTCCAAAAGGAGTCTTCAAAACCATGCAAACACATGGAAATTAAATAACCTGATCCTGAATGAGCATTGGGTGAAAAACAAAATCAAGATGGAAACGTAAAAAATTTCTTCGAACTGGATGACACAACATATCAAGACCTCTGGGATACAGCAAAGGCAGCGCTAAGAGGAAAGTTTGTAGCCCTAAACACCTACGTCAAAAAGTCTGAAAGAGCACAAACAGACAATCTAAGTTCACATCTCAGGGAACTGGAGAAGCAGGAACAAGCCAAACCCAATCCCAGCAAACAAAGGAAATAACCAAGATCAGAGCATAACTAAATGAAATTGACACAACAACAACACCAACAACAAATACAAAACATAAACAAAAAGTTGGTTATTTGAAAAGATAAATAAAATTGATAGACCATTAGCAAGATTAACCAAGAAAAGAAGAGAGAAAATCCAAATAACCTCACTAAGAAATGAAACAGGGGATATTACAACTGACATCACTGAAATATTAAAGATTATTCAAGGGTACTATGAACACCTTTTGGCACATAAACTAGAAAACCTAGAAGAGTTGGATAAATTCCTGGAAAACTACAACCCTCCTAGCTTAAATCAGGAAGAATTAGATAACCCAAGCAGACCAATAAAGCAAGCAGCAAGATTGAAATGGTAATTTTAAAATTACCAACAAAAAAGCCGAGGACCAGACACATTCACAGCAGAATTCTACCAGACAGTCAAAGAATGTCTTCTTTCATTCAAAGAAAAAATGATACCAATCCTTTCACACTGTTCCACAAGATAGAGAAAGAAGAAACCCTACCTGATTCATTCTATGAAGCCAGCATCACCCAAATACCAAAACCATGAAAGGACATAACCAAAAAAGAAAACTACAGACCAATATCCTTGATGAACACAGATGCCAAAATCCTTAACAAAATACTATCTAACTGAATCCAACAACATATCAAAAAGATAATCCACCATGATCAAGTGGGTTTCATACCAGTGATACAGGAATGGTTTAACATATGCAAGTCAATCAATGTGATACACCAAATAAACAGAATTAAAAAAAAAACTCACACGATTATATCAACAGATGCAGAAAAAGCATTTGACAAAATCTAACATTGCTTTATGATTAAAGCTCTCAGCGAAATAGGCATACAAGGGACATACCTTAATGTAATAAAAGCCATCTACAACAAACCCACAGGCAACATAATACTGAATGGGGAAAAGGTGAAAGCATTCCCTTTGAGAACTGGAACAAGATGAGGAGCCTACTCTCACCACTCCTCTTCAACATAGTACTGGAAGTCCTAGCCAGAGCAATCAGACAAAAGAAGGAAATAGAGGAAATCCAAATCGGTAAAGAGGAAGTCAAATTGTCACTGGTTGCTGATGATATGATCTTTCTCCTTGAAAACCCTATGGACTCCTCTAGAAAGGTCCTAGAACAGATGAAAGAATTCAGCAAAGTTTCCAGATACAAGATTAATGGACACAAATCAGTAGCTCTTCTATACATCAACAGCTACTGAGCAGAGAATCACATCAAGAACTCAACCCCTTTTACAATAGCTGCAAAAAACAAACAAAAAAACCCCACAAAACTTAGGAATATACCTAGCAAAGGAATAAAAAGACCTCTACAATGAAAATTATAAAACACCTCTGCATCAAGCGGACCTAATAGACATCTACAGAACTCTCCACCCCAAATCAACAGAATATATATTTTTTTCAGCACCACACCACACCTATTCCAAAATTGACCATATACTTGGAAGTAAAGCTCTCCTCAATAAATGTAAAAGAACAGAAATTATAACAAACTATCTCTCAGATCACAGTGCAATCAAGCTAGAACTCAGGATTAAGAAACTCCCTCAAAACCGCTCAACTACGTGGAAACTGAACAACCTGCTCCTGAATGACTACTGGGTACATAACGAAATGAAGGCAGAAATAAAGATGTTCTTTGAAACCAACGAGAACAAAGACACAACATACCAGAATCTCTGGGATGCATTCAAAGCAGTGTGTAGAGGGAAATTTATAGCACTAAATGCCCACAAGAGAAAGCAGGAAAGATCCAAAATTGACACCCTAACATCACAATTAAAAGAACTAGAAAAGCAAGAGCAAACACATTCAAAAGCTAGCAGAAGGCAAGAAATAACTAAAATCAGAGCAGAACTGAAGGAAATAGAGACACAAAAAACCCTTCAAAAAATCAATGAATCCAGGAGCTGGTTTTTTGAAAGGATCAACAAAATTGATAGACCTCTAGCAAGATTAATAAAGAAAAAAAGAAAAGAATCAAATAGATGCAATAAAAAATGATAAAGGGGATATCACCACCGATCCCACAGAAATACAAACTACCATCAGAGAATATTACAAACACCTCTACGCAAATAAACTAGAAAATCTAGAAGAAATGGATAAATTCCTCAACACATACACCCTCCCAAGACTAAACCAGGAAGAAGTTGAATCTCTGAATAGACCAATAACAGGAGCTGAAATTGTGGCAATAATCAATAGCTTACCAACCAAAAAAAGTCCAGGACCAGATGGGTTCACAGCCGAATTCTACCAGAGGTACAAGGAGGAGCTGGTACCATTCCTTTGGAAACTATTCCAATCAACAGAAAAAGAGGGAATCCTCCCTAACTCATTTTATGAGGCCAGCATCATCCTGATACCAAAGCCTGGCAGAGACACAACAAAAAAAAGAGAATTTTAGACCAATATCCTTGATGAACATTGATGCAAAAATCCTCAATAAAATACTGGCAAACAGAATCCAGCAGCACATCAAAAAGCTTATCCACCATGATCAAGTGGGCTTCATCCCTGGGATGCAAGGCTGGTTCAATATACGCAAATCAATAAATGTAATCCAGCATATAAACAGAACCAAAGACAAAAACCACATGATTATCTCAATAGATGCAGAAAAGGCCTTTGACAAAATTCAACAACCCTTCATGCTAAAAACTCTCAATAAATTAGGTATTGATGGGACATATCTCAAAATAATAAGAGCTCTTTATGACAAACCCACAGCCAATATCATACTCAATGGGCAAAAACTGGAAGCATTCCCTTTGAAAACTGGCACAAGACAGGGATGCCTTCTCCCACCACTTCTATTCAACATAGTGTTGGAAGTTCTGGCCAGGGCAATTAGGCAGGAGAAGGAAATCAAGGGTATTCAATTAGGAAAAGAGGAAGTCAAATTGTCCCTGTTTGCAGATGACATGATAGTATATCTAGAAAACCCCATTGTCTCAGCCCAAAATCTCCTTAAGCTGATAAGCAACTTCAGCAAAGTCTCAGGATACAAAATGAATGTACAAAAATCACAAGCATTCTTATACATCAATAACAGACAAACAGAGAGCCAAATCATGAGTGAACTCCCATTCACAATTGCTTGAAAGAGAATAAAATACCTAGGAATCCAACTTACAAGGGATGTGAAGGACCTCTTCAAGGAGAACTACAAACCACTACTCAAGGAAATAAAAGAGGATACAAACAAATGGAAGAACATTCCATGCTCATGGGTAGGAAGAATCAATATCATGAAAATGGCCATCCTTCCCAAGCTAATTTACAGATTCAATGCCATCCCCATCAAGTTACCAATGACTTTCTTCACAGAATTGGAAAAAACTACTTTAAAGTTCATATGGAACCAAAAAAGAGCCCACATCACCAAGTCAATCCTAAGCCAAAAGAACAAAGCTGGAGGCATCACACTACCTGACTTCAAACTATACTACAAGGCTACAGTAACCAAAACAGCATGGTACTGGTACCAAAACAGAGATATAGATCAATGGAACAGAACACAGCCCTCAGAAATAATGCCACATATCTACAACTATCTGATCTTTGACAAACCTGAGAAAAACAAGAAATGGGGAAAGGATTCCCTATTTAATAAATGGTGCTGGGAAAACTGGCTAGCCATATGGAGAAAGCTGAAACTGGATCCCTTCCTTACACCTTATACAAAAATCAATTCAAGATGGATTAAAGACTTAAATGTTAGACCTAAAACCATAAAAACCCTAGAAGAAAACCTAGGCAATACCATTCAGGACATAGGCATGGGCAAGGACTTCATGTCTAAAACACCAAAAGCAATGGCAACAAAAGCCAAAATTGCCAAATGGGATCTAATTAAACTAAAGAGCTTCTGCACAGCAAAGGAAACTACCATCAGAGTGAACAGGCAACCTACAAAATGGGAGAAAATTTTCGCAACCTACTCATCTGACAAAGGGCTAATATCCAGAATCTACAATGAACTCCAACAAATTTACAAGAAAAAAACAAACAACCCCATCAAAAAGTGGGCGAAGGACATGAACAGACACTTCTCAAAAGAAGACATTTATGCAGCCAAAAAACACATGAAAAAATGCTCACCATCACTGGCCATCAGAGAAATGCAAATCAAAACCACAGTGAGATACCATCTCACACCAGTTAGAATGGCAATCATTAAAAAGTCAGGAAACAACAGGTGCTGGAGAGGATGTGGAGAAATAGGAACACTTTTACACTGTTGGTGGGACTGTAAACTAGTTCCACCCTTGTGGAAGTCAGTGTGGCGATTCCTCAGGGATCTAGAAACTAGAATTCCATTCGACCCAGCCATCCCATTTCTGGGTATATACCCAAAGGACTATAAATCATGCTGCTATAAAGACACATGCACACGTATGTTTATTGCCGCATTATTCACAATAGCAAAGACTTGGAACCAACCCAAATGTCCAACAATGATAGACTGGATTAAGAAAATGTGGCACATATACACCATGGAATACTATGCAGCCATAAAAAATGATGAGTTCACGTCCTTTGTAGGGACATGGATGAAATTGGAAATCATCATTCTCAGTAAACTATCGTAAGAACAAAAAACCAAACACCGCATATTCTCACTCATAGGTGGGAATTGAACAATGAGAACACATGGACACAGGAAGGGGAACATCACACTTCAGGGACTGTTGTGGGGTGGGGGGAGGGGGGAGGGATAGCATTGGGAGATATACCTAATGCTTGATGACGAGTTGGTGGGTGCAGCGCACCAGCATGGCACATGTATACATATGTAACTTACCTGCACGTTGCACACATGTACCATAGAGCCTAAAGTATAATAATAATAATAATAATAATAATAATAAAAGAAAATTACAAAACACTGCTGAAGGAAATCATAGATGGAGCCAAGCACGGTGGCACATGCCTATAATCCCAGCTACTCGGGAAGCTGAGGCAGGAGAATCACTTCAACCCGGGAGGCAGAAATTGTAGTGAGCCGAGATCACACCATTGCACTCCCACCTCAGCGACAAGAGCGAAACTCCCTCTGGAAAAAAAAAAAAAAGAAGAAGAAGAAAGAAAAGAAATCATAGATGAAACAAACAAATGGAAACGTATCCCCACGCTCATGGATGGGTAGAACCAATATTGTGAAAACTGCCATTCTGTTAAAGGCAATCTACAAATTCAATGCAATCCCCATCTGAATACCACCATCATTCTTCACAGAATTACAAAAACAATTCTAAAATTAATATGGAACCAAAAGAGAGCCATGTAGAGAAACCAAGGCTAAGCAAAAAGAACAAACCTGGAGGCATCACACTACTTGATTTCAAACTGTACAATAAGGCCATAGTTACCAAAACAACATGGTACTGGTTTAAAAATAGGCACATAGACCAATGGAACAGAAGAGAGAACCCAGAAATTAACCCAAATACTTACAGCCAACTGATCTTCGACAAAGTAAACAAAAACATAAAAGGGGGGAAAGGACACCCTTTCCAACACACGATGTTGGGATAATTGGCGAGCCACATGTAGGGGAATAAAACTGGATTCTCATCTCTCACCTTATACAAAAATCTACTCAAGATGGATTAAGAACTTAAACCTAATTCCTGAACTATAAAAATTCTAGAAGATAACACTGGATAAACCCTTCTAGACATTGGCATAGGCAAGGATTTCATCACCAAGAACCCAAATGCAAATGCAATAAAAACAAAGATAAATAGCTGGGACTTAATTAAACTAAAAAGATTTTGCATGGTAAAGGGAACAGTCAGCACAGTAAATAGACAACCCACAGAGTGGGAACCCTGACCCTGACCCCTGACACTGACCCTGACCCCTAACCCCTGACCCTGACCCCAACCCCTACCCCTTAACCCTTAACCCTACCCCCTAACCCAAAACCCTAACCCCAACCCTCACCCTAACCCAACCCTCATCCCTAATCCCTAACCCCTAACCTCTCTTAACCCCTAACTCTAAACGTTGACTCCTAACCCCTAACTCTGACCCCAACCCCTATCTTCAACCCCTAACCCTAAACTTAACCCCTAACCCCTAACCCTAACACCAACCTTAACCCTACGTTCGTTACTACGTTTGTATTTACTATGTCAATGTTGATTATTGTGATCGCGTCTTAGGACTGCACGGCAGTGAGGGGATTGCGGATCTTATATTAATATTTTTCTATTGAGGCAGTGCATTAGCATTACACGTGCTTGTTACATGAGCAATAGGGGTGTCATATTTTGGGTGTCGTGTCTGCATTAGGAATGCTGCATTTGTCTTCCGAGGCTGCGGTGTGGATCTCGCACTGCGACCGCCACGCCTTGGCTGGGGAGAATCTTGGTGGGCAGGATTCAGAGGGGCTTTTGGTTTCCCATGTTCCACACTGAACCCTTCTAACTGGTCTCTGACCCTGATTATTCAGGGCTGCAAACAGGAAGGATTTTATTCACCGTCGATGCGGCCCCGAGTTGTCCCAAAGAGAGGCAGTGCCCCCAAGGTCTGTGCTGAGGAGAACCCTGCTCTGCCTTCGCGGTGTCCCCCGGGTCTGGGCTGAGCAGAACGCAGTTCCGCCCTCGCGGTGCCCTGGGCCCACCCGCCCACCTGCCCGGATCTGTGCTGAGGAGAACCCTGCTCCCCCTTCGCTGTGTCTCTGAAGTCTGTGCAGAGGGGAACTCAGCTCCGCCCTCGTGATGCTCTCTGGGTCTGTGCTGAGGGGAATGCAGCTCCGCCCTCTCAAAGGTACAGCGCCTAGGGAGGCTCCGAGAGGAGTACAGCTCCGGCGCAGGCGCAGAGAGTAGGCAAAATACCACCAGAGAGAATAATTCTGGTTTGGAAAATCCCTTCTCAACTACACAGTGATCATGGGACTCATTTTACTGGACAAGTTGTTCAATCCATTTGCAAAATCTAGCCCATAATACAAGATTTCCTTTGTGCCTATCATCCTCAATTCTGTGGGTTGACAGAAGGGACAAATGACACAATAAAAACTCAATTAGCTAAGTTAACAGAGGCTTTTAAGCTCTCTTGGCTAAAAGTCCTCCCACTGGTCTTGCTTTACCTTAGATCCACTCTGTTTGCAAAATATTGTTTATCACCTTAGGAAATCATAACAGGAAGACCTATGAGGCTGGACAAGGGCTTACATGAGCCAGCTTTATCCAAGGGAAAAAATATTGCATTATAGCCAAGGATTTCTTAAAACTTAAGAAGACACAAAATTGGTAACAGAACATTTCCCCAATGAGCTCCTGGGAGCCAAGGACTCCAAGGATCTCAGATCACACCGAGTTGACTTTGTGTACTGGAAAGACATCAACTGAAAGACTTCCTATAGCCTCGCTGGAAAGGACCTTACCAGGTGTTTGCAACTAACTCTTGTGCTGCAAAACTAATGGGAGTTGCTTCTTGGATTTACATCTCACACCTATCATGGGCACCCAACCACATTTCTGACTACACCTGGACTTCTGAACCACTCTCTGACACCCACTTGTGATTTTAGAAAACAGCTGAGGTTCAGCCGGTCTCCAGAGCAACAACCAAAGCAGACATTCTTCCAGAGAATTCATGCCTGTCCTCATGAACCCTACAATAACTCTCATGCTTGCTTTCCTTGCTATAGAATATTTTGTTGAAAACCCCGAATGTTTAACCAAGACCCCTGAGAGGTTATTTGAGATCTATGGAATCTCCCTTGGTATATCTTTCTAAATGGGTGTGGTTATTAAGTCCCTTGTTAAAAAGCAGAAAATATTGTTTTACCTGATCACTCTCATTCCCGTAATCTCTTTCATCTGCATATCTCATACTCCTTTTCTCTTCAAACCTAAAGACTTCTCTCAGTTCCCTGCAAACCTCACCAATTTTCCTGCAGATAGAGCTCACATTTTTTTTTGTATGGCATCTATCAGGATGAAAGAAAGGCTACTAAATGGAACAGTTCAACCCTAAACTCCCTGAGGGCCCTCCCTTTTCAGGGTGTCTCTATTATAAGGTTCTTACCAAATATAATGCCCTGCAGGAATATTTATTTAACAAAGACAGAACATCATATAACAACAGATATTGGTGATGACAAGCTTAGACAATTGCCTGGGTATGATGGAAGAAACCTAGATGCCTTCTGTGTAAACTGCTGCAGCATAGCCTGACCAAATGACCACCAGCCCTGTGCCTGTGGCTGGATGCCCTATCTAACACCAGACACAGTGGCACTGCCCTTAAAGTACTATTATGGGAGTCAGTTGGTGGTTAGAAGTCTCTGACAGTACAAATTCTACCCTAATGCCAGGGCACCTCTGGTAGGCACCTCTGGTAATTACCCAGACAAGGGCATACTTAGATGTAATCTCCACTCTCCTGACAATCATTTGGGATACCCTATGATTCTGGGTTGACTTCATTTATTCAAATTACACTGATGCCATCAGGATACAATAGCAACAGCATTCCTGGTGGATACCTCAAACTTGGCCATCCAAAAGGCTAAAATGTGACATAATTGAATGAATTGGAGCTGTGCTAAGTATACTTGGACAAGCTTAATTTGTGGCTAATGAAGGGAGGTATTACTTTGAGAAAAATTCCCTTTCAAAAATAGGCCACATGGGGGGATTGCTTTTCCAAGAAGAGGGAAAGAGACAGGAAGCTGTCCTGAAAGATGATGCAGCAATCATCAAATGGATAGAAGAAACCAGACAAATCATGACAACATACCTCCAAACCCAAATTTTGGAATGGGTGTGTGCTCTCACCCAACAAGGTTTCACATCCATGTTATTACAAATGGAATCTGAGGTGGCTATAAAGAGATGGCTTGCAGTCCTCATTGCTGAGGCACCGTACAAACACCCACAGAAGGTATATGGTCCCAAAAATTTATATGAGTTTTAGAAGGTAAATGTGACCTCAGACTACTATTCTTAAAGAACAGGCCTCAAAGTTGGATGAGGGAGGCATTGGGACCATTGTAAATAATATAAGGATACTCCTATGGGAAGCTGGTGGGCTGTTTTGGCTAAGAAAAACACATGGTGTCCTATTTCCCTCTGAATTTGTGAGAATAGAAAAGGAGAATGGTTATGACTTCAAACCACTTGGAACACCAATTTCTCCCAAATTTGGCTTCTAATGTCCACCGTGATGGGACATGATATTTGGCATTTGAGAAAGGGATGTTTTTGTTGTGAGGGATGACAAAATGACACTAGAATTATATGGCTCCTCATATATGAAACCTCTTGTTCTCTCCCAAATACCAATAGATGGTGCAACAAAAGAGAGGTGGGAAAAATAGATTTGTCAACTGTAAACAAGTCCTATGACAATTTAGACATTGAAGATCATATACTTCTTGAATGTGATTTATATCCTGATATAATTTGGATATTTATTCCTGTCCAAATCTCATGTTGAAATATAATCCTCAGTGTTGGAGGTGGGGTCTGGTGGGAGGTGCTTTGGTCATGGGGACAGATCTCTCATGAATCGGTCCTGTCCTTGCAATAGTGAGTGAGTACTTGTGAGATCTGGTTGTTTTAGGGTGTGGCACCTCCCTCCCACTCTCTTTTGCTCCCTCTTTTGCTTGTGATGTGCAAGCTTCTGCCTCATCTTCTGTAATGAGTAAAAACTCCCTAAGGCCTCCCCAAAAGCCAAGCAGATACAAGCACCACATTTGTACAGCCTGTAGAATTGTGAACCAATTAAACATTTTTTCTTTATAAATTACCCAGCCTCAGGTATTTCTTTATAGCAACAAAAGAATGGCCTAACACAGAAAATTGGTACTGAAGAGTGGTGTTTTGCTATAAAGATACATGAAAATGTGGAAGTGACTTTGAAAGTGAGTAACAGGCAGAGGTTGGAAGAGTTTGGAGGGCTCAGAAGAAGACAGAAAGATGAGGAAAAGTTTGAAATTTCTTAGAGACTGGTTAAATGGCTGCATTCTGTTCATGCCCTAGGAATTTGCGGGAGTTCAAACTTAAGAATGATGATTTAGGGTGTCTGATGGAAGAAATTTTTAAGCAGGAAAGCATTCAAGGTGGGGCCTTGCTGCTTCTATACTCAGATCCAGGAGCAAAGAAATGACTTAAAGTTGGAATTTATGTTTAAACAGGAAGCAGACCAGAAAAATTTGGAAAATTTGCAGTCTGGCCATGTGACAGAGAAAGAAAAAGCTTTTTCCAGGAGAAGAATTCGAGCAGGCTGTGGAGAAAACACTTGCTAGAGAGAGTTGTGTAATTAAAACAAAAGCCAGATGCTGATAGCCAAGACAATGGGGAAAAGGCTTTGCATGCATTCCAGAGATCTCCATGGCAGTCCATCACATCACAGACCTTGAGGCCAAAGAGGAAAGAATGCTTTTGAGGGCCAGGACTTTACTGCTCTGCACAGCCTCAGGACACTGCTCCCCACATCCTGGCCACTTCAGTGGCAGTCTCAACTCAGAAGACCCCTGATACAGCTCAGGCTACTGCTTCAGAAGGTGCAAGCTATAATCCTCAGCAACTTCCATGAGGTGTTAAGCCTATGGGCATGCAGAGTGCAAGAGTGATGGCTTGGCATTCTCTGCCTATATTTCAGAGGACTTATGAGAAAGCCTGGGTGTCCAGGCAGAAGCCTGTTGCAGGGGTGGAGCCATCACAGAGAACCTCTCCTAGGGCAGTGCCAAGGGGAAATGTGGGGTTGGACCCCCACACAGAGTCTTCAGTAGGGTACTTTCTAGAGGAGCTGTAAGAAGGGACCATCGTCTTCCAGATTCCAGAACAGTGGATCCACTGGCATCTTGCAGTCTGTGCCTGGAAAAATTGTAGGCACTTAACCCCAAACCCTGAAAGCAGCTGTAGGGGCTGTACCCTGCAGAAATGCAGGGACAGAGTTTGCCCAAGACTTGGGAGCCTGCCCTCCGCACCAGTGTACCCTGGATGTGGGACACATAGTCAAAGGAGATTATTTTTGAGCTTTAAGATTTAACGACTGCTCTGGTAGGTTTCAAACTCATGTGGGGCCTGTAACCTCTTTCTTTTGGCCAATTTACCCCTTTGGCGATGGGAAAGTTTACCCAATGCTTGTACCCCAATTGTGTCTTGAAGTAAATAACTTGTTTTTGATTTTACAGGCTCATAGGTGGAAGAGACTTGCCTTGCCTCAGATGAGAACTTGGACTTGGGACTTTTGAGTTAATGCTGGAATGAGTTAAGGCTTTGGAGGACTATTGGGAAGGCATGATGGTATTTTGCAATGTGAGAAAAACATGAGATTTGGGGTTCGTCCTGGGGTGGAATGATATAGTTTGGATGTTTGTCCCTGCCAAATATCATGCAATTTTAATTCCCAATGCTGGAGGTGGGACCTAGTGGGAGGCATTTGGGCCAGGGGGACAGATACCTCATGGCTTGGTGCTATCCTTGCAATAGTGAGTGAGTACTCATGAGCTCTTGCTGTTTAAGGATGTTGCATCTCCCCCGCAACTCTCTCTCTCTTGCTTCTGCTTTGCCATGTGATGTGCAAGCTCCTACTTTTTACCTTTTGCCAAGAGTAAAGGCTCCCTGAGGCCTCCCCAGAAGCTGAATGGATGATAGCACCATGCTTTTACAGCTTGCATTAAAGCTTGTGAACCCATTAAACAAATTTTCTTTATATTTACCCAGTCTAAGGTATTTCTTTATAGCAAGGCAAGAATGGCCTAACACATACCATCCTGATATAGTTTGAATATGTGTCCCTGCCCAAATCTCATGTTGAAATGCCATCTGTAGTTTTGGAGGTGGGGCCTAGTGGGAGGTGTTTGGATCTTGGGGGCGATTCCTCATGAATGGCCTGGGCCATCCCCTTGGTGATGAGTGAGCTCTTGCTCTGAGTTCTCATGAGATCTGGACATTTACAGGTATGTGGCACCCCTGCCCCTGTCAAAAAAATAAACTTGCTCCTGCTTTCACCATGTGACATGCCTGCTTCTCCTTTGCCTTCTGCCACAATTGTGAGCTTTCTGAGACCTCCCCAGAAACGAATGCCAGCATTATGCTTTCTATACAGCCTGCAGAACCATGAGCCAATTAAGTCTTTTTTTCTTTTTCTTTTTCTTTCTTTCTCTCTCTCTCTTTCTTTCTTTTCTTTCTTTCTTTCTTTCTTTCTTTCTTTTCTTTCTTTCTTTCTTTCTTTCTTTCTTTCTTTCTTTCTTTCTTTCTTTCTTTCTTTCTTCTTTTTTGATGGAGTCTCCCTCTGTTGCCTGGGCTGGAGTGCAGTAAGTGGTACGATCTTGGCTCACTGAAACCTCCACCTCCCGGGTTCAAGTGATTCTCCTGCCTCTGCCTCCCAAGTAGCTTGGGATTACAGGCACCTGCCACTACACCCAGATAATTTTTTGTATTTTTAATAGAGATGGGGTTTCGCCATGTTAGCCAGGCTAGTCTTGAACTCCTGACCTCATGATTCGCCTGCTTCAGCCTCCCAAAGTGCTGGATTACAGCCTCTTTTCGTATACATTACCCAGTCTCGTGGAGTTTCTTTATAGCAGGGCAAGGATGGCCTATTACACCCCCTCAGGATGTTATCCTTATTGAGACCAGTTGGCCAGAAGAGAAATTAAATTTACTGCACTCTGATTTGGTGTTGGTCCTACAATCGTCAAATAAGATTTATCATAAACTTCAAAAGTCTGTTGACAAGGAAGCTATGCATGTTGTAAGTTTGATTAAAGAATATGATGATGCATGTGGGGACTTTTTTGGCTGGTTGTGTTGTTTACTGCCCTTTGATTCTATCTATAACTTTCTTGTATGCCCAACCATCACTATTTTTATACATGTATTGCTATTTTATCATTATATGTCTCTTGTCAATGCCATGCCTATTGTGGGAAGAGAAAAAGATACAATCAAAGACCCAGATCATAATAAATTGCAGGATAGATCTGATCCAGGATGGCTTTTCAGATTGAACCCTAGGCCTTACTCCCTCTCACCACTTAAATAATTGGCTATTAAATCAGGTCAGATTGTGTCTTTCTTCTATGATCTGAACTCCCTAATATTGAAACTGTCATCATCAATGACTGATGACCAAATAAACAACCCTGGGAATGAAACTTCCTAGCACTGTGGGACTCCCTGCTGGTTGTTGGCCTTCACGTACATTCCATAAAATGATCTTTGGCCAATAGTGGGGACTGAGGCCTCAACTCTGACCTTTTATTCTCTTGCCCAAAATCCTGTCTAAGGGGCCTGGAGATTCACACTCTACAAACCATAAAATCTCATGATTTTTTTTTTCAATTAACCTGGTATAATGTGGCTTATTTTCCAACCTGACCCTGTGATAGCATCACATAACAGATGGCAGACCCCCTTATCTTAACTCAAGTGTTCCTTTCTACTGACTTCATGTCTTTACTCAATAGTTTAACTCTCTTGACCAACTGTCAACTAAAGAATACCTAAAACTCACCTATGACTTGTAAGCCCCCACATTGAGATGTCTTGCCTTTTCAGGATGAACCAATGTATACCTTCCACTTATTGATTTACAATTTAATTTGCAATTTGTGTCTCCATGAAATGTATAAAATCAAATTGTAAGCTGACCACCTTGGGCTCACTCTCTCAGGAGCTCTTAAGACTGTGTAACCCTAGGCCATGGTCACTCACATTGGCTTAGAATAAAGCTATCTAAATACTTTGGCAGAATTTGGTTTTTCCATCATCACAACTGAAAGAACTTGACCTTCACAAAACCACTTTTGTGTTTAGTAGAAATTTCCCAGGGCTACAAAGGCTTAACTGTATGAGCTGCAAATCAAGCCAAAATGTTACCAGAGGTGAAGAGATGGGGATGGCCATCAGGCCTGGGTATGGACCTCCCTGGAGATGGGCATTCAAGAGGATGAGTGCAGCAGAAGGCATATCCAGGGAGGACTGGTCTGCTTATTTTTCTAGGCATAAAGCAAACTTATTTTTTTAATTAAAATAAAAATGCATGCACTTTCAAATGTACTTGGTGCAACATATTGAACTTAAATTCCAGATTTCCTGGAATTACTTGTGTCTTGAGCTAAAGGCTGTATTTGGTATAACAGGGAAGGAAAGAAATTATTTTTCCCACAAAATTAGTTTAAAAACACATATAATTAAACAAAATAAAAATATTATCCCATCTTTTAAAGAACATTTACTATTTCACAGATATTACCCGAAGTTTAGAAAATCACCTAAGAACAATTGTTTAAAAATTATTTAGGGAAAATGAAGCAAAATTGTTGTTACAATCTGAGATTTTTACAGCCATTGCACTCCTGTTCCTCAGCTGAATGTCCCCTTCATTCTGAATGTCTGCAGTAGAATTGAATTGGGGAGCAGTTAGGTTCCAAGGACATATTCACTCCTGTTTTGTTCTCTCCCCAATCTCAGCCTTTTGGTGACTGTTTGGGCAAAGCCTCCCTTGTGGTAGAATATGCCTCACTTCTGGGGAGAGGAGGCTCCTCATCTCACAGACAAGAAGCAGCATCCACTGGTTCCTGCTCCAAAAGCCATTAATATTATAAACTGGCCAGGTGCGGTGGCTCAAACCTGTAATCCCAGCACCATTTGGGAGGTTGAGGCAGAAGGATTGCTTGAGCCCAGGAGTTTGAGAACAGCCTGGGCAACAAAGTGAGACCCAATCTCTACAAAAACTAGAGAAAAAATAGCTGGGTGTGGTGGCACTCACCTGTACTAAGGAGGCTGGGCTGGGAGGATCTCTTGAGCCCAGGTGGTTGAGGCTGCAGTGAGCCAAGATCATGCTTCTGCACTTGAGCTTGGGTGACAGAGTAAGACCCCATCTCAAGAAATAAATTATAAACTGATTCACAATAACTTTGGTTTTGTCACTAATATGCTGAATATTTTTGTTACAACTAATATGCAAAATGCAAACTGGCTATCACTACCATTCTGATAATGGAATTAGCTGTCTTACATACCTGATGACCTAATGCTTAACCTAATCTTCCTCTTTCCCACTTTGATTTGGAAACTTGTTACAATAGAGTTCTTTACCTCAAAGTCTTAAGGAATTCAAGACAAGACTAGAATATGTTAGGATACCAGAAAAACAAAAAATATACATAGTAAGAGCTTTCATGAGTAAGCAAATTTTATACATATAAAAATAATTTACATGCAAATGACCAAGAGGAAAGGTTAAGTGACTCTGGTGTAAATAATTAGTTTTCTGATTCTGCCAGAGCTTATTAAGAAAAATTCATTTTGGCAAAATTATATGGATTTAAAGAAGTAACAAGTGGGTTTCTCTGAAGCACAGTTTGGCTTTTTACTAGAATATCAAGTCACCTTTTTTGGGTGAGTAGAGTAAAATGGGAGTGGGCAGCTGGTGAAAATAAACATTTAAAATTACTTAAAACTTCAACAAATGGGATCTGTATTTAAATCTGTTTTGGCCTATCTTCTGTTTGTTTTTTCTAATCCCAACAATGCAAACCTCAGCCACCATGAAGGGCAATCTCAGACTGGAGGTTGCTGCCTAGGGTGAGGTTCTAGCAAGACTTACAAGCAGAGCTCAGGGAAAAGTCTGCATGGGAAAACAGAGCCAGACTTAGAAGGCATTGCTGATAAATCCCATTTTCTTATTACACGAGAGCTAGCAAAAACTGCAATATGATGTGTGAAGTCAGTGTAATCTTATGGAAATTATACCAAGTCACAACATGAGGCATGAGATAACTCAGATGTTGTTCCCTCTAAATCTCATGTTGAATTGTGATATCCCCAATGTTGGTGGTAGGTCTGGAGGGAGGTGATTGGATCATGGGGGTGGATTTCTCAGGAATGGTCTAGCATCATCTCCCTGGTGCTGTCCTTGTGATAGTGAGTGAATTCTTGAAGACCTATTTGTTTAAAAGTGTGTGGTGCTTCCCCTGCCTTGCCAGGTGATGTGCCTGCCTGCTCCTTCTTCATCTTCTGCCATGAATAAAAGCCTCCTGAGGCCTCACCAGAAGCTAGGCAGGTGCCAGAACCATGCTTGTGCAGCCTGCAGCTATACAAACCTCTTTTCAAACTTCTTTTCTTTATAAATTACCCAGTCTCAGGTATTTCTTTATAGCAATGCAAGAATGGCCAAATACAGAAAATTGGTACTGAGACATGGGGCATTGCTATAAAGATACTTGAAAATGTGGAAGTGACTTTGAAACTAGGTAATGGGCAGGAGTTGGAAGAGTTCAGAGGGCTCAGAATACAGGAAAATGAAGGAACGTTTTGAATTTCTTAGACACTGGTTAAATGGTTGTGACCAAAATGCTGATAGTGATATGGACAGTGAAAGATAGGCTGATGCAGTCTCAGATGGAAATGAAGAACTTACTGGGACTTGGAATAAAGGTCATGCCTATTATGCTTTTGCAAAGAACTTGGCTGCAGTCTGTTCACGTACTAGGGATCTGAGGAAGTTTGAACACTCAGATGCAGGAGCAAAAAATGACTTAAAGTTGGAATTTACAATTAAATGGGAAGCAGACCATACAAGTATAGAAAATTTGCAGCCTGCCCATTTGGCAAAGGAAGATAAAGCATTTTCAGGGGAAGAATCTAAACAGGCTGTGGAGCAACCACTTATTAGAGACATTTGCATAACTGAAAAAAGCCAGGTGCTGATAGCCAAGACAATTTAAAAAAGGCCTTGAAGGCATTTCAGAAATCTTTGCAGCAGCTCATCCCAGCACAGACCTAGAGGTCTAGGATAAAAGAATGGTTTCTTATGTAGTGGGATTTTAAAAATTTATTTATTTATTTATTTATTTATTTATTTATTTTGAGATGGAGTCTCACTCTGTCACCCAGGCTGGAGTGCAGTGGCACAATCTCAGCTCACTGCAAGCTCTGCCTCCCGGGTTCATATCATTCTCCTGCCTCAGCCTCCCGAGTAGTTGGGACTACAGATGCCTGCCACCATGCCTGGCTAATTTTTTGTATTTTTAGTAGAGACTGGTTTCACTGTCTTAGCCAGGATGGTCTCAGTCTCCTGACCTCGTGATCTGCCCACCTTAGCCTCCCAAAGTGCTGGGAATACATACGTGAGCCACCATGCCCAGGCTGTAGTGGGACTTTTTAAGGAATCAGAGACTGATGGGGTTGAGGAGGATATTTATTATTTAGGTGCACCGGCCCAGTCAGATTAACATCCAAAGGACTGAGTCCTGAACAAAGACTGAAGTTACCTTTTACACATTTTGTGGGGTGGTGGGGAGGGGGGAGATCTGAGCAGGGGGAAGCATATTACAGAAGCAAGAAACAAAGACAGTTATTCAATTAATTGAGACATGCATTGTATCATTTCTTACTTTCCAAGGAAAAACATGTTTTATGACTTGAGTTTATCTGTCTAGTGACCCTGCAACTGCACAGCTAGAGAAACAGGGTGTTCACAATGCCTGCGAAAGGAGGAAAGATGAGGCTTACTAGCCACAGAAAAACAGGCAGTTAATTTTTAAAGGGCTCCAGCTCTTTCTCTTTCTCAGGGGGAATTGGGTTTTCTTACATACAACTGAGTTTCTGCTTACACATTCTTTAATTTCTTTTAATTCCTGTTCCACTTGGACCAGGGCCAAGGCACCACTGCCCTGTGCCACCCCCAGGAGGGTGTTACTTGCATCCTGGCCCTTCTAGCTCCAGTCTTGGTTCAAAGGGCTCCAGATAGAGCTCAGGCCATGGCTTCAGAGGGTGAAAACTATAAGCCTTGGTGGCTTCCATGTGGTGTTAAGCCTGCAGGTGAGCAAAGTGCAAGAGCAAAGGGGGCTTGGCATTGTCTGCCTAAATTTCAGAGGATGTATGAGAAAGGCTAGATGCCCAGGGAGAAGCCTATGCACAGCTGGAGCCCTCAAAGAGGACCTCTTCTAGGACAGTGCCAAGTGGAAATGTGGGGTTGGAGGCCCAACAAGGGGTCCTGAATTGGGGGGCTGCCTAGTGGAGCTGTGGGAGGGGGGCTGCTGCCCTCCAGATCCCAGAATGATAGAGCCACCAGCAGCTCATGTCTTCAGTGTAGAAAAGCTGTGGGGGCAGACCTGCCCAAGGCCTTGGGAGCCCACCCTGTGCATCCTGGGAATACTCTATGTTCCCAGGATGTGGGACATGGTTTCAAAGGAGATTATTTTGGAACTTTGAGATTCAATGACTGCCCTGCTGGGATTTGAACTTGTGTGGGGCCTGTAGCCCCTTTCTTTTGGCCAACTTCTCTCTTTTGTAATGGGAATGTTTACCCAATGCCTATACCCAAATTTTATCTTAGAAGTAAATAACTTGTTTTGATTTTACAGGTTCATCTGTGGAAGAGATTTGCCTTGTCTCAGAAGAAAGTGCACTTTCAAGTGATGCCGAAACAGGTTGAGACTTTTGGGGGACTATTCAGAAGGGATGATTGTATTTTGCAATGTGAGAAGGACATGAGATTTGAAGGGCCAGGGATGGAATGAAATAGTTGGGATGTTGTACCCTTTAAGTCTCATGTTGAATTGTAATTCCCAGTGTTGGAATTGGGGTCTGGTGGGAGGTGATGGGGTCATGAGGGCTGATTTCTCATGTTTATCACCATCCTCTTGGCAGTGTCCTTCCAAGAGTGAGTGAGTTCTCATGACATCTGGCTGTTTAAAAGTGACCTCTCCTTGCTTGTTCCTGCTCTGGCCGTGTGACATACATTCTTTTGCTTCACCTTCTACCATGTGTAAAAGCTCCCTGAGGACCATTCTTGAAGCTAAGCAACTGCCAATGCAAAGCTTCCTGTACAGCCTGCAGAACTGTGAGTCAAGTCAACCTTTTTTTCTGTATAAATTATGTAGTGCTTAGCTATACCTTTATAGTAATGCAAGAATGTCATAATACAAGGCATAATGGTTTGCATTTTAAAAATGAAAATTAAATTTCTGTAATTTATCATGAAAAGATGAAATGAGTTAATAATGAGGAATACCTACATGTTGTCTTAGAGGTGCTGACAATCAGTCAAGGAATTACATGCATTGATCAAGCAGTTTACATTCAAGTTGAATAACAAGATATTCCTATCTAACATAACAAAATTTTGACATTATTTGGGAGACTGGAAATAATGCTAAATAATATCAGATTGTCAAAATCAAATAAATATAGAGACAAACATCTGAAATTAAAATGTTTTATTTGAGATACAAGTATTACAATTTGACACTTACATGCAGAATGGGTGTCCTTAGTATGTCCAAAACATAAAGAGAAAGTTAGAGGTTTTATAAAAAATGGAGACAGAGAGAGAAACGGTATGTATTTCTCTTTGAGAAAGTTCACTGGCACCAGTAAGGCTTTTGAGAGCTGGCAGGCTCTGATAGGTGAGAGACAGTGGTGGGTAAAACTAGTCTTAGTGTTGCAAGAGGTTGTTTCAGAAACCATCCGATAAAACTGGTTTCAGCTTAAAGCAGGTAATTTCAGCAGCCAGGCATGTGGAGAATTATGTTTTTGGAGTGTTGTTTTTGCCCTGAATGCTTCCTCCCCCTGGCTTCTTGATGGTTTTATTTGGTATGACAAGAATGACCCAATTCATATGAGCAATTTTTACATTTACCCCTTTTCATCAAGATCTTTCTCTTAAAGCATCAACCATGTTTACAGTTGTACAACGACTACAAGTTAGGCTTAATCATCCCTTAGTGCTAGGATGGACCTGTCCCAGTTGCTCCGTCCCATATCTGGGAAAGGTATGGAGGTCTACATCAGGTCTATGTCAAGATTTATGGCTTAAAACATCTATCCAAGGAAAAAATAAAAGTGACCAGTAATCCCCGGAGAGAAACATAGCTTGGCAAATTCGAAGATATTTCTAATTTTATTTAACAATTTTAAAATTAATTAATGTATCAAAGATTCACCTAACTCATGTCAAATAAAATATGTTTGGGTTAATTAATATATATTTTATATGAACATTCCTTTATTTAAACCATCCTTTTTTTCCTAGAATGATGGATTAGGTGCTTTCAGTGTGCCTCAGCTACTTGGAAGTAGAAAAATAGGCATAAAGATAAAGTTTGTGAGCTTCAATTCAAGAAGAAAAATAGGAATTCACAAGAATAGAGAAGAACACTCCAGACCCTGTGGAGGGGAAGGTGGGAAAGCAGCCTCTGTGATAGCATTTGGTTCATAAAAGGGAGTGAAACTCCAGTACAACAGAAGGGCAGCCAGTTTCCCTCTGCGACTCACCTTTCCACTGGGGATCCGTGCAACCCAGACTAAGGGAGAGCACTCTGTTTCTCCCAAGCCTTGGAGCTAGCACAAAAGTGGCTGAGAGATGGAGAAAGAGGAAAGGCACTCAGAAAAGCTGAAGGCATTTCCCCAGACCTGGGACTGAGAGAAGGATGCCATTTTTAATCTGGGCTCATACAAAGTCAATCATTTTTTGGTGCCTAGCAATGGTGGCCACTGCAGACACTTTAATCTTGGGGTAGGAATTGGAATGCTTGCTCTGGAGCAGCGGAGCAGACTCCACAGCCAGAATTGAGTGTTGAGTATGGAAAGTAACCCAGCAGTAGGTGTTGGAATTAGGCTCTCTCCTCTTGCAGGGAAGAGTGTTGCTAAAGCAGAGATTTCTCATGGATGATGAGACTTGCAGCCAAGAACAGCTTTGCAACATGGAACTGGTCTGTGTGTGTCACTGCTTGGTGTCCCAGCCTGCTCCCTTGGTCAGTTGAGAGAGTGCCCCATCAGCTCCAAGAAACAGGAGGGAGGTGAACCCCATTCCCCAGGAGACCTAAACTTTGGTGAGGACCAGCCCTAAGGGAAGGAGGAATACAGCTTGCCAAGCCCACCCCTTGGGTCAAAGGAAACACGATCATGACATCAGCTGCTGAAAGGGGCACACCAAAGCCTGGAAACAGATTTAGAGAGGTGGTCATCTCTTGCCCTCTGTCCCCTTCCTAGTGCACTGCTGCAGCTCCAGCAGTGGTCATCCTGTTGGGGCCCAAGGAACGTGGGCTGAAAGAGGCTGCTTCTTAGGTTTCTCCAGCAGCTCTGCCCCTGCTGAAGACTAGTACACACTGGGACAGGGAGCTTTTGATACTTTGTCACTTCTGCACCTGTCAAGGACAAGTACACAGAGGAGAAGACCCTGCAGCCAGCTGTTACTCTTAAGCACTCTCTACTGGACTGCAGCCTGAATTACACCACCAAACAAAAATACATCACCACACCAAGTCACCACAGGAGCCTATCTGCAACCAAGGAACTTGTACAGAGTCTTGGTCCTCTGAAAGTACCCAGAAATGAAGCAAATTGATCTTATACAACATACACCACAGTCATACCCTTAAGAGAAAGAAAGAATGAAAAATTAAAAAAAAAAACCCTTCCAAATGATAGCAAATTCAACAAAAGAAGCATCAAGTCTCTCAGATGAGAAGAAACCAGCACAAGAACTCTGGAAATACAAAAAGACAGAATGTTCCATCACCTCCAAAGGATTACACCAGCAACCTAGCAATGAGTCCTAACCAAAATGAAACATCTGAAATGACAGGTGTAGTGTTCAAGATATAAGTGGCAAAAAAATTCACCAAAATCCAACAGAAGGTTGAAATCCAACAACAACCCCATAACAACAATCCTGGATTTGAATGACAACATAGCTATATTGAGAAAGAACCTAGCAGAGCTTCCTGAATTGAAAAATTTACTATAGGAATTTCAAAAAACAGTTGGCAGCCTTAACAACAGACTAGGCCAAGTAGAAGAAATAATTTAAGAGCTCAAACCCCAGACCTTTGAATCAACCCAGTCAGACAAAAATTAAAAAAAAAAAATTTTTAAATAATGAACCAAACTTTTGAGAAATATAGGATTATGTAAAGGAACAAAATATATGACTTATTGGCAATTTTTTTTTTGGAGACAGAATCTCACTCTGTTACCCAGTCTGTAGTGCAGTGGCATGATCTTGGCCCACTGAAACCTCCACCTCCTGGGTTCAAGCAATTCTCATGCCTCAGCCTCCCAGGTATCTGAGATTACAGGCATGTGCCACCATGCCTGGCTAATTTTTGTATTTTTAGTAGAGATGAGGTTTCACCATGCTGGCCAGGTAAGTCTCAAACTTCTGGCCTAGGGTGATCCTCCCACCTTGGCCTCCCAAAGTGCTGGTATTACTGGCATGAGCCACTGTGCCCGGCTGACTTATTGGCATTTCTAACAAAGAAGAGGAGAAAGTAAGCAACTTGGAAAATGTTTTTGAGAATATAATTCAGGAAAGCATCCTCAATCTTGCTAGAGAGGTCCACATGCTGATACAAGAAATCCAGAGAACTCCCATGAGACAGTACACAAGAAGACCATCCCCAAGGCACACAGTCATCAAACTATCCCAGGTCAATGCAATAGGAAAAAATCTTAAAGGGCAGCTAGGGAAAAGTGCCATATTACTATAAATGACAATCTGTTAGATTAACAGCAGACTTTTCAGCAGAAACCTTACAAGACAGAAGAGATTGGGGGCCTATTTTTAGCCTCCTTAAAGAAAAGAAATGCCATCCAAGAATTTCATATTCTGCCAAACTAAGCTTCATAAATAAAGAAGAAATAAAGCTTTTCCCTTGCAAGCAATCACTAAGGGAATTTGTCAACACCAGACCTGCCCTACAATGCTTAAGGGAGTCATAAACATGGAAAAGAAAGAACAATAGTCACTAACACAAAAGCACACATAAGCATACGGCCCATAAGCCTTATAAAGTGACTACACAACCAAGACTATGAAGCAACTAGCTAACAACACTGCAACAGGAACAAAACCTCACAAATGATTATTAACTTTGAGTGTAAATGGTCTAACTACTCCACTTAAAATACATAGAGTGGCAAATTGGATTAAAACAAAACAATACCCATCCTTCTGGGTCTTCAAGAGACCCATCTCAGATGTAATAACACCTACAGGTTCAAAGTGAAGGGATGGAGAAAGGTTTATCACACAAGTGGAAAACGAAAAAGAGTGGGGGCTGGTATGTCAGATAAAACAGACTTTAAACCAACAACAGTAAAAACAAAGAAGGGCATTACATAATGTTAACGGGTTCAACTCAACAAGATTTGAAAATATTAAATGTATATGTACCCAACACTGGAGCACTCAGATGGATAAAACAATTACTTCTAGACCTAAGAAAAGACTTAGGTCTAGATAGCCACACAATAAGAGTGGGGACTTCAACACCCCATTAGCAGCATTAGTCAGATAATTGAGGCAGGAAACTAAGAAAGAAGTTCTGGACTTAAATTGGACACTTGACCAACCTGGCTTAACGGACATCTACAAAATACTTCATAAAACAACCACAGAATATACTTTCTTCTCATCTACACATGGAACATGCTCTAAGATTGACCATATGCTTGGTCATAAAGCAAGTCTCAGTAAATTTAAAAAAAAATTGAAATCATTACAAGCATCCTCTCTTACCACAGTGTAATAAAATTAGAAACAATAAATTAAACAACTTGCTCCCAAATTGCTTTTGGGTGAACAATGAAATTAAGACAGAAATTTAAAAATTCATTGAAACAAATAGAAAGAGAGACACAATATAGCAAAACCTCTTGAGTGCAGCAAAAGCAGAGTTAAGAGGAAAGTTTATAGTGCCAAATGCCTACTTCAGGAAGACAGAAAGATTTCAAATTAACAACTTAATGTTTCACCTAAGGGAACTAGAAAAACAAAAACTAACTAGACCCAAAGTCAGCAGAAGAAAAATAACTAAAATCAGAGAAGAATGAAATAAAATTGAACCCCCCAAACCATACAAAAGATCAATGAAATGAAATGCTTATTCTTCAAAAGGATAAACAAGATTGATAGACCACTAACCACATTCACAAATAAGAAAGAGAGAAATCTAAATAAGCATAATCGGAAATGACAAAGGTGACAACACAACAAATCCCACAGAAATACAAAAGATCCTCAGAGACTACAATGATCATCCCTGTGCACACGAACTAGAAAATCTAAAGGAAGTGGAGTAATTTCTGGAAACACACAACCTCCCAAGATTGAACCAGGAAGAAATTGAAACTCTAAACAGATCAATGACAAGATACAATTTTAAATCAGTAATTAAAAAAAAAAACCTACCAACAGCTGAATTCTACCAAATGTACAAGAAGAGCCAGTACCAATTCTACTAAAGCTATTCCATAAAATCAAGGAGGAAGGATTCCTCCCCAACTCATTCTGTGAAACCAGCATCAGCCTGACGTGAAAATCTGGCAAAGATACAACAACAAAGAAAACTACAGGCCAATATCACTGATGAACATAGATGCAAAAATCATCAATAAAATATTAGCAAACTGAATCCAGCAGCACACTAGAAAGATAATTCATCATGATCAGATGGGTTTCATTCCAAGAATGCAAGGATGATTCAACATATGCAAGTCCATAATTGTGATTCACCACATAAACAGAATTTAAAACAAAAATCATATGATGATCTCAATAGATATAGAAAAGTATTCAATAAAATTCAACATCTCTTTATGATAAAAACCCTTAAAAAACTAGGCATGAAAGAAACATATCTCAAAATAATAAGAGCCATCTACAACAAACCCACAGCCTATGTCATACTGAATGAGCAAAAGTTGGAAGCATTCTTCCTAAGAACTGGAACAAGACAATGATGTCCACTCTCACCACTCCTATTCAACATAGTACTAGAAGTCCTAGCCAGAGAAATTAGGCAGGAGAAGGAAATAAAAAGCATCCAGATAGGAAAAGACAAGGTCAAATTATCTCTCTCCACTGATGATATAATTCTATTCCTAGAAAACCACAAAGATTCTTCCAAAAGATTCCTAGACCTGACTTCAGTAAGTTTCAGAACACAAAATCAACATAGAAAAATCAGTTGCATTTCTATACACAAGCTGATAAATCAATGAAGAATGAAATACCATTTACAATAGCCACAAAAATTTAAATACCTAGGAATACATCTAACCAAGGAGGTGAAAGATCTTTTATCAGAAGAACTACAAAACACTGATGAAAGGAACCATAGAGGACATGAATGGAAAAACATTCCAGGCTCATGGATTGGAAGAATCAGTATCATTAAAATGTCCATACTGCCCAAAGTAATTTACAGATTTAACACTATTCCTATCAGACAAATTACCCATGTCATTTTCATAGAATTATAAAAAAAATTCTAAAATTCATAGGGAACAAAAACAGAGGCTGAATAGCTACAGCAATCCTAAGAAAAAAGAACAAAGCCAAAGACATCACATCACCCAACTTCAAACTATGCTGCAAGGCCACAGTAACAAAAGTATCATGTTACCGGTACAAAATAGACACATAGACCATTGGGACAGAATAGAGAATCCAGAAATAAAGCCTCACGCCTACAATCAACTGATCTTTGACAAAGCTGACAAAAATAAACAATGGAGAATGGACTCCCTATTCAGTAAATGGTGCTGGGAAAACTGGCTAGCCATACCCAGAAGAATGAAATTGGACCTCTATCCCTCACCATATACAAAAATGAACTCAGGATGGATTAAAGACTTATATGTGAGACCTCCAACTATAAAAATCCTCAAAGAAAACCTGGGAAATACTCTACTGGACATCAGCCTTGGGAAAAAAATTTATGACTAAGTGCTCAAAAGCAGTTTCAAAAAAAACAAAATGGACAATTGGAACCTGGTCAAATGGGAGGGTTTCTGCACAGCAAAAGACACTATCACCAGAGTAAGCAGACAACCTACAGAATGGGAGAAAGTCTCAGCAAACTATGCATCTGACAAAGAACTAATATCCAGCATCTGTAAGGAGCTTAAATCAACAAGCAAAAAGGAACCGCATTAAAAACTGAACAAAGGACATGAACAGATATTTCTCAAAAGAAGACATACAAGCAGCCAACAAACATGGAAAAATGTTCCACGTCACTAATCATCATGGAAATTCAAATCAAAACCACACTTAGATACCTTCTCACACCAGACAGAATAGCTATCATTAAAAAGTCAAAAAATAATAGATATTTATGAGATTGTGGGAAAAAAGGAATGAACTGTTGGTAGGAAAGTAAATTAGTCCGAACCCTGTGGAAAGCAGTTTGGAGATTTCTGAAAGAACTAAAAATAGAACTACAATTTGACCCAGCAATCCCATTACTGACTATATGCCCAAAAGAAAATTAATTTTTCTACCAAAAACACACATGCACTTGTATGTTTATCTCAGTACTATTCACAATAGCAAAGACATGGAATCAAACTCAGTGTCCATCATTGGTGGATTGGATAAGGAAAATATGGGCCATATACACCATGGAATACCAGAACACTATGCAGCTATATAAAAGAATAAAAGCATGTCCTTTGCAGCAACATGGATGTAGTTGGAGGCCATTATTCTAAGCGAATTAACACAGAAACAGAAAACCAAATACCACACGTTCTGACTAATAAGTGGGAACTAAACACTGGGTAGACATGGACATAAAGATGGAAGCAATAGTCTCTGGGGACTTCAAAAGTGGTGAGGGGAGGGAAGGAGGAGGGGAGGGAAGGATTGAAAATTACCTACTGTGTACTATGTTCACTATTTGGGTGATGGGATCAAGAGAAGCCCAAACCTCAGCATCACACAATATAGCCATTTAACAAACCTTCACATGTACTCCCAAATCTCAATTTTTTAACCAGATTGAGGAAGGTGTCTCAATAGATAGAGGTTTATTTAGCCAAGTTTGAGGATGTGCCTGAGTAAAACACAAGCCACAGGAGCATCTGTGACTTGTGGTTTCCAAAGAAGGTTTTGGGAACTCAATATTTAAAGGAGGAAGAACAAGCAGGGGGAAAAAGGAGGGCAGGTAGGCAGTGAAGCAAATGCTTGCATTCTTGTGTGGCTCTGATTAGCATCAGGATATCTACATTTTACATAGGAAAGGAGGGAGCAGAGGAAACAGTTAATTATGCATTCATCTCGCATTCAGTAAATCTTCATTTTACATAAGGTAAAGTAAGCATGTGAATAGAGGGAGTGGAGTAGAGGAAAAGTCAATGATTCATTCATCTCAGGATAGGCAGAGGGATGATTTCTGGTCCTGACCTTGTCCCAGAACTATGAAAATAAGCTGGTAATTGAGATTGTCAGGGTGAAATTGAGCCCATTCACTTTTAGGGATAGTTTATAGGTGGGATGTGCATTCTGAAAGATTTAGGGGCTCACAGCAAATTGTGAGGGAGGACATGTGAGGAGACATGCGGCCTTCTGTCACTGTGGGAACCTGGCTTATGGATGAGGCTATGACACAGGGTTGTGAAGTTATAGCTATATGTTTGAGAACAAGGAAGGCAGTATTGCATAACTCATTCCCAAGATTAATTTTCCCTTTGACACAGTGAGCTTGGGGTTGGGGTCTCTATTCTCTTTTCTCTCACAAAATCATATGGGAATATTCCAGAAAATGTGAAGTTCTGCACTCACTGTTAAATAAAAATGACCAGGAGAGCCATGGGTAAGCTCCCTCCTCAGTCATCAGGACCGCAACAGAGAGCTTTCCTCTGTGTGGACAGGATCCTGAACTCTGCAGGATCCCATGGGGATACAAGTGTCAGGATAGAGGCGCTCATTCAGCCAGGCACAGTGTCTCACCCCTGTAATGTCAGCTACACTGGAGGCTGAGGTTGCCCTGAGGCCAGGATTTCAAGACCAGCCTGGGCAACATAGCAAGATCCCATATGTAAAAATAAAATTAGCCGGGTGTGGTGGCATGTACCTGTAATCCTAGTTACTTGGGAGGGAGGCTGAGTTGGGAGGATTGCTTGAGCCTAGGGGTTAGAGGCTACAATGAGCTAGGATTATACCACTGCACTCCAGTCTGGGCAACAGTAAGACACCATATGTAACAACAACCAACCAATTCTGTGTTTTGAGTGTAAATTACCATAGCCTTTGTAACAGAAATTAGGCAGCAACTTTTATCACTCAAAATGCATAAGCAATTTGGCCAAGCAATTGTACTTCTAGATTATTTATTTATTTATTTATTATTGGGACAGAGTCTCACTCTGTCCCCCAGACTGGAGTGCAGTGACATGATCTCAGCTCACTGCAACCTCTGCCTCATGGGTTCAGGCAATTGTCCTACCTCAGCCTCCCGAGTAGCTGGGGCTACAAGTGCGCATCACCATACCCAGCTAATTTTTGTATCTTTTATAGCAACGGGGTTTTGCCATGTTGGCCAGGCTAGTCTCAAACTTCTGACCTCAGGCGATCCACCCACCTTAACCTCCCAAAGTGCTGGGATTATAGGCACTAGGTCCCTAATTTAGAGCCATATTCTTTAATGTCTAAAAGCCCTCTTGCATATTTATTACTGCATTGTTTGAACTTAAATATCCACAACAGGATAACAGGAAAATTAAACAGTTAATTGCACTATGGAACATCCATCTGTTAACAAAATGAAATTGATCTTTTTGTACTGCGGTGGAAAGATTTTCTGAACATAGTTCAGGTAAAAAAAAAAGACCACTGGGGGGGGAGGAGCCAAGATGGCCGAATAGGAACAGCTCCGGTCTACAGCTCCCAGTGCGAGCGAGCAGAAGACGGGTGATTTCTGCATTTCCATCTGAGGTACCGTGTTCATCTCACTAGGGAGTGCCAGACAGTGGGCGCAGGTCAGTGGGTGAGCGCACTGTGCGCCAGCCGAAGCAGGGGCAAGGCATTGCCTCACTCGGGAAGCGCAAGCGGTCAGGGAGTTCCCTTTCCAGGGGTGACAGACGGCACCTGGAAAATCGGGCCACTCCCACCCGAATACTGTGCTTTTCCGACGGGCTTAGGAACCGGTGCCCCAGGAGAGTATAGCCCGCACCTGGCTCAGAGGGTCCTACGCCCACGGAGTCTCGCTGATTGCTAGCACAGCAGTCTGAGATCAAACAGCAAGTCGGCAGCGAGGCTGGGGGAGGGGCGCCCGCCATTGCCCAGGCTCGCTTAGGTAAACAAAGCAGCCTGGAAGCTTGAACTGGGTGGAGCCCACCACAGCTCAAGGAGGCCTGCCTGCCTCTGTAGGCTCCACCTCTGGGGGCAGGGCACAGACAAACAAAAAGACAGCAGTAACCTCTGCAGACTTAAATGTCCCTGTCTGACAGCTGTGAGGAGAGCAGTGGTTCTCCCAGCACGCAGCTGGAGATCTGAGAACCGGCTGACTGCCTCCTCAAGTGGGTTCCTGACCCCTGACCCCCGAGTAGCCTAACTGGGAGGCAACCCCCAGCAGGGGCAGACTGACACCTCACACGGCCGGCCAGGTACTCCAACAGACCTGCAGCTGAGGGTTCTGTCTGTTAGAAGGAAAACTAACAGAAAGGACATCCACACCAAAAACCCATCTGTACATCACCATCATCAGAGACCAAAAGTAGATAAAACCACAAAGATGGGGAAAAAACAGAGCAGAAAAACTGGAAACTCTAAAAACCAGAGTACCTCTCCTCCTCCAAAGGAACGCAGTTCCTCACCAGCAACGGAACAAAGCTGGACGGAGAATGACTTTGACGAGCTGAGAGAAGAAGGCTTCAGACGATCAAATTACTCCGAGCTACGGGAGGATATTCAAACCAAAGGCAAAGAAGTTGAAAACTTTGAAAAAAATTTAGAAGAATGTATAACTAGAATAACCAATACAGAGAAGTGCTTAAAGGAGCTGATGGAGCTGAAAACCAAGGCTCGAGAACTACGTGAAGAATGCAGAAGCCTCAGGAGCCGATGCGATCAAATGGAAGAAAGGGTATCAGCCCTGGAAGATGAAATGAATGAAATGAAGCGAGAAGGGAAGTTTAGAGAAAAAAGAATAAAAAGAAACGAGCAAAGCCTCCAGGAAATGTGGGACTATGTGAAAAGACCAAATCTACGTCTGATTGGTGTACCTGAAAGTGACGGGGAGAATGGAAACAAGTTGGAAAACACTCTACAGGATATTATCCAGGAGAACTTCCCCAATCTAGCAAGGCAGGCCAACATTCAGATTCAGGAAATACAGAGAACGCCACAAAGATACTCCTCGAGAAGAGCAACTCCAAGACACATAATTGTCAGATTCACCAAAGTTGAAATGAAGGAAAAAATGTTAAGGGCAGCCAGAGAGAAAGGTCGGGTTACCATCAAAGGGAAGCCCATCAGACTAACAGCGGATCTCTCGGCAGAAACCCTACAAGCCAGAAGAGAGTGGGGGCCAATATTCAACATTCTTAAAGAAAAGAATTTTCAACCCAGAATTTCATATCCTGCCAAACTAAGCTTCATAAGTGAAGGAGAAATAAAATACTTTACAGACAAGCAAATGCTGAGAGATTTTGTCACCACCAGGCCTGCCCTAAAAGAGCTCCTGAAGGAAGCGCTAAACATGGAAAGGCACAACCGGTACCAGCCACTGCAAAATCACACCGAAATGTAAAGACCATCGAGACTAGGAAGAGACTGCATCAACTAACGAGAAAAATATCCAGCTAACATCATAATGACAGGATCAGATTCACACATAACAATATTAACTTTAAATGTAAATGGACTAAATGCTCCAATTAAAAGACACAGACTGGCAAATTGGATAAAGACTCAAGACCCATCAGTGTGCTGTATTCAGGAAACCCATCTCACGTGCAGAGACACACATAGGCTCAAAATAAAAGGATGGAGGAAGATCTACCAAGCAAATGGAAAACAAAAAAAGGCAGGGGTTGCAATCCTAGTCTCTGATAAAACAGACTTTAAACCAACAAAGATCAAAAGAGACAAAGAAGGCCATTACATAATGGTAAAGGGATTAATTCAACAAGAAGAGCTAACTATCCTAAATATATATGCACCCAATACAGGAGCACCCAGATTCATAAAGCAAGTCCTGAGTGACCTACAAAGAGACTTAGACTCCCACACATTAATAATGGGAGACTTTAACACCCCACTGTCAACATTAGACAGATCAACGAGACAGAAAGTCAACAAGGATACCCAGGAATTGAACTCAGCTCTGCACCAAGCAGACCTAATAGACATCTACAGAACTCTCCACCCCAAATCAACAGAATATACATTTTTTTCAGCACCACACCACACCTATTCCAAAATTGACCATATACTTGGAAGTAAAGCTCTCCTCAATAAATGTAAAAGAACAGAAATTGTAACAAACTGTCTCTCAGATCACAGTGCAATCAAGCTAGAACTCAGGATTAAGAATCTCACTCAAAACCGCTCAACTACGTGGAAACTGAACAACCTGCTCCTGAATGACTACTGGGTACATAACGAAATGAAGGCAGAAATAAAGATGTTCTTTGAAACCAACGAGAACAAAGACACAACATACCAGAATCTCTGGGATGCATTCAAAGCAGTGTGTAGAGGGAAATTTATAGCACTAAATGCCCACAAGAGAAAGCAGGAAAGATCCAAAATTGACACCCTAACATCACAATTAAAAGAACTAGAAAAGCAAGAGCAAACACATTCAAAAGCTAGCAGAAGGCAAGAAATAACTAAAATCAGAGCAGAACTGAAGGAAATAGAGACACAAAAAACCCTTCAAAAAATCAATGAATCCAGGAGCTGGTTTTTTGAAAGGATCAACAAAATTGATAGACCGCTAGCAAGATTAATAAAGAAAAAAAGAGAGAAGAATCAAATAGATGCAATAAAAAATGATAAAGGGGATATCACCACCGATCCCACAGAAATACAAACTACCATCAGAGAATATTACAAACACCTCTATGCAAATAAACTAGAAAATCTAGAAGAAATGGATAAATTCCTCAACACATACACCCTCCCAAGACTAAACCAGGAAGAAGTTGAATCTCTGAATAGACCAATAACAGGAGCTGAAATTGTGGCAATAATCAATAGCTTACCAACCAAAAAAAGTCCAGGACCAGATGGGTTCACAGCCGAATTCTACCAGAGGTACAAGGAGGAGCTGGTACCATTCCTTCTGAAACTGTTCCAATCAATAGAAAAAGAGGGAATCCTCCCTAACTCATTTTATGAGGCCAGCATCATCCTGATACCAAAGCCTGGCAGAGACACAACAAAAAAAGAGAATTTTAGACCAATATCCTTGATGAACATTGATGCAAAAATCCTCAATAAGATACTGGCAAACAGAATCCAGCAGCACATCAAAAAGCTTATCCACCATGATCAAGTGGGCTTCATCCCTGGGATGCAAGGCTGGTTCAATATACGCAAATCAATAAATGTAATCCAGCATATAAACAGAACCAAAGACAAAAACCACATGATTATCTCAATAGATGCAGAAAAGGCCTTTGACAAAATTCAACAACCCTTCATGCTAAAAACTCTCAATAAATTAGGAATTGATGGGACGTATCTCAAAATAATAAGAGCTATTTATGACAAACCCACAGCCAATATCATACTGAATGGGCAAAAACTGGAAGCATTCCCTTTGAAAACTGGCACAAGACAGGGATGCCCTCTCTCACCACTTCTATTCAACATAGTATTGGAAGTTCTGGCCAGGGCAATTAGGCAGGAGAAGGAAATAAAGGGTATTCAATTAGGAAAAGAGGAAGTCAAATTGTCCTTGTTTGCAGATGACATGATAGTATATCTAGAAAACCCCATTGTCTCAGCCCAAAATCTCCTTAAGCTGATAAGCAACTTCAGCAAAGTCTCAGGATACAAAATCAATGTGCAAAAATCACAAGCATTCTTATACATCAATAACAGACAAACAGAGAGCCAAATCATGAGTGAACTCCCATTCACAATTGCTTCAAAGAGAATAAAATACCTAGGAATCCAACTTACAAGGGATGTGAAGGACCTCTTCAAGGAGAACTACAAACCACTGCTCAAGGAAATAAAAGAGGATACAAACAAATGGAAGAACATTCCATGCTCATGGGTAGGAAGAATCAATATCATGAAAATGGCCATCCTTCCCAAGGTAATTTACAGATTCAATGCCATCCCCATCAAGCTACCAATGACTTTCTTCACAGAATTGGAAAAAACTACTTTAAAGTTCATATGGAACCAAAAAAGAGCCCGCATCGCCAAGTCAATCCTAAGCCAAAAGAACAAAGCTGGAGGCATCACACTACCTGACTTCAAACTATACTACAAGGCTACAGTAACCAAAACAGCATGGTACTGGTACCAAAACAGAGATATAGATCAATGGAACAGAACAGAGCCGTCAGAAATAATGCCACATATCTACAAGTATCTGATCTTTGACAAACCTGACAAAAACAAGAAATGGGGAAAGGATTCCCTATTTAATAAATGGTGCTGGGAAAACTGGCTAGCCATATGTAGAAAGCTGAAACTGGATCCCTTCCTTACACCTTATACAAAAATCAATTCAAGATGGATTAAAGACTTAAATGTTAGACCTAAAACCATAAAAACCCTAGAAGAAAACCTAGGCATTACCATTCAGGACATAGGCATGGGCAAGGACTTCATGTCTAAAACACCAAAAGCAATGGCAACAAAAGCCAAAATTGACAAATGGGATCTAATTAAACTAAAGAGCTTCTGCACAGCAAAGGAAACTACCATCAGAGTGAACAGGCAACCTACAAAATGGGAGAAAATTTTCGCAACCAACTCATCTGACAAAGGGCTAATATCCAGAATCTACAATGAACTCCAACAAATTTACAAGAAAAAAACAAACAACCCCATCAAAAAGTGGGCGAAGGACATGAACAGACACTTCTCAAAAGAAGACATTTATGCAGCCAAAAAACACATGAAAAAATGCTCACCATCACTGGCCATCAGAGAAATGCAAATCAAAACCACAATGAGATACCATCTCACACCAGTTAGAATGGCAATCATTAAAAAGTCAGGAAACAACAGGTGCTGGAGAGGATGTGGAGAAATAGGAACACTTTTACACTGTTGGTGGGACTGTAAACTAGTTCAACCCTTGTGGAAGTCAGTGTGGCGATTCCTCAGGGATCTAGAACTAGAAATTCCATTCGACCCAGCCATCCCATTACTGGGTATATACCCAAAGGACTATAAATCATGCTGCTATAAAGACACATGCACACGTATGTTTATTGCCGCATTATTCACAATAGCAAAGACTTGGAACCAACCCAAATGTCCAACAATGATAGACTGGATTAAGAAAATGTGGCACATATACACCATGGAATACTATGCAGCCATAAAAAATGATGAGTTCACGTCCTTTGTAGGGACATGGATGAAACTAGAAATCATCATTCTCAGTAAACTATCGCAAGAACAAAAAACCAAACACCGCATATTCTCACTCATAGGTGGGAATTGAACAATGAGAACACATGGACACAGGAAGGGGAACATCACACTTCGGGGACTGTTGCGGGGTGGGGGGAGGGGGGAGGGATAGCATTGGGAGATATACCTAATGCTAGATGACAAGTTGGTGGGTGCAGCGCACCAGCATGGCACATGTATACATATGTAACTTACCTGCACATTGCGCACATGTACCATAAAACCTAAAGTATAATAATGATAATAATAATAATAATAATAAAAGAAAGAAAGAAAAAAAAAAAAAAAAAAAAAAAAAAAAAAAAAAAAAAAAAAAAAGACCACTGTTGAATAATGCTTCTGGTATAACACAATGTGTTTGAAAATGTGCACAATACACTGTAATATCCAATGCATACATCTATCAAGGTAAATATATTTTATTCTAGGGTAATTATTAAAACATTAAGAAATACTCTTTAATCATATATGTTAAAACTTGTAGAAAATCAATAACATACAAGTAAAGAAGATCAAGAAGCCAAAAAAAGTAATTCCAAGTATAGAAAGCATGGTGAAAAGTGATAGAAGAAAACTGCAGAAATTTAAAATGCAAAATTAAAATACAGCCCTATAATTCATGATACATAATTCTTCACTGAACCTCGAATCTGTCAGGACATATGTGTGATCTTGGATAATGCATTCAACCTCCTTGACACTGAATTTTCTTGACTGTAAAATGTTTTAGAGATGTTCCTCACCTGGTTGCATGAAGCACATCCGTGTGTGTTAAGGCACTTCCCATAGCATCTGCGACACAGAACAGTGGCAGCTGTGCTCTTCGTGGTCCCTCCACACAGACCCACAGCAGAATGTTGTGTGTTTTTTTTTTTTACATAAAAGGCTTTGAAAATGTCCCACAGCTTCCTCAGTAACTGACTGTCAAAAGGGGCAGCCTTCAAAAGTAGAATTCTGGCAAATGTCTTCAAAAGACACAAAACTCTGGCAGTGGGCACATTTCTCCCTCCCGCCTTGCTCTTCTGGATGGATCCATTCTCTCCCACAGCATAGTCGTTTTCTTCCACTCCACTGTAAAAATTGTCCTTCTAGTGGCAAGAGTGACGTAAGTGATAGGCAGAAATTTCTTTCCAAGCCTGCTTGGAGAAGCTTCCTCTGCCTGCTTCTCTTTGGCCACCTCCAGGGCTGCTCTGTCATCCCCAACAGCATGGACCTCACTGCAGTCACTCTGGAAGCTTCCCTCTAAAGGAAGCTTGTGCAGGAAACATCATGCATCGAGCAGCATGGGGACAGGGGCTGGCCAGCTGGGCAGGGCTCACACTCCTGACACCCAGACTCCAGGATACTCCTCTGTCCCCACCCAGGGCAGATCCCTGCCCTAAAAGTTTTCCCTCTCATGTCCAGCAAATGCTGCACAGAGCCCTGGAATTCTATGTGGAAAGCTAGGAAGAGGGAGGGCTGAAATGAGGATGTAATCACCCTTTCCAAAGAGGTCAGTCCAGTACTACCCTGTGCTTCTGGGCAAGCTCTCCAGGCTGAGGGAACAGGAGCAGGGGTTATGTTGGGTGAAGGTGGAAGTGAGGGACCTCCCAGGAAGTGTAGAATATTCCACTACGGACACCTCATACCCTTCCAGGATTAGACCTTGAGGCCTGGAGATCCCCAGGCAATTAGTATTGAAGGTTGAAAGGCCAATGATAGGAATAGGAAGGCCCACTGTGTCATTCACAAAGCACTTCCAAACCCATCACCACAGGTGACCCTCACAACAACCCTGTGAGACCTGCAGGGCAGGAGCTCTCACAAAGGAGGTGTTGGGAATGTCAAGATTTTAACACCTTCTCCAAGTCAGGATCAGGAAATGCTGTCCCAGCACTGACCTATATTCCCTATGCTTCCTCCCACAAAGCAGCTTAGGGTGACTGCCAACTTGTGGGCAGAGACTCTCACTTTCCAATCTCCATGAGGGGCTGTGCAGTGGGGAGGACAAGGCCTCCTCCTCTGACTGTCTTCTCCAAGACCCTGTTTTCTGAGGAAGGTCACTCTGGGAACTATTGGCCTCTGCAGATGGGGGCCGGGACCATGTGGAAAGATGACGTGAAGGTCACACCTGGCAGGGACCAGCGCTGGAGGGCAAACCTCACCTTTAAAAACTCACACTTTTTATTTTGAATTTATTTTTATTTTTAATTTCTATGAGTACATAGTAGGTGTATATATTTATGGGGTACATGAGATAGTTTGACACAGGCATGCAATGTGTAATAATCACATCAGGGTAAATGGGGCATTCATCACCTCAAGCAAGGGAAATGCCAGATGCTTATAAAACTGTCAGATCACATGAGAACTCACTTACTATCATGAGAACATGGGGGAAACTACCACCATGATTCAGTTACCTCTCACTGGGTCCCTCCCATGACACATGAGGCTTATGGAAATTACAGTTCAAGATGAGATTTGGGTGGCAACACAGCCAAACCATATCACCTTATAAAATGAATCATGTGAAAATAGCAGTGGGCCTGAGGCCTGGCCCCTGCCCTGTGATGCCCCCTCTTGGGGAGGGCCTGGCTTCTGTGCCATGCAGAAACTTCCCTGTGCTTCCTGTGGGCTTGGGGTGAGCCAGGTCTTCCTGGGGGAGCTGGGCACTGTGGGACAGGAAGGTCCCTGCCCTGGGGTCTCCATTTGCCTCCTTACCCCATCAACGAAACACCAGAGGAGCCAACTCAACAAACGTCAATGCATGGCCCTTCCTGGATCATAGGTGCGCAGGGCCCCCTGAGCTGCCCTGGGGCAGAACACTGGGCAGTGGCCAGTGCTTCCCCAACAACTCCCCCATGCACAGATGTCTGGTGGACACACTTCCATTAACCCTGCTCAGCTGGAGCTCAGCCCCCCCTCCTAGTACCTCTGCCTCCTCCTCCAGGGCAGGAAAAGAAAACCCAACTCCAAACCCATGGAGAATCCCCATCTTGGGCGAGGCCCTGGCTGGGACTCAGCCTCTTGTCAGCCCCTCGAGGAGCTCCATCTTTCCCTGTTTCCCTGCCCCATGGGACCCTGGGCCTCTGGGAAAGAGTTGAGAGTGTCGTCCACTCAGCAGGTACTGCATGATCTTTGGGAAGGATTTGTGTTATACCTGCTCCTGGTGGGATAGGAGCCTCTGGAGCTGGGCAGTATTTAGGCTGCAGAAAACTGAGAAGCCCCTGACCCATCATGCATCAGAGCCCAGTCTCAAGATGTGGAGCTGTCAGCTGGAAGAGTTGGGAAGTGGCAGGGGACCCGTGACCCTGAGGCCTTCCTCCCTTCCATCAAGTGACCCTACCATGTGGCCTCAGCTCTAGGGAGGTGGGCCCTAGCTGGAGGCACTGCACAGCAGGATCCTGGGTAGAGGTGCCAGGAGGGCAGGCCTGCCTTTGAGGCTGTGAGGTAGGGCTGAGGCAGGCAGTGGCCAGTGGAGAGAATGGGGTGGGTGCCGAGGGGCTACATGGCCATCTCCTAGACATGGGGTCGGGCTGGGGGACATGGGATGGGCAGACACTGCCGTCTCAACTTCATTGGCCCATCTGTGGGCTGGAAGGGCAGCTGGGAGTGTGGCCAGCTGGGAGGTAGGAGGACTCTTGGGGAAGTGACAGTCACCTGCATGAACTCAGGGCTAGAGGTCTGTGGCTCTGGGACACACAGGGTGGCCAGGGGGAGGCTGCAGTGCCCTCTGCTGTTGGGGATGAAAGGTGTCTTCCTTGAAGTGAAAGGGTCCCTGTTCAGCTCTGGGCTCCTGTGGGACCCTCGGCAAGGATGTCCTGAAGGCTCCTAACAAGCTGGAATGCAAGGAAGGTGCCTTGCCTGGATGTCAGGATCACCCAGCCAGGGTGGCCATCCCATGGCCTGGCTGCATGAGACCCTGGGGGTAGCTGTCCACCTACCCTGCATGGAGTGCCTCTCCTAGGCCATCAGCTGATCCAGTGCCCAGAAGGTGTCTTCCTCTGGCAGATACAGGAGGAGGATGTCAGTTAGGCAGCTCATGTCCCTGGGGCAGCCCACTTCCTGCTAGAGCCAGAGTCACCATGGAAGCATGTCACCTGAGAGGGCTGAGGCCATCTGGGAGGACTCATGTCACTGGAGAGGACAGAGGTCACCTGAGAGACCTCCCTCAGGTCCTAGGGTATTTAGGGTGCAGACTCTGCACCCCTCCCCTGATCCTGGGCATGAGGACTAAGCAAGTCCCCCACAACTCAGTTGAAAAGGGACCTGGAGGGACTTCTGCAGTGAGTGTCCAAACTCACATGGTTTGAAGGGGCACAGGCAAGGATCATTCAAGTCCCCTATCCTGGGCCAGGCTGGGAAGGCCAGTGTGCCAGGCCTGGGGCAGCACCTGTGAACTGCACCCACCACAAGGGCAGGCAGTGGGCCACTGATCACCACACAATGGGTCCTGTGATGGCCCAGGGGCTACCTGCCAGACACAGGAGGGTGGCTGGGTCCAGACCCCATGTAAGTAGCCCATGGAGTGATCTCAGCGGCTCTCCCTGCCTGGAATGGTCTGGGAAGTGGGGGCCAAGCAGGAACAGCCACCTGGGTGACCTCCTCCCTGTCTACTGTGCTCCTACGTGGTTAAGGCAAAGGGGAAATTGGATCCCTGCCAGGCTTCCAATAAAAAGGCTTCCTCAGGTTGCAAACTCATTTCATGAAAAGAGCCTGGCCCCATCAGACACCTCAGCAACTTGTCAAACATGTCTCCTGCAAGGACTATCCTGTGTGCAACACTGCTAAGCTCCTTGTTTGGGGCAACACCAGGAGGGAAGGGTCATTTTTCTTCTGAGACATGGTGGTTGGGTCCAGGTGACATCAACAGTCTGGGCCCTGACCCCTTTCCATCTCAGCGGGACCCCTTGAGACACCAGCTTCCCTTCCTTGATTGGGTGTCCATGCCAGCAGTTCTACCTACTACGTTATTACAGCCAGATCAGGATAAATGTCCTCTCTCTGGAATAAATGCAATGACCACTGTTCTTTGAGCATTATTTATCTTAAATTATTGTTTTAATTAGAAATGTATCTAACTTATATTAGCCAAATTTCCTTTCAATGTAACCAAATTTCTTTTAAGTGAAAATTAAATATTTACCTTCTGTTATCAAGCATTCTATGAATACAAAATGTTTATTTTTTTCAACTTTAGAAGAAATTGAAAATGTCTACATGCTACATGCTACATGTAAAAATACAGGCCCTGGGTTTATATGGTGTTAACCTTTCTTCCAAATTTTAAGGAATAGATATTTAAATGCCATCCACTTTGTTTTAAAATACATAAAAGGTTTTAAGCTTTTGACCTCAAAATTTACAGTAGCACAGCTACTCCATAATGAATAAACCACAGAATCAAAATAAAGAAAGATTCTACAGACCAGTCTAACCAACAATACAATTATAAACTAGTGGTTCAAATAACAAAAACCAATTTCAATGACAAATGCATGGTGTGAAAACCCCGCAAAGGTCAAGTAGAATATATTATACTTGAATGAAATTATGAGTTGAGAGTAGGAAATCTATGTTTAACCAAACAAATTAAATAATGTTTATGAGGAAATTATACTGCTGATGTTTTATTATTTGGCAAGCTATTCAGTGGAACACAGATATTCTTAATGAAGTCAAAAATATATTTTAAAATGTTACTGAAGTGGATTAAAAAATAATGAGGACATGAATAACTTTAAAAAGTATTCAGGGATAAAGAGAGAAAAATAAATTTAGATTTCATACATACATAAAATATATTTAAAAATTGTGTTTTTTGGTTGCTCAAATAAAGGGAGCAGATATTTAAATTCCATGCCTTTCATTTTAAAGTTTAGGAAATGCTTATAGCTTTCCACATTGACATTTATACTAACACAGTTAACCTAATTGAGTGATATCAAAATCAAAACAAGCAGAATTCTCTTGACCAATCTATTTCTTGATTTTTAAAAGTAAATGTACTCTCAAAGAAACAAAACTATTATTCGTGGATTCCGTTATTTGAAAATATTTACTGATCATTTACCTTACACCAAGTGATCTCCAGCTCGTGGAAAAATATGTAAAGTTGCCCAGCTTCATTAAGCTTAAACTCTTCTGAAGGAGAAAAGAAGCAATGGAGTAGGGACATTAAATCAGGAGTGTGGTGATATGGCTGAGACTTCTACTTGCACATTGTGGTAGCTGTGTGGAGAATGGATTGAAAAATGGGCAATGACAGAAGCTTAAATTAGTATCAAATATTGCAATCTTATAATTTTAAGGGTCCTTGAAATAAGAATGTATAACAGTTCTCATTATTTCCCCAAGAAATCTCTGCACTTGGCCTTGTGAGGGAAGCTCTATAGTTACCAAGTGGTGGGGGTGGGAAGGTGAATTTGAAACAACATTTGGAATTACTACACTTTAAAGGTAAAGCTGGCAGGAATTCCATACACATCAGATCTGAAAATATGTGTGTGTGTGTGTGTGTGTCTGTCTGTCTGTGTGTGTTTCTGTGTGTGTGAAGCAGGGGGAGAGAGCAAGAGTGAGAGTGAGCAAGAGAGGAGAGAGAGGGAGAGAATCAGACAGATACAGAAAGACAGTGACAGAGCTACCAGAGACAGAATTAAAAGGGGACACCAAGAATATTGAACTGAGAAACTATAAAACGGGAGTTTCCATTAAACAGAATGGAGAAGAGTAAATTTGGGGAGTTTCAGTGGCTCCATATAGACATATTAATTTTGAGATTCTTAACTGACATCCACGTGGATAAGTCAGGGAGTGTTGGCTGTAGTGTCCCGTGTTTAGGTGTAATATGAAATATCAGGAAATTAATGACACAAAAATTAGTAAGAAAGCAAAGATAAGAAAGATAAGAAGTCAAAGTCCTGAGCCTAATGGTCCTCTAACATTTAAAAAATTGTAAAGATGAAACCTGCAAAAAAGGACTAAGGGTAATTATCAAAAACGTGGTGGAGGGAAAGTAGGTTAAGTGTTCTGGAATTCTATAAAAAAAAGTTTTACAAAGAGAAGGTGGAGATCAACTGTGTGAAATTCTACTGATACATAAATTAAGACAAAGGCCGAGGAGTTATGGTTCAATTTATAATTTAACAATATGGATAGCACTTATGTTTTGATACGAGCAGCTTCGTTGGAGTCAGTAGGTGAGAAACCATATTGGAATGGTTGCTGAAATGAAAGTCTGATCTCTGGATTCTTAAGGAAAAATTTTATTGGACTGCAGAGGCATAAATTGGATTTTTAATTCTGGAGTCAGGATGTGCTCAGTAAACATGTGCCCATCAATGCCTCCTCGCATTTTTTTTTAGCTAGGTATTCTGTTATCTTTTAATAATATAATAATTACCTGCAAAACCTACACACATTTTGCAGCAAACCACCATGACACATGTATACCTATATAACAAATGTACATGTTCTGCACATTTATCCTAGAACTTAAAGTATATGTGTGTGTGTGTGTGTGTGTGTGTGTATGTGTGTGTATATATATATATATATATATATATATATATATATATATATGCATATAAAGAAAACCCAGTCAAGTGCAGTGGCTCATGACCGTAATCCCAGCGCTTTGGGAGGCTGAGACAGGTGGACTATCCGAGGTCAGGATTGAGAACAGCCTGGCCAACATGGTAAAACCCTGTCTTTACTAAAAATACAAAAATTAGCTGGGTGTGGTGGGGGGCACCCGTAGTCCCAGCTACTTGAGAGGCCAAGGCAGGAGAATCACTTGAACCTGGAAGGCACAGACTGCAGTGAGCTAAGAACACGCCACAGCACTGCAGCCTGGGTGACAGGGTGAGACTGTCTCAAAAAGAAAAACAAAAACAAAAAAACACCCATTTAATTGACAAACTTTACAAAGACTGATACTAGAGGTTGTTGGAGAGGACGTTGTTCCACAAAATACCTTATGAATTGCCGATGGACAAGTAAGATGGTAAAATGCCTTTGAAAAACTGACCATACCTGCTATACTTAATTATTCAGATACCAAACACCCAGAAATACCATCTTGTCATTTATTTCCACAAGAATAAACCAGAGATCTGTATAAAAGTATCCATTTCTATTAAAAATAATCACACTGGTTTTCCTGAAATTTTTTTGTTAATAGCTCTTTTCAGCAGTACAACTTCTAATATATATGTGTATATATATTTAATATGTATACACAAATTTATATATTATATATAATTATATCTTATATATTATATATAATATATAATATATAAATATATTACATATATTTACATATCATATAATAATATATAATATATAATTATATATTTACTATATATTATAATATATAATATGTAATTATATATAATATACCATATATAATATATGATATATCATATATGATATATGATATATCATATATCATATATCATATATGATATATGATATGTTATATATATGAGTAATCTATAATGTATTATATATCATATATCATATATCATATATTATATATCATATATAATATATAATATGTTATATATATAATTGTATATTATTTACTACATATTATAATATATACGTTATATATATAATTATGTATTATTTACTATATGTTATAATATATAATGTATAATAATATATAATATATCATATATCATATCTCATACATTATATATAATATATAATATATCATATATCATATATCATATATCACATATAATATATATGATATATCATATATATCACATATAATATATATGATATATAATATATCATCATGTATTATATATCATATGTAATATAGAGTATATTATATATGATATATATTATATATAATGTATAATATACGATATATATCATATATTATATATATTCATATAATATATATTATATAATATATTCATATAATATATATTATATAATATATTATATGAATATATGTAATATGTTATATATAATATGTTTATATATAATATATTATATATAATATGAATATAATATATGATATATAATATATTATAATCATATATAATCACATATATAATCAATACATAATCATATATATGATTAATCTATAATCTCTTCTATATCATATGTCATATATCATATATTATATATCATATATAATATATATAATATATATAATATATTATATGTAACACATAACATATAATGTATTATATGTAACATCTAACATGTAATGTATTATATGTAACATCTAACATGTATTATATGTAACGTCTTACATGTAATGTATTATATGTAATGTCTTACATGTAATGTATTATATGTAACATATTATACATAATATATAATATAGAATATATTACATATTATATATAATATATAATATATTATATATTATATATAATATAGAATATATTATATAGAATATAGAATATAGAATATATTATATAGAATATAGAATATAGAATATATTATATAGAATATAGAATATAGAATATATTATATACAATATAGAATATAGAATATATTATATAGAATATATATAATACAGTATATATAATATATTATATAGAATATATAATATAGAATATATACCATATATTATATATAATATATCATTTATAATACATAAAATAATATATATCATATATTATATATAATATATCATTTATAATACATAAAATACTATATAATATATATTATATACTATATATTATATATAATGTATAATACATAATATATATTATATGTAATATCATATAGAATATATAACGTATCATATAGAATATATATTCTATATTATATATCATATAGAATATATATTCTATATGATATATAATATATAATGTAATGTATGATATATAAGATATATTATATATAATATTTAAGATATATTATATATAAAATATAAGATATGTTATATATAATATATATTATATATAATACTTAAGATATCTTATATATAATATATATTATATATAATATTTAAGATATATTATATATAATGTATAAGATACACCATATATGAAATATATAATGTATAAGATACACCATATATGAAATATATAATGTATAAGATACACCATATATGAAATATATAATGTATAAGATACACCATATATGAAATATATAATGTATAAGATACACCATATATGAAATATATAATGTATAAGATACACCGTATATGAAATATATAATCTATAAGATACACCGTATATGAAATATATAATCTATAAGATACACCGTATATGAAATATATAATCTATAAGATACACCGTATATGAAATATATAATCTATAAGATACACCGTATATGAAATATATAATCTATAAGATACACCGTATATGAAATATATAATCTATAAGATACACCGTATATGAAATATATAATCTATAAGATACACCGTATATGAAATATATAATCTATAAGATACATCGTATATGAAATATATAATCTATAAGATACATCGTATATGAAATATATAATCTATAAGATATATCGTATATGAAATATATAATCTATAATACGTATCATATATGAAATATATAATCTATAATACGTATTATATATGAAATATATAATCTATACTATATATTATATGTGAAATATATAATCTATAATATATATCATATGTGAAATATATAATCTATAATCATATGTAATACATAATATATAATATCTAATCATATATAGAATACATATGTATAATATGTAATCATATATATAATACATAATATATGTGATCATATATAATACATAATATATATAATATGTAATCATACATATAATACATTATATATGTAATCATATATATAATACATAATATATATAATCTGTAATCATATATATAATACATAATATATCAACTGTAATCATATATAATACATAATATATTATATATAATCATATATAATACATAATATATAATATATAATCATGTATAGTACATGATATACAATATATAATCATATATATAATATATGATATATTATATATAATCATATAGGATATATAATATATAATCATATATAATATATAATATATATCATATATAATCATATATAATATAGAATATATAATATATTTGTAATCATAATATAATAAATAAGATATAATCATATATAACATATAATGTATATAATATCTATATTATATAATTTATAATCATATATAATATATATTTTACTATATATTATATATAATATATAATATATGATATATATATTTACATATAATATATATAAATATTTATTATAATATATACATTTTATATATACATATATGTATATGTATATATGTATCTATATATGCACATATGTATCTATGTATATATACACATATGTATATATACATAACATATGTATATATGTACATAATATATGTATATAAATGTAATATATTTATGTATATATGTAATATATGCATATATGTATATATACGTAATATATGTATATATACATAATATATGTGTATATATGTATATATACATAATATATGTGTATATGTGTATATATACATAATATATGTGTATATGTGTATATATACATATATATGTGTATATGTGTATATACACATATATGTGTATATATACATACGTATGTATATATACATATATACACATACATATGTGTATATATACATATATACACATACATATGTATATATATACATATGTGTATATACACATAATATATGTGTATATACACATAATATGTATATATGCATATAATATATGTATACACACATAATATATGTATGTATACGCATAATATATGTATACATACGTAATGTATGTATACGCATAATATATGTATACATACATTATGTATACACACATAATGTATGTATATACACAAAATGTATGTATATATACACATAAGATATGTATATACACATAAGATATATATACACATAATATATGTATATACACATAATACATGTATATACTCATAATATATGTTTATACACATAATATATGTATGTACACATAATATATGTATACACATAATATATGTATATACATAATATATGTATATATAATATATGTATATACATAATCTATGTATATATGCATAATATATGTATATACATATATTATATACATGTATAATATGCATATATTATATACATACATATATAATATACTAACATTATATATACACATATATAACATACTAATATTATATATACACATATATAACATACTAATATATATACACATATATAACATACATATATTATATATACATATATAATATATATGTATATTATATATACATATATACATATTATATATACGTATATACATATATACATATATTATGTATATATAATGTATATATGTATATTATATATATACATATATACATATATAATATATGTATATACGTGTATATACATTATATATGTATGTATATTAGGCAGAGTTTTGCTCTTGTTGCACAGGCTGTAGTGCAATGATGCAATCTCGGCTCACTGCCACGTCCACCTCCCGGGTTCAAGCGATTGTCCTGCCTCTGCCTCCCGAGTAGCTGGGACTACAGGCATGTGCCACCACCCTGGGCTAATTTTGTATTTTTAGTAGTGGTGGAGTTTCACCATGTTCGTCAGGCTGGTCTTGAACTCCTGACCTCAGGTGATCCACCTGCCTCGGCCTCCCAAAGTGCTGGGATTACAGGCGTGAGCCACTGTGCCCAGCCTATTTTGTATTTTTTCATCTACCACACTCTAAAAACACATATTTTAAATCAATTTGTACATTCGGTGCCTAGAAAAAAAACAGCATTTTGTAGATTCCAAAGAATTATTTGTTGTATAAATGATGAGTAACGAAGTTATTATTTATAACATCTATATACAAACAATATATTACCTCAGAATACAGTAATAACATTTGTTATGTATAAAATGATTTCAATCTCAGTTAAAAAATATTTTTGCATGAGTTATTGTCATATACAGATGCTCACATTATTTTGTTTATATGAAAATATTTGTAACTACTATGCACATTTTTGTTACTTAAGCCTTTTGGTCTTGCTGCCATAGCAAATACTGTCCCTCTTAAGAACATGAACCTGTTTTACTTCATTTTTTAGCAGATTTCTTAATGAAATATATACCATACTATTTTGTTTAACACATAAGCAGACACCCTGTCAGAAGCAAAGAGGCATCTACTCCACCATTACCACCCATCCCTCTGCTAATGTGGCTGCTGAAGATGTTACCTAGAGCAGAGGACTTTGTGTTCAACCTAAGCACTTTATATCCTTTATTTTCAGTTGGGTAGGAGATAAAATAATTCAGCAGCAATAAAAGTAACACTTCTTAAAGTTGCAGTCTCACCAATGCACCACAATGTAGCAGTCTCTTTTGTGAGGTATCACCTGGAGTTCTTCATCTCACCACCAAGATGATTAAGGAATGGGGACACACGGGTGAGGCTGGAGTGAAAGTTTAACAAGCAAAAGGAGGAGGCTCTCTGCAGCAGACAAGGGGGTCCATGTGGATTGCCGTTTTTACAGTTGAATCAAAAAGCTTTTATAAGAAACTCCTCTCAGCTATGTATAAAACTGTCTGCACAATTCCCTTTATATATCCAGCTGTGGGTATGTCTCTAGTCAAGCACAAAGTGGGCTTCTCTTGTTTCTATAACTGTGGGTTTGTTTTAGGTAAGCCCCCCTCCTCCCTGTGCAAGTTCTCACAGAGGCCACCATGTATATGCCTGAAAAAGGGAGGAAAATTTTTCCTGGGAGCTTGCCAATTACACAAAGGACAGAAGGCGTCTGTGCAGGACCCTGCATGCTTATCTGTTCAGGGCTTATCTGTAGGTGCAGTAGTTGTGATTTTTCAGGCAGACAACTTCCCTGAGGACCAGTCTCTTACTTGTTTACTCAACTAATTTTCCTTTCCTTCTCCCTCATCATTATGCAGCAAAACAGAGTACACTTCTCTTTCCCAGGAAATCAGTGTTGGTACTCCACTCTGAATACTTGTATTATTGGATTTCTTAGAAAAAAAATATTTGGGATCATAATTTAGATGCCATCAAACAATGAACAAAAATATGCTACTTTGTTTCCCTTCTCTTCTCTTGTTACCAGACAATAGCTAGTTTTCTTTTCTCTCCAACTCCTATTTTCTGTGCTTCTACCTGATTTTTAAAAAAACTTCTACACATTTCCAATCTTAGTATAGCAGACATTAAATATGTTGTCAAACTACATACATAGGAAGAGTTGAATTATATAATTATATTCAAGCATTTTAAAATAACTCCCCTTCAGTTTGTTTTGCAGTTATTTTACATAATCAAATGTCTTCCTGATATACGTCCCAACCCAGTGGTTATCAAGCTCTGCTTTTTTTTATAATTGCATCAGAATTATCCACAATTCTTTTTTTTTTTTTTTTTTTTTTGAGATGGAGTCTTACTATTGCCCAGGCTGGAGTGCAGTGGCATGATCTCAGCTCACTGTCATCTCTGCGTCCGTGATTCAAGTGATTGTCCTGCCTCAGCCCCCCAAGTAGCTGGGACTATAGGCGTGCACCACCATGCCTGGCTAATTTTTGTATTTTTAGTAGAGATGAGGTTTCACCATGTTGGCCAGGCTGGTTTTGAATTCCTGACCTCAAGTGATCCACTGCCTGGGCCTCCCAAAGTAAGAATTATCCAAAATTCTTATGATAAATACATGTAAATCAGCACAACTCAAGATTTAAGAAATAAAAATTTCCAAGAGAAGAAACCCAGGAATATGCATTGAATATGTCTCCCTCAAGTGATTCTGATGTGATATGTGGTCTGAGTTTAAAATGCAAGGAAAATTACCTTCCCTGCCCTCCAGTTGGCCCTTATGTCCAGATGTCCCTTTTCCCCTTTCTCATTGTGCTCTCTCCTTCTGTGCCTTTGTCCTATTCTCCCTCCACTTCTCAACCAGATGCCAAGCCCTCTTCCATCAATTGTCCTAAAACTCCAAATGGTCAGTTGCCTCTAAACTTCCCTGTGTCCCATGAACAAGCTATTCAGGCAAATGTAGAATTTAAGCTTGAACCAAGCTGAATCAAGAGCTGCAATTAAAGATTTCCCTAAGCCTAGAGTGGACCAGTGAATACTTATAGAAGATTTTGGATTTCCTCTGAATGCATAAGGCTCTGGGTAACCTGATGCTATAGACCAAATGTTATTGTCCCCTTCAAATTCAAGTGTTGAAATCTAATTCCCTATGTGATGATATTTAGAGGTAGGGCCTTGGGGAATGATTAGATCATGAAGGCAGGGACCACATGAGTGGGATTAGTAGCCCCTATTGAAGGCACCATAGAGAGCTCCATCATCCCTTCTGTCATGTGAGGACATGGTAGAAACACGGCTGTCTATGAACCACAAAGCAAGCCCACACCAGACATGGAATCTGCTAACCACTTGACCTTGAATTTTGCCATCTCCAGAACTGAAACAAATTTGTTTATAAGCTTCCTCATCTATGTCATTCTGTTTTGACCCCAGATTAGCTAAAAACACCAAAATGTCAACTTCTATACCAAACTTTGGAAATGGATGCTAAAACTTTAATGGCAAAAGGTGACTGATCTGCCTGAGAAATGAACCTACATGATCCCTCTTTCCACAAAGCTGGAGGGAGAGTCAACACAAGCAAAAATAGGTCAAAGTCTTCTAAAAGCCATACCTGAAGGGTTTTCAATATCACTTGATCAGATGGTAATTTCATCACACAAAGAACCACAACAAAACACACAACTATCAGAGGTTTTCAGCATCACCTCAAAAACACCATCTACAATATTAGGGAGTGAAAGAAGTCATGGAAGTTTCAAAAAGTCAAACATTATTTCAGTGTTATGGTAGAAATTTGAAATTCTTAGTTAAGCTATGAATAAATCCTTGGGCAGGTACAGGCATGGAGATTCTGGGGTGCAGCTGCTGAGTTTAAAAACTTCCTTTGGAGATGCCCCCTGGCCCCCTCAACCCCTGTCCGCCTGTCAAGAAGAGGCCATCCTGGGCAGCACATTAGAGGAAAATGGCCCAGATGCCCAGTTGAGGGCAAACCTCCATGCCTGGAGGAGGAGGTCGCCTCTGGGAGCAGGAGGACCTGCTGGAACCCCTGCTCACAGGCTCCTTTTCTTGCTCTCCAGCACCTCCTGCAGGCAGGCAAACACCCCCAGCAGCAGTAGCAGCAGGCCCTTCAGCAGCAGGGCTGCTGCTCTGCTCAATGAGAGAAGTCTCTCTCCAGTGAGGCAGAGGAGCCCAGGTTGCACACCCTGGTCTCTGCCTCCATAGCTTCCACTGTGCCCAGGACTGGGATCAGTGTGGGAGCTGCTGGCTGAAGCTGTGCTGGTCACCCCCTCTCTGCCACCTCTAGCTCCAGCCACACTTTCAGCTCCAGGGCTGAGGCCGGTGGCTCTACACGAGGTGCCATGAAGTCAAGCAGCTTCTCACCGGGCTGGTCCTGGGCAGTCCCAGGGCAGTGGCAGGAGGGCTCTGGAGATTCCTCTAGCTCCAGCGCTGTCCTAGAGGGGGCTCTGCCCCTGGTGCTGGCACTGGCTCAACAGCTGGAACTGGAAATAGCTGTATTTCTGCACCTGAGGCAGGAGCTGAAAAAGGAGAGAGGTCACCAATATCATTCACTTTCCACTGGAATTTCCAAACATGAAAAAAACCTCACTGAATTTCCAAACATGAAAACAACCTCACTGAATTTAAAGGAGTTTCGGCCTGAAAACATTGTCCCTGGGAAGACTTCCAGACTACAGGTGACCTCACCATATGCCTGTGTCTCAATGAGATCCAGAGGCTCCAGCTGGACAAGGACAATGTGCAGATGTGGCCCTGGTGGGATCACTGGTGAGGCCTGGCCTGGTAGCTCCATCTAGGGCCTGATGTCTACCTGGTGACTCCTGTCCTGTGGTACCTGGGGGGGCCTTCTGCCAAATGGCCAGAGGCATCTGGGGTGAGGGATGAGCCTACAAGGGCATCATCGGAAAAGAAAGGCTCTCACTCCTGCCATTCCTGAAGCAGGAACCTTGAGATGTGGGGATGCAGCACAAAAACATCTTGCTGTCTTGAGCATCTCCAGCCAAGTGAGCTGGCTATGGGGCTAACTCTAGGATATGGGTGCCTGGTTATCAGAATTCATTTTTTTTTTTTTTGAGACATAGTCTCATTCTGTCGGCCAGGCCGGAGTGCAGTGGCATGATCTTGGCTCACTGCAACATCCGCCTACTGGGTTCAATCAATTCTCCTGCCACAGTCTCCTGAGTAGCTGGGATTACAGGCACGAGACACACACCACCACACCTGGCTAGTTTTTTTGTGATTATTTTTGTTGTTGTTGTTGTTGTTGTTGTTGTTGTTTTTAAGACAGAGTCTCGCTGTCTCGCCCAGGCTGGATGGAGTGCAATGGCGCAATCTTGGCTCACTGCAAGCTCCGCGTCCCGGGTTCATGCCATTCTCCTGCCTCAGCCTCCTGAGTAGCTGGGACTACAGGTGCCCGCCACTATGCCCGGCTAATTTTTGTATTTTTAGTAGAGACGGGGTTTCACTGTGTTAGCCAGGATGGTCTCGATCTCCTGCCCTTGTTTGTTTTTTGTATTTTTAGTAGACATCAGGTTTTACCATGTTGGTCAGGCTGGTCTCGATCTCCCGATTTCATGATCCTCCTGCCTCAGCCTCCCAAAGTGCTGGGATTACAGGTGTGAGCCACCATGCCTGGCCTGGTTACCAGAATTCTAAGTTCTCTTAGGGTCTGTTGCCAAGGAAGTGAGGTCGCTTCTTTAAGATTCCATCCCCTCAGCCTCCTCCTTCCAGAAGACCTACTCAGGACCCCAGTGGGCTGCTGACTGCTCACCCTCCCCACAGGTCAACTTCTTACCTGTACACAGTTATGTCCACCCAGGGCCTGCTTGGACACCTGCACGTGATGTTCATCAGGGGCCTAGGAATCCACTTGGGGCCTGGGATCCTACAGGGGCCTAATGTTACCCTGCAGATTGGGTAGCTACCTGGGGACCAGGTATCAACCTGGGGACTGTGGTTGACTTGCAGGCTAATGTCCACCTAGGGACTGGTTATTCACCTGAGGCCTGATGCATACCTGGGGCCGAATGTCCCCCTCAGGGTGAATTCCACCTCAGGCCTGTATGTCCACCTGGGGCCTGATGTCTGCCTTAGATCTGTGTCCCACTGGGGCCTTGTGTTCCCCGGGGACTTGTATCCAGCTGTGGCCTGATGGCCTACTGCATCCTGTTGCTCACCTATGGCCTGGTGTCTACCTGGGGCTTGGTGATCACCTGGGAGCTGGATATCAACCTGGGGCCTGGGTGTCCACTTAAGGCCTGATGTGTGCCTGGGGCCTGATTGTCCACCTGGGAACTGGGTGTCCACCTTGGGTCTGATGTCTACCTGAAGTTAGGTATCTACGTAAGGCTTGGTGTCTACCTGTGGCCTGATGTCCACATGAGTCTGGGGTTCAGATGGGGCCTGCTGTACATCTGGGACCTTGGTGTCTACTGAGGCCTGATGTCTACCTGGTGACTGCCATCCTCTTGAGGACTGATATCCACCTGGGAATGGTTTATCCATGGAAACGGTTATGTCCACCTGGGGCTGGATGTTGCCCAGGGGCTAGATGTCCACCTGTGACCCCGAGTCCACCTAGGGCCTGATGTCCACCTGGGGCATGGTGTTCACCTGAGACCTGGGTGTTTACATAGGGCCTGATGTCCAGCTGGTGCCTAGGTGCCCACTGGGGGCCTTGTGTTAACCTGGGGACTGGTATCCAGCTGGGTCCTAATGAACACCTGGGTTGAATTATTCACCTAGAGCTTGGTATTCACTTAGGGCTTGAGTGTCAGCCTTGGACCTGGTGTCCACCTGGGCCTTGGGTATCAAACTAGCGGTTTAGTGTCCAGTTGAGACATCATTTGCACCTGGGGTCTGAGTGTTCTCATGAGGCCAGATGACCACTGGGGGCCTGAATGTCAACCTGGTGTCTGAAATTCACTGGAGGCCTAGGTATCCACCTGGGGTCTGATGTCCATCTGGGACTAGGTGTCAACATGTGGCCTGATGTAAACCTCTAGTTCAGTGTCCACCTTGGGCCTGATGTCCACTGGGGGACTGATGTTCACCTTCGATCTGATGTCTACCTGGAAACGGTGTATTCACCCATGGCCTGATGGTCACCTGGGGTTGAATGTCCAACTGTGGCCAGATGTGCACCCGGAACCTGGGCATCCACCTGGGGCCTGATGCTCAGCTGGGGCCTGGAGTTCACCGGAGGCATGATGTCTACCTGAAGCTTAATGTTCATCTGAGTGCTGGATGTTCACCTGGGGCCTGATATCCACCTGGAGCCCAAGGACCCTTCTCAGGCCTGATGTCCACAAGTTGGCCTGGTATTCATCTGGGGCCTTCATGTTAACCTGTGGCCTAATGTACTCCTAGGTTCTAGTGTCCTCTTGGGACCTGATGTCTACCAGGATCCTGGTATCCACCTGGGGCCTGGTATCCACCTAGGGCTTGATATTCACCTGGGGCCTAGGAATCCACTTCATAACTGGTGCCCATCGGGGTCCTGATGTTAACCTTGGGACTGGGTAACCACCTGAGGCCTGATGTCCACTTAGGGCATAAGTGTTTATCTGGGGTCTAGTGTTCACATGGGGCTTGATGTCAACCTTGAGACTAGGTATTCACCAGGGGACTACTGTCCAGCTGGGGCCAGATGTTCACTTGGGGCCTGGTGTCAACTTAAAGCATGGTTGTCAACCTAGGACCTGATGTCCAGTCCAGTGTCCACCTTGGGCCTGTTTTCTACCCAGGGCCTGTCTGTCCACATAGACTCTGGTATCAATCTGGGGCCTGGGTATTTACCAGGGTCCTGGATATTCATTGGTACATTATGTCTACTGGAGTCTTTGTGTCAATCTGAGTTCTGATGTCCACCTAGAAATTTGGTATCTACCTAAGGCCTGGTGTTTACATTGGGCCTGTAACACAAGGTTCCAGATGAACTCAGATGTCCACCTGAGTTCTGAGTGTTTACATAGGGCCTGCTGTCAACTTGGGACCTAAGTATTTACCTAGGGCCTGGGTGTCCACCTGGGGCCTGACTTCCAACTAGATCTTGTGTCAACATGGAGCCTGATGTCCACTTTGGGCCTAGGTAACTTCCTGATGACTAACGTCCACATGGCTCCTAAGGACCATCTGAGGCCTGGTATTAATTTAGAGACTGGTATCCACCTGGGGTCCAGGTATCCACTTGGGACCTGATGTTCACCTGGAGTGTAGGAATTCACGTGGAGCTTGGTGTCCACCTTGAGTGTGTGTATCCAATTGAGTGGTGGTGTCCACCTGCAGTCCAGTGTATACCTGGGGCCTGCTGTACACATGGGGCCTGGGCATCCATCTAGGACCTGATGTTCAGATAAGGGCTGGAGTTCTCCTGGCCTGGTGTCCACATGGAGCCTGGGTGTACACTTGGAGCCTGATGTCCCAGGTGGATACCTGGGCCCCAGTGGTCATCAGATCCTAGAAAACTCTCAGGCCCCAGGTGCACATAAAGCTCCAAGGGGCCACCTAGGCCACAGGCTGATACACAGGGTCCAGGTGGACACTGGGTTCAAGATGAACACCAGGCCCCTGGTGAACACCAAGCCCCAGATGTCTACCTAGTCCTCAAGTGGACACCAGGCACTAGATTGACACATAGGTACCAGGTGGATATCAGGCTGCAGGTGAACACCAGGCCCCAGGTGGTTGTGTTACTTATAGCATAGGTGGCCGTCAGGTCCCAGGTCTATATCCACTCCCCACCTGAAAATCAGGATCCAGGTGGATACCCATGTCCTAGGTGAACACCAGGTTCCAAATGAACATCAGGCTCCAAGTGAACACACAGTCACCAGTTCAATACCAGCCTCAGGTAGACATCAGGACCCAGGTGGACCCCAGGCCCAATGTGCATGCCTAGTCTCTTGGAATACACCATTTTCAAGGTGGACACCCAGATTCTTCGTAGACATCTGGTGCCAGGTGGATATCTGGCTGCAGGTGGACATCAGGCCCCAGGTGGAGACCCAGTACACAGATGTAAATCAGTCTCCAGTATTTCATCAGGCCAGAGTTAAACACTTGACTAAAGGTGTGCATCAAGATCCAGGTTGACACCCAGGCTTCAGGTGCACACTAGGCCCAAAGTGTACACCTGTGCCCAGGTGGGCATCAGGCCCAAGGTGTACACCAGACCCCAAGTGGACATCAGGTTCCAGGTTGACACCAGTCTCTAGGTAGATCCTTAAGCCCCAATTGGTCATCAGGCCCAGAGTGGATACCTTGACCCCAGGGGGTCACCAGGTCCCAGGCAGGCCTCAGGTGGACACTAAGCCCTAGATTAACACAAGGTCTGAGATGGTTTCAGCCCCCATGTGGACTTTAGTCATGAGGAGGTTACCTAGGCCCTAAGTGGACATCAGGCCCCAGGTTGACACAATGAACCATGTAGAAGTGAGGCTCTAAGTAGACACCCAGGCCCTAGGTAAATACTTTGGTCCCAAGCCAACATCAGGCCCTATGTGGACACCCAGACTCCAGGCAGATGTCAGGCCCCAGGTGAACACTGAACTCAGGGTCATCATCAGGCCCTAGGTTGACACATAGGCCTCAGGTAGACAACAGGCATAGGTGAACTTCAGGCTCCAGATGAACATCGGGCTCCAGGAAGAAGTCTGTGCCCCAGTTAAACACCGGGTCTTAGGTAGACATCAGGCCTCAAATGGATGCCCAGGCCGCAGGTGGATATAAGGCCTCAGGCAAACACCAGGCCCCAGGTAGACATTAGACACGAGATGGACAGTTAGGCCACAAGTGAACATCTGTCCCCAGGTGGACATCCATCCCAAGATGGACATCAGGCCAGAGATGTACACCCAGGCCCCAGGAGAACCCCAGGCCCCAGGAGGACACTCAAGCACCAGAAGGACACCCAGTCCCTAGGTAACTACAAGGCCCTAAGTGGACATGATGTTCCAGAAGGATATGAGGCCCCAAGTGGATACTAGGCCCAGGTAGACCCCAGGTCTCAGGGGCACACCAGGCCCCAGGGGAACACCAGGCCCTAGGTAAGCATGCAGTCCCAGGTGGACCTCAGGTGCCAGGAGGACACCAGGACCCAGTTGGTCATCAATCCACAGCTGAACACCAGTTCCCCATGAACACCAGTCCTCAGGTGGGCACCCAGTCCTCTCATGTGCATCAGGTGCCAGGCTGACATAGGCACCAGCTGAACTCTGGGTCTCAGGTGAACATCAGATCCCAGGTTGTCACCCAGGCCCTGGGTGAACACCAGGTTTTAGGTGGACACGAGGTCCTAGGTAGATGTCTACGCTCCTGGTGAACCTCAGGCCCTAGTGGACACTCAGGGCCTTTATAGACATCTGGCTCCATGTGCACTCCCAGGGCCCAGGTAGACATGAGGCCCCAGAGGAACACCAGTCCTTAGTCACCTAAGACTGAATTCACCTAGGGCTGGAGACTGAGTATTCACCTTGGGCCTAGGAATCTACCTGGGGCCAGATGTCGATCTGGGGCCTGATGTCTACTCAGGTTCAGCTGTCCACCTAGGGCGGGGTGTTTTTCTGGGACCCAGAGTCTACCTGAAATCTTGGTGTCAACCTGGGGCCTATGTGTCCACTTGGAGTCTGATGTGCACCTGAAGCCTGAGTTTTCAACTAGGATCTGATGAGCACCTGGGGCCCAGGTTTCCATCTGAAACATCAGGCTCTAGTTATACATCTGGGCCCCAGGTATACACTAGACACCAAAAGAACTCCAGCCCCTATCTTAACATGAGGTCCTAGGTGGATGCCCAGGCCTCATGTCCACACTAGGCCTCAGGTAGACATGACTCCAGGTGGGCATCAGGCCTGATATTGGCTCTATATCTCCACGCAAATCTCATGTTGAATTGTAATCCACATGGGTTGAAGAAGGGGCCTGGTGAGAGGTGATTGAATCATGGGGGCAGACTTCCCATTTGCTGTTCTCGTGATAGAGTTCTTATGAGATCTGGTTATTTGAAAGTGTGTAGCACATCCCCCTCCTCTCTCCCTCCTCCTCCCCCATGGTAAAAAGGGCTTGCTTCCTCTTGGCTTTACATCATGATTGTAAGTGTCCCAAGCCCACCCAGTCATGCTCCCTATTAAGCCTGAAGAACTGTGGGTCAGTTAAACCTCTTTTCCTCATAAGTTGCCCAATATCGGGTAGTTTTTTTATAACAGTGTGAAAATGAACTAATACAAGGCCTTAGGATAACAACCATGCTTCAGGCCATAGGTGGACATCTGACTGCAACTGGACACTATTCCCCATGTGGATACCTAGGCTCAAGGTTGACATTAGTCCCCAGGTAAACAACAAGCCCCAGGTGAATACCTATGCCCTAAGTAGACATCAGGCCTCAGGCTGACACTCAGTCTAAGCTCAACATTAGGCTCCAGGTGGACACCCAGACTCCAGGTGGATACTAGACCCCTGGGGTACACCAGACTCCTGGTAGGCATAAGGCCCCAGGAGGACACTAGAATCCAGGTGTACATAAAGCCACTGGTTGAACTAAGCCCTCAGATGAACACCAGGCCAACTAATGGACATTAGGCACATGAGAACACTTGGGCACCAGGAAGGTATCAGGCCCCAGGTAAACATCAAACTTCAGGTGGACATCATTCTCCATGTAAACTCTAGCCCCAGCTAAACATCAGGCTCTAGGTGGAAGCCCAGACCCCAGGTGCACTTCTGGCCACAGTTGAACAGTTGAATAATACAACCCAGGTGGTCATTAGGCTCCAGAATGACACCAGTCCCCAAGTTAACAGGAAGCCCCCAGTGGGTACCTAGGCCCCAGCTGGACATCAGGCCTAATGTGGACACCCAGGATCAAGATGGACATCAGGACTCAGGTGGACATCTAGTGACAGGTGGACATCAAGCCTGGTGTGTACCTTGTCCCCAGGTGGTCATCAGGCCCCAGTTCAACACCAGCCCCTGGGTGGATTCCTTGGCTCCAGGTGGACATCCGGTCTTCAGCTGAACATCAGACCCCAGGTGAACACCAGGTCTTAGGTGGACATTAGGCCCCTAGTGGACATAAAGTACCAGTGGACATCCATGCTGCAGGTGGACACCCAGGGCCCAGATAGGCATCAGGCCCCATTTGGACATTGAGGCCCCAGGTGGATATCAGGCTTCAGGTGAACCCTAGGTCCAACATAGACATCAGGCCTTAGGTTGACACTCAAGCACCATATGGACTGCTGCACCCAAGCAGAAAACAGACCCCTATCTGGATATCTAAGATACAGGTATACAACAAGCCCCAGGCTGACATCCAGACCCCAGGTGGACAATATGCCCCAGGTGGACACCATAGCCCAGGTGAACAGCAGGCAACAGTTTGACACCAAGTACCTAGGTGAAACAAAGCCTTAGGTGATTACCAGGCCATAGGTAGTCATTAGTCTCTAGCTGGACAATAGTCCCTAGGTGGATACCTAGGCCCCCAGGTGGACACTAGACTCCAGATTAACACAAAAAACAAGTAAAAAATCAAGCCCCAAGTGGACAACCAGGCCCTAGGTAAATACACAAATCTCAAGCTGACACCAGGCCCTATTTGGATACCCAAGCCCTAGGTGGACTTCAGGCCCCACTGAACTCTAGAAGGTCTTCAGGCCCCGTGTTGACTACCTGGCCCCAGGGGGACACCAGGCATAGATGAACTTCAGGCACCAGCTATACATCAGGTTCCAGGTAAATGTCCAGGCCCCAGGTGGATATCAAACCTTAGATGAACACCAGGCCCCAGGTAGACATCACAAACCAGGTGGACGCTCAGGCCCCTACTGAATATCCGTCCCCAGCTGGACATCCATCCCAAGGTGGACATCAGGCCACAGATGTACACTTAAGCCTAAGGCAGACCCCAGGCCCCAGGAAAACTCCAGGCTCCATGAGGGCACTCAGACCCCAGGTGGATGCATTGGTCCTAGGTAAATACAAGGCCCCAGGTAGACATCAGGCTCCAGTGAACACAGGAGCCCAGGTGGGTACCTAGTCCCCAGGTGTGCATCAGGCAGAAGGTTGACCCAGTCCCCAGCTGAACTCTGGGCCCCAGCTGAACATCATAAACCAGATGGTCACCCAGGCTCCAGGTGAACACATGGTCTTAGGTGGACATCAGGCCCCACATGAACACCCAAGCCCCAGGTAGATATCAGGCGTTAGGTGTACACCAAACCTCAGGTGGGCATCTGACTCCAGGTGGCCATAGGTGGATAACTAAGCCTCTCCTGGATATCAGGCCCCAGGTAGACACCAGGCTCCAGGCAAACATCTAGCCCCAGGGGGACATCCAGCCCTGGTGGACATCAGGGCTCACATGGATAAACAGTTTACAGATGGACACCTGCCACATGTGCCTCACCTCTACTTCCTGAAACCTCACTTCCCCTCATGGGCCTTCTGTCCGACTTGGGGTACCCCTAGCCACCCTAGGCGCACACTGGACTCGAACCAGGGACGCCAGGGTCCCTGGGGCTCAGTGCAAGGGTTCATGGGAATACACTTTCGTCCATGGGGGACCCAGTCCCCGCTTCTCGGCGGCGCAGTTTTGTTTTATTTTTCTCTGCCCCAGGTGCCTCACCTTCCCCTCATGGGCGTTCTGTCCACCTTGAGGTACCCCTAGCGGCCCAAGGCGCACCCTGGGCTCGAACCAGGGAAGCCAGGGTCCCCGGGGCACAGCGCAAGGGCTGATGGGGAGACGCTTTCTTCCGTGGGGGACCCAGGCCCCGCTTCTCCGAGGCGCGTTTTTTTTTTTCCTCTGCCCCAGGTGGGTCACCTTCCCCTCATCCCCTTCTGCCCACATTGGGGTACCCCTAGCAGGCCCGAGGCGTACCCTGGGCTCGAACCAGGGTAGCCAGGGTCCCCGCGGCACAGCAGAGAGGCTGATGGGAAGGCACTTAGGTCCCTGGGGGACTCAGGCCCCGCCTCTCTGCAGCGCGGTTTTTTTTTTCTCTACCCCAGGTGCCTCACCTTCCCCTCATGGGCCTTCTGTCCGTGTTGGGGTACCCCTAGCATCCCAAGGCGCAACCTGTGCTCGAACCAGGGACGCCAGGATCCCCCGGGACCCAGCGCAAGGCCTGATGGAAAGGCACTTTAGTCACTGGGGATCCAGGCCCGGCTTCTCCGCGGCAGGGTTGTTTTTTTTTTTTTTCTCTCTGCCCCAGGTGCCTCACCTTCCCCTAATGAGCATTCTGACCTCTTTGGGATACCCTATTGGTCACGAGGCGCACCCTGCGCTCTAACCAGGGTCGCCAGTGTCCACGGGGCCCAGCGCAGGGGCTGATGGGAAGGCACTTTCATCCGTTGGGGACCCAGGCCCCGCTTCTCCGCGGCGTGTTTTTTTTTTTTTTTTCTGCCACAGTTGCTTCACCTCTCCTCCCTCAAACCTCACCTTCCCCTCATGGGCCTTCTGTCCGACTTGGGGTACCCCTAGTGGCCAGACGCACACCCTGGGTTCGAAACTGGGACACCAGGTTCCCCGCGGCCCAGCGCAAGGGCTGATGGGAAGACACTTTCTTCCTTGGGGACACAGGCTCTGCTTCTCTGTGCGTTTTTTTTTTTTTTTGCTTTTCCCCAGGTGCCTCACCTTCCCCTCATGGGCTTTTTGCCCGCCTTGAGGTACCCCTAGCGGGCCAGAGGCGCACCCTGGTTTCGAGCAGGGACGCTGGCCCAGTGTAGGGCTGTGGGTAGGGACGGTCGTCCGTGGGGGACCCAGGCGCCACTTCTGGGCGGCGCAGTTTTTTATTTTTTTCTCTGCCCCAGGTGTCTCACCTTTCCCTCATGGGCCTTCTGTCTGCCTTGGGGTACCCCTAGCAGGCCAAGGCGCACCCTGGGCTCGAGCCAGGGATACCAGGGTCCCCGGGGCGCAGCGCAAGCCCTGATGGGAAGACAGTTTCTTCTGTGGGTGACCCAGGCCCCGCTTATCTGCGGCGCGGTTGTTTTTTTTCTCTGCCCCAGGTGCGTCACCTTCCCCTCATGGGCCTTCTGCCCGCTTTTGGGTACCCCTAGCGGCCTGAAGCACACCCTGGTCTCGAACCAGGAACGCCAGGGTCCCCTGGGCCCAGCGCAAGGGCTAATGGGAAGACACTTTCGTCCGTTGGGGACCCAGGCTCCGCTTCTCCGTGGTGCAGTTTGTTTTTTGGTTTTTTTTTTTTTCCTGCCACAGGTGCCTCACCTCTCCTTCCTCAAACCTAAACTGCCCCTCATGGGATTTCTGCCCGCCTTGGGGTACCCCTAGCGGGCGCGAGGCGTACCTGGGTCTCGAACCAGGGTCTCCAGGGTCCACGGGGCCCAGCGCAGGGGCTGATGGGAAGGCATTTTCCTCCGTGGGGTACCCAGGTCCAGCTTCTCCTAGGCGTACCTTGTTTTTTTTTTTTTTTTTTTCTGCCACAGGTGCCTCACCTCTCCTCCCTCAAACATCAACTTCCCATCATGGGCTTTCTGCCCGACTTGGGGGTATCCCTAGCGGCCCAAGGCGCTCCCTGGACTCAAACCATGGACGCCAGGGTCGCCGGGGCCCAGCGCAGGGGCTGATGGGAAGGTACCTTCGTCCGTGGGTACCCAGGCCCCGTTTCTCAAAGATGCGTTTTTTTTTTCCTCTGCCCCAGGTGCCTCACCTTCCCCTCATTGGCCTTCTGCCTGCTTTGGGGTACCACGAGCAGGCCTGAGGCGCTCCCGGCTCTCGAACCAGGGTCGCCAGGTTCTCGGGGCTAGTGCAGGAGCTGATGGGAAGGCACTTTCGTCAGTGGGGACCCAGGCCCGGCTTCTCCGAGGCGCTGATATATTTTTTTTTTTTTTTTTCTGCCACAGGTGACTCACCTCTCCTCCCTCAAACCTCACCTTCCCCTCTTGGGCTTTCTGGCTTCCTTAGGGTACCCCTAGCGTGCCGGAGTCACTTCTGGCCCTTGAACCAGTGTCGCCAGGGTCCAGGGGGCCCAGCGCAGGGGCTGATGAGAGGGCACTTTCCTCCGTGGGGGACCCAGGCTCCGCTTCTCCTCGGCACGGTTTTTTTTTTTTCCTGCTGCAGGTGCCTCATCTCTCCTCCCTCAAACCTCACCTTTCCCTCATAGGCCTTCTGCCCGCTTTGGGGTACACCTAGAGGGCCTGAGGCGCACCCAGGCCTAGAACCAGGGTCGCCTAGGTCCACGGGTCCCAGCGCAGGGGCTGATGGGAAGGCACTTTTTCCGTGGGAGACCCAGGCCCCGCTTCTCCGTGGCGCGGTTGTTTTTTTCTGCCACAAGTGCCTCACCTCTCCTCCCTCACAGCTCACCTTCCTCTCATGGGCTTTCCACCGGCGTTGGGGTACACCTAGAGGCCCGAGGCTCTCCCTGGGCTCAAACCAGGGACCCCAGGTTCCCCGGGACCCAGCGCAGGGGCTGATGGGAAGGCACCTTCGTCCGTGGAGGACACAGGCCCCGCTTTTCTGCAGCGCGGTTTTTTTTCCTCTGCCCCAGGTGTCTCACCTGCCACTGATGGGCCTTCTGCCGGCTTCTGGGTACCCCTAACGGGCCCGAGGCGCACCTGGGGCTCGAACCAGGGTCTCCAGGGTCCATGGGGCCCAGTGCAGGGGCTGATGGGAAGGCACTTTCGTCCGTGGGGGACCCACTTCTCTGTGGCGCGGTTTTTTTTTTTTTTTTTTCTTTTTCTGTGACAAGTGCCTCACCTCTCCTCCCTCAAAACTCACCGTCCCCTCATGGGCTTTCTGCCCGCCTTTGGGTACTCCTAGCAGACCCGAGGCTCACCCGGGGCTCGAACCAGTGTCACCAGGGTTCACAGGGTCCAGTGCAGGGGCTGATGGGAAGGCACTTTCGTCCGTGGGGGACCCAGGCCCTGCTTCTCGGCGGCGCGTTTTATTTATTTATTTTTTCCTTTTTCTGTGACAGGTGCCTCACCTCTCCTCCCTCAAAACTCACCTTCACCTCACGGGCTTTGTGCCCCAAAGCCACCCTTGGGAAGCACTTAGCGGCCGAGGCGCACCCTGAGATCGAACCAGGGACACCAGGGTCCCCAGGTCCCAGTGCAGGGACTGATGGGAAGACACTTTCGTCCATGGGGGACCCAGGCCGCCCTTCTCCGCGGCGAAGTATTTTTTTTTCTCTGCACCAGGTGCCTCACCTTCCCCTTAGGGGCTTTCTGCCCACCTTGGGGTACCCCTAGTGGCCCGAGGCGTACCCTGGGGTCAAACCAGGAATGCCAGGGTCCCCAGGGTCCAGCGAAGGGGCTGATGGGATGACACTTTCGTCCGTGGGGGACCCAGGCACCTCTTCTCAGCGGCGCGTTTTTTTTTTTTTTCTCTGCCTCAGGGGCCTCACCTTCCCCTCATGGACCTTTTGTTCGTTTTGTGGTAGCCCAAGCGGTCCCGAGGCTCACCCTGGGCTCGAACCAGGGTCGCCAGGTTCCACCGGGCCCAGCGTAGGGCCTGATGGGAAGGCACTTTCATCCGTGGGGGACCCAGGCCCCGCTTCTCTGAGGCGTGGTCCTGTTTTGCTTTTTTTTTTCTGCCCCTGGTGCCTCACTTCTACTCCCACAAACTTCAACTTCCCCTCATGGGCCTTCTGTCCGAGTTGGGGTACCCCTAGTGGCCCGAGGCGCACCCTGGGCGCGAACCAGGGATGCCAGGGTCCCTGGGGCCCAGCGCAAGGGCTGATAGGAAGACACTTTTGTCCCTGGATGACCCAGACACCGCTTCGCGGCGCATTTTTTTTTTTTTTTCTCTGCCCCAGGTGCCTCACCTTCCCCTCATGGGCCTTCTGCCCGCTTTGGGGTCCCCCTTGCGGCCCAAGACTCACCCTGGTCTCAAACCAGGGACGCCAGGGTCCACAGGGCCAAGCGCAGTGCACGATGCGAAGGCAATTTCATCCGCGGGGGACCCAGGCCCCGCTTCTCCACGGCGCGCTTTTTTTTTTCTCTGTCCCAGTTGCCTCACTTTCCCCTCATGGGCTTTCTGCCCTCCTTGGGGTACCCCTATCAGACCCGAGGCACAACCTGTGCTCGAACCAGTGTTGCCAGGGTCCACGGGGCCCAGCGCAGGGGCTGATGGGAAGGCATTTTCGTGCGTGGGGGACCCAGGCCCCACCTTCTCCATGGCGCTTTTTTTTTTTTTTCTGCCACAGGTGCCTCACCTATCCTCTCTCAAACTTCACCTTCCTCTCATGGGCCTTTTGTCCGCCTTGAGGTGCCCCTATCGGCCTGAGGCGCACCCTGGGGTGGAACCAGGGACGCCAGGGTCCACTGGGCCCAGCGAAGGGGCTGATGGGAAGGCACTTTCGTCTGTGGGGGACCCAGGCCCCACTTCTCTGCACGCGCGGTTTTTTCTTTTTTTTTTTCTCTCTGCCCCAGGTGCCTCACCAGATACTTAGGAGGCTGAGTCAGAAGAATTGCTTGAGTCTGGGAAACCAAGGTTGCAGTGAGTCAAGAGATCACAGCACTGCACTCCAGCCTGGACAACAGAGTAAGAGTCCATCTTAAATAAGTAAAGAAAGAAACTGAAGACATAATAGGCATCACTGAAAAAGTTGGAATTAGTTAATACAGGGAAACATTAGGATGAATGATATAAAAGAACTAAAATCAAAATGAAAATAAGTATGCTGACTCCTCACACTCTCTTTTATCTCCATGATGAAATAAATACAATTTAAATACCAAGATATGACATACATATTAAATGAGTTTTGAGGAAGGACAGCAAAAAGTAACCATGCATCTTGTATTAATGAACCAGATAACCTATTACATATGGTTTTAGCAGTAAGATTTGATAATATATGTATTTCATATTATTTCATAAGAAATATTTAAATTATTCATGGATTTTTCTAGTGGCTACTTCATCTCCCACTTCTTTTCATAGTACTGACTAGATTTTAAATTAGTGATCATAATGTGTCTTAGTTGACTGAGATGATAAATAGCAAAACATTTTGAATTTAAATAAAGGACAGAAATTTTAAATTTGATTTTTCCACTAAGCTGAGCTACCTTCCAATTAGATTATTTAAGATCTCACAAACAAAATAGTATCACAGCAGGACATAACCTCAGGATTCCTTTTCACTTCAAAGTTTTTTACTTTCAAAACTCCAACCTTTACGCTATATTGATATAAAAGGCGGCAAGACCCATAAACGGGAGGTAATGTTATAAATGTACAAATCTCTTATCTATATTTAGATTTATACTTTACATAAAGATGTTCCCAAAACAGAAATAATATTATTAGAAATACTAAAATTGAATTTCATTAATAGCTAATTTAGATAATTATGAGAAAAAGCATGTATTACATTCATTGTACCTTAAATTTTTCCCATACCTTCATTCACTAGATTCACCATCAATTCAAAATTAGATAACCCCTGAAGGAGCTCATGTATATATATATATACTGATGAAGCACTACTATGTTACTTTTGGAATAAAAATTAATGCTTACCTATATAACTTGCCCATTAAAATCCCCAAGCATGGCAATGTGTATAGTCAAAATAGCTTACTAGAATTCATTTTTAAATTCTTGTATATATAATTCTAAGATATAACAGTAAATTAGAGTCTGGCACATAGGATTTTTTAAATAAAAGAGAAACTATAAAAATGCACATGAAATTACACTCATTAGAAGAGATTTAATTTTTACATAAACTTGGATTTGCCACTAGTTAGATTTGAGTCCTCAAACATAAACTATATATAAATAAGGGTTGATGTCAATTAATGTTATGCTAGACTTATGCCACGACAAAAGCATCATAAAATAATACCACTCTTTAAGATATAAATTATGTAATTGCTAATATTATTCTTCTGAATAATTTTACCCTAGTAATTTTCTTCAACCTGACAGGGTTTCATGGACAATTCGAACCATGAGTATATGCAAATGTAAGGTCAGGATTCATATTTTCCCTCAACTACATATTATAATCACTATGCTATCTTTGTTAAGAATTTTCTATTTATTGTCACAAAAGGCATTCCTTTATGATATAAAAACCTAAATGTCAGGGTTTTCTTTATTTATTGTATAAATATCTATCTGCATTAGTTCTAAAGAATTTATTAGCACTTTAAGGGCAGAACCCAAATACTGTAATACATTTACACAGCACTGAGTACATCACTCATAGTCTAAGTGTGTATAAAATATTAGCAATTGTAAATGTAAAGAAAACTTACCAGACAGTTGTTTCCACTTGACTGTCATTGAGCTGCTGATTATCCAATTGGGGAAACAGTGGAAAAAGCACTTGAATCTGTCCAACTGAATGAATTGCACTATGAATTGAATGTGTTACTATCCCTTTCACATCCTATGTCTAAAACCAAAAATGTTTATTAAAGTTCTATAGAATGATTTTCATCACTATTTCCTTGGTCCAAATACCTTTATAAGGGAATTAAATAACATAGATGGACATTTTTAAGCCTTCAATTATAATTTTTATACACATATAAGACAAAAAAGTGAGTATCTTTGCTAATCACTTTTAAACTTCAAATCTTAGGTTGAGACATTTTTACACTAAAAATATGAAGTTAAAATCAAATGTTATTTTAAAATCAGAAATACTATTGATGGATTTAAAGACAAGTAATTTTAATGTTACAGAATATTAGTAATACAATCTTAAAGCAAAGTATGTTTTTATATCTAACAACTAACTTATTCAGTTAATTGATTTAATTTGAAAGGCTGTATAATATAGAAGATAATAGATATGACAGATTTCCTACTAAGGAGACAAGGCCAGGGTAGAGCATATTGCTACAGAAAAGATAGACATTCTTTAAAGTTTCACTTAAAAGATCTGCAAAAGCCAAAATGAAACAAAAAGTCACAGATTTATAGATGAGCAATGTTTGATATATAAATAAAGATACTGTTAAATTCTGACAAGAACATGAAAACAAAGCCACGATTCACCCACCTGAAGCATTAGAGCATGTTGGGAATGCACAAAAATTGATGCATCCTCTTCTGGTGATAATTCCAGGCAGAGATGAGCATCAGTGGCCTTAGCATTATATGTAAAGGCAATGCTACTTGCAAGTTTCCCAACATATAAAACCTGTTTATGATGTTCTGCCAAATGAATATCACTCTCAGATTTAAACTTGAAGGTACTCTGAAAAAATAAAACTAGGGTAAACACTCTTTTTAAAAGCAACAATTAAAATGCAAAAGTTTTAAAGCAGAGAAACATTTGCAATAAGAAAGTACTTGTGTACCTTTCATGTGTCAGGGACTATTCAGTGGTGTTACTTTGTTATTGTCACTTCAATTCAATGACAGTTAAGTTTTATTATGCCAATAAAGATGCTCAGATCTTCATTTTCTAATTTAAAGTTTTTGATTACTGGCAAAATCATTTCATTAAAAAAAACAAACCTGATATTATATATAATAGGATTTTACTTGACTACATCATAGCATAAGTTTAATTTTTCTTGTTAACACTTTAAAAAGTATTTATGTAAATAAACAGTGCCTGACACATGAATTACTTATAAAAATGACTATCGTTTGAGGCTACAAAAAGTTAATATGCAAAAATATTCATATCTTTACTAAAAAGCAAATCAACCTATGAAATACCAATGCTACTCAACAATAATATCACAATATACATACTAAACTCAGAAGAGAAGTTTGTTAAAACATGTTATTACTTTTTATGAAAGACAACTAAACATATGCCATCTATAACAAGAAAGGTATTGTTAGAAGTGGTTAAAATTGCTCTGCAGATATGAGTCTAATAATGATAAATGATATTTAACCTTTGCAATAATCACATATCAATATTACTATTACTTTCAACTTACAACTATGAAAGCTTAATGTTAAGAAATTAAGATGTAGAAGGGAAGGGGCCAGCATGTAATTCTAAGTCTTCTGATTTATAGTCCATATTCAATGTATCGCTAGTGAAATCATCTTAAAATCCTGACTCTGCCACTAATTATCTTTTTCAAGCTTAGGAAGTCATGTAGCTGATGTGGCTCCAATTTTCTCACTCAATGTTATAATAAGGTTAGATCAAATGTCCCAAACTCAAGTTCTCACAGGAGGCACACAGATATGCACGTAAGTGAATTTGGCCAGATAGGGACTTCCTCAAACTAGAGAATGTTTGTCCTTTCTAAAAGTGGCCCCTACTCCTCAGCTCCAGTCAATTGTTCAATGTTGCTAGTTCTTCCATATTTTTCAAGAGAAACATGAAATCCGAATTTTTATCTAAAAGCACTATATTTTAAAATTTAATTGAAACATTTTGACATTGTGAAGACCAATCATGTCAGTTTTTACTTCTGGACTAGTGTGTAGAGACTAATACAAAACTGGATGCAAACTATTAATTATTATGCATGTGCCAAGACAAGAGCAACATGAATAATTAAGAATTTGTGTATGCTGTAGTCTGAAGCATTTCATTGATAATACTTTTTTTTGAATGAGGAGGGTAGTGTTATCACTAGAATGCTTAAGAACTCAGAATATCTGCATTCAAAAAAAAATGTATGAATTAAAGCACCCAAGATATGTTGTTAAACACTAAATCAGCTTTCCGTGTCTGCATTTTACCACTGCTGAAACATTTGTACATCCCATTGTCTAGAACAAAACTCTTGCTTTCATTTTGTTCATATTGCTTACACTGGAATTAACAAGTTTTAATATATTATCTTAAAAGATTTAAAATACTTTTGTGGAAATGTAAGATGTCTAATAAAACCTATTCTTATTTGGAAATACATTGGTCTTAGTTTTTCTGAGTCCATGATACATACCATACCCTATTTTGGTTTGTAGGAGGAAAACAAGTTTATGTAATTAAATCTAATACTTTCAGGTTAAAAAAGTGTATAATGTAATTTAAATATAAACATAGAATCCATTAAATAAAGATAATTTTCTTATCTTCCCTTATTTGTAGTATTAGTTTATTTCTATGTCTTTAAATTTATATATAAAGGTGGACATGTGCAATGGCTCACACCTGTGATCTTAGTACTTTGAGAGGCCAAGGTGGGAGGATCACTTGAGGCCAGGAGTTTGAGATCAACCTGGGCAACACAGAGAGAGACCCCATCTCTACCAAAAAATTAAAAATTAGCCGAGTGTGGTGTCACATGCCTGTAGTCCCAGCTCTTCAGGAGGTGAAGTGGAAGGATCACTGAGCCCAGGATTTTGAGGCCACAATGAGCCATGATCATACCACTGCACTCCACCCTGGGTGACACAGTGAGACCCTGACTCTAAAAAAAAATTTAAAAAGAAAATAATTTACATTAAAGTATAAGCCTTTATATAAATATCAATATTTATTGTATTATTTCTTTCAGAAGGATTTTCAGAGGAAGAATTGTTATATAAAACTATGAATAGGACATGGATGAGAATGAGGAGTGATTGCAAATAGGCAGGTAGGATCCTTCTGGGGTGATAGAAATGTTCTAAAATTAAATTGTAGTGATGTCTGCACAACTTTGTAAGTTTATAAAAAATAATTGACTTGTACACTTAACATTAATGAGTTGTATGGCATGTAAATTATACTTCAATAAAACTGTTATAATTATTTTAAAAGAAGAAAAGAAGGTATGAATATATTTTGTACCAATTATACTCAAATGAGTAGAGTATTATGCATGCTTTTCAATACGGACCACTTCAGCATAACAAAGAAGGTGGGTGGAAGCAGTTATACTGAGCTAAGGAAACGACTCCAAGTGGTAACTGAATCTGCAGAAACAAATAAAGAGATTCATAAATGATAAATCAGAACATCAATATAATAAAATCTACAAACATATACTGTATCTCCTTTCTTCTCTCAGCTTCTTTAAAATACACAATTATATGAAGTAATAATTATGTCATGTTGGGTTTGTAACATATACAGATACTATATGTATAACAATAATGTCACAAAAAACGGAGAAAACAGAGCTATATAGAAGTAACATTTATATAACTCACTAGGATAAAATTAGTATAAATCTGATGCTGATTCCAGTGAGTTAAGATGTATATGGTAAGCCCTAGTGCAATCACTAAGGAAATGTTTTTTTAAGTGAAAAAAAATTATCAAAGAAAGCAGTAAAGAAGAAATAAAGAAATAAAAAGAACATGAGACACATAGCTTACAAAAAGTAAAATGACACATGGAAACCTATCAATAATCACATTAAAGATGAATGAAATAACCAATCCAATCAAAAGGCAGAGATTGTCAGACTGTATAATAAAGTAAGATTCAATAACATACTGCTTATAGAATATTCAAAGATAAAAACATATTTAAAGTAAATTAAATGGGAAAAATATCAATAAATCACAAGAAAGCTGGAATGGCTGTGCTAATATCAGACAAAACAGACTTTAAAACAAGATATATTACTAGATATTAAAAAGACATTGGATAATGATAAAAGGGCCAGTCATGAGGAGGATATAGCTATTGTAAACATATAATGCACCTAACAGCAGAGTGTCAAAATACATGAAGAAACATCTGAAGAAATGAAGGAAGAAATAGACAAGTTAACAATAATAGTTGGGCACTTCAATACTCAACTTTCCATTCATAAAATCAAGAAAGAAACTGAAGATTTGAACAAAAACCAAACAGAACTAACAGACAACTCCAGAACACACCATCCCAAAGCAGCAGGATACACATTCTTCTAAAGTACACATAGCTGGGCTCAGTGGCTTATGCCTGTAATCCCAATATTTTGGGAGGCTGAGGTAGGAGGATCACTTGAGGCCAGGAGTTCAAAACTAGCCTGAGCTAGCAAGACCTTGTCTCTATAAAAAAAACTGAAAAATTAGTCAGACACAGTGACTTGTGCCTATAGTCCCAGCTACTCAGGAGGCTGAGGCAGGAGGATCACTTGAGCCCAGGAGTCTAAGGCTCCAGTGTGCTAGGACTGCACAACTGCACTCCAGCTTAGGTGACAGAAGGAGAGACCCTGTTTCCAAAAAATACGTACACACAAAACATTCTCCTGGATAGACCAAACTCAGGTCATAAAACAAACCTCAATAAATTTATGAAGACAGATATAATACAAAGTATATTATCTGTCCAAACTAGAATGTTAGAAACAATTAATATACGGGAATTTGAGGAATTCACAAATATGTGGAAATAAACACATTTCTAAATAACCGATGTTATTTAGAAAGAAGAAATAATCAAAAGGGAAATTACAAAATATTTTGAGATGAATAAAGGCACAAATACCAAAATATAAGCAGTTAAGGCACTTAGAAACTTATACATGTAAATGTTTGTATTTAAAAAGAGGACTTCAAATCAACAACTAAACCTCCCACCTTATGACCCTGGAAGCAAAAAAGCAAACTAAAAACAAGCAGAAAGAAAAAAATAAAAAGAATTATAGAAGAACTTAATGAAATAGACAATAAGAAAGCAACTGTGAAAACACAATAAAATCAAAAGCCAGTTCTTTGAAAATATCAACACTACTAACAAGCCTGTACCTAGACTGATTAACATATTAATATTATCTCAACAGATACACAAAATGTATTTGACAGACTCTAACACTTTTTATAAGAAGCCTTGAACAAACTAGGAATAGAATGGAACTTCTAACTACCAAAAAAAAGCATCTATAAAAAACCTACAGCCAACAACATAGTGCAATTTGTTGCAGGATGTCAGAGCATAAGAAGGGTAGGAAGGGTAGGTAGGAGAGCTGCCCAGTTCATGAAGTCAGAATTCCAAAAAAGTGATAAGGCGTCTACCTGAAACAACAAGGAAGAGGCAAGTAGGTTGTGCCTTGACATAAAGTTTCTGAGTATGTGCAAGGTAAGGAAGGTTAGGTACTCTAAGGGCTTCTCTGTGTAGAGAGTCAGAGCCTGAAAAGGGTGAGAAGGCATCCGCCTGAGAGGAGAGGGCAAACCATGGGAGGCAGCTGGACCTAGGGTGGGGGTTGAAAATCATTCATTTGGTGTGTGGCTTTGACATGTTGGAGCCTGGGCAGCCAGAGAAGGGCATCCTCACAGGGGGTTGCCTGGCTCAGTTTGTTGTAGGTTGAGGAAGATGAGAAAATATGCACAAAGGGAAGCAACCAGGCAAGGGAAGGCACAACACCAGCAGGGCAGGGAGCACATTGCCTAAAGCAGTAAGCCAGGATGGGGTGTCAAGAGTTCTAGAGAGAGGGTAGCATCTGAATAAGAGGGCTGCCCAGCAGGAGGTAAAGAAACCTGGGGCTCCAGAAGGATATAGGGAAGGCATCAGCTTAACAGCCTAGCTCAGTGTATTGTGCTAGAACTGAGGAAGAGGGCATCCATGATGGAGGGTAACCAGAAAAGAAGCCAGCACCTGCCTCAGGTGAAGAGGGCATCCATATGGAAAATGAAGGAAAGACTGAGAAGCTGTTTGATGCATTATAATGTAAATGCAGTAAACTGGATTTTTTTACTATAAAATATACAACAATTAGCAAAATTTTAACGGGGTCTGAGAATTAAATGGTAGTAACAAATCATTGCTAATCTCTTGATTTTATGTTACAGAATAATTATGTGAAAGAATGTTCTTGTTTGTAGGAACATAACATTCAGGAATGATGGAGCATCATGTCAGTAGTTACTCTCATAGTTCAGGAAAAAAACTGACTGGCATAGTGCTTGCAGCTTTTCTATAATTTTTATTTTACTTTTAAAATTAAAAATGAGAGCGAAATAAAGAAAGAGATAAAGATTTAAGAGTAAGTGAAATAAAATAAGTGATTTAAGAGAAATGTTAAAGATAAGCAATGTAAATAAACCTGTATAGTCAAGTCTCTGGAGAAGAAAACCAAAGCAAGGAAATAGAAGAAATTCTAAAAGTATAGTATAAGAACAATTTCCTAAAATATGAAAAGATGCAAACTACATATGAAAGTGCACACCACATACCTGAGAAATTAACTTAGAATGACCAACACCAAGACATAGCTAACAAAATTACTAGATTTAAGGAAGAAGAAAAAAAAAATCCTTTAAACATCTAACAAGACTGAGTGTCTTGTAATGGAGAAGATATTACATTGTCAACAGACTTTCAATACTAATACCTCATGCCAGGGAAAAATTAGTAGCATATTTAAGACATCCAAAGAGAGAAAGAAAAGTCAAGGCTTTTATAGCCAGGCAAAATGACTTTCAAGTAAAAAACATAAAGTGCCTTACAAACTAGTATCAAAATGCATTTCTCAAGAAATACTGTTTCCATGAACTCTTCCTGAGGAAAGAAAGAGCTAAAACACAGCCAAAACACATCAATATAAGGAAATAATATAAGCCTTAAACACACAGGTACTCATAGGACGATGATTAAATAAGAGTTAAGAGAGAATGGTATGTAATAACTGTGTGTGCTCACAATATAGATAAGACCTTGTATTAGCTTGCTGGGTCTGCTATGACAAAGTACCAGAGTCTGGATGGCTTAAATAAAAGTTGTTTATTTTCTCATAGTTCTGGAGGCTGTAAGTCTAACATATGGGTGTAAGCGGGGTTTTCTTCTGAAGACTCTCTTCTTGGTTTGAGGGCAGCCTAACTACCTTTTCTTCCCTGTGTCTTCACATGGTCTTTCTTTTGCATGTGTCTGAGTCCTAATTTCCTCCTCTTTATAAGGATACAGTTATACTGGATTAGGACCCAATAACCAAAATGACCTCACTTAATCTTAATTACCTCTTTAAAGACCCGTCTCCAAAAACAGTCACATTTCAGGCTACTGAGGGTGAGAATTTTAATGAATTGTAGGGGAACATAATTTACCTTGTAACATGCCTCAACTATTTTAAAAATGGCAAGAGGGAGAATGAAGAGAACACATAAAAAAACAAATTAACTGTATTTTCAGTAATTATAACAATTGGGCATTATTGGTAGTATTATTCTGAGGCTGTTCTTTGTGTATAATTATGGGATTTTCTAACCTATTATCCTGTGTGTATTTGACAGTCAGTATCCTCAATGAAGAAAGGAGATTTAACTTCAAGTAGGTCAAGCTGAAACACCACACTCTCCTGCTTTTTCTCCTTATTCCCTTGCTCTCCTCTTTCTCCTTTGCTGGTTCCTCTGCATCTCCTCAACCTACAAACACTGGCTTTCCCAAGGACTAATTTCTCAGTTATCTTTTTCTCTGAACTCACTTCATTGGCACCTAAATCCAGTCCTTTACCTTTAAATCCTGTCCATATCCTGCCAATGCCAAATTTCTATCTCCAACCTAGATGTCACCTCTAAACTTCACACTTATTTCATTTTTCCATTTAGATGTTTATAGGGCATCTCAAACAACTATGCCCATAACCTATGTCCACAACCTAATATTTGATCTTCTCTGCCAAAACTTATTTCTTCATAGTCCTCCCATCTCAGTAAATGACAATTCCATCAGCTCAGTTGTTCAGGCTGAATTTCATGGGGTTACTTGCTCCTCTCAATCCTCTCTTGCTCCCTTACCCCATGTTCACAGTGACAGAAAATCCTACTGGCACTACCTCCAAAGTATATCCAAAAGCTGACCTTTTAGAGTCTTAGATATTTTAGATATGCTTTATCAAAAATCTAATCAAGTCTCAATACTTTCCAGAGCTCTTTCACTAAATAACTGCAACAGCCCCCTAACTAGTCTCCCTATTTCCACCTTTTCTCCCTATTTACCATAGTAACCAGAGTGATCCTTTTCAAATTGGTATCAGGCCAGGACACTCAAAACTTTTCAATGCCTGTCCCTCTCACTCAAGAGCAAAAATAAAGTCATAACAATCCTCTGAAAGCATATAGTTGTTCTCTGAATTAATCTTCTTTGACTCTCCCCCTTGCTCCTTCTGTGACAGTCACAGGAAAACATAGTCACAGTGTTCTTTAATCTGTGAAGTAAGCTTCTGCTAATGGCATTCATTCTTCCTCTGGCATTTACCCCTAAAGCTCTTCCCCGGATATCCACTTGGCTAGCATCAACTTCCATCTTTTTTACCTGCTTTGTGTGTCTCATAGCTCTTATCACCATATAGACACTATATATTTTTCTTTTGTTTTGTTATGTCTTCTCCCATGATACTGCAAACCCTACTTCTCCAAAATACAGGCATGGGGTTTTTGTTGGTTTTGTTTAATTGTTACATCCCTAGCATCTAGAACAGTGCCCAACTGTTTAATAAAAGAATGAATGGATGAATTAGTGAAGGCTAATTATTTGTATTTAGTTAGCATTGATTTATTTTGTTTTTCCTTTCAATTGGGCTTTTGTTATCTTTAATTTGAAAGAGCGGTCTACAGCATATGCTGTAGGTAAATGAAATACTGGATACATACCTATCATTCAAGAAAAGACATGCAATTTTGACTTTGATAATTTTGTTTTAGCCATTAATTGTAGTCAACATCATTCTATCAAGACACATTGCAAAATACATAACTTTTCAACTACATAGGTGCATTTATAGCCTCTCCCCAAATCTTTCTGTTAGTTATCACATGTATTACATGTATATACTCTGAATCATCCAGGTTTTCTTCTTCAGTCAGTAATGAGAGTCAAATAACAAAAATTTTTTACATTTTCTTCCAAAAGACTTAAAGAATATTTTCACTGGATAAAAAATTCTAGGTTGACAGATTTTTTTTCTTCCTTTTAGAACTTTAAAGATTTTGTTCCACCTCTATGGCTTCCCTGCTTTCTGATGAGATGTGTATAGAAATTCAAATTATTGTTCCCCTTATCAGTATCTAGTTTTCCTCTGCCTGCTTTCAAGATTTTCTCTTTATCTTTGGTTTTCCACACTTTGACTTTAATGTGCCTACTTTGGTTCTCTTTGCATTTATTTTGGTTGCAGTTTTCAGGGTTTCTTCAATCTATAAACGTAATCCTTTTACCAAATCTGAGAAGTTTTCTATCATCATTTATTCAAATATTTTTTCTGGCTCTTTCTCTTATACTGTGCCTATTAGACCTTTCAAAACTGCCCCCATACATCTCTAGGGTTCTATTTTTTCACCCCAATCTTTCATAACTCTCTTCAGATTTTCTGTCAATCTATATTCAAGTTCATTTACTTCTCTATAGTATTAATTCTGCTAATAAGCCCATACAGCTTATTTTTAATTCTGATATATTTTTAAGTTCTAGAATTGCCATCTGATTTTGTTTTATTTCATGGCTGATACTTCCTATCTTTTAATTCATTATAAGTAAACTTTTCTCTACCTCACTAGTTACAATAGACCTCATGTGATATTTCCAACATGTGGGTTATCTTAGAGTTGGTATATGATGATTTTCTCTTCCCTTGAGAACGTCACATTTTCCTGACCATTTTTAGAATAAGTACTTTTGGATTATATGCTAAATAGTGTGACTATTACTCTGTACAATATTATGGAGAAACTTTCTGGCCAGAAAGTTTCCTATAAAAGCAAAAAATGGGGATATCAGTCCATGTAGACTGACTGTTCCATATTTTGACTACCCTCCAAAGCTTGCCTGCTTTTATTCAATCTCCACAACCCTCAGATAGATGTTATCTATATTATGTGCAGAGTTTGCAAATGGTTATTTGTGAGAAGATCAGTTTGTTAGGAGCTCACACAAGTATTGGAAATCCTCTGAAGTGATTTTTAATTTTGGAGGTTGTGTTATACTTTTTCTCTTATCAGTTAGAACTTTATTATGATATAGCAAATTATAAAAACCATTATGCTATCATATTCATAAATGAAAGAGAGAACTCAAAGCTAAATTTTCAAATATCTGGCCATGAAGACTAACTGCTTGCTACACGGGATTAACAGAACAATGAGAAAATGTCTAGTAATAATTATAAAATATAAAAACTTTGTTAAAATCTGATTTGCAAGCTTATGTCAAAGGGCCACCTCATACAGAATCTTGAAGACATTAACTAACCCCAAATAGAGATCCACAGTAAACTTATCTGGTAGTAAATTTTACTATACTAGACAAATCTATAGTGAGATTTTCTGTGTTTTAAATATTTTCTGTATTTCTGTATTTTCCAAACTGAATGGTTTATTTAGTTAATAAGTGATACCCTAACTTATTTACCATTTCCAGAAAATAACCAAGTACAGAATATTTACTGATAAGCTGCAATGCTCAAAACCAAATATTAGACAGAAAAAAATTTACCTAGCACTACAGTAACCAACAAGTCAAAATCATTTGTGAGAGGCTCTATTGAATATATAGTTTGATGACATTATTTAAAGGTAGAATTAACTTATTTTATTAACTTTGAAGTCCATATGTTGACATGCTATCCACACTAAGCTCAGAATCATAAATTTTGTCTGACCATTACAATGAAAGAAAGTTCCATATAACTTAAGGCAATAAATATAAATACTATGTTATTATACAACACTAAGTAATTTAAACTCCATTTTTGATGTATCCAAATGTCCATTAGTTATTATATTCTCTACATCTTAAAAATTCCACTGTAGCCCTCTACCCTTCTCTCACAGAGAGTGACTTTACCAAGATAATTGTGACTATAATGTGTGAACTACTCAGCTTTTCTGTCAAAACACAATCTGATCATTTGCATTCCTCCTTCACTATGTTCTCTGAATTTCTAAAAAAAAAAAAAGCTTTTTAATATAAAAAAATTTGCTGATGCCTGTCATGGTGCAATTGTACTTATAATATTTACAAATTGAGAAAATGCATGTACCTGTGGATTTATCATCAACCCCCACTAACAACAAGGGTGCAGTAAGCTAAGGACTTTCAAAACTTAATAAAATACTATCTGATGTAATGCCCAAATTTACAGGTATATCTCTTAAAAGTTCTGACTTTAGGTGCTCTACTGTGTGTTAGGATACTAAGGATACTCTATGTCACATGAGCTGTGCACACATGATGACCAGGTTACTGCTCATTATCACTGTTGTTAAAAAGAATGACAAGAAAGATGTGTGAAAAGAATGCTACAAACTACAGAGTTTGCAAAGCTGTTCAGGACAAAGTTTGCTTCTTTGTGAATAGAATTACAAAATTGCTTATATTCAGCCTTCTTCCTTGATGTTGCCAGGAAGCTCCCATCAATTCTGAAATTTCACATTAGCAATCATATTGGATTTGTATTTTCTTGATATTCTACCTTTTTATATTTCATTTGTTTGCTTGTCACTCTATTTAATATCATTCTACTAGAGCTTAAAAAGACACTGCAAGTATTTTATGAAACAACTCAAAGAAGTAGGAAAGAAAAGCAGGCAGCATATTAATAAAAAATGTGAATTACAAAAATATTCCTATGCAAGATCAACAATGGCAGAACCAGGATGCAAACCCAACAAAAAGAACCATGAAAGAAGAAGTAGCTGGACAAGAACAAATTCATTTCTAGAGCTAGTAAGACAAAAACAAAAATGATATGGAAAATATATGATAGCAAGTATTGTTACCTTGACATAAAAATAATAGCATTATTATTCTTCAATATTATTATGGTTATTAAAGTCACTTAGAAAAAAAATCTTTTAATATAGGTAAATTCAAACTTTCCTCTCTCTCTCTGTATATATATATGTGTGTGTGTGTGTGTGTGTGTGTGTGTGTATGACATAAAAATAAAAAGAGAAATACCAATGCAAAAATACAAAGTCCAAAGAGGGAATTTTTTAATGTTTTTCCTTTCCATAACACAATCTTCACATTAATTAAATTGAGTTCAATAAATAAACCACGCTTCCATACAAGACAAGTACTCCTTCAGAATTATAAACACTTTGACTATAATGTGTAATTCTCTTTCAGTTCCAAGTAGTTTGAGACTTCACAATTCCCAGTGTGATTTAAACAGAACATTTATATATTCCCCTAGCCAGGTGTACTGCACGTTTAAAACTAACTCATATATGTGCATGCTATATCTTACCTAGAGTCTTTGTTCTTAAAGCTTAAAAAACAGAAAGAATATGATAAATTACATTAAATAATTAGTTTTGCTAAATTAGTTTACTCACTACTGTACCTACTTCCTCACTGCAATTAAAGCAAAAATATAAACTAAAATTAAATAATTTCAGACCCATGAAGAATATTATCTTAGATTCCTTCTAAATCTTTAACTCTTCTTTCCAAGTTACCAGTAATATTAACAAGTTCTTTATTATGTTCATTATGTAATATATATTCCAAATTTTTGTATTTTAAATACTACATTAAGCAAAATAGTTTTATAAGATTTATTATTTCAGAATTGTTAACAAAAGGCATGCTATCAATATTAGGAAATATTCTGAAGAATAAAAAAGTTTATAAAGAGAAAACAGTTGAGAAAAAAGCATCTTTGAACCGAAAAGAAACACATAATAAAAACTGGCTACATTCCAAAAATAGAAATGACTCAAACTGTATTAAAGAAAGATTTTCACTAAAAATTATATTACATCACATTTTACATCTAAAACACTCCATAGAATTTATAAAATTACAGTTATTACTACCTTATATCTAGGTCCTAACTGATGAATTGCAAATGTCTGTGCTGGGTTGAGTGCTTCACTGAACACATACACGGCACCAAGTTGACCACAGAATACCCTATTTGCATCAGCAGTTTCTGATGATCCAAGAAAGCACTTGTCATAGCTCTATTTTTAAAAGTCATTAAAAAATGCATCATTTTTAATGATGAAAAGGTTAAAATCCTTAAATCATCCTTTATGAATATTTTAAAATATAACAGTAATAACAGAAGAAAGCATCAATTAAGACTTTATTATTTAAATAATAAATGCCAGTCAAGTTTTTTGGGAAAAATGATCAATTACATGTTTTACACTTACGTTTAAGCAAACAAACAATAGCCACCTACTCAATCTTCTGACTTACCACTTTTCAAATATTATAGTTAAAGGCAAAAGAGCTTACAATTATTTATTTACAAATATTAAAATAATTTAAAACTGTAATGATGTATAATTATCCATATATAGAGAGATTGATCTGAATCAAGGGAATGATTGTTCCAAAATGTAATCATGAACACATAGGGTCTATTTTTTTATTCTACTTTATGTTTGAAATTATGAATCTATTCCTCTATTCCTCCATATTTAGTAAAAGACACAAAGAAAATAAATCCCTTCTCATATATGAGTAGGAACTACACAGAATCAAATAAACAATAAGATTAAAATCTGCTGGTTAATGTGGATGGTACAGTGCTCTCTACATTGAGGAATTCAGCACTGAAGAAGCCAAAAGCTTAACAAGATCTTTCCAGCCTCTACTTCTTACACCCCACCCACCCAAACCAGGGAAACCAGTCATGGCTCAGTTCCCTTCCCCTATCCCCAAAGGCTATTTCACACCTTAGAATGAGTAAGCAAGAATTATATATGTAAGAAATACTTTTGGTACTTCAATAAAGTAACAAAAAGAATTGTGAATGCATACAAAGGCAAAAAGAACTGTCATCATTAAATACCCAATCTTTAATTGGAAGTATAGGAACTTAAGCTTTAACTGCATAAACTATGTATATATGTGTTATTATCTACAACTCTCCACTTCTTAGGGCACTATTACAAATAACCAAAAAACTAAGTCTTTTCTTTCCAAGATGCTTTCTTGAATGAGTCAAGAAGACCACTGGGATTTCTTCTACTCTATAATAAAAAGACTCTGGAGAGAAGATCTCCTCTGGAGAGAAGATAAAAAGCAGAATTTCATCTGTGTATTCTAATTCTGAAAACAACATTCCATTACATATTTATTGGTTGTAGCACAACCATGAGTTTCTGTGACAGGGAAAAGCAAATTTTTCTATAAAGGGACAGACAGAAAGCATTTTAAACTTTGCTTGCCACACCTGGTTGCTGTCCCATTCTTCTTTGATTTTGTTTGTGTCTCAAGAAAACAAACAAACAAACAAAAAACCCTTAAAAATTAAAAGCCAAGAGTCTTAGCCCCTAGCTTACACAAAACCAGAAACAGGGAGAGGGTCAGATTTGGCTCATGGGGTGTAGTCTGCCAAGCCCCGATCTAGGGGACAACCTATGGACCATACACACAGTGCTAGTTAAAAGAATACAAGACAGGATAAGCAAATCCCTGCCCTTTGGGAGATTAAAGCCTATAGACATGCAAACAAAACTGAGAAATGAATTGTGTTTAAGAGGTAAGTTCTTATAAAACGAGGTACGCTTGAAGGGTTGTATATTATTGAGCTTGGAGGTACTTTCAGCATTAAAACAAACCTTTTACTTTGGCTCTGACAGGCCAGAATGTTGACAATGGAAAGCCCAAAGTAGAGAAACCGTAGGACCCTTGAGGTTTTTTTTTTTTTTTTTTTTTTTTTTTTTTTTTTTTTTTTTTTTTTTTAAAACTTATGAATTGTTTATTTCTGGAATTTTCCATTTAATATTTTCAAACCATGGTTGACTACAGTAACTAAAACTTTGAGAAGCAAAACCATAGATAAGGGGGAATGATTGTATGTCTATTTACTTACTCATTATCTAAATCTAACACATACATTTCACCTGTGTCTTATAAGCTACTACATAGTAATTATCTTTTTTTTTTTTTTTTCTTTTATTATTATCATTATTATACTTTAGGTTTTATGGTACATGTGCAAAATGTGCAGGTAAGTTACATATGTATACATGTGCCATGCTGGTGCGCTGCACCCACCAACTCGTCATCTAGCATTAGGTATATCTCCCAATGCTATCCCTCCCCCCTCCCCCCACCCCGCAACAAAATTGATAGACCCTTGAGGTTTTAATTCGAGTTGTTCTCTACCTAGAATCCAACTGTGTCACTTCTTCCACTGCTAACATACTGGTAGAAACTAATATAATCTCTTTGTTTTATTGCAATAAGCCATTTAAGTGATATTCCTGCTTCTGTAATTTCCCTTCAAAATATTCTCAATATTTTGCAGTACTGCAGGCAGACTGATGCTTTTAAAATATAAGCACACATCACTTGTCTGCTGAAAACCTTCCAAGGATTTTTAAGCTGAGTAAGATGCAAAAGCCCAGGCCTTATGTTTGCTTATGAAGGCCAAAATGATTTCTGCCTAACCTCATCTCTTAATATTATTCTGCTTCTACCTACCTCTGCTCCAGACAAATTGCCTTTTCCTTGAACTTTCCTATTCTGCCTCAAAGCCTTTGCACTCACTGTTCCCACTGAATGGAAGTTCCCCACATACCTTGCTTGCTGAACTCTTCCTACTAAAATCATCTCTGGACCATCCGGCTCCTCCCTTCCCTGCAACTACTCTTTCTGTAGCCCCAATTTATTTTCTCCATAGCATTTATCACTATGTAATTAATAATAGTGACTATATGTTACACTTCTGTTTAGGGTCTTCTTTCTATATCTAAATAAGGGGTAAACCACATTTTTTAGTGCTTGATGCTGGAATAAATAGAATACAGGATTCATGGTTTTTTACCTAAAAAACTTAAAACTTTGGCCAAATGTTCCTGTTTTTGTATCAGTAATCATGTCTTTTAGCAATTTTCTTATACTAAGTTTAACAATGAAAGATTTGTTTAATAAAAAGAATAAACTTTCAAAGTTTTAAGTTTCTACCAAACTATTTTATTATTCAATTCATTTTGTAATGATAGATCATACTCTCAAACAAATTAAAACACAGACAGAAAAATAAAGACTTACATCATTTGTGTTAACATGCCAACCCATATCACCATAAGATACCAGTTGTCCATTAATATAACACTGAATTTCACTGTTCATCCATTGATTGTAAATGTGGATAATGCTGATCATGTACCACTTAAATAAAAAAATTAAATATATCAATATGTAATGTTTGGTTATTATGGTCTAAAATGCAATTATAACATTCATAAAACCCTACAAGAATAAATATGCTGACAGGACTATTAATGATCATCTAATACCACTTCCTCAAGTTCCCCCTCCCATCTCTCATTTCACAGATGGTAGAAGTGACACATAAAGAATATTCATGGAGAAGACAAGAACTACAGCCCCTTGACCTCCAGAGTGATATTCTTTCCACTATACCAAGATTCAAAATTGCAGAAATACAATTCATTTGTGTTCATTCCTTTAAAATTTACATTGTGCCAGGCACTGCAGATACCCAAGGCTAACCAGTTCTCCTAGAATTTATGAGCTAAAAAAGAAATATATATGACACAATTAAACAAATGTAGAATTATAAATTCATGGTGATTACAGTGAGGAGAAAAAGAATAAACTGAAAAAGAATAAACTAGGATTCTACCTTGGATTGCATGGTCAGGAAAGATCTGTCAAAGAAACAACATTTTAGCATTTATAATATGATTTAGGTAGCTTCAATTTCACAATTAAGATTTAGTAAATCCAGTGATAATTCTATATTTAATAACTTAATAGTGTGTGTTTATTAAGAATGAATGAATGAGTTCATATTAAGTGCCCGTTTTATAGTTACTGCTGTCAAATAGCATTTTAAGTATCTATTTTAATATGGATGGTTTGATTTCTGAAACAACCTTTAGTCTCTTGAGAGTTAATATCCTAAAATAGAGAATATAGAAATATGTTTTCTAAAGTATAGAAAAATACAAATGATTTATAAACATTTGAACAAGTATGCTTTCTGAAGTTAAGAGGGGAAAATTAACTGGTTTCTCCCTCCCATCAAAACATAAAATACAAACTTTGTTCTACAGATTACTTGAATGCACTATTCAATTATTTCATATACATTTTGAGAAATAAAAAGTTATAATAATCCTTAATCACTAAAATATTAGTCATTTCAAGGTATCTAAAACACTTTGAGCAAAATTCAATTTTGTTCATTTCAATTTAGAAAATAAAAATAGGCTGGGCACAGTGGCTCCTGCCTGTAATCCCAGCACTTTGGGAGGCCAAGGTGCACAGATCAACTGATGTCAGAAGTTTGAGACCAGCCTGGCCAACATGGTGAAATCCCGTCTCTACTAAAAAACAAAAATTAGCCAGGCGTGGTGGCATCTGCCTGTAATCTCAGCTACTCGGGAGGCTGAGGAACAAGAATCACTTGAACCTGGGAGGCAGAGGTTGCAGTGAGCCAAGACTGCACCACTGCACGCCAGCCTGGGCGACAGAGCAAGACTCTGTCTCAAAAAAAAAAAAAAAAAAAAGGAAAAAGAAAAAGAAAAAAAATAGTGTGTTAAAGAACTCAAAAAAGTCAGTAATACAAAACAACAGTGTGCTTCTATAAAAGCAAGGTCAGGTCCAGACATTTAACTGTCTAAAATGCACACCCTTTTTTAAGGTTTTTCATTCCAGGCAATCATTAATTTATTGCAAACTAAGTCTTTCACTTGATTCGAAACTGACATATATGTTGGCCCTGATTAAAATTAGAAGAGAAAATCTTTAATGTAGTCATTTAACCATTGTTTCTAAATATTACAAAATTATCAAGAAGAAACCATAAAAAAAGAGCTTCAAATAAATTTAAGGAAAATCTCATAGAATTTTACATGTATAAGAATTAAAGTTTGCACATATTACCTTCACTGAGTTTGAAACTATCCAACCAGAATGCTGTCTAAATAACACAGAAGACACAATCTTTATATTCTGGAGTAAAATGTGTAAAAACTTTACATTTCTAAAGAGAAGAGACACAAATAAATACCTATATATAGGCAAAGATTTCCTGCCCAAAGACAATTTTAAGAGAAATACTAGATGTATTATCATACTTATTGGTGTACTTACAATAAAAAAAGTACTCATTCAAACAATACTTACTGAGTTCTTACTACTTCAGATAATTTAATGTACTGGGCAGGATAAATTTTACTTCCTAAAGACATGAATTGGGTTCCCAAATTACTAGCTCTATGGCTTTTGGCAAATTACTTAGCATCTCTGAACCTATTTTCATCTCTGAAAAAGGGGAATAATAATGCCTACTTTGTGGATTCCTTGTGAATATTATAAACAGATAATGTATGAAAACTATGAAGAAAAGTTCCCAATGTATTTGGCACCCATAAATAACATGCCATTAACTAAACTACTATTTTGATTTTATCTACTATGTCCTCATGATGAGGTTCATTTATGCTAAAATTGATTATTATTTACCTTTCAGAGTCATTCATTCATTCAAAAAATGTACTAAGAGCCTACTTTATGCCAAGTACCCTGTCCCAATCTTGGATCATGGATATATAAAGACAGACAACAGACACACACTCAAGGAAGTTTCACTAGAGAAACAGTTATGAGAACAATAGAGAATATCTAAAATACAGATGCGAGAGTAATAAAAGTAATTACTATAAGTAACAGGGAAGGAAAGACAAATAGAGAAGAAAGACTATCATAGAAGTATTCACTAAAAGAATAAAATGAACCATAAGACTATGCTTGAAGAATAAAAAGGAATTGTTCAGTAGACGGGTAAAAAAAACATTCTAGGTGGAATCTTAATATGATACAGCACAGATGCTTGACAAAATTTTCTTCAGCATGTAGGTTTAGCAGGAAAAAACAAAAACAAAAACAAAAACAGGCAAAGACCAGATTGTAAACAGACCTTTAGGAAACTGGCCTTTGTTTTTTGCATAATGTGGTATAACTAAATAATTTTGAGCAGGAAAGTTAAATGATCAGCTTCATAGTTAAGGAAAATACCTGGCAGCAATGTGGAGGTGAGATAGGTAGGCAAGTGTGGACAAAGATAAAATTGAAAAACCACTGCAAAGGTTTAGGTAAGACACCATAAGACGCTGAACTAAGACAAAGTCATTAGTAATTTTAAAATGAGGATGGGAATTAACTAAAAGAACTGATAGGAAGTGTTAACATATAACAGGGGAGTCTAAGATGGCTTCCAATTTTCACTTAGATGGGTAAGGGTACCATTAACTTAAGATCATTAATACAGAAAAATTAATCAGATTTGGATTTTATCAAGGTTTGCTTTTGGTTGTAACAATAATATATGATAAAATTAAATGAATGAATAAATGAATGCACTGATGAATTAATGAACTGATCTCAGTTAAGACCATAGTACTTATTTATAAGAAAAGTAACTTTTCTCTTTCCTTGGTACATCAAACTGTACTCTACAGATAACAGACACAAGTGAGTTTTTCAATGGTTAAAAAAAGCCTAACTTTTGACCTGATATATGTTGACTAAAGAAAATAAAAATAAACTTGGAAACTACCTGTGCATAGTGATATTATGTATATATAGTGAAGTCTGCATTTAGTTTGAGACTCAATAAGAAATTTATAAAAGAAGGACACAACCAGGAATAAGGAAAAAAAAAGATCCATATTAAGAATCCACAAGATATATATTACAAATTGAAGATATGGAAATAAATTGAAGATAAAAAAGTACAGATGATATCAATAGTAGCTAATATGTCTAGAGCACATATTACCATTAGGTAATATGCTAATTGTTTATATCCATTTTCACAAGTTCTAACAGCTGGTAAGTGGTGCAGCTGGGAAAGCAAAAGTTTTAATGTAAAGATTTCTTTTTGAAAGGCCAGTAAATCTCTTATTAGGAAGGATAACAACAACTTAGCTAGGGCATCTGTGGGAAATTAAAGAAAGGAAGAAATAAGAGAATAAATTTGTTTTGAAAAATGAAACACAATAAAAGCAAATAATTATGACTTTTCAAGGTTTGTGAGAATCTTCACAGAAGACTTTTTAAAATCCACATCATTCTCTGGCCCTGCTCCTAACTAGACCCCTCAGAATCACTGCATACTCAGAGCTTTACAAAGGAGAATGTGTTTTCCACAAGTAAACAGTGAAGAAAACACAAAATAGAAAAAGTGAGAACAAATGGGTTAAAGTGCTTTTTATTGGTTAATGATAATTTCATTTGGTTATAACTTCACTCTAATTGTTTGCATGTATATTCTTTAAACTACTATTTCCTAAAACTCTCTGATGAGAAAGTTACCTACAATATTCATTAAAACACACAATCCTAACATGAAAAATTATAATACCAACAATCTGTACTTCTAATCAATTCCACTGAAATTCAAAATAATTTGGCAATTTTAGCAAACTATCTTGGTCTCATCTTAGTTTTAATAAAACAGAATTTCCAGAGCAAAGGCAATGTGATTGGTATTAAAGTAATCAATTTGTATTAAAAAACAAAGAAACACCATTATAATGAATGAATTTATTTATTCAGATCATTGCTTTTTAAACTATTTTCTAAGTATATACTGATGAATTATTGTTAAATCGATATTCTTTAATAGAAACCACAATTACTGACATTAAATATAAAACAAATATTTTCATTAGAATCATATAAAATCTAAACAAATTTTTGAAAATACCACCCAAAATATTTTTTTCTGTATATGACAAGACACACATCAGATCATAAGCAACAAGAAAACAAACAAAAAAGATATGAAAAAGATATAAAGACCTCCCCCTCACCACATTTGGATTCATCATATCTATTATGATTGTACCATTAATCACAAAGGGTAAGGAGATATTTCTGTTAGGAGGAGACAGTGTGCCCTTAAAAACGTTGACAATCTCACTGTCATATACCCAAGAAAGAACCCTGAACCTGGAAGGGGAAAAAAGCCTTAAACATGTGTGACGGGAACTGCTATGCACTCTGTCCTTGTTTTCTTTCATCCGGACTTTCAGATGGTTTGTTACTCTGACACAAAGATGGAGTCTGGTACACAGGCAGGAAAATCTCTCTAGAAAATGCCACCTCACTGTGAATGAATTATCTCTTATAATTCTAATTATACAGTTGCACATTTCTCTGCATTTTCTCTTTACAGCAGTTTTTAAAATGTGTTTTGACCTTGTTTTTGCTATTATTTGGGATATTAAGTAAAAACATATTTCATAAGCCAAAACTAACAGTACAGCAACATTCCACTCCTTGAAGCCAGCATTATTAAAGCATCAGAAATTAACAAAACCTCCAATCTTAGGAAACAAGATTCAGATCTACTAGGATTAGGTGAATCTCCCACAAGAAAAGTATGTGTGCATTGCTTAATCTGGGGGTTTAACATTTAACTTTTTTAAAAAAGAGGCAAAGATTTATAACTCCCTAGTGCCTACAATGGTGTCCAATACTCAGTAAGTAATAAGTATCTATTGAAAGAATGCCATAGAACAGATCAGACTGAGATAATGAGAGAATGTAAGAGAAATACACCACAAGAGATCAAAGCACTGACCTTATAGAAGACAAAAATTAGACATAAAATTAAAAAGAAAATGCAAGCAAGGATAAGAGAAAACCATTAAAAGCATAGGAAATCCAGTGAAAGAGAATACTACAGAGGTCATAAAAGGACAGTTAAGAATTCTGTCATAACAAGTGAGTTATAAAAATATTTACTTACCTTACGTGGTTGAAAATCATATTTCACACAATGCTGAAAACATTTTCCTTTGGACTTCAATGATGTGACTATAAAACAGTTGCCAACAAAATGAGCCGAGTAACCAACTCCTTTGCTAGTATGAAAACTGTAAAGACAACTGAGAATAGTATAATATCCTCTGATAAAAAGAACTAAACACCTAATGGCTATTAAACATTCTTATAAAAATAAAACTTATTTCCCTGTATGGTAGAAGGAGTTTAATATGTGTCAAATAAAAACTAAACAAAAATATAAAAGGTTTAGTTATAAGTAAATATAAGAAATTTAAACTAGGAAATAAAAGACTGGAAGCTTTTAGTATATCAATCTAAAATCTCAGAAATACATAAAAACAAATTAATTGCCAACAAAAGCCTACCAGCAAGTAGACTTTATCTACATTTAAGGACCATTTGCAATCAGCAAATACAGAACACATTTATACAAAGTTCACATTTTAAATAACAACCTGCTCTCTAATTCCGGCATACCTTTGAAAATAGTGTACAAATTAAAAAGAAAAAGAAAAAAAAAACTTGGTCATAGTCAAGTTTGATAAATAATGCAGTTGATCGAGCAAAGCAGTATATTTTTAGTTTAAAAAATTAAAAAGATGTAACTATGAAATATAGTTATTTTCTTCTACAGGAGCATTCCCCTTAGCTGTAAATTTAATCATGAGGTAGAAAAATGTGTAATCATTGAAAAATGAAGGTACCACGGAAATTAATATATAATCTCCCAAAATGACCACTTTGAAGTTCAACCCCATTTATGTTTGGAAGTTCAGATGCTTATTTAAAACTTGCTCTCATATTATCCATATATAATATTTTATAATAGAGCTTAAAAGATAGTAATAGCTCACATATTTCCGTGCTCACATTTCTGACCCAGCCATTATAAAAGGGCTTTAAATATGATTCTCTCATTAAATCCTATGGGATAGGCACTATTCCTATCCTCATTTTATAGTTGAAGACACCAAAAATACAAGGTGAATAGTAGGTGGTGAAGCCAGAACTTGAACACAGGCAGTCTTATTTCAGAGTATTGCAAGTATTAAATGAGTTCATATATATAAACACTTACAATGCCTAGCATATAGAATGGCAATCAATGAATGTTTGATGTTCTTATTGGTAAGTATGCTGTACTGTGCATTACTGGCATACTAAAATTACCAAGGTTTCAATCCTTACAGATCAACACATTGTTAAGTTGATCAACTCATTCTAGTGGTTTTCAGTAGTAAACCATTTGGTTAAAGGAGATTGAATATTTAAAGCCAAAAATGACTGAGCTAGAGAATGTTAATGGAATCAATATTGAAGAAATGCAAGCATTAAGAGATAATGTTCATAATGTTAACATCATTGAAACCAAGAAAGGCAAAGCATGACATTTATTACTCAGAAACATAACCACTGATATTTATAACCAAAAAGGATTCAGATCAATTCATACGCAGAAAAGGAATAATATAGGACTCCCTTGAAAATAGCAATCAAATAAAATGTAGCCATTCTAAGGAATAAATGAGAAAGTAGCTGATTATTTCACCTGACTTCAAGAAATATCTGAATGGATTTATTTATTTTCCTAGACTTTATCCAAATTCTACATAAAAGATAATTACCCATTATGACTTTAAAATTAATCTGTTCCCCAAACAGATCCTTCACGTTGCTGATAATGGCCTTTCTCAAATACAACACGGACCTTCCATGTCAAAAATCTTCTGCATTCAGAATAAAATTTTAATTTCTTCAGGTTATACAAGACTTCCCACATGCTATGGCTCCAACAAACCCTTTCGATTTTATCCTCCTCTAGTACCCAACCCCACATTCCAAAGTACATCTAAATATACCAGCTATTCCACTTGTTCTTTTACAGTTCCTCTTCCTATACATCACGTTGCTTCTATCCAAATCATTCTTCCTTCCAACAAAATCTCATTTATTCTTCAATAGCAGACTAATATGTTCCTCATCTGTGAAGCTTTTCTGGACTTCACCCTAGCTTGGTTTCTCTTTTCAATTGTGTCCCCATAGTTTTGAGTACCTAAATCTACAGTATCATTTATAAAACAAGCTGTATTTGCATGTCTAGCCATCAGAGTTCTTCAAGAGTAAGGAATGTAATCTACTCCAAACATAATGGCTGAAGATACAGAAAATACTCTGTAGATGGCCAATAAATAATCTCAAAGTAGTCAAAGAATTCTAAGTGCTTGCCATGAAAAAAAATACACATACACACGCACATACACGTGCGTGCACACAAACACACTATTTCAAATGAGTTAAACCCTATACTAACCTTTCAGATTTTAGTGTGTAAGCAACTAGTTCAGGCACTTTTATTATCATACAATATAAATAACACTTGATTATCAAACAATATAACCTTTCTTATCAATTTGCTATAAATGTTTAATTTAGCCAACTTCTAGTGACACTTTTACTACTTTATTAAATAAAAAGTACCCCATTGAACTTAACATACTACAATACATTCAGATGTGAACAGTTAGTAGTGTTTTGGTGGCTACTGGTTCTTCCTTAGTATAATATTTAAAGTTTAATTTCTCTGTTAAAAAGCAAGACAGAGGTATTTTTCTGACATTTATTCTCTTTTCTCATATCCTTCCATCATCAAGCTCTTTTGAAGGGAAATAGTAGAAATTACAAAAAGTGAAAAATTTTGTGTTTTTAATATTATTACTGATAAAAAGACAGGAGAATTAAGAAGCTTTATATAATAGCAATGTCAAAATATGAACTTCTATGGTACAATCACCCTCACTGTCACTTTTACATTTCAGTGCTGATGAATTATTTACCAGTAAACTACTATGCATGTAATTTTGGCTCATTCTCTAAACTGCACTCCATAGAGTAGCAGGCAATTTACAAAAAAAAAAAAAAAAAATTGAGAGCTTAAACTCAGATATAAGAATTGAAGGATCGTATGATGTTCTATAAAACGTGTACACATAAGTCTACATTAATAAATTCCTATTAAGTAACTCTAGAATTTATAGAAATGCTACTATTAATATATCTGTATTAAAAAGGTATTTAAAGAAATAGATGTCTGAATCTCATTTTTCACCAAGTTAGCCATCAGTACCCAATACAGGGGTGCTAAGTCATTATAAAAAAAGATATATGCCACCCTGAAGGTAATTAGATATGATTTTTAATATATTTTCTCAGAAAATCAAATTTTTGGAAATATTTAAATTCAAAGCATTCTTTTTGCAATTTTGCATTCTTTTAACCCATTTTTCATTCCATTCTTTCTCATTTAATGTCTTGTTCCATAAATTTTAAAAATAATTAAATGCATAAGTCAAAATGTTTAAGAGTATTCTCGGGTATCTGAACTACTTTGCAGGATCAGATGTAATACTGTGGAGAGTAATATCAGCACTTTTATAATTATGAAAATGCTTTTATGTCAGAAGATACTTAAGCTGAAGATTTATGGTTTACAAAAAATAAACATTTCAAACTTTAAACTTATTTTCTGGAATGATACTTGCTCTGGAATAATATTCAAAACACTTTTCTGAAATGCATCTAGCCACACAGGAGAATGAGCATGAAAGGAGGTAAAGAGTTGGTGGTGAAAAAATTATAGATTTCAAAGCTATTGTTTGAAATAACTCAAACAAGCAAAACATTAGTATTTTTATCTTGAAATTCTTGGTGAATTTTATGTTCTAGCCCATAATATATTAGTTTATTTTAACACAAAAGTTTCCTCCAAAATGGACATGTCCAAAAGATACACCATGCTGGCGACTGTGGACGCTGCGGCGGCAGCGGGTTCCGTTGCGCGTGGCGCACGGGGTGGGAGCGGAGCCCAGGCCGGGAGCAGGCGCCGCCGCCGGCGACCATGGGGAACTTGGCCGCCAGCTCGCCGCCCATAGGGCCGCCACCTCCGCCCTCGCCGCCTGGCTTCCCGCTGCCGCGGCTGGGAGGCGGCCTGGGCGCCGGCACCAGTACGAGTCGAGTTTCAGAACGGACCCCCGGGGCTGCAACCGCCAGCGCCTCAGGGGCCGCCGAGGATGGGGCCTGCGGCTGCCTGCCCAACCCGGGCACATTCGGGGAGTGACACCGGAAGTGCAAGGAGCTGTTTCCCATTCAGATGGAGGGTGTCAAACTCAGTCAACAAAGGGTTGAGTAACCATTTCCAGATGAACCACACAGTAGCCCTCAGCACAATCGGGGAGTCCGACTACCACTTCGGGGTCACGTACGGGGGGACAAAGCAGCTGAGTCCCACAGAGGCGTTCCCTGTACTGGTGGGTGACATGGACAACAGCGGCAGTCTCAACGCTCAGGTCATTCACCAGCTGGGCCCCGGTCTCAGGTCCAAGATGGCCATCCAGACCCAGCAGTTGAAGTTTGTGAACTGGCAGGTGGACGGGGAGTATCGGGGCTCTGACTCACAGCAGCCGTCACCCTGGGGAACCCAGACGTCCTCGTGGGTTCAGGAATCCTCGTAGCCCACTACCTCCAGAGCATCACGCCTTGCCTGGCCCTGGGCGGAGAGCTGGTCTACCACCGGCGGCCTGGGGAGGAAGGCACTGTCATGTCTCTAGCTGGTAAATACACATTGAACAACTGGTTGGCAACTGTAACGTTGGGCCAGGCGGGCGTGCACGCAACATACTACCACAAAGCCAGTGACCAGCTGCAGGTGGGTGTGGAGTTTGAGGCTAGTACAAAGATGCCGGACACCAGCGTCTCCTTCGGGTACCAGCTGGACCTGCCTAAGGCCAAGCTCCTCTTCAAAGGCTCTGTGGATAGCAACTGGATCGTGAGTGCCACGCTGGAGAAGAAGCTCTCGCCCCTGCCCCTGACACTGGCCCTTGGGGCCTTCCTCAATCACCGCAAGAACAAGTTCCAGTGTGGCTTTGGCCTCACCATCGGCTGAGCCCTCCTGGGCCCCGCCTTCCACGCCCTTCCGATTCCACCTCCACCTCCACCTCCCCCTGACACAGAGGGGAGACCTGAGCCCCCCTTCCCTTCCCTCCCCCCTCGGGGGTTGGCGGGACATCGGAAAGGAGGGACCCCGCCACCCCAGCAACTGAGGAGGGGATTCTGGAACCGAATGGCGCTTCGGGATTCTGAGTACCAGGGGCAGCGTGACCAGTGGGCCTGGGGTCCCGGGAGGGATTCCAGAATTGAGGGGCACGCAAGATTCTGAGCACCAGGGGCAGAGGCGGCCAGACAACCTCACAGAGGAGTGTCCTGGCGTCCCCATCCTCCAAAGGGCCTGAGCCCGCCCCGAGGGGGCAGTGAGAGGAGCTTCCCCATCCCCGATCAGTCCACCCTGCCCCGTCCGCTTTCCCATCTCCTCGGTATAAATCATGTTTATAAGTTATGTAAGAACCGGGACATTTTACAGAAAAAAAAAACAAAAAACAACAAAAAATATACGTGGGAAAAAAAAAAAGATACACCATGCTTATCTAAGGCTTTTAGTACCTCCTGTCATAGTTGCATATATGCCAGATTGAGGGGAACAGAGCTAGGGGAATTTGGTAAAATGCTCATTATACAGAACTGTAATACCTATTGTGGCATTTTAATTATGTAAAAGCTTAATGAAATACTACCTAAAAAGATACTGTTTATTTTTCTAAAAGATTTCATAGCACTCTGTGGTACTGAGATTTTCTAAAATTTAGAAAACAACTTTAGTAATTATGTTTGTCTACTATAGTAATTATGTTTTTCTTCTTTCACTCTTCAGGTTTTCCATTAATATAGAAAGTAAAATTTCCATACATTTCCATTTATTTTAAAACAAAGTAGTGTCAACAAATCTACATTACCTATAGAATATAAAGAGAAGTATGTGAAACTTTACAAACATTTAAGTCATACTTTCCTGACAGACAACCCCATGCCTGCTATCATGTCATCTACAGCACTCATTTTCAGCAATACTTGTTCAATTAGCCCAGCTTCTGTGCTAGTCTGCACATTCCGAACACTTTTTCATAGAATGGCTGTAAACATGCTCCCTATTTCTGCTTGAAATGTTACATCACAATGCTCTAAAAGCCCTGTCATGCATGTTATACTCTCAGCATCCTGGATAATAAAGTTCATCTCCAGTTCAATTTCTCCACCAACCAGCTGAAAGTAAACAGAAACAATAGTGTTAACATGGGAGGTTACTGATAACAGTAGAATAAAATAATAACAAGAATTCAAAGCTACTACTCTAAAAAAATTTCAAGGCTTTTGGTATAAAATTATTTTTTATAAAAAGTATAAGAGCTACAGATAAATGACAGGCATTGTAAGCACTGAAACTAGGGAACACTGAAGGGGTAGTCTGCCCCTCCACACCTGTGGGATATCTCATCAGGTGGGATGAGAGACTGAGAAAAGAAATAAGACACAGAGACAAAGCATAGAGAAACAACAGTGGGCCCAGGAGACCAGCACTCAGCATACCAAGGACCTGCACCGGCACTGGTCTCTGAGTTCCCTCAGTTTTTATTGATTATTATTTTCATTATCTCAGCAAGAGGAATGCGGTAGGAGAGCAGGGTGATAATAAGGAGAAGGTCAACAAAAAAACATGTGAGCAAAAGAATCTATGTCATAATTAAGTTCAAGGGGAGGTACTATGCCTGGATGTGCACGTAGGCCAGATTTATGTTTCTCTCTGCCCAAACATCACAGTGGAGTAAAGAATAACAAGGCAGCATTGCTGCCAACATGTCTCGCCTCCCGCCATAGGGCGGTTTTTCTCCTATCTCAGAACTGAACAAATGTACAATAGGGTTTTATACCGAGACATTCTGTTCCCAGGGGCAGGCAGGAGACAGTGGCCTTCCTCTATCTCAACTGCAAGAGGCTTTCCTCTTTTACTGATCCACCTCAGCACAGACCCTACACGGGTGTCAGGCTGGGGGACGGTCAGGACTTTCTCATTCCATGAGGCCATATTTCAGACTATCAAATGGGGAGAAACCTTGGACAATACCCGGCTTTCCAGGGCAGAGGTCCCTGTGGCTTTCCGCAGTGCACTGTGCCCCTGGTTTATCGAGACTAGAGAATGGCAATGACTTTTACCAAGCATACTGCTTGTAAACATTTTGTTAACAAGGCACGTCCTGCACAGCCCTAGATCCCTTAAACCTTGATTCCATACAACACACGTTTTTGTGAGCTCAATGTTGGGGCAAAGTTACAAATTAACAGCATCTCAGCGAAGCAATTGTTCAAGTACAGGTCAAAATGGAATTTCTTATGTCTTCCCTTTCTACATAGACACAGTAACAGTCTGATCTCTCTTTCTTTTCCCTACAAACAGAAATCTAATTTTCACATAAATGGGAAAGAGTGATTTCAAATCTAGTAAATCAGAGCAAACAGCATGTGATTCCTGGATGGGAGTCAGGAAAAATTCCTAAAAAGACGGTTTGGGCTTTAAAAGTGATAATCAACAGAAAATATAGAATTTACTAAGGATAAATTTTGAGACACGAAATTCATTTTCTTTTTTGGTATTACTAGTCTTACAGATAGAGAGATGTAACTGCGGCATAATCTCCATATATAGAAGATGAAGAAATATGAAACTGATACAACTTACAATAAATGTTGCGATAATGAAATGAATGTTAAAAATAAGTTGAACAGAAATATGCAAGGTCTTGTAATGCTTTTTTTTTTTAAGCACAAATGTGAATTGGGTAAAGAAAGCTGATTTAACAGCAACACATTTGACTTCAGCATTATGGCAAATGAGTCCAAAGTCATACTGCCCCTCCCGTTTGGTATTTTAAGTACAGTAATAGACAAATACACACAGAATAAAATAACATAAAAATACACTATTACTCTCTGTTGATCGAATCCCACAGGAACTATTATATTCAGTTATAAGCATCATTCATAAAAAAGAACACTGTCAAACTGGATATCCTTTTGGTCTAAAGAATGATAAGATTTAGGAATAAAATAATAATCATATACAACACCTCACAAATTCGAAGTCATTAATTCCTTTGTTCATTCAATAAATAATTTATTAAGGTCTAGAAGTTACTGTTCTGGGAACTAGAATATATGAACATCCAAGATAAAGACCATGCACTAACAGTGCTAAATTCTAGAAACAAAGATTTATATGTATGTATGCATACACTACTTTATTCCAAAAAAACACTGAAGATGGCCACAAGTTATATAAAGCATGAAGGAAGGCATAAAATATGAGTAGATGAGAAAAGAGGAAGCAAAGGAAAAACAAGATTAGGAAAAGACAGGGAGTAGAATTAGGATCAAGAAGTAGAATTAATTTCCTATCACTGAAAGGGGTTCACAAATACTGACAGATCACCACAGAATATGATATAAATAAGATAAATAGTAATAATACCACCACCTAAACTTACATGGCATTTAGTACTGTTTTAAAGGTTTTATGTCCATTGTAACACTATTATTATCTTCATTTTACAGAGAAGGAATCATAGGCACAGAGTTATAAGTATGTTGAAGAATGTTACAAAACGGGTAAGAGAGCCAGGATCCAAGCACAAGAAGTCTGTCTTCCTGCAAGTTCATACAAACATTACAATCTCATTTAAGAATTTTTTTAGGAGGGAGATGAGACAAGATGGCAGGACAGAAAACTTTACAGATCATCCCCCTACCCCTACCACAAGGATACTAAGTTAACAAACAACTACACAGAAAAAAGCATCTTCATAAGAGCTAAAAATCAGGTGAGCACTCACAGTACCTGGTTTTAAACTCATATCACTGAAAGAGACACTGAAAAGATAGAAAAACAATTCTGAGTCTCCGACGCCACCCCTCCCTGACCCCAGCAGCATGGCTTGGTGCCAAGAGCATCTCTGGGTGCTGGTGAAGGGAGAACAGAGCAATTGTGAGGCACTGAACTCAGTGCCGTTTTGTTGCAGCAAAAAGGAAAACCTGACCAAACTAAGCTGATGTCCACCCAAAAGAAGGCATCTCAACCAGCCTTAGCCAGAGAGCAATCATTGATACCTGACTGCCCACAAACCTCAGTACCAAAGGCCACAGTGCTCTTGTTGTCTAAGTAAACTTGAAAGGTAGTCTAGGCCATAAGAACTGCACCTCATAGGTGAGTCCTAGTGCTGAACTAGGCCCAAAGACAATGGACTAAATTGGCATGGGACTTACTGAGATACCAGCTGGGGCAGCTAAGGGAACGCTGGCATCACTTCTCCCCTAACCGCAGACTGCACAGCTTGTGGATCCAAAAGAAACCCCTTCCTTCCACTTGAGAAGAGGAGAGGGAAGAGTTGGGAGCAGTTTGTCTTGCATCTTGCTTATCAGCTCTGCCACAGAAGGGCAGGGCACCTTGAGGTCATGAGGCCCTTGTTTCAGGCTCTAGCTCTGGGATGACATTTCTAGATACACCCTGGACCAGAAGGAAACCCACTGCCTTGAAGGAAAGGACTCAGTCCTGGCAGGATTCATCATCTGCTAACTGAAGAGCCCTTGGGTCCTGAATAGCCAGCAGTGATACCTGGGTACTACGTTGAGGGCCTTGGTGAGCTTCTGAGACTTCTTGGCTTTAGGTGAGACTATGCACATTACCAGCTGTGGTGGCTATGGGGCAAAACTCCTTCTGCTTGATAAAAACAGAAGGAAGAGTAAAGGGGACTTTGTCTTGCATCTTAGGTACCAACAGCACCACCGTGAGGCAGAGCACCAAGTGGGCTCTTGGGGTCCCCAATTCTAGGACTTGACTCTTGGACAGCATTTCTAGACCTGCCCTGGGCCAAAGGGGAGCCCACTGCCCTGACAGGTGAGTTCCAGGCCAGGCAGTATTCACCACAAGCTGATATAAGAGCCCTTGGTCCTTAAGGGAACATCGGTGGTACTTTGGCAGTACTCCTCATGGCCAGGAGTGGCAGTGGCTACGGGGTGAGGCTCCTCAGCTTTTGGAAAGGGGAAAAAATGGAAAGAGTGGGAAGGATTGTGTCTTGTGGTTTGAGTGCCAGCTCAGCCGCAATACAACAGAATGTCAGGTAGATTTCTAAGGTTTTTGACTCTAGTTCCTGACTCCTGTATGGCATCTCTGGACCCACTGGTGGCCAGGGGGACTTTGCCACCCTGAAGAGGAGGACACAGGCCCAACTGACTTTGCTACCTGCTAATTGTAGAGCCCCAGGGCCTTGAGTGAACACAGGCTATAGCCAAGGAGTGATTAAAGCAGGCCTTGGGCAAGACCCAGCACTGTGCTTGCTTCAGGTGTGACCCAGCACAGTCATGGTGGTGGTGGTCATAAGGGTGCTTGTGTCATACATCATAACAGCCCCAGATTTAGGTGTCTCAGAACAGAGAGATATAGAGACTCTGTGTGCTTGGGAGAAAGTAAGGGAAGATAAAAAGAGACTCTGCCTGGTAATCTAGAGAATTATCCCAGATCTTATCCAAGGCCACCACGGCAGTACCTCTACAAGTCTGCAAGAACCACAGTGTCAGTGGAAAGCCTTCCCAAGAAGGATGGCTACAAATAAGCTCAGGCGATGAAAAGTACAATAAATATCTAACTCTTCAATGCTCAGGCCCCGAGGAACATCTACTAGCATTAACACCATCCAGAAAAACATGACCTCACCAAATGAACTAAATAAGGCACCAAGAATCAATCCTCAAGAAACAAAGATATGTGACCTTTCACATGGAGAATTCAAAATAGCTGTGTTGAGGAAACTCAAAGAAATTCAAGATAACACAGAGAAGGGATTCAGAATTCTATCAGATAAATTTAACAAAGATATTGAAAAAATTTTTAAAAATCGAGCAGAAATTCTGGAGCTCAAAAATGCAATTGGCATACTTAAGAATGCATCAAGTCTTTCAAGAGCAAACTGGATCAAGCAGAGGAAAGAATTCATGAGCTTCTGAAGAAAGGCTATTTGAAAACATACAGAGGAGAAAAAAGAATAAAAACCAATGACACATGCTTACACAATCTAGGGAATAGCCTCAAAAGGGCAAATCTAAGAGGTATTGGCCTTGAAAAAGAGGTAGAGAACAGGGTTAGAAAGTTTATTTTGAGTAAACCTTCAAATAACAGAGAACTACCCAAACCTAGAGAAAACATCCAAGTACAAGAAGGTTATAGAATACCAAGCAGATTTAACCCAAAGAAGACTACCTCAAGACATTTAATAATCAAACACCCAAAGGTCAAGAATAAAATAAGAATCCTAAAAGCTGCAAGAGAAAAGAAACAATAACATACAAAGGAGCTCCAATACATCTGGCAGCAGACTTTTCAGTGAAAACCTTATATGACAGGAGACAGTGGCATGATATATTTAAATTGCTGAGGGAAAACAACTTTTACCCTAGAATAGTATATCCAGTGAAAATATCATTTGACCATGAAGAGGAAATAAAGACTTTCCCAAACAAATAAAAGCTAAGGGATTTCATCAACACCAGACCTGTCCTACAAGAAATGCTAAAGGGGGTACTTCAATCAGAAAGAAAAGGGCATTAATGAGCAATAAATGATCACCTGAAAATACAAAACTTACTGGTAATACAAGTACACAGAAAAATACAGACTATTATAAACACTGTTACTGTGGTTTGCAAATTGCTCTTATCCGAGGTAGAAAGACTAAATGATGAATTAAACAACAATAACTGCAACTTTTCAAGACATAGGCAGTATAATAAGATATAAACAGAGACAACGAAAAGTTAAAAAGCGAGGAAATTAAGTTAAGGCAAGTTTTTACTAGTTTTCTTTTTGCTTGTTTGTTTGCTTATGCAAATAGTGTCATGTTATCAGGTTAAAATAATGAGTGATAAGATAGCATTTGCAAGGCTCATGGTAACCTCAAACCAAAAAACATACAATGGACACACAAAAAAAATAAAAATCAAGAAACTAAATCACCAGAGAAAATCATCTTCACTAGAGGAAGACAAGAATGCAAGAAAGGAGACCACAAAACAACCAGAAAACCAAAAACAAAATGGCAAGAGTAGATCCTGACTTAATAATAACAGTGAATATAAATACACTAAACTCTCCAATCAAAAGACACAGACTAACTAAATAGATGAAAAAACAAGACCTATTGATCTGTTGCCTAAAAGAAACACACTTCACCTATAGAGACGCACAAAAACTGAAAATAAACAGATGGATAAAGATATCCTATGCCAAAGAAAACCAAAAACAGAGCAGAAGTCACTATACTTAGACAAAAGAAATTTCAAGACAAAAACTAACTATAAAAAGAGACAAAGAAGGTCACTATATAAAGATAAGGGGGTCAATTAAGGAAGATGATATAATAATTTCAATATATATGCACCCAACACTGGAGCACCTATATATAAAGGAAATATTATTACAGCTAAAGACAGCTATAGGCTCCATAATATCTGGAGACTTCAAAACCTCACTTTCAGCATTGGACACATCTTCCAGAAAGAAAACAAACATCAGAATTAATCTTCACTACAGACCAAATTGAGCTAATAGATATTTACAGAACATTTCATCTAGAAGCTGCAGAATACACATTATTTTCCTCAGCACATGGATCTGTTGAAAAGACAGACCATATGTTAGTTCACAAAACAAATCTTGAAACATTCCAAAAAATGAAATAATATAAAGCATCTTCTCTGACAACAATGGAATGAAACTAGAAATACCAAGAGAAATTTCGGAAACTATACAAATACATGGAAATCAAACAATATGCTCCTGAATGACAAGTAGGTCAATGAAGAAATTAAGAAGGAAATTGAAAAATTTCTTGAAACAAATAATAATAGAAACACAACATACCAAAATCTATGGGACACAACAAAATTTGTACTAAAAGGGATGTTTATAAGTGTCAATATCAAGAAAGAGGAAAAATATCAAATAGACAATCAAATGCTGCAACTTAAAGAACTGAATGATCAAGAGCACACCAAATCCAAAATTAACAGAAGAAAAGAAATAATAAAGATAAGAGCAGAAATAAAATTGAAATGAAAAAAATACAAAAGATCAAAGAAATGAAAAGTTTATTTTTTGGAAAGCTAACCAAAATTGACAAATCTTTAGCCAGACTAAGAGAGAAGATCCAAATAAAGAAAATCAGAAATAAAAAAGGAGACATGACAACTGATACTGCAAAAATTCAAAGGATCATTAGCGGCTACTGTGGGCAACTACATGCAAATTAATTGGAAAATCTAGAAGAAATTTATGAATTGCTACACACATAAAACTACCAAGATTGAACCAGGAAGAAATCCAAAACCTGAACAGACTAATAACAAGTTACAAGACTGAAGTTGTAATAAAAGTCTCCCAGTAAAGTCTGGGAAATGATAGCTTCACTGCTGAATTCTAACCAAACATTTAAAGAACTAATATTAATCCCACTCAAACTATTCTGCAAAATAGAGAAGGGCATACTCCCAAATAGAGGAGGAAGGAATACTTCCAAACTCATTTTATGAGGCCTGTATTACCCTGTTACCAAAACCAGCCACAGACAAAAATTTTTAAAAATATATTTATTTACTGACCAAAAAATAGAACAAATGAAGGATTCTTACCCCAATTTTGTTTGTTATAAATATTTATAATATGCCTCTAGTTCTACAGTAAGGATATAAGCTTGGTTAGTTACATGGCTTTAACAAGTTTACATCAAAAAATATCTTATTCGCCACTGGCACTCTGAAAAAGGTACTGTGATGCATTTCATTGGTTTCATTATAATAAGGTCTCTTGTAAAAATTGTCACTAAGCAAAAAATAACATAACTCTGGGCTACTAGAAAATCCTTCTTGGTTCTTCATAAGTACAACAAACAAGCACCTAAGAGTAGAAGTAAATTGGACATGCTGCCAGAAATTACAACAATGAATGCAAATTTGAATACTAGCTTCATAGTTCTCAGCCTCAAAAGTGAGAACCTTAAAAGGTAAAAAGATTTTGGGATGACAGTTTCAGCAACACTTGGTTGGGAAAAGATTGGTAAAAATACAAATAATAACTTTATTCTTAGTTTTTCCTAAAAATGAATTATTAAGCAAAAATATAAGGGATATCATGTCTGTAACCCATAAATTACTGACATTACACAGCATAAATATTTTTAAACAACTACATTTACATGTAAGAGTTTTTGATATATTCGCTTGCTGGTCTAGAAGCAAAATAATTACCACTTGGGGAATAATAATAAGGAAGAATGAGTTCATATATCAATGTGCAAAGGAATCAGAGTATCCATATTTTAAAACTGAAAAAGATGTTACAAGCCATCTATTTGAATTGCTCCCTTCATGGAGAGCCTAGCTAGGATTTTATAGAGTCAAATGGATACTGTTTAAGTGACTTTTAATATTTCAAAAAGTATCACATATCATATTCTTGAGAACTAGAACTACATGTGCTAAGTGAAAAATCATCTTTTATTCTTCACTGACTATAAAGGTAATTTTGTTAATCTAGCTATCTCACTGGAAAACAAAGTCATATTTATTTAATAGAAATAACAGTAAAAGAAGGTAAGGTAAGAAATAATTTTAAAAATTAAATGTTGGTAATCATGGAATCCCTACACCAAGGTCAAAAACTAAGGTAACAGACAGGTAGAATATTCAAATTTCCTGACTAGTCCAGTGATCTTGCCTACCTCCACACTATTTTGAATACAGGACATAAGTAATAGATTTAACAAAAGTCAAATGTTTACAATAGTGACCATGGAGCAATGAGATTACTGGCGACTTTCCATTTCTTCTTCACATATATTTTTAAATGATTTGCAATGAGCATATATACTATTATAATAAAAAACATACACACATATGCACACACACACTCACACATTTAATAGTGAGTCTTCCTAAAGCAAAACGTGATAATTGTACAAATCATGTTCAGAAATATGATTTTCCCATGTTTCCTTTTCCATTCACATAATCTTGGAGTATGTTTCCTCATTTATAAAACAAGGGTAATGGTTGGTTCTTACACTATGTTTCACTAATTATTGCTGGGACCACACAAAAGATAGATGTAAAAGTAAATCTACTAACCGATTATGCAATGAGTGCCACTCATGTGGTATCTAATAAATAGTCTTCATTCACTAGAAACATAAGAGAATTTTTTTTTTTTTTTTTTGAGACGGAGTCTCGCTCTGTCGCCCAGGCTGGAGTGCAGTGGCGCGATCTCAGCTCGCTGCAGGCTCCGCCCCCAGGGTTCACGCCATTGTCCTGCCTCAGCCTCCCTAGTAGCTGGGACTACAGGCGCCCTTAAAAGCCTAAAAGAGATACTACACGTATCTATTGAATGTATTTTGCAAGCCATGTGTAGTTTCAAGGTACAGGAAATATAGCGGTAAATGAAACAAAGTCCCTGTCCTCATATAGCTTATGTTCTAATACAGGTCACAGACAATAAACTAGTAAAATGTATATAAAAAATATGATTTCAGAAAATGATACTTTTTATGGTATTTATTTTTATGAAAAAAATATAGTCTCGTAGTAATTTGTTATACAATTTTTTCCTGACTATGTTAGCACTACTTGAAGGCAGGGACTATAGCTTATAAATAAACTCTGCAGCAATAAGCTATGCTCATTGATTGATACATGGTAAATACTTGATAAATGTTTTAATTAAGGAAAGAAAGGAGGAAATAACTTAAAGGTAAAAATTCTAAAAATTCAATACGTTCAATAGTTTGATACAGATTACTTACATTACAAGGCAATGTCACATATTAAAAGAAGAAAAACAAAAGGTTTTAAAGTCAGAATAAAATCATTCCTCTAAAGGACTGTTAAGTTCCCTAAAACATGATTTTGGGGGAATAATAAGTTCCTCAAAACTAGCACTCAAAGTATTAAACCATCATTGTTGTGTTAAGTAAATTATTTGGCCTCTTGGAGTCTTGATTTTCTTACCAATGAAATAGGAATGAGAGCATAGGAATGAACAGCTCTCATTATAGAAAGGGGTTGTAAGCACAAATGAGATAAATTATGATCCTTTGAAAAGTACAAAGTATTACAGAGAAAGCAATAGCATTAATTCTGGCAGCAGTCTGGAATGGAGCAGTAATTCCAGTCATCTGGAAACACAGGCAGTAGTGAGTCATGGCTGTAGACTCAGAGCAGGGAACTGGTTTGGATAAAGTGTGTGACAAGTTGTGGGGGATGTTAAAAGGAGCTAGGCAGGGCCAGGCGCGGTGGCTCACGCCTGTAATCCCAGCACTTTGGGAGGCTGAGGCGGGCGGATCACCTGAGGTAGGAAGTTCCAGACCAGCCTGGCCAACATGGGGAAATCCTGTCTCTACTAAAAATACAAAAATAAGCCTGGCGTGGTGGCACATGCCTGCAATCCCAGCTACTCGGGAGGCTGAGGCAGGTGAATCGCTTGAACCCAGGAGGCAGAGGTTGCAGTGGCCACTGCACTCCAGCCTGGACAACAGAGCAAGACTCCGTCTCAAAAAAAAAAAAAAAAAAAAATCGGAGCTAGGCAGGTTCCACGCCCAGAGCTAGTGGTTAGAAATCAAATGGCAAGGAATCAAAACTAGTCACACAAGCCACAGTTGGGGCAAACCTGAAAAGACAGTTGCAGTGACCATGGATCCTCAAGAACAGAATAGGAAGGCAATATAAAGTTTGGTAAACAGTCAGGAATCTGGAAATGTGATGAACAAAACGAAGGATAATGTAAACGAGAGGCCAAATTTGAGATCTTCAAAAATGCAGCAAGGCAGTTTTGTGCATCAGCTCCAGTGTATGTATAAGGATCCTTTGAAGAAAAGCATTGACTCTTGAGGAGCAGGTGCTCAGGATTACATGATTGAGGTAAGGGAATGTAGGTGGAGCCGAACCAACACTTTCTCCTCAAGAAAATTCTGGCAATAAATATCTTAGCCAGTTTTTAGAAGAATCTTTCCAGTCATCCATTTTCTAATTGGACAGCAAGATAAAGCTTCATCAAATCTCTAGACAAATTTCCCTTGGGACTTACGCCATGTTTTCATGATACCACAAAATATTTTGAAAGTAAAAAAACTCAATTGTCGATGCATGCACTCAGTATTAGATCCTCAGTATGTATGGTTTCAGGTAGGAATGAAAGCATTGCCTCCTTTCTTGTTGACCTGAGTTTACTAAGTAATTGGCTAAAGTTAATTAATGAATCAATTATACTGTAGCAACATGCATGTGAATGCTAGGCAAAACCCTCCTGTGGGTGGGAGAGAATTACTGTCTTTAGGTAACTGTTTGTTTGCTTTCTATCTCTACATGCAAAACTGACCAAGGAATGCCACTAGCTAGACATGTGTAGTGATTACCAGCGAACCTCAGGCCAGGCTCACTCAGGACTGGCTACCCCCAGGATGGAGGGGTGGCATGCCAGTAAGGAACCTGGCCTTAGCAGCAAGTTGTTTGTTTTTTCTGCAAGTAACGTATATTTCTTCTCCAACCAATTTTGTTCCCCTTGGTTCCTGGGAACCATTATACCGTTAGGTTAATGGATCGTTGGTTTATCCACCTATACGTTTCCTGAATTTTGGCCATTCAACCATGCATTCCTGGTGATTGGGTTTATAGGTACTAGTTTCCTAGGTCCAACATCACATTCGGATATCTCTTAACTATAAATTGGTGTAGTAACCATGATATATCAGCATAGACATGGCTCCATCCATTAAAAATATATTGGTATTGGTGGTTTCAAAAAATTGTATATTTGTTACTGGCATATAAAACAAATAAATGGCCAGATACAAAATTGTGCAGAACCCAGATTAGTATCTAATAAAGAACTAATAAAGAATATGTATTATTAATGTAGACATATTTATTTACATATTAATGGTTTTTTTCAAATTGGCCAAATTTTTCAAAACAATTACATATTAAAAATTGAGATATATGGAAATTCTAACTAATAGATTTATAGTCATTCCTAGGGTAGGCATTAACACTTCTTGGTAACTTCTATAAGTTAATTATAGTTTAACTTCCTAATTAATTAATTCTGTAAGTTAATTTATAGTTTAACTTCCCAGAGGCTTTGGTGTCTTTTTTTACCCTCATTTTAAAATACACACAACAGTGTATAATATATCACATTTGGTCAACAGTTCAAATTTTTTTATTCTTTAAAGCATGTACAAAAAATATACTAGTTAGAATTCCTGTGAAAAATTCTAATACAGAGGAATTATATGGCTATGTTTGGAAAGATAATATTTCTTTAAAAATGTGTTTTTTTAAGTTTTATGTTTGCAATAAGCATTATTTAAGTTTGATTGAAGAACTTCATGATTTTTATATATTACTTTCTTGTATTGAAAAATAGTGGTCCATTGTTCGGCTGTATTTAAAATTAACGTGTATGAAACAAGAAATATTTAATTAGAGTTATTAATTTTCCACAAGTAATATGTGTATTTGACCTAAATCAGTATCTTTTATCATATCAGCCTCATATACAACAAGAATAATAGTAAAGACAACAACAACAAATTCGAATGTTTCCTTTGTGCCTATGCTCCTAACTATCATGTTATACTCATTCATATAAACCTAACAATTAATTTGAAGTTAGACACACAGGATTTACTCATCAGTATTAGAGCATTTGCTGTTATCCAGGAAGAAAACTATCCCTGGTGCTGAAACTGCTCTGTGTAGTCCTTGCGGTTGAAGAATTAAAACAGTTTTTTTTGGACATTTTCTTTCATTAAAATTATGAATTGGATAAGTGTTCATACCTTAAAGGAAGTCTTAAATTTCACATATGTTAACATCTTAATTAATATAAGATTAATATTCTACTTATGACTATGTTTTAATATTGAAAAATGAGTTTATAATGAGCTTCATTAGTTTCTAGAGAAAACAATGGTTTAAAAAATTTCAGTACATAAGACATTGAAGAGTCTATGAATGTTCCAGAAATCTGAAAACATATACCACTAATCAAGTTGACTAGCATTTGCCTTAGGTGTCAGAATTAATGGATTTGTGTTAAAAATAAACACCTGAAATCTAATTCCCTAACTGCATTATAACACACTTGATTACAAGTACTTAGCTTTTATTTAATGCTTATAATGACTTTAAATTGTAGCAAAATGGGCTTCTCCCAAGAGGACTGCTTTGTTGATCCTGAGTTGGGGTCCTAAGCCAGAAGTTAACTATGCTTTCATATATTCTTGCAAGTAGAAGTACAGTGTTGGTGTAAATTCTCCTTAGATGGATAGCTAAGCCCAGAGAAAATAATGGTAATTGGCACCATATGACCATATGTAATTCATGTGCATATTTGTATCAAGAAAAGAACATTATAGGTCTTGTGAGACCCTATTTTGTTCTGACAATGTCATCTGTATTTATGTGTCTGTTTCGGGAGTTTGGAAGTCAAGGGATTCTGTGCTGGATTGTAAAGCATGTGCTTCTGCTTGATGTAGCTACTCAATTTTGTATTCTTGACTAATAAAGTCATAAACATAATTCAACCTCTGTGTGTGTGCTCTCCTTCCATTAATTTATACTTTAGCAAAAAGTATTGAATGTGTGTGTTATGTAACAGTTTCCTATAAATTATATTAAATGATTTATTAGCTTTATTCAATAAAGTTTTAAGTGTTTTCTTCTATGACTACATTACTTGTTAACAAGAAATTTCTTTAACTGAAAACTTCAAGCAAGATTATCTGGGTAACTCTTTCAAAAAGAATTGTACCTGTATTTTGGGATTGAATATATTAATTTCTTTTACTGTTTTAACAGGACATAATTTTACAAGACAAGCCACTTTTTCAAAGCCTGCTTCTCCTCCCATTTTCCCTATCTCTGTGATTGACACCTCCAACTCCTGTAGCCTGCCTCTGCTCTCTCTTAACCAAGTCCTACTGATACTGCTTCCTAAGTATTTTTCAGCCCTGTCCTTCTCTCCATCATGATGAACTCACTTCCAGTTGAAATCCTTATGGTACCCTCCCTGGATTATTGCAGTAATCAGAGAGCTGGTGTCCTTAACTCAGGATTCACTTCTTCTCATCTGTTGTTCACAGTGACATCAGAAAGATATTTTAAAATGATGAACTAGAATTAATTATATAAAACACACATACATACATAAATAATACTTAAATCTTTCAATGATGTTCCAATTATATAAAATATAATATAGGAGGCACTTTATGTTCTGGCCTCAATCTTTCAATTCAAACTTATCTCCTGCCCCTATCCCCTTTGAACATTGTATTCTGGCTACTTTAGAATAATAATAATATATAATATTCATAGAGCCCTTCCTGGGTTCCTATCACTGTACAAAATACTTCACATATAACATTTAATCTTTGACAACTTTATTAGGCAGGTACAATTATTATCTATTACATATATCTGTATCTATATATATAAAATCTATATTTTATAGATAAGAAAATAGAGGGTAAAAACTTGCCAAAATTACAAAGCTTAGAAGTGTAGCAGTTGGGATTTGAATCTAGGCATCCTGCCTCTATAGTCCACAGTGGCTTTCTTGTGCCAAAAGGCTTGCAGTTCCCTAGACTTGACATTTCTCAAAATCTGTGTCTTTCTCATGCTCTTCCAATTGTCTGGAAAATCTTTCCCAACCTCAGTCTACCTGTGGTACTCGTTCACCCCACAAGAATTGACTCCATCTGTCCCCTCTCCATGAAAATTTCTCTGAATCTCAGCACTTTGGGAGGCCGAGGCAGGTGGATCACCTGAGCTCGGGAGCTCAAGACTGCCCTGGGCAACATGGTGAAGCCCCGTCTTTACTAAAATACAAAAAACTCACCAGGTATGGTGGCACACGCCTGTAATTCCAACTGCTCCGGAGGCTGAGGCAGGAGAATTACTTGAGCCTGGGAGGCAGAGGTTGCAGTGAGCCAAGACTGCACCACTGCACTGCACCTTGGGCTACAGAGTGAGACTCCATCAAAAAAAAAAAGAAGAAAAGAAAAAGAAAGAAAGAAAGTTTCCCTGGTAAGGGCTCATGCCTTGGCACTGAGGGCATCTTGCAAAACTCAAGGATGCCACTTGGCGTAGCAGATAGAAAATAATTGTGATATGAGACAGGCCTGAATTGGATTTATGGCTCTATTGCATATTGGTTTTGTGATTTTGGGAAAGTCATTTAATCTCTCTGAATTTTAGTTTCTTTAGGGATTAAAAGTACCTTTTCCAGGGAGCTGTTATTAGGATGAGAGAATGACCGGAACATAGCAAGAATTCATTAGTGCTCTCACCACCCTTCCTCCGTTGCAGCCCTCAGTACCTGAATGACAATCGTGCATCTTCTCATCGGCCTGTGAATTGCTTTCCCTTTCATCTTTGGCTCTGCAGTATTCAGTGTCACTAGTGAAATGTGTGAAATGAATGAATCGACAACTGATGCTTAATACCTAATGAGACAAGTGAATGAATGCTTTTGTTCATTTTATGGCCAGAAAGATAGTGTAATTAAGTAATAACAACTGGCAAAAAAAAAAAAACTCCACCTATACTTTGTCCTTTTTTCAAGTAACATCTAAAACTTTTTCCTTCTGATTAAAAAATTATCACTGAAGGATCTCTTTGAATGTGTCTTGAATTTTATATAAGCAGATGATCACAGCTCAGCATAATATTAGAAGATTATATGATTTTAAAAATTGGTTCATAGTTTTATAGTCTTGGAATATCTATCTATCTATCTGTCTGTCTGTCTATCTAGTCTATCTGTCTATCTAGGTATCCATCTATCTACCTACCTACCAATCTGTCATCTTCAAATATATTTAGGCTGCTTTCCTGAGACTATTGTTTATTCCATTCTTTCATCTTTTTCAAGATCCTGGTATTCCCTGGTGTATTGGGTCTAGATATTTATGATTAGGAGAAGAAATGATTCAGTGGCAGCTCCCCAGGATTTTGAATTATGAGATATGAAACTGGAAATGGCAACTTAGCTGGATTGTTTGAGAACACTGTGTATTACTGCTTCTGTATCAACTTCTATTACGCATTTCAAGCACTATATATTGGTGAACATTTGAACCCAAATCATATAACAATAGAAGATGCCATAGTTGGAAAGGCATAAAAGGTCATTCTAAATGTGTGAACAAATTAAAGAACTACAAAATTAGAGATCATCATAGCTACACTGCAGACAGACTTCATTGCTTTTCACAGAAATTAAGTCATAGATAACAATGACAGGTTGAAATAGGTCATGATTTCTAAAAATAATGTCATGTAAATTACCTATCTAAATACGTTAAAATATGAATTATTTGAAAAAATGAATAGTAGGTCCTCAGAATAACCCTACACATAAGTACATAATAAAAGCATGAGTTCAAGAGCAGAATGTTAATGAAGCTCCCTGTCTTGGTTTCTTTAATAAGATTCTTCTATTCTGCTTCCTGGAACTGTTATGTTCCCATTATAAACTTTGTACCAAGTTAAAAGTAAGGCCCCTTTTGCCCCTTTTTTCTGCCTTCCTGGCTCTCTAGTCCTAGGAAGTTAAAAAGAGTCAGAAAATCTCATCTTTTCTTCTATGAAGTTTGGGAGAAAAGTCAAGATAGGCTATAAAGTGTTGCACTTGATAATCCAAGCATCCTTCTACTGACAGCAGAGTCTCATTATCCTTCCTCACATATATGCAATGATGAAAATAGATAATGAGAAAGCATGCACCCAAGTAACTCTTTGAGTGTATAAGGGCTGATTAAGTTGAAAGAAGATTGCCCAGGCGAGATGGCTCACGCCTGTAATCCCAGCACTTTGGGAGACTGAGGCAGGCAGATCACTTGAGGTCAGGATTTCGAGACCAGCCACACCAACATGGTGAAACCCCATCTCTACTAAAAATACAAAAAATATTCGGGCATGGTAGCGCATGCCTGTAATCCCAGGTACTCGGGAGACTGAGGCAGGAGAATCACTTGAACCCAGGAGGCAGAGGTTGCAGTGAGCTGAGATGATGCCACTGCACTCCAGCCTGGGCAGAAGAGTGAGACTCCACTAAAACAATTGCAAAGTATCTACTAATCTAAAAAATGCACAGCCTTAGTTCTCAAAGAGTTTATGTTGTAGGATCATGTCAGTTCCATATATAATTTGTTTATCACACATGCACACTGTTACTGAATCTGAAATGCTTCAAAATCTGAAAGTTTTTGAGCACTTACATGATGCTCAAAGGAAATGTTCATTGGAGCATTTCAGATTTCAGATTCTCAAATTAAGGATACTCAACTGGTAAGTATAATGCAAATATTCCAAAATCTGAAAAATATCCAAAATCCAAAATACTTCTGATCCCACGTATTTTTGATAAGGGATACTCAATAAGTATTTTAAAAGATCAAAATAAGGGTAAGAGAATATGGATATTTAAGCTTATGGTTATTTACATGGAACAGTTGAGACCATTAAAAAAATGTCTAAGACATAGGCAGTGGAAAGCTGAATTCAAGAAAAAGTCTCAGAGCTGAGGAAACAAAGAACCTATGAGGTTAAGGTGTTAAATGAGTCAACCACATGAGTGTGAAAGGGAGGCCAAATGAGAAAATGATGTTGCTTGGGTGGAGAGGAAGTTCTGGAAAAAATGTGGCAGTTGTTAGAAGACATTATAGTTAGAAGACATTATAGTTAGATGGATAGACATAAAGAAGGGGCTTTTGTATTAAAATAGAGGAATAGTGGTTGGGAATAGGAAATATGGAGCTAAACTTATGCCAACCCACTTCTATTAAATAAATTCTATGACACCTTAGCCTTTGGGAAAATGACTAGCCTTCAGTGGAGCACATGTCAAGTGAAGCAATGTCCCCATAGAGATAGCTGAATTTTAATTAAAGCAAAGAAATGGACTCAATGTCCTCTAATGAGGTTTCCAGAAGTCACATTGAAAATATTTGGGAGGGAGGGAAGATTGATTCAGAAGTAAAACACAGAGCAGCATGGAGATAAGACACTGGAGAGCATAAATGAGTCGAGTTTTCAAAAAAATAGAACAAAATTTTTTGAAGTCAGTTGCCTATTATCTTCCCTAATAGTTCTTAGGGAGATATAACTAAAGGCCTCCAAAGAATTTGTGTCTGTCCATAAGGTACAGAATAAATTTATTTCAAATATCTCCTCCTCCCAGAGTTGATTATTTGACTTAGGGCAAAAGCCTGAATGTAAATAGTAGCAAAACTGTCTCTGATATTATTGTAAGGAATAAAATAATTTTGCGTTCTAAATAGAATATTTTCTAGAGAGAACTGACGCAAACTCAATTTTAGGACTGGTCCTGAAATTCAGAAATGCCTTTCCCATATTGCCTAACTGTGCCTTTTTCACTGGAAAAAATGTGCTGCCTTCAGGGAGCACGCCTCCCCAGAGATCAGTAAAATCAATGAGAAATGCAATGTCCATTTGTCAGTAAAGACATGTGAAGTCTGATGGGTTTCTTGGGACTGGACAACTAGTTAAAGATTCTAAAGAAAAATTAAGTGGGGCATAGAAACCAAAAATCTCAAGAGATCTTTGAAGAAGGAAACACGATAAATGAGGACAAATTTAGAGAACTGTTGCTGGCATAGATGTTAACTTCCAGAAGAAGATGGAAATAGACTACCACACAAAACAAAAAAGACAGAAGAGAATATTAGCACTCTGTTGCAAAGGAGAATAGGTATGCTCAACTGGTAAGTATAATGCAAATATTCCAATATCTGAAAAAAATCCCAAATCCAAAATACTTCTGGTTCCATGCATTTTGGATAAGGGATACTCAACAGGTATTTTAAAAGATCAAAATACAGATCAGAGAATATGGATATTGAAGATTATGAGCAAACGAGAATAAGAAAAAATGTTGGAGGACTTTTAAAAATGTATAAAGGAATTAATGAATGCAATTAGCATTATTTTTAAATCAGTCATTAATAGCCACTTGCCACGATTGCCAGCCCCATTGATGAGTATTAATTTCAAAATTATTAAGGAAAGGCAAATATTTAGACTCACACAGATTAAAAGAAAATATTTTCAAAATTTCAAATTTAAACTTATAAATGTTCTAATCTACTTTTGAATGTGTATTCGTGACCCAAGATTGGTTTTTCCAGGCCCCATCATTCTAATGACTTTTTTTTTTTTTTTGAGACAGAGTCTCTCTCTGTTGCCCAGGCTGGAGTGCAGTGGTGTTATCTCAGCTCACTGCAACCTCCACATCCCGGGTTCAAGCAATTCTTCTGCCTCAGCCTCCCGAGTAGCTGGGACTACAGGCACATGCCACCATGTTCGGCCAATTTTTTTTTCTTTTTTTTTTTTAGTAGAGACAGGATTTCACCATGTTAGCCAGGATGGTCTCAATCTCCTGACCTCATGATCTGCCTGCCTCGGCCTCCCAAAGTGCTGCTATTACAGGCGTGAGCCACTGCACCCAGCCCAGAGTTTTTTTTAACAAGGTTCTTCTCAGCAATTCTAGTATCCAGATACAGGCCCATCATAGACATCACACAAGCGTGTACTTCATAATCCTGGTGAATACAGAAGTTTCCTGGACTCCTTGATGAGCTACTGCTTTCGCTCCTATATCAGTGTTTTCAGCTGATGTCATTTGTGACTGTGTTTCTGACTTTCTGTAGGCAACCTGCCAAACCTTCATTTTTTTTGCTTACATGCACATAAATGTAAGCACTAATTCTTAAATTAAACTGTTTATTTATATAATACTTAATTGGCTGTTTTCCTGGCTGAACCAAACCAAGAGCATAAGGGATGATAACCTTCAAAACTGATAATTAGAGGTCAATAAATGGAGCTGTTTTAATTCTATTATTCTTTCATATATTAAGTAGAAAATTTTTGTAGATAGTTTTTCTTCACTGTCTCTTTGGTTACCATGAGGTACTGCTTGTAGTGAAAAGGTAGAATAGATACGTGATTCTTTCCCTTTATCTACCATTTTCTATTTATCAGTTACTCTTTTATTTGCCGGTTTTCTAAGTAGTAATATGGTTTCCTAAAATCCTAGAAAGTACTTGAAGAAATTAAAAATGGATTGACTTTTTAAAAATTAAATTTGGGAATTATTCTCCTGCTTCTTCTCAGTCTGATGAAATTTTTCTGTAAGATGTTTATTTTTAAGTACTAGAATTTTTTTAAAAAGTTTTTATCTCTGCTGAGGCTTCACATCTGTTTACTCAATTTTATTTTTATTTCAGTCCTTGAGCATGTTTATAATATAGTAGTATCCCCTTATTGTGGTTTTACTTTCCTCACTTTCAGTCACCCACAGTCAAAAAATATTAAATATCAAATCCCAGTAGTAAACAGTTTATAAATTTTAAGTCACGCGTTGTTCTGAGGAATGTGATGCAACCTCCCGCCATTCTGCTGTATCCAGTTCAGGATGTGACATATCCCTTTGCTCGGCAGATGCACAATTCCTGCTTCCTGCTTCCTGCTCATTAGACACTTGCAGCGGTCTAAGTTATCAGATGGACCTAACTCAGTATCGCAGTGTTTGTGTTCAAGTAACCCTTATTTGACTTAGTAATGGTCTCAATATGCAATAGTATTGATGCTGGCAATTCAGATATGCAAAAGAGAAACCTGAAAGTGCTTTCAGTAACTGAAAAGCAGAAAGTTTTCCACTTAATGAGGAAAAAGATACGCTGACATTGCTAACATCTAGGGTAAGAACTAATCTTTTATTTGTACAATTGTGGAAAAGGAAAAATAAATTATTGCTAGTTTTGCTTTTGTACCTCAAACTTCAAAAGTCACAGCCACAGTGTGTAGTAAGTGTTAATGTAGGGTTCGGTATTATCCATGGTTTAAGACATCCACTGGAGGCCTTCCAAAGTATGCCCCACAGATAAAGGGGGAATACTGTAGTCTTTTTATGCTAATTCCAATATCTGGATAATGTATTTATTCTATTGACTGCATGCTTTAATATCATTATAAGCTCAACGATTTAAACATGTCAGGTGTGCACCTGCTCATTGCAGTCATCATCATCATCATCATCATCATCATCATCATTATTTTTGTTTGTTTGTTTGTTTTTGAGATAGATCTTGCTTTATGGCCTAGGCTGGAGTGCAGTGGCATAATCACAGCTCACTGCATCCTCAGACTCCTGGGCTTAGGTGACACTTCCACCTCAGCCTCTCAAATAGCTTGGACTGCAGACACAAGCTACCATGCCTGGCTAAATTTTGTTTTCTATTTTTCGTAGACAGAGGGTTTTACCATGTTGCCCAGGCTTGTCTTGAACACCTGGGCTAAAGCAACCCACCTGCCTTGTCTTCCCAAAGTGTTGGGCTTACAGGTGTGAACCACCATGCCTGGCTTGTGGTCATAAATATTATTGATGCTTATCTTAGTTCATGTTTGGATAGTGGGACCTCCTTCAAGTTGCCTCTTGGATCCTATGGACATGACCCTGGGGGGTATAAAAGTGCCGTTGCATTCCAGTATGACGAGATGCTCTAGATTGATTTTGCACATTGCCTGCCTGCAGCCAGAAAGCAGCCATTTCTCCAAGAAGCTTTGGTTCCTTTTAGTGAATGATGATATGGAGAATCCAAAGTTATGGTACCAAGGTGCTTTCTGCTTCTGTTTTGTTTAATGCTTCCAGGACTTTTCAGTAGATAAGTCTAAAAGATAAGTGTATTTTTTAATAAAAATTTATAATTTTTAAACAAACCTTTCAGTTAACAGTCTTAATTAGAGGATTTTAATTATGCTCAGAGATATTACATCTGTATCTTCTTCTATTTCATTAGAAAAGTACCAGTTTTCAATGTCACACCCATAATGAGATGGAGTCTAGTTCTGTCACCCTGGCTGGAGTGCAGTGGTGTGATCTAGGCTCACTGCAACCTCCACTTCCCGAGTTCAAGCAATTCCCTACCTCAGCCTCCAGAGTAGCTGGGATTACAGGCAAACTCCACCACACCTGGCCAATTTTTGTATTTTTAGTAGAGACGGGGTTTCACCATGTTGGCCAGGCTGGTCTTGAACCACTGACCTTGTGATCCACCCACTTCAGTCCCCCAAAGTTCTGGGATTACAGGCATGAGCCACTGTGCCCGGTTTTTGTTTTGTTTTGTTTTGTTTTGTTTTGTTTTGTTTTGAGACAGAGTCTTGCTCTGTTGCCCAGGCTGGAATGCAGTGGCACAATCTTGGCTCACTGCAACCTCCGCTTCCTGAGTTCAAGTGATTCTCCTGCCGCAGCCTACCGAGTAGCTGGGACTATAGGCACGTGCCACAATGCCTGGCTAATTTTTTGTATTTTTAGTACAGACGGGGTTTCACTGTGTTAGCCAGGTAGGTCTTGATCTCCTGACTTCGTGATCCACCCGCCTCAGCCTCCCAAAGTGCTGGGATTATAGGCATGAGTCACTGTGCCCAGCCAATTTTTTTTTTATTTTTAGTAAAGATGGGGGTTTCATCATCTTGGCTAGGCTGGTCTTGAACTCCTGATCTCGTCATCCACCCATCTTGGCCTCCCAAAGTGCTGGGATTACAGGTGTGAGCCACCGTGCCCAGCCCCATAACTACTTTTTTTTTTTTTTTTTTTTTGAGACGGAGTCTCACTCTGTCACCAGGCTGGAGTGCAATGGCACCACCTCGGCTCACTGCAACCTCCGCCTCTGGAGTTTAAGTGATTCTCCTGCCTCAGCCCCCTGAGTAGCTGGGACTACAGGCACGTGCCACCACGCCCAGCTAATTTTTGTATTTTTAGTAGAGAGGGCGTTTCACCGTGTTGGCCAGGATGGTCTCAATCTCTTCACCTTGTGATCTGCCCGCCTCAGCCTCCCAAAGTGCTGGAAACTAACCATATTTTTAAAATCCTGCAATATAAGACAAACCAATAGCCTAAGACTAAAAATACAGCTTTCTGAAAAATAATAAGCAATCTGAGATTATTTTTGTGCATTATTTTGTTCTTACGCTATATTTCATCATGAATATACAGTCACATTATTGCTTTTTAAAGTCAGTGTAATTCTGATTGACAGATGACATAAATATATTGATTAGAAAATAAAATATTATTTTCCAACCATTCCTTAGACAGGCTACCATGCCTGGCTAAATTTTGTTTTCTATTTTTCGTAGACAGAGGGTTTTACCATGTTGCCCAGGCTTGTCTTGAACACCTGGGCTAAAGCAATCCACCTGCCTTGTCTTCTCAAAGTGTTGGGCTTACAGGTGTGAACCACCATGCCTGGCTTGTGGTCATAAATATTATTGATGCTTATCTTAGTTCATGTTTGGATAGTGGGACCTCCTTCAAGTTGCCTCTTGGATCCTATGGACATGACCCTGGGGGGTATAAAAGTGCCGTTGCATTCCAGTATGACGAGATGCTCTAGATTGATTTTGTACATTGCCTGCCTGCAGCCAGAAAGCAGCCATTTCTCCAAGAAGCTTTGGTTCCTTTTAGTGAATGATGATATGGAGAATCCAAAGTTATGGTACCAAGGTGCTTTCTGCTTCTGTTTTGTTTAATGCTTCCAGGACTTTTCAGTGGATAAGTCTAAAAGATAAGTGTATTTTTTAATAAAAATTTATAATTTTTAAACAAACCTTTCAGTTAACAGTCTTAATTAGAGGATTTTAATTATGCTCAGAGATATTACATCTGTATCTTCTTCTATTTCATTAGAAAAGTACCAGTTTTCAATGTCACACCCATAATGAGATGGAGTCTAGTTCTGTCACCCTGGCTGGAGTGCAGTGGTGTGATCTAGGCTCACTGCAACCTCCACTTCCCGAGTTCAAGCAATTCCCTACCTCAGCCTCCAGAGTAGCTGGGATTACAGGCAAACTCCACCACACCTGGCCAATTTTTGTATTTTTAGTAGAGACGGGGTTTCACCATGTTGGCCAGGCTGGTCTTGAACCACTGACCTTGTGATCCACCCACTTCAGTCCCCCAAAGTTCTGGGATTACAGGCATGAGCCACTGTGCCCGGTTTTTGTTTTGTTTTGTTTTGTTTTGTTTTGTTTTGAGACAGAGTCTTGCTCTGTTGCCCAGGCTGGAATGCAGTGGCACAATCTTGGCTCACTGCAACCTCCGCTTCCTGAGTTCAAGTGATTCTCCTGCCGCAGCCTACCGAGTAGCTGGGACTATAGGCACGTGCCACAATGCCTGGCTAATTTTTTGTATTTTTAGTACAGACGGGGTTTCACTGTGTTAGCCAGGTAGGTCTTGATCTCCTGACTTCGTGATCCACCCGCCTCAGCCTCCCAAAGTGCTGGGATTATAGGCATGAGTCACTGTGCCCAGCCAATTTTTTTTTTATTTTTAGTAAAGATGGGGGTTTCATCATCTTGGCTAGGCTGGTCTTGAACTCCTGATCTCGTCATCCACCCATCTTGGCCTCCCAAAGTGCTGGGATTACAGGTGTGAGCCACCGTGCCCAGCCCCATAACTACTTTTTTTTTTTTTTTTTTTTTGAGACGGAGTCTCACTCTGTCACCAGGCTGGAGTGCAATGGCACCACCTCGGCTCACTGCAACCTCCGCCTCTGGAGTTTAAGTGATTCTCCTGCCTCAGCCCCCTGAGTAGCTGGGACTACAGGCACGTGCCACCACGCCCAGCTAATTTTTGTATTTTTAGTAGAGAGGGCGTTTCACCGTGTTGGCCAGGATGGTCTCAATCTCTTCACCTTGTGATCTGCCCGCCTCAGCCTCCCAAAGTGCTGGAAACTAACCATATTTTTAAAATCCTGCAATATAAGACAAACCAATAGCCTAAGACTAAAAATACAGCTTTCTGAAAAATAATAAGCAATCTGAGATTATTTTTGTGCATTATTTTGTTCTTACGCTATATTTCATCATGAATATACAGTCACATTATTGCTTTTTAAAGTCAGTGTAATTCTGATTGACAGATGACATAAATATATTGATTAGAAAATAAAATATTATTTTCCAACCATTCCTTAGACAGGCTACCATGCCTGGCTAAATTTTGTTTTCTATTTTTCGTAGACAGAGGGTTTTACCATGTTGCCCAGGCTTGTCTTGAACACCTGGGCTAAAGCAATCCACCTGCCTTGTCTTCTCAAAGTGTTGGGCTTACAGGTGTGAACCACCATGCCTGGCTTGTGGTCATAAATATTATTGATGCTTATCTTAGTTCATGTTTGGATAGTGGGACCTCCTTCAAGTTGCCTCTTGGATCCTATGGACATGACCCTGGGGGGTATAAAAGTGCCGTTGCATTCCAGTATGACGAGATGCTCTAGATTGATTTTGTACATTGCCTGCCTGCAGCCAGAAAGCAGCCATTTCTCCAAGAAGCTTTGGTTCCTTTTAGTGAATGATGATATGGAGAATCCAAAGTTATGGTACCAAGGTGCTTTCTGCTTCTGTTTTGTTTAATGCTTCCAGGACTTTTCAGTGGATAAGTCTAAAAGATAAGTGTATTTTTTAATAAAAATTTATAATTTTTAAACAAACCTTTCAGTTAACAGTCTTAATTAGAGGATTTTAATTATGCTCAGAGATATTACATCTGTATCTTCTTCTATTTCATTAGAAAAGTACCAGTTTTCAATGTCACACCCATAATGAGATGGAGTCTAGTTCTGTCACCCTGGCTGGAGTGCAGTGGTGTGATCTAGGCTCACTGCAACCTCCACTTCCCGAGTTCAAGCAATTCCCTACCTCAGCCTCCAGAGTAGCTGGGATTACAGGCAAACTCCACCACACCTGGCCAATTTTTGTATTTTTAGTAGAGACGGGGTTTCACCATGTTGGCCAGGCTGGTCTTGAACCACTGACCTTGTGATCCACCCACTTCAGTCCCCCAAAGTTCTGGGATTACAGGCATGAGCCACTGTGCCCGGTTTTTGTTTTTTTGTTTTTTTTTTTTGAGACAGAGTCTTGCTCTGTTGCCCAGGCTGGAATGCAGTGGCACAATCTTGGCTCACTGCAACCTCCGCTTCCTGAGTTCAAGTGATTCTCCTGCCGCAGCCTACCGAGTAGCTGGGACTATAGGCACGTGCCACAATGCCTGGCTAATTTTTTGTATTTTTAGTACAGACGAGGTTTCACTGTGTTAGCCAGGTAGGTCTTGATCTCCTGACTTCGTGATCCACCCGCCTCAGCCTCCCAAAGTGCTGGGATTATAGGCATGAGTCACTGTGCCCAGCCAATTTTTTTTTTTTTATTTTTAGTAAAGATGGGGGTTTCATCATCTTGGCTAGGCTGGTCTTGAACTCCTGATCTCGTGATCCATCCATCTTGGCCTCCCAAAGTGCTGGGATTACAGGTGTGAGCCACCGTGCCCAGCCCCATAACTACTTTTTTTTTTTTTTTTTTTTTTTTTTTGAGACGGAGTCTCACTCTGTCCCCAGGCTGGAGTGCAACGGCACCACCTCGGCTCACTGCAACCTCCGCCTCTGGAGTTTATGCGATTCTCCTGCCTCAGCCCCCTGAGTAGCTGGGAGTCCAGGCACGTGCCACCACGCCCAGCTAATTTTTGTATTTTTAGTAGAGAGGGCGTTTCACCGTGTTGGCCAGGATGGTCTCAATCTCTTCACCTTGTGATCTGCCCGCCTCAGCCTCCCAAAGTGCTGGAAACTAACCATATTTTTAAAATCCTGCAATATAAGACAAACCAATAGCCTAAGACTAAAAATACAGCTTTCTGAAAAATAAGCAATCTGAGATTATTTTTGTGCATTATTTTGTTCTTAGGCTATATTTCATCATGAATATACAGTCATATTATTGCTTTTTAAAGTCAGTGTAATTCTGATTGACAGATGACATAAATATATTGATTAGAAAATAAAATATTATTTTCCAACCATTCCTAGACAGTGTTCTAATATGATTAACTTTAATTGCCAGAAGTAAAATCTTTTATTTTACATGATTACACTTCATTGTACTAGAATATATCACAATCTCTATTTCCTTGAGACAAACAGTTTCCCTAATATGTTATTATAAAACTGTTTAAACATATAAAAAGGTTGTGGGAAGTTCATATTTATAGTCTAACCACTTAGATTGTACAATTATCATTTTGTTATATTTGCTTTATTACATATCTATCACTCTATCCACCATTCTACCCAATTATCAACTCACCGTTTCTTACTTATGTCAAAGTATATATTTTTCTTACATACTTAACATATGTATCATTATTGTTCAGTATTTGTGTACAGCTCATTTTTTTTAAGTTACTAAGGTTTTTTTATTAACACCTCAGAGTAGAGGTTATGAAAGGACCCTGAATTGTTCTAGGAATTTTCTTCAGTGAGCATTTGTGAAGACTTGGGGATCAAGGTTGGGTTAAACTTTGTGATGGGTCCATTGGCAGTCTAGTCACAAGCACCTCCTTGATCCTTGGGTCCCAGCAGAAAATGATGCCAGACTCTCAGACTGCCACAAGGTAGCCTGGAAAGAACTCTACAGTCCAGAAAGAGCCTGGAAAGTGGTTTTGTGAGATGAAATTTACTCCTGGTGAAAATGCTGTAAATATTGTTTAGCCTACAACAAAGGATTTAGAATATTGATAAACACAGTAAAACAGTGGCAGGGTGTGTGAGAAGACTGACTCCAGTTTTGGAAGAAGTTCTACTATGGGTAAAATGCTATCAAACCATATCGCATGCTACACTGAAATCTTTCGTGGAAGGAAGAGTTAGGTGTTAATGTGACAAATTTCACTGTTTTCTTTTAAGAAATTGTTACAACCACTTCAATATTCAGCAACCATCGCCCTTATCAGGCAGCAGCCAACACCATCAAGGCAAGACCCTTCACCAGCAAAAAGACTAAGACTCCCTGAAGGCTCAGATGATCATTAGCATTTTTAGCAATAAAGTATTTTTATATTTTTTTCTTTGTTTTAAATAATTGAGCTTCAAGTAAGGGCATCAAGTAGTTTTTCTTCTTTTTCTTTCTGTTTTTCTGTTTTTCTTTTTTCTTTTCTTTCTTTTTTTTTTAAAGACGTGTTTTGCCATGTTGTCCAGGCTGGTCTCGAACTCCTGAATTCAAGTAATCAACCTGTCTTGGCCTCCCAAAGTGCTGGGATTACAGGCATGAGCCACCGAACCCAGCCAGCATCAAGAGTTTTAAAATTAAGGACATAAAGCCATTTCACACTTTAAATAGACTACAGTGTAGTGTAAACATACCTTCTTTTTTTAAATACAGACAGGATCTCCCTATATGCCCAGGCTGACCTCACAATTCCTGGGCTCAAGTGACCTCCCACCTTCGTCTCCTAAAGTACTGGGATTATAGGCATGAGCCATCACACCCAGCTAACATAACTTCATATTCACAAGGAAACAAAACAATTTGTGCGATTTGCTTTATAGCAATATTTGCTTTATTGTGGTGGTCTCGAATCAAATCCACAATATCTTTGAGGTATGGCTGTACTTTCTAAGCATTTCCTGAGTCAGCCTACATTTTCTCCATTTTTATTGTCACTATTCTATCAATTTTTTGTTTTGCTTTGTTTTGTTTTCTTCTTGTTTGGAAACAGGAACTTGCTGTGTCACCCAGGCTGGAGTGCAGTAGCACGATCATAGCTCACAGCATCCCCGATCTCCTGTGTTGAAACCATCCTCCTGCCTCAGGCTCCTGAGTAGCTGAGACTACAGGTGCATGCTACCACACCTGGCTCATTTTTAAAAAGATGTTTGTAGAGATGGGGTCTCATGATGTTGCCCAGGCTGATCTGGAACTCCTGGCCTCAAACAATTATCCCACCTCAGCCTCCTGAATAGCTAGGGTCAACCCACTATTGAAGAGTACATGGATGTTACTTTGCAGACTGTCAACCTGAATTTGTATTTGCTTGACATTGCCTAATTATTAGTTTCACTTTCAGCTTACCCACTTTTTGTCAGCAACATGCAGAAGAGACTGTTCTCTTCTGCAGAAGAGACCCTTTTTAGTGTATCATATCAGGAATCATCTCACATTGGTTTGTGCCATTACTGGTGCAGTGACTTTCAGCCACTTGGTTAAGGTGGAGTTGGCCATATTTCTCCACTGCAAAATTACTGATTTTCCTTTGGTAATTAATAAGTGTGTGAGAGAAGATTCTTTGAGATGAGGTATATATCTCATTCTTCATCAAACTATAAGTTTTTTTTAAGTAAAAGAAAATTTATTATGAAACTAAAGGAATAAAAGAATGGCTACTCCATAGGCAGAGAAGCATCACTTTGTTTTAACGTCAATTGATTTTTGTCCAAATCAATAATTACTGCAATGATTGAAAAATGATTATTACTAAGTTATCTTCATTGTCTCAAGGTCTGCTGAGCTCTGGATCCAGGCTGTGTCAACAGGGTAGTGTGGGGCCTCCTGTACCTGTCTTGGCCTCCTACAGTCCTTTTTATTTATTTTGTTTTTTAGAATAGAGACAGGGTCTTACTATGTTGCCCAGACTGGTTTCAAACTCCTGGGCTCAAGCAATCTTCCAGCCTCAGCCTCCTAAAGTGCTGGGATTACAGGCGTGAGCCACCACACCCAGCCAAGTTCTTTACCATCTTCAGAAGGCTTAGCTTGCACTTTCAGAAGAAGAATAGACTCCCAGGAAGACTGTGAGAGAGATTTGGGACCCAAATTGATAATATCAAATACACTGAACTTGACTGTATTCACCATGTTCTGGCTCTTGAGAAATGAGAGTGCTAGTGAGGTTGATGCCATTTTGTGTATCTTCTGTACCTTGAAGTCCCTCAGAAATCTTGCCCCTGGTCTTCTCTGGTCTTCTCATTCTAAGGACACAACAGGTTCTCTTTTTCTCTGGAGATGAAATCTAGATCTTCAATTTTGGAACCAAATTTGGACTCTTGACTCTGGAGCACCAATTTCTTCAGCAAGTTGTCCTCTGGAATCAATCCCAGGGTATGGGTTTTTCATAAATGCATGGATGACAGTGTGTAATTGAAAGGTGCTATAGGTGGTATGACACTGTCTGGCTTCTCTATTTTGAAACTCCACACCAAGTTAATCTTGCCGATGGCTCTGGCCTGAATCTAAAGTCAGGTTCTGGTCTTTTCTGGAATCCATGCCTAGCTCTTCAATTCTGAAACCAAATCTGGATTCTAGATTCTTCTGTATTGATTGCTAAAGCAAGTTTTTGTTTGGTAGCACAACCTGGGAAAGGTTTTTGAGTGAAGGTATTGATGAGGATTTTCAATTGATCTTCTGTGAAATTGGTGCAATTGCACCTATGATTTGTTGCTACCATCTTGAGTGAAGAGGTGTCTTCAGCCATACAGGAAGAGTCCTGGAGGCTGAGCTACTGTCTGGGAGACTGCTTACAGCTCATTTTTTAAAAAGAAAGGTCACATATAATACAATATAAAATTCACAAATCTAAAGCTTATGGTTTTCTGGGTTTTGACAAATGAAAACACCTGTGCAACTTCAAGCCTTACCATGATATGGAAGAGGGTTTCTACCCAAAAGCACCAGTATTCTAACAAACAACTTTACATTTTTTGAATTGTTCAGTGCCTGTGAGAATTCCTTACTCCAAGTTTATGACAAATATATTCAGAAGTTATAGTCTACAATTAGTGTTTGGGTAAGTATTTTCATCAATTGTCTGATTATTTGCTGTGAATTTGAAGTATGCTGACTTTTATGTAATTGTCTTCTGAGAAACATTGTGCCATTTTTCTTGTGGAAACCACCTGTAGAATAAGCAGAAATTAAGAATGCGCAGAGTTGGTTATGATGGGCACGTCTACCTGTGGCTGCCATTTAAGTGGAAGGTGGAATCCAACTCTGGAGCATTGGCAGCCTGAGCTGCTGCTGGGCTCACACTGACCCTGGGAGTGCTCTATCCATGCTTCACCTTATGAGGGGTGCAGAAGGAACAAAAGTAGAAAAGAGTGTTCTACTTTCACATGTTACCAAAGGACAGAGGATACCACCAAGGATTTAGAAAACTGTTAAGTGAGGATTTATTCTTCTTAATAGCCTTTCAAACAAGGAATTTGAAAACAAGATTCTACTCATCCCACACCAAAATGTAAACAGATATATTATTTTCTATACTCCCAGAATAATTTTGGTTTTACTTAAGCATCACTATTGCCCTCAAATGTCAAGTGGAAAAATAAATGTGAAGAATCCCACCACTAGCCTCCAGACTTGATGTTTATACTATTTCATTTTTAAAATGACCTTTTAAAAGTTATAAATTAGAAACGTGGAAGTAGAATGGCTTCATGCAAGAGATACTGGAATAAGATCCTTGTTCTGGCCCCAGAGTCTTAGACAAGTCATTCAGCCTTTCTAAGCATCAGTTCTCCCATCTGGAAAACATAAGCATTCATCTCTATGGAAGCTTCTAGCTCTGTCAGTGAGTTTCTGAAACTTGCCAGGAAGGAGCAGCCCTAGTCCGAGTGCATGCCGCCACTGTGCTCGCCTTTTGCCTGCTTTTTATCCTTGAGGTAGCCTGCAGGCTCCTCCTCATTCATCTCCTAAGCCAGTGCTATCTGACAGCAGGGAATATGTTTCCAATTCTGGTCTCATATGAAATAAATTTTTCCTGGAAGAAAGATTGCATATATGACCTGCAAAGCATTATGCTCCTCTCTGTATTCTGGATCTTGTGTTATTTTTTTAATATGGGAAAAATTACGATTTTTTTTTTCCTAAGATGGAGTTTTGCTCTTGTCACCCTGCTAGAGTCCAATGGCATGATCTTGGCTCACTGCAACCTCTGTCTCCTGGGTTCAAGCGATTCTCCTTCCTCAGCCTCCCGAGTGGCTGGGATTACAAGTGCCTGCCACCACGCCTGGCAAATTTTTGTAATTTTAGTAGAGACAAGGTTTCACCATTTTGGCTGGGCTGGTCTTGAACTGCTGACCTCAGGTGATCCACCAGCCTCAGCCTCCCAAAGTGCTGGGATTACAAGCATGAGCCATAGTTCCCAGCATGATTATGTCTTTTTACATGAGAAAAATTGCTTGAGATCATAAGAAAAAAAGATCCCTGAGTCAAAAAATGTCAACCAAGAAGAAAAAGAAAGTGAGAAGTAAGAAAAAGAAAGTGAGAAGTAAGAAAAATATGTATTTTAAAGAAAGTGAAGTGGGCATAACAATCACATTGAAATCTGGGTATAGAACAACCTTCATCTCTAAAATTTATATTTACTCAACCACTATGCTAAGCAAGGTTGTAGTAGGAATACCTACCACCTATTCTAGGCCACATGTCTCTTACGGGCAAAAAGTAAAGCAAAGCCATAATTGTGATTTGATATTTTGGATGTATTAATTCTCATTTCAGCATTTGCATAGTCTCACATTTTGGAAAACCAAATTGTGGTGATTTCACTTGTCTCTCCATATCATGATTATACTCAAAACTGGAAAACAAATGTAGACTAAAGAAGCAAATACTAAAGAGTGAGATCATGCAGGTTAAACAGATACTCTTTCTCAGGGAAAAGTCACTTACCCATCATGAGCTGATATATTGTTGTGAGTTTATATGGTTTAGTGTATTTACAACTTGACTAAATATACATGATTCACTGTGTACTGTAGAATTGCCAGTACAGAATAAATTTGCATATCAGTGAAATAAATGATGAAAATAAATAAAGTCTGAGGCCAGATAATTCCATCGGTTACCAATTTATGTCTTCAGCTCTACACCAAAGCAAATATTGCAACTCCGAACAAGCAAACAGGTGAAGAAGAGATTTGCTGTAACCTCAGATGTCAAAGAATGTATTTGTCTCTGAAAACATTTGTATTGGTTCTTTTTTTTTTTTTTTTTTTTGGTTACACTGTACTTTATTTAAAGGTGGCCACAGCATTAAAGTGTGAATTCATTGTGTACAACCAGAAATGGAAAAGAAGTCAGTCAAGGTGGGGCAGAAGTTTCTAACAAAGTCTAAAGCATAGTTTTATATAACTAATAATAAGGACACAATAGCTTACTTAATTCCCAAACTGAGGTCACTAAAACTTAAGAATATCTACCAAAACTTCAGCGAAATCTCAAAGAGAAACTTTAAAAATAACATTTTATTTTTGATCATTCAAAATGTTTCAATCAATATTCTGAGCCCGAACGTGTAGGTGAGTGCTTTCTCCATCTTTGCACATGTGAAGTGCGCCTGAACCATAGCCCCATATTTTCTCAAACACCATCACACTCATAGAACAGAAAGGAAAGGGCTGTTTCACCAGCTAGCCCCCACATAAGCCACTCCCTAGGGTCCTCCCCAGCACCTGCTAAATTTGGGAGGCCTGATTCCAGGGGGCTGGATAATGAGCTGGCAAAATAAACCCAGAAGAATAGTAATTGCAGACAAAGACAAACTCAGGTTCCAGCGCAGATAGACAGCCCATACCAGTGCTTTTGATATTAGCTGCAGTTAAGAGGGCAGGAAAGGCTCCCACTCTGGCCGGTGGTGTGGTCAGCTCAGCGCCGCCACCTCGGCAGGCTCCATCCCACCATCACCCTCCCAATCAGGCTGATAGTGTCTCCTTATGTCAAGTGGAAGGAACTGCAATCAAAGTCTGACAGGACCTGCAACTCCTCCCGGGCCCTGAGCTACTTGTTAGGCCAGTAGGGCTGTGTATCAACCGATTAAACCCATTAATAACTGGCAGCACAGCATGGCCTCCTTCTCAACAAATTACGATGCTGATCCCCAGACTCGGCCATCCATGCCCACGGTCTTTTGTCCTTAAAAACGCCTCCTCTGCTTCATGCTTTCTAGTCTTGAGGACTTGGCTTAAACGTGCTTCTGAATTGCCGCTCCCTCTTGTTGCCAATTCTTTTTTTTGTTGTTTTTTTGTTTTTTGTTTTTTGGAGACGGAGTTGCTCTTGTCGCCCAGGCTGGAGTGCAGTGGCGTGATCTCGACTTACTCACTGCAACCTCCGCCTCCCGAGTTCAAGCAATTCTCCTGCCTCAGCCTCCTGAGTAGCTGGGATTACAGGCGTCCACCATCACTCCTGGCTAATTTTTGTAGCAGAGACGGGGTTTCACCATGTTGGCCAGGCTGGTCTGGAACTTCTGACCTCAAGTGATCCGCCCGTCTCAGCCTCACAAAGTGCTGAGATTATAGGCGTGAGCCACTGCGCCCCGCTGACAGTTCTTTACACCGTTCTCCAGTTGGGGCAGAGCGGGAGACACCACAGAGCCCACCTCTACAGGAGGCATGGCTTGGCAGAAGGGAGAGACATCAGCCAGAGGAAGGGTGCACTTTAGGCACCGAACTTTAGGTAAAGTGCTCTGGGTCAGGCGTCTTCTCCAGAGTGGTCTGTTTAAAGTTAAAAAGGTCGCCTTCAAAATAGTTGTAAAATCTGTACTCTTACCCAGACATACACATTTTTCGAGACAAGGTCTTGCTCTGTCGCGAAGGCTGGAGTGCAGTGGTGCAGTCGCAAGCCATCTTCCTGCCTCAGCCTCCCGAGAAGCTGGGACCACAGGCCTGCACCACCACACCCGGCTAATTTCGTTTTCTGTTTGTTTTATTTTCGTTTGTTTGTTTTTTAAGGATGGAGTCTGACTGTTGCCCAGGCTAGTCTCGAACCTCTGGGCTCAAGGGATCCTCCCTCCTCGGCCTCGCCAGGTGCTGGGGATTCAGGCTTGAGCCTCCACACCCGGCCCTATTAATAATTCTTAATTAAAACATTTAAAGGACACAGCATTTGGGGTCAGCGCAGCATTTGCAGTGGCTGCTCCAGCTTCGGGGCCTCAGGTCACCGCGGGGGCCCGGTGCCTACTGGCCTGGCTGCCCTGCGGTTCAGCTCAGGGGGATGCTCTGGAGAACCCTGAGCCCACCTCCTGCGCTCCGCCCAACCTCGGGTCCCCAGGCCCAGACTCCGAGGCCCCACTCCCAGCGCTGCCGCCACAGCTCCAGGCTGCGCTCCCCCAGGCAAAGGCGCCACCGGCGTGTCCAGCGCAGCCTCCTCCTCCAGGCGGCGCGTGTGAGTCAATGGAAAGGACCGTGGCGGGCGGAGCAGCCACCTAGGACATCGCGGAAGCCTCCTGAGGGGACTTCCACGGCTTGTCCCAGGAGCTTCTACAACAGCTGGCATTGAGAGTTCAGTTATAATATTTTCCGCCAGTTTTTCCCAGCCCGGCCCCCAAGTGTCTGATTTTAAAGTTCCCGCCTCAGCTCCGGGGCGCGCACCCTGCAAGGGGGCCAGGTCCCCGACACCTGCCAGGGAATGAATCCCCATCCCAGGAGGAAGGCGTGGCGGGTGTGGAAGAAACAACCACATGACCTGTGACAGTGACCAAGCTTTAGAGGCCCCGCGTGCCTGCCAAGCGCCTGAGCCCACACCGTCCACGCTTCCCTGCCCCGGCGGGAACCAGCTGTTCTCCCTGCACGGGCCAGGGCCCGGGGTCACCCCCCGCCGGGCCGACCCCAGGCGTGAGCTCCAGAACCCCCTCCCAATCGCCCCGTCCTGGGAGCGCAGGGAGCCTGGCTCTTGCCCGCCAATAACGAAATCATCACGGACAGAAGGAAAGCGAGACGAGGCTGGGAAGGGAGCGGCTTTAATCCGGGGTCCGCCCCCTTCAATTCTCCAGCGCAGCGGTCCCAAAAGTTGTTTTCCGGGTCTTGCGCCTCTGAAGCGAACTAGGCCTGGAGAGGTGGTGGGGGTCGAGGAAGCAGGGTTGGGGGGTGACCGAGGGAAAGGTGGGGCGGGCCCCTGGGCCCCGGTTGGAGGCGGATTCCGAGGTGGAGCCCGCTGCCTGCCTGCGTCTCGCCCGCTGCCTGCCTGCGTCTCGCCCGCTTGGTCCACCCAACAGCTCCGCCCCAGACTCTCGGCTGCGGAAGCTGTGGGCCGGGTGGTGATTACAAACCTGAGCGCTGTCCCTTTGGAACCTGACTCCCAGCTCCGCTCAGCTACCGGGAAGTCGCGACCTGGAAGCCCTCCGCGCTTCTCCATCCATACCGGGCCGCCTCTCTGGCCTGCAGCGCATGCCTCGGCCCCCAGGTGGCAGCGCAGCGAAGCGGAGACCGTCCTGCATCCCAAGCGTGCGGGGCAGCCCCCAGACTGAGGACCTGCGACTTCGTGGGACGCCCGTGTCCGCCCCTGCGCCCCTCCAGGGAGCGGAGGCGGCTCTGGAAGTCGGTTTAGGGCAGAGACCGCGACTGGAGGGGCGCAGAACGCTCTTCCCAGCGTCCCGGGCTCTGCCGGCACAATTTTAAAACCAGGGGCGAAATCCGAGTCCTGCCGCCCCGCGGGGTTGGAGCGTGACCGCCTGGCGGCGCGCTGTCTCAGACTCCGTCCGCTTTTGCGCCAGGAGGCTGCCCGGTGAGTTCCAGGGCTCTGTGGTCCACAGAGCGCTCCCGGGAGTCTCCTGGCCGCAGCGGGAACCGAGCTGAACGCCTGGACGGCGCCGGGGTCGTTTTTCTGCCCCCGCCCCGTGGCTGCAGCCACAGCCCTGCCGTTACTCCCACCAGGGCCGCGCCTTCCTTCCTCGCGTCCCGACCGCGCCAGAGCCCCAGGCCCTGGCGGGAAACTCGCAGGCCCCGGGCAACCGGGCCGCAACTGCGATGGAGAAGCGGGGCCTGGCGCGCACATGGGGTGCCCGGCAGGAGCCCCGACTGCCTCGTGCCCTTCTTCTCGCCTACGACGGTGGCCGGCGGCGGCCTCTGCTTCCCGGACCCACGAACAAAGCTGGAGATGCGGCTTCGGAGTCGGCCCTGGGACCTACTTCTTCTCTTGGCTTCCGGCCCGCAGCCCAGGGCGTTCCCTCCGGATCAGTGGCCAGGGCTGGCGGGGCGGGTGCGACGCAGGACCCCGAGCCGGGCAGCAGCGGCCGCCAAGCATGGCGAGGAGCAGCGCGAGCCTCTCCCCACCGCGTCCGGGGATGGCGGGCGTCAGGTGGGAGCCGGCCCGGGACATCCAGGTGGGATCGGCCACGTCTCAGGCGCTGTCCCAGGCGGACGGCGGAGGCGGCCAGAGGCGGACTCAGCACCGCGCAGGCCGCCGGCTCAGTGGGCAAAGAGAGGGGCCCCCGGTTTATGCCAAAAACGTGTCTTCTCCAACCTCCTACTTAAAGGCCCCTGTCTCATATGCTGGTTCCTGTCTCTAATAGTTCCTAGGTGTCTGGGACCGGAGACTTGGCCCCTGTTCTCCCCGAGCTCAGCCGCAGGCTTCAGGGACCTGGGCAAAGTGTGGATAACCCTGCCTGCCTTTTGGGGAGGAAGGCCAGTGGCTCCCCTAGCCTCCACTGTGGCACTAGGAGGCAAGGGCAGCCAAGCTGATCGCTGCTTTCATCTGCACCACCCCACCCCCTCCGGCAGATGAGGAGATGGGCAGTGACGGGTGGGTTGGCAGCCGGGCTGGAGTGGCATGGCTAGCTGCCCTGGGCACCATATTCCCTGCCTGTCACCACTCCTGGTTGTCCAACAAAGCAAAGTCACAATGACAAGATCCAGAGTGGGGAGTCTCCAGCTGTAGATGGTGCCGCTGTCACAGGGCACCAGAGCAGCAATGTGACAGCTTCTCATGGAGGCAGACTCTGTCCCCAGTCCCTACCCCACCCTGGCTTGATCCTTGTTGGTGTCTATTTCTTTGCCTTGCCTTTATCTCAGCCTGGCTTCCCTTCCAGGCAGCTCTGAGTGGCTCTTGGTCCAGGCTTGTCTCCATCTCTCATTTCTCTTCCCAACTCCCTAAACTCAGGACCTAGTCACTCCTGCTCCTCACACACACTCACACACCAACACACGCACTCTCTCACTCTCACCCCCTCCCCCACACACACTCACACACACTCCCACCCTACCTTAGGAAACAAGTTTCCCTCTGAGAACCTTTATTAAGACCTGTGGGGAATGACCGGGATCTGGGCCCCCAGTGTGTCTGTGAGCCAGCTTGTGTGTGTGCAAAGGTGTGAGCCTGTGAGCATCCACGTGGCTGTGGAAATTAGCATGTGTGTACACACGCGAGTGTGACAGTGAAGTGCTGAGAGTTGAAACAGTGTGCATTTGGGGTCAGTGTGGCCTTGGTCAGTGTGGGCACATAGGTGAGCTGTGGCGACGGTGGAGGGATGTGAGTGACTCTGAGTGTGGAAGCTGAGCCCAGGGCAGATGGACAACTGCATCCTTTGAGCTCCTTTAGAGGCTGCTACTCCATACCTTGCTCAACTACTCCCTCTTTGTCATCCTGGGCTCCCTCAAATCAGGATGGGGTGCGGGAAGGGGAAGTGAAGCTGGTGACCTATGGGAAGGGGACTGTCTGCTTCCTGGGCCTGTCAGCCACTGATCTGTTCCATGTTCCTATAAATACTTACAAATCTCAGCTGCTGAGGAGCAAGACATCCTCCACCAGCCAGTTGGGGCTCCTGGCCTGGAGCTATGGAGTGAAACACATGGGGTAGGGGAGTGGGGGCCACATCAGAAAGGCTGGCATCAGGGACTCCTGAGTTCAGCTCCTAGTTTTGCCAAAGGTTAGCCTGGGCGCCCCAGTATGTCTTCATCAGGAACTGCAGAGGCAGAAATACCATCCACGCCTCTGCCCCAGGAAGCAGCCCTACCTTTGCCTGAAGAGAGAGATTCCCGCTTCAACAGCCAGCTTTCTGCCTTCTAGTCACATCTCTCAATTAGGGGTAAAAAGAGGGATCTTCTTGCTTTTTTTTTTGTAGTGGGGGGTGTCTCACTGTGTTGCCCAGACTGTTCTCTAACTCCTGGCCTCAAGTGATCCTCCTGCCTGTAGCTCCGAAAGCACAGCAATTACAGGTGTGAGCTGCCACACCCAGCAGCTTCTTACTCTTTAAATGCCACACAAAATTCTCCTGGAGTTCCCGGAGGGGGCTGTCTCTTTGAAATCAAAATCTTTCCCAGGACACCTTAATCAATCCTTCAGGCTCTTTCTGGATTGGAGGCAGAAGAAAACTGCAGCTCGGTGACCCCCCACCTCTTTGCAAGGGCCCCCTCTGCAGCCCTTGAGGGGAGTGAAAGCATTTTCATTTGGCCTCATGCCCAGCTGCAGCCAGCTCTTTCGCTTCTGGATCTGGGCTGGTTGTGATAACCTGGAGGAGGGGGAATTAGTTGGGATGACTCACTTGCCCCAGCCCATCAACCCTGGCCTAGGCTTGTGGCCAGACGCCTGGTTAAGCACCCCAAGAGAGCTTCCTTTCTCAGGAAAAGAGTGATTATTGATTATTGATCCTCTATACCCACTTCCCAGGACACTGTCAGGCACACCACAGGCCCTGTGGCATTTTTGTGGCATCATCAGCCTTACTCCTGGATCACCATGTCAAGCTTTCCCAATAGCAGTTGGTGGCAAACTCCAACTCCTACTGTCAGAAGGCATCACAAGGCCCAGATATCCTGGGCCTCCCAGCTCAGGCAAGCCCAGCATGGACACAGAAACCCCTGACACTGAGCCAAGATCTTTTCCCCCTGTCTTGGCTTGAAATTCAGATATATTGATGTTGAGCCCTCCTGGCCCGCAGTGGGACCCCCCCTTAGCCTTACACAGGTAATGCCTATATCATGGCCTAGGCTTTTCCAAAATGCCAGACTCTGGGAAGGACCTGGAGTGGAGGGAAAAACCAGGCAGAGGTAACCCCATGAGGGGCTCTGGCTGCTGTATGTGACTCCCTGCTGGAAACGTGCCCCTAATGGGGCATCAAAGCCAGGCAGGCAGGGGCTCCTGCTCTGCCAGAGGCTGGAAATCAGGACTGCAGCTTCCCATCTTACTCTGGGGATGCAGGTCAACTGTTTTCCCTCAGATGAGAGATGCTGAGGTTCCAATTTTATAAGATGAGAAGAAGGGCTGAGGTGATGCCCATTCTGCCACTTTGCTGAGTCCAGAGCTGTGATGAAGAGGAAGAAGTCAGTCACAGGACAAAGAAGGGGGCTCAGGGACCCAGGAGTTTTCCTTGGCAAAAGTCAACTTGCCCCACCCCTGAGAAAACTCTGACCTCAGCTGCCAGGGAGGAAAGCAGGGGCTTGGGAGGAGGTGACAGGGAGAGGGAACAGTCTGGTACTCTGTGTTCTGGGAGAGAAGTCTGATGGCAGCAGTGACTCAGGAAGGGTTAAGAATATTCCTAAAATAGCCATGCCACAACCTAAGCCAGTTCATGAATGCCTCTTCCAGAGAGCAGATCTGTAGCAGGAAAATTCAGCCTGATCTTCGCCCCACTGCCTACCGCCTGGCCCTGGCTACTAATTAAGTCTCCCACCCTGTCCCCTTCACCCACTCCTGTCCTAAAGGGGATGGGGTAGGAGTCGTCAGAGGGGCCAAATCTCCCCAATCAACAGGGAACTCCAGCTGGGACCAGGAGTACTGGGCCCCAGTGCACCCCCATCCACACTCCTGGTCTGAGTCAGGTAGGAGGGCTTGGGGGGACAGACAGGCAAAGTGCAGGCCTTGTGCATGGGATGGAGGGTGCCAAAAAAGAGCAGCCAAATTCTCCCGCCCACACACGTGCATCGCCAGCCATGATCAGGTAGGACCTCCAAGATCATCCTCAAATCCTACCTTCTCCTAGCTCTGTGTTGCCCTTTACTTAGGGCATCTTGGAGTGAGATGGGCAGGGAGGGGTCGAGTGAGTCCCTTCATGAACAAACCGTATCTTTGTTTCAGGGGCAGGACTGGGTACATAATTTGCAGGACCCAGTGCTAACTGAAAATGTGAGTCTGTTGTTCAAAAATTGTTAAGAATTTGAAGGCAGTGACAACATAGCACTAAACCAAGTTCAGGGCCCCTCTGACAGTGGGGCTTTTGCCACTGCACAGGTGGCACCTCTATGAAGCCAGCCTTGTGTAGTGGTTTGGTTTAATGAACATTTACTTAGCGCCCACTGCTCAGCTCTTCTGGCTCTGTAATATGGTCTGGCTCTGTGTCTGCACCCAAATGTCATTTTGAATTGTAATCCCCACGTGTTGGGGGAGGGGTCTCATGAGAGGGCATTACATCATGGGAGTGGTTCCCACATGCTGTTCTCATGATACTGAGTGAGTTCCCACGAGATCTGATGGTTTTATAAGGGGACCTTCCCCTCTTCGTTCTGCACTTCTCTCTCCTGCTGCCATGTGAAGGATGTGTTTTCTTCCCCTTCCACCATGATTGTAAGTTTCCTGAGGCCTCCCCAGCCATGTGGAACTGTGAATTAAACTTTTCTTTATAAATCACCCAGTCTTGGGTATTTCTTCATAGCAATGTGAAAATGAACTAATAAACTCTGTGACCTCAGAGACTCCCTCTCAGTGACCCTGTTCTCAAATATATGAAGATGGGTGCTCAAAGATCTCTCTTTAAACATGGAACGGGGCCTGTCTGAAGACATAAGTGATTAACTTCTAATCTATAACTAAGGTCTGAGTCCTGAAGACCTTCCTCTGGAGGCTCAGTAAATGTAGTTAATCTAGATGGGTCCAGGTGCTGCGGGTGATTACCTTTATCTTGTCTCCTGCAAAATCATGGAGGTTTGGGAAGTTCCTTTAGACCCCCTCTCGTATGGAGGTTTGTTTTCTTCTTTTTTCTTTCCTGCCAGGACAAACTGAATTCTGTGATGGTTTGTGTAGCATTTTTGAGTTTATTGCCAAAAATTGAGGCTCTATTTTGTAGACTACATTTTTTAATAAAATAAAACTTTCTAGACAAAGAAATGCAGGTGAAACTGTTCCTTTGATACCATTTCCCAAATCTACACAGAGTTGATAGCAAATTTTTCTCTTTATCTTTCCTTAAATTGTATATATTCATATAAATGCTCTTGAATTCTTAGTGCAACCAAGTGGATGGTCATTACAGAGAAGGTCCTTAGCATAGAGCACAAATGTTCCCACTGTCAACTGGGCTCTGTTCACAAAGCACCCAGAGCTGGCCTTCAACTTCCACTCCTCAGTTCCTTTGCCTACCTTCTCCACTGCTAAAATAGGGAAGGTATTTGTCTTCCTAATATTTAATAAATGACATTTATTATCATTCTGCCTACTGAATTTCACTTGTCTGTCTGGTAATATCCTACTCCCATAAGAATCAATGAGTTCTTGGTACATATTGGTCTAAATTTGCCTCCTCTTTGAACCTTTTTCCAGTTTTCCAGGCAAGGTTGATTTATCTATCTATTTATTCTATGTTCCCATAACAATCTTTCGAAGCATAATACAGTAAAAAGAGAGCTGATTCATCATGTCCTGTCCGTTTCCCTCTGGAGACTTTGGAGCCAATGTGAGGGTACAGGTATGCTCCTGTATAAGCTCTTTGGTCGCCTTTGTCAGTTTAGGACAGTTCTCAGTATATAATTGTTCTCAGGTGCCATTAAACTAGACCTGAATAACTGAAGGATTGAAAGTGTTCAGAAATCACCGAGGATGCTTCAATAATTCATCCTAATTAGGGATATGGGGATAGTTTGCATGAGAAAGAAGTTTTTCTTTTTGAGGAAAAGTTAAAATTCAGCAAGCAGAATGAAAATAAATGTCAATAATTTTTTATTTTAAAATATTCATGTTTTACTATTTTGATATAATTTTTAAAGGAAAAGGCAGAAACCACTGCTTATTAGAAGGCAGATTTTATTGATTTTATACCCCTAGATTTGTTGCATATCAAACCTATGTAAAAACATCTATAAATCAAATCATTAATTGCACCTAGTATAATAATTCTATATATGGAGGTAATGTTTGATTCTTCAGGAGCTTTAATAACTCGAAGGCCATTTGATTGCTTTAAAATTATTTCTCATTGTATTTGTTTATATTGTATCATTAAGCAAAAGTAGAGTAAGCAATTAGTGTGATTCATTCCTCTTCTATAATACAGTAAAGCATCGCCTCCGTACACAATTCTCTGGGATCCCTGGAAAACATCTGGCATCCAGCAAGTCTTGACCCCTCTTTAGAAAGCCATGGAGAAACTGGAGGCAATTCTGTTAATTATTTGCCCTCTAGAGGCAATTCTGTTAATTACCCTCCCTTCCCTATCCATGACACAATTTCTCCAGTTACATGTAGAATGCTGTTATGTGTCTCCTGACCAGACCCCTTATTTCATAGATGTGGAAATTGAGGCCATGAAGGATGAGGTGATTGTTCACAATCCACATGGCTAGTTAGTGCCCAGAGCCTGGCCTAGACTTCTCTCTTGTTCTGGGGCCTTGAGTTCTCTCCCCCTTCTTTAGTACCTATGGCCAGAGGTAACATAATCTGCATACCATATTTGCATTTGGAGTGCATCTGTTTTGCTTTCATTTAATCTTGTTGAGATGGTTTGCTTGTTGACCTACTCAGTCAGTTATCTTTTCACCTTTGTGAGTTGAGAGCTTTGTGTATTAAGTCTGTAAAACTTTGCATCTTGGAAAGTGACATAATCTGTAGCAGACCCATGCTGTTTTTAGATGCATCTTAATTGTGGTAGTGACAGTGATTGAGAAACTTTTCGTGTTTTTCTGTGCTATTTCAGAATATGCCTTCTGAATTCAACTAGAGGTGGAGTCAAAAACAACAGAATACTATATTTTTGTTTCTCTGATTTAGGTAAAATACCTCCTTTCTGACAAGACTGGGACTCTTACATAGACTACCATGAACTAAAGGAAGCACAACATTGCCAGAGTAACCTGTGGTACGTGTATTAATCACTTACTGAACATTTTACTTGCATTCTTTCAGGAAAATGAGTTCATTTTTAGATACTTAGTCAAATTATCTTGACTTTCTGATGTTTTGAAATAACATTTATAATAGATTTAGGTATTTCATTAATATTGAATGTATTTAAAACTAAATGCATCCCAAAGGAAACTGAACAGTTAAAACGTGGTTTATTTCTGCAAATATTAACTTAGTGAGAAATGCCAGGGAATCTGCATATTTGTGTTTTCTATCTAACAGTTATGAATTTCTTAGTGTATGTTTTATGAATTTCTTAGTGTATGTTTTGATCAGGCTGTCTTTTGATCACAGTTTTGTGACCACTCTGTTTTTCCTCTCTCTGGCAATCATTTCCCAGAATTGACAAGGAATTAATCCTGAGATGATTTCTGCTAAGTAAAGCCTAGCACTTCTTGACACTTTAGAAAAGGCTTTGGAATAATTTTATATTAGCATTTCTCACCTGCATATTTTTACATGTAAATATAAGCTGCAAATGCATTACTTTGAAAGACAGCCAAGATAAAATTTAAAGAAACATGGTTTTAGAAGTCCAATGGTAGTATAAGATTTCACAAAAAAACAGACTGCTCTTCATTCAGTACTTCCTATTTACTCCCCAGACACAGCCAACTTCAACATTTTTTACTTTAAAAACGTATTTTTATATTTCAAAATAACATGTTTATGTGACCTGTCTCTCACCCATCCTGCCCCACTCTGGCTTTACCCGCTTCAGAATATTTAAAATTTCCTGCATATCCTTAGCATATATCATTCCAATCACGAATCTTGGGGTAGGCTTTTTTTTTTTAATTTGTGCATTTAATAAACCCCTAGTGGTACCTGTCTGTTTTTCTTGTTAATTCTTTTAATTTCTTTGTTAATTTTCTTCCCCTCTAGCTTCCCTTTTTCTTCTGGATCTCTTGTTAGGTATTGAACCTCTTGAGTTGATTTTCTAATTTTTGTCATCTCCCTCTCTCATTTTTTGTATTTTGTGTTTAATTTTCTGGTATCTAATTCACCTTGATTTTCTATCTTTCTGGTGACATTTTCATATGCTCTCACTTTTTCAGTTGTCAAACGCCTTCTCCTGACCTTGCCCTTGTGTTCTGTTTACTCTGCCCACCTCTTCGATTCTCCCCATTGCCACCTGGTGTTTTGGTTTCTTTCTCCTCTCCTCTCCTCTCCTTTTTCTTTTCTTAGATGGAGTCTCACTGTAGCCAGGCTGGAGTGCAGTGGTGCGATCTCAGCTCACTGCAACCTCCGCCTCCCAGGTTCAAGTAATTCTCCTGCCTTAGCCTCCCGAGTAGCTGGGACTACAGGTACATGCCACCACACCCAGCTAAATTTTGTATTTTTAGTAGAGACTAAACATACATTTCACCATGTTGGCCAGGATGGTCTCAACCTCCACCTCCCAGGTTCAAGCAATTCTCCTGCCTTAGCCTCCCGAGTAGCTGGGACTACAGGCACATGCCACCACACCCAACTAAATTTTATATTTTTAGTAGAGACTAAACATACATTTCACCACATTGGCCAGGATGGTCTCGATCTCTTGACCTCGTGATCCGCCCATCTCGGCCACCCAAAGTGCTAGGATTACAGGCATTAGCCACCGCGCCTGGCCTTGGTTTCTTAATTTTGTTTTATAAGCTTTCTTCAAAGGCCTGGTCATCATTTGCTGTGTGCTTATATATTTTTATTTTTTCAGTGGGCAAAATACATGTAACATAAAATGTATCACATTAACTGTTTTAAGTGTACAATTCAGTTGCTTTAACTATATTCATAATGTTTTGTAATGATTCCCACCATTCCTCTCTAGAACTTTTTCATGTGAAGCTCTGTACCTGTGAAACAGTAATTCCTAACTCCTGTCATCTTCCAGTCCCTATTAACCACCATTCTACTTTCTGCCTCTATGACTTTGCCTATCTTAGGTACCTCATATAAGTGGAATCATATAGTATTTGTCTTTTTGTGTTTGGCTTATTTCCATTAGCATAATGTATTCAAGGTTTCATTGTTCATCCACATTGTGAAATGTGTCAGAATCTCCTTCCTTTAAAAAGGAATAATATTCCAATAATATTCCATTGCATGCATATATCACATTTGTTTATCCATTCATCCACCGGTGGCCATGATGTTGCTTCCACCTTCTGGCTACTGTGAGTAATGCTGCTGTGAACATTGCTATGCAAGTATCTTTTTGGGTCCCTGCATTTAATTCTTGGGACTGTATACCTCAAAGTGGAATTACTGGGTCATATAGTAAGTCTATGTTCAACTTTTTGAGGAACCACTGTGCTGCTCTGTAGAGCAGTCCACCACTTTACACTACTATTAGTAATGCACAAGGGTTTCATTTTCTCCATATCCTTGTCAACACTTTTTATTTTCCATCTTTTGTTTGCATTATAATTGCCATTTTAATGAGTATGAAGTTGTACCTCATTGTGATCTTGCTTTCCATTTCCCGTATGACTTGTGATATTGTCTGCACGTATTTTAAGGTTTATATACTAACAAAGCTGATTACTAGGGGTGTGTGTGTAGGGGGAACTGTGTGGCTGCTGAGTGGCTTCCCTGTGGGATGATCAGCCAGAACCCACTATTGTATCAGGAAATCCCCAGATGTCACCATCTATGGGTCTTTTGTAGTTTTTATGGGTACACAGTAGGCGTATATATATTTATGGGGTACATGAGATATTTTGATACAAACATACAATGCATAATAATCACATCAGGGTAAATGGGTTATCCATCATCTCAAACATTTATCATTTCTCTGTATTATGAACAATTCAGTTATACACAGTTATCTTAAAATGTACAAAAAAACTATTGCTGACTATAGTTACCCCGTTGTGCTCTCAAATAAAAGATCTTATTTTTGTACCTATTGACCATCCCCACTTCCCCCCACTGACTACACTTCCCAGCCTCAAGTAACAACCATTCTACTCTATCTTCATGAGTTTGTTTTAATGTTTAGCTCCCCCAAATAAATGTGAATGTACAAAGTTTATCTTTCTGTGGCTGGCTTATTTCACTTAAAATAATATCCTACAGCACCATTCCATGTTGTCACTAATGACAGAATCTCATTCTTTGTTATGGCTGAATAGTACTCCATTGTATATAAGCACATTTTCTTTATCCATTCATCTGTTGATGGCCACTTAGGTTGCTTCCACATCTTGGATATTGTGAATAGTAATGCAATAAACATAGGAGTGCAGTTATCTCTTCGATATATTGATTTTCTTTTTTGTGTCTATATCTAGCAATGAGATTGCTGGATCATATGGTAGCTCTAATTTTAGTTTTTTGAGGAACCTCCAAATTGTTCTCCATAGTGGTTGCACTAATTTACATTCCCACCAACAGTATGCAAGGGTTCGCTTTTTTCCATATCCTCACTAGCATTTGTTATCACCTTCCTTTTGAAAAAAAAGCAATTTTAACTGGGGTAAGATGATATCTCTTCATAGTTCTGATTTGCATTTGTCTGATAATCAGTGATGTTGACCACCTTTTCCTAAGTCTGTTAGTCTTTTGTATTTCTTCTTTTGAGAAATATCTATTAAGATATCTTACCCATTTTCAAATCAGATTATTAGATTTTTCTCTATACAGTTGTTTGAGTTTTTATATATTCTGGTTATTAATCCCTTGTCAAATGGATAGTTTGCAAATATGTTTCCCCATTTTTTGGATTTTCTCTTTGTTGATTGTCCCTTTTGCTGTGCAGAAGCTTTTTAACTTAATGCAATCCCAGTTGTCCACTTCTGCTTTGGTTGCCTGTGCTTGTGGGGTATTGCTTAAGAAATCTTTCCCTAGTCTAATGTCCTGGAGAATTTCCCCAATGTCTTCTTGTAGTAGTTCAACCTACCAAGATTGAACCATGAAGAAATTCAAAACCTGAACCGACCAATAACAAATAATGAGATCAAAGCCTTAATAAAAACTACCAACAAAGAAAATCCTGGAAGCAATAGCTTCACTGCTGTATTTTACCAAATATTTACAGAATAACTAACACCAATCCTACTCAAACTATCCCAAAAAATAGAGGAGGGAGGAATATTTCAATGCCTGATACTTAAACCAAAGACACATTTAAAATGAAAACTACAGGCCAATATCCCTATGGAAAATTGATGCAAAAATCCTCAAGGAAATTTACAAACAAAACAAATCCACAACATATTGAAAATTATTCATAATGACTAAGTGGAATTTATGCCAGGAATGGAAGGATGGTTCAAAATACGCAAATCAATGTGATCATCATATCAACAGAATGAAGGACAAAATTTACATAATAGTGTCAACTGATGCGGTAAAGCATTTGATAAAATTCAACATTTTATTGTAAAAACCCTTCAAAAAACAGGGTATAGAAGAAACATACCTCAACACAATAAAAGCCATATAAGACACTCCCACAAGTATAGTGTCTTACTGAATGAGAGAAAAACTGAAAGCCTTTCCTCTAAGCTCTGGAACAAGAGATGCTCATTTTCACCACTCTGCCTCCTGAGTTCAAGCAATTCTCCTGCCCGAGCCTCCCTAGTAGCTGGGACTACAGGTGTATGCCACCACACCTGGCTAATTCTTTTCTTTTCTTTCTTTTTTTTTTTTTTTTGTATTTTTAGTAGAGATGGGGTTTCACCGTGTTAGCCAGCATGGTCTCAATCTCCTGACCTTGTGATCCGCCCACTTCAGCCTCCCAAAGTGCTGGGATTACAGGCATGAGCCACTGCACCTAAGCCTTCCTGTCTTCTTCTAAGCTCTCCAAACTGCTCCAACCTCTGCCCATTACCCACTTCCAAAGTTGTTTCCAGATTTTCAGGTATCTTTATAGCAATGCTCTACTTCCCAGTACCAATTTTCTGTGTTAGTCTGTTCTTGCACTGCTATAACTACCTGAGACTGGGCAATTTATAAAGAAAAGTGGTTTAATTGGATCACGATTCTGCAGGCTGCACAGGAAGCATGGCTGAGGAAGCCTCAGGACATTTACCATCATGGCAGGAGGTGAAGAGGGAGGTGACATGCCTCACATGGCTGAAGCAGCAGGAAGAGAGAGCAAAAGGGGAGATGCTACATACTTTTAAACAATCAGATCTGGTGAGAACTTACTCCACAAGAATGGCAAGGGAGAAATCCTCCTGCATGATCCAATCACCTCCGCACAGACCCCTCCTCCTACACTGGGGATTATAATTAGGCGTGAGATTTGAGTGGGGACAGAAATCCAAACCATAAGGTTAGTATTAAAAGTTAACTGCTTTCCTATATACTAGCAATGAAAAAAATTGGAATTTGAAATTTTAAATACAATGCTATTTACATGAGTACCCCCAAAATGAAATATGTAGGCATAAAGTAAACAAAATATGAACAGGATCTATATGAGGAAAACTTCAAAACTTTAATGAAAGAAATCAAAGGAAACCTAAATAAATTGATAGATATTTCATGTGCAAGTATAGCAAGACTCAGTATTGTTAAGATGTTAATACTCCCCTTCTTGATCTATAGATTCAACTCAACTCCAATTAAAATTCTAGCAGGTTATTTTGTGGATATAAACACATTTATTCTAAAGCTTATATGAAGATGCAAAAGACTCATAGTCAAAATGCTTAAGAATAACACCTCAGAGGACTGACACTACCCAACTTTAAGACTTATTCTCCAGCTAAATAATTGAGATAGCATGGCGTTAGTGAAAGAACATGCAGATTGATCAATGGTTCAGAAGAGAGAGCCCAGAAGTTGACCTATGCAAATATAGTTAGCTGAGCTTTGACAAAGAAGCAAAGGCAATTAAATGAAGGAATATAGTCTCTTCAACAAGTGGTACTTAAAAACTGGACATCCATGTACAAAAAAAAAAGAATCTAAGTTCAGACTTTACAACCTTCTCAAAAATTAACACTCAAAATGGATCAAAGAACTAAATGTAGAATGCAGAATCGCAAAACTTCTAGATCAAGACTATCCAGGTAACCTTGAGTTTGGTGATGCATTTTTAGAGACAGCTAAGTGTAGGTGCAGTGGCTCACACCTGTAATCCCAGTACTTTGGGAAGCTGAGGGAGGCAGATTGCTAGAACTCAGGAGTTTGAGACCAGGCTGGTCAACATGGTGAAACCTTATCTCTACCAAAAACACAAAAAATTAGCAGGTGTGGTGGTACGTATCTGTGGGGCTAGCTACTTGGGAGGCTAATGGGGGAGAATTGCTTGAGCCTGGGAGGCAGAGGTTGCAGTGAGCTGAGATTGTGCCACTGCACTCCAGACTGGGTGACAGAGTGAGACTCCATCTCTAAATAAATAAATAAATAAGATACAATCAAAAGCACAATGCATGAAAGAAAAAAAATGGTACACTTTGATTATTCTGTTAGGAGGCCTATGTAATTTTTTTATTTTTGCAGGCAGTCTTCCTGTGTAGGTTTAGTATGTAGGTCCTGGTCTACTCTGTGGGCTGTGATTCCATTGACAATTTAATTTCAGAGCCTTCATGGTGCTATTTTGGTCTGTTTGGCTTATCTGGTATCACTGGGTCTCTCCCACCGGTCCCTGCTGTTGCTTACCTGAGGGAACAGGGAGCTGCCCCAGGCTGGGCCACCTGCTGCAGCTAGGTGGGTGGGGAATGGTGGTTGTCTTGGTCTGTGGAGCTGGTTTTCTTGTTGTGGGGAAGATCTCCTTTGATCTGGGGGCATTGAGCCTGCCTAGGTTGCCTTCCAGTGCTAGATTGGGAGTTGGGAAACACTGGGCCTGGGTCACCTTCCTGTTGAATGGGGTCCAGGGAGACACCTGGCCACTATGCATTGCCTAGTCATAGAGTCCCTCAGCAGCCTTTTTCTTTCCACGTTTCAGAATTCTCCATTGATCATCTCATCTCTTATTTCTAGAGTTTAGGTTACACTTCTTAGGAGGGAATAATGTGTTGTCTTCTCTAGACTAGAAATCCTTAGTGGTGGTTTTGGGTTGTAACTGTGCTAAAGGGAGAATTGGCATATTTGTGATGCCTAGTCTTTCTTTTCAAATGGTGGCATATCACTATTCAGTAGATAATATTTACAACACCTACTTCTTTGGGTTGAAGAATGTGGGTAAGGCAAGGAAAGTACTTAATGCAGTGCCTGGTGTGGAGAGCACTTATGAGTGTTGGTGGCGATGCTGTTCCTTTTGTCATTTGGTAGCATATTAAAGCTTTTCTTCTTTTTTTTTAAAAAAAAATAAAGTTCTGGCGCATTTCTTGTTAGGTTTATTCTTATTTTATCCTTTTTTGCTTTTATTACAAATAGCTTCCTGTCATATCTTCTACCTGGTTCTTTGGCTGTTATGTGAAAATGTTTTAACAGCCTTCTAAATGTTGCTCTCCTAAAGTTTTAACTTGCCTATTTCTTTTCTTTTCATTTTTTGAGACAGGGTCTCACTCTTTCACCCAGGCTGGAGTTCAGTGATGCAATTATGGCTCACTGCAACCTCCACCTCCTAGGCTCCCAAAGTGCTGGGTTTACAGGCATGAGCCACTGCACCCAGCCTTACTTGTCTATTTCTTTTAAGAGTGGGATCTACAATTGAGCCCAAAGCTCCAAAAACAAATGAAGGAATGAATGAGTGAATGAGCTCTTCTTATGGGTTTGGTGTGGTTTGGGGCTCTACTTTTAATCTAAATGCTATGTTTTATATAATCTAAGATTTCCCCTAGGTGTGTTACACGATTGTGTTGTATTGAACTTACATTGAGACTCCTTTTCACATGTGCTGGTATCAGCATGGAGCTTTCCTATTCACTCTGAACTATTCATTTGGGGGACACAGATAGACCTCTGTGTCCCTCATAGTGTCCACTGGCCAAGTGTGGTGGCTCATGCCTGTAATCCCAGCAATTCGGGAGGGTGAGGCGGGTGGATCACATGGTCAGGAGTTTGAGACCAGCCTGGCCAATATGGTGAAATCACATCTCTACTAAAAATACAAAAATCAGCCAGGCCCAGTGGCATGCACCTGTAATCCCAGCTACTCGGGAGGCTGAGACAGGATAATTGCTTGAACCTGGGAGACAGAGGTTGCACGGAGCCTAGATCATGCCACTGCACTCCAGCTTGAGTGACAGAGCAAGACTCTGTCTCAAAAAAAAAAAAAAGAAAAGAAAAAAGAAAAGAAAGAATGCCCATTACCTATACTGGAAAAATTGAGATTGCGATTTTGATGTGAAGTGTGGAAAGGAGGATTGGGTCCATTTAATTTACCTAAACAGATGATGAAATATTGTTTTACAAACATTCCTTACTGCAAAGTTCTGTGTGTGTTTGTAGTCATGGGAACAGTGAGAATGAGGCTTGGAACGTGGAGCGCTCTGTGGGCCTGTGGTGGGTGAGTCCAGATGCCAGTGGGAGCATCTGGGTGAGGGACACGTCTGTTATTTTTATTCCAGTTTGTGTTCCCAGCCAGCTTAAGGAATGGTAGCTAATTGTAATGCAGATGTAACCATTTCCTGTAGCAGTACCACATTATTCAGAGACAAAAGTTGTGTTTTGTTTTGTTTTATTGATGATGATAACATAATTTTCCTAAGATTTTTGTTCAAATGGAACTTTAAAAAAATCTAATGTTTAAAGAAAAAACCTTCATAAACATACACAAAATTTTTTCTTGTGGAAATTTAAGAATGAAGATGTAGAGAAAGAAGTTAAGGAAGAAATTGACCCCAACGAAGAGGAAAGTGCCAAGAAAAAGCATTTGAATAAGAAGAGAAAATTGAAGGAGATGTTTGATGCAGAACATGATGAAGGAGAAAGCACATATTTTGATGATCTTAACGGAGAAATGCAGAAACAAGCACAGGTGAGAACCCTCAGTTCCTCTCAGCCGTTTGTCAAGACTATCATAGCGCAGGAAACCCTGACTTTTTTGGGTCTCTGTTTCCTATACTGCTTCTGTGCCTTTCATTTGGACCCCTGGGTAGAGATGCATGTGAGTGAGTTTATTCATGCAGTGAGCTCATTGTTTCTGCAGTCAGGAAATCACCAGAAAAATTTGCATACCTATTTTGTACCAACAATTAGGAAACAGAAATGACCAAGACATGGTCTCTACTTTTCAGACTTTGACAGTGTAGTGATCTGAGACACCATGTTCACTTCAGTGCAAGCATTGGCTGCCTATTCCAATCGCTGCTTCCTGATTTGAATGGCAGGTGATCAGTGGCCTGTATGGCTTATGGACACACAACAGCTCCCAGGAGGAGTGCTCTGAAAACTCATCCTGGTCAGAGTTCAGAAAGACATGTGGAGTGTAAGGTCAGATGCGGAGATAAAGGGAGATGGTGTGGCCGTCCTGCCTGGGGGCGCTGAGCAGGCTGCTGGAGGCGGTGATCTCACTATGAAGCAGACACAGAAATGTGTGTACAGTTGATGGCGAGCATCTGAGTTGCGCCTTGTTAGGGGGGCCAGGAGTGCCTCTGTAAGCTGGAACAGATTAGGTATATGATTTGTGAAATGGAGTTGAAAGGCTCTGCTCAGCCTAGGTCTTCATCTAGCCAAAGAACTATCTCCTGATTAGGCATTAGCTTAATGGTTGCAAGTCTGGGTTGACCTTTGACAGGCATGACTCAACTAACTGTGAAGTCTTTGCTTCACATCATTTACAATTTAAAGTTAGCTAGAGCCTTGTGGGCCATTGGAAAAGGCTGAATTTTACACTCTGAAATGGGAGTCCTTGGAGGGTTCTGAGCAGAGGAAAGATACTCAGTTAATCAGATCACTCTGCCAAGAGATCAGTTGGGTGGCACAAACCAGAGGGCTGGCAGTGGAGATGACTGCCAGACTTTATTTGGATAGACTTTATTTGGAAGCTGAGTCAGTAGGATTTCCTGGTGGACTGAATGTGGGGTGTGTGAGAAGAAATGAGGATGGCGACTAGAAGTTCCTGGAAGGATGGGTTGTTGTAAGTTTGATAGGAAACCCTCTGCAGATGCAGCTTTGGGAAGACGATGTTTGGGTCGGCTGGGTGTCATGCAGACAAGCGGAGTGTCAGGTGTGGAGACAGAGGTCTGGCCAGGGACTTAGATGTACAGCCCTCAGCATGCAGATGCCACTTCAAGCTGTGAGGTGGCCAGGGAGTGAGTGCAGAGTGATCGGGAGGAGCAGGACTGGTGTCGGTGAGAGGGGGTGACTGCAGCCATGAGGCCTGAGCAGTGCCCAGGAGGGAGAAGCAGTGTGAGCATGCAGGCACGTGGGAGGCCAGCTGTACATGGAGGTGACATGTTGTTCAGATCCCACTGCCATGTTAACTATGGTGAAGGCAGAGTTGACCACTGGAGGAGGGGCGTGGAGGCCTTCAGCAATCTTGGCAAGCACCGATTTTCATAGATGTAGGGGAACGGGAGCAGGGGAACTGGAGGCTGTGACTGCAGAAAACTTTTGTGGGGTTTTGCTGCAGAGAGAAGCACAGAAATGGAGCAGTTGTTGGTGGAAGAAGTGGAATCAAAAGGTTTTGAGATAAGAGAGATAACAGAGGGAAGAGCTGTTGGAATAAAGTCCAGGAAGAGTGGATGGTGTCTACTGAGCAAGTGATGTGTGGCCCTGAGCGGACATGGACAAATCATCTGTGCCTGAGCTGCCCGTAGAACTTTCTGTGATCATGGAGATGCACGTCTGTGCTTCCCAATACTGTAATCCTGGCAGCAGGTTGATATGGACCACTTCCAATGTGGCCAGTGTGATTGAGGAACTGCATTTTAAATATTATGTAATTGTAATTAATTTTAATTTAAATAGCCACACATAGCTCCCTTATGGGCCAGGTCAGAGCTCTGATAAGGCTGGATAAGGGAGGAAACCCGGGTAGAAGATTGACTGTGAAGGTTCTTTCAGTTTGGGAGTGAATCAGGAAACAGCCATCAGCTGAGTGAAAGTGAGGGAGGTGTTGGGTGTTTAAAGATGGGAAAAGTGTGACAGGTTTGGAGAGGAAGGAAAAAAAGGTGTGGACTGGGGACGTTTCCAGTGTTCAGGCACGCAGGGCCCCACAGAGTAATCTACATTTGCTGTCCCTTGGAGCAGCAGAGAAGAAAATGGTTGGGACATATTCTGAGCAGACTGTAGAGGTAAAATGTGTAGGTTTTTTGTTGTTGTTGTTTGTTTGTTTGTTTGAGATGGAGTCTTGCTCTATTGCCCAGGCTGGAGTGCAGTGGCACAATCTCGACTCACTGCAACCTCCGTCTCCTGGGTTCAAGCGATTCTCTCACCTCTGCCTCCTGAGTAGCTGGGACTACAGGCACGCGCCACCACGCCCAGCTAATTTTTGTATTTTTAGTAGAGATAGGGTTTCACCATGTTGGCCATGCTGGTTTCGAACTCCTGACCTCAAGTGATCCACCTGCCTTGGCCTCCCAAAGTGCTGGGATTACAGGCATGAGCCACCATGCCTGGCTAAATGTGTAGTATTTTTAATAGGATAAAGCCTACATAATTCTGTCCACAGTTTGTTACTTAGAAATTGCTCATTTGTTCATATTAATCTTATGTTTATTATAGATAACAGCATATGGGTTTTTTTCCTGTCATGTATAGCTGAATCGTGCAGAATTTGAAGATCAAGATGATCAAGCCAGAGTTCAGTATGAGGGTTTTCCATCTGGGATGTATGTCTGCACTGAGATTGACAATGTTCTCTGTGAATCTGTGCATATCTTTGACCCTCATTACCCCATTATCCTGGGTGGCTTGGGCAACAGTGAAGGCAATGTTGGATACATGCAGGTGGGTCCCTTTGCTGCGTATTTGGTGCCTGAGGCTCTGTGGATTTCCCCTCCATCAATCATCTTGCCCTCTTGTCCCGTCAGATGCATCTGAAGAAACATCGCTGGTATAAGAAAATCCTCAAGCCTCAAGATCCAATCATATTTTCTGTAGGGTGAAGGAGGTTTCAGACCATCCCACTCTATTATATCGAAGACCACAATGGAAGACAAAGGCTTCTAAAGTAAACCACACAGCACATGCATTGCAGAGCAGCCTTTTGGGGTAAAACATGATTACAATAACTTGCTTATTGCCAATATTAAGCCTTACAGGCTGCATCATTATAGCTTTGTGTTTTTCCTTCATAAAATTCCATTCCTAAGATTTTTCTCTTTTCTGGGAGCAGGGAGGTGGTTTGGAGTAAATCTATATCCAAATGTAAATGTCCCTATCCATTATGTAAAACTAGAATCTAAAATTTGTGGTTTGCTATATTTCTTTTTTTCCTTTTCCTTTAAGGCCCTATCACTTCACAGGGAACTGGCTTCTTGGCAATAGTCTGTCAGTGGCATAATGGTAACTATCTTGGATGATTTCTTTTACAGATTGGCTTGAGAAATATATCCTGAATGTGGGTTATGTACATGAGACTTTAAGTTGAAAATTACTCATTTTTAGTAATATAAAGTAAATTTCCCTTTGCTTTTAATCTTCCTACATCCTTTTCAGTAGGGTGTGGGAGTAGAGGAGGGAAAGTGGAAGAATTATAATGGTACTGAAGACATTTCCTATTTTTGTGCATCTTTTGGATTTATTTATCTAAGCAAGTACTTAAGCAGTGCTCACCATGTGCTAACCACTATATGAGGTTGTGAGGAGCCATGGGAGACCAGGCAGACATGAGACCCCCTGCAGCTGTGCTGGGGTAGCAGTCTGTTCACTACATTTTCATTTGACCAGTCAGACAGGGCAGGGTTTATTGGTCCCATTTAACAGAGAAGAAACCAGAATAATGAGCAGACGGAATCTGCCCTAGAGGTTCAAATTTTAATTTCCTAAACATTGCAACTGTATTTTTCTTTTCCATTTCATTCCAAATAGATCATTATAGTGAAATTATGTTCCTCTGAAATCACTCTCAGGAAAGTACTCAAGTCTCCCTGTTTTTTTTTTCTTTTAGACAAAGTCTCACTCTGTCATCCAGGTTGGAGTGCAGTGGCGCAATCTTGGCTCACTGCAACCTCCACCTCCTGGGTTCAAGCAGTTCTCCTGCCTCAGCCTCCTGAGTAGCTGGGATTACAGGTGTGTACCACTGTGCCAAGCTAATTTTTATATTTTTAGTAGAGACGGGGTTTCGCCATGTTGGCCAGGCTTGTCTCAAACTCCTGACCTCAGGTGATCTGCCTGCCTTGGCCTCCCAAACAGCCAGGATTACAGGCATGAACCACCACATTTGGCCTCAAGTCAGTCTTGTTAGTTTGGCTTACCAACTTTAAAGTTTTGGATTGCTTTTGTCAAACCACTGGGTTGCAAGTTCAGATGGTCTTTCTTGTTTTTCTTAGCTAATTGTAAGTTAAATTCACTTTGGTAATTTATTATGTCACATAGAATTGAAGTTTTTCTCTTGCTGATATTATTCCTATTTTCAAATTTTGGGGTTCCTGTTAGCCTGATTTTTGGATAGCTGCCACAGGAATTGTCTTTGATCTGGATAAATCCATAAAAATTGTGAAGAAATTGAAGCTAACTGGTTTTCCATATAAAATTTTCAAGAACACTTCATTTATTAAGGTTTGTATATCTATATATTCTCATATTTATAAATGCCCATATTGTTTGAGAAAAGGAATGAAATACTTCTAGAATATGGGCCTCATATTTTTACACAAGTATTTGAAATCTTTTATAAACTTCCTGTTTTGTTTGTTTGCTCCTTTATATTGTATTACTTAAATATGCCCAAAAAAGCAGTAGTAAAACAGAGCTATTTAGGAATTGAGGCTGTTATTCATGACTACCATGTGAGACTGCTACAGAACTCAGATTGAAAATATGTCATTTTGGGGCTGGGCACAGTGGCTCATGTCTGTAATCCCAGTACTTTGGGAGGCCGAGGTGGGCGGATCACAAGGTCAGGAGATCAAGACCATCCTGGCCAACATGGTGAAACCCGTCTCTACTAAAATACAAAAAAATTAGCTGGGCATGGTGGTGTGCACCTGTAATCTCAGCTACTTGGGAAGCTGAGGCAGGAGAATCTTTTGAACCTGGGAGGTGGAGGTTGCAGTGAGCCGAGATCGCACCACTGCACTCCAGCCTGGTGACAGAGCAAGACTCTGTCTCAAGAAAAAAAAAAAAAATGTCATTTTATCCACTGGGTTTTGTTTCCTACTTTTTTGATTTGTGTTAAGGGAAAAAAATCACAAGTTTGTCTAACCATTCAGTGGAAAAATAGAGCATTTGCAGACAACTTGGCAAGGGTAGAGAAATAGATGTACTGTTTTTCAGCATTTGGGGAAGGTGGTTTGAGCAGTATTTATTGACAATTTCATTAGTGGGGATGTTTCTATTAAAACTCATAGTAAGATCATTAAGTGTTCTTGCAATATAAAGTAATAATACCACCAGCGTTTATTTAACTGTTTTCATGTTCTAAGTGCATGCACCTGAGTAAAAGGATCTGGGCTGCAGTCTAGGCTGAGAGATGCCAGCAAAGGCCGCCTAGGCCAGTGCAGTCCAGTAAATCCCTCTTTAATCTTCTCTTCCACACAGACAACAGTGATGAGCATGCCCATGAACCCACATGATTATTTTGGGAAAAATGAAAGAGTTGTATTATTTTTGTGGTGGTAATTCCACTTTCAGGGGCAAATACATTTTGAGTTGTTTTTGTTCTTTAACCAAGGATGTATGTTTGAGGTAAGAAGTAAAGCATAAAGTATATGATTTTTTTATGTGTTTTTATCTTGCTATACCCATAGGGAATGTTTAATTCTGCCTCAGAAGTGGCCAAATTTGAAGGTATTGTGATTCAAACTGTCAGCGAGATAAGGCAGCAGATCAAGAAAGCACTCCGGGCTCCAGAAGGAGCCTTCCAGGCCAGCTTTGAGCATAAGCTGCTGATGAACAGTGAGTGTCTGGAGTAGTGTTCAGGGCAGGGTGTTACACCATTCATGCTTGACTTCTAGCCAGTGTGACGAGAGGCTGGAGTCAGGTCTCTAGAGAGTTGAGCAGCTCCAGCCTTAGATCTCCCAGGCTTATGCGGTGTGCCCATTCACCTTGTGTCTGCAGCCCCCTGGCCACACCCAGTAACAGTTCTGGGATCTATGAGAGTAGCTTCCTTAGTGAGCTTTCCCTTCAAATACTTTGCAACCAGGTAGAGAAGTTTGGAGTGAAGGTTTTGTTCTTTGTTTCTTCACAATATGGATATGAATCTTCTTTTGAAAATGTTAAAGTAAATTACCTCTCTTTTCAGATACTGTCTTCATGCAAACTTCGTATCCTGTTTCCATCCCAGCCTTCTATAACCCAGTAACATCTTTGTTGAAACCAGTGGGTGAGAAAGACACCTGGTCAGGAATGCGGACCACAGGACAACTCAGGCTCACCCACGGCATCAGACTAAAGGTGAACAAGGACTCTGTATAAAGTACCCGTGGTATGTGTGTTAGTGGAGATGCAGCCTGTGCTCTGCAGACAGGGAGTCACACAGACACTTCTATAATTTCTTAAGTGCTCTGAATGTTCAAGTAGAAAGTCTAACATTAAATTTGATTGAACAATTGTATATTCATGGAATATTTTGGAATGGAATACCAAAAAATGGTAATAGTGGTTCTTTCTGGATTGAAGACAAATTTTTCTTCTTTAAAATAAATTTTATTTTATATATTTGAGGTTGACCACATGACCTTAAGGATACATATAAACAGTAAACTGGTTACTACAGTGAAGCAAATTAACATATCTACCATCTCACATAGTTACATTTTTTTGTGTGTGACAGGAACAGCTAAAATCTACTTATTTAACAAAAATCCTAAAGACAATACATTTTTATTAACTATAGTCCTCATGACGTACATTAGATCTCTAACTTGATCATCCTATATGTCTGCTACTTTGTATTTTCTTAATATATGTCTCCCCATTTGCTATTGGTCATTTCCTATTTGTCTCATTTTTCAACTGGGTTGTTTTTCTGTTATTAAAAGAGTTCTTTACTGATTTTTGGACATTAACACTTTATCAGATATGCGATCTGCGAATATTTCTTCCAGTCTGTAGGTTCTCTTTTCATTTTGTTGGTTTTTTCCTTTGCTGTGCAGAAGCTTTTTAGTTTGATGCAGTCCTCCTTGTTTATGTTTCCATTTGTAGCCTGGCTTGTGGTGTGATATCCAAAAAATAATTGCTAAGGCCAATGTCAAGAGGCTTTCCCCCTATGTTCTCTTCTAGGAGTTTTAAGGTTTCAGGTCTTATTTGGGTCTTGGGTTTTGTATCTGTTTGAGTTGATTTTTGTGTATGGTGTATGATCAGGGTCCATTTTTATTCTTTTGCATGTGAAAATCCAGTTTTCCCAGCACTATTATTGAAGAGACTATTTTTCTTTCCATTGTGTTGTCTTGTTTGCCCTTGTCAAAAATTAGTTGACAGTATATGTTTGGATTTATTTCAAAGGTCTCTGTTCTGTTCCATTGGTTTATATTTTTTGTTTTTATGCCAGTATCATACTGTTTTGATTACTATAGCTTTGTAATACAATTTTAAATCAAGAGGTGTGATGCCTCCAACTTTGTCTTTCACAGTAACCTGTTGGCTGTTTGGGGTTTTTTGTGGTTCCATACGAGTTTCAATATTTTTTTTCTTTTTTTTTTTTTTTTTTTTTTTTAAGATGAAGTCTCACTCTGTTGCCCAAGTTGGAATGCAGTGGCACAATCTCAGCTCACTGCAACCTCTGCTTCCCGGATTCAAGCAATTCTCCTGCCTCAGCCCCCTGAGTAGCTGGGACTATAGGCACGTGCCACTATATCCGGCTAATTTTTGTAGTTTTAGTAGAGACAGGGTTTCACTATGTTGGCCAGGCTGGTCTCCAAGTCCTGACCTCGAGATCCACCTGCCTCAGCCTCCCAAAGTGCTGGGATTACAGGCGTGAACCACAACACCTGGCCAGGATTGTTTTTTTCTGTTCTGTGAAGAATGCCATCAGAACTTTGATGAGGATTGTGTTAAATCTGTATATTTGCTTTGGGTAGTGTGAACATTTTAACAATATTAATTCGTCTGATCCATAAACATAGGATATCTTTTCATTTGTTGATGTCTAAATTTCTTTCATCAATGTTTTATGGTTTTCAAGTGTACACATCTTCCATCTTATTGGTTAAATTCATTCCTAAGTATATGTTTTTCTTTGGTGTTTTTGTAAATGAGATTGTTTTCTTGATTTCTTTGTCAGCTACGTTATTTGTATATAGAAATGCAACTGATTTTTATATGTTGAGTTTATACTTTGCAGCTTAACTGAATTGATTTAGTAGTTCTCAGAGTTTTTTGTGGAATGTTTGGAGTTTTTTACATAAAGGGTCTTGTCATCTGCAAATAGAGATAATTTTACTTCTTTAATTTAGTTGCTTTTTTTTCCTCATCAGATTGCTCTTGCAAGTACTATGTTGAATAAAAGTGCTCCATGGGTTTCTCATAAATGGTCTTTATTATGTTCAGGAACTTTCCTTCTATACATAAACTATTAAGAGGTTTTATCAAGAAAGGTTGCTAAACTTTGTTAAGTGCTTTTTCTGCATCAATTCAGGTGACCATGTGGTTTTATCTTTCATTTTGTTAATGTGATATATCACATTGATTGATTTACATATGTTAAACCAGCCTTGCATGCCAGAGATAATTCCCACTTAATCATGATGTATATAATCTTTTTGATGTGTTGTTGAATTCTACTTCCTAAATTTTTTTTCCTCATCAGCCATTTATATATATATATATATAAAATTACACTTTAAGTTCTAGGGTACATGTGCACAACATGCAGGTTTGTTACATATGTATACATGTGCCATGTTGGTGTGCTGCACCCATTAACTTGTCATTTACATTAGGTATATCTCATAATGCTATCCCTCCCCCCTCGCCCCACCCCACAACAGACCCAATGTGTGACGTTCCCCTTCCTGTGTCCAAGTGTTCTCTTTGTTCAATTCCCACCTATGAGTGAGAACATGTGGTGTTTGGTTTTTTGTCCTTGCGATAGTTTGCTGAGAATGACAGTTTCCAGCTTCATCCATGTCCCTACAAAGGACATGATCTCATCCATTTTATGGCCGCATAGTATTCCATGGTGTATATGTGCCACATTTTCTTAATCCAGTCTATCATTGTTGGACATCTGGGTTGGTTCCAAGTCTTTGCTATTGTGAATAGTGCTGCAATAAACATATGCTTTACATATGTTTATAGCAGCATGATTTATAATCATATAAATGTAAAACATATGCTTTACAGCAGCATGATTTATAATCCTTTGGGTATATACCCAGTAATGGGATGGCTGGGTCAAATGGTATTTCTAGTTCTAGATCCCTGAGGAATCGCCACACTGACTTCCACAATGGTTGAACTAGTTTACAGTCCCACCAACAGTGTAAAAGTGCTCCTATTTCTCCGCATCCTCTCCAGCACCTGTTGTTTCCTGACTTTTTAATGATGGCCATTCTGACTGGTGTGAGATGGTATCTCATTGTGGTTTTGATTTGCATTTCTCTGATGGCCAGTGATGATGAACATTTTTTCATGTGTCTTTTGGTTGCATAAATTTCTTCTTTTGAGAAGTGTCTGTTCATATCCTTCACCCACTTGTTGATGGGGTTGTTTGTTTTTTTCTGGTAAATTTGAGTTCATTGTAGATTCTGGATATTAGCCCTTTGTCAGATGATTAGATTGCAAAAATTTCCTCCCATTCTGTAGGTTGCCTGTTCACTCTGATGGTAGTTTCTTTTGCTGTGCAGAAGCTCTTTAGTTTAATTAGATCCCATTTGTCAATTTTGGCTTTTGTTGCCATTGCTTTTGGTGTTTTTAAACATGAACTCCTTGCCCATGCTTATTTCCTGAATGGTATTGCCTAGGTTTTCTTCTAGGGTTTTTATGGTTTTGGGTCTAACATTTAAGTCTTTAATCCATCTTGAATTAATTTTTGTATAAGGTGTAAGGAAGGGATCCAGTTTCAGCTTTCTACATATGGCTAGCTGGGCAATGTCAACTTTGTAAATTGAGACCTGTCTCAGATTTTGAGGGTTCACAAACTATACTCCAAGGATATAGTAACCAAAACATCATAGGTCTGGTACAAAAACCATGACACAAAAGCCAATGGAACAGACTAGAGAAGGTTGTAGGCTGCACTCCTTCAACCATCTGATCTTTGACAAAGTCTATAATTAGAAGCAATGGGAACAGACTCCCTAATCAATGAATGGTACTAGGATAACTGGTTAGCCATATTCAGAAGATTTAAAATGGACAACTTCCTTCCAACATATTAAAAAAATCAACTTAAGATGGATTAAAGACCTAAATGTAAAACCTAAAACTATAAAAACCCTAGACAAAAGCCCAGAACATAATATTCTGGACACAGGCAATAACAACGATTTTATGATCAAGTTTCCAATAGCTATTGCAACAAAAACATAAATAGACAAGTGGTACCTAAGTATACTAAGGAGATTATGTTCATCAAAAGAAACTATGAGCAGAGTAAACAGACAACCTACAAAATGGGAGAAAATATTTGCAAACTATGGATCTGACAAAGGTCTCATATCCAGAACCTGTAAGGAACTTAAAAAAATTTTTAAGCAAAAACTAAACCTCATTGAAAAATGGGCAAAGGACAAGAACAGACACTTCTCAAAAAAGACATACATGCTGTCAACAAGAATATGAAAATATGCTCCATTTTAAAAATCACTAATCATTACAGAAATGCAAATTAAAACCACAACGAGATACCATTTCATACCAATCACAATGGCTACTAATAAAAAGTCTGAAAATAACAGATGTTGCTGAGGTTGCAGAGAAAAGGGAAATCTTATACACTTCCATTGGGAATGTAAATTAATTCAGCCGTTGTATAAAGCAGTGTGAAGATTTCTCAAAAAACTTAAACAGAACTACCATTTGGTGCAGCAATCTCATTGCTGGGTACATACACAAAGAAATATAAATTGTTCTACCAAATGACACATGTACTTGTATGATTATCACAGCACTATTCACAGTAGCAAAAACATGGAACCAACCTAGAGGCTCATCGGTGGTGGACTAGAAAAAAAAAAAATGTGTACCGCCTGACGTGGTTGCTCACGCCTGTATTCCCAGCACTTTGGGAGGCTGAGATGGGTGGATCATTTGATATTAGGAGTTTGAGAAAATCCTGGCCAACATGGTGAAACACCGTCTCTACTAAAAATACAAAAATTAGCCAGGCTTGGTGGTACATGCCTGTAGACCCAGCTACTTGGGAAGCTGAGGTGGCAGAATAGCTTGAACCTGGGAGGCGAAAGTTGCAGTGGGCCCAGATTATGCCACAGCACTCCAGCCTGGGTGTCAGAGTGAGACTATCTCAGAAAAAAAATTGGTACATATACATCATGAAATACTGCATAGCAACAAAAAAAAATAAATTTATGGCTTTTGCAACAAAATGGATGTAGCTGGAGGCTACATCCCACAAATTAAGCAGATTAACACAAAAACAGAAAAAGAAAGCATATATTATCACCTATAAATGAGAGATAAACATTGGCTCCACATAGTCCAAAACAGGGACCAATAGATAGATACCAGGGCCTGTGTGAGGGTAGAGGGTGGAAAATCAGTGAAGATTGAAAAATTACTTATGCCTATCAGGTACTATGCTCACTACCTCAGTGACTAAATTATTTTTTCCACGAAACCCCAGCAACATGCAATTTACCTACATAACAAAGCTGCACGTGTACCCCCTGAACATAAAATATAAATTAAAAAAGAAAAAAATGAATATCAATAAGATACTTAGTAAACACACAAGTGTTTGGAAATCAAACAACAAACTTCTAAATAATTCACAAAGAAACATCAAAATAAAATTTAGAACATATTTTGAATTGAAAGATAAACATCTGAAGTGCTGAAAGAATAGAGATGGCTTTAGTCTCGAAACTTACATATAAAAACATTGAAATTTCAATCAGATGGTAATTGGTATGTGATTTGATAATCTACTTTAAAGTTTATACAAAACTGAGAACCCGGCTAGGTATGGTGGCTCACGCCTGTAATCCCAGGACTTTGGGAATCAGAGGTGGGCGCACGAGGTCAGGAGTTCAAGACCAGCCTGGCCAAGATGGTGAAACCCTGTCTCTACTAAAAATAAAAAAATTAGACAGGCGTGGTGATGGATGCCTGTAATCCTGGCTACTCAGGAGGCTGAGGCAGGAGAATCAATTGAACCAGGGAAGCAGAGGTTGCAGTGAGCCAAGATTGCACCACTGCACTCTAGCCTGTGTGAGAGAGCAAGGCTTCATCTCAAAAAGAAAAAAAAAATTGAGAACCCAGATAAAAATAGCTAACTTTATTCTCCAAAAGAAAAAAGAATGACAGTGAGTAGAGGTCTGCTTCTATTGGCTATCAGATAATCTCATAACCCTGCAGTACTGTGATGGTAAAAGCACATCCACAGCAGTAGTGTGACAGTCAGGTATCAAATAGACAAGAACTTCAGAGAAGACAAATGTAACGTTTGAAATCAGTAGAAAGAAATGTTGCTTTGAGAAAGTTGGTTATTATTTGGAATTTGAAGAAATAAACAATAAATTTCAAATAACTTAAAGAATGAAATAAAAAATAAAATTAATACTACAAAGAATTTTTTTGTTTGTTTTTTTGTTATACTTTAAGTTTTAGGTTACATGTGCACAATGTGCAGGTTAGTTACATACGTACACATGTGCCATTCAGGTGTGCTGCCCCCATTAACTCGTCATTTAGCATTAGGTATATCTCCTAATGCTATCCCTCCCCCCCTCCCCACCCCACAACAGTCCCCAGAGTGTGATGTTCCTCTTCCTGTGTCCATGTGTCCTCATTGTTCAATTCCCATCTATGAATGAGAACATGCAGTGTTTGGTTTTTTGTTCTTGCGATAGTTTACTGAGAATGATGATTTCCAATTTCACCCATGTCCCTACAAAGGACATGAACTCATCATTTTTTATGGCTGCATAGTATTCCATGGTGTATATGTGCCACATTTTCTTAATCCAGTCTATCATTGTTGGACATTTGGCTTGGTTCCAAGTCTTTGCTATTGTGAATAATGCCACAATAAACATACGTGTGCATGTGTCTTTATAGCAGCATGATTTATAGTCCTTTGGGTATATACCCAGTAATGGGATGGCTGGGTCAAATGGTATTTCTAGTTCTAGATCCCTGAGGAATCACCACACTGATTCTACAATGGTTGAACTAGTTTACAGTCCCACCAACAGTGTAAAAGTGTTCCTATTTCTCCACATCCTCTCCAGCCCCTGTTGTTTCCTGACTTTTTAATGATTGCCATTCTGACTGGTGTGAGATGGAGCTCATTGTGGTTTTGATTTGCATTTCTCTGATGGCCAGTGATGATGAGCATTTTTTCATGTGTCTGTTGGCTGCATAAATGTCTTCTTTTGAGAAGTGTCTGTTCATATCCTTCGCCCACTTTTTGATGTGGTTGTTTGTTTTTTTCTTGTAAATTTGTTGGAGTTCACTGTAGATTCTGGATATTAGCCCTTTGTCAGATGAGTAGGTTGCAAAAATTTTCTCCCATTTTGTAGGTTGCCTGTTCACTCTGATGGTAGTTTCTTTTGCTGTGCAGAAGCTCTTTAGTTTAATTAGATCCCATTTGTCAATTTTGGCTTTTGTTGCCATTGCTTTTGGTGTTTTAGATATGAAGTCCTTGCCCATGCCTATGTCCTGAATGGTAATGCCTAGGTTTTCTTCTAGGGTTTTTATGGTTTTAGGTCTAACGTTTAAGTCTTTAATCCATCTTGAATTAATTTTTGTATAAGGTGTAAGGAAGGGATCCAGTTTCAGCTTTCTACATACGGCTAGCCAGTTTTCCCAGCACCATTTATTAAATAGGGAATCCTTTCCCCGTTGCTTGTTTTTCTCAGGTTTGTCAAAGATCAGATAGTTGTAGATATGTGGCGTTATTTCTGAGGGCTCTGTTCTGTTCCATTGATCTATGTCTCTGTTTTGGTACCAGTACCATGCTGTTTTGGTTACTGCAGCCTGGTAGTATAGTTTGAAGTCAGGTAGCGTGATGCCTCCAGCTTTGTTCTTTTGGCTTAGGATTGACTTGGCAATGCGGGCTCTTTTTTGAACTTTTATGAACTTTAAAGTAGTTTTTTCCAATTCTGTGAAGAAAGTCATTGGTAGCTTGATGGGGATGGCATTGAATCTATAAATTACCTTTGGTAGTATGGCCATTTTCACGATATTGATTCTTCCTACCCATGAGCATGGAATGTTCTTCCATTTGTTTGTATCCTCTTTTATTTCATTGAGCAGTGGTTTGTAGTTCTCCTTGAAGAGGTCCTTCACGTCCCTTGTAAGTTGGATTCCTAAGTATTTTATTCTCTTTCAAGCAATTGTGAATGGGAGTTCACTCATGATTTGGCTCTCTGTTTCATGCCTTTTCCTCATGACATGAAATACAAATATCATGAAGTAAAAGACAGACAAATTTTACTAACTAAAGAAACTCATTTTTAGCAAACAATTGATAAGTACCATTAAAAGACAAATAAAAAATTAGAAGAAAATGTTTACATGGTATATATAACAAAAAAATGGATATTTAGAATGTATAGAGAGTATCAAATAATAAAGAACTTGCAAATCCCAGTGGGAAAATGAGCAAAGAATATAAAGAGGAATTGCACAGAAGAAAAAGTATGCATTATATATTAACAAATGAAAAGTTGCTTCATCTGTGTAATGGCCAAAATATATGTTAAAATATAAGACAGCATTTCTCCCATCTCATTGGTAAAATAAAAAATACATATGCACTTCATAAATTCATATGTCACTTCAGCATTTTTACAGTTAATATCACTTTTGTTATTCTTAAAAAGTTGAAAAATTAAATGAGTTAAAAGCAGTATGAGAGAAATTATTGCAAATATGTGTATAATATTATTAGGAGAAACCCAAGTAAGACCCTAGAGGCATAAGTTTAAAATGGAGACTAATCAGTTTATATATATAATAATTTAAAAATATTCTGTACATTATAAAACTCACAAAACAATTAAAAGGCAAAAAAATCAAGAAAAAATAATTTCAAAATAAATGCCACAACACAGCTTCCTGTGGTCAAGATTCCTCTCCATTCTACTGTGATGTCTACATAGATTTTTGGGCATCTAGACTAACATTGGGTTTAGCCTTAGGTAATAAAGTTAATAGAAAGAATGTTTACTACCATACATAAATTCAAAAGACTTGTCAGTTTAGATTGTCAATTTAATGTTGAACAAAGTTGCTTGAAATTTTCAGATAAAATAACTTTAGGTAAGCTTAAGAAAAGTTTGATTGCATTTTGTTTATAGTCTTGTACTTCTATTTTCATTCTGATTTAGTAGGCTGCACACTTTAAAAAAAAAAAAATTTCAGGTGGATTGTGGCCATTCCTTTTCCTGTTAAGTCTTATTTAATTGTTCTTCCAGAACAAATATTAACATTTGCAGTGCTGCATCTGAATCAAGCAGTTTGGTTAGAGAAATTTAAACCTTTAAATCACAAAACAGCTTATTTTCAATTGTCATAGCTGACATTGAATCTATGCCTAATGGTGTAAGCAATGTGGATATTGGAATGTCTCTGAGTTTTATATTAATAAATTACTAGCTAAATAAGTGATATAATCATCTGTTGATATCTGAGATAAGAGTGAGTAAAAACCACATAAAAATCTTCCATAAAACTAAACTTATCTTGGAATTCTTTGTAAAATAAATTCTGTGAGACGGAACTTTGGAAAGTTTTCTGTAATTTCTTGAAATCAAATTTAACAGTGCATGGTAGTCTGACCATTCTGCATTCTCCTTTCTGTATAAAAAAAATCACTATTTCAAGGCCAGAGAGCCCCCTTTACATGGCTTGTTAAAATCCAGCATGATTGAAGATACCGATGGATTTTGGGTATTTGAAGAGAATTCCTCTGGTGGCTAAAATGCTTTGAAGATTATTTGTGCAGCAGTCATTCAAGATTAAAGGCTCCCTAGTTAATTGTCCAGTGAGATCACAGTTCCTGTGATAGTGGCAGAAGATGTCCAAAAAGGAGTTAGCAGCAGCCTAGTTGGCTTTTGTTGCATTTGGAATGTTTAAGCAAAATTAGGAAAATAATCTGAGTAAATCCACATTTGCCATCTCAACTTCCAAAGATTGGTCATCAAACAGTGTGTTTCTGTCTTTCTATCTTGGCTGTCACCTTTACTACACTGTAGGGGTCTGAGGTTTGTAGAGTGGATATTGCAGAGTTCTGGTTGTCCTTGTGAGGTCTGATATGATAAACTGTTTCAAAGAAAGTATGCCTGATTACAGAAATGAGTATTGTCCCCTGACAATCCACATAGAATTCTGGGGCATTCTTCTCTTTACATTTAATAATAGCTTCTGCTAAACTTGTAATGTTCTGTGGGATTGTATCACTTCTTCTCCTTCTTGTTCACTTCCCACCTTCTTGCTCAGAGCTCCAATGGGCTCAGAGCAATGTTTGGAGTGCCAATCACCCTGAGCTCAAGCTTGCTCTGAGCATCATCTTCTCTGAGCTCCATCTTACACTGAGAAGCACCTGCTGCAATCTCCATCTTGCTCGGAGCTCCTTCTTGCCCCAAGCTCTATCTACTCCAAGCTCCATCTTGCTCAGACCTCCATCTACTCCAAGCTCCATCTTGCTCAGACCTCCACCTGCTGCAAGCTCCATCTTGCTCGGAGCTCCTTCTTGCTCCAAGCTCTATCTACTCCAAGCTCCATCTTGCTCAGACCTCCATCTGCTCCAAGGTCCATCTTGCTCGAAGTGCCAGTCGCTCCAAGCACTATCTTGCTGTGAGCAACATCTGAATAGACATTCATCTTACTCAGAGCTCCATCTAGACAGAGATCCATCTACTCTGAGCTCCATCTCGCCGGGAGTTCCAATCACTCCAAGCCCCATCTTGCTGGGAGCTCCAATCACTTCTAGCTCCATTTTGCTCTGAGCACCATGTGTTCGGAGCTCATCTTACTCTGAGCTACATGTGCTCTGAGCTCCACCTTGCTTGGAGCTGTAATCATTGTGGGCTCCATTTTGCTCTGAGCTCCAGCTAAAACAAAGCAACATCTCCTCCAAACTCCACCTTGCTTAGAGCTCCTTTTTTGCTCAGGGCTCTATCTACTCTGAGCTGCATCTTGCTCAGAGCTCTAATCGCTCAGAGCAATTTTCAGAGTGCCAATCACTCTGAGCTCCCTCTTGCTCTGAGCACCATCTGCTCTGAGCTCCATCTTACACCAGCAACATCTGCTCCAAGTTCCATTTTGTTTGGAGCTCCTTTTTGCTCAGAGATCTATCTGATCTGAGCTCCATCTGGTTCAGAGATCCAATCACTCCAAGCTCCATCTTGCTCTGAGCACCATCTGCTTGAAGCTCCATCTGCTCCAAGCTCCATCTTGCTTAGAGCTCCCATCACTCTGAGCTCCATTTTGCTCAGAGCTCCATTTACTCAGAGCTCCATTTGCTCCCAGCTCCATCTTTCTCAGAGATCCAATCACACCAAACTCCATCTTGCTCTGAGCACCCTCTGCTCAGAGCTCCATATGCTCGGAGCTGCATCTTCTAGCTCCATCTTGCTGATATCTCCAATCACTTCCAGCTCCATTTTGCTCTGAGCCTCATGTGCTCGAAGCTCCATCTTACTATAAGCAGCATGTTCTCGGAGCTCCATCTTGCTCTGAGCTCCATCTGAAACTGAGCAACATTTGCTCCAAGCTCCATCTTGCTTAGAGCGCCTTCTTGCTCAGAACTTCATTTGCTCCGAGCTCCATCTGCTCTGTGCTCCATCTTGCTGAGAGCTCCAATTACTTCCAGCTTCATTTTGCTCTGAACACCATCTGCTCAAGCTACATCTTAGTGTGAGCAACATGTTTTCTGAGCTGCATCTTGCTCAGAGCTGCATCTGCTCCAAGCCCCATTGTGCTCGAAGCTCTAATCACTACGAGGCTGATCTTGCTTTGATCACCATCTGCTCAGAGCTCCAATCCTCCAGAGCAAAGTTTTTAAGTTCCAATCATTTCAAGCTCCATGTTGTTATGAGCATCTGCTCTGAGCTCTATCTTACACCGAGCAACATCTGCTCCAAGTTCCATCTTGCTTGGAGCTCCTTTTTGTTCAGAGCTCTATCTGCTCCAAGCTCAATCTTCCCTGAGCTCCATCTTGCTTCGAGCTCTAATCACTCTGAGCTCCATCATGCTCTGAGCACCATCTGCTCTGAGCACCATCTGAAACTGAGCAACATCTGCACCAAGCTCCATCTTGCTTAGATCTCCTTATTGCTCAGAGTTTCATCTGCTCTGAGCACCATCTTGTTCAGAGCTCCATCTTGCTCAGAGTTCCAACTGCTCAGAGATGTTCAGAGTTCCAATGACCCCAAGCTTTATTTTGCTCTGAGCTCCATCTTACACAGAGGAACATCAGCTCCAAGCTCCATCTTGCTTGGAGCTCCTTCTTGTCTGAGCTATATTTGCTCTGAGCTGGACACTCCGTGCTCCATGTTGCTCTGAGTTCCATCTGCTCAGAGCTACATCTGCTCCAAGCTCCATCTTGCTCAGAGCTCCAATCACTCCAAGCTCCATCTTGCTCTGCGCACCATCTGCTCTGCGCTTCACCTTGCTCAGAGCCCCAGTCACTCCCAGCTCCATCTTGCTCTGAGTACCATCTGCTCTGAGCTCCATTTTGCTCGGAGCTCCATCTTGCTCTGAGACCATAGGCTTGGAGCTCCACCATACTCTGAGCAACATCTGCTCTGAGCTTCATATTAATTGGAGCTCCATCTCACCTGGAGCTCCATCTGCTCTGAGCTCCATCAAGCTTGGAGCTCATCTTGCTCAGAGGTCCATCTTGCTTTGAGCACCATCTGCTCCATGTATGTTTATAGCAGCACTATTCACAATGGCAAAGACTTGGAACCAACCCACATGCCCATCAATGATAGACTGGAAAAAGAAAATGTACTACATATATGTCATGGAATACTACACAGCCATAAAAAGGTAAGAGAATAAGTCCTCTTCAGGGACAGGGATGAAGCTAGAAGCCATCATCCTCAGCAAGCTAACACAGGAACAGAAAACCAAACACTGCATGTTCTCACTCATAAGTGGGAGGTGAACAATGAGAACACATTTTAATACTATTAAGCCCTCTGAAAATGGTCTCTGTTTCTCTTAACAAAGGATATTTATACTTTGTAATTTTTTTCTCTCTAAAGGATTGTGGCTTCTTCTGTCTGTGCCAATCTAGGATACAGGTTGACTACATCACTTTGAAATGACCCACCCCATGTCCACACAAGGTTGGTCCCTCCTGTAAACTGTTTGTTCACAGACTGTTACCACCTGTGGGTCATTTGACGGGAGGTGACCTCCCACAGCAATGCACCAGGCAAATCACCAACTGAAAGAATCACTGAAACAACATGTGTCTGCTTATTTCAAAGAATGAATAGGAGTCAGTTGAAGGTGATTAAGTCAGCAGCATCTTAAGGTGATGTCAGTAACATCTTAGATGACCAAGAATAATCCTGTGGGCCCCAAGAACATATGACAATATGGACTACGCCAGCAAAAATCTCACCCATCAGACAACAGCAAATGACACTGTAGCTCAAATGTTAAATGTCCTCTCTTGATGTGTGAAAGCACATGACCAGCAGGAGGCAAAAACATCAGGGAGACAAAGGCTTTGTTGCTTATCTGCGGATTTCAGTCTCCAGTGAGACACTCAGAGCCTACATCTCCTCTGTTACCACTGCTGTTTTTATTGCACAGAACATTTCCATATATGTTTCATTCTACAAGAAACGTTTCGACAAACATACATCTGATAAAAGGCTGTCTTCAAAATGTCTAAGCAACTAACACTACTTACTAGCAAAAACACAAAAGAGAAACTAATAACCAAACAAAACCTAACCAAACAAAACCTGAATAGACATTTCTACAAAAAAGACATAACATTGAAAACAAGTTTTAAAAACTTGAAAAACATCACAAACCATGAGAAAGATATAAATCAAAACAATACACATATCATCTCACTGTAATTCAAATGGATGTTATCAAAGTGATAAAATATATTAAAAGAGACACAAATGCTGGTGGAAATTTCCAGAGAAGAACTCATTTGGTAAGAATGTTAATTAGTATACAGCCGGGCACGGTGGCTCACGCCTGTAATCCCAGCACTTTGGGAGGCCGAGACCGGCAGATCACGAGGTCAGGAGATCAAGACCACCCTGGCTAACACGGTGAAACCCCATCTCTACTAAAAATACAAAAAATTAGCCGGGCATGGTGGCAGGTGCCTGTAATCCCAGCTACTCAGGAGGCTGAGGCAGGAGAATGGCGTGAACCCAGGAAGCGGAGCTTGCAGTGAGCCAAGATTGTGCCACTGCACTCCAGCCTAGGCAACAGAGCGAGACTCCATCCAAAAAAAAAAAGAACGTTAGTATACATACTACAGAAACCAGTGGGAGGTTCCTCCAAAAATTAAACCTACAACTACCACTTCATCTAACAATTCTACTACTAAGTATACTTTCAGTGCAAAAGAAATCAGTTTACACAAGAGGTATCAGCCATCCTATGTGGACTGCAGCACTATTCACAATCACCAAGATAAGGAATAAACTTACCTGCCCATCCACAGATGAAGGGATAAAGTAACTGTGGTGGATGTACACAAACAGAATAGTCTTCAGCCAGAAAATCAAAATGAAATTTCATCATTTGGAACCATACTGTTGAACCTGGAGGACAGCATGGTAAATGACCTAAACCATGTAGAGAAAAAAAAAAACATTGCCACATCTCACTCATGTAGAACCCAAAATAAAAGGCTTCATTGCAATAGATCTAGAGAGCACAACAGTGGTTTCCAGAGATTGGAGAGAAGCAGGGGCATGGGCAGGGATCAGAAATAGGTACAAAATTACACTTAGATGAGAGGAATGAATCGTTCCTCTGTGTTCCACAGCCCAGTGACCAGAGGTTAACAAAACATCACACCTTTTTCACAAAATCTGGAAAAGAAGATTCCAAATGTTTTCATCACAAAGAAATTAACAACTGTTTGTGATAACAGAGACTCTAAATATCTTGATTTTAACATTCCTCTGTGTCTGCATTAACCACAATGCCCCACTCTAACTCCCCCCATTGTATACCTTTACTATATGGCCAACCTTTTAAAAAATATGCAAATACACAATGCTAAAATTCATGCATACCACAAAACACCCTGAATTTCTAAAGCAATCCTGAGAAGTCTAAACTACATTGGTTGTGTCACACTTCCCGATTTTAAATTTCATTGAAAAGCTAGAGACCCCATTTCACACAGAGCAGTGGAACAGATTAGAGGACCCAGATGTAAATCCGCACCCCTAACACCATCTGATCTTCAAAAAAATCCACAAAAATAAGCTTTGGAGAAAGGACTCCCTCCTCTCAATAGATGGTGCCAGGATAAACTGCTAGCCAGTTGCAGAAGAAAAACAGTGGGCCCCTGTGTCTCACCCTGTACAGAAATTAACTCAAGATGAATGAAAGATGTAAATGCAAGACCTCAAACTATGAAAAGCCTGCAAGAGAACTTGGAAATACCCTTGTTGACAGAGGATTTGGCAGAGCATGGCTATGCCTAAGTCCCCAAAAGCAAGTGCAATTAAAACAATTACTGACAAGTGGGGCCTAATATACAAAAGAGCTGCTGCACAGCAGAAGCAATTACCAACACATTAAACAGATAGCCTACACAATGGGAGAAAATGTTCCCACATACGCATCTGATGAAGTCTAATATCCACGATCTACCTCAAATACATTAAGCAAATAAATCAGAAAAACAAAAACTCAATGAAGAAAGGGTAAGGGGCATGAAAACATGCATCTCAAAAGAAGGTTTACAGCAACCAACAGACAAGACAACGTTTCTTTACCTCAGGAATCATCAGAGAAATGCAAAGCAAAAGGCCCATGAGATAGTACTTCACACATTCTGATGAATGACAATTATGACACAGTCCACAAGAATAAACACCAGCAAGGCAGAGGAGGAGGGATGCTGGTCTGCTGTTGGTGGAAATGCAAACTAGTTCGGACATCATGGAAAGCAACGTGGGGATTTCTCAAATAACTTTCTCGACATCACTAAACCTCACAAAAAAATGTCCATGAAAACCACACTAAGATTCCATCTCATTCCACTCAGAATGAGTACTACTAAAAACAAAACACAAATTTTTGAAGGTGACATCCAGTGTAGACTTACAGAAAGGTAACCTCTTAAACACTATTGGTGAGGATGTAAATTAGTATATACACTACGAAAAACAGCTAGAGATTTCTGAAAAAATTCACAGTACAACTACCATGTCAGCTAACAGCCCCACCACTGGTTCCACATTTAAAGCAGTTGAAGTCCCTAGGTTGAAGAGAGCTATCTGCCTTCCCATGGGTACTAAAGCACTCTTAACTGTGGCCAAGGTAGAGAACCAACCTACCTGTTCAAACACAGCTGCAGGGATGAGGAAACTGCTGTACAGATACACCACGGAATATGTTTCAGCCATAAACCTTTGGGAAATCCTGCCACATGAAGAAACCTGAAGCCACATGAAGAAACCTGAAGAACATGAGGTCCAAAGAATAAGCCTGTTAGAGAAAGTCCCATGCCACATGATCTCAGGCATGTAGACTGAAGAAAGCTTTATCTTCTAGAAGTCGAAAGTTCAATAAGGCTTACCAGAGGCTGCTGGGGAAGTGGAGGCGGTCTCAGAAGGAACCAGTGATGGGTACAAAGTTACTCTCAGATGAGACTGATCATTCTGGTCTTTTATTCCACAGCAGGGTGACTAGCCTTAACACAAATGTATCATATGTTTCAAAGTAGCTAGAAGGAAAGATTCTGAATGTTGTTACCACTCAAAAATAATAACTATATGAGATGAAGAGATGCCAAATAACCTGATTTTATCATTACTCAACATATACATGTATCAAAATCTTCCTCGTACCTTCTAATTGTATACATTTAGTATATGACAAATAGTGTTTTAAGAAATATAAAGGAACAATGCCAAAATTTATGTGGAAATGTGAAACACCCTGAATTTCCAAAGCTATTCTGAGAAATACAAACCATATGGGATGCATCACATTCCCTGAGTTCTAATTAAATGAAAATCTGTAGTTAACAAACCCAAATGTTACTGGCATACACAGAGAAACACAGACCAGTGAGCAAAATGAATGTGCTCAATAATAAACAAAAATTTATATGGAATGAACACATTTTTCAAAACACCACCAAAATGACACAACGGGGAAGATTTCCAAAACTAGATATCCATATGCGAAAGAATAATACAGGACTCTTACGGTACTCAATACACAATAATCAACCCAAAATGATTAAAGATTATACACAAAACTTGCAACCATAAAGTTCCTATAAAGACAACCTCGGGTGTGCGTATATTTAGGGCAACTTAGATGTATGCTCAGGGTTCACAAAAAGTAAACAAAAATACAAGGGAAAAAATTATTGACAATGAACTGCTTTGGTAGTGATTTGTGATTTTGTTTTTTCTTGATGAGTAACCAACAGCACAGCCACCAAGAAATTATACACATGTGGGACCACGTCAAGCTGAAGCGTTTGTTCCCAACAAAGTAAACAATAAACAAAATAAAAAGGGGCACACTAAAAATTACAAGCTTGGGATAAGGGATTATTTTTGAAAAGGTACAAGCCAGTCATACTACCAACTGGCAAAAAAATAACAAAACAACAGAACAATTGCCAGACAAAAACTGGGCAAATAACCGGATTAGATATTTTTCCAAAGAAGACAGGAAACGGACCCAATGTCTACAAAAACGTGGTTAACATTACTACTCATAAGAAAAATGCAGATCAAAACCACACTCAGATCTTATCTCACTCCAATAGAATGAACATTACAAAAAGATCAAAATATTTAAAAAGACAATTCCTGGTATGAATTTCCAGAAAGGGGAACTGTTTGTGGAAACATAAATTAGTATTAACACTATAAAAAATAGTTAGAGGTCTTGCAAAGAATAGGAAAAAAAGAAATACCATACCATCTAGCAGTCCCATTACTGGGTATAAATTCAACCTACCTGTTCATCCACAGAAAAAGAGATCAAGGAACTCTCATATACATGCACTAGGAAATATTCTCCAGCCATCAAAATAATGAAACAGTGTCATTTAGAGCAACGCAGATGAACCTGGAAAACATTATGTTAAATGTAATGAGCTAGGCCTAGAAAGACAAACACTGCATGATACCACTCATGTGAAATCTTAAGATTTTTATCTTAATGATGTAGAAGCACAATATTGGTTACTAGAGTTTGGGAGATAGAGGGGGAATGGGGAAGGATTGATTATGGAAACAAAGTTATCTTAACATTAAAGGAATAAATCTGAGGTTCTCCTCCTCAGCCTGGTGACTAGAGTTAACAATATCATATTTTTCTAGAGCAAGAAGGGAGAATTTTGAATGTTCTCCCCACACACACACACAAAAAAAAAATACCTGGACGAGCAAATAGAGATCCTAAGTACCCTGATTTGATCATTACCCAATCTATATGTATGAAAATGTACCCCTAATTATGGACCTTTATGTTGTGAAAAAAAGTTAACAGAAATAAATACGTATTGCTAAAAATCACAGGGAACCACAAAAGCAATGAATATCTAAAGGAATCCCGAGAAATACAAAGACCCACAATCCTCAATATCAAATTACACTGCCAAGTTGTAGTTATACAGCTGATATATGATACTTGCATAAACTATGGACAAGAACAGGGAGGGCAAAAACATGATCAACACAAATATGGACACAATCAACTGACTTTGATAAAGAACACTGCAATGTGGAAGGCAGAGAATGAATACCTTTGAGAAAAATGATATCCAGATGCAGAAGCGAGAAATAGGACCTTATTTTACATGATGTATGAAAATGAACATCCCCTCCCCCAAATTGAAGGCAAAACAAAAGACCATAAACCACAAAATGTTTTTAACTAAAACACAGGATGAGCATACATTTTGGGACATTTGAATCTCTGCTCACCTTTGCAAAGAGGAAAATAAACAAACACCCTGGAAGAAAAACCTCACTGACAATTAAATGCTTTGTCACTGATATATATTGTCTTATATGGGTGACGAAAATTACATGCATGAAACGCAAAAATAAATATATGGGACTACATCAACATGAAAAGTTTCTGCACATCAAAGAAAACTACTTTCCAAATAAAAAAGCATCCTATAGATTAGGCAAAAATTTCAGGCAATCACGTAATTCACGAGGAGTTGTCACCTAACATGTACATAAAAAACACTACAAAGTAGCAAAAGCATCCAATCTAATATTTTGCAAAGAACCCGAACAGACAATTCTGCACAGCCATAAAATCGAACAACAAATAAGAGATAAGGTCCTCAAAATAAACTATTCATTAGAAAACTGTAATTCAAAACCACACACAGATAATCTCACACTTATTGAATATTCCTAAATTTTTTTAAAAAAATAGGAGGGGCTGTAATCTCTGCACTTTGCGAGGCTGAGACAGGTGGGTCACCTGAGGTCAGGAGTTTGAGACCAGCCTGACCAATATCGTGAAACCCCATCGCTACTAAAAATACAAAAATTAGCTGGGCATGGTGGTGGGCACCTGTAGTCCCAGCTACTCTGGAGGCTGAGACAGGAGACTTGCTTAAAACCAGGCAGAGGTTGCAGTCGGCCGAGATGGCGCCACTGCACTCCAGCCTGTAAGACAGAGCAAGACTCTGACTCAAAACAAAAACAAAACAAACACCAAACCAAAAATAATAAGAATGCGGCTGTGGTTCTGGAGAAAGGGAAACTCATATCCTGTAGGTGGAAATGAAAATTAGGATACACACCACGGAAAACAGCTAAATAGCTGGAGACTCCTCAAAGAACTGAAAATACAGATGTCCCCTGCTCTAGCGAGGTCTCTTTTTAAAGGTGCAGAGGCATCAAAAATAATCCTAGACTCCAGCTCAGAGGCCCCTGGGGCTCGGAGGGAACCAGGTCCCGCGTTTCACCGCTAGCTGTGGGCCAGGGCGCTCCTATACGCTGGACACAGGTCGGACATTGGCAGAGCCTTCCCGGGGTGCAGATGCTGCAGCAGCCAGGACCCCACAACCGCCCCCACGCAGAGGACTCGGGCCCAGATGCCCAGGAAGAAGTGAGGGCACGAAAACAAGGAGAGGCAGGGAAGGAGCAGGGAGGGTTCCCGGTGGGGTCCACGCCCCCGCCACTTACCGCGGAGACCTGCCTCCTACTCCACCATCACATGGAACCCACCACCGCTTCTCCGAAGCTCGCTCTGACCACGCCGCTGCTGCTACCGGAGCCTCGCAAGAAGTGCAGTCTCAGCTTCCCTAGGGACACGCATGCTGGCAGCATCCTTCGTGCCAGGTTGAAGCTCCACCCCCTCTTAAAGGGACCGCGGCTCGGACTTGCCAGAAGCAGCTTTGGGTTGCGGAACAGGCTGAGCCTCTGCCCAGCCCCAGGGGACGACGAAAGGCCCCTGGTCTCTCATCCTCCCCAGCTTTCGGGCCCTAGAAGTCGCAGGAGCGCTCCCTGTGACCCCCTCCCCGAGATCGGCTCCCTTTGCCTAGGGAGCGCCTGGGACCTGCCCCTGCCCGCCTCTGGACCTCACCTTCACCATCCGCAAAGGAAGCAGCCTCGCTAGAGCTCTGGGGTCCCTCAAGCTCGGCGTCTCAGGATCCAGGGTGGGCTCCCCTGCCTCTCTGCAGAGGGGGCCCAGAGAACCACAGAAACCTGGGGGCTGGAGGGAAAATCCGGAGGGCAGCAGGGCCTCCCCGGCCTCACTGTCCGCATCTGTCCTGTGGGAGCCCGGGGGCCTCGCTATGGCCCAGACACCCACAGCCTCACCAGGGCTGCCTGGGTCGCCAGGCTCCCCAGGAGGCCTGCAGGGGCCCTGGGGTCCAGCGCTGCCCCCACCTCAACTCCATTCTGCGTCAGGGCCCGTGAGGGGCCCTGTGGACTGGACCCAGGCCCGCCCATTCCCAGGGAGAGGCTATTAATTATTTCTTCAATTTCAGCACCTGTTATTGGTCTATTCAGAGATTCAGCTTCTTCCTGATTTAGTCTTGGGAGAGTGTATTTGTCGAGGAATTTATCCATTTCTTCTAGATTTTATAGTTTATTTGCATAGAGGTGTTTATAGTATTCTCTGATGGTAGTTTGTATTTCTGTGGGATCGGTGTGATATCCCTTTTATCACTTTTTATTGCCATCTATTTGATTCTTCTCTCATTTCTTCTTTATTAGTCTTGCTAGCGGTCTATCAATTTTGTTGATCTTTTCAAAAAACCGGCTCCTGGATTCATTGATTTTTTTGAAGGGTTTTTTGTGTCTCTATTTCCTTCAGTTCTGCTCTGATCTTACTTATTTCTTGCCTTCTGCTAGCTTTTGAATGTGTTTGCTGTTGCTTCTCTAGTTCTTTTAATTGTGATGTTAGGGTGTCAGTTTTAGATCTTTCCTGCTTTCTCTTGTGGGCATTTAGTGCTATAAATTTCCCTCGACACACTGCTTTAAATGTGTGTCAGAGATTCTGGTATGTTGTGTCTTTGTTCTCATTGGTTTCGAAGAACATCTTTATTTCTGCCTTCATTTCTTTATGTACCCAGTAGTCATTCAGGAGCACGTTGTTCAGTTTCCATGTAGTTGAGCGGTTTTGAGTGAGTTTCTTAATCCTGAGTTCTAGTTTGATTGCACTGTGATCTGAGAGACACTTTGTTATAATTTCTGTTCTTTTACATTTGCTGAGGAGAGCTTTACTTCCAACTATGTGGTCAATTTTGGAATAAGTGTGGTGTGGTGCTGAGAAGAATGTATATTCTGTTGATTTGGGGTGGAGAGTTCTGTAGATGTCTATTAGGTCTGCTTGGTGCAGAGCTGAGTTCAATTCCTGGATATCCTTGTTAACTTTCTGTCTTGTTGATCTGTCTAATGTTGACAGTAGGGTGTTAAAGTCTCCCGTTATTATTGTGTGGGAGTCTGTATTTTGGTTGCAGACGAGTTTCTAGTCAAAGTAAAAAACACACGAAGGGCATTCACATTTCCAGGAACAGAAGCATCCTGTCTGGTTTTTCAGAGGTGAAGGGAGCAGTCTGAAGGGGCTGTGGCATAGGTGTGTCTATAATCAAAGCTCACAGCCGAGGCCCTGGGGGAGGTTCAGGTGTGCCCCAGGGGGTTCGCCCCATCCAGCACTCCACTGACAGGGGCCTCATCTTTATTAAATTCTGGCCCTTTTCCTGGGCAATAGTTACACAAGGTGGGTTCAATGAACGCTATGTCCTGTGGCTGCCACCCATTTCAGGGTCGCAAAGGTAATGATCACCACACCCTCTACCTTCTGCTGAGGGTCTGGGTGACCCCCTGGTGGTATAACCCAGGCCCTCACCCCTAAGGGGTCCTGAGCCTTGCTCACCACGGAGTCCTTGGTCTAGGGCTCCCGCACTTGTCCATGTACCATCAAATTCTCTGTACTGAGAGGCGCTTGCGTAGAGCCCCTCCTGCCCCAGGCAGCACAACCCTGCTTCTGCTGACACCACGGTCCAGGTGGTACACATTTTTCTGCCCACAGGTCCCATGGAGGAGCAGCCTGAGGACAAAGCAGCACCTGGAGCTTGTTTTTTCAGAGAACCTGGCCGTGTCCTGTCTAGAAGCCCCACAGCTGTGGAAACCAGGGCCTCCTGCTTTTCAGAGCCTAGATGTGCAGGATATAGATGCCCCTCAGAGGTCCTGGGTGTGAGGTGGAAGGTTGGGGGACACTGGGCTTCCAACTGCTGTGCTCCCATTGCCACATCTTCTACCTGGTGGGACAAGGCAGCTAGCAAAGGTGACCAATTCACCCAGACAGTGTGTCCTCCCACATCCTGACCTGGCACCTGAGCCACACTGCTGGGTCTGAAGCTCCCAGGAGCATGTGTGTGCTGTGACTAGCAGATCTATGGCATGTACCCTCTTCCTCCCTCTGTGGCGTGAAATCAGTTCCTCTGATGGTGTCATGTGAGGTCTCGTCCTGATGGGTAGAACTTTCTATAAACCATCCCATGGCCCTGGGGAAAGGCAAGTTCATCCCTGCAGTTTTAGCTGTTTCTGTTAAATACAACCCTGTTCTTCCCAGGGCGTCAGGGCCTGGTGCAGTTGTCCCAGCCTGGCAGGCAGCCCCCTTGCAGGGCGACAGGGCCTGGTGCAGTTGTCCCAGCCTGGCAGGCAGCCCCCTTGCAGGGCGTCAGGGCCTGGTGCAGTTGTCCCAGCCTGGCGGGCAGCCCCCTTGATGGTTGTGTGGAGAGCACAGCCTGGGCCTAGCTCATGACCCTGGCAAAGGGCAGGTGAGCCCTGGGGCTGACCACCTGCACTTTCTGTTTGGTGGTGGGAGATGTGGGGCAATATTTCTTGCCTTTCCTTTAGAGATCATCTCCCAGCCTGCACAGACCACTAGACCCCTAAAAATGTGACTTGTAGGCAGGTCCTGCCTGGCTCTCTGTGGTGCTTTTCTCTCCCCTCCAAGCACCTGTGACTCCCAGGCCTCCAGCCCTGCTGACTTCCCCCATCTGAGCTCCTGATGCAGGGGGAGGACTGTATTGTGGCAGGCAGCATGCTGGTTTAAACAGTTCTGGACAAAACTATAGGTATACATTATTTTATGTCCCAAGTAAAAGAATCCAATTTCTGGATGCTTTTTTGACACAGAGGGAAGAAATGCATTGGTGAGATCCATGGGCCAGAGCTCAGGTCTGTGCTCAGGCTCTGGGAGCAGCTGTGCAGCTCTGGAGCTGTTGTGGGGCCCCGGGAAGGGGTGGGTGCTGCATCTTTGCTCACTGTGTTAAAGGCTTTATTTGTTTCTTTGTTCAGTTTTTTTTCTTTGACCCATTTAGCAATACTGAAAATCAAGCATTTCTAAGAGGCAGAGACCTTGATTTGGAGTAGGGGTGGGGCATTGAATGGAAATGGAAAATAGGTTGATAGTGGGAATTTCATTTTCTGGAGCTCACGTGCAGCCTCTTGATGGCCCCGTCACAAGTTCATCTCATGACCTGAGTGGCCACTGTCCTTCTCCTGAGTGGTTTGTGTGCTTGCCAGGCACATGAGCAGTGCAAGCTCACATTTTTCAAGTGAAGGAACTAAGAAGGGTTTGTCAGCAGATTGTAAGCCTGAAGCTGCCAGTGTTTGGTCCACAGTAAACCACATGTGGAGAGCTTTAAAAATTGCCTTCAAATCTGGCAAGAAAATTACAGTAATAAATTATTACTGTAATACACATATTTCTTTAGTTACAATTATATATATATAAAACAATTTTGCAGAAGTTTCTCATCTACCAGCATTTATTATTATTCTTTCTTTTTTTGCATGATAAGTTTCCAAGGAAGCTTAGTGATGGGTACTGTCTCTTTTAAAATTAAATTGTGTAAATAACTCCCAGAGCCATGCTGGTAAGAAACAAAACAAAACAAAAAGAACTAGAAACTTGAAACAAACATAGGATTTCTTCTGGAAAAAGGATGCAAAACAGGCCTGCCTTCTGCACTTCCCCAGAGCTAATCCTTGAGCTGAAAGAGCTTCCTGGTGAAGCCTCGCACTCCCTGTAACAGGGTGTGGGGGGACCGAGACATGTGACCATCTTTACCTAGTTATGGGATTTCAATCATGTCTTTTAAATTCTTTGAGCTGCAGTTTTCACATATATAAAGTGAAAATATTTTTAAAATTTTAATTTGTATTATAGCCTTGTGCAAAGATAAAATAGTACACTTGAAAGCATTTTAGCTGCAGTCAAACGTTCACGTGTGTGCATGCAATGGCTTCTTAATTATTTTAGGGCTTATCCTGGTTTCACTGGTACTGTTACTAGCACTGCTACTTCTCCATATCTCTGAAGACTATGAAATACTTAGAACTGAAGCAACAAGAAGCACCTGTCAAAGGGTTCTATGGCCGATGACAGATTTGACACAACTAGATATAATAATATGTTAGATGGTGCCTACAACACTGCTGAGCAGAGACTTCATACTGTTCAAAATTGAAGGTGTCCCTAGAATTCTGAACTTGCTGAAGCTGCCCTCAGAACTGAAGTTGAGAAAAGTACATTTTCAATTAAAGAAAGTCTGAGAGAATGTGTTGCCATCACACTCAAACAACAATAAATGCAAAAGAAAGTTGTTCAGGTTGAAGAAAAATGATAACAATTGGAAATTCTAGTTCTCAGAAAAGATGAAAGTGTGCCAAAAATAGTAAACATGCGGAGGGGAAATTACTGTTTTAATGACATCCTCCAGGAATTACAACATGTGCAGAAGAAAAATCTATGACAACATGGCACAAAAGATGAGAGGAGGGAGGAGGGTAAGGTAAGGTTTTTATATTTTATATACAGTGTTATGATATTTAATGTATGTTAAGTATTTTTATTTTAATTTCAAAGAACTCACTAAAAATAAATAAATGAAACAAAGAGTCATAGTTAAAAAAACACAAGATACAAAATCCATACAAAAAAAAAAAAGAAAACCTCATAAAACAAACAAACAAATGAAAACTACAATAATCCAGAAGACCAGGAAGATATAACAGAGACTGTCAAAGTAGGTAAAAAGGAAACCTCAATATCAGTTTTTAAAAAGAAATACACTTATGAGATAAAGATACAAATAGATTCAAACTGAAAAGATGGACAAATATACACCATGCAAATCTTTGTTATCAAAAACTGCAGCCAGTGTATTAATGGCAGATAAGACAGACTACGAGAAAGACAAGCATCAACAGGGATAAAGAAGGATGTTTTATGCTAATGAGTCAATTTGCTTAGAAAACCTAATAATCATAAGCATGTATGCACCTAAGAAAAATAACAAAATACACGAAGCAAAAGTTATTGAGTTAAAAGGATAAATGCATAAATCCACAATTTGACAATTCTAATTCTTATATCTCAGAAATTAATAGAAAAAAAATAACTACAACAATAAGACTACCAGGTATTAATAGGAGAGATTATAACCAGAGCACCAGGAGAAAAACAGCAATATCCAATATGCTTACAATATTGGTTAAGAACTCAAAAGTTCCCAAAAGAATTTTTGACACTAAATGAAGGTAAATAGTCTGGAAAACCTAAAAGCCAGCATAGGAAGGAAGTGGAAAATGAAATGTTGATTGAAAATAAATCTGGAAGTCCGGGAGCAGTGGCTCATGCCTGTAATCCCAACACTTTGGGAGACCAAGGTGGGTGGATCACCTAAGGTCAGGAGTTCGAGACCAGCCCGACCAACATGGAGAAACTCTGTCTGTACTAAAAATACAAAATTAGCCAGGTGTGGCGGCACATGCTTGTAATCCCAGCTACTCAGAGGCTATGGCAGAAGAATCACTTGAACCTGAGAGGCAGAGGTTGTGGTGAGCCGAGATCACCCCGTTGCACTCCAGCCTAGGCAACAAGAGCAAAACTCCATCCCCCTCCCCCCAAAGAAAAGAAAAGAAAAGAAATCTGAAAAAAGTAAAGAGAATTGAGGATAAAGCTTTGGGATACAAAATCCAAAATCAAATGATAGAAATAAGTTCAAATATATCACTTTTTCCTACCAAACAGAGGGATTAACCTCATATATTAAAATACAAAATTATCAATAACAAAGCAGCACTTTCAAATTAAAGAAAGAAAAATAGTGGGAATAAAAATTTTAAGTAAATATTCATAAAGCAAGCTGCTACCACAAAATTAATTTTGGTTCAAATAAAATTTAAGGAAGAAATAATAAACAACAGGATAGACACTGCACATGGAGGGACAATAGAACCAAGTAGATGAAGCAACGTCAAGTCCAGTGCTGTCCTTGCCTCCAGGACATACAAAGAAGCTAACAGGAAGAGTAGGTCTAGAGAGGGACGCTGGAACTCATACTTCTGAATTTAAATGGGAAATAGACAAAGATGTTGTGTGTTTATAAAAGGTTTTAAAATCACAACAAATGCTGAATATACATCACTTTCTAGTATATGTAATACTTACTAAATGGGACCCATATTAGGTTGCAAAAGAAATTACAAAAAAAAACTGGAGCTAGGGACCAAAGGAACAAAAAACATGCCCCATATATTTTAGGAAAAAACGGCACAGTGATTTAATGGTAAATCACTATAAACATGAAGGGATTCACCTAGAATAGAGATGAGATGCCAGAGTTCAAGACGACAACATGTGTCAGCCTGACTTTCTGAATAACTCCACAGGAAAGGCTGCCATCCAAGGAAGCACAGAAAAGGACACCCCTCAGGTCCTGGATGGAGGAGGATGACCCCCAAGTCCTGGATGGGGGAGGATGATCCCCAATACTGGATGGAGAAGGATGCCCCCCAGTCCTAGATGAAGGATGCCCCCCTCAGTCTGGATGGAGAAGGATGCCCCCCTCAGTCCTGGATGGAGAAGGATGCCCCCTAGTTACTGGATGATAAAGGATGTCCCCAAAGTCCTGGATGGAGAAAGATGGTCCTTCAAGTCCTGGATGGAGAAGGATGCCCCCTAGTTCTACATGGAGAAGGACAACCCCCAGTCCTGAATGGGGAAAGATGTTCCCCAAGTCCTGCTTGGAGAAGGTGGCTCTGGAGACTGCATGGGGAAGGATGCCCCTTTTCCAGCCTCCCCATCCATACTTATCCTGACCTGTTAGTGTAGAACAAAGAGATTTGGAGGAGGAAACACGGGACTAAACTTTACTCAGAATGTTTTCCTTTTAATTAACGTTTTATAAGTTCTGATTTTTATTTGATAAAAATAAGTGAAATGTATGACATAAACACAGTGTAACAACCAATTAGACCTATTTTTCCAAATCTGTGTCCTGGCTACCGGCTCTATTAGTCATTCTGCTTTTCTGTATTTGTAAAACTTCTCAAAATTAAAGATAAAAGAGTTTATTGCTAGTAACATGTATAAATAGACATTGAATAAAATGTGACTCTTTAAAAATTAGTTTATTCTATGGGCTTCTTTTGGTGTACTAAGATTACTAGTGGATCTTTGTTACAAGCTCACTGGTAAAAATAGACAATGTGAAAATATTCTAATTTGTTAGAAATTAGTGTTGAGTGAGTATTAATCAAAACTTTGAAACCAAAATACATGGACATAAGAATAAATTATTCGACTTAATTATCCACTGACTTTAAATTCTAATTGCTAAAGTTACTTTTTGTCCATTTCACCTCCTTCAAATCTCCAAGTAACTCTTCATTTTTCTCTCCTGTCAATATTTTATTCTCCTTTATTTATTTTTTTTCTATTTCCTGATTTTTTGAACAACTAAGGGAGTCGTGTTTTGCTTGTGTTAGAATGACTTCATTACACCAACCCGTTAGGCAACTAGACCCTCACCAAGGTGAGCACTAGGAGACTTCAGATCACGGAGCCTCTCCTGATTTTTGACTCAGGTTACCTGGCAACTGTGTTTAAATTATGAATTGTTTAATTTTTTAGATCCCCTATAGATAAAGAAGGATTTTAATAACCATCAATTTAAAATGCACTTGGACATTTTATGACTGACATTTCTTGCAGTTTCTGTGCTGCAGCCTCATGAGTAACTGTCTGTAAGAAACATCATGTTCCTCATTCTGCCCTTGTTCCTTGGGCTCCAACGGGAAAAACCAGAAATTCTGTGGGTATAAAACACCCAAACATTCATTCTTTAAAGAAAAAGGTGGTAAAGCAGAGACGAGAACAGGGAAAGGATGTTATTGAATACATGCAAATGGATAAAATATGAATGATTATGTTCTCACGTTCAACCCAATTTTTAAAAGTGGATGTATGAGCAGTGCGAGCATTTAGTCAGGCCATGGTGAGCCTGTGGGCAGCGGTGGCAAACCCGGACTCCGCCCGCCGACACCAGCGGCCCCGAAACCCTAGAGCCAGAGGCCACCTAGTGGCCAAAGTCAGGCAGTCGGCCCACAGCTGCAGGAGAGCTGCAACCCGCCCTTCAGCGGATTACTGGAGGCTGCACAGTGCCCAGCGCCCGCCACCCGGTGCTCTGGGCGCGGGCAAATGACCCTCAGGCCGTCTGGGACCGGACTAGCCCTGCAGCCTCAGCGGTGGGCTCAGGGGCGGCTGCCACGTGCACACGGTGAACTATAGCAGCTGTGGCAGCCCCCGACCCTGTGCAAGCCACCGGGCAGTGCAGACCCCATGACCAAAAGCCGCCTCGTCCCCTGACTCAGGCAGTCGGCCCCCCAGCAGCCAGAGGGGGGAAACCTGCAGCTCAACCCCATCCCAGCGTCTGCACTGTGCTCAGCGCCCGTAATCCCACTCTCTGGGCGCGGGCAAGGAAGACTGGACCTTAGGGTGGGAGGGCGGTGCACTCGGGGACCTTCAAGCCTTCTGGAACAAGCCCTGCCATCCTCCGCCGCGGGCTCAGCGGCAGCTGCCACCTGCACACTCCTGGAAGCAGCAGCGGTGGCAGCTTTGGTCTCTGCCAGCTCCAGCAGGAGCGCGGACCTCAGAGCCAGAGGTCACTGCAGCGTGTGTTAGGAGGTTGGCCTCTCAGCCGCAGGAGGGCAGGAATCTGCGCCCAACCAGATCCTCATGGCTGCAGTGTCCAACGCCCACGACCCCGCAATCTGGGCGCTGGTCTAGGAATAACGGACCCTAGGGTGGAAGGGCGGTGCACTCACCCACCCTTGGGCAGCCTCAGACCAGCCCTGCCAGCATCTGCCTTGGGCTCAGCTGCAGCTGGCGCCTGCGCATGGCGCATGGCAGTAGTAGTGGCAGCCCTGACCCTGCCCTCAGACACCAGCAGCAAAGACCCCAGGGCCGGACGCCTCCAAGGCACCTAAGTCAGGTGGTCGGTCCCATAGCTGCAAGAGGGCGGGAATCGGCTGCTCAGCCCCATAGCAGCTGTGGCAGCCCCCATCTCTGTCCATGCCACCAGTAGCACGAACGCCAGGGCCGATACTGCGGTGGCGCCTAATTCAGACTGTAGCTGCAGCAAGGCGGGAATCGGCCGCTCAGCCCCATCCTGGAGGCTGCTCAGTGTCTAGCGCTCGCACACCACGTCCTGGGAGCAGTCTAAGGAACAGCAGACCCTAGGGTGGTAGGGCGGTGCACTCAGCGACCCTCAGGGTGTCTGGGACCAGCCCTGCCAGCCTCTGCCATGCTCTCAGCTGCAGCTACCACCGCCAGGTGGCGCCCGTTAGCAATGGTGGAAACCACACCCCCATCCCCCGACCTTGCCTGCCCTCAACAGCAGTGCAGATTCCATGGCTGGATGCCTTGCCAGGGCGGGAACCAGCCGCACAGCCTATTCTGGGCAGCTGCACAGGGCCCAGCGCCCGAAACCCGGAGCTCTGGGCGCGGGCCAAGGAAGAGTGCACCCTAGGCTGGGAGGGTGGTGCACACCGCGATCCTCAGGCTTTCTGGGACCAACCCTGCCGGCCTCTACTGAGAGCTCAGCTGCAGCTGCCACCTGTACAAGGGCGCGACAGCAGCAGAGCAACCCGGCACTTTGCCTGCACCAGAGCCCTGACACCGGGGACAACGCCGCCTCAACGCTTAATTCAGGCAGTCAGCCCCGCAGCCGCAGCAGGGCAGAAACATTTGCCCTCGGCCCAGTCTCCTTGGCTGCACAGTTCCCAGTGCCCGCGACCCGGAACTCTGGGCTCAGGCAAAGGAACAGCGGACCCTAGGGTGGGATAGTGGTCCACTCAATGACCCTGAGGCTGCCTGGGAAACGCCTTGCCAGCCTCCGTCATGGGCTCAGCTGCAGCAGCCACCTGCACATAGCGCGTGGAGCAGCCTTGGTGGCAACCCCAGATCATGCTTTTACACCAGCCAGGCGGACTCCAGGGCCAGACACCGCTTAGCGGCTAATTCAGGTGGTCCGGCCGCAGCTGCAGGAGGGCGGGAACGGGCAGCTCAGCCATTTCCTGGCGGCTGCCCCGTGCCCAGCGCCTGCACACCCTGATCTGGGCGCCCACAAGAGCGAGCTGACTCTAGGGTGAAAGGGCCGTCCACTCAGCGACCCCCAGGCTGTCTGGGACCAGCCCTGCCTGCCTCTGCTGTAGGTTCAGCTGCAGTGGTAACCTGCACAAGGCGCGCAGCAGCAGCTGTGGCAAACTCCGACCCTGCCAGCGCCACCAGCAGCGCGGACCCTTGGGCCAGAAGCCTCCACGACGCCTAAGTCAGGGTGTTGGTCCCCAGCTGCAGGAGGGCAGAAACTGGCGCTCAGCCTCACCTCAGAGGCTGCATGGTGCCCAGAGCCAGGGCCCAGCTCTTCTAGCGCAGGTTGTGGAGGGGCCAGGGCCCACCCAGGCTGGAGAGCAGTGTCATGATCACAGCTTACTGAAGCCTCAGCCTCCCAGATTCAAGCTACCCTCTCACCTCAGCCTCCTGAGTAGCTGGTAGCTGGGACTACAGGCGGGTGCCATGGTGCCTGGCTATTATATTTTATATACATTTTGGAGAGACAGGGTCTCACCATGTTGCCCAGGCAGGTCTTGAAAGCCTGGAGTTCAAGGGATCCTCTCACCTTGACCTCCCTCAGTGGTGGGATTATATGTGTGAGCCACTGTGCCCTACCTGCCGCTTTTCTTATAAGGATACTTGTCATTGGATTTAGGGCCCATCCTAATCATCTCAAGGTGCTGGATTTAATTACATCTGCAGATTGTTTTCCAAATAAAGGCACATTCACATGTTCCAGGTAGACATATCTTTTGATAGACCACCATGCAATCCACTCTAGGAGTATTAAAGTGCCAGTGTGGACTGAGGCACCAAAGAATCACATTATTATGTCATATAACTTGCCTCATTTGTAGTGACCCGTGGGCTTGGAAACAAAACCATTTGCAGCTGTCAGGGAAGTGCACAGTGCCTGACCTTTCCCGCAGCCTCCTCCCCACTGGCCTTCCATGAGAGGATCACCCCTTGAGAGTGTTGAGAGATTCCTGTTAAATGCTAAAGACCACAGGAGCGTTTGGGAAGGAGAAGATGTTTGGGGAGCAGCTTAGTTGTCCTGAGGTGCCTATCACCCTTCACTGTCTCAGCAATATGGATCTTCCAAGGATCTGGGAATGGGAACCAGGCATAAGACAGATACATGTGGATGAGAAGAGGCCAGTCTTTCTCTGTGTAGGTACCAGCCCAAGATGAACATTGCTCCAGAAACACATGCACTCATGGTGCTAAACCCAATCTATTGAGGACTTAATATGAACTGCGATTTTTTTAAAGCATTTAATTCTTACCACAGTCCTTTGACATCTTATTATCTCCATTTTACAGATGAAGAAACAGGACAGATGGTTTAAGTAACTTGCACAAGGTCACACAATCACAACTAGTAAAGCCAAAATTAAAGTCCAGTCGGTCTGCATTCAAAGCTTGTGCTCCTGCCCCAAAGTGACAAGTAATGACTTAAAGGCAAGAAAAACAGACCCTCCTCTACCCACCATCCTCATACACAGTTTTCCAGCCCAGGATCTGAGCCATTTATTCATTTTCTCTCATATTCATTCATTCATTCAGTTCTTCATCACACATTTAGTGAAGCTCTGTCGTGGAATGTTCACACAGAAGGTACAAAAATGAGGCAGGTGTATTTTCTCCCATCTAACGGGGGATGACCACATGAAGAGATCTGATGGGCTGTGTGTCCCATGGCCTTACAGGGCAGTGGCGGAGGGTGGCCCAGGTCATCCACTTTCTGGGAAGGCAGAACAAGAAACACCAGTTGGACGACTGCTAGAGATGTTTATGCAGCCTCGTATGTTAAGTCGTATATTTTGAAAACTTTTTAAATTTTTTCTTTAAGAAGATTTTAGATGTTTATCACTGAGTACCAGAGGGATGTAGGCTGATGCCCTTATCAACAAAGTCAGGGACCGTGGCACACAAGGATTGACCACTGCAGACACGGTCACAATGCTACCTCCAGATGGCCTGAATCCCCCTGCCCTCTCTGGTGGGGAGAAGGGCTGGCAGAGCCATTAGCATGGGCTCCGGCCAATCCTGGCCACTTTGACACTCCTGGTGCTGACTCAGGGTCCTGGAGGAAGTGATGAGGTGGGCGGTAGAGATGCTCAGGGCAGCGGCCCCTTTCCATCCACACTGGAACTATTTCAGTATTTTACCACCAATTCGGCCATTCCCTTGTGCACTGGCTGAACATCAGCCCTGCTCCAAGTCTCAGTTTCCCCTTTGTAAAGGGAAAGGTCTGGATTCAGGGGTGACCAGAGGTCATCATGGTCTTGAGATTCCAGGCCTGTAGGCAGGGGGTGAGAGGTTCACTAGGAGCACAGAAGGCCAAGACTGGGGAGAGGCAGCAGAGAGAGTGGCCTCCCTTCGGCCCAGGTGGGAGGTTCACAGAGACACACTTCCTTCTTCCCCAAGGCAGGACTTGTTACAGTGAGCTTCAGGCAGTCTGGCTGTTAGGACTAACTAGGATGTCGCCCTCCCTGCAGCATCCACCACTCCATAGACAACATGAGAGAAGTGTGTAAGTATAACTAGAAACAGGCTAGTGTCCTGATATTCTCTGTGATGGAGGGGACAGCCCTCCTCAGAGACCTGGGGAGCCCAGAACCATGGGAAGCCTGAACACACTTTACTTTCTCAGCAGTGACAGTCAGAACCCTGGCCTACTAAAGCAGAAATTAAAGAGGAAAACCTAAGTTCCTGCCTGTTCCAGGCTGACTCACTCCAAGGCCCTGCTAGGATTAAGATAACTTTATATACAAGGCCAGGAAGAGCCCAGAAGGAATAGACTCCAGGAACAGGGATGAGAAAAACAAGTTCTTCTTATCAGCCTTCCCCCTTTGAGATTCTTTCCCAGGCCAATATTTCTTTGCTCTGTTCTCATAACTATTTTTGTAACTATTTCTCTCTAAGTTTATAAGAATTTTTTAAGTTCATGTTTTCCATCTGTGTGACCCTAAGAAGGTCACAAGACATGCCTGAGCAAGCCTAAAATAGTGACCATCTGCTGACAGCCTGCTGGGTGGCCCAGCAGAGGTCACCAGACATGTTTGAGTCATACACTTGTCACTGTTTGATTAACTGCCTATGTTCTGCTTCTGTAAGCTTGCTAAGCCCACCCTGTAAGTTTTGCACAGCTGCATGCTTAAAAACCAGGCCCCATTTTTTTCCAGGCTCAGCCTTTTGGATGCGAATCCACTAGGCAAGTGGTCACTTTAATAAAATCCTCCTGTCTCACCCATTGGTCTCTCCAGTCTCTTGAATCCCTCAACACTAAGACGGCTCCAAGACAGCATGTGAGATTTAAGTAATAACTTTTTTTTCGTTTTTATTTTTGTATGAGACTGGGTCTGGATTTTTCACCCAGGCTGGAGTGCAGTTGTGCAATCACAGCTCACTGCAGCCACTTCCTGGGCTCAAGCCACCCTCCCACTTCAGCTTCCCAGGTAACTTAGGACTATAGGTGTACACCACTATCGTTGGCTAATTTTTGTATTTTTTCCAGAGACAAGGTCTCACTGTCTCACTGAGCTCGGGCTGGTCTCAAATTCCTGAGCTCAAGAGATTTACCAGTCTCAGCCTTCCAAAGTGCTAGGATTACAGGCATGAGACACTGTGCCTGGCCAGTAATTTTGTTTTATTATATTAAGGTGAGGTTTATACCACCTTCTTCTGATTACAGAAGTAGTACATGTTCATTATATAACACTGAAAATGTAAGCAGTATAAAGAAGAAAATAAAAAAGAATATGAAAATCACTAGTGGTCCCATTGCCTACCGATACACTATGTGCTGCTTCCTAATCTTTACTTCCTCTCCCTCCATGTGTGTCTTTGTGTGTGTGTGTGTGTGTGTGTGTGTCTGTCTGTCTGACTGTGTGGGTTTTTTTTTGGCACATAGGACAATAGCTGACATTTATAGCTCCCCTACCAGTGTTGAGCATTGTGTTAAGCAATTGACAAAGTGTATTTTATTTAATTCCTACAGAAAACCAATAAAGGGGAAGGGCAGTATAATTTACAGAATTTTCCAGATGAAAAGACTGGGGCCTGACTTGAGGTCACATTTTATATACAGCATTGTATTGTACTTCAGACACTTAACAAAGTAAGTGTCCTGGAGAATCTTGGTCTGTTAGTCTACATAATAACATAAGCATCTTTTGTAGGATTAATTGTTTTTCCAAAGCATGCCTGGAATGCTTGCATAACATTTTAAATATGTTGTTTATCACCAGGCACAGTGGCTCACACCTGTATTCCCAGCATTTTGGGAATCCAAGGCAGGTGGATTGCCTGAGCTCAGGAGTTTGAGACCAGCCTAGGCAACATGGTGAAACCCCATCTCTACTAAAATACAAAAAAATAGCCAGGCATGGTGGAGTGTGCCTGTATTCCCAGCTACTTGGGAGGCTGAGGCAGGAGAAGTGCTTGAACCTGGGAGGTGGAGGTTGTGGTGAGCCGAGATTGTGCCACTGCACCCCAGCCTGGGCAACAGAGCGAGACCTTGTCTCAAAAAAAAAAAAAATGATTTTATCAAACCATTTTCATCTTTGAAACATTTCAGGTCTCCTCTTTGGCTTTTTCACATTATAAATAATACTGTGATAAACATCCTTCAGCAGAAACCTTCACAGGCTAGCTTCCTAGAAGTAGAGGTATTAGGTCCAACGTTGTGAGTTGTTTTAAAGCTATTGATTTGTCTGGATAAAATTGCTTCCAGAGATATTGTCCCATTGCATTGCAATCAGTGGATCTCACCTTCAGTATTTTGTGCAATTAAAAAAAAGAATGTTTCTCCTTTTAAAGATTATATTTAAAATAGCTTTTAAATACGAAAAATTTGTATCTACAAATAAGAGATAGTGAAAAAATAATAAAAGAAACAAAAGCAGAAAGTAGATGAAAACATTAAAATTCAAATCATAGGCCTCTGTCATGGAGAAGACAGCTGCAATAGCTTTTTTGTTCTTTTATCTATCTTTGATACATTCTTCTTTTAATTAATTTTTACCCCAACTTACGTGCTGGCTGAGTTGTCGATTTGTTGCTGGGATGGAAGGAAGAAATTTGCACCTTGTCTTTTGCAGGTTATGAGAGCCCTGTCTGTCCTTGTGGTTATGTGGGTGTCTTTTATATTATTGTGAATATTGAGCTTTGAAAATAACCTAACAGTGAATCAATTGCTGGGCTTCTATTACCAGTAGTGGGACACAATGTACATCATGTAGACAGGCAGACTTGTCACTGACAAAGGGGTTGACCCCTGGAAAACCAGCACAGAGCCAGCTCTTCTGTCTGAATCCCCTCTCTCCAAAACATAACATAAGTCATGGAAAGAAATGAGAGTCTCAAGAAATGAGACTCTTACCGTGATGAGAGGGAGACCTTGAAAAGCTACTTTAGTGATTAGGAAGAGAAGTCCCCTTTTGCATCCCAAATCAAGCAGAGGACTGGTAGTCCAAATATAATTTCGGAATAACCTGAGTCACCTGGACCCTGAGGAATCCTGGCCTCTTAGTCCACATTTGCAGAAATATCAGGAGGTCAATCAGGAAGCTGGTTAGTCATCTCAACACAGGGTCAAAAAGCTCCTAGGTATGCAAATAAATGTGCACACTGGAAATTGAGTTCAGTCATTTTTCCATGGCCTAGAGAACTATGATGATGAAAATGTTCTACATTTGTGCTGGCCAGTTCAGTAGCCACTAGCCACATATGGCTATTGAGTAACTGAAATGAGGCTAGTACGACTGACCAGCTAAATTGTAAATTTTGTTTTATTTGAATTAATTTTAATTTTAATAGGCATCTGTGGCTATTGGCTACTGTACTGAGTAGCACAGAGATGAGAAATAATAGAAACCTTTTTGTTTAGTTGTTTCAAGGGCTAACATTGTCAAAAGCTCAATTCCTGTTTTATGTAAGGTTTTGGTTTATATTTTCTCAAAGAAGTGAAGTACAGAAAAAAGAAAACAAAACAAAAGGATGATCAAGCAGAACTTTGGTAAGGAAGGGTGAAGCAGAGATACTTAACTCAGTGTGGGGACAGCAGCAATGACCTTGTTTGAAACGCAGCTCCTGTCTCTGTGGCTCTCTGTGCTCTGCTGGGGCATCAGTTCCTTTACTTCTTAGTCAAAGCAGTTATTTCGATGGTGCAATGCTTTTTTGTACCATAAGCATGATTTTTTACACAGCTGGTTTATCTCCAGTATGGAAGCTCTCTGCTTAATCGTCTTGACTTTTCTGGGCTTGTTCCCACTCTACAGATGTAAGCATGACACCTGTATCTCTCTCTCCAGGCTCTGATCTAGGATGACAGTTTCTATGATGTGCCCATCTAGAGAAATACACAAATTGCAACTTTAAGAAGAGAAAAAGAGGGCCCTGCAAAAGGCATCTACAGGCCCTATGTGCTGTTCACCTTTCTTATTTATGGGTGAAGTGAGTCCTCATCCATTTATTGGGCAGTTGCAAGCAAAGGACTTAACTGACTATGACAACTCACCTTAAGGTAAAACAATTTTTTCTGTTTTGAGTTTCCACTGTTGAAAAAAACCTAGTTATTCTAATTAAGAATAGTTATAGATAGTATAGTGATAGCCTTTTTTTTTTCTTTTTTTTTCTTTTTTTTTTTTTTGAGACAGGCTCTTGCTCTGTCACCCAGATTGGAATGCAGCAGCATGATCATGGCTCACTGCAGCCTCAACCTCCCTGGGCTCAGTGATTCTCCCACCTCAGTCTCCTGAGTAACTGGGAATACAAGCACATGCCACCATGCCTAAATATTTTTTGTATTTTGTTTTGTTTTGTAGAGATGGGGCTTTGCCATGTCACCTAGGCTGCTATTGACCTTCTGGACTCAAGTGATCCTCTCTCATCAGCCTCCCAAAGTACTAGGATTACAGGTGTGAACCAGCATGCCACGCCTATACTGATATCTTTAAGTAAGCCTCTCCTATCTTCTTTTGAGCAGTTTTTCAAAGCAACAGGCACATTATTAAATAAGAAAGTTGATGTGCTTCCCTAATGCCTGCTAATAAAGTAAAGAACTAAGGAACCTCTGTGATTTCAATGAAGTCTCTTCAGATGTTATGGGCTACTTGTTATGACAAGCATGGTAGGAACTGTAGGTCAAGCTGTCATAGGCAAATAGATCTTGCTGAAGAGGAAGAATTATTGGCTAAGATAATACCCTAGGATACCTGGCATACTTTAGACACAGCTAAATTGAATGCTTTCTGAGGAGGAGTGTATTAATCTGTTCTCACACTGCTATAAAGACATACATGAGACTGGGTAATTGAAAAAGAAAAGGGATTGAATTGGCTCACAGTTCTGTGGGCTGTACGGACTTATGCTTATAGGGAGGCCTCAGGAAACTCACAATCATGGCAGAAGGTGAAAAGGAAGCAAGCACATGTTCACACGGCTGAAAGGAGTCAGGGGAGATGCTACACACTTTTTAAACAAGCAGATCTCAGGAGAACTTTATCATCAGACAGCAAGAGGGGGATGAGGTTAAACCATTAGAAACCACCTCTATGATCCAGACACCTTCCAGCAAGCCCCTCCTCCAACACTGGCAATTACAATTCCACATGAGATTGGGGGTGGGGAGTGCACAAATCCAAACCATGTCAAGAAGCATTTTAGAAATTGAGGGAAGTTCTAATCAGACGGCAATTCAGGACAGCACATTCCATCAGCATAATACTCCTCTCAATACATGCCAAAATGGGAGAAAGGAAAAAGTGCAAGGATGAAGATGGGACACAGCAAAATGGCAAGATGACTAACTAGATGACCCCTGTGGAAAGCATTTACTGATTCAAAAACCAAATAATGAAGAAAATAAGAGCAAATTTGCTGAGTTTCTATGCTCTTTATGCTTATTAGGGAAGGGCAAAAGACAGCCCCTCGACATTGTTATTGTTAATTAACATCATCACTGCCTGCTCTTAAGTGTCTAGATACTTTCTAGAATCTAGTATTATCTTCACTCAAATGTTTTTTGGATGTGCCCTTCATGCATGTGATATTGCAAAAACATTCTACATTAGCCACAGCAAGATGGCTATGTAATAATTGGGATCACTTTAGGGGAGCGTATTTGTACCACATTTTGAGACGGAAAATGAAGTAAAGATATCCATTTGTCAATTTCTTCTACATTATGTCAAACATTCAAAGAGATTATTTTATTTATTTCAAAGATGTATACATGTTGAAATTAAAATTTAAATTAAGAAAATTTATAAACTGAGTCAAAAGAAAAGTAAGCGAGGCAGTTGGTTAATGTGTTGGTTAATGCCACCATGGTTCTGCATGCCCTGGAAGTGTCAGGCATGTATGACTAAAGTATTCGGCATGTGGCCAGGTGTGGTAGCTCATGCTGTCACTCCAGGATGTTGAGAGGCTGAGGCAGGTGGATTGCTTGAGCTCAGAACTTTGAAACCAAGCAAGGCAACATGGTGGAACCCCATTTCTATGAAAAATATGCAAATTAGCCAAGCATGGTGGTGCCCGCCTTTTAGTACCAGCTACTGGAAAGGCTAAGGTGAGAGAATCATTTGAACCCAGGAGGTCGAGGCTGCAGTAAGCTCTGGTTGCACCACTGCACTCCAGCCTGGGTGCAAGAGGGAGACCCTCTACCCAGGACTCTTGGGATATGACATACCCATAGGGATTGCCTGCAGTAACCTCATATTTCAGGGGAAGTGGAGATCATATGTACCTATACCAATATGTAGCAAAAAAGAAAAACATAGAAATGATAGCAGAAATGGCCCAAAGAATAAAAGAGGGTGGGGGTAATTGAGAGAGGCTTTCTGGTGATAAAATTTGAACTGATTTCTGGAGAATGGGTTGAATTCCAATAGGGGGAGATGGACCAAAGTTAATTTTGATGAGGGAAATGTCTTGAGCAAAATCTAGAAAAGGAAAACATGCCCATTTTAAGCATTAACGAGTGGTCCAATTGGGGTACAGTGCAAGAAGAGAGTTCTAGTGAAAAGGTAGTTGGTCTGATAGGTCAGGGTCTTGCAGGCAGAGGAAGATACTATCATTATTTCATTTTTCAGATTGAAAAACAGACACAGAGAGTCCAAGGTCACAAAGCCAGAAGGGAATCCGGGCAGTCTAGGGTAGCACCCTCTTCTTAAATGATCCATTAAAGGGCCTCTTCTCCAGGCACTCTAAAACCCTTCTCCATCTTTAGCTTCCCCAGAGTACAGTGAGGCTCCCTGTCTACCTCACAGGATGGGGTCTCAGAAAAGCAACAGATCCCAACTCATACTAGCTTTTAAATAAAAAAAATTATAACCTTGTGAAACAAGAAGTACAGAGGTTGGGCAAGAGCCAGCCCTGGTTCATTCAGCAGCTCAACAACAAATCCAAGGGCCTGGGTATTTGTTCACCTCTCCACACCACCGTCCTCATGGGCCAGCTTCTACCTCCTCCTGAATACTGTGTCTTTGCCTAGTTTTCTCCCTGATTCTGGCTCAATTGCTGCTTCCTAGGGGCAGCCTTTCCTGCCTCCGTCTTGGGGTCAGTCTGCCTTCACAGGATCTTGTAGCACCCCTGGGTCTGCTGCATTTTCCCTTATTACATAATTTTATAACTAACGTCAGCTCTTTCTGTTAGATTCTAAGCTCCACTAGGGAATAAATTCTGTGCATTTTTGATCATTATTGAACCCTGGAGTCTACCACGCAAATATTTGTCAAATGAGAAATGGTAGCTCTGTGCAGGACCAAGGAACCCAAGAACCACAAGAAATAATCTGCCAGAACACTCATTACAGCTCACTCTCCTCTGGTGACATTTCCCTGAGGCACATTCCTGTTGGTTTCTTCCCCTTAAGAAGCATTCTTCTTTCTCCTTCCTATAAAAGCCAGGTTTTTCTCAGACAGCCACAGCATGCCCCATGCAAAGAGATTTGGATTATTCTACCATCTTGAGGCATTTCTGCGGAAACTGCAATCAGCCCAGGTAGCCCATGACCTAAGCTGACCCAAGCTGACTGAAGGGAGAACGTATTCTATGCACCCTATGCAGTTCCACAGGGTTCTGGTTTCCCCAGCTGCTGCTGGTGGTCATCATGTAACCAAGGTATTGCTAGTGCTTATGGAGAAAACAGAGCAAGTGGAGAGAAACTGAGTAGGTAAAAGTGGACAGGGCTTGGTGATGTTTGGGATATGAGGGATAAGACAGAAGATGGTCTTAGGAAAATCTCCTGTTCTTTCCTTTTGGAAAATGGTATAGATGAATAAAAGTTCCAATCACTGGGGTAGAAAACACTTGGAAAATAAAAGATTCATCCAGGCAAGTCTTTCATAAACTATTCCATAATCAGTTTCATAAGTGAAAGGGAGTCAGAACTCATCTCCACCTTGTTTGCTTCTATCATACTGTGTTGTACTGTTGGATCTACTTATCATATTCTTCCTGGCAGCAGACTTACCTACTAATGTTTGCACTTCCTCCTTGCCGGCCTGGAAGCTCTGAGGCAGCAGGAGCAGTGTGTGTATACGCATGTGTGTGTGCACTTTCTTGTGTGTGTGTAATTGGATTCCCCACAGCACATTATTGTTTTATCCATAGTAAATGGTGGATGAATATTTGCAGGATTTAGCTGGACTGCAGCATTGTGGAGGTCAGATAACCACATTTTGATAGAGAAGTTGCATTCTAACCTTGAGGCAAACAAAATGCCCATCTTGTCAGCCTTCCTCACACTGGCTGTGCCTTTCCTTTGTGGTTGTATGTTTAAAGAGCTCATCCAACAAGCTACTTAAAAAGGGGATTGGACCTTTGCCAGCCTCAGGCTGCATGGCAGGGTGACTGTGTCTTTGAATATCCCGGATGGAGGCTGGTCATCCTTTTGTCTTTGGGTGAATAGACTACTCAGGAAGGCAGGGATGAATGCACCCCCCACGCCGCTTTCTTGTTAATGAGTTCGCAATTTATTTTGGCAGATCTAAAATAATATTTCAAAGGCAGTGTAGAAGTAGATGGGGACATTACTTGTAATTGTTTATTACTGTTATGACATGACATTTGCCTACAGAAAGAGAGGCAAGCCACCATCTTCAAAGGAGGGCATAGTCATCGACTGTGATCCTGGCGTCCATGTTGAAATATCATGGCAACTATCTCCCAGCACTGGACTTGATTACTTCTACTGCATTCGCAGTGATAGCTGAGTTGCTTTATCTACTTTCTTCAACACCATTTGTGGAAGGGAAGCTAGAAAACTGCACTATGTATGGCTTCATGCACTGAAAATTTGACGTTATCAAAGGAGGCATGATCTTGTCTCTCTCTATCCCTCTACAAATGTTTTCTATAATTATATTCAAAGGCTCATGGGGCTTACCATGGGTCATGGAGGAAGGGCTGGTAACTCTTTCAACCACAGGTAAAATGTTACAAACATCTGAAACCTGCATTTTTACAGGTGAGAGAAATGAGGCCAGAAAAGTTAAGTGCATCATGTTCAATACAATTTTATTTGGTGATCAGGCAGCCCTGGGTTCAAATCCTGGCTCTATTGCTACCAGTTACCACTTAACTCCATCTGAGCTTCAGGTTTCCCATCTGTGTCATAAGCAGTAACAGCAGCTATCCTGTAGGACTACTGTGAGAATTACAACTCAGGCAATGATCATATTTCTTGACACAGAGGTGTTCATGACCTAGGTAGTGTTATTATTATTATGTCTAAAGTCACAAAGGGAATTTTTGAGAAAGCTGGAATGAAAACTTGTTTCTCTCAACTCTGAGCTTATTAGAGCACACTGTTTTGCTTGAATAAAGCAACCCTGGAGTATCTCAGGGGAGGGTGTTAGTATCATCTGCTCAGGCACGGTTTCATTTACTATATACCCAGAGACTAGCCTGTACAAGTTGTGGGGTGATACTCATGTGAGTTGGTGGACTTTTGGTCAAATATTTTCCCTAAACCCAGGTCTCTATGGCATTCTACAGAACACTCTGCATCCTTCTAAGGGACACTGGAAGAGCAAATGGATTGTACAGTGAGTTACAAATAAAATGGCCAATCTCAGCATGAAAGACTGAGGGTGTTACCTGAATGAGGATGCAGACCCTCCATCTACACACAAGCAAACCTAAGTGCCCATGAGCCTGCTGGAAAGCAATCACATGCTATGTAAAGGCTTAGTAACAGTGATGAATATTTTAACTTGAACTCCAGCTCCAGAGCAGTTCAGCGGCCTCTCTTCCAGGAACAGAAGCCAAAGCAGCTCAGGATTCTTGAAGGCTCTGAAAGGTAAATGAGAATCCTGGTATATGTCAAGACTTTCCCACCAAAGAAGGGCTCCGTGTGTAGAGACTTAGAAAGGATTCCCAACTTCGGCCCCTTCAAAACCAGAAACAAAGGTGGCGGACAGCCCAATTAAGTGGCCCTAGAGATTTGCCCAGGAGCTGGAGCCTTCTGGAGAAGTCCAGTTTTCCTATGCAGGGAGAGGACTGGGAGTTCTCTGGTCACAAGCGATCTCCCTTTGTTTTCATGAAGCTATGTCTCTTACCTGGTAAGAAAAATGGAACTGCATGCAGCTGCTGAAAACTTTAACCAGAAACCCAAAGATGTTGGCACAAAGAAAGGAGGCCTGAAGAAAACACGTGACCATGAAAACACATTTAGCTCTTAATCTGACCCATTTCTCATGGGCCAGGCCTGGTGCCAGGAATGTGGTGATGAATAAGGCGTGAGCTGAGATTGTGAGGATGAGAGGGAGTCCACCCTGTGGGGATCTGGGATGACAGAACGGCTCCGCAGATAGGGGACCCCGTGGCCATAAGTTTTGCTGCGTGGAAAAGAGCTTGGAGTAACTGAGGTCAGCTGGATTCCTTAAACAATGCTCAGAGCCCTTGAAGCCATCTAAGGGCACACTTCTCAGGCCTGCTCCAAACCACACTCAACTGGGAATCTTTTAAGGACAGCTGCTGTGTTAGGCTTGCCAGAGATGGTGCAGTTTTCCCCTGCGGCGGTAGAGGCACAGACCGCCTCTGTGCAGGAGCGGGGCCTCACAATGCCTTGGATTAGGGCAGAGGAGGATCTCCGCCTCTCCTGGTCCTGGGCTGAGACATGGGAGGACCCCGACCCATGGCTACACGGACTCTGGCACCAGAGGACCCCCGCTCTCCAGCGCCCTAGACTGAAGCAGAAGACCTCAGACCTGCTCCGCCCTGAACGAGAGTACAGTGGGACCCGCGACCAGCCCTGGCCTCAGGCACTGGAGGACCCTGCAACGCCATGTGCTAGACTGTGCTACTGAAGGACCTCTCCCCCGGCTCCGCCCTGGACTAAGGCACCAGAGGATCCCCGCCCCGCCCCGCCCCGCCCCTCTCTATCCTGGGCTGTAACACTGCAGAACCCCCACCCCTCCACACCCTGGACTCTAGCTCCTGAGGACCTCAGCCCTGGCTCGCCCTGAACTACTCCTGCCCCTCTGTGCTCTGGACTGTGGTTCCAGAGGTCCTGGTCCTGAGGCAACTTGGGCTACCGCGTGGACTCCAGGACCCCAGTCCCGCCAGGCCCTAGACCAAGACACAGGAGAACCTCTGACCCACCGCCCCCTGGATAGGGCACCAGAGGACCCACACCTTGCCGTGCCCTGGACTACAGCACGGAGGGACCCCGATCCGCCGGGCACTGGGCTCCTGCACAGAGGAACCCCCGCCATGAAAGTCTGGACTATCCTTGCCCCACCGCATCCTGAACTACTATTGCACGCCAAGACCCTCGCCTGAAAGCGCCCTACACTCTGGCATAGGGGAACCCCGCCCCGCAGAGCCCTGGACTCTGGCATTGGAGGACTCCCACTACATTATATGCTGGACTTCTGCACCAGAGGACTCCTGCCCCGCCGCACCCTGGACACCTGCACTAGAGAACCCTGCCCCGTCGCCCCCTAGACTATGGCACGGGAGGATCCTTGCCACCGACTTCGGAATAGTAAGACCCCTGACCCGCCATGCACTGGATTCCAGCAGCGGAGGACCCCCTGCCACGGCGCTCTCTGGGCTACTGCTGCCCCACCGCGTCCTGCACTACAGCACAGCAGGACTGCCGTCCCACCGCGCACTAGACTGACGCACAGCAGGACCGGGGTCTCGTGCGTGATGGACTGCAGGACGAAGTGACCCCCTCCCCGCCGCGCGTTGGACTATGGCACAGGAGGACCACAACTCCCGCATGCCCTGGACCACTGCAGGACAGGTCCCCCACTGCGCCACGCCCTGGAATATGGCACCAGAGGACCCCCGTCCTGCCGCTCTGCGGACTCCACCACCGAAGACCCTCAACCCCCTGCGACCAGGACAAAGGCAAGCGAGGACGTGGCCTCACCGCCCCGTGGGCTATCGCATAGGAAAACCCCCACCCCACCCCCATCCCACGCCAGAGACTCTGACAAGAGAGGACCCCTGCCCCCTGCTCCCAGGACTACAGCAAGGCAGGAACCACACTCCTCCCAGGTCCTCACTATGGCAACTCTGGACCCCCGCCCTGGTACCCATGGACTAAGTCACTGAAGGACCGTGACCCCACCACGCGGTGAACTCCAGCATTGGAAGACCATTGCCTTGCTGCGGACTCAGGCACTGGACTATCGCAGGGCAGGATCCCTGTCCCGCCATGCCCTACATTATGGCACGGGAGGACCCAGCCTCACTGCGCTCTGGACTCCAGCACCGGAGGACTCCTACACGGAGGACTCCTGTTCTGCCACGTCCTGGACTCCTGCAGAAGAGAATCCCCGCCCCCCTGCACCCTGGATATAGCAAGGCAGGAATCCCGCCCTGTCGTGCTCTGGACTGTGGCACCTGAGGATCCACGCCCCAGTGCGCCCTGGACTGCTGCTCCGCGGGACTCCTGTTCTGCTGCACCCTGGACTATGGCATCAGAGGACCCAGCTCCCGGCGGCCTGGACTATGGCACCAGAGGACCCAACTCCTGGCAGTCTGGACTATGGCACCAGAGAACCCAGCCCCCCACTTCCTGAACTAAGGCACAGTAGGACCCCACGGCATCGTGTACTTCTGCTCAGGAGGACCCTCACAGGGCGGCGCACTGGACTAAGCTACTGAAGGAGCCCCACCCCTGCCTAACCCTGGACTAAGGCACTGGAGAACTCTTGCTCTGCAGAGCCACGGACTCGCACAAGAGAACCTCCGCCCAGCCGTGCCCTGGACTGTGGCACAGTAGGGCCCACACGGCTCCATAGACTCCTGTACTGGAGGAAGAGTAGTGACAAATGTCCAGGTTTACAATTTGAAAAGTAGCAATCAATGTGCCACAATAGATGGATTTGATGTAAAACTACAAATGCTGAAAACATTATGTGTAATTGCCTAGCCAGAACAATTACACAGGACAAAGACGTAAAAGAAATCCACATAGGGAAGGAAGAGGTAAGATTGTTTCTGTTTTTGAAAATATAATCTTAAGATAGAGAAAATCTTAAAGATTCCACCAAAATAAATGGTTAAAGCTGATGAAGAAATTCAATAAAGTTAATAGTTACAAAATCAACATACAAATATCATTATTGTTTCTATAAACTAATGACAAACTATTACCTGAAAAATAAATTAAGGCAATTCAATTTATAATAGAATCAAAACAGATATATAAATATATAAAGGACAGGAGTAAATTTAATCAAAAATGCAAAAGATTTACATACTGAATACTATAGCACATTGATGGAAAAAATTAAAATGGCATAAATAAATGGAGAAACATCCTTTATTGATGGATTCAAAAATTAGTATTGTAGAAGTGTCAATGCTACCCAAAGCAATCTACAGATTAAATGCAACCACAATCAAATTCCAATGTCATTCTTCACAGAAATAGAAAAATTACTGCTAAAATTTGTATGGAACCACAAAAGACCTGGACCAACCAAAGCAACCTTGAACAAAAAGAACAAAGCTGGAGTCATCAGACTACCAAACTATATTACAAAGCTATAGTAATTAAAACAGCATAGCAATGGCATAAAAACAGACACGTAAAACAGTACAAAGGGATATAGAACCTGTAAATAAATCCGTGTGTCTGTAGTCAATTGATTTTTTGATAAAATAACTAAAAATACACAATGAAGAAAGAAAAATATTTTCAATAAATGGTGTAGAAAAAACTGACTATCCACATACAGAAGAATAAAATTTGACTTTTATTTTGCTCTTTATACAAGCATCAAATCAAAATTAAAGTCTTAAATGTAAAACTACTACAAAGAAATATAGAAGAAGACTGTATGACATTGGCCTGAGCTATGATTTTCTGTAGATTATTCCAAAAGGCAACAAAAGCAAAAACACACAAATGAGATTGCATAAAAGTTAAAAGCTTTTCCACAGGAAAAGAAGCAATAATAGAATGAAGAGAACCCACAAATGGGATAATATTTTTAAACCATACTTCAGATAAGGGGCTCATATAATAATATATAAGTAACTCAACCGACTCAAAAATAAGAAAAAAACTATGCTTATTAAAAAAATAAGCAAAGAATCGGAATAGACATTTCCTACGTCATACAAAAAGCCAACAAGTACATGAAAAAATCATAAACATTCCTAATTATCAGAGAAATGCAAATCAAAGCCACAATGAGATATCACCTCACACATTTTATTAGGGCTATTATAAAAAAAGATGGAAGATAAGTGTTGATGAGGATGTGGAGAAAAAGAAACCCTGTACACTGTTGGTAGGAACGGAAATTAGTACAGCCATCTTGGAAAACAGTATGAAGCTTCCTTAATAAATTATAAATATATTTACTCTATGATGCATCAATCCCACTTCTGGATATGTGTTCAAGGGAATTTCAATCAGTATGTCAAAAAGAGACATCTGCAATTTCATGTTCATTGCAGCAATATTCATAATAGACATGAATTAGAAACAACCTAAGTGCTTATCAACTGAAGAATGGATAAAAATATGTGGAAAAATTGGAACCCTTCTACACCACTGGTGAGACTTTAAAATGTAAAACAGTCTGGCAGTTCTTCAAAAGGTTAAACATACAGTTATCACATGACCCAGCAATTCCACTCATATGCGTTTACCAGAAAGAAAATAAAACAAATGCTACACAAAAAGTAGTACACAAATGTTTATAGCAACAAAAAGTAGAAAACAACAGTAATGTTCATCAACTGAGGAGTGGATAAATAAAATGTGGTGTGTCTATAAAATAGAATCTTATATGGCAACAAAAGGGAAAAAAGTGTTAATGCATGCTCCAAAATGGATGAACATTAAAAATATGTTAAGCCAAAGAAGTAAGAAATGACTATGTGTTATTATGATTCCATTTATGTGAAATGTCCAGAATAGGCAAATTCATAGTCATAAATTAGATGAGTGTTCACCTAGACTCGGAGGGGTTTTAAAAAGGCTGGAGAAAACAGGGAAAGATTGCTAATGGGCGCAAGTCTCTTTTAAGGAGCATTAAAATGTTCTAAAATTATCTTATGATGATTATTTGTCCATCCAGTTAATATACTAAAAGAATTTGAAGTTTGTACTTTAAATGAGTGAATTACATAATGTATAAATTATATCTCAATAAAGTTGTGGAAAATTAAAAGTATATGTAGGATGCATAAAAAATACTACTTATCTTTATAAATGAATGAAATTTTGCCACTTGCAAAAACATGGATGAATTTAGAGGACATTATACTAAGTAAAATAAGCCAGACACAGAAAGACAAATATCTCATAATATCACTTATATGTGAAATCCAAAAATGTGCACTCATAGAAGTTAAGAGTAGAATGGTGGTTTATCAGAGGCTGAGCAGGGTGGGCGGTGGGGGTGGAAAAAGGGGAAATATTGAATGGGATAATGCTTCAGATAGGAGAAATACATTCTGGTGATATGGTACACAACAAAGTGACTGCAGTTACTCATAATGTAGTGCATATCTTAAAAGCGCTAAAATAGTACATTTTAAATGTTTCACCATAATGTAATAAATTTCTGAGGTGAAGGATATGTTATTTAGCCTAATTTGTCCATTTCACAATATTTACATGTATTGTACCACATTGTACCCCATATATACTTATTTATCAATAAAAACAAAATTTTCAAAAGTTAGAAAAACAGATGTGCTAGATCTTCATCTAAAGACATTTCTGAGAAAAATGTATGTTTTCTTTCAGAAGAAATTTACACTTAATAGATATTATGGTAACTAAAGTAGGCAGATAATTTTGGCCATCAGCTTATATTGTGGGATAATCTCTTTTTGCTGACCTTGTAAAGGCTTGTGGCATATTAACAAGTAGGAAAATTTTTATCATGATCAGGTAAAGGTTCTGCATGCTTCTGTTTTGAATAATATTTTCCCCTGAGAATCACAAAGTGTGAATGCCTTTTATTTCAGAGGTCTAGCCCTAAATGGTTTAGTCAATTACATCATGCATTCTGAAATAAGTACTGGTGCATTTGTGAAGGTACTATATATAATTGTGTTTTAAATTTAACCATCATGTAAGTCTACTTTTCTAGTTAAGAGTTTATATTTTATTGAGGCCATCCATATATATATAAGAGCTTTTCTGACAGTATAGCCATTAAATTTCAAAGATAAGTAAAGGAAAAATTTTGCTTTCATTTTTATTATTATTATTATTTTTCAAGGCTAGTCAAGTGAAGCAGTAGGAGTGGAGAAGGAACTGCTTTAATTTTTATATGTTGGTGTTACAGGCTATATGTGACAGGCTATATATTTGTCTGCTGAATTTTAGAAACAAAGTGAAATATTTATTTCATATTTCATTAGATTTAGGGATGATGATTACATTGAGGGACTGGGACTAGACTGAAGGCACCACATCATCAATCACTTGGAAACAAAATTTTGCCTATGTGTTATGTTATATTGACAAAAACTTTTATTGTGTCAGGCAATATAGCTCCCTATTGAAATATGTGAAAAATGTAGAGAAAAAAAGACAGTATTTGTTATCAAGGGATATTTAGGCCTGAGATGCATGACGCAAATATTCAAAACATACACTTTTTAAAAATTAGATTTAAAATGTAAATTGAAGCAGAGCATTTAGAAAAAGACATAATATCTACTATAAAAGTCCTGGGTTAGAAAAGTTAAAATACTAAATGAAAAAATAATGCTTCTTGGGTGGCTTGAAATCGAATATGAGACAAAAAATTACTCAGAAATTTTTCTAAGATTAAAAACATGTATACAGTTTCTTTGATATAAAATGAAATAAATGTCTGGATATAACTTTAATAGAATAGAATAGGGAGACAAGGGCAAAGAGCAGGTGTATGCAGAATGAAGTGAACATATTGCAACAATGAGAGGGACAGAGTTGAATGATTGCTCTTGGAGACAAGGGATTTTGATGTCTAAGTTAATGACAAATCTTTTGTTTGCAAGTTAAAAAAATGTAACTTAAACTTGGTGAAGGAATAAAGGGGTGGTTGGGGGGATGATTCTTTGTACACTAAACTTGTTTTAATGACTAATGAATTAATCATAAGTTCAAATGATTTTATGGAGGCCCTTTTTTATTTGATGTTTCTGGACTCCTTTTTTCTTTGTATTTGCTCCATTTTTACCTACTTGAACAATTTTTACCCTCGGAGTTTAAGAAACACTGTAACCAAATGTTCCAACATGATGTGATCCCTGAAAGCATTTGCAGCTGGGGGAGTAGGAGAAAAGGGGTTTCTCTTTCAACCGATGCATGTTAATCTGGGTGAAAACGCAGAAGTTTAAACATGGGCCTCCTTGGGTCACGTGGCTACCCCAGGACCAATCATTGCACCAGACATAGGAGATAATCTCAAAAGCCAGGCTGGAGTCAAGGTTCTCCAGTGGAGTTTCCACTTTAGAAATCAGTTTTGTCAGGCTTTGTGTTTGCATATTACAGACATGATAGCTGTCTATTCCACTTCTATTAGAGATGAAAACCTAACAGCATATGCCCATTCAAAGGATTTTACATTAATCTTCATAGCAGCTTTACTTGTAACAGCCAAAACCTGAAAACATTCCAAATGTCCATGGCAGGTGAATTTGTGACTTATAAACTTACTATGGTATATGTATATAATGAAATAATACTCCCTGGTAAGAATAGAACAATTGATAGATGTCGCAACATGAATAAATCTCAAAAATAGTGATGCTGAGTGATCAGAAAGTATACATACCCTATGATTTCATGTATTTGGAAATAAAAACTCACAGATAGCCACTGGAAGTGGATCAGTGGTTGCCTGTGGATGGGATGGGTATAGGCAGGAAAAAGTGAGTAGAAAAAACACAAGAAAACTTTGGTGGTAAAGGTAATGGATATGTTTGCTATTTTAATATGTTGCTGGTTTTATAGAGCTAGAAATGCCAAGAATTATCAAAATGTACAATTGAAGTATGTGCAGTTTATTCCATGTAAATAAACCTTTTAAAAATTAACCGATACAAATTGACTTACATGACCACAAAGCTCTTGAAAAACTCTCCTGTTTTCTCTCCTATTTTTATTCTTGCATGCCCTTATAGACTGTGTTAACACATTTCTCATCTTACTGTTCTTTTGTGTCTACATTTCTCCAGGTCAATATAACTATCACCATAATTTCTTGGTTTCTCTTTAGTTCATTAGTAATTATGAGTAATGTATTGAAATGTTAAAGATATGTTCATGCATTCAGAATCCTCTGCTCTTTGATCTATATAATAGTGAATTGTGCTATCAACAATTACACAGTATATTACTTTTTTTTTTTTTTTTTTTTTGAGACAGAGTTGCACTTGGTTACCCAGGCTGGAATGCAATGGCACATTCTGGGCTCACTGCAACCTCCACCTCCCAGGTTCAAGTGAGTTTCCTGCCTCCGCCTCTTGAGTAGCTGGGATTAAAGGCATCTGCCATCATCCCCGGCTAATTTTTGTATTTTTATTGGAGACAGGGTTTCACCATGTTGACCAGGCTTGTCTTGAACCTCTGACCTCAGGTGATCCGCCTGTCTTGGCCTCCCAAAGTGCTGGGATTATAAGCACGAGCCACCACGCCCAGCCAGAATATTGCTACTTTTGCAAATAGCTACAACTGACCCTGATCTGGACACATTGAGTTGATCATAGCTTTGTAAAAGAGGATAGCATTGCAAAACTACAAAATTAGACTAATAATAAATAACATAGAATGCTTTCAGTATAAGAAATAATATTATCCTAAGCAAAAATAAATAAATAAATAAAACTGGAGGAATTATATTTTCTGACTTCATATTACACTACAGAATTATAGTAACCAAAAGAGTATGGTACTGGCATAAAAACAGACCCATAGATCAATGAAACAGAATAGACAACCCAGGAACAAATCTACATACCTACAGTGAACTCATTTTTGACAAAGGTGCCAAGAACATACACTGGTGGGAAATGGTGTTGAAAAAACTGGATATCCATATGCATAAGAATGAAAACAGACTAGTATCTATCACCAAATACAACAGTAAAATCAAAGTTGTTTAAAGATGTAAAGCTAAGACCTCGAACTATGAAACTAGTACAAAAAAACTTTGGGGAACATCTCCAGGACATTGGTCTGGGCAAAAATATCTTGAGCAATACCCTGCAAGCAGACAACCAAAGCAAAAATGGACAAATGGATCACATTAAATTAAAAAGCTTCTGCACAGAAAATGATACAATCAACAAAGTTAAGAGATAATCCACAGAATGGGAGAAAATATTTGCAAACTGCTCATCTGACAAAGGATTAATAATCAGAATATATAAAAAGCTCAAACAACTCTTTAAGAAACAATCTAATAACCTGGTTAAAAAAAGGGGGGGCAAAAGATTTGAATAGATATTTCTCAAAAGAAGACCTACAAATGGCAAACAGGTATAAGAAAAGGTGCTCAATATCACCGATCATCAGAGAAATTCAAATCAAAACTACAACGAGATATCATCTCACCACAGTTTATACGACTTGTATGCAAAAGACAGGCAGTAACAAATGCTAGCAGGGATGCAGAGAAAAGGGAACTCTTGTACACTGCTCCTGGGAATGCAAATTAGTAAAACCACTAAGGTGAACAGTTTGGATGTTTCTCAGTAAACTAAAAGCAGAGCTACCATATGATCTAGCAATCCTACTGCTGGGTATATACCAAAAATAAAGGAAATCAGTATGTCAAATACATATCTGCACTCCCGTATTTGTTGCAGCACTGTTTACAATGCTAAGATTTGGAAGAAACCTTAGTGTCCATCAACAGATCAATGGATAAAGAAAATGTGGTACATATACACAATGGAGGACTATTCAGCCATAACAAAGAATAAGATCCAGTCATTGTCAGTAACATTGATGGAACATTATGGATCATTATGTTAAGTGAAATAAGCCAGGCACAGAAAGACTAATGTCACATGTTCTCACTAATTTGTGGAATCTAAAATCAAAACAAACTCATGGACATAGACAGTATAAGGATGGTTATCAGAGGCTGGGAAAGGTAGTGGCGGGGGGTTTGTGGGAAGGTGGGGATGGCTAATGGGTATAAAAATAGAGAGTTAATAAGACCTACTATTTGATAGCACAATAGGGTGACTATATTCAATAATAATTTAATTGTACATTTTGAAATAACTAAGACTGTAATTGAATTTTTTATAACTTGAAGGATAAATGCTCAAGGGGAGGGATACCCCATTCCCCATGATGTGCTTATTTCACATTGCATGCGTGTATCAAAACAACTCATGGACCCCACAGATACATACACATACTATGTACCCACAACATTTTTAAACACTCTAATACAATTTTTTAAATGGTACTTACTTTTTGTTACCTTCAAGTATTGTAAAATATATTCTATTATTTATGATAAGCCTTGTTTGAAAACAAATTTTAAAAACACTATTTAAAACCAAATAAGTGGACTAGGAGTAACTTGCATAAAAATGACAGAAATTGCTGCTACTTCTTCTAATTATTGAGATGGTATTTCTATATTTGTGAAATTATCTGTGATAGAAAATTGAATTGTTTCCAACATTATTATTTTTCATAATTAAACATGTTATATTGCTACTTCTTTAAAAGTAGCCTTTAAAATATTACCAATCTATTTCAAAGTCTACTTGCCAAAATATTAATCTATTCTTAAAAAAAGTAATTTATTTAATTACCTAACTTCCTCAAGCAATGTCATAATTTTCTCAAGCAATTATCTGATTTTCTCAAGCAGTTGATATTAGCAAGTTGTGCTAGCTGAGAATCATTGTCTACATATCAGATAAACCATCTGCCAGTCCTTTGAAGAAGACTTTATGAGACTTAGAGATTGTAGTCCAACCTGTACCACTGACTTTAAACACCAGATAATTGACACTCCATGTTGCCTGTAAGCCTATTTCACAGCAGGTGAGTGATGTTAATAGGTACTTCTTGGAGTGCTATTTTCCTTATAACCCTTAGATTAATTTAGATTGACTGAGTTCTGTGTCAGTGGAAATTGCCAGAATTACATCATTGTGCTTTGCATCTAGTTTCACTTTTCCAAAAGCCTACACAGATTTCAGATGTTTAGAAAATAGTTCTTGTTTTCCTTCTGGGTAATCTTTTTCGTGTCACCACTCTTGTCAGCATCTGCATTGGGCAAATTTCCTAGGACCTCCCTTCTGCCTCTTTTAAAATAAGAAAACAAAATCAATGTAGCGCAGCAAGCCAGGGAAAGTCTGCTTTGATTGACTTACGACCATAGTCACCCAGCAGTTCCTTCAGATGTGGCTTCCCAAGTCAGACACTGAGTCCACACCCTGTCCTCCTGCCTGCAGAAGTGGCTCTGAGACCTGTGTGAGGAGAAAATGGGGGGCTTTGGGCTTCAGCCCGAGGAGAATACGGTGGAGACGGAGGAGCCCCTGGGTGTCCGCAGGTTAACTGAAAACATGAGAGGACACAAGCATGGGACCAAGTCTGTCACTAACCTGGAAAGAACTCTGACCAAGCCGACTGGGCACTCTGTCTGCCCACCTGCCTTTGCCACCACGTGTGCGGGAATGCCTGGGGCACGACTGGGCCATCCCAGTGTTCTTATTTCTAGCCATTCCGAGGTTACCCCTCAGCAAAATGCCAGAGGCTGGCAGACACAGTGGAGCATCCTGCAGTAGGATCCGAAGCCGTGGAATCTCCAAAGGGCCACTTGACTGCGTCCCAGAAGCTCTAGCTCATGCTGGACGTTGCCCGGAAACCCCAGATCGTCTTTGGCAAGACCTCCCGGATTGTGATTTTGATTTGCATTTCTCTGATGGCCAGTGATGATGAACATTTTTTCATGTGTCTGTTGGCTGCATAAATGTCTTCTTTTGATAAGTGTCTGTTCATATCCTTCGCCCACTTTTTGATGTGATTGTTTGATTTTTTCTTGTACATTTGTTTAAGTTCTTTGTAGATTCTGGATATTAGCCCTTTGTCAGATGGGTAGATTGCAAAAATTTTCTCCCATTCTGTAAGTTGCCTGTTCACTCTAATGGTAGTTTCTTTTGCTGTGCAGAAGCTCTTTACTTTAATTAGATCCCATATGTCAATTTTGGCTTTTGTTGCCATTGCTTTTGGTGTTTTAGACATGAAGTCCTTGTCCATGCCTATGTCCTGAATGGTATTACCTAGGTTTTCTTCTAGGGTTTTTATGATTTTAGGTCTAACATTTAAGTCTTTAATCCATCTTGAAAAGTTAATAATAATAATAATGAAATATGGAGAAATTTAAAAAAAAAAAAAAAAGACCTCCCGGAGACCAGGAACTTGGTCGGTGCTCGCGGCCTGAGATCGAGCTCTGGGGAGCTTTCCTGTCCTTCTGCTTCTTCCTTGGCCGCCTTAGGGGGTGCGCCTCTCCGTGGGTCTCCCTGCGGGCGGCGCGGTGGTGCTCCTGGATGTCACCTCCAGGCGCTTTTGAGACTGCGACCGGCACCGGGCACCCGGCACCTGCGGATTGGCCTCCCCACGCCAGGCTCAGGGACCCCCAGCCCTCCGCGGTGCGGGCTGCAGGCGACCTCAACGTGGAGCTGCTGCCAGCGCCACAGGCCCCAGGGAGGCCTAGGATCTGTTTCCCGGCCCCAAGAAGGGCAGTTTTGGAAAGTTTTTGGCGTGATGGAAGGCGGTGCCCATCCGGGGCGGGGCTGAGAACTAGGCTGGCGCCGCTGCCTGGTAAGCGGGGACCAAGAGGCCCACGGCCTCCATCAGGAACCAGGTGCTTCTCCAAATCCCGGACTTCAAGGAGGAGCAACGGCGTCAAGCTGGCTGACACCAGGAACACCCAGAAGTCCCCGCTCCTGTCTGTCCTTCCGCACTCAGGAGCTGGGATGGCCGCAGGGACGCCATCCGCCCACAAACCGCTGGCGTTTGCTGACATGGTGCGCGGAGATGTGGTCCCCGAGGCCACTTTCGGCCAGGACGCCGGGATCTTATCAGCGGCAGCATCCCGCGCTGACACTCAGTACTGACTTTCCCCAGACATTGCTGGATTTTTTCCTTTTTAAAACAATTTTGCAGTGGGAGAACAAAAAAGGGCATCCTTAGCGCTTTTGCAAAATTCTCCTGGACCTGTTGTTCTATGGTGTTCACCTCTGCGTTTTACTGACCACTAATTGGCCAGAGCTCCTAAGGCCTATATGGGTCCCCCTGCCCCACCGGGCACTTTAGACACCCCTGAGGGACATTCGCGGCTCAGGCGGATAAAGGTCCTCAGGGGCCTGCTGCGAGGACATGCAGCCACTCGGCCGCCGCGTCTTCCTCCATTCCAGCCTGGAAATAGAGACCTTGCCCTCCACCCCACAGGCCTTCGTGACCTTGGGACCCACTCTTTAGAGGCCACGTGGGTTTCCACTGCCAAAGCAATGACACAGGAGATAAAAGAAATTCTTGGCCGGGCGCGGTGGCTCACGCCTCTAGTCCCAACACTTTGGGAGGCCAAGGTGGGCGGATCACGAGGTCAGGAGATGAAGACCATCCTGGCTAGCAAGGTGAAACCCCGTCTCTATTAAGAACACACAAAAAGTTGGCGGGTGCCTGTAGTCCCAGCTACTCGGGAGGCTGAGGCGGGAGAGTGGCGTGAACCCCGGAGGCGGAGCTTGCAGTGAGCGGAGATCGCGCCACTGCATTCCAGCCTGGGGGACAGAGCGAGACTCCGTCTCAGAAAAAAAAAAAATATTTTGCCTTCACTATATGCCCAAGTAATTTCTCGATTAGAGCCCAGAGTCGTGGGGCCCACACCGCCAGCTGACACATTAAAGTGTGGCAACCATGTGGTGGTGTCTCTGTGTGGCAGCGTGGTGGTGTGTCTGTGTGACAGTGTGTCCGCATTTCCGTGTGGTGGTGTATCCATGTGACAGTGTTTTTGTATCTGTGTCTGTGTGTCCTTGTGTCCAAATGGCAGTGTGTGTGGTAGTGTGACAGTGTGGCGGCGTGTCTGTGTGTGGCAGTGTCCATGTGGCAGTGTGTCTGTGTGTTTGTGTGTGTGATGGTGTGTCCATGTGACAGTGTAGTGATGTCTCTTGTGTGTCTGTGTGTCCCTGTGGTGGTCTGACGGTGTGTCCATGTGGTGATGTCTCCGTTTGTCTATTTGACAGTGTGGTGATGTCTCCGTGTGTCTGTGTGTCCCTGTTATAGTGTGGTAGTGTGTCTGTGTGGTGATTTCTCTGTATGTCTGTGTGTCCATCCATGTGACTATGCCAGTGTTTCCATGTGACGGTGTGTCCATGTGGTGATGTCTCCGTGTGTCCGTCTATTTGACAGTGTGGTGATGTCTCCGTGTGTCCCTGTGATAGTGTGGTAGTGTGTCTGTGTGGTGATTTCTCTGTATGTCTGTGTCCCCGTCCATGTGACTATGCCAGTGTGTCCATGTGACCGTGTGACGGTGTGTCCATGTGGTAATGTCTCCATGTGTCTGTACATGTGAGTCTGGTCGTGTGTCCATGTGGCGGTGTGTCCTTGTAACAATGGCGGTGTTCCCTCCCCGGCTTGCAGAGCTGGCATCTTTCCCTCTCAGCCCAGGACGCCTCAGGAGGCCCCAGCTTGAACATAAAATATTGATATTTTACACATTTGCACATAATTGGAATTTCGAAGCCATAATTTCAGATAGGGTAGTCTAGAATATAACAATATTGATGTAAGAAAGCCACAAGCAATGTTTATTTTCAATCAGATTTACTAAAAAATTTTATTGAACTGGTCAATTTTCTTTGCCAATATTACTGTATTCTTATTTCTAGCAATAGAAGTGTGAAAAAGCATCAAGGAAACTTAAGTTGCATTCTCATACAGACTGCATACAATAATTCTGAAAACAGCGGAAGTTATATATATCCCCCATAAGTAAAACATGAGTAACACAACAAAAGAAAAATTAATAGGACACAATTCAAATAATGGTGACCTGTTATTCTCATCTAGTTAAGTACTATTATTTTCTAACAGGAATTTGCTATTTAAAATATATTATCTGAGATGTCTATATATTTATATTTTGAGATGCTATACAAATTTTAGCCAATGACATAGAATTTTACAAATCAAGAAGCTTATTCTGGGGCCATTTCTTTTGACGTTTTCTCTAAACTACGCATTAATGATCCATAAATTATATTATCTACATTTACAGCATTTAAAATGTGTTCAGCATGAAATATTAGCTACAGGGGAAGCTAAATAAATTAAACATGGAATAAAGATTTGTCCTTAAATATAATTTACAAGAAGACTTTGATATTTGTTTTTCACAAGTGAAGCATTCTTATAAAGTATCATAACCTTTTTGGGGAAACTATGGGAAAAATGGAGAAACTGTGAAGGGTTTTAAGTCTCTTACCTGAAGCTACAGACTCCATAACCTCTCTTTACAGGGAGCTCCTGCAGCTCCTACAGAAATGAGTGGCTGAGATTCTTGATTACATAGCAGAGCTTCTCATCCAAACCCTTTCCCTTTTTAGTGTCTGTGTATCAGTATAAAAGTTCTATAAACTGTAGTTACTTATTTTAATCCCAAAGCACAGTAACAATATATTTCATCCTAGGGTTGGCAGTTTCTCTGAGTGTTTTGTTTAATTATCATGATTATATCTGCAGGATTCCAAAGAGCCTAAAAAGTAAAATATTTTTAAAAGGGGAAAGAGAGAAAGAGAAAGAAAATAAAATTAATAGCCCATTCTGTCACTGTTATTACACACCGGAATATGTTTCTGCTAATCTAATTAAAATCAGTGACATCATTTAACATTTATGTCTTCAACAAAAGTTTGGAATCCTGAAAAAGACATTTAATTTGCTAATAAATATATTTGAATTGAATTGAAATCCTTATGTATTACTTTAAATAAAGAACCCAAGATGAATTATGATGTAGAAAATTCTATCCCTCATTATCCAAAATCTAATAGTTAAATTGAACTTGTTAAATAATATTTTTGTCCAGGCATGAGGCTTACACCTGGAATCCCAATAGTTTGGGAGGCAAAGGCAGGTGGATTGCTTGAGCTGAGGAGTTGCAGACCAGGCTCGGCAACATGGTGAAACCCAATCTTTACCAAAAAAAAAAAATTTAGCCAGGCATAGTGGCTTGCCTGTAGTCCCAGCTACTCAGGAGGATGAGGTGGAAGGATCACCTGAGCCTGGGGAAGCTGGGGCTGCAGTAAGCCATGATTGTGCCACTGGACTCCAGCTTGGGCAACAGACTGAGACCCTGTCTCGAAAGAAGAAAGAAAGAAAGAAAAGAAAGAAAAAGAAGAAAGAAAGAGAGAGAGAGAGAGAGAAAGAAAAGAAAGAAAGAAAAAGAAAGAAAGAAAGAAAAAGAAAGAAAGAAAGAAAGAAAAGGAAGGAAGGAAGGAAGGAAGGAAGGAGAGAGAGAGGAAGGAAGGAAGGAAGGAAGGAAGGAAGGAAGGAAGGAAGGAAGGAAGGAAGGAAAATAATGGTTTTGGTGCCAATAATCTTTGTGGAATTTTGCTTTAATAAAATAGATTTAACTAAGTAGTGACATGATCTGCTTAAGTGTATTGACCCTAGCAATCAGAGGTCTCTGAATCCCCACAATGACTTGACAGTTACATTTGACATTGATTCTCCTATCATACCTACGGCATAGTCGGAATTTCAGAATTCCAACTTTCCCTATGCTATTTGAGCACATTGCTTAACATCTCTAAGACTCGATATTTTTACTCTTAAGATACTACTACTAATAGTACATAGTTTTTATGATATAATGTGTATCAAAAGCATTATACTTTCAGGCAGACAGCAATTTCTCTATAAATATTTGCTAATATTTTAGTACAAACAGGAAAATTGGATTATGATATTTATGACACTGTTGATCCTCCTTCTAGAAACATTTGTTTCTAAAACTTGTTTTCAAGTTAGAGCACTACTTTGTGTTCAAATTGAAAATACTATATGTTCAGATTTTTTAAAAAACAGTATTGCATGAATGTTTTAATAAAAATATTCCTAAATGAGCTTGAGCAAGCAGAACGGGGAGATAAATAAAATAAGGCTTTGTGGCATAGGAGACATTTGGTGGAAATCTTTCAGCTCAACTAAGATTTGAAAAAAAAAAGAGAATTTTTATAAAAAATGTAAAGGCAGGATTTACCCTGATGAGCTTGTGGAGAAAATACAAAAGTCTAACATAATTCAAAAGACACTAATCAATCAAAGTAGTTTTGAAGGAAATATCTTGAAGAGAGAGAACATAAAATGAAGATCAGGTATGTAATTATTTTAATAATCTATCCATGAGATAAAAAGCATTGGGTTTATTTGTCAAAAAGGGACAATAGTTTTAAGAACCATTCTTTGTTCAGCCTAAAGAGGATTTTACATTTTGAGCCAGTGACATATTGTGCTAAGTAGGATAATATCCTAATTTGTGTCTATATCAACAATTTTGTTCTCAATAAAAACACTTTATTCACACAACTGATGATCATCTGCATTTGATTTAGTGCTGAACTGTCAAAGGGGGGCTAATAAAAACAAAATATTAGAGTTGCAAGCGGCGTAAGTGGAAAATAATGATCATATTCAACTCATCATTACTGAAATAAGAAAACAAAGCAAAAAATAAATAAGAAAAAAATTGACTACATGAACATTTGCTTCTCTCCTAAGAAACAAAACTCTTAATTTGCTGTGGCAAAAAACCATCTGGGTCCATGAACCCACGCAAAAGTCTACTGTTTCTGGGAGATAAGAAGAAGCAAAACACATCAGCTTTCCGATAAGGTTAAGGAACCTCTCATACCATACCCTATCCCACCTGAGACCAGGCAGAGGATCACTGCTTCTGGGGGAGGGATGCAAGAAAAATACTTCTCCATCAGGAGAGGAACAAGGATTGTTTTGGGGCCCAGGATTTTGCACTAATGCAGAGTCGTGCTACTGTGGTAAAGGGTTGGAAAATCTCCATCCAGTGACCACAGACGAAGGTGCATTGTTCCTATGGAAGAAATAAAATAGTATGCCCTTATTGTGGGGTTGAAAACTTGCAATGATATAAATCAGTTTTCTACCACTGAGGTGGGAGGAGGGCAAGGTATTATTTCTTCCTCAAAAAACAACACAGATAAGAGACAGTTTGACTCCCACTAGAATAAGAATCAGGAAGTGCTAAAAATACCCCTTCTCTGAGTGTCCAGTGATGAAACTGGCTCAAAAATAACATGAATCATCCCTCTGCCCCCAACCTGAATTTTCTGCCTAGTCACACACACACACACACAAAATGATGTTCTACAGTTAGAGAGGAACAAAAAAGTGGAGCGAGACCCTCCTATGACATATGTGGTAAGGACTATGGAAAGATAACTGTGGAACAGGAGCATTGGCATATGCCCTCCAGAGCCTAAGGCCCCACACAAGGCACATGATATAGCAGCCTACTGCTGGAGAAATCTGTTACTTGGTTCACTGAATGTTTCAGACACCGCAGCAAAAACCAACCTTTGTTCCTGTCCACACTAACAGCATGACACAAACCAAAATGAAACAGAAATATAAAACAATCTCGACATAATTATCTCAGGATCTACTGTTTTTCTACATCTCATGATTTGCATTTTTTAGAAATTGGGAGACATATAAAAGCAAGTTAGAAATTTGAGTTATGGGTTATAATATTTTCAAAAGATAAAAAGTCAACAGAATCAAATTCAGAGACAATTCAGATGTTGGAACTAAATGCAACTAATTTAAAATAATAATGATATAAATGTTAAAGAATCTACTTAAAAAAAGACAACATGTATGGAAAAATGAGGAATTTCAGCAGAGATGAGAACAGTAAAAGGCAAAAGCTAGAAATAAGTGAAAGCATGAGAACAGAGATGAAGAATTACAACAGCAAGCTGATTAGCAGACTGGTCATCAGAGCTAAAGAAAGAAGCAGTAAATTTTATGCTAGGTCAATACAAATTATTTGAATGGTAGCACAAAGGGTGGAAAGAGAAAAACAAAATAAACCAATGAGCCAAGCAAACAAAATACTCCAGTGAATCGAAGAATTCTCTGGTAATATGAAATTGACTAAAATACAATTAATTGGAATCCCAGGAGAGTAAAAACAGAATGTAAGAGAAGACAAATTTGAAAATGATGACTAAGGAGACCAAATAACCTCAAAAAGATCCAAGAAAGATTAATACAAAATTTAAAGAACGCTAGAATAAACACACTAGTCAAACTGCTGAAAACCAACGATTAGCAAAAATCTTGAATTCAGTCACAGAAAAATAGGAACACTGTAGAGAGATAAAAAGAAACAGACATTACAGTGAACTGCTTGTCAGCAACTCTACAAGTCAGAAACCAATGACACAAAATTTTTAAATAACTGAAAAAAAGTCAACCCCCAATCTTATATCCATTAACTATATAGCGAAAATAACAATTAAATGAAGACATTTTCAGATTAACACTGGAAGAGTCCCTTGCTAACAGGTCGGCACTAAAATAAATGTCAAAATCATTTCTTGAGGCAAAAGGAATATGGAAGCAGATGAAAGTTGAAACTACACAAAGAAATAAAGAGTGCCAGAGAAGATATAAAGATATATAGCCCAATTATTTTCCATTGCTCTAAAGATAACTGTCTTTTTTTTTAAAAAAAAGAGTAACTTTATGTTATGGAATTCATAATATTTGAGACTATAATGCATGACATAAATAGTATAAAGGAGAGAGGAAACAGAAATATACATTTTAAGGTTTTTATACCATAGTTGGTATAATACAAATTATAGGTTACTATAATAAGCTAGAATAGGTATTGAAATCTCTAGAGAAACCATGAACATTTTCAAAAGATGGTACATGCATTAATATTTTCATAGAACTTCCAGCTTTTGTTTTTCTTCATTTAATTTTATTTATTTATTTATTTATTTATTTATTTTTGAGATGGAGTCTCACCCTGTTGCCCAGGCTGGAGTGCAATGGCCTGATCTCAGCTCACTGCAACCTCCACCTCCCAGGTTCCAATGATTCTCCTGCTTCAGCCTCCCAAGTAGCTGGGATTACAGGTGCCCACCACCACGCCTAATTAATTTTTGTATTTTTAGTAGAGATGGGGTTTCACCATGTTGGCCAGGCTTGTCTCAAACTCCTCACCTCGTGATCTGGCCCACCTCAGCTTCCCAAAGTGCGGGGATTACAGACTTGAGACACCGTGCTAGGCCCCAGCTTTTATTTTTTAAGGTGGTTGTTGTGTTATTACATGTGAAGTAAGGTTATTCTTAAATATCCATGTTTTGAGAATAATGACAAATTAATTTATCTCAGCCTAAATAACATTCTAATATTGAATATTTAAATATTTTTATTATTTTTACTTTTTAACAGAAGTCATTCTAACTGGTGTGAGATGGTATCTCATTGATGTTTTGTTTTGCATTCTCTAATGATTAGTGATCATATGCATGTGTTAATATGTTTGTTGGCCACATATGTGTTCTTTTGAAAACTGTCTGTTCATGTTCTTTGCCCGTTTTTTAATGGGGTTATTTTTTGCTTGTTGATTTGTCTAAGTCTCATAGATTCTGGATAATAGGCCTTTGCTGTATGCATAGTGTGTGAATATTTTCTTCCATTCTGTAGGCTGTCTGTTCAATCCCCCTTGAGAGTTTCTCATGCTGTGCAGAAGCAGCTCTTTAGTTTAATTAAATCACACTTGTCAATTTTCATTTTTCTGGCAATTGCTTTTGAGGACTTACCCATAAATTCATTGCCAAGTGCGATGTCCAGACGAATATTTCCTAGGTTTTCTTCCAGGATTTTTATAGTCAGAGGATGTAATCTTATGCCAACGGGTCTTAATAATCAAATGACTCCACAGTGAGAATCATTACTCTGAAAAATCAATTTTGTTATAATGATGGAAATTTAAATATTTGAAAGTAAAAACAGATGCCACCTTTTTGCTAGAACTCTACAAGGCAAATTGCTATAAGAGAGGCAGAGGAAACACAATATATATATATATCCAAAATATAATTTGCAGTGAAATAAATGAAAGCACTTTATAAATAAACTTACCCAATTTTACAAACTAACCTGTAAAGGGATTTCTACTAATTTTTCTATTGCCTGCACTGCCCTTTCTTCTTGATCTGATTTATATTTTTGTACTTCACCAATGTGTCTTCACCAATGTGTACTTTCCATATGTTTTTTAAGACTTAACATTACTTCTTCCAACATCTTTTTATCCTCTTCAAGTTTTTTATATTCCTGTTGTACTTTTTTCATAGATAATAACTCCTGTTGAATAACTTCTTTTTAGTCAAATAGACATATTTTGAAGATACAGCTTCCAGCTTTGCTGTAAGATCATCAAACTACATTAATAAAATAATATAGCTTGATAATGAAGTAGGCTGAGAATAATCTCATACAAAACCAATAACAAATTTTGAAATACATTTACTTGCAATAAAATGTTATCTATAATGTAGATTCTTTAAATGTTAACCCGTACTCAGAAATTCAAGAACAAAGTAAAAGCCACCATGAGTCACAAACATATATTCTTTACTCTCATCATCTTTGCCACACAACTTTTGCACTTGATCTTACTTTTATTTTTCTTATAATTTGTGTTTTTTCCTTCTTAAATGGCTCTAAGTTAACTCTTATTAGAAAGTTTCAAACCCCCTTCTCTCATCATAATGCCCCAAAATTTGTCAAAAAAAAGTTTCAGGGATATTATATTGAGTTATTTAGGCCAAAGTCAATAAATGGCTCTTAGAATAAGACTTTGAAAATAATGTAATACTCTACAATAGGCATGGTGTATCATGCATGTAATCCTAGCACTTTAGGAGGCTGTGGCAGAAAGATCCCTTGAGGTCAGGAATTTGAGATCAGCTAGAGCAACACAGTGATACCATAATCTCAACAACAACAAAAAAAAACATGTAAAAAAATTAGCCAGGCATGATGCCTTATGCTTGTAGATCCAACTAGTTGGGAGATTAAGGCAAAAGGATGGCTTGGACTCAGAGTTTAGGGCTGTGGTGAATTATGATCAAACCACTGCACTTCTGCCTCAATGACAAAGACCATATCTCAAAAAAACACAAAATAATCCTATAAATAAGTATTCTAATGCCACAAGCCTTTCCCTAGGCTGTAAATGTTTTATGCTAATTTGAATTGCATTTTAAAAAGTAATGATTCTTGAGGTAAAGGCCATAGAATACAGCACCGAGAAATAAATCCACATATTTACCTTACAAGAAATAAATCCACATTCTTGCGTTACAAGAGCTCCTGAAGGAAGCACTAAACATGGAAAGGAACAACCAATACCAGCCACTACAAAAACATATCAAATTGTAAAGACCATTGACACTATAAAAAAACTGCATTAACTAATGGGAAAAATAAAAAGCAACATCATGACAGGATAAATTTCACATGTAACAATACTAAACTTAAATGTAAATGGGCTAAATGCCCCAGTTAAAAGACACAGACTGGCAAGTTGGATAAAGAGTAAAGACCCATTGGTGTCCTGTATTCAGGATCCATCTCATGTGCAAAGACACACATAGGCTTAAAATGAAGGGATGGAGGAATATTTACCAAGCAAACGGAAAGCAAAAAAAAGCAGGGTTTGCAATCCTAGTCTCTGATAAAACAGACTTTAACTGAAAAAGATCAAGACAGACAAAGAAGGGCACTACAAAGCAGTGTCATCTGCTTTTCCTCAGACCTCTGCTCCATCAGCCATCAGGTGGCAGCCACTCAGGCTGTTGGAACCTGGCCATCCCTGCTTCTTTGAGTGGGTGAGGTTGGTGGCTGCTCCACCTGCTCCAGGCACACCCTTACAGAGGTGGCTGCTTGCTCTTTGAGCCAGCTTGGCCTTGCCTGGCATGAACAGGCCCTGGGGACCGACATGCTGCTCTGAGTGAGCTTGTCCTGACTTTGTCAAATTCTATGTCTGGCCTGGGCCACAGAAGCACGTGTCCCCTGGGTGGTAATATTGGCTGCTTTCTGGACTGGAACATAAAGTCCTCCACAAGACGACCTGTGGTCTGCCTCTTGGCAACAAAAAAGCCCGCAGTGTCATACGACCCATGAGGCATGGACTGAAGGCCCAAAGGCAGTGCACAGCCTGCTCCTGAGCCTGCTGCTCCTTTCCTCTATATGGCTCCATTTGTAGCACAGTTGTTGCACCAAGGCTTGTGCATTTTGGGCAAGGGCAAGGTGACTCAAAGTGCAACCAGCTATCTTTGCATGGATGTGCCAGCAGCAGGTGGACCAGCCACCAACCTCACACGCTGCCAGTCAGGCTAAAAATAAGCTCTTCTACCATAAAGGTAGGGCCACAGTGCCATCTGGTTTTCCTAAGGCCTCTGCTTCATCAGCCATTAGGTGGCACCCACTCGGGCTGTGGGAACCTGGATACCCCGGCTTCCTGGAGTGGGTGAGCTGGTGGCTGCTCCACCTGCTCTAGGCGCACCCTTGCAGAGGTGGCTGCTTGCTCTTTGAGCCAGCTTAGCCTTGCCTGGCATGCACAGATCCCAGCTATGGACACGCTACTCCAAGTGAGCTTGTCCTGTCTAGGGTCAAATTCTAAGTTTGGCCAGGGCCACAAAAGGCAGAGTCCCGAGGGTGGCAATCCTGGCTGCTTTCTGCACTTGAACATAAAGTCCTTCTCAAGACGGCCTGTGGTCTGCCTCTTGGCAACCAAGAAGCCCGCAGTGACATATGACCCTTGAGGCATGGACTGGAGCCCCCAAAGGCAGCATACACCTTGCTCCTGAGACTGTTGCTCCTTTCCTCTATATGGTTCCATTCGTAGCAAAGTAGTTGCACTGAGGCTTGTGCATGCTGGGCAAGGCTAAGAGGGCTCAAAGAGCAACCAGCCACCTCTGCAACGGTATGCCAGAAGCCGGTGGAACAGCCACCAACCTCACTAGCTGCAGGACATGGAACATCAGTTTTTCTACCATAAAGGTAGGGCCACAGGGCCATCTGCTTTTCCTAAGGCCTTTGCTCCATTAGCCATCAGGTGGCAGCCACTCGGGCTGTGGGAACCTGGTCATCCACTTCCTTGACTGGGTGAGGCTGGTGGCTGGTCCACCTCCTCCAGGCGCACCCCTGCAGAGGCGGCTGATTGCTCTCTGAGCCAGTTTGGCATTGCCTGGAATGCACAGGCCTGAGGTACTAACACGCTGCTCCAAGTGAGCTTGTCCTGCCTTGGCACAAATTCTAAGTCTGGCCAGGGCCACAGAAGGCCAAGTCCCCTGGATGGTAATCCTGGCTGCTTTCTGCAGTGGAACAGAAAGTCCTTCTCAAGATGGCCTGTGGTTGGCCTCTTGGCAACCAAGAATCGGGCAGTGCCACAGGAGCCCTGAGGCATGGATTGGAGCCCCGAAAGCAGCGCACACCCTGCTCCTCAGCCTGCTGCTTGTTTACTATCTGTGGCTCCATTTGTAGCACAGTTGTTGCACTGAAGCTTGTGCATGCCCAGCAAGGCCAAGCTGGCTCAAAGAGCAACCGGCCACCTCTGCAAGGGTGTGCCAGGAGCAGGTGCACCAGTTACCAACTAGCGGCCGGACATGGTACATTAGTTCTTCTACCCTAAAGGTGGGCCACAGTGCCATCTACTTTTCCTAAGGCCTCTGCTCCATCAGGGATTAGGTGGCAGCCAAGGCAGGACAAGCACACTCGGAGCAGTGTTAGTACCTGGGGCCTGTGCATGCCAGGGAGGCCAAGCTGGCTCAAAGACCAACGAGCCACCCCCGCAAGGTCTGGCCAGGGCTACAGAAGGCCCCCCGGATGGTAATCCTGGCTGCTTTCTGCATTTGAACATAAAGTCCTCCCCAAGATGGCCTGTGGTCTGCCTCTTGGCAACCAAGAAGCCTGCAGTGCCATGTGATGCCTGAGGCATGGACTGGAGCCCCAAAGGCAGGGTACGCCTTGCTCCTGAGCCTGCTGCTTGTTTCCTCTACATGGCTCCATTTGTAGGAAAGTTGTTGCACTGAAGCTTGTGCATGCCGGGCAAGGCCAAGCTGGCTCAAAGAGAAACCAGCCACCTCTGCAAGGGTGTGCCAGGAGCCAGTGTACCAGTCACCAATTAGCGTCCGGACCTGTACATCCCTTCTTCCACCCTAAAGGTAGAGCCACAGTGCCATCTGCTTTTCCTAAGGGCTCTGCTCCATCAGCAATAAGGTGGCAGACACTCAGGCTGTGGGAACCTGGCCAGCCCCACTTCCTTGAGTGGGTGAGGTGGTGGATGCTCCACCTGCTTGAGGCGCACCCTTGCAGAGGTGACTGGTTGCTCTTTGAGCCAACTTTGCCTTGCCTGGATGCATAGGCCCCAGCTACTGACACGCTGCTCTGAGTGAGCTTATCCTGCCTGGGCACAAATTCTAAGTCTGGCCAGGGCCACAGAAGGCCGAGTCCCCTGGATGGTAATCCTGGCTGCTTTCTGCCCTTGAACGTAAAGTCCTCCCCAAGACGGCCTGTGGTCTCGCCTCTTGGCAACCAAGAAGCCCGCAGTGCCATACAACCCGAGGCATGGACTGGAGCCCCAAAGGCAGCACACACCCTGCTCCTGAGCCTGCTGCTTGTTTCCTCTCTGTGGCTCCATTTGTAGCACAGTTGTTGCACTGAAGCTTGTGCATGCCGGGCAAGGCCAAGCTGGCTCAAAGAGCAACCAGCCACCTCTGCAAGGGTGTGCCAGGAGCAGGTGCACCAGTCACCAACTAGCAGCCAGACATGGACATCACTTCTTCTACCCTAAAGGTGGGCCACAGTGCCATCTGCTTTTCCTAAGGCCTCTGCTCCATCAGCAATTAGGTGGCAGCCAAGGCAGGACAAGCTCACTCGGAGCAGCGTGTTACTCCCTGGGGCCTGTGCATGCCAGGGAGGCCAAGCTGGCTCAAAGACCAACCAGCGACCTCTGCAAGGTCTGGTCAGGGCTACAGAAGTCCCCCCTGGATGGTAATCCTGGCTGCTTTCTGCACTTGAACATAAAGTCCTCCTTAAGATGGCCTGTGGTCTGCCTCTAGGCAACCAAGAAGCCCGCAGTGTTATATGACCCCTGAGACAAGGGCTGGAGCCCCAAAGGCAACGCACAACCTGCTCCTCAGCCTGCTTCTCGTTTCCTCTCTGTGGCTCCATTTGTAGCACAGTAGTTGCACTGAGGTTTGTGCATGCCGGGCAAGGCCAAGCTGGCTCAGAGCAACCAGCCACCTCTGAAAGGCTGGGCCAGGAGCAGGTGGACCAGCCACCAACCTCACTCACTGCCGGACATGGTACATCCGTTCTTCTACCCTAAATGCAGGGCCAAGAGGCAGACCACCGACCATCCTGAGGAGAACTTTATGTTCAAGTGCAGAAAGCAGGCAGGATTGTCACCCACGGGACTCGGCCTTCTGTGGTCCGCAGTGCCATATGAGCTCTGAGGCATGGACTGGTGCCATCTGCTTTATAGAAAAGTTAACTTAAGATCCATTAAAGAGTTAAACTTGCCATCTGATTTTCCTTAGGCCTCTGCTCTATCAGCCATCAGGTGGCAGCCACTCAGCCTGTTGTATCCTCGCCATCCCTGCTTCCTTGAGTGGGTGAGGTTGGTGGCTGGTCCAACTGGTCCAGGCGCACCCTTGCAGAGGTGGCTGGTTGCTCTTTGAGCCAGCTTGGCCTTGCCTGGCATTCACAGGCCCCAGGTACTAACACGCTGCTCAGAGTGAGCTTGTCCTGCCTTGGCACAAATTCTAAGTCTGGCCAGGGCCACAGAAGGCCAAGTCCCCTGGATGGTAATCCTGGCTGCTTTCTGCACTTGAACATAAAGTCCTCCTCAAGATAGCCTGTGGTCTGCCTCTTGGCAACCAAGAAGCCCGCAGTGCCACATGACGCCTGAGGCATAGACTGGAGCCCCAAAGGCAGGGCACACCCTGCTCCTGAGCCTGCTGCTCATTTCTATATGGCTCCATTTGTAGCACAGTTGTCGCACTGAGGCTTGTGCATGCCAGGCAAGGCCAAGCTGGCTCAAAGAGCAACCAGCCACCTCTGCAAGGGTGTGCCAGGAGCAGGCGCACCAGTCACCAACTAGCAGCCAGACATAGACACCACTTCTTCCTCCCTAAAGGTTGGGCCACAGTGCCATCTGCTTTTCCTAAGGCCTCTGCTCCATCAGCAATTAGGTGGCAGCCACTCAGGCTGTGGGAACCTGGCCATCCCCACTTCCTTCAGTGGGTGAGGTGGTGGATGCTCCGCCTGCTCTGGGCGCAGCCTTGCAGAGGTGGCTGGTTGCTCTTTGAGCCAGCTTGGCCTTGCCTGGCATGCATAGGTCCCAGCTACTGACACGCTGCACTGAGTGAGCTTGTCCTGCCTTGGCACAAATTCTAAGTCTGGCCAGGGCCACAGAAGGCCGAGTCCCCTGGATGGTAATCCTGGCTGCTTTCTGCCCTTGAAAGTCAAGTCCTCCTCAAGACGGCCTGTGGTCTGCCTCTTGGCAACCAAGAAGGCTGCAGTGACATACGACCCCTGAGACATGGATTGGAGCCCCAAAGGCAGGACACACCCTGCTCCTGAGCCTGCTGCTTGTTTCCTCTCTGTGGCTCCATTTGTAGCACAGTTGTTGCACTGAAACTTGTGCATGCCGGGGCAAGGCCAAGCTGGCTCAAAGAGCAACCAGCCACCTCTGCAAGGGTGTGCCAGGAGCAGGTGCACCAGTCACCAACTAGCAGCCAGACATGGACATCACTTCTTCCTCCCTAAAGGTAGGGCCACAGGGCCATCTGCTTTTCCTAAGGCGTCTGCTCTATCAGTCATCACGTGGCAGCCACTAGAGCTGTGGGAACCAGGCCATCTACTTCCTTGGTTGAGTGAGGTTTGTGGCTGGTCCACCTGCTGCAGGTGCACCCTTGCAGAGGTGGCTGGTTGCTTTTTGAGCCAGCTTGGCCTTGCCTGGCACACGCAGGCCCGAGGTACTGCCACACTGCTCCGAGTGAGCTTGTCCTGCATTGGCCCAAATTCTAATTCTAGCCAGGGCCACAGAAGGAACAAGTACCCTAGATGATAATCCTGGCTGCTTTCTGCACTTGAACATGAAGTCCTTCTCAAAACGACCTGTGGTCTTCCTCTTGGCAACCAAGAAGCTCGCAGTGCCATACCACCCCTGAGGCACGGACTGGAGCCCCAAAGGCAGTGCACACCCTGGTCCTAAGCCTGCTGCTCATTTCCTCTGTGTGGCTCCATTTATAGGACAGTTGTTGCACTGAAGCTTGTGCATGCCAGGCAAGGCCAAGCTGCTTCAAAGAGCAACCAGCCACCTATGTAAGGGTCCACCTGGAGCAGGTGGACCAGCCACCAACCTCACCCACTCAAGGAAACAGGGGATGCGTGTTTGTACCATGCATTTCACTACAAGTGCATTTACCCTAAGGCTGGTGGCCTATGTTTTCTTCTAGGTTTTTTGCTTTTAGGTCTTACATTTAACTCTTTTATCCTTCTTAAGCTAATTTTTGTATAAAGTGTAAGGAAGTGGCCCAGTTTCAGTTTTCTGCATATGGCTAGCCAGTTTTCCTAACACCATTTATTAAATAGGCAATCCTTTCCCCAGTGCTTACTTTTGTCAGTTTTGTCAAAGATCTTGTGGTTTTACATGTGTGGTGTCATTTCTGAGACCTCTGTTCTGTTCCATTGGTCTGTATACCTGGTTTGGTACCAGTACCATGCTGTTTACGTTACTGTGGCCTTGCAGAGTAGTTTGAAGTCAGGTACTGTGATGCCTCCAGCTTTGTTCTTTTTGCTTAGGATTGTCCTGGCTATGCGGACTCTTTTTTGGTTCCATATGAAATTTAAAGTAGTTTTTTTAATTTTTTGAAGAAAGTCAGTGGTAGCTTGATGGGGATAGCACTGAATCTATAAATCACTTTGGGTGGTATGACACTCAGGCACAGAAATGTCCTTGTGTTAGGCAATACCATTCAGGACACAGACATGGGCAGAGACTTCACCACTAGAACACCAAAAGCAAAGGCAACAAAAGCCAAAATTGACAAATGGGATCTAATTAAGCTAAAGAGTGTCTGCAGAGCAAAAGAAACTATCATCAGAGTGAACAGGCGACCCACAGAATGGGAGAAAATTTTTGCAATCTATCCATCTGACAAAGGGCTAATATGCAGAATCTACAAAGCACTTAAACAAATTTACAAGAAAATAAACCACCCCATGAAAAAGTGGGCAAATGATATGAACAGACGCTTCCCAAAGAAGACATTTATGCAGCCAAAGAACTCATGAAGCAAAGCACATCATCACTGGTCATTAGAGAAATGGAAATCAGAACCACAATGAGATACAATCTCACGCCACTTAGAATGGCCATCATTAAAAGATCAGGAAACAACAGATGCTGGAGAGGACGTGGAGAAATAGGAACGCTTTTACACTCTTGGTGGGAGTATAAATTAGTTCAACCATTGTGGAAGACAGTGTGATGATTCCTCAAGGATCTACAACTAGAAATACATTTGACCCAGCAATCCCATTACTGGGTACTGAAAGAATAATAAATCATTCTAATATAAAGACACATGCACACGTATGTTTACTGCAGCACAGTTCACAACTGCAAAGACTTGGAACCAACCCAAATTCCCATCAGTGATAGACTGGATAATGTGGTATATATACACTATGGAATACTATGAAGCCATAAAAAAGGATGAGTTCATGTCCTTTGCAGGGACATGGATGAAGCTGGAAACCATCATTCTCAGCAAACTAACACAAGAACAGAAAACCAAACACCGCATGTTCTCACCCGTAAGTGGGAGTTGAACAATGAGAACACATGGACACAGGAAGGGGAACATCACACACCAGGGCCTGTCAGGGTGGGGGGCTAGGAGAGGAATAGCATTAGGAGAAATACCTAATGTAGATCATGGGTTGATGGGTGCAGCAAGCCACCATGGCATGTGTATACCTATGTAACAAACCTGCGTGTTCTGCACATGTACCCCAGAACTTAAAGTACAATTTTAAAAAAAGAAATTTTCTTTTAATCAAGCTTTTAATCATAGAACTTGTAAAGAAAATCGTTTTGAGTCTCTTACTACCACATCATAGCTGGGACAAACTGCTGATATTTTAGAAGTAACACAAATATCAAACAGAAAGAACTAGACTTAGGAACCAAACTCAGGTTTCTGTAGTGAACAGGGCAGAATCTTAACATTGGGTCGCCACCATTACTCCTTCAGTTTGGCCTTTGCTAGCAAAAGATGGCCTTGTTATGTAGATGAGACCCTTATAAAAAAAAAAAGTTTTTAAAAATTTCCAACTGGATTTTTTGTTTTTTGTTTTTTGTGTGTGTTTTGGGAGTTTTTTTGTTGTTGGTGGTTTTTGGTTTTTTTTTTTTTTTTTGCTTTTTTTTGTTTTTTTGGGTTTTTGTTTTTTGTGTGTGTTTTTTGTTTTTGTTTTTGTTTTTTGTTTTTTTGTTTTTTTAGCCACAGGAGTTTTAGCCATTTCAAATGCCTTGCTCCCCACAATTTGGAACATTCCTTTGGATTTGACCAAGTCAGGAAGAGATGGGAGAAAAGTGAAACAACAACAATAAAGCCCCAAACATAAACAAACAAAAAGAGTTAAGCAAAACAAACAAATGCACAATTCATATGATTACTGAGTGTTCTAATGGTAAGGAGAAATTAAAAGCAGCTGGTGGGTAATCTTAAATTTTAACCATTAAGGAAAAATTTTAAGACAAAACTCTAATTCAGCTACTTACCTGGAAATATGGCTCAGGCTGGTGATCGTTCTCTGCCATCTTAGAAGCTGGAAAAAACTTACACTCACCTTCCCTGTCAGAAGCAAGCTGAAACTCAGGAAAGGAGGTGCCTGCTCTCCATTGTCATGGAAGCAGGAAAACTTGCCTTCCTTGTTGGAAATGAGTAAAACTTCTGAAAAGGAGTTGTACAGCAAAATCAACCTTAGATCTCTACCTAATTTTGGGAGATCAGGGACTCTCTGCAGGGGAGAAGCTCCACAACCTCAGCAAATTATCCTATGGGTTTGGGCAATTAAAGCAGCCCAGGTTGGTATCAAGCAATGAGATTTATCAAAGGTCTGGACCACCTTTGTAATGTCCTTCTCTTTTTTTATCTTTGTTGGTATAGTCTGTTTTGTCAGAAACTAGGAGTGCAACACCTGCTTTTTTCTGTTTTCCATTTGCTTGAAATATTTTTCCCCATTCCTTTATTTTGAGCCTATGTATGGCACTGCACGTGAGATGGGTTTCTTGAAGACAGCATACTCCAGTGGGTTCTTGGTTCTTTATCCAGCTTGCCCCGTGTCTTTCAATGGGAGCATTTAGCACATTTACATTTAAGGTTAGTAATGATATGTGTGGATTTGATCCTGTCGCCATGCTGTCCGCTGGTTATTTTGCAGACTTATGTATGTGGTTGGTTTTTAGCATCACTGGACTGTGTACTTCAGTGCGTTTTTGTAGTGGCTGGTGATGGTCTTTTCTTTCCATATTTAGTGCTTCCTTCAGGAGCTCTCATAAGGTAGATCTGGTGATACTGAATTCCCTCAGCATTTGCTTGTCTGAAAAGGATCTTATTTCTCCTTCACTATGATGCCTAATTTTGCTGGACATGAAATTCTGGGCTGAAATTTCTTTTCTTTAATGGCATTTGATGTGGGTTGGGGTGTGTGCTGCACTCCTGTGTGCTGTCAGGACAAGTAAAGCAAAATCCACCTGTGTAAACACACACAGCGAAGTGATGTAGGAAGTTTCCATATAAAGGGCTGCAGTATGGAGAGGTAATGTGCAGGCTGGTGCATGGCTGTAGGAGCCACCTTGCTGCAGCTCTCCACTGATCAGGTATGGTCCACTAGCATGGAAGCTATGGTGTGGGCATCCGAGAGTGCCCTGTAAGCAGGTGTGGCCAGGCTGGGGTCCTGGGAGAGGCAAGTAGACTAAGGAGTGCTGAGATCAGACCAGCCCCATCTCATGTGCAAGACTGCCCAGCCTCCAGAGACCAGGTCTCAGAGGAGAACTCTCTCAAAAGTGAATCCCCAGCACAGCACAGCTGCTCTACACAAATGTGGCTAGACTTCTTTTTTAAGCAAGTCCCCTTTTTTAAAAGGGGAACTCTCGGACCTGATGTCTGCTGGGCAATCTTGCACGAGATGTGGCTGGTCTGACCTCAGCATTCCTAAAGTGCTGGGATAAAGTGCCTCACAAGGGCAAGTGGACCCTAGAGAGATAGCTGTCCCTGCCTTCTGGGCTCCACATCACCTGACTTGCTGCTCCACCACTTTGCTTATCTCCTGGGTGCTCCATCCCAGAGACATGTGAGTTAGCAATCACTTAGTGTAATCAGCCAAGGATGGAGGGTCTGTGCTGTGGGCCCAAGCCAGGCTTCCCTGTCTGGTGATGAGTAGTGGAGGGTGTGTGGTACCCATGGGAGATGAATTGGCTTGTTCTTTGGGTCAACTGCAGCTTACTGAAGGTGTTGATATGGCACTTAGGGTCTTTGCTCCGTTGATATATCTTCTGAGGGTAGCAAGGGCAGTTCACTGCAAAGGCAGTGGCAGAAAGGATTTCATTTTCTCCTGGAAGCTCTGTCCAAGGAACTGCCGAGTTGCTACTGGCTTGATAGCTCCAGTGGTGGGCTGGCTAGAGACCCAGCCTAGGAGTACCTGCCCATCAACTACAGAGTCCGGCGACTTTTCTGAAGGGCTGCTGTAGTATGCTGGGAGTCCCCTCAAGTCCCTAATTGCCTCGTATTTTCCAGGGAAGATGATAGCCTACCCCTTCCTCTGGCAGCTCTGTACCACTGAGATATGAACCTGTTGCCAATCTGAACAAACCTATAAGATGTGGCTGGAGGCAAGTTGAGAAGTCTTACCTAGTCAGGAGGAACAAGAACAGGGACTTGCTTAAAGAAAAAGTCTGGCCACGTTTTTATAGAGCAGCTGTGCTGTGCTGGGGGTTCACGTCAGCCCCTGGCCACCTCAGACACTCTGAAGCCCTAAGGCTGAAATGGCTGGGTCGCCCAAACAGCAAAGATGACCATGTGCTCCTCCCCCTGAGAGCTCTGACTCAGGGAGACCTGAGACCTCTGTTGGCCAGAGAACAGCAGTCAAGGTAGCCAGAGACCCTGGTTGAAAGATTTCACCCGCTGACTAGAAATGTGGTCAGGGACTGATTTAAGCAAGAGTCTGGCCATGTTTTCATAGCATGGCTGTGTTGTGCTGAGGTATCTCTTCTATCCCTTGTCAGCTTGGGCTCTCCAAAGCCTGCAGGCCAGAATGGCTAGTCACCCAAACAGCAAAGGTGGTGGCCTGCCCCTCTCTCCAGGAGCTCTGTCCCAGGAACATTTCAAATTTACACTGGCAAAGGAATGCTGGTGGGGGTAGCTGGAGGTCCCAGTTGGGAGGTCCTGTCCAGTGAGGTGGAACAGGATCAGGGGCCTGCTTACAGAAGCAGTCTGGCCATGATTTGGTAAAGCAGCTATGCTGTGCTGTGGGATCTCTTCTGTCCCTGGTGGATTTGTACTCTCCAAAGCCCGCAGGCTGTAATGACTAAGTTGCCTGAACGGGAAAGATGGCGGCCTGCCCCATCTTTTCTCTCAGAGTTTCATCTTGTTTCATGGAGCTTAACTTTTAGCCTGTTGATTTTACTGTCTACATTAGACTTGTTGAGAAAGAATCTGTAATCTTTTAGGTTAGATAAATGAGAATTCATTGTCTTCTGTAAATAAACCTGTTCATGTCTTGTTCTCTGGAAAGAAGTCTCTTTCAGCTATCTGACTTTGGTCACAATCATGTAGAGCAGTAGCCAGTCTACCATGACGTAATTGAATTTCCATTTCCAGTGTTTCATTGTTGTGTCTTACATTGTCCAGTTCAGAATTGAGCATTTTATTCTCAGTTGTCAACATGCTAAGCTGTCCACTGTACTGAAATACTGTTTTTATTAATGCTTCCTCATTGAATTTTTTTAAGGTGTGCACTTTTATCCAACTCTCCTTAAGTCAGAGCACAGGTAAGCCCTGGCTGCCTCCAGCCACTCTCAGGGAGACCAAAAGCCTTCATACACCCCAAGCTGGGGTACAAAAAAGGGAGGCCACGAAGGCTGATCATTCAAAATAAAACAAAATTAAAAAGTATTAAGGCAAAGATTCAAAAAATTTTGCATTACATAATTTGCATGAAAGCAATGCTATCACCTCCCCTGTGTGAACTAGGGAGAGGACCGGGCCATTCTCCTTAGAGAGAAGTGGGGTGGCTTTTAGAAGGGCAAGGGGCTTCCTGAAACAATGCATCTCACAATATTTGGAATGACTATTGAAAAGAACAACAATGGGCAATCAAAGTCCTCGGCCACATTGTAGATCTTTGGGGGAAGCTCACTCCAACCAACTGCTCTCGCCTTTACCATTCCAGTTTTTAAATCCTGAGTCAACCCAATAAAAAACAAAACAAAAAATGAAATAAGAAAACAATTAAAGCCATGCCAATCTCATGTTGTTTTCTGCGAAGTTTGGTTTTGTCAAGAAAGGGTGCAACGCAACTAAGTCAGAGTCCACCTAGAAGCATTTGCGGTGGACAACGGAGGGGCCTGACTCATCATACTCCTGCTTGCTGATCCACATCTGCTGGAAGGTGGACAGCGAGGCCAGGATGGAGCCACCGACCCACACGGAATACTTGCGCTTGGGAGGAGCAACGATCTTGATCTTCATCGTGCTAGGCGCCAGGGCAGCAATCTCCTTCTGCATCCTGTGGGCGATGCCAGGGTACATGGTGGTGCCACCAGACAGCACTGTGTTGGTGTACAGGTCTTTGCGGATGTCCACGTCAGACTTCATGATAGAGTTGAAGGTAGTTTCGTGGATGCCACAGGATTCCATGCCCAGGAAGCAAGGCTGGAAGAGCACCTCGGGGCAGCGTAACCGCTCGTTGCCGATGGTGATGACCTGGCCATCAGGCAGCTTGTAGCTCTTCTCTAGGGAGGAGCTGGAGGCCGCCGTGGCCATCTCCTGCTCGAAGTCCAGGGCAACATAGCACAGCTTTTCTTTGATGTCACGCACGATTTCCCGCTCAGCCGTGGTAGTGAACCTATAGCCACGCTCGGTGAGGATCTTCATGAGGTAGTCAGTCAGTTCCCGGCCAGCCAGGTCTAGGTGCAGGGTGGCATGGGGGAGGGCATTCCCCTCATAGATGGGCACAGTGTGGGTGACCCCGTCACCAGAGTCCATCACTATGCCAGTAGTACGGCCAGAGGTGTACAGGGACAGCACAGCCTGGATGGCCACGTACATGGCTGGGGTGTTGAAGGTCTCAAACATGATCTGGGTCATCTTCTCGCGGTTGGCCTTGGGGTTCAGGGGTGCCTCGGTCAGCAGGATGGGGTGCTCCTCGGGAGCCACACGCAGCTCATTGTAGAAGGTGTGGTGCCAGATCTTCTCCATGTCGTCCCAGTTGGTGATGATGCCATGCTCCATGGGGTACTTCAGGGTCAGGATGCCTCTCTTGCTCTGGGTCTCATTGCCCACATAAGGCTCCTTCTGACGCATGCCCCCCATCATGCCCTGGTGTCTGGGGCGCCCCACGATGGAAGGGAAGACAGCCCGGAGGGCATCATCGCCTGCAAAGCCGGCCTTGCACATGCCAGAGCCATTATCAATGACGAGCACGGCGGCGTCATCATCCATGGTGAGCTCATTCAATTGTAGAGACTTTAAAAGATTATCATTCTTTTTTTTCACATTTTCAATTTCCTCCAAATATTTCTTTTCTCTTAGCTGGCTCTGATGTTTCATTATGTCTAGTTCCAGTCTTAGCATGGCAATTTCTTCCTGCAATGTACTATTTTCATGCAAGAGATCTTTTTCTTTCTTATAACTAAGAGAAAGCTAAGTAAACAAAGGGAACTTTTAGTTAGCACTCAATAGATTGATATATCATGATTTCTTCTGAAATTAAAAAATAACATCTGTATTTATATAATGAAAGAATCCCCATAGTGGATATTTAACTGGAAAAAACTGGACAAAACTTCAAACCTAATAGAGTGTAAATTCCTCTAGTGATTTATTTTTCATGGTCTTTAAATAAAGATTTAAACTTTTAGGAATCTGCTCCTGAATTCCTAAAAGTTTAAATATTTATTTAAAGATGATGAAAAATAAATCACTAGAGGATTTTTAAGAATCTCAGAATTAAAAAAAGCCTTTCTCTGAGTTACAAAAAACCCAGAGGCATAAAATATAAGATTAATACATTTGACTATATTTTTAAGATTAGGTTTATATTCTGATATCTAACCTATCAACCACACCATCCTAAGAGCCTTAGCTATGCATATATTTGGACAGAAGCAATTTCTCAAAGTTCTTTAAGTTACTTTTACTGAAGAACATTTTACCGATATTCTACATTTCTAATATTTTTATACTCAGTTATAAGAATTATATTTATTTATAACTTAAATCTAAGCACTGTACCCTTCTACACTGTACACATCTGTATGTAAGCATTGCACCTCTACATACAATACTGAACTCATTTAAGATCGTGATTCTTAAAAGAAAAGGTCAAAAAATATATACAAGATGCAGGATTTTCCCCAGGTCTGCTGATGCTACTTCTAGTGATCCTCCACAAAACCACAGTTACTTCTGTGGTTTTGTAAATATATAAATACAAAAGAAGCCTTTTGTTTCAAAATATGAATGGTAAGATACAACTTATAGAGATTTTCTTAGAAATCATGAGATTATTTGCCATTGTGATAACTTTTATTTCCTCTTTATAATGTTTGAAAGAGTAGTAACTGTGAAATAGGGGAAATATACGTAACTATTTCTCTAGGAACAAAATACTTATCAATAAATTATCACTAAATGTGTATCATGGCATGTCATTGTTTTCAAACCTCTTTACATTGAAATGAGAAACTACTTGGAGCAAAGTGTTCTTCTCCACAAAAGTAAGGATGATGACATCCACAATGTGGCCTCTGACCCAGGTATACATTTCCTACTTTCCTATCAGTGAAAACAATCAATTGACTTCTCTATTAACATGTTTTTAAAAAACTAATGTCCAAAAACTGGAAAATTTTTTTTTAGTAGCAAAACTTATTTTTGATATGGAAAAATCATCAATTCTTATGAAAAATATCAAATGCTTCTTCTTTGGATTGAGGCCATTGTGAAGATCACTACTTGACTGTTGCAGGCAAATGGAGTTGAATTAAGAACATGGCTTTATCCTATATGTACATATACAGATACATGACAAAGGATATATAGAATATATACACACATATATATGACTTAAAAATCCTTTATATTTCCAAAATATAGTTTTTAGAAAATATATACACATATAAAAACATTTGAAAATAACTAAATACCTCAGAATTCATTTTTTCAGCCACTTCTATCTGCTTTTCTTCATGAATCAGAATCTCATCTTGTAATATTCCAGTGTTCTGTTCTTCAGAAAGTTGCTTCTGAGTATCATTTTGTTCGTCACTAGAAGAAATTTTAATTTTCATGAAATACTGGAGGTATCCCTAAAATGATCTACAGGGCAAGATGGCGCCATCAGATGTCATTCACACAATGTATATCTGCACATTATTCCAAGACAAGGCAAAGGGGTCTCACATCTGTTAACCGGGTATCCCCAACCATGCTGGCACCAGGGACTGGTTTTGCGGAAGATAATTTTTCCAGGAACCTGAGGTTTGGGATGGCTCCAGGATGATTCAAGTACATTACATTCATTGTGCACTTTATTTCTATTATTATTAATATATAATGAAATAATTATATAACTCACCAAAATGTAGAATCAGTGGGAGCCCTGAGCTTGCTTTCCTGTGACTAGATGGTCCCATCTGGGGGTGACGGGAGATGGTGACAGATCATAAAGGCATTTGATTCACATAAGGAGTGAACAACCTATATCCCCTGCATGAGCAACTTACAACAGGGTTCAGGTCACACTCTTAGGACGATCTAATGCCACCGCTGATCTGACAGGAGGAGGAGCTTGTGCAGTAATGCGAGCAACAGAGAGTGGCTGGAAACAGAAGAAGCTTTGCTTGCTCACCTGCCTCTAACCTCCTGCTGTGTGGCCCAGGTCCTAACAGGCCAGGGACTGGTACTGGTCTGTGGCCTGTAACTCATACTTTTTATGTTTATTTTTTGGAAACACTTTCCACTTGTATTCTTGATTCCTATGTATTTTATAAACAACTTAGAAATTCCTTTTAGAACAAGACAGGGTCTAATATTATGTTTTTAACATAGGATTTTGAATTAATTTTATCTGTGTATGAGAGAGAGATGTGAAATAAACTCATCGTTAAGCACTTTCCATTTTACTTTTATTTCATGCATATTAAGAATAAAACTGGGAAGTCCTAGGCAGAGCAATTGGGCAAGAGAAATAAAGGGCATCCAAATTGGAAAAGAGGAAGTCAAACTCTCTCTTCACCAATGATATGATCTTATACCTAGAAAACCCTAAAGACTCCTATAAAACACTCCTATATTTGATAAATGAATTCAGTAAAGTCTCAGAGGTTACAAAATTAATGAATACCAATCAGTAGCACCACTATACACCAACTACGACCAAGCCGAGAGTTCATATCAACAATCCAATCCCTTTTACAGTGGCTGCAAAAAAGTGTGAAATACCTAGGAAAATACTTAATGAAAAAGGTGAGTGATCTATATAAAGATAACTGGAAAACACCACTAAAGAAAATAATAGCTGACACAAACAAATGAAAATACATCCTATGTTCATGGACTGAAAGAACTGATATAGTGAAAATGACCACAGTGCCCAAAGCAGTCTACACATTTGATACAATTCCTACCAAAGTACCAATGTCGTTCTTCACAGAATTATTTTAAAATGCTGACATTCATGTAGGACCACAAGAGCCTGAATAGCAACAGCCATACCAAGCAAAAGGAACAAATATGTTGGCATCACATTACCTGACTTCAAATTATACTCTACGGCCACAGTAACAAAAACAGTGTGGTACTGGTATAAAAATAGCTACATAGATCAATGGAACAGAATAGACAACTCAGAAATAAAGCCACTACAACCAAATGATCTCTGAGCAAGGATACAAACACATACACTGGAGAAAGTACAGGTTATTCAGTAAATAGTGCTGGGAAAAAAAAAATAGCCACATGTTGAAGAATGAAACTGGATCTCTATCTCTCATCATATACAAAAATTAATTCAAGATGGATTAAAGGCCTAAACCTAAGACCTGAAAAAATTGGCCTAGGCAAAGAATTTATGATGAAGACCCTAAAAGCAAATGCAACAAAAATGAAAATAAATAAATAAGACCTAATTAAACTAAAAAGCTTCAGCACAGCAAAAGAAATAATCATCACAGTAAACCAACAACCTATACAATGGGGAAAAAAATTGAAAATTATGAATCTAACAAAGGACTAATATCTATAACCTACAAGAAACTCAAACAAATCAACAGGAAAAACACAAATAATTCAATTAGAAAGTGGCCAAATTACATGAATAGTCATTTCTCAAAAGAAGATGTACAAACGGTAAACAAGCATATAAAAACATGCTAAATCTCTCTAATCATCAGGGAAATGCACAATAAAACAACAGTGAGATATCACCTCGCTGCAGCCAGAATGGCCACTATTAGAAATCAAAACACAACAGATGTTGTTGTGGATGTGGTGAAAAGAGAACAGTGATACACTGCTGGCGGGAATACAAATTCATACAAATCTATGGAAAACAGTATGGAGAGTTCTCAAAGAACTAAAAGTAGATCCTACCATTTTATCCAGCATGCTTATTTCTGGATATCTACCCAAAATAAAAGAAATCGTACTCTCAAAAAGACACCCGCACACCTATGTTTACTGCAGCACAATTCACAATATGCAAAGATATGGAATCAACCAGTGTCCATCAACTGATGAGTGGAATAAAGAAAATAGAGATATATACATATATATATATATCACATCACATATATGTATCATATATATGCATGTGTGTATATACACTCACACATATAAATATGTACATACCTGAGACTGGGTAATTCATACACATGCATACCTGAGACTGGATAATTCATAAAGGAAAGAGGATGAATTGATTCACAGTTATGCACGGCTGGAGAGGCCTCAGGAAACTTAACCACCATGGTAGAAGGTGAAGGGAAACCAGGCACCTTCTTCATAAGGCGGCAGGAGAGAGAGAATGGAAGGGGAAAGAGCCCCTTATGAAACCATCAGCTCTTGTGAGAACTCACTCACTATCACAAGAACAGCATGGAGGAAACCGACCCCATGATCCAATCACCTCCCAGCTGGTCTTTCCTCAACACCTGAGAATTACAATTTGACATGAGATTTGCATGGAAACACAAAGCCAAACTATTGGGGGGGCATCCTTATTTTTAAAATATCTAAATGTCATTATTTATCATTCAAAATAGTAATTTTTATTTGTTATGATTTTGTTTGTAAATAAAATGATCTGGTAAATTTTCTTCACTTTTAACCTATTCAGTCAAAATATATAAAAAGCTAGATTTGCCAGCAGAATATTGTAACTATTTTTTAATGAGATAAAAATGTATAACAATATCACTATTACTGTACAGAGAAAAAAGTGAACATGAAAAAGAATTTTAAAAGACAGAATATGACTATCATAGACATACATGAACTGACAGACTAAAATCTCCTACTGGAGATTATGTTAGGACTTGAGCAAAAGCTTCTAAAAATACCAAAAACAAAAAAAAATTATTTTTAAGAAATAAATTATACAAAGAACTCTTCTGGTTAAGACGATGTATCAAAAAAAAAATCTTTGTGAGAGTTATTATTAACCAAGTCATCATAACCAAAACTTTAAATCCACAATTCTGAAATATTAAAAAGTTTCATTTTGAACATAGTTAATGGAAGGCAACTTTTGAACGAAAATTTCTGTTTAAAGTAGACTCAAACTTAGCAAAGAATTGACCTGCAGCCATGGTAACAAGAAGCCACCCAGAGCCAGTTCAAGATCTAGTCAATCGATCAATGACCATTGGCCTTGCTCACCAACCAATATCAATGTGAGCAGCTGGCTTCTGAAAGACAGCCAAGCAGCAACAGCTGCTCCATCAGAATAGACAGTGCCTGACCAGTATAGTCTTCCTATCCGAAGCAAAAAATTCCAACTGTCTTTTTATTTCAAATACCGAAGGTACATAATCCCTTGGAAAGAATCTGTGAGTCCATTACATTTACCACCCTAATATTTTTTTAAATAAAATACTAGTGGCCAGACGTGGTGGCTTACGCCTGTAATCCACCCAGCACTTTGTGAGGATGAGGCGGGTGGATTGCCTGAGGTCAGGAGTTCGAGACCAGCCTGACAAACAGGGTGAAACCCCATCTCTACTAAAAATACGAAAATTAGCCAGGCATCATGGCACACACCTGTAATCCCATCTCCTCAGGTGGCTGAGGCAGGAGAACTGCTTGAACCCGGGAGGCAGAGGTTGCAGTGAGCCGAGGTCACGCCACTGCACTGCAGCCTGGGTGACAGAGCGAGAGACTGTCTCTAAATACATTTTATACCAGTAAAGTTTGCAATTCCTCTGACTCATTTTACCATAAATGCAATTATCATGATTACCAGTAAAAGAATAGTGAATAACCACAATATTGGACATTTCTCCCTAAGTGAAAAAATATTAATATAAAGAATGTAGCTTATTATAAAAAGCCAAAAAAATTTTTAAAATATATATAATTACCAGGAAAAATTGTTAAAATGAACCTTGTCAAACATTTTTTAAGTGAGAATCAATCAAACAATATGCCCAGGATAAACTCCATTCATTCATTTAAGATTTATTTATTAGGTAGCTACGCCTGATAGGCTAGGCCTTTTTCTAGGAAGTGAGGATATGGTAATGAACAATAAAAACCCTATTCATGAGAGTGAGATAAACACACAATAACAACAGACAAGTACGACAAAATATACAGTACGTTAGAGGAGAAAAACTAAAGTAGGAAAATGAAATGTTTATGTGTTTGACGGGAAGGGTGGTGGGAAAGTTGGGATGGCCAGAAAAGTCCCTGGTGAGAAAGAGGATTTTTCTTTAATACAAAGAAACTTTTATTTGTACATCAAAGACTCTAAAAAATGATGATGTTAACAGAGTTGATGTCAAGACACAAATAGGTTTGAAGTTAGAGATGTTAAATCACTGTTTCATTGAACCTTCCCTCAATTACGTTAGAGAGCATCCCTGGTATACTCCCAATTGAATCTTAAGCCTCATGCGTCCTGGTGATACAATCGTAATTCCTTTCTGTTAGTCCTCGTTATCTCTTTTTCTTTTTCTTCATTTTTCTCTGGACTACGAATTGCGCTGGTACATGGTTCTTCCTCAGAAAGTGGTTATTCCTTACTGTGTTTCTTTTTACCCTTTTTCTTCTTCTTAGAAAGGGGATTTTAAGTAAAGAACTGAAGTAATGGAAGGAGTAAGCTAGGAGGATATCTGGGGAAAAAGCATTCCGGACACAGGGAACTTCTAAGTGCAGAGGTGTGCCTGGTGTCTTTAAGCACTAGGGATAGGTAAGGAATAGCAAGAAGTTCAGTGTGGCTGAAACAGAGCAAAAGAGATAAGAAACAGAAGTTTAAGCAGGAGAGATAACATGCCAGATGGTTGACTGCCTTTTAGTTATTAGGAGGAAATCTGACACATACTCAGAGTGAAATGGGAGGCAATCAGAAGGGCTGGGGAAGGGGAATGACACAATTTGACTTATGTTTTAAATACATCCACTGAGTTAAGAATTGACTAAAGAGGAAGTTTTTAAAAAGCAGGACTATCAATTCCCAGTCTATGACACTCATCTAGACTGCAGATGATGGTGGCTCAGATGTACAAGATATGACTGGCTTCTGGACATATTCTTCAGGTAGACATGATGAGATTTACTGAGAGATTAGATGTGAAGTGTCGAGAGAGAGAAAGGTGAGTCAGGAATGATACCAAGGTTTTTGGCAGAGCAACTGGAAGAGTTGCCATTAACCAAAGTAGGAAAGACTACATGAGGTGTAGATTTCAGTAAGGCAATCAGTAGCCCAATTTTTGATCTGACAAGTGTGTGATACCCAACAGCTAATCAAATACCTATTTATTAGGTAGCTACATCTGATAGGCTAGGCCTGTCAAGTAGGTGGGCTGATATAGAGATCTGGAATTAAGGAAAGAGATCTGAGTTGGAGACATACATTTGGAAATCACTAGCATATACGCAGTAGAAAAAGTCACAAGGGACCAGGCACGGTGCGGTGGCTCATGCCTGTAATCCCAACACTTCGGGAGGCCAAGGCGGGCAGATCACCTGACACCAGGAGTTTGAGACCTGCCTGGCCAACATGGGGAAACCCTGTCACTACTAAAAATACAAAAATTAGCCAGGCATGGTGTCGCACACCTGTAATCCCAGCTACTCAGGAGGCTGAGGCAGGAGAAGCGCTGGAACCCAGGAGGCAGAGGTTGCAATGAGCCAAGATCGTGCCACTGAACTCCAGCCTGGGGGACAAAGCCAGACTTCATCTTAAAAAAAAAAGAAAAAAAAGTCATGATAAAGAAGATTGAGGACTGAGCCATGAGAAACAACAATGTCCAAAAGGAGAAAGATGAGGAGGAGCAAGCAAAACAGACCATGATGAATGGACTAGAAAGGCAGGAGGAAAAGCCTGAGGGGGTGAGGTCCTGAAAGCCAAGCGAAGACACCGTTAGGGAGGAGATGCCCTCCATTGGCTCAAATATTGCTGACAGATTAAATAAAATGAGGTGTAAGAAAAATGCATAGATTTATTACAGAAAAAAATTAGTGATAATCTTGAGGAAAAACGTTGGAGGACTGCTGAAACTGAAGACACTGGTGTGAGATCAAGAGTGAATGAAAAGAAAATTTGAGTTCGTGAGTGTAGACAGTTCTTTTAAGGACATCATACTTAGGAGTCATGACTGAGAATGTTGTAATTTTCTTCCACAGTCATGGAAAAGTAATAGACAAATAGTTTCAAATTTTATATAACAGGTGTAGTTTTCAAATTTTATATAACAATTATATATTTTAAAGGTTATAAAAATTATACACATGTGGCATTACAAATGCGAGACCGAGGTGTTAAATTCTTAAAACTATAGAATAAAAGTTGCCTTGAACATTTCTAGATCACATAAGCTGATTATCATTTTGTTCATGCTTACAAGACGAAGAAATACTAAAAGTTTCAAGGAGAGTATTTCTTGCTTGATGAAATCAGCCAATTCTAGGACAGTTGACACTCATCAAATACACAAAGTAATTGATCACAGTAAAATACTCAGTTCTATTAACAGGAATAAAGTGGGAGAAATGCAGAAAATAATCTTATTTTATAAATGAAGTTTTTAAAATTATATGAAGTCACTGTGGAAAAAATATGGTGAGGTGAATACTGAAATATATCCGTTTCTCAAAGGAAGGATAATTTCACACATGCAAGGCACTTTTACAAATAAGAGTCACTGCATTAGCAGACCTTCCTTTTAGCACAAGGGTCAGCAAATAAGCACCTATGGGCCAAATCCAGCCCACTACCTGTTTTTGTAAGTCAAGTATCTTGGAACACAGCCATGCTTATTCACTTTACAGTCCATAGTGTCAATTAGCTGGGTGTGATGTTGCACACTTGTGGTCCCAGCTAGTAGACAGGCTGAGGTGGGAGGATCACTAGAGCCCAGAAAGTCGAGGCTGCAGTGAGCCATGATCACACAACTGCACTCCAGCCTGGGAAACAGAGCCAGACCCTGTCTTAAGAAAATAAATATATGTAGTCCACAAAGCCTAAAATATTTACTAACTGGCTTTTTGCAGAAAAAGCTGGCCTACTCCTGGTTTAGCAGATGAAAGATCTTTGATGTATTTTAATAAAAGTTTTATCCAATATACTGAAATGTTTATATTAAATATAGATCCCCATGTACAATCCCTTGGCAATATTCAGACTGAGGGTCCAATATTTTAGCACTCAGGCACTGACAACAAAAATTTAATAACTAGCAATCTTGTTGCTAACAAGGTACAGTGTCAATGTAGCATGTAGCTTCCATTTTCAACACAGCAAATATTACAAAATTATCTTAAGATGTGTTATCACTAATGCTTTAAATACATTTTAATTATGAAATAATCAGTATATTCTAGATCTAACCTCACTTGTAAAAAATGGCTGCATACTACATTAATTTCTGGGTATGAAAATTGAGCTATTTCCTATTGGTAAGGATTTACTTTTGATAAGGATAATTTCCTATTGATAAGGATCCATCTTTTTGATATAATAATGCTGTAATAAATGTCCTTATACATAAGTATGTATGTAACAAATCTATACAAATATCCTTTACATATATTACATATCCTTCATGTTATATATGTTTGTGAATATTCTACTAAATTAATGTTCAAAATGTATTTACCAACAGTGTATGAAATGTCTTTTACAATGAAACCATTTCCCTTGCAGCAACACAGATGGAGCTGGAGGCCATTATCCTAAGCAAACTAACGCAGGAACAGAAAATCAAATGTCACATATTCTTACTCATTAGTGGGAACTAAACAATGAGAACCCATGGACAAAAAGAGGAGAATAACAGACACCAGGGTCTACTTGAAGGTGGAGCATGGCAGGAGGGAGACGACTGAAAAACTACCTTTCAGGTGTTTTGCTTATTATTTGGCTGATGAAATAATCTGTAGTCCAAATCTCCATGATACACTTTACCTATATAACAAATCTGCACACGTACCCTTGAAGCTAAAAGAAAAGTTCACTAAAAAGAAAAGAAAATGCCTTTTCCCTCACATTTGCCAATACTGGTTATTTTTCAAATAAATTAATGACTGGAAAAAATGGTAACTCATTGTTTGCTGATTTTCATTTTTCTGATTAACAGGCAAGGCTGAATATCCTAGTAAAACTATAAAATTTGTTCATCATGAATATTAGCCCAAATTAGGGTTAGTTTGACAGCACATAGTTATCTCCTGTTCAATGTTGCCATAGGCTTACCTGTGATACTCTTCACTTTCAGTGTCAGGAAATTGCTGATTTTCAGGTGTTCTGCTCTTCCTTTCAGGAATTAATCCATCATCACCACTGCCAGCAGTGACACCATTAGTCAGGTTTTCTAGTAATCCCACATTATTATTTTTGTGCTTTTTCACTTCTTCTTCAACCTTGAGTGGGATATTAAGGATGGTTATCACTTTATTGAATTAAAAAAACCTAAAAAGGTTTTATCAATTAACTCAGTTTGTCATTATTTTTGTCATTAAAAATATTTCACACTTAAATTTGATCATATATACAGAACTATTACCATATTTGCTTCATTTCTGTTTCAATGAATAAAACATAATTTTCCAAAATTCAAAAAGGGCCCTCCTTCATTTTGTGCTTTTATTCTCAATCACTCTTCAGAATCTTATATATGTATTTACCCCATTTGACTCGTGGGAACACACAAATAAAAAGACAAAGAAGGATGCAAAATGTGTCTTCTTCTGTCTTTACCACCTAGATTTTACATTAAACAGTCACATTTAGAGGATGAGACACTGTGGGGCTTCAGGAATAGAAAGGAAGTTTGCCCTTTTCTGTGCTAAGATATTCTTCTCCCCCACTGCCTTTGAGCATTCTTTTTTCATTTGGTTCCTGGGATATCAAAAACACGAAGGTGCTCACTGAAACATGGGAACCAAATTTTGCCACAACACAAGGAGCAGAGTGAAACTGCTGAGGTGCAAACGTGGAATTCCAGAAAATGAGATGCTCCCCAAATTTCACATTCAATAGCCATATAATTTTCTAGCTGGAAGATACACAGAATAAGAAATTAATCTTCTTTAGCCACATAATCTATTGATAATCAGACTAAAACCAAGAAAGATAAAATGATTGGTCCAAAGCTCCTAAAGTGGCATTACCTAGCATTTTATGGCACCATTCAGGATTGTTCCATAATAATGAACGAACATCTCTAGGGTTTGTATCTCTTGAAAACTCAATGTACTGAATTCTTTCTGAGTTAAATATTAACTTTTTCACTGATGATTTATGTTACTTACATGATAGGATCACGTATGCCTACACTTACTACACTTTGTTGAACAACATAACGTAAAAATCTAATTCAACACAAACATTTGAATATGAGGTATACCTCTCTATCACCATCCTTATTTATTTCTGGTTCTTGAAACATTTTCTGCAGATGCAAAAACAGAAGGTTAATTTGCTTGTTGTATTTCTGTGATGTCTCCTCTTTTGGAGTGCATATTTTAAAAAAATTTTATTCTTAAGTAATCAAGCATGGACAATTAAAAAGTAGAAAATAATTAAAATTAAAATTTAACTATTAAAATAAATAATAATTAAAATTAAGAATTAAATTTTTAATCTATGTTTAGCTACTGCCACATCACTGGCTTCTGATTAACATGTGAAAAATAATTCACCTTAGCCAAAGGGAAAAGAAAAACATGAACCAGCAAACTTAACTTGGTCACTATTTTTTCGGACTAAACTTAATTTGTTATGTGTTAAATCTACCAAAAATGAATTAGCAGATGATTTGTAGTGTTCCAAAGGCTTCCTCACTTGAAAAGAGTTTACCTCATGAAACCCTAACTAGTGAGCTCCTACAGTCCACTGAATTGCTTTTTTAAAAGATTCCTAACTGGATTGTAGGCACCCTTTAAACTATTAGGAGCTGAAATCAACACCAAACAGAAGGAGATGCAAATTCTTAAATTTTAATTGAAATTATATACTATAATATGATAGTGTTATGTATCTAGATTATCTGCTTAAGTCCAGTTCTAATATATTCTAATGTGCACTAATTAGAGCAGATAAAAAGTTTTTAATAATATGTACTGATTTTCTGCAACTGAAATAAGTTAGAATGTTATTGTGTTTGTGCACTAACACCAAAGGTCCCATTCTGCAAGATATGATTCTTGTAATAGACAGTTGGGTTGCTTTTATGACCTGGTTCTCTCCCTGAACAGAAATGCTAAGTTCAATGAGAGACTACAAGGCAGAATATATCTTTAACCTTGGTATCAGTGACTGACAATATAAAACTGCAGATTTTCAATCACTGGCCATGATTACTCCTTAACCATGAATCCAGCTCAGGGATCATCAGAGTTACATTGTTCATAATTCTATTGCTTAATAATATAATCCAATAATTGATGTTACCTTCTTCATCATGTTAGCGTGTTGTAAAAATAAAACAATAAATAAAGTTCTAGAATTGTTTTTGCCCCTATTCCAAAAGGAAAGATTAGTTATATGCTAATCAAAAAGGCAGATGAAAATATTTTAAATAAGAATATTGTAAAATAAGAATATTTTAAATTTTATAGTGGTTATGTTTTTTAAGTTAAATATCAAATGTTAAATTAGCATCTATTCATTCTTCTGTTAATGAGATTGCTGAATTTATTAAAATAAACTTTAAAAATCTATTAAAAAATTCTATAGAAAAAGAATCTATTGATTCTCAAAACCTAGTCTGAAAGGTAATTTCATTTGGACTATTTAATATTATTAAAGCAAAGAAAACAACATTAAATCAAAAATTTAAATTTAAAATTTTCCATGCCTCTGGCTGGTTATTTTCACTGCCTTTCAGCCTTTGTGACTCTTCCTCTGATGTCAGCTTTAAGTCTTGTTCTGTTGGGAAATCCATATATTCAGTTAAAATGAACCACTTAGAACAGTTAAAAACTATTGCCTTTATAAAAATAGATGTAAGGCAACATTTTATTTCATAAATTGAGTGTTTAGTTTTTCGTGAAATAGTTACTTAGGAAATAATTCTCCAAAACTTCAACAAACCACTTGGGGAGACACCTGTCATTCACTCACAAATTCATCCACCCAACATAAATGAACAAAACCACCAGAAACACAGCTCTAAAATACAGTAGAAGCATATAAGGTAACACAGTATGTTGTTCTCCACTTCCTAATAGTGAAGCAGTAAATGTAAAGAAAAGGAAATTCAGTTTTAAAGAGAAACAAGTTTTCCTGCACTTAGCTACTCTGACTCTAAGGATAGTAACAAGCAGGGCCCAGGAAAGGTCGTGGTGACCCTGCCTGAGAAGCCAGAGCCCACAGGTATGGGCTCCAGACATCCCAGAGCAAGGGTAAGAAAACAAATTCCTTTACTGTCTCCCTTTCCCCTCAGCATTTACTCATAGCTATTTTTACAAATGCATATTATTTGCAAGTTCCTGTTTTCCTTCATTGCAGCTGCAAGGTCATAAGCTATGCTGAGGTTGCAAAACTGTCACTATATGATTAACTGCCTTTCTTCTGCTTCTGTAAGCTTGCCTACATAAGCCAAGCCCTGTCTTTGTTCAGGGCTCAGCTTTTGGCTGCAAATCCACTGAGCTGGTGCGCACCTAAGTGAAATCCTTGTTTCACCCACTGGGTCTCTCCTACCTCCTGTTTTCTGCAACAATAGTACCTTATAAATGATTTCCAAAATTACTACTGACACCTTTGTTAGTGTACAATGTCTTCCTAATATCTAAAAATGTTTCCCTCCACTATTATGACATATTTATTTTCATTTTTCTTTTTTCTTTTTTTTTTTTTTTTTTAAGCCAGGGTCTTGCTCTGTCACCAGGCTGGAGTGCAGTGGTGCAATCTCAGCTCACTGCAACCTCCGACTCCCTGGTTCAAAGGATTCTCCTGTCTCAGTCTCCCGAGAAGCTGGGATTACAGGCATGCACCATTATGCCCAGCTAATTTTCGTGTTTTTAGTGGAGTTGGGGTTTCACCATTGGCCAGGATGGTCCTGATATTTTGACCTTGTGATCTGCCTGCTCCAGCCTCCCAAAATGCTGGGATTACAGGTGTGAGCCACCACACCCGGCCTTATTTTCATCTTTTAAAACAATGCTATGAGAAGTCTTCCTTGATTCTGCATGTCTTTCCCCAGATAAACAGGTACCTCCTTACTTGAGGCTGCCTTAGTACTTCACTAATTTTTCTACTGCATCTTTATCACCTGAACTGTACATTATTCCTCCACATATCTGTCCCCTCTGCTCCAAAACTGCAAAGGACAGTCTTGCGCATCATCTTACTCACATTTTACTCAGACATTTCTTATTGAGTCCTGCTAAATGCATGTTAGGCATTAGGGTTTAAAAAGAATGAAAATAAAGCATGTCAGGGATGGCTTTTCTAGAACACATGCCCAAGCAGAGATTTAAATATTGGGGCTAGCCAGATTAAAAGGGGTAGAGGGCAGGAAAGGGTGACAGCATGCCATGCAGCAGCAAGAGTGGGAGCGAGGCCTGAAAGAATGAAAGTATTTGCCTACAATAAAAGGATGAGTGAGTAGGGCACTACTAGCCGCTCAGTAATGCCAGAGAAAGGGCACACAGGGAAAAGGGCTAAAGATGGAGAGTGGGGAAGAAGTCAGATAATGAAAGCCTTATGTGTAATTTTAAGATGCTTGGACATTAATGTTCAAGAGTGGTCCCTGGTCCTATCTGCATTTAGATATAGATCATTTTAATGCCAAAACCAATATTCTTAGTGAACTATTATTCATTAAGACAAGGTGACAGCTCATGTGCACAAAGCTAAGATGATACTATGTAGCAAATTCTCAATTCTCATGAACATGTGGAAAGTCAGTTCTATAATAAGTCAAAGAAATTATAATAAATCACTTAATATTTGGTTTGGGCAGGTGCTTTCTAAAGTTATAATGCATATGAATTTAACTAATAGTTGTGAAGTCAGAGCTGTGACAATAAAGCAAAGAAACCACACTGTGTTTGAGTTAGCACTTTAGATTTCTATCTAGTCTTCCTACCCACTACGTAAATTCTAACTATAATCCTGGTACGCACTCTCAAGTTTATGTTAAATACTAGCCTATACAAAAAACACCTCTTTCTTCATTTTGTTATTTATATGTTGCTTTGTTTAAATGAAGAACACAAAAATGCCCTGCTAAAGGGATTCTGTTTGGCTACAGGCTGCAAGAGGGAAAAACACAAAGCGTATTTTGCATAAAATGATTTTTTAGAAGTCAGAACTATGACATGAAGCCAAGCAGAGCACTCTAGGACTGAATTTGCTGTGCTGCCTTAATACGCTTCTTGCTCTTTCTTTTCTGGCAGCTGTGACTCACACAGGTCATGGAGAATATCATTCCCTAAGAGGAACAACTCCGATATTCATCTTTATTTATTAAGTTCATCTGTCCCAATTCTGTGTTCTGTGGATGCTGACTTTCGGTCACGGATGGTGATACACATGGACATTTATCATCCACTTTCAGATTCTTGGATCTTTGACAAATCTTATTACTGAGAGTCAAACTAGTAGGATGCAAGTTATAAATGCTGATTATCCAATTACCTACTCAAAATATCCTACACGAAAATTCCATTAAACATGCATAGAAAAACATTAGTCATTCCTGCTGACCTGCTGCTTTTTGCTCTTCTGTATTCACCAGAAAGTTTCCTACTCCTTCCTCAAGTCCAGGTTAAATACTAGTGTACAACCTGGAAACCTGTACATCATCTGAGATTTCTCTCTGTCCCCCAAGCCTTTCTCATTCAATTATCACTAAATCATATTGACGATACCTCTCTTCTGCCTCTGCTTTGTATTCCCATTGCCACTGGGAACATAAACATTTACAAAATGGCTTTTATTTAAAAAAAAACCTGCCAACTATTAATGTTATTTCTTACAGGAAAAAATTAAGCTAAACAAATGAAAAAAGCATAACACCAAAAAAAAAACAAAGGCCAACATATTAAAATGAGTAATTGAGATTTCTGACATATTTATTTCACTATGGACGGGTGAAAACCTTGTAATACATTGATGCTACTCCAAGGATGTATGACAAGGAAACCATAGCTGACTACTGCAAAAGCTTCCTTTGTCTCCTGGTTTCTTTACATGGCAAAGAACCTTCCATCAATCCCAGCAAACTATAGGCTACAGTCCAAATCCAATCTGCATTATGGCTTTGTAAGTAAAGTTTTATAGGAGCTCAGTCATGCCTGTTTGCTTACATATAACTGTGGTGGCTTTCATACTACAACAGCAGACAACAGCAGGGTTAAGTAGACATGACAGAGACCACATAGTCTAAAATATTTCCCACCTGCTCCTTTACAGAAAAAGCTTGCTAACCCGTTTTACACCATAACCAGAATGCCTTAATACTCAAATTTAATCTTGTGACTCCCCTGCTCAAATTTCTCCAATGAGCCCCTGCAGCAAACATTGTTGGCTCCCTATCAATAGCCATTCCTTATTCTTTCTTGAAGAAGAAACACAAGTCTATTGGGATATTTATTATCCCAATCCCCCTCCTCAGCCTCAGAAAGAGAAATGTTTATTCTAAGCTAATCATGTATTTTCCTTCCCAGTGCCTGGTTTGGAAATGAGCAGGTACTGTGACCCAGCCAATGAAATGTTACAGGAAGCCTTTGCAAGCTTCTAAGTTTTCTCCCAGTTACGTGAATAAAACACTGCCAACAGCACAGCTGAAAGAGGGACAGGTGGGATCCTAGGATATCAATGAACAAACAAAACAACTCTGGTTCTACTGTTTTAGCCATTGCTCATCTAGTATTTGCAGTCCAAAGCATTCTACCTGGTAAACTTCCCATGGCCCACAGGATAAGACCTACTCATTTCTATAGTATTAAAAAGTCTATCATAAACTTGCCTTAGCTAAGTATTCACCTCATTCCGAACCTCTCGTATCTCACACTTTTGATACTAGCAAAAGTGAATTGCTCACAAACCCTGCAAAGTTCACTCAAGCGTCTTGTCTTTTGTACTTGCTGCTCTTCCTGCCAAACAGGCAATCTCATTAGATGTTCCTTCTGGCAAACACACAACCTCGTTGCATGTTCCTTCTGCCAAACATTATTCTTCTGCTTCTTTACCTAGAAAAATTCTTTTCTCTCTGCATGCTTACCTTAAATCATACCTACTTTTTTCCAAAATTTTCATTCCTCATTACATATGTCTGGCACATAATCAATATATAATAAATCATAATTATAAGCTTCCAGTGGGCATAGAGCACACAGTAAGCACTGAATAAAGTAGTAAAATAATGAAAATGACAATGATAATAACAAGCTCCTGTCTTTATTTTTAATTGTTTGTGTTCTGTAGCATTCGAAAAAATGGCTAGTATCTAAAAGAAATTTGATAGTTATTTGTTAAGTGGACAGGTGAAAACATAAATAGAAATGTTTTCTTTGTAAATTCTGTCGAAAAAGCGCAGAAATGAAATAGAGACAGCTCTATTATGAGCACCTTAAAGACTAAAACTACATCTATTCCATCTTTGTCTCCTGCAACTTATAAAACCTAACTTACAGAAGCTCTTTGATAAATAGATGGCTAAATTAAAGGTGTCCTCATACAGTTTGGACTATACAATGTATTAGGTGTCCACAACCAGGTAGCATACTAGCATTTTTGTTAGTGTGACACCTTTTTCTACTTTTATGATAATCTGCTGAGCCTAGAGTTGGGCAATTTGTTTAATTATTATGACAATCTTTTGGCAAATGGTAGCAGAGCATCTTTTTCTAACAAAATTACTGTTATCATGACAATTAACCAGCAGGTAGAGGAACACATCTTGTTCCAACAAAGTAAATATATCTCTTTCCAACTTCAAATGAGGAGGAATGAAGTCAGTAATAGTGAGACCTTATTGGGACAAGCATATGTAACATGACCTGTGCTTCAGTGTTCTTTTGTGATCAAAAATTCCTTACTTTTACTTTTTCATCTATGGTAGAACCACCCAGAGCAGGGGTCCTCAACTCCCAGGCTACAGACTCATACGAGTCCATGGACTATTATGAACCACACCACACAGGAGGAGGTAAGCAGCAGGCAAGCCAGGGAAGCTTCACCTGTACTTACAGCCACACCCCATGGCTCATATTACCTCCTGAACTCTGCCTCCAGTCAGATCAGTGATAACATTAGATACTCATTGGAGCATGAACCCTGTTGTGAACTGCCCATCCGAAGGATCTAGGTTGTGTGCTTTGTATGAGAATCTAATGCCTGATGATCTGTCATTGTCTCACTTTGCCCCCAGATGAGACCATCTAGTTGCAGAAAAATAAGCTCAGAGCTTCCACGGATTCTACATTATGGTAAGTTGTATAATTATTTCATTATATATTACAATGTAATAATAATATAAAGTAGCACAATAAATGTAACATGATTGAATAATCCTGAAACCATCCCCACCTTTCCGCAGCCCATGGAAAGATTGTCTTCCACAAAACCAGTCCCTGGTGCCAAAAAGGTTGGGGACAACTGACCTAAAGTAATTCACTGTCGTAAGTCTTACCTGGATTGCTGTTTTCAGAAGAGACTTTTAGCATCTGTTTTTCTTTGTAGTCAGAAAGTAACTGGCAAATTCTATGTATAAAATTGTAGTAAACCAAATTACTATTTTAATACTGATATAAAAAATACTTACCAAATGTAAATTTCTTAAGAGTATTTCAAACAATATCAGAATATCAGAACTTAATAGTATTATCCCATCCACTTATAAGTACATTCTGCAAACTTCTCTTTAAGCTTCTAATTAAAGAAGAAAAAAAGTAGGGTGAAATACTCATAAATCGAGGGCATGTGACCCAGTAAATTAGGTTGCATTAACCTGACATAATAGAAAGTGTCCCAACTCTGCATAAGTCCTAGCTCCATAATGAACAGCTATTTGTTCTTGGACAACTCACTTCTCTTAGGCTCAATGTCTTCTTCAAAAAAGTGAGGACTTTGCTGCCTTAATTCCCTATGTTGTTATAAAAATTTAACAAGATAACATTGTTTAAATGCTGAGATAAGTAGTAAAGCAATGGAATCTCTTCCTAAACTTTATGACTAAAATTATCTCAGAATCCCAAATAAAACCCAATGCGTATTTTGTTCATAGGTTCTAATATGCAAACGTTGTAGTGTTCAGAAAATGTTATTAAGTCCTAATTTTGCCTCTTAGTTGTCCTACTCTTTATGGCTTATAATTCAGGGCATCTCAACTATGTCATAGTTTGTAACTAAATTTATTCATAAATATCTCATTAAAGTAGATAATGTGATTGTCCACTATTACGGAGTTGATCAATCACATCAAGGGCAGGAAAACCAATGGATGTTAAGACCTGGTTTCGACCAATGATCCTTCTCTACAGACTCAAACTCTGAGCCAGCAGATGTTTGTTATGATGATGCTTTATATTGATGTTCAATTCCAGCTGACATGGGAGACCAAAAGTCTACTTTTATTTTTTTTAGTTTCCATGAAGAAGTTGCAAGTTGACATTCTGTAATTTTTGACATACATACTAACAATATATTTTGCACCAAACACGTTATTCAGCTCTAAGTCATCTCATAGACCATCTTACATGACTATTTTTGCAGCGCAAATCACAATTTCAATATTTTGGTGGCACCCATTTTGCTTTGATTCACACTGTTTCCTTAGAGCTAGTCAGCAAATAGTCAAATGACCTTCCAGTGACTGCACAAAATATGGAATGCTTCAAAGATTTGTGCTGCCTCCTTATGCAGAAGTCATGCTAACTTTCTTCATATTGTTCTAATTTTAGGATATGTGCCACAGAAGCAAGCACAAAGCCCTACTTTTACACATGATTAGTGATGAGTCATGGACAAGGCTTGGCTCTGTTAAGTCCAACTAAACTACTTGAGATTCTGAGAATTCTCTTCAATGGCTTCCTGTGAGTTAGAATTTGAAAATATTTTAAAATCTTGAGCTAGAGATGGAAGTAGCTTGGACGATTTTCATTATCATGTAAATCAGATCACTCAAGGGGCCAAGCACAGCTGGGAGCCACTGCTCAGGGGAAGGTTCATATGGGACTTTCTACTGCCCAAGGTTCTATACAGGATATAAAGGTGCCTCACAGTATAGATCTGGTAGCAAAGAAGAAGAAACAAACACTGATCTCTTTCTGCCACCCCTCTGACCCTTTAGAACCCCTCTGACCCTTTAGAACAAGCCTACCTAATATCTGCTAGAGAAAAGACCAACAACGGACTCAAAGGATCTCTTACCATGAAGGTCTCAGCTAATTCTTGGCTAAGATGTGGGTTCCACATTAGGTTCTGAATATGGGGGGAAAGGGTCAATTTGCTCATTTTGTGTGTGGATAAAGTCACAATGCCCAGGGGCCAGAGCAGGGGGCTGGTGCTTTGGGAACAACGGCTGAGCATATAACCATAGGTATGGGAACAAAAAACATCAAAGTCACTGTATGAATTGCCATGAAGACTTGAGGGACCTGAATCTACTGATTCATCTTAAGGCAGCAGGACCAGTTTGAGTGGCAACAATGCGGCAGCAGAATCAGTGGAAACAACAGAATGATTGCAATGTCCTTTTTTTTTCTCCTCCTTCTGACTTGATAAAAGGGGACTGTCTTCCTTGGATTTAGTGAACCCCTTCGGTTCCTGAAAAATTCAAGGAGTATGCAGGACATAGTCCCCAGAAGACAGTACAAGACTTTCTGATAAACTGGACATTTCAAGACCCAAATAACTAATCAAAAAAATCAAAGATGTGACACTATTTTTTATCCCATGCATAGGTGTTACACTTGGATCAAATGAACAATGTTGGGATCTCTATGAATAAAGGTCTTAAAAGTTCTGAGATAAAGAATCTTGCACCCACTCGTACTTCTAACTTGTCTTGCTTTTTGTCTGATTTCTGGCTGATGCAGGGGACTAACTCACTGCCACTCGAAAACTACCTGAACGAAACTATGACATCTCACCTGATATGTAAGATGCAACTGTTATAATTATTTTAAACCTGAATTTAGCATTAACTAGCCTTTTAATGTAAACACTTACACATTATGATGACTAGAAACAGCATACTCTCTGGCCGTCTGTCCAGATAGGTCTTGAGAAGATACATCAATATTCTGCTCAAGTAGAAGGCTGACTATACTTGCTGATCCACAACACACAGCAAGTATGAGGGCAGTTCTAAAATGACAGAGATAGGAACTGTAATGAAGTTATTTCAAAAGCTAATTTGATATACTTTACCAATTTCACATCTTGCCTGTCCATGCAGAATCAAACATTTACATGCACTAAAAGACATAAGCATCTTCAGTGCTCAAGTGTTCATCTTCGTAAAATACCACCAAGGTTAAAAGGAAGGGACAAAAAAAAACCCTCTTATCTCAGTGGGGTATTGCATAGCAGAAGCTACTAATTTAAAGTCCCTTGATGGGCAAGAAATAATGTTAGGGCCACTTATCTGAAGTGGACAAAGATTTAAGTGAAGATTTCATCACAGCTTCCCTAGACTGATAGGCTGTAACAGAAAATCAGCTAGGGTGTCAGATAAATAAGAGCTCTCTGCATGCTGAAAGCAGTAAGATTAATAATAATGGTAAGAATAGTAGTCACAGGAGTATCAGTTAATGATGCCAATAAGCATGTGCTAGGCACTGAATTAAATGCCACATATATCTTTCTTATGCACAGCCAACTTTGAAGGATATATTCTCCTACTTTTCATATATGACAACATATTTGGTGGTAAATAACATTCCCAAGGTCACACACCTAGCAAGTAAGAAAGTTAGGAATTAAACCCAGCATTGTGTGAATCCAAAGCCTAGCTCTTTTCTCTTTATCACCCATCTATGGCTTGTCTTCATTAAAGGAAAAGTGTACCCACTTAAAACTATCTTCACTCCCTCTCTCCATACCAATTAAAAATAAAAACATCAAAATACACTGGAAATAAAAAAGGAAAAAAGCTTTTGAACCCACAGTATGTGGGAACAGCAATTAATTGTCATGTAGGGATATAAGCTAACATTAATATTCTTCAAAGAAAGCAACTTAAGGCAGAGTCATTGAAAAGACAAAAGGCTTTTCAACCCCTATTTATGTTTAATACAGCATATTTAGTGGAAAAGCATGTAAGACACAGAGGTTAAAAACTATTAGAAAGGGTTAAAAAGTTCAATACTGAGTCATAAAGTAAACTAAAAGTTAAAGTTCAAACTTCATAAAATTAATATGAAATTCCTTTAGCTAACATGAGATCATGTAACCAAAAACGTCACATAGCAAATAACATCAGTCAATATAATAAAAGATGAATCCTACTAAAACTTTTATGTTGCCCAGTCCAAATAATTGTTTTTCTACCTAACTGATTTGTGTTCATACTGATCACAATATCCCAATAAGTATACATTAATCTTATTAATTTAATATTTATGACTTGAGTGACTGCTATCCATCTAGAACACACACATTAAAAGAAAGAACTATACCTTCCATATCTATCCAGTGCATTTAAATTAGCATTTTTCTTGATTAAAAATTTCACCACTTGCTGTTTTTGTTCATGCACACCAAGTAACAGCGGTGTGAGGCCATGCTGCAAAACAATATAAAGCAAAAACGTATGTAATTCAGAAAAGTACATATTCCTCAACTGAAGTGGAAACTTTATATAAGATCTTATGGACTTACATGCATAGAAAGTAAATAAAATGTAGTCACTTCCTTCTCACTCTTCTTTGCTTTCCCACACACTGCTCCTTCCCTTGGAAACACCCTTTCTCTGCCTCACCACATTAACTCTAATCATCTCAAAAACTCACTTTAAACATTTATTGCTTCCAACACTCTTTGCCTCTAACCCAGCATTTGGCATGGTATTACTGGATGATAATATTTTTCACATCTAAACAAAGAGCTTCTTGAGGGCAGGGGCTGTATCTTTTGTCTCTATATCCTCAACCCTAAGACAAATTGTGTATAAAGCAAGAATTTGCATGTAAAATATTTCTTTAGTTTCATGTTTTACTGAAAGTTCAACCTCCAACATGCAACAAAAATTGCTATTAAAACTCCCACAGCCCATTTGAAAAAAATTCCAACATTTATTTATTTAAAATCTATTTATATTTGATTTTCCCAGATTCTTACTAAATCATCAGTTCACAGGACTACTGAAACTAAATTAACAGAATTCCTATCTGTATTCTTAATAACTCCATGGTTTTTAGTGTTTAAAACTGCCATGCTGATTATGCCAAAGCTCTACATACTTAAGAGACACACTGGATAGTCCATAATACAGCTTCAATTGACAAAAAACAGTTTAGAATTTGCTATAATTCTAATTGAGAAAACTCTGCTCTTAACGACTTACTGACCTAAGCACTTGAATGATTGAACAAAGGGACACAAAATCCTGAGAGGGCCATCCTCTACTTATTGAAAGACTACTCACAGCAAATTACTAAAGACCTTCTGAATGGCAGTGAATAACTGATGATAGAAAGGAAAATGTATTATTCTGTAACCTGACAGACACTACCAATAATGTTCATTTTAATGTCTCAACCACAGAGATAAAAGTCAGACTAGGCCAGGAATGGTGGCTCACACCTGTAATCCTAGCATTTTGGGAGGCTGAGGCGGGTGAATCACTTGATCCCAGGAGTTCAAGACCAGCCTGAGAAACATGGCAAAAACCTCATCTCTACTAAAAAAAAAAAAGAAAAGAAAAAAAACAACTGAGGTTGGAGGACCATCTGAGCTTGGGGAGGTCGAGGCTGCAGTGAGCTGTGATCGCACCACTGCACTCCAGCCTGGGAAACAGAGTGAGACTCCATCTCAAAAAAAAAAAAAAGATTAATGTTATTGGAAAGGAAAGATTTAAAGAAATCAGCACATATCCAACTCCAACTCTTCTAGAGATACCTTAAGTTTCTGAGATATAAGAATTTACATATTACATTTATGTATTGAGTGGTTCTTAAGCAGGAGTGTATCCAGATTTTGAGAAAATTGTTGTTGTTGTTATTGTTGCTGTTGTTGTTAGAGACAGGATCGCATTATGTTGACCAGGCTAGACTCGAACTCCTGAGCTCAAGCAATCCTCCCACCTCAGCCTCCCTAACAGCTGGGACTACAGCCAAGCACCACCATGCCTGGCTTCAAGGAAATATTTTTAAATATACATATTCAAGCTTTATTAGACTTACTGTATCAAAATCTTCAGGAAAAAGCCTAGACTTGTTGATTATTTAAAAATTTTCCTCAGGTTACTGGGATGCACAATTCTAGCTGAAAGCTAGTGCAATAGACAATTACTTCAGTCTCATTTCTCACCCACATGACCAATTCCCTTTCTCATTTGAAGATTTGCCCGAAAAGAGTCAAGATTAGGAGAGAGACCCATTTGCTGAAAACACCACATAATTTTTCCCGGTAAGAGAACAGGGTCTAGTCAACTCAAAATCCAACTTGATCTTGTTACTTATTTATCTTCCACCTTCCCATCCAGACACTCTAGATTTGAAAGCAGAGTTGAGACTCTAATTGGCCATTTCTACCAGAATAGGATACTAAGTCAGTTAATTACTTGATATTCCCCCTGCTCAAGGGTTTCCCCTTACATTACCACCTATTCACTGCCAATCTGGTTCCTCAGAGGCCTCCTAAAATTAATCTCTAGGCAGTTTACAACCCACTAACTCCCTCTCCCAAACTGAAAACTGTCATTCTCTAAAATCGAAGAGAACTTTGTCTCACCATACAAAGGAAACAAATAAATGAACAACAACAACAACACACACAACCTCTTCGTGGTCTTTTCCCTCTATTACCTAATTTCCAAATTGGCCCTGATATTTCTCATTGCTCTCTTTTTCCCTTTCCACTTCTGCCTCATGAGCAATCAGAAATATCTTAAGCTTTGCCACTGAGAGGTGCATCACCTTATATCTATTACTGTTTTTTAGGAACTTGCCAAAGGAGCAGGATCTCTATTCACTGAAACATGTTTAAGTTTTCTTGGAGTTTTCATGTAAAACCTATTTCAGAGCAAATTTTGCCATTTTACATTCATTAGGGGAAAAAAAGTATTACCTTTTACAAATTCAGTGTTTTCAAAAAAAGTATTTACCACAAGTGCATTAAAAAAAAAACTGTACCCTCTAATGCTTCTTTGAAAGTAACAATATTTAAAATAAAATCTTAGATAATTAGGTCACTTCAGAATATTTTCATTCAGGTTATACTTGAACTTCCAAATATGGAAAACTGGCCCTTACACAGGTCAATGTTAACACGAATGCATTTCAGTATTTTGAAGATAAAATTGGTAGATCTATACCTTGTTTTTTGATTCAATATCAGCACCGTATAAGAGCAGTGCTTTGGCTATTAATTTATCTTCATTGTAGATAGCGTAGTGCAGAGTGGTAGTTCCATACTCATCTGGAATATTTGGATCAGTGCCATGTTTCAGCAACATTAAGGCACACTCATCTTCCTGGCATTGTACGGTCTGTCAGTATTAGACCAAAAACAAATTACAAATCCTAGGAATTCAAAATAAACATTCCACAGCTTTCACCAACTACTTATATTTAAAGGAGAAAACTCATTTTTATGCTATGTATTGAAATCAAACCCACCTCACACTGACATAGTTGGCTACTGCATACCTTTGTCAGAGCTGTCCTCTTTTTGTTATCAAGGATATTAAGTTGACATCGTCTGTCCAGCAGGAGTTTTACTACTTCTGAATTCCCATTGGCAGAGGCCAGATGTAGAGCAGTCCTATGAGAGTGAGAAGACTTTTTAGGAAATTGTAGTGCACTGGCTACAGCCATATCAATGATCCACATAATTGCAAACACTGAATAGCCTGCTATTAGTCTGCCTTCAAAACAAACATCTAACTTTCCCATGAAAAAAGCACACAATTTATTATCTCTCATTACTCGCTGTATTAATGAAAGAGCAGCCTATATGAATACAAAGAGTATAGCCTTTGGATGACATTCAACTTGGGCTGGAATCCTACTTGAAGCTCTGTCACTTTCTGGCTGTTGCTTAGCCTTTTGGGGTCTTAGTTTCCTCATCAATAAAATAGGAATGAAAATAGTAGCTTTCTCACAGGAAACCACTGTAATGCTTAAATGAGACTCTGCACAAAAGATACAGAATAGTTCCTAACACAAATAACAGCTCAGTAATTGTTAGATATTATAATTTTTACTAACACTACTAAAGACAACATTTGAATTAAGTGAGATGATACAATTATACCTACACTTTCAGGTATGTTTTAAATATTACAGGTAACATTGTATTTTAGTGATTCCAAGATGATCATTTTCTCCATGTTGTCTCCACTGAAATACCACTTACAATTCATGATTTACTATAATTGGCAGCATTTAAATAATTCTCTTATTGAGACATAAAATAATGGGGCATCATACAATCCCTGGTGCCTTACATTAAGTAGAATATGTTATAATATAACAGGTCTGGAGCAGTTCCAGTCAGATGACCAGCATTTAGATAAATTTTAGTTCTTAAAAGTACTATGGAATAAGAGAGCTGAAGTGAAAACAAAAACAAATTTCCAAAATAAACCAATTCTTACTTTGGTTTTTAATAAACTTTAAGCCAAAGAAAACTTGGAATTGAAATGAATAGCATGAGCTCATTTTTTTCAATACTTAGATTTATACAATGTATGTACATCAGATATTTCCAATCATTCATATTAGGATTTAAGACTGATATAAATTTTCTCTTTTTAAAACGGATTTATGAAACTATTTGTGGAGCTTTTTTCAACTTTTACATTCAGGGATACTTGTGCGGGATGTGCAGGTTTGTTACATAGGTAAACGTGCACCAACGGGGTTGGTTGAACAGATTATTTCATTACCCAGGTGTTAAGCCCAGTACCCGTTCGTTCTATTTCCTGCTTCTTTCCCTCCTCCCACCCTCCACCCTCTGATAGGCCCCAGTGTGTGTTGCTTCCCTCTAGGTATCTGTGTGTTCTCATCATTTAGCTCCCACCTATAAGTGAGAACACGCAGTATTTGGTTTTCTCTTCCTATGTTAGTTTGCTAAGGATAATGGCTTTCAACACCATCCATGTTCCTGCAAAGGACATGCTCTTGTTCCTTCTTTTATGGCTGTATAATATTCCATGCTGTTTATGTACCACATTTTAGTTCTTAAAACTAAAACAGTCTCTATCCAAGACTTATACATTTTCAAAAGGGCAGTTAAGGGTTGTCTTTTACTATTTTCTACGTTCAGAAACGCTTCTGTTTGAAAGGAGGCAGGAAAAGCTTCAATTGAGATTAAGTCCTAATGCCACAATTTTAAATCTCTCGGCTTGCTCAAGCCCAGCAGGTAAATATGAAGTTTTCAAAGATGGAAGGATCCTGAGAGATAGTAGAATATGCCTGCCACATAATAGATGTCTGGCTTATGTCTGATGACTAAATGGACTGAAAGAATGGATGAACACAGCTTGGGAGTTCAATGTTTTTAAAGAAAACTCCTGTAGAGAAGGGCAATACATTTGCAATAGTAATAATCATTTATATTTGTTATTTTAATTTTCATAAATATATAACTCAACTAAAATGATTAATTCATACTTTTTACATGTTTATATATAATGAAAAGGTAATTATGTAATAAAATGTATATACAATAAAATCTACAGGAACAGGTAAACACAATGCCTCTACTTCTGAAGAGGGTAAAAGTTCACAGAAGATAGCCAACCACAGAAATAAGAATAAATAATAGACTGTGAGAAATTATTTGCATCTATGCAAGAAGCATATTCCGTCTCTTCCCAAGGATTATTTCATTACTAATGAACCTAAACTAAAAGTTCAGATATGCATTGCAGGAATCACAGATAAGAGAAAAGGAAAAACTTCATTTACAAATCCCCAGAAACAAGTTTGATTGTATTTTCTACATATCTTCAGCTAACACAAGAGCAGATTCTGTTCGTGTATATGTGTAACCAACTGATTTTTTTCTCACTTGATATACCAAAGTACATCTTTGCAGGTCGATATATCTCTATGTACTGACACCCTCAATAGTTACATATTATTCCATCCTATGGATGCACTGAAATTTGTTCATGGAATCTTTATATGGGCTCTTCTAAATACACTGCTATTTTAAGCAATACTAAGAAAAACAGACATCTATTTGGTAAAGATATTTCAGTGGAATGGAATTGATGAGTAAAAAGCATAACATTTTTAAAATGTGGTTCTTACCACTAAAGTGCCTGTTTGAAAAGCTGCAGCAACTTGAACTTTAAACAGCTATATAAGTACCACTGTTCTTCATCCTCACAAACTTTGTGGATAGAAAACAGTATTTCATTCCTTTTTTTTTGAGATGGGGTCTCACTCTGTCACCCATGCCAGAATGTAGTGGCATGATCTTGGCTCACTGCAACCTCCACCTCCCTGGTTCAAGCAATTCTCTTGCTTCAGCCTCCTGAGTATCTGGGATTACAGGTGCATGCCACCATGCCCAGCTAATTTTTTGTATTTTCAGTAGAGATAGGATTTCACCACACTGGCCAGGCTGGTCTCAAACTCCTGACTTCATGATCTACCTGCCTCAGTCTCCTAAAGTGCTGGGATAACAGGCGTAAGCCACTGCACCCGGCCTTTCATTCCTCCTCTAACTTAAATAGAAAACAGCATTTCATTCCTCTTCTAACTTAAATTCCTTCTTCTACCAGGAACGCTATCTTTTCCTGTGTGCATAGGTCACTGGTAGACATGCAAAAAAGTACTTTGCCCAATTTTAAAATGTGCTTATTTTATTATATCTGCCTATATAGGCCAGGCACGGTGGCTCATGCCTGTAACCCCAGCACTTTGGGAGGCCAAAGTGGGTGGATCACGAGGACAGGAGTTCAAGACCAGCCTGGCCAAGATGGTGAAACCCCATCTCTACTAAAAATACAAAACAATTAGCCAGGCGTGGTGGCAGGCGCCTGTAATCCCAGCTACTCAGTAGGCTAAAGCAGAGAATTGCTTGAACCTAGGAGGCAGAGGTTGCAGTGAGCCGAGATCGCACCACCACACTCCAGCCTGGGCAATAGAGTGAGACTCCATAAAAAAAAAAAAGAAATTATATATATATATCTGCATATATAAATAGGCATTTGTGTTTCCTTCTGGTATGTTTCTCTTTTTGTATGTTTAAAATTTTTAATCTATACTCGGATTTTTGTGATATAAACATCTAGCTAGTTTTCTCCAAAAATGAATTATGAACAACCCATCTTTTTTAAATAATACAAAACGTCCCATTATCAAGCACTAAATTCCTACATATATTTGGGTATTTCTAAATTTCCTATTCTGTTTTATTCATTGATGTCTTTTCAGCTGCTAGTAAACAATTTGTGGAAATAAATAACATGCACATTTTGACATCTGGAAAAGCAAGCCTTTTTCCATTCTGCTACAAAAAAATTAATTTATCACAACAATAAAAGACAGCATGTGTAATTTAAAAACGCTAAAACTGCTATTTTTATTTGGCTTAGGTAAAAGTGATAAATAGAAAAAGCTCACTTTTTTTTTTTTTTTTTTTGAGACGGAGTCTTGCTCTGTCTCCCAGGTTGGAATACAGTGGCGTGATCTCGGCTCACTGCAAGCTCCGCCTCCTGGGTTCACGCCATTCTCCTGCCTCAGCCTCCTGAGTAGCTGGGACTACAGGCACCTACCACCATGCCTGGCTAATTTTTTTTATATTTTTTAGTAGAGACAGGGTTTCACCGTGTTAGCCAGGATGGTCTCGATCTCCTGACCCTGTGATCTGCCCACCTCGGCCTCCCAAAGTGCTGGGAGTACAGGCATGAGCCACTGTGCCCAGCCAAAAAGCTCACATCTTAAGAAAATTCAATCTTCCTATTCAAGCACAGGAACCATCTTCCCATTTCAGTTTCCTTCTAAGGTTCCTCAGTAAAGAACATACTTACATAGTGTACATTGATATAAAATCCATACTGGATTTTATTTGAAGAATATTTAGCCCTGAAGTTGATGTGTTATGGGGCTTCATTCTTAGTTTTCAATATACACTTTTCTATAATGTATAGAACATTGTTTTAAAATCTGTAGATTAAAAATAATCTGCTGCATCGACAATTTTGCGAGTTAAATCACTTTAAAACAGTTTATTAGTGTTCTATGAGGGAAATTATAATTTGATTGGAAATCAGCTAAAGTTTTGTTTTTGTGTTGCTGCTCATAAAGGGGCCTGTGCCCTGACCTCTCTGAGGTTTCCACATCCAGGGTGGTGTGAGGCCTGCGGAGGCGAGAAAACCAGGCTCCCCTCCTCCCCCGCCAGGAGGGTATGTCCCCATCATCCTCCCACATCCCACCTCCTCCCAGCCCAGGCCTGGTTACCTCTTTTGCTTGTCCTTCTTGTTCACGTCAGTGTCCCTGAGCATGACGATGAGATCCTTTCTGGGGACTTTACCCCACCAGGCAGCTCTGTGGAGCTTGCCCAGATCTTCTTGATGGACGTGGTACCTCGGCTCCATGAAGGCGCTGTCATCGTAGTCTCCCCAAGTGCCCACGTTGCTCTTGCCGCTCCTCCTGCAGCAGGGGAAGCAGTGGCGGCACCACTTGCCCATCTTGCTCCTGAGTGTCTTCACAGCAGAGCCGTCGTGGTCTCCAGAAGTGCCCACGTTGCTCTTGCCGCTCCCCCTGCAGCAGGGGAAGCAGTGGCGGCACCACTTGCCCATCTTGCTTCTGAGACCAAATGGCTTCTTCACAGAGGAGGCAGCCGGCATTGAACCAACCTCAGCCACCATCTGCTTTTAACAGCCAGGGGAGGCCGGTAGTAGCGAGCAGATCGCCTCTACCAACCAATTTCACCAACTAGCAGATAACTCCGGGTTTCCAATCTGTTTGAAGAGGAAAGTCAATCCCAGCCAAAACCTGCCAACCCCAGCAAGGGAGCCCAGCCCACCGTACCCAGGGAAAACCCACACCCACCCGGGGAAAGCCCACACCCACCCAGGGCGACACCATGCCCACCCCAGGAATGGCCAACCCCACCCCCCAAGAAAACACCCGGCCCACCCAAGGGAATGCCTAACCCAGCAGAGAAAAGGTCAAGCCCAGCAAAGGAACGTGACAGAAGAAACGTCAATCCAAGGAGGAAATGTCAATCCAAGCGACAAATGCTAAGCCAAGCAAAGAACGCAAAGCCAAGCCAAGCACTACAGGCCAGCCAAGCCATTACGCACGAGCAGCGTGCGCATGCCAGCCGTTACAGGCCGGCCAAGCCATTAACGCGCGTGCAGCATGTGTGTGCAAGCCGTTACAGGCCAGCCAAGCCGTTACGTGCGTGTGGCATGTGCATGCAAGCAGTTACAGGCCAGCCAAACCGTTATGCGCGTCTGGCGTGCGCGTGCAGCGTGCGTGCGCGGCATGCACGTGCAGGCCGTTACAAGCCAGCCAAGCCGCTGCCCACGTGCGGAGTGCGAGTGCGGCGTGCGCGTGCCATGCGGCGTGGGCATCTCAGGTGGCGTCAGTGCACGTGGCACAGACAGTGGCCGATGCGTGCAACCCGCGTAAGTCTTGGCGCCACGAATGTCACTGACAGCCTGGTGCTCCCTGCAAACTTCCTGGGAGTCAGCCGAGCTTTCAGGCCATTGAGAAGCCTCTGGTGAAAAAAAAAGCTTCTTGAAGCAGGACTGGGGCTAAGCGGCTGGAACTTGAGGATGCTGACAGCCTCCTCTGAAGAAAGCCCCCAGGACACTCCTGGCGGTGCTGTTGTGCATGGTAGCTGCTGCAGCTCGGAGCATGGGCTGGCGGAGCTGGCTGCAAATGGCCTCAAAATCACGGAGCATGTTCTCACTCATAGGTGGGAATGGAACAATGAGAACACACGGACATAGGAAGGGGAACATCACACACCAGGGACTGTTGTGGGGTGGGGGGAGCGGGGAGGGATAGCATTAGGAGATATACCTAATGCTAAATGACGAGTTAATGGGTGCAGCACACCAACATGGCACATGTATACATATGTAACAAACCTGCACTTTGTGCACATGTACCCTAAAACTTAAAGTATAATAATAATAAAATTAAAATAAAATCATGGAGCACAAGACGCCCACCGAGCCCAGCACCTGCCTGAGGTGCCTTCGACACCTGCTCCTCTTTGCTCCACACCCAGAACACGAGGCCATCAGCAAGGGGGCATTTGGGGCCACAGGATTGCAGCCAGCTCCTGCCCTGGTGCCCCCTGCCTGTCCAAGCCAGGGCCAACAGCTGTGGGGCTTCTGGCCTGGGGGGCTCTGCTCCACTGGCATGCAATAGGGTCAAGGTGCAGGCCGCTGTGTCCAGGCCGGCAAGAGGGGGCTTGGAGGAGCACCTACTACTGATGGGGAGATGCAGAAAGGCAACCCCATGTGCAGATCCTGGGAACAGGACACTGAGCCTCCCTGGTGCTGGCCTCTGAGCTGGACCAGGGCAGTGGCACCTCAACACTCCTGCCAGGACCCTCCTGCTGCGAAGTTTTATGCAGCCAGGCTCCAGGCTGCTTCACCCAAACCACAGGTGCTTTGGTGTGGGAGGAAAAATGGATTCTGAGCCTGGACACCAACCTGCTCTTACCAAAAGAAGTAGAGAGAAAGCCAATCACAAGTGCAAAAAAAAAAAAGTACTATTTTGTAACTGAAGTCTTGCCTGATATGCAGGGTTAAGCTAAAGCTCCTCTTGCTTATACTAAATTAAATTTTGAAGGAAACAAAAGAAGACACCCACACTAAATTTCCTTGTTCCTCTGTGATCCCCTGAGCCAGGAAGCAAGAGGAAGCCTGGCCTCTTGGACTGTCTCCCCAGCTGGGGGCTGAGCAATTTCCTCCAGGGTCACAGGGAGCAGCTGGGCTCAGTGGGGCCAGGCTGCCCTTCCTTCCTACATGGGCATCCTCAAACCTTCCATTGCCCCATACAGAGTGCCATGATCCGGGTTCAAATCCCAGCTCCGGCACTCGCCACCTGTGTCACCTGGCAAATGCCTTACCCCCAGGCACTTGCTGTCTATGTCCTTCCTGACAGGAGGGATGGGAGCTGGTGGCCCTGGCATGAAGTGCTGTAACAGTAAAACACAAGCAGGAGCAGGCAGACACCTGGGTGGGGGACTGCCCTGCTGGGGGTGCTCACCAAAGAGCACCTACCTATCTGCCCACATGGCCTTGCACGTCTCAACACTTATCAGACACCTGACTATGGGAAATCCCTGAACAAAGCCCTGAGCTGCCCTGGAGAATGTGACCAGGGCAATGCACCAGGAAGGACAGTCTGGGGTGCTTGGCATGAGTGAGGATAGGCTGGGGAAATGCCAACCTCTTCCCACCAGCTTTGCGTCCCAGGGCACCCTCAGTGGACAGAGAACCCAGAGATGCCACAAGGCTTGAGCTGCATCCTAACCATCCTGGGTTCCAGCCAGCCATGGCCCAGGCCCGAAGGTACTTTGGGTGCTAAGTTGGGATGACGAGGGGCCAGGTGACACTCCTGTGTTCCAGGATCTGGTCAAGAAGGTGATACCCTATCACTGCCTGGCTCCATCTGGTCCCAGTGGAACAAGAAGGGCAGCAAGCCTCTAGCACCCACCCTCTGGGCCACCAACACCCAGGTCCACAGTGTGGCCACCTGAGTCAGCACCACCTGCCTTGGGGAGCAGAGCATGAAGGCCCAGATACGAGGAGCATAGTGCAGCAGTGGATGCAGGTGGGCAGGACGTGCTGTGCGGATCCAAGGAGCCCCTCTCTGGAGGCTTGGGCATAACCTCTCCATCTTACTGACACATAATGTTTTACCTCTTTGTAGGGTACATACAAATACTTGTTACATGCATAAAATGTGTATTCTGGTTACTTTGAATATTTACACATACTAATGTTACTTAGTCACCACAGCCTGCTGTCAAACATTACAGCTTATTTCCTCTAACAGTAGGTTTGTACCCAATAGCCAACTTCTCTTCATTCTCCCTTCCAGATACCCAGTCTTCCCGGCCTCTGGTACTGCCATTGTATTCTCTTTGTCCATGGGATCAAGTTTTTTTAGCTCCCACGTGAGTGAGAACCTACACAACTCCAGAATAGTTATTAAAATTGGGAATTATTGTTATTATTTTGTGAGACGGGCTGTCACCCAGGCTGGAATGCAGTGGTGCAATCTTGTCTAACTGCAGCCTCAACCTCCCATGCTCAAGCAATCCTCCCACCTCAGCCTTCTGAGTAGCTGGGACTACAGGGGTGTGCTACCATGACTGGCCAAGTTCTGTATTTTTGGTAGAGATGAGGGGTCTCACCCATGTTGCCCAGGCTGGTCTCCCACTCCTGGCCTCAAGTGATCCTCCTGCCTCAGGCTCCCAAAGTGCTAGGATTACAGGCCTGAGCCACCATACCTGGCCTGATCCCAGTTTTAGAAAAACTCTGTAACTAAATTTAGATGAAAATACATGAATCTGTCTGGTGATTGCTTTCACATTTTCTAAACTGTGCTTTTTTATATCATCGAGAATCTTCCATAAATGTACTTTGGTTTGAAATATTTTCCTGAAGTCAGACATATTTAGCTGTGACCTGGAATAGTTCTTTTCACAGCATCCCCTCCCTGCAAACTGCAGGTCCTGAGGTGAGTGGCCCTTGACTCTATGGACTCTATGTTCTTCCCTGGATCCAGACCCTAACTCAGGGGATAGCGGCACCGCCTCCTGCCCGGCTCTTGGCTGCCTGCACTGCTGGTCACGGTGAGAGGATGGCCTGCCCCAGATGAGTGTCAGTGTGTGTGTTTGTGTGCTTTTGCTGCATTTCTTGTGTCTCGCTTTTGTCATCTCTCTTTCTCCCTTTCCTCCCTGAGGCCTGCACAGGGCAGCTGTGCTATCCACCTCTGAATGTGGGGTGAGCTGTGGCCCAGGCCTGGGTGCCTGCTGCGACCTCCCAGGAGATGTGTGGGAGCAGACACCAGGTGGGCTCAGACACTCTAATGGGCACTTGTGCCTTGTTCTGTCCCTGTCATTTGAGGCCATTTTGGCCAAGGGAAAGCAGACCGCTCTGGCAGAAAAAGGGCCACTTTGCCTCAGGCTGGGGTGGCAACTCTGCCTGCAGGTTGGACCCATGGGTCTCATCGTGAACCCCCACGGGCGACTGGCACTGGGAGAAGTAGAGGACGTGTGGGTTCTGCCTGCCGTCTTCGCGTGTGGAGACAGGGTCCTGCCAACCGGTCTCCTGGGGGGGCGCTGCCTCCTGTGGGTGCCATGTGTGCCAGAATCCAAGCATGGGTGTACACAGGGGCTGAGCCCACTCACAGCCCAGGACAGAGTTGCTTGGCTGTTTTGGGGCTGGGAGATCTCAAAAAGCCTACCAGACCCAGCATCATCAGTGGCTCTCCCACTCTCAATGCCTTGGTCTTTCTGCTTTTTTGGCTGTCACATTGGCACATTTCTTGGTGCCGCCAAAACAATTCAAATAATCTCTTTTCAGTCATGCCTGAATAACATAACTGGCTTCAGGTTTCCTGAAAACAGAGAAAGTGAAAATCCAGAAAAAATGGCTACTTGTTTTCTTCCTCTGACGGTCCAGCCTGTCTTCAACTATAGGACTCCACACTGGCCTGGGGTCTGAGTCTCCTGGATTAGTCACTGTCTGGCTTTGATCAAAACCATGAGCAACTGAAGCAGAATATGAACGTGGAAAATGCTCTGGGTTGTCCCCATGTTGGAAATTATTGTCCAACAAACGAGTAGCTGTCCAAAGCACTGCAAGACAACTAGTGTGCCTCGGAGCTTGTCAGAGGAAGCGTTCAAGAGTGCTTTCTCTATCTCATTCAGCAAGTCTCACTTCCTTTTTATGTTCTAAATCAGAATGTTCTAAATCAGAACATAGAATCATGGGCCAGGCTTGCAAGAAGCAAACATTAACTTCTGTCGACATGTACTTAGCCAGGGCTCATTTGAATGGCCATATGCAGCAGCAAAGAGGCTGGAAAGGAGTGTAGTGGTGTAACTAGTGAAAAGAGGAGACATGTTTGTTGTTCTTCACCCCATGTATACTAAGGATGTTTTTAGAAAAAAAAAAAAAAACAAACTTTTTTTTGCTCAAGCACAGTTTATGCAACAAAATGTGACTCAGAATCTAATTTCACAAAATAAATCCAGAGGAGAGACTTGAGGGAAAAAGGCAAAGATGTAACTCAATAAAGCCCATAACATCACAGAATAGGATGAAGGTGATGGTTTCTAACCTTGAGAATGTAAGTGGGTTCTTCAGTTTCTAAAATTTATTTATCTGTTCTTGAACCCAAGAAATCAGAATAGATCATAACAGAAAAAAAATGACCTAGCTTTCACCTAGACAAGTTAGAAAATGCAGAAGTAGCCTGGCAGAACTGCAACCATCTGACCTTTGACAAAACCACAGAAATAAGAAATAAAGCAAAGGCTCACTATGCGACGAATGGCGCTGGGATACATGACTAGCCATGTGCAGGAGAATTCACACTGCAGCCCTGCTTGTCATCATATGGAAAATTAACTCAAGATCAACCAAAGATTGAAATAGAAGACTTCAAATATAAAAGTCCTAACAGACAACCTATCAAACACCTTCCTCAACATAGGGTTTTGCAAACCACTTAGACAATTTAGTACCCAAAAGAAATGCAAGAAAAAACAAAAAGTACAAGTCTGGCCTAAGAAACTACAGACCTGCTGCACAGCAAAGCAATTGCCGACACAGTAAACACACAGCCTACATGATGGGAGAAAATGTTCCCAAACCAAGCATCTGACCAAGTTCTAAAGCCAGAATCTAGAGGACCTTACCTAAATCAAGAAGCAGAAAAATAACACATGTAAAAAATGGGCAAATGACACAAACACACTAGTCAAAACAAGACCTAAAAAAGACCAACAGACACAAGAAAATGCTCAACATCACTAATCATCAGAGATGAGGTACCAGTGCCATCACACACCAGTCAGAATGGCCATTTGTCCAAACACAAAACATATTTGTGTAGCAGCAGATAAAAGTGAACACGGCTACACTCTTGGGGTAATGCAAACTAGGTCTCACACTGCGGAGAGCAGTTTCAAGATTTCTCAACAACAACAACAAAGACGGAAAGGAAGCAGAGCTACCCTTTGACCCAGCAATCCAACCCTGTGTATCTACCCAAGGGAAAAATACATGTGTCTATCAAAAAGACACACACATTTGCATGTTCAAGGGAGTGCTACTCACAGGAATAAAGACATGGACCAGACCTAGATGCCCACCAACAGAAAATCAGATGTTTTTAAATGTGATACCTATACACCACAGAATACTAAGAAGACACCAAGGAAAATCAAACACAGAAACAAAATCATGCCCTCAGCAGCAACACAGACAGAACTGCATGCCACTCTGCTAAGCGAACTCAGGCAAGAACAGAAGACCAAACACCACAGGTTTTCACTTACAGGCAGAATCTCAACACTGAATACACATGAACATAAAGATGAAATCAACAGATGCTAGGTACTACCAGACAGAAAAAGGAGGGAGACAGGAAACCTTGGAGGAAGAATGATCCAACTGGTGCTGTGTTCACCGCCTGGGTGATAGGTACATTAGGACCTCAAGCATCAAAAGTCTTCTGTATAGCCACGTAGTGAAATGAACCTGCAGGTGTACACCCCTCAATCACAATAAAAGTAGCTATCATTTTAGAAAACCCAGCTTTGGAAATAGAAATAGAAAAAAAGGAAGAAAATACAGGAAAACACACAAAAGAAAAGAAAAAGCCTACAGTGGCCCAATCCATCCATTAGTGGCATGAACACAGAAAGATAACTGAATGGACACAACAAAGGAGCCAAATAATCAACCCACAATTATAAACACTGAACCCATGGAATTCTTGCTTTTCCCCCAAAAGCACACCAAAGGCACAATGGTTGAAGAAACTGGGGGGTCACATGCAAAGGACTGAAATAAACCCTTCCCTTACACAAGACACAAAAAGCAACACAAAATCCACTGAACACCAAAGGGCAATTGTGAAACCAAAACCTCCAAGGAAAACACATAGGGTGCCTGTCTACTGTGGGGAAACTTGAACTTGTGAACCTAAACTACAAACAGAAAACATATAGGAATCAAATACCCATAGACCATACAATGGCTTTGCCATCTCGCTTTTCTTCTCAAAGGGACACAGAAATCACTGCTAACAAAAGCTAATGTGGCCATGTGAGACTAAAGACAACTTCAGAGCTTCACACAGCTTCAACACTGGAGAGAAAATAGTGAACCCAACAGAAGATATTCCACAGACTGGGAGAAAATTACAGAAAACTGTGCATCTGGAAGGGCTTCTTATCTAACATATTGAAGAAACTAATGGTCCTAAGTGGAAAAAAAGCTAAAAACCAATACACACGCTAAAAATGCCCAAAGGACTGGCATAGGCATTTCTGAAAAGACCTGAAACAGACTCGCAGGTAATAGAAGTTTCTCCACATCAGTAATCATCCCCTAAATGTAAATCTCAACCACACTCAGATACTGCCAAATTCCCCAGAGAACGAGTATGACCAGGAACAGCATAAAACTTTTTGAAGATAAGGGCAGTGTAGATTTGCAGACAGAGAAACTCTCACACACTATTGGTAGGAATGCAAATTTGTACATCCACTGGGAGAGACAGCAGGAGGTTTCTGAAACAACAATACAACTACCAGTTCCTCTAACCATCCCAACATTGGGTATACCGGCAAAGCCAAGGAAACTTGAAACTTAAGGAGATATTTGCCTTCCCATGTTTGATGAAGTACTCTGGACAATAATCAGGGTATGGAGGTAATCTACCTTTCCATCCAGGGAGGAAGAAATGCAGGAAATGAAGGATGCATGCACGATGGTATACTCCTCAGCCATCAAACTTCTAGACATCAGGTCACTTCCAGCAAGGTGGAGAAACCTGAAGGACATCAAGTTAAAGGAAATGAGCCAGGCACAGGAAGACAAATGCAAACACAGCATGATCTCATGCACGTGGAATCTAACAAAGTGAATCTCATAGAGGAGCAACGTCAATAGTGCGTACCAGAGGCTGAGGGGAGGCTTGGAAACTGCTACAAAGTGACGCTCAGATGAATGGAAAGAATTCTGGTGTTCTATGGCTTAGCAGGGTGACTAGGCTTAACAATATCCTAGCATGATATTCAATATAGCGGGAAGGGGTGATCGGGATACTCTCTCCACCAAGAAATCCTCACTATAGCCTGAAACAGAGATGCGCGGTCCTGTAATTTGATCACAACAGCACTGATCCATATGTCAAACAGTCCCTTGTGCCCTTAAAGTAAACGCATAGACCATGTGAAATTTTTGTTTTCAAATAGGATCACAACACATTTCTGAAAGTCCTGTGGGACAATGAAATGCCCGGCACTCCCAAAGCAGTTCCTACACACACAAAGTCGATGGAGTGCCATCACACTCTTCCACTTTAAACTACTTCCCAAAGCTTTAGTTACCCAGCTGATTTATGATAGGCATTAGCAGAGAAACACAGGCCAATGGACGCAATGAGGGTGCCCAGGAGTAAATTCAAATTGATATAGTGTAAGCACATGTTTAGAAAGAACCGCAAAAGTCACCACAGGAAGGGAGAGTCTGTCCAATACCACATTCTGAGAACTGGATATCCCTAGGCAAAATAACAACATAGAGTCCTTATTGTGTGAAATTCACAATAATCTATTCAACATGAATGAAAGACCTATACCCAAAACTTGAAACTATCACTCTCTGAGAAGAAAGTATATGGTGTGCAGATACCTGGGTCAACCTGGATCTATGCTTACAGTTTGCAAAAAGGAAAATGAAAAAATATGGGGGTAAGAAAAGAACACAAACAGCAAACAAGCAAAACTCACAACAGATTTGTATGCTAGTGAATTTCCTTTATTTCATCAGTAACCAATGTAGTGGAAAACTACAACACTGCACACCTCTGAATCTGCATCAGACTCATCAGACTATATGGCTTGGGGGCAAGAAAGAATGAAAACAATGAATGAAAAGAAACAAATATCCAAAGGATGGTAAGAAAGGTATAGGGGAAAACACAGCTAAGGAGACTTTTCTGGAAAAGGTGTAAGTAACTAACACTACTAACTAGCAGAAAACAGCAGAAAAGAGAAGGTAATTAGCAAACCAAAATTGGGCAAAGAAACCAAAGAGTCTTTTCTGCAAAGAACACATAAAACTGAAAACAAATGTACTTGTTAACACCTAGTTAATATCACTAATCATAAGAAAAATTAAAATCAGAACAAGACTCAGACATCATGTCCCTCTCAAAGGAAAGAGTTTCACAAAGAACTTCATATATCTTAAAAGAAGGGAAACCACAAATGCTGCTGTGAATTTCCAGAGAGGAGAGCTCTCTTATCCACAACTGCTGACAAGGTAAATTAGTATGCACACCACAGAGGCCACCTGGAGGTTCCTCTGAAAACTAAAAATACAACGACCATTTCACTGAGCCATGCTACCGCTGGGTGTGCACTGGAATCATATGTCATCAGTACACAGAAGACACATCTGCCTTCCCATCTGGTTCCACATCTGGAACCAGTCGCAATAGCCAAGAGAAGGAATCAACCTACCTGTCCAGCAGCAGAGGATGAGATCCAGAAACCGCAATATCCATTCACAAACAAACACTTTTCAGCCATACACAGGTACTGAAATCACGTCATCTGCAGCAACACTGTGGAACCTGGAGGACATTATGGTAAATGGAACACACTAGGCAGAGAAAGACAAACCTCACATTACCTCAGTCATGAGGAATCTAAGACCCTTTATCTCACATAGACCTATAAAGCACCATAGTGCTTGCCAGGGTTGGAATAGAAGGCTGGGCATGGGTGGGGACAGGAAACAGGTAGAAAGTGACACGTTGCATAAGAGAAATGAAACCTGCTGTTCTATTCCTCAGCAAGGGGACTAGAGAAAACTTTACCAGAGGATAGTTTTCAAGACAGCCAGAAAGAAGGGTTCTGGCTCTCCTCAACTCAAAGACAGGAACACTCTACAAGGCAAAAAATGACACTATATACACTGATTTCATCACTATGTGATGCATGCATGGATCCAAATATTCCACTCTACCCTCTACTTGTACACCTTTAGGATAGGGTCGATTTTGTTTTTTAAAAGCAATGTGAAGAAACAATGAATGCTAAAATTCCCATGGGACCACAAAATGCTCTGAAACTCCAAAGCCATGCTGGGAGATCCAGACAATGTCAGATGGACCACACTCTCCAATTTCAAATTTCATAGAAAAGCTACAGACCCACCTCCACCTAGACAGAATAGAAAACCCAGAAGCAACCCCACATACCTGCAACCATCTGACCTTTGAAACACCAAAATTCAGATGTAGAAAGGGCTCACTGTGCAATGAATGGCACTGGGATAGTGTCTAGCCACTTGCAGATGAACAACACTGGAGCCTTACCTCTCCCTCCCAAGATGCAAAAACTAACTCAAGGTGAATGAAAGATTTCAGTAGAAGACTGCAAACTATACAAGTCCCACAAGAAAAACTAGGAAACACCTTTCTCAACACAGGCTTTGGTAAAGAATTTAGATGACTTAGTCCCTAAAAGCAATGGCAAGAAAAACCAAAATGGACAAGTTGGGCCTAAGAAACTAAAACACTGCCAGACAGCAAAATAAATCACCAGCATAGTAAAAACATAGCCTACAGGATGGGAGAAAATGTTCCCAAACTATGCTTCTGACCAAGGTCTAATAGCCAGACTCTAACGTGACCTTAAAAAAATCAAGAGGCAGAAAAACAAATAACCCAATCAAACGATGGGCAAAAAGACATGAAGACGTTCTTGTAAAAATAAGATGTACAAGTGACCAATAGACAAAAAAAAAAAAAAAAAAAAAAACCTCAACATCACTCATCATCAGAGAAATGCAACTCACACACACACTGAGATACCATCTCCCGTCAGTCAGAATGGCCATTTCTCCAAAGTCCAACATTTACATGCTGGCAAGGCAGTGGAGGAAAGCAAACACTGCTACACTCTTGGTGGGAATAAAAACTAGTTCTCAAACTATGAGAAGCGGTTTGGAGGTTCCTCAAAAAACTTAACAACTACCATCCAAATGAGGAATCGCATAACTGGGTATCTACACAGAGGAAAACAAATCATAAATCCTTCTTTCAAAATGACACAGGACAGCTTGAACAAATTCATGCTCTCGGCAGCAAGAAGGATGAACCTGCAGGCCACTATGCTAAGCAAACTAAGGAAAGAACAGAAAACCAAATACCACATGTTCTCACTTAGGGGGAAAATACCCATAGAAAATACAATGACTTTGCCATCTCTTTCTCTCTCACTTTCTCTCTCTCTCTCTCATGAGACACAGAAATCCATGCTGACAAAAGCAAATATAAACCTGTGAGACCAACACTTTAGAGCTTCTGCATGTGGGAGAAAACAATGACCCCAAAGAGAAAGCATCCTACCTTGGCAGAAAGGATGATTGGGGGAAAACTGGAAAATCGTAATTTTGGAAGGGGTTATTATCTAACATATTCAAGCACTAAAGCTACTAAGTGGAGAAAAGATTAAAAAAATACACAAGCTAAAAATATGCAAAGGATATACACAACCACTTCTGCAAAGGACATGAAACTGATTCACAAGTGAAACAAAAGTTTCTCCACATCACTAATCACTCCAAACATGTAAGTCAGAATCACACTCCGATATCAGATACCATCAAACTCCACTGAGAATGAATATTACCAAAACAGCAATAAAAATTCTGGATGGCAGCAACCAGTGTAGACTTACAGAAAGGGAAACTCATATATGCTATTGATGTCAATGTAAATTGGTGAATATACTGTGAAAAAAAGTTGGGAGTTTCTCATACTGGGTATGCATTTAAAGCAAAGACAACTGGCACCATAAAAAATTATCTGCCTTCCCGGCCAACATTCAGATTCAGGAAATACAGAGAACGCCACAAAGATACTCTTCGAGAAGAGCAACTCCGAGACACATAATTGTCAGATTCACCAAAGTTGAAATGAAGGAAAAAATGTTAAGGGCAGCCAGAGAGAAAGGACGGGTTACCATCAAAGGGAAGCCCATCAGACTAACAGCGGATCTCTCGGCAGAAACCCTACAAGCCAGAAGAGAGTGGGGGCCAATATTCAACATTCTTAAAGAAAAGAATTTTCAACCCAGAATTTCATATCCTGCCAAACTAAGCTTCATAAGTGAAGGAGAAATAAAATACTTTACAGACAAGCAAATGCTGAGAGATTTTGTCACCACCAGGCCTGCCCTAAAAGAGCTCTTGAAGGAAGCGCTAAACATGGAAAGGCACAACCGGTACCAGCCACTGCAAAATCATACCGAAATGTAAAGACCATTGAGACTAGGAAGAGACTGCATCAACTAACGAGCAAAACATCGAGCTAACATCATAATGACAGGATCAAATTCACACATAACAATATTAACTTTAAATGTAAATGGACTAAATGCTCCAATTAAAAGACACAGACTGGCAAATTGGATAAAGACTCAAGACCCATCAGTGTGCTGTATTCAGGAAACCCATCTCACGTGCAGAGACACACATAGGCTCAAAATAAAAGGATGGAGGAAGATCTACCAAGCAAATGGAAAACAAAAAAAGGCAGGGGTTGCAATCCTAGTCTCTGATAAAACAGACTTTAAACCAACAAAGATCAAAAGAGACAAAGAAGGCCATTACATAATGGTAAAGGGATTAATTCAACAAGAAGAGCTAACTATCCTAAATATATATGCACCCAATACAGGAGCACCCAGATTCATAAAGCAAGTCCTGAGTGACCTACAAAGAGACTTAGACTCCCACACATTAATAATGGGAGACTTTAACACCCCACTGTCAACATTAGACAGATCAACGAGACAGAAAGTCAACAAGGATACCCAGGAATTGAACTCAGCTCTGCACCAAGCAGACCTAATAGACATCTACAGAACTCTCCACCCCAAATCAACAGAATATACATTTTTTTCAGCACCACACCACACCTATTCCAAAATTGACCATATCCTTGGAAGTAAAGCTCTCCTCAATAAATGTAAAAGAACAGAAATTGTAACAAACTGTCTCTCAGATCACAGTGCAATCAAGCTAGAACTCAGGATTAAGAATCTCACTCAAAACCGCTCAACTACGTGGAAACTGAACAACCTGCTCCTGAATGACTACTGGGTACATAACGAAATGAAGGCAGAAATAAAGATGTTCTTTGAAACCAACGAGAACCAAGACACAACATACCAGAATCTCTGGGATGCATTCAAAGCAGTGTGTAGAGGGAAATTTATAGCACTAAATGCCCACAAGAGAAAGCAGGAAAGATCCAAAATTGACACCCTAACATCACAATTAAAAGAACTAGAAAAGCAAGAGCAAACACATTCAAAAGCTAGCAGAAGGCAAGAAATAACTAAAATCAGAGCAGAACTGAAGGAAATAGAGACACAAAAAACCCTTCAAAAAATAAATGAATCCAGGAGCTGGTTTTTTGAAAGGATCAACAAAATTGATAGACCACTAGCAAGATTAATAAAGAAAAAAAGAGAGAAGAATCAAATAGATGCAATAAAAAATGATAAAGGGGATATCACCACCGATCCCACAGAAATACAAACTACCATCAGAGAATATTACAAACACCTCTATGCAAATAAACTAGAAAATCTAGAAGAAATGGATAAATTCCTCAACACATACACCCTCCCAAGACTAAACCAAGAAGAAGTTCAATCTCTGAATAGACCAATAACAGGAGCTGAAATTATGGCAATAATCAATAGCTTACCAACCAAAAAAAGTCCAGGACCAGATGGGTTCACAGCCGAATTCTACCAGAGGTACAAGGAGGAGCTGGTACCATTCCTTCTGAAACTATTCCAATCAATAGAAAAAGAGGGAATCCTCCCTAACTCATTTTATGAGGCCAGCATCATCCTGATACCAAAGCCTGGCAGAGACACAACAAAAAAAGAGAATTTTAGACCAATATCCTTGATGAACATTGATGCAAAAATCCTCAATAAAATACTGGCAAACGGAATCCAGCAGCACATCAAAAAGCTTATCCACCATGATCAAGTGGGCTTCATCCCTGGGATGCAAGGCTGGTTCAATATACGCAAATCAATAAATGTAATCCAGCATATAAACAGAACCAAAGACAAAAACCACATGATTATCTCAATAGATGCAGAAAAGGCCTTTGACAAAATTCAACAACCCTTCATGCTAAAAACTCTCAATAAATTAGGAATTGATGGGACGTATCTCAAAATAATAAGCGCTATTTATGACAAACCCACAGCCAATATCATACTGAACGGGCAAAAACTGAAAGCATTCCCTTTGAAAACTGGCACAAGACAGGGATGCCCTCTCTCACCACTTCTATTCAACATAGTGTTGGAAGTTCTGGCCAGGGCAATTAGGCAGGAGAAGGAAATCAAGGGTATTCAATTAGGAAAAGAGGAAGTCAAATTGTCCCTGTTTGCAGATGACATGATAGTATATCTAGAAAACCCCATTGTCTCAGCCCAAAATCTCCTTAAGCTGATAAGCAACTTCAGCAAAGTCTCAGGATACAAAATCAATGTGCAAAAATCACAAGCATTCTTATACATCAATAACAGACAAACAGAGAGCCAAATCATGAGTGAACTCCCATTCACAATTGCTTCAAAGAGAATAAAATACCTAGGAATCCAACTTACAAGGGATGTGAAAGACCTCTTCAAGGAGAACTACAAACCACTGCTCAAGGAAATAAAAGAGGATACAAACAAATGGAAGAACATTCCATGCTCATGGGTAGGAAGAATCAATATCATGAAAATGGCCATCCTTCCCAAGATAATTTACAGATTCAATGCCATCCCCATCAAGCTACCAATGACTTTCTTCACAGAATTGGAAAAAACTACTTTAAAGTTCATATGGAACCAAAAAAGAGCCCGCATCGCCAAGTCAATCCTAAGCCAAAAGAACAAAGCTGGAGGCATCACGCTACCTGACTTCAAACTATACTACAAGGCTACAGTAACCAAAACAGCATGGTACTGGTACCAAAACAGAGATATAGATCAATGGAACAGAACAGAGCCGTCAGAAATAATGCCACATATCTACAACCATCTGATCTTTGACAAACCTGAGAAAAACAAGAAATGGGGAAAGGATTCCCTATTTAATAAATGGTGCTGGGAAAACTGGCTAGCCATATGTAGAAAGCTGAAACTGGATCCTTTCCTTACACCTTATACAAAAATCAATTCAAGATGGATTAAAGACTTAAATGTTAGACCTAAAACCATAAAAACCCTAGAAGAAAACCTAGGCAATACCATTCAGGACATAGGCATGGGCAAGGACTTCATGTCTAAAACACCAAAAGCAATGGCAACAAAAGCCAAAATTGACAAATGGGATCTAATTAAACTAAAGAGCTTCTGCACAGCAAAGGAAACTACCATCAGAGTGAACAGGCAACCTACAAAATGGGAGAAAATTTTCGCAACCTACTCATCTGACAAAGGGCTAATATCCAGAATCTACAATGAACTCCAACAAATTTACAAGAAAAAAACAAACAACCCCATCAAAAAGTGGGCGAAGGACATGAACAGACACTTCTCAAAAGAAGACATTTATGCAGCCAAAAGACACATGAAAAAATGCTCACCATCACTGGCCATCAGAGAAATGCAAATCAAAACCACAATGAGATACCATCTCACACCAGTTAGAATGGCAATCATTAAAAAGTCAGGAAACAACAGGTGCTGGAGAGGATGTGGAGAAATAGGAACACTTTTACACTGTTGGTGGGACTGTAAACTAGTTCAACCCTTGTGGAAGTCAGTGTGGCGATTCCTCAGGGATCTAGAACTAGAAATTCCATTCGACCCAGCCATCCCATTACTGGGTATATACCCAAAGGACTATAAATCATGCTTCTATGAAGACACATGCACACGTATGTTTATTGCCGCATTATTCACAATAGCAAAGACTTGGAACCAACCCAAATGTCCAACAATGATAGACTGGATTAAGAAAATGTGGCACATCTACACCATGGAATACTATGCAGCCATAAGAAATGATGAGTTCATGTCCTTTGTAGGGACATGGATGAAATTGGAAATCATCATTCTCAGTAAACTATCGCAAGAACAAAAAACCAAACACCGCATATTCTCACTCATAGGTGGGAATTGAACAATGAGAACACATGGACACAGGAAGGGGAACATCACACTTCAGGGACTGTTGTGGGTTGGGGGGAGGGGGGAGGGATAACATTGGGAGATATACCTGATGCTGGATGACGAGTTGGTGGGTGCAGTGCACCAGCATGGCACATGTATACATATGTAACTTACCTGCACATTGGGCACATGTACCATAAAACCTAAAGTATAATAATAATAATAATAATAATAATTACAATAAAAGAAAAAAAAATAAAAAAAAAATAAATTTAGGCACTAGAGCTGCATTTCTCAATAAAAAAAAAAAATAAAAAAAAAAAAATAAAAAAAAAAAATTATCTGCCTTCCCATGTTTTATGAAGCGCTATTCACAATATAGAAGATATGGAATGAACCTACCTATCCAACCACACATCAAGAGATGAAGACACTGCAGTATATCTGCACAATGCAATAATACTCTTCATCCTTAACAAAATAATGTAATTTTCATTTGGAGCCATATGGATGAACCTGGAAAATATATTGTTAAATAAAATAAGCCTGGCATAGAAAAACAAGCAAATTCATCTCACTTATATGGAATCCAAAAAACTTTGCCTTCAATAAGTAAAAGGTACAGTAGTGGCTTTCCGAAGACAGGGGAAGGAGGACATGGAAGGATTGGTTATGGAAACAAAGTTGCAGTTAGTTGGAACAAATACATTCTTGCATTCTATACCACAGCTGAGTGACTCTGGTTAACAAAATAGTACATTTTTCAATAAAGCTAGAAGGGAGCAGTTTGAATGTTATCACAACAGAGAAATAATACCTGTATGAGAACAGATACAGCAAGTACCCTGATTTGATCATTACTAAAAATATACATGTACCAAAATGTCCCAGAGGAAAAACAGTCCCAGCATACTCTCTAATTATATACTTTATTACGCACAGAAATATAAGAAATGTGAATACACAATGCTAATGATCACATGGAAATGGCCCTGAATGTCTAAGGAATCCTGAGAAATAGAAACTAAGATGGAGGACTCACAATCCCTGATATGCCGCAGTGCTCCAGCCTGGGTAAGAGAATGAAACTCTGTCTCAAAAAAAAGAATTGTTAGAAAATTTGAGGGAATCATAGAAGTGATAAATTGTTGTTACCAAACATGTACACAGAAAAAAGCAATACTAAGTAGCATAAAAATACATATCTGAACTCATATTGAGCAAAAAACTTGAACAGAGTTATCTGCAAAGATGACATAAAACTAATAGGTAAGAGAAAAGGTCCTCAACATCACTATTCATCAAAAAAAAGTACTTCAAAACCACACTCAGATGTCATTTCACTCTTATTGAAATGAATGTTACTAAAAAGATTAAAAAATTTTTTTTGAGACATGGACTCTGTCACTCAGGCTGGAATGCAGTGGCATGATCATGGCTCACTGCAGCCTTGACCTCTCCCGCACAAGTGATCCTCCCACCTCTGCCTCCTGAATAGCTGGAACTACAGGCACACTCCACCATGTCTGGCTAATTTATTTGTATTCTTTTGTAGAAATGAAGTTTTGCCACATTGCCTAGGCTGGTCTCAAATTGTTTGGCTCAAGTGATCTTCCCACCTTGGCCTCCCAAAGTGCTTGGATTACAGGCATGAACCATCAAGCCTGGCCATAATAAAACATGCATGGCTACATCAAAGTGAAAAGTTTTTGCAAGGAAAAGGAAACAATGAGCCCAAAGAGGAAGGCTGGGAGAACAAATCACATATCTGCTAATGGGTGTTGTTACGGAAAATATGCAACACATTAATAGTACTAAGTAGCAACAACAAAAAAATGATCCATCCAAAACTGAGCAGGGAACCTGAACAGACATTTCTGCAAAGAAGACATTAAACCACATGGAAGGGAGCTTCCTCCACAGTCAGGTGGCCGTGACTAGAGGCAGACACTGTGGGGGGTGGGGGGTGTTGAGAAAAGTGACCCCTATGTCTCGATGGCTGGGAAACAAATGTAAAAATTCAGTAGACCACGTGCAGTAGTTCATGCCTGTAATCCCGGCACTTTGGGAAGCCGAGGCGAGAGGATTGCTTTGAGCTCAGAAGTTTGAGACCAGCCTGGGCAATATGGCAAAACTCTGCCTCTACCAAAAATAAAAGAAAAACAAAATTCAGCAGACCAGGCACAGTAGTTCACGCCTGTAATCCCAGCACTTAGGGAAGCTGAAGTGGGGGGATTGCTTTGAGCTCAGAAGTTCAAAATAAGCCTGGGCAACATGGCAAAACCCCATGGCCACCAAAAATATGAAAAAAAAAATAGCTGGACATGGTGGCACAAGCCCAGCTAATGGGGAGGCTGAGGCTGGAGAATCCCTTGAGCCCAGAAAGTGGAGGCTGCAGTGACCTGAGGTCTGCCACTGCACTCCAGGATGGGCAACAGGGCCAGACCCTATCTCCAAAAAAATAAAAACAATTAAAAAATCAGCAAACCCTGGAGGTGGCTGGGATCCTTTCCTTCCACCTGAGGCTTGGATGCAAGGCAGCCAAACTAGGGCCTGGCCCCAAAACCCCACCTGGGCCGGGCTTCCCCTTCCTCCCACAGCCAGAGCTTTCCTCTTTCTCCATCTACATGGGGAGTCTCCCTCAGAAACAGCCCTAAAGCCTCCTACACGTTCCAACCTCAAAAGCCCTCAGGGAATGAGTACTACTATAAAATTCACACTAAGATGGAAAGAGAGAAAAAAGGAGAACCCATCAGGAATACATAGAACATTCCAGAAAACAAAAGCTTCTGTACTCACCACGATGGAAGAACTCCCCGAAGAAGCCAGCCGCAGAGAAGCCACACCAAATCTCTGTCCTCAGCCGTCAGCACCACGGACAGGAGGTGTTTTTCCCCAGGACGCAGCCTCAAGTTATCCCGAAGCTGCTGCGGCACACGGTGGCTCCTGAGAACACCTTAGCTCTTCTGGTTTAACACAGACAAATCAATAAATGTGATATATCACATAAACAGAATTAAAAGCAAAGTCACATAATCATCTCAATAGACACAGAAAAGGCATTTGACAAAATCCAGCATCCATTTATAATTAAAAACCTCAGCAAAAAATGCATAGAAGGGACATAGCTTCAGGTAATAAAAACCATCTGTGACAAACCCACAGCCAACATAATACTAAATGGGGAACAGTTAGAAGCATTTCCTCTGAGAACTGGAACAATAAATACAAGGATGCCCACTCTCACCACTTCTATTCAACATAGCACTGACAGGCCCAGCCAGAGCAATCGAATGAGAGAAAGAAATAAAGGGCATCCAGATCGGTAAAGAGGAAGTCAAATTGTCACTGTTTGCTGATGATATGATTGTATACCTAGAACACCCTCAAGACTCCTCCAAAAAGCTCCTAAAACTGATAAATAATTTCGGCAAAAATTCAGGATACAAAATTAATGTACCCAAATCAATAGATCTGCTATACACCAACAATGTTCAAGCTGAGAATCAGATCAAGAATTCAACCCCTTTTACAATAGCTGCAAAAAAATAAAACAAAATACTTAGGAATATACCTAACATGGAAGTAAAAGACCTCTACAAGAAAAACTACAAAACACTGCTGAAAGAAATCACTGATGACACAAACAAATGGAAACACCTCTCATGCTCATGGATGGGTAAAATCAATATTGTAAAAATGACCTTAATGCCAAAAGCAATTTACAAATTCAAAACAATTTCCATCAAAATATCACCATCATTCTTCACAGAACTAAAAAAGATAATTTGAAAATTCATATGGAACCAAAAAACAGCCCGCATAGCCAAAGCAAGACTAAGCAGAAAGAACAAATCTGGAGGCATTACATTACCTGGCTTCAATCTATACTACAAGGCCATAGTCAGCAAAACAGCATGATACTGGTATAAAAATAGGCACATAGACCAATGAAACACAATAGAGAACCCAGAAATAAACCCAAATACTTACAGTCAACTGATCTTTAACAAAGCAAACAAAAACATAAAGTGGGGAAAGGACACCCTACTCAACATATGGTGCTTGGATAATTGGCAAGCCACATGCCAAAAAATGAAACTGGATCCCCATCTCTTACCTTATACAAAAGTCAACTTAAATCTGAGACCTGAAACCATAAAAATTCTAGAAGATAACACTGGAAAAATCCTTCTACACACTGGCTTAGGCAGAGACTTCATGACCAAGAAGCCAAAAGCAAGTGCAACAATAAAATGAAGATAAACAGGTGAGATTTAATTAAACCAAAAAGTTTCAGCACAGCAAAAGAAACAATTAGCAGAGTAAACAGACAACCCACAGAATGGGAGAAAATCTTCACAATCTATACATCTGAGAAAGGACTAATATCCAGAATCTACAAATAACTCAGCAGAAAAAAAACCAATCCCTTCAAATAATGAATGGGCTAAGGACTTAAGTAGACAATTCTCAAAAGAAGATATAAAAATGGCCAACAAACATGAAAAAACGCTCATCATCACTAATGATCAGGGAAATGCAAATCAAAACCACAATGCCATGCCACCTTACTCCTGGCAAGAATGGCCATAATCAAAACATCAAAAAATAATAAATGTGGGTGGAAATATGGTGAAAAAAGAACACTTTTACACCGCTGGTGGGAATGTAAACTAGTACAACCACTATGGTAAACTGTGTGGAAATTTCTTAAAGAACTAAAAGTAGAACTACCATTTAATCCAGCAATTCCATTACTGGCTATCTACCCAGCGGAAAAGAAGTCATTATGTGAAAAAGATACTTGTACACGCATGTTTATAGCAGCACAATTCACAACTGCAAAAATATGTAACCAGCCCAAATGCCCATCAATCAATGAGATTAAGAAATTATTATATATATTATAGATATAATACACACACACACCCACACACACACACACACACTCCATGGAATACTATTCAGTCATAAAAAGGAAAAAAATAATGGCATTCACAGCAAGATGAGATCGCAGAGTACTATTCTAAGTGAATTAACTTAAGAATGGAAAACCAAACACAGTATGCTCTCACCCGCAAGTGGAAGCTAAGCAATGAGGATGCAAAGGCATTAGAATACTACAATGGACTTTGGGGACTTGGGGGAAAGGGTTGGAGGCGAGTGAGGAATAAAAGACTACAAATTGGATACAGTGTATTCTGCTCAGGTGTCGGGTGCACCAAAATCTCACTAATCACCTCTAAAGTACTTACTCATATAATCAAACACCACCTGTTCCCCAAAAACCTATGGAAATAAAAAAATACAATAAAAAGAAGGTTTTGTGTATCTGTGTATGCATCACATATTTTTTAACTTTTTTCACAAGTTCATTGAGATATAATTTATAAAGTATTTAAAGGGGAGGAGCCAAGATGGCCGAATAGGAACAGCTCCGGTCTACAGCTCCCAGCGCGAGCGACGCAGAAGACGGGAGATTTCTGCATTTCCATCTGAGGTACCGTGTTCATCTCACTAGGGAGTGCCAGACAGTGGGCGCAGGTCAGTGGGTGAGTGCACCGTGCGCCAGCCGAAGCAGGGGCGAGGCATTGCCTCACTCGGGAAGCGCAAGGGGTCAGGGAGTTCCCTTTCCAGGGGTGACAGATGGCACCTGGAAAATCGGGCCACTCCCACCCGAATACTGTGCTTTTCCAACGGGCTTAGGAAACGGTGCCCCAGGAGAGTACAGCCCGCACCTGGCTCAGAGGGTCCTACGCCCACGGAGTCTCGCTGATTGCTAGCACAGCAGTCTGAGACCAAACAGCAAGGCGGCAGCCAGGCTGGGGGAGGGGCGCCCGCCATTGCCCAGGCTCGCTTAGGTAAACAAAGCAGCCTGGAAGCTTGAACTGGGTGGAGCCCACCACAGCTCAAGGAGGCCTGCCTGCCTCTGTAGGCTCCACCTCTGGGGACAGGGCACAGACAAACAAAAAGACAGCAGTAACCTCTGCAGACTTAAATGTCCCTGTCTGACAGCTTTGAGGAGAGCAGTGGTTCTCCCAGCACGCAACTGGAGATCTGAGAACGGGCTGACTGCCTCCTCAAGTGGGTCCCTGACCCCTGACCCCCGAGCAGCCTAACTGGGAGGCACCCCCCAGCAGGGGCAGACTGACACCTCACACGGCCGGCCAGGTACTCCAACAGACCTGCAGCTGAGGGTCCTGTCTGTTAGAAGGAAAACCAACAGAAAGGACATCCACACCAAAAACCCATCTGTACATCACCATCATCAAAGACCAAAAGTAGATAAAACCACAAAGATGGGGAAAAAACAGAGCAGAAAAACTGGAAACTCTAAAAAGCAGAGTACCTCTCCTCCTCCAAAGGAACGCAGTTCCTCACCAGCAACGGAACAAAGCTGGATGGAGAATGACTTTGACGAGCTGAGAGAAGAAGGCTTCAGACGATCAAATTACTCCGAGCTACGGGAGGATATTCAAACCAAAGGCAAAGAAGTTGAAAACTTTGAAAAAAATGTAGAAGAATGTATAACTAGAATAACCAATACAGAGAAGTGCTTAAAGGAGCTGATGGAGCTGAAAACCAAGGCTCGAGAACTACGTGAAGAATGCAGAAGCCTCAGGAGCCGATGCGATCAAATGGAAGAAAGGGTATCAGCCCTGGAAGATGAAATGAATGAAATGAAGCGAGAAGGGAAGTTTAGAGAAAAAAGAATAAAAAGAAACGAGCAAAGCCTCCAAGAAATGTGGGACTATGTGAAAAGACCAAATCTACGTCTGATTGGTGTACCTGAAAGTGACGGGGAGAATGGAAACAAGTTGGAAAACACTGCAGGATATTATCCAGGAGAACTTCCCCAATCTAGCAAGGCAGGCCAACATTCACATTCAGATTCAGGAAATACAGAGAACGCCACAAAGATACTCCTCGAGAAGAGCAACTCCAAGACACATAATTGTCAGATTCACCAAAGTTGAAATGAAGGAAAAAATGTTAAGGGCAGCCAGAGAGAAAGGTCGGGTTACCATCAAAGGGAAGCCCATCAGACTAACAGCGGATCTCTCAGCAGAAACCCTACAAGCCAGAAGAGAGTGGGGGCCAATATTCAACATTCTTAAAGAAAAGAATTTTCAACCCAGAATTTCATATCCTGCCAAACTAAGCTTCATAAGTGAAGGAGAAATAAAATACTTTACAGACAAGCAAATGCTGAGAGATTTTGTCACCACCAGGCCTGCCCTAAAAGAGCTCCTGAAGGAAGCGCTAAACATGGAAAGGCACAACCGGTACCAGCCACTGCAAAATCATACCGAAATGTAAAGACCATCGAGACTAGGAAGAGACTGCATCAACTAATGAGCAAAATAACCAGCTCACATCATAATGACAGGATCAAATTCACACATAACAATATTAACTTTAAATGTAAATGGACTAAATGCTCCAATTAAAAGACACAGACTGGCAAACTGGATAAAGACTCAAGACCCATCAGTGTGCTGTATTCAGGAAACCCATCTCACGTGCAGAGACACACATAGGCTCAAAATAAAAGGATGGAGGAAGATCTACCAAGCAAATGGAAAATAAAAAAAGGCAGAGATTGCAATCCTAGTCTCTGATAAAACAGACTTTAAACCAACAAAGATCAAAAGAGACAAAGAAGGCCATTACATAATGGTAAAGGGATTAATTCAACAAGAAGAGCTAACTATCCCAAATATATATGCACCCAATACAGGAGCACCCAGATTCATAAAGCAAGTCCTGAGTGACCTACAAAGAGACTTAGACTCCCACACATTAATAATGGGAGACTTTAACACCCCACTGTCAACATTAGACAGATCAACGAGACAGAAAGTCAACAAGGATACCCAGGAATTGAACTCAGCTCTGCACCAAGCGGACCTAATAGACATCTACAGAACTCTCCACCCCAAATCAACAGAATATACATTTTTTTCAGCACCACACCACACCTATTCCAAAACTGACCATATACTTGGAAGTAAAGCTCTCCTCAATAAATGTAAAAGAACAGAAATTATAACAAACTATCTCTCAGATCACAGTGCAATCAAGCTAGAACTCAGGATTAAGAATCTCACTCAAAACCGCTCAACTACGTGGAAACTGAACAACCTGCTCCTGAATGACTACTGGGTACATAACGAAATGAAGGCAGAAATAAAGAGGTTCTTTGAAACCAGCGAGAACCAAGACACAACATACCAGAATCTCTGGGATGCATTCAAAGCAGTGTGTAGAGGGAAATTTATAGCACTAAATGCCCACAAGAGAAAGCAGGAAAGATCCAAAATTGGCACCCTAACATCACAATTAAAAGAACTAGAAAAGCAAGAGCAAACACATTCAAAAGCTAGCAGAAGGCAAGAAATAACTAAAATCAGAGCAGAACTGAAGGAAATAGAGACACAAAAAACCCTTCAAAAAATCAATGAATCCAGGAGCTGGTTTTTTGAAAGGATCAACAAAATTGATAGACCGCTAGCAAGATTAATAAAGAAAAAGAGAAGAATCAAATAGATGCAATAAAAAATGATAAAGGGGATATCACCACCGATCCCACAGAAATACAAACTACCATCAGAGAATATTACAAACACCTCTATGCAAATAAACTAGAAAATCTAGAAGAAATGGATAAATTCCTCAACACATACACCCTCCCAAGACTAAACCAGGAAGAAGTTGAATCTCTGAATAGACCAATAACAGGAGCTGAAATTGTGACAATAATCAATAGCTTACCAACCAAAAAAAGTCCAGGACCAGATGGGTTCACAGCCGAATTCTACCAGAGGTACAAGGAGGAGCTGGTACCATTCCTTCTGAAACTATTCCAATCAATAGAAAAAGAGGGAATCCTCCCTAACTCATTTTATGAGGCCAGCATCATCCTGATACCAAAGCCTGGCAGAGACACAACAAAAAAAGAGAATTTTAGACCAATATCCTTGATGAACATTGATGCAAAAATCCTCAATAAAATACTGGCAAACGGAATCCAGCAGCACATCAAAAAGCTTATCCACCATGATCAAGTGGGCTTCATCCCTGGGATGCAAGGCTGGTTCAATATATGCAAATCAATAAATGTAATCCAGCATATAAACAGAACCAAAGACAAAAACCACATGATTATCTCAATAGATGCAGAAAAGGCCTTTGACAAAATTCAACAACCCTTCATGCTAAAAACTCTCAATAAATTAGGTATTGATGGGACGTATCTCAAAATAATAAGAGCTATCTATGACAAACCCACAGCCAATATCATACTGAATGGGCAAAAACTGGAAGCATTCCCTTTGAAAACTGGCACAAGACAGGGATGCCCTCTCTCACCACTTCTATTCAACATAGTGTTGGAAGTTCTGGCCAGGGCAATTAGGCAGGAGAAGGAAATCAAGGGTATTCAAGTAGGAAAAGAGGAAGTCAAATTGTCCCTGTTTGCAGATGACATGATAGTATATCTAGAAAACCCCATTGTCTCAGCCCAAAATCTCCTTAAGCTGATAAGCAACTTCAGCAAAGTCTCAGGATACAAAATCAATGTACAAAAATCACAAGCATTCTTATACATTAATAACAGACAAACAGAGAGCCAAATCATGAGTGAACTCCCATTCACAATTGCTTCAAAGAGAATAAAATACCTAGGAATCCAACTTACAAGGGATGTGAAGGACCTCTTCAAGAACTACAAACCACTGCTCAAGGAAATAAAAGAGGATACAAACAAATGGAAGAACATTCCATGCTCATGGGTAGGAAGAATCAATATCATGAAAATGGCCATCCTTCCCAAGGTCATTTACAGATTCAATGCCATCCCCATCAAGCTACCAATGACTTTCTTCACAGAATTGGAAAAAACTACTTTAAAGTTCATATGGAACCAAAAAAGAGCCCGCATCGCCAAGTCAATCCTAAGCCAAAAGAACAAAGCTGGAGGCATCACGCTACCTGACTTCAAACTATACTACAAGGCTACAGTAACCAAAACAGCATGGTACTGGTACCAAAACAGAGATATAGATCAATGGAACAGAACAGAGCCATTAGAAATAATGCCACATATCTACAACTATCTGATCTTTGACAAACCTGACAAAAACAAGAAATGGGGAAAGGATTCCCTATTTAATAAATGGTGCTGGGAAAACTGGCTAGCCATATGGAGAAAGCTGAAACTGGATCCCTTCCTTACACCTTATACAAAAATCAATTCAAGATGGATTAAAGACTTAAATGTTAGACCTAAAACCATAAAAACCCTAGAAGAAAACCTAGGCATTACCATTCAGGACATAGGCATGGGCAAGGACTTCATGTCTAAAACACCAAAAGCAATGGCAACAAAAGCCAAAATTGACAAATGGGATCTAATTAAACTAAAGAGCTTCTGCCCAGCAAAGGAAACTACCATCAGAGTGAACAGGCAACCTACAAAATGGGAGAAAATTTTCGCAACCTACTCATCTGACAAAGGGCTAATATCCAGAATCTACAATGAACTCCAACAAATTTACAAGAGAAAAACAAACAACCCCATCAAAAAGTGGGCGAAGGACATGAACAGACACTTCTCAAAAGAAGACATTTATGCAGCCAAAAAACACATGAAAAAATGCTCACCATCACTGACCATCAGAGAAATGCAAATCAAAACCACAATGAGATACCATCTCACACCAGTTAGAATGGCAATCATTAAAAAGTCAGGAAACAACAGGTGCTGGAGAGGATGTGGAGAAATAGGAACACTTTTACACTGTTGGTGTGACTGTAAACTAGTTCAACCCTTGTGGAAGTCAGTGTGGCGATTCCTCAGGGATCTAGAACTAGAAATTCCATTTGACCCAGCCATCCCATTACTGGGTATATACCCAAAGGACTATAAATCATGCTGCTATAAAGACACATGCACACGTATGTTTATTGCCGCATTATTCACAATAGCAAAGACTTGGAACCAACCCAAATGTCCAACAATGATAGACTGGATTAAGAAAATGTGGCACATATACACCATGGAATACTATGCAGCCATAAAAAATGATGAGTTCATGTCCTTTGTAGGGACATGGATGAAATTGGAAATCATCATTCTCAGTAAACTATCGCAAGAACAAAAAACCAAACACCGCATATTCTCACTCATAGGTGGGAATTGAACAATGAGAACACATGGACACAGGAAGGGGAACATCACACTTCGGGGACTGTTGTGGGGTGGGGGGAGGGGGGAGGGATAGCATTGGGAGATATACCTAATGCTTGATGACGAGTTGGTGGGTGCAGCGCACCAGCATGGCACATGTATACATATGTAACTTACCTGCACGTTGCGCACATGTACCATAGAGCCTAAAGTATAATAATAATAATAATAATAATAATAAAAAGAAAAAAAAATAAAGTATTTAATTCACTCATTTAAAGTGTAAACTTCAATTTTTTAGTGTATTAACTGGGTGGATAAACAATCACCACAATATAATTTTAGAACATTTTTATACTCCTTAAAAGAAACCTTGCACCCATTAGCAATCTTTCCTCATTTTCCCCACTCTCCCTTTAAACCCCTCCCAGCCCTAGGCAATCATCATCTACTTCCTAAGGATTTGCCTATTCTGGACATTTCATGTAAATGGAATCATAATAATATATAGTTACTTGGGACTCACTGCTTTCACTTATGTTTTTAAAGTTCATCCTTTTTGAAGCATGTATTAATACCTTTTTTATTGCCAAATACTATTATATTATATGGACAGACCACATTAATCCACTCTGCAATTCATGGACATTTCTGTTGTTTCCTACTTTTTGTTGCTATAAATACTTGTATGCTACTTTTTGTGTAGGCATTTGTTTTAGCTTCTTTTTGGTGTATACACAGGAGTTAATTTACTGAGTCATGTGGTAATTCTATATTTATCCTTTTGAAGAACTGCCAGACTGTTTTAAAGTCTCATCATCGTGTATAAGGGTTTCAATTTCTCATATATTTTTTATCCATTCTTCAGTTGATAAACACTTAGGTTGTTTCTAAGTCATAGCTATTATGAATAATTCTGCAATGAACATGAAATGCAGATCTCTTTGACATATTGATTTTAAGTTCTTTAGACATATATCCAGAAGAGGCATTGATGAATCATAATGTAAATATATTTATAATTTCTTGAGAAAGCTTCATACTATTTTCCAAGATGGTGGTACTAATTTCAATTCTGACCAACAGTGTACAACGGTTTTCTCCACATTCTAATCAACAGTTATCTTCCATCCTTTTTTAATTTTTATTTATTTATTTACTGAGATGAAGTCTTGCTCTGTCACCCAGGCTGGAGTGCAGTGGCACGATCTTGGCTCACTGCAACCTCTACCTCCCAGGTTCAAGCGATTCTTCTGCCTCAGCCTCCCGAGTAGCTGGAATTACAGGTGCGTGCCACCATGCCCAGCTAATTTTTTGTACTTTTAGTAGAGACGGGGATTCACCATGTTGGCCAGGCTGGTCTGGAACTCCTGACCCCAGGCGATCCCACCTGCCTCGGACTCCCAAAGTGCTGAGATTTCCGGTGTGAGCCACCGTGCCCGGCCACATCTTTTTTATAATAGCCTCAGTAACATCTGTGAGGTAATATCTTCGTGGTTTTGACTTCTATTTCTCTGATAATTAGGAATGTTGATGTTTTTTATCAACATTTTTGATAAAAATCTGGCCTTTTTTATGTCACTTTTTAGAAAATGTCTATTCAAGTCCTTTGCTTATTTTTTAGTAAGCTTGTTTTCTCATTTCTGGGTTGAGTTCCTTACATATTATTGGTATGAACCCCTTACCTGAGGTATGGTTTAAAAATATTCTCTTCCCATTTGTGGGTTGTCTCTTCACTCTATTACTGTTTCTTTTGCTGTGCAGAGAAGCTTCTTAGTTTTATGGAATCTCGTTTGTGTATTTTTGTTTTTGTTGCCTGTACTTTTGGGGTCATCTGTAGAAAATCACAGCTCAGGCCACCGTCATATGGTCTTCTATCTCTGCTTGTAGCAGTTTTACAGTTTCAGGTTTATATTTAAGTCTTTTAGCCACTGCTATTTGATGTTGGTATAAACAGTGAAATAACAATCCAATTTTATTCTTCTGTATATGAATAGTCAGTTTTTCTCTGCATTATTTATTGAAGAGAATTTTTCCCCATTGTGTATTCTTTGTCCTTTTATCAAAAATCAATTGGCCGCAGACACATGGATTTATTTATAGGTTCTATATTCCTTCACACTGGTCTAGGTGTCTGTTTTTATGCCAGTGCTATGCTGTTTTAAGTAGTATAACTTTTTAATATCGTTTGAAATCAAGTAGTCTGATGCCTCTGGCTTTGTTCTTTTTGCTCAAGATTGCTTTGGTTTTTCAGCGTCTTTTGTGGTTCCACTCAGATTTTAGGACTAATTTTTCTATTTCTGCGAAGAATGGCATTGGATTTTGATAGTGGTTGCATTTAATCTGTAGATTGCTTTGGGTAGCACGGAAATTTTGACAATATTAATTTTTCAAATCCATAAATATAGGATGTTTTTCTACTTATTTATGTCATTTTCAATTTCTTTCAACAGTGCTATAAATTTTCAGTATACAAATATTTCACATCCTTCATTAAACTTACTCCTTAGTCTTTTATTTACTTATATATTTGTTATGATGCTATTATAAATTGAATTACTTTATTAATTTGTTTTTCAGTTAATAGTTTGTCACTGGTGTATAGAAACAAGAATACTATTTGTATGTTCTGTAACTCTCAACTTTGAATGTGTTTATCAGCTTTAAAAGTTTTTTTTTTTTTTTGATGGAGTCTTTAAGATTATCTCTATGTTGGCTGGGCACAGTGGTTCATGCCTGTAATCCCAGCACTGTGGGAGGCCAAGGAGGCAGGTGGATCACGAGGTCAGGAGTTTGAGACCAGCCTGGCCAATATGGTGAAACCCCGTGTCTACTAAAAAAAAATACAAAAATTAGCTGGGTATGGTAGCACATGCCTGTAGTCTCAGCTACTTGGGAGGCTGAGGCAGAAGAATCACTTGAACCCAGGAGGCAGAGGTTGCAGTGAGCTGAGATGGTGCCACTGAACTCCAGCCTCATTCCTATTTGGATGGCTTTCAGTTCTTTGCCTTGTATAATTACTCTGGCTACATGATTACATATAACATTTTCAGCATTTGTAATTTGACATCACATCCATCTGTTGTAATACACCGATTGTTACTTTTCAACTTGAAAATCTCGATATTTATCACTACTCTCCCTTTCTCTTCGTCTAGTTCTTATCCAAGAAAACAACCTATCAATGTAAACCAAGTTAGATAACTATTTTTCTATAAAACCACTTCAAATGCATTAAAAAATTTTTAATCTAACAATTTTTAAACTTTGTATGTCAATGATTTTAAACTGTGGTCTCTCAAAACAAATCCAATACTTTTAGTAGGAAAAATTATGTTAATTCCTACACTACCATTGGGGCTACCCAAGAGTTGACCAAAGGTGATATTAATACATATGCTTACTTATTACCTTGTTCTCACAGTTCTAGTGTAAGTCTTGAAAATCAAGTAAATTTGGAAACATAGTTGCACAAAGTCTCTCACGAGTCACACAGTTAATCCAGAATATTATTTCTAAGTTATCATAAAGCCAACAAGCAAATATGATGTAGTTTAAAAAAAATCATAACTTTATATTATATAAATGAAACATGTATTCAATACTATTTACTGAATATCGCAAGTATGCTTATTTACATAGAAACAAAGGAATCAAAAGCATATCTATTATATAACGTTTAAATTACTAAAAATACTTTAGATAGCATTGCTCCATAAATGCTAGCATAAATGCTGATGGGAAGTAAAAATGTCATTCCCTACATTTGCTAAATATATTGTAATACATTGTAAGTGTTTTTAAAACATATCACTAAGGGGCTCAAATAAGTAGGCAAAAATAATTCTAACTATTTAATTATGGAAAAATTTAGTACATGGCACAGTATTCATGTGATGGAAGGATTTTAAATGGAACCCAGAGATTAGCAGCAGCAGGAAGTTTCTATCATACTTAGGATTGGGAAAACAACAGAAGTTACTGGAACACAAAAGCAGGGTCACGTTATTAAAAACTGGGGCCATGGTGAGTGGCTGTGACCACTACCTAATATGTCACAGTGAATAAAGACAGATAGCACACGACCTGAGGCTTTTTTCTTCCACAGATGCCTTCCATTGGCCAGAATTAGCCAGTATTTAGAGTGCACTGAAGACCGGGAGGGTCTGTTCTCTGTAACAGAGTGAAGAGAAGGAGAAGGTGAGATGCTCACTACCTTAGTGACGGCTTCAATCGTACCCCAAAACTCAGTATCACACAATAAACCTGCACATTTTTATTTAATCTAAAATAAAAGTTGAATTAAAAAAATACACAGAAAGCAGTTTAGACTTTACTAATCAGTAGTAAAGTCTTTAGGGCTGCTCTTTCAAAAGTAAGCCAATGCACCGAGAAAACTGTCCATTTTATTCATCAGAAGAAAAATTCAATGAACTTTACTCACTTACAATAGTGAGAATCAGAATGAATGAACCAGAATGTCTGTCCTAACTACTCCCTCTGGTTCTACGTCAATTCCTGCTGTCTCCATAGGGTTCATCAGTGTGTGGAAGATGAATGTGGTAAAACTGAAGGGGCTGCTTGTACTTGAAGAAAAACAACAATGCACTGAAAATTCACTGCTTAGAAGGTGTTTAAAGAGTTTGGCAATAAATATAACCTAATAGTCACAATAAAGAGCAATGATCTATAAGCCCATTTTCACATCTATTGTAAAGGCCAACCATGTGTTTCGGCCAAAACAAACTGATTTTATTAATACAATGACCAGACACATACAAATAATAATATGAGTTTATTTTACCAGAGGACTTGGCTCTCACACTTGCATTCTATTGTAGGTTTTTACACTTATCCAATTCTAACAAGAGTTGGATAAACTCAGGGTTTTCCTAAAGTAACAATGACTATTCCTCACAAAAGAGTCACAAGCAAAGTCTACACTTGAAAATGTGTAGATTGCCTTCCATGTCCTGTGTGCAATAAGAAATGTTTTATTTTTAGACCTGGTATACGGACATCATGGATGAATACGTCGGCTAATTAGAACAAGTTTATCAAGTTCTTTGAAAGCCTTGGTAGACAAAGTAAAGTAATTCAAGGATTCAGTCCAGACTAAATAGTGTGAAACCCTCCAAGAAACCAAGCTGTAGAAAAGTAATAATGTAAATACAAATGTGATTTCAATCTCTGCTTGGCGACTGACCTCCCTCAGACCACTAAATCTCTGTGCATCAGATGCACTAACAATGAGACATTGGTCACTCATTGGGGAGGTGGGCAAGGTGAAAGCCTTTTTCACCCATAGATCTGGAGGAACTGCTTATAAGCCTGAAATGCATTCAGTTGATGCACCAGACAGCAGTTACTGAAGAAGTAGAGGTGATGAACTTCCCTTAACACTGACCTAAGTGGATAAACACATGGCAACATGCTGAGTGACTTCAACAATGCAGACACACCCAATGTCAAAACGCCACAGGGCTACCCAGTGCTGCAAGGCTGGGACTGGGTTTCCATGAGACTGTCTTAAGGCAGTGGGATTTCTGATGGAACTGTGGGCGTAAGCATATGTCCCCATACCCCACTCCCACTACTCACTGTAGGAACAGCAGTGTAACATTTGTCCTGGCTAACAATGACAAACAATCCCCAAGTCCCAATGCAAACCAACGGTGCTGGGGCCACACAGTGGCCTGAGCAACATACATATGGGTAGTAACTGAGAAGACATTTCCAAGGGATTGCCATTCCAACAGGCATGGGGAACGCTCAACATGAGATGAGGTACCAGTGTCATCACATGCTGGTCAGAGTGGCCATTTGTCCTAAGTCAAAACATAACATGCTGGTGTGGCAGCAGAGAAAAACAAACATGGCTATTCTCTTGAAACTAGATCTCAAACTGGGGAAATCAATCTGAAGATTTCTGGAAAAAAAAAAAAAAAGATGGAAAGCACAGCTACACTTTGACCCAGCAATCCCACCCCGTGCATCTACCCCAGGGAAAAACACATGCATCTATCAAAAAGACACAGACACTCACACGTCCACAGGAGTGTTACTGACAGGAATAAAGATGTGGAACTGACCTAGATGCCCACCAACAGAAAATGAGATTTTTTTAAAATGTGGTACCCATACATCACAGAATGCTAAAAAATCACTAAGGAAAATCAAACACAGAAACAAAATCATGCCCTCGGTAGGAACATGGGTGGAACTGGAGGCCACTGCTAAGCAACTGAGGCAAGAATAGAAGACCAAACACTGCAGGTTCTCATTTTATAAGTGGAAGTTCAACACCCAATACACATCAACATAAAGATGAAATCAACAGACGCTGGGTACTACCAGACAGAAAAAGGAGGGAGACAGGGAGCCTTGGAGGAAGAATGATCCAACTGGTGCTGTGGTCACCGCCTGGGTGACAGGTACGTTAGGACCCCAAGCATCAAAATTCTACTGTAGAGCCATGTAGTGAAGTGAACCTGCAGGTGTACTCCTCAATCACAATAAAAGTACCTATCATTTTAGAAAACCCAGCTTTGGGAATAAAAATAGAAAAAAGGAAGCAAACATAAGAAAACACACAAAACAAAACAAAAAGGCTACGGTGACCCAATCCATCCATTAGTGGCATAAACACAGAAAGATAACGAAATGGACACAGTGAAGGAGCCAAATAATCAACCCACAATTATAAACAATGAACCTATGGGATTCTTGTTGTTCCCCCCAAAAGCACACCAAAGGCACAATGGTTCAGGAAACTGGGGGGTCATGTGCAAAGGACTGAACCCTTCCTTTACCCAAGACACAAAAAGCGACACAAAATCTACTGAACACCTAAGTTCAATCCTGAAACCAAAATCTCCAAGGAAAACACATAGGGTGTGTGTCTACTGTGGGGAAACTTGAACCTTGAAACTACAAACAAAAAAGGAAGACATAGGAACCAAATACCCATAGACCATACAATGGCTTCGCCATCTCGCTTTTCTTCTCAAAGGGACACAGAAATCACCACTAAGAAAAGCTAATGTAACCATGTGAGACTAAGGACAACTTCAGAGCTTCACACAGCTTCAAAACAAGACAGAAAATACTGAACCCAACAGAAGACATCTCACAGACTGGGAGAAAATTATGGAAAACTGTGGATCTGGAAGGGCTTCTTATCTAACATATTCAAGAAACTAATGGTCCTAAGTGGACAAAAACACAAAAACCAATACACATGCTAAAAATGCCCAAAAGACTAGCATAGGCATTTCCGAAAAAACCTGAAACAGACTCTCAGGTAACAGAAAAGTTTCTCCACATCAGAAGAGTTTCTCCCCAGAGAACGAGTATGATCAGAAACAGCAATAAAACTTTGGAAGATAAGGGCAGTGTAGATTTGCAGACAGAGGAACTATTACATACTACTGGTTTGAATGCAAATTCGTATACCCACTGGGAGACACCTGGAGGTTTCTGAAACAATTAGCAACATAACCACCAGTTCCTCTAGCCATCCCAACACTGGGTATACCTGCAAAGCCAAGGAAACCTACCTTAAGGAGGTATCTCCCTTCCCATGTTTCATGAAGTACTCTGGACAATAACCAAGGTGGGGAATCAACCTACTTGTCTTTCTACAGATGAAAAAATGCAGGAATTGAAGGATATATGCACAACGGTATACTCTTTGGCCATCAAATTTCCGGACATGAGTTCACTACCAGCAAGATGGAGAAACCTGGAGAACATTAAGTTAAAAAACATGAGCCAGGCAGAGGAAGACAAACACAAATACTGCGCAATCTCATGCACATGGAACCTAACAAAGTGAATCTCATAGAGTAGCAATGTCAACAGTGGGTACCAGAGGCTCGGGGGAGGATTGGAAATGGCTACAAAGGGATGCTCAGATGAGACGCAGGTACTCTGGTGTTCTACGGCACAGCAGTGTGACTAGGCTTAACAATATCTTAGCACAATATTCAATATTGTTGGAAAGGATTTGGAATGCTCTCTCCATCAAGAAATCCTCACTGTAGCATGAAACAGAGATGCTAGGTCCTGCAGTTTCACTGATTCATGTAAAAAAGCCCGTTGCACCCTTTAAATAAAAACATAGACCATGTCCTATTTTTGTTTTCCAAATAGAATCACAACACACTACCAAAAATCCCGTGGGACAATGACATGCCCCGCATTCCCAAAGCAGTTCCTACACTATATACAAAGTCAGTGGAGTGCCATCACACTCTTCCACTTTAAATTACTTCCCAAAGCTTTAGTTACCCAAGCGATTCGTGATAGGCATTAACAGAGAAACACAGGCCAATGAACACAATGAGGGTGTCCAGCAGCAAACTCAAATGAAGGTCTCAGTTAATTTAGAAAGTTGATTTTGCCAAGGTTGAGAACACACTCGTGACACAGCCTCAGGGTCACGACAACATGTGCCCAAGGTGGTCAGGGCACAGCTTGGTTTTATACATTTTAGGGAGACATGAGACATCAATCAATATATGTAAGAAGTACATTGCTTTGGTCTAGAAACGTGTGACTTGAAGCAAACTCAGGAAGACTGGAAGCAGGGAGGGAGCTTCCAGGTCACAGATCACTGATACACAAATGGTTACATTCTTTTGAGTTTCTGATTAGTCTCCAAAGGAGGCAATCAGATATGCATCTATCTCAGGGAGCAGCGTGGCGACTTTGAATAGAATGGGAGGCAGGTTGGCCCTAAGCAGTTTCCAGCCTGAGTTTTCCTTAGTGATTTTAGGGGCCCAAGATATTTTCCTTTCACATTTCCCCCCTTTTCTTTTTAAAAAATCGTTTGGAAACAGCATTTTACAAGAAAATGAGTCCCTGGTCTAGGGTTTCATCTGATCTCCCATGGCTAGGAGGGTTTATTCCTAGATAAGTAGGTCCCAAAAGCTCATTTTTAGTAGGTTGTGAAGTCTCACATCCTGTGAAGATAAAATAGTAGGGAGGAAGGGAGAAAACAACAACAACAAACAAAAGAACAATCCTGGAAAAATCAATATAAGCCACATTACTCTGCAGTCCATACCTCAGTAGGCAGGTATGAAAGTGGCTTTTATGTATGTAAACCGGTTGCTGTTATTTTCTTCTGAAGTTTAAGTTGTCTGGCTTCAGTTCGCAGGGTTTTAAGAAAGCACAGCTTCGTTTAGGAATAATTGAAAAAAACGGAAAACATTATTTTAAAGACTTGTAGCCAAGAAAAATTAGAATTCGGTCCAAACTGTAGAAAATAATAAAAACTGAAAAAACATTAGGCAAGACTAGAATCTAAAAACAGGTCTACTGTAGTTTTGAAACATAATTTTTTCTCTCTCCAGTTTTCAAATTTCTACTAAAGATGAATCATGTTAGAACTAATTTGCTTTATTTTACTTGGCCTAATTATTTGCATATAGTGCAACAATTATTTTTTACATAGACTTTTAAATTGGCTTTGATGGAACTTTGTTCCATAGCAGGAATCTTAGATAAGACTTTTTTAAAGCCAAGCCCAGCCATGGATTTGTGCCATCAAATACCTATGATTTCAGTGAATTTCCTCTCCTCTTGAGGTTCCAATATAAACCTGGGGCTTCTGCACCTGTCAGAAAGTGACATTCTTTATTTACGACAGGTCAAAACCCTGTACAGGGACTGTGTACACAAAATATGAGGCCAGTTTTTCCAAGGGTTTTATTGGCTTCATAAGTCAGTTTTGATTCCTTAAAGGGAAGCACACCATTTCAGTCAAACCCTTGATAAAATAACCAAATTCTCCAACTGTATCCTATTCCAAAATAAAAGATTCTTATTGCACTTATGCAAGTAACTATACTGCCATAAATTAAGAATACTCAGTTTCCAAATTCTAGAGAAATTAGGGAGAGAAAAACAAATATGCTCCAAATTTTGTTCACAAGAATATACAATGTTATTGTTAAAAGCTGTAAATAAACTTTTTTTAACTCTAAAAAACTAAAAGTATTAGCAATGTTTTAAGCAAAAAGTCAAAAAGATTACTTCAGTTTTCTATTGGTTCAGTTATCTCAGTTAATTCCTGTTCTGTTTGATAGTCATGAACATTTCAGCTCTCCATGAGAATTTTTAAATTTTTTGCTTTATTCCAATGTAACAATTTCTAAAATTATCAGAAAACCTGAACTTAAGTGCACCTGTTAAGAGTCCTATAGCTGATTATAAACCCACCTTATAAAGAGGGTTCAAAACAAGACAACTGTCTGTTGATGAAAAAAAGTTAAGGCAGCCATAGTTAAAAGACACAATTGACAAGTGACTTTGTTTCCTCCATGGCACACAATGATTTTAACATAACAATTATGATTATTATGAATAATGTATACTAAGTTATTTCAGAATTACAGGAGTTTCCCATCATTTTGGAAACATACCAAAAACATATACAAATGGATCTGAAAGAAAGCCAAACACCATTTCATATTTGACAACATTTCCAAATGTTTTATACCAGATAAGCCAAATTATGTCATTTTCAGACTTTAGAGAACCTAATGTCTTAAAGGATTATTTAGGATAGAAAAAGGCCAAATTATGTCATTTTCAGACTTTAGAGAACCTAATGTCTTAAAGGATTATTTAGGATAGAAAAAGACATAATATATAATTTGATTTTGGAAAGTTTGTCAAATATAAAATGTTTAACACATTTGATATTAAAAATAGGATTACAGGTCATTGTAAAGTCATTTATTTAACCAAAGTGATAATTCAAGGATTTTTTAAAAACAGCATGAAGCCAATTACATTTGTTTTTAAAAATTTTGTAAACAATCTATAAAATGTATCTTGATTACAAAATATAACTTCCATCAGCCTTTTATAACCTGTACTAAGCAGTTGGTTAATGCTTCAAGAAAACTTTGTTAATCTGACACAAGCAGCCATATACTGGTTTTGCATCAGTGTGCCTTTGACATTAATAATTAATGTATAGAGAAACTGAACCTACTTTATGTTTCAAAATCTGCCCTTACAATCTTATGCTCCCACCTCTTTCACAATAGTCCCTGGGTCTTGAGGAGTTGAATAGCTTTCATCATTTCTTGCCCTGTGTCTCAGGAATGCAGCAGTTTATTTGAATTGGCATCTTCTATGGGGCCTGAAGATGAGCCTTTAATTGCTGTGGGTGTTTAAGATTTAGCAGGACTTAAGTGTCCTTTTTAGACCTAGGAGTTAAAAAAGCCCTGTAACTCAATGTTGCAAGGATTTTGAAAGCATATACAGGAAGACACACGGATGTAGTAACCTCAATTTTTTAAAAATCTCAGTTTTTTCCAAAGCAAACTAAAATTTAATATGACAACTTTATTATATAAAACTTTTTGGGTTTTTTAAACATATAAATCCTTGTTGTGACTTTACACTGACTGTTCATGACATGGTCAGACTTTCTGATTTATTCTGAACATCCCCTCTTTTTAAACAACCAAGTATTTTATTTTAGGACTAAACTTACTAGACAGGATTCTTTCTTATGTAATAGTATTTCTCTTTAAGCTCTTTTTACCTCAAAAACAACCTCTTTACATCTTTTTTTTATTTCCCGGTTCCTTTTACCTTGTTTTATACATAATTTTAAATAAGCTTTGAATTACACAAAACTTGTTCAACCTTTTTTTTTTTAGAAAAAAGACACACTTTTTTTGGCAAGAATGTTTTCCTACAATATATGTTTATTGGAAAATACCCAAATAATGAATTATCTATTATTTAATTTAACTTTATATTCTAAATTATGTTTGTCTACAAGTATTTATCCCATTACATTTACCTAATTGTTTACCTAGATTTATGAAATCTTTGATAGTCATGATTTAAAATTATGAAACCACCACTGCAAAATTATAACTGAGACAGTGAAAAAAGATTTGGCCTAACTGGCTCCATCTTGCTCATAACCTCCAAACCGTCCTTGTTCATTCCTGCACACAGGCAGAACTGACACTGGGAGGAACCTGGTTTATAGTTTAGATTTGAAACAAAGGCAGTAACAGTCCTTTCCTTATTGTCTGTGGACTAGACTGCCAAAAGCCACAGGATGAGAAGTGCTGGTAATCTTGTTAAATTCAACATGCAGCTATTTTTATTAAACCCACATCAATGTCTTACTTATTAAAAATTACTCAAGTAAAGAGCATCCCGTTTTGGGCTGGGTTTATAGTTTTGAAACCCCAATGCCAAATTTTGACACCTTGTAGTATTTGGCAGGAATATGTATGAAATCGGTTGATTACTAAATGTAAAGAAAAATGTATGCTGCCAATTCTTAAGGCATTTCTAGTATTATTTTACAATAATTTTAATGCTAGCTTATTTATTAAAGATTTTACTTAAGTTACATAAAGTTGAAAAAGCATTTGACTAGTCTTTTTTAGTATCTAACTTAAGCGCTTTCATTTTTCTTTAAGCCAATTAATTAGAGCTCTTTTATATATTTTTAGTAGTGGAACATTCTGTACACAACACACAAATACATATAAAAATCTATTAGGCGTATCGATGGAAGTACTGAAACCACCTTTACAAAATTATAACTAATGAAATTATGACAGTGAAAGAAATCAGACCTAACCGACTCTATCTTGCTTCTAACCCTTAAGCTGTCCTTGTTCATTCCTGGGTGTAAGCTCAACTAACTTTGGGAAGGAATTTGGTTCACGGTTTGACTCTGAAAGCAAATTAGTAATAGCCCTTTCCTGAAAAGAACCCCTTCTTGCCTGGGGAGCAGTCTGCCTTTGCAGGACTAATATATTAGCTACAAGATTAGAATGTACAGTTTAGGGGTCATGCAGTGTCTGGCTCCGAAAGTCTGAACCTCCCCAAATTGCTCCTGCGGGTAACATCACATCACTACTGTAAAACCTAAGATCAGGGCTTGATATGTGTTGCAGACCCTGCCCAGGCCGGTAATCTGGCCCAACCAGTTGTGCCATCATACCCATGAATAGAAGACAGCAAGAAAACCTAACTTCAACCCACTATGATTCCAGCTCCAACCTGACTAATCAGCACTCCCCACTTCCCAAGCCCCTACCCACCAAATACCTTTAAAAACTCTGATCCCCGAATGCTCGGGGAAACCGATTTGAGTAATAAACTTTGGTCTGCCACACAGCCGGCTCTGCATGAATTACTCCTTCTCCACTGCAATTCCTCTATCTTGATAAATCGGTTCTGTCTAGGTAGCGGGCAAGGTGAACGCATTGGGCTGTCACAGTACATTTTATAGATTTAAAGACTTCCCCCCTTTTTTTCTATCTTAGACTTTCAGATTCTTGATAACTTGTTTCACAACCCTAGGCAGTTGTCAACTACCCTTAAATTTGAACATTAAAGCAAACAACTCAGGTGAAAATCAAATAGTGAAATTTACTTCATAAAGCACAGAAAGAAAGAGTCTGGTGGTGCTAGAGGGAGACACTAATATTTTTCTTCGAGCCAAATTAAACATAAAATTAAACTACACTCTTCCTTAAAAACCCAAGAGTAGTAGCCTCTGTTGCAATAACTATTTTAGTCACAAAAAAAATCAAGTGAAAACAGAATTCAGTCAACAGAGAAGAAAAAGACAAAAAAAAAAAACACATTTACTCAACAACAACAACAAAAAGACAAGGTCTTAGGAGAGTAAAACAAACAAAAAAAAAAACAAAAACATGAAGGTCTTCCAAATACAAACACACACACGCACACACATCCGGATGTTACCCTTTTAATTAAGCTGACTTTTACACAATTGTGCTCCTTTAAACAACTCTTTTAATCTTATTACCATATTTCAGCGAGGACAAAATGCTGCCAAACAATGGTCACACAAATTATATGATTTCTGAGCACTCCAAGTGTAAGCAAAAATTAACACCAGCTGGTTGTTAAATGTTGATTCTTTAAAAGGAATTTGCAAGACAGAATCCAAAATCAGTTTCTTAGCTAGTAGTGATGGGTATCAGGCTGTAAACTGCTCTCTACCATCCTAGAAGCAGGAAAAAAAAAAAAAAAAAAACAGGCCCAGCACGGTGGCTCATGCCTGTAATCCCAGCACTTTGGGAGGCCTAGGCGGGTGGTTCACGAGGTCAGGAGATCGAGACCATCCTGGCTAACAAGGTGAAACTCCATCTCTACTAAAAACACAAAAATTAGCCGGGCATAGTGGCAGGCGCCTATAGTCCCAGCTACTTGGGAGGCTGAGGCAGGAGAATGCCATGTATTTGGGAGGCAGAACTTGCAGTGAGCCAAGATAGGGCCACTGCAGTCCGGCCTAGGCAAAAAAGCGAGACTCCGTCTCAAAACAAAAAACAAAAAACAAACTTGCCTATTAGAAGAAGTGAGCTCAAACTCCATAAAGGAGTTACCTGCCTTCCAACATCATGGAGGTAAGAAAACTTGTCTTGTTGGACGCAAGTAAAACTCCAAAAAAAAAAAGAGGAGTTGTACAGCAAAATAAACTTTAGATCTTGACCAAATTTTTGGGGATGAGGGATTCTCTGGAGGGGGTGCTCTCAGACCTCAGCAAATTGTCCTATTGGTTTGGGTCATAAAGTGAGCTCACGCTGGTCCCAAGCACTGACAGGAGATTTGCCAAAGGTCAGGGGCATCTCCACTCAGAATCCCCCATGGTTACCAAAAGGTGAACCCAGAAAATCTGAAACAGGTCTCAGTTAATTTAGAAAGTTTATTTTGCCAAGGTTGAGGACACACTCGTGACAAAGCCTCAGAAAAGTCATGACAACATGTGCCCAAGGTGGTCAGGGCACAGCTTGGTTTTATACATTTTAGGGAGACATGAGACATCAATCAATATATGTTAAGTAGTACATAGGTTTGTTCTGGAAAGGCTGAACAACTTTAAGCAAAGGCAGGAAGACTGGAAGCAGGGAGGGAGCTTCAAGGTCACGGATAAGTGATACACAAATAATTACATTATTTAGAGTTTTTGGTTAGCTTCTCCAAAGGAGGCAATCAGATATGCATCTATCTCAGTGAGCAGAGGGGTGACTTTCAATAGAATAGGATCCTAGCAGGTTGGCCCTAAGCAGTTTCCAGCCTGAGTTTTCCTTAATGATTTCGGGGGACCAAGATATTTTCCTTTCACAACATAAGAGTAAGCACATGTTTGAAAAGAACCACAAAAGTCACCCTGGGAAGGGAGAGTCTGTCTAATACAGTGTTCGGGGAACTGGATATCCCTAGGCAATATAACATAGGGTTCTTATTGTGTGAAATTCGCAACAATTCATTCAACGTCAATGAAAGACCTAAACCCAGAACTTGATAAAAGTCACTCTCTAAGAAGAAAGCATATAGTGTGCAGATACCAGGGTCAACCTGGATCTATGCTCATGGTTTGCAAAAAGGAAAACAAAAAAATAAAGAAGACAAAAAAGAATACAAACAAGCAACAACCAAAACTCACTGGCAACAGACTGATATGCTAGTGAATTTCTTTAACTTCATCAGTCACCAACGTAAGGGAAAACCAGAACACTGCACACACCTGAAACTGCATCAGATTACATGGCTTGTGGGCAAGAAAGAATGAAAAATATGAATGAAAAGAAAGAAACATACAAAGGATGATAAGAAGCGTTTGGAGAAAAACACAGCTGATGAGGCATTTTTTGGAAAAGGTGTAAGTAACTAACATTACCAACTAGCAAAAAACACCAGAAAACAGAAATTAATTACCAAACCAAAACTGGATAAAGAAACTAAAGAGGCTTTTCTGCAAAGAACGCAAAACTGAAAACAAGTATGCTTGTTAACACCTGGTTAACATCACTAATCATGGCAAAAATGAAAATCAGAGCAAGACTCAGTTACTGTGTCTCTCTCGGTGGAATGAGTATAACAAAGACCTTCATGTATCTTAAAAGAAGGGAAACCACAAATGCTGTGAATTTCCAAAGAGGAGAGCTCTCTTATCCACAACTGTTAACAGGTAAATTAGTACGCACACTACAGAGGCCACCTGGAGGTTCCTCAGAAAACTAAAAATATGACTACCATTTCACTGAGCTGTGCCGCTACTGGAATCATATGAAATCAGTACACAGAAGACGTATCTGCCTTTCCACGCTGACTGTGGAACCAGTCACAATAGCCAAGATAAGGAATCAACCTGCCTATCCACCCGCAGAGGATGAGATCCAGAAACTGCAGTATCCAGTCACAACCAGATACTCTTCAGCCAGACACATGTACTGAAATAAGGTCATCCGTGGCAACACTGTGGAACCTGGAGGACATTATGGTAAATGAAACACACTAGGCAGGGAAAGACAACACTGGCGCACCTCACTCATGAGGAATCTAGGAAACTTTATCTCACACAGACCTACAAAGCACCATCGTGCTTGCCAGGGTTGGAACAGAAGGCTGGGCATGGGTGGGCATAGGAAACAGGTACAAAGTGACACATTGCATAAGAGGAATGAAACCTGCTGTTCTATTCCTCAGCAGGATGATTACAGAAAACTTTACCAAAGGGTAGTTTTCAAGACAGCCAGAAAGGAGGGTTCTCACTCTCCTCACTCAAAGACGTGAAAACTCTACACGGCAAAAAATGACGCTAAACACCCTGATTTCATCCCTAAAGGATGCATGCATGGACCCAAATGTCCCACTCTATCCTCTAGTTGTACATCTTTAGGACAGGGCTAATTTTGTTTCTTGAAAGCAACATAGAGAAACAATGCTAAAATTCCCGTGGGACCACAAAATGTCCTGAAACTCCAAAGCCATGCTGAAATACCAAACGTCAGATGGATAAAAGGCTCACTACGCAATGAAGGGCACTGGGCTAGGTGGCTAGCCACATGCAGATAAACAACACTGGAGCCTTAACTCTCATCAGATGCAAAAACTAACCCAAGGTCAATGAAAGATTTCAGCAGAAGACCTCAAACTATTGAAAGTCCTACAAGGAAACCTAGGACATATCTTTCTCAATACGGGCTTTGGAAAGCAGTTAGACAAAAAGCAACAGCAAGAAAAACCAAAAGGACAAGCTGGGCCTAAGAAACTATAACACTGCCAGATAGCAAAATAAATCACCAGCACAGTAAACACATAGGCTACAGGATGGGAGAAAAAGTTCCCAAACTATGCTTCTCACCAAGGTCTAATAGCCAGACTCTAACATGACCTTAAAAAAATCAAGAGGCAGAAAAACAAACCATTCAAACAATGGATAGAGAACATGAACAAACACATCAACATCACTCATCATTGGAGAAATGCAACTCTCAGGCACACTGAGATACCATCTCACATCGGTCAGAATGGCCATTTGTCCTAAGTCCAAGCATTAACATGGTGGCAAGGCAACGGAGGAAAGCAAACCCCGCTACATGCTTGGTGGGAATAAAAACTAGTTCTCATACTATGAGAAGTGGTTTGGAGGTTCCTCAAAGAACTTAGAACTACCATCCAAATGAGCAATCGCATAACTGGGTATCTACACAAAGGAAAATAAATCATAAATCCTCCTTTCAAAATGACACAGGCATGGGTATGTTCTTGGAAGTGCTATTCACATGGAAATATAAAATAACATCGACCTATGTACCCCCTTAACAGTTGATTACATGTTTTAAAAGTGCTGTACATAGATACCACAACATCCTACATAGCTTAAAAAAAAATTAATGGCTTTGGCAGCAATAAGGATAGACCTGCAGGTCACTATGCTAAGCAAACTAACACAATAACAGAAAACCAAATAACACATGGTCTTACAGGCAAAAATACCTATACACAATACAATGACTTTGTGATCTCTTTTTCCCCTCTCTGATTGGACACAGAAATCCCTGCTGACAAAAGCAAATAAAAAACTGTGAGACCAACACTTTAGAGCTTCTGCACTGGGGAAAAAACAATGAACCCAAAGAGAAAGCATCTTACCTTGGCGGAAAGGATGATTGGGTTAAAATTGTGGAAAATCGCAATTTTGGAAGGGGTTGTTATCTAACATATTCAAGCACTAAAGCTACTAAGTGGAGAAAAGATTAAAAAAAATTCACAAGCTAAAAATATGCAAAGGACCTGCACAACCACTTCTGCAAAGGACATGAAACTGATTCACAGGTGAAAAAAAGTTTCTCCATATCACTAAATACTCCAAATATGTAAGTCAGAATCACGCTCCAACATCAGATACCATCAAACTCCATTGAGAATGAATATTACCAAAAACAGCAATAACATTTTTGGAAAGTAGCAGCCAATGTAGATTTACAAAAAGGGAAACACTTACGTGCTATTGATGCCAATGTGAATTAGTGAATATACTGTGAAAAAGTTGGGATGTTCCTCACACTGCATATGCATTTAAAGCAAAGGAAACCAGTACCTTAAGGAGTTACCTGCCTTCCCATGTTTCATGAAGCACTATTCACAATATAGAAGATATGGAATCAACCTACCTGTCCATCCACAGATGAAGGGATGAGGAAACTGCAGCATTTATCTGCACGACGCAATACTCTTCATGCATAACAAAGTAACGTAATTTTCATTTGGAGCCATATGGATGAACCTGGAAAATATGTTAAATAAAATAAGCCAGGCATAGAAAAACAAGCAGATTCATCTCACTTATATGGAATCCAGAAAACTTTGCCTTCCATAAGTAGAAGGCACAGTAGTGGTTTTCTGAGGAGAGGGGAAGGAGGGAATGGGAGGATTGGTTATGGAAACAAAGTTGCAGTTAGGACAAATACATTCTTGTGTTCTATACCACAGCTCGGTGATTCTGGTTAACAAAATGCTATTATTTTTCAGAAAAGCTAGAAGGGAGCAATTCCAATGTTCTCAAAAAGAAGAATACCTGTATAAGAGAACAGATATGCCAAGTACCCTGATTTGATCATTACTAAAAATATACATGAATCAAAATGTCCCAGAGGAACAACAGTCCCGGCATACTCTCTAGTTATATTCTTTATTATGCACAGAAATTTAAGAAATGTGAATACACAGTGCTGATGATCACATAGAACCACAAATGGCCCTGAATGTCTAAGGAATCCTGAGAAACAGAAACTAAGTTGGAGGACTCACAATCCCTGATATGCCGCTGTGCTCCAGCCTGGGTAAGAGAATGAGACTCTGTCTCAAAAAAATTGTTAGAAAATTTGAGGGAATCATAGAAGTGATAACTATAGGGACTCTGTCACTCAGGCAGGAGTGCAGTGGCATGATCATGGCTCACTGCAGCCTTGACCTCTCCGGCACAAGTGATCCTCCCACCTCTGCCTCCTAAATAGCTGGAAGGAACTACAGGCACACACCACCATGCCTGGCTAATTTTTTTTGTATTTTTTGTAGAGATGAAGTTTTGCCATGTTGCCTAGGCTGGTCTCAAATTCTTTGGCTCAAGTGATCTGCCCACCTCGGCCTTGCAAAGTGCTTGGATTACAGGCATGAACCATCATGCCTGGCCATAAAAAATCATGCATAGCTACATCAAAGTGAAAAGTTTTTGCAAGGAAAAGGAAACAATGAACCCAAAAAGAAAGGCTGGAAGAACGTTTTGAGGAATCACGAATCGGCTAAGGGGTTGTTATGGAAAATATACAACACATTAACAGTACTAAGTTGCAACAAAAAAACCAATGATCCACCCAAAACTGAGCAGGGACCCTGAATAGACATTTCTGCAAAGAGGACAGTAAACCACACGCAAGGTCCCTTCCCCCAGTCAGGTGGCCATGACTAGAGGGACAGAGTTAGGCAGGCACTGCAGGGAGTGGAGAAAAGTGACCCCTATGTCCCGAAGTCAGGGACACAGATTTAAAAATTCACCAGACCGGGCGCAGTAGTTCACGCCTGTAATCCCAGCACTTTGGTAAGTTGAGGCGGGAGGATTGCTTTGAGCTCAGAAGTTTGAGACAAGCCTAGGAAACATGGCGAAACCCCGTCGCTACCAAAAATACAAAAAAAAAAAAAAAATAGTTGGGCATGGGACATAGGCCCAGATATTGGAAAGGCTAAGGCTGAAGAATCCCTTGAGCCCAGAAAATGGAGGCTGCAGTAAACTGACATCCACCACTGCACTCCAGCCTGGGCAACAGGGCGAGACCATATCTCCAAAAACAGGGCGAGACTGTATCTCCAAAATCAGCAAACCCTGGAGGCTAAGTTGGATCCTTTCCTTCCACCTGAGGCTTGAAAGCAAGGAAGCCAAACTGGGGCCTGGCCCCTACACCCCACCTGGGCCAGGCTTCCCCTTCCTCCCACAGCCAGAGCTTTCCTCTTTCTCCGCCTACATGGGGAGTCTCCCTCAGAAACAGCCCTAAAGCCTCCTACACGTTCCAACCTCAAAAGCCCTCAGGGAATGAGCATTACTGTAAAATTAATGGTAAGATATCAAGAGAGAAAAAAAAAGACTGAGAATCTAGCAGAAATACACAGAACATTCCAGAAAACGAAAGCTTCTGTACTCACCATGAAAGAAAAACGCCCCAAAGAAGCTGGGCCACGGAGAAGCCACGCCGAAGCGCTGTCCTCAGCAGTCAGCGCCACAGACAGGAGGTGTTTTTTCCCCAGGATGCGCCCTCAAGTTATCCCAAAGCTTCCATGGCACCCAGTGGCTCCTGATAATTCTAAAATTCATATGGAATCAAAAAAGAGCCCGCATAGCCAAAGCAAGACTAAGCAGAAAGAACAAATCTGGAGGCATTACATTACCTGACTTCAATCTATACTACAAGGCCATAGTCAGCAAAACAGCATAATACTGGTATAAAAATAAGCACATAGACCAATGGAACAGAATAGAGAACCCAGAAATAAATCCAAATACTTACAGCCAACTGGTCTCTGACAAAGCAAACAAAAACATTAAGTAGGGAAAAGACACCCTACTCAACATATGGTTCTTGGATAACTGGAAAGCCACATGCCAAGAAATGAAACTGGATCCCCATCTCTTACCTTAAGAGACATCTTACCTTAAGATGACAAAAGTCAACTTAAATCTGAGACCTGAAACCATAAAAATTCTAGAAGATAACATTGGAAAAACCCCTTCTACACATTGGCTTAGGCAGAGACTTCATGACCAAGAACCCAAAAGCAAGTGCGACAATAAAATGAAGATAAACAGGCGAGACTTAATTAAGCCAAAAAGTTTCTGCACAGCAAAAGAACAATTAGCAGAGTAAACAGACAAGCCACAGAAAGGGAGAAAATCTTCACAATCTATACATCTGAGAAAGGACTAATATCCAGAATCTACAAGGTACTCAAATTAGCAGGAAAAAACCAATCCCTTCAAATAATGGGCTAAGGACTTGAATAGACAATTCTCAAAAGGAGATATAAAAAATGACCAACAAACATGAAAAAATGCTCATCATCACTATGATCAGGGAAATGTAAATCAAAACCACAATGTCGGGCCGGGAGCAGTGGCTCACACCTGAAATCCCGGCACTTTGGGAGACTGAGGTGGGTGGATCACGAGGTCAAGAGATTGAGACCACCCTGGCCAACATGGTGAAAACCATACAAAAATTAGCCAGGCATGGTGGCAGGCACCTGTAGTCCCAGCTACTTGGGAGGCTGAGGCAGGAGAATCACTTGAATCTGGGAAGTGGAAGTTGCAGTAAACCAAGGTTGCACCACTACCTACACTCCAGCCTGGCAACACAGCGGACTCCATCTCAAAAAAAAAAAAAAGAAAAAAAAGAAAACCCAAGCCATGCCACCTTACTCCTACAAGAACAGCCACAGTCAAAACATCAAAAAACAAAAAATATTGGTGGGCATTTGGTGAAAAGGGAACACTTTTATACTGCTAGTGGTAATGTAAACTAGTACAACCACTATGGTAAACATAGTTCTTAAAGAACTAAAAGTAGAACTACCATTTAATCCAGCAATTCCATTACTGGGTATCTACCCAGAAGGGAAAAGAAATCATTATATAAAAAAGATGCTTGCACATGCAAGTTTATAACAGCACAATTCACAATAGCGAAAATATGTAACCAGCCCAAATGCCCATCAATGAATAGATTAAGAAATTATGATATATACATGTACACGTATACATACATACATATATACATCTTATGGAATACTATTTAGTCATAAAAAGGAAAAAAATAATGGCATTCACAGCAACCTGGATGGGATCAGAGACTATCATTCTAAGTGAAGTAACGTAAGAATGAAAAGCAAACATCGTATGCTCTCGCTAGTAAGAGGGCGCTAAGCTATGAGGATGCAAAGGCATTAGAATACTGCAACGGACTTTGGGGACTTGGGAGAAAGGGTGGGAGGGGGTGAGGAATATAAGGCTAAAAATTGGATACAGTGTATACTGCACAAGTGCTGGGTGCACCAAAATCTCGTGAATCACCTCTAAAGAACTTACTCATATAATCAAACACCACCTCTTCCCCAAAACCCTATGGAAATAAAATAAGGAACTTTTTGTTTATGCATACCACATATTTTTAAACTTTTTTCACAGGTTCATTGAAATATAATTTCTATATTATTTAATTCACTCATTTAAAGTATAAAATTCAATTTTTTAAGTGTATTAACTGGTTAAACAATCATCACGATGTAATTTTAGAACATTTTTATGCTCCTTAAAACAAACCTTGCACCCATTAGCAATCTTTTCCCATTTTCCCCATTCTTCCTTTAAACCCCTCCCAGCCCTAGGCAATCATCCATCTACTTCGTAAGAATTTGCCTATTCTGGAAGGATTTGCCTATTCTGGACATTTCATGTAAGTGGAATCATAATAATATAGTTACGTGTGACTCCCTACTTTCACTTATCATGTTTTCAATGTTCATCCTTTTTGGAGCATGTATTAACATGTTTTTCTTTTTCATTGCCAAGTAATATTTCATTTTATGGACAGACCACATTTTATTAATCCACTCCACCATTCATGGACATTTCTGTTGTTTCCTACTTTTTGTTGATATAAATACTTGTATGTGTAAGGCATTTGTTTTAATTTATTTTTGGTGTATACATAGGAGTGAATTTACTGAGTCATGTGGTAATGCTGTACTTAACCTTTTGAAGAACAGTTTCATTTTTCTGCATGTGGCTTGCCAATTATGCCAGCACCATATGTTGAATAGGGTGTCCTTTCCCATTTTCTTTTGTTTGCTTTGTCAAAGATTAGGTAGTCTGATGCCTCCAGGTTTGTTCTTTTTGCTAAAGATTGCTTTGGTTTTTCAGCATCTTTTGTGGTTCCATTCAGATTTTAGTACTAATTTTTCTATTTCTGTGAAGAATGACATTGGAATTTGATAGTGGTTGCATTTAATCTGTAGAATGCTTTGAGTAGCATTGAAATTTTGACAATATTAATTTTTTCAATTGATAAATATAGGATTTTTTCTATTTGTCGCTTTCAATTTCTTTCATCAATGTGCTATAATTTTCAGTATACAAATTGTTCACACCCTACATTAAAATTACTCCTTGCTCTTTTATTTACTTATATATTAGTTTTGTTGCTATTATAAATGGAATTACTTTATTTTTCAGATAATAGCTTGTCATTGGTGTATAGAAACCAATGTTAATTTTGTAACTCTCAACTTTATTGAATATAGTGTTTATCAGCTTTAATGGGTTTTTTGTGGAGTCTAAAACACAGACAATCTCACCCCTTCCTTTCCTATTTAGATGCCTTTCCTTTCTTTGCCTTGTATAATTACTCTGGCAAGTCAGTTACATATAACGTTCTCAGCATTTGTAATTTGACATCAAATCCATCTGTTGTAATACAGATTGTTACTTCTCAACTTGAAAACATGGACATTTATCACTACTCTCCCTTTCTCTTGGTCTAGTTCTTATAAAAAAAAAAAAACCTATCAATGCAAACCAGGATATTTTTCTACAAAACAATTTCAAACACACTAAAAGTTTTTAATCTAACAATTTTTAAACTTTCTTTGTCAATGACTTTAAACTGTGGTCTCTCAGAACAAATCCAACACCTTTAGTAGGAAAAATTATGTTAATTCCTACATTATCATTGGGTCTAGCCAACAGTTGACCAAAGGTGATATTAACAGATATGCTTATTTATTACCTTGTTCTCAAAGTTCTAGCGTAAGTCTTGAAAATCTAGTAAAAATTTGGAAAGACTATAATTGCACAAACTCCCTCTCTCAAGAGTCACACAGTTAATCCAGAATATTATTTCTAAGTTATTGTAAAGCCAACAAGTAAATATGATGTAGTGTATAAAAATAATCCTAACTTTATTGTATATTCCGTAAGTGAAACATGTAATTGATACTACTTACTAAATATCTCATAATTATATTTATTTACATAGAAACAAAGGAATCAAAAGCATATCTAACATTTAAATGACTAAAAATACTTGAGATAGCATTGCTACATAAATGCTATGTAAATGCTGACAAAAGTAAAAACGTCATCCCCTACATTTGCTAAATATATTGTGACACATTATAAGCATTTTTAAAATATATCACTAATGGTTGGGTCAAGTCAGCAAAAATGATTTTAAGTATTTAATTGTGGAAAAATTTAGTACAAGGGATAGTAGTCATGTGATGGAAGGATTTTAAATGGAACCCAGAGATTAGCAGCAGCAGTAAGTTTTAATTGCATACCAGGTGCAGAGTCTAGGATACAAGACAGAACTGCAAATAAAATCTGACTCTTTCCAGCATAGCTAGGAGACATGGCTAACTCCACCTGTCCGGAGACCTTACCTAGAAATCTAACGGCTCCAAACCAGGTAAACAAAACTATTTTCCAAAGTCAAAGAATCAATTTATGACATTAAAACACTTCTAAAACTTAACCTCTGATTTAAATTAGACCAAATGGATAAATTTTGAAGATATTTCTATTTTACCACTGATTTTAACACCATCTTTATTTCCCAAAGATTACTGAAGTCACATGAAATAAAAGGCATTAGAGCTTCTATTTTTCTTACAAAATATTTAAGAGCTTTCATCTTCTTTTAAGCCGAGCCATTATATATACATCACATACACAACACTTCTAGACAAGAAAAGATCTAGCAGTTGTTAAGTTTTTCTTTCCCATTTTATGAACCATAACACAACTTCCACAGACCATCTATGACATGATTAAATTTATCTGACCTGTCCTGTATTTCCCTCTTTCATAATTAGTCATTCTACTTTAGGACAACAATTTGCCATATAAGATCCTCTCTCATATAACATTTCTTTTCTTCATAACACTTCTTACAATAAATACATCATCATATCAACAATTTTCTTTAGATCTCTCTCCCCTAATTTCTGATGCCCACCCAAACCAAAAAGGTCAATGCAAGGCAAAACAGAGAAGAGCCTTAGATTTTTGAGATGGACCTGTCTGCTTAAAATTCTTGGGGTTCCATGAGGAAAACAGAGGTTTCGTCCTAAAATGGGGTTTATGGAACCTTCTGTTTTTCCTTAAGGAGTCCCAGGTTGTCAGAAATTACCTTAGATCCTCTCATGTGGGCATCAAGAGTGGCAACAAGACAGACTGGGGTAATAATTCAGACAACTGAGCAGAAAAAGAAAAACTTACTACTGTCCCCACTATAATGATGGATAAAGTGAGGCACCATGCAGTTGAAAAATTCATGTTCACATAATTAGGATCCATAGCTCGCTCTCTTACATAATTTTGCCAACTCTATGCCCAGTCACTGATGCACCTGTATGATGATAGCTCATGGCCCCCTTGGAACTTAGAGCCTGGATTTCACTCCTGCTATACAGCTATATAATTTAACAATTTTCCTTTGAATTTGTTGGATTCTAACCCTGTATATCTCAAATTTTATTAATATTACTGAATCTTAAAGGGAGCTGTGACGTCTTTAGTCTTTAGAAATATTAAACCTATAAACAAGGACTATATGAGGTTAGACAGTATTCAAATTTCTATATGCTTTAAAACATGGACACAATGTATTGAGAAACACACCTATGAAACTGCACCCAATCAACTCTGGACAAAAATTTAGATATTATCTCTTCAATATAAGCTATCTAGTGGTATTTATACATATTCTTCCATGTATCAACAGTATATTACATGCTCATAACCTTAAAAATAACAAGTGTCCAAATTATAGGCCTTACACATTTCTAGGGGCTTGAAAAATGATACAATATAGATTGTCTTTAAAGCAGTCAAGAAAATGCATAAACTTCTAGAGGAATCAGTGAAATAAAAATAAAAAGTTCATACCGAAAGTAGTAATACTAGGAATAAAAGAGGGCTCAACACTGCAGGTTCTTAGATACAAAAGTTAATAAAGCCTTGTTTTTGGTTGTGAATCTTTGCCTTAAAATACACACGGCCAGCCGAGGTGGGTGGATCACCTGAGGTCAGGTGTTCTAGGCCAGCCTGGCCAACATGGTGAAACCCCATCTCTACTAAAAATACAAAAATTAGCCAGGCATGGTGGCAGGCCCCTATGATCCCAGCTACTCAGGGGGCCAAGGCAGGAGAACTGCTTTCACCCGGGAGGCGGGGGTTGCAGTGAGCCAAGATCGGGCCATCGTACTCCAGCCTGGGGAACAAGAGCGAGACTTCATCCCAAAAAAAAAAAAAAAAAAAAAAAAATTACACACAATTCTCCCCACTTCCTTTTTCTCTTGCAAAGAGATGGTGATGAACCAGGTTTGCTCAGGCAGATGACAATACTCTTGAAAATGGTGGCAGAGAGCCAGGCGCGGTGGCTCACACCTCCAATCCCAGCACTTTGGGAAGCTGAGGCAGGTGGATCACTTGAAGTCGGGAGTTCAAGAGCAGCCTGACCAACATAGAAAAACCCCGTCTCTACTAAAAACACAAAGTTAGCTGGGCATGGTGGCACATGCCTGCAATCCCAGTTACTCGGGAGGCTGAGGCAGGAGACTTGCTTGAACCCAGGAGGCAGAGGTTGTAGTGAGCCAAGATCACCCCACTGCACTCCAGCCTAGGCAACAAGAACGAAACTCCATCTCAAAAAAAAAAAAAAAAAAGGAAATGGTGGCAGAGAAAGAAAATGAAGGCAATACGGTTCACTTAATAATCTCATAAATTAGAACTTACCCCGTGACTCTTGCATAGCTCCAAATATGTGAGAGAGATGAAATGGCTGTTTGCTACCAATATTTTATGTGATGCTTCATTTTTTGATTCTCTGAATAACTACTCATAACGCATTAGCCCATTTATGCCAGAGGCAGCAATTTTTTGAATTTTTGCATGAGTGAAAAATCAGACCTTCTCAATGACCTTGAGCAGTAGGATGTAATTAACTCCCTCATGCTTACCATTCCAATAATGGAACACTAAGCATAAGTGGGTTAACACAATCATGAAAGCATAGCTATTCAAGTAACTAATTATACAACCTATTTTTTTTTCCTCATCCCTAAAACATAGTAAGGGACCAGTTATTTTAATAATACAACACAGTGACAATTTTGGCTTGTTGTTTGTTAAGGCCATTGCTTGGCATAAAGAAAACAAAAAAAGGAGGAGAAACAAGAATAGAAACATGAAATAGAAGCAGAAGCAAAAGAAAATGAAGAGGAACAAGAAGATAAGAAGAAGAATATACAGACTAGAAAAAGCAAAAAGAACAGGTGCAGGAATTAGAAGGCCTATTATGACACCTTTTATCCCCTCCCCAATTCACAAAATTTGAAAAAGTCCAAGACTATCACAACAAAAAAGAAGGAAAAAATGGCCGGGTGCGGTGGCTCACGCCTATAATCCTAGCACTTTGGGAGGCCAAGGTGGGCGGATCATGAGGTCAGGAGATCTAGACCATCCTGGCTAATACTGTGAAACCCCGTCTCTACTAAAAATACAAAAATAAAATTGGCAGGTGCCTGTAGGCCCAGCTACTAGGGAGGCTGAGGCAGGAGGATGGTGTGAACCGAGGAAGCAGAGCTTGCAGTGAGCCGAAATCGCGCCACTGCACTCCAGCCTGGGCAAAAGAGCGAGACTCTGTCTCAAACACACACACACACACACACACACACACACACACACACACACAGTCACCCCGTAAATTTGGATAAGAATGAGACAATGCTGCCACTCATGCCTGGCTCAGAAGGAGGGCACCCTCCAAAGATTGCAAGAGAAAGGGAAGGACTCCTTTCCCTAAGTGCACCTCCACCATTGCCACCGAGGCCCATGGTACAGCACCGGCAGGTTCCTCCCCACCCCAGGTTGGGCTGGGCCCTGCAGCGCTCCTGCTCCCCCTTCCCGGTCCCCAGACTTGCTGCCACTACCACCACTAACACCAATGCCAATACAATTGCTGTCGCCATCAGCGCAGCAGCCCACCCTACAAGGTTCCCACCACCTTGCCCCCGCGGGCACCCTCTACCACTCCTATCGAGCTGCAGTCTCCGTGGCTGCCACCAATCACACGAGGTGAGCTGCAGAGTCACGCCATATGCTGGCTCCAGCGTACCACAGGTGATTCCTTCTCCTCCTCCTCTAGCCTGGCTTGGAGCAGCTAGACAGGCAAAGCCAGAAAAACCTAGAATGGGATGCAGGGAGTGGTAACGTTAGAGCCTCACCTTGTCACGCTGGCCACTGGGTGGCAGGAACCAGTTTCAGCTGAGGCACTCACACCCACCCTCCGAAGTCCAGCCTTTCTTTCTGGCAAAAGCTGACCAGGAACTGGAGTGGGTGTGAGTGCCTTCGCTGAAACCGCCCCCATCCAGGTGCAGCTGGCCAGAAATTGCTGGGCCCACCAGGGCTGCACTCCTCGGGGAGCAGGAGTAGGAGAAACTCAGACCCAGCCAGTCCTCCCCACTGAACTGCTGGTTCCTGTTCCTGACACCTCCACCCACAGTGCCCTGTTCCCACAGTCCCCCGCGATGCCCACTAATCCCACCCGGTAGTCCCAGGTGGTCTCCCCAACACAGAGCATGGGGTGTGGGTGGGAGATGCAGGCCGGAGAACCACAGTGGGTGTGGGGGCCCTGCCATGCTCAAGATTGCACGAGCAGGAGATCACCCTCTACACTCTGGAGTCTGGAAACGAGAAGAGTCACCCGAAGGAGCAAGGAGACCATGGCTGTTGCTGTCGCTAGCACCTCTGCAGCCGACCAACACCACTGACAGTATAGCCCCCATAGCAACCCTAACCTGACCCCTGCCGCCGGCAATGTAGCCCCCGGACAGCACACCCAACACACCCTGTGCCAATTGCAGGCAGTGTAACCCCAATACCCCCCCCAACTACCCCCTCCACAGGCAGTGTAGCACCCGATAGTGCCCACAACCTGACCCAGCCACAGGTGTTGCTGCACAAGACAGTGCCCCAAAATCGCCGCCCCCACCCCACCACAGGTAGCGCAGTTCCTGATAGCGCACCCTGAGTAAGGGCAGTGCAGCACCCAACAACACTCCTAAACCACCCCCCACTGCCAGCATTGTAGCTCCAAATAACCACCCAAATCACTCCCTGCCCCGGGCAGTGCAGCAGAAAATAGCGCCCCTAACCCGCCCCCCGCCACTGGCAGTACACGTTAGTGCACACAACCTGCCTCCCCCCCAACACCCTCGCCACCGCGGGCAGTGTAGCCCGCGATAGCCAGCCAACCCCCCCCCCCCCCACTGCCAGCAATGCAACCTCGGAGAGTGCCCCCAACCAGCCCCCTGACACAGGCAGTGCAGCCTCGGGCAGTGAGCCCCAATAGGACACCCAACCCCTGCCCCCACAGGCGGGCAGTACATCCCCGGATAACTCACCTACACCAGGACATTTCTACCACTCTGGCCGAGCTGCAGTGTCCCACGTCACCACCAACCGCAGCGAGGCGAGCCCCAGTGGCTCAGGCTCCAGCCTCCAGCATGCGTCGGTGCCAGTCCCTTCTACTCGTCTTCCTGCCCGGCAGGAGAAGCTCCCGCTACCGGCCGCCCTCCTACCGCTCTGTCAACACCACCAACTGCAGTGAGCCAGTGTCCGGGGCTCCAGCAAGAAACAGGTAGCAGCCATGCCGGATACCAAAAGCCCAAACTGGAGAGCCTGAAATGACCTGACACCGCCTCCGTATGCTTTACGTACTGAGGTTACCTACATGTGGCTCCCGGACTACATGTTCTAATTGGATGAGAGAAAAACTTCTAGGCCTACTCTGATTGGACTTTATTTTCATGCTGTGATTGGTTGCCTTAAGACAGGCTCTCATCCAATCAGAACATGATAATAAAGTCCAATCCGAGTAACCCTGGAGGGTTTTTCTCATCCAATCAGAAAATGCAGTCAGGAATCCTCCTGTATATAACCTCGTATATGACTGCTGCTGAAGGGAAGTCAGGCTCTTCCAGGTTCTTGTATTTTGCTGTGGAGCTGCTCAGTGCCCGGCTTAGAGGACCGGGAATGGGTAATCACTAGCCGTACGCTGGAGGCTGGAGCCGCTCCACCGTGGCTTGCCTCGCTGCGATTGGTGGTAACCGCGACCGAGACGGCAGTGTGGCGGGAGCTGTAAGAGGAGGAAAATAGTTTTGGGATAGATGGAGGGGGTAAAGACGGTGGTTAGTGCCAAAGGGAAAAGAGGATAGCAAGCAGGAGAACGCGTTGCAAAAAGGCGGTGGGGAAAAGAGTGGGAAAAAAAGTTTTTGGGTAGATGGAGGGAGAAAAACAGGGTGGGGAGCGGGAGGGAGGGAAGGTTTTGCAGAAAGATGGTGGGTAAAATGTTTATGGGTTGATGGAGGAGGAAAAGAGGGTGGCAAGGGGAGGAGGAAAGAGAGGGTGGTGTGGGGGGAGAAACAGCGTTGAGCAGTCGAGAGAGAAGGTTTTGTGAAAAGACAGCGGGGAGAAAAGGTTTTGGGTAGATAGAGGGGGAAAAGAGGGTAACAGGTGGGGGAAGGGAAAAGGGTAGCCAGCGAGAGGAAGACAAGGTTTTGCAAAAAGATAGTGGGCAGAAAAGAAAGACGGTGGAGAAAGAAAAGACAGTGGGTAAAAAGTGTTTGGGTAGATGGAGGGGGGAAAGAGGGTAACGAGGAGGAAAGAGGGTGACGAGAGGGAGCGGGGAAAGAGAGTTGGGAAAAAAATGGGAAAATAGTTTGGGGTACACGGAAGGCAAAAAAGAGAGTGGCAAGCAGGATAGGGCAAAGAAGAGGACGAGTGGGAAGGGGGAAGACTGAAAAGACCGTAGGGAATATTCTGGGGGGTAGATGGAGGGGGAAAAGAGGGAGGTGAGCAGGAGTGGGGAGAAGGCTTTGCGAAAAGATTATGGTGAAATGTTTTTGGGTAGAGAAGGGAAAGAGGGTGGCAAGGAGGAGCGGGGGAAAAGACGATGAGGAAAACAGTTTTTGGGTAGATGAAGGGCGAAAAGACAGTGGTGAGCAGCAGGAGTGGGGAGAAGGCTTTGGGAAAAGACAGGAGAAAATGTTTTTGCTTAGATGAAGGAGCAAAAGAGGGTGATGAGAGTGGGATGGGGGAGAAGAAGGTGGCCAGGGAGAAAGGGAAAAGATGGTGGGAAAAAACAGTGGGGAAAGTGTTTGGGTAAATGGATGGGGAAAAGGGTGGTGAGTGAGAGAGCAGAGAAGGCTTTGCGAAATGACGGTGGGGAAAAATGGTGGGGAAAAAGTTTTGGGGTAGATGGTGGAAGAAAACGGGTGGCGAGGGGGAGGAGGCCAAAGACGGTCGGGAAAAGAAGGTGGGAAGATAATGGTGGGAGACAAAGATTTGGGGTAGATTTTTTTTTAATCAGATTATTTGTATTTTTGCTTTTGAGTAGTTATTTATATATTTTGTGTATTAACCCCTTGGCTGATGCATAGTTTGCAAATACTTTCTTCCATTCTCTGGGTTGTTTCTTCGTTCTACTGATTTCTTCCTGTGCTTTGCAGAAGCTTTTAAGTTTTATGTAATTACGTCTTTGCTTTTGTTGCTTGTGCTTTTGACAAGTTTAATGTAATTACATCTTTGCTTTTGTTGCTTGTGCTTTTGATGTCTATTTGAAAATTCCTTGTCCTAACCAGTTTCATGAAGCATTTATCCTATGTTTTCTTCTCTAGTAGTTTTATAATTTCAGGTCCTACATTTAAATCTTTATTTTGAGTAGATTTTTGTATATGGTAAGATAAAAGCCTAGATGTATTCTTGTACATGTGGGTGTTGAGTTATCCCAGCAGTTTATTGAAGAGATTGTCCTTCCCGAATGTGTGTTCTTGGTGCCTTTGTTAAAAATGAGTACACCATAAATGCGTGAATTTATTTCTGATTTCTCTATTCTGTTTCACTTGTCTATGTCTGTCATTCCTTCGTTTCTCCGTTTCTCCCCCGCCCCTTTTTTTGATGCTATTATGCTGTTTTGGTATTACCATGCTTACTACAGATTTGTAGTATGTTTTGAAGTCAGGTGTGATGCCTCCAGCTTTTCTTTTTATTCCAGATTTTTTTGTCTATCTGAGGTATTTTGCATTTCCATGTGAATTTCAGGATTTTTTTTTTCTGTTTCTATGAAGAATGTCTTTTGTAATTTAACGTGGATTGCATTGACTCTGTAGATCACATTGGGTGATACAGATATTTTAACAATATTCTTCTAGTGCATGGACATGGAATGTCTTTCCATTTACTTGTGTCTGCTTTAATAGCTTTCATCTGTGTTTTATAGTTTTCATTGTGGGATCTTTTGTCTTTTTGGTTAAGCTTATCCCTAGATATAATTTTTTTGGTAATGAAATAGCTTTCTTGATTTCTTTCTTAGATATTTCACTGTTGGTGCATGGGTGTGCTACTCATTTTTATATGTTGATATTGTATCTTGCAACTTGACTAAATTATTTCTAGTAGGTGATTTTGTGGAATCTTTAGGGTTCTCTCTTTATGTATATATATGATCATGTCACCTGCAAACAGAGACAGTTTGACTTCCTTTTTTCCAATTTGGATGCCTTTTATTTCATTCTCTTGTCTAATTGCCCTACCTAGGACTTCCAGTACTATGATGAATAAAAGTGGCGTCAAAGTAGCCACACTTGTTCCAGGCCTTAAAGGAAGAGTTTAACCTTTCCCCATTGATTATGATGTTAGCCGTGGGTTTGTCATATATGGCCTTTATTGCGCTGAGATATGTTCCTTCTGTACTCATGTTGTTCAGTTTTCGTCATGAAGGAATGTTGATTTTTATTTTTTTCAGCATCTACTGAAATGATTATATGGTTTTTGTTCCTGATTCGCTGAATGTGATGTCGCACATTTATTTATTTGTGTTTTATTGAATCATCCTCATATTCCTGGGATGAATCCCACTTGATCATGGCAGATCATCTTTTTATTGTGTTATCAAGTGCAATTTTCAAGTATTTTGCTGAGGATTTTTTTGCATCTGTGTTCATCAGGGATATTTAAAATGCCTGTGGCTTTCTTTTTGTGTTGTTTCCTGGTCTGGTTTTTGTACCAGGGTCATGCTGTCCTCATATAACAAGTTTCGAAGACTTCCTTTCTCTTCATTTTTTGGGGAATATGTTGAGTAAAATTGGCATTAGCTCTTCTAAAAATGTTTGGTAGAATTCAGCAGTAAAACCATGATTCTTGTGTTTTTGTCTGACAGAAGCCTTTTTATTACTGCTTTAATTACATTACTCATTATTGATCTGTTCTGGTTTTTTGTTTATCATTCTATCTTGGGAATTTGTTATGTGTCCAGAAATTTATCACTTTTCCTAGATTTTCCAATTTGTTTTTATATAGGTGTTTTTAGTAATCTCTTACACGCCTTCATATTTCTGTGTTATCACTTGTAATGTCTTGTTTTTCATCTATGATTTTGTTTTCTTTTTCTTTTCCTTAGTCTAGTTAAAGCTTGTCAGTTTTGATTTTTTTCTAAAAAATCCAGCTCTTTGTTCCATTGACTTTTTGTATTTTTTGTTTCTATTTTTAAAATTTCTTCTCTAATCTTTATGATTTTTTTTGTACTAATTTCAGCATTTTATTTTTCTCATTTTTCTCATTACTTCAGGTGTACTATCAGGTTGGCTATTTGAGATCTTTCTACTTCTCTGATGTAGGCGTTTATAGCTATGCCCTTTTCCTCTTACAACTGCTTTTGCTGCATCTCACAGGATTTGTTATGTTGTGTTTCTATTATTTTTTCAATAAATTTTTAATTTTCTTTTTTTTCATTTATTTATTGGTTGTTCATGAGCATGTATTTTAATTTCCATATAGTTGTACAGTTTTTCCTCCTGTTATTGATTTCTAGTACTATTCCACTGTGGTCAGAAAAGATACTTGATATGATTTCAGGTTTTTTTTTGTTTTATTTTGTTTTGAGACGGAGTCTCGCTCTGTTGCCTAGGCTGTAGTGCAGTGGTGCAATCTTGGCTCACTGCAAGCTCCACCTCCCGGGTTCATGGCATTCTACTGCCTCAGCCTCCCCAGCAGCTAGGACTGCAGGTGCACGCCGCCACGCCCAGCTAATTTTTGTATTTTTAGTAGAGACGGGGTTTCACTGTGTTAGGCAGGATGGTCTCTGTCTCCTGACCCTGTGATCCACCCTCCTCGGCCTCCCAAAGTGCTGGGATTACACGCATGAGCCACCGCACCCTGCCATGATTTCAGTTTTTAAAAATGTGTTGTGACTTGTTTTTTGGCCTAACGCATAGTCTGTTGTGGAGAATAATCCATATGCTATTCAGTGGAATGTGCATTGTGCAGTTGCAGAGTGGAAAGCTGTGTAAATGTTAGGTCTATTCGGTATAGAGTACAGTTTAACTGATGATGTTTTGTTGTCTGGATGATCTGTCCATTGATGATAGTGGGGTGTTGATTATAGCGGAGGATTGAGGTATTCTGTTACTGTATTGCAGTCTGTCCTTTAAGGTCTGTTAATATTTGCTTCAGTATTTAGTTGCTTGAGTGCTGGTTGCATATGCACTTATAATTGTTATGCTGCTGTTTACTTTTTCTCATATAGTTATCTTCATTTTTTTCTTTTTTTGACTGAAAGTCTATATAATCTAAGTAGAGCTACTCCTGCTTTTTTTGTTTCCACTGGTATGGGATATCATTTATCATGTCTTCACTTTCAGTCTATGTATGTCTATAGGTGAACTGAGTTTCTTGTAGGCAGTATATAATTGGGTCTTGTCTTTTAATCCATTCAGCCACTGTGTCTTAATTGGAGAATTTAATTCATTTATATTAAAGGTTATTATTAACTGGTAAAAACATACTACTGCCATTTTTTACTTGTTTTCTGGTTGTTTTGCTACTCTCTCTTTTTTCTTTTGTTCTTTCTCCCTTCCTTCCTCTTTCTCTTCTCTCTGATCTCTCTCTTTCTTTCTTTTCTTTCCTCCTTCCCTTCCTTCCTGTCTTTATTTGTAGTGAGGTAACTTTTTCTTTCTGGTAGTGTGTTTTAATTGCTTGCTTTCCATTTTTAGGGTGTCTATTATTGATTTTTGTTTTCTGGTTACCATGAGGCTAAACAACATAATTATAACAAGTTATTTTAAACTGAAGAAGACTTAACTTTGATTTGTCCCAGCTACTCCGGAGGCTCAGGTGGGAGGATTGCTTGACCCTGGGAGGCCAAGGTTACAGTGAGTTGAGATCGCACCACTGTGAATATAAATAAATAAATAAACAAACAATAGCTTATAATGAATTCTGATTGTACATTTTGAGATGATGATTGATAAGGTATAAAGAAGAAAGTGAAAATCATTCATAATCTCATTACTCAAATATAACTACTACTAATGTTTTGGTACATATGCTTCCTAATTCATAACTCTCTCTCTGTCTCTGTCTCTCTGTCTCTCACACACACTCACACTCACACACACAGACACACACACGTACACATAAAATAGATACATTTTACACACAGATACAATTTTATTGTAACATTTTAAGAAAAACAGCTTTGTAATTTTTTATTTAAAAATATCGGCCAGGCGCAGTGGCTCATGCCTGCAGTCCTAGCACTATGGGAGGCCGAGGCGGGCAGATCACGAGGCCAGGAGATCGAGACCATCCTGGCTAACACGGTGAAACCCCGTCTCTACTAAAAATACAAAAAAAAAATTAGCCAGGTGTGGTGGCAGGCGCCTGTAGTCCCAGCTACTCGGGAGGCTGAGGTAGGAGAATGGTGTGAACCTGAGAGGTGGAGCTTGCAGTGAGCCGAGATGGCGCAACTGCACTCCAGCCTGGGCGACAGAGTGAGACTCCGTCTCAAAAAAAAAAAAAAAACTCAAGACTGACATGGCAGTGGTGAGTGGGATCCTGGGCATCCCTGGGAGAATTGGGGCTCCCCCAAGAACTTCTGGGAGCACCGCTGGGAGGGGCCTTCAAGGTTAGGGTGGCTGGGTAGGGGCTGGGCCTGACCTGAGACCCTGCCCACCAGGCCTCTTCCAGGCCAGGTTTGCTGTGCTGGGTGGGAACATGGGAGAAGTCACTCTCTGTCTGCGGCCCCCATCGGTGCCTCTGCCACCCAACCCAGAGGGGTCAGGGACTCTGGGGAGGACAAGGCTGTGGGGGTGGGGATTATACCCAGGATCGGCCAACATTGTCTGCACAAGGGTGGAGGCTGAGAGAGAGGCCTCAGGAATCTGGCTGTGAGGACGGGCCTGGGGTGGGAAAGCCCCCTACGTCGGGAACGCTCGGGTTCCGGGCTGCTGACCGTGCCCATCCTGCCTCCAGCCCACTCCCCCACTGCCCCTGGTGCCACCGACCAAACAGCAGTATCTATGCCAGCTGCTCCTGGATGCTGTCCTGGCCAACATCCACTCACCCTCTTCAACCATCCCCTGTACCACACATTCATTCCAACTACCACTGCCATCCACAGCCCACCCATCACGTACATCCAGCTGGGCTGGGCTTCACGGAGGGTGGCTGCCTGGCCCTGGGCCATGTGTGCCCAGTGTGATCCCCCAGCATGCTCCAGGGCTTGGTGGCCAGGCTGGAGCCCAAGTGCATGATAAACCTGGACCCTTCTCACTGCAGCAACAATGGTACTGTCTGCCTGATCTGCAAGCTGGGCGTGTCCAGGAGGGCCAGGCTGGCGCAGGAGAGCAACCCCCGACCGCAGCCCCAGGCCTCTGCTGTCCAAGCCGGAGGGCACAGTGCCCAGACCCCATCCTGTGTTCACGTCCCGGCAGGCTGTCTGCTCTGTCTTCACATACACTGGGCCCAGGACAGACTGGCCATTGCCTCTGTCCCCACCCCCAGAGCCCACGCACCCTCACCTCCCCAACACAGATGCGGCTCTGCTTGCCTGGGGCCTTAGGGAGGTGGCAGGCACGACCTCTGGGCACCCATCGATGAAGGGGACTCTGGCTTCAGGTTTGGAAATCCGAGAGTCAGAGAGATCCAGGCTTTGCCGCAAGCCTCATCAGAATCTCCCGGGGTGTGAAGAGTCCTGTGTGGGAGCAGGGCTGTGAGGCAGGGCAGGCCAGGGCTTGTCTGGGTCACAGGTACAGCCTCGTGTGTTGCAAACAACAAGGACCTCCCAAGTGTGCCGCCATGTGCCCATCGACTACCCTACCCAGAGTCCACTGTGGATGGACTGGCAGTGGCTATACAGTGGGCAGACCCAGAGGGAGCTGTCTGGGGGCCCAGGGCAGGCAGCGGTTATTCTGGAAAACCAGGCTTCCAGTGCTGCAGGGACAGCCTCTGTGCACTCCAGCACCTCCCAGCTCAGGCCCCTCCCTCCCCTCTTCTGACTCCCCCTGCGCGGGCAGGAGTGGGTTTTCCAGTGGTCACCTGAGAAATAGGGGTCTCTGCTCTTCTTCTGTGTCCCTTTGCCCCTTCATCTTGTGTCAGGTCAGTTTTCCAGGGTGGCTGTGTTCAGTGGCTGAGGGGTGAGAAAGCCTACGGCTCAAGGACAAACCCTGCTTTTCCCAGAGGCCACCAGGGAGCTCAGCGGGGCTGACAGGTCCTACCAGTAGCTTGGGCACACAAGGCCCCATCTGGGTGATGTGGCTCCAGAGAGTCATGTTGACAGGGGTCAGTCTCCCTGAGCCCAGTGCTGGCACACAGCAGAGCCAGGGCTGGGTCCCCAAGGTTGTCAGAGGCAAAGCCCTGGGATCCAAATCCCATTCAGATTCAGTTATTCACTGACGAGGCTCTGGGAGGAGAGCCCGATGGCCAGGCAGGCAGCATGCAGAGCTCCTCCTGGTGCTTCAGCCAGTCCTGGGGCTGCCACTTCCCAGAGCACTGCCGGGTGTACAGGGCGTGGGTGTAGCACCAGCTGCCTCAGGCTCATGCCCACTGTTCTGTTGCAGGCACCAACCCCTTCCTCAGGTCGGTGCACCACTGCGTGACCTCCAGGCGGCCACAGCTCCCGGACAAGCACTCGGTTACCACCTTGCTCAGCACCTGTGCCCGGAGCATCCACAAGGCCTGCCTCTTGGCTGCCTAGCCAGGAGTGCAGGGATGGCCCGCAGCCTCATCGGGGCCCAGGACGCATGCCTCCTGTCAGACACTTCTAGGTGTTGGCGTCCATGGAGAGCCTGGAGTTAGGTTAGCTTTCCTCCTTTTCTCTCCTGCCTTGGGGATCTGCCAAATGAAATCCCGCACTTGTACAGACTGAGACGGGCGCGGTGGAGTGGGCTGCTTGCTGTGGCCTGTCCAGGGTCCAGGTCCGTCTCAGCAGCATGAGGGTGCACTCAGGGTGTTGTTAGAGCTCCTTGTGTGTGCTCGACACACCCCTGCTCCTTTCTATAGGAGAACACAGAGGACGTAGGAAACCCTTCAAACACACATCAGATTCTCTGCTCACAGTTTTGGTTTCAGGCTGTGCTGCTTTGGGCAGGTGGGGCACCCCCCAGGGAAGCCCCTAAGTCCAGGGCACAGGCTGCCTATCGGAGGGAGGGCTGGCCCGTGGCTGCTGCCAGCTCCCCACCACCAGCTGGGCCTCAGCCCTCACGGCATTCCTGCTGAGCACTGTGGGGCCCCCAGGGAGCAGGGGCATGAGGGATCCTGCTGCCGGCACCCCTGTGTCACTCATGTGAGGGCCGTGTCCCCATTGTGAAGGATGAAGAGCGAGGCCCTCTTGACCCGCATCCTCAGAACACTACGCGCTGCCACCCAGAGAGAGCAGGCCTGGCGGTGAGTGGGGCCATGCAGTGAGCGCCTCCCTATGTTGCCCGCTACCCTGGGCACTGGCCAGCAGCCCTTTGGTGACAAGAGTCCCCCCTTTTTATGTGTACCACCCCCTCATCTGTGATTGTTATAATCTTGTTATTCCTCTGTTTGTCAGGACTCCTCACGGTGTCCCCCGCTCCATGAAACTGGGCCCACTGTCCTGTTAGGATGCTGTAAGCCCCTGGGCCTCGGCTGTCCTTTCTGACACACTGTCCCATTCCTTGGCCTGGTTCATCTCCCAGCTTCCTGGCAAAGTTCCTGCTCCCTGAAGCAGGAAGAGGCTGAGATTAATGCCAAGGAAGTGGGGCCATGGGCCTGGGAAGACTGTGTGGCTGGCTGAGGGTAGGCACTAAGCTGGCCACCCCACCCCCAACAGTGGACATGGCTGTGCTGTGGCGGAAGGGGTGGTGCAGGCATGGCCACAGCACTGGAGACAGCCCTCCGAGGAGGAGGGCGAGCCTGGCCGGACCCCCTGGCTGCAGTGCTGTGTCAGGGCAGGAGAGGACAGCCTCTTGCCCCCAGGAGTGTGCAGTCTGGGCAAGAGATAGAGTGATTATGTGTTTGGAACGCAGCTCCAGCCCAGCCAGGGTACCAGAAAAGCCCTCCCACTTCCAGGGAGGATGTGCACGGCTTTGCCAATGCTTCTCTCCCAGGGCCGCTGGCAGGTCCCAGGATGAGCAAGACTGGGCTGCCCAGGCAGGTCCCTGCAGACAGCGGGGGCTGGGCTAGAGGCCAAGGTCTGGGACTGGGAAGGGATGTGACGCCTGATAGCCAGTGAGGAACCAGGCACACAACTTGGAAATAAACAAGCTTTATTTTCAGTTTCAACAGGTAAGGCGATCCTACTTCATCATGTGCTTTTATGTAAATGCCAAATAGCAAAATAACAGCTAGAAAATAAACAGTTTGTCAGTTTGGAGATCAAGTACTTTATCTATCTTGAGTGTCATCTATCTTGGAATTTAGCCAGGCCTAAAAGTAGTGGAAGTATCAGGAAATGCTATAGAGAGCCAGTCTTCAGCTGCAGGTTGGTGGGCCTGGCACTGACCAGATGCGGGTGGCTCAAAGCACTGAGCGATGCAGGCACCGTCTCTGCATTGCCTGCAGCCTCTTCTGCCTCTCAGCAAAGTTGTTCTTTGGGGTCTGCTTCAGTGCGGGCAGGATGGCACGCTCCACCACAGGTGGGCTCAGAAGCAGGCTGGGGATAGGTAGAGGGACTGCCACCGTGAGCATCCCTGGGAGTGGAGTGTTTGGGGAGTGGGGCCTGCATGGCCCTCACGGGGGCACAGAGAGGCCTCAGCGAGCTCTGCTTCTGCATCGCCACCCTCCCTTCCCCACTCCCTCCCTGGGGCCCAGGCTGCAGGGCTGCCCCACTGTCCCCATGCCTGTGGGACTTACCATTTCTTGGAGAGGCTCTTGGTGGAGACCTTGGGGAAATGCATGGCTTCTTGGTCCCTGGGTGAAGGAAGACTCAGCAGTGAGCTGTGGATAGGCCCCCAGGGATGGGGCAGGGGTGTACCAGGCACTTACCTGGGAAAGCTAGCTTCCTCTGGGGCCGCCTGGGGCCTCTGGCTCCCTTCCAGGAGGGACTTGAGGTGCTGCAGCTCAAAGGCAGGCGCAGGTGCATGGTGGGGCCTATGGCAGCACCAGACTGCCCAGGGCCACCCCCACAACCCAGGGCCACCCCCACAACCCAGGGCCTCACCTCTTGGGTCTGCAGAAGGTTGGTATTCCACAGCTCGTGGATGAGCACTTCGCACTGCTTAAGTGTGGTGGGCTTTCGCAGGGGAAGGGGTAGGATCATTGGGGGGTGTGCCCCCGCCCCCATCTGCGTGCCCTGGTGCTGGCTGCTCCCCATACAGGCAGCTTCTGCGTTAGAGGCTTCTGCTTTCTCCTTTCTGAAACAGTCATTGCAGCAGCCAGAGGTGACCTGCCCAGGTGCATCTAACCACCCACCCAGCATACCTCCCCAGGCAGTGCCCAGGCCAATGTGGGGAAGAGGGCCTGGTTCCCCTCTCCCACTCAGCAGGGTGCTCTGGGCACCAGATGGGGGTCTCTGGGACTGGGGCCTGTCCCTTTCTTCTCTCTGAAGGTGCCCTAAGGGTCAGATGGGCTTCAGTGGGTGACCAGCTAGCTGCCAGGCTGCTCTTGGTCATGACCCCACACCCAGTGGGGCATCTTGCTCCAGGCCTGGTCTCGGGATGTGCAGACACAGGAGCCTGTCCTGCTGGTTGCACTACTGAAAGTGTGCACTCTGTAGCATCCCAGGGCAGTCCCAGAAACTCAGGATCACCAGAACCTGGTCCTGCTCTGACCTGTTGGCTAGTGCCCTCCAAAGGCAGGCTGTGGCCAGAGGCAGTAGGAATGCAACTCACTTTTCTTGGTAAGAATATTACTTTACTTTTTCTCTGAGGAAGTGGTTTAGGGGCTGCTACTGGCCCCCCTTGTGGGCTCAGGTCAGCACAGGTACTCTGCAGGACCCCCAGGGGAGGGGAGGAAGACAGCGCCCACCGATGGGTAGAGCGTGGCCATCATCTGCTATCATGAGCCCTGGAGACAGGCCCCTGGAGCTAGGGCCAGAGCAGTTGGCTGACTGCAGGGCATGAGCCTAGTAAATGTAGTCATGGGGCTCTTAGGGTGCAGGCAAGACTTACCTGGCCTGCCTTTGCACCCCAAGAACACCCAAGCCTTACCTGGCCTGCCCTTGCACCTCAGGAACACCCAAGCCTTACCTGGCCTGCTCTTGCACCCCAGGAACACCCAAGCCTTACCTGGCCTGCCCTTGTACCCCAGGAACCTTGTCCAGCTTGCTGTTGTGAAGTAGGGGCTCCTCTTCCAGGTCTGCCTTCTGGGGAACGTCAGCTTTCGAATCTTGCTTATTGAAGGAGCCGGACTGGGGCCTGGCCTTGCCTTGAGAGTTGGCTGCAAGTCAGACCCTACAAGGCCAGTCACTGCAGGCACCGACAGTCACTGCCCAGGTTTTCCAGGATCAGCTGTGTGTACGCAAGAAGCCCCTGCCCCTGCCTCAGTTTCCTCCTCTGTAAAGGGCAGCCTGCCTTGGAGGGTTCTGGGGGTATCAATGAGGTTCTGAGGGTGAAGCCCATGGGTGGTGCCTGTGAACACTCTAGAACAATCAAGATAGTGGAAGCTGGCCCCATTTTGGGTAAAATGAAACTGCATGAGAGGCTTGGGACCCAGCCTGCATAGGTTTCCTCGGCAAGGACAAGGCCCATCTAGCGCCTGGGCCCATCACAGGAATGGTGGGGGTTAGGGCTGGGCTGAGGAAAATGCCCGGCCTCACAGAGTGGGGAAAACAGGCTCTCTGCTCCCGGCTCACTCTGCAGAAGGTGCCATGAGCCCAGGGCTCTGGGCAGTGCCATCCCTCCTGTGTCCTGCCTGCTTGTGGCGGGGACACAGCCAAGCAGGGCTTCTGCTGGGCAGCCAGGGTACATCCTCCCTAGAAGGCCACCCGGGGAGGTCCCTCCTGCCTGCTTGCTGCCCCACCCTGGGGTGCCTGCTGTGAGGCCTTACTGCCCTGTGACTGGTCCCTGGTCCTGCCCACCCCCCTTAATCCCCTCCTGGTGGCTTCAGCTTGCAGGGCTCTTTTCAGCTGCACCTTCAGCCCCAAATCCTGGAGCTTGGCCCAGCAGAGGGCGCCTGGTCAGCACCCCTAGAGGCCACCCAGGCTGGGGTCCCCGTGGGGCACTCACCCCTGTGAGCACATGGACGCCAGCCAGCTCACCTGAATTAGAGATGGACTTGACAGACTGGAAGCTTGACGTGGAGAGGCTGTCTGCAGGAGAGCGCACAGTGTTGGCGCTACCGCCCGCAAGACGCCCACGCTTGCCTCCTGGCCTGTGTGTCCGTGAGGAGCCCTCCTTCAGCCTGGCAGGGCTGAGTCCTCCCGGCTCTACCTACACTCCGTTGACGCAGACCCAGCGAGCGCCCAAGGGAGCAGAGGCCCCGGGAAGGTGGTTTCCTGAGGGGCCATCTGGAAAGCAGGAGGGCTTGGGACACATGGAACAGCAGGTCCCGAGGGAGAGCATGGCCTCTTTCCATGTCCTGTCAGGGTCCCCGGCACTGCAGGGCTGGGGCTGCTGACTTGGGCCACACTTTGCCAAGAACAGCTCACTGGAGTTGCCACAGCGGCTAGGGAAGGGCCCTCCCTCAACCCCATTCTCCATGTCTCCCTGGAAAGGGAGAGCCCTAGGCACTGCCCCAGCTGTGATGTTCCCAGGCTGGCTCCATCCATCAGTCAGATGTCCTCCTGATGTCAGCCCCGGCCCCAGATACTGGGAAGTGAGCTCAAGACCACAACCCAGAATCCTGGGCTGGGTGGGGGCCGCTGTCAGGATGGGAAGTACCTTGGACAAGTGGCAAGGAAACAGGACTCTGCTTCCTTCTTTTGTCCCTGGTGGATCCCTGGGTGGAGTGTGTCCAGAGCCCCTGGGCCCCCAGCACGTCAGGACTCAGAGTCACGGGGCTGGAAATCCTGGGTCTGGCCACAGCAGCAATCTGAGGGAAAGACCTAGCAGGGCCAGGGGCCGTCCCAGGGGTTCCTTCCCATTTCAGCTCTACTTGGAGGAGGGAGGGTCTGGGAAGCACCCTGTACCCACCTCCCCACCGCAATGACCTCAGGCCCTGGGCTTACTGAGAGCAGCACCTGCTGTGCTTGGCTGCATAACATCATCCAGCCACGGCTAGAGGTAGCAGCATCTGTCCAGGTCCCCCAAAACCTGTCCCCACTGGGTTGGCATACAGGGGCCAGTGCAGCCAGGTGGGCAAGGACAGTCTGGAGGGGCTCCCCTGGGTGGCAAGAGCATCCCACCCATCAGGCACTGAAGGGCCCAATTCTCACCTTTCTTCTGTGATGTCTGATTCATTATGAGCTTGTAATGGAGATCTGAAAGCAAGCACACGCTCTCCTCAGCACTTGTGAAACTACAGCCATTCTGAGAGAAGAAGCCTGGCCTGTCCTCTCCCCGCTGCTGAGCCCGAGAGTCCTGGCTCCCCACTGGCTGATTGGGCTCTGCCCCACCACTGGCTGATTGGGCCCTGCCCCATGGATTCCGCTCTCCACCACGCCTTTACCGTGGGTGGCAGGCCAGGAATGGCCCTGGCTGTTCCCTAGGCAGAGCCCACCCAGCATATCGGCCTCATCCATCTGAGATGACTGGAGGGCGTCCACACTGCCAGGCAGAACCTGGGCTTTAGGGGTACAGAGGTGAACTCTGGAACCCCTGGCTATGGCGGTGTCATGATCCCGTGGGCATCAGGGACTGAGGGGAGGCTCAAGAAGATATGAGGAACGGGGCGTCCTGAGGCTCAAGAAGACATGAGGAGGGGGGGGTCCTGACAAAACAGACGCCTGGTGATGGGATACTCGACACTCAGGTAAGGCAGCACCAGGGAACGGGGCGGGAGAGGAGGCCGCGGGCACTGGTGCCCTTGCTGGAGCCTTCCTGAAGCAGGAGCGAGGAGCGGAGCCACATCCCACATCCTGGCGGGCCCTCCTTCTGCTCGGGGCAGGAGGGATGGGGGAGGAGGGAGGGAGAAGGGGGGGCGTGGGGGTGAGGAGCAGCTAAGGGTGCAGGTGGCAAGGCCCCACCGGAGGACAGCGTGGGCACAGGCGAAGCGGGGATGGGGTGGGGGGCGGGGGGATTCCTGCTCCTGATCCGATGTGTTTAGCTAGAAGAAATTCACAGAGCTGTGCACTCGCACTTGGGCACGTTTCCCTGTATAAAGTTTTTGTTTGTTTGTTTTTGTTTTTTTGAGACGGAGTCTCGCTCTGTCGCCCAGGCTGGAGTGCAGTGGCGTGATCTCGGCTCACTGCAAGCTCCGCCTCCTGGGTTCACGCCATTCTCCTGCCTCAGCCTCCCGAGTAGCTGGGACTACAGGCGCCCGCCACCACGCCCGGCTAATTTTTTTGTATTTTTAGTAGAGACGGGATTTCACCGTGTTAGCCAGGATGGTCTCGATCTCCTGACCTCGTGATCCGCCCGCCTCGGCCCCCCCAAAGTGCTGGAATTACAGGCGTGAGCCGCCGTGCCCGGCCCCCTCTATAAAGTTTTTAACAGGTGTGTCTGACCTTGCCTGGAGAGGAGAGGACTGGCGGAGTCAGCATCTGAAATTATGCTGCCCCACCAGACAGGCAGACAGGGTCGGCAGTGCCCGGGGGCCACGCGGGTCTCCCTCTGGGAGGAGGGGGCAGCTCAGCGTGGCAGGACCCAGGGCGGGCTTGCTGTCCTGTGTTCCCCCTGAGCCCAGGCGTGTGCTGGAGTTCGTGGCTGTGTTTCTGTGCTGCGCGAGCCGCAGTGTTGAGTGTGCCTGGGGAGGCAGGGCTGGCCTAGGGCCCCGCGCCGGCTCACGCTTGTTCTCCCGCTTCAGGTGCTGGATCTCCTCATGGAGCTTGGCCAGCATCTCCGAGTGCTGCTGCTGCAGGAACTGCAGGCTCTTCTCCAGGTCCAGGTTCCGTTTCTGCGGGTCGCTCTGCCTGAGCTGCGGGCTCTGCGGCCTAAAGGACTGGACACCCACAGAGGGGCGCTGGCGCCGGCGCCGGGGAGCCCGGGGTCCGCGAGCTGGGGGGCCGCGTCCCAGCCGCCACCCCCGCACCGCTCATATCGCCATCGCCAGGTACCCTCCCGCTGCCACTGCACCCCGGTTCAGTGGCCAGGCCGCCCTAGCCTGGCGCCCCGTCACCATGGAAACCGGGCCACGGAGGGCGCGAGGCGGTTGGCGGGGGCGGGGCCTGTCGCTGGCTCTTCCTGGGTGAGCAGTGATTTACAAGGCATCCAGGGCTGGGCGCGGCGGCTCACGCCTGTAATCCCCGAACTTTGGGAGGCCGAGGCGGACGGACCACTTGAGGTCAGGAGTTCGTGACCAGCCTGACCAACATGGGGAAACCCCGACTCTACTAAAAATAACAAAATTTAGCCGGGCGTAGTGGCAGGAGCCAGTAATCCCAGCTACTCGGGAGGCTGAGGCAGGAGAATAGCTTGAACCCGGAGGCAGAGGTTGCAGTGAGCCGAGATCGCACCGCTGCACTCCAACCTGGGCGACAGAGACTGTCTAAAAAATGATGATAATAATAATAATAATAATAATAATAAAAGGCATCCAGGCATCCTTTCCCGGCTAGATGGAAAGTGAGACCCCGTCTCTATAAAAATTAAAAGAAAAAAAACCCGGGCATGGTGGCTTGCGCCTGTAGTCCCAACTACTCGGGAGGCTGAGGTGAGAGGATTGCTGGAACCCCAGAGGTCGAGGCTGCAGTGAGCTATGATGGCACCACTGAACTCCAGCCTAAGTGACAGAGTGAGATGCTGCCTAAAAATAGAGGCCGGGCGCAGTGGCTCACGCCTGTAATCCCAGCTACTCTGGAGGCTGAGGCAGGAGAATTACTTGAACCCAGGAGGTGGAAGTTGCAGTGAGTCAAGATCGCGCCACTGCACTCCAGCCTGGGCGACAGGGTGAGACTCCATCTCAAAAAAATAAATAAATAAATAAATAAATAAATTCAAAAATAATAAAAATAAAAATAAGTCTTTTTTTTTCTTTACAAGGCCTGCCCTCACAAAAAAAAAAAAAAAAAAAAAAAAAGAAAGAAATCACAGCCAGGCCAATCGTAACTTTGCCAGATACCAACAAACTTGGAGGAAGGGAACATAGCTAACCCCAGCCTGCTCTGCCTCCCCTTCCCCACATCTTACTGCCACATCAACGGGGCTCCTGTATAATAACAGGGGATACAAGTGAAAGAACTGCTCATCTCAGAGCTTATTCGAGAAATCTCTAGGAAACCGTAAAGACAACAGGGAGACAAAAACTAAGACACTAGAGGAGGTTTAAGCCTCTGACACCTCCAGTTAACAAACAGCACACATGGCGCAACCCCTAACCAGACCAACATAAAACTTCACACAGAAAGTCCATTTACCTCTTACTGGTTGAGCACGACCAGCCCTCAACAAAAACTTGCAAGGTGTAATAAAAAACAACACAGTTTGAAGACACAGCAAACATCAGAGCCAGACTTAAATATGGCAGAGATGTTGGAATTATCAGACCAAGAAATGGAATACAACTATGATTAATATGCTAAGGGCTCTAATGGAAAAAGTGGACAACATGAGATTACAGACTGATAATGGGAACAGAGAGGTAGACATTCTAAAAAATAATCTAAAGAAAATTTGAAGGCCAGGCAGGGTGGCTCATGTCTGTAATCCCAGCACTTTGGGAGGCTGAGTTGGGCAGATCATTTGAGGTCAGGAGCTCCAGACCAGCCTGGCCAACATGGTGATACCCCATCTCTACTAAAAAATACAAAAATTAGCTAGCGTGGTGGCATGCACCTGTAATTCCAGCTACTTGGGAGGCTAAGGCGGGAGCATCGCTTGAATCCAGGAGGCGGAGGTTGCAGTGAGCCTAGATCATGCCACTGCCCTCAAGCCTGGGCAACAGAGTAAGACTCCATCTCAAAAAAAAAAAAAAAAAAAAAAAAAGAAGAAGAAGAAGAAGAAAAGAAAAGAAAGAAAATGTGAGAAGTTGGCCAGGCACAGTAGCTCACACCTCTAATCCCAACGCTTTGAGAGACCAAGATGGGCGAATCACTTGAGGTCAGGAGTTCAAGACCAGCCTGGGCAACATGGTGAAAACCCATCTCTACTAAAAATACAAAAATTATTGGGAGGCCGAGGCGGGCAGATCACGAGGTCAGGAGATCGAGATCATCCTGGCTAACATGGTGAAACCCCGTCTCTACCAAAAATACAAAAAATTAGCTGGGCATGGTGGCGGGCGCCTGTGGTGCCAGCTACTCAGGAAGCTGAGGCAGGAGAATGGCGTGAACCCAGGAGGCGGAGCTTGCAGTGAGCCAAGATCATGCCACTGCACTCCAGCCTGGGTGACAGAACAAGACTCCACCTCAAAAAAAAAAAAAAAAAAAATGGCAGGCATGGTGGTGCATGGCTGTAATCCCAGCTATTCAGGAGGCTGAGGCCGAAGAATTGCTTGAAGTCAGGAGGTAAAGTTTCCAGCAAGCTGAGATCCTGCCACTGCACTCCATCCCAAGCAACAGAGTGAGACTCTGTCTCAAAAAACAAAAAGAAAATGTAGGAAGTCAAAAACACAACAGAAATGAAAAGTCAGGTGCATGGCTGATGCCTGTAATCCCAGCACTTTGAGAGGCCAAAGCAGGAGCATCTCTTGAGCCCAAGAGTTGGAGACCAGCCTGGGCAATATAGCCAGACCCTGTCTCCACAAAAAACTAAAAAATTTGCCTGCATGGTGGTGCACACCTGCAGTCCCAGCTACTGAGAAGGCTGAGATGCAGCGAGCCGTGATTGCACCACTGCACTCCGGCTTGGGCAACAGAGAGAGACCTTGTTTCAAAAAAAAGAAGGAAAATGATATAGGAAATTTGGATCTAAAAAAAGGGAAGTGCATTAGAGAAGGAATAAATTAAGATAAAATATAATCTTGTATTATTATTTTTAACAGATGACAGGTTGTTCAAAAAAATTATGGCAACATGTTTTCAGTAATTATGGTTTATGGATAGCTGGAATGAATAGCAGCAATATTATTGCTGGGAGGGAGGATCTCCTGAGTGGAGAGAAATTCATCCAGGCAGGAGAGCAGTGGCGCGATTATAACTCACTTGCAGCCTGGAACTCCTGGGCTCAAGCCATCCTCCTGCCTCAGCTTCCCTAGTAACTGGGATTACAGGCACATACCACCATGCCTGGCTAATTTTTTTTTTTTTTTGTCTTGCTGTGTTGCCTAGACTGGTCTCAAGCTCCTGGACTGAGGCAGTCTTCCTGCCTCAGCCTCCAGAAGTGTTGAAATTACAGGTATGAGCCACTGTGCCTGGTATATGGTTGCTTTTGACTGTCCTAGTCCTAAACATCTGGTTCCCAAGAAGGAGAAAAGAAAAATGAAGGCAGGAGGAGGTGCTGATCCATAAAAACCTCCTGGAAGGTGTGTCCCCAGGGAGGCGGTGAGGGTTGAGGAGGGAGGTTGCAAACATAGCGGTAGAGATTGCAGCAGTGGCTGCCTGCCTCTGTCTGCATTTTCACAATCAACAGCAGCCATCATCAATCAGAGCAGAGATCCCCAGTATTTGGAGGATGGGGCTCTTATTGCCTGCCCTGGTTCCTGCAAACTATAGGGAAGCTACTCCAGAAATGCATGCATGGCTGCTTGCACTACCAATTTAAATGCTACTTTCTTCTGAAAACACCCTTACAGACCTGCCAGGAAATAATGCGTAGCCAGATATGAGTGCATCCAGTGGCCCAGACAAGTTGACATAGAATTAACCATCACAAATCCACCCCTTGTCAACCTGGCACCCATACACATCTCCTTAAACCATACTTACTCTCCCGATAAACACAATAACCAAGTGTTATTGTGATAGCAGTGGAAGGTGTCCGAGTTAATAGTGTTAGCAGTGGAAGGTGTCCAAGTCACTGGCAGTGAATCCGGATGGGTCTTCAGCAACCACAATTCTTGGCTCCGCAGAAGAAGGAATTTGACTGAGGGGCATAAGGCAGAAAAAGAGACCGAAGCAAGTTTCAGAGCAGGAGTGGTAGTGTATTTTAAAAGGCTTTAAAACAGGAAAGAAAGAAAGTATGCTTGGAAGAGACCTAAGTGGGCACATGCAGGTCAAGTGTGGTGTTTAACCTTGATCCTAGGACTTTCTAGACTGGCCCCTTTCCCATGATCCTTCCCTTAGGGTGGGATACCCACATGTACAGTACCCTCCTTACCCTTGGGAGTTGAGCACATGCAGTGTGTTTAGGAAACTGTATGCATGCCCATCTGAAGTTTTTGGGTGGGGTGCCCCCCAAAGGTCATACTCCACCACTTTGTCTCTTAATGCACATGCCTGGGAAGTTGCTTCTCCCTGGAATCTGCATTCAATTAACACTTTAGTGAAATAGATGTGGCCCATCAGGAAATGGCCGCTCCCTGGCGCCAGCTGCCAATTTATCACTTTTATTTTTTATTTATTTATTTTTTGAGAAGGAGTCTCTGTCACCCAGGCTGGAGTACAGTGGTGCGATCTTGGCTTACTGCAACCTCTACATCCCAGGTTCAAGCGATTTTCCTGCCTCAGCCTCCCAAGTAACTGAGATTAGAGGCATGCGCCACCACACTAGCTAATTTTTGTATTTTTAGTAGAGATGGGATTTCACCATGTTGGCCAGGCTGGTCTCAAACTCCTGACATCAAGTGATCTTCCTGCCTCAGCCTCCTAAAGTGCTGGGATTACAGATGTGAGCCACTGCGCCTGGCCAAAAGTAGGAATTCTTGACTGGGAAATAATTTGATATATTTTGGCACCTTGTGACTTGAGAAAATTATGTTAGGAATTCTGGTTTTGGGAGTCAAGGGAAGCTAGCTTAATTTTTACCGTGAAGGCTACATAAGGGTCCTCTCTCCAGCGTGGTGGCTCACACCTGTAACCCTAGCACTTCAGGATGCGGAGGCGGTGGCATCACTTGAGCCCAGGAGTTCAAGACTAGCCTGGCAACACAGTGAGACCCTGTCTCTACAAAAAAAATTAAAAATTAGCAGGGTGCGGTGGCGCATGCCTGTAGTCCTGGCTACTTGGGATGCTGAGGCGGAAGGATTGCTTAAGCCCAGGAGTTAGAGGCTGCAGTGAGCCGTGATGGTGCAGTGCACTCCAGCCTGGGCAATATAGCAAGACCTTGTCTCAAAAAGAGTTCTCTCTCATTTATATTAGAAATGTCAGGGTTATTGGTGAGAGCTGGCCTTTAGGGGATCTAACTTGCTCTTGGATGTCCAAGGGGAAAGGTATAGATTTCTCCTGACTGTACAGGGCCTCTGCTTGTGAGTTGCTTGCACAAGATGATCAGAATCTGACTTACCTCAGATCATGGGGGCGCTGGTATATCCTAGCAGCAGAATGTGTTGGTCGTGGAAGGGAGTAGGCCACGAATGGGATCCAGGGAACAGGATTGCCTCGGGGCAAGGAGGACGATGCAGAGGTGCAGGGGGCAGGGGTGGTGTCAGGACAGCCTGAAGCTGCGCTGCCAGAGGCTCTGGGCCACGTGGTCAGAAAAGCATCTGGATTTGGCCTGTTAGCAGGGGAGTGTGGCCCGATGGCAAAAAGTCAAGGGCATCCTAGGAGCTGAGGAGGCAGTGGCAGTGGCAGTTAGGGCAAACCACTCTGGAAGCGTCCGGGGTGGAGACGAGAACGTGCAAGAGCTCCTGCCTCCAGCCTGGCCTCCCTCCTCCTTGTGCCCCAGACAGAACTGCTTCCCCTTCCCCTGAGTTGCTCCAACTCCAGTCCTTCCCCAGAAGTCCCTCACAAGTGCCTCCTGGTCGGGCACCCACAACTGCATTTTGATTCTGCTCTTGTCCCAGCAGTCCCATTTTCTCTACAGTGAGAATTCTTGGCAAAATTTAAATCCCATTTTATTGGCGAAGTCCCTACCCCCCTACCTGGAAGTGGCTGGAAACTAGCTGCCCGCTGCTGCCCTCGCTCCCCAGGCAGAAGCCACTGAGCACCAGCTGGCCTGTGGCCATCGCTGTCCAGGTCCCAGCCACCAAGACCCTGACCCCTCACTCAGCATTGCTGTTCTTGGTTCTCAATGCGTTTTTGTCTGCCCCCCACTCCTGACCAAACAGTTCAGCCCCCAGCAACTCCCGCAATCCTCGGAGCTTCTGGAAGTCATAGACTTGGAAGCCATAGACTTGGCGGCACATGTTCCCAGTGGTCAGCTTTTGAGAACGGGGTCTCACTCTGTCACCCAGGCTGGAGTATAGTGGCATGATGAAGGCTCACTACAGCCTTGACCTCCTGGACCCTGACGATTCTCCAAACTCAGCATCCCAAGTAGCTGGGACCACACATGTGAACCACCATGCCTAACTTTTTGAATCTTTTGTAAAGACGGGGCAAAGTCTACTGTGCCTCTGAGAGGAAAGCATAGGAAGCCAGAGGCCCAGGCCTGTGGACACTGGGGGGAGGTGCCAACAGGGTGCCCAACAGTTGTTTCTGCAGCCCCCGTGTGCTCGGGGACTCTGCACAGGTGAACCTCCTAGAGACTGAGCCCAGGTGCCAAAAGACTTAGAATCAAGGACAGGTTTATTCAGATCCATGGTCATTACAAGCTTGATTTTTGGTCACAGGCCCTAAAATGCCATTATTCTCAGTTTACATCAAAATACAAAGCCCAACATTTACAATTTGAAAAACATTAAAGCAAACCTCCGAAACCCCACACTGAAAACAAAGGCTTGGTTTGGAAATCACCACTGAGATGCTGTTCTCCCTCACATGTCGTCTGTGGGGTGAATGAAGGTGAAGACCCCGTGCTGGTTTCTGTCAGAGAATCTTTAGTTGTATATTTTGAATACTTAAGTACCATTGAACGGTTGCCATGTCTTTGAGCACTTGATGTTAGTGAAGTGAGAATGCTTCTAACCATCTTTGGCTGCAGAGCAGAAACTGGGAGAATCCGACCCCATTGACCCAGCAGTGTCCCCAACGCCTGAGGACCAGCACCCATCTGTGACAAGGCACAGGGGTCTGCGATGTTGGCCACTGCTCTGGGTGATGTGCTCAATGGCTTGGGGTCTGCGGTGAAGCACCCAGGCTCTGGTAGGGTCTTAGGCTCCTGAAACATGGAATTCTACAGCCCAGTCTTGGAACAGCTGGGAGAACATGAAGAATGCCCCTCACAGTGAAGAATCAGGAGAGCCACTCTAGTTTTCTCACAACTCTAGAAACTGATTCTTTCCTGGAGTGGAGACTTGAGCCACCATCCTGGTCCCACACAGGGAGAGGACGAGCCACAACCCACTCTGCCCACCTCAAGGCCAGCCAGTGGGGAGGCCAGGCCCAGGCGGCTGTTGGCAGGCTGGCTCCCAAGCTTGGTGCAGCAGAGTACCCAAATGGGCACTGGAAAAAAGGCCCCGAGAGCTGGCTTGGCCATGAGTCCTTGGCAGAGGGAGAGAAAGGCCGGCGCTGAGCTCTGCGCTGTCACAGAGCGTGGCTGTTGAGCCCTGGTAGCCACTCCTTTGCTGGGGCCCACCTGCCTTCCCTTCTTGGTTGCGTTTCCTCTAGATGCCTCTGCGGCTGCAGGAACCCCACTCCAGAAACCCGAGGATGACCGTGTTCCCTCCTGGAGGGGCTTCCCAGGTCCTCTCAGGCCCGAGGGTGGGGCTGTGTGGCAAATCCCTCCAGCCTGCTCTGAAGGCAGCTGACACCTTCAGGGCTGGTGCAGCTTCCCCCGCTCGGTCAGCAGTGTCATGGCAGAGGCATAGAGGACGTAGCCCAGGGTGAGCAGCAGCGTGCACGGGAGGGGCCCGACGCAGAACAGAGAGGCCACGAAGAAGGCCAGCAGCAGTGAGACCAGCGTCCGGTAACTGCCCAGGAAGCGCAGGCTGAGCCTGGGGCCGAGGGTGTGGCCGGCCACCTGCCTCCGCCCCACAGGGCTCAGCAGGTGCCTGCTGGCCAGCCCAGGTTCTGTGAGGTGGTAGCGACAGAAGCGGCCGAGGAAGTCATCCCAGGAACACAGAGCCACCATCTGTCCTGCAAACTGAAGCACAGACAGAGGCATGGGGGTGTGGGGTGGTGGCACCACAGGCCTCAGGACAGCAGTACCCCACCCTCACAGGTCACCCCAGGACTGCACCCCAGGCAGGAGCATCTAGAACCCTCTCCAAAGAGGCCAGGCCAGCCCTCCTGCCCACTCACTCTGTGGTTGATGGCAGACGACAGCCTGAAGAGCGTGCGGACCAAGCTGGCGATCTCATAGCTCCAGATGGGCTGCAGCTCCGGGTCCCCCGGTACTCAATTTCAAACCTTCGCAGCCCATTGATAATCTAGAAAGCCAGGCCATGGGGACGGGTCAGAAAACACAGCCCCGCACACAACTCAGAGGAACCTGATGGCCTCTGCTCACGAGAGAGGAGGGAGCTGGGGACGGGTCAGGGCCCAGCCCATGCGCCTCTGAGACACAGGCCTCTCACCTGGTACCGCCCCAGGGGCGTAAGGATGAGTCCGTCCTCACCCACGATGCAGTCAGGGAGTTGCTTTTTTCCATTCTCATCCTGGGTGGTGCCCAAGGCGAGTGTGAACTGCCTGAGCTGCGCTTTGCTGAGCTGCCAGAGAGAAGTGCCACTGCCCTCAGCATCAAGATGAAGGGAGGGGACAAGTCTTCAGCCCACCAGCCTACAATAGTGGCAACAAGGGGATCCAGATATGATGCTCGGGGTGTGGGCCTGCCTCCCACAACACTGGGTCCATGTGTGGGGCCTGGGACTGGTACGTGGCTGACCACAGGCTGGGTGGAGTGGATCCTTCAGGGAAGGGGACCCTTATGGCCATGGGGCAGGCCCCAAAGCTCATACCCGGAATATCTGGCACAGGTACTCCAGGGCCTTCTCCAGGTATTCATCTGTCTTCCGGACGCTGTCTTGCCCCATCTCGTCCAGGTCGTTGGCTGTGTAGGAGCCGCTGGTGTCCATGGAGCTAAAGCCCAGCCATGAGAGGAAGGAGTGGCCAGCCGGGCTCTCCACACACTGGTCCGAGATGGACTTGGCTGTGTGTTTGGCCTGTGTGATGAGCTGAGCGAGGCGCAGGACCTGCAAGGGAGGCGTGGGCAGGTCACCAGCAGGACAGGCCTGTGCTGCCACCCAGGCAGGCCAGCCAGGGGCCCCAAGAGCAATGCACAGCCAGACTGCCGAGTGTCAGGAGGAGTGGCTTCTGCCAGAGGACTTTTAAAGACTAAAGGATGATCTTCTACATTTGAAATTTCCCAATAAACACTGCCTTCATTATCAGGAAAAAATTAGACTTTACTAAAACGGGGGAAGGACATACGGCGTCAAATCTACACCCAGCCTCCCTCCTTCCTGCTGGATCACAGCACTTCCCGGGTTCTGCTCAGCCCCATGGCTCCAGGGGCCCTGAGGACAGGCACCGCTGACCCACTCACTAGGGTGTGGACCTCGGGCCCAAACATCGGGGTGTACTTGCAGTCCTGGCCCTCCAGGCTGTAGACGTGGCTCTTCACCTTGAAGGAGGCATCTGTGACCGCTGATGGCCAGGGTGACAGGAAGCTCCCAGTGAATGTGGGGGCCGTGAAGAGTCAGTGCTGGCGGTGGGGAATGACCATCTCTGGCTCCAGGAATAGCTGCTCACCTAGAAGGCAGGAGACGAACCTGGCACCCACTTCCGGGGGGCAGAGTACCTGACTGCTGCCCTTAGGATTCTGGGGTGCCTCCGAGGTGTCTGGGGAGCCATGACCCAGGGGTGTACTCCTGAGGCCCTGCCTGGCAGCATCTCCCACACAGTAGGTGGCTGACCTGGGGAGGGCGGATGGGGGAGCTGGTGGCTCACAGAGCCCCTAGCGGTGTCTGCAGGAGGTAAACAACAGGAGGATCGACAGAAACCAACGCGCAACCCAGCCAGGATGAATGCACGGCAGAGACCAGGCTCACCTCCTGAAGCGGCCAACACGAGTTGCCAGGGAGAAACAGCGGGGTCACGGGGACGCGGCTTGGACCGTGCAGCCCCCCTCTGTGGGCACACCTGCGATCCCCCACCCAGTACCTGGCGGCTGCAGGGCAGGCAGGATGCAGCCGGTTTCAGACTTCACCACAGAGATGTGTCCCAGGAGTCTCCACAGTACCCTTTGCCGGGGCCCACTGTGGGCATGTGGGTCCCTCTTAAAGACCAGCCACCACCAGCTAAGGGCCTGGCCCTGGTCTGGCTGGGTCGACATCTACCCGGCTGACTCAGGCTGAGGACTTACCTTTCTGAATCATCTCAGCCAGGATGGGCTGGGCAAAGACTTTGGCCACTCGGAACACCATGAGCGCATGCTTGGGGCTGACCAGGTCTGTGCGGAGCACGCGGTTCAGGAAGCCCACAAACAACTTGGTGTACATCAGCAGGTTCACCTGGACAAAGGGTGCCCTGGGGACCGAGGTGGCAGGTTGGGGCCAGCCTTCCAACTGGAGGCAGGGTCTGCGCCGGTCCATGCCCCTAATGCCCTTGCTCACCCTTGGGCTTTCAGACTCTCCCTGGCCAAGATGACAAGCTGTCACAGATGACAGCTCAGGGGGTCACGGGCAGGCAGGGAGGGCAGGACAGAGGCAGGTAAGACCCAGGCCCTCTGAGGACGCCACATCCTTAGCAAGGCTGAGGCCCCTTTCCAAGTGGACGGAGGCCACCACGGCAGAGGCCGGCCCAGAGCCTGAGGGGGCTGAGGGAGGATCCCCCAGAAGGTCCAAAGGGGAATGCCTTTAGCAAGGAGGGGAGGGGTCAGGGGCCATGCCAGGTGCCACAGAAGCCTGGGGGTCTGCTGTGAGGATCAAGCAGGGCATGAGGGGAAGACGGCCTCCCTCATCCCCTGCTTGATCACCACTGCTCTGCTCTGTGCTGATGAAGGTCAAGGGATAGTTTGGGGGTGGCTGAACACTCATGTGGGACAGAAGGGAGAGAGGACAGGGCAGGATGGGTCACCCACGGCTTCCATGAGAAACCAATTCTAGGGCCTGGCAAAGTTGAGCCTAGGAAGGGCTGGTCTGTGTTCCACTCGGCAGGGGCTGGGAGAGGACTTCAGGAGGCCACGGGGACCAGGGCCAGGCTGACCCCAGCACAGGCCGCTGGCTTGGTCTCCACCCACTGGAGCAATATCCACCCGTGGAAGCCAGTGGCCTGTCTGTGAGAGGGGCTGAGGCTCACCATTTCTCCGACACACACCAGGGCTGGGAGTCGCTGCCCGGAGCCTGCTTGTCAGGCGCATACCACCACGGCTGCAGGTAGCTCAGCCACATTTCCAGGACCTGTGGGGGAGGTGTGTGCTGAGGGCTCAGTGGCTGGGGGCCAAATCCTCCGGTGGCCTGGAGCCCAGGTACCAGGAGGCAGCTGGGTGGGACTGACTCTTCCCACTTCCCCCAGAGGGCGCAGGAGAGACGCGCACAGCCCTGTGAGGTTTGGCTCTCTTGCTGGCCCTCCAGAAGCCAGGGTGGGCTTTTCCCAGCCCAGGGGGCAGAGTGCTCCCTGGTCAGGAAAGGGTGGGAACCTGCCCTGCACCAGAAAGGTGGGACAGGGCAGGGCTTTCCTGAGCGTTAGCTTTGGAAACTCAAACAGAAAAAACAATGTGGCCCTCCAAGACCCCCTCCTTGCCAAGGCCTCTGTGATAACACTTGCTCTGCTCCTTTATCTGCCCCAGAGGACCTCCCACCTCAAGGCACACAGAGGACACAGGCATACGTGTGACGGGGCCAACACTCACAGCTCTGAACGATGCGTCCAGGGGCCAGTGGCCAAAGCAATGCTGCAAGAAGAGGTAGAGTATCTGCTGGACGAACCTTGGGACAGCGGCCCTGCAGGGGATGGGGAGGGTCACCTGCTGCTTGCCCAGTAAGGAGGCCCCGCTCACAGATGAGCCCAGGGCTCCCATCAGTGAGGGTCGGCTCTGCCTGGGGAGAGCACTGGGCACCTCTGGGAGGTTCAGCCCCATTCTTCAGAGGAAGAAACCAAGGTTCAGAGAGGTTAGGGAACATCCCAAGGACACACAGCACGCAGGCGGCCGAGTCAGTGTAGCTCCTGCACACACCTCACCTCAGTCCCATACAAACAGCCCACTCTGCTGGCCCTGGTGGGCCTGGCAGTGAGGGCCACCCCAGCTCTTCTGACAGGATTGAAGAATATGAGATGCAAGAGATGGCAGCACAATGGGGCCTCTCTGGCCAGTCTGGAGAGGCCTCACGTGCTCTGTGAGCAGAAAGGGACTCCCCTCACCCTGCCCTCCATGCCCTGGGGAGAGGTCGCTGTGGGCGACACCTTAGGAGGGGAAAGTGGGGGAGACAGCAGCGGTGGGAAGCCGCAAGGGCCACCCACCGTTTGAACTCCTCCAGCGGGCTGGTGGCATGGGAGTAGGCAGAGGGTGAGGCCTGCTCTGGCTTCAGGCTGTTGGCAAAGGCGTGCAGGTGCTTCAGCAGCAGGCACACCACCAACACATGCTCCTCAGTAGGCGTGAACGACTCCTAGGTGGAGAAGGAGGGGTGAGGGCCTGGGACGGAACACAGCACCTATAGCACTCGGCCTCCAGGTCTGACCACATCCCGCCCCGAGCCAGTTGCTCTGCTTCCCCATAGGAGGCACAGCCAGGCCAGGAGTGGGGCCACCCCCTGGGGCACCACTGTGCCTGGCACCCAGCGGATGTGCCTTGCACTGCTTGGTCTGAACTGTGACCAGCTTGTGGTAGGGAAGTGCTTGGCCCAGCGCCCACACAGCCCACCCTGGGGAGGCCTCACTAAGACAGACACATCTGCAGAGGGCCTCCCAGCCCTGCTTCTGCACCGCTGCAAACTCGCAGCAGGTGGCACAGGCTGTGTCCTTGGGCACTGGTGCCTGTCTTGATCCCCAGGGCAGGAGAAAGCCAGCATCACCCACAAGCTCTGGATCCAGGGTCTCCCACCTGCCTCCCAAGTGTGTGCAAAAAGCACATGGAACCCAGGTGTGGTGCCTCAGACCTGCAATTCCAGCACTTTGGGAGGCCGAGGCGGAAAGATCGCTAAGAAGAAGTTCGAGATTAGCCTAGACAACATAGGGACACCCTGTCTCTACAAAAAATTTTTAAAAGTTAGCTGGGTGTGGTGGTGCACACCTATAGTCCTAATGACTCAGGAGGCTAGGGTGGGAGGATCACTTGCTCCCAGGAGTTTGAGACTGCAGTGAGCTAGGCTCGTGCCACTGAACTCCAGCCTTGGTGAGAGTAAGACCTTGTTCAAAAATAAGAACCCCATGGCTTCACTTTCCTCCCCAATTCCTTCCACCTGCTCCTCATCCGGACACAGCCAGATGAGAACTCGGCCCAGTAGAAGCCCCGGGCGTCACTTCCTCTGTTGCCCAGGGACCTGTGGTCAGGAAAACCCCAAGACAAAAGCACAGTCAAGCATATTAGGCCAAACTTTTTTTTTTTTTTCTCTTGAGACAAGGTCTCCCTCTGTCGCCCAGGCTGGAGCACAGTGGTGCGATCTCAGCTCACTGCAACCTCCGCATCCACATTCAAGCGATTCTCCTGACTCAGCCTCCTGAGTAGCTGGGATGACAAGTGTGTGCCACCATGCCCAGCTAATTTTTATTTTTCGTAGAGATGGGGTTTCACCATGTTGGTCAGAGCTCAGGTCTCCCAAAGTGCTGGGAATACAGGCATGAGCCACTGCATCCAGCCTAGGCCAAACTTTTGATTTGTAACATACAAGCAGGATCCTGGAGATCTAGCCAGAGAGGAAAGCCTTTTTGGTGGCCATGGGCTTCCTCTGGTTGCTTAGCATTGGAAGGGCAGGTGGGAGCATCGAGAGTAGACGAGGGCAGGGAAGTGGGGCGCTGAAGGCAGAATCCTGAGTCTCAGTGGACATGCTCACCTCTCCATGCTTGTCCACTAGCCCTTTGGTCCTTGACACATCTGTGCTGCTGAGGCTGGTACAGGGCCCGGCCTCCGGGTATATCCTGGGATGCTGTAGACCCCACACGGGCCACTGCCCATATCGCTACCCACTCAAGTCTCCCCGTCAGGAAACTGTCCCCACAGATCCAGGTGACACACCCCACAGATCAGTGGCTGAGTCTGAAGATGGAGCTATGGGGTGGGAGGCATTTTCTTTTTTTTGAGACAGGGTCTCACTCTGTCACCCACGCTGGAGTGTAGTGTCGTGGTCTGGGCTCACTGTAGCCTCTGCCTCCAGGGCTTAAGGGATCCTCCCACCTTAGCCTCCTGGGTAGCTGGGAACACAGGCACACACACCACCACACCAGGCTAATTTTTGTATTTCTTTGTAGAGACAGGGGTCTCGCCATGTTGCCCAGGCTGGTCTCAAACTCCTGAGCTCAAGCAATCTGCCTGCCTCAACCTCCCAAAGTGCTGGGATTACAAGCGTGAGCCATCGCGGCTGGCTATTTTCCTCTATCTGTATTGTTAAGTCTTTGGGCAATGAATTTGCATTCTTTTGGAAGAAAGTGCCAGGTGCGGGAGCTCACGCCTATAATCCCAACACTTTGGGAGGCCAAGGCAGGCGGATCACTTGAGTCAGGAGTTTGAGACCAGCCTGGCCAACATGGTGAAACTACGTCTCTACTAAAAATACAAAAATTAGCCGGGTGGGTGGCACATGCCTGTAATCCCAGCTACTCAAGAGGCTGAGGCAGGAGAATCACTTGAATCTGGGAGGTGGAGATTGCAGTGAGCCGAGACCATGTCACTGCATTCCAGCCTGGGCAATGGAGACTCCGTCTCAAAAAAAAAAAAAAAAAGACGGAAGGAGAAAAGTATGAGACATAATACCTGTACCTATACTGCGCAACTAGAAGGGCACCAGTGGGGTGGGAAGTTAGACCACGGTCTTTCTCCTCCTCCAGTCTCAGCCCAGGCCCTCCCTCCAATCCTGGCCTGGGATCCTGAGCTGTAACATCCACCCTGCAGCTCAGGGGAGGGGACGACCTCCACATGGGAACTGGAAAACTGCCTTCCCCTGCTGGTGCACTTGCCCCACCTCACCTGGTCCTTCTGAAGTCTGGAGGGCCCACTGTCCGCCCCTGCCCCCGGCAGTCACATGGAACCCTCTCAGGCTATTTTCCCACAGGTTTGCTGAGCCAAACTTCTCCCTCAGCTCTGCACCCCTCCTGGGCCATGTTCCCACATGGAGTCCCTGGCCACAGTCACACCTGCTTGCTTCTTAAGGATGTGTCCCCAAAGCCACACATTTCCCACTGGGCTGAGACTCACAGCACCTCAGCTCACACCACCTGGGTCTCGCTGGTCACCCATCCCACCATGGGGTTTGCCAGATGCTTTCTGGACACTGTCCTCTCTCCCTGGCGCAAGCCCTCAGGTCCCTCCTCTCCTCTGCAGTGGCTCCTGCAGAATGAGGTGCCCCCATGTGCTGTGGCCGCCATCCCAGCCCACCAGCGCTCGGGGCCAACACATTTTCTCATCTTATGCTCAAATTCCTGTTCATGTGTGCTCCTTCCCAGGTGAACGGGACAGATCACTGGCTGTGAGCACAACCCATCTCCCCCAGCTCTCACAGATTCCTCTGTCATCCCTGAAGTCCCCTACAGGTCTGAACTCTGCTTCCCTGACCTCAAAGCCATCCACACACTTGTCATTTCTGCCTAGGCAGCCACAACCTCTATGAGGTCACCACCCACTCTAATCTGCCTCTGGAGGTGTGTATGAGTGGCCAGGGCTCCCCGAGTGAAGGCCCGGGTCCTGGCTGGGCTGTCAAGGACTGACAGCTTCTGTGGGCTATAAGGGTCAAGCCCCAGGTCCTTCCTACCCCCCTGCCTCACACACAGGCTCTGGGTCACAGCACCTCCAGGCTGGGTGACAGTTCTGAACAAGGCAGAACCCACACCACCCGTAAGTCCCAGGCCTCTGCGTCTTCAGCTCCTTCCTGAGTGCCAGACCTTGCAGAGTGCAGTGAACCCAGCCACTGCTGATGCCTGAGGACTCCAGCTCTTCAAACCAGGGCCAAGCATGGGGCCTCCAATACTGGAGATCTTGTGACACCTCCACTGGCCGGGAGCCTAGACAGCCAGGGCCACATGCCCACATGCCTCATTCTGCCACACAGCCACCACCCCCACCCCCAACCAAGCTAGTCTACAAAGCCATGGGCCAAGCCAGGCTGGAGGCTGACCCCTGCCTCCCCCCGACACAGGGGCTTTGCTCTGCTTGGAGCTAGCCTCTAAGTCACCAGTGGCCGGCCCCAGCGGCCCCTTGCTTTGCCAGGCATGGACACGCACTCTGGGCAGGGGGAAGGGAACGAATGAGCCAGTACTTGGTAGGCATGGAGGGCCTGGAGGCTGGGTTGGGCGGGGCTATAGAGGGCGTTGGAGACACTGAGTCGGTAGTGCAGAACCATCAGCTGAGACATGGAACAGATTGATGCCAGAAGAGGCAGAAGAGCAGAGGACAAGAGGATGGGGTGGGGAAGGGGAGAGATAGGACCAGATGCGGGAAGGGGAAGCAGAGAGAGAAAGAAAGCAATGAGAACGAGCCCAGGAGTGAGGAGAAAAAAACAAAAACAAAGCACGGTCAGTGACAATCCAAACAACTGCAATCCCAGCAGCCGCGGGCCAGCGCAGCACCCCGTTCCGCAGCCAGGCCAGGGCTGTGGCCACATTCTCCTCGCTTTGGAGGCCCGGGCAGAGGGACCCTCCAGGTTACCTGGGTGGCCCCTCAGTATTGCTGGGGCCTAAAGGCCTCTCTAGCTCCTTGGAGGGGCCCAACTCACTGCCCTTCAAGATGGGACCCACTCTCCCCAGTGACTCTGAGGTCACACTATCTGTGGCACATGCAAACCAGAGCCCTCCAAGAGCCCAGGGCCCTTGCTGGGACACACTGCCAGCCACCAAGACCTCAAGATCCTGAGGCTCAGAAAAGAAACCAGCGGAACATGTTCCAGGAGGAGGACTCTGCCCAGAAGACACATGTGGAATTGACTGGATTTCCCTGGGTTGCCTTAAGAAATTTACCAAATTGGTATAAGACATGATCAATCCCTATGTGTCTAAAACTCAATCAATGTCTCCTCCATGACTGGCTCTCTGAGAACTGAGGGAGAGGACAGGTCCCCAAGGGTAGCACAGACACGAGGAGCATAGGCTCAAGCCACCAGGCCCTGCCCTCCACCCTCACAGTCCGAACGTCAGCTAAGGCGGTGTGCACATCAGCTCTGACTCTTGCAGGCAGCCTCTCCTACAGCACCAGAAACTCCCACCCTCCATATACAGTGGGTTCCCAAGGGCGGGAGCCCCCGAGGATCTGGCCACAGCCACACAAACCCAGAGGCAGCAGGAACCTGAGGCTGAGCTGGCTCCTAGCCAGGACCCTCCAACCTACTGCCCTGCAGCACCACGGCCTGCCGAAGCACCCCTTCAGCCCAGTGCAGCCAGAGCCGGCCTGGCGCACATCCTGCCCCGCCAGCAGCATGCCTCCTGCCCAAGCAGCACACCCACTGGGCTCCACACAGGAGAAATCAGAACACACGCCAGTCGCCATGACACGCAGAGCATGGAGTGAAAAAGCAGGGCAGGGAGGTGTTGCCCTCCACAGCCTTCCTCTGTGCCAGACCTGGGGCTCAGGGAGGAATCAGACACATAGTTCCCCAGTGTGGCTCTGCCCTTGCTTGCAGGAACACAGTGGCCTACAGCGCCATGGCCATCCTTACTGCCCACAGGGCCACTGGGGAGCAAGCACGCACCCTAGACTCAAGCAGGGTGAGGAGGATGACCCCAGGAGCCTCACTTCCTGCATCTGAAAATAAGGGCTAGTGGGGATGGGCAAGGATTTCTGCATGGCAGTACATGTAGCACAGGCCTGGGCAAGCGGCAAGAAGCCTTGGGAGACACAGACCTCCACAGCTGCCCTTCTCTGGCTCCCACCCACCAAGTTTTCTTGCGTTTTGTGTTTTGCCTGAACTGGAAGAGGCGAAGAGCGGAGCATCTCTGGGTACTTGGTCCGGCCACTGCAAGGTATTCTGAGCAGGGTCCACCCACCCCAAGGTCTGGCCAAGAGGAAGCAAATGTGGGGAAGAAGGGAACTGCACCTCCTGCCCTCCACAGGGACAGCCCCCTGCCCTTCCTCTGGCCCGTGAGGACACAGAATCCTCACAGGTGACAGCCCAAAAGAGCCTTTCTGGCTGACTCTTGAAAGTAGGTGTGCTTCCACTCCCTCAGAAGGCAGAAGAAGCAACAGGAACACAATGCAGTACAGTGGCCCCTGCCCCTGCCAGGCCACGCCACGCCACATGCATGAGTGCTGAGTGAGTGTCCCAGAGCCCCGCGGGAGGAGCGGGCCCAGGGAATAACCAGGCCCCCAGGCACCAGCCAGGGTCATGCAGCAAGTCTGCTCTGGAAACAGGAAGGGCACTGCAGGCTCTTTGTGACTCAGGAGGCCCAAGATGGGGTCCTCAGCTTTTCCCCATTCTCCACCCATGTGATTCTGAGGGTGAGGATTTGGGGGACCCTATGCTCTGAGAAAGCCTCCACATGGCAAAGCATGGGGCCATGGAACTGGCTGCAGAGACTGTGGCAGAAGCACACCCACAGCTCTTCACCAGAACCAGAGGAAAAGTGACAGGATGCTCTTCTGAAGTTTAACTCCATCACCCACATTCTGGAGGAAGCCCTCAATAATTCTGTCAGTGACAAAGCCAAAGTTTCCCAAGCATGCTGATGCACAGACGCCATGGGCACCAGACAACGTGGCTGATGCCACTTTAGGCAAGGGCCTGGATGGGCATGAGTCAAGCTGCTCCATGGAGGATGACTGACTGGAGATGTAAGGTTCACCTAGCTGCTTTCTCACTCTGACCAGTCCAGGGGTGGTGCTAGCTCCAGGAACAGCAACAGCAAGAACGACCCAGGGCCTCTGCCACCTCCATGCATCTGAAAGCAGCGTGCTGCCCAGAGAGAGAGTGGGGAGAGGCGAGGCAGAGGGAGAGGAGGCAAGCCAGGCTGCATGCAGGGGCCAACAGGTGCCACTCGCCACGAGAACGGCTGCTTGCTCATGCTCTGGAGGAGGTGGGGGAGTAGGGGGAGCAGGCAAAGGAGGCTCCAGGCCACCCCTTTGTGGGAAAGCACAAAGGCACTGCTGATGGTCAAGGAGACTGACAAGAAAGTGGCTCCCAGAGGCATCGCAGCTCCCCTGCCCCCAGAGCAAGAGCACCACAACCTCATCTGTTCCCGCTGCCAGGGAGGGGGCTCAGGAAGCTGCACAGGGATGGACCCGGAGAGGCCAGACTTCCAGGCCTCAAATATCTACAGGTCAGGGTGCAACGCCCCCTGCCCGCCACCGGAAACAAGAGAACGATGCCCACTTCTTATTCGGCTTCTGAGTGACAGGTGGGTGGTGGGTTTCTGCTTCTCACCATCCAGCCTGTGAAAACTCACTCAGAGGCAGGATAAGAAGCAGCAGGTTGAGCAGGGTCAGAAGCAGGAGGTGGGAAGGAAAACTGTGGAAACATACTGTGGCGTGAGGGGACTGCATTTTTTGATACATCTCCAAGGAATAGTGATGAACCCACATTTCAACAAAAACCGGCAAAAAAGCATTAGCTAGTCAAACCATTCTCAACAATGGTGCCAGACCATCCAGTGGGGAAAGGACAGTGTCTCCAACAAGCAGAGCTGGGAACACAGAATACCCATGTGCAGAACAGTGAAGCTGGGCCCTTCCTTCACACCATCGCCAAAAAATAACTCAAAATGGGTAAGTGACCTGAGGATAAGCACTAAAACCATACACTCTCAGAAGAAAACATGGGAGAAAACTTCGTAACACTAGATTGGGCAATGATTAATTAGATATGATGCCCAAAGCACAGGCAACAAAAGGAAAAAAAAAATAGACAACTAGACTTCATCAAAATCAACACTTGAGCATGAAAAAATACTATTGACAGAGTAAAAAGGCAACCAACAGGCACGGTGGCTCAACCCTGTCATCCCAGCACTTTGGGAGGCTGAGGTGGGTGGATTACCTGAGGCGAGGAGTTCAAGACCAGCCTGGCCAACATAGTGAAAATCTGTCTCTACAAAAAATACAAAAATTAGCTGGGTGTGGTGGGGCATCACACCAATAATCCCAGCTACTTGGGAGTCTGAGGTGGGAGGATTGCTTGCGCCCAGGAGTTTGAGGCTGCAGTGAGCCAAGACTGCACTACTGCACTCTAGCCTGGCAACAAAGTTAGACTCTGATTAAAAAAAAAAAAAAAGGGGCTGGGCACAGTGGCTCACGCCTGTAATCCCAACACTTTGGGAGGCCAAGGCAGGTGGATCACCTGAGGTCAGGAGTTTGAGACCAACCTGACCCAACATGGAGAAACCGTGTCTCTACTAAAAATACAAAATTAGCCGGGCATGGTGGCGCATGCCTGTAATTCCAGCTCAGCTACTCGGGAGGCTGAGGCAGGAGAATCACTTGAACCCAGGAGGTAGAGGTTGCGGTAAGCCAAAATCGCGCCACTCCACTCCAACCTGGGCAACAAGAACAAAACTTGGTCTCCAAAAAAAAAAAAGCAACTCAAGTGTCTACCGAGAGATGAATGAATAAACACAATGTGGTACATCCACACAATGGAACACTATTCAGCCTTAAAAAGCAAGGAAATTCTGACACATGCTGTAACATGGATTAATCTTTAGTCCATTATGCTAAGTGAAGCATGCTAGTCACACACAAATAAGTACTATGTGCTACAAATACTCTGGGTATGAGATCTAGGAGTCAAATCCATAGAAACAGCAGAATAGTGGTTGCCAGGTGCTGGGTGGGGAATTGTTTAATGGTTTGATTTCTTTGTTTTTTATTCAAAGAGATGGGGTCTCACTGTGTTGTCCAGGCTGGTCTTGAACTCCCGGCCTTGAGCAATCCTTCCCTGCTTGGCCTCCCAAAGCGCTAAGATTAGAGGTGTGAGGCCCCTGCGCCCGGGCTGGTTCAGTTTCAGTTTTGCAAGATGAAAAGCATTCTGGAGATTGGATGCACAACAACATGACTGTATTTAACACTACTGACTGTACACTTGGAAATGGTTAAGACAATAAATTTTATGTTATGTATATCTTACAATTAAATTTTTTTTCTTAATTAAAAAAACAAAAAGGGCCAGGCACGGTGGCTCAAGCCTGCAATCCCAACACTTTGGGAGGCCGAGGCAAACGGATCACTTGAGGTCAGGAGTTCGAGACACGGTAAAACCCCATCTCTACTAAAAATGCAAAAATTAGCTGAGCATGGCAGTGGACACCTGTAATCCTAGCTACTCGGGAGGCTGAGGCGGGAGAATCACTTGAACCTGAGCGGTGGAGGTTGCACGGAGCCAAGATTGTGCCACTGCACTCCAGTCTGGACAACACAGGGAGACTCCATCTCAAAAAAAAAAAAAAAAAAAAAAGGCTTTGGTCCAGGGAACAGCAGAACCTTCCAGTTCTGCCCTATAAGCCCTGTGTCATGATCTTGTGCCCTCTTCATGGCCAGCACAGCCCACAGTCCACACAGCCAAGAGTCATCTGGGCATCATGGTCCCCTCTGTGAACAGGCGCAACAGTTCTTACCATTCCACCCTGCAAGGATGCTGTGAAATGGTATGGAGGCTTCAAAAAGTGCAGCACCCCAAATACTAGGAGTTATATACAAGATGGGAGATAGAAACCTATCTTATCTACATGCCAGGCTGTCAAAAGCAAGGCTGTGGCTACCAAGTCAGCCCCAGGATCCAGTGTTAGAAGCAGCACCTGCTGAATCTCTCCGATGTGTGCCTAGAAGACATAGCCAGGACCTGGGAGTTGGCCAGCACTCAGGAAGTGAGCTAGCCCATACCATCCTGACAGGTTGGAGCCCCTCTGGGCAGACAAGGAAATCAGTCACCTACTACTTGGATCCCCTGAATCAATGGAAGGCCTGTGGAGGCTGCACAGACCCCTCACCATTCAATGTCATGGAAACCAAAAGACTCTGCAACAATAATATCACCACAGGCAAAACGAAACAATTTCCATGGACAGGGGATCCTGGGATGAAAAACACCGTCAATGACATTTAAGTTAGAAGGGTGGGCAGATTTATTTTCATGTTTTCTAAATGTCATAGCAGGAAAATACCAACAATTTAGAATCAGCCCCGGGCTGAGGGGCTGCCTCTGGGACTCTGCCCCACATAGTGGAAGGTGGTAAACAGTTTCTTGTCTTTTTCTTTTTTTTTTTTTTTTTTTTTTGAGATGGAGTCTAGTTCTGTCACCCAGGCTGGAGTGCAATGGCACTATCTCAGCTTACTGCTGCCTCCACCTCCTGGGTTCAAGCGATTCTCCTGCCTCAGCCTCCCGAGTAGCTGGGATTACAGGCACCTGCCACCGTGCCTGGCTAATTTTTGTATTTTTAGTAGAGACGTGGTTTCACCATGTTGGCCAGGTTGGTCCCAAACTCCTGGCCTCAGGTGATCTGCCCACCTTGGCCTCACAAAGTGCTGGGGATTATAGGCGTGAGCCACTGTGCCCAGCTGGCTGAAGAGTTTCTTTTGACCAGCTCAACTCTCACCTGGAGCAGAGTTTCTGACCTCCAGATCTCATGGGAGTCGGGGTCTGCATTCACAGACGTCTGATGAGAGATGTGTCGCTTCAGGAGGCTAGTGTGGTAGAGGCCATAGGAAGCAAAGGGCATGGCTGGTGTCCTGAGGGAGACACAGAAACAGGCCCGAGTTAAAGGCTCCCACTGGCCTAGCCAGGGGCAATCTGGATATCAAAATCAATGAGAGCAGGGACAGATTACAACTTGTTCAATAGCACAATGCATACCTCCCCCCCAGCCCCCTGATCTACACTGATATACCTGAATAAATAAATAGCCAAGAGAAAAGTCTTCCTTACCACAGAGTGACCACTGACCCACTAATCAATGAAGGAGGGATAAAGTTAGAGAACCACCGTTTGGTAACCGCCCTATTAATAGCTGATTTGGTCAAGACTCAATAGTGATGTTGGGCATAGGGGCTCACACCTGTAATCCCAGCACCTTGGGAGACCAAGGCAGGAGGATTTCTTGAGGCCAGGCATTTGAGATTAGCCTGGGCAACAAAGTGAGAACCCATCTCCACAAAAACACTGAAACATAAAACAGCTGGGCCTGGTGGCATGTGCCTGTAGTCCTAGCTACTTAGAAGGCTGAGGAGGGAGAATGGCCTGGGCCCATGAGTTGAGGCTATAGTGACAAATGATCGTACCAACTCCACTCCATCCTGGGGTGACAGGGCAAGACCCTGTTTCTAAAAAATTAAGAAATTTCCAGCCTGGGCAATATGGCAAAACCCTGTCTCCACAAAAAATACAAAAATTAGCCAGGTGTGGTGATGCCTGCCTGTAGTCCCAGATGCTTGGGTGGTTGAGACGGGAGGATCACTTGGGCCCAGGAGGTTGAGGTTGCTGTGAGCAGAGATCGTACCACTGCACTGTAGCCTGGGGTAAGAGAACAAGACCCTGTCTGCAAATAAAATCAATTTGAAAAAAGGGGAGAATCAAAAGTGGATGTTAATACTACTGATAATTACATAGTCTCCATACATCTTCCCAGTAAATTCTCGCTATCAATTTTTTTTTTTTTTTTCGAGACAGGATCGTATCCTGTTGCCTAGGCTGGAGTGCACTGATGCAATCACAGCTCACTGCAACCCCAACCTCCTAGACTTAGGCCTCCCAAGTAGCTGGGACCAACACCACCATGCCTGGCTGATGTTGTCCTTTTTAGTAGAAACAAGGTCGTGCTATGTGGCCCAGGCACTCACTATTAATTTTTTTCTTTTTGGTTGAGATACGGTCTCTCTCCGTAGCCCAGGCTGGAGTATAGGGGCATGATCTTTGCTCACTGCCACCTCCGCCTCCTGGATGCAAGCAATCCTCCCACCTCAGCCTCTCAAGTAGCTGGGATTACAGGCGCACACCACCATGCCTGGCTAATTTTTAAATTTTTGGTAGAGATGGGATTTTGCTATGTTGCCTGAGCTGGTCTCACACTCCTGAGCTCCAGCGATCCTCCCACCTCAGCCTCTCAAAGTACTGGGATTACAGGCATCAGCCGCCGTGCCCAGCCTCATTACTATTTAATCTGGGCACAAAGTATTTTACAATGGAAAAACCTGACCAACACCTTTTACACCCAGTGATAAAAGGGCACCTGGCAAGGACCAGGTGTCCCACTACGGTGCTCCTCCCAACAAAGCCCATGCTTGGCCTAGTCACCAGCAAATACCAGTCAGCCTAAGGGGCGGCCGCATGCTCTGGAGGGGTCAAGGTCAGGAAAGACAGAAAGGCAAGGGACCATTCCTGACTGAAGGGGACTAGAAATATCACTGCATACAGTGGGTGAGCCTGTGAAACATCACTGCACACAGTGTGTTGCCTGGTGGCAATACTAACTTCCTGGTGTGGTTATAGGCACTGTGACTATATAGGATAATGCATTCACTTCTAGGAAATACACTGAAATATTAAGAGGTCAAGGGGTGTCATATCCTGTAGCTTACTCATATTGGCTTAGAGAAAAAAAAGCACATACAATAGAGGTGGAAAACAACAGATGCAGCAAACTGTTAACAATTTGGAAATCTGGGTGAAGGGTCTATGAAAGTTTCTTTTTTTTTTTTTTCCCGAGACAGGATCTTGTTCTGTTACCCCAGGCTAGAGTGCAGTGGCACACTCACAGCTCACAGCTCACTGCTCCTGGGCACAAGTGATCCTCCCACCTCAGTCTCCTGAGTAGCTGGGACCATAGTTGCAGATCACCACACTTGGCTAATGTTTTTTTTTGTAGAAATGAGGTCTCCCAACGTTGCCCACGCTGGTCTTGAATTCCTGGCCTCAAGTGATCCTCCCGCCTTGGCCTCCCAAAGTGCTGGGATTACAGGTGTGAGCCACGGTGTTCGGCCTGCAAGTTATTTTTATTATGCATGGAAACTTACCTGTAAGTCTGAAGTTATTTCAAAATAAATTTAGGTGTGGAGGCTTGCACCTGTAATTCCAGCTACTTGGGAAGCTGAGGCAGGAAGATTGCTGAGGCCAGGAGTTCAAGACCAGCCTGGGCAACACAGCGAGGGATCCCCATATCTCTGCAAAAAAAAAAAATGTTAAATTAGCTGGCTGTGGTGATGCATGCCTATAGTCACTGAGGTGACAGGCTGGCTTGAGTGATGATTGTGCCACCAAGTGATGATTGTGACACTGCACTCCAGCCTGTGTGACAAAGTAAGACCGTCTTTAAAAATACATAATGGCTAGGCCAGGAGCAGTGGCTCACACCTGTAATCCCAGCACTTTAGGGGGTCGAGGCAGGCAGATCACTTGCGGTCAGGAGTTCAAGACCAGCCTGCCCAACATGGTGAAACCCTGTCTCTACTAAAGATACAAAAATTAGCTGGGCGTGGTGACAGGCACCTGTAGTCCCAGCTACTTGGGAGGCTGAGCCAGGAGAATCACTTGAAGCAGAGACAGCGCCACTGCACTCCAGCCTGGGCGACAGAGTAAGACCCTGTCAAAAAAAAAAAAAAAAAAAAAAACCCACAGTGGACCAGTGTAGTGGTTCATGCCTGTAATCTCTGAACTTTGGGAGGCTAAGGCAGGAGGATCACTCAAGCCCAGGAGTTCTAGAGCAGCCTGGGCAACATAGCAAGACCCATCTTACAAAAAAATAAAATAAAAGCTAGGTGTGGGGGTGCACGCTTATAGTACTAGCTACTTGGGAGGTTGAAGTGGGAGGATCACTTGAGCTCAGGATGTCAACGTTGCTGTGAGCTGTGATCACAACACTGCACTCCAGGCTGAGCAACCCAGCCAGACCCTGTCTCAAAAAAAAAAAAAAAAAAAAAAAAAAAAAAAAAAAAATGCTGGGCGCAGTAGCTCACACCTGTAATCCCAGCACTTTGTCTGAGGCCGAGGTGGACGGATTGCCTGAGGTCAGGAGTTTGAGGCCAGCCTGGCCAACATGGTGAAACCCCATTTCTACTAAAAGTACAAAAATTAGCTGGGCACACTGACCTGTGCCTGCAATCCCAGCTACTTGCGAGGCTGAGGCGGGAGAATCGCTTGAACCCAGGAGACGGAGGTTGCAGTGAGCCAAGATCGTGCCACTGCACCACTCCAGCATGGGCGACAGAGCAAGACTCCGTCTCCAAAAACAATAAATAAAATAAAATAAATAAATAAATAAATAAACCCAAACCATATGTATATAATTTCTTTTCGTGTGTGTGTGTGTGTGTGTGTGTGTGTGTGTGTCTGTGTGTGTGTGTGTGCGCGCGCGCGCAGTGGTGCAATCTCAGCTCACCACAACCTCCGCCTCCTGGGTTCAAGCGATTCTCCCGCTTCAGCCTCCCGAGTAGCTGGGATTACAGGTGTGCACAACCATGCCTAGCTAATTTTGGTATTTTTAGTAGAGACGAGGTTTCACCATGTTGGCCAGGCTGGTCTCGAATTCCTGACCTCAGGCGATCCCTCCACCTCAGCCTCCCAAAGTGCTGGGATTACAGGCGTGAGCCACCACTCCCAGCCTACATATACAATTTCTAAAAGAAAAAATTAAAATAAAAAACCCAAAAAGTTAAAACAAGCAAAAAAACCAGGCATCAAAAACTGCTTGGCAGCTGAATTCTGCATCTAAGAGGGTGTGAATCCGCCTCACCTCCAAGTCCTCCACAGGATCAGCAACATTTCAGGGTCACTGATCACTGCCGCCACCTGGGCAGCGTCTCCTCCCTGCCGCTCCCTTTCTCCCCTCCACCCTCTGGGGAATCTGTCCACACGTGAATTGTAGGTAAAGGCCTGGCCTGCCTTACACATGCCAGCAGATCTGGGGTGGGCCAGCATCTGCAGGAAGGGGCCTGCATGCAGCTTCCTGGGGAAGGCGATAGGCCAGTGAGATTAAGGAGGGTCAAAGGTACACAAGCAGCTGCTGCTGGGGCAAGAGGGTCTCCTGGGAAGTCGGCCAAGAGGCCCTGCATTAGTGCCCACTGAGGACCCAGGACAGCCAGGCATGAGAGCCCCTGGTTCACACTCCCGACCTGTGCAGGCGCGCATCAGGCTCAGCCTGTTTGGACTGGCAAAACAGGCTCTTTGGCCCAGGGCCTCCCCTTCAAGACCTGCTCCTGGGGCCCACAGAGATTTCCATTTTTTTTTGCTCATAGGACAACCTTTCTACCCTGCTCACTGCCTCAGACACCGCCTGTGGGGAGGGCTGCTCCACACACAACACAACCCATTCCCATGCAGGCCTCCAGGGACCTGATAGCTTCAGTGATGGCCAAAGACACTGAACACTAAGGACAGATTGCCCTCCACACCCCCACCCTCCAGTCTGTGCTAAGACAGCTGGGGGTGGGGAATGAGGCATAAGAAAAATTGGGGAACCCTGGACAAAGAGTGGCAACATTGTCCCTGTGGGCGATGCAAGTGACCAGGCCACTCCCTTATGGAAGGGCCAGGTCTTAACAAAGGGCAGCCTTACCTGGAAGGTGGTGAGGGGCTGGTCCCCCCTGGGCTGGAGGAGAGTGGCAGGGGCACACTGCCTTTGGTGGGCAGGAACCATGACAGGTAGCTGTCCACCAGGATGAAATAGGCACAGTCTGAAGTACGGACGTGGAGGGACACAGGGAGTGGCTGGAAAACCAAGCTAGTTGTTAGCGTGGGCTCTGGACACTGCCAGGCCACCAAGCACCAACAAGTGCAGGGAAGCCCTGGGCTGTGGCCCCACCTCTCCCAGCAAAAGGCATCCCTTCCCTACCTTCTGAGTGATGAGGCTCAAGGCAAAGAAGAATATGTAATACTCGAATGATCTGAGAGCAACGTCAGGGTCAAACACGCAGGGCTGATGAGCCACCTCCACCCTCTAGTGTCAAGTGCTGGACCACCCACAGCCTCCCTACCTCAGGGCCACCAAAGGATACTCAGGGCCAGGTTCAGACCAAGGCCCCCAGTGTGGGGGAACTGGACCTTGTTGTGGTACAGAGGACTGTCAGGGAGGATGCACTCCTGGATGGACGCCTTCACAGGACCCTGCAGAGAGAGGCAGAGAGGCAGTGAGGCTTGTGGGCAGGTGCTGGTGCGTAGTGCCCGATACGCAGTGCCCCACATGCACAGGAGCACTCGGGGAAGGCTGCTGGGGAAGAGACCCACACACAGAACCCACCTGTGGGGACAGTGCCCTGCCTCTGAGCAGTGCCTGAACAAGAGTCTTTGCTTAGAACTTCTCCTACCATCTCATAAAAAGCTGCAGACAGCAAGGGTAGCAGCCATGCAATACCCATTTCCTTTGCCTCTCATACCCCCGGAACGAATCACTCCTCAATTTGCCCTCAGAGGACTGGAGAAGATTGCCCATCACCACAGGGCTGTGCAAGGCCCACTGCCCCGAGCACCACTCTCGCCACTGTGGTTTACTTACAGGCAGATAGGAGACAGGAAAGTCAAACTTATAGTCTTCAGCTTGAAGCTTATAAACCAACTTCATCATTGGGCCACTGAACATGAAACTGAACAAACAAACAAAAACAGGGCAAAGGAAATGCAAATTATCTTGCTTTGATTGTTTCTTAATCTTAAAAAATTCAGAGAGTGGTTTAAAGGTGGAATCACCGTAAGGAATCACCCAGCCTCTCTCCGGTGACCAACCTACCTACCCAGGGTCGAGAAATTCCATCACGATGCTGTACTCCACGGGATTCACGCGCCCCTGTAAGCAGCGGAGGTTCCAGCCAACAAGGACACTATCTAGGCTGCCGAAAATGCTCTCTACCAGTCATGGGAAGATGGTGTGCAGCTCCTGAAACAATGTGTGGTGAAGCCGCAGGCAGGACCAGCACCCACTCCTGCCCCGGCTCTAGTCCTGCACCACCTGCCGCCCAGCTCCCTCTGAGGAGGCCACTCCCTGGCTGAGACCTACGGGATCAGCCCTGCACCCAAAGGAAGCCTGGTGCCATGGTGCCAACGACAAGAGCAGCTTTGGGTTCTTCCAATGGGGTACATGGCATACCAAGCAGTGTTGCTTTAGACTTGGGCCAGTTAAGTAAGTCAGCCTCTGATCAAAATACATTTTTTGTGTGTGATAGAAAACTTAAGAAAAATTAATAAATAAACAGAAACGATGAAGAAAATTAAAAAATATAAAATTAAAAAAAAAAAATACATATTTTTTGAGACAGGGTCTCACTCTGTTGCCCTGGCTGCAGTGCAGTGGTGCAATTATGGCTCACTGCAGCCTTGACTTCCTGGGCTCGAGCAATCCTCCCACCTCAGCCTCCTGAGTAGCTGGGACTATAGGCACACACCACCACACCCAGCTAATTTTTAAATTTCTTGTAGAGATAGGTTCTCAGTATGTTGCCTAGACTGATTTTGAGCTCCAGGGCTTAAGGGATCCTCCCACCTCGGCCTCCCAAAGTGTTGAGATTACAGGCATGAGCCACCACAAAAAAAGATTCTTTAAAAAGTGATGCAAACTTCTGACTTGAAGGATGCTCTATCAGAAAGGAAAGCAACATCCTTTCCAGAGTGAAGCCCCTGAAACCTATTGCCATTTGGTATTAACTCCTTGTCTAGGCCAGCTTCCTGGGCTTGACAATTCCAGGTGTGATTTAAATACATATTTTTAGTATTTACATCAGGGTTTCTCAACCTTGGTGCTGTTGACATTTTGGGCTAGATACTTCTTTGTCGCAGGGAGCTGTCCTGTGCTTTGCAGAATGTTTCCAGCAACCCTGGCCTCTACTTCCTAGATGCCAGTAGCACACACTCCCCATCTACCTCCAGATGTGACAACCAAAAATGTCTCTGACATTGCCAAGTGTCCCCTTGAGGGACAGAGCACCTGTGGCTGAGAACCCCTGATCTACAAGTTCACATGTTTAGATGTGTCCATAAACATAATGGTCATGATAATGGCCAGGCCTCTGTGCCAGGCAGTGCTCGGGGTGGGGGCGGGGAGGGAAATTAGGAATTATAATAAAGTTCTTCAACGAATGTGTAAGACATGCTCCAAAAAGAGACATTAGCAGAACTATACCTTTGCTGGAAAATCCTCAATGACTTCAACCAAGTCTTGGCACTGCTGTGCAAAGGGCTTATTTATAGAGCCAGCTTTCAGGCTAGCCTAGAAGACAGAACAAAGTGAAAAAATCACGAGGACATTCACTCTGCCGCTTTTAGTGATACTCTGGCTTGAGTCAAACAGAAATCCAAGCAATAGGTTATGAGTCAGACCCATAACCACTGGCCTGGTTCCCCAGCCCCTCATGTGTGTCAGTGGCCCAAAGAGTACTACTAGGAGAGGCCGTAGTTCTATGCTCTCTGGACCAGGAACTATCAGCCTTGTTTCCCAGTACCCCCTCAGAGTGCTGCACATGATCAGAACAGGATTGACTTCTACAATCCATAAGTAGGGATTGGTCCCAGAGTCAGCCCCAGAGCCAGAAGAGGATCTTGATTGTGTTAAGGGCACTCCTCACAAACCACAGAGTACCACTGAGTTTATACGCATCAACTGGAAATTTCCAGCCTGATGGACCACCATGATTACACCGTTGTGATCATCAGTAAGAACGCCCAACATCATGGCTATGGCAGAAGCTCTCTTAAATGAGCTGTCCTTTATTCAGTAGACACTGAACCACTAAACCAATAACCTTAAAACACAGGGCAGACAAACATTATAGACGGCTTCAGCCAAGCAGACACTAATCATGAAGGCAATGAAGAGGCCAGAAAAGACTCAGGACAAGGACTAATGAAATCTACCTAGCCGTGGGATGTGAGGAAAGCACCCTGACTACAAGGAGAAAAAGGGCATCTGTGCGAATGGATAAAGATCAGGAGAAACGGCTATAATTTCAACCTAGAGATCTTTGCCAAAGGATATCTAAGACCTTGTCTACCTCCAAACGAGGGTGGATTTCACAGTGATTGAGACAGAGATGGAGACCTGAGCTATCTGGCCATGGGCCAGACCTGTTGACTCTAGTGGGGTGCACTGAGGAAGAATGTCCTTCCACATAAATGTTTACAAAAACACCTAAGAACTAAAATTAGGAACTTTCATCACCAATACTTGCCTCATATCTAACTTCTCACTTCTCAGTGTCATTTTTTTTTTTCTTTCTAAGTCTTTACTATGTTGCCCAGGCTGGTCTCAAACTCTTGGGCTCAAGTAATCCTCCTGCCTCAGTCGCCTCAGTAGCTGGAACTCCAGGCATGAGCCACTGCACTCAGTTCTCAGCATCATGTTTAATACTTAAAGTGCAACCTAGCAGCCCTCAGTACAACAGTGTCTCCGTTTTTCACTGATGACAGTTATGACTGATCATTAGAATGCTTGGTATCTATTTAAGAATTTACAAGTCATGAACATTCTGATATACGTCCTTCTCACTTGCTCTTCCTCCTCCTCATACCCTTGGGAAGTAGAGAAGATAGAATTTGAATGAACTTGTATGAGAAAACCCAGAGCCCAGAGGTTGAGTAACCCCAAGGTCCTGTAGTAATAAGGAGGCACAGTCAAGTTAAGGAGTCTGCCATTGTTTCCATCACATGCCCCTAAAAAACAACCACTATAGAATTATTCAAGGCAATGGGAAGAACACTCAAGTCCCACAGCTACAAAACTATGGCCACACTGACACTCATGCAAGCAGTTGATACTTACCAGTAGAAAGCTGGGCTGCTGCAGGTGAGGGAACGCCATAGCAGCCTCCAGTAGAGAGTTGAAAATGGCCTTCTTAGCAAACCACTGTGGAAAAACAAAGACAAAATCTCAACATCTGCAACACAGCAGAATCTTTTTATATTTTTCTTTAGACACAGGGTCTCATTCTGTTGCCCAGGCTGGAATGCGACAGCATGATCATAGCTCACTGCAACCTCAAACTCCTGGGTTCAAGCAATCCTCCCACATCAGTCTCCTGAGTACAGGCACGTGCCACTATGCCTGGCTAATTTTCTTCTTTTTTTTAGAGACACGGTCTCGCTATGTTGCCCGGGCTAGTTTGTCAGGCTATGATGCCCAGGATCCTGGGCTCCACTGATCCTCCTGCCTTGGCCTCCTAAGTGTTGGGGTTACAGGTGTGAGCCACTGCACCTGGCCCTGATAAAATATTACATAATTTCACAATGCCCAGGAGAATATCACACATTACATTACCAATTCACAACACACATTACATTGCCAATTCTCATGTCTTATTTATTGATTAGAGACAGGGTCTTGCTTGGTCGCTCAGGCTGCAGTACAGTGGTGTGATCATAGCTCATTGCAACCTCAAACTCCTGAGCTCAAGTGACCCTCCTGCATCAGCCTCCCAAGTAGCAGGGACTACAGGCAAACATCACCAAGCCCAGCTAATTTTTGTACTTTTTGTAAAGATGGGGGTTTCATCATGTTGCGCAGACTGCTCTTGAACTCCCAGACTCAAGCGATCTATCCGCCTCAACCTTCCAAAGTGTGGGATTACAGGCGTGAGCCACCACACCCGGCCAGCTATTCCCATCTTTTATAGAAATGCTGTTCTCAACCGGGCACGGTGGCTCCCGCCTGTAATCCTAGTACATTGGGAGGCTGAGGCAGGAGGATCACCTGAGGTCAGGAGTTCAAGACCAGCCTGGCCAACATGGTGAAACCCCCGTCTCTACCAAAATACAAAAATTAGCCAGGCATGATGGCGGGTGCCTATAATCCCAGCTACTCAGGAGGCTGAGACCCGAGAATCACTTGAACCCGGGAGAAGGTGGTTGCAGTGAGCTGAGATCACGCCACTGCACCCCAGCCTAGGAGGCTGAGCAAGACTCCAACTCAAAAAAAAAAAAAAAGAAACACTGTTTTCCTGCAGCCCACAGTGGCCAGCTTCAGAGCCAAGTTTGTGGTACTGAATCCTTAGTAATGTTTGTACAGCATTTGTTATATACCAGGACTCACTCTAAATGCTCTCTATGTATCTCCTCATTTAATCCTCAGTGGTTGGCAGAATTCTAAAGATAGCAGCCCAAGATTCCCGACCCCTGTTTGTTCAATCAAATACTCATTTAGGTACTGCTGTGACGGCATTTTGCACATCCAATTAGAGTCCTAAGTTAGTGGACCTTAAGTTACAGAGTAGTCCCCAGCTGACAGCCAGCAAGGAAACAAAGACCTTAGTTCTACAACTCCAAGGAAATGGATTCTGCCAGCAACCTAAATAAACCTGGAAGCAGCTTCTTCCCTAGAGTTTCCAGATAAGAGCAGCTGCCAACACCTTGATTTTAGTCTTGTAATGCACAGCTGAGCTTGCCTGGACTTCTGCATACATAACTATGAGATAATAAACGGGTGCTGGTTTAAGCTGCTAAGTTTGTCATGCAAGAATAGAAAAACCAACCTCACAACAACCCGATGGGTACAGAAGTACTATGACTGCAGATAAGTACAGATGATGAAGGAGAGGCAGAAATGGGATAACTCACTTACTCCCACCCAGCTAGTAAGTGGCAGAATCAAGATTCCAATACAAAGACCACCTCACAAAACTGAGACAGGGGCAAATCCCCTCCATATTACCTGTGCACTATGCAATGAACGGAGGAGAAGAGCAAGCTCTGCCAAGGGAGCCTTTGAATAAGCCATCAGAAAACTAGGATCAAAGGCCAGGCACCATGGCTCACACCTGTAATCCCAGCACTTTGGGAGGCCACGGTGGGCAGATCACTTGAGGCCAGGAGTTCGAGACCAGTTTGGCCAACATGACAAAACCCCATCTCTACTAAAAATACAAAAATTAGCCAGGTGTGGTGGCGGGCACCTGTAGTTCCAGCGACTTGGGAGGCTGAGGCAGAGAACTGCTTGCACCCAGGAGGCGGAGGTTGCAGTGAGCCAAGATCACACCATTGCACTCTAGCCGGGGTGACAGAGGGAAACTGTGTCTCAAAAAATGGAAGAAAAAAAAAGAAAGAAAACTAAGATCAGCTTTCCAGATTCCTACCTCTCAGCTCACCCAGGTCAGAAATGAAAAATGCTCAGACCTAGACTTCACAGACAGGAAGTCTGCCAAGTCCCACTGGTAGGCTAGTTACAGTTTTCCTGGCCCAGCTCTGCCCATACACAAGTAAAGGCACTGGGGTGGCACCTGGCAGTCTGTGGAGGAAGAGAGACTGGGTGTAAAGAGGCCATGTAGGCAGTTGTAGAGTGAGAGGAGACAGGAATCTCTGCCTCTCGGCGATAGGAACATCTCCCAAGTTTTTTCAATTCTTTTTTTTTTTTGAGACGGAGTCTCACTCTGTCGCCCAGGCTAGAGTCCAGTGGTGCTATCTTGGTTCACTGCAAGCTCCGCTTGGGTTCACGCCATCCTCCTGCCTCAGCCTCCTGAGCAGCCAGGATTATAGGCACATGCTACCACATCCAGTTAATTTTTTATTTTTAGTAGAGATGGGGTTTCACTATGTTGGCCAGACTGGTCTCGAACTCCTGACCTCGTGATCGGCCTGCCTCAGCCTCCCAAAGTGCTGGGATTACAGACGTGAGCCACCGTGCCCGGCCGCTTTTTCTTTTTCTGAGATGGTTTCGCTCTGTCACCCAGGCTGGAGTGCAGTGGCGCGATCTTGGCTCACTGCAAGCTGCGCCTCCCGGGTTCATAACATTCTCCTGCCTCAGCCTCCCGAGTAACTGGGACTACAGGCGCCCGCCACCACGCCCGGCTAATTGTTTTTTTGTATTTTTAGTAGACGGGGTTTCACGTGTTAGCCAGGATAGTCTCGATCTCCTGACCTCGTGATCCGCCCGCCTCAGCCTCCCAAAGTGCTGGGATTACAGGCGTGAGCCACCCCACCCGGCCAGCTTTTTTTTTTTTTTTTTTTTTTTTGAGACGGAGTCTCGCTCTGCGCTCTGTCGCACAGGCTGGAGTCTAGTGGCGCGATCTCAGCTCACTGCAACCTCCGCCTCCTGGGTGCAAGCAGTTCTCTGCCTCAGCCTCCCAAGTGGCTGGGATTACAGGCGCCTGCTACCACGCGCAGCTAATTTTTGTATTTTTTACTAGAGACGAGGTTTCACCATCTTGGCCAAGCTGGTCTTGAACTCCTGACCACATGATCAGGGACCGCGTGATCCCTCCCAAAGTGCTGGGATTACAGGCATGAGCCACCGCGCCAGGCCTCAATTCTTAACCTAGCTATCAATTGCAGTGTTAAAGAAAAACGCCTCAGTCCTAAGGCACTTGGTCAAGAAAGCACTGCACTACTGCAAAATGATCAAAGCAGCATTAAACTGTGGACTGCTGGATAAGTGCGGAGCTCTAGAGATGATGAAGGGGAAAGCACCTCTGCTCAGAAGAAGCTTTCATGGGCAGCGACTGAAAGAATGAGGCCCAGAGGAATTTCTAGGAAATTTCCAAGAGAGGAAATTCAAACCCGAGAATTCCCAACAGGTGTCTCCCACACCCCTGTTCTCTGACCCTGCCATGGCCACCCTCCCCCGTCACAGGTCTCTGCTTGCCATGCACCTAGAGTCCACTTCGTCGCGACTCTCCAACATCTATTTTCTCCAGGAGCTGCTTCGGAACCCGTTTGTTGTTTTTGTTTGTTTTGTTTTGTTTTTTTCTGACAGCGACAGCCCTTGGGCAACGCCAATCATTCCAAGCAAATTCTGTCATGCCAAGACCTCCCTTAGCAACACGCGCCCATTTGTTCCCAACTCTCCTGCGAATTGGGCTTCGGGAGCCTCCGAAACCAAGGCTCGGAGAAGTGGAGCACACAGGGGAAGGGTCGAGCTGGGACCCACACACGGCTCTGCCTCCCACACCGCCTGTTGAGCCCAAAGCTCAACTTCAACACAAAGCTCTCCTTCCCTCAATTCCTTCAACGACGGTTAACCTTCAAAGAACACCTACCGGACCAGGACAGAGTGTACGAGCCGCGCGGAAGGTGGCACAAAGGCATGGCCCAGAGGGGTGGCAGGAAGACTCAACCGGAGCCCTCCACTCCCCAGCGTGCCCGGCCTGGGCAGAGCCGCCGGGCAGGCCGAGTCCTGCGGCTCGCGGAGGAACGGAGATGGCCTCCGTAGGGGCTCGGGGAAGCCCCCAGGGCGCCGGACCGTCTCACGCGCGCGTCCCGCGCCACTCACCTGTGGGACCCATAGCGTCCCCCGCCTCAGAGGTAGAAGCCGCCATTCCGCCACGGCGCCGAAACGTCGTCATCAAACTGCGCGCAGAGCCACGCCCCGCAGCCGGGCGGAAAAAGCGCTTCTACCTCTTGGGGCCGTTACGTCAAAAGGCGCGTGCGCAAAGCGAAGGCAGGCCGGGCGGGGAGGGGAAGTGGCGAGGCAGGAGTGCGGGGGGGAGGGAGTGGTCCGCAGCTGAATGCGCGTGGGTTGTGGCGGCCTCTGGCGCCCCAAGGTAGTGCTCACGCACTTTCTCCCCAGCAAGAAATGCGCGTGCGCGTAAGCAGGGTTGTTGATTAGTGCCCCCCCCCAAGAGCGACCCCTAGTGGTGCACCGGTGTGGACCAGAAAATTACACGCTTTCTTGAAAGAGGCATTTACTGAGCGCCCAATGTATGCCTGGCACTGGGCTGGGTGCTGCCACCTAAGCGAGCACGACCAATGCAATCTATCAGAGAGGCCCTAACCGCCAAGCAGCTGGCCCCTGCAGTCCGCCATGCCACTCCCGACGCCTAGCGCGCCGCTCAGCACACCGTGAGCGCCCACTAACTGTTGGGCTCCAATGACGCAGCGGAGGCAGCCCCGTCCCCGCGCTCCCGCCGGTCCCGCCGTTCCCGCCGCACCCGCAGCTCCCGCCAAGACCGCCCTGGAGGCCAGACGCTGGCCTGCAGGGAGAGGGCGGTGGGCGCATTCGCTAGGGGGCGCGGCGGGGCGGGGCGCACCTTTCCGCGGGCCGCGCGGATGGCGGCGCAGGGTGTAGGGCCTGGGCCGGGGTCGGCGGCGCCCCCGGGGCTGGAGGCGGCCCGGCAGAAGCTGGCGCTGCGGCGGAAGAAGGTGCTGAGCACCGAGGAGATGGAGCTGTACGAGCTGGCGCAGGCGGCGGGCGGCGGTATCGACCCCGACGTGTTCAAGTGAGCGGGGCGGGTGGGGGCCGCATGCTCGCCAGACACCCCCGACCTCTGCTCTCCGGGTGCGCCCGGCCCGCTGGTCGGGAGGAGCCCCCGCTCCCGTCCTTGTCGGGTCTTCAGGGAGGTGGCCGCGCCGGGCGGAGAGGGCTCACCGGCCCCGCGTCTGTCCCCGCCAGGATCCTGGTGGACCTGCTGAAGCTGAACGTGGCCCCCCTCGCCGTCTTCCAGATGCTCAAGTCCATGTGTGCCGGGCAGAGGCTAGCGAGCGAGCCCCAGGACCCTGCGGCCGTGTCTCTGCCCACGTCGAGCGTGCCCGAGACCCGAGTTCAGAGCTGGGCCCGCTGTCCCTGCCCCAGTGGCGGGGGTGGCGGGCGGGGAGGGGGCAGGCGCGGCACAGCGGTGGCGTGGCCCTGAGTGGCCGGGCCTGTCTGTCGGTCTAGGCCCAGCACCTGTAGGGCCCATCCGTGGGCTCTGCTCCCGGGCTTCGCTGCCAGCCTTAGGAGGCACGTCCAGGTCAGGTGGACGCAGAGTGTGTGTCCCAGGGTGGTCCAGGCTGGGTAGGGCTTCTCCGCTTAGCTCCTCCCCACGTCTTCACTCAGGCCTTCATCCTATAAAGTCGGGAATCAAGACGGTTTGGGGCTGGGCGCCGTGGCTCACGCCTATAATCTTTGGGACCCCACGGCGGGAGGATCCTTTGAGGCCGTGAGTTTGAGACCAGTCTGGGTGACAGGGTGAGATCCTGTCTCTAAATATGTTTTTCAAAAGACAGTCTCGATCTCTGTCCTGTGGTACACAGCATCCAGGGAAGTGCCCAGGAAGCAGGACAGGCAGAGGTCTTCCTGCCTTTACCCCACCTGGGCCCAGTTCCTGCCTCTGATGATTGCAGAACTCCCATGGTGCAGAGGCCTGCGGGGTCTGAAGGGCCTCCCTCTCCAGTGTAGTGACTGGGCTGAGGAGATGCTGGGACTGAGAGTGTCATGGTGGAGCCTCCGTCCCTGCTCGTCCTCTCCGCATGTTGCTTCTGCTCCCGATGGCTCTCTGAAATGCAGCACAACTTCCCAGGCCAAAGGAAGGAGGCCCAGAGCTGGCTCCCTGCCTGGAAGCACGAGGAGACCCGCACAGGCATCCTGAGAAGGCGTGGAGAGCAGGCTGCCTTCATGGGGGGAGTGCCAGGGCCTGGGCACCCACGCCTCCTGACCCAAGAGGGCCCGGGCACCTTCGTGCTGGCCTCTTCACTGACCCTCGCTCTGTCTGATCTCTTTGTGTCTCTTTCTGACCTCCAGAGGCCTACTTTCTCTCTGCCAGGAACAGTAGCCCCCCTGCAAGGCCCTCCTTTTCCTCCAGCCCGCAGCCTGCGGCGTCTCCGGTTCTGCTCCACAGCCCGGCTGCCACACACTCGCCTCTCTCTCCAGGCCCCCCGGGTTCCCTCCGCCTCTCTTGCTGCCTGTTCTCTCCTTTTGCAGGTTGCGTTTATTGGCTTATCTATGGGGGTTGGTGCTCTCCCTTGTTTCCATGGAAACTGCCTGTCCCCAGGAGGCCCAAGCAGCTTTGAGCTGCAAGGGCAGCACCATGCAGGCCACTGCTGCCCTGCTGCTTAGCAACAGGGCACGATTTCTGACTCGGTTTATTAGAGACATGATGTGGCAGTCTCTAGACCCCACAGTCGGGCTGGCATCCGGGGACAGGACCAACACTCCCACACCCCAGAGGCGAACTGTGGTGAGTGTAAAGAGCCCCGCTCCAGGGGAAGACAGCCGGCCAGGGCGCGGTGTGCTGTGCTGGAGAGCACAGCCCCAGGCGTGACAAACACCTCAGCCTCTTAGAAGTTGTCCCCTACCTGGACAGGAAGTCTGGAGGCTGAAACAGAGACTCCCACCTTCCCAGAGTCTCCTGGGCAGTGCCACACAGATGCCATGTGCTGGTCCCATGGCCACACTCCAGCACTCAGCTCCCTTGTCCGCCTCACTCCTGAGTTGGGACACTTTCCAGGTGTCACCAGGTGTGATCAGGGGCCCAGAGCCAGGGGTCTTTGGTCGCACCTCCTGCATGCGCCTCCTAACAGCGCCTACCTCACTGCCACCTAGAGCTCAGGCCCAAGAGAGATGGAGAGGGGCTGAGGGAAAAGGCCTGGAGTAGGGGTATATGCACTGCAGGCTGAGATGAGCAATTGAGGGCAAGTGTCCAGCAGGAGGGAGAAACTGGGAACAGAGTCCTTGTCACTCCAGGGGATGTTGCTGCTCACTCAGCACTCACTCAGGGCTCTGGGTGCCAGGCCCAGCTCTCAGGGCAGAGGGCGTGGCAGGGAAGTGAGATGATCACACTTAGTCCAGTGAGAGGCAGTGAGGAAAACCACCAGCGAGAGCAGTGTGGTGGCTCACACCTGTAATCCCAGCACTTTGGGAAGTCAAGGCAGGTGGATCCCTTGAGCTCAGGAGTTCAAGACCAGCCTGGGCAACATAGCAAGACCCCATCTCTACAAAAAATACAAAAACTAGCCAGGCAGGGCCAGGTGCGGTGGCTCACGCCTGTAATCCCAGCACTTTAGGAGGCCGAGGCGGGCGGATCTCGAGGTCAGGAGATCGAGACCATCCTGGCTAACACGGTGAAACCCCATCTCTACTAAAAATACAAAAAAAATTAGCCAGGCATGGCGGCAGGTGCCTGTAGTCCCAGCTACTTGGGAGGCTAAGGCAGGAGAATGGCATGAACCTGGGAGGTGGAGCTTACAGTGAGCCGAGATCGCGCCACTGCACTCCAGCCTGGGTGACAGAACAAGACTCTGTCTCAAAACAAAACAAAACAAAAAAAAAAACTAGCCAGGCGGGCGTGGTGGTGGCGGCGCCCATCTGTAGTCCCAGCTACTTGGGAGGCTGAGGTGGGAGGATCGCCTGAGCCTGAGGGGGATGTTGCAGTGAGCCGAGAGCTTGTGACTGGACTCCAGCCTGGGCATCAGAGCAAGACCCTATCCCAAAAAAAAAAAGAAAAGAAAAGAAAAACCACTAGCAATGGAGATGGGAGGAGGCTTCAGAGCCCAGAGAACAGCAAGGGTTACACAGGGCGGAGCAGGAGGGGCCGGCAGAGCCCCACAGGTGTGAGCTGGGGCAGTGGGAGGGGTGGGAGAGGCAGAGTGCTGTCCAGGTGCTGGTAGGCCCGGGGCGAGAGGAGGCAGGTGGGGGGCACAGTCAAGATGTATGTGGGGGTTGTGGCACTGGAAATTCAGGCATAGAGGGGCCGGGAGGATTAGGGGGTGCCATGTGAGCGAATGGGGGCTCCGAGAGAATTTACCCGAGGACAGGAGTGGCCTGGAGTGCTGGGCCTGTCAGGGTCATTTGTTCCTCAAGGGCTCTGTCCTGGAAGCATAGCCCAGGTCCTGTAGGCTGGGTGGCAGAAAGCCAGGACATGAGGGCACAGAGGCCCCGTGGGGATAGAGTGGAACCTGAGGAGGCAGTGGAGGGGAATGGGGCAGACGTGGGGCCACACCAGGAGTGTGCTGCTGAGTGAGAGGCAGAGGCCACAGATGGAATGCTGAGAGCTCTCTGAGGCCCACATGTTACAGCATCTGACCACACAGACCTCTGGCTGCCCTGCTAATGGCAGAATCTGGGGTGGAGGACTTAAGGGGGGTTGTTGGAGTGATCTGGCTAAGGGGCATGGAGGCCATAGGTTTCCCACAGGACTCAGGTGTGGAGTTATCCAGGCTGTGGGCCAGGCCCTTTTGAGCTTGCCTCTGTGAGCTGCAGCAGGCACCCTGGGTCCTCCAGATGCCTGACCCCCAGCCATCCAGACGGCCTGTGGGGACAACCACCACCAGACTCATACCCACAGGGAAGGGGAAACAGAAAACCCTAGAAGCACAGAGGGGTGATGCTTGTCTTGGTGAGAGTCTGGAGTCATTGAGGGAAAAATAAATTCAGTCAAGCGTTCTATTTAAGTTTAGGGAAACTATACGTTTTAAAAGTTGTCCAGAGCATGCATGTAAGATGACGTTTGGAGTGTGGAAGCCGTGAGTCTCACCTGAGCTGTGCTGCCTGATACAGGAACCTCGAGCCACACATGGTTGGCGTGGTCATTGCACTGCGTGTGTTATGCACAGCAGATGCCAAAGGACCGGTACAAAAGGGAATGCAAAAAACCCACCACACCTTGGGAGGCCGAGGCTACTGGATCTCTTGAGCTCAGCAGTTCAGGACTAGCCAGGGCAACACAGAGAGACTGAATCTCTACAAAACATACAAAAATTAGCAGGGCATGATGGCACACATCTGTAGTTCCAGCTACTTGGGAGGCTGAGGTTGGAGGATTGCTTGAGCCTGGGAGGTTGAGGTTGCAGTGAGCTGTGACTGCACCACTGCACTCTAGCCTGGGTGAGAGAGTGAGACCCTGTCTCAAAAATAAACAAAAAAACCCAAAGTGAATGAGGCTGGGCATTGGTTCACACCTGTATTCCCAACATTTTGGGAGGTTGAGGCAGGAGCATCACTTGAAGCTCGGAGTTTGAGACCAGCCTGGGCAACATAGCAAGACCCCACCCATCTCTACAAACAAACAAGAAAAAGAACAAAGGTGAATGCAACATCTTATGAATAACTTATGTACTGATTACATATTGAAATAATACGTTGGATATTTTAGATTAATTAAAGTATTTGAGCTAATTCTGCATTTTCTTTTACTTTTTATTTATTTATTTATTTTTGAGACAGTCTTGCTCTGTCACCCAGGCTGGAGTGCAGTGGCACACTCATAGCTCACTGCAGCCTCAACCTCGTGGGCTCAGGCAGTCCTCCCACCTCCTCTTGAGTAGCTGGGACTGCAGGTGCACACTACCACACCTGGCTAATTTTTTAATTTTTTGTAGAGATGGAGGTCTCACTGTGTTGTCCCAGCTGGTCTCTAGCTCCTGGCCTCAAAGGATCCTCCTGCCTTGGCCTCCCAAAGCACTGGAATTACAGGCATGAGCCACTGACCCCTGCTGAGCCAGGCTGTTTTTAACATTCAATGGTCATTGACTATCTTTGGCGCTTAGGAGGGCCCTCCAGGGACCAGGCATAAGGGCATCAGTCACCCCGCCCTCACACCCCAACCTGCAGCCACACTTGGTTCAATCCCACTGTCTAGCCCGTCTGACTCTGTGGCCCCTCCCGAGGGAGCAGGGCTAAGCAAAGCTGGTTTTCCCACTGCAAGGCACTGCAGGCCATTCTATTCTGGGCCTTCTCATCCTTCATAAAGTGAGGAGGCCTGAACAGGGCTCCCCACTAACCCCGAGAGCATGAAATTCCTGAAGATTTCCAGGATTTTCTTAATATCAGTTATGGCTTACAGTTACGTTGGTTTCCCATTTCCAGGGTTTGTCAACCCTGTCAGATTTAAAGATAAGCATTATTAGCCAGGTGTGGCCCCATGCTTGTAGTCCCAGCTACATCAGAGGCTGAGGCAGGAGGATCCCTCGAGGCCGTGAGTTTGGGGCAGCAATGAACTGTGATTGCATCACTGTGCTCTAGCTCAGGTGACAGAGCAAGACTCAGTCTCTAAACCCCGCTCCCCCACCACTGTTAAAAAAAAAAAAAAAAAAAGCATTATTTGCTCTTTTCTGCTTGCCTCTCATCCTTGTTTCCAGAAAGGACTGGGTCATTACTGAGGGGAGGAGAGGAAGCTCAGATGGCGGCAAGCTAAAGGGAAGCTGGCTCTGAATCAGGCCCAAGTCTGCGGCCTGCCATGCCAGGTGCTGTGGGGAGCTGAGAGCGCATGGGCACCTAAGCACCCAAATTAGGCCACGGCCACAGAAGATCTGACTGTCTGGCCTGGCCTGCGGAGGGACTGTGGCCTCAGAGGAGGATGCTGGCCCAGTGTGGGAGGTGCTGCAGGGTGGCGGGGCCCGTCTGCTCATGGAAGACAGAATCCTCGCCCCTTGACCAGTCAATGGGGACTAGAATAATGGCAGTTTGTACCACAAGAGATGCGTGGTGGCCATTGTCTGCTTTGTGCCTTTTTTACGAGTCACTGCTGGGCTGAGGTGGCCAACCGTCACCCACCACGTGTTCCTGACTGCGCTCCTCCTTGGCTCAGGGCAACCCTGACTCCATCTTTGTTGAGTCAAGTGTGCCAAGCTGACAGAGTCCCAAGCATGACACCGCTGTAACCCTCACCACCACCAGGCAAGAATGAGCAAAGATCTCATTCTCTGAGGAAGAACTCCCCGGAAACTCATAAGGAGGGCCGTCCTATCGCTGCAGGATATGGGGAGAATTTTGTGGTATTAGCATAGAAAGGGAGCTGGAGGTACCTCTGGAAGAGCAGGGGTCCACGGCATCTCAGACACAGGAGTCTCTGCTTGTTCAAGGTGACAGATGGTGAAACAGAAATGACCTAATGGATCCCTAGACACCCGGTTGCATCTTTTCTCCAGGAATCCAGTTTCCCATTGCAGGGTATTTGACTACACTTGATAAGAGGCCAGGGAAGGACCAGGATTGAGGCTGGGTGTTCTGTTGGCTGAACCCTTGTCTGGAGTCACCCTAAAAGTGGTGGCAGGGGAGTTCCCACAAGGGACTGCCCCAAACCTTTCCAGGATGACAGCCAGTTGGGATTCCAAAGGAAGAAACACTTAATGCCAAGGTGGTCAGTCCAAAGCATTTGTTAGGGAACTTACATACAGAGGGGGCTGCAGTGTGCCCTCATGAGGAACAGCCAGGAAAGAGGTTGTGCCTAGGCACACCCCACTGAGGGGGTGGGGTGTGGAGTTTCTATGAGGCTGCAAGGAATTTGGCTGGGGTGGGACAAGTTTCCACGTGCTTAGCAACATGTCAGATCTTTCAGTGTTCCAGGCAACAACCTAAACGTGTATCAGTGTCTGGGAACATGCAAGCCCCAGCCAGGGTTTGAGCCTGCAGGAGGAACATGTAACTGATTAGGTCAGAGTGGTCAAGGCACTCCCTCAGTCAGGACAAAGGAAACGCTGGGGGGACGAAATGGGGGACCCAACACTGAGTCAGGCAGGGGACACATGCCCTGTTTAGAGCCCATGGGCCAGACCCCACCAGGCCAGAGCAGGGGAGAGCCCTGGCCAAGGCACTCTGCATGGGGGCTGTGACCCCATGGGCAAGCCTGCTACCCAGGCACGTTTGTATCTTGGAGGGTCCTGTCAGTCTTGCTGATGCTGTCAACATCCTGAGCCCAGGGAAATCCATCCCATTAAAATAAAGCTCTGGCCCAAGTGTGGTTGCAGATCTTTCTTGGCTATCTTAAAGAATAAAGTAAGCAAATTACAAATCAAAGAAACTGAACCAGTGGTCTTCATCCGAGAGAGCCTCTGGTGGTCAGAAGGAAAGTCTCAAGCATTCAGACTGTGGCAGGAACCCTGTCTGGAATCTGGCAGCTAAACCCAAAAGCAAGAGGCTTGACCACTGCAGAACACTCAGGTAGGTAGGAAACAATGAAAGAGCTTCCAAAATCAAAATCAGAAACCCAATTCCAGGACTTGGTGACTGCAGTACTTCCTGCCTGTCACCATCTGGGGCAGCTCAGATGTACAGTCCAGCGTGAACACGCCTTGAGGATGAGGCAGCGTGTCCCTGCTGCCGCTGCCGCTGATGGCACCATCAGGGCAGACTAGGTTTGCTGACCAGGCTGGGTGTGGACCAGCCGCACCTACCTTTCCCTAAATGGGCCCGTGGCATGTGTCCTTTCAAAATGTTCCCTTGGCAGTGTGCTCCTTGCGTGGCTTCGTTCCTAGGACACATCCTAAAGGGTCCCCTGCACACTGCCAAGGTCTTCTGGGGCGTGACCTGTCTTTAGTGGTTCTGAGTCTCAGGACTTGGAGCTGATGCAGGGCCTCTAGCTGAAGTGGCTTTGATGGAAATGTGTAGACACAAATGTTGCCCAAGGAGCACGAGTACAGCAGGTGCTGCAGTTACGGGGCGCGCCCATTCCTAATCATTGTGCTTTGTGTCTCCTCAGGGAGAAACAAAGGCAGCGCTGCCCTCGGGGGAGCATTGGCCCTGGCGGAACGCAGCAGCCGCGAAGGATCCAGCCAGAGGATGCCACGCCAGCCCAGCGCTACCAGGCTGCCCAAGGGGGGCGGGCCTGGGAAGAGCCCTACGCGGGGCAGCACCTAGGATGGGGCAGAGACTTGTCACATCTTTGTCCCCAGCAAAGGCTGCATGTTATCTCCTTCGGTTGATAATAAACCTTTCTGAGATGCAGAGGGTCCAGGTCAGACGTTCTCTACCGGTTTTTTTTTTTATATTAAGGCACACTTAGAATGAAGTTTCTGTGCCGGTCCTGGTTGTGCCACAGTGAACTAACCAGGTCCCTTCACCATGGGTCAACTTCCTGAACCTGATTTGGGTTCTGAGAAAAGGTGTCTGGATTGCCAGGTCTTCACTCAACAAGCTTCACTTGGAGTGAAATGTGGGAGGTTTTTTTTTTTTTAAACAGTCTTGCTCTGTCACCCAAGCTGGAGTGCAGTGGTGTGATCTTGGCTTACTACAAGCTCCGCTTCCTGGGTTCATGCCATTCTCCTGCCTCAGCCTCCCAAGTAGCTGGGCCTACAGGTGCCCACCACCACGCCCGGCTGATTTTGTTGTATTTTTAGTAGAGACGGGGTTTCACCGTGTTAGCTAGGATGGTCTCGATCTCCCACCTCATGGGAGGTTTTCTACCAAGACAGTTGACAGTGCTGAGGGACAGGGTGGCTGTGTGTGCGCACAGAGGGCGAACTCTGCCTTCCAGGTTACCGTGGAGCACTGGGGTCAGCATGGGTGCGTTGTGACCTTCTGTGGGTCACGAATGCTGTGCCGAACTCGGTTAATACTCTTTCCCCCTCTAAAACGTCCTGACCTTACACATTTGACCCACAGCTTTAGAGACTTCATGGACAAGCCCCATCCACAGACCTCCAACACTTCTAGTCTCCCTTTTAGCCAGCATGACCCATCAATAAAGAAGCCCAAAAATCACAGATTCAGTTGAAAACCCTGACTCTGCTTTCCTAGAATTTAGGAAATC